>NC_064644.1:66788217-71788217 GCF_023864345.2 Schistocerca serialis cubense
CACGTAGCTGCAAAATGATAATCAATGAAACAAATATGAGGCCATTTAAGGTTATAACAATGACTCAGTAACTTCAGTAATAACAGTGGTAATTTAACATATCAGTATTTATTTCTTTTAAATGTTGATCTCTACCAAGTGTTAAGAAATGGGCCTTTAAAAAGTTGCACACAATCAAAGAAATTAATGTGTAGTTAGTAAATAAATACATAAATATGTATTAAATGAAACAATTGACATTAATATTTAATTATTTTTTGGATTTTAAAAGACAGGCTTAAAATAACTCGACTTTGTACAGATAACGGGCGTTGTTGATCCACATTGGGAACTAAGACCGAAATCTTGGTAATTGCTCAGTGCGAGACAGCATTACACACGACAGGCCAGATAAAATCTCTATAACAAAGTCTCTCTCAAAGAATAGGATTTACATCCAGTACTTCAGTCACATGTGACAAAACGGGATCACCATTTTTCTATCTGTTCCAGTCCTTGGCTGTATAGCAAATACTGGCGGCTTACCATTCACAAACCGAAGCAGTAGGACTGAGGAAGGTGATAACTCTGAAGACGCAGACGCTCAACCACGATGAAGTATGGAAGTAGTAATGTATGAGTGCATGGTCTACCGGCGAAATTAATTAATAAATTCTTCTTGGGCTTCCAGGCTCATCCGATGATTAAAATTCCACGAGCTTTCGACCGAGCTATCCTCGGCCGTTGTTAAGTAGTAGATGACTAACATTTCGCAGTGGCCTCGCAGTTATATACTCGCGCTACTGGCTTTGGCGTCACTGGTGATCTTTTCTTCGCCACCAAGGCAAAGTTTTCGTTCCACGTTTGTCACGCTCACTTCAACCTCGCGACGGACTGGTCTTGGGCTGTGCTGAGCTGCAAACAGCCGTCCTTTTTGATGGTATTTATAGATACTTTTATTAGTACTGAATCTTTTATAGCGCTACTCCTACATCCCATCGTCCTCCTAATGACTGGCGTTTCGGTGTTGATTTTCTTAATCGTGTTCTGCCGCGGCTGATCATTCCAGATAGCGTGGTCCACAATGCGTACTGTCTGATCAACGTAATAGCAGCCACACTGACATCGTATTTTGTAAACACTTTACTCGGCTCCAGGTTGAGCCAAGTTGCTTTCATCGTTATATCGACGACATTTTCACCACCTAACACCATAGGCCTGGTAAACTTCCAGAATTGTTACATCCGAATGGTATTCACGGCCACGTTCGATTTATTGTGGAAGCAGAGAATGAATGGTGCTTTGCGTTTCCTTGACGTCCTTGTTCGTAGGAAAACCAATGAGCGCGTCAGCCACAGTGCCTACAGAAAACCCACACGCACGGATCGTAATCTGCACGTTACCAGCCACAGCCATCCGGAATAAAAAGGCGACACTCTTAACACCCTCATCCATCATGCTAAAGTCGTTTCAGGCGCTGAAAATCTGTAGCTGAAACTAATCCGGAAAGACGGCTATAATCACCGCCAGGTATCACAGGCTGCTTCTGGTGAGATGCGCAAGAAAACATCACTGAAAAACATAGCAAGAAACTCTCGATTTTGCCTTCCTGTGGCACAATGTCGGGAACGATTAGCCGGCTCCTCAGTGTTCAGGCTCCCAGCAAAAATGGCCTGTGAAGGACGGTCAAGGGCTCAGAACGCCTGCAGTGTACAAAATACGATGTCGGTGTGGCTGCCACTAAGTCGGCCAAACCGTACGCTCTGTGGAGCAACACCAGATGGAGCATGAGGGGTGCTTGTGCCTACTCTATCGGGAAAAATCAGCTGTGGGAGAACACGTTTTGTAAAATCAATACCGAATTCTATTCGATGAAACATCAGTCATTACGAAGACGAATGGATTTTAGGACAGCGTTATAAAAAGGCCGTAGTAGTATAAATATTTGAAAAACACCGTCAATAAGGACGGCAGTTTGCAGCACTGTACTGCCTGGAAACCGCCCATCGCAAGCTGATGGACGCCTGACGGACAGGGGATGAAAACATTACCACGGTGGCGAAGAAGAGAGCACCAGTGATGTCAAACCCGGCAGCGAGACTACATAACGGCGAGGCCACGGCGACACTGCAGTCATTTACCATTTCACGATGCCCGAAGCAGTCTCGGACAAAAGCTCGTGGGCTTTTAAACACCTGATGCGGGGTGGTTGTAATACCTCAAATATCGTAGGTTTGCTAGCGACAGGCATCCATAAATCTACTAACCAGACCTCTGTCCTTACTGAGCAACCCCAGTTACTACGCAGCACAGCAGGGGGCAATATGAGTAACGAGGCCAGGATGGGGCATGCGAGCCAGTAAATCAGCTCGGTGTGCGGTTACGCTCTCGACTAACTACGCCAACTAATCTTGAAAATAGTACATGACTGTGTTTAAACTGACACACAATATTTTTTAGCGCAACGCAATCTGACTTTCAATAATCCCTACAAAAGAATGGCCCTGACTAACATTAACCTATACCTTTCACAAATCACTTACCTCACAAAAATCTTCGTTACTCGAACTACTGCAATACAGCGAGCGCCACTATTGCCAGCTAAATAAAAGATTAAAACTACGGAAGGCACTAACTACTGATAGGCATAGTTAGCAAATGAAAGATTTTAATAGAGAACAAACAATGTATTTACCTTGATAGTCATGGTTCATGACATCCAGTCTTACAAATTTCAAAACTCCGCCATCTCTCTCCCCACATCCACCACTGCTGGCGGCTCACCTCCAACTGCGCAACGCTACGCGCTGTTAACATCCAGCTGCCCAACACTACAATGGCAGATATTCCAACAACAATGCAAACCAGCCACAGACTGCACACAGCACATACAGAGCGCTACGTGGCGATACCAATATAAAAACTTAAACAGCCTACTTACAATCTGTCTCTGAGACATGATGAGCAGACAGGTTTAATGCTTCTCAGAAATCGATTCTAACACACGCATATCTCAGTTATTGCAAATGCAAAGAAATGAAAGTGCAGACTAACTCAGTTACTTTTAATTAATTTTGGTGATAAAATATATTTACAAAATTCACTGTACATCAATGTAGGATAAAGTATGCCGTGTCATCATTCATGAAGACAATAAGAATTTGATGGAAGTAGAATGTATAGCAGTTTCAGGGCTCAGCACAGTTATACTACTCGCCATTGAAATTGTTATACCAAGAAGAAATGCAGATGATAAACGGGTATTCAATGGACAAATATATTAAACTAGAATGGACATGTGATTACATTTTCACGCAATTTGGGCACATAGATCCTGAGAAATCGGTAACCAGAACAAACACCTCTGGCCTTAATAACGGCCTTGATACGTCTGGGCATTGAGTCGAACAGAGCTTGGATGGCGTGTACAGGTACAGCTGCCCATGCAGCTTCAACACGATAGCACACTTCATCAAGAGTAGTGACTGGTCTATTGTGACGAGCCACTTGCTAGGCCACCATTGACCAGACGTGTTCAGTTGGTGGGAAATATGGAGAATGTGCTGGCACAGGGCAGCAGTTGAACATTTACCGTATCCAGAAAGGCCCGTATAGGACCTGCAACAAGCTGTCCTGCATTATCCTGCTGAAATGTAGGGTTTCGCAGGTATCTAATTTAGGATAGAGCCACGGGGCGTAACACATCTGAAATGTAACGTCCACTGTTCAAAGTACCGTCACTACGAACAAGAGGTGACCGAGACGTGTAACCAATGGCACCTCATACCATCACGCCGGATGAGACGCCAGTATGGTGATGACCGTGCGGTCTAACGCACGGCTTACCGGGCGGGAAGGTGCTCCTGGTCCCCGACACGAATTCGCCCGGCGTATTTGTGTCGTGGTCCGGTGAACCGGTCAGTCTGTGGATGGTTTTTAGGCGGTTTTCCATCTGCCCCGGCGAATGCGGGCTGGTTCCCCTTATTCCATCTCAGTTACATTATGTCGGCGATTGCTGCGCAAACAAGTTCTCCATGTACGCGTACACCACCATAACTCTCCCATGCAAACATAGGAGCTACACTCGTCTGGTCAGGTGTGAGACATTCCCTGGAGGGTCCATCGGGGGCCGAACCGCACAATAACCCTGGCTTCGGTGTGGGGCGGCGGAGGGGTGAAGAGGACTGCGGTAGTCGTCGTGGGGTTGTGGATCACTGCGGCTGCGGCGGGGAAGGAGCCGTCGTTTCTAGGTCCCCGGTTAACATACAATACAGTACAACACAATGGTTATGACGAATACACGCTTCCAATGTGCGTTTACCGCGATGTCGCCAAACACGGATGTGACCATCATAATGCTGTAAACAGAACCTGGAATCATCGTGCACCCAGGTTCGTCGTTGAGTACACCGTCGCAGAAGATCCTGTCTGTGATGCAGCGTCAAGGGTAACCGAAGCCATGGTCTCCGAGTTGATAGACCATGCTGCTGCAAACGTCGTAGAACTGATCGTGCAGATGCATGTTGTCTGGCAAACGTCCCCGTCTGTTGCCTCAGGGATCGAGACGTGGCTGCGGATAAGATGCCTGTCATCTCGACAGCCAGTGATACGAGGCCGTTGGGATCCGGCGCGGCGTTCCGTATTCCCCTCCTGAGCCCACCGATTCCATGTTCTGCTAACAGTCATTGGATCTCGACCAACGCGAGCAACAGTGTCGCGATACGATAAACCGCAATCGCGATAGGCTACAATTCGACCTTTGTCAAAGTCGGAAACGTGATGGTGCGCATTCCTCCTCCTGACACGAGGCATCATAACAACGTTTCACCAGGCAACGCCGGTCAACTGCTTTTTGTGTATGAGAAATCGGTTGGAAACTTTCCTCTTGTCAGCACGTTTTAGGTGTCGCCACCGGCGCCAACCTAGTGTGTATGCTCTGAAAAGCTAATCATTTCCATATCACAGCAGCTTCTTCCTGTCGGTTAAATTTCACGTCTGTAGCACGTCATCTTCGTGGTGTAGCTGTTTTAATGCCAGTAGTGTACTTTAACTCCCCCTACGCGAGTTTGTGACTGACACACATGCACGATATGTCTGATGCTGAGGCCGGCGGCACGCTGCTAACACGTGTGTGACAAGTAGCACACACTACGGAGCAGTGAGCGGGAAGGGACATCCCTGCACGCGCCGTCTCAACGAGCGGAGCTTCAGCATCCCCATCGTTATCGACGCACGCACCAGCGACTGAGCAGTGGCGCCCCCGACTCCCCCCCCCCCCTCTTTCCCACCCCCTCCCCCCACTCTAGCCACTGGTCTCATTTGTCCCAGGCAGGATCCACAACGCTCGCACGCACTTCTACTGCCAGGACACTTCAGACGACCTATGCGTCCTAGCCTCCTAGACTCCTTCACGGAACGGGCTTCTAGATGTCTGGTACTAACAGGGTATAGGAATTTTCATGAGCTTCCTTTCAAATATGTAGGACAATATTCCGCAGACTCCCGAAAAGCTTCGGGCTTATAGAATGCGTAACTTGACCTGGTCTCACAGTGAAACACACACCGTGCTAGCTTTTCAGGCAGGAAGGCGTGCCAGAGACGGAAGGAGTCCACGCGTCGGATTAACGACTGTGGACTGGTACACAGGCTAGCGATAATGTGGTTCCCCACTCAAGCTTGAACCAATACTTGACTGTTCCCCAGATTCTGCCTCATGTAATACCATATGCGAATAATTAAAATACGATAACTGAGAACAAAGACGAGACGATTCATAGACAGATTGCGCACACACTTTATTCCACCCGTTATGCTAAGAACTATGGAATTCCACTGTTAAAACCAGTTGAGAGGGTGAACAGGTGGAAAGAGTATACCGAAGGCCTCTGCAAGGGGACGGCAAAAAGAGAAAGGAGAAACTGGAAACGGTAGAGATGAGATAGTGGATCCTGTTCAGAATCAGAATTTAAAAAGGCTTCAGAAAATTTAAAGGTGAATAACTCAGAAGGAATAGATAACATTTCATCGAAATTTATAAAATCATAGGAGGACGAGATGTGGAGTATTCATGAGACCGGCGATATTTCCATCAGACCGTCGGAAAAGCATCATCCACACAATTTCACCGACAAGGGCGAGAATTAATGTACAATCAGCTTAACAGTTCATTTACCCAAATTCCTGACAAGAACAGTATACAGCAGAATGGAAAATACAACTTAGGATCTGTTGGGTAACATACCTGGCTATAGGAAAGACAAAAGCACCTCAGAGGAAATTCTGATGTTGGGTTGATAATGGAAGCAATACTAAAGGAAAACCAAGACACTTTCATAGTATCTGTTGAGTTGGAGAAAGACTTTGGACAATGTAAAATGGTGCAATAAGTTCGAAATTTTGAGAAAAATAGCCGAACACTGAGGGGAAAGACTGGTAATATACAACAGGTACAAGAAAGCAAGGCGCAACAATATCAGAGGAGGACCAAGAACGAAATGCTAGGATTAAAAAAAGTGTAAGACAGCTTTTCGCCCTAGTGTTCTATTTATATTTAAAAGAAGCATTGACGAAAATGAGTGAAAGCTTCCAGAGTGGGATTAAAATTCAAGGCGAAATGATATCAACGATATGATTCAACGAGGACATTGATAATCTGAGTGAAAGTGAAGAAGATATACAGGATCTGTTGAATGGAATTAACAGTCTAATGAGAACACGATTTGAATTGAGAATAAATCGAAGAAACACGAAAGTAATGAAAATAGGCAGAAATGAGAACATTAAACAACATAACACTGGAATTGTTGATCATGAAGTACATGAAGTTAGGGAATTCTGCTACCTAGGCAGCAAAATAACCCATGTAGACTGGAGCATTCCAGGCCAAGAGAACACTAATAGTATGAAACATAGACCTTAATTTGAAAAAGAAATTTCGGATAATGTGCGTCTGTTGCACAGCATTGTATGGTAATGAAACATGAACTGTGGGAAAACCGTGAAAGAACAGAATCGAAGCATTTTAGATGTGTTTGCTACAAACCAATGCCGAAAAGTGGGTGGACTGATTAAGCATGGAATTAGTAGATTCTTTTCAGAATCGGTGAGGAAAGTAATGTATTGGAAACACTGACAAGAAGAAGGGACAGAATGTAGGACATCGCTTAGGATATCAGGGAATAACCTGCATGGTACTAGAGGTAGATGTACAGGGTAAAACCTGTAGGGAAAGTCAGAGATTGGAGTACATCCAGCAAATAATTGAGGACGTAGGTTGCAAGTGCTACTCTGAGATAAAAAGTCTGTTACAGGAGAGGAATTCCGTGGCGGGCCGCATCAAACCAGTCAGAAGACTGACGGCTAAAAAATGAATCTATCGAGATGGACATCCGGTGATCTGTTTGAATAGAGGAAGAAGAAGAATGATTAAGGTAATTTAAATATTCGATCGAGGTAGTATTAATACAAACTGCAATTTGGAATATCTTAATGAGCATTTGCCCGCGAGTGGCATACGCTTAGGTTAGGAGTCGTAATCCAGCGCTTTGGTATCTGCCTGATAGTTTCAACATTGTTGTCTTAGAGTTGAAAAAAATAAGTCCTTCTCCTTACGTCCAACACAGAAGTACACAAACTTTGGTACGAATAGACGAAATCAGATTACGTTGTAGCTCCTGACCTATACAGTGTCAATGAGCTACAAAGTATTGCAAAAGTAGTGACAATGTATTCTTCTCACCTCAGTTGTACATATTGTATTTTGTACCACTCTACTTATGATAAGAAGAATATCAGCCACTCCATTAGCACTGCTCTTGCGTCACTATACGAAATTAACTCATTTTACTCCTAATTTGACATCATGTAAAAACACTTTAATATAATAGTAACGTATACAGGATGATCCATTTCAAACTGCTTCTGTAAATATCTGGAAAACTACAAATCGGGTTAGAAGTAAGGTTAAAAAATTTCTCGTCTCAAAAGGCGACATCCAATGACACCAAACTCAATCCTTCTGCCCCACGCCTAGGGTTGGAGGGGTGTCAACTTCGAAATCTTAAATATTAACCCTTGTTTTTTTATTGTGGATAATGATTCTCCGGAAAAATGCCTAACTTTTGAATGTAACTTTTTTTTCGTTGCTTGATACATGGCGCCAAAACGACAGAAATCAAAATGGATTAAAAAGGGTTCAAAAATTTTAAAGTCTCAACATACATACATCATACTAGGGTTCCAGATAGGTAGAAAAATTAGTTTTTAACAGAAAAATATATTTTTTTGCAAAAAATAAATTGGTTCTGGGCATATCTCATCAGTTTCATGATTCTCTCAAAGAAACGTTCTGCGCAAACTGCGTGATGCACTTATCGTTGTATAAATAACTACCTGGGAAGACTACAAAACCAATTAAACTTCTTCAGCAGGATACAACAAATAGAGCACTATGGTCATATCATTTTACACATACTTTTCTCTAATGAATACATTTTTACGAATCGTGGTGAACTGATTCGGCGTAATATGCGTTACTTCTGTGTGGATAATTGACACTGGTTAAGGTAAGTCGAGTACCATGAGTGAAAGATACTACTTCAATTATGTGTGCAAAGTAATGTGTTGTATTCTGAATGATCACTTTTTTGCTATGAAACCAATTTCTCATTAAATATTTTAGAATATTTTTCTGACCTGGGATCCTTATATCATTCTTATTTCTTGAGATGGGAAAATTATCACGCATCTACAGTTTTTAACCCATTTCGACATTTGTCGATTACAGTGACATATATCATATAACGAAGAAATGTAGATATAAAAGTTATTTATTTTTGATGGATAATCAGAAACCGCAAAATGTGGGATTTTACTTAATATTACGAAATTGATACCGTCCCGCCCTGTAAGGGGAGTGACAGGGCGGTCAAGTTTTGTGTCTCTGGATCCGATTTTTAGTTTTCAATTGTAAACACCTCATCAATTGCCTGTTTTTCAGTACAAAATGGCTTCACTGAGCAAGTCTACAGTATTTTAGATGATTCTCGCTTCATAAAATTGGCCACGTAAGATAAAAAAACGGAATTGTAAAGAATTAAATATGAAGTAATGAGTTCAATTACTTTAAAAACGATAATCAATTCACGTCTCTTATACGTTGTTATCAAGTTCATCCTTTTACTAAAAGAAGAAGAAAGAGAGAGGGAGAGTTTGTACGTGTGTTTACCGATAAACGAAATCGTATGACGAACAGGATCGGTGTATTTCAATTGAAATATTGAAGAAAACACTGATATCGCTTAGCGGTTCTTCATATTCAGGTCAAAATTGCATCCACTCATATAGGAAATAACTAAATTTCACAGCGAAGAACAGATTTAGTTATGTGGTAAATGAGACAGATTAGTGAGTAATTCAAACTAAGTGAAGAATGTTATGTGCGTGTCGGTTAATCATAATTGGAACCCATCCGAAGGTACATTAAACCGACGATTGGAAAATTATGTTATGCTCTCGGGATGTGGTGTAATAACATTTTAGTGCCTGAAATATGATTATCTCTTATATGTGTTGTGCAGCTTGCCAGGAACAAATGCGAAAGTTACATGGCTTTTAGTTCCATTGCTGTCGTCATACATTTCCATGTTCCATATTTGTGAGAAGTTATAACAGTATTTTGAATCGACACAATTTCCTGTCCACGGCAGTTCCCTTCCAATTGAGTTTACCGTCTCTATATAATCTTTATTCCTACCGAACTTTATTCAAGTTCTCCGCGTGTGTTCGAAGAGTAACATCCATGAAAGCGCAGAACAGCGGAGGGTATCAACTGGCCAGTAGGCTCATGGCTCTAACGCGAAATTTAGTACATTTTCTTATACTATTCTAAAAGTTTAAAACTGTGCACCTAAAAACGATTATCTATGAGGCACGGTTCATATTCTGAAGAGATACACTATTTTACATACCAAATATGCGCCACAAAGAATACTGAAGTGAGTAGGACGAGCTTTTATTCTCAAATGCGCGGATTTACTCTGATTTATGAGACTGTAAACATTGCCTGATCACTGTACAGAAAAATGAAAGACAGAAGTATGTAAGACACAAAATATAGATAACATTGTTCAAAATAATTTTCTGAGAAATCATTCAATACAATTTCGGATGACTTTTTATCCCTACTGCTGGCCTTAAAAGTACAATTTTTCCAGCATATCGAGCGTAGATTAAAATCGCCACCGACTATAATTATATGAGTGGGGTACCTATCTGAAATGAGATTCAAGTTTTCTTAATACTATACAGCAGCTATTGACCAGCTATTCTGAGTCAGTGAGTCGGTAAATCGATCCAATTAATAGTTTAGCCAGATTGTCAAGTATAACCTCTACCTACACTATGTCGCAGGAACCACCTATTTCAATTTTACTACAGGGCAGACTACTTCTGACAGCAATTAATACTCCACCACCAACTGTTTTTAATCTATCCATTCTGAACAATGCTACATCGTTCGAAATAATTTCGACTGAACTTATTTCCGGCTTTAGCTAGCTTTCTGTACCATAACTATTTGAGCTTCAGTGCTTTCTGTTCGGGCTTGGAGCTCTGGTTCTTTCCCAACACAGCTACAACAATTTACAACTATAATACCGATTGTTTCTAGAACTCCTTTCTGTGTTTTACCTGGCCCTTTTACACGGGCACCGTTTCTGTCGTTTCCGGAGACCCTCTAACCTAAAATACCGCCTAGTCCCTTCCTCACAGCCCCCCGCTACCCATGTAGCCGCTTCCTGAGTGTAGTAGACTCCTGACCTTATAAGGGGAAACCGTAAACCCACCACACGATGGCGCAAGTCAAGGAATCTGCAGCCTACACGGTCACAGAGGACTACAGTCGGTTCTGCCGACGATGCTGCAGATGGTGAGCTCCGCCTTAATATCGGAAGCAAGACTGTAAATCTTTACCATTTCCGCTAGCCGCCCAAAACCAGAGATAATCTCCTCTGATCCTAAGCAACACACGTCATTGGTACCGACATGGGCTACCACCTGCAGTTGGCTGCACCCTGCACTCTTCATGGCATCTGGAAGCGCTCTTTCCACATCCGGAATGACTACCTCCGCTATGCACACAGAGTGCACACAGGTTTCCTTCCCCTCCTTGGCAGCCATGTTCTAAAGTGGCCCCATTATGCGCCTAAAGTTCGATCTTCTAACCACCAGCAAACCCACCCTCTGTGAATGCCCAGACGTTGCAGACCGAGAAGCTTCCTCTGGAACAGTGTAGACGTCTGCATCTGGCTCAGAGACTTCGTCAGCCACAGATAACGCCCGAAATCTGTTCGTCAAACGAACCAGGGAGGCCCTACGATTGGCCCCTCGGAAAGTTTTTTGCTGCCTGCCAGACTTTGGAATGATCTTCCACTCGACCACAGGTGAGGGGTCAATCTCAGTGCCGGCTGTACTCGGGGCGGCCATTGCAGTGGATCGATCGGGGGACACGTGGCTTGTGCTCGACGTCCCTCGTAACCTCGCTTCCGACACCCCACAGTGATGCTCCTTGGCAGCAGCCTCAAGCTGTGTGACAGAAGTCAATACAGCCTGGAGCGGTGGGCGAAGGGTCAACAATTCAGCTCTTATAAATACACAGCAATCTACATTTATACTCTGCAAGGCACCCAACGGTGTGCGGCGGAGGGCACTTTACTTGCCACTGTCATTACCTCCATTTCCTGTTCCAGTCGCTAATGGTTCGCTGGAAGAATGACTGCTGGAAAGCCTCCGTACGCGCTCGAGTCTCTCTAATTTTACATTTCTGATCTCCATGGGAGGTATAAGTAGGGGGAAGCAATATATTCGATACCTCATCCAGAAATGCACCTTCTCTAAACCTGAACAGCAAGCTACGCCGTGATTCAGAGCACCTCTCTAGCAGTGTCTACCACTTGAGTTTGCTAAACATCTCAGTAACGCTATCACTCTTACCAAATAACCCTGTGACGAAATGCGGCGCTCTTCTTTGGATCTTCTCTATCTCCTCTGTCAACCTGACCTGGTACGGATCCCACACTGATGAGCAATACTCAAGTATAGGTCTAACGAGTGTTTTGTAAGTTATCTCCTTTGTTGACGGACTACATTTTCTAAGGACTCTCCCAATGAATCTCAACCTGGCACCAGCCTTACCAACAATTAATTTTATATGTTCATTCCAGTTCAAATCGTTCCATACGCATACTACCAGATATTTTACAGAAGTAACTGCTACCAGTGTTTGTTGCGATATCATATAATCATACGTGAAGGATCCTTCTTTCTATGTATTCGCAATACATTACATTTGTCTATGTTAAGGGTCAGTGAAAACGTTCACCTGTGACATTCCATTTGAACTAAGTATCTGTTATCAACCAGTCCTACCTCGCATCCTTGGCAGTAATGTCATTATCGTGCTACTTTGGACACAATCTTGCAAAGGCTCCCGGTACTGCCATAGAGATTTCCTTGGTGGGATGACTGAAACGGTGTGTATTCAGCCTCGTGAAGCCATGTGAGGAGCTTCTTCATAGAATCATCGAATAGTAACTGCTCCAAGTTTCGAAAACTGATTATGGCATAGAGAGAGGTGTGCTGGCCCAATACCCATGAATACCGCATCAGAATGACGTCATGGCGGTCGGTCGATACCGACGAACCTGAGGAGAGAGTTTACCTTTACGTTTACGATGCTAACAACGATAGTATTGGTTAAAGGTGTATATTTTATAGACAGAACAGAGTATCAGATAATATTATCGACCAGCTGAATAACGTACACATATGTTCCAAGTTTTTGAAGCCCGATGAGCCAGGTGGAAGCCTATTGACCTTTTTTCTTTTTTTTTTTTCGCGAGACTGGTGTCTTTGCCTGTAAGCCACGCACGAGAGCTAGAGGACGTGCGCGGAAGAGGTGTGCTTAGTAACCGTCCACTTGTGGGCAACTTAGTAACGACGGTTCGACCAGATTCCAGAAAATGAGGAGTGTTTCGGAGTGCAAACGCGCGAGTAGCGGGCTAGTTGTTCCGAAGCTTGGCCACCCTGCAGCGTGCATGGTCTCATACGCTTGGTTATTGGGATGTGCCGTGTGGCCCCGATCGGTGCCAACGCCTGACTCTGGATTTCATGGACTTTGACGTTAACTGCCATTACCTATAACGTGGGAAACTAATGCACGTGTCTGTTGTCAAGAATACACAGCCTTGGTGAGCCTTTCTAGAGTTTGTGTAATGTACGGTTGTAGTGGTTTATACAGGGTGTTACAAAAAGGTACGACCAAATTTTCAGGAAACATTCTTCACACACAAAGAAAGAAAATAAGTTATATGGCCATGTATCCGGAAACGCTTACTTTCCATGTTAGAGCTAATTTTATTACTTCTCTTCAAATCACATTAATCATGGAATGGAAACACACAGCAACAGAACGTACCAGCGTGACTTCAAACACTTTGTTACAGGAAATGTTCAAAATGTCCTCCGTTAGCGAGGATACATGCATCCACCCTCCGTCGCATGGAATCCCTGATGCGCTGATGCAGCCCTGGAGATTGGCGTATTGTATCACAGCCGTGCACAATACGAGCACGAAGAGTCTCTACACTTGGTACCGGGGTTCGTAGACAAGAGCTTTCACATGCCGCCATAAATGAAAGTCAAGATGGTTGATGTCAGGAGAGCGTGGAGGCCATGGAATTGGTCCGCCTCTACCAATCCATCGGTCACCGAATCTGTTGTTGAGAAGCGTACGAACACTTCGACTGAAATGTGCAGGAGCTCCATCGTACATGAACCACATGTTGTTTCGTACTTGTAAAGGCACATGTTCTAGCAGCACAAGTAGAGTATCCCGTATGAAATCATGATAACCTGCTCCATTGGGCGTAGGTGGAAGAACATGGGGCCCAATCAAGACATCACCAACAATCCCTGCCCAAACGTTCACAGAAAATCTGTGTTGATGACGTTATTGGACAATTGCGTGAGGATTCTCGTCAGCCCACACATGTTGATTGTGAAAATTTACAATTTGATCGCTTTGGAATGAAGCCTAATTCGTAAAGAGAACTTTTGCACTGAAATGAGGACTGACACATTGTTGGATGAATCATTCGCAGAGGTGTACCCGTGGAGGCCAATCAGCTGCTGATAGTGCCTGCACACGCTGTACATGGTACGGAAACAACTCGTTCTCCCGTAGCACTCTCCATACAGTGACGTGGTCAACCTTACCTTGTACAGCAGCAACTTCTCTGACGCTGACGTTAGGGTTATCGTCAACTGCACGAAGAATGGTTTCGTTCATTGCAAGTGTCCTCGTCGTTGTAGGTCCTCCCCAGTCGCGAGTCATAGGCTGGAATGTTCCGTGCTCCCTAAGACGAGGATCAATTGCTTCAAACGTCTTCCTGTCGGGACACCTTCGTTCTGGATATCTCTCTCGGTATAAACGTACCGCGCCACGGTTATTGCCCCGTTCTAATACATACATCAAATGGGCATCTGCCAACTCCACATTTGTAAACATTGCACTGACTGCAAAACCACGTTCGTGATGAAAACTAACCTGTTGATGCTACGTACTAATGTTGTTGATGCTAGTTCTGTAGAGCAATGAGACGCATGTCAACACAAGCACCGAAGTCAACATTAACTTCCTTCAATAGGGCCAACTAGCGGTGAATCGAGGAAGTACAGTACATACTGAAGAAACTAAAATGAGCTCTAACATGGAAATTAAGCGTTTCCGGGCACATGTCCACATAACATCTTTTCTTTATTTGTGAGTGAGGAATGTTTCCTGAAAGTCTGGCCGTACCTTTTTGTAACACCCTGTGTGTTGGGCAACGTGTAACTAAAGTTTAGATTCACGGCGAAACCGGCGAAGTTTCATATGTTGCATTATGAGAAACGTTAAAGTTTAATCGTCCAATTTATTCGCTGTGCCTGCCTTCTTACGGAGACTGTCGCTTTGCGTCTTTGACGTACTGTATTCATGTCCAGGAAAAACAGAACACCTTATACGACTAGAGAAAGGAATTTCATAGTCACATGATATGTACATTAGTATGTTCTGCACAAATGATAAGCATTAGACCCATATCGGCCCACGGGTTCATGGTCAACATCGATATCGTGGCGCAACACCACTTACCGGTAAAATATGCCTGCTGCTCTCGTTGTCGCTATAAACTGCCGGTAATGGATCATTGTGACTTGAACAGACGTGCAGGATGACTCGCAGACGTATGCGCGAATCGTAGCGTCAAATCAGAGGGCGCATTATTGGATTGAGAGAATGTAATGCATACATTCCGGATACTGCTGTTCGTGTGGAACGAAGTGATTCGGCAGTGCAGCGGGTGTGTATCGGCCGTAGAATGCGACAACATTGGTCACGTCGCACCACCCAGACCACCTTGCGAGAAGCTCGATACCTCATCCGAATGGCTCTGCAGGACAGACCTGCTCCCTGCTCGGCTCTGGCACGACTGTGGAACAGCGTGACATATCGTACACTATCAGGGGTGACAGTCCGTCGCCGTTTTTTACGGCGTGGGTTACGTGCGCGTCGTCCAGTTCTAAGCCTACCTTTGACGAAGGTGCAGAAACGTGGTTGACGAGAATGGTGTGTGGAACGACATCAAAAGGGACTGGAATGGCATGAGATAGTGTTTTCAGACTAATCCAGGTTTTTTTGCTTGAAACTGATGGCCGCATTGTGGCTCGCTGCAGACAGGAGGAACTCTATCACAGTGACTCCAGTCACACCAGACGTACTGAAATGGTCACGTGACCATCGGCAGTGGACTCTGCCGCAGTGGCGAACCGTTGCATTGTCTGATGGACCCCGATATCCTCTTCATCCTTGCGATGGGAGGGTGTGAATCCGTAGTCTTTCAAGGAACAATCTCCTTGACACCAGTATTATGGGACAGAGACAAGCTGCTTTGAGGAACATTCACGTGGGTGTCTGCGGGTCAATCGGAGCTCGTGCAAGGCACCATGACAGCCAAGGACTATCGTACACCGGTTGCAGAAGTTCACACCTTCATGACGATCGTTTGCCGAAGGTAGCGGCTTTTCCCCATTTTGCAAAGCCAGAAGTGTGATGAAGTCTGTAGAGGGACACACACATGTGCTGACCCATCAAGTTTCCAGATACGAATCCGATCGAACACATCAGGGATATAACTGAATGTAGCGTCACAGCTCATCTCCCCCTCCCTGGATTTTAAGGGAAGTGACTTCCGTGTGCAGATGTGGTTCCAGCTCCCTACAGCAACCTATCAAGGCCACATTCCTTCCATGACACGACGCTTCGACATACCGGCTATTACGTAGATGGTCATAATGTTCTGGCTGACAAGTCTACATAATTTGTTCGCATGTTTTGGTCTGGACCTTCCACCGAGCGGCTGAATACGTTGATGCGACGGTGACATTTCAGATTTCTTGCACATCAATTGCGACCATCCCGACATTCCATCAGTTTCAAGCCGCAGATTATAACAGCCACTAGTACCTCTAGGTGTTTTTCTAACTTCAGTTAGATTCCTGCACGATGTCACGAGATTTAGCATCGTTATAAGACTGAAACACAGCCTTAACCAGTCTGAAGTCAGGAGGAAGGCAGAGTTCTTTATAATTCGATGTGTTTACTTCCGTAGCCTGAAACTATTCTTTCCGGATTTTTTCTCTGTAAAGCGGAATATACACTGCGCTCATCGTTTGAAACTATAGTCTGTAGTAAGCTCGAACCCGCTTGGTGCCGGGAGTTCCATTCTAATCCTCGGTATAAACAAATGTAATTTGTTGGTCATAGATAGAATTACAAACCAATTACTGTCTGACTACACAACTGCCGAACTGGGAACAGTCACGTTTCTAACATATTTGAGAGTATCGCACGAAGCCTTCTTAAGTCGAACGACCGCATTATATTAATCGCAGAGATGCAGATGGAAGACTAACATTAAAGAGAATAATCAAAGAGAAATGTTGTCCACCCGCGGAGGAGGTGACGTACAAAACCCTCGTTCGGCTCATACTTGAGATTTCGCTAATGTGGGACCTTCACGAAGCATAACTGATAGAGGCAACAGCTAATATTCAAACAGGAGCAACTCTTTCTGTCAGGGTTGGTGCAGCATGCACGAAAAGTAAATGCTTTTCCAACACCAGTGCCCGACGCTGATTCTCTCGCCAGGTGCCTTCACTGGACATTATTTTGTATCAGTTGCCGTAGCGGCATAGGTGGGCAAACATTATTGTGGTAAGTGTTATTGTTTTTAGTAAGCGCTGTTTCTCATGTTTGGCGATATGTCAATGACAGACATCTAACACCACCGTGCTGACATCAGATCCCGTTTCCTGTTCATTTGCACTGCTTCTGACGGCTTACGGGGAGGAACCTTTGAGCCACGTAATCGTTTACGAGCAATTTTCTCGTTTTAAAAGCTGTAAAATGTCAATTGCACCCGAATCATGACCGGGACGTCTTTCGTATTCCAGAATGGAAGAAAATACTGAAAGCATCCTTATTGAGATCACGTTTTATCGTCGTCGAACAATCGATGAATAGGTGGAAATGAATGAAATATCCTGGTGTGTCTGCCATCGAAATTTGACTGAAGGTCGGAAGATGAAACATGTTGCAACAGAAGTCGTTTCACGTGTGCTTTCTGACCAAACGGAGGACCAATCGTTAGTGCATGTGCCGTAAATTCAAAGAACAGTCAGAAGTGGATCCGGATTTTGACATAAAAGTCATAATCAGCGACGAATCGTGGCCTTATGAATTGGATACGACTAAGAAATCTACCAACAGTCAAGTCAGTGGTAGACTCTTTTTGAACAGCAGAAAAAAACAAACAAAAACGAACGGCATTATGGTTTCTTCACCACGACAAAGCCACAGCGCGCAACACAACATTGAGTGTCAGGCTGTTTATGGCCAGAAACCAAACGACAACAGTTTCTTACCCGTCATGCGCATCGCACCTGTCTCCCTGTGACATTTCTTTATTCCTAAGAATGAAAGTAATCCTGACTGGGAAGGGTTTTCAAGATTGTAAATAAGCAGATTTGCAAAACTACCATGGGATATCGTAAAATATCATAAGCAAGCATAAACTACCGTAGTTTTTCTAGTAGACATGGACAGTCAGATAGCAACCGCATTACATGTACATTAGGTGTGTAGCATACCTATCGGGCGTTATCTTATTTCATAGGCTTTGTTTGCATATATAGTCGTCGTCTTACACGACCTCCCTAGGAACTGAATGCGTAGAACCATACTGAAACCGAGTGAGGATATTTAAAGGGCCACATAACCTATTGTGCTACATACTTCTCCTGCTGTCTGTTACTTAAAAATAAGCAGCATTCATAGCAAAAAGCGCTAGACTAACCATTGCTTCAAAAAAAGGCAACATTAAGAAAAGCTAAACAAACACATATCAAACATCACTTCAATACGTCTTTGACCTCATATGAAACATCTTTCTGTTTTCATAAATAGTTTTCGAATTTATTAACAATAATACGAAACGCTTGCGATTTATCAAGACGAAGAACGTTCTATTGGCTACAAAATAACAACAATAATTATACAAACGTTTTTATGTTCGTGTATTTAATCTGTATACCATCAA
This sequence comes from Schistocerca serialis cubense, assembly GCF_023864345.2. Classification (NCBI taxonomy): domain Eukaryota; kingdom Metazoa; phylum Arthropoda; class Insecta; order Orthoptera; family Acrididae; genus Schistocerca; species Schistocerca serialis. Next base: position 66,806,895 of record NC_064644.1, read on the forward strand.
AAGTAATAGCTTTGGTTACATGAAAGAGCAGGAGTTAACGCGATCAACTAATTTTTATTACTTCTAAAATGCAATTTACGTTTGGTAGCGATATAAAATACACAATGGACTAACACTGAACGATTTTCGGTTCAAATTATGTAGAAAACAAACAAACATACAAAAAAAAATGAAAGAGAAGTTTTCGGCTCCCAGTGTCCGAGCTTCTCTCTCATACATTCATTTATGTTTCTTTTTCTACTGCTGCCACCAACATCAACGGTAATCCTATCATTTACTGCTTCATTTAGATACTGTACCAAAATTACTTAGCCGTAGTTTTAGCTGAGTGCAGCACAAAGAATACGTGAAAAAAATATTACTGCAGACACTAAACAGTATCACTTCCGACAAGTTTAAAAACTGTTTACACCAATGGAGGAAACATTTGGACGAGTGAATTATGTCTGATGTACACTATTTTGAAGATGTTTAACTTTTGAAAGTGTTCCGTCATATACTCTAGTTTTTTTTTTTTTTTGTAAAACTGTCTCTTAACTGAAAGTCAAATTAAACACCTTTCAGCCGTTAAGTTTCCAACCTTATTTTATTTGGCAACCAGTTTCAGGGTTTTACTACGCCATCTTGAGGCCCCTGACCAACGTGTAGGAACATTGTACTTCAGTTGTGATCAGAACAGGATCGGCAGGTGATGGTTGAAGTGATCGCTATAGCAATAAATCTACTAATACCAGTATTACTGGGCCCTGTTTTGATCACAACCGAGGTAGAGTCTTCCTGGACGTCGGTTAGTGGCCTGAAGATGGCGTAGTAAAACACTGAAACTGGTTGCCAAATAAAATAATAATTGAAAACTGGATGGCTGATAGACGTTTAATTTGACATGCTCTGTCGAACAGCCGAGCCCCGAAACCATCTCTATAAAGATGGGCATGCAAATTTCTCTTTATTTTTCGGTCCCCTCTCACATACCTTGGAAAAAAGCAGTGGAGTTAGTACAGGGTGATCAGTCGTTAACGCAGTCGCTTTCGGGACTGCGGCCGACCGCTGAAGCTGGCTGTTGTGTCTGCCGTGCGGTTACCGTTGACCGCAATAAGTACAGTAAGGTATGTCGCATAACTTATTTCTAACATACGTAACATAAACATTTAAAAAGAAAAAAAATTACTTACGTCTATCAAGCTGGAACTGCCTTCCTTCGTAGTTCAATTATTTATGACACGTGCTTGAGAAATTACTCATTACACTCTGCAGTTCCCTCTGAGAAATGGCAGCGGTTACCAGACAAATATTAGTTTCAAGTTCATCTGAAGTGTGTGAATTTGATTTGTACACTTCCTCTTTTAATGTCCCCCTCCCAGAGATAAAAATCGGATGGGGTTAAATTGGGGGAGCGAGGAGGTCATATGCCGTCGGTGATAAACCTACCTTGGAACTGCTCATTAATTTCCTTCAGAGAGACGTTGTCTGTATGTGCCGTCGCAGAGTCCTGCTAAAAGTTTGCGAAAGCACGGTCTCTGTCGGCCAAGTGGCCAAAAGTCGCTGTTAACTGTTTTCTGGGAAAAAAAGCATGTTATTCCCTCTCTGTTCATAGCGCACCACACTCCTGTTGTTTGCTAATGTAGAGGTGCCTCGTGTATTACGTTAGTTCTTGCAGAACTTGAGCAACAGTAATTTTTTTAATTAATGTATCCATTTAGATGCAACCACGATTCGTCCGAAAACGAGTTTCGGTGAGAGTCAGTGTCTCCGACATGCACCCTATTCAAGATCCATTCACAAAATCAGGACTAATTTGCAAATTTCCATTTGCTGAGAAAGATGACTAACTGATTTTCTAGGAAACCTATCCAGAGCATGGTCAATGTTATCCAAGTTTCCTTTTGTGAGCACTGTACGTGATTGTCTATGTTTACTGTCAAGAGACTTCTCATTTCACTAAATTTAATTATGAATGGATAAATCATACTCTGATTAGGAAATTAAGCAGCAGGATATTTCTCTTTAAATAATCTCCATAATGCGCCCATTGATTTTGCATATATGTATGAATCGTATAAGAATACACTTTGGCGAATAGAATAACTGCATTTAGCCCTTTCATTTGAAACACCGTCACTAAATACACTGTACTGCATCGCCTAAGGAAGACCCGTTCGCCGAGCAGTTTTACATCTACATCTACATCTACATGATTACTCTGCAATTCACATTTAATTGCTTGGCAGAGGGTTCATCGAACCACAGTCATACTATCTCTCGACCATTCCACTCCCGAACAGCGCGCGGGAAAAACGAACACCTAAACCTTTCTGTTCGAGCTCTGATTTCTCTTATTTTATTTTGATGATCATTCCTACCTATGTAGGTTGGGCTCAACAAAATATTTTCGCATTCGGAAGAGAAAGTTGCTGATTGAAATTTCGTAAATAGATCTCGTCGCGACGAAAAACGTCTTTGCTTTAATGACTTAAATCCCAACTCGCGTATCATATCTGCCACACTCTCTCCCCTATTACGTGATAATACAAAACGAGCTGCCCGTTTCTGCACCCTTTTGATGTCCTCCGTCAATCCCACCTGGTAGGAGCAGTTCTAGGCGCTTCAGTCAGGAACCGCGCACCTGCTACGGTCGCCGGTTCGAATCCTGCCTCAGGCATGGATGCGTGTGATGTCCTTAGGTTAGTTAAGTAGTTATAAGTCTAGGGGACTGACGACCTCAGATGTTAAGTACCATAGTGCTTAGAGCCATTTTGAAAGACGCGTTCGCCGCGCGGGATCAGCCGAGCGGCCAGTGCTGCTGGTCCCGGCGGAGGTTCGAGTCCTCCCTCGGGCATGGGTGTGTGTGTTTGTCGTTAGGATAATTTAGGCTAAGTAGTGTGTAAGCTTAGGGACTGATGACCTTAGCATTTAAGTCCCATAAGATTTCACACACATCTGAACATTTTGAACAAAGACCCGTTCCCTGGATAAGCATTTCTCCGAACTACACCAGAGGGGAAATACACTCCCTTAGAGTCCAGTCGACGGCTTGCTACCGGTGCTGGGAAAAAATACCTGCCAGGCGGTTGTGTTAGGGATTGATAACCCTGTGTTAGAGAGCTCCATGTTTATATGGAGGCTTAAGATCATTGGTTCTTCCCATATGTCATTGAATACCAGAATAATGGAGCATGAACGATGGAAGCGACATACAAGAATACGCTCCGCCACACATCATACGGTGGCTTGGGGGGGGGGGGGGGGGGTAGAAATGTACATGTTTAAAAGTATGTCTTCTCAATATGTCCCTAAAATTTACAGGTACGCGGATTAACAGCACTGCACAGCAGGAAATCCCCACTGGCCTTTTGTGTTACAAGCTATTTATCATACGAGGAGGTACAGAGAACCGGTCCGCCTGGTGCGGGCCGCACTACTTCATCTTCGCGTAATTTATTTCGCCGGCCGTCGCGCCCTCGCCAGATGGCGCCGCTGGGCAGCGCTACGGCAATCCGGGTGGCGACCATTAATTACTGTGCCGGTCTGCCTGGCTGCACTGCAGTTGCAGCGCGGTCAAGCTGGCAGCCGTGTGTCTGCCGGACGATGCTGGGCACAGTGGCTGCCGCCGACTCCTTATCAGGTCGGGCAGTCTTGGCCGCGCAGCGAGTAATGTGCTCTCGCCGGCACTTGAGAGACCGATAAGAGGTACCGAGACAAAAGAGACCGAGCAGACTGAAGAACAATTGAATTAAATTACGGCAATCTAACTGAGCTACCTGGAAAGATAAACGTGTGATTACCCAAGGGACAAAGTCACTGTAATGAGTACTATTATTTTGTTGTAAGGTGCTTCCAGAGAATAACATCCAGGACGAATAGCTACCGAGAGAGGTGGTGTTGTACTTAAGACAGTGGGCTACAAATCTGTAGGAGCTCGGTTCAAATAGTACTTCTGACGCCTATCCTGGGGTGCAACAAGGGTACACCTATCAACGAACCTTTTTAATATCTAAAAAGCAGTTGTATAATACTGGCAAACACCCATATTCTGAAGCTGACCACGTAGTTTCCAACACAATTTTATGAGCGCCTAGTCATGCCTTACTTACAGGCCACAATGCTGACGTAGAATTGGTCACTCGTCAACTCTTCAGCTCAGCTTGAAACTACATACAAGACAGAAAGTGGTACCATTCATATGATGTGGTCAAAGGGGCACTCAGGTATTCAGCTCAAAGATATAATGAATGTCATTGAAAAATATTAGACAACATTAAAAACCCATAGCATCAATGAAGGGAGACCGCTACATACATTCCCGTATTGCTTTTCCACATTTCATGAAAAAAGGCATACCTGCAACGACAAAAGTCGACCCAAAATTGGCACCAGGGAAAGGAGAAGAACATCACAAGGACACGGGTGACATCAACTGTTTGAGTACGGGTGAGGCAAGCATATGTCTTTGCTCACCTGTGTAAGACCAGAGTGATAAGACACTCCTACACGAACTGGACACCTGAAACATTGCAGAGATGTAAACCAAGTGAAATTGTGTTGTAGTAGCTACAACATACGGCAAAAAACATGGGAAAAATACAGATTCCATTCGCAACTGGCATAAAAAGTCAGATTGGTCACATCTATAAATTCGAATAAACCTATGTTGCCTCTAAGATATGGACATAAGTCTCTGATATTACAAATACTGTAACTAAAACTGAAGATTATGGAAAGTGACAAGCCGTTCAGGTTGTCTATTTTCATTTATTTATACTTAATAATGTGATTGGACGGGACTGAGTTAGTTTAATGGGATTAATGATATTACATTTAGTTAGTTACAAGTTACATGTATCGTTTTGCACAATAGATTGTAATTATGTGGAAAGAGTAGTTTTTCCTTCACCCTCCAAATTAATTTGTACATACTGCTACATTCTGAACTTTTCTAAGTTTTATTATAATTATCACAAAAATGAAAAGAGAGTAGAGGAAATTAATCTACACAGGAGGATGAATTTCCAAGGAGAAACTTTCTCAGTCTCTTTTGAGACCTTACTGTGCCGTCTGTCAGGCATTTTATATCACTGGGTAAGTGAACAAATATTTTTATAGCAGCATTGTGCACCCTTCTCATTTGCTAAAGACAACCTTGATAAGGGGTAATGAATTCTTCTGGTACCGTAATTATGAACCTCATTGATTCTTCGGAACTGTAGTGCGTTCTTTACTATAAAGTTCATGAAGGCATAAATACACTGTGAATCAGAAGTCAGAATGAGCTACTCCTTAAACAGATGTCTTCAAGATGATCGTGGGCGAGCGCCACATATTATTCTTACAGCACGTTTTTATACAAAATGAAGACCTTCTTTCTTAAAGATGAGTTAGTTACTCGATAACATTATTTCATGTGATATTGAATGAAAATAAACAAAATATGTCAAGTTACCGATTAATCTCTCCCCAAATTTGCAATGATTCTAAGCGCAAAGGTGGCTGAACTTAGTTGTTTTAAGAGTTCCAAGAAGTATTTTCTCCAGTGTTAATTCTCATCAATTTGGACCCATAAAAATTTTTCGAGTTTCCACCCTGTTTATTATTTTCGCACCTCGTGTTACACTTATCAGTGGTGTAATACCACTAGATGCGTGCAGAACTGGTTATGCTGTGTATTTTTAAAACTGAGGGTGAGACCATTCACAGAAAACCAGTCAACGATAGTTTTAAGAAATTTATTTACAATTTTTTCCGTTTATTTTTGTATGCTCGGACTGATTATCACTAGTGTCACCTTCAAGAAGAATTAATTCTGATTACTGTGTATTAGATAGAAGAAGTTTTACATTAATGACTAACAGAAATGGCTCTAAGTTTGAACCTTGGGAAATGCCATACGATACTTGTCCTATGTTAGAGCTATGTCTCTGGACTATATTGCTTGAATTAATAACTTCCCGAAGTTTTTGGCTAGCTAAGCATTATCCATTGGTTGGCTATACTATCGATAGCATAAAATGTCAGTTTACCAGGTAGAATAGAGTGATTATATGAGCTGATTTCATTTCCTCTTTTTAAGATTCTGTAATCTCACATGGTATTGGCTATTTCAATATGCTTTTATGGGCAATCTGGCAATATGAGACAAGTGACCAGAACTCGTATGGGGAGGGGTGTAGCAGAAAAAATTGCCTCACTTTGTCGAGGAGGAAGTCACATCACCAAATGGTGTGCTTGGGCAGGGGCTACTGTACAGTGTGTAGCATGGGTGCGTTGTAGATGGACGAGATAAAGCCTTTGTTCTGGAAGACGAAACACTGTCAGGCGGCTGGCCGAAGAATCTTGTTCAGAGAAATACTTCAGCAAGCAAACATTTCCGGCCTTTCCAAAAAAACACGACAGCCGCACGGGGTGGCCGCGCGGTCTAGGAGCGCCTTGTCCCGGTCCGCACGGCTTTCCCGTCGGAGGTTAGAGTCCTCCCTCGGGCATGGGTGTGGGTGTTATCTATAGCGTAAGTTAGTTTAAGTTAGATTAAGTAGTGTGTAGGGTTAGGGGCCGATGACCTTAGCAGTGTGGTCCCATAAGATCTTAACACGAATTTCCAATTTTCCAAAAAACATGTCAATGCAGTTCTGATCTATTAAAGGTACAAAATTTGCAGCAGAGTTGACGACTAATCTTTTGGTCTGTTTTTTAACATTTCTCACACTTGTAATTTGACGCTAGCTCGTAGTTGTGAGAAACCTGATTGATGTGATGGAAGTGACGTCTGGTGGAAGTAACATTTAACGGTAAGTTTTTTAGTGAAGACGGGTGGGACTTCAGTTCTTTGGCTTGTTGACATTTCACCGTGTCTTTGTGCCATACATTAATTAAGAAACAATTACGCCATTGGATGGCTGGTCGCGTATTATTGGCGGGAAGAAGGGAGCGAGCAGCTTTAGACGGAACTTGAAAACAAGGGATTTTCTCGTGCTGCTTGGAGGTGAAAAGGTTAGCGTTCTGCAGGCTACACTCCCATCTGGCAGACCAATGTGAGGTCCAGTATTTGAGTCCTCAGCCAACCAATCAAGGTGCCAAACGTTAGGGCAGCGAAGCCGAGCGTCTGCACTGTGCTCATATTACACCAAGATTATGGTGAACATCGCTTACATCTCCTACGTGTTACGAGGAACAAGAGTTTGTAGTTCAGATTCGTGATATGTTTCGCTGTCTCATGTTCGTAAGTGCACCACATAGATCTTTGGGATTCTTAGGTTCTTAATTCACACCAACAGTCACTGTAATCGTCATACTGCCAGGTTCCAAACATTTGTAAACTCATAGTCTTACTTTTACAGTTCTAATCAGAAAGTACTTCATTGTAAGTTGATAATTTCGTAACTGTTTTGAATGCGTCATGATTTTAAATGCTTTTGTAATAATCCTTACACTGCATTTAAATCTTGAGTTTATTGTCACATTCAATTCTTTTCAGCTATAAATATTATGTCAACCCTGTCTTATGATTCAGGCGTAGGGCAAAAGTGGTTCATAGCATTGGCAACACGGTTGGGTATCTTTAATCAGCACTGTCTCAAAGGGCGTGCCTGTTTCGTGACTGATACAGATTCAGTTCAATTCACACACACACACACACAAACACACTTTTGCTCTATATATATTAAGAAAATGACTTTGGAGTAAAAATTTAAGTAGCAGGTGTTATTCTGAGATGAAGAGGTAGGCGCAAGAGATATATTCATGGTGGGCCACACCAAACAGCCCAAATACTGATGACAAGAAACTTGACTGTCATCAGTAAACTTAAAAATCACCTATAAATAAAAGTATTGTTTCTAGAAAAATGCAATTAAAGTAAGGGCAACTATATCAAAGACATATTAAAAAAATATAACAGAAAGGCATTCAACAGAAAATAAGCAATCCATCAAGTGACTGATGAGCAACGACATAATGGAGATGGTTAAAAGATTTAACTTATTAGGATATTTGACTACCTACGGCCAAGATGAGAATCTGATCAATAAATAAAATGTATTCCAAGTAACTTTAGGCAACATCTCTCGCGGAGAACAGCCGTCTGGCAAAACCTTAAAAATGAACAACAACAGTCTCGACCGCAAAGAGATTTATTTTGTTGTAATCGATTTTGGTCAGTTTTGACAGCGCCGCCCTTGACGTAACGTGATATTTTCGCTCTAGGCTAGCCGAAGAACGCTATTTTACTTGTGTTCGTTTTTCATTACTCTTATTCATCCAGATAATAAAAGTAACTTAATGCTTATTGCTATTTCATGCACTTTTTATGTCTGTAAACATTCATACTGACAGTATCTTTTAACTGTTGACAGTTTACGAGTTTGTTTTGCGTTTATGACTACATAAATGAGTCCATTATATTTCGTATCGTGACGATTTAACCTAATTTCTGTACATCCGACGATATGTACGTTTACTTTATGGAATTTCGTGAAATATGTTTATGACTGTAAATAACTATATTCATAGTTTATTTAACCTTCAATTTATTATACTCGTGGGCTTATGTTTTGACATCTCGATGGATCAATGACATTTAATGCCGTAGTTCTTTTAATATACCTTATTTTCCCATGCTTTATCTATTATGCATCCTGTTTTACATGTTACCTTGTCGGTTACTTAGTCAATGTCATCTGTGGGATATGACACGTATTACGACAGTCATCGTACTTGCATGCCAGTATTTCTTAACAAATAGCCGCTGTCGCAACGTTGAATTAGTCTTCTGTTGGAACGTGCACATCGACACCTCCACGCCGATTCTGTGGTCAGTAACTGCATCACTCAAGCAGTATTTTCACTGTCACTACGACCTAGGAGCACTCTACAATATCTGGAAAGCGTTTCTAAATGTCGACCCGCATGCCAGTACTTATTTAGCATCCTGTCACTGTCGCAGCTATGAAATCGTCTTCTGCTGGATGGTGCGTGTCGATAAGACAACGCCGTCTCCATGGGAATCATTGGCGCTGCTTAACCACTATCTTTGCTGACACACAATCTATGAGATTGCAGGGAATCCCCACAGATGCCAATCGGTGTTCTTACAACCGGTTATCATTGGTTATCTCTGTTATATACATACATACATTTTATACCATATTGACGAAATGCTGTTTAGAGCAGTTACTTTATATAATGTAATGCGCCAATTTCTTCACTTGTTATTAGCTTCCGAGTAACCATTCTACATGTACAATTTTGGTAGACATTTTTGGAATGCAGTGATCAATAGGTTATTATATTTTTACTAGAGTTCAGTCTTGACCACACCATTTACGTTTCAATTGAAACATAAATGGTGTGATCTAGACTGAACTTTAGTCGAAACATTCTACATGTACTTTATTGTACTATTTGGTTTACGTCCTGTACTCCTAACGGGCAATCGCTGACGTATTTCGGTATGCACTGGATGGAGCATCGCGTATTTAAGCAATAGCTGCATGGCTCTCCTTATCAGTTGATATTCGTGGAGCTATGACACCCACTCCAGTCACCGCCACCGCCTACTATTATATGTGATAATTTTTTAAATGTTTATTATATATAATGTATTTTGCGCGTTACTACTATTATCAGACTTTTCTGCAAATCCACTCTAAGTTCGTATTTCACTATGAGGGTACCACAAAAGAAAATAGGTAGCAACAACTAGACAGGTTTATTTGACAAACATAAATAGCATCTCAACTTTGACTTGGATTGAAACAAAACATGAAGTAAGTCATTTCTTGAACAACAATACTTCTGGCAGCTGAACGCCGATTAGATTGTCACTGAGTCTAAATTCGTTAAACCTATATATTATAAAAAGGCAATGCCCTCTAGGGCACTCAGAGTTAAAGTACACACTGAATGAACAAAGGCCCTAAGGAAGCCACATTGTCTAAGCAGCCGTTTGAAAGCTAAACAGGAGAAAACTGACAAAGCCACAAGCCTGCCAGAACGACAGAGTCCCTGTATTCTTCGGTGACAAGGCCACGAACACTCTATGTCCACAGCTGGCAGCTCCCGGTGTCACAAAGTCAGATACGAATGGCAGCATCGTCGTGGAGGCGGTTCTAGAGTGAGAATCCTGACTGATGGGATTGTTGAGGGATTACTCTCGTCTATGCAGATCGGTGGCATGAAGACCACTATGATACGGCCGGACCTGTTTTTGACCACATATCTTGCGGAAGAGGATATATCGAGCAACGTACAACCTCTAGCAGGGGTGGTTTGCCTCCTAGTGGAATGACGGAGCATGGCCATTTGTCTTGAAGAAAACTGTCCCTGGTGCGTTAGGCATCTTCGATGAACTGATGTGATGTTAGTTGCGCATACCACAGGATTGAGCTTTGGCACCGTTTGACATTGTACCATTGCACAAAGATGCTGACGCGCACCTGTCTAAAGCATGTTGTATAGTGCTCCAGAACTCAGTCCATTCGTGTACAGCATTTTCGGTTCTGAAGATGAATTCGACACGTTGACGCTAAGGGAAACTGAAATACGATTTTTGCAGCTCTCACCAAACATAAATACATGTTGTTGTTGTTGTGGCCTGCAGTGCTGAGACTGGTTTGATGCAGCTCTCCATGCTACTCTATCCTGTGCAAGCTTCTTCCTGTCCCAGTACGTACTGCAGCATACATCCATCTGAATCTGTTTAGTGTATTCATCTCTTGGTCTCCCTTTACGATTTGTACCCTCCACGCTGCCTTCCAATACTAAATTGGTGATCCCTTGATGCCTCAGAACATGTCCTACCAACCCATCCCATCTACTAGTCAAGTTGTGCCACAAACTCCTCTTCTCCCCAATCCTATTCAATACCTCCTCATTAGTTATGTGATCTACCCATCTCTTCTTCATCATTCTCCTGTAGCACCACATTTGGAAGACTTCTATTCTCTTCTTGTCCAAACTATTTATCGTCCATGTATAACTTCCATACATGGCTACACTCCATACAAATACTTTCAGAAACGACTTCCTGACATCTAAGTCTATACTCGATCTTAACAAATTAATCTACTTCAGAAACGCTTTCTTTGCCATTGCCAGTCTACATTTTATATCCTCTCTACTTCAACCATCATCATTTATTTTGGTCCCCAAATAGCAAAATTCCTTTACTATTTTAAGCGTCTCATTTCCTAATCTAATTCCCTCAGCGTTATCTGACTTAATTAAACTACATTCCATTATCCTCGTTTTCCTTTTGTTATGTTCATCTTATATCCTCCCTTCAAGACACTGTCCAGTCCATTCAACTGCTCTTCCTAGTCCTTTGCTGTCTATGACAGAATTATAATGTCGTTGGTGAACCTCAAAAGTTTTTATTTCTTCTCCATGGATTTTAATACCTACTCCGAATTTTTCTTTTGTTTCCTTTACCGCTTGCTCAATATATAGATTGAATAACATCGGGGATAGGCTACAACCCTGTCTCACTCCCTTCCCAACCACTACTTCCCTTTCGTGTCCCTCGACTCTTATAACTGCCATCTGGTTTCTGTACAGATTGTATATAGCCTTTCGCTCCGTGTGTTTTACCCAGCCACCTTAAGAATATGAAAGAGGGTATTCCAGTCAACATTGTCAAAAGCTTTCTCTAAGTCTACAAATGCTAGAAACGTAGGTTTGCCTTTCCTTAATCTTTCTTCTAAGATAAGTCGTAGGGTCAGTATTGCCTCACGTGTTCCAACATTTCTACGGAATCCAAACTGATCTTCTCCGAGGTCGGCTACTACAAGTTTTTCCATTCGTCTGTAAAGAATTCGCCTTAGTATTTTGCAGCCGTTATTTATTAAACTGATAGTTCGGTAATTTTCACATCTGTCAGCGCCTACTTTCCTTGGTATTGGAATAATAATAATCTTCTTGAAGTCTGAGGGTATTTCGCCTGTCTGATACATTTTGCTCACTAGATGGTAGGGTTTTGTCGGAACTGGCTCTCCCAAGGCTATCAGTAGTTCTAATGGAATGTTGTCTACTCCAGGGGCCTTGTATCGAATCAAGTCTTTCAGTGCTCTATCAAGCTCTTCACGCAGTATCATATCTCCCATTTCATCTTCATCTACATCCTCTTCCCTTTCTATAACATTCCCCGCAAGTACATCGCCTTTGTATAGTCCCTCTATATACTCTTTCCACCTTTCTGCTTTCCCTTCCTTGCTTGGAACTGGGTTTCTATCTGAGCTCTTGAAATTCATACAAGTGGTTCCAGGGGCCTTGTATCGAATCAAGTCTTTCAGTGCTCTATTAAGCTCTTCACGCAGTATCATATCTCCCATTTCATCTTCATCTACATCCTCTTCCCTTTCTATAACATTGCCCTCAAGTACATCGCCTTTGTATAGTCCCTCTATAAACTCTTTCCACCTTTCTGCTTTCCCTTCTTTGCGTGGAACTGGGTTTCTATCTGAGCTCTTGAAATTCATACAAGTGGTTCTCTTCTCTCCAAAGGTCTCTTTAATATTCCTGAAGGCTGTATCTATCTTTCCCCTAGTGAGATAAGCCTCTACATCCTTACATTTGTTCTCTAGCCATCATTGCTTAGCCATTTTGCACTTCCTGTCGATCTCATTTTTGACACGATTGTATTCTTTTTTGCTGGCTTCAGTTACCTCATTTTTGTATTTTCTCCTTTCATCGTTAAATTCAGTATTTCTTCTGTCACCTGAGCGTTTCTACTAGCCCTCGTCTTTTTACCTACTTGATCCTCTGCTGCCTTCTCTACTTTATACCTCTAAGCAGCCCATACTTCTTCTACTGTATTTCTTTCCACCATTCTTGTCAAGTGTTCCCTTATGCTCTCTCTGAAGCTCTGTACAACCTCTGGTTTAGTCAGTTTATCCAGGTCCCATCTCCTTACATTCCCACCTTTTTGCAGTTTCTTCAGTTTTAATCTACAGTTCATAACCAGTAGATTGTGGTCAGAGTCCACATCTGCCCTTGGAAATGTCTTACAATTTAAAACCTGGTTTCTAAATAACTGTCTTACCATTATATAATCTTTCGGAAACCGGTCAGTATCTCCAGGCTTCTTCCATGTATACAACCTTCTTTTATGATTCTTGAACCTAGTGTAAGCCGTGATTAAGTTCTGCTCTGTGCAAAATTCTACCAGGCGGCTTCCTCTTTCATTTCTTACACCCAATCCATAATCACCTACTACGTTTCCTTCTCTTCCTTTTCCTACAGTTGAATTCCAGTCACCCATGACTATTAAATTATCGTCTCCCTTCTCTATCTGAATAATTTCTTTTATCTCATCTTCGTCTTCTGCAGAGCTAGTTGGCGTGTAGACTTGTAGTACTGTCGTAGGCGCGGGCTTCGTGTCTATCTTGGCCACAATAATGCGTTCACTATGTTGTTTGTAGTAGCTTACCCGCACTCCTATTTTTTTATTCATTATTAAACCTACTCCTGCATTACCCCTATTGGATTTTGTATTTAAAACCCAGTATTCACCTGACCAAAAGTCTTGTTCCTCCTGCCACCGAACATCGCTAAATCCCACTATATCTAACTTTAACCTATCCATTTCCATTCTTAAATTTTCTAATCTACCTACCCGATTAAGGGATCTGACATTCCACGCTCCGATCCGTAGAACGCCAGTTTTTTTTTTCTCGTAATAATTATGCCGTCTTGAGTAGCCACGCCCGCAGATCCGAATGCGGGACTATTTTACCTCCGGAATATTTTACGCAAGAGGACGCAATCATCATTTATCCATACAGTAAAGCTGCATGCCCTCAGGAAAAATTACGGCCGTAGTTTACCCTTACTTTAAGCCGTTCGCAGTACCAGCACAGCAAGGCCGTTTGATCAAAAGTATCCGGACACCCCGAAAACATACGTTTTTCGTATTAAGTGCATTTTCCTGCTACCTACTGCTAGGTGCTCCATATCAGCGACCTCAGTAGTCATTAGACATCGTGAGAGAGCAGAATGGGGTGCTCCGCGGAACTCAAGGACTTCGAACGTTGTCATGCAATTGGAGGTCACTTGTGTCAACGTGTGTACGGGAGAATTCCACACTCCTAAACATTCCCAGGTCCACTGTTTCCTATCTGATAGTGAAATGGAAATTTGAAGGGACACGTACAGCACAGAGACCGCCGACAGTCGAAGAGAGTCGTAATGTGTAATAGGCAGAAATGGATCCAGTCCATCACGCAGGAACTCCACACTACATCAGGATCCACTGCAAGTACTATGACAGTTAGACGGGAGGTGAGAAGACTTGGATTTCATGATCGAGCGGCTCCTGATAAGACACACATCTAGCCGGTAAAAGCCAAACGACGCCTCGCTTGGTGTAAGGAGCATAAACATTGGACGACTAAACAGAGGAAAAACGGTGTGTGGAGTGACGAATCACGGTACACTATATGGCGATCAGACGGCCGGGTGTGGGTATGGCGAATACCCTGTGAACGCCATCTGCCAGTGTGTGTAGTACCAACAGTAAAATTCGGAGGCGGTGATGCTAGGCTGTGCCCGTGTTTTTCATGGAGGTGGCTTGTACCCCTCGCTGTTCTGCGTGACACTGTCAGAGCACATTCCTACATTGATATCTTAAGCACCTTCTTGTTTACCACTGTCGAAGAGCAATTCAGGGACGGCGATTGCATTTTTAACACGATCGAGCAACTGTTTATAATGCACGGCCTTTGGCGGAGTGGTTACACGACAATAACATCCGTGTAATGGACTGGTCTGCCCGGAGTCCTGACTTGAACTCTGCAGATCACCACTGGGATTTATTGGAATGCCGACTTTGTGCCAGGCCTCACCAACTGACATCGACACCTTGTGATGCTGACGATGGTGTCGCTGACGTCGATGGTGTTCAACTACCAAGTAATGATACACACGAGGAGGAGGACTACATGTACGATTCTTATGGTAATGTGTTAGAGGAGTACGATGAAATCCAAAAGATATATAGTGAGACCGCGGAATTTTTAGCATCTTGTAGAGGGAAAGATAACAAAAACGAGATCCAGTCAGAGACTGATGAAGCTGAAAGGAGTAGTGGTGATGAGTTAATCTTTCCTCCAGGGGTAATCGATACTGTAGGCAGTATTGACCTGTGTACAGACAATGTAAATAAGCTCATGTTAGTTGAAGAAGAAGTTACCAAAACACCACAAGACTTAGATGAAACGTTTCTCTTAGGAGGAGGCGATGAGGATGAGGAGGTTGATGGAGATGTACAAAGAAGGGAGGAAGTAATTCAAGACGTAGAGGAGAGGAGGAGGGAAAAACTTCCGGGTGAATAAACGGAAATACCGATCAGACAGATGTCTTGGCCGAACCTTCATATACAGAAGGATTTGCTATGGGAAAAAGAGGAAGATAGACAGGAGGAGAGCTGAACACAAACAATAATAAAGATAGAAGTATTTGGTCATGATTTCTACGTACTTTTGGGTACTGTGGCGCAGGTGAGTTCCGTATCCAATGCATTCTTTGAATTGATTAAAGAACAACCAGGAGTGAACTTCATGCCTGTACAAGGAGTAAAGGTGATAGGAGCCACTGGAAAAGTGAACAAACACGTGTAGTACCAAATATTGATTGATTTTAAAATAAGTGGGACTCCGTTTTCACATGTTCTCCTTGTGGTGTTTGATCTGAGCACTGAGATAAACCTAGGGATAGATTGGCTGATTAAGCAGAGAGTAATGATCGATTGGTGACAGGAAATAACTACCAGTCAAGCAGGAGGGAAATCGTTGCGAATTCCTTTTGAAGCAGCAAGTACATTAGAGAAGTGCCAATTAACAAATTTGTTAATCAACCAAGCTCCAGATGGATTGGGATCCTATCTGGAGGGTTACCATGTGAAGACCACTATTGAAGATACTACGAAAGGGCTATGTTTTAGGAGAGTTGTAGAGGTAACAGAACATATAACAGCAGATCAAAAGGAGGAGTTGTTGGCTTGTTGATGGGAAATTAGAGTGAAGGGTTATTAACGCCATTTGAATGTTATTGAGCATGAACCTTTCTTCAAACCACCATATGCCATTCCAGATTCAAAGAAAGCAGAAGTCCAGAAAAAGATTCGTAGCATGCTTAAATTGGCGATAATAGAATGAAGCAACAGCCCCTACAATAACCCATTGGTGTTGGAAGGAAAGAAGGATGGTAGAATACGAGTGGTTATTGATGCTCAGACATGGATTAAAATGGTAAAAAGAGAGTTGTATCGTCAAAAGATCTGGATGAAGTTCTTCAGAAGTTTCACTATATTCAGTATATTACCAGTTTGGATCTGACCACTGGTTACTGGCAGATCACATTGAATAAAAACTCCCAAAAGTATACAATATTTCTGTTCGAAAGGAAATTCTACCAATACAAAGGAGTCACATTTGGGCTGAATACATCAGTTTCGGGGTTCATCAGGGCCTTGGATGGGATGTTGTTGTTGTGGTCTTCAGTCCTGAGAATGGTTTGATGCAGCTCTCCATGCTACTCTATCCTGTGCAAGCTTCTTCATCTCCCAGTACCTACTGCAGCCTACATCCTTCTGAATCTGTTTAGTGTATTCATCTCTTGGTCTCCCTCTATGATTTTTACCCTCCACACTGCCCTCCAATACTAAATTGGTGATCCCTCGATGTCTCAGAACATGTCCTACCAACCGATCCCTTCTTCTAGTCAAGTTGTGCCACAAGCTCCTCTTCTCCCCAATTCTATTCAATACCTCCTAATTAGTTATGTGATCAACCCTTCTAATCTTCAGCATTCTTCTGTAGCACCACATTTGCAAAGCTTCTATTCTCTTCCTGTGTAAGCTATTTATCGTCCACGTTTCACATCCATACAAGGCTACACTCCTTACAAATACTTTCAGAAATGACCTCCTAAGTCTATACTCGATGTTAACAAATTTCTCTTCTTCAGAAACGCTTTCTTTGCCATTGCGTCTGCATTTTGTATCCTCACTACTTCGACCATCATCAGTAATTTTGGTCCCCAAATAGCAAAACTCCTTTACTGCTTTAAGTGTCTCATTTCCTAATTTAATCCCCTCAACATCACTCAAATTAATTCGACGACATTCCATTATCCTCGTTTTGCCTTTGTTGATGTTCATCTTATACCCTCCTTTCAAGACACTGTCCTTTCCGTTCAACTGCTCTTCCAAGTCCTTTGCTGTCTCTGACAGAATTACAATGTCATCGGCGAACCTTAAAGTTTTTATTTCTTCTCCATGGATTTTAATACCTACTCCGAACTTTTATTTTGTTTCCTTTATTGCTTGCTCAATATGCAGATTGAATAACATCGGGGATAGGCTACAACCCTGTCTCACTCCATTCCGAACCACTGCTTCCCTGTCATACCCCTCGACTCTTATAACTACCATCTGGTTTCTGTACAAAATGTAAATAGCCTTTCGCTCTCTGTATTTTACCCCTGCCACCTTTAGAATTTGAAAGAGAGTATTCCAATCAACATTGTCAAAAGCTTTCTCCAAGTCTACAAATGCTACAAACGTAGGTTTACCTTTCCTTAATTCTTCTTCTAAGATACGTCGTAGGGTCAGTATTGCCTCACGTATTCCAACATTTCTACAGAATCCAAACTGATCTTCCACGAGGTCGGCTTCTATCAGTTATTCCATTCGTCTGTAAAAAATTCGCGTTAGTCTTTTGCATCCATGACTTATTAAACTGATGGTTCGGTATTTTCACATCTGTCAACACTTGGTTTCTTTGGGATTGAAATTATTATATTCTTCTTGAAGTCTGAGCGTATTTCGCCTGTCTCATACATCTTGCTCACCAGATGGTAGAGTTTTGTCATGATTGGCTCTCCGAAGGCGGTCAGTAGTTCTAATGGAATGTTGTCTATTCCCAGGCCCTTGTTTCGACTGAGGTCTTTCAGTCCTGTGTCACTCTTCACGCAGTATTGTATCTTCCATTTCATCTTTATCTACATCCTCTTCCATTTCCATAATACTGTCCTCAAATACATTGCCCTTGTAGAGGCCATCTATATACTCCTTTCCCCTTTCTGCTTTTCCTACTTTGCTTAGAATAGGGTTTCCATCAAAGTTCTTGATTTTCATGCAAGTGGTTCTCCTTTCTCCAAAGGTCTCTTTAATTTTCATGTAGGCACTATCTATCTTTCCCCTAGTGAGATAAGCCTCTACTTCCTTACATTTGTCCTCTAGCCATCCCTGCTTAACCATTTTGGACTTCCTGTCGAGTTCATTTTTGAGACGATTGTATTCTTTTTTGTCTGCTTCATTTACTGCTTTTGTATATTTTCTCCTTTCATCAATTAAATTCAATAATTTCTTCTGTTACCCAAGGGTTTCTACTAGCCCTCGTCTTTTTACCTACTTGATCCTCTGCTGCCTTCGCTATTTAATCCCTCAAAGCTACCCAGTCTTCTTCTACTGTGTTTCTTTCCCCCATTCCTGTCAATTGTTCCCTGATGCTCTCCCTGAAACTCTGTACGACCTCTGGCTTAGTCAGTTTATCCAGGTCCCATCTCCTGAAATTCCCATCTTTTTGCAGTTTCTTCAGTTTTAATCTACAGTTCATAACTAATAGATTGTGGTCAGAGTGCACATCTGGCCCTGGAAATGTCTTGCAATTTAAAACCTGGTTCCTAAATCTCTGTCTTACCATTATATAATCTATCTGATAGCTTCTAGTATCTCCAGGATTCTTCCACGTGTACAACCTTCTTTTATGATTCTTGAACCAAGTGTTAGCTATAATTAAGTTATGCTCTGTGCAAAATTCTACCAGACGGCTTCCTCTTTTTTTTCTGTCCCCCAATCCATATTCACCCACTATGTTTCCTTCCCTTCCTTTTCCTACTCTCGACTTCCAGTCACCCATGACTATTAAATTTTCGTCTCCCTTCACTACCTGAATAATGTCTTTTATCTCATCATACATTTCATCAAATTCTTCATCATCTGCAGAGATAGTAGGCATATAAACTTGTACTACTGTAGTAGGCATGGGCTTCGTGTCTGTCTTGGCCACAATAATGGGTTCACTATGCTGTTTGTAGTAGCTTACCTGTACACCTATTTTTTTATTCATTATTAAAACTACTCCTGCGTTACCCCTATTTGATTTTGTATTTATAACCCTGTATTCACCTGACCAGAAGTCTTGTTCCTCCTGCACCAAACTTCACTAATTCCCACTACATTTAACTTTAACCTATCGATTTCTCTTTTTAAATTTTCTAACCTACCTACCCGATTAAGGAATCTGACATTCCACGCTCCGATCCGTAGAACTCCAGTTTTCTTCTCCTGATAACGACGTCCTCTTGAGTAGTCCCCGCCCGGAGATCCGAATGGGGAGACTATTTTACCTCCGGAATATTTTACCCAAGAGGCCGCCATCATCATTTAATCATACAATAGAGCTGCATGCCCTCGGGAAAAATTATGGCTGAAGTTTCCTCCTTGCTTTCAGCCATTCGCAGTACCAGAACAGCAAGGCCATTTTGGTTAGTATTGTAAGGCCAGATCAGTCAATCATCCAGACTGTTGCCCTGGCCACTACTGAAAAGGTAGCTGCCCCTCTTCAGGAACCACACGTTTGTCTGGCCTCTCAACAGATACCCCTCCGTTGTGGTTGCACCTACGGTACGGCTAGCTGTATCGTTGGGGCACGCAAGTCTCCCTACCAACGGCAAGGTCCATGGTTCATGGGGGGAATGGGTTATGAATAGAATTCACAGTTATCATTATTGTACGTCAATGACATGATGGTCGCCACTAAGACCTGGCAGAGGCTTTTGAACTCTTGGATAAGGTGTTCAGTGCTCTGATAAAGGGAGGAATGATGCTGAAACTTAATAAGTGTGAGTTCATGAGAAACAGGATAATGTTCTTAGGGCATATTATCACCACTCAAGGGACTGAGGAAGATACAGAGAAAGTGAAAGCAATTAGGGACTGCGCTAGACCAAGGTGCAGGAAACAACAAAAATCGTATCTAGGACTACGTTCATACCATCGAAAGTTTGTGGATGACAAAGCTTTAAACGATCACAACTTGAAAAATTTACTGTAAAAGAACAGTGCGTTCATTATGATGAAACAATGTGAAATAGCATTCAAGAGGCTGAAAGAAAGTTTAGCGATGAACATACAACTGTGTCATTCAGACCTAAGTGAGCCATTTCATTTGTCCACTGACAGTTCAGATTATGGGCCGAGAGTGTTAGTGTTTCAAGAATAAGAAATTAATGGCGGAATAGACCATGCTCCAATTGCATTAGCTAGCTGATCTCTAACCAAGTTTGAACGCAAATATACAGTATCAGAGAAAAAGGCATTCGGGGCATAAAGGTATTATACATACAGACCATCGGGCATTAACAATTTTAAAAGATTGCCAACTGTTGCATAACAGGTTGATGACATGGGCTCTGTAACAGGATCAATATGATATGGAGATTAAGTATGCAAAAGATACTGAGAACTATGTGCTTGATGCACTGTCAAGATTGTCTGAAGGTGCAGACGTTCCAACTAAGGTAACAGAAAAAGATGGTACTTTTAAAATCAGTATTTTTAATGAGATGGAAGGCAAAGATGGAATAAGATATGTGTGTAAATGTATGAGGCGATACCAAAATGTTTACAAAGATGTAATAGGAGATGTGTGTAAAAATATGAGGCGATACCAAAATCCTGATGTAGTGTTAAAGTCGGCGAAAGTCAAATTTGATGATGCCAATGCAGGGAACATTAGGTCCTCATATAAGACACATAAAGGTGATTTATATTTCCAAAGGAAACTGACCCGGGAATACGGTGGGTATGTTGGTCAGAAGAATTCTTGCAAGAGGATACAGATTATTTTCATTTTGTGTATGGCCATTGTGGAGCCAAAAAGTGCTCGAAAAAATGTTGGAGTGCTTGGCTTTTAATAATTTCGTTAGAAGGGTGACAATGAGGCTACAGTCGTGTGATTTATGTCTGAAGGTGAAGGTGACAAATGCAACAAATAGGGGTCCAACGCAAACTACTAAACCCAGCAATGTGTTGGATATAGCCATGGTGGATATTTAAAGCCCGTTGTCAAAAACCATAGGAAATTTAGTATATATTTTTGTAGTGGTCGATCTTTTCTCGAAATTTATTAAACTGTACCCACTGAGAAAAGCAATGCCAAGAACTGTGTACAATAAGATGATTTTGGATTATTTCCCAAAGGTAGGAAAGCTGAAGCGTGTGTTGTCAGAAAACAGCGGTCAGTTTTGTTCAAAATTATGGAGAGAAGATATGGAGAGTAACCAGGTACAGGTGGTGCATATAGCTGCATATCATCCGTCCAGTATCCCGGAGGATATGTATTTGCGCGAAATCGGGTGGTCATGTAGAACATTCTGCCATGAGGATCACCGAGCATGAGGGAAATACATATCAGATTTTTTTAACAACGTATGAACCTGCTGAAACACGAGAGTGATCGGTTTACTCCAGAGGAGATTCTAAAGCAGAAGCACACCAAGAGTATGGTGAAAGCTTATTAGAGTTCCCACATTGTAAGGAAATGAGTATGGAAGAAAAGAAAGACACATTGAGAAACAAAGTGGCTAAGCCAGCTGAGAATAAGATACTTCGTTATGACGAAAAATTAAAACTTCCAAAGGTTGTGATTGGTGGTTGGGTTCTTGTGACAGTTTACGAGAAGTCAAGCGAAATTTATCACGAAATAATCTAATTTTAATTTGTTTATAACATACGAAATACCAATGTGTACTGTTTGGAATACCTAGAGTCAAATAAGGGTTTAGGAAATAGAAATATTGTAGTAATGTATAAACGTATATAGATGATATTGTAACATAGTTTTCTAAGTAACAGGGAAACCGAAATGTAAATATAGGTATGGAGGATCTGTGCTTCCAGAAAGCTTTGAAATACAAGTGATGGTGAAAACAGTGTGAACAAGGACTCACCAGGGAAATGAAAGTGGTGGGGAGTGAGAAAGGACTCACTGATTTCTAGACAAATGGAAGCAACGACATGAGCAAGGGATGCTCTAGGGCACATTGCCCTTTTCTCTATTCTTTTCTTTTGAATGATGTACAGACTTCCTCTATTTTCAAGAGAATTTTGTAATAAAACTGTGTATTTGGTATACTGTTTGTGCTAATGTTTTGCGACCAATTTTATGTGTAGTTATAAGAGTAATTCAGATTTCTGTTTTTTTGGTAAGGTGTTATCTTGGTGGAAATGATAACAAAAATTTTAATCATAGAGGAATAGAGTTTTACCAAGGAACCGTTCCGTTAAGCAATACCCTTCAGGATGATTTAACAAAATGTAGGGCATATGTGATGCCACCATTAAAAATTAAATAAATTTTTAAAAATAATTTTTAACTTTGCATTAGGGTATTGGAATGCTGAAAGATCGATATTAGGGGCTACAGAGATATGTAAAAGCCAATGAATGTGTAAAAGTGTTGTGATTGTATGTAATGCTCTTTGACATAAAAAAAATTACTTCATACCCAATTGTTATTTAACGATAAGGAAAATGGTATTGCCATTCAATGGAAAAATTGTAATTACTGTAAACATCTTAGGGAAACATTTTCATGGTTAATATGTTAAAAAAATGTACAGAATAGGCTAAGGGGAAGTACAAATGATTTTACGTGACCAGTTGTGGAGGTGACCTTGGCGAGAAGGAGCGCCAAGGGAAAAAGCGGTGGAAAGAAAGGCAGTTGCGTGAGAGCCTTCACAGCGTGTGTATCGGGTTGTGATATGACCACTAAAGTGAGGCTTATATGGTGCTAAAGTGGTGAAAAGTATTCAGGCAGCAGCGGCTTTTATGCCCCAAAGCCGCCTCCAGTATGTATCAATTCGGAAAGCAAGATTATCCGAACAGTTTTATGATGGAATCCGGCCGACGCTCCATTGAGCAAAGATGGCTTCTGCTTGTATTGAGGCTATCAATAATGAAGTCCATCACTGTGAACGTGAAGAGGCGACCGATATTGTTGTATCAACAGTACTAGGAGCCCTCCAGCGCGCAACGTAAGGCAAGAACTAATTTTATATACTTGTTTGTTTGATCTCAGAACATGTAAGGGGTTACAGTCTACTTACTTTGAAATGAAAATATAGAAGATATGCAAACTTATTCTCCCACAATTTCTTCCCTAAGCCATCACCAGTCCTGTTTCCTGGTCATGTTTGCTGTGAAATGACAGTATTAAAGTTAAATGGCTTGTTTGTTTAATAGTTGAATAAAAGGTACGATAGGTAAATTCGTTATCGTTACGAATTGCTTCATGGTAGAGAGAGAGAGAGACATTTAATCTAAGAAATTGCTTTGGTTTATAACATCATCTTTAAATGTGGTCGCTTTGTTCAAAGAAATAAACTACTGTCCATTGAATAGGATTAATGTTGCTACAAATTTTTATTTGCTTTGCTTGCTAATTCATGATTTACGTGACAAGTTTTTCAAAAGTATAGATGGCTGCAACTTGGCCAGTGCCAGTTTGCTTACATGTTGTTTCTAAGTAAATTCACGAAATAATATATATACAATTACAGCCATTGGAAGGCACTGTCACCACTAAAAGTAATTAAAAGAAAAACGTTTAAAGAGTTCTAAACTGCTCCTTCAGAGCTGGCGACCGAAAATAAATAATTTTGGGATTAATTTTTCTTACAGTGGGCCTAAACTAAAGTAAGGCTTCGAGTCTGCTGTGCTGCCCTACTGCGGTGTGGATGGATCTGATAGCAGGTAGATGAGACATTGTACAATCCTGTGCCCCACCAAATTTGCGTATCGAGCCCCTTCATCCACATTGTGCTTTGTGTTGATGCCCATGTTAAAAGATCCCCTTGCAGTGTCAAGTCCATTAGGTTACACTGGTCATAGATTTTGTTGAACATAGAAAGTTTATTAACAATATATGCAGTAACATTTTTCAGTGTAAAATTTACGTTAGCGGAGGTGCGTGAATGGCTGTATTGTGGGTTTGGAAAACAGCGGAACGCGGCCGCAGAGACGCCATTAAGATTTTTTGTGCCAGTGTCCGCTAGGCGCCATAGGAGGAGCGGTCACTACCCGCTTCCAAAATCGTTCGCTTTCGTCCGGGAGGCTGGCGCGGGACTTTCACTCAGCATCAAACAATTAACATTATTATGTGCACTGAAAATCTATCTATTGCAACTCAATTAATAGTAAGGAAAGACTAACGTAGTTAAGAGTTTTTATTCCAACTACGTCTCCTAAAGACAGTACGATTCCTCGCGATTTTGTAAGAGAATTATTTAAGACTACGAATCGGTCACACGTGGAATCGACGGGTTCGGTCACAACCTCTCCTCAGTGCAGCACTCCATGGAAAATGGGCTGCCATTCCCCAAGAAACCTGCCAGCACCTGATTGAACGTATGCCTGCGAGAGTTGACGCTGTCATCAAGTCTGATGGTGTGCCACTGCGATTTTAAATTCCAGCATTACCGATGCAGGACGTCACAAACTTGTAAGTCATTTTCAGCTACGTGTCTGGATAGTTTTGAACGCATAGTTTATTTTCCTACTTTCTTTACATTGCCATTTTCAGCCATATTCAGTGATGCAGTAATGAACTTAAGATCAATGATTCCTTGTTGTACAATAAGTCGAAAAATTCGTTCCTATTGACGTCCAGAAGATGTAATATGCTTCCCTCACGAATCTGTTTGCTGATTAGAAGTTCATATTAATTTTAGGATAACATATTGATAGGAATTCCACATTATTTCTCGGCCATGATACCCTCTTTAATAACTTGAGTCTCCCCCATCTAGAACTGGTAAGGTGAAATATCCTCTTAATGAACGGAAATTTATTCGAAATCTTCTCCAATTTTACCCTAAAATATTCCACCAGTATTCCTCCTGACACAGGGAGTCTATAAATCCGATGACCACATTTCGTCCACATTCAACACTTAACTTTACCCAAATCACTTACTGTTCAATATCTGTACCAATCACTAGATATTGTCGTATTTTTTGTTTCTATGAGCATACCTTCACCACCTTTGTTCAAATTCCATTCGGATATTACGTGAAACGTATTCGCAGTTGCGAATATGGGCAACCGTCGGCTGTGTAATGGAATGACGACAATGGAAATTTTTGCCAGGCTGGGACTCGAATCCGCATTTCGTACTATCGCGAGCAGCCGCCTCACCATAAGGTTACCTAATATATATGTCGTCAGCAATGTATCTACAATCCTCACTCGTACATTCACTAAGTATATTCCAATACAGGGGAGACATTCCAAGCCGCTTGAGTGGCGCCGGCTGATAAATACATGCATGCCTGAAGGAACACTTCTTAGTACTTCTGAACGACACAGGAACTGCAATACCGTTGCTGTATTTGAGGTTCTCAATGGTATAAACACGCTGTTCAGGCCGGCTTTCAGTCCCTAATACTAGCAACGCTGTTTCTGGAAACTTTCCACACTTCTGTGTTTGACTATTACTACACTAAATGCTTCTTTCTCCGATTTACTTTTAGGTATGCTACTGTTCTTCATTAATGAAGGAAATGTTTTTCACTGTCTGAAATCAGAATGTATGTTACATGACCTTTAGATGGTCTATCATTCCTAAAACGTCCACATGCGCACGCCCCACGTACTCCACTGTTTGCATCTAAACATTAAATGAGGCTGTAATATACATGTAAAAAAATTTAAATCAAGAGTAAATATGTGCAATTGTATTGTGGGGTAAACGGTTAAGAAAATGAGACTCTAAAAGTAGAAGTAGGCAAGTTTTACTGTAGTGCAGAAAAGTCACCTCAGAGTGCAGGAGTATAGATATGATTATTCGAATTGTTACATGGCAACGTGAAGAAAGCCCTTTCGCGAAATTCAAATGTCAGGAAGTATTATCAGTATGAATTTGTCTGGATTGTGCCATCTTATTAAGTGAAGCGTGGACAACAGACAATACAAACAAGAAATGAATAAAAGCTTTGAAACCTCATATGTCCAATTGACACTAATTATTCGGTAGATCGGTTGGGTAATGAACTGATAATGATCGAATTAGAGAGACAAAAACTTTATGGGGCTTATCGCAAAGATTAAAAAGTAGTTGGTTTAGATGGAGCAGCAATTAGTCGTGGAATTAAGTTCTTTTAATATGACATTTATAGTCACAACGCAGATCAGATTTCGACCTGTGTCTGGTCATTATCAATGCAGTGCGGAATTGCAGCAGTTGTTCGTGCTCAAGTGAACGCTTACCCAGTTCAACCATTAATGGTTGAACTGTGTAACTACTATCTACTATCACTGTCTACTAGGTCATTTATATATATATTTTAAGAAGCACTGGTCCAATAACACTCCTCTGTGACACCCCAGAGGTTACTTTAACGTCTGTAGACGTCTCTCCATTGAGAACAACATGCTGTGTTCAGTCTGCTAAAAACAATTAAATCCAGCCACACAGCTGGTCTGATATTCCGTAGGCTCTTACTTTGTTTATCAGGCGATAGTGCGGAACTGTATGGAACGCCTACTGGAAGTCAAGGAAAATAGCAACTACCTGGGAGCCTGTATCTAATATTTTCTGGGTCTCATGAACAAATAAAGCGAGTTGGGTCTCACACGATATCTGTTTCCGGAATCCATGATGATACCTACAGAGTAGATTCTGGGTTTCCCGAAACGACATGATAGGCGAGGAAAAAATATGTTCTAAAATTCTACAGTAGATCGACGTCAGAGATATAGGTCTATAGTTTTGCGCATCTGTTCGACGAACCTTCTTGAAGACTGGGACTACCTGTACTCTTTTCCAATCATTTGGAACCTTCCGTTCCTCTAGAGACTTGCGGTACACGGCTGTTAGAAGGGGGGAAAGTTCTATCACGTACTCTGTGTAGAATCGAATTGCTATCCCGTCAGGTCTATTGGACTTTCCTCTGTTGAGTGATTCCAGTTGCTTTTCTATTCCTTGGACACTTATTTCGATGTCAGCCATTTTTTCGTTTGTGCGAGGATTTAGAGAAGGAACTGCAGTACGGTCTTCCTCTGTGAAACAGCTTTGGAATAAGGTGTTTAGTATTTCAGCTTTACGCGTGTCATCCTCTGTTTCAATGCCATCATCCCGGAGTGTCTGGATATACTGTTTCGAGCCACTTACTGATTTAACGTAAGACCAGAACTTCTTAGGATTTTATGTCAGGTCGGTACATAGAATTTTACTTTAGAATTCACTGAACGCTTCACGCATAGCCCTCCTCACGCTAACTTTGACACCGTTTAGCTTCTGTTTGTCTGAGAGGTTTTGGCTGCGTTTAGACCTGTAGTGAAGCTCTCTTTGTTTTCCCAGTAGTTTCCTAACTTTGATGTTGAACCACGGTGGGTTTTTCCCGTCCCTCACAGTTTTACTCGGCACGTACCTGTCTAAAACGCATCTTACGATTGCCTTGAACTTTTACCGTAAACACTCAACATTGTCCGTGTCGGAACAGAAATTTTCGTTTCGATCTGTTAGGTAGTTTGAAATCTGCCTTCTATTACTCTCGCTAAACAGATAAATCTTCCTCCCTTTTTTTATATTCATATTTACTTCCATATTCAGGGATGCTGCAACTGCCTTATGATCACTGATTCCATGTTCTGCACTTACAGTCGATAAGTTCGGGTCTGCTTGTTATCAGGAGGTCCAAGATGTTATCTCCACGAATCGGTTCTCTGTTTAATTGCTCGAAGTAATTTTCTGATAGTGCACTCAATATAATGTCACTTGATGCTCTGTCCCTACCAACCGTCCTAAACATCCGAGTGTCCCAGTCTATAAATGGTAAATTGAAATCCCCACCTAAGACTACAACACGCTGAGAAAATTTATGTGAAATGTATTCCAGATTTTCTCTCTGTTCTTCTGCGACTAATGCTGCTGAGTCGGGAGGTCGGTAAAAGGAGCCAATTATTAACCTAGCTCGGTTGTTGAGTGTAACCTCCACCGATAATAATTCACAGGAACTATCCACTTCTACTTCACCGCAGGATAAACTACTACTAACAGCGACAAACACGCCACTACCGGTTGCATGCAATCTATCCTCTCTAAACCCCTCCTGTGCCTTTGTAAAAATTTCGGCAGAATTTATCTCTGGCTTCAGCCACCTTTCCGTACCTATAACGATTTCAGCTTCGGTGCTTTCTATCAGCACTTGATGTTCCGGTACTTTACCAACGCAGCTTCGACAGTTTACAATTACAATACCGATTGCTGCTTGGTCCCCGCATGTCCTGACTTTGCCCCGCACCCTTTGAGGCTGTTACCCTTTCTGTACTTGCCCGAGGCCATCTAACCTAAAAAACCGCCTAGTCCACGCCACACAAGCCCTGCTACCCGTGTAGCCGCCTGCTGCGTGTTGTTGATGCTGTTGGGGAGCGTGTAAGCCAAGCTGCTAACAACTGTTGTAACTGATCCTTGACAGCCTCGGTACTGGTACTGGAGTTGATCTCAGAGCTGGTCCTACATATTTTCTAATCGGATTAGGTCTGTGGACCTCGCTGGCAACGACAGTACATTGACGTGACGCAGACAGTTCACAGAAACACATGCCATGGGTGGAAGAGCACTGTCCTGTAGCATTGTTTGTCACATCTGTGGTAAGACGTAAGAATGCAGGATGTCCATCACGTACCATTTTGGCGTCAGAGCCCCATCAACACCAGCAGTGAGTTTAATTCATATCCGAATGCTACCCACACCTCAGTGCCAGGAGTAACACCACCGTGCCTCCCCAAAACAATGGGGGCCGACAAAGCTTTCTCACACCATCAGGAGGCAACTTCGTGTCTTTCACTGATCACTTAGCATGTGCCACTGTTCGAGCACCTTACATACCCAAACAGGCCAGATAACAATAAACACGGACAACAGTAATGCACGCTGGTGGCTGTTCCAGAATTCGGCTACCGTAATTATCTGGCGTGTAAGAGCACGAAGTTACAAACACATTGTACCATGTCGTCTGGGTTTCAATTACTTTGTAAGGCAGTGTATATTGTTGTAATAAAATAAGTGCTATTTTTCTGTTTACGTTCCCGCACATAGCTCACTGCACCGTTTTATTTATTAATAATTGCAAAAGTAGTACACACCTGAAAATTATTGTTAAGTAATACCTGTCGTTAACATTATTCATGTTACCGATGTGAGGTCTAAACAACTTGATCACATCATAAAGTGTGTGCACCGTGGACCACAACAGGGCCATCAGTTAAGCTACTGGGAACTACATCCTTTTTCAGTGTTTGTCCTTAACTGTAACAGTGACGTATAATTTAGTAAAAATGTTATCGGTATGTAATAAAACGAGAGTATGTACAAGTGTTGCTTGAGCAAGGCTTGTATAGTTTCTGACCGGTCTCCACTTGTATTGGACACTCCAGAACCGGTTCCCTGCGTGTAGTGGTAAGTGGTAAGGCGGCCGACCAGCCTCAAGCTGATGGATTCATCTTTCTACAATTTCAGTAATGTAATTTGTGGTCTGGGCTTAACAAACTTGACTGTGGCCTATTGACTTTCCCATGACGGCAACTGTTTTCCATCATTTGCTGGAAACGAACTTCCAGAACATCGTTGGAGAAAACAGCGCATTCCAGAGGACTCCTACTCATGGATCGGGCAATGACCAATGGGATAGCCTGCATTCTATTCCTGACGCTGATCGGCTGAGAGAATTCGCAGTTAAAAAATGACCGCCAAGCTGCTTGGAACTCACCACCTCACGTAGTGGACCAGCGGTCCTCCTGGAGCCACGTCGCAGACTCTGCGATTATACACTGAAGAACCAAAGAAACTCATAAAACTGCTTAATACCGTGAAAGACCACCGCGAGCACGCAACAGTGCCGCAACACGACGTGGCATGGACTCGACTATTGTCGGAAGTAGTACTGCAGGGAACTGAAACCATGAATCCTGCAGGGATGTCGATATATCCGTAAGAGTACAAGGAAGTGGATAATGGGCGATCTCTTCTGAATAACACGTTGCAAAGCATCCCAGATAAGCCCAACACAGAGCATGTCTAGGGACCTTGGTGACCATAGGAAGTGTTTAAGCTAAGAACAGTGTTCCTGGAGCCACTGTGTAGCAATTATGGACGAGTGGGGCATCACCCTGTCCTGCTGGAATTGCGCAAGTCCGTCGGAATGCACAATGGACATGAATGGATGCATGTGATCAGACAAGATGTTAACGTGCGTGTCACCTGTCAGAGTCGTATCCAGACGTATCAAGGGTCATATATCACTCCATCTTCACACGTCCCACACCATTGCAGAGCCTCCACCACTTTGAACAGCCAGCTGCTTACATGCAGGATCCATTGATTCATGAGGCTGTCTCCATACCCGTACAAGTCAATCCGCTGGATAGAAATGGAAATGAGACTCATATGACCAGGCAACATGTTTCTGATCTTCAGCAGTCCAATATTTGTTCTGATGGGCCTAGTCGAGGCGTGAAGCTTTGTGTCGTGTGGTCATCAAGGGTACATGAGTTGGCCCTTCGGCTACGAAAGCAGATATCGATGATGTTTCGTAGAATCTTTTGCACCCTGACACTTGTTGATGATCCAGCGTTGAAATCAGCAGCAGTTTGCAGTAGGATTGCACTTCTGTCACGTTGAACGATTCTCTCCAGTTGTCGCTGATCCCGTTTTTGCGGGATCTCTTTCCGGCCGCAGCGATGTCGGAGATTTAATGTTTTACCAGATTCCTGATATTCACGGTAACTCGTGAAATGATCGTACGGGAAAATTCCCACTTTTTTTCTTTTTATTGGGCCTCCTTCCTCCCCTATAGCCCTACCTTTTCCTCTCCAAAAATGCCGCCATCCTCTAGTGTCGACGCAGCACGTAAAGCAGGGTGCTGTTAGTAGGAAGACTTATTGCCATAAACCGAAAATAAAAGCGGAGGCATACTCTGCTTTGCCTCAGGGGGCGACGACACACTACTCAGAAATACACCTCTCTCTGCAGGTGTGAAGCAAGTGATGAGTTTAGAAACTAAAAGGGAAGAAATAAATAAAGACAGAAATGAAGGCAAATTAAAAACAGGGACGGCAGCACACACAAATAAAAACGAAACTGGCGAGGTAATCCCATCGCTCATGGAATTAACGAAGTAATAATCCTCTAAGATAGATTTCGTGTTTGATAATTTTCCAATAATTTTTCATACAAGGTTCACACAATTCCCATGTTACCAACTGCCATATTATCAGTATCATAGAACAGTCTACTCTAGTGATGCCCAGAAGGCCAATGTCAAATTTTGGGTATAGGCAAGTCAAGGGTAGTTTGAAGGTCCGAGTGACAAAGATCCAGGGGTAAACTCAGGCAATTCCTGGACGAGGTGCCTTAGTCAACCCGGAACACCTTTTGATAACCATGAACCATTGCAACTTTCAGAAATCTTGCAAAAGTAATGGTATATTTCCGGTCAGATTCCGCCTGGCGATGCTGGCTCCACAGGTAGTCCATGAAAGAGACAGCATCGGTGAGGGAAAGGTCATAGATCGTGAAAATGGTGTGGCCCAAGAGCCACACCATAGCGTTACGTCGTGTTCGGGGGATGGTCTGAATATCAGGGGTAAGGAACCAGTCGATTGACACATTGTCTGGTGTCGTCCCACCGATGAGCGCTAATAGCACACTTGCAAGGCCCCACACTTCTGTGACGTGAGGGCATAAGAGACGATGCTCACTGGTGTCTACGTCACCACATCGGCAGCAAGCAGCCGAGGGCCGTAGGCGGATGGCCGCCAGGCGATGATTAGTGGGTATTAAATTGTTTACGACACGATACCATAGCACTGAAACTTGCGTGGGAAGGGCTGAGTTGTTGATATTAACCCAAGCTTGGTGCCAGATGACCGACGGTCGTCTCTCCTCTAATTTATGTGGTATGGGCTGGCCTCGAAGTGCCTGGTAAAGGCGCTTCGATGTGCGTGCCTTGTCAGTGGCCACTGTTAGGACGTAACTTTGATTAAGGTAATAGTCCTTGACTGTCGTCATCCGGAACGGAATATGTGTCAAACATACTGGTGCACGCGCCGATTGTGGGCGATAACGGTCGATAGGAACCGCTGTTGTCCCACCTGGGTCAGTTTCACGCAAAGTGGCGATACGGTGAATCAGGAGGCCGCACATTTGCGGGGAAAGTCAATGAGTCCAAGGCCACCATCGACCTTTGGCAGAGTACAAGTCTGTGCATCAACTTTGAACAGTGCATGCCGCCACAAGAGCCAATATACTGTTTGTGAGATGGCTCTGCCGGTTTGTTTAGGTAGCGTAAGGAGTTGTGCTACATACCATGCCCGCGAGAGGATGTAAGTATTAATCAGTTGGATTCGTTGATGGAGGTCGAGTCGTCGATCAGCGTGACTCATGCAAAGTCCTCTGATGCGCGTGAGAGGCCGCCTCCACGTGAGTGTTAACATGCGCTGCGGACAGGCAGTCACCTCAAGGCCCAAGATACGTTGTTCCCCCACAACTCGGTACCATGGGCGTTCGATGGTCAACGATCGTGGTCCTAGCGGGATCAGCACAGTTTTGTTGGAATTTAACATGGGACTGGATGCTCGTTCATAAACGTTGAGAACTCGGCGAACTGAATAGATGTCCCTAGCGTTTGCGACGAACACACCGACATCATCCGCGTATGCCGCACTGCGGAAGGTGACGCCTGGGAGAGCGACACCATCGACCATCCGTCCGATGTCACGCAGCATGGGGTCCAGCGCTAAGGCGAAAAAATACATTGACAAGGGATACCCTTGTCGAACTGATCGTCTGATGGGAATAGGTCGTGATCGGCAGCCGTTCACAACGATTGTGGAATTTGCTCCATCCAAGAAGTGCCGGATGATTCTTATGAAGCGCTCCCCAAAACCCATTCGCGACATAACGGCCAGCAGGTAAGCGTGGGAGACCCTGTCAAAGGCACCGGCGAAATCTAGGGAAAGAATTGCAGCCGGGGTTTGAGTGTCGGCGGTGAGTAAGACAGCATCACGGTATATAGAAGCGGCGGTGAAGATGGTTCGATTCGAAACGCCACATGGTTGAGTGGGCCAAAGTACCTTATTCATTACCTGTTTAAGACGAGAGGCCAGACTTCGTGCCACCAACTTACAATCAGTGTTAAGAACGGTGATAGGACGCAGGTCTTTAGCTCGACAGTGACCTGTGACCTTTGGAATAAGGCCAATACGTCCAGCTAGAAATTCGGCGGGTAGTTCGCAACCAGCAAAACTCTCCTCGCACATTTTGCTGAAGCGGTCTCCGATCAGGTCCCAAAAATGTTGGTAGAATTCATAAGGGAGACCGTCGGGGCCAGGTGAATTTTATCCCGGACAGGCACGGAGGACAGACGTGAGGACAGCGAGTGTGAGTGGCTCGGTTGAACAGTCGCGGTCTCGACGATCCAATGAAGTTGGGACCCCACCGATAAGTGCTCGTTGGGCGGCGACGTCTACCGCAACATCCTGGAAGAGGTGCGTATAATGGTCTGTTAGGTGTTTGATGACTTCACGATGGTCTGTGAGGCACGTACCATCGTCTGTTTTAAGGCGTAGAATGGTGTTCTTCTTTGCATGATTCCATTCAGAGGCAGGGTGATAGATGGATGGCCTCTCGCCGACAATCAGGGATGCGGAGCGGCACCTCACCACCATCCCCTCGGCCTTTTCCCGAGAGAAGCGAAGGATTGTCGCTTTAATTTTGTTGAGGCGCATGCGTAGCTGATCATACCTGTCAGCAGGAAGGGTTAGTGCGTCATTTAGACATTGTTGATAGAAGTCTAATGTGCTACGCTTCCAGTGTGCGACTTCGCGACTATGTTGCTGGACAACATGTCGCAGCCGTGGCTTCGCACAGCGGAGCCACCAGACCACAGTGGTAGGGTACTTCGAAGCAGTAGCGATGCAATGCCGCCATGTTTTCGTGACAAGAGTGCGAAGTTCGGGCGTTGGGAGATGAAGTGTAATTATCTTCCAATAGGTGCCCCGAGGAACCGGGGTTGGACCCGTGATATGCATGGAGCAAGAGTATGTACAGTGGTCACTAAAGGCCACGGGAATGACTTGGACGGCACAGAGGGCCGGAATCAGAACAGCAGTGACATAAACACGGTCAATACGGCTTGCCCCAGTGGGATATATGTGAGTTAATTGTGTGTAGGCGGGATGAAAGTGGCGCCACGTATCATTAAGGTCAGCCGCCCGAAGGAGTGAAGCGAGCGCTTCACACCGCATAGGCGTTGGGACCTGATCAGCATCGGCTACCACACAGTTGAAATCTCCGCCAAATACGATGGGACGACGAGCTGTCAAGAAAGGGGTGATATCTGACGTAAAAAGTGTTGTTCTGTCATGCCTGTGATTAGCTCCTGAAGGAGCATAGACATTAATAAAAAGTACATTTCGAATGATACATGCAAGAACGCGACCATTGGGGAGTTTTGTAACATCGGATGGAGTTAGCTCTGATCTGTATTGCAAAGCAGTGCCCCGCCTGGCGTCAGGATCGATGTTATATAGTGCCTCATAACCAACCAGGTCAGAGAGAAACGGGGCACAAACCACGTGGAGGAAAACTACATCAAAAGCACCAAGGCGCAGAAAGTCCTTCAGAGAGCGTAGTTTTACTGGGTAGGAGATGGAGTTGATATTAACTGTTAAAAGGGAGAGGGCTCCCGGCTGACGGTCAATTGCAGGAATGAGAAAGCAAGACAGAGAAAGTAACGTCAGATAAGGTCACGGTCGTATGCAAGCAGGTGTGTAAATATCGAAACTGTAACCCTGCTACATCACCCCGGATGTTAAAGACAAATACCAGGCAGCTCATGGGGGAACGAGCCCACTCAAACACGCATATCGTCGTCTTCGTCGTCAGCCCAGTTCAGTCCTCCCCCATCGGCGGGATAGTCCGAACCAGGCGGCGCAGACGGCTCAGTCGCAGTGGTATGTGAGAGGGTGCGATTGCGCTGCAGCGGCTGTTCGCTACCCTGTTCATTTTTACGTTTTGCGGGGATTGCTCCCCGATCTCGTGATGAACTAATAAGCGCCTCTAATTGCCGAGCAGTTTTCCGCATACCGTCCGAGCGGTCAGCGGAAACAGAGTGTGTGACTGATGAGGCCGGAGATTCAGACTAACTGCTGCTCTCAGGAGGGGGACGTATGACGCCCTCCTCCTCCGCCTGCTGTTCTTGGCTCGCCTTCTTGCGCCTATGACGACGCCGGGTGGACCTAGCGTCATCTGCCGGTGGGGGTGGGGTAGGAAGAACTACCTCCATCTGTCCTACAGTGACAACATCACTGGCCACAGCAGGCGCACTAGTCGCCGCCGGCGGTACTGCCACTACGGGCGTCTGGTCCGGGACAATCTCAATAGGGCTGTCAACAGATGCGCTAGGTACCGGTTTCACCTCTCCTGACGGACCCGGGGTCGATTCGTCAGTTCTCTCAGCGGTTCTGTGGGCAGCACCCGCCACTATCTCGCAGAGAAGAGGCACAAAGTTGTCACCTTCATTGCGTTCGCACGGCAGTTGCACAGGGCGCCTGCGCGGGCATTCCACGCGTAGATGCTCCGTAGATTGACAGAGGGAGCATGTCTCTGGTTGCCCTGTATAGGTAACCTGTGCCCTTGTACTCGCAATATTTAAGTATGACGATATGTGCTGGCGGAGGTCCATACGAACACTACGGACTCCGCTGTTGCCCTGGAAACGGTAGGCACTGCCCCATTTTTCATTCATGATGCTAAGCACCTTGCCATACCGCGACAGGACACGGCCGATTACTTCATTGGGACACTCAGGGGGTACGTTAAATACCCGCACAGTCCGTATCCCAAAGCCAGATGGCACTATATGCACTGTTACGACTGTTCCATCGAAGTAGCGGAACGGATGTTCGCCCGCGAGTGCCAGGCCATACTTTTCGTATTTCTCTTGGTCGAGAAATTTCACAAATAACTAGAATAAGACAAAATCCAGTTGAAAGGTGTCGACGTCATTTCGTCGCTACCTATCTCGGAGATGCTGTGTCCCGTCGCTGGTGAGCCGACTATAACACCACGTTAAAACTCACTTAAATCTTGATAACCTGCCATGGTAGCAGCAGTAAATGACCTAACAACTGCGCCGGAAACTTGTTGCCTTATATAGGCGTTGCCGAACGCAGCGCCGTGTTCTGCCTGTTAGCACTTTGGTATTGAATACCAGTTTATTTGGAGTTTCAGTGTATTAATAGCGTGTTGCGTGAATAAAATCGGACGTTGTTCTTCGTGACCTATAAAGCAATTTTTTCGTAGCAGACACTTTGCACATTTTCGTTCCCACTGGCGGGCGTGAAATGATTTGTCATTTTCAGTCGAATATTTTGGCCTAGTACTTGCAGACTAGATTGACTGAAACAGGTTTCGTTCTAAAGTAAATTATTTAGGTAGTTAAAGGTGGTATTTCAATGAATCAGATAATCTTGGATACGTCTGAATACATCTATTGCTTGGCTGTATGAAGTGTGGTCTTTTTTTGTCACATCTGACCAATGGAGTTTTAACTGTTATTCTGTTTTCTGTTTGTAATGGTTAATAGCAAACGTTGCAAGGATCGAGGTGGAGCTGGTGTACTGACTATTGTCGGTGTACATTTTCTAATGCCCTGATGAGATCTTGGAATTACCTCAGGCAGAACTTCAGGGAATTGGTTTTGCATCTGTGGAAAGTCGAACCCTGTCCGCTGAGTTCAAGCGAGGCTAGTGATCATTGTTTATTCTGGATTTAATTCTGTATCACTACAGAAAATAGAGCCTGGTACATTAACAGATGTTTAATATTTAAAGTTAGGAAGAACTGGCCCGTAAGTTGTCTCACGCGCAAAGAGTTTGTTGGATTCCGGGTGCGAACCGCAAAAGAGACTTCGCTCAACGCTAGTCAAGCTGCTCGCGAACGCGGCGAAGGGACTTGTGAGGACACCTCACGACGCCCTTTTAGTCCTCGCAAAGTCATACGTTTCGTTCGTTTTTCACTTACACGAACGGATGAAATCACTGGAAGTACTGAAGCTACTGTAGACGAGGAGGGATATTTAGTTAAGAATTTCTTAACTGAACCTGCAGAGAATATATGAACCCATACTCGGCAACTACTGCTTTTACGTTTGATTCTCACAGAGTACTGGACGTGAAATAGTCCTGTTTTTTCATCATGAAGCGATTTTCAGTTGACTGTAACTTAAATGTCGTCCTCCACAGTCAAATGATCAATCCGACGGACTCTCATGTGGACGACCCGGGTTCAGTTCCCGGTACTACCTGGGAGGATTCGATCATTGTGCACTCAGACTAAGTGATGCCAATTGAAGAGCTGAGAGGCATTGGCTCCCAGGTTGGAAAGTCGACAACGGCCGGGAATGTGGTGTTCTGATTCCCTGCTCCTCCGAACCGCATCCGATGGTGAGTGACTAAAGATGACACCCCGGTCGATCGACTATCTCGTCGTTTTTAGTGCCTGATCGCAAGATTTTATTTTCCATTTAATATACGCTGTATTCAAATACAGAGATATGTAAACTGGTGGAATACGGCGCTAAGGTCGGAAATGCCTATATAAGACAAAAAGTGCCTGGCGGAGTTATTAGATGGATTACTGCTGCTACAATGGCTGGATATCAACATTTAAGTGAATCTGAACGTGGTGTTATAGTCGGTGCACCACCGATGAGACACAGCGTCTTCGAGGTAGCGATGAAGTCGGGATTTTCCCGTACAACTTTTTCACGTGTGTACCATGAATATAAAGAAACTGGTGAAACATCAAATCTCCGACATCTCTGGAGCCGAAAAAAGATCCTGCAAGAAGCGGACCAACAACGACTGAAGAGAATCGTTCAACGTGACAGAAGCGGAACATCTGTAGATTTCAATGCTGGACCATCAACAAGTGTCAGCGTGCGAACTGTTTAACGAAACATCATCGACATGGGCTTTCGGAGCCAAAGGCAAGCTGGTGTACCCTCGATGAATATACGACACATAGCTTTACGCCTCGCCTGGGCCCGTCCACACTGACATTGGACTGTTGACGACTGGAACCATGTTGTCTGGTCGGATGAGTCTCGTTTCAAATTGTGTTGAGCGGATGAACGTGTACGGGTATGGAGAGAATCCCATGAACGTATGGACCCTGCATGTCAGCATGGGACTGTTCAAACTGGTGGAGGCTCTGTAATGGTGTGGGGCGTGTGCAGTTGGCGTGATATAGGACCCCGGATACGTCTAGATACCATTCTGACACGTGACACCTAAGAAAATATTCTGTCTGATCATCTGCATCCATTCATGTCAACTGTACATTCCGACAGATTTGAGAAATTTCAGCAGGGCAATGAAATACTCCACATGCCAAGAATTGCTACAGAGTGGCTCCAGGAACATACTGAATGTAAGCACTTCCGCTGACCACCAAACTCCTCAGACACGTACATTATTGAGCACATGTGGGATGCCTTGTAACGTGCTCTTCAGAAGAGATCTCTAACCCCTCGTACTCTTACGAATATATGGACAGCCCTACAGAATTCAATTTCCTGTAGCACTGCTTCAGACGTTAGTCGAGTCCATGCCACGTCGTGTTGCGGCGCTTCTGCGTGCGAGTGGGGGTCCTACACGACATTAGGCAGGTACACCAGTTTCTTTGGTTGTTCAGTGTATGACATGTATCTTTAGAGTAACGTATAATGTTGCTTTGTTGTTGATTGTAGGCAGTTTTTATCTTCAAAGCATAATAGCGAGCAGCTTTATAGTAGTAACAAACTTTATTTCTGTTGTTGGTTCATTCTTGAACTTGAGTGTGGTTAACAACCATTGATGGTATTACCAGTTTAAGCAGTTCGCACATCTTGTTCGGGAACTTCAGCTGCAATAAATTCATGTTAAACACGTTTCACGTTCAACGGTATTATACATGTGTATAGAATTAAAGTCAATGAAGTTTTGTTATTGTAAAACTCTTACCTTTTATTTCACTGTGTTTCAATTTTTGTGCCTTCCCTGAAATAACACAAGTTAACTGACAGTGACATGCATATGAGCATATCTAAAGGTCTTGCTGATTCGAGAATGCGACAAAAGGGTTACGAGATAATTGACGATCTACTACCGTGGTACAAAGCAACTCGTATGTTTTACTGAAACTAAATATTTCCATGGAAGTAATAGCTGTCATTGAAGATTAGAAACATTTCTACAGTCGTCTTGTCTCCGACCTAGAGATTAATGCCCATTTCTTCACTACATCTAAGGTAAGTAAGCTCTCTATTACTTGTCCAAATAAGAAAGTCATTACACAGTCTTCAGAAAAGTGGATGGTACTATTGATGATTTACTAACCTTGGTAGCTGCGGTCTAATAGTAAAATGGCTATTTGTTCATCACTAGGTGATGTCGAATGTTAACATTCGTTACTGCTGGATCAAAATAAATGAATTTCAGTCCATATTACTCAGCACGTTGTAGACTGAAGGGCACAGTGTCTTGACTTAGGCATTTTGAGTTTCACTAACCATCACCCTGTGAATGACATATTGCTTATTTTCCCAAAAGTATGACAAAACTGTCATTTCTGTGTTCGGATACTAGATGCTCTCAATCGTAATTTATTTTGAGTTGTCAGCCCGTTAACTGGTTTGATTCCGCCCTCCATGAAATCCTCCCCTGCACTAACCTCTTCATCCCACAGTAGCACTTGCTTCCTCCGTCTTCAGTTATTTGTTGGATGTTTTCAAATCTCTGTCGTCCCCTACAGCTTTTAAGCTTTACAGCTCCCTCTAGTACCGTGGAGGTAATTTGCTGATGTCTTAGCTCGTGTCCGATTAACTTTTCCTGTTTTCTTGTCAGTGTTTTCCATGTGTTCCCTTCCTCACCAATTCTGCGGAGATCCTCGCCAGTCCTTACCTTATCAATCTACCTAATTTTGAAGATTATTCTGTAGCAACACATCTCAGAAACTTCGATTCTTCTCTGTTAACGTTTTCCCGCTATCCATGATTGAATACCATACAATGCTGTGGTATAACTGTACTTTCTCAGAAACGTTTTCCTCAAATTAAGACTTGTGCTTGGCAAAATTAAACTTTTCTGCCCAGGAATTTCCTCCTTTCTTGTGATAGCTTGCTTTTTATGTCCTCCTTGACTAATCTCTTATGGGTATTTTCTTTCCATGATAGCAGAATTCCTCAACTTCGTAATCACCAGTTTTGGTGTTACGCTTTTCGCTATTCTCATTTCTACTATTTCTCATTACTTTTGTCTTTTTCATGGTTGTTCTCAAGCCATGTTCTTTACCCGTTACACTCCTACTCCATTCAACAGAGCCTGTATTGATTCTTCTTCACTTTCACTGATGATTGCAATGTCATCAGCGATATCAGGCACTGGTAGTTTTTCATCCCGAATTTTAATCCCAATCTTGACTCTTTCTTTAAGGTATCAGTAATAATGCGTCAAAGGAATACACGTGTCTACAGAACTCATCTGACAGCTACTCTTTGCCTCTCCGCGGGTAATGCCGCTCCCGTTGATAGCACCAGCATTATGCGACTGTGGCGACGCTCTGCGAGCTGTCTGGGAGACACGAGACAATGCGGCGGCTCTTCGGCTCACCGAGTGTGTTCGGTGCAAGGCGCAGGCGCAGCCGCCGGTTTTCTCAATATCCGCAGGAAGGCGCGCCGGCGCAGAAGATACAATGTGCATTGTTTGGTTCCTGTTATCGCCAAGCCAGATACGGTGGAGGTGTTTGCCCGGCACGGAGACGACGACGTCCTCCAAGATAGACTCGGAGCCTGAGTTTGGTATTGTGAAGAAACGTCAGCTTCGAAGCATGTTTGTGATTTCGCTTCTGGCTGCACCTAAAGATAAATTCCTGTCACCTTAACCACGATGTTCCCAACTGCAATGTTGTACACTACTGGCCATTAAAATTGCTATACCAAGAAGAACTGCAGATGATGAACGGGTATTCATTGGACAAATATATTATACCAGAACTGACATGTGATTACATTTTCACGCAATTTGGCTGCATAGATCCTGAGAAATCAGTATCCAGAACAACCACCTCTGGCCGTAATAGCGGCCTTGATACGCCTGGGCATTGAGTCAAACAGAGCGTGGATGGCATGTACAGGTACAGCTGCCCATGCAGCTTCCACAAGATACCACAGTTCAAGAGCAGCGACTGGCGTATTGTGACTAGTCAGTTGCTCGGCCACCATTGGCCAGACGTTTTCAGTTCAGTTCAATAGCCGTCAATGCGAACAAGAGGTGACCGAGATGTGTAACCAATGGAACTCCATACCATCACAAAGCTAGATACGTCAGTGTGGCTATGACGAATACATACTTCCAATCTGCGTTCACCCCGATGTCGCCAAACACGGACGCGACCATCAAGGTGCCGTAAACAGAAACTGGATTCATCCGAAAAAATGACGCTTTGCCATTCGTGCATCCAGGTTCGTCGTTCAGTACACCATCGCAGGCGCTCCTGTCCGTGATGCAGCGTCAAGGGTAACCGCAGCCATGATCTCCGAGCTGATAGTCCATGCTACTGCAAACGTCGCGGAACTGTTTGCGTTGATGGTTGTGGTCTTGTAAACGTCCCCATCTGTTGACTCAGGGATCGAGACGTGGCTGCACGATCCGTTACAGCCATGCGTATAAGATGCCTGTCATCTCGACTGCTAATGATACGAGGCCGCTGGGATCCAGCACGGTGTGCCGTATTACCCTCCCGAACCAATCGATTCCATATTCTGCTAACAGTCATTGGATCTCGACCAAGCGAGCAGCAATGTCGCGATTCGATAAACCGCAATCGCTGTAGGCTACAATTCGACCTTTATCAAAGTCGGAAACGTGATGGTACGCATTTCTCCTCTTTACACGTGGAATCACAACACCGTTTCACCAGGCAACGCCGGTCAACAGCTGTTTGTGTATGAGAAATCGGTTAGAAACTTTCGTCATGTCAGCACGTTTTAGGTGCCGCCACCGGCGCCAGCCTTGTGTGGATGCTCTGAAAAGCTAATCATTTGCATATCACAGCATCTTCTTCCTGTAGGTTAAATTTCGCGTCCGTATCATGTCATCTTCATGGTGTAGCAACTTTAATGGCAGTAGTGTATGATTTGGAAGTAAATAGATTACGTTATACCGTTTGTGGTGTCGCCTGAAGAGCGAGGTGCCAATGCATCGTTGGTACCTCTCAAGGC
Organism: Schistocerca serialis cubense; assembly: GCF_023864345.2. Taxonomy (NCBI): domain Eukaryota; kingdom Metazoa; phylum Arthropoda; class Insecta; order Orthoptera; family Acrididae; genus Schistocerca; species Schistocerca serialis. The sequence continues at coordinate 66,849,267 of NC_064644.1, forward strand.
AACCACAAGAAAAGATCTCGCCGAGAGACGCATCGATGAATGAACGACAGCGGCGTAACCGCTTCCAGAAACGTTACGCTTGGCTGACGCTATCGCTCTCCTGCTGGCCTGGTGCCGTTCGTTCCGTTTTTTGCAGAAGCTCAATGAACAGAGCAGCTACACATAGTAGAGACTTTAACGAATAATAATATGTTCTTCTACGCTATTTATAACAGTCTCACAACGTTGAAGTAATTTTCCGATTCCTTGACTGTAGAAATCACGTGGTTTTGAGGCGAAGATCTCGAGCCATGTTAGAGCTCATTTTCATCCGAAAAGGAAGTTCCTTCAAGGCTGCTCGATTGCGAGCGGACAAGGGGAAAATTGGAAGGCGCTAGATCGAGAGAACAAGGCGGGTTGGTATGACTTTGCAACCCAATCCCCGCATAAGCGTTTTTTGTCGGTCTGGCAGAATGTGGGCGGGGCGCTAGATCGAGTGAATAAAGTGGGTGCGGTATGACTTCACAACCCAACCCCGGTATAGCGTTTTTTGTCAGTCTGGCTGAATGTGTGCGGTCGTTATAGCGTAGTAGCCTGACTACACGCAGTTTTGGTTCAAATGGATCTGAGCACTATGGGCCTTAACTTCTAAGGTCATCAGTCCCCTAGAACTTAGAACTACTTAAACCTAACTAACCTAAGGACATCACACACATCCATGCCCGAAGCAGGATTCGAACCTGCGACCGTAGCAGTCGCGCAGTTCCAGACTGTAGCGCCTAGAACCGCTCGGCCACTCTGCCACGCAGTCTTCCTGGTCGTTGTCTGCAAGATGTCTCAGATGTGGACCATAAATGTCGGCAGTGATGGTTGCACTTCTGGCAAACAATTCGTAGTACACCACACCGGCGCTATTCCACCAGATGCATAACATTATCTTCTGTGGATGCGCGCAAGTCTTTGTGCGGGACGTTACTGCTTTTCCTGGGCTCAACTATACTTGTCCATTCTTTATGTTATCAAAAAGCCCATTTATCGTCACCATTAACGATACAGGACGGGCCGAGATTTGAACCTTCCTCATCTCACGCTGGTGGAATGATCAAAGTTCATCACATCTGCCAGTTCTCTAGTACACTGACGTGGGTAATTGTAGATTAATACATTTAAAAGTCACTACTGACACAATGATCCCCCTTAAAACGATAAAACCATTTTCTTTTCGTGCTTTGTGCAACGTAATTATCCGCACACAAGGCGCAAATATTTCTGGCAGCATCCGCTGCTTCAAAAGAATGTGTCGCAAATGTTCCCGCTTCTCCAATTGGTACTTCATTTTCTAGCGTCTACAGCTCTACTTACTGTCTCCAAATGACCAAATGACAAGACGTAAATTCAAGTAGCAACAGGGATGATCGACAAATAAACCCATACCCACCGGAATACCAACATTCAAAACAAAAACGCTCCGACCTTATGCACCAAACTAATACTTACGACCCAGCACCGGACCGCTCAGCCTAGACGGATATAATGGACTAAGAAGACATAATCGATTTCTAGTAGGCCCTCTGTACGATCAATGTATGGTGTAGAACTCAAAGTGGAATCATTGTTAAATGAACTTCGAGTGAAAGAATTGTAAATTGCCTGCATCAAGTGATACGTCAATATTCAGTGGCAGTTGTAAATGTTCGTAACATTCCTGTGGAAATGGCTTAGAGAAAGCTTGGAATACTTCTTACCTATGTTGTAATAAGTTGAAATAATATTTTGAGTGCTATAGTGTACACTCAGTCTCCTCAAGGAACAAACCAAAGAATCCACCATTGTACCTACGAGTGTATTTTCGTCCACTGGGAAACCATGAGTTGTAGCTTACCTATTTCTGGCTGCAAAAATTAGTTGAACACATATTTGTGGTATGAAAAGCAAATCTCGTCGTGACAGAAACGAAACTACGATAACAATGTGCTATAAATCTTTTACATTCGAAAATTTGCCAGCTATAGCTTATTGTCTCTCCAAATGTACATTCTTTCATATATTTATCGTATCTATCTAACCCGCCAGTTACTTCGGTTTCCTAATGTCCTAATACAGTTGATCGACTACAGCATTTTAAATGTAATTATTCACTCTTATTCCCCTTACAGAAACTTTCAGTGTGGAGTTCTTTGCAACAGTGTGAGACCGAATCAGATGTGTAGTTATCTTTGGTTTGTGTTCCGCTCTCTCGTCATCGCAAGACAGCTCCATTAAAATTCTTGCTCTTCACTATTAAGGGAACTTTGCCCATATTTCAGAAACAGTACAAATCTAGGCGTCCTATCATTATTTCTTTATCGTCCCCCCCACCCCCCACCCCCCACCCCCCCACCCCCTGTCCGCCGTTTTTCCTGTTCGATGGTCCATGTCTCGTCCCTGTAGAGGGATATCTTAGAGGAAATTGTGGGCAGCTCCCATACGATTGGTTCACATGAACTCATATTTGTGACGGTGATGCAATGTTTGAGAATCTCGGAAGCGCATCGCAGCTTTGGGCTGCTGGTTGATGTCATCAGCTTGTCTGACTATGATCAATGGAAAATGTGTTGTGACGTAACAAGACTGTTACGCCACACTGAAGTAGCCGAAAGAAAGGCACGCGTACACACACGCCGACTGGCGTCAAGTCTGGAACAAGATACGTTATGACTGCTATCAAGAAAATACGTAGCTTTGGAATATACTTAACTTTATTTATTCCTTGTGATACATCTCTCTTGGCTATACAAATGAGACTCGTAAGATACATGCACTGTTACAATTGGCGCCTTGCTAGGTCGTAGCCATGGACTTAGCAGAAGGCTATTCTAACTGACTCTCGGCAATTGAGAGGAAGGCTTCGTCCGTATTGTCGCTAGCAATGTCGTCCGTACAACTCGGGCGAGTGCTCTATCGTATATCGAGACCTGCCTTGTGGTGGCGCTAGGTCTGCGATCACACAGTGGCGACACGCGGGTCCGACTTGTACTAAATGGACCGCGGCCGATTTAAGCTACCACCTAGCAAGTGTGGTGTCTGGCGGTGACACCACAAAATGGAATGCGAATATCTAGCCACTAGGAATGTACTAGGAGCCACATTGACCGCAATTTTCATACATAATTCAACTTTTTATTAAAACATAAAATATTGATCCAAATGATGAAGTTTCGGAATGTATATAAAATACCATAGGAAGATCATGTGAACCACTTTAACCTCTAGAAAAAGCTTTAATCATGCCCGCATGATTATTTGCGGAAAAGAATTACGTCCCTGGTGTCGACAAGATAATGCCATCGGCAGTTCAGAAGTACTCCTAATAGGTTTAGGAAATATTTGGTATACATGAACATCAACGATGACACGTTTATCTATGCTGATGTTCTGTGTACTCTTTCACAGATCTATTTTCTGTAGATTATGAAGAACAGTAACTGTGAATATTTCACATCTATCGATGTCAACAATGTGTTGAAACTGGTAAACTTATCATTTTATGCCTTTTAATGACCCAGGCTTAACAAAAATTACTGAAGTTCTGAAAATATGTTCTATAGTGACCCAGGTTTAACAAAAAAATTTATTTCATCTCGAAAATACTGAATAATAGCAAAATGAAATTAATAAGTTTAACTTTACATTTTGAGCTGGAACAAAAATAGCTATTGGAACTGAAGTAATATCCCATTTCTTCACTGCATCACTAATTAGTTGCAGTAGGTGCTGTGAAACTGTTCGCACGAGCCAGAAGTATGTGGATGCCTGGACGTGGTTTCCAGCGAGGCTTGCAAGAGCTCGCGAACGTTCGTACTGTTCGCGGTCGCCATTGTGAACCGCGGCAGCATCGCTCAGACGATGGCTATGTCCTGCGCTACAGCTACACAGATTTTGATTCCGAAACTGCAATGGCTAAAGTGTTCATTCCCTTCGTACTAACAATGTCCTCAAAAATGTATTTTAGTAACAAGTCTTTCGCACCCGTGATCAGATAAATTATGAGGCCGATGAAGAATCGAGTGGTAACTCGCACACTTTTGAGCAGAGTGCTATCAAACACGTTACAATTGTGTGACACATTATGTTATCGAGGGTTAATCGCAAATAAATTGCTGCCTACGTGTAATTAATGGAGATGCACACAGCCAGCAGAAGAGCAAAACACCTCGAAAATATCAATATCAGGAACGGAGTCCACTTTAATGCAAAACACCTTATTATTCGTTTATTTCTTTATTTTCCCAAATCAGCGAACAGCAATATGGCGTAATATTTTTGATCATAAACAAAGTACGAAAGTTTTGTTTTTGTCTGTAGTATAGAATCAGCTACATACCATCCAACGAACTCGATAACACAGTTGCAGATGACATCGGCAAAAAAAAAAAAAAAAAAAAAAAAAAAAAAAAAAAAAAAAAAAAAAAAAAGAGAGAGAGGCGTACAGAAAATATGTCGCAAACAGCGACAATAATTCTCAAAAACATGCTGTACCGTACAATAAGTAAGATTAAATAACCTACTGACGATGGTGATATTTGTCGCCGAAAGTAGTGTGGTAAAATAAAGAAATAAACGAATAAAAAGCTGTTTTCAATCAAGGCGGACTCAATTTCTGATATCGTTGTTTTTCTATGAAAACAAGGACCAAATGGAAGAGTTCCAAAATAAAATTATTACCTCAAGAATTTTAAAATTCCATTCATACATTTGGACCTAGCTGTGAAGTCACTTTTTTTCCCCCCAGCGGGTCTATTCCCAACATTTTCTTATATAAAAACGTATCGCAAATAACAAGTGTCCTGCTTTTTCGGTGTTATTTTCACAGTACTCATGTTTTTGTGCAAGGAGCACCTCATATGCCGCATTATCTTAAAACATGTATACCAGTGTTTTGTCAGCTTTGGTAAGACTTCAAAGTATAAAGCGCCGTATTGTTGAGCGCTTCGCAGCACATGCTTAAAATGTCATGTGTCGCGTTCTACTCTTCATGGTCGGAAAATCCCCACAACGTAAAATTCATCGTCGTTACGTCACACAACTACTCAGGCTCCACAGCAGTATTCGGTTTTATGCCGTATGTGATGACGTTTTTGTTAGATGTAGCACTGGCCGCTTTCTGTTCTTTAGCGACATAAGTAACTCAAAATACTCAACAAAGCAACTGCATCAGTGGGTTGGACAGCAAGCACTAAGTCGCGAGAGCTAAAGAAGAAGTAATGTCCGTAAGGAACCTAATCATATACCTAATGAAGGTACGGTTGTTCACTTAGGCAAGTACTGTAATTCTTGGTAGTGCCGAAGCATACTAGGAAACAGTATCGGCTGCAGGCAATGTGTGACGAAATACAACGAAACGTCTGGAAACCCCCCGAAGAATTCTAAAAGAGAGGGTCGCCTAATCATTTGTCACTCACCGATCGTTACCAATTAGTTGCTGTATTACTCACACAAACGAAGTTCAAACTCGGCGCGGTGGCTGATGGGATCGACCGTAAAGGCATTTCCAATTTACTACCCGCTCCCATCAGCCGGCGCGCCGAGTGTCAACTTTGTTTTCGCGAGTAATACATGCGTCTCTTGTCAGCACTTCTGTTACGGACACCACATCTGAGCGCGAAGCAACATTTTCTTGGCACAGTGTCACTTCTCACCTAATATAAATGACCAGAAAGAATGACCATATTGTCGACACCTCACAAGGGAGTGGTCTAATCCGACGTGTCAATACATAAGCTACATCAACCTAAAACGTCACCTACTGAGGCGCATTGGAGACATTTTAAAGAATGGTTTCGACATTACTCACTTTTGCTTATAACAGCGGTTTGTACAGCACACGTAGCCGTGACAAAAGGACGTAGCGCGCGCAGTATGATGTCCTAAGTGCTCATACGCCAATTCTAAACACTTAAGCCGCACCGACAAAGTCTCAGATAATCTTATTTTCTTTTTAATAACCTGAGCTTCTAAGCGACAGCAGACCTGATTCAAACGTAATTAATACGTAGTGACTAGAAAAGGAATGCAGTGTGTGATGTTATTTTATAGACGACTTCCATCAATCGTGGTTTAATTCGTTGACATGTAATGTTCTTTAACAACTGCTGTAGCGCAGATCTTATGATAATTTCTGAAAAATATGTATTTAACTAACACTGAAACAGTCGGCATAAAAGTGCGAAGTGTCTATTGGATGACGAAAACAAAAATTTTCCTTTCGTCAGGCACACCTCATAACAAAAATAATTGCATTCAGGCACTGTACTGTAATAATCAGTGTTTATTTGGACAAAATCGGGATGCAGTAAGAAATTGTCGTGGTCATTCCGCATATTGTGCTGCGTACCAGGCATACTTGATCAAATTCGTAAAATGTGGTGATGTAAGCTGATAATGTGCATATAACTGACCATTAACAATAGTCTCGGAAACTGTCTGACAATATTCTAAGAAATACTTACACTGTGGAAGTTTTTCGTTATCGAGAGGATGGAATCCGAACTATATTAACGGTCTCTTTGTTGTCCTCCGAAAGACAACGGTGTCGTTTCGTCCAGGCCAAGTATCCGACGAAAACAATGAATATTTTTTCGGTATCTGCTAAGAAGATGTTTCGGCTTAATATTATAAACTATTCTCTAACTTTTTCAGTTTTGCTACGCCGATTACTAGATTTTTATAACAAATTTTTGGTTTTCATTTGCGTTGATGCTGATAGAGGCAGATATAAAGCTGTGGAAACATTAACCCTCTGTTATATACTGTTGCCATTATTGTATACGGATGTGTCGCACATTTGACCGACTTCGCAAATGACTGTCTTTTTTCACTCGAAATGATAAAATACGGTATACATGCAGATCTTGCACGAAAACCGACTTTATTTACACCATTTTAAGGGATAACAAGAAGCTTCGCCTTCAAGTCGGCTACGAATTTCTCTATAATATTACCTATTAATGAATCTCTACACTCTTCTTTAATGTAAAATTATAGTTTTGCCACTTTATTCTCCACATGCTATCCTGAATCTGACTAACGAGAGGGCACAATTTCATAAATCATCCTCGACAACGATACATTGACTGTGACCAACAGGTCGCAATCTTTCTAAAAGCTTTCCTTTCACAATTTTGCAAGTTTCATTTAAGCGCACATTTCGTAACTCGTGTAAGACTTTTGTTCATTTATAACACTTCCATTCATATTTCAGGAAACTAAACCAGCTTTGCACAATGCTTAATTCTGAGCACTTTATCTCTTCCTTGATTGAAAAAAAAATTACAGTATTTTATTTGCTACTGGAATCTATTACTGTACATGGTTTCCTTGGGCTTGAAAGGTATTATATTTTTGTTGTAGACTTTCATTAGCACAATAATTATTGTTCGAATCGCAGTTCACGCAGTCGTAAGAGTTATTCTCGGTTTCTTTTAATGTTTTCGGAATTTTTTAGGAGATGTTGAAATCATTCGAAAGACCTTATGACAAATTAACTGCAAGTAACACTTATATAAGTCTTTGTGAGAAGTAGGTAATTTAGATTCCTTGCCATGTTTCTCATATTTGACCACTGTAACGTTTAAAACGTTAGTTGATTCCACACTCCTGTGAAGCTTTCGAATCTGCACAAGGACTGATGTCATTATCAATCATGTTGTTGTTGTGGTCTTCAGTCCCGAGACTGGTTTAGTGCAGCTCTCAATGCTACTCTATCCTGTGCAAGCTTCTTCATCTCCCAGTACCTTCTGCAACCTACATCCTTCTGTATATGTTTTGTGTATTTATCTCTTGGTCTCCCTCTACGATTTTTATCCTCCACGCTGCCCTATAACACTAAATTGGTGATCCCTTGATGCCTCAAAACAGGTCCTACCAACCGATCCTTTCTTCTAGTCAAGTTGTGCCACAAACGTCTCTTCTCCACAATCCGATTCAATAGCTCCTCATTAGTTATACGATCTACCCATCTAATCTTCAGCATTCTTCTGTAGCACCACATTTCGAAAGCTTCTATTCTCGTCTTGTGCAAACTAGTTATCGTCCATGTTTCACTTCCATACATGGCTACACTCCATACAAATACTTTCAGAAACGACTACCTGACACTTAAATCTATACTCGATGTTAACAAATTTCTTTTGTTCAGAAACGCATTCCTTGCCATTGCCAGTCTACACTTTATATCCTCTCTACTTCGACCTTCATCAGTTATTTTGCCCCCCAAATAGCAAAACTCCGTTACTACTTTAAGTGTAACATTTCCTAATCTAATTCCCTCAGCATCAGCCGATTTCATTCGAGTGCATTCCATTATCCTCGTTTTGCTTTTGTTGATGTTCATCTTATACCCTCCTTTCAAGACACTACCCATTCCGTTCAACTGCTCTCCTAAGTCCTTTGCTGTCTCTGACAGAATTACAATGTCATCGGCGAACCTCAAAGTTTTTATTTCTTCTCCATGGGTTTTAATGCCTACTCCGAATTTTTCTTTTGTTTCCTTTACTGCTTGCTCAATACATAGATGGAATAACATAGGGAACGGCTACAACCCTATCTCACTCCCTTCCCAAACACTGCTTCCCTTTCATATCCCTCGACTTTTATAACTGCCATCTGCGTTCTGTACAAATTGTAAATAGCCTTTCGCTCCCTGTATTTTACCCCTGCCACCTTCAGAATTTGAATGAGAGTATTCCAGTTAACATTGTCAGAAGCTTTCATTAAATCTACAAACACTAGAAACGTAGGTTTGCCTTTTCTTAAGTCGACCACGGTGGCCACGCTGTTTACGGGCTGCAGTCCGGAACCGCGCGACTGCTACGGTCGCAGGTTCGAATCCTGACTCGGGCATGGATGTGTGTGATGTACTTAGGTTGGTTATGTTTAAGTAGTTCTACGTTCTAGGGGACTGGTGACCTCAGATGTTAAGTCCCATAGTGCTTAGAACCATTTGAACCTTTTCTTAATCCAGCTTCTAAGATAAGTCGTAAGGTCGGTATTGCGTCACGTGTTCCAATATTTCTACGAAATCGATACTGATCTTTCACGAGGTCGGCTTCTACCAGTTTTTCCATTCATCTATATATAATTCGGGTTAGTATATTGCATCGATGACTTATTAAACTGATTGTTCGGTAATTTTCACAACTGTGAGCACCTGCTTTCTTTGGGTTGGAATTATTATATTCTTCTTGAAGTCCGAGGGTATTTCGCCTGTCTCTTACATCTTGCTCACCAGATGGTAGAGTTTTGTCAGGACTGGCTCTCCCATGGGCGTGAGTAGGTCTAATGGAATGTTGTCTACTCCCGGGGCCTTGTTTCTACTTAGGTCTTTCAGTGCTCTATTAAACTCTTCACGCAGTGTCGTATGTCCCATTTTATCTTCATCTACATCCTCTTCCATTTCCATAAAATTGTCCTCAAGTACATCGCCCTTGTATAGACCCTCTATATACTCCTTCCTCCTTTCTGCTTTCCCTTCTTTGCTTAGAACTGGGTTTCCATCTGAGCTCTTGATATTCATACAAGTGGTTCCCTTTTCTCCAAAAGTCTCTTTAATTTTCCTGTAGGCTGTATCCATCTTACCCCTAGTGAGATAAGCCTCTACATCCTTACATTTGTCCACTAGCCATCCTGCTTAGCCATTTTGCACTTACTGTCCATCTCATTTTTGACACGATTGTATTCCTTTTTGCCTGCTTCATTTACTGCATTTTTGTATTTTCTCCTTTCATCGTTAAATTCAGCGTTTCTTCTGTCACCCAAGCGTTTCTACTAGCCCTACTTGATCCTCTGCATCACTACTTCATCTCTCAAAGCTATCCATTCCTCTCCTTCTGTTTTCCTTTCCCCCATTCCTGTCAATTGTTCCCTTATGCTCTCCCTGAAACTCTGAACATCCTCTGCTTTAGTCAGTTTATCCAGGTCCCATCTCCTTAAATTCCAACCTTTTTTGCAGTTTTTTCAGTTTTAATGTATAGTTCATAACCAATAGATTGTGGTCAGAGTCCACATCTGACCCTGGAAATGTCTTACAATTTAAAACCTGGTTCGTAAATCTCTGTCTTACCATTATATAATCTCTCTGAAACCTGTCAGTATCTCCGGGCTTCTACCATGTATATAACCTTCTTTTATGATTCTTGAACCAAGTATTAGCTATGATTAATATGTGATCTGTGCAAAATTTTACCTGGCGGCTTCCTCTTTCATTTCTTACCCTCAATCCATATTCACCTACTACGTTTCCTTCTCTCTCTTTCTCCACTATCGAATTGCAGTCATCCATGACTATTAAATTTTAGTCTCCCTTCACTATCTGAAAAATTTCTTTTATTTCATCTTACATCTCTTCAATTTCTTCGTCATCTGCAGAGCTACTTGACATATAAACTTGTACTACTGTGGTAGGCGTGGGCTTCGCGTCTATCTTGGCAACAATAAGGCGTTCACTATGCTTTTTGTAGTAGCTTACCCGCACTCCTATTTTTTTTATTCATTATTAAACCGACTCCTGCATTACCCCTATTTGATTTTGTATTTATAACCCTGTATATCAAACATTCATCTTGATTATCAACACTTACTGATACCACAAAGGGAACTGTTAATAATTTTGGATATTAAATGATGTTTAAGTTCTAGTGAATAGTAACTGTGAACAATTGTGACAGACAAATTATCAACGGACACTAAAATTCGCTTTACAAATTAGCTATGTACCATGTCGTGTTATCTGTTTACCGATGTGTCGAAAACCGAGAATATGTGCCTGCGGTGTTGCACATGCGCTGTGTGCTACAACTACTGTAGGGGTGTACAGTTCTTCGGCCGCTTGATGAGCCAAGTGTTATGTATGAGGCGGAACTATGGGCCCCATGGAAAAAAGGTGGCCCAGTTGAGTCACGCAATTTGACTCTTAGTCTGACAACGAGGTGTGGCAATTAATTGTACGAGTTGATCACGTAGGCTGACGTGAGGATCAATGAACTGTACTTGGCTGGGTGTATCTGCAACATCTTAGGTGATTAGAATGTCAGTAGACAGGAATACAATTAAATACTTTGCTATAATTCAGCATCAGCGGTGAACGTCGATCTGAAATGCAAATACTTCTTTACCATTCTGATTGCTTCACACATATAGATCAACTGTCAATGCATAAACTGTATGTGGCGCCTGGCTAGGTCGTAGCTACTGACTGGAGGCTATGCTAACTAGCGTCTCTGCACATGAGATCTCTGAAGCTGTAACAAGTGAACCATTCCTATTCAAGTCGGCTGTAGAACTGGCCAGTGCCAGTGTACTAGCTTGTCTCGTAACAACAGCCTAGTGGCGGCGCTCGGTCTGCTAGCGTCGACAGTGGCGACTCGCGGGTCCGATGTGTACTGCCGGACCGCGGCCTATTTGAAGCCTACAACCTAGAAACTGTGGTGCCTTGCTGTGACACCACACTAAGAATTTGGAAATTTTCAGCATTAAAAGGAATAACAAAAGAAGCTTCCAGTGTGTCTAGGCAAAGTTTTGACATTGTGTTCCTTTGGTGTATTCTTCCAGCATAAAAAGTTTCAGAGATGATGATTTTCAGACATGTCGGGTTAGAACATGCCCTTGTTAGTCGTTCAGAGTGACGCCTACGAAATGCCTCTCATACATCAAAGAACTAGTGGAAGCGAATGAGGTATGAATATAGTTGTGCGTTGTAACGAGAAAAGTAGACAATGTAGCTAAATTACTGTGTCTGCCATCCTACAAAAAGCACGAAAGTTTAAACCGATGTTAAAGCTCAAAAATATGTTTCATGATTATCTTCGTTTTCCACTTTAGGATATGAATCTTTCACAACTGCAATTCTCTGACTACCAGTTTCGAAATTAAAAGCCTCATTATATAATGCTCATCAACATAATACAGCATGAACAGCCGTAATGAGGTCTCCATTTCCATACTTTGTAGCCACTTCACAAATTTTAAGGCGTATGACGAGAGTGAACATTTTTATAATGAGTCTTTGACATCTTCGCTGGCGATGGTAGCATAAAGTATTCAACTGTTCCTGTGAAAGGTTTACTTCTGAAGTCATAATGAAATGTGGTCTCACGAACTGATAACATTAAAATTATCTTCACTCTAGAACATCTCAGACTGAATATTCTAAGAACATAAGCAGTAGCTCGGGAATAAATCATTGCGGTAGTAGAAGGTCATGAAGAAGCAGCGTGTGAGAGAGATATCTCTTGTAAACTGCCTATGTTTCACAACTAACAAGTGTCTACCGCATGGACAGTGGTAAAACGGGCTTGACAAACTACATAGCTTCCTGTGCGATGTGTTCAAAAGCGGTTCGAATGGCTCTGGGCACTATGGGACTTAACATCTGAGGTCATTAGTCCCCTCGAACTTAGAACTACGCAAACCTAAATAACCTAAGGACATCACGCACATCCATACCCAAGGCAGGATTCGAACCTGCGACCGCTGCGGTCACGCAGTTCCAGACTGAAGCGCCTAGAACCGCTCGGCCACAACGGCCAACCGATGTGTTCACGGTGGACTTTTTTTTCCTATGGTGTTACCCCAAGTTGCAGAGATTGAAATTACAGTGAAAAGAACTGGTTGGTAGGGCCTCAGTTCTATTCTACAACAGAGAGCGGGGATATTTGAAAGATGTGGGTAAGTTGCACGTTCCACCTATGGTATTTGCCAGTTTGACTGACCGCCTTTCTCGCATCCGCCGGCTATCCACTGCCATGCTACCTCCCAGCTTGTCCTCTTCACTTTAATCTAGGACAAAATGGGCACGTAAATACTTCAGAACACCTAAATCCAGTAGTCTTTGTTACTAACACATGAAATATCTGAAAGAACCGCAAATGTGCATGCTAGTTTCATACTGAAGAATGGGATTAGACACTTACTAGTGAACTTTGGAATCTATGAAGATATCCCATATCTGTTCGTGGTTCATCTGGAAATTCTTCTCTGAGGTTTGGAAGACCCTGAAACTCTTCAATAAGAATTGATGTGAGATGGTTACTGAGTGTCCAGTTTCAGAAGGAAAGCATCATGCATTTGTCACAGAACAATCCCATTGTGAAGGTACTACCTGTAAGAGAAAGGTCCAAGTCTGCTGTCTGGTTTTCTTAAGAGAATTGTTTCAGAATACACGCCGAAAGCATACACAGTTTGTGTGCAGTTTCTATCATTACTTTATGTAGACTCTAAATAGAAATAGAAATTATTGACAATGTTCATGCAGTATTGTCGTCAACCTGAGTTTAATATAAAGTCTGATACAAATTTTCTAAATGGGAAACATATTTCAGACATCACAATGCCCCCAGAATTTCCTGTTTTTTTGAGAAACTCACGCTGAAGCAAACTGTCTATGGGAGCAGTGAAACACTTGGCTGCAGTGGTATTCACTGGCGTGGAGGTGTCGTCAAAGAACTGATTATGAAGCGCTTTGAAATCGTGAACCAGATCGATAACCCGACGGTACCTGTGACGGTAAACTCGCAGGGTTTACTGCGTCCTATGTAATATCAACAGATCGTTGAGGTCTACCGATTTCCATAATTTAATTATCTCTTTGTTATGACTGTGTGAATTAGTGATAGGACGTAATAATCTGCTCTGAGTGCTCTCCATGAAGCACACAAAGCGTGCCAAATTTAGTTCCCGACATCATTGTGTGTGTTTCCACAGGGAACGACGGACGCTGCTAGGTGTGATAGTGCTTGCCGTCTTAAATCCAGAACTGTTGCAATATTAAAATAATAAACTATTACTACAGTAGTCGCTAATGGACGCTGGGCCTCCAGTGTTTAACTGTTTTATGTGAGCCTGAAAAACAACGTGTGCTTCATGACTTCAAAGCGCGGTGTCGCACTGTGTTAACATAGGGAAATCAAACGTATAGCGGATGATTCAGCTGCCCCTACCGATGTCATTTGATACAAACCCGCAATGTTATATCTGGCCGTAAGAAATCATGCACGAGATTTTCATATCCCCTCGCTCGCCACTCTCTATTAGTCGCACAGAAAAAAATAAGTATGACCATTTGTAGGAAATGAAATGTAGTTAAATTTTGGACTGGGCTGCCTTATCACTAGCACAGGCATCTATTTCGGTAACATAAATTAAACGTCACAATAACGAAAGAAAGCTCACATCTCGTGGTCGTGCGGTAGCGTTCTCGCTTCCCACGCCCGGGGTCCCGTGTTCGATTCCCGGCGGGGTCAGGGATTTTCTCTGCCTCGTGATGGCTGGGTGTTGTGTGCTGTCCTTAGGTTAGTTAGGTTTAAGTAGTTCTAAGTTCTAGGGGACTGATGACCATAGATGTTAAGTCCCATAGTGCTCAGAGCCAGCCAACGAAAGAAAAACTACGTTTGTTAAGGGATCGGTACAGCTAACTGTGAAGACTAGAAATTGTTCAAACGTCAGAAATAATTCGCGCAGCGGCAAATATTGGTGCAGTAGTAAGAGAGTGTGCAATAAACAATGTAGTAGGAATACTAACTCCAAGGAGCTGAGTACTGGAGCGGGGTGAATTTGAAGGTCATTTTTGTACGTTTTCGTGAATAAATTGAAAACTACAGCTTCTAGCGATAATATATCCCGGTTAAAAATGTAACTACGTTGAATTTTCTTTAAAAAGGTTCTGTTCATTTGTTGTGGAGGACCAATAGGTTGCGCGTAGTGAGCGAGCAAATATGAAAATCTCGCATGTGGTTCTTGAGGGCCCGATATAACATTCAGCTGCATAAACCGACATCCGTAGTGGCAGCAGAATAACCTTACATACACGATTTCCCATAAACAGATAAAAAGTTTGCAGAAGTCACCATTCGGTGGGAAATTAAATGTTGAAAAAGATAAATCATTGACAAAATGTAGAAGAAAAGTATGGCTACAGATGATACATGTAAAAAATCTCCAAACAAAAAATTTGGTTTGGAGGGGAACCGATGAAGCTCATATCTTGTTGAAATTTAGATTCGCCCGTGCAGCCTAGATGGACTGGGAAATTGTTAGAATACTACTGAGGATGATATGGATCCCAGTTTTGAGTCCCATATCGGTACATGGCTGTAGTCTGTCGCATAAAACGGAAGTATTTACCACAGTTTCCAAGAATTGGTTCATTAACCTGTTGCGTTCATGGTTGGAAGGCTGTGTTATCGCAGTGGAAATTTGCAGGTATCATTCCAAGCAAGTTGACAAACCATCACCTTCAAACTGGCATTAAGGAGACATCGTGGGTTGGCTTTTAAATCAGGGTGTTCAATCTTCCCTTCCTAAAACTAAAGAAAAACTTTCATCGAAGCAAGGTGAAAGAGGTCGAAGAAGATACATGAGTCGGACTACACTGCATAAAAATCGGAAGCGAATTTTTGCGACTACCGCCAAACCACAGTCTGTATCATCCTGTTGTGTTGATATGGGCTCGAGTTCAACAGTAGAGAGAAAGCTCAATAAATTTGAACTCCTGCATTGGGATACGAAAGAAAATTTGGCTAGGTGCGTAAAACACTTGGAAGATACGTGTGAAAAGACTACGCTAAGTAATGCGTTAGATATGCTGCTGTGGAAGGAATTTTAATACGCCTTAGTAAAAGCATCGGCATTGAAAGTGAATTATATATGGAGGTCGGAGAAATATAGGTACGTATAAAATCATAAACAACAAAGAGTATTAATCTGCTGGTAATTAACCAAGACAACAAATTTGCTACCTCACTGCCCGCGCTTCTACTTTATAGAATGTACTGTGCATAGTTTACCCATGCTACAAATTTCTTATGTCTAAAACTCGGGCATTCAGCAGAGTTATTGGTTTGTACACACTAAACAGTAAAAGGCTCGCCACACACCTCATCTGAAAAGTTAGGTTCTTTTTTCCAAGTGTATTCTTCAATGTTTCTAGTATAATATGCCTTGCTATAAACTTCTGTACAGTGTTTTGGATGACGAGCGCTGTGATGAAGAGCCTGTATCAAAGGAAAGCTCGGCGCTCTGGCGAAGACACACCACGTGGAATCTACCGACCGCTGTGTCAT
Organism: Schistocerca serialis cubense; assembly: GCF_023864345.2. Classification (NCBI taxonomy): domain Eukaryota; kingdom Metazoa; phylum Arthropoda; class Insecta; order Orthoptera; family Acrididae; genus Schistocerca; species Schistocerca serialis. The sequence goes on from NC_064644.1 coordinate 66,865,340, forward strand.
CCTCCATCAGTGGCCTCATTTGGATCCCCTACGGACCGACTTGGGGTCGGCATACCTCTGTCTCGCCTGTTGTCTGCTTTCTGTATGTTATGGAGCCGCTAATTTTCATTCAAGCGGCTCCTCAACGGATATCACCAGACAGACTACCACCTACGGATGAGAAAAACCGACCGGTTAAGACAGACACCGGTATTTTAGTCATGAATAATCGGTATATTTCGGGGTCTGTTTGGTATCCGTTATAAGACGTATTTTTAATTTTTAGTAATAACTGGGAAGAAAACGAAACAGCAATTACCCATAGGCGCAGTGTTAAAAATTTTCTCTTCTTTTAAAAAGCGAGTAATTTTTATTCGCAGAGTTTTCATCGATCTAAAATATTGCGTTGTTACAGAAAATGGGAAAAGCGGTCACTGCTCCTCTAATAACTATGTCGACAGATACGTGCAACAAATATCAAGCATAAGAACAGATACAGAATTGCTCAGACAATAATGTAGCCGTTATCATGTGGCGTGACCTATTAGACGGTATGCTTGTACATGCAGTGTGCAAGAGTTGTCTATCTAACCTATATAGAAGTTTCTCTCCGTCTTAGTTGCATTACAGAATGACACGATCCCTTGTCTGGAAGTATTTTAGGGAGAACGGTATCAACGAAGTACAATGGTTTCATTTAATAGATTAAAAATGGAAAATGCAGAACAAGTCTGTGAAGTAATATAAGAACAAAACAAAAAATCTAACTGTTCATTCATAGTTCACAAGAAAAATAGACAGCAGCGGATCTGCTGCCTGTGTTTACACAACGTGTCCTTATCTGCTTGCAGCAGCCTTGACGGTAAAATTAACACGACTGATACAATTCTTCAGCCTCAGTTTACTCCCTTTAGCACTGACTATTTGTAATTTCCCAATAATTCTTCAACCCCCAATTACAGGATGACTTTTGAGCAGTTTTCCAGAAAATTAGAATCATTAGGACAATACTTTCGATTTTTTATAGTAATCAAGCAGCTAACGGTGGATGGATTCATTTTTTTTTTCATTTTTCTTCTTAACTTTATATACTATGCAAATTGAAACTGAGTCAAAATTTTTCAATAAATTTTCCATATCTAAGTTTATTACACGATATAATACAAGTACAAACTGAAATTTGTTAGTTAACAAACCGGATATTTTGAGCGGTTTCACTAATCCTGTTACCTGGGGTTAAAGAGAACTGGCTGTTTCAGTGGTGATCGTCATCCCCACTGCCACTCATTCCAGTCCTGCTACCAAGCAAAACTGACTGAGAGTGAGTAGCGATAAGCGAACTCAGGTCCTCATAACAGCAGTCACAGACGCCGACTACTGAGCTGTGGAAAAAGGCAAAACCTGGAACTGCTGCAAATGAAATCTTTTCCACAGTTACTAAATAACTCGTTCTAATTAAGACGAGCCTTTAGGAAGAATATCCTGGCGAAAGCACGCTAATCCTCGCGTGCTCTCACTCTGAGTTTCTCGTAACTAAACTAAAGCGCCAAAGAAACTGGTATAGACATGCGTATTCAAATACAGAGATATGTAAAATACACAATACGGCCCTGCGGTCGGCAACACCCCCATAGAACAACAAATGTATGGTGCAGTTGTTAGATCGGTTACTGCTGCTACAATGGTAGATTAGCAAGATTTATGTGAGTATGAACGTAGTGTTATAGTCGGCGCAAGAGCGAAGGGGCACAGCATCTCCAACGTAGCGACGTAGTGGAGATTTTCCCGTACGAACATTTCACGAGCGTACCGTGAATATCAGGAATTCGGTAAAACATCAAATCTCCGACATTGCTACGGCCAGAAAAAAATCCTGCAAGAACGGGACCAACGACGACTGAAGAGACTCGTTGAACTTGACAGAAGGGCAGCCCCTCCGCAAATTGCTGTAGATTTCAGTGCTGGGCCATCAATAAGTGTCAGCGTGCGAACCATTCAGCGAAACTTCATCGATATGGGCTTTCGAAGCTGAAGGCCCATTCTTGTACACTTGATGACTGCACGACACAAAGGTTTACGAATCGCCTGGGCCCGTCAACACCGACATGGGTTTGTTGATGGCCTTAAACGAGTTGTCTGCTCGGACGGGTATGGAGACAGCCTCATGAATCCAGGGACTCTGCGTGTGAGCGGGGGAACTGTTCAAGCTGGTGGAGGGTATGTAATGGTGTGAAGCGTGTGCAGTTGGAGTGATATTTGGCCCCTGATACGTCTACATGCGACTCTGACGGGTGACACATAATTAAGTATCCTGTGTGATCACCTGCATCCATTCATGTCCATTGAGCATATCGACGGACTTGAGTAATTCCACCAGGACAACGCGATGCCCGTCTAGAATTGCTACAGAGTGGCTCCAGGAACACTCATTTGAGTTCACACACTTCTGTTGGTCACCAAACTCTTCAGACGTGGACATTATTGAGCATAACTGCGATGCCATGCAACGTGTTGTTCAGAAGAGATCTTCTCCTTCTTCGTACGCTTATGGATTTATGGAAAGCTCTGTAGGATTCATGGTGTCAGTTCCCTCCAGCAGTTCTTGAGACACCAGTCTCGTCCATGTCATGTCGTGTTGCGGCACTTCTGCGTGCTCTCGGGGGCCCTACACGATATTAGGCAGTTTACCAGTTCCTTTGGCACTACAGAGTAAATCGCTTATATAGGTGACGCGTAACAATATTGATGTCTGAGATGTTATCAAAATCAGTTTTGTAACAGGTTTCTAGCTGGAAGTTGTAAGCCGTCTCACAGAACGCAAATTCATCAGTGATGTCATTTTTCGTTACACATTCGGAACTATTTCACACCGCTTTGGGGAATTTATTTTTTGTCTCGAATTGCTTTTATATTTTCACCACTAAGTTATATGTCACGTGCATCAATAAACTTTGAGAATGGTCATACAGTTTTTAAGTCTTAATGTATTATTGTTTCTGGCTTTTTTCCCAAGGCTAAAGTATAAATTCCTTTCTAGTGACTAGCGGGTGTTATCTTTAGGGAAGTACACCATTATACTCTACACTAAAATCAGTGATTTTTAATATTTTTTCTCAGTTTTTACTAAAATTTGAAATGTGGTAGATCAATGAAGTGGCTTTGTCCTGATTAGTTTCGTAACGATCACTATAATGCTTCTGCCCACCAACGTAGTAATGGAATACATAGCACTAAAATCCTCCAGGGATCATCGACAGCTTTGTAATGAAAGAAAGCGAAATTACTTGACTAAGTATGTCAGGAATCCCACTGAAGAAAGCTGATTGTGATTCACTCCTCTTGCTGAAGTACTGCAAAATTGCGTGCAGGAACTGTTTTGGGCGTGGGAGAGGGTCCTAGTAAGACACAAGCACACGCACACGCACACATACACACACACACACACACACACACACACACACACACACACACACACGCACGCACACCCACACACAAACACACACACACACACACACACACACACACACACACACACACATGGAGAATTGATCTTTCTCATTTATTATGGGAAGTACATGATAATTATAATTAAAGTTACATTTTCAAACCGTTGTAGAAATAACATCACTGGTCAATATGACGTCAAATTACAATGCAATATTATGGGAGAAAGGGGAAAATGACAGAAGAAAAATAATTAGTTACAAAATGTAGCAATAGATGGCGCAGTAAGCTTCATAATTTAATAGTGGTCGACTACAAATGACAAATGAATCATACAACAATGCGTAAGGTGTACGTTTGACGTTAACAAACGGTACTATTCAGTGTGCATGGGTGTACAAGTGTGATACTGTCCGTAACGTAAGCCCTACCACCACGCCAAGGCCATATCACAATGGACGGGAATAGTCGGTTTTCAATTTTTCTGAGGCCAAAACCTACATACAGAGCATCAATTAAGAGGCACCCACATGCCTTGCTCATACTGTGGCATCAAGCAGTCAGGCCTGCAAGATGAGTGGTCTGCCAAGCGAGTGGATTCATTCTTATTTATCGAGTAACATGAACTCTCGTACTCACAATTTAGTCACTAATCAACCTCCTGTATGAATAATACGCAACAGAAACGTACATCTGACTATCAGTAATTTACAGAACTCTGGCTGTTCACTACGCACTGGCAATACCACATTTTCTTTTTTCTTTTATTTAACGGCCTTTATCAACACGTGGCCACCGCACTGAATATGAATGGCGCAAACATTATAAATTCAGGACATCATGACAACATACAATTCGAAGGAAAAGTCCACCAATCTTTTTCTTTTCGCTATCTTATTTATTCCGATAAATTCTATAACCTAAACACACAAATTCTATAACCTACAACAATAACACATGAGAAATTCCGCCCAGTGGGCATGGCTTTACATTGGTGATTCTCTACCTTATGGTCCCGTAATTATTTAACGCTACAGTGCACTTTCTGGATAGGATGGTGGATCTTTTATTATATCTCACACTTCGACTCTCACAATCATCATCACTAAGCTTTCCTCGAGATCGAGCGGTACAGAAGGAACAAGCATAACCCACTAATCTTTTGAGACTACCTTGCTACTCTCCCATGCAAACCACACATACCCAAATTACATGACATACACCACACTACAACATGGAATACAATACAATAAACAGTCACAACACTATCAGTTTCAGCTTTCCCACTTCAATTAGTATTTATCCCAGTTTCACACGACACTGCCCCACTTTGTAATTCTACTTTCCTACTATGAACTCTGGAGATACTGTATATGCACGTCTTCCTGTGCAATGCAAACAAGTGGCGTTGCTGGATAGACGGCCGACTCACCTTGCTTCTCTCTCAGAGTTTGAATCTAGCGTCACACGGAATCATATCACGCAAAGTAATATTAAGAACATATTCATCACACACGCGAGTCCTCAACTTATACCATGGACGAGTACTTCTCTTTATCCTTTGTCTCATACACAGATTGAGACTCACACAGTACTCACCACGTGGAAGTACTCGTCTCTAATTTCAAGTCCTGCACACGCCATTTCTTAAATATTTCAACTTATGGAACACACGCTATTTCTTAAATACTTCAACTTATAGTACACACGCTATTAATTCAGCTTAACTTAAGCACATGGAAATATTTCAACTTATTGCTACACGTGGTTTCATCGTGACCGTTGGTCACTTCCGAAGATTACTACGATCCCATTAATATTACCTGCCTGACATTTAACTCTCCCCACAAAAGTTCCTGAAATAGAGAAATTATTATTTCAAAGTACTCTTAAATACTCCACAGGCATACCATGTCTCCACTCTTTTGTCTTTACGGAGCACTACTAAGACAGGTCTTAACAGCACAAGATCCAGCGGTAGAGTGCTGAAACATGGCCGTTCTTCAGGTCATGTCGCACCTCTGTCGAAGTGGGGGAGCACCTTGCTACCGTATTGTTCAGCCACATTTCAGGCGCTCAAAGCTCAGGTAAGTTTCATCTCTTTGGTCCCACCAAAGGTGGCCAAAGGATCGTCTCAAAGATGATCATATATTCACATTCACTATCTGCAGTTAGCAGACGACCATACATTCATTCATTTCACAGATCTCACCAAACTCGATCTAGGAATTTATTTTGTGGGAGTGCACATGTGATCAATTAAATAAATAAATTGTCATTCTTTCCCACACTGGTATCCGGCTTCGCTGTATTAATTGAAATTGAGTTATTATTAGATAAAAATTTGTTGTTCTGACAAAATAATGAAGTATGTTGTACCTATTTTCAATGTCAGGCAGTACTGTACCCTTTCACAAACACATCGGTTTTTAACTGTCCTGAGGTCAAAAACCACATAAAAAGCATAAATCACATCGATTTTTAACTATCCTAAGGCGAAAAACCGCATAAAAGCATCAATCAAAATGAAATCGGCTTATTAATTTACGTATGACTGGCGCAAAGCCGGCCGCGGTGGTCTAGCGGTTCTAGGCGCGCAGTCCGGAACCGCGCGACTGCTACGGTCGCAGGTTCGAATCCTGCCTCGGACATGGATGTGTGTGATGTCCTTAGGTTAGTTAGGTTTAAGTAGTTCTAAGTTCTAGGGGACTGATGACCTCAGAAGTTAAGTCCCATAGTGCTCAGAGCCATTTGAACCATTTGACTGGCGCAAATCACGTTCCATATGCTGTCCATCTTTTTCTGCATAAGCTGAAGTAGAGTAACAGCATTTTCATAACGGATCGAAGTGTCTCCGGGGTCACGTTCAGAAAGTGTTGCGCAATGCGTGCCTTCATTTCAACTAAGTTTGCAATCAGAACAATGAACACAACATATCTCAGAAAGCCCCACAGCCAGAAGTCACACGGATTAAGGTGATGGGTACAGCCAGACTGTAAGGAAATGGCTGCTGATAATTCGAGCATATCCGAAATGGTGCTTCAAAATGGCTTAACAGAATTTGCAATGTGCGGAGGTGCGCCATCTTGCGTAAAAATGATCGCATCCACACATCCAAGCCGCTGGAGAACTTTAATGACGTGGTTGCGCAAAAGACACTCATAATGCTTACCAGTGACGGTACACGTAACCGACTGAAAATGGCTCTGAGCACTATGGGATTTAACTTCTGAGGTCATCAGTCCCCTAGAGCTTAGAACGACTTAAACCTAACTAACCTAAGGCTATCACACACATCCATGCCTGAGGCAGGATTCGAACCTGCGACCGTAGCAGTCGTGCGGTTCCAGACTGTAGAGCCTAGAGTTGCTCGGCCACTGCGGCCGTCCAGGTAACAGGACCGGAAGCAACTGTCTCTCGCAAAATTATGGCCCTAAGATAAATGATGCTATAATCCCGCCCCACAATGTGACCTTTACAGGATGAAGTCGTATTCCTTGATTTGCGTGTAGCTTTTGCGTTGGCCATATTCGACACTTCTGTGCGCTGACATATCCTGTCACATAAAAGTGGGCTTCATCTGTCGACAAAATCTTCCACGGCCAATCATTGTCCATTTCCATGCGAACCAGAAATTCTAAAGCAGAAGTCTCTCTCGCTGACAGATTAACAAGAAGCAACTCGTGCACATGGGTTATTTTTTATGGGTAGCAAAGAAGGACGTTTCGTAGTATTTTACGCACCGTACTAAACTGGGATGTCCAATATTCGGGAAATTCTCCGTGCACTACACTCCTCCTGCATTGAGGTGGCCACTGCTTCCACTGATGTCGAATCACTTGGTTTTCTCCCTCTACCAGGCTGCACACCAAAAGAACCCGTCGTTATGAATTTCCGAATCATTTTCTCCAGACCCACAGCAGTCATCGGACCAACGCCTATTTTCAAACATTTCAGTGTACGGAACTTCTGCAGAGCGCCGTGTGCACAGTTATCATTCTTGTAATACTGCTCTACAAGCAGAGCACGATCTTGCATTGAGACAGTCATAGCGAACGTCGCAGACGCGAAAGGAGTAAAATCCGTGTACCCGGCGTGTTTATACCAACTTCAGGGGGTCGTGCGCCTCACACCTGTTTTCATTTACGTATTCTGACACATACAGCGCCATCTACCTATCAATTTCCTCACTAGTTGTTTTTCTTCTGCCATACGTTTCCCACTTTCTCCGGTAATATTCAGTTGCAATTTGACGTCATTCTGACCAGTGGTGTTAATTCTAAAGCGTTTTGAAAGTTTAATTATAATCACCCTGTATATTTCAAACTTTGAAATAGCTGTTACCGAACGCTAGTCACTATTTTAATCCCAATTTCTCCGCTTTCTGGGAATTTTGGCACTGCGATTACAAAGAAGAAATTGTTCGCCTATTATGTAATTAAATATGCTACAAATTAAATCTACGTTTTCTGGAATCATATCCATCACACTCATGTTTTATTTCCTTTTTATATAATTTAGTAAATTTAATTAGTAGGTGCATGTTTCATTTTGTGCAGTTCCACTCTGTAAGCAATGTGATGGAATTTAAGTAGTAAAAATTTCTTATTTCGTCTAAAAAATTACAAAAATATGATGCATTTATAAGTCACCAAAAGAAATAGCCACACTTGAAACATAATACTTATTACACTTCGTGATGTAAAGGAGTCAATGTGCGCTTGCCGGTATCAGGGTCCTGCCGCTTCACTTTGCTTCAATAACGTACCTATCGTGAATAAATTGGTAGTACATCAGAGAAAAGAGACCGACGTATATCGTATACAAAGTGAGGAATGATGCTCTTGTGCGCTTCTTTCAATAAAGGAAGATCAGTGATTAGAAATTCCAGTGACCTGATGTTCTGTATGCCTCCTCGGTACGGATTCGCTTCATCTGATAGGAAAGTCTCTCAAAGAGGGCCGCGTAACAGGTGTCACAGAAGGCGCCTGTTGGGAGAGAAACCTCCTACGTGTCACTTAAAGGAGAAAGTCACTTTGTATTCAGGGCGCACGGAGAGGGCGGCGCATAGCAGAGCGAAATCGTTGGAAAAGAAGACAAAGGCAGACTCATATTCTGTGCGCCCTCTGTGTGTGTTGGGAGGGTGGGTGGGTGGGGGGTGTGGGGAGAGAGAGGCCTGTAAGGGAGCCGAGAAAGCTCCGCCGGTGGGCAGGGGAGTGGGGGGAATGGTGGCACTCAGCGAGCAGGGCCACCCTGCGAGGTTCTCACCACGACTGTGTAAGAGGAACACGCCATCCAGTCTGCGGGGGGATTTGTCCTTGCGGCGGCACGGAGCGCGTGCAACTCTTAACTATCCTCGCCTCTGTGCCCGTCTACATAAGCCGCAATAACGCTGAAGGAACGATACGTTATGACAACATAACTTCCACGTTCTTTTCTCTATTCTTTGTCTCTTAATCTGACTTTATGAACGAACATAGAGTGGATATTACATAGCGGTTCCACACATATCCTACTTACGAGGGTTGCTTTTTAAGTAAGGGCCATTTTTAAATGAAACAGAACTGCAGAATGCATCGTCAAATTTTTTATTTCACTCCTTACTTAACATCTTTCGTTCAAAAACCCAGTGCCGACACCTGTCAAATCTGAAACACGATGCCGCTTTGTTGGAAGTGAGACAGTCCAGCCATATAATGCCGTGTATGGAAACTGTAATTTTGTGCAGTCGTCGATAAATGCAAATGGGTGACAGCTACAACGCCGTGGTAATACCCTGGTTGCCTCGTCGAACACCAGAAAAACTCAGAAATATTTTCTCGTCTCACTTTTGGTTGCCATAGCAACCCTTATAAGGATGTGTTGCCTTTTTAATTATGTCTGACTGGCTAACATTCATGAACAGAGACACCAGGACAACCATATACGGAAGGGTGGCGACAATGTGAGAGTGAACCGCGTGGATAAAGACGCACGTAGTGGGAGGCGCTTGCTGCAAATACACTACTGGCCAATAAAATTGCTACACCTCGAAGATGACGTGCTACAGACGCGAAGTTTTGCCGACAGGAAGAAGATGCTGAGATATGCAAATGATTAGCTTTTCAGAACATTCACACAAGGTTGGCGCCGGTGGTGACACCTACAACGTGCCGACATGAGGAATGTTTCCAACCGATTTCTCATACACAAACAGCAGTTGACCGGCGTTGCCTGGTGAAACGTTGTTGCGATGCCTCCTCTAAGGAGGAGCAATTCGTACCATCACGTTTCCGACTTTGATAAAGGTCGGATTGTAGCCTATCGCGATTGCGGTTTATCGTATCGCGACATTGGTGCTCGCGTTGGTTTAGATCCATTGACTGTTAGCAGAATATGGAATCGGTGGGTTCAGGGGGGTAATACGAAACGCCGTGCTGGATCCCAACGGCCTCGTATCACAAACAGTAGAGATGACAGGCATCTATTCTGCATGGCTGTAACGGATCGTGCAGCCACACATCGATGCCTTTGTCAACAGATGGGGACAACCATCTGCACGAACAGTTCGACGACATTTGCAGCAGCATGGACTATCAGCTCGGAGACCATGACTGCGGTTACCCTTGACGCTGCATCACAGACAGGAGCGCCTGCGATGGTGCATTCAACGACGAACCTGGATGCACGAATGGCAAAACGTCATTTTTTCGGATGAATCCAGGTTCTGTTTACAGCATCATGATGGTCGCATCTGTGTTTAGCGACATCGCGGTATCGGGTGCCATTGGTTACACGTCTCGGTCACCTCTTTTTCGCATTGACGGCACTTTGAACAGTGGACGTTACATTTCAGATGTGTTACGACCCGTGGCTCTACCCTTCATTCGATCCCTGCGAAATCCTACATTTCAGCAGGATAATGCACGACCGCATGTTGCAGGTCCTGTACGGGCCCCTCTGGATACAGAAAATGTTCGGCTGCTGCCCTGGCCAGCACATTCTCCAGATCTCTCACCAAGTGAAGACGTCTGATCGATGGTGGCCGAGCAACTGGCTTGTCACAATAGGCTGGTCACTACTCTTGATGAACTGTGGCATCGTGTTGAAGCTGCATGCGCAGCTGTACCTGACACGCCATCCAAGCTCTGTTTGACTCAATGCCCAGGCGTATCAAGGTAGGTATTACGGCCAGAGGTGGTTGTTCTGGGTACTGATTTCTCAGGATCTATCCACCCAATTTACGTGAAAATGTAATCGCATGTCAGTTCTAGTATAATACACTCCTGGAAATTGAAATAAGAACACCGTGAATTCATTGTCCCAGGAACGGGAAACTTTATTGACACATTCCTGGGGTCAGATACATCACATGATCACACTGACAGAACCACAGGCACATAGACACAGGCAACAGAACATGCACAATGTCGGCACTAGTACAGTGTATATCCACCTTTCGCAGCAATGCAGGCTGCTATTCTCCCATGGAGACGATCGTAGAGATGCTGGATGTAGTCCTGTGGAACGGCTTGCCATGCCATTTCCACCTGGCGCCTCAGTTGGACCAGCGTTCGTGCTGGACGTGCAGACCGCGTGAGACGACGCTTCATCCAGTCACAAACATGCTCAATGGGGGACAGATCCGGAGATCTTGCTGGCCAGGGTAGTTGACGTACACCTTCTAGAGCACGTTGGGTGGCACGGGATACATGCGGACGTGCATTGTCCTGTTGGAACAGCAAGTTCCCTTGCCGGTCTAGCAATGGTAGAACGATGGGTTCGATGACGGTTTGGATGTACCGTGCACTATTCAGTGTCCCCTCGACGATCACCAGTGGTGTACGGCCAGTGTAGGAGATCGCTCCCCACACCATGATGCCGGGTGTTGGCCCTGTGTGCCTCGGTCGTATGCAGTCCTGATTGTGGCGCTCACCTGCACGGCGCCAAACACGCATACGACCATCATTGGCACCAAGGCAGAAGCGACTCTCATCGCTGAAGACGACACGTCTCCATTCGTCCGTCCATTCACGCCTGTCGCGACACCACTGGAGGCGGGCTGCACGATGTTGGGGCGTGAGCGGAAGACGGCCTAACGGTGTGCGGGACCGTAGCCCAGCTTCATGGAGACGGTTGCGAATGGTCCTCGCCGATACCCCAGGAGCAACAGTGTCCCTAATTTGCTGCGAAGTGGCGGTGCGGTCCCCTACGGCACTGCGTAGGATCCTACGGTCTTGGCGTGCATCCGTGCGTCGCTGCGGTCCGGTCCCAGGTCGACGGGCACGTGCACCTTCCGCCGACCACTGGCGACAACATCGATGTACTGTGGAGACCTCACGCCCCACGTGTTGAGCAATTCGGCGGTACGTCCACCCGGCCTCCCGCGTGCCCACTATACGCCCTCGCTCAAAGTCCGTCAACTGCACATACGGTTCACGTCCACGCTGTCGCGGCATGCTACCAGTGTTAAAGACTGCGATGGATCTCCGTATGCCACGGCAAACTGGTTGACACTGAAGGCGGCGGTGCACAAATGCTGCGCAGCTAGCGCCATTCGACGGCCAACACCGCGGTTCCTGGTGTGTCCGCTGTGCCGTGCGTGTGATCATTGCTTGTACAGCCCTCTCGCAGTGTCCGGAGCAAGTATGGTGGGTCTGACACACCGGTGTCAATGTGTTCTTTTTTCCATTTCCAGGAGTGTATATTTGTCCAATGAATACTCTTTTATCATCTGCATTTCTTCTTGGTGTAGCAATTGTAATGGCCAGTAGTGTAATACCGACCTTAATTATGTCTTACTCTGGTTGTGTATACTATTACTCAAAATAAATGTATATCAACACGAGTGGTTCACCTTGCGTAAGGACAGGTCTCTAGATAAATAAAATGTATTTGGTAGCCAAAAATATGTTTGCCAATAAAGAAACAGCTTATTAGCCGCGTGTGGCGATCCTCACTGCAATAAATGTGACCGCCATACATGAACCTATGACTCTAAGATATCTTCTGCGTAATGGACACAGCTGCAGCAGACGTGATATGAATGGGAACAACATTCGTGAGGTTGGTCTGAAGTACACATGTCATAGTCCAACTCACACGTGGAATGCCTGGTTCTTGGAAACAGCCGACATCATTGCTTTTTCGACAGGTATGTCGAGTGGAGTGTTTGCACATGCACCTCAGTAATCTGGAAAGTAACGTCTGGCGCTGATACGTTACTCACTGTTAAAGAGCGAATCACAGACTTTAACTGGCAGGCGGTTGACCGTTCAGTTGCCTTAAACAGTTTAAAATTTCCATATAAATAGCATAAAATGAGGCCACGGTTGCAACTGACGCTAGCTGACGTGCATCGCATGCTAGGCGCGCATGTATGTCCGTGTATGTGTGTGTGGAATTTACACAACTGCCACCTACAGAGCCCAACTTAACACCGATAGTTAAACGTTAATGTGGAGTAAATGGTGCGAATAGGAGGAACTGTATGCCACCAATAAATGATAAAGATTGCTAAGAGACGGCGAACACCAAGAGACAGACGTATTCGGAAAGGTACCTGTTACGCGAGAATCATTCGAAAGAAATGGAAATACAATAACAAGTGAGAGCTAAAAGTGCGCAATAGCGGCATTCAGATAAGGCAAAGTGACAGGCCTCTTTGAAGTGTGTTTTTCATATTATGGTATTCTGGGTTGATTAGGGCATGCTGCTATGTCAATAAAAGCTACTGTGAGGTCACTGTGACAGAACCAAGAAACATTGACGTATCAGTTCACTGAAATCGGTGAGAAACGATGTTGCTATGGTTAATGACATACTCGAAGTTTTCAGCTATCATTCGTTGTCTTTTTCGGGTATTCTGAAACACAATATCATTGACATGGAGTTTTTCCAATGGACATATAGGAGACCGAAACAGTGCAAGCTATAAGTAACTAATTAGCCTTGTGAATTTTACATTGGTAATCAGTTACTAAGCACGAATGTGAATATTTGTGGATTCTACATTTGCAGTGCTCTTAATTGTTTGTATGTCTCATACCTTCAGCTGCATTTATTCAAAGATGTTGCCATTTGAGGCTTGTAAACGATTTTCACAATTTCGTTTATAAATATCTTGTCTGCTACCAGTCACAATTCGTTATATTTACATATTGCACGACTTATTTTTTGTAATTTTTCAAGTGCGTTTTCCTTTGCATACTATGTCATTTTTTCGTGACGTTCTGAATCGTGACGTTCTGCATTGTTCAATTGCCTTTGCTGCAACGTACAAACACGCGCAATTTTTCGATGATTAAACATCATAGTGTCGACGTTTGGACGAACTTGTCGACGCTAAATATATGTAAATATCAATAATAAACAAAAAACTGTGCGTTTTTATACATTACAGCACAGACAACTGAAGAATGCACAACCCCAGACATGAAGAACATTACGAAAAAATGGCATATTACACGGAAGATAACGCATTTGAAAATGCAGCCTTTTCCTAGAAATGGTCGTGCAAAACAGAAATAAAGGAAAATACTGACTGGTAGCAGAAAAGTTATTTGTAAGCAGATCCAGTGTTTTCACAGTCTTAAGCTTTCACAATTAATTTCTAATGGATCAAATCAAACTCCTCCATTAACTGTAACAGAAAAACAGCACGATATCATTCATAACATAAGATTTTTAAGTGTCAACAGTGACATAACAGTAAAATAGGGAGTACTCTAAACTTCCACCTAAATCCTAATATTTGTCTCGAAGAAGGTAGTTTTTGAAAGCAATAGAGTTTAAGCTAAGTGTTTCCATTTGATTGTAATAAATGACGATTAATATTACTTGATAATATGTTCATATATGTGAAACCAAACTATTATTTTATGTGCTGAAGTGAAGCTACCACAACCGCTATGATTGGTCCGAACTTCGGAGAGGACCTGTTGGCGGTGGTACGTCCCTGCGCACATAAGGCCCTAGAACTTACTCATAAAGTAAACATAGTGTCTATCCTTGAACGTGGACTTCGAAGGACGATACCAGTCGGCATTTTGGCATTAAAATACCCTTGTCAGAACTAAAATAAGTGATAGTTAGACTTCATAGTTAGACGTTTACACATTTGGCCGCCGAGCCATTTTAGAATGTTATACTACTGCAAAATAAAGTTATCGTCTGATTTCAGTTCAGTTTCCGCATTTAGTTTACCCATTCTCACTCCAGATATTACCTCGACTACGTGAAGTAAACACTACTAACATTATTTGTCATTGTGGAATAGTCCGTTCGTAAAAGTCCCTATCCTGAGCAGTGCCACAATGGGATATCAGTTGAAACTTGTATTATTCTAACATTGTTCGAAAAGTACGATCCACACAAGGAGTTAAGAAAATTGTATATACAGCGGATATAGCGTTTACGATTTACGCTCCGGATTTTTTAGCCGGCAGTGTGACAGCGCCATTGTTAATTGCGAATGACATTGACCCTATAAGGCAAATCTAGTTCTAGCACCATGAGAATTATATGAATGTGTACAAAACATTCCTCCCAGTACTGTCAGAACGACCCAGCTTCTTTGTTGAAGGTTTTCAGACAACAGATACGATTTTTTAAAAATCTTCGAACTGACGTTGTTCTACCCAAGGACTTCTTTAGGGTACTAACCAATTCCGCGGGACGTCTGATGAGTGTTGGGTAACGTTATCTACATATTAAGGAATTTTCACGCGTGACAGTACTTGGTCTTAACGGTAAATGGGTTGCGTAGCTTAACGATTGACAAAGGACGATATAGAGAATTGTGAATAATTTTCGGTGAGACTATGTATTCTAGTTCTTGTATTGATTGAGTGGAAAAAGGTGCGCAATGGTTAAAACACCGAAATAGTTTCTCTTGAATCAAAACTGAAATGTCTTTGGACAATTTAAAGGTGACGTTTTTGTTGTGTTCTGTAGATAACGAAGAATTAAAACTGGCAAGCTTTATTCAACAAGCCTACGACGATAGGCCTCCTGCTTATCTATCGACAAACCATCTCTACTAATGTCGACATCAACGGGGATTTAATCTGATGGCGTCGTTTCTGACTGATGAAAGACGTCAACAGGTCCTCGAAACATATCCTTGTTATTTTAGATGGTCCAAGTTTGGTTTCCTTACAGTTTTGAAGCCTAGAAATATAGTCCTTCATTTCCGTATTAGTCGGTAATAGTACAGTTTTATTGAAGCCTGATATCTAAGACTTTGCCAGTCTACTTCTTATTTCAGTCATCTTGTGTAATATTACCTTTTACTTTCGAGATTTCTCTGACTTTATCTGATATCATTAGCTTTCAAATTGGGATGATAACCAAGTTATTATTTATAATCGTAGGGTTCTGCTGTCGTTGTCATAGTCAATAACATTTTTTTCTGCGTTTGTGGCTGTATTGTAATCATGGAAAACTATGGACATTTCGGACACTGTTGCAAGTGGCATGTTTCTTAAAACGTTTCCATGAAGATGTCTGATGCAATAAGCGAGAGAGGGGTCCTCATAGATACACTATCTGTCTGTTCATAGAATTTGCCTTTCCACCTGAAATGTCAGCCGGAGTGGCCGAGCGGTTAAAGGCGCCACAGTCTGGAACCGCACAATCGCTACGGTCGCAGGTTCGCATCCTGCCTCGGGCATGGATGTGAGTGATGTCTTTAGGTAAGTTAGGTTTAAGTAGTTCTAAGTTCTAGGGGACTTATGACCACAGCAGTTGAGTCCCATAGCGCTCAGAGCCATTTGAACCATTCCACCTGAAATAGAAAGGCAAATTCTATGAACAGACAGATAGTGTATTAGTCATAGAATTTGCCTTTCCACCTGAAATAGCGCCCCATGAACCATGGAGCTTGCCGTTGGTGGGGAGGCTTGCGTGCCTCAACGATACAGATAGCCGTACCATAGGTGCAACCACAACGGAGGGTTATCTGTTGAGAGGCCAGACAAACGTGTGGTTCCTGAAGAGGGGCAGCAGCCTTTTCAGTAGTTGCAAGGGCAACAGTCTGGATGATTGACTGCTCTGGCCTTGCAACATTAACCAAAATGGCCTTGCTGTTCTGGTACTGCGAACGGCTGAAAGCAAGGGGAAACTACAGCCGTAATTTTCCCCGAGGGCATGCAGCTTCACTGTATGTTTAAATGATGATTGCGTCCTCTTGGGTAAAATAATCCGGAGGTAAAATAGTCCCCCATTCGGATCTCCGGGCGGGGACTACTCAAGAGGGCGTCGTCATCAGGAAAAAGAACACTGACGTTTTATGGATCGGAGTGTGGAATTTCAGATCCCTTAATCGGGCAGGTGGGTTAGAATATTTAAAAAGGGAAATGGATAAGTTAAAGTTAGTGAAGTTCGGTGGCAGGGGGAACAAGACTCTTGGTCAGGTGAAAAAAGGATTATAAATACAAAATCAAATAGGGGTAATGCAGGAGTAGGTTTAATAATGGATAAAAATAGGAGTACGGGTAAGCTACTACAAAAAGCATAGCGAACGCATTATTGTGGCCAAGATAGACACGAAGCCCACGCCTACTACAGTAGTACAAATTTATATGCCAACTAGCTCTGCAGATGATGAAGAAATAGATGAAATGTACGACGAGATAAAAGAAATTATTCAGGTAGCGAAGGGAGACGAAAATTTAATAGTCATTGGTGACTGGTATTCGAGAGTAGGAAAATGGAGAGAAGGAAACATAGTAGGTGAATAGGGATTGGGGCAAAGAAATGAAAGAGGAAGTCAACTGGTAGAATTTTGTGCAGTGCATAATTTAATCATAGCTAACACTTTGTTCAAAGAATCATGAAAGAAGGTTGTATTCATGGAAGAACCCTGGAGATACTAAAAGGTATTAGATAGATTATATAATGGTAAGACAGAGTCTTAGGAACCAGGTTTTAAATTGTAAGCTATTTCCAGGTGCAGATGTGGACTCTGACCACAATCAATTGGTTATGAACAGTAGATTAAAACTGAAGAAACTACAAAAAGGTGGGAATTTAAGGAGATGGGACCTGGATAAACTGAAAGAACCAGAGGTTGTACAAAGTTTCAGGGAGACCATAAGGGAACAATTGACAGGAATGGGGGAAAGAAATACAGTACAAGAAGAATGGGCAGCTTTGAGGGATGAAATAGTGAAGGCAGCAGCGGATGAAATAGGTAAAATGACGAATGCTAGTAGAAACCCTTGGGTAACAGAAGAAATATTGATTTTAATTGAGGATAGGAGAAAATATAAAAAGGCAGTAAATGAAGCAGGCAAAAGGGAATACAAACGTCTCAAAAATGAGATCGACACGAAGTGCAAAATGGCTCAGCAGGGATGGCTAGAGGACAAATGTAAGGATGTAGAGGATTATCTCACTAGGGGTAAGATAGATACGGCCAACAGAAAAATTAAAGAGACCTTTGGAGAAAAGAGAACCACTTGTATGAATATCAAGAGCACAGATGGAAACCCAGTTCTAAGCAAAGAAGGGAAAACAGAAAGATGGAAGGAGTATATAGAGGGTCTATACAAGGGCGATGTACTTGAGCCCAATATTACGGAATTGGAAGAGGATGTAGATGAAGATCAAATGGGAGATACGATACTGCGTGAAGACTTTGACAGAGCTCTGAAAGACCTTAGTCGAAACAAAGCCCCAGAGTAGACAATATTCCATTAGAACTACCGACGGCCTTGGGAGAGCCAGTCCTGACAAAACTCTACCATCTGGTGAGCAAGATGCATGAGACAGGCGAAATACCCTCAGACTTCAAGAAGAATATAATAATTCCTATCCCAAAGAAAGCAGGTGTTGACAGGTGTGAAAACTACCGAACTATCAGTTTAAAAGGTCACAGCTGCAAAATTCTAACGCATATTCTTTACAGACGAATGGAAAAACTGGTAGAAGCCGACCTCGGGGAAGATCAGTTGGGATTCCTTAGAAATGTTGGAACACATGAGGCGATACTGACCCTACAACTTATCTTAGAAGAATGATAAAGGAAAGGCAAACCTACGTTCCTAGCATTTGTAGACCTAGAGAAAGCCTTTGACAATGCTGATTGGAATACTCTCTTTCAAAATCTGAAGGTGGCAGGGGTAAAATTCAGGGAGCGAAAGGCTATTTACAATTTGTACAGAAACCAGATGGCAGTTATAAGAGTCGAGGGGTATGAAAGGGAAGCAGTGGTTGGGAAGGGAATTAGACAGGTTTGTAGCCAATCCCCGATGTTATTCAATCTACATATTGAGCAAGCAATAAAGGACACAAAAGAAAATTTCGGAGTAGGTATTAAAATCCATGAAGAAGAAATAAAATCTTTGAGGTTCGCTGATGACATTGTAATTCTGTCTATATATTGAACAAGCAATAAAGGACACAAAAGAAAATTTCGGAGTAGGTATTAAAATCCATGGAGAAGAAATAAAATCTTTGAGGTTCGCTGATGACATTGTAATTCTGTCAGAGACAGCAACGGACTTGGATGAGAAGTTGAACGGAATGGACAGTGTCTTGAAAGGAGGATGTAAGATGAACATCAACAAAAGCAAAACGAGGACAATGGAATGTAGTCGAATTATGTCGATTGATGCTGAGGGAATTAGATTAGCAAATGAGACACTTAAAGTAGTAAAGAAGTTTTGCTATTTAGGGAGCAAAATAACCGATGATGGTCGAAGTAGAGAGGATATTAAATGTAGACTGACAATTGCAAGGAAAGCGTATCTGAAGAAGAAAAATTTGTTAACATCGAGTATAGATTTCAATGTCAGGAAGTCGTTTCTGAAAGTATTTGTGTGGAGTGTAGACACGTTTGGAAGTGAAACGTGGAGGATAAATAGTTTAGACATGAAGAGAGCAGATGCTTTCGAAATGTGGTGTTACAGAAGAATGCTGAAGATTAGATGGGTATATCACATAACTAATGAGGAGGTATTGAACAGAATTGCGAAGAAGAGGAATTTGCGGCACAACTTGACTGGAAGAAGGGATTGGTTCGTAGGACATGTTCTGAGACATCGAGGGATCACCAATTTAGTATTGGAGGGCAGCGCGGACGGTACAAATCGAAGAGGGAGACCAAGCGATGATTGCACTAAGCAGATTCATAAGGATGTAGGCTGCTGCAGGTACTGGGAGATGAAGACGTTTGCACAGAATAGAGTAGCATGGAGAGCTGCATCTAACCAGTCTCAGGACTGAAGACCACAACAGCAACTACCTGAAAAGGTGCACTAGCTCGCTACAGACATCTACACAGAAACATTTGAAGAAACAGAGTTACAGTCCGCCACATTACGCCCAGAGTGTTGGCTCCGATATATTGATGATACTTTCGTCATCTAGCCACATGGAGAGGAAGCGCGACGAAATTTCCACCAACACCTCAACCGGGAGCACACCAGAATCCAATTCACTATGGAGATAAAAAGGAAGTATGGGTGCTGCCTTTTTCGACATAGAAGTTTACTGAAAGTCTGATGGTAAACTGGGCTATAGAGTATATAGGAATCCTTTCAGTACTGACAGATACCTACGTGCCCCCTACCATCAGAACCCGACACAGAAGACAAGAGGGCTCAAAGTATCAGCGATAAGGAACATCCAAAGGATGCACTACGAAACCTCAAGTCCATTTTTGGTGCCAGTGGTTATGGGATGAAACTAATACAGCTACTGCCCATTAAAATTGCTACACCAAGAAGATAAACGGGTATTCATTGGACAATTATATTATACTAGAACTGACATGTGATGACATGTTCACGCAGTTTGAGTGAATAGCTCCTGAGAAATCAGTACTCAGAACAACCACCTCTGGCCGTAATAACCGCCTTGATACGCCTGGGCGTTCAGCCAGAACTTAGATGGCGTGTACAAGTACAGCAGCCCATGCAGCTTAAACACGATACCACAGTTCATCAAGAGTAATGACTGGCGTACTGTGACGAGCCACATGCTCGGCCACCATTGACCAGAAGTTTTCAACTGGTGAGAGATCTGGAGATTGTGCTGGCCAGGGGAGTAGTCGAACATTTTCTGTAGCCAAATAGGCCCGTACAGGACCTGCTATATGCGGTCCTGCATTATCCTGTTGAAATGTAGGATTCTGCAGGGATCGAATCAAAAGTTCAAATGGCTCTGAGCACTATGGGACTTAACATATTAGATTATCAGTCCCCTAGAACTTAGAACTACTCAAACCTAACTAACCTAAGGACATCACACACATCCATGCCCGAGGCAGGATTCGAACCTGGGACCGTAGCGGTCGCACGGTCCCAGACTGAAGCGCCTAGAACCGCTAGGCCACAGTGTCCGGCGAATGAAGGGTAAAGCCACGGATCGTAACACATCTGAAATCTAACGTCCACTGTTCAAAGTGCCGTCAATGCAAACAAGAGGTGACCGAGTCGTGTAACCAATGGCACCCCATACCATCACGCCGGGTGATACGCCAGTATGGCATTGACGAATAAACGCTCCCAAAGTGCGTTCACCGTGATAACGCCAAACA
The DNA here is from genome assembly GCF_023864345.2 of Schistocerca serialis cubense. NCBI lineage: Eukaryota > Metazoa > Arthropoda > Insecta > Orthoptera > Acrididae > Schistocerca > Schistocerca serialis. Next base: position 66,886,287 of record NC_064644.1, read on the forward strand.
TGTATCCGACCATCATGATGCTGTAAACAGAACCTGGATTCATCCGAAAAAAAAAAGCGTTTTGGCATTCGTGCACCCAGATTCGTCGTTGAATACACCATCTCAGGCGCTCCTGTTTCTGATGCAGTGTCAAGGGTAACCGCAGCCATGGTCTCCGAGCTGGTAGTCCACGCTGCAACAAACGTCGTCGAACAGTTCGTGCAGATGGTTGTTGTCTTTCAAACGTCCCCATCTGTTGATTCAGGGATCGAGACGTGGCTGCACGATCTGTTACAGCCATGTGAATACGATGCCTGTCATCTTGACTGCTAGTGATATGAGGCAATTTGGATACAGCACGGCTTTCCGTATTACCCTCCTGAACCTACCGATTCCATATTCTGCTAACAGTCATTGGATCTCGACTAACGCGAGCAGCAGTGTCGCGATACGATAAACCGCAATCGCGAAATGGTGCAGTCCGACCTTTATCAAAGGCGGAAACGTGATGGTACGCATTTCTTCTCCTCACACGGGGCTTCACAACAACGTTTCACCAGGCGACTCCGGTCAGCTGCTATTTGTGTACGAGAAATCAGTTGGAAACTTTCCCCATGTCAGCACGTTGCAGGTGTCGACATCGTAGCCAAACTTGTGTGAATGCTCTGAAAATCTAATCATTTGCATATTACAGCATTTTCTTCCTGTCGGTTAAATTTCGCGTCTGTAGCACGTCATCTTCGTGGTATAGCAATTTTAATTTGGCAGTAGTGTAGAGAAAACTATTTTGGCAAAGAAGGAAGGCAATACAGAAGAGCAGAAGGAAGCCCAAAACATCGCACTATTACCATTTGTTACGTGTCACTGAACGGATGGTCAAAATTCTCCGCGTAGTAGGCATCAAGCCGATTTTCCCCTAGGAGCAACGGAATGAAAGATGTTCCTCGTACATCGAAAGATGCGCTCGACCAACTACGAGGGCTGTCCAGAAAGTAAGTTACGATTGATCGCGAAAGAAAATCACAGTGAAAATCAGAAATGTTTGATTTGTTACAGTTAGCTACACCTTTCAGCTACTTCTCTACGTAGTCGCCGTTCTGACTCAGACATTCGTCGTAGCGTTGTACCAAGTTTCCAATACCCTCATCATAGAAGGCAGCCGCCAGTGCTTTCCGCCAATTCTCTACGCTGACCTAAAACTCGTTGTCTGTGCCAAAATGTTGTCTTCATAGCCAGCGATTCGTTTGAGCAGAGATAAAACTCAGTGGGAGACAATTACGGGCTGTGTTGTGGGTAACCAAACATTTCCAATTGAAACGATGCAGGAACATCTTCATAGCCCCTTCAGAATGAGGCTGAGAATTGTCTTGAAGAAGAAACCGCACGACAGTTATGTAATGTTGGTTGCATAGCTTCAGGGGAAAATTCTCACCAGGCCCTCGTACTTGGCGGGAGACACTATTTTCTATAGCATCTTTACGCGCTCACTAAGAGCTCAGGAATGAAAAGAGCGACATAATTCTACCTAGAGTCATACTAGAGACCCTGCCCAACACATCTTTGCAAAGCTTTATCGGATTTTCATAGTCGTTTCCATTTCGCGACCGATCGTAACGTACATTCTGGACAGCCCTCGTATATGCTGCTGGAGTTTACGAAATGAAGTGCGAATAAGGATTACTCTACATAGGCGAGACGGCACGATCAATCAGCACACGGATACCTGAACACGAAAGATAATATCCGACTAAGACGACACACCAAGTCAGCGGTGGCAGAACAAGAGGGTGAGTACGGCAAACGATTGATTTTGGTGAAGCTCGTGTACTGGCGAAACAGACTCTTACTTTCAGGAGGCAGATTAGAGAAGCAATAGAAATAGCCAAGCGACCTGCCAACATGAACACAGAAGACGGGTACCAACTTCCGACTCCTTGGCGGCCAGCAACAACAGTGTTACGGGACGACAGCTGACGTGAAGGAATACACACAGGAGCGCACGCGAGCGCGGGAGACCGCAGTGGCCGCAAGTACACAGAGCACTGGCGCACGTCAGCCGGCGCTGGAAAGCAGGAGAACAACGCCACGTTAAATCTGCCACCTGGTTTTCCATTCACCAATCAAACACAAGCAGTTATGCAGACAGCAATCAAAACGTCTGGTTTCTATCAACGGAAAGAAATAATAAAAACACCAATAAAGAACTCCCGACGTCCCTCCCCTCCATCCTTAACAGCCTATCAGAATTAGATAACAGCCAAGTCTGCAGGTACGTAAGAAATAAAGTTTTCTCATTCTGAAGTAAACAAAAACGCCCTGAAGAAGATCACTTGCAACAGTGACCGAAACGTCGGTAGTTTTAAATATTGACACTGCGGTCACAAGCCCTGAAGAATGTTACTGATCAAGTTATTATTGTACTTTCTAGTGCTACGCGTTACTCTCAGCTCACTCTCATTTGTAGATATGAAAAATATGAGGGCAATTCAATAAAATGTTTTGTCTGCGTTTAACACAACTTCCACAAACTTTTCTACACAGTCGCCGCTCCGACTTAGACATTTTTTTCTAGCGTTGGACCAACATTCCAGTGCCCTTGTCATAGAAGACAGCCGCCCGCGCTTTCTACTCCAGTTTGCTGTCTGTGCCAAAACGTGTTCCTTATAACCAGCGGTTCATGTGAGCAGAGACGAACATCGAAAAAACCCAAGTCCGGGCCGTATAGTGGCTGCTCAAGCACCTCTCATAGGATCTCAAACGGAATGATCAGATTACACAATAACGAGTAACGCGAACTCTAGATTGCAGTTTATTGGTAGAATCCTGAAGCGATGCAGTCCTTCAACAAAGGAAATAGGTTACAATACGTTAGTTCGTCCAGTCTTATTGTTCGTCTGTATGGGACCCTTAACAGTTGGTCTGATTCAAGAGATTGAGAAGGTCCAAACAAGAGCGACAAGATTCGGGACTGGTAAATTTAGCGAGAGCGCTACAAATCTCATTGAAAGCTTGAAGTGGGACACACTTGAAGATAGACGACGTGCTAAACATAAAGGGCTGCTCTCTAAATTCCGAAATCCAATCTTCACCGCGGATGTAGAACATATAATATTACCACCAACTTTCAAATCGCGTAATGATCATCATTCAAAGATAAGATAAATAAGAGCTCGTACTGTGGCGTTCAGACAGTCGTGTTTCCCTCGCGCGATCCGCGAGTGGAACAGAAGGGGGGAAATATGACTGCGGCGCGATTAGTGCTCTCCGCCACACACCGATTGGTGGCTTTGCGGACTATATATGTAGATGTAGATGTAGAAACGCTTCAGGTCCGTCATCCTCGCCGCTGAAATGTGCGGCCGAGGACTGTCATGAAGAAAGAAAAGCATGACTGTTACGTTAGGTGGGGGCTGCATAAAATAAGGCAAAACCTTTCAATTATCGCCCGTACGTGGCAGGAGACACAGTTGATCTAGGCGTATCTTCCTCCTCACTGTGTGCTGGGAACGGGAAAAAGCGACGGGACGTGATCGACAGGAACACTAGAAGCACTACCCAACACGTCTGCGCAAAGCTTTATCCGATTTTCTCTGTAGTTTCTATTTCGCAACCTATCGGACCTTATTTTCCGAATTGCCTCCGTAATTTCACATTCTCTGTACTTTAATCACTAATCAGTAACGATTGTGAACTTATGATTCTCTTATGAACATTGTTCATCCCTTCACCCCGACGAAAGCTTGCAAAACGGCCTCCTGAGCATACTATTCATATCAACAAGCTATCCACTGATAACTGATAACTATGGCTCACCGCGACTCTGGATGCCGCCAGGTGACGTTGCGGGCACGTGACGCGGTCACAAATATATGTAAGAGGATCAGACACGGACGGCAGACCAGCCTAGCGCAGATATGGGCTGCCAACAGGGAAATCCCGTGATATAAGAGACTTTGACAAGGGACGGATTATTATTAGCTACAGCATGTGAACGAGGATTTCGAAAACGGCTAAGCTGGTCCAATGTTCGTGTACTACTGTCGTGAGCCTCTGCAGATAGAGGCAGAAGGACAGCGAAACTAGCACAAGGCGCTAAATGGTACGACGTTCACGACTCGTCACAGAAAGCTGGATTCGGAGGTTTGTATGCTCTGTTAAGTAGGATAGAAGCTGATATATGGCCTATCTGCCAAAAGAGCACAATGCTGGTGCACGCGCAAGTGTTTCGGAGCCCACCTTTCATCGTCCATTGTTGAACATGGAGCTCCGCAGAAGAACACACCTATCTGTTCACATGGTGACCCATCGATATCGACAATTGCGATTGCAGAGGGCACGGGTCCACCGAGATTCGACTGTCGATCAATGAATACGTGTCGGCTCTTCGGGGCAATCACATTTTTGCTACTCTAGCTTGATGGTCGATTCCGCAAGCACGTCATCGAGGTGAACTGTGGCTCAAAACACGACGTCCGCCACGGATGCACACTGGTGGGAGCAGTGTTATGCCGTAGGAGACGTTCTCCTTGTGACGCTACGTCACATAAATATTGACATTTTTATCGGGTATAAGCCGTAATTAAGCATTTTATGAATATAATTAGTGTAAAAGATATAGCTAATGTTCTTGAAACAACTGATATGCAGCGATAATTAAAGAGTAGCATCTTTGTTTAATGTCTATGAAAATAAAACAGGATCAAAAGAGACGCCACTGTACGGCCGAGGAGGAAGGACGTATTTTGTGGTACACACACTGTTTTGTTTCGCCATAGGAAGGCAGCCATTGAGCGGCTACACATATTTTATGTAAGTTATTCGTATTTATTGCTAAAATAAACTTGTTATTATTATTACAAAATGAATTTCTTTGTAATAGTTGTCACCTCAAATGCTCGCAGTGGCTACTTATGTTTAATAAGCATTTTTTCAGTAATTTGCGCTGCGAGAAGCGCATCTTCCGATGCAGCCACTGGTCGGCCATTACGCGCCGAAGTATTAATTTATTTTTCAGTGTTAACAGGATCTGTAAAAGTGAGAGATGTCGTTATAAGAACCTTTTTAAATTACAACAGATAATTAATTTACGTTAAAGTCCATGTCTTTGAACTATATAGATTCCATGAGTTCGGTAAGTTTTATCTTGGCCGCTCCACAGCAACAATCGACATTCTCTCAAGCCTTGCTTTGCACTCAATAAATAGAAATTAACAAAATTACATTCAATTCAGTTAACGGCAACTATATGGTAGTCATCACGTTCAAAATCTAAAGTTGGTACATGAATAACTGAGGCACTTCAAGAACCCGTTTCATCTTTACTTATGCACATAAGTTAAAGTGATTAGAAAAGACAACATCCATGAGGGAAAGAAGCATGCTGATAAATTAAAATTAAAAATATGTAAAATATATATGTAATTTTTTTATATATGACGTAACAAATACCACCGACGTCACATCCTGCGCTTGCATGGAACCTGTGGTAGTAATCGACGACACTCTGATACCTGCGAAACAACTGCATCCCTTCATGCTTGATGTCTCCCCCGACGGCGATGTCATCTTTCAGCAGTATAATTTTCCGTGTGTCGGAGCCAGGCGGCGTGCTACAGTGGTTCGAGGTGCATTATAGTGAAGTCTCGTTGAAGTCTCGGCGATAAAATCCGCCTGACGTAAGTCCTGCAGAACCCACTTTGTACTATGGGACGCCTTCACCGCATACGGAAATCAGCGGCCCGATATTTAAACGAATTACATGACCTGTGAATTGACATCTAATGCCACATGCCTTCTCAAAGCTACCAACAAAATGTCGGATCCCTGATACGCAGAATATGTGATGTATTTCGTTCAAAAGACGGATAAACAAGCTGTTGAGCAAGTGGTCGTAATTTGTTGCCTCATCAGTGTATAAGAGTCTAAAGGTCCTGGGAGAAGTGCTCTGGAGGCAGCTACCTGTCCCGTGACACAAATCTGGGGACGCTGTAAGACCGGCAGAGTGCACACAGCACTGGCTGTCTCTTTCACGCTCCGCTGAGGCGGAAGCGCCGGCGCCGGCGGACCCTTACCGGCGGGTCTCAGCCGAAGGCCGAAGTTGCCCGCGCGGCGCACCCTCTGGACGCTTCAATGATTCACGGCGGCGCACTCTTCCGCTGTCGCGGCGCAGGGAAGACTCCTGGCCGGGTCGCCTGAGTGCTTGACGGCCGCTGGGTCGGACCGAGCTGGACAGCGCCCTTCGACAAACTCCGCCCTCGGTCCTCCCTCGCTGCCGCTGCCGTCACATCGCGGCAACGGATTCCTCCCATTTCAAGTGAACTACGCGCTTTCAGGCAATGAAACGGAAGATGGTGTCACACCAGTCCTCTTTCCGGTAATTACTGTAATGTTCAAATCTTGATCCCTTAAGCTACACTACTGGCCATTAAAATTGCTACACCACGAAGATGACGTGCTACAGACGCGAAATTCAAACGACAGGAGGAAGATGCTGTGATATACAAATGATTAGCTTTTCAGAGCATTCGCACAAGGTTGGCGCCGGTGGCGACACCTACAACATGTTGACATGGGGAAGGTTTCCAACCGATTTCTCATACACAAACAGCAGTTGACCGGCATTGCCTGGCGAAACGTTGTTGTGACACATAGTGTAAGAAGACATGCGTACCATCACGACTCCTTCTTTGACAAAGGTCGGATTGTAGCCTATCGCGATTGCGGTATATCGTAATTTGACATTGCTGCTCGCGTTGGTCGAGACCCAATGACTGTTAGCAGGATATGGAATCGGTGGGTGCAGGAGGGTAATACGGAACGCCGTGCTGGATCCCAATGGCCTCGTATCACTAGCAGTCGAGATGACAGGCATCTTATCCGTATGGCTGTAACGGATCGTGCAGTCACGTCTTGATCCCTGAGTCAACAGATGGGGACGTTTACAAGAGAACAACCATCTGCACGAACAGTTCGACGACGTTTGCAGCAGCATGGACTATCAGCTTGGAGACAATGGCTGCGGTTACCGTTGACGCTGCATCACAGACAGCAGCGCCTGCGATGGTGTACTCAACGACTGATCTGGGTGCACGAATGGCAAAACGTCATTTGTTCGGATGAATCCAGGTTCTGTTTACAGCATCATGAACGTCACATCCGTGTTTTGCGACATCGTGGTGAACGCACATTGGAAGCGTGAATTCGTCGCGCCATACTGGCGTATCATCCAGCGTGATGGTATGAGGTGCCATTGGTTAGACGTCTCGGCCACCTCTTACTCGCATTGACGGCACTTTGAACAGTAGTTGTTACTTTTCAGATGTGTTACGACCCGTGGCTCTACCCTTCATTCGTTCCCTGCGAAACCCTATATTTCAGCAGGATAATGCACGACCCCATGTTGCAGGTCCTCTATGGGCCTTTCTGGATACAGAAAATGTTCGACTGCTGTCCTGGCCAGCACATTCTCCAGATCTCTCACCAACTGAAAACGGTTGGTCAATGGTAGCCGAGCAAGTTGCTCGTGACGATACGCCAGTCACTACTCTTCCTGAACTGTGGTATCGTGTTGAAGCTGCATGGGCAGCTGTACCTGTACACGCCATCCAAGTTCTGTTTGACCCAATGCCCAGGCGTATCAAGGCCATTATTACGGCCAGAGTTGGGTGTTCTGAGTACTGATTTCTCAGGCTCTATGCACCCAAATAGCGTGAAAGTGTAATCACATGTCGGTTCTAGTATAATATATCTGTCCAATGAATACCCGTTTATCATCTGCATTTCTTCTTGGTGTAGCAATTTTAATGGCCAGTAGTGTAATATATCAGAATAACATATACGAAGAACTGAAGAGTCTACGTTTTGAGATTGTCATAAGAATTTTAGTCCTATAAAAATTATCTTGAAAACGGATTGCCGGCCCTTGTGACCGAGCGGTTCTAGGCACTTCATTCTGAAACCGCGCGACCGCTACGGTTGCAGGTCCTAATCCTGTCTTGGGCATGGATGTTTGTGATCCCCTTAGGCTAGTCAGGTTTAAGAAGCTCTAAGTTGTAGGGGATTGATGACCTCAGAAGCTAAGTCCCATAGTGCTCAGAGACATTTGAACCATTTGAAAACGGATATCCGTGGAGGAGATAGCAAAAAATTTTCATCAGACCGCCGGAGGAGTAGCTTATCCCGCCCACTTTTTAATTTTTACATGTTGTTGCTGTGTTTTTCAGTTCGAAAAGAGGTGTGATGCAGCTCTTAGTGCTACGCAATTCTGTGCAAGCCTCTTCATCACCGAATAACTATTCCTACATACTGTATTCGTCTCTTGGTCTCTCTCTACAATCTTTACCCTACACCCACCCACGTCTCACCCCCTCACGCAGCCCTCCAGAACTAAACCGGCGATTTCTTGATCTATCAGAATGTGTCCTATCAACATATCGCTTCTTCTAGTCAAGCTGTGGCATAAGTTCCATTCCTCGCCAATTTTATTCAGTACCTCCTCACCAGTTACAGGATTTGCCCATCGAATCTTCAGCATTCTTTTGTAGCGCCAAATTTCAAAAGCTTCTACTCGCTTCTCTAGCGCGTTTGTCGTCTGTGTTTCGCTACCATACATAGCAGCACTCCACACAAATACCATCAGAAAAGACTTTCTCACATTTAAGTTTGTGTCTGCTGTTAACAAATTTCTTTTCTTCCAAAACGCTTTTCTTTCCATACTTAGTCTACGGTTTATATCGTCTCTACTTCTGCAGTTATGACTTATTTTGCTGCCCAAATACCAAATCTCATCTACTAATTTAAGTGTTTCGTTTCCTGATCTAATCCCCCCCTGCTATACTCCATCATCCTTGTTTTGCTTTTATTGATGTTCATCTTACATCTTTCTCTCAAGACGCTGTCCTTTCTCTTCATCTGCTTTTCCAAGTCCTTTACTGTCTCTGGCAGTATTACAATGTCATCGGCAAACCTCCATGTTTTTGTTTCTTCTCATGAACGTTAATTTCTAGTCCAGATTTCTCTCTGATTACCTCTACTGTTTGTTCAAAGTATGTATTGAATAACATACGGGACGGACTACAACCCTGTCTCACTCCCTTCTCAACCACTGCTTCCGTTTCATGTCCCTCGACTCTCATAATAGCCATCTGATTTCTCTACAAATTGTAAATAGGCTTTCTCGCTCTATGTTTTATTCCAACTACCTTCAGAATTTCAAAGAGAGCATTGCAATAAAAAACGTCAACATCTATTTCTAAGTCTACAAATGTTGTAAATGTAGCTCTGTCTAGCCTTAACCTATCTTCTAAGTTGCAAGATCAGCTTTGCCTTATGTGATCTTACATTTCTACGGAATCCAAACTGTCCATCCCCGGGATTGGTTACCCGCTTTTTCCATACTTATGTATGTTGGCATTTTGCAACAGTGACTTATAAGACTCGTTGTTCGGTATAATTCATGCCTGTGAACATCTCCTTTCTTTGGAATTAGAATTATTATATTCTTCTAGAAGTCTGAAGGTATTTCGCCGGCCTCATTCAGCTCGCACACCAGATGAAGCGAGATGAAAGAGTTTCTCTTCATCATTCCGTAACGGGCCACCGGTAACCATGGGTCAGTTACACCAAACTTCTTCAGATCGCGTCCCTTAACAACCTCCATAATTTTACCGCTGGAGTTTCGAATTACTCCCGGTAACAATTTACGAGAGTAGCTCGGCCATTTAATGCATGTCATTAACTGTGCAATATCCATAACTGAAGACATTGTTAATGATTGTGGTAATGGTGATTCAGTGGAAGAGATATATTTTCCTTCGAAGTGGGTCACATTACATTCAACTAAATGAATGAAGAGACAATCCTGTCTTCTAAAATCTGTGGCAGTGCGTTCGAAAATCACTACAGGAAGTACTAATACATTTTTCTCTTTTGATGCTCTTAGGGTCTCAGCATTCGTTTGCAGGATTACGGAGATTTTGTTCCACTGTCGACAACTTGACCCTGCTAGAGGCGGCTGTTCAGCAGGGTTCCCTGCGTAAACAGCACTATTTCGGCATATTCTTTCATAGCAGTAAGGGGTACGCTACCCATTTTTTTTTTTTTTTGGTCATCAGTCTACTGACTGGTTTGATGCGTCCCGCCACGAATTCCTTTCCTTTGCTAACCTCTTCATCTCAGAGTAGCATTTGCAACCTACGTCCTCAATTATTTGCTTCACGTATTCCAATCTCTGTCTTCCTCTACAGTTTTTGCCCTCTACAGCTCCCTCTAGTACCATGGAAGTCATTCCCTCATGTCTTAGCAGATGTCCTATCATCCTGTCCCTTCTCCTTATCAGTGTTTTCCACACATTTCTTTCCTCTCCGATTCTGCGTAGAACCTCCTCATTCCTTACCTTATCATTCCACCTAATTTTCAACATTCGTCTATAGCACCACATCTCAATCTCTTCTGTTCCGATTTTCCCACAGTCCATGTTTCACTACCATACAATGCTGTACTCCAGACGTACATCTTCAGAAATTTCTTCCTCAAATTAAGGCCGGTATTTGATATTAGTAGACTTCTCTTGGCCAGAAATGCCTTTTTTGCCATAGCGAGTCTGCTTTTGATGTCCTCCTTGCACCGTCCGTCATTGGTTATTTTACTGCCTAGGTAGAAGAATTCCTTAACTTCATTGACTTCGTGACCATCAATCCTGATGTTAAGTTTCTCGCTGTTCTCATTTCTACTACTACTCATTACCTTCGTCTTTCTCAGATTTACTCTCAAACCATACTGTGCACTCATTAGACCGTTCATTCCGTTCAGCAGATCATTTAATTCTTCTTCACTTTCACTCAGGATAGCAATGTCATCAGCAAATCGTATCATTGATATCCTTTCACCTTGTATTTTAATTCCACTCCTGAACCTTTCTTTTATTTCCATCATTGCTTCCTCGATGTACAGATTGAAGAGTAGGGGTGAAAGGCTACAGCCTTGTCTTACACCCTTCTTAATACGAGCACTTCGTTCTTGATCGTCCACTCTTATTATTCCCTCTTGGTTGTTGTATATATTGTATATGCCCCGTCTCTCCCTATAGCTTACCCCTACTTTTTTCAGAATCTCGAAATGCTTGCACCACTTTATACTGTCGAACGCTTTTTCCAGGTCGACAAATCCTATGAAAGTGTCCTGATTTTTCTTTAGCCTTGCTTCCATTATTAGCCGTAACGTCAGAATTGCCTCTCTCGTCCATTTACTTTTCCTAAAGCCAAAGTGATCGTCACCTAGCGCATTCTCAATTTTCTTTTCCATTCTTATGTATATTAGTCATCTAAGCCACTTCGATGCAAGAGTTGTTAAGCTGATTGTACGATAATTCTCGCACTTGTCAGCTCTTGCCGTCTTCGGAATTGTGTGGATGATGCTTTTCCGAAAGTCAGATGGTATGTCACCAGACTCATATATTCTACACACCAACGTGAATAGCCGTTTTGTTGCCACTTCCCCCAATGATTTTAGATATTCTGATGGAATGTTATCTATCCCTTCTGCCTTATTTGACCGTAAGTCCTCCAAAGCTCTTTTAAATTCCGATTCTAATACTGGATCCCCTATCTCTTCTAAATCGACTCCTGTTTCTTCTTCTATCACATCAGACAAATCTTCACCCTCATAAAGGCTTTCAATCTATTCTTTCCTTCCTATCTGCTCTCTCCTCTGCATTTAACAGTGGAATTCCAGTTGCACTCTTAATGTTACCACCGTTGCTTTTAATGTCACCAAAGGTTGTTTTGACTTTCCTGTATGCTGAGTCTGACCTTCCGACAATCATATCTTTATCGATGTCTTCACATTTTTCCTGCAGCCATTTCGTCTTAGCTTCCCTGCACTTCCTATTTACTTCATTCCTCAGCGACTTGTATTTCTGTATTCCTGATTTTCCCGGAACATGTTTGTACTTCCTACTTTCATCAATCAACTGAAGTATTTCTTCTGTTACCCATGCTTTCTTCGCAGCTACCTTCTTTGTACCTATGTTTTCCTTTCCAACTTCTGTGATGGCCCTTTTTAGAGATGTCCATTCCTCTTCAACTGTACTGCCTACTGCGCTATTCCTTATTGCTGTATCTATAGCGTTAGAGAACTTCAAACGTATCTCGTCATTCTTTAATACTTCCGTATCCCACTTCTTTGCGTATTGATTCTTCCTCACTAATGTCTTGAACTTTAGCCTACCCTTCATCACTACTATATTGTGATCTGAGTCTATATCTGCTCCTGGGTACGCCTTACAATCAAGTATATGATTTCGGAATCTCTGTCTGACCATGATGTAATCTAATTGAAATCTTCCCGTATCTCACAGCCTTTTCCAAGTATACCTCCTCCTCTTGTGATTCTTGAACAGGGTATTCGCTATTACTAGCTGAAACTTGTTACAGAACTCAATTAGTCTTTCTCCTCTTTCATTTCTTGTCCCAAGCCCATACTCTCCTGTAACCTTTTCTTCTACTCCTTCCCCTACAACTGCATTCCAGTCGCCCATGACTATTAGATTTTCATCCCCCTTTACATACTGCATTACCCTTTCAATATCCTCATACACTTTCTCTATCTGTTCATCTTCAGCTTGCGACGTCGGCATGTATACCTGAACTATCGTTGTCGGTGTTGGTCTGCTGTCGATTCTGATTAGAACAACCCGGTCACTGAACTCTTTACAGTAGCACACCCTCTGCCCTACCTTCCTATTCATAACGAATCCTACACCTGTTATTTCATTTTCTGCTGCTGTTGATATTACCCGATACTCATCTGACCAGAAATCCTTATCTTCCTTCCACTTCACTTCACTGACCCGTACTATATCTAGACTGAGCCTTTGCATTTCCCTTTTCAGATTTTCTAGTTTCCCTACCACGTTCAAGCTTCTGACATTCCACGCCCCAACTCGTAGAACGTTATCCTTTCGTTGATTATGCAATCTTTTTCTCATGGTAACCTCCCCCTTGGGAGTCCCCTCCCGGAGATCCGAATGGGGGACTATTCCGGAATCTTTTGCCAATGGAGAGATCATCATGACACTTCTTCAATTACAGGCCACATGTCCTGTGGATACACGTTGCATGTCTTTAATGCAGTGGTTTCCATTGCGTTCTGCATCCTCATGTCGTTGATCATTGCTGATTCTTCCGCCTTTAGGGGCAATTTCCCACCCCTAGGACAAGAGAGTGCCCTGAACCTCTATCCGCTCCTCCGCCCTCTTTGACAAGGCCGTTGGCAGAATGAGGCTGACTTCTTATGCTGGAAGTCTTCGGCCGCCAATGCTGATTATTTATCAAAATTTAGGCAGTGGCTGGGATCGAACACGGGGCCCAAGACGTTTTGTTTATGAATCAAAGACGCTACCCCTAGACCACGGGTTCAAGTCTCGCGCAATTCCATTAATGGGGCTTTCGTGACCACCTCCACATGTTTATAAGGTCTTTCCTAATTAGCGGTTTTTTATGTCCCGATCTGGTGACACGTTGTCAGATCGTTTTCAGCAGGGCAATGGTCTCTAAGGGCGGTGTTTTAAGTTTTGCCCTTTTTTCCACTGTCATTAACAGTAGTACGTCTACGCGTAAGAAGTGCCGTAGAATGCTCCTTATTTTTGGATAATTTTGCTGTTTTTTCTTCTTCCTCCAGTTTAGCAACAGCGACTCGTCAGTTGCAACTTACTGAGCGAAGATTAGAGGAGTGAACTGCAAAGATAGTTGTTTAGATTTTTGTAGGGATGTGTGTGTGCGTGTGTGTGTGTGTGTGTGTGTGTGTGTGTGTGTGTGTGTGTGTATCTACTTTTATTGTACTGGTTGTTTTTTTAATTTATCTGTCCTGCATATGAGAGATACATTTCTACATATTGAAGACTCTTTCGAGTTTCTGTGCGTCATTATTGGCTTTAAACTGTCGTGGTTACCACACCTGACAGATCTGAATTCCAGAACACTGAAGGCTTTGAATTTCGGAAATTGCCTTAGCCTTATTGACTCTATCCGCCATGAGGGGATTAGGGTGGGCATAGGTGCTTGCAGGACCAACCCTTTACCTAGTGTGCATACTGAAGCTGATGAACCGCTATTTAACGGCAGACAGGCATGTAAGTTCTTCGCAGGTCTGACTTCACCTGCATACCATACTGCTGCTCGTCCATCTCTGGAAAGCCTTTCTCTAGCCGTCTGTAAGCACAATGGGGTTTGAGATCCACGTGCGCCGGCCGCAATAGCCGTGCGATTCTAGGCGCTGCAGTCTGGAGCCGAGCGACCGCTACGGTCGCAGGTTCGAATCCTGCCTCCGGCATGGATGTGTGTGATGTCCTTAGGTTAGTTAGGTTTAATTAGTTTTAAGTTCTAGGCGACTGATGACCTCAGAAGTTAAGTCGCATAGTGCTCAGAGCCATATCCGTGTGCAATAAGTTGGTGTATAGCACGTACAACCCCAAATCCTGGGCCTTAATCGCATGCCACCAAGGTTACTGCAGAAACCCAGAGTAATTTAAGATTTGGTGCAGTGGAGGAGAGTTTGCTAGGCTTTATATTCCTTTAATACATAATTCTCTGTTATTTCAACTCAGCACCACTACTCTACGGCTGTCCTTACAGATCCGTTGATTGCCCTTTTCTTTTCCCTGTTCGTGGCCTCAACGTCCTTCTGCCTTCCCACTTTACTGTCTTTAACGCGGAATTATATGTGACCTTGCAGTCAGTGCAGCAGATGAGAAGTGCTTCAAGTGCTAAACTCCTTGTTTCCTTCTATTCTCTGAATGCCTTTGATGCTCTACAACGCTTGTACCCAGCCGATAAAGTAGTCCAAACTATCCGGGACCCTCTCCTCCAGCTACAAGGCTGCGGCGGGAGTCGTTTTTCCAACGGGTACACATGGGTATTGGGAGGAACGAAAGAGCTTATGCAGCAACCAAGGACGTGTGTCCTGATCCTCAGTTACTTCACTGTGCCATGCCCCCTGCTTGCAGTCACCTTGCTGTTGAGGTACAGAATCAAGCGTCGATCCAAAGACGAGTAGCTGGAAGTGACAGATAATGACTTGTGTCCAGTGCAGACCACTATGCGGCCGTGGCGTACATCCTTTGAGCCACGAAGGTGGGATGAGTTCGTCCTTCCTCGACTCCGCACAAGCGACAGTCCTCGTTCTGGCGCGATGACCCTGCGGTGTGTGGTGCTTTTGGCGTGTAGATCTCTGTGAGCCATATTTTAATAGACTGTGTATTTTGTAAATGAAAACCTGATCCAGGTATGCAGTATTATTTTATTAGCTATGCGCTTAGATAATAAAAGAATAAGACAGCCTAAGTGGACCACGTTTCCGCTCACAAAACATGCTGAGACTGTTGACCGCCATAAAAATTAAATTTAGAACCGTGTATTATTTTTGGACCAGAGGGTAGCAGCAGATTTTCCGGCAGGTTTGCCCTTTATTTTATGTGACACTTAAACGAACGTGGTTAGAGGTTTAAGGTTTTATGATCTGTCCAACTTATTTCCACAGACTTATAATATATTAAGACGGTAAGTGAGTGAGGTACATTTCCCTGTGCCTTCTTTTAGCTCCTCTGTGGTTGTACTTCTGTCTTAGTCCCATTGCAACAGCGAAAATGCAGGATTCATGGCACCTGCTACCGATATATAATTTTTTTTGCTTAATTGTATGTAAATATTTGTAATTTAAATGATTTCTTTTAATAAGTAACGGCACTACTTCACTGTATGTGTAAACTTAGGTAGAAGTGTGTTGACGTTTCATTGTATTTATCTCTTTCTTACTGTGAGACTTATAAGCTCTGGGAAAAAGCCAAAGAAATTCAAAGTTTTGGAAAACACAGCCCTCAGTAGCGAACACAATTAATTTGTGACTTAGGTTTCGGTGTCACAAAGGACACCTTCTTCGGACAAAATTAAAACTAAATGTTACAGCATAACGTACCAAAAAATACGAAAGTTGCGGTCTTACCTGACAGCGTCAGATAGCTAGAATTAAAATAAAATGCAACAGAGGTGCAAGCCACTAGGCACTGCCATGTGTCCTCTGCTACAATCAACACTAGCAAAATAAGAGATGACGGTCGAAGTAGAGAGAATACAAGTATAAAATGTACACTGGCACTGGCAAGAAAAGCGTACCTGAAGACGAGAAATTTGTTAACATCAGATATAGGATGTTTTTTGTTAAGATATTTGACTGGAGCGTTGCCATGCATGGAAGTAAAACATTGATGGTAAACTGTTTAGACAAGACAATAGCAGCTTTTGAAATGAATTGCTACAGAAGAATGCTGAATATTCAATGGGTAGGTCATGTAACAAATGAGGAGGTAAGGAGCACAATTCATGAGAAAAGAAATTTGTGGCTCAACTTAACTTAAGAAGGGATGGGGGACATAGGCCACAATCTAGGACATTAAGAGATTACCAATTTAGCACTAGAGGAAAGTATGTGAACTAAAATTTCTAGAGGGTGACCAAAAGCTGAATATAGTAAGCATAACCAGATATAGATGGCAGTTGTTATTCGGAGATGAAGAGGCTTCTACAGGATATAATAGCACGGATACCTGGGTAAAAACAAACCTTCAGACTGAAGTCAATAGTACCAAAAACTTCAACAACCTCCAATTGTGTACGGGCTGTTTCTTCTCTTATTTACCTTGGTTTTGTTCTCCAAAATAATACTCGTTGTAGTCAGAAGTATGGATGGAATGACCCTTAAATCGCTATCTGTTGCTTCCGTTACACTCATTATTCTAAGAACTGTCTTTATAAGATATTTACACTACTGGCCATTAAAATGGCTACACCACAAAGATGACGTGCTACGGACGTTAAATTTAACCAACAAGAAGACGTTGATGTGATATGCAAATGATTAGCTTTTCAGAGCATTCACACAAGGTTGGAGCCGGTGGCGGCACCTACAACGTGCTGACATGAGGAGATTTTCCTACCGATTTCTCATACACAAACAGACGTTGACCGGCGTTGTCTGGTGAAAGGTTGTTGTGATGCCTCATGTAAGGAGGAGAAATGCGAACCATCACGTTTCCGACTTTGATAAAGATCGTATTGTAGCCTATCACGTTTGCGGTTTATCGTATCGCGATATTGCTGCTCGCGTTGGTAGAGATTCAATGACCGTTAGCAGAATATGAAATCGGTGGGTAATACGGAACGCCGTTCTGGATCCCGACGGCGTCGTATCCCTAGCAGTCGAGATGACAGAAATCTTATCCGCTTGGCTGTAACGGATCGAGCAGCAACGTCTCGATCCCTCAGTCAACAGATGGGGACGTTTACAAGACAGCAACCATCTGTACGAACAGTTCGACGACATTTGCAGCAGCATGGACTATCAGCTCGGAGACCATGGCTGCGGTTACCCTGGACGCTGCATCACAGACAGTAGCGCCTGCGATGGTGTACTCAATGACGAACCTGGGTGCACGAATGGCAAAATCTCATTTGTTCGGATGAATCCAGGTTCTGTTTGCAGTATCCTGATGGTCGCATCCGTGTTTTGCGACATCGCGGTGAACGCACATTGGAAGCGTGTATTCGTCATCGCCATACTGGCGTATCACCAGGCGTGATGGTATGGGGTGCCACTGGTTTCACGTCTCGGTCATGTCTTGTTCGCATTGACGGCACTTCGAACAGTGGACGTTACCTTTCATATGTGTTACGACCCGTGGGTCTACCCTTCGTTCGATCCCTACGAAACCCTACATTTCAGCAGGATAATGCACGACCGCATGTTGCAGGTCCTGTACGGTTCATTCTGGACACAGAGAATGTTCGACTGCTGCCCTGGCCTGCACATTCTCCAAATCTCTCACCAATTGAAAACTTCTGATCAATAGTGGCCGCGCCAATGACTCGTCACAATACGCCAGTCACTACACTTGATGAACTGTGGTATCGTGTTGAAGCTGCATGGTCAGCTGTACCTGTACACGCCATCCAAGCTCTGTTTGCCTCTATGCCCAGGCGTACCGAGTCCGTTGTTACGGCCAGAGGTGGTTGTTCTGCGTACTGATTTCTCAGGATCTATGCACCCAAATTACGTGAATGTAATCACATGTCAGTTCTAGTATAATATATCTGTCCAATGAATACCCGTTTATGATCTGCATTTCTTCTTGGTGTAGCAATTTTAATGGCCAGTAGTGTATGGATGATATAAAGATAGCTTTCCGATATTGTACAGAAGAAAAATAATTCCCGTTTCATTTATCCTGCACAGTGAAGAGAATGTATTTACTGTGTGTAATAAAATGAAAAAAAAAGTCAAGACACATTTACATGAATTTTAGTAGTAGAAAAATCGTTCGATAATGTAAAAGGAACATGGTTATCAAATTTCCGGGAAAAATAGGGGTAAGCCATACGGAGAGACAGGTAATGTGCAATATGTACAAGAAACAAGAGGGGACAGTAAGACTGGAAGACAAAGAAGGAAGTGCTCGGATGGAAATGTATGTAAGGCAGTGGTGTAGTCTTTTGCCGCAACTCTTCGATCCATACAACGAAGATATAGTTACGGAAATAAAAGGAAATTTCAAAAGGGATTAAGGTTCAGGGATAAAGGATATCAATGACTCGTCTCGCTGATGGTTTTCCTATCTTCGATGAAAGTGAAGCAGAATTACGGGATATGTTGAGTGGAATTAACAGTCAAAAGAGGACATTAAATGAACATAGTGTAAATCGAAGAAAGACGAATGTAATGAGAAGTTGCAGAAATGATAATTAGAAGAAACTTAACATCACATTTGCCAGCTAAGATGTAGACGAAGTCATGGAATTCTGCTTCTTAGGCAGCAAAATAACAAATGATGGACGGTTCAAGTAGGACGTAAAAAGCCGAGTAGCACTTGGAGAAAGGACGTTCTTGAACAATGAAAGGCTACTAGTGTCAAACATTGGCCTTCATTTGAGGAAGAAATTTCAGCGAATGTACGTTTGGAGCACGGCGCTATACGGTGGTGACACATGAACTGTGGAGAACCGGAACAGAAGAGTTTCATAACATTTAAGAGGTGTTGCTGGAGAAGAATTTTGATAACCGTATTGACTGATAAGATAAGGATTGAGGAGGTTCTCTCCAGAACCGGAGAAGAAAGCAATATACGAAAAACACTGATACAAGGAATGGACATGATGATAAGATATCTGTTAAGACGTCAGGGAATAACTTCCACGGTACTAGGGGAACTGTAGAAGGTAAAACCTGTAGAGGAAGACAGGGATTGGAATACATCCAGTAGGTAATGGAGGACACAGTTTTCAATGGATACTCTGAGATTAAAAGTTTGGCACAGAAGAGAAATTCGTGGCTCACCGCATCGGACCAGTCAGGAGACAGATCACAGAAAAAGGAAGTTGCTGGTCGCTTAATCAATATGTTGTAGTCAAAATATTTCCTGACCGTCATACTGAACTACATTGTCGAACATCCTGAGTAGTATCTTACGAAAGAAGACAGTAAGACAATGTTGTTGGTGGTCCATCTGCGGGTTATTTTACACTATGATTTTACAAAACGAGATTTCATTTTTCATATCTTATTAACGACCATGTTCATTCATGTTAAAACGAATGAATGTATTGTCCAAGGTAAAGGAACACTTTCCATGAAAAATTACGAAGGTACCTAACGGTTTCTGCTAAGAACTTGCTCTTTCTAGCAGCATCCTATAGGAGTGAACCAGTTGCGTCCTTACCTTTGATTGCTCGTACTTCAATTGCCGGGTCTAAGGACGTCTCTGTAAAGAATAGCTGGGTGTAGTCATAGGACTCAGCCTCGCAAGTCTGCCTTCATGCCCCACAACTAATTCGCTATCAGTGATAATCTGTTGCTGTGAACCTGCAGTCAAACAGTCTATCCATTGGCTAGAATTACTAATTAATAAAAATACACAGATACACAAAATAGAGTTAAATGAATAATGCAATAACAGGGTTTCTATTATAACGGTTTCAACTGATGTCCACAGAGAATTATGTTGAATAGTGTTTATTCAAGAAAGGAAATCACAAAGGAATAGGGAGTGGTCCTACGATAGTCAAGTAAAATACAGAAGAAAATATGCTTTCAAAAGTTAAGCGCATTACGAGAATGGTTACAAAACCCCAAACTAATAGTCATCTTGGACTGATGAAAAATAAATCCATTTCATGATCACAATAAACAAAATATTCACCAGCTCAAAATAATTCAGAGTTCATCATGACGATTCACAAATTATCACATGTGATAGAAATAATTATCGCTTCTAAAACAAAATAATGCACATTACTGCAGCAGGGTCTGTCTTCTCCAAGAGCTTGACATCAAGTCTGGAATTGCTCCGTTGAGCTCTTCACTGGAAAGTTTCAGATCTCCACATGACTCTCACTGTGTTCTCCTAGTGTCTGGTTTTCTATTGGCTGAAGACCGCCCCAACCACAAGTACATAGTTCTTACATGCTACAGAGATGATTTCACTCATCTGGACTACTTGCTGGACCAAACTAATGCAGTATGACAACACTGAAATACAGAACTGTTGTAAACATTCAGTCACAATCAAAACGTTCTCAGTAACCGTAAATAAAGGATTTTCCATAAATAAATAGCCCAGTATTCACGATAAATAACAACAAACTGTCACTAAACATTATTTAAACAGTTATTCATGTCTTCTTAACAGAGGCGTCTTTTGGTTCTGTTTCCAAATGTGGTGTCCGCTAACATGTGCAACAGACAACTTTTAAATTAGCACAGTAATTTAATAGCACTCGCAGTCAACATTCGAATGAATTTAGTGGCTCAATACCAATCTGTTCATTAAATAAATTCATCAATATCACAAAAATTGAGTTACTGATGTTGTGTTCATTTACTGTGTAAATGTGGAGAATACGAGGTTCTGACAAGCATTTGCGTAATGAAAAGGTATAAAAAGCGATGGCTACACTGGAATGCTATCATCTGAAATACCGTTTGTTGCAATAGCACGAAGTATTAAAAAGTCGTTAATTCAGAGGTTCACTGTGGAAAAGTTTATAAGTGTGAAATACTAATTTCTGAAGTTTTAAGTATAATGTTGCTGTGTCCTTGGATGTGCCCTGTTTCTCTAGGATCGCTTTAATACGAGTATGTAACTGTAATTTATTGTTGAGGTACAACGAGCTATAACTTAGGCATCTTTAAGGCTGTCTGACACTCCACCATTTCTTGCATCATTGTCCGACTCCCCATACTGGCATTAACCGACAACTGGTGAGATTGCTAGTCTTTCTACCTGAACTCGACCAGTCACCTAGGTGCATGCGGGAACTGCAGTAGCGCGCCCTGGTCCACTAGTGTTTAACCGTACAACAAATTCATCTTACCTGTACCAATTCTAGGCGGCCGATTAGCTTGCCTACATATGTGTAACGTCACATCATCAACTGATGACAGGATGTATTTAACGCCGGAAATGCGTATCCTTCTATATCCATCTATTGTACTATAGTTTTTCCTTATTTTGTTACCTGAAGATATGACATTTCTGTGTCTTTATATATAGTAATTGTTTTACTATTTGTATAAATTACTATATATAAAGACACAGAAATGTCATATCTTCAGGTAACAAAATAAGGAAAAATCTATAGTACAATAGATGGATATAGAAGGACACGCATTTCCGGCGTTACAAGACATCCTCTCATCAGTTGATGTTGTGACGTTACACATATGTAGGCAAGCTAAACGGACGCCTAGAATTGGTACACGAAAGATGAATTCGTTTTACGCCTAAAAGCTAGTGGACCAGGGCGCGCTACTGCAGTTCCCGCATGCACCTAGATGACGTAGATTCAAGTAGCTTTAGAAATGATTGTTGAGGTAGCCTAAGACTAACCTTATTTATTGAATTTCGTAGTGGTTCTGAAACAAAGTTCACTATTAATTTCAGTCACTAAATTAACTTTCAATTTTTCGGTTTTATTAATTCATTTGCTAAATTAAGTCAGCGAGTAGCGAAATTTTATTACTTCTGACAAATATTCAGTTTTCACACAGCACGTGTCATCTTTCAGTTGCCACGTTTTAGTGCTAATTATTTGTGCATTAATCTTTCTTTTTCAGATATTATAGTAGTTGTCCATAGGACTGGCGACCGTAATTTTCCCCAAATCTCAAATATCTAATTAACGCCAATTAATTGTTAACGTAACGACCTCACATTTACTTTCTTTATTAACTTTATCCCTTTTCGAAATTAATTTCCACCAATTTAATTTGCATTTTTCCTTTCATTTAGATGTAACCCTTTCCTCCCTCTTTACCGACAAATTAACTACGGTGACGATTGCTTTTCCCAAATTTCCATTAGGTGCAGGCGGTTTAATTTTTCACTGTCATTAAGGTCGATAAGTGTGGGGGAGGTTACAGTCTCATCAAACCAGCCAGAACAGTAATGACTCAAGAAAGGAACAAAGATGGAGAGAGAGAGAAAGAGAAAGAGACAGAGAGACAGAGAGTGTCAACGTACAAGTTCTTCCACACTTGATAAAATGAAAAATAATCAAAAGTAATTTCACATCAAACACTAATGAAACGAAGAAGAAAACATATTAAAGAAAGACAGTTTGCGTTTGTTTCAGTCATAAAACTAAATGAGCTTAATACCTTGTAGTACAAATCAAAGAAATCTTTTTTGATGCTGAATTTTTTCGTTAATTATGCGAGCCATGTTTGCAAAAAAAACTACTAATTCGATGAATAACAGTCATTAAAGGTTTGTACTTGCTCACACACACATCCTATATAAAAAAGCTGAATTATAGCCTCCTGAAACACGGAAGTCTCAATATCACTCTTACCCAACATTAAGTTTTCCAAAATATTCACTTCAGACAGCATTGCAGAAACATTCGGATGTCTCAGTTTCTCCGACAAACATATCAGAGAGACACAATATTATTCTCACATCTAGTATTTGTCCGATTCCAAGAAGACAAACGAATATATTTCTTCCCACATACACAAATGTCAAAAAAATATGTCATCCTACGCGCATGGTAGCTTTTCTATTGGACAGTAACGACATGTCGTGAGTAATGTAGCATATTTTCTTTGCTTGTACGAACGGACTTTGGTTACTGCCTTCAGATAACACAACGCCAAACAAAGAAGTTGTAAAAAATACAGACATCACCTAGTGAACACGAACGACGCTATAGAGAAACCGCTACAACGAAGTAATTGAGAATAAAAGTTACACAATAGACTATATTCTTAGGAGACTATGAAGTTGCACATAATACAAAATTGGCATTTTACACTCTATGCGGAGTGTCATCCCTTAGTTTTTCGATGCCACGTTTTAGAAGGTTGTGGAAGTTTGAGAGAAGGTCACAACTGTTTCTGTGAATCATTATTACCAACAAGGAACGCCTTAGACCTCGAACGCTTGGGACTATACGAAACCATGCTTAAAATTACACTCGTTGGTAAAAAAAAAAAAAAAAAAAAAAAGTTGTCTCTGTCATTTTCATGCAAAGCGTGCATTCTTCCACAAGTGACATTTCAATAGTCAGAACAAAGTTACAAGATATCAGTACCAATGGATGGGCATTATATGTAATTCCGTGACGTCAGTAGTCCATTACATTTTCGATCAACAGTGCAAGAAACCCTCTGCTTACAAAAATTGTAACAATGTGAAACACACATATCGTGTACACTGATTGAACTTATATTAGTCCTCATAGTACAGATGCAAGATTTCGATGAAGTGGTTAAAATAATGTGGAAGAGAACAATATGCACACCTCACAAAACCCACGGATTTAGATCCAAAATCTCTTTGGCATTCAAGCAATCAAATATCAAAAGCCACATTAATCACCTTTTTAAATGATGACATGGGCATTTCAACATCATAACCTGCCTCTCGCCAAGCATATTGCAACATACGCGTATGCTTTGGAGCATAAAATTAATTGTAAGTGACATAGTGAAGTTTGATGATGAAATAACGATCTCGCATCTTCACTTGTGGTTTGGCACATTGTAGTCTTACAAAATTGGCAATCGTTCCGATACAGGGCTTGTACTGTTGAAAGAAGTAAACATCATGGGTTGGCAATATTTTGTTGTTTCCGGTGGCAGTATCATGAGCACAACATATTTATTTGGAAGACTTGCATCTAGAAGGTTACGATATGTATGACGTTACCTAGAATCACACGGTAATAGGCTCTTTTCATTTGTTACATCTTCACCAAAGGTTGAAGTTAGAAAACGTTTCATTTGTTCTTTAGACTTTTTTCCACTTTTTCTTGCCTCCAAATGAGTGTTTCATGGGCAAGTCGCTCCAATTTTCTTTGATGTATATGGGTGGAAAGTGCTGTGCCTCTTGGAAACTGATGTGCTACTTGCTGGCTAGTCTGCCACATCTATTGTGCAGCAATGGGTAGAGCTACGACCGACTGAAAGCTGTAATTTTGTGTTCTGAGTGTGACAGTGTTGATGATGAAGACATTTCATACTGAAACTGACTCTGGTCACTGATCCAAACATTTCCTGTCTCCACACCCTGCTCTGACATGAACGTGTTCAGACGTGATCACTTCCTCCACAAACTGCTTTGTTTACTACGTATACTATGATCACCTTCTCTTTCCCTACGTGTGACAAATGTAGTTATATGCCTATATGAAATTCCTTATTGAGCCGTAAGATTGTCCATAAGAGCAATCGAAGCTTTGAAATTGTCGAAACCGAACATTGTATACGCTTCTAATGCCCAAATTTGCAGATGCCAATAGCGAACTGTAAATTCATACGACCTTGCTCTATCAAACTGCGATATTGCGTGCTCTTTTATAGTTCGTAATTGTGAGAGGTTCTGGCCTTTGAAATGAGCTCCTGACCGTCTTTTCCTAGACACATGATTTAGAGTTAATCTGCAATTTTATTTACTTTTAATACATTTACAGCGCCTTCATAAATGTTCTGTAGTACGCAGTCATCAGTATCTTCTCATACGCTGGCCTGGACTGTTTGGGTTGAGGCAGTTTGCACTCACCTTGACTGTTCTGTTTCTGTTGCTGTGGACACGACAGTCGTGTGCTGCTTCAACAGACACCCTAAGGTTCACGTTGTTCCTGTCCTACAGAAGTAGTATATCCTGCGTAACGCCTCTACTTTTGTGTCATCCCCATTATATTTCTTATTTATTATGTTAATTAATATACCCGCGAACTCTACACCGATTTGATTTTCATATTCAGGGCGACGCAACTTTGTCCCTAATATTTGGTCTACATTCGTAATTTATTTCTCTTGATAGCCTTGGGCACAGTTTACACAGTAACCTACACGCGAACACTCCAAGAGACACATTCATACTGAAGCTATACCATCAACGTTACACGAGCACTTGTTAATGCAGCTACAACAAGCCACCGTCTGATGGTGTTAGCAGACATGTGCGGAGTTTTGCACGGAAATGACACAGATCTCTGTTGTTTTTATGATCAAATGATGGTCTAAGCGTGGTTTCGTGCTGTTCCGAGCATTCGAGGTCAAAGGGGTTCCTTCTTAGTGTAAAGAGCGGCGTGTCAACAGTGCTACGCAAATCGTGGATATGTATATTACAGCAAGAAAGTAAACAGGTCGATACAGAGACAAACACGCATGTACGCCTTGTCGAAATGAGGAGAACTGTTTTATTCCCTGATAAAGCTAAACCTTTTAATGTAGCATGGCCATGTCGAACGAAAGGTGCCAGTGAAATGGCGAAGAGTGACAGGGACAGAGGACTTCCTTGAGGAACACCTAGTTTTATTTTTTATCGGCCTGGATTGTTGACAAATGCGACGTTTGTAGAAAATATTCATGATTTACAACAACGTAGACTTACAAAAATTTAAAAATAAAGCACATTTTATGTTTGTTACAGAATTTGTTGCAATGATATCCCTGAATTCTGCTAGATTTTGAAGAATGGTTCTGGGTGCAGCTCTGATGCTTACTAATAATTTTATCAGTAAGGCATGAAATTGTCTCGTTTACTATTCTAGCTACTAAATTATAATCAGAATTCAGCAGTGAAACTGGACGAAAATTATTTAAATCTTTTTTCAATTATTTTTTGGCACGAGAACAATATTACTCTCCTTAAGCTAAGCCGGAATCATTTTACCCTGGATAACCTGATTTACAATGTCCGTGATATTCGCACCCGCTATTGGCCACTAACGGACGTAAAACTCTGCTGGCAGACCGTCCGGTCCTGGGGATTTTTTTGGTGATGAGGCGCACAGAGTTTCATACACGTCCTCATCACTCACTACCTCGAGAAAATTTTCGTTGTCGTCTTCTCTCCGATGTGGGGTTAAGATGTAAAGGAATTCTTCCAATGAGGCATCACTACTTTGGTTTACAGAATATAGCTCGCAATCATTGCGATAAATCTCGTCCACGTTAACCTGCTGGGTGCTGAGATTCGTAGGTTTTTTTTTCGAATTTCATCAATAAAAGTACTTCTTCCGATTTCGTACGCTTCACTAAATGATACAGGGAAGTAGTTTCGTCTTCTGACACGGAATTTTCCTTCGATTTTATTTTCAACCCTTTCATTTGATTTCTCTTGATATTAACTAACTTGGCTTTGACTTTTTTAATGTCTGCTATCCGAAGTGAGGAACATGCTGAAACCTGATCATATAAATCTCTCAAAACGGAATAGTAATATTCCATAGCGCATTTCCTTTCTGTTGCGCTCTGGGCACTATATTGAATAAGAACCTTCCTCAACTTTGACTTCACCATTTTAACCCACTAGTCGATAGCAGTGACATATCTACGATGAGCATGCAGGCGTATTGCTCATGCTTATTTAATCAGCTCTTCTAAATCATGATTTACTAACAAGAAAATGTTCAAATTCCACTGATTCTTGAATCGGCGAACTGGCTGTCTTATTAGATTTATGCGAGCTAAAACATTTGCAGGGTGTATACGACCCGGGACAACCGGGAAATCCGAGAAAAACCCGGGAATTGTTTCATCCGGGAGAAAACCGGGAAAGACCCGGGAATTTTTCGGAATTCCGGGAATTTTTCATTGTTTTAGCTTTCAGTTAAATTTTTGTAATTTTGACTGCAGAATCGATTCTCTAGCAAAGAATGTTATTGTATCCTGCTACTGGAGAATGATACTGCAGCAACAAAAAATAAACGAGAGGGAAAAAAATAAAACTTCAGTGGCAAAGGAAATGTGCAATTTACAACAACAAAAAACCATGCACGCACAAGCGTCTGCAAATAGCAAAAATATTTCAAAGGCCGTATGGCGCAGACTGCAGTTCTTCGTAACAATAAACTGTTTGCTATGAGCATGACGTCACAACTGTTCACATTAGGTTCGAATGGTTCAAATGGCTCTGAGCACTATGGGACCTAACATCTGTGGTCATCAGTCCCCTAGAACTTAGAACTACTTAAACCTAACTAACCTAAGGACATCACACACATCCATGCCCGAGGCAGGATTCGAACCTGCGACCGTAGCAGTCGCGCGGCTCCGGACTGAGCGCCTAGAACCACTAGACCACCGCGGCCGGCCATTAGGTTCGTTTGACTAATTGTCAGCAGTCTGTTGCGCATTCGCATTTGACTCGCGTATAAGGAGTACCTTCTCCCGCTATTTGAAGATTGGCTGGTAGCTGTATCGGTAGTAGCAGCAAGCAGCCAGATGCAAACGAGAAAAATTTTTCTCGCGCGCCCTAGCTGCCAGATTCATGCTTGCACAGAGTTGTCTGAGTTGTAGTAAGGGGGGGGGGGGGGGGGGAGTTAACTTACACGTGACCCGTGTTTACGTTAAGTGATTCAGCTGCTTCTCTTCGTATACAGCTACCACGTCAAATGAAAACAAAATGGATTTCTGTGGCCGGGAGCTATCACGTGAATTAAAATACATTCACATATTACGGAGGGCTCAAATATACTATTAATTTCAGTTTTATGATTTTATTTTTTTTCCAAGTTAGTAGCAGTGAAGCATTAATCGCCTTGCAGAACAGTGAAGTTATTTTTGCTAGTTTGCTAAAGAAATTTGGCTTTATTAATCTTTCCGCCGAGGCAATCATTTTATTTGAAAAGAAGTGTTTCATTCTACAGTATTGGCTAGTTCCAACTCTTCGCTGAATTTCAAGTGCAATTTCAAGTGCACGTTATCATCTTCTGCCATATATGGCATTATGCCATAATAAAGAACCAAAAATGAGATCGTAGAGTACCTGTACTCCTAAAAAATTTATATCCCAAAAACCACACTGAAAAGCTTAATATCAGATGGGACCGACTTCATTGTGAATCTGGAAAAAGCCCATTTGCACTGCAAGCCGAATTATGCATTTTAGTATGGTTTACGAAATTCCGATGCTCTTTGGAGTCTCCTCTGATGCACTGTTTCTTTTGTGGTGTAATGTAAGCTCTCTTAGTACTTTATACACACGAACAGACAGGCTTCCTACACCACTGCAGTTTCACACGCACAATAATGGCTGTTTTCTGGCGCTCTCTGGCAACTGGTTAATCGCACCTATTTCTAACAGTCTCCGGACAGTATTGCGAACGGTAGTTAGAAAAGCATTATTTTCAAAGTAAATTTCTTTCTACGCAAGATGAATTATGTTACGTGTGAGAAAGTGGGATGGATATCTAAATCACAGAGCGTTCGAAACTCAACAGTTTTAGGACCAGCCACTTACAAGAATTTGGAGCCGAGACATTTATGTCATAATTTAAAATTTACTGGCACATTTGTGTGATGTGTGTTAAAGAATAACACACGCAAAAAAAGATCAATATTATATGTGAAAGCTTAGCTTCTGTTGTAGCGTGTTAATCTTAGGGACTAACATTATATTATATGTGAAAGCTTAGCTTCTCTTGTGGATTTTAATGTAAACCGCTAACTTTTCCTCTTGCGTGTTCGCGCTATGTAACCAGTGATCTTGCTATTGGCTGACAATAACACGTGTCCTATGCTCTGAATAGCTGCTGTCATCGGCTGACGATATCTCGTGGCTTCAGATGACTCGCTTACAAAAGGGTATCGCAACCTCGGTTTCAACGCTCCGGAAACGCTGTGTTTGGTGCAATTCGAATTTATACTTTCGTAATACGAAGATATGCAACGTATATGTTGCTGCAAAACAAAGGTCTTTCCTAAACTTCTCTCCTTTTTTTTTAATTAAAAGTCTCTCCTAAACCTCTTTGCCCCGTCTTTTCTTTTTTTCCCGGGAAGTTCTATGGGATTGTATAAAACGTTAACCATTCATTTTTTTCCTTGTCGCCGTATACACCCTGATTTGAATGGTCTGGAAAGTACGTAGGTATGGTTTCTACTTTTGTAACGGAAGTTTCAATATTTTTAGAAATACATTATGTAGTGTATCAATCCTGCTACGAGATGTTGCCGTGGCATAAGTGAACTCATCAATGGAGGGGTATTTGATTTCCCATATATCCTTTAATTCTAAACCAGTAACTAATGGTTTTAGTTCACTTGACAAATTAAAATTAGGTAACTGATCTTTTCGATTAAAACACAATTAAAATCACCTCCAACTATGTCTTGGATTTCTCCTTGAAAAGTATATCAGTTCATCTTTGAAGAAACGGGCCCTGTCAGCTCGGCGAGAACTTCCTGAAGGGGCATACAAGCTGACGATAGCCACATCATAGATATTTAGTCCTATTCCCCTTCCGGATTCTAGTCGTTCCACCTCACTTACTGGAATCCCTTCCTTCACCAAAACAGCTGTTCCAACATATGTGGGCAGCCTGTGTGGCCGTGCGGTTCTAGGCGCTTCAGTCTGGAACCGCGTGACCGCTACGGTCGCAGGTTCGAATCCTGCCTCGGGCATGGATGTGTGTGATGTCCTTAGGTTAGTTAGGTTTACGTAGTTCTAAGTTCCAGGGGACTGATGACCACAGATGTTAAGTTCCATAGTGCTCAGAGCCATTTGAACCACTTTTGAGCCAACACATTTATGTAGCTGACATAACCGGTAATTATTAAATCCGACATTAGAACTACTCGTAACAGGGCAATATCAGTCGCGAATTCGTACAAAAAAAAATTCTTAAGTGCCGGTAATTCCAACCGTACGTGATTTTATTTGTGTTTATAGTGGTGACAGAAGTTCAGTGGCAGGAGGAACAAGACTTTTGGTCAGGCGAATATAGGGTTACACATACAACATCAAAGAGGGGTAATGCAAGAGTCGGTTTGATAATGAATAAAAAATAGGACTGCGGGGAAGTTACTACAAACTGCATAGTGCACGCCTTATTGTGGCCAAGATGGGCACGAAGCCCACGCCTACTACAGTAGTACAAGACTATAATCCAACTAGCTCTCCAGATAACGAAGACATTGAAGAAATGTATGATGAAATAAAAGAAATTATTCAGATAGTGAAGGGAGACGAAAATTTAATAGTCATGGGTAACTGAAATTCGGTAGTAGGAAAAGGGAGAGAAGGAAACGTAGTAGGTGAATATGGATTGGGGCTAAGAAAAGAAAGAGGAAACCGCCTGGTAGAATTTAGCACAGAGCACAACTTAATCATAGCTAACACTTGGTTCAAGAATCATAAAAGAAGGTTGTATACATGGAAGGAGCATGGAGATACTGACAGGTTTCAGATAGATTATATAATGGTAAGACAGAGATTTAGGAGTCAAGTTTTAAATTGTAAGACACTTCCAGGGGCAGATGTGGACTCTGACCATAATCAATTGGTTACGAACTGTAGATGAAAACTGAAGAAACTGCAAAAAGGTGGGAATTTAAGGAGATGGGACCTGGATAAACTGAAAGAACCAGAGGTTGTACAGAGTTCCAGGGAGAGCGTAAGGGAACAATTGACAGGAATGGGGGAAAGAAATACAGTACAAGAAGAATGGGTAGTTTTGAGGGATGAAATAGTGAAGGCAGCAGCGGATGAAATAGGTAAAAAGACGAGGGCTAGAAGAAATCCTTGGGTGACAGAAGAAATATTGAATTTAATTGATGAAAGGAGACAATATAAATATGCAGTAAATGAAGCAGGCAAAAACGAATACAAACGTCTCAAAAATGAGATCGACAGGATGTGCAAAATGGCTAAGCAGGGGTGGCTAGAGGACAAATGTAAGGATGTTGAGGCTTATCTCACTAGGGGTAAGATAGACCTTTGGAGAAAAGAGAACCACTTCTAAGAATATCAAGAGCTTAGATGGAAAACCAGTTCTAAGCAAAGACGGGAAAGCAGAAAGGTGGAAGGAGTATATAGAGGGTCTATACATGGGCGATGTAGTTGAGGACAATATTATGGAAATGGAAGAGGACGTAGATGAAGATGAAATGGCAGATCCGATACTGCGTGAAGAGTTTGACAGATCACTGAAAGACCTGAGTCGAAACGAGGCCCCGGGATTAGACAACATTCCATTAGCACTACTGACGGCCTTGGGACAGCCAGTCCTGACAAAACTTTACCATCTCGTGAGCAAGATGTATGAGACAGGCGAAATACCCTCTGACTTCAAGAAGAATATAATAATTCGAATCCCAATGAAAGTAGGTGCTGACAGATGTGAAAATTACCGATCAATCAGTTTAATAAGTCACGGATGCAAAATACTAATGCGAATTCTTTACAGACGAATGGAAAAACTGGTAGAAGCCGAACTTGGGAAAGATCAGTTTGGATTCCATAGAAATATTGGAACACGTGAGGCAATACTGACCCTACGACTGATCTTAGAAGCTAGATTAACGAAAGGCAAACCTACGTTTCTGGCATTTGTAGACTTAGAGAAAGATTTTGACAATGTTGACTGGAACACTCTCTTTCAAACTGTGAAGGTGGCAGGGTACAATACAGGGAGCGAAAGGCTACTTACAATTTTTACAGAAAGCAGATGGCAATTATAAGAGTCGAGTGACATGAAAGGGAAGCATTGGTTGGGAAGAGAGTGAGACAGTGTTGTAGCCTCTCCCCGATGTTATTCAATCTGTATATTGAGCAAGCAGTGAAGGAAACAAAAGAAAAATTTCGCGTAGGCATTAAAATCCAGGGAGAAGAAATAAAAACTTTGAGGTTCGCCGATAACATTGTAGTTCTGTCAGAGACGCAAAGGGCTTAGATGAACAGTTGAACGGAATGGATAGTGTCTTGAAAGGAGGATAGAAGATGAACATCAACAAAAGCAAAACGAGGATAATGGAATGTAGTCGATTTAAGTCGGGTGATGCTGAGGGAATTAGATTAGGAAATGAGAGGGTTAAAGTAGTAAAGGAGTTGTGCTCTTTGGGGAGCAAAATAACTGAAGATGGTCTAAATAGAGAGGATATAAAATGGAGACTGGCAATGGCAAGGAAGGCGTTTCTCAAGAAGAGAAATTTGTTAACATCGAGAACAGATTTAAGTGTCAGGAAGTCGTTTCTGAAAGTATTTGTATGAAATAACTAGTTTGTATGGAATAACTAGTTTGGACAAGAAGAGAATAGAGGCTTTCGAAATGTGGTGGTACTGAAGAATGCTGAAGGTTAGATGGGTAGATCATATAACTAATGAAGAGGTATTGAATAGAACTGGGGAGAACTTTGTGGCACATCTTGACTGGAAGAAGCGATCCGTTGGTAGGACATGTTCTGAGGCATCAAGAGATCACCAATTTAGTATTGGAGGGCAGCGTGGAGGGTGAAAATCGTAGAGGGAGATTAAGAGATGAATACACTAAACAGATACAGAAGGATGTAGGTTGCAGTAGGTACTGGGAGATGAAGATGCTTGCACAGGACAGAGTAGCATGGAGAGCTGCATCGAACCAGACTGAAGCCCACAATACAACAACAGTGGTGACAGAATAAGATTGCGTCATTGCGATGTTTTGATGAACTAATTTGTTTCTTGTGGTTCAGGGTTTAGTTAAGCTATTAAAAGTTTTCTCGGAAGGCTGAACATGGAATAACAGTAAATGAGGTTACCGTCTCGGTTTTTCTACTTCAGGGGTTTTCTCTTATACCGCTAGCATACTGATTCCCTTATAAACTTTTCGATTGTTCCTGCAATGATTCATGTAGGACCGTTCCGTACCGAACATTCTTTGGGCTTGGGACGCCCTTTCCGGAATTTCCCTTCCCTTGGTTACGAGCTACATTCACATTTCGTTGCGCTTTTATTTTCCTTCGCGGCTCAGCTGGAGCAGCAGCAGATGCTTTCACAATTTCTGTTGCTGGCGCCTGCACTGTGGTGTTGATCGTGATTTCATTTGGGCCACCACTTCCTTGTCCTTTATTCATATCACTTACTTTCTGATCGAGGGAAATAAATGGAGACGGCAGTTTTCCAGCATCTCCCTAAATTTGTTTACTAACAGATAGCTGCTGATCTTTGCAATCAGGTACTTCACCTGTTGTCTCTTGCAAGTTAATACTGCCTACACCCCCTTCATTTTCTGCTACCGTATGTTTATTATCTTTCTGTTCATCAGTTTCCATTCGCATTCTGCCTTCCGGTTCCTCTGCCTCCACATCGCACTGTTTTTGATTGCGAACTGAGGGAATTGTACAGGACAGCTCGTCCTCTGAACAACTATCAATTGTCTCCAGAGGTGATTTTTTCGGTAGCATTTCAGTTTCAGGAGTAGTGGTAATAGGGTTTCCCTTTGTTGTTAATGGGTGAAATTGACTGTTATCGTGAAGGGAGACATCAGCTTGGCCCGCTGAGTTAACATACTCAACCAGTTGATCCGGGCTATTCTTTTGTAACAGATCATTTAAGGTAAGTGTCTGGCGCTGTATCAAATTACTTTGAAGAACAACAGATCAGCACGAGCATTCCTGCCTGAAGTGGCCGGTTTAGTTACATATATGACATGTAGCTTCCTGACCTGTGCAAACAATTTGTGCCTTATACCCACAAAAAGTTATGTGAGACGGAACATTTGTCTTAACGTCCATCTCTACACAGCTGACCCCATTGAAACATTGTAGTTTAAAGCGAGGGGACCATCTTTCATTTGCAATTGATTTAATGTCCAAGTAGTGCGAAAGAGGTTTCTTAATCTTAACATTGTCAATTTCAATGGGAAGTTTCAAGACATGAACTGTTTTGTAATCAATGTCAGCTCTATAGATGGAAACCTTACTTTTATAACCCTTTCTATGCACAAAATCTACTTCATAGCCCCATTTTCGTAACACATTATCAACAGTCGCAACTGAAAATGGCTCTGAGCACTATGGGATTTAATGTCTGAGGTCATCAGCCCCCAAGAACCTAGAACTACTTAAACTTAACTAACCTACGGACATCACATCCATGCCCGAGGTAGGATTCGAACCTGCGACCGTAGCAGTCACGCGGTTCCGAACTGGAGTGCCCAGAACCGTTTGGCCACCGCGGCCGGCCGCAACACTGAATAAGTTGACAAAAACACAGTAATTTTCCTGATCCAGTGGCCTGGTATGGACGGTTTCAGAATTGAGACCAATTACCTTTGTAATCCAGTCATATATTTCAGGGATGTCGGGTGAACAGGACGGGATTCCTTGTCAAAAAGCAAATACCAGAGCATTCTTCCTGAGGTTTGTAGCCATGGCCAATCCAGCGACGAAATTTCGGTTAAAAAACAGAAATTCCAGTTAGCAGAAGCACGAGCAGAAGGAGCGATCAGGTCACAAGGAACAGGAACGAACACGGAGATTAACGGACGGAAGCACTCGGCGAAGCGCAAGTACAGCGATGGAAACACGGAAGTGCAGCGCAGCTGAAACGGAACTAAAAAGGTTCCCGTAAGAGTTCGGGCAATGTGAGTGCATCCGCACTGAAGAAGAGCATTGGCTGGTAAGCATTATCTATATGAATAATTAATGGCCAGGGGCACTATAGAGGTAGTGTGTAGACAGTTATTTGGAAGTGTGGGTCTCACGGGGGCGTCCAAAGGTAAGTCCCTGCAGTCGCACTGTACTCTCTGTCATCGGTGGCTCAGTCGGATAGTGTGTCTGCCATGTCTTGCAGGTTAGAGTCCCAGTCGGGGCACTCATTTTCTACTGTTCCCTTGATATTTATCAACGCCTGTAAGCACCTAAAGGTCTGTATTTCATTGTAATTTCGTTCTTCGAGAGCTGCAAGTCATGAGTCATGTCCTAAAGAACAGATACCATCTTCAAATACAAAAATAACAGTTTGACAATTGAAGTGAAATTGATATAAGAATGTAGCACACAAATAGACACGAGGTAATTAGAATATATGCCTTATTGAGATTAGTAACTCTCACTATAGCTTCACTTTCTTCAAAATTCTCTTAATGGAAGATATTTTTATAAATAACAATAAAAAGTTTTGTCTTGTATTCAACCGGCGAACAGACAGTCGTTCTGTCGTTAACTAGTTAACGATATTTCGTGTATGTAGATAATATCTTTTCAGGAAATAAATTCCACAACTTTTCTACACTAACTTACGTTAGTGGTGTTGCACATACGCAATAAGCGTTCCATTAAAACACAGAATGTCTCATCAGGTGCCAATACTCGCTCTGCATGCGAATTTACAATAGGTGCTAATGAATATCGCCGCGTAGAGGCAACGCACTGGTCTATTCAACCACAGTTTCCCACATCCCCTTTTTCCCACTGCAGAGAGGTGAATTACTGAGATCGGTACTGCGCCACAGAGGTACTTTAATCTCCGCGACAATTATGAACTGCCCTTTACTCGCGCTACCGAAATTGTTAATTGACGTGTCAGCCGAGAGCCAAAGGGCTCTTTCCCCGAGCTGTTCTGTGGCGGGCGCTAATGAAACTCGAAGCCTTTCACTCGCCGGACTCCGCTCCCGTAGCTGTTTTTAAACGCTTAATACCTCGCAGCAGGGAGGAAAGAGTCGGAAGTTGTGAAGCTGAATTTATAACAGGACCCCTCTCCTTTTCTATAAGCTGTGAAATATTTTTTATTGGCTGCTGTCAGTGGTTCTTATAACTCAGTGATTCACATGGATACCAACAATGTTCGAAATTTAGTGCGGACTTCTAGAACGAACATTTGTTTTGAAATATACCAGAAAAACGAGTCATACCTGAAGTATCTTAACAGTATGAGAAAATCAGCACGTTAATTGTCTTGCAGGGATTTGAATATTACAGACAACTGCAATACTAAAACAGAGATAATGAACACCATTTTGTGAACGCCAGGAAAACAAATAAATATTGGAGAAAGTTTCAGAATGTGAATCAAGAGAAACTGCTAATAAGAATAAGTAACAAATAGATACCTTTGGTGTAGCAAAGCTCCTTCGGTGACTTAATGCAGAAACGTCTTCTGGTTTAGATTATTCTACACCAATTCATTCTTACGCTTATACGCTGACATAGAAACTTATTTTCAGGAACAGTGTCCATCCGCTCACTTCACAGAAAATATATGCCTAAAAGCTAGAAAGCAGCATATGTCACGCCTTACCTGAAGAAAGGTGCAGAATAAACTCGCAGAACTGTAGATTCATCTCATTAATATTGATTTGTGGCGGGCTGAAGAACATATATTGTGTTCAAATTCCGCGAAGGAAAAGCATTGTTGATACATGTCCACCATGGGAAGCAGTAAACGAAGGGAGCTCATTTAATGAAACACAAGTTAGTCGTTCTTCATCTTTATTAACGATCTGGAAAAAATCTGAGCAGGCATCTTAGAGTATTACCAGTCAATACCGTCGTTTACCGTCTGTGAAGGCAAAAATAGAACAAAACGATAAAGATGGTGCTAACAATGGCAGTCCATATTGATGAACAAGAAGAGTGACTTTTCTTCATGACTACTAAGAGAATATTGTTATAAATGACAAATGTCAATTGATATAAATATCTCAGTGCTACAGTTAGGAATAACGCAAA
Organism: Schistocerca serialis cubense; assembly: GCF_023864345.2. NCBI lineage: Eukaryota > Metazoa > Arthropoda > Insecta > Orthoptera > Acrididae > Schistocerca > Schistocerca serialis. The sequence goes on from NC_064644.1 coordinate 66,923,247, forward strand.
CTGGAATGACCACAGAAGAAATGTGATACGGAAGACGAGAAGAACACTACAAGAAATTGACTACAGAGAATGGCTGAACTACGCTTCACGCTCATGGTCATGTAGCCTCCCCAGATTTTGGTCCGAAATCTGTCACTTAAAAGTTGGTTCAGTTATCACTCGCATTTGCATTATAAGGCGATCCATAGTTTCCTCCGAAAGTTCTTGATGCATACATTTTGAATGTCATCTAGTTTTAATGTGACCCAGTGACAAAAACGCCAAAAATTAATGAAGTAGTTATTGCGCATTTGTGTTTTAGCAGATTATTTCATGGCCTCTTTTGCCTTCTTTCTTGCCTGTTAATTTTGTAGATGTGTTACCAATAGGTACATGTTACTTTTGGAAATATATAACTTAAGCAGCGGAAGTAGGGCTTTGAATATTGGAATATGTCTGTTTTTAGCCTCGATTTACTTCATTGATAGCAGGCCGCTGTGGCCGAGCTGTTCTGGGTGCTTCAATTCGGAATCACGCTGCTGCTACGGTCGCAGGTTCGAATCCTGCCTTGGACATGGTTGTGTGTGATGTCCTTAGGTTAGTTAGGTTCAAGTAGTTCTGTCTAGGGGACTGATGACCACAGATGTTAAGTCCCATAGTGCTTAGAGACATTTGAATAATTTAATTGATACCTTAATGTCAAGCTGTTAGGTCTTATCCAAAAAGGAATGGACGTCGATACGCAGGTGTCGATACTCCACTGTCTTGTCTAGCTCTTAGGCCGCGTCCTACGTGAGCGTCAGAAGCGACCGACGTCGAGCGACTTCTGGATACTCGACACTCCAGTGACAAGCTGCAACATCGGGCGAAAAGCTCGGGTGTCCTGCGTGCAAGCCAACATGTCGCGCTACAAGATGGCTGCTTAGAGCCAAACAACTGTTTCTACAAAACGGCGCCCCTAAACTGTAGAATACTGTAGCTGGAGAGTAAGGCTACAAAATTAGGCTTACGTAAGAAAATAAAGCGAAAAGGAGTGCTCTGCATGAAATTTACAAAGGGAGGAATCTCCATGGAGAATTTCATAAATATCAACTACGAAGATCGCCAGACAAATTCTTCGAATACACTTGAATGAGCATAGGAGCATTCGACTATCTCATCAATAAATTAAATACGAATGTTTTTTACATGATCAAGAACTTTTAACAGCCAATAAGTGCAGAAAAATGATTGACTACATGACTAACTACCCTAAATATTCATATAAATACACAGATTGAATGTCAATTCCCACATGTAGCTGCGGTGTTGCGGTAGCATAATAGAATGTGATAGCGTGCATCGGGAAGGACCTGGGTTTCGATTTTGGGTCATTATTATATTTTACCTGACTCAGTTGCAATTCTGTATACTAACTTTTATGTATACTGTTTACACTGCATCGCTAAGTACGCTTTTAAGGTGTTGCCAAAGAACTTATCACACACACTGAATTCCTAATAAATTGCAATGAACCACGAAAGTTTACAGATATTTGATGTTGCGAAAGGAATTCATCAGCAGTCACTGTTAAGGCCAAGTGTTTCAATTAATCTAAATAGTCTGTAAAAGTAAAGCATACAAAATTTTAGAAAAGAAAGTAAAACGTTTTGTGTACTGATTTGTCTAACAGTATGAAATAAATATATCAGGGAAACGTTTGGTGCACCTCATTTTCTGTTAATGATTTCGAGCATCAAACTATAAAAACGTGTCGATTGTTAATCACACGAAAAAATAGTGCCTTCAATGTACTGTCATATGCAAGAATCGTCGTTTCCATATCTTGAACCGTCTATCAGATACGACGATTATTACTGCCATTTGATTCCCGAAACGCAGGAAATGTTCGGACGCACCACAAGCGACCCGTCCGTGGATATAACGACCAATATCTCAAGAATTAAATTGGAAATCTTCCCGGTCTCAACTTTAAATACAATTTAGATATATTGCTTAGATTTCATATGCAATAATGTAAGGCCTTAAATGAACTATACGGAAAGACTACATATTGTGATTTTACCTTTGCAAATTCTTAAAAAAATTTGGCAGCCATTTACTCAATTTCGTGCGGCACGGTATCTGTGCCGAGTAACGAAAATAAATTCAGATCTTTGTCGTTTAAAGATGCGGAAGAATCAGATTAGTTCACCGAATAGTTTTGTTAAAATCGGATGATTTCATAGCTGCCGTCGCGTCCGCTCCACAGCTTTGCCGTGAAGGCACGTGGCTGTCGGTCTCTGTCGCGCCTGCTGCAGCGACGAGATCCAAACACGTCTGAATTCAAACGTCGCCAGTTGCAGCGGCAGACAGGCGGCGACACAGATGTCGCTCACGTAGGACACTTCCGTAACTATACCAGCGGTTGTGTTTTGCCGCCTGAAACTGTCACGCGCTGTCGGTCGCTTCTGTCGCTCACGTAGGCCACGGCCTTACACTCGCATGTGGTCGGGCGTGTGACATGTCTCGTGGGCCGGCCGCTGTGACCGAGCGATTCTAGGCTCTTCAGTCCGGAACCACGCGACTACTACGGTCGCAGGTTCGAATCCTGCCTCGGGCGTGGATGTGTGTGATGTCCGTAGGTTAGTTAGGTTAACGTAGTTCTAAATCTAGGGGACTGATGACCTCAGATGTTAAGTCCCATAGTGCTTAGAGTCATTTGAACCATGTCTCATGGGATGCTCTCTGGTTGCGGCTTGTTAAGGTACCCCTTATTTGAAGATAAGAGCCTGTTATACTTTATTTCCAGTTTTGGTACTTCACATAGGTGAAGTTAAGGTACCAGCGCTGCAGTACCTACTGAGTAAAGAGCAAGCAGTATGTTCCCACGCTGGCTAGTAGAGGCGGTTGGCTATTTAGCGCTTTCAGAGCCAGAGCGATTAGGTGTCGATGCAGAAATAGCTCTTGACGTCAGCAGAGAGATACGTAGGGAAAGCGTTCACTCTGCCGCCAATCAAGTAATTTTTATTAATAAATATTTGATAACAAATGTTGCCTTTGCCACCCAGACGTTAGGACGACCATATGGGTCGTAAATACTGTCTACTAATAATTTTACAATGTCAGAAAACATTTATATAAATAAATAAACGAATAACTTTAGCAGGCCGCTATGGCCTAGCGGTTCCAGGCGCTTCAGTCCCGAACCGTGCAACTGCTACGGTCGCAGGTTCCAATCCTGCCTCGGGCGTGGATGTGTGTGATGTCCTTAGGTTAGTTAGGTTTAATTAGTTCTAAGTTCTAGGCGACTGATGACCTCAGAAGTTAAGTCGCATAGTGCTCAGAGCCAGCCACGGTTCAATCCCGCGTCCAGCCATCCTGATTTGGGTTTTCCGTGATTTCCCTAAATCGCTCCCGGCAAATGCCGGTATGGTTCCTTTGAAAGGGCACGGCCGACTTCCTTTCCCGTCCTTCCCTTATCCGATGAGACCGATGACCTCGCTGTCTGGTCTCCTCCCTCAAAATAATCCAATCCAATCCAAGAGCAACTTATCAACAAGCCCGGTATCTCTATGTGTCTGTTTTTCCGAAACTTGCTATGTTTTCCCCGCAAACAGGTACCTGTAGAATATCATGGGGTACAACAGTCCACTATATGATTCCAAACCCTGTCTAACTATACTGACACTCACATATCTCTTACACATTCCCTGATCCAATAAGGATTATTATATTTTACGTGATTGTTAGCATTTTTAGCTCAGTAATCATACAGATGCAATGAAGCAGTGCAGTCAGCACTTTCTGGAGAGCACTTTTTACCCAAAACACACGTAAATGCTCGTTGTTTATTCAGAGATCTAACCGAGCGAGGTGGCGCAGTGGTTAGCACACTGGACTCGCATTCGGGAGGACGACGGTTCAATCCCGTCTCCGGCCATCCTGATTTAGGTTTTCCGTGATTTCCCTAAATCGTTTCAGGCAAATGCCGGGATGGTTCCTTTGAAAGGGCACGGCCGATTTCCTTCCCAATCCTTCCCTAACCCGAGCTTGCGCTCCGTCTCTAATGACCTCGTTGTCGACGGGACGTTAAACACTAACCACCACCACCATCAGAGATCTATTTAAGGATAACAGATGTTATACGAGGTTTGGAACTTTAATAGTGGCAACTATTTTTTTACAGCTCATACAAAATAGATACGTGTTTCAAAGTTTTACTGACCTTCAGAGTAGACACCAGCATGGTGTATAGCCCGTTGCCTGCAATGTTGAAGTTGTAGGATACTCGTAGCAGTGCCAGTTGTGTTGACAGTTCCAGCGGCGCGGTCTATTGCCGGACGAATTTCTAGCAGTTGTGAAGCGAATACCGTGAAGTGCTTCCATCAGTTTAGAGATCGAGTTGAACTCATGATGGCTTAGATGAAAGGAGTGTGGTTGGTGGTACAACACTTAGCAGCCCCATCAGTCAAACAAGTCAGTAACGGCTTGCGCTGTACGTGCTAGAGCATAGTCCTCGGCCGGCCGGTGTGGCCGTGCGGTTAAAGGCGCTTCAGTCTGGAACCGCTTGACCGCTACGGTCGCAGGTTCGAATCCTGCCTCGAGCATGGATGTGTGTGATGTCCTTAGGTTAGTTAGGTTTAATTAGTTCTAAGTTCTAGGCGACTGATGACCTCAGAAGTTGAGTCGCATAGTGCTCAGAGCCATTTAAACCAACCAGCACTGTCCTGCAAAATGATGGTCAGGTCCTACAGAAAGTGTATCTATGCTGCTCATTTTTGGAACACAACCTACGGCGAGCTTAGAGCAGCTTTGCAACTACACATATGGAATAAAACTCACAACATGAAGAATCAGTTGTGCGACATATACGAAAATTGGTAGGCGTGTTTCTACATATGAAAGATAACGTATATTCCAGTTTCGCTCCAGTCACATAAGAGCGGCGCTAGTAGCGCCAATATGAGGAAACAAATCAGGTGTACTTCAAATACATGCTGTAAGGGTTGTGCGTGTTAGGAACCCTTGATATTGGACGTGGTGAGTTGATAATAGTCAAGAAAGCCTTTAAAGCGACGAAGAAGATCTTATCAACATCTCAGTAAGTTTGAATGAACTCGTGTAACAGGGCTACGAGAAGCTGGACGTTCCTTCTGTGATACTGCAGAGAGACTTAGCAGAAATGTAACCACTGTACATGATTCCTGGTAGCGGTAATCACGCGGCTCTTGACGATCACGTGGCACCAGTGAGAGGGCGGACCATCGTGTTCGGCGTATGCTGTGGCACATTGCACTCCCTCTGTAGCAGCAGTCTGCGCACCATTTGGCACCACAGCAACACAGAAAATTGTTACAAATTGGTAGCTCAGAGCCAAGCGCCCTGTAGCGTCCATTCCACTGATCCCAAACTGCGACCATTGGCGACTTCAGTGGTGTCAAGCGAGGGCCCATTGGAAGGCAAGGTTTAGGTTTGTGTTGTATTCTGATGAAAGCTGATTATTCGCCGGTGCCAGTGATGGCTGTGTGTTGGCAAGGAGGAGGCCAGTTTATGGCCTGCAACCAAGCTGTCTAGACACGGTGGACTTATATCCGGAGTTATGGTCTCGGAAGCGATTTCGTATGACAGCAGGAGAACTCTCGCCCCATCCTGATTGCAAATTTGTACGTCAGTCTGGTGATTCGATCTGTTGCGTTGCTGTTAACGACCAGCATTACAGGGCATGTCTTCCAGCAGGATAACGCTCACCCACATACCACTGTTGTAGCCGATTATGCTCTACATAGAGTCGATGTGACAACTTGAGTTGTTCATTCACCAGATCTGTCTCCAATCAAGCACATATGGGACATCATCGGACGACAAGTCCAGCGTTATCCACAAACGGCATTAACTTCTCCCTATATAAGCGCAACGGTCGTGGAACCCTACCCCACAAACCGGCAGCCAGTACCTGTACAGCACAATGTACGCACTTTTGCTTGCTTACATTCAACACTCTGGGGATTACAGCGGTTATTAATGTCCAGAATTTCTATTTTGCAATGGCCATCTCGCACTGACATTAACCTGCTCCCATACTGTGTTATTCACTTAAGTGTTACCATATTACCGAAAGTTTAGTACTCTATTACATTTTTTGGTGTTGCGATTCTTTGCGTTAGTGTTTTTCTGGTAAATCACAGTAAACGCAATCCTTAGAGTACGGACGGGGATCCAACCCAACGTCCTCCTGAATGCGACTACAGTGCGCTGATCACTAAATGTCCGGGAATTCTCAGGGTGCATCTTAACCTACATCAAGAGTAGAATTCTTCAGATACATTCCATGATCTTTAGATGCCAGAACTTCTGTCTCACTGTAATTTGCCTTGCTACGAGGCATTTAACGCTTTGGTATATACACCTTCCGATCAGAGTTTACGTCAGCAGGCATCAGTCAATCGTTGCCAATGAGCCACAGCGAAGACTGAATACTCTTCCAGTTTTATAGATGGGCGGTGTACAGAGACAATCCTTTATCATGCACGGTAGGGATCTCATGTACGTGTTGCCTATCGCACCAGACAAAACCCCTGCACCTTTTGGGACATTGGTCCTTGATATTGTAGTCTTGACAAGGGCAATTACCGGCGGATGTGGCAACGCTTTATCGCAAAGAGATAAAAATGTCAAACAACAAGTAAATTAAATCAAAGTAGAGGGTATTACAAAAGATTCACCTCCTCTCGGCAGGCTGTGAATGGAAATGGAAACTTGATTCTGAATCAAACTTACGTATCGGAAATAGATGATTAACTACGTTTCGGTTGTGTTACTGGTCTATGTGGCAACCCGACTGGTGTGTAGGTGTCTCCCTGGATTGTCTCGCTGCTTTTTCATTAGCAAATGTCCATCGAACGGATATAGGAATAACAGAGCATCTAAAGGCGTTTTGCTATCTCCGTTACAACGGACGTAGGTGTGCGGCTTAAATTTCATCAGGAGCATAGATCTGTGTGTCTTGGAGCTAAGAGCTCCTACAATTTCAAGATATTGGCTGTTTATGTAAGAGGAATCGAAAGCCGCATGATCTTACGATGTGTGATTATTTTGGTGCAGGTCGGTAAAAAACTCTTCCTACGAGGGATTTCAACACATTCTTTTCTGAAACAGGTTGGTTTTATTAAGGATTGCCATAAACTATATTATTCCCCATTCTTTAGGCAACAAAAGATTGTTTTTCAAGATAATCTCCGTTCAATGTGACGGCCTTTCACTACCTTACTGGGACGGCCTGCTTCACAGCACTGGACCACTCCACTAGTCGATGTCGGAGCCAAGCTTTTGCTTCATGAATAAAGTCCCCACGATCCACGTGCTGCTTCCCGTCGAGTGCATCCTTCATTGGATAAAACACATGGAAGTATGGAAGGACACAGGTGCGAGATCCGGGCTGTACGATGGACAAGGAATTACAGTGAAGTGAATCTTTTGATCTCCTCTATTTTACGCGGTCTTGTACGAGGCATTGCATTGTCATGGAGAAGGAGAACTCCGTTTGCATTTTTGTGGCGACGAAATAACTAAAGTTGTTTCTTCAATTTCCTGAGGGTAGCACAATATATTTCAGAGATTATAACAGAATAACCCCTTCAGAGTCCCAGAAAATCTTTGTCATGATGTTACCAACTGAGAGTGCGGCTTTCAACTTTTTCTTCGGAGGAGAGGTAGTGTGGCGCCACTCCTATGATTGCCGTTTTCTTTCCGACTTGAAGTGGCGAACCTATGTTTCCTCGAATGTGACGATTTCCGACCGAAACTTGTCACGATCGGCTAGTAAAGCGCAAGCAATTCCCACAGATGGTCCTTCGTTGCTCTTTACAGTCTTCTGTTAAACAGCGAGGAACCTAGTCGGAACACAACTATGATTGCCCCAACTGATGTACCGTTGGTCACCTCGCAGAGTGTCCGCACGTTCCAACTCTGGATGAATCACAGCAGTGTGCGGCTTGCCGGCCGGCACGCAGGAGATCGGATACGTTTGCGCAACCTTGGGGCGATGGAGACAGACTCGTCGTCCAACGACTCACCGTGCTTTTGCTCGTTGCCAGGTCTCCCAAGGTATTCACCAAACGCCTACGAAAATCTGTAATCCAGTGTTTTTCCGCCTAAAGAAGCTTAATAACAGCTTACGGCTTGAAAAGCACCTCCTTTAAAGACGCCATACGTACAGCGCTGCCACCTGTTGGAGTTTCGTGAAACTATACGGGTTGAAGCCGGAATATTCCACGATTTCCGATAGCAAATTCAACATACTCTTCAATCGAAATTGTGTTACACTACTTATTGAACGCCCCACGTATGCCCCTCTACTTCGAACAACTGTGTCGCCCTATAGCGATTTCAATTAATGTTGTTAACCCCGGACTTGTTTGAAAAACTATTTTCACTATGATCTTCCTATCTGACGTTTGTTCGCTGTAGGGAGCAGCGAACTTCTCTGAAAGATAGGTGAAAACTTTGATACTGAAAGTAATTGTAAAACGTACCCCAGGCTGAATGTCAGCACAGTTGAAAACTGCTATACGTGGTTCATTCTTTTGAAAATAAAAATGTTGTAATCCCTAAGCGTAAGTTTAACTTCTCTCCTCGTGTCTGTCTTCATTCATGTAGAAGATGGTCTTGTAAAATCGGGTGCCTATTTATGAAAAATCTTGTGCAGCTCTGTTCCTATCTATGCATGTCGAAGGCGTTTGAATTAACAAGAAAAATATCACCTGGAAGGCCGACACGTACGCTGATATAGATTGCAGTCCACGCATGTAGCTGCTTGTGAAGCTGCGGAGCCTAGCACTAGGTAACCGTATTAGTTACCGTGCAGAATAGATACTGTCGCCAACCCGGTGTAGGAGGCCGCTTTCAGAGGGACTTTGGCGCTTATGCCGACATTCATTATCGCACGCAGCGTCCAGTCTCCCGGCGTATGTCAGCTTAGCGAGTTTTCAGCAGCGCTTGCCCAGCGCGTCGGTTTATTGGCCGAAGGACACAGGTGCCGCGGGCAGGCAGTAATTCAGGCGGCGCGATTAAGCGTGGCTGCCACCTGCCCGGCTAGGCGAGTGGGGGCAGCACTCGGCGTGCAGCGTGCGAATCCTGGCCACAGTATCAGACAAATCCTCTGACGTAGAGAGTCCCAGCAAGCCCTGTGCTTCCAGCGGCCGTCCTGTCGCCACCCAGTGACAAGCAGCAAGTAGCCCTAGAGGCTTCGACTCTTAGCTCGCGATCAATGGATCAGAAAAGAAAGGAAACTGTGTGGACATAGTTTCATAGAGGCTTTCGTTACTGTCCACGAATTTGTCCTCTCATAGTTAAATTTTATTTCTGCGTGAAACTGGTATCTAAGCACACACACTAGTGGCCATTAAAACTACGACACCATGAAGATGACATGCTACAGACGCGAAATTTAACCGACAGGAAGAAGATGCTGTGTTATGCAAATGATTAGCTTTTCAGAGCATTCACACATGGCTGGCGCCGGTGGCGTGCTGACATGAGGAAAGTTTCCAAGCGATTTCTCATGCACAAACAGCAGTTGACCGGCGTTTCCTGGTGAAACGTTGTCGTGATGCCTCGTGTAAGGAGGAGAAATGCGTACCATCACGTTTCCGACTTTGATAAACGTTGGATTGTACTCTATCGCGACTGCGGTTTATCGTATCGCGACATTGCTGCTCTCGTTGGTCGAGATCCAATGACTGTCAGCAGAATATGGAATCGGTGGGTTCAGGAGGGTAATACGGAACGACGTGCTGGATCCCAACGGCCTCGTATCGCCAGCACTCGAGATGACAGGCATCTTATCTGCATGGCTGTAACGGATAGTACAGACACGTCTTGTCACTGAGTCAACAGATGGGCACGTTTGCAAGACAACAACCATCTGCACGAACAGTTCGACGTCGTTTGCAGCAGCATGGACTATGAGCTCGGAGACCATGGCTGCGGTTACCCATGACGCTGCATCACAGACAGGAGCGACTGTTATGGTGTACTCAACGACGAACCTGGGTGGACGAATGCCAAAACACCTTTTTTCCGGATGAATCCAGGTTCTGTTTACATCATCATGATGGTCGGATCCGTGTTTGGCGTTATCGCGGTGAACGCACTTTGGAATCGTGTATTCGTCATCGCCATATTGGCGTACCACGCGGTGTCTCCGTCACCTCTTGTTCGCATTGACGACACTTTGAACAGTGGAAGTTACATTTCAGATGTGGTACGACCCGTGGCTGTACCCTTTGTTCGATCCTTGCGAAACCCTACATGTCAGCAGGATAATGCACGACCTCATGTTGCAGGTCCTGTACGGGCCTTTCTGGATACAGAAAATGTTCGACTGCTGCCCTGGCCAGCACATTCTCCAGATCTCTCACTAACTGAAAACGACTGGTCAATGGTGGCCCAGCAACTGGCCCGGCACAATACGCCAGTCACTACTCTTGATCAACCGTGGTACAGTGTTGAAGCTGCATGAGCAGCTGTACCTGTACATGCCATCCAAACTCTGACTCAATGCCCAGGCGTATCAAGGCCTTTATTACGGCCAGAGGTAGTTGTTCTGGCTACTGATTTCTCAGGATCTATGCACCCAAAGAGCGTGAAAATGTGATCACATGTCAGTTCTGTTATAATATATTTGTCCAATGAATACCCGTTTATCATCTGCATTTCTTCTTGGTGTTGCAATTTTAATGGCCAGTAGTGTATATTAACATTCAACAGCTGTAAAATTTTAATAACGTCCAATAACTTGTTTGTCTGGATGAATAGACGTAGGTGACGATAGACAGCCGTCTGAAAGTAATTCGAAATAAAATCACTGAATACGAAAAGCTTGACCTCAGCTGTGTTAGATCGGCATGTGATTCCTCATCCAGAATCAAGACCAAAATTTATCTACAAAATTCAGATCGCGTGCAGTTTGGAAACACATGTATGAAAACGACGAGCTGTCAACGTCGCAAATCGTGCAGCAGGCATGAATGTACAGAGGAACGTGTATCACCCCGCACTACAGTATCAGCCGTCGTAGTTCACTGCGTAGACCGCTGGGACATCAGACGCATATCCACGTTGCAGCTATGGTGCTCGTCGTTTATAACCAAGACGTCATTTTTCACATAACAATACTCTACCACATAACAGTGGTATCCGATAAATTGCTTGCATGTGGCCAGCCAAAACTGGTCCTTTCAAGGTCACGTATGGCGACATCCTGACTGAGTGCACAAAAAGTGAACACATCGATGTGCTTTTCGTGCTGGGTATCCTATAGCCAAGCTTCTGCTGCTACTCGTGCGTAAGCTGCACGGTACCCTCAAAGGCACCATCCCGATAAGAATGTTTTTCATCGGCTGGAGCAAATCCCTAGGGTAACGGGTAATCTTTGTGTCGTGAAGGTCTGTAAGAAGTTCATGTTAAGTCTTAACGTTTAAATAAAGGTAACAGCAACAGAAAGAAATTAACAAGATGTGGAAGTGTAATTTTCATACAGTTTGCAGCATTAACTGGAAAATTTAAAAAAAAGTTTTCCGTGAACGTCACTTGAACATCAGTGTGTCTGCATATCCATTACCTACTGCATTGCTTCATCGCACTTCTTTTAAAATTTCGATCGGGATCCGATCAAGCGAATTCTTGGCAGGCCATCACACCTCTTTCTTTCATTTTTAAAAATTTGTTCCTCATTGTTCTCGACATTTGTTCTCTGCAGGTGTCACATAACGACCCTTCAAGTTAATTGCTGATTATTTCAACTGGTTTTTATATTAGTGAGAGCGGTAACGTATGAAAATTTGTGCCAAACGGGGTCTTGAACTGAGATTTCCTTCTTATCGCGAGCGGTCGCCTTTATCTCTTAGGTTATCTCCGCAAAACACCTGGTGAGACATGAACTTCCATATAGCACACTGTCCACATCCCTGTGCCAGAGACTCGTGCAGTGATCATTAAATGCTCGCCGCTTTACTCTGTATTCCCGCACCGGTGAGAATGAGACTACGGTGTTGTCGTCTTTGGCACATCTCAGCAAGTGATATATACATGAAATTGTAAATCAGCACTTCGAGTTAATTTCAGACGTCTGTATATTGTCATCAATATCGCCTCATCCAGATATGCAATACAATATTAGATAGCGAGGCGGGCATAAGACGATAACACAATAGGTCTCGAATTTTCATAGACCCGCTGTCACCTTTAGGGAATAAAATTTAAAACTGCTGGTCCGTGAGGCGTGCACGGATTGTCTAAAAGAATAACTTGACCGCTTGCGATAAGCGGGAAATCCTGTGTCAAGTCCCGGTCTGGCAATAATTTTCACGTGTCACCAGTAGGTGGTAAATCTATACCTAACACAGCGGAGGCCAAGTTATTCGCATTAACTGAATTTATGTCGAATGAAGAACTTGCAATAGTTTCTGCTGGTAGAATTGTGACGCCACAAGTTTCTAATGAATTTATTGCTGATTACAGTAATTGAATATTAATGGGCAGCCAATTTCTAGGATATAGGAAGTTTTATAGACATTTAAGCCAAGAACTATACCGCCACAAAGTGGTCTGACAATCTTAGAGTAATTTCGTCTATTTTGTTGAATATGGGAGGGGAGTGGTCTAAAACATCCCAGGCCTAAAATATTAATGTCTGTTACACTTTAAAAGGCGTATGAAACTCAGTTTGTTTTTGGTACGCTTCTACTATTTTTCAGAGACAAGACAGTAAACTGCGCTTACTAAGTAACGGATGAAGTTGGTATGCATGCATGCCTCAGTGAAATGTCTGAAAGTTACATCTGCAAATTCGACAACGCATCATGTATCCCAGCATCGCGGGTCGCCCGCTTGCCAGGCGACTTGTCACCGAAAAGCGTATTTCCTGGTATTCCACTAGGGTACAGAGAATTAAGCTGCTCACGAAAGTGCATGATGTACCCACCATTCCGGATTACTGTACGAAGATTATTGAGAGCTATCTTCAAGCCAGGCGTTGTTTTTCCCGAATGGAGGGTCAGCGACCCATCATTCAACACCTGGCAGACCGCATGCCTCAGGGGTACTTTTCTCTTCCCGATTGTATGACCCACCGTTAAAGCACAACTCGCCTCAGCTCAAATCGCGGAGGATGTGATGATTCTCACCAGCAGCCATAGATTCGATGCAGCTATACGGTGCCACCAACGTCAGCTTACACTTATTGAATTATGGACTGCAGCAAGCTGCATGACAATGAATGTGGAGAGTACACATGTCATTAGGCTTACTCGCCGTCGATTCGAACTCTGACTGTCTCACACTGCACAACATCGCACACCTTTGGACAAATCATTGGGCTGGAAACTCCTCTTCAAGGACCATGTTCAATGAAAACGCAACAGCGTCATGCACCTGTTTCACCAATAATACCCACCGCTGTCCACTCAACATATGAACGAAAGTACCAAAGTAAGAGTCTACCGGACAACGATCCTGCGGTCTATCTTATATGAATGCGTCTCCCGGAGTATCACCTGTAACAGATATCTCAAACCTCTGCAAACCCCACACAACCGACGCCTACGGTTAATCCATGGGGCACCTGGATGGGCAAGGATCAGGGATCTCCATCAGAAACGGCAATGCATCAGAGATATAACGCATTTTCCAATCAAAAACAGCTCTCTTCCTTTGAAGCAATAAGGCCCATGCAGTTGGTTGCTTAGTATTTCATTATGTGCAGCTACAGTCGCTGAGGGTGGGTAAAATAGTTAATGTAATGTCAGTTAATAAAAAAGGAGGAAAAATATTGTAGCGTTGTGTAACAGAAATGTGAAGTTAAGCGAAAAAGTAGGTCACCTTAAATGAAATTTAATAAAGTAACCGACACCTTAGGAGTGTTTAATTATCTTGTTCATAATACTAGCTTTGATTATACTTGGAGCACATTGACTGTACGCTCTTCCAAGGCAATTTTAACTAAGCGTACTGACGAAAGAACTTACATGTCCGTGTTTATATGGAATAACTTAAACTCTTAGTTTAATTTTGCTTCAAGACAGTCTCACCAAGATTTACCATTTTCATTTGTGTGACACTTTTGTTTCCTAAATTATGGTCAGCCAGCGAGTCTCAACTTGTGAATACTGTATTATTCTTCGTCAGAGTAGACGAAAAGCTTTCTTATTTTTGGGAATAAACGTTTTGAAGAATCTGTGACATTTTTATGCCTCCTGCTTCATGAAGAACAAAGGACACTGCGTACTAATATACACACACTGTAAAACTCAAAATTGTATTAGATTCTTCGATGGGCTGAAAACGATGGTAATAGTGTGGTCTGTACCTGTTGCGGGAACACATACTGTGAGAACGTAAGTGATGAGGACGTGTGGACCATAGATGTTTGGGTCGGTACAGGGAGCGTGCACAGGTAGGTGAAGTGCCAAAGCGACCGCTCCCGACAGGCTGGAGGTCTGGGTTCAAGTTCCTGTCCGGCAAAAATTTTCAAGTGTCGCTAATAAACACTACAGCTGACGTGAAACTGATTTCGCAGTCGTTAGTGTCTGATTCTTCAGCCATTTGTGCGTGTCTGAAGGACATTATACATGAACACATGGACATTCTAAAATACACTTAACAAAATGAGAATGGATAGTGTCTTCAAAAGTCATTATATAAATTCCATCAACAAAAATGAGGAAGGGAGTTAGAGTGTAGTCGAATTAAGTGAGAGGATGATGAGAGCATTAGATTGTGAAATGAGACACTAGAAGCAGTAAATGAGTTTTACTATTAGGGGAGCAAATAAATGACGACTGCACAAGTAAAGATGGCATATAATGCCGGCTGGAATAGCTACAAAAGTGACTTTGAAAAAGAAAAACATTTTATCATATAACACAACATAACTTCTTAGTAGGTTTCTTCTCAAAGTAACTGTCTGGAGAGTCGCCTTGTATCTGCGGTGGCCAACCCGCGGCCCAAGTTTGAGCCGCTTAGTTTTGGCCCGCGGAGCTGTTTCAAGTGGAAGATGAATTTAACTTGTATTTCTTGTAAAATTAACAAGAGAGGTTATAACAAGCGTCTCTCGTACCATATTCAACTACAATTGGAATATCTCAGTTCGTGGATTCAACTGTCGTTAAATTTTCGTCTAAATTCCTGTCTGAAAAAGTCACTGTGAGTTATTTTGAAAAGCTCGAGCGGAATCTTGAAGAAAATGTAGTGCGCCTTGGCGATATCCAACCAACAGTCAACAACAGTAGGTACACCAGTCGACAGCAGCAATGGTTTCTGACTCAGTACCTTTTCTAATGTTAGCAGTAAAAAAAAATCAATTTTTTATTGCAATAATGTCTTTTTACTGATGACGTTTAAGGATTCCACATTACAAAGGGAGAAAAAGGGGTCCTCCTAGTGCAACTTCATTTACCTGTCTTTCTCTCTTATATACAGCAACTAATAATGTTATCGACTTTAAAAGTAGAATTATTTTAAAAAACAACCGTAACAATAAGAATTCGAAATGGGAGTGAAAATTTTAAAATAAAGCTGCTAGATCAAGTGAATTATATGTAACTTTTTATATTTATGATAAATGACGTTCAGAACTTCCATTTCCTAAATCAGTTGAATATTACTCTAAAAGGTACTCAAGAGAACAGACTGTGGAGATCTTTAAACATGGGTGCACAGTTGAATATATTTTTAAACATTTCCGTGAAGCGGGGAATACATAAAGATTGAAGAAAAAAACAGCGCTGGAGACTGGCAATTGCTGGATTGCTGGTTCCAGTTTAATTTTTAGTTTTTTTTCCTTAAGTTCTAAGACCTAACTCATTCAAATATATACTAATTAGCTCATATTTAACTGTCATTTCTATGAAAATGCGCGTATTCTAATTTGTAATTACACATTACACACAAAAATCCAGTTTTCATTGCAGGTAGAAACCCCTAATCACCTATTCTTTATACGTACGGTTGTTTGAAAAAAGTAGAACATTTCATTTTTTCCCATCTGCATGTACCAAGCGCTTGATGGAAATGACCGTCGAACATTTACCTTTGTTTAAAAAGCCACACAGTGCATTAAAACAGTCAATTAGCTTTACGATGTTAAGCAACTTTGGGAAAATTTAAATAGATTCTGTAGGGAATTTTTAGGAACTGAACAGAACTACTTTAGGTAACTACTATTTGATTCTGAACTTCAGTTACCGTTTATGCAAGAAATTACGAAACTCCGTTTGGCGTGTAGCCTCTTTGTCAGTCTCCGAAATACGGTAAAACAATGTCTGTTTCAGTTCAAGGCGTAAACTAGGTGTGGAATCAGCCTGTAAACAAATAGGACCTAAGAAGAGGAAAGTTACACTGCAGTTGAGAACTTTTAAAAACAAGTGGACTATAAGCTATTTTTTTGTGGAATACAAAACATAATCCATACGGCTGACATGCAATGACTGTGTCTCGGTTCAAAAAGACCAAAACATCAGACGTCATTACGAGAGAAACACACAGTTATGTTTGACAAGCAGGAGGGACAATTTTGGCAAGACCAGGTAAAAGCTTAAGAAGGAAACTTTCTGCTCAACAGCAGGTATTCACAAGGGCGAATTTTGAGTCAACGTGCTATCCGAAAGCGAGTTATGCAGTAGCTCTGATACTTGCAAAAATATTACAGCCCATTTGAGATGGCGAAGTGGTTAAGGAATATGTACAGACAGTCGTTGAAATTGTGTGTCCAGAATACAAAAGGGATTTCTCAAAAATAAGACTGTCTCGTCAGACCACTACTGGACATGTGTACGACATTGGAATACAGATTGTAGATGTTTAAATATCATGTATCTGAGTTTCTATTTTATTGTGTAGCTTTGGATGAATGCACACACACGGCGGATACCTACCAAGTGGCTATTCATGTCAGCGGTATTGACGCCCACTTTAATAAAACAGAAGAATTAGCGGCAATATGTCGACTTACGGATACCACAAAGTCACAAAATTTGTTGGAAGCAATTACATCGACATTAAGTCGTTTTTCGTTTAAACTTAACAACCAATCGGGGCTAACAACGGAAGGTGTTTCAGCAATGACTGGGAGATACGAAGGTTTAGTTCGGTTAATTGAAGACGAGACCAGAAAAGTTGGCAATACGTCGATGCCAAACTTTCATTGAATTATCCATCAAGAGAATCTATTTGCCAAATCCCGCAAAATGGACCAGGCTACGAATGGTTCAAATGGATATGAGCATTATGGGACTTAACATCTGAGGTCATCAGTCCCCTAGAACTTAGAACTACTTAAACCTAACTAAACTAAGGACATCACAAACATCCATGTCCGAGGCAGGATTCGAACCTGCTACCGTGACAGTAGCGCGGTTTAGGACTAAAGCGCCTACAACCGCTCGGTCACAGAGCTGGCCCAGGCAATGAAGGTAGTTGTCAAAACTGTGAACTTAACTAAGTCCAAAGGGTTTAATTGCCGTCATCCCACATTTTCTGAAGTCTTTGGATTCAGGGCGTGATAATTTTTTTGTATTACACACAAGTAAGATTGTTATCCCGTGTGAAACTGTTGAAAGAAGTGTTTGATTAGTAGCAAGAAATAGAATCATTCTTTGAAAGCAAATCAAAGAGACACCCGGAGTTAGATTAGATTAGATCAGATTAATACATGTTCCATAGATCATGAATACGACACTTCGTAATGATGTGAAACGTGTCAGGTTAATAAAAGATGTCTGTACAAGATATTACATTACACTAATGTTTAAGTTGTTGTTTTTCTTTTTTACCTTAATTTATATCTAAAAATTCAGCCAATAAGTAGAAGGAGTTGTCATCTAGAAGTTCTTTTAATTTGTTTTTAAATGTTGGTTGGCTATGTGTCAGGTTTTTTATGCTGTTTGGTAGGTGACCAAAGACTTTTGTGGCAGCATAATTTACCCCTTTCTGTGCCAAACTCAGATTTAACCCTGAATAGGGAAGATCATCCTTTCTCCTGGTGTTATAGCTATGCACACTGCTATTACTTTTGAAATGGGTTGGATTATTAACAACAAATTTCATAAGTGAATATATATACTATATCCTTAAATAGATGACTGTGGGTGGGCTCCAGCAATTATTCTGATTACACGTTTTTGAGCAATGAATATTTTTCTACTCAACGATGAATTACCCCAGAATATGATCCCATACGAAAGCAGTGAATGAAAGTAGGCATAGTAAGCTAATTTGCTGAGATTCTCATCACCAAAATTTGCAATAACACTAATAGCATACTTAGCTGAACACTAATAGCATACTTAGCTGAACTCAGACGTTTCAGCAGACCATCAATGTGTTGCTTCCAGTTTAACCTATCATCAATGGACACACCTAAAAGTTTTGAAAATTCTGCCTAAGCTACAGACTTCAGTTCAAAGTCTATATTTATTACTGAAGTTGTGCCATTTACTGTACGGAACTGTATATACTGTGTTTTATCAAAATTTAAAGAGAGTCCGTTTGCTGAGAACCACTTAATAATTTTGTGGAAAACAGCATTTACAATTACATCACTTAGTTCTTGGTTTTTGGATATTATTACTATACTTGTATCATCAGCAAAAAGAACTAACTTTGCATCTCCATCAATGTGGAATGGTTAGTCATTGATGTATATCAAGAACAGTAAAGGACCTAAGACCGAACCCTGTGGCACCCCGTACTTGATAGCCCCCCAGTTTGAGGAATCAGTTGTTGTTTTAACATTACATGAAACACTTTTTCAACTTTCTGCCTTCTTCTTCCAGTTAAGTATGAATTAAACCATTTGTGCACTGCCCTAATCAAACCATAATGATTTTGCTTATGTAAAAGAATTCCATGATTTACACAATCAAAGGCCTTTGAGAGATCACAAAAAATACCAATGGGTGATGTCTGATTATTCAGAGCATTTAATATTTGATCAGGGAAAGCGTATATAGCATTTTGTGCTGAAAAGCCTTTCTCAAAAACCAAACTGACATTTTGTTAGTATTTTATTTTTACAAATATGGGAGACTACTCTTGAATACATTACTTTCTTAAAAATATTTGATAGAACTGTCAGAAGAGAGTTTGGGCGGTAGTTGTTGACATCCGACGTATCCTCCTTTTTATGCAATGGTTTTACAATGGCATATTTGAGTCTATCGGGGAAAATACCCTGCTCCAAAGAGCTATTACATACGTGGCTGAGAATCCTACTTATCTGTGGGGATCAAAGCTTTAAGTACCTTGCTGGAAATGCCATCAATTCCGTAAAAGCTTTTACTTTTCAGTGAGTTTATTATTTTACTGGTTTCAGAGGGAGAGGTTGGTGGAATTACAGTTGTTCCAAACTGCACAGGTATGGCCTCTTCTATTAGTAGCCTTGCCTCTTCTAGTGAAGATCTAGATCCTATTTTCTCCACAACATTTAAAAAATGATTATTGAAAATATTTTCAATTTCTGATTGTTTGTTAGAACACTTGTCATTCAGTTTTATGGCACTAAAGTTTTCCTGTGCTCTTGGTTGCCCTGTTTCCCTTTCAATAATATTCCAAATTGCTTTAATTTTATTATCAGAGTCACTGATCTCAGACATGATACACATGCTTCTGGACTCTTTAATAACTTTTCTTAGTACCGCACAATAGTTTTTATAATATTGAAGATTTATGGGGTCAGTACTCCCTCTTGTTAGATACAGTTCTCTTTTATGGTTGCAAGATATTCTTATTCCTTTAGTTAGCCAAAGTTTTTTATATCTTTTCTCGGAATTATGTTTAACTATTTTCTTGGGAAAACAATTTTCTAATACCCTTAAAAATGTATCGAGAAATAAAATCTATTTCAAGTTTGAATCGGGTTCCTTATACACTTCATCCCAGTCTAGCTGCTGTAGGCTTTCCCTAAAGTTTGCAATATTTATATTGTTACATGAACACACTGCTTTGAAAGTCCGATTTGATATACTGCATGGAGCTAGGTCATGTACTGTAACTAGCTGTGCACCATGATCTGAAAGACCTTTCTCAATAGGATAAGCATTTATGTCCTTAAACTTATCTCGAAAAAGTTTGTTATCCGAGTAGGAAAATCAATGATGGAGCTCAAATTGAAAGGAGTAATACTACAAGGTCATTCTTCCTATTACACTCTTTCAGGGAATCAACACTGAAATCCCCACACATGATAATTTGCTTCCCCATGTTTGACAGATAGCACAACAAAGCATCCAAGTTTTCTAGAAATAGTGGGGAATTCCCTGAGGGGGACCTATACACTGTTACAATTATGAAAGTGCCATCATTTAGTTTAAGTTCAGTGGCACATGCTTCCATATGTTGCTCTACACAAAATTTTTTAGTATATAAATTTTTTACACTGTGGAAGCTTTTGACATATATGGCAACTCCTCCTCTCATTGTATTATCTCTACTTACAGGTGCAACTAATTTGTACCCATTGATGCTAACCTTTCGCATATCAGTAACAATGTGATGCTCAGACAGGCATAGTACATCTATTACATTCTCAGTTTCTATATCTTCTAAACAAAGCAGAAGCTCATCAATTTTATTCTTCAATCCCCCAATATTTTGATGAAATATACTAACATTATTTTTCACTTTTGTGAGTATCTTGAACTTTTTTAACATCTTTAGTAGTTGCCTGGCTTATTTCCCACTGGACACTAATCTTACACTAAAAAAGAGTTTCTACCATGAGATGTAGTTCCTCCCCCCTTTAAATTTCCTGCTTTCAGCCCAACCAGTTTACCTTTCCCTTTCTTGTTGAGGTGTTGGCCATGTCTAGTATAGTCACACCTACAGAGTGAATCAACAGGAACCCCACCAATGTGTGACCCTGCACCACATCCAAGTAGCCGTTCCAACTCCACGTTAACTCTCCTGACAGAAGATCTCGAATGAGGTCGATCGTTGCGCTCCAGAACCGACACAAACCCAACACTGGTATGACTCGATGTTGATGCAATCTTTGCCAGGTCATACTCGATGCTGTACCCTGGAAATCTGTCAATACTGTTGCCGTGCCCACTCACAATGACCACGGTATCTTCCTTAGTAAAGCCTCTACATAGAGAACGTAAATCCTCTGTAACCTGCCCCAGTCCAGCACTAGGTTTGAAAAAACTTGTGACCTGTTATTCTGACCCTAATTCATCCAGCAGAAGTTCGCCCACACCCCTAGCACGCGAACTACCTAGCAACAAGACTTTCTCTCTCTTTGCAGACTTCCCTACAATCTTATTCAATTTGCAGCTAAAAGCATGTTGAGCCCTGTCTACATCTACCTCTGTGAGAGGCTCATCAATTTCTGACTGAGGCAACAGGTCAAACCTATTTTGTACATTAATAACAAAGCTGTCAGAAGAGTTTCTTGGCCTGTTCCTTATGCCTGTTGCCACTTCCAACCCCTGTTTACCCTTCTCCCCCCTTAACTTGCCCAGTTCTCGCCTAGCCTCATCTAACTCAGTCTGAAGGGCAGCAATTTTCCCCTCCTGTTCCACAATCTTTCTATCTCTACTGCATAGCCTACAGAACCACTGATGAGTCTCGCTCATTTTCCCAACTCCCGCGCCACTACAATCGCCCCAATGAAAAAAGTTACTACATCCATCACACCAGACCACGGAGCTAACGATTCTACGGCACGTCAGGCACTCTACACTCATGGTAAAAATCGATTTTAGTGACAGAAAGACAATTAAGTTACCTGAAAACAATGAAAATACATGTACGAAAAATTAGGCCTACTCGCGACTCTGTAAACAGTGGTTCAGAAGTTTTTTACCGGAAATTACTTAAGAGATGACGATACTCTACATATATAAAGGGATAGAAAACGTACTTAGCACACTAAACTATCAGTAAATGCACTTAAAATTGCGGTATGAAGTTTAATCTGAAAGCTCAAAAATTCGACCTAGCCGCGATATGTAAACAAAACGAACTTTACGTGATAACTGTGAAAATACGCGAGTAAGACTAAAACCTTTAATGGTACGCTTGAAGAGCACTATAATCAACGTAATAAATTAGTTTAAAGTGTTAAAAACTGTTTATTACTACTTAAATTTACTTATCTTGTACGAGAGCTGTGACTCAGACGTCCGTATAGCAGACGCAGGGCTAGGTTAGTAAAGAATGGCTTTCCGACATTGCGTTTTGGCCGATATAACTAGGCATCTAACTGATGTTAGTATTCGACTCCAAGTAAGCGATCAGCTGATTAATGTTACGCATGATATTTTTCTTGCATTTCAAATGAAACTTCAGTTTTGGAGGCAACAGTTACGAACGAAAACTTTCACAAATTTTCCTACACTGTCCAAGCACTCGGATATCTCACAGGCAAAAGCGATTAAACACACTTCCTTGATATCTGACTTGAAATACGAATTCGAAATCCGATTTTGAGAGTTTAAGAAACATCGTCTGAGTTTTACTGTATTTGTTACGCCGTTTTCCGTAGACACGATTTCAGTACTGGGACATTTACAAGTGGACTGCTGAGAAATGGAGTGTGACTCACAGTTCAAAGAGAATTTTAATCCGGTGGGTTTCGAAAAGTTCTACCAAACATACTTAGACAAGAAGAAATATCCAGCGTTTCACAAACATGTTTTAAAAATGAGTTCGTTATTTGGATACACATAACGTGTGAACAGATTTTTAGTCGGATCGATTATATCAAACCAAATAAATGAGAACACGAATTACTGATGTTCATATGGAAAACTGTTTGCATGTAGCAACAACATTTTGTTGACATTAACACTGACTCACTGAGATCAAACAGTTCCATAACCAACCCCCCCCCCCCTTAAACAATTAACCAATCAATCTCCCAGTCAGTCAAACAAAGTCAGATATCAACATAACACTGTACTTCATTTAACCATACAGTAATAAGCCACAGCTGCAAAATACTAACGCGAATTACTTACAGACGAATGGAAAAACTAGTAGAAGCCGACCTTGGGGAAGATCTGTTTGGATTCCGTAGAAATGTTGGAACACGTGAGGCAATACTGACCTAACGACTTATCTTAGAAGAAAGATTAAGGAAAGGCAAAATTACGTTTCTAGCATTTGTAGACTTAGAGAAAGCTTTTGGCAATGTTGACTGGAATATTCTCTTTCAAATTCTAAAGGTGGCAGGGGTAAAATACAGGGAGCGAAAGGCTATTTACAATTTGTACGGAAACCAGATGGCAGTTATAAGAGTCGAGGGACATGAAAGGGAAGCAATGGTTGGGAAGGGAGTGAGACAGGGCTGTAGCCTGTCCCCGATGTTATTGACTCTGTATATTGAACAAGCAGTAAAGGAAACAAAAGAAAAATTTGGTGTAGGTGTTAAAATCCAGGGAGAAGAAATATAAACGTTGAGGTTCGCCGATGACATTGTAATTCTGTCAGAGACAGCAAAGGACTTGGAAGAGCAGTTGAACGGAATGGACAGTGTCTTGAAAGGAGGATATAAGATGAACATCTACAAAAATAAAACAAGGGTAATGGAATGTAGTCGAATTAAGTCGGGTGATGCTGAGGGAATTAGATTAGGAAATGAGACACTTAAAGTAGTAAAGGAGTTTTGGTATTTGGGGAGAAAAATAACTGATGACGGTCGAAGTAGAGAGGATATAAAATGTAGACTGGCAATGGCAAGGAAAGCGTTTCTGGAGAAGAGAAATTTGTTAACATCGAGTATAGATTTAAGTGTCAGGAAGTCGTTTCTGAAAGTATTTGTATGGAGCGTAGCCATGTATGGAAGTGAAACATGGGCAATAAATAGTTTGGACAAGAAGAGAATAGAAGCTTTCGAAATGTGGTGCTACAGAAGAATGTTGAAGATTAGGTAGGTAGATCACGTAACTAATGAGGAGGTATTGAATAGGATTGGGGAGTAGAGAAGTTTGTGGCCCAACTTGACTAGAAGGGATCAGTTGGTAGGACATGTCGTGGGGCATCAAGGGATCACAAATTTAGCATTGGAGGGCAGCGTGGAGGGTAAAAATCGTAGAGGGAGACCAAGAGATGAATACACTAAGCAGATTCAGAAGGATGTAGGTTGCAGTAGGTACTGGGTGATGAAGGAGCTTGCACAGGATAGATTAGCATGGAGAGCTGCATCAAACCAGTCTCAGGACTGAAGACCACAACAACAACAACTGTACTTCATTAAATTGTATAATGAATGTTGCTTCCGCAGGTTTGTTTTATTTTCTTTAATAAATAAATTAATGTTTCTTGCTTGTTTTGGTTCGCAGAATAAAAATTGGTATTGCGGCCCACTGGGAACGCCCTCTCATAAATCTGGCCCAACTGCCAAAAAAATTGGACACCCCGCCTTATACAAAACTAAAATGTGAACGATTAACAATTTGGAAAGCCCATGCCGAGATTAGAGTTACTTCTTGTTTTCGCTGTTTTATGTTGGTTTTATGGTGGATTCCATGAACGTAAAGCAGTTTTTGGATGAATACCAGAATTCCAACATCTTAATATGCCACTTCAACAATATGTGGCTATGTACTTAACTGTGATCCTTTAAACAATGAATATGTGTGTTAAAAGGAACAACGTACGTTAGACGCCATTTAACCAAGACTTCTGGTAATTCATAATCGCAAATCTGGGCTACCGATGGGTGCATTTGTCTGAACAATATAGGAAGATTATTTGAGTTAAGCTGTTTCGATCTTGATGCGTTAGGAATGATTTCCTAAGTAGTGTGTAATTGTACAATTAGTATGCCACAACTTTCCGATCTCATACATACGTTCTGGAACTTATATTCGATATGGTCAGGTTTTATAACACATACTAGTCTTTCAGGAGCGTTTTTTTACTTTCTCTTTTCTGCTATGTGAACGGATGTAACAGAAGGTTGTCCCTTACAACGTTAATTTAGATTCGCTGAATTACAATAATTGCGTGTTTGCTTTATTCATGTGTATTATTTAGTTTTCTCCTTGTTCTCGTCTAATAATTTTTAATGATTTTCATCAGATATTCGTTGTTGGTAGTGTTAATGCGATAAAGCAACGAATCGGCCACCATTGTTGTAACCTTATGTGGTGACAGCACGTTCCTGGAAATGAGCCTGTCTTCATTCGTTTACATGATAACGAGGTCCACTGCCGATTTAAAAGTGTACTTTTATTGCAAAGGTAAGTCTGACGCACGTAACTGAGTCATCATCTATCCATGGCCACTCACCATCGCGTTAAAGATAGGTCTTTGCCGATTTTCGTTATTCATCATTATAATCGACCTTTCTCTTATTTTCATCAATCATCTTATCATTACAATCGCCCTTTATCTTTTATGACCTTTATGTTTACTACCATCAATATAAACAATATACTAAACGGAAAGAACAGTTATAAGTAGTAACAGTAATAGTAGTAGATGAGTACAAGGCGTAATCGTGTTTATCTGGTGTTTACTTCCGAGTACTTTCGAGTCATTTTGCGTCAGGCCAGTAAACCTCCGATTCCTTACAGAGTCGAGATCTTACGTATAAAAGAAACTAAAGCATCCAAATACTTTATAAATGAGTTCACGTATTAATATTTCACGTTAAACATATTGTACGCCAGAAAAAAGTGTAGGAAATATTCTAAATTATGCTTAAAATTTGTTGGAAGTCGCAAAATGGTCGAAACACTGGGTGGTTATAATCTGGGAAACTTGCTCTTCATTTTAACCAAAAGTGAGTTTTTCACCAAATGCGTGTTTAACACGTCATATGTCCTCAATTCTGTGTATTACAACGATATATTTTTGCAGGTACGTTCAGTGATATACGTGAGTACTGTCTGCCAGATGTGTTGCAAAAACGTTGGCAACAAAAAAGCAATAAAATAAAAAGTCATGTCTCACGCTGATGTTTTAGTCCACGGGAATTTGGAAACTTGTGGTAAGGTCTTATGGGACCAAACTGCTGAAATCTTCGGTCCCTAAGCTTACACACTGCTTAATCTAACTAAAACTAACTTACGCTAAGGACGACACGCACACCCATGCTCGAGGGAGTACTTGAAACTCCAACGGGGACAGCCACGTGGACCGTGACAAGACGCCTCGGACCACGCGGCTACCCACCGCGGCTTTAGTCCATGAACAGAGAAAATGCAATAAGCGGTCGACTTTTTTTTCTTACAACTATTCGTGGGGTGAGAGGGTGTCAGCGAGAAAAAGTTTCGTACAAGTATGAAAATATGCGTGAAGTTTTTTGGGATCCGCTAAATGCTCTCATTAAGAATAAAGGATTATAGAGTCCGGGTATTTGTGCGTCACCAGTTACGCCGCCTCAGCACAAACAAGAGGTTTCTAACTGTAACATTTGTGTTGCTGCGTTAAGATTTTAACGTAAGGTTATATATCATAATGACCTCATTATGACAGGATAAAATTTTTAAATCGGTGAATAACTAAACGAGATACTGAAAGTCAGATTATTTGTACCTCTGGAAGTCGTTGGATAAGCAACTGGTAACTGTAATCCAAGGTAGTCGCTTAGTAATATAAATAATGTGGGCGTCACTCTTAGTACTGTAGATTGTACTTTTCTCCGTGAGACGACTTTATTCTGACTACCACAGTTGTACTTTCAGTATATGGATCTGCTGTTCAGTGCTCGAACACTCATTGCACTATAACAGAACGACCAGATTGAGTGCACATACGCTCATTTTAGGATATTGGTAATTTACACCTTTCAGTTCGGAAAAAATAGTAGTTCCCTTCCTATATTCGAGCAAAGAGCTTAATGTAGTTGAGGAAGGAACGAGCCAGCAAGCAAACTAGGACATATAATCTTGGAGTACTCGTGTTTGTAGTCCTAAGGAAAGACTTAAACTACAATGTATCAGTAGCCTGCAACTCCTGCTAGCAAACAGAAACGATTTATTTGTTTGGTGAAGTGCTACAAACATTTGTTATTATTCTTTAGAAGGTGAGCGTGAAGCCCCGTAAACCTGTACACCCAGTTTAATATCAAATGCTATATTAGTGGCTATGTTAGGCTTTATCAGTTGTTGGAAATCGTGTTTACATGTTTTGAAGTAGCAGCTACGGTGGAGTTTTAATATGTGGCCAGAACAGAAATAACGGTAATAATTACACTACTGAGGAGCGCTTACTGACAAGTGCGTGGATGCACGAACGAGAACACAGGGGACAGACAAAGAAACAGATTATAGAAGCATTCGAGGAAAGATTTAATAAGGCCCCACCTAGAAAGGCAATACTTCTGGATTGGGAAAGACGTGCTTTTGCTTTTGGCATTGTTAAAGACAGGCCGCGGAGTGGAAGCAACAAGACGCAAGGTGAAACAAGTGCCGAAACCTCTGCCTCGACTGGACAGTCTCCTATAAAGTCGACACGTAAACGCAGTTCGGAATTCGGGATACTGCGGACAACATGATACTGAGGATAACATGGTTGGTTGGTTGGTTGGTTGTGGAAGGAGACCAGACAGCGTGGTCATCGGTCTCATCGAATGAGGGAAGGATGGGGAAGGAAGTCGGCCGTGCCCTTTCAGAGGACCAATCCCGGCATTTGCCTGGAGTGATTTAGGGAAATCACGGAAAACCTAAATCAGGATGGCCGGACGCGGGATTGAACCGTCGTCCTCCCGAATGCGGAGGATAACATGAAAAAAGATCTTAAGGTCAGACGTTTTCGGCTGGCATTCATAAAAGAGTGACACAGCCTGGAATAAGCACATTTTGGCATATCTGCTCTGCTAAATCAATTTTTAAATAAACTGAATCGTGCCAAGTTTGTGTTTCCAGATGAATGTGCTATTTGTCACAACTAACGTGCAAGAAATATTGTCGTTTGGGCCAAATAGAATCCTCATTACACAGTCGAGCTAGAAAGGAACCCGTCTCACGTAGTGGTATGGCCAGCGGTGACATGGCATCTGCTCTTGAACGGACTGTGAATGGCGCAGATTGTTTATGTATGTTACAAATATGGTTACCATCTCAGAATGAGGAACGTTTGTGGCTGCAGCACGCCTCTCACTTTGCTCTTCCGGTACGTAAGTCCCTAAATGTCGACTTTGCAGGACCGTGGATAGGTCGTGGTTCATCAGCAACACCAGCTCCATTGAAACGGACAGCAGGAAGTCGTCACGTCACCACACTTGGCAACCCACCAGGGCAGTCATTAAGGTGAATGCATCTGCACATGGTTATGCTACAAACAGAAAACTGCGCAATGCTATTGAGGATGCATTTCGCACAGTAAAACCAGACATGCTCAAAAGTACAGAAAGTGGAATATGGAGCCGCGTGGGATTAGCCGAGCGGTCTGGGGCGCTGCAGTCTTGAACTATGCGGCTGGTCCCGGCGGAGGTTCGAGTCCTCCCTCGGGCATGGATGTGTGTGTTTGTCCTTAGGATAATTTAGGTTAAGTAGTGTGTAAGCTTAGGGACTGATTACCTTAGAAGTTAAGTCCCATAAGATTAAAAAAAAAAAGAATATTTAGGCATGAGGCAATTTGTTTACAACATGATGGGGAAAATATCATTATATTTTACACTTAATATGTAAGTACCTGTGCTAGAACAATCGAATCGATTAGCATTCCATACTAGGGGGTAAGGTCGGCGGTTCGAATCCGCCCGGCGTATTAACGACGATGGCCGGTTTGCAGGCCAGCCTGGATGTGATTTTTAGGCAGGCGGTTTTCCACATCGTACTAGATGAATATTGGGCTTGTCCCCACGTCCCGCCTCAGTTACACTACTCGCAGACATTTGAAACACGTTCACACTATTTCACGATTTACACTAGATGCAGACCACCGGGCACACTAATTCCGTCCCTGGGGGTGTGGGGTGGCGGGAGATAGGGCATCTGGCCACCCCTTAAGACTAACCATGCCAGCTCCGTACTTAACCCTGCCGACCCTGCGCACAATGCGGGATAAAGGCAGTAAGAAAAGAAAGAAAGAACTATGGGGTACGGTCACTTATCCCTCACCCTATTTGTATTAACTTTATCATGCAGTGTCCTTTTTGCTGGAATGGCATTCATATTTATGAAGTCGAAAACGAAATATTTCTGTCACAATACAGGAATGGAAATGTGGCTTGCTTTTACTGGAACTTTACCCAGCACCCACTCGGACTGGGTTTTGTCGTCTCGCACAGTGTGTCCCTCACACTGGAGCCGAAACACTTTACTGTAATCTCTGCCGGCGGTGCGGAACGTGTGGAGGCTACAGCGCCGCCGTAGTCTGAGACTCAATAACGCCGCCCTCTCCACGCAGTCTGCCCAAGCCTGGCTTCCTGCTCGAGGTACTCCAGGCACGCCGGCCTCTCGGAGCAGATATAGTGCACCCCGTCCCCTCGGCCGAATAAATCGCGGCTCCTGAATAAAGACTTAATGGCACAGAAAGCTCGTAATACACTTATCTCGTGCCGCGGAGCGGCGCACGCCGCCTGCGAAGGTCCAAAGTTGTACGGCAGTGCCAACGACGGTGGCGGCCGCTGGGGGCGGAGGGTGAGGCAATCGCCCCTCTGGGAGCCGCGCACGGTCGCTCCTCGTGTCATCGCCACGGCTGACGACCGACGGAGAGAGATGTGGGGCAGGAGCGCATACCACCCAGTTCGTAATCGTGCACTCTCCACAATGAAGTGCCACTTCTTTAATGCCTAAACACTTGACTACTTCGAACTACGTTGCAGCAGGCCAAAATTAGTTTTTGGCATACAGTAACTAGCAGAATATTTCTCGTCATGAGTTCCCTAGGGAAATGTGATACGATCCCTATTATTTTCTATATACGTGTGTGACATCCGTCGGGAAGGTGGGTTGTCGTTAGGATATCGGTCTCTGTACAATCCCACTGCCTGTGTAGCAATTCGCCTAACTTCAACAACAACAATAAAAGAAATGTTATGTTGATGCAGTTTGTAGGAAGGACACCCTTCACTGTATGCCGAATCTACACAATAGTATTTAAAAAGATTGAACTACTGTACTAAATGAACCTATACATGAGAAAGCAGTATTGCTATTATTGTTCTGCTAATTTACACTCTACATTGATGAGAGGAATTTCCACCTTCTCTTCGTTTGTGTACATTCTGCTCACACAACTCTTCAACTGAAGAAGGTTGTTTACATTTGTCCTCTGTCAACGTCAAAATCAAATGGCTCTAAGCACTACGGGACTTCACATCTGAGGTCATCAGTCTCTAGACTTAGAACTCCTGAAACATAACTTACCTAAGGACATCACACACATCCATGCCCGAGGCAGGATTAGAACCAGCGACAGCAGCAGCAGTGCGGTTCCAGACTGAAGCGCCTAGAACCGCTCGGTCACAGCGGCCGGTTCTGTCAAAGTCAGCACGTGGATGTGTTCCATTACCCAGAGTACCTGCACTAAGCGCTGGGAGCGTCAACGGCAGTATTGTGCTATGTAATTAACAACTTTGTGTTTCAGTGGATGACAGGCTGTGATACATTTTTGAATAGGTCTTTAGGAGAGGAAATGAACTACTGAATTAAAAATACAGGGTTTCGTTTATAAAAGTCAAACCGCTGTTCATATATTTGTAAGAAACGAAGCTACAACGAAGGCAATCATGCTGTTTGATGTCCCCCTGACGGCTAAAGAGCATTTACTTGAAACATTTTGTGGTTTGCATGTGGTCAAATAGTTATTTAGGATGGTCAGGACAAATGGGACACCCTGTATTAACAATGACAACTCAACTAAACGCCGCTGCTCTCGGTCGTTATGTGAAGGTAAGTGGTCACTGCGTTGTCCCTGGTGAGAGGCAACGCCTGAAATTTTGTGTTCTCGACACACCCTTGACTCTGTCGATCTCCCTAACAAATTCCGAAATGGAATGTCCCACGTGTCTAGCTCCAACCACTATGCCAAGTACAAAGTCGGTAAATCCCCCTCGTACGGCCAGAATAACGTCGCAAACTTTTCACATGCATCACCTGAGTAGAAATGATAGCTGCGACAATGCGCTGCATTTTCATATTTTGTGCACGCGCCCGCTTGTGTCATCCCTGTGTACAGCTCAGTCACTAATTTCTCAATTCACATTTCAGAATGGAAGCGCTAACCTTGGAAAAACGGTAATATAAAGGTACAAGCTCAAGCTGCTGCTCCGCTTCGTCGACGAAATGTCACTGGTTTGTGCACAATGCGTTATTGGTCCCATTTTTATTCAGTAACTTGTCACAGACAAGTCCTGGAACTCGAATCAGTACCGACTGCACCACGCCGCCGAATACAAACTGTTTGTTCAAGCAGGATGGGGTACATCCACACCGTATGGCAGACATGAACCACTTTCTTCAGGCGACAGTTGGACACTGGACACGTCACACCTTAGGATTCACTGAACGTGGTGTTGAATGTTGCCCGTATAATCACAATTTCAGCACAAATGACTATTTCTTACTGGACTATCAAACGACAGTTGTAACGCCGGAAATGCATATCCTCCTATTTCCATATATTGTACTATAATTTTTTCCTTGTTTTGTTACCTCAAGATATGACATTTCTGTGTCTTTGTATATTGTAATTGTTTTACTATTTGTATATATATGCATTTATGTCGATGTATAATTGGTTTGTTTTGTGAATGTTATTTGTATTTATACGCTGGGTCTGGCCTAGGGAAAACTATGCTATCGAACGAATACATCGATAGGTCGTGTGAAGAATGAAAGTGTGTAGGATCTTTGGTCGTGTTAACTCTGCCGCGTGGAGCGCGGGCAGCGGGAAGGGGTCTGGCTGGAGTAGCGAGTGGAGCAGGTGTGTTGTGTGTAGCTCCCGCGAGTTGCCACGCTTTCGGGGTTTCGCAGCATGTAATTGCGCTCGACTTGCGATAATAGTTTCTGACATGTTGTCGCGGACGGGAAGCATTAGCTGGCGCACATCAAGAGCCCGTTTCGTCTGGTGACCGTGTTGAGAAGAAGGCGCGCCAACATCCAGCTTCTGCAACAGCGACGGCCGACAATGAGTGACTGTCGCCACCTCCTCGATCGACGGCTTCAAACCTTCAATCAACCAACAAGGAAGACTGGAAGCACGTAAAGTTTTAGAACTGTATGGCAGACCTCAGCTTTTCAAATTGTTCCATTTACCTCGCAAAATTACAGCAACTTAGCATGAACCTTTGTTGCTCATTGTCCCAATTGCATTACCAGGCAGGGTCCCTTCCTTCTCCGAAATCAACCCGAGTGTCGTTGAAATTCAAACGCCAGCATAATTCCATTTCACTGCTTTAATTTCAAAGTTCACTTTAAGTATTCATAGCCGGCTACAATATTTAGATTACACATGCACAAATTAAGAGTGCGAGTTTTGTTACCGTATTTTAGCTTACCTGTGACTGCAGCTCAGCTTGGTACGTACAAAATCTTACTATTGTTAATTGTTCAGAATCATTTAATTCAAGTTCAAAGTTAAATCTCTTATTTCTAAATTGCGTAGAGTCAAGTTGCTTTTGAAATGATTGTTGAGGTAGTCCAAGACTAGCCGTATTTTAATGAATTTCGATGTGCTTCAGAAAGAAAGCTCACTATTAACTTCAGTCACTAAATTAATTTTCGATTTTCCGGTTTTATTAATTCTTTTGCTAAATTATGTCAGAGTGTAGCGAGATTTATTACTTCCGACAAACTTTCAGTTTTCACACTACACGTGTCAACCTTCAGTTGCCACGCTTCTAGTGCTAATTATATGTGTAATAACCTTTCTTTTTCAGTTACTATAGTAATTGTCCTTAGGACTGGCGACCGTAATTTCCCCCAAATCTCATATATCTAATTACCGCTAGTTAATTGTTAACGTAACGGCCGCACATTTACTTTCTTTATTAACTTTACCCCTTTTCAAAATTAATTTCCACCAGTTTCATTGGCATTTATCCTTTCATTTAGATGTAACCCTTTCCTCCCTCTTTATCGGCAGATTAACTTCGGTGACGATTGCTTTTCCCAAATTTCCATTAGGTACACGCGGTTTAATTTTTCACTGTCATTAAGGTCGATAAGTGAGGGGGAGGTTACACGTGGCGACCTGGTGACAGGACAATCTTCAGATTTGAGGTTGTTCTGGACACGAATTTTGTTTGGTGCAAATGTCGTAACAAAGTATTGGTTACGAAAAGATAGTTACGTCAGCGAGATTAAGTAGTGGGAGGAATCCTAATTAGATTTGAGATTTGTTATTTATATTGAAAATTATTAAAATGAGTGAAGGCAACAATTACCAAAATTTGGTAGACTTGGATACGGAACAATCGGTCGAACAGTGGGAAACGCGCACCGCGGTACCCATTGTTCAGGGGCAGGCGGCTAGCGTGAAAGACGCGACCGCCGAAACGCAACAAAGAGCAGAAATGGAATTCCAAACTTTAGAAAATGTTTCGGAATCGGAAGTGAAAATCAAATCTGAACCCCTTAAGGACGAACACGCGGGGACAATTAAAGAGGAAGCCGCTACGGAAGTAAAACCGGTAGTTTCCGGGAATTTAGCTGATTTATTGAATGTTTTGATTAACGAAATCAAGGCTCAGTCTAGCAAGATAGAAACTCAATCGGCAGAAATTAAAGCTCAGGCTGCCAAGCAAGAAGCTCAGTCTGAAAAAATTGACAGGAAGCTAGACAATCAGAAAAAAGCTATTAATGTTGTTAACAACAATGTTGGAGTTGTTAACGCAAAAGTTGATAAAATCAAAGAAGATATTGTTGTGATTAATACCGAAATCGGTAATCTTAAACAGGAAATGATAGGCGTTCAGGCGGAAATTGCGAGCATAAATAGGCGTTTTAATTCCGAAATTAGCAGAATCGAAAAAAGTGTAGGAGAAGTAGTTGCTCCGATCATCGAGAATAAGGTGACGGAACAAATTCAATTAGCGAAAGAAGAGGAAAAGAGAGAAGTGGAAACGCTTGCGGCAACCACTTGCCAAGTAATTAAGAGAGTATCGGAATTAGAAAAGAAACTTGACGAAAAACAGAGCTATGTGCCAATCTGTGCACACAGTTCGGAATTGTTGACGAAAGAGGATCGGTTCGACCCCTTGAAAAAAGGCGGTATACATGCGACGGATTTCATTAAGAATTGTGAAAGAGTTTTACCCAGATCATGGACTAATGAGAGAAAAATTAATGCGGTTATTGATGTGTTGGCTGGTGATGCCAAGCGTTGGGGCTTAAACCTCAACATTACGAACCTGACTTTTGACGAGTTTAAAAATTTGTTTCTGGCTGAATACTGGTCAGAGCAAAAACAGCAAAGTGTCTGGCGCGAATTTGTCGTATCGAGGCCTTTCGATGCGAATTCGCGCGGTTCGATGAAGGAGTTTTGTGAGGGCTGGATCCGCAAGTTGGAATATTTGCGTGATCGCCGCTCGGAATCCGAAATAGTCTGGGAACTCTACAAGAAGCTTCCAGATGATACAAAACGATACGTAGGAAGCAATTACAGGACAATCAATGATTTCCTGGAAAGAGTGGAGGACGAGGACAATTGGCGCAATAATCGCGACAGTGGTAGAGGCCGTGGTAACAACAACAGGTACCACAGCAACCAAAACAACGATAACCATGGGAATAATGCATACCGCAACTTTGGCAGCAATAACAATAGTGGTTCGGACCGTAATAACAATCGGTACAATGCAAATAATAACAGGAATGACGGAAACCAGTATCATACTAACGTGATACGGGCTTCACAGGATAGTAATAACGCCAGAGGGTGCGATAAGCCGCCTCAGCAGCATCAGGGGAGCGTATCTGCTGGGACGAGACAGGGAAACCATTAGCCGCACCGGTGAGGGGCCGACCGGGCGTGGAGAAATTTTGGCGGCCCAATAACAGTAGAAAACCGAGGTGTCGTCGTTATGAAAATTCCGTGTGAAATAATCAACGGCGAGAGAGTGTGCCAGTGTTAAGAGAAAGGAGTGCGCCCACAAGTAGTAGATCAGCTGTAGACACGGCAGTAGAAAATACATTCACTGTCAGTGAGAACAATGTAAGTAGTGTTCCGGAAATAGATTATAAAGTGGCAGCTGTAACATCCACAGCAGAACTGGAGATTGAGTTTCAGAATGATTCGCATTTGTTGAGAAAAGATCGGATGTCGGATAACACGTCCGTCATTGAGCGAGGGGATGCAGAGAGGGATGAGGTCTGGTTAAGGCAGTTCGGTCGCTTATACGACGAACTAAGAGATTATAGGGGCCTGTACGGGAGAAGTGTTTATGATGAGCGCGAGCAGGAGTTGCCGCGTCTCGTCCCACAGGAAGATAGTATTTGTGAATTGATAGAAAGTTCTGGCCCTAACGGGCAGACTTTACCAGAAATAGTTGATGTTAATGGGGAGCACGAGCAAGATTCGTCGTGTTTCGTCCCGCAGGAGTTAGATGTTGAAGTAGTAACGGAAAGTTCTGGCCCTAACCGGCAGACCTTGCCGAAAGTTGTAGTAGTAGAAGTAGCCGACCCATCCGACGCAAACCTCCAGTTTAAGCATTGCGAAAGTATTGAGGAGAAAGATTACGAGAATTTTAGTGATAGCCGGACACGATTGGTAGAAAAGCACGTAGATTACAGCATGTATGAGGTTAGAGCTGACTTTATACGGTCAGACGGTAGCAATGTGGGTTGCGCAGATCCAAAGGAAGTAATTGCAGATACTACTGGGTACATTCCTCCAGGTAGATTGGCAGATGAGATCGATCTGGCCAAAGAGGAATCAAAGAAGGTGACAATTAATGAATTGATAGCAAAGCAACACTCACTAGTTGACGAGTTACAGGAAAAGGTTTCGGTATTGGAGGGGAAGCTACAGACTAAGCCTCAGGACAAACGTGTTGAGATTAAAACTGTATGTGAACAGAGGCTGAAAAAGCCGCCAGATAAGCAGGATTTAGGATCAAAGCCGGATGGTTTTTCTGGAATGACCTGGATATAGACGAGGATTTACTGTGGGAAAATAAAGAAACAGTCGAGGACAGGTGTAGACAGATAGTAGTGTCTGTTAATATGCACGACCTACAACTAAACGTGTTGATTGACACCGGTGCAGAATTGAGTGCTGTATCTGGGAAAATATTTGAGTTACTGAAAGACAGACCTGGTATCGTAGTTATGCCAGTAACAGGAGTGAAAATTATCGGTGCTACTGGGAAGGCCAGTAAATCGGTCACAAAACAGATTTTGGTCAACTTCGAGGTATGTGGGGCACGATTTGAACAAGAGTTTGTCGTCGTGCCAGACTTAATTACGGAAGTAATTATCGGGTTAGATTGGCTATTAAAGTACCGTGCAGTGATTAATTGCGAAAACAAAACTTTGACTTGTACGTCACAAGATAAAACAATAGTAATTAGCTTTGATGAGGCAGGAGATGGTGTGCATAGGCAATACCAGCCTATACACATTAACTGCCCGGATGCTATTGACATAGATATAATTTGGAACTACTGTAACGTGAGGAATCTCGGCATTGACAATAGTGTAGAAAGTGAATTGGAAACTATTGTAGACGGTGTGTCAAACGTAACACGCGAACAAAGACGAGGCCTGTATGAAGTAATAACGAGGAATAAGAGTGTGTTTCCAGACAAACCGAGTATTGGTGTGAAAAAGATCGTTTGCCAGAAATAATGAAGCTAAAAACCGATGCTCGCATACGTCGTCATGACGCTAAAGCGCGTTTTGCTATGTTTGCAATCGGAGACTTAGTACTTGTAAAAGCTCATGAGAAATCGAGCGAGATAGACAATGAAATCTCGAAATTTAAGTTTGTTTATAACGGACCATATAAAGTCATTGGTATACGTCACACAAATGCTTATTGCTTAGAGTATCCAAGCTCTGGAAAACTATTAGGTATACGGAACATTGTAGACTTGAAATTGTACCAACCTAGGATCGATTAATACCACACAATGGGTAATTTGTACAGTATGTAAATATAGAGTGTAAGATTTAAGGATTTGCTAGGTTGCCATGCTTATGCCTGACCAAGAGGTCATTAAAGAAGTTGTAATTAATAAGTAATTAATTTTGACTGAATGATTTAAGAGTAATTGATTAGTAATCATTTGAAAAATCCAAGCTGCTAGTTTAAGTTTTCAGCTGAGTCACTGTAGATTAAGGAATGTAAATATGATTTTGTAACTAGCTGTAAGATTTCATAAATATGTGACTTACTAGTCATTGCCGATG
This sequence comes from Schistocerca serialis cubense, assembly GCF_023864345.2. Taxonomy (NCBI): domain Eukaryota; kingdom Metazoa; phylum Arthropoda; class Insecta; order Orthoptera; family Acrididae; genus Schistocerca; species Schistocerca serialis. Next base: position 66,960,518 of record NC_064644.1, read on the forward strand.
TACTTAGACGCTGTTTTAAGTTTCAGGCTAGTACATGCGTGTGATGATGGACAGTGTTGAGTTATCCACTGTGTTAGTGTTATGGACTCCTTGAGATTACTCGGGAGTGAGGTTTCGGAAAGAATTCAGTGAAACGGACGTTCTGGAAATGCCGTTACACAGGCGAGTGAGATCAAGCGTGCGGCACAGGCGGGCGCAACAATACTGGCGAGGCGGAGCCGCTGTCTTGTGCCGTTGTCGGCTCATGTGCCGCTGTCGGCATTCTTCGCACTTGCGAGTACGGAAGGCGGAATTGTTGTTCTTCCCTTACAGCTGATGTGAAGGAATTCTGCTGTCAATATATATGGTTTCTTTCGATCTGCCGAATATTATTTTCTTGTTTAGCTTTAATTGGACTCTCTTGATGTGAATATTAATTATGAAAATGTTATATAAAAATGTGTATAATATGTAATTAATAATTAATTTGCGTATTTTGATCTACCTGTTTTTATGGCCATGTACTCTGATTAATTTTGTAAATAATATTCCATTTCTTGGTACTGTTAGGAATTTTGACGATTTTAGAATAGCAAAACCATTTTCTATGTTTGCTATGAATTTTAATATGTTGCCAACCTGTTTTATTTTGTGCAAGATGAGAGTGGAATAAGATTAGGAGTGTCTCCACTCAATTATTATGGTCTAAAAATTGATTTATGCTTCATTAGACGAATGCTAAATTTTGTTGATGTTTTGAGTATATGCATTACCGCTGTTTCTTTTTTAGGACATTTTCTGAGTCTGTTTAGGTTACACGAACATCCTCAGACAATGTGGGGCACGTGTAACGCCGGAAATGCATATCCTCCTATTTCCATCTATTGTACTATAATTTTTTCCTTGTTTTGTTACCTCAAGATATGACATTTCTGTGTCTTTGTATATTGTAATTGTTTTACTATTTGTATATATATGCATTTATGTCGATGTATAATTGGTTTGTTTTGTGAATGTTATTTGTATTTATACGCTGGGTCTGGCCTAGGGAAAACTATGCTATCGAACGAATACATCGATAGGTCGTGTGAAGAACGAAAGTGTGCAGGATCTTTGGTAGTGTTAACTCTGCCGCGTGGAGCGCGGGCAGCGGGAAGGGGTCTGACTGGAGTAGCGAGTGGAGCAGGTGTGTTGTGTGTAGCTCCCGCGAGTTGCTGCGCTTTCGGGGTTTGGCAGCATGTAATTGCGCTCGACTTGCGATAATAGTTTCTGACATGGTGTCGCGGACGGGAAGCATTAGCTGGCGCACATCAAGAGCCCGTTTCGTCTGGTGACCGTGTTGAGAAGAAGGCGCGCCAACATCCAGCTTCTGCAACAGCGGCGGCCGACAATGAGTGACTGTCGCCACCTCCTCGATCGACGGCTTCAAACCTTCAATCAACCAACAAGGAAGACTGGAAGCACGTAAAGTTTTAGAACTGTATGGCAGACCTCAGCTTTTCAAATTGTTCCATTTACCTCGCAAAATTACAGCAACTTAGCATGAACCTTTGTTGCTCATTGTCCCAATTGCATTACCAGGCAGGGTCCCTTCCTTTTCCGAAATCAACCCGAGTGTCATTGAAATTCAAACGCCAGCATAATTCCATTTCACTGCTTTAATTTCAAAGTTCACTTTAAGTATTCATAGCCGGCTACAATATTTAGATTACACATGCACAAATTAAGAGTGCGAGTTTTGTTACCGTATTTTAGCTTACCTGTGACTGCAGCTCAGCTTGGTACGTACAAAATCTTACTATTGTTAATTGTTCAGAATCATTTAATTCAAGTTCAAAGTTAAATCTCTTATTTCTAAATTGCGTAGAGTCAAGTTGCTTTTGAAATGATTGTTGAGGTAGTCCAAGACTAACCGTATTTTAATGAATTTCGATGTGCTTCAGAAAGAAAGCTCACTATTAACTTCAGTCACTAAATCAACTTTCGGTTTTCGGTTTTATTAATTGTTTTGCTAAATTATGTCAGAGTGTAGCGAGATTTATTACTTCCGACAAACTTTCAGTTTTCACACTACACGTGTCAACCTTCAGCTGCCACGCTTCTAGTGCTAATTATATGTGTAATAACCTTTCTTTTTCAGTTACTATAGTAATTGTCCTTAGGACTGGCGACCGTAATTTCCCCCAAATCTCATATATCTAATTACCGCTAGTTAATTGTTAACGTAACGGCCGCACATTTACTTTCTTTATTAACTTTACCCCTTTTCAAAATTAATTTCCACCAGTTTCATTGGCATTTATCCTTTCATTTAGATGTAACCCTTTCCTCCCTCTTTATCGACAGATTAACTTCGGTGACGATTGCTTTTCCCAAATTTCCATTAGGTACACGCGGTTTAATTTTTCACTGTCATTTAGGTCGATAAGTGAGGGGGAGGTTACACAGTCTTCCTGCAACACTCCAGGATCTTCCTACTGCAAGTTTCAGAGAGATTGTTGCAATCGAAAAAGATGTACTTCATAAATTCCTCATGGAATTCTACACAGTCATAGCTGCAGCAGAAAACTCCATGAAAACCTTTTAAATTAAATTTCAGGTTGTCTGCTATAGCATAGATATTCTTATTTTACCCCACAATACATCGTAGTAGAGTAACTGTAAGTAGCAAAATTAATAATGTTTATCTTTTAAATGAGGCACGTCCGGTCATTTAAGTATGAATGTACCCACTACACAGACAAAGACACAGAACATAAAACACTACAAAACCCCACCACACTATGATAAATCAGACGTTACCTTTCAATGCTTTAAAACAGAAGAAAGACCATGTTCACTTTCTATAAACAGTATTTTATACACAAAAACGTAAACTGAAACGAAAAATAAAATTCTGCATCAGAAGAAAAGCAATAACAGAACAAGAATATTCCCATTTCTTCCCAAATCATAAAAGAAACAAACACACAAATCAACAGACTACTCCTCTCACAAAACTATTGAGCCAACCTTCACCCACCCGCCCCCAACCCACTTCCCATTCCACCCCTACTCTTCATAGTTTCCATGATTACTAAGTTAAGCTGACCTCTGGGAGAAATGCAGTGCACAGCGTGTTTACAGCAGGACGTTTATGCATAATAACGATATGTAGCTGATTGAAAACCAATGGGCCGGATAGTACAAAGTTCTCAAAACTTCGTGGAGATTAGAAAATGTTTTGCTGTCAACAAATTCACCATATTTCCTTGCAACTCAAAGCCGCGTTCCTTTGATCGTAGGACTCCATCAGACATATCAGCCTACAAATAAATACATTAGGTGTCATTTAGGCTCAGTTGTCGACCTGATAACTGGCTAGTGAAATAATGCATGACGACTATAAAACAGGGATCAATATCTGGATGCGCCGTGATAAGCACTTGTGCAATTGCAGAAAAATTGGTTCATTGGTAACTGCACTCCAATCAAAAGTAATAATAATGTGGTACATAAATGCATTTTACAACATGCGCTTCTGCAGCATCACGTCATGCCCTGATGGTCGCAATTGAAGATTTAGGTAATTAATTGTTGAGCCAAAGTTTTATGACCACTGTCCACCTCGAGACAGAATCCCCTCTGGTGGCCTTGTCGACATAAGAGCATAAGCGGAGCAGATGCGAATGGGAAGCGACTCTACGGGCCACAAATAAGGAAATCCACTACCTAGCATCTGGTCGATTGTTAGCATGGTGCTGTCGTATGTATGGAAAAATATTGAAGAGCGGGCCAACAAGAAGGCGACAAAGCGTAGGACTGCCAATTCGCTAAAGTAGTACAAGCAGAGATCAATGGTTGGGCTATCGAAGGAGTGCAATGCTGTAGGAGTCGCAAGTGTCTTGGAACACACAGTTTAGTGCGTGTTTTTCAACAAGGAACCTCTCAAAAGATGGTACGTACATTTTCCCGCGTTGCGGCGGCGGCATCGTCAGTTATGATTGCAGTGGACACCGGATAATCGATATTGGACCCATGGATCAATGGAAATGTGTCACCTGAGTCACCTCAATCAAGTTTCTTGTCACACCAGGTCGGTAGTCGTGACCGGATACACCGTCAGTTTGATCGGCAGCTCGACATACGCATAGCGCCACGGATGCTGGCCAGAGGAGGTAGTGTTGTGCTATGTGGCACATTTACTAGGGTAACAATGATGGTAGCAGAAGACCTGTGGGCTAAGTGGATATTACTGCGTATCACCTGCATCCCCTCGTGCTTGATGGTGATGACACCTTAAAGAGGACAACAATGTCGGCATCAAGGCCGGAATCGTGCTATACTGATTTGAGGAGCATGATGAGACGCTCACGATGGTGGCTTGGCCACAGGATGTGTGTGATCGGTAGCCGATGAAAGACTTTTGTGCCGTTACTTGGATCATCTCTGCAACCACAAATCACTCTTAATTTACGAGAACTGTGTGACCTGTGCATGGGTATCTTTTACATCACAACTATGGTTCAAATTGTTCAAATGGATATGAACACAATGGGACTTAACATCTGTGGTCATCAGTCCCTTAGAACTTAGAACTACTTAAACCTAACTGACCACACACATCCATGCCCGAGGCAGAATTCGAACCTGAGACTGTAGCGGTCACGCGGTTCCAAACTGAAGCTCCTAGAACCGCACGGCCTCACCGGCCGGCACAACTATGGAAATTGAAATTTGAGGTAAGGACTATGGGACTAAACTGGTGAAGTCATCAGTCCCTAGGCCTACGCACCACTTAATCTAACTTAAAGTAACTAATGCTAAGGACAACACACACACCCATTCCCGAGGGAGGACTCAAACCTCCGACGGGGGAAACCGCACGAACCGTAACAAGACGCCTAAGACCGCACGGCTACCGCCCCCCCCCCCCCCCCCCCCCCATGGATATCATTAAACGAAGTTTTCCAAAATAAAAATTTTGTGCACAGTAAGGTACCGTAGGTAAAGTATCACGTTCTGTTTCGCCCGACAGCCATATTGTCCTCCGCAAATGGCGTCATCGAAAGTGGTATGGAGGGACATGGTGTCATTACACCGCTGTCCCAGGAACTAACTATTATTCACCGCTATAAAGGGAATTTTTGTACCTCTGTGTTCTCCATCCCTTGTGCAGTTCATATCTGTATAGACAGCCAAGGACAAGGCTGCTAGTTTTTAAATTTTTTATTTTTCCTGTAAAATAGAAAAAATAACAAGCAGCGTTGTCCTTGTCAATATATACAAATTAGCGACGTCAGCAATGCTTCACAATTGCTAAATATGTATATATGTATCAGAACAGCAAATACATTGTAACACACACACACATAGACACACACACACACACACACACACACACACACACACACACACACACACACACACAGACACACAGGCATAGTCTGATAATTTTTTTTCTGTACACAGGGTGTTCTGAAATCTCCGTTACAAACTTCTAGGACTTGTGGAGGGGAGTGAGTACGTAGTATTTTGAACCCTTGTGCGGAATCGTCGCTCAACGACCCTGCAGATCGTCGAAGTTATAGGCGCCGTCCACTGCAAATGTGTGTATATATACAGGATGATTCCGTTATGTCGTTACAAACTTTCTAAGATGATGGAGAAGGATAAACACTATTTTTCTTCTTTAGGTTGAGGAGCTTAATATATGTCTGATAACGATATGGTTATTAGAGCACATACACCAAATAGCTTCTTGTAATAAGTAATCTTTATTTACGACTGACTGTTTCGGCTCAATCGGCATTTTCAAGTACGTCTAGATTGATGTGACGTCCATATTGCGTCGTTAGTGGATTCTTTTCTAGATGTCATTCCTTTAGTAACATCGTAAATAATGCCAAGATACTGAAAATAAAATACTGTCGTAAAAGTGGAACTGTCAAACTGTTGTCACGTCGTAATGAACATTATATTTTCAACATCTTGACATCATTTACGATCTCGTTAAAACAATCACAGTTACAAAAAAGTCCACTAACGACGCAATATGGACGTCACATCAACCTAGACGTACATAAAAATGGCGATTAAGCAGACTGTCGAGAATGAAGATTACTCATTGTAAGCAGCTATTTGGTGTACGTATTCTAATAAAGGATAAATGAATCTATGTTAGGCAAAGGTCCCTGTACTGGAAACGAACGAGTCGAAAGTTACATGTGAAAACTATTCTGATACCTTTGAGGATGGAATACATGTACTGGTACTGTTTATGCTAAGATTGTAGGGTAGTTAATTTTCAGAGGTGACAGCATGTGCCAAAAGCAGGAAAAAATCTTCAGTAAAATGGGCTGAAAAATGCATACCTGAGGAGCTATGACCACTACTGCGGAACACATCTGCTCTATTGAATAGTGCTCATTGCCCTTAATGTATGTATATCAAAGCCTGTGTTTGCTAGACATTTATTCTTGTTTTGTTCTATACTACCACCTCTGAAAGATGTCTGTTCTACAATCTTAGCAATAACAGCGCCAGTACATTTATTCCACTGGAACAGGTATCAGAGCAGCTTTTCTGGCGCCGGCGCCTATAATTTTGAACACATGTAGCGTCGTTGGATGACGTTTCCGGACATGGGTTCCTGTTCGAAATATGATGTACTCACTCCCCTCTACAAGACACAGAAGTTTGTAACGTAAATTTATGAACACCCTGTACATTAAAGAATACGCAGCCTACGTCTGAACATTTGTTACAGTATTATGTAAGAATCTGAAATTAACCGGCCAAGAACCTTAAGCGAGTTTTGCTACCAACGTTTCCCTTTTATGTAATACACGTACACTGACGGAAAAAAATCGCAACACTAAAAAATAGTTAATGAAGTGTAATGAAATTTCGGGAATGTACATGTGTAGGTGATTAACTTTGCAAGCTCACAGGTAAATGTCAGCGCAAGATAAGCCACTGCAAACGTGAAATGCTGGTACATTATTAACAGGACTAACAGGCACATTGTAGAATACAAGCATGCAAATGTGCATGTATTTTTTTTGTACAGGTTTCGGTTGAAAGATTATGGGATCAAGTTGCATGTATGTGGCACTTGGTCGGTCAATACAGGGACGATTAACAGTGTTTGTGGGTGGCGCTGGATATGATATCCCATATGCTGTCAACTAGAAACAGGTCTGGTTATGGAGTTGGCCAAGGCAACATGTTGACATGTTGAATTACAATAGCGGTATGTGAGTGAGCGTTAGCCTGTTAGAAACCACTCCCTGTAATGCTATTCATGAATGGCAGACCTACGTACAAATTTACATTCATAGTGACTAGGATAGTCACGAGAGTGCTCCACAGACTTGCAGTTCATTGTGACTAGCACGCAGACAAGTTGGTTGGAGGCCATTTACTGGCCTTCTTCTAACCAACACACGGCCACCACTGGCACAGAGGCAGAACCATCTGCCGTCAGAGGGCACTACAGACCTCCACTCTGCCCTCCAATGAGCTCTCGCTTGACACGACTGTAGTCACAGATGGCCGTGGTTTGCTTTCAGTGGAATACACGCTACAGGGCATCTGGCTCGGAGCTGTCCTTGAAGTAAGGGATTTGTAGCAGTTCGTTGTGTCACTGTGATGACAACCGGTCATCAGATTGCTACTGCAGATGGAGTATGACGTGCCCAGTCATGAGCCACAGCCGTACGCCGAGCACGGTGGTCTTTCTACTCGGTAATGCCACGTAGCCATCTGGAGCCCGGTCTTTTTGCGACCATGAGCACCGCAGCCAGCAGTAATGTAGAGTAATTACATTCTAGCCAGTCTTTTAGCAGCAGTATCGCAGAAGGAACATACAGCTTTTCGTTGCCTTGTTACACGACCCAGTTCACACTCAGTGAGGTTTTTATAGTGGCGCCTTTGTCGCCTTAAAGGCATTCTTGTCTAATTTCCAAATCACAACGTCGAATCTCAAAGGTAACTAACACTCGCGATTGTGAGAATGTGTATTTGAAGCAAAACTGACTTGCATACTCATAGTGGCACTACTAGCGGCTCTCCAATGCGGCTGGTGAGAAATCTGAATAGGCGTCATCTTTCAGATGTAGGAACGCCTATCACCTCTCGTTTATGTCGCACTTCTCCTAGGTATTGCCACTTTTTCCGTCAGTGTATATCTATCTAACATGAATATTTTATAAAAAGTAGGGTATGTCCGTCTGTACCTTTATTATTAGTATTGTTCATGAATTTGAAGCAATTTCGTCAAGAACGTTTCTAGATTTTTATTAACAACCTTTTTCATCTGTGTAGTGTATTTGTATTTACATACCATAGAATTTTTAAAAACTGCGTAGTCTGTGTCCGTCCGAGATTTTTGGTAACAATATTACACTATGACTTGCCTTTGTATAATAGTATAGATAGTGTCGTTCATCAACTACGAGGAGTAGTTTTTTCAGTCTCCAATCGTCTGCGAAATTGAAACGCCAATAGACATAAAAATGTTTTATTTGCAACATTTAGCTACAGCTTCCAGTTTCTTGGGTACATAGTCGCTGCTCCGACTTAGAGATTTGTCACAGCGCTGTGTAAAGTTCCCAATACCCTCGTCATAGAACGCAACCGTTTGTGAGTTCAGCCAATTCGCTACGTTGGTGCCCTCATAAACACCGGTTCCTGTGAGCGGAGAGATGAACATTAGAGGGAGCCAAGTCCGAAAAAGCACGAAACCCATGACAGTTAACTTGTGTGAACTGCATGATATCAGGCGACAACCCACAACTGGCACATCACACATGGCGAGAAACATTGTTTTATAAGGATCTTCACTTGCTCAGTGTGCGCTCAGAACTGGAAAATACAACGTGACGCAACAGATGGGGATACTAGAGACACTGCACAACACTTCTCCGGAAAGTTTCACCGGATTTTCCATGCGGTTTTAACCCTGTGATCCATCGGAGGTCGAAAAAAAAATCCCCGTATATAAAGATGCCATAGAAGTATACAAACATGGAAATAGTTTAATAGACAAGAAGCAGCCATGAATTTTGTGTCATGAGAACAGTAATTCTGTAGAACTGATAGATACGTTTTATCTCTAACAGACGGTAGTACCCGCTACATTTGGAAAGGGATTATTTCTCTTTATCACAAGTAAACGTTTCCCATTCATATTGTATGATTTATGCCGCTCCTCGACGTCAGTCGGTAAGACACATGGGAACGTCTCAGGATTTTCAACAAAGCCCTATACGAAACTGAGGAACCTAGCGGTTTCTTGAATCAGACTCATACAAATCGTTAAAATGGCTCTGAGCACTATTAGACTTAACTTCTGAGGTCATCAGTCCCCTAGAACGTAGAATTACTTAAACCTAACTAACCTAAGGACATCACACACATCCATACCCGAGGCAGGATTCGAACCTGCGGCCGTAGCGGTCGCGCGGTTCCAAACTGTAGCGCCTAGAACGGCTCGTTTACCCCGGCCGGAGCACTCACACAACGGGGAAGATTTACCACCAGTAATCGACAGTCGTACTTGCCATGTACAAATCAAAAATGAAACAGGGAAGTGTGAAAATGATACTGGTAACAGACAAACCCTTTGTTATGACTTGACGAAACTAAAATCGACTGGCCGTAAGTGTGGGTGCTTTGATTGTTCTGGAACATGGCTGAACCGATCTTAACATGCAAAACAACAGTTAAGTTTATCACAAACATGATAAAGCGATGTATTTAACTTTATACATCACTGTGTCGAATATTTAGAATTGTCTTTGAACAGTCAGGCTGCCTTGCGCTGTTGCCATTTTTCGGGGTACTCTCAGCCTCCTGACGCCAATTGAGGAGCTACTCGACCGAATAGAAGCGGCTTCGGTCAAGAATACCATCATAACGACCGAGAGAGCGGTGTGCTGACCCCACGCCCCTCCTATCCGCATCCTTCTCTGAGGAAGACACGGGGGTCGGATGGTCCCGATGGGCCACTTGTGTCCTGTAGACGGAGTGGAGTGGTGGTCTTTGAACAGTAAAGCATCACTTGATGCACACATTTGCTTGCTCTTTTCTTGAAGTACAGGTTCAAATTTACAGAAGTACACTTCCATCTGGGACTTGAATAGTACTGCTGCCATAACTAGACGATGTTGACTGCTACATAGGATGTCACGAACTGGAGCAGAGCGAATACCCACGTTCGGCCCTATATCGACCTCCATGTGCTGGCGCTGTAGTGCTGAGAGAGCGGGCTTGTCTTCAGGGGCGCCTCTCATTCGTTGTTGCCGACCGCAGCGAGTCGTCGCTGATTTCTGTGGCAACGATGCGCTTTGCCAACTTCGTTGTGGCAGCAAGATCTTTGGGTGATTCCACACTGTCTGCCACACACTATAGATGTGGAAATACGAAAATCGTCGCACGATAGAGCACTCCATGCCAGTATGCCAGTAACTTATATTAAGAAATCAGTGGACGAACGGCGACGAAAACTTTACAGAGTAATGTTGATGAACTGACTGAGAAATTCAGTTACTGTTAGTCTGCGTCAATAGCCAACCTGGCCACTGCAGAAATACTGCATATTTCCTTTTGGAGAATGACTGGAGTTGTCTGCGTTCAAGAAAAATCTACGGAGGAATTGTAAAAACCTAGTCACCTACATCAACAGGCACTGAATGATGTGAAAGCAACAGTGTGGGCGATAGTAAGTGCAATGTATTACTAAGTCGATCTTGTTCCATCAAACCATAAATTATGATAGCTACACTATTCAGGCACGCATTGGAGGATATTAATACGGGTAGCTCAGTCAGTAGAGGATTTGTCTGACAAAGGCAAAGTTCCAAAATTTAAACTCTGGTGCAGCTCAAGGCTTTACTCTGTTAGGAAGTTTCAAATTGGCGCACGCTATAAGATGCTAATCATGGCAAAGTTAGCAGTTTACATCATCATATTTACTACAATGCTTGTGAGTACATAATGTTTTATAGCAGGGGACTATTTTTCAGGCGTATGATTACATGATAAGTTCAGTCTTAACGGTGACCTCTGATCTGGGAATGCTAGTATGCTACTAATGATTTTGAGATGCTCGTACGGCGGTTCCTAAGCTCACTGGCTCTCCTATTCCTGTTCTACAGCCAGCACGGCCTCTGTGGAGAGCGGGCGTCCCGTGTCCACCGTAATTGGAACACGGCGTCCGGCCTAGCGACCGTCAATTAAGCTGCCGCAGCGTCATCGCCCACACAGCGCACTGAGCCTCGCGCAATCTGCCGAGTACACCTCCAAAGATTACCAAATGTGGGATATCGACATGCTCCTGGAGGATTTTCTGCGTACATTCGCTTCTTGAGAATTCTGTACCATCTAGATCAGTGGTTCATTATGCGGTCGTAACAATTTATATGTGGATGGAGGTGGTGTGGGGCAAATCGAAATGTAACTTTGTGAGAGAAAATAATACACTACGGGCCATTAAAATTGCTACACCACGAAGATGACGCGTTACTGACGCAAAATTTAACCGGCAGGAACAAGATGCTGTGATATACAAATGATTAGCTTTTCAGAGCATTCACACAAGGCTCGAGCCTGTGGCGACACCTACAACGTGCTGACATGAGGAAAGTTTCCAACCGATTTCTCATACACAAACAGCCGTTGACCGGCGTTGCCTGGTGAAACATTGTTGTGAAGCCTCGTGTAAGGAGGATAAATGCGTAACATCACGTTTCCGACTTTGATAAACGTTGGATTTTAGCCTATCGCGATTGCGGTTTATCGTATCAAGACATCGCTGCTCGCGTTGGTCGAGATCCAATGACTGTTAGCAGAACATGGAGTCGGTGGGTTTAGGAGGGTAATACGGAAAGCCGTGCTGGATCCCAACGGAATCGTATCACTAGCAGTCGAGATGACAGGCATCTTATCTGCATGGCTGTAACGGATCGTGCAGCCACATCTGAATCCCTGAGTCAACAGATGGGGACGTTTGCAAGACAATAACCAACTACACGAACAGTTGGACGACGTTTTCAGAAGCCTGGACTATCAACTCGGAGACCATGGCTGCGGTTACCCTTGACGCTGCATCATAGATAGAAGCGCCTGCTTCAACGACGAACCTGGGTGCACGAATGGCAAAACGTCATGTTTTCGGATGAAACCAGGTTATGTCTACAGCATCATGAAGGTCGCATCCGTGTTTGGCGGCATCGCGGTGAACGCAGACTGGAAGCGTGTATTCGTCATCGCCATTATGGAGTATCACCTGGCGTGATGGTATGGGGTGCCATTGGTTACACCTCTCGGTCACCTCTTGTTCGCATTGACGGCACTTTGATCAGTGGACGTTACATTTCAGATGTGTTACGACCCGTGGCTCTACCCTTCATTCGATCCCTCCAAAACCCTACATCTCAGCAGGATAAGCAAGACCGCATGTTGCAGGTCCTGTACGGGCCTTTCTGGATACAGAAAATGTTCGACTGCTGCCCAGGCCAGCACATTCTCAAGAACTATCACCAACTGAAAACGTCTGGTCAATGGTGGCCGAGCAACTGGCAGGTCACAATACTCCAGTCACTACTCTTGATGAACTGTGGTGTCGTGTTGAAGTTGCATTGCAGCTGTACCTGTACACGCCATCCAAGCTCTGTCTGACTGAATGCCCAGTTGTATCAAGGGCGTTATTACTGCCAGAGTTGGTTGTTCTGGGTACTGATTTCTCAGGATCTATGCATCCAAATTGCGTGAAAATGTAATCACATGTCAGTTCTAGTATAATATATTTGTGCAATGAATACCCGTTTATCATCTGCATTTCTTCTTGGTGTTGCAATTTTAATGGCCAATAGTGTAAAAAGACTGAATTAAACTCCAATGCATGGCGTACGTAAGTAGCGTTGTTTGCGACGTCGTGCGCGATCCAAATCTGGGCAGACAAGCTGAAATTCGTGCACGTGCTTCCGCCGATGCGGCGGACTCTCAGAAATGGTGTGTTGGTTTTATCCGAGTTGAGTGAGTTGAAACCCACCCTAGAAGTAAGAGGGACATTCAATAAGTAATGCAACATGTATAATGGCGTATTGTTTTTAGGCGAGATGAGTGAGTTGGAACCCACCCTAGGAAGTAAGAGGGCCATTCAATAAGTAATGCAACATGTATTTTTCCTCTTCCAGTTTCGAGTGAAAAATGCTTAATATGTGGAACATCAGGAAATAATCTACAATCAGCACCTGTAGTTTCATAGTTGTGGTAGGTGGCGGTGCTATACATAGCCCTATTACAGTGTCTATAACGGAGGTGTGTTCCACGCAGAGAGCTGACACCGAAATGGAGGGAAAACCATAGCATGGCAGTTGATCGTAGGTGCTTGCTAAATATCAACGGAGATACGGCAGTGAACGAAAGCACGGTGAGTCGTTGGGAGTCTCATCTGTCATCATCGCAACAAGATCACGCATACTAGTCCATTCTCCCGCGTACTGGGCGGCCGCATACACCTGCGATTCCTGCGCTTTTGAAATGTGCGAACACTGTCATTCGAGGAGATCGACGAACCATACCTCACAGCACAATTGTACTTCTCTGGTGGTAGTGCAGCCAAACCCGTCCACCACTCGGAGAACTCAAAGCTGTGTGCCCGCTAGGTTTCCTCGCCGCCCCGCCTCACTGAAGACCATAAGGAGCAACGAAGTACCACCTGTCCGGAACTGCTTGAGTATTACGAGGCTGATAGTGTCAATGTTTGACGAACATCATCACAGGTAATGAAACATATGCTCATCACTTCGAAATGGAAACAAATGCAGAGACTATTGGAGTGGCGTCACACCACCTTTTCTACAAAGACACGCCCTCAGTCGATAAGGTCATGGCGACGGTCTTCTGGGCCCCTGAAGGGTGTACAGTGCTACCTTCCGAAAATTGAAGAAACAACCTCAGCCACAAAAATGAAGACGAATTCTTGTTTAACCATCATAACAGAAGGCTTCAAAAAAAGCTGTACACACGAGAGGAGCTCGCAATACTTCATTGGACAGTTCTGCCTCATCCACCCTACAGCTCGGACCTTGCGCCTTGGAATTTCCAACTTAGCCCAATGAAGGATGCACTGTACGTGGATGAAGCGGAGCTTACTGATACAGCAAGACGTTGGCTCCGACTCCGACGAGTAGAGTGGTGCCATGAGGACTTACTGTCTATCCCATTAAAATGGCCTAAGGCAGTCACTTGGCTCAGGGATCGTGTTGAAAAATAGCTTTTTGTAAAAGTGCGGAATAGAATAGTTTGGACTCCTGAATAAAACCAACCTGCTTTCAGAAAAAAATTGTTCCACTTCTTTGTGAATGCCCCGTCCAATTCAAAGAAAATCGTTGCTCCAGTTAGTAATCTCTACTGGTTTGTCAGTAACGTCTTATACTGCTGTGCACAAACACAAACAGAAATCGTAAGAAGAAAAGTTTGAGCGTCGACTGATCCACACAAATACTATTGGTCGATGACAGTGCCGCTGATGGCAGATGCAGTCCGTTCATAATGGTGAGGTTAACCCAAAATTGCACCTTTTCACTGTCGAAGCATGGATGCATTCATCGGTTTATATGAAACCGCAGATGAACTGCGTTGCCAGCCTAAAAATTACCAACCTTTCCATGTCATATCACCACAGTCTATTAGTAACACATTCAGAGACACGTTGGTGGTATGTGCTCGTGCATTTCCCTACATGAAACGACAACAGGTCTTTTCCTTAGCTCTTATTTGCCGTGTATTGTTCACACAGTGTGTGATCAAATTTTCTGGTGTAATGCGACAATATTTTGCCACTATATGTTTAATAATCCGTAAATTATTTCCGATTCAGATTTATACTAAATCACAGTTTACGATGCACAGCCAGATAATTAATCATTTCATTGGCTGATACCGGCTAGCACAGACAACTTCGGTAGTACTGCCTGCCTGGGATTTAATTACAGTCGAGCACTGGCAGAAAGGGTGACAAAAGCAATCCGTTCCTCAGAAATCGCTGTCGGCTAAATAGGGGATGGCGAGAGAGTTGTGGTGTTCTGCAGGGGCAGTGCGGACAGTGCGGGAGGGATGTCGCACTCTGGTGGTACGAAAAAAAAATTCACAATAGCATATATGGCAGAAGACCATCGTAAGCAGAACAAGACGAAAAGACATCCTTTTTACCGTTAAGGAATGTATGGGGCCACAAACGACAGTAGGGATCTGCCCTCTCAGGAATCTTCTCATGGAAAGTGCAGGAGCACGCTTCTCACCAAAAGCAGAGACATGTGTTTGATTGGTGAAGAGGTAAGGATGTAGAAGGGGAAATGTAAGCTTCCAGAAAAAATGAAAGGAGTATGAGCTTCAGGTGATGCCTGGAGATTCATCACCCGTGGAGTGGCATCAATGTTTCTGCGATTCGTCACCTTAGTGCAAACGTACACGCCACTTGTCCAGGACGGATTTGCGTATGGCTTGGTTACACACTTCCCTGCAGGGGTCGTTCGATGACATTCCTTCTGGAGATCGACCTAGAGACTTCGCTGGCAAGACCTACAGTGGAGAATCTGGTGGTTAGATTCTCAGAGGTGTTGATTTCGTCACAGGGAGTGCGTGAAGTCGTTTCTCCGGAAACAGGGCTATTATTCTGTTAACTCAAATGACGATTCTTTAACTCTCTGTAGAGCCTGACACACGTTAAAGTACACTTCTCTATGGATGAATACTGAGTGGAAATTCTGTTCCTGGCTAGACAGCAAACAAAAATCTTGAATAATGTCCTGTCGTGAGTTGAGATAGTATCACCCCTAGGAGTTGGCGGACGGCATATTGCGTCCAATTCGTAGGCAGACAATTACAGGTAGACCACCTGCATCATCTGCACAGTGGCCGGCGCCCCAAGGAACTGATTATCGGTGTAGTATAACTGTCGTCCGTAATTCATTAGCTGATGTTCACACTTCTATTCGGCAGACAGAGAAAACAGTACATGTGTTCCATTTGCTTGGCTATTGAGCTTCTTCAGATACTGCCAGTGAAGGCGCAGATCTTTTGTTTCTCACCGCTAATCAATATCACCCAAGATTATTTCCGTCTAATACGCTAGTCCTATATTAAAGGAAGAGTTTGAACTAGCTCTGAAAAAATTGAAAAACAACAAATCGCCTGTTATAGACAATATCCCAGCCGAACTTCTGAAATCTGGAGTAGCAAAACTGAATCAGGAGTTGTATAATCTTGTTTCCAACATGTACGAGCAGGGTAAAATTCCCACAGACTTTGAGAAAAACATTATGATCCCCATTCCAAAGAAGGCAAATGCTACAAGATGTGAAAATTATAGGACGCTCAGCCTAGTTACGCACGCCTCTAAAATATTAACCTCAATTATCCTAAAACGCATAGAACAAAAAGTCGAAGCTACACTCTACAAAGACCAGTTTGGATTCTGGAAAGATAGAGGAACCAGAGAAGCAATATTTGCTCTAAAACTAATAATAGAGAAACGGGTAGATAAGAACCTGAAAACATACACAGCATTCGTAGATGTAGAGAAAGCCTTTGATAATGTTAAATGGGATAAGATGTTTGAGGTACTCAAAAAAATAGGAATATACCATAAAGATAGAAAAATGATATGGAACCTATACAAAAACGAGACAGCAGATATCCGTGGACGGACAAAACAAGAAGAGGTGCAGATACGGAAAGGTGTCGGACAAGGTTGCGCACCATCCCCTGTTATCTTTAACGTATACATTGAAGAGGCGCTGAAAAAAGTAAGGGAAAATTCACAGACAGGTGTAGTAATTCATGGCCAACGAATAGATATGATAAGATATGCCGATGATATAGCTGTCCTGGCTGAAAGTGAAGAAGATCTTGTAGTCCTACTGAATAGAATGGATAATGTTATGGGTGAAGAATATAATATGAGAATTAATAAAGCAAAAACAAAAGTAATGGCATGCGACAAAGAAGATCAAGTGAAAGTCCAAGTTCATGTAGGCAATGAACTGGTTGAACAAGTTGATAAATTTACTTATCTGGGCAGTAATATTACCAGGGATGGAAGGAGTAAGGCAGAAGTGAGAAGTAGAATAGCTCAAGCAAAGGCTGCTTTTAACAAGAAGAAAACCATATTAACATCTAAGAGCATCAGCCTTGAAATCAGGAAAAGATATCTGAAATCATATTTGTGGAGTGTGGTATGCTATGTGTGTGAAACATGGACTCTCGGGACAGAGGAAGACCAGAAGCTAAATTCTTTTGAAATGTGGTGCTATAGACGCATGCTCAGAATAAAATGTATCTACAAGGTCACAAACGAAGTCGTTCTGGAAAGAGCAGGTGAGAAGAGAAGCTTTTGGAGTTTCATTGTTAAAAGAAGAGTGCAATTTACAGGCCATCTATTAAGACATAAAGGACTCCTGAACAAAATCATAGAGGGATATGTCGAGGGAAAAAGACCAAGAGGAATACCACGACTGAGGTACATGGATCAAACCGTGAAAAATGTGGGATGTAACACCTATAAAGAAATGAAGAGAAAAGCTGAAAGACGCACAGAATGGAGACAAGCTGCCATTGTAGCTGTTGCAAACCAATCCTTGGATTGACCACTACAGAAGAAGAAATAAGGTGCGGCGTGGTCTAAAGGAAGTCAAACGTATGTTCTACCAATTTAGAAATTATTTTATGCGAGAATCTAACATTTATATATTTCTTGCACTCCATATGTGTGTTAAGGAAATTAATGTCTAACGTCCCGTCAATAACGAGGTCATTAGAGACGGAACACACGGAAAGGACGTGGGAGATAGTCAGCCGTGGCCTTTCAAAGGAACCATCCCGTCAGTTGCCTGAAACGGTTTAGGGAAAGGACGGAAAACTTAAATCAGGATGACCGGACGCGGTTTGGAACCGTCGTCCTCTCGAATGCCAGTCCAGTGTGCTAACCATTCCGCACCTCGCTCAGTATATGTGTTTTGAGAACAAATAATTTACAGTATGTTAGTTGTGATTCGTTCTAGTAGCATCTCCATACGAATAAATGGTTTGATTTGCCGAACTGAGATGAAGTAAAACCACAGCACCGTACTTAGATATGGAACCCCGAGGTTTTTGTTGTCAATTGGTGGGTCCTTTTAATCATATTTAGGCGTGAGAATTCCATTGCAGTGACAACATTAAGCAACCCCAGATACACACACCACATACTCATGGCAAGGTGTGTCAGTACTACAAGTTATAGGGGATAAGTGATAACTTCTGTGAAGTTTGAAAGGCAGGGGATCACGAATTGGAATAAAGCTGGGAGGACGGGTCGCGAGTCGTGCTTGGGTGGCTCAGTCTGCGGCGACACCATAGCTCAGCTATAGCGTAAGACGAGTGGCCACTATGTGTAACATAAAAAATGACTGAGTGATGATATCGTCGATGAAATTTGAGAGATATCATAAGACATGCACACAGAACTAACGGCTGAAGAGGAACAAAAATGGTTCAAATGGCTGTAAGCACTATGGGACTTAATATCTGAGGTCATCAGTCCCCTAGATTTAGAACTACTTAAACCTAACTAACCTAAGGATATCACACACATCCATGCCCGAGGCAGGATTCGAACCTGCGACGGTGGTAGCCGCGTAGTTCCGGACTGAAGCGCCTAGAGCCGCTCGGCGTAAAGGAAAAGAAAGTCGACTGAGCACTTACACGTGTATGGAAAGAGTCCCAGGTTCGAGTCCCTGTCCAGCACACAGTTTCAATCTGCCACAAAGTTTCAATATTAGTGTGCCTTGAACTGCTAGTATTTTCAGTGCAAACCGTACTGGCTAATCACTGCATATCTCCGAAGTTCTCTTCCATAAACTGTATACATTAATCCTTACACATGTCCAGACCTCAGTATAAACTAGTACTATTTATCAACGAAGCGCGCTTATTAAGTAAACAGAAGAACAACAACCATCACCAGAATGCTTGTGGTATACTACTTTTTAAATCAAAGTTCTGAAGAATCTGAAACGGAAGGTTTACTAACAGTGCATTCATATTATTATTATTCTTTTAGCTTGCATTTTTCTGTGTCTCTACGCGTTCAGCATTGATGTGCTTTTTGGGGATGTTAGTGACATTCGGTGCCATCAACAACGAACACTGGGACGGAATCTGTGCTCCCCATCTGTCTGTGGCTACAGTAAATCTCATATTTAAGTATGAGAACTTTTTCGGTGTGCTTGCGTAGAGAGTGCAACTTTCCTGAATATAAATAATTAATACGTTGAATGTTATATTGTATATCAGTATTTCGCAAGAACGTAAGACCAGAATGTGAGAATGAGAATGGGTTTGTAACAGATGGAGTCTCAACTGAATTTTTCGTAGCCGGCCGTTGTGGCCGAGCGGTTCTAGGTGCTTTAGTCTGGAACCGCGCGACCGCTACGGTCGCAGGTTCGAATCCAGCCTCGGGCATGGATGTGTGTGATGTCCTTAGGTTAGTTAGGTTAAGTTCCAGGGGACTGATGACCTCAGATGTTAAGTCTCATAGTGCTCAGAGCCATTTTGAATTTTTCGTAACCTGAAAGTGATAACAAATTTTGAAATGAAAATTAACTGTAAATGAAATTGTGGTGTTTTGACTGTGATATTAAATTTGGCCTAACTAATTTTCATGGCTTGCTTGTGGCAATGAAAACTCGGTACTGATCGATGGTAATGAAAATGAAAATATAGCGCAGTACCAAGTCATCTAAAAGGAAAGAAAGAATTGCGCAGTGCACTGCAAAGTCATGTAGCTGTTCTAAGCACATCATGCTTCAGTTTTGACCGCTGTGTTCCGCACAGTGCAATGCGGCGACGCACTATCAAAAATCGAAATTTTTGTTGGAAGACGGAGGAGGAAACTGCATTTACTATATTATTGAAAAAAAATGGCACAAAACTACACTACAACTGTAATTTCTTCCTTAACATTACAACCATATTTACAAAAATTACTTCTGATTAAAAATTTGACTGCCATGAAATGAATTAGCAGAATGATTAGGGAGTGGTAAATCTACAGCTTCTGAGAGCAAACGTGTGCACGAATAGCTTTCTTCAATCAAGTCTCAGTGATCGAGCTAACTAAACCTAACCACTAAAGTAGAATCCCATTAAAATTTTCCCTTTTCTAAACACTTCGAATATTACGCATAAACAACCAATACAGTGGCAACACTACCTGAAAAACTCCACTCTTCTCAAATCAGTCTTCACCAAATCATATTTCCAGAAATCACCATCCTCTGTGTCTTTATCTCTGTGGTCTTTGACAATTTTCAGGTCACGCAATAGTGTGACCAACACCTCACTCACTCACTCATTTCCTTCTCACAGGATGCTATTGACAACCAAAGATCGCACTGCTTTTACTCAGAACCTCTGTAGTGCAAGATATCGACTATTAAAAACTACTGTTTGTAAAATATCTAGAGTGTAGGTACGAAGTATAACACATCGATTGAAAATAGAGCTGTTATCACTCTCGCTGCTCACCAGAAATAAACTAGAAAACTTACACGTGTAACGACCCGAGACAAGGGCATCAGCCCGGTATTAAACTAACTATATGTGGGAGACACCCAAGGGTGGCTGGCTCACCAACCCTCGTCATTAATGCGCCAGGGGGACCTGGTGCGGGGCAGACCTGCATCCCTAAATCCCGGAAGTGGCGCATTAAAGCGCTCGGCAATCCGGGCGGCTGTTTATAAGCAGTGTGTAGTACCAATTTTGTTTTATGGCAGTGAACCACTGACTTTCATGCGAAAATCACTCAAAAACTGATGCTGCTCAGAGCGCAGTAGAGATACGTGAGTTGAAATAGTACCGAAGTCGTTTTGCAAGGCCAGGAGCATGGCGTTAACTAGGACTCCGCTATGTACTTCTAACTGAATTTCATGAAGGAATTGGCTTTGAGACTATTGATACTTGCAGAAATCAGTGAAGATTCACACACGGAAATTTTTCGGTTATAAGAAAAGTCATCGTATCCGAGCACTGTTTATGTTCCACTGAAGTCAGATACATCTGATATCAGCACATCCGTCACTTAATTCAACTGGTTTTGCGTTCATCACTCAATTGCGCTACTACATAACTCCAGTTGCGAGTACAGAAACATGGTTGCTGTAAATAGCAAGGCTTAACTACATTTAACCGAATTATTAATATAACCCCATCCCTGAACCTTGCTTTCTATGCAAATAACAAATCCCACGCTGTAGAGCATTAAAATTTGTAACTTAAATCTTGTCTTGATCGCATTCAGTTTAATGATAGTTAGGTCAGTCACCTCCACAGATACTTCAACAAATGACGGATGAAGCATTCGAACATCTTAAGGAATTCGGCTGAAAATTAATCAGCGTGCGATACGTTACGTGGCTGGTTTTCATCCGGAACGAGCCTCGTAAATGCTGACTCTTGTTTGTCTCATGTTGATGGTGTACAATCCTGACCTTTGGTATCTCCTTTAAAGCATAATTTACAAGAAGACGCTACGTTGCGAAACCTGGTTTCGAAAAGAAAATGGTTCAAATGGCTCTGAGCTCTGTGGGACTTAACTGCTGTGGTCATCAGTCCCCTAGAACTTAGAACTACTTAAACCTAACTAACCTAAGGACATCACACCCATTCATGCCCGAGGCGGGATTCGAACCTGCGACCGTAGCGGTCACGCGGTTCCAGACTGTAGCGCCTAGAACCGCACGGCCACTCCGGACGGAAACTTCGTTTCGAAATCGTACTGATAGCCACTTAGCAGGTGCGGCCCTTTGTGCCGAAAGTCGCTGGCGAAACTAATCTGATTCAGGGCGTCCCAACTTTAACGACACGAAACTACCAGTCTGAGGTTATGTGATCTTTCAATAAAAACAGTGGGAACGTGGGAAAATTGTTGGTATCCCCACTGATACGCTTCGCTTGGTTCCTTGTGGGACGTTAAAGATAATCATTACAGGCACTGCTGCTCTTGCTACATTCTTAGTGATACGACCATCGAAATGTTGAAAGTGTCGGAATTACTGACAAAAAAAAAAAAAAAAAAAAACATTCCATAAGAAAC
Organism: Schistocerca serialis cubense; assembly: GCF_023864345.2. Lineage (NCBI taxonomy): Eukaryota > Metazoa > Arthropoda > Insecta > Orthoptera > Acrididae > Schistocerca > Schistocerca serialis. The sequence goes on from NC_064644.1 coordinate 66,982,620, forward strand.
CGTAAGACATAAAAGACCAGGGACGATACCTCTTTGTATTGGGAACGTCATGTAGGTACGACATTACAATGTCTGTGTAATTCTGAATTAGCCGGCCTTTGTGGCCGAGTGGTTCTAGGCGCTTCAGTCTGGAACCGCGCGACCGGTACGGTCGCAGGTTTGATTCCTGCCTCGGGAACGGATGCGTGTGATGTCCTTAGGTTAGTTAGGTTTAACTAGTTCTAAGTTATAGGGGACTGATGACCTCAAGTGTTAAGTCCCATAGTGCTCAGAGCCATTTGAACCATTTATTCTGAATTCCTTTGCATCGTAGTTCAGAATAACAGAGGCATTGCTATATCCGCCGACACCAAGCAATCGTCTTTCGAGTAAAATGCCTCACCAGCGCGGGAATATAAATAACAGATGCACGAGTACAGTTTGTAGACGCATGGATGACGACACATGGAGGTTTGAGTCTGGCTTTCATTTGTGCACTGATAGCCAAATTGCTCGCGGTAAGCGGGAAATCCGGGATCGTCTGCCGGTCCGGCGCAAGGTCTGATTGTAGTCTTTCAATTCTACAGCTGATGTATTTCCATATTTGGAATTGCGAATACATTTAATGTGTTATGCAGATGCTATGAGGCAACATGAAGCCAATCTAAAAAGAGTGACTTCACTAAAAGCACGCCTTCGCAAATACGGAAGTCGTCCATATACAATGTGCGAGTAACGATGGAAATAGTAAAGTTGGTATGTACGGAGCGAATAGCTTGAAGAACGAAAGTCAGAGATAAGACTTGTCCCAAATAGGTGAAGCCACAAACATCTGAAACAAATTTAGCAACTCTAGATTTTGGAATGTGATATTAATCGCATACAGACGAGAAATACGAATTTCCACTTGACAAAAGGACGTTATGTTTTCTCTAGTTTCAGTACCGTCTACAATGACTTACGGATTAGTGTATCTTCTTTGCTTACAGGATGTTGAGCTCCGATAAGATCTGTTATTTGATCAGGTGTCATTCTTAGATGTTTTAAGGATATTATCGGTTAATCTACATCTACATCTACATCTATACTCCGCGAGCCACCTTACGGTGTGTGGCGGAGGGTACTTATTGTACCACTATCTGATCCCCCCTTCCCTGTTCCATTCACGAATTGTGCGTGGAAAGAACGACTGTTTGTAAGTCTCCGTATTTGCTCTAATTTCTCGGATCTTTTCGTTGTGATCATTACGCGAGATATATGTGGGCGGTAGTAATATGTTGCCCATCTCTTCCCGGAATGTGCTCTCTCGTAATTTCGATAATAAACCTCTCCGTATTGCGTAACGCCTTTCTTGAAGTGTCCGCCACTGGAGCTTGTTCAGCATCTCCGTAACGCTCTCGCGCTGACTAAATGTCCCCATGACGAATCGCGCTGCTTTTCGCTGGATCATGTCTATCTCTTCTATTAATCCAACCTGGTAAGGGTCCCATACTGATGAGCAATACTCAAGAATCGGACGAACAAGCGTTTTGTAAGCTACTTCTTTCGTCGATGAGTCACATTTTCTTAGAATTCTTCCTATGAATCTCAACCTGGCGCCTGCTTTTCCCACTATTTGTTTTATGTGATCATTCCACTTCAGATCGCTCCGGATAGTAACTTCTAAGTATTTTACGGTCGTTACCGCATCCAATGATTTACCACCTATGGCATAATCGTACTGGAATGGATTTCTGCCTCTATGTATGCGCATTATATTACATTTATCTACGTTTAGGGAAAGCTGCCAGCTGTCGCACCATGCATTAATCCTCTGCAGGTCCTCCTGGAGTACGTACGAGTCTTCTGATGTTGCTACTTTCTTGTAGACAACCGTGTCATCTGCAAATAGCCTCACGGAGCTACCGATGTTGTCAACTAAGTCATTTATGTATATTGTAAACAATAAAGGTCCTATCACGCTTCCCTGCGGTACTCCCGAAATTACCTCTACATCTGCAGATTTTGAACCGTTAAGAATGACATGTTGTGTTCTTTCTTCTAGGAAATCCTGAATCCAATCACAAACCTGGTCCGATATTCCGTAAGCTCGTATTTTTTTCACTAAACGTAAGTGCCGAAATTTCCACACTGAACTGACATCTTCTCGTTGTGTAGTCACAAATTAAAACGAGTTTATTCCTTTGTATACTGATTTCAAGCAAGCAAGCCTACATCCGCCACTCTCAACATAGCTGTCACAATTTTCATTTCATTGACGAAAATGGTCTTTCGGTAGTCACAAAATCAGGAAACTTATGTGTATACTGATGCCATCCTGTAGACAAGTCATAGACGATACTGGTTTCGCAGCACTAGTTTCATGAAACTAGTTTCGTAACGCAGTGCTGCTGTGTGAACTAGGCCTAGCAAATAATGTACTCCAAATTAACTCTTTAGTATTTCTACCATAGTTAAATCTCCATATAAAACAAACTTCTGGTTCGAAGCAAGGGAACTCTCTTCATTAGTTAATAGTTTTGCACTACCATGTCTTCAGGATTCACTGTCCAAATTAGCACAATTTATATATCAGTAGCACAGAAACGCATGCGACGCTGAAGGTGCTGGGAGTTATGACGAGTCCTAAAAGCAAACGATTTGTCGTCTGCTTAAATTTCCTTAGCGCCTTACAAGGATTGCAGCTGTTGCACCCAGCACAGAAAATTTTTCAAACAATACAGAAGAAAGAAAAAAACTGATTGTTTTTGAACAGCAAGAAAAGCATGACCAATTACGCTCGGCACCAGAATACTTGGGAAATGAAAGAAACGAGTCAGCAGACCTAGCACTTCAGGGAACTCAGTGCGAGTCTACGTACCATTTCCATGAAGGTTGTCATTGGGCTGTTGAGTCAGAGACCCGCGCGACTGTTGTACGTGAACGTGGGGCAGTAAACTGCTTTAACTGAAGTCAACCGCACGGCCATAACGTACCACATACCGGGAACTTTCACAGGATGAAGCCACCCTGACTCACCTTCCAATATGACGGAGGCTAATAACTCGTCTCTTCATATTCCAGCAAAGAGGCACACAAAGGTTTGAAGCCTTTAGCGTACATATTACTGATTACTTGGTATAATTTCTTGAGGAGGCAGTAACAAATTTATGTTAGGAATACATATAAGTTTAATAGGGAAAACTCACTGAAGCAGCTAAATAAATTATTAAATGAAAGACTGGAGAAAAATAATAAAGCAACTAATTTGATATAATAGGAATAGGTTGCTCCTTACTAATTAGTGTATTTGCATTTAAATAAGGACCCTCTCTCTATTTTATCGGACGATAAATGAGAGTGACACAACTTTAAAACTTATTTGGAGTGTATGGACTCCCGTGTAAGCTTTTGGTCTGTTGTGGTAGTGCCTTGAAGAGTGAGAGGCTGATCCGTTCTTAGACCAGTGATCAGCCAGCCATATTTATCTGTTGCAGCATAGATCGTTCCACTGAATCTCTTTTTTCTGTTGCAAGAGTATGAACCTGTGTGTGTGTGTGTGTGTGTTTATACAATCGTAAAAGAAAACCGCCACCGTCCGTCACTCGAATGAGTGCTATTGTCCTCAGAGCAGATAAATGTTTGGGGTGATACTTTTACTAAGGACGACATCTTTAGCCGTTTCTCCTAAATAAATCTGTTAATTTTTATTTTGGCTGCAGTCACAGTCCATGTAAATTTTTTGAATGATACTGTCACCAGTTGACTGTAATAATTTCCATTTCATTGTTATACAATCTATATTTCAGCCTTGGGCCATTTTCAAATACACTGTGACGAATAGCTGTTTACTGGTTAGCAAAAATAAAAGCCTGCTGCCTATTTAGGCATTTTACAGATGTTATCACTTTTCATATTGAGAGATATTGACTATATGACGATATATGCTTTTCTCACAAGGAGTTTTATTTCATACGTCTCATGTCTTCAGACATATAAGTAAGTTTTGGTACTTGAAAACTGCCTAAGGCCGAAATCTGGATGGTGTAACAATAAAATAAAAATTAGTGCAGCCAAATGGCCGCAGCAACATTAAAATATGGTGTTTGTAACAAAATGACAGTTTCACTACATCTGTACGTTAGACAAGGACAGTAAAAGGTTAACGAAATAAACACTGCGCAGAGCAGAGGGTGACTTTTCTAAAGCGTCATCATTGCTATTGGACAACTGTTTTCATGGTCTGTGCTTCAGAATACGTAACACAGTACTGACACAGCGTCGCTCGGCTCACAAGGGGACCGCACGAACTTGCCCGCCGCGATTTTATTTATAGTGACACAGTGTGTTGTGCATGACTAGGGCTGTAACATACGCAAACAGCAAGACGCATTTATCAAGTGTTTTCGAGGAAATTGAGTTTGTAAGTTTTGGGCGTACTTACAAATATTCTATTGTCGTTAATAATCGATGAGTCCGTAGCCTAGCGAGCAAAGTCTTGGTGACATAAACGAGAGGTCTCGGGATACAATCTCGCTGATGGTACATTTCTTCTCTCCGACTTAATTCAACCTGCAGATTTATTATTACCGTGCAAATGATCTGTATCTACTGAATCATGTATTACTTTCGTAATCTGTACCCTGAAGATAGCAGAAATCTTTTCGTAATGAGATTTGAAATTTAAAAAAAGATACAAAAGAACTGTCAATCATATCAGTACCGACATTTCATTTATATTGTTTTACCAGAAGAGAAACCCGAGGATGCCGAAGTACTTATTTACAGTCGTGCATACCACTCAGCGTCTGAACTATGTGTCGTACAGTCATATAATTTTGTAGGTATATTCAGCGGAATAGGTGAATACTTTGCGTACAATGTGTTGGGATTGGAGTAGTATCAACGAAGTAATAAATTGAAACGTCATGCATTATGCAGCAATTTTCCACGTGTCTCATTGTTTATGACGTCATAGGTCTTGAACTATGTGTAGTACAATGGTATATATTATGGGTACATTCAAAGACATAAGTGGATACTGTCTGCAAATATTATTGTGTACAGAGCTAGCAGCGAAGAACTAATAAATATAAACGTCATGCACGATGCAGACGTTTTTCACGAATCTCATTGTTTATGACGTCATGTCTCCTAAATTGTGTCGCGCAATGATATAATGTTGCAGTTACACTATTTAGTATATGTGCATTCTGTCTGAAAAACGTGTCTGAAATACAGTGAGTAATATAGAACTAATAAATTGTAAAGTCATGTCTCATGTGACACCTTTATTGCTTTACAAATGTGTACTGTACACATTTTTCGCGCTATATTTTCGATATATATTGAATCACTCTATCACTTTGACTACTCACACCTAACTGTTTTTACTCACTCAAAGCCCTACTTTTCCGGTTCCTCTCTTCGTCACTGATAAGGAACTGACTTTCGAACCAACGACGCCGGCCGGAGTGGCCGAGCGGTTCTAGGCGCTACAGTCCGGAACTGCGCGACCTCTACGGTAGCAGGTTCGAATCCTGCTTCGGGCATGGATGTGTCTGCTGTCCTTAGGTTAGTTAGGTTTAAGTAGTTCTAAGTTCTAGGGGACTGATGACCTCAGCAGTTAAGTCCCATAGTTCTCAGAGCCATTTCAGCCATTTGAACCAACGACGGGGTTTTGTCTATATATGGGTAGCCCCCTAGTGGTGAACTCCAGAACATACCAAATAGGTTTAGAAGGGTCCACAATGTTCCAGAACATTCCACAAGATTTGATAGTGTTATGGAATATTCTACAATGATCTTGGCTGTTCCGTGATGTTCTCGAACATTCTTGAATGTTCCAGACTACTCCGGGACTTTCAAGAACATCCCGGATCATTGTGGCACATTCGGGATCATTCTCGAATATTCTGAAATGCTCTATAATATTCTACAATGTTCTGGAATGTTCCCGAACACGCTCGAATGTTCTGGAATATTCTATAAATTTCTAGAGGGCGAAACATCCCAGCCCTTATAGCTTCAAAGCATGAAGGTTAAATCTGGAACCTTCTTCGTGAATGGGGAATAGGGGCCTACACACCATATAACTCCCTTCATCGTATCGGGACTCGTTTCTTAGTCTTAGCGACACACTCATTATACATTTGCCTTTATAATATAAATATTGATTTACACTTTGACTAGCGTATAAATGTGCGAGACAATAGTAATTTCGACGAACAGCACATGTTATGAGCTCCAAATTTTTGACTGCGTACGGTTTTTCTCAATGTGTGTATTGCAAAACAAATATGATGTACACGCACAAAAGGTTTTCGGTCATTTCACAATTTTGCGTCGTACCATGCATGTATTGATGCAGATACCTGATGGCGTACAACAGACCGAATTTTTACCCAGTATATCTCTCTATTCTGTTCAATGATGCATAAGCAATTTTTTAGTCGCTTTACAGAGCTCTTCACCTTCCTGTAAAAGTAAACGTAGCAAGGCTGCACCAGCTGACAACATTTTGAAGGAAGTTCTTCAATAATGCACATTGGCAGACCAACAAAACCTTGAAAAGTTTACGTGAGAATTGAAAACCAAAACAGTGTCGACAGCCAGATTCTATACCGAAACATCGCGTTTATGAAACGATGTGCATATCCCTTCAATACCAGCAGACATGCAAAGGCCAGCCGACAGGCTTTCAATTTTCTAACTCGATTTTATACCAAACGTTTGAGAGTGTCGTCTTTCTAGTCGTGCCCTCACACTGTGGTACGGAAAAGAAAATCGGTGATGGGAAGTTCGTACTGTCCCTTCGTTAGACAGAAAGAAGGGGGCCCTCAGCACATATCAAATAGTTTATGTCTCTCTGAACCAAATCAGCACCCCCTAACTGAGTAAATACTGGAGAACAAAAAGTAGAGAACGATCGGGGGGGGGGGGGGGGGGGGGGCAGGGAGAGAGAGAGTTACGCCAGTGTGGTGGCAACCTGCCAGACTTCGATATCCTCCAATTAATGGGTTTCGCGCTGCGTGCAGCGGCAAGGCTGTAAGCCAGCCCACGAAACCCACCTCCTCATAGTTCCTTCTAGTAGAGACACTAGTGAAAATGGTATCCCAAGGTCATACGTAGAGCTTCGGATCGCAGACGCTAATTTCAAACAGAGACAGAAACACATGGAAATGTGATTAGCTGAAATATGGTTGTTACACTATATATGATAAATACTGCAAGACTGTTGCTATGGTCAACATGGCACAGGCAGAACTGATGTTTCATCCCTGTCTCGATACGTCAACAGTGGACTGCTCGAAATGCTAAGTTTTAATGTTTTTTAGGGGCTCTCTTGGCACATACTACTCAACGATATTGCGTTAAGATTAAACTTACTATAAAAAACTGCCTGATAATATTTTCACATTTTTGTCAGTGTATTCGAATATATACTCTAAGACAGAAATGTCTACATGTAAAAGTAAAGAAATGATTACAATTTAAGAAAAATTGTATGATACATTGAAGAGAAACCGCTTCACAAATCGAGCAAGTTAATAAAGCGTTGCTCCACCTCATGCTCATATGCAAGACGTTACTCTGCTTGGCATTGGTTTACAGAGTTGTTGGATGTCCTGATGAGGGATATAGTCCAATAGTTTGTCCAGCTGGAGCGCTAGTTCGTCTAAACCCCGAGCTTGTAGGAGAGCCCTGGCCACAAACCTCCAAAGGTTATCAGCTGGGCAGATACCTGGTGGCCTAGCTGGGCCAGATGGGGTTTGGCAAGCAAGAAGAGAAGCAGTAGAAAACTTCGCTGTGAGCGAGCTGGAATTATGATGCTGAAATGTAATCCTGATGTCTTGCCATGAAGGGCAACAAACAGGCAAGTAGAATACCGTCAACTTTCGGCTGTGCTATAAGGAAGACCACAACAACAACATAGGGATACCGTAGATCACAACCAAAAGGGTCCTCCTATGAAAGGAAATAGTATCCCAGAGCACTACTCCTGGTTGTCAATGTGGTTCACATCCAATTGCTGTTTGAGGCGTCTCCGGACACGTCTTCACTCGTGATCATTGTTAAATTCGAAGAAGGGAAAATGGTTAAAATGGCTCTGAGCACTATGTGACTTAACTACTGAGGTCATCAGTCCCCTAGAACTTAGAACTACTTAAACCTAACTAAGGACATCACACAAATCGATGCCCGAGGCAGGATTCGAACCTGCGACCGTAGTTGTCGCGCGGTCCCAGACTGTAGAGCCTAGAACCTCTCGGCCTCGAAGTGGAGAAACACGGTTCTAATCCAGTCAATGAAACTCCATGCCGACATCCGAGACAGCAATAAGTATCGACCGCCATAAGGACCCAAACTCATGAGATATAGTCTGGGGTGCTATTTCATTTCATAGTAGGACCACTTTGGTTGTCAACCGCGGCACTTTTAGAGTACTGCGGTGCGTCGACGGCTTTGTACGCCCAGTTTGGTTGCCCTTCGTGCCAAGCCATCCTGTGCTTACATTTCAGATAGATGATGCCCGCCCGCACATGGCGAGACTTCCTACCGCTTGTCTTCATGCTTCCCAAGCACTAACTTGGCCAGCACGATCGACTGATCTCCCGCAACCGAGAACGTCTGGAGCGTTATGTTCCACCAGTTGAGGACGTCTGGAGAGTTACGTGCTGGTCCCTTCCACAAGCTCAGGATTTTGACGGTCTGACTCGTCAACTGGGCAGAATTTGGCACTGTATGCCTCAGATTGACATCCTAGAACTCTGTCAGTCAATGCCAAACCGAATACAACGTTGCATCAGGGTGGGACGCAGACAACCCGTTATTAATGTGGTCAGTTTGTGAACCTGTTTCTCTTTAACAAATCAATAAATTTTTCTTAAATTGCAATCACTTGTCACTCTGTACACGTGCATCACATCTGCCGATTTCCATTCCATTAGGATGATTCCCTCGTGATGTGCAGTTTTTTTTTTCTTTTCTTGTCATTGAGTGGTCATGGTGTTTAAAAATCTTAGTATCAAATGTCTATGTGCATAAATCATGTCGTGCATAACATCTTGTGTTGGGTCAAAAAGTTCGCAGATGCTTCCCAGCGACGCTAAGCATATTTGGTATTTGTTATGCCCCTGAGAGGTGGTAGCTCAAAAAAATGGCTCTGAGCACTATGGGACTCAACTGCTTTGGTCATAAGTCCCCTAGAACTTAGAACTATTTAAACCTAACTAACCTAAGGACATCATACACATCCATGCCCGAGACAGGATTCGAACCTGCGACCGTAGCGGTCGTGCGGTTCCAGACTGTAGCGCCTTTAACCGCTCAGCCACTCCGGCCGGCAAGAGGTGGTAGCGCGTAGTTAATCTGTGCAGTGCGTATATCTTACGTGTTGCCTACAATACAGTCATCACCTCTGGATTAAAAGGTAGGAAGAGCAACACTAAAGTTCCTGTTCCACCTCTGAAACATATTTCCCCTCTTAGACAAAGCCATTCTTACGGTTTGCTTGTTGAAAATCAGTCTTTCAGCATAGTGGGGTAAATAGTATGCAGGACACCTAGATAGTAGACACTGCCGTTCTTGCAGGATCTTTTTCCGACGGCAGCGATGTCGGAGATTTGATGCTTTACTGGATTCCTGATATTCACGGTACGCTCGTGAAATGGTCATACGGAGAAATTCCCACTTCATTGCTACCTCGGAGATGCTGTGTCCCATGGCTTGTGCCCCGACTGTAACATTACGTTCAAACTCACTTGGGGAAGAAGCAGCTACACATCAGAAAATCCGTTGTATAACTGTGGAATGTGAAGAGAAATACCTAGAGCTTGGAGGTATTTGTAATGTCGTTACATAGAATATGCCAGAGTTAAATCAAGTGACAAACAGCTAAGAGAAGAATTTGTTGTTGGTGTGCAGCAACCCGCCTCAAGATGTCTGAGCTATAGACTTGTTGAAGAATGCAACAATATCGGTCATGAGCACTTATTCTGATAGCGTTCCTCCAAAGAATCATATTAGCAATATTGTTTTCACTACGACATACGTCGGTTTATATTGTTCAAATCATTCGTTGGGTCCAAAACGGCCACGACATATTTCATTACAAAAAATGAAAACAAATCCTCAATTCAGAAAGTACATGATTGTCAAAAACGCTGCGGTATAATGACACAAAGTTATGACGTTTTGGGAAAGGAAGCTCAAATTACTTTTCAGTTATACTGAGGAAGCATTTTCCATTGAATGTATGGCATCAAGTACACCAAAATAAAACTTATTTTACAAACGATAAAGAAAAAATGTGGATAAGAAAGTATGCACGATACGTATAAGCTATTTGAACAGAGATTATGTTAGTACATTAAAATTTATCAATATTTAGTTGCGTGAATAGTATTGGCTATTGTGCCTAGTAGAAACATTCAGTTTTATAAGATTGGATACTTTGGCTCCAGACAGGCGTAGAAATATTATTTATATTGGAGTGTGAAAAGTGTCTCCCGGATTTTTTTCAGTAAAGGAGTGTCAGCGTGCTCAGTCTGATCGTTAAGAGCGGTTTTGTCTGTATGTGTGTGTGTGTGTGTGTGTGTGTGTGTGTGTGTGTGTGTGTATTTCTGTTTCTTCTAACACATTTGTAGGGGCTCCTTTTTCTGCTAATTGTAATATTTTCAGGTTGCTCTTAATATTTCTCACTAAATGGTTCTCTTCAGCAATAGGACTGTGTTGCAGAGACCTGCGAACTCAAGAGAAATACACTCATCCTCGGGCACAGTTATTTTAGCTTCAACAGCAAGTTTTACCAATGGCAAGATGACATGAAATGAGAAGAAGCTTGGTTGGGATATTAGCTGAGAGTTACATCAGCCACATATAACAAAAATACTTATCAACTAATCAATAAATCACAACCGAAATAATATTCTACAAAAGATTTGTTGATAATACAGTCCTACTTGTTGATGCTTCAAATAATGAAATGATGCGGTAGCAGCAGACCTCATCAACATGCCTAACAAATTAAATTCACAGTTGAAAATGAAGCTAAACAGCATAATATTCTCGATCTTAAATTTTTTGATGGGAACCATGTACATTATTTCAACACATGTAGAAAGACCTCCGCCACAGATGTCAGCATTGACAACTCATCATATCATCCCAGTTACCACAAAAAGTCATATTACAGAGGCATTGTACATCGAATGAAGACGCTACCTACTAGTTACACAGATCAAGAAAATATAATCAGCGTAGTTAAGTCACCTCCTCACAATAATGGATATGATCCTACAATACTAGATAACAAACAGCATAAAATTATAAACCACTGGTCTACAGAAAAACAGTTCGCAAAAGTCACTCCAAAGCAAATCAGTCTCCTATAGAATTCCAACGTAAATATACTGTTACCCAACACATAGGCCTACTATTATTCCAAATAGCAAACATATTTTTAAAGAAGAGTATGAAAATCAGCTTCTCTGCTAACAGCACATTTCAGCAAATGTGATCTAGGACGAAAATTATTCCACAGCGCATTGCAGTAAATCGGAAATGTATAAGCTACAATCTGACTCGTGGCCAAAATTCTACACTGTGCAGACAGGAAGAAATTTAGAGACTAGGACCAACGAATACCTTGAAGTATTCAGTCTCGGCAACTGGAAAAAAATTACATTTGTAGCCCACACTGCTGGAGGAAGCCATTCAGTGAGAGATATCAGACCAAAGCGAAAGTATTGCGTTTAGCAGTAAAAGTAGCCACTATGAATCTGTTGGAAGAGACAGAAATACACACACACAAAATAGTTCCCTGATAATATACTTAATGAGTTGCCTAACATTTCTTCCCAAAAATATTTCCCACACTATAATGTAAATGAAATTTCGACGCCCATCTGCAGATCAAGTAACAGATCTTATAATATGTTTGAGTCAACATTATTCATGGAAGTAAATATGAACACACTTTACTGTAGTCTCATTATCTCTGTATAAATACCACATACGGAATTCACTTATGTCCTTGTCCACATTTGTATCACTGTCATTTGTAAAATAATTTTGTAATTCTGAAATTCACAAAATTCCATTTATCTATCTGTATTTAGTCCATTGCAGTTAATGTAAAACACTTTTTCAGTTTAACACTACAGTAATTTACGCTTGCTTTCGCAAAATGCCGTATCACTGTTTCACTGTACCGCAGCATCTTTGACACTCACGTTCTTTGTAAAATGTGTTTTTGTTTTCATATGTCATAAGTCAAAATATGTTGTTCGTATTGACAATTCATTCTGAGACCAACCGATGTTTGACAATACAAACCGACGTATATCACGTTGAAAATGGAAACAACGTTGCAAATATGATTCGCTGGAAAAAAAATGCGAAAACAAATGTACCAGATGGACATATCTCGTAAATTGCATTCCAACACAAGTCAGTAGCACAACCCTCTTTATTCCATGTTTGTAATAATGATATATTACTCATTATAGAGCACCTCACCAGTAAACCAATGTTTCAGATGTTTTGTGGAAAGTATGAAAGCTGTTTGATGATGAACTGTACAGAATCGAAACCAGTAAAGGTGCGTTTTGAATAAAGTAACTTATATCCAACTTGTGACTGGTTGCTGTAGAAGACCAGCCATTTATATTACATAACAGCCGTGGAATCTATCCTATCTAAATTTGACAAAATTGCTAAGAGAAGGTTTCGCGTGGAATGAAATTTACGAAATAACCTTACAAAAGAATCGATCTACTGCCGGAACTAGTAGTATGGCATTTAACAATAATTTAACAACGATCTGACCACAGAAGTGGACTGCTGGCCAATGTTCTAACAAAGGAACTTGCATATTCGAGGTTTTTACGATATTTCCCATTTATGTTTAGGCCAGATCTGGGTATCTCTTTATTTATGCTTCAGACCTACAGCACAAAAGCAATTGAGTATCCTAAGCAAGCCTCATGCATCACGAATCGACGCGGGATAGCAAAATTAAGCTCTCTGACGCCTTGATTACGAGTTTGTTTAGATGATTTGATGTAGAGGAGCTGATTACATAATACAACAAGTTTCACATTCTTCTCCAGTATTCTGACATTACTTTTTATTAGTCTCCCTTAATATTCCCTTGATAGTATGACTCTTTGACACAAAGCACTGTCTAGTCTATGCAGAAATGTGGAGATAGAAATTAGCAAAGGATGTGTTTCTGTGCCCACTCACCCTGAGTTATAAAAATGTTGCAGAGAACGTGAATATAGATGAACGGACAAAGATTTTAGTTTCCTTCTTACATCTACTGCAGTATCTTATTTACTGTGTTACGTTGTACCGTGATCTTGATATACGTTTTTGTAGAAGAAATAATGAAGATTTTATATACGTTCAAAATAATGTCGACTCATCTATATACTGACAGCAGTGTCGACTGGACGTTAATGCGGGTTTAGGTACACTGAACTTCAGTATATTTATCAGAGATCCGAACGAACTGTGTACTGTTCATTGTCCTGTTTACATACCGGATAGCTGTTTGCTAATAACGTCAGAGCTGTTGGTTTTACGAAAATAGAGCAATGAGTAACAAATACACGTGCTAAATATCAGCCAGTTAAAACATCGTTTACTGTTCGTATTCTGTCTGAAATTTATCTGTGAATAGCCAATTATAAAATTAAACTGCGCAGTTCCGCCCCTGCATCGAGAGCTGTGTGAATTGCGAGAGAAACTACGTTGGCGCGATAGGAGAAAATATGAGTTCACCGTACGAATAATTGAATCCAGGTAAAATTCCACAGTTTAATGAAGGTAAGAGAATAACTCACTAGGTGGCGTAGTCGTATAGTCTATATGGAATGTCAATTATAGTCAGTGATACATTCGTCACCATTTTTAATTCACAGTCTGTGTGTAACAGTACATGTGTAAAGCAAAAGAACAAAGGAACTTCGTGTAAGGAAAGACACAAAAAAGCAAACGAAAATTTATTTTTAATAAAAGATAATAACAGGACAGAGAAAACGTTTCCGTTTCTCATAAGGAGCCAATTGAAAACATTGAATCAAGATGGACGAATTTCAGAGAAAGGCTTTCTGCTAATGAAGTTGCCTCGTAGCAAAAGAGCAAGTAAGCAATAAAAATCCTGTCGTGAGTGCAAGGCTGAAACAAGAAATACTGTACATGCATTGGCATCCTCGTTATCAGTGACTGAGATTTATGTACCTCAAGAGTAAATACCAGAAAAATTAGGGATCAAATTATGTAAGCGCACGGAAAATGATTGCTTACGGAGGATGGCACAGTTACTCACATCCGTCAGAAGCCTTGTCGACAGGTGATGAAACATACATGCACTTGGATATACAGCGTATAGTTAATTGATTCTGTCCTTCTCTACTCTTAATTAAAATCTGTAAGGTTTTGTTTAATTTGTGAGTACGAAGTGGTAAGATTTAAGTAAAAACAGTTAATTTATGAGTGGTAACTAACAGTATCGCATAACGGAACTTTTCGATACGCCTGCCACTATCTTATAAAGGTGTGTATACACTGAAGGTTTCTTTGAGAAATTACTATTAGTTTTACTGAGTTTCTATTTATTGATTTTGTTTTGGAAATTGCTTCGCTTCGATTCTCTGGAAGGTTGTTTCAGGAGTTGCGTCTGTTGCAAACCGTTAAGCGACACAAAAGTTAAACTGACTGCGTGATTTGCAAGGAAGCGTACTGAGTCGCCTGACAAAGAAAACCACATTCTACCTACGTTCCATTCAAAAATTGTAACACTGTGTTACATACTTCTCTGCTTCTCTTGTGAAATTTTGTCTAGTGAATGACAAATATTGGGAAATGGATGATGACGTAATAAATTACGTTAATGCTAAAAAGTATTCTTCATTATAACTAATAACTGTAAAGAAGTCTCAAGCTCTGTAAATACTTTAAAGTTGTTTGTTCAGAAGCATCATATTCAGAGAATTGTTACAAAATATGTGTGTCCATCGTAGATTACAGGAGGTTGCATTAACTGAATTGATCTTTACTGTGTTGTTATCTAATTCAGAAGAGGAGGAAGGTTTTGTGTCGGACACTGCATTGTTACAACGGTTTGCAGACAGCAGCTCACAATCAGTTAAAGCAAAGAAAATTAATGATAACCTTATCATGAAGTCTCCATTTAGTTAGTTTAAAAAATCTTCCTCTCTCGCTGTAAAGATATCAAAAACCATACTATAATTTCAGTTTCCTTAACAATTTCATTATTCTTGCCATCTCGCTTTCTCCGCCGTGGATCAGTTTATAACACCTCGATGCAGACTGACTGTCTCTGCGACGCAGAGATGTTATTGCAGACGCGCAGTGTCACAGATATAATTGCATGTTGTCTGAGATACACAGCAAGCGTGACTGCTGCCTGTGTATCCAAGCTTTAGGCGAAGCTGACAATGAACAGATATCAATACCCCTATCAAGAAAAAGAAATGCGGTGCGAAGGTGAACTGTTTTATGTTTCTTTGAGATTCTGAATCAAAATTTTCATTCACCTATTAATATGATTTTTTCACATTGTGACCGAGATTCAGGGGATAAGAAAAATAATGTGAACACCTGTATTTAGTTGGGAATGGTTTACTAATAAGGGTTGAAACCCCCTTTGCATGTAATACAGCCGCTATTATTCTTGGAATAATGGCATACAATGATTGTATAGTCTCCAGTGGAATGTTATGCCACTCTTCGATCATAACCTCTTCTAACTTTTGTTGTGATGAGGGAGGCAGTAATCAGCCCCGAAGTCATCACTGCAATACCTTCCATACATGGCTACACTCCATACAAATACTTTCAGAAATAACTTCCTGAGACTTAAATCTATACTAGATGTCAACAAATTTCTCTTCTTCAAAAACCCTTTCCTTGCCATTGCCAGTCTACATTTTACATCCTCACTATTCCGACCATCCTCAGTCATTTTGCTCCCCAGATATCAAAACTCATTTACTACTTTAAGCGCCTCATTTCCTAATCTAATTCCCGCAGCATCACCCGACTTCATTCTACTACATTCCATTATCCTCGTTTTGCTTTTGTTAATGTTCATTTTATATCCTCCTTTCAAGACACTGTCCATTCCGTTCAGCTGCACTTCCAAGTCCTTTGCCGTCTCTGACAGAATTACAATGTCATCGGCGAACCTCAATGTTTTTATTTCTTCCCCATGGATTTTAATACCTACTCCGAATTTTTCTTTTGTTTCCTTTACTGCTTGCCCAATATACAGATTGAATGACTAGCGGTTCTAGGCGCTCAGTCCGGAGCCGCGCGACTGCTACGGTGGCAGGTTCGAATCCTGCCTCGGGCTTGATGTGTGTGATGTCCTTAGGTTAGTTAGGTTTAAGTAGTTCTAAGTTCTAGGGGACTGATGACCATAGATGTTAAGTCCCATAGTGCTCAGAGCCATTTGAATGACATCGGAGGGAGGCTACAACCCTGTCTCGCTCCCTTCCCAACCACTGCTTCCCTTTCATGTCTCTCGCCTCTTGTAACTCCCGTCTGGTTTCTGTACAAATTGTAAATAGCCTTTCGCTCTCTTTATTTTACCTCTACCACTTTCAGAATTTCAAAGAGAGTATTCCAGTCAACATTGTCAAAAGCTTTCTCAAAATCTACAAATGCTAGAAACGCAGGTTTGCCTTTGTCTTACTCTATTTTCTAAGGTAAGTCGTAGGGTCAGTATTGCCTCACGTGTTCCAACATTTCTACGGAATCCAAAACGATCTTCCCCGAGGTCGGCTTCTACCAGTTTTTCCATTCGTATGTAAAGAATTCGCGTTAGTATTTTGCAGTAGTGGCATATTATACTGACGGTTCGGTAATTTTCAAATCTGTCGACACCTGCTTTCTTTGGGATTGGAATTATTATATTCTTCTTGAAGTCTGAGGTTATTTCACCTGTCGCATACATCTTGCTCACTAGATGGTAGAGTTTTGTTAGGCCTTGCTCTCCCAAGGCTGGCAGTAGTTCCAATGGAATGTTATCTACTCCCGGGGCCCTGTTTCGACTCAGGTCTTTCAGTGCTACATCTACATCTACATCTACATTGATACTCCGCAAGCCACCCAACGGTGTGTGGCGGAGGGCACTTTACGTGCCACTGTCATTACCTCCCTTTCCTGTTCCAGTCGCGTATGGTTCGCGGGAAGAACGACTGTCTGAAAGCCTCCGTGCGCGCTCTAATCTCTCTAATTTTACATTCGTGATCTCCTCTGGAGGTATAAGTAGGGGGAAGCAATATATTCGATACCTCATCCAGAAACGCACCCTCTCGAAACCTGGCGAGCAAGCTACACCGCGATGCAGAGCGCCTCTCTTGCAGAGTCTGCCACTTGAGTTTATTAAACATCTCCGTAACGCTATCACGGTTACCAAATAACCCGGTGACAAAACGCGCCGCTCTTCTTTGGATCTTCTCTATCTCCTCCGTCAGCCCGACCTGGTACGGATCCCACACTGATGAGCAATACTCAAGTATAGGTCGAACGAGTGTTTTGTAAGCCACCTCCTTTGTTGATGGACTACATTTTCTAAGCACTCTCCCAATGAATCTCAACCTGGTACCCGCCTTACCAACAATTAATTTTATATGATCATTCCACTTCAAATCGTTCCGTACGCACACTCCCAGATATTTTACAGAAGTAACTGCTACCAGTGTTTGTCCCGCTATCATATAATCATACAATAAAGGATCCTTCTTTCTATGTATTCGCAATACATTACATTTGTCTATGTTAAGGGTCAGTTGCCACTCCCTGCACCAAGTGCCTATCCGCTGCAGATCTTCCTGTATTTCGCTACAATTTTCTAATGCAGCAACTTCTCTGTATACTACAGCATCATCCGCGAAAAGCCGCATGGAACTTCCAACACTATCTACTAGGTCATTTATATATATTGTGAAAAGCAATGGTCCCATAACACTCCCCTGTGGCACTCCAGAGGTTACTTTAACGTCTGTAGACGTCTCTCCATTGATAACAACATGCTGTGTTCTGTTTGCTAAAAACTCTTCAATCCAGCCACACAGCTGGTCTGATATTCCGTAGGCTCTTACTTTGTTTATCAGGCGACAGTGCGGAACTGTATCGAACGCCTTCCGGAAGTCAAGAAAAATAGCATCTACCTGGGAGCCTGTATCTAATATTTTCTGGGTCTCATGAACAAATAAGGCGAGTTGGGTCTCACACGATCGCTGTTTCCGGAATCCATGTTGATTCCTACATAGTAGATTCTGGGTTTCCAGAAATGACATGATACGCGAGCAAAAAACATGTTCTAAAATTCTACAAGAGATCGACGTAAGAGATATAGGTCTATAGTTTTGCGCATCTGCTCGACGACCCTTCTTGAAGACTGGGACTATCTGTGCTCTTTTCCAATCATTTGGAACCCTCCGTTCCTCTAGAGACTTGCGGTACACGGCTGTTAGAAGGGGGGCTAGTTCTTTCGCGTACTCTGTGTAGAATCGAATTGGTATCCCGTCAGGTCCAGTGGACTTTCCTCTATTGAGTGATTCCAGTTGCTTTTCTATTCCTTGGACACTTATTTCGATGTCAGCCATTTTTTCGTTTGTGTGAGGATTTAGAGAAGGAACTGCAGTGCGGTCTTCCTCTGTGAAACAGCTTTGGAAAAAGGTGTTTAGTATTTCAGCTTTACGCGTGTCATCCTCTGTTTCAATGCCATCATCATCCCGTAGTGTCTGGATATGCTGTTTCGAGCCACTTACTGATTTAACGTAAGACCAGAACTTCCTAGGATTTTCTGTCAAGTCGGTACATAGAATTTTACTTTCGAATTCAATGAACGCTTCACGCATAGCCCTCCTTACGCTAACTTTAGCATCGTTTAGCTTCTGTTTGTCTGAGAGGTTTTGGCTGCGTTTAAACTTGGAGTGGAGCTCTCTTTGCTTTCGCAGTAGTTTCCTAACTTTGTTGTTGTACCACGGTGGATTTTTCCCGTCCCTCACAGTTTTACTCGGCACGTACCTGTCTAAAACGCATTTTACGATTGCCTTGAACTTTTTTGCTCTGTCAAACCCTTCACGCAGTATCGTATCTCCATCATCTACACTCTCTTCCATTTGTACGATGTTGTCGTCAAGTACACCTCCCTCGTATAGACCCTCTATATACTCAGTTCACCTCTCTGCTTTCCCTTCTTTGCTTAGGACTGGGTTTCCATCTGAGCTCTTCATATTCATGTAAGTGGGTCTCTCTTCTCCAAACGTCTCTTTCGAATGTGGCCGTTGGAAAACTCCGAAGGTACGGTAGGACAACAAAACAGGCTCCAACACTTCAGGGACGTAATGCTGTCTGGTATGTGCACCGGCAATGCGTACTTGGGGTGTGTGGGAGTGGAATCTAATACCGCCCCAAATCACGACACACGATGCAGGACCAGAATGGCGTCGCGTAAGGCTACGATTCAACAGTCTCTCAACATGTTGTCTTCAGATCCCAATCCCACCGTCGTGGTGGTGCAGGCAGAATCGGGGTTCGTCGATAAAAACAATGTCGGTCCACTCGGATGTCCATGTTCGTCGGTCATCGCACCATTGCCGGCGCAAACGTCTGTGGCGTTGACTCAGTGGTAAACGTAGATATGGAGGCCTTATGAACAGTCCAGTCTGCTGCAAACGTCGTCGAATGGAGGGCGCGGACACTGCTTGTTGCTGAACACACCGAATTTTTTGGCACATGGTTTCTGATGTGACAGAGGGATGTCTCACTGCCACGCGCACAATCCGCATGTCTTCAAGTGAAGTGATGGAACGAGGAGGGTGCAATCCGTCCGGTCGGTCAATCATTCCCTCCTGCAACAGCGATTACAGATCCGCTTCACAGTTGCTTGGTTCCATCCGACACGATCACCGACTTCTCTGCAGAATAATTTGCAATCTCTGCTCCTCGGTGATACTCCAAAACGTGATCGAAAGGTGCTCGTGGCATACTGAATCTGCTTACGCAAAATATTCGCACGAAAGAACAACTACAGTACGTCCACATGGTCGTCTGTTCCGCATTTATATAGTGCTTACAGGTGGCGTTACCGGCGCCCGCGATGTGTACCCGCACTGAAATGCTGATCATCTGCACCTCTCGTCGCCGCAAACACGCACTGCATATTTCACCTAATTTGGATGTTTCTTTCAGGGTGTTGCATTTCTGGTGTCCAGCACTGTGGATTGGTCAGAAGCCATGCTATCTGCTGTCTGAACTGGGAACTGGATCTCTTACGCACTATCATTTATAATCGAGAATACTCTCTAGGACAGTTAAAGCTGTTCCATTACGTTTTCGCCCCCAAATCGTTTCCCGTATCGGATTCCTATAATTTGCAAAGAGACGTAAGAAATGTGAGAGATATATCTAATACTACAGATAAAGTAGACTGAAAACTGTGACACACTAATTTCGCTTGCCCCTTTTATTAAACTACCGCAGACATTCGGTGCTTACGATAAGGTGCAATAACTCAATTATTTTATTTCTTCCTGAGAGATGAGTCACTGCTCACGGATATCTGATTTAGTTTGCTTCTGGAGTCATGTGTAACGTTGGTGTCGTTAACACGATTCTTTTGTGGTCATTCTGCATAGTTTTCCCCACAAAATCTATCTACGAACGAAGAAGAGAATATTCTTTACACAAGGAACCACTGAAATCGGTACTTCTCCAGTTATAATGATCTATTTCATATAAATCATCACAGTGTACCGAAAACATTTAAGGAATTAGTTTCGTTTCGATCACTGGCACCTTATACACAGTTTGTTAAACAGATACCGAAGGTGTAACGAAATGTTAATGTTTACGTTTCCTATCATGTTTGCCACATATTGAATGAAATATGTTATAGAACGAGGATCGTGAAATATTGTGTTTCCGTGTTGGAACTCAGTTCCAGTTAGTTTTTATAGAACATTAAATCCAAGAAAATTCACAGGACGAAAAGTTATAAGATGTCTGTCTTTATCAGTTCGCCGAGAAAAGCACTTCATGCATGGCTCAAATCCTACAGACTGTACTGTGAATGCTGGTCGGAGTGGCCGAGCGGTTGTAGGCGCTACAGCCTGGAACCGCGTTTTCGCTACGGTAGCAGGTTCGAATCCTGCCTCGGTCATGGATGTGTGTGATGTCCTTAGGTTAGTTAGGTTTAAGTAGTTTTAAGTTCTAGGGGACTGATGACCTCAGAAGTTAAGTCCCTTAGTGCTCAGAGCCATTTGAACCAATTTTTTGTACTGTTAATGTCCGTCGGCTTCCAACAGCAGAGTCCATCCGTAGATGTTTAGGAAGAAGTGGATCAATTTCTTGGCCTGAACCAGCCATACTTTTATTTGTAGAGGATTTTGAAAGTTCTTGTATCTAACACTGCTCCCATATTTCACGTGCTAAGAATACATGTGCAGTATCCTAGGAATAAACAAGCTCAGATCGTTCGTTGCGACGGTGGGCTGATGCAAGTATGAGTGATAAAATTTTCTTTATCGCGTGGAAGAAGTTGAATTACTTAGCCATTTCTTTGACTGTATCTGCAGTTATGATTCCGACTGAAATCGCCGAGTCCGAATACCGC
The DNA here is from genome assembly GCF_023864345.2 of Schistocerca serialis cubense. NCBI lineage: Eukaryota > Metazoa > Arthropoda > Insecta > Orthoptera > Acrididae > Schistocerca > Schistocerca serialis. The sequence goes on from NC_064644.1 coordinate 67,004,239, forward strand.
AGTACGCTGCTACGGGAGCGAAAACATAATCGAGCAGCCCAATGATGAAGAGAAGTATTGTACAGTAGTTCGTTTCCTGTATTTGAAAGAGAACAATGCTACAGTAATCCAGGCTGAGCCTGCGGAAGAGTACAGCAACAGTGCATCATCGTAAGGGCCAGTTAGGGACAAATTTTCCGCATAAGTGATATACCATTTAGTCTCTCCTACAGAAACAAATCTAAATCTAGTGCCGGCCGCTGGTGGCCGAGAGGTTCTAAGCGCTTCAATCAGGAACCGCGCGACTGCTACGGTCGCAGGTTCGAATCCTGCCTCGGGTATGGATAAGTGTGATGTCCTTAGGTTAGTTAGGTTTAAGTAGTTCTAAGTTCTAGGGGACTAAAGACCTCAGATGTTAAGTCCCATATTGCTCAGAGCCATTTGAACCATTTTTGTAAATCCAGTGATCATGAAAATGGGCTGTGTTTTCGTGTAAAATAACTAGGATGTACATGTTCCTCTGCAACAAAATAAAATATTTTAATATTACTCCGTTGCTAACTATTAAAAATAAAACATTTCTTTCCCAATTAACGTAATTCCTGAGTTTTTTAAGGCTTTTAGTGAGAGCAGAAAGACTAAACCTAATGTACTGTTGTAGCTTCAATAAGAATTTGCTATCTATTAAACTGAGAGCAAAGAATGCAGCTCTAATATTTCTCTTATTCGTCTAGTTTAATAATAGACTATTTAATTGTATGCGATTACAAATTATTTTACTTTCCAATCGGAAAATTGGGCCGGAAATTCAAAAAAAATCAACTAATTTGAAATTGGTGTGTTAAGCAAAAGACACCGAAGGCTAAATAATTTGTATATTTCACGTGAAGAAGAAACAACTGGTTAGGCGTTAAATTTTAGAAAAATTTCAATGAAAATTGTTGGAAACTGGCAGTCCAAATTTTTTGTATGAAAGTGAAAACAGTGACACGAAGGAGAATTATTCTACCAATATAGTCACGTCTAATTCTTATAGTTGCCAAGAACCTGTACCAACACATTTCACTTGGAAGAAAACATCATAATGAAATTTTTGTAGCCTTTAACTAAACAAAAGTCTTACAAACAGTACCTCAATCTATTGACCTCTATGTATCGTTTTCACTCACCGAAGTTGACAGTCCACACACTAGTTCTTAACAAAAATTTTACATAAGGCAGGGACGGCCAGAAACTCGCCACTTGGCGGTACTTCTGCTCGCGGGCCGCTCTCTCTGGCCTCTGTCAACTATGGTGTCTGAGCGGGAACTGCAAACGCATCACTTAGACGTCAAAACAGTCGGACACGTAACACAGACAGGCGTGAATGCAGCTTGGTTTTCCATGACGATGATATTTGGTTTGTGGGGCCCTCAACTGCGCAGTAACAGCGTCCGTACAAAGTTCCTATTTTTACACAGTCCGAATTTTTACACAATCTAATTTTGCCACTGTCACGAATGATGATGATGAAGATGATGATAGAATGATGCGGAGAACACAAACACCCAGTCCCCGGGTAGAAAAAATCCCCAACCCGACCGAGAATCGAACCCGGGACCTCGTGATCTAGGGGAGGAACGCAAGCCACTTGACCACGAGCTGCGGACTGCCTTGGTTTTCCGTTCCGCTGTATTAGAAAGTTCTAAAAACTTAAACTGTACATCATGGAGATCGGTACAGTACTGTTGAAACTGTTGATACAAGAGCATAAACATACAAAACTAAGTAATTAAAGTAAAGTTTAGTTTGCAACTGCATCATACCACGAATATTGTGCGTGCACCATTGTTCCATGTAAAATTCTTACAATATCCCAGTTGACATATTAAAATAGTGCAAAAACAAAAAATCTGTATGTAATGCCATTAGAGATTAAAGGGGGAGGGGGACTGATTTGTGGAGGAGACCAAACTGCGAGGTCATCGTCTCATGGGATTAGGGAAGGACGGGGAAGGAAATTGGCCTTGCCCTTTCAAAGGAACCATCCTGGCATTTGCCTGAAACGATTGAGGAGAAACACGGAAAACCTATATCAGGATGGCCGGACGCGGGATTGAACCGTCGTCCTCCCGAATGCGAGTGCGGTGTGTTTAGAGATGGGATAAATTATCATAGCTACATGTGAAATATGAAGAAAATATTACATAATAGACATTTCCGTGGATAAAATTCTCAACAAAATATATCAACAAACAAAACAATATTTTTATCTTTATTTAATTACTTTTGGTTCGCTGAAGAAGTAAGAAATTTGATACCTGGTACAAATTATAGGTACACTGACAGGCGCAGGCAGCTTATCAAACAGTCTTAGGCTGTCACGTAATCGTGGTTCACTTAGCTTCATTGCCGCGCGGGATTAGCCAAGCGGACTCAGGCGCTGCAGTCAAGGACTGTGCGGCTGGTCCCGGCGGAGGTTCGAGTCCTCTCTAGGGCATGGGTGTTTGTACTAAGGATAATTTAGGTTAAGTAGTGTGTAAGCTTAGGGACTGATGACCTTAGCAGTTAAGTCCCATAAGATTTCACACACATTTGAACATTTTTTGAACCTAGTTTCATTAATGAAAAATAGCGTTCGTACACAGAAATCTATCAAAACATATATTTAACTTCGCAGCTTCATTACGGAGACGTGAATACCCTTCACGAAGAAAACCTTCGTAGAAGTTTTGGACAGCTTTAACGTACTATAATTTGGCTTTTCATCGGTAATTACAATGGAGATCGATCAGTTCCATCTCCAAATGAACAGAAGTGTCCTCATCTGTCACGGCAAATGGGTTGAAAGCGTATCTAAAATAGGTGCGAGATTGACTGTGTCCTATAAACGATATGAAATTGTTCCTGTATTTCTTGAAATATCGAAATGAAGTACTGAAAACTCGCATTTTCTTTAGCATCAGAGAGCTTAGGGAAATGACTGCTGTTTTCAGAAATTGTCTCGTTTGCAATCTGATTTTCATTTTAAATTCATTCACTTTCCCCATTATATCAGATAGAAATTCCTTCTCACCTGGCAACGTCTTATTGAGGATGTTCAAATATGCAGTCGTCAATTAAATATGCGACGTCCGCAATCCATTCCGAATTATCTAATCTTGTATCTTGCTATCCTTTTTTCTTCAAAGCTTTAACAACAGCACGCCTTAACGCAACAATCGTCCCATGTATGCCCCTGGGTTTAAACAACGTTTTTGCTGCATTTCTATCAGAAACTGTTGAAATTGGTGGTTTTATAATGAGTGTGCCTTTTTAATGTACTATTCGGACCACCACCTTCGTGATGTGCTTGCAAAATTAGCACAAAGTGCTTGTTTATGTAGATAATAATGTTGATAGTTGCAATTTTTATGGCACCAGTCCTACGAGCCCATTTTGTGCCCCTCGCGTTTCTAGCGCTCCATCGGTGGAAACGAAGACCCAAATATTCCATTTCAGGCCAAGGGCTTCAGTTGCATCTACAACAGTTTTCAGCAAGTCAAGCGGTTTCGTTGAGTCTTTTATTGGCACCAAATATAGCAGCATAGACTGCTGTCGATTCTACGAACATAAATCGCAAGCTGTGCTGTGTCCTAAATGTTGACCGAGTCGCAATCGAAAATCCAGTGAACCTAATTGTGAAACTTCCCTTGAACAATTATACACGACTGTGCTTAAACTGACACACAATATTTTGTTAGCGCAACGCAATCTGACTTTCAAAAATCCCTACAAAAGAATGGCCCTGACTAACATTAAACTATACCTTTCACAAATCACTTACCTCACAAAAATCTTCGCTGCTCAAGCTACTGCAATACAGCGAGCGCCACTACTTGCAGCTAAATAAAAGATTCAAACTATGGAAGGCACTAACTACTGATAGGGATAGTTAGCAAATGAAAGATATTAATAGAGAACAAACAATGTATTTACCTTGATATCATCATATATAAATATAGCAGTTCATGAGAAATTTCAAAACTCCGCCATCTCTCTCCCCACATCCACCACTGCTGGCGGCTCACCTCCAACTGCGCAACGCTACGCGCTGTTCACAGCAGCTGCCGCTGCCCAACACTACAATGGCGAGTATTACAACAATGCAAAGCAGACACAGACTGCCCACAGCAGAGCCAGTGATTTTCATACAGAGGTGGCGTTACCAATAAAAAACCTAAACAGCCTACTTACATAGCCCCCATGCTCCCCACAAAAATTTTTACAAATTGGATTGGGCAGTGGCCAATACAGATTTGAAAAAAAATTTTTCATAATTACAATAACAAAGATATCAAATGCACACACTTATTGATACAATGTTGGTCAAAAGCTAAAATTTTCTCACAGTCTATAAAGATAGTCCTGATTCATCACAGTAAAATAGCAGTGTTTTTCTCAAAGTCAGAGCAGTAAAAGAAAATGCACACAGAAGTAGTGGATTTCCATGCTGTCTTGAAGAAGTAGTGTTGTCCTTCCAACGGAAAGACAGTGCTGACTCTCGACATGCAGACAAGTAATGGGCCACAACAGAGCAAACCCACAGCGGAGTCAGTCGAAGTTTTGAAGAGTATTGGTGGGTAGGTCATCACAGAGCAGACCCACTGTAGTCCTGGTAGAGATTACGGGTTTGGTGGGCCACCAGAGGTGCAGACCCACTGCAGTCCTTGTAGAAATAATGATATTGATGGATCAACAAAGATGTAGACCCACTGTAGTCCTTGTAGAGATAACCAACAGCCATCTGTTGTGACTGTGCAGGTGCACAATCACCATCGAAGAGTCTTGCAGAGAATATAGCAAGTCCATAAACCACCACTTGTGCACTCACAATCGTCCTTAGAACCAGCAATGCTGTTATCCAGTCCCTTGCTGAATTATTAACACATGTGCAAACACTATCAGTCCCTATTTCTCACATATTGTCCATGTACTATGACCAACAGAAATGTGTGCAGTGAAATGTAACTAACAAGTTAATAATATCATGAACTGGTGACAATTACAATTTTATAACATAAGAATACAATAACAAAGGTACATAATACATCATTAAAGAACATAGCAATATAGATAACAATTGTAGTAACACAGGCTTTACAAAAGAATAGAAATAAACATGCATATCAGTGTTACAAGAATTATGACATAAGTACATACATAAAGATCAGAATAACTTTTGAAACATCAACTTCACATATGAGCATTAAAACAAAACAGAATAAATAATATCTAACATCTTTACAAAGTAAGTAACATATTATTAATGCCAATTATATTCGAGGATAACAGTATTCCTCATCATAGTGAATGTAGCTTAATATTAAAAGAAGAAAAAAATTCTATGAATTTACACAGAGACAGGAAGAAAACAAATACACAAGGGTACACAAACATATAGTGGGATAACACAAAAGGGAAAGGACAGGGTTTGTTTTACTGCAGTATTTTGCATGGAGATCTCCCTTTGTTCATAATTATTCCCAAAAAGTCTTATCTAAGCCTGCTTTCTGTATTCTGTTCATATTTCTTTCAAAATAATTTTTTTCTGATTGTACAATACTCATTTAGGCCCAAACCGTTTTCATGTAACTTTCAAAGCATTCTTCCCCTATTCTCCATAGTTCGTTTCTTATATAGTCTACCCCCTCTTAAGCTAACTTAAATCTACTGAGCTCAGATGCTAAACTAAGGGACGAGGCAATGCAGCAGCACATAAAACAAGTAATATAAACAGCAATGAAAAAAAATACAGATTGGCAAAGCTAGCAGCAGCAAATGTAATAACTTATATCAAAACATGACATAGCTCAAGCAGAAAAGATATTACAGTAAAAACAACAATGCAGATAAGGGAAGTGTATATTCACATCTAAATGTCTATGTAAATTAAAGTGGTGCACCACAACAACTGATTGTAAAAAGAAATATTACCATGTACTTGAAAAGAAAATTATGTGTTACTGTTACTAGTTCCTTTTTATTGTTCTTTCCTTTCCAAGTGCTCCTTTTTTAAAGAATGTGGATCATAAAATAATTATTTAATAGATCTGTTGACAGAAAGTGTTCACATTAGCAAATGCATTTAATTTTATTTTATGAAACCAATGCTGCAACACAGCTGGAAAACAGATGTCAAATGAAATAAGCAATTACGCAAACCAAAGCATAAAAACATCATTCAATAGCTATGTGGCATTTCGTAAGTCAGTAGCTCTCAATTCTCGTAGAAAGACACTTGTCATTATCAGGTTTGCAGATGTAAGAATATTTCCGAGGATAATGGCCTCCCTTTTTTTTTTGTTCTACCTGTGCCGCTGAAAAGGGCTCGCAATAATGGCTTTTTCTCCAGGCGTCTGACACAGCTGGGTGCCCGCGACGCATTACGTGCAGGTGGTCACTTAACTTTCTTACGGAAATATTTACGACAGTAGTTTCCGCTACAGTGTCAGTCTCATATAAAAATATTTCACAGGTCAAGAATTAGCGTTGCAAATCTGTAGAAACAGAATCCTATAAATATAAGTGTCCAAAAAATTTTCGCCAGCATTGTGATACATTCACTCATATACACACATTTCACAACTCTTAAAGTACGATTCTTAGTTTCCAACATCCTGTTTCACAAGTCAAGAGTCCCTACCCACTATTCATTACTCCTTACCTTATTACACATATACGTATCCATCAACACTCGTCAATATTTCGTCATTATAAATATGAAGCATAATCAAATAACTTATATAGCCTCAGCCTATTAATCATAAACATACCTCAGCAGCATAATACACATCGTCGTCGTAAAAATAACATCATAACACCTCAGTCAAATCTCAACATCGTCGTAGCTTCCTCCAATAATTAAAAAAAATTCTCTGCTCATGTCAAAAGTGTCATCTGCCACAAACGTACTTTAAAAAACATGAATCCATACCAAATACATCATTCAAAGCTCTCATAGTATCACAATGGTTCCGAAAAAAATATCAAGAGTTCACACAGTACAGACAAAATACAATTTCGTAAGTGTGAAGTTATCCAACTGTGTAATTACGTAAACATCTGTCACTGATGTAGTAAAAAAAATGTTTATCTCTCAGTTGAATGATCAGATAGCTGTGTAATTCTGTGTTAGAGAAATATGGTACCGATGTGTAAAGTTGTATAAGCAAATACCATATTAGCTAGGGCTCCTTGTGCTTGCCACACACATGGTACACAAAGTAAGCATGTACCCCCCTGAGGATTAATGTAATTATACCCTCAGGTGTTACAGATTACAGCAATGGAATGAAATGTATCACGGAAAACTTTCTTTGTAATTCAAAAATATTTAAAAATAAATGTTTTAAGTACAAAATTAATCACTCAAATACGTGTACTGTAGCGCTAAATGTGCGTCTTGTTGCAACATAATCTGTGTGGAAGTGTCGTAGTTATCGTCCTCCGAAAGCTAAGTTCTGCAGAAGTCAATGTACTTACCTCATAATACACAAAATTGAAATGCTTTGCGTATAAATGTCTTAGTTATTACGCTTATTGCCGTGATGAGGAAAGTACTGCTCAATTTACTTTGGAGCCTAGTATTACGTTTTTCACACGCCATTATTGTCACAATATTTCACGATAACACAGAAAAGCACAATTTGAAGAGCAAAAATAAGAGAACACATTAACATAACACTGAAAATAATATCTAGTTAATTGCAGCTGCGAAATACTTGGTGCAAATCTACATGCATGCCACAACTGTTTTACTGTACAACAATGAAAGACTGCAACTACAAAGGAGATTTTCTCTACAATTACGCGCTAGCAATAAACAAAAGCTACACTAATTACACAAACTACAAGAAAAAAATCAGAAGATTTCAGTGAGGTATCCTCAGCTAAGGGTCGACATATGAAACTTCCCTTTGAACAATTATACACGACTGTGCTTAAACTGACACACAATATTTTGTTAGCGCAACGCAATCTGACTTTCAAAAATCCCTACAAAAGAATGGCCCTGACTAACATTAAACTATACCTTTCACAAATCACTTACCTCACAAAAATCTTCGCTGCTCAAGCTACTGCAATACAGCGAGCGCCACTACTGCCAGCTAAATAAAAGATTCAAACTATGGAAGGCACTAACTACTGATAGGGATAGTTAGCAAATGAAAGATATTAATAGAGAACAAACAATGTATTTACCTTGATATCATCATATATAAATATAGCAGTTCATGAGAAATTTCAAAACTCCGCCATCTCTCTCCCCACATCCACCACTGCTGGCGGCTCACCTCCAACTGCGCAACGCTACGCGCTGTTCACAGCCAGCTGCCGCTGCCCAACACTACAATGGCGAGTATTACAACAATGCGAAGCAGACACAGACTGCCCACAGCACAGCCAGTGATTTTCATACAGAGGTGGCGTTACCAATAAAAAAACCTAAACAGCCTACTTACAATTGCATTATCAGTTCACTTTCTGTAGATATCCGATGTCACTACCACTATGAGGTAAGTTATTGTTTGTCCGGAAAAATTAATTTCGGGAAACTTCTGCGCTTCCAACGGCATCACGTGTTCCGCTAGCTAAGCAATGCATTGTTTAATGAACTTTCCATCGATAAAAGTTTTATCAGATCTGGCAATTTTTAGAGGTATAATGCAGCTTGCTTTTAATATCAGACCGCTAAATCTGGTTGCCCGCAAAATAGTAAAACACAGTAGAACGGACTGTTAACACATTAGATTTCTACAATCAAACATGTACAAATACATGCAACACAATCACAATGATTTTCATGTGTTGCTCACTTTTTGATCACATCGCTGCGCAGCAATACACTTATTTTGATCCACCAATTCGTTATTCTCATTCATCGCCAAAAAAAATGTTCAAATGTGTGTGAAGTCTTATGAGACTTAATTGCTAAGGTCATCAGTCTCTAAGCTTACACACTACTTAACCGAAATTATCCTAAGGACAAACACACACACCCATGCCCGAGGGAGGACTCGAACCTCCGCCGGGACCAGCCGCACAGTCCATGAATGCAGCGCCTCAGACCGCTCGGCTAAACAAACGCCATTTATGGCCAAAAAATATTTTAATTCCTTGGTAACTGTAGTATTAAGCCATAGTGTACCGTATTGAAAGGGCCCAGGGACTATGCGACTGCATAACAGACACTGATAATTTTGATTCCTTCTCTTCCAAAAACTACTGTTACTCCTGCTCACATTTAAATGCTCGTGACAATAAGTCGCTAGACTCCTTTCCAATATATGCTCTATTGTATAAACCACTGTTACACCACTGGCCATTAAAATTGCCACACCAAGAACAAATGCAGATGATAAAAGGGTATTCATTGGACAAATATATTATACTAGAACTGACATGTGATTACATTTTCTGGCAATTTGGGTGCATAGTTCCTGAGATATCAGTACCCAGAACAACCACCTCTGGCCGTAATAACGGCCCTGATACGCCAGGGCATTGAGTCAAACAGAGCTTGGATGGCGTGTACAGGTACAGCTGCCCATGCAGCTTGAACAAGATACCACAGTGCATCAAGAGAATTGACTGGCATATTGTGACGTGCCAGTTGCTCGGCCACCATTGACCAGACGTTTTCAGTTGGTGAGAGATCTGGAGAATGTGCTGGCCAGGGCAGCAGTCGAACAGTTTCTGTATCCAGAGAGGCCCGTACAGGACCTGCAACATGCGGTCGTGCATTATCCTGCTGAAATGTAGGGTTTCGCTGGAATCGAATGAAGGGTAGAGTCAGGGATCGTAACACATCTGAAATCTAACGTCCACTGTTCAAAGTGCCGTCAATGCGAACAAGAGGTGACCGAGACGCGTAACCAATGGCACCCCATACCATCACGCCGGGTGGTACGCCAGTATGGCGATGACGAATACACGCTTCCAATGTGCGTTCACCGCGATGTCGCCAAAAACGGACACGACCATCATGATGCTGATAACAGAACCTGGATTAATCCGAAAAAATGACGTTTTGCCATCGTGCACCCACGTTCGTCGTTGAGTACAAAGTCGCAGGCGCTTCTGTCTGTAATGCAGCGACCAGGGTAACCGCAGCCATGATCTCCGAGCTGATAGTCCATGCTGCTGCAAACGTCGTCGAATTGTTCGTGCAGATGGTTGCTGTCTTGCAAACGTCCCCATCTGCTGACTCAGGGATCGAGACGTGGTTGCACGATCCGTTACAGCCATGCGGATAAGGTGCCTGTCATCTCGACTGCTAGTGATACGAGGCCGTTGGGATCCAGCACGGTGTTCCATATTACCCACGTGAACCGACCGATTCCATATTCTGCCAACAGTCATTGGATCTCGACCAACGCGAGCAGGAATGTCGCGATACGATAAACCGCAATCGCGATATACTACAGTCCGACCTTTACAAAAGTCGGAAACGTGATAGTTCGCATTTCTCGTCCTTACACGAGGCATCACAACAACGTTTCACCAGGCAACACCGGTCAACTGCTGTTTGTGTATGAGAAATCGATTGGAAACCACCCTCATGTCAGTACGTTGTAGGTGTCGCCACCGGCGCCAACCTTGTATGAATGCTCTGAAAAGTTACTCATTTGCATATCACAGCAGTTTTTTCCTGTGGGTTAATTTTCACGTCTGTAGCACGTCATCTTGGTGGTGTAGCAATTTTAATGGCCAGTAGTGTATTTTACATTTTGTTCAAACCGCAAGCAACCGGTCGAATACAGGCAGAAACATCGCCACTTCGCCTTACTACATGAAACGTCGCACGCTACCGAGGACTTACGAGGAGGACCGAACAAAGCGCCCGCAGGCCAAGGGTCCGCCCTCTTGTGACCCGCACGTCGGGAACGCCTGCCGTTTGGCACGTCCCGGCCGTTCCGGGCTTAAAATATATCTGCATCAAACTCAGTTTTGAAAAATTCGTCTCCTTACTGGCTACAGTCAGGAGGATTTGTAAGCTTGAGAAAATATCCGAAATTTGAGAATGTAATTGCTTTTTGTTATTAAGCTAACAGGCTTTGTGACTGATTTCCAGCAAAGATCAAAACTTCATCGTTTAGCTCCATCTTATTTATGTCAATATCCTTAACGTCACTTAACACGGTTTCAAGAGCCCTGCATCCGACTTTGAGATTTCCATCATCCCGCATTCGCACATTGTGACTATTGAACAGACGACTAAAGCTCTTACTATGACTCTCCATCAGCTCAAGTAGAGTGGGGCCTATATCGTGACCATCTATGATGATGATATTTGGTTTATGGGGCGTGCAAATTGCCAATCAGACCAGCGTCGTCACATCCACGAATGATGCTGAAATGATGCGGAGAACACAAAACACTCAGTTTCCGAGCGGAGATAATCCTCGACCCGGGCGGGAATCGAACCCAGGACCCGGTGAGTGGCCATCAAGTTCGTTTGACAGTCCTATGGGTATTTCTGTCAGGGATGAAGTGAAGTGTACACCTTTCTAGGTGATTCGATTGAAGGATTAGAGCAATGAATTATCCGTTGTGACAAAATGTACGATGTGATGTGGGGTGTACAAAATAATTCTTGACACACTGCAGAGTCATCTGCTGTGTTGTATCCCAATTGTGGGCTCAGAAGAAGAGTTAAATTTGTACTAAATACGACATTATTTATACTAAATACGACAGTGGCGGCTCGTAACCACACGTCCACAGTAATTTCGAAAACTGCTCCTTTGTTTGGAAAGTTTTCGCTACTGTTATAATATTCCTACACTCGCGTCAGTTTTCGCTACTAATACCCCACATACAAATTTCTCACTTCGATCTTAGCGCCCCTATCGACAGCTTAGGTCGTTTCTGCCTGCAACGGTCCTGACACTAATATTACGCGGTTGTTAACCTGGACAAACTCTTCCAGACAAGATAAAGAAGTTTGATTGATGGAGAACGATGTGAAAGATCACCTTTCTCTGAAGAAGAGTAAATCGCAAGAAGAGACCCTGGCGCTCGAGTACTAATTTATAACAAATAGTAAGAAAAATGAAAATGATGAATCTGTTTCCCACACCTTGCACCACATTATGAACATGACAAATGCCACCAGAGGCTAAGTTCCGCGGCTGTTGAAAATTCAGATTCGTCCGCACAGGAAACAGAAACCTCCCTCCCCCTCTCTTCCCCTCCCACCAACAAACGAAAAATATCCTGACAATGCTTCCTCTTATATATGATGGAACAAAAACATTGCGTCGCTGGCTTTTCCACAAAAATGGGGAGGTGGTAGAGATTTTTGTAATATGCTGGTACATTCTATTATTGTTTATATTTCAAGAGAAACTGACTAAAAAGAGATATCCATGATAAGTGCCAACAGTAAACTAAATAGTCCGTATAAAATATTCTTTCTATTCACAAGGAATACGTTTTAAAAGTTTGGGCGTACAAACTTGCTATATGCCGTATAGGAAACGAAATTTTCGAAGTATCCGTTCAACCTACCCCGACATTTCTCAGCTTCCATACGGCGGTGTACCCAGCACGACGACCACTAGAAAAATACCGATGTGAGCCTGTAGTTTTGCTATTTCATTCGCATTCGTGGGAGTGGAGCTTAAACTAGTGCCCTGTGATCCAGATTTAGCGATTGCAAGGGTACCCTTAATCGATTAGAGTGAATTCCGGAATGGTTACTTCGATCAGATGTGCAGCAAAGATCCTCATTTGCCATTCTCCTATTCGAACTGGTGCTCTATCCCCAATGTCCTGTTCATGGGCGCGACAGTAAACCCCAATCTGCCTATTTTCGTAAGTAAATCGTTAGATCATACAAATCTTAAATGTTTTATTTGCCGTTTGATTACCACCTTGGTCTTCCGGAATGACGTACATTAGTCCCTATGTTTCCAGCTGCAATCATTCATGAGCCAGCTGCTTCCCAGTAGAATTCGGCTGAGAATAAAGGTGTGGTCTGCAGCAGCAAGCCCAGTCTATTCACGTAGGAAACTAAATGTGTCCAGATCAGTATTTGGATGTGGGCTACATAGTGAAGAATCGAGAAACATCTGAATACTTAATTGTAGATTTATATCACGCAGCTTAATAAGTGGATAGTTAAAAAATGGTTCAAATGGCTCTGGGCACTATGGGACTTAATATCTGATGTCATCAGTCCCCTAGAACTTAGAACTACTTAAACCTAACTAACCTGAGGACATCACACACATCCATGCCCGAGGCAGGATTCGAACCTGTGACAGTAGCAGTCCCGCGGTTCCGGCCTGAAGAACCTAGAAACGCTCGTCAACCGCGGCCGGCCTAAGTGGATAATTGTTTTACATTACATTACATTACATGTTGTACAAAAGAGAATAAATTTTAATTATTAGATTTTAAAATACGTAGTATAAGACTCAAATAGAAAAACTCAAAGTACCGTTAGACTAGTAAATTGGAAGGATTGAGCTTAAGACTATATGATTATGAACGAAACACACAGAGGGTAGGAGAGAATGTGTAAAATCCCACCACCAGTGCGTCCAAAGGACAGGCCCCGGTGGTGCACATCAAGCCGCTCGCCTCTGCTTGGCATATTCACTGAATGTTGGATATAACTCAAAATTAACGTGTAGTCTGGCTGCCGCACTGCGGTACTCAATTTTCTTGCTAACACCTGAATAATATTCCATACTTTAAGCATATCATACAACAGCATTTATTTATTAGTTTTGTTCGCATCTATCAGTTTAATGTATCTGTATGGCTGCTAATGTTGTGCAGGAAGAATACTGTAGAACATCGGCGGATCTTCAAAACAGATTAACTCCTGGTAACAATACATGATATTTTTAACCAGCAATTTCGGCTCTGCAGCATACGTCACTCCCGAGTGGGCATTTGGCGTGTTGGGGCCTAGCTTTGAAACAGTTAAGATGGCTTTTATTCACCTGAACAGATTTTCAATCTTAAGTTTATTACTTAATAACAGACGATGCTAAATTTTCGTTTGTAATTGCCTCTTTTTTGTTATCGAAATTGATTATATTGAAGTTTACCGTTTAGTAAATCGAGATTGTTAACCTGATATTCTGTTTACCGCTTAAGCAGACATCTTTGATAACCATCATATCCTCTGTATGCAGTTCATATTGATAAGTGAGGTCACAGAATTTATCGTTGATTGTCACTATCTGCGCTTGTTAAGACTAAAGATAAAGTCGAGCAGAAGTGTCACACTGTAGAGCTATCGAGGGAAAATGACAATCCTAAATTGCTGCAGATTTGAAAACATTTTATCGTGAACCTTAAATTCGTGGAAATTTTTTCATTCTTCAGGGAGAGCGGGGGGCGGGACAGTGGCAATCGAAGTAGTACTATTTGGTGTATACAATCAATGAGACGGGCGACATATCGCTATCCACACAATTAATCTACCTAGAAAAACCGTTCGACAATGTACCGACTTGACAGAAAATCCTAGGAAGTTCTGGTCCTACGTTAAATCAGTAAGTGGATCGAAACAGCATTTCCAGACACAATTGGATGATAATGGTATGGAAACAGAGGATGACACGCGTAAAGCTGAAATACTAAATACCTTTTCCCAAAGCTGTTTCACAGAGGAAGAACGCACTTCAGTTCCTTCTCTAAATCCTCGCACGAACGAAAAAATGGATGACATCGAAATAAGTGTCCAAGGAATGGAAAAGCAACTGATATCACTCAACAGAGGAAAGTCCACTGGACTGACGGGATACCAATTCGATTCTACACAGAGTACGCGAAAGAACTTGCCCCACTTCTAACAGCCGCGTACCACAAGTCTCTGGAGGAACGGAAGGTTCCAATTGATTGGAAAAGAGCACAGATAGTTCCAGTTTTCAGTAAGGGTCGTCGAGCAGATGCGCAAAACTATAGGCCTATACCTCTAACATCGATCTGTTGTAGAAGTTAAGAACATGTCTTTTGCTCGCGTATCATGTCGTTTCAGGAAACCCAGAATCTACTCTGTAGGAATCAACATGGATTCCGGAAACAGCGATTGTGTGAGACCCAACTCCCTTTATTTTTTCATGAGACCCAGAAAATATTAGATACAGGCTCCCATTTTCCTTGACTTCTGGAAGGCGTTCGATACAGTTCCGCACTATCGCCTGATAAACAAAGTAAGAGCCTACGGAATAACAGACCAGCTGTGTGGCTGGATTGAAGAGTTTCCTTGACTTCCGGAAGGCGTTCGATACAGTTCCGCACTGTCGCCTGATAAACAAGGTAAGAGCCTACGGAATATCAGACCAGCTGTGTGGCTGGATTGTTTCCTTGACTTCCGGAAGGCGTTCGATACAGTTCCGCACTATCGCCTGCTAAACAAAGTAAGAGCCTACGGAATAACAGACCAGCTGTGTGGCTGGATTGAAGAGTTTTCTTGACTTCCGGAAGGCGTTCGATACAGTTCCGCACTGTAACCTGATAAACAAAGTAAGAGCCTACGGAATATCAGACCAGCTGTGCGGTTGGATTGTTTCCTTGACTTCCGGAAGGCGTTCGATACAGTTCCGCACTATCGCCTGATAAACAAAGTAAGAGCCTACGGAATTACAGACTAGCTGTGTGGCTGGATTGAAGAGTTTCCTTGACTCCGGAAGGCGTTCGATACAGTTCCGCCCTGTCGCCTGATAAACAAGGTAAGAGCCTACGGAATATCAGACCAACCGTGTGGCTGGACTGAAGAGATTTTAGTCCGCTGCTAGTGGTCGTGCGGTAGCGTTCTCGTTTCCCGCGCCCGGGTTCCCGGGTTCGATTTCCGGCGGGGTCAGGAATTTTCTTTGCCTCGTGATGACTGGGTGTTGTGTGATGTCCTTAGGTTAATTAGGTTTAAGTAGTTCTAAGCTTTAGGGGACTGATGTCCATAGATGCTAAGTCCCATAGTGCTCAGAGCCATTTGAACCATTTTGAAGAGTTTTTAGCAAACAGAACACAGCATGTTGTTCTCAATGGAGAGACGTCTACAGACGTTAAAGTAAACTCCACAGGGGAGTGTTATGGGACCATTGATTTTCACAGTATATATAAATGACCTAGTAGATAGTGTCGGAAGTTCCATGCGGCTTTTCACGGATGATGCTGTAGTATACAGAGAAGTTGCAGCATTAGAAATTTGCAGCGAAATACAGGAAGATCTGCAGCGGATAGGCACTTAGTGCAGGGAGTGGCAACTGACCCTTAACATAGACAAATGTATTGTATTGCGAATACATAGAGAGAAGTATCCTTTATTGTACGTTAACATGATAGCGGAACAAACACCGGTATCAGTTACTTCTGTAAAATATCTGGGAGTATGCGTACGGAACGATTTGAAGTGGAATGATCATACAAAATTAATTGTTGGTAAGGCGGATGCCAGGTTGAGATTCATTGGGAGAGTACTTAGAAAATGTAGTCCATCAACAAAGGAGGTGGCTTACAAAACATTCGTTCGACCTATACTTAAGTATTGCTAATCAGTGTGGGATGTGTACCAGGTCGGGTTGACAGAGGAGATAGAGAAGATCGAACGAAGAGCGGCGCGTTTCGTCACATGGTTACAAGGTAAGCGTGATAGCGTTACGGAGATGTTTAGCAAACTCAAGTGGCAGACTCTGCAAGAGAGGCGTTCTGCATCGCGGTGTAGCTTGCTGTCCAGGTTTCGAGAGGGTGCGTTTCTGGATGAGGCATCCAATATATTTCTTCCCCCTACTTATAACTCCTGAGGAGATCAAGAATGTAAAATTAGAGAGATTCGGTCTTGCATGGAGGCTTTCCGGCAGTCGTTCTTCCCACGAACCATACGCGACTGGAACAGGAAAGGGCACGTTAATTGCCCTCCGCCACGCACCGTTGGGTGGCTTGCGGAGCGTAAATGTAGATGTAGATATAAAATGGCGCAAGATCGAATTTCTGTGAAAAATAGGAGTGAGATATAGGTAATGACGGGTAATGTACACTATGCGCAAGACCAAGAGTGAACAATAGGATTAATACACCAACAAGGAAGAGCTCGAATTGAAAATTGTGTAAGACAGGGATGTAGTCTTCCGTCTCTACTGCTGAATCTACTTATCGAAGTAGCAATGAGAGAAATAAAAAAAGAGCTCAAGGGTGGGGTTACATTTCGGGGTCATAAGATACCAATGATATGATTCTCCGATGACAGTGTAGGAGAATAACAGGATCTGTTGGAAGTAATGAATCTACATCTATATCCAGATGGATGCTGTGTAAAACACGCTTATGTGCCTGACAGAGGGTTTCTTCGAACCACTTAATTAATACAGAATCCTTATTGAAAGTAAACCGAAGAAAGACGACAATAATGAAAAGAACTCAAACGAGAATATCGGGAAATCTAACATCAGTATTGGTGATCACGAATCTGGAGTAGTTAAGGAATTTTGTTATCTTGGAAGTAAAATCACACATGATGAACGAAATAAGGAGCACTGACCCATTCAGTCTACCAAGGACCAAAAGTGCACGTTTGGAGTACAGCACTGTATGGTAGTGAACGATGGACTATGAGAAAATCAGAACAGAAGTGAATCGAAGCGTTAGAGATTTGCTGCTACAGAAGAATACAGAAACATATGTGAACTGATGTGGTAAAGAATGTGGAAGTTCTTCGCAGTATCGTCGAGAAAAGGAACGGATGGAAAACAGTGAGAAGAACTAGGGTCAAGATGATGGTTAACATACCAGGAAACAATTTCCACGTATTAGAGAGAGATGTATAGGGTAAGAAATGTTGGAACGAGACACAAATAGCAATACATCCAACAAATAGTTGCGGTCGTGTATTGCAAGTGCCACTCTGTAATGAAGAGGTTGGCCCAGGAGAGGAATACGTGGCGGGCTGTTGCAAAATGATGGCTCAAAGAGAGAGACAGAGAGAGAAAGAGAGAGAGAGAGAGAGAGAGTTGGTTGGTCGCCAGCAGCGAAGACAGGCAGCTGGGATCTCGTGTGTCGTAGAACCGTGCAGTTTCAGGTACCAACGGGGCACGAAAGGGAGCCTATGGACTTATTCGAATTGGAGGGCGGTCGGTGTCTTTCGCTGGTTGTAAGAGGGTACCCGTGGTCTAGAGGTAGCGTCTTTGACTCATAATCAAAACGTCTTGGGTCCCGGGTTCGATCCCCGCCACTGCCTAAATTCTGATAAATAATCAGCATTGGCGGCCGAAGACTTCCAGCATAAGAAGTCAGCCTCATTCTGCCAACGGCCTTGTCAAAGAGGGCGGAGGAGCGGATAGAAGTTCAGGGCACTCTCTTGTCCTAGGGGTGGGAAATTGCCCCTAAAGGCGGAAGAATCAGCAATGATCAACGACATGAGGATACAGAAACCAATGGAAACCACTGCATTACAGACACGTAACGTGTATCCACAGGACATGTCGCCTGTATCTGAAGAAGTGTCATGATGATCTCTCCATTGGCAAAAGATTCCGGAATAGTCCCCCATTCGGATCTCCGGGAGAGGACTGCCAAGGGGGAGGTTACCATGAGAAAAAGATTGAATAATCAACGAAAGCATAACGTTCTACGAGTCGGGGCGTGGAATGTCAGAAGCTTGAACGTGGTAGGGAAACTAGAAAATATGAAAAGGGAAATGCAAAGCCTCAATCTAGATATAGTAGGGGTCAGTGAAGTGAAGAGGAAGGAAGAAAAGGATTTCTGGTCAGATGAGTATCGGGTAATATGAACAGCAACAGAAAATGGTATAACAGGTGTAGGATTCGTTATGAATAGGAAGGTAGGGCAGAGGGTGTGTTACTTTGAACAGTTCAGTGACCGGGTTGTTCTAATCAGAATCGACAGCAGACCATCACCGACAACGATAGTTCAGGTATACATGCTGACGTCGCAAGCTGAAGATGAACAGATAGAGAAAGTGTATGAGGATATTGAAAGGGTAATGCAGTATGTAAAAGGGGACGAAAACCTAATAGTCATGGGCGACTGGAACGCAGTTGTAGGGGAAGGAGTAGAAGAAAAGATTACAGGAGAATATGGCCTTGGGACTAGGAATGAAAGAGGAGAAAGACTAATTGAGTTCTGTAACAAGTTTCAGCTAGTAATAGCGAATACCCTGTTCAAGAGTCAC
This sequence comes from Schistocerca serialis cubense, assembly GCF_023864345.2. Taxonomy (NCBI): domain Eukaryota; kingdom Metazoa; phylum Arthropoda; class Insecta; order Orthoptera; family Acrididae; genus Schistocerca; species Schistocerca serialis. The sequence goes on from NC_064644.1 coordinate 67,023,386, forward strand.
AAGAGGAGGAGGTATACTTGGAAAAGGCCGGGAGATACGGGAAGATTTCAATTAGATTACATCATGGTCAGACAGAGATTCCGAAATCAGATACTGGATTGTAAGGCGTACCCAGGAGCATATATAGACTCAGATCACAATATAGTAGTGATGAAGAGTAGGCTGAAGTTCAAGACATTAGTCAGGAAGAATCAATACGCAAAGAAGTGGGATACGGAAGTACTAAGGAATGACGAGATACGTTTGAAGTTCTCTAACGCTGTAGATACAGCAATAAGGAGTAGCGCAGTAGGCAGTACAGTTGAAGAGGAATGGACATCTCTAAGAAGGACCATCACAGATGTTGGGAAGGAAAACATAGGTACAAAGAAGGTAGCTGCGAAGAAAGCATGGATAACAGAAGAAACACTTCAGTTGATTGATGAAAGAAGGAAGTACAAACATGTCCCGGGAAAATCAGGAATACAGAAATACAAGTCGCTGGGGAATGAAATAAATAGGAATTGCAGGGATGCTAAGACGAAATGGCTGTAGGAAAAAGGTGAAGACATCGAAAAAGGTATGATTGTCGGAAGGACAGACTCAGCATAGACGTAAGTAAAAACAACCTTTGGGGACATTAAAAGCAACAGTGGTAGCATTAAGAGTGCAACGGGAATTCCACTGTTAAATGCAGAGGAAGGAGCAGATAGGTGGAAAGAATACATTGAAAGCCTCTATGAGGGTGAAGATTTGTCTAATGTGATAGAAGAAGAAACAGTAGACGATTTAGAAGAGATAGGGGATCCAGTATTAGAATCGGAATTTAAAAGAGCTTTCGAGGACTTACGGTCAATTAAGGCAGAAGGGATAGATAACATTCCATCAGAATTTCTAAAATCATTGGGGGAAGTGGCAACGAAACGACTATTCACGTTGGTGTGTAGAATATATGAGTCTGGCGATATACCATCTGACTTTCGGAAAAGCATCATCCACACAATTCCGAAGACGGCAAGAGCTGACAAGTTCGAGAATTGTCGCACAATCGGCTTAACAGCTCAAGCATCGAAGCTGCTTTCAAGAATTGTATACAAAGAAATGGAAACGAAAATTGAGAATGCGCTAGGTGACGAATAGTTTGGCTTTAGGAAAACTAAAGGGACGAGAGAGGCAATTCTGACGTTACGGCTACTAGTGGAAGCAAGGCTAAAGAAAAATCTAGACACTTTCATAGGATTTGTCGACCTAGAAAAAGCGTTCGACAATATAAAATGGTGCAAGCTGTTCGAGATTCTGAAAAAAGTAGGGGCAAGTTATAGGGAGACACGGGTCATATATAATATGTACAACAACCAAGAGGGAATAATAAGAGTGGACGATCAAGAACGAAGTGCTCGTATTAAGAAGGGTGTAAGACAAGGCTGTAGCCTCTCGCCCCTCCTCTTCAATCTGTACATCGAAGAAGCAATGATGGAAGTAAAAGAAAGGTTCAGGAGTGGAATTAAAATACAAGGTGAAAGGATATCAATGATACGATTTGCTGATGACGTTACTATCCTGAGTGAAAGTGAAGAAGAATTAAGTGATCTGCTGGACGGAATGAACAGTCTAATGAGTACACAGTATGGTTTGAGAGTAAATCGGAGAAAGACGAAGGTAATGAGGAGTAGTAGAAATGAGAACAGCGAGAAACAGGATTGATGGTTACGAAGTCAATGAAGTTAAGGAATTCTGCCACCTAGGCAGTAAAATAACCAATGACGGACGGAGCAAGGAGGACATCAAAAGCAGACTCGCTATGGCAAAAAAGGCATTTCTGGCCAAGAGAAGTCTACTAATATCAAATACCGGCCTTAATTTGAGGAAGAAATTTCTGAGGACGTACGTCTGGAGTACAGCATTGTATGGTAGTGAAACATGGACTGTGGGAAAACCGGAACAGAAGAGAATCGAAGAATTTGAGATGTGGTGCGATAGACGAATGTTGAAAATTAGGTGGACTGATAAGGTAACGAATGAGGAGGTTCTACTCAGAATCAGGGAGGAAAGGAATATGTGGAAAACACTGATAAGGAGAAGGGACAGGATGATAGGACATCTGCTAAGACATGAGGGAATGACTTCCATGGTACTAGAGGGAGCTGTAGAGGGCAAAAACTGTAAAGGAAGACATAGATTGGAATATGTGAAGCAAATAATTGAGGATGTAGGTTGCAAGTGCTACTCTGAGATGAAGAGGTTAGCACAGGAATGGAATTCGTGCTGGCCGCATCAAACCAGTCAGTAGGCTGATGACCAAAAATAAAAAAAAATTAAAAAAAAGAAGGAAGAAGGCAGCAATACCAACAAGATACGCTGAGCAGTATATTTCTTACAGCTGTTAAGGTGTGCTAGGAGTGTGCTTTGAGGGCCTGCTGTCATTGCTTGTGATTTAGTGAGTGGTCAATTTTAGACTACTGTACAGCGAATACTGTGTACGGTGTAGGAGATTTTATTTATGTTGGAGTGCTTCAGTTCATTGCACATATTATATTACGTGACTTGGCCGTGAAGGCGAAGTAGTCTTCATTGTTGTTTATTTATAGGATGCTGGCGTGTATTAATGTGTCTCTAAGCAAGACTTTTGTGCATTACCTGTTTGTCACACTGAGAGCGTAATCTATACTGTACATCCCTGTAAATTACATAATTTGTAGTCATTACCGCTCTTCATAGAGCAGGTAAGCTCGTCGCCAGTTTGACTGCAGTGCCAGTGAGGGTGGTAAGTAGTATAGGTAGGTGAGGCTCTGATTTTCTTCACGTGTTCTACTATTCTGAGTTGCTGCCTATCGGCAGAGAATATGAATTTTTATTACGTATTTGTTGTTCTTGTTTGGTCGATGGGGTTTCATCTAAAATTGAGTTAATTTATGATATTGTTTAAAGAATTCTTAATTTACTATGTGAATGATGCCTAATTTCTACAAGAACTAGCTCTCGGCAACGTACCAGTTAGTGCTCATTATTGCGTAATATTCCACTCCTACAATCTGTTAATGGAAGGTAGTTATGCTTTTAATAAATGTTTTGGGTAAAATAAGCCATAAGCCAAAGCCTGAACAAGTTCTTCCCAACCCGTCTCTCCCAAAATCCTGTGCTACGACATTAAATTCGAAATACTCTTATTACAGAGGACGTTGCCCTTTTGCGTAGGCGGAAGACGCAGACCTTGGTCTCACCTTGATCGGCCATCCGTAAATTACATTCGCACTGTGGTCAATATAAGTTTTACGATATTACGTATCCCTACGACGTGCGCTGCCGACGTAGTGTATTCGCTGACTAAAGCGCTGCCTGCTGGGACTGTGACAGCCACCGCGGAAACGCAGGACTATTTCCGCTCAGAGGCAGGAAGCGTATCTCCCGGGAAACCCCGCTCTCTGCCCCCGCGCGGCCGTAGGGGAACACGGCGAGCACCGCTGCTTGGGGTCACTTTTTGCTTTGCGTCTCCTGTTAACATCCTAGTCGCGCTGTCTTGTTTATTCCGTGATTTGCTAACCGAGCCTTTTTTTCCTGGTCGCGACGGCCATTCACCTTGCATACTACAGCGTGATGTCCGGTCACTATCCGTGTATATTGACGTACAGACGATTCGATTGTTAGCAGAGGCAGTTCCGAGTGTTCATCATCAAAGCTATTTGTCACTTAATTTCTGCTGAATCACGGTCTGGTGAGCAAGACGTATGAGACAGGTGAAATTCCCTCAGATTTCAAAAAGAATATAATAATTCCAATCCCAAAGAAAGCAGTTGTTGACAAATGTGAAAATTACCGAACTATCAGTATAATAAGTTACAGCTGCAAAATACTAACGCGAATTCTTTACAGACAAATGGAAAAACTAGTAGAAGCCGACCTTGGGGAAGATCAGTTTGCTTTCGGTAGAAATGTTGGAACACGTGAGGCAGTACTGACCCTACGACTTATCTTAGAAGAAAGGTTAGAGAAAGGCAAACCTACGTTTCTAGCATTTGTAGACTAAGAGAAACCATTTGACAATGTTGACTGGAACACTCTCTTTCGAATTCTGAAGGTGGCAGGGGTAAAATACAGGGAGCGAAAGGCTATTTACAATTTGTACAGCAACCAGATGTCAGTTATAAGGGTCGAGGGGCATGAAAGGGAAGCAGTGGTTGGAAAGGGAGTGAGACAGGGTTGTAGCCGCTCCCCGATGTTATTCAATCTGTATATTGAGCAAACAGTTAAAGAAACAAAAGAAAAACGGAATGGACAGTGTCTTGAAAGGAGGATATAAGATGAACGTCAACAAAAGCAAAACGAGGTTAATGGAATGTGGTCGAATTAAGTCTGGTGATGCTGAGGGAATTAGATTAGCAAATGAGACACCTAAAGTAGTAAAGGAGTTTTGGTATTTGGGGAGTAAAATAACTAATGATGGTCGAAGTAGAGAAGATATCAAATGTAGACTGGCAATGACAAGGAAAGCGTTTCTGAAGAAGAGAAATTTTTTAACATCGAGTATTGATTTAAGTGTCAGGAAGTCGTTTCTGAAAGTGTTTGTATGGAGTGTAGCCATGTATGGAAGTGAAACATGGACGATAAATTGTTTGGACAAGAAGAGAATAGAAGCTTTTGATATGTGGTGCTACAGACGTATGCTGAAGATCATATGGGTAGATCACATAACTAATGAGGAGTTATTGAACAGAATTGGGGAGAAGAGGAGTTTGCGGCACAGCTTGACGAGAAGAAGGGACTGGTTGGTAGGACATGTTTTGAGGCATCATGGGATCACCAAATTAGTATTTGAATGCAGCGTGGAGGCTAAAAATCGTAGAGGGAGACCCAGAGATGAATACTCTGAGCAGATTCAGAAGAATGTAGGCTGCAGTATTTACTGGGAGATGAAGAACCTTGGACAGTATAAAGCTGCATCAAACCAGTCTCTGGACTGAAGACCACAACAACAACAACACCGCCAAGGTGTACAGGTGCTTTTACGGGAAACAATATTTCTCTGAATTTTCTCCAAAAAATTGCCATGCATGCATGTCCAAAGGAACGTACTATAGTACTTCTTAAGAACATAGGCAGTGGAATGTTTTATCTTCCATAAAGACTGCCTAGCATTAAAATCAAACATCTTTATTTCACATAAACCTTTTGTTCCAGAAGTTAGTTTGTACGATGTTCATGTAGTTCCTTACCGTGTTAATCAATGGATCATACGTAGTGCCAGCCGCGGTGGTCTAGCGGTTCTAGGCGCGCAGTCCGGAACCGCGAGACTGCTACGGTCGCAGGTTCGAATCCTGCCTCGGGCATGGATGTGTGTGATGTCCTTAGGTTAGTTAGGTTTAAGTAGTTCTAAGTTCTAGGGGACTGATGACCACAGATGTTAAGTCCCATAGTGCTCAGAGCCATTTAAACCATTTTTTGAACCATACATAGTCGAATGGTATTAAAGTCCATAATGCTGCAGAGCACATTCTTTCGAACATAGATAATTGCAACTCAGCAACGATCAGCTGTTTTAAAAAATGCAAACTCGAATATGGAGTTGAAATTTTCACAATTATACTTATTAAACCATAATTTGCGAAACAGCACTGACAACATACTCAATAAGCGTACCCGTTTGTAACACATACAAAAATTTTAATTTTCACTCTACTACCTTCCAGACTTCACAGACGCTCCACTTCGACGTCAGGTTCGAAAGGCAAAGGTCCACTCTTTTGGTATCGGTGGGACGCTACGTTTTAATCTGCTAGGAAGTTTCTTTCGAACACGTTTATGTGTCTCTCGTTACAGGACCGTGAAGATCATAAATAGTTTGGACGGTTTAGGTTTCTATGATTAACCGATCCACGTAACAGTATAGATAGCAACAACGTTAGGTACTTTCATATAGGCTAGTATCTTCGACTTGGCCCCTGCAGTTAAAATATCTCACCTACGGCGAATCTGTTTGAAGATTCGGTCGTAATCAAACAGAAAATGTTAGCACATGCATGACAAAGTAATATTTGTTTACTCATTTGAACACCATTTTTCCGTATTTTACTGGAGGAAAAATATAGCATTAATTTTTCAGCATCGTTGGAGCTTTTACGGAATATTTATTCCTGAATAGACATTTAAACTTTTATTTCTATGCAACGTACTTAACTTGAAAGATGTCTGTCTTGACCAAATTTCATGAGAGTACTATTTGTAATGATTAAAGTGGCAGCACCATAGTCGTCAATACCCACACGTGGAGAAGGACTGCGTGGGGAGCCAACTTTATTGATTTCTATACCCTTTTACAGCATAACAGCATCCTATGATACAAACATTCCGTGTTCGCTCTATGATATACGAATATGTTCTAAGTGGGAGTGCATGTCCAATAGTAGGATCCGTATAGATTTCTTGATTTTCGTTTCAGAAGCGTGGGAACATCGATCGAATCCTTAGATTCCAAAGCCGGCTTCTGGCGGGCTCGGGCTGAGGACGACAGATACTCTGGTTTTTCCAAAATTTTCGACTAGCTATTGGTCGAACAGATCAACGCAGGGGCAGTGGAAAGATCGAGGTTGCGTTTGTTCAAATTCTGTGACGAAATTTGGTGGGCGGATTGAGCGATGGCGACTGTTATTTTTAATATCGTCCCGATACCATTGGGCGCCTGGGGTCGCGATGTCGTTCCTGCACGAGCGGCTGGGCCTCCACATCTCCGCCTTCAGGGATGAAGTGCCAAGTCACAGCATCTCGAAGCGTCAGAAAATTTCTGTCAGTTACTTGTGGGCTGATGCTGTGGTGGGTAACATGTGCTGATGTGCAGCTTTGGAGCGGATTTAGAATAAGAGTTTTGGTTCGTGCAGTGATTAAATTCAGCTATCAATGGAATTACGTGCCTAAGATTTTTCAACGTGGTTTTATAAACGGCAATTTGGTTTCATTTATTTACTGGTAATAGAGTAATTTTATTCATTTTCTTGAACGGTCACAGGCAAGTCTTGATGGCAACTACTCATGATTTATAGGAATTATTAGGTTTTGGTTTGACTGGTAAACTTACCTTCTGGTGACTTCCTTTTCCACGTAGTAATGAATGTTTGAGTTATGATCTCCTTAGCCCAGCTGCTACGTCTCATCCTCCCAATAACATGTTCCTTTTTCTGATAAAATACTGCTGTAAGTAATTTATGTCTCAAAATCAAAGACTTAATTTATCTCTTGCTTTTATTCAGCTATATGTATAATCTTCGTTCCTCTATTGCTTTAAAATACAAAATGCGAAGTACGTCTCATTCTTGCGTTTATTCCTGTTGAAGATTCAAGATGAGAAAGTTCTGCATTTTTTGTTATCATAATCACTAGTGAAATATTAATTGAATGCTTAAAAATCGTATTACATTTATTCAATAGTGGTGTAACCAGCACCTTGCTCCACTAAGCAAAAAACTTTTATCTGTTTTTAGCCTATTAATAGGTTTGATGTGGTCAGTTTGGTGACGCAACGATCGGGAAAGTACTTCATTCGAGCTTGCAGTTTACAATGTTAACGAAGTCCTATCAGTACTGTCACATCACGCTAATCATTCTTTACATTGAAACCGAACATAAACCGCGATTTTATTTCAAAACAAACTTTTCTGTTCTCGAACGACGACGCCTGTACCAGATGATTCAGTCTCATGAATTCAGTAGGTATTTAATTAATTGAAGAACTTGGCCAAGCAGGGGAATTTCACTTCAACTCATTAATTGTAATTTCTACATTTTCCTGATAGTATTCTCTTGCTGTCGTCATTGAGGTGCGACCTTATTTAGTAAGCATTTTACTTACGACTCTATAACATTTTCAAAACCGCGCCAGTTGGAAAAAGGCAGTGCCCTGTAAGGAACCACAATATTAAGAAGATATGGTCTGGTAAATGATTACCAAATTTTTAGGATACGCCAGCTCAGTTATAAAAGTCCTTTATTATCGAGAATAGCTCATTAGTCTTTTGCTCCACCTGCATTCCGCCACTCTTTTTCATTTACTATGATTGTTGACGGTATTTGTCCAGCTTCAGGAGTGTTTTTCAAAATTAATAATGAAAGTACTTCCATGATCAGCTGTTCATAATTCGCCACGGTCAGCTTTTGTTGCGTGCTATAGATTAATGAATGCCTCCAATTCACATAAATTCTTCTAATGACTTCAGACGACACTACAATCAGTGGAACTTCCAAATGGAGAGGCACTGACTGCTCGAGATATGAAGCGCAGTGCCTTCACCAAATCCATGGGATATGAAAAAATGTTGAGGCCTTATTTTATGAAAATCCAACTTCACAATTAGTCAGTAACCAAACAACAGGTAGCATCAGTACCTAAAGTAAATATTGAAGGAGACAAAGTTACGGACATCGTTTAATCTCTATGTTCAACCAAACTACATTCCCTTCGGCTTCTAATCAAAGCGAATAGCAGTTGATTCTTTTATGAGAGTGTTACGAATAATGGTTACATTATAAGATGGAAGAAAGGAGAGTGAATAATGAACATAGTCGGACGGAAGCCTCAATCACATGTATATACGCACGAATGGCCGTTACAGTATAACGTCACGTGGACGCTGGATCCCTATGAACCTGCAACAAACACATCTGAACAATAACGAGTATGCAAACAGCGGGTAAGAACATGGGCTTCTTTTACATACTGATTTAGTAGAGCATCACAGAGGAAATATGTTACCTCTTTTGGCACGTTCACAATCGTAAAGCTATATGGAAAAATATGGAACGTACACCATAATTTTCAAGATTATTAGTTAACTCAAATGACGACATTGTGTCAGAAGGAGAAAAATTCATCAAAATATGCTGTCATATCTTTTATTCATGAACGTAGCCGTTAAATAAAAATAATACTGCCTTCTCTTTATAATTACGTTTTTGTGGCTTTCTGCTAAAGTGAGTAACACTCGTTCTGCACAGTTGTAATTGAAAACGATAAACGACGAGTGTTGAAACAGTTGACGTAAATCTTGCAATAAATCCTGACGATAAACCACACCAGTAGTGGAGACATATATTTTTGGCCACTTTCGCTGGCTACCAGTGACGGATGGGCCACAAGGGAGAGGCGTTGCAGATGGGGTTTGCGGAAGCTAAAATAGTCATGGCCCATCCGTTTCATAATGTAGCCGGGTCAAAGACGCCTATCTCACAAGAGGAAGACGCCGAATTCTCACTGGTTGTAAGGCTGTCTTTCCGCTAAATATGAGATACTATACTTATTACTTGTAATAACCTGTGAGAAAATGTTATAACAAATGATATTAATAAATTACCATAAATTTGGCGACAGATATATGAACGTAGATTTACTCGAGCTGAAAAGAATTTCAGAGAGATGACGAGTGTTGAGGGTCATCAAGTTTCTAGACCGCCACTGCACTATTTTCAATGATTAATTTACAGAACCGATAGTACAATTATTCACTGGTCCCTGTTCCCCTTCTGTTTATTGATTCCATTCCTCTGTTTCTTCTTCCTCTCCTCCACGATTCTCTGAACATCTCTCGTTTGGTTTTTAATTGCTTATTGTGGTCCACATGTATCCTTGAAAATTCAGAATACAGTGTTTGCTCATTTCTTCTTACTTAATTCTTAGTCATTCTGTATTTATCAATTTTGGATGTTCATCTGATCTTCTCCTCTGTTCACCCAGGTGTCCGCTTACGAGACGCTCGTACGACCCATCCTGCAGCACTACCCAAGTGTGTTGGACCCGTATCAAGATTAACATAAATATACAGAACACAAATATAACATAAATCTACAGAAGGACAACGCAGGTGGTAAGAGGTTTGTGAGGCCTAACGGAGATCGTCACCAAATTGCAGAAGAACCTGAAGTGGTCGACGCTTGAAGGTAGAGGTGAACAAATCCACAAGAATATGCTTAGAATGTTTCGAAAACATCCTCTGTGAGATATTTCGCCCATACAAACGGTGAGTACAATATTTGACTAATTATAGCTCCCACAGAAATTTTTAAGCAGTCATTCTTTCCGCGTTCTGCAGACGAATGGAACGAGCAGAAACGCCAATCTCAGGTGTTGCATGAAGTAATGTCAGACATCCACTTGACAGTCCACAGCAGAATACACATATAGCTGTAGATAAAAGACTTTTATCCCGCGTGACAATTTCTTATACTTTCAGTGCAAAGGTTCATTTCGTTAGTAGTTTTTGAAATATTCATCTCGTGTTTGTTAAGTGCAACAGTTTAATATCACGTTTACCGTCAAGACTGACGAGAAATGGAATAGTGTCGTTTGTTTCACTACCTGTCTACTTTAGTTACATTAATGCAGCTTTGGAAATCTTTTCTGAATACCTCTAACGTTTCCAAGTTAGTGGTTCATGACGATTGCATACTACTCGTGGGATGCTTTCATAGTTGTTTTTGTCTTGTTATCTTCGCCGGTATCATTGTTATTGTTGTGGTCATCAGTCCTGAGACTGGTTTGATGCAGCACTCCATGCTACGCTATCCTGTGCAAGCTTCTTCATCTCCCAGTACCTACTGCAACCTACATCCTTCTGAATCTGCTTAGTGTATTCATCTCTTGGTCTCCCTCTACGATTTTTACCCTCCACGCTGCCCTCCAATGCTAAATTTGTGATCCCTTGATGCCTCAAAACATGTCCTACCAACCGATCCCTTCTTCTAGTCAAGTTGTGCCACAAACTTCTCTTCTCCCCAATCTTATTCAATACCTCCTCATTAGTTACGTGATCTACCCACCTTATCTTCAGCATTCTTCTGTAGCACCACATTTCGAAAGCTTCTATTCTCTTCTTGTCCAAACTGGTTATCGTCCATGTTTCACTTCCATACATGGCTACACTCCATACAAATACTTTCAGATACGACTTCCTGACACTTAAATCTATACTCGATGTTAACAAATTTCTCTTCTTCAGAAACGATTTCCTTGCCATTGCCAGTCTACATTTTATATCCTCTCTACTTCGACCATCATCAGTTATTTTACTCCCTAAATAGCAAAACTCCTTTACCACTTTAAGTGTCTCATTTCCTAATCTAGTACCCTCAGCATCACCCGATTTAATTTGACCACATTCCATTATCCTCGTTTTGCATTTGTTGATGTTCATCTTATATCCTCCTTTCAAGACACTGTCCATTCCGTTCAACTGCTCTTCCAAGTCCATTGCTGTCTCTGACAGAATTACAATGTCATCGGCGAACCTCAAAGTTTTTACTTCTTCTCCATGAATTTTAATACCTACTCCGAATTTTTGTTTTGTTTCCTTTACTGCTTGCTCAATATACAGATTGAATAACTTCGGGGAGTGGCTACAACCCTGTCTCACTCCTTTCCCAACCACTGCTTCCTTTTCACGCCCCTCGACTCTTATAACTGCCATCTGGTTTCTGTACAAATTGTAAATAGCCTTTCGCTCCCTGCATTTTACCCCTGCCACCTTTAGAATTTGAAAGAGAGTATTCCAGTTAACGTTGTCAAAAGCTTTCTCTAAGTCTACAAATGATAGAAACGTAGGTTTGCCTTTTCTTAATCTTTCTTCTAAGATAAGTCGTAAGGTTAGTATTGCCTCACGTGTTCCAACATTTCTACGGAATCCAAACTGATCTTCCCCGAGGTCCGCTTCTATCAGTTTTTCCATTCGTCTGTAAAGAATTTACGTTACTATTCGCAGCTGTGACTTATTAAACTGATAGTTCCGTAATTGTCACATCTGTCAACACCTGCTTTCTTTGGAATTGGAATTATTATATTCTTCTTGAAGTCTGTGGGTATTTCGCCTGTCTCATACATCTTGCTCACCAGATGGTAGACTTTTGTCAGGACTGGCTCTCCCAAGGCCATCAGTAGTTCTAATGGAATGTTGTCTACTCCCGGGGCCGTGTTTCGACTCAGGTCTTTCAGTGCTCTGTCAAACTCTTCACGCAGTATCTTATCTCCCACTTAATCTTCATCTACATCCTCTTCCATTTCCATAATATTGTCCTCAAGTACATCGCCCTTGTATAAACCCTCTATATACTCCTTCCACCTTTCTGCCTTCCCTTCTTTGCTTAGAACTGGGTTGCCATCTGAGCTCTTGATATTCATATAAGTGGTTCTCTTCTCTCCAAAGGTCTCTTTAATTTTCCTGTAGGCAGTATCTATCTTACCCCTAGTGAGACAAGCCTCTACATCCTTACATTTGTCCTCTAGCCATCCCTGCTTAGCCATTTTGTACTTCCTGACGATCTCATTTTGAGACGTTTGTATTCCTTTTTGCCTGCTTCATTTACTGCATTTTTATATTTTCTCCTTTCATCAATTAAATTCAATATTTCTTCTGTTACCCAAGGATTTCTATTAGCCCTCGTCTTTTTACCTACTTGATCCTCTGTTGCCTTCACTACTTCATCCCACAGGGTTCAAAGGGCTCTGAGCACTATGGGACTTAACATCTATGGTCATCAGTCCCCTAGAACTTAGAACTACTTAAACCTAACTAACTTAAGGACAGCACACAACACCCAGCCATCACGAGGCAGAGAAAATCCCTGACCCCGCCGGGAATCGAACCCGGGAACCCGGGCGTGGGAAGCGAGAACGCTACCGCACGACCACGAGATGCGGGCTTTCATCCCACAGAGCTACCCATTCTTCTTCTACTGTATTTCTTTCCCCCATTCCTGTCAATTGTTCCCTTATGCTCTCTCTGAAACTCTGTACAACCTCTGGTTCTTTCAGTTTATCCAGGTCCCATCTCCTTAAATTCCTGCCTTTTTGCAGTTTCTTCAGTTTCAATCTGCAGTTCATAACCAATAGATTGTGGTCAGAATCCACATCTGCCCCTGGAAATGTCTTACAATTTAAAACCTGGTTCCTAAATCTCTGTCTTACCATTATGTAATCTGTCTGATACCTTTTAGTATCTCCAGGATTCTTCCAGGTATATAACCTTCTTTCATGATTCTTGAACCAAGTGTTAGCTATGATTAAGTTATGCTCTGTGCAAAATTCTACAAGGCGGCTTCCTCTTTCATTTCTTCCCCCCAATCCATATTCACCTACTATGTTTCCTTCTCTCCGTTTTCCTACTGACGAATTCCAGTCACCCATGACTATTAAATTTTCGTCTCCCATCACTACCTGAATAATTTCGTTTATCTCGTCATACATTTAATCAATTTCTTCATCATCTGCGGAGCTAGTTGGCATATAAACTTGTACTACTGTAGTAGGCATGGGCTTTGTGTCTATCTTGGCCACAATAATGCGTTCACTATGCTGTTTGTAGTAGCTAACCCGCACTCCTATTTTTTTATTCATTATTAAACCTACTCCTGCATTACCCTTATTTGATTTTGTATTTATAACCCTGTAATCACCTGACCAAAAGTCTTGTTCCTCCTGCCACCGAACTTCACTAATTCCCACTATATCTAACTTTAACCTGTCCATTTCCCTTTTTAAATTTTCTAACCTACCTGCCCGATTAAGGGATCTCACATTCCACGCTCCGATCCGTAGAACGCCAGTTTTCTTTCTCCTGATAACGACGTCCTCTTGAGTAGTCTCCGCCCGGAGATCCGAATGAGGGACTATTTTACCTCCGGAATATTTTACCCAAGAGGACGCCATCATCATTAATCATACAGTAAAGCTGCATGTCCTCGGGAGAAATTACGGCTGTAGTTTCCCCTTGCTTTCAGCGGTTCGCAGTACCAGCACAGCAAGGCCGTTTTGGTTAATGTTACAAGGCCAGATCAGTCAATCATCCAGACTGTTGCCCCTGCAACTACTCAAAAGGCTTCTGCCCCTCTTCAGGAACCACATGTTTGTCTGGCCTCTGATCAGATACCCCTCCGTTGTGGTGGCACCTACGGTACGGCCATCTGTATCGCTGAGACACGCAAGCCTCCCCACCAACGGCAAGGTCCATGGTTCATGGGGGGAGGGCCGGAATCATAATTGATGCATTTCCGGAATTATTTCGTTAATATTGAGTACTTCATAAGTGTGTGTTATAAAAGCCGTATGCAAGGTTTTTCTAAGTCTTTGCATCACGTGTCTAGGGTTGGTACATCACGTCTTGATGAACACTTTTTGCTACAGACAATATGTAGAATGATGTTTCTTTCTAACACTAGGGGTCCCTTCGTATTTTACTGCCCCGAGACGATGAGATTTCATCGAACTGGAAAGATCTACTTGGTTCAAATGGTTCTGAGCACTATGCGACTTAACCTCTGAGGTCTTCAATCGCCTAGAACTTAGAACCAATTAAACCTAACTAACCTAAGTCATGCCTCGGGCATGGATGTGTGTGATGTCCTTAAGTTAGCTAGGTTCAAGTAGTTCTAAGTTCTTGGGGACTGATGACCTCAGATGTTAAGTCCCATAGTGGCCAGAGCCATTTGAAGCATTTTGAAGTTATACGTCAATAAATTAGATTACCTTTCCCGGAGAACGAGAAGGCGTTCTCTTTGTCAATGATTATTTATATAGCTGATTATTTACATAACACCAGTGGTAGTACACTGGTTGTATATTTACATAGCGGTAGTAGTGTCATATTCATGAGCCAACTCTTGACAAATAATGAGAATTGTATATCAATCTTTTGTTGATACTTAATGGAGTATGGAAAAAGAAATGTCTGTACAAACAGGAATCTGAAATGAAGCTAATCACAAAATGTTTCTTACTGTCGTAATGTAAACAAAATATGAAGACAATATAGAAGAAAATAATACGGTAAAAATAGTAAATGAAAGTAATGTAAGTACTTTTCATTCGTAGGTGGTCTTATTCGAGAAAATGAGACTTGGTTCCATTATCTCTTATTAACGGCCAATAATAGTTCGTAATAAAACGAAACAACAATGTATTGTGCAAGCTACAAGCAGACCTTCCATCAAACATCCGTTGCTGACGGGAGGCAATGGTAAGCCATGCCTGTTGAGACATAATCTACGAAGTAAAGCAATACTTCCAACGCATCACTGGTTACAGGGCTACCACTTTTCGTTACTATGATACGGCAAGTGCATTGCCGAAGATATACACTTCCTGTTGTTCCTAGTAAGGATTTTCAGGTGGCGTTCCCCGCGCTCGCGTAGTTACGAAAGCCACCGGTCGTAACTTTGTGTCGCTGCTGGGACCACCTGCTGGAAGTTTAGCTGCGGCTAACTGCGCCCGCGGTTAGACTATACGTCACACCCACGCAGATGCCGACAACAGTTTTCCGTCACGACGTCGTGTACCAGCAGCGCAATAACGCTTGGCTACAGTCTCCGGTGCTCTTAAAGAACCTCCAAACTAATGAGTTTCTAACGGTAGTGAGAAAATTCATACCTACATCGCTGGCTTGCCTTTCACATTTAGCTGTCAGCGCTGTATCATTAAGTCATGAATTTCGTCTTCGTTTACAGCAGTCGGTTTTGTTAGAATAACGTAATATGGCATAAATCAATTGGAGACTTGCTTACAAGCTAAACTGTCTTTTTTCTGAACATGCACGCAACCATTTCTACAGTTACTATTAAATTCGCTCAATTGCGAGATCTTCAGAAGAGGTAAGGAAGCTCTTTTGGTATGAATGAAAAGATATATTTTTATACTAAACTCCAATAAATCTCTGACATTATAACATGATTTCAGGTCCTATTTTCCCTTCCAATATAGTATCTATGATATTTTTCTGTGTTATATCGAATAGTAGCACTAAGAACTACAATTGAAATTTCTAACTGTATCTGTTTTTAAAATTTTAAGATTAAGATCTGGGGCTTATCAAAATAAACGAACTATGAGATTTTAAATATACTTTCGCGGAGAGATAAGTTAGGAAAAGGTCACAATGTGCATTTCAAAAATTCTTTGATCCCTCTTGTAAATCTTGTCCTGAAGAACAAATCCTCATCCCTCTTAGAGTCAGGAAGAACAACACATATCGCTAATCATTATCGCAGTTTTATGTAAAGCCCTTATTAGAAACATCTTGTTCATCTTCACTTACATATTTCGTGTACCGTCATTCATGAAACATACAATCGCATTAGGACTAGCATTTCGTTGATTTACTAAATTATATCCTTTCCCGCACAGCAATGTAAAACGGCAAGACCTAAGATACCCAGTTTCTTACCGGAAAGTGGACGCGTGCAAATAAAGATAACTGTGATCGAAGGATGCCTGTCTTAGTACTCATAAAAAGTCTTTCAAAACACGTTTGAAGGGAATGTATGATGTCGAGCAAAGAACTTTGAGTATTTCTTACGATAATCATACACAGGCCCCGGGAGCTAGTAACAGAATTTTTATTTTATGTATCCGGACGAGTCACGTTATGTTATTCATACAGTAAGCTTTTCGCGACTGCTAGCAATTCGTCTTCAGGTGAAATGTTGCAATATATAGAGCCCCGGGACCCCTAAGGTTCGAATGCTGCACTTCCCTAGAGTGCATAGTAGGAATTATCCAGGCGCTCTTTCTCCATTAGCCAGTTTATTCGCCAGTCGTGCGTCGTATACATCAATTTCATTAATTCTGTAATCATATCGAACATTTTACTTCATCGGAAGTTGGATTTATCATAAATGTTACCATGTGAAACATGTTACTCGGACAAAAAGTTATGCACACACATTCCTGAAGCTAATATGTATCAATGTCCTTAGCACGTTTTTAACTGACTACTTTTTTCCACTTGATGTTTTCTTGTACGACACAGAAGACATTCCAAGGAGAAATAAATTTCATCTTCCTTTGAGAACAGTGTTGTGGTCTATCGAACATTTTTATTTTGTGGTTAGACTGTGATAAACTCTTTTAATTTCGAATATCACTGCTTTCTGTGTCAGTCTGATTCACTAGAAGGTAGTGCAGATCATTCTCAGTTACAGTTTCTCTAGTGCTCTCCAAGTTAAATGAATTTTTGCTAACCAATTTTATTGCTAAAAGAGAACCTTAAACAGATGCCTACAAGTTTTACACCTGTTAATCCCAACCGCGAGTCTGATTACTTTATTTTGAAATATAAATAATTCCCTTATTGCGTCAAGGTTATTTCTTACATCTGCCAGAAACTAGACTAGCAACAGATGTCGGGTGGAAGTTATTGCGTTTCTGTTACCCTAGAGAGTAGAACAGATCGACGTCGGATGAAGACCACAAGCCCTGTGGACTGCTGAGTGCTGCCTTGTACATGACGACCGAAAGACAACGTTTTGACACGATGATGATGTGCAGATCACAGGAACTGTCGATCATGTAATGTCTGCACACATTGAGTGTAAGGAAACCGTCATACCAGTTTTTCTGAAACATGAGTCCCTTCTAGTGTACTGTATTGATCACAAAGTGGTTGGATGCAGCATGCCACGATCTTCTGTTTTGGTGACTAGTTTTCACCGTTAACTACATCAGTTTGCCATAGGTGACACATAGGTACAATGCACACATGGGTACGCCTTATTGCCCTGTAATCAAATAGTCACCTTTTTAATCACATTTTCGACATGCTTAGTTTCGAGTTAGGTCAGTTAAAATATGAAACCTGTTACAAATTTTTAGTGTTCCTGGAGAACAGGAATTTAAGTGGGAAAAGTGACTCTTGTATTGACTAGTAAATCAAGGGAGCAGAAGGCAAGTCCTGCGTCGTGGAGCCTATTTCGAAACTTCCATGTGGAAAGAGACAGACAGTAAAAAAAATTACCCCATAGGTTTCCATTCAGGACACACTGGAAAGTCAAAGGCCATCCTGCATCCCAAAGGCTGCTGTATCTTTCACTTTGTGATTGTAATAATATCATGAAATGCGATATAGAGAACGAGCTGAGAATGCTCGCCACCAATAGGAAGAGATTTTGGACACACTATTAAATTTGAAAAACTGTGAATAGAAGGAAACGTATACGTGACTATGTACTGGGAAGGCTACAGAAGCATACGCACAAAGAGAGGGAGAGGGAAGTGAATGATCGGCTAGAGGGTGCACCCGTGTCTCGCCTCCACTACCGTTATCGCACTCCCTCCACCGATAGGTGGGGTGAGGACAGTAGAATAGCGATGAATCAGTCTCTGTTGTCTTTTTCTTTGGTCATCACATTTTCCATAAATGTCAGTAGCTGACACTCACTCCCAGGTTATGACACGTACACTGTCAACATCTGGTGTTGCATTAGAACCGGCACCTGCTATCTGGTTATGATACATGTACCATCAGTTTCTCTTGTTACAGTACCATTTGAAATCCAGTAGTTGACACCCATACAGATGTTTTGTTACATATATTATCACCTGCCGAATGGGTAAGACCAAAGAGACCTGACCTATGTAAGTAGACGGATGCTCTCCTGTCTTAGACTGGTATTCCTACAATTTTATTTTCTAAAGGTATCAAATAAATTGGCATGGTAGCATCTCAAGGAGATAAGACTCTGACGAAGGCGGAGGATTTTTCTCAGCTCTAACCACAGTGGCGTGGCGATCTCCTCTAGGATACTATGTTTCGAAACTCAAAGAAAATTGTAACTTCAGTTTTAGGGAACATCTGTCGAGTGATATCAAATTAATGAATGCAGGAACTTGCACAGGCATTAGCCTTGTAATGTCTGCTTTGCCTAGTTTTAACTCCTACGAAACCTACACAGGATGGACAAATTTCGGAAACCCAAAAACGAACAACACAGTACCATACACAATGCGGTGAAGAAAACCTGTTGGCATTCAAAACAGCTACCAGTCATTTAGGAATGGATAAATATAGATCATATACGGTTTCCAAGGGAATCTTATACCATTCTCCTTGAGAAATACTGGCAACTTCAGGTATGAATGTTTGAGGTGGTTAGCGATCACGGACTGTTCCCTCCAAAGCTGACTGGAAAGCTTCAGTAACATTCGTAACTGATGACAGTGATCTCTAGGGCGATGGACAAATCTTCCTCGTACTCGTGAAGCCAGTCTCAGAAGACGCGAGGTGTGCGAACAGGGGCCCTATGGTCTAGGAACACAGTGTCACCACTGGGGAACAAATACTGTGCATGACATGGATCTGATAAGACAAAATGGTCACAGAATCCATGTAAGTAATGCGATATTGCAGATTAACCATGGAGCTCATGGAATACTACGATATGGCATGGCATGGATCTGATGAGACTAAACGGATGAAAAGTACCTGCAAGTAATGCAATATTGCAGAGTAATCAAGGAACTCATATAATACCACGATACGGCTGACAGATCATCACAGAAAACCTGCCATGTTTAATTCTTGGGACTAAAACTGGACCAGAATCTGAAACAGTGTGAAACAAGACTCATCCGACCAAATGACCTTCTTCCGTGCTCCTTAGTTGAGGTTTTATGGCTACGGCACCACGTTTGATTGTTACGAGCATTTGCATCTGTGATGGGTGGCTTAGGAATTCAAGTTCACTTTACAATTCCCAGCTTAATGAGCTCCCTTCGAGTTGTGCTTTTGCTGTCAGGATTCGCAACTGCGACTTTTAGTTCAACGATGAGTTTTGCCGCTGTTGTCCACTTATTTTTCGTCACAGTCATCTGCAATGACGACTATCATGATCACTCGACACACACTTTCAACAGCGTTGTGACCTAGTGGGTGACGTTTTCCCACTTTCCCAGTAACCTGTATAAATCTTTGATGAGTGTTTCTTTAGACACCAGACGCTCGGCTCCCTTAGATACGGTAGCATCCACCAAACGGGCACCAACGTTCAAATGCACTGAGCTCCAGCATAATGCACTCACATC
The DNA here is from genome assembly GCF_023864345.2 of Schistocerca serialis cubense. NCBI lineage: Eukaryota > Metazoa > Arthropoda > Insecta > Orthoptera > Acrididae > Schistocerca > Schistocerca serialis. Next base: position 67,043,187 of record NC_064644.1, read on the forward strand.
GGTATTGAACATTGTTCTGATCAGGCTGACACTTGCAAAGTATTGAGGACATTACAGAGGTGTCGCTCGTGGTGAAATATAACAGTACAAGCCGGCTGCCTTGGTTAGTAACGGCATTTATATTCAAAAGCATTTCTCACGGAGCTTCCTTTTCTTTTTTTGTCTAACCCCAGTAAGACCGCATTAACTGGCGCTGCATCTGTAATAGAGTGCCAAAAACCATCAGACGCCTGCTAGCGGTGAGGTCGAGTACTCCATATTCGGGTGTTATGCATGCAGCTTTTGCTGTGACTCACTGGGTTCACAAAGAATTGTTTGGTACACGTCGAACTGCTGATCCGTCTCTACGAATCTGCGTAGAACAAATACTGAGACGGCGCATGAATCTGCTACTTCTCATCTGTTTGCAGAACACTGGCTGTAAGGGCGAATTTCCTCTGCACATGGCAGGTGGCAAAATCTTTAAATTAGTAGCACCATTTGAAAACGTTCGCCTCAGAATAATAGTTGAAGACAGAACTGCTGCTACCTCATCGGTGCATATGACTGTGCAGGTGTTCCTTTTCTTATTGCATTAGGGTAGCCCCAGTGTTTCAGTATTTGTTGGATGAAAGTTTTGTTCCAGATGGCCCGTCTCCTTCAGTTTCTAAAATGGTTCAAATGGCTCTGAGCACTATGGGACTTAACATCCATGGTCATCAGTCCCCTAGAACTTAGAACTACTTAAACCTAACTAACCTAAGGACATCACACAACACCAAGTCATCACGAGGCAGAGAAAATCCCTGACCCCGCCGGTAATCGAACCCGGGAACCATGGCGTGGGAAGCGAGAACGCTTCCGCACGACCACGAGCTGCGGATCCTTCAATTTGTACTGCTGTCCAACAACACAAGTCCGAAATGGTCTGATGCTTTCAACTACGGGCAGTTGTTAACCACACACAAAATTAGCACTTCCAGGCAAAAGAAGTGAAGCGCGTAGCAGGCATGATCAGATATCCGTGTAACTTCATACACGTACACACTTTCGGCGTGTATATATTGATCAGAGTTACAGTTCTCAGTGACAGGTAGAACGACCACGAGACATAATTAGCGTTATAATCAATAAGAATTCCTTGGCGATTCGTTGTCGTATCGTAGAATCAGGTTTACTGCCGGTAGTCTGCGTCTTCCGAACACTACATTTAGATGTCGTAACTCGGCGTCTTTGTTGACGGGATCCCATATCGATGCCTAGGCGATGCCTCGTATTCGCTATGCCGTATGCGCCCTCTGTAGCTGTTTATAGCGGTGGTATTCCTCTCCGTTCGTTCCCTGTCGCGTCCGCAACCGTTGTGGCTGTCTTTGGTGTTGAAACTCCTTGAGTTAGCCAATGTACAACGGCTACTGTAACGCATCCGTGACACTGTATGAGAATTATGTGAGAAGTGTGCACGGTCTGTAACTGAAACAATTTGTACCTCGCGGCAAGGGCTTCACTGCTGAGACAACGATAACCACGACGGTATTCTGAAGTCACATCAACCTATGGTAAACTCTGCTTGAAAAGCAGAACAAAATCCCTGAACAGAAGTGACAGCCAAGTCGAGTAGAAAAAACACGGTATCCGATCAAGAGGGAAGATCACCAAGAGCTGATACTTCGAAAAACAGGAACACAGAAATCCTTTCGGGAAAAGGGAGTGTAGGCTAGGCCATCCCATGGCATTCCGTATTAGGTCCACGTCCGCCAGGCGTGTTCCTAGCACTATCGTGACGTTGTAGGCTTTCATTATGCTGTTCATGAATTCGGAACGCGCTTTCGGGGTGCACTTCCTGCGGCACCAGGCTGTTGTTGTAGTTGCATATCATGTCTGCGCAATCTCTAATGGCGGTAGCTGTCGTCTGGTGTTCCGTATTACGAGACCCGGTCAGCAAAGTGACCAGAAAACAGGTTACGAAGACGCAGAGCTACGACGTGGAACACCTGATTGTGTGTAATGATAGTATTAGTGCTCGTAATTGGCGTTGTTACCAGACCTAGTAACGTATAACAAAGGTTTGAACAGTGTTAAACGTTGAGTAATCACTGTGAAGGAATTGGAGGTGACGCATAGGCCACTGAGATACACTCCTGGAAATGGAAAAAAGAACACATTGACACCGGTGTGTCAGACCCACCATACTTGCTCCGGACACTGCGAGAGGGCTGTACAAGCAATGATCACACGCACGGCACAGCGGACACACCAGGAACCGCGGTGTTGGCCGTCGAATGGCGCTAGCTGCGTAGCATTTGTGCACCGCCGCCGTCAGTGTCAGCCAGTTTGCCGTTGCATACGGAGCTCCATCGCAGTCTTTAACACTGGTAGCATGCCGCGACAGCGTGGACGTGAACCGTATGTGCAGTTGACGGACTTTGAGCGAGGGCGTATAGTGGGCATGCGGGAGGCCGGGTGGACGTACCGCCGAATTGCTCAACACGTGGGGCGTGAGGTGTCCACAGTACATCGATGTTGCCGCCAGTGGTCGGCGGAAGGTGCACGTGCCCGTCGACCTGGGACCGGACCGCAGCGACGCACGGATGCACGCCAAGACCGTAGGATCCTACGCAGTGCCGTAGGGGACCGCACCGTCACTTCCCAGCAAATTAGGGACGCTGTTGCTCCTGGGGTATCGGCGAGGACCATTCGCAACCGTCTCCATGAAGCTGGGCTACGGTCCCGCACACCGTTAGGCCGTCTTCCGCTCACGCCCCAACATCGTGCAGCCCGCCTCCAGTGGTGTCGCGACAGGCGTGAATGGAGGGACGAATGGAGACGTGTCGTCTTCAGCGATGAGAGTCGCTTCTGCCTTGGTGCCAATGATGGTCGTATGCGTGTTTGGCGCCGTGCAGGTGAGCGCCACAATCAGGACTGCATACGACCGAGGCACACAGGGCCAACACCCGGCATCATGGTGTGGGGAGCGATCTCCTACACTGGCCGTACACCACTGGTGATCGTCGAGGGGACGCTGAATAGTGCACGATACATCCAAACCGTCATCGAACCCATCGTTCTACCATTCCTAGACCGGCAAGGGAACTTGCTGTTCCAACAGGACAATGCACGTCCGCATGTATCCCGTGCCACCCAACGTGCTCTAGAAGGTGTAAGTCAACTACCCTGGCCAGCAAGATCTCCGGATCTGTCCCCCATTGAGCATGTTTGGGACTGGATCAAGCGTCGTCTCACGCGGTCTGCACGTCCAGCACGAACGCTGGTCCAACTGAGGCGCCAGGTGGAAATGGCATGGCAAGCCGTTCCACAGGACTACATCCAGCATCTCTACGATCGTCTCCATGGGAGAATAGCAGCCTGCATTGCTGCGTAAGGTGGATATACACTATACTAGCGGCGACATTGTGCATGCTCTGTTGCCTGTGTCTATGTGCCTGTGGTTCTGTCAGTGTGATCATGTGATGTATCTGACCCCAGGAATGTGTCAATAAAGGTTCCCCTTCCTGGGACAATGAATTCACGGTGTTCTTATTTCAATTTCCAGGAGTGTATTTTTGTGAGCAGTTGACAAGGAAAGGGTCCTTATTATGGGCCTCTAATCAGATTTATTGAACATTTGGATGTGACAGCGGCCCAATGTTTTGTTGCATGGAACATTGCGGCAGGCATACCCGTCGTCAAGTTTCTAATCGTTAATGTTTGAGAAAGGAGGATTTCCATATTGTTGACCAAACACTGTTCCACGGATAGGTTGACGTTATCGGCAGAAGATTGGTTTTGGAGCAATGCCGTGATCAGGAAGGGTGGACTGCTGATAAACGATGTTGCACTGTGTTCATGGACGAATCGCTTTTACGCATTACCTGGATGGTCAACGTCAGCGAGTATGGCGCCACACTGTGGAGAGGTCCCACTCCTCCAGTGATGTGGAGAGGTACAGGTGTGTGGCGCTAAAGGTATTGGGAGCCATGGGATATGAAAACTGGTCACTGCTTGTAGTGACCGAGGGAACTCTGACAGCACAACGGTACGTCACAGACATAGTGTACCGTCACGTGCTACCACTGGCGAGACAGTATCGCTGTGCAATTTTCCAGCCAGCCAATTCTCTTCCACACATGACACATGTTTGAATTATTCTTGAAGTATTCTTGTTGCCAGCCACATCTGTTCCCGACTGAACAAGTGTAGAATCCACTCGCAACTCCGCTTCACTGACAGTGTCCTAAGTATCAACGACTAGTTAGGGAAGTCGTGGGGTAGCTTGTCTCAGGAGAGGATTGACCGGCTTTATGGTATCCTTCCCAACGAATCAGCGCATGCATCCGGGCGAAAGGAAATGCAGGGTCAAAATAATAAGTGGTCCAATACAGCCAAGTTGTTTGTAAATTTGACTTGATTATGTGATATCTGAAGTCACACATCGTTTCGATCCGTGAAGTTTCTTTTTCTTTTCTCCTCCCCTTCTGGATCTTTTCGTTTTTTTGTCAGTCAGTCTATGAACTATAGAAATGAATATTTGATTTATACATAACCCGCCTAACGTCAATATATACAAACATATACATCTACATGTTAACTCGGCAATTCAAGATAAAGCGTCTTACTAAAGGTTCATCGCCCAACCCCCCTTTAAAGCTACTTCTCTATGTGCCACTTTTGAACAGCGCATTGGAAAAGTGAACCCTTAAATTTTTCCTTTCATCCTCGGAATTCTCTATTTATATTAGGATGATCGTTTCCTCATCTCCAGGTGGGCTCCAACAAAATATTTTCATACTCTGAGGATATCGCTGCTGATCGTACTTTCATGAAAAAATCCTCCCACAACGAAAAACGCTTTTCTTTTCATGATTGCCACCAAAAGTCATGTATCATATCCGTCGTACTTTATTCCACAATAATAAAAAAGGAGCTGGCTTTCTTTAGACTATTTACGTGTCCTCCGTCAATGCTAACTGATGCGGATCTCACAACACGTAGCGATACTCCGGAAGAGGGCAGGCAACCAAAGTGAATCTCTTTAGTAGATCTGTTTAGTAAATCGCTTTGTCAGTAAACCGGAGTCTTTGGTTCGCCTTTCCCACAACATTTACTGTGAACTATCCGACTTAACTCGTTCGTAATTGTAACTTCTATGTATTTAGCTGAAGTTAAGGCCTTTAGATTTGAGTGACTTATCGTGTAAGAGTCAACTGCCACTTTTGGACCATCAGATATCTTGTATAAATCATATTGGGCTTCGCTTTAATCATCTGATGCCTTAACAAGGCGGTAAGTGACAGCATCTCCTGCACAATCTAAGTGGGCTGCTCACTTTGTCTCCTACATCGTTTATGTAGATGAGGAACGCCTGCCGCGGTGGTCTTGCGGTTCTAGGCGCTCAGTCCGGAACCGCGGGACTGCTACGGTCGCAGGTTCGAATCCTGCCTCGGGCATGGATGTGTGTGATGTCCTTAGGTTAGTTAGGTTTAAGTAGTTCTAAGTTCTAGGGGACTGATGACCATAGATGTTAAGTCCCATAGTGTTGAGAACCATTTGAACCATTTAGATCAGGAACGGCAGAGGATCTATAACGCTTCCGGGGGTAGCGCCAGATACTACTTCCATTTTAGTCGGTTACTCTACTTCAGTTACTGCGAACTGTGACGTCTCTGACAGGAAGTCACGAATCGATCCAAGAACTGATACGATACTCCGCTGACACGAATATTCGATTAGAAGTAGGTTGTGAGGAACATTGTAAAAAAACCTTCTGGAAATCTAAAAATAGAGAACGAAATGACAGCCCCTGTTGATAGCACTCATTACTTTGTGAGAGTAAAGAGTTACTTGTGGTTCACACGATCGATAATTTTTGGACCTGTGTTGACTGTTTGACAATAAATAGTTTTATTCGAAGTAATTCATTATGCTCGAACTCAATATTCGTTCGACACTCCTACTGCAAACCTACGTTAGCGATATGAGTCTGCAATGTAGCAGACTACCGCTACTTTCTTCCTCAGATATTGGTGTGACTTGCACCAATTTGTAGTCTTTAGGTACGGATCTTTCGACGAGCGAGAAATTGTATACGATTCCTGAGTGTGAAGCTATTGCATCAGCATACTCTGAGAGGGACCTGACTGGTATACTATATGGGCCGGATGCCTTGCATTCATTAAGTGATTTAAGCTTCGCTGCGCAGAGGATATCTACTCTTAAGTTACTCATGTTTGGAGTTGTTATTGGTGCTGATTCTGAAATATTTACTTTGCCTTTCTGGTCAAGAAGTTTCTAAGAACTATGTTTAGTACCTCTGCTTTAGCGGTACTGTCATCAGTAACATTTTCTTTTTCATAGCGCAGTGAAGGTGTTGATTGCATTTTGCCGCTGGTGTACTTAGGGTACGACCAGGATTTCAATGGGAATTCTGCCAGACGTCGGGACAGAGTTTCGTTTTGGTAACAGTTAAAAGCATTTCGCATTGAAGACAGCTTTAAATTTCTAGCTTCCTGAAAACTTATCAAATCTCGGGAATTTTGCGTTCTTTAAAGTTTGGCATGCTTTTTCGTTACCTTTGCGATTATATTCTGATCTGTTTTGTGTACTATCTGTTATTAATCTATTTGGTGTATATTCCTGAATTGTCGTCGATACTATTTGAGTTAATTTAAATCTCAGCTTATAAGTACGTAGAATAGAAGGAGTGGAGACTGTTAGGAAAGCGTCAAGTGAGTTTTCATCTGCTATTTCAATTAGAAGTATTTTTCGTTAACTTTTGAATGGTGTGGATGTTACAGAATTCAGTTAACTACAACGACCATGAGATTAATATTGCCCGTAAGTGATTAGATGCACCCGATTTTGGTGAGGAATCTTTGTTACTAAGATGTCGAGTATGTTTTTCTCAAGCATTTGCTGTTCGGGTGGGCTCATAAAGTATACGTCCAAAATAATTTTCTGAGAAGGCATTTAGTACGATGTCGGTCGACGTTTCGGCCCATGTGACAAACAGCTCATCAGCGACTCGCTGGTGAGAGCTGTACCGACGTTTGCAGAAATCCTTCAGATTAGACGCCAGCTCCGAGACGAGGACACTAGCGAGGAAGTAGACGGCAGCGTCCGGTCCGTCATTAGCGCCGGCCCACCAACGGCAGCTGCGCCCCGCTACGGCGGGAAACTGCGGCACGGGCGGCGGGGGCGTCGCAGCGCGCCCTAACAGCCCCACAAGGTGGCGACAACGGCCGCCTCCCGCGGCTGCCCCGGCGCCGGCAGCCGGTGATGGCCCCGCTCCGCGGCACTTCCCGCGTCGTCTCGCCGCGGGATTACGTCCGCGGGAGGCGGCGGCGCCCTCTGTTATTACGCCTGTAATCTCAGCAGATCGCACGTCTAGAGCCTGCTAATGGACAATAGTCTGCGTCGTGGGGTCCGACCCATCGGTGGGGGTCCCGGTTAGTGCCGCTAGCTCACTCCGTCTTACGTTACTGCAAGTTCACTCGGTCTGATGTTACTGAAAATACTCCACTGAGACATAGGAACCAGGTGACTAAAATGTGCAAAAGTAATCTACATCTACATACATACTCCGCAATCCAGCATGCGGTGCGTGGCGGAGGGTACATCGTACCACGACTAGAAACTTCTCTCCCTGTTCCACTCCGAAACAGAACGAGGGAAAAATGACTGCCTATATGCCTCTGTACAACCCCTAATCTCTCTTATTTCATCTTTGTGGTCTTTCCGCGAAATATAAGCTGGCGGCAGTAAAATTGTACTGCAGTCAGCCTCAGATGCTGCTTTTCTATATTTCGTCAGTAGCGATTCACGAAAAAAACGCCTCCTTACCTCTAGAGACTCCCACCCGAGTTACTGAAGCATTTCTGTAACACTTGCGTGATGATCAAACCTAAAAGTAACAAATCTAGCAGCCCGTCTCTGAATTGCTTCTACGTCCTCCCTCAATCCGACCTGATAGGGATCCCAACCGCTCGAGCACTACTCAAGAATAGGTCGTATTAGTGTTTTATAAGCGGCCTTCTTTACAGATGAACCACATCTTCCCAAAATTCTACCAATGAACCGAAGACGATTATCTGCCTTAACACAACTGCCATTACATGCTTCACCCACTTCATATCGCTCTGCAATGTTACACCCAAATATTTAATCGACGTGACTGTGTGAAGCGCAACACTACTAATGGGAGTATTCAAACATTACGGGATTATTTTTCTTATTCATCTGATTTAATTTACATTTATCCATATTTAGAGTTAGCTGCCATTCTTTACACCAATCACAAATCCTGTCCAAGTCATCTTGTGTCCTCTTACAGTCACTCAACGACGACACCTTCCCGTACACCACAGCATCATCAGCAAACAGCCGCACGTTACTATTCACCCCATCCAAAAGATCATTTATGTAGAAAGAAAACAACAGCGGACGTACCACACTTCCCTGGGGCACTCCAGATGATACCCTCACCTCCGATGAACACTCACCATCGAGGACAACGTACTGGGTTCTATTTCTTAAGAAGTCTTCCAGCCACTCACATACTTGGGAACCAATTACATATGCTCGTAGCTTAGGAGTCTGCAGTGGGGCACCGAGTCAAACGCTTTTAGGAAGTCGAGGAATGTGGCATCCGTCTGATACCCTTCATCCATCGTTCGGAAGATATCATGTGAAAAAAGCGCGAGTTGCGTTTCGCAGGAGCGATGCTTTCTAAAGCCGTGCTGATGCATGGACAGCAACTTCTCTGTCTCAAGGAAATTCATTATATTCGAATGAGAATATGTCCGAGAATCCTGCAACAAACCGATGTTAAGAATGTTGCTCTGTAATTTTGAGGATCCGTCCTTCTGCCCTTTTTATATAAAGGCATCACCTACGCTTTTTTCAACTCGCTCGGGACTTTACGTTGGGCAAGAGATTCACGATAAATGCAAGCTAATTAAGGAGACAATGCAATAGACTACTCTCTGTAAAACCGAATTGGAATCCCATCAAGTATCCTAAATTCACCTACTTTTCTATAGCTACGTCCATGGCAGGCATGGGAAGCCTTTGAGAAACCACAAGACCATTTCTCTTAGTTAATGCAGTTCATGGGCCGCATTGCCATGTGATGTGACAGCAGCCTTCCTATCTCATAAAACTACACTGAGGTGAGAAAAGTCATGGGATACCTCTTAATATCGTGTCGGACTCTTTTTATTCGGCGTAGTCCAGCCCCTCGACGTGTCATGGACTCAACAAGTTGCTGGGAATTTTATGCGGCCAGCCAAGAATTCCTCTCCTGTGCCAACCTCTTCATCTCACAGTAGCACTTGCAACCTACGTCCTCAATTATTTACTGTATGTATTCTAATCTCTGTCTTCCTGTATAGTTTTTGACCTCAACAGTTCCCTCTAGTACCATGGAAGTCATTCCATCATGTTTTAACAGAGTCCTATCATTCTCTCCCTTCTCGTTATCAGTCATTTCCAAATATTCCTATCCTCCCCGACTCTGTGGAGAACCTCCTCATCCCTTACCTTAATATTCCACCAAATTTTCACCAAATCTCAAATGTTTGGATTCTCTTCTGTTCCGGTTTTTCCACAGTCCATGTTTCACTACCATACAATGCTGTACTCCAGACGTACGTTCTCAGAAATTTTTACATCTACATCTACATTTATACTCCGAACGCCACCCAACGGTGTCTGGTGGAGAACACTTTACGTGCCACTGTATTACCTTCCTTTCCTGTCCCAGTCGCGTATGGTTCGCGGGAAGAACGACGGCCGGCGGCCGGAAAGCCTCCGTGCGCACTCGAATCTCTCTGATTTTACGTTAGTGATCTCCTCGGGAGGTATAAGTAGGGGGAAGCAATATATTCGATACCTCATCCAGAAACGCACCCTTTCGAAACCTGGACAGCAAGATATACCGCGGTGTAGAGCGCCTCTCTTGAAGAGTCTGCCACTTGAGTTTGTTAAACATCTCCGTAAAGCTATCACGCTAACCAAATAACCCTTCCTCAAATTAAGGCCTATGTTTGATACTAGCAGAGATCTCTTGGCCAGACATACCCTTATTCAATTGTTACTCTGTCTTTCATATCCCCCTTTCTGTGTCCGCCGTTGGTTATTTTACTGCTTAGGCAGCTGAATTCTTTAACTTCATATACTTCGTTACCATCAATCCTGATGTTAAGTTCCTCGCTGTTCTCATTTCTGCTACTTCTCATTACTTTACACTCAATCCATATTCTGTACTCACTGGAATGTTAATTCCTTTCAGTAGAGCATATAATTCTTCTTCACTTTCACTAATAAAAGCAATGTCATCAGCGAATCGTGTCGCTGATATCTTTTCGCCTTCAATTTTCATTCCACTTCTTAACCTTTCTTTTATTTCCATCATCGCTTCTTCGATGTACAGATTGAAGACTAGAGCGAAAGACTACATCGCTGTCTTACACCCTTTTTGATCTCAGTTCTTAGTTCTTGGTCATCCACTCTTATTATTCTCTCTTGGATCTTGTATATTACCCGTCTCTCCGTATTCTTCTCAGAATTTTGAACATCTTGCAGCATTTCACTCTGTCGAATGCATTTTCCGTGTGGACAGATGGTATGAACGTGTCTTTAATTTTCTTTAGTCTTGCCTCCATTATCAACTGCAAAGTCAAAACTGCCTCTCTCGTGCCTTAACCTTTTCTACAGCCAAACTGATCATTACCTCGCACACCATCATTTTTCTTTTAATCTTCTGTATATTACTCTCGTCACCAACTCTGATGCATGAACTGTTAAGCTGATTGTGCGGTAATTCTCGCACTTGTAGGCTCTTGCATTCTTCAGAATTGTGTGGATGACATTTTTCCGATAGTCCGATCGTATGTCGCCAGACTCATACATTCTACACAGCAACGTGAATAGTCCTTTTCTTGCTATTTCTCCCAGTGATTTTAGAAATTCTAATGGAATGTCATCTATCTCTTCTGCCTTATTTGATCTTGAGTCCTCAAAAGCTCTTTTAAATTCTGATTCTAATATGGGATCCCCTACCTCTTTTAAATCAACTACCGTTTCCTCGCCTATCACATGATGCAAATTTTCGCCTCGTAGAGGCTTTCTATGTATTCTTTCCACCTATCCGCTCTCTCCACTGCATTTAGCAGTGGAATTCCCGTAGCACTCGTAATGTTTCCACCCTTGCTTTTAATGTCGCGGAAGGTTGTTTTGACTTTCCGGTGCATGAGTCTGTCTTTCAGACAATCATTTATTTTTCCACCTATACACGTTTTTCATTCAACCATTTCGTCTTAGCTTCCTTGCACTTACCCTTTATTTCATTCCTCAGCGAGTTATGTCTCTGTATTCCTGAGTTTCCTGGAACATTTTTCTACTTCCTCCTTTAATCAATCAAATGAAGTATTTCATCTGTTACCCGAGGTTTCCTGTCAGTTACCTTTTTTGTACTTACGTTTGTCTTTCCAGCTTCTGTAATGGCCCGTTTTGGAGATGCCCATTCCTCTTAAACTGTACTGCCTACTGAGCTATTCCTCATTGCTGTATCTATAGCCTTAGAGAACTTCAAACGTACCACGTCATTCCTTAGTAGTTCTGTATCCCACTTCTTTGTGAACTAATTTTCCCTGACTAATGTCTTAAACTTCGGCCTACTCGTCATCACTACTATATTGTGATCTGAGTCTATATCTGCTCCTGGGTACGCCTTACCATCCAGTATCTGATTTCGGAATCTCTGTTTGATCATTATGTAACTTAACTGACATCTTCCCGTATAACCGGCCTTTTCGAAGTATATCTTCTCCTCTTCCGATTTTTGAACAGAATAATCGTTGTTAGTAATTAAAACTTGTTACAGAACTCAATTAGTCTTTCTCCTCTCTCATTCCTTATCCCAAGCCCATGTTCTCCTGTAGTATTTTCTTCTAACGCTTCCGCTACAACTGCATTCCATTCTCCCATTACTATTAGATTTTCGTCTCCCTTTACGTACTGTATCCCCCTCTTAATATCCTCATATAATTTCTCTTTCTCTTCATCTTCAGACTGCGACGTCAGCATATATACCTGAACTATCGTTGTCGACGTTGATTTGCTGTCGATTCTGATAAGAACAACCGTATCACTGGACTGTTCACAGTAACACACTTCCTGCCCCACCTTCCTATTCATAACGAATCCTACCCCTATTGTACCATTTTCTGCTGCTGTTGCCATTACCCGATACTCATCTGACCAGAAATGCTTGTCTTTTTTCCATTTCACTTCACTGACCCCTACTATATCTAGGTTGAGCCTTTGCATTTCGAGTTTCAGATTTTCTAGTTTCCCTACGTCGTTGAAGCTTCTGACATTCCAATCCCCGGTTCGTAGAATACTATCCTTTTGTTGAGTATTCAGTCTTTTTCTCATGGTCACTTCCTCCTTGGCAATCCCCTCCCGGGGATCCGAATGGGGGACTATTCCGGAATCTTTTGCCAATGGGAGGTGATCATGACACTTTATAGTTACTGGCCACGTGTCTCGTGGATATACAGTATGAGTCTTTAATGCAGTGGTTTCCATTGCCTTCTGCATCCTTTTGCCATTGATCACTGCTGATTCTTCCGCATTTACGACTGATAAATTTTCGATGGGATTCACGTCGAGCGATCTGGATGGTCTGATCATTTCCTCTAATTGTGCAGAATGTTCTTCAAACCAATCGCAAACAATTGTGGCCCTGTGACTCGGCACATTGTCATCCACAAAAATTCTACTGTTTTTCGCTGTAAATGGTCTCCAAGTAGCCGAACATAATCAATTCCAGTCAATGATCTGTTCAGTCGGCCAGGTCACTCACTCCATTCCATGTAAACAAAGCCTGCATATTTATGGAGCCACCAGCAGGTAGCATAGTGCCTTGTTGACAGTTTGAGTCCATGGCTTCGTGGGGTCTGCGCCACACTCGAACCCTGCCATCAGCTCTTACTAACTGGAATCGCCATTCATATGACCAGGCCACGGTTTCTCATTATGCGATGAAGTCACGTCACTCGGAGAAGCGCTGCAGGACACTGCTCTTAGCTTTTCTGTTTCCAAAGATCTACAATTGATGAAGTACAGTGTTTGTTACGTATGCCGTCGCTGGCAGGAGTTCACAATATGTTAAATGGCTTCTAGCTATTCTCTACCCTCCCATTTCAGTGTGTATATTGTTGAGAAGGTCCGTGACTAAATTTTATACGTATAACTACAGTATTTGATCATATCTTTGTGGTATGAGTGCACTTTTTTTCATGTGACGGCCTTTGGTTTCGATAGACTCTATTCATTTAGAGTCACATTCACGCAAATAGAACGGAAGTGCGCGACCATGTACAAAAGGATCTGCATGAAATAAGTGCGAGTGTAGATTTAATCAAGTAAAGTTACATGACAGTATAGCATATTACCTTCGGAAGGGATCGCATGGCATATTTTTGTATCAACTAATACCTCTGAAGGAAACGTAATTGTCTGTCTAGGCATGCATTACTTAAAGAAGAAAATTGTGCAGGGAGGAGACCCCCCCAAGAGGGATCATTGCCGCCAAAATTTTATTAAATTACATTTTTCCACGCATAATGTTCGGCCGTAGCCGGCTTGGGCATACTGTGGTGGAAGGTGCTGGCCGGAAGACCATGGTCGGCACATTCCTGCCACGTGCTTCTCGGTCAGACTCAAGTCCCACGGGTTGGTTGTGCTGACGGGGGTACGCTACTAGCAAGGCGCGTTGGCAGAATCAATCCTCCAATCAGAGACTAATCGTGTGATCACGTGGGGACACGGCCGGGAGCGGCGAGGGCGGCTTGGAAACAGCTCCGCGCTCTCTTAGCTTCTGACCTCGGCCCCGAGTAGTCGCTCCTCTAGCCTCTGCCTCTCTGATGAGCAGACGGCAACCCCTCTTGGGGCTGCTCAGCCCTACGTAGGCACCACTGTACCATCATTACAAGAATAAACTGGGTCCATTCCACTCAATTAATTTTCATTTTACAACGCCCTCCGCTCCTGACTTCTATCCTGACGAACAAATGGTGTCAGAAGTGGGATGCGACCCACCTTACGGTTGTAAAATCAACTCATCAGTTGAGTATGAGTACTATGAAGGGGCCGAGTTTGAGCAATTAAGGGAAACTAGACCGAACGTGGCGAGGCTGCAGCGCGCCATGCGCGTGCCAGCCGGTCGCCTGCGTTACAGAATGTGCGTGGCCGCGCACTAGCGCGCCACAAGCGTGACGCAGTTCGCCGCCGGACGCGAGCCGAGGAGGGTCCGCGATGCAGTCACGTTCGCCGAGGCCGCCGCCGCCGCCGCTGTCCGTAGCTGCCACGGGTCACCACCGCCTGCGCCAGGGTCCGGGGTGCGGCCCTCGCGCCGCCCCGCCGTCGCAGCTGTCCATTCTGTCACCCGCCGCCTGCTGCGCCCACGCGTGATCAACGCGCCTGCCGCCGCTCGTCGTCACCGCCGCCGTCCGTCGTCTGCACGCCACCAAATAATGTAAGTCGCTAGCGACGCTACGGTGGTGTAGATGCCCACACTATTGTAACATGCCGATCACCAGGCAGCAATCGGAGGCAGGAGCAGCCGGAGCGGATGAGGATCCCCTCTTGGCGCTGCAGTCCCAGTTAACTCAATTAATTCTAACTAACGCGGAGCTTAAGCAACAGATAGATGATCTTAAAATGGCTTCTCCGCAATCTAATGTTGCTAAGCCAGTGCTAGTGGAAGAACAGCCGAAGCAGGTGATTCCACCACTCACTAGTGCAGAATCACCTGTGGCAGTAGCCACCTCTACTTTGGTGCAGAGCTTCCCAGCAGTAGCGTTTATTCCGGCGTTCGCTGGAAAGCCGCACGAGGATATTGAAACGCTTGTCCAGAATATCCAGGACATCGGAAAGCTTTGCGGTTGGCCAGATGAATTTCTCTTAAACGTGATGAAAATGAAACTCACCGGCGAAGCGCGGAACTACGTGCAGTCGGTCGAGAGCTTGAAAAATGCCCCTACCTTCCAGTCCCTTGCAACAGGGTTGATTGAAAGGTATACAGACAAACGTGGTACTAGTTACTATCGCGACTTGCTTTCCACCCTCAAGCAAAAAGCGGGTGAAGATTTAGAAGCATTCGCGGACAGGATTCGAAGCGTCGCATGCCACACGTACGCACTAAGTGCCAGTTCTGCTCGTAACGAAGTTCTGTTGGAAGAATCAGAATGTCGTGCGATAGACGTGTTTATTCGTGGCATAAACCCTCAAATAGGGGGCGAAATCAAGGTAGCTTCCCCCCGCACCTTACACGAAGCCGTGCGATTAGCACTCTTGAGAGAGGAGGCGAGCCGATTTGTGGCCGTCTCCGCGCGGCAAAGTGAGCCCCGACGTGTCTTTTCGAACGATACTAAGTGTGGGCGCAGTAATAGACAAGGACATGTGGCAGAGCAATGTCGCGTGCCATATTGTCATCAGTGCAGGAACATGGGCCACCAAAGCGTGCATTGTCCAAATAGTAGGCCACAACCGCCTGCAAATTCCAGGCGAAATGCAAACCAACCACAGAATTCGGGAAACGGCCGCGGGGCAGGAAGTGCCACCCCTCCCGGCCCCCGTTAAAAATAGTGACCCCCCTAGTTGATAAGGGAATCACGCAGGTGGCAAGCGTGGTTGTCGATGGTGTTAGAGGCCGCAAACCAATACGCGTGCTAATTGACACAGGCGCACAGATCAGCTTGGCATTTTTATCGAAGAGAGATAAAAGAACATTGCAACCGCCGCGGTACCATATCAGTGGTATTGGTCCCGGCATAGTGAAACCTGATGGCAGCTGTTGCGTTGAGTTCACGTTGGACTCCACAGAATATGCTTTTACGATGGAGGTTGTACGAAACATGCGCACGGATTACGACATCATCCTAGGAAGTGACTTTCTGCGTCATTTCCAGGGGGTTATTGACTATAGGTTAAATACCGTCCAATTCGGCGACAACGTGCACCGTTTTGGACGTGACTGCACGTTGCGGGCGGGCGGAACTGGGAAAAAAGGATCCGTTTCCGAAGTTTCAGAGTCTCCCGTAACGATGCTAAAAGCCGATAATCCCGTGGAGATACCAGAAGGCACAGGAAAGATCCTTTGGGTGCCTGTCGGGATACGTGAATCCGAAGAGGTTCATTTCTTGGTAGATCCACTCTGCCAGAATGAAACTCTCGACCAGATGCAGGTCCTCGTAAAACGTAGCCTGTGCAAAGCGCAGCAAGTACAGAAAGAAAATTGCGTACCCGTGTGTTTAGACAATTTTGGTCACAAGCAAGCTTTCATACCGCGTGGTACAGTATTAGCCAGCTTACAGGTTATCCCAGAAGATGAGTTGTCAAAGAGAACCCCTTCTCTGAAAAAGAAAAAGACTGCTGCCGCCTCTCAACACCTTTTGACAATCACGTCACATCTGACAGATAAGTTTAAAGCTAAGCTTAGTCACCTCCCATTGCATGAACAAAAGCTAATAAATGAAGTATTGAATGAGTATTCATGGTTGTTTGAAGACAGGAAATATTTACCAGCAACAGATCTAATCCAACATGAGATTCCAACCGGAAATGCTAGGCCAATAGCTCAAAAAGGGTACCGAATTCCCTACCATCTTCAGTCAGTGGTAGAGGAAACTATACAACAGCAACTAGAAGCAGGAATAATACAACCCTCTTCTAGTGCGTGGTCTAGCCCAATTGTAGTCGTTCCAAAGAAATCTATAGACGGAGAAAAATCCTATCGCCTCTGTGTAGACATGCGAGCAGTAAACAAAGTTACTACTCCAGATCATTATCCATTACCCCGGATCGATGAAACACTCGATCGTCTGGGCAATTGCCGGTACTTCACAACATTAGACATGCGCAGTGGGTATCATCAAATTCCAATTGCTCCTGAAGATCGAGCTAAGACAGCTTTTGTAGTTCCTGGCGGCTTATATGAATTCTTAAGGATGCCTTTCGGGCTTCGCAACGCACCAGCAACCTTTCAGCGATTTGCAGATCTGCTATTACGTGGGTTGAAACCTACTATGTGCCTTGTGTATCTTGATGATATAATTATATTTTCAAAATCCATTGCTGAACATGCTGAACATCTACGCAGTGTACTGTTGCGCTTGCAAAATGCTAATTTAAGCTTAAAATTAGAAAAATGTTCTTTTGCTCAATCACAAGTGCAGTATTTAGGTCATGTCATCAGTTCCAGCGGAGTCAAACCAGATCCACGATTAACTGAAGCAGTAGACACTTTTTCTATTCCAACAAATTTAAAGGAATTACAATCCTTCCTTGGCCTTGCAAATTATTACGCCGTTTTGTTAAAGATTATGCTACTATTACCAAACCACTTACTAAATTGTTGAAAACGGATACTCCTTTTGTTTGGACGGATGAATGTTCGACCGCCTTTCAAACAGTGAAAACTATTTTAACTAGTTCACCTCTACTTGTTTACCCAGACTTCGCTGAACCTTTTATTTTATCTTGTGACGCATCTGATTTTGCTGTAGGATGTGTCCTAAGCCAAGTGCAAGATGGTGAGGAAAGACCCGTTGGGTATGCCTCTCGTCAACTGAATAAAGCAGAAACTAATTACAGTACTACAGAAATGGAATTGCTTGCTCTTCTTTTTGGAATTAATTATTTTAGATGTTACCTCTATGGTCGCAAATTTACAGTTCTTACCGATCACTCTGCTCTGCAGTGGTTATTGAATCTTAAAGACCCTAGCAGCAAACTTATGCGCTGGGCCATGAAACTGTCAGAATATGATTGTGAAGTTCGGCACAAGCCTGGTCGGTTGCATCAAAATGCTGATGCGTTAAGTAGAAAAGTGCGTGTCATTGAATCAGATGAGGTATCAATTGAAGAGTTAAAAGAAGCACAGCAGGTGGACGTTCAATGTCAAAGATACGCCACCTTCCCAGAATTTGAAGTAATAGACGACCTTTTGTATCGAAGAACTCCACATGGGAATCGTTTGGTAATACCGGAATGCTTGCAGCAACGTATAATACGGCAATGCCATGATACCATCCAAGCATGTCACAGCGGAAAACGCGCTACGAACGCTCGAATTGCGACACGTTATTGGTGGCAATACCGACAACGTGATGTGGACAGGTATGTAAGATCTTGCCTGCCGTGTGCACAACGAGCACAAAATAGGCATCCGCGAGTGCCGCTGCAAACACTTCCTCAGGCATCTTCACCCTTCGAAATTCTTGCTTTAGATTTCCAAGGTCCTTTTCCACAGTCGCAACAAGGTAACAAATACATTTTGTCTATTATTGATCACTTTTCACGTTATCTAATTTTGGTTCCCCTCCCCGACATGACAGCTGAAACTGTGGCGAGAGAGTTTGTAAATCGTGTGATACTACCTTTTGGAAGTCCTGATGCCATTTTAACGGATCAAGGAACCAATTTCATGTCTGCTTTATTTGTACAAGTTTGTAAATTATTAAGAATCAAAAAATGGCGTACAACTCCCTTCCATCCTAAAGCCAACGGTCGCGTTGAACGCGTACACCGTACAATTTGTAAAATGTTATCCTATTATGTTGCAAAAACGCACGCTGATTGGGACAGATATGTACCGTATATTTCTTCTACATACAACACCCGAATACATGAATCCACAGGGTATACCCCTTACGAAGCTGTGTTTGGACGGCCGATGAATTCGCCGTTCGAAATAGACAAACTACCTCAAGGTGTAGAAATAAAGGAAGTAAAAGGTTTAGCCCGCCGGCTAAAAGCGATCTGGTATAAGGTAAAGAGGAATAATATCAAAGCTACTAATAAACTGTTGCACAGGCAGAACAAAAATGCTGTTTTACCGACTTATCAGACAGGTGTTTTAGTGTTACTACGAAACCCGGCAATCAAAAAGGGACGAACTAAAAAGTTCACTCCCCGCTTTGAAGGCCCGTATCGGATTGTACGGTTGACCTCACCAGTCAATGCAGAACTGCAATTAACCGATCGTACGGTGATAGTGCACTTTGACCGCCTGCAACCTTACCACGGTAGGGCTGTGTCACCACAACAGGTCGCAGCCCCCGATCCGCCTGTGTCACCTCCACCTCAAGTAGAACAAAAACGAAATAAAAAACGGAGGAGATTACCTCCACAGGGTTGTAGATACCCTCTGCGGAATCGACACCCTTATGGGTTGAGGTCGCGTGATTAATCACGCCTAGTTAGAGTTTTATGTTATGTTCTATTGCAGCTTAGTCATTTTCTCCAGGGACTTGGAAGCAAGACGTGCCTGGCCACCACGGAGTTCCCAGCCATTCTCAATTGTCAGTTTCCAGTCCTGTCATGTATTTTTGCTCATTTTTATATGTATGATTATGTTTTATGTTTTGCAAGCAATGCCACGCATTAGACGTCACGCAACTGACTTGCTTCAAATGCAATCATTACACTTGGTGTTGGCAGAACCGCGGCTGCTAACTCCGAATAATATTCTTCAATGTCCTCTATTGCCATCTATTTGGCAAAAGCAGTACATGTGGAGTATTTTTACTCCGAGCTTTTCTTAATACTTGTTACGTTGACGTCTGGTGTATTGTACTATATGTCCTAGTTCTGTATTTGCTGCAGCTAATCGTAAGTAATCGGAACAGATAAAGCCAGGACTTGAAATGCATACACCTCGTACGCTTTGTTTACGGGACCAGCTGTTGGCGGGGCAAAACATCAGCTGTCGCCTCCCCTCCTCTTCAGCGCTGTCCCTTCTCCTCGCCAAGAACTGGCCAGCGGCCATCATTCCTTCTCAGCCAGTAACAGCGCTCCGCGCGATGACGTATCTTATCACCACGTGCGCTGCCGCCTCCAGCGTCTCAACACGCGGCGCGTCCGAGTAGTTACAAAAACAAACCGCAAATTACTGCCCTATCCTCCATGTATGACAGACTACAATGCACTTACCATCAGTTTATATAACTAACAGCCTTTTTTTTAAAAAAAAAAACTCTTATGCTAGATAATTAGCAATTTCTAATTCATCGTTATTTCTCGTACACGCTAAGCGCGTGATATTTGTCGCTGCAGTAGCGGCCGGTCTCTCGCGGCTACACGCCGTCTCACATAACCGCTGACATGCCGTTGCCTACTCCGCACCTACGCGTGCGCTGCGCGCTCGCTAACAGCTCCAAGCTGGTTTCTTCATGCAGCCGGAAGACATGGCAAACAAAATTCATTCAAACATCCCAATAAATCTTAACATAAATATTAAATAGATGTGATTCATTGTTTAAATTCTTTTCCTCGTTTTGTTTCACATTAGCTGGATAAATTACACGAAGTTCTTAACGATTTACATTATTCTGTATACCTTAGTCTGCCAATCCTATAAGTGAAATTTCACTACTGCTTTGATTCATTGTGTAAGCTACAAACTACAGCCCTAACCCTCTTACACATCGAACTGCCTTGGACAAGGCCAGATATGGGCAAACCAATACAATGCCACGGGTTTTTCACGCTACTGACGAGGCACAAACGACCAATCGTCCGGGCTGCCGTATATCGGTGGACGATTGTTCCTTGGTTGCTACGCAGTTATTTTTGCCTCCCCATTTATTTTACTCTACCGCCGTGGTCATTGTTCTATCGTGTTTTCCTTCTTCTGTCGATGAGGAGGCCCCTCCACATGTTAGGTACCCTCTTCCGACAGTACCGGTCTTTTAGTCTTACCACCATTTACACCGAGATATTGCTCTCCCTTGTTGCAGTCTTGCCCCAAAATATAGGCCGATGATCCATTGTGAGATACGTACTTTGCCTCTAATTAGCCGGTGATGTAAGCGCTACGGGAACTGTGCCTAGTTGTCCTTTCAGTTCAATTTGTTATCGTCAGTTTTAAGACTAACACACACGCAGCCTAGCAGCCAGCCCCAGGTGGCCAGTGTTACATGTTAACGTTGAGCGTTCCGACTACTTACAGCATTATTATTATACATCACTGTGTTTTTATTTTCCTGTCAATATATGTCATTGTTTTTAATTATGTCATTATGCTAGCGCTATTGATTTATAGTTCATGATTTTCATTTTATGTAGTGTTATGTACTGCGCGCACAAAAAGTGACGCTATTTATGCATGTATGCTATTCTAGCTTCAGAGCTATTTTTATTGCTTGAACAGTCGACATTTCCCTAGTACAGCAGGTCGCTAATAACGCCGCTGATACTTTTATTACATGTATCGCAGGAAACCCATGTGCCTACACTAATTCTTAGTAAGTCAGACGGACGCCCTTAGGCCCGCTGAACCGCGGTATCGCAGATAGCTCCAATGCACTGCCTACCCCTCAATTATTAGACAGGTTGCCTTAGCACTGTCCGCAGGTTGCCCCATTGCCCTGCAAATTATATAATCATCAATCCAAGTCTGCAGATTGCACTAATGGACTGCTGAACTTAATAGTCGAGTCACTCGCAGGTAGCTCATACGCACTGCGAACTCGTACTTACACGTCACCGAATCCTAGGCTCCTCGGTTGACCACAAAACAATTCATACATCAATTACCGTGAGACAATTTGCGCTCACACTACGCCTTTGGCACTCAACCACAAATGAACTGAGCCCCAGACGCTCTTTTATTACATTTTATACAACGCCACCTTCTTCTAGATGGCAATTCCATTGCAAAATCATCGGATTCTGCCAAAGATTCAGATACCGTTCCCCAGATGGCAGCCTTTTCCGTTGCTGAACGGATTAGTTGCTTTTCACCATCTGACAGTGCAAACTGCACTTTTAAGAACAATGTTGTTATATACACACACTGTCGGATTTTACTGACGTAGTCCCTTATGCACTTCGTCAACCGACTAAAAAAAAAAAAAAAAAACAACTTCCCCTGGCGGATTTCGTATCCGATTCGGAAGTTTATGTTCGGGAAATATTTCCTTTATTTTATTTTTTGTCAATTGTTATTACTTCAATGTCATGTTTTATTGTTATCAATTTATAGTTATGATTAATGTTAGTACACTTTATGGTTATACGCTATTTTTGTGTCATATTCGGTATTCCCTTTTAAGTTTCATTGTTTCTCGACTGGAAGTATCTCTGATAGCACCTATTGGCCTTCAATTCGTATCCGCCATCAGCTACCGTTGGTCACACATTTACACAACACTTCATACGCCCTATAACAACTAACAACACACTCACACTGTTCATATCCACACTACCTTGGTGTAACTTGTTGATGTTCCCAGACCTCTATTGTCATATACTAAGTACATGAACAAGGCTTTTATGGGTTATGCCCTCCGCTCTTCGGAAGGGGAATGGGAAGTACGTACATATGTACGTCATGTTCAGTAGCAGTTTCTTTTAATCAACAACGTAGTCAATTTACCTGTTGAACACTTAAGTTGTTCTGTTAAAATGGAATCAAACGTCTTTGTGACATCAGCTATTTGTGTATTATTGCTTTGCAATAAACTGTTACTTTTAAGTTGCACTTACAATGTCTTAGTCTCGGACGCAGAGCCACTAGCGCTCTCTGACGCTGTTATCTGAGCTCAGCACTCTGCCGGCTCAGCGCTGATAAAGCTGTGCTGCGCCGCCTCCACTGCTTCACACCCAGCCTCTGTATTCACGAGCAACAGACTCACTCTCGCTAACATTCATTTCCGACTTCAGTACAGTTAATCTCTCTATTGACCATTTCTGTAAGTAAAGATCCTTTGATTATTGAGTTAACTTGAGTTTTCCTACCCTCATTCGGGTTTTTTACAGCTGAAAAACCACTCAATATTATTTCTGAAATTTATGAAGTACTTCACCTGTCTCGCCGTGTCGAACCTTAGCGGGGTGGGTGCCCCTGCGTAGAGGCCAATGCGTGGGAGGTGCCTAGGCTGTGCAGGTTTACACCGCAATCACAGGATTCCTTCTCATTTTATTCATAAAAAAAAAAAGAAACTTTCTTCGTACAAAATCTCAAATTAATTGATGACACTTGGCCTTCGTCCCATAGCAGGTAGAAAAATTTTTCCAGCGAGTTACGCTTAGTCTGCGCTGCATAGTACTGCCTCCGCATTCAGCGTCTTTTTTGCTGACGCGTGATTGATCAGCGGATACTCGGTGTCGAATTACACCATTGTCTTGCCGCCTTGCTACCCCCACGGCTGCCAAACTGTTGGTTGCCTGCCGTGATTCTACTTCGTGGCCTTCTTCATCAGTGAGCGTGACTGAACGGGTCCATCGTCGCTACTTGCCAGGTAATTATTGCTACAACGTTGTACCCCCTCCGTCATCTCTGAATTACTCATCAAGTAAGCCAGGAAATTTTTACTTCTAGGGGCACTAATACTTTCTCTCGCAGTCGACCGTTATCAACGTTGGAAGCTGAAAGCAACATCCCCTTTTACTATGCTGCGTTGGAGGTCCGACGTACCCGTAATTCTGACGGTATTCGGATGCGAATGAGGTTGCCAATCACGTGCGCAAATTGCAAATACGAGTGCTATCAAATATACACTTTTCCAGTCTCTTGGGCTACCCTTCATCACCATGTTGTTTGGCAGACTCAAGAATTTTTAATAGTTAGTCGGGATCGACAAACTCACGCCACTCTCACTCGCGCTGAACTATCCAGTTGCTTCCATACAACACATTACTTATGCTCCACGCTAATTTTACACACTAACACTACTGAGTGCGAGATGTCACTGTTTTTAGCTGAAACTACTACCCCTCCATGTCCTCGTGTTCTAGTCTCACTTCGTCAACCAATAATTCAGCCTGTTGGCAACAGTTTTCTGTTCGCTGTTCCACAGACTGTCACCGCCACCCTGGTGTGCCACCGTTCAATGTCAGAGAGTGAATCGTACCGGATAACACTGAACAATAGTGGCCTAGTGTATAATAGTTCAAGATGTGACGTATACGCTGCTTCTATGAGGATATCAGCTCAATTGCACTCCACCTTTCATGTCACCATTCCCACATTTACCTTATACCTTCCTGAACTCTCTTTTAAACTCCATCACCATGAGAAGCTGAAGAATTTACCGAATACCAATGATTCAGATCTACTCCAATCGATCAATCATCTCCTTACCCAGGAACACAACCAAGTTGCTCTTGACCGAGTGGCCTCACATATTGCTGATTGGCACCAAACCAAGCGATTAACCACCGTTGTATTACCCAGCGCTGGTTCGGTAATCATCACTATAATAATTCTGATTATAGTATCCTGGATACTCTGTAAAAGAGGGTTTTGCAAATGTTTCACTTCCTTCCGAGAAGTAGTACCACTCCCACAACCTGAAGGTGAATATCACACCTGAAACTACCTGCCAACCTTGGTGCATGCGATCAGGCATGACCCCCCCCTTAGAATTAAGTTGTAGTCTAGGTGTCAGGTCAATGAACGAATTTTGTAATGGATTTGTATTTCTATGTAAAGTCTATGGAATCACAATTTAACTGTCGAGTTTTAACCCTCATGTAAGTTATTTTGTTTTCTCTTTAAATTTTTGTCATTTTGTAATGTTCTCGTTCACCCACTTGGGCAATTACCATTGTAATCCTAGATATAAGAACTCAAAGTAATATTACTGGGAAAAACCCCCTTGTGACTGTTAGGCCTGGGAGCATTCTCTCACCCCCACGAGGGTGGAGTGTTTCAGTGTGCTGTGCTCCGATGCCCCTCATCATCGCCTGGGTACCCACCACCACTGATACCGCCGACACACACTCACAGCATGGCGCCGCCCCACTGCCGTCGCACCAACTTCACAAGTTTGTTATTCAAGAGCCTTCCTTCAGGCCCTTCAGGCCACTTTGTAACTTTTGCGCATGTTGATATCACTATGTTATGGGACCCTTCATAATGATCATATATTTTTTAATTGGAATAATCAATTAGAATAAGCTCATTCATTTTCATCCAGAGAGCCTTCTTCGGAAGGGGAAAGGATGTGCAGGGAGGAGACCGCCCAAGAGGGATCATTGCCGCCAAAATTTTATTAAATTAAATTTTTCCACGCATAATGTTCTGCCGTAGCCGGCTTGGGCATACTGTGGTGGAAGGTGCTGGCCGGAAGACCATGGTCGGCACATTCCTGCCACGTGCTTCTCGGTCAGACTCAAGTCCCACGGGTTGGTTGTGCTGACGGGGGTACGCTACTAGCAAGGCGCGTTGGCAGAATCAATCCTCCAATCAGAGACTAATCGTGTGATCACGTGGGGACACGGCCGGGAGCGGCGAGGGCGGCTTGGAAACAGCTCCGCGCTCTCTTAGCTTCTGACCTCGGCCCCGAGTAGTCGCTCCTCTAGCCTCTGCCTCTCTGATGAGCAGACGGCAACCCCTCTTGGGGCTGCTCAGCCCTACGTAGGCACCACTGTACCATCATTACAAGAATAAACTGGGTCCATTCCACTCAATTAATTTTCATTTTACAACGCCCTCCGCTCCTGACTTCTATCCTGACGAACAAAATGAAGGCAATTAGGAAATGACCTTGGTGATGATCAGTTTGGATTCGTGGGAGCAGAAATAGAGAACGTGACATCTTAGCTGTCAGCCGTGGCCATTCGACCTGAAACCGAATTCGATGTTGCCGAGTAGATTCTTTCACACACCATCCGTATGAATGGCGCCAACACAAGACGCCTACTTGGATCGCTAGGTCGGTGAACTATTGTGGTATAGGCTGGTACTTACGATATCAATTGCACATACATCTCCCTCTGATATCTGCTGATCATGTCCGGAAGTTAAATATTTACAAACAAGTGTATCAGACCTCATTTTTCCCGGTGCAGTGCACCAGCTCGACGTGCTATGGAATGAACAAATCGTTGAAAGTGCCCTGTAGAAGTATTGACCAATGCTGCCTGTATAGCCGTCCGTCTCGCCGTGGCATGGACTTATAAAGTCGTTAGAAGTACCTGTAGAAATACTGAGGCACTCTGTCTTGACAGTCGTCCAATAATTGCGTAAGTGTTGGCGGAGTAGAATTTTGTGCTCGAACTGATCTCTCTATTATATACTGCAAATGTTAGACGATCTGGGTGGCCTATTCAGTAACTTGAACTGTCCAGAATGTTCTTCAAACCAGTCACGTACATTTGTGGTCCGGCAACGTAGTCCATTATGATTTCCAGTCTATGTTTTGTGGTCCTGACGAATTAGTCCATCCCATGCAAATACAGCCATTGCAAAGTGCGTTGTTGACAACTTGTATTCATGGTTTCGTGACATCTGCGCCACAGTCTAACACTACCATCAGCTTTTAATAACTGAAATCGGCACTCATCTGACCAGGTCACGGTTTTCCAGTCGTCGAGGGTCGAACCGATATAGTCACGAGTCAGGAGAGGCACTGCAAGTGATGTCATGTTGTTAGCAAATGCACTCGCGTCGGTCGTCTGCTGCCATAGCCCATTAACGTCAGATTTCGTCGCACTATCGTAACGGATACGTATTATTTGATATAGTCTTGCTTGCCTGGTATCGCTGACAACTATACGCAAACGCCGGTGCTCTCGGTCATTAAATGAAGGACGTCGGCCGCCGTTCTATCTAATGCCTGTAATCAAGTGTTTTGGGCACACTGTTGACACGGTGGAACTCAGAATATTGAATTCAGTAACGATTCCCGAAATGAAATTTCCCATGCGTTTAGCTCCAATTACCATTCCGTATTCAAAATCTGTTAATTCCCGTCTTGCGGCTATAATCACATCCAAAAATTATTCATATTAAATCATCTGAGAAAAAATGACATTTCCGCCAATGCACTACCCTTTTATACCATGCGTACGCGATTATGTCTGTGTGTGTATATGGCTATCACATGCCTTTTGTTACGTCAGTGTATCATTTCCGTCACGTTGACGACTGTCTCAATTCCCACAATCACGTACGTGGTCTGCGCTACATCGTGGACAAATTGAGTAGCGGGCACAGTGACAGTAAACTTGTGCGCGATATCCTCTGTTCCTCGTATCTTACTGCCTTTGAAGCTCTTCGGTAAAACTCCATAGCTCGTACGATTTACAAAAGTACTTTACCTTCTGCTGTACATGGTTCGGAAAACGAAAGATAACTGGAACAGCTCCAGCTTTCAACCTTCTGCAGTTTGCACAGAACTTCCCTCGAAATGTTTCGAACATAAAAAAATGTTTCTCTGTCGGTCGGAAACCTTGACTCCTGACAGTATTTAACCATTTTTACCATTTTTCTAAAATCTATGGGTGTGGAAAACAAATTTGCAAACAAATACTCTTTCATTATATTATTATCTCGTTGTAAATACATTCATCGGGCACTTTAATTATCAAACAAGAACCTCTAAATACCCACGAACTCATGAAAAGCAATACTGGTTCGTTTCTAGAATTTATTTGTTCAACGAAATGTTGAGTCTCTCTCCATTTTACTTCACTTAAAATGAAATGTATACACTGTAGAATTATGAACAAGTAATACGATATGTACTCGTATATGCCTCGAAAAATATATAATGTTCAATCTGTGTCCTTAGAAGCGACAATACACTTCTGTTTATGAGACGCTTACCACCACAATCGCGTCCTCTGAATATTCCAAATACCAGTGACTGCAGCCCCCTCGGGGAGTCTTGTTATTTTTACGAGGTCTTTGGTTTTTGCGACAAATTGAATGGCACCCCTTTCCAGACATCCCACATCAGAAAAATATGTCCCAAAACACACGTCTTTGGAAGTACATTCGTGTTGGATTCACCCCTCCTAAGATATTTACATTTAAGTAGTTTTATAATACATCCCTTGAAAACTTCCGTTGCTAAATTCTACAACGACGCTAGTGAAAGAACAATTTTCAAGACACTTAAATAAATGTAAACACGGTAAAATGGGATTCCATGCGTCTTTAAATGTCATAATGTAAAAATGCCTATAAAAGCACTGGTAGCAGCTAATTCATTATAAATTATCATCAACACCTTTTGCAACCTATTTCAAGGCAAAAAAAGTGATCAGAAATTAGAATTAAAGTTTCTAAATATAAACAGCCTAGGTCTGCATGTAACTTGCTAAGATTTAAAGTTTATTAATCAGGTGACAGGTATCGATCGTGGTAAAATCACCGTCAGACCATTGAAACTACACGATGACCGCTGGAGAGAGGCAGGGGGGAGCATGCCATATAGCGACGATAAACACTGCAGCTGTGGAATTTTCGTGGTCTGATGATGATCGTATCACAACTGCAATTGTCGTCTCACCATGCTGGGCTTGTTGTTACCTCAGAAGCTACCGAATCCAGTTAATTTTGGTCCGCGGCTTTCGATTCTGCTCATTGCACATGCAAACGGCTGTGGATGGCTGGTTACTTTCGAGGCCCCGAGGTGTCTAAACTGGTAGCATATATTGAAACGAATGAACGACAGTAGATTCAAATATAGCTTCTGGTTTTTTTATCATCATTCAAGTACTACGTTTCCGGTTGCGTCTTACTTTCCTTCATGGATTACCAGAGACTGGATTTTCTATGTAACCTCTCACGATGTATAGGGTGTCTATAAAGTCCCTCTATTACTTGAAAATATGCTAACTTGGAAACTATTAAAGACAGGGCGTCGTCGTCTGTTGATAAATGTTTAGTGTCCCTCAGAGATTTTTTTCTCATAGAAGTGTTTCAATGAGTGCCCCACTTGTCGCTCGGAGATCGTGCTGGTGACATTCGAGTTCTGCACACGTACTGGTGTCCATCGCAGAACTGGCAGTTCTGTTCCATCACTGATTCTTGAACAAAGGCAACAATGTCCTTACGCAGTGATGCGCATACTCGCAATTCTTGACAAAAACCCTCAAAACAAGTCTAATAGAATAACAATGGGAGAGCACGTGCGACATAACCAACTCTCGGGAGACATGTTATCTTGGAATGAACCGTTATGTTGGATGATGATGGGCGGCTGCAGCTCTTCGAGCTTTGGTACCAGAAGTTTTACGAGCGTGTGCATGGAAACAATTACCGTTATGAGTTTATCTGTGGAGAAAAATGAGCCTACGATCCTATCGTGCACTAAGCCATACCATACAGTAAGCGTCGGGTGCAACGGATGTGTTAACGCCTATTGCATGGATACTCGGAGCCCCAGATCCGAATGTTGTTGTTACTCCCATGTCCAGAAATGTGGAACTTCGATTCTTCTGAAAACACACATTTTTCCTGTATACTGCATAGAGCGCTCATTTGGTTGTAATGCTTCGACCCTTATCTGTACGTTGTACGCAAAGAGACATAACACATTATGGTCTGTTTATTCGCCATCTGACATAAGTGGGATGCACGGCGAATTGACTTTTGGAAGATGCGTTGAAATGCAGCTTGGACTATTGTCAACAAGTGCTTGTGGTACAGAAGGATGTACGCCACGATAAAAGTCTTTAGCACTCTCTTTAAGTCTTTGAAAACACGTCATTATCCTTGGTTTCACCTTGAGTGCATCCACCCCCCCCCCCCCCCCATCTTGGCGTCAATAATTTTACTGTACCGTTTTCATAGATTTGAATTCTGCATAGCAGATTCCACGTTGCGCCTTCGCTAGTTTGATGCTCTCCAAATCATATTTACGACAGGGGACAGAAAAAGAAGCGCGTGGAGAGTTGCTAAACGTTTTACAACAAACAACTATCTCTAATAGTTTGCAGTTCGGTTTCTTTCGAAACGATAGCTGGACACACACACTCTGTATACTGCGTGTTTGTATACATTCGATTGCCATGGTAGTACAACTTATTACTGGTGCCAAGTAATTGAGCAGTATTAAAGTATGGATCAACCAAGTGTTTTGTACGCAATCTCTTTTGCACACTACCTGCAACTTACCGATGTGTTCCTATTGAATCTCGACCTTCCATATGCCCTACCTGCAGCTCAGGCTACATCACTACATATTTTTCCGAAATTAGCTGTGTGACATGACTTAGTCTACTTGTGACTCAATAATTCACCACTGCAAATGTCACCATACATTATATTTTGTGATATTCACAACACTGCTTGTCTCTGCATTAAAGACAACAAGAACGACATCGATATTTTGTCAGAATCTGACTATATATAACTGACGTCCTTACCAGATAGAGTTTCCTAATACATAACCGCACTATCTGCAAAATGTGGAGATCCCAACTAATACAGTTCACTAAACCACTAATGTATATCATTAACATCAATGATCCATTCAAAGGCTGTGGGATACACCTTATATTTCGTCAATGTCTGTGGATGTTCCTCAGTCCCACGTGCCCATGTAGAAAGTTGTCACTAATACAACAAATCTCTCACATACATCATAGGAACGAAAGTTTATTAGAAGCTGAAGTTAAGGTATTAAATGAAACACATTTCTAAAGCCTAGGGCTGACTAATGTAACATCATGGAAGGCGTGCCGAGGGAGAGCCAAGGGTCAACAGTCCATCAGCCATCGACCATCTATCTGTGTGTCTGACTTGGTCGTTGGACACGTCTTCTACAAACACCCATAACATATGTAATAGAACAAACTCCTGGCAAAAGCATATCATGATCTGTTTGTGTAGTGAGAAGTCTCGCTTTTACCATTGTGCAAAAAATAGAGAAAGCTCCACGAAGCACTTTATTGGTAGAAACAAACATCCCAAAGGTGTATTGAGGACTCGCAGTCCTGGGTCTTTGAAAATGTGAGACACTTCTAAACATTTTGATTCAGAAAAAAACCAATGTTGATGATCTGAAAAACCAGCCAGAATTCGCTCATGCAAATAAATTATTGGAAACAGACGCGGGATGACGATGATGATGAAGAACACCAAATTGGTCCCACACAGAGATGGAGAGAGAGTGACAGAGAGCTTTGTTTCTGTGGAGGATGGTGGGATGTAAGCTATTGGTAAAGCAGCTAAAAGAAGTGGAGTAGTCTAAGGAGCAGCTTAACTAGTCAGGTCTCGGATGGTCTGAAGCCAACCCAATCAAACACCAGATTTTTTTTTTTTTTTTTTTTTTTTTTGTCATCAGTCTACTGACTGGTTTCAAGCAGCCCGCCACGAATTCCTTTCCTGTGCTAACCTCTTCATCTCAGAGTAGCACATGCAACCTACGTCCTCAATTATTTGCTTCACGTATTCCAATTTCTATCTTCCTCTACAGTTTTTGCCCTCTACAGCTCCCTCTAGCACCATGGAAGTCATTCCCTCATGTCTTAGCAGATGTCTTATCATCCTATCCCTTCTCCTTACCAGTGTCTTCCACATATTCCTTTCCTCTTCGATTCTGCGTAGAACCTCCTCATTCCTTACCTTATCAGTCCACCTAATTTTCAACATTCGTCTATAGTACCATATCTCAAATGCTTCGATTCTCTTCTGTTCCGGTTTTCCCACAGTCCATGTTTCACTACCATACTATGCTGTACTCCAGACGTACATCCTCAGAAATTTCTTCCTCAAATTAAGGCCGGTATTTGATATTAGTAGACTTCTCTTGGCCAGAAATGCCTTTTTTGCCGTAGCGAGTCTGCTTTTGATGTCCTCCTTGCTCCGTCCGTCATTGGTTATTTTACTGCCTAGGTAGCAGAATTCCTTCAGTAAGATATGCAAAATGTGGCAATACAAGTTTTCGTTTTAATTAACGTTTCATAAGGGATCACTTCATCTTCAGTCTGCAACTGCATCTTCAGGAGCTCAAGAAGTCAGATTTCCTCGCTATGACATCGACTACATCGACCTCCCGTTCTACCTGACCTGGTGCATGGGGAACTTAGAAAATTTTCGCGCTTATAGGCAAAATGTTGAAAGACTACAATTTAATCACACTATATGAGTCTGTACTGAGTTAGTAAAGGCAGTTGGTTTTAGTGTTTAAGGAAACTTGCTGGTTTTTAAACGATATGGCACGATTTTGTTAAGAATTAAAGTAATGTTTTAATTCATGCATGGTTTCTGTTGTATGAGGCCATTTAAAACTTTAAGTTTTGACACCTTCCGAAGTTGGAACCTCGCCATAGGGAATGTGCCAGTTAAGAAAGCCATATTACTTATACAGGTCTCTGACCCAGCGTAAACTGTTTCTCGTCTCTGGTTGCATTCGTCCTTTGCAGTGGCCCCATCGTCGGCAATCAGTGACCGGGAATCAGCAAGCAGATGTCATGGAGACAAAGACCGACTTACATATTATTAAAGTCTGAAATAAAAGAAATGTCCATCTCCATCACCTACAGTCAATAAACCTAGTCCTCCCTTCCCCAAACACGTTACCTGGAAAAACAGCAGTATTCATTTTTTATGCAGCACCCCATAATTTTTGGTGATGCACTTCCTCTCCAAAAGACCTCTTCAAATGAGTATCACCAATAACTAAAACACGTCGTTATTAAAAATATGACACAAAACTGGTTCTGAATCTTCTGTACTAGCACACAGCCCACACTCACAGGAATATGCATTTATAGAGTTAATCGTCTTTGGCTCGACGGTTGTGTGACTAGAATGTACACCAACGAAGAAGAGGCAGAGGTGTGTCTCATTTATGGAGAATATAAATTGATAGAAAAGTAACTAAACAGTGTTTGCTCTTTCTTGCACTACGGGTACATGTAGTACAGTACTGTAATACTTTTTAACAATGTATGATGCACGTAAAGGCAAACGTTGATTATAGCTCTCAGCATCGCTCCTTTGATTATGGCTGGAATGATCGAATATCACTGTTACCTTGGAGATCCTATGTGCGGCTATTCGGTCACCTGGTGCAAGTCTTCCTGTTCCACGCCACTTCCGTGACTTGAATGTGGTTGTAAATGATATGTAATGATCAGGACAACACAAACACCCAGTCCACCAGTGAAGAAAATCTCCAGTGCGATGGGTAATCGAACCTGGGTTCCCGCGGTCTAGAGTCGGAGGCGCAAGTCGCTCAAACGCGAATCACGTTCTCACTGTGGGCGAAGGAAGGTGTTATTCTGCTCAAGCAAAGTAACCCTACAGAGACTAAAATCTTGAGAAGAACCCTCTTTTCCAAAGGATGTCTTTTCGCCTTGTTGTGAGGTCACAGGAAATAAGAATTTTGAACCCATACTCTGAAGATTAGTAGCAATTCTAGCTAGCCTGCGTTGGTGCACATTTTGCTCGCACAGACCCTCAACTGAATGTGGTTGACTGAGTGATTGGGTGTGCATTTTCCTTGTGTTTCCAATTGTTAACTGTTATCTCATGCTCATGGACGAGTTACGTTATCCTGAGTACCTGCACTCTGTGCTATTACATGAAATCAAAGTGAGTTTCGTGCTACTTTTTTTAATGACGTCGGGTTTGTGTGAATAGTACGCTGTGATGCATATGTTAATTGATCATGAGAAATGGAAACGGATTACCGAATGTAGGCTTTTGACACCCTCATAACGGACTTCTAAACAAATTGGGTTCCTGTGTAGTACCGCTTCAATTGATTCCCTCTCAGAAAGGTGACAATCGACGGAAAGTCATCGCGTAGAACAGATGTTATCCAGAGTTCATCGAGGAAGTGTTAAAAGCCCTTTGCTGTTCCACATTTTTTTTTTTTGGTCATCAGTCTACTGACTGGTTTGATGCGGCCCGCCACGAATTCCTTTCCTGTGCTAACCTCTTCATCTCTGACTAGACTTGCAACCTACGTCCTCAATTATTTGCTTCACGTAATCCAATCTCGGTCTTCCACTACAGTTTTTGCCCTCTGCAGCTCCCTCTAGTACCATGGAAGTCATTCCCTTATGTCTTAGCAGATGTCCTATCATCCTGTCCCTTCTCCTTATCAGTGTTTTCCACATATTCCCTTCCCCTCCGATTCTGCGTAGAGCCTCCTCATTCCTTACCTTATTAGTCTACCTAATTTTCAATATTCGGCTATAGCACCACATCGCAAATGCTTCGATTCTCTTCTGTTCCGGTTTTCCCACAGTCCATATTTCACTACCATACAATGCTGTATTCCAGATGTACATCCTCAGAAATTTATTCCTCAAATTAAGGCCGGTATTTGATATTAGTAGACTTCTCTTGGCCAGAAATGCCTTTTTTGCCGTAGCGAGTCTGCTTTTGATGTCCTCCTTGCTCCGTCCGTCATTGGTTATTTTACTGCCTAGGTAGCAGAATTCCTTATTTTAATTGACTTCGTGACCACCAATCCTGATGTTAACTTTCTCGCTGTACTCATTTCTACTACTTCTCATTACCTTCGTCTATCTCCGATTTACTCTCAAACCATACTGTGTACTCATTAGACTGTTCATTCCGTTCAGCAGATCATTTAATTCTTCTTCACTTTCACTGAGGATAGCAATGTCGTCAGCGAATCGTATCATTTATATCCTTTCACCTTGTATTTTAATTCCACTCCTGAACCTTTCTTTTATTTCCATCATTGCTTCCTCGATGTACAGATTGAAAAGTGGGGGCGAGAGGCTACAGTCTTGTCTTACACCCTCTTTAATACGAGCACTGCGTTCTTGATCGTCTACTCTTATTATTCCCTCTTGGTTGTTGTACATATTGTATATGACCCGTCTCTCCCTATAGCTTACCTCTGCTTTTTTCAGAATCTCGAACAGCTTGCACCATTTTTTGTTGTCCAACGCTTTTTCCATGTCGACAAATCCTATGAATGTGTCTTGATTTTTCTTTAGCCTTGCTTCCATTACTAGCCGTAACGTCAGAATTGCCTCTCTCGTCCCTTTCCTTTTCCTAAAGCCAAACTGATCGTCACCTAGCGCATTCTCAATTTTCTTTTCCATTCTTCTGTATATTATTCTTGTAAGCAGCTTCGATGCATGAGCTGTTGAGCTGATTGTGCGACAATTCTCGCACTTGTCAGCTCTTGCCGTCTTCGGAATTGTGTGGATGATGCTTTTCCGAAAGTCATATGGTATATCGCCAGACTCATATATTCTACACACCAACGTGAATAGTCGTTTTGTAGCCACTTCAACCAATGATTTTAGAAATTCTGATGGAATGTTATCAATCCCTTCTGCCTTATTAGACCGTAAGTCCTCCAAAGCTCTTTTGAATTCCGATTCTAATACTGGACCGCCTATCTCTTCTAAATCGACTACTGTTTCTTCTTCTATCACACAAGTCTTCACCCTCATAGAGGCTTTCAATGTATTCTTTCCACCTATCTGCTCTCTCCTCTGCAGCGGGTGTGGGAGCAGTGTCTATCACTTTCCATAGACCCGAAAATTACAAGAATTTCAGCGTAATTCATGGCCAACGAATAGATAAGATATGCCGAAGATATAGCTGTTCTGGCTGAAAGTGAAGAAGATCTCGTAGTCCTACTGAATAGAATGGATAAAGTTATGGGTGAAGAATATAATATGAGAATTAATAAAGCAAAAACAAAAGTAACGGCATGCGACAAAGAAGATCAAGTGAAAGTCCAAGTTCATGTAGGCACTGAACTGCTTGAACAAGTTGATAAATTTACTTATCTGGGCAGTAATATTACCAGGGATGGAAGGAGCAAGGCAGAAGTGAGAAGTACAATAGCTCAAGCAAAGGCTGCTTTTAACAAGATGAAAAACATATTGACATCTAAGAGCATCAGCCTTGAAATCAGGAAAAGATTTTTTAAATCATACGTGTGGAGTGTGGCATGCTATGGGTGTGAAACATAGACTCTCGGTACAGAGGAAGACCAGAAGCTAAATTCTTTTGAAATGTGGTGTTATAGACGCATGCTCAAAATAAAATGGATCGACAAGGTCACAAACAAAGTGGTTCTGGAAAGAGCAGGTGAGAAGAGAAGCTTCTGGAGTTTCATTGTTAAAAGAAGAGTGCAATTTACAGGCCATCTATTAAGACACAAAGGACTCCTGAACACAATCATAGAGGGATATGTCGAGGGAAAAAGACCAAGAGGAAGACCACGACTGCGTTACATGGATCAAATCGTGAAAGATGTGGGATGTAACACCTATAAAGAAATGAAAAGAAAAGCCGAAAGACGCACAGAATGGAGACAAGCTGCCATTGTAGCTGTTGCAAACCAATCCTTAGATTGACCACTACAGAAGAAGAAAAAATACCTATGGCAGTCATATGCCCTGACAGCAAAAACTCAGCAAATGTGGTCTGCAGATCGTGATATACGAAGAATGTTGGCTAAGAGACTTAGTCAATTACGTTGTTCTCTTACGGTCGACGAAAGCTTGAATTTTTCGGCTTGAAACCGATCTCCAACCACCGCGTATCACGACAAACGATTGTACCATCTTGCCATATCACTACATCGCTGTAATGAATACAATACATATTCTGCACCATACAAAATCTGGAAATCATTCCCAGACTTTCATGTATTTTCACATAATATACCATAATATCATACAACCTATGTGTATGTTCTCGATAAAACCGCATAGTAGTACGGTTCCGATCGCCTGCAAAGTATAGTTCTGAAGATAAAGAGCGGAAAATATATCTTTACATAGCTTGAACTTTAATGATGTCATTACTTGGGACGTGTTGCAAACTGTTGAGTATCTTGGAGTTTCTCTCGTCTGTGAATATCTTTACCTGAAAAGTCGGAAATAGAGGAAGCTGGTAGTCCCACATGAATTTTTTAATGAATGTGGTGTCAGTCATATAGCACATTCTACATCATCCTTATATTTTATGAAGTCAACTATCGCTTTAATATAATCGTATGCATTTCTCATGTCTAGAGAACCTGCAGATGCCTCTTCTACAGGTGTTTGACCATCTCGATACGAACTATGCATCCTAATGAACGTTCCCTCAGGCAAATAAAGAGAGGACGCGCATAGAATGGCAGTATACCTTACAGTCGAACAAGAGGCTTCTGTAACTTCAGGCTTATAACGACTTATTTCAAATAGGTGCAAAACTAGGTGGTCGAAAACAAGAACATCCCCTCTGTCTCTCTATCTCTCTCTCTCTCTCACTCACTCACTCTCTCTCTCTCTCTCTCTCTCTCTCTCTCTCTCTCTCTCTCTCTCTCTCTCTCTCACACACACACACACACACTCACACACACACACACACATACACTACATCAGCAGCCTACTTTGTTCCGACGCGAATTTTGCTCTGGATGTTAGTAAACCCCATCACTGTTCGTAACGAGTCAGGCAATATAAGATTTACCACAAATCTTACGTGCAGTGGTCAGTTCTTGTACCTTCAACGATCTCTATCCAATACTGTATGTACATGGTATAAAACGAAGGGTACACTGAACCAGGAGACATCGCTAGGGTGAAACTGAGTGCATATGTTAACGAACACAGGGATTTCTACATTTCTGAAAGGCATTAGTTACAGTACCAAACAAGGTAACTTGATGCAGGACTTGGAACGTTCGACCTAAATGAAAGTAACTTGGTTATGTCCCTCGCAAGCATAGCACAATGTCTAAGGACATCGATATCGATAAATTATTTGTGAAATACATCCAGCAGCAATGTAAAGAATACTTTTTGTTGACACTGTGGTTCTCAGCTGTTAAGTATTGCCTCCAGACACAAGTGAACTAACGTAACCGCTAGATTCCATTAGGAAACAAGTACTGTTGACCGAAGCGGAAACGGCATCGACATGTAACTTAATTGAAATTTCTTGACAGTAAACTGTGCAGGGAATCGATACACATCCTTTTATTTATAAAAAAAAAATGATACTACCAATGTAACAATCCAAGCATATTTAACAAATCATAGCTTAGTATATCATTAGATGACTCTCTCCCTATCACCTGTAACATGTGAAATCTGAGTTCTCATCTCTGTGAAAATTATTCTTTCGTCCTTTCAACACCGTCAGCTGTAAATCAGATCAATCAATAGAGAGCCGACAGCTGTGGCGGCAACTAGAAACGTTTTGCGGTGTGTGTGGTGATAATGCCACTGGGCAGATCACGGTAAGAAAATGGTTTTCCCGATTTGTTATTACTGACTCGCCAGGTTTCGATGAAGATCGTTTAACACATTAACCTACATTCATCCACGTCAGGGTACTCGAAAACTAGCACAGGTATTTCAATGTGATCATTTCATGTGTACTGATACCATAGCGACGATCAGTGGTGTTCCCCAAATCGAGCACCACCTGCAAATCTTCGCTATTTCTATATATATCTGGTTTAGCAGTTGGAACACCGGCAAAATCGGAACAGGTCACCGTCAAAACAGCTCACCACTGCGCTCGACCCCTGGGCCCAACACACCGCCTGGATGAGGAGGGTGCTTCAAGAGCTGACGCAGGAGGTGTGAAACTGTATTTCCCAGGCCATTGTCCCCCGTGGTTGGCGGCCACAACAGAAATCCGTAGCTATTTCGCCACATCCAACCGAGTGAAAACCACAGCACACCCGGGACACTCAAAGTAATCTCGGCATTTAATAGTTTGTGGTTATTCCTAAGTCATGAAGCACCACGCCATACAGATCAAAATAAGGTTCATGCAGCAAGTTTTATATTCTTCTGTCTTGTGAGAATTGCTATTATATTAACGTAACTATGATTGCGGTATGTATAATATCCCTGAGGTGAACTCTATCACTCTCAATTACACAGAAATGTACACCTTGATAGTTTTCACTCATATAATGAGCCACTGACATGATATTACGGAGCCGGCCGAAGTGGCCGTGCGGTTCTAGGCGCTGCAGTCTGGAACCGCGAGACCGCTACGGTCGCAGGTTCAAATCCTGCCTTGGGCATGGATGTCTGTGATGTCCTTAGATTAGTTGGTTTAATTAGTTCTAAGTTCTAGGGGAGGACACAACCGCAAAGACTGCAAAGCAGCAGCGGTCTGTATTCCCTGCAAAAGCCGCGGGAAAAAGTCATGCGGAGCCACGGGACGTATTTGCCCAACATATAGATTGTTAGAACAGCGATTGATCTCCAAAATCGATTATGGCTGATCACAGCCCACCAAACAGGATGCCAAAGCGTAAATCCCCCAGCAAGAGGAGGCGGGACGCTATGAGGGCAACCAGGTTTAAGAACTTCTTGATGGCGCTTTCGGGTGCCACTAAGACAGTAACAATAGACAAGGCCATCCAAACAGAGCCTTATATGATTGATATAAGTATACAAACAGATTTCCCCGTACTGGGCACAGATCCCGCCCCTCAACGACGGGAAACGAAGCCGACAGTCCATCTGAAGCGGCAAGAGCATCCTATGACTGCAAAAATCTCGACAAAATTCAAAGAAAACCAACCCATCCAAGACAATGCTATCACAAGCACAAGTCTGAGGTCCACAACGCAGAACACTCCAGTGGTCAGATTGCCACCTGTGGACCAGGTAAGGGTGTACCCCAACATCGAGTACACGATCCAACTGGCCAGGCTGGAAGAGCCGATTACCCTGGCCACTACCTGACGACATGTGGTCCGTGTAGGACACGAAGAGGGTAGAAAGGTAACCTTCTCGGTAATGGAGGCTGTGGACAGAATTCAGCTCATGTCAGTGAATCTGCCCACTGATTTCGGAGCCCTGCGAGACCTACTGAAAAAAGTTTTTGAGAGACGTGGTGAGAAGTTTGACCTTCAAGACATTAATGAACAGGCCGTACTGGCAAACGGACGAATTGCTTTTGACTGGAGTAAGACCTGGCCGGACGACCGCTTACACACATACTTCCCATGACGACTGAGATAACAATTGGACAATTAAATACGCACAACAGCCGACTTGTTATGCAGGAGCTCCGCAAAGAGGTGGAGGAGAGGAGACTGGACGTGCTCTGCCTACAGGAGCCGTACTCCCAAGCTGGGAAAATAGCTTTCGCTGCCACAACTTGGCAGATTGTCAGCAGAGGTGAGGACCCTAGAGCGGCAATAGTAGTTACAAACAAACTCTTGAGGGTAACCACACTTTCACAATTTACAACTCGTCACTGCAACGTCGTGGATCTTAAGTCCCCGATGGGAGTAATTATTCTCATAAATATGTATTTTCAATACGGAGACGAGATTGAACAACACCTAGAACACCTGGCAAGAGTTACCACGGCGTTGCGGGGACGGAAGATAATCATAAAAGCTGACATCAATGCAAAATCCCCCCTGTGGTACAGCGGCACCAGAGACACAAACGGTGATAAAGTAGAAGATTTTCTTATGGCTTCGCAGCTCGTGGTGGCTAACAGGCCGGGCAATCCTCCTACCTACACAGCAGGAGGAGGACAAGGCACGAATATAGATGTAACCCTAACATCACATAATGTAGCAAACCTTATAAAGAGTTGGAAAATCGTAAGCAATGCCACCACGAGTGACCACAATTTAATAATCTTCACTTTAGGTGACAGAGAGTGCCGCTGGACCATGGGGTGGGAAGTACAATTCAACTACAACAAAGCGAATTGGGAACTACTAGCAAGGGAGTGCGACATTCCTGCCTTACCGGAAGGTGACGTACATCAAGACCTAGACATAGATGAAAGAGCTCAGGAACTGGTGGGTGCAGTACACAGAGCGGTGAGGGCCGTCACTATGGTCGGCCGAATTAGAGGAATTACGTCAGTCTGTCAGAAGGCTAAGAAGAAACTACCATCGCAGTTTCGTCTGGCTGGAAAGGCAAAGATGGCAGTTGCGATACAGGGAGGCCAAGCAGAGATTCCAGGAGTTACGCGAAGTGAGAATGCGTATCGGGGAAAGCTGCGTGCTGAGCCAGTTGGATTTAGATCCGTGGGGTCTCCCTTATAAATTAGTAAGGGAAAAAATCCGCTCTCCCCTGGAGCTATCAACAGTCAGGGGGGAGGGGGGGATAGGATGACAGAATCTTGGC
Source organism: Schistocerca serialis cubense (assembly GCF_023864345.2). Classification (NCBI taxonomy): domain Eukaryota; kingdom Metazoa; phylum Arthropoda; class Insecta; order Orthoptera; family Acrididae; genus Schistocerca; species Schistocerca serialis. The sequence continues at coordinate 67,084,032 of NC_064644.1, forward strand.
AGGAAACTGCTGAGGTCCTTCTCCAGTCCCTGCTGCCTGACGACAATGCGGATGGAGAAACCGAAAGCCGGACGCAACTGCGAGACGCATATCTAGTAGATTACAATAACAACACGGCAGCCTACCCATTCTCAGACGAGGAGGTGGCTGCACATATAAGATCACTACAAAGAGGGAAAGCTCCAGAACCAGACGGCATTGTGGCTGAGGTGGTGCAATGTCTGGCACCCCAGTTAGTCGCGCCGCTGACCCACCTATTCAACGAGTGTCTTAGGCAAAGGAGGTTTCCCAAGAGGTGGAAAACCGCGAATGTCTTAATAATAAAAAAAGGACCAGAAAAAGATCCGGCCGAAGTTAAATCTTACAGGCCAATCTGCCTATTGGACCTGTTCGGGAAGCTTCTGGAGAAACTGCTGGCTGACAGATTGACGGCTCACCGGGTGCTGTGTGGAATGAGCAGCAGGCAGTTTGGATTCAGGCTGGGGCGGTCGGCATCTGATGCTATCGCTCTGGCGGCTGAGGTCTGCGGCTCAACCCCACATAAGTACGTCGGCGGCATCATGGTGGATATCAGTGGCGCCTTTGACAACCTGTGGTGGCCTTCGCTCTTCTCCTGTTTACGGGAGAAGGAGTGTCCAGGGCTACAGCAAAGTGAAGAAGTGCTAGAGGTGATAGCCTACGCAGATGACCTCCTCGTGCTGGTCGGTGGTCGTAGCCGAGAGGACATCGAGCCAAAAATCCAAAGGGCCATTGAAAAACTGCACCAATGGCACCTTAACACGAAGATGAAAATATCTCCTAATAAATCCACATACTTACTGCTAAAAGGTCAGCTTATCAGGAATCCCACTGTCAGAATCGACGGCTCACCAGTTATTCGGTGACGGGAGGCGCGATATGTGGGAGTCATAATTGATGAGAGTTGGAGCTTTGGAAAACACATAGAAACCGTAACCCAGAGAGCCCTCCAATTATTAAATAATCTCATTTCCCTTGGACATAAACGATTTCATCTCCCCCCTCATCTCATCAAACTCTATCACAATAGTATCATGACCTCAGTAGTGGGTTACGGCTCGGGAGTCTGGGCGCACAGGCCCACGCGGGTCGTGCCAGCCATGATAGTGAGAAGAGTCCAAAGAAACGTGATTCTAAGATCAATAGGGGCCTACAGGACATCACCAGGGGGAGCTCTGTTAGTCATAATGGGGCTCTGCCCATTAGATATCAAGATACGTGAGCAAGCAGCTTGTTACTGGGCTAAAAAAGGGAATGGGGAGAAAATAATTGACATTATGGGTGTAAGAGTAGGGGATAAGAGGGAAATAAGAAAGAGAGGGGCAGAACTGTGGCAGAGGGATTGGGAGGAAGATGAAACGGGGAGAAGAACATTCCAGTTCTTACCTGACGTTAAAGAACGCGGGGCCATGAAATATTTTGAACCTACACGAGGACTCATCCACTTTCTCACTGGTCATGGACCCTATCCGACATACTTATGTCGGTTTGGGAAAAGGGCAACCCCCGAGTGTGACTGTGGCGCGGCGGAAGGAACTCCTGAACATGTGGTTTTCGAGTGCCCTCTCTTCAACGACGTTGCGACAACACTCCGAGACAGACTTCCAAACAACGAGACATACAATCTCCTAAGACAAAAAGACACTTTCCATACTTTGAATGCTCTGGCAGACGGGGTATCGCGAAAAGTGTTAATAGAATACTTGAGGGACCAAGAATAGACACCAAATTAATAAACCAACCGATTAAGACCTGATACCCATTCCCATACCGCCTGTGCGTGGAATGGCCGACTTCAATCAGTTGGAAACCGCCACGTACGGGACTGGGGGGGGGGGGGGGGGGTCAATCACACCGATTGCGACTAAAGCACCAATGATGACGTAGGTTAAGTTAGTTGTAGTAGGACTTAGTTTAGAACACTAACATAGGAAACTGCAGCGAATACTATCCATGGCCGGCCCAGTGCCAGGGTCATGCTCCCCGGGGTTAGCTCGAGGAGCCTGACCACCCTAAGGAGGTTTGTATTTTACTGGCACACCTGTGACGCTGCAGTTAGTAGTCATTTTTGGTCAGAAGTAGACAAAACTAAACTGCCCATTGTTGTTGTAGGAATCTAACCATACTTTAGTACCTTAAACTGTAGTTCACTAACATACTTGTAATATTAAGCTGCAATAACTTAGTTTTATGTAACAATTAATGGCCCACTAATCATGTTAGGAGGTGGACTAAATATGTATGATTAGATTTGTGCCAATAAAGATTTTAAAAAAAAGTTCTAGGGGACTAATGACCTCAGAAGTTGAGTCCCATAGTGCTCAGAGCCAGAGCCATGATATTACGGATCTGTATTGAAGCTCTATGCTTTACGTCTGCGAAGTTAGCGCTCCGATCTCGAGTGTTTTTACATGATCAGCCCACAGTACCATCTACAGTATTGTCGCAGTGTATTATTCTTGAAACGCCGGTGATATCGTTTACATGCCTGGATCGTTACGAACTGGTGCCTGTGGTGAAGTTTGTGGGTAGGTGTTATCGTGGAGTAACATCACGTTGTCGTTGCAGTTTATGTTCTTCAACTGCATGTGCTTGATGACTCAGCTGTTGACAATAAAGATCAACAGTGATGGTTACACCACATGGAAGCAATTTATAGTACACCACATCATTGCTGCTCCACCAGATGCGTAACAATTCCTTTGTGAATGTGCACAGGTTTTTCAACTGGAGTTGCTGCTTTGTCTGGGCTAATTCATCACTTTCTTTTTCCTATAAGTTATCATAGAGACACCGTTTCTTGCCACCAGAAACGATACAGGGTAGGAAAGGTTGGTGTCATTCATGAAGCTACTGTTGGTGAGCAGAAACTGATGCACATGTAACTATCTGCACACTTTGTGATTTTGACTTAGAATATATGCTAGCGATGTACTTGATATTTGAATCCCCTGTTCCATTCAAATGTGCACGATAGCGGAATAATAACAGTGACGTGAGGTAACGTAGGTTAATGCGTTAAACGATCTTCATCGAATCATGATGTAAAATGAGAAAACCATTTTCTTACTGTGGCCTGTCTAAAGGCATTATCACCACACACATAGGCAAACTGTTTCTAACTGCCTCCGCTGCTGTCAGCTTTCTATTGACTGGTCTGGTTTACAGATAACGGTGATGAAAGTTCCTAGGAAGAATCTTTGCAGAGATGAACACTGAGTTTTCACATATTATGGGTAATATGGAGAGACCTTGCTAATGATTTACTAAGTTTGAATCGATGTGCTAAATATGCTTTGGTAGTTAAATCGACACTATCATTCTTTTTCATAAATAAAAGGACATGTATCGATTCGTTACACAGTTTACTGTCAAGAAAGTTCAGTTAAGTGATATGTCAATGCCGTTTCCATTTAGATCGACAATATTTGGTTCCTGACTTATAGCAGTTGGTACTCCGGCAACTGTTAATAGTTTGTGGTTATTCCTCAGTTATGAAGCACGTTACCTCCCCACGTCATACAGATAAACATAAGGTTCATGCAGCAAGTTGCATCTAGCGGTTGTGTTAGTGCACTTCTGTCTGGAGGCAATACTGTACAGTTGAGAACACCAGCGTCAACGAAAACAAATTTTTACATGGCTGCTGGATATACTTTATAAATCCTTTAAGGATATCGATGTCCTTAGCTACCGTGCTTTGCTTGCTAGAGACATATCAAAATTACTTTCACTTAGGGTGAGCGTTCGATGTGCTGTGTCATGTTCCTGGTTTATTACTGTAACTAATGCCTTTCAGATATGTATAAATCCCTCTTAACATCTGTGCCGCGTTTCACTGAATTGATGTCTCATGAATCTGTGTGCTCTTTGTTTTATGCTGCATACATGCAGTACTGGTTAACGCCCCTTAGCAGTTACGAGAACTGATTACTGCACGTGAGATTCGTGTCAAATGTGATATTGTCTGACTCATTATGAACAAGCAGCTGTAGTGGAGTTTACTAGCACTCGGAGCAAAATTCGTGGCAGAATAAAGTAAAAAGGTGATAATGTGCGTGCGTGAGTGTGTGTGTGTCTGTGTGTTTGTGTGTATGTGTGTGTATTTACGCCGAATAACAAATGTAAATTTCGTGTGCATGAATATTATGCAATTTGACGAGAGTTAGTAACTAAACCCCTTTTTCCATCGAGAGGGTTAAAGTTTTTATGGTGTTCCCAACCTCTAGCCCCACTCGGTGTTACGAAATAACAGAGATTTTCCTACCACATTTTTTATTCTCTGTAGTGCGGTGTGATAAGCGATGGAGGGACACGTGACGTTCGAAAAAAGCCGTATTTTCACCGTGTGTCCATATTAGCACTAAATACTAATGTATATGTTAGAGTGCTTGGAGGGACGTAAGAACTGAGGAATGGTGCCTCATTACACTTAGCAGCTACCTTCTAGTAACTTTAAAGGTTTGCCGCCTTGTACACGTGTTTGTGATCCGCTCATGTGACACAGGTGCTGGTCGCAGCAGCCTGGTATGGGTTACCGCACACAGACGTCTACGTGGGGAGCCAGCACAGACAACGCCAGAGAGTCACCACGTACTCAGCCAGTGCAGCTGCATCTTCTCATTTTTTTAATATATGTGTTAATTACATATGAGAATAGGGGTATGTGATGTCGAAAAGATGATGCGATTTCTTGACGTGAGAAGAGTTCAAGAGGAGTGGTTTTGAACTTGAATAATTGGATAAAATGTGTTGCAATTACAGAAAAATTCTGCTAAAATTGTGAAAACCGGTGAAAAATACGTAAAACTGAGGAACATATACTGAAAATGCGAAAATGGTTTGAAAGTACGTAAATCTGAGAAAAACACTGTACAAATATGAATGAATGAGAATAGTTACATGTTCGTTTGGGTATATTAGATTCATTCCAGTCCTTTCCTCTCTCTGCTGTGGTGGCGCTAAATAATGGAACGGCATCGAGGGTTTCAAACAGTATGATGCAGGTCAGTACTGAGCTGCTACATACACACCATCCATTGAACAGTGGGCCTTCCCGGCGATACCCACAAGGACAGGATATGGATGGGAAAGTACCAACAGCCACTATCAGTCACATCAATGTTTGATGAAGCAGCACTCATTATGAAATCTGGAGACCAACCCACATATTTACGACATACCAAGAGCAGGATACTTACAGTCTGTACTCTATTCTGATTGGCTGGAAGACATATATGTTAGAACAATTTGTGGAGGTGGCGAAATGATACGTCTAGGAGCGTGAGGTGACGTTTTCGTAGAAGTCATCCGGTCACTACTAAGTTACCCTTCCTGCATTAAGTATGTCAGTTCTTCCTGCTCTGTCATACACCGACGATCGTGCCAGAACGTACATTACATAAAGAAAAGAGTTCTTCTTAATCTAACTACGTCCTTTATTACTCGGCAGGTATACGATAACGACAAAGTGGCTGAAGTGTTTTGATTTGGGGAAGCTGCCCTACAAAACGGCACCCAGCTGCTGTGAGTGTGAACATACTACAATTTTTTGGACGCTGTACTAATATAAATGATAATCACGCTATTTGCAGGAAATTTGATGCTGTTGGTACGTAAAATTACTGTGGTTAGCTTCCCGACTTATCACGAGTGTGGAAAGTGACGAGACTAGTATTTCTGTGCAAAATTACTTATAGATTTGATGTGAAAATTGTGATTTCAACTCATTAACGAGTATTTCCAACCATAATCGGTGAGATATTAATTTCGTAAACACCTTCACAATAAACAAATGTAAGGGTTCAAATGGACCTGCTACACCGGCAAGCAAAACGGCTGTAACATCGTGGTTACGCTGAACGTCCTCTCATCGCCTCCTCTAAGCAGATACCCACGTCTTCTTGGTCACACTGTCATAGCGACGTGTATAGCAGTCCACCAAACCATATCGGTGATGTCTTTCCAGCTGTTTTCCGGCAGTCGTTCTTCCCGCGAACCATACGCGACTGGAACAGGAAACAGAGGTAATGACAGTGGCATGTAAAGTACCCCCGCCACACACCGTTGGGTGGTTTACGGAGTATAAGTGTAGATGTAGATGTTTTGTGCATGGGAGCGCTGTTCATTATCACATAGTGCTGGACGCCAGAGCTTTATTACACTTGTTTGAGAGTGCCTTCGCATGATGAAGCACCTTTACGAGACCAAATTGAAAATAAATACTGGGGTTTCTAGAAACTGATTATAATAAAGTTCCCAAGAACTGAGGAGAACCTAGATATTTAGCCAGTGTGAGTGTGGACATATAATGTTTTCGGGTGCTATAAACATGTAAAGAAAACTGTACTGCGTGTCTGAACTGCGTAGTTGTTGGACTGTAAAGTTACTGTGGTCAGTGTTCGCACGTGTGCAAGAAAATGATGAAGTTTGCAAGTGAACAGGCTATGTTTGGTCATAATGGAGGTATTGATCCCTATATTTTTAAGAGGAAAATTGCGTTCCAAAACTTATACAGTCGTAGGGGCATGAAAGATGTTAGACCTATAATTATGTCCAGTCATAAGGAGGGTACACTTAGGTGGAAAATTGGTATTTGCGGAGCTACAGTCGTCATAAAGAGGTAATTCCTATACTTTGCTCCTTGTCTAATGTCATACCTGTATAGGCACAGAAGGAAGGTTTCCTTGCTTTCGAGTACCTGGTTGCATTCTTATGTAGAACTTGTGGTTTTTCGTATTCGTTTCGTATAGAAATGGAGACCTAGACACGAAAGAGAGGCTTCGTCCCCCCGGAGGCCTCAGTGGTTCACAACAACACAACAGGCCACACAAGTCAACCCACCCCATCGCCGCCCCACACCGAACCTAGGGTTATTGTGCGGTTCGGGAATGTCTCATACCAGACGAGTGCACCCCCAAATGTTTGCGTGGCAGAGTAATCAGTTACGCTGTACGTGTACATGGAGACAGTGTATGTGCAGCAATCGCCGACATAGTGTAACTGAGCCAGATTAAGGATCCAGCCCGTATTTACCGAGGCAGATGGAAAACCGCTTTAAAAACCATCCACAGGCTGGCCGGCACACCAGACCGCGACACTAATCCACCGGGCGGACTCGTGACACGGACCGGCACGCCTTCCCACCCGGGAAGCAGCGTGTTGGACCGCGCGGCTAGCCGGGCTGGCAACTAGTAGTTACTCTCTCTCTCTCTCTACGTCCACCAGGTCCGAAAATCGCAGAAGCCTCTTGTTCAACTGTGAGGTATACTGCCATTCTACTCCTGTCCCATCTTTAGTTACCTGAGGGAACATTGATTGCGATGTTTGTATTAAGATGGGAAGCACCTATAGAAGAGACACTACCAGGATATATGGACATGAAAAACACATACGATTATGAATATTAAAATGATAGTTGACTTTGTAACGTATAAGGATGATCTAGAATCTGTTATATGATTGACATCGGCATTTATTAATAAATACACGTGGAACTACCAGCTTCCTCTATTTTCGAGTTTTCGCATAAAATATTTTCATAGGCGAGAGAAGTTACTCTTCACTCAGTGGTTTGCAGCAAGCCTCACATAATCTGGTCGTCAAAGTTCCGGCTATCTAAAGATATATTTTCCGCTCTTTATCTTCATAGTTACAATTTTCAGGCAATCGGTAGCGTACTGTTATGTGGTTTGTATCGTTAAAAGTCACATAAGTAGTACGACATTACGGCAAACAATATGTAAATACATTAAACTCTGGAAATTCTCTATGCTCCTCGATGATTTCATTGTAAAAGTGTCACAAATATAATCGTTTCTTGGAGTATAAAGACGGCTATGGAGGTGATATCAGTTTCGATGCTGGTAAATTAATTCGCGATTGACGAAGCACTTCTCAACGCAAGAGCTCAGAAAGTAAATATGCTCGTAATCACAGAGTCTGGAGATTGTCGCAGTTTATTGCAGAAACCACGGCAGCAAGTGGACCCGGTGGGTAACGCCACCAGCCCGTCCTTTGTAAACCAGTTCGGAGACCGGCCGTTGTCCACGGCGGGCGCCGAGATTACCCGTCATGACAGCACGTGACCTCGTGACCGTGGCTGCGGTGGATGACCAACCGACTTGGCGGGTGAAGTGCTTTCGTCGGAGGGGGATATTTGGTGCTGCCTGGTTAGAGATCGAGTTCACGCCGAAAAATTCAAGCTTTCGTTGGTAGTAGGAAAACTGTGTAATTGACTAATTGTCTTTGAAGCTTTCTCCGTATATCATGCTCGGCAAATCAAATTTGCTATGTTTAGCTGTCATTGCAATATGACTAACATAGGCTTTTTGACCTGTACAAAAAAGTTTTCCGTTGAAACTCTCGTAATCTGTCTGTCTGTGGAAAGTGACAGATACTGCTACCATACCTCTAGCAGCATTTTGGTGGGTAAATTACGTAAAAACCAAGCGGGATACTGTTCTGTGACATCAAATATTCTCAGCAAATCCTTTCTGGGAGACATAGGAGTCTCTACAGACAGGTTCATACAAGATAGGGACCGAACAAGGCATCTGCAGATAGTTCCGTGATGTCAGAGTGTCAGGTGATATCTTGTTTGATCGAGTGGTCAGAGAAAAGTCCAGGCAAACCAGCCTAGTTTTTTTAGAGAGTTGGGACGCTGTCCCCCAACTTCCATTGTGGCTTGACAGCATCTCCGGACCAGTAGTTGTAGGACATCGAAAATTCAGCGAAAAATCCAGCCATTTTTCTCGTCTTTAGGACAGACATACGATCTCATGTGTGTTTGTGTTTTTTACACAGCACTTGTATTGTATGTATTGTATGTTAACCGGGGACCTAGAAACAATGGAGAGACTCCGTCCCCGCCGCAGCCGCAGTGGTCCACAACCCCACGACGACCACCGCAGTCTACTTCACCCCTCCACTGCCCCACACCGAACACAGAGTTATTGTGCGGTTTGGCTCCCGGTGCCAGACGAGGCTAATCCCTATGTTTGCGTGGTAGAGCAATGGTGGTGTACGCGAAAGTGGAGAACTTGTTTGCGCAGCAATCTTCGACATAGTGTAACTGGGGCGGAATTAGGGGAACCAGCCCGCATTCGCCGAGGCAGATGGAAACCCCCTAAAAACCATCCACAGACTGGCCGGTACACCGGACCTCGACAAAAATCCGCCGGGCGGATTCGTGCCGGGGACCAGGTGCTCCCTCTCGCCCGGAAAGCTGTACGTTAGATCGCACGGCCAACCCGGGCTTGCTTCACAGTACTTTGTAGTTTTCGAAATATCTCAAATTTTATTTATTTAGTTGGTGTGATTTTCCCATCTGTGCTTAGACAGCATTGTACGACTACGCTTCGAAAAATGAAGAAAATAAAAAATTGGTACCTTAACATTTCCGCCTCCAGTTACGAAAATAATGTAATCCCACTCAGCGTTTCATTAAAGCAGTGAACATCACAGTAGCTGTAGGACTTTGAAATTGTTTCTCTGTGTGAGAGTGTCTCCAAACAAGAAGCTGAAACTCGATAAGTATTGCGGATACACACACATGTGTGATCGAAAAAAGTGGGACCCGAGAGTGGCGGCAAGTGTGGATGGCTGATGGAGTGTGGGTGGACAATCCACCAGCAAAATAACACCACAAAGAACAAATTTCACACCAAAATAAATACATAAATAACTTACATGCTTCCTGTCCTGCAGCTCGGAACAGACTGATCTTTTCCCACCAATTCACAAGTTGTGGAGGTGGTGAAGAGGTGGAGGTAATGTCACAGAACTTGTGGGCAAGGAGTGTGGACGAGGAGCAACGCCAAGGGGACCCTCTGGTAGAAGGAGTGCTAACTAGCTCAGTTGGTCCCTGCACATCAAGGTGAACGCACGCATCTGATTTAGGCTACTGGAGGTAGCCCAATTGAGCCATAAATAAAAAAACATAGTACCCTGCCTTACATAATCACAGAGTTATGTTTTCCCACTGTTTCCACAGGTTAGTTTTGCACAGTTGATCTTTCAAGGGTAACGTCACAGGACAGGCAGGAGTGGTCCAACGGTTCAAATGGCTCTGAGCACTATGGGACTTAACTTCTGTGGTCATCAGTCCCCTAGAACTTAGAACTACTTAAACCTAACTAACCTAAGAACATCACACACAGCCATGCCCGAGGCAGGATTCGAACCTGCGACCGTAGCAGTCGCGCGGTTCCGAACTGAGTGCCGTATCCGCGAGACCACCGCGGCCGGCCAGTGGTCCAAGGGGTAAGTTAGGTTAGGAGAGGTAGCCCAGCTGACCTTCAGCAACCGAAATCTCCCGCCATTTACCGGGTATGAAGGGCGTTTGTGATGTAATGGGACGGCTGGGGGCTGCGGACATTTTGAATAAATTTTTTGTCCCTGAAAAGAGGTGCCCCACTACTTGTTCATAGCGCTTTTCGAGCTGTGGACCGCGGAACGTTCAACCGTCATGACACAGCTGCTGTACTGCCTGAAGATCGCATACTGCATGCTGAATTCTCAGCCAATGCAACTGTAACTTCTTCAAAGTTTGTTCCGGAACTGACCTTTGGCCTCCCCAGAAGGAATTCCCAAATCGCCAGTTAATTCTAGCTTCTGAATAATATTGTCCGGCCCCAATGAGAGAAGAGGATCCCACCGTATTCCTTTAAAGCGTCGATACCTACGTTGACCGTCGGCAACTGTAAGTCACAATGCTTGTTTTTCAACATTACGTCATTATATCGGTACCGGTGCCTAACGGCAAGTCATGGCACTAATACCATTAACAACACACAAATCCTGCAGAGCACAGTCTGCAGTCGTACCCGCACCAGCGCCCAACAGCAAGTGATGACACTAATACCATTAATTACAGAAATCCAGCAGAGCACAGTCTGAACATCATTCCTCCAAAACCGTATCCCGTGTATACTGGCTCAAGTAGCGGAACTTCAACTATGACCACCCTGTACATTAAAGGACAATTCGAGCATCCGACGATCGATCTAGAAATCCGACAATTTAACCCCAGAGCGTCCGCTCAGAATGTGAATTGGCACCGGATTAGCTAGTGTTCCGAAAGTGTAAGTCCTCAAATCATTACCTAGCTCCTTCACTGCGGGGATGTGATGCAAATTTGTCTGGTACGTGACTGGAATGGAGTCATGTACAAGCAGAAGAAAAGTGCTTTTCTGAAGGACTTCATCTTCTTTAAACAGAGGTCTGTACTTTAGCAAGACTCACATTTCTTTAATTTGTCTCTTCTGAGTTTCGGTAGTAAGCCATTTTAACTCGCAAAGGCAACATTTTCCGACGCATACAACCTTAGCAGGGAATGCACCTTCGAGAACAATTACGGCCTTGAAACTTGACACGACAAAACTAATTCACTGCAAGTGGCGCGATACAAAAGAGAGTAACGATGAAAGAGGACGTGTGACATTAACTAATAGGTTCCGCAAAACTCCCAGAGGAAATATTAATGAGCTGTCTCAAGTCTTCCTGGATGTTTCAAAGCTTGTAGAAAGTTTGTGGATAAAAGCAAACTTGTGTAACACAGGATTATCAAAACTCGTGCCTAATGTTCGCATTTGTTAACTGTCTTCTGTAGCGGTTCTCTGTTCTATCGTGCTAAGGAAATCTGGATTATATTGATCGACTTAAAGAACGTAAAGACGCCGTGGCACTGTGCAGAGATTACAGTATAAATTTCGTCAAATGAAGCAGACTATTATACAGAGATTATTCAAATATGTCTTCGTCGAAGGGTTCTTCGGGCACAATTGTTAATTCGTCCTTTCCCAGTTACACTCGCGAATGGTTCGCAATAAGAACGACATTTTGTAAGCCTCCCTACGAATTCGAATCTCTGATTTTACCTTAATCGTTAATTCAACACATAAATATTTGAGGTAGAATTAGTAAGTTGACAATGATAGGAAAGTACGCGATCTAAATATCTACAGATAACTTCACAATGATCCACAGCGTCTCCTGTTCCGTCTGTCACCAGAGTTATCTGAGAAATTCACCACTTCGTCTATTAGTCCTACATGCCAACGGATCCCAGAATGGTTAATACTAAACTGTCGACTGCTAGTGGGTTTTGTAAATTACTTTCTAAGTCGCTAGACAGTACTACTTGAGGACTCTCCCAACGAGTTTCATTTCGGCGTCGGTCTTCCCCCTCTGTTAGTTTAGAGGTGGCTCCACTTTAAATAATTCATCGTGCGTTCCAGTGCTCGACAATCATATAATCAAGTGGTCTGTTATTCGTGAGGGTGCTTACGTCGTTCATCGAAATCTCACGCCTCAGTAGTGTGTTCACATTTCGTGGCGAGTGGTTGCAGCTGTAGCGGTATTAAGCTAAGTACTGACAAAGCTGTTTGTGCAGTGTTATACAGTTATTAAATTTAACAGTTTTCAACGGTATTTTGTGCCGTTTGTAGCGAAGAAACGATTTATTAAACTTTTGGAAACGTTCTCTCGCTCTGATTTTTAGAGTTACCTGTGTGTTGAAGTAGTTCAGTAAACTTCGTGCTTAAGTTTTCAGCTAACGTTTCTTATTGTTTCTAGTGTAATATTTCAGTAAAATTTTCATTCACTGTTTTAACTTCGTTGAGTGTTTCAATGACGACGTGAATTTTTGGTTTTGGCTCACAAATGTTGTGAAGTTTTGTTGGTATTGGTATTCCATGTCGTTTAGTAGTATTAATAAAAGTTTTGCTTTCTTAGTAGAGAGAGAATTTCGAGACCACTATTGTTAGATCTATAACAGTTTTACTGGCGTAATTGAACTTATTTAACGTAGACGTTTAGCTTTTCAAGTAACTAAAATTTTAGCATGAGTATTGTCTCTGCCGCAGGTTCGTCAGTAGTTGGTAACGTTGTGGGATTTGTTCAAAGTACTTTCATTGGGGGGAATGCAGTGGCGAAGCCAGTGGGCATTCCAGAGAGATACTCTCCTGGGAATGCAGAACCTGTAGCAGAAATAAGTTGATAGAGGAGCAGGAGCGTAAGATCTGCGTCCTTCAGGTGCAGTAAGAATTCGCGAAGGAGGAGCTAGATAGGTCGAGGAGGGTAAATGGTGCTGGGGAATGGGAACAGGCAGTTTGCAAGAAGGCAACTAGCAACAGGAGGTATTGAGATAGCTGCACTTTGCGTATATAGGATAGGTTTGAGCTGAGTGAAGAGGAGCCTCTTGTAACTGTAGGTGTAGGAAACATGTCGCAGTCCTCAGCATTTAGAAGTCGTAAGTCAATTGCGAAGTCCTATTGGAGGAATATTCTGCTGCTAGGCAGTTCACACGGTAAAGGTGTGGAACAGCAGTTGCATTAAATGTTGGTGAGTGAATACTGGGAAACCAGAATTCTGAAGCCTAGTGCAAGGTAGGCTCAGGTGACTGACTGCATAGGCGAGTTATGTAGGAATCTTACGAAGGAGGATCAGTTAGTGACAGTGGGTGGAGCAGGGAGTACTCTTGATAGGGACAGGGAATATGATGTAGGTGGTGGCCCAGTAAAAATAGCTACTCGAACTGCCGGCACTAATGTGTATTCTGTGCAACTGTTTCAGTGTCATGATCGGCCTCACCTTAAGACGGCTGTTAGGCGCGTCAACATGGGGCTGGCGAAGACACTGTTGGCAGTGGGCATGGGTCACATTTCAGTGCTGCCAGTTGAGTCTATCAGAAGATCAGGCTTCACTAGGCGGCCCTGCACCTCAATAGGTAAGGGTGGCAATTTATTGGATGGTGGTGGGATCACTTATGGAAAGATTCCATTAGTGGTTGGTTTTAGAGATGTAGCTTTTTTTATATTGAAATCAGCAGATATGTATACCTGCTTAAAGAAAGTCCCTCTGACTAAGAAATTACCTTCAGAGGATGTCATGTTTCCAAGTAGAGAAGTAATTAGCTTATCTCATCAAAATATAAGAGGTATTAGAGATAAAGTTAGTCAACTGCTTATAGATTTTGACTCTGAAATTATTGCTATATCTGAGAAGCACTTAAATAACTTGACAAGTCAGAGGCTTCCTTTACCACGATACAAACTGGCTGGTTGTGTTTGAAGGACTTCCTTGCAGAGTGGGGGAGTGGTCATGTACGTAAAACACAGTATTCCATTTGAGTCTGTAGACGTAGCATGGCATTGCAATGAAAAGATTTTTGAATGTTGTGCAGAAGCGATTGAATTTAGTGAATTTAAACTTCCAATTTTTGTTGCCTGTAGTAGTACTCTAACTCCGACTTCAGAGCATTCCTGCTCAAGTTAGAGAGGGTTCTTGATTCACATTATAGAAAGTACCAGAAATTAGTTATATCTGGTGAATTTAATATTAATTTTGTATATGATTATGCCAGAAAAGGGATTTTGATAGATTTCCTAAATTTATATGATTTGATGTGTACTGTGTTTTTTTCTAACTAGGGTGCAGGAGAACAGTAGCAAAGCCATAGCCAATATTTTTGTTCATTCCTCATCAATAGATGGGAATTCTGTCAGTAAAAGGGTGAATGGCCTTTAAGACCATGGTGCACAAATTTTAACACACAAACAAATGTCACATATAATTACAAAGTACGTAGGAAAGTTAATCCAACAGCAATAGAGAGTTTTTTAAACTTAAGTGGCAAGATGTTTCTAGTGCCAATAACACATTTCTTACGCTCCTTGGCCGGCCGGTGTGGCCGTGCGGTTCTAAGCGCGTCAGTTTGGAATCGCGTGACCGCTACGGTCGCAGGTTGGAATCCTGCCTCGGGCATGGATGTGTGTGATGTCCTTAGGTTAGTTAGGTTTAAGTAGTTCTAAGTTCTAGCGGACTGATGACCTCAGTAGTTAAGTCCCATAGTGCTCAGAGCCATTTGAACCATTTGAACCATTACGCTCCTTGAGAGTTGATTTCCATTACAAGGTTCTAAACGGGGTACTATCTGTAAAAGGCAACCTGGATGGCTGACTAGTGGGGTAAGGATATCATGTAGAACAAATCGGGAATTATATAAAAATGTTAGAAGTAGTCACAATCAAACCACAGTTACAAACAGTATTGTAAGGTGCCAAAAATGTTATTAGGTAGGCAAGGACTATGTAGTATGGTATGCAAATAGAATAGCTAATTCATAGGACAAAATGATAACCATATGGTCAATTGTGAAGGAAGTGTCTGGTCAGCGGCAGAAGGCCAACGATATAAAGTCAGTTCGTAATAAAAATATTCCTAATAAATCAGATATATGTACCGTATTTAACAATCATTTTCTGAGCATTTTGGTGAATTAAATATAGAAGAGTTTCTATAGGGAAACATATAACTCTCCTGGTGAATGCCTATCCGAAACTGATGTCTGAAATTCTTCTCTGTGATATATACGAGGGGGAGATTCAGTCAACAATTAGATCATTGAAAACTAAGGACTTCCATAGATATGATGGAGGTTCTAGCAGAATACTGAAAATCTGTGTTGCACATTTGAACCCTGTACTTAGCCATATTTGTAATTTTTCCTTTGGGAAAGGTCAGATTCATGAACAATTAAAGTACTCAGTAGTAAAACCGCTCTACAAAAAGGGAGAAAGGGAAAATGTAGAAAATTTTTGACGTATTTCTACACCATCGCCGTTTGTTAAAGTTATTCTGAAGGCTGTGTATGTATGGATAATTGATCATTTTATATCACATGATTTGGTATCAAATCTACAGTTCGGCTTTAGAAGTAACAACTCAAAATGCTCTACTCTCTTTTCTCTGTGAGGTACTGGATGGGTTAAACAAAAGGCCTGGAACGCTAGGAATATTTTTTGATTTAATTAAGGCGTTTGATTGTGTTGATCACAAAATATTGCTCCAGAAGTTAGACGGTTACAGAATATGGCGATTAGCTGACAATGGGCTCAGCTCTTACTTTAACAACAGACAGCAAAAGGTCATTATTGACATTGTTGAGAATGTCTGTGATGTGGGCTCTGAGTGAGATACAGTCAAAGGGGGGGGGGTGCCCCACAGATCAGTGTTGTGGCCACTCCTGTTCGTTATTTACATAAATGATATGCCCTCTAGTATTACAGGTAACTCTAAGATATTTCTGTTTGCTGATGACACTAGCTTGGTAGTAAAGGATGTTGTGTGCAACACTGGCTCGGTTTCAAGTAGCGTAAGTCATGAAATAAGTTCATGGCTTCTAGAAAGTATACTAATGCCAAATCACAGTAAGACTCTGTTTTTACAGTTTCTAACACACAATTCAACAAAACCTGAAGTTTTAATTTCGCAGAAAGGGCATGTGATTAGCGAAACTGAACAGTTAAAGTTTTTAGGTTTTCAGATAGATAGTAAACTGTCATGGAAAGCTCACATTCCGGATCCTGTTCAGAGACTTAATGCTGTCAATTTTACTATTCGAATGCTATCTGAAATGAGTGATCTTTCGACAAAAAAACTTGTGTACTTTGCTTATTTTCATTCGCTTATGTTATATGGTATTATATTTGGGGTAACTCTTCCCATTCTAAAAGGATATTTTTGGCTTAGAAATGGGCGGGTCGGGCAATAAGTGGTGTAAGTTCACGAACCTCTTGTCGACCCCTGTTCACTAGTCCGGGTATTTTGACGATGACCTTTCAATATATAGATATATATTATTTACTGTCGTTTCTTGTTAAAAGTTGTTATCAGTTTATTCCCCAGAATAAGTAGCTTTCACTCAGTTAATACTCGGCAGAAATCCAAACTGCATTTGGATCGGACTTCCTTAACTCTTGTGCAGAAAGGTGTGCAGTATACTGCTGCATCCATTTTTAATGAGCTACCACAGGAATCCAAATATTAGCAGTATTCTACGCGTTTTCAAATAGAAACTGAAGAGTTTCCTAATGGGTCACTCTGTCTATTCTGTTGAAGTGTTCCTCGAAATATTAAGATGATTCTTATGTTACATTGTTGACTGCGTTTACTTAAACTTATGGCATGGTTTTTTGGGTTCATAAAAATTTTATTTTTATCTGTTATTAGTTTTGTGTTGTATATCACCTACTGACACGTCCCATGATCTTCTAGACTTGCTCTTCAATTTGGTCGTACGGAACCTTACGTGTAAATAAAACAAAATAAAAAGCATTAATCGATATTACCAAACCGTGCAGTAAACGTCGCTTCGTTGAAGATCTTGCAACTTTCAAGAGATGCAGCTTCCATATACAGGACGTTTATTACAACTTGAGGCGACTAAATATCTCTAAAGCGACGTATCATACGAAAAAATGTTGCAGGTGAAAGGTCGTTGTCGGTAAAGGAGTCATGCATGTGTGCCTGCAGCTAACCACCCGCTAACCACCTCACCTGCTTTGGCGGCATCAACTTTGTATTTTCAAATGGAAAACCTTATTCTGTTGCATTTTCAGGTTCTAGGACAAAAAATGTTCTCTATTCATGGTACATGGTGCTGGCATCGACAAACATAAAAAATGCCTGCTCTTCCATTTAAGAACCGACGCATCTGACCGTAGATCACATTCACTATCTAAATGTAAACCTTCTTGTTCCAAAGGCTCCGTTGCTACGGGTTTCCTGAACGTTGTATCGTATATGAGCCTATAAGGTTGTGACATAGATTACATTTGCTTGTTCCTTTGTTTGCAACGTGATTTTTTTTTCAACAGTAGATGCTACAAACGCATTACAGTTTTTAGTTTTGCATATATCAACCTGTTTTGCTCGAACAGGTGTGTAACATTCGACGCCTATTGAAAAAAATGAGGAAATGTTGAGTTCGACGTGTAAAAGCTAATAGAAATTAAAATAACAGTGTTACAGATGCTGCTCCTAAGTGTTAAGAACAAGTTTCGACAAAGTCGCTGTGTTAATCGAAGAAGACTTTTTTTAAGGAACTGATGATGCTGTGTAAAGTACGAAAGACGAGTTTTCTAATAGATTTAGGTTACCTGGCCTGCACATACGATTACTGTTTCATGTGAATGTGGTAATTGTGGGTCAAAGGGTCTTAGACTGCATGACGACTTTGTCCTCAAGTGTTGTGAAGATAGCTGCGTGTGATGCCTCTCTAGTGTTCAATAGTGGAAATGTAGGTAGGATTACGTGCCTGCAGAGACTAGGCTTTCATCGAGGTGCATTCACACTGAAGATACTTGAATTATTCATGAAGTGCGACTGAAAGAAGCTCAGTTAGCAGAAGAAAAATGCAAACGTTGGCTACGCAAAGGAGACAGGAGAAGAAGTTATTCTAGCAAGACGAGGAAGAAGATAAAGATTATGGATATGGACAGTATTAGCCACTAGGAGTATAGGAATATCGTGAAAGACTGAAATAAAAACTGTAAAAGCGAACTGCCGCAGACTAACTTTTTTGATCCACAATGTACTTTTTCTCAGGAACTATTAAAGCCAACGTCCGGAAATTAGCAGAATTCTTAATAATTGCGTACTGAATGATATTGTGCAGCATTTTTTCTTTTTCTTTCCTCTGAGGAAAGTTCTCCTTTAAAATTTGAGAAAAGTGGAGCAGTTCCGGGTTACACAAAACTGAAAAATTAATTTCAAAGCAACCTTACACAAAAACATGTTCCACACATTTTATTAGCCTCTTATGTAGATGTAAACTTTCAACTTCCAGTTTTGTTCCTAGATTAGTCTACGAGGGAAAGTACAGTATAGAAGCAATGGCAATGAAAAATTCCAATTCTTAAAAAATGTATGCCGATGCGAAATTTCAAACAAAATTTGCCGACAATAGCAAGCATTATGTTGTATTTAACAGTCTCAAGTTTAATTATGTTAGTTGTAATATTTTGGGAGATATATATTTGGTTCATGGTGTGGGTTCCTGTAGTCATGTCCTAGTTCATGAACCACGGGCAACGTATGAGTGGCCAAGTAAGTGGTCCCGACAGTCGGGATACCAGTTACTTTGGAATAAGGCTGGGCATCTCGGACACATTCTGAGTCGTAGTCACCTTTGTGCTCATACGGCAAAGACTACCAAACCTACCGGTTAGTCCCTCAGCCGTTAGGGGTACAACCCAATGGGACTCGGGGCAAGTAAGGCTAGCAACCTGCTTCCCTTGTACTTTAAATATGATGCTGGCAATAATCAGAGCAAAATGCCTCGGACCTTTGGAGGTGACGGAGTCCCACCTCTAACTGACAAACCAGGGACTCCTAAGATACGACTTGGCAAACAAGTGGTAATGACATGGGGAGCTATTAATATCAATGGGAGGTACTCTGGGAAGAAGGTAGATCTGGCAGAGGCTGCAGGTAAGATGGGGCTGGACATTTTAGCTGTTAGTGACATTCGGGTAAGGGGTGAGAAAGAAGAAGAAGTGGGAGAATACAAGGTCCACCTGTCAGGAGTCAAAGCAGGAATAGCACAATGGGGTGTAGGGCTTTACATCAGGAAAGAAATGGAACCCAGCGAAGTTGCAATAAGGTATGTAAACGATCTACTGATGTGGATAGATTTGACAGTGTCTAGCAATAAAGTTAGGACTGTGTCAGTATATTCGCATTGTGAAGGGGTAGATCAAAATAAGATGGATAGTTCTTATGAGGCACTCAGTGATGTAGTTGTTAGAGTAAAGGACAAGGACAGTGTTCTGCTCATGGGTGATTTTAACGCCAGGATTGGAAATCGAACAGAAGGGTATGAAAAGGTTATAGGTATATCTGGAGAGGATATGGAGGCCAACAGGAACGGGAAACAACTCTTGGATTTCTGTGCCAGTATGGGCTTAGCAATCACAAACTCCTTTTTTAAACATAAGAACATTCACCGGTATACTTGGGAAGGCAGGGGAACCAGATCTGTCATTGACTATATAATAACAGATCAGGAATTCAGGAAGGCTGTGAGGGACACACGTGCATTCAGGGGATTCTTTGATGACACTGATCATTATTTAATCTGCAGTGAAATTGGGATTGTGAGACCGAAGGTGCAGGAGGTCAGGTCCATATGTAGGAGGATGAGAGTGGAGAAACTTCAGGATAAGGAAATCAGGCACAAGTACATAACAATGATCTCAGAAAGGTACCAGTTAGTTGAATGTAGTCAATTACAGTCATTGGAAAAGGAATGGATAAGGTACAGGGACACAGTACTAGAAGTGGCTAAAGTATGTCTTGGAACAGTAGTGTGTAAAAGTAGGATGAAACAAACAGCTTGGTGGAATGACTCAGTCAAGGCAGCCTGTAAGAGGAAAAAGAAGGCGTATCAAAAATGGCTACATACTAGAACTCAGGTAGACAGAGAAAGTTATATTGAAGAAAGAAACAAAGCCAAACAGATAATTGCAGCATCCAAGAAGAAGTCTTGGGAAGACTTTGAAAACAGGTTGGAGACTATGGGTCAAGCTGCTCGAAAACTATTCTGGAGTGTAATTAGCAATCTTCGAAAGGGAGGTAAGAAGGAAATGACAACTATTTTGGACAGGTCAGGAAAACTGCTGGTGAATCCTGTGGATGCGTTTGGCAGATGGAGGGAATATTTTGAAGAGTGTCTCAATGTAGGTGAAAATACGGTCAGTAATGTTCCAGATTTCTAGGTAGAATGGGATAGGAAAGATGATGGAAATAGAATCACATTTGAGGAAGGAGAGAAAGTGGTCAATAGGTTGCAGTGCAATAAAGCAGCTGGGGTGGATGAAATTAACTCATCAGATACAGTGGAATGTCGGGTCTTAAATGGCCACACAGGATAATTGAAGTGGCCTGGGAGTCGGGACAGGTTCCATCAGACTGGACAAAAGCCGTAATCACACCAATCTCTAAACATGGAAACAGAAAAGATTGTAACAACTACAGGGGTATCTCTTTAATCAGCGTTGTGGGTAAAATCTTCTCAGGTATTGTTGAAAGGAAAGTGCGAGTATTAGTTGAAGACCAATCTTCTCAGGTATTGTTGAAAGGAAAGAGCGAGTATTAGTTGAAGACCAATTGGATGAAAATCAGTGTGGGTTTTGGCCTCTTAGAGGTTGTCAGGACCAGATCTTTAGCTTACGGCAAATAATGGAGAACTGTTATGAGTGGAACAGGGAATTGTATCCATGCTTTATAGATCTAGAAAAGGAATATGACCGGATTCCTAGGAGGAAGTTATTGTCTGTTCTACGAGATTATGGAATAGGAGGCAAACTTTTGCAAGCAATTAAAGGGCTTTACATGGATAGTCAGGCAGCAGTTGGAGTTGACGGTAAATTGAGTTCATGGTTCAGAGTAGTTTCAGGGGTAATACAAGGCTGCAACCTGTCTCCACTGTTGTCCATATTATTTATGAATCATATGTTCAAAACAATAGACTGGCTGGGTGAGATCAAGTTATGTGAACACAAAATAAGCAGTCTTGCATATGCTGATGACTTAGTTGTGATGGCAGATTCGTTTGAAAGTTTGCAAAGTAATATTTCAGAGCTACATCAGAAATGTAAGGACTATGGTATGAAGATTAGCATCTCCAAAACGATAGTAATGTCAGTGGGAAAGAAATATAGACGGATTGAGTGCCAAATAGGAGGAACAAAGTTAGAACAGGTGGACGGTTTTAAGTACTTAGGATGCATATTCTCACAGGATGGCCGCATAGTGAAAGAACTGTAAGCGAGGTGTAGCAAAGCTAATGCAGTGAGCGCTCAGCTACGATCTACTCTCTTCTGCAAGAAATAAGTCAGTACCAAGACAGAGGGAAGTCAGTACCAAGACTAAGTCATCTGTGCACCGTTCAATCTTTCGACCAACTTTGTTGTATGGGAGCGAAAGCTGGGTGGATTCAGGTTACCTTATCAACATGGTTGAGGTTACGGATATGAAAGTAGCTAGGATGATTGCAGGTGCTAGTAGATGGGACAATGGCAGGAGGGTGTCCAAAATGAGGAAATCAAAGAAAAACTGGGAATGAACTCTATAGAGGCATTAGTCAGGGCGAACAGGCTTAGATGGTGGGGTCATGTTACGCGCATGGGAGAAGCAAGGTTACCCAAGAGGCTCATGGGTTTAGCAGTAGAGGGTAGGAGAAGACGGGGCAGACCTAGGTAGAAGGGACCTGGATTCAGTTAAGAATGATTTTTAAGTTATAGGTTTAACATCAGAAGAGGCACCAGTGTTAGCACTGAATAGGGATCATGGAGGAATTTCATAAGGGGGCTATGCTCCAGACTGAACGCTGAAAGGCATACTCAGTCTTAAATGATGATAATGATGATGATACATATTTACGCACAATAATATATTTTGCTCTACATCTGTCGTTAAAGATAGGTTTTAAAACGAACGGCGTAGTATGACATCATTTTCCTGAGACATTAGTGAATAAAAACTCTGTACAGCGATTGGCAAACTGTATAAAGGAGCCAACTAATCGAGATACCCACAAAATTGCTTCAGGTTTCCTCTCTCTCTCTATCTCTTTTTCTCTCCCTCTCTCTCTCTCTCTTTGCAGCGGATGAGGGCTACATTCGATTCGACGGTGCGACTTTGCGCCGACGCAGATTCACAGAGCGGAATTGGCGAAATTGCTGCGGTGTACTGCGAGTACGCGGGTGGTCTGTCCCCCTCCCACACGCGTCGTTTTGCACAAAGCCGGTGTCCGCCCCGCCAGTGCAGCGCTTCCAATCCGCCACTGCTACGGACCCTTCCGGGTCGCGTCGGGCCGGTGGATCTCCTGGGAGCGTCGCAACAGCAGCGCTCATCCGCATCCAAATTAGATTAGAAGGCGACGGCGACGACAGCGGAACGCCCCCTAAATGTGGAATGAAGATTTGAGCAGCCTATTTGTATGTAAATAGCACCTGGCATTTCACCCCTTTGGTGACGCATCAATGTGTGAATTTCCTGCGCTGACACGAGACAATGAAGCGTGTTTCAAAAGAAACCGTTTACTAACAGACAAATGAAGAAACAGAAAAACGGAATTTTTTCTCTTGTTTGTAGAGACAAAAATATTTTGTTCCAATCAGGCACGCTGCACTCTCATCTGTATGTTAATAGCTGTTTCTCAGCTCCCTGAATCTTGTAAAGCTTCTCAAACACTCAGAAAAATAAGAAGAACGCTAAAGGCATCCTTTTAACTCCTTGCGAGAATAATGTACAGCTGCTCCAAATTACCGCAGGAGAAGCAAATCTTGATTTATAATCGATAAATAGTCCACCAACTCGAGCACTGGATATTCGCAACTGGCCAATATTTGTAGTGAATTTCGTTTTGTTCCTGTAAGTGTATGTTAGGAGGGCAGTGCTGTACAGAAATAAAATTTGCTTCATTTCAAGGTCAGAAAAGTCGAAACTTTATCAGCAATTTGGTTCTACAGAAGCATGAAGTCAGTTAAATGATCCCTGATATCAGAAATGGAGAGGTAATAGAAATGAGAGGAGAGGGGGGAAGGGCAAAGAAGTCTACAGCAACGAAAATTTTTAGAAAGAATATTTTCAGTGGAGGGCGAACAGTAATCAGTGTAAAACATTAAAATTCAGTGAAACAGTCTCTATCGCCAGAAATATTTATTTTGGTTGGCTACAGGTTCCAGTTTAGAATTTAGGCAATCTTCAACCCGTAGGCATTGCAATAAAATAATTATGTACACTGATGACCGAAAACATTATGACCATCTGCTTAATAGCTTTTTTGTCCAGCTTTGGAACGAAATACATTGCTGATTCTGCGTATCAGGATTCTGACAGTTTTTTGCTAGGTTTGTGGAGGTATGTGGCATTAGATCTCTGCACAGAGGTCATGTACTTAGCGTAAATAACGGGCTGCCGATTTGCGTAAGCGATAATTGTGCCCGATAGAGACCCAGACGCGCTCCATAGTATTTGCATGAGACGAATTTGGTTGTCGAAACATCGCCGTGATTTCACTGTAATACTCATCAAATGACTGTAGCACGTTTCTGGCTTAGAGATACGGACAATTATACTGACGAAAGATGACATCGCCGTCGGGGGGACATCAACCATGAAGGGATGCATATGGTCCGCAGCCGTCGACTGGTCTTCGATTACTGCTATGAGTCTCATGCAAGCGCACGAGAATGTCCCCCATAGAGCAGTACTGTTCCCACCACCCTGCGTCCGTGGCGCCCTGCACGTTTAGAGCCGCTGTTCACTTCGATAACAGCTTTTTTGGAGACGATCATGGACCTCATGTAGCACGAGCCGAAACGTTTCTATTAATCGATGTTCCAGTTCCCACTGCAGTAATAATTTACGATGTCGTTGGCTCAACATGTGAACACGTAAGCGTGTTCTGCTGCGGAACTCCACGTTCAACAATGTACGATGAACGATGTGCTCCGAACACTTGTGCGGTCACCAGCATTGTGCTCTTTCGGTAGAGGTGCCACAGATCACCATCTGTCCCACTTTACAGGGCAGACAAGCCTCAGAACACCACGTTCTGTGAAGAGTCGTTGACGTCCAACCATTTAGCGCCTAGCAGTAGTTTCACTGTCATTCTATTCTTTCGATAGACGCTCACGACAGTAGCATGTGGACATTCGACCAGCTTCACCATTTTGGATATACTCATTCGCAGGCTTTGTCTAATAACGATATATCAAAAATGGTTCAAATGGCTCTGAGCACTATGGGACTTAACATCTGAGGTCATCAGTCACCTAGAAGTCAGAACTACTTAAACCTAACGAACCTAAAGACATCACACACAGCCATGCCCGAGGCAGGATTCGAACCTGCGACCATAGCGGTCGCGCGGTTCCAGACTGAAGCGCCTAGAACCGTTCGGCCACAACGGCCGGCAACGGTATATCCTTTGTGATAGTAGCTTATCTCAATGGATTTCCCCACATCACGTACCCGCAACGACACCAGACAGCATCCAACGTCGAGGTGAGCAGTGGTCATAGTGTTTTGGCTTATTAGTGTATATTCAGGGCGGTTTCTATAAAAAAAATAAGATGGTAACATCGCTAAAACGTCTAGAATAGAATATTATACCCATGATAGCAGTTGGTAGCGTAAGAAAACGTACGTCAACTGCTTAACAAGGCTGCGTTACTCAAGAATACATGTTGTAAGCCTGTCCGATAGCATATGGCATTACATCACGCACAACCGATCATATACGTGAGATATGTTATATTACATGGTACATTCAAAATTTACAAGAAAAATAGACACGATAACGTATACAAAAATTACGTACACAATGGTTCACAACAGATCTTTTCAAATCATTTTAAAATAAAGACATGCATATCAGATCTGATTTGATGAGCTTTGTATGTAGACTGCCCTCTAACGGCAGTTTTTTGGACAGATAAACAAGTAATCCTGAAATGAAAAGTCCATCTGCTATTTGGCAGAAATTTATCCCGCCACTGGAGGGAATAAAACAAATCATTTGTTCAGTTCAGTCACAACTAACGCTGTCAAATGCCATTCGAGTTTTCTACAGTGCAGTTCACCATCCGTGGACTTACTATCCGACAACGAAATGCTTCGAATATTGCCAAGGAATGATCATTAAAGGGCAGCTGCGAGAGGACTCGCTCAATCTAGTTTATAGACCGTCGGGATTGGCTAACGAATATAAAAGCAAACCATCTGCTATCATGTTTACGCAGATGATAACCTCATACGGAGTTCGAGGGTATTATCTCACTATCATCACGACTTCGTAGAATCCGGAAGGACATCACAGATGGAGACCCAACGAATAAGTGTTTTTCTCTTTTCTGAGAACCCACGGTTTAGGTTGCGACGTGGGAAGTGTGGAGATAGTACATATGTTTATGGATGGGATCCAACCATTTAGCGATTAGTGTAGTTTCACTGTCCTATTCTTTTGATAGAGGCTCACGACAGTAGCACGTGGACATTCTACCAGCTTCGAAGTTTTGGAGATACGTCTATTTTATATCTGTTAAAGATAATGTGTGTGCTTTACTGTTTGTATACATGTAAATATTATTGTTTAAATCATAATTACAAATTTATGAAGAAACACATAAAATGATGAATTCATATCTTTTTACCGCATAGTGTGGTTTTCCTGATGTATCATGTTTTAAAGTGACTGTTTTCTTTTAGAGTTTGTCATCTGCAACCATATACAACTTAATGTAGACAAATTATTTAACCAAAAATTACGATTTGTAAACTGTTATGGCCATGCCTGAAATTAATTACTTCTATGTGGAAGGTTTTGTGTGTGTGTGTGTGTGTGTGTGTGTGTGTGTTTGTGTGTGTGTGCGTGTGTGTGTGTGTGTGTGTCTGTCTACATTATGTTTCACTTACGTTTTCTTTATTCCTAATCTTCTTCACTGTGAAGTACTATATACTGAGCTGTCACAGTCGCTGTTTCACTGTTTACGAGCTGTAAAAACAAAATGACAGACAGTGGAACGGTTGAAGGTGTTCCTGGTGGTTATTCTGAACCTTTCAGAGGTGTCTGTGCATTTTGTGTGTGTGAAACGGAGACAGAGAGTAGGTCTGACGATATTTCGTTTTTTGTTTTGTGTGTATGTGTGAGGGGGGGGGGTTTCTTCAAGTACGGCTTTTCGTATTTGATAGTTTTTTCAGTTGTTGGTTTTTGGTGGGAGCTATTGCTGCATTTAAGAATTTTCACGTCAGTGTTAATGTCTGTTGGGTTATGTTTCTTGTTCATAAGATGTCCAGCAAATGTGGAATGACAGCTGTTACTTTTTAATGCTCTTCTGTGTTCTGAGTATCTGGTATTAAAATTTCTGCTTGTCTGTCTTATATTAACTGATTTGCAGTCGTGATATGTTAGTTGGTAAACACCAGATGTGTTGTGTTTGTCTGTGCTTGTATTGGTTGTCCGTACTTTTCTCTGTCTGGAGCTGTCTCACCTGTAGGCTATTTGTAGCCATTGTTTTTGAGTAAGTTGCCTATTCTGCGGGCTGCTTTGTTGTTGTAGGTGAGAGCGAACGACGTGTTTGTTGTTGTGGGTGTTTCTTGTTCATGTGTGCTCATATGCGTGTTCTGTGTGTTTGTAAGTTGTTGAGAAGGATTTTTGTTCTTGTATGTTGGGTGACTTTTTTAATTTCATTTTAATTTTGTGGTGCAGTTTATCTATAGTGTTTGTATCATATCAATTCTCTACAGCTATTTGTCTAATTTTCTGTAATGCATTGTTTTCAGTGAGTGGAGTTTTGTTCAGTCTGTGTATAGGTACATTGGAAACCGGCTAGTTTGTGCGCAATCGGATGATTAGACTGTTTGTGAAGGACTGTGCTTGTGGTGGTCATTTTCCGAATATGCAAAACTGGCGCTGGCTGTTGTGTCTGTGTATTGTGAGGTCAAGGAAATTTAACATTTGGTAATTTTCTTTTCCTATGCTGAATTTTATTTATGGTTATAGTTTCTTTACATCACTGTGCAGTTTTTGGATGCGACTGGCGGTTTCATCTAGATGGCTTATGATGTCATGTGCATAACGATACCAATATATTATCTAGTATTGTTTGGGTCTTACTATTGTTTGAAATATTTTATTTTCAATGTGATTGAGAAAAATGTGGGCTAGGCGTCCCCTGACTTGTGACACCGTGGGAAGCCAGTCTTCTTGTGAACAGAGCTGATTGTAAAATGAGAACTAATTTTGTTCCGTGAGTAGTTTGAGATAAAAATCCAAATTGTTTTGCTAAAGGCGGTTCCCATCCATAAACATGTGACTTGTTAAATAAAACACGGAGAAAGTGCTTCAACCCCAAGATGATTAGGTGAAGATAGTTTTGAGTGCAAAAAATAGTCCCGCCAGTATGAAGACAAACGTGGTTTCGATTTGGTGGGGGCGAAAATCAGGAATCACTGTTGTACTAACCATACCACCTGCAGAAGTGGTTACTTACGGACAGACAGTTCAGGTAAAAAAAAATCTTACTTCTACTCTGACTTCTTCCGATTCCATTTATAACTAACTCCTTAATGTGTGCGACAGCATCTTTTTACATACAGCTCACTTCATTCACGAATAGCAACAAGGCGACCCACTATCGAATCTTGTAACATCTATGCCGCAGCAATATGAAGCCAGCTGAAAATATCTAACATTTACATATAACGTGAACTGAAATGAGACGATAGTATCCAATAATCGTTCGTAAATCAGTACTAACATCCTGAGCTAACGTCTCTCGTAAGTTTCCAAAATTTGAACCTTTGCTAAGCGTATTTCGAGTAAAACTAGATAACAATTGCTTAAGTATTACAATGGTGACTAACTGTTAAACTCAGAACCTGAACAAGCTACATTGTATTTATTATAACATGTACAACAGTATCATGTACACATACTTACCGAGGAAGAATAATCAGTATTCAAGGATACAATGGGAACGATCGTAGAAAGCAAAAATGTATGGTAAAGAGGCATCTAAAAGCATTCCTTAGAAACGCATACTTAGTCGGTATGATCAGTTCTTCATTTTTGATAATGTGAAACGGTTATCTTCTACCGCAAGCCCTTTGCTTCCCATATATTGAGAGGTGGCAATATGGAATAAACAAGAAAAAATCTCTTGTAAACATGGTCTATAAACCGCGTCCTGTTTAGATGTATGGCCACTCGTTCATCTACGCTACCGCGAAGTACATCTCATCTGCTGAATAAGACATCATAGCTCTAAAGGTATGCATTTTAGAGACCATGTGTAATAGACAATTCTTTCTTATTTTGATCCACACTGCCTCCTCCTAAAATATGGAAAGCAAAGAGGTTGCACAAGAAGAGAGTTGTTTCACAGTATCGAGGATGGAGGAGTGCTAGCTGATCTTAAGGATGCGCTTGCTAGAGCCCATGTTGACTAGACATTCTTGCCGCGAATGATCTTTCCTGTCTTCCTTCAACACTGACAGTTCATCCTGGGACACCACATAGTATCTGAATTTATTAAAACTTTTACTTTACCTAATATGGCTGAAATCCTGTGTTAACCTTTGAGCTTCCGTGATATATGTAATTTCGATTTAGCAGGTGATACTTCCCTGAAAAACCCGTTATCAATCTAGCGAGAGCTTTCAACCAGTTTTTGCGTTTAATTCGCTTAATTATCTGTCGCGAGATTATGCTATTTATGATAATGAATGTAGCTGACACAAACCATTGTATCACTTGATGAGTGTGTAAAGAGGGAATATTCACTCTCAATGAAATCTTAAACTATGGAACTTGTTCTTCTCGGCATGTGACGTTAAACACCTTCTGAGAATTGCCTCAATAAGCTTTTCAACAAACTTTAATTTTACGTATTCAGGCAACACATTTGCCCACAGAGCATCCAGTTTAATTAGAGCCATTCATTCAATTTTACTGAATTGTGCCTCCATTGACCACCGGACTTAATTAATTTTACCGCAATGGTCCTGGAATTATGCGGCCATCTTTTGTTTAATGAAGAGTTGCATATTGGTATCTGTTATCTCCAGAGCGATTTGCTATCCGACTGAACGACCAAATCATTATCAATACATAGCTCTGAAGCTCTCTGAAAAAGTTCGTTTGCCAGCGGGCCGCTCTTGCTCTCCTTTCCTCTTACACATAAATTATTTTTAAAATACAGCTGTTACCTACTTCCAGCAGATCAATTTAAATTGTCAAAGCAGTTAATCTCGAGAATGGTGTCGGTTCCAAACCAAAACTTATAGTAATATGTTTGAAATATTCATATTCTCCAATATTAATAGTACCACAATAAAGCTGACCGTCGCTTTAATCTTACGTTACTGCCAGAGTGTGGCTTTATAAATATTATTTTAAAAATGTAGGTTTGTGTGGGTAATGATTTGCATATCGCTGCGACACTAGTGGAGATATATTGGATACAAGACAAAAAGTTTCGAGTAATTGATAATATGATGGCACCTACATAAAGGGCGAAACACATAACAGCTGCTGATATTATTTTTTAATTTAAAAATCGGTTTTGCGCACAATGCAGAATCAGTGTTTCTGTCACAGAACTGAAAACGAAACTTACAGTATGAGCACAGAAAGTTTCCGTTCATACTACAAGCTGTAGGTCGATAAATCCATACATTATTTGTGAAAACTAGGGAGCTGATTTAAAATAAGTTTAATGAGGCGAGAATTTCATGAATTTCGAAGAGAAGATGTTATGAAACGAGAAGAAAAGAATGTACGAGTATAATTATTCGACAATCTTATATAGAAGAACGAGGTGAAAGAGACTGAGGTTTTCTAGAGCTCTGCGATTAACTTCTTTTCTAACAACAGCTATAGGTGACAGATTTAGAACCTTAAAATCGACAGTTGCCTTGGTCAAGACAGTTTATATATAAACCATGTGTACTGTTGTCATACGTTACCCACTTAGTCTGCCACAGCTGCACATAACAAACGGAATACATCAACCGTGATCAGCAACACTGGCCAACAATTGAAAAACCTCTTTGCTGAAAGTATCTTATTCTTACGTGTTTTAGGGTGGGATATTATAGTATGATACTTAATAAACTGTATCACCCACCATTTCTTCACATTTTACAGTTAAATTTATTAAGTTGAGCGGATTTTTAAAGAATTTAACAGCTTTTATATAGTTAAAATAATTTAAAAATTAGGTGTAATGAATGTAGATGACGTTGGTAGCACTGCTGAAAAACATTTCCTGGCAAAAATGTCGATTCTATTTTTGTGTTAATTGAGGGTGTTTTGTATACTGTCAACCTAACCTCACTTTCCCGTTTTCTGTACATGTGCTCAGTACAATGTGTAATCATGGTTGTACAAACTCTGCTGACAAATTTTGTTATATTTGTGGTGAATTTGTGAATAAAAAACACCAAAGAAACATAACAAACTTAGTCAAAAAGGTTTATCTATCATACTTTGGGGCTAAACTAGGTGATCAAGATAAATCTTGGGCGCCACATAAGGTATGTTATGTGTGTCTTGAAGCAACGGCGTAGAGTTTTCAGTGCTGACAGACAAACAACACTCAATAAAATAAGAGCAGAAATCAATGTTCGACGTATCACGAACGTATCCGTTAGGCTAGTGCAGCGCCATGAGCGCCTTTGCTCGCAGCATATCATCATCCCCTTCAGTGCCTTTCCTAGTCCCGTGACCTCATCGGTTGGATCCAAGACGACTGGAAAACAGCGGCCTGGCCGGATGACTGCCGTTTCCAGTCAGTGAGAGCTCATGGTAGGGTTCGACTGTGGCGCAGATACCACGAGCCATGGGTGCTAACTGTCAACAAGGCACTGTGCTGGCGCTCTATGTTCATGGGATGGACTGACTGTTCCTCCGTTTCAACTAAACCGAGCATTGACTGTACATCGTTACGTTCGGCTACGTGGAGACCATTCGCTGTGATTCATGGACTTCATGTTCACAAACAGCGATGGAATTTTTATGGGCCATGTTATCGGTCCACAAATGTTCGCGATTGATTTGAAGAACATTATAGACTATTCAAGTGATTGAATTGGCCACCCAGATCGTCCAACATGACTCCCATCGATAATTTATGGAATATAGTAGAGACATTAGTTCGAGCACAAAATTCTGCTCCGCAAACACTTTCGCAATTAATGGACGGCTAAAGAGGCTGGCTGCCTCAGTATTTCTACAGGAATCTCCAACGACTTTATGAGTCCGTGCCACGTCTAGACTGACGGATGTAGAGGCAGCATGAATACTTCTACAGGGCACTTCCAGCGATTTGTTCATTCCACGGCACGTCGAGTTGCTGCACTTCACCAGGAAAAATGAGGTCCGACACGATACCAGGAGGTATCTCATGACGGTTGTCACTTCAGTGAACATATGTGGCCTCCTGAAATGACCAGCAGATATCAGAGAGGGAGAGAGAAATCTGATGTGCCGTTGGTATCGTAGGCACCAAGCTATACCACAATAATCCATCGCTCTTCCGATCGCAGCAGAAATATTGTGTCTGCACTCTTGATATGGATGGTTTGTTGATAAAAAATAATCTACTCGGCAGCAAAAGTATTCGGTTTAATGTCGAATGGCCATGTATGACTACTAAGAAGTCACGGTCTCTACTTCTGCTCCCCGGAATCCAAACT
The DNA here is from genome assembly GCF_023864345.2 of Schistocerca serialis cubense. NCBI lineage: Eukaryota > Metazoa > Arthropoda > Insecta > Orthoptera > Acrididae > Schistocerca > Schistocerca serialis. The sequence continues at coordinate 67,116,102 of NC_064644.1, forward strand.
GATCATCACCAAGCTCATTTTCTGTCTTCATTTTCCTCTATAAGTAATGTGTATCTAGACAGGCAATGAATTTTCCTTCAGAAGTATTAGCCGATAAAAAAATATGATACGCGTTCGCTTCCGAAGGTAATATGCTGTACCATCATGCAAGGTTTCTTAATTAAATCGAGACTCGCATTACTTTCACGCAGATCCTTTTCTACACGATCACGCACCTCATTTCTATTTACGCGAATGGGACTGTGAATGAACAAGGTCTAACGCAAACAAAGGCTATCAAGTGGCTAAGTACACTCGTATATTCACGCATTCCACTGGTACATTACATGAAACATACCACAAAGATTTCATGAAGTACTGTAGTTTCACTTATAGAATTGAGTCACTTACTATCTCGACAATATACAGCCGAGGGTACACTCGCCATATTATGAGTGGGAATAGCGAGAGGGCATTCAACGTATTGTGCTCTTCTGTCAGCGACTAAATTTGCTACAGACACCCTATTTCATCAACCGCAGAACTTCGGAAACAGAGAAGCTAAGAGCATTATTAGATCTATGTCTACCACCAACGTTTTGGAATTCGAACTAATGTCGAACTCATTTACTGTGGATGTTGGGGAGATATGACAAGAAGCCTTGAAAAAAGTAGACTCCAAAAACACTGTGTTGTTATTTATTCGTAAGAATCATAACGACAAGAATATGGATGTGAGAGATTATTTGTGGATGTGAGGAAGAATATGGAGGTAATAAGAAACGCACTTTGTAAGAAATATATGAGATGGGTCTCACATTAATGTCAAATATGTAATAGAACCCGTTTTTGTACTTCCAACCCACGTGTATTATAAATTTCGCTAACGCACGCATGTGCAGTGCCGCTAAGCACGGATCTATCCTTCAGGAATACTGATGGTGAATGAAATTGACAACAACAAGCTTTTGGCCGCGAGAGTTGAATAGGAGGTGGCGTAAAGGTTTTGATCACAAGGCTTCGAGCAAGTATAATGCATTAAATTTCAAGAGTCTCACCAACTCGTGGCATTTGACAGCGTTAATGGTGATAGGTCGAATCATGGGAACGTTAAATCCAGCAATCCACTAGGAGCCAGTCTGGAAGAGTGGAGTATATACCGTGACAAGTTCTCATACTCTCGGTTCTACCACCATCACCGAACGTAAACATGCAATCACACTACACACACTCATTGCAGTTACCCATACATAAAAAATACACATAATGCACAACTATCATAATCGAGAGGAAAGGGGCAATTGTTAGCAGAGATATAAATTTCGCTCTTAATAGGAGACTGATCACTTGGAGTCTCCCAGCCAACAGTTCCATATGATTCTTTTCACTTCCTTGTCTCCTTTCACTCTCTTCTTTTTTCAACTCATGCTGGGTTGACGTTCTTGGCAAGTCGTCTACATTTTCTTTCTTCCCTAACTTCCCTTCCAATCAATTGTTCCTCCCTCCAGTCCTCGCGTACATATTCCATCGATCTGCTTCGTAGTTTTCACCTTTCTCCTTCACCTTCCGTTACCATTTCTACGATTCTATTATAAAACATAGGTATTATCCCCATAGCCAATTTAAGGCCCATGTAACTCAAGGGGTGATGGGCGCAATAGACGCCTTAAAGTACAATTTTTAACTGTCTTACCAAGAGCCGAAGCCAAGGGAACAATTGTCTGATATCTGAGGGGGGAGGTGGAAGGGAGGGTAGCCATCATAAAATTTCACACCGATGCGGGAAAATGTTCACGGACCGGCCCTGGTCGTCCCGTCTGAGGATATGTCCATATCATTGCGGTCTTAACTATAGAACCTCCTTTGATCTCCGTTACTTTAACGCTCCCTCTTACTCCCTCACCTCTGATCCTTTCAATTTTTCTGCACTTGGGTCTCATAATCATTTCGAAATACATCACGTCGTTGAGACGACATAATCTTTCCATCAATATGGAATTCCACACGATGCAAGTAATCTGCTGCAGATGGAGAATAGTCTACCATCCCTGGAATACAATGCTGATGAATTACTCCACTTGTGACACGACTTACTACTAAAGTTTTCAGTTATGTGCTCTCAGAGTTGTTTAGTGTTACGTAACTACACTGACAGAAAAAAGTCGTAACGCCAAGAAGGAGTTGTGTGGCGTAAAAGATATTTGGTAGGCTTGTTTGTACATCTGAAACATGATAACTATTCGAATTTCGTTCCAGTCGCATAGGAGTGGTGGTAGTAGCACCACTATGAGGATGCAAATCAGGTTTGCTTTAAATACGTGCTGTATCGGCTATGTGCGATAATTACCTTTGAGAATGCACGTGCTGTATTGATGCGTTTAATGCGACAAAGATGCCATTATCAACACTTCGCAGTTTGAACGAGGCCGTGTAATATGGTTACGAGAACCTAGATGTTACTTCAGCGATATAGCTGAAAGACTTGGCAGGAGCGTAGCCACTGTACACGATTGCTGGCAGTGTTGGTCACTAAAATATACAGTGGCACGAAGACCGGCCACCGGATGATCACGTGGCACTACCGAGATGGAAGACCACCGTGTACATTCCGCAAACCACCCAACGGTGTGTTGCGGAGGGCACTTCACGTGCCACTGTCGTTACCTCCCGTTCCTGTTCCAGTCGCGTATGGTTCGCGGGACGAACGACTGCCGGAAACCCTCCGTGGGCGCTCGATCCTCTCTAATTTTACATTCGTGATCTCCTCGGGAGGTATAAGTAGGGGGAAGCAATATATTCGATACCTCATCCAGAAACGCACCCTCTCGAAACCTGGATAGGAAGCTACACCTCTCTTGCAGAGTCTGCCACTTGAGTTTGCTAACATCTCCGTAAAGCTATACGCTTACCAAATAACCCTGTGACGAAACGCGCCGCTCTTCTTTGGATCTTCTCTATCTCCTCTGTCAACCCGATCTGGTACGGATCCCACACTGATGAGCAATACTCAAGTATAGGTCGAACGAGTGTTTTGTAAGCCACTTCCTTTGCTGATGGACTACATTTTCTAAGGACTCTCCCAATGAATCTAAGCCAGGCACTGCCTTACCAACAATTAATTTTATATGATCATTCCACTTCAAATCGTTCCGCGCGCATACTTCCAGATATTTTACAGAAGTAACTGCTACCAGTGTTTGTTCCGCTATCATATAATCATACAATAAAGGATCCTTCTTTCTATGTATTCACTATACATTACATTTGTATATGATAAGGGTCAGTTGCCACTCCCTGCACCAAGTGCCTACCCGCTGCAGATCTTCCTGCATTTAGCTGCAATTTTATAACGCTGCAACTTCCCTGTATACTACAGCATCATCCGCGAAAAGCCGCATGGAACTTCCGACGCTATCTACTAAGTCATTTCTGTATATTGTGAAAAGCGATGGTCCCATAACACTCCCCTGTGGCACGCCAGAGGTTACTTTAACGTCTGTAGACGTCTCTCTGTTGAGAACAACATGCTGTGTTATGTTTGCTAAAAACTCTTCAATCCAGCCGCACTGCTAGTCTGATATTCCGTAGGCTCTTACTTTGTTTATCAGGCGATAGTGCGGAACTGTTTCGAACGCCTTCGCCAAGTCAAAGAAAATGGCATCTACCTGGGAGCCTGTATCTAATATTTTCTGGGTCTCATGGACAAATAAAGCGAGTTGGGTCTCACACGATCGCTGTTTCCGGAATGCATGTTGATTACTACAGAGTAGATTCTGGGTTTCCAGAAATGACATCATACGCGAGCAAAAAATATGTTCTAAATTTGAAATCAAGGTGCATGGAACAACCATGAGAATGTTCCTGTTGTTATACGAAATGGCATCGCAGACCATAACTCTAGGTGTAGGTGCTCGGCTATGGCGCATCATACTGCAGCAATTTCAGCTGCAGTTGGCATCACAGTGACCCAATGAATTGTTACAAAACGCTTCCTTCAACGACAGCTCCAAGCTAGACACCCTGTACCGTGCATTTCACTGACCACAAAACACCGCCTTTTGCGACCAGTAGTATCAAGCGGGATCCCATTGTAGGGCGGAGTGGAGGTATCTTATGTTTGCTAATGAAGGTTGGTTCTGGCTTGATGACAATGATGGCCGAGTGTTCGTTAGGGGTCGGCCATGTGAACACCTGCAAGAGAGCTATCTGCGGCCTAAACACTGCACCTGCACCTAGAGTTATGGTCTGCGATACCATTTCGTATGACAACAGGAACATTCTCGTTGTTATTGCATGCACCTTGATTTCAAATTTATACCTCAGTCTGGTGATTAGACCTGTAGTACCGTCATTCATGAACAGCGTTCAAAATAATGTTTTGCAACTGAATAACGCTAACCCGAATAGCACTGTTGTAACCTCACATGCTGAACAGAATGTCGACATGTTGTCCCGGCCTCATCGATCACCAGATCTGTTTCCGGTTGAGCAAATATTGGACATCATCGGACGACAACTCTAGCGTCATCCGCAACCAGCATTAATCGTCCGTGTATTATCCGAACAAGTGAAATACGCGTGGAATTCCACCCAGGCCGGCCGGAGTGGCCGAGCGGTTCTAGGCGCTACAGTCTGGAGCCGCGTGACCGCTGAGGTCGCCGGTTCGAATCCTGCCTCGGCCATGGATGTGTGTGATGTCCTTAGGTTAGTTAGTTTTAAATGTTTCTCAGAAGTTAAGTCCCTTAGTGCTCAGAGCCATTTGAACCAAATCCATCCAGAAAACCGACATCCGGCACCTGTGCGACGAGAGATACACTTTTGCTTGCTTGCCTTCAGCATTCTGTTCATTATGCTCGCTATTAGCACACCAGCATATCAAATTTGCAATGGTCTTCCTCACACTTACGTTAACTGGTGATCTTCCAGCGTTAATCACTGAAATATGTTACCTAGGCAAATGAATTCCCGAAATTTCATTACTTCCACATTAATCATTTCTTGCTGATGCGATTTTTATTTCTGTGAGTGTAATACAGAAAAACATTTTTTATGGCGGTGATGAGCTTCTCTGCCCCACGGTCCGTGGCTTTTGAGGCGTCCCTGAAGTCGTCCTTCCGTGATGCACGGTGCCGCAATGAAGGCAGGTCACGGGCGGGACCGGCCCGCCACACCTAACGAGTGTCGCCACAAAGCCAACCCCACCCGCACCGCACCACACCACGTGACTCCACCGCACAGTGTGGGACACCGGCCGCCATAATGAAATTTCCCGCCGGCTCTCATCACCGAGCGCAGAGGCTGCCACAAGAAACCACCACACTCGCTGGCTGTTGTCTCTGCGGGGGCCGAGTTTCCCGCACCTCCAATCAGCTGGCGTGAAGTCGCCTGGCTCTTTTCTCTTCTTCCGTCCCTTCCTGGTATCAATAAATAAGAGGCATGATCAGCAGGAGACGGACTTACATTCTTGCACAGCGTATCCCACTGAACTCTTGAATCAATAGTCTTTGGTATGTATGGATATATATATATATATATATATATATATATATATATATATATATATATATATATATCTCCGATGTTATTAAATCCGTAAATTGAGCAAGCATTAAGGGAAACAAAAGAAAAATTCGGAGTGGGAATTAAAATCCATGGAGAAAAAATAAAAACTTTGAGGTTCGCCGATGACATTGTAATTCTGTCAGAGACAGCAAAGGACTTGGAAGAGCAGCTGAACGGAATGGACAGTGTCTTGAAAGGAGGATATAAGATGAACATCAACAGAAGCAAAACGACGATAATGGAATGTAGTCGAATTGAATCGGGTGATGCTGCGGGAATTAGATTAGGAAATGAGAGGCTTAAAGCAGTAAATGAGTTTTGCTATTTGGGGAGCAAAATAACTGATGATGGTCGAGGTAGATAGGATGTAAAATGTAGACTGTCAATGGCAAGGAATGTGTTTCTGAAGAAGAGAAATTTGTTAACATAGAGTATAGATTTAAGTGTCAGGAAGTCGTTTATGACAGTAATTGTATTGAGTGTAGCCATGTATGGAAGTGAAACATGGAAGATAAATAGTTCGGACAAGATGATAATATAAGCTTTCGAAATGTGGTGCTACAGAAGAATGCTGAAGATTAGATGGGTAGATCACCTAACTAATGTGGAGGTACTGAATAGAATTGGAGAGAAGAGAAATTTGTGGCACAACTTGACTAGGAGAACGGATTGGTTGGTGGGGCTTATTCTGAGGCACCAACGGATCACCAATTTAGTATTGGAGGACAGCGTGGAGGGTAGAAACCGTAGAGGGAGACCAAGAGCTCTAGGTTGCACTAGGTACTGGGAGATGAATAAGCTTGCGCAGCATAGAGTAGCATGGAAAGCTGCACCAAACCAGTCTCAGGACTGATGACCACAACAACAACAACATGTATCTAATCACAGTAGCTGTGAATTTCTAGAGGGAAGTTATTTTCCAGCATAGGCAGTTCGTTTTGAAATAATCATTTTGTTTCATCAAGAGTGTGGTTTGATAAGTCTGGTAAATCTTCATGAAAGAATGAAACACCTTTGTAACTGGCTTCATGGTTTGTCGTCTTAAGAACTTCAGCACTGTACAGCATACAATGTATTGTTGACAGCAGTCTGAATTGGCTAGTATGTCGACTGACTTGAAAGTGGAGAAAACCGAGTTTTGTACTGTTGAAGGTCTGAACTACTGCACGAATCAAAAGAGAAATGGTAAGTTTACACACAGTCTGAACTATAATTGAAGACAATTTACTGTACGATTAATTATTTTAAATGTGGTCGGACAAGCACACTCCAGGCATCCAAGAGGCTAAACGAAACCATTTGAAAGTCTCTGACATGGTATGACAAGACCCCCGAATAAAAATTCGTGACGTATTCGCAACTGTAGCCATCAGCAAGTGCATAATGTCCTGCATGGAGAATTGGCTGTGGAGGAACCATATGCGAGGTGGGTACCGCTTTTGCTCACATTCGACCAAAAGCGCATCCAGCACAACATTTCACCACAATGTCTGGCGATGTTTAATTCCGATCTGTAAAATTTTTGCGACTATTTGTAACTGCTGATGAGACCTAGATCCATCACTACACACCAGAGTCAAGACGACAGTGAAAACAATGGAAAATATTGGTGAAAGTGCTCCAAAGAAGGCAAAGATCATTTTCCCAGCTGGTAAGGTGATGACGACTGTTTCTTAGGTATCCCAAGGAATAATCATCATAGGTTAATTGGAAACAGACAGAACCATGACTGGGTCCTATTATGATTCATTGTTGGATCGACTAAAAGTTGCGTTCGTTTAAAAAGAGACAAAGCTTAAAACACAAAATGAGCTCTTTCGCCATGATAATGCTCCATTACAGAAATCAGCGATCAAAATGGTGAAAGAGCACGAATTGGGCTTTGAATTGGTTCGTCGTTCACCACTTCTCTAGAGTGAGCCCCAAATGACTTTTTTCCGTTCCATAATTCGACACTGGCTCGTTGGGAACAAATTTTCACCAAATGAGGAAGTGACAGTAGCAGGCAGCGAGTATTTTGCACAGTCTGACAGAACCCATTTTTCCAATGGGATGAAAAAGATGGAAGATCGCTGTTGGACAAAATGTATCTGCCTCAGAGGGCCCTGTGGTGAGAAGTAAGGTTAACGAAATAAACACTTATCTTGCTATTTTACTAGACTTGTCAAGCCAACTTCCACTTAGCAATTAATTAACTTCGCCCAGTTGCCATATCATAGTAAAACATTACTCATCGACGGTATTCCACCGCCACTGCTGATGTCAGCACTTTTTGACCCATGCCAAACACAGTTGCACATGTGAGTCAGTGGATTCCGTGGTCCATGCCGTCCGTGTGCATCTTGGCTTTCCAGCTGCTCTTCAGATGTTTTTGTTGTTGTCCAGCATTGAACCCAAGCAATTTGACGCCAGTCCCTGCCATCATTAACTTGTTGACCACAACCAAACACTTCTGTGAGGCAGTTCTCCCTGAGTCAAGTTACACATGGTAGACTGGACATATCGACATGATGTTCATTCATATGCAGAAGCTTCTACTGTCTACTATCTCACATTTTATCCAACAGTCACCAAGGACGAAAATTACCAATCTCATATTGCATACTTCTTCTGTGCGAGACTGGAACTCGATTTAGCTACTTGCTTTTCAAGTGCTATGACCCTACCGACTAAGTCATCCAGTCATAAGTCAGGACATGTCCTCAGAGATTTACCTCTGTTGGTACCTCTATTCTAAAACCCAGACTTGACAGACGTTTTCTCCCGTAGGTTCACATTATGTCTTCTTCTCTATACACAAGGTGCAACAGGACTAAGTGCAGATATTTTTAAATGTGGTACCTCAATATGTACATACATCAATGGGTCAGTTGTTTATTCACTGAGTCAATGAGTCCTCCTACATAATTGTGACCAACGTTTTGACCAGTTGCTCCCTGCACTGTTGTAACTGCACCACTAAGAATAAGGGGATTATGACTGTTAGTACAGGCCAATCATTTTGCTTCAGCACACGCATACTTCAGTGCCAAACCTACTTCCCATGGGAAACTGAGCGTTAATGGCTTGCCAGTGAGATAGTACTTGGAGGTACTACCCAACCTATAAACAAACGATTTGTAATAACCATAATTATTAGTCTGCAAATGACGTAAGTTGTACTGCAATGTTTTTCAGTATGTCAGTGGAGGTGGCATGGCACTCTCTCACCTTAACAACATTATGAGGCAGATTAATATTCATATTTTGGGAAATGTTCCCGGTGTTCCCCAGTGGTACATCTGCTATGTCCGGTTAATGACTTATTCTACATGAGGAAGTAGTGCGCACAATGCTTTTGTGAGTGCATGTGTAACATGTAGAGAGTTGGTACCTGGCAGGCTATAGTGGAGACGATCAAGAGCAGGGAGCTAGATGAATTGGGCGCCATAAATGCTGAGTGCAGCGACCTGGCCATGCAAGTGATTGTGGGTAACATGTTCAGTGGTTTTTACCTGCGGAGGGACTTGTGCCTGCTGCTCTCTCGTCTTTCTGCTTGGGATCAAACAGAAGGATGCCAGTTTGCAAAAAATTTTACCTGAGCCAGACACCATTCCAGCACAGAAGGATAATGTATGTCTGAAATTGGGCGGACGAAGCAATTTAAGAGAGGCTGCTGTTAACTGAGGTTCTGGGTCAACGGTGGGGGGTTATAAGCTCCATGTCTTCTCATGTTAGAAACTGGGATTCTACAGGGAGAGCAGCTAGCATAGGTGTCTGCGCCCAGGAAGTCGTTAGGTTCTTTCAGTGAATGGCAAAAACAAGTATTTCAAATAGGCATCACGTCTGGGAAGCTTAATAGCTTCCTTTCGGAAATTGCAAATGGTCGGTCTGGGAAGATTAGAACATTCTGTAAATGAGGGTCTGTGGTCCCATGTCTGTAGATGCATATTGCAAAGACATGGTCACCGTTAATGTGAGAACGACGCCTCCCTAGTCTAAAGTCTTCTTCCTACAAGAGGTTCAAGTGCCTCTGAGCACTATGGGACTTAACATCTGAGGTCATCAGTCCCCTAGAACTTAGAACTACTCAAACCTAACTAACCTAAGTACATCACACACATCCATGCCCGAGACAGGATTCGAACCTGCGACCGTAGCGGTCGCGCGGTTCCAGACTGTAGCGCCTAGAAACGCTCGGCCACACTGGCCGGCTTCTTCCTACAGACGAGAGAGATTTGGAGTCGCTGATTGGCTCCTCTCAGGATAAGCAAAGGAGAGGCTTGCTCCCCCAGTGTGGGAACCCCAGTACTGTATCTGGATTGGCTACCAGGGCAACAGAACAGTCAAGAGAGGAAGTGCAATGAGTAGGGAATAGTTTGATTGGTTTGTGCAATTTGGAAGTAGTTTCGTTTTGCTAATTTGGCTCCTGTAGTGAGGCTTGCTGGAAGATGGTGGCGCCTCTTCTGGGGTCTTTGTCTTCTGGTGCTCCATTGGTGAAAAACTTCAGGTCTTTTCCTAGTGAGTGACACTTGTGGTCTGTAGCTTGTGGTGCACTAAGAGCCCGTGCAAGCTCCCAGCTGTACAGGCAGTGGAATGCCTATCATCTGGGACATATCACGTGTCATGAGGGAGAACTTATTCGTCCTGAGCTGGCCATCCGATGTCTGATAATTTCAGCACGCTCCACCATGCCTGATATTGAAACTGGTTTCACCCGACAGTGAATGGGTACACCTCACACTGATATCAGCAGTGAGTTCGGGGCTCTGGTAGAGAATTTCCCGTGTTCTGGTAATCAGAACGCCAGACCACGTGGTTTGCATATTTTCGTAGACGTATCACAACATTACAGGTGCCGCAGCGACAACTCCTGGCCACAGTGCGCCGTTTACCTGTTCCGCATGAATCAAGGTGCAAGGGTGTAGCAGGTTTTCAGGCGTTTCCTAGCTCCCCGCTGTCCGAATCGCAGGGTGCGGGTGGCACAGCCTCGCCTGTTTTTAGGCTCCCCACCTCGTCGCATACGTCAACATGGGGTCCTCCCTTATGCCACAACCGTACGCCGATTTGCGGGGGAGGAATGTGGTGTCACCGCAAGACACCACACTTGCTATGTGGTAGCCTTTAAATAGGCGGCGGTCCGTTAGTATACGTCGGACCCGCGTGTCGCCACTATCAGTGATTGCAGACCGAGCGCCGCCACACGGCGGGTCTAGAGTGACTTCCTAGCACTCTCCCCAGTTGTACAACTGACTTTGCTAGCGATGGTTCACTGACAAAATACGCTCTCATTGCCGAGACGATAGTTAGCATAGCCTTCAGCTACGTCATTTGCTACGACCTACCAAAGCACCATTACCAGTTACTATTGATATTGTGAATAATGTACAGTGAAGAGCGACGCTCATCATTAATCGATTAAAGTTAAGTATTCCACCAGCTACGTCCGTTTTTCTAAATTCTAATTTCCTTGTCCTGTCCCAGACCTCACGCCAGCCTGCGTGAGGTAAAACGAGTGCCTTTCGGCTTCCTCTAATAACGCGGTGTTGTCTCTCCTGCCAATCCACAACATTTGATATGTGACTGTGTAGAATCATGTTCGCAGAATAGGCGAAGAAAGGACCACATAGAAAACACTGACCAGAAGTAGAGACAAGATGAGAGGATATGTCTTAAGACGATTATGGTGAGTGTCAACAGCCAATCCTTCACCAAGCGTCGACCCTCTGAATGTCTTCATATATTTCGCCATATTTTTGTAACATTGTAACTCCTCTGTAGGCACGAAAAGCTGATGTGATTTACCACATCATTTACACATTATAAAAAGTAACGGTGGTATAACATTCTCTCGTACTACACCTATAGTTACTTTGGCGTCTGAAGATTTGTCCTTGTTCAGAAAGGAATCCTGTGTTCTGTTACTAAGAACTTTTCTATCCAGTCATACATCTCGTTTAACGTTCCGTAATATCGTATTTTCCTCATTAAGCTGCAGTGTGAAAACGTATTCAACCCCTTTTCGAAGAAAAGGCACATAACATTAACCAAGGACAAGGTATGTAATGCGATTTCTTAGCGTCGGCTTACTTTGGTGCTGCTCCTGCAGTTCCGCGGCTTTTCGTCCAATGCTAATTTCATTTCCTTTCTTGTCTCGTTTTTGACTGGAATACGGCATTTTAATTCTCACCAGAAACTTCATCTTGATGTCAGAGTGTGGTTCGCCAACTCTCTCCTCCTCCCTCTCCCTCTCCCTCTCCCTCTCCCTCTCCCTCTCCCTCTCCCTCTCCCTCTCCCACTCCCTCTCCCTCTCCCAATCCCTCTCCCTCTCCCTCTCCCTCTCTTGACGTTCTCCACCTGTCCTTCAACCATATTCTCGTCTCTCGTCCATTTAATCTTTTACCTAGTTAATAGGATATTGTTTTCTTTAATTTGTGTCCAAACACTTCTAAATAATATTTATTTGTGAATAATGCCCTTGTATGTTACCCTAGTTTAATATCACATTTACATACATACGTCACGAGCGACTGTACTGTGCAGTACGTAAAATTGCTTAGTTCTCTGGACAGTACAACATCTGGAAAGGGCGTCATTATTTCGTCAATACAGAAGCCTGGAGACGAAATTGTTGTGGATCCCAGTTGACTGCAAACTGGGCGCTAGCTGATCCGGGCCTGTATTACGGCAGGGCCCAGGGACGGCGACGCAGGGATCGGCCTGATTGGATCGTCCTGGGCGAAACGCCAGGCAACCCTCTGAGCCGCAGGCGGAAGTCTGCGCCTCTAGGGAGTGCAGCCGGGGGGCTCATGTGGGGGCGCTAGAGGCTCACGTGGGGGCGCATTTCAGCGCTCGGCGGCCACCCGAGTGTGGCGCTCCACTCTCGATAGAAATGAAGTGCCACTGAGATCTAAATGAATTGTAGGAAGATCCCCAACACTTCTCTGCACATTTCACACACTTGCGACCGCAAAAGAGAGTGTAGGGCAATTGCACTATTCAGAAATAGTCTAATACATGGTTTACTTCAAGTAATTACAATTCGATATATCGTAATAAGGTAGCTACAGTATGCTAATAAGCAAGCAGCTTGCTGCAATGTCATGTTTTACTACCACTTCATTTGAAACGATATTGTATAAAATACTTTTGAGCAATTACGCACTGTTCACTGCCATTTTGAATCCACTGAGAATAGGAAGATAGTGAGGTAACATGTATACAGACTGCAGTGAGAATTTCCTAAAAAGACTACGATTGCCAGCAAAATGCTAAGATTCCAGACGTATTTTGTAGTGTCATCGGATATACCACATAAAAGTATATTGAAAGTGTAAAACCCACTGTTTGTCAGCAAGCGTAATATCCCTACTTCTCAATTTCCCGACCTTTTCTTAGGAAAACCTAACTTCGCTATTTTTAATTGTTCTCTAAATCTAAATGGCAAAGCCAATAATTTTCAAATATTCCTTTTCTACGTATTTTATATTACATGTAATAATAAAATCATAATGATAATAATAAGTAGATAACCAATTACTTTAAAATTCTTTCACAGCTATTTAGAAAACTGTATTTTAGCTTTTCTACGTTTAGTTCCAATACTTCAAGATATCTTGGAACACGAGGCTGTAAATCTGAATACGTCACTCTTTAATTTAAACCACTGATGACTAATTCACCTCAGTAACCATTTTCAAATGTACAAGTCAAAGAATAAATCGCAAAAGAAATATAATGCTCAGGTTATGTAATCGTGTGATGTATAATGCGATCAGTAGGCATTTTAGCATGCGTTCTGCCAATCTGCCAGTACATGAAATCAGTTGTGTCGACCAACAAACATCGCTCTTATTTCTGTAGAGTCCCTCAACATTCCACTACCAATGGTCAGATTGGTTCTGAAAAGTGGTGTTTGTGTAAGATGTCGTATTTTTATTTTGTGTTCGAAGTTGAAGTTGTATCTGAAACGCCTTCTGCGAGAGTTAACATAATTGGGAATGTCCTATTAGCTGCCTATGGACCACCAGCACCTAATCAACAATACAATCGAACATCTGTCCTGCCCATCTTAGTCGAATGGCGGCTTTCTAGTACCTCTGCCAGCAAATCTTTAAAACTGAATCAACGAAGACTTACCGTCACAGCCTAGGAAAAGTCTCAAATCGAGAAGACCAGCAAATGAATTGCGAATCCAAACGCTCTCCACTGGATTCAGTCTGGTTGCTGAATAGGAACGTGAGTGTCAAGCCACGAAATCCCAGAACCATGAACTTACTGGCAGCCAAGTTGTTAAAGTTCCAGGCTTTCATCAACTGCGGGACGTTGAGTGCACATTAATAGATACCAGACTGAAGAAGATATGTGGAAATACAACATGCACAAGTGGAGCTTTTGCACTGACAGTACGTGTGACTGTGGTGGTATTCAGACAATGAGCCATGTTGTAAACAAGTACCCTGACAGATATTTCTGTATCAAGTGCTTACATGAAATACTCCACTGGGCTGACTTATCCGATTCATCTACTGTCTGGTCCATTCAGTGTTTGTATAATGTAACCAGTTTCAAATATGTACTTTTTATTTCTGGCGTGGGTTAATATTTGGGTTGCTCATAGTTGCAGCACTTAGTCACTAATGTAGTGGCTATAGATCTGAATTATTTACGTGTTAATAATGTGTGTTCGTTATATGTTTAGAGACTAGTTTCTGAAATTTTGGAAAGCTGAAGTGAATTGTCAGGCTATAAACCTGATTCAAACTGTAAGAAATAGTTTATAATGATATTTGTATGAATGTGTGCTGTGCAATAGTGGACTGAAGCAAGAAGATCGTAATTTCCTTCATGAATAGACGAACATTAGATCTAAGTGCTTTGACTGTGAAGGTGATTCAGTTTGTTGTTAATGGGCTGGAATTAATTGCTAATTATTCAGCGAGATTGTCCCCAAATACCACAGTATCTGTAGAACCTATTGTGTGGATTACATTCTTCAGAATATATGGACTACATACGTACACATTTTAAGAAAGAGGAGATATAGAGTGCAGGTAGACTTCCCCCTTAAATCCATCTGCGTAACTATGAACCCATTGCCAGGACATTAACGAAGCCTGTCTCTTCATCAACCAAATCACTTGTGTTAGCGCCTATTCCGAAACAATGATCTCAATGGCGGAATGACAATCCAGATCCATACTTGAAAGCATATCATACTTTTGGATTCCTGGTAGCAACATAGCTCCCTCCTAGCAATCGCTCCCCTTTTCCGTCTCTCATCACAGCACTCTTCTTCCATCGCTACTACCAATCACTTTTGGAGCCTTTCTCTGTAATATTGCCATTTTATTTTAATTGATTCTGGTGCTACAGGGCCCAGAATACAGGTCAAAAGCCTAAACATAGTCGACTTTGCAAGTGGCATACTAAACTTAAATTCACTGTAGAAACGGAACTAAAATCGTTATCCACCACAGAGTCGAACACACATATCTCTGAATTTAAAGACATCTGAAGACGTCAGAACAATCACCAAGACGATAGTTTCGCTATTTCGGTAAGAATATTTCTGAATTCGTAGGTATTAACGTAACAACATCCATCATATTCCATTTACAGCTTTGTTGTTGGTCTAGTCCTCAGTCCAGAGACCGATTTGATGTAGCTCTCCATACTACTCTGTTCTGTGCAAGCTTCTTCATCTCCGAGTCTCCGAGTAACTGCTGCTACCTACAACCTTGTGAATCTGTGTAGTGTATTCATACGTTGGTCTCCCTCTACGAATTTTACCCTCCGCGCTTCCCTCCAATACTAATTTGATGATTTCTTGACGGCTTAGAACATGTCCTGCAAACCGATCGCTTCTTCTAATCAAGTTGTGCCACAATTTCCTCTTCTCCCCAATCCTATTCAGTACCTCCTCATTTGTTACGTGATCTACCCATCTAATCTTCAGCATTCTTCTGTAGCACCACATTTCAAATGTTTCTATTCTCTTCTTGTCTGATCTACTTATCGTCCATGTTTCACGTCCATACATGGCTACACTCCATGCGAATACTTTCAGAAATTCTTCCTAACAGATCTATACTCGATGTTAACAAATTTCTCTTCTTCAGAAACGCTTTCCTTGCCATTGCCGGTCTACATTTTATATCCTCTCTACTGCAACCATCATCAGTTTGTTTGCTCCTCAAATAGCAAAACTCATCTGCTACTTTAATTGTCTCATTTCCTAATCTAATTCCATTAGCATTACCTCATTTAATTCCACCACATTCTATTAACCTCGTTTTCCATTTGTTGATGTTCATTTTATATCCTCCTTCCAAGACACTGTCCTTTCCGTCCCGCTTCTCTTCCAGGTCTTTTGCTGTCTCTTACAGAATTACAATGTCGTCGGCAAACGTCAAAGTTTTTATTTCTTCTCCATGGATTTTAATTCCTACTCTAGATTTTTATTTCGTTTCCTTTACTGCTTGCTCAATATACAAATTGAATAACATCGGAGATAGGGTACAACCCTGTCGCACTCTTTTCTCAACCAATGTTTCCTTTTCATGGCCCTTGACTCTCATAACTGCCATCTCGTTTCTGTGAAAATTGTAAACAGCGTTACGCTCCCCGTATTTGACGCCAGCCACCTTCAGAATTTGAAAGAGAGTATTCCAGTCAACACTGGCGAAAGCTTTCTGTAAGTCTACAAATGCTATAAACGTAGATTTGCCTTCCCTTAATCTATTTTCTAAAATAAGTCGTAGGGTCAGTATTGCCTCACGTGTTTCAGCATTTCTGCGGAATCCAATCTGATGTTCCGCAGGGTCGGCTTCTACCGGTTTTCCATTCTTTACATCGTAGGCAAACGTTTAGACTGGGCACACTCGTTATATAGGGCAATGGAGCCTGTCCCTATCCGATCACCTAGGTTCACAGTTATTGGTGTTGTTTTCGGTAATTATTTCAGAATACCGCTGAATGGCCTCTTCAACATACATCTGCCATCCTTTCAGATTGGTCTGACATCTAGTGGACACGAAACCACCGTTTCATATTCAGTACCATTTCAAACACTTGCAGTGGCTTCTCTTTTCTGAGACGCAAAACTTTGCATAAATTAGTCGTTACAGGGACGAAGGCGACGCGCAGATCCTTAAAAGAAGAAGAGGAAGTCCTCTGGCTCGATGGGAGATCGTGCAGGTCCGCTCATGGAATTTTATTTTCCCCTGCCTCCTCCGCCAGTCTTCTGGGCACCTCCCGTTCCTATTTCGCGTATGCAGGGCCTGCTCTCTCACAGCCGTAGCCATCTCGCATTCGCCGCTATCAGAGATCGGAAGAGGTTCTGTTTATTTGCTCTGCTCGCGACGCCGACTTCTGCCTCTTCGGTTCGTTCTGTTCCTCCCACTTATTGGCAGGCTACGAAGCTCTGCGGGGCGAGTCTCAGGACGTCTCCATTCATCTCGCGAATGCTGGCTCAAACGATAACATATTGGGTGGCCCGATGACCTGGAGCTTTTATTACGTGAAAATATTGCGTGGAAGATAAAAAGTTTTGGCAAAGCCTTTTTTGTTGTTCTATAGAAGTTATGTACTCTAAATAGTACCTTTGGTTTCTTATGCAGCTATACTTCTTAGTTCATTACAACTGACAGCGTCTGTAGTAACACACCACAAATACTCGTCAGTACAGAGGTGGGTTCGTAGCATTAGCAGTCGAGGAGACCGAAATGATAGTGCTACTCGTAAAACAGTCTAAGATACGAAAACAACGACGCACCCGTAGGAATTATTGGAATAGAAAGGAAAACGGTGGATGTGTTGTACATGTAAAGACAAACAATCGACTACAATTTCAGAAAAGCTGAATGATTTATTCAAGAGAAACTACTTCACAAATTGAGCAACTCAGTAGCGCGTTGGTCTACCTCCGGCCCTTATGAAGGCAGTAATTTGGCTTGGCCTTCTATTCATAGAGTTGTTGGATGTCTTCCTGAGTGATATAATGCCAAATTTTGTCCAACTGGTGCATATGACTGTCAAATCCCCGAGGTGGTTGCTCTAAACTTTCTCTGTTGTGCAGTTATATTTGGTAAGCACGAAGTGAAGCAGTAGGACCTCTCACCATGTGCGGATGGGTGTTATCTTGCTGAAATTTACGACTAGAATGGTTTGCTGTGAATGGGAACGAAACGGGGCATAGAATATCGTCGATGTACAGCTATCCCTAAGGGTGCTGTGGGCGACAACGAAATGGATCCTGCTATAAAATGAAATAGCACGCCAGACCATCACCCCTGGTTGTCGGGCCGTACGGTGGGCAACATTCAGGTACGTATCCCACTGTCGGATATCTCCAGAGACAGTGAAGACGTGCCTGGAGAAGTTCCGGTCAGTGTTGCGGAATCAACCCGAGTGTTGCCCGCTATACTACCCGACAACCAACAGCGATGGTATGGGGCGCCACTACTTTCCATGCAGCGTCTCATTCGCTGTCATTCGCGGCAGCCTTACATGACAGCCGTACGTCTGCGACATTACGCGCCGTTTTGTTATCCTTCATGGCAAGCCATCTGGGCTTACATTTCGGCAACAAAATGCCCGCCTACACACTGAGTTGCTATATACTGCTCATTTCCGTGCGTTCGAAACCCTACGTCGGCCAGCAACGCTTTTGGATCTCTCCCCAGTTGAAACGTTTGGGCCCTTATGAGCAGAGCCCTCGAAGCATCTCGGGAGTTTGAGACGAACTAACCCACCACCTGGATAGAACTTGGCACTATATCCGTCAGCAGCACACCCAACAACACTACCACTGCCTAGGCGAATAACAACTTCCATAAATGCCAAAGGCCGGCCGCTGTGGCCAAGCCGTTCTCGGTGATTCAGTCTGGAACCGTGCTGCTGCTACGATTGCAGGTTCGAATCATGCCTCCGGCATGGCTGTCGCTGACGTCCTTAGGTTAGTTAGGTTTAAGTAGTTCTAAGTCTAGGGGACTGATGACCTCAGATCTTAAGTTGGTTGGCCGGTTGTTTGGGGGAAGAGACCAAACAGCGAGGTTATCGGTCTCATAGGGTTAGGGAAGGATGGGGAAGGAAGTCGGCCATGCCCTTTCAAAGGGACCATCCCGGTATTTGCCTGGAGCGATCTAGGGAAACCACGGAAAACCTAAATCAGGATGGCCGGACGCGGGATTGAACCGTCGTCCTTCCAAATGCGAGTCCAGTGTGCTAACCACTGCGCCACCTCGCTCGGTCAGATCTTAAGTCCGATAGTGCTCAGAGCCATTTGAACCATAAGGGTCAAAGGAGGATGAACGCCTTATTAACTTGCTCAATTTGTGAAGCTATTTCTCTCGATTAAATCATCCAATTTTTCTGAAACTGCAATCGTTTGTTGATCTGTGCATGTACATAACATCTATTGACTTCCACCACTTTCGGATAACTCTTTCGTGGTGTGTGATTTGATTGTCTTAGTGTGTATATTACATCACTTTACTACAACCTGAACAAGATGAAATACTTAACTTTGTAACAATCCAAGCCCACAGTAACGTAACGAGTATTTATTACTATCACTGAACATTAACTTCTTGCCTGATACAGAACACAAGACTAGTATCTGCTCACAGGGTACAACTGACGATAGACATTGTTGACTGGATTAGAGAGACGATGCTGTCGTTCCCAGTGATGACTGCAGACTGGGTTGAGCGGCACTCCACTCAGGCGTAAGTGAGCGCACTGTAGCGGTGGCGGGTGAAACTCGCGAGGGCGGCTCTCGCCGCCGTCTCCCATTCGCCGTTGCTTCTGGCAGCGTCTATGCTTGCTTGGGATTCCGTCGCGAGGTACCGTCCTTGCCACAGTACATCGTTCTTCGTACTACACCATACTGACCATGCCACACAAGCTAAACGTTAGCTCTTTCCAGTACATGGTAAAGAAGCGATACCTCTTAGTTCAGTTCAGACTCGATTCATGCGATTCAAAGACGGCAATTTCGACCACTAAAAAGTGCATGATCGCCATGAGTTGCCTGATCGTAACCAAAAAGTGTATGCGAAACTTTATGCCCACTTTATTCTCTCAAAAACACTATCAGGCAAAAATGTTCTGGTAAGCGAAAAGGCCTTCTCCTGCAACGAGATAACGCCCTCACATAGCCAAGGAAGCCATTCAGACGCCTGGCTGGGAAGTGCTCCCACATCCTACGTATCCTCCCGAGCTGGCACCTCTTGATTTCCGTCTGTTGTGATCCCCCTAGAACGCAGTGAGAGCCGTTTCACTTAGTAACGACGCAGAACTGAACGCTTGGCTGGAAGATTTCTTCGAGTGGAACCCAGCGATTTCTACCGTCGAAGCTCGTTGAACGTTGGGTAGAAGTTGTAAACTACATTGAACAATATTACTGATTTCGTGGTGTCCATTTCTTGATTATCGTGGAACCGAAAGTTTAAGAAAATACCAGAACTGATGAGTCAATCTAATACATTAGCAATTACATGCATGAGATTTACAAAAATGAATGAAATATTAGAGATTCGTCTGAAGGAATTTAAAAAAAAATCTTTATTCTATCCAATTATTTCATACATCGTAACCCATCACCTTATACATTAGTGGATCTTAAGTCTACATTACATTTTATTAGTATTAGCAGCATTTTTACTTCTATTTCTAGGTATTAGTGAGCTTACTTGCTACAGGAAATGATGAGTTAGTTTCTTAATAGGTAAGATCTAATGTCTAGGCTTGACTAACTAATTTAGGGGTTACTTCCTGCAGCGTTACAGGCGTGTCAGTTGTTGTATATAAACCTACTGTGTGGCAGTGCCCACTGAGCTAATCCCAGTGAGCATGCCCCTGGCACTGGGCTGGCCTTTTAGAAGATCGCTGCAGGTTCTGTTTGGAGTGTTCTTTCTAGTATTTACGTGAAAGGTTAAGTAACTACTAAGTCACTATCTGTGCGCAGTTGTTAAATACGGGTGTTGGCGCTCCCTCCCCTGTTCCAGAGCGTGGCGGATTCCTACTGTCACGGCGATTGGCCATTCCACGCCCCGGCGGAATGGGATGGGTCACCTTGTGTCATGTCTAATACTTCATATATTTTCCCTTCGATATTCTCGCAGGACCTTTGCTGATACCTCGCTGGCAAGGCGCTTTATTATGTCGAATGTGGTAGGGTATCTGATTAACTGATATGTGTCGTTGTTTGGTAGCTGGTTTCTTAGATCACTGGCTACGTCATTGAAGATAAGGCACTTGTAGATCACGTGATCCGGAGTACCCTGTTCGGCTCCGCAGTCACACGAGGGGGTAGCCCTTTTCCCGAATCGGCAAAGATATGCCGGATACGGTCCATGACCTGTGAGGAAGTGCAACAGCCCTTATTCGGTTGGAAATGCAAAAGTTGGAGGCGTTCTTTGATGTTTGGGAGCAGCTGGTAAGTCCTTTGGCCTGTTGCCTCTGCGTCCCAGAGTCCTTGCCATAGCTCTTCTCCTCTCCTCTTGATTGCAAACTTGTCCCCCACCCACACTCCAAAGATCCTCTCAGTCTCTTCTACATCTCCCCTTTTCACCCAATATCAGGCTGCTTGTTCCCGGATTTTGATGTCCAGGGGACACACCCCCATGAGTGTTAGTAGTGCCCCTCCCGGAGATGTTCCGTATACTCCAATGGAGCGTAGAAGCATGTTGCGTTGCACCCTCCTCACAGACATAGCGGGCACGACCCTCATGAGCCTGTGTGCCCACACTCCGGATCCGTAACCCACGATGGAAACAAGAATGGTATTATGGTACAACTTTATGGGTTCTGGTGGAAGATTGCTGTATCCTATCATGATCAAACTGTTTAGGTCTTCTAGTGATCTTTGTGTTGCTGTTTCAATATGTTTGGCAAAGTTCCACCTTTCATCAATTATCACTCCTAGATACCGGGCCTCACGACGCTGAATCACCGGTGAGCCCTCGATTCTTAGTGTTGAATTCCTGGCCAATTGGCCTTTCAGTAATAGATATGTCGACTTGTTAGGCGCAATAGTCAATCTCGTGTTCTGGCACCACTGTGTGAGAATTGCTAGTGTTCTATTGATTTTGGGTTCAAGGTCTTCGCGACTCCGGCCGCCGACCAGCAGAAGGAGGTCGACTGCGTAAGCTATCGCCTCTAACACATCCACACTGTTATCCAAGCTCTCCAGGAGAGGTTCCATATTTATATCCCAAAAGAGTGGCCCCAGGACAGAGCCCTGTGGACACCCCTTCGTGATTTTCTTACCAATTCACCCGCTAGGGGACGATAGCCAGACCTCTCTTTCCATACAACAGCTCCTAAGACAGCCGCATAGCGTCCCTGGACACTCCTTCTCCCGCAGGCAGGAGAAGAGCGAAGGCCACCACAGGTTATCAAAGGCGCCACTGATGTCCACCATGATGCCAACCACGTACTTGTGCGGAGACGATCCACAGACCTCGGATGCGAGGGCAATTGCGTCACACGCAGATCGCCCCTGCCGGAAACCGAATTGTCTGTCACTCATCCCGCACAGCACTCGGTGTGCTGTCAGTCTATCGGCTAGTAACCTCTCCAGCAATTTGCCTAACAGGTCCGACAGACAGATAGGTCGGTAGGACTTTGCTTCTTTCGGGTCTTTGTCCTGTCCTTTTTTGATAATTACGACGTTGGCCTGTTTCCAGACAGTGGGGAATGTTCTGAGCGCACGGCCTCATTGAAAATTCTTGCTAAAGGTGTCACCAGTTGAGGAGCGAGGTATTGCACCACCTCCGCCATGATGCCGTCTGGTCCTGAGGCCTTTTCTTTATTTAGTGATTTTATGTGTGCTGCTACTTCCTCTTCTGAGAAAGGGTACACCATGGTGTTATTCTGGTAATCTGCCTGCATAGCCTGCCTAATTAGGCGTTGTTCTTCTGTGTCCTCTTCCACTTTATCATCAGCGAGGAGGGAGTGGAGGAGGACCTCAGTAGTTTCCTGCCAAGACCCAGTCATCCGGTTTCCGTCCCTGATAGTCGAGAGCACCATTGGCGACCTGATTTTTTCCCTTTCTATTTTGTAAGGAGTGCCCCAAGGATCCATAGCCAATTGGCTGTGCACGTATTTTTTCCAACTTTCCAACCTGGCTGCTCGCAGTTCCTTCTGAAACTGCTCTTTGGCTTCCCTGTATATTTGTAGCCATCTTTGTTTTTTCTTCCCGGACGACACTTCGCTGGTAATACCTCCTCGCCCTCCTGATAGATTGACGCATCTGCCCTAGCTCCGCAGACCATGGTGATGGAGAAGCCGCAACGGCTCTCCTCCTGGTTGGTACAGCAGCCTTTACCGCCCTGTTAAGAGCGCCCACCAGATCTTCGGCGTGTTTGTTGATATCATCGTCATCTTCTGGCCATGCCGGAGGGACAAACTCTCATGCAAGGCGCTCCCAGTTGGTCCTGTTGCAGTTTAGTGGTACTTCCCACCCTATGTCCCAGTGGCACTCCCGATCTGAGATTGTAAATGTGATCTGGTTGTGATCGCTGGTTGTGTCTCCGTCAGTAACAATCAAGTTTTGTACATTGGCAGCGATGTTGGCTGTCATCATCGTAATGTCAATATTGGTTCCATCTCCTCCCCCTCGTGTGTAGGTGGGGGGGTTTCCTCGTCTGTTGGCAATGAGAAGCTGTAGAGACATGATAGTCTCTTGCAGCTTACCTCCTCTTTCATCTCGAGTGCCACTGTGCCACAGGGGGGGATTTGGCGTTCACGTCCGCCACCACAACTGTCTTTCTGCCCCTCAGCACCGTTGCCACCTGCGTGAGTTGGTCGAGGTACACGTCAATGTCTGTACCGTACTGAAATTACATATTTATTAGGAATATGACGCCAATTGGTGACTGAAGTTCAATAACATTGCTGTGGTCGTCCAAAAGATGTGAGAGCACTGTTACCCGCAGTGCCTTATTAGTTATTATGATGGTGGCTTTCGGGTCGTCCCCGAAGCTTACTTCTTGCCAACTCATGGCAGCGAAGGCTACATTCCCCGCAAGAGAGTATGGCTCCTGCAAACAGAGCACATCAAGGCTCCTCTCCTCCACCACTCTCCGAAGCTCCTGCATGACCAGCCTACTGTTATGTGCGTTTAGCTGCCGTATCTGTATTTCTGTAGTCATGGGAAATATGTGTGTACGTATGATTCTGGGAAGGTTTTCGTCCAGTCGTCAGCTATTCTCCCATTGGATAGGACAGACTGATTGTATATTTCGTTTAGGTTGAAGGTTTCATTTCTTCTCTCAAACACCTCAAAGCATTTCACTGTCGTGTTCTTTTAAGGTTAAAATAATCATAAATACACAGTATCTGTTGTGGAAAGCGTAACTTCTTGCACGGTTACTCCGCGAAAAAGAAGCTGAAATGGAAAATGCGTTTTACACATGTGGTTCCATAGTGTCAATGTCAATTGTCAATAGTTAAATGTACAAGGGTATAAATTCAGCAGATGCGCCATTCCTAGCCTAAATTGTTTCCGTAGTTATCTAACTGCATGAAATAGTTCTTACTGACGGTGACAGACAGGGTGGTGCGAAACAGGTATTAGGAAGTATGTGTTATGACGTAATAAGGCGTGATATATTATTGTCAGCTCATTTACGCTAATGAAAACAACCTCAAATTTCATACAGAAGGTTTTCAAAATGATTTTCGTCTGCAGCAGTGAATATGTATAGCCTTGAACTGAATTCCGTAGAGGCTACGCTAATCTCTCTAGAAATTGTAGTACGATGATCCTAGGCTGTTGCAGGTACACCTTTGAAGACGTAAGAAATATTTCCATAGGTTGAGATCGTGACTCTAAGGAGGCATTTCCATAGCAGGTCCAGTCAGTGCTAAGGTGTTCTGGAGAACTGTTCGATGTCTGAAAGTGGCATGAAGGAAATGGAAGACGTCTGAAGTGTCGTGTGGACGTGCTCCTTCCTACGTGAACCGGTAATTTCAGAGTGTTCGGCGGCGTCGTGCAGTAGGTAGAAATTCGAGTTGTAAGTCTTGTCTGTTTTTGTGTGCTGTGACAGGTGCCTCAGTAAGAGTGGACCCAATAACGCGCTGTGTACTGATTGCGCACGAAGTGCAGCAGGAGCTGGAGTGTACGGACTAATAGTACCACTGTTGGACTGACAGTGCTTCCATTCTGAAACATGAACTGAGAAATCAGTGAGTGAGGTATAGAGTTTTTAGAGTTACAATACAACAATATCTCAAGTTGAATCATTTACGACGTACGATTAGGCCAAAGTGGACAAACACTTTCTAACACGTACTTTGTGCCATCCTGTAGTAACATTCCCCTTCTCCTCATATCTTTCTGAAACTCCCTAAATCAGCCACTGCTTTGAAAGTGTCTCACAATCACTACGTACATTACTAGGCTCTGCGAACTCTCCCCTACCTAGCTGATAGTCGAGAAGAGGCATAAAGCTTTTAATGAGTGAAGATAAAACCATGCACTTGGCTTTTTCAGTGAAATTTGTTCGCATACTAGTAATTGAAATTATATCGGTTGTGTTTTCAGTAGTAAACTGGGTTGAAAGAACGGCAATTGGGCAACACTGTATCACGTGTGCGACAAGTATATTCGCACAAAACGTTATAAGAACGCTAACCAAGTCGTGTGGTGGATTACAACACGAAGAGTATAGGCGTATGTGTTTCCAGTTGCAAATTTTAGTCTATGTGGTATAGAATATGGCTACGTTATTGTTTTACAGGTTTATAGTATATCGTATACAAAGCAGCACGATTACTCAGTACATTGGAGTTTCAATTACTCCACTTGTAAAAATACTTTGCTTCCAACCGTTCATACCAATTCCGTCCAATGTACTGAAGTCCATTAAGTTTTCCAGCCACTGTTGTTATCTTAATTAGCGTTTGCATTTTCATCACCCCCTCTACCTCCTCAAAAATAAAAAAAGGGAACCCCGGTTGATCCATTTTATCTTTCGTGAATACCAGATGCACTGAAATGATGTTTCTGGTTGAGGACTTCATATTTCCAAACAACGATGTCATGTTATCAGTACACAATTGTTTGTGAGGAAATTGAAGAACACTTGGAGGATTCGAGTGAATGATTCGGCCACACAGATCACCCGACATGAAGCCGTCGAACACTAATGGGACATGAATGGTTCAAATGACTCTGAGCACTATGGAACTTAACATCTGAGGTCATCAGTCCCCTAGAACGTAGAACTACTTAAACCTAACCAACCTAAGGACATCACACACATCCATGCCCGAGGCAGGATTCGAACCTGCGACCGTAGCGTTCGCGCGGTTCCCGACTGAAGGGCCTAGAGCCGCTCGGCCACACCGGACGGCTATGGGACATAATCGAGAGGTCAGTACGTGCTGAATATTCCGCACCGAGAAACCCTTTCGCAATTATGGTCGACTGTAGAGGGAAGGGATTTACAACGATTTGAGTCCGTGCCACGTCGAGTTGCAGCACTGCGACTGGCAAAAGGTGGCCCGATAGGATATTAGGAGGTACCACGTGACTTCTGCCACCTCAGCGTAATGCCACTGTACGTGGGCGATTTCGTTTATTTCCTCGAAATAGATGGCAAAATATAAGTATAGCGAGCTACCGTGCATATTATTATTCTCCTTCTCAAGCTTACGTACACAGGCAAGTGTCGGAGAGAAAATCGACAGTGCTGTAGGCGGCCTGGGAACCTCACCGATTTAAGAGCTGCAAAGTCGATATCGCTAACCCAAATATGTATCATTAGGCTCAACTTTGAAACAGCCGGTGTCTTGGAGATAGAAGAAATTTTCACCAACAGAATTTGGCTGGCAATGGGAGGGAAGTGGCGGCGTAAGTTCCTCTTCACGAAGCCTTACCCAAGCATCTTGTGTTGGATTCCAAATCTGTCAGCAGTACCTCGTGACTTGACACTTAATGACGGTATGAAGGACGGCACTAGGACAACGGGCTCATTATAGACGGGGCACAAAGCTTGGCTAGCGGAAGCACGACGAAGGAATTCGACAATGCCCCTTCCTAAGGAACCATCCCGCCATTTGCTTTAAGCTAATCAGCATAAACAGACCGTACTTTCGAATGGTGGTTCGACATTATGAAGGTCGTTACTAAGTTCGATGACCGCCTTTGTGCTTTTCGATGGGAGTAGACTCTTTGCCAGCATCAGGCGTCACCGCCACCCATCGCCCTGATTCCCGTCTACAACTTGAATACGTCACTAACGCTCCCCTTAAACCTGACGTGTGTATGTACAGCACAACACTCTCATTTTACAAAAGCAACGTTTCATTGTGGGTGAAGGAACTAAATCTTTCAATTGAACAATGATCACACTCTCAGGAGTCTTCCAGGCAACAATGCCGTACGACAATGTTTTCGACCCGAAACTTGGTGCTCTTCTTTGACTTCCAATTTGTCGAGTTGTGCGGTAAAGTATAGTGAACGTATAACTACATACATCATGCAGACTACAATCTATACTGTGAACATTACATTACCGTCAGAAAATTCAGTACGATACCAGATTCAGTATCGAAACGCGTAATCTTCCCCAATACGAGGATCGTCAGCTAAACAATCGCAAAGGAACTGTACATAGAAAGGCGTATGCACCAAAAGCCGACGTTAAGAGAGGTTTACAAGAATTGACTTTGTACCTTTTATACACTCCTGGAAATTGAAATAAGAACACCGTGAATTCATTGTCCCAGGAAGGGGAAACTTTATTGACACATTCCTGGGGTCAGATACATCACATGATCACACTGACAGAACCACAGGCACATAGACACAGGCAACAGAGCATGCACAATGTCGACACTAGTACAGTGTATATCCACCTTTCGCAGCAATGCAGGCTGCTATTCTCCCATGGAGACGATATTAGAGATGCTGGATGTAGTCCTGTGGAACGGCTTGCCATGCCATTTCCACCTGACGCCTCAGTTGGACCAGCGTTCGTGCTGGACGTGCAGACCGCGTGAGACGACGCTTCATCCAGTCCCAAACATGCTCAATGGGGGACAGATCCGGAGATCTTGCTGGCCAGGGTAGTTGACTTACACCTTCTAGAGCACGTTGGGTGGCACGGGATACATGCAGACGTGCATTGTCCTGTTGGAACAGCAAGTTCCCTTGCCGGTCTAGGAATGGTAGAACGATGGGTTCGATGACGGTTTGGATGGACCGTGCACTACTCAGTGTCCCCTCGACGATCACCAGTGGTGTACGGCCAGTGTAGGAGATCGCTCCCCACACCATGATGCCGGGTGTTGGCCCTGTGTGCCTCAGTCGTATGCAGTCCTGATTGTGGCGCTCACCTGCACGGCGCCAAACACGCATACGACCATCATTGGCACCAAGGCAGAAGCGACTCTCATCGCTGAAGACGACACGTCTCCATTCGTCCCTCCATTCACGCCTGTCACGACACCACTGGAGGCTGGCTGCACGATGTTGGGGCGTGAGCGGAAGACGGCCTAACGGTGTGCGGGACCGTAGCCCAGCTTCATGGAGACGGTTGCGAATGGTCCTCGCCGATACCCCAGGAGCAACAGTGTCCCTAATTTGCTGGGAAGTGGCGGTACGGTCCCCTACGGCACTGCGTAGGATCCTACGGTCTTGGCGTGCATCCGTGCGTCGCTGCGGTCCGGTCCCAGGTCGACGGGCACGTGCATCTTCCGCCGGCCACTGGCGACAACATCGATGTACTGTGGAGACCTCACGCCCCACGTGTTGAGCAATTCGGCGGTACGTGCACCCGGCCTCCCGCATGCCCACTATACGCCCTCGCTCAAAGTCCGTCAACTGCACATACGGTTCACGTCCACGCTGTCGCAGCATGCTACTAGTGTTAAAGACTGCGATGGAGCTCCGTATGCCACTGCAAACTGGCTGACACTGACGGCGGCGGGGCACAAATGCTGCGCAGCTAGCGCCATTCGACGGCCAACACCGCGGTTCCTGGTGTGTCCGCTGTGCCGTGCGTGTGATCATTGCTTGTACAGCCCTCTCGCAGTGTCCGGAGCAAGTATGGTGGGTCTGACACACCGGTGTCAATGTGTTCTTTTTTCCATTTCCAGAAGTGTATTTAAAAATAAACTGACATTTTTACGACTGTCTATCTGAAGATTGGTCCGTGCGGTCTAGGGCGCCTTGCCACGGTACGCACGGCTTCCCCCGTCGGAGGTTCGGGTCCTCCCTTCGGCATGGTTGTGTGTGTTGTCCTTAGCGTAAGTTAGTTTACGTTAGATTAAGTAGTGTATAAGCCTAGGGACCGATGACGTCAGCAGTTTGGTCCCATAGAACTTACACAAAGTTCCAAATTGAAGAGTGGTCAAGCGAATTTTCACCGACTTTTCGGAATATATTTGCAATTTAGCTTTTTCACGCAGTAAAAGGAGGATTGGTAGTACCTGCCGATGTGACAGAGAAACCTGGCTTCAAGGTACTACGAGAGTCACCCGTTTTACAGCAGTGACCAAGGCATGCTTTCCACCTATATTTTAAACTGAGACTAGAACAATGCATTTCTTAATCCTGTTTCGTAAATAATGCTGTACTTACCACACGATGTGAAACGTAGTGTATTTTTCATGCGCAAAATTATTTGATTTCAGCAATATCTGCGAAGTAGCTGACGTTTTCCATAAGTACGACAGTACACAAAAGTAATCTCCCTAGGCCTGTGAAACCACACCTTCCCGTGGACGTACAAAAAGCAACAAAAATCATAAGGACAAACTTTTTCGGTACATCCCTTTCACGGTAAAGAAAAAAAAATATTATTCACGTTCTTACGATAAGTGTAACTACACTAACTACACTGAAGAGCCAATGGAACCGGTACACCTGCCTAATATCGTGTGAGGCCCCAGTGAGCACGCAGAAATGCCGCATCACGACGTGGCATGGACTCGACTAACGTCTGAAGTAGTGCTGGAGAGAACTGGTACCATGAATCCTGCAGGGCTGTCCATAAATCCTTAAGGGTGGAGATCCCTTCTCAACAGCACGTTTCAAAGCATCGCAGATATGCTCGATAACGTTAATGTCTGGACAGTTTGGTGGCCAACGGAAGTATTTTAACTTAGAAAAGAGTTTCTGGAGCCACTCTGTAGCAGTTCTGGACATGTGGGGTGTCGTATGTGCTGCTCTGGACCTGACCAAGTCCGTCGGAATGCTCAATGGACATGAATGGGTGCAGGTGATCAGAGAGGATGCTTACGTGCGTGTGACGCGTCAGAGTCTTATCTAGATGTAACAGGGTCACATGTCACTCCAATTGCACATGTCTCACATCATTACAGAGCCTCCACCAGCTTGAACAGTCCACCACTGACATGCACGGTCATTGGATTCACAAATATGTCAGCATTTCTGTACACTTCCATCCGCTCGATACAATTTGATATGTGACTCGCCCGAGCATCCAACAGGTTTCCAGTCATCAACAGTCCAATGTCGGTGTTGACGGGTGCAGGCGAGGCGTAAAGCTTTGTGTCGTGATGTCATCAATGGTACACGAGTGGGTCTTCGGATCCGAAAGCCAATATCGATGATGTATCGTTGACTGATTCTCATGCTGACATTTGTTGATGGTCCAGCAATGATATCTGCAGCAATCTGAGGAAGGATTGCATTACTGTCACGTTGAACGATTAACTTCTGTCGTCGACGGTACCGTTCTTGCAGGATCTTCTTCCGGCCGCAGCGATGTCGGAGATTTGATGTTTCATCGCACTGCTGATATTCACGGTGCGTTCGCGAAATGGTTGTACGGGAAAATCCAAATTTCATCGCTACGTCGGAGTTGCTGTGCCCCATCGCTCGTGTGCCGACTGTATCAACACGTTCAACTCGCTTAAATCTTGATAACTTGCCATTGTAGTAGCAGTAATCGATATGACGTGTGCGCCAGGCACTTGTTGTCGCCGACCGCGGCACCGTATTCTGCCTGTTTACATATCTCTTTATTTGAATACACATGTCAAAATCAGTTATCTTGCCGCTTCAGTGTAGTTCGTACAACTATTCGTTATACGTTAATCGCGAACGTTACGGGAGTGGAATGTAGAAGAGAGCAACACGAAATCGTTTCTTATACGATCTTTCATCGGATCGACCTGATTATATGTGGTTAAGTTTTAATTTTACTTAATCACAGACTCTAGAATGAGAATTTCACTCTGCAGCGGAGTGTGCGCTGATATGAAACCTCCTGGCAGATTAAAACTGTGTGCCCGACCGAGACTCGAACTCGGGACCTTTGCCTTTCGCGGGCTAGTGCTCTACCAACTGAGCTACCGAAGCACGACTCACGCCCGGTACTCACAGCTTGACTTCTGCCAGTACCTCGTCTCCAACCTTCCAAACTTTACAGAAGCTTTCTGCGAACCAGCTTCTGTGAAGTTTGGAAGGTAGGGGACGAGGAACTGACAGAAGTAAAGCTGTGAGTACCGGGCGTGAGTCGTGCTTCGGTAGCTCAGTTGGTGGAGCACTTGCCCGCGAAAGGCAAAGGTCCCGAGTTCGAGTCTCGGTCGGGCACACAGTTTTAATCTGCCAGGAAGTTTCAAATCACAGACTGCGTGACAGCTGGATAGGATGAGGTTTACCAATTTCCTGGCCATCACCTACCCTGGAGCTACTGGAGTTGCTTTCAGGTTTCTGCGATTATTTGAAAGATCTTGTATACAAAACCCTTCGACAAGGCACAGTCTTTTTGCTCGCAGTATAGAAGAGTGCGAAGCAACACACACTACGACAAGGATACATCAGAGCATCCGGAGGCCCATGGTAACAACGGTATGGCCCTCTGAAGGGGGGGGGGCACCTTGAATGCTTCATGTAACAGTATTTCATGTAGCCTGCTGCTGCAAGCCCCACATAATTAATGTCCATTTACATCCACATCTGCACAGATACTCCACAAGCCACCGTACGGGGCGTGGCAGAGGGGGCCCTGTACCACTACTTGTCGTTTCCTTTCCTGTTCCACTCGCAAACAGAGCGAGGGGAAAACGTCTGTCTGTATGCCTCCCAATGAGCCCTAATTACTAGTATCTTATTTTTGTAATCCTTACACACATTACGTGTTGTTCGAACCTAGTGGTAAAATATCTATCAGCCTCAGATTTGCTTCGATGTCTGTCTTCAATCCGACCTGGTACGGATTCCAAACGCTCGAGCTGTACTCAAGAATGGGTCGCAATAGCGTCCTAGAAGTGGTTTCCTTTACAGGTGAACCACTCTTTCTTAAAATTCTACAAATACAGTGAAGTCGACCATTCGCCTTCCGTACCACAGTTCCCATATGCTCGTTCCATCTCATATCGCTTTGCATTTTACTCTCAGATATTTAAACGACTTGACTGCGTCAAACAAGACACGACTAATACTGTATCCGAACATTGCAGGTTTGAGCTTCCTACTCATCCGCATTAACATATATGTTTACACATTTGGGGCTAGCTGCCACTCATCACACCAGCTGCAAAATTTATCTAAGTCGCTTTGTATCTCCGTAAAGTCACTGAACTTCGACACCTTATCTCACACCACGTCATCGTCAGAACACAACCGCAGATTGTTGCCCACACTGCCCGTCAAATCATTCATGTATGTGGAGTACGACAGTGATCCTATCACATTATATCACGCAGTACGAATATTTATAAAAACTGGGATCTGATATGGAAATGAAGCATCTAGGGCTCCAGTTCCAAGAAACATATCTTAATGATATACGTTGAGAGCTATGAGAACTTCTTTTTCTTCGTCACTGTGTAACAAGTCTCTTCTCCTGCAAGCTCTTCGTTTTCCGTATTTTCCGAGGAGGTAGTATACACCAAGCAAGAAAAAACTATTCAGTATGCATGGGCTCCAAGATGCATACTTTAGACCTACGAGCACTTGTTCATCTTTGCTACTGTCAAACACGTCTCCTCTATTAAAGAAGTGTCCATATCTCTGAAATTATAATTTTTGGAGCTCATGTATACCAGACAATTTCTTCTAGTTTTGGTCCATACTACCTCCTCCCAAAATATGAAAAGCAAAGAGCTTTTTATAGATCTTTTTGTCAGTATCGAAAATGAAGATTTTGCTTCGAATGATCATCTCTCTAATATTCTTCCATGCACACGCTGTATATGGGAGTGAGCTCTCGGTACTGGTGAATGGTAGCAGGTTTGTTTACTTCTCAACAAACCAAAATTGGTCAGCTGTTAAACCACAGCTCCTTCCAGGACTCATTCGTAAAAAAACGATCCACACATACGTTGTCTGTTGTGTATGGCAATGTGAATGCCGCAACCGCGGTAGGGTGTGACAAGCTGTGAATTTCTCACCTGCGGACAGTATTCGACGATACACACTGTGGTTGGCTGCTGCAGGTGATAACCGCAGAAGGAGTAGTGTTTCGATCCTTATTAATTAACTGCGTAACAGGAAATATCGCCTATTAGCGGGTCTCATAATATTAATGATTGAACCCTCTGTGCCGCAAACAACCAGAAGTTGTCACATACTGTAAACAGCAGAAGAGCGAGAATTTTTTAGATGCTACAATCTGCCACCAGTCTCCATCCGATTGTTAATGGGCTACTATTATTATTAAGCGCTTACGCACACCTACACACGCACGCACGCGCGCACGCACACACACACACACACACACACACACACACACACACACACACACAAACACACACCAGGTATGACACAAGTTAAGCTTGCATGGATGACCGCATGTCGTAGTTTGGTGTTAGGAACCTTAGTAACATTATGCTCGCCGCGCGGAATTAACCGAGCGGTCTGGGGCTGGTCTCGGCGGAGGTTCGAGTCTTCCCTCGGGCATGGGTGTGTGTGTTTGTCCTTAGGATGATTTACGCTAAGTAGTGTGTAAGCTTAGGGACTGATGACCTTAGCAGTTAAGTCCCATAAGATGTCACACACATTTGAATGTTTTGAACATTATGCTCAAGTAATTTCCTTTAACTTACGTCTATAGTCACAAATTTTTTGTCATCCGACTACCAGTTTCGGCCTCTAATGACCATCTTCAGATATGTTTTATACAAACATGTCCTAATGTACTGCGGCCTTAGTGGCATCGTCAAATGTTAAACGCAAAATCAGGAGGAGGAGGATATTAGCGTTTAACGTCCCGTCGACAACGAGATCATTAGAGACGGAGCGCAAGCTCGGGTGAGGGAAGGATGGGGAAGGAAATCGGCCGTGCCCTTTCAAAGGAACCATCCCGGCATTTGCCTGAAGCGATTTAGGGAAATCACGGAAAACCTAAATCAGGACGGCCGGAGACGGGATTGAACCATCGTCCTCCCGAATGCGAGTCCAGTGTGCTAACTACTGCGCCAAATCGCTCGGTCGCAAAATCAGCAACAGCAGCTTCAAATATAGAGGGTGTTACAAAAAGGTACGGCCAAACTTTAAAGAAACATTCCTCACACACAAATAAAGAAAAGATGTTTTGTGGACATGTGTCCGGAAACGCTTCATTTCCATGTGAGAGCTCATTTTAGTTTCATCCACCTACGCTCAATGGAGCACGCTATCATGATTTCATACGGGATACTATACCTGTGCTGCTAGAACATGTTCCTTTACAAGTACGACACAACATATGGTTCATGCACGTTGGAGCTCCTGCACATTTCAGTCGAAGTGTTCGTACGCTTCTCAACAACAGATTCGATGACCGACGGATTGGTAGAGGCGGACCAATTCCATGGCCTCCACGCTCTCCTGACCTCAACCCTCTTGACTTTCATTTATGGGGGCATTTGAAAGCTCTTGTCTACGCAACCCCGTTACCAAGTGTAGAGACTCTTCGTGCTCGTAGTGTGGACGGCTGTGATACAATGCGCCATTCTCCAGGGCTGCATCAGCGCATCAGGTATTCCATGAGACGGAGGGTGGATGCATGTATCCTCGCTAACGGAGGACATTTTGAACATTTCCTGTAACAAAGTGTTTGAAGTCACGCTGGTACGTTCTGTTGCTGTGTGTTTCCATTCCATGATTAATGTGATTTGAAGAGAAGTAATAAAATGAGCTCTAACATGGAAAGTAAGCGTTTCCGGACACATGTCCACATAATATATTTTCTTTCTTTGTGTGTGAGGAATGGTTCCTGAAAGCTCGGCCGTACCTTTTTGTAACACCCTGTATATACAGTACTGGTTTTGCGTTTAACATTTGACACTGCCACTGTGGCTGCAGTACATTAGGACTTGTTTGTATAAAACAGATCTGAAGATGGTCATTACAGGCCGAAACCGGTAGTGTGATGGCAGAAAATTTGTGATCATAGACGTAAAGGAAATTTACTCTATATTCGGGTCACTGTTTTATTCACGACCATGTCGCAGCTTGCGATTATGCTCAAGTTTTGTAGTTGATATGAGCCTTGACTGTGACAAGTATTGTATCCTCGATTTTCTCCTAGCTCATGGAAACAAGTGTATTTACTTTATTGGTATGTCTCCACTGATACGCTCGCAGACGTGTTCCGTTACTGGAAGCGGGACACAGCACAGTTGCCCGCAGCGTGCCGGAGGCGCCATTCTAATTGCCGTCACGCCGCGCCGCCCTAAAGCACAGTCTGGCCGCTGTCAATACACAGGAGGGTCCTCAAAACGCCGGCCCTGACAGCCGTCACGCGCAGAGCTCGGCGGATGCGGGGCTGCTGCGGCAAGTGGGCCGCGCCGCTCTCGCGCTAATGGCGGACCCGCCTCCCAGGCCCTTAGTGACACACTTCCAGTCACGCTAAGGAAAAACACAGCTGCGGCGTGAGGCTGTGCACTTCTCTAGAGGTAACGTCCGTGTGTGATTGGTGGAGAACGGCTGCAAAGTGTGTTTTTGCTACAGGCAACGCCAAATATTAAACCAATCATTCTCTTCTTGTATATCGAAAGTTACAGCTCTCTCTTGCTCATTATACAAAATAAATAAAGAAATAAAGTGCTTGCACATGTGTCTGTCGACCACTTACCATATTTTTCCTTAATAGATGATACAAATATAGGTTTCAACAGTGATCCTCTCCTTGTAGGTTGTAAAGTATTACTATCTTTACAACGTTTCTCATCGAGCCATATACGTTATCTCGCATTTCTAGCTGCTTCTCTCACACAAACAATGTTAAAAATTCAGAAATACAGGGTCACCACCAGCCCAAGCCCTTCCTAGCCATTCAGAAAAAAACGGAACTGGAAAGTTATTAGTTTAATTACTTTAATAATTTAATTACAAGTATGCAAATTTCTTTAAGTATCCAGATAAATAGCACTCCATGTCGTGCATGAAGCAACTTGATTAATTCACCATTTTAAATGGGAGTAAGTGGGTAAGATCAACACCACAGAATTTATCTTTCAAGGAGATTATTTATTCTATCTAAGTATCTGGTTGCACATCCTAACTACACATAACTGGTGCCTGACTAGAACTATTTAAGTAAGAATTACGTGAGAATGTAACAGAGCACAATTTAACTACAGCTAGAAGAAACACAGATAACGGGGGTGGGAGACAATGATACTATCATCTCCTTAGTAATTTATACCATAAAAATATGTCAGTGAGATTCGCATTACGATTCTACGCACGCACAATTCTGGGACTGCCGAACTGGAGCACGTGGTGCATTCCGAATCAAACTGTTGCGCTGCTTTTTAGAAAGCGCAAGAAAGAACAGATATTGTTGCAGAAATTATAGCTCATTAAAACTGTTAAAATAAAGCCTATTGCGTTGCCGTGGTGAACCAGAAGGGTCACTGATTACCAAACACGTGGCACAAAATCGACACACAAAGACAAAAGCAACTTCCACAAAATATAAGCTAAAAAATCATACTTGTTTTGACACAGTATTACAAACGTTCGGTTGAAATGATCCTAACCAGCTTTTAATAATTAGATTTACCGTTTGAAATTCTACTTCACCGTTGTTCAAAATGAACAAAGTAACTTCCACACTTTTAACTCAAACACCCAAAAATCGACTATTTAAACCAATATAATTATGGCCCAATCGGAAAAATAACTCACTTCACACGCTTGAGTTAAGCTGAAATTCTTATGTATTTCAACAGATAAACATAAGGAAGTCCTAACTCAACTTGCTTCCTATCACCTGAAACCCCCCTACTATCCGTACTCACCAAGCGTTCACCGAGAGTGCCGCTTTCTGTTTCGACGTTACCCCGTGGAGCGGAAGCTACCAGAGGCGTAGCCCTCCGTCGCCAACCTCACTCATAAAAACAGCTTTCGACTAAGATGGATAAACCTCTCTGTTCAGGTGTTGGAAACCTAAGGTGGTCATCCTGTGCTTTCCTTCGAACTAGACGCAACATCGTCTGCTCCCTGCAGACGATGACGAACTCAGCGTTTCCCACAAAACAAAACCGATACCCCAAATTAAAACAAACATATAATATTCAATAGGCCTTATTTGAGTGCTCAGTCTTTCTGAAAGAGTTCACGAACTGAGCTAAAAATCAGGTAGTAAAGTGCATAAGTTGTACCGAATTCGACAAGCGTCTTATGAAACGACTTCACAGAGATTTTTCAAGGTCTATCAAATGATTTGTGTTAATAGCTTTTGAACGCCTATAAACACAGCCACAAGAGTGTCGGAACTCACACAGTACTCAGAACAACACGAAAAGCTGCTTCATATTCACTAATCACTGGTGACGTCTACGTGCGGTGCATAGTATAATTTATTGCATGAACAGCATATGTGTATTTCAGCCAATAATCTCTCTCCTTATTCTTTGTAGCTTTTACACGTACTAAATCAAACTGATATAAGCTTCTAAATAATCATAATTATAAGAGAATCATTTATTCTGAAAATGTAACAGGCTAACAGATGTAAAATAAATCTAGCACGTAAATCACTTAATTTTCAGTTAAGTAATTAACAAACTTTGTAGCAGTTACAGTAATAGCTTTCAACTTGATTCTGAAGAAGTCTGATAGCAAGCTCCAAGTGTCACAAGAGTTTGTTCAGCTGCACTTCGAATGTGTTTTAGCCGATTAGTTGACACACTGTTGTAACTTTCCGTTTATCATTGTATTCCTAAGCAAATTACATAGCGCCAATATATTTATGAATGTAACAAATATCAAGAAATAAGATGACTGCCAACATATAGATCGTTTCTGTCAGCACAGATACTTTTCGTCATGCGCAGAAGTTTGGTTTCGATCATATACAAATCGCAGTGCTCGAATGACTGAATAATAACTTGGGAACATTTACGTAAATTAAGTAACAAAATTAAAATTCGAATCATGACGCAGAGCTGTCAGTCACTTAATCACAGTGAAAGTTTTACGTACAGTTACAAGTAAAACTTGCGTAACAACACTCCACGTTTAATTATCATACTAAACTCCATTAGCTTAGAGCTGTTCATATTCAATGTACTAATATATAAATGCTAAGCCCAAAGGGTATAAAATAACATAATAACCCAAAAAGCAAACGCCTAACTTCATTTTATATGAAAATTAAGTTGATCAAGTTATAAAGTACTGAAAGCTTCGGAAGGTGTCGTCTGCCTACATGTTTCACGGAAATAATGTTTCCGTTACTGTAATACAGCAATTGGAAAAAATATGGAAACACTAAAAACAACCACTACCATGCCTGTACGGTGTATCAGAACAGTTGCCATTCAAAACAGCTTGCAGTCTTTTCAGAATGGGTAAATTCAGGTTCTGTATGATTTTCAAGAGTCTTTATTTAACCAGCGAAATAGCGGCAAGTTTAGCTAATGATGACAGAGGTGGATAGAGACCATGCAACCTTCTCACCAAATTAGACTAGAAAGACTCAATACTATTGTGATACGTTGCTGTGGTGGCCAGTCTCGGACGATGCGTGCTGTGTGATCAGGTGCCCTGTCCCCTTGGACCACAATATGACTGAGGAACAAACATTGCACCAAGGCATGGATCTCATTAGCCAAAATGGACACATAGTCCCTGGTAGTAACGTGACCTTGTGCAGTATACATGGGGCCCACGTAATATCGTAATATGACTGCCCAAATGATCCCCGAACCACCGCCACGTTTCCCTCTTGGGATGGAGACTCGACCAGAACTTCGAAACAGCGTGAAACAAGACTAATCCGACCGAAACAGATTTCGTATTTCTCAATACTCCAGATTTTATGAGTTCGGCTCCACGTTTTCCTGTTATAGTCGTTTGCATCACTGGTTAGTTGTTTTGCAGTTCCAGTTCGACGTGCAATTCCCTGTTTATGGAGCTCCCTTCGTAGTGGTTTAGCACCGACGATGTTCACGAGTGCGGCATTCAATATTGCGGCGAATGTCGCAGGTGTCATCCTCTTATTATTCGTCACAATCCTCTTCACTGACCGTCTGTCACGATAACTGAACAGACACTACCTCCCGCGTTTTGTCTTGGCCGATGATGTTTTTCCACCAAACACTTTCTACATCTACATCCTTACTCCACAAGCCACCTGATGGTGTGTGGCGGAGGGTACTTTGAGTAGTTCTATCGGTTCTCCCTTCTCTTCCAGTTTCGTATTGTTCGTGGAAAGAAATATTGTCGGTATGCCTCTGTGTGGGCTCTAATCTCTCTGATGTTATCCTCATGGTCTCTTCGTGAGATATACGTAGGAGGGAGCAATAAACTGCTTGACTCATCCTGTGTCGTCGTAGCTGAAGTCTGCTTCACATCTCCTGTGCAGATAGCTACATTAAATTAAGTATTAACTGTATTTTTCTTACTTCTCACTTCTTCTTCCGTGTGTTTTTGCTTTTAGGAAGCTTTAATTTTCAAGTACTAGCAATAGTGCTCCATAGATTTCGTATTTGTTTTGAATACAGTCAGAGAGAGTCCCTTTAGTTAGCTGTAGTGCCAGTAGTGCTAGTGTCTGTTTTGAATACAGTCCGGAGACAGGGACTGCTTATTTTCATTGTTTTCAACAAGAAGTGTCTAGCAACCACAGTTCAGCCGCCTTTAGTGAATTAGCAGTCTAGTTAAAAGTTGATTAACTCTCTACAGTAAGTTGATTTCTTAGGATGGATTGTATGTCTGACTGCAGTGTACGTATGCGGGAGGAGCTGGCCACTGTTCGCAAACAGCTGAACGTGATGATGGCCGCGGTCAGCAGTCTTCAGGCTGCTGCCTCGGAGTGTAGCAGCAGTGGGGAGTCTGGTGCTTCGCATGGTACACTCCAGGTGTTACATGCTTCGCCCACGGTCCCTGCTGTCGAGACATCTAAGTGGGTATCGGGCGCGGTTGGGCCACCCTCTCCCCAAGGGGAGTGGCGGGTTCAGCGGCGTTCGCGGCGCACGAGGCGGAGGGTCAACGTGGAGGCTGGCCGTGTGGCATCGCCCGCTCTGCCTGTGAGTGGACATGTGGCCGCTCCATCAGCAAGGTCCGACCAGGCACACGGGGGGAGGGGTTTATTAATGATTGGGAGCTCCTACTTTAGGCGGGTGATGGAGCCCCTTAGGGAAATAGCGCAAAGGTCGGGGAAGAAGGCTAGTAGTCACTCTGTCTGCTTGCCGGGGCTCTCATCCGAGATGAGGAGGAGGCCCTGCCGGCGGCGATAGAGAGCACTGGGAGCACCCGACTGCAAATTGTTGCTCATGTCGGCACCAATGACTGCTGCCGTCTGGGTTCAGAGGTCATCCCCAGTTCATACAGGCGGTTGGCGGAGTTGCTGAAGGCGGAAAGCCTCGCTCGCGTTGTGGAATCTTAGCTGACTATTTGTAGTATCGTTCCCAGAACCGATCGCCCCTTAGGGAATCGGCTCTGTTGGTTACAGAAATACTGACCATACGAGCTCCAACAAGTTGCCCACGTTCGAATTCACTTACTTCCGACATAATGCACTCGTATCTACACAGAATACTGTTCACACCACTAGTGACACTTGCAACGTAGCGAGGAGTGTGTCAGAAGTCTCCACTACATCGAAAACAATGTAGCCAACTTAACGCTATTCTTTCCATTGTGTAAGATTGGAAATACATAAGCACTCAGTTATCGATAGTAACAATCTGAGGACGCAACAAGGGAGCGCGATTCTAAGTGGTGTCAGTCGAGAGCTCGGAGACGGAAGACGTGTCACACTGCCCTCACGTCGGTGATGGCAGATCTCACCACACTCAAGGCCTGATTTCATTCATATAACCAGGAGAGATTCACATGGTTCAACTACGCTTGAAGATGGAATTCAAGGTAAAATTCGCAAGCATAGCGCAAAAGCAATTGCAGGGCTAGGCTCGTAATTCTTAGTCCGAGTTTGCAATAATCCCATGTTTTGCTTCTCAGTTAAAGAAACATTCTTATCCTCCTTATAATAATTATTATTCTACAGGTCTATTTAATAAATATAATGTGGTTTTTAAATGTTAATGAAATTTTGAAATTGAAATAATTTTTCAATCTGCCACTCAGCCATTATTGACACTTACATGGTCATTGTGAGGCATTTCGCCATTGTTAATCCTTGGTCAGGTTGATTTCCGAAGTTTTCAAACAGACTTAATTTTTGAAATCCCTTCTTACAAGTTTATTAACAACACCCAAACAAACTCCTTTTAATTAAATTCATTCATAGTAACAAGAGGCTTTAGCCGCTGCTGCTGTATGCTGCTGCGAGTTGCCGTAAACGTCATGGAAAAAGGCAGTCTTCTAAAGATGTGAGTGCAAAAGCTAGGTTCAAAACAGAGTCACTGACACACCACAACATGTCATGTACTCTAATTGTCACGTATTAACTCCTCTCACATGCTGACGTTCCACGAGACATACAGGTGTTCGCTGTCACTTTCCCCATTTATTTTCTTACCGTTTGCATTCTCACTATAAGGTGGAGCTAAGAGCACGCTACCCGTCAGTTTTTTTAAACATTTCTGCTGATAAAATGCCCCATAGATGACTCAACATCGAATTCGTTTGGTTTGTTCCTTCTGGCAATTGCAGATTGCCACAACTTCAGTGTATTTCTAAGCAACTCGGTTTAAGCGATGATTCTTTCAGTTCATAGGTATTTCGTCGATATTTGAATTTTCAGGTCATGGTTGCTACCATGAATTTCACCGCAAACTCCTGCAGTGAAGAAGCTATTCTGGACAAGCCTAGATTTTAGCTGAGGATAACAAACTGTCCACAGACTCCATCGTAAGGGTAACGGTAAACATCCGATGTAAATATTTGCAGATGAATATATTATGAATGAGCTAATCTGTATGTGACTACTGTCGCCAAACAGTTGGCACTAACTTTAAACCAAATTCTGTGAATACAATTTCATGTTCTATTTGTATCAGCTTCGCTGCATCCACGTAACCCACAGACTGCTACACTCTGAATTGATATTTATCAGATACAGCTGAATTACTGTGTATTTTTGTGATTACAGCACTTAACAAACAAAGAATTTATTAGTCCGATTGATACGTGGC
This sequence comes from Schistocerca serialis cubense, assembly GCF_023864345.2. Taxonomy (NCBI): domain Eukaryota; kingdom Metazoa; phylum Arthropoda; class Insecta; order Orthoptera; family Acrididae; genus Schistocerca; species Schistocerca serialis. The sequence goes on from NC_064644.1 coordinate 67,158,141, forward strand.
AGAAATATGAGAAAAATCTAAAGATATTACCTGTGACTGTGTGATGTGACAGGATCTCAGGAGGAAATGTCTCGAGTAGACCTGGAACAGCCGCAGACAGACTTTGTGGAAACATCGCAACGTGACAGACACACAAACAGAGGATATAAAGAATTTTTTCGTTTGTAGTTGCAGAAGCGCTATGCTACGAGTAATAAACATGACAGATTGTACTGAAGATTACATTGAATTTGCCCAGAGAAGGAGAGGCAGAGAGAGGAAGAGCGAGAGAGGAAGAGCGAGAGAGACAGAGAGAGAGAGAGAGAGATCGAGAGAAGGAAACACAAACAGTTAGTAGTACTATTACCAAATTCAGTAAACCAGTATGAGCCAAATGAACATAAACGTCTTTTGCAGTTTCGTTTCCGCAACATATCCAGCTTATCACGTCCCACGTACGATGCCCTGTCTCGACTATAAGTGTCGGTTTGTTTCGCATTACAAGCTCCCCGATCGAGAAGGCGTGCCGGTATCCGGCACGAATGCGCCGCCGGCCGGAGTGGCCGAGCGGTTCTAGGCGCTACAGTCTGGAACCGCGCGACCGCTACGGTCGCCGGTTCGAATCCTGCCTCGGGCATCGATGTGTGTGATGTCCCTAGGTTAGTTACATTTAAGTAGTTCTAAGTTCTAGGGGACTGATGACCACAGTAGTTACGTCCCATAGTGCTCAGAGCCATGTGAACCATTTTGAACGAATGCGCCCGGGGGATTAGTGGCAAGGTCCGGTCCGCTGGCGAGCCTGTGGAGGGTCTTTAGGCGGTTATCCATCTGCCTCGCAGAATGCGGACTGGTTCCCCTTATTCTGCCTCAGTTACACTATGTCGGCGATTGGTGTGCAAACACTTTCTCCACGTACTGATTACATCATAATTAATCTACCATACCAAGCAAGAGCTTGGGGTACACTCCTCTGGTATGAAACGTTCCTGGGGGAGGGGGGGGGGTGGAGGGGAGGGGGGTCCACGGGGGGCCGAACGGCACGATAACACTGGGGTCTGTGTAGGGCAGCGGTGGGGTGGGTGGACTGCTGTGGCCTGTTGTGGGGTTGTGACCCAATGATGGGTACGACGAGACGAAGCCTCTCTGTCGTTTATAGGTCCATGGTTCAATACACAATACTCAAATACAAAACTCTGGTAGAAAATATCCAAAGACAAAGAATCGTGTTTCGGAAGTTCCAGCCCTCTCGGTATGAATGTAGCAACTAGCTGCACGATTTTATTGATTTTTGTTACACATAACGTTAGCATTAGTTGGCGTGATGAGTTTCATAACATAAAGAAGACGTTCTTAGAGGATCTAAAACACTTTCTGTACATATTTTGATGTTTCGTGTCCACAGTACTCTATACTCCTATCTGCAGCTGAACATACAGTCAGTTCCACAAGAAAGTGTACGCCGTTATCTGTCAGAAATAAAAGACACTGTTGTAGATATATGTGTACATGAAAATACATATTATTACTAATTGCACAATTACCTAAAAGTTAATAAAATCGCCGCCATTATCGATTATAACTTGGCACCTTTTTGGCATTATTTTCTCCACATCGTCTTGATTTAATGTGACAGCTGCTTCAAAGTACATATTGGCGTGGCTTTGAGCTTCATCCTAAAATGTGACCAAACATTCCGATCGAATTTTCATCCAGAGACATTGAGGTCAGTTCATCGTGGACAGGCCGTTGTCTCGTTTCCAGGCTGTTCAGAGACGGCTGCGATGTTTCCGGTCACTGTCCTCTTGAAGCACACGGTTTGCCTCGTTAGAACCAAATAGCTTCTTAACGGACCTCAGGAGGCATTTTTGAGTAATACTGAGCTCTTTTTTCAGCGTTTAAACTGGCTGTAAGTAAGTGCAGATGGTGAAAACCGTGTTTAGAGGAACATCCCAAACGTGCACTTTTACCGGGTGTTTAACAGCCCGTTGAAGCAATCCTTCATGCTTCAGTCTTTTGAAAGAGGAGACCGGGCACAGAGAGATGAATTGCAAGGAACACTGCCTCGTTACGCTTCAGATACTTTGCACCCATTTTTAACTGCAACCGACCAAACAATACATTCAACTCGTAACTCAGTTTATCCGTATACTGTGCCAAAGCACATTGATTACGGATTCGATACCGCTATGAGAGTGCGACCTCAGAAAGCTTGTGCAATAGAAACTTTTCTTCTTTTCCTTTAATTACTCAGTACCACGTCTCAGAATCTCATTGAGGACAATAAGATAATTTTCTCTAATCTCTACGTTTGTGTACAAAGCGATTGAAATGTAAATGGCGCTCTCATTTTGAGGGTATTGTCAGGCTACAAAGCAAACCGCGCCTCTTTACATCGGTAGCTATAGTCCACATTTTCCAACAGCTACATCTACATCTACATCTACATTCATACTACGCAAGGCACCCAACAGTGTGTGGCAGAGGGCACTTCACGTGTCACTGTCATTACCGCCCTTTCCTGTTCCAGTCGCGTACGTGTCGCGGGGAGAACGACTGCCGGAAAGCCTCCTTGCGCGCCCGAATCTCTCTAATTTTACATTCGTGATCTCCTCGGGAGGTATAAGTAGGGGGAAGCAATATATTCTATACCTCATCCAGAAACGCACCCTCTCGAAACTTGGACAGCAAGCTACACTGCGATGCGCCTCTCTTGTAGAGTCTGCCACATGAGTTTGCTAAACATCTCCGTAGCGCTACCACGCTTACCAAATAACCCTGTGAAGTAACGAGCAGCTGTTCTTTGGATCTTCTCTATCTCCTCTATCAACCCGACCTGGTACGGATCCCACACTGATGAGCAATACTCAAGTATGGTCGAACGAGTGTTTTGTAAGCTACCTCCTTTGTTGATGGACTACATTTTCTAAGGAGTCTCCAAATGAATCTCAATCAGGCACCCGCCTTACCAACAATTAATTTTATATGATCATTCCACTTCAAATCGTTCCGCTCGCATACTCCCAGATATTTTACAGAAGTAACTGCTACCAGTGTTTGTTCCGCTATCATATAATCATACAATAAAGGATCCTTCTTTCTATGTATTCGCAATACGTAACATCTGTCAATGTTAAGTGTCAGTTGCCACTCCCAGCACCAAGTGCCTATCCGCTGCAGATCTTCTTGCATTGCGCTGCAATTTTCTAATGCTGCAACCTCTCCGTATACTACAGCATCTTCCGCGAAAAGCCACATGGAACTTCCGACAATATCTACTAGGTCATTTATATATATATTGTGAAAAGCGATGATCCCATAACACTCCGCTGTGGCACGCCAGAGGTTACTTTAACGTCTGTAGACGTCTCTCCATTGGGAACAACATGTTATGTTCTGTTTGCTAAAAACTCTTGAATCCAGCCACACAGCTCGTCTGATATTCCGTAGGCTCTTACTTTGTTTATCAGGCGACAGTGAGGAACTGTATCGAACGCCTTCCGGAAGTCAAGGAAAATGGCATCTACCTGGGAGCCTGTATCTAACATTTTCTGACTCTCATGATCAAATAAAGCGAGTTGGACCTCACAAGAAAGAGCACAGAAAAACTATCTTCATAGTCTGCTTCAAATATTACATAAGTTTACATGCAGAAACTCACCAGTACAAGTCGATAAGATAAAGAGTGGCGAACAGGGAGCGAAAGCTACTAGCGAAAACCAACTTACCGAAAAAAGGTAAATTATTTAATTGACTCGAGTTAAGTGATCCTCTTAACAAAACAATAAAATTTCAACAAGATTATTCCAGTCAGGCTTACACACAAATGTATAAGAACTACCAAAACGTATATTAATGCACCTAGTTTGCACTTACGTGACAAAATTCGTCGGACAGCGATATGCACTTATACCAACGGCGGTAGCGTCTCGTGCAGAAAGTATAAAAGGGCCGTGCATTGGCGAAGCAATTATTTGTACTCAGATGATTCATCTCAATAGGTTTCCGACATTATTATGGCCGTACAACGGGAATTAACAGGCTTTTTACACGGAATGGTACTTAGAGCTAGACGCATGGGACATTCCATTTCGGCAATCGACAGGGAATTCAATGTTCCGAGATCCACAGTATCAAGTGTATGCCTAGAATACCACATCTCAGGCATTACCTCTCTCTGCGGACAACGCAGTGGCCGACGGTCTTCCCTTAACGGCCGAGAGCAGCGGCGTTCGCATAGAGCTGTCAGTGCTAACAAAAAATGGTTCAAATGGCTCTGAGCACTAAGTTAAGGGAGTACGGCAACAAACGACCGCAGCAAGTGCCTTTGCTAATAGCACGACGTCGCCTGCAGCTCCTCTCCTGGGCCGCGCGAGGGATGGTGGGGGGGTGGGGGGGGGGGGGAAGGAGGTAGCCATGCGCGGTCTGAGGCGCCTTGCAATGTGTAGGGCGGCTCCCAGCTCCAGAGGTTCGAGTTCTCCCTCAGGCATGGGTCTGTGTGTTGTCCTTAGCGTAAGACCGTTAAAGTTAGATTAAGTAGTGTGTAAGCCTAGAGACCGATGACCTCAGCAGTTTGGCCTCATAGGTACTTACCACAAATTTCCAAACTTTTCCTCTTCTGTGCTCATGACACTATCAGTTGGACCCTAGACTAGTGTGAAGCCGTCAGCTGTTCAGATAATTCCGAATTTTTGAAACTTCCTGGCAGATTAAAACTGTGTGCCCGACCGAGACTCGAACTCGGAACCTGTGCCTTTCGCGGGCAAGTGCTCTACCATCTGAGCTACCGAACCACGACTCACGCCCGGTACTCACAGCCTTACTTCTGCCAGTACCTCGTCTCCTACCTTCTGTAAAGTTTGGAAGGTAGGAGACGAAGTACTGGCAGAAGTAAAGCTGTGAGTACCGGGCGTGAGTCGTGCTTCGGTAGCTCAGATGGTAGATCACTTGCCCGCGAAAGGCACAGGTCCCGAGTTCGAGTCTCGGTCGGGCACACAGTTTTAATCTGCCAGGAAGTTTCATATCAGCGCACACTCCACTGCAGAGTGAAAATCTCATTCTGAATCCGAATTTTTGTTGAGGGGTGCTGAAAGTAGGGTTCGATTGTGGCGCAGACCCCAAGAAGCTACGGACCCAAGTCGTCAAGAAGGAACTGCGCAAGATGCTGGTTCGTCTATAATGATGTGGACTGTGTTTACATACAGTGGACTTGGTCTTCTGGTCAGACTGAGACAAACTTTAACTGGAAATGTTTATGTTCGGTTACTTTGATACCATTTTCAGCCATACATGGACGTTATCTTCCCAAACACAACTGTGGCATGTCACAAGTCCACAGAGTTGGCGATTTGTTTGAAAAACATTCTGGACAGTTCCAGTGAATGATTTAGCCTGCCAGATGGTCCTATATAAATTTCAGCGAACAAGTATCGGACATAATAGAGAGGTCACTTCGTGCACAAAATACTTCCCCAGTCATGCTTCAGCAGGTATGGACGGCTGTGGAGGCAGTATGGCTCAATATTTCTGCAAGGGACTTCCAACGACCAGTTGAGTCCATGCCGCATCGAGCTGCTGCACTGTGCCGGGAAAAAGGAGGTCCCACTCGATGTTAGGAGGTACCCCATGGAATTTATCGCCTCGGTGTAAAATAAGCAGCTGCCCTTTGTAACCAAGTCTTGACGTGCATAATGCTCAGTAAGCTGATTTTATTTTGCAACTTTTACCAGTCAGTAAACTGGCCATACATGATAATTATGACATCTGAGAAACTCTTATAACACACGAAAATCAAAAAACCGTACACAATGAAAGGAAAATAAGAAGAAACATACGGAAATCTTTCACAGAGCAGAAAAAAGATTGTGAATCTATAAAGCTGGTAATACTAAATAAAGAATCATTAATATTATGTAAAAACACATTCTTAAGACCAATGGAAATAAATAATAACAGAACATCATGTCACACAATAACTTCTGCATGTAATCCCAGCAATAGCAGACTATATCTCACACACAAACACATTTTTCTTTTCTTTTTTTTACATCCGGTAGGAGAACTATAACCACTACAAATGGAAACATAACCAGTAACCAACAGACCTGCAATGACACTGAAAGGGTAAACAGTGCTTGGCAATTTAAATAAAGCTCAATCTTGCAAGAACGATCCACAGGAACACTCCGCTTGCTCTGCCGTGGTGGATCAGAAGGCTTTAAGTGTTTTGTTTTGAAATGTTTCACACCGGATTAAATTTTTTATAGATGTCCCACTCGTGGAGCAAAGAGAAAAGAGAAGCTTGTTAACATCGAGCATAAATATAAGTGTTAGGAAGTCTTTTCTGAACGTAAATGTTCTCAAGGGAGTCTTGTATGGAAGTGAGACATAGGCGATAAACAGTTCAGACGAAAAGAGAAAAGAAACTTTTCGAAACGAGAGGCTGCAGAATAATACTCTAAATTTGATGGGGAGATAAATTAATTAATGAGTAAGTACTGAATCGAATAGGAGAATTAAAAATATATGATACAACTTTTCTATCGGTTGATAGACACATTATGAGAGAATCACAGTTTAAAAATTAAGGGAACTGATAGGAGCTAAAAACTGCTGAGAAAGACCAAGGAATGAATACATTAAATAAGTTCAAGTGGAGGTCGGTTAGAATGGCTTTTCGGAAGTGAAGAGAGCTCCACAGCATAGAGCAGTGTAGGGAGCTGCATGGAATTGGTTCTCTGGATGAAAACCGCAACAGCAACGACATGATACACACTAGTGATCCGTATCTTACGACCATATACTGTACATCTTAGTAAAATGCTGTAATACCTTCTTTGATCTCGATAACCCTGCGTGATCTGGATACCAATTCTTTAAACAGTTCTTCGTGGTTTCCCCAGTCTCAGTCATACAGTAAAGCAATTTGCCAGTGATATAGCTGAAGAAGTAAACTTATTCGCGAAACTTAATGTTAATCTTATTCGAAGAACGTAGAATATTCCTAATTGTATGACATTAATACTTTTGACTCTGTCTGGTGACCTTATTTCGGAAGACCAGGAGAAGTTGAAATAAATGAAACACAAAAATATAGGGAATACAATTCAGAAAAGGAATCAAATGCAAAGCAATTTTCTAGTTAAAAGATCAGTTCTGCATACTTACAAAATTACGAAAATATTATTTGTTTTACTATTTAAGAATAAAATTAGTTCGTTGATATTTGGTGTAGATATCAGTGAACTGCTTAAGTTAGAAGATGAAGTGTTTCATTGCCAATGTACATAGGATGCTGTAAGTTGCACGGAATAGCTGCAGTAGTTCCAATAGTGGGAAACATGTTATTCATTTAATTCGTCTCGGGGAAATTCAAGGAAATTTGAATTAATATCGGCTCCCCGAATCTTATTTCTTACATATTTTTATTAAGACAGAAACGACTACCCGCTACTCATATTTTCTGCCACTGTAGGGCGTGGAGTTAATTGTAGCACATAACAAAGCTGCTATCTCGTTGACATATTTCACCTTATTTCATCGCGCATTTTAATACTAGCAGCATTAATGATACTATTTTCTACTTTTGTGTTTCGATGAAAGCAGGATTGCAGCAAACATTTGGTATCGAATATCTCAGACACACAAGCTGACGGAATAATCCGGGGTGGCACAGTTTACAATAGACCACCTGCCGTTGTTCCCAGTTCGCGCTGCATTGAGGCAAAAAAGGAGAAGTTCCGAACAGTGGCCTGAAACTCGTCACCTGTGTTACAATATGGTCTCGTGGACTGCCTGCAGCAGCAGCGAAATATTCCGAAACAGTGCTTTTACCCTTGGAGAGCGAGACAGAACATTAGCACCGGAGTTTGTTCCAGTCTTCTCGTATCAAACTGAGTAAATTTTTCCTACGTTCTTATCGTCACAAAGTTGGCCTCCATTCGTAGTAGCGAAGAACGAAATTGATACTCTCTGAATGCCTCTCGATTGGCTACACTTCTATAACACAGCAGTCCGCTACTTATGACCTCTCACCTTCAGAGAGCATCTCGTGATGTATCTCAAAAAAGTTAAAGACAGTGATATAGCCAAAATTTAACAGTGTTTTTAATAAACACTCATACGTTACATCTGATACGTAAACAAGAAGAAGCTGTACAATTCGGTTAAGTGCATGAGAGCGAAATGACGTACAATAGTGAAATGTTACTGTGTTACAGCGGCAACATTAATTATGAAGGAACATGAAACATTATATGTAACAGTTACTTTGAAGATACGGTTCAGTGGAGTGAAAGGAATGGCCCAAAAGAAATTCCTTCAATCAAATTTAAACTCCAGCAGGTTATCTATATGTAATTTAATTTGTCTCGCAGTTAGTTGAATACATGTATTCCAATGTAATGATTCCTTCCATACTAATATTAGACCCAGTAATGGCCCAACAGAAGTTCTTTAATTCAGCTGTAAACACTAGCACGTTATCTATATGAAATTTAATTAGTCAAGGCAGTTTTTTGAATGTAAGTGTACAAATATAATGACTCGTTTTCACACTAATATCAGCTTCGTAGGGTATATTTGTAAAGGCTGTTTTGGGTTCTACTGCTACTCCGACGTTTTTTGTTACTTTTTGAGAAAACAAAATTATTGGCAATTGCCGATCGTAGATGAATGAAAAAGCTTCACTACTTTTAGGAGGTGGGTTTTCCAAATCAGATTGTGTGGTAAAAGTAATCAATATCTGTTACTCGTATTTAACTGACTGAACTACTTTTGTAGCTTTTAGAGGCCTATGAGACGCACTAAACTGTTATACCGATACTCGTTAAGCTTAAATTATGATCCATTTGCCCCAGACTAAATGTTGTTTCCAGATGTTTCAATTGGTTGTCTTTCTATAACACAACCAATTTACATTTCAATACATGTAACAGCTGCTCAATAGAGAGAATTTGGCAGCAGTGTAACATATATGGTACAACAAAATATGCACACAGAGAAGAATGATATAAGTTAACCACTAGTGTGTATTGTCAGTGCTATTGTACAATAAATACTCTAAATAAATATTACTTGAATTGCTTCAGAAGCCAAGTTCTTAGTTTCAGTTTTAGTTAACACAATTCGAAGTGAATAATGTTACACATCGATTAAGAGAGCCTTACATGCCTGCACCGTGGATATTGCCATGTTTCTAATTTCCAAGTGCATGCCTTGAAACGAGTAATCTTTATTTATTGCGACAGAAGCAAGTACTGAATATAATTCCACGATTTACGTAGATACCTACACTCACGTGACGATCATAATTTGATTTCAATAAGTACATAAGTTTGCTACATAAGTACCAGCCAGAAAAATGAAACATTGCAAATCAGCTAATTTCTTTGTGTACACATACACCGGTATACTTGGGAAGGCAGGAGAACCAGATCGGTGTTGACTATATAATAACAGGTAAGGAGTTCAGGAAGGCTGTGAGGGACACACGTGTATTTAGGGGATTCTTTGATGACACTGATCACTATTTAATCTGCAGTGAAATTGGTATTGTGAGGCCGAAAGTGCAGGAGGTCAGGTCCATATGTAGGAGGATAATAGTAGAGAAACTTCAGGATAAGGAAATCAGGCACAAGTACATAACAGTGATCTCAGGAAGGTACCAGTTAGTTGAATGTAGTCAATTACAGTCATTGGAAAAGGAATGGCCAAGGTACAGGGACACAGGACTAGAAGTGGCTAAAGAATGTCTTGGAACATTAGTGTGTAAAAGTAGGATGAAGCAAACAGCTTGGTGGAATGACACAGTCAAGGCAGCCACTAAAAGGAAAAAGAAGGCGTATCAAAGATGGCTACATGCTAGAACTCAGGTAGACAGAGAAAGTTATGTTGAAGAAAGAAACAAAGCCAAACATATAATTGCAGCATCCACGAAGAAATCTTCGGAAGACTTTGGAAACAGGTTGGAGACTTTGGGTCAAGCTGTTGGAAAACCATTCTGGAGTGTAATTAGCGGTCCTCGAAAGGGAGGTAAGAAGGAAATCACAAGTATTTTGGACAGGTCAGGAAAACTGCTGGTGAATCCTGTTGATGCCTTGGGCAGATGGAGGAAATATTTTGAAGATTTGCTCAATGTGGGTGAAAATACGATGAGTAATGTTTCAGGTTTCTATGTACAATGGGATAGGAATGATGATGGAAATGGGATCACATTTGAGGGAGGGGAGAATATGGACAATAGACTGCAGTGCAAAAAAGCGGATGGGGTGGAAGAAATTAAGTCATAACTCATCAAATACAGTGGAATGTCAGGTCTTAAATGGCTACACAGGACAATTGAAATGGCGTAGGAATCGGGACAGGTTCCATCAGACTGGACGAAGGCAGTAATATAACCAATCTTTATACATGGAAACAGAAAATATTGTAACAACTACAGAGGTATCTCCTTAATCAGCGTTGTGGCTAAAATCTTCTCAGGTATTGTTGAAAGGAAATTGCGAGTATTAGTGGAGGATAAATTGGATGAAAATCAGTGTGGGTTTAGGCCTCTTAGAGGTTTTCATGACCAGATCTTTAGCTTAACAATGGAGAAGTGTTACGAGTGGAACAGGGAATTGTATCTATGCTTATAGATCTAGAAAAGGCTTATGACCGGGTTCCTAGGAGGAAGGTATTGTCTGTTCTACGAGATTATGGAATAGGAGGCAAACTTTTGCAAGCCATTAAAGGTCTTTACATAGATAGTCAGGCGGCAGTTTGAGTTGACGGTAAATTTAGTTCATGGTTCAGAGTAGTTTCAGATGTAAGACAAGGTTACAACCTGTCTCCACTGTTGTTCATATTATTTATGGATCATATGTTGAACGGTTCAAATGGCTCTGAGCACTATGGGACTCAACTTCTCAGATAATTAGTCCCCTAGAACTTAGAACTAGTTAAACCTAACTAACCTAAGGATATCACACACATCCATGCCCGAGGCAGGATTCGAACCTGCGACCGTAGTGGTCTCGCGGTTCCAGACTGCAGCGCCTAGAACCGCACTGCCATTTCGGCCGGCGATCATATATTGAAAACAATAGACTGGTTGGGTGAGATTAAGATATGTGAACACAAAATAAGCAGGCAAGCATATGCGGATGACTTAGTTGTGATGGCAGATTCGATTGAAGGTTTGCAAAGTAATATTTCAGAGCTAGATCAGAAATGTAAGGACAATGGTATGAAGATTAGCATCTCCAAAACGAAAGTAATGTCAGTGGGAAAGAGGTATAAATGGATTGAGTGCCAAATAGGAGGAACAAAGTTAGAACAGTTGGACGGTTTCAAGTACTTAGGATGCATATTCTCACACGTTGGCAATATAGTGAAAGAACTGAAAGCGAGGTCTAGCAAAGCTAATGCAGTGAGCGCTCAGCTACGATCTACTCTCTTCTGCAAGAGGGAAGTCAGTACCAAGACTAAGTCGTCTGTGCACCGTTCAATCTTTCGACCAACTTTGTTGTATGGTTGCGAAAGCTGGGTGGATTCAGGTTACCTTATCAATAAGGTTGAGGTTACGGATATGAAAGTAGCTTGGATGATTGCAGGTACTAGTAGTTGGGAACAATGGCAGGAGGTTGTCCACAATGAGGAAATAAAAAAAAAAACTGGGAATGAACTCTATAAATGTAGTAGTCAGGGCGAACAGGCTTATATGGTGGGGTCATGTTACACGCATGGGAGGAGCAAGGTTAGCCAAGAGACTCATGGGTTCAGCAGTAGAGTGTAGGAGGAGTCGGGGTAGACCAAGGAGAAGGTACCTGGATTCGGCTAAGAATGAGTTTGAAGTAATAGGCTTAACACAGAAGAGGCACCAATGTTAGCACTGAATAGGGGATCATGGAGGAATTTTATAAGGGGTCTGTGCTCCAGACTGAACGCTGAAAGGCATAATCAATCTTAAATGATGATGATGACACATACGAACTTCTCAAACTAATATTGATGTGTTAATATAGGAGATCCTGAGAGTAACAAATTATGGCCAGTACTGTCCCCAATATAGATCAATGGCGTTCCCAGTAATGTTAGTCATGGGAGCAATATTCTCTCTGCTACTGACAGCAATATTGCAGTCATTGAAAAACTAGAAGAACTCATTCCAGAAAAAAAAAAAAATTCGAACCGCCAAGTAAGTTTACACATCATCAGTTTGCAATTAAATGACGTTAAACGTAAACGCCGTGAATTGAAATTTGAAGAGGGAATATGACGCAGTTCGGTTAGGTTAGGTTAGGTTAGGTTTTGTATAAGGCATCTCTATCGACTGTGTGACAAACACAAGGGTTCTATAGATCAGTACTGATTCTCAGTTGAAAAGTCGTGAGCACTTTCCAACAGAATGTCATCAGTATGTTATGCCCTTTAGAGTCCTGTCATGAGTGTGTAACAGCCAGTGTCTTTTAGTTAAGTAGTATTCATTTGTACACTCACTTCTTAGTTACGAAATTCCGTTATGGAGAACAAATGCGCAAAGTATGAAAACAGTTTTCAGACTACAGAAAAGGGCCATAAGACTAATAATTGAAAATAGTAGCTGAGCTCATTGTAAAAATATATTGCAAACACTGGAGATTCTGACCACACCATGTGAGTACGTTTACCGGTCAGCTGGACACAACGAAAATAACATTGATAATAATTACACAAATAGTTCCGTCCATGACCATGGAACAATAGCTAGACTAAACTTACATTTATCAACAAAGAATAGACACAAATGCATAACAGCATTTTTGTCAAGCAATAAAATTGTACAATAAATTGCTCAGCGAGATTAAACATAATACTAAGACAAACTTATTTAAAGAGGCAGTTAGAAACTATGTGTTAAGCAATACATTCTAGACACTGGAGGATTTCCTAGATGTCAGAGAGCCAGGTTTTGATAAAAAAATGTAACACTAATAAATAGCGATATTAAAACACAACGCTTCCATAATATGCTTTCTTTTTCTTTCTTTTACTTCATTTTCAGGAAAACCTTACTCCGAAAACTATGCAGTGTATAACACTAACAGTGTATTATCTTTCTGAGCTCAACAACTCTGTGTGTGTCCAGTGACTGGGAACAAGGAATGAGTGAACAGTGAAGCACTACCCTTTTACGTTATTAAATAACTTATTTGTAAAATAGTATTGCGCAGTAGGAGCAAACCGAACGAGCTAGCACTGTTTTAAACAGATGGGCCTTGTGTCGGGATGGTGCAGGCTCCAGTCCCCATGTGGTCGTATTGATCTAGGTCTTACGTGGTTGCTCTAAATTACATCATGCAAATACCGGGATCGTTCCTACTACAAGCCCACGGCTGACTATCTGTCCCATCGTTATCAAATTAGACCTGTAAGTGTGTAAAGCTTGTATGTGTGAGTTGCCTTATTTTGGTTTTTCTTAAATTATAATACCATGGCACGTGCAATGTCCCTGTAAAAGTGACGTACGGATGATTAAAATTACTATTGCTACTGCGTGCTTGCAGTGCTGAACTCAGTGTTTCATAGCCGGAAAATACAACGCAGTTGAAGGATGTATTAACAACAAAATAACAGGTCGTTAAGTGATCACTGAGAGATGATTATATTAAGTTTTCTGAAGCAAAGAAACATGTTGAATCTGCAATTCAGGAAGACTTTGCCTGGAGGAACTACTGAGAATCCTCCGCCACACACCGTTGGGTGGCTTGCGGAGTATAAATGTAGATGAACGTAGATGTAGAATGTAAGGAAACTTTAAGTTCGAAGTAAAGATGTCCCTTCTGAAGGGGTCAAGGTTCAGTTACAGGCCGGGCAGGAGATTTTCTGTGCTCATGGATTGGGTACTGTGTTGTCCTCACGTTTGTATCGTCGTAGTTGATATTCCACTTTTGAGGTAGAAGTATGGTCACGTTCCGAAAACAAAAAAAATCCTACACATTACCAAACAATAATAATAACAAATATGGGCTGGTGGAAATATTTGTTACAGACACAAATGTTGATAGGTTTTGTTCTTAGTGTCAGCTTCCTCTGCGAACGAGTGGACAGAGTGACAAAGACAATATGCCTCCTTTCAGCACGGCTGCAAGAACTAGTGAGTTGCCTGACTCGCTTAAGGTGAATGGTGCTGGGGTGGTTCTTTTAAAGGACAGTACCTACCTCCTTCCTCGGTCTTCACTGACCTGTCCAGGCGCTCTCTCGGTAATGCTTTCCAGAAGTTCTGACGCAGTTTGTAATAAAACCATGATACAGAATGTGTAAATAAAATATTTTTTATTAGCGCCTATAATCACAAAACTTTTTGGTTCTTTGGCCACCAGTTTCAGTAAGGGGTGACCATCTTCAGATCTGTTTTAAAACATGTAATATAATGAAGCCTTAGTGGGATCGTGAAAAAATGCGCACAATATCATCTCACCATCGTCCCACGTATTTAAAATATTGTGTAATAATGATCTCGTCGGCTATGTAAACTCTTATCCTTCATTTTTCGAATCGCTCTTCCTATCATTCGTCCCACCTGACTCATCTTTAGCACTTGCTCCAAGTTGCGTTGCTCATTTTGTTACACATATATTTATTCACATTTCAAAAAATTCCACTTCAGGCTGAAATACTTCGCTTGTTTTGTAGACTGAATTCGCATAATGTATTTTCTAAAATGTGCTTATTATACTACGAGCTGTCAGCCCACTTAGACGGTCAAACGATAAGGAGCATATAATGGGAAGAAGAGCAGATATTTCCTTCGGTGACTGAGGACGGGTTACAGGACGACACTACACCTGTATTTTCGTCACTTGCGAACTAATAACTGTAGCTATTGCTAGCCGTATACTTTATGTTGGTTAGTATCTCCAGCCACGTATGGCAAGAGTTGGTCATTAATGCTTACTGAAATGTTGATGCGTGGACGCAAAACGGTTATTGTATACCGACAGACGAAGTCGAGATAGTGGTGCAGCTGCGACCATACAGAAAACATCAGGTCGTAAAGATGCTGACGTGTTTGTGGAAAGACTATTCAATGAACAGAAAAAACGACCACCACACCAACAGCACCTTGTACAGTAACGCAATAAAGGACCAAACTCTCATGAAAACGACGTGTTAGAAAACATCAATATGTTGACCATAACAATATACACTAAAGAGTAGAGAAAACAGCTACGCCTGCCTAATATCGTGTAAGGTCCCCGCCAAAACGCAGGAATGCCGCATCACGACGTGGCATGGACTCGACAAACGTCTGATGTAGTGATGGAAAGAATTGACACCATGAATCCCGCACGGTTGTCCATAAATCCGAAACACTTGTTGATGGCCCAGCAATGAAATCTGCAGTAATTTGCGGGAGGGTTGCACTTCGGTCATACTGAACGATTATCTTCAGTCAGCGTCTACTTCTTACAGGATCTTTATCCGGCCGCAGCGATGTCGGAGATTTCATGTTTTACCGGATTCCTGATATTCATGGTACACTCGTGAAATCGTCTTACGGAAAACCCCCTCTTCATCGCTACCTCGGAGATGCTGTGTCCCACACGACGTTCAAACCCACTTAAATCTTGATGACGTGCCATTGTAGCAGCAGTAACCCATCTAAGAACTGCGTCAGGCACCAGTTATCTTATACAGGCGTTGCCGTATTCTGCCTGTTTACATATCTCTGTATTTGAATACGCATGCCAGTACCAGTTTCTTTGCCGATCCAGTGTAGGAAGTACAAGGGTACCACATACTTAAGAATTTATTGCGGCTACGGAGCCATACGAAAAAGCATCTAAACTTTATTTTATCATATTCTCCCGTTGAAAGCTTAAATAGTTGAGTTTCTGCATCAAAGTGTACATTTATACCCAGGAATACATCGCAATGTATAGCGGGGAGAACTTTGTGTCCCATTTTCATTTACCCTCAATCCTTTTCTATACATACTGGAAGTACATACTATCGCTACAGATCGGTGCAATCCTGAATTTTATAGACTTTTTCCATACTGGTCATTCAACGAGATAAGGATATGTATGGAGTAGGAAGTAACTTTATTTTTCTTTCAAAAGCGATCTGTTTCGTAACAGATCCATCATTCGTGACTGCCATTCGTGATTACTGACTGTGGTTACTGACCAACCCCGATGAATTATACTAATTATATGTTGTAACTACACCCAAAAAGCAATTACAAAATAAATTTTTCATTGGTAGTATAACGCATATAACTCGTAATGGGCCAAACTGGCATGTGAGTGCTTTCTCTTAACGCCAGGAATTTTGGTGTTTTCCGATACCGTTGAACCGTGAACCTCGTTCACGAACGCCATCGGTGCAGCTATTTGACATCGTAAAGCACCAGATGCGCAGAGATTCGTGTTTAGATCCGGTGTGCCGAAGATCACAGCAGCGAACAGACCGCCTGATAAACTCATCAATGGAGCATACATTGTAAAGGGGGCAATGATGGTCCGAAGGATATCCCATTAAACGCACCGGTGGCGCTTTATAAACTGCGTTTCTGACGCTGAATGTGACTCGTGAAGCGGCTGTTTCAGTGCTGCGTCGCCAAACACAGCAAACCGCTGCAGACTAACAGCTCAATTTGCGGCCTGGACAAGTTGCTGTGGGCGGCTGTTACATCCCTCCCGCAACTCGGACGCATGGTAGGGATACGTATACACGGACTGCTGAAATTTATCCCCCAAATCAGAATCATCAGCCTTACATGTGACAGCTGTTGTAATTCGTCCTGAGAGAGAGAGATAGACAGCTTGATCACGATTTAAATCAGTAGAACGACTGCCACAGAATTATTTAGTCAATGAAATTTTCACTAGACACATTTGTGACAGAAGAACAGCATCGGAAGAATCCTTCAATACAAGTAACATTTATTTCGTACTCTGTAGTTCTTTGTTATTATGCGTGTTAGTTCTGCTTTCTGCTCTTAACACAGCTAGGCAGGGGACAAAGAATTTTACAGTTTTGTTCTATCAGTACTGCGGAAAGTACGACAACATGAGAGAAACATTGAAAACAAATATATGTGGTTGGGAATGACGTTCTAGTGTTACCTGCTGGCACATCGGTTTGAAGTTATTCTCTTCCTATTGAAGAATATCTTGCGTGATGAGTGAGTTCAACAAGGATAGCAACTACGTAGAATCTCATTCCACTGTTGTTTATAATGTAGAACCACGTAATGGTGCAGTCACCCTGGATGGTGACCTCTGATTATGGTTCTTAAATAATAAATCACAGATATTACTGTTTTATTTTATGTAAGTGATTTGATTATATGCAACCCCGTTGCTAGAAGAAATGTAAGCTAAGCCATTAGTATCTCCCACTCTGATTTGATAGTGGACAGGGAACAGTTGAATAATTTATGTAATACCTCGGGGAACCATGATTATCTTTGGATGAAGTCGGAGTCTGACACCTGAACTGGAAACGTTGGATAGAATGTATACGTTTCAGCAGCCGGCCGCAGTGGCCGTGCTGTTCTAGGCACTTCAGTCCAGAACCGCGGGACTGCTACGGTCGCAGGTTCGAAGCCTGCCTCGGACATGGATGTGTGTGATGTCGTTAGGTTGGTTAGGTTTAAGTATTTCTAAGTTCTAGGGGACTGATGGCCTAGGGGACTGATGGCCTCATATGTTCAGTCCCATTGTGGTCAGAGCCATTTGAACCATTTTTATACGTTTCAGCCTTATCCGCGTGCCATGTATTGGCATTCAAAAATCATTGCACGAAGGCAACTAGAATTTTCACCGCCTGTTCAAATGTTTCTATAATTGTACAAGTCAACACTCCTGATCAAGCCATTTGGAAACGGCGTGTTTGTTAACGTGACCAGTTGAATACCTCACACGGCAAGAGCATACAGAGCTAATGAGATGATGAAACACTGTATATCAGTTTCACAGGCCCATTTGGAAATGGAGGCGATCCAACAGTGTGTATGGCCTTTTGGGATGCGATGTTGCTCGATAGGAAAGTCGACAAAATACGAATTAAATTTTCCTACGTCTTGACCGTTGTGATATGATCAAAGTTAATCACCAGTTTTTTGTCAATAAGCATTTTCCTTCGAGAAGGCGTTAGACAGGATTTTATAAAGCAACTACTGGGATACTAACTATTCAGAGAGGAGGGATCACCTTAATTGCTAGTTGTCAAGTGGCCTCCGATCATGGTGATATGCCCAGGAACATTGCCGTTTAGCAAGAGCCACCCTTTGCTTTGGTAAACAACGAAACACATACGGTTGACACCTGACAGGAAATAACCTGTCATGTCACTGAGGTGCTTACCCCAGCCATCTGTCTTTTGGGCACGAAATAAGATGGTAACGTGAAAGTGGAACAAGATGAAGAGCATCCTTTTGACCTTAGATTTCGTCACTTGTATAGCTTCATCCGTAGTTGTCCGCTAACTGCAGTGATGTGTGGAGGGAAGTTAGTGAAACAAAGGATGCTCAGCCACAATCTATTTTTTACTGATCTGCCCCGCAAAGACTTTCTCTCCTCTGTCAACTTCTTCGAGTAGCATCTGGATGCTTTGTCCTTTATTATTTGTTACATTTTTTTTTTCAGTCACTACCTTTCTCCACAGTTTCAGCCTCTACATCGCCTCCCCCTCTTGTGTCACTGAAATTATTACCGATGTCTTAACACATATGCTGTCACCCTGTGCCTTGTTCTTGTCAGTGTTCTCCATGTTTTCCTTCCCTCGCCGATTCTGCGGAAAACCTCCTCATTTCTTATCTTACCCGTCCATATAAGGTTCAACATCCTACCACAGCTCCATGTCTGAGACTCTTCGAATGTCTTGTTCTCCAATTTTCTCAAGAAACGTGATTCATTTCCATACAATGCTGTGCTCAAAACGTATGTCCACAATAATTTCCCCATCCAATTGAGGCCAATGATAGATACGAATCGACTTCTGTTGGTCAGGAATACCCTCTTCGTCCTCACCATTCTGATTTTTATGTCTTCCTTGCTTCATGCATCATCTTTTATTTGCTTCCAAAACACCATAATTCCTTCTTGGTCACCATTTTTTATTTCAAGTTAAGTACTGATATCAATTCTCAAACGCTTATTACTTTCGTCTATCAGTCCATATTCTGTCCTTGTTAGATTGTTCATTGAATTTTACTGGTCATCACTTTCATTGAGAATAGCAATGTGGCCGAGCGTGGTAGCCGCATCTTAGGCACCCTGTCATGGTATGTGCGGCTCGCCCCGTCTGAAGTTCGAGATTTCCGTCGCACATGTGTGAGTGTTGCGCCTAGCGTAAGTCAGTTTATGTTAGATTAAGTAGTGTGTAGGCTTAGGGACCGATGAACACAGCAGTTTGACTAATAAGGCCTTACCCTTATCACAATTTTATATATATATATATATATATATATATATATATATATATATATATATATAATAAGCATGTCTTATCACTGATAACCGCTCACCATGAAGTTTAATCCCCCTTCCTCTTATTTCTATGTATCTATCTATCTCGATGTACTAATTAGTCAGTATGTACGAAAGATGACATACCCGTGTAACCTCCCCATCACTTATCGACCTTAATGACGGTAAAAATTAAACCACGTGTACCTAATGGAAATTTGGGAAAAGCAATCGTCACCGAAGTTAATCTGTCGGTAAAGAGGGAGGAAAGGGTTACTTCTAAATAAAAGGAAAAATGCAAATGAAACTGGTAGAAATTAATTTTGAAAAGGGGTAAAGTTAATAAAGTAAGTAAATGTACGGTCGTTACGTTAACAACTGGCGTTAATTAGATATTTGAGATTTGGGGAAAATTAAGGTCTCCAGTCCTATGGACAACTACTATAATAAATGAAAAAGAAAGGTCATTGCACATATAATTGGCACTAAAAGTGTGGCAACTGAAGGTTGACACGTGTTGTGTGAAAACTGAATGTTTGTCAGAAGTAATAAATTTCGCTACACTCTGACTTAATTTAGCAAAAGAATTAATAAAACCGGAAAATTGAAGGTTAATTTAGTGATTAAAATTAATAGTGAACTTTGTTTCTGGAGCACTACGAAATTCAATAACATAAAGTTAGTGTTGGGCTACCTCAACAATCATTTCAAAAGCTCCTTGAATCTATGCAATTCTGAAATACGAGATTTAACTTTGAACTTGAATTAAATGATTCTGAACATTAACAATAGTAAAATTTAGTACGTACCAAGCTGAGCTGCAGTCTCAGGTAAGCTAAAATAAGGTAACAAAACTTACACTCTTAATTTGTGCTTGCGTAATCTAAATATTGCAGCCATCTATGAATACTTTAACTGAACTTTGAAATTAAAGCAGTGTAATGGAATGATATTACTTCAGTGCTGGAGTTTGAATTTCAACGACACTCGCGTTCATTCCAGAAAAGAAAGGGACCCTGCTTGGTAATGCAATTGGGACAATGAGCAACAAAGGTTCATGCCAAGTTGCTGTAATCTTTCCAGGCAAATGGAATAATTTTCAAAAACTGAGGTCTACCATACAGTTCTAAAACTTTACGTGCTTTCAGTCTTCCTTGTTGGTTGATTGAAGGTTTGAAGTCGTCGATCGAGGAGGTGGCGACAGTAACTCATTGTTGGCCGTCGCTGTTGCAGAAGCTGGATGTTGGCGCGAATTCTTCTCGACACGGTCACCAGGCGAAACGGGCTCTTGCTGTGCACCAGCTAATATTTCCCGTCCGCGACACCGTGCCAGAAAATTCTCATAGCAAGTCGAGCGCAATTACATGCTGCCAAACCCCAAAAGCGCGGCAACTCGCGGAAGCGTCACACAACACACCTGCTCCACCGCCCTACTCCCGCCAGACTCTCTCTGAACGCTCTCCATGCAGCAGAGTTAGCATTACCCATGATCCTAAACACTTTGGTTCTCCACACGACCTGTCGATGTAATCGTTCGATAGCATAGTTTTCCCTAGGCAAGACCCAGCGTAAAAATACAAATAGTATTTACAAAACAAACGATTTTTTTTTTGGTCATCAGTCTAGTGACTGGTTTGATGCGGCCCGCCACGAATTCCTTTCCTGTGCTAACCTCTTCATCTCAGAGTAGCACTTGCAAGCTACATCCTCAATTATTTGCTTGACATATTCCAACCTCTGTCTTCCTCTGCAGTTTTTGCCCTCTACAGCTCCTTCTAGTACCATGGAAGTCATTCCCTTATGTCTTAGCAGATGTCCTATCATCCTGTCCCTTCTCCTTCTCAGTGTTTTCCACTTATTCCTTTCCTCTCCGATTCTGCGTAGAACCTTATCAGTCCACCTAATTTTCAACATTTGTCTATAGCGCCACATCTCAAATGCTTCGATTCTCTTCTGTTCCAGTTTTCCCAAGGTCCATGTTTCACTACCATACAATGCTGTACTCCAGAAGTACATCCTCAGAAATTTCTTCCTCAAATTAAGGCCGGTATTTGATAATAGTAGACTTCTCTTGGCCAGAAATGCCTTTTTTGCCATAGCGAGTCTGCTTTTGATGTACTCCTTGCTCCGTCCATCATTGGTTATTTTACTGCCTAGGTAGCAGAATTCCGTAACTTCATTGACTTCGTGACCATCAATCCTGATGTTAAGTTTCTCGCTGTTCTCATTTCTACTACTTCTCATTACCTTCGTCTTTCTCCGATTTACTCTCAAACCATACTGTGTACTCATTAGACTGTTCATTCCGTTCAGCAGATCACTTAATTCTTCTTCACTTTCACTCAGGACAGCAACGTCATCAGCAAATCGTATCATTGATATCCTTTCATCTTGTATTTTAATTCCACTCCTGAACCTTTCTTTTATTTCCATCATTGCTTCTTCGATGTACAGACTGATCCGTCTCTCCCTATATCTTACCCCCACTTTTTTCAGGATCTCGAACAGCTTGCTCCATTTTATATTGTCGAATGCTTTTTCTAGGTCGACAAATACTATGAAAGTGTCTAGATTTTTCTTTAGCCTTTCTTCCATTATTAACCGTTACGTCAGAATTGCCTCTCTCGTCCCTTTACTTTCCTAAAGCCAAACTGATCGTCAACTGGCGCATTCTCAATTTTCTTTTCCATTCTTTTGTATACCATTCTTGTAAGCAGCTTCGATGCATGAGCTGTTCAGCTGATTGTGCGACAATTCTCGCACTTGTCAGCTCCTGCCGTCTTCGGAATTGTGTGGATGATGCTTTTCCGAAAGTCAGATGGTATATCGCCAGACTCATATATTCTATACACCAACGTGAATAGTCGTTTTGTTGCCACTTCCCCCAATGGTTTTAGAAGTTCTGATGGAATGTTATCTATCCCTTCTGCCTTATTTGACCGTAAGTCCTCCAAAGCTCTTTTAAATTCCGATTCTAATACTGGATCCCCTATCTCTTCTAAATCAACTCCTGTTTCTTCTTCTATTACATCAGACAAATTTCACCCTCATAGCGGCTTTCAGTGTATTCTTTCCACCTATCTGCTCTCTCCTCTGCATTTAACAGTGGAATTCCCGTTGCACTCTTAATGTTACCACCGTTGCCTTTAATGTCACCAAAGGTTGTTTTGACTTTCCTGTATGCTGAGTCTGTCCTTCCGACAATCATAACTTTTTCGATGTCTTCACATTTTTCCTGCAGCCATTTCGTCTTTGCTTCCCTGCACTTCCTATTTATTTCATTCCTCAGCGACTTGTATTTCTGTATTGCTGATTTTCCCGGAACATGTTTGTACTTCCTCCTTCCATCAATCAACTGAAGTATTTCTTCTGTTTCCCATGGTTTCTTCGCAGCTACCTTCTTTGTACCTATGTTTTCCTTCCCAACATCTGTGATGGCCCTTTTTAGATGTGTCCATTCCTCTTCAACTGTACTGCCTAATGCACTATTCCTTATTGCTGTATCTACAGCGTTAGAGATCTTCAAATGTATCTAGTCATTCCTTAGTACTTCCGTATCCCACTTCTTTGCGTATTGATTCTTCCTGACTAATGTCTTGAACTTCAGCCTACTCTTCATCACTACTATATTGTGATCTGAGTCTATATCTGCTCCTGGGTACGCCTTACAATCCGGTATCTGATTTCGGAATCTCTATCTGACCATGATGTAATTTAATTGAAATCTTCCCGTATCTCCCCGCCTTTTCCAAGTATACCTCCTCCTCTTGTGATTCTTGAACAGGGTATTCGCTATTACTAGCTGGAACGTGTTACAGAACTCAATTATTCTTTCTCCCCTTTCATTCCTTGTCCCAAGCCCATATTCTCCTGTAACCTTTTCTTCTACTCCTTCCCCTACAACTGCATTCCAGTCGCCCATGACTATTAGATTTTCGTCCCTCTTTACATACTGCATTACCCTTTCAATATCCTCATACACTTTCTCTATCTGTTCATCTTCAGCTTGCAACGTCGGTATGTATACCTGAACTGTCGTTGCCTGTGTTGGTCTGCTGTCGATTCTGATTAGAACAACCCGGTCACTGAACTGTTCACAGTAACACACCCTCTGCCCTACCTTCCTATTCATAACGAATCCTACACCTGTTATACAATTTTCTGCTGCTGTTGATATTGCCCGATACTCATCTGACCAGAAATCCTTGTCTTCCTTCCACTTCACTTCACTGACCCCTACTGTATCTAGATTGAGCCTTTGCATTTCCCTTTTCAGCTTTTCTAGTTTCCCTACCACGTTCAATCTTCTGACATTCCACCCCCACGACTCGTAGAACGTTATCCTTTCGTTGATTATTCGATCTTTTTCTCATGGTAACCTCCCCCTTAGCAGTCCCCTCCCGGAGATCCGAATGGGGGACTATTCCGGAATCTTTTGCCAATGGAGAGATCATCATGACACTTCTTCAAATACAGGCCACATGTCCTGTGGATACACGATACTTGTCTCAAATGCAGTGGTTTCCATTGCCTTCTGCACCCTCATGTCGTTGATCATTGCTGATTCTTGCGCCTTTAGGGGCAATTTCCCACCCGTAGGACAAGAGAGTGCCCTGAACCTCTCTATCCGCTCCTCCGCCCTCTTTGACAAGGCCGTTGGCAGAATGAGACTGACTTCTTATGCTGGAAGTCTTCGGCCGCCAATGCTGATTATTTATCAAAATTTAGGCAGTGGCGGGGATCGAACCCGGGACCGAAGACGTTCTGATCATGAATCAAAGACGCTACCCCTAGACCCCGGGTATTTTTGAATGAATTATATATCGACATAAATGCATATATATATATATATATATATATATATATATATATATATATATATATATATATATATATATATATATATATATAGTAAAACAAATACAATTTATAAAGACAGAAATGTCAAATTTTCACGTAACAAAGTAAGGAAAAAAATTACAGTACAATAGATGGAAATAGGAGGATATGCACTTCCGGCGTTACACCTGTCCTGCATGCTTTTTAATCAGAGCACTCCCTTCTTGATATCCAAGGTATAATAATGGACAAAAGAACAGCAGTCGACCGAAAAATCTGTCGTTTTCGTCGTAATTAGACATTAATCTAAAGTATTACGCACTAAACAGTATTGGTTGGTGTATTGTTTAGTGCGCGATATTTGGGCTAATGTCTCCTATAATTATATGCCCCGAAGAGGACTATGTAATAGTTTAAATCTAGATCCGTTGTCATAAAAGACATTGATTGCTGCTCTTTTTTGCACCGTCCATTCCAAGATCGCTGCATACAACGGGGTAATATGGTTTCCGATCTGATTCGAGTATAATATATAGATGCGCTGACAAATATATTGTTAGTTCTTCACCAGAAATGCCGATCCAGATCCTTTGCAGATGGGCAAATGGCATTCGTAATACGCTTATATGAAGACATCGGCACTAAACATTTTGAAGATGCGTAACTAACTATCGAGACTTAACGTGAACATCAAGTTGTTACACACTCAAAACACCTAAACACCTAATTTGCTTGGGATAGGTGGCAGGTAACAGAGTAACTTCTTCTGTCATGTGTAAACGTACTAATAATCCGATGTTTGGTGACAAAAACCGTGACCATAACGAGAGACGAGTGTAAGCTGAGATGTTCAGAGGTGCCGTCGCATTCCTGGTGATGGAAAATTAAGTGGAATCGTAACTGGAGCCAGTCTGTATAACGCGTGTCCGTCCTCCTGTCCAGTCACTTCAACATTTTGGGAAAAAAAAGTCCACTGCCAATGGTGGGCGGGACGCGGTGCTTTTGTGGTGACATCTAATGAGGCGGTCCAGTCCGTTCTAATAAAGCCACGGCCGGAGAAGCCCCTGCAGTTCCGGAGGACGCAGTGCGCAGTAATTGGCAGCCCTGGCGCCGCACCGCCCAGCCATTGACTGCCGCGTCTCGGGTTCCTTCGTGTCCTCCGGTAGCCGGCGGCAGCCCGCCAGCCAACCAACCGGGCAGGTGGGCCGGAGCGCAAAGGCAGCGCCCCACTCCTCTTATCCTGCAAGTGTGCAGCTAGTGGCGGGACGAACCTGGGAAGTCTTTGGCCATTATCCGTTGTGCGTTCAAAGAGCGTTCCATGGTTATCAAAGAACTGAAAAGCGTACTACTTCACTGTATGCAAATTATTCCGTCGGCGACAACGTAAATAAGTCGATACCGTTAATCGTAACAAATGTGTGATAAAGTCCGTCGTAGCTAACGGAGCTTTCTCTAAGTCTACAAATGCTAGGAATGTAGGTTTGCCTTTCCTTAATCTGTTTTCTAAGATAAGCCGTAGGGTCAGTATTGCCTCACGTGTTCCAATATTTCTACGGAATCCAATCTGATCTTCCCTGAGGTCGGCAGTTATAAGAGCCGAGGGACATGAAAGGGAAGCAGTGGTTGGGAAAGGAGTGACACAGAGTTGTAGCCTCTCCCCGATGTTATTCAGTCTGTATATTGAGCAAGCAGTAAAGGAAACATAAGAAAAATTCGGTATAGGAATTAAAATACATGGAGAAGAAATAAAATCTTTGAGGTTCGCCGATAACATTGTTATTCTGTCAGTGACCTGGAAGAGAAGTTGAACGGAATGGACAGTGTCTTAAAAGTAAGATATAAGATGAACATCAATAAAAACAAAACGGGGATAATGGAATGCAGTCGAATTAAATCAGGTAATGATGAGGAAATTGGATTAGGAAATGAGACACTTAAAGTGTAAATGAGTTTTGCTATTTTGGGAGCAAAATAACTGATGATGGACAAAGTAGAGATGATATAAAATGTACACTAGCAATGGCAAGGAAAGCGTTTCTGAAGAAGAGAAATTTGTTAACATCGAGTATAGATTTAAATGTCAGGGAGTCGTTTCTGAAAGTATATGTATCGAGTGTAGCCATGTACAGAAGTGAAACATGCCGATAAATAGTTTGGAGAAGAAGAGAATAGAAGCTTTCGAAATGTGGTACTACAGAAGAATGCTGAAGATTAGATGGGTAGATCACATACCTAATGAGGAGGTACTGAATAGAATTGGGGAGTAGAGGAGTTTGTGGCACAACTTTAGTAGAAGAAGGGATCGGTTGGTAGGACATGTTTGAGGCATGAAGGGATCACCAATTTAGTATTGGAGGGCAGCGTGGAGGGTAAAAATCGTAGAGGGAGACCAAGAGATGAACGCACTAAGCAGATTGAGAAGGGTGTAGGTTGCGGTAGGTACTGGGAGATGAAGAAACTTGCACTGGATAGATTAGCATGCAGAGCTGCATCAACCAGTCTCATGACTGAAGACCACAACAACAATAGCTGACGGACCTCTGTATGTCGAGTATTAATTCAGATAAAATATCGTAAGCGAGCGTCCGCAGTACCTCAGTGTAGTTATCATTCAAGACATGTGAAAGACCTAGACTACAACGTCTCTAGTTGCATACGGCAGTTCGCTGACAACACAGCTCTGTGCAGAGGGATGATGTCGATTGAAAGTTGTTTCGCATTGTAGGAAGACCTGGAGATTGCTCCGCACAGGGTAGACAGCTCACGCAGGATGGAAGCAAACTTGGTTGGTTGGTTGATGTTGTGGCTGGGGGGGGGGGGGGGGGGGGGAAGAGTGGCGTGGATGGGGAGGTGGGAGGGACCCAACAGCGAGGTCATCGGTCCCTTCGGACCAGGGAAGGATGGAGAAAGATGTCGACCGTGCCCATTTCGAAGGAACCACCCGGCATTTGCCTCAAGCGATTTAGGGAAACTGCGGAAACCTAAATTTGGATGGGCTGACGCTTGTTTGAAACGTCGTCCTCCTGAGTGCGAGTCCAGAGTGTCCACTGCGTCACCGTGCTCAATGTAAACAATCATGACAGGCTCAAGTAATTGGCAAGTTGTCGTATATACAGAGTTGACCGAAGTCATGGGTTAACAAATGCAAGTCCACCTGATGATGGAGGTTTAAACCTTTGAAATAAACAGTGAGTGGTAATGTCAATAACAGTCACGGTAAAGCTTAACCTAAAATGTTCGCATTTAAAGTCATGGAATAGTATTACACACATACACAGATGGCAGTAGTATCACGTACTTTAGGTGTAAAAGGGCATTACGCTACCAGGATTGTCATTTATAGTCAGGTGATACTTGTGAAAAGTTTTCCAACGTTATAATGATCGCACGACAGAATTAATAACTTCAAACGTGGAATGGCTTTTCATTGCAGAAATCATTAGGGATTCAGTATTCCAAGATCCACAGTGTAAATAGTGAACTGAGGATACTATATTTCGGGCAAAACCTTTCACCACGGACAACGCAGCGGCCGATGGCCTTCACTTAACGACTAAGAGCAGTGGCGTTTGCGTAGAGTTGTCAGTGCTAACAGGCAAGTAACCCTACGTGGAATATACGCAGAAATCAATATGGAACTTACGACAAAGGTATTCGATAGAACATTGCGCCGAAATGTGGCGTTAATGGCCTATAGCAGCAGACGACAGACGCGAATGCCTTTGCTAACGGCACGACATCGCCTGGACCGTCTTTAATGACCTCGTTGTCGTCGGGACGTTAAAGGCTAAACTCCTCTTTCCCCTCCTTCTCCTCCTCCTCGTCTGTAGCGTTTCTTCTCGGCTTGCGACCACAACGTGGGCTGGTCAGGTGAGTCCCGATTTCAGCTGATAAGAACTGATGGTAGATTTTTATTGTGGCGCAGGCCCCACGAAATCATGGGTTCAAGTTGTCAAGGCACTGTGCGAGTTGGTGGTTGCTCCATAGTGGTGTGGCATATGTTTACATGAAATGCACGCCGTCCTCTGCTCCAACTGAAGCGATCATTGACTGGAAATTGTTATGTTACGCTACTTCGAGGCCATTTACTGCCATTCGTGAACTTCATGTTCCCTAAAGACGACGAAATTTTTAAGGATGATAATGCGCCATGTCAATGAGCCACAACGGTTCGCTATTTGTTAACATTCTGCGAATTTATCGTGACAGTTAGCTCGTTACTTTATCGTCTAAGTCATCAAGAGATCAAAACACATTGCAAAACTTTTTAGAAATGACATGTATATGGTGCAAAAATTGGCAACTGGCCCTAAATAATGAAAAGTTTGCGGTCATCCACATGGGTGCTAAAAGGAATCCGTTAAACTTCGATGACACGATAAATGAGTCGAATCTAAGGGCAGTAAGTCCAACTAAATACCTAGGAATTACAATTACGAATAACTTACATTTGAGAAGAACACATGGAAATGTTCTGGGGTAGGCAAACCAAGGACTGCGTTGTATTAGAAAATGTAACAGATCTATGAAAGAGAATGTCTACACTACGCTTGTCTGTCCTCTTTTGCAGTACTGCAGCGTGCTGTGGGATCCTTTTGTATTATTGCGCAATAGGGGAGAATATGTCACTGACATGACACAGGATTCGGGACGGACGTCAAGAAAACAAATGCGTTTTTCGTTGCAGTGGAATCTTCTCAAGAAATTTTAATCACCAACTTTCGCCTCCGAAAGCGAAAATATTTCAATGATGCCTCCCTACACAGCGAGTAAGATCATCATAACAAAACAAGGAGAACCAGAGCTCCCATGGAAAGATATAGGTGTTCGTTGTTCCTGCGCGCTGTTCGAGGTTGGAATGATAGAGAATTATTGTTAAGGTGTTTCGCTGAACCCTCTACCAGGCACTTAAGTGTGATTTGCAGAGTATTCACACAACTGTAGATGTAGATGTAGACCTGCTGCACCAACTCCGGCGGACTTAACTGCAGCCAGTTTTGTTGGACCATGGTACTTCTTGCGCAGTGGTTCTTTCTCCGAAGGCTATCTCTGTTTTTATTTGCCATGTCCTTTTCGTGCTTGCAGAGTGGCTGTGATATTCTGGATTTGAATTCCGATATATTAGTTTGTTTATTAAAACGAATTGTGAACTGTCACAGTCCCTCTCTGCAGATGGCACAAGAGTTTTGAAATTTCTGTTTGCATATTTTACAGCATACCTAATAAAATAAAAGCTTCAGAGTATTAGCATTTCAATGTAGCTTCCACATCGTAATGAAAGTGATATGCCAGCAGTCAAATTCGAAAATGTTCATTATAATTGATCAATGAAGTATTCCGGTCAGCAACGTAAATATAAGCTTTTATGTCATAGGATTTAAATTTTGTCATGCGGTGACAAAGGGACAAAAATACACAAGTGGCTAATGACGCATATTTTACACAAATAGTGTTTTCGAACTGACTTGGACGTGCAAGTAGTATATTGCATCGAAATATGTTTTACATCACGTCACAGATACTATAGAACAAACAAATAATATTCAGAACTGAACTTTGTTATCAAGTTGTAATTGTCCCAACAATGACGATAACTCTTCGTGTCTATGTGTCGTAAACGAAGATGCGAAGAGCAAGTCACTCTAAAACAGTAGTAGTTGACCTGGTTCCTGCCGTTCAGTAATGGACGTTTCTCCTTCCATGCTGGACGGTAGGCGGTAAGGTGTTATAAGAAGATTTTCTTTATTGTTAAATAAAATTTTGAAATAAGAAATTTGGTAGGTAATTATTATTGTTTGCTTTAGCTCTGGTTAATAAATTTTATAAAGTCACTTCCCTACTTTATGAGCCTCCATTGCGGTGGAACCGATGATGAGTTACAACATTTTACTACTAACTGAAATAAAAAATAGGCTGCCCTAGAAAAACCCAAAAGGCTCAGGTGGTGAAATGAAGAGCTAGAGGCGTTGGCAGCTTTGTACTGAAAAAAAAAAAAAATCAGGCGTCAACAGCAGCAATATATTTGCAGAAATCCATGATACACACAGTGCTGTCTAACGGTACATTTATACACTGCCGGTTTCGATGGTGGACCATCTTTACCGTGGAAAAATATCTATTGTTGCAAGTGGTCGGAGGTTCCTTATTTAGCATATTATTTATTGAGCCTTTTTGTGGTGTTGAAGTTTATACACCGGTATCCTCACGGGAGATTGTTAAGGATTGGGCTGGGTTCAGGCCCTGTGGTGGTATGCAACGAAATGGCTGCGATGCAGTGACGGTGTCGATTCAGCTACAGGGCTACTCCAGAACACTATTGTACGAGTGGTATTCCCAGAAGGGTAAAGAGATTAATTCTGTTTGTTAATATCAAGTTGTTCTAGTTTAAGTGTTTCAAGTCACGTGATTGTTGTCCACGCCGAGTCGAGAGAATGGTTTGACATATGAATGAGTTGAATTCTCGGTTTTCGAATTGTATCGTGCTTGTAACTTGAAAGTAACGGAAGGTATTGTCCATAGAGATGTTTCTGGATAGTGTGGCTCTACTTGCAAATTGGGCTAGCCAAGCTGCGGTGTCTGAGGTCTAGGTTGTAGGTACCGTCCTTCAAGGACAAACTTATCTGTTAAATGGCTTGGTCTTGCTATACCACATTCAAGAAAATTCAGGAAGAGAGATTTCTTTGTATTGACATATGTACCAAGTGTAAATTGAAGAAGTTAGTGTTACGCCATTCAGTATGAGTACTTAAAATTGTCCTATTGCATTTAAGCAATCAAATTACTTTATCATGAGAGCTCATTTATTCGCTGTTAAGTTTCATTGTGAATTTGGTGGCTAAAGCTATTATTGGCTATGGGGATTTGGTCGTTAGCCAATCTAGTTAAACTGATGTCTGGAACGTCCATTTGGGGCAGAAGTTACAGTGCTGAGTTTTTTAATGGTTTATTGAAATTTATGAGCGTTATGAGGGGAACTAATTAAGAATTTCTAACATTTTAATTATTTTACCTCTGTTTTGCTGGATTGCAATGACTTACTTTACAAAACAAGAGATTCATGTTATTCCTGAAAATTTTGAAAGATGTATTCCTGTGTAAGCATGTAAGTAAAATAAATGATATGTAATTACCCTCCAATCTACACCAAAATGCTGGATTCAAGTCTGACCCACTAAAAGGGTCAGACTCCTGTATCCCGATTTTGTGAAAGAGGGGCTTCAAACTGCAGTCGTCGTGCATAAAGAAAAGAGTGTTGAAACATCAACTTTGCTCTGAAAATACACTGTAAAGAGGTCTACAACCAGTGATTATTCAGTCGATACGGAAACGTTATAAAGTACGTTTGATCATTTGCAAACTTATACAGGCTGTTACAAAATGGTACGGAAAAACTTTCAGGAAACATTCCCCAAAGACAAATAAAGAAAAGATGTTATGTGGACATGTGTCCGGAAGCGCTTAGTTTCAATGTTAGAGTTCACTTTTGTTTCGTCAATATGTGCTGTACTTCTTCGATTCACCGCCATGATTTCGTACGTGATACACTACCTGTGCTGCTAGAACATGTGCCTTTACAAGTACGACACAACATGTGGTCCATGCACGATGGAGCTACTGCACATTTCAGTCGAAGTGTTCGTACGCTTCTCAACAACAGATTCGGTGACCGATGGATTGGTAGAGGCGGACTAATTTCATGGCCTCCACGCTCTCCTGACCTCAACCCTCTTGACTTTCATTTATGGGGGCATTTGAAAGCTCTGGTCTACGCAACCCCGGTACCAAATGTAGAGACTCTTCGTGCTCGTATTGTGGACGGCTGTGATACAATACGCCATTCTCCAGGGCTGCATCAGCGCATCAGGGATTCCATGCGACGGAGGGTGGATGCGTGTATCCTCGCTAACGGAGGACATTTTGAACATTTTCTGTAACAAAGTGATTGAAGTCACGCTGGTAAGTTCTGTTGCTGTGTGTTTCCATTCATGATTAATGTGATTTGAAGAGAAGTAATAAAATGAGCTCTAACATGGAAAGTAAGCGTTCCCGGACGCATGTCCACATGCTCCCTGCCGCCATTGGATAAACAGCTGCAGCAGCAAGTCGTATACCCCTAGCTTACTTAATCGTTACATAGTTTAATTCTTAATTTCTTCGCGTGTTTTTGGGTTCTTGCATTGTTTAATTCATAAATTTTGGGCGTATTATAGTATTTGAGAGTTGTAGCATCGCGCTTTAGTGTTTATTTCGTAGATTCTTACTTAAATTGCGTGTGAGTTTCGTATAGGAGGTGTTATTTCGAGTTTTAGTTACAGTAATCGTAAATTCAGGCAGATTGTAGCGCAGTCGTTAGGCATTTGTACAGGTTAGTTAATACATTCTTTGCGTGTTTCCCTTGCGTTATCTAGGCACGGACTCGTGTTTCAGTAAGGTTCAACATCGATTGGAATGGACAGGGAGTGATTGCTTTGTTCGGATGAGGGCTGAGTTGGCATCCCTTCGCTCACAGCTGCAAGCGGCGCTGAATTCGGTCGCGCAGCTTGAGGCTGTTGCCAATGGGCACCACTGTAGGGAGCCGGACTTGGGTATCACGGGGATATCAACCTCGTCCCGTCTGTCCCCAGATCGGTCTCCCGCTGTGGTTGCCCCGGTTGCTGCCCGCAGTGGGGCTGAGCCCACGCCTGTGGTTGTTTGGGAGGTCGTTCCAAGGCGTGGCAGGCAGCGAAAGACGTCCCCGGAGGCTGATCAGAAAGCCTCCCCGGTGCGTCTGACAAACAGGTTTCAGGCACTGTCTCTGGCTGCCATGTTTCAGAGGATGATTCTCAGCCTTCAAAGTCCGGGCAGTCACAGACGGTGGGCTCATTGGTAGTTGGGAGCACCAATGTTAGGCGCGTAATGGGGCCCCTTAGGGATATGGCGGCTAAGGAGGGGAAGAAATCCAGTGTGCACTCCGTGTGCATTCCGGGTGGAGTTATTCCTGATGTGGAAAGGGTCCTTCCGGATGCCATGAAGAGCACAGGGTGCAGCCAGCTGCAGGTGGTGGCACAAGTTGGCACTAATGACGTGTGCCGCTTTGGATCTGAGGAAACTCTCTCTGGATTCCAACGGCTATCTGATTTGGTGAAGGCTGCCGGTCTTGCTTACGAGATGAAGGCGGAGCTCACCATCTGCAGCATCGTTGACAGAACCGACTGCGGACCTTTGGTGCAGAGCCGGGTGGAGGGTCTGAATCAGAGGCTCAGACGGTTTTGCGACCGTGTTGGCTGCAGATTCCTTGACTTGCGCCATAGGGTGGTGGGATTTCGGGTTCCGCTGATTAGGTCAGGAGTTCACTACACTCAGCTGGCGGCTACAAGAGTAGCCTAGGCAGTGTGGCGTGGACTGGGTGGTTTTTTTTAGGTTAGAAGGCCTCGGGAAAGTACGGGGTGGCCTGCAATCTCAAAGGGTGCATGGCAAATGCAGGACGTGCTTGGATCAAGGAACAGTCGGAATTGTAGTTTTAAATTGTTGTAGTTGTACTGGGAAAGTCCCTGAGCTTCAAGCGCTAATTGAAAGCACAGAAGCTGAAATCGTTATAGGTACAGAAAGCTGGCTAAAGTCTACAATAAGTTCTGCAGAAATTTTTACGAAGTCTCAGACGGCGTTCAGGATAGATAGATTAGGCGGAATTGGTGGTGGAGTATTTGTGTCTGTCAGTAGTGGTTTATCTTGTAGTGAAGTCGAAGTAGATAGTCAGTGCGAATTGGTATGGGTAGAGGTTATACTTAACAGCCGAACTAAGTTAATAATTGGCTCCTCCTACCGACCCCCAGACTACGATGATATAGTTGTTGAACAGTTCAGGGAATTTTTGAGTCTCGTAACAAATAAATACCCCACTCATACGGCTATAGTTGGTGGGGACTTTAACCTTCCCTCAATATGTTGGCAAAAATACTTGTTCAAAACCGGTGGGAGGCAGAAAACATCTTCCGAGATTGTCTTAATTGCTTTCTCCGAAAATTATTTCGAGCAGTTAGTCCACGAACCCACGCGAATTGTAAATGGTTGCGAAAACACACTTGACCTCTTAGCCACAAACAATCCAGAGGTGATAGAGAGCATCATGACTGATACAGGGATTAGTGATCACAAGGTCGTTGTAGCTAGGCTCAATACCGTTTCTTCCAAATCCACCAGAAACAAACGCAAAATAATTTTATTTAAAAAATCGGATAAAGTGTCACTAGAAGCCTTCCTAAGAGACAATCGCCATTCCTTCCGAACTGACTATGCAAATGTAGACGAGATGTGGCTCAAATTCAAAGATATAGTAGCAACAGCAATTGATAGATTCATACCTCATAAATTGGTAAGAGATGGAACTGATCCCCCGTGGTACACAAAATAGGTCCGAACGCTGTTGCAGAGGCAACGGAAAAAGCATGCGAAGTTCAGAAGAACGCGAAATCCCCAAGATTGGCTAAAATTTACAGACGCGCGAAATTTGGCACGGACTTCAATGCGAGATGCCTTTAATAGATTCCACAACGAAACATTGTCTCGAAATTTGGTAGAAAATCCGAAGAAATTCTGGTCGTATGTAAAGTACACAAGCGGCAAGACGCAGTCAATACCTTCGCTGCGCAGTGCCGATGGTACTGTTACCGACGACTGTGCCGCTAAAGCGGAAATATTGAACGCAATTTTCCGAAATTCCATCACCAGGGAAGACGAATGGAATATTCCAGAATTTGAAACACGAACAGCTGCTAGCATGAGTTTCTTAGAAGTAGATACCTTAGGCTAGGCGCAAATTGAGACGCGTATAGCGCGTGTGGCGCGACGCAGCGCAACGCGCGTTTTTGTAACATCACAGGTTCAAATGGGACCGCGCAAATTGCAACGCGACGCGACTGGGACGCGACACGCGCCTGCGCCAGGTCGCGCGGCGTTGTGGTTGAGGCACAGTTTCTCGCGCAGCTCGTCGCGCGTGCCTCGCTAGCACCGTGAGAAATTTGAGGAGGGGAGCGGAAAAGTAGCCAGGCCATATGCTCACATCGGAACGACGCATATGAGCAGTGGTAGTATTGCCCATACGATAAATTTTGCCTTACTGTGTGCTAAATTTTATTGCCTTTGGGTAGTGTTTAGCTTTTCGCCATTTAAACGCTCCAACTTTCTACATTACACTTTACTGTTGTTTATATCTGTATAGTTTTGTTTTGTTTTTCTTCTGTCAAGAAAAATGCATACTTCAGTAACTGATGAGCAATTGGCCGCTGGAACTGAATCATATGCGTCCGCGATGTTTAAAAAAAAAAAATCGTTCAATTGGCTCTGAGCACTATGAGACTTAACATCTGAGGTCATCAGTCCCCTAGAACTTAGAACTACTTAAACCTAACAAGAGAACCTCCCGATCGCACCCCCCTCCCCCCCAGATTTAGTTAAAAGTTGGCACAGTGGATAGGCCTTGAAAAACTGAACACAGATCAATCGAGAAAACAGGATGAAGTTGTGTGGAACCGCGAAAAAAATTAGTGAAATATACAAATTGAGTAGTTCATGCGAAAGATAGGCAACATCAAGGCAACTGCGAGCTTACAAGCGCCGTGGTCCCGTGGTTAGCGTGAGTAGCTACAGAAGGAGAGGTCCTTGGTTCAAGTCTTCCCTCAGCTGAAAATTTTACTTTCTTTATTTTCGCAAAGTTATGATCTGTCCATTCGTTCATTGACGTCTCTGTTCACTGCAATAAGTTTAGTGTCTGTGTTTTGCGACCGCACCGCAAAACCGTGCGATTAGTAGACGAAAGGACGTGCTTCTCCAATGGGAACCGAAAACATTTGATCGCAAGGTCATAGGTCAACCGATTCCTCCACGGGAAAACACGTCTAATATATTCTATACGACACTGGTGACGGCATGTGCGTCACATGACAGGAATATGTTATCGACCAACCTAACTTGTACACTTGACGATTGGGTAAAAAGATTCTTCTACATTGCCCGATTTAGGTTTCCTTGTGGATGTGATAATCATTCCCAAAAAAGTGATGAAAACATAAGAGTTTGTCACATAAACTGAAAATAAAAAATTAAAATTTACACTTGAGGGAAGACTTGAACGAAAGGACCTCTTGATCCACAGCTGCTAATGCTAACCACGGGACCACAGCGCTCCTGAGCTCACATTGTACTTGATGTTGCATATCTTGCACATGGACTAATCAGTTTGTATATTTTGCTTATTTTTTCATAGTTCCAGACAACTTCTTCCTGTTTTCTCGATTGATCGTGTTCAGTTTTTCAAGGCCTATCCACTGTGCCAACGTATAACAAAATCTGAGGGGGGTGTGATGGGGAGGTTCCCTTGTAAGTAACCTAAGGACAGCACACACATCCATGCCCGCGGCAGGATTCGAACCTGCGACCGTAGCAGTCGCGCGGTTCCTGACTGAAGCGCCTAGAACCGCTCGGCCACAACGGCCGGCAGATGTTTTCAGATCGCAAGAAGGGACAGTGGGTAGTGAGTAAGGAAGAAAGGAATATTATAAAATCATGTGATTAAGAATCAAGGCAGGAAAGCAAAACAAGGTTATCTTCTCGCTGCCTAGTATGCTGGCTTATCTGTACGATCTGTTACAAGAATTTAGAAAGGGATAATCTCCACAGTTGTGATCTCTTTGTGCTTGTGGTAAAAAGCGTCCAAGAACTATAGAAGTCTCACTGTGATTATTCTGATATGGATGTAATAATGTAATACGGCACACTGTATTACATTCATGTGAACATCATATTTCCACTGCAACCTAGAAATAATCGAAGAGCAGTCACAAAAAACAATTTTTTAATTGGTTCGGCATGATGAGAAAAAGCATTTCAGTTGTTGCATGCACATTATCAGCATTAATAAACTAACTATACAACAGGCTACACAAATGAAGAAAATGATCGGTATATTTACGAAAGTAGGAATATCCTAAAAGAGTGTCATGATTAGATATATTTAATTTGTTGAAATGTACACATGACAAAGGCAGATCTACTTTCATGACAATGTTCTTCGAACTCCATCTCACAAGGCACACATGGCTAGCTTGTGCATTCCTGTCGCGCGCATTATCCTTCGCTGCTGACAATACACTGACCATTGTGTTGTGCGACAGACCAATTGTTTATTTTTGTCAATAACAACTATTTTATTCGCGATCACGCATTGTCAGTTTGGCAAGCCCTACGTGAGTAAACAGTATCTGGAATGTGCGAATCATCCCGCCCGAAGGAACGCTCGTCATTATTTTAATACTGCTCAGATCAAGAGAAGGAATAAAATCCTTAGATAAATTTCCATTTAAGTCGCTCAGTGTTAAAAATACGATGGGTTACGGGGATTCCACCAAAATTCCAACATAATTGCCAATCTGTTTTTGTGTGAGTTGTTAACGTTTTCTCATTCGAAGAAGCATCACCATTTATGAGTAAAGGCCACATTTCCCTTGGTGACTGGTTTAATTGTACTTCCTCTGTCACAACGTAATTTGCCCAACTCATCTCACAGCAGGTATTGAGACAGAATTCCGAAACGGAAGGTCTCATTAAACAAGTAATTGGCAGTCACAGAGCTCAATAGCTTACGAGGAACCTCGTAGTATCGGTTTACAGTAACATAAAAGAAGAAATTTCATGTCTATTTTCCTACTAGGAAGCTCTTGTTTCGCTAGCTGTCGATAACTCTTAAAGAATTACAGTCACTGGAGTGAAATAAATAAAAAAAGAGGTACAAGTAGTGATCTATCGCCATAGATAATGAAGTTCCGTGTGTTTAATAATTGGCAAAACACTCTCCTTCTTGTGTGCTATCATTCGCCAAACTTTCGTTTCGATGTCTCGAGCGGTTTAGGAGATACGTGAGATGATGCGAGTATTTCATTATCGCGGGCGTGAGATCGGAAGTGAGCGCGCTACATGGGATCCATTTTCTCGAAATCGGAGGCAGATAGAGATCTCCTCCCAAGTCTAAACAAAAATTCAGCATGTCACCTAAATTTCATACACAGCAACATATGGTGTAATGCGCACCAAACGCAAAATCATACCTACCCCTAATTTTCGTTGCAAACTTTTTGAGTTTTGCGCAGTGTCTTACTAAAATGTGTACATCACAGTAAGAATGGTCATTAGCGAGGTGATCGGCACTTCGTCACGTAGCTGACATATAACGCTACAAGTAAGGCAAAATCACATATTTTCAGAGAATAGTTTCTGTAAAATCGTTTGAGAAAGATAAGAGGTTGCGCACGCAACGGTTCAGTCAGCGCAGAGCGTCGCCAGTCGGCTCGTGCGAAGTATGGTGTACGCGTCGTAAAAATACGCGCTGGACCTGCGCTACCCGTGCGGCACGTGCGTGTCGCGCTGTAGTGTAGTGTCACGTCACACGTGCTATACGCTTCTCAATTTGCGCCTAGCCTTAGGGGTTGCGAAACAACTCACATCGCTTGATACGGGGAAGTCTTCAGTTCCAGATTGTATACCGATTAGGTTCCTTTCAGATTACGCTGATACAATAGCTCCCTACTTAGCAATCATATACAACCGCTCGCTCACCGACAGATCTGTACCTACAGATTGGAAAATTGCGCAGGTCGCACCAGTGTTTAAGAAGGGTAGTAGGAGTAATCCATCGAACTACAGACCTATATCATTGACGTCGGTTTGCAGTAGGGTTTTGGAGCATATACTGTATTCAAACGTTATTAATCACCTCAAAGGGAACGATCTATTGATACGTAATCAGCATGGTTTTAGAAAACATCGTTCTTGGGCAACGCAGCTAGCTCTTTATTCTCACGAAGTAATGGCCGCTATCGACAAGGGATCTCAAGTTGATTCCGTATTTCTAGATTTCCGGAAAGCTTTTGACACCGTTCCTCACAAGCGACTTCTAATCAAGCTGCGGGCCTATGGGGTATCGTCTCGGTTGTGCGACTGGATTCGTGATTTCCCAGGAAGGTCGCAGTTCGTAAAAATAGATGGCAAATCATCGAATAAAACTGAAGTGATATCAGGTGTTCCCCAGGGAAGCGTCCTGGGGCCTCTGCTGTTCCTGATCTACACTCCTGGAAATTGAAATAAGAACACCGTGAATTCATTGTCCCAGGAAGGCGAAACTTTATTGACACATTCCTGGGGTCAGATGCATCACATGATCACACTGACAGAACCACAGGCACATAGACACAGGCAACAGAGCATGCACAATGTCGGCACTAGTACACTGTATATCCACCTTTCGCAGCAATGCAGGCTGCTATTCTCCCATGGAGACGATCGTACAGATGCTGGATGTAGTCCTGTGGAACGGTTTGCCATGCCATTTCCACCTGGCGCCTCAGTTGGACCAGCGTTCCTGCTGGACGTGCAGACCGCGTGAGACGACGCTTCATCCAGTCACAAACATGCTCAATGGGGGACAGATCCGGAGATCTTGCTGGCCAGGGTAGTTGACTTACACCTTCTAGAGCACGTTGGGTGGCACGGGATACATGCGGACGTGCATTGTCCTGTTGGAACAGCAAGTTCCCTTGCCGGTCCAGGAATGGTAGAACGATGGGTTCGATGACGGTTTGGATGTACCGTGCACTATTCAGTGTCCCCTCGACGATCACCAGTGGTGTACGGCCAGTGTAGGAGATCGCTCCCCACACCATGATGCCGGGTGTTGGCCCTGTGTGCCTCGGTCGTATGCAGTCCTGATTGTGGCGCTCACCTGCACGGCGCCAAACACGCATACGACCATCATTGGCACCAAGGCAGAAGCGACTCTCATCGCTGAAGACGACACGTCTCCATTCGTCCCTCCATTCACGCCTGTCGCGACACCACTGGAGGCGGGCTGCACGATGTTGGGGCGTGAGCGGAAGACGGCCTAACGGTGTGCGGGACCGTAGCCCAGTTTCATGGAGACGGTTGCGAATGGTCCTCGCCGATACCCCAGGAGCAACAGTGTACCTAATTTGCTGGGAAGTGGCGGTGCGGTCCCCTACGGCACTGCGTAGGATCCTACGGTCTTGGCGTGCATCCGTGCGTCGCTGCGGTCCGGTCCCAGGTCGACGGGCACGTGC
The DNA here is from genome assembly GCF_023864345.2 of Schistocerca serialis cubense. Lineage (NCBI taxonomy): Eukaryota > Metazoa > Arthropoda > Insecta > Orthoptera > Acrididae > Schistocerca > Schistocerca serialis. Next base: position 67,198,498 of record NC_064644.1, read on the forward strand.
ACCTTCCGCCGACCACTGGCGACAACATCGATGTACTGTGGAGACCTCACGTCCCACGTGTTGAGCAATTCGGCGGTACGTCCACCCGGCCTCCCGCATGCCCACTATACGCCTTCGCTCAAAGTCCGTCAACTGCACATACGGTTCACGTCCACGCTGTCGCGGCATGCTACCAGTGTTAAAGACTGCGATGGAGCTCCGTATGCCACGGCAAACTGACTGACACTGACGGAGGCGGTGCACAAATGCTGCGCAGCTAGCGCCATTCGACGGCCAACACCGCGGTTCCTGGTGTGTCCGCTGTGCCGTGCGTGTGATCATTGCTTGTACAGCCCTCTCGCAGTGTCCGGAGCAAGTATGGTGGGTCTGACACACCGGTGTCAATGTGTTCTTTTTTCCATTTCCAGGAGTGTATATAAATGACCTGGGTGACATTCTGAGCAGTTCTCATAGGTTGTTGGCAGATGATGCTGTAATTTACCGTCTAGTAAGGTCATCCGAAGACCAGTATCAGTTGCAAAGCGATTTAGAAGAGATTGATGTATGGTGTGGCATGTGGCAGTTGACACTAAATAACGACAAGTGTGAGGTGATCCACATGAGTTCCAAAAGAAATCCGTTGGAATTCGATTACTCGATAAATAGTACAATTCTCTAGGCTGTCAATTCAACTAAGTACCTGGGTGTTAAAATTACGAACAACTTCAGTTGGAAAGGCCACATAGATAATATAGTGGGGAAGGCGAGCCAAAGGCTGCGTTCCACTGGCAGGACACTTACAAGATGCAACAAGTCCACTAAAGAGACAGCTTACACTACACTCGTTCGTACTCTGTTAGAATATTGCTGCGCGGTGTGGGATCCTTACCAGGTGGGATTGACGGAGGACATCGAAAGGGTGCAAAAAAAGGGCAGCCCGTTTTGTATTATCACGTAATAGGGGAGAGAGTGTGGCAGATATGATACGCGGGTTGGGATGGAAGTCATTAAAGCAAAGACGTTTTTCGTCGCGGCGAGATCTATTGACGAAATTTCAGTCACCAACTTTCTCTTCCGAATGCGGAAATATTTTGTTGAGTCCAACCTATATAGGCACGAATGATCATCAAAATAAAATAAGAGAAGTCAGAGTGTGAACAGAAAGGTTTAGGTGTTCGTTTTTCCCTCGCGCTGTTCGGGAGTGGAATGGTAGAGAGATAGTATGATTGTGGCTCGATGAACCCTCTGCCAAGAACTTAAATGTGAATTGCAGAGTAATCATGTAGATGTAGAACATATTATCTTCCTTTGTGTGTGAGAAATGTTTCCTGAAAGTTTGGCCGTACGTTTTTGTAACACCCTGTATAGCTTCTTTGCTTCCCATTCCCGATGAAAGAAAAGTTTAGGATGCCATTGCCAATTGTAGTTCCAGAAATCACGTTAGTCTATAGTTGAGGTTATTCTGCAATCCGAGGTTTTGGGGTCTGCACTTTCGTGACGAGGTATGAGAGTAACTTCATTTTTACGCGCATTGACTGTTGACACAGGAAGGGTCAGTTAAGATGAAAATGCGCTATGGAAAATTCTAGACACATATTTCTGCACCCCTTGATTCGTTGATATCCCCCCCCTTCCGTTCCAACGCATTAGTTGCCTGGGATAAGAAGTAAATTTAATTTATATGTGCTCTAGCGTTGACTGTCATCTATGGCTTACTTCCATGACAGCAGTGTTACATTATCTAAACATGGTTTTTCGGTTCCTTCATAAATGTCGGCTCTTGAATGAACAGATAATTAGCACCGAAAGTTCTTCCTTCATACGTTTGTTCGACCAAAAATTTTATTAAAATATAACGGAAAAGGTGTTTGTCAGGAAAGAGTTTCGTTCCACGCAGGTGTCAAGACAAACAACATTGTCGGAGCTTTCCTAGCTCATGCTGACAACACGCATATGACATGTACAAAGAAATGTACGCTAAATTTGTTCGATGACTCTCACCATGAACGACTCTCAGCGAATCCAATATGGGGCGCGCTCCTGTCTCAGTTACATGCCATATAGCCTACTTCGCTGCTCAAATATCATTCATTTGGCGACCAACCTGCTCCGTTTGGACGAAACAGGTCACTGAAATCTTTCTAACGCCCCTATTTCACGTATTACTTTGTCTAATTTCTATTGTCTTCCAACGCCCTGTTTGCTAGCTAAAAATGAATAGCGATAGCTCCGTAATCGTTGTCTTGTGTGACAAACAGTACATTAATTTTCGATTCCTTTCAGCACTATATGTCTGTCGCTTAGTCTTCTGTACGAATGAAGATCTTTTCATGTATGAAAGAAAACTGCTTGTCACGAGTAAGAAATTTCCTGTAAATTTTTTAACTGGAGAGACATGTGAAATAAGCACTTTTAGTATATAATAAAAGCGTAAATCTAGAGTTTTAAGGAAATGTTCGCAACGGAAAGTGTGGATATTGGAAAGAACGCACCATTTGCACTCCCAGACGTTACAAGGGTAAGAGGTATAGCTGGTGCCCTGTCAATTGCCAGAAGGCACAGACGTGTTTATCGGCATTAAAGCACCCGTCATCTGAGTACTGTCCACGTATTGATACTGTCTAATTTTCCCCACGACAATGTATTAGCCTTCGTTTACGAAGTTGGGCAGCACCTACCGTGAACATCGGTGGAAAATCTCACTCAGTATCTGTACTCAAATGTGAATCTTATCCAATGACGCAGAGAAAGTTTAAAACTTATGCTTTTTAAAACTGTGTCTTTCAACTGTTCCTGGCGGAAACTATGGTTGAGCTATTTCGGTGCTGGATCAGTAGATTAACAACAAAACATACTAAAACCTTTTATTGCCAGTGTATAAATATGCACAATTCTCGTCGAGAATTTAATCAAATTTACACTGTGCCTTAAATGCATTCCATCTGAGTTTCCGCCTTCGAACAATGTAATTTTCATTATAGCCTGAAATTTCGCGACAGTGGCTCAATTATTGAAGTGAAAATATACCTATTTACACCTCTGTAGAATTATCTCCATGTAAATGAATTAAAGGTTTTGGTAACATAAATGCATGAATATTACCCTATTTTATTTCTGCTTCCTAGTTTCTGTGATTCATCTACCTTACGAATGTGGGATTGTGTTACATCTTCATTGCAACCGTGCTGACGAGTAATTTATACTTTGATGTACCTGTGTTTTAATTTGTGGAACAATGTTTCTGCACTTCTTTATTGTGATAGTTGTCTTGCACTAAGTTTGATGGGAAATTTACCTCAGTTGGCCCACAAATGGTATGTGGTAAGGAGTATACTGTCCTATTACACCGTTGTTAATCTCAGCCGTATTCAGTCCGATTGCTGTTTGATTAGAGTATTAGGTTTACTTAGCGGCGAGATCAATGCTAATGCGTGTCCCTGCACTGCAGTTGCTGCACAGCAACTAAATAAAGCGGCACAACTACGGAATCAGGAGCAGTTTGGTGTTTACACTGGCGGGTGGATAACGCCATGCTCCGTTCCTAGGCACAAAACTATAGCTTCGGGATGACATTGTACTTTTCTGTTGTACTTTCGGAAGAGAGTGATGTGGCAATTGCACGACGAGCCACCTCGTCGAATGCACCACCGAGACACTGTTCGCCGATCTACATCTCCAACGTATATTGTGAGTGAACACTTCGATTATATATTGTGTACATTATGAGGTTGACGAAGCGGTGATGGTTTGTTGTTATTATAATTCTATTATATATATATGATGCTGGAAAAAGTTAGTAAACTCTAACAGAGGTTTCCACTTCACTCAAGATGAATTTTTGCAACAGGGTATGTGGAGTACATGGAATATTACATTTACAGATCAGTAGCACAAGCGGTTCTGAAGTACTAGGTATTAACCCATACTAAAAGAGCAATATTATCGATTTGATCGTACACATGGTGAATACTACCTTGGGATACGTTATTGCAGGCATGATCGACATATTTACTTAGTTCTGTAAGAGTTGTTGGTTGATTAGTTGCAGGAGTCAAAATGGTTCAAATGGCTCTGAGCACTATGGGACTTAACTTCTGAGGTCATCAGTCCCCTAGAACTTAGAACTACTTAAACATAACTAACCTAAGGACATCACACACATCCATGCCCGAGGCAGGATTCGAACCTGCGACCGTTGCGGCCGCTCGGCTCCAGAGCAGGAGTCACATCTCGTCCCATAGTATCATATATGTGCTCGATTGGAAACGAGTCTGGAGGCCATGCTGGCCAGAGAAGTTATAGACGTCTTGTAGAGCACATTTAGTTTCACGGGAATTGTGTGGGCGACCATTATCCCGTTGGAACACCACATCATCTTCTTGTAGCTGAAACGGCAAAAGAACTGGTCTAACGACATTCTTTGTGCACTGAGCGCCGGTTAGTGTTGCATCCATAAACTCCAAAGGTGAACGAGAATTGTTGCTTCTTGCACTGCAGACCATAAGGAGGAGGCAGTGTGTATTGGACCAATGCAGTCCATGGGACAGCGCTCACCAGGTTTACGTCGTACGCACAAATGACCATAAATTGTGTGCAGTCACAATCTGCTTTCATCTCTGAAGACCACGGGTCGCCACTCTGTCTTCGGACTGATCCTCTGACGGCACCATTCGAGACGTGCTGCACATCGATGCTGTGGCGTGAGTGGCAGACGGACTGGAGCTGTGCGTGCCAGTAATCCCTGTGATCTCAGTGGTAATGCCTGCCTTGCCGCAGTTCACGTTGACACGTGAGGGCCCACATGGCCTCTTGCCTATGCTATGGTAGCTGTACGATCTGCCACCGCTTTCATTACAATACGACGGCTCTGTCGGACGTGTGAGCTGCGTGGACGTCTGGAACCTCGTCCATGGATGTGAGAAAGGTCACGTGATCACTGATACCAGCATCGGTGCACAACTGACGCTGCACGTTCATCTTGTGTGGCAGTTCCGCCATTCCGAAGGCCTCAGCTTGACGTCTTTCAAACTGCCTCAGTTGGCTGTAGAAAGCAAGGGCGTGACTCCATGGCGTCGTTGCCTGCTGGCTTCACCCGTTTGCACCCGACAGGGCGTTCTGTCTATGTGCATTCCTTACTAAAGTTCAATCAGGCACAGATTGTACTTTGGTAGCAATGCCGCTATGCTGTCTGTTGGCAGAAGACGTGGAAATAATTATCAGTACATCTACAGTCCCCAAGGTGGCAATCCTGACATTGGAGCTAGTTGGACGTCGTCTTTCCAAGTGTACTACTTTTTTTCCAGTAGTATATTTTTCTGAGTTACAATTTCGTGGACGTTATGCTGAAGCATTGCACTATACATTGAGGTAACCAAATTATACTATTTCATTATACATTTTATGTACGTTAAACAATCTATTATTACTACACAAAACGATTGTACGTATATTTCGGTGTCATTATGTTTGAATGTTAACCGTACACATCTGTGACACGTTGAAAAAAGGACTGATGGCTATTTATATTTGTCGACGGGGCAAGGAGGTGGTATGTGGAAGAGACAGAAACAGTAACAAACTTTGCCATCCCTCCCCCTTCCCCACAATCAAACCCAGGATCCGCAAATGTATTTGAGGAGATATTCTATGTTGGGCCAATATAGTCCTATGTAAGCAGTCGCCTTTGCAGACTGATTGCATTTTCCAATATTCTACTAATTTGCTGAAAGCTGCCACCTAGTGACAAACGACTGAGCCTAAGTTATGATTCTATTTCATACACCTACATAAATTATACCGAGTTATTTCTATAAGTTTACAGATCTTGTGAATCTCAAAATTATTTCATGTAAAAGCTCTGCTGAAGGTCACACACTGGACACTGAACAACTCAGGGCTTAAAGCCGGGATAACAAGAATTTCAGATAGAACAACTTTCAAAATTTAGTTTTAAAACAAATCAGTCTTCAAAATTTAATTTATGTTGGCTGAAGGCCTTATTTTAAAATTAAAACAAACTAAATTAATGGATGGCTGAAGGCCACACACAGTACATCACACTAAAACGAATATTAAAATCTAAAACCAACAGAACATTGGTGCTCAGAAGTGTTCCAAGGGTGGGCCTGAGGAGGTAGCTCTAACATACGGTGAGGTAAGACAGGCAGCCAAGAATAAGGTTAAACAATGGGATGGCAACCCGACCCAGGGACAGCTGAAGGACCGACCAACAACCCAATCAATTCTCTTCTGCCCGACCAATGGTACGACAACAGAAAGTATCAGCTGAGGACGAAGATACCAGCTGTAGTATGCCTTCAAAATAGTCATCTAAAAAAAAGCGAAGCCACAATATCCACTCTCAAGAAAAAGTATGAACGAACAACTAAAAGGCTGTCGAACTACGCGCAGTGCCAGACAACATCAACACCGGGAGGAAAAATATACCTCCTGAAAACTACGCTAACGACCAGGGCAGGTAACTGGGGCGTTAACGGCCACAAGGCAGTAAATACCGCTGGTGCACTTCACTGATAAGTAACAGCCAATTTAATAGTTGAAGATCATACAGGAAGATGGCTGCCAAATTTCACCAACTCCAACACACCATATGTTGCTGCTAGCCGGAATGGCCCAGGAAGCAAATACTGGCATTGAAAAAATAGATGTCATAGCAGTTGAGGTTTCATGACAGATTAACTGATCACTCCAGGCCAGCCGCTGTGGCCGAGCGGTTCTAGTCGCTTCGCTCTAGGACCTCGCTGCTGCTATGGTCGCAGGTTCGAATCCTGCCTCGGGATTGGATGTGTGTCATGTCCTTATGTTACTTAGGTTTAAATTGTTTTAATATAGGGGACTGATGACCTCAGATGTTAAGTCCGATAGTGCTTAGAGCCATTTGAATTTGATCACTCCAGGTTCGGTGGGCAACGAACCTTGTAGCTCTTGCAGCTAGCGGCTCACAATCTGACCGCGCGTGCAGGCAGCCAGCAGTCCTGGCCTGACCCCACGCCGTGGAGACTTACACACTGCTCTGTCCCAACCGACCGACTGCCACACACACCACCACACTGAAATATAGCGATCACACCATAGATGGCACAGCAGTACTAGTATCGATAAGCGCTGCTGCTCCCACTGATGGAAGCAAGTCAGCAACTTGTTATGCTAGTAACTCTGGGAGAAATAAGACGCCCTTCGATTGTGACAAAATGCCAAACAGCATCAACGCAAGCCTGCCACGGCTCACCTTTGACACTCTGCTTTTTGTGATCTATGATGAGTCAAATTCGAGACAGGTTACACTAATTGCATTGCTTACTATCAACAACTGTTGACGTTAAGAAATGTAGATAGTGATCCTTTCGTGACACTGGCATAAAATATCCGATCTCACGCCACATAGCCAGTTCTGTTCTTGTAGTGGGCGGACCTGCTTAGACGACTGTTTTTCTACTCTACATCCAGATGTGGCACATATGGGTCTGTGCTGTGTACACATGCTAAGCCTGCTTTAGTGCGTGTAAGATACCAAACAGGTCTAGTACTTTATCTTTTTTAGATTTCCACCCATTCCTAATATTTGTTAGTTTTACCTGTCTATTTTTACTTCCCTTGTAGACCCTATTAATTTTTTTTCTGCTGTCTCCAGATAATCCGATGCCGCCTTACAGTAACGGAACGCGAAATTTTAATTAATAAAAATTGTTTAAAAACCCTGGCTATTTTCATTCAGGAACGCAATTACTCTGTAACTAGCCACCAGAAACCACAAGTTCCTTCTATCAAAATATTCACAATATATTTGTGGGTGGATGGTTCAAATGGCTCTGAGCACTATGGGACTTAACTTCTGAGGTCATCAGTCCCCTAGAACTTAGAACTACTTAAACCTAACTAACCTAAGGACATCACATACATCCATGCCCGAGGCAGGATTCGAACCTGCGACCGTACGGTCGCTCGGTTCCAGACTGTAGCGCCTAGAAACGCTCGGCTACCACGGCCGGCCTTTGTGGGTGGAGTTCTGGTTCACAGTGTATATACCTTGGAGGTTTTCACCCATCATAAACGTACATAAGGTGATTCTTATTAAAGTTTGAAAATCCTGAAGGTGATGTAGATGACGCTGAGACAAGTATTTTAAGACAGGTGGGGATGTAAATGACAAGAAATACCCCCAAACTTGGACTTTTTACGTCACCAGATGAAGTACCTCGCAGACCGTGCAGAGATTTAGCTTGTCGAGCCTGCCCTCGTCGGTAGGGGCAATGCTACACATCGCTCCACTAGGCTACTCTTTTTGGAACGCCTTCTGTAAACGTGATCTGATTTAAGCTTTGAAGGTCCAAGATCATTGTCCTCGCTCTAACCGAGCAAAAGCTGCTCTTATTTGTGATCTTGTGTTTCTTAACTTTTGTCCTCTTTTCTTTTTACATACTTACTTTGGTAATGTACAGATAAGTCATTGGTCATTTACTGGCAGCAATGCACTTCGGAAACATAAACATATTATTTACTTGACTTATGACACACTACGGTAGGTTTTTGCTGTATTGTACTTTTCACTTCACCAGCGGAGACGACGATGCCGGTAAATAGAATAATAAATCTTATATACGAGGGTCACTCCAAAAGAAATGCAGACTATTTTTTTTTAAATCCATCTTTTATTCTTTATGTTTGAAAGTTTTACAGTGTGTAGATACATCTTTTAGGAACAATATTCTCATTTCTCCACATTATTTCCATCCATGTCAACTGCATTACGCCATCTTGGAACCAGCGCCTGTATACCCGTACGGTAAAATTCTGGACCAACCTGTTGGAGCCACTGTTTGGGAGCGTGCACAAGGGAGTCATCATCTTCAAACCTTGTTCCACGAAGATAGTCTTTCAGTATCCCAAAGAGATGATAGTAACATGGAGCCAGGTCAGGACTTTAGGGCGGGTGTTTCAGTGTTGTCCATCCGAGTTTTGAGATCGCTTCCATGGTTTTTTTACTGACATGTGGCCGTGCATCGTCGTGTAACAGCAAAACATCCTGGTTTTGCCGATGTGGTCGAACACGACTCAGTCGAGCTTGAAGTTTCTTCAGTGTCGTCACATATGCATCAGAATTTATGGTGATTCCACTTGGCACGATGTCCACAAGCAAGAGTCCTTCGGAATCGAAAAACACCGTAGCCATAATATTTCCAGCAGAAGGTGTGGTTTTAAATATTTTTTTCTTGGGTGAATTTGCATGATGCCACTCCGTTGATTACCTCTTCGTCCCTGGTGAAAAATGATGGAGCCATGTTTCATCACCTGTCACATTTCTTCCAAGAAATTCATTTCCACCATCCTCGTACTGTTCCAAATTTCGCTGCATACCGTTTTTCTGGTTTCTTTGTGAGCCACTGTCAACATCATGGGAACCCACCTGGCACAAATATTTTTTAACGCCAACACTTCCAGTATTCTGCAAGGACTTAGTTCCCCCATCCCAACGTAGCGTGACAATTCGTTCACTGTGACGCGTCTGTCAGCATTCACCAGTTCGTTAACTCTCTGCACATTGTCTGGAGTGTGTGCAGTACGAGGCCTGCCACTGTGAGGACAATCCTCAATATTGCCGTGCCCGCTTTCATCACGTAACCTGCTTGCCCACCTACTAACTGTACTGCGATCGACAGCAGCATCTCCATACACCTTTTTCAATCGCTTGTGGATGTTTCCAACTGTCTCGTTTTCACAGCACAGGAATTCTATGACTGCACGTTGCTTTTTATGAACTTCAAGTGTAGGAGCCATCTTGAAGACATGCTGTGACGGTGCCACTCAGGGGAACAGGTTGAACTAATTTTGAAAACAAGCGGGAAGGATGTATTTACACACTGTAAAAATTTCACACATGCAGAATGAAAACTGTATTTTTACAAAAATAGTGTGCCTTACACAATAGTGTGCCGTACACATAACTGTCTAGCGCAGCGCAAAAAGAACACTGCCTGCTACACGCAAGACTAGAATCCTGAGCCCCACGCTCTGAAATCGCGAGTTGAGCCCCGCAGCCCTACCGATGTGAATACATGACTTGCTTTAAAATGACCAGGTGCGACAGATCCGTAGGCTCCACAGACGCACGCGCTGCGAGGAACGTCATCTTGTCACGTCACACGTTCAACATTTGTCATCCTCTTTTGGGGTATTTCCGTGCATTTGAGGCCGCATGTATCTCATATTAAATTACTTGTGTCAGCGTCATCTACGTCGGGAGATCTTAAACGTTATTAAGAATCACTCCCCATATCCAGTATATATGTATCCAGTATTTTTCAACAGTTCCCTTAAATTTAAGAAGCAGTTCCACTGTATGTTCATATCCAGATATAAGAGCTTTGAGTTCCTCACTGAGATGGAGCACTGTACAATTTAATTAATTTTGCGTAGCCTGCTATTTTAATAACTAGTAGAGCTCATACATTTCAGTCGTATTCACTACTACACACAAGCCTTAACCACACATGCCTTAACAAAAATTACCTCAGCTAACTCCATTATTAAGGATTTGTACTGTTAATAACTGGGGAAGTATTGAATAATAACAGTTTACTTTTGGAATTTATTATCATATGTGGTCGTTGCGATTTCTACCTCTTACACACTCAGTGGAAATCACAATCCCACATCAAATACACGTAAGCCCATTAGCAGAGATATTTCTTCCGGCTATTTGCTGCAATTAGTGTAAGATATTATTGCGGAAATCATTCGACATATAGTTTCGTGTCTCCCCCGTTAACTAATTGTATTGTATCTCTTTTCGTAGCAATAACGCTAAAACCAGCCTCTCGCCCGTGCTCCTGTCTCGACTCGACAGTCTCGCATAGGCCTCATTAGCCGTGCTAAAGTTCAAGAAGAACCGACAGAGGGAGGAAGTGTCAGCTGCCGCTGGCTAACGTGTTTGATACGCCTACAACACAACGCCTCGTTTTCTCAATAGCGAAAATTTAAGTCTTTCTACTTCTTTTATTCCCTGTGTTTACCTGCGTAATCACACTTTGTTGTATCCACCACTCTGTCACAGGCACCATCTTCAACATGGACATCCTCGCAGACGCCAGGTCTCTCTAATATTATTAGATGTATCTGCATCGCGAGCGCGCTTAAGAAATATTTCTGCAGGGAACAGATTTAGTACTCTTTCACAGAATTATTGTTGGGTTCACGACTTACAAACTTTAACACTTCCAATTATTTTCTGGATCATTAGCGCCTCTTCATTTGATTTCAGTTTGCTTTGGGAACATAAAATTAGATACTTGCGAGGTGACGAGTTTTTAAAAGTTTTCGGTTACGTCTGAGAGTGCGTCCGGTGGTCGATACATGGATCCAGTTAAAATTTCATGCACACGTTATGTACTGAATACAGCCCAAGCGGTCTTGCATGCAGCTTCAGTTTCTGTGTCGTTGGATTTGAGATTCCTGTCTACTGCAACAAATATACGTCTCCTTTTCAAGTTTGTCTGAACTTTCGGTACATACTCATACTTACTCAAAAACGTCACTGGTGTCAGTTTCAGATTTTATCTAGGTTTATGCATTTACTATTATCTTATGTACTTGCATTTTAATAGCGCTTAGAACTTTGGTACTGTGTTGCAAATGCCTCGGCAGATGATGACCTGAATTATAATAGTCTTATCGTTGGTATTTACACCGATACGTCAGGGTTTACTACACGTATCTTTATCCGGACGGGATGGAAAGAAATCTTAAAAATGCTTTTGTTCACTCCACACACGTTGGGACAACTGCATAACAACATTTGAGTATAGCGTACTCCATACCATTTACATTTTATTTCTGTCTGTTACCGTAATTAGATTGAGTTAATGAAAAAGAGAAAAAGAAAACAGCAAAAGTGACCAGCACCATTCCTCTCGTGTTTGTTCAGTCAGCCCGAGAGTATGTCGGAAACGCTGAAAGAAACAGTGAGACAAACCACAAGAAGGGCAATATGAATCTCGCATAGGATTCCACAATTCCGGTTTCTCACAGCCGAAATAGAATGAAGATATAAATTTCTTCCTTCAAAATTTATTTTGAGTAATTACAACGACGCTAATATTAGAGTACTTTAAGTGCAGACAGTAGAGCACAAGCAGTATATTGTTTCGCTGTACCACCCACAAATGCAATGGGAAGAGGAAACAAACTGATGCGACGGACATAAAAGTAATTTCCGGAGTACGCCAAAACATTGTGATAGGGCCTTACTGTTTACTATGCATGTAAACGATCTAGTACAAAACGTCGAAGGTCCATTGAGAGTGTTCGCATATGATACGGTCGTCTATAAGAAAGCAGCCAAATCAGAAGCAGAACAGATGTGCAGAATGACCTGCAGAGGATTAATGAATACTCCATGTTCTCGAAGTTGACAATCAACTTAGATAAACGTAACGTTCTGGGGGTACATAAAAAAGGAATTCCGCTACTGTACAACTACATTATTGTTGAAAAATTGTTGGAAATAGTACCTACCGTAATATATACAGGAATATCTATCCAGAGAGACCTTCAGTGGAATGACAACGTATAACACAGATTAGTGAAAGCAGATGCCACACTACGATTCATAGGAAGAATCTTAAAAACATGTGACTTATTGACGAAGGATTTTATTTACAAGGCCCTTGTTCGACCGATTATTGTGTATTGGTCAATGGTGGATCCCTACCGGTTAGGAGTGATTGAAGAGACAGAATAGATCAAACGAAGAGAGGCGCGTTTCGTCACGGGCTTGTTTAGTCGCCGAGAGAACGTTGCTGAGATACTCAGTTAACTCCAGTGACAGAGGTTGCAGGAAAGGAGAGCATTACATTTTAATTCCCGGTTCAGCACCTTCCAGGAACAGTTGGAGAACGTATTAATTCCTCCCACATACATCTCGCGAAATTACTACGACTAAACTATTCGAGAAATTAGAGCTGTAACAGAGGCTTACCAACAATCATTCCCACCTACCATTCACCAGTGGAACCCGGAAGGGAGAAACAGTTAGTGGTGCTAGAGGTACCCTGCGCCACTCTCCATTAGGTGGCTTGCGGTGTAGGATGTAGATGCACATTAGCGTCCGTCTCACACCGTATGGTGGTGTCGCAGTGATGCAGTCTGTGTTGCCGAGATAGGTGGCGAAATATCTGTAGGACAAAGTCACTGCCTAACCAGGAAATGTTGTGCTTACTGAACCATCATATCGATCAGTGTACGACGCATTTGATCGCTGCTAACGAAGTTTGAATACCATGAGATTCTGCTTCGGTTTTGCTGTCTTGAAGGGGCACTGCGACTACCCGCGGTACAGCCACGGCTGCAGGGTTGCCATTTCGGCAGACGCAAACAGCGGACCCACACAAACTTTCATCACAGTGGAGTTCATACACTCCTGGAAATGGAAAAAAGAACACATTGACACCGGTGTGTCAGACCCACCATACTTGCTCCGGACACTGCGAGAGGGCTGTACAAGCAATGATCACACGCACGGCGCAGCGGACACACCAGGAACCGCGGTGTTGGCCGTCGAATAACGCTAGCTGCGCAGCATTTGTGCACCGCCGCCGTCAGTGTCAGCCAGTTTGCCGTGGCATACGGAGCTCCATCGCAGTCTTTAACACTGGTAGCATGCCGCGACAGCGTGGACGTGAACCGTATGTGCAGTTGACGGACTTTGAGCGAGGGCGTATAGTGGGCATGCGGGTGGCCGGGTGGACGTACCGCCGAATTGCTAAACACGTGGGGCGTGAGGTCTCCACAGTACATCGATGTTGTCGCCAGTGGTCGGCGGAAGGTGCACGTGCCCGTCGACCTGGGACCGGACCGCAGCGACGCACGGATGCACGCCAAGACCGTAGGATCCTACGCAGTGCCGTAGGGGACCGCACCGCCACTTCCCAGCAAATTAGGGACACTGTTGCTCCTGGGGTATCGAAAAAGACCATTCGCAACCGTCTCCATGAAGCTGGGCTACGGTCCCGCACACCGTTAGGCCGTCTTCCGCTCACGCTCCAACATTGTGCAGCCCGCCTCCAGTGGTGTCGCGACAGGCGTTAATGGAGGGACGAATGGAGACGTGTAGTCTTCAGCGATGAGAGTCACTTCGGCCTTGGTGTCAATGATGGTCGTATGCGTGTTTGGCGCCGTGCAGGTGAGCGCCACAATCAGGACTGCATACGACTGAGGCACACAGGGCCAACACCCGGCATCATGGTGTGGGGAGCGATCTCCTACACTGGCCGTACACCACTAGTGATCGTCGAGGGGACACTGAATAGTGCACGGTACATCCAAACCGTCATCGACCCCATCGTTCTACCATTCCTAGACCGGCAAGGGAACTTGCTGTTCCAACAGGACAATGCACGTCCGCATGTATCCCGTGCCACCCAACGTGCTCTAGAAGGTGTAAGTCAACTACCCTGGCCAGCAAGATCTCCGGATCTGTCCCACATTGAGCATGTTTGGGACTGGATGAAGCGTCGTCTCACGCGGTCTGCACGTCCAGCACGAACGCTGGTCCAACTGAGGCGCCAGGTGGAAATGGCATGGCAAGCCGTTCCACAGTACTACATCCAGCATCTCTACGATCGTCTCCATGGGAGAATAGCAGCCTGCATTGCTGCGAAAGGTGGATATACACTGTACTAGTGCCGACATTGTGCATGCTCTGTTGCCTGTGTCTATGTGCCTGTGGTTCTGTCAGTGTGATCATGTGATGTATCTGACCCCAGGAATGTGTCAATAAAGTTTGCCCTTCCTGGGACAATGAATTCACGGTGTTCTTATTTCAATTTCCAGGAGTGTAGAAGGCGGTAACTCTGCCGGAGGGTGCCATTACGGCCACACTACTTTGTAATGCCAGTCACTTGCACTGAACTGGATTTCCTACTCGTCGGGTATTTACGCGGCTGTACTGCCCAACGACAAATAGTTACCTTCGTGTAGTCTTCAAATATCTTTGAATGTCCATGAGTTTGTATAGCTGTCACCAAGAGCTCTTCAGAGGTCCATGAGTGTACACGTGCTGAACGATACCCCGTAATCCGGTATCCCCCCGAATGGACTTAGATTCTTGGACGAATAACCAACTTGGTCCAAGACTTCGTACATGAACATTAGTGTTCATTTATGTTTTAAGTTGATACTCTTCGCGTTAGAGCTCTTTTGCTGTACTCTTTATACAGGGTGTTACAGAAAGGTACCGCCAAACTTTCAGGAAAGATTCCTCACACTCAAATATAGAAAAGATGTTATGTGGACATGTGTCCGGAAACACTTAATTTCCATGTGAGAGCTCATTTTAGCTTCGTCAGTATGTACTGTACTACCTCGATTCACCGCCATGATTTCATACGGGATACTCTACCTGTGCTGCTAGAACATGTGCCTTTACAAGTAGGACACAACAAGTGGTTCATACACGATGGAGATCCTGCACATTTCAGTCGAAGTGTTCGTACGCTTCTCAACAACAGATTCGGTGACCGTTGGATTGGTAGAGGCGGACCAATTCCATGGCCTCCACGCTCTCCTGACCTCAACGCTCTTGACTTTCATTTATGGGGGCATTTGAAAGCTCTTGTCTACGCAACCCCGGTACCAAATGTAGAGACTCTTCGTGCTCGTATTGTGGACAGCTGTGATACAATACGCCATTCTCCAGGGCTACATCAGCGCATCAGGGATTCGATGCGACGGAGGGTGGATGCATGTATCCTCGCTAACGGAGGACATTTTGAACATTTCCTGTAACAAAGTATTCGACGTCACGCCGGTACGTTCTGTTGCTTGGTTTTTCCATTCCATGATTAATGTGATTTGAAGAGAAGTAATAAAATGAGCTCTAACATGGAAAGTAAGCGTTTTCGGACACATGTCCACATAACATATTTTCTTTCTTTGTGTGTGAGGAATGTTTCCAGAAAGTTTGGCCGTACCTTTTTGTAACACCTGTAGTTATAAGGGACTTCAATTCAGTTCTGTCACTGAGTAATTGTGTAGCTACCTTTGTAAACGGAGTCTAAAACTTTGTGTGTAATGCAACACGTGGTGACGGCGGTAGCAGCAGGTCTGATAGTTCCTCAGTTGTGTTGGACTATTTGTTTCGGCCACAGACTTTTCTATATGACCTTCTCACACGAATTAATACCCATCGGAGATGGGCACACAGTGATTGTTTCCTCATTCTGTCACTGTGAAAGGAGTGAAAATATAGACACGTCAAAAGGGAAAAACATGAAGCTGGAAGAAGCACTGAAGGAATGCCAGAAGTTATTGGACACACAGGTGAATACCGAAGATTTCATTTGTGCAGTTGAACAACATCCGGCAATTTCGGACACCAGTTTCGAACCTTACAGTAATAATCAGTTAAAACTAAATACAATTTATCGGTTTACTTACCTCAAAGTGACTAAGAGTTTTTCTTCTAGTGAGATGCACTTTCTCATTTTCGTTTCTTTCCCGGTAATAGCAGCCTTTATTAACGGCAATAACTCAAAGAAAGACGATTTAGACATTCGTAGGTAATCAGAAAACTCGTAGTCTGAACACAGTTCATCTGAAAGGGTATAAGACAACCCTTCAGATTCTCTTAACGAAACCATAGGCAGTACATGCATCTTCCTCTCCCTTCGCCTTCTCGTATTCATTAAATGTGCTAGGAAATGCACGTATGTATAGTTGTTGTCCGACATGTTCCCTCGTCACTAGTGCACAGCAAACTGACGATCTGATGGCAAAACCGAGTGACGGTGGCAGGACTGGCGACTCAGTGTAGCAGGCTCCGTTTGAAACGTCAACAGAAGACTCCCCGCGACCAGTGGCGGGGCAAGGCAGCCACTCGGCATCCAGCTTCTGGCGGCATCGCTGGCTGCCCTAGTCTGATAAGGTCCATAACAATCCATTCCCAATGACGAGCAGCGCCACCGGCGGCGTAGCTGGTTGCGACACCTGGCGGCCTGGTGTAGCAACGGCCTAAGAACCAGTGTTCAATTAAGACAACTGCGTTTGATGCAGTTCATAAGCAGGGATGAGGATCATTACACATGAGCTATGAAGAGTTGTTTCAGTCACAGAAGAGAAGGCGATACACGGAATATTTGAGGGAACGCTAAACAACAATTTCGAAATTTTGTCAACTCCGACAAATCAAAAATTACAATTACAAAATCAGCAAATGATTACAGAACTGCTCACGCCACTGCCACAACAACACTTGAGAGGAACTCGTGGCGAGCCCCAATAAATATCACGGAAGACTGAAATGAGGTTTCACTGCCGGCACCAGTGTAATCTCTGGCTGCAGTAGGCGCAACACCACTGACGCCTATACACAAGAGCCGAAATGTTACGACCACTGCGTATTGCGGGACTGAATGCTTCCTGCTGTGGTCGTAGGCGCGTGACGCAATAAGGAAAGCAGGCTGGCTGGGGAAGTTTTGTACTATGGTGGGGAAAATTCATCTAGGCTACCGTGGGATTGGTGGCACATAGCGAAGACATTATGTGAACATTACGGCGAACCATCTGCTTCCCCTCACACGTGAAGTATTCCAAATCGGTGATGTCTTATTCCGGTAGGATAACTCTCCGCGTTTCAAGGGCAGAATGTTGCTACAGTTGTATGAGAAGAATAATAGTAAACACGCATTGATGGCTTGGCCACAAAATTCGTTTGGTAGAAACTCTATGAAACACGTCCTGGACACTGTCGGGTCTGAATGAAATACCGCGAACCACTGGACTATAATTTATAGGAAGTGAGTAACTTGTTCGTAGAAATATGCTGCAACATACCTCCGAAAACCTTCAAAATAGCGGTCGAGTGCACACCGACCTGAATCACTCCGCACTGCGTTCCGCAGTTCCGCTGTCACGAAATTAAGCAGGTCGTCGTAGTGTCTTTCTTCATCAGTGTATATAACAAAGTACACATATAACACTCTGAGACCCAAGAATGTGTAAGAATACTTCAAAGTTTTTCGCAAAAATTACCTTTATCATCACAAAATGGCTGAAATGGCTCTGAGCACTATGGGACTTAACATCTGATGTCATCAGTCGCCTAGAACTTAGAACTACTCAAACCTAACCAACCTAAGGACATCACACACATCAATGATCGAGGCAGGATTCGAACATGCGACCGGAGTAGTAGCGTGATTGCGGACTGAAGCGCCTAGAACCGCTCGGCCACCACGGCCGTCCTTTCATCATACTAAGCAACGAATATAAGAAGAAATTGCAAATAGTAAGTAGTCAAAAATGGTTCAAATGGCTCTGAGCACTATGGGACTTAACATCTAGGGTCATCAGTCCCCTAGAACTTAGAACTACTTAAACCTAACTAACCTAAGGACAGCACACAACACCCAGCCATCACGAGGCAGAGAAAATCCCTGACCCCGCCGGGAATCGAACCCGGGAACCCGGGCGTGGGAAGCGAGAACGCTACCGCACGACCACGAGATGCGGGCAGAGTAGTCAATTGTTTCAAGATAGTGATTTCACTTTGGAACCACAGTGACATACACTTTTCAACCACCCAGCACTTCATGTGACATATTTGAAGGCAATTCCGCTCTTTTCCTAGACACAGGCCCACATCTCGAAATTTCCATGAACTCATAATGTCAAGACAAATTATACTCTCCAGTTACAAGAAAAAATGGGCCTAAAATTTAATAAAATTATATAAAAAGTACATAGCCCCCCAATGGTCTCATTACGAAGCCAGTCGTAAAAGTGCGATATTGTAGTGTCTGTGTTGTTCAGAATTACGATTCAGCGCGGTATAGTGAGCGAGGTTGCACAGTGGTTAGCACACTGGACTCGCGTTCTGGAGGACGACGGTTCAAATCCGCGTCCGGCAATCGTGATTAAAATTTTCCGTGATTTCCCTAAATCGCTGCAGGCAAATTCCGGGATGGTTGCTTTCAAAGGACACGGCCGACTTTTTTCCCCAGCCTCCGCCACTTCGATGGTACCGATGACCTCGCTGCTTTGTCCCGTCCCCCAAACAAGAGCCAACCAATCCAGCACTGCGGCGACTGCAGCCGCTATGTAATACATGAGATGTATTCGCACTTGCGAGTAGGGACAACCATCAGTTGTGTAATGGAATGATGACAATGAGAATTTGACCGCAGCTCGTGGTCGTGCGGTAGCGTTCTTGCTTCCCGCGCCCGGGTTCCCGGGTTTTATTCCCGGCGGGGTCAGGGATTTTCTCTGCCTCGTGATGACTGGGTGTTGTGTGCTGTCCTTAGGTTAGTAAGGTTTAAGTAGTTCTAAGTTCTAGGGGACTGATGACCATAGATGTTAAGTCCCATTGTGCTCAGAACCTGTCCGCGGGCTTCTGTAAATTCCTTTGTCCTTTTGAGTTGAAAATCAGAGCCATTTGAACCATTTTTGAACAATGAGAATTTGTGCCGGACTGGGACTCGAACCCGGACATCCCACCCGGTCCAGCACCGATCTTCACTGTGGTCATTCCATTATAGAGCTGATGGTTGTCAATATTTGCAACTACGAATACATTTCATGTACCCATATAAGCAGTAGTACAAACTCAAGTTTACATTACAGTAAGAAAAAGAAGAAAAATTAGGAGTAGGAATTAAAATCCATGGAGAAGAAATAAAAACCTTGAGGTTCACCAATGACATTGTGATTCTGTCAGAGACGGCAAAGGACCTGGAAGAGCAGCTGAACGGAATGGACAGTGTCTTGAAAGGAAGATGTAAGATGAACATCAACAAAAGTGAAACGAGGATAATGGAATGTAGTGTAATTAAATCGGTTGAAGCTGCGTAAATTAGATTAGGAAATGAGACCCTTAAAACGAGTTTTGCTATTTGGGGAGCAAAATAACTGATGGTGGTCGAAGTAGAGAGGATATAAAATGTAGGCTGGCAATGGCAAGGAAAGCGTTTCTGAAGAAGAGAAATTTGTTAAGGTCGAGTATAGATTTAAGTGTCAGGAAGTGGTTTCTGAAAGTATTTCTATGGAGTGTAGCCATGTATGGAAGTGAAACGTGGACGATAAATAGTTTACACAAAAATAGGATAGAAGCTTCCGAAATGTGATGCTACAGAAGAATGCTGAAGGTTAGATGGGTAGATCACAGGACTAATGAGGGGGTATTGAATAGAATTGGGGAGAAGAGAAATTTGTGGCACAACTTGACTAGAAGAAGGGATCGGTTGGTAGGTCATGTTGTGAGGCATCAAGAGATCACCAGTTTAGTATTGGAGGATAGCGTGGAGTGTAAAAATCGTAGAGGGAGACCAAGAGATGAATACACTAAACAGATTCAGAAGGATGTACGTTGCAGTAAGTACTGGGAGATGAAGAACCTTGCACAGGACAGAGTAGCAAGGACAGCTGCATCAAACCAGTCTCTGGACTCAAGACCATAACAACAATGACAACTTCAGGTACAATTACTTTCACTGCCAGTGATCTCCTCTGCAGAATCACGACAGACAAAAACCCTAGTACACCCTCTTCTAGTAACTTACAAGACTTTTCCCCCCAGCTGTTTCTTTGAACGCTGTAAATGACTACTACGGTGCACTCCATCTGTAGACCTTGGTGTACCACTAGATGTTTCTGTCTCGTCGTAGCATCGTTGGTGCGATGCGAAAGGCAGTGGCACAAAAGATATTAATGAATTTTTGGGCTGAGGCAGAAACCGCTGGCGCAAACGGGTTTACACAAGAGCGCTGAGAATATTAAATGCTACATATCCGTTGTAAAGACTTGGGGACGGGTCAAATATTCGAAAGTGACAGTGACGGCCCGTTGCTGGGGCAAGCAGCTGGCAGAGGGCGTGGGTGTCAGGAACAGCGGCTGCAGATGCACGTGCAGCTGGGGCCGCAGCTGCAGCGAGCGGCCGCCTCGCCCGCAGGCAGCAGGCGTTTCATTATTTGGCGTAATGGCGCAGTGTGTGCGTGTGGGTGCGCGTGGGTGAGTGCGCGCACGTGTGTGTACACACACGGCACAATGCGCTGCTCGTTACGCGCCGCCTCAAAGCACCACGGCAGCTATTTGCGAGTGCCTCGTGGCTCGTAAAAACCAAAACACGCGAAAATTTCCTTTTTTTAGAAATTTCGGCCAACACAACAAACATGCAAGTTCACTGCGTCTGAGCGAAGGAGTAGTTCCCCCCCCCCCTCCCCCCCGGCTATTCCGACGTTACCTTTGTTCTGTCTTGTGGTCTCTCGAGCAGTATTTGTTGCTGCGTGCGTTACTCACACTGAGTGCTCGGAAACAAGTAACGTGCTGTCCTCGTTATTAGACTACTGTGATTGTGGGTAGTGATGGTGGATTTACTTCAGTCTCGCTGGAGCAGAAGTACGTCCGATATAATGCATTTATCTTTATCAGTGAAGCCCTATGATGGAACAACATAGAGTACCAATAAAAATTTTAGATAATCGTAATTTAACACTCAACTTTATGAGCATGATCGTATCGTTAAGAATAACACTGTTCGGCATACAAATTTTTGTCAAGACGAAATATGATTTCATTGTTTAACTCATATTGATTCGCTTTAGTCTTCAAATTAAAGCCACATTTATCCTAATGCTTTTTCATTTAAAATCGAGTCCTACAAGTAAGCAGATAGCAGCACTCATAGGGCTTGTAATTCTCACCGATAGATTATATGCCCTGCTAGTGTTCATAGGTGATTAGTACCGATGTGGCCGTATAATAGTCTTCTGCTGTTGAGAACTGTCAAAGTAATGCGGTCGTGTTTCGACGCTTCTTAAGTGCTTTCGTGAGAGCAGAATTGTGATGTACCTACAGATGGCAATTTACTACTAACAGGTACTAACAACAACTGCTCGTAATTATGTTAAGATTGCACACTACTTCGATATTCGCGGTGAAGTAACATTTGCTTTGTAGGAATGCTTTGTTATGCTTTTTTATAATAAAGCACATTTCTTGTATTTTGGCTGTGAAGCTGGAGCAAAAGAAAGAAATGTACATGACGCGTACACTGGACTACGTTTCCGTACATCCGTCTTTTAATGGATAGTGGGACAGCACTTGTTTCCTTTTATGTGTAGCAAGAATATCAATATCAACTGGGTGTAATAGGTCTATTTAGTTACACGTATACAGGTGTCATTGTCGTACACATAAACTGTAGTAGGCGCTCGTCCAGCCTAGTGAAGGAATGGGATACTATGTCGTATGCCATTTGAACTGCTGCTGAGTTGCCTCCCCAGCCACGCTAATGATACTTTTCTGTATGGTCCCGTCCGCTGGCAATAGTGCTAGCACAAAGAAAACCAAACCCAGGAATTGTGTACACTAATACGAATATGGCATCTGGAATTCGCCATGGAGATCGCGAAAGGGAGCATCCTTTTTCTTACTGTACAGAGTAGGGGTTTGTGAGTGCTAGTGATTCTTGAAATGATTACTAGTTTTCTCCAGGCTCCTTCTCCTCTGCCCACAAGATGACAAGAGGAGCTCAGTGAGCTTGTCGGTGATGTAAAACTTCCTAAAAGTAAGCTGTAGCTTTTGGCATCACTTTTTAATCAGTAGAGGTGTTTTCATGACTCCGTGAAGATATCCGCATTTTTCAATAGAATACCTAGGTTTGACGTTTTATTTGAAACACACGAGTAACGTTACATACTGGTGTCATGCATACACAGATCTTCTCAATTACGACTGTGCAATAACGCTACGAAGACAAGAGCTAGCAGTAATTCTACATGATAAATAGGTTTCTTTCTTTTCCTGTGGAAAATGCCACCAACACAAAATAAAATATCGAAAAGACAAAGTCAGCCTAACATGGGTAGGCAGTGTGAGAGAGTAATGAAACACTTGTGATGATTTTTAAACTACCCCCTATTACTACTCCTGCAATCTGTTTACACTAGGTGCTGTTGTTACCTGTACGGGTATGAAAGCCCTGTTATGAACAGACGCTATTCGCAGAAACGTTGATGTAACCACGAATGTCATTATCACGTGGATCAAAAAATGTTCTAAAACAACCATTTCTACAACAAAGCGAACATTTGCTTCCGCTACTACACTTGAAGTAGGGACAAAATAAGAATTTTATAAAAGCTTTGGATGAAACTGGCTCTAGATTCAATTACAACAAAAATTCTCTAGGCTCTCTTAAGGACACACTGAATTAACGCCACAGTATAATTAAAAAGACATTGCGAATGTTTCGGCTAGTTTCCTAGGAATCAAGGCATTTGCTTTACATAGTTTAGAGAAAGCAGGGAAAACCTAAACCTAGATGGCCGGACATTGACAAAAAAATCACCGTTCAGTCGCATTTGAGTCTTGTCGCTTGCAACTCCGCTACATCGCCTGATAATAAACAGAAAAGCAATGTTAATAAATGGAAACGCGTTTCCAGAGTCACGTATTCATCTTATCGCTGTCCACGTTTAAATCATGTCAGACGAAATGTACACAACCTAATAAGTTGCAGTCATACGTACATCTTGACCATAAGTGTGACTCTGGAAACACGTTGTTGTGTTTTAATATAGCTTCAGCTATGCTTTTTTCAGAACAAATATGACGACTGGCTTGTAAAACACCAGTTCCTCTGCAAGTGGCGTCGCTATAAGTGTTTTGTACTATGATCTTCTTATTATTATTCTGCATCTTCTGCACATCATAGAGAAGGGAAAATTGACTTTTCCTTCCCCTAAACATATCCGACCATTGTTTCCTCGGTCTTTCCCGAAGTCTTATTCGGTTAGATTTGTGGTACCACACTGTTCTCTGTAGTTTAATATTTTTGTCGAAAGAATTTATTCCTAGTTAATCCCTTATTTATTCATTTGCCATTTCATCTGAAAGGGTGCATCTTTTAACTGTTCTTAAGAAACAAGCCTTTATCTTGGTTTCATCAGATTTTGAGAACATTTATGTTTTTAGATCCGTAGAGAAAAGCAGGCATAGCTATTACTTTACGGAATTTCATTTGTATAGCTCTTCTGGTTTTAGTTATTGAATTGTATTTTTTGTACTGTATTTTCACTACAACATAGCTAATATGTTTAGAAAATTCATTTCGTATTTATAACTCACACGTGTTCGTAATTAATTACCTGTGACTTGTTCTAATATAGTATCGCTGATTGCAGTTTGGGTTCTAACACTCTAATCAACAGTGATGGATATTTCCTTGTTTTATTCACGGGAATTTTAAAATTATAATTCTCACACAGCTTCTGAATTATTTAAGTAAGGTCACTGCAGCTCGTCTTCAGCTTTTTATAATAATCTCATCGTCAATGGATAGAACTGTGTTAAACGTAAATTTGGTGAAATACAAATGCCTCTATTGATTTTGTACGTCCATTCTCTAATCAGAACATCTACATATGAATTGCAAACAAAACAGGCGAAAAGCTGCAACTCTGTCTTACACTTTTCTTCATACATATATTTTTACTATACCTCGCTTTCCGCGCGGGGTTGCCTGTGGTCTAAGGGCACCTTGCCACGGTTCGCGCGGCTTCCCCCGTCGGAGGGTCGAGTTCTCCCTCGGGCATGGGTGTGTGTGTGTTGTCCTTAGCGAAAGTTATTTTAAGTTAGGTTAAGTAGTGTGCAAGCCTATGGACCGATGACCTCAGCAATCTGGTCCCATAGGAACATACCACCACCACCACCACCACCACAACCACCACTATACCTCCCATTTACAACATGTATGCTGATCGTTGTAACATTAGATACACCTTTTAGTACTTTAAAGTGGTTAATCTAGTATCCTCTTTGAACCATGATTTCCCAAATTTTTTCCTACTTACTCAGTAGAATGCTTTTTATTATCAGTGAAAGCTGTATGAGTTTCTTGGCTACATGCCATTTCTCTTCTGTGATTCGCTTAACTGTGAAAGTGACATCTTCTCAGGGTCCAACATTTCCAGAGCAGTTTTGTACTCTTATTACTAAATCGTCTATGATGACTCATACTATTTGCCTTAATGTGTTTACAAATACTTTATATCCTGTACTCAAAGCATTTACTTCCCTATTATCACACCCATGAGTTCTAACACCTTTTTTTATTATTTAGGTGTAACTAGGGAACACGACAACGATCTGGATATCTGATATCCATTCGAGCATCTATTAACTAAATTCATAAACCTTCTGAGTGAGAACTTGGCCACCCTATTTCCATATTTCAGAATTTGTGCCCTTTTTCTGCTGTATTCGTGCTGTTCCTCACTTATTTTTATGCCATTTCTAATTCATCTTAGGTAATGGGATAAAAATGCTCATAGTATCATGGTATTTGTCATACATTGCTGCTTTCCGTTGTTAGAGAGCTGTGGGAACAGATGTAATGATTTCGCGAGTCCCAATGAGTCTTTGATACACGGTCTTGTGTTCAGTAATTATTTATCGCAAGTCTCTAAGCTCACGATTCGAACAAAAATATTTCCGTATACAGCAGTCGAAAGAATTATGTTGGTTGCAGTATAAAATCATTTCATTTTATCCTAAAACATGTTGTTTACGTAGGACATGCTTTCTACCACATGTGTACCAATTTAGAACTTGTGTTTTGCATACCTCTTCAACACCCCATTGGGTAAATTGCTTCGCAGCCCCTTCCGCCAGAGGTTCGAAATTCTCCCTCGGCCGCGGGTGTGTGTGTTGTTCTTAGCGTAAGTTAGTGTTGTGTCTAGACAAGACAGCCTAGACACAATGAGAGGAAGCCGAAAGGCACGCGCTAAGCTAAAGCAGGTTGGGGTGAGGTCTGAAACAGGATACGTAATGAATGCTATGAAGAAAAGTACGTAGCTTCTGGAATACTTAACTTTAATCCATCCTTTTGGTACATCTGGAGATTGTGGCGATACAAGTGAGACTCTTTAGATACATGCAATGTTACTAATGGTGCCTTGCTAGGTCGTAGCCATTGACTTAGCTGAAGGCTATTCTAACTATCTGCTCTGCAAATGAGCGAGGCTTCGTCAGTGTGCATCGCTAGCTACGTCGTCCGTAAAACTGGGGCGAGTGCTAGTCCGTATCTCGAGACCTGCCTTGTGGTGGCGCTCGGTCTGCGATCACACAGTGGCGACACGCGGGTCCGACATGTACTAATGGACCGCGGCCGATTTAAAACTACCACCTAGCAAGTGTGGTGTCTGGCGGTGACACCACAGTTAGTTTAACTTAGATTCAGTAGTGTAAGCCTAGGGACCGTTGACCTCAGAAGTTTAGCCCCATAGGAACTTACCACAAGTAGTCTCTAAACGGTAATGAGTACACAGTTCATGATTTCCACGCAGACAGTGAAAGGCAGCTACGTTTCTACATATGTGTATATGAAAACCAAATACGTACAAGTGCGCTTTGAACTGATTTATAACGGAGGATGCAAGTAATCCTCTATATGAGATGCCTAATTATAATATCCACAGTTTTTTATGAAGTGTATGGGCCTAAAAGTCTAGAGGCGTCCAAAGCGCCCACGAGCAGTACCATATCTCAGCCACAGTCTGTCCTCCGGACAACGCTCCTGCTGATACTACAGTTCAGCAGACGCCGACACTTCCGTAACACCTAGCCCACAGGCTATTAACCTGGGAGTGGAAAAAGAATTCAGGAGCTTCGGCAGCTTGGTGACTGCCGCTTTAACGACAACCGGGCCCGGTTACGGGCCTCGGTCCCATACACCTGCGGGCGACTTATGACGCCATTACGTTTGCAGTGCCCGTGTCGTGCAGCAGCTTCCGCCGTCTGACTGCAGCAGCCAGGGGTACCAGCATCTCCAGCCGCCCCCATGATCCCAGTACAACCATGAGTTCTGAACAGCCAAGCAATGGCCACCGCACGCTCCCGTACACCAGCCGCGAGATCCGCTCTCATTGCCCGTGCAGTCCTGCTAGGCTCGCCTGACAAGCCCTGGCAGCTACAGAAGCTATACTCAGTGATCAAAAGTATCCGGACACCCCAAAAAACATACGTTATTCATACACTACTAGCCATTACAATTGCTACAGCAAGAGGAAATGCAGATGATAAACAGGTATTCATTGGACAATTATATCATACTAGAGCTGACATGTGATTACATTTTCACGCAATTTGGGTGCATAGATCCTGAGAAATCAGAACCCGGTACAACCACCTCTAGCCGTAATAACGACCTTGATAAGACTGGGCATTGAGTCAATCAGAGCTTGGATGGCGTGTACAGGTACAGCTGCCCATGCTGCTTCTATACGAATCCACAGTTCATCAAGAGTAGTGACAGGCGTATTGTGACGAGCCAGTTGCTCGGCCACCATTGACCAGACGTTTTCAATTGGCGAGAGATCTGCAGAATTGGCTGGCCAGGGCAACAGTCGAACTTTTTCTGTATCCAGAAAGGCACGTACAGGACCTGCAACATTATCCTGCTGAAATGTAGGATTTCGCAGTGATCGAATGAAGGGTAGAGCCACTGGTCGTAACACATCTGAAATGTAACATCCATTATTCAAAGTGGCGTCAATGCGGACAAGTGATGACCGAGACGTATAACCAATGGTACCGCATACCATCACGTCGGGTGATACGCCAGTACGGCGATGACGAATACACGCTTCCAATGTGCGTTCACCGCGATGTCGCCAAACACGGATGAAACCATCATGATGCTGTAAACTGAACCCGGATTCATCCGAAATAATGACGATTTGACATTCGTGCACTCAAGTTCGATGTTGAGTACACTATCGCAGGCGCTCCTGTCTGTGATGCAGCGTCAACGGTAACCGCAGCCACGATCTCAAAGGTGATAGCCCATGCTGCTGCAAACGTCGTCGAACTGTTCGTGCAGATTGTTGTTGTCTTGCAAACGTCCCCCTCTGTTGACCCAGGGATCAAGACGTGGCTGAACGATCCGTTACAGCCATGCGGATAAGATGCCTCGACCGCTAGTGTTATATGGCCGATGGGATCCAGCACGGCGTTCCGTATTACCCTCCTGAACCCACCGATTCCATATTCTACTAAAAGTCATTGGATCTCGACTAACGCGAGCAGCAGTGTCGCGATACGATAAACCGCAATCGCCATAGGCTACAATCTGACGTCGGAAACTTGATGGTACGCATTTCTCCTCCTTATACGAGGCATCACAACAACGTTTCACCAGGCAACGCCGGTCAACTGCTGTTTGTGTATGAGAAATCGGTTGGAAACTTTCCTCATGTCAGCACGTTGCAGGTGTCGCCATCTGCGCCAACCTTGTGTGAATGCTCCGAAAAGCTAATGATTTGCATATCAAGGGATCTTCATCCGTTAGGTTAAATTTCGCGTCTGTAGCTAGTCATCTTCGTGGTGAAGCAATTTTAATGGCTAGTAGTGTATTAGGTGCATTGCACTGCCACCGAATGCCAATCTACTCTGTATCAGTGACCTCAGTAGTCAATAGACACCGTGAGAGAGCACAATGGAGGGCCCCGAGGAACTCACTGACTTTGATCGTGGTCAGGTTATTTGGTGTCACTTGTGTCATACGTTTGTGCGTGAGATTTTCACACTCCTAAACTTCCCTATGTCCACTGTTTCCGATGTGATAGTGAAGTGGAAACGTGGAGGGTCACGTGCAGCACACAACCGTACTGGCCGACCTCGTCTGTTGACTTACAGAGACCACCGACAGTTGAAGAGGGTCGTAATGTGTAATAGGCAAACATCTATCCAGACCATCACACAGGAATTTCAAACTGCATCAGGATCCACTGCAAGTACTGTGACAGTAAGGCGGGACGTGAGAAAACTAGGATTTCATGGTCGAGCGGCTGCTCGTAAGCCACAAATCACGCCGATAAATGCCAAACGATGCCTCGCTTGGTAAAAGGAGCGTAAACATTGGACCATTGGACAATGGAAATACGTTGTGTGGAGTAACGAATCACAGCACACAATGTCGTGGTCCGATGGCAGGTTGTGGGCATGGCGAATGGCCGGTGAACATCATCGGCCAGGGTGTGTAGAGCCAACAGTAAAATTCAGAGGCAGGCATATTATGGTGTGGTTGCGTTTTTCATGGAGGGGGCTTGCACCCCTTGTTGTTTTGTTTGGCACTATCACAGCACAGGCCTACATTGATGTTTTAAGCACCTTCTCTCTTCCCATTGTTGAAGAGCAAATCGGGTATTGAATCATTCAACACGGTCGCACACCTTTTCGCAATGCAGGGCCTGTGGCCGAGTGCTTACACGGCAATAACAACCTTCTAATGGAGTGGCGTGCACAGAGTCCTGACCTGAATCCTACAGAACCCTTTTGGGATGTTTAGGAACGCCGACTTCGTGCCAGGCCTCACCGACCGACATCGATACCTCTCCTCAATGCACCACTCCTTGAAGAATGGGCTGCCATTCCCCAAGAAACCTTCCAGCACCTGACTAAACGTATGCCTGCGAGAGTGGAAGCTGTCATCAAGACTATGGGTTGGCCAACACCATACTGACGGAATGAATATACAGGGTGCCCTAAATAACTGTTAATACAGATGCAAATTACAAAATATTCCAAGCAAATGTTCTTTAGCCGTCAGGGGGACATCAGTCAGCATGATTACCTTCGTTTTAGCTTCCTTTTTACTAAAATATGAACAGTGGTATGAATTTTTTTAATGGCACCCTGTATTTTTTATTCGGTAATTCATTTCCTCTCTTGAAGACCTATTTACAAATGTATCACAGTGTAACATTCAATGAAACACAATGTTATTAATTACGTAACACAACATTGACTTGCAGCCCAGGATCACAAACTCGTAATCTTGCTGGAGTTGTCAGAAAACAAATGAAATTCAAATAAAAACATAACACAAAGTTGACTTTGGCTCTCCTATACAATTGCCCAGGAGTAGAACATTCAAATGTGCTCAAAGTGGTGACCGTGGACTCCGATACACTGGTGCACTCGTTGCTGATTCCAGCATTGCATGCTGAAGAGAATTACAAGCGAGCTAGATACGTTCCTGCATGTCCTCTGGAGTTGTTAGAATCCTCCAAAAACAAAAACAAAGAAAAAGAATCCAGAGGATTTAAATCAGGACAAGTAACTGTTCCTCCTCGACCAATCGATCTGTAAGGATACCTTCGGTTCAGAACAACTGACTCTGAGCACTTAACGTCTGCGGTCATCCGTCCCCTAGACCTTAGAACTACTTACACGTAACTAACCTATGGACATCACACACATCCATGCCCGAGGCAGGATTCGAACCTGCAACCGTATTGGTCGCGCGGTTCCAGACTGTAGCGCCTAGAACCACTCAGCCACACAGGCCGGCGGTTCAGAACACGACGTACACGAAAGGCATTATGTACTGGACATCCATCGTGTTGGTACCAGATAGGTAGTCTGGTTACTAGCGGCACGTCATCCGGAAGAGGAGGAAGAATCCGTCTGAGAAAGTTGATATACGCTGTGCCGTTTAGACTACCATTGATGAAATAATGACGAACAATTTTAGTACCAAGCATCCCACACCAGACGTTTGCTCTCCATTGACGCTGATGTTCAACCTGTCTAAGCCATCGTGGTTTTCGCTGGACCAATAACGCATGTTCCTTGAATTTACCCGTCGTTTCTTTGAGAACATTCATCGGTAAATAGAACGTTGCAGAAGAAGTTCGGGTGGGCGAGCATTTGCTGCTGTGCTCACTGACAGGACTGTACACGATTCTGTAAGTCATTCCCATGCAATTCTTGATGTTGGTGTGCATGGTATGCACTGAACCGGTGACGTGTAAGAATACGATGTACACTGGTTTTACGAATGCCAATCTCGTGTTCAAGCTGTCGTGTGCTCACATGTGGTTCATAGCAACAGAAGCTACAACGGTAACTTCGGTAGCTTCGTCTGTGCGAGTTCTACGAAATTGCATTGTCGTGGGTTGAATCTTCCCGTTTCCTGAAGCGTCGCGACAAGACGAGAAAACATCTGCCGTGAAGGTGGGTTCTTGCCAGGACATCGCTGTCGGTACAGTTTCGCTACTTGCGTAGTAGCATTTCGCCTAAGTTCAACAACAACAACAACAAAAGAAACGTTATGTCCATGCAGTTTGTAAGAAGGACACCCTTTACTGTATGCCTACTCTATACAACTGTACTTAAAAGCATTAAACTACTGTACAAAATCTACCCGTACATAAAAAAATAGTGTTGCAAATACTGTTCTGCTAACTTACATTCCCCATAGATGAGTAGCATTTACACCTTCGCTGGTGTACATTCTGCTCACACAACTCTTCAGTTGACGATGGATGACGGAATGACGGGTGTGCATTCTACTTATGTTTACATTTGCCCTTTGTCACGTGGGGGTGTTGCTTTAACCAGAGTACCTGCAATAAGCACTGGGAGCGTCAAGGTCAGTGTTGCGTTATGTAATTAATAACGTTGTGTTGATACACTGTGATACATTTTTGAATAAGTCTTTAGGAAAGGAGATGAATTACTGTATAAAAAATATAGGATCACATTTAAAAAATTCATACCACTGTTCATATCTTTGTAAGAAATCAAAGCTACATAGAAGGCAATAATGCTGACTGACGTCCGCCTGACGGCTAAAGAACATTTGCCTGAAACATTTAGTAACTTCCATCTGAACAAACAGTTATTTAGGGTGGTCAAGATAAATGAGCCACCCTGTATAATCCATGTATTCTACATATTCTGTTGTTACAACGGTCAGTTCTATCATTCGTTTTGTTTCTTCATCAACTTCCGTACTTAATACACCTTCAAGCTTTTCTTCAGTACTTTCTCCATTCAAATTTCGTTTCATTGGAACTGTTGATTACTTATGACTTATGACTTAAACATTTTCAATTTTACGGAACTGAGTACAGAATACCCACTGACGATGGCGCAAAGGTACTATGGTGTCACCGCCAGACACCACTCTTGCTAGGTGGTAGCTTTAAATCGGCCGCGGTCCATTAGTACATGTCGGACCCGCGTGTCGCCACTGTGTGATCGCAGACCGAGCGCCACAACAAGGCAGGTCTCGAGATACGGACTAGCACTCGCCCCAGTTGTACGGACGACGTAGCTAGCGATGCACACTGACGAAGCCTCGCTCATTTGCAGAGCAGATAGTTAGAATAGCCTTCAGCTAAGTCAATGGCTACGACCTAGCAAGGCGCCATTAGTAACATTGCATGTATCTACAGAGTCTCCCTTGTATCGCCACAATCTCCAGATGTACCAAAAGGATGGATTAAAGTTAAGTATTCCAGAAGCTACGTACTTTTCTTCATAGCATTCATTACGTATCCTGTTTCAGACCTCACCCCATCCTGCTTTAGCTTAGCGCGTGCCTTTCGGCTTCCTCTCATTGTGTCTAGGCTGTCTTGTCTAGACACAACAGGTACTGAAACATGTTTGGCATTGATTGCAAAAAAGGAACTGTCCGTATAGCAGGCGGACAGTCAGCTGTACCGATAAACTACAAGAACTGCGAAATAAAATCATGACTAATTTAAAATGCGACATAGGCACTGGTTTTCCTGCCTGCCCCGTTTATTTTTATTTACTATTTAACATTTTAGTTGCATTACCAGTACTTCGTAAAATATGACCTCCTTATTTGTATCCGACTTTCAGTGAATGCTTTTCACAAATATTGCACCCCTCTTGACGACGATAGTCTGTTAAAGTTTGTGATGGTCATGTAAGCAGAAAAAATGTTCAAAAATAAAGTAATGCTGTAGAACATACACAATATAGTGCTTCTCATCTATAATCGTAGGAAAAATGCCATATAAATCAAATCTCTTGGTCGCACTATATGTGGGGTAGGACGACGTCTTTCGATCCAACGATGAAGGTACCCGTTTTTCAGGTGTCCACGGACATCAATATCTACTTGAGACGGCACACTTTCGTCTTGAAAGATCTTGACGTGGACACCAACATCCAGAGCATGTATAAGTTGCAGTAGCAGGTGGCGTACGACTACCAAATGACATACAGCTCACAAATTGGAGAAAGCAAATAAGGCTTTGTCAGTGACGCGTCTCGTGTTTTTTGAAACATTAATTTCAGATGATTGTTTTCACATCTCAAAATACTCTTTATGGGATATGCTGACGTCTGAGCCAGTTGGCAGTTAAAGGATTTAGACGCCATGTTCACACTATTTTCGAGTCTGACAGTCTATATATAGCAAGTGTGAGAGAGAAATTAGTAAGTGAGTTCTCGCTTCCCTGCATCGTTCCTCTCTCTTGGGTAATCAACAACGTCAAATTTAGAACGGTGCACCAGTTTCCCTACCACCCCACTTCCTTTCGAGCTCTGTTCCAGCGGCCAGTTTTCGTGATCTTTTGCAGTCGGCCGTGTCGTTAGCAACGTTAGATGGCCAATCAGCGGGATCTCCTCCGCAGACGGGCTGGTTCGGGAGATGGCCTGCGGCCGCAGCCAATCACATCGCCCGGTGGCACATCAAAGCGCGGCCGCGCAGCTTACACACAGGGCTGCGCGCCCGTCAGACGAGCGGCCAATAGCTGGCTGCACGCCGCACAGTCCCACACCCCGGGGCCCTTCGGCTCGCCATAGTCTCTGAGCTTCGGATCGGAGCAGCCAGGCGTGGCTCCCTTACGGCGCTGCCTCGCCACACGCACGCGTGTGAATTCTAGCACCGCCGGGTTGCCTATTACGCCCCACCGCTAGTCAGCGGTAGCGTGTCACTCTCTATATCACTAGTAATGCAGGTTTATACTCTCCCGTTTCTTTTTCCCAGACATACTGAGACTGACGAGTTCCACCTCCTTCTACAAAAGAAGGAGACTTTCTTTCTACGTTCGCGGATACAAGTTTCGGCATTCTGATTCCATCATCAGGCATATCTCGATATTATTTAACATCTGCAAAGCTGAACTCAAATTTCACTAATAACGATTTTGTTGTGATGAACAGACCCAACTGGAATGGTGGCTTTTGTTTATGTCTTAATTGCTACACTGGTGTGCAAAAACCTAAAGATGAAAGTAGCTTTTGCATCCAGTATCACTCCCAAGAAACATAGCTCGATGGAAATTGGGCCAGAGCAAGAGTGTACTACTGCAGTATAACACGCAGAATAACGTACGCACTGAGATGAAGGGAAATGATAGTTTTATTCAGAGACAATAATTACACTGAGGTCACCATGATTCATGAGACATGGTCCATACAAAAGGGTGTGTGATCGCCAAGCACAGCAGTGCACGCTCTGCAACGTGCTCCCATCCTGGCTGCGAGGTCGGTAAGGAGTTCTTACGGAACGGTGTCCCATTCCTCCGCCAACTGCTGGATCGCCACTGGTGCATGCGGATCTGCTGCAATACGTCTCCTCAACGCGTCCCACACTTGCTAGATGAGATTAAGTTGGGCGGGGAACGAGAAGAGTGGTGCATTCGCCGAATATTCTCTCGTTCCAAGAGCTCCTCCGTCTCTGATGTTCGATACGGTCATCTACACTGTCATCCATCTAAAGGAAGTCAGACTGCAGCCCTGAGAAGATACACCCGGGAAGCAGTACATCACCACAATAACGTCCACCAACGACCGTACCGTATTAAAATATTTGGAGGTCAGTACGCTGATGAAACATGACTCTTCCCCACACCATAACAGCTGGATCACTAAAGCGATGATTTTCGGCAATGTTGGATGATGATGATGATGTTTGGTTTGTGGGGCGCTCAACTGCGCGGTCATCAGCGCCCATACAGTGTCTCAATTGGTACGCAGTCCAATTTTGCCACTGTCACGAATGATGATCATGAAATGATGAGGACAGCCCAGTTCCTGGGCAGAGAAAGTCCTCAAACCGGGCGGGAATCGAACCGGGGACCGCGTGATCCAGAGGCAGCAGCGCTAGCCACAGACTACGAACTGCGGATGGCAATGTTGGACCTACCCTCATATGGCGAATGGGAACAAGTAATGTACTCACAAACGTTGTCGAATATGATCGTCTTGGTGGTCCAGTTATTATGGTGGTGGGAGGTGTAATTTCCACGCGAGTATTGACCACCAAGTTATTTTCAACAGAGTATGCTCTTCATTTCATGATACTGTCGCACTGCACTCCATTCTCGTGTGCTTCTTTTCAAGCCTGCATTTGGTCCTGACGCGACTGATAGATGACATAACGCGACGGCATCGAACAGTGTGGCTTGAGGTCTTTTACTGAGAGGTACACGGTGAATGGACTGGCCTGTCCTTCCCTTCGACTAAATCCTATCGAGGGCGTTTAGGAGGCGTCGGAGAGATGAACTGCAGCACGCTCACATGCACCAAAGATTATCCAACAGTGGTCAATCGCGTTGGTGGAGCAATGGAATGCACTACCGCAAGACCACCTTAACAACCTTGTGGCCATCATGGAAGCATATTGCACGGTAAACGCTGTCGACCGTGGTGAACAGACACCCTATTAAAAGCCTTGTCCCACCGTTTTTGTAATTTCCAAGGCACTTTCATAACTCCCAGTGAATCCAGTGGAGTTGTTGTCTTTGAATAACTGTGGCATTTTTGTTCCTCTCACTGCGTTTATCTTTCAGTTACTGTCTGTGTTATACTGTACCAGTGCTGTCTTATTATGACCCAAGTTTCATCAACCTATGTTTCTTGGGAGTGAAATTGGATGCGAAAGCTACTTTCGTCCTTAAATTTTGCACACCAGTGTAGCAACTGAGAGATAAACAAAACAATGAATTCCAGCTGAAATGCAAAAGATTAGGTATATGTTTGACCCAACATATTTGTTAATCCTGAAATTTGTGCTCTGTTAACTTCCGTATTATACCCTAGCAGTTCGGTCTATGTATGGTTCAAGCTTCGTCGAGCTACGTTGCATGTTGGTGACACATCATAGGTATGTTACTTCCGTCCATAAATTTTGCATTCTACTCTATTACTTCCCTGCTGTACAGCCTTCCTTGATAGTTTATTATCTGCAACGGCGTAAGTATAAAAGTAGCTCAGTTTCCTTACAAAATCTGTAGATATTGTACTGTCCGAAACTTTTGTCGGTGCTTACAGCATTTCCCTTTGTTGCAGTAATCACTTACAGTTTGACCACGATAAAAAGATCGCCTCGCTCGAGCTTCCGGTAGCTACTCACGTAGCATGACTTCAGACGATATTCGCTTACATTTCCGGTTATCTCGAAGGCTGTCTAGCATAT
The DNA here is from genome assembly GCF_023864345.2 of Schistocerca serialis cubense. Classification (NCBI taxonomy): domain Eukaryota; kingdom Metazoa; phylum Arthropoda; class Insecta; order Orthoptera; family Acrididae; genus Schistocerca; species Schistocerca serialis. The sequence continues at coordinate 67,234,733 of NC_064644.1, forward strand.
ACACCGTAGTAAAACCGATGTAGCTAACGTGTACTTAGTTTGCAGGGTGTTGTATCGTGTTAAGATATAACACTGAGTCAACAAGCTATATATGATAGGTCGATGGAGTTTACTACCACGCCACAGACTAAGAAAGGGATGGAAAAACTGTACGTATCTTTTCAAAGAAGCGCAAACCTCTGGTGATGCTGCTGCAACTGCAAGTGGGTGTTAGTCAGTAATGCTTCAAGCCTAGATTTCCTCACTTCGCTTTATACTATATAGTTCGAAATAATGAATTTTGTCAGTGTGAACCATGATCTTTGGTGTATGCAGAAACTAAAGAGGTTACTAACTCATTTTGTGTTTGCGTATAAGCAAATGTAATTTAATGGTTTCAATGAAACCTGGACAATTGGGAAAACCCATTATTATATTAAGAAATATTCTTCTCAAGAGCGCTGCTCCATATGAATCAGCTGAACGAAAACATTCCACAACTGCCACTTCGGTTTATTCTCTTTTATTCTCTAGGTCAGGATCACATTTCTCATGAACAGCAGTTGTGACTGAAATCACGTGAAAGTTGCAGTTTTCATTCCACTGCTACTTTGCGATATTTTGCCGTTTCTATGCTACGACAGTTTTTCATTTACTCAGAAAGAATGAGAAAATAAGCAATAGATGCAATGTATGGCAGCTTTTTTGAATGCTGATCGCGTTAAGAAAATGTAGATTATAAAGAAAAACATCCCGACAATATTAAATTATCAGAATATTGGTGAACATCTAAGTCTCTTGTCATCATTGTAATGTGTCGGATAAAACTAAATAGTGACACAAAATCGCAGAAATAAGTTACATCAGTTGTAGGACAGGAACGTCTTTGATTTGTTGGGAAGGAAAGGAAATCCTAAACAAGATTCTCTTATTTTCTATTCTGTAGTATTATTCCAGCGGTTGGAGTTCTTATCAAGCAGACAACAGACTTCGAAATAACGAAGAGATGCTCAGCTATCTCGCAAAACTTTGGTTTAGTCCTTACGACAGAATAACAGAGATGTCCAGGGAACTTAAATGCGATAACCGGAGAATGGCAATGCTTTACAGCGAAACAATGTTGTATAAATGTACCTGCGTTGACTTCCACTGCCAAAGTCAGTTTACGTACAAGTTTTCAATCGGGTAAAGCGTAATAATGTAAGAAACTACAATAGACAAACCAGTGTTCCGGCCACTGTTACAGTCGCCTTCGCCTAGGTCTTACTGATCCAGTAGACCCAGAAAAGCAACCGTGACGAAAGGTTGGTTTCTGTAGTCTAGTCTCTTACATTACGTCGCGGTACGATATTTAGAAAACCCTTATGTAAACGTTGGATAAAGATAAAGAGCTGGTGATCGCGATGACTGTGCAGTAGTTTGGCTGCTCGGATCGTTTATCCCGCTTAGGACCATGTGCATAAGATTAAATAAATTAAGGCGACTGCCGGGACATGAAGACGGTGATTTTTACTTTGTTCAACACGAAAATTGTACTAAAAGTCATACTAGTATGTTGAAATCACGACCACACTCTTCACTCTGACTTGCCGGGATATGTACACTATTTGATTAAAAGTATACTGCCAACTATTTGTGGAAATTAATTTGGTGTGCGCCAGCTTTAGCCTTTGTGGTGCTTTAATCCTATTAAGGACACTATCAGTGATATATTTGAATGTCCATGCACGAATGGCAGCCCATGCTTCCTCAAGAGACGAAAAGAAAGAAGATAGTGAAGATGAACGCTAGGGTTCAAGCCGGAGTCAACGTTCTAACTCATCCCACAGGTGCTGTGTTCGGTTCAGGCCGGGAATCCGGGCGTGCTGGTTCGTTTTATGAATGTTGTTGTCCATTTCCTCCATGTGTAAGTAGGCTGTTTATGTTCTCCTATTGGCAACGTTACGTAGCGCTCTGTATGAAAATCACTGGCTGTGCTGTGTGCAGTCTGTGGATAGTTTGCATTGTTGTCTGCCATTGTAGTGTTGGGCAGCGGCAGCTGGATGTGAACAGCGCGTAGCGTTGCGCAGTTGGAGGTGAGCCGCCAGCAGTGGTGGATGTGGGGAGAGAAATGGCGGAGTTTTGAAATTTGTAAGACTGGATGTCATAATCTACTATATATATTATGACTTTTGATGACTATTAAGGTAAATACATTGTTTGTTCTCTATTAAAATATTTCATTTGCTCACTATGCCTATCAGTGGTTAGTGCCTTCCGTAGTTTGAATCTTTTATTTAGCTAGCAGTAGTGGCGCTCGCTGTATTGCAGTAGTTCGAGTAACGAAGATTTTTGTGAGGTGAGTGATTTGTGAAAGATATAGGTTAATGTTAGTAAGGGCCATTCTTTTGTAGGGATTTTTGAAAGTCAGATTGCGTTGCGCAAAAAATATTGTGTGTCAGTTTAAGCACAGTCATGTATAATTTTTCTAAAGGGATGGTTCATATGTCGACCCTTAGCCGAGGATACCTCACTGGAATCTTCTGATTTTTTCTTGTAGTTTGTGTAATTAGTGTAGCTTTTGCTTATTGCTAGCGCGTAATTGTAGAGGGAATCTCCTTTGTAGTTGCAGTCTTTCGCTGTTGTACAGTAAAATAGTTGTGGCATGCATGTAGATTTGCACCAAGTATTTCGCAGCTTTGCTTGCAATTAACTAGATATTATTTTAAGCGCTATTTTAATGTGTTCTCTTAATTTTGCTCTTCGCATTGTGCTTTTCTGTGTTATCGTGTAAAATATTGTGACACTAATGGCGTGTGAAAAACGTAACACTAGGCTCCAAAGTAAACTGAGAAATAATAGTGACGACGAGCTTAGCTTACCAGCACCACTGTGTAATGAATTAACAGACATTGTAAGTAGTAATTTGGTAACTGTGCATAGGGAAATGGAGCGGGCGTCAATTAATGGTGTAGACAGTGAAACAATTAGTGAACAGGGAAGCATTATCGATCGATCTGTCGGCAACAGCCCGCCTCAAGAATCGGGAATGACAGGACACAATTTTGCTAATACTGCAGATTCAGGTTTTGGGTCCTCACCGTTTTTTCAAATAAGTCAAGACACATTTTCTGCTTGTCAAAATGTGAATGTTGCCGGTGCAACTTCACTGCCGAAAAGCACTGAGGAACATGTTTCAGACACCAGTGCATTGTTATTACCGTTGCTGCAACAAATGGGACAAAGGTTACAAAAGTTAGACACAATGGAACAACACCAGAGACAAACACAGCAACAGTTAGACACAATGGAACAAAATCAAAGACAAACACAGAAAAAGCTTCAAAAGTTAGACACAATGGAACAAAATCAGAGACAAACACCGCAAAAGCTTCAAAAGATAGACACCACACTTGAACAAACACGTGAAGATTTAACTAATGAGCCGGCCGCGGTGGCCGTGCGGTTCTGGCGCTGCAGTCCGGAACCGCGGGACTGCTACGGTCGCAGGTTCGAATCCTGCCCCGGGCGTGGGTGGTTGTGATGTCCTTAGGTTAGTTAGGTTTAAGTAGTTCTAAGTTATAGGGGCTTATGACCTAAGATGTTGAGTCCCATAGTGCTCAGAGCCGTTTTGAACCATTTAACTAATGAGTTACATAACATTGAATCGAAATGTCGAAAAGTCTGTAATGACGTAAAAACACAAATTTGTAAGCATTTTCAACCTATGTTTTCGCGGCATGAAAATGCATTACAGAATCACGAAGCAGCCATAAAACAACTGCAAACCATTGTTCATGAAAATCACGACACCTTGCAAGCTAAAATTGACTCAGTTGCATCTACCGATTCGGTTACGCAACTTGCAAAAACTCAGGAAAATTTAAAGGACACAGTGGACACTCTGAAACTTGGTTCAGAAAAACACACTGAGGAAATAAGTACACTATCGGAGAAAGGAGCCAAACTTTCGGATCAGTTCACTAACTTATCTACAAAGGTAGATGATGATCTGAATGACAGAAGACCTGTAGCCATCACTGACACAAAAGAGTATGAACAAATTAAGAAATTCAAACAAAATCAGAATCAAATTAATACGCAATACAAAAGAGAAATCGGGGAAGTACAAGATCAGTTGGCACAAGTAATACAAAAATTTCATATTTCAGAGGACACTCACGCTCCAACACGGGAAGAGGGACTTAGAAATACGGAACACCCACAAAATAATAACACAAGACAGTTCGGAAATTATGAAAGAAATTGGCAAGGTACACCGAATTTTGAGATGGAACCGCCGAAACGACGTAACAATGACCGACATGCGACTCGCCGACATGATCATTTTGACTATAAGCTGTTCATTACTACACGTAAATTCTAAACATTTAATAATTATGGCAACGAAATTCATCCACAAGCACGGCTCCATCAATTCTCTCATTGTTTTCCTCCCAACTGGTCGTTAGAACACAGATTAGAATTTATGTGTGGCTACTTAGAGAATGAACCAGCTGTAAGAATGCGATCGGTCATTCACGATTGTTACAGTGAAGCAGAATTTTATCATGCCTTCCTCTCAGTATATTGGTCTCAAGCTACACAAGACAGAGTAGAACATAGCGTCATAATGATGAAACATTTCGAACAATCTGAATTCTCCAGTCTTGTGAAATATTTTGAAGACATGTTGCACAAGAATCAGTACCTGTCAAACCCATACAGCCCCTCAGAACTCATCTGCATTTGCTTAATCAAATTACCTGAACATTTACGACACATTATTTTAGCAGGACGTTGCAAAGACGACATAGAAGCTTTTCAGGGACTCTTACAAGAATTCGAAATTGACACTGACAATCGCGGAACGCGAAAACAGGAACACAACAATTACAAGTCACATCCGTCGCAATTCCACGATGAACAAAATAATAACTGGACACAACAAGACTATTCTCACAACACAAATCGTGACCAAAACAGACACCACCCGTATGACAACCGTTGGCAGAGTAGTAATAATTACAGGGAAAGATCACCTCTCCGCGGTAATGACTATCACAGAGACAATCAGAGAAACAGACAATATGGGAACCAAAATAAATATTATCAAGGGAGACAGAATAACTTTAGACGCAACGGTCCAGCACGCAGTTACGATTCCGGGAGAAATTCTTCACCACATGACCGACAAACAAGAAACTATGTAAACTACCGACAAAACAACAGACCTGAATTCCATCAGAACTGGTGGGATTCAAACAGAGCAGGGCACTCTCGACAAGGTGAATTTGTAGAAGTTAGGTCTCCAAATCCCAATAACGACGTGCGCCATCAAAGAGACAATAGGCAATGACTCGCACCGCAGGCAGCCACATGCGCCGGCTGGCTCAGCGAAAAATAACATAGATGCTAACCTTGAAAAAAATTTTAGCATTTCTTACCGATGTACACAACATGATAATTGCTTTGATGTTAACTCTGAGCACTAGGAAGAGTAAAGGCTTGCACCACATTTCACATGTAAAACCGTTTATTGAAAGATAATCTGCTTTTTAGCTTAGTCTTTGCCCTAAAATTTTTCACTTCACGTTACTAGTATGATTTGTCAGACTTAGAAACTATTAACATGCAACAATGTTTGAAGTTAAATATCCAGTCAAGAACCAAGAGAATATATTTAAACAGAAATTACGAATGCACTGTTATGGTGAACAGACGACACAGTGTTATTGTGTGTGTACATTCTTCCTTGTTAGTTGCACGATTACGTAATGGCTATAAGACTTACATACTTAGAACATATACTGGTACTGCTAATGAGATTTTAATGCAGCATTTTGGTTTACTTGAAAATACATTCTGGATATAAAGTACTTTCTGTGAGATACCAGATGACACAGTGGTTCGTTTATGTGACAGTTTCACGATTTTATCACGACGCTACTAATGAGAGACAATTTACAATGTTGCTTTTGCGGTGTTTCTGTTTTATGTCTGCACAGTTTTATGTATTATTCTGGAAAGTAAAACATGTTTTAGTAGTAACTTTTGTGGTATAGCTACAATGAGACAGCCTTTTCCGTAGCACAAATATGAGTTACATTATAGTACTTTCTTGATCACAGTAAGATATGTAATTACCACGATATCTATACGCAAGGCATTTCACTTTCGTTTATGATGAGGTAAATACATTGACTTCAGCAGAACTTTGCTTACAGAGGACGATAACTACGACACTTTCACAGAATTATCTTACAGCAAGATGCACATTTAGCGCTACAGGACACGCATTTGGGTGATTAATTTTGTACTTAAACCATTTACTTTTCAATATTTTTCAATTACAAAGAAAGTTTTCTGTGATATATTTCATTCCATTGCTGTAATCTGTAACACGTGAGGGTATAATTACATTAATCCTCAGGGGGGTACACGCTTACTTTGTGTACCATGTGTTTGGCAAGCACAAGGATCCCTAGCTAATATGGTAATTGCTTATACAACTTTACACATCGGTACCATATTTCTCTAACACACAAATTACACAGCTATCTGATCATTTAACTGAGAGAGACAAACATGTTTCGATACTACATCAGGGGATAACTTCACACTTATGAAACTGTATTTTGTCTGTACTTTGCGAACTGTTCATATTTTTTTGGACCCATTGTGATATTATGAGAGCTTTGAATGATATATTTGGTATGGGATCACGATTTTTAAAGTACGTTTAAGGCAGATGACATTTTTGACATGAGCAGAGAATTTTTTTTAGGTTTTGAAATTATTGGAGGAAGCTACGAAGATTTTGAGAGTTGACTGAGGTGTTATGATGTTATTATTACGATGACTATGTGTATTATGCTGTTGCGGTATGTTTATGATCAATAAGCTGATGCTATATGAGTTATTTGATTATGCTACATATCTGTTATGATGAAATATTGAAGAAGTGTCGAAGAATAAGGTAAGGAATAACGAATAGTGGTTAGGAACTCTGGTTTGTGAAAAAGGTTGTTGGAAACCAAGAATCGTACTTTAAGAGTTATGAAATGTATGTAAATGCGTGAATGTACTACAATGCCGACGAAAATTTTTTGGACACTGTTATATCAATAGGATTTTGGTTCTACAGATTTGTAACGCAAATTCTTGACCTGTGAAATATTTTTATATGAGACTGTCACTGTAGCGGAAACTGCTGTCGTAAATATTTCAGTAAGAAAGTTAAGTGACCTTCACGTAATGCGTCGTGGGCATGATGCAATACATGGGCAGCTTCGCGACAATCGACTGGAAAAAAGCCATTAGGTGAAAAAAAAAGAGACCATTAACCTCGCTATTGAGATTTCTGTATCGAAAGCATCGCAAATACGACACTCTCAAAGTTGAAAACATATGATTACACTGTGGAGCTCGTAATTTATGATGTTTACTAAAATGCCTAATGAAATGATGAGAAACATTTCACATCTATTGCCTTGCTAGTTGAAAGATTGCTTACTGCATTATGAAATGCCTTATGGCTAGTGAATGACGTTTCACGCCTTGCTTTGCCTATTTTGTTTAATATCTAATTTCTAGCTACACTGCAGCATTAGTTAAAATAAAATTTAATAGATGTACTAGTATAGTTATTTTATGCCTACAGATCCAGTCAATAAGAAATTTATAATCTACTTCAAAAAATACGAGGGAGTACAAAAAGACATTTACCTTCACAGGAACTGCATTCATGATTTTCTTTTCAAGTACTTGGTAATTTAATTTGTAGAATAAGTTGTGGTGCACCACTTTAATTACATAGACATTTCCCTTATCTGAATTGTTGTCTTTAGTGTACTACTTTTTCTGCTTGAGCTATGTCATGTTTAGGTATAAGTTATTGCATTTGCTGCTGCTTGCCAGGCATAGTGCTATTAAATTTCACTTTGTATTACTCTGTTAATCTAGTTTTACTATTCATTTATTTTTCTTGTTGGTGCACATTGGCTCATATTAGTTGTAATGTTGCATTGCTTGGTAATTTAGATTTACTGCAGCTTCCTTTGACAATTTCCATTTTTTTTCATTGCTGTTTGTATTAATTGTTTTATACTGCTGCATTGCCTCGTCCCTTAGTTTAGCATCTGAGCTCAGTAGATTTAAGTTAGCTTAAGAGGGGATAGACTATATAAGAGAATGAGTTGCGATGAATTGGAAGAAATGCATTGAGAAGTTATACAAAAAAGTACAGAAAGCAGGTATAGATAGGACTTTTCGGGAGTAATGATGAACGAAGGGTGATCTTCAAGACAAAAAAGGTTTTGTTTGCAAAATACTGCAGTACCAAATGTTACACTGAAAACAAACCCTGTCCTTTCCCCCTGTGGTATTCTGCTATGTGTTTGTGTACTCTAGTATATTTGTGTTTTTCCTGTCATTATGTGTTTAGCGAATAAGATTTATGTTGTAAAATTTTTCAATTACTATGTTACTTTCTTTGTAAAGATGTTTACACATTATTTATTCTGTTTTGTTTTAATGGTCATGTGTGAAGTTGATGTTTCAAAAGTTATTCTGATCTTTTATGAATTTACTTATGTCATAATTCCTGTAACACTGATGTATATGTTATTTCGATTCTTTTGTAAAGCCTGTGTTACTACAAATGTTATCCGTATTGTTATGTTCTTTAATGACGTATTTTGTACCTTTGTAATTGTATTCTTATGTTATAACATTGTAATTGACACCAGTTCATTATATTATTAACTTGTAAGTTCCATTTCATTGCACATGTTTCTGTTGGTCATAGTATATGGACAATATGTGAGAAGTTGGCACTGTTAGTGTTTGCACGTGTGTTGATAATTCAGCAAGGGACTGGTTAACAGCACTGTTGGTTCTAAGGACATTTAAAACAAATTTTTTGTGAGTGGACAAGTGGTGGTTTATGGACTTGCTATATTCTCCGCAAGACTCTTCGATGGTGATTGTGCACCTGCACAGTCGCAACAGATGGCTGCTGGCCGTCTCTACAAGGACTACAGTGGGTCTGCACCTTTGATGACCCACCAATACCATTATTTCTACAAGGACTGCAGCGGGTCTGCACATTTGATGACTCACCAATACCATTATTTCTATAGGGACTGCAATGGGTCTGCACCTCTGGTGGCCCACCAATACCATACTCTCTACCAGGACTACAGTGTGTCTCCTCTGTGATGAGCTACCTACCAATATTCTTCAAAACTTCGACTGACTCTGCTGTGGGTTTACTCTGTTGTGGCCCATTACCTGTCTGCCTGTCAAGAGTCAGCACTGTCTTTTCGTTGGAAGGACAACACTATTTCTTCAAGACTGCATGGAAATTCACTACTTCCGTGTGCAATTTCTTCTACTGCTCAGACTTTGAGAAAAACACTGCTATTTTACTGCGATGAACGATCAGGACTGTCTTTATGGACTGTGAGAAAATTTTAGCTTTTGACCAACATTGTATCAATAAGAGTGTGAATTTGATTTCTTTGTTATTGTAATTACGAAAAATTTTATCAAATGATTATTGGCCACTGCCCAAAATAATTTGTAAAATTTTTTGTGGGGAGCATGGTAGATATGTAAGTATGCTGCTTATGTTCTCTTATTGGCAACGTTACGTAGCGCTCTGTATGAAAATCACTGGCTGTGCTGTGTGCAGTCTGTGGCTAGTTTGCATTGTTGTCTGCCATTGTAGTGTTGGGCAGCGGCAGCTGGATGTGAACAGCGCGTAGCGTTGCGCAGTTGGAGGTGAGCCGCCAGCAGTGGTGGATGTGGGGAGAGAAATGGCGGAGTTTTGAAATTTGTAAGACTGGATTTCATGAACTACTATATATATAATGACTTTTGATAACTATTAAGGAAAATACATTGTTTGTTCTCTATTAAAATATTTCATTTGATCACTATGCCTATCAGTAGTTAGTGCCTTCCGTAGTTTGAATCTTTTATTTAGCTCGCAGTAGTGGCGCTCGCTGTATTGCAGTAGTTCGAGTAACGAAGATTTTTGTGAGGTAAGTGATTTGTGAAAGGTATAGGTTAATGTTAGTCAGAGCCATTCTTTTGTAGGGATTTATGAAAGGCAGATTGTGTTGCGCTAAAAATATTGTGTGTTAGTTTAAGCACAGTCATGTATAATTTTTCTAAGGGGACGTTTCACATGATGTTGCTTTATGATACAGTGCATAGTCATACTGATACAAATAAATATCGTCTCCAACTGTTCCTCCACAAAGGAGGAACAATACACAGTGCAGTGAAATGTGTCCTTATCCTTCCGCATTTAACGCATTCTTAAGCGTAGCAAGGGGCCCACATCCCAACCACGAGAAACATTCCCATACCATAACACCACCTCTTTCGAACTTCACTATTGGCATTAAACATCTTGCCCGGTAGCGTTCTCCAGTCATTGGCGAAAATCCAAACCCTATCACAGCACTGTCTAGCGGTACAACTTGATTTTTCCCTCCATATCACTCCTTTCTCGTTATTCTTACACAACCAGAGGTGTTGATTAGCATTTGCAAATGTATTTATGCCTTATGAGAGCCTGGTCGACCGTTTTGTGCCGTTAATATTAACTACAGACTCACATTCCGCTAGCTGGACTGGTAGCAGCGCTCACAATTGACTCCTTCCGCTCATTTCATGCAGTTTCCTATAAGCACCCTCCACATTGCTCGGTGGTCCCCATCCGTCTGTAAATGAGGCCCATCAGGTCCGTCAGGTCTTGGTCTGGCCGTGGTTGTTTCTTCGATTTTCCACTTCACAGTAACATAACCACCAATACGTGTCGGCAGCTATAAATGGTCTGAAATGTCCCTGGAAGATTTCTTACTCAGGTGACATCCAATGATTAGTTCACGCTCTAAGTCACTGGCGTTAGAATTCACTGAGCTCTCCGAGTCACTCTTCTACTATTGCTTCTCCATTGCAAAATGTATACTCCCCTCATTTTACACGGGAGGATCAGCATCTCGTAACACCTAGTTGTAAACTCCACATTGCATGAGGGTGGTCTGGTGCTTTCCATCAGTTAGTTTATGTAGAAGTAGGTGTGAGGACACTTGGACAAGTATGCAGGTAAAGTCGTGGCTAGTTTGAATAAATACTGGCACGACGACATGTAATAGGCTCTGAGCACTATGGGACTTAACTGCTGAGGTTATTAGTCCCCTAGAACTTAGAACTAGTTAAACCTAACTAACCTAAGGACATCACAAACATCCATGCCCGAGGCAGGATTCGAACCTGCGACCGCAGCGGTCTTGCGGTTCCAGACTGCAGCGCCTTTAACTGCACGGCCACTTCGGCTGGCGACGACATGTAATAAGATATGACCTCTTCATTCCATAAAAAAACGGGAGAACTGCCGTAAGTCAGTAACGTAGTAACATCTTGCCACGATATTTCGGCACAAAGTCTTTTGGCCATCTTCAGGTGAGTACAGCTGTAAAAGTACTGGCGAATACGCGCTGACCTCTGCTATTTAAAGCCAAAGGGGGCTGCATTGCGCATGCGCTGCGCATGTACGAGGGCTGTCCAGAAAGTAAGTTACGATCAGTCGCAAAATGGAAACGACTATGAAAATCCGATAAAGCTTTGCAAAGATGTGTTGGGCAGTATCTCTAGTATGACTCTAGGTAGGATTATGTCGCTCTTTTCATTCCTGAGCTCTTAGTGAGCGCGTAAAGATGTTATAGAAAATAGTGTCTCCCGCCAAGTACGAGGGCCTGGTGAGAATTTTCCCATGCAGCTATGCAACCAATATTACATAACGGTCGTGCGTTTTCTTCTTCAAGACAATTCTCAGCCTCATTCTGTAGGGGCAATGAAGATGTTCCTGCATCGTTTCAATTGGAAATGTTTGGCTATCCACAATACAGCCCGTAATTGTCTCCCACTGAGTTTCATCTCTGCTCAAACGAACCGCTGGCTATGAAGACAACATTTTGGCACAGACAACGAGCTTTAGGCCACCGTAGAGAATGAGCGGAAAGCAGTGGCGGCTGCCTTCTATGATGAGGGTATTGGAAAGTTGGTACAACGCTACGACGAATGTCTGAGTCAGAACGGCGACTATGTAGAGAAGTAGCTGAAAGGTGTAGCTAACTGTTACAAATGAAACTTTTTCGATTTTCACTGTGATTTTCATTTCGAGACCAATCGTAACTTACTTTCTGGACAGCCCTCGTACTGTTTAGCGTGCGCGTTCACAACTCCGTGCGCTGCGACTCGCGCACTCTGCGGTGAAAACTTGGCATTTCGATATCAGATCGATCTTTATACCGATAACTACGTTGACTACGAAGTTTCTCTACAACAGGATTCCAAGCGGAATTTAACTGGTAACCGCTATCTCGATTGATAAGAGTCTCGCTATCTGACAATTTTATTTCTATGGTTTCATTTATAATTGAACTCCAGAAATTTGATGATTGAGCCACAACTTTTGGCCAGTAGAAATACAATGTTCAGCGATTGCGAACTTGGTGGGTTGGAGGAGGCGAGTATGCCGCTGGTGTTCCACAATACGTTCATGCACCGTTCTTGTTGTCTGCCCTATATATGACTTGCCGCAATCACACGGAATCTTGCAGACATCTGATTTACGTAGCCCCAGGTCATCCTTAACGGATCCCACCAGTGATGGTATTTTAGGAGGAGGGCGAAAGATGACTCTAACTTGATGCTTCCTCAATACTCTACCTGTCTGTGGCGAGATGTTGCCAATAACAGGTAGATAAGCCGTTGACCTGAAGTCCTGTTCTTCTTCCTTGTTGCGTCGTTTGTAGGACTGCATAGCTCTGTTCACTTGCTTAGTTGAAAAGCCATTCATCAGGAATACATTTTGCAGATGTTTCAGCTCCGCTTGAAGACTGTCGACGTCTGAAATAGTATGGGCAAGGTGGATTAAAGTTTTAAGGACACCCATTGTTTGTGCTGTTTGGTGGCAACTGGTACCTTGCAGATACAAATTTGTATGGGTCGGTTTTCTATGCACCGAAAGACCAAGTGTGCCATCATTCTTGCGCCGTACCAGAACATCTAAAAATGGCATACAACCATCTTTTTCAGTTTCCATAGTGAACTCAATATTTTCATGTATGGAATTCATATGATGTAAAAATTCCTGGAGACGGTCCACGCCATGAGGCCATACTGTAAGGTGTCATCCACGTAACGCCAAAACACTGTCAGTTTAAAAGTGGCAGAGTTGAGAGCTCTCTCTTCAAAATCTTCCATAAAAAGATTTGCCACCAGGGGAGACAAAGGACTCCCCATGGCTACACCATCAGATTGTTCATAAAATTCATTGTCGAATGTAAAATATGTAGAAGACAGAGTATGCTCAAACAACGTTGTAATATCTGCACCAAACATATTACTCAGGTGTAATGAATCTACAAGAGGCACCTTGGTAAAGAGAGAAACCACGTCAAGGCTGACCAGCATGTCGTTACTTTGCAGCTGTAAGGACTGAATACTGCTGATAAAATCACTAGAGTATTTTATGTGATGAGGGTATTTGCCTATAACTGGTTTAAGCAGTGATGCCAGAAATTTTGCTAGGTCGTAGGCGGCTGACATAATGTTGCTCACGATCGCACGTAATGGTACATTTTCCTTATCGATCTTAGGCAGTCCATATAGCCTGGGAGGAACCACGCTGTTTGGTTTCAATCTCTTGATGACCTCCTTCGATAGATAACTATTTGACAAGAGTTATGCTGTTTTTCACATAACTCGGCTCGTGGGGTCGTTATCAATTTTGTGATAGGTAGAATCACATAACACAACATTGATATTACTGACGTAATCATCCTTTGTCGTAACAACCGTAGAATTTCCTTTGTCCGATTTTAAGACAACTGTATCCACATCTGCTCTTAAATTATTGAGAGCTCTCCTTTCCATAGGTGAGATATTACTCTTCATAGGTGCACCTCTAGTCAGCACACGACAAGACTCACGTCGGACAACGGAGTTGGAACACCAGCAGCATACTCACCTCCTCCAACCCACCAAGTCCGCAATCGCTGAACATTGTATTTCTACTGGCCACTCTATGAATTACAATGATACAAAAATTGTAGCTCAAACATCAAATTTCTGGAGTGCAATTATAAATGAATCCACAGAAATAAAATTGTCAGACAGCGAGACTCTTATCAACCGAGATAGCGGTTACCAGTTAAATTCCGCTTGGAATCCTGTTGTAGAGAAACTTCGTAGTCAACGTAGTTATCGGTATAAAGATCGATCTGATATCGAAATGCCAAGTTTTCACCGCAGAGTGCGCCAGGCGCAGCGCACGGAGTTGTGAACGCGCACGCTAAGCAGTACATGCGCAGCGCATGCGCAATGTAGCCCCCTCTGGCTTTAAATAGCAGAGCTCAGCGCGTATTCGCCAGTACTTTTGCAGCTGTACTCACACGAAAATGGCCAAAAGACTTTGTGCCGAAATATCGTGGCAAGAGGTTACTGACTTACGGCAGTTCTGCCGTGTTTTTATGGAACAATCAGTACGCCGGGAAAGTTTCAAACATCACATATGACCTCTTCATTTACAGCTATACTCTGCAAACACTGTGAAGTACATGACAGAGGGTAATTGCCGTGGGACAGCATAGTAGGACTTTATCGTTCCATTCTCTCAAGGAACGAGGTATGAACAATTACTGAAACTTCTCTGTGCACTCTGTAGTCAGTCTAATGTTGACTTGTCGATCCTTACGGTAACAACGCACCGTGTATTTTAGTGTATCCTTAGATGCCCTAGCTTGCTGCTGAAACTCTGTAATTATGCTTCCGCAGTACAGTTAGCGTTTTCCTTCAAGCACTGCCAGTTCTATCTCTTCAGCAACTCTACCATGGGTCTGACAAACCTGACACCATTTGTTCACCCCTTTGTTGTATATGTTCAGTATCCCCTGTTAGTCCTATCAGGTACAGGTTCCTTACGCTTGACAAATATTCTGTTACGTGTCGCAAAAGTCATTTGCAGCCATTCTCCTTGGTAGACTGTATTTTCGCAGTACCCTATCAATTAACCGAAGTCTGCCATCTACTCTAGCTTCGACCGAGCCTATGTGCCTTGCATTTCAATTTTCTTCAAGTTGTCAAATCAAGGTTTACTGATTTCAGTTGTGACTCACTGCTATTATACGTAATGAATACCTTAGTGCATTAAGGGGCTCCGGAACGCCCTATACTTGCAATGTTAAAATAACGCTTATAAATTACATCTTTCCTCACAAAGTATTTGAGGTAGGAAGTTGACCTTTTTACAGATTATTTATTGGAATATGGGCTACAATTTAACACAGAGATTTTACAAAATTTTAGTTTAGTTATTAAAGACGATTTTTTTTCAATTGTAATGAAAATTTACAACATTTTTTTGCAATTTTTTCTTTATATATTCAAAAATATACAGTTTTTTGGAAAAGGGCTGTGTTAAATTATGCAGAAGGTACTGTGTAACATTTACTGAAAGTTTGAAACAAATATGTTTGGAAGATCCTTAGAAAACATGTCATTAGTATGAGAAAATAAAAGTTTTGGGAATCGAGCGACAAAGATTGGATTAACTTTTTAGTGCATTCCAGGTCCATAGGATGGATTATCTTCATCCTCTGCAAACTCCTCCTCCAGCTTCCTCTTGTTCCTCCTCCTGTTTACTCTTGCTTGTATTTCTAGACTCTTTACAGCCCTGTCTGCAGCACGAAGGCGTTCCTTGTCTAAAGCAAGCATCGCTCGTTGTTGTGTTCGTAGATTTTGCTATCATTTTCTTCAGTTGCAGTTACTGCAACACTGTTCCAAAAGGTGGTCATGTATGAACACTTATCACATTTCAGTTGTATTTCACTAGCAAGTCCTACGTGCTTTATTATGGAGAGTTCCAGACCAACTTCACTACAATGAATACATCTTACACAGTTTGAAAAAATTCCTTTGAGAACCGACGTATCAAATATTTCATTCACATCCGATTCGCCCATAAAACATTCATAGTTTTCACTCATTGAACCAAGCTTCTTCTGTGAAGTATTTTCTTTCCCACTTTGACTGCTATGGGCAGGTGTACTTGAGAGGTTAGGTTCGCTCACTTGGTTATCGTCTTTATTGTTTACAGTAATAACACATACCTTTGGCTTTCCAACATTTCTCCTTTTCTTAAAAGCCTTCAGAGAATTTCTAATAACTTTACTTTTACTCATTATTATACTTCAACAAAACAGAGACTCAAGAAACAGAATTAATTACGAATATTTTCGAGGTAACGACAGAGTAAATAAACATGAAACAATCGACAATCACACCAGCGATATATATTGAACCATCACAGGTTAGCCACAACACATACTTTATCTCACATCACCAAAATATACCTGATGAACACGGACGTTAATAATAACACCATTTGACAGCAGTTTAACAGCGCCACAGTGGGTCACGCCCATGTAGAACACAATTCAAAAAAAATTTAAAATTAGTTGTAGTCTTCGGAATTGTATAAATTATATATCTATTAAAAGGTAATAGTCTGCAGATTCAGAAAACTCAAGAAAGTAAAAATTGAACTTTTCATGATTTTGAGCCTTTCCGGAGCCCCTTAAATTTCGGTCATGCAACCGAACAAATAAAATTTCTTCCACTGATACTCGTATTTCAGCTGCATATCGTCCGGGCATTCTCAGAGTAAGTAGCGAAAGGTTGAAGTGCACAACGAATACCGTGTTTTTGTTTCATTTCGTACAGATCACGACCTTGCGATTCTGAGTATTTAAAGAAAACTGCCAGTATTTGCAACAAAACTTATCAAGATTTCACTGCATATTCGTGCAGTTTTTCTACAGACAGCCATCATTACAGATAGCTGCATTACCTGTGTTTAGTCTGAGGTTACTATTAATATTGTCTACAAAGCCATTAATATACAACACCAGCAGCAGGGGCTCCATAACAGGTTCCTGGGGCAAGTATTGGGTTACTCCATTTTAAATAACATGCTACACCGTCCCTACCAAGAGATTTTCAACTCTCAAGCCACTGGCAAATCTCCCTTATGCCGCACATGACTGTACTTTAATAAGCATGGCTGATTCAAATGCTTATCTGAAATCTGAGACTACATGACTACCACGATTAATGACTGTCAAGTTGTTACCGAGGAAAACCAGTTCGATGTTGCAGGTCTGCCCTTTTCGGAATATATGCTGGTTAACATGGAGAATATGATCATGTTAGCTATGTTTGCACTGGGAATACTTTCTAACATTCTAGAACGAATGAATATCAAGGATACTAGATGGTAGTTCTGTGGATTACTGCTGCTGCCCTTTTTGTAGACGAGAGTGATCTCTGTCTACTTGATGCTAGTGGATACAGTTTACATTCGAAAGACCTACAGTGTATTATAGATGAAACAGGGAGTAACCTAGCAGCAATTTCTGTTTATTTACCGAGGAGAATCACCAAACAGCCGTAGGTTATGAGAAATTGTTTTATTTTATTTTGACAGCCAGTTTCGGCGTTTCAGTAAGCCGTCCTCAAGCCCCTGCATATTAAAATGAGTATACACGTAGTGTATAATGAGGTATACCGCAGATGACTTAACAGAAAATGAAGTGTAATAATAAAAGCTCTTAAAACCTACTGAGCCGTGGTAAAATTAGCTGTTTTGAAGAGCGCGCAGCAGCGCGTAGTGCAAAGCAGTCGCCTTCCGTTTCTGGCGGTGGCGCCACTGTGGCAAAGGCAGCTTTGGTGTCTCCCTCCGGTGGGAAAGGGGAAAGGTTGCCTGTTCACGTGCATTTAAGGGGCGCTATGAACTCATCAGGGGTTCAGTCAGTCGGAGGCAGTTGGTCAGTCAGGGCAGTCTGTCAGTCGGAGTGAGGCTAGGTCAGTCTCGCGTCACCAGTTGCTGGCCTGTTTCTCGTTTGCATTTGTGCGGCAGTTAGTGTCTGTCTGTCGTCGGAACGCTAGTATGTCTGTCTTTTGGATCAAACTTTAAAGCCAGAAAATGAGAGTCTTGCCACTCCGCCAGTAACAGAACTCAGCTAGTGGTCGCCCGGTCGGGGCTGAGTTCCTGCACCTGAGTCTGCGCGTTAGGCCGCTAGTCTGCTAGAGTTGCTCGGGCAACGGTCATTGGCGGTTGCATCGGTCGGTTGGTCGGTCGCGCACCGAGACACGAGATGACTTGTCCGCCTTGAGCGTCGGCGCATGTGAGGTCCCCACGTGAGTCCAGTGGACAGCGCCGTATAGAAAGGGGTAGTGGCTTTGCGGTTCACACGAAAGCAACAGGACCGAAACCACGACATCGGGCTGGCCGGGGCGAGCTGCGACGCCGTGAGACGGGAGATCGGCGCGCCTTGCTGCGTCCGTTGAAGCGACTGGCAGCGGACGGTTCGGGAGAGCGTTGGGGGTTCTGCGTCAGGTCTTCGCCAGTAACCGTAGTTTATTTGAAGTTTAGTGATTGGAGATATGTTGTTTCACTTACTACTTAAACTCTACTTGTTTTCTTGGTGAGGTCACTAGCCGCTTTGTTTTGGGGTCGTCTCACCATTTTTCTCCGTTTGCCCACCCGCGGGAAGGTGGTTATTTGTGAATTGGGTGGCACGTTTTTCCCTTGTGGAACTGGGGAGGGTTAGAGCAATCTGCGGTACAGGTTGTTTAGTAACCCCGCCCCCGTCAATCTGCCACACGTTAATAGCTGCCTCTGTCATGTTTGTCGGATTCGGTGTTAACGAATTTATTGCTTACAGGTCGAATTCTTGAAATTTTGCCTATCATCTTGCGAGGTGGTATATGTGTAATGTAGAGCATGTTGCACATTATATGTAAGTCTGCATTATATGGGTTTTATTTAAATAGTCATTTTAGGTTATAAGGTTGCCGCCCTTCCACCGTACGAGTCCTTTATTAAAAAAATTGCACTTTTGGTGGCAAATAGTTTGAGTGTTGTACCATTTCCATTCCTCTTACGGGGTGCATAGTTCGCAATTTTGTGTGAGCTGTTAAAAATTTTTTAGTTTAAAGTAATCTGGTGTGTTGCAGATTTGCACCAGTGTACTCGTTCAGAGGTTGTTGTGAGCGGTCATGACTAGGGCCGTGTTGAAAGAGAGCAGGCAAGCTTCTCATCACGTAGGCTCCTACTGTTAATATTGTTCTCTCTGCCTCTAAATGAAATTGTAACTTGATATTTCGATGGTGCTTTTTTGCTTATAATTTTTAAATCTGTTTTTGAAAAAGCTTTTAGGAATAACATTCACATTTGTTAAAGGTAATTTCATTTTCCATCGTTACTCCCTGGCACCTACTTCCACGCTCACCTTATGTGAGCAAATGTGTTAATGTTCTTTGTGAATCGCTAGTAAATAAAGCAAATTCTTTAAGAAACGATTTTGAAAGTGAAATTACGGTTCACCTACAAAATGCAGTTAGCAGCGTTAAGACAAGTACCTCGGCACATATATCATATCAAAGTAGAATATGTGCACGTACTGGCTAGGAATGAAACTACTTTAACATCATAGAGTTGTAACAGAACATGCAAAACATTACAAAAAACCAAAAATACACATTATACAATTAGAAGCACAAACAAACAAAGGTTGTCTAGATGTTTATTTAAAAAAAAAAACTACTTAATTCTTATAGAAGAGAAACACCGTAGTTCATATGAAGAACTATCCTCATTCAAGGTAAAACGTTGCTAGATAATCTGCGAAGTATAAGTACAAATGTTGTGACAACTGATTTTGACATGTCAGCTATCACCGATATCAGTATGATTCATCTTTCCCATGGTATGAGAATTATACTGTGGGAAAACTCGGAGTTTCCTTTGTGGAGGAACCTTTGAACAGGCACAAAGGACAGTAAATAATAAAAGGAACTAATTGATATAGAAATGAAACAATTGAAAGGAGTAGAATTCTACTTTCAAGACACTAGTAAGGCGTCACTGGGATGATCTGAGAAGCGCTGACGGATAAAACTTGTTATTTTATAATCTCGGTACCCCATTTAGCGACGGTGTGTCTGGCTGAAGTTTCCGCATTTGTTGAACCACTTTCAGTGATCCGTGTTTTTGATTTCTGAAGTTGGGAAACCGTGTAAAATGCTTTCTCCAAAGATTTTACAGTATGATAAAAGTTATACGAACAGCAGAAATTTTGTAAATAGATGGAACAGTTCAAAAACCGTTGAAGCTCAGTGACACGAGCATCGTTTGCGCCGGCCAGTTCGTTAGAAACCCGCATTGCTCTACATCTACATCTACGTGATTAGTCTGCTATTCATAATAAAGTGCCTGGCAGAGGGTTCAATGAGCTGTCACTCTACCGTTCCACTTTCGAATGGCGCGCAGGAAAAACGAGAACTTAAATTATTCTGTGTGAACCCTGATTTCTCTTATTTTATCGTGGTGATCATTTATCCCTACGTAGGTGGGTACAAACAAAATATTTTCGCAATCGGAGGAGAAAACTGATGATAGAAATTTCATGAGACGACCCCTTCGCAACGAAAAACGCCTTTGTTTTAATGATTGCCCCTCCAATTCACGTCTCATTGGTGGCACTGATAGAAATTTCATGAGAAGACCCCTTCGCAACGAAAAACACCGTTGTTTTAATGATTGCCCCTCCAATTCACGTATCATTTGTGGCACTGCTTCGCCATAACACAAAATGAGCAGCCCTTATATGAATTTTTTCTGTGTCATCTGCCAGTCCCACCTGATGTGGATCCCACAATGCACAGCAATACTCCAGAATAGGGCGGACAAGCGTGGTGTAAGCAGTGTCTTTGGTAGACCAGCTGCACCTTCAAAGAGTTCTGCCAATGAAGCGCAGTGTTTGGTTTGCTCTACCCACGACATTTTGTATGTGATGATTCCTATTTAGGTTATTTGTAATTTTGATCCCTAAGCACTTAGTTGAATTTACAGCCTTCAGATGTGTGTGACTTTTCACGTAATCTAAATTTAGCGGGTTTCTTTTAGCACTCATATGAATAACTTCACACCTTTCTCTATTGTGGGTCAATTACCACTTTTCGAACAATAAAGATATTTTACCTAAGTCATGTCGTTGATATATATCAGGAACTATAGAGGACCTATAACTGTTTCTTGGGGAACGCCGGATATTAGTTTTGTTTTACTCGATGACTTTCCATCTGGTACTAGGAACTGTGACCTTTCTGACAGGAAAACATGAATCCAGTTGCGTAAGTGACACGATATCCCGTAGGCTGTAACGTCCCCATTACTAATCGGCCTATGCTGGTTGTGACATAAAATATGACTATGGATTGCGTGTAGGCCTAATGGATTTTTACTAATTGGATAAGGCTATCTTTCCCGAATAAATAATACCGGTAAGTAGGAGGAGAGTATACAACAGGCGCTTCTGATGGAAAAGTCTACTAAAATTATAAGTAATTAAACCAAATAGGGTTATAATTTGGAAAAATGAAAGTTATTTTGTGAATTCACTCATGAGCAACACTGGACAGAAAAGGGGTACCACTGATCATGAGTCCCAAAGTTACGCTTATGAACGAAAAGGAAATAATTAACGGTCGGCAGCCCACTAGGGTAATTTATATCCTAAATCATGTACGAGATGATGGGAAAGAAAAACACGTATTATTAAACACTGGCGTGGCACTGAAGGTTGCACCTTTACTTTGCAGGTCCTTGTTTTGCAAGTTGGATTTCAAATT
Organism: Schistocerca serialis cubense; assembly: GCF_023864345.2. NCBI lineage: Eukaryota > Metazoa > Arthropoda > Insecta > Orthoptera > Acrididae > Schistocerca > Schistocerca serialis. The sequence continues at coordinate 67,256,465 of NC_064644.1, forward strand.
ATCATCTGAACAACTGAGCCTTTTTCCTTTACTGAGTTGAACAGAAATAAATAATAGAATATGTATAAACCAAACAGCCATGTGCTCCATGCTATATGTAAAATAAATTATTCTGCACTCTTAATTTGTGCATTTCTTTAGACTTGCATTTTTTTTCAGTGATTGTGGCTGTAACTATTCAATTTGTTTCTTATGAGACTCGGTTAGCACATAAGGAAAGAAAGGAAAAAGGTGTCTGAGGACAATGAAGACACAGTCACCCTGAGTTTAACTGATTATTATTTAAATAAATTTTATCAATCAAATCACGTTCAGTTGTGCTGCTGGGTTAGCCGTCAATACTTTCTACCATTGAACAGTCTTACTTCAGTGGTGAGCATACGACGATACTTGGAGACGACGACGAATCTGAGTCGCTGGAATTGCTGCTGTTGTTGAAGACGGTAGCATGTTGTGGAGCACGGCTAACTACAGTAACGGGCAGTCGTAATTAATACAGCCTCTTCTGCCCGTCCACTGGCCTTATTCCTGCTACTAGTCACCTGGCCGGCGCGCGTACATGATGTCTCCGAAAATGGTACTCTCTCCTGCGAGAGCGTTAACACCAAACTTCCACACACTACAAGCGCTGGAACTCGTCTTTCTCGCTTAGCGCGCTCCGCGCAAAAACTCTGTACCATAAGATTTTACAACGCACAAGCACTGCTATTATCGTTGTTAGTCGATGCAAATAACAATTCCTTTGGCTTTTCCCCAGAGGTTATAAGTTTCACAGTAAGACACAGATAAATACAATGAAATGTCAACAGACTTCCACCTAAATTTACACATACAGTGAAGCAATGTCCTTACTTATTAAAAGAAAGCATTTAAATTACAAATATTTACATATAATTGAGCAAGAAAATTTATATATCTGTAGCAGGTGCCATGCATCCTTTATTTTCGGTGTTACAAGGCACGCAATTTAAATAGAAGTTGCCCATGAGGAATAGTGTTGAAAGCCTTCTGGAAATCTATAAATATGAAACCAATTTGACACCCCTGTCGATAGCACTCATTACTTCATGAGCATAAAGAGCTAGTTGTGATTCACAAGTACGATATTTTCTGTATCCGTGCTGGCTATGTGTCGATAAATCGTTTCCTTCGAGGTACGCCGTAATGTTCCAAAACCCTGCTGAAAATCGACGTTAGTGATAGAGGTCTGTAATTCAGCGGATTACTCATACTTCCCTTTTTGGGTATTCGTGTGACTTGAGCAATTTTGCAGCCCTTAGGTATGGATCGTTAGTGAGCGAGAGGTTGTGATGCACTATTCATGACGACCGGTGCGTTACAGCTGAACATGTAGCAGGAAGATTTGTATGAAACTGTGATATAGTTCATAACAATATCAGCATCAAGCTCAAATACGACAAAACAAGTGCAATGTGGGTCCCGAATGAGTTGACGTAACAACATAAGGAAATGAGACTGAATGTGCCTACAGCCTTGAAAGGAAGTGCTGATACGGTGATGACCATTTTCTAAATAAGACTTTAACATGTGGTGGAACTTGGGTTCACCGCTTCGAATCACGCTCCAGAAGTCAAAGCATGGAATGGATCTACACAAGCTCACCTGTTCGAAAGAAATTCAGAATGCAAGCATCAGTTGACTGTTGGGATGCCCAAAGTGTCATCTCTTGTGATTATTTCGAGGGTCGGCGTACAATAAAGTCTGACTACTATTGAGATTTGCTGATGGGCGAAACAGAGCCAACAGTGCCAGAAAAGCGTGGTGGATCTCTCAGAGTATAGGTGTAATAGTGACACACAACGCTCGCCTTTGCACCATCTAGCTGATCCAAGAAACCATTCATAGGATGCGGTGGGAGATGCTACCTCATCCTCCCTGCAGCTCAGATTTGTCTCCCTCGGCTTTTACCGTTTTGGTTTGGCCCACTCGAGGAAGCATTATGTGTAGAAAAGTTCCGCAACAACTAGAAGGTCAATGAAACTGTGGTAAAATTGCTCAAACAAAGACTTCTTCGTATCAGGTATAAGCAAGAAGTATTTCGTAGGGACAAATGTATTGCAATGTCCAGTGACATCAATGTGACCATCTGTGGAAAGCCTGAACAGCCACTGTGTGCAGGATGGCCCGCTGCGAGGCATACAGGAAGAGAGTCAATGAAGCTCCTGGAAGGTACCAACAGGGATGTGGTGGAACCGTGCCGTGACCAGCTGCCCTAGGTTTCTCGGCTTACGATCCATGGTGTGAACAACGACGTGATACCATGGATTCTCAATTGGCCTTAAATACGGGGAGTTTGTTGGGCAGGGAGTACGGTAAACTCATCCTAGTGCTCTTCGTAACATACACAAACATTGGGAGTTGTGTGACATGTTGCATTGTCCCGGTAGACGCCATCGGCCCAGGAAAAATAGTATCTAGGGCTGGGAATGGTCGCCAACGATAGATGAACACTTGTCTTGATCCATTGTACCATCCAGAATGACGAGATCCCCCGGGGAAAGCCACCGCAACATTTCCCACGAAATATTTGAACTTCTTCTCGTCCCCATCGTTAGGAGAACACAAAGTTCTCTGACATTGGTTAGCGGTGGGGAACAGGAGACCTGCAAACTAAGTGCAATTTCAGGAAAAACTTTGTGTCAAGCAAATGGAACTCGACCCATTTACTGTGTTTTCCTACCCGCAAAACAGGAGAGTTCAGGCCACCTATTGAAGTACCGACAGCAGTTATTCTGTACCGATGATCTGCTCTTTGCGGCGTTGTCCCATGTGCAGATAATGTACGGGGCTTACGAGCAGTCCCCAGCCTACACAGATATCCCAATATGCCGTCCGCAATTTTCTAGGGCTGAAAGTATCTCAGTGAAAGACAGAACACGGGTCAAGATTCCTCCTTGCTCACTAAGCAGGAACAGATATTCGACTCAAATATTCTGCCGTACAGAAGCAGTTCGTTGTTTGTCAGACTCCACAGGGAGCTCCAAGCAGACTTGTAAGCAGTTCCATGTAAGTCCGACTCCACAGAGAGCTCCACGGAGACTTGTTCGCAGTGAAACGACTTTACTCTATGTCGAAAGAAACACTTTTTAAAATCCAGCTACCAGATTTTCCACTGTGGCACTGGTAAGCGTGGTCTCTAGTTCGAACCTCATGAGTAAATGTCCTCAATTGATCCTGGAGAGTTAGTGCCCTGACCTGCCGGCCGCGGTGGTCTAGCGGTTCTAGGCGCGCAGTCCGGAACCGCGTGACTGCTACGGTCGCAGGTTCGAATCCTGCCTCGGGCATGGATGTGTGTGATGTCCTTAGGTTAGTTAGGTTTAAGTAGTTCTAAGTTCTAGGGGACTGATGACCACAGTAGTTAAGTCCCATACTGCTCAGAGCCATTATGCCCTCGACTGATCCCTGAAGGAAGGTGCCTCTCCACACCACCGCCTGCTGCTTTCTGGATGCGTAGCATCTACTTTTGCACGCAGGCGACAAATCTCTGTGGTCGTTGCAAGACATAATCTACCTCTATATAGATTATGAGTCGGTCAAGCTACCCCCTGAAGCTGACACTCCGTTCAGAAAATATTCTGGAAGTTTCCATGTCGATTCTAACATCCTTAGCATTCCGCCAGTGAAATACACATTTCTGTTTTTAAGCGGGAATTATGGTCCGGAGCTTCCAATGAGATGGTATCCCAGTGGTCAATTCGCGTCCATTGTGATTTCACACGTTCCTTCACAATTTTTTTAGGTCATCAGTCTACTGACTGGTTTGATGCGGCCCGCCACGAATTCCTTTCCGGTGCTAACCTCTTCATCTCAGAGTAGCACTTGCAACCCACGTCCTCCATTATTTGCTTGACGTATTCCAATCTCTGTCTTCCTCTACAGTTTTTGCCCTCTACAGCTCCCTCAAGTACCATGGAAGTCATTCCCTCATGTCTTAACAGATGTCCTATCATCCTGTCCCTTCTCCTTATCAGTGTTTTCCACATATTCCTTCCCTCTCCGATTCTCCGTAGAACCTCCTCATTCCTTACCTTATCAGTCCGCCTAATTTTCAACATTCGTCAATAGCACCACATCTCAAATGCTTCGATTCTCTTCTGTTCCGGTTTTCGCACAGTCCCTGTTTCACTACCACACAATGCTGTACTCCAGACGTACATCCTCAGAAATTTCTTCCTAAAATTAAGGCCGGTATTTGATATCAGTAGACTTCTCTTGGCCAGAAATGCCTTTTTTGCCATAGCGAGTCTGCTTTTGATGTCCTCCTTGCTCCGTCCGTCATTGGTTATGTTACTGCCTAGGTAGCAGAATTCCTTAACTTCATTGACTTCGTGACCATCAATCCTGATGTTAGGTATCTCGCTGTTCTCATTTCTACTACTTCTCATTACCTTCGTCTTGCTCCGATTTACTCTCAAACCTTACTGTGTACTCATTAGACTGTTCATTCCGTTCAGCAGATCATTTAATTCTTCTTCACTTTCACTCAGGATAGCAATGTCATCAGCGAATCGTATCATTGATATCCTTTCACCTTGTATTTTAATTCCACTCCTGAACCTTTCTTTTATTTCCATCATTGCTTCCTCGATATACAGGTTGAAGAGTAGGGGCGAAAGGCTACAGCCTTTGTTTACACCCTTCTTAATACGAGCACTTAGTTCTTGATCGTCCACTTTTATTATTCCCTCTTGGATGTTGTACATATTGTATATGACCCGTCTCTCCCTATAGCTTACCCCTACTTTTTTCAGAATCTCTAACAGCTTGCACCATTTTATATTGTCGAACGCTTTTTCCAGGTCGACAAATCCTATGAAAGTGTCTAGATTTTTCTTTAGCCTTGCTTCCATTATTAGCCGTAACGTCAGAATTGCCTGTCTCGACCCTTTACCTTTCCTAAAGCCAAACTGATCGTCACCTAGCGCATTCTCAATTTTCTTTCCATTCTTCTGTATATTATTCTTGTAAGCAGCTTCGATGCATGAGTTGTTAAGCTGATTGTGCGATAATTCTCGCACTTGTCAGCTCTTGCCGTCTTCGTAATTGTGTGGATGATGCTTTTCCGAAAGTCAGATGGTATGTCGCCAGACTCATATATTCTACACACCAACGTGAATAGTCGTTTTGTTGCCACTTCCTTCACAGTAAAATGATGTATTTTCGCCTTGTTCTCTAACCCCCCCCCCCTTCCACAGTGCTGTTCTATTTACATTTACATTACCCTATTCTGAAATTTTTCACGTTCCACCCGAATGCAGCCACCAATCCGCGCCGTCCACCATATGGGATTTATGCGACCTGCAGCTCTGTAAGCTGCCGCCTCCTCACTCCGCTCTCTCACAGGGCAGTAAATGTCCGGCCCTGCAGAAAATGACACTCTCTTTCCAGCCCCTCTTCGGACGACAGTGGCTTCTGAGGTATGTGAGTCCCACATGGCCAGTGCTCAGCTCCAGTTAACTGTCAGACATACAATGTCAGAGGAACTGTTACTGTGTGGTGCTAGCCAGCATCAGTCAATGAAATCATTAATATTCCTACTGTGCATTGTAAACAGCAATATAATACAAATTCAATTAGAGAAGTATTTGCAGAGTATTAAGGGAATGGTGGCAAAATCTTTCCCCATACCGTATGGCTGGAGCATGTGGTATTGAAGGGTTTATGTTGTGTCGTAGTTAAAGTCTCATTTTGTAAATATGAATTTCCTCTGCATCAGTTTATCTCTTTAATAACTGAATGCCTCTCATACTCAGCATTTATGATTTAGCTTTGTTGCCCATAAAATTAGTTTCTGTGTCATCTGTGCGCTTTGGACACTAATATCGGGGGCACTAACAGTTGAAAAATACATTTGTGTATCATTTACAATCGAAGAAACAAAATACGTGTAGGTGGCACCGAACTGCAAGTACAGAGCGTCACGTAATTGTGAAGTGATGAACTGCGCCGGGAGTTGGCGAAACAAAAGCTTCAGCCTGGTCCCCGATGCGTGGCGCCCTGGCTGCACGTTTATTCCGGAGCCTCGCTGCGGCAGCTGCACGTTATGGTCCGAGTTGCTGCTCGCCTCAGGCGCACACCAGTCTACCAGCGTGCTCGGCTGCCGCCGTATAAAAACCCCGTAACTCGCTGCCACCTGCAGCCCCCGGTACGCTGCGAACCTCCGTCCGGGAGTACGGACGCGCAACACAGCCTTCTCTCTTTAATTGACGTCGCCTTTCTATTGTCTTGTCGCCAGAATATCCTCTAAGCAACGGTACGGTTAGGGTCATGGTACATATTCGTCCGTGTACACTACAGGCCATTAAAATTGCTACACCAAGAAGAAATGATGAACGAGCATGCATTGGACAAATATATTATACTAGACCTGACATGTGATTACATTTTCACAGAATTTGAGTGCATAATTAACCCATAAGTGGATATTACAATCAGAATTTATCTTTACACGTCTACGACAAGTCAAAGACAAACTCCCATGTGGCATAAGGTAGGAACCCTCACCAGAGATAATAACCTCAGATACAGGTATAGTACGGTAAGCCATAATTTCACGGGTTTCGAAGGATTCCAAACCAGCTCTCCCTGCACTGTTACATGCAACGAAAGCAACTGTTATCCATCCGTTACCTAAACTGGAAGAAGTAGAACTTTTCATTAAAGAAAAATTAAACCTCGCGCCACAAAACAATGTAGGCCCATTTATAAGAACAAATTGAGCAGTTTTACCTACTCCCCTTACTTCGTTCTTTTTCCCCTTGGCAGAAGATGTCGAAGCACCAAGAGTGCCGTCCACATTTACAAGTGTTTTGTAAACAAGCAATCGCCGGCGACGACGATAACAACGTTTACGCCTGGGCGCCGGCCGAAGTGGCCGTGCGGTTAAAGGCGCTGCAGTCTGGAACCGCAAGACCGCTACGGTCGCAGGTTCGAATCCTGCCTCGGGCATGGATGTTTGTGATGTCCTTAGGTTAGTTAGGTTTAACTAGTTCTAAGTTCTAGGGGACTAATGACCTCAGCAGTTGAGTCCCATAGTGCTCAGAGCCATTTGAACCATTTTTGATACGCCTGGGCATTGAGTCAAACAGACCTTGGATGGCGTGTACAGGTACAGCTGCCGATTCAGCTTTAAATCGATACCACAGTTCATCAAGAGTAGTGACTGGTGTATTGTGACGAGCCAGTTGCTCTGCCACCATTGACCAGACATTTTCAGTTGGTGAGAGATCTGGAGAATGTGCCGGCCAGGGCAGTAGTCGAACGTTTTCTGTATCCAGAAAGGCCAGTACAGGACCTGCAACATGCGGTCGTGCATTATCCTGCTGAAATGTAGGGTTTAAAAGGGATCGAATGAAGGGTAGAGCCACGGTTCGTAACACATCTGAAATGTAAGGTCCACTGTTCAAAGTGCCGTCAATGCGAACAAGAGGTGACCGAGACGTGTAACCAATGTCACCCCATATCATAACGCCGGGTGATACGCCAGTATGGCGATGACGAATACACGCTTCCAACGTGCGTTCACCGCGATGTCACCAAACGCGGATGCGACCATCATGATGCTGTAAACAGAACCTGGATTCATCCGAAAAAATTACGTTTTGATATTCGTGCACCCAGGTTCGTCGTTGAGAACACCATCGCAGCCGCTCCTGTCTGTGATGCAGCGTCAAGGGTAACCGCAGCCATGGTCTCCGAGCTGATAGTCCATGCTGCTGCAAATGTCGTCGAACTGTTTGTGCTGATGGTTGTTGTCTTGCAAATGTCCCCATCTGTTGGCTCAGGGATCGAGACGTGGCTGCACATCCGTTACAGCCATGCGGATAAGATGCCTGTCATCTCGACTGCTAGTGATACGATCCGTTGGGATCCAGCACGCCGTTCCGTATTACCCTCCTGAACCCACCGATTCTATATTCTGCTAACAGTCATCGGTCCTCGACCAAAGCATGCAGCAATGTCGCGATACGATAAATCGTAATCGCGATAGGCTATCATCCGACTTTTCTCGAAGTCAGAAACGTGATGGTACGCCTTTCTCCTCCTTACACGAGCCATTACAGCAATGTTTCACCAGGCAACGACGGTCAACTGTTGTTTGTGTATGAGAAATCGGTTGGAAACTTTCCTCATGTCAGGACGTTGCAGGTGTGGCCACCGGCGCTAACCGTGAGTGAATGCTCTGAAAAGTTGATCATTTGCATAATGCATCTACTTCTTCCTGTCGGTTAAATTTGGCGTCTGTAGCACGTAATCTTCGAGGTGTAGCAATTTTAATGGCCAGTAGTGTATTTTAGTCGTCTGAACTGGAGCTGAGTGGCTGATCTCTTTGGCTCTGAATGAGGGTAAATTGTCGCACTGCTGCTGGAGATTGACATGAAGAAAGGTATACGTCTGTTAATGCGCACTTGGGAAGAAAGAATGTGGCACTATTTGTAGTCTCGGGGAATGAACACTGGAATACCGTGTAGACCATTTTAAAGTAGGTCATATTAGCGTTCATTTAACAGTATTGATAGGAGAACAAAGATGTCTACGAAGAACTTAGGTAATGAAAAAAAATTATTTACACCCAACATCATCACATTGACTATGTCATTATAATCTGTATCGAGTCATTCTAAGTTACCACTTCAGTCCAGTAACAAGAAAACCACAAGCACCGAAATAACAGAAATGTTGGTACTACCACACCACACACTATCGCTTCTCGCAGAAATACTCCACACCACGCCACCACGGCCTTATATTCCAAGAATTGACAGACAATAGCGACCGGCCCCCGTGTAGTCCTCAGTCGATGTCGTCAAGAGTTGTACATTTTTGCCTTTAACCACACGTAGTCCGCAGAACGGGGACGCTGACATACTCCGCTCCAAGCCATGCCCAAGTCAAATAGGCTAAAGGTGTCTTGGCTTCGTTGCCCGTTTTCCCGCTATGCTGCGCTTCCTAGTAGTTTATTCTCTACGCTTTCATTGTAGTATTATGAGTAGGGTTCGGAAGTTGATCAAAAGCCGTTTTTGACCGAGTGCCACAAGACGAGGCTCAACGAAATGTACAAGGTGAAGCGAAATTCGCGCACTCGGGCTTCGCAGCGCAACACCTCAAATAGCAGCGTTAAAAAAAGGTCTGTCACAAAATTTCGACGGGCGAATACATCCAGGAAAAATTTGCATTAAAAAGTGGCAATCTGGCAACACTGTAACCACATGTATGGTAACTACTTCTGTCAGTACCCACACCTTGTGCTGTATAATAAGTGCACTGGATAGAGTTTTGGGTTAGTATGCAGCAGGTCGATGGTTAGATTCAGGCTTCAGGCATTTGTTTTTTATTTGGTAAATGTAGTACAGGGTATCTGGCATCTTAATCGTGAACAGCGATTACAGCGGCTCCTCTAGAAAACACTTGCACATGCATACTAAAATCTTAGAATTGGAAGATTGGTCACCTTTCAGAGAAATCCTTTTCATGTCATGGAATTTCACCGTTACCTCATCCACGAGTATGAGTATGAAATGTCAGAATGAAATCAGCAAATAAAAATATGTTCCCCAACCCACAACCTCCTTCACGCTAACCCAATACTCTGTCCCCTGCACCAGCTGTGCAGCACAACTAACAAGTGCTGTCTGAGATAGTTACCATACATGTGGTTACAGTGTTGCCAGACTGCCACTCTTTAACGTCCATTTTCTGCCGGATGCACTCGCCGGAAGAAATTTTGCGACAGACATTTTTTTACCGCTGGGATGTGAGGAGTCACGCTGCGATGCCCGAGTGCGCGAAATTCGCTTCACCCTGTATATTCATTTTGGGTCATTGTAGGCCAGAAAGTGGAGGATTTCATTTGTGTTTTCATCTTCTTTGCAGCGTATGTCTGGCTTATTCATTTGTTACGACGTGAATGATTTTCCTGAAATGTCACACTCTTTCCTCTAGTACTAGCTTCTTTCAATTTGCACCTTCAGCATTATACCTCTAATGCATGTATCCTGTAATGATCAAAACCATTTCCATGTAAAAGTCAAAAGACATCATTTATAGGGAACGCCAACTAAACTAAGGTTTGGAAATCTAAAATCTGTAACATTAGTGTGTTCCAGCCAAATATGACCCCAGTTACACCAGCTTTATTTACTTTTTCCATGAAGTCTATTGGGGATTCGCTGAATTCGTTCTATGTGGCCAAAACAATATAGTCTGAATTCCCCTAATGGATTTTAGCAAATACGAAGTTCGTTTTTCATATTTGTCTGAAAGAAACAGCTTTCCTTTCGTATTAAGTTTCCTTCGTGCTACTTTCCATATCACCAGAACCTGTTTTTTTTTTTTTTTTACATCAACTGAACCATGTTTTTTTCCCTGTTTCTATAAATGTTTGCTCTAAATTTAGAAAGCGTATAGACTCGTAAATAACCTCAAGCTCTCAGGACGCATTTCCACACATTTGCCAGCCACTAAGTCTCTGTCCGCTTTGAAAATATTTATGAAATTCATAAAATGCTGGCAGAATTTACAAACATATCGAAACATACTCGAGGTTCTCGAACGAGTGTTAAGTAACTTTTAAATAATTTGTTTTGTGATAGACGTACCGATACGTTTGAAACTGCCTCATAAACACACCAAAACCATGCTGCACCTGGGCTAGGCTCCGTGAGTGGTATACATCCCCAGTTCTTAATTTCTCCTCAGAAATTTGGTTTTTCCATTTTGCTACTTCCAGCGTTAAGATCTGCAGTGAAACTACCTGCACAAACATATAAGTAGACAGTCATCTTGTTGAATGCGCTACCTTTTGTCAGGTGCAGCCGGCTTCGGTTCCCATGAAACTAGGCGGGCGTGGAGATATACAAATTGGCCTGCTACATCACTTTTCTTCAGTACACGTCTACTCTTGTGTATACGTTGCGGCAGGCTGATCTGCTTTAATGGTTGCAATAGGGGCAGGCGGCTGGATGGAGGATTTGTCAATCTCTGGTTCAGATGTGGTACCGAGGGTCATGGAATCAGCACAGCGATCTCCTGGCCGTTATCAGCTTTCTCCACCTCAGCCTCTACTTCTCACACAAGTTATTCTTCAGTTGACGTTACGAGTTTGAGTGTAACGCGTTTCAGTCCTCCGAAGAAAGTAACTGAGCCGTATGCAGCTCCCGTTCTTGCCGTTCATAACTTGACGTCGTGTACTAGCGGTAGTGGCGTCTCGATTCCTTCTTGTATTATTGGTGCCACTGAGTTGCTAGTATTGTTTGTCCGCGAGTGGCAGCAGCAGAGGTTATCGATCGCCAGTACTTGTGGTAGTATCTTTGGTGCCATGGCTAGAATTCCGGGTCGTCGTGTCTGTCAGGCAGTTCGGCTTCGGACAGAGCGGCGAGGATGTCCGCAGCGCAAGGGCAGACCAGACCGCTGGCGGCGTGCTGGCGGGGCTGTAGCCGACGACCCAAACCAGGTCGTTGGAAGCTGAGTGAACCGTGTCCAGGACTGAAACCTCCACTGTTTGAGATCTCGCTGTTGTTTTGCGGCTCCCAGGGTCGGTGAGACCAACTGCAGCAAGTGGAGTCTGTCACGTTGGCGGAAGCTATTAGCTGCCTTCTACTCCCTGATGTTGGTTTGGATTTAGTACTATTGTTATTAGTGAAGTTCAACCAGCGGTAGTTTCTGGCTAGTGGCCGCTAACGCCCCAGTTATCTCCCCTGGAGGTTAGCGTACTTTTCCAGCGATGTACCTTTCCTCATCGTGTTGATGCTGTCCGACACAGCGTGTAGTTCGACAGCTTCTTGAATTGTACTGTGCATATGTTTTCGGCAGGTCTACCTTGGTTCTAGTGTTTTCTTCGGCCCTGGGTATGTTTCTGAACACGTAGTGCCGACCGTCTCTTCGCCCTTGCCTAAAAATATTCCATCGTTGTACCAGTGATCGGTCGCTAGGCGGATTGGTTAGTCGGTCTGTCGGCGCTCAAGCTACCACTAGTGTCAGCTGCCATCCTGTTACGTGAGTACAACTCCTCTTGGCTGCCTGCCTCACCACTTGCACAGCTGCAGTCACCTTCCTCAGGTGGATATAGAGAGTACTGTCTGTGTATCACTTCGTCTTATTTGGACAAGTTGTCATAATTGTTTAAAATTTACCCTAATGTTTTAACATGTTTTAGCCTTCCCCACTTGTAACTCCGGCCTTCAGCTGTTAAATGTTTGTAACATTGCTTGTGGCATTCAACCGACAAATTATTTTCAATTTTCTCTTTATAAGGCCTGCAGCCGTCACTGTAGCCTCTTACAGTTCGTCAAGATTGTTTTAGAAAAGCTTTAGTATTTTAACATGAAACTGCCTTCCTTAGTTGTAATTCAGGCTTCAGCCCTTGTGAATTCTGAAATTGCTTGTGGCCTTCAGCCCACGAATAATTTTCAAACTTCTTAATCGGGCCTTCAGATATTGATTGAATGTAACGTTGTTTGTGGCCTTCAGCCAACCAATAATTTTCAATTTTCTCTTAATGAGGCCTTCAGCCCTTAATATACCTTGTTATCGTTTGGTAAGAAGAAAATATCTTAGTATTTGTTAATGTGTAACTGCCTTCCTCACTTGTAATTCGGGCCTTGAACCGTGGTGTATTCTGAAATTGTTGCTGGCCTGCAGTTTCAAATAGTTTCAATTCTGTCTTGATAAGGTCTTCAGCCATCACTATTACTTGTTACAGTTATTAATATTGTTAAAACGGTTTTGGGTATTTTTAACGTGTAATTGTCCACGTTACTGGTACTTCACGCCTTCAGCCGTTGTGTATTTTCGAAATTGCTTCTGGCCTTCAGCTAACGTGTAATTTTGAACCTTCTTAATCAGTCCTTCAGCCGTTGATTGTGTGTGACATTGCTTGTGGCCTTCAACCGACAATAACTTGCAATTCTTCTAATAAGGCTTTCAGCCACCAGTGTAGTAAAATCTTAAAAATGATTGTTGATAGCTTTGTTTTCATAAAATAAAGTGTATGTGTTCTCTGTCCAACCAGCTGTAACTGATTAGGCCCCGTCCACACCTTTCCTTCTTTTCCAGAGTGCCACGTCTCAGTAATATTCCTCCCATTACCGGCAATTTAACGCGGGTCCTCTGCAAGGCACATTATAAATGTTAAGACAGTCGATCTAACTACGTTCTGCACAGGTTAACATATACGCCCCTTTCCTCAGCTATACATTTTATTTCACTTTACTAGTAAATTCAAGGTCAGGTGTTAAGTTCGTCTCGTCTCAACAAGTAACTATCATACAGTTTATGCGCAGGCGCAAGGTATTATGTCCGCCTAGGCGGGCCTCATGACGCTAGGGTCAGTTCCAGTACAGCACTCGTGCCTGCCGCATCGCGGTCGCGAAATGGGGCCGAGGCAGTTCCAAATACGTTTTTACAGTCTGACGATAATTTATGTATCTGTAGCTTTAGCTTGACGATGTCCACTATGGAAAGACGGTAGTTACTGTTATGCTGAAGAAGATTGGGTTATCCCGACTGGATCCTAGGTAAATGCTAGGCAAACAGCAACTAAGGCTGTTAATTATTAAAATTAAAATTAATGTTTACACAGTTGGTGACAGGGCCGCGAAATGTTGAAGATATTGATGTTATTTCCCAACAAACTGACACTATAAACACCTCTGTAGGTACTATGAATTTATATGAATTTTCAAATCTGTGAAGTACTTTTTGAAACACCCTGTATGTATCATGGCAGCTAAATCCATTGCCATCGCACGGTGGTATCAATTTGATACTTGGTCCGCTTAACACACAGTCTGTGTGACAGACGTCCCTGTTTCTAGATAAACAAATTGGTTCAATTGGCTCTAAGCACTATGGGACTTAACATACGAGGTCATCAGTCCCCTATACATAGAACTACTTAAACCTAACTAACCTAAGAACATTACACACATCCATGTCCGCGGCTGAATTCTAACCTGCGACCATAGCAGCTGCGCGGTTCCGAACTGAAGCGCCTAGAACCGCTCGGCCACAACGGCCGGCTGTGGATAAGCTCCATAATACTTTCCCCATCAGTATTCGCTCATCATCAGTCGTTTTCAACTTGGTGTTCAGCATGTGACCCTTAGAAGACATGATGCGGATCAGTATAACACCTAGGTAGTTGGGAGTTTCTCGATATTTCAGTATTTTTAGCTCCAGGAGTGGTACGGGCTGGTTTAAGCATATGTTTGCATTTTAATTGCCCTCATTTTGAGTTAGTGTCTTTCAAGCCTAAGACACCGATGGAAAAGTCATCAACACAGATGACGCATTGTGTCCCTTCGTGAAGGAGTTGACGATTTTCATAGATATGAAAGAGATATGGCTCAAACACACTTTCTTCAGGTAAGCCATATCACCCTTCAGCGGATTAAGATGTCATTCTCATCGATTACATAGAACACGGACATACTATGAGCAGCCTAAAGAAAGGGTGAAGGAAGAGATGACATAGTTCTGAAAGTGACTTTAAACCACAAATATAATGTGCAACTGCCGACCTCTTTTTTGTGAAAAATATCATATTTACTTTTTTGGAGACCGCCCTTATTAATATAATGTTTTTTCTTTGGGCAGTCAGCAATAACACCTTTCATCCACAATGTGGGCAATTATCTTTAGATCATGGACTACAAAATGGTTCAAATGGCTCTGAGCACTATGGGACTTAACCTCAGAGGTCATCAGTCCCCTTGAACTTAGAACTACTTAAACCGAACTAACCTAAGGACATCACACACATCCATTCCCGAGGGAAGATTCGAACCTGCGACCGTAGCGGTTCTGCGGTTCCCGACTATAGCGCCTAGAACCGCTCGGCCACCCCGGCCGGCACATGTACTACAGATTAATGTACAACGCATGCGTCTCAGTGACCCGAAACACGATACGCCACATGATATTATGACACCAATTCACTATAGTGGAAGTCGGTACGCGTAACTGCATAAATAAAAAGTGTGTTTCGTCTGCATAAATAAAAAATATACCTATTTAGCACAACATCCGGTGGTCGGAGAATTATAGTCCTCGGCCATGTCTGGCTTAACATAGTGTCCTGATCCGGTAACTTCAAGTTTTCGTCTGCTCTACTGACACCGTTTTCGCCGCAATACGCTGACTTCTATGGCAGAAGTGAAAATGATCCTACGGATAGAACTCGAGAATAAGGTTCAACGACAGAGCACATTGTGAATAGTAACTTTTAAATCAGATAGTTATTTCACTGTCATGCACTATTTGGATGGTCTAAGTCAACTAACAATGAAGTGATGGCTAGTTTTCCATACTTTCTGTGCAGGTCAGATTTTCATAAAATTTATTTACTAAATGCATGACCGCCTTCAGAACATTACATCTGCAGGTACTAACAACCAGATAGACAAAATGTGTATCAGGGACTGAAAATCACCTTCAGATGCCAGAGACCAGAAGGGCAAAATTCCTATCCAACATCCAGATACTGAAAGCGTTGTAGTTTTTAGTGCCTTACACAGAGGAGGCCGTGAACTTGTCTTCCCATACTGATTAGAACTACAGCCGTTCTTCCATGATTCTTTTTAATTGAGTGATAATGACGACTTTTTGTGCATTCCTGCGTTTTTTCTTAACTCTTCCATTGACTCTATAGCTAGCGTTCTCCTCTAGTCTTTACAGTTGTTAGCCACTGAGAACGCAGCTGTAATGCTCTGAAGGCGGTCGTGAGATCAGTTGATAAATTGTCATTGTAATCGAGCGGATTCTTAATTTACAAATGTGCTACTCAGTTGCGGATGTCCACCACATCAAATCCTTAGTAAAATCTCAAGTAGTGGCAGACACATTGTAGATTTAGCTAGCAGTCAAACTACTGTGTTAAGATAATTCACCGACAGCAACTGTTATGAGAAATTTTGTTGTTGAATACTTTCTCCTGGCTTATTTCTTCTTCGATGAGTCCTCGGGTGTTCTGCTGGTTCATAGTGTCTACATACGACCGATGAGCGCTACGAACCTGCAGTATGCCTGTGGACTGTTCAGTCACGAGCATTATTGTTTGGAAAATATTTTTTACTGCTTGAGCAAGTGTATGCCAATAAATACGGCAATGCGACAGAAAGTCCGTAAGGAGGGCTTCAGTTATTTCGAATAACATGCTCCTGAAAGTTCGAAACGAGTTTCACAACATCGCAACTCGACAAGCAAATCGTCTTGTTGGCTTTCTGTTCAGCAGTACTGAAACGTGTTTGCAAACAGCTGTGCATTTACATCTCACGACGTGAATAAGTCCTACTCCACGTCAATGTTGAGTCCCCCAAGGCGCATCAGGCATGACGGAACGCGGAATGGAATCGCTCATCTGATGGAGCGGACAGATAACTTTGGAAGCAATTTCCACGTAATCCCGCGGCTGAGCGAACGCCGGAAGATGTCGCCCGCATCTCACCTCGCCCCGGGACGGACGTCTTCCAGACTTCTCACCTTGCCTCCCTGCTGTACTCCTTCAAACTAGCAGCCGGAGTCCTCAGGCAACTCACGGCATCGAGAAGCGCGATGGTTCCCCTTTGCACACAGCTACTGAAGTGGACAGGTAAATTCTAAATTAAACAAGTGTTCCATCACTTTTCTGCTACATAGTTGCACCTCAGCGATCTTCGTATCAAAATTCTTCTGATACCCTTTACGCGAGTATTTTCATGTTAAACCTAATTCAAACTACTTTACCTGTGCTTTTCTAAGGAACAAATAAAACGTGAACTGGCATTGAGAAGGAAGTCTCTGACTCGCGTTGACAATAGTTGAACGGCGTGTAGTTTGGGCTGTCACTGAGAGTGTGTAAAATAACTACAGAATAACATCCAAACGTCAATTTTTAACAGATACAAAAGGAATTATCTCTGATAACTGCGAATGAAAAACAAATATTCTTTGGCTTTCTGGAAGTTTTCAAACCTTTTCATCCTCCTTCTTCTATCCAAGTAGAGATTTGCCTCTTATTGTGTCCATCTCTTCTTTGGTCTTCTCAGAAATCTTTCATGTAGAATGAGATTTTCACTCTGCAGTGGGTTGTGCCGTGATATGAAACTTCGTGGCAGATTAAAACTGTGTGCCAGACCAAGACCCGAACTTGGTATCTTTGCCTATTGCAGGCAAGTGCTCTAAGCTACCCAAGCACGACTGACGCCTCGTTCTCACAGCTTCACTTCTGCCAGTAACTCGTCCCCCACCTTCCAAGCTTCACAGAAGCTCTGTGATGGTTGAAGTTTGGAAGGTAGGAGACGAGATACTGTCAGAAGTGAAGCTGTGAGAAGGCGGCGTGAGTTGTGCTTGGGTAGCTCAGATGGTAGAGCACTTGCCTGTGAAAGTCAAAGGTCTCGAGTTCAAGTCTCGGTGTGTATAAAATTTTAATCTGCCAGGAAGTTTCATCTTTGAGCTACTTTATTATAGCTTTGCCTTTGTTCGTCGTGAGAAGTTCACTCCATTTTGGTATGTTATCTCTCATCCTGTTTCTTATGTTAAGTACGTTTAATTCTATCCCAACATCACTCTTTCTTTACATTTTTCTGGTAGAAACGATTATTTGTGTCACGATCACAAGACTACGACACGATCTAAGAAATTCATTTTCGAATTTTAGTGTGTTTAAGTATGAATTTTTGTGCGTTTAAGTATTCTTTTCCTGTAGAAAACATGTAATATATGCTAAAATGCGCTTTTCAAAACCATGGCCTTACACTGAGGCGTAAGTTTAATGGTACAGTTCCCACCAATATGCATGCGACTAACAAAAAAACCATTATTCCTCACCATTAACCATTACATAGGTACTACACGATACATTTCATATGAGCATACTATGTGAATTCTTTCCGATCGAAAGCACCAAATTCGTTGCTGCAATAGAGTGCAAAGAATTTACACTTCATGCTCTTACGCAGTTTACTACGTCAGATCTACATAATTGTTAATGGTGAGGAACGTAGCGTATCTGGGTACTCACATGAAGACCTAGGTTAGTGGGAACTATATGATTACACTTACGTCTAAGGACATGGTTAGAAAATGGACGCCGGCCGCGGTGGTCTAGCGGTTCTGGCGCTGCAGTCCGGAACCGCGGGACTGCTACGGTCGCAGGTTCGAATCCTGCCTCGGGCATGGGTGTGTGTGCTGTCCTTAGGTTAGTTAGGTTTAAGTAGTTCTAAGTTCTAGGGGACTTATGACCGAAGATGTTGAGTCCCATAGTGCTCAGAGCCATTTGAACCATTTTTTTTGAAAATGGACGTGATTGTCAAAACTAGACGCCACAAAGAAGTGACTATTATTGCAACTGTGACGGATATTAAATGAAAACCGAAGTTGCTGGTCCTCTCCTCCACCAGTACCCTTTTGCTTAACAGTGTGTCATTTCACAACTCTGGTACCGAGCGCCGTGGTTTCGAATCCGTGCCAGACGGCATGACCCTAGATTACCAATAGAGGTCTCTGCAGCCGTCGTGCCATAAGCCAGGGTTGCGTGTGCTCCTGGCCTGCGTATAATGTCAGGGCACGTAGTCTCAGCGACCAATAGCGACCTACCCAATCATGTATTTAAGCGCCTGCCTCTCACTCAGCTAGAGGATACGGATCCTGTACACCTGCCGTAAACTCGATCCTCCTCACCCGCTTGTCTCACCCATCCTCTCCCAACCCTGCCCGCTGCCGCGCCTGTATTCCCACGTCCCACCCGGTCTCCATCTCTCCACCCTCCTTACCTTCGCCAAAGGTGGCTTCCGCCAGCTCCCCCTCCCGGATGATGTCCTCCTCCCCTCCATCTACCCCTCCTATCAACTTTCATCCTCCCCTCCAACTACCTGTGTCTTTTCCTTTGGGCACCCTCCCTCCCTTCTCTCTCCTTTTCCCCCAATCCCCCCTTCCTCCACCCCACTTCCCCCGGGCTTCCCCTCCCCCTTCCTCTGTTCCCCCTCTCTCCCCTGCCCATGGCATCTCTGCTCTCCCCTCTCTCTCTCCCCCCCCCCCCCCTCCTCATCTCTTGGCAGGTCCCTTGACTCGCACACGCTCAGTGAACATTCGCGCACCGGAGATCATCGCCATCAGTGTCTCGTGTGTGTGCCTTCGTTTTGTGTTTAGTGTTCTTTCGCCGTCACGCCACCACTGTTCACGTGTGCCGTCGCTGTCATCCGTGTTATGTGCGCCGTGTCAACTAGTGTTAGTGTTTTTTCTCGCCCAGCGTGAACGGCTCCATGTTTATTGTTTTTCGTGTCTACAGTTTTTGCCCGCCGTTTTTATTGTATTACCTGTGCTACCTATATGTAACACTTATTGTACCACTCGCGGCTGAAGAGCAGCGTCATATGCTGCTGCCAGCCCGCCTTTGTATAAGGTGATCAAAATAACAATAAAGAAAAAAAAAGACTCAGCGAGGCAGCCTGATATTCGCGTGATTCTCTCGAAATCTCGCTTACAGACATCGCGTTTACTTTGATTATTACCGTGTACTAGTGGACGTTGTCGATTTTGTGAGGTTTTCGCTTGTGACCCCATTGCTCCTTGGGTGTTGTTGTACTTGGGGTGTAGCTCGGTGGTCAGTCGTTGTGCATGTCCATCCGTTCCCGTTCGTCCGTCTTGTTTGTTCGTGGGCCACTCCCATTCGGTCGCGCCGCACTTTCGTTCACGGCCACCCCGCGACCGGAACGGTAGTGGTTACAACAAACAACAATAGGAAGAGAATAATCAGAAAGAAATGTTCCCCACACATTTTGTTTTTATTTCAATAGTAAACAACGTAGACTCAGCATCCATCGTTTTTGTTACGCTCTTTAATGCAGCTGACCACACTAGCCTGCCATGTGAATTCGTAGTGCGAAATTAATTGTGTGGTACAACAATCAAACACCTTGCCGCAGGTTCGAATCCTGCCTCGGGCATGGATGTGTGTGATGTCCTTAGGTTAGTTAGGATTAAGTAGTTCTAAGTTCTAAGTTCTAGGGGAGTCATGACCTCAGATGTTAAGTCCCATAGTGCTCAGAGACATCTGAATAATTTTTTGAAACACCTAGCCTACCATTAATTAAGGATCGGATACAAAACGAGCCAAGCACTCGAAGAATAACCCATGCGACGGTGCGTTTCCTTCCCCACATGGAATTAATACTTGCAATGTATATTTCGCTCCGAGATAAAATTCTAATATTCGTTTTATTGTTGCTTTAGTGCACACATTGATAAGCCAAACACATGGCAGGTGTGACCCCGATAACAAGGTATATAGCAACTATTAATTATGTCTGTTGGAAACCCATAAGTGAGTTTCCTCGCTTATACTCAGCTACAGAATAACCGCGCCAAGAATAACTTCCATTAAGTGACGAATTGTTACCCTGTACACGTCGAGCAGGTGAGTAACTCTACTATTGAACCCTTGCTAGGAACTCATATTTGCGTCTGGGCATAATTGTAACAGAAATAAACTGAAGATAGGTCCAACCAGCTGGTGGTGTCCGAGGTTTCACTTGGCTGCAGTGCAATTTCTTCCCGAGTATTGGTAACTAGGATTCCTTTTGCCCATATAGTAGTGCTCCTGATATTCCACTGAAAATAAAGCGCAGGATCTCGTAAATCCCGATCGACCCACCGATTTAAAGAAAATAGTGTACTAACAGAAATACAGGTTATTAAGTTGGTGCATTAAGTTCTTAGCCTTTTTGTACTGCATGTTGGTATTCCAGTTGCTATCGGTTTATTTATCGATCGTCATTTTTATTTGTAGTTCAGTGTAGGTATTTGAATTACCATATTGTCCTTTTGTCATTTGGAGATAGAGATGTGTACGCTAGAAAATGGAGTGCCAAGTGCATGAATCACAACATTTCCGACGTATTCCTCTGTAGAGGCGCGACACCAGACGAGGCAGCCATAGACATTTACGTCGTGAATGGGCATAACGTCACTGGAAAGCGCACTGCAAAAGTATTGGTTGTCGCTTTTTGACATTACTGACCCTCCACGTTCAGGGTCTCATGAACATCGTTTAAACGCATTAATTCACAACGATTTATGTCAGTGTACTCGAGAACTGCCAAATGTGATGAACTGTGATCATTTCACCATCATGCGATATTTGCATGCAGTGGGGAAGGTTATGAAATCGGATGTATGGATGTGGCATGCTCTAAACCGAAATCACGTGAGCGAGTGGCTATATCTACAGTCAGTCATACTCAAAAGTATCCGAACGAATTGAATTGCATTTCGCCGGATTCGCATGCAACCCACATAACGCAGCTGTCTAGCAGGTACTCTAATCGCTCCTTGGTACAGTCATTTGACTATTGAAAATGGTTCCAACAAGTCGCCATTAGAAAACACTGCTCCGTATCGCAATAACTCAAGATGTAAAGTAATACTACGATACTACAAATATCAGGGAACACCTTATCACAGATAAGACTGTCCTTAAGGATTGTAAGCTCACATTTATTACAATAAATGACATATCTGAAATGTTACCACTCTAATTATTACATCAGATAGGTAATGCACGTAGTAAGTTCATCGTATTCATGATTTCCTCTTCAAAGTAACATACAGTACTTATTACTTAACACAAAATTACACTAAAAATTTAAGTAATTCACGAGCAGCTAGTTGAGAATATGTATGAACTTCAAATGACACGACGAACTGTCTCGTTCTGCATATGGATTCAAACCCAGGTCATGCAGACTAAGCAAAGATTTCATGACTGACGGAAACTAACAGTCATTCCTGATTAGGCATACAGAGAGTGATATACCTCGATTTCAGACAGTCTCAATTAGCAAATACCAACTTTAAATTACATAATGCAAACATTTTTAACGGACGCGAATTCCTACCCAGCATCTATTGTCCCTGTTAACGAACTACGAGAGATGTTAAATATTGCTTCTTAACAAGTAACTTACTTGAAATGTCGTGAGGTAAACCTTTGTGTTGGACAGGGATTGGAAACCAGAACCTAATAAGATAGACATTGAAGCACAATCAACTGTGACATATCGCATTTTCTTGGCATTAGCTAGATGGTTTAACTGAAATGACGAGACGTAACATTAATTTTTTCCTTCTCAGGACTCCAACTCGACACCTATCGCTGTTATATTCGCGAGAAACAAACGTTAAATATTGGTTTAATATACCAGCAGCGACATTTGAGCATGTTTGAACTACAAATATTATGACGAAGAGTTCAGTGTTGACTGGGAATAGAGTTCCACACATTTCGTTGTTGACCACACACAAAGAGACATCAATACCAAATTTTTCTCCAGCAGCAGCTCGGAGTAACATCTTAAACTTACAGTGATCTCGCAAATAGTTCTGTGTCTCATTGGGAGTCAAAGACGTCAAATATCGTTAGTGTGGACAACGAATGAAAATACATTGAACATCGAAATCAGTATTCACCAGCAGATAGGTGTTCTGATGGTAGATCTTGATAATACATAGTGAAATCTTTAGTGCCGGGCCAGGATTCTAACCCATTCACGCGCAATATGTGGAGATGTTGAGGAATCTGCAGTTTTGAGCAAATAACTAATTGTAGCCGAGCTGTATTGTCACGAAGGGAACAAATTTCGCGTTAAGGGCGGGAGCATTCCCTGTTCAGAATCAATTTTATCGACATACAGAAGCTCAGATAAAAGATGGAATATGTGTCCTGTAATCCTACATAGCGTCTGTTTCGTTACTAGAAATAAATAACTAGTATAAGAATGGTTACTAGTAACAGAGTTTCTATATGTTGCCAATCCAGACTTTATTGTGGCTCAACCTAGCGTCTACTTGGCAGAGAAGGAATATCATTTCTAAACTGAATTTCAGACAACATTGCCATTATATCTTCTTCATTTGGTGTAGGCAGAAGAGAATGGAATCTGTCTCTCCCAATCTAAAATCACAGACCGAAGTTGGGATCGAACCCAGAACATAGACATATGAACCTATCATCAGCCCAACAGACCACCAAATCTTCTCCTCAGTGGCTCATTTTTCTATCATAACGCCATTGTGCCACACTGGCTGAGAATTATGACACACAGGCTCCCTGTATCAATTTGCAGCATGTTCAGTAAATTCATTTACTTGGTTGACCGAATCACCATGAACTGGATGCCTCGGCTACCCATTGCATACATTCAACTTTATCTTGTAATCACCGAAATAAAATCACGTAACTGCCACCTACACGGAGCTGCCAACAGTGTAGGATGCAGAACTTTAAATAGGAAGTGTTCCTTTCCACTTGAGCCACTGAGCGCTATCTGTTTCTTGAAAACGTCGTGCAGCGCAAAAGAAAAGATATAACTGTTTGTCTCTCATAAGTATTGACGTGGCCATATGCATTATCTCACAGCGCTGTGAAATGCAGAAGGTCTGGAGGAATTGTTGTGACTTCTGGAGCTGTTATAGCTACGTGTCAGCTAGTAGCGTAATGCTACGTATCGCGTGCGGTAGATAATATGTCTCGAGTTCAAGTACATTTACTGCTATATTTTTTAAAACGCAATTCTGCTGTCTGCTAAAGTTACCAATCTAATGGAACTTGTAACATAATTCTCTTCACTTCTCAACCCAAAATAGTCGCATGTGGGAAAAGGGCTAACTTCTGCGACATTTTATTCTATTCAGGTTTAATAGACAACCAGGAAGCAGACGCATCTCGAAACTTTTGTATTATTTATGGAGAGAGCGCATCGTGCCAAAATTCGTCGGAATAGTATTTTCTACATTAGCTGTCGTCTGGTAGTGGAATTTTATTTTTCTTCAAACCTTGTTTGACAGCTTTAACTCTGAACAAGTTTTCTACATGCATGTAATCAATAAACCGCATGTGCATTTTCAGACTGTTATAGATAACATCAGAGAATTCGCATATATCGTTGATTATTAATTTCTCTCTCATCCTTACTATTGTTTTATCAACACAAGAGGAAACCTTACGAAAATTGTGAGCTGTATTATAAGAAACATAATAAAACTACCCACAATAACCTTACGACGAAAGTCTGTTTTTATAAAACTGAGTATCTGTACACGAGCGTGCCTCTATCTACACGAATTGGGAAAATATTACTCACTAAGATATTGATTGGGTCTGTGTTTAACTGGTATGCTGTGTCATACTCAAGAGGTATGCAAATGTGGCATTTCATAAAGAAAGTTCTGTATTCCTAAAAACCCAAAATTTGCTTGTCAGCAGCGGAAA
Source organism: Schistocerca serialis cubense (assembly GCF_023864345.2). Lineage (NCBI taxonomy): Eukaryota > Metazoa > Arthropoda > Insecta > Orthoptera > Acrididae > Schistocerca > Schistocerca serialis. Next base: position 67,280,730 of record NC_064644.1, read on the forward strand.
GTGGCGTTACCTGTTGTGCAGCATTGTAGGTTTTTCACCATTGCACTATGAGCCGACAGTATTTTCTTGCGATTTGCTTATCGATGTTTTATCTGACTGTTTGTATCTCTTTCACAGAAGGGATAGAAACGCTACACTCAGTGAGACTGGAACTGCGAACCATAACAGACGCTTTTTCACAGGTCAGGATGTTAGCACAGAGCTGGCGGAGAAGTATGTGGCTTAGCTTCCTCTTACGAGACCAATAGTGGCTAGAACTCGTAAACCGCTATTTGAAGGACGATATTAGTTGCGATTTCCACGTGCAACGACTTTCCTGGGCTGAAAACCCTAAATTTACAGTCTTTTGTTACACCTCAAGCGATAGTAACTCAGAGTATTCAATGGAAATGACAGGAAAAACCAAGTGCACTTTGAGGCTTAATTCCGTGCAAACCAGGAAGTAAGTCGTCGATCACAGAGTTGCCAAAACATACATTGCCTTGTTGCCAAATCTCAGTTACAATACCAGCAGGAAGAAGACGAACCGATGTGATCTTATAGCGGGCTGGGAAGTGACCATAGCTGGTGTCTCCAAGTCGCGGCTGCCAAAGCCTGGAATACGTAATGCGTCTGATTCGCATTTCTGTAACTAGGTTTAGGGACTGGAGCGTAGTTACTAATAATACTCAGAACTGACGGCAAACTAAGCATCATAAATCAGTAACTCTCATAGTTGTTTTTATATTTCTTTCGTAAGTGTACTCAAAACTAAGAAACTCATTGACAGACGTTTTCGGGCCTCGCTGATGGTCGAGCACAACAAACTAATAAAAATGAAAAAAAGAATGAGTGTGTGTGACTGAGAGGGAAAGAGAGAGAGAGAGAGAGAGAGAGAGAGGAAGGGAAATCAAAAAGAATGAGGGAGTGATAGAGTAAAAAATTGTAAAGAAATTGAATCATGGTATGTAAAGAAATCATTCATTAAAAAGACACGTTCCACATCATTACGAAAAATCGTATTCATGATCCATGAAACAAGAATTAATCTAATGTAATCTAATCTAATCATATCATATTGATGACTAGCCATGAAGAGTTTTTGCCAGTACCAGTAACCAAATCTAAACTTCTAAATAAAAGTCGACAATTTTTGTAATAAACCGAGACTTCTGTCAAGACCCTTTCGTCCCTGTTAATTAACCACGAAAGATGCCTGATATGCCTCTATTCTGAAGTAACAAAGTGTGCATGCATTAGAAGATGAAGTGCATGATGTGAAGTTCTGTGACGGAGATACGAAACCAACCCGTAATCGGATTGTTAACAAAGTAAAATGAAATGTTTCGTATCTGTTTTCCTTACCAGCTGCTAGGTGTTTGAATCTAAAATTAGGATACAAACTTTTGTGGCTGGGCGACAATCGAACTGCACATCTACCTTGCATCCACGAATATAGCTTAAGTATCAGTTGCTTATTCACCAATAGTAAGATGTGTGCCTGTTTGACAAGAAATAACGACACCTATTGCGATTCTCGGCAACACATGAACAGACATTAAAAAATGTACGTTAATTTTCACTAACAGGCCGGTGTATACGTTATAGGGCTTGAAATGAAATTATGAATATTTTTGTACTCGATCAGAATTCGGAGCCCCATACTTACCTTTGGAGGAGACCTAGAAAAGACTGGAGTCTTGAGTAAAGGAACGAAATGATTGAACTATACTGTTCCAAGAGATTCATATCCTCGAAAGAGGAGATACGAATTCGAATCACAGTCCAGCACGAAATTTTTCAACGTCTCTAGTTCAATCAAGTACAAGTAATGTAAGAGCCCTGTTACTTTAAATGGCTATCGGTTCATCAAATAAAATAAAATTTTCTAATGTAAGTAAGTTTACTGTCGACTGTATTTCTGTTTACCATGACTTCCGCTATGTCTTTTCCCAACGTAAACCGGCTCTGCCCAGTTGGTAATGAAGAAACGTGATGTTTAATGCGGATTCTGGATTAAAACGTCTTTCTCTTTATATTACCAGGGGTAAAGTAAATCTGTTTGTGCCTCTTATAAGTCAATGCCTGAACCCAGGCATTGCACCTGTCATAGTTCGTTCCACCAGACCATTGTGGCCACATTTCCCAGCCCCAGGAGTGTGCTGTAACGAATGATGTGCTTAGCTTACAAAATTTGTCACCGTGGAAAAAACGCGAGTATATTAAATGGTTAAGTAGAAGCAAGCTTCTGAAGCGGAGATTATGCTATTCTCATGTCAGCAGGATTTAAAGACTCTTTTAGGAATCATTGGCTCGATGTGAAGCCATTTTGAAATTTTCACAAATTCATGAAATCCACTGGGAAGTGTGAACTTACCTGATAATTCGATTATTACCGTCGTTATTACTATCATTTTCTTCATGCTGCTGCTGGAACACTGTACTTGAAGATCATTTGATGCCTTTGGTCACTTTAGAAGTAATTTCTCAAGAACAGGTTCTTTCCCTGTCTACGGAATCCTTTTCATGTTAATATCAAACATCAGCAATTACTCGTAGATTACATTAAAACTAAAGTAATTGATGAAGACGGTACTTGATAACAAAAACGCCGTGCCTTTCTTCATTTACTTGCGCCTAGAAATGGCTATCGAGTACTGCCAAACCAAAAGGCAACAGATCTTGCTGCCTTCCGATATACGTCGCTGTCAGTTCTTCCATATGATTTGTTCGACACGACCTGTTTCAAGTTGTGTATGACAGACAATGTTTTAGAAAATCAATTGTTTTCCTTTGCAATAAACAGAAATATTTTCATTCTAAGCAATCCAAGTACAAAATTTTCGCAGTATTAGTTCAAATTTAATATTCGCTTCTATAATGTAAGAAAGTATTTCACAGTTGCAAAACCCCCATCCGACCCATTGACCTTACACTTAGTCGCTGACCATTAATTCTAGCTCAGAGTGACACCAGATTAAGTAACCTAATGTAGCGAAGACTGTTTGCCAGTGCTCTTTCTCACCGGAAAATACGCAATTCACTCATTGGGCTCCACAAGTACACTGTAACAGTAATTTCTGTTTGTATGCAATGCATACGGGTCAGAATTTAGTGGTGCTCTCTCTTCCACTACTGTGTACAATATGCCTGACCTAAACGGGTCCTTAATCATTACAGGCCCTGGGCAGTGCAACATAATACTGACAACAGTAATGTGCTTATACTGACAACCGGACTGTTCGTTTTACCTGATTTTGTAATCATTTAAATAAAACAACATGACCTTCCAGTGGGAGACATTTTGTCCCATTTTTCCTTATGTGAAATTTGTCAATAAGCCTTTTGCCTCCCAACCAGTGAAATGCGGCAGAGTACGGCCGGTAAACGATTCACAAACCAAGATTTAGTGCAGTTAAGACGATTTATTTAAACTTCACAAGACTGCACATAGGTGCAATCGATTTCGAGGTGCAAAATGTTTGTTATCTTACTTTTGTGACAGGTGGGCATAAGTGATTTCCAAATACTTTTCATTGTACTGAAATAATCTTTTATCGCAAAGTAACAAGGTAAGTGTTTTATTCGTATATATTATTTAGGAATCTGTAATCGTGATGGAAGATTATACACCTGAATGTTTGACACAACTGGTAGGAGAAAACGCTTCATATTAACCAAACCCCGCGCCTACTCTCCGTATCCTCCTATGACACGAGCACAGGATTCTCCTCGCATACTGCTATAGAGCTGTTCCTAGCACAGCTGCGAATTGGCAACATCGTCACAAACGTTAGGCAACACTGTGACAGTGCAATCACTTCCACGTATGGTACTAAACTGACTCGCTAAATTCACTTGATATTCCCTTTCCATTTGAATGACTCGTGCTATATAATCCTCATGTAAACTAAGACACTGAGACAGAAAATTCAATTTTTTGCCTAAAGAAATGCTATTCTTCACATAAGTTACAACTTTTATTATCTTTCACGATGCGTTATGAGGTTGAGTGACAAATAGCATGATGAGAGTGGCGTACAGGCAGTAGTGCGACCGTAGCCCGGTGGTACCACCCGTGTCTCGGGTCAGAACGGCTCAATCAGTCGCCAGTTCTAACCGTGGTAGGGGCTAGCTTGTGCGAGCTTTTTTTTCTGATATATTTTATGGAGCTGCTAATTTCCAGAAAAAATACTGTATCGAAATCGGAAGAAAACCTTTTCGCATTAAATCCTCTTGGTAGCTCGACTCAGTAAGTTGTGTTAATGGTCACAGATCTTGGCTTTCTGACTGCCAAGCTGCTTCGCAATACCAGCGTCTCTGGAGAAATTCGAATCGACCATCATCGATACGAGTTTCATTATTGTTTTTCACTTAAGACTCACATGCCGGGGTAATAAGTATGAAGGAAATGAACTTCTTGATTACTATAGGGCCTCTATGCTAAATTTCCACAGTAGCAATTAGGAACTCCCTGCAGACATTTGCTAACAGCGGCTCTAGCAACTTACTTTTTCTCTGGGTATCTTCAAATATGGGCAATTTTGTCGCCTTAAAACCAATTGAATATTTTAAATATCACTTGTAAACAGCGTTCACTTCTGCGTTAATTAATGTATGGACCTCAAAACAAAAAATGTGCTTCAGTAGCTATAGAGCACGTTCTGATAGGTATTGACACAATCTTTTGCATCCATTCACCATAGAGATTCAAAGAAAGAAATCAAACACATTACATTGCATTTGCTCTCTGTGCCTTGACTAACTCATATGAATCCATGACAATTATAAATTATTTGAGGAACCTCCGGTGAAAGGAAAAAGAACAGAATGTGACGTTTTAATTGTAGTGCACTGGATCAGAAACAATGAAATTAATTCTGTGCCACATTGATGTATTGCACTCTAGTGTAATAAAATAATCATCAAATAAAAACGGTTTTTTGCATCCTTTGCTATCAAGAGTGAAACACAAATCGTAGACAAATTTTATGGGTCACCACTCAACATTATTAACGCATTTCACATGGTCGAGAGTGCAGAGTGGAGCAGATGTTGTCGGCAGAATGCGAGACAACGCAGTGTCTCAGCCCCAGCCGGTAGGCAGTAAACGGGTCCCAGAGAACGCAGACGCATGCGGTGTTCAGAGGCAGGTGATCGGCAAAGAAATCTTTCGCTAAAACATTGTTGGACCAAACTGTTATTACCAGTGTCACAGAAAGCGAAATCTATTGAAGATTAGCTTCAATTACACTCATACCTTCAGCACCAAGAGGAAAGGGGCGTTGAAAACTTTGTCGATGTGTGCTTTTAGTTACCAGACGTCGTATTGGCTAGTCTTGCGTTTTACCTCAAGACTACGGTAGTACTCAAGAATAAAGTACTAAGACTGAAGTCAAGACTTCCTCTGGGAAGTGCCGCAGTCTACAGTGTTGCCAGATCGAGCATATTGCCGGACATAGGATTCTGAGAGGAGCACGACTGTATTTCCCATCTTGCGTGAACGACTCGGTAGTCAATTGTTTGCCATAAGACTGTATCTACAACACATATTGCACGCTGAAGACCCAGAAGAACTAAAAAACAAAGTCATTTTATGAGAGCAAAGTTAACTATAGCGTTCGAAGTATTCTTAGTATTGTATAGGTGTGTGTAAACGCCATCCAATGCCCACTCACGGAAGACAAGGATACACAGTCTAGCTTCAATATTATAAATTGGCCTCAGTTTGTGGATGAACTCAGACTTAGGTTGATAATCATTTTGAATATTTAGCAGCACTGTATACATTGGTGTTAAATTCGTTTTCAACCAATGATTCCCACAGCTACAGGAACACTACTTGTGATACATCATAGACAAAATACTTACGCAGTGCTATCAGATCGAAAGATCAACCTGACACAAACTGTGGGAAGTTTGTTTTACAACGTTCGTACCTTGATAATGAGCTTATTCCTATTTAAGATGTATGTGAACATTGCTGCTTGAGACGATTTAAGACGAAACTAAACTCCTTCAGATACGACAATGTTTAAAGAAATCGTCTTAACGGCACTAAATCGTGGATTGTGAATCGTTTACCGGGCGTAATCTGCAGCATTTCGCTGGCCGGACGGAAAAAAGCTTACTGACAAATTTCACAGAAGGAAAAGAGGGACGTAATGTCTCCTACTGGAAGGTCATGTTGTTTTATTTAAATGATTACAAAATCAGGTAAAACGAACAGTCAGGTTGTCAGTATAAGCACATTACTGTTGTCAGTACGATGTTGCACTGCCCAGGGCCTGTAATGACAAAGGATCCGTTTAGGTCAGGCATATTGAATACAGAAGTGGACGAGAAAACAATTGCTTTTCTAAAACATTGTCTGTGATACAGAACTTGAAACAGGTCATATCGATCAAATTATACGGAAGAACTGACAGCGATGTATATCAGAAGGCAGTAAGATATGTTGCCTTTTGGTCTGGCAGTACTCGATAGCCATATCTAGGCGCAAGTAAATGAAGAAAGGCACCGCGTTTTTGTTATCAAGTAACGTCTTCATCAATTACTTTAGTTTTAATGTAACCTACAAGTAATTGCTGATGTTTGATATTAACATGAAAAGGATTCCGTGGATAGGGAAACCACCGTGTTGGGTTCGTATCTCCGTCACAGAACTTCAGATCATGCACTTCATCTACAAATGCATGCACACTTTGTTACTTCAGAATAGAGGCATGTCAGACATCTTTCGTGGTTAATTAACAGGGACGAAAGTGTCTTGACAGAAGTCCCGGTTTATTACAAAAATAGTCGACTTTTATTTAGAAGTTTAGATTTGGTTACTGGTATTGACAAAAACTCTTCATGGCTAGTCATCAATATGATATGATTAGATTAGATTACATTAGATTAATTATTTTTTCATAGATCATGAATACGATTTTTCGTAATGATGTGGAACATGTATTTTTAATGAATGATTTCTTTACATACCATGATTCAATTTCTTTACAATTTTTTACTCTATCAGTCTCTCATTCTTTTTGATTTCTCTCTCTCTCTCTCTCTCTCTCTCTCTCTCCCTCTCTGTCACACACACATTCTTTTTTTCATTTTTATTAGTTTGTTGTGCTCGACCATCGGCGAGGCCCGAAAACGTCTGTGAATGAGTTTCTTAGTTTTGAATACACTGACGAAAGAAATATAAAAACAACTATGAGAGTTACTGATTTATGATGCTTAGTTTGCAGTCAGTTCAGAGTATTATTAGTAACTACGCTCCAGTCTCTAAACCTAGTTACAGAAATGCGAATCAGACGCATTACGTATTCCAGGCTTTAGCAGCCGCTATGGTCAGCTATGGTCACTTCTCAGCCCGCTATAAGATCACATCGGTTCGTCTTCTTCCTGCTGGTATTGTAACTGGGATTTGGCAACAAGGCAATGTATGTTTTGGCAACTCTGTGATCGACGAGTTACTTCCTGGTGTGCACGGAATTAAGCCTCAAAGTTCACTTGGTTTTTCCTGTCATTTCCATTGAATAATCTGAGTTACTATCGCTTGAGGTGTAACAAAAGACTGTAAATTTAGGGTTTTCAGCCCAGGAAAGTCGTTGCACGTGGAAATCGCAACTAATCTCGTCCTTCAAATAGCGGTTTACGAGTTCTAGCCGCTATTGGTCTCATAAGAGGAAGCTAAGCCACATACTTCTCCGCCAGCTCTGTGGTAACGTCCTGACCTGTGAAAAAGCGTCTGTTATGGTTCGCAGTTCCAGTCTCACTGAGTGTAGCGTTTCTATCCCTTCTGCGAAAGAGCTACAAACAGTCAGATCAAACATTGATAAGGAAATCGCAAGAAAATACTTTCGGCTCATAGTGCAATGGTGAAAAACCTACAATGCTGCATAACAGGTAACGCCTCTTTCCGCTGCTGACAAGCAAATTTTGGGTTTTTAGGAATACAGAACTTTATTTATGAAATGCCACATTTGCATACCTCTTGAGTATGACACAGCATACCAGTTAAACACAGACCCAATCATTATCTTAGTGAGTAGTATTTTACCAATTCGTGTAGATAGAGGCACGCTCGTGTACAGATACTCAGTTTTATAAAAACAGACTTTCGTCGTAAGGTTATTGTGGGTAGTTTTATTATGTTTCCTATAATATAGCTCACAATTTTCGTAAGGTTTCCTTTAGTGTTGTTAAAACAACAGTAAAATGAGAGAGAAATTAATAATCAACGAAATATGCGATTTCTCTGATGTTATCTATAACAGTCTGAAAATGCACATGCGGTTTATTGATTACATGCATGTAGAAAACTTGTTCAGAGTTAAAGCTGCCAAACAAGGTTTGAAGAAGAATAAAATTCCTCTACCAGACGACATCTAATATAGAAAATACTATTCCGACGAATTTTGGCACGATGCGCTCTCTCCATACATAATACAAAAGTTTCGAGATGCGTCTGCTGCCTGGTTGTCTATTAAACCTGAATAGAATAAAATGTCGCAGAAGTTAGCCCTTTTCCCTCATGTGACTATTTTGGGTTGAGAAGGGAAGAGAATTATGTTACATGTTCCATTAGATTGATAACTTTAGCAGCCAGCAGAATTGCGTTTTAAAAAATATAGCAGTGAATGTACTCGAACTCGAGACATATTATCTACCGCACGCGATACGTAGCATTACGCTACTAGCTGACACGTAGGGTATAACAGCTCCAGAAGTCACAACAATTCCTCCAGACCTTCAGCATTTCACAGCGCTGTGAGAAAATGCATATGCCACGTCAATACTTATGAGAGACAAACAGTTATATCTTTTCTTTTGCACTGCACGACGTTTTCAAGAAACAGATAGCGCTCAGTAGCTCAAGTGGAAAGGAACACTTCCTATTTAAATTTCTGCATCCTACACTGTCGGCAGTTCCGTGTAGGTGGCAGTTACATGATTTTATTTCGGTGATTACAAAATAAAGTTGAATGTATGCACTGGGTAGCCGAGGCATCTAGTTCATGGTGATTCGGTCAACCAAGTAAATGAATTTACTGAACATGCTGCAAATTGATACAGGGAGCCTGTGTGTCATAATTCTCAGCCAGTGTGGCACAATGGCGTTATGATACAAAAATGAGCCACTCAGGAGACGATTTGGTGGTCTGTTGGGCTGATGATAGGTTCATATGTCTATGGTCTGGGATCGATCCCAACTTCGGTCTGTGATTTTAGATAGGGAGAGACAGATTCCATTCTCTTCTGCCTACACCAAATGAAGAAGATATAATGGCAATGTGGTCTGAAATTCACTTTAGAAATGATATTCCTTCTCTACCAAGTAGACATTAGGTTGAGCCACAATAAAGTCTGGATTGGCAACATATAGAAACTCTGTTACTAGTAACCATTCTTATACTAGTTATTTATTTCTAGTAACGAAACAGACGCTATGTAGGATTACAGGACACATATTCCATCTTTTATCTGAGCTTCTGTATGTCGATAAAATTGATTCTGAACAGGGAATGCTACCGCCCTTAACGTGAAATTTGTTCCCTTCGTGACAATACAGCTCGGCTACAATTTGTTGTTTGCTCAAAACTGCAGATTCCTCAACATCTCCACATATTGCGCGTGAATGGGTTCGAATCCTGGCCCGGCACTAAAGATTTCACTATGTATTATCAAGATCTACCATCAGAACCCCTATCTGCTGGTGGAAATAATTTTGATTCTTAATGTTTTTTCATTCGTTGTCAACACTTACGATATCTGACGGTTTTGACTCCCTGTGGGACACAGAACTATTTTCGAGATCGCTGTTAGTTCAAGATGTTATTCCGAGCTGCTAGTGGAGAAAAATTCGGTATCTGATGTCTCTTTGTGTGTAGTCAACAACGATATGTGTGGGGCTGTATTCCTAGTGAGCACTGAACTGTTTCAAAATGGTTCAAATGGCTCTGAGCACTATGGGACTTAACTTCTGCGGTCATCAGTTCCCTAGAACTTAGAACTACTTAAACCTAAGAAACCTAAGGACATCACACACATCCATGCCCGAGGCAGGATTCGAACCTGCGACCGTAGCGGTCCCGCGGTTCCAGACTGCAGCGCCTAGAACCGCACGGCCGCTCCGGCCGGCTGCAACCAGGCCTATCCTGTAACGTTATTTGTGACAAGAAATGGTGTCGTTATACTAACGTAAGGAAAAGGAAGGAGCGGTTGAGCCAAATCAATTCCCACTATGAAGACCTGCGCGAATGCACAAAGGAATATCTTATCCATCTGGTGGCACAGTGACGGTTTGGTGTACTTGCTTCCTCAAGGTGAAGCATCGCTACTGAGACGTCTCGTACGCACAGTTGACGAACATCGGCCGCAAGGACTGCTTTAAGTGATGCTTCTCCACGGTAGCGTCCGACTGCATTCTACTGGACTGACAAAAACGATATACACGAGTTGGGTTGGGTTGTCACTTCGCACCCACCTTATTCACATTATCTTGCGTCTTCAGATTTCAAATTTGCTGCTCTCTATCGAATAACCTTCAAGGTACCTATGTTCCTGCTTTAGGGAACACTAAACAACACGGCCCAGCTTCCCCAGGCAGGCTCTCGCTGCTCTCGTGATTTCAGACAACTAGTCTCCTCGTCTTGCTGCTCTCCTTGTTTATGCTGCTGCCCATTTGCAGCAGCTGGCGTCTTGTGTAACTGCGGTGCTGTTAATGCGAGGGAGAAGAGTTCCGGAGCGGGACGCACCGCACTTCGTTTCGTCCCACAGCGGTGCCTCCACTTTCAGGAGCTCGTGTTTGTGCTTATGCAGCTCGGCGTGTTGTGGCCTCTAACTAATGCTCTGAGTTCGCCTCTCCTGTCTTCCCCGTCAGTTAATTTCCCTAGACGAAACAAGTGCGCTATTAGCTAATTACTGCAAGCGCACACAGACGCACGCAGCTTGCAAGACCGTAGTAGCACACTCAGCACGGTTTTACCTCTATGAATGCCAATGTGCAGGTTAGACATTTCACAAGCATGCAATCAGGAAAGCACTTCGCTATGTGGCTAACCCGTAGACGTTATTATTGTTGCTGTTTCTAAAACGTACCGGAGAAACAACAGAGTACCGGATACAGCACCACAGAATCAAATTTCTAAAATGTGGCGTAGAAGCAGTAGAATATCATTAATATTACCTACAACTAACCACCGTATGTTGTAAACCTGCAGCTACGTCTGTGCCATGTAACGTGGATAGGGAATGGAGGGCTATGTTTTACTGAATGGTAGACGGTAGAGGCGAATGTTTCTTTTATTTTTAACTCTAATAGCAAGTAAGTCCGCCTGCGTATTGAAGACGTCTGCTTCCTGCTTCCCAGCATCTAGTGACCTCCGACGACATTACTGCAGACGTGGAAAGCCAACAGACACGAAACTCAGCTTGAAACAGATCTGTATAAATAATATCACCTTTCTAGCTGACACTCTCCTTACGTCAAGACTACCACCATAGGAGACTCCAAACCTTAAATATTAAATAGCCCCAAACATGAGAAAACATTAATGATGTGGAACAACTCCATAAGACTTAATAAAATTTGGCAGTATCGTTGAAATCCATACATTCTCTAAAACACTAAAACCATCTGGCATCAGTGAAGTAATTGAAAGTGTGAGAGCGTCTTTAAATTATAATTTTTCAGAATGTTACCGAACGCCACGCACCACTGCGCACAAAACGAGAAAACATTAAAAGGTAATCAGCACGTGTCAACGCTGGAGGGAAAGAAGTGACTACTGGCCAGTATTAACGAGTAGGTTAGTTAGTTCACATGCCATGGTTTCACTATGCTTATAGTAATTATAGTTCTAGTAACACTACTCCAGCACCAACAACCTTCTGCTACGTTATGATGCAGCAAGACCCTATTATATACCACCCTTAAGGTAGTTCTTAATCTTAAATTAATACTAAGTCCCCCAACCCCATGAACCACGGACCTTGCCGTTGGTGGCAGGCTTGCGTACCTCAGCGATACAGATGGCCGTACCGTAGGTGCAACCACAACAGAGGGGTATCTGTTGAGACACCAGACAATCGTGTGGCTCCTGAAGAGTAGCAGCAGCCTTTTCAGTAGTTGCAGGGGCAAAACTCTGGATGATTGACTGATCTGGCCTTGTAACGCTAACCAAAACTGCCTTGCTGTGCTGATACTGCGAACGGCTGAAAGCAAGGGGAAACTACTGCCGTAATTTTTCCCGGGGCATGTAGCTTTACTGTATGGTTATATTATGATGGCGTCCTTGTGGGTAAAATACTCCGAAGGTAAAATAGTCCCCATTCGGATCTCCGGGCGGGAACAACTCAGGAGGTCGTCGTTATCAGGAGAAAGAAAACTGGCGTTCTACGGATCGGAGTGTGGAATGTCAGATCCCTTAATCGGGCAGGTAGGTTAGAAAATTTAAAAAGGGAAATGGATCGGTTAAAGTTAGATATAGTGGGAAATAGTGAAGTTCTGTGACAGGTGAACACAGGGTTATAAATACAAAATCAAATAAGGGTACTGCAGGAGTAGGTTTAACAATGAAAAAAAAATAGGAGTGCGGGTAAGCTACTACAAACAGCATAGTGCACGCATTATTGTGGCCAAGATACACACGAAGCCCACACCTACTACAGTAGTACGATTTTATATGCCAACTAGCTCTGCACATGATGAAGAGATTGATGAAGTGTATGATGAGATAAAAGACATTATTCAGGTAGTGAAGGGAGACGAAAATTTAATAGTCATGGGTGACTGGAATTCGAGAGTAGGAAAAGGGAAAGAAGGAAACATAGTAGGTGAATATGGTTTGGGGGTAAGAAATGAAAGATGAAGCCGTCAGGTAGAATTTTGCACAAAGCATAACTTAATCATAGCTAACACTTGATTCAAGAATCATAAAAGAAGTTTGTACACATGGGAGAATTCTGAAGATACTAGAAGGTATCAGATAAATTATATAATGGTAAGACAGAGATTTAGAAACCAGGTTTTAAATTGTAAGACATTTCCAGGGGCAGATGTGGACTCGGACCACAGTCTGTTGTTTATGAACTGTAGATTAAAACTGAAGAAACTGCAAAAAGTGGGAGTTTAAGGAGATGGGATATGCATAAACTGGGAAAACCAGAGGTTGTACAGAGTTTCAAGGAGAGTATAAGGGAACAATTGACAGGAATGGGGGAAAGAAATACAGTAGAAGAAGAATGGGTAGCTCAAAGGGAAGAAGTAGTGAAGGCAGCAGAGGATCAAGTAGGTAAAAAGACGAGGGCTAGTAGAAATCCTAGGGTAACAAAAGGAATATTGAATTCAAAGGATGATAGGTGAAAATAAAAAACCGCAGGAAATGAAGCAGGGAAAAAGGAATACAAACATCTCAAAATTGAGATCGACAGGAAGTGCAAAATGGCTAAGCAGAGATGGCTAGAGGACCAATGTCAGGATGTACAGGCTTATCTCACTAGGGGTAAGATAGATACTGCCTACAGGAAAATTAAAGAGACCTTTGGAGAAAAGATAACCACTTGTATGAATATCAAGAGCTCAGATGGGAACCCAGTTCTAAGCAAAGAAGGGAAAGCAGAATGGTGGAAGGAGTATATAGAGAGTCTATACATGGGCGATGTACTTGAGGACAATTTATGGAAATGGAAGACGATGCAGATGAAGATGAAATGGGAGATATGATACTACGTGAAGCGTTTGACAGAACACTGAAAGACCTAAGACGAAACAAGGCCCCAGGAGTAGACAACATTCCATTAAAACTACTGACGGCCTTGGGAGAGCCCGTCCTGACAAAACTCTACCATCTGGTGAGCAAGAAGTATGAGACAGGCGAAATACCCTCAGACTTCAAGAAGAATATAATAATTCCAATCCCATAGAAAGCAGGTGTTGACAGATGTGAAAATTACCGATCTACCAGTTTAATAAGCTGCGAAGTACTAACGCGAATTATTTACAGACGAATGGAAAAACTGGTAGAAGCCGACCTCGGGGAAGATCAATTTGGATTCCGTAGAAATATTTGAACACGTGAGGCAATACTGACCCTACGAATTACATTAGAAAATAGATTAAGGAAAGGCAAACCTACGTTTCTAGCATTTGTAGACTTAGAGAAAGATTTGACAATGTTGACTGGAGTACTCTCTTTCAAATTCTGAAGGTGCCGGGGGTAAAATACAGATTGCAGTTATAAGAGTCGAGGGGCATGAAAGGGAAGCAGGGGTTGGGAAGGGAGTGAGACAGGGTTGTAGCCTCTCCCCGATGTTATTCAATCTGTATATTGAGCAAGCAGTAAAGGAAACAAAAGAAACATTTTGAGTAGGTATTAAAATCCATGGAGAAGAAATAAAAACTTTGAGGTTCGCTCATGACATTGTAATTCTGTCAGATACAGCAAAGGACTTGGAAGAGCAGATGAACGGAAAGGACAATGTCTTAAAAGGAGGATATAAGATGAACATCAACAAAAGCAAAACGTGGAGAATGGAATGTAGTCGAATTAAATCGTGTGACGGTGAGAAAATTAGATTAGGAAATGAGACACTTAAAGTAGTAAAGGAGTTTTGCTATTTGCGGAGCAAAGTAACTGATGATGGTGGAAGTAGACGGGTTCTGAAGAAGAAAAATTAATTAACATCGTGAATAGATTTAAGTGTCAGGAAGTCGTTTCTGAAAGTATTTGTATGGTGTGTAGTCATGTATGGAAGTGAAACATGGACGAAAAATAGTTTGGACAAGAAGAGAATAGTAGCTTTCGAAATGTGGAGCTACAGAAAAATGCTGAAGATTAGATGTGTAGATCACGTAACTAATGAGGAGATATTGAATAGAATTGAGGAGAAGAGGAGTTTGTGGCACAACTTGACAAGACGAAGGGACTGGTTGGTAGGACATGTTCTGAGGGATCAAGGGATCACGAATGTAGCATTGGTGGGCAGCGTGGAGAGTAAATATGGTAGAGGGAGACCAACAGATGAATACGCTAAGCTGATTCAGAAGGATGTAGGTGGCAGTAAGTACTGGGAGATGTTGAAGCTTGCACAGCATAGAGTAGCACGGAGAGCTGCATCAAACCAGTCTCAGGACTGAAGGCCACAACAATAACAACAACAACAGTACTAAGTGTGGTGTCACCGCCAGACACCACACTTGTTAGGTGGTAGATTAAATCGGCCGCGGTCCATTTAGTACATGTCGGATCCGCGTGTCGCCACTGTGTGATCGCAGACCTAGCGCCACCACAAGGCAGGTCTCGTGATACGAACAAGCACTCGTCCCAGTTGTACGGACGACCTCGCTAGCGACTAGATGTATGAAGCCTTTCTCTCTCATTAGCCGAGAGACAGAATAGCCTTCAGCTAAGTTAATGGCTACGAACTAGCAAGGCGCCATTAGCCTTACAGTGATTGTAATTAAAGTCTCCTGTGTATAGTCAAGAGCGATGTACCACAATGATTGATTAAAGATAAGTATTAATCCAGCTACGTACTTTTCTTCATAGCATTAATTACGTAGTCTGTTCCAGTAATTGACGCCCGTCAGCGTGTGTGTGTACGCGTGCCTTTCTTTCGGCTACCCGTCACTGTGGACTGGCTGCCTTGTCAGTCCACTTCATTGGCGACGAGTTAAAGTATTCTTTCTGATTGCTTACATTTACTTGTGTCATGGCTTCGCCAGATGTACTGTCCGAATTGTATTGCTTGCAGAATCAGCAGACGCAGGCGTTATTGGATGCCCTTGGACAGCTCGTCCAGGGTCAACGTGCCATTCAAACCGATGCGGCCGCCGCCGCTTCACCGGTACCGCAGCCCCAACCAGCCGTTGCACCGCCTTTTAGGCACTACGACCCGAACCACGAGACTTGGCGGGAATGGTCCCGCCAGTTTGCCTTCCACCTCACCGCCTACAGAATTCAAGGTAATGAGCGGCAGCCGTTTTTGCTTTCTTGTGTCGGTGTGTCCACCTACCGTGTGATAGTGAAATTGTTTCCCCGACGCGACGTAGCAACTCTGTCCTACGAGGAAATTTTGTCTGCTTTAGATGCCTATTTCAAAGAAACAGTTAATGTGGTTGCAAAACGGTATAGGTTTTTTCGTACAAAACGTACGGCCGGTCAAACTAATAGGGAGTGGGTAGCAACATTGCAAGGACTTACTAGGGACTGTACCTTTGACTGTGACTGTGGTCTTTCTTATTCAGATACAATGGTGCGTGATGCAATTGCACAGAACGTTTCTGATGTTCGCATACGGGAGCAAATTTTGAAACTAGTTAATCCCTCCCTTCAACAAGTGATAGACATATTGGATAGACAAGACACACTTGACTGTGCTCAGGAATCTTTTGAAACTTCGCCAGCCGTGTGTAACATTAACCGGCCCGCCGGGCGAGCTGCGCGGCCCGGTCAACTGCCCTCGCGCAAACAAGCGCAGCTGCCGCCGCGCTTTAAGCCACGTGTGCCGCGCCAGCCCACAAATGCAGTGAAATCATGCCCGCGGTGTGCTACTAGACATTCGCGTGAACATTGCCCGTCACGCCAAGCTATTTGCTTTTTCTGCAATAGGAAAGGACATGTTCAAAGTGTTTGCCAGAAAAAGCTCCGATCAGACAATCACAATCATTCCAGGCCCTTTGCTTCGCGCCGGAATCGAACCAAGGACACTCAGGATCGTGGACCTTCGCCCATGGACATCTATGTAGTTAATTCCGATTCGTCCAGTGCCCCTTTCTCTAACAGTGACTGTGTTCATCCCACAAAAACTGTGCGTCGGCGTCGCCGGAAATCACGTCAATTTGCAAGTAATTCTGTACCAGTGTCTATTCAAGTTGCACAAAACAGTCGCTCTTGTCGTCAGCAGAACAATAAACTTTTTGTGGACTTAGACTTTGAAGGCAAAGTGATACCATTCCAGCTCGATACCGGAGCTGCAGTTTCATTGCTCAATCACGACACGTACAAACAACTTTGCGCACCTCCGTTGCGTGCAGCAAATGTTAAGTTACATAGTTATTCAGGACAGACAATACCTGTGTTAGGACAGTGCACTCTTCTTGCAACATATAGGGGACAATCAAAACTTGTGTCATTTTACGTTCTTCGTTCTTCTACTGCAGTGAACTTGTTTGGTCTAGATTTATTTCAGTTGTTTAACATGTCTATTGTAAATCAGGTGCTATCAGTGAATCAAACTGTGCCTTCAGACAGTGTTTCTCGCTTATGTGACGATTTTGCAGACATTTTTGCACCGGGCTTAGGTTGCGCTAAAAACTCTGAAGTACATTTGGAACTGAAAGTAAACGCGCAACCAAAATTTTTCAGAGCGCGCAATGTTCCCCACGCATTGCGTGATGAGGTCGCAGGAACATTAAAGGATATAGCATCACAAGGTGTAAGTGAATGTGCGCCATGCCTCTTCCCTTTCAGCTCCGCTTCATCGCTTACGCCGTAAAGGTGTTCCATTCGTCTGGACGACGGAATGCGAACGCGCCTTTCGCCAGTTGAAATCGGCGTTGCTTTCTAATACTTGCCTCACGCCATTCGATCCCCAGAAACCCCTTTTGTTGATGGTAGATGCATCGGATTTCGGGATCGGTGCTGTGCTTGTGCACAAAGTTGGCTCGCATGATCGCCCTATTGCCTTTGCGTCCAAATTGCTCTCGTCTGCGCAAAGAAATTACTCACAAATAGAGAAAGAAGCTTTGGCTCTCGTGTTTGGTGTTACTAAGTTCCATGATTTCTTGTATGGTCGTCACTTTACCATCATCACAGACCACAAACCTTTGACATCGCTTTTTCATCCGAACAAGCCTGTGCCTCCGTGTACAGCGAAGAAATTCATTCGCTGGTCTATTTTCCTCTCGCAGTACCGCTACGATATCTTGTATCGGTCCACTGCTAAGCACGGAAACGCCGATGCGTTGTCCCGTTTGCCTGTTGCTGAGGATAAAGCATTCGATTCTTCCGAACTTGCTTGCCTGTTCATTGATTCGGAAACCGATGAAGTGGTCGAATCGTTTCCGATTGATTTTCGTCGTGTAGCTACAGCCACAGCTGCTGACCCTGTCCTTGCTACTGTTTTACATTTTGTTGCTACGCAATGGCCTTTGTCAAAGTCTCGGAACGAGGATCCGTTGGTTCGCAGATTTTTTGCTCACAGGGAGAGACTTTTTGTTCGACGTGGTGTTTTGTTGTTGCGTTCTGATAATGATCAGTCCAGAGTCGTGGTCCCACGTTCGTTACAGTCCTCTGTTTTACGGCTTCTTCACCAAGGACATTGGGGTATAGTGCGAACGAAACAACTTGCTCGTCAGCACTGTACTTGGTTCGGAATCGATGCTGCGATTACGAAAATGTGTTCTTCTTGCATGGCGTGTGCCGAACAACAATCCGCACCGCCGCGGAAAGTCTTTGCATGGCCAAAAGCCACTTCCCCTTGGCAACGTTTGCACATTGATTTTGCTGGTCCGTTCTGGAATGCTCGATGGTTGGTTCTGGTCGATGCCTTCAGTAATTTTCCTTTTGTTGTCCGGATGTCTTCCACGACGTCCTCCGCCACCATCCAAGCATTGTCTGCTATTTTTTGCATTGAAGGTCTCCCGCAGACTATTGTTTCCGACAATGGCCCACAATTCATGTCCGCCGAATTTCAGTCATTTTGCCAGGCCAATGGTATTCAACATCTGACTTCCGCGCCGTTTTCGCCTCAGTCAAACGGTGCCGCTGAACGATTGGTCCGGACTTTCAAGTCACAGATGTTGAAATTGAAAGAGTTGCATTCTCGGGAGGACGCATTGTTGCTCTTTTTGTCTTCCTATCGCTCCCAGCCCCGAAATGGTCGTTCGCCGGCTGAGTTGCTCCACGGTCGTCCTCATCGCACCTTGATGTCTTTGCTGCATCCGCCGCATCAGGTTCCTGTGCAGCGGCAGACTCCTGCTTTTGCTCCAGGCGACGTTGTATTTTGTCGCAACTATCGCGGTTCTCGGCGTTGGCTCGCAGGGCGCATTCTTCGCTGCCTCGGCCGCGCGATGTATTTGGTTTTGGGGGCCTCTGGTGAGATGCGTCAGCATCTCAATCAGCTGCGCCTCTGTCGTCGCACGGGTTCTGCAGCTCCCCGTCTGCTTTCAGCGACGGTGCCGTCCGGTCAGCGCCCTGGGGACCCATCTACTGGCTCGCCTCATCCCCAGGTGTTACCGACGATGCCTTCCATTTTGCCCCATGGCGACGCGCCGCCGCAGCAGCCGCCGCCGCCGCCCCCGCCGCCGCCTGTTCTCCCGCCGGCGCCGCCCGCATTCGACGCTTCGCTGCAGCCGCCATGCGCCTCCCAGGGTCACGCGCCGCCCATCGCTTCCCGTGACCAGCTGTCCTCCGCCATGGAACTCCCGCCCGCTCCGGACCACATGACGTCATCGCGCATCGGCTACCCCGACGCAATGGTGGTCGACCCTTCGGCCCCTCCTGTCTCATTGCGGCCGCATACACCGAATGTTGACGTGCACCCTGGACTAGTTTTTCAGGCGTTTCCTAGATCCCCTCGGACCGAATGGCCGGGTGCGGGTGGCACAGCCTCGCCTGTTGTTAGCCTCCCCACCTCATCGCATACGTCCACATGGGGTCCTCCCCACGGCGGGCGGAAGCCTTATCTCACGACCGTTCGCCGATTTGCGGGGGAGGAATGTGGTGTCACCGCCAGACACCACACTTGCTAGGTGGTCGATTAAATCGGCCGCGGTCCATTTAGTACATGTCGGATCCGCGTGTCGCCACTGTGTGATCGCAGACCTAGCGCCACCACAAGGCAGGTCTCGTGATACGAACATGCACTCGTCCCAGTTGTACGGACGACCTCGCTAGCGACTAGATGTACGAAGCCTTTCTCTCTCATTAGCCGAGAGACAGAATAGCCTTCAGCTAAGTTAATGGCTACGAACTAGCAAGGCGCCATTAGCCTTACAGTGATTGTAATTAAAGTCTCCTGTGTATAGTCAAAAGCGATGTACCACAATGATTGATTAAAGATAAGTATTAATCCAGCTACATACTTTTCTTCATAGCATTAATTACGTAGCCTGTTCCAGTAATTGACGCCCGTCGGCGTGTGTGTGTACGCGTGCCTTTCTTTCGGCTACCCGTCACTGTGGACTGGCTGCCTTGTCAGTCCACTTCACTAAGTATCGCTAAGTAGACGGTAATAATCATTATTAGTAACTTCTTACCCCATCAGTCACTATTCCGTTTATTCTAAGGCGGAAATAGCCTGCGGTGCAAAGTTTACTTTCTACACATGTTCGGCTTAGCGGAGACGAATGAAATGGTTGGAAAATAGTTTATTAGTTGAACTATGACGTCTCCTTTGTTTATTTTATTCGACCATTGATATATAAAGGACACTTCATAACGGATCTTACGATTGTTTTCCATCATTTATTTAATTAAGTTTACTTTCGTTAACTGTGCGAATTAGTGGTCCTCTTCCCACACACATGCTAGTGTAGGTCAAACACAATGGTGTCCCAGATTAAAGCAACGAACCGCTTTTTCCCCAACCTGTGTCCAACTCACTATATAATCTATCAACGGGATGTCCGTACGATCGTGTTCAGGAAGGAAGATGGCATTACGGTCAGCGGACAACCACGCCAACAATGACCGTCAGGCCATGCTTGAAACGAAAGCTGTGTACACACCTACAGACGGTGCAGTATAGCACAGAGATGATGCCTACCAGAATCTCTGCGGTGGAGGGCCGGAGAAAAAAGGGAAGCAAGGCAGTCGCAAACTGATGTATCCTGATGGCTTTCGTGCGAATCGTTTTTTGTTTCTCGGATGAGGTGACAATTTATAGAGACGGAGACTGTATCCAAAGTACCAGAACAGGGCACCCCATGTGTGACTGCTGAAGAGAGGACCGGTACTTGTATGTAAGGGCACGGCAGCATCGCCTTAGTACTGCACGGCCACTGGCATGTGAGCTTGCAGCATCCTCTGTCCACGTTGTATTGAGGCAAACGGTACGCAAGAAAACTTCGGCAGAGTGGCCTTTACTGTCGCAGACCTGCTGTATCTCTATCTCTGACGCGTCTTCACAGAAGGGAACGTCTAGAGTGGATTCATCAGCATGCCACCTAGGCGGGCGAACGGTAGAACAATGTTCTTTCTACTGATGAGTTCCCACTTGGTCCTCACGGTTATTATCAACGGATTCGCATCTGGAGGGTGCTTGGAACACGATTTCTGGACCCAAACATTATGGATAAGACCGATATCGAGGGGGATCCCTGATGGTGTGGGCAGCTATTACTCTGACCACTCGAATGTTTATTCCTGAAACTGTACGGGAGAATCGGAAACCTTTAACTGCTTTGGACCTCATTTGCGGTTGTCGCGAGGAGCTGTGGGCCCAGGCTTCGTATTCATGGACGTTATTTCTTGACCTCGTAGAACACGGGCTGTTTATGTTTTCTTTGAAAAGGAAGATATCGCACTCATGACGTGGCCTGCTCGCTCTCCCGATTTGAATCCTACAGAGCATGTCTGGGATGCGCTGGGGAGACGGCTTGTATCACGTCAGTATCCACCAACCACTCGCCTAGACTTGCGAGCAGCTCTGCAGGAAGAACGGGCGTTATTGCCTCAACTTGAGATGGATGAAATCATTCACAGCATGCCCCGTCGTTGTCAGGCCTGAACCGGTGACACAGATACTCACAGCCCGCACTGAGCACATTCACCAGTTGTCGGAGTCTGTGTGCAAATCCATTAAGTTGGAGAAAATGAAAAACATTTATGTCTACCGTTATGCATGTTGCAGTTGTTTACGTTCTGTATTCTGTACATTGTTCCTACTTTACTATCCCTTGTTTATATGTTTTATGGCAAAATAAGCGCAACCTTGCAAAATTTCCGTTTGTGGTTTTAATTTTGTACACGAGTGTAATTCTCAAAATGTAACTTCCATTATAGCTAACTGGTGGTCATTATATTAACGGCTGGAGTGGCCGTGCGGTTCTGGGCGCTACAGTCTTGAGCCGAGCGACCGCTCCGGTCGCAGGTTCGAATACTGCCTCGGGCATGGATGTGTGTGACGTCCTTGGGTTAGTTAGGTTTAATTAGTTCTAAGTTCTAGGCGACTGATGACTTCAGAAGTTAAGTCGCATAGTGCTCAGAGTCATTTGAACCACTTTACAATAACGAAATTCTCCTCTGATAAAGCATTTACGCCACAGTGTCTATTCGTCAAGATACACTAGGAATAAGTACATCACGTACACAGCACTAACCCATATAAGCGATGCGTGATGACCAACCCACACAGATTGACTAAATGACTTAAGCTCAACCAGTCGCAAACAGACCACAGCGAAAATTTTTCCACCCACAGCTGTGCAATCACTCTCATAAAATTTCTCATTATAAATGACATTGAATAAAACAAGTCGAACCAGCAAACAAGATGCGTTAAACAAAATTTAAAGCATTTTCATTCCTTCAGGCGTAGCATTCGCAGTGGGCCTCACCTGAACAACAGACGAGGGCACACTTGCCCAAGGCAACTGTTTAGGCAGCCATAGTGTGACAACACTCACTACGTCGCTCGTTTCTCAAACAACAAACAGCCAGCAGATAATGAAATTCCCCTATTACAATGTGCAGGAAACATCTCCTGCCATCAACAGCGTGCACGGAACCCATACCGACAGTAGTAAAAGAATACACTCTGCTCTGAAGCCAATGTACATAACACAACGTCAGCAGTCAACGTTTGGGAGTGCTCATTAACCGACAAATGTTCATCGATAAACGCAGATAAAAAGAAATGCAACTATCAGCTGAGCTGCCAGGCACATTGTACGCAACACTAGCAGTACATCACCGAAACACATCTCATGCAGTTGTGCAAACAACACCATCAAGCAAATTAATTTCTCAAGTCGTGATACCACTGCAGTGGGAGTCCGGAATACGGATTACATACATACACACCGAACTGCATGTGACCATAAATTACGTTTCCAGGACACAAACTCACATAATTATGGAAAAAAAACCATGAAACAATCTCGATTTCGCTAAACATAATGACACGTCACTGGGAAAACGTATCCACCCACTCATTGATTTGCATGCGGCCATAAAGTACAGATCTGGAACACCAAACTCAAGCAATAGTGGAAATTACGACGTCAAACAAACGCTACTTCCTAAAACGTGATGACATCGTGGTACGGAAAACGCACTCTGGAACCGCCTTCGCATGGTGGCCAGCTAATCCATTCCTATAGCAGAGGCAAGCTCTTAACAAGGTAGGTTTTTGTTTTCTTTTTTTTTCTTTATTGAATTTCAATTCCCTATATGGGGCGGTCTGGCAGCAGCATATGCGCTGCTCTTCAGCCAAAAGACAATAATAATACAACAGAAGTCATTTAAAATTGCATAGGATAAAATATGGCGGACAAAAAATATAAAAAAGGGGGAACATAATGGACGAGAACATACAAAAAGGGTACGACTGTAAAATGGGGACAAAAGTCTTAGAAAGTATTGAGCACAAAAAACCACACACTGGGACAATTAAAAGAACACAATGCGAAGCATGGCTGCAGCATAAAAGTATAGATGGGCAGCGTAGGACAGAACGATCACTGACAGCAACACTATGTACAAGTCCAGCGCACAAGTAAAATCACAGCTCTTGACGCACAGGTGAACAGCACCAAACACAACACTGATGTAGCACACTGATGACGATGAGCAAAACACAGGATATGCCAGGGGCATGGAGATGAGGGAGAAGGGGAAGTAGAGGGGGGTGACTGGTGGGGGCGCGACGAAGAGGTCTGGGGAGGGAAGGATATGGAAGGGACACAGTTGAGGACGGGGTGAAGGGACACAGGAGGGGGGAAAGGAGGAAAATACGCTCTGGGAGAAGGAAGGGACAGGAAAAGAGGGGCCCTAGGGAGGGAACAAGGCCAGGTTACATTTGGAAGGAAGGGGAACATGTCATGGCAAAGTTCAACATCCAGGAGGAGGAGGTGCTGGAAATGGCCCTGATGATGGAGATAGAGGGTGTGGAGGTGTAGAGAGTGAGGGTCCAGTGATAGAGCCACGGCAATGGACAGCAAGTGGAGATGACGGAGCAAACCAGGGTGAACCAGGGGGTGGGGGATGAAGCTTGCGGTGTAAACGATGCAGAGATGTTGCAGAAAGAGGAGGAGATAGGGGAAGGGAATGAGGTCGTACAGTAGCTGTGTGGGGGAAGGAAGGTGGATAAAGAAGGCAAGGCTGCGAGCATGGCGTTCGAGGTTTTGGAGGGCCTCGTAAAAGCAGGAGGTCTAGAAAACGCTGACATAACAGAGGATTGGTCGGATGAGAGTTTTCTAGGTGTCGAGGATGGTGGAAGGATGTAATCCCCATGTCTGGCCATACAGGAGTTTCAGGAGATGGAGGCAGGAATGGGCTTTCTGCTGTATGGGAAGGAGGTGAGGGGTCCAAGTGAGGTGACCGTCGAGGGTGACACCAAGGTATCTCAGGATGGGGGTGAGCTGGATAGGATGACCAAAAAGGGTTAAGTAGAAGTCAGGGCGATGGAAGGAGTGAGTGGTGCGGCCTTTGATGATTGCCTGGGTTTTGGAAGGGTTAATACGAAAGAACCACTGGTGACACAAAGTGGTGAACTGGTCAAGATGGGTTTGGAGCATGCATTAGGACCGTTGAAGGGTTGGATAGAGAGCAAGGAAGGCAGTGTCTTCAGCATATTGGTGAAGGTGGACAGATGGGGATGGCATGGGCATATTAGCAGTGTACAGGAGATAGAGAGGACGGAGCCCTGAGGGATGCCAGCAGTGGGATAAAAGATGCCGGAGTTGTGGAGGGTGACATAGAAAGGAAGCTACCAGATGGACAAAATTTATAGGTAGGGCTTAGGTTTAGAGCTTAAAGAAGAGACTGGGATGCCATACACGGTCATAGGTATTTTGGAAGTCGAGGGAAACAAAACTGGCAGAGCGACGGGAGTTAGCCGGAGGGAGAGAAGGTGAACGAGGTTAAGGAATTGGTCTTCAGTAGAGAAGGCGTGTTGGAAGCCACACTGGGTAAGGGGGAGGTGATGGTGTTGATTGAGGTGCTGATGGATACCACAGGAGAGGATTGATTCGAAGATTTTACTGAAGATGGAGGGGAGGTAGATGAGACGATAGGAAGAAGAAACGGAAGGGGGTTTGTTGGGTTTGAGGAATAAGAGGATGTGGGAAGTCTTCCACAGGTAGGGGTAAAAGCCAGTAGAGAGGATGACATCATAGAGATAGGCAAGAACAGTCAGGAAGGAGAAGGGGCTTTCTCTAAGGTGGCAGCAGGTGGCACAGTCATGACCAGGGGCTATGTTGTGTGTGGACTGGAGGATAAGCTTAATGTCTTGTGCTGTAAATGGAGTGTTGATGTTGGATGGGGGCAACTGCCCTTAGTACTGGAGACTAGGAGTTAGTCGAGCGACTGAGGTATCGGCGCATTTCATGATGGTGGGGAAAAGAGAATGATCAAAGTGGGGATCATCAGGGATGGAGAAGACCTCGGAAAGGTGGGAAGCCAAGTGGTTTGCATTACTGAGGTTGTTGGGAAGGGGGTGGTCGTTATGGAGAAGGGGGTAATGGGGTGCAGAATGGAAACTAATAAGGTGATGGCAGGAGGACCAGTACTTGGAGGAGCTTATAGGGAGGGTGGCGTTGGGTCGTGTACATGTCTGGCGCCTGTCCCGGCGTTTCTCGGCTGTAATAAGGTTCCATATGAGTTGCTTCATTTGCCGGTGGCGGAGTATATCCCTGCCACTAGTCACAGGAAGAAGTGATAGAAGCGGCGGGATTCATGGAGGAGGACAGTCCACAGACGGAGAGTGGGATGGTGGGGGTGGATGGTTTTAGTAGGGACATGGGCCTCCACTGCGTTAGTAATTTCCTTCTGAAGGAAGGATGAGGTGTGGATGATGCTGTTGGGATGGAGATAGGTAAGAAGCTGGCTTCGACCTGCGTGGCGATGGGTTCCCAGTAGGCATCCCAGTTGGCATGATGGTAATCATGGATGACCTTGGGAGGGGGTGTAGGGTGGGGAGGCAGTGGGGTGTGGTGAGCAGACGTTATGGTGAGAAGGATGGTGAGGTGGTCGCTACCTGTGGTGTCAAGGATGTTGACAGCTATAGGCCCAAGGAGGTTGGAGGAGGTGATGAGAAGTGGTGTCACTTTCAAGGACAAGTGTGGTGGGGAAGGGGAACAAGGTCACGTTGAATTGCAGAGAGGAACTGATGCCACCACAGAAGGCCGGCAGGGGAGCGGCTATGGATGTTGATGTCAGTGGCAAACACATAGGTGGAGAAGATGCAGTCGGTGTGGGAGATGAAGTCGTGAGGAAGAGGAGCAGTGAAGCAGACATAGATGGTGGCGAAGGTAATGATGAGGGAGGTGAAGAACACAACTAGAATAAAGTGTTCAGTGGGGTTATTGAGGAGGATTTGTGGCTGGACGGAGATATTTTCAAGGTGGCCAATTGCGACTCCACCATGAGCTCGAGCACCAGGAGTGTCAGTGCAGTGGAGGATATATGGAGAGGTGTGCATCGAATGGTGGGGAAGGAGAAAGGTTTTGTTGAAGAGGAAGGTGTCGACCTGGTGTTAG
Source organism: Schistocerca serialis cubense (assembly GCF_023864345.2). NCBI lineage: Eukaryota > Metazoa > Arthropoda > Insecta > Orthoptera > Acrididae > Schistocerca > Schistocerca serialis. Next base: position 67,307,413 of record NC_064644.1, read on the forward strand.
GAGAGGGTGTTTATGAGGCAAACTGAAGGTATACTTGAGTGAGAAGTAGCGGCACCGGTCTCATAAACTGATATACAGCCGGGAGAGCGGTGTGCTGACCACATGCTTCCCCATATCTGTATCCAGTGAATCCTGTGGGAAGATGAAGACACGGCGGTCGGTCGGTAGCGTCGGGCCTTCTAAGGCCTGTTCAGGTAGGGTTTAGTTTTTACCTTTTTTTGCAATATTGTTTAAATGCATACGTCGTGAGCTGTAATTAGTCATATCTTGGCTTTAACGTCCTAATGGGGCCAACACATAGGGGTCTACACTATATTCCTAGATCTCTCACCAACATCTCTTTTTAACATGCAGTTCACTTCTAACTCCCACAAGCTCTCATTCGTTCCTTCCCACCGGTGCTGTCTCTTCTCACTGTCCCTAACGCTTTGTTACTTGTTGTCAATGTCCTATATGCTGACCCTCATTATCACAGGCTCTCATCCACTTCCTCCTTCACTTTGTTTCTCTACTATTGGCACTGATACCTTCACTCTTTTCCGACCACCACCCTGTCACCGTTCCACTCCCAATGTGTGCTTCTCTCGCACTGCCATTACCTCCTCCGCTCTTTCTGTACCACGACCACTGTCTCTGTCTTCTAGCTTTTATCTTTCCGTCTCTTTTCCACCACCATTCTCTTCTTCACTCTCAGCATAAAACAATGCGAATATGTTCGCTTAGCAAAATTTTTGGAAGGCTGAATGGGGCACTTGATACCACACTGTTCAGTCCGAGTCTTCTAAATAAACAGGATCATATAAGTACTTTTGTGCTCCAATATTAGCATTTTTTCCACTGGTTCCCTTCTTTTCAATGCTGCGGAGGGCATTCCAGTTGATCAGTAATATTTTGATACGTTTTTCGCTATAATTTACACCTGAGACCAAATTTTACGTGCACAATGATTATTCATGTGCTTCAGTACGACAACTTGGTGTTTCCAGAACCCTTATGATGATAACGTAGAAACTATGCTGCACATTTCTCCAAACTACGCGAGTTTATAAAGTACGCTTTAGCCCCATACCGGATTTTACTTTCGTATTTTACATATATATGTAGGCAACATTTAAACATCCGTATCTAGGTAACAGAAATATATCAAGAAAGTTATCTAGGTAGTCCGAGATCTGGATCTTAGGAAAATACGGTAAAAATAACAGCCATTTTATATACTTAGCAGTCTTGGCTCAGAATCGATACACAAAATTGTAAGAAACACTTTTTGCAATTTTTCTACGAAACCACCCATCAACTAATGGTACCTCCATAAGCCCCTTAGGGCGAACCGTATATCACAACAAACGTATAAAGAACTGACTGATTTGCCCCATTGTCCTAAGTAGGACGAAGTCTGGAATATTCATACTTTGATTTTACTGTAGGATAATGAGACTTCCGTGGGGTATACAATTTGTCCGTAGCACTAGGACTATCCAAAACAGTTGACACTACCTTACGATCACCAATAGAACCTGAGACACGAGCATCGGAAAAATTCCGTTTTTGTGTACGAGTTTTTGGAACAATTTGTTCACTACGTCATTAAATGTACAACACTAACACCCAGGATAACAATACACTTTCCTGGGGTATCACTGAATTTACATGTACTAATTTGTATGAATGTGCATCCAAGATAATTTGTTGTGTTCTTCCCACCAAAAAACCCTCAATAGCTACAAATTTAGCTTGAGACCCCACCCGATTGTAATCTTCGTTAATAAATATTAGTGTGATCAGCGAAATGCAGTTTCTTCAGTTTATTCACAAATACAGCCACCGATATAAATGTGCAGAATTACTATGCCTGCAAAGATAATCGGTCATCATAAAATGTGACAAAATGTTTTCCATACTGTAGTAGTTTTTACCGCTAATAGTTCAAACGCAGAAACGAAAAGTCCTTTCTGTCTACGTATAGTCACGGAAGAGCATTAGTGATAGCAATATATGCGATCCAATACGGACTGTGTGCACTGCTAGCCCGTCTAGATAAGGCAGAACTGTCCAATTGTATCGCCTCTAAGACTCCATCAGCAGCCCAAAGAAATTACTGTCAAATAGAAAAGGAGTGCTTGTATCTGTTACTAAATTAAATTAATCTGAAACGTATGCCCATGGTTACTGACATGGCATTATTTGGATCCAAGACCACTATGTCAGGAGAGACAGCTCGAATATTCAAATTCTGGGTTCTTTACCGCACTTTATACAATTACGTTACTGTAAGTTACCTCAGTAACAGAAAAATACTGGTTCTCTTTTGCGATTATCCACGAGACAGGACCAACCGTATGTCTAATGCCTGCTTCCATCTGTATCTGGTGCTTCAGTAAAGACCAATGGCTTGCCAATGACATCAAATATAATCGCCTAGTGCAACGGATGGCCGAGAAAACTCCTCTTTCCCAACAGCAGTAACAACTATTAAATGGCGTAATCATTTCCACGAGCGACTATCATTAACATGGCATCGACTTTGCCAAAGCTTTGAGATAACTGATTTACGTAGTCACTAAGGACGACAAGACTGAAAACCCACGGTCGCCAACATTTCTATGGATCAGGCCTCACCAGCTGCATACAAATCTTGGTACACCACAGAACAATGTGAAAATACGAGCAGCAGATGTAAAATGTGTCAGACCTCTCCATCAAATTGGAAACAATATAGCCAACTCAACGCTATTCTTTGCATTGTGTAAGCACTCAGATATGGATAGTAACAATCTGAGGGCGAAACATGGAAGCGCGATTCTAAGCATTATTGTGAGACGAGGTCTGTGTGAGAGAGTGGAAGTAGTAGTGTCTGTCGAGAGCTCGGAGACGATGGCGTGTCACGTTGCCCTCACGTCAGTGATGGCAGATCTCACCACACTCCGGGCCTGATTTCACTGATATAGCCAGGAGAGATTTAGATGACTTAACTACTCTTGAAGATGGAATGAAAGGTAAAATTCACAAGCAGGGTCAGGCTCGCGATTGTTTGCATGAATCCCATATTTTGCGTGTCAGGTAAAGAAACTTGCTTATCCTCCACATAATAATAATTATTCCCCACATCTAATTAATAAATAAATGCTGTGGTTATTAAATGTTAATGCAACTTTCAAACAGAAATAATTTGCTAATCTGGAACTCAGCCATTATTGATACCAATGTCACTGTAATTGTAATTGTGTCATTTCGTCATGATGATTTCTGATGTTTTAAATAGACGTAAATTATGAAATCCCTTTTCACATGTTACTTAGTAGTTAACAGGACGCAAGCAAAATCCTTTTTATTAAATTAATTCTTAGTATCAATAAGCTAAAGGCAGTAATCTAGAGAGGTGAGTGCAAAATTTACGGACAAAACAGAGACACTGACACACCACAACATGTCATCTACTCTAATCATGTGAATTCCGTTGCACAAGTCAGATTCTGTATCGTAAATTCTTGTTCAAAAACGCAGTCAGATAGCTAAGGTATTCATTGTTACAGGCTCATTTGTCCCTGTAGTTTTTCATATTCGAATACGCAGTCAGCTAGCTTATTCAAATGTTAGTTTTAAGTTTTTCATGTAACGATCTGTAGAAGGCTTAAATGACAGTGAAACTGACACTCATACAACACCCACACAGTGTTACGCAGCTTAGATTCAGATTACTGATAGCTCAGGTTCCTTAGAGAGTCAATTTCCACAGACGAACATAGGCTATATTTGGTGTAGGTAAGCTACACAGACTCCATGGGAAGTATTTTCACTTTAACCAATGCCTACGCATCCATTATAGCGACTCCATTCCGAAATGAATGCTCCCTTCCTCAATTCCACGTTGCCGGTGATGGTCAACGTATTGTCAAAATCCCGTTAAGTTGCTAAAATGCCTTATACCGTAGAAACAACAGTCAGGGTGCTGACAGATATTTTTTCTGTTAAAGTGTCTTACATTGAATAACAATTTAGATTGAAATTGAGTGATGAATTTTGCAATAGAAGCAGTATAGTACACCCGAAATCGTATCGATCAACACTCCAGCATGACGGAAATGTTTAGTCAACACAAATGGGAATACCCGGAGAGAAGGCGACGGTAGCTTCGCGGAACACTGTCGAAAAAGTTCAGAGAACCGGCACTTGAAGTTGACTGCACAACGATACCACTGCCGCCAACGAACATTTCGTCTAGGGACCTCAAAGATAAGAGAAAAAAGTGCTCATACGGTGACATATTCACTGTCGTTTTTCCTTGAGTGTGTTTGCTAATGGAACAGGAAAGTAAATGGCTAGTAGTGGCTGAAAGTATTCTCTACCACGCACCATGCAATAGATTGCCGATATTATGTAGATGCAGATGTGTCCACAGTAGCAGTTGTAAATCAGCAACTTCTGTGTACTTATTACTTACAAAGAAATCAAATAAGCAACTGCAAAAGGAGAATTTTTTCTTCGGCTTAACATTAGGATATAATTATTGAAATGATCTAGATGCAGCATCAATTAACGAAATCCTAACAGCCGCATCACTTCACGTGTTGCCTACTTGTCGAAAACAGTGCCGCAGAAGGTGATCCGCACTTAGAGAGTCTGGGAGCACTCGTCCTGCAGGCAGTAAGTGGGATACGCCCCATGCCGGTAGCAGTACGGTTGCGTGTTGGCGCGAGTCTACAAGCAATACAAAATAAATACTCACTGAGAAAATAGTTCATTGATCATTGAGCATAAAGTGTATTATCGTAACATATGTGGATTATATCGTGTGTGATATGCAAATAGTTCATCGGTATGAGCACACAACTTTGGGGTTCTGGTTATGTTAATGCAGCCTCCTTGAATGAAATAATTGGTATCGCTTTGATGATTTCGACTACGTGACTTTAATGAATAAGCCGTAATTAACGAGTTTAGTGTGTTATGTATCCATTTCTGAGGTCAATATCTGATTGAGAACCGACACCTCGTCTTTCACTGTGCTGGAACAAATAACTTGGAGATAAGACACAGGACTTGTACAACTTACAGATTTCAGTGATATGCTCTAGTGTGTTAAGATGCAGCTGCAATCACCACACAAACTGCAGTGCCAATACAAATGACATAAGTACATTGAGCACAGCGGTAACATTTGAAGTTCTAGTTTTATAATGTGGGGTCACCGCCAGACACCACACTTTCTAGGTGGTAGCCTTTAAATCGGCCGTGGTCCGTTAGTGTACGTCTGACCAGCGTGTCGCCACTATCAGTGATTGCAGACCGAGCGCCGCCACACGGCAGGTCTAGTCTAGAGAGACTCCCTAGCACTCGCCCCAGTTGTACAGCCGACTTTGCTAGCGATGGTTCACTGACTACATACGCTCTCATTTGCAGAGACGACAGTTTAGCATAGCCTTCAGCTACCTCATTTTCTACGACCTAGTAAGGCGCCATATTCAGTTACTATGTCTTCTGAACAGATAATATTGTGACCCATGTACCGTCAAGAGCGACGTTCATCATTAATGGATTAAAGTTAAGTATCAAACTAATTACGTCCGCTTTCTGAATTTTAATTCCTTGTCATGTTCCAGACCTCACGTCAGTATAGATCTTCCACCTTCACGCCAGCCTGCGTGAGCTAAAGCGCGTGCATTTAGACCTCCTCTAGTAACACGGTGTTGGCTCTTCTGCCAACACACAATAATTTTAAACTGTTCCAGTTCCACCACTGCCGGGGACTCCAGAGGAGGCCACGCCAAGAACAATTCAGCAGGATGGTTCAACAAACAGGTTTAGTCTCCAGCATCATTTACCACTGCTCATTTGTTGGGAAAGGAGGGGGGGCGGGGAAGGGGCTCTATCTTCAATCTAAACTGTGTTCTCAGAAACAGTCGTACTCCCCCTACCAGCGAGCATGGGCGGCGACAGGTCTTCCCAGAGGACACTGTCCTCGACGTCATCACTTCCTGATCGACAGGCGTCATCAGCGTAACGCTGTCAGCCTCACAGCATAACAACCTCTCTTCACAACGACCTAGGTGGCACCGTCGGAGACTTTATGGAGCCTTTGTATCGAACTCTCGAAATTAGTACCAGGCAGCACCAACTTAGTACACAGGCCCACTAGAGACAGTTGTGCAGCTGGAGAGGCCTCTCGCCACCATCTACGATCGAGACGACGGGCCATAACTCCACAGTCTCTTGCTTGCTTGTGGCCAGTCACCTCGAACGTGAGATAATTCACCTTATTATGCACACTGATTAGTCTTCAGCGTGGGCCGGGGGTCACTCGAAATGAAGACCTCGTTCGCGCTGTCACTTTACTATAATGAGATTCATCATCATCATCATCATCATCATCATATGAAGCTTGCGAAAATTACGTACTAAAGCAGTGACGTCATTCGGTCATTCAACTAATGTTAAGAGACAAGTCATTGATAAACAGGCTTGCAGAGTTACTCGTGAACGCGAGTTGATGGCCGCTACCTACATATCACTACATAGAGCTACTAAAGCAGATTGCAATAAAACTGGACGCCGTCTTCTTGGAGACGAATGGGGGGCCTCTATCGATGCAGCACGTACACAGTCATCTCAAAAAGATTATTTTGTTCTGTATGCGTCAGTTACAAACACAATACAAACCTATTCTCCATTCCTCCCCCCTCCCCCCTTCTGGCACTTAGGGGTAGGAAGAAAATGGGCAAGGGAACACGTAGCATGCAATCATACTAAAAAATATGTCGAGTTCTCTTCGCTAACGTGCACAAGCTTTACCTGTCGCATGAAAGTAGCCGTAGAAGGGAGTGGACCGTTAAGGTAACAACACACATCTCAGTCAAGCTGTCGAGCGGTTTTATAAGCAAGATGAATCAGTCATGTTTTGGGCGAGTAACATTCACAAATGACAGACGCCAATCATAGCAATAGACACTAACTTGCGGGCTGTGTAAAATCCGTACAGCATCCGCCAATCCATTGTCCTCCCCTACAACAAACATTTCACCGATGGGCTCGTCACTGAAGATAACTGTGTACGAGCACATTGTGTCCGCTTCGAGAAATCCTTCCTGCAGCTGGTAGGAATCAACGAATGGCGATGCCTACGGTATCTGCTGGGAAGGGCCAGATATAAAATGAATAGTGTCCACTGCAGTCTGCAGTGCCTCGTCGCATGGCCCCTTCTCATATACAAAATAACCTAAGGACAGTCACCGTCAAATAGGTGAACACTCTTGAGCAGCAACTTTCCGACTACATTGTGCTTAGCATGCCAAGAAGGACCCTGACATGATACAATGCACAAGGTAGAGCACCTCGATACATAATATAATTCTGAATTCACAGATGTGCAAATATGTGTCGTTTCGAACAGACACTCTTTGTTTATTGTTTTCATTTTATAAACAAGTGGGACACTTTTAAGACCTACGGCTTATTCCTTTCCTCCAAGCTCCTCCTGCATCTAAGCCCAAAAATGCCAACAAATACGCATGTGCTCCAATATTTCGTTTAGCAGTTTATTTCAGAAGATGTGTGGGAACGTTATTTCACAAGAGATAGAGATTCATAATTTTTTTAAATAATGAAATTCATACCTATGACTACATAACAAAGACGGAAATAAAACTGTGACAGTGTGTAGGCAGGGCACACTAAATCAGAGGCTACGTTGAAATATTGACGCGCTCCACAATTAAACATTGACAGAATAATGAAATGAAACTTAGGCCTGCTTGGAGAGGTCCTGTGCATGAAGTGGTGGATTCCTGTCTCTGACGTACTGCATCTGGCAAAGGAAAAAATAAAACAACAATGCACAGAAATTATCGACTGCCCTCTACAAACGACAGACACGCATAACAGGTGCGTTGTCCCCAGTGAATCCAATTCCGCTTCCGCTTCGCGTGCGTCTGATAGTTCCGGAGTAGGAGGAGTCGCAATCACACTAAAAGACCCTCTCCCTAATGAACACAGTAGTGGAAGAGATGTGGGCAGGTTTTAGAAAGAAATAATGAAATGTTCGACATTCTGAATATTATCGACAGGCAGACGTTCTGTTTCCTATGCTTCTTGGAGTAGAAAATGAAAACTGATTAATACCTACAGCCTCAGCAATCAATTAAACAAACGCGAAAAAAGTTTAACACTGAAATGTATGCTGAAATTACATGTAGAAATAGAAACGAATGACAACAATTTCACCTCTAACACTGTGTTAATGCAATTCAGTTGATGTTCGAAGCACGAATATTACCAAGCATATCTCATTCCTTCCGATTCACTCATTGTCATTAATTTAACAAGATAACTCACTGAATGACTGTCCCATGCTGAAGAAGATCCATCTTACAGATTTCTAAAAAGTTTCAGTGGAGATTTTAAAAAGCTTTGGTGAAGGAAGGTCATTATTCCTGTTGGACAAACGTACCGTTGAGAATAAAGGTTGTGCGAGAAATGTCGATACCAATATAAATTCCTACTTCCTGGCTCGAGAAAACGTACTGCAGAAGTCGCAAAAGACTTAGATATCATAAGGAATATTGAGAGCAAGGAGAAAATGCATGACTAGTTCAAAGAAAGTGTACTACACAAAGCGAAGCGGAATTGATCTCTGTGGAATTCGATAGGAAAAAAAATTGTTGTCTGAATTCAGAAAATGAATAAAATGTGGCGCTTACTTAATGAGGAAAATAAGTTACTATTCAACAGCCAATAACAAAGATTTCGACATGTATTGCACAGCCGGCCGGAGTGGCCGTGCGGTTCTAGGCGCTACAGTCTGGAACTGAGCGACCGCTATGGTCGCAGGTTCGAATCCTGCCTCGGGCATGGATGTGTGTGATGTCCTTAGGTTAGTTAGGTTTAATTAGTTCTAAGTTCTAGGCGACTGATGACCTCACAAGTTAAGTCGCATTGTGCTCAGAGCCATTTGAATCATGTATTGCACGAGGAAACTGTGTGTACCAGGTGAAATGTGGAAAATTCTGATTCACATTTGTAAGAAGACATTAATAATAAGCTCAAATTCCCTTCACAAGAAGGAACGATGCTGTTGGAAACCTCGCGGCTTTTGTGATTGAAAAAGGGCTCTTTACTCTCTGTTTTTAATTATCACTTACAAATATACGTGTACGTCGGAAAATGCAAGTGAACTTCAGACAAAGATAATTAAATGACTCTCAGAAAATAGGAAGCAGCATATATGAAATTTGCTAGTTAGCTGCTTATTATCTTCAGGACGGTAATATATGGTGGGGTCCTACCGAAAGATGCTGTTCCAGTTTGTTGTTAAGTAAGGAGAGTGTTGTTCCTTGGTAAACTGTTCATAATTTTGCCACCAGCCGGCACTGTAATACAAGTTTAATAATAGGTTTATCCCTTTTTTAAACGATGGCAGTCAATTTTTATGTGCTGCAGCCTTCTCCTAAAATAGCAAAAATTTCCCCTGTGATTTAAAGTTTTGCTAAACGTGAAAACATGTTCCTACGTACAACACGGTCACGTACCTGGAACCAATATTCGAGTGAAACTTACAAAGTGTTGCAATCGGAAGAAACTTAGTCAGTGCTGCATTCAGTAGTCTGTCTGTCACATTGTTACTCTATTACACGAGAATACTCAATAAGATAAATTAAATTAACTTGAAGGTTTATCAAAAAAAGGTACAAATTAAATGCTTTTTGGAGTAGAACCTATTTGAAATCAACGCAAATATCGATTTTGAGGAGAGGTAAATTTATGAAGACGTTAAAGAAACTGAGTTCATTTGTAAGTATCTCATGTTCCATGGCAAAACACCTTCTTCTGTTTCAAGGTACAAGATGGGACATGAACGACGAAATATGGCTTCACTGTTCCACATGTTGTACGTATAATTCTAGAACTCTACAGTATTTTACTCATCATAAGATTCTGTACCTGAAGAATAAACAATATATTCCAAACAGAGTTAATGTAACACACAGCATCAAATGTGCAGAACGCGAAGTGTTTTCAAAACGTGCGCCAAATACAATCTCTTGTCGAACAACTACATTAAAATGTAGAAAATGACGGAAACTGCCTCTATCTGTCTCTAGCGCGCATTTCTTTGTGATTCTAAAATAATGCACTACACTAAAGTACCGACCGAAAAGATCGTGTGTTTCTGGGTGCACAATCCTCTAGGTACAACACTCTCTACTACTACGTGTATGTGCTACTAATCTGAGCTACGTTTATTATTTAAGAATTGACTTTAGTAAAAAAAACCTACAATTGGACCTCATAGTCTACATCAGCAGAGTAATGAAAACGGAACAAAACTTATTAGCTTGGCCACTTCCAAAAACATGTTGATCAAAAGTACATATTTTGCACATAAAGATATACATAAACAAACATGGGCTTCAAGAGATGGCATCACAAAAAATCAAATTGATCATGTATTAATCGAAAAACAACATCATAAATGCATACATGATATCAGAAGTCAAAGGGGAGCAGACTGTGATTCGGATCACTTTCTTGTAAAAGCCAAGTTCAAGATCTCACTCTCAAGACATAAATGGTCTAAATTAAATGGTGTTCCTAGGTTTAATACAATGAAACTGAAAAACCCAAACATTCTCAACCAGTACATTAGAGAATTAGAAACACACAAACCTGAAGTGGAAAGTAAAATTAACAATGATGATACTAATCAAGCCTGGAACGCTCTGAAAGAAAGTATCACACGAGCAACTACCTCAGTTTTGGGACATTTTACTACAACTAAGAACCCCTGGTTTGATGCCGAGTGCTCGAACGCTATCGAAGATAGAAAATTAGCAAGGGAAAAATTCCTACAAAAACCAATAACACAAAACAAACTTATTTTTGAAGAGAAACAGAAACTTGCCAGGAAACTCATTAGGAAAAAGAAAAGGGATTTTATGAATTACAAATTAAAAAGAGCTGAGAATGACCGTACCACAGACTCCAGAGGATTTTTCAAGAGCATAAATATGTTTAAAAGTGGGAATATAAAAAATTATGGACAGTTCATAACAGACCCAGATGGCTCCTTGCTAACAGAAAGAAGTGACATTGCTAACAGATGGAAGGAATATTTTAATGAGTTACTAAATGCTCCAACTATAAGCGTCTCTCAGGAAGATGACAATGAATATCTTACTGCTGACCCATCGGACGAAGAGCCCAGCTTAGCAGAAATTAAAGAAAGCATCAAGAAGCTGAAGAGACATAAAGCTCCTGGAAGTGATGGTATAGACACAGATATATGGAAGCTCAGTAAATTTCCTTTTGTAAACTGCTTACACAAAATCATCACCAACATCTGGAAGCAGGAACAGGTCCCACATGATTGGAAAGAAGTAGTTGTGTGCCCTATATACAAGAAGGGGGACCCAACAAATTGTTCAAACTACAGAGGAATTGCGTTACTAAACACAACATATAAAATTCTGACAAATATACTGTTAGCAAGGATAAGCCCTTACGTTGAAGACTCCCTAGATGATGCCCAATGTGGATTTAGACCTAACAGATCGACTATTGACAATATATATGTCCTAAGGATGTTGGGTGAAAAGAAATATGAATTCAATCAAAATGTACATATGCTTTTCATTGATTTTAAAAAAGCTTTTGACAGTATCAACAGGGAATATTTATGGAAGTGCATGAGGCAGATTGGCATCCCTAACAAATTGATAAATTTAATAAAATCTTGCACTTTAAACTCAAAATACAAAATAAAAGTAGCTAGCAAACTTTCTGAAGACTTTGAGGTTAAAACTGGAGTCAAACAAGGGGATTCACTCTCACCAGTTCTTTTTAACATAGTAATCAATAGAATAATCCAAAAAGTAAAGCTGCTACAAATTGGAGCACAACTGGAAAGCAAAATTAACATTGTAGCATACGCTGATGACATTGCATTATTATCTGACAGTGAGAATGATTTGAAGCTTCTTACTGCACAATTAATTAAAGCCACAAATGGCACAGGCCTCCAGCTGAATACAGACAAAACAATGTACTTTATCTTATCCCGCTATCCATCAAATAATAATGTACTGCAAATTAATAACACAGCTTTCACAAAGACAAATGAATTTAATTACCTTGGTACAATAGTAACCTCTGACAACTCCATAAAAATTGAAATAGAATCACGAATTCAGAAGGCTAACAAATGCTACTATAGTCTCTTGACAGTTTTCAAAAGCAAGTTAATTTCTAGGAACACCAAACTACAAGTATACAAATCATTGATTATACCAGTACTCACCTATGGATCTGAAACCTGGACTCTCACAAAAAAAGAGGAAAACAGATTAAGAGTATTTGAACGAAAAATTTTGAGAAAAATATTTGGACCCATAAGAGATAGGATCAGTGATGAATGGAGATTGCTAAATAACAATGAAATTTACAAATTATATAAAGACTCCGATATAGTGGCCAAAATTAAAGCCAAAAGACTGAAATGGATAGGGCATGTCATCAGAGCACCACCAAACAGGACCATCAAGAAAGTGACTGAAGAGATTCCCACCGGAAGACGACCTCTTGGACGCCCACGCATGAGATACTTGGACAATATTCAAGACGATCTCAGAAAACTAGGACATGACAGACAATGGCAAATTACTTGTAAAGCCAGAGCAAAGTGGTTCAACATTGTCCATTCTGCAGCAAAAAGCCTTCATGGATTGTAATGCTTAATAATAATAATAATAATTTAGTAAAAAAAAAACGCTCCATCCCGTTATCAGCTACTGTTCCGTCACACCACTGTCCCTAAGCTAAGCAGGCCTTGTCGTTCTTTGCAGTCTGATTCCTTCATACCAAATCGCAGTAACCTAAAAAGTTAACACGGAATAATCTCTATGTCTTGAATTGGAATACGCTTAGGATATTCGGATTTATACTGTGGAATAAATTTGATGCTACAATTTTTATTGCCGCGATTTTTTTGTGTGAGGAAGCACATCTTTACCTTCGAGTAACAAAATTCAATTTCCTCTAGGTGATTCTGTATACACTTGTTGCACATAGACCCAAGTCTTATTTATGAGGTAATACGACCATAACTTATCGGTGTAGAACCAGTAACTCTCTGAGAATACAGTATTAATGCTGTATTCAAAGAATTACCTGAAACGCTCGCGCCCTCGCTAATGTGTTTGCGTTTGTGGTGTGTGTGTGTGTGTGTGTGTGTGTGTGTGTGCGTGCACGTGCTTGCACTTGCGCGCGTCTGACGGAGAGTTTAGCAACGCTCTCATTGAAACTGTAGTTGATGAATCTTACTTTACCCGTAGAACATAAAAGCTACGGTAGATAAACGCATAGATGAAACCAGACACACACTGTCCCCATTTCAAGCAAATTCGTGAACAAGAAAACACTAAGCTTCAATGATAGTACAAATCGGCATTGCAAAACCTCCAAAAACACTTGGGAAACAGAGTGACGGCTAAAAATTACCGAGGGAAATGTTCGTGGGCTTCTAGGTACAAAAAATCAGACACACCAGCCGCTCTAATTTAGAAATCGGTCTAGGATAATCACATATTCTTCCGTCTCAAACATTCTTATCTTTCTTTGATATAATAGAGGTCAGATTAGTTAATAAGACGACCTGTACTAATTCTGGGTCAGTGAAAAGGTGAAGTTCTGAAATCTCTGCGGTACATGTGGTGCATACAGGTGAGTAATCTGCCAGAAAAAAGGAACTATGCAGTGCGGCTACAGTACAAAGATTTGTGTAAAATTCATTTTATTTCATTTTAGTGGCTGCTACAAGCAGTAAAGCTATCCACCACTTCAACCAATCTTGCTTAGAACGGACTGTAGCATCCAGTTTTTCATTGCCCTGGTATGCAAAACATTATCACAGACTTCCCTAGGGTTACTAGGAATTTTGGACTGCACGTATCCGCACTGAATGGTTTACCGTTCTCTCAGCGCTCTAGGCAGATGAGGAAACTTGAAGCGAAAATGTCATGACCATCACTGTTATCAAGATCTCATGTACCTCTACGATACCCGTGAACAATCCATGTAACATTACGTAATCAGATCTTGAACACGAGCTAGAAGCAAAGCACAGAGCAGGCGTCGTTGGCCCTCAGTTTCGATTCATCTGAGTAAAATGACATACTAGTGTCTTATTCGTTCAGGGACTTCGGCTCAGTTACATGAATATAAATTTTAATCTCTTTAGATGCCTTGCTTGTGGTTTTGACGTTTTTAGCCTGTCACTACCTAATTTTCAACTAACTCATAATGATGATTTTTAGGTTACTTGCAACAGAATAAGGATACTATATTGGTTTAGCGTCTGGAAAGGCAAATATCCCGTTATTCAGTTATAAGAGAATGTTCTAACTTCGAGTTATTAATATAATGCTGGGGGTCTGTTTCAAACCAGGGGAAATGTTCGTATCAAATGCCATTGGGTCCTCCTAAGGACCCATTCTGGGTAATTTGCAAATGTCTTAGCAGTGTATACTTGCTCAACCACACTTAAAAGTAGCTTCAGATAAGATGGACATATATGCGATACAAACACTGAGGAGATGATGGATTTAAATATCTCAACAATATGCACATCAGAGTCCTTGCAGGGTATCAACATACACGTCACCCAGTTTGAGAACTATCTGTTCACACAAGCAAAATTCCTGTGACCATTCCCCAGTAACAAATATGTGCAGATCTCTTGATAATTTCGAGCTTTATCAAGAATAAAGATGTTCGACGCTAATAAAATTATTTAATCGGTTGCTCCATCGTGTACTAAAATCCACCACTGCATACGTCGTATGACGTGCTTTCAATAAGTAACCAACTTTTTTCTGAAACGAGGTTATTCAGAATTACAATACATCATATTATACCCCACTCCTTTTGCTACCAAACCATGTCTTTGAGCATAATCTCCGCTCAGTGTGAACGCCTTATGCCGCATTCCTGATGGGGCCCACATTACACCACTCTACCGGCCGATGTCGGGACCATTGTTTTGCAGTGTCAATAGCCTCTTCGTCATCCAAGTATTGCTTCCCGCGTTGTGCAATTCAGATGGTCCTTCGTTGCCGTTTGTCGTAGCTGCCCCTTATTGTTGGCCCCGCAGAACCGACACGCAAGATGGGTGGCTAACCCCGCTTACAGCAACGCGGAAAGAAACATCGCCAGTGGACAGAAACAAAACAGACTTTCAAAATAAACATGGATTTATTTCGCTAGACAACATGTGACAGTGTTCCACCAACCGGAGCTCTTATGACTGCTGTTGCCCTCCGCCGGCCTGGCTTTATAAGCAGGCCTACACCTTCTGTGTTTACCGACCGCTAGCTCCGGCCAGTACTTACGGTGGCCCTTGCCTTGTAATCACTCGCCATAGTCTTGTAGTAGCACTCTGTACTTTGTAGAGTAGTTTTAGTCAGTATTTTCTTCCATTGTCTTGTTTCCTATTCTGTCTCCTAGTTCTTTGTCCGTTCTTTCCTGCCGACCGCAGAACACTGCACCCTTTATGGTCTTCTATTCGGCAGCGAGGAACGCAGTGGGCACACAACTCTGAGTGCCTCAGCTGGTGGACGACTGTGTCCGCACTACCAAAAGAGACATCCAACTGGGCACTGAGGTGTTTGATTGTGATCCGCCAATCACCTCGAATGAGTGTGTCCGCACGTTCCAAGACCGTAGGAGTCACAGCTGCGTGCGGCCGGCTGACACGCTGGAGATGCAACGGGTTTGTGCGACCTTATTGCAATGACGCCCCGCCCATCTACACACTGTGTTTTTGTTCACTACCATGTCTCCGTAGACATTCTGCAAGTGCCTGTTAATATATGTGATCCTTTGATTTTCTGGCAAAAGACACTGAATCATAGCTCTCCGCTTGGAACGCACCCCCGTTACAGATACCATTTTGAAGGCTACGTATAGCATCGCCACTCATCGTAACTTCATGAAACTGTAGGAGCTGAAGCACGAATAGTCTACATGTCCCGCAACAAATTCCCCTTTTTTTACAACCGAAATTGGCCTGGAGAAAAATGTGTGTAAATGTGAATTCCTAAGGGGCCTAACTGCTGAGGTCATCAGTCGCTAGACTTACAGACTACTTAAACTAAATTATGCTGAGAACAACACACACACCCATGCCCTAGGGAGGACTCGAACCTCCGGCGTGAGGGGCTGAGCAATCCGTGACATGGCTCCTCAAACCATGCGGCCACACCGCGTGACAAGAAAAATGTGTTGCATTACTTCAGGAACCATCTATGGCAGTACTTTGTTATGAAGAGCACAGTGACCGAATTACCGTAGTAAAACGAATCTTGTAAATACAAAAATGTACTGAATTTCAGTTATTATCTATATTGTGATGAAATGATAATACCGTATGAGAGCTATGTCGGAAAAGAGAAACTAAATTTTACAGAGAAAACCAACAAGGAAAATACTTAATGGTATTCTCTTTTTAAAACGAAAGTTAAAAAGCGAGGTCTCCCTCTTCTCGTGTTTACTTTACCTCTTCTTGTGTTTCATTAGGAAACAGAGATACGTGTAATAGTTCTGTGTTATTTATTATCATTAATGTGTAAGATAATTTTCTTATAAATTTGTCTGCAGTCATTTATAGGTTCTGTAACGTCACCAGCGCTAATTTGAATAATGAGTTTTAACATTTCACATGTGTGTATCAGTACAGTGTACACATTGTTTGGAAGAAAAAAGGCCTATAGGTTATCGCGTCGGATGGTTTCACTATTTTATACATACAAAGTCCCACCCTTGCGTTAATTTTCTACGAAGTCTGAATTCGTACTTTTTTCCATCTTGTGAGTGGAAGTCAATACGAAATATTTTCACGGTGACGATATACAATAGCCACCAGGGCCTAAGACATTGACAGGACACCAAACTTGCGTAGGCACAAGTAATACAACAAAGTACATGAGAGACAATCAAAAAACTAACAACCGCGTCGTGTGATCATACTTTTAATGTGTCCTTATTGAAGCAAATATTTCTTAACTGCAATGCATACATGTTGGTAATAATTAAATATATCTTCGAAATTTTATTCTGCCAGTAAGGAAGGATGCGCTGCAGTGCAGCAGCCATGGTACGTATGGAGCGATCACCGAACACATTAGTACAAGTTTATGTGACTCCAGCTTCGTAGGCGATGATAAGATGATAGCAGCAATTCAGATCGTTAGTGGGTGTGAAAATGCAATTGTGATAGGTTTATGTGAACTCGGTAGTAGGAAAAGGTAGAGAAGGCACAGCAGAACACGGAATAGCAGTAGGGGATGAGATAGGAGACCGCTTTCCGCAATTCGCACACAGCACAATTTAATTACTGCTAACAGTTCACGAATTAAGTCACTTGTATTCCTGAAAGGTGCCTGGAGACATCGGAAGGTTTCAAATGGACTGTATAAATGTACGACAGATTTGAAATCAGACTCTAAGCTTGAAAATGTTTCGAGTAGAAGTATAATCTAGACACTATTTATCGGATGTGAACTGCGGAATGAAGCTATTGAATTTAACGAACACTATAAAACTAAGACGATGAGAAATGGACAAATTGAAAGAATGTGCCTTCATTCATACTGTCAAAGTGAATATTAAACATTAAATATCTGCAGCTGGGGAAAGAAACATAATACAAGGCTAATAGGTGGCTGTGGAAGACAACAATGAAGTCACAACAGTTCACAAAGAAAAACAACGCCCAGTAGAAGTCCACGGATATCACACGAGGTAAGGAAATGAAGGGACGACGGCGGAAAATATAACAAGTGCAGAAAATGAAGCAGACAAAAGGAAAATGTGTCTAAAAATGAGATTGACACATTGTACAAAATGGTAAAGCAGTATTGCAAACGGGAGAAATGTGTGACTGGAGTATCATTCACGACTAGGAGGAAGACAGATGTCGCCTGAAAGAAGCGCAAAGAATCCTCTAGCGAAAAGAGAAGCACCTCTATGTATGCTGAGAGATCATATGCCAATGCGGTACTAAGCGAAGAAATAGAGGCTCGAAAGTAGAGCGTATATATAGGAGGTCGGTAGAAACGACGGAATCAATATATGAAAAAGATATAAAAAAATAGGTGAAGACGAGATGGGAGGTATTATGTTATGAGAATAATTTGACAAAGTACTACAAGAAATGAGGTGAAACAAGGCACGTGGAATAGACGAAATTTTCTAAGCATTTGTAAGGTAGTTGGGAGAACATATTATGATAGAAGTATTAAATTTGGTATGTAAGATCTGAGACAGCTGAATCACCTTCAGATTTGAAAGAGAATGCCATAATTCCAGTCCTGAAAAACGCAAGTGCTGATGTTGTTGTTGTTGTGGTCTTCAGTCCTGAGACTGGTTTGATGCAGCTCTCCATGCTACTCTATCCTGTGCAAGCTTCTTCATCTCCCAGTAACCGAGCGAGGTGGCGCAGTGGTTAGACACTGGACTCGCATTCGGGAGGACGACGGTTCAATCCCGCGTCCGACCATCCTGATTTAGGTTTTCCGTGATTTCCCTAAGTCACTCCAGGCCAATGCCGGGATGGTTCCTCTGAAAGGGCAAGGCCGACTTCCTTCCCCATCCTTCCCTAATCCGTTGAGACCGATGACCACGCTGTCTGGTCTCCTTCCCCAAACCAACCAACCAACCAACCCAGTACCTACTGCAACCTACATCCTTCTCAATCTGTTTATTGTATTCATCTCTTGGTCTCCCTCTACGATTTTTACCCTCCACGCTGCCCTCCAATGCTGAATCTGTGATCCCTTGATACCTCAAAACATGTCCTACCAAACGATCCCTTCTTCTAGTCAAGTTGTGCCACAAACTTGATGTGATAGATGTGAATATTAATTATCTAGCAGTCAGGTAAGTCACGGTTGTAAGATAATAACACAAAGTATTTTCAGAAGGATGGAAACTGTATTTGAGGCCGACATTGTGAAAGATCAGTTTGAATTCCGGAGAACTATAGTATCACGTGAGACGGTACTGACACTACGGCTTATCTTACAAAACAGGCGGAAAATAGGCATCTCTACAGTTACAGCATTTGCAGATTTAGAGAAAATTTGTCATGATGCCGCCTAGAACAATGTTTTATTACATTTTGAAGTTATCGGGGATAAGATACACGTAGTGGTACAGAAACCATATTTCAGTTACAAGAGTCGAAGGACAAGAAAAGGAAACGGCAGTTGAGAAGACAGCGAGACGCGTTTGTAATCTACCCCACTGTTTTTCAGTCTCTAGACTAAGCAAGATGTTAAGGAACTAACCAGAAAATTTTGAAAGGGTATTAAAGTTCGGGGATGAGGGAGAAATTATAGCTTGTGGATCCCTTATAGCTTTGTGATTCTATCAGAGACGGCAAAGAAATTAGAAGAACAGTTGTACGGAGTGAATTCTTGAAAAGAGTCTATAAGATTAATATTAGCAGAAGTAAAACAAGGAGAATGGAATATAGCAAACTTAAAACAGGTGTCGATGACGGAATTATATACAGAAATTATATACTGAAAGTAGAAATAGATGAGTTTTCCTATTGGGATGAGCAAAATAAGTTACTATAGCCTAAGGAGGGAGAGTATAGAATGTAAACTGTAAATAGGAAGAACATTATTTCACAAGAAGATACACTTGTTAACACCGAATATAAACGTCTTGTCATTCTGCCTGGAGTATAGCCTTGTACGGAACTGGACGTTACACAGCTAAGGTCGTAACAGAACAGAAGCATTTGAAATGTAGTGTTTCAGGAGTATTGTACGGGTTACATGGGTAAATAGAATAACTAATGAGGTACTGAATCGAAATGGGAAGTAAAGGGAGTTGTGACACAACTGGGATAAAAGAAGGGATAGGCAGACAGCATGCAACCCGAGGTATCAAAGAATCGCCTTTTTGGTAACAGTAGTATGGGGGGGGGGGGGGGGCGGAGGGTACCAGGTACCAAAATACAGTCCAGAATTGATAGTTGCACAATGAGAGGGGACATAAAACAGGACAACCTTTTCAGACTCAAAGAAGTCGATCGCCGTGATTTTACCGGCTGTCGGTGCGACTTTGAATTTGTGAGGTGGTGTGGAGCCATTCCTTCGATCGTCATTTTGCTTCCGGTTCCAAGTTGTTACGCTGTGAAGTCAAGCGCCGGTACGCCAGTTCGAAACGAGAGAGCAGAGAGTGGTGTGAGAAAGACGTCAGCCAATTGCACGCTGACCAACCCCTCTCCAGGATGACAACGTTACGGCAGCACGTTCTATGTGTAGAGAACATAAGTGCCGCGCCGACTAGTCGGGGCCCAGTTCTATAGCAGCATCAAGATTAGACACTTCAAGACCAGCTACTTAGGAATTGTATATATTTAAGAGATTTCTTATTTGCATATCATCCGTCGGATGCGACCCTTCTCGGTTATTGTCAAAGTTAAGTATTTTCATTGTTCATCTCGTAATAAAGTTCATTAAAACGATTTGCTTGAATTGTTTGTCTAGCGATCCCAAAAGACAGGCTCCCTAGACTCCTCATAGTTGACGAGTAGGCAGGATTCAACACAAACGATGAGCCCATATTTCATCGCCTGTGACGATGTTCGACAAAAAATTTTCACCATCAGCCTCGTAACGCCCAAACAATTCTGCACAGTTTGTCCTTCGTTTTTCTTTATAGTTTTCTGTTAGGTGGCGAGAAACCCAGTAAGCACACATCTTTGAGTACCGTAATTAGTGGACGAATGTGTCAGCACTACCGAAACCCGCCAGGATAGCCGAGAGCGCTATCGCTCTGATTCCTGGACTCGGGTAGGGGCGCCTGCCCCGAATCGAATCCGCCCGGCAGATTAACGACGACGGCCGGTGTGGCGGACAACCTAGTTGTGGCCTTTAGGCGGTTTTCCACATCGTACTAGATGAATACCGGGCTGGTCCCCACGTCCCGCCTCAGTTACACGACTCGCAGACATCTGACACACATTCACACTATTTCCCGATTTACACTAGATGCAGACAGTTGGGGTGCACTAATTCCATCCCAGGGGGTATGGGGTGGTGGCAGGAAGAGCATCCGGCCACCACTTAACTCAACCATGCCAAATCCGCACTTAACCCTGCCGACCCTGCGCAATGTGGGATACATACAGTAGTAAAAGAAAGAAAGAAAGAAAAAGTGTCAGCACTGCCGACTGAAGTGTCCAGATGAGCAGCGAGGCGTTTGATGTGATTCGTTGATGACCTACAATGAGAGATGCGAACGTTGCACAACGGCACGGATCATAGGTGTGTGCGGCCGGGATATCGGACAGGTTTGCCACCCAGAGTGGCCGCGCCGCGTGGTTAGAGGCAACATGTACGGACCCCACGGTCTCTCCCCTGAGGCATGGGTGTGTGTTGGTTCAAAAATGGTTCAAATGCGTCTGAGTACTAAGGGCCTTAACTACTGAGGTCATCAGTCCCCTAGAACTTACAACTACTTAAACCTAACTATCCTAAGGACATCACACACATCCATGCCGGAGGCAGGATTCGAACCTGCGACGGTAGCGGTCGCGCGGTTCCAGACTGTAGCGCCTAGAACCGCTCGGCCACTACGACCGGCGGTGTGTGTTGTTCTTACCATGTTCGTTCAAGTTAGTTTATGTAGTGTGTAAGTCTAGGAACCGATGACCTCCGCAGTTTGGTCTCTTAGGAATTCACACACATTTGAACATTTCAGACAGGATTGCGCGAGCCTGTTGCGATGATGACAGAGCCCTGCCCAAAGATTCATTGTGTCTTTGTCCGCAGTCGTGTCTCCGTATACATTCAGCAAGTGTCTGTAAGTATCTGCGACATTCTAATTTTCCACCAAAAGAAACTCAGTGACAGATCAATGCTTGAAACGCACCTCCGTTTCAGACGCCATTAGGAAGGCTACGTACAGCGTCCTCACCTACTGAAACTTCATAAAACTATAGGGGCTAAAGCAGGGAGGATCCACGATCAACCACAACAAATTACGCATATTTTCAACCGAAACTGGCCGAGACAAAATGTTTTGCATTAGCCACTGAAACTCTTCGTAGGACCGCACCTGAACAATTCACTCAGAGCTCATGACATTGTCTCGCCAACATTCATAAAAGTTTAGGATGGATATTACCGTGATGCCACAGTTAGGTGGGATGGTGGACAGGTGTTCAATCGTACTTAAGGTTACCGTTTAGTCAGCATGCGAAGCACATATATGGTTCAAATAAAATAACCAACAACTTCATGATTATAAGCTTGTCGCCAGCTGCAGCACACAGACTGGGCGTGAGGCAGGGTGTATACTGAACCATCTTCAAATGTGAAGGTCTTTGTTTATACATGGCGTCTTGTAGACCTGATGGACACGTGCGCATCAGGCTTCGTAGGTCACAGGAATAACTGCGTCAGTATTAAGCTCTTCGACGTATCTTGTTTCAAATCCCTCAACCGCGATGTAAAGAGACCTAGAAACGTCGCTTAATTCTTTGTGCTGAGAACGGTATCACCCAGTTCCAGCTTAGCAGTATCCTTTCCCTAAGTTGCTTGAATACCTTTTGTGGCTATCGGATGCCTTAGGCTTGCATGAAGTGCTAAGCATAGGAGACTTCCTCGTATCCTCATTTCATATGCAGTTGTGCTTATTGTCACTGCAAATGCGATAAATCTCAGGGTGCTCCTTGTTTTCATTTTTTGAGGGACATTGTTCTCCCTTTCAGTTCTGCTTCGAAACCTTTCCCCAACTCAATACTGCTGTTGTAATAGGAAGAAATGTATAAAAATGGGAAAGCGTTAATGGAGGCTATTTCATGGAGTCGTCCAAGGATGTCTCGCTACAAGAATGAATTGTTGGCCTTTTCAACAGCAGAATTATATCTGTTCAGGACATACAGGATTCGAAAAGTCAGACTGTTCATCCCAACCGCTAGGATCATACTGACTAGTGATATGGTGAACTTGATAACCTCGGGTACATTCTGTCCTTTCTAAGTTTCACCCGGGATTTTAGGATCACGTCATCCCAGATTTCGGGGAAGTTCTTAGTCACATAAATGTGACTGAAATGCACAAGGGCATTTACTTAAATACCGCTATGACATGCTGCTACGTGGCATAATGGATCTGAGTTTTTCCCGAGACTGTATCGTGACTTAAGGACTGCGGAAAATCCAACAAATCCAACCTCAGTTTCGAGAAAGAGTTGGTTAGTTGATTGATCCAAGATTAAGAGATTAAACAACGAGGTCGTCAGTCCCTCTGGGTATGGAGCTTTTTTCTAGATAGGTGTCCCCAAACGCCTCTCTCTCCGACACTGGTGAAACAGAACGCTAGAACTTAGCTGGCAATGAGTGCCACTTCAGCAAAGTATTTTGCCATTTTCTGAATAAATTTTCATTCTGCAGTGGAGTGTCCGTTAATTTCGAATATACTGCTGGATTAAACGGTGTGCCTGATGTGTTCCTCTCGTAGGCAAATATTCTGCGCCCTTACTTGTTCAGACACGAGGGGTAACCCAGTCTCTCAGATTTCCTTCCTGCGGTACCTATCGTCCTCTTTCCAAATTTCATAGACGTTCTCGCAAGTATCTTCCGGGGACTACCATACCTGTATCGGATAGATAGCTCAGTTACAGTCTAGAGGATTATTTCCGGAATGAATATCATCAGGAGGGCGCTGTCTGACACTTCCGGGCAGATGATTACTGTGTGGTACGTCATTTATGTTCTTTCTTCCTAGAGAGGTACTTCCGTTAGTATTCAGGAGATCGGCTGTGAATTTAATAAACTGCAACATAGATTCGTGTTGCTGTCTGGTGAAAAATTATAGTTTGCTAGGATGTTTCGTAGTGGTCGTACTCTGTGCACGTCAAGGGAATTATAGCGTTCTCGAACGGATCCATCCAGCTACAGGTGTTGCTGTGATGTTCGGACATAATGGTTTATCAGTATAGGGACCAGTTTGTTCTGCTGAGCATCTAGTTTTTGGATTCCCTTTTGAAACTGCTAGATGTGCTACATATATGCTGATCGAAAAGTGACCAATGTAAATTAAGCCTCCCATATTTCGAAAGAGAAGAGTTTGTGAACGCTGGGAAGTTTCAGAAGATGACGGAAAGTGATCGTAACAGATGTGATGTTTAGCCTGTGTCCTGGGTTGAAAGGGCTCGAAACGTGTGTATACATACGGAATTTAAAAAAAAAACTAGGTTTCGGTGGAATATGTTGCTACAACTACGTAGCATGTTATGACCTTTAAACATTAGCAAATTAAACCTAGCGCAAGGGTTGAGGGCTGGAAGTGCGGGAACTGTGTTTTAAGGAGAGTAAGAGACATTTTAGTCTTCACTGCACCCGTTATAAGTGTATTATTATAGCGGAGGTTCCGTAGTTGACATTAAGAGAGATTTAGAGATTAGCAATGTTTCGTATTCACCGTTAAATTGGTTGTCCATGTCACTATCGGCCGCCACCCCACTGACGCCAACCTTTTTCAAGGACTGGGTAACAACCTCTCTGAAAGCACTAGGCTATGCACTACTCAGTCCTATTCTACCCCTCCTCCCAAAGGAGGAGCTGACTGACCGTTTATCTACAACACAGTATAGTACACTACACGCTCTAGGTCTTAAGATTCTTCGCGGATGGTGCTGATTACAGTGAACCGATGATGGAACTAACAGGAAGTCTTAATCAAGCCGTGGAACAAGATGGTTTCAGAGTAGGATGTAGCACAACAGACTATATACAGTCTCGAATGAACTTATAGACTGGAGCAATAGTATGAACTACTACATTTGAAACGTCAGTTTCGTCCGTCCGCTGACCGTGCCCTATACGCGTCCGTGGCCTGGATCCATTGAACCCTTCGCGATGTGCGGTGCGTGTACGAATCACGCGATGTGCTGCTGTGCTGATTTAATCGGAAACGTTGATTGCTGGACGCGGATTAAATCTCTGCTTGGCTTCAATATAAAATTAGTATAAATAAGGGTCACCGGCCTCACTTTGACCCGCGAGGTAGGGTTAAAAATTTCGGTACTTGTATGCGACTCGTTATTGTTCTGAAGTACAAGTCCCCGAATTATTGGTCTCGTAGATAATATGTTTCTGTTTTCGGTAGACCTACTGCCTCTCATATATTGAATTTTTGCATATTCATCAACTTAAAATGAATTTTAACAGATAATACAATGCTACTCAATATGACTGATTTATCTGTATAACCTGAGACCGAAAAGTTTTTAAAAATTTTTGGTTGGTACATTTATTAATCTAAGCGACACAAAATACAAATACATTTAAATTGATACATAAGGACTATTAACGTGAGTGATAAACTCGATGCTTTATTAGCAAATTTCCAATATTTCGTTTCAAGTTAGTTACGTTTAACGTTAAATCTTCTCCGTGAGTGACTTCCAAGATTTATTTTATTTTATTTTTATTTTTTACGGCGATGAAAGTCTTTTCCATGACGTGTGAAAATGGAGAAGCTATCAAAAACTTACTCGCGTTAATCCACAATACAGGATAAGTAACAGGTTTGATATCATACAAGCGAGAATTTCTCATATCCCTTTCCAAACTGTACCTAAGTTCGTCGTTAGCGCTTATTCCCGTCGGTTTTTACTGAAATATGACATTCGTTCCTTCAATATTGCTGTGCAGACTGATAATACACTGTGTTGTTTCCAAAGCCAGAATATCCCCATATCTTGTTTCAAAGTATGTGTGAAGGACATTTAAATGTTGAACCCAGGTTGAAACATCATCCTAGCAGCTTGTCTGTAAGAAATCGGGAAGCTGAGGCGCGTAGCACTGTCCATTGTTTTGCTTTGTTAATTCTGGTAAGAAAAGCTGAAATAATGGACTGCGTTTCTATCAAATTTAGTCTGTCACCTTGTAAATGGAAGTTCAGCTCATTAAATTTAGTAAACAAATCCGTGACTTCCTTCAGTTCATTAAATTTTCATTTAAAATTTCATCTTAAGCATCCGTAAACATTAAAACAATCGCAAAAAGTAATAAAAAATCTTTTACAGTCCTAAGCCTTTTGTCAGACAGCGTACATCAGTGCTAAGGAGTAATCAGTCAAAGTCCTTGTCATTTTCTTCACGTAACGACGCAAATAACCTTGTTTATTGCACTAATGACAAGTGAAGAGGGTGGTGAAATCTACTACTGACTTTTAGCAACAAACAAGTAAGTGTTGTCGATGGATGGCGCAATGTAGTGCAAACTCGTTGGATAGATATTCTTTTAAATCGCTGATAAATCCTCTATAGCGCCGGAACATGGTAATTCCTCCAGCTTCTGGTACTTATATTATGAAGGAATTTATTTTCCACGAAATAATCTTTCAAAACATTAAACACTTATTCATCTTTCGTGCCTCTTGTCACAGTTCTCACGAAGAGCAGTTATTCGTGGTTTTCATGGTGCATAACCCAACGAGCATATGCCAATAATATTGCTTGATTACCAGGTAAAGCTGACTCGTCCAGTTGTATTAATAAATGCGTCGTTTGCAGATATTTAGACAAGATGCTTTCAGTGTCACTAATAACTTCATCAACACGTCTTTCAACTGTGCTGTTCCTCAAAAAAGTTCTTTTGAGTAGATCATAAGCATGTTCATATAGGACAGTGTTTAAACCTCTTTAGTACGTTGGCAGTATCAACTGTTCCCCGGCAGTATGTGGCTTTCTAAATTTTGCTATAAATAGCCACATACTACAAGACTCCCACAAACCATCAACAACACTTTGTCAAGCCGACGTGAACATAATGTTCATCGTAGGTCTTTATTAGAGGCTCCTCTTTAAGTATTTGGAAGTATTTCAGATCATTAGCTGTTTTATAAGGGTGACACCCTTTCAAATGATCCTCCAACTAGGATGGTATCATGGCGTAATTACTTAACACTTTGCTGTAGGAAACGACAATGAAGGAATGCAACCAAGCTGCAATTAATCAAAGTGTAGTGTTTACTTTTGTTTTGAGGTTCAGCCATGTTTAGTGTCATTTATCTGTGAACAGTAATTGAGCTATTTAGATAAATACAAAAAGACAAAGCAAACCAAAATCAGTCTTCCTAAACTACATGATCGACGTGTCTCTATGCAATGGAAGCAGCTACAAAAAGAAACTTTGATAAAAATAATTTACTCGCTTTTCTTAGCACTTCCAAACAACATGACAATGTCAAGCAAAATACGCACAATGCTGGTGTAATATTTTACAATATTATTCATTTCAGAAATCGGTTTTCGACTCTTACACCGTCATCAGATACAAAGATAAATATATGATGCAGTCAGAATTTGTTGGGTCAAAGATTTTAAACTATTTCATCTACACACTACTTCCATTACCAGGCACGAAAGTGCTAATGTTACATTTAGGAATAAAACTAAAGGTCTTGTTTTACTGTAAATGCGTTGTATGCTGGTTAGACTAAGATAAAAATAAGTGGCACATTAACATATGAGCTATTTTCAAATTGCAACAATTGTCCATAGAAGAACATATATTTAACAACAAACGTTGGTGATATGTTCCAAGTGTGTAGTTGAACAAAATAATCTTGTCTTTAATAGGTCTTAAATTACGGACAAATAAGATATAGTGCTGACAGCGAGTTGGTTAAGTAAAGCAGCTATGATTATACGAAGTATATTTTTAACACGACAAGAGAAATTATAGTAATAGAAATAAAGGAATATGGGTCATCTGAGTAAGAGGGTAATTTATTGCATGGGCTGTTTGAGACCATGAGTAGCATCTGCAGTAATAAGTGGCGAGTAAGGGTCATTCAGTACTCAGGTTGGTCAGATGGACGTATTTTTATAAATTTTCATTACTTCATCCATCGTTTATGGATGTGATGTAATACTTCATGTTGCACTTTGTAACGATGACCGTCGTTAAGCAGGTGGTCTTTTGAAGTAGAGTCTCTTGTTCTAAGTTGTGATGTTCCTTCAAGCGGATGCATATTTCCTTGCGAGACTGGCTTACTCAGAATTTGTCACAGTTCGAAGTAATATTTGTCCCCCTTTTCCAGAGCTGCAGTACTGTCATTACCATTGGAGTGGCAGGTCGAGAACGTGGTAAAGAAGAGAGTGCACCTGTTTTTTCTGCTTTTTCTGCATTATGAAGTCTACCAATGTAGGATGGTAAGGAAGGGAGCATTCGCATGATGCTATTTTTTTTTTTCTTTTTGACTACATTCAATTGCATTTGGAAGTTGTCTTCACTGATGGGGAACGATGTAGCATTGAATGAAATATCAACGCGTTTATGGGTCACAGGGTGTTTATAATTGGCAGATATTACAATATCTGTGTCGGTAGGTTTTCCATAAATCCTTAAAGTATGAATACTTTCACTGATGTCTATGGTTGGATCTAAATAATTTATTCAGTTACCCCTAAACTCCATTGTCAATTTTATACCACTGTGTTTAGAATTAACCTGCACGAGGAAATTCTGATGGTGTTTGGGAGTGCTTGTCAATAAGCACAACGCATGCACAATCTGTGCAACATGACATTGATTCACGTTAGCTAACTACAGCCAGCTCAAAAAGAGAAGAGCGAGGGCTTCTTAATTTGGGATGGGCAGAGGACAGTAGAAGCCGATTCACACCGGTCTGCTCGTGATTTGTGTTCGGCCAATGCCAGCCCTAGCGGTGTTAAATCAGAAACTTGCGTACGTAGCTATTGCGAAAGCGATTGTTTTGCCATTTTGTGTTGTGTCGTAAATTAATTGACCTCTCGATGAAGAACGCTGTTCCTGGCCCATCACGGGTAGCGCCAGATGCTCTTTTCACTTCTTGGAGAAAGGTGAGTCAGTGGAGGTACATTACGGAGTGGAACTACGTAAATAATGCTGAATGCTGCGAGGAAAACAGCGAATAGGAAGTGTCTCTACGCTCTCACTTAGTCGATGAGGGGAACTGCGACGTACACAGGAGAAGGGTTTATCTCTGTGAGAAGAATTTGGAATTTTGGTTGCGACTAATCGTTGATCTAATTTACATCTAATGAACACCGAGTTTTTGATCCGTTAACATGTACACTCCTTGAAATTGAAATAAGAACACCGTGAATTCATTGCCCCAGGAAGGGGAAACTTTATTGACACATTCCTGGGGTCAGATACATCACATGATCACACTGACAGACCCACAGGCACATACACACAGGCAACAGAGCATGCACAATGTCGGCACTAGTACAGTGTATATCCACCTTTCGCAGCAATGCAGGCTGCTACTCTCCCATGGAGACGATCGTAGAGATGCTGGATGTAGTCCTGTGGAACGGCTTGCCATGCCATTTCCACCTGGCGCCTCAGTTGGACCAGCGTTCGTGCTGGACGTGCAGACCGCGTGAGACGACGCTCCATCCAGTCCCAAACATGCTCAATGGGGGACAGATCCGGAGATCTTGCTGGCCAAGGTAGTTGACTTACACCTTCTAGAGCACGTTGGGTGGCACGGGATACATGCGGACGTGCATTGTCCTGTTGGAACAGCAAGTTCCCTTGCCGGTCTAGGAATGGTAGAACGATGGGTTCGATGACGGTTTGGATGTACTGTGCACTATTCAGTGTCCCCTCGACGATCACCAGTGATGTACGGCCAGTGTAGGAGATCGCTCCCCACACCATGATGCCGGGTGTTGGCCCTGTGTGCCTCGGTCGTATGCAGTCCTGATTGTGGCGCTCACCTGCACGGCACCAAACACGCATACGACCATCATTGGCACCAAGGCAGAAGCGACTCTCATCGCTGAAGACGACACGTCTCCATTCGTCCCTCCATTCACGCCTGTCGCGACACCACTGGAGGCGGGCTGCACGATGTTGGGGCGTGAGCGGAAGACGGCCTAACGGTGTGCGGGACCGTAGCCCAGCTTCATGGACACGGTTGCGAATGGTCCTCGCCGATACCACAGGAGCAACAGTGTCCCTAATTTGCTGGGAAGTGGCGGTGTGGTCCCCTACGGCACTGCGTAGGATCCTACGGTCTTGGCGTGCAT
Source organism: Schistocerca serialis cubense (assembly GCF_023864345.2). NCBI lineage: Eukaryota > Metazoa > Arthropoda > Insecta > Orthoptera > Acrididae > Schistocerca > Schistocerca serialis. The sequence continues at coordinate 67,337,515 of NC_064644.1, forward strand.
CCGTGCGTCGCTGCGGTCCGGTCCCAGGTCGACGGGCACTTGCACCTTCCGCCGACCACTGGCGACAACATCGATGTACTGTGGAGACCTCACGCCCCACGTGTTGAGCAATTCGGCGGTACGTCCACCCGGCCTCCCGCATGCCCACTATACGCCCTCGCTCAAAGTCCGTCAACTGCACATACGGTTCACGTCCACGCTGTCGCGGCATGCTACCAGTGTTAAAGACTGCGATGGAGCTCCGTATGCCACGGCAAACTGGCTGACACTGACGGCGGCGGTGCACAAATGCTGCGCAGCTAGCGCCATTCGACGGCCAACACCGCGGTTCTTGGTGTGTCCGCTGTGCCGTGCGTGTGATCATTGCTTGTACAGCCCTCTCGCAGTGTCCGGAGCAAGTATGGTGGGTCTGACACACCGGTGTCACTGTGTTCTTTTTTCCATTTCCAGGAGTGTATGTTGAATTGGACACCTAGAGGTTGGTATAGATCAGTTTGGAGCTACTGCCTTAAATTACCTTACGATGGCTCTCAGATCCGATCACTAGGCTGTACAACGCGCACCGTCTCCAACTGGAAATTAGCGAAAGTAGTTAAATTTTTCCTGTAGACCCGGACACCGGGCCTTCCATTGTGCTAATATTGTCATGAGTCCAGATAACATTGATATTTTGCTTCAGAATATCACTCATTTCACTGCGAGGTTTGTCTGTGTCTCACCATTTGCATTTTCTACGCTAGGAGAATTAGAAATTTTAAAGGGATGTTGGTTACCTTAGACAGCTCACCACGTCCACCGTCTTCGAAGGTGGATCGCCATTAGAGACTTCTGGTAAAATAAGCCTTGGATGATTCGATGGCGGCTATTCAATGGCTTTGAAACAAATTTCCATGGTTTCTAGTTTCCTTTGTTTCCGCTTTTAGCAGATATATTGGCGCTGAGTAATCATGGGTCCTATCATTGGTGACTTTCACAGTTAGTGTTTCCTGTATACTATTACATTCATTTGTTTTTGGGTAAGAGTGCGGCAGCAATCACAATTATCCTTAGTCTGAGGCTGAGTGCAGATGTCAACCTTTGGTACTCTTTTCCTATACATCGAAAAGAAAGATACAAAAACAGGGAGTTACACTGCCTTCTATATTTCATACCTTTCAGTATAATACATCCGTTCTGCCACCTGTGTTTGTTGTATTTTTTCCGGGCATCAAGCTGCGTGATATCCCAAGCAATTAAAATAGACCGAGAGAACTGAATACCATACCCTCCGCATGATGTTTCACCCTTCCTCATGATGCCAGTGTCACGATGATGACGATAGCTACAACAATGCACCATATTTTGAAATTATGTCCGTACTGTAAGAGAAGGATAACTGGCATGATAGATTCCAGGAGAAAAGGAGAATTTGAATAATACAGGTGTCTATATCTGCCAGGTCATCATTTAACCACATCATAATGTTCCTCTACCGATCGTTACTTTCTAAGTTCAATTACATCGATCAGCATCAAGGTAGGATTGCCTTAAGGATTGAATACGGGTATTAAGGCGATAATCGTACCGTTACATGTGCATCCCTAATTCAGCTGGAAGAAAAGGGGCCTTGGGGAGAAAAGAAAAGGCAAGTTTCCTTGAACAGCATTCAATTGTTGATATATTACATTTGAAGGTTTAATGTTTTGCGTTTTAATTATAGCAGAAAGGCTCTGCATCACGATAAAGGTATTAGATGAATATTTGGGAACTGCGTGTACAAGCGAAACGGACAAAATGTTAGTCACACCGTGGAGCATTACGCTAATACAATGAAACACTGCCTCTAGTCTAGATAATTATCTCAGTCCGATGAGGAAAATAGTTCATAAGATTTTCAGCTACTGTCCAGATCTACTGTTCAAATTCTGTTCTTCGGCTCCTTGATGACATGTTGCTTTATATGCAAAACTTCTCTATCATATCGGAAACAATGGACCTAGGTATGTTTAGGAGTGTGGATATGACACAAGTAACAATCACCTGACCACATTCGAAGTGTATAAGTTACGTGGAGTGCCCCATTCTGCTCTCTCACGATCTTTAATGACTTCTCAGGTCACTGATATGGAATACCTGGCAGTAGGTGGCAGGGAAATGAACCTAATATTAAAAAAAGTATGTTTCTGGGGGTGTCCGGATACTTTTTATCACATTGTCGCAATCCTACACACTCTAAACCCAAATCGTTCAGTCGATTTGTCATTATGACTTACTGCTGCGTATGTAGCGTTCTCTAGTAAGCTAGCAAATTCAGATGCCATTCACTCTTCATGCTGAGTGGATCGATTTGCGCAAATTTAACAGGCAGTTCGATGTAATGATATATAACAGAGTTATTGACGTCAGACTTAAGGAAAAAAACGAACAGTGTTTGAAAGGAAAAGGAATCTAGCCGGAGTGTACAAAGAGCTCTTTCGAAGTCAGGTCGCCGTAGGCGCCAAATACTATTTCAGTCACAGAGGCGGCTGTGATAAAGGGGATCGATATGTCTCTCAGCAGTTTGTCCTCGGATAGCGACTGCACCCACCCTGCCTCTTGAAACTCAGTCAGCGATCAGAGTGCAGAGACTTGTTTAGACGAGCTTTTATCAAGGAGCAGCTAGCTAGTTTTATTACTTTCACCTCACTACGACACCAAAGCAAGCAGCCGCTTCTAGATCAGTGAGGTACTTACTCAAGTCTTAATTGTTGGGCACGTCGTTACCAAATTCGATGACGGGAATGAAAAGTCCACTATCCTACCGGCGTTCAAACACGGAGAATCTAAAAGAATGCTTCAGAAATTACATTTTTGTTGTGAAACATTTTCCATAACCAGCTTTGTTGGCTACAAGATCGCGCAGGATAAGTTCAGTTGCGTAATTTGTCAGTTTTCCTTTTTTCACACCAAATGAGTTATTTCCTTTGCGAAACCTGGTCTTTTTTAATAACGTTTTTTACATGTGTAGGTGAGTGAATAATGTGTGTACGGTTTCCTATCATATCTGGGTTGTTGGTGATAGTGAGAGGAAAGCGAGAAGTTGAAACCCGATGATGACACATCTAACAGCATTCAAGGAGCCACCAAGCTCAACTACGCAATCCGAAAGACAGATCATCGCAAATTTATACACTACTGGCCATTAAAATTGCTACACCAAGAAGGAATGCAGATGATAAACGGGTATTCATTGGACAAATATATTATATTTGAAGTGACATGTCATTACATTTTCATGAAATTTGGGTCCATAGATCATGAGAAATCAGTACCCAGAACTACCACCTCTGGCCGTAATAAAGGCCTTCAAACCCCTGGGCATTGAGTCAAATTGAGCTTGGATGGCGTGTATACGTACAGCTGCCCATGCAGCTTCAACACGATACCACAGTTCATCAACAGTAGTGACTGGCATATTGTGACGCGCCAGTTGCTCGACCACCATTGACCAGAAGTTTTCAATTGGTGAGAAATCTGGAGAATGTGCTGGCCAGGGTAGCAGTTGAAAATTTCTGTATCCAGACAGGCCTGTACAGGACATGCAACATGCGATCGTTCATTATCCTGATGAAATGTACGGTTTCGCAGGGATCGAATAAAGGGTAGAGCCAAGGGTCATAACACATCTGAAATATAACGTCCACTGTTCAAAGTGCTGTCAATGCGAACAAGAGGTGATAGAGACGTGTAACCAATGGAACCCATACCATCACGCCGGGTGATACGCCAGTGTGGCGATGACGAATACACGCTTCCAATGTGTGATCACTGTAATGTCGCCAAACAAGGATGTGACCATCATGATGCTGTAAACAGAACCTGGATTCATCCGAGAAAATGACGTTTTGCCATTTGTACACCAAGGTTCGTCGTTGAGTACATCTTCGCAGGCGCTCCTGTCTGTGATGCAGCGTCGAAGGTGACAGCAGCCATGGTCTCCGAACTGATAGTCCATGCTCCTGCAAACGTCGTCGAACTGTTCATGCAGTCCCCGTCGCCATCTGTTGACTCAGTGATCGAGACGTGGCTGCACGATCCGTATAAGCCATGTCGATAAGATGCCTGTCATCTCGACTGCTAGTGATACGAGGCCGTTGGGATCCAGCACGGCGTTCCGTATTACCCCCCTGAACCCACCGATTACATATTCTGCCAACAGTTATTGGATCTCGACCAACGTGAGCAGCAATGATATGATAAACCGCAATCGCGATAGGCTACAATCCGACTTTTTATCGAAATCGGAAACGTGACAGTACGCATTTCTCGTCATTACACGAGGCATCACAACAACGTTTCACCAGTCATCGCCGGTCAACTGCTGTTTGTGTATGAGAAATTTGTAGGAAACTTTCCTCATGTCAGCACGTTGTAGGTGTCGCCACCGGCGCCAGCCTTGTATGAATTCTCTGAAACGCTAATCATTTGCATATCACAGCATCTTCGTGGTGTAGCAATTTTAATGGCCAGTAGTGTCGTTACAGTATAACATGCCGTTTCTTCACAAGACACTGCGTAAAGGATGAGAATCAGGTCCAGAACATTGATGAATAGCACTGTGATAAACTCCAATCCATTACCTGTCCTAACCTAAGTGAAACTATAATCAACCTGAAGACTGATTTGAATGCCACAGTGCCTTACTGGGCGTGGTCGTATTGAAGATGTCTTTGCCTCATTCCAATTTTTGAACAAACTTACATTTGCATTTATACAGGGACCTGGATTTTAACGTATAGTACAAACCAGGATTCAATTCAATATTACAGTTGTTGAAAGAAGCGAGAAGAGATCTGTTGGCAACGAACTCAGGACTCTGGCACTCACTCACTGAGATATCGAGCTCTTACCCAATGAAATTGGGACGCATCTGATCGTCTAGGGTCCAACCGATACCGCCACGATCCCAGGAGAGTCGCTGCAGGCAATGTCGGACTGTAAGCAAAGGCACTCGTGTCAGTCGTCTGCTGCTATGGCCCAAAATTTCGCCTCACTGTCCAAACGGATAAGGCCGTCGTACGTCCCACTTTCATATCTGCGGCTGTTTCACGCAATGTTGCTTGTCTGTTAGGACTGACAACTCTACGCAAACGCCGCTGCTCTCGGTCGTTATTAAGTGAAGGCCGTCTGCTACTGCGTTGTCCATGGTGAGAAGTAATACCAGAAACTTGGTGTTCTCAGCACATTCTTGACACTATGGATCTCGGAATATTGGATTCCGTGACGATTTCTGAAATGGAATGTTCCATGGGTTTAGCTCCAACTACCATTCTGCTTTCAAAGTCTGATAATTCACGTCGTGTGGTTATAATCACGTCTGAAACCTTTTTGCATGAATCACCTGACTACAAATGGCAGGTCCGCCAACGCACTGCCCTTTTATACCTTGTGTATGCGATACTATCGCCATCTGTATATCTGCATATCACTATCCCATGACTTGTGTCATTTCAGTGTAAGGATACTGAAGCTCTTATAGAGACACACAAACAGTCACTTTCCCTCACTCCGCACCTGATAGGAATAGGAAAGGTACTGAATATCTCTGATGTACAATATCTTCCGCCATGCACTGTATAATACGAAGGTAGGTGTGTCTGTTACAATATAAAGGCTATACTGTTGTCAATAAATGATTGACGTCTCATGTAAATGTGGAGATGTTACAGGAGGCTACTGCAGGTCAGATGGATTGCTTACTGAGGTACTTCCTGAAACGAGTCAGCCACTCTAGAAGTGATTAGAAGTGATGTAACCAGCTCAATTTTCTATCTGCTATTGGCCTCAGAGCGTAGCCACCCACAAATTTCCTTAGTTACAGAAATGAGTGGAAGTCGGAGGGTTTCAAATCAAGTAAAAGGGTGGGATATGACAACTCGTTGAGAGGTGGCGTGAGACCCCTCTCATATTTCTCTGAGTAATTCGATCTTCCTCTCTAATTGCATGCTGTAAAAAGTCGCTATTCCTTCACATGTGGACTTCCCACGCAGCGTCTCGGTCCGGTGACAGGCGGGCTACCTGAACTTGAAAGGGTTAAGCAGACGGGTGTGAGGGAGTCGAGTGAATGCTTTCCAGACGCCGACATTGTCATATGAGCGGCGGCGAAACGCCCACAGGGGCCTGACGGAACGGCTGGGCTAGAGATTCCGTTACTTCGCAGAAACTTAGTGAAAACCGTTTCTGGCGGGCTACCAGCGAGGCGTGGGAAAGACTTGTGTTCCCAGACTGTCTTGGCGGGCAAATTCCCGCTTTTTCTGCAAAATCGTAACTGTGATTGGCTTGCTCAGGGCATAGCTCCGTGAAGTTGCAAAATCGGTGCAGAAATTGGCGCCAAGAATCTCCATTGGCGGAAAGGTAGTGCTACGGCAATACAGTGGATTTTTCCGCCAGTTTTCGACTTGCTGATTGTAACGTTTAACCACGGCCACTGTCGTGGGGGCAGGAATGTTCTGTGTTCGTTTTCTATGGGTGCTCTTGTGTGTGTCGGCTCTCGCCTTTCGGTTGGAGTAGGTTACAAGACTGAGCTCTCGCTGCTCTGGACAGCCTGCCTTCCGTTGGCTGTCTAATATACTTTTATTTAATTGTAACTGTTTGACGAAGTTGCTGAAGTTCCGACTTCAACGTAACTTTCCGTGTTGGCAATTGAGCGTTCTGCGCACAAGCGGCCTATGTTGTCTCTCTTGAGCAGTTTTGACTAAAGTTGACTGTATGGGAGTTACTGTGTGACTTCGTTTGTTAAAATGAATCACTGTACCGTCAGTGATTGTGTGGCGAGCCTTCTTCGTCTCCTTCAGAGGCGCATTTGTATTAATAGAAAGTCTTTAGTCTGGAACAACCAGACCAGGATAATTTGTTTCGGGCTATACTCGCGACGTTATCATCACCACGACGAGGCGTCGGAGCAACCAGCCATCGCCTCCGGTACGCCAGATCGTGTTCTTTCAGTTAAGAAGACAGCTTGGTAATGTATGTCACAGCACCGGCAGATTAGTGATTTTCCTAGGTGATAATCAGAGCTCAGCAGAGCGCACTTGTTCGTCTTTTTCTAACTCTGTTCCGTCTTGGGTGTTCATTTTCTGAGTTCTCACTACTGTAGCAGCAATTAATATTGGGTTGGCTGTGTGTTTCTCTTAAGATTTGTGTTGCAAGGAATTGGCTCCACATACCACTTCATCATAAATGTCACAATCTAGTTTAGGGACAATTTCACCTTCACAGCGTTTATTTCATTATCCAATTTGAGCCAATTTGATCTATTGTAAATGTTTCATGTGCTTTGTTTATTATTTTGAGTTCAGTCATAATAAATCATATTGTTATTTTGGACAGAACTGTCATTCTGTTAATCGGTAGGGCAACCTGTTCATTTCTCACTACGTTAATGAAACTTTCCTTTATTCAACTTATTTATCAAATTAAATTATTGCAGGTGCCAAACTCTTCTCTACTCCACTTGCAGGGCCGATTACAGTCAGTTCGCGTTTCTCTTTAATCCATGTGCAAAAGCAAAAGTCGGAGTTAGAATAGGGGGGGGGGGGGGGCTTAGAGCATCATTTATATATGAAGATTCTAGAAGAATTTAGTGTTAAATATACTGCTAGCCCCGGTACCTCGCATCGTATTTCATATCACACAGTTTTCACGTTGTCAAAGCGTCTTTGTAGGCAGTTTAACTCACATGAAATAATATGGGACTTTTCCGCAGTCCTACAGCTACACCTATACTCCAAAAGCCACCTTTCAGTGTGTGATGCAAGACACTTAAGCAACTACTTCATTTCACCCTGCTGTTTGGCTACCCTGAATAAGATAGCAAAAGGGGTAAAAGTTTCGCAGTCTAGTGCGAAACTCTTTCACTACATTACGGCAATGTCGACACGAGTCGGCAGCAATGAAAACATTTCGCCACCGAGGCGGTGTCAGGACAAACACAACATCGGCGTTTCTGGCGAGCCAGGCAACAGACTTCAGCAGAATGTAGTGGTTCTGAACAGCCAAACGGTGTCACATCAACTCCGTCACGTGACTAAAGAAAGGCTACGGCGAATGCAACAAATGGTACCAAGAGCTTTTGCAGGTCGGATACTGGCGGTGGAAACATTCCTCCACCTCAATTCGAAGCACCTACCTCAGAATCGAACGTCATTGTACAGTTGTGGTTTAACGACTTCGGCAGCGGAGGTGGGTACCACATATAAATTAAATAGGTAATTATGTAATAATATGCGTAATACAGTGCAATGTAAGGTTGGGAAAATAGGTAACTTTCTGCAATCACGTGTAAAGCGAAACGAACCATTTGTGGACTTTGATCAGTTTCGTGTCTTAACTACTGATCTGGGTGATGCTGCAAATACAATATGTCATCATGTCCACCTCCTCTATTATGTTGATCATACAAATGACCAACCTGTTCTAGAACACCGTGAACAATGGTGATACTGACAGACAGAGCTATATAAAAATCCAAGGAATATGACAATGTCCGATTATGTGACCTAAAATGTGAATACTGCTGAGTTACATCCCGGTGTAAAATAATGTGAAAGAAAAGTAATAGATTTAAAAAGTGTATCCCTTTTAAAAAGCAGAATTGTGGTACGCTGCTTAAAGGTTTTTTACCTGTGTCGCAAAACTTCGGGCTTCCTTGACCTTGAAGAGATCCACAGAACTCAATTGTGTCCCTATAACCCTAAGACAACAGACTCTCTTACGGATGCTAACAGTTCTTCCAGTTTCCGTTACGTAGCAGGCAGCCATACATGTATTTCGCACGCGTCTGCATTATTGAAAGCTTTCGCAGCAACAGGAGTTGTCCATACCACATTCTGTACCCTGCAACCACTCTAGAATATTGGTTAGCTGCCTCCCAAGCGAATCACATTGCTCTTTCGTTCGCCGACGTCTCTGAAAAAATGTAAGAGCGCGGTCGGTTGGTTTTCGTCTCTTTCACTTCTTCTGCTTTTCCTTCTCCACTTCGTAGCTCTTCCAATCACTTTCTCGACGAATCCTTTGAATCTAAAGGATCAAATTTGTGGTACCATTAGATTCAGGGAAATTCTGGAATGCTGAAACATAAGCCTTTTAGGAAAGAAATAAACTGGAAGCGTCTCGAAGCTAAGGCGAAATGGCTCCATGAACAGTGTGAAGGCATCATAAAAGAAATGATTGTCCGAACTAACGAACTGACTCAGCACATAGGAAAGTCAAAATTCTGCGGAATACAGGGGTGTTCTAAATGGAGAGACGGGTTAAATACATTTACAAGAGCCAAGAAGAAAGAGGGGAAATGAAAAATGGGATGCAATCTTTTGCCCCACTGTTCACTCGTGACATCGAAGAAATAATGATGGAATAAATGAATGTTTCAAGAGTGGAATTAAAATTCTAGGTGAAAGGATGGCTCCGACAAGATGCGCTGATGGCATTGCTATACACAGTGAAAGAAAAGAGGAATTACAGGCTCTTCTGGGTGGAATGAACATTCTAATGAATACAGTATAAGATCTGAGAGTAAATCGAAGAAATATGAAGATAATGAGAAGTAACAGAAATGAGAACAGCGAGAAACTTAATATCAGGATTGATGGTCACGAAGTAGATAAGGTACTCTGCTACTTAGACAGCAAAATAATTCATTACGGACGGATCAACGAGGACATCAAAAGTGGACGAGTGATGGCAAAAAGGGCATTTATGGCTGAGAGATGTCTACTGGTGCCGACCGTTGAGACCGACCGGTTCTAGGCGCTTCAGTCCGGAACCAAGCTGCTGCTGCGGTCGCAGGTTCGAATCCTGCCTCGGGCATGGATGTGTGTGATGTCCTTAGGTTAGTTAGGTTTAAGCAGTTCTAAGTCTAGGGGACTGATGACCACCGATGTTAAGTCCCATAGTGATTAGAGCCATTTGAATTTGTCTACAAGTATGAAACATAGGGCTCAATTTGAGGAAGAAATTTCTGAGAACTCACGTTGGGAGCACAGCATTGTATTGTGGTAAAACGTAGTCTGTGAGAAAACCGGATCAGGAGCGAATCGAAGCATTTAAGGTGCGGTGCGGTGCTACAGACGAATGTTGAAAATTACATAGACTGTTAAGGTAAGGAGCGGGACGGAATTGGAGGGGAAAGAAATGCAAGCATTACATTGAGAAGAAGAAGGAACAAGATGTTAGAGCGTCTGTTAACCCTTTGTATCGCCATGTCACAGTTATGCAACATACCATTCAAATCTTCATAAGTAATTTATCTCGAATCTTAGAGAATGAAACTCACAGTGTTGCAGTACTCGAACATTACATCTACATCTACATCTACATCTATACTCCGCGAGCCACCTTACGGTGTGTGGCGGAGGGTACTTATTGTACCACTATCTGATCCCCCCCTTCCCTGTTCCATTCACGAATTGTGCGTGGGAAGAACGACTGCTTGTAAGTCTCCGTATTTGCTCTAATTTCTCGGATCTTTTCGTTGTGATCATTACGCGAGATATATGTGGGCGGTAGTAATATGTTGCCCATCTCTTCCCGGAATGTGCTCTCTCGTAATTTCGATAATAAACCTCTCCGTATTGCGTAACCCCTTTCTTGAAGTGTCCGCCACTGGAGCTTGTTCAGCATCTCCGTAACGCTCTCGCGCTGACTAAATGTCCCCATGACGAATCGCGCTGCTTTTCGCTGGATCATGTCTATCTCTTCTATTAATCCAAACTGGTAAGGGTCCCATACTGATGAGCAATACTCAAGAATCGGACGAACAAGCGTTTTGTAAGCTACTTCTTTCGTCGATGAGTCACATTTTCTTAGAATTCTTCCTATGAATCTCAACCTGGCGCCTGCTTTTCCCACTATTTGTTTTATGTGATCATTCCACTTCAGATCGCTCCGGATAGTAACTCCTAAGTATTTTACGGTCGTTACCGCTTCCAATGATTTACCACCTATGGCATAATCGTACTGGAATGGATTTCTGCCCCTATGTATGCGCATTATATTACATTTATCTACGTTTAGGGAAAGCTGCCAGCTGTCGCACCATACATTAATCCTCTGCAGGTCCTCCTGGAGTACGTACGAGTCTTCTGATGTTGCTACTTTCTTGTAGACAACCGTGTCATCTGCAAATAGCCTCACGGAGCTACCGATGTTCTCAACTAAGTCATTTATGTATATTGTAAACAATAAAGGTCCTATCACGCTTCCCTGCGGTACTCCCGAAATTACCTCTACATCTGCAGATTTTGAACCGTTAAGAATGACATGTTGTGTTCTTTCTTCTAGGAAATCCTGAATCTAATCACAAACCTGGTCCGATATTCCGTAAGCTCGTATTTTTTTCACTAAACGTAAGTGCGGAACCGTATCAAATGCCTTCCTGAAGTCCAGGAATACGGCATCAATCTGCTCGCCAGTGTCTACGGCACTGTGAATTTCTTGGGCAAATAGGGCGAGCTGAGCTTCACATGATCTCTGTTTGCGTGATCCATGTTGGTTATGATGAAGGAGATTTGTATTATCTAAGAACGTCATAATACGAGAACACAAAACATGTTCCATTATTCTACAACAGATTGACGTAAGCGAAATAGGCCTATAATTATTCGCATCTGATTTATGACCCTTCTTGAAAATGGGAACGACCTGCGCCTTCTTCCAGTCGCTAGGTACTTTATGTTCTTCCAGCGATCTACGATAAATTGCTGATAGAAAGGGGGCAATTTCTTTAGCATAATCACTGTAGAATCTTAAGGGTATCTCGTCTGGTCCGGATGCTTTTCCGCTACTAAGTGATAGCAGTTGTTTTTCAATTCCGATATCGTTTATTTCAATATTTTCCATTTTGGCGTCCGTGCGACGGCTGAAGTCAGGGACCGTGTTACGATTTTCCGCAGTGAAACAGTTTCGGAACACTGAATTCAGTATTTCTGCCTTTCTTCGGTCGTCCTCTGTTTCGGTGCCATCGTGGTCAACGAGTGACCGAATAGGGGATTTAGATCCGCTTACCGATTTTACATATGACCAAAACTTTTTAGGGTTTTTGTTTAGATTGTTTGCCAATGTTTTATGTTCGAATTCGTTGAATGCTTCTCTCATTGCTCTCTTTACGCTCTTTTTCGCTTCGTTCAGCTTTTCCTTATCAGCTATGATTCGACTACTCTTAAACCTATGATGAAGCTTTCTTTGTTTCCGTAGTACCTTTCGTACATGATTGTTATACCACGGTGGATCTTTCCCCTCGCTTTGGACCTTAGTCGGTACGAACTTATCTAAGGCGTACTGGACGATGTTTCTGAATTTTTTCCATTTTTATTCCACATCCTGTTCCTCAGAAATGAACGTTTGATGGTGGTCACTCAGATATTCTGCGATTTGTGCCCTATCACTCTTGTTAAGCAAATATATTTTCCTTCCTTTCTTGGCATTTCTTATTACACTTGTAGTCATTGATGCAACCACTGACTTATGATCACTGATACCCTCTTCTACATTCACGGAGTCGAAAAGTTCCGGTCTATTTGTTGCTATGAGGTCTAAAACGTTAGCTTCACGAGTTGGTTCTCTAACTATCTGCTCGAAGTAATTCTCGGACAAGGCAGTCAGGATAATGTCACAAGAGTCTCTGTCCCTGGCTCCAGTTCTGATTGTGTGACTATCCCATTCTATACCTGGTAGATTGAAGTCTCCCCCTATTACAATAGTATGATCACGAAACTTCTTCACGACGTTCTGCAGGTTCTCTCTGAGGCGCTCAACTACTACGGTTGCTGATGCAGGTGGTCTATAGAAGCATCCGACTATCATATCTGACCCACCTTTGATACTTAACTTAACCCAGATTATTTCACATTCGCATTCGCTAATAACTTCACTGGATATTATTGAATTCTTTACTGCTATAAACACTCCTCCACCATTGGCGTTTATCCTATCCTTGCGGTATATATTCCATTCTGTGTCTAGGATTTCGTTACTATTCACTTCCGGTTTTAACCAACTTTCCGTTCCTAATACTATATGCGCACTATTTCCTTCAATAAGAGATACTAATTCAGGAACCTTGCCCTGGATACTCCTGCAGTTTACCAATATTACGTTAACTTTTCCTGTTTTTGGTCTCTGAGGACGGACGTTCTTTATCAACGATGATAATTATTTCTCTTTCATTCGAAATTCTCAGAGGTTCTGTCAAATATATCTGCTGAGAGGGGTTCAATTGTTTTCCTAGGATCCTGTTATCTGAAGACAGCAGATTTTGAGGCGCGAAAAATCAGAAAGAAATGTTACGTAAAACTGAACTGACACTGAATTTAACCGGTGTGCATCCATTTTACACATTCTGATAGATATATTTGGGAAATTATACCTTTATGCATATGTAAGAGAAGTTATATATGTGTTGCAGGAAAGCAGCATTGAGTAGATTTGGTTCTCAAAAACCGCCTATTTCTAGCATGACTCTTAAGATGAGATATGTGATTCCTTCCAGTGCCAACAGCAATTTGCTTCGTGCTTCAGTTCTGCCTGTGATAGATTGTTCATAATACGGCCTCTGACAAACAATCTCAATGAAGCATTTGGTTATGTACCCCTTGAGCAATATCTGACTGTAGATGAAAAATGTTCCCATCAAAATCTGATTACAGCATGAAACAGCTGAGGCTATCAAAGGAGTTTTACGCCATGTATTAGGATTTGCTTACAAACTTGAGGTTTAAACAGGCAAATTGAATTTTGCAAGTGACAGAGAGCTAAATATGAGAGCTTCCTAAAATATTGTCGTACGACTGGCAAGGGATATCAGAATTATTGTCTGATTTTTTATAATGCCTTCAGAGTAGTTCCTTTTTTGAAGTACCTGCACTAAGAGGAGATCGTTAGCTGCGTTCTATTACTAACAACTGATATCATTTCTGAAGGGATAAAAGAAACATAGGTATTTTGTAATCTAGCTGACATTAATGGAGCAGACGTTTCTGTGGTTAGCAGGAGCGATAGTAGAGTAGCAAATCTGTCAAGAACATTTGCAGGAGAAATGCCTATATCAAAGGAGCAAAACTATGACAAATGTCAGAAAAACTACAATTCCATTGTGAGGCTATTGAGCATTGGAGAACATATTCGGCACATGGGTGTGGTGGAGGTGACAAAAAGTATTGTGGGGAGATATCAAATACCTTTGACGAACAAAAGAAGACATGTATGCATATTTTATCATTGTCTTGACGTGACAAATGTGTGGAAAAAAAGCCACCTGGATGTAAAAAAAGTCATCGATTTCAGGCGGAAGAGGATATTTAAACACAGAAACACAAAGGCCTCTTAGAAAAAGTGCCAACAAAACATTTTCATCAGCACCAAGTAGTTCACTGATTAATATGGACTAAAAAGAGAATTACATGCAAAATCCCTAAATATATAGGTTATGCACAAACCATCTGTTAAAACTCTGGTATTGAACTCTGTTTCAACAAATTTAACAATTGTTCCAATAAATTATATGTCACGTAGCGCAACTGAAATGCTACACTTCATACGAAAAAATTATGATCTTCAATCTAGCAGAACAACGACATACACTTTCTGCAATAAAAATTGTGTTCATTGGGAGAAATGATTTTTTAAATTATTTTTTCTCACACCATGTCTACTGAAGAACATAATTTCACCTATGTCACTGAATCGATGGACCCTGCATGTCACTGTTCCAGCTGGCGAAGGTTCTGTAATGGTGTGGGGCGTGTGCAGTTGGAGTGACATGGGACCCCTGTTACGTCCAGATATGACTGTGATAGGTGACACATACGTAAGCATCACCTGCATCCATTCATGCCCATTGTGCACTACGACGGACTTGGGCATACCCCACACGCCCAGAATTGCTTCAGAGTGGCTCCAGGAACACTCTTCTGAGTTTAAACACTTCCGCTTAGCACCAAACTCCCCACACATGATCATTATTGAGGATATCTGAGATGACTTGCAACATGCTGTTCAGAAGATATCTCCAGCACCTCGTGCTCATACAGATAAATGAACAGCCCTGCAGGATTCACGGTAACAATTCCCTCCATCTCTACCTCAGACATTAGTCGAGTCCAGCCATGTCTTGTTGCTGCTCTTCTGCGTGGTCACGGAAGCCCTACACAATATTTAGTAGGTGTACAAGCTTTTTTGGCAGTGTAAAAAGGATTCTGGAAAGGTTATGAATGGTTTGAGGCACGAATCTACAGGTCTAAGAGTTTGGTGGAAGAGATAACTGATTTCCCTCTGCGAGTTGGTATTAATAATGAGATGAAGACAGATCGCTTACAAGAGGTTAAAAAAAAAATTACAGGCGTGAATGCGGTGTCATGACGCGAAAGCGCAGTTTGCTAAGTTTTGCAATTGGGGACATCTTTCTCGTTACAGCGATGAAAAATCGAGCGAGATTGATAATGAGATTTGAAAATTTAAATTCATATGAAATGGATCATTTAAGATTGTCAGTGCACCTCATAGTAACGCTTACAGCTTAGCTTCTCCTAACTCGGTCAAACTGTCGGGTGTACGTAACGTTGTTGAGTTGAAATTGAATCACTCAAAAACTGATTAATCTGAGAACGAATTTCAAGTAAAAATTTAGTTATTATTGTAATTTTCTAAATTTATGCCAAAATTATTTCTAGGGCCAAACGGTCATCAATGAATTTGCCGAAAAGTATAGCGATAAATTTATAAACGTCGCTCTGGCACATGTATCATTTGCAATTTTGTAAATAATTTGTGGTGAACATTCTGTTATTCCTTGATTATGTAAATGAATAGCGTTGGACTCAGACACTGTGTGAGTTTCAGGTCTGTATATGAATGTGATTATGGACAGTGTTGAGTTATTCACTGTCATATAAATATGGGCCAACAAATAGGGATGAAACATACCGCTGTCGCGCAGTCAACAATGCCATTGTCTGGACTGAGCAGCTGCGGGCTCTCAGAACGCTGCGGCGTCTTTTGTAAATACGCCGTAACGGGATGTTTTTGTTTTCAACAAAACCACTGTAAAGCTTTGAAAACATTTACGTTTTATCTCGACGCTAGCATGAAACACATGAACTCTCATAATGAGAAACGCAATCTGTTAACGATTATGAAACTTACGGAATTAATGCATTGTCGTCATGCTAATTACCTCTGCCTCACTAACTGTTCATTCTTTATTGCTTAAGTAGCTTGCTTAAGTAGCTTGCAGTTTTAAGTATTAACGTCATTCACTTACTGACGTAAAATTTCGCTGGCAAAACTAGTAACTAAAAATGTATCACAAATTAAAAGAGTGCACGATTTCATTTATTCTTTATTTAGCTTAGCGAGTGAATTCTGCTGGCTTACTGTGTATTTTATTGTTGTTGTATTAAAAGTAAAATCAGTTGCTCGTTTGCTTGAAGTAAATTCAATTCAATCTTTCAATAATTAAAAGTAAACTGCTTCCTTTTTCCAAATTTTGTATTACGTTACGCTGTGGTTACTGAAAGTCATTTTTAAGTAACCAAGTTTCAGTTACAGTCAGTCAATTATTTAACAGGCAGCGTCATTTAACTTTGCTTTCAAAATTTATTATTTCAGAATAGGTAACTGTGAACTCAGTGCTTTCTGATTCAATAATTTTCTCGTGAACTGTTGTGTTGTGGGGAAGCGTGACAAGCATGTGCTGCTACGCCAGTGATTACTTGCATAATTTTCTTTACATTTTGTATATTCATTGCCCTAGTGGTCGAGCGACCGTTTGATTAGCCACTTTTTTGTGCTTATCAGGTTTTCGTATTCAATATTACTTTGTACCCATTTCCCAACTGCGTGGTTCGTGAGCGATTGCACTAAACAGAACCTCCACCAGCGTGAACGGTCCCCTGCTGATATGCAGGGTCCGTGGATTCATGGGTTGTCTCCATACCCGTACACGCCATTCCGATCGACACAATTTGAAATAAGACTCATCCGGCCAGGCAACATGTATCCAGGCGAGGCGTAAAGCTTTGTGTCGTGCAGTCATGAAGGGTACACAAGTAGGCCTTCGGCTTCTAAAGCCCATATCGATGACGTTTCGTTGAATGGTTCGCACGATGAACCGTTCTTGCAGGATGCTTTTCCGGCAGCAGCGATGTCGGAGATTTGATGTTTTACTGTATCCCTGATATTCAGGGTACTCTCGTGAAATTTTCGTCCCGGAAAATCCCCGCTTCATCGATACATTGGAGATGCTGTGTCCCAACGCTCGTGCGCCGGCCAGAATAGCACGTTCAAGCTCACTTAAATCTTGACAATCTGTCATTGTAGCAGCACTAACCGATCTAACAACTGCGGCAGACACTTGTTGTCTTGTACAGACGCTGCCGATGACTACGCAATATTCAGCCTTTTTACATATATCTGTATTTGAATACGCATGCCTATACCGGTTACTTTGGCGCTTCTGTATATTTATTGCTGCTAGTGCTCGTAGTTTAAACCCAGAATCCTGTAATATGTCTCCAGTCTTTTACTTGACATGAAAGAAAATGAGCTGCATTTTTCTGCACTATTTTTGTGATAATTATTTCCAAATGTTGGTTACTGCTGTAATGTTTCCCGAAGTGTTAGCGGGTTTCGTGATTGTGTGATTTCGCGCAGTAGCATTGAGACGATTTTATCGCTGCTCAATAGACTCTGCGATTACAATAAAACATTTCTGTAATAAGATGATCTGTGTAATATGAAATGAACTGAACCGGCAACCTTCTGTTCTCTCTCTCTTCCTATTCAGGCATTGTCCCGTACGGTCACAATAATCTGTATTACGTAGTGCGTTTTTTTGTACTCATTTTGCATAACAATTGTTATTTAATTTCATTTTGTTTATCATTACGACTGATCATACCTTTTTTCCTCAGCTTTTTCATGAATTTGATAAGTAAATGTGGCTTGCTTTGTGTGGGGATGTCTGTTGGTGTATGAGCGCATATTAATGGCAACAATAAGTGAAATACGATTGGTTTGCCTCCAAAATAGAGCCTGGATCTAAAATTTCACCTTCTGCAAAACGAAGTCCGATAGCTTTTAGGTGTAAATCACGTTCCTGAATTATATTCGCCAACAGAAGATCGCGGTAGAGAAGCCTAGCTAAAAATATTAATAATTACCTATGATTGTGGTAATTGCATTCCAATTTCAATATTTAAGAAAATAAATAGTACTTAAAAAATAAATAAAATTAAGAATTAAATTATAAAACCGCCGCCATAAAAATCGTGGCCAAATTCACTTGCCACTAAGAGTGCCGGCCATTCGACATTAGTCCAAAGTGCATGTATTTATTTTACCCAGACAACAGCACTGAAGTGATGTAATGATCGGCTGAAGTGGAACACAGTGATGTGTACTTACTTGGAACTCAATAGTGAGCATGGAACATAACCTGTGGAACAGACTGTAGCGCTGGAAATTGATGAATGCGACGTCACGTGAAACTGTTACACGACGACACGATGCTAAGCGCTTAAGAAACAAAAACTTCGATAAATACATTTGCAAACATGTTTAATGTACGGTATTCTGCGGACATTAATGAATGTGCGGAAACCGAAACTAACATGAGCGTGTTTGTGCAGTAACGGTGTTGATCTCAACTGACAGTAAAGTCCATGAACAAAAGCCATACATTAGATCTTTTGTATCACAACACAAACATGTATAATATGTAACCCACAGCTATCACCGAACAAACTGATGTAAATTAGTGTTGTAAGTGATTACAACTACCTAATAATAAAATTCTGTTTAGGGAGTGTGTATTAAAAATTCTGTTACTGGCCCCAATCTACGAATGTTCCACGTAACCTCGTATCCTGAGCTGACTGGATCCTGTCGAGCAAAAGTGTTCCATAACTCCGCATTCTTCTTTCCCCATTGCAGACAACGCAGATCGTCCTGAGGTGCAAGAATGAATAATTTTCAACTGGGTTCTTACCGCAAACTGTTTAAAAAAAACGTATTTCTCTAACGAAAACCCATACGATGGTTCCTAAAAAATACTAACTTAATGTCTTTTCCTAACGATGATGTAATTTCAAGGCAAATTACATTCCTGCCAAAGCTAAAGCAGGCTTCAGCTCATACGAATGAAATGATGAAAAGAACAGGGCAATCCAAAGACTAAAACTTGATGAAGCGATGTAAATTTTTAAAACTTTTTACAACTTCAAAAACTTTTAAAAATTTAGGTGGCTGTGAAATGTTTTCGCAAGTTATAGCGGATTTCGTGACTGTGTGTTTTCGCGTAGTAGCTCTGAGACGATTTTATCGCTGCTTAATAGACACTGCGATTACAATAACACATCTCTGTTATAAGATAATCTGTGTAATTTGAAATGAACCGGACGGGCAACCATTTGTTCTCTCTCTTCCGGTTCAGACACTGTCCGGTACGGTCGCAGTAATCTGTATTACGTACAGATTATGTTTTCTGTACTCATTTTGCGTAATAATAATTATTTAATTTCATTGTGTTTATCATTACCACTAAACGTACCTCTTTTCCTCAGCGTTTTGAAGAATTTGATAAGTAAATGTGGCTTACTTTGTGTGGAGAGGTCTGTTGCTAAATGACCGCATATTAACGGCACCAACCAGTGGAATAAGATTGGTTTACTTTCAAAATAGAACGTAGATCTAAAATTTCACCTTTTGCAAAACGAAGTCCGATAGCTTTTAGGCGAGAATCACGTCCCAAAATTACACTCGCCAACAGACAATCCCGGTAGAGAAGCCTAGAGAAAAATTCTCAATCATTACTTATGGTGGTGGCAATTTCGTTGCAATTTCAATATTTAAAAGAATAAATAATTATTTCAAAAAAATTATAAAGAAAATAGAAAATGTAACCTTACTGCGTTAGATGTAACTTACAAATTTCCTGTCGTAATGAGTGTCATTTTAAATACCATGTAAAGTGATCGGATTGGTTTAAAGGGAAGACTTGATGGCATTTATCTTTTCGGTTTTCGCAAATCAATAAAAAATTAAATATTGTCAACTTTGTCGAAATTGTTAAAACTATGGCGTGAAAATAATTTTGTTTTGCAAAGAAACAGCACTGAAAGGAACGTAGTTGCGTTTTATTAATACGTGTCTCAGGTAGAGACACGTCGTGCAGTTGCGACGTACAGCCCCGAGCAACAGTATCCATCCACTCAGTAGAATGCTACGCTGCTGCACACATTGATCAGATGAAGACAATGAAGGAGCCGACTACTTTTCCAAACGTGATACTCGAGACCAAGGATATTGTCATAATTATGCTGTTTCTTCCCTCGCCTCTTCTTGGTTTTCACAGTCATGGGGTGGAACATACTACTGAAGTCTTCAGGCGTGCTCTCGAGATGTGCCTGAACAGGTGTGATATGGAAATGAGCGTTTGGGGTCATTGGCCGGGAGGCCCCTTACGGGGCATGTCCGGCCGCTTTGGAGCAGGCCTTATAACATTCGACGCGACATTGGGCAACCTACGTGCCGGATGGGGTTGAAATGATGATGAGACAATAATCAGTCCCTGAGAGGAGAAAATCCCCGACCCAGCCGGGAATAGAACCGGGGCCCCTTATGACGGCAGTCCATCACGCTAACCATTCAGCTATCGGGGCGGACAGGTCTGATATGAGCAGCACAGAGCACTTTTTCCTTTCGCAATGCCATCAGTCTTATGCAATAGAAATGATCAAGATGACGAACATGCAAGGACAAATTTTTAAGAAGACGTGGTTTAGCATCGAGGACTGATATGCTGCTCTGATTACATTTCTGATGATTTACTGACATCGTAGTGAGAACTAAGGTATGTGTTGCTTCCATCTGCTCTCGCGAAGACTTACGCACGGTTTGCTGTTGTCCCCTGACGTGGCTGCTAGTAGGAGATTGTGCTATTGTCTTGGAAAGGACAACATCAGCTTCTCCGCCGGGACGAGGTTGAATGCACAGTAGGGTTCAACGTTCTCGGGAGCAGGACGCTGTCACGGCTGCGCAGAGCGGTTGGCTCTTCGCGCGAGGCGGAGCGTCCGTGCTGCGGACTCAAGTCGCAGCGCTGCTATGCCACAATCAAGGATTAGGATCAGCGGTCATACCGCCAGCAGGTGTGGCAGCTATGGAAACGGTGGAGCGTCTTATCTTGAATGAGACACTTAAGCGGTTAAATGCAGCGGGAGTGAAAACGATATTGTATCGGTTTGAGGACGTCGGTGTCATTAGAAGTTAAACGTCTTTTTTGGTCGGCGGTGCGGCCGAGTGGTTCTAGGCGCTTACAGTCTGGAACCGCACACCCGCTAAGGTCGCAGGTTCGAATCCTGCCTCGGGCGTGGATGTGTGTGATGTTCTTAGGTTAGTTAGCTTTAAGTACTTCTAAGTTCTAGGGGACTGATGACCTCAGAAGTTAAGCCCCATAGTGCTCAGAGCCATTTTAACCATCCTTTTTGTGCTAGGGTGTATTGAAAGAACCATTCCCAAATAGCTTGAAGTGCATTTCAATGAAGATTCTTACCTTTGACTCTACTCTTAGATTTGTAAACAGTTTGCTCGTAATCCCGTTATTTCTCTGATATTCACACACTGCCAGGAAAATCGTAAAACTGCTAAATATCACTTTTGTCTTTATAACGTAGTGCTACAACACGAATAGGTATCAGAAGAATGTCTGAAACCACACTCCACTGGTTTATAGTTGGCTCATCATTTAAAAAAGAACAAAGTGTTTGAGTCGGCTACAATATCGATGAAATAAAATCTTCTGCCTAACAATTTCGGTACGATGAGAAAAATAGCACATTATTTTGATCATCAGTCATAACAGCGGGTAATTAAGAACACTGACGCTGCTGCTGCTCTCTTGCATACGCATATACATAGGATCTAACGAGTGTATGTCCAGATATTTCTATACATCACATAGGACGGTGTACTGAGGAACATTAAGTCATTATTTACGTCATGTGCAGACTAGTATTTATAGCAGGCACACGTTATATGTTTTTGGATTGGGTATTACTTCCAAGTACATGTGATAGGAGCAAGCCGTTAATGCTTGTTTCCCCTGAGTGGCAGGTCAGCTATTGAAATGTGGAAGCTTGAAAGCAAAAGGGTTACTGTGCACTGACGGGCATAGTTGATCTCGCCTCTCAGGGATGGCCATACTGGAAACATCTTGTAGTAATGATAGCAACGAGTTTGTGAGTAGACTGTTCGATGCAAAGAAAAAGCGACCAACACACTGACGTGGTCACGTATTGAGGAACCACATATAAAAATATCTGCACTCATCGTTTGCATCCGTTCTCTGTAAATTGTTGTGATGTGCATTGCAACGGATACTTCCCATTACAGCAGTTATTGGGGATTTTTCATCTTAAATTCATGTATGGAGCACGAGCTGAATGATTTTTTAAATGCCTGGCGCGCTGCCAATTATCTGATTTTGTACTCACGGCCCATACGGAAGCAACATGCAGGGGGTTGTAGTATGTACCCAGAGTCATCATTTAAAATCGGTTTTTGAAACTTTTTGTGAGCAGGCTTCCTCGCGATAGTCTGCGTCTGTCTTCAAGAGTCTGTGACACCATTTGACTGATCAAAGAAACCTGTGTCCATACATGGTCCCTGTCATTGTGCCGTCCTACTTCCTATAGGTCCCACTTACTTTCACAATATTGTGGAACACGTCGCACAAGAAATTTATAATGTCTGCTTTGTAGACTACATTTCCCAAGTACTCTAGCAATTAGCAGAAGTCTGCCACTAGCTTACTTGCGACTAAAAGTTAAGTTATCGTTCCATTTCGTATTCCTGCAAAGCGTAACACTTAGGTATTTAAATGAGTTTACCGATTACAGCTGTGACACGTTGACATTGTGGTCGTAGCATACTGCGATTTCTTCGTATTGTGAAGTGTGCGAATACTAACATCAAGAACTACCGCAAAGGTTCTAATTACTTTTTACCAATAGATACGTTGATTAACGGGCGAGATTTGTGTGTTACACCCACAAGCGCCCTGAACAATAATTCGCTCGCACCCACTAGTCCATCGTTCTAACTCTCTAATACTCATCCACTCCCACTTACACATTCTCACTCACTCTTCTCAATCAATGGTCACCATGTGTTTGTCTCTCTCTGTCACAGCGCTCTCGTGTCACAGTCACAGTCTCCTTCGTTCTGTCCAATTACTACTGTCTCCTCTCACTGTCAGTGCCTCTCTCCTGCTCTCTCTTACTGCTTACACCTGATTCATTCATTCCCGCTGCTGCTGTCTCTTCTCACTTTCAATGTCTCTCTCTTCCTCCTACTCATTGTCATAGACTCTGCCTTTGCCTCTCCGGTTGTCACACGCTTCTCTTTATTCTTCTCCAACTGGCGTTGTCTCCTTCACGGTTTTCCTGGCACTGTTCTGTCACTGTCAACAATTTTCGATTACCACTGTGTCAAAAATGGTTCAAATGGCTCTGAGCACTATGGGACTTAACTGCTACGGTCATCAGTCCCCTAGAACTTAGAACTACTTAAACCTAACTAACCTAAGGACAGCACACAACACCCAGCCATCACGAGGCAGAGAAAATCCCTGACCCCACCGGGAATCGAACCCGGGAACCCGGGCGTGGGAAGCGAGAACGCTACCGCACGACCACGAGATGCGGGCACCACTGTGTCCCACTCTTCCTCAAGCACTGCCATTGTCTCCTTAGCTCTTTGTATACCACAACCACTGTCTACTATCTTCCAGTATTTATTACTTTTCCGTTTCTTTCCCACTGCCATTATCTCCTTGCCCTTCTGCATAAAAAGTGCAAGCTTATTCACGTGCACAAAATTTTAGGAAAATGTTTAAAGATGCTAATGAAGGTAGAATGAGGCAGCTTTATTCCACTTTTCAGTCAGAGTATATTAAATAAACGCGAACATATTCGCACTTTTTGTGATCCCATAAGAGCATTTTTCAATGATTCTGTTCTTCATACGAAGAGAACATTATCGGTCAGCAAAATTTTGAAAGTTTATTTATGTCAAATGTAAATAATACAAAACAGATTCTACACCTCAACGTGGAATTAACGTGCAAAACGATTTTGCATATTCTTGAATACTACAACATGTGGTTCGCAGAATCATTCTGATGATGACGAAGACACTTTCTCCGTGCTACATCACTTTATAAACTGCATTTTCGTTTCATATCGGATTTTGCGTATAGGAATAGAGTAACAATGAACCTCTGTACATTGGGAACGGATATAGGTATATAGAAAATTTTCAAAGCTTTTTGAGATCGGGGTAGTAGAAAACTATAGCACAAATTTCATCCACTTTCATGCATAGCCGTCTTGGAACGCGCGCATCGTTATGCTACGAAAAAATGGTAAAGAAAAAGTGTTTTCTAGGTTCTAGTGTTTTATAAGATCGGGAACCGCAGTGGTAAGACAAGAGATGCTAATCCTGGAGGACAGTGGTTCAAACACTCATCCCAACGCCCAGATTCAAAATATAAATTTCGTCTCAGCAAAACCTGTCTGAAGTAAACAGATAATATGTACAACATAACTAACTTCTCAATTGTTATCTCTTCCTATCAAAAGGCCATGTGAAACACGAATAAAATTTTCACAATATTCAAGGTGTGTCGCTTCGAATAATACACAGCAGCTTTCGAGAAATACCTCCACCAAGGACATTTGGAGTAAAAAATAACTAACTGCTGAAGCTAGCACGGTGTTCAGCCAATGTGGACACTATAGCAGTGTCTGGATTCTCTCGGGAGACTGCTTGGAAATATAACTGCGAAAATGTTCCTTGGATAACTACCACAAGTCTTCATCAGGTTGCCCTCAATTCAGAGTCTGTTGCACGCAGCGACTGTTATATTGACTTGTAAATAATAGATTTCAGCTATCAGTCGTCCTTTTGAAATTGTGTTGGTAGATCTAGATTTCAGCTAGAAACTAGCCTTTCTCAATGCATTCATTATTTACTACAAATCTTTCTTTATCATCGTTCGTACGCTACTTTTCCAGAGGTGTTAATTGCGTTAACCATTACAATATATCGTATGGTTTCAATCTTAAAAGCTCAGCACTGAGTAACGCCGGAACATTTCATATAGCTGCTCCTTCGAATCCACCCTTCTTTCAGCCTACAATATTCAGGAAGAAACGTCAGTGAAGTCGACTTACAGCTGCTGTGCAGTTTTTCCCTTCACTCTGACAGCTCTAGAATATTGGTACCTGCGTTTTTATTTGGTGTTCCAGTACACTTTGATCTATTGTATTGTAATCACAATATGCTATCACCCAGAAGTTTCACTAAGTTTAAGCTGAAGGGCCTATATATCTTGGTTCTTGCCTCCAATTGTTGCTTTACCCCTTTTTCAAGTAGCAAATCTGCCTACCCTACAATAAATCCTCTTCATTGAACATTTCCAGAAGTCCAGAAAGAAAAGTGTCACAGAGACATTTAACTTATGTGCTGTCAGCTCGTTATGTGCCACACACGTAAATGAAACGTTTGTGTGTGTGTGAGTGTGTGTGTGTGAAACACTTTTCTTTCTGGACTTTTGGAAATATTCAGTGTGGAATATTTCTGTGAGAACAACTAAGCTTCAGGGGGGAACGAAGGGGAGAGGAGACCAGGACACACACACACACACACACACACACACACACACACACACACACACACACAGAGAGAGAGAGAGAGAGAGAGAGAGAGATCGTGAGAAGCATTGGGTGCGGCACAGCTCGTTACGACAAAGTGGATTTCACGACTGTTCGTGGAGTGACTACTGGACAACGGGAAGAATCCATAAAATGCAGTAGCTCCCGCCTTTTCCACCACCCATCACACAATATATGCAGTCAAGTAGAAGGCGGTGAGAAATCGTGTGATTCACCGACAAGCGGTACCAGTGCCACAATATATTGTTCGCCATCTACCGATTCGAAAAGCTTAGCTACAATATCATCTCACCGTTGCGTTAGCATCCGTCCAGTTTTCGGGGAGATTTTCACAGAATTCAAAGTACTGTCCAGGTTCCCGGACGAAGGGACTCGAGTCACAGCCGCGTTTTCAAGTCAAGTGAATGAAGAGTAAGAATGATGTGTAAATTCCCTTAGTGTAGAAGAACTAAGACAACCGCTGTCTCGGAAAATGTTCCTGGCCCATACAGTCAAGATTCAGTCGTAGGCGAGCTTCATAAAGCCTTTAATTTTTCTACGTTCTCAGATCCCTCTAAACAACGAAATATAAAAACATTACGTTATGCGGTTTAGTATTTTGACGTATTCCGTGGCTAATACCATGATTTGCTACATTTTTATGAGAGCCCAAAGAAATCCACAAAGACATTTTGCAAGCAACAAATGGCATTACAGAACCTAATAGCTTTCATCTGGATCGATTAGAAGCATACAGTGCTGGCTACGATCCAGTCAAGTATAGTAAGAACAGTTCGGTATTTGTCTTACTGAAAAACGAGAACCAATCGATTTTGAGGTCTAATTGCAACTGGCATGTTATTAATAATACTGTAAAACATGGTCTTAATGTATTTTCTTACGACGTGGAAGCATTAGTTCTTAAAATCTGCAGTGAGTTTGGTTCCTTTACTTCAAGTTTTCAGTCACAGAGAATTTTCAGAGTTTGTGGTAACAGAATTTTAACGGAATATTATACTTTTGCAAAGAATGGCTCTCGCTGCATCATGCAACAGAGTTATATATTGCTGGCCTGCCATCAAGTCATTTCGAAGGGCGAGGAGGATTTGGCATTTTGTGACATTACATGGGAGTATGATGTTGAAGAAACTGAACATTCACTTTCTGAAAGCTATTTACGTCTTACGATAACTAGTTTATACTAGAAGAGAATAGAAGCTTTCGAAAAGTGGTGCTACGGTGTTGTGGCGTGGTTACAGCCGTGTGCTTGACAGCGCACACGGCTTTAACCACGCCACAACACCTAGGCACGTCAGTCCACAACAGCTCCCGAGCCGGCACAGTGCGACAGCATATTTGATAGCTATGGGACGGCCATCGACTTGTGTCAACATCTTCAATGTAAGACGAGGACCCACAGTCCAATATACTTTTAATTCTGTTTTACTATACGGACTTCCCAACTGTTTGTGATGGTATTTTGTCTTTTTAGTCCGTTTAATTTCGTGACATACACTTTACAACCTGATGATGAGAGCATTGTCTCTTGAAACGCGTTGTTAAAATATGTGTATAAGAATCGCGGTTGAATGCTAACAGTGATAACCATACTAATATAGGCTGTGAACATTATTTTTTTTATTCGTAAGTAAAATGCTAAGACGACTTACTAATTATATACCTGTTATTTTAATTTTTATGAAATACACAAGACACAGTGACAGCGCTGATTGCCACGAATTTACTGTAATCAAGTGGTATCCTCAGTCAGAGAGGTTTGGTACGATTCCACAGGGGCTGTGCTGGCATGTCTCCTATTAACTGCGCATGAGCGGTGGATCAGTTCCAAAGTAACATTTATACAAAGATGGACATGAGATTTTTGGAGAAAAATGAGTTACCATAGTGCTTCGAAATGAATTTCGCATGACAATTACAAGTGTTCTGTGGCACTTTAAGCCTGAGAAGGAAAATTCTATCTCTATCTCTCTCTCTCTCTCTCTCACTCTCTCTCTCTCTCTCTCTCTCTCTCTCTCCCTCTCTTTCTCTGCTTCTCTGTCTCTCTCTCTCTCCCTCTCTCTCTGTCTCTCTGTCTCTCCCCCCCTCACCCTTTCTCTCTTTCCCCCGCTGGTTACTGCTGCTACAGGTAACGAATATATCTTTGTATTTCGTTAACAGCTCTTAAATGAAACCGATCGAAGTAATCAAGCTGGGTCCAAGATTAATTTACAGGGAAATGGAAAGCTGCAATGATCTTCTTCTCGTTTTCCTTTTGCCTAGCGTTAATCCAGACAAGTAATTTGTACGCTTTCTCAGGAGATCGAAAATTCTGTTTCATTATTTAATCACGCGGCCGAATACCCTCCTTGAAAACGTAGAGTCGTCAGGCTAACCTACGAGAGCAAAGTCGTATGCCACATCTAGTAGAGTTTATTTTCTGTGTTAACATATTTTAACTGTTAATGCAGCGTATTCTCTGAGATATAAATTGACGATCAGTATAGCATTTGCCGAAACAACGATGGGAAACCGCCTAAAACAGACGTTCACCCTGACCGGTGTACCAGTCTACGGTCGTTAATCCACCGTTCGGTTTAGAACTGGGTTTCGCTGACCTCCCTGTTTCTAAAACTGACTCAGATCTGTAACATGTCGTAATAACTATTGTTCAACGAGTTGATTAATTTAGATGCCTGTGAATAATTTACCACATTAAAATTAAAGTTACAGTCATCATTTAACAATATAAATTTTTCTCACTGATTAATATTTCTCTCACACACATTTGCGTTTCCTTAAGGTGGCCCAAACTTTGCGAATGATACATTTGTACTTACAAGCTATAACTCAGCACAGAAATATAAATTGAAAAGCAGTTTGTTGTAAGTCATACTTTATTGATTGTCTTTGTATTACATGCAATAAATGTAGTTACCCTGGACTCTCACGTGAGCACATGTTACGTTGACGAACGCTGCTTAATCCTCATTTGGGAGAGAGTGTTCTGAACTAAATGACTCTGGTGGCGGTGGCTTTAGCAGCAATTGGAACTCACTGTCTAATAGAGGAGGACAGGGGTGAGTATCACAGCTGCTCAAGAGATGAGAGCACTGTAGAGCAATGTAAAATATAGAAGAGGTAGTTTTTTAGTTGAAATGCCCACAGAACAATCTATGTAGTACGCATGAACCAGCGAATGCCATAGTGTCAATAATAACAACATGTCTTTCTTTTTTACTTCTCAAATGTACATTTAATCATGTAAAGTTACAACTCTTTCAGCGAGTTTGGTATGTCAAAGGAAAAAACGTCATATGACAGAAGTTTCACCCAAAAAGTTTTGAAATACTGTAATTTATTCAAGCTAAAATTATTTATATGTGTACTGTTGGGTGCCAGGAAATTTATATAGATTAACTTTCTCACATAATCGATCAGTACATTTGTGGCCAGTTTTGGCCTGTGGCAGTTTACAAATACCTTCAATATCAAGTCTCAATGAGCAAGTTCGAAGTAAATGTATGTGACACTTTTTAAAACATTGTTTCGCTTTGCATATTACCACTTGTGTTGCAATAC
Source organism: Schistocerca serialis cubense (assembly GCF_023864345.2). Classification (NCBI taxonomy): domain Eukaryota; kingdom Metazoa; phylum Arthropoda; class Insecta; order Orthoptera; family Acrididae; genus Schistocerca; species Schistocerca serialis. The sequence continues at coordinate 67,366,818 of NC_064644.1, forward strand.
TTACATGTGCCTCTGTGAAATTAGAGTGAGTATATATAAAAACTAGTCATTTAGTTGTACGTACAACCTGTTAACATGCACACTGTGATACCCCATTTCCTAAATAAGTATTTAGATTCAAGTAGAAACCGTTAACAAACACACTGTGTTACCCCTTTTTCTAAATTACTTGGACAACCGACCACTCCACCTGCGGAATGATACAACGTCGTAAAACATTTATATAAACGGTATCTGTGACTGTTCAAATGTGGATTAATCCCTGATGAAACAAATGATTCTAGCTGGTGAAGCGAGGGATCTTCTCTCACTCACACACTCTCATGTGTCATAGCTTCTGATAGAGACGCACACTTTCATAGAAGGTGCGAAAACTTTAATGTTTGCATCGTTTGTGACAGTATTTCAGTTAAGTTCTCAAATGTTTTTATTTAAAATAAGCCATTGTAAATACCTTGTCGTAACCCGTGTTTATCTTATTCATTGTGAATCTAAGACGAGACAAAGTGTAAATCTTGATGAAGTGATGCAACTGATCGGCCGCTACTGTAGCAGCCTATTGGCAAATTTGCATGATCAATCATGCGACCTGCTTTCATAATTCTTTCATGATTTACGAAGTCTGATTACAATTTGATGCAAGCATTTACAAGCACACAACCATAGGCGACTCTAACTTTTATTATCGATACACTACCGTCACTCTATTAATGACCACGAAACCAGCTTGGCCGATTTTTAAACACACACTTGATTTCAATTTAATATTTTTTCTCAAAACTTCTCGTCTTCCTTACAATATTGCTGCTTCCAGGAGTTCCACTAAAAAACTTGTTTTCATGATTACTCTGACCCGGAAATGAAATATTATAAAACACACTCCTGCATACATACACACACACACACACACACACACACACACACACACACACAAGTGAAGTATATCGTCGTGAAGTAGCAATCGCATTCTGCAGTAGTTCTGAAGACGCGTTGAATAGTAAGCGCAATCTGCAGCTTTAACTGAAATGCTGCTCTGATGTTCAAAAAAGGATTCCAAGACTGCTAAACAACACAAGTCTCTTTTCACAGTAATAATCTTAATGGACTATTTATAAAGGAGTTACTGGTACATACCACACACATATTTATTCTATTGTTAATTACGTAGTAGGAATCTCATGAATAAAGTCACGATCTGGAATGTAGATGAAAATGCATTCAGTAAATTGTATTTAGAACGGCATGTACTATTCTTTCATAATGCACGCCTGACTCACTGCCACATTCCAATCGTACGGATTCCTCTCAACAGCGGACGCTAACTACACTACTGGCCATTAAAATTGCTACACCACGAACATCACGTGCTACAGACGCGAAATTTAACCGACAGGCAGGAGATACTCCGATATGCAAATGATTAGCGTTTCAGAGCATTAACACAAGGTTGGCGCCGGTGGCGACACCTGCAACGTGCTGACATGAGGAATGTTTCTAACCGATTTCTCATTCACAAACAGCAGTTGACCAGCGTTGCCTGGTGAAACGTTGTTGTGATCCCTTGTGTAAGGAGGGCAACTGCGTACCATCACGTTTCCGACTTTGATGAAGGTCGGATTGTAGCCTATCGCGATTGCGGTTTACCGTATCGCGACATTGCTGCTTGCGTAGGTAGAGATCCAATGATTGTTAGCAGAATATCGAATTGGTATGTTCAGGAGGGTACTACGGAACGCCGTGCTGGATCCCAACGGCCTCGTATCACTAGCAGTCGAGATGACAGGCATCTTATCCGCATGGCTGTAACGGATCGTGCAGCCACGTCTCGATCCCTGAGCCAACAGATGGGGAAGTTTGCAAGACAACAACCATCAGCACGAACAGTTCGACGACGTTTGCAGCAGCATGGACTATCAGCTCGGTGACCATGGCTGCGGTTACCCTTGACGCTGCATCACAGACAGGAGTGCCTGCGATGGTATACTCAGCGACGAACCTGGTGCACGTATGGCGAAACGTCGTTTTTTTGGATGAAGCCACGTTCTGTTTACAGCATCACGATGGTCGCATCCGTGTTTGGCGACATCAAGGTGAACGCTCTTTGGAAGCGTGTATTCGTCATCGCCACACTGGCGTATCACCGGGCGTGATGGTATGCGGTGCCATTGGTTACACGTCACGGTCACACCTTGTTCGCATTGACGGCACATTGATCAGTGGACGTCACACTTCATATGTGTTACGACCCGTGGTTCTACCCTTCATTCAATCCCTGCGAAACCCTACATTTCAGCAGGATAATGCACGACCGCATGTTGCAGGTCCTGTACGTGCCTTTCTGGATGCAGAAAAAGTTCGACTGCTGCCCTGGCCTGCACATTCTCCAGATCTCTCACCAATTGAAAACGTATGGTCTATGGTGGCCGAGCAACTGGCTCGTCACAAAACGCCAGTCACTACTCTTGATGATCCGTGGTATCGTGTAGAAACTGCATAGGCAGCTGTACCTGTACACGCCATCCAAATTCTGTTTGACTCAATGCCCAGGCGTATGAAGGCCGTTATTACGGCCAGAGATGGTTGTTCTGTTTACTGATTTCTCAGGATCTATGAACCCAAATTACGTGAAAATGTAATCACATGTCAGTGCTATTGTAATATACAGGGTGTTACAAAAAGGTACGGCCAAACTTTCAGGAAACATTCCTCACACACAAACAAAGAAAATATGTTATGTGACATGTGTCCGGAAACGCTTACTTTTCATGTTAGAGTCATTTTATTACTTCTCTTCAAAGCACGTTAATCATGGAATGAATACACACAGCAACAGAACGTACCAGCGCGACTTCAAACACTTTTTACAGGATATGTTCAAAATGTCCTTTGTTAGCGAGGATACATGCATCCACCCTCCTTTGCATGGAATCCCTGACGCGCTGATGCAGCCCTGGAGAATGGCGTATTGTATCACAGCCGTCCACAATACGAGCACGAAGAGTCTGTACATTTGGTACCGGGATTGCGTAGACAAGAGCTTTCAAATGGCCCCATAAATGAAAGTCAAGAGGGTTGAGGTCAGGAGAGCGTGGAGGCCATGGAATTGGTCCGCCTCTACCAATCCATCGGTCACCGAATCTGTTGTTGAGAAGCGTACGAACACTTCGGCTGAAATGTGCAGGAGCTCCATCGTGCATGAACCACATGTTGTGTCGTACTTGTAAAGGCACATGTTCTAGCAGCACAGGTAGAGTATCCCGTATGAAATCATGATAACGTGCTCCATTGAGCGTAGGTGGAAGAACATGGGGCCCAATCAAGACATCACCAACAATGCCTGCCCAAACGTTCACAGAAAATCTGTGTTGATGACGTGATTGCACAACTACGTGCGGATTCTCGTCAGCCCACACATGTTGATTGTGAAAATTTACAATTTGATCACGTTGGAATGAAGCCTCATCCGTAAAGAGAGCATTTGCACTAAAATGAGGATTGACACATAGTTGGATGAACCATTCGCAGAAGTGTAACCGTGGAGGCGAATCAGCTGTTGATAGTGCCAGCACACGCTGTACATGGTACGGAAACAACTGATTCTCCCGTAGCACTCTCCATAAAGTGACGTGCTCTACGTCACCTTGTACAGCTACAGCTTCTCTGACGCTGACATTAGGGTTATCGTCAACTGCAGGAAGAATTGTCTTCTCCACTGCAGGTGTCCTCGTCGTTCTAGGTCTTCCCCAGTCGCAGTCATAGGCTGGAATGTTGCGTGCTCCCTAAGACGCCGATCAATTGCTTCGAACGTCCTCATGTCGGGACACCTTCGTTCTGGAAATCTCTCTCGATACAAACGTACCGCGCCACGGCTATTGCCCCGTGCTAATCCATACATCAAATGGGCATCTGCCAACTCCGAATTTGTAAACATTGAACTGACTGCAAAACCACGTTCGTGATGAACACTAACCTGTTGATACTACGTACTGATGTGCTTGATGTTAGTACTGTAGAGCAATGAGTCGCATGTCAACACAAACATCGAAGTCAACATTACCTTCCTTCAATTGTGCCAACTGGCGGTGAATCGAGGAAGTACAGTACATACTGACGAAACTAAAATGAGCTCTAACTTGGGAATTAAGCATTTCCGGACACATGTACACATAACATCTTTTCTTTATTTGTGTGTGAGGAATGTTTCCTGAAAGTTTTGCCGTACCTTTTTGTAACACGCTGTATTTATAAAATATCATCTGGATTTCTTCTTGGTGTAGGAAATTTAATGTCCAGTAGTATAGATGAGCTTTTGCATACAACTGTCGAAGCTGTTTCGTCCATTGTGGACCGTTAACGACCCCATTGTTTTCGATTACAACAGTATTCCTCAGTGTCACGCAATACTGCAGTGGTACATCGGCCCACGCAAGTGTCAATTGTCTCGTGTGGCTCCCGCCCAGTTGGCGGCACCATAGCTCTTGATAGCTTCCGCACGGCTTAGCACGTGTCTCTACCGGGAGGGCTCATTGTATTCGCCCCGCTTGGGCGTCGACGGTCTCTGTTCGCCAGCGAGAGACGTGCTAACGGAATGAACGGTCCTCCGTGTGGACGCGCTTGTGACGCAGAGGCGCGGGCGGCCGGGGGTTGCGGGGGTGGCTGGAGCAGCGGCGGCGGCGGAGGTCCGTCCGGCGGCCGCGGCGAATTATTCATGGCCGCCGGCAGCCGCCCCGCGGCAGTGCGGCCGCCTGAATAAAACGGCGGCGGGCCGCCCGCCGTTAGCCGTCCGGATTCAACGACACGTCGAGCGGCTGTTATTCTGCGCAGTTAAGCCAGGGGGTGGAAGGTGGGAGGTGAAGTGGGGGGTTGCACGGATGATTTCGGGCCAGAAAGCTTATTAAAAAATGTGTACTGTTGCTCCGAGTACGAAATAGACGCATACAATTCCAGTTGACGAAGTAAATCAGAGACGAGGGCTGTCACTACTTTGTTGTCCAAGTCAAACGAATCTACATTTATAAGCTGGCTGCCTGCATGTAATATCATACGAACTTTTAAAAAAATGCTAAATAGAACCATTTTCCGTAATTTTTTTTTTTTTTTTTTTTTTTTTTTTTTTTCATCAGTCTACTGACTGGTTTGATGCGGCCCACCACGAATTCCTTTCCTGTGCTAACCTCTTCATCTCAGAGTAGCACTTGCAACCTACGTCCTCAACGTCCTCAATTATTTGCTTGACGTATTCCAATCTCTGTCTTCCTCTACAGTTTTTGCCCTCTACAGCTCCCTCTAGTACCATGGAAGTCATTCCCTCATGTCTTAGCAGATGTGCTATCATCCTGTCCCTTCTCCTTATCAGTGTTTTCCACATATTCTTTTCCTCTCCGATTCTGCGTAGAACCTCCTCATTCCTTACCTCATCAGTCCACCTAATTTTCAACATTCGTCTATAGCACCACATCTCAAATGCTTCGATTCTCTTCTGTTCCGGTTTTCCCACAGTCCATGTTTCACTACCATACAATGCTGTACTCCAGACGTACATCCTCAGAAATTTCTTCCTCAAATTAAGGCCGGTATATGATATTAGTAGACTTCTCTTGGCCAGAAATGCCTTTTTTGCCATAGCGAGTCTGCTTTTGATGTCCTCCTTGCTCCGTCCGTCATTGGTTATTTTACTGCCTAGGTAGCAGAATTCCTTAACTTCATTGACTTCGTGACCATCAATCCAGATGTTAAGTTTTTCGCTGTTCTCATTTCTACTACTTCTCATTACCTTCGTCTTTCTCCGATTTACTCTCAAACCATACTGTGTAATCATTAGACTGTTCATTCCGTTCAGCATATCACTTTATTCTTCTTCACTTTCACTCAGGATAGCAATGTCATCAGCGAATCGTATCATTGATATACTTTCACCTTGTATTTTAATTCCACTCCTGAACCTTTCTTTTATTTCCATCATTGCTTCCTCGATGTACAGATTGAAGAGTAGGGGTGAAAGGCTACAGCCTTGTCTTACACCCTTCTTAAGACGAGCACTTGGTTCTTGATCGTCCACTCTTATTACTCCCTCTTGGTTGTTATACATATTGTATATGAGCCGTCTCTCCCTATAGCTTACCCCTACTTTTTTCAGAATCTCGAACAGCTTGCACCATTTTATATTGTCAAACGCTTTTTCCAGGTCGACAAATCCTATGAAAGTGTCTTGATTTTTCTTTAGCCTTCTTCCATTATTAGCCGTAACGTCAGAATTGCCTCTCTCGTCCCTTTACTTTTCCTAAAGCCAAACTGATCGTTACCTAGGGCATTCTCAATTTTCTTTTGCATTCTTCTGTATATTATTCTCGTAAGCAGCTTCGATGCATGAGCTGTTAAGCTGATTGTGCGATAATTCTCGCACTTGTCAGCTCTTGCCGTCTTCGGAATTGTGTGGATGATGCATTTCCGAAAGTCAGATGGTATATCGCCAGACTCATATATTCTACACACCAACGTGAATAGTCGTTTAGTTGCCACTTCCCCCGATGATTTTAGAAATTCTGATGGAATGTTATCTATCCCTTCTGCCTTATTTGACCGTAAGTCCTCCAAAGCTCTTTTAAATTCCGATTGTAATACTGGATCCCCTATCTGTTCTAAATCGACTCCTGTTTCTTCTTCTATCACATCAGGCAAATCTGCAACCTCATAGAGGCTTTCTATGTATTCTTTCCACCTATCTGCTCTCTCCTCTGCATTTAACAGTGGAATTTCTCGTTGCACTCTTAATGTTACCACCGTTGCTTTTAATGTCACCAAAGGTTGTTTTGACTTTCCTGTATGCTGAGTCTGTCCTTCCGACAATCATATCTTTTTCGATGTCTTCACATTTTTCCTGCAGCCATTTCGTCTTAGCTTCCCTGCACTTCCTATTTATTTCATTCCTCAGCGACTTGTATTTCTGTATTCCTGATTTTCGCGGAACATGTTTGTACTTCCTCCTTTCATCAATCAACTGAAGTATTTCTTCTGTTACCCATGGTTTCTTCGCAGCTACCTTCTTTGTACTTATGTTTTCCCTCCCTACATCTGTGATGGCGCTTTTTAGAGATGTCCATCCCTCTTCAACTGTACTTCTTACTGCGCTATTCCTTATTGCTGTATCTATAGCGTTAGAGAACTTCAAAAGTATCTCGTCATTCCTTAGTACTACCGTATCCCACTTCTTTGCGTATTGATTCTTCCTGACTAATGTCTTGAACTTCAGCCTACCCTTCATCACTACTATATTGTGATCTGAGTCTATATCTGCTCCTGGGTACGCCTTACAATCCAGTATCTGATTTCGGAATCTCTGTCTGACCATGATGTAATCTAATGGAAATCTTCCCGTATCTCCCGGCCATTTCCAAGTATACCCCCTCCAATTGTGATTTTTGAACAGGGTATTCGCTATTACTAGCTGAAACTTGTTACAGAACTCAATTAGTCTTTCTCCTCTATCATTCCTTGTTCCAAGCCCATATTCTCCTGTAACATTTTCTTCTACTCGTTCCACTACAACTGCATTCCAGTCGCCCATGACTATTAGATTTTCGTCCCCCTTTACATACTGCATTACCCTTTCAATATCCTCATACACTTTCTCTATCTGTTCATCTTCAGCTTGCGACGTCGGCATGTATACCTGAACTACCGTTGTCGGTGTTGGTCTGCTGTCGATTCTGATTAGAACAACCCGGTCACTGAACTGTTCACAGTAACACACCCTCTGCCCTTGGCAGTCCCCTCCCGGAGATCCGAATGGGGGACTATTCGGGAACCTTTGGCAATGGAGAGATCATCATGACACTTCCTCAATTACAGGCCACATGTCCTGTGGATACACGTTACGTGTCTTTAATGCAGTGGTTTCCATTACCTTCTGCATCCTCATGTCGTTGATCATTGCTGATTCTTCCGCCTTTAGGGGCAATTTCCCACCCCTAGGACAAGAGAGTGCCCTGAACCTCTATCCGCTCCTCTGCCCTCTTTGACAAGACCGTTGGCAGAATGAGGGTGACTTCTTATGCCGGCAGTCTTCGGCCGCCAATGCTGATTATTTATCAAAATTTAGGGTGGGACGGGGATCGAACCCGGGACCGAAGACGTTGTTGATTATGAATCAAAGACGCTACCTCTAAACGAAGGGATTTTCATATATTAGTGTCTCCTTACTGACCTGAATTATTTGTTCGTTACTACTGACCAGGTTTTACAAATTTTTCACTTTTGATTTGTGACGAAACCCCCCCTCTCGTCGGATCACCCGTGGTCCTCCTCTGAACAACGACGTGGGCCATAAATGCTTTTGGGATGAGAAATCCAGTTGAAGTATTCTTTCATATTAACGAACACTCGTTACCATAAAACTTGAAGATGTATTCACTGATGACTCTGGTTTTTCATATAATCTCCTTTGACCGTATGCTGTAGATTTTCCTAACGATTTAGCATGCAACACTTTTAGTGAAGATAATCAGTAGGCCGCAAAGAAAATAGAGTGTTTAGTTCTGACGCGAAGCGTTACTGCTTGCTACTGCTGACTTAAAAGTCAGATCCAAAACTGTTTACGTCCAGTAGCTTAGGATGCCGTGGCGCTACAGTTACTTTTCTCTAGTAACGTTATATTTTTTTGTGTACCAATACATGAAATACTGACTTTACATTTATAACTTTTAGCCTAATAATTTAGTGTCTTGTGGGCATGTATATCTCTTTCAGTTCACCTACATAAAGAAAAAAATGTTCGAATGTATGTGAAATCTTATCGGACTTAACTGTTAAGGTCATTAGTCACTAATCTTACACACTACTTAACCTAAATTATCCTAAGGACAAACACACACACCCATGCCCGAGGGAGGACTCGAACCTCCGCCGGGACCAGCCGCACTGTCTATGACTGCAGTGCCTTAGACCTACATAAAGAAATCGAAAGGCATAAAGCAATACTACAAATTATGTTGTCACACGCCACCGAGGTGATCTGAAAACATGAATTAAAATATAGTTCACTATCATCTACATCAGTGTGGGAGTAAATACGTACATACAACGAATAATGATTGATAGCTGTTTGACTTGTTTGTTGCGCCATCAGGATGGCATGTTAAAAAGATCAAATTGACGACAAGTGTACTATACACTTGCACTCCAACAAAAAAAATGACGCACAACTTAGCAATTACACGAAGGCTGTGGAAATCGGTGAGTGTGATGTACATGTACACATCGACAAAAGATAACAATTTCATAAAAATTGGATGAGTTATCTAACAGAAAGAGTTTCACAAACTGAATAAGTCAGTAACGCTTTGGTCCAACTGAATAGGTCAGTAATGCGTTGTTCCACCTCTGGCCCTTACGCAAGCACTTGTCAGGCCTGGCACTGACTGAGTTCTTGGACGTCCTCCTGACGGATATCATGGCAAATTTGGTCCAAATGGAACATTATATCGTCACATTCCCGAGATGGTTATGGGAGATGTCCGTAGTGCTACAAACGGTCTCAGCTGGGGAGAGAACCGGCGTTCTTCGTAGCCGACGTACGCTTTCAAAAGCACGAATAGAAGCAGTAGAAACCCTCATCGTGCACGGTTGGGAATTATCTTGTTGAAATGTAAGTCCAGAATGGCTTACCGTGAAGGGTAACAAAATAGGGCGTAGAATATCATTGACATGCCGTCGTTCTGTAAGGGTGCCGTGGATGACAAGCAAAGGGATCCTGCTACGAAAAGAAATCACAGGGCAGACCACCCCGCCCGGCTATCACGCCGTATGCTGGTCGACAGTCAGGCTGGTATCCTGCCACTGTCTGGTTAGTCACCTGACACATCTTTGACCCGTCTCAACGACTGGAGTGGATTTGTCTTCAGTAACGGGTCCCACTTCGAACTGAGCTCCGATGACCTGTGCAGAGGCGCTTGGAGAAGCGCCCGAAAGTGGTGGGTGTGACGGTACGAGGAGGATATTGGTGTTTAACGTCCCGTCTACAACGAGGTCATTAGAGACGGAGCACAAGCTCGGATTAGGGAAGGACGGGGTAGGAAGTCGGCCGTGCCCTTTCAAAGGAACCATCCCGGCATTTGCCTGGAGTGATCTAGGGAAATCACGGAAAACCTAAATCAGGAAGGCCGGACGTGGGATTGAACCGTCGGCCTCCCGAATGCGAGTCCAGTGTGCTAACCACTGCGCCACCTCGCTCGGTGTGACGGTACGTTACATAAATATTGACATTTGTATCGGTTGTAAACCGTACTTAACGTTTTTTATGAATATAATTAGTATACAAGGTACAGTTAATGTTCTTGAAACAACTGATATGCAGCGATAATTTAAAAGTAGAATTTTTATTCAAAACATGTCTATGAAAATAAAAAAGTATCGTAAAGAGACGCGACTGTACGGCCGAGGAATCTGTTTTGTTTCGCGATGCGGAAGGCTGCCATTGAGCGGCTACACATACTTTATGTAAGTTATCCGGTATTCTGCTAAAATAAACTAATTACTGTTATCACAAAATGAATTTCTTTGTAATAGTTGTCGCCTCAAATGGTCGCAGCAGCTAATTACTTTTAATAAGCATTTTTTCAGTAATTTGCGCCACTCATCTTCCGATGCAGCCGCTGGTCGGCCATTAAGCGCCGAAGTATTAATTTATTTTTCAAAGTGTTAACATTAACTGTTAATGCGAGAGATTTCGTTGTAAGAACCTTTCTAAATTGCAACTCATAATTAATTTACGTTAAATTTCATTTTCTTAAATTATACAGAGTCCATGAGTTCAGTAAGTTTTTTCTTGGCCGCTCCACGGCAACAATCGAAGTTCTCTCGAGCCTTGCTTTACAATCAATAAATAGAAATTAACAAAATTACGTTCAATTCAGTTAACGGCAACTATATTTTAGTCATCACGTTCAAAATCTTAAGTTGATCCATGAATAACAGCGGCCCTTCAAGAACCCGTTTCATCTTTACTTACGCACGTAAGTAAAAGTCATAAGACAAGATAAAATCCCTGAGAGAAAGAATCATGCTCTAACAACCAACAAAAGAAAAATTCATGCTGATATATATATATATAAATGGCGACGTAACATGGGACATCGAACTAACAGTCACTCACCAAAGGGCCCGACAGCCAGAAGTGATGATCTGCGATGCCATCTCTTTTCATAACAGGAACTCTTTGGTCGTCATCTTCGGCATCCTTACAGCATAACAGGACGTTGACGATATTCTGCGCCCGATTAGGTTGCCCTTAATGCGAACCATGACTCACATTTCAGCAAGATAATGCCGACCGTACATGATGATAATTTCTACGATTTCTGTTCACGCTTGGCAAACGTTATCTTGCGCAACCAGATCGCCGGATTTCTCTCCAATTGAGAATGTCTGGAGCGTTATGGGTGGGGCCCTGCAACCAGCTCCGGATTCTGAAGATGTAACTGGACAGTATCTGGGAAACTATCCCTCAGGCGGACGTCCAACAAGCCGAATAACTGCGTGCATGAGAGCCACAGGTGGACCACGCACTATTAACGTGCTCTAATTGTCAAGCTCTTTCTCATAAACACGTCATTACATATGCTTTTAAATTGTAATCATCAGTTCGTGTGTACATGTACATGTATATCATATATACCGATTTCCGTCGCACCCAGGTAATATCTTCCTGGTTCGTCGTTTTGTATGTTTTAGAATGTATAGGCAAATTCTTACCCTTTCAGCGCAACTGAATAAAGTTAATAGCGTAATCCACAGTCTGCATCTCCAGAAATATTACGCATTATGTTTCTCAATCAGAAATCGTATTTCGAAGTTTGTTAATTGTTATGAGATAGTATTGTACTTTGTGTAAGACGGAGAGGAGTTCCCTGGGCACAAAACGGCTCTGAGCACTATAGGACTTAACTTCTGAGGTCATCAGTCCCCTAGAACTTAGAACTACTTAAACCTAACCAAGCAAAGGACATCACACACATCCATGCCCGAGGCAGGATTCGAATCTGCGAAAGTAGCGGTCGCGCGGTACCAGACCCCTGGACACAGGAATAGCACTTTCCTTTAAGAGGAGTTCCGCTTCTACGTTCAGTATCATAAGGAACAGGTCAGTTTTTGGAGGCTCCGAATAGAACAACTGTTCCCCGACTGCAGTCGTCAACATCATACGGGTCCACCAGCTTGCGTAACAGTATAGTGCTGTCACTGGCTACACGGCAGAATCAGCTCTGTTCCATATAGCCGTTAATTTGCACGGCAGCCTTCAAGAACCCACCTTTCTAACTAAACTTCCAGTAATGTCTAGCCGGTGAGTCCGTAGATGGTGGTACACGGGGTGTATAGTGTAACTAGCCAAACTTTCCCATCCGAGTTTTTCGATAATCAAGCCACTCCGACCTTGAATCGACCTAGTGAACCACCACATAGAAATTCTTCCTACCTTTCATGTGTAAATGCTTTCGTAGTTTTATGTCCCGTTGTGGAGCCGCAGCACCGCCGTTGGATTCTGAAAATGCAATATGTTTTACATCAAGGAAGTGAATACGCGGCCGCGTTGTGCGAGCGACAAAAACAACGCGCTCCAAGTCACCTCAGCGGACAATACTAATTTGGGTAACGTTCCCCTCTCTTTCTCTGTCCGTTTCGGAACTAGACAACGATGACGAACAACCAATAGCAGTAGCAGGAATTTCAACCAATAACCCTTCTCCAGCGTGAGTGTGGAACAGTGCCTTTCTATCCAATGCTGATGGAACGCCAATGGTATCCACAGCCAACAACGCCCCTACTTCTGCATCAGAGCGGGAATGTTAGCTTATGGCTATGGCCCACCAGTGGTAGCCATATGAATTTTAACCAATACTATCACATCTGCAACACGAACACGAGAAAACTCCCCTTAATAAGACGACCCGACACTCGTCTCTGACAGTGTTCTAGTAGTAGTGGACACTAGAAGATCCTGAGGAAGACCCCAGCAGAGGGGTCGAAACGTTGATCATTTAGAAGAAATGTGACGCCGCCTAATAACTCAGAAGATTTTAACTTCCGTTAACCGGGAAGAAGTTTTTGTGTAAATAATTTTTACACAGAATGCCATTACGGGTCGTTTACTTAAGAAACACCGTAATATGAACTGGTTCACACTGATTATAAGCTGACTGTTACTGGTACGAGAGCGTTGCCTACTGCGTGGCTAGATCGAAATTCACCCTGTCGACGACTGCCGACTATGGCGTAAAGTCTGTAGCTTGAGCGCACAATCAGTATAGTTCATATAAGCTCGTCAATCCTCGGTTATGTTCATGTATTTAATAATATCAACAATTTCTGGGATTGTAAAGTTAGTGAAAGATGGTATTTTTCACTTGTAGGCTCCTCCTATAGTCTGAGTGGCAAAAGGCAACCTTTGATTGCAAATATTTATTAACAACAATTACCTGACTCGCGCCAGAATAAATGTCCTTTCCTTACGTATCTCTTTACTTTGATTTCTATATTCACACTTTATCCCACTGGCTATGAAGGCGCCAGATGGTCAACTGCCTCTCCTAACCAGTGTGAGAACCTACCGCTCACTCCTTAATCAGGACGTACTGCAGCTCTAATACATTCACTACCGGTATGTGAAATATCAAAACTGAAAACAAAGTGCAAGGATTATTTTTCTGCAAAAAAGGGGTACCTTAAGAGCCATTGCGTTTCTGATGTATGGAGGCTGATCGCTATGCTCAATCTCTGAGGTCTCCGTGACAACATTCTCGAACAAGATAACGCAACATCGAATCTTGCCTGTGCATCCCTGACCTACTTGGATACTGAGAGTTTCCGAATGCTGCTCATGCCAGCAAGTTCGCCCAATCTCTCGATCAATGTAAACTTCTGGTCATGGGATACCTACAGATTAGCACACCAGCACATGCAGGTCACTACAATTAATGAAGCAGCTGATGACATGAAGGAGAATGCAATGATGTATCAGCATCTATGTTCCATTTCTATCTTACTTTACGCCCAGCTCGAGTAGTACCATTGTTACTTCGAAAGGTGGCAGTCCTTCATACTAAATATCGCATCCCATATACCCTTGAAGGCAACGGCTTTGCCGCAGTGGATACACCGGTTCAGGTGAGATAACCGAAGCTAAGCGCTATCGGGCGTGGTCGGCACTTGGATGAGTGACCATCCAGGCCGCCATGCGCTGTTGCCATTTTTCGGGGTGCATTCAGCCTCGTGATGTCAATTGAGCAGCTACTCGACCGAATAGTAGCGGCTTCGGACAAGAATACCGTCATAACGACCGGGAGAGCGGTGTGTTGACCGCACGACCCTCCTATCCGCATCCTCCACTGAGGATGACACGGCGGTCGGATGGTCCCGATAGGCCACTTGTGGCCTTAAGACGTAGTGCTTTTATATACCCTTGAAACTACCTACAAAATTAAACGAAGAGCTTTCTTGTTAAAGGAGAAGTGTGTACGAGGGGTATTCTATAAGTAATGCGTCAAATTTTTTCTGAAAGCACTTTGGTTGTATTCAGGATTCCGTTACGCCAAGTTATTCACCTCTATTTTGGCTACAAAACTGTGTTTTTCGACATAATCTCCTTGCGCCATTTTACTGGGAAAGGCTGTACGTCCGCATGATACCACACTACTGGCCGACGTCGGAACCAACGTCTTGCTTGATCACCGGCCTCCCCATCATCCATGTACTGCGGCTTCATTGAGAAGTCGTCATGACCTTAATGGACTGAGGGCGTGGCTTTGAACATTTTGCTTTGGAGAGGAGGTGGCGTGTTGCCGCTCCATGGATTGCCGTTTTGTTTTCGGTTCGAAGTAATGAACTCATTTTCTATCGCCTGTGACGATGTTCGGCATTAATTGTCACCATTAGCCTCGTGATGCGCAAGCAATTCCGCACAGACGGTCCTCCGTTGCCCTTTATGGTCTGCTGTTGGGTGGCAAGGGACCTAGCAGGCACACACCTTTGAGGACCTCGACTACTGCATCAGTGTGTCAGCACTGCCAACAGAGAAGTCCAGCTGAGCAGTAAGGTATTTGACTGTGGTCCGTCGATCACCTCAAATGAGAGTTGTTGGAAGTTCCAACACTGCAGGAGTAACAGATGCGTGCGGCCGGCCGGCACATGGGAGACTGGGCAAGTTTGTGAGACATTGTTGCGGCGAAGGTAGGCGCCCAGTTCAGCGACTCACCGTGCTTTCGTTCACTGCCAGGTCTCCGTAGCCATTCCAGAAGCGGCTACAGTATGAATATCGGCGAAAAAAGAAACTTAATCGTAATTCTCACCTTGGAATGCACTTCCGTTAAGGATGCCATTTTGAATGCTACGTATAGCGCCTATACCTATCTGAACTTAATGAAGCTATAGCGCAAAGCGGCAAAGTTCCACGACATCTCACAACAAGTTCTTCATTTTTTCAATCGAAATAGGCTGAGAATAAAAACAAGGGTTTTATTACTTATTGAATGCCCCTCATACTTCTGAATATTTTTCATACTTCCGCCTTTGGCCAGCCCTGTGATAGTAGTTTAGTATACTTAGAAACGATAGCGTTAGCATCACGTATTTTTCTGAAATTATAAAAACTACTCCGGAAAGCTAAGGTTTTTCCAAAAACTGTTTCGAAATACAAGGCGGCTTAATCACCCACAAGGTATGTAACTACGAGGCATGTTCAGAAAGTAACTGTACTGCGCCGATAACTGGTTGTGATAGAGGGGGGGAAATCCCATGACCAGAGCGAGCATGGCAGGAACACGTTACTGCGTAAACCTAGTTTGCATTGTTCAGCTGCGTGAGTGATGCCGGTAAGAAATCCCGACAACTGCGAGCCACGTGCTGTGCTCCGATTCCTAATCGCGGAGAACCTTTTTCGCGAGTCGAAAAGGTTTAAGGCGAATGTATTATTAACAGGACAAGTGTTTTTAAGTGTTTTAGGAACTTTAGGGAGATAAGAGGAGACAGGACAAATGTTCGTGACGACCAGAGGAGTGGAAGACCTTCCATTTTTACAAATCAGTTGGTGCAAAAGATTGAGGAAACTGTTCTTGAAGACCACCTACTGACAGTGGATGAAATTTTTTGCGATGTTTCTACAACTCTCATATACAAGACACTCATAGAAACGCTGAGATACCGAAAACTGTCCTCACGATGAACACTAAAATAGCTGACAGAAAAGCACCAGAAAAATCGGGCAATTTGTTGAGAGACTTGGATTGGAAACTGAGGACATTCTGAGCTCTGTTCTGACTATAAACGAGATGCGGGTGGCTCATGACACGCCAGAGACGAAACGGCAGTCGTCAAAGTGAGCACGTTTGTTGCAGGTCAACCATGGAACAATGTAATCCTCTGGCTTTTATCTGATCCGGGATTCTGATGATTGCTAACGCCGAAATGCGTGAAATTAGGTTAGTAAACGAAGGAATACAGGTTTCTACTTTGCTCTTCATTGCAGTTCTTTCCTCTGCGACAGAATCAGCAAAGTGTAAACTACATGAATTACTCATTATGTTCACCTTCCTCCTGGGTGCCTTTGTGACACTATTATGTTCTCCATATGTTCCTTCGTTCTCCAAATATGTGGAAAAAAACTTTATTCCTTGTCTTTGCAGTCAGTCCACCCATGTTTCAGCATCCTTCTATACCATCACTTCAAACGCTTCTTTCGTTGTTTTTCCTTGCTCCATGATTCACTTTCATTCAATGCAGTGTCCCAAACGTACCTTCTCAGATATTTATTCCTCTAAGTAACGTCTATAATTGATACTAGTATATTTCTCTCGCCCAGGGTTGCCCTCATTACCTGTCATAGTCCACTTTTCGTGTCCTTTTCGCTGAGTAATGTGTTATTTGGTAGCGAAATTCCGTAACTTTGTCGACTTCACTGTCATCAATTTGATGTTAAGTATACCTTTAATCTCATTTATGTTACTCCTTATGTCTTGCGTCTTTCTTCGGCTTACTTTCAATCCATATTGTTCTCATCAGAATATTCATTCTTTTCAATATATCGTGTAATTACTCTTCCCTTGCATGAGGATAGCAATGACATCAGCGAATCTGATCATTCATACCCTTGCAGTCTGAAATTTTATTATCACTGTTGACCATTGATTTCCTTCCGTAATTGTTTCTTCGATGAACAGACTGAACAGTAGAAGCGAAAAACTGCATCGATTCTTCGTTCTTGGTCTTAGATTCTTATTGTTCTCTTTGGTTATGGTACATATTGTGTATTACCCGTCTCTCCCTATAGTCTCCACCAATTTTTCTCAGAATTTCGTACAATTTGCACCCTTTCACTCCATGGAACGGTTTTCCCAGGTCGACGTATCCTATGGTCGTGTCTTGACTCTTCTTCAGTCATGCTTCCAATGCCAGTAGCTAAGTGAGAACTGTCTTTCAGATACCTGGTTCCCGAAAGCCAAACTGATTTTAAATGTTCTATATTTTTATGAAAAACTTGGATTTAAGAGTTATTAACCTAATTGAGCACTTATTGCCCCTGCTATCTTCGGGATTTTGTAGATGACAGTATCTCGTAAGTCTGATGGTATATCTCCTTTCCCATAGATTCTACACAGCAACTTCAATAGTTACGTGGTTTTAACTTCCCCCAGTGCTTTTAGAAATGCCGAAAGAACGTTATCTGTCTTCTTCTTTCACGTCTTCAGACAATTTTTCTTTTCCCTCCCCCCGGTCACGGTCACAGAGGCCTTTAATGTACTCTTTCCACCCAACGCTCTCTCTTCTGCGTTTAACAGCGGAATTCTCATGACCATTTCTTTCTCGATTTCCTCATAGTTTTCCTATAGGTGTTTCACTTTCTGTTCCATGCACTTTCTAATTACTTCATTCGTCTGCAATTTACATTTCTGTATTCCTGTCTGACCATTAACATTTTAGTACTTTCTTCACCTGTAGATTATTTGAGGAATTTCGACTGCCACTCTAGGTTTCCTCGCAGTTCCCTTCGTTGTACCTATGTACCTATGTTCATATGTGCAGCTTCGGTGTTTGTTATGTGGTGTCCATTTCTCTTGAACTGAATTGCCTTCTGTGCTATACATTGTCACAGCATCTACAGCTTCATTTAACTTCAGACACGTCTCATCATTCATCAGTACTATGTAAGTAGGCTGTTTAGGTTCTTATATTGGTAACGCCACCGCCACGTAATGCTCTGTATGAAAATCACTGGCTGTGGCGTGTGCAGTCTGTGGCTGGGTGGCATTGTTGTAATATTCGCTGTTGTAGTGTTGGGCTGTTGGCTGTTAACAGCGCGTAGCGTTGCGCAGTTGGAGGTGAGCCGCCAGCAGTGGTGGATGTGGGGAGAGAAATGGTTGAGTTTTGAGAGCGGATGATCTGGACGTGTTTCCGTCAGAAACAGTACATTTGTAAGAATGGATGTCATGAACTGCTATATATATTATGACTTTTGAACACTATTAAGGTAAATACATTGTTTATTCTCCACCAAAATCTTTCATTTGCTAACTATGCCTATCAGTAGTTAGTGCCTTCAGTAGTTTGAATCTTTTATTTAGCTGGCAGTAGTGGCGCTCGCTGTATTGCAGTAGTTCGAGTAACGAAGATTTTTCTGAGGTAAGTGATTTGTGAAAGGTATAGGTTAATGTTAGTCAGGGCCATTCTTTTGTAGGGATTATTAAAAGTCAGATAGTGTTGCGCTAAAAAATATTATGTGTCAATTTAGTGTTGATCAGAATAGGTAATGAGCGAAATGTCTGAGTATGTTCAGTTCTGCTCAGCTGTTTGAAAATCAGATAATGTAAGAGGTTTATCAGCACAGTAGTTCATTAATTTTTCTAAGGGGATGTTGTAACTTCATATCCCAGTTCTTTTCACATTGATTATTCTCGACGATTTTCTTACAATTCAGCTTACTCTACATCGTTACTAATTTGAAATCCGTGTTTATATCTGCTCCTGGGTACGTCTCCAATCCAGTCTCCGATTTCGAATTCTCTCTCCGATTATGATCGATTTCAGCTGGATTGTTCCCGTTCTTCATGACTTTTCCAAGTATATCTTCACGTTGTTGTTGTATAGTGAATTAATAGCTAAAATTTATAGCAGTACTCAATTGGCCTTTAAGCTTTCTCATTCCTACTGCCAATCTTGTATCCTCTCTTAACCCTTTGCGTATTTCTTTACCTACTACCACGTATCAGTTCCCAACGACTTCTAGAATAACATTTCTATCGGTTCTCCGTCTGCTTGTATCGTTGGCTTGTGTATGTGAACTATTGTTGTTGGCTCCGGTTTGCAGTCAGTTCAGAAGGGAACAATCTTATCAGACAGTAACTCACACTCTATCTTGTTTTCCGATTCATAATGAATCCTACTCCATTTACACCACTCTATGATGTTTTAGATATTACCCCGTATTTTTGTAGAAGAAAGTCTTACATATTTTCTATTTCACTTCATTGAGAGGCCATTATATCAAGGGCGAGTCTTTCATTTCCCGTTTCAGATTTTATTTATTTATTTTCAGATAAATAAGAAACTCTAATTTTCATAGTTAATTAACTCCATTTTTACCACAGTTTTGGATAGATTTGAAAAATTCTAGAGTTTCATACACCTGTAAATATGTTTTGTATACTGTGCGACATTCATCGAATAATCTCTCTTACTTATGAAGAAAAGTGTACCTATAGCAACAAATGCAGCCAAAATTAAGTGAAAAAATTATGAAATTTCACATTTAAGAAAATTTATTATGTTATTGTTTAGAACTTCCTCTCTTATGAGTCTGAATTCTGAATCCTTCCTGCTCATTGTGACAAAGTTATATGAATTGATTTGTAAAAGTACAGACAGATTTATTTAGGCGTTAATTTGGTGTATTCCTCAGCTACAGTGGCAACAATTTGATATCGAAATCGGTAATTTTTCATCATTTCCTGCAACGAAGTCCTTAAAAATGTAAAAATGGATAAACGGCCGGCAGCTGTCCACTTAACCACGTCGTCGCTGTCTCAAAAGTCCGCCCCTAGGAGCTGAGTGGTCAGCGCGACGGAACGCTATACCTAACGGCCCGGGTTCGATTCCCGGCTGGGTCGGAGATTTTCTCCTCTCAGGGACTGGGTGTTGTGTTGTCCTTATCATCGTCATTTCATCCCCATCGACACGCAAGTCGCCGAAGTGGCGTCAGCTCGAAAGACTTGCACCAGGCGAACGGTCTACCCGAGGGGAGGCACTCGCCACACAGCATTATATATTACTGTCTCAAAACGTGTACAAGGACTTTAAATTGTTCCCGTTGTCGGCACTTCAAGATATATCACTTTTGTTATTAGAGAAATTAAATTTACAAAATGACTCTGAGCACTATGGGACTTTACTTCTGAGGTCATCAGTCCCCTAGAACTCAGAACTACTTAAACCTAACTAACCTAAGGACATCACACACAGGCATGCCCGAGGCAGGATTCGAACCTGCGACCGTGACGGTCGCGCAGTTCCAGACTGTAGCACCTAGAACGGCTCGGCTACCCTGGCCGGCCTTAAATTTACGGTGAAATATATTTTCTGCACTGTTGTGCATATAGGTACTCCACTAAATGTATGACTATGTTCATTCAAATGTGAAGAAACGATAAATTGTGTCTATACTACACGTATCCTCATTTTAGGATCAATATGAATTCAACAAACTAAATTTGCAGTTATTTTAGTTTTCCTGTTATACATTAGATTGAAGGAAAGAAACATGCGTAATGGAAACATCATGTGTCTTTCTCCTATTCACCCTCTCTGGTCAGCAAGCCAGCAGGTCACGGGCAGTGGCAGACAATCGACGGCGGCGCAGGACTGCCGATCCGAGAGCACACACGGCCGCTCCGTGTTTACCTGCATGTAGACCGTGACGCAACTCCAGCGCCACACCGCCATGAAATGTGCAGCGGGCGGTGTCTGTTGTCAGTGCGAGCGCGACCGGCTGCAAACGAGATAATTGACGTCAGCTTTCCGAATTACCAGAGCAATGAAACATCCACGTGCCTGTACGATGAAGAGAACAACGACGATGTTCCTGCTCTCGTGTAACATTTATGTGCTTCCCAGCAGCAACGTCGTTAGTGTACTGTAGGAATATCACACGAACATATTACTTTCCGAATTCCGATTTAACACAGTACCTTCATATAAATTTTTAGACAATCCTGCATCTATGTAAGTTAGGTAGAAATTACATTCTGGTGCTGTACCCTTTTCCTGGAAGTTAGGTCCTCTACACAGAATGGTTGACTGGGAACTAGCACTAAATGTAGAGAAATCAAAAGTGGGGCATTTAACAAAACGTAATGGCGTGGTATACTCTAAGGCTGTCCTGAAATTCTCCCTACAAACTCATAGGACTTGTAGAGGTGAGTGGGTTCAAATGGTTCAAATGACTCTTGAGCACTATGGGACTTAACTTCTGAGGCCATCAGTCGACTAGAACTTAGAACTACTTAAACCTAACTAACCTAAGGACATCACACACATCCATTCCCGGGGCAGGATTCGAACCTGCGACCGTAGAGGTCGCGCGGTTCCAGACTGTAGCGCCTACAAACGCTCGCCCATCCCGGCTGGCAGTGAGTGGGTACATAATATTTCGAGTAAGAACGCATGTCCGGAAACGTACCGTTTCAATTCAGATACGTAACTCACCCAGCTCTGCTTGAGGAATTGAATTAGGCGTAACACGGTACAGTTGCTAGGTAACGTTTCGAAACGAAACATAACGAAACATCAATTTATCAATTACGCGCACTTTCTTACATTAACACGTAAACATAATGTGTTTACATAACTCAAAAAAATGAAAAGAAAGAACTCTACGTATTGTACGTTGAGAGCAATACTGATGTATTACAACAGCAGCTCCATGTGGCAAACACCACCAATGTTGTTACAGACATTGTTCAAAAATGGTTCAAATGGCTCTGAGCACTATGCGACTTAACTTCTGAAGTCAATTGTAGCCTAGAACTTAGAACTAATTAAACATAACTAACCTAAGGACATCACACACATCCATGCCCGAGGCAGGATTCGAACCTGCGACCGTAGCGGTCGTTCGGCTCCAGACTGTAGCGCCTAGAACCGCACGGCCACTCCGGCCGGCACAGACATTGTACCTACGAAACATGTTCTGGTACACACTCTCCATCCCACTTCGTGTCTATTTCTAGTGCGATACACAACTGAATTCAAGCAACCGTACAACGGAAACAGTGCGTTTCCGGACATTGTTTCTGATTAAAAATATTATGTGCTCACTCCATTCAGCAAGACTTACCAGTTTGCAACGGGAATTTCCGAACACCTTGTGTAAAGTGACCGATCACATAGGCCGCGAGCCAGGTTAAACAAATGACCGGCTACAGTTAATTGCCAGGTCAGCGCGAAACTACGATAAGTCTACAACACATACCGAACAGATGCTCGAATATTGGTCAAATACATGGATGAAGTCACATAAAGAAGCATGCGACCATTTAATAAGTTTGCAATTTTTTTATTTATGCGCTACTGCTATGATTGCTCTAGAGAAATTTAGCTGTTTGGTATTTACCAACTCAACTTTATTTACACGTTCCGATTAAACGCATCTTGAGATAGTTAACGTATAACAAACTGACAAAAATTTAGAAGGACATGACTTGAGTGCGTCAAGAGGTAATGAGCTTCATACATACGGTACGGCGTTATTTAAAAACTACCTATTTCAGAGTATAGCTCATGTTTAGTGTAGTTCATTTTCTGTTGCACTTCTGTCCGTTTGTTATTTCTAAACTACTTTAAAACAGCCGTGTTACTCATGTCTTTTGTAACTTTCCTGCAGATATTCTCAAGATGCGCTTACTCGAAAAACGTAAGTCAAGGTGAGTTGCCGAACATCAAGCGACTATATTTTCCTCCAGTGACCCTACAAGCGGTGTACAAGAAAATTTCAAATCTGTGGAACACCGTATCAGGGCAGGCTTACGGGATACATCAAGCGTTCGCAAAGAAGGTCGGTGTGATTGGTCACAGGCCTGTTTTACTGGACAGTGAGTCTAATAGAATCGTTGAAACCGCCTACAAACTTGTTGGGCAGCAAACGCTGTGGCTACTTGCCAACGGTGCTAAGCGAATGAGAACGGGACTTCCCCGTCACTCGGCCAAGCTCAAGGCGGCCAGGCTTCATGGGTGGACAGACACTGAGACAAAGAATTATTGCACAACAGCGTAAAGTGAAATTAAATGTTTCATTAATGTCACAGTGCATTCGCAAATGATATAAAACTATACCAGTGTCACATACTTTGAGTTTCAGGGTGGTCCACTAATTAGTTTTCAGAAAAATCAGCATTTACGAAGTTTCAGAACCGCGAAACATTAATGATAGAAAGCTGTAAATTTTGGTTAGTATTTGTTTTACAAACAAATATATGTTAGTTTCTTCTTTGAAAATACCTCTTTTCTTTTCCGAGTTATTTGGTAAAAATTTATTTCTGTACTACAGTTGGTAAAATCATGGCGTATTAACAGGCCTTCACAAACAGGTTACAATGATTAAATGAAATGACCATGTTTCTGTGAAGTAATGCGAAAGTTTACCGTAACCTCCTTGCCTAGGGACGCTAGATGAAAGTTGATGTCGTCAAGCCCTGAATGAAAAATTGCGCAACGGATAATTGGGGAGGGGAGCTTGAGAGCGCTACCTAGAGAGCGTGTCCTTTCTGTACGATATTAGGCAAGGGGCTGGAGGGCTCACACGCTGATGTGTGGGTCCCTGCATTCTATATCCTTTATTTTTAAATGAATTCCATTAACTGAACTCCTATGTGATTTTTAAGGTATGTTAAAGATTGATGACAACTGATTACGTATATATTTGAAATATCATCACTCGATCTTACAGCGATTGCAGCAATTGTTCCAGTTTACAGATATTGCTATTTTACAACATATATCTCGGGTATATTATATACTAATCTGCACACACATTTCTACGGGCAAGACGGAATTGCGTTGGCCAAATGTATACCACCAAAGTCTCCCAATATTTTACATAGGACATTCACTACGTGAGGAGGATAACGGGTAAACTGGGGACCAGGTACATTAACAGAGGGGGTCAAATTTCCTAAATTAACGAGATCATTCATTTCCTTACACAATCCGAAGCTGCAAATAAAAGAATTATTACAAATATTCATTTACCTCTCTTCCATACGTGAACATTGAGACAGACGCACTGAGGGCACGTCTGCTCACTTGCCCGTCTTCTGTAACACTCCTCGAATATGGCGGACACCCGGAGGTCTTCCTGGGCCTCGGTGGAGGTAGTGGTCGAACCACTTGTCCGTGACCAACCTCTCCACCCCAAACCTTTTGACACTGGATAGTCTTTGACTTTTACCTGCCTGTGCTGTCTCTCTGATCCCCTACCCAGGAGTAAGGTTGGCACTACTATACTACAGAACTACTTCCCAACAAAGATTTGGCCACGCTTTACGGAAAGGTGTGAGGAGCATTAGGAAAGTACATGTGCAGATTCACATTCACGTACAAGAAATGCATAATATACGACACATATAAATACGTATTGTAAAGCCTGACACATTTCTTTCCACCCGTCCACATGGGTTCTGCTGCACCCGCGGCCGGCCGCTTCGTGTAATAAAATTGGCTGCGGAGCCGCCTCTGTTTCTATTTCCCGGTGCGAGCGAGCAGCGAAACCTGCTGCTTATAGAGCGGAAACTACTGTACCGTTTCAAATGTTGCACCTGAAACAAATTACCAGACTACCACGAATTTTACAGCGATACAGAAGGTAAAAGAAGAGACAGTCAAAAGATCACAATCTACAACAAGCAAATTCTGGAAGCCGGAATTTAAGAGTTCTCTGACTGAATGTTTTATACAACTTGCTTAGAGTGCAGTATTTTCTACGTTAATCGTTGATCTCCAGTTATCTACAGATGACACATTTTGTAGTCAAAAAGTGTGCCATGTGGGCACTGCTAAAAGCGGCGTTCTTACTACAGGTGTTTTCCGTTTAGAGCGGAACCGACGGTATAATAGGTCCACCGTAGTGTTATATGAGAAAGTAATCAGATCGCCGTTGGTCATCTGTGATGATGTACCTGACTACGCTTCAGAATTGGCCGATAGGTCCGCATACGTGTACGGTAAGCGTCGGATGGGTTTGAAGATGACTGATTTATATGTTTTTAGATCGAACTAATTGCACCGATATTTTGTGGAAAAGCTTATATGGATTAAATTCACTGGAAAGACTGTGTTTCAATTTCAATGACTTTATTTTTGTGCCGTCCGCAACGTTGTAGCAAACCGAGTATCAAGTGGCGTGGATTATCCAACATTTTAATGCGAGTAACTGACTGTACTTAAAAAACAAAGGCAGTAATAAGAAACCAAATTTGGAACTTCGAGTAGAAGTCATCTCTGAACAGTGTCGAGTGCTTATTGCGATAGGAAAATATTATTGGATTGCAAAAATATTAATTGTGCGTTTGAACTTTTACCGGATATACTGATTTGTTAAATGACATTAGACTTTCCTTTATCGTAATAGCTCCTGACTACTCTGGATTATAAACAGAGAGTTAGAATACTTTATTTCAGTTTTGGGGAGCTGGGTTGTGGAATTTTAGACTGGGATTATGTTCTCCACCGTTTTCTGACTGTCCGAAAGAATGAGTTTCAGGCTCTTGTAAGGCAGTGGTATTTAAAAGTCGTACAGATTTTTAGCAACCCGTCGCCCCACAAGCACTTGAGGAAACAGGACATACATTTTGAAAGAACTTCCTTAGAGAACTTCAAAAACTGTCTTTTGCAACGGAGAGTATGTTTATTCTTCAGCCACATGTATATGCCCAACAGAGATCATGCACATAAAATCAGGCAGTTAACACTTCGCTCAGAAGCAACTGAAGAGTCATTGTTATCATGCTTTCTCCATAAGTGGAGAGGGAAGATACCTCAATGTAATACAGGGTGTGCATAAAGTCCGGGAACAATTTCAATTACTTATTGCACAAGAACCAAACATTGTACAGATATCATAGAAATGTAATTTTGAAGAGAAACCCTGAAATTTTTTTTTTCATGCATACCGCCACAGCGTAGTTTGATAATTTACTGAAAGTCAGTGCTAGTCGCAAACATGGCGAGTTCAGGTGCGGAGTGAGCTGTTTCATGAAATGTCCTCCCCGATTACCGGACCTCAATCCGTGTGTCATTTTTCTGTGGGGACACATTAAAGATCTGGTGGATGTACCGCCTCTACCTCGTGATGTAACAGAGCTCCCGGAGAGAATACGGGAAGCGACTGCTACAGTCGACGATGCCATGCTGGGGCGGGTATGGCAAGAATTCGATTACCGTACTGATATCTGCTGTGTCACTCATGGTTCGCATATCGAATGATTGTAAGAAAAACTTTTAGATTTTCTCTTCAAAATGCAATATGTATGAAATCTGTACAATGTCTAGTTCTTGGGCAATAAATAAAAGTGTTTCCGGACTTTATGTACATTCTGTAAAATGAAAAGTATCTTTCATCACGCACTTTACAGTTATTTATGGAACGTTAATGTATATAAACAAGAAATAACCTTGTAACAAAAAAAATTGCCTTAAAAGTATTTCCCGTTAAATACGTTTTATTTGCAGAGCCACAAGCAACAGAGACATCGTTTCACCTGTAAACCGTAAAAGCAGTTAGAATCGTATGAAGTTTCCTGATTAGACTTACGTGTAAGTCTGAACAGTCTGAACATGAACATTTGTAGTGTCGTATAACCTTGCACTCCTGTGAGGAACTAGGCCTCTATATTACGACAGCTGAGCATTACGTACCATTTCCACACACTTGAAATTCATTAAGCATTAAAACGCTGCAACACTCCAACTCTCATCTTGTTTAGTGAACTGTCCCACAATCTGGCCACTACGGCATTCTCAGAATAGTGCAAAGTAAATCTACAGAAATGATAGAAGCTCCTTGTTGATTCCAGGTCCCCTAAGATTGTTTGTAATAATTGATTTTGACTGGCTTTGCAATGCAGCCTGAGCTGTAGTAGCCAGTAGAAACAGATTGTTCTCCAAGTTGTTTATTGCTTATCTGGACTCAAGATATCACCATTTTGTTATTAAATGTCTTTCATCTTTCACATAATCATCATAATTCGACCCACAGCAGGTTTTTGAAAACGTAAAACATTTCTTAGGATAAATAGAATGCGTAACGGCTGTATACGGACGCAGGAGGAGCTGGCCACTGTTCGCGACCGGCTGAAAGTGCTGATGGCAGCAGTCAGCCGTCTTCACGCTGCTGCCTCGGAGTGTGGCGGCGGTGGGGAGTCTGGTGCGTGGCATGGTACACCCCAGGTGTTACATGCTTCACCCACGGTCCCTGCTGTCGAGACATCTTCGCGAGACACCCTCTCCCCAAGGAGAGTGGCGGATTCAACGGCGTTTGCGTCACAATATGCGGTGGGTCAATGTGGAGGCTGGTCGTGAGGCATCGCCCGCTCTGCCTGTGAGTGGACATGTGGCCGCTCCTTCAGCAAGGTCCGAGCAGGCACGCGGGGGGGGGGGGGTTATTAGTGATTGGGAGCTCCAGCGTTAGGCGGGTGATGGAGCCCCTTAGGGAAATAGCGGAAAAGTCGGGGAAGAAGGCCAGTGTTCACTCTGTCTGCTTGCCGGGGGGGGGGGGGGGGGGTCTCATCCGAGATGTGGGGAAGGCCCTGCCGGCGGCGATAGAGAGCACTGGGTGCACCCAACTGCAAATTGTTACTCATGTCGGCGCCTGTGACTCCTGCCGTCTGCGTTCATAGGTCATCCTCAGTTCATACAGGCGGTTGGCGGAGTTAGTGAAGGCAGAAAGCCTCGCTCGCGAGGTGGAATCTGAGCTAACTATTTGTAGTGTCGTTCCCAGAACCGATCGCGGTCCTCTGGTTTGGAGCCAAGTGGAAGGCTTAAACCAGGGTCTCAGACGATTCTGCGGAAATCTGGGGTGCAAATTCCTCGACCTCCGCTATCGGGTGGAGAAATGTAGGGTCACCGCGAATAGGTCAGGCGTCCAGTATAAGCAGGAAGCGGCTACAAGGGTAGCGGAGTACGTGTGGAGTGCACATGTGGGTTTTTTAGGTTAGAGAATTCCCTCCCTAGGCCCGACAAGACGCCTCCTGAGACGCGGCAAGGTAGGAGTAGGCAAAATGCAACAGGGAATAACAATATTAATGTACTAACAGTAAAATACAGGAGCGTCTATAGAAAGGCCCCAGAACTGCTCCCATTAATAAACGGTCACAATGCCCACATAGTACACGGGACGGAAAGTTAGCTGAAACCGAATGTAAACAGTAATGAAATTCTAAACTCAGATTGGAATGTATACCGCAGAGACGGGCTGGACAGTGAAGGGGGAGGCGTCTTTATAGCGATAAAGAGTACAATAGTATCGAAGGAAATTCACGGAGATCCGAAATACGAAATAATTTGGGTGAAAGTCACGGTTAAAGCAGGCTCAAACATAGTAATTGAATGTCTCTACAGGCCCCCTGGCTCAGCAGCTTTTTGGCAGAACACCTGAAGGAAAATTTGGACAATATTTCGAGTAGATTTCCCGACAATGTTACAGTTTTGGGTGGAGATTTTAATTTACCAGATATAGACTGGGAGACTCAAACGTTTGTAACAGGTGGCAGGGACAAAGAATCTAGTACAATTTTTTTATGTGCATTATCTGAAAATACCTTGAGCAGTTAAACAGAGAATCGACTCGTAGCTATAACATACTAGACCTTCTGGTGACAAACAGATCCGAACTATTTGAAACAGTTAACGCAGAACAGGGAATCAGCGCTCATAAAGCGGTTACAGCATCCGTGATATCAGCCGTAAATAGAAATATTAAAATAGGTAGGAAGATTTTTCTGTTTAGCAAAAGTGACAAATACAGAGTACAGAGTACCTGACGGCTCAACACAAATGATTTGTCTCAAGTACAGATAGTATTGAGGATCGGTGGACAAAGTTCAAAACCATCGTAGAATACGCATTAGATGAGAATCAGCCAAGCAAGATCGTAAAAGATGGAAAAGAGCCATCGTGGTACAACAACAGCGTTAGAAAACTGCTACGGGAGCAAAGGGAGCTTCACAGCAAACATAAACATAGCCAAAGCCTTGCAGACAAACAAAAATCACTCGAAGCGAACTGCAGTGTGAGGAGGGCTATGCGAGAGGCGTTCAATGAATACGAAAGTAAAGTTCTATGTACTGACATGGCAGAAAATCCTAAAAAATTCTGGTGTTATGTCAAAGCGGTAGGTGGATCACAACAAAAAGTCCAGACACTCTGTGACCAAAATGGTACGGAAAAAGAGGATGACAGACTAAAGTCCGAAATACTAAATGTCTTTTCCCAAAGCTGTTTCACAGAGGAAGACTGCGCTGTGGCTCCATCTCTAGACCGAAGTAGCTGGCAAACGGATAGAAAATCAATTAAAATCGCTCAAAAGAGGAAAGGCCGCCGGACCTGTTGGGACACCAGTTCGATTTTACACGGAGTACGCTGAGGAACTTGCCCCCCATCTTGCAGCGGCGTACTATAGGTCTCTAGAAGAGCCTCACGTTCCAAAAGATTGGGAAAATGCACAGGTCATCCCCGTTTTCTAGAAGGGACGTCGAACAGATGTGCAGAGCTATAGATCTATATCTGTAAAGTCGATCAGCTGTAGAATTTTGGAACACATACTATGTTCGAGCATAATGACTTTTCTGGAGACAAGAAAGCTACTCTGTAGGAATCAGCATGGGTTTCGAAAAAGACGGTCGTGTGAAACCCAGCTCGCGCTGTTCGTCCACGAGACTCATTGGGCCATAAACACGGGTTCACAGGTAGATGCCGTGTTTCTTGACTTTCGCAAGAGAGACGCTCAGTAGCTCGGTACGAGCTTCTGTTGAAGTTTCGAGAACATATTTCACTGAGGAGTCAAGCAGTATATTGCTCCCTCCTGTTATATCTCGCGAAGACATCACGAGGATAAAATCAGATAGATTAGAGCCCACACAGAGGAATACCGACAATCAGTCCTTCCACGAACAATATGAGACTGGAATAGAAGGGAGAACCGATAGAGGTACTCAAGGTACCCTTCGCCACACACCGTCAGGTGGCTTGCGGAGTATGGATGTAGATGTAGATGTAGATGGTGTGAAACTTGCATTTACCACTTCTTGCAAGAGGTCGCCTTATCCATTTTGGCTATCGGAGCATAATTCAGGACTGAACCATACTTCCGTAAGTCACGCTGTGCGCGACACCATCGCTGGCAACTTTGGTTGGGTTCCCGCCACAGGGTTTCCAAGAGACAAACGTATTCAACGTCAGTACTTTCATCGCCATTTTGGCTGTCGACGCTTGTAATACTTATTTTTAAGAATGTCCGAATAACGTGCGTGTGATGGAGTCGTAGGCAATGTGACATATGGCAGTTTGGATCGATTCTGGAAGTGTGCTCGGGTAGCCGCAACCGTAGCTCAGCGCGTTCTGTCGGAGGGTTAGCTGCCATCTATAACAAAAAAAAAAAACTGCGTGAATGGCTCAACGATGAAGTAGAACGGGTGTCATAGGACGTCCACCTCCAAAGGATGCAACGAACGGTAATGAACAAAATGAGATACAAAAAAAGAAGCGACCGCGTTAAGCGGGAGAGCCGGGTTCAAGTCCGGGTCTGGCACAAGTTTTCGTCTGTCACCAAAAGGTTCTACCTTCAAACCTAAGGCAGCTAATGACAGACAAATTCCTCCATTGGGAGTAAACTTCGTAAATTTAGCACTGCAGCAAGATCGTTACCAATGTCTGTTTCTTCAGATATTATTAAAAATATTTTTATTTTCGTTTTTGTATGGATCTCAGAATTTCACCTTAGAGATTCGCATTGTTCCAAGTTGCAACATTATGATTCATATAACTAGCATATTGGACGCTGGTTAGTCAACGTTGCAAGTTTGATATTTTTTTATTTGTTTTCAACT
Organism: Schistocerca serialis cubense; assembly: GCF_023864345.2. Classification (NCBI taxonomy): domain Eukaryota; kingdom Metazoa; phylum Arthropoda; class Insecta; order Orthoptera; family Acrididae; genus Schistocerca; species Schistocerca serialis. The sequence continues at coordinate 67,397,951 of NC_064644.1, forward strand.
TTTAATGACAAAACACAAGTATGAAACCAATTCCTCATTGTAGGATTGTTGATTTTAACGAGGGTAGAATAATGTCATGATTCATACTTTGGTTCATCCGGTCACTTACGTTTGGAAAAGAATGCCAGTTTTGTGGCAGCTTTCTGGTATTTTCTTTCACATATGCTGCGGATGCTTCTGTAGCTTGTTGTACACCGCCACGAGATTATTCAGTTTGCATCTGTCACGTGTTCTCTAAGATCTTCAATTTAAAATAATACATAAACATGACAAGTCTTTATCATAATTTGTTCACGGTTTAAGAGAAATTTATCATAATTTATTCACGGTTTAAGAGAAATTTAAAGTGTGTAAAGTAGATTTCTCCAATTTTTGGCTGGTGGTAGTGATTTTGCATTTTAGTATTGATATGTCAATTTCACTAAAGTGTTCTGAGCTGATGTCATCTGGCGTTAGTTCGTGACATCCGAGACTAAGACAGAATAGCATTTCTAATGCTACTGAGTAAATGCAACCGAAATAGTTTGTGCTGACATGCGTCGGTAGCATGTGTGATACGCTGTGTGATAATTCATGCACCATTGATACGTGCACTGTAGCTGTGTTAGTTTAAAATGTGGTTCGTACAGCAAACTTCAAGATCGCAGAAAAAACCACGTCTTAAAGTGGACACAAAAGTTCAGTACGATCGAAACACAATATGTCATTAGCTGTCTTAAATTGTCACGAAACTCCTAAATCCGTATATCAGCAATGATCAAAATATATCTACGTTTATGCTGGGTGAAACTGTGCAGAAATTTGGTGGCTTCCTTGTTTTTTTTTTTTTTATTTGGGACCAGTAGCGTTTCCACACAAATCGCTGACTGATTCTTCCTCACAACTACGTCAAACTTATCATGCACTCCGTCTCTAAAGACATCGATGGCGATGGAAGTTTGTTTTCTATCCCCTTTTTTCCGTAAAATATCTCCTCTTAAGAATCTAGATATATCTGTGTGAATTAGGCCTCTAAAAGACGATAAATGTGCCCAACCATAGTTCAAGGAACGTTTCCTATCGAAGGGTTGAAGTATGTGGAAATAGCAAGGACCAAATGCTGTAAATTGCTTCTTGCCACATCAGAAATGCAATTTCGATTTAATGGCTGCGTTCCAGTAAGGCGAAAGAGAAACACGACGATTTGACAGGGACTGAATTCCAAATATCGCCCCTTAAAGATAGCAGTGCTTTCGATAGGCTGGCTTCTGTTATGGACCTTATTTTCTTTCTCTACAGGCCAACGGTTCACACAAAATACTACACAACTCGTCGCCTATATATCACGCAACTCTGTTGCGAGCAATGCAGTAACAATGATTATTGCAAGTGTCATTTATGCCATTACATTTGTTTTGTTACATGTGATGATAAAGACAAAAACATATATTTTATCGACTTACTAGAATAACAGAGTGTAGAAGAAAATAAATATGAGACTGGAAGAAGGAACTCATTTTATATATCAAAGCATAGCACTATATTCACATTTTGATTTATTCAGGGAAGGACTCTGAAATGCATGGAGGGTACTCAAATTTCTCCGGTTTTTCATATGTTCTTGATAGCGGTTATGCAGTAGTGGCACACTAATTTTCAAATTGTTTACCCAAAGTTTTAAATTCAGACGGGTAACCAGTTTTCTTATAGATTATTACCATTAATCAGCTTAGGCGAATAGTAACTGAGACGAGAATAATGTCCCCTTGTTAGCTACATTAAAATTGGCAGCATTTTGAAGCAGTAGTTGTGGCTGTAATATGTAATCGTTCAGTCTTGCGTAAATGGCTGAAATATGTATGATTTGTTGATTTATTACAATGGCAAGACTAAGTTTGAGGCCACTATTAATTTGGAAACTGAAAGTGATGAGTTAAAATATGATGTTACTTCTGCGTTTCAGACGTTCATTTATGTTTCTTTTTCAGAGGGCATCGATTTACGTTACATTTTGGCCATTAGTGCTAATTACATTGTTTCAGGGTAAGTGTGTCAGTATTCCTTTCGTACTAAGAGTTTATGAACAAATGTGGTCGAACTGCCATTGGATTAAACAATCGGAATATTACCTTTTAACTAAAAAAATAAATGGTGAATGTGAAATTTAGAAGTCATACGTGTCAGACGGGTTCAGGTCTGCAAAGTGTAATGCTTTTCGATTTCTCTCCAATGTTACATTTGTGTGTATCTTCAACAAATCACACTTAGTGATTAGAAAAAATAGCCCCTAGAAATATATCACCGTGACTGCATCAAAACCACGTAAGGGTTGGACATTTGCTCGTACATTAAGACGGTGCGATGGAACCAAATATTAACTTGCGGTTCTTATAATTCATGGACGACACGGTTACCGAGGTATGCAGTGAACTACTGATAAAACATTAGCTCGACTCAGCTGCGTGTTTCCCCAGAGGCACACGAAGCACGAAGCATGAAAACAATTTTCTTTTCAGTACGGTCTACTGCTATCAAGGCTCGCATAATAACTGTTATGCGGGTGTGAGCATTCCGAGTAAACAGTCTTTTTGAGTAGCCATACTCGTAAGTCTTGTCCATGTCATATGTGTGGACTAAATTCCTTCAAAGAACTAAAAAGTTAATTCGTTCTGTCTATTGATCTTTATGGCACATAACCGAACGTAATTCTTTTTAATTTTGGTTCTGTTTCCGACTTGACGTTGAGACTACCCAATTATTAATTGATTTTAGAATTAATGATAGATACTTCGTCATCTTCTTTTATTTTAGTGGTCTTGCTAACAAGGCCTTACCGTACCTACTGTTCTTTAAACGATTATTTTGTTTTATCTTTTTCTCGGATTTATGGGGCTTCGGAGCCAAGTTATAACATCTAATTGTTTATCACAGCTAGACTGTGAGTCTACCTCATTTTTGCGCCAGTATATTGCTTCGTGAAAGTACTTCCACCTTTTATTCTCTACGCCTTCGCAAACAGTGTGCCCAGACACTAAGCGAACTGCTACTGTTTTGCCATCAACTATTGGTGTGATTATGATGCATTTGCTAAAAGTGCCTGTGTTTCAGAAGTGGAAGTTTTTGTTTCAGCCGTCCAAATTTCTTAACAACTGTTGTGCTGTTTATTCAGAGGGTACACCAGTTCCCGTTCGGGCACTCTTTACGATAGGCAGTTTACTTTACTCTATCGCGCCTGTTGGATATTTAATATAATCACGCAAGGATTTTCTCTCCTATCTGTGACAATGGCCTACCTTGTAACACAGAAATCGTGTTTCAGAACTCACTTCCCGCGCCATCAGGTACCGCGCTAGGTAAAACCAAAGTCCTGCTTCGGGGATGTCTTACGAAACTACAACACGCTGAGGTTCAGGTGTACGGCTTCGTTTGGTTTAGTTTTGATTTCACAGACTGAAGATGACGCCAAGTATTTGCATCCCTTTGCCACCACATTGTGGCTTCCTATATAAAGACGATATGGTGATAAATAACAAAGATTGTTGTGGTCAAACGAGAGAGCCACTCATCGCCGGAAAATGTAATATAAATTTTGTAACTGTCACCAGTGTCACCTTAATCGAAACTATGAGAGACCTTCTATGAGTTATATGCTGAGATTAGCGACCGCCTAGGACAGTAACCAGATACTGGGTAGGCGGAGCAAACAGGAAAAATTTTGTTGTGCTGTGTTATAGGGGATGACTACATCGAAGCAGAAACAAAACTTGGAACTGAAACATGTTCGTAAGTTAGACTAGTTGAGCGGCGAGTAAATCGAGGAGTATGGCACTGAAGCGGAATGTATTACCAGCAACGGCGGACGAATTTGTGGGAAGCTGCTATGATCACGGTGTATTCTGAAGAGCATTAGTCATAATATATGTTAACAAACTTGTAATATCACTGCCGTAGTTTCACTCGAATCAGGACGCAAGTGAATCTTTAAAGATGTGACCCCTCCCCCCCACCCCGCACACACACACATGCTATGCACCAGACCATGTTATGTGTAACATGGGAGCTAGTCAAAAAATGATTAATGGGCATGTTCGTGACTGTACTGTAACTGTTGCAAAGGTCAAGTAGCTGATAATGGCTGGCCTGTTTGAGAGGGAAACAGACATATGCTTCCTGTGCAGTAGGTACTGTTCTATATAGGAAATATTGTACAAGGTTTTTCTCCTCTCTCGGTATCTTTCAAGATAGAACTATTTTATAACGTGTGAATTAGCAAGTGTCCATGTCCGAAGAGTAGGTTATTTTTTATTCTATATTGCGAGTTTGCTTTCTCATCTTGTGTTCACGTACGAAGGGTTTATTTCAATAGTGGTACAAGTCCATTACCTCCACTTATCTGCCTATAATGCTTCTGAAATAAATGATCCAAACAAACAGAAAGAAAAGTTCATCTCTAGCAAGAAGCCACGTGCCTGAATATTTCTGGTATCTCAACTGCAGATTTTTCAGGGCTCTTTCAACTTTCGGACTCTGTATCTCAAAGCGAACAAAAATGGACTTGTACCACTATTGAAATAAGCCCTTCATGTGTAACCGTCATAACCTGTAGATATATGCTTCGTTGCCAGTCGAAACTAATGACCACAAACTTCATTAACTACACAAGCAATTAAATCATTAGCGAGCTGCATCATTTGCAGTTTTACTCCGTAGGTATCTGTGTTTAACCAATCAACAGGCACTAATACACTCACAAAAACATACCTAGCGCATAAATTGGAACAGCCAACCTACTGAACTCTGCATGTTTCAAACTGCTGTAATTCGGTAAGCACTGTTCTTAAATTTCTGAGTGAAAACATGATTTCTTCGTAAAAAACACTTTACAGTAGTCATAAACTCAAGCAATGACTTACGATAAATAAGACGTCAGCGAGGCTTCTCCGACCTATTCAACAGAACTGATTCTCTCCTTCATTAAAAATGAACCACTAACGAACCAATCACGAGCAGACAGTTTGCCGCAGGGTGGTAACCAATAAAAAATGTTCCAGAATACTGGAGAATTGTAGACGAGTAAAAAAAATTTCTATTTTATCTGATGAATAGCTAGGTAATAGATATTTTCAGAAATTAATTCTCACACCAACCTGGATTAGCGGCAGACAATGGATATGGGGTACACCAGCGGGAAAAGAGCCAGTAAAATCCTAAACCATGCCCAGTAGGGAACAGAAAAACGTATGAAACGAAATGAAATTACAGGATAGTTGCATTACGTGGTGACAGTTTGGACAAACACTGATTAATAATGGCCCATCGATCAAAGCACTAGCTGGAGAGACTACAGGACGGCCGTCAGCGGAGTGTTTTGCGGCGCGCGCGCGGCCTGCGTTACCTGAGGCGTGGAGGCGCGCGCACCGGCCCGGCGCTGGTCCAGACGTCGCGGCGCGCGGCGTCCGACTGCCGCGGGACCGCCGCCGGCGTCGGCGCCACCCTCCGTGACGTCACGGGGTGCCGGCGGCGCTCGGCTGTCGGCGCGGCGCGGCCGCCGCTGCGCCGCTCCTCCGCACATTGTTTCAGGTGCGTGGAGAGCAGAGCCGCTCTGCCAGCCCCACCGAGTGCCGCCCGTGTCACAGAGCTGCGAGAGATGAGAAATGAAAACATCTGAGGAAGGAACGCGGAAGTGCATGCTGCTTTTCAGTAGCTTGTTTACGTTGAATAAGGATCTTTCTTGACATAGTGACAGCGGTTGAAGGTGCGGAATATAAATATTTATTTATAGTCCTGCCAACCTTGTTTCGCCGGCCGAAGTGGCCGTGCGGTTAAAGGCGCTGCAGTCTGGAACCGCAAGACCGCTACGGTCGCAGGTTCGAATCCTGCCTCGGGCATGGATGTTTGTGATGTCCTTAGGTTAGTTAGGTTTAACTAGTTCTAAGTTCTAGGGGACTAATGACCTCAGCAGTTGAGTCCCATAGTGCTCAGAGCCATTTGAACCAGCCAACCTTGTTTCGTGCATTATGTCCAACTTCAGCAGCTGGTTAACAGATTAAAAAAAACTGTTACAAATTAATATTGCATAAAACAAACGGTGCAGCCAAATGGTAAAACTATAATCGGCACTTATATTAAAAATATTCATATTGCGTACAATACATGACAAGTTTATTTATCATAGTCTATCAAGAAATATATTACGAGTGTACTCGTACAAAACATAGTCTATTAAGAAGAAATCCGACAGTACGTATGTGGTTCAAGATCAAACTATTGGAAATATAAATACAGGGTTGTAACACGCCCGGGAGTACAAATGGGTGGGGTACTTTAAACTGACTTTTCGTTTCGACAGTGCGCCCTGTCCACACCACGTACCTGATAATCCCGCGGCGGTCGTATTGTCCTGCTCCACACTGCTGCTTGCTTGCCTGAAATTATCTGTCGAAATATGCAAGCGGGTTTAGGGGAGCCACTCAACGTCAAGCACAACACTGTCCTACGTCTGGTATGAGCACCTGTATTCTGAGACGATATGGAAATCACAGGTTGCACTGTTGACACTACATGTCGTAAATGTTGATCCCAGTTAACAATGTTGATGATTATCTGTCCTTTTGGACGAGCGTACACGTGCCGAAAACGGCGCGGATGATTCTTGATGATGCGGGACCGAATGATCGAACGAAAGTTCGTACGCTCGTCACGCATGGACAGATATTTGGTATCACTCTTCCTTGACACTAGTAATGATATAACACTGTTCACAAGGTTAAATTTACAGTTCACAGTTCTCAGTTGTACGAACCGCGGCGCGGCGCGGCTGATAGTTGATGATGCGGAACGCGATGATCGAACGCACGTTCTCATGCCTGCTACAAGACACTGGCACTTGACTGCACTCTTTTATGGTAACCAATTTTTGCTGATTCACAATAATTCATTCCGGGAGACCGAACACGGCGCGGATGATTGATGTTGTGCGACACGCAACGAGAGGATACATAAATATGCATTGACGGCACTGCTCATTTTCAATTACTTCTTGACGCATTTTCCTCTGAACCATTTCCATATATATTCATTTTACTATAATAGCACTTGTAGCAACACTTCAACTTCCATACTAACAATGCCTCTTACATGCAGAGCTACACACTACACAACGTAACAGTTCCGTGTCCCATGCTCGACTCTCTACACGCGGCTGCCTGCAAAGATATTCCATAACTAAACCAGCGATATGACAATACGCTTACAGGGTGTTCGGCAATTCCTGTTACAAACTTCTGAGAGTTGTAGAGGACAGTGCAGGAATCTACGTCCGGAAACGTACCGTTTCCGTTCTACAACAGCTTCAGTTCAGATAAATAACGCGTCCACGTTTCCTGAGGGAAAGAGGAAAGCGTCAGAATCGCTTGTCCTGGAATGCAACAGGGTGGACAGCATAATGTGTACTACGTCAGACGGCCACATAATGTCACTTAACGTATGCAATGGTTAACTTACGGGACTCCAAGATCTGCTGGTACGAGTTCTGGCCGTTGCATTGGGAATGCTGGGTGTGGGATGGAGAGTGTGTATCACAGTGCATCAGGACTGTTCTGTGGGTACAGTATATTGACTTCGAATAATGTAAAGACGTATTGTGTATTTGCTAATACACACACATGTGCTTAAATGATAAATGGGTGTTTAGTTACGTTTATTTTCGAAATGTTACCTAATTATTGTACTGTGTAGCACCTAATTCAATTCTTCAGGAAGAAGTGGACGAGTTAAACATCTGAATAGAAACCGTCGTAGGACGGTACGTTTCCGAACATGTGTTCCCATTCAAAATATTATGTACCCATATCCCTCTACAAGTCATAGGTGTCTGTGACAGGAATTTCCGAACAGCCTGTAGATATGCTTTCCGTTCCATACACCCATGGTGAGGAGATCGATCAGAATGTGGAATATGTCATATAATCAAGAAACGTATGATAAAGATTTATAAAAGAAGCGCTATGCTAATATTCCTTTCACACTTCTAAGTGCGAATGTATCAGACCTAATTTTTTTCAGGAGTTACAGAATGTCCTTCTTCCAGTTCAAATTCTAATCAACATGAAAACCTAAGAATTTTTGAGTTTCTGCCCTATTTATTATTTCCTCACTATGTGCTCTACTCGTCATTGGTATTTAAGCCATAGATGTGCAGAACTGAATATGTTGTGTCTTTTCAAAATTGAGGGAGAGGCCATTCACAGAAAACCAGACAATGATATATTTAAAAACATTTTTACTATTTCTTCTGTTTCTACATGTATGACTGGGTTGATTAAAATACAAACTAACTCTGCTTGTTGCATATGAGATGGAAGATCATTTACATAAATGAGGAACATTAGTGGACCCAAGACTGAGCCCTGACTGAATTCTCCTCAATCAGAATAATGTCGCTGAACTACATTGATTGAATTACTAAGCACAATTTCTTCATTCTTTTAGTTAGATATAGCATCATCCACTGGCTGACTATATCATCGGTCCCATAAGGCTTCAGTTTGTGTAGTAGAATATTGTGAATCACAATGTGTAATGCCTAAGGTAGGTCACAAAAAATAACAAACGCCGCTGTATTGTTTTTTAATTCCGGTAAAATTTTGTGACTGAACATCTAACTGGCATTCTTACTCTTCTGAAAACCAAACTGTGTTTTGCTGAGTATATTATTGTTCTCCAGTTGAGTTTCTATCGTAGAATACATCACATTCTCAAAAATTTTGGAAAATGAAGTCAACAGCGAAACAGGTCGGTTTGTATTAATTTCTCTGTTATTATGTTTCTTATGGAGAGGACTGACAATGGCATATTTCAGTCTGTCTGGAAAAATGTATTAATGATGCATTACATGTTTCAGATAAGACAAGGCTCTTTAAATGGAAACAAAGATTTAGGAAACACTATAAAAACCAGATGAAACATTATTTTTGAGAGGATGTATAATTTTCTTAATTTCAGATGAACAAATTGCTTATACATTCAGTTGTTTGAATTCTATGAGCCGTGGTTCATCAATGTATTGCTGTGAACTATGTCTTGAACTGTTTGTCCCTATGATTTCTCCTATATTTAAGAAACAATTTGTTTTGATTTTATTAAGTTTTCATAGTAATTTTGTGTACTTTTTGTAGTGTGCATCGAATTCAGGGTCTCTACTTCTTTTTGCCAATAGATACATTTCGCTTTTCCTTTCACAATATACTCTAATTCATCTTGTTATCCATGGTTTTTATATGATTGTCAAGCGTCTTTTCTGACTAGTTTTTGCGGAAATTTCTTTTTAAATAATGAATGGGTCAAATTTATATTAGTCATTGGTTGACAATAATTGTCATCCCAGGTCATCTCTTGCAAACTATTCTTTAAAACGTTTGTCATGGAGTCAATAATTATTATACCTAACCTCCACAGACGAGAATCCATACAGTAGGGTACGATGTTATTCATTCCATCATGATTATCAGAGAGAGCATTTGTTACTGGGTAAACAGTTATTTTCCTGTTTGAACTGCACATACAATTTATCAGTTAGAGTTCTACTGCCTTTATCCACCCATAATGGACACTCCCATGAACCATGGACCTTGCCATTGGTGGGGAGGTGTGAGTGCCTCAGTGGTACAGATATCTGTACCAGAGGTGCAACCACAATGAAGGGATAACTGTTGAGATGCCAGACAAACGTGTTTTTCCTGAGGAGAGGCAGCAGCCGTTTCAATAGTGGCAGGGGCAACAGTCTGGATAATTGACAGATCTGGCCTTGTAACACCAATAAAAACGGCCTTGCTGTGCTGATACTGCAAACAGCTTAAAGCCAGGGGAAACTACAGCCCTAATTTTTCTCGACGGCATGCAGCTTTACTGTATGATTAAATAGTGATAGCGTCCTCTTGGGTAAAATATTCCGTAGGTAAAATAGTCCCCCATTCGGATCTCTGGGAGGGGACTACTCAGGAGGACGTCGTTAACAGGAGAAGGAAAAGTGGCGTTCTACGTATCGGAGCGTGCCATGTCACATCCCTTAATCGAGCAGGTAGGTTAGAACATTTAAAAAGGGAAATGGATAGGTTAAAGTTGTGCATAGTGGGAATTAATGAAGTTCGGTGGCAGGAGAAACAAGACGTCTGCTCAGGTGAATACATGGATGTATATACAAAATCAAATAGGGGTAATGAAGGAATAGGTTTAATAACGAATAAAAAAATGGAGTGCAAGTAAGTTACTACAAACAGCATAGTTAACACATTAATGTCTCCAAGATAGACACGAAGCCAACGCCTACCACAGTAGTACAAGTTTATATGCCAACTAGCTCCGCATATGAAGAAGAGATTGATGAAATATATGATGAGATAAAAAAACAATTATTCAGAAAGTGAAGCGAGACGAATATTTAATAGTTATGAGTGACTTCGATAGTAGGAAAAAGAAGAAAAGGAAACGTAGTATGTAAATAGTGAATGGAGGTATGGAACGAAAGGGGAAACCGCCTGTTAGAATTTTGCACACAGCATAACTGAATGGTAGCTAACACTTAGTTAGTTCAAGAAAGAAGGTTGTATACATAGAAGAGGCCTGTAGATACTGCAAGGTTCCAGATAGATTATATAATGGTCAGACAGAGATTTAGGAACCAGGTTTTAAATTGTAAGACATTTCCAGGAGCAGATGTGGACTCTGACCACAATCTGTTGGTTATGAACTATCGCTTGGAACTGAAGAAACTGCAAAAAGAACCCGAGGTTGTAGAGAGGTTCAGAGAGAGCAGTAGGGGACGATTGACAGGAATCGGGGAAAGAAATACAGTAGAAGAAGAATGGATAGCTTTGGTGGATGAAATAGTGAAGGCAGCAGAAGTAGGTAAAAAGACGAGGACTAGTAGAAATCCTTGGGTAACAGAAGAAGTATTGAATTTCATTGATGAAAGGAGAAAATATAAAAATGCGGTAAATCAAGCCATCAAAAAGGTCTCAAAAATGAGATCGACAGGAATGAAAAATGGCTAAGCATGAAAGGGAAGCAGTGATTATGAAGAGAGTGAGACAGAATATCCCCGATGTTATTCAATCTGTATATTGACCAAGCAGTAAAGGAAGGAATAGAAAAATTCGGAGCAGGAATTAAAATCAAGGCAGGAGATATAAAATCTTTGAGGTTAGCCGATGATACTGTAATTCTATCACAGGCAGCAAAGGACCGTTAGAAGGCCTTCTGTGAAGTTTGGAAGGTAGGAAATGAGGTACTGGCAGAGCTGAAGCTGTGAGGGTGGGTCGTGAATCGTGCTTGGGTATCTGTGTTGGTAGACCATTTGCCTGCGAAAAGCAAAGGTCCCGAGATCGGGTCTCGGTCCGGCACACAGTTTTAATCAGCCAGGAAGTTTCTTATCAGCGCACACTCCGCTGCAGAGTGAAGATCTCATTCCGGAAACATCCCGCAGGCTGTAGCTAAGCCATGTCTCCGCAATATCCTTTCTTTCAGGTGTGCTAGTTTTGCAAGTTTTGCAGAAGAGCTTCTGTGAAGTTTGTAAGGTAGGGGACGAGTTGCTGGCAGAATTGAAGTTGTGAGGGTGGGTCGTGAGTCGAGCATGGGTAGCTAATTTGCTAGAGCACTTTCCTGCGAAAGGCAAAGTTCCCGAGTTGGAGTCTGGGTCGGCGCACAGTTTTAATCTGCCAGGAAGTTTCAAAATAACAGATGATGGTCGAAGTAGAGAGAATATAAAATGTAGACTGGCAATAGCAATAGAAGTGAAATTTGTCAACATCGAGTATAGATTTAAGGGTCAGGAATTCGTTTCCGAAAGTATTTGTATGGAGTGTAGCCATGTATGGAAGTGAAACATGGACGATGTATAATTGGGACAAGAACAGAATCGAAGCTTTAGGAATGTGGTGCTACAGAAGACTGCTGAAAATTAGATGGGTAGATCACATAACTAATGGTTCAAATAGCTCTAAGCAGTATGGGACTTTACATCTAAGGTCATCAGTCCCGTAGACATAGAACTATTTAAACATAACTACTTTAAGGACAGCTCACATATGCATGCCGGAGGCACTATTCGAACCTGCAACAGTATCAGCATAGCACTGAAGCGCCTAGAACTCCTCGGCCACAGCGGCAGGCCATAACTAATTAGGAGGTATTGAACAGAATTTGAGAGAAGAGAAATTTGTGGAACAACTTGACTAGAAGAAGGGATCGGTTGGTAGGACATGTTCTGAGGCATCAAGGGATCACCAATTTGGTATCGGAAGACAGCTTGGAGGGTAAAAATCGCAGAGGAAGACCAAGATATGAATACACTAAGCAGATTCAAAATGATGTAGGTTGCAGTAAGTACTGGGAGATGAATAAACTTGCACAGGATAGAGTAGCATGGCGAGCTGGATGAAACCAGACTCTGGACTGAAAACCACAACAACAATCTCTAATATGGAATGACCATATAAAGCTACTCGTCGGTAAAGCAGATGCCAGACTAAGATTCATTGGAAGAATCCTAAGGAAATGCAGTCCGAAAACAAAGGAAGTAGGTTACACTACACTTTTTCGCCCACTGCTTGAATACTGCTCACTTGTGTGGGACCCGTGCCGGATAGGGTTGATAGAAGAGATAGAGAAGATTCAATGGAGAGCAGTGCGCTTCATTACAGGATCATTTAGAAATCGCGGAAGCGTTGCGGAGATGATAGATAGACTCACGTGGAAGACTCAGCAAGAGAGACGCTCAGTAGCACGGTACGGTCTTTTGTTGAAGTTTCGAGAGCATGCCTTCACCGAGCAGCCAAGCATTATATTGCTCGCTCCTATTATATCTTGCGAAGAGACCATGAGGACAAAATCAGTGCCCCACGGGATTAGCCGAGCGATCTGGGGTGCTGCAGTCATGGACTGTGCGGCTGATCCCGGCGGAGGTTCGAGTCCTACCTCGGGCATGGGTGTGTGTGTTTGTCCTTAGGATAATTTGGGTTAAGCAGTGTGTAAGCTTAGGGACTGATGACCTTAGAAGTTAAGTCCCACAACATTTCACACACATTTGAACATTTGATAAAATCAGAGAGATTAGAGCCCACTCAGTGGCATACCGATAATCTTTCTTTCCACTAACAATACGAGACTGGAATAGAAGGGAGAACTGATAGAGGTAGTCAAGGTACTCTCCGCCACACACCGTCAGGTGGCTTGCGGAGTATAGATGTAGATGTAGATGAGTGGAAAGTTAATCACTGAGATCGAATTGAGGTATCCAAATAAGGTTTCCATTTCATTTTTCCTTTCAGATTCCATCAGAAAATCCACGTTGAAGTTACCACAGATTGTTAACTGCTAGCTGCTAGCTGCAGAATGACAGAGAAATAGTAATAAATCCAGGTACCTCACAAGGATTTCGGAATATCCCAGTGTGGATCTATACACAGTTACAATTAAAGGTAAATTATTTTTCGGTATTAATTCACAATCACACACTTCTGTATACTAATAACTACAAAATCGGTCTCTCTCTATGTTTTTGAACTTGTATTGTCTCTTAATATATGTAACACCTCTTCCTTTTCCATATCAGTTGTGCTGCTAGATTGTAATCTTTTACAAGGAACTTATCGAACCCTGTGTTATTTGGTGCTCAGTTAGAAACAGCATGTCTATTTATTATTTATTTATTTATTTATTTATTGCTCTGTGGGACCAAATTAAGAAGACTCCATGGTCATGGAACGAGTCAATACATGAAATTATAACACGGTAGTAGAAACAAATAAAATGAAATATAAGTAAAATATTCAGGCGACAATTCGTAAGTTTAAATAAAGAAAGTCAACAATGTAACACCGAAATTTGCTTAAGTTTTCAGCTCCTCCAGGAGCTCCTCGACAGAATAGAAGGAGTGAGCCCTGAGGAAACTCTTCAGTTTGGACTTAAAAGTGTTTGGGCTACTGCTAAGATTTTTGAGTTCTTGTAGTAGCTTATTGGAAATGGATGCAGCAGAATACTGCACTCCTTTCTGCACAAGAGTCAAGGAACTGCATACCACATGCAGATTTGATTTCTGCCTAGTATTAACTGAGTGAAAGCTGCTAACTCTTGGGAATAAGCTAATATTGCTAACAACAAACGACATTAAAGAAAATAGGTACTGTGAGGGCAATGTCAGAATTCCAAGACTATTGAACAGGGGTCGACAAGAGGTTCTCGAACTTACACCACACATAGCTCGAACAGCCCGTTTTTGAGCCAAAAATACCCTTTTTGAATCAGAAGAATTACCTCAAAAAATAATACCATATGGTATAAGCGTAGGAAAATATGCGGAGTAGACTACTTTTCGTGTTGAACTGTCACTTACTTCAGATACTGTTCTAATGCTAAATAAAGCAGCATTTAGTTTCTGAACAAGATCCTGAACATGGGATTTCGACAACTGCTTACTAACTATCCGAACGCCTAGGAACTTGAACTGTTCCGTCTCGCTTATAATATGCCCATTCTGTCAGATCAAAATATCTGTTCTTGTTGAATTGTGAGTTAGAAACTGTAAAAACTGAGTCTTATTTTCCACAAGCCACAAACTTATTTCATGAACTACATTATCTGATACTGTTTCAATATTACACAAGATCCTTCACTACCAAGCTGGTGTCATCAGCAAACAGAAATATTTTTGAATCACCTGCAATACTGGAAGGCATATCATTTATATAAATAAGAAACAGCAGTGGCCCCAGCACCGACCCTTGGGGAATGCCCCACCTAAAAGTCCCCCATTGGGACTAAACATCACTACCACTCTCAATATTGCGGAGAATTACCTTGTGCTTTTACCTTGTGCTTTCTGTTCTTAAAGTAAGAGAAGAACCAATTGTAAGCTACTCCCCTTACTCCATAATGGTCCAACTTCTGCAGTAATATTTTGTGGTCAACAAAGTCAAAAGCCTTCGTTAAATCAAAGAAAACGCCTAGCGTTCGCTACCTTTTATTTAATCCGTCCAAAACCTCACAGAGAAAAGAGAATATAGCATTTTCAGCTGTTAAACTATTTCTAAAACCAAACTGTACATTTGACAGCAAATTATGTGAATTTAAATGCTCCAGTAACCTTGTATATACAACCCTCTCGATAACTTTAGCAAACACCGATGGCATAGAAATAGGCCTATAATTGTCAACGTTATCCCTGTCTCCCTTTTTATAAAGTGGCTTCACTACTGAGTGCTTTAATCGGTCAGGAAACCGACCACCCCTAAAGGAAAAGTTACAGATATGGCTAAGTACTGGGCTAACGTACATAGAAAAATACTTCAGTATTCTGCTAGACACCCCGCCATATCCATGAGACTTCTTGGTCTTTAGCGATTTAATTATGAAGTCAATCTCCCTCTTGTCAGTAACATGTAGGAGCATTTCAGGTAACAGTCACGGAACACTTTATTCTAAGAGCGCTATATGATTCCCTGTTGGGACTAGGTTTCTATTTAGTTCACCTGCTATATTCAGGAAGTGATTGTTAAATACTGTACATATATGCGAGTTATCAGTAACACAGACATTCCGACTATGTACTGATTCTATATCTTCGACCTGTCTATGCAGACCAGCCACTTCCTTTACGACTGACCATATGGTATTCATTTTATCCTGAGACTTAGCTATTCTATCTGCATACCACATACTTTTTGCCTTCCTAATAACTTTTTTAAGCACCTTACAATACTGTTTGTAATGGGCTGATGCATTTAGATTTTTACTATTTCCAGCCATGCTGCCTGTTTGTGCTAGTACCATGTTTTGAACGTTCTAACGGAAAACAACTTTCAAAGAGCACGAGAAAAGCCTTGAGGAAAGCATTATATTTATCATCTACTGTATCAGCACTATAAACATCTTGCAACTCTTGTTCCTTGATAAGGTTTACAAAGGTCTCTACAGCAACTGGATTAGCTTTCCTAAAAAGTTGATATCTATATTTCACATGTGTTGCAGCACAAAAATATTTTATATTTAAAATTTGTGCATCATGATCTGAAAGGCCGTTCACCATTTTGCTAACAGAATGCCCTTCTAGTAATAAGGAGTCAACAAAAACGTTGTCTATGGTTGTTGTGCTGTTCCCTTGCACTCTCGTTGGAAAGAATACGGTTTCCATAAGATTATATGATTTAAGAAGGTCTACCAGCATCCTTTTCCTTGCACAATCACTTATACAATTAATATTGAAGTCACCACATATAACTAACTTTTTGTATTTCCTATAAAGATATCCAGGAACCTCCTCTAGCTTTAGCAAAAATGTTGTGAAATCGGAGTCTGGGATCTATAAATAACAACAGTTAGAAGCTTAGCTCCACTAAATTTCACCACACCTGCACAACATTCAAACACCTTTTCAGTGTAGTACTTTGAAACATCAATTGACTCGAATGGGATACCGCTTTTCACATACATGGCTACTCGCCCACACCGCAAAGAGCTCCTAGAAAAGCTGCCAGACAACCTGTATCCTGGTAAAGGAAGCCTTTGAATTATCCCCTTATTTAAGAAGTGTTCAGATGTACCAATAATTTCAGAGTCAACACCTATAAGCAGTTCACTAACTTTATCTCGAATAACTTGTATATTTTCATGAAATATACTAATTCCCTCATTAATCGAGTACCTAAGCTTTGTCGAAAGTGGTTTCTTTGTTAGAGAGACTTCCCTTAAGCAGGAACACCTATCAGCTGACTTCAATCTAAAAAAGGTACAGCTCTATCACCCACTGCTACAGGATTTTTGCCATGAGTGATCCCATCACCCCCACCTATGCTGTCACCTATAAGCTTTGCCAACCTCTCCTTTCCATACCTGTTGAGGTGCAGGCCATGTCTAGTGAAACCCACCCTGCTGATGTGACTCATGCCTTCTGTCATCAGCGCACCCCCAAGTCTCATGTTATTACGCCTGGCGGCTGTATTAAGATGAGGCCGATCGTGACGCTAAAACAGTTCCACGAAATGGACATTCGTGTTGCCAGTCTGAGTGGCTATCTTTTCCAGGTCACCATCTATGTCATACTGCCCATCCCTATCAATACTATTACCAGCCCCACCCACAATCACTACCTGATCCTCTTTAGTAAAATCCCTACGTAACACCCCTATGTTAACAGTCACCTGAGCCAATCCTGCGTTAGGCTTCACAATGCTGGTGACCTGGTACTCACTCCCCAGCACTTCCTGCAACTGCTGGCCTACACCTCTGCCATGAGAACTACCTAACAGCAGAACCTTCTTCTTCCTCTTCGACTTTGCAACTGTTCTAGCCACCGAAACTACTGCGGTCTGCTGCATACTTCCTACATCTACAGCTACTAGAGATTCCTCTCCACTAGACTCTGACAGTTGGTCGTATCTATTGTAAACATCAATAGATAACTATCTGAACATCTCCTTCTCCTAGCAGACCTCTTGCCAACAGCCAGCTTCCATTCCCCAACCCCCTTCTCCCTCCTCATCCTATCTAGCTCCTCCTCTGCGTTTTTCAACTGAACCTGAAGGGCACAGATCTTACGCTCCAGCTCCTCTATCAACTTACTCCTGCTACATAACCGGCACTTCCAGGAGAGGATCTCACCAGAATGCCCACTGGCTTCCCCACTGCATCCCCCTCCCGCCCCCCCCCCCCCCCCAGTGAAAATCTTTCGAACAAGTCTCACACTGCAATCCACTACTCACGAACCGACGGCAAAGCCCACACTTCTCACTCATGGGACAATTTTACAGTTATTGAAACAAGAAAACTACTTTATCCAATACTACAATAAGAAGATGTTAAAAAACTGACTGCAATAATCACAAACTTGCTCTACAAGGGAAGTAACTACTACTATTGACAGTATTAATCAACAACAAAGACTTACACAGAAAGAAAATCAAACGCCTAATGACACAGTAACGAAACTGAAAGCTGTATAAAAAAATTTCTTCTGAAATTATTTCTCCAGAAAACACCAAGAACACCGGCTGAAGACTACTAAAGTTCCTAAATAAACCACTATACACAAACAATTAATTAGTACTTAGCTTTCGATGCGCCGCTACAGCTGCAACTGGTCAGCGGGGAATGTAAACATCATTTCAAAAAGAAATGGCTCTGAGCACTATGGGACTTAACATCTATGGTCATCAGTCCCCTAGAACTTAGAACTACTTAAACCTAACTAACCTAAGGACATCACACAACACCCAGTCATCACGAGGCAGAGAAAATCCCTCACCCCGCCAGGAATCGAACCCGGGAACCCGGGCGCGGGAAGCGAGAACGCTTCCGCCCGACCACGAGCTGCGGACAAACATCATTTCGGAGCTCTCTCTCTCTCCGAACAGAGAGGAAGCTCTTTTACCTTATTACTCAATCCTCTAATACTTTGGTGAAATACGCTAACCTTATTTCTCTGTGCATTCTTAAGCATTTTTACTTCTTTTAAACACGATGCCTGATCACAGAATTTAACCTAAAGAAGATACCTCCCTGACGCCAGTAATGACAGAGATCAAGCATTATGTGTTGGTGGCTTCCTGACACATTTTCTCTCCCACTCTTATTTAGATGTAGGCTGTGTCTAGCGCATTCCCATCTCCCATCTGTAGCCACAGACTCTGCACTCACATGAGTTTTCATTTTAGTCAGCAGCAGGCTGCTCAACTCGGCGTTCACACAGCTAAGAACAGTGTCGACCCAGGACTGGTTACGGTAATGGAGGATCTTGATGAAACTCATATTTCTGTGTTTAGTTTCTACTCCTATTTCCTGTTTCATTCTGGTCTGCCCTAATACTGTAATTTTTTTTCCTTAGCCAGGCTTTACCTAGTTCTATCTACTACAACAACTTGATTTCCTGAGCCAAAATTTTTGCAAAAATTTCCTACGGTCACTGTCGCCTCGAAAAGGCTATCACTTGTGAACTGTGAACGAAATGGACAACGTAGACAAGCAAAAGCTTGATTCCACCTCTCAGTATTTTTACAGAGGCGACAACATATCCTTCACAGAGAGAACAACATCTTAGAAGAATAAAGTTAATCAATTACGCAGTTCTTTTCAGCGGAACACCTTTGTGCCGTTGCGTTTAACACTATACGTGGAACTCTGAAGTGTCGCATCATGAGAGTCAGCGTTAAAATTTGCAAATTACGAACACAATAATTATGAAGTGAAATGTCAATATCTTATTTCACTTGTAACCAAATGAATTATCTTACATTACGCAGAATATTCTAAGTGTCCTGCACGTTCATATAATATAATCTTCTCATTTCCTATATCACGGTCGGGGGGGGGGGGGGGGCGGGGTTGTCCTCTGTTACCTAAACATTAAAGGTTCCACGACGAGGCCGTAATGTCATCAAACAAAAATATAATTTTCAAAGTTAAGGAGGAACTACGGATCTTTTAAAGTGAGTGGCGACAGCTGAGACAGGCGTACAGGGTGGAAAATGTCATCCAGTTGTGTAATACATTACTTTACATATTTTATTGATTCTCTTAAAACTTTGTCCACTTACCACGACGCACACGTATGATTGTGTTTTCTAAAATAATGTCCACATCAAATGACGTCACAATTCTCCAGAGAGTTGAAGAAGTCATGGAAGAAAAAGAAGAAAAAGATAGAAGGTGATACGTCAATCGAAACTCAGACCCGTAAAGGACTTAATCCATTTAGAAATCTAGCGACACTGCAGTCCAGCTGTCATTTTGAGCACGGACCAATCAAAGCTAGCCTCTGCATAGCCACAGACGCCATTGTGTTGGGATACGCGTAGAAACAGGCACTTTTTACCGAAATGCCTGTTTGTTGTGAAATTCGGGCACTGATTCGTTTCCCAGTTACGCGATACAAGAGCAGATAGATAATAACCATCAAATCTGCAGTGTTTGCGGAAGCGAGGCAATACGTAAATCAGTGTCTCATAAACGAACCGGGCTATTTAATGATGGACCTGAAAATATTCGAATAAAGCGCAATGTGAGTGGCCGCCAATGCAGAGAAATAGAGGGGTAGTATTGACGTGTTAACTACATAGTACACCAATGTCACGAGCACTAGACGATTTCGATGAGTGTTCGAAATCATCTATTCAGTCACTCATTGTCCGTAATGGTACCGAAACAGAAAGTGGCAGGGAGGAGAGTGGAAAAATCAATTCGATGTGTCGAAATGGTTTCACTGCGGAATATCGTAATTACGTTCTCTCCTGTCCATGATCGTACGAACTGAGAAACTGTAGGTATTGCGATAACTTATCGCTGAATAAATGAACAACTGCAGTAGCTTTGTAGTCGAACGGTATCAGAACCGGATGAGATACCTGTAAGATTCTATAGAGATTATGAGAAAGAAAATGTTCCCCTTCTAGCAGCTGATTATCGCTGGGTACTGGAGCAACGAAGGGTACCTAGCGATTAGAAAAATCTCCATTCATGTTTCTCCGTACGGCCATAGAACAGACAGAGTATGAAACGTCCTTCTGTAGAATTATGTAACATGTTCCATACTCATGTATTATGACGTCTTTGGAGAACGAAAATGTCCTTTACAAAATTGAAAATGCATTCCGTAAACAGAGAATTGAGAAAATCAGCTCGCTCTCTTCCTTTAAGAGATCCACAGCACTGTAGACATGGGCGCTTAGATTCATGCCGTGTTGCGACAGGAACACCTCTCAAATTGTTCCGCATTGTCGCTCATCGATAAAAAAAAAATATGAGCACACCGAGCATCTGACCAGATTTGCAACTGGATTCAAGATTTCCTTGCAGACAGTATTCAACACGTAATTTCGGTGTACGCCAAGGAAGTTCAGATTGCTCTGAGCACTATGGGACTCAACTTCAGAGGTCATAAGTCCCCTGCCAAGGAAGTGTTTAGGGCCATTACTGTTTACAATATACTATAATTCGTCGGAAGCTCTTTAAGAGTGTTTGCAGATTACGCGGTTGTCTATGAGAAGGTAGCAACGCCAGAAGACAGTAACGAAGGATTGCTGAATGGTGCAGGCTCTGGCAAATAGATCTAACATATTGCGCATAAATAGGAAAAGAAAGCCGCTACTGTGCCTCTACACTACAGATGACAAATTTCTGGAAATAGTATTCAGCGCAATATGTCTACGAGTATCTATCGGGAAAGATCTTAAGTGGAATGATCACGTAAAACAAATAGTAGGAAAAGCAGGTGCCAGACAGATTAGTATGAAGAATCTTAAGAAACTGTAATTCATTCGCTATAAACGTGCTTTACAAAGTGCTTGGTCGCCAATTCTCGAGTACTGTTACCCAAACTGAAACCCTTATCAAGCAGGACTGATAGAAAAGATAGGTGAGATCCTTCATAGAGAGGCGCATTTCGTCACGGGATCGTTTACTTGGCGTGAGAGTGTTACAGAAATGCTGAACAAACTCAATTGGCAAACGCTACAAGAGAGGCATTGCGCATCACGGTTACGTTTACCACCAAAATTCGGAGTTAGTTCTCTCCGAGAAGAACGGGACAACGTATTACCTCCGCCCTGAAACGCCTCGCGAAACGACCACGACGAGAACACTCGAGCTGATAAAGGAGGTTACTGGCAGTCATCTTTCCCGTGCGACATCTGCGAATGGGACAACGATGGCGGGATACGTTGGTGGCACCAAAAGTACCCTCCCCCAGACACCGTCAGGTGGCTTGCGGAGTATTGGTGTAAATGCAGCTGTAGAACTAGCTGATTATCGTAACGGACAAATAAATTCCATATGGAGCTCAACGGAAAAGAGGTGCCACGCAAGTCAACTATAGTTTAAATAGCGTAGTCAGCCACAGGAAAATAAGTTAAATTCCATAAGGTTTATCAGTTTACCTTCGATTACAAAAGTGGGGGTACTTTGTAATGTTATGTAATTTATAAATAATTGAGTGCAGTAATCAGTCGTCTTTTTTATGCATGTTTTATTACGCAAACCCGGATTTCGGCTAATGCCTAGCCATTATCAATTCTCAATTTTTAATCTTGATGCACGTTACTTCCCTGTTGTTCGAGCGTCAGTCACAGTTCTTTGAATATTTTGTGGAACTTAGATGAAAACTGAGATGGCTAAATTGATGAGCAGTTTTGCCTGACGTGCATTCGACAGGTAGCTGGAGTGACTAAGCGGCACCGGACGTCTAAGCATGGGACCGAGCGAGGTGGCGCAGTGGTGGCACACTGGACTCGCATTCGGGAGGACGACGGTTCAATCCCGCGTCCGGCCATCCTGATTTAGGTTTTCCGTGATTTCCCTAAATCGCTCCAGGCAAATGCTGGGATGGTTCCTTTGAAAGGGCACATCCGACTTCCTTCCCCATCCTTCCCTAATCCGATGAGACCGATGACCTCGCTGTTTGGTCTCTTCCCCCAAACAAACCAAATCTAAGCATGGGTGACGCCGGTGGTTTTTCAGGCGATTTGTTGCCCCGATGGCGGCCCAAATGCATTCCGTCCCGTTTAGATCAAGCCAGTTTGGATCGATCAAGCCAGTTTGGATTGCAAGATATCAACGTAAGTTCAATATCATGATCAAACCACTGTAACAAGATTCTGGACTTATAGCACGGTAGTTTGTAATGCGCCTATCGATGTGTCGTATTAAACGAATACTCACAAATCAACAACACAATTTAAGAATAATTTTCGTCGATTGAAGAGGTGACAACTAGTGTTGTGCATTGGAGTTATTACTCTCATCTGTTTCAATTAATGTTGCCTTTACGAAGTAGTCTCGAAGAAGCCAATTTTTTTTATAAAATAAAATAAATGCTAACTTCTTGTTATGAAGAGAGTTAAATACATGAGACTTGTGTGTTGTACATATACACTATAGCTCACTGCAGATTGGCCGTTAATAAACACGACGAACTGCTGTTTGCTTTTACCGTTTCTTCTATAGTATTTTTTGTGGGGGGAGGGGGGGGGGACAGTACACAGGTAAGACAGAAGCCAATTCTTACTACTAAATCATCCACCTGAAAGTTTATTGATGCTGATGACGTTCTGAAAGTCTTTGACTTGAAAGCTTGACTAAGTAAGATACTGATTGTAGAAACTGACTTTTAATTTTGAAAGATAACGCAAATCCTGCGTAAACAGTCATAGATTCTGACTAACTTGGGAGGCTGTAATGTTGCCTTAAAGCACAAGAGAACAGTTACTGTAGTCAGCACTAAAGCTAGTACTGCGTCATTTAAGATAAAGTTAATATTTCAAAGTTCTTCCTGTGCGTCATGAATTTAGTGAACTACTACCAGTGGTATTTACAGGCAACGCTAAGAATGTGAGGCACCAGAAGTGATTGAATTTCGTTGTAATACTAAAAAGCATTGCACAGGTCTTGCATAAGAAAAAGAAACTGTCATAGAGTAAATAACACTTTATGTACACTAATTTTAAGATGCCCAAAAACCATTAGCAGGCATATCATCGGTGTGCGTCCATTATTACACATATGAGGTTTAATAAAAAGTAGAATAACCACTTTTATTATAACAACAGAAACGCAATGGAAAACTCTGTTTCGCGGCTACTTTCAACGTAACTCTAATTACTACGCTTGTTTACTAGTATAACGACCAGTTTGCAGAAAACATGTTAAGGTAGTCTCGTTGAAACGGTGCACTCTTTCTACTACTGTAAAGCGGTACTAAATATTTCTTAATTATTTGAACGAACAAAGCTGGTTCACATCACACGTGAAGCTGCGTAAAGTGAAACGATTAACAGGAAAATTTTAGTTCAATGATAAACACTAACTACTTTTATCCTTTGTATTGTTCATATTAGCTAAAGGTATTTATTTGCACCGTTTTACATAAGTAACGTACCAAAGTTTTAGATTTTGCCTTTGTTGGTCTTGGTCGACGTGGTACGTGCTCAGTTTGTGGCTACTCATTGATATGGTTGCATGTAATACATACTGTGTACCTCAATGCAAGTTATCTTCTTGAAATACCATTCTAGGCACTTATACTCCTCTTCCTTCACGTGAAGCCTCCACAGTACCACTGTTGAAATTTTCTTCTTGCCTCACATTGTAGATTAGACACAACATTACGAGAGCAAATATAACGGGACAACTAACCACTGCACTCATGCTGTAGTTGATGCACAAAATAAAACTCACGGAGCACTGCTCAGTCTTTTACTGAGATACTACGACCAGTGGTAGAATAAACAAGTCGCAGGCTGAAAGGCAAAATCAGGAACTCAGTATGCTTGGAAACTGATGCATTTGTAGTGTGCTTTTTGCACAAAATAAATAATATAGATGTAAAGGTTGACAAAAAATTGGCTATTTTTATTGTTCGTACTCTATGCAGTAGTAATTGTAACATACGTTCTTAAGGATACAGGTGAGAAACAGCATTTAGTACAACTACCATGAAATAGAGCGTAAAGAAACAATAGAGAAGAGAATAAGATAATTACCTTTTATATCATATGTCTGGAAAGAAAGCTTGTTGAATTTTAATATCAGTTAGTTTCGAAACCTTAGTAGGAGATCGTAGCTACTATTGGTACTATTGCAGTGCACGTTTCGTGACTTTACTAACTGAAATTACAGCTTAACTGAACACATCTTATAGTAGTCCATTAAAGATTTTTCGGCTTGCACTAGATTATAACCAAAAGAATACCATCGTTGCCCCAGAGACATAAAAAGCTAGGAAACCTACAGGGAAGTTTCAAAGTGAGTCAGTCTTTGCTTCTATCACCTGCGCTCTAGTTTGATACAGATTGAACTCCACCCGTATTGTCATCAGTATGCAGCATTCCTAGCCTTGAGACGATTCTACCAGTGTAAAAGGTTACACTTTAGTGTAAACGTCAGATCAGCAACGTTTACTGGCAGTCTGTATACAATCCTAGACGAAAACTGAAAACAGCGAATAAAAACATACGTCTACGACATCATGATCGCCGGAAAGTGGGTTGAACACAGCAGGGTCCTAAATGGTTTGCCAAGTACATTTTAAAGACCACAGTATCACAGTAAAATCGTGTTTCGTCAGATCCCAGGTAAACTTTCAGGGGCAACTAAGTTCAGGAAAAGGAGTATCACCTGATCCAAGGAAAGTAGAACCCATTGAACACTTTCCCAATCTCTAGGAAACAGCCGAAACGATTTCTACAGTTAATCAACTGTTTAAAAAAATTCAGTCACGTTAATAGCCTCGTTTCTCCCTTTCTATGTGTGCTAACTGCGAAGAAAATACCTTGTGTACGGTACGAAGTAGCAGATAGAGAATTCCACGCTTTCAAAGCAGCCTTGCTGATTGCGCCACTTCTGCCGCGCTCTGATCTCAGCAAGGTTTCTGTACGGCTACCGGCTCAGCTAGAAAGGAATCAGATGTTCTGATTTTTCAAGATTGTGAGACCGAAGGCGGTATCGAAAGGAGGACGGTCGGATACGGGAGCCGGATGTTGTCTAAACCTGAAACGAATTAGTCAGTCATGGAGCTGGAAGGGCTTGCGGTAATCTGGGCGTCCAAAAAACTCCTTTATTTTCTATTTGAAACACAAAACAATGGTTTATACTGACCAAAAACCACTTCAGTTTCTGTTGACATCAAAACTATTCCACAGTAAACTATGGAGATGGCTACTTTACCTACAACAGTACGACTTTACCACAACGTGTATACCAGGCTTAACGAATATAATGGCTGACGCCTTATTCTGATCCACTGTTGGATTGATACATACGGTGAGAAGGGTCTGGAAGAAAACAATTTCAGTATCTTCTATCTGCAGATGGTGGCATTTGAAAATTATATAACAGCCTCTATGTGGGACATAGCAAAAGAAGAGGACCAAGATCCATCTTATGATTACTGAAGGAAAAGTTGAAAGACGAAAGTCAGGTGATGATTCTGTAACCCCGGAAATGCATATCCTCCTATTTCCATCTATTGCACTGCAAATTTTTTTCCTTATTTTGTTACCTGAAGATATAACATTTCTGTGTCTTTGTATATTGTAATTGTTTTACTATTTGTATATATATATGCTTTATGTCGATGTATAATTGGTTTGTTTTGTGAATATTATTTGTATTTGTACGCTGTGTGTGGCCTAGGGAAAACTATGCTATAGAACGAAAACATCGATAGGTCCTGTGGAGAACCAAAGTGTTTAGGATCTTTGGTGGTGTTAACTCTGACGCGTGGAGCGCAGGCAGAGGAGAGTCTGGCTGGAGTAGTGCAGTGGTGCAGGTGTGTTGTGTGACGCTCCCGCGAGTTGCCGCGCGTTCGGGGTTTGGCAGCATGTCATTTGGCTCGACTTGCTATGTTAGTTTCTGACACGGTGAGAGATGTATGAGGAAGGTTTTTTAAATTTGCAAGACTTGCCAAAAGCCGAAACACGACAATCAAAACTATCAGGCACCTCTTTCTCCGAACATCCCGTGTAAATTGAAACAGTTAGGGGCCGCAGACCTCCTAGGTCCTATTCCTAGGACTGCTATGTTTTCGTAACTATAGAACTAGCATCTAAATTCGTGACATTATCACTGTTGCGAAAAACTACAGTTTTGAGTGTATCCGAGGTACTCTACAAGGACTTTTGGGCCCAAGTAAGAGGTACTGCAAGTATAATTAAGAAACAAAGTAATTACAGGCATTGGTGGCGAGTGGGCATTGATGTAAATCAATTGGGAAAGTCGAATGTTTTTGCCGGACCAGTACTCGAACCCAGGCCTTGTGCTTACTAGGCAGATGCTCTGCTCACTACTAAGCCATCGAGGTATACGGATCGTTGCAAAGTGCACCGTCTACCCTAGCACACTCTCGTCAGATCCAAATTCTCAACTTATCCACACACTAAAAGCGTAGTGCACCTTTCACATTATCCTCATTACTCGCAGCATTTCGTCGATTTCCGTACGAATTCAAGCCCAGTGTGCATCCGCACTGAAGAGGCCGTTGGCCATCGTCGACTTGTATATATACATATGGACATTTCCGACATAACAACTACAGATATATAGAAAGTATAATTACTGACAACAGTCTGTAGCTCTGCCTTGGGAGATGGCTAGCCACTTTGGAGAGACATATGGTTAAACCTGTCCTCATTTTCTCATTTAATCCCACGTCGAATCCCGCGTACGGGTTATGAAAAATCTAGGCAATGCACGAACGGTGTATTGTGAAAAGCATTACATTGAGTGGTACATACTTCTATCTATTTCCAAAATGTGATAAATGAGTTGCCACATGGCACAATCAGGTTTCCACTAATTCCAATATTAAGAAATAGATAACCTAAGGTCAGGTTAAGGCAGTTAGTGGAACCCCCACTGCGTAATCGGACCCAGTGTGGAGCAATAGTCGATGTCGCGCCGAGTAATATCAAAACAGCGGCCGCAAAAGGGAAACTATTGCTGTACAGGGCAGTGAAACTGAGACACTTCTATGTCGGACAAAAGGTCCATGCCAAATCACGCTGCACCTCGATAAAGCGGAAGTCACTGTGCCGTAAGGCCTTCTCGATTTACAATGGTCCATTCAGAAGTCAGGGAACCATGAACGCCAATGCTTTTCAAGTGGAATCGCTGAAGTACAAGAAATCAAGTGGCGTCCCTCACAAAGTCATATTAAACCATTCTTAGAATAATGCAACAATGGGGGAACTATGTTTCAATAGTAGAACAACGGGAAAAACAGAAGTTAACTGGCTGCCATGTAATATGGTTTGTATTTGTTTTCGTGTGTCTGTATGTTTTGTGTGTCTCTTTACTTGTCCTCGCGTCTAAGTGTAATAGAAGAATTGATGTCTTGGGGTACACAAGGAAAGTGTATGCGGTTGTTTTTGTATGATAAGGAAGTAAAGTATACGATAAAAATGTGAGATTTCTATTGAGGTAAGGCGGCATGTAGCGAGGTTTACTAGCATTCTGTAAAGTGAAATTTAGCGTCCCGGAAAATGATGACTTTCAGTCATGGTGCGACAGCCATTTCAAAAAGATTTTAGGTGACGTACGTGTGACAGATAAGCAAAATTTGATTTCCTGAATACCGGTAAGTAAAACTACAAATTATAACTTGTACAGGAAATGAAACAAGCTATGGGGTTATCCTAAGATAATTTAGAAGGATAATAAGTGAGTGTGGAAATTATAGACAAAAATAAATTCATAAGAAAAGCAAGAAGGAAAGTCTACAAAACAGTACATAAAAAAGGACGTAAAATTCATTAACGTCATAAATATCAAACGCCAAAGCAAAATTGAAGTGAGGGTAGTGATACAAAATTTTTAATCTTATCTTGAACCTGAGGATGTAGCGATTTGTGCTGTGTTTTTACTCATTTATTTCCGTTTATAATGTTGTTCACAAATAAAGAATAATGAAAGAAATATTTTTCAGACGAAGCATCTCAGGAGAATAACATGAGAAAGAGAGTGAATATGAATAGGAGGAACATTGATACAAAAAAGGACCACGGATTAACAGAAGAAGACAAGCACTAATGAGAGAGTGTTACAAGCATCTCTTATCAGACAGATCGTGCAGCCTAATTTAGAGAATTAGATGAGTGGTTTTAGGTAGCATTAAGTTGCATGAAGTAGTGCCGCTACAAATAGAACTTGTAATTCCTACCTACTTGTCTCTCGCCCCAGTGCCCATACCTTATCTGACGTATACGAATTATAGGACTCAGGACAGAAAATAAAAATATAAATAATTCAATCATTATGTTTCTAAAACCTTCGTCTGTGTAATAATAAAGTTAGTATTTAAGAATTTTGTTTTGGCCACATGAAGTGCTTATAAGTATTATAGATTATTTTCTGTCTTGTTTGACAGAGTTTTATTATAATTCTTTGTTTATGTGATGAACCACCTGTAAATGGTCACAGTCCTGTAAATTAATTTCTCTTTGATAAAGATAAGTCTTATTTATGGTAGGATTTTAATTAATAGGCATTCTACTTATTTGTCACAAGTGCACAGTTAGATGTTTGGGACATTGTTTATAACATGTAACATAGAGAGGTTTTGTTAGTCTGCATAGATATGCTGCTAGCTCCTCAAACTACCGGTTTAGATCAGCAGTGACCATCATCAGATTTATTTTAAGAATATGTCTTAATGTAATGAGGCCGTAGTGGTATTGTCAAAAGATACTGAGCTGATTTTGTGTTTATCTTTTGACGAAGCCGCTATGGCTCCATTATATTAGGACGCGTTGTTGCAACGGATCTGAAGACTGTCACTGCTGACCGAAACATGTAATATTAGGACCTAACAGGTTTGTGGCCAGAGACGGAAATAAAGAAATCTATTCTACAACGACAAATGCGTGGAACGTACCGGAAAGCGGGACGACAAAGAGGGCCACCCGCCCGCAGAATCTAGGATAATGAGGCGCCCAAGAGGCCCGACTGTTCCTATGAGTCACACGATGAACAGTAGATAGTGACTGCAACGGCACGTCTCTCTACGCAGCTCTAAATAATATTGCGGAACAAATTGCAGGCACTCATGTAATGCTAGCAAAGGAGTAAGGGCTACGACCAACGCTCCACTTGCTCTCGGTGAATCATTTGGATGCAGCAGCGAAGTACCGTCAAGGAGGAAAACGTGAGGGAAGAATATTTCCAAAATCATTCCAACCATCGCAACTATTGTACAGATCCTGAATTGTTCCTTTAAACTCTTGCGTGCCATATAATTTGAATGCTGTCACAAGGCACTCCCAAATCTACATCGAATCAAGGATGACGTCTTCTCAAAACTTTGAGAAAAAGAGTTGTAGCAGCCGAAGAAGAGACACTGGGAAGAAAACTGGTATTATCACTTACCCAATAATAATCTCCTGCAGCTTGTTGTCACAAGATATATATTTTGGTGTGCTGAAGAACGGATCTGGCGACGTATTAGCCTGTTATAATTCTTTCCTAAAGACAAAGGGATGTCTTGTATGGTTACCAAGACGACGAGTATTTCAATAAATTCCTACAGCCGATGAAGGCTCAAGCAACAGTGCAACACCATTGTAAGCATTTAATTTCGCCTTCGAACATTTACGGCATACTGAGCCCTACCCTTCCATTTAAACAATTTTATGATACTAACAAAGGTACGAGTGTGTGTGTGTATGTGTGTGTGTGTGTGTGTGTGCGTGTGTTTTCCATAAATTCCCAGTGTTTCGTAATTAGCTTGTGTTCAGACACAGAAATATGCAGTGACCTCCGAGCGCCGCGGTAGACGTAACGACACCTGAAGATGGGCATGTGAGAGCCCCAAACCGGTCGTGTGATAATAAAATAACTTTACAACTGAAGCGCTATTTTGCAACCTTTGCTATCTCCGATGTCAAGCACGGATGGGGGACTCGACATCATGTAAATATAAAGGAAACAAGGTCACACAGTGAATAAGGGGTTATTAACTGAAAAATATAATGAGGGGCCTTAGACTGGTACCACACCGCACACAGACATATTGATGAAGATATCCGTCAAACCATATAAGAAAACTAATGGAAATAATGCTATACTATAACATCTCGTTCATTGCCATGGGCCCACAAAAATGATTCAGAAACTGGATCAAGAATACAGACAATTAACAAGTGGGCAAGGGATTGTAAACAGGAACGGTAGCATTGGCATGGGTAGATGTTTACATAAAAGAACGGTATAAAATTATATGAGAAACACGAACAGAGATTGCGAAAAACGTTAGTGACTAAACAAAAAAACTCAGAAATGCATTGACGGACACTAGTACTCTCGCCTAAGCACATGATGGGTGCACATAGCCGTCTGTGAAAGTAAGATGTCTGAAATCATGTTGCAGATTAACTGTCTTCGCACTTATCTCTTCCCAGTAGCGGCGATGACCGGGTGTGTTTATCACTCTTAAGCTGTGCGAGGCCAGAAGACAGTTGCCGTAGTGGCTGAAAATTTTAAGTTCTGCTTAGCCTCTGTACTCAGCTCTAAGTTGGCGACCTCTTCTTATGCAGATGTCTCCGGTGGCCTGCAGCAGGTATCTTCTATGGCTGCCTCGATCCAAATGAATTCTCAACGACCTCCCTGAAGCAAATGTGTTCTAACTTTTGTTTACAAAACTTAGCTGGTTCTGCCAGCATTTGAATCTTGACGCCCAGTTACAACAGACCTTGTGAGTTACTATCAACAGAAATTTGATAAACGAGTCGAACCCTTTCTTCAACTTGCTAATTGTGCTGTGGCTAACCAGTATCATTTGTTCCTCCCACATTGTGGGGAAGAGGGGAGAGAATATCTCTCACTATAAGACAGATCTTCAGTCAGGGCCAACCAAAAGCCATGCACATAAGCCCAATAGGAATCTTTCCGTTGCTAATGAATTAATTACTATGAGCCAACCGTAGAACTCCTTACTAGAATGTGAACAAACATTCCAGCAGCCTGCGCTTGGGATTAACACCTGACCTAACGCTTTGTAGTCTTTTGTTGTCTCCTGCCTTTCAGATTTTTGTTTCAACTAAGATCCTTGCGCTTCAAGAACAATGTAGTTCTATGCCACGTTACCGCAGGCCGGAATGGCCGATCGGTTCTAGGCGCTACAGTCAGGAGCTGCGCGACCGCTACGGTCGCAGGTTCGATTCCTCCCTAGGGCATGGATGTGAGTCATGTCCTTAGGTTAGTTAGGTTTAAGTAGTTCTAAGTTCTGGGGGACTGATGACCTCAAAAGTTAAGTCCCTTAGTGCTAAGAGCCATTTTTTTTATGCTACGTTACCGAGCCTCCTCGAGATTCCTGCTGGGCTGGGATGACAGACGGTCGCCTAGTGTTCTGTGCCAGCATGGAAGTCTGTGTTCACCAGAAAACAACTTCACATCTACTCTCTCCCTAAGTGCGCTTCCTTTCTACGTGCCAGATAAAAGCACCAAGGCTCCCTCATTATTATAAGAGGATAGAAGATACAGAAACAATTAAAAATACAAGCATGGGCAGGAGTGAAAATAGCTTGTAGTTTTCACACAACGTTACAGATTTGCCATTTTCCCTCATTCCCTCGTTCCCTAGTTGTTTCAAAATTCATGGAGCTATGTTCCGTCTATGCAACTGATTGAGGGCAGTTTGTTTATTGCCACGGGCGTTTCGCTTCTTCTATTTGAAAAGCATCTTCGGTGACCTGTAATACATGTTTCTTTTTATTCATACAATAAATGTATTAAGTTGTAGTTACAATATGTTACTAAGTTATATTTTATGATGTTTTTCTCTTGCTTACAGTTTTTGTAGCACCAATTTCGTGATGTGGTGTTACTTGCGGTTTGCAGTACTGTTACACCATGTCTGTGGTACTGGACATGTGTTCATTAGTCTCCACGCACCGTTTGGCCGATATCCGGTCTTCTTTCAGCCACACTTGTTTCAACAAATTTCATACATAACTTGCACTTTATATTTTGTGTTCAACATGTGTATGTTTTCGGTATGTAATATTGTCAACAGCTGTGGTGTGTTTGGTTCAAATGGTTCAAATGGCTCTGAGCACTATGGGACTTAACATCTGTGGTCATCAGTCCCCTAGAACTTAGAACTACTTAAACCTAACTAACCTAAGGACATCACACACATCCATGCCCGAGGCAGGATTCGAACCTGCGACCGTAGCAGTCGCGCAGTTCCGGACTGAGCGCCTTAACCGCGATACCACCGCGGCCGTCTGTGGTGTGTTTATTTTTCGTCTTTTGTTTGTGTTGCGTGTGTAGTTTAATATTTCCACATGTTTTGTGTGTTTGTGTGTGTGGGGTGTGTGTGTGTGTGTGTGTGTGTGTGCAACTGTGTCATTATTTGTGAGAGTGTTATATTTCTCGTTTCCTTTTCTTTAATTAAAAGAATTTGTGTATGTGTGTGTGTGTGTGTGTGTGTGTATTTGGCTGTGTACCAATATATTGTCCTTCCTCAGAGTGTGATTTTTTTTGCTAATATTTTGGATATATATATATATATATATATATATATATATATATGTATATATATATATGTGTGTGTGTGTGTGTGTGTGTGTGTGTGTGAGTGTGTGTGTGTGAGTGTGTGTGTGTTTGTGTGAGAGAGAGACACAGAGAGAGAACTGCAGACAGAAGATTCATTAGTTGTTTATTCTGATCGTGTTTCAGATCTCTGTTCGTTATTGTTTTAGTGGCTAAGTAGATCATAGATATATTGCTTATATGGATTTGGTCACTAAGTACCTCCTTTTTCATTGAAAGTGGTCTTTCTGTGTGAAAGTTTTCTTGCATGTCAGGAACTTTTTGTTTTCATTATTCGCTGTAATAACTGTAATAATTCTCATTTCTTGTTCCACGTTGGAGGTTCATGTCCATGTGTTTGGCGAAGGTAGAACAGCTATCCTCATATTTAGAACTTCTAATATGTTCCTTATATCTAGCTTTGAAGTTCGTACCTATCATCCCCAGATACACTAATTGACATTCTTGGCACTGTAACTAGTATATACCTGCTCTTTGGTATCTGTCTGGTTAGTCTGTTGTATATAAGTGTGACTGGAGAATGTTTCCTGTTTTGGTAGGCATTGTGTGATTCCTGTTTATTTAATATATTTGCTTCTTTTGTATTTCTTTGTGTTTGTGTGTTAAAAGGCACTATGTTTTTCTGTTAGTGGCGTCATGAGTGTTACTGTTTTGTGTTTTTGTGTTTCTTTGTGTGCTGTAGAGTCTATGGGGTTTATTGGTGTTTGTGTTCTCTGCTTGTTCTCATTTTTCTTAGTTGTTTTAATTTTTTGGTCGAGTTTATGTACTATATGGTTGTTTTAAGCATTGTTTGTGACTATGAGTTGTACTGTTTGTGGTTCTTTTTCATGGTTTTCTTTGCCGAGTGGTATATTATTTACTCTCTGTGACATGCGTCGAATGGCCATTAATGTTCGATTTTGTGACTGGTTGGATGAAGTATGTATAATATTGTCTCTGGCTGTTGGGTCTATGAAGATGTCAGATGTGTATTTATTCTTGCCTCTCTTTACTGTAATATCCAAGATACGTATTTGCTTTATTCTTTTTTTCCTGGTGAACTGAGTGTTTTATGCGTATTGTGTATGTCTTTGTAAAGTTTCTTGGTTCATCTACCGAACAGATTGTGTCATCCACATATGTATACCAGTACACAATTTTGTATCTTTGATGAATACGTTTGCCAGTGTTTCTGATATTGGGGATGCCACTGAAAGCCAATCCTCTTGTAAGTAAAATTTCTTTTCACACTGGAAGTTATTTTGGGATGTGATTGCTTTGAGAGTTTTAGTTATTTCATTAATACAGTCTACAGGTAGTTTTCTGTGTATCAGTAGGTTTCCTTCAATTCGTTTTATTGTGTTTGCAGTGGATATTGAGGAGTACATGTTCTCTATGTCGAAAAAGATGAATTCTGTTGTTTGTGGTATGTTTATGTCATTTACTTGTGTTATCAGTTATTTGTGTTTGTCATATCTCAGATTGTAATACAGTAAAATATTGTAGCTACCACATAGTATATTTATTACATGTATAAGAGGAAACGTGTTACAACCACTGAAGTAGCTTCACAAATAAAAGAAGCGAAATGCGCATGGCAATAAACAAACTGCCTTCAATTAACTGCATAGGCAGAACATACCTCCATGAAAGTTACTGATTTGTCTTGAATGGCTGTTGTGATCAGTGTATTAAACTATAGAACTGCTTGCAGGAAAGTCTGGAAATAAACTGCCACATAATAACTCCTTTTTATCGTTTTCAAAGTGGATGCTGATGTAGTTGTGCTCAGATTAGCATGTGGCATAAGCACATCAAAGATATTTAAGTTGGGCTGTATGTTCTATTTTTATTTTTGTTTAGCGTGATCTTCGATCGATGAGTTTCAAACCTGTAACAAGGCTGGGAAAACCTTAACCAGGTTCCATGGTGACAAAAATGGAACTACATGTACAAACGTACTTACAAGCCTTTTTGCAGTCATTCATGTAAGTTGTCATAAGGGTAGATTTATCTGGAATAACGTTAAGTACAGGAAAACACAACAGAGAAGATACCACTCATACTTAGTAATAGTTTTTACATTATCTACGAGGAAAGCAATGACTTATGGACCTCACATTCACATAGATAGCTTGTGTTAAATTAGACACATATTTAAAGTCAGTTTGACAATTACTTATTACACATTCACCATTACTGTACCCCAATACTAAATTATTAATTCCTTTAGGTTTATAACAAATACATTCAACAAATTTACACATATAAGTACACTGACATACATAAACTCACGTATAATTGACTTCCAACACATAAGAAGACAAAATTGTACAACAAATGTTGCTGCATGATCAGATGCAAGTACAAGTTTGTAAATCATTAAAACATGTAATCATTGCTTCCTTTCCATATGCATATACAAAGATACATCATTGACCTTATAACATCAGAAAAATACTCATATAATGACTCTTGTGTCAGTTTGTAAACATATTCAAGTCCGTATGTGTAAAAAATGTCGTAATTGTGACATTAGACATGACAGTATCAGACAAAACAGGATTATGGTAATTATTAATAAAAACAAGACCATAAGCTTACTAATTTATCCACGATGTAACATTACTGATGGTGTGTATATGTGCATTTCATTAAATGATACATCTAAATGGGCACACAGGGAGTGTTCTGACAACAAATAAAATTAACTGTTTTGTCCCTGAAAATGTGTAAATAAAAATAGAAAAAAAATTAATACACTTCACTGTTCTCAGCAAACACATGTTTCATCACAGGAACTGTCCTGTCCATGTAAGTGGAAGAGTTAATGTTTATCTAGTTTTAGTGTAGTTCTTCTGATAGAGGCATGGTACGATTTATAGGTTGAAATCAATAGTTCCATGGCATAACGTGTGACACACCTTTATCATAATTATGCATGTAGGTATCTAGCTCTAGAACAACAACTGATTCAATCTTGTACAAAATACAGTGTCTATCATCCTACTCCATCATGTGACCAGGTAGCTTTAGTGAGCACCACTAATATTTCGTGTACCTGACTCACAAACGACGTGATACTGAAATGAATGGCATAGTAGTGTTGACACTCACACACAAGTAACGAAAATGTTTGTTTGTGAATGCTTATGGGACTTAACTGCTAAGGTCATGAGTCCCTAAGCTTACACACTACTTTACCTAATTGATCCTAAGGACAAACACACACACACATGCCCGAGGGAGGCCTCGAACCTCCACCAGGACCAACCGCACAGTTCATGACAGCAGCGCCCCAGACCGCTCGGCTAATCCCGCGCAGCAGTAACGATGACGATATGTTGATCTTCGAAGTGTAGCTTCTTGATCAGACCATTGGTCATCATCCTGAATGCCCTAAGCCAGATAAGCCAACAGTAATCTGTTGTCGTGGTCCTGGTGAATGGCCGTGTGCTGGCCGGCAGCAGAAACTAGTCCTCTGGTATGTGTTTGGGACAGACCGCTCTGGTCCTGTGTGGCAGGAGCCACAGGCAGCAGCAGGTAAATGCCGTCAAGCGGAGAGCCTAGCTGGTGTGAGGGTGGCGGCACTCCTTGGCGGGTGCACCTCAGCAGGACACTCGCCCTCGTTCGGCACCAGTGTGTCAAGGACACCTCACACTCTCCTGGCAGCTGCGTCGATGGTCAGCCCCGTCTCCTCACGCTCATAACACCGACCATACTGACTTTTTGCCTTTAGATAGCGTTTCAAAGATACGTTAGGCAAAGAAGTAGACCTTACATGATATCCATGACATCAAATATCCTTGTCTATAAAAAGAACTATTTGGATGAAAGGAAATATGTTACACGTAAAGAAACTTCCTGCCAGATTAAAACTGTGCCAGGTTGAGACTAGAACCACTATTACGTTCTTTCTCCTTCAACAATTCTGCTGGATCTTCTTGGTTATGACGTTTTATGTCAGTTTGTATTTTATTAAATCGAAACAACGCCGCATTGCTCCCAGATTTACGAAGTTCACATGGATCACTTAGTAATGACAACGGTTCTGTTTGTTTCTTCACTAGCATTACATCATTCAGACTACATTCTTCCATTGTTTAATAACACCTACATCCTTGCGTAATTCGTCTCTCATGCCTATCACTTTTAGATATAATGCATCCAGCTTACTAACACCAGCACTGACTTGTTTGTCAATTATTTGCTTCACCGTATCTTTGGATCACTTGATTTCTTGCCCGACCCTTTTGGCCATTTCTAGTCTTTTAATCAAACCCTTGTAATTGACCTGTTAGCTGCTTTTCTGTCTTCTCTAAATGTTCTCTATGATTCTTGTAATGTTCCTCTATCTTTTTGAACTCTGCATCGTTCTTCTCGTCTTGTTGTTTATTGATCAACACGAGTGCCACGAAATTTCTTCCACTTTTTGTAATGATTCTGCATCTTGTGCTGCTCTACCGCCCTTTTAGAATCTAATTTTTTCTGTTGCTCTACCGACTGTTCGTAACGCTCGTCTAAATTTTGTCACACTGGTCGATTATCCCGTAGTGGTGCATGTTTTCCAAAGGTTATCTCAATTAAAAGAATTGAAGATCAAATGACGGCAATTATGGAGTAGACATGGCGTGACTGGTAACACTCTTGGTCACTTCCTCACACCCAATGACCGCGAGGTTTTTCACTTCCTGTGAAAGCGTCACGCTCTCCTCACTGAAAAACTCAATTTCAGACTCTCCCCTACTAACCTGTATGTTATCTGATTCATCTATCGCTACTGATTTGTGCAAAGTACTGTTATGGCTATCCCTAATTTCAACACGTTGTGAACCATTGTGCTCGACTTCTATAGTAAATTCACTGTAATGGTAGACGGACACACTGGCTCCATTTCAGTTTCACTCATATTTTCCGCACTGCATGTGTGAGCGCGGGTTAGCCTTACCACACGCAAATACTGATACAAATAATACAGTTTCCCATAACTACGAAATTAATAACCAAAGCACGCTTATGAAACACAATAAAAAAAGCCTACCAAAAACACAAACACATAAAACTGTTCCCCCAAAAGTAGAACATGGAAACCCAAATTACACGTTACTGTACTCACCTGCCTTCTTGATGTAAGAGAAGAATAATTAAGTACAGATCATGCAACTTACCTTTAACAAATTTGCTTGAGACTTTTTTTATTGTTGTAGTGACTGTATACACGTTTCTGATCACACGTGATCGATGAACAAGTGATTCAAATTGTAGGTACGCATTCTTATGTAATGAACTATAAAAGGAATGCAAAAATAAGAGGGACATAGGATTTCGAAAATAAATCTTTGACAGGAGTCACCAAATTCATTTTCAAGGTGGTGGTTCATCTCTTTAGCACATCTGTAAAATGCTACAGATATTATTCTAGGGAACTACAGGCATGGGAGCTCCCCATAAACCATTCTGATTTAAAGGAAACAAAATCAGTCAACTGGTAATTAATTATTAAGTGAAAGTTACAAGGAGTGGCCCAATTACATACGAAAGTATGGGTGCCACACTTCACGCAGAAATATTAATGGAGTGATCCTCCTATCAATGAAAGGAAGCTATCACAAACTCGTTTATTTTCTGCAGACATAAAAAATGATTTACTCACTGGTTGATAAATACACAATTTTAAACAACTGGCCAATGTACAGCAAGTACGAACTACAGCCTTGGCACATGTGGGAAGGTACATGAAAGAACGATATAAAGTTATGTCGTGAGTACATCCAATTATTGGGGATTAGAGGTTACTGATTTAAGGAAATATCCATGAAACACCGTAAACAAACATCATTACTCTCGCCTAAGAGTATGATGGGTCCATATAACTGTCTGTGGAGACTAAATCTACGAAATCAGTCACTGATGCAAATTAAATTAATTTACTCTCACCTCTTCTCGTTGGCTGCAACGACGGCAAATGCTTACCACTTCTAAGCTGTGCGAGGGCACATTATAACTGCTGTAGTAGCTGAAAATTTTACGCTCTGCCCAGCCTCTGTGCTCTGCTTTAAGTCGGAGACATATTCCTCTGCAGCTCTCTGCAACAGCCTGGGGCAAGTATTCTCTACGGCTGCTTCAGAGGAAGCGCGATCTCGAAGACATCCGTGAAGCAAGAGCATTTCTGTATGGAAAGTGAATTGCAGTAGATCTTGCAAGTCTCAGGACACAATAATTTAATAAACAAGACTGGAAGTTTCCTACTCTTCCAGATACTATCATGGCTAAGCTGTAGAGCGTATTTCTCCCTTGGCATAGGGAAGAAGGCAGAAAATCTGTCTCATTACCGATATACAGGGTGTTACAAAAAGGTACGGCCAAACTTTCAGGAAACATTCCTCACACACAAATAAAGAAAAGATGTTACGTGGACATGTGTCCGGAAACGCTTCATTTCCATGTTTGAGCTCATTTTAGTTTCTTCAGTATGTACTGTACTTCCTCGATTCACCGCCATGATTTCATACGGGATACTCTACCTGTGTTGCTAGAACATGTGCCTTTACAAGTACGACACAACATGTGGTTCATGCACGATGGAGCTCCTGCACATTTGAGTCGAAGTGTTCGTACACTTCTCAACAACAGATTCGGTGACCGATGGATTGGTAGAGGCGGACCGTTTCCATGGCCTCCACGCTCTCCTGACTTGAACCCTCTTGACTTTCATTTATGGGGGCATTTGAAAGCTCTTGTCTACGCAACCCCGGTACCAAATGTAGAGACTCTTCGTGCTCGTATTGTGGAAGGGTGTGATACAATACGCCATTCTCCAGGGCTGCATCAGCGCATCAGGGATTCCATGCGACGGAGGGTGGATGCATGTATACTCGCTAACGGAGGACATTTTGAACATTTCCTATAACAAAGTGTTTGATGTCACGCTGGTACGTTGTGTTGGTGTGTGTTTCTATTCCATAATTAATGTGATTTGAAGAGAAGTAATAAAATGAGCTCTAACATGGAAAGTAAGCGTTTCCGAACACATGTCCACATAACACATTTTCTTTCTTTGTGTGTGAGGAATGTTTCCTGAAAGTTTGGCCGTACCTTTTTGTAACACTCTGTATAGTCATGGCCAATCAAAAGCCATGCACTTATGATGACCGTGAACTCCCCTACGACAAAAAAAATTACTATTATTAGCCAACCAGAGAAACCCTTACCGGAATTGGAAGAAATATTTCAGCAGATCCCGCCCGGGTTTAACAGATGCTTTCAAGCTTCATAGGCTAGTGTTTTGTCCTGGCTTTCGGAATCTTACCTTAGCTAAAGCGATTTCATATGCGTCTAGAACAACGCAATTTTATGGCATGCCGCCTGGCATTCTCGAGACTCCTGGTGGACTGGGATGGCAGTCTACCGTTCACTGTGCTTTACCTGTGTGGGAAACGGATTTCAGAAGGAAATCGCTTTACGACAATTCCTGCCTCTAAGTGAACTTCCCTTTCGCGAGCCAGCTAAATGCCCCAAGGCTGTCGAAATAACAAAACACCCTCTCTATACCAAGAGTAAAGGAGATACAGCAATAATCTGAAATGTAATTATGTGCAGTACCGAACACAGGTTGCAGTTCTCATGCAACATTAGTGATTTGACTTGAAATGACTATTGGGCTCTGCGTTTTGAATTGTAAGACAAGCTAGAGGACAGTCTGGGAATAAAATTCGACGTAACTTACTCAACAAAGAATAGTAATTTATATTTTTAATTAATAAAATAAGTGTATTAAACAAAATTAGGGATATTAATGAAATACAGGGCAATTTTCCATCTTTTATAATTGTATGGTTCTGTACACCAACGCGATTTATCGAAGTAGATTCGTAATTGCTATTCGTGAGTTCTTGTGTCTACTTTCTCAATAAAAACTGAGTTTGAACTCAACTTTCTCACAAATTTTTTTCACACTTACTCATTTTCGAGCCCTCCGATATTTGAAGTTCGTCCGCACATGTCCTCTTCAAAATCAGTTTGTGAACGCACCCGTTCACGTGCACTCTCGCCAGCATGGGTAACATCTCTTAAACTGCCTTTGGCAGTTGCACTGTCTACATGCCGTTGTTTTTTTTTTTTTTTTCTCCAGCGAAGAATGATTCGAGACTTTGCTTCCAAATGAGTGATTTTCCATTCGTCAGGTGTCAGAAAATGAAGCGTACAGTTGCATCGTAAGGTACTAAATAGTCTTAAAGGTTTGATACATTAACGCTGAAGTGTTGCATTACAATAATAGAAGTATCCGGTTGCAATTTATCTTGATTTAACGTGTGTTACACAACCCTTGATTGTTCTGTTGCTCTTCAAAAGTTGATTCAGAACACAAACGACACAGAAGCCAATATGAGCAGCCCTCTTAGATTGTTTGCAGATGATGCTGTCATTTACCGTCTCGTAAAGTCATGAGATGATCAAAACTAATTGAAAAATAATTTACATTGGAGGTCTATATGGTGAAAAAAGTGACAACTAACAGTAAATAGTGAGAAGAGTGAAGTTACCCACATGGGGAATAAAAAGAAATCCAATAAATTTCGGTTACACGATAAATCACACAAATGTAAAGAGTGTACATTCAAGTAAATACTTTGGCATTGCAATAACAAATAACTTCAGTTAGAATGATCACATAGATTATGTTGTGGGTAAAGCACACCACAGTCTGCTATTTATCGGTAAACCACTTAGAACATGCAACAGATCGACTAAAGAGACGGCGTACACCACGTTTGTTCCCCTCTCCTGGAGTACTGCTGTGCTGAGTAGGATCCGCAACAGATTGGACTGGCGGAGGACATCGAAAAAGTTCAAAGAAAGCAGCTTGCTGTGTATGATCGCGAAATAGGGGAGAGAGTGCAACGGGCATGATGCGTGAATTAGGGTAGCAGTCATTAAAACAAAGCCGTTTTTCGTTGTGGCAGAATCTTCTCTTGAAATTTCAATCACCAGCCTTCTCCTCCGAAGGCGAAAATATTCTTTTCGCTCCTACCTACCTGACGAGAAACTATCATCGTGATAAAATAAGCTCGCACAGAAAGAATTAGCTGCTCGTTTTTCCCGCGCGCTCAGTTGTGCGACTGGATTCGTGATTTCCTGTCAGGAAGGTCGCAGTTTGTAGTAATAGACGGCAAATCATCGAGTAAAACTAAAGTGATATCAGGTGTTCCCCAGGGAAGCGTCCTGGGACCTCTGCAGTTCCTGATCAATATAAATGACCTGGGTGACAATCTGAGCAG
Source organism: Schistocerca serialis cubense (assembly GCF_023864345.2). NCBI lineage: Eukaryota > Metazoa > Arthropoda > Insecta > Orthoptera > Acrididae > Schistocerca > Schistocerca serialis. Next base: position 67,440,274 of record NC_064644.1, read on the forward strand.
TTCTCTTAGGTTGTTCGCAGATGATGCTGTAATTTACCGTCTAGTAAGGTCATCTGAAGACCAGTATCAGTTGCAAAGCGATTTAGAAAAGGTGGCTGTATGGTGTGGCAGGTGGCAGTTGACGCTAAATAACTAAAAGTGTGAGGTGATCCACATGAGTTCCAAAAGAAATCCGTTGGAATTCGATTACTCGACAAATAGCACAATTCTCAAGGCTGTCAATTCAACTAAGTACCTGGGTGTTAAAATTACGAACAACTTCAGTTGGAAAGACCACATAGATAATATTGTCGGGAAGGCGAGCCAAAGGTAGCGTTCCATTGGCAGGACACTTAGAAGATGCAACAAGTCCACTAAAGAGACAGCTTACACTACACTCATTCGTCCTCTGTTAGAATATTGCTGCGCAGTGTGGGATCTTTACCAGGTGGTATTGACGGAGGACCATCAAAATGGTGCAAAAAAGGGCAGCTCGTTTTGTATCATCACATAATAGGGGAGAGAGTGTGGCAGATATGATACGCGAGTTGGGATGGAAGTCATTCGAGTTGGGATGGAAGTCATTAAAACAAAATCGTTTTTCGTCGCGGCGAGATCTATTTACGAAATTTCAGTCACCAACTTTCTCTTCTGAATGCGAAAATATTTTGTTGAGCCCAATCTACATAGGTAGGAATGATCACCAAAATAAAATAAGAGAAATCAGAGCTCGAACAGAAAGGTTTAGGTGTTCGTTTTTCCCGCGCGCTGTTCGGGATTGGAATGGTAGAGAGACAGTATGATAGTGGTTCGATGAACCCTCTGCCAAGCACTTAAATGTGAATTGCAGAGTAATCATGTAGATGCAGATGTAGAGAGTGGAACTCTAGAGAAATATTGTGAAGGTGGTTCGATGAACGCTCTGCCACGTAATTAATTCTGAATCGAAGTAATCATGTAGATGTAGATGTAAATGTAGATGTTGACGAAGAACAGGATATTTCACTAGAAGCTGTCATATCACTATGTTATTCACCAAAGTGTCAAATCCCATGCAGAGGCGAATATTGTCACTACATTAAGACTGCAGACAGAATATGGCATTTATTCATAGGTTGTAGTTACAAGGTAGTGGCCGCTTTCACACTGTGAGGATCAGACCAAACTTCGGGATAGGTTTACTTCCATCGATCTGTCGTCGCAGTAGGATGGCACACAGAACAAGATTCTTTCCTACTCATCGTCTCGTGTAGAGATGCAAAGTGGTTGCTGGCCTCACGAAACTGTGTCGGCTACCAGATGACTGCGGCTAACCACCGTGGCTATTATACGCGGAAACTTTGCAGGTCTCGGTGCCGCTAAAAGCGCGCTAGAGCACGCTCCTTCAGACTGATGAATAAAGTTCTGAGCGTTTGCGGAAAGGCCGCAGGCCAGCTCTGGCCCGGCCACTCACCGCAGGGGAACGCCCCGCCTCAGCTCGTCGGTTTTACTCTGTTTTATGGCCGCTGCGCTATCTTAACGGCTTCTCAGACTTAGCGCGCAACGTATGCAACACGAGCTTCGTATCGATGCCGGGGAGAAGAATCTTTGGCGCCGCACACTGGTGGCAGCTACAACTCTTCCCGGTGTTTCTGCCGATGTGTTGCAGACCCTTGTGAAAACATTCTGCAGAATCCTGACCAGTTTACCGTAGCTACGAACGTAAGAGAATGAATTAAGGAAGTAAGACGAACAAAGGCTGTTCTTCAACAGATAAAAATTCGCTTGATGGCTGCCTAAGAGAGAGACTCCATTCGTCCCAAGCTAATTATGTAAGTGTATACAAGATATGGATCAAATTCTAAGACACAGATCGAGAGCAATAGATAGATTCATACCGCATAAGTTAAATAGAGACGGGACTGATCCACCACGGTACACAAAACACGTCAGAACAATGTTGCAGAAGCAACGAAAAAAGCATGTCAAATTCAGAAGAACGCAAAATCCTCAAGAGTGGCTAAATTTCACGGAAGCTCGAAATTTAGTGTGGACGTCAATGCGAGATAGTTTCCACAATGAAACATTGTTTCAAAGTATGGAAGAGAACCCAAAGAGATTCTGGCCGTATGTAAAGTACACCAGTGGCAAAAAACAGTCAATAAAGTCACTGCGTGATAGCGATGGAAATGTTGCCGATGATGGTTCCACTAAAGCGGAGTTACTAAATACAGTTTTCCGTATTTCCTTCACAAAAGAAGACGAAGTAAATATTCTAGAATTCGAATTCAAAATTGTTCATATGTGTGTGAAATCTTATGGGACTTAACTGCTAAGGTCATCAGTCCCTAAGCTTACACACTACTTAACCTAAATTATCCTAAGAACAAACACACACACACACCCATGTCCGAGGGAGGACTCGAACCCCCGCCGGGACCAGCCGCATAGTCCATGGCTGCAGCGCCTGAGACCACTCGGCTGATCCCACGTGGCTGAATTCGAATTCAGAACAGCTGTTAGCATGAGTGTCATAAAAGTAGATATCTTCGGTGTTCCGAAATAAATCACTTAAGAAAGGTAAGTCTTCCGGTCCAGATGGTAAACCAGTCAGGTTCCTTTCAGAGTATGCAGACGCAATAGACCCTTTCTTAGCAATCATATACAACGGCTCACTTGACGAAAGGTCTGTTCCTAAAGACTGGAAAATAGCACAGGTCACCAGGACACACCAACATTCAAGAAAGGAAATAAGAGTAGCCCATTGTATTACAGATCCGTATCACTGACCTCAATTTGCAGTTGGATTTTGGAGCATATACTGTACTCGAACGTTATGTATCGCCTTGAAAAAATGACTTACTGATACATAACCAACACTTATTCAGTAAATATCGTTCTTGTGCAACGCAGCTAGCTCCTTGTTCCCATGATGTAATGAGTGCTGTCGACAAGGGATCTCAGATCTATTCCACATTCCTAGTTCCCCTGAAGGCTTCCTCACAAGCGAGTATTACTCAAATTGTGTGCATATGGAGCATCGGACGATCAATTCCCATTACTAAATGATTTAGAGGCAATTTCTGTATGGTGCGAAAAGTGTCAATGGGGGTTCAACAAAGAAAAGTGCGAGGTCATCCACATTGGTACTAAAAGAAATCCGATAAATTTTGGTTATACGATAAATCGCACAAATCTACGTGCTGTCAATTCGACTAAATAACTGAGAATTACAATTACGAGCAACTTAAATTGGAAAGACCACATAAATATTATTGTGAGGAAGCGAAACAAAGACTGCTCTTTGTTGGTAGAACACTTAGAAGATGCGACAAACCCACGAAAATTACAGCCTACATTACACTTGTCCGTCCACTGATGGAATGTTGCTGCGCGGTGTGGCATCCTTACCAGGTAGAATTGACGGGGGACATCGAAAAAGTGCAAAAAAGGTGAGCTCGTTTCGTGTTATCACACAATATTCGTGAGAGTGTCACTGATATGATACGCGAGTTTGGGTGACAGTCACTGAAACAAAGGCGGTTTTCTTTGCGGCCAGATCTATTTACGGAATTTGAATCACCAACTTTCTCTTCCGAATGCGACAATATTTTGTTGACACCTACCTACGTAGGGAGAAATGATCATTGTAATAAAATAAGAGGAATAAGAGCTCGAACGGAAAGATTTAAGTGTTCCTTTTTCCCACACGCCATTCAAGAGTGGAACAGTAGAGAAGTAGTATGAAAATGGTTCGATGTACCCTCTGCCAGGCACTTAAGTCTGAAGTGCGGAGCTACCAAGTAGATGTAGATGTAGATGTACATGTAGAACATGTGTGGGACCACCGTAGACGTCAGATGCGTCGAAGTGCCAGTACCCAGCATATCAAGGACCATCTAAAACACTATTCGGTATACTGCACCACCCTATAGACACTACCATCCTCGTAGAAGCAACGTGGTACGTAATAGGAGAGCAGCGTCGTCAAGCAGAAACCAGTAGCTTAGTTTTACTCAAGGTGCCCAATAAAGAACCTGCTATGTTAGCTATATTGTAGAAGTAAATCACTCGATTTCACAGGTAAGACTATGCCTAAAATACCCAGCGGGTCCTAACTTCTGTATTGGAAATTTCGTCTGTCCAGATCACAACGTAGACACTTTTACCAGGATGTTGAAATTATCTATATACAGCCCACACTACGTACCACTACGAAGATGTACACTACAGAACTGCCACATGTACTATTTATGGTTTGACGGGCTACTGGTAGCTACCGGAATATGACACGAATGACATTAATAACGTATCTGCCAAACGATCTATAAGGTTTGTACGAATAATTACTACCAAATACGATCTCAGCTTCAATGGAAATCGCTATGGAATACAGTATACTTTTCTTGGAAACTCTGATACTCGACCTCACCACTCAAGACCACAAATTATATCTTCCAGAATGCTACACCACTACACGACAGCGTACCTCGCTAAGCAGTGGCGTAACAGAAATGTTCAACTCTTTCATATACTTAAGATTGGAAATGTCGTGCTCGATAATACCGTATATATACCTTTCCAGTTCAAAACTACAAGTAAGCTGCGTAGAACCAGCTAACTGCAGTGTGCTTGTCTCCACTTTTAAATAATATCAAAAACTTATGTCGCACTTTTATAGGTATAATATAATTACTTCTTTAATAGACAACATTAATCAGAGATAGCTTCTGTACATAGCAACCACGCACTACATTATTCTTGCACAACTTACATACCAACGTATTAATTCGTTTCAAACTCCTCACACGCTCAGCAATAAGTAAATTATCTTTTTTTCAAGAATTAATCATCTTCCCCTTTAAATAAAATCCTGGAGATAATATCTGTCCATTTTAACGTACGAAATATGAAATACATTTCCTGTGCAGAAGTTAACAAATCTGAACTAATATTCCTAATTCCTTAGGAATTAATAGCTTTGGTTTTTGTAACATTGCATACTTTTCTTTATCTAATCTTTGGATTCTTTTTGCCACTTTACGATATTTGCCAATTGTTCGTTTCCTATAAAACTGAACTTTACTTTAAATATCTCTGAATATTAACTTTCGAATAAATAAAACACGGGACACCTTTAATATTTTTTTAAGGCACACGCTCTCCAGACTTTATTACCTGTTTTCTCTCATAAGCAGGTACAAGTCAGCTATAATTTTACGGGTGCTGGCCAGTCACATAAATGTCTGTAAGTGGAAAGGAAACTGAGTGTCATCGCTACTTTTAAACTGATTATACCTCAGAATAGACACCAAACTAATCCCACTTTTGGCGCTGACTTTCTTAGGACCCACTATTTTTACTGAAATAATTGAAATCACAGCACTCACACGACAGAAGACACAATTAGCGTGCGCCCAATAACAATGATTTTGTCGTTTAGGCTCTTATAGGAAAAACTACTATATTAGAGGCCGCGTATTCGTATCTCCTACTAACGTAGATTGGTTCTCACTATGTCACATACAACTGCAGGACGTCCGTTCACCTAATTTAAAAGATAACACAGTAGGTGTATCTATATACATATTTCCGAACATTAACTAAAATACATTTACGCTCACGCCTAGGTCGCAAAATATGTCCTAACACAATTCTGCAAAGCCACTATTTCCTAAGTGCTTGCTTTCATCTTCAGAACCACTAACAAAACAACACGGAGGCACTATTTCTTTTAGTGTGTTTCCTTGACCTTCAAATTAAAAATAACAAGTTGAAGAATTCTCGTGATAACGTCACTTATCTCCCACTATAAAATAAGAAATCACCAATCTAACCGACGTACGGACCGCATGCAAAACGAATTGTTTTCAAGCTAAACTTCGTTCAGTAACTGTTTTGGCATAAAACCACCAACCGCGAGAAACCAGTCCTAAACTACAATATAACGTAGCCACTACTACTTCCTCACATAAAATTGTATCACTTGACGCTTTGCACACCACAGAGTGAGATCAAACTTATTACAGACCGGCGTACGAATGTTTCAGACAAGCTGATAACAGTCTCACGGAACAGTAATAATCGACTGTAACATCTGACTCAAACATTCTGAGTCTAACCCCGATTCAGACTGGTCATAGTCTGGCTATCAACAAACAACGACGAACTGAATTTCTCATGTGACAAGAACCATTTATGATGGCCAAACATGGAACGCTAACTAGCTTTCCCTTACGGCTATGGCTGGAATCTTGCGGTGGCCAGGTGTGCCCTAGATGTTATCTTTGTTGCAAGCAGCAAATATGCAGTTGAATGTAAGTGGTAAACTCGCTGACTTTGACCAAATTCAACTGCTCAGATATCTTCAGGCGACAATCCCTATGACACTTTACAAAAGTACATATCACAACGTTTTCCAAAAAACGAATTCATCTCTCGTTTCGTTTCATAGTAGTAAATTTTGATAGATGAGGCGACATCTACTAGTTACGCCGATTTAACGCAAAACAAATTTTGGTGCATTTGTGAGATTGGCCGCACTTTGTATCTGCACAGCGAGTGGACTAATATGTGCAGATTTAGCTTACAACTTAGCGCACAAATGGACAAAACATCAGAACTGTTTTCCATGCCCAGAGTGTTAAACAGACAATCTACATAAATATGAACCTGCCCTGTAAGTCAGTTAATATGATGTGCAGATCGCAACAAAAATCATTAGAAATGCTGCATTTACTTAATTAGAATGCATGAATTAATAAAAGTGAAAGTTTGAGGTCTATTTGAGAAAGATAAAACAGCTATTCCCTTTTTTATTCTACATATATAATTTATCAACTGTGCTTTCAGGGGTCAAGTTATAGACAACGATCATGTTCAGTTACTTTCAACACTCAATAAGAAAATATTTAAATCTTGGTCATACTGAATTGACGATTACTAAAATCGTTATCTCTACATGTGAAATATTTTTATCACAGGAACCAATGATTAAAATCTTCATTAGGTCATTTGCGTCAACAGTGTCGTATCCGGTCAATGCACCGGGTTGGTAGAGAATAATTTTTTTTTTAAACGAATGGAACCATTCTCATGTGAGGGTTGGTTAGTATGTTAACTTTTGATATTCAGTGGTCAAAGCGTATGCAATTTGGGGTTAGCCAAATCTCAACATTTAGTGTGGTCTAATGCGTGATGGTATTTTACCAAGCGGCATCTGCTAAGGATGTGTCCGTGCTGGATCTGAAACTCGTAATCCCCTAATCTGGCATTTACTCAATTCACTCAGTCTCAACTTTCCTGCCTTCTGTAGAAAGTTACATTTTCCCAAGACGAAATAATGGCTATTGCACACTCGCTAAGGGTTGGAGTGACGTGCACAATGTTTTCCCCGCAGATATTCCCACAGGAATAATTAACTACCTCTTTGCTATCTGTCGCCATGGTATGTGAAGCATATCATCCACACTTCGCAGAAAGCAAAGCTCTCAATGCCCCCCCCCCCCCTCCCCCTGCCTATTTGCACACACTTGTGCAGTCCACCGCAAGACGAGATAGATATTTAGAAATATTAGTTCTCAAAATGAAATGATAATAAAATGGACACCCTAGCTGCAAACAGGCATTGATGTACTTCATTGGGGACATGTTAAAAATGTGTGTCCCGACCGGGACTCGAACCCGGGATCTCCTGCCTACACAGGAGGATAGTGCGTCTGCAGGGACTTATCCCTTGCACGCTCCCCGTGAGATCCACATTCCCAACATGTCCACACCAATACATTCGTAGTGCGCCTAATAGATGTTTGCCCATCATACTCATTACAGATACTACCGTCATATACAGTTAAAATATGGCTTCCCAGCCATAGACCTTCTTGTGCGAACGCACACGCTATGCCCGAACTCGTACGGGACTTGGTAGATTAATCTGCCACGAGTGATGAGTATGATGGGCAAACATCCATTAGGCGCACTACGAATGTAGTGGTGTGGACATGTTGGGAATGTGGATCTCACGGGGAGCGTGTAAGGGATAAGTCCCTTCAGACGCATTATCCTCTGTCCCCGCGGTGGCTCAGATGGATAGAGCATCTGCCATGTAAGCGGGAGATCCCGGGTTCGAGTCTCGGTCGGGGCACACATTTTCAACATGTCCCCAATGAAGTACATCAACGCCTGTTTGCAACCAGGGTGTCCATTTAATTATCATTTCATTTTTAGCAAAGCTGCATGGTCATCCACGGTAACTGTTCTTTCGGGAACACATACTACCGTCATATATAGTTCTCAAAATGTTTTTATGTAATAGGAATCTCAACACCGTAGCCCAGTATGGCTTCAGCCAATCGCCATCTGCTTACAGGTCAATTCTATTTTCTTGCCAGGTCGCAGTCTAGCCCAGTTAAAGCTGTCCTGTCATTTACCCTAGGCCCCGCCCATATTTACGTTAAAAGGAATAACGTATTGTTCTGGCCTTACCCCTTTCAGCACTGAAGCTCGTCGTTGTATTGTTAAGTAGGGTTTTCCAATGCCATTAACCATCTGCTAGGTTCGTCTCCAAAATGTGTTTCACTTTAACTTATTTATTCGAGCCCCTGTCCATATTGGTAGATATTGTTTAGTTGGTTTTCGGTATATGAGATTACTGAAATTGCCTTTTGTTGAGATAATATAATTATTATTTACTGAGGATCACATACTGTTTTGTACTGTCACTATCGATCAAGCTCATGTAAGGGCCATAAAATCCAGACACCTTACACATTAGATGAACCACCTTGCCACAGGAGAATGTACATCCGAATCACTGCATACCTCCAGGCCAGAGGGGGCACAAAGTCGTGCTGATGAGCGAGATCATCTGCTAACGTTTTCGTAAAAGGTATCGAATTTATAACCACTGAAAACGTTTCTTTCACATCGTTTGCTCCTTCCCTTCTGGTGATTCACTGTTTCTGTCAGATGGGGCATTTCTTCAATGGATAACACACTGTCCAGTCACATTAGTGTGACCACTGCCAGTGTTCGATGCCATTGCGCAATAACCACCCATAGAATGCTGGTGGCAGGGCTAGTGGTCGAGAGATTATAAACTGTGTCTGGAGCCACAACAGTGCGACCACTGTGGTAATGCGGAAACGGAGTGATTTATCTGTGGACGACCATTGCTTTTGCTACAAGGGCACCAGCATTTCCGAAATGCCTAAGTCTGTAGACTGTTCGCGTGTCGCCATGTTTAAAGTACACCACGCGTGGCAAAATGGTGCTATCCAAAACCAGCGCCAAGGCAACTGTGATGCACCACGGGCCGTAAATGACATGTTTGGATGACGGATGCGGAGATGCGTACGGGCAGATAGACATATGACTGATTGTTGAACATCTGTCTGCCCAGACAAACCAAAGGGCTACCAACCGTGTCTCCTCAATGACCGTTCAGCAATTGTTGCTGTGTATAGGCATCCTCAGCAGAGCGCCTGGTTCATGCACCCATGCTAACTGCCCTTTATCGACGACGAAGGTTGGAATTCGCGCGCCAGTACTGGAACCAGATGTCCACTGAGTAGCAAAAGGTGGCCTTTTCAAATGAATCATGTTTTATGCTCCATCGGAGACGGCTATGGTCGTGTACGGCGCTAAATGTCTAAGAGCAAGCAGGGTCTGTGGAATGTAGTCATGCCATCCTCTGGGTCACCTCGTCATTCTGGAAGGCACAATGGATCAAAACAAGCATGCCCTCATCCATGTCGACCACGTTCGCACCTTTATGGAGTTTATTTTCTCTCGAAAAGATGGCATCTATCACCAAGAAAATGCAATGTATCACAGAGTTCGCAGGGTATGTTCATGCTTCGAACAGCAACATGATAAGTTTACCGCTATCTCCTTGCCGCCAGACACGGCAGATTTAACCCAACTGAGAATTTGTGAGACCATCTCGAACGGGCTATTCGCTCCATGGATGCACAACCGGGAAACGTATCATAGCTGGCCGTGTCACTGTAGTCAGTGTAAGACGTCGTGCTCTCCTTCATTGCTTACATATTCCGCCCTCTGAATCATATTTCGCACATCAAGACGCTTCACTCGAACCCAAACTCGATAAGATAAAATCAATGTTGAATGAATTCATGTAAACGATATGCAAATAACTAATAAGTTGCTAGTGCACACGTGGTTGAAATACTCGAGGCTGGCATACACACATACATTCCAGACACGATGGTCACAGGAGCTTTTAGTTCGAGAGAGGCAACTGCACGCCAGGAGGCCGGTCTCAACTCATCTACATGGGTCAGTGACCGCCCGTAGAGCAGACAGCGTTTGCCAGAGTGAAAGGACGACCCCATGTTGGGCTTAAAAGCAAATTCCGCTACATTGCGTGGGAGCGGCCAGCCTACGCATTCTTTACACATAGCACGAACTTTCAGAGATTTTCACAGGGAGACAGTAAAAGCCGAACGCCGATACTACAGATTTCCGGACTGGTCGCCTTAAACGAAACGTCATTCTCCCGTTTTAGAAGAGCAATGCTGATTGGCAGACGATATTTCTGACGCCTTGAGCTGAAGGAGTAATGGAAGAGACCGAAAGATATATCCCTTCACGTCAGGCGTGGAGAGGGGCCGTTCCGTTGTCGCTCTTGGAGTGAGAACACGTAACGAGAGCGTGTGCGCTCGTATGTGTACTCAAAGAGCGAGGAACAAGTCTCTGCTCAATACTTCACTGGGAGAGCACTTCTGTCGAGAGTGAATCGGAGTGCGACTCTATATTGAGTCCTTGCCATTAAGCGTTGTTCACTGTGTTGTCCGCCACACTTATTGTGCGGTGTGAACAGACAGAGTAATAGTTAAACGCCTAGAAGCGAATTTTGAGTGGTATCACGGTGGACTGGTTATTTGACCGGTGTACCACGCCAACAGTTATACTACAGGCGAATAGGAGTCCTTGACTTCATCCAGGCGTAGGGAGAGATTGATTGGCGAAGGTCAATCCAGATAGAACGAGAATTATCTTATTAGTCAGCAGCGAGTGGCGGAGACGGCAGTCATCGCAGCTTATGGTATTGTGCGCTACAGCTCTTGCGAGCCCCATATTTCCTCCACAACTGGACACTTCACTGCATTTCACACATGACAGACTCGAACGTACCTAACAACAATCTAACAGATAATTATTCAAGTTGAGTAGGCGCAGCTCTCAGCCATTCTGCCAAGTCAATATCAATCTTACACTTTGTATAGAAATTTCATTAGCGAATCCTATCCTTGAGAGGTAACCTCAAATTCCTAAAATAACCAGGAAATAATGTGTTCAGTTCATAACTAAAAGTGCCATTGTGATTTCTCAGAATTTTAGGAAAATAAATAGTAATTTCGTTAGTTTTATGTTTTTCTTACACTAACTAGTACTACTCCAGTACCCAAGTATCCCACTAGTTACGTATGAAATTTTGTGAATTTTTTTGTCAGTTCCTTACAGTGGACGACTCCAGAAGATATTTATTGCTGAAAGTTTTTCAGGCATTTGTCTTTAGAACGTTAGGAGCGTCTGTCTGACTTCTGTAGTTGTGTGGGGTGGAAATTGCATCTTGCAGGAGCCACAGGGTAAAGGGTACATCTCAGATTAATCCGTTGCGCAGAATGACAGAATAGCAACCCCACACGCTCACATCAGTATTGGCACCACATCCCTGTCGGTACCTCCCAGCTCATCAGTGACTCTCTCCCTGCTCTTCCGCAGCGGTCTGCGCTTGAGAAGATGGTTGTGCAGCCTTCTGAGAGGTCGTCACAGTAATGAGATTGCCCATCGTATGTGTGGAAGAAGTAGTTGAAGAAGAGGTATATAACGGATTGCCTCATAGTCTCTTAACAAAGAGAGAACTGTTAGTCGAATTTCCTTTAACAAAGAGCTGACTTTACTGGGAGACATTGAAACAATAAAAATGTGTTTGGACAGAGGAATGTTTTAATGTGTAAACAAATTATGGGCGACTGAGTAAACAGCAGATATTCAAAGGCGAAAAATTTTACTCGTGGAAAGTAGGTCCAAAGTAACCCTAAAGAAAGAAATGTACCTTTAATTGCAAATTTGAGAAAAATAAAATCTCAAAGCATATTACGGTTCATCGAAAATTAACTGCATAAAAACATTACAATGAACATGGACATTGCCGAATACGTAATGTGGTATTTCAATGAATTTTTATGAGTAACACGCTGCTGTGTACTTTGTGCCATCCAAAACGTGTACAATTTACTTAATTTCGCTAAGCAAATCCTTAGCTAATCATAATGGGCGTTATTGACAATTTATCTACTACTACAGCTATACTCCACAAAGCAAGTTACTATCATTTCGTCTGACAAACGAATGTTGTTGGCTCTCTACACACGTTCTCATTACTCTGATATATTTATGCTGAGAATTACATGAGAAGAGACTGTAGAGGTTTTAACACCAAAACCTCTCCGTCATGCTGATCTGTCCAATTGAGTTTCTTGAACGCCTGTGTAAATGAACCCGTGACGAAACACCCCCCTCGTCTTTGGTGCTTTCTACAATTTCTGTTAATTATAAATATACATATACTGTGTCCGAACGTTAAGAATTGCTTAGGAGAAAACGATTCTTTGACAAACAGCCCACACTGATTTGGAAAATATCTCTTCTAGGCGCTTCAGTCCGGAACTGCGCAGACTGCTACGGTCGCAGATTCGAATCCTGCCTCAGGCATGGATGTGTGTAATGTCCTTAGGTTAGTCAGGTTTAAGTAGTTCTAAGTTCTAGGGGACTTATGACCTCAGATGTTAGGTCCCGTAGTGCTCAGAGCCATTTGAACCATCTCTTCTGAAACGCCAGTAGGTCTCTATTCTCTCGAAGAGAGCTTTCGATAGGGGGATCGCAAATTGATTCCCTATTTCTAGGTTCATTACAAGCGTCTTCTAATCAAATTGTGTGGGTATGATATCGTCTCAGGTGCGCGACTGTATTCGTGATTTCCTGACAGAATGTTCACATTTCGTTGTAAAATACGTAAAGTTATGCAGAAAATCAGAAGTGATATCTGCCGTTCCCCAAACTAGTGTCTGAGGCCCTTAGCTGTTCCTGATCTACACAAATGATTTAGGAGACAATATGACCAATCTCCTGTGACTGTTAGCAGAAGATGCTCCCATTTATCGCCTTGTAAAGTCTTCAGACGATCAAAATAAAACGAAAAAATATTTAGACAAGTTCTATGGGTTGTGCAAAAAGTGGCATTTGGTTGCAAGTAACGAAAATTTTGAAATCATCCACATGATTTCTAAAAGGAATCTGATAAATTTCGGTTACACGGTAAATCCCACAAATCCAAAGGCTATAAATTCATCTAAATATTTAGGGATACAATTACTATGAAAAACTTAAAGTAGAACGATCACATAGATAATGTCGTGTGGGGAAAGCGAACCCAAGACTGTTATTTATTGGCAGAACTCTTAGAAAGCGCGAGAGGTCTGCTGAAGAGAACGCTTACAATGCGATTATCTGCCCGCGTCTAGAGTGTTGTAATGCGGTGTGGGATTCACACTCGATAGTACAGACGGACGACATGGAGAAAGTACGCGAAGTATGGGAGAGCGTGTCACGGATATGATGCGCGAGTTGAGGTGGCATTCATTAATACAAAAGTGCTTTTCGTTGCGGTAGGATCGTCTCATGAAATTTCAATCACCCACTTTGCTTCTCAGAGTGGGGTAAAAATGATCATCATAAGGGAATTAACAACTCGAACGGAGATATTTAAGTGTTCGTTTTCCCCGTGCGTTGTCCGGGAGTGGAAGGTGGAGATACACCATGAAGGTGGTTCGATGAATCCCCTGCCAGGCACTTAATTGTCAATTGCAGAGTAATCACGTAGATGTAGATGAATCTAGAAATAGTGTCAGACTAACAAGCCATACTCTGTATCGATGTGAAGTACAGCTCCTTTGGGTTCTTTCAGTGAATCCCAGTCTGGCAACTGCTTTTCTTGTGGCAGCTCCAATATAGGTCGCTCTGAAATCTTACTAGTAGATGTGTTATGATTGTTAATATCTGCAGTGATCTGTGGCCAACAATGTAATTGGGGATTAGGGGTCCCTCCCTCCTGTTTATGAATGGTACGCTAAAGATTCCATTGTGAGTCAACCGTCAACCCCAGAAGCAATAGTCGATCATCACCAATTCTTCCTGCATTTTATTGCAGTTTCTTGGGGTTGCTGTCTTCCTGTAGACAACTATCTCAACCAACCAACAGCCTCACGGAACTTTCGACGTAATCCGCTACTTCATTAATATAGAAAATCGAGTGCAGTAATGGCCTTATCACACTCCCTTGTGCTGCTCCAAAAAATATGTGACAGTGACTGATAAATAACGACATGTTCAATTTTATATGCCCGTATGCACAGAATTCAGTTTCATAGGTAACCAAAACTCGATTATCAGATGGAGTTTGCAGAGTTCACGCGCCACATTTGCTGAGCTTGGGCTGAATGAGGGGCGCAGCTGCTGGCCTGAGTCTCACATCGCCCACTTACCGCACAAAGGACAAAAACTCAGTGTATCTGAAAACCTCGAGTTCAGCAAACACCTGGCACACAATCCTGATTTAACGCTGAATGACCAAGTACTTCCCCTCATCCCAGCTTCACAAAGGACCCAACATTTTTTTTCATTTCTTCGCACACTGATGGCTTCATTCTGGTCCGTCACGATTGCGCTTTCCCTCTTCCTTTCCAGTTTCCTTTCCGCTTTACTTTACTTCTGTTCTTGTACAACGTACTGTTATTTTCTTGGGTTTGATTAAGGCTGACAAAAATTTCTTGCGTAATTTTTTGTTTATATTATTTTAGAGCCTTTAGTGTTTCACTGATGATTGTATGGTAGTCCCCGTTCCACGAAAATAGGTTCCCTTTTCACACGGCATGTAAGAGTTGTGCATGGGAAAGAATGTCCGCACACTATTGTTCTGACACAGCGCTTCACGCGATTATCTGTATCGGTTCCCGCTCTTGTTTTGTCCGTCACTTTCTCCTTGTTTTCTGTCAAGGTTGCCCTTTGAGAATTTAATTGGTTATTTGACTGAATATCGTGCAGTGAGAGTTTCTGTCTGATATGCCCACGCAAGTTGATGCATCCCCTTTCAACAATACCATGATTAATGCGCCAAATTATGTCCATTTCGCGCGTTAGATCGTCGGAATCCAGAGATATCAATTGGGTGAGAACCCGTGACCTCTGACCAAGCAAGAAGCCATGCTGTACAAAGTCTCGTCATTTGCAGCTGGGCATTATCTTGCTGAAATGTAAGCCCAAGATTGCTTGGCATGAAGAAAACCAAACGGGGGGGAGGGGGGGGGATATCGTCGATGTCCTGTGAAGGTGTCGTGGATGATAACCGAAGACGTCCTGCTATGGAAAGAAATGGCACCCCTGATCATCACTTGTGATTTGAGGGTCGTATGGCGGGTGAGAGTCGTGTTGGTAGCCATTCGCTGGTTAGGGTTTCTCCAAACAGTCTTCCCTGGTCATCGGAGCCCTTTACGAAGTGTTACTTAGCACTGCTACTGCAGTCAATGAGATTCCAAGCCGAATACGTGTATGGAGTCGGATTCTGGTGATATAACGCGCCAAATGGACAGAATTAGGCACGATATCTCTCAGGAGAATATCCAGAATTCTGTCAGTCAGTATCAAGCGGAATAGCTGCTTACATAAGGCCCAGAGGTGGACAGTGCGTTATTGACTGGCTCAGTGTGAGAATTTCGATCTCTTGAGTAACTCATACAATTTGTCTACAATTGTAGTAATTTGTTTCACTGTGTACCTACAGCTTGCGGATAATTCCTTCTTGGTGCATCGTTTTCTAGCTTAGGGTGTATTTTCCCACATATGGTAGGTCATCCACTTTCCATTTTTTGTAAGTGATTAATCTGAGTTAATATTTTAATTTTCTAGTCCTTGAACTTTTAATTTTTAGGACAGGTTCCCACTCTTACATTATGGCTGAAAGAGTTAGGGAATGCAACACATGAGAAAAAGAGGGAGAAGGAAGGGAAGAAACTTCAGCAGAACTTGGCTATATTCGTCTCAGCCAGTTTTAACAAGGGGACTCTAACCACATTGTTACGCTATATCTAAAAATAACTGTAACCACGGTAGTTTCGGTATTGTTCTGACATATGATCTGTGGTGACACTTCATTTGCATCTCAAGGCGACGTCTTCACAAATCACTACGCGGGAACAACAGAGCCAAGTCACCTCCACATCTCTCTTCCAAGAGCACTGACGTGTCACTTGTTTACAGGCAACAGACCAATGAATGAATATCACGTGAGCAGCTCGTTGCGCCAGCACTGACCTCTCGTGGTGATTCCGAGAACTTTTCAAATCACCCTCGAATGTACCACATGCTTAAGATTTAAACTGCAAAGGTACTGGTATGCATATAAGTTTGGATATCGACGAATGTTGCAATGCATGAGTGACGATATATTTACGCTATCAAACGTTAAACAACCATTCGACTGACGTAACGCAACGTATTACTAATATTCTCCACCATTATGACTAATCCTGTTCTAAAATTACCTAAAATGTTAGAAACTCCTTTTTTTTGCGTCATCAGTCTTCTATCTGGTTTGACGCTGCCTCCCACGAACTTCTCACCTGTGAAGACCTCTTTATCTCAGAGTAGCACTTGCAACCTATGTCCTCAATTATCCGCTGGATGTATTCCAATCTCTGTCTTCTTCTACAGATTTTGCCCTCTACAGCTCATTCTATTACCATGGAGGTCAGTCCCTGATGTCCTGACATCCTCTCCCTTCTCCTAGTCAGTGTTTTCCACATATTCCTTTCCTCTCCATTTCTGTGCAGAACTTCCTCATTGAAACCCGTAATAACAAAATAAGGAAGTAAAATTACTTTAAATTAATTTCACATTATAGCTGAGTAGAGGAGTTTTACCAAGGTGGAGGAGTATGGTTTTAATTGGTCTGTTTAGGTTACTAGCCAGTTTTCACCTAGTAGAGAGCTACATCTTGTAATATGAAATCTAAAGAAAAATTTGTTTCTTACTATCATTATCGAAGTGCTGGCTCGAGAAAAGCTTGCTGTTCCACACTACGCTAGTTTTTCATGTATATTTCTAAAGATATTAAGCAATTTCTAAGCAAAAAGCTCAAGAACTGAAATATAGAATTTTTGTCATGACGCTCTAGCTTAAAAGAAAGATCTCTGTCGAAGTACTTTCGATTTTAAGGTTTTTTTTTCCTTTTATACAATGTATTTCCTGTGGGTTCAAGATATATTTTTACGAACTCTTCTCCTACGTGTAGCTAGACACAGAAGTGAATGTTTTAATGTTCTCATCTAATCCAGTACATGATGAAATTTCCTGTGTTTCATACAGGTAGATTACCATTGGATCACAGCTGCTGGCTCGTTCATCATTTATTACCTACATTTGGATAACATATGGCAATAGCCCTTTGCAATGTATCGACTTTAGGTACGTTCTATTAGCACCGAAACTGTCGTTAAAGCGTTCCCGTGTTCTGAATTAGCTTGTGACAAGCATGAAGTTGTTGCTCTGACGATGTGTAGACAAAGTGCCGTCCTCAGTCATATTTCTAACAGGACGGGCAAGGCTACAGAAACGCAATTTACGTTTACTTTGAAGTACAGCGAGGGATTCGACGCTTTATTATCCGAAGCAGGCGTGCATGAAGGCCAGTGCTTCAGGCTCGGCTTGGATCGCGCTTTGACGTGGGGATTAACATTTCCTCCGCTACGATGAACAGTTTTCTCCCATTAACATCGCCCTGTCGCTGTGAATACGGCTATAGCAATAACTCCAACTGATCAAGATCACTTTCCGTAAATGTGTACATTTTATGCTGATTTTCTGTTCATTACATTTCAGCCTTCGATTTCTGCTTTTTGACCTGCAAGGATCTATTGAAGACTTACTTAATTAATAATAGTAACTGATACGCAGTTCTCAAAACTGAAAGTTTAAGCATTACATGACAGTCATCTTTTGTGTCACTTCTACGTTTGTGCTCGCGTTTGACATTCGAATGAACTCACCCGTAAGAGTGTAGATTTCACTGTAGATGCTGCAGTTCTTCGCTGATGGATTTTTCGCGCTTAACTGATACGGTGAGTAAACTATATCTCCAGTGTGTAATATACCCCTCCTTCTTTGTTGTTGCTACTGCCCACTATGGTAAATTCTTTTCAGAAAATTCAAGAGGAGTAAGATTTAGAATAAACTTTTTACTTAGTTTTTCTAGCACAGTTGACTCCAGTTCTTGGGGTGTGATTCTTGAAGAAGAAATTCTCACATTTTAGGTTATCACAGCTCAATTGATCTAAATAATTTTCAAGAATATGGCAGAATTTTGGTTTTTACGTTAATTTACTGTGTCACATTTTGCAATATGACACTGTGTTTTGGATTTTCACATTAACAAAGCCGAAATTACATTGTTCGCCCAAAATACAACAAATACGTCCGATCACATCAGAGACATGCTTACTTGTCCCTCAGTCTATGGTAATAACAGTATTCTAAAGGGTTTCGAAATTTTCTTGAGAAATGAGTTTCTATTAGTTACAATTATTATTTCATAAATTAATCCAGAAATGAACACAATAAACAGAACTAGATTACAGAGCTAGTAACAGAAATTTTAAGTGTGCCAAATAATTCGAAATTTGAATTGTTTCTAAAAAAATCTATTTTAATTGTACATTCGGAGCTCGTACATATCGATTGCAACAAAGAAAATGAAGTAATTCCTTTTCATAAACTTTAGAATGAAATATAACATATTATGTATAAAGTCAGATGAAATTTTTCAGAAAAACAGATTAGGTAATACTGACCTGCCCAAAATTCGTAAAATATTACTGTTATTGACTACTACTGTTGAGAAAAAGTAATGCGAGAGGAGGATTTCCCTTTACAAGTACAAGACGCAGTATGCCTGTATTCTATGCGACACGATCCACTTTTAGCATTATCCTGACGCCTGAGAAGTTTTCGCGAAACAACTCTCGTCTGATTAATCTCAGTCCATCCATTCACAATCTTCATATCGCCAATAACTACAGCACTGGTAAACATACACTCCTGGAAATTGAAATAAGAACACCGTGAATTCATTGTCCCAGGAAGGGGAAGCTTTATTGACACATTCCTGGGGTCAGATACATCACATGATCACACTGACAGAACCACAGGCACATAGACACAGGCAACAGAGCATGCACAATGTCGGCACTAGTACAGTGTATATCCACCTTTCGCAGCAATGCAGGCTGCTATTCTCCCATGGAGACGATCGTAGAGATGCTGGATGTAGTCCTGTGGAACGGTTGCCATGCCATTTCCACCTGGCGCCTCAGTTGGACCAGCGTTCGTGCTGGACGTGCAGACCGCGTGAGACGACGCTTCATCCAGTCCCAAACATGCTCAATGGGGGACAGATCCGGAGATCTTGCTGGCCAGGATAGTTGACTTACACCTTCTAGAGCACGTTGGGTGGCACGGGATACATGCGGACGTGCATTGTCCTGTTGGAACAGCAAGTTCCCTTGCCGGTCTAGGAATAGTAGAACGATGGGTTCGATGACGGTTTGGATGTACCGTGCACTATTCAGTGTCCCCTCGACGATCACCAGTGGTGTACGGCCAGTGTAGGAGATCGCTCCCCACACCATGATGCCGGGTGTTGGCCCTGTGTGCCTCGGTCGTATGTAGTTCTGATTGTGGCGCTCACCTGCACGGCGCCAAACACGCATACGACCATCATTGGCACCAAGGCAGAAACGACTCTCATCGCTGATGACGACACGTCTCCATTCGTCCCTCCATTCACGCCTGTCGCGACACCACTGGAGGCGGGCTGCACGATGTTGGGGCGTGAGCGGAAGACGGCCTAACGGTGTGCGGGACCGTAGCCCAGCTTCATGGAGACGGTTGCGAATGGTCCTCGCCGATACCCCAGGAGCAACAGTGTCCCTAATTTGCTGGGAAGTGGCGGTGCGGTCCCCTACGGCACTGCGTAGGATCCTACGGTCTTGGCGTGCATCCGTGCGTCGCTGCGGTCCGGTCCCTGGTCGACGGGCACGTGCACCTTCCGCCGACCACTGGCGACAACATCGATGTACTGTGGAGACCTCACGCCCCACGTGTTGAGCAATTCGGCGGTACGTCCACCCGGCCTCCCGCATGCCCACTATACGCCCTCGCTCAAAGTCCGTCAACTGCACATACGGTTCACGTCCACGCTGTCGCGGCATGCTACCAGTGTTAAAGACTGCGATGGAGCTCCGTATGCCACGGCAAACTGGCTGACACTGACGGCGGCGGTGCACAAATGCTGCGCAGCTAGCGCCATTCGACGGCCAACACCGCGGTTCCTGGTGTGTCCGCTGTGCCGTGCGTGTGATCATTGCTTGTACAGCCCTCTCGCAGTGTCCGGAGCAAGTATGGTGGGTCTGACACACCGGTGTCAATGTGTTCTTTTTTCCATTTCCAGGAGTGTATTTTCTGTATCTTGCCGTTCTTGAGTCAGCAGTGGGCTGCAAAATACCTAGCCATAATACTCATGAAAAAATTCTGATGCGGAGCTCTACTGACGTCATACAGTGAGCTAACTGGCCACACATTGCTTGATCTCTGTCAAGGTATTGCTCTAATGAATATGGAAGAGCGGTTCTGTCCGCACACTGGCCGTGAAGCTGACGACACTCGTTTCTATAAGTTTGTTGAAGTCCTTAATCGCCATACAACAAATTCTCAATCTTATTATTTAAAAACAGTCTTGATCACACCCAGTGTTAACTTCTGACCGGTTTCGGCCTTTTAATTATGTTTTTAAATAATTTTATGACATTCAAGATCTCTGCTATTCAACAATGTTATATAAAGTTATAAATACTTAACGGTTGGTGTCAGTAGGCACATCGTTATCTGCAGTTTTTTGCACTGTGAATTCCGCTTGAATCTGTTTGAATTATCGGTTTGACAAGAGGGTATTACAATAATGTGCGAGATAATTGATGCATATGCTTATAAGCTATTAGTGAATGGAGACCGTTAATTTGTGTTATGTTGGTTTTGTATCGTACCTTAGGTCTACTATTAAATTTTTTAGTTCAGCGTCGTTGCCGTAGCCGGTGATGGTTCTTTGTAGACACGCTCCTTTAGGCAAAATTGTGAGAGGTGCACAGTTCTCATTTTTTTCCGTTGTTGCTTTTACTGCCGGTTCCTTGGATTATATGTTTTGGGGAGTGTTCACTTCTGGAACTTGTGCAGCAATCAGGAGCGGAATTTTTTAGAAGCGTCCGCACAGCAGACGCTACAAATTAACAATTAACTGGCGGACTTTGTAAGGTGGGGCATGTGAACCATGAACAGGAGCGGAACAAGGTCAGTATTATCTGTGTCCGACGCCTTGTGCTAGCACTAAAGTGATGTAAGTGATATAAGTGTCCTACAGTGACGTTTCACACTCCTGTGGCAGAACGTGATTACACATTTTACGCATGTGTACTGGTAGCGCATGATTGTATTTACGATTCTTGTTCAGACTTCTTTTTTTACGGCGCCACAAGCCCGATAAAAACGATGTGCTGCATCGTTACCGAAAATGAAAATAGTAGGCACCTTAAGTATCCTTGTGAAAAGCGCCTATAAATGTATTAATTTACGATGAAGCGCAATCGACAATGTCTTTTGACATTGGTTGCCACTGTTGTACTTGATTAAATGAAAAGTGTTAGGATCAAAAAGCTTCTTGCACTCAATAGGGCTGCCCATATTTCACAGTTAGACATGGTCCACCACGACCACATAAGATAGTATAGTGATTGGTTATCTAGTATATGTATCTAGTGTATATATATAAATTAAGCTGGCCTACTTCAGAATATATCTATCTTAAGGCGAGATGGGATATTTAAGTTCTGCAGCATGAGAAATAGCTACGTTCAGCTGACGGTTTGACGTGTGGGGAGCATAGTGCGTAACACTGTGCATTGGGCCCTAGTAGTTATGTGTCGAGATGTCATGTAGTGATTGGTGGCTAGAGGTTGATTAGCTGTTACATGGTGTGTAAACTGTTATTGTGGGGTAGTTCTTGTCGACGAGAATAAATTGAATGAAATTGTAGTTTACTTATGCTGGAGTATTTTAAGGTGAAATTCTATTAAAACAAAAGTCAGATTTTGATATTAATTATTAAATTTGCGTATGATTTATCACATGAATAAAGTTAATCTCTCCAGTAAAAATAGTGCTTGTAGGCCTTTTTAAAAAAAAATTTTCTTCAATGGGAAACTGGATTCTAGAGAGCTTTCTTAAGGCTATACGTTTTCACAATACTGCATTTATGAAATTTTAAACGTAAATTTCCTTCAGAATACTTGCCACATGATGTTTCCGATATTTTGAGATTCATCTCACATCTTGTGTGTCTTTCGTATTTGAAGGGTGTTAACGATATAATGGCACCCGTGGTCTGGGAGTTGCCGGCACGGTAGCTCAGCGTGTCCGGTCAGAGGGCTGCAGCCTCTCTCTGTAATAAAAAAAAAACTGAGTCAAGATGTCAACGATCAGCTTGAACAGATGTCTTGTGACGTCCGCCCAGAACAAACGCAACGAACTATATCGAACAAAATGAATTTAAAAAAAGGGGTACCTTCTTTGATTAATAATCAAGACGTCCTCGGTCCCGTGTATGACTCCCGCCACTGCTAAGATTTTGATTAATAATCAGCATTGGCTGCCGAAGACTTCCGGCTTCGGAAGGCACCCTCATTGTGCCAAAGGCCTCGTCAAATGGGCGGAGGAGTGGACAGAGGTTCAGCGTACTCTCTTGTCCTGGCAGTGAGAAACTGCCCCTAAAGGTGGAAGAATCAGCATTGGATGAGGATGCAGAAGGCAATGGAAACCAGTGCATTAAAGACACGTAACGTGTATCCACAGGACATGTGGCCTGTAATTGAAAAGTGTCATGATGTTCTTTCCATTGGCAAAGATTCCGGAATAGTACCCTATTCGGGTATCCGGGAGTGGACTGCCATAAGGGAGGTTACCTTGGGAAAAAGACTTAGTAATCAACGAAAGGATAACGTTGTACGAATCGGAGCGTGGAATGTCAGAACCTCGAACGTAGAAGGGAAACTATAAAATCTGAAAAGGCAAATGCAAAGGCTCAATCTAGATATAGTTGGGGTCAGTGAAACGAAATGGAAAGAAGACAAGGATTTTTGGTCAGATGAGTAAGGGGTAATAACAACAGCAGATGGTATAACAGCAGTAGGACTCGTTATGAATAGGAAGATCGGGCAGAGAGTGTGTTAATGTGAACAGGTCAATGATACAGTTGTTCTTATCAGAAACGACAGCAAACCAACTACGACAACGGTAGTTCAGGTATATATGCCGGTGTCGCAAGCTGAAGATGAAGGAATAGGGAAAGCGTATGAGGATTTTGAAAGGGTTATACAGTACGTAAAGTGGGACGAAAATGTAATAGGCATGGGAGACTGGAATGCAGTCGTAGGGGAAGTTGTAGAAGAAAAGGTTACAGATGAATATAGGCTTGGAACAAGGACTGAAAGAGGAGAAGACTAAATGAGTTCTGTAACAAGTTTCAGCTAGTAGTAGAGGAGGAGGCCGAATGATACTGGAAGATTTCAGTTTGATTAAATCTTGGTCAGACAGAGATTCCGGAATCAGATACTGAATTGTAAGGCTTACCCAGGAGCAGACATAGACTCGGACTACTACATAGTGGTAATGAAGACTGGGCTGAAGTGTGAGACATTAGCCAAGAAGGATCAAAACGCAAAGAAGTGGGATACAGAAGTACTAAGGAATGACTAGATACGCTTGAAGTTCTCTAAGGCTATAGATACAGCAATAGGGGTATAGCTCAGTAGGCAGTTAAGTTGAAGAGGAATGATCATCTCTAAAAAGGGCCATCACGTAAGTTGGAAAGAAAAACATAGGTACAAAGGAGGTAACTGCGAAGAAACCATGGGTAACAGAAAAAATCATTTCATTTGATTGATGAAAGGAGGAAGTACAAAAATACTCCGAGAAACTCAGAAATACAGAAATACAAGTCGCTGACAAATGAAATAAATAGGATATGCAGTGAAGCTAAAAATAAATGGCTGCATGAAATATGTGAAGAAATCGAAAAAGAAATGATTGTCGGAAGGACAGACTCAAAATACAGGAAAGCCAAAACAACCTTAGGTGACCTTAAAATCAAGTGTGGTAACATTAAGAGTGCAACGGGAATTTCACTGCTAAGTGCAGAGGAGAGAACGGATATGTGGAAAGAATACATTGAAGGCTTCTATGAGGGGAAAGATTTGCATCATGTGATAGACGAAAAAACAGGAGTCGATTTAGAAGAGATAGAGAATCCAGTACTAGAATCAGAATTTAAAAGAGCTTTGGAGGACTTAAGATCAAATAAGGCAGAAGGGATAGATGACATTCCATCAGAATTTTGACTATTCACGTTGGTGTGTAGAATGTATGAGTCTGACGACATACTATCTGACTTTCGGAAAAGCATCAGCCACGCAATTCCGAAAACGACTAGAGCTGACAATATCAAGAATTATCGCACGACCGGCTTAACAGCGCATGCATCGAAGTTGCTGATGAGAATAATACGCAGAAGAATCGAAAAAAAATTGAGGATGTGCTAGATGACGATTAGTTTGGCGTTAGAAACGATAAAGGCAGGGGGACTGATGACCTTAGCTGTTTAGTCCCCCTTAAACAGTCCAACAACCTCCACCGATAAAGGCACGAAAGAGGCAATTCTGACCTTGGGGTGGATAATGTAAAGAAGACAAAAGGAAAATCAAGACACATTCACAGGATTTGCCGACCTG
The DNA here is from genome assembly GCF_023864345.2 of Schistocerca serialis cubense. NCBI lineage: Eukaryota > Metazoa > Arthropoda > Insecta > Orthoptera > Acrididae > Schistocerca > Schistocerca serialis. The sequence continues at coordinate 67,465,203 of NC_064644.1, forward strand.
GAAAAAGCCTTCGACAATGTGAAATGATGCAAGATGTTCGAAATTGTGAGAAAAATAGGGGTAAGCTGTAAGGAGAGGCGGGTAATACGCAATATGTGCAAGAGCCAAGGGGGAGTAATAAGAGTGGACAACCAAAAACGAAGTGCTGCGATTAAAAGGGGTGTAAGACAGGTATTTAGTCTTTGCCCCCTACTATTCAATCTGTACATCGATGAAGCAGTGATGGAAATAACAGGTAGGTTCAGGAGTGGAATTAAAATTCCATGTGAAAGGATATTAATGATACGACATTGCTAACCCGAGTGAAAGTGAGGAAGAATTTCGTAATCTTCTGAACGGCATGAACAATCCATTGTGTACGGAATAGTGACTGAGAGTAATGAGATGCAGCAGATATGAGAAAAGCGGGAAACTTAACATCAGGACTGATTGTCACGAAGTAGATGAAGTTATGGAATTCTGCTACCTAGGCAGTAAAATAACCAATGATGGACGGAGCAAGGAGGACATCAAAACTAGACTAGCACTGGCAAAACGGGCATTCCTGGCAAAGAGAAGTCTACTAGTTTCCAACATAGGCCTTAATTTGGGGAAGAAATTTCTAAGAACGTACGTCTGGAGTACAGCATTGTATGGTAGTCAAACATGGACTGTAAGAAAACCAAAACATAAGAGAATCGAAGCATTTGAGATGTGGTGCTTGTAATGTGACAACGTGCCATTTAGTGAAGGCCAGGCCTAATCAAGGCGCAATGATAGAGAAAGTGGACGCTTATGCCATCTTTGGGCCAGAATCGAAGGCAAAGCGGAAGTGCTTCCGCCTGGTAGCAGCTAAACTAAAGAAAGCTATGCGGGCGACAGTGTCTGGCTTGTGCTGCACTCTGACAGTGAAATAACAAAAGAATTAAATAGCGTAACGTGTATTAAAAATATAAATGTAATATCACTTTAATATATGAAAATGACTGTAAGTGAATAGTGTAATGCTATGGTATGTTTAATTGTAAATAGAGAACTGGGCGTAATGTAAAATAATATTTAGGTGTGGGGGGGAATCCCCGAGAATGAGAACAGTGTCCTGTTTGGCGTGTAATATTGGCGGTAGAAGTAAGTTGGCGTACAGATATGGACTTCGTTTATCGTATGGATACAAGCTAAATGGACACTAAGGTTGAAACATGCGGTACTTCGACGGAGATAGGCTGTGAGCGGCAAAATAGTACGGTTTCCCGCTCTGGGGTGCATGGCACTGCATGGTGCAATGCTGTGTTAATTGCGACGAGTTGCTTGTGCCAACGGCGAGGTGTGAAGGGACCAGTAGCCGCATCCAACGGCGTATTGTTATCTCAATAACTGATGAGGTCCATTGGTGAGCTCACTTCCGTAGAAACGAACTAGAAGTTATGTTACAGGAGTATTATTATGAACAGTGGTGGCTATACCGACGCTATTACCAGTACATCTATATTCTGTTAATCAGTTTGTGTGATAGTCAAACCAAGTTCTCTACAGTGTGTAAAGTTTGGAGGCAATAATAATTTTGTGGTTTAAATTACATTCCCCGAGTGTAATCAATTATATAAAGGAAATAGCTCATTATTACCCCATATCCAGTGATTTCTATGTGCTGCGACATCAGTGAAAAGTTATGGTGCGTGAGTATCGGCGTAGTTATACTGCAAGAGAAAATAGTCGGAATTGACGCCGAAATTGCCAGCAGACGCCGTTTCATGCGACGGATGGAAGATGTCAGGTACTGTGCCACCTTAATTACTATCCAGCTCAATATGGTGGCTTTTCAGTACCTTGCCATAGTCAAAAATTACTCGGTTCCGTTCGAGCAACATAATTCTCAATTAGTGTTTTCAGTAACTGCATTGACAAGCAGTTCTATATTGTTCTTTAATTAAGTGTTCAACGAAATTGCTGCCACCACAGTACACATTGTGCCTTCAGCACAATGCAAGCTCAATATCATTAAATTCAGTAATTACAATTTGTGTAGTTTACATTAACCTAAAACAAGTTCAAGTGTTTATCATGTGTGTTTATGTATTGTGAAACGACTTCAGGCTGTGGTACTGTTTTAAATGAATAATGTCCTCCTGCTAGGCAATATCAAACATACAGAATTAAGTACTCCCTGTTCAATCACTTCAAAGAGATTATCAGTGCTACTAATAATCAAATATAGACATAAAAATAAGTTGGTTACGCACTATTATCATTAATTATTCCAAAAATTCCGTGTAGTAGTGGGATCACCATAGGGTGCCTATTCAAACCTATTACATGCGAGAGCCGATTTCCGGAAGTCCGATGCTGCATGGTCTATTAATAATACAGTAAATTCAGGTAGTTGCATCGCATGCTACAGACGAATTTTTACTTACATAAAAACTCTAACCACCATCCACAACAAGAGAGAGTTGTGAATAAAAGTCTCGTTGACAGAGCCAGACGGATTTGCACGCCGGAGTATCTAGACGTCGAATTAAAACATCTGAAGCACGCTTTTGAGAAAAATGGCTACTCAAAGAAAGAAGTATGCAGGATTCTGCACCCAAACAACAGAAAGCCTAAGGACAAGCCCGAAAAACGATGGAAGAATACAGTCTTTCTCCCTTTTATAAAGAAAGTAATGGATCAGATTGGAAAGATTTTAAGTAAACATGGTATTAGACCTGTTTTTAGACCAACGAAGAAAATTTATCATGTTCTCCCGTCGGTAAAAGATAAACGCGCTCCTCTATCAGCCAGTGGCGTATATAAAATTCCGTGTACATGTGGTAAAGTTTATATTGGAACAACAAAAAGAAGAAGAACACAGAAGTCTTTGCCGATTAGGAAAAACAGATAAATCGGCTGTAGCAGAACATGCTTTTCAGCCAGGAAATCATCAAGTGAAGTTTTCCGAAACAAAAATTTTATCTACGACGACGAACTACTACCCACGGCTTTGTAGAGCAGCAATTGAAATAAATGTAGGGATAATTTTAATCGGAAAGAAGAGACCATGAAACTTAGTGATATTTGGACAGTAGCAGTACAGAATTGCTAGACAGTTTTATCCGTGACGAGATTACGATCGATATTTAAGTTTTATCTCTTACAAGGATTATCTCTGCATATCACGTGTAACTCTGGTCACGCCCACTTTCTACGATATATAAGTCGCTCTCAGACGCCCAACCCGTCAGTCGGCGAGACTCACCGGAGGATAAACACCCCTCTGAAGATGTCCAGCGCAGCTCTGGACGGAACGTTAGTAGCTGAAGAGTTCCATGGACCACGATCTTACATCCCGGAAGGTTTACCAGAAGATATGTCATCCAGTCGTGAAAGCCTTCATACTATGATTGGAAGACTCTATGGGGAGCAATTCTCAAAATCAGTCAGACGCCTGAAAATTTTACGTAAGAAGAGAGCGCATTTAATTTGTACTTTAACTTTCTTGTTGCATTGTAGGGATTCGTCTGCCATACCGAATTTTCTAAAGTTGAAGAGGATGTTCCAGACAGCCCGTGTTCATCCGATATTTGATTATACAGAAGCCGCACTACTTCGAGAGAGGATACATTATACAAGACGAGAGATGGATTCTGCTGACCGTAAGTTACTGCAGCTACATTTATTCCTAGCTAGTAATATACATATAGACTTATGGAATAATATAGATTGCCTTACATTTCGATCTATGGAAACCATGATGGAAACGACTACTAGAAGGCATAAGAAGAAGTTCGAAAAGTTACAAACTTATACAGAATCTACAAATAATACAGTGATGTCCGAAACTGTTGTTAACAAGTCAGACAGAGTTTTATCTCAAGACAAAATTTCAGTTCTGGCAAAAGGAGGAAACTACGCTATAACACCTCCGAAAGTTCCTGTTGACGATTTTATTGCAAATGTAGAAGCAGGTATACGTACTCTCCCCAAAGAAACTGCAAATGCAATCTGGATCGAAACCACCAGAGTATTATGCCGCAGTAAACCTCTGGAAAGTAATTTTACCAATGGCGAAAGAAAGGCTCTGAGAGATTGAAATGCAGACGAAGACATAGTGGTTGTTCCTGCTGATAAAGGGAATGCTACTGTCGTTTTAAATACAGAAGACTTTCACAGTAAAATTTTGAATCTTTTAACGTCAGGACAATACAAAAAACTTAAGAGAGATCCTACAGCCAGCGTACTACGGAAAACAAATAATCTGATAAAATCGGCCACTTCTATTCTAAAAGAAGAAAAAAGAGCTTTATTGAAGACTGAAGCTATGTGTCCTAGACTCTATGACCTTCCTCTGAGACCGATTGTTAGTGCTATCAATTCTTCTACGTATGAAATAGCAAGATATCTAGCAACTCGTTTACAACCATATATTGGAAAAACTGACTCATATATAAAGGACTCACGTCATTTTATAGAGAAAATTGAAGGTTTAATTCTGACTCATGAAGATATTTTAGTAAGTTTTGATGTAGTATCTTTATTTACTATGATTCCAGTCAACGAAGTTATGGATTTTATAATGGATATTTCTCCAGAAGAACTGACTGCTCTTTTCAGACATTGTCTTACTTCCAGTCAGTTCCAGTGGAATAATGAATTTTATGAGCAACTTAATGGCGTAGCAATGGGTAACCCATTGGGTCCTGCAGTAGCTAATTTCTACATGGAGAAATTCGAACAGTCAGCCTTGGAAAAAGCAGATAAGAAACCATCTCGCTGGTATCGGTATGTAGACGATACATTTGTGGTCTGGCCACATGGTAGAGAAGCCTTAGACGAATTTTTTGATTACCCTAATAATATATATATCCAAGAATCCAGTTTACCATGGAGAGAGAAAATTATAACAAAATATCGTTTTTGGATGTTTTAGTTATGAGACAGACAGATGGAAGATTGAAACAACAGATTTTTAGAAAAATAACGAACACAGACAGATACTTACATAAAAACTCTAACCACCATCCACAACAAAAGAGACGTGTGAATAAAAGTCTCGTTGACAGAGCCAGACGGATTTGCACGCCGGAGTATCTAGACGTCGAATTAAAACATCTGAAGCACGCTTTTGAGAAAAATGGCTACTCAAAGAAAGAAGTATGCAGGATTCTGCACCCAAACAACAAAAAGCCTAAGGACAAGCCCGAAAAACGATGGAAGAATACAGTCTTTCTCCCTTTTATAAAGAAAGTAATGGATCAGATTGGAAAGATTTTAAGTAAACATGGTATTAGACCTGTTTTTAGACCAACGAAGAAAATTTATCATGTTCTCCCGTCGGTAAAAGATAAACGCGCTCCTCTATCAGCCAGTGGCGTATATAAAATTCCGTGTACATGTGGTAAAGTTTATATTGGAACAACGAAAAGAAGCGTAAATACACAGTTAAAAGAACACAGAAGTCTTTGCCGGTTAGGAAAAACAGATAAATCGGCTGTAGCAGAACACGCTTTTCAGCCAGGAAATCATCAAGTGAAGTTTTCCGAAACAAAAGTTTTATCTATGACGACGAACTATTACCCACGTCTTTGTAGAGAAGCAATTGAAATATATAAACATAGGGATAATTTTAATCGGAAAGAGGAGACCATGAAACTTAGTGATATTTGGACAGTAGCACTACAGAATTGCTAGACAGTTTCATCAGTGACGAGATTACGATCGATATTTAAGTTTTATCTCTGACAAAGATTATCTCTGCATATCACGTGTAACTCTGGTCACGCTCACTCTCTACAATATATAAGTCGCTGTCAGACGTCCAACCCGTCAGTCGGCAAGACTCACCGGAGGAGAAACACCCGTCTGAAGATTTCCAGCGCAGGTCTGGACGAAACGTTAGGAGCTGAAGAGTTTCAGGACCACGACCTTACATCCCGGAAGGTTTACCAGAAGATATGTCATCCAGTCGTGAAAGCCTTCATACTATCTACAGACGAATGTTAAAATGAGGTGCACTGATAAGGTAAGGAATGAGGAGGTTCTGCGCAGAATCCAAAAGGAACATGGGGAAACCACTGATAAAGGAAAGGAACAAGATGGTAGGACTAGCGATGGTTCATTTACGAACTAACGGGTCCAAAGAACGGTTCACCAAGATGAACGGAAGGAGCGAGGAACGAATTCTAAGGAACGATCCTTCTTAGTTAACTTCGGTTGCGGCTTTCTACTTGTAGTTCCTGGGAACGGGAAACGGTCGGTCTCATTCCTGCAACGGCACGTCGGCGGGTCTCGCTCCAACCTCGGTCCCGTTCCCGTCCACCTAGGTCTCGGTCTCCCTCGGCCGGACTCGTCCTTCTTGCGGTGGCCACTCGTCGTAGCTCCACTGCCAACTGCTCCTAGTTAGTCCAATATCGAGTTGATGTTCGTTTCGTTCGCTGCTCACGCCCATTCCCGATCTGGTTCAAACCTTTTTTTGAACTCTGGACTTCTGGTTCTTTTCGTATTCTGTTCAGCATCCTCAACCGGTAGTTAAAATGTATTTTATAATTACGTAAATTACGTTGTATGAAGGACATACATCTTTTCAGGTGACGAAAGGGCGTATCAGGCTTACTACACTGTTTCGATAAACAGCAGAAGACATACTTATACAAAGGCAAGTTTTTTTATTACACATGCAAAGGAAATCGTCACAGCACACACGAGTGATCATTTTCCGTCCTTTTTGATCCATTGTTATGGACGGCAGACCATCTTACAACCGAATGAAGCCCGCGCTCCATAATCGAGTGTCTGGTGTCACATTTTGTGAAGAGAATACGATATCTTCTAGAATATTATTCCAGTGGTACAGGGTGGCGCACGAAAAATCGCCCCCAAGTATTAGCCTGCTCATTGTCGCCCACCAATCGTCATCTGTTGTTTCGAAGTTGTTGTTTGCATTAACTCATTTCTTCACTGCGTAATTAGTACTTGTTTATATACTCTGTTCGTAGCGGTTAACAAATCGCGCGTAACTGACAAGACGTCTGTACTCGGGGCCGGTTTTCCGTGCGCCACCTCATATTATTTCACACCGATAAGCCACATATCGCTACAATTGTCTAAACGAAAGGTTTTACAGAATCAGGAAAATTAGTTCTTCAAGTGCGTGAGAATTCTGTAGCGAATAAAAACTCTGTACTCCAGAGCGGAGGCAAGTGCCCCTTCTTGGTGCCTACCATCTACTGTCACCTCAGCTACAAATTTCCAATCTTTCATAAGAACCATATACCACGCACGTATAGTCGGTGAAATAGTAAAAATGAACGGTTCCCAAATAAGAGCGGTCACCAAAGAACTAGTTCCCAAGGATAAACGAGTTGGCCCATCTCTAGATAGGACATCTGTTAAGAAATGAGGGAATGACTTCCATGATACTAGAGGGAGCTGTAGAGGGCAACAACCATAGAGGAAAACAGAGACTGGAATACGCCCATCAAATAATTGAGGACATGAGTTGCAAGTGCTACGCTGAGATGAAGAGGTTGGCACAGAAGAGGAATCGTGGCGGGCCTCATCAAACTAGTCAGAAGACCGATGACAAAAAAGAAAAATAGAAAAGATGTAAGTGGACCACGGATCTGACCCTGCACTTACTTACAGAAAGAGGTCTTGACCATTATGGGGGTATCATTGGTATCTAGCGTCACTTCCAAAGCTGGTAGTCCTGCAGGCATGACGAATCTCCATTGTAGCCTACGAGATTACTCTCGCAGGTGAATTGTTCAAGGAATGATTTCCAGATCAACCTTGGCGATTAATAAAATTCCAGCACTCTACTCTTAACGGCCAAAATTCGTTTCACTAGGAAGAATTTCCCGAATTATTACCTTGTATTAGCTTTAATTAGTTTAACACTAATGTTGTGTGTATCGTATTGTATGTTAACCAGAGCCTCCGTCACCGCCGCAGTGGTCCAAAACCCCACAACAACTACCGCAGTCCACTTCACCCCTCTGCCGCCACACACAGAACCACTTTTTAAGGGTTATTGTGCTGTTCGGCCCCCGGTGGATCAACCCAGGGAATGTCTCACACCAGACGAGTATAGCCCCTATGTTTGCGTGGTAGAGTAATTATGGTGTACATGTACGTGGAGAACTTGTTTGCTCAGCAATCGCCGACATAATGTAACTGAGGCGGAATATGGGGAACCAGCCCGCATTCGCCGAGGCAGTTGGAAAACCCCATAAAAACCATCAACAGACTGGCCAGCACACCGGACCTCGAAACAAATCCTCCAGGGGGGTTCGTGCCGGGGTCCACTCCGGAAAGCCGTGCGTTAGACCGCACAAGCCCGACATTGAGTCTAACTATCTGCTAGCTGGGCTGCAAGGACTCACACTATTGAGCGGCGCCAGCGCACATCTTGTGCTACCAGTGATGTTAGGATCTACCAATAGAATATAATCTCATAAGCGCGTGACTGCGTGTGAGATCGCTCTCTAAGTTTTCATCTACTTATAGGTTTCAGATATATATTTTAACTGTTTTTGTGATAATATTTACTATATAAGTGACTTATTAGTGGTTTCTTCATTCACCTCTGCATTTCTTGTGTTGTGGCCTGATATTTGTGAGTGTTTCGTATCGAGCAACTTAACCTCTTACCCGTGTTCACATTCCGCGCTGACCAGTTGCAGCTGTAGCGGCGCATCGAAAGCTAAGTACTAATTAATTGTTTGTGTATAGTAGTTTATTTAGGAACTTTAGTAGTCTTCAACCGGTGTTCTTGGTGTTTTCCGGTGAAATAACTTCAGAAGAAATTTTTGCGAACTGCTTTCAGTTTCGTTACTGTCGTTAGACGTTTGATTTTCTTTCTGTGTTAGTATTTTGTTATATTCTCATTTATTGTTGATTAATACTGTCTATAATAGTAGTTATTTCCCTTGTAGAGCAAGTTTGTGATAATTGTAGTCATTTATTAACATCTTCTTATTGTAGTAGCGAAACTTAGATAAAGTTGTTTTCTTGTTTCAATAATTGTAAAATTTTACCATGAGTGAGAAGTGTGGGCTTTGCCGTTGGTTCGTGAGTAGTGGATTGCGGTGTGAGACTTGTTCGAAGTATTTTCACTGGGGGGAATGTAGTGGGGAAGCCAGTGGGCATTCTGGTGAGATCCTCTCCTGGCACTGCAGGTTATGTAGCAAGAGTAAGTTGATAGAGGAGCAGGAGCGTAAGATCTGTGCCCTTCAGGTGCAGTTGAAAAACGCACAGGAGGAGCTAGATAGGATGAGGAGGGAGAAGGGGGTTGGGGAATGGGAGCTGGCTGTTGGCAAGAGATCTGCTAGGAGAAGGAGATTTTCAGATAGTTTTACTATTGGTGTTTGTAATAGATACGACCAACTGTCAGAGTCTAGTGGAGAGGAATCTCTAGTAGCTGTAGATGTAGGAAGTATGCAGCAGACCTCAGCAGTTACGGTGGCTAGGACAGTTGCAAAGTCTAAGAGAAAGAAGAAGGTTCTGCTTTTAGGTAGTTCTTATGGTAGAGGTGTACGCCAGCAGTTGCAGGAAGTTTTGGGGAGTGAGTACCAGGTCACCAGCATTGTGAAGCCTAATGCAGGATTGGCTCAGGTGACTTTTAACATAGGGGGATTATGTAGGGATCAGGTAGTGATTGTGGGTGGGGCTGGTAATAGTATTGATAGGGATGGGGAGTATGACATAGATGGTGACCAGGTAAAGATAGCCACTCAGACTGGCAACACGAATGTGCATTTCGTGGAACTGTTTCAGCGTCACGATCGGCCTCATCTTAATACAGCCGTCACGCGTAATAACATGAGACTTGGGGGTGCGCTGATGACGGAAGGCATGAGTCACATTTCAGTGGTGTCGGTGGAGTCTATCAGTAGGACGGGTTTCACTAGACATGGCCTGCACCTCAACAGGTATGGGAAGGGGAGGTTGGCAAAACTTATAGGTGACAGCATAGGTGGGGGTGGTGGGATCACTCATGGGAAAATTCCGGTAGTTGTGGGTGTTAGAGGTGTACCTTTTTTAGATTGAAGTCAGCTGATAGGTATTCCTGCTTAAGGGAAGTCTCACTAACAAAGGAACCACTTTCTACAAAGCTTGGGTATCCGATTAATGAGGGAATTAGTATATTTCATCAAAATATACAAGGTATTAGAGATAAAGTTAGTGAACTGCTTATAGATGTTGACTCTGAAATTATTGGTATATCTGAACACTTCTTAAATATGGAGATAATTCAGAGGCTTCCTTTACCAGGATACAGGTTGGCTGGCAGCTTTTCTAGGAGCTCTCTGCGGTGTGGGAGAGTAGCCATGTATGTGAAAAACGGTATCCCATTTGAGTCAATTGATGTTTCAAAGTACTCCACTGAAAAGGTGTTTGAATGTTGTGCAAGTGTGGTTGAATTTAGTGGAGCTAAACTTCTTACTGTTGTTATTTATAGATCCCCAGACTCCGATTTCACAACATTTTTGTTAAAGCTAGAAGAGGTTCTTGGTTCACTTTATAGGAAATACAAAAAGTTAGTTATATGTGGTGACTTCAATATTAATTGTATAAGTGATTGTGCAAGGAAAAGGATGCTGGTAGACCTCCTTAATTCATATAATCTTATGCAAACCGTATTCTTTCCAACGAGAGTGCAAGGGAACAGTAGAACAACCATAGACAATATTTTTGTTCATTCGTCATTATTAGAAGGGCATTCTGTTAGCAAAAAGGTGAATGGCCTTTCAGATCATGATGCACAAATTTTAAGTCTAAAAGATTTTTGTGCTGCAACACATGTTAAATATAGTTACCAACTTTTTAGGAAAGCTGATCCAGTTGCTGTACAGACTTTAGTAAACCTTATCAAGGACAATAGTGGCAAGATGTTTATAGTACTGATACAGTAGACGATAAATATAATGCTTTCCTCAAGACTTTTCTCGTGCTCTTTGAAAGTTGCTTTCCGTTAGAACGTTAAAAAAAGGGTACTAGCACAAACAGGCAGCTTGGGTGGCTGACTAGAGGGATAAGAATATCTTGTAGAATAAAGTGGCAATTATATCAAAACGTTAGAAACAGTCAAAATCTAAATGCAGCAGCCCATTACAAACAGTATTGTAAGGTGCTTAGAAATGTTATTACGAAGGCAAAAAGTATGTGGTATGCAGATAGAATAGCTAAGTCTCAGGATAAAATTAAAACCATATGGTCAGTCGTAAAGGAAGTGGCTGGTCTGCAGAGACAGGACGAGAATATAGAATCAGTGCGTAGTGGGGATGTCCGTGTTACTGATAAGTCGCATATATGTACAGTACTTAATAATCACTTTCTGAATATAGCAGGTGAACTAAATAGAAACCTAGTCCCAACAGGGAATCATATAGCGCTCTTAGAAAAAAGTGTTCCGAGACTGTTACCTGAAATGCTCCTCCATGATACTGACAAGAGGGAGATTGAGTTAATAATTAAATCACTAAAGACCAAGAACTCTCATGGATATGACGGGGTATCTAGCAGAATACTGAAGTATTGTTCCACGTATGTTAGCTCAGTACTTAGCCATATCTGTAACTTTTCCTTTAGGAGTGGTCGGTTCCCTGACCGATTAAAGTACTCGGTAGTGAAGCCACTTTATAAAAAGGGAGACAGGGATAATGTTGACAATTATAGACCTATTTCTATGCCATCGGTGTTTGCTAAAGTTATCGAGAGGGTTGTATATACAAGGTTACTGCCGCATTTAAATTCACATAATTTGCTGTCAAATGTACAGTTTGGTTTTAGAAATGGCTTAACAACTGAAAATGTTATAGTCTCTTTTCTCTGTGAGGTTTTGGACGGATTAAATAAAAGGTTGCGAACGTTAGGTGTTTTCTTTGATTTAACGAAGGCTTTTGACTGTGTTGACCACAAAATATTACTGCAGAAGTTGGAACATTATGGAGTAAGGGGAGTAGCTTACAATTGGTTCGCCTCCTACTTTAAGAACAGAAAGCAGAAGGTAATCCTCCGCAATATTGAGAGTGGTAATGATGTTCAGTCCCAATGGGGCACTGTTAAATGGGGCGTTCCCCAAGGGTCGGTGCTAGGGCCACTGCTGTTCCTTATTTATGTAAATGATATGCCTTCTAGTATTACAGGTGATTCAAAAATATTTCTGTTTGCTGATGGCACCAGCTTGGTAGTGAAGGATCTTGTGTGTAATATTGAAACATTATCAAATAATGTAGTTCATGATATAAGTTCGTGGCATGTGGAAAATAATTTGATGCTAAATCACAGTAAGACTCAGTTTTTACAGTTTCTAACCCACAATTCAACAAGAACTGACATTTTAATCAGACAGATAGGGCATGTTATAAGCGAGACGGAACAGTTCAAGTTCCTAGGCGTACGGATAGATAGTAAGCTGTTGTGGAAAGCCCATGTTCAGGATCTTGTTCAGAAACTAAATGCCACTTTATTTACCATTAGAACAGTATCTGAAATAAGTGACATTTCAACACGAAAAGTAGTATACTTCGCATATTTTCATACGCTTATGTCATATGGTATTATTTTTTGGGGTAATTCTTCTGATTCAAAAAGGGTATTTTTGGCTCAAAAACGGGCTGTTCGAGCTATGTATGGTGTAAGTTCTAAAACCTCTTGTCGACCCCTTTTCAATAGTCTGGGAATTTTGACATTGCCCTCACAGTATGTAATTTCTTTAATGTCGTTTGTTGTTAGCAATATTAGCTTAATCCCAAGAGTTAGCAGCTGTCACTCAGTTAATACTAGGCAGAAATCAAATCTGCATGTGGAATGCACTTCCTTGACTCTTGTGCAGAAAGGAGTGCAGTATTCTGCTGCATCCATTTTCAATAAGCTACCACAAGAACTAAAAAATCTTAGCAGTAGCCCAAACACTTTTAAGTGTAAACTGAAGAGATTCCTCATGGCTCACTCCTTCTAATCTGTCGAGGAGCTCCTGGAAGAGATAAAAAATTAAGCAAATTCCAGTGTTACATTCTTGATTTTCTTTATTTAAACTAACGACCTGTCGCCTGAATATGTTTCTTATATTTCATTTTATCTGTTTCTACAATCGTGTTATAATTTCATGTATTGACTCGTTCCATGCCCATGGAGACTTCTCCTAAATGTGGTCCCATGGAACAATAAATAAATAAATAAAACATAAATAAATAAATAAAAAATTTGGTGTTATCAGTGATTACAGATCTTGATGGTGCGCTGCTACTCTCTAAATAAGCGCTCTGTATTAACCATTGTCAGTAATAAAGATATAAAGAAAACTTAGAAAACAAATATTATAACGTGGCCACTGCCGCTCCCAGGCTCGGAGCATCATCTCGCAAGTGGTGGTGAAGGAGAGAAGGGAGCATGCTAAAAACGTGGGTACGTCTAGCTCTGGACGGTAGAACACTGTGTGAAGCCCTTGTCTAAGGTTACAGGTGAAACCCCAGGATAAAGACATATTTGGTAACCACGGGTAGTGTGCTCATATTTGTTGAGCAGGAACGAAACATCATTGCAGAACCTAAGTCGTCATTGTTCCGGCTCGTATCACCCTGTGAGAGCCCGTATCCAAGACTACAGGTGAAACCCTAAAGCCCAGACAAGTCTGTGTGGTATCCACCGTTGTTTGGCCAGAATTTGTTGGGTCTCTGAGGTCGTTTCTGTTTGAATCATCTGTAACCCAAAACTCCGGTAGACGTTATGTGTGATCCTTCGGGATTTCACCAACAAATCTTTAACTCAAACCAACAGTAGTAATAGAGTAATGGGAAAGAATCCACTACATTGGACCCCAGTTAGTAATACGGGGCAAAAGACATACTCATCGGTTTCCAAGGGATCGTGAATGGTATGAAAAGAAGTATTGGAGCTTCTCATAACCTTCGAGAGTAAGTGACTATTTTACACTGTTACATTCATCAAGAACGCACTACTGAAACTAGATACATCGAAATAAGTGATAAATACCACCCATAAAATCAAGATCGAAATAATCGCAATAAAGGAAACGCGACTCTCGGATGAGAACCATTTTTATTCGAAAAACTACAGAACATAGAAGGGAACCTCCAATAACTATTTCAAGAAAAAATGTCGAACTCTTTGGAAAAGGATTTCTAGAACACAAGGTGACGCAGAATCAAATGCTCGAACAGTCCACGGGTATGCTGCCGGTTCATAGCGTCCAATGGGCACAGAGGCCGATTGCTGAGTGCTCTTGCATTCCTGAAGAGATGTCGTACCAATGCCCGTTGGACACTATGAACCGGCAGTATACATGTGGACTGTTCGAGCAATAAATACGCCGGGAGAAACTTAAGAATCACATCAGAATAAAATGATTTGGAAATCCTCCAACAACGGCCTAGGAAAATTTCAGATGAACGACATAGCGGCACCCTTGAAAACCGCCAGAGATATTATGAAAGTAAGAACGTGAACAGATTTTTCGAATCAGTTCATCACTTACTCCAAACGAAAGCGAAATTAATACAAAAAGGCAAATCAAGAGAACCAACAGACCTTTCAGAACAGACCCAGAGTTCCTTCAACTAAACAAGACAGAAATAACAGAAACATTATGTAAACAGTAACAATTGCAGAAACTGTCAGAAAACACAACAGCATTGACAAAACTGGGACAACCACCCAGTTTAAGGAACCAGGGGTGATGGAACTGGCATGCGACACGGCCATAGTAGCAGATTAGGTGCATTTCATAAGTTTAACAGCCATAAAACATCCGATAAATTAGAAAAATTGAACAAGATACAGGACATCTCTTTGAAAATAATCGGCAGGGAAAACTGAAATTACGAAAACAACAATCTGATGGAAGTAGAAGACTACCTCAACAAAACAAAATGCAAAATTTTTAGAGAAATTTAAGAGAAAATATGATAACATTTCAACTGCCAGACTTATGCTTCAAAATGCAAGACGGAACGCTGAAGACAAACCCGAAAAATAATCATTAGATACAATACTTCTTCGTACTACTTCAGGGTGAAGGGTGATAAACCAACTTACAGACTACACGTGGAAAAGCCAGACCTTAACCTGGATTTCTAGCTCCCAACACAACAGGGGATTTTTCTCATAATGTCATAGAAATATAACGTAGTACCTACAGGACATACACTGATTTCGGAAATCTGGAAATTAGATCATGAAGGCATGACGCACAACATATATACAATCATCCAAAACCTCTTAGAAAAGGGAAAAGTATCAGAAGAATACAGATCAGCACTTACACACCTCGGGACTGATAACCTTGGTAGCAGTTTAGTCCCTTTAAACAACGAAAAACGAAGTAAAACAACTCCTCTACAAGATAGGAGATAAAACAAATCATAACAACTACAGACGAATTTCGCTACTGCCCCTCATGTGGAGCAGAGATATGTACATGGAGAATAGTGTTCCTAGGAGCACATGTTGGTTATTAGTCGATACTTCAGTCTAATGACTGATTTAAAATAACATGAATGAATGTGCACCAAGATCGGTTTGACGGAGGAGATAGAGAAGATCCAAAGAAGAGCGGCGCGTTTCGTCACAGGGTTATATGGTAACCGTGATAGCGTTACGGAGATGTTTAATAAACTCAAGTGGCAGACTCTGCAAGAGAGGCGCTCTGCATCGCGGTGTAGATTGCTCGCCAGGTTTCGAGAGGGTGCGTTTCTGGATGAGGTATCGAATATATTGCTTCCCCCTACTTATACCTCCCGAGGAGATCACGAATGTAAAATTAGAGAGATAAGAGCGCGCACGGAAGCTTTCAGACAGTCGTTCTTCCCGCGAACCATAAGCGACTGGAACAGGAAAGGGAGGTAATGACAGTGGCACGTAAAATGCCCTCCGCCCACACATTTGGGTGGCTTGCGGAGTATAAATGTAGATGTAGATGTAGAAGAGACCCCCGTAAGCAGTTTCCGCAATTGTGTACAGTGTTTGTTGTTGTTAGAGTTTTTACTTTGTGCAGCATATTTAAATATTTTACTTTCTACAGATCTAAGTGTTGTATAATACATTAAGCAACTCGCAATACGAGGGTTGTCCAGAAAGTAAGTCTCGATCGGTTGCGAAGTGAAACCACAGTGAGAAGCAGTAACGTTTTATTTGTAACAGTTAGGCACTTATCTTAGGAGAAAGATTAAGGAAAGGCAAACATACATTTCTAGCATTTGTAGACTTAGAGAAAGCTTTTGACAGTGTTGACTGGAATACTCTCTTTCAAATTCTAAAGGTGGCAGGGGTAATATACAGGGAGCGAAAGTCTATTTACCATTTCTACAGAAACCAGATGGCAGTTATAAGAGTCGAGGGGCGTGAAAGGGGAGCAGTGGTTGGGATGGGAGTGAGACAGGGCTGCAGCCTCTCCCCAATGTTATTCAATCTGTATATTGAGCAAGCAGTAAAGGAAACAAAAGAAAAATTCGGAGTAGGTATTAAAATCCATGGAGAAGAGATAAAAATTACGAGGTTCGCCGATGACATAGTAATTCTGTCAGAGACAGCAAAGGACTTGGAAGAGCAGTTGAACGGAATGGAGCAGAGATGAGACTCAGGGGGAGCCAATTACGGACTGTATCGTGGGTGATAAATCACTCATCGGAAACCCTGCAGGAGCGTCTTCATTGCCCCTGGAGTGTGCGGCCGAGAATTGGCATGAAGAAGCAACTGCTCGACAGTTGTGTTATGTGGGCTGCATGACATAGGCGAAATCTCTAACCAGGTCCTCATAATTGGCTGGAGGCGCTATTCCCTACGCATCTTTACGAGCTCACTGTTCACTCAGAACTGAAAAGAGGGACGCGAGACGATCTACAGGTGTACTAGAGACGCTCAACAGATCTGTGCGAAGCTTTACCGTATTTTCCCGGTGGTTTCCATTTCGCAGCCGATCGGAACTGACTTTCTGGACAACTCTCGTATATTTTTAATTCTGTAGTTACCGAATTGCATACTTAATTTTTAGAACTATTTACATAACAACTCTAGTGAAGCCATACCTCCTCGGTCGAGCGAGGTCCTTTACGAAGGCAGATGTGATATTTTCAAATGAACTGAGTTTATTTGATGTTGATACTTTCGTATCGGTATTTTTGGGTAAGCTAGCGGCGGTTCTATCATTTGGAGTGTATAGAGTTTCCATGGTATGCGCGAGATGAGTCGACTTTCGCTTGCGCCGCTCTTTTGAAGACTGTGTACAAGCGCGGTACGAAGGAAGGGGTCGAGGCGTAAGCAATAAATTTGACCCAAAAGTCTGCAACGAACCGCGACTGGTGAACGTTACCCAGGAGAGCGACGAGTGCTAAGTAGGAAAGACAAAGTGTTTTTCAATTTGGAGGTGGCTACGTATCAAGTCTTCAGTTTCTTCGTAGCATTTATTTTACTGGTTTGCAGAATTTCCATGCAGAAGCGAAGTTCTGTTTCGGCCAAGGAAGTATGCACTTATCTGAGGTTTCTTAACTGAGGAATGAACATTGTGGCTGTCATAATTATCACACAACCGTAGGTGATGGTGAGCTCCAGTCTGTTTTACAGTTAGTTGCTCCAAAGGCAGGTGTACGTAGGGCTGACGCGGGCAGCCTTGATAGTGGTCGTGGAAATGGGGCGCCCATCACTTATGTGTTCTTTGATTCGAATTCCAAAGTAAGTTCCAGCAGTAATTTGTGTATTTTTACCTGTAGTATTGCACCGCCTGCTCTGTGTCTTGCTGTAAACAGCTTTTGTTTTGAGAAGCTTGAGCTGACACTCAGTTTAGATATATGTGTCTCACCCAAAAGGGCCGTGTAGTTAACCTAGTACCGCGACATTGATTTTTATGAGTACAGTTATGTTGTTGAAGTACCTGCCAGGGTAGCTGAGAGCGCTAACACGCTGCTTCCAGGACTCGGGTAGGCGGGTCGGCCCCGGATCGAGTCCGCCCGGCGGATTAACGACGATGGCCGGTGTGCCGGCTGGCCTGGATGTGGTTTTTAGGCGGTTTTCCGCATCCTCCTAGGTGAATACTGGGCTGGTCCTCACACCCCGCCTCAGTTACACGACTCGCAAACTCTTGAAACACTCACGATTTACACTTGACACAGACAGCTGGGGTACACTGTTTCCGTCCCGGGGGTATGGGGTGGCGGAAGGATCGACATCCGGCCACCCCTTACAATTAACCAGGCCAAATCCGTACTCAATCCTGCCGACGCTGCGCACAATTCGGGATAAAGGCGGTAGGGAATGAAAGAAAGAAAGAATTTATGTTGTTGAAGTGTGGCAGATATGTGAAACTGACGCCTTCCCTCAAATTTGGTGTAATTATTTTAAGATGTTTTGGTATGTTGACAACATTGTTCTTTTTTCCACTCTAGAGCTTCAACATTTATTGTTCTGATGTTTCTTTAAGTCTGGTGAGATAGCTTGTTTGAACCTGTGGTGAATGTAAAAATATATGTACCATCTTCTAAACCAGGTTTTCAAATTGCCTTCGTCTCGATTAACGAGAAGAGGTTTTGAAATAAAGTGCGGGTTGTAAGTCAACCTGTATCACTGCAATTCTGTCTGTATTAAGTGTTTATTCAGCTTTTTGCACCATTGACATATTTTGTTAATAGTAATTTATGATCCAGTGATTTGTGCTTTTAAATAATTTGGATGTAAAATTATATGATTAATCATTGACACTTCAAAATAAATTTTCATTTAAAATTGATGCTTTAATTATCAGTGTTTTTCCATATTTGTTCGGATGTTATACTTTGAGATCTACTGACTGGTGCCCTTAAACTTTTACTTAATTATAGTATTTGGCTTATTGCAGACTGTTTAATCATCATTTCACAGGTATTTGACTAAATATTCTCAGGTTATCAGCATGTGAGTCGTGTAAATCGTCTTCAGTAAAATAAATTCTAAAAGTTTTCTTCTGCCTGTGGTCTCAGTCTCTTACGGCCCTCGGATCTCCGCACCCTAGCCACATTGATGGCGGAAGCATGCTGGGTCCACAGCCTAGAGGTCCGTGGATCGGATCCACGCTCATGACTGGGAGATGGCCTGTCACCCATTCCATTTATGTCAATATTAAAGGAAATAATCGGAAAATGCGAAAAAGGAGTCAGTGGGGGAGAGATGCGGAGACGTAAGGAAAGAACTTTGAACACAATATATCCGGTTTCTGCTGATGATATACCCATCGTAACAAACAACAGAAAAGAATCCAAACGTGCTCTAGAAACGCTGCTTGAAATGTCTACTGGAAGAATGTGTATCTCATATGAAAATGGACACACACACTCACTGGAAACTAAGTACTAAAAGCTAACCCAAGTATAAAGTTATTAATATCTGCGAGTGTTTATACAGAAAGCAGGCCTGAATTGCACATCCAGTTTAGAAAGGACCACAGAAGTGCAAAAAGCATACAGACCCATATACAACCACTACAGCAAAAGGACTACCTCCACCAATAGCACGTTAAAAGGCTATAATACAATGGTCGTGTGAGATATCTTGTACACCTTAGAAACAACAGTAGTCTAGGGAAGAACAAAACTCAAGGAGAGAGAAAAGCGACAGAGGAAAATACTGGGGAAGATGAAAAGACCAGTTCAGAAAGGGAGGATCTGGATGAGCAGACGGAGAAAAGAGTAGTACGAACAGACAGAGACGATTACAAACAAACTCATGAAAAGAAAAGCAAAATTCTATGGATACAGAGACAGGTCGAAATAAGACAGACTGACCAAGAAGATTTATAACTATTATCCCCCCCATGAACCATGGACCTTGCCGTTGGTGGGGAGGCTTGCGTGCCTCAGCGATACAGATAGCCGTACCGTAGGTACAACCACAACGGAGGGGTATCTGTTGAGAGGCCAGACAAACGTGTGGTTCCTGAAGAGGGGCAGCAGCCGTTTCAGTAGTTGCAAGGGCAACAGTCTGGATGATTGACTGATCTGGCCTTGTAACAATAACCAAAACGGCCTTGCTGTGCTGGTACTGCGAACGGCTGAAAGCAAGGGGAAACTACGGCCATAATTTTTCCCGAGGGCATGCAGCTTTACTGTATGATTAAATGATGATGGCGTCCTCTTGGGTAAAATATTCCGGAGGTAAAATAGTCCCCCATTCGGATCTCCGGGCGGGGACTACTCAAGAGGATGTCGTTATCAGGAGAAAGAAAACTGGCGTTCTACGGATCGGAGCGTGGAATGTCAGATCCCTTAATCGGGCAGGTAGGTTAGAAAATTTAAAAAGGGAAATGGACAGGTTAAAGTTAGATATTGTGAGAATTAGTGAAGTTCGGTGGCAGCAGGAACAAGACTTCTGGTCAGGTGACTTCAGGTTTATAAAAACAAAGTCAAATAGGGGTAATGCAGGAGTAGGTTTAATAATGAATAGGAAAATAGGAATTCGGGTAAGCTACTACAAACAGCATAGTGAACGCATTATTGTGGCCAAGATAGATACGAAGCCCACACCTACTTTTTTTTTTTTATTAAGAGGTGGAGCCCCTCCACGCCCACACCGGCATGATGGCCAACACAAAAGGTCTACTGCCATCTCTGCATAAGGGTTAGTATTCACTAAAGTGAGGTGTCGCAGCCGGCCGAAGTAGCCGTGCGGTTAAAGGCGCTGCTGTCTGGAACCGCCAGACCGCTACGGTCGCAGGTTCGAATCCTGCCTCGGGCATGGATGTCTGTGATGTCCTTAGGTTAGTTAGGTTTAACTAGTTCTAAGTTCTAGGGGACTAATGACCTCAGCAGTTGAGTCCCATAGTGCTCAGAGCCATTTGAACCATTTTGAGGTGCCGCAGGATGTGGGTACTGCGATGTCTGCGTACGTCTGGTTAGGATTAACCATTAATACGCGCTCATCTGGAGATAGATTGGTCGAAATCTGACGAAGGGTAGCGGTTTGAAGGGCAGAGGAAAAAAAATGCCAAAGCAAGAGCCAAGGGAAAAAAACCTCTGCGAAAGTTAGGTCAGGCGGCAAGAGCAGTAGCGGTTTTCTTGCTGCCTGCGATAGGTTGTGTAAGGATAGGATTTGTTAGTAGTGGGTATCATGCATGTCGATACCTTGACGTTGTGCGTTTGTGCTGCTCGGCGGCTGGCGCTGGGTGCTGGTACGGAGTCCTCGTTCAGCGTCCTGCAACCTGCATCAGTTAGGTTTGTTATCGGTCTTGTGTCCGATAGGTCATATACCGGAGGCACAGTGCGAGGGAGTGTTGGCAGATTGTTCGTGCGTCTGTGGGCGAGCTCGTCGGTGTCCCTGCTGTGGCCTGTTGGTTGGCTCTAATAGCAGCTGGTAGTTGCCAGTTAGCGTTGCTGATATTCAGGGGCTTACCGGCGTTTGTCGCTGTTTGCGTATGTTAGTTTACCATAGGTGGTTATGCCCTAGCTAGCAGTGTCTTTGGCCGCTTGTGTTTCCACCTGTGGTTGTGATTCCCTACTACAGTAGTACAAGTTTATATGCCACCTAGCTCTGCAGATGACGAAGAAATTGAAGAAATGTATGATCAAATAAAAGAAATTATTGAGATAGTGAAGGGAGACGAAAATTTAATAGTCACGGGTGACTGGAATTCGAGTGTAGGAAAAGGGAGAGAAGGAAACGTAGTAGGTGAATATGGATTGGGGCTAAGAAATGAAAGAGGAAGCCGCCTGATAGAATTTTGCACAGAGCACAACTTAATCATAGCTAACACTTGGTTTAAGAATCATGATAGAAGGTTGTATACATGAAGAACCCTGGAGATACTAAAACGTATCAGATAGATTATATAATGGTAAGACAGGGATTTAGGAACCAGGTTTTAAATTGTAAGACATTTCCAGGGGCAGATGTGGACTCTGACCACAATCTATTGGTTATGACCTGTAGATTAAAACTGAAGAAACTTCAAAAAGGTGGGAATTTAAGGAGATGGGACCTGGATAAACTGAAAGAACCAGAGGTTGTACAGAGTTTCAGGGAGAGCATAAGGGAACAATTGACAGGAATGGGGGAAAGAAATACAGTAGAAGAAGAATGGGTAGCTCTGAGGGACGAAGTAGTGAAGGCAGCAGACGATCAAGTAGGTAAAAAGAAGAGGGTTAGTAAAAATCCTTGGGTAACAGAAGAAATATTGAATTTGATTGATGAAAGGAGAAAATATAAAAATGCTGTAAATGAAGCAGGCAAAAAGGAATACAAACGTCTCAAAAATGAGATCGACAGGAAGTGCAAAATGGCTAAGCAGGGATGGCTAGAGGACAAATGTAAGGATGTAGAGGCTTATCTCACTAGGGGTAAAATAGATACTGCCTACAGGAAAATTAAAGAGACCTTTGGAGATAAGAGAACCACATGTATGAACATCAAGAGCTCAGATGGAAACCCAGTTCTAAGCAAAGAAGGGAAAGCAGAAAGGTGGAAGGAGTATATAGAGGGTCTATACAAGGGCGATGCACTTGAGGACAATATTATGGAAATGGAAGAGGATGTAGATGAAGATGAAATGTGAGATACGATACTGCGTGAAGAGTTAGACAGAGCACTGAAGGACCTAAGTCGAAACAAGGCCCCCGGAGTAGACAACATTCCATTGGAACTACTGACGGCCTTGGGAGAGCCAGTCCTGACAAAACTCTACCATCTGGTGAGCAAGATGTATGAAACAGGCGAAATACCCTCAGATTTCAAGAAGAATATAATAATTCCAATCCCAAAGAAAGCAGGTGTTGACAGATGTGAAAATTACCGAACAATCAGTTTAATAAGTCACAGCTGCAAAGTACTAACAGGAATTCTTTACAGACGAATGGAAAAACTAGTAGAAGCTGACCTCGGGGAAGATCAGTTTGGATTCCGTAGAAATACTGGAACACGTGAGACAATACTGACCTTACGACTTATCTTAGAAGAAAGATTAAGGAAAGGCAAACCTACGTTTCTAGCATTTGTAGACTTAGAGAAAGCTTTTGACAATGTTGACTGGAATACTCTCTTTCAAATTCTAAAGGTGGCAGGGGTAAAATACAGGGAGCGAAAGGCTATTTACAACTTGTACAGAAACCAGATGGCAGTTATAAGAGTTGAGGGACATGAAAGGGAAGCAGTGGTTGGGAAGGGAGTAAGACAGGGTTGTATCCTCTCCCCGATGTTATTCAATCTCTATATTGAGCAAGCAGTAAAGGAAACAAAAGAAAAATTTGGAGTAGGTATTAAAATCCATGGAGAAGAAATAAAAACTTTGAGGTTCGCCGATGACATTGTAATTCTGTCAGAGACAGCAAAGGACTTGGAAGAGCAGTTGAACGGAATGGATGGTGTCTTGAAGGGAGGATATAAGATGAACATCAACAAAAGCAAAACGAGGATAATGGAATGTAATCGAGTTAAGTCGGGGGATGCTGAGGGTATTAGTTTAGGAAATGAGACACTTAAAGTAGTAAAGGAGTTTTGCTATTTGGGGAGCAAAGTAACTGATGATGGACGAAGTAGAGAGGATATAAAATGTAGACTGGCAATGGCAAGGAAAGCGTTTCTGAAGAAGAGAAATTTGTTAACATCGAGTATAGATTTAAGTGTCAGGAAGTTATTTCTGAAAGTATTTGTATGGAGTGTAGCCATGTATGGAAGTGAAACATGGACGGTCAATAGTTTGGACAAGAAGAGAATAGAAGCATTTGAAATGTGGTGCTACAGAAGAATGCTGAAGATTAGATGGGTAGATCACATAACTAATGAGGAAGTATTGAATAGGATTGGGGAGAAGAGAAGTTTGTGGCACAACTTGACCAGAAGAAGGGATCGGTTGGTAGGACATGTTCTGAGGCATCAAGGGATCACCAATTTAGTATTTGAGGGCAGCGTGGAGGGTAAAAATCATAGGGGGAGACCAAGAGATGAATACACTAAGCAGATTCAGAAGGATGTAGGTTGCAGTAGGTACTGGGAGATGAAGAAGCTTGCACAGGATAGAGTAGCATGGAGAGCTGCATCAAACCAGTCTCAGGACTGAAGACCACGACAACAACAACAACAACAACATCGACCAATAACCTAATACCAATTGGATAAAGGAAAAGATGGAAGACATTGAAGCACTAAACATATCCACAGAAGACGTTTTTTGTGCAAACGCTCAAATAAAAATAAATGATGTGGGCAGAATCGAGGTAGAGGAAACAAAGTGAATACATGAAAACAGGAATATTTGCAAGATAACAGATTGTGTTTTCGAGCTCTTCTAAAGGGAATATTACAGATGAAAATACATTAATAATAATAATAATAAAAATAATAATTACTTACCTTGAAAATATATTCTCAAAACGTGTTTCAGTTTAACATGTGAAAAAATGGGTTCAAATGGCTCTGAGCACTATGGGACTTAAGATTTGAGTTCATCAGTCCCCTACAACTTAGAACTACTTAAATCTAACTAACCTAAGGACATCACACACATCCATGCCCGAGGCAGTGTTATAACCTAAGTCCGTAGCGGTCAAGCGGTATCAGACTGCAGCGCCTAGAACCGCTCTCCCAGCACGTGAAAAGCTGAGGCGTAGCGCCTTCGCATCGCTCCTGTCACTTGTTAGGGCGATATCCTTATGGGCATGAGTCATCGACAGATGTCACCAGCTGACATGGACCTGAGTTACAGAGCTGCACGTAGTTGTACTAGTAGGCGGCACAGGTCAGCAGTTGACGAACAGTGCTAGCAGTCGTAGCCAAAACAATGTTGTAAAGATATGTTTGATTAATATTTAATGTATTTTCATAAGTATAATGGTTTTATATGTGTAGTAATTAGCAGTATGAGTGTTGTATGGGTGAAGAAGAACAGAAGTAAATGAAAATCTTTTGTTTATTCACGAAGTACTAGTTAAACTATACAGGTGATTTACTACAATTAAATGTGCAGTCAGTTTATGGTACCAATAAATCGTGAGTAGAACACAAATTAATAGGTAATTTCAGATGGAGTAATTTTATATTTGATACTTTTCTAAATTTATTTATTTAGCAATTGCCATAAAATAAAAGGTTTTACTATGATTGGTCACTGAAATAAAGCGCGGGTTAGCGTGGGATAATACTGCAACTTGATTTGCTGTTTGTGATATCAGCCAATCAGAAAAATACAGGCTCGCGCCAATCTATGCTGGGAACAAAGCCTTTGGTGTGATCTAGGGGGGTCGGGGCTGAGGGTTCGAACTAGTAACATCTCATTGAAAGCAGCTCCGACGAAAGTACTGTAAAATCGCGGAAAAATGCTAATTACGAGTTCGCGAAGTAGTACAAAGTGTATTTAAGTGAACGCTATAGTGGAAGTCGTGTGGAATTTCAGAAGGAATGTGAAAATTATTGCTTTTGACTGCTATTTAAAACCGCGTGGCGTGTTGTGCGATCTAAGACTGGAACAGGTATTACGTGTAGGGAGAGTGCACAACATTTGAGCGAGCATTTTCATAGGTAAACAATCCAGTGAACTCTATTAACTTCGGTAACGGGTGTAAATACCATAAACTGGCTACGTGTGTGATTGTGGTGTGCGTGTGAACTTTACATTGTGTTGCCACTTAGTACAGACTTGGCAGTATTAACTGTGATCTTTATCGTAAAAATAAACCTGAAAATTTACATTGCAAAGTTAAAACTTTTATTACAGTAACTAGCCACATCCCGTTTACCCGACAATTCTATGTATGTTGCGATCTGCAATAGACAGTAGTGGTCTAGTATTTTCTACTACAGCTTTTAGCTAGACAAATGAACATTGCTGGACACTGGCGGGGCGGTAAGAAGGGTAACGTGCCGCGCCGCAAAGCGTCTCACATAAATGGGTTATTCTAGTTCACTTCAGGTATCAACTTCCACAAATCATATAGTCTAAAGATGACTACTGCCATCCTACAGCTGCACAATTTATGTTCTACACATCAACCCGCAATCGTTCGCAAGTCTCCGGCAATATGGGGGAGGGGGGGCAGCGCACACATCCGCAGTGATGGTGCAGCGGGTAGTAGCGGGGAGGGAACGTGCGGGGAAAGAATGTTCCTCCAACCCCTCTCAGAGAATAGTTCACTAATATTGGTGCATTATCAACATTCAGGTAAAGCGACAATAGAGTTAATGTGTTAGAATGCAAGACAGAAAAGGAAAAGATCTTCCTCCAAAGGAAAAGATAAGAACAAAAACCAACATTTCTGAGATATAGGCTGAAGCCAACGAAAGGAACAACACAAGCCACCTTTACTCGCCCTTACTGTCATTATCTGATGACCAGTGTTCACGAGGGAAACTCTAACAGTGTTGAGCAGAAACTGTCGAAGTTGCGAGAGATTGTTGCTATTACACAGATAGTTCTGAAAGCAGTCTGGTGGCACATACAATTTTCAAACGTTGGATGTGTGCTTTCGAAATGATTTATTTATAAGAACAGTTTCTTAGAAATTATGGGATATTAACGTACTATGAACTGATGTAAACAAATAACAGTAAAAATTAGCAGCCTTATTACTAAACAACAACAACAAAACCTGGAGAAGTTTTGGCGCCACTTCACATCCAGCGATGATAAAATGTCCTTTGATTATCACAGTAAAATATAAAGAAACTGTGACCTCTCGCAACGGGTACCGAACGCAGGATCACTGCCTAGTATTAATCAACACACTTACTAAGTTTGGAGAGTTCATTTAATAACATAAGTTCTGTTAATGATTACCATCTGTTAGCTGCTTTCAAAGTATCTTTTATATACAACAATTTGTTGCCTATACAAATCCTCTTCTATTCCGCGGTAAAATCAAATTCCGTTTGAACCTGTAAATGACACAGCGATGTAGCTGTTTCAGCTGACGGTAATAATCCTTATCCGGAAAATGAAAATGAACAGAAACAGGAATTACCATTTTGCTGTACAGTAATGACGTTTGTAATCAAAGGCGAGCCATTTAACCTTAATGACCGGTCTCTGTAATTACTTAACATCGAATTCCAATACAACACGAAGGAACGTAACAGAAAACAGACATTTTTTCTCCTACGATTAACTTCGGTAGACGGAGAATTTCTGTAATAATCTACAAAACGGTAATTTGGAGATCTGTTTGCAGTGACAAGCATAATTCCAGAGTCTCTAATTTCTGGTCAGTTCAGACAGGCGCCTCTGGTATTTATGTATATTCCAGAACGCGTGTAAAATACTGCAAACCTATACCGCTGTAGCCAACAACACTTGGAATACCTGCCCATGTATGCTGTTTGGATTTACTATTGCTTGCTTTTGACATGAGCGCTGTAGTTCCACAGAACAGTGCTTGCTATTTACGCAAGAAAACTGTTCAAACAACAACATTACAAACGACATAACTATGTTGGCTCTTGATTTGCTACATCTGTGGCAAGTGTAAGATAAACTATTAGTGACGGAAACTTCAGTGTTGTTATTGCTGAATAACCAGTAATTCACGTTTCTCTGTGTGTATCGCCCACGGGTAGTTATGAATGTAGTTTCAGGCTGTCGCCACAAAAATATTATTTACATTGGCAGTGAAAATAATCTGATCAACGTTGTTAAATAGAGCTCTGTTATTATGAATCCCCCTGTCATCTGTGAAACACTGCACTAGCAGCAAACATTTCGTTGCTGATATTTTGAAG
Source organism: Schistocerca serialis cubense (assembly GCF_023864345.2). Taxonomy (NCBI): domain Eukaryota; kingdom Metazoa; phylum Arthropoda; class Insecta; order Orthoptera; family Acrididae; genus Schistocerca; species Schistocerca serialis. The sequence goes on from NC_064644.1 coordinate 67,492,842, forward strand.
TCAGTTATTGGAACATTTTACAAAAATGGGCAATAGCGTTGTATGGTTTTTGTGAGGGCTTTATAGTGACCAGATACATCATTGCAGTGGTGTCATATTGTAATAAGTTACTGTTGATATTACTTGAATAGAATTTCGGTTATTTTGTTGTTTACGATTCAATACCAAACTTATGAAGGTGTACCCTCAGTTGAGGCAGCTGTAAAATAAAAGGAAAAAGTTAAGCTATGTTGTTGGCTTACTTTTGCTGAAATCAGCTGCATGAGCATTTGATTTGTAATGCTCTGATTCTCTAAAATCATGTTTGAAATATGACAGTGAAAGGCGGCAAGCCATTCCACTTGTGTCTTTTCATTCAATACGATAATCAGTTTCAACGAGACGATAATGAAGAGGTATGATCTAACGATAATAGCTCTGAAGAATAAATATGAATCCAGTAATCGTATCAGCTGGCTTCTTCCGAATTTCTTGTCTTAATTAGCGTTTTACTATTCAACCTGGTACAGGACTGTAATTTGCTTTTCTGAGAGAGTTTGCTTGACTGAGGGTGGAGGATGCAGGTCCGGCAGAGAAACGGGGCTTGGTATGCGACAGGAAGGCAGGCGTTCACAGAAATGGCACGTGACCAGGCTGCAGGTACGCCGATGTGTGCTGGCCACGTGTAAGATGGCATTGCAGATGGGCACCGAGCGGACGGCATATATTGTTTAGCTTTATAGCACGTTTACACTTTGACCGAGCGAGCAGAGATTTGCGATGAGAGAAACAGAGTAGTGACTCAACAGATGTCAACGCTCGGCCATATTCTGAATACCACCTTCACCATATAAGATTCTCCAGCTTTCCAGAAAATTTGGCACCCTAGAATTAGAGGCTAGCTTTGGTCTAATTTTTTTTTAACTTGCCCTGGAGCTGGGAAGTGAGACTAGATGATGGGCACGAAAACGACCAATTAAAGGAGATACATGGGACCTCATGAGGCCAGATCAAGTAGAGGGAAGTTTTTAGAGAGGAGAAGTGGGACTAGGTAAGACTTTGGGTTTTTTTATGTGACACAGTTTCCTGGCAGAATTCTTCTGAAGATGCAGTTACACCTTTAGTGGACTCAGAGTGGTTCTAAAGTGATATGGTCATGTTGTCTCAGTGGGAAGGAAAGAATAGACTCCTCAATTTCGATAGAAAATAGGGGATTTCAACGTGGTTCCTTGCGCTAAGTGCATCTCTGCAGACTATGGACTGAAGTGGAGCTGTCAACTGGGCATCCAATCTTCGAACGTGCGGAAGTGTGACACCAGAATCGCACTTTGGAGTGGCAGAGTTGGAGCCAACATTATGTTCATCGTATGCTGATAATTTACGGTGAGCGCAATAGAATCAGGGGCGCATTAGCAGAATCGCAGATCAGAATTCGGCCTGAGCATTGCAGTTATTTGCTCTACAGCCACCAGTAAATTGGTGGATACATCTGTCACTTCAGTTTAACTTTCAGCGTTGATCAGTAGGAAATAGTAAGTTATTTCAGAACTTCAGTTGCGTTTATAGCTGGCCTTTTCCACTTTTGAAGGGAGGTTCACATTGTTTGTAACTGTTGGAACATTTTTATATTTTTTAATTTGCTTATTGTCAGATAATCAGATGCATTTCCATAGATGTGCTTTGTTGCAATAAATTAATATATTCTTTCAAACTGAGTGTCTGCCAACAACTAAATACTGTCATTTTAATACTGACATTTACCGCATTTGGATCCACAACTAGGACCTTAACATTTCATTGCATTTACTAATCCGTTTGCGTACAGTACTATAGCTCGGGTCTTGAGGGAGTATGTCTGCCTCATCAGTAATCTTCTACCTCCGACTTTCACATTCAACACATGCTAGGTTATGCAACATAACCGTCAAGAAGAGACATTAAATATAGTTCAAACACCTTTGTGTTCATATACATATATCTTGCGTTTTTCCACATACTATTTCTCAAAAGAAACTTTTCATCACGCTAGTTTACTGATCACTGAAGTAATGCCACATTGAAGGTGTGAAACTAAATGGTTGTTGCCGAAAAAAGCGGAAAAGTCAATCAAACTCTAGTAATCATCCCATTTATAAAAAAATTGTATCAACCTCAGTTTTTAAATATCAGGTTATTCTTCAAACAGCTATTCACATCTTTTGTGCTGTTCACGTATGGCTTGCCGCATAAAGTGCTGCTCGTGACAGGTTAGTCAAAAGTCAAACATGGCTTACGCTTGAGTAAAATGAACACTGTGTTAAGGAGATAAAATGAATCTGAAGAGAAATCTGCATCTACATCTACGTGATTACTCTGCAGTTCACGATTAAGTACCTTACAAAGGGTTCAGCCAACCATCTTTAAGCTACTTCTCTGAGGCTCCAATCTCCAACAGCGTGCTGGAAGAATGCACAATTAAATATTTTATTATGATGATCATATCTCCCTATGTATGTGGGAGGCAGAAAAAAAATGAGTCATACTCGCAGGGGAAAGTTGATTCTGATATTTCATAATAGGGTCCTGCTGCAGTGAGAAACACCTCAGTTTTATAACTGCCACCTCAATTCGTACATCATATCCCTGGCATATTATTCCATATCTCTCGATAACACAGAATGGGCTATGCTTCCATAAACTTTCTAAATATCCTTCGTCAACGCCATCTGATGCGAATCACACATCGCACAGCAATACTCTTGAGAAAGTTGAGTAAGCAGTCTCTTTGGTAGATGTGTTATATTTTTAAGTGCTCTAACAATAAGTCCCCGTCTTAAGTTTGCTTTCCCCACATCATTATCTATGTGATCGTCCCAATTTAAATTATTCTTAATTGTAATCCCTTAGTAGTTAGTTGAGTTCAAAGCATTTAGCCTTGTGTGATTTATCGTGCAACTGAAATGTAGCGGAATCTTTTTAGCGCTCATGTGGATGACTTCACGCTTTCCCTGATTTACGGTCAATTGCCACATTTTGCAGAACACACATATCTTGCTTGAATCATTTTGCAATTCGTTTTGATCAGCTGGTGACTTTACATGACAGTAAATGGCAACATCATCTGCAAACAATCTAAGAGGGCTGCTCAGGTTGTCTCCTAAATCGTTTACGTAGCTCAGGAGCAATAAGGAGCCTATAGCACTTCCTTGGGTGAGGCCAGATAATTACATCTATTCCACTCGACGTCTTTCAGTCAGTTGTTACGAACTGTGACCTCTTTGACAGGGAATCACGGATCCAGTCACATAACTTACGTCAGAAGATAAATCCACTGTTTCAAAACAAGTAATTATGCTGCCTCATTTTTTTTTTTTTTATGTGATGGGAGTTACCTGTTTGTGCATTTTGTAATAATCCTCAAGCAGTATCTCCACAGATAATTTCAAGCAAGTGGTGACACGCAGCTTATATATCTGTAAATAGCGACTTCCCCTACTTCGCATGGTCCCTGACTATTTGGTACCAGACAACCGGTCTGGCCTCTGGATGGGAGCACACAATGATTTACAACCAGTGTAAATGCTGTATGAGAGTCATTGGTTTTTTAGTGTGTCTGACTGTATATCACGTATCGAGGGCTGCCTGTGTAGATCATGTCTGAAAGCTACAAGTAAAGGAAAATGAAACAGATGTAGATGTGCAGCTCGCGACAACACTATCCCTGTAAACAGTAGTTCTCACTGATTCTGTTTTCTGATTCACAGCCACAATTCTTTGTCACTGACTCTCATTGGCAGATTTATACGTTCTGCGACGCAAAGCACTATGTCCGCTTCTATGTTTGACTAAAAGGAACCAGAAAGCTGAAATGTGAGCCATATGCTAAGCTGCTGAAAAAACATCCTTTACGTAAACGAATGAAAGACGTATCGCTTGCATGTTTCACTTCTTGCATAAAAGATTCACATTATTTTTTCGATGTGGGGCTCTTCTTAAACGATTGCTTAAGTTAACTAACTCACTTCCAGTTCTGTGAGGATAACGCAGTGAATTAGGACTTCAAATGCAAATGTGAGGGAAGTAGAAACTGACGGTCTTTTTCTGGACTGCGTCCCCCAATTATCTGTAGATTTGTTTCGAAATGTTTTCTAGTCATCCACTAGGTGTTTCCGTACGCCATTCCATTCTCTATTTTGACGTTGTACAGATGATCGTGCCCATGTTTGTTTCTTTCTTTAAGGAACTCATGAATATACCCTAAGTTAATACTCTTGGGTTGGTGCACATTGATTTATGGAACGCTGAGCACTAAATGAAGTTTAATTTCAAAGTGCTCAAACAAACAAATCTGAATCTATTTAGTCGTTCCTACACTGACTGTGCCGCGTCAAACACTTGCGTTTTATTGCCGTTACATGAAAGAGAGGAGAGCGTTACCGCGCAGAAGTATGGATCCAATGAGTTTGGCGTTCACCGTTAGATGATAATGGAATAGTTTTCAGAGCGACAGTTGACAAATTCGTAGTAGCTCAGCTGATTTAATAGATATACATATAAATTATAAGCACAAACATTCGTAATAAATCATCTACATATTAGTAACGACCGTATCATAATCCCTGCAGATTTTATGGAGATTAGTCTGAATACACAAAAAGAAGTACGCTGGGAACATGTAACGTCGCAACTATTTGCACGGCTGCAGAGTTTTGTGGTAAGTTTTATTCCGTTAGGTCAAGCTGTATTGGGGGCTGGCAATGAAGCCTCCAGCCCCGGCCGTTGTGTAGTCGGCTGCTGGCGTCATGATGACATCTGTCGCGCTGTGTGGAGCATAAGAAGATCACTTATTAATCTCAATTAAGAAACTAAATAACTATCATAAATATGATCTGTTTGTTGTCTAATTTTGTATAGGAACTTTTAAAATTTAGAAGAACAGTGTGTAAAACTTTCATGCGGATTACTTAAATAGTTTGGGAAATATAAAAAACATATTAAAAAAGTGATTAACAGGCATTTAGTAAAGTAAATTCAGATAGGAACCATGACAGTTTAAGTTTCTTTGTTATTTGAAAACAATAACAGCACTCTCAGTGCGCACAAGTTATTTCTAAGGAATTTTGATTCTAAACTTGTAATAATTTTGCTTTCGTAATGGGAATAATAGTTTAAAAATTGATATTTATATTTTGTGTTAGGGTGGGAGTAGATGAGAGTGACTGTGAGTGTGTATGTGAGGACATACGACAAATTTTCATTTTATAATGTATTACACCATCCGTAACTAGCAAATGTTCAGGATGTACTGTAAATGGCGAATTACCCTAACTGATGGATGACGTATGTCTAGGAGCGTTTGGTTTTTGTAATAAGGGAGCCAGAAAGATAGTAAGAGGATACTCAGTTCTAAAGTATATTTGAAGCATAGTTTTTTTTATTTTCGTTGCGTTTGGTGTTGTGGAACATTTTGTGAAATTTTGCAATCTGCGAATGCTGATTGGAGTAAAGCGGTTTGCTCGCGAAATTCATCATGAAAGGATAATCTGATTGAATGATCATTTTGATCAACCAATGACAGAAAAGTCCTTCCCGCGTAATTCAATGAGTTATATGCCCTGTAAGCGACGGCATTCAGGCAGTCGTGGACTCGCTGTCGGATCAGAAGGTCATGTTAAATATGTCCTAAAAATTATCTGTAAGATGAAGAAATTACGTTTAAATCGAACTCGGTTTGTATCGCCGTGCTATCAGATGCAATTACGGACATTCTGGTGAAGTTTGGAGAGGTTTTGGAATGTTAGTTGCAGAATAAACCGCGTGTGAAACTATCGGCCTTTGTGAATATTCTGCGTGGCGTGTACCGTATGCATGTACAGAACATTTTGGCGAGCATCTCCTTTCGAAGAATCCACTGAAAGGACCGAATGTGAACTCGTTTTGTAACAGAGTATTGCCTGAGTGAATCTCGTAATGTTTCCGGTTGGACTTGGCACATTTCTGGCTGTCTTACGTGTGATATGACCTGCACGAACTAGTAGTAGATGTACTACCAACGTAAAAGTAGGCTTGGTCCCACTATGAATGAAAAGGACCGTAATAAAACATCAATATCTGCAAACAAACATTTTCGAGGAAGCACCCACTTTGCCGTTATTAATAGAGATTTACAGGTTTATCTTGTTACTTGAGTTACGCAGACTTCGTAATCGTAAGAATGGACGGCGGTTTTCTTCAACGCTGCTTTTCTCATCGTCTACATAGTACCTACGAATGCAGATCAACGGGTGGAGAATGGACACTATACTGAGGTAGGTGGACATCAATAATTAAATCACAACGCAGCGCACAAAACCCGCCCCGCCGCAAACTAGAATATGTATGTGTAGAGAAGTACGTTTCGCTCGAGACAAATCAGGAATTTGTTATATGGAAGAAAACGCCGTAACTGGCACCAGAAATGGGCGAAATTCAACGCTACACAACCCATTAACTCCTCGATGTACTGGAAACCATTTCATAGATTCACTGGCAAATAATACCACACATCATTACACGCTCCTCTACAAGAATCATCTCTTACCTGCCTGAGTATATGTTGTCACTTTGCACCATATCTTTTCGACATCTGTCCATTCCTGAAAAACCTCATTTTCATCACTCCCTGTTCCCTACTATCCATAAACGCAAAAATGCCATTGTCCTGCCCTTGGCATCCATCAATTACAGCACGCAACGTAAGACAAATACCCCACGAGCGACGGAACAAGTCCCCCTGGTCACGACTGCATTACTTATCGACATTACTTATCTCCTTTCTAGCCACCTTTACAGACTTTTACATCAGTATCCCCTCCACTGGTTACTAACCTCAAAAGTCGTACTTTTCCTCAAACCACACAAAACCACTACTAATACTTCGACCTACAGCCCCATTTGCCTCACCTCAGTGTTCTGAAAAGTCTTCAACTCCATCATCTCCTAGCGCTCCTTTAATCACCTAAAGAAACAGCATCTCCTTCCGTTAACCAGTGTGGCATCCGTACGAATATTTCCTGCACCTCACCCATCTCCTATTCTAGCAGTTCAGCACTCGTAAATCCGTTATTTTGGTCTCCCTCGATCATGTTCAGCAATTCGGTCTCCTTTTCAAACTACAGACACACACACTTTCAACTATCTACGTCCTTCTTATTGAATCCTTCCTATCTAATCGCCCATCCTTAACAGTACCAATACCACATAATACATCCCATTGTGGCAGTGCTCTAAGTTTCTCCCTCTCTCCTGTTCTTTATCTCGTCTACACTGTCGATATGCTGAAACCACTTCCACCTATCCAGCTGTTTCACCGTAATGATTACAATCGGATTTATCAAGATCAATAAAGTGAATTGGAAGGACTAGGCCCGTGTAACTAACATCATTTACACTTTTGACAACGAACATCTATTATTTTCAAAGTAATAACAGGTCCCCTTTGAGAATAACACGTAGAAAAATTCCAAGTTAATTTGCCATGTTAAATTTACACATTCAAAAGGTTCAGACTGGCGAATAAACAGGTACCCTTGTAATGGCCGTTAACGAGCTGCAAGAAGGCTTTAACAATACTGGCCTTTAAAAAAATTGCAATACAATAAAAAATCAAGTAAACTGCATACAATTAAAACTGAGCCCTAGACAGATTTCTACAAGCGAGCTCGAAACCAAGACATTACGTAGACCTCCTAAAGATAAATATTGACTAGTTAAAGAGACATAAGAGTTCGCCCTTACGGTTTACACAAAGGGTTTACACAAAATAATGTAAAATAAAATTTAGAACGTGGTTACAATATGTATTAAAGAGCACAACAATATTAAAGGGAAAATTCCCTCTGTGAAGCCAATTAATTAGACATCAAAATTTTATTGAAAGTGCATGTCACATAACATAAGGTATTAAACTTAGGCATAGACAGTAAAGGCAAGAATCTGCAAATAAATAGCACGCCGAGCCAAGAAATGCTCGAGAGCTGTCGTCATGTCCACAAGCAAGCCAGCCCCATACAGTAAGAAGCCGCCGACACGGTACGCTCTCCCTGTAAATTGGTTGGTGCTGTCGATAAACACACCGAACCTATACATATCAGTGAAATAAACTACAGCTGAACGTTATTGCTTAACCACAACTGCACTTACAGAACCTTTCTAATAAGGTCAGTTGCCCTAGGAGATAAACCTCGCTAAAAATTTAAGGTGTGAAAAGACACTACTAAAAGGGAGCTGTAACTTCTAGGAAGGAATAAAAATTACAACTCCCTGTGGTCTTACCACTATCGGACGGTCATAACACACAAAACTAAAGGGCTACGTAATAATAACACTAGAGAGTGAACCAGCATCTGAAACATAGTGAGAACCAACATTAAATTTCAGAAACAGTTAGTTCCCTCGCGTACAACAATTTAAAAACGAACGCAAAATTTTAGAACACTAAATAATTCATAGGTTCCTGATATACTTACGCGTGAAAGCTGGGTGCATTACATAGTATCACAAATCACAATACCAACGTTAACCATGGCAAAGTTTTTAGAGAGACCCCAGGCGAGCAGATTAATACAAGTCACGTCAAAAGACATACAGAGCAGACAGGGCAACAAATTTGTCAAGAATCACATAGAGTCAAAAACCAAAGTCACGAATGAATACTTAATGAATTTAAACGCAAACTTCTGTTCAAACAGACTTAGTAGAGGGAAATTATTCCACACGTCTGCACAACCAGAAATGCACAGCACAGGTGAACCTTTTGTCCTCTATCCAGCCCTGGCGAAGAAAAGTTAACGACGACCCAGAAAAGTCGTAATGCTGTTAACGCCGCTCTAACAGCCGCTTCTGAAATCTATCAGGGACAGCGATGACCGCACAACGGAGTACTACATGCCACCCTGTGAGACGCCAGATAGAAACTATCGATAGTGAGAAGATGAAATGATCCGCTATGGCTCCCTGGCGTCCCCACTTTCCTCGCCCTCTACCCTACACTCCTGAAACCATAACTATTCATCCAGTTCACATCAGTTTACTTCCTAGTGTAATCAATAGCCCCTCACAGTAATCCGCGAGATCAACTCCTCTAAAATTCAGGCAGTAAATATAGCATGAACCACCGGCGCCTTACGTCTCTATGACGTGTTCTTTACCATTCACAACCATACCACCCAATTAACGAATACAGTAAAATACCTTGGACCAACCGTCGACCAGCAACTAACATGGACACCTCGACTACTAACTATCCAAAAGAAAGTCCACGATAGACTAAAACTAGTAAAACTATGAACTTCCTGAACTACACTCCTCCATAATCCTCCACACCTACAAAACTCTGATCTGATCCATCCTCTCCTACACAAATGTTTCACAACTATCTTGCTAATCAGAGTTATATGAGTCCCTCTAAATTCTCAAACGCCATGCACTACACTTTGCTTCTCACATCTGTTTACCTTGCCCCACGTGGATACTCTAACATTTCATCGATTTCCCACCCCACATCGCCTTTTCCTGAACACCTCTGCATAACCCACACTAACAGCAAACTGGATTCCAATAACCCTGTTGTCTCCCGTCTGATCACCGACCCTGGTATGCTGACACACTTTTACAAACCCAGCCCGCAAGTCCAACACCCTCACACACTCCATTTACCATCTCAGTTCAACGTCAACTGGAACCATCTCCAGGGAATACAGTCCTCTCCGACGTTTATCCAACCTTCAAGTTATAGTTCTTCACCATCTATTTCCGCTCCACTTCACGTTTCACCCATTCCCGCTCCACTTCTCTGCATCCCTTCCTCTCCTCGTACCATGGCCTTGTCCACTCTCCAAACTCATCCTTCCTCTCCGCCTTCCCCTACTTGCCCTACCACGTATCTTCTTTTGCACAGGATCACCCAACAGATCAGAAAATTATACCCACGACTGTTCCTCTTAATATCATGCTGCGCGATCTGAGGCACCTTGTCACGGTTGGCGCGGCCCGCCCCGTCGGAGGTTAGGGTGACCCCTCGGGCATTAGTGGGTGTGTTGTTCTTAGAGTAAGTTAGTTTAAGTTGTATTAAGTAGTGTGTAAGTTTAGGGACCGATGACTTCAACAGTTTGGTGCCATAGAACTTACCACAAATTTCCAGTTTTTAAATGCCTCATAACCTATTTTACAATGTGTAGGTCCCTCAGCTCTACAGTTTAAGAACAGTGCTAGAAATGACCTATTTTGTCTTTTTCCCTTACCTGTCACATGGCGAGCTTGTAAATAGCATCATATAATCATATGTCTTTTAAATTTTAAAAATGTTTTTAAATTTTGCTTCTGTACGTCTTGTTTGTATTGTGCTAGTCTACATTTTTGTATAACCTCTTGGCTGAAGAGCAAAGATATTGTACCGTTGGTAGACCTTCTAACAACCCTACCACAACAAAGGTTAGAAATTAATTATGGTTGTAGTGTTGCTCACGCTGCTAAATATTGCATTTTCGGGCAACAACAAAGATATACTTTGTGGGAGGTGTCATTAGAGCACAGTTAATAAAGTCATTTCTTGAAATAATGGATAAACTAGGCACACATCTTTTCGTGTTACCCACGCTGGTCTAGTTGTGAACTCATGGCTCAATCGTCGTAAATGTAGGTAGTGATGATTCCAAGCTCGCATGCAAAGAGGCCTAGGTGTTATTCTGCAATATTCAAAAGTTTTATAGATGTGTTTCATAAACCATTCTTCAAGATTAAACTGTTGCAAGTTAGGACAATGGTGATGTAAAAAAATAATCAGCACTCCGAATTTAAGGTACATTTCTTTTTTATCATTGTTGTTGCAATATCACGTAACTCGTTCCAAAACATACTTGAAAATATCTTCCTCACTGTTAAAGTACACATTTCATAAACTGGCTACAATTTGCGTCTTTTTAACATGACGAACGAAGCTTGACTCTCTAATAACCGCTTACGCTCCCAAAAATCAGAGTTAAAAATACGTCAATGATCATAGTGAAAAAGAAAGAATACACATAAGAATAATATCATTGCAATATATACGTATCGACGTATCGAAGTACCTCTACATTAATGAAATCAAATCTGAATGTTTTCACAGAAATATGTTAACTATTTTACAGAAACACATTAGAATATTGCTGGTATCGAGAGGTTGAGGTGAGGTGCCGTAATGGTTATGTAATTCAACTACCATTACAACCTCCCACGACCATATAGTGCGAAGGGAATTAAAACAACAAAGAAATAAGAAACGTCATTCTCATCAGTATAAGCTTGTAATTCAACAATAGTTTTTATGTACCACCATTTTTGAACTCACAGATCAGGTGTCATATAAACAGCATGTACACTTAGATAATACGACCTTGTCAATACCCAGACATGGCATCTGGAGATCAACGGCCGAGGTGGCGCAGTGGTTAGCACACTGGACTCGCATTCTGGAGGACGACTGTTCAATCCCGATTTAGGTATTCCGTGAATTCCCTAAATCGCTTCAAGCAAATGTCGGGATGGTTCCCTTGGCAGGGCACGGCCGACTTCCTTCCCCATCCTTCCCCAATCCGATGAGACCTATGACGTCCCTATTTTGTCTCTTCCCCCAAATCAGCCCAATCCTGGAGATCAGACCTGTTGTAAACATATACAGTAAAAGATCATGCAACATCACAACTGTGATAGTTTCATGTAATGAGGTAAATGACCGTTTCAGTTGTTTATAGTTGTAAGAACTTTCAGCACTTCAGCGCGTCAGCAATCGTAAGTATGGAAATAATTATAAAAATCCGCTTCGATTTGTAGTTAGTTCAATCACGACCGGCTTCCAAATGGTTCGAAATGGTTCAAATGGCTCTGGGCACTATGGGACTTAACTTCTGAGGTCATCAGTCCCTAGAACTTAGAACTACTTAAACCTAACTAGTCTATGTCTAAGGACATCACACACATCCATGCGCGAGGCAGCATTCGAACCTGCGACCGTAGCGGTCGCGCGGTTCCAGACTGTAGCGCCTAGAACAGCTCGGCCACATCGGCCGGCACGACCGGTTTCGCGGCTATTACATTCAGGTGAACAAGAACCACGAGGCACGTTGCTGCTCCACATTGGGCACCAGGCTGCGGGCAGGTGAAACCGTATATACTGCTTACGCCACCTTACTGGGACTGCCTGTATGCCCGCAGGCTACCACTCCGCTAATCGACGTCAGAGCCAACGTCTTACTGCATCAACCTCCCCATTATCCGCGCACTGTTCCCAGTGAAGTGAGCCCTTTATTGGGCCAAACAGATGGAAGTCGGAAGGTTAAAGATCCGGGCTGTAGGGTGGATGAAGATGAAGAGCCCAGTGCCGTTTTTTGAGCTCCTCTCGGGTGGACAGACTTGTGACAGGCCTTGCGTTGTCATGGAGAAGCAGAAATTCGTTTTTTGTGACGGCGCATACGCTGAAGTCATTTCTTCGGTTTTCTGAGGGAAGCGTAACTCATTTCGGAGTTGATCGTTGCACCATGACGGCCCTGAAGCTCGTCACCGTGACTTTATCGGCTGACGGTGAGGCTTTGAACTTTTTCCTTGGAGGAGATGCAGCATGGCGCCACTCCAGGAATTGCCGTTTTGTTTGCAGTGCAAAGTGATGACTCCATATTTCATCGCCTGTGACTATGTTCCACAAAAAATTGTCACCATCAGGCCAGACTGTCACATCACCACAGATGGTACTTCAGTGCTCTATAAGGTGTTCTGTTAGGAAGCAAGGAACCCAGCAGGTTCACACATTTCATTACACCAATTAGCGGAGCAGCATGTCAGCTCTACAAACAGAGTCCTCCAGTTGTTCATCGAGGTGTTTGACTGTGATGCGCCGATCACTTCGAATGAGAGTCTCCGCACGTTCTATCCCTGCAAGAGTCATAGTTAATTGCGCCCAGCCGATATGAGGGAAATGGAATAGATTTTTACGACACTGCTGCAATGATGAAAGACTCCTCGTCCTGTGATTCACCATACATTCGTTTACTGCCAGGTCTCCATAGGCACTCTGCAACCGGTTATTAATATCTGCGATGCTCTGGTTTTCTACCAAAAGAAACTCAGTAACAGCTCACTGCGTGAACAACCTCCGTTATAGACGTCATTTTGAAGGCTATTTACAGCTCTGCCATCTATCGGAACGTTATAAAACTACAGCGATTTAAATTGGAATATTTCCCAAAGTCCCATAACAATTTCCGCATTTTCCAACAGAAACTGGACGAAAAAAATTGATTGCTTGGCTTATTGAACGCCCCTCGAATACATCTCATCCTGTCTCATATTGTGAAAAATATCGCACCTGCTATTAACTGCAAAAAATTAAAGATAGCAAGTTCTACGCTTTAGGTATGCATATTTATGAAATCTTAGACTGGAATACTACATAGGAAACATGCTACAATTTTTAGGTTCGTCTGTTTTTCACATTAGAATAATTGTTTAGTTTGTGGATGTAGAATAGCGAAAGTTAACGTTTCCTCATATTTTCATTCGTTGACCTCTCACTGCGTAGCAAGCTGGGAAAGCTCCTAAGTTAGGCAAAAACTGTATATGGTACAAAAAAAAAAATATCATTATATAGGGTGTTTCAGAAGCGATGGTCAATATTCAGGGATAAGACAGGAATTATCATTCTAAACAAAACATCAAGTAAACAAGGGCTATGAGAGACATACCTTCAGAGCTATGACGACTTCTTGATCCTCGATACTGTCAAACAAATCTTCTGATAGCTCTTTGCTTGCCATATTTTGGGTATTGCTAGTATGAACCAAAGCAAGAAAGAAAAGTGCAAGAAATATGTGCTCTAAAAAGCATACCTTTTGAGCTATGAGCACTAGTTCATCTTCTCTACTTTGTAACACAAATCTTCTGATGGACAAGTCCTCATAGCTTTGCAGGTGCATTCCATTCAACTGCTGCTCCAGCTCCTTTACTGCCTCTGACAGAATTACAATATCGTCGGCAAACCGATAAGTATTTATTTCTTCTCCACGTACTTGAATTCTTTTTTCCAAGTCTTACAGATTGAGTAACACTGAAGATAGGCTACAAACGTATCTCACTCCATTCACGACCACTCCTTCCCTTTCGTGCCCCCCGACTCTTATAACTGCCGTCTGGTTTCTGAACAAGTTGTAAATAGCCTTTGGCTCCCTGTATTTTTCCCCTGATATCTTCAGAATTTTAAAGACAGTAATCCAGTCCACATAGTCAAAAGTTTTCTCCAAGTCTACAAATGCTGACAATGTAAGTTTGCCTTTCGCTAACATATGTTCTAAGATAGTTCGTAGGGTCATAATTGCCTCGAGTGTGCCTGTCTCGATTATGCTGCCAATCTTGTTTGTTCGAGTTTATTGACTTGCAGTCTGACGTGTTTCCCCACTTGGCTTATAGTGTTACGTGTTTCCCCAATTGGCTTATAGTGTTACGTGTTTCCCCATTGGCTTATAGTGTTACGTGTTTCCCCACTTGTCTTATAGTGTTACGTGTGTCCCCACTTGTCCTATAGAGTTACGTGTTTTCCCACGTGTCTTACAGTGGTACGTGTTTGCCCACTTGGCTTACAATGTTACGTTTTACCCTACTTGATCGACCTTCATGTGGATGAAAAAGTGAGATGGCAGAGGTGGATGCCATCCCTGAGTGAATCCGCCCCAACGCAGGTCCCCCCTGTGGCAGCGCCTGGTCGGCCAGATAAGGCGGCCCGCCCCTCCACCCCCGCCGCCCACGCCGCCCCCGGGTGGCGCTGGCTGGCCCCGCGCCGGCCGCCGCCGCCAAGCCGCCTCATTAATTACGCCTGGCAGCGACCTGGCAGCGGGTGTTCGCGACTTCCCGCCTCTGCCAGCGGTCCCTCCCCACCGGCTGCGTCCCACCGTGCCCCCTGCCGCCCACCTTTAGGTAGTGTTCTCAATTAACGAGTAATCTTACCTTAACCATTCAGATTGAGCTACACTGCCGTTACATGAGTCCTCCAATATCAGATTTTCCCGTAATCTCATTTCCCGTTACCACTCACGCTTTTTGAAGACTGAAGTTTACTAATTCCGGATTTTGAGTCAGAGTTCAGCCCCTAAAATTAATTTTCAGTGTATGTAAACGCTCTACCGCATCTAAATCAAAAGTAGCTTGTGAGATTGGCAATTGCTTTTTAACCCTAGTAACGTACGCATCCGAAATTGTCGCACCAGGGTCACAGTGAACCTCAGGTATTTCTAGCATAATTGCCTGAATTTAGATTATTTTATTGGGCTCTCACATACTAAATTCACTACTTTTCACCTCCGTCATACACGTTTTCAACCACTGCTAATATTAATGCATCCAGAATTCGAGAATACGTAAAAACTGTCATGGAGGCTTTTCAACGATGAAACTTGAATGTTATCCTGATATGAAGACATTATTTCCTGTTTAATTATGTGAATATGCTACTCATTTAGTGAAATTTAGACACCACACAAATATTTTGAGAAGTTCTCAGTTATTCTTAAATCCATTCAATGATCATTTTCGCACTCTTGGAATATGGACTAGAATCTTATCGACAACTAGCAGGCCTCTTCTAATATCGACATCTGTCTTGCAAGAGAGGCGATTTCTGCCGTGAACGACTGTATTATCTTCATCGCTGTCTGAAGAGTTGGCAGACATCTAAGTTTCACCAGAACCATCACCTTCAGACCCATTTTCATCACGAAAGCCACTTACATCTGTTTCACGACTGAGTTCTTGAACAAGGCCAACCATACAGCACCTTCCGTTAGTAAAATGACATTTCTACGTGACATCTTCACATAAATCTACTTCACTCTCAGCGAAAGAAAAGCTATACAATGTACACTTCAGAGTCACAGTGACCCTTCCCAAAACATTTCTGTCACATTAATTAAACAATAATTTCTCATAACTTCGAACCTGTGTCCTCTACTGGGCCTCACTCAGTTCTCAATCTACATTGGTGCCAGCGGGCAGTGTATGTGCAGTGACGTGTTGATTGTGATAAAAAGAAAAATAAATCTAAGTCCAGGGTGCTAGGGTTACAGCGTTTGCTAATGTGGCCGAAGTGATATCGAGGAAATGCGAAAGTATTTCATTTCCATTATTTAATCGAAAAGAAGGGCATCCTGTCGTTATTTCCTGAAAAAGAGATGCATAAATGGTGATATATTTGCTGAAACCTTCCCCCCATGAACCATGGACCTTGCCGTTGGTGGGGAGGCTTGCGTGCCTCAGCGATACAGATAGCCGTACCGTAGGTGCAACAAAACGGAGGGGTATCTGTTGAGAGGACAGACAAACGCGTGGTTCCTGAGGAGGGGCAGCAGCCTTTTCAGTAGTTGCAGGGACAACAGTGTGGATGATTGACTGGTCTGGCCTTGTAACACTAACCAAAACGGTCTTGTTGTGCTGGTACTGCGAACGGCTGAAAGCAATGGGAAACTACGGCCGTAATTTTTCCCGAGGGCATGCAGCTTTACTGTATGGTTAAATTATGATGGTGTCCTCTTGGGTAAAATATTCCGGAGGTAAAATAGTCCCCCATTTGGATCTCCGGGCGGGGACTACTCAAGAGGATGTCGTTATCAGTAGAAAGAAAACTGGCGTTCTACGGATCAGAGCGCGAAATGTCAGATCCCTTAATCGGGCAGGTGGGCTAGAAAATTTAAAAAGGGAAATGGATAGGTTAAAGTTAGATATAGTGGCAGTTAGTGAAGTTCGGTGGCAGGAGGAACAAGACTTTTGGTCAGGTGAATAAAGAGTTATTAATACTAAGTCAAATAGGGGTAATGCAGGAGTTGTTTCAATAATGAATAAAATAATTGGAGTGCGGGTAAGCTACTACAAACAGCATAGTGAACGCATTATTGTGGCCAAGATAGATACGAAGCCCATGCCTACTACTGTAGTACAGGTTTATATGCCAACTAGCTCTGCAGATGACGAAGAAATTGAAGAAATGTACGATTAAATAAAAGAAATTATTCAGATTGTGAAGGAAGACGAAAATTTAATAGTCATGGGTGACTGGAATTCGGCAGTAGGAAAAGGGAGAGGAGGAAACGTAGTAGATGAATATGGATTGGGGGTAAGTAATGGAAGAGGGAGCCGCCTGGTAGAATCTTGCACAGAGCACAACTCAATCATAGCTAACACTTGGTTCAAGAATCTTGAAAGAAGGTTTTGTACATGGAAGAATTCTGGAGATACTAAAAGGTATCAGATAGATTATATAATGGTAAGACAGAGATTTAGGATCAAGGTTTTAAATTGTAGGACATTTCCAGGGGCAGATGTGTACTCTGACCACATTCTATTGGTTATGACCTGTAGATTAAAACTGAAGAAACTTAAAAAAGGTGGGAATTTAAGGAGATGGGACCTGGATAATCTGAAAGAGCCAGAGGTTGTACAGAGATTCAGGGAGAGCATAAGGGAATAATTGACAGGAATGAGGGAAAGAAATACAGTAGAAGAAGAATGGGTAGCTTTGAGGGATGAAGTAGTGAAGGCAGCAGAGGCTCAAGTAGGTAAAAAGACGAGGGCTAGTAGAAATCCTTGGGTGACAGAAGAAATACTGAATGTAATTGATGAAAGGAGAAAATATAAAAATGCAGTAAATGAACCAGACAAAAAGGAATACAAACGTCTCAAAAATGAGATCGACAGGAAGTGCAAAATGGCTAAGCAGGCATGGCTAGAGGACAAATGTAAGGATGTAGAGGCTTATCTCACTAAAGGTAAGATAGATACAGCCTACAGGAAAATTAAAGAGACCTTGGGAGAAAAGAGAGCCACTTGTATGAATATCAAAAGCTCAGATGGGTACCCAGTTCTAAGCAAAGAAGGGAAAGCAGAATGGTGGAAGGAGTATATAGAGGGTCTATACAAGGGCGATGTACTTAAGGAAAATATCATGGAAATGGAAGAGGGTGTAGATGAAGATGAAATGGGAAATATAATACTGCGTGAAGAGTTTGACAGAGAACTGAAAGACCTGAGTCGAAACAAGGCCCCGGGAGTAGACAACATTCCATTAGAACTACTGACAGCCTTGGGAGAGGCAGTCCTGACGAAACTCTACCATCTGGTGAGCAAGATGTATGAGACAGGCGAAATACCCTCAGACTATAATAATTCCAATCCCAAAGAAAGCAGGTGTTGACAAATGTGAAAATTACCGAACTATCAGATTAATAAGTCACGGCTGCAAACTACTAACGCGGATTCTTTACAGACGAATAGCAAAACTAGTAGAAGCCGACCTCGGAGAAGATCAGTTTGGATTCCGTAGAAATGTTGGAACACGTGAGGCATTACTGACCCTACGACTTATCTTAGAAGAAAGATTAAGGAAAGGCAAAACTACATTTCTAGCATTTGTAGACTTGGAGAAAGCTTTTGACAATGTTGACTGGAATACGCTCTTTCAAATTCTGAAGGTGGCAGGGGTAAAATACAGGGAGCGAAAGGCTGTTTACAATTTGTACAGAAACCAGATGACACTTATAAGAGTCGAGGGACATGAAAGAGAAGCAGTGATTGGGAATGGAGTGAGACAGGGTTGTAGCCTCACCCCGATGTTATTCAATCTGTAAATTGAGCATGCAGTGAAGGAAACAAAAGAAAAATTCGGAGTAGGTATTAAAATCCATGGAGAAGAAATAAAACTTTGAGGTTCGCCGATGACATTGCAATTCTGTCAGAGACAGCAAAGGACTAGGAAGAGCAGTTGAATGGAATGGATAGTGTCTTGAAACGAGGGTATAAGATGAATATCAACAAAAGCAAGACGAGGATAATGGAATGTAGTCGAATTAAGTCGGGTGATGCTGAGGGAATTAGTTTAGGAAATGAGACACTTAAAGTAGTAAAGGAATTTTGCTATTTGGGGAGCAAATCAACTGATGATGGTCGAAGTAGAGAGGATATAAAATGTAGACTGGCAATGGCAAGCAAAGCGTTTCTGAAGAAGAGAAATTTCTAAACATCGAACATAGATTTACGTGTCAGGAAGTCGTTTCTGAAAGTATTTGTATGGAATGTAGCCCTGTATGAAAGTGAAACATGGACGATAAATAGTTTGGAAAAGAAGAGAATAGAAGCTTTCGAAATGTGGTACTACAGAAGAATGCTGAAGATTAGATGGGTAGATCACATAACTTATGAGTAGGTACTGAACAGAATTGGGGAGAAGGAGGCACAACTTGAGTAGAAGAATGGATCGGTTAATAGGACATGTTCTGCGGCATCAAGGGATCACCATGTTGGTATTGGAGGGCAGCGTGGAGGGTGAAAATCGTAAAGGGCGGCCAAGAGATGAATGCACTAAGCAAATTCAGAAGGATGTAGGTTGCAGTAGGTACTGGGAGAAGAAGAAGCTTGCACAGGATGGAGTAGCATGGAGAGCTGCATCAAACCAGTCTCAGGACTGAAGACCACAACAACAACAATTTGCTGAAACATAAAAATATAATGTGATAGCTGCAATGTGTGATATTCGCTATTTTTGACTTCATTAAAACAGAAAATACGAGTAGTTAATACTTTCAGCCAGAAGGCAAATACTTGGTTGTAAATAATGATTAATGTATAATAAGGCGTCGCATGGCGACGTTGGAATTTTCTAAATAATGTACTTCGTCGTCTTTGGACGGCGAACAGAAAAATACGGATAGATATGCGATCCTTCACTATTTTGTTCGCTGGAGAACAAATGAAGCCTTGAGCGCTAAAAAAGACTTCTACTGTTTTTCTCAAGTAAGACGGACGCAGATTTGTGGCAGTCTGATCTAATTTTTGACTAAATGTATAAAAACGTGTTATGTCTAAGTTTGAGTGAAGTATAAAGAACTGTTATAACTTATCGTGACGACGCACGAGCGACTCAAGAGGACAATGGCTAAATAAAAGAGCGCTCAATGGGCGTGATACGGACATAAAAATCTACCGTCATTGTAGTACTAAGCTTAAGGTACGATATATGTTTTAGTTTATAATAAATATTTGTTCTGGGAGTACTGAATCATTTAGCAGTGCTCATTCCTATCATCTCCTCAGTATTATTTTCATTTTAATTAGGCATTTTGCTAAGATTACAGACACGGAGATCAGCAGTCCAATGTGCGTGTTACATTGATAAAAACAAAACTGTTTTATCGTCTTCTTGCATCAGCTTTAATATTGAATTTCCCCTTTGTGTGATGTTACAGTTGTTTTTGCGCCCTTAAGAATTTTCTGGTCCCTTAGGAAATTGTTTTGCCATAACAATAACTTCACAACCGGGTATGATCGTATCTACGATCATGAAGTAATTAGAAAGACGATAACGCAATTTCTTAATCAATAGCACGCTAGTTGTGACTGCCTCAAGCCACGCGAAACTGCAAGTAAAAACTAATCACATCTCATAATGCAATATTTTATGACAATGGTCAATCCATGATTCTTACATCAATTGTGATTGATAAAACAGTAAGCTAAATCTCAATTTCCAACTCCCCATTGAATAACAACATCACTTTTATTTTGTAACATCACAAATGCTAAGATCCATGTGCTACATTTAAATCCGGTAATTGCTTGCTGTTTCTAAATAATAACGACAACAATCAATGAGAATGAAAAATATCACGAAATTAAAGTTAAATAATGAGAGTATTCTTTCGAGGATAGAACTCTAAATGCAGTCACACATTTAAATTTTCGTTGTCCGTAGGAATGGCTGCGTGCGTCATAGTCAGTTCAAATGACATATGTAGCACCTCAACAGATTAAAGTGTACACTGTTACGTTACGTTGGTGATGGGTAAATGTTGTTAAGCAAGGAGAATTTTTTAGCTACTATCAGTGAATTTTATTTAAGGAAAAGTGTTCGTCCTGGCTTTTACAGTGCGCCTAAACAGAACCTTTTTGGGCACCAGTATTAAATTTCCAGTGCTTTTTCAAAGGCGTCTGCTGGGGCACACTAACATAAGAATATTAATAAATTAAAATGAAAGTAGTATAGTATCAACAATGAATATCTGTGATAGGCTCGTAAATGAGGGTGGTTGACTGTGCGCGACCGCAGAGGCAAAGTTGCTGTAGTGCTTTGGTGGAGTAAGAGAGTACTGATTGCACAGTTCCAGGTAGCTGTCAGTGAGGGAAAGACAATGGAGCAGGCAGTTTCTGTGGTGTGCTGTGTGAAGCTACCTAGAGCTAGATTAATGTAGGTATGTCAATATTGTTGAACTTGGAAGCAGAAGTCTTCAGGCAAATAAGGTAAAGATTTAAATAATTATGATTTCTGCCTTTGCCAGCGCGTTAGTGTAGATGAGGTGGCCGATAATTTGTAATTGTTGAGTCACCCCAGAATGTACGTAAACAATTTTTACAAAAAATCTAGTTAAATATTTTTGTAATGCTTTTAAGATTTGTTAATAGAGCTATGTGTAAACTGACGATTTGCATTTATGTTGGATTAATGAAGTTACATAATACTTGCTGTTTCAATCTCATTGTTTGTGATTTAATTGTGAGTAATTTAACTTCAATTGTCAGATGTTTTTGAGAAGCCAAACATAGCTTGCAATATAATTTTGCTAAAAAAGCAAAGTGTTAGTAAGTCACCATAATCAGTATTGTTTCCCAGCCCAGGCCACAGAAGTCGGACCCTCTTAAATGTTGTAGTTTATCAGCCAAGTGACTTCCATGTGCATTTCAAGTATTACGGCCAGCATTGCACACTGCTAAACCTGTAGCTAGCATTCAAAATTTTTATGAGTGACCAGAATACATCGCGTTACTCCGTTGCTGTTTTAGAGGTAAGATAATTAAATTTTCTTGTTGCGTGCCTAAGGGGCCGAATGTATTTTGCAGCGACTGTATTTCGTTATTGGTTTTGGGAGTTGCATTGCCCAATCGATTAGTGTAAAGTTTTGCTAACAATAACACAGAGTAAGCACACCACTTGCACTTACAACACGCAACACGACAATTCGAGTTCAGTACTCATTCTACAGTTCAGACATTCATTTACGTAATCCTAAAGATTTCTCCTTATTAATAAAAAGAACGTTACAACTTATCAATGAAACCCGGCAGACTAACACTCAAGCCCCGAAACAATACAGGGTGGTCCCGAATTCATGGTACAAACTTTAATGGTAGGTACAGGACAGTGTAACAAGGATTTATTGTATAGGAATGTATAGTCGCAGGTGACGCGGTGAGGCGTAAACAGGGGAAAGAGAAATGGAGTGATCGGTTGGTGTCACTGCCGGTAGAGGGCAGTAGATGAACATGATGTATCGCAGTAGGGACAAGCGCCATTCACAATTGTGCTGCCGTAGACGATGGGTGACTTTACGTATGCAGAAAAAGCAGACATGCATTACATGTACGGCCGTGCAAATGGTAACGCCAGAGCTGCGTTACGAATGTATCGCGCGGAGTATCCTAATCGACGAATGCCGGATCATAGAATTTTTCAACGGTTACATCGTCAACTTTGTGAAACAGGTACGTTCGACGTCAACAGACATGACGCTGGTCGATTAAGAGCTGTACGCACTCCAAGACTGGAAGAACGCATCTTGAACATAGTGGCTGATAGACCCGAGTCAAGCACAAGAACTGTTGCGCGTGACGTACATGTGAGTCATCAGACTGTATGCAGAGTGTTAAATGAAAATCGCTTACATCCCTTCCATTTTCAAAAAGTACAAGCATTGAATCCGGCAGATTATCCTCTTCGCGTGAACTTCTGCCAGTGGTTGTTGCAGCAATGTGCGTTGCAGCCGGATTTCGTAGGTCATGTGCTATTTACAGATGAAGCGACATTTTCACGCGAGGGTGTCTTTAATGCGCACAATTCCCATGTGTGGGCAACAGATAATCCACATGCAACGCGTCCACATGCGTATCAACAACGTTTCGGTATTAATGTGTGGGCTGGTATTGTGAACGACTTTTTGATTGGGCCATACTTACTACCCACGCGACTCTGTGGCGAAAGCTATCTTATTTTTCTGCAAGAAGTGTTACCAGAACTGCTGCAAGATGTTCCGCTCGCCATTCGTAACCGCATGTGGTTTCAGCACGATGGAGCGCCAGCACACTTCAGCACTGCTGTACGGAATTACCTGAATGCCACGTTTGGTGCTAGATGGATTGGGCGTGGTGGACCAGTCCCTTGGCCACCCCGATCTCCTGATTTCTCTTGCCTCGATTACTTTTTATGGGGACATCTTAAGAGTCTTGTTTATGAGACTCCAGTTGACTCAGATGAGGATCTCGTTGCTCGCATATCTGTAGCTGCTGCAGGTGTGCGTGAAATACCAGGCATCTTTGAACGTGTACGCCAATCGCTGCACCGACGCTGTCAAGCATGTATCGCTCATGGTGGACGCAATTTTGAACACTTACTGTAAACATGACACTTGTCAACAACGATTTCAATAAAATCTTTCGTTTTCCTTTCGGCCGTTATTTCCCCTGTTTACGCCTCACCGCGTCACCTGGGACTATACATTCCTATACAATATATCCTTGTTACAATGTCCTGCACCTACCATTAAAGTTTGTACCATGAATTCGGGACCACCCTGTATAGTCACCAACATAGCTTTGTAAGTCCAGAACGCTGAAAAACCAAATAAAACTAGAATGAGATTTTCACTCTGCAGCGGAGTGTGCGCTGATATGAAACTTCCTGGGAGATTAAAACTGTGTGCCTGACCGACACTCGAACTCGGGACCTTTGCCTTTCACGGGTAAGTGTTCTACCAACTGAGCTACCGAAGCATGACTCACGGCCGGTCCTCACAGCTTTACTTCTGCCAGTATCTCGTCTCCTACCTTCCAAACTTTACAGAAGCTCTCCTGCGAATCTTGCAGAACTAGTGCTCCTGAAAGAAAGGATACTCCGGAGACATGGCTTAGCCACAGCCTGGGGGATGTTTCCAGAATGAGATTTTCACTCTGCATCGGAGTGTACTCTGATATGAAACTTCCTGGCAGATTAAAACTGTGTGCCCGACCGAGACTCGAACTCGAGACCTTTGCCTTTCGCGGGCAAGTGCTCTACCAACTGAGCTACCGAAGCACGACTCACGCCCGGTCCTCACAGCTTTACTTCTACCTTCCAAAGGTAGGAGACGAGATACTGGCAGAAGTAAAGCTGTGACGACCGGGCGTGAGTCGTGCTTCGGTAGATCAGTTGGTAGAGCACTTGCCCGCGAAAGGGAAAGGTCCCGAGTTCGAGTCTCGGTCGGGCACACAGTTTTAATCTGCCAGGAAATTTCAAATAAAACTACTTTGGCTTAAACCACTACAAATGAGTAAGATCCTTGTGTGACTAACTCATGATAACTGCCAAATTCTGTACAGCACTCAATAGATGGAAATGGTACGAATTTTCGAATCTGCACTCCAGCATTCGACTATAAAGACACACGAAATAATTTCAGAATCCAAACAGCGACTGATCACCGATGAGTTTCCAGGCACCGACAGCTACCTTCAACAGTCCTTAGAAACCTGGTTTCTGCTGACGGTATGCTGTTTTTATTTCCTTTTTGTGTATATAGACTGAAGCGGCGAGTGAAGATCTGTACGAAGGCCGGGAATCGAATCTGGCACTCCTTCTCTCGTTCGACGCTGAGGTGCTGTTCCTGAACATGGAGAGCCCTGACAGTTCCGCTCATGTGTAAGGGGGAATTTACTGTAGACAGGAGTCGCATGAGGGCGAGGAAGGAGACGCACCAAGGTAATCCGTGAAGTTATCTGGACCACTATGCCCAAGTGGCATGCAGGCGCGGTAGCTCAGCGTGATCGGCCAGAGGGTTAACTTCCTCTCTGTAATCGAAAACTGAGTGACTGGATCAACGACGAACTTGGGCGGGTGTCATGGGACGTCCACACGGAACAAATGCAACGAACGATGACGAACAGAATGAGATAAAAAAAAGTGGCTTAGTTACAGCCGGCATAGTAGGTCAGCGTGTATAGTCACAGAGGCTCTGTCCCTCTGTAGCAAAAGAAAACTGAGTGAAGGAATCAACGATCAACCTGAATGGATGTCATGTAACGTCCGCCCAGACCCAACACAACGAACAATTCCGAACAAAATGGCAAAAAAAAAGTGGCTAACATACAAGCCTTGTAAGCAGGAGACCCGAGTTCGATTCCCGGCCTTGTTCCAGATTTTCACTTGCCGCTTCAGTCTATGCACATAAAAAATATATCTGTGCGAGACCAGTCAAGTATCTGAAAATGTGTCATTTCATTTGTATTTTTATCTCCAATTCTCTTAATCTAGATTTCGCAGCAAATTTCATCATCTGAATAGCATTTACACGGCCGTTAATTTCCAGTTATATACCTTCACAGTCTTCCTCCTACCAGTTTCTTGTGAGTTCTTCAATATAATGTTAAAACAGTCCCTGCATACTACGTCCTTGGCGGACACCTTGATTTATTATTATCGTATCTCCTTCTGAAGCCCCTGTTTTATGATTGGTTTGGTGTCTTGTTGGTTTTTGATTAACTACCAAAGATGCAGGGCATGTCCTCGCTTGTCCATTATTGCCCATAGTCCACTTAAACGATCGAATCAGAGGTATTATCGAAGTCAATGAAAGCAACACGTGTTTCTAAATTGGCCTCTCGTTGATTTTCTAAAATTCTCTTGATGTTAAAAACATTGCAATTGCAGGAGCGTCCTTCCCTAAGCCGACGCTGCTGTTCTCTCAACCATGCAATTTTCATTACTTTACAGCTGTTGATTCTTATTCTTGAGTAAGCTTCATAATCTTTATTCATGAGACTCATATCCCTGTAATAGTCACATGCATTACTTTGGTAAATTTTGAAAAGAGGAATTACTTCGGCGCTTTTACAATCATTATGGACTTTCTAACATTGCCAACATTCATTAAATATTTGTAGCATTCTTAGTTCGGACAGCACTCCTTCATATCAAATAAGTTCACCAGTAAATCTGGAACTGGACTTTCCCTAATGACCGGTCTTTAGGCTGAAGCCAAACACCAGGAAAATTTTCCAAATTCTACAGATTACATGTGCTCATACACACTTTCAAGATGACTGAACGAACTGTTGACGGAGATTGTATGATGTACATTTCGGTCATAAATAACAAAAAAACTAAATTTTATGGGTTCGCGCTTCCATTAAATAATTAACACTGCGAAATATTATAATTCACAGTAAGAGTGGGAAATCATTTTCGGGTAAATTAACTGTTTGTGTCATTTTCGCAATAACATTTTAATAGATTGAATTTAATTTGAATTACAGCGGATTTTATTCGTGAACATATTAATGGGCTCGAAGTAAACCGAAGAAGACAAAAATTCACAATAATGGTATTGGTCTTCATGTGACCAACAGTTTCCTTGTACTTCCTTGTTGCAATATGTGTACCTGTGTTATACTTACCTTCGTCTCATAGAGAGTCTGCACGCACTCGGGGAAAAAAAGATTGGCACTGATTGAGAGTGTCGTTGGATGTCCTCGTAAGGTATATCCTGCCAAATTTTGTCGTGTTGGCGCATCGAATCGTTGATGTCCCGAGCTGTTCGGAGGGTCCTGTCCCTAACATCCTCAACTGGGGAGAAACCTGGCAACCTTACTCGCAAGGCAGAGTTTGGCAAGCACGCAGAAAGGCAGGAGAAACTATAGTGCGAGCTAACATCCCATTAATGTTCGCGCTCACATGCGGTTCCTCTTGTCGTAACGTCTTGGCTCAAACTCGTATAGGGGTTGAACCGCATGTGTCGATTTCCACGCCTTGAATTAGACACTTGTGGCCCTTTGAAACTTTCTGGCAGATTAAAACTGTGTGCCGGACCGAGACTCGAACTCGGGATCTTTCCCTTTCGCGGGAAAGTGCTCTACCATTTGTGCTACCCAAGCACGACTCACGCCCCGACCTCACAGCTTTACCTCTGCCAGTAGCTCGTCTCCTACCTTCCCAACTTTACAGAAGGTCTCCTGCGAACCTTGCAGGACTAGCACTCTTGAAAGAAAGGATATTGCGGAGACGAGGTACTGGCGGAAGTAAAGCTGTGAGGACGGGGCGTGTGTCGTGCTTGGGTAACTCAGATGGTAGAGCACTTGCCGGCGAAAGGCAAAGGTCCAGAGTTCGAGTCTCGGTCCGGCACACAGTTTTAATCTGCCAGGAAGTCTCATATCAGCGCACACTCCGCTGCTTCTCGTGACCCTTTGGTTAAATTGTCTGGCTGATGGCAAGTCTGCGAAATACAAAGTTAATATAACGCATAATAACGATACCAATAATCTCGGGAACTAAATTAACGACCCATAAATGATGTAGGCAACACTGATTCGATTTGGCTAGAATAATGTTTATTCAGAAAGCAAACTAATAGCGAAAGTGGTCCTATTTAGAGTGCTGTTACACTCGAGCGCATATCCATTTGACACAGTTCGATCATTTACAATCACATCGCGAAACCCAAGTCCAATACCCCACTTAGTAAACTACGCGAAAAGTTCACACCAGGCGCGTGGCTGCTCACCGCTCAGAGACTAAGTCCCGCGATACCACACAACGACAAATTTTCTAACTTGCTTCCCTTCCTGGCTACCTAAAGACCGACTGTCCACTTTCGCGTCTCAGTCGGAACTCCCCCCTTTGGTGTCTCGACCAGAACTACCCTCTGCCCATCTCCGACCGCCTTTCGCGCGCGCCGAACGTCTTCGCTCAACTGACTAGGGCAGTTCCCTTTCCTCGAGCCGTCCATCTGATTGGCTACAGTTTATTCTACATTTTAACATACTTAAATGATCCAAGCTTGACCACTTTCACGTTCTAAATGAAGTGACAATAGTATCCATTACATAGTAAACATTAAAACATAAAACCAACAAAGTTTCTTTGCTAACTTTGAATGTCACGGCCAGTAGCCTTGCACCAGTGTGCTTTCTGATAAATAAATAAAGAACAAAAGTAATTATGATGCACTAAACTTTACAAAAAATATTCTATTACCTAATGATTCAATAAGGTGTCATGCTACATCGTTCAATGTGCTTTGCGTGGAGGAAATGATGATCTGATGCTTAACTCAAAATACTGATAATTTATATTTACTATATATTTTAAACAAATACAGTTACAGAGTTGATATTTACAAAGTTTGTCATTTTAGTGATGCGCCTCTACATGAAATGCCGATCATTAAGGTCGACCAAAGCGTTCAGATTTTAGCATTCAGGACTTCGTTACAAAACATGTTAATTTCACTTAAACAGTAAATCCTAAAATATTACAGATATGATCATTATTCAAGTTTTACTGGGATAACCATGAAAATTTATGGAGGATGGCAGATTAAAATTACTGTGGCTTCATTCCCTGCATTGCTACAGAACTAAATAGTTTTCATATATGTTCCCCTTTATGGCCCATCTTAGATCCGCCATATTTAACCCTGCTACTTCTCCTTAGCCACAAAATCCTTCTATTTGGTTTCCCTATAACGTAGGTTTTCGTCTGTCTCACTCGCGCTTAGGCCTCAATAGACAAAAGACGCCTGTAAGTTTCCCCATCTCGTGGTGAAACTGCACCCTTTGTGGCACGCGGTCCTGGACGACGGAGTTCGTTGCACAATTGCTGTAGGCTGAATCTTTCAGCCATATATTTAATGAGAGCGTAATTCTCGTTAATCCACACCAGAATGGCTTTTCATTAATGGCAACGAAATGGGCGCAAACATCGTCGACATACTGCTGCGCTTTAAGACGAAGGGCGTCATGCTATAAAACGAAATTACACCTCAGACCATCACTCCTAGTTCTCGGGCCTCATGACGAACAAGTGTAATCTCTTTCTACTGGAGTAGAATTGTCTTCAGTCAGGATTTCCATTTGTAATGTAGCCGCCGCGTGGGATTAGCAGAGCGGCCTAAGCCGCTACAGTCATGCACTGTGCGACTGGTCCCGGCGGAGGTTCGAGTCCTCCCTCGGGCATGGATGTGTGTGTTTGTCCTTAGGATAATTTAGGTTAAGTACTGTGTAAGCTTAGCGACTGATGACCTCAGCAATTAAGTCCCATAAGATTTCACACACATTTGAACATTTCTTACGTAGCCCCAATGAGCAGCAATGACATATATGGAAACGCCGCGGACAGCGGTGTGAGGTCAACCTGGTTGTAGCCTGCCACAATACCTGACAATCATAAGTGAAGGTCTGCGGTGTCATTTCATTTCATAGAAGCACCTCTTTGGTTTTCATCCACAGAACCCTTGCAGCGCATCACAGTTTTGTTGCCTTTCATGGCAAGCCATGCTGAACTTACATCTGAGATAGACAATGCCAGCCCGCACAGCACGAGAGTTTGTACTGCTTGTCCTCATGCTTAATAAATCGTACGTTGGTCATCAAGGTCCCCAAATCTTTCTATTACTGAAAATGTTTGGAGCACTACGTCCAGATTTTAGACAGTTCCTTTGTGGTGTTTCGGTATTTTATTTCACTTTATTTTATTTTTATTTTTTATTTCTTTCTCAGAGTGTACAATCGTCTTCTCTCGATAAATTTCGATTCAAGACTGGAAGACTCGAAGATGATCTATCCTTCACACACGGAGTGAAAATTGAACCTCACCGCAAAAGTAATTGTAATGCATTGCGTATAGATAGGTCTACCCTTGACCAGACTGCCGAACAGTTCGTAAAGCGTTTACTTCCAACAAATATATATTAGTATGTTTATGAAGCGATTTGAAGTAGAACCAATATATGAAAGTAGTCACAGGAAGGACAGATGCTAGACTGCGTTTCATTGAAGAAACCCAGTAAAATATAGTCCAGCATCAAAGGAAGTATCTTACAGAAACATCGTTCGACCAATACTCGTCAGTACGGGATATGTACCAGCCAGGACTGACTGGGCTAAGAGATAAGATCCAAAGAAGAGCAGGGCTGCATTTTAATTTAATAAAGACGGAAATGTCACGGGGATGATCAGCCAGCAGAAGCGGATGGCGCATTTTGCGTCGCAGTGTGGTATCCTAAAAAAGTTAGGAGAGCGTACGTTCCTAGAAGTCAACAGATACATGGCTTCCTCCCTGGTATAGCTCGCGAAAATATAATGAAGATAAAATTACAGAGGTTAGAGCCCACCTGTGTGCTTAACCGCAACTGTTCTTCCTGCGAACCATTCACGACTGGAGTAGTAAGCAGAGGAAGTGCGAGTGGTACACTGCACCACACACAGCAAACTGGTTTGCGAAGTACAGATGTAGATGTTACATAATTGCTTACCAAAGTGTGGGTATTACTGTTGGACCATTTCTTATTGAATTACCATTAATTTATAATGACTCGTACGTTACATCTTTATTGATCTTTAGTGATTTGTATGTCATCTTTACGAGATATTTGAAAATCTTTGCATTAAACGTCTTGGGTTTATGGATCACGTCAAGGGGAATAATTTCTCTTTGATCTCTGTTGATCCATTGTGGACATGGGACAGCGGCTGGTCAAATATTTAAAACGAAAGATCGTCAAACAACCTTATGTTTTGAGAAGTTATTTTATTATAGAAACCATTTCAATATGCCATCTCTAGGCATTGTTAAATGTATTGAGTGTTGCAATAAAAGAACTTTGATCGAAAGTGATATTCAGCAACTTGATAATCTACGTCTACGTCTACATCCATACTCCGCAAGCCACCTGACGAAGTGTGGTGGAGGGTACTTTGAGTACCTCTATCAGTTCTCCCTTCAATTGCTGTCTCGTATTGTTCGTGTATTGCTGTGTCGTATTGCTCGCGTGTGGGCTCTAATCTCTCTGATTTTATCCTCATGGTCTCTTCGCGAGATATAATAGAAGGGAGCAATATACTGCTTGACTCCTCAGTGAAGGTATGTTCTCGAAACTTCAACAAAAGCCCGTACCGAGCTACTCAGCGTCTCTCCTGCAGAGTCTTCAACTGGAGTTTATCTATCATCTCCGTAACGCTTTCGCGATTACTAAATGATCCTGTAATGAAGCGCGCTGCTCTCCGTTGGATCTTCTCTATCTCTTCTATCAACCCTATATGGTACGGATCCCACACTGGTGAGCAATATTCAAGCAGTGGGCGAACAAGTGTACTGTAACCTACTTCCTTTGTTTTCGGATTGCATTTCCTTAGCATTCTTCCAACGAATCTCAGTCTGGAATCTGCTTTACCGACGATTAATTTTATATGATAATTCCATTTTAATTCACTCCTAATGCCTACTCCCAGATAATTTATGGACTCAACTGATTTCAGTTGCTGACCTGTTACATTGTAGCTAAATGATAAAGGATCATTCATTCTGTGTATTCGCTGCACATTTGTCTACATTAAGATTAAATTGCCATTCCCTGCACCATGCGTCCATTCGTTGCACATCCTTCTGCATTTCAGTAAAATTGTCCATTGTCACAACCTCTCCATATACTACTGCATCATCTGAAAAAAGCCTGAGTGAACTTCCTATGTCATCTGTAGGGTCATTTACGTCTATTGTGAATAGCAACGGTCCTACGACACTCCCCTGCGGCATACCAGAAATCACTCTTACTTCGGAAGACTTCTCTCCATTGAGAATGACATGCTGCGTTATGTTATCTAGGAACTCTTCAATCCAACACATAATTGGTTTGATAGTCCATATGCTCTTAAACGACTGTGGGAACTGCATCGAACGCCTTGCGGAAGTCAAGAATCATGGCATCTACCTGGGAACCCGTGCCTATGGCCCTCTGAGTCACGCGAACGTGTAACGCCGAAAATGCATATCCTCCTATTTCCATCTATTGTACTATAAATCTTTTCCTTATTTTGTTACCTTAAGATACGATTTTTCTGTGTCTTTATATGTTGTAATTGTTTTACAACTTGTATATTCATATATGTGAATGTATAATTGGTTTGTTTTGTAAATTTTATTTGTATTTTTACGCTGGGTCTTGCCTATGGTTCAAATGGTTCTTACGGCTCTGAGCACTATGGGACTTAACGTCTGAAGTCATCAGTCCCCTAGAACTTAGAACTACTTAAACCTAACTAACATAAGGACATCACACACATCCATGCCCGAGGCAGGATTCGAACCTGCGACCGTAGCGGTCGGGCGGTGCCTTGCCTACGGAAAACTATGCTATCGAACGATTACATCGATAGGTCGTGTGGAGAACCAAAGTGTTTAGGATCTGGGGTAGTGTTATCTGCGCCGCGTGGAGCGTAGGCAAGGCCGAGTCTGGCTGGAGTAGGGTGGTAGCGCAGATGTGATGAGTGACGCTCCGGCGAGTTGGCGCGCTTTCGGAGTTTGGCAGCATGTAATTGCGCTCGACTTGCTATGATAGTTTCTGGCACGGTGGCACGGACAGGAAACATTAGCTGGCACACGTCAAGAAACCGTTTCGCCTGGTGATCGTGTCGAGAGGAAGGTGCGCCAACATCCAGCTTCTGCAACAGCGACGGCCGACAATAAGTGATTGTGGCCACCTCCTCGATCGACGACATCAAACCTTCAATCAACCAACATGGAAGACTGAAAGCACGTAAAATTTTAGAACTGTATCGCTGACCTCAGCCTTTCAAACTTTTCCATTTGCATCACTAAAATACAGCAACTTAGCATAAATATTTGTTGCTCATTGTGCCAATTGCATTACCAACCTGGGTCCATTCCTTTTCCGAAATGAACCCGAGTGTCGTTGAAATTCAGACGCCAGAATTAAAGTAATATCATTCAATTTCACTGCTTTAATTTCAAAGTTCAGTTAAAGTATTCATAGCTGCCTACGGTAACCAAACAGATCTATATTTAGATTTGACAAGCACAAATTAAGAGTGCGACTTCCGTTACCATATTTTAGCTTACCTGTGACTGCAGCTCAGCTTGGCACGTACTAAATTTTACTGTTGTTAATTGTTCTAAATTATTTAATTCAAGTTCAAAGTTAAATCTCTTATTTCTAAATTGCGTGGATTCACGTTTCTTTTGAGATGACTGTTGGGGTAGCTCAAGAATAACTTTATTTTGTTTAATTTCATAGTGCTTCAGAAACGAAGTGCACTATTAATTTCAGTCACTAAATTGACTTTCAGTTCTCCGGTTTTATTAATTCTTTTGCTAAATTAATTCAGATTGTAGTGAAATTTATTACTTCTGAAAAACATTCGGTTTTCACATAACACGTGTCAACCTTCAGTTGCCACGCTTTTAGTGCTAATTATACGTGCATTAACCTTTCTTTTTCATTTATTATAGTAGTTGTCCATAGGATTGGCGACCGTAAATTTCCCCAAATATCAAATATCTAATTAATGCAAGTTAATTGCTAACGTAACGACCACTCAATTACTTTGTTTATTAACTTTACCCTTTTTCAAAATTAATTTCCACCAATTTCATTTGCATTTTTCCTTTCATTTAGATGTAACCCTTCCTCCCTCTTTACCGACAGATTAACTTCTGTGACGGTTGTTTTTCCCAAATTTCCATTAGGTACACGCGGTTTAATTTTTCAGTCAAAAAAATGGTTCAAATGGCTCTGAGCACTATGGGACTTAACATCTGTGGTCATCAGTCCCCTAGAACTTAGAACTACTTAAACCTAACTAACCTAAGGACATCACACACATCCATGCCCGAGGCAGGATTCGAACCTGCGACCGTAGCAGTCGCGCGGTTCCAATTTTTCAGTCATTAACGTCAATAAGTGAGGGGGACGCTACAGACGAATAGCGCGAGCTCGGTTTCACACGATCGTCTTCTTCGAAATCCATGCTGATTCCTACAGAGTAGATTTCAAGTCTCCAGAAAAGACCTTATAGTCGAACATAATACGTGTTCCAAAATTCTACAACTGATCGACGTTAGAGAAATAGGTC
This sequence comes from Schistocerca serialis cubense, assembly GCF_023864345.2. Taxonomy (NCBI): domain Eukaryota; kingdom Metazoa; phylum Arthropoda; class Insecta; order Orthoptera; family Acrididae; genus Schistocerca; species Schistocerca serialis. The sequence continues at coordinate 67,526,793 of NC_064644.1, forward strand.
TATAGTTCTGCACATCTGTTCGACGTCACTTCTTGAAAACGGGGATGACCTGTGCCTTTTTCCAATGTTTTGGAACGCTACGCTCTTCTACAGACCTACGGTACACCGCTGCAAGAAGGTGGCAAGTTCCTTCTCGTACCCTGTGTAAAGTCGAACTGGTATTCAATAAGGTCCACCGGCCTTTCCACTTTTAAGCGATTTTAATTGTTTTTCTGTCCCTCTGTCATCTTACTTTAAATCCGTCTTGATTGCAAATTTTTTTTTATTATTCATATGACCGGTTTCGGTTCATTCAGAACCATCTTCAGATCTGTAAAAATAATTATACTGATTTACTATTTCACAAAAGCAAATCTTTTTCATCCTATCTTATCAACAGCAAATGTACCAGAACGTACCTGATATTTAAGTTACAGGAGTAACCCGTCCAATTCAGCAACTTTCACATGCTACGTCACATAAAATTGGTTGGCAGAGTGCACGTCATTTATATTAATTATGACACTATTACCGACAGGTGGCGTCTGGTACATTTGTTACATTCCAAAAAAATTGAAAGATGCTTTCGTAAATCCGACGTTAAAATAGGGTTCCGAACAAATAACACGTTAAAATTGAAGCTCCGGCATAGAATATGTAATAGTAGGAATAAGTTTCAGGATTCAGGTGTATATAAAATCAAATGTAATGACTGCTGTAAACAATATATAGGGCAGACTGGTAGGAACTTTGAAACCAGATTCAGGGAGCACACCTACTCTCAAAACAAAACAGCTTTTGGGGCGCATATGGCTGCGACAAAGCACTCAGTCACGAATATTGAAAACAACTTAGACATCCTGCATAGAGCTCACAAGGGACGGTTCCTTAACATTTTAGAAGAGATCGAAATATACACCCATAAAAATAAAGATCCGGACTTAATCCTCAACGAACAAAGCGAATTCAATCATAACGCCTATTTTAGCATTTATGACGACCTACTAAGATGACAACTGTTGCGTATGGAGATCCAGACCGAGGGATGAGAGATGGTGCGCGGTGGAGAAGCCGGAAGACGCGTGCAACACCTGGCGTCGTTGACGGGGCCCTCCTGTGCGGCCCTCTTGCCCGCGGCGATGGACAGCAGACGACTGAGCGGCCGCGGCACAACACCAAAGTGGCGGGAACCACGGAAGCAGACCGTAGAAGAAAACAAGTTCACACCAGCACCATAGATATATAAATCGCCCTATGCCTGTTAGATCGTATAAAAATGATAATTTTACTGTTTTTTAATCCTGACAAGTACAGATTTTAGCTTTGACATCTACATATTTTAATTAAATATTTTTAATATAAAAAAGATCTGCTGAATACAGTATGTGCAAATGGAATGTAACAAATGTACCAGACGCCACCTGTCGGTAATAGTGTCATAATTAATATAAATGACGTGCACTCTGCCAACCAATTTTATGTGACGTAGCATGTGAAAGTTGCTGAATTGGACGGGTTACTCCTGTAACTTAAATATCAGGTACGTTCTGGTACATTTGCTGTTGATAAGATAGGATGAAAAAGATTTGCTTTCGTGAAATAGTAAATTAGTATAATTATTTTTACAGATCTGAAGATGGTTCTGAATGAACCGAAACCGGTCATATGAATAATATAAAAAAAATTTGCAATCAAGACGGATTTAAAGTAACATAAAATCACTGATTGCTGTTATCCCATAGGACATTATGTCTGTTTTTGCAAACCTCTGTCATCTATTTCGATATCTACCATTTTGTCATCTGTGCAACAATCTCTAGAAGGAACTACAGTGCAGTCTTCCTCTGTGAAACGGCTTTGGGAAAAGACATTCAGTATTTCGGCCTTTAGTCTGTCATCCTCTGTTTCAGTACCATTTTGGTCATAGAGTGTCTGGACATTTTGTTTTGATATAAGACCAAAATTTCTCACAATTTTCTGGCAAGTCAGTACATAGAGCTTTACTTTCGAATTCGTTGAACGCCTCTCACATTGCCCTCCTTACACTATTTTTCGCTTCGTGTAATTCTTTTTCTCCCCATGAACCATGGACCTTGCCGTTGGTGGGAAGGCTTGCGTGCCTCAACGATACAGATAGCCGTACCGTAGGTGCAACCACAACGGAGGGGTATTTGTTGAGAGGCCAGACAAGCGTGTGGTTCCTGAAGAGGGGCAGCAGCCTTTTCAGTAGTTTCAGGGGCAACAGTCTGGATGATTGATCTGGCCTTGTAACACTAACCAAAACGGCCTTCCTGCTCTGGTATTGCGAACAGCTGAAAGCAACGGGAAACTACAGCTGTAATTTTTCCCGAGGGCATGCAGCTTTACTGTATGATTAAACGATGATGGCGTCCTCTTGGGTAAAATATTCCGGAGGTAAAATAGTCCCCCATTTGGATCTCCGGGTGGGGACTACTCTAGAGGGCGTCGTTATCAGGAGAAAGAAAACTGGCGTTCTACGGATCGGAGCGTGGAATGTCAGATCCCTTAATCGGGCAGGTAGGTTAGAAAACTTAAGAAGGGAAATGGATAGGTTAAAGTTAGATATAGTGGGAATTAGTGAAATTCGGTGGCTGGAGGAACAAGCCTTTTGGTCAGGTGAATACAGGGTTGTACATACAAAAGCAAATAGGAGTAATGCAGGTGTAGGTTTAATAATGAATAAAAAATAGGGGTGCGGGTAAGCTACTACAAACAGCATAGTGAACACATTATTGTGGCCAAGATAGATTCGAAGCCCATGCCTACTACAGCAGTACAAGTTTATATGCCAACTAGCTCTGCAGATGACGAAGAAATTGACGAAATGTATGATGAGATAAAATAAACTATTCAGGTAGAGAAGGGAGACGAAAATTTAATAGTCATGGGTGATTGGAATTCGTCAGTAGGAAACGGGAGAGAAGGAAACATAGTAGGTGAATATGGATTGGGGGAGAGAAATGAAAGAGTAAGCCGTCTGGTAGAATTTTGCGCAGAGCATAACTTAATCATAGCGAACACTTAGTTCAAGAATCATGAAAGAAGGGTGTATACATGGAAGAACCCTGGAGATACTAAAAGGTATCAGATAGATTATATAATGGTAAGACAGAGATTTAGGAACCAGGTTTCAAATTGTAAGATATTTCCAGGTGCAGATGTGGACTCTGACCACAATCAAATGGTTATGAATTGTAGATTAAAACTGAAGAAACTGCAAAAAGGTGGGAATTTAAGGAGATGGGACCTGGATAAACTGAAAGAACCAGAGGTAATACAGAGTTTCAGGGAGAGCATAAGTGAACAATTGACAGGAATGGGGTAAAGAAATACAGTAGAAGAAGAATGGGTAGCTTTGAGGGATGAAATAGTGAAGGCAGCAGAGGATCAAATAGGTAAAAGACGAGGGCTAGTAGAAACCCTAGGGTAACAGAAGAAATACTGAATTTAATTGATGAAATGAGAAAATACAAAAATGCAGTAAATGAAGCAGGCAAAAAGGAATACAAACGTCTCAGAAATGAGATCGACAGGAAGTTCAAAATGGCTAAGCAGCGATGGCTAGAGGACATATTTAAGGATGTAGGGGCTTATCTCACTAGGGGTAAGATAGATACTGCCTACAGGATAATTAAAGAGACCTTTGAAGAAAGGTGACCCACTTGCATGAATATCAAGAGCTTTGATGGAAACCAAGTTCTAAGCAAAGAAGGGAACGCAGAAAGGTAGAAGGAGTGTATAGAGGGTCAATGCAATTGCCACATACTTGAGGACAATATTACGGAAATGGAAGAGGACGTAGATGAAGATGAAATGGGAGATATGATACTGCGCGAAGAGTGTGACAGAGGAGTGAAAGACCTGAGTCGAAACGAGGCCCCGGGAGTAGACAACATTCCATTAGAACTACTGACAGCCTTGGGAGAGCCAGTCCTGACAAAACTCTACCATCTGGTGAGCAAGATGTATGAGACAGGCGAAATACCCTCAGACTTCAAGAAGAATATAATAATTCCATTCCCAAAGAAAGTGGGTATTGACAGATGTGAAAATTACCGAACTATCAGTTTAATAAGTCACAGCTTCAAAATACTAACGCGAATTCTTTACAGACGACTGGAAAAACTGGTAGAAGATCAGTTTGGATTCCGTAGAAATGCTGGAACACGTGAGGCAATACTAACCCTACGACTTATCCTAGAAGGAAGATTCAGGAAAGGCGAACCTACATTTCTAGCATTTGTAGACTTAGAGAAAGCTTTTGACAACGTTGACTGGAATACTCCCTTTCAAATTCTGAAGGTGGCAGGGGTAAAATACAGGGAGCGGAAGGCTATTTACAAATTGTACAGAAAGCAGACGACAGTTATATGAGTCGAGGGGCATGAAAGGGAAGCAGAGGTTGGGAAGGGAGTGAGACAGGGTTGTAGCCTCTCCCCGATGTTATTCAATCTGTATATTGAGCAAGCAATAAAGGAAACAAAAGAAAAGTTCGGAGTAGGTATTAAAATCCACGGAGAAGAAATAAAAACTTTGAGGTTCGCCGATGACATAGTAATTCTGTCAGAGACAGCAAAGGACTTGGAAGAGCAGCTGAACGGAATGGACAGTGTCTTGAAAGGAGGGTATAAGATGAACATCATCAAAAACAAAACGAGGATAATGGAATGTAGTCGAATTAAGTCGAGTGGTGCTGAGGAAATTACATTAGGAAATGAGAAACTTAAAGTGGTATTGCTATTTGGGGAGCAAAATAACTGACGATGGTCGAAGTAGAGAGGATATAAAATGTAGACTGGCAATCGCAAGGAAAGCGTTTCTGAAGAAGAGAAATTTGTTAACATCTGGTATAGATTTAAATATCAGGAAGTCGTTTCTGAAAGTATTTGTGTGGAGTGTAGCCATGTATGGAAGTGAAACATGGACGATAAATAGCTTAGACAAGAAGAGAATAGAAGCTTTCGAAATGTGGTGCTACAGAAGAATGCTGAAGATTAGATGGATAGATCACATAACTATTGAGGTGGTATTGAATAGAATTGGGGAGAAGAGGAGCTTGTGGCACAACTTAATTAGAAGATGGGATCGGTTAGTAGGACATGTTCTGAGCCATCGAGGGATCACCAATTTACTATTGGAGGGCCACGTGGATGGTAAAAATCGTAGAGGGAGACCAAGAGATGAATACACTAAGCAGATTCAGAAGGTTGTAGGTTGCAGTAGGTACTGGGAGATGCAGAAGCTTGCACAGGATAGAGTAGCATGGAGAGCTGCACCAAACCAGTCTCATGACTGAAGACCACATCAACAACATCAACAACAATTCTTTTTGGCTACAAAGCTTTGGCTATGTTTATGTTAGCTGTTCCCTTTGCTTCCGTAGCAGTTTTCTAACTCGGTTGTTGTACCATGGTGGCTCTTTTCTATCTCTTACGATCTAGCTTGACACATACACATCTAATCCATATTGTACGATGGTTTTGAACTTCGTCCACTGATCCTCTACAATATCTGTACTTGAGGTAAAACTTTTGTGTTGAGCCGTCAAGTACTCTGACCTCTGCTTTTTGTCACTTTTGCTAAACAGAAAAATCCTCCTACCTTCTTTAATATTTCTATTTACAGCTGAAATCATCTATGCAGTAAACGCTTTATGATCGCTGATTCTCTATTCTGCGTAATCTGTCTCAAATAGTTCGGGTATGTTTGTCACCAGAAGGTCTTATATGTTATCGCCACGAGTGGGTTCTCTCATTCTATAAACGATTGTTTCTCTTCTCAGGTGTTTCATTCTCGATTATTAAGCAATTTTAATTTCGTACCAAGTTTATTCCTCTATATTGTCCAGAAGTTGCGTTTATTAATCTTCCATGTACTACACAGATTTGATGAATATATTAATCAGCAGTTTGAATTTCGAAACGAATATGTTTTAAATACTGATCACAATTGCTTTCATTGATAGCTTCTGTTTTTGATCTGTAATTTACGCGCTCACTCATACTTGAATGCTTTCGTTCATAAATGTAGTTGATTTCTCCACTATATTTCAAAATTTTTTGTCATATCTTAGTTTTTTTAAGCTGTGCCTGTTTCCTTTGGTGCATCCCCTGCTAATAATTTTTTTTATGTTCAGTAGCTCTTGAAAGCTTCGGATTACAAACACAGTTATATGAATGCTAGTAAGAACTAAAAGTATGAAATAAAAGGTAATCGGTGAAGTTAAAACCTACTTCTTCAAAGGAAAACTGCAAACAAAGAACTGGCAAACAACAGTTCCGTCGTTATAGCAAATAATGTTGTAGCCTATATCTTTATCTATAAAATAGAACAGTTCAAATTAAACTTTGTGGCAGTCACTTTTCAATTTAAAACACTACAAAAAATCTATGTAAAATGATGTAATTTAAATATACGTAAATACCAGAATTAGGCGAAGATTTTGTACAAGTGAGTCATGCTAACTAGGAAGTTTTGAAGGGCCACGTGAAACTGCTATAGGAATGCTTATACATCTCAACGAGTTCATTAGCCACGCAGCTCACACACAGAAAGTCACTTATTCCCTTTGGACGAGAGGTAGCCTGCACTATTAACACAATCCTAGCACTTGGTTACTTCCTACCGGATGAAAGATTAATCACACAGTTGTTATGCGGAATGTATTTCAGTATCATTTGGGGGCATCGACGCTTTCAAGAACTCCTAGACAGCAGTTCATCTGGTGAAATGAAGCGATACTTCATAAAACGGAATTTAATTGTTTGTAGTTCGTTGAAGATGTGTTTAGTTAAAGTGCATTCAGAACAGAGGGTCATCGATTACCATTGAACACAATTTTATAGAATATAGAATTTAAAAAGTAAGTTAATGTACTCCAACGCTAGCGCTTACTTTTCTTTCCACATATACGTGTGTTCTGTGGATCTTAAGAAATGCTAACTTCCTGGTTGGCCATTATGTAATAAAAAGGGAATTAATTTCTGTAACTGCAGAACTGCCTGTTTTCTTAGAAGGTGGATAAAGATTGTTAGTATTGAATTATACGTTTTCACAAATTCATGAATGCTCAAGATTATTTCAGCCAAGATTAACAGAATTAATTTCAGAATAATAAAGACATACTAGCCCCAAAGTAAATAAGCTCTTACCCAAACATCTGAAGTATCACATACAGGGTGGTCCATTGATTGTGCCTGGGTCAAATATCTCACAAAATAAGCGTCAAACGAAAAAACAACAAAGAATGAAACTGGTCCAGCTTGAAGGGGGAAACCATATGGCGCTTTTGTTGGATCGCTGGATGACGCTGCCGTAGGTCAAACGGATATCAACTGTGTTTTTTTTTTAAATAGGAACCCCCATTTTTATTACATATTCGTGTAGTACATAAAGAAATATGAATGTTTTAGTTGGACCACATTTTTCACTTTGAGATAGATGGCACTGTAATAATCACAAACATATGGCCACAATTTTAGACGAACAGTTGGTAACAGGTAGGTTTTTTAAATTAAATACACAACGTAGGTACGTTTGAACATTTTACTTCGGTTGTTTCAATGTGATACATGTACCTTTGTGAACTTATCGTTTCTGAGAACGCATGCTGTTACAGCGGGGTTACCTGTAAATTCCACATTAATGCAATAAATGCTCAAAATGATGTCATCAACCTCAATGCATTTGGCAATACGTGTAATGACATTCCTCTCAACAGCGAGTAGTTCACCTTCCGTAATGTTCGCACATGCATTGACAATGCGCTGACCCATGTTGTCAGGCGTTGTCTGTGGATCACGATAGCAAATATCCTTCAACTTTCCCCACAGAAAGAAATCCGGGGACGTCAGATTCGGTGAATGTGCGGGCCATGGTATGGTGCTTCGACGACCAGTCCACCTGTCATGAAATATGCTATTCAATACCGCTTCAACCGCACGAGAGCTATGTGCCGGACATCCATCATGTTGGAAGTACATTGTCATTCTGTCATGCAGTGAAACATCTTGTAGTAACATCGGTAGAACATTACGTAGGAAATCAGAATGCATTGCTCAATTTAGATTGCCATCGATAAAATGAGTGCCAATTATCCTTCCTCCCAAAATGCCGCAGCATACATTAACCCGCCAAGGTCTCTGATGTTAAACTTGTAGCAGCCATCGAGGATTTTCCGTTGACCAATAGTGCATATTATGCCGCCTAACGTTACCGCTGTTGGTGAAAGACGCTTCGCCCTAAATAGAACGCGTGCAAAAAATCTGTCATAGTCCCGTAATGTCTCTTGTCCCAGTGGTAGAACCGTACACGACGTTCAAAGTCGTCGCCATGCAATTCCTGGTGCATATAAATATGGGACGGGTGCAATCGATGTTGATGTAGCTTTCTCAGCACCGACGTTTTTGATATTCCCGATAATCGCGCAGTTTGTCTGCTACTGATGTGCGGATTAGCAGCGACAGCAGCTAAAACACATATTTGGGCATCGTTATTTGATGCAGGTCGTGGTTGACGTTTCACATGTGGCTGAACACTTCCTGTTTCCTTGGATAACGTAACTATCCGGCGAACGGTCCGGACACTTGGATGATGTCGTCCGGGATACCGAGCAGCTTACATAGCACACACCCGTTTGGCATTTTGATCACAATACTCATACATCAGCACGATATCGACCTTTTCCGTAATTGGTAAACGGTCCTTTTTAACACGGGTAATGTACCACGAAGCAAATACCGTCCACACTGGCGGAATTTTAGGTGCTACCACGTACTTATACGTTTGTGACTATTACAGCACCATTAATCACAAAGTGAAAAAAGTGATCCAACTAAAACATTCATATTTCTTTACATACGACACGAATACGTAAAATAAATAGGGGTTCCTATCAAAAACAAACGCAGTTGATATCCGTTTGGCCTATAGCAGTGCCATCTAGCGGGCCCACCATAGCGCCATCTGGTTTCCCCCTTCAAGCTAGACGAGTTTCGTTTTTGTAATTTTTTCGTTTGATGCTTATTTCGTGAGATATTGGGCACGGTCACTATCAATGGACCACCCTGTATACATACTGTACCCGCCCTGATCGAAAGTAACTGGATTCCTGTCAGTGGACATTAATATAGGGTGTGTGCCGCATTAGCCTGTATGACGGCTTGAACTTTTCTGGGTACACTTTCAATGAGGTGTTTGAACGTCTATGGAGGAATGGTAGCCCAGTCATCCTGGAGACGAGAAACCATTGAAGGTACTCACGTTGGACGCTCGAGTGAGGAGCGACGCGGCCGTTCAGACCAGGAGATTGTGAGGTCAGGCTAGTTTTAGTAACACACAGAATGTCCCGCTGAATCACTGATAATGTTCCAGTAAGCACGTAGCTTACGCATCAAAACAATTTTCTTTGACTATACTCGGCAGTGCTAACTCCTTATCGGCTTACGATAATTTGGGACTGTACTCACCCTTTCCCAGATGCATTCAGAATCTTTGAGTAATTATGTGTAAAGAAAGAAGAAGCTATTCATGATGATTTTATAGCGTATTTCTGTGTGAAATCGGTTAAAAATTATGATTTAAAGGCTTGCTGCATCATGATTTTCAGCCTTTCTTTTGTAATTCGCTTTCAATTTTTGTCCAGTTTTATGCTGCATTTTATCGTTTCTTGGCGCTTCAGTAACAGACCTATCTGAGATGAAAGCCATTGATTTACGTTACTGGGACGTCAGAGTAGAAATTAGGGAAGATAATTATGTATATCGTGTGAAATTTTGAGCAGCTTTTGCGGATGGGTAAATGGTGCACAACCTCAAACTCAACATAGTTCTTCTCTGTACTTTACTTCCAATGCGTTCAAAAGATTTATGTGGCAGAAATTTCTCCTACAGACTTATTTACCTGGCGCAAAAACTATATCCCACATTAAAAATTAAAAAAAAATTAAATCCCTTGTCTCAATCATTATTCAAGTTATGTATGTGCGTTGCCTCTTGTCTCATGAAACACTGATCACGCAGCAGAATAATTAGGTTGCAAGTAATAACTTTGCAAGTTATGTATCTTTCGGTACGAAATAGTTAAGCACATTACACTTTATTTAATCTACAGTAAAATACTGTACACTAGCTGGTCATAAATACTTAGACCCATATTAATTAACAATAGTACAGGGCGTGTATCAACTTCGCCTTTATGACGACTTGAACTCTCCTGGTGATACTTTCAGTGAGATGTCATAACGTCAGCGTAGGAACGGCTGGAAGACCAGAGGCGGCCGAATGAGAGGAGGTAGTCGCTTCGACGTTGCGTCTGGATCGAAGATGACGCTATAAATGATCTCAAAGGTGTTGCATTGCGTTCAGATTGGGACTTCTTCAGGCCAGTTCATCTCAGGAACGTTACTATCCACAAGACATTGCCAGATGCTGCCTTATGGTAGGGCTCACTACCACGTCCATCGATTCAGTCATCGTCACCGAACTCTTCCTCTACAGTAAGCAATAAACAGTAATGCGACGTGTTTCTACATTTTGCGTATCTATAGATTTCTTGTTGTTGTGGTTTTCAGTCCTAAGTCTGGTTTGAAGCAACTTTCCGCACTATTCAGACCAGTGCAAGCATCTTCATCTGCGAATAATTACAGAATGTTGTAATGGGATTACATCTTCCCTATGGAAAACAACGAAATACCGTAACATCACCTGATCCGTAATTAAGTTTTGGCACAACAGGTGAAAACAGGTAGCGTTGTCCAGGCATTCACCTTGTAAGTAGCTTGTTTGTATGTTGGCGGCACTTTAGACTGCATTAATATCACTGACAGCGCTCTCCGCTCTCAAAAAGAGACTGTGGTAGGACGAACTCGCATTTACAAGAGAGTAGTTAGCAGTGATGGAGGTTAGCAGTGTCAGCGCGAGCGGACGATTTGGACGTTGAAAGGTGGCTACACTGAGCCACAGCGCCAGAGATTGCGCCAAAGAGTTTTATTCCGCCGCCTCCACTGGCAGTGCTTGTCGAGATGTGGCAGTAGTCAGTGCTTGTTGACAAGTAGTAGGAGTCAAGTCGTTGTTGAGATGTCGTCGTAGTGAGTGCTTGTGCAGATCTTTCTGAGAGGATATTGATAGCTGTGCTATTTGTGGCCATGTTGTATGCAGTTGTTTGATGGGCTAGACAGCAGATGTTGTTCGAATGGAGATATTGTAATGATCAGAGTGCTTTTCGTCAATATATATGAAGGTAAAAAAAAATTTCCTTTTTTTTATTATGTCTTAAACAATGCCTCGTCACAGGTTCAGTCAACAAAGCATCTGGCTCGTGTTCTTGTATTAAAGTGTGATTCTGGTTTTCTTGCGCAATTATAGTATTTCTATTTTTTTAATTACTTCAGTATAAATGATATTTAAAACTTCTTGTCTTATTGAAGAAGAACCGTGCCAGATGTGTACGTTGAATCACACTTCCACATACAGAACAGTTACACTTATGCTTTGGTTTCGTACGTTTTATAGTTGCTGGGGACTTAATTAATTGTGTTAACGGAAATTTTCGTTCATTCTTTGTTGTTATTCTATGCAGTCAGATTGCGTACTAAAACTAGTCAGGGCCAACCGTTTACGAGACTTCGTAACGGGACAGTCAGCTACAAAAGAAAAATTTAAAAAGTATTTGCATTGGATTCATTAATATTTAATTAAGCCCCCGTGCACGTGGCGACCGCTGCTTTGGATCGTCCGTTGGAATTTGTCTGACTGTAAAAATAGTAGACAGTAGTATTGTTGTAGTTATTTGTAGTTTAGTAATTGTAGTCTATATTGCATGTGTAGATTTGGTAATTGTCATTCTTCTACTGGTATTTTTTGCAGAATTTAATTTTTGATGTCTTGTATACCCGTTTGACTATTTTGTGCAATTATGAAGATTTCAATTGTTCGTTAATCGTGTTTGAGGGAAGCATTTCGTGTGAATGATATTGTTGGTGATAAAGTGTCATTGTGTGAAATTTTTGTATAGCGCCGAGTTTTGTATGTTTTGTAAATGATTACGCGATCGATGAAAAAGGCAAAAATGATGGATAGTGAGAATGACGAAATCGTTAACACGGCGAACTCGCCAACACAGGAGAACAGTGTGATGAATAATGAAGTTGAAAACAATTTAATAAGTCCGGAAAATAGACCGGAACCGATTCAAAACTTTTCACAATTAGAAAATTTTCAGAATCCGAGATTAACGACAGAAGATTCTGGAATAGTATCGAACACAGATAGCTTTACAGCTATGACGAAGGAAGCTGGTTTTGTGGGAAATGTTAGGGGCGAAAGGAATTTTGAACCAGTTCATATGGAGCAGTTGATGGGTGCAATATTAAATTTGGGATCACGGTTAGACACACTGGGATCACAAATAGGAACAATTAAAACTGATATAGGAACGATTAAAACAGAGATGGGAACTTTGGGATCTGAATTAAAAACTGATATGGGAACAATGAAACACAGTTAAGATCTGAATTAAAAACAGTGGGATCACAGTTACGATCTGAAATTAAAACTGATATGGGAACAATGGAAACACGGTTAGACTCACTTGGATCACAAATAGGAACAATTAAAACAGAAATGGAAACAATGGAAACACGGTTAGACTCACGAATAGGGACGTGTTTCAAAAACATGAAAGATGAATTAAAGAAAGAAATTAGAGAAGAAGTACAACCGATTTTGAATGCTCACAGTACTAGATTAATTTCAATAGAAATCAGACAAAAGGAACAGGATAGAGAACAGGAGGAAAGAGATCGCGTGATAGTACAGAAATTTTCGAGTTAAATTTACAACGTGCACATGATAAGGAAGAAATATTTGAGAGAATCGAGGAATCCGTACCAAATGACAGAATAAAGAACCTAACACAACAATATGAACAGTTAACTACTAAATGTGTCAATACTGAAACCCGAGTCGCGACACTTACAGAAGACGTAAATAAACAGAAAGAAAAAAAGGGAGACTTATCGGAAAGAGTGGAGGAGATATCAGATAAACTGAAAAGTCTTAGTTTAAATGGGGACAGAGATTCAGATGATACAGCTCCATTGCCATTTGCAGAAACCGAAGAGCACCAGAACATAAATAAGCATGTTGAAAATCATGGAAAATTTAATGAACGCGTTAAAAGGGAATTTGAGGCATTACAAAAGCAAGTCAAACAAATTGAAGGTGAAATCGTAGGAAAAGACAGCAAAAGAAATTTAGAATCACAGATAGCAGAAGGTTTTCAAGAAAGTAATTTGTTTCATTTACGAGATGCAACAAGAGAGTGCCAGGCGCGTGAACTTGACAATAATCGTCATTGTGACTGGGACAGACGCGGTAGGTCTTTGTCGCCACGAGGCGAAAACTTTGACTATAAACACTTTTTGACTGTTCGGAAATTTAAGATCTTTCGCAATTCCAAGAATGACATACATCCATGTTCATGGTTAGATCAATTTATGTTCGCATTTCCACCAAATTGGCCACTAAGTCACAAACTGGAATTTATGTGTGGATATTTAGAAAACGAACCGGCGACGCGCATGCGCGCACTTATTAGAGATTGTAATAATTTAAATGATTTTTATCATGCATTTCTATCGGCATATTGGTCCGAAAACACACAAGACAGAGTCAAACATAGTCTTATTATGCAGCGTAATTTTAAACAGTCTAAGTTCCTCACGCCGGCAGAATACTTTGAAGACATGATTCGAAAGAATCAGTTCCTTTCCAGCCCTTATAGCCCGACTGAATTAATTCGCATTTGTTTAACTAAGCTGCCACAATCCATAAGACAAATTGCTTTAGCTGGAAGATGTAAAGACGACATTGAGACTTTTAAGACTTTGCTACAAGAACTCGAGTATGACAACGACGACGGGACTTCCTGTAATTTTTTCAGTAACAGTAATTACAATAGATTTTCAGAGAAAAGGGATAGTGGTCGGAACGGGCGTTATATGGGTAATTTTAGAATGACAGACGTAACAGACAGGACAATAGATACCAGCCTTATGACTATAACAGACGTTCTAACAGAAATTACACAGACAATTACTATAACGGTAATTCGTACCGGAATGATCAATCATACGGAAACAGTAATCGGTATCATCAAGACAGAAATTATTCATACAGTAATAGAAATTCTTACTACGGAAATAACCAGGGTAGTAGGTCTAACAGTAATTTCAGAAGAGACAGTCGAAATTTGTAACCTCCCCACCGTAAATTATGTATAGCAAAGTTAAATAAAAATGGAGCCACGAAGCAATATCGTCCCCTCAGAAATATTTAAATAAAAAATAAGAAATGGGAGCCAAGTGTAACCTTCCCGCAATGAAATCTATTGGTAATGACAATTACATGTAAGAATCGCTATCTGACCCAAATGTGAGCTCCCCACAAAAATAATGAAACACATACAAAATGTTGCAAAGTTAGTTCCCCACAAAATGAAAGATAATTCAACGATAATGATATCTCAGTGACAATGAAAACGCAAATAGACCGAAATGTCGATCTTTTGGCCCTGTGCAAAAAAATCAGAATTAATTTCTTACCTCACTAAAACTGCATCTGCTCTTATTTTTCGCCATAGCTTGGAGGAAATGCATCGCACATATTCTTTGAATTTAACTGAAACTTCGTTGAAGGAAAAGTTAGGGAAATATTCTTTCAATTAAATAGCCCTTTTGTTAAAAATGCTTTGAAAACAAAATTATTATTGGGGCACATCTTGAAAATTAATTACAATAAATATGCATTACATTATCCGATGTGCACAATGCAGCTTCGTTACCTTATTTAACAATATACCTCATTCAGCATCTTGACCAGAGACCCATGTCGACGCCCGCGGACTGCGTCCCACTCGCAACTCTACCCGCAACTGTACAAGACTACTACTGCCGACAGACTGCTACGTACAACAACTGCCGACTCCCTACATACAACAGAATCATCTAGCACGCGCTACTACTATCTGGTCAGAGATTTTCATGGCTCGCCATCGCTGCATGCGTGTTTCATAACCCTCCACTGGGGGGCAAAAATTTGGCAGCGATATTGAGTCATTTGGACTTGCCATGAGCAACAAATTTTTTCTTCATTAATTAACTTTTACAATTTACAGAATATTCAGATGTAGTACGTGAATTAAATGTGGTGCACATGCACCGAGTACAAAACATTTCAGACAATGAGTACAGAACATATGACAAAAGTGCACAGTTACTGACGTTCAGCACAAAACATATTAACGCATGACATAAGTGTACATGCACTGAAAAACTCTTTAGCATTTTCACAACAAATAAACATAATGGCAAAAAAAAATCATGTTGACAAGTGACATAAGTGCACACGTACTGCAGTTGAGAATATATCAGCAAATCACAAAATGTATTAATAAATGGCAAAAGTGCACACGCACTGTAGTACAGAACATATCAGAAAACCACAAAATATATACGTAATGAGTACAAATGGCATAAAGTGCACACACACTGAAAAACTCTCTAATATTTTTACAACAAATAAACCTTATGAGTACAAATCATATTGACAAAAGACAAAAGTGCACACGCACTGTAGTACAGAACATATCAGAAAACCACAAAATATATACGTAATGAGTGAAAATGGCATAAAGTGCACACACACTGAAAAACTCTCTAATATTTTTACAACAAATAGACCTAATGAGTACAAATCATATTGACAAATGACAAAAGTGCACACGCACTGTAGTACTCTCTAGTATTTTTCTACAACAAGCAAATAAATCAAGGAGTGTAATAAAGTGCACATGCACTATAGCAGTCTTTAGTAATTTCAGAATAACTGATCTTATTAACAAATGAATGGAAGTGCACACGTACTGTATATGACTTTTTCATTTTACAAGAATTAGGGAAGGAATAGGAAGGATTGCGTCATGGTTGTAGCACTTAGGTTGCACGCAGCTGCACTGAAAGACCATATCTTTCCACAGAAATACAACACCAAGTGAGACAATTTGCAGTTCTTTTCCCAGAAGTATTTATCAGCGTAGCCAAGACACTGAAATGTCGTAGTAATATTCCATGTTATCATTTTGGCAGTACATCAGGTACACCAATCAGTGGGACCATAATAACGTCTCCATCACTCACGGCGGTGGACAGCACGTCGTGTCAACACCACGCTCTTACAAGGCACACCAACGTAGAATTAGTGCAAAAACCAAATATAGTGCTCCATGATCATGAGGATGGACAGGACAAATGGATATTGCAGTAATTAAGGGTAGTTAGCTCAGAAGGTGAAGGACATTAAGTCACATACTAGTCTTCATTAGGAATTACATTAGTAGTTTGCGGCATTCATAGCCCAGGTATTGAACATTTCTGTACCATGTATGTAGCATTACAGAAAAATGTTCATTAATTGTGTGACATAGAATATTTGCACTCATTCTCTCATTACAAAGCATTATTAAATAATCGCATTCTTTTCCCAGTTACAAAGCATAATGAATAGCATTCAGTTTCTAGTTACAAAGCATAAGTAGTAGCATTCTTTTCCTAGTTACAAAGTATTATGAGTTAATAGTATTCATTTTCCAGTTACAAAGTATAATTAATTAATCATTTGTCATTTCAATATAGTAATAATCAGTAGTCATGTTCTCCTAATTACAAAGCATTATTAAATAATCGCATGCTTTTCCCAGTTACAAAGCATAATGAATAGCATTCAGTTTCTAGTTACAAAGCATAAGTAGTAGCATTCTTTTCCAAGTTACAAAGCATTATTAGTTAATAGTATTCATTTTCCAGTTACAAAGCATAATTAATTAATCATTTGTCATTTCAATATAGTAATAATCAGTAGTCATGTTTTCCTAATTACAAAGCATTATTAAATAATCGCATGCTTTTCCCAGTTACAAAGCATAATGAATAGCATTCAGTTTCTAGTTACAAAGCATAAGTAGTAGCATTCTTTTCCAAGTTACAAAGCATTATTAGTTAATAGTATTCATTTTCCAGTTACAAAGCATAATTAATTAATCATTTGTCACTTCAATATAGTAATAATCAGTAGTCATGTTTCAGGTGACATATTATTCATAGCTGATCAGCATTTCTCAGAACTCTCTTAAACTGGTATCATTATTTGGGACTGGCAATACATTTTTTTTTTTGTTAGCAGTGCATTGCTTTGGGTAATTATAAGGGAAAGCAAGAAGAGAAAAAGAAAAGAAATTGCTTCTAGGTTGTTCCTTGTAACGTCTAGTAAGAAACAAAAACAACATATTATGTAGTAACGAGAAAATTATATGTATCATATTGTGTTATTGTATAAAATTATGTATTTTTTTTATTATTTATTTTTGAGAATATCTGCATCGGTGAGTAATGAAACCGCCACAGACGATAAATGTCGAACAAAGATTAAAATAAGTAACTAGTATATAATACGTGACGAATAGCAATTTCTTTGTCTTCTTCATCTGGGAGTCGAACGAGTAAGATATCCTGTGTCGTAGTAGCGAACGCTAGTGTAGCATTCTTTTGTCGAGACTAAGCAATGTACGCCATTACGTGTGAATTCACAAAGGTCTGTAATCACTGAGATATTTAAAGGTTTTAATAGAGTTGTTTAAATGAAAACTTGTATTATTTATTGTTAAGCTTGCTTGCATATTATCCCATCCTGTTGAGACATTTTTCAGTTATATAAATATTATCTGTGGTGCTGAGCTGCGTGGAGAACGAAGAGCCGCTGCCGCGGCGTATTTAAACGACTTACAATATAGTCGAGCATACCGCAAGGAAGCGGTAAAATAATAGTAAAAATAATATTATTTCTTTTAGCTCCCAGACTGGCAGTGAAGATCAGCAGATTTTATGATGTGTTGCAGATTGACGCGGGCTGCTGATAGGATATAATTTACAGTGCAAATAATTTAATGTACCTTCAGAATCTGATAGGAATCTTGCTGTGCTCCGTTCTGATCTGGCAAACTTTATAGTGACAACGTATTTTTTAATGAGAGTCTCATGTTCTTGGGCTAGTCGTGGTATGAAATAGCATTTTAACGAGAAATAAAATCCACTGCGAACTTGTGTTTTTGAACGATCACATGGACTGTAACATCAGTGCTCATAACAAAGTAATTTCAACTTTTAATCACTATGAAGTAGGGAAGATATATTGATTCTTAGCATGAGTTGCAGTTACGAAAAATCGTTCCTTAAATTGTAGGCCTGATACAGAACAATAAGACTTCCATATATACATTTTATTCCGCTAAAGGGTAATGATGATAAAGAAAAGCAAAGCACAGCATTATTAACAGATATTTCGCGGCTCTTTTCGTATATGCGATAATAAAAAACGTGAAATCCTGTAAATGAAAAATGTGTAACGTCATTCATCATGAGTCAGCTGTAGCAAGGTTGTGAAACAAGTAGAGTATATATAATGACATAGATTTAATGAACAACTGCTTATAGCGCATTAATCTCATAAATAATTTCTCCTGCAAAGAAAAATAATATATAAAAAATGGACTATTAAGCTGAAAGAAGAAATGCATTTTGTGCTGAAAAGTAGTGAACTTCGAATTAACAGGTAGTGAAATGTGTAAAAAAAATGTGTTCCATAGCTGTCCTTTCCAAAACCTTCAGTCATCATACCATACAATATAAAACATACTGTCAAAACAAACTGCAACAAACACTTAAATAACTACATAGCATAAATACATAAACTTCAACATCATTCTCATCTGTAAAGAAAAAACTTCATTATCCATATTATCATAACTTCATTATTATCATCACCTGTAAAGAAAAACTTCATTATTCATAGTAGCATATTCTTCATCATTATTCATCAGCATTCATTATCATCTGCAAAAAAATCACTTCATTACTCACTACACAACTATTCCTTATCTCTAGCATATTTCATCACTAAAACTAAAATGTGTAGTTCTGTCTGACAGCTTGCATTAATCGCCTTGTATTCTGAAAGAAAAAATTAGTTAAGACTGCTATTTTACGATGTGAATAGTATATTCTTGTTAGTGCTTGTTAATCCTGATCGATTTACTCTTCCCCATAAGGTTTTTGTATCTTCTTTCGTCTATTCCATAGTTGAAATTCCCTTTTCTGTTTAATTTATTTCCTTTACGCATCATTTCTTTCTGAAATTGATGAACAAAGATTAATGTCTTGCATTTAAATCATATACCCACTAAATAATGACTGGTTTATGGTGACATAATTAAGCATACAGTATAACATGACAGAAATCGTAATATGTCCAAAGCATAGACAGTATTCAAAGTCAAAAATGTACACAGAATATCACAATGCAGCAGCAAAAGATATCATAAAGCAAAATGTCAAAGTCAACTGGTGTTTGCTGTGTCTTAGCTATTTCATAATGTATACAAACAAAACAGGAAAACAATCATACACACAAAAAAAATGGAAAATGTGCATGGTCTGATCTGTAACGACTAGTAAAACGACCTGCTAACCTTATCTTGCCGAGCACTTGCCAAGAAAAAATACAATCATCAGTAAGTAGTCACATAAATATAATTGCATAAGTGGTCATAAAATGTGTAAATTCATCTGGAAAATATGCACGATCTGATGTGTAACGACCAGAAAAGCGACCTGCTAACCTTACCTTGCCGGGCACTTGCCAAGAAAAATACGATAATCATCAGAAATTAGTCATGTGAATATAATTGCATAAGTGGTCATAAAGATTAGGAAATGGCATCATAGCATGTTACATCATAAAGTGGTTTCATTCAATAAAGGGTTTAACATTGGATATGTGTTGGTTTCCTTTAGATTTTCTGGTTCTCAAAGTTTCGACGTGTATAACATTGGGGTGAGGAATGCTGCGAATCCGATATGGACCTGCGTATAGAAGTTCAAATTTACTGCTCTTACCTTTTATTCTGCTGGATAAATAGTGTGTACGTACTAATATCTTCTGTCCCACGTGAAAGTCTCGGCGTGTACTAACCTGTTTTTGCTGTCTTCTCCGGCGCTCTGCGGCACGTTTGATGTTGTTCAGCGCAATGTCAATTATTTCGTGGTGTCGTAATCGACGAGATGTAGGAAAATTTACTAATTCAGTAATTTTGTTTGGTGGTTCAACGTTTTTCAGCATAACAGACGGAGATAGCATATTGGATTCATTTGGAATGGAATTAATTACATCTTGGAATGAGAATATGTGTGTGTCCCAATCAATATGTCTTTTGTGGCAGTATATTCTGCACAGTTTACCAATTTCTTTCGTTAATCGTTCACAGGGGTTCGAAGAGGCATGATACTTGGATATATAGATCGGAGAAATGTTTCTAGCTCGTAACATACGTGTCCATGTAGCAGAACGAAATTGTGATCCATTATCAGAAATTACTTTCAACACATGCCCTACATGAAATAGAAAATGTTTTACAAATGCTTTCGAAACAGTTTTAGCAGTAGCTTTTCGTAACGGAGTGAAAGTAACAAATTTTGAAGTGAGTTCAACAGCGCAAAGATGTAGCAAAACCCTCTGTTAGTTCTCGGAATTGGACCAAAAATGTCTACTGCGGCCATATGTCTTAATTTAATACGTACAATGGGATATAATGGAGGAATATGTGAAGTCGTGTCTGATTTAGCTTTCTGGCAAATTTTACATGACGCTAAATCTCGTCGTATGCGTTTTTCCATGTTGGTAAAATAACAGTTCTGTCTCAGTATAAGAAAACATTTTCTGGCTCCGTAATGTGCATAACTTAAATGAGTGTACCAGATTAATTTGTTAACCAGTTCGTCAGGAATGCATAATAACAAATTGTTGCTGTCAGGATGAGAGCGGCGAAAAAGAATGTCATTGCGTACAGTGTATTGGTTTCTAATCGTAACATTATTCTTATCTTGCCAAAGGTGTTTAATTTCTTTCCACACATTGTCTTTACTTTGCTCTTTTGCTATGTCCTGTAATGACGACGAAATAAAATTTTCAAATGCAACTTGCTGAATGTACATAACACTGAAATTTGCTTTGCAGAAGTTGGTTGCTACGTCTTGCTCATTCATGCTGAGAGAAGGCGATAGTGCATCTGCTATAACATTTTGTGTGCCGGGAATGTGAACAATCGTAAAATTAAATTCCTGTAAATAAAGTTTCCATCTGCTTAATCTGTCGTGAGTGAATTTAGCCGAAAGTAAAAATTGTATCGCTCTGTGATCTGTATAAACGGTGCTATGTCTGCCGTAAAGAAAGTGCCTGAATCGCGTAAAAGCCCATACAACACATAATGTTTCCAATGCCGTAACGGAGTAGTTTCGTTCAGCAGGCGACAGAATGCGACTTGCACATGCGATGTTTTTAATTACTATTGAGCCATCTTCTTCCATTTCCTGAAAGATATGTACGCCTAAAGCGGTGTTAGAACTGTCGGTGGCAATGGAAAAATTTCTGGTAAGGTCTGGGTGCGATAAAAGTGGAGCATTCAACAAAGCATGTTTCAGGTTCATGAATTCAGAATGTGCTTGCTTATCCCAAGACCAAATACTGTTTTTACCTGTCAATTGACATAATCTAGGCGTGTCTAAAGCAGAGCGATGAATAAATTTACGAGAAAAGTTAGTTAAGCCCAAAAACTGCGTAGTTGCTTCTTCGTTGTTGGAACAGTAATGTCACGTAAAGCTTGAAGTTTTTCCGGATCAGGCGCAATGCCTTCTGCTGAAATAACATGTCCAAGAAATTTTATACAAGTTTTGCCAAAGTGCGATTTGCTGAGGTTAACTGTGAGTCCTTGTGCATGAAAAGTTTGCAACAGTCGTTCTAAAATCACATTGTGTTCAGACCAGTTAGCTTCTGCGATAAGAATGTCATCTACGTACGTCGTAATTCTGTCTTTAAGTTCTGTCGGAAGTATTGTGTTCAAACCGCGAATAAAAGCTGCAGAAGAAATAGTTAAACCGAACGGTAATTTGCAAAATTGATAACAGTCGCCAAAACAGAGAAAAGCTGTATACTTTCTGCAATTCGGATGAAGTTGAATTTGCCAAAATCCCGATTTCAAATCTAATGTGGAATAAATAGCAGTACCATGAAATTTTTGTAGAAGTTCTTCTAGTGTCTGTGGTCGATCTGTTTCATTAATAATAATGTCATTAATGTGACGTGAATCAAGTACGAGGCGAAGTGAGCCATCTTTTTTCTTAACAATATGTAGCGGGTTTATGTACGGACTAACTGCTGGTTCAATAATTCCTTGGTCAAGCATATCCTGCAACTCTTTCTTAACCTGTTCTCTACGAATATACGGAATGGGATAATGCTTGGCTTTAAATGTGTCGTGCTGTTTGACTTGAAATTCATACATAAAACCGGACATAGTACCAGGAATGTTGTCAAAAACTGGAGCTTGCTGTAAAAGAACTTTGTGTAATTGCGTTCGTTCGTCGTCTGTATTTGCACTGCTTTGTTTAACTTTATCAGAAATCATTTGCATTACATCGTAGTCAGCTTCGTCTGGAGCATTGTAGTTATGTACGTATGTATCTGTCAACAATGTGGAATTACAGTCTATGTTACTTGATACTGAAATGATCTCTGTACGATTAATTGTTTGTTCTTCCGCAGATAGTGAGTGCTGAAATTCTATAGCAAATTGTATATTTTCGTCCTTTAGGATTAAGTAGGAAATTTGAAAATCGATAACTGCGTCTTGTTGTACCAGAAAATTCGTACCTAAAATAACGTCTGTTGTCAATAAAGGAACAATCCAAAAATTTGAGTGAAAAGTATGACCTGCAATACAAAATGATAAATGTGTCTGTAATTTAACGTCTGCACCTTTGCTCGATACTGCTCCTTTCACTTTCGTTTTGCCTAATGGTAATGTAGGATACGTATTCTCTTTGTTACATTCGTTGAAAGTCTTGTCATTTATAACTGACATAGGTGATCCAGAATCGATTACTGCTGAAAATTTCGATGAATCAATTTTAATTTCAATGACAGGATCTGAAATAGTTTTCTGAACAACTGGCCTTTCCTGCAAAAGAGTGTCTCTGATATCGTCAAAAGTAATTACATTTTCGTGAACAACATTCTGCGTGTCAAAAGTAGTGCCTTTGTTACTGGAAGATGCGACCTGTACAGTATCTAGTCAAATTCTATCTGACGTGTTATTATTCTCCGGAGGATGTTGTGGCATTTCTACTATTTGAACAGTTCTATTACTTCTTCCAGACGTATTACGCTCTGGATGATACCTACTGTCGGGTTCATTCATGAGAATAGGTTCATGTGGATAATTTTGCTGTTGGTATGACCGACTGTTATTAAACGTATGTTGGTAATTATGCTCATTGTTTTTACGTCTGTCGTGATAGTCATTCCTATACGGTGCACTGCGATACGAATTGAAATATTGTCTTCTCTGTACGTAGTTATTTCCTTGCTGCCGTGCGTTACTATTTGTTGCATGTGCGACTATACGTGCACGCGGCGAAACATTAGAGCTTGGTTGACCTTGTGTATTACATTGTTGGTTACGTATGCTAACCGGCTGGCTTTCATACTGTTGTGGTGGAAAACGTCTACTGTTACTAAAATGTGGTTCCTGTTGCTGTAAATTTTGACGATATCCATAATTAGAATTTTGTCTGTTATCAAAGATTTGTTGGTTGTCATTCCTAAAGCGTCTATTACTTTTGCTATTAAAATTATGTGACTGATCGTAATTACTGTAGGTTTGTTGGCCTTGGTTATTATATGAAAAATTTTTGTTTTACAAAAGAATAATCAGATTGCTGCACTTCTAAAAGCTGTAAAACATCTCTGAATGCTGAAATGTTTTCTTTTTGCTGACCCGTTGGAAGTGACACTCTTAATGACCGTGGTAATTTAGAAATACATAATTGTATAAGTGCGGATTCACTGTACAGTTCACTTAGGTACTGGTTTTGTTGCACCATGTGCTCAAAAAATTGCGTCACACTGGGAAAATTTGAGTTCTCGTAATTTGGCAAACTAATTAACTGATCTTTAATTCGGCGCTGTGTCTTCTTCGACCAATACGCTGACAGAAAAGCATTCTGGAATTCTTCTACAGAGTAACATTGTCTCGCGATAGGTCTCATACGAGTTGCCGGTTCGCCTTAAAAAAAACTGCAAATAAATCCAAGTTTATGTGTTACGGGCCAAGTCAGTGGAAAAGCAAAGCTAAATTGTTGTATCCAATCCAGTGGGTGAATCTGTGTTCTGTCATTCCTAAACACTTTAAATTTCCTCACTGATAGAAAATGTTTGTGATCGAAATTATCATCTCTGTATGACGGAACAGGTTCTGTATTGTAAGAGAATCTATTTGTCTGTGTCTGTTCGGAATTTAAGTCCCGTACTCTCTGTAGATTACCCAAATTATACGCGCTGCGTGAGTCTGACAAATGTTCGCAAAGTGGCGTCTGCTGTGATGTATTAAACCCAGAAACATTTTTTATCTCTGTTACCTCATGCTGTAAACTTGACAATTTTCTACGTAAGGTGTTATTAGATGAATGGATTTCATTAATTGTCTGCTGTAAATTTTGAAATTCAGGTGTCATTATTACTTTCAATAACGACAAACCGACTGGCCAATTCATCATATTTTTCAGTCAGTCTTTTTACCTGATCATCGGTTTTAGTGTCAGTGGCATTAATCTGTTTTTGCAATTTACGTATAGTTTCGTTCAATTTTTTAACGTCAGCTTTCATGACATCGCAATCCTGTGTTATTTCTAATTGTTCAAATCTGTCTGTCACTGTCTGGATATCTGCTGTGTGTGTATCTGTTTTTGACTGAAGATCAGAAATTTCATCACGTAATTCTGCGTTCAACTGTTCGATGGTATTAATTTTGTCGGACACTGTAGCAATATTGTTGTCTACGTATGTTTTTGCCTTCGCAAACAATTTACGTTTGTCTTCCTGTCTCTGTGCTGTGATTGTTTCCATTACTCGTCGTTTTACTTTATTTTGATCCTGTATGAATTTGCGGAAACGCGTATCACTGTTTTGTATGTGAAGACTAAAATGTTCGTCAATTTGAGTGTTCTGTTGGTCGAATTTCGCGTCAATCTTTTCATCCATTGTGAGCGAAAGTTCTGTTGTCGTTGCTTTAAACTCGTCGCGTAATTGTGTAGCCTTTTCAGAGCATTGTTTAGCGACTGTACTAATTTCCGCTCTAAGTGTCTCTGTTGTAGCTGTTTGCATTTCCCTTAATTCTTGCGCAAAAAATCTAATTTCTTCGCTACTTTTTCTAGAACAAGCCTCAATTGCCTCGCGTAACTGTTCCTTAGTGTCATGAAACTGCGCGGCAACGGCTCTAATTTGTTCACTAAGCTGCCTGGAATTGTTGTCTAATTTTTCATTTAACTGTCTGGAATTGTTGTCTAATTTTTCATTAAGCTGCCTGGAATTGTTCTCAAATTTTTCATTTAACTGTTGTTTGAGATTTTCGTTATCTTGTTTGTTCTGTTCTCTAAGTTGTTTCAAATCTTCACTAAATTGTTGTTTGAGATCTTCACTATTATTGTCCAGTTTTTTATAAAGGTTGTCTTGTTTTTCATTATTTTCATTGAGTTGTTTAGTCATTTGTAGCAACAATGCCATAATTGGATTCGACACAAAATTAGCATTTCTATTCTCTGTGCGGTTTAATGGTGGATCTGGAATTGTCTCGCTCTCTGTAACCATTTGGTTATTCTGAGATTTACAAAAAGTTTTGCCAGTCAAATGTACACTGTCACTCACTATTTCGGAATTAAATAAATCCGTCGTACTTTCAGTACACTGTCCATTTTCATTAGAAGAATTTGTCTGTACGTTACTTGAATTTTCCAAACCGGGTGTGTTAAGCTGGGCAGCGCTCATTACAATAGAGCGTCCCGCGTCTTCAATTGTCGTCAAATTAACAGAGGAGACAATTGAGTTCGTTTGTTCATCATTAAGATAAAAGTCATCATTAGTGGTTGGAATGCACTGATTGTCAGCGAACGCAGGATTGTCATCATTACACTGCGTGTCACATGTCTTATCGGTAAAATTGTTTGAGTCAGTAATTTCATTCACTACACCTCGCGATGTACTATTAATAGTCTTTCACGGCATTTTAACACAAATCACAATTATTCACAAATGAAACAAAAACAATGCAAAAAGCAACAAATACAAGTACAACAGAGAGCAACGAATTGCCGTTGATCTGTGGAAAGAAAGTCACAAAATTAGTAAAAGCGTTGCGCCAAATCCTAATTATATTTATGCAAATAAGAGCAGATATCTGACTGTTTCTTAGAAGATTCCCAAAGTAATACGATCCTGGCAGGTTCGCCAAGTGTAACCTGCCCACCGTAAATTATGTATAGCAAAGTTAAATAAAAATGGAGCCACGAAGCAATATCGTCCCCTCAGAAATATTTAAATAAAAAATAAGAAATGGGAGCCAAGTGTAACCTTCCCGCAATGAAATCTATTGGTAATGGCAATTAAATGTAAGAATCGCAATCTGACCCAAATGTGAGCTCCCCACAAAAATAATGAAACACATACAAAATGTTGCAAAGTTAGTTCCCCAAAAAATGAAAGATAATTCAATGATAATGATATCTCAGTGAAAATGAAAACGCAAATAGACCGAAATGTCGATCTTTTGGCCCTGTGCAAAAAAATCAGAATTAATTTCTTACCTCACTAAAACTGCATCTGCTCTTATTTTTCGCCATAGCTTGGAGGAAATGCATCGCACATATTCTTTGAATTTAACTGAAACTTTGTTTAAGGAAAAGTTAGGGAAATATTCTTTCAATTAAATAGCCCTTTTGTTAAAAATGCTTTGAAAACAAAATTATTGTTGGGGCACATCTTGAAAATTAATTACAATTAATATGCATTACATTATCTGATGTGCGCAATGCAGCTTCGTTACCTTATTTAACAATATACCTCATTTAGCAACTTGACCAGAGACCCATGTCGACGCCCGCGGACTGCGTCCCACTCGCAACTCTGCCCGCAACTGTACAAGACTACTACTGCCGACAGACTGCTACGTACAACAACTCCCTACATGCAACTGAATCATCTAGCACGCGCTATTACTCTCTGGCCAGAGATTGTCATGGCTCGCCATCGCTGCATACGTGTTTCAAATTACACAAGAAGTAGCCATGCAAATAGTCATGCAGACAGACAGGAAAATAGAAATTTTAATAACAGACACAACCAAGAATTTGTATCCAACAGACACGAGGGGCCTAATTGGCATCCTCCACGTGACAGAACTTCAAAGAGACAAGTGCAAATCGTAGAAATTTATCCGCGAAATGACGCGAATAATCAAAGACGTGACGCAAGCAATCGACAATGACTTGTAGCTTCGGCTTCTGGCAGCAATATAGACGGTTCAGAAAGTAATGACACTACGACTTTACACTACGTACGCCTGGAAGATATGAGAGACATTTTGCTAGACGAAAAGAAAAATAATGTAGACGCATTTTTACATCCTGTTGTTGAAGTATGTGTGGGTAAGAATAAGTTCACTGCGGTTTTAGATTCTGGGAGCCCATTGAATGTCATTAGTGAATCAGTTTTTCGTATATGTGTAAGAACCATTGCTTGTCCTGTTTTACCTGTTTATAAAACTACAAATCGAGGCGCTATTTCTGGAAAAAGTGTGGAAGTTAAACAACAGACCAACCTAAATTTCATATGTCAAGGACACAAATTTTCTGCTAATTTTATTATTGTTCCATTACTCAGTACACAAATTATATTAGGTATGGAGTTTCTTAACACATATAAGGCAATTTTGAACTTTAAAGAAGGAAGTGTGAATTTGACTGTTGCCGGAATGCCGAAATGTTTGAAATTTTTCGAGTGTTTAGCAAGATCTGAATCAGATACAAAATGTTTAAGGTTTCTTACTTCTGATGTTTTCGTTGAGCATTATGACGACAATGTGTTCATTCATGACAACGACAATAGATACAGAGACGCGATGGATGATATAATTAATAGTGAAGAATTAGTTAATGAAAAGGTTAATATAGCTGAAGTGCCAGATGACATTGCAAGAGAAGAACTGCACCAAATTTTGACTTCACATGCTACAGTATTTAGTCATCACACAGGAACTATACAAGGCTTACAATATTTATTTAAAGTAAAAGAACACACACCATTTCGGGGGAAAACGTACGCTATTCCTTTGGCTTACAGAGACAGGGTTAAGAGTGAACTTCAATACATGTTAGATTAAGGCATTATTGAGCCAGCAGTCAGTCCTTATACCAGCCCATTACATGTCGTTCTTAAAAAGGATGGGTCAATTCGTTTGGTTCTGGATTCCAGACAGATAAATAATTTCATCATTCCTAAAACTGACCGTCCACAAAATTTAGATGAACTTCTTCAACATTTCCATGGAATTAAAGTTTTATCCACGATTGATATGCGCGCAAGTTTTTGGCAAATATAACTCCACCCTGATTGTAGAAAATAAACTGCCTTTTTAGCCTTTGGTAGCTGTTACCAGCTTCGGAAATTACCGTTTGGACTTACTGTATCTTCAGCAGCATTCATTCGTAGTTTAAACGAAATTTTACCTGTTTATCTTCGTGACAATATTACTTCATATGTTGACGATATTCTTATTGCTAAACATTCTTGGAGTGAGCACAACTAAATTTTGGATTCATTATTACGTATTATTGCAAGAGTTGGCATTACAGTGAACTTGGAAAAATCTGAATTTGGTCGTTCTCAGGTGAAATTTCTCGGTCACATTATTTCTACAGAAGGTATTCTTCCTGATCCAGAGAAATTAGACGCTATTCGTAATTATGCTGTTCCTACCACAAAACGTGTTGTTCTTAGTTTCCTTGGTGTCTGTAATTTTCTTAGACGCTTTGTTAGAATGGACGATTTGGCCACACCTCGTTTATGTGAACTATCTGGAAAGAATTCTAATTGGTGTTGGGATGAGGAAGCTCAGTCAGAATTTGAACAACTTCGTGATGCTTTAGTTGCTGCTCCACTTCTTTCACATCGGGATTTATCCAAAGTTTTTTGTTTGGCGACGGACTCATCATACAAATGCCTAGGTGCACATGTATTTCAAGAGATAGAAGAAAACGGCGTTGTAGTACAGAAGACTGCTTTATCACGTGCACCTATGGGTTTGAAACAAAGTGCTGAAGAGGACAGCAAAGAAAACAATTATTGATTGATGTATATTAAAGGTGTTGCGTTTGAAAATTTTATTTCTCCTTCGCTCCAGAACATCGCTAAGGAGCAAAATAAGGATCCAATCAGGAAGGACATTAAGGAGAAGTGGAGGAGAAAGGAAAGCGTAGCGATTAGACAGCATTATTTAGTTCGCAATGATATTCTTATTAAACGAAAATCGGTCGACAACTCTGTTTGGTTAGTTTGTATTCCTGATGAGTGGGTCAATAAATTGATTTGGTACACACATTTCAGTTATGCACACTTTGGTCCCAGAAAATGCTTTCATAAATTACGAGAAAATTGGTACTTCAGTAATATGGAAAAACGTTTTCGATCTGTTCTTGCCAAAAGCAAATTATGTCAAAAGGCTAAGCCGTCAACTATTTCTCATTGAGCACCGTTGTTTCCTATCATTCCAGCGAAATTAAAGGACATGACTGCAGTCGATTTGGTCAGTCCAGTGATTCGTTCTACTAATGATTTTGCGTACATTTTCGTAGCAGTGGAATTGACATCAAAATATGTGTGTTTTACACCTTTACGCAAAGCAACTGCTCGTTCAGTATCTAATGCTTTTATCAAACATTTTCTTAAAGAAGTGGGTCATGTTGATAAGGTTATATCAGATAATGGATCACAGTTTCGTTCTAAAATTTGGCTTCGTACTCTACGGCGTCGTAAGATTAAACCAACTTTCATTTCACTTTTTCACCCTCAATCTAACGCTTCAGAGAGATGGATGAAGGAAATCAATAAATTGTGTCGACTTTATTGTCATCAGAATCACAGAACGTGGGATCAGTATCTTCATATTTTTCAAAACATTCTGAATGAACTCCTTAATGATTCAACTTCTTTACCGCCTCTATTGATATTAAAAAATAAAGCACCGACAAATCGCATTTCTGAAATCGTTCCTTTTCCGCCTACACGGAAACTGCGGCATTCTGAAGTTGTCAACCTGGCTCTACGAAATATTGCATCTGCGGCTGCTAGAAGAGAGAAATCAGCTATGCGTCCTGGTCGTTTAAAAACTTTTTCAGTTGGTCAAAAGGTGTTAATTAAGTCACTTCGTTTGTCTCACAAAGGGAAGGGCTTGTGTCGCAAATTTTTTCTGCTTTATAACGGTCCATATAGAATTCGCGAAATTATTCATGATAACACTGTCGAGGTAGAAACTCTTAAATCTCGACGCTCTAAGGGAATACATCATATATCTAACGTTAAAATTTTTGTGGAATGACATACTTTTGAGACATCAACAGTTATACGTAAACGCACGGAGAATGCAAGGATACCGCGCCGTGTTCCGGCGGCGGCACAGACTCAAAGCAACAGTCAAGTCTGCGCGGCGCACAAGGCAGTAGTTGACCACAAACAATTACTTCCTAGGTCACGCGTACCTACAGCTGATCGAGTGCTCAGTGCAAATGCACTGACAGCCGTAAACAAATACACAGTCTAATTTCTCCGAATAAATTCAGTATAAAGCTATAGTGACTTGATGAATTATATTATTAACGTTCATTATTTTAAAGGATACGGTTGTATAAAATACTTAAGAACTTCAGGTAAATTCTGTGCGTGTCCGACGTTAAGACGACTTGCTATGGAGAAAATTTCAGGAAGAATGTAATTTCGAAGAAAAAAGTAATAAACTAAAAAGGGTAACTATTAATTGAGTTTATTTTTCAGGTAACATAATTCCACTTAGGTTCGTACTTTAAACGTGATTTGCTGCTCGCGATTACGTGGTTCATACTTCGTGTTAACTGATATTGGCAATGATTGATTAATGAACAGGGTTGTTACTTGTGTATATTATGCATCGCTTGGCTGCGCAGCTTTTCACTGATGTCATATTTCTTTATTATGTGCATGCTGTGCTTATTTATTTAAATTATAATTGTCACCTGATTAATTGTGCTGACTGTAGTTATGTACGTAAGTTATACTTTGTGATTTATCTGCTTGCGCCTTCATGTTTACTTATTAAGATTACGTATGAACATTTATTTGCTTATGCTGATATGACGCTAATGACCTGTTTATTATGTAAGATACGTATTTGCTGCTTAGCGTATAGATTGCATATTTACACATTTCTCTTTTGTTGTCATAACTACTCTTTAATTTGGTATATGGAAATGCTGATATACTGTGTACGAACATGGAGTTTAAGTCACACTACGGTGTTAATTATAGATTGTTCGCTTGGCAGAGCCTCGTTGTAGCGATTGTGCTGCATGCACTTGTTGACATTCTGTTCTCCACTGGTATATTTACTCGCTAGTGCATGTTTTGCTTACACTCAGTGCTTTATATTTTTAAGATTAGAAAATGAACTGCTATAATTCGACGAACGACATTAGTACAAGAAATTTTATAGAAGTCACATGAGCTGGAGGTTTTATGGAAGCTGTATAAATTTATGCTAATGGGAAGGAAGCTAACGACATGACATACCAACACTAGGTTTAGACCATTGACAGTTATTACACTGCATTCTTCGTGAGCAGTTGAATTAGCAAGTGACACTTGACACAAAAATACTCCACATTTTTGCTTCTGCCATGATTCTTGAAGTGGTGTACACACAGTGAAATATTACGATTTATTCACTCAAAGTCTTATGTGATCTTTCATACTACGTACTCGTACTTACTTACTGAGAGTTATTCAAACTAAAGGCTGTTAGAAGTCATGTATGCATTTCTTTTGTTTAATGATGGACAAGGTAACCAAAATGTATCTTATAATTCATAAAGAGTAGGAGATTTGGGTCAGATGGATTACACAGAGGTTGTGTGTGGACACTGCGTCTTCGGATTGCATGGGATGATGAATTGAAGATTGCACTAGAATTTTATCTGTACTTGTTCGAGGAGACTGACTAGAAGAAAGAGTTGTTATGGAAGTGAAATGATATTGGCGATAAGGTTTATATATATCGACGTAATAAAGAGGTATTATTGGAGTATTGAGATTGTGTGAAGTTCATGACGTAAGAGGTATTATTGAAGTATTGAGATTATGTGATGCTGATGATTATTGGAGTTTTGGTGGACAAGAGGTAAAGTAAGTGAGGAGCACATTTTTTTTTTTTTTGTTGGTTTATATGGAACAAGGAGGATGAAGATGGCAGACTAGAACACTCAAGTAGAAGGAAGATTGTCTACCCACACACTTTGTTAAATCACTAAGCAGTATATACTTTCTTTTTTGGAGAGAGGAAGTAATTGCATATCTCGGCACACTGACAGTTGTTCAGCAACCGTACATTTTGGTTTGGCTTGGCAAACATTGGTCTTGACATGATGACTATGACGTTGACTAACTACTATTGACTGTTATACATTGCTGCCACTACTACTTGATACACATGATGAACATCAAATTTTGACAGAATTGCATTCACACAGTTAACACTATTCAAATACCAATAGCACTAATTTGGACGAAAGATGAGTGAGTGTGTTTTGTGTGTTTTCCCTTCCTAATCCCAGATAATTGGTACCGACCTATCACCTAAATATTATTTTACTTGTTTGTTGTGGCTTGCACTGACACCCACAAATATTATAGGTTTACTGTTATTTGTGTATTGTAATAGTTAAAATGAGAATTATCTGATATCATTTGTGTGTTTATTATAATTTGTATGTTTAGTGTAAGAGCATTGATAATAATTTTGTAAAAGCAATTGTGTGTGCATTCAAACTGTTGTTCACACCTGCACCTGTTCAACAATGCTGGGTGCCACTGATGGACTGCTTCTACTGAAAAGATGTCACCTGTTGGTGCCTGCACTTGCTCAACATTACTGGGTGCCACTAATGGAACTGCTTCAACTGAAATGAAGTCACTTGTTGGTGTCTCACCTGTCAAAATTACTGGGTGTCACTGATGGAACTGCTTCTACTGAAATGATGTCACTTGTTGCTGTCTGCAGCTGTTCAGCATTACTGGGTGCCACTGATGGACTGCTTGTACTGAAATAATGTCACTTGTTGGTGTCTGCACCTGTTCAACATTACTGGGTGCCACTGTTAGAACTGTTTCTACGGAATTGATGTTACTTCTTGCTGTCTGCACCTGCTCAACGTTACTGGGTGCCACTAATGGACTGCTTCTACTGAGATAATGTCACTTGTTGGTGTCTGCACCTGTTCAACATTACTGGGTGCCACTGATGGACTGCTTCTACTGAGATAATGTCACTTGTTGGTGTCTGCACCTGCTCAACATTGCTGGGTGCGACTGATGGAACTGCTTCTATTAAAATGATGTCACTTGTTGGTATTTGCACCTGTTGACCATTGCTGTGTGCTACTGCTGGAACTATCAACTACTTGTTTTTTGAATCATTGAAAGCATTATATATGAACATTTGTATAAACTGATTTTTTATGTATTGTGTAAACTATTATGTAAAGTCACATGTATGAAAGAATTTGTATTGCTTACTGTATTTTATATATTAGGTTTTTGAAAGGTCAGTGCAAAGCCAAAATTTTATCTAATTATGTGATATTTACGCTTTTATTTTTGTCTGTATTTTTGTGGACGAATTTGGTGGTATTTTCACCACCAATGCTGGCAAAAATACCATCAAATTCTGGCCCGTGGAGGAAGGGCATATGAAAGGTAGCTACACTGAGCCACAGCGCCAGAGATTGCGCCAAAGAGTTTTATTCCGCCGCCTCCACTGGCAGTGCTTGTCGAGATGTGGCAGTAGTCAGTGCTTGTTGAGAAGTAGTAGGAGTCAAGTCGTTGTTGAGATGTCGTCGTAGTGAGTGCTTGAGCAGATCTTGCTGAGAGGATATTGATAGCTGTGCTATTTGTGGCCATGTTGTATGCAGTTGTTTGATGGGCTAGACAGCAGATGTTGTTCGAATGAAGGTATTGTACTGATCAGAGTGATTTCGTCAATATATATGAACGTAAAAAAAATTTTCCTTTTTTTTATTACGTCTTAAACAATGCCTCGTCACAGGTTCAGTCAACAAAGCATCTGGCTCGTGTTCTTGTATTAGAGTGTAATTCTGGTTTTCTTGCGCAATTATAGTATATCTATTTTTTTTAATTAC
Organism: Schistocerca serialis cubense; assembly: GCF_023864345.2. Lineage (NCBI taxonomy): Eukaryota > Metazoa > Arthropoda > Insecta > Orthoptera > Acrididae > Schistocerca > Schistocerca serialis. The sequence goes on from NC_064644.1 coordinate 67,561,228, forward strand.
TTCAGTATAAATGATATTTAAAATTTCTTGTCTTATTGAAGAAGAACCGTGCCAGATGTGTACGTTGAATCACACTTCCACATACAGAACAGTTACACTTGTGCTTTGGTTTCGTATGTCTTATAGTTGCTGCGGACTTAATTAATTAATTGTGTTAACGGAAATTTTCTTTCATTCTTTATTGTTATTCTATGCAGTCAGATTGCGTACTAAAACTAGTCAGGGCCAACCGTTTACGAGACTTCGTAACGGGACAGTCAGCTACTTAAAAAAAAAATTAAAAAGTATTTGCATTGCATTCATTAATATTTAATGAAGCCCCCATGCAACGTGTGTCCGTCATGGAGACTTAGTGTTGGTAGGAAATGGATTGTAAAATGATGATCGATGTATCTGCTCATGTTTGGTAATGGAATTATTGATGATTATTTAAAATTTGGAACTGGATGTCACATGATTAAGGAAAAATCTGTTAAATACATTGTTTGCTCTGCAACAAAATCTTACTTTTGCTAACCAGATTCTTGTTAGTAGTTAGTGCCTACAGTAGTTAGAATCTATTTATTTAGCTGGCTGTAGTTGCTGCTTGCTGTTATTGCTGTAGTTTGTGTAATGAAGATTTTCTGTGTGGTAAGTGAGTCATTAAAAATGTGGGTTACTTTTATGATTTCTTATAATGCAGGGCCATTCTTTTGCGTTAATTATTTTCAGTCAGATTGTGTTGCATTTGTATATTGTGGGTCATAAAAGAAATTAATAAATTTGAGTTGCATTTGTCAGGGAAACTTCTGCAGGTCAGTGTTGAAATGATAGAAACAAGTAAAGCATTCAGCAGTTCAAGCAGGTTCAGTTAGAATTTAGAAGTTTACGTAAGAACTTAGAAGTTTCGCCTGTTGACCCTTAGCCCAGGACACTGGAATCTTCTGATTTTCTTGTAGTTTCAATAAATAGTACATGATTAGAAATTAGTTACTGTCTACTGCTAGCGCATAATTGTATATAGAGAATTTCCTTTGTAGTTGTAGTTTCTTATTGTACTATATTGTAATGAGCAAAGGAATTGTGGCGTGCACGTATATTTGCATTAAGTATTTCGCAGTCGTGTTTACAACTACTTAGATACAGATAATTTTCAGTGCTATCTTAATGCCTTCCTGGTTTTGCTTTTCAAATTGTTTTTTGTGTGTTATCGCGTGAAATAGTGTGACGGTCATGGCGTGTGAAAAACGCAAAACTAGGCTGCGAACTAAATTGAGAAATAACAGTGAAGACCAGCGTAGCGTGTTAGTACCACCTTGTAACTAAGTGACAAATATTGAAGACAATAATTTGATAATTGTGCATAGGGACATGGATTAGGCAGTAAATAACGGTATGAAAGTATTGTCAATCGATCCGTCGGTAACTGTTCGCCTCAGGATTGCGACATAACGGAACAAAATCTTGCAAATACCGTAGATTGAGGTTTTGCATCATTACCCTTTTCTCAATTAAGTCAAGATTCATTCTTTGCCCTTCAAAATTCGTACATTTCCGGTGCCAATACACTGCCGAGAAGCACAAAGCAACATGATTCATTTACCAATACATTTTTATTGCAATTAATGCTACAAATCGAAGAAAATCAGAAACAAATTAAAGAAACACTTGAACAAACAAGTGAAAGTTTAACCGCTGAGTTACTCAAAATTGAATCGAAATATCAAAAAGTTTCTGAAGATGTAAAAACACATATTATTGAGCATTGATGACATGAAAACGCATTATAGAATCATGAATCAGCTATAAAAGAACTGCAGATCATTGTTCACGAAAATCACGGCACCTTGCGGGCTAAAATTGACTGAGTTGCATCTACCGATAAGGTTCTGCAACTTGTAAAAAAATCAGGAAAACTTAAAGGACACAGTAAATACGATTAAGACACCAATGGACACTCTAAAATTTCGTTCAGAAAAACACACGGAGGATATCAGCACATTATCCGAAATTTCGGATCAGTTAACAAATTTATCTACGAAGATAATGATTTGATTGATACAAGACCGGTAGCCTTTACTGAAACAAAGGAGTACCAGGGAATTAGAAAATTTAAACAAAGTCCGAGTCAAATTAATATGCAACACAAAAGAGATATGGGTGAAAAACAAGATCAATTCAAATGGCTCTGAGTACTATGGGACTTAACATCTAAAGTCGTCAGTCCCCTAGACTTAGAACTACTTAAAGCTAAGGACATCACACACATCCATGCCTGAGGCTGGAATTGAACCTGCGATAGTAGCAGCAGTGCGGTTCCGGCTTAGAACCGCTCTTCCACAGCGGCCGGCTCATGATCAATTGGCACTGATGACACAAGAATTATATATTTCATAAAATACTCGCGCTACGACACGGTAAATGGGATTTAGAAATACGGAAGAGTTACAAAGCAATAACATTGGGTATTTCGGGGATTTTGAAAGACATCGGCAGGGTGTAACGAGCCTTGAGGTGGAACCGCTGACACAATGTAAGAAAGATTTACGACTCGGCGTCACGATGACTTTGACAATAAGTTCTTCGTAACAACGCTTAAATTTAAAACATTCAAGAATTCCAGTAATGACATTTATCCACAAGCTTGGATTCTTCAATTTCCACATTGTTTTCCTCGAAACTGGTCATTAGAGCATAGATTAGAATTCAAGTGTGATTATTTAGAGAATGAACCAGCTGTAAGAATGCAATCGTTTATTAGCGACTGTCACAGTGAATGAGATTTTTATCACGTCGTCCTTTCTGAATATTGGTCTCTGTCTACTCAAGATCGAGTAAACACGGTATTATAATGATGAAACATTTCGAACAGTCTGTATGTTCCAGCCCCGTAAAATATTTTGAAGTTATGCTGCACAAATATTAGTATTTGTCAAACCCGTACAACCCCCCGGAACTCATCCACATTTTCTTAATTAAATTGGCTGAACATTTAAGACATGTTTTGGCAGTACGTTGCAAAGGTAATGTCGAAGCTTTTCAGGGACTTTTACAAGAACTGGAAATCGACACAGACAGTCGCGTGCGGCGTAAACAGGAAAACACCAACAATTACAGGTCACATCCATCACACTTCCGTGACGACAGAAATAATAACCGAACACGATTAGGCTTTTTTGTATGACGCAAATCGTGATCAAAACAGACACCAACTTTATGACAGCCGTTGGCAGAATAGTAATAGCTACGAAAAAAGGTCCCATTTCCATGGTAATGACTATGACAGAGATAACCGTAGAAATAGACAATATAGGAACCAGAACAATTATTATTAAGGGAGATAAAATAACTTGAGACGCAACGGTCCACCTCGTAATTATGATTCCGGGAGAGATTCTCCACCATGTGTTCGACAAGAAAGAAATTTTAGATATTACCGACATGACGACAGACACTATAGTTACGTCAAAAGACCTGAATTTAATGAGAACTGGCGTGATTCAAATAGGGCAGCGGCCTCTCGACAAGCTGACATTGTAGAAATTATACCTCCAAATCCCAGTAACGACGTGCAACAAAAAAGAGATAATAGACAATGACCCACACCGCAGGCAGGCACAAAACGTACTTACGAAGCTGACAACGTAGCTGCTATGACTATCAATTAACACAGTAATTTTTCGTGTTGACTTTTAAAGAGAACAGATGACACAAGTCTTTTTGTGTATACATTTTTGATCGTTTGTTGCTCGATTACGTCGCGACTATAAGGTTCACATTCCTGAAACGTATATTGATAAAGGGGTTTTACTGCTACATTTTGGTTTACTTGAAAATACATTTTTGTTTAAAGTACTTTCTGATAGATTACAGACGACACGGTATTTACTTTGTTTGACAACTACACGATTATATTATAACGCTACTTATGAGTAACCCAATTTTCATTATTCCTTTTACACTGTATCTGTTTTATCTCTGCGCAGGTTTTCTACGTTCTTCTGGCAAGTATAATATATTTTGGCACTGACTTTTGTGGCGTAGCTACAATGAGACAGCTTTTTTTTCGTAACATAACAGCACGTTACAGGTCAGTACTTTCAAGGTCATGGCAATGAACGTAATAACTATGACATTTATACGCTTAGCACTTTACTTTTGTATAGGACAAGGTAAGTGAATCGATCTTTGGAGAACTTGCTTATGGACGACGATAAATACGACACATTTTTACCACCAACCAATGATAGAAATTTTCTTACAGCAATAACTATGGTTTAGCGATACATGAAACACATTTATGTGATTACTTTTGTACTTGGAACATTTTTGCAAATATTTTTGAATTACAATGATACAGAGAAAGTTTTTGATGATAAGTTTCATTCCGCAATTTTAATCTATAACGTATGAGGTATAACTGCATTATCCCCTATGGTGTTACACCTACTTTGTGCACCGTGGGAGTGGCAAGGGCAAGGAGCCCTAGCTCATATGGTATTTGCTTATACAGTTTTATACATCGGTACCATATTTCTTTAACGCAGAATTACACAGCTATGTGGTCATTTAACTGAGAGAAGTAAACAGTTTAATATGTCCCTGACATGTCTACATAATTACATAGTTGGATTACTTTGCATCTACGAAATGGTTATTTGTCTGCATTTTGTGAACTGTTCGCATATATTTTCGGAACCATTGTGACATGCCAAGAGCTTGGAGTGATGTATATTGTATTGGATCATGATTTTTTAAGTACGTTTGAGGTTTATGATACTATTGAAACGAGCAGAGGTTTTTTTAGTGGTTTCGAGATTTTTGGAGGATGCTACGACGATTTTCAGAGTTGACTGAAGTGTTATGATGATATTATTACAAAAACGATGTGTATCATGATGCTGAGATATGTTTATGATCAACAATGCGATAGTATATGAGGAATGTGCTTATGCTTCGTGTTTATTATGATGAAGTATTGAAGCAGTATCGACGTATATCTATATGAATAATGAATAAGGGTTAGGAACTCTGGTTTATGGAAAAGAATGTTGGAAACCAAGAAATGTACTTCACGAGTTATCAAAAGTTAGTATATAAGTGATTGTGAGTACTAAAATACCGACAGAAATTTTGGGACACCCTTATTGATGAGATTTTGTTTCTATACACTTCTACTGCAACTGTTCAACCTGTGAATTTATTTTTATTTTGTATGAAACTGTCACTGTAGCTCGAAATGTTGTCGCAAAAAAATTTTGGTAAAGAGTGTATGTGGCCTTGACGTGATGCTCTGCTGTGCCCAGTCACGCACTAGCTGCCTGGGAATCCCATTGTTTAATTACCTATCAACTTTACTGGTGCCACTTACGCTGCTGTGAAGCACACTGCACTCCCGCAAGCAGGCACACAACTGTAGTCAACGTTGTCAGCTTCGTAAGTACGTTTTGTTGACCCCGGTATTGACATTTATTTTCAGAAATTGCCACAAACATGACATACTATTACTTGGAAACATATGATTACACTTTGGAGTTTATACGTTGTGCTACTTACTGTAATTCGTATGAATTGATGAGAAATTTTCTTACGTCAACACACCTGATTACGACAAGTGTCTCTTTACGAGAGTTGAGAGAATTCTAAGTGGCTTATGAAATGCCACATGGCCATTGAATGATCTTTATATGTTCTGTTTGTACATATTCGCTTATTTTATTTCATATCTAGTTTCTAGCTGAGCTGCAGCACTGGTTTTATGAAATAAAATTCAACGCATATGCTAATGTGAACACTTTTTTGTCAACAGATACATTAAATAATAATTTTGTGATCCATATTCTTCAAAAAAAGGGCACTCAGAAAAGAAAGAACAATATGTAGGAGAAGGGACTAGGAACAGCACTGCATACATAATTTTCTTTTCAAGGACTTGGTAATTTCTTGGTAGAACAAGTTGTTGTTGTTGTGCACCACTTTAGTATTAAGATGTGAATAGACATCTCCCTTATCTGCATTACTGTCATTACTGTATTATTTTTTCTGCTTGTGCTTTGTCACGTTTAGGTAAAAGTTATTGCATTTGCATCTGCTTTTGTCAGGAAGTGTCCTATTAAATTTTATTTTCTATTACTGTGCTAAGCCAGTTTTACCCCTAATTTACTTTTTTTCAGTAGATTTAAGTTAGCTTAAGAAGGGGTATACTATATAGGAAAATTAGTTATGACGAATTGGGATGAAATGCATTAAGAAGCTATAATGAAAGGGAATAATTATTTTGAAATTGGACATGAACAGATATAAGTAGGGCAAAGTGACACCAGATTTAGGTAGGATTTTCTTGGAAACAAATGGTGAGGTAGGAAAAATATGGAAGTATAGGCACTGGTTGAAAATACAAATACAGATGGCATGCATAGATAGGATTTTTTTGTGTGGGAAAAAGTGGAAATAAGAGAAGTAAATGAAATATTGCTTGGAAATGAAGTAGTTTTGGCTGAAAGTAAAGGAGGTTTCAGCATCAAGTATATTATTGAAAAGGGAAAAATGAAACAGAGGTATTAAATGCTCACCACAAGTACTGCAGCAACAAATGTTGCATTGAAAAGTGACCCTGTCATTTCCCTTCGATTTACTCTGCTATGTTTATGTGTATCCCTGTGTGTCTGTGTTCTTCCTGTCTCTGTGTGTCTACCTGATAAGATAAATTTGGTAGATTTTTTCCTTCTATTAATAAGCTGTTATCCTCAAATATAATCTGTTTTTGTGACATATTCTTTACTTTGGAAAGATGTTCAGACGCTATTTGTTCTGTTATGTTTTCTTTCAATGTCCATGTGTCAAGTTAATGTTTCAAAGGATATCCTCATTTTTCATTTATTTACTTAGAAACGTCCCATTTGAAAAATTAATGAATTATTGTACTGATGAAACCCTTACGTTATTTGCTTTTCAAACAGCTCAGCAATACTGAACGTACTCACACATTACTCTCCTCATTTATTCTGATCAACACTAAGCTGACGCACAATATTTTTAGCGCAACGCAATCTTACTTTCAAAAATCCCCACAAAAGAATAGCCCTGACCAACATTAACCTATAACTTTCATGAATCACTTACCTCACAAAAATCTTCGTTACTCGAACTACTGCAATACAGCGAGCGCCAATACTGGCAGCTAAATAAAAGATTGAAACTACTGAGGGCACTAACTACTGATAGGCATAGTTAGCAAATGAAAGATTTTGATAGGGAACAAACAATGTATTTACCTTAATAGTGTTCAATAGTTCATGATATCCAGTCTTTCAAATTTACTCTTTCTGATGGACACACGTCCAGATTATCCGCTCTCAAAACTCAGCCATCTGTCTCCCCACATCCACCACTGCTGGCAGCTCACCTCCAACTGTGCAACGCTACGCGCTGTTCACATCCAACTGCCCAACACCACAATGGGGAATATTCCAAAAAAGCCAACCAGCCACAGACTGCACACAGCACAGCCAGTGATTTTCATTCAGAGCGCTAGGTGACGTTACTAATATAAAAACCTATACAGCCTACTTACAACTTATCTCATAATTCCTGTTATACTCATGTATGTGCTTATTTCTTTTCTTTTTGTTAAGCCGGTATTACTATATATGTTGTTTGTATTATCATGTTCTTCGCTGTAATGACGTTTTCTTTACATTTTTAATTATATTCTTATGATGTAAAACAGTAATTCTATAGACACCAGTTCTCCAAGTTAGATAAACAGTAGGGATTCATTTTACTGCACACATTTGTCTGTTGATCATACTATATGTATAACATATGACAGATTATACGACTGTGTTAGTGCTTACATATGTGTTGATAATTCAGGAAGAGACTGTTTAAAAGCATTGCTGGTTTTAAGGATACTGCAAAAAAATTAGTTAGTGCACAAGTGGTGGTTCATGGACTTGCTACACTTTCGTCAAGAGTTTTCAATTGTGATTGTGCACTCACACAGTCGCAACATATCACTGCTGGCCATCTCTATAAGGACTACAGTGGCTCTGCACCTTTGGTGGCCCATTACGACCATAATTTCTACAAGGACTACAGTGGGTCTGCACCTTTGGTGTCCTATTACTACCATAATTTCCACAAGGAATACTGGGGGTTTGCTATGTGGTGCCCTACCAATTCCACCCATATTCTTCAAGATTACAACTGACTCTGCTGTGGGTCTGCTCTGTTGTGACCTATTACCAATCTTCGCAACTAAAATCTTCATATCAAGAGTCAGCACTGTGTTTCTGTGGGGAGTACAACTCTACTTTTTGAAGAATGCATGGTCGTCCACTACGTACATGTGCCTTTTCTTTTACTGCTTACACTTCGTGCATAAACTGTCATAGACTATTCTTGTGATGAATGATTAGGACTGTCTTTAAGAACTGTGAAGTGAATTTTATTTTATTGACCAACGGCTTCTTACATAAACTTTGTGTACAACTGATCTCTTCGGTATTGTTAATATAATTTTTTTAACAAATTACTATTGGCCACTGTCCAAAACACTCATAAATTTTTGGAGAGGAGAAGGGGGACCAAGTAAGCAGCCTGTTTATGTGTTTGTGTGTTGGCAGCGCTTTAGACAGTATTAATATCACTGACAGAGCTCTCTGCTCTCGATAAAGAGTCTCTGTGTTTGGACAGACTCACAGTTAGAAGTGATGGAGGTTAGCAGTGCTAGCACGTGCGGACGATTTAGACCTATGTCCGTCACAGAGATTTAGTGTTTCTTGGAAATGGATTGTAAAATGACGATTGATGTATTGCGAATGTTTGGATAGTAGAATTATTAATGATTATATAATTTTTGGAACTGGATGTCACATGAATAAGGCAAAATCTGTTAATTACATTGTTTGCTCTGCAACAAAATCTTTCCCTAGCTAGCCAGATTCCTATTAGTAGTTAGTGCCTGTAGTAGTCAGAATCTTTTTATTAAGCTAGCTGCAGTTGCTGCTTGCTTGAGCCGTGCATGGCTCGCCGTCCCACAGTTTGGTATTTTACACCCTGTTTTAACGTATGTCCATCTCACCACGTTGATTTAAATTTATGGTGTTACTGAGTTGTTTTGCCTAGCCGTCATCGCCGCTAGTAGCGCGTATCCATATATCCCCTTTGATAGGATGTTTGCTGTTCTGCTGTTACTTTCCGGTTGTCATCTGTCGTGGAGTCAGTCGGAACGTACGAGGAGGAGAGTTCACTGGGCAGTTCGGTTCGTGATTTGGGCCCTGGGAGTCAGTTGCAACGCGTCTGGAGCGCAGCCAGCCCAGGTCAGTCACTCGCCGGCTTGCAGCAGCAGTGAGCGCTGCGTGGACATCGCCCGCCCGACCGTTGCCGCCACGCATCACTTACGCCGGGCCTGACTTTTGGTGGATTGTTGGTCGGTCGGTCGGTCCCTCCTAGGAGATCTCCGTGCGGCGTAGTCGACTGGGCCGCTGGCGGTCTCTGCACAGTGTCGGAGTCTGTCTGAAGCTGTCCGATCGGTACGAGCATCGTCACTCGCCGGCCCAGGGTGGGAAGGTTGAGGAGTTGTTTTCAGCGTTACATTGTCGGCTCCGCCATTACTGTTGTCGTGGTTTTCCTGCGAGCAACAATGAGTGAAATGTTCGAGATAGCCACCGTCAGGTGTAATTGATCTAATTAATTTATCCATAGTCCAGTGAACCAGTGGAATTTTCTGCCTTGTGGCCGTTAGTGTTCTGGTTACCTTCCCTGGCGTCAGGGATTTTCTCTGCCTCGTGATGACTGGGTGTTGTGTGATGTCCTTAGGTTAGTTAGGTTTAAGTAGTTCAAATGGTTCAAATGGCTCTGAGCACTATGGGACTCAACTGCTGAGGTCATTAGTCCCCTAGAACTTAGAACTAGTTAAACCTAACTAACCTAAGGACATCACAAACATCCATGCCCGAGGCAGGATTCGAACCTGCGACCGTAGCGGTCTTGCGGTTCCAGACTGCAGCGCCTTTAACCGCACGGCCACTTCGGCCGGCGTTTAAGTAGTTCTAAGTTCTAGGGGACTGATGACCATAGATGTTAAGTCCCATAGTGCTCAGAGCCATTTGAACCAACCACCTTCCCTGGCCGCTAACGTAGTTTTTACGCAGTGTCTGTTCCTCACGTGTTGTTGCTGCCCAGCATGGTGTGTAGCTTTGGCAGTTCTGAAACGCATTTGTTTGGGGATAGTGATACTTGTGTTTTTTTTGTAGGCGAGGTGGGGTTCTTGAATTCTCGTATATTTCGTCGTGGCAAGCAAGCGGTTGGTCGGTCGGTCCGTGATTGTCCATTGGTTGGGTTCGCACGAATTAAGTGTAGTTGGACTCACCTCCTGTCTCGTCCAAGTGAACGAAGGCAGACCGATCCACTGGAGACTCCTGAGTGTTGTTCTCTTAATTATCCTTTTGGCAGTATTATTGTTGTTGTAATTAAAGCGTATTTTATATTTTAAATTTGGCAAGGTTAGTTCAGGGCCGTCTGCCCTGGAAACATGTTCTCAGTTTCCTTCAAGTCCAAACATTATCGCCTTCTGCTCTTGAAAGCTTATTGTTATTTCCTCTGAAAGATTTTACAAGCTATTGTGGGCCTTCCGCCGTTGGTATTGCAAATAGGAAATTTTTAAATTTAGTGTATTGTTTTACTGATTGTTGCAATACATGTTTCCTTAATTTGCAGGATTTAACTTTGTGGCCTCCAGCCATCTTATTGCGTTTGGTTATCTCTTTCTGTGTACCTTGTGCGCCATCAGCCCTGTTACCATCTTAAAACACTGCGGCCTTCTGCCTTCAGTAATCATTATAGTATATTTGGAATTTGAAGATTTAATCCGGCGGCCTTCAGCCGCTCCGCATGCTGATCTAATATATGTGTACGATTTATCTTATTCCTAAATTTTACTGTGTGTCATGTCTTTTCAAAATTGAACTTATTCTAAAGCATCTGTTTGGAGGCCTTCAGCTGCGAAGCAAGTTTAATTCTTTCATAACTGTATTTGTGAACTAAATGATAATAAATTACAATTGCAAAATGAATGCGACCGGAACTCCCTTAACCCCTTCCTGAATCCTAATTACCTGTTAGCTCTGCGTGATTTAGCGGGCGTTTCATTGGTGTTATTGCTGTAATTCGTGTAATGAAGATTTTGTGTGAGGTGAGTGAGTCATAAAAAGTGTAGGTTATTGTTAGGATTTCTTCTAATTCAAGACCATCCTTTTGTGTTAATTATCTTCAGTCATACTGCATTACGTTTGTAGAATGTGGGCCCTAAATGAAATGAATAAGTTTGGGTAGCATTTGTCATGGCAAATTCTTTAGGTCAGTGTTGAAACAATAAAAACAAGTAAAGCATTGAGCAGTTTAAACAGGTTCTGTAAGCATTTCATAAGTTTAAGTAAAAACGTAGAATTTTAAACTCAATCTCAGCCCTTTCATCGGACTGCCACAGTTTACTGTGTGAATCCTGACTACAGATCACTAGTTTCCAATCATGCACTGTTCAGTGGCGTTGCTCTTTACATCATCTCAAGCGTCACTCACCACAGGTCACAAGAATGTATGGCCTATGAACTGCTGCAGCACTCATGCCCACTAACTCCCTATGCCCAATTATTGAGCTAGGTGGACTGCTGGCACCTTTATGGAACTCAGAAGCTATTCTTTCCGCTGATTTCGTGCCACCCTCCACTGTGCTCGACGGGGCCTGCCAGTAAGTATATGACGCCTGCTTCTTCTTGGTCTAACTGTGAGAGTTCAGTCACGTTTCGTCGTCACACTCACATCATCATCAGTCGACTCGGGGAGCTTTAGAAAGGTTGAAATCTCCCCGATGGATTTTTTACTCAAGTGACATCCAGTGACTAGTCCACGTTCGAAGTCACTATATCTCCTGTTATGCTGTTACGGTTTCTCTTTTGACGACGCCATACTCCCTGCCTCCTTTCATACTTCTGTGTTCGCCTCTCGTGACATCTAGTGATCAATTCAGGTAGTCACGATATTTTTCAAGAGACAGTGTAAGTGTCCAGCTACATTCGGAATCGAGACCTGGATGCTTACCTTTCCCCTCCCATCCCTGTAGTGCATGGTTCCAATTACCACAGCCAGGCACTCCTTACGAATTGACACAAAAACATCAAATCACCACAAGCACCACATCTACCCCCGCTTCCCAATTCTACAGACGCCCTTGGATGGTGCTGTGAGACCAGTGACTCTTAGCGGCGTGGCTTGAAGGCTGTTGCTGAAAAATAAAGTGCCATCCTTTCGCTGATTTTTATTTCTCTCGGAGGCATTCGTGTCTTAGCAGTGTGGGAGAGATATGAAAGTAGTGGAAGGAGTCCGTGACTCGACCGATCTCTAAGTTGGTCCGTGAAGGGTATTCAGACGGTGAAGGGCAGGAGGCGGAGGAGTTTAAATCTTCGTTTCGCACAAAGTTTTAACTGGTCAGGTACAATGACGCAGTGGACGACTTTCAATCAATGCACGGTAAGTAAATTTGTAATTATATCTCCCCAATGGCGCTTTACGCATTAATTGTGGCTGAAACACAATAAATTTAACTGCTTGTGAATTAATGGAGCCCTGCTATCATTTCCTTCTCTTGCAGTTACAATAACCCACTTATGAAAACAAATTACTAGATATAAATCCATTGTGTAAAATAATAGGAATAAAAGACATATTGAATCTACAGACACACACACACACACACACACACACACACACACACACACACACAGAGAGAGAGAGAGAGAGAGAGAGAGAGAGAGAGAGAGCCCATTAGAAACACACATACGTTGCAGCACTTAAATCCAATGTAAACACAGGAATTCTTTGAAATATATTCGGCAGCTGACAGCTCAACAAGCTACGAGTTAAATACGCACAGAACACATCACGTGCTACGCTGAGTGAAAAAAATGAGACTGCTGCAGAAGTCAGAATAAAAATGTACCAAGCGGCAGGCGAGTAAAGAGGCTGCCAAAAATGCATGGTTAGTCGGCAAACGAATGCACGAGAGTGGCGTAATTTTAATACACGTGAAATAATGTCATATCTACCAGAGCACATCTAAAATGCAGCCCTATTACAGATTGCTGACATCGCTTTCAAAACGACTAATCCGAAATACCGCTGTTGTTAAAAAGGAGAGAAAACTGTTTTGGAAATTGTTTCTGAATTTATCTTGTGCAATACACAGTGGCGTAAAGTGGTACGCACGCATTCACCGCAAGTGTCAGGTTCACAATGCTGCAACGTTTCTCTACATCCATAGTGTTAAATAATTTAAGTTTTTAATGGGAAGGTATTAGCAATGAGATCTACTTGTAACAAGGCAATAAATGTAAATCGTTAGTGATGTGGGCTCAATTTAAACAGATGTTGGACGGCTATTATCGATGTACTCCTAGTTTCTCATTCCTAGCAGACTGTCTCTTAAAGCTGCCCTTCTGGGATCATTCGTTGTTGCCACATTTTACTTCAGATTTTGTGTCCATTACATACATAGAAAATGACCTGGAGGAGAACTCCTAATTAGACAGCCCTATACATTTCCATTATTTGATAATGGCTTTAAACATCATTCATTTTTCGTTTTCGCTTCAGGTTGTGTGCTCCATTCACTGAGTCAGCATTTGCGTTCAATATTAATGCATTGCTATTTACTTTCTTTATGTCTATAATATAGTTTAGTTCACTTGTTCGGTAGACACAAACCAGTAATTGTTTCCAGCATCTACAATAGCCAATGGCCTCCAGAGGGGAGGAGATACATCATTCTTGAAATGCTTCCATTTATTTCTTCTTTAGTCGTCGAACGTCACTTCACACTGGAATAAACCGATATGTTAAAGAGAAAGTAGAAACAAAAACAGTACACGTAAAATATAAAACAAACTAAGAATAATAGTAATAATACCGTGTAACATCGAGTTAGCGCATTTCCCGCCGCTTCTCCCTAAAACTACGTATTTATCATTGACAACCAAAACAATGGATTTCAGATAAATATTGTACAGCATTCGCAGTTTGTGCTTTCAGAAATAAATTACGTGAGATTGCACCCAACACGATAAAACATACTGACTCCATATAGGTTGTCAATTGAGGCTTAAAATTTTGTGTTTGTATATTTATCTTTGTTACATAAAGCTTTCAATATCTATTTACGCCTAGCTTCTTCATCTAATGCTTGGTTGTAGATTTATTTGCAAAACATTTATAATCCGCAATACAATTTTTAACTAAAGCTGCGATAGCTGTTTCTCTGTGGCTATACCCTATATGTATCACTAGATGGGTTACCCCTGCCGATACATCATTGTTCCCCTATTAAAACGGAAATGTCGTTATAGCCTACTTTGAAACAATAATTATATTACTGTTTGAATGAACTATGGACATTGCTGAAGTGAAGTGGCTTGCGTGCCTCAATGACACCGATACCGCCGATGCAACCACATCGGTGGGACATCTGTGGACAGTGAAGACTAACGTATGTCTCCTGTGTGTAGAATGTTTGAGATTGACAATATGCCATCAAGCTTTCGTAAAAACATCATTGCCGCGCGGGGTAACCGCGCTGTCTAAACCACTTTGCCACTCTTCGCATGGATCCCACAGTCGGAGGTTCGAGTCCTCCCTCGGGCATAGGTGCGTGTGTGTTGTCCTTAGCGTAAGTTAGTTTAAGTTAGATTAAGTAGTGTGTAAGCCTAGGGACCAATCACCATGATAATATACAGAATAATGGACATAAAACTGATAATCTCTTTGACGACCATGAGTCTGACTTTCGAACAGGTAAAAGCACCAGAGTGGCGGTCCTGACGTTACGATTGATAATGGAAGCAAGACTGAAGAAAAATCAATACACGTTCATAGGATTTGTCGACCTGGGAAAGGAGTTCGACAGTGTAAAATCCAGCGAGATGTTCGAAATCATGACAAAAATAGGGTTAGGCTTTAGGAAAGGATGGGTATTATACAATATGTACAATAACTAAGACGAAACAATAAGACTGGTAGCCCAAGAATGAAGTGATCAGATGGAATAGGGTGTAAGACAACTAAGTATCCTTCACCCCTACTCTTCGAGTTGTACATCGAAGAAGCAATGTCGGAAATAAACGAAAGATTAAAGAGTGGGACTAAAATTAAAGGTGAAAAGGATAGCAATATACGATTCGTTGATGACATTGCTGTCCTCAGAGAAAGTGAGAAAGAGTTACAGGAGCTGTTGAATGGGATGAGCAGTCAAGAAGAACAGACATTTGACTGAGAGTTCATCGAAGAAACCCAAAAGTAATGAGACGCAGCAGGCATAAAAACAGCGAGATTCTTAACGTCAGAACTGGTGATCACGAACAAGATGAAGTTAAGGAATTCTGACACATAGACGAAAAATAAACACTGACAGATGACGAAAGAAGGACATAAAAGGCAGATTATCTCTGGCAGAAAAGGTATTCCTGGCCAAGAGAAGTATTTGCTCTCGAACATACGCTTACGTCTGAGGAAGACATTTCTGAGAATGTACGTTTGAAGCAGACAGTTCTATGGTAGTGAAACATGGGCAGTGGGAAAACCTGATCAGAAGAGAAACGAAGTATTTAAGATGTAGTCCTGCAGAAGAAACGTGAAAATTAGATGGACTGATTGGTAAGGAATTAGGAGTTTCTTCGCAGTATCGGAGAGGATTGAAAATCTGTAGAACACTGACAAGTAGGAGCACGATAATATTGCATCTGTTAAGATATCAGTAAATAATTTCCATGGTACTTGAGAGAGCCGTAAATGGTAAGAAGTGTAGAGGAAGACAGACGCTGGGACACATACTGCTAATAGCTGATAACATAGGTTGCAATTCCTGCTCTGAGATCAAAAGGTTGGCACTGGAGAGGAACTTGTGGCGGATCCCATCAAACGAGTCGGGAGACTGATGACTCAAAAACAAGAGAAATGGTTCTTGAAGCTGAGCAGCAGCATTCCACTACTTGTGGATCAACTGTATGGATGACTGACTGGTCTGGCTTTGCATTATTAGCCAACATGGCTTTGGTACGCTGAACTGCCGATGGTTAAAGGCAAGTTGTTATTTTTTTACTCTATGCAATACGGCTCTACTGTATGGTTGAGTGATGAAGGCATCACTTTGTTAAAGTATTTGGGAGCTAAAATAGTCTCCCATTTGGATATACTGACGGAGACTGTTGAGGACGATGTTATCAACAAAATTAAAAATGGTGTTCGTCCGATCTTAGAGTTTGTTTTAATCGTGCAAGCAGATTAGAGAGTTTAAAAATGGAAGAGGATCGTTTGAATTTATGTACAGGGTGTAACCAAATTCCCTTCACAGACTTTGAGCACAGGTTCGTTAAAAAAAAAAAAAAAAAAAAAATGACAAGAGAAACATGGGCTTTGAAATGCGTAGGGGCTAAGAGGGCTTGTTCATCTCCGATACTGTATTACAAAATGTCTTCTACTGCAAACACTTTGATAGAAGCTAGTATGGACCAAAACATAAAAAATACTTCTAGCAAATATGTACACTAAAATTCATACCTTGGGATCTATCAACACTTGTTTGTATTTGTTACTGTGAAAAACAGCTTCTTCCTATTGAACAAGTAGTCATAGCTGTTAAGGTATGCATTTCAGAGCCTATTTTTATTGAACAGTTATTCCTTATTTTGCTCCACCCTCCCTCCGCTCAAAACACGGAAAGCAGAGATTTGCCATTAAAATATATATATTTCACAGTATCGAAGATAAACAAATGCTTCTAAAGTACGCATTTTAGAGCCAGCGTTTATTATAGTTTTTTAGTGTACGGAAGTTGTCATCACAATCTGTAAAGAATATTTAGATACACGAAATATGGCAGGAATTGGCGAAGTGCGGTGATAGGAAACACGGGACTTCCGGTCACATGAGGGCAGGTCTACAAATATTGAATCAAGTGGAATAATGCAGGAGTAGGTCTAAAAGTGCATAATGATTTAGGAATGCTGATAAGCTACTATAAACAGCTTGGTGAATGCAGTATTGTAGCCAAGATAGAAACGAAGCCAACATCCACTACGATAGTGCTAGTTCTATGCCAACTTGCTCTCAGATGACGGAGAGATTGATAGTTTGTGTAGTGAGATGAAAGAAGTTTTCAGATAGATAAGGGAGATAACAATTTAATTGTGATATAGGACTGGAATACGGTAGCTGGGAGGAGAAAGAGAAATGGATCAACAAAGACTAAGGAGGGGGGGGGGGGGGGGGGCTAAGGACTGAAAGAGAATCCGCCAGGTAAAATTGTGAACATAGTACAATTAAATCAAGGCTAACAGTTTTTTTATTTAAGTATCATCCAAAGCGTTTGTACACGTGGTGGAGAATTACAGACACTGTGAGGTACAAAACTGATTATATAACTCTTTTTTACGTCAGTATCGACATTAGACTGTTGTTTAGCAACAACAGTCTAATGGTGGTACTAACTTTAAAGAAATATATGATGACTGTGGCCCCGCGCTATGAACAAATGATTGACTATATAACGGTAAGTCAGAGGTATCGCAACTAGATTTTAAACTCTAAAACATTTCTTGGACCAGATGTGGACAATGATAATGATTTGTTGGTTATGAACTGCAGATTAAAACTAAATAGATAGCAAAAAACATAGCAAATTAAGGAGACGGTACTATGATAACTAGAAGGAAACAGTGGCACTTGAGAGATTAGAAAGGAATATTAGGCTACGATTGGCTCAGATAGGGTAAGGAATACGATACAAAATAAATCCGTAGCGTTGAGAAATGATACACTGAAAGCAGCAGAGATCACAAATGTAAAAAGACAAGCCCTAGTTAAAGTGAAAGAGAAACCATGAATTTTAAAATGGAATTGACAGAAAGGACAAAATGGTTAAGCATAAATGGCCAGAGGACACATTAAAAGCTGTACAAGATAGATACCGCCTACAGCTACATTAAAGAGACCTATGGAGAAAAGAGAAACATCTGAATGAATATTAAGAACCCAGATGGCAAGCCAGTGTTAAGCAGAGAAGGAAAATCTGAAAACTAGAAGGAACATATAGAAAGGCTTTAGAAGGGAAAGTACATTGAAATCACGATCTAGTAGATGTAGATGAGATGTGATATATGATACTACGAGAAGACAGAGAACGAAAAGACGCTGTTCGTGACAAATCCCCATGGAGCAAACGGCATTCGCTCAGAATTATTGAGTCCTTAGGAGAGTCATACGTGACAGAACTATTCCATCATGTGTCCAAGACATATGAGACTGGCGAAATACCTTCACACTTCAAGAAGAACGTTATACTTCCAAATACAAATGAAGAAGATGCTGACTGGTCTGAATGTTAGCGAACGTAAGTCACTCCTGCAAACTACTGACACGAATTACTTACAGAAGGATGGAAAAATTGGTAGACGTCGACCTCAAAGACAATGAGTTTGGATTCTAGTGAAATTAATGCGCACGAGAGGCAATTTTTATCCTACAACTTACATTAGAACATAGGTCGAAGAAAGGCAAATATAGATCGGAAGAATTTGTAAATTCATAGAGAGCTTTTTCACAATGTTGACTGGAACACTTTATTTGAAAATTTGAAGGTTGCAGGGATAAAACACTGAAATCGAAAGGTTTTTTCACATGAACAGATACCAAACTGAAGTTATAAGAGTCGACTGCTGTGAGGGCTCTTTCTGCCTTTACGCTAAGAATTATGTAACAGCACAAACAATTAAATTCACAATATAAACACCGTATTATTCAGGCTATTATTAAAAACGGGAAGCAAATAGCCATTCTTGTGAAAGATATTTTAAAAGAATGTACATACTTATGGATGAAATCTTCTTTTAGCTAATTGTTCTTTGCCAATATTTTTCTCAGTGAGAAATTTCCATCCTTCAAGTACGATTACAGACAGTATACAAAACATTTACAGCAGCCATAACTTCTTTGGTCTAAAAATTTTTCAAGCCATAATATAATATTAGACGAGACACCAGGAAAATGTTGATCTGTTGAATGAGTTCTACGTTTCATCAATTCCTTCTGCACATCTCTTAGTTTTCACAATGGTAGTGCACTTTCGTAGGCAGGTCAATTCCAATGTTGAACGACTGATTTATTTTTATTTCGCAATCGACGGAACAACTCACGTGTCCTTCCACCTAGTTGGTACAGAAGACTTCCGAGGTATTCACCAATAATTTTATCAAGCTTTTGTCAATTTTATCGGTAATATTACTCCCTTTCATATTCCAGAAAGAAACGGCAGCTAAACGGCATGTGAAATCGAATGTGTCACGACGTCACACAAGATGAATTCGACATCCCTATGGTACTGCCTCACTTACGGTTGTCATTCTTGTGTTTTACGTGAAGGGGGAACCCGGCATATCAGTTATGGACACAACTCAGCAAATAAATTACGTAGATTCCTTTTAAAACCGATCCAAACGATACGCTCACATTACTTTTCTTGTCTGCTTCTGTTCGGTGTTCATCAAATTAGGGAACCATTTTCCAGAATAATTTCTCAGAGTTACGTACACTCATATTCAGAAAAAACAGAACACCTTGAAGACTAGAGATAGGACGTTCATATTCACAGGACATGGATATTAGTGTGTTCTGTAGAAATGATTGGTATCTGATGCATGCAGCTCACGGGTTCAAGGCCAACATCGATATCGCAATACATCACCACCTACTGGTAAAATGCGATTGCGACTCTCGATGTCGGTATAAATCGAAGGTAATGGGTCAGTGCGACTTGAGCAGCCGTGAAGGATACCTCGCAGACGTATGCGCGAACCGTACCGTCAAGTCAGTGAATTTGAAGTTGGGCGCGTTATTGTCATGAGAGTATGTGATGCACACATGCGGGAAATTGCTGCTCGTGTGGGGCGAAGTGTTACGGCAGTGCAAGGGGTGTGTGCCGAGTGGTTCACGAATGCCGTAGAACACGAGGAGATGGGTCAGGTCGCACCACCCAGACCACCCCACGAGAAGGTCGACGCCTCGTCCGAATGGCATTGCAGGACAAGTGTCTGTCGTCGTCGGCTCTGGCGCATCATTGGGGCAGTGGAACACATCGTATAAAATCACGAGTGGCAGTCCGTCGCCGTTTATCACGGAATGAGTTACGTGCTCTTCGTCCACTTCTCCGCCTCGTCATTGACGAATGTGCAGAAACATGCTAGACAGCAGTGGTGTATAGAATGACGGCACTGTGGACAAGAGTGACATCAGATAGTGTTTTCGGACGAGTCCAGGTTCTGTTTGTTTGAAAATGATGGCGTTGTTTTGATTTGCTGCAGAGAGGGGGAGCGGCATCACAGCAAGAACTCAAAGCCTTATGGTGTGGGATGCTATTGGGTACAACACGCATATCACATTTGGTGTGTGTCCAGGGCGCTGTGACCAGTGTGACCTACGTCAATGACATCCTCCGACCCCTAGCCATAGGCTTTCTGCACAACACCCCACACGCCAATTTTCAGCAAGACAATGCACGACCACATGTTGCTGCACGACCACGAGCGTTCTAGATGACACACAATGTCAGTCGTTTGCCCTGGCCCTCCAGATCGCCTGAGCCGTCACCAGTCGAAAATGTTTCAGAAAAAAAATGTAAATGTCGTGTGACTAGGGCCTCCCGTCAGGTAGACCATTCGCCGGTTGCAAGTCTTTCGATTTGACATCACTTCGGCGAATTGCGCGAGGATGTGGATCAAATGATGATGATTAGGACAACACAACACCCAGTCCCTGAGCGAAGAAAATCTCCGACCGAGCCGGGAATCGAACCCGGGTTCTTAGGATTGACCTTGTGTCGCGCTGACCACTCAGCTACAGAGGGCTGAGATATGGTGGAATGACGGGTACAGCTCTGCGGCCAGTGCCAACCACCACAGATAAACTTTGCCAGCAGGAGAATTCAACATGGAAGGCTATACCACAGGACGCCATTAGCGCCTTATATGCGACGATGCCATCCAATTGGATCAAGTTATCAGGGTCCATGGCGACCCTGTGCCTTCTAGGCCACATGACACATTCTGATCCAAGGTGATTGAAATGTTAATCATGTCTTCAGAACATACCAGATGTGCTACACACACACACACACACACACACACACACACACACACACACACACACACACACACACGCCTCTACGTAATATATATGTATATATTACCTACACGTGTGTGTGTGTGTGTGTGTGTGTGTGTAGCACATCTTTGTATCCATTTTGGTTCAGCTTACAGCTGTTCTGCTGTGGATTATTCAATGATATAGCACACTTTTCAAATGTTTGCATCTGGATATGTTTCACGAAAATTATCTGCAACAGAATTAATTCCACAGGGACTCAAAAGTCCATTTCTAAACTGCTCCAGTTAAGGAGATAATCTGATCCTAAGTCATCCGAAACAAAGAATTTTATGAAGACATAGTATTCATGTTTACGTATAACACACACTAAGAGCAAATTTTTCTTTGTCTTTGTAACACATTCCGACGTAAAAGCTGCACGGTGTTTATAAAACATTGGAAACTTGTAAACACTAGGAACCGATGTTCCGGTTGGATTAACTTCTGCCATTCTACATGGACTTTTTCGTAGATGCGAATTTCCTATTGAACCAAACTATGTTTATTCTCTAAGATTCACTGATTGCCAAGCCAGCTCAAGTCACATAAATATTAACTCAGTTTTACCCTATGGTCTATGACAAGGTAACCGCAAAATGGTAATTTAAGTATCGGACTTCGTATCAACGGATCAGGAAATGAGCGTTACCGAATGCTTCCTATTACACTTTTAACGGCCATAGGAGGTGGGAGGACGTGTTGGTACATCGGGAGAATGTTTAACAAAGTAAGTTTGTAACACGGAAAATTGAGATAAAATGCCTTCTGCACCATACAAAATTTTTCGCCGTTTAATATCCGTTGATACCTTGTACACTACATGTAATTATGTATCTGTTAGCCTTATTGTGGAAGCTATATTTAACATGCAAGTGTCTTTATTTCTGATCGTATATAACTGATTGTAATTTTGATTGTTGGGTAATAGACAAAGGAACTTTATTTAGATGATTCTATAGCAACTACGAGAAGTCAGTTTCTGTGCCGTTGTTGATCTTTCCGCATGGAAAATTTCTGTCACGCTGCGAGCAGAGAGAAGGCAGAGCGGCTTGAGTCATGAAAGAGTGCGGAAGTGTTTGTAGAGCGGACACTCAGACGCGGTGTGCAGCCTTGATCCCGCCAATACAGTCGCACCCACTTCGTTTACCGGCGAGTGTTGAGAGAACGGTAGGAGTGGACAGGCGGAGGAAGCTGCAATTCTCACTGCTGCCTGTCCCATAACTATCCGTGTCTCTGGAGACGACTTTTCGTTCTCAACCAGCAGCGGCAACAGCAGCAGCTCACCATTGCCGTCGGCTACATTCTCCATCGTCTGAAAAGCTACGACGCCGTAAGATTGTCAACAGACAGAGTATAGTTAATTCTGTGCAGGTATTGCCCAGTGGCATTTATTTCACTTGACTAACTTTCTTGGATAATAACCTGCAATAGTTAAGATCTGTAGGGCACATACACTACCAAGCAGACCCCATTCCTTCCTATCCAAAGACAGAGTGACGTAAAAATATGAAAATTGATTAACTATTAACTGGCAGTTTCGTTTGTCTGCTAATGACGAGCTTCAGTCTAAATTTTGCTGGGTCAGTGACTGTTCATTCTTGTATTGCATAACGTAGGTTTAACGTATTCGCTGTTTTAAGTATTAACTTCACTCACTTAAAATAACGTAAAATTACGCTGGTAAAACTAATAAGTAAAAACTCAGCACAAATTAAGAGCGCTCAATTTCACTTATTTTGTATTTATCATGGCGAGTGACTTCTGCTGGCTTGTTCTTACGTTAAAGTAAAATCTGTTGCTTACAGTAAATTCAATTCAGTCCTTCAATAATTAAAATGAAATTGCTGGTCTTTTTACAGATATTGCACTAAGTTACGCTGAGATTACTAAAATAATTTTTCAACGTAACTAACTTTCAGTTACAATCAGTCATTTATTTAAGCAGCAACTTCATTTTAACTCTGCTTTCAAAATGTAGTATTTGGGATTAAGTAACTGCAGACTCAGTGCTTTCCAGTTCATTTACTCTCTCTTGAGTTATCGTGTTGTGGAAAAGTGTGACAACCTTCTGTTAGCACGCCAGTGATTACTTGCTTACTTTTCTTTGTTACTATCTTCCTTAAGATCTGTATATTAATTTCCTGCTCACGACCGTTTAACTACCCTTTTCTTTGCTAATCAGTATTTTTTTGTATTAAATATTACGGGTTTCCATTTTTCCCCATGTGTGGTTCGCGAGGGATTGCAGTGTATTCCACCCATTTCAAAATTATTATCAATATTTAGATTATGTTTAGAATAGATTCTTGCTTCAGAATGGTTTTTTGTACACTTAACGATAGCCTTAATAGCTGTAAAATTTCATTAGGCATACGCAATCACGGTCTTTCATATCCCGACCCAGTAGGCCGTTGAGGAAGGCAGAAGTTACAAGTTGGTGACAAAGTGATATTTATTCACATGTCGGAGCGCACTCCTCAGTTTCAGTAAGCTTTCACTATAACATTAAGGCTCTGTAAGGGGAAACTTTGTTCTTACATTAATCAGAATTACTCTGCGTGGTTTCGGTTGACTAAGGAACGCAACACTGACGGTCATATGCTCACACAAACAGAATGAAATATTCACAGAATGAGCGAAAGAAAACTCGCAATTTTCTAGTAAAGACTGAGGCGTCAAAACTGGTTTGTGACTCACGGTGTAAAGGAGCACGAAACGAAATCCTGGTCACGATGCATGAGGTAATAGTGAGTAAATAAAGAAAAATGTCGGACCCACCTGAATCTAGAAAAGGGACCGCAAAGTTTTCACTTTGGGGAACCCCATAATGCTTCTGACAAACTATTTCAAATATTATAGAACAATCCTAACATGAAAAACCCTAAAATAACTCCCATCCATAATCGCCTACTAAATGCGCATAGAAGGGGCACATCATACTCACCAGACATCACCAGGGCGACTGCCAAACTCTGCACCAAATTCAACGTACCTTGCCTCCGTGCATAGAGACAGAAGGAATATGGAGACTGCAAACTGACCAATACAAATTTTTCGGTGGTAGCAGGCGTCACCTCGAGTCAGGTGGCAAAGATGGCTTCTTAGCTCAAAATTTTATCAGTTCAACTTCTAAAACTTGAACAAGTACTTGCCTTGCACGTGGGTCTGAGGTCCTGTGTTAAGAAAGCCCGGACACATAAACGCCATTCCTGTCTGGCACCCAAATAAATCTTCCAAAAATTAAACTCAACGGCCATTTCCAGGTCATGCTACAAATCTGAACCAAGAAGTTCCACCTGAATTTACTAATGTGCATGCATTTGCTGTTACCCTAATATTCATACAAGCTAGAAAAACACATATGTTTCAA
The DNA here is from genome assembly GCF_023864345.2 of Schistocerca serialis cubense. NCBI lineage: Eukaryota > Metazoa > Arthropoda > Insecta > Orthoptera > Acrididae > Schistocerca > Schistocerca serialis. Next base: position 67,585,823 of record NC_064644.1, read on the forward strand.
TGATGCCGACTCCAAGCCACGTTCTAGGCGCGCAGTCCGTAACCGCGCGACTGCTACGGTCGCAGGTTCGAATCCTGCCTCGGGCATGGATGTGTGTGATGTCCTTAGGTTAGTTAGGTTTAAGTAGTTCTAAGTTCTAGGGGACTGATGACCACAGTAGTTAAGTCCCATAGTGCTCAGAGCCATTTGAACCATCCAAGCCACGACCCTCTGAGCCTGCAATAAACAAATTGGCAATAATGGGAGACAACGGCATTCCCATCGCAATGCCATCCGTCAATTCATAGTACTGGTCACTGAAAAAAAATTAAATGGAAATCAGTGCATGCTAATTCAACACCAAACTGAACCTCAGTTAACCCTAAAAAATGACTCAGAAGATCACCATTGACGAGAGAGATCACATAAAAGTCTCCTAAAACACCAGAGTCATTGTAACACAATTCTTCAAATAGACGTAAGAATTCAGCCGAGTTCTTAACGTGATGCTCACACCAACCTACCAGTGCGTTCATCAGAGTAGTAACGTTTTTTGCTACACGATATGTTCAAAATGGTTCAAATGGCTCTGAGAACTATGGGACTTAACATCTGAGGTCATCAGTCCCCTAGAACGTAGAAACACTTAAACCTAACTAACCTAAGGACATCACACTCATCCATGCCCGAGGCAGGGTTCGAACCTGAGACCGTAGCGGTCGCGCGGTTCCCGACTGTAGCACTTAGAACCGCTCGGCCGCATCTGCCGGCTACACGATATGTGAGAACATCAGTGTTACAGTAGTCATAGCAGAAACACCTTCCTTGTGGATCTTCGGAAAGCCATATAACCTAATGGGACCTGCACAGTAATATATTACCCTCTTGATACTGCAATGAGACAACGATCATTTTTTCAGAAGGCTGTTAGCCCTCATATCCACACGTTTTTTGGGTTCGTCATCGATACTCTGAATCAGATAGCAACCAGTGTACTCCTGCCTGCCCAGTACCTCTGTAGCATTGCCCTTCTCTGCGGGTAACAGAACAAAATCTGTATACACTCTGAGCGAACGTTAAAGCACTCCTCTCAGCTGCTGCCATATTACTCTTACGAGTATGCACTCCTTTCCGCACACAGCTTGCATCTCTTCTAACCGCCTCTGCAGCACCAGGAGGTAATTTGAAATCAGCCTGTTGTACAGAACTTATAAAAGCAACGACTGGTATATGCTGAGCGTCCGTCCAAACTTTAAACAATTCCCTAACACTGATAAAGCTGTGTCATCGACAGCTTGCTTCGTGAAATTGATGATTGACTGTCGAGATACAATATCAGACTCCGAGCCATGGGGAAGTTCAAACTTCGAAGAATTCCGACAGTTAGTGAGTTAAATTCCCAGCCAGATAGCTGCCACGAAGCACCGTATCGCCAATACCATGTAAATTCGAAAAGTTTTGAAGTAATCATTAAATGAAGCAAAAATTATTCCTCAGAATGGTTACAGTGAAAGATCAGACATTCTCTGTGCTATCGACTGCACGCTCGTCGTGTTAGTGATGATAATATCTAGGTAGCACCTAAGTCTACCGCCATTTTGCCTTGCGCAGGAAGCTTTTACCAACTGATTGGTCATATTTTTCGGAAATATGATGCGAACTGTGTTTCTCGACCACCATTAAGGTGAGGGCCCATTATAGTGCCCGTGAAGGATGATTTTGGTCTGCGTAAGGCGGGTGTATGTCGTATTCCTTGCAGTTGAGGTATGTCATATAATAGTCAATCAGGACCGATATATCGGTCACTGCAGAACATTGCCTTAGTACTGGTCATCCTACGGAATGTAAAAACATGGATATTCTGGCATGCCCTTCCAGCTATTAAGACAGCTTTAATTAGGAAGCAGTTTAAATTACTGTAGCATGTGATCTTGTAAATGGAGGCTTATGCCTAATTCAGAGTGGAATCCTGCTCTCTCCCTTATCGAAAAACGGAGGGACAGCTATGTTGCCACCCCACCGATTAGTGCGTGCGTGTGTGTGTGTGTGTGTGTGTGTGTTATCTCTCCAGATACACTCTGCATATCAAGGTTTTAAATTCCCTTGCAGAGCACTTCCTCCCTCCATAAGTCCCTTCAGTATCACACGAGGTGCACCTGTCGAAATATCGGTGGTTGTCGATTAAGTCTAGCAGCTGCATTCCCGTAAGTTTCTTTTTTTTTTTAACATTTTATATGTCGAACGGAAATCACGTTTCACACAACTGTATTTGTCTCCTCCAATGCCTTGTAGTCAACACCATTGAAACATATGCGGTTTCTCAGATATGTAGATGATAGATGTTCAGCCTCAGGGTGGTGAGAATTTAAATAGTTTTTAGGACATCTGAATTCAGTCATCCGAAAAATTCATTTCACAATTGAGATGGAAAAGGGTGGCTGCTTCCTTTCCTTCATGTGTTGATCAGGAGGAAGACTGATGGTATCTTTGGGCATGCTGTTTATATGAAGCCAATTCAGACTTACTTGTAGTTGTCACCATCTGGCTCATCGTGAAGGAGAAATTCGTAGGCTGGTTCACAGGGCCCTCATCTCAGATTCTTAAGGATTGTCAGCTGAGTTAGCCCATCTCGAAGTCATCTTTCGTCAGAATAGTTATTGTTAGACAGATCAGATAAGCATTCCGTGTTCGACCAACTGTGCGCCGGGTGAGTGCTAAGAATACTGCAGCCCTATATCCTTATGCAGGGAGCATTTCCAACAAGACTGGTTATATATTGTGGAAAAATGATGTGAAATAATATTATTAAGGAAGCAGAATAAAATTAGCAACTGACGTCAAACAAATACATGGAAATTTTTTCCTTAAATTCTACATGGTATCCTGTCACCTCCCTTGTCGAAAAACAGAGGGACAGTGTGAATGCTACCTCAATACCTTGGTTGTTAATAATCACTGTCGATATCTTCTGACATCGGCCGTCTTTGCTTCTGTAGTGATGCTAGTTTTTCCCTGTGTGTGTGTGTGTGTGTGTGTGTGTGTGTGTGTGTGTATGTGTGTTATGAGATACCTCCTCCACCGGCTCACACCGTCAGAGGCTCAGGACAAAGCCAGCCCAACCCTATGTGGCGAGTGCCAGAGAAGCAGACACTGGTGTTGTTCTACAACCACGTAAGGGTAAGCGAGTAGGCGCATTCTCCTCGCTTAAGAGTGGACACGTTACGAAGAGCCTGGAGGACAATGAAAGACGTGCCGAAAACTGGTGAACCCCTGCAGCCATTAGGATGAAACGTCAAGAATACACATGCGAAAGAATGGGAATTTTTCTAGCCAAGAAGCAGTCGTTTTACCTGTCTAAGAAAGCAAGAACGTGTCGACAATTCAAGCATCTCACAGGAGCGTATACAAAGTGGGAAGATGTCGCAGAAGGAGGCATGTGAAAGAAATCAGCCATCTTTAACAGACGATTTCTGGACAATAGGGACATTCCTTATTCATCACGGACGCTAGCAGGTTTTGAGACGAAAAGCAAACATCAATCTGTCCAGGCCTCACCCAAAGATAGCGACATAAAAGAAATGTCGTGTGGGTGCTCTTCTCACCACGACTTCGGAATGCAGGAAGACATCGGAAGAATGTGCCTGCAACGCTGGTGAAATCGTGAGACAGGCGGCAGTTCGCGAGTCACACACAAGCCCACGCAAGATGGGGAGTTCCCAACTGTACAGAGAGGTGTGACCATGAAACGGCGATCAGTCATTGTACGGCATTGCAGACTGAGTCCGCCGATGACAAAGCCGCAAGAGGAGGAAATTTCGAGGAATCATTGAGAAGATAGATGGATGAGGAGTGAAGGACAGTCGGCGAGACAGCGCGGAAGCAAGAGGACATGCGGGGTCTTTCATTGGTCGCCAACATCCGTCTTGCGACACCGTGGTATCGCAGCTTCGGCCACGGAACTCACAATGCACAGACAATGCAGAGATTGTACCTGGGTCTCGCCGTAAGTCCGCTGTTGCTGATGAGGGCAGCCGACTGGCGCCGCACAGCTCCGAGGCGAAGCGCCGTACCGTCACAGCGCCTGCCACCGTCAGCATTACACAACGAATGATATCGAATAACGATGAGACGGTTCGTCGCCCTGCCCCTCCTACCCCTTAATAACTGAGTCGTGTGTACACCCAGTCAAATCGACACTGAAATTTATAATTTTGTTTTGGTTTGTGTAGGCGGTACCGAAATAAATCAATTTTTTTAATGTTTAAATCATCTTAGTAATCTGTTCCATTAATACATTTACCCCTTAAACTCACAACCTTTCGTGTTTGATTTAGTTTAAATTCTGATATCAGTTAATCGTTGGCTCCCAGTGCGAGGCGGCCTCATCAGTAACTTTCACTCTGTATGATGTCAACAACAGTTTCTCGTGTTCACAAGAGTTATCTTTCGGTGTATGCTTTGCTTACCGTGGTTTCCGAATTCCCTTCACAGCACTTCCTTGCTGCATTTGTGCCTTGAAGATGAAAGGGGATGTACCTGTCGAAATTTCGGCGGTTGTCAAATACGTCATCCAGCTACATTACCATATTTGAAGTAAAGTTATATCTGGCGTTATGTGATAATTAGAAAGAAAATTAGTCAAAATATAAACGGAAAGAAGATCTATGTATTGCCTCCGAACTGTTGCTAGATGTGTTCGTATTTGTATATGTTCTCTAGCAAATAAGTGTTGATGTTCTGAACTATTTAGATGACACCCTTCGAAATGTATCTCTTCCCAGGATTTTACCACACAAACTTTGTGACGAACACTCGTTACGAATTTTGCTTTGACGATTTATCGTATCTAGTACTTTATTCCAATTTTCTGTGTCAAGGATGGTTTCTTAGAACCCCTTTTTTCACATCTGAATCAAACGAAATGACATTACGTCAATGTTTTGAACAGTGTGAACTCATCCCAATTTGACGGCTACTTCGCCTTCCGTTCCGTTGACGCCCCCTGTGAATCGACCTTTAGGGGTGCGACCGTCGTTCTTTTCCCGAAAATCACGCGCCTCGCCACGCCAATAAAGATTTAGCTGAACCGTGCCGTGCCGCCCTACGCCGACAGCGATGGCAGAAATCACCAATAAGTCACGTGACCAGAGCCATAAACAGGGGCGCAGGACTAGGGGGGGTTGGGTTGGGGAGGGTTGGCAGGCTGGGCTGTTTGGGCAGGCGGGCCACGTGCGTGCCACGGACGTGCCACGTGTTAATTGCGGCGAGCACGCTGCCAATTAGTGTCCGGGAGGGGAGCGCCGCGGAGCAGCACAGCTCAGCTCCGCTAGAGGGCCGCTGAGGCCAGGGCAGGGGGCTACGGCCTCTTGGATACGAGAGACAGCACGTGTTCTGGACCCTTACTGCTGTTTCAATAGCCTGAGAGAGTATTTCTGCATTGGTATCTACCTCAACAATCTGCCATCCGCTGCATTCTGTGAGTTATTGCGTATACTGTGTGGTACACATTTAAAGGTCTCTACTCATTGCTTTCATGAAATGACCACGAGACAAATGTCTACCACTGTTTGAGCTGTTTAATCATCTACACAATAACTAGAGAACTAAACATATTACATTCTGGCAGAAAGGTAAAACACAGTCAATAGCCAAAATATCTTGGAGTATACCCATATCGCTCCCTCACCTTTAATATGCATCCTGGAGTCACAGAACAAAATTGAAAACGAGAAACAGTTTGATTAGGAAAATAGCTGGAACTAGCATGAGAGCATATGCAAAGGCCACTACGCGTATCAGTACTAGCACTGGTCTATTCTGTTGCTGATTATTGCTCTCATTTATGGAGCAGAAGCTATCGTGTAATACAATAAGGGTGTAAGAGGTCCATGATTAAGGAATTTGTTGCTGGCGCACTCGAACAGATGTAATTTAGAAGGATTGCTCATGCGCTGCCTGCGATATGTAAGGTATAAGAGAATCTCAGACGAGAGAGCAGTGTTGTCAGCAGTAGGAACTGTGTAGCAGTAGCAGTAAGTTGTTGCTAGCAGTCGTGTGTATGAAGTAGGCTGGGAGAGTCGTGGGGAGCGATGGCGGAGCCTGAGCGTTGTAGTATAAGGCAAAAGCAGCCTCTCGCATATGTAGTATTGTTATATCAAGTCCCATGTAAATGTTTAAAAGAAACTCTTAATAATAATCTTTTTTATAAGAATTAACTTTTGACAATCATTCCTCTCAATTTAAAGAATTTACTAATTTCTCCAATCCATGGTCATCCCGATTATTGCAAAGTAAAATCAGTTGTTTTCTTTTATACATGACAAAACTATCCGCCAGCATTGCACTGGGCTGAGCCAGAAAATCTTATTATAAGAGCAGATATATATGCGTTATCCGGTGACTTCATTGAGGTAAGAATTTTCTCTTTTTTTTTCAGAATGATCTTTCAGGGCCTTGACGCAGCGCTGCTGACGTCCAAAATTTACCAGTTTAAATTCACAGTCAATTATTGAAAGGTCACATTTTTATTATTCCTAGGTTACGGAATAATAAACTGTTGGAAGGTTACGCTGAATGTGAATGAAATAAGTAATTATATTGCTTTTACTGTTGGGAGGTTAGGGAATTTTTTTGTGGGGAGGCTACACTTTTCGACAACCGGCCAGGATCGTATTTTTGTGAATTTCTCAAAAGTATTCAGTTATATATCTGCTCTTTTTTACCTAATGTTAAATGGAGTTTGCATCTGGCGCAACGCATTTACTAATTTGTCATTCTTTCTTTCACAGATCATCGGCAATTTATTGCTCTTTATTGTAATTGTATTTGTTCAATTTTGCTTTGTCTTTGTTTGATTTTGTACTTATCTTTGACTTGTGAAAATGCCGCGAAAAACTCCTAATAGTACATCGCGATCCGTAATGACTGAAAAAGCCGACTTAAATAATTTGACTGATAATACTAGCGACACTCAGTGTCATAGTGATAATCCTCTAATTACAGATAGTCAGTGCGTGCTGACGACCAGTAATGATTTTATTTCAAATGATGAGCAAACAAATCCAATTATGTTAACGACAATTGATGACGCGCCACGTTCCGTTACAATGAACGCTGCTCAATTTCATACACCTGACTTGCAAAATTTACACAGTGAACAGATAAATGTTTCTGATGAAGATGAACAATACACACAAAACACGCCAAATTAATTTGATTTCGATGTAGAGACCTACAGTGAACATCCGATTGGCAAACATTTTTGTGAATCAGACAATGACCAAATGGTTACACAAAACGTGACACATGCAGATACACCATCACACAGCACAGAGAATACAGCAGCTAATTTTGGCATTGAACGAATTATGCCATTATTGCCACAACTTAATGAAAATCTCAAACAACAAATTAATGAAAACAACGAAAATCTCAAACAACAACTTAATGAAAATCTCAAACAACAACTTAATGAAAATCTCAAACAGTCGAATGAAAAACAAGACAACAATTACAAACAACTTAATGAAAATCTCAAACAGATTAATGAAAAACTTGACACCTCTACTGAGCAGCTTACAGAACAGATTACAGCCGTTGCCGAGCAATGTAACGAAACTTAAAAACAATTTCGTGAGGAAATTAAGGCTTCTGCTAGGAACAGTAGTGAAGAAATTAGATCTGTTGCACAAGAATTAAGTAACACACATGCAGCCACAACGAAATTACTTAGAGATGAAATTAGTGCAGTCGCTAAACAATGTTCTGAAAACGCAACACTGTTACGCAACGAGTTTAAATTAATGTCACCAGAACTTTCACGCACACTAGATGCGAAAGTAGACATTAAATTTGAACAAGAAAACAGCCAAATTGACGAACGTTTTAATCACCACCTACAAAACTGTGAAACGCGTTACCGTAAATTTATACAGGAACAGAACAAAGTAAAGAAACAAGTAATGGAAACAATTACTGTACAGAGGCAGGAAGATAAGCGTAAGTTATTTACGAAAGCAAAAACATACGTAGACGACAACACTGCTATAGTATCAGACGAAACCAATACTATCAAACTGTGGAACACTGAATTGCATGGTCAAATATCCGATCTAAAAACAAAAACAGATACTAATATTCCAACTTTCGTAAATAAATATACAGTAGACTATCAGACAATGACCGACAGACTTGAACAATTAGAATTAATACAGCATCCAGATGCCATTAAAGCTGACGTTTAGAAATTAAACAAATGCAGAAACAAATTAATGCTTGTGACACTAAATACGACGATCAGGTAAGAGCACTGACTGAAAAATTTGATGAATTAGCCAGTCGTATTGACGTTATCGAAAATAACAATGACACCAAATCAGCCGATACGTCACCAGTTTCGTTTAATCAAACACCCGAATTCCAAAACATACAGCAGACAATCAGTGAGATAGGTTCGTCCAATAATATATTACGTAGACAATTGTCATCTTTACAACAAGAAGTGACAGAGATGAAAAATGTCTCAGCCTCTAACACGACACAGCATACGCCACTCTCCGAACATTTCTCACACTCACACAGCCAGTATAATTTAGGTAATTTGTAGAGAGTACGTGACTTAGGTTCCGAACAGTCACAGACAAACAGATTATTATACAATCCTGAACCTGCTCAGACATACAGACACGAAATTTTTGACTACAAGCACTTTCTATCCGTTAGGAAATTTAAGGTATTTAAAAATGACAGAACACAGATTCACCCATCGGATTGGATACAAAAAATTATCTTTGCTTTTCCAACAACTTGGCCTGTAACACACAAATTTGAATTTATTTGCAGTTTTTTGGAAGGCGAACCGCAACTCGTATGAGACCGATCGCGAGACAATGCTACTCGGTAGAAGAATTTCAGAATGCCTTTCTTTCAGCGTACTGGTCGAAGACGACACAGCGCGGAATCAAGGATCAACTAATTAGCTTACCGAATTATGAGAACTCAAATTTTTCCACTATCACGCAATTTTTTGAACACATGGTACAACAAAACCAATACTTATGTGAGCCATACAGTGAATCAGCACTTATCCAGTTATGTATTTCTAAATTATCACGATCGCTAAGAGTATCACTTTTAACAGGACAGCAGAAAGAAAACATTGCGGCATGTAGAGATTCTGTTACAGCTTTTGGAAGTTCAGCAGTCAGACTATTCCTTAATAAACAAAAATTTTTCACATCATAACCAAGGCCAACAAGCATACGGCAATTACGATCAGCCACGCTATTTTAATATCAAAGCTGAATGGCGGACCAGGAATGACAACCACCAGAACTTTACTAACAGGCAAAATTTTAATTATCACTATCCTCATAATTATCAGTAACAGCAAAGACAGTTTGGCAACAATAGAGGCTATTCCCCCCAACAGCAACAAAACAAGCCAGTTAGCATACCTAACCAACAATGTAATGTGCAAGGTCAACCAAGCTTTAATGTTTCGCCGCCTACACGTATAGCGTCGACTCCACCAAATAGTAACGGACAGCAACAAGGAAATCGCTACGTACAGAAAACACGTCATTTCAACAACTGGTTATTATGTATTCTTGACGAACTTGTTAACATATTAATTTGGTACACTCATTTAAGTTACGCACATTATGGAGCCAGAAAATGTTTTCTTACACTGAGACAGAACTGTTATTTTGTCAACATGGAGAAACGTACTCGACGAGTCTTAGCGTCATGTAAAATGTGCCAGAAAGCTAAATCAGACACGACTTTACATATTCCTCCGTTACATGCCATTGTACCCGTTAAATTGAGACACATGGCCGCTGTGGACATTTTTGGTCCGATTCCCAGTTCTAATTGAGGTTTTTGTTACATTTCTGTAGCTGTTGAACTCACTTCGAAATTTGTTGCCTTCACTCCGTTACGCTAAGCCACAGCGCAATCTATTTCGAATGCATTTATAAAACATTTATTTTATTTCATGGAGGTCATGTATTGAAAGTAATTTCAGACAAAGGACAACAATTTCGATCTGCGGTATGGACACGTATGTTACGAGCTAGAAACGTTTTTCCGATCTATATATCCACGTATCATGCTTCTTCGAACCCTTGTGAACGACTGATGAAAGAAATTGGTAAACTATGTTGAATGTACTGCCATAAACAACATATTGATTGGGATACACACATACTCTAATTCTGGGATGTAATTAACTCCATACCAAATGAATCTAATATGCTATCTCCGACTGTTATATTGAAAAATGTTGAACCACCTAACAAAATTAAAGAATTAGTATCTTTTCCTACATCTCGTCGACTACGCCACCATGAAATAATTGACATTGCGCTCAACAACATCAAACATGCCGCAGTGCGCCGGAGAAGACAGCAAAAACAGGTTTGTACACGCTGTGACTTTCACATTGGACAGAAGATATTAGTACGCACACATTATTTATCCAACAGAGGAAAAAGTAGATGCAGTAAATGTTAATTTCTATATGCAGGTCCATATAGAATACGAAGCATTCCTCACCTCAATGTAGTACATGTCGAAACTTTGAGAATCAGAAAAAGCAAAGGTAATCACCATGTCTCCAATATTAAACCCTTCATTGAATGAACATACCTTATGATTTATCACAATATAATGCCATTTCCTGATATTTATATGACCATTTATGCGATTATATTTATGCGACTACTTACTGATAATTATCGTATTTTTATCTTGGCAAGTGCCCGGCAAGGTAAGGTTAGCAGGTCGCTTTTCTTGTCGTTAGAAGTCAGACCGTGCACATTTTCCATTTTTTGTATATGTATGATTGTTTTTCTATCGAAAGTAGAATTTTGTCTGTATGCATCACGATATCTTTAAGATACAACAAACACCAGTTGACTTTGACATTTTTTCTTATGATATCTCAATATACTTGACTATTCTACATTTTTTGCTACTACATTATGATACTGTGTGTACATTTTTGCACTTGAAAACTTTCTATGTTTTTGACCTAATATGATTTCTGTCATGCTATGCTGTATGCTTAGTCATATCTCTCGAAACAAGTTTTTATTTAATGCGTATATGATTTAAATGCAAGATATTAATCCATATTCATCACTTTCAGAAAGCAATGACGTGTAAAAGAAAAGAATTATACAACCACAGTGGTCTACTATGAAATGGAAATTTTACCATTAGAATGAAGGAAGGAAAATGCAATACCTTGTCATGAAGAGTAAATGGATCTGAATTAACAAGAATTAACAAGAAATATTATACACACTGTGTAATAGCAGTCTTCACTAATTATTTTTCTTTCAGAATACGAGGTGATCGATGCAGGCTGTCCGACAGAACTACACTTGTTAAGTTTAGTGTTGAAATATGCTAGAAGTAAGAAACTATACTATAAATAGTAGTATGAAGTAAATAGTAACACAAATAATGAATAATGAAGTGTCTATTTTTTGCAGATGATAATAAATGATGATGAATAGTTATATGAAGTATATGGTAGTATGAATAATGAAGTTTTTCTTTGCAGATGATGATAATGATGAAGTTATGATAATATGAATGATGAAGTTTTCCTTTGCGGATGAGGATAATGATGAAGTTTATATATTTACTATTACTTAAGAGATGCTATGTAGTTATTTAAGTACTTGTTGCAGTTCCTTTTGACAGTATGTCTTATGCCGCATAGTGTAATGACTGAGTGTTTTGGGAAAGACAGCTAGAGTACATACATATTAAGTACACGTTTCATTACCTTTTAATTTGAAGTTTACTGCTTTTCAGCATAATATACAGTTCAATAATCCATTTTGTATTTTTTCATGGAAAAGCTTTTCATGATGTTAATATGCTATAAGCACTTAATTATGAAACCTGTTCTAATTTTTTACCCGGTTGTGTTTATCATTTATGAATGTGATCACATAAACTCTACTTGTTTGATAACCTTGCTACAGCTGACTCACGAGGAATGACGTTATTAATCCTTGTTTTATAGCTATAAGACAAAAGCAAATATTTTCATGCCCCACCAATTAATTATCGATCCTAACGCAATGAAATGCTAGCACACAAAAAAATTATCACCAGTCCCAACTATTACCAGTATACAACCAAATAATGCTACCAGTTTGAGATATATTTCTAGTCCTAAATATAATTCAAATTTTTCTCATGTATTGAATCCATTATATTTATGTATTATTGTACTACAGAGCTTGAGCAATAGTTACAATATTTTACATTTTAAATATGTCTTATGTCACTTACATGATATCATATATAAACACTAGCAGCATGATGCTACATGCAATAACTCATGTTTCGAATGATGACTTCTGAATAATACTGAATGATGTTTTGCTATATTCTGTAAATGCTATGCCTGTAATTACTGTAATGAGATGTCTAATGATACAACGATTACTGCAATGAGATGACATGATGCCAATAATTACTGTAATGAGATGAGTTATGAATGATGTTTTGTAATACTGCATAAATGGAATGCCGATGATTATTATAGTGAGATGACTTATGTATAGGTGCAATGCCAATAATTTCTGTAAATAATATTCTGCTATACTCTATAAATGCTATGCCAATAATTACTGTAATGAGATATACATTTACATCTACATCTAAATTTATACTCCGCAAGCCACCCAACGGTGTGTGGCGGAGGGCACTTTACGTGCCACTGTCATTACCTCCCTTTCCTGTTCCAGTCGCGTATGGTTCGCGGGAAGAACGACTGTCTGAAAACCTCCGTGCGCGCTCTAATCTCTCTAGTCTTACATTCGCGATCTCCTCGGGAGGTATAAGTAGGGGGAAGCTATATGTTCGATACCTCATCCAGAAACGCACCCTCTCGAAACCTGGCGAGCAAGCTACACCGCGATGCAGAGCGCCTCTCTTGCAGAGTCTGCCACTTGAGTTTATTAAACATCTCCGTAACGCTATCACGGTTACCAAATAACCCTGCGATGAAACGCGCCGCTCTTCTTTGGATCTTCTCTATCTCCTCCGTCAAGCCGATCTGGTACGGATCCCACACTGATGAGCAATACTCAAGTACAGGTCGAACGAGTGTTTTGTAAGCCACCTCCTTTGTTGATGGACGACATATTCTAAGCACTCTCCCAATGAATCTCAACCTGGTACCCGCCTTACCAACAATTAATGTTAAATGATCATTCCACTTCAAATCACTCAACACGCATACTCCCAGATATTTTACAGAAGTAACTGCTACCAGTGTTTGTTCCGCTATCATATAATCATACAATAAAGGATCCTTCTTTCTATGTATTCGCAATACATTACATTTGTCTATGTTAAGGGTCAGTTGCCACTCCCTGCACCAAGTGCCTATCCGCTGCAGATCTTCCTGCATTTCGCTACAATTTTCTAATGCTGCAACGTCTCTGTATACTACAGCATCATCCGCGAAAAGCCGCATGCAACTTCCGACACTATCTACCAGGTCATTTATATATATTGTCAAAAGCAATGGTCCCATAACACTCCCCTGTGGCACGCCAGAGGTTACTTTAACGTCTGTTGACGTCTCTCCATTGATAACAACATGCTGTGTTCTGTTTGCTAAAAACTCTTCAATCCAGCCACACAGCGGGTCTGATATTCCGTAGGCTCTAACTTGGTTTACCAGGCGACAGTGCGGAACTGTATCGAACGCCTTCCGGAAGTCAAGAAAAATAGCATCTACCTGGGAGCCTGTATCTAATATATTCTGGGTCTCATGAACAAATAAAGCGAGTTGGGTCTCACACGATCGCTGTTTCCGGAATCCATGTTGATTCCTACATAGTAGATTCTGGGTTTCCAAAAACGACATGATACTCGAGCAAAAAACATGTTCTAAAATTCTACAACAGATCGACGTCAGAGATATAGGTCTATAGTTTTGCGCATCTGCTCGACGACCCTTCTTGAAGACTGGGACTATCTGTGCTCTTTTCCAATCATTTGGAACCCTCCGTTCCTCTAGAGACTTGCGGTACACGGCTGTTAGAAGGGGGGCAAGTTCTTTCGCGTACTCTGTGTAGAATCGAATTGGTATCCCGTCAGGTCCAGTGGACTTTCCTCTATTGAGTGATTCCAGTTGCTTTTCTATTCCTTGGACACTTATTTCGATGTCAGCCATTTTTTCGTGTGTGCGAGGATTTAGAGAAGGAACTGCAGTGCGGTCTTCCTCTGTGAAACAGCTTCGGAAAAAGGTGTTTAGTATTTCAGCTTTACGCGTGTCTTCCTCTGTTTCAATGCCATCATCATCCCGTAGTGTCTGGATATGCTGTTTCGAGCCACTTACTGATTTAACGTAAGACCAGAACTTCCTAGGATTTTCTGTCAAGTCGGTACATAGAATTTTACTTTCGAATTCACTGAACTCTTCACGCATAGCCCTCCTTACGCTAACTTTGACATCGTTTAGCTTCTGTTTGTCTGAGAGGTTTTGGCTGCGTTTAAACTTGGAGTGGAGCTCTCTTTGCTTTCGCAGTAGTTTCCTAACTTTGTTGTTGTACCACGGTGGGTTTTTCCCGTCCCTCACAGTTTTACTCGGCACGTACCTGTCTAAAACGCATTTTACGATTGCCTTGAGCTTTTTCCATAAACACTCAACATTGTCAGTGTCGGAACAGAAATTTTCGTATTGATCTGTTAGGTAGTCTGATATCTGCCTTCTATTACTCTTGCTAAACAGATAAACCTTCCTCCCTTTTTTTATATTCCTATTAACTTCCATATTCAGGGATGCTGCAACGGCCTTATGACCACTGATTCCCTGTTCTGTACATACAGAGTCGAAAAGTTCGGGTCTGTTTGTTATCAGTAGGTCCAAGATGTTATCTCCACGAGTCGGTTCTCTCTTTAATTGCTCGAGGTAATTTTCGGATAGTGCACTCAGTATAATGTCACTCGATGCTCTGTCCCTACCACCCGTCCTAAACATTTGAGTGTCCCAGTCTATATCTGGTAAATTGAAATCTCCACCTAAGACTATAACATGCTGAGAAAATGTATGTGAAATGTATTCTAAATTTTCTCTCAGTTGTTCTGCCACTAATGCTGCTGAGTCGGGAGGTCGGTAAAAGGAGCCAATTATTAACCTAGTTCGGTTGATCAGTGTAACCTCCACCCATAATAATTCACAGGAACTATCTACTTCTGCTTCACTACAGGGTAAACTACTACTAACAGCGACGAACACTCCACCACCGGTTGCGTGCAATCTATCCTTTCTAAACACTGTCTGTACCTTTGTAAAAATTTCGGCAGAATTTATCTCTGGCTTAAGCCAGCTTTCTGTACCTATAACGATTTCAGCTTCGGTGCTTTCTATCAGCGCTTGAAGTTCTGGTACTTTACCAACGGAGCTTCGACAGTTGACAATTACAATACCGATTGCTGCTTGGTCCCCGCATGTCCTGACTTTGCCCCGCACCCGTTGAGGCTGTTGCCCTTTCTGTACTTGCCCAAGGCCATCTAACCTAATAAACTGCCCGGCCCACACCACACAACCCCTGCTACCCGTGTAGCCGCTTGTTGCGTGTAGTGGACTCCTGACCTATCCAGCGGAACCCGAAACCCCACCACCCTATGGCGCAAGTGGAGGAATCTGCAGCCCACACGGTCGCAGAACCGTCTCAGCCTCTGATTCAGACCCTCCACTCGGCTCTGTACCAAAGGTCCGCAGTCAGTCCTGGCGACGATCCTGCAGATGGTGAGCTCTGCTTTCATCCCGCTAGCGAGACTGGCAGTCTTCACCAAATCAGATAGCCGCCGGAAGCCAGAGAGGATTTCCTCCGATCCATAGCGACACACATCATTGGTGCCGACATGAGCGACCACCTGCAGTTGGGTGCACCCTGTACCCTTCATGGCATCCGGAAGGACCCTTTCCACATCTGGAATGACTCCCCCCGGTATGCACACGGAGTGCACATTGGTTTTCTTCCCCTCTCTTGCTGCCATTTCCCTAAGGGGCCCCACTACCTGCCTGACGTTGGAGCTCCCAACTACCAGTAAGACCACCCTCTGCGACTGCCCGGGTTTTGCAGTCTGAGGGGCAACCTCTGGAACAGGACAAGCAGCCATGTCAGGCAGAAGATCAGTATCAGCCTGAGACAGAGCCTGAAACCGGTTCGTCAGACAAACTGGAGAGGCTTTCCGTTCAGCCCTCCGGAATGTCTTTCGCCCCCTGCCACACCTTGAGACGACCTCCCACTCTACCACAGGTGAGGGATCAGCCTCAATTCGGGCAGTATCCCGGGCAACCACAGTCGTAGTCCGATCAGGGGATGCGTGGGACGAGCTGGCCGTCCTCGACAAACCCCCATCCGGACCCCCGCAGTGATGCCCATTGGCAACAGCCTCAAGCTGTGTGACCGAAGCCAACACTGCCTGAAGCTGGGAGCGAAGGGATGCCAACTCAGCCTGCATCCGAACACAGCAGTTGCAGTCCCTATCCATGCTAAAAACTGTTTTGCAAAGAACGTCTGAACTAATCTACAGAGAGCGCAAACAAATCGACAAAATTTAAACGGTTATTAAAATACAAGATTGCCTAGTAAATGCAGTAATGCTGCTACTTGCGCACTGCTGACACTGCTCGGCGGCGGAAGGAGACTACGCAAATTTACACTATCCTCAATACGATTGTGGCGCTCCAGAACAAACAGTAGAGCACTTAGTACTGTCTTATGATGCTAATGATTACTGTATTGAGATGACTTATGCATAACTGAACCCCAATGATTACTGTAATGAGATAACATGATGCCAATAATTACTGTAATGAGATGAGTTATGGATGGTGTTTTGTTATACTCTTTAAATGCTATGCCAGTAATTACTGTAATGAGATGACTATCGACATGAGTTCTTAATTTTTTTATACTCTATAAGTGAATACCAATAATTACTGTACTTAGATGACTTATGAAAAGTGTTTTGTAATACTCAATACTTACTACATGTTTAGTAATTAGCCAATGAGTGCCAATAATTATTCAAATCAGTTGAGACACTAGTGTAATTCCGAATGATGACTAGCATAAGACTTAATGTATCCTTCACCTTCCGACCTAATTACCAGCAATTACAGCAATATCCGTATGTCCTGTCCATCCTCATGATCATGGAGCACTGTATTTTGTTTTTGCACTAATTCTACATTGGTGAAAGAGTATGGACTCTACAAGAATGTGGTGTTGACATCAAGCTGTCAACCACTCTGACCCAAGGAGATGTCATTATGGTCCTACTGTTTGGTGTACCTAATGTACTACCAAAATGATAACATACAATATTAATACAACATTTCAGTGTCTTGGTTACACTGATAAATACTTCAGGGAAGAGAACTTCAGATTGTCTCACTTGGTGTTGTGCTTCTGTAGAAAGATATGGACTTTCGGCGCAGCTAAGTGCGACCTACTCTACTACTACCATGATGCTATCCTTCCCATTCCTTTCCTAGTTCTTATAAAAATGATGAAGACTTTTACAGTACGTGTGCACTTTATTTCATTTCTCAATATATTTAAATTCTTGTCAAATGGTAAAGACTTATACAGTGCGTGTGCACTTCATTTCATTTGTTAATATGATCAGTTCTCCTAAATATGCTAAAGACTTTTACAGTGCGTGTGCGTTTTATGTCATTTGTTAATATATTTTGCACTCAGTGCGTGTGCACTCTATTTCGATTCTTAATATGTTCTGCACTTACATTATTTATCAATAATGTTATAAATACACTCCTGGAAATTGAAATAAGAACACCGTGAATTCATTGTCCCAGGAAGGGGAAACTTTATTGACACATTCCTGGGGTCAGATGCATCACATGATCACACTGACAGAACCACAGGCACATAGACACAGGCAACAGAGCATGCACAATGTCAGCACTAGTACAGTGTATATCCACCTTTCGCAGCAATGCAGGCTGCTATTCTCCCATGGAGACGATCGTAGAGATGCTGGATGTAGTCCTGTGGAACGGCTTGCCATGCCATTTCCACCTGGCGCCTCAGTTGGACCAGCGTTCGTGCTGGACGTGCAGACCGCGTGAGACGACGCTTCATCCAGTCCCAAACATGCTCAATGGGGGACAGATCCGGAGATCTTGCTGGCCAGGGTAGTTGACTTACACCTTCTAGAGCACGTTGGGTGGCACGGGATACATGCGGACGTGCATTGTCCTGTTGGAACAGCAAGTTCCCATGCCGGTCTAGGAATGGTAGAACGATGGGTTCGATGACGGTTTGGATGTACCGTGCACTATTCAGTGTCCCCTCGACGATCACTAGTGGTGTACGGCCTGTGTAGGAGATCGCTCCCCACACCATGATGCCGGGTGTTGGCCCTGTGTGCCTCGGTCGTATACAGTCCTGATTGTGGCGCTCACCTGCACGGCGCCAAACACGCATACGACCATCATTGGCACCAAGGCAGAAGCGACTCTCATCGCTGAAGACTACACGTCTCCATTCGTCCCTCCATTCACGCCTGTCGCGACACCACTGGAGACGGGCTGCACGATGTTGGGGCGTGAGCGGAAGACGGCCTAACGGTGTGCGGGACCGTAGCCCAGCTTCATGGAGACGGTTGCGAATGGTCCTCGCCGATACCCCAGGAGCAACAGTGTCCCTAATTTGCTTGGAAGTGGCGGTGCGGTCCCCTACGGCACTGCGTAGGATCCTACGGTCTTGGCGTGCATCCGTGCGTCACTGCGGTCCGGTCCCAGGTCGACGGGCACGTGCACCTTCCGCCGACCACTGGCGACAACATCGATGTACTGTGGAGACCTCACGCCCCACGTGTTGAGCAATTCGGCGGTACGTCCACCCGGCCTCCCGCATGCCCACTATACGCCCTCGCTCAAAGTCCGTCAACTGCACATACGGTTCACGTCCACGCTGTCGCGGCATGCTACCAGTGTTAAAGACTGCGATGGAGCTCCGTATGCCACGGCAAACTGGCTGACACTGACGGCGGCGGTGCACAAATGCTGCGCAGCTAGCGCCATTCGACGGCCAACACCGCGGTTCCTGGTGTGTCCGCTGTGCCGTGCGTGTGATCATTGCTTGTAGAGCCCTCTCGCAGTGTCCGGAGCAAGTATGGTGAGTCTGACACACCGGTGTCAATGTGTTCTTTTTTCCATTTCCAGGAGTGTATGTATGTAGTCTGTGACTGTAGACATAGTAAACTAAATAGATTATAGAAAAATTTGTTGCTCATGGCAAGTCCAATCGACTCGCCATCGCTGCGAAAATTTTGCCCCTCAGTGGAGGGTTATGTAAGAGGTCCATGATTAAGGAATTTGTTGCTAGCGCACTCGAGCAGATGTAATTTCGATGGATTGCTCATGCGCTGCCTGCGATATGTAAGGTATAAGAGATTCTCAGACCAGAGAGCAGTGTTGTCGGCAGTAGGAACTGTGTAGCAGTAGCAGTAAGTAGTTGCTAACAGTCGTGTGTATGAAGTTGGCTGGGCTGGTCGTGGGGAGCGATGGCGGAGCCTGAGCAATGTAATGTAAGGTAAAAGCAGCCACGCGCATATGCAGTATTGTTATATCAAGTCCCACGTAAATGTTTAAAATAATCTCTCAATAATAATCTTTTTTATAAAAATAAACTTTTGACAATCATTCCTCTCAATTCAAAGAATTTACTAATTTCTCCAATCCATGGTCATCCCGATTATTGTAAAGCAAATCTGTTGTTTCCGTTTATACATGACAAATCTATCGCCCAGCATTGCACTGGGCTGTGCCAGAAAATTTTATTATAAGAGCAGATATATATGCGTTATCCGGCGACTTCATTGAGCTAAGAACTTTCTCTTTTTTATTCAGTATGATCTTTCAGGGCCATGACGCAGCGCTGCTGACGTCCGAAATTTACCAGTTTACATTCACAGTCAATTATTGAAAGGTTATAAGTGAGTCACATTTTTATTATTCCTAGGTTACGGAACAATAAGCTGTTGGAAGGTTACGCTAGATGTGAATGAAATAAATTATTATATAATTTTTTCTGTTGGGAGGTTACGGAATTTTTTGTGGGGAGCTTAAAAGGGTAATAAACGGCAAAATGAAAAGCATTCGCAGATTGTGAAACGGTACCACCACAACTATACAATTTACCGGATACAAATGGAAATTTGTGGCAGACATTGACTCGAACCCAGATTTCTCACTCTATACGAGCGGTCGTGTTAAGCGCTTCAGCTGTCTGATTGCACTTCACAGACAGACCATAACTTCCGTTTGTCCCATTGTCTGCTACCCATAGTACTCGCACAATTACGTAATTCCCCCACACACAGGAAATGACTTATCTAGCTTCCTCCTCAGGTTCGCTTGGCTTTGCACGAAATATATCAAAGGACTATCTCTATTTGACAGGGAAATTTCATCGAATTTTACAGGCACTACACTAACGTATTTCACGCCAAAGCCAAGGAAGTCGGACGAGAAAACTAAATAATTCTCTCCCTCTGCAGGAATCACCTAATTGTGTGTGCTCACAATGCGTAGCACACACAGGGACGTATACTCGTAGAAATCTGGATCTGTCAATGAAACATTCTCGAATAGCTGCAGTGATTAAGGCGATAATTCGCATACAGCGGGACAATCGGCTGCGAGTCACTGATCGGCACCAATTCTTATTTGTTTCCGCTAAATTGTATAGCTGTGGTGATACTGCATTCGCAGACTACGACCACATTTCATGAGTTAATACGGCTATAATTCGTCAGCGGTGTCTGTTACTTCAGAACTGTATGGCTGTGGTGGTACTGTATTCGCAATTCGCGAGTACGTTTCATGATGTAATATAGCCATAAATCGCCAGCAGTGTCTGTTCCTTCATATATACATGTGACTCCAAAAGAACATTCCGTCGAAGTTAACAAACACTGTCAAATACAGACACTGCACCTATGATAATTTCTGGAATACTTAAATGGATTCCTCTTCCACGGCTACCTGTTCTCTCGAAAATTGCCCCACCTTACCTTAGGTGACAACTACAGAGGACTCATCAGTGGAACAAGATCATGCATGTCTGCGTCTTCAAAGATATGCCAATAAATAATGCACTGAGGTGCTTACCGCATAATAGGCCTAATTCTAGGAAACATATCTGGAGCTACATTTCATCCACCCATGGAAGAACAATGGAATTCAGAATCGGAATCCTTTCAGAACCACAACTACGTGTTCTATGCCGATCTAAACAAACCACCTCCAGAAAAGCATTCGCCTCAGAAATCATAGAGCCAGCTGACCAGAACTGGAACAGGGCACATCGAAACGAAAGCTGTTCGCTTTAAGTAAAGTGGCCGAAATCCTCAATACGATTGTGGCGCTCCAGAACAAACGGTAGACCACTTAGTACTGTGCCCGCATCTCGTGGTCGTGCGGTAGCGTTCTCGCTTCCCACGCCCGGGTTCCCGGGTTCGATTCCCGGCGGGGTCAGGGATTTTCTCTACCTCGTGATGGCTGGGTGTTGTGTGCTGTCCTTAGGTTAGTTAGGTTTAAGTAGTTCTAAGTTCTAGGGGACTTATGACCACAGCAGTTGAGTCCCATAGTGCTCAGAGCCATTTTTGAACTTAGTACTGTACTATCCACACAGGAAATTCCGATGGGCCTGGGGCGATCTGCTAGCGAAGCAAATGAATGACTAAACCCACTGGGCATAACACAGTAGCATACAAACACTGAAAAACTGCAATATCAAAAACTGATTTTAATTAATGTTTAAATAATATAATCACCATTATTCTTTAAGTACCATTTAAACTGCATTAACAATTTATGTATTTTCTTAGCAGTGCTGTATATTTCTTAGCACGTAAATATTTTATAATTGAGTGTATGACATTTACTACGTTTGCAGACACCTTTCTGAAAATAAACCTACACAATCTCTCATGGTTTTTCCCCCAGATATTGAGTATCTTTTGGATGGTGACTGAGACTTTAGACTGATCTTCTTTTCTATTCCTTTCTCATGGTAATCATACCAACCTTGCCACCACCGTTTCTCCTACATGAAAAATGCTCCCATATAGTCCAACATGACTATGATGGAGACTCCCATGCTCGGACTAAATTCTGAAATGAGCAGTACTGGTGTTACGTAAGTGTGCTCTGTCATAATGGAACAACATTTTCACCATTGGATATCAATAAACAGTAGACGGACATGTGCTTTGCATGAAAGATTCCTTCTTGGAGGCGTGTTTACCCATCATTTGTGTCTCAGAGCAGGCTCTCTGATCGTCTGCATACTTGCTAGACCCCTCATTTTGCATAACACCCAGTTTGGGACCCACCCACACTGATCAAACTCCGACACAATCGGCTCGAGATCAAGGCCAATGTTGTCTCTGGTCCCTCCTTCCACGCTCACAATGCTTTATTAGCTGCCAACGACACCAATCACACATTCACAAAGCAAAGTGGAGTATGTGTGGTCAAAACAGGCACAAGATGAAAGTCTACTGTTCTTCAGTAGTCATGAATGTCGACTGGACATACATGGAGCCTTCAAATTCAGGGAGAGTGTATGTGGACTTACCTTTCCCAGATGTGTTTCTGTCCATTCCATTCTCCTGGATTGAAGAAACCTGGTGTATTTTGGTTCATTTTGATGGTGTCCTGACCGAGCTTCAAACTGACACTCAATCATCTCTGTCTATTATTAATCGGCTGACATACTGGTGCGCTGGTTCCCCCTTCTACATTTTGATACTCCATTATACAGTTTTAGCAATGATTTTATCTCTGTCACTGAAACATTCATGGCCTCATTGTGATATGGCCCCAAGTCCTTCATGGCTCTCATGTTGATCGTCACAGCACAAAGTCCATCCATGCTGCTGGGTCTGGACCTTTCTGAGCCCCTGGGGATGCAAATTCATAGACTGGAAGCCACTCTCAGTGCTGTTCACAAGGGTTCATATGAGGCTGAAGTTCTGCCTGCTGTGTTTTCATTGCACTCCTCAAGCATTTCCGACTGTGAGTCCCATGTGACTCACCATCAGCTGTGCTCAGAGTTTGAAGAGCTCAAACCGTCCCATTTGAACTATGAATTACAACATCTTCAGTACGACGAAGTGCTGACACTCGTATCCAGCAGCCACTGGGCAATACCCATCATCATCAATGATAAGCCCATTGTGGCGTTGAATGTTTGAGTAAACTTCAGTGCGACAGTCAAAGCTCATTCAGTGGTCGTCTCGTATCCTTTTCCCATGCTGAAAGATGTTTTTATCAAACTGGTGGAGGCAATGTGTTCACCAGCCTACCTCCCATCTGCCATTGGACACTGAATCCAGTGACATCCTGATCGTAACACACCTTTCAGACTCTGTTAATATAGTAGATTTCCTTTTGGTATTGCTACTGCTCTAGCAGTTTTTCAATGACTCTTGGAGCAGCTGATGCAGAATGTCCAAGACACAACCAAGTATCACGATGACATTCTTTTAACAGGTCACTCTACCAATGATTTAGCCAATAACTTGGGCGCACTTTCTTTAGTGTTTTACCATGTGGAGCTCAGTTGTAACAGAGAAAAGCGTGACTTTCTTGGGTGACTTGTCGAATACCTAGGTCAATTATTCAGTGCAATGGAATTCGATCCCCACATCAGTATGTCGATGCTATGCAAAGTCTGACCACGCCAGACAGATCTCAACTCAAAGCTGTCCTAGAACATTTGAGTTATTACCATCATTTTCTTCGCCAAGCGGTAGCCTTGGCAGAACCACGTAATTATCTCCTTCATAAACATGTACAGTGGAAACGGACACCCAAGTGTCACAAGGCATTTTGTGATCTCCAACAGGCCCTCCTCTGACTCAACTGCCTTACCTCCTATGATACCTCAAAGCCTCTGTGTTGCCAATGCATCGCATTACAGCTTACGAGCAGTACTTTCAGATGTGACCAACAAAGTGGAGAAGCGGATCGCTTTTGTGTCAAAACTTGATCGTTGCCTCTTCAGAACTACAACCAAATCGATAAGGAAGCACTGGAAATTATCTCTAGTACCAAAACGTTCCACAACGATATGTATGGCAAACAGTTCACACTGCTCATAGACCACAAGCTTGTCCTGCCTTTACTGAAGTTCACTACACCCACCCCTACTGTCACATCTTACTGGATTCAAGGCTGTGATCGCTTTTGTTCTGGTTCTACCTATGACATTCAGGTTTCGTCCTCAGCTCACCAGGCTAATGCAGACCTTCTTTCCATGCTGACTGTTGATAAAGACATAGACTTCAACGCTGATCCAGAGATCCGCTTCCAACAGGATTCAGATGTTGAAGATGCCATTGCCCATAACCTATTAGCAATCACACTCATCTGACATCACACAACCACTGATCCTGTGCGATGTCCTGCAGTTCATCAAACATGGCTGGCCCACGAATCAGAAGATGTTGATACACCCAGATCTGAAAGCCTTCTAGGCTCATTACCAGATATCCGTGGTCGATGACGTCGCCCTCTTACAGAGCGACAACAGCAGGATTTGCGTTGTCATCCCTTATACACTCCACAATTGGGTCCTTACCCTTCTACATGGTGGCACTGGGGGGGGGGGGGGGGGGGGGAGGGAGGGGTAGGGTTGGGGGGTGCTTCTCAATGCCTCCCCCCCCCTTCCAGGCATGGACTCGCCCATCATGTCCATAGTGGTTCCCAGTTCTTCATGCCAAAGGAAACAAACCACACATCTCATCATTATTTTCCATGCTTCAACACCTCCAACCCATGCTCCCACGTCAATTTCGACTTTTTCAGCTCCTTCCGCAGGCCCTAACGGCCTGTGTCGTTGATGCAGCTACAGTTTCTCCTTTTGCTACCTATATATCCTGCAAATCTTCTGCACACACCATTGAAGTGGTGACCTCAATTTTTTTCCCATAGAGGCTTCCTGGAAACTGCTTACTGTTAATGGTCCTCGGTTCACCTTTTCTAAATGGATGTAATTTTGCTCAACCAAAGGTCTCAGTTTAGTTCACTTTACACCTTTGTATCCAGCCGCTAATGGTGTAATTCAGCGATTTATCAACATTCTACACCCTCAAGAACAGAGGCACCACCCTACATACTCAAGCAGATACCTCTTCTCTTTACATGATGATATGTGGTTAACCTCACTGGCGTACCACCATGGTTAGATCAACCCTGGAACGTGCAATGGTAGAGATACAGCTTTAGGATGAGTACTGCTGCTCACACGTCAACCAAGTTCGTCTAGGTCACGACCTGCCCCGTACTCAATTTTCTGTTTTAAAAACCCAGTCCAAGGTGTCACCTGAAGCCAACCACGATGTGAATGAACCCACTCCTACAGAGCAACGCCAGGAGTAGGGGGAGTGGAATGATGTGTCATGACTACGTACTAATACCACACAGCCGAAATAGTACAGAAATAGCATGGAGGGTGGCCTCCCACTTGAGCCCTCCTGCAGGCCAGTGGTTATAGACGAGGTTTCAGAAAAGTTCGACGCCCGGCGGCAGATGGCCCCTTCGGCGCGGATGTCACATGGCGAGGATGCGGGAGCGCCAGCGACTTCATTGGTGGAGAAGGTCGCATTACATTATGCTTTTGCAAACATATAGCGCCGCCGATAGGAGTCCTGTATGCATCCTCTGCCGCCAGCGTTTTTATGACCGTACTTTCCTCCTTTTCCTCCTCCTAAATCAGCACAAGTGCAAAGGTGGACAAAATATGGGCTGTGCTCCTCTCTATGTGAACTTTCTCTGGACAGAAAACATCCACAAAATTGCAGAACATTTTTTTTCTTTTGTCTGTAAACAACACACAAATTTGTTATGTTTTTAGTGTAAGGATGTTTAATATAAAGAGTGAAGACAACATCTAAAAGTGCTTATAGTTTCAAATCAGAAATGTATGTTTTTATCTCAGTTCATTAAAATTAATGAAATACTGCCAGTACAGGCCGTGTAAATTACTTAGAATCTTTACAACCGCAGTGCTACTCAGTTAAAGCAAAAAATGCTGGTAGAGAGGAGCTACAGAATAAAACGTATTTAAACAGAATAAAATTGCGAAGAGTCTCTTAAGAAAGCTCCAAGCATATTTAACACGATAAAGCTAACGATAGGGAACACTACAACGCTCTACCTGTTGCAGTAGTAACTGGACTTTTCTTAGAAATAATCTGTATTTTCTCTTTTTTGTCGGTAATTGTGACGCCTTAAATTACTGACCTACGACGGCCAAGGTCACCAGCACACTTAGAATTATGATTTATTAAGCGTTTTTTTCTACAGCTTTTGTAAGGAGCATGTTTATATGTTTGTATGTTGGCAGCGCTATAGACTGCATTAATATCACTGACAGCGCTGTGTGCCCTCTGTAAGAGACTCTACATCTACATCTACATCTATACTCCGCGAGCCACCTTACGGTGTGTGGCGGAGGGTACTTATTGTACCACTATCTGATCCCCCCTTCCCTGTTCCATTCACGAATTGTGCGTGGAAAGAACGACTGCTTGTAAGTCTCCGTATTTGCTCTAATTTCTCGGATCTTTTCGTTGTGATCATTACGCGAGATATATGTGGGCGGTAGTAATATGTTGCCCATCTCTTCCCGGAATGTGCTCTCTCGTAATTTCGATAATAAACCTCTCCGTATTGCGTAACGCCTTTCTTGAAGTGTCCGCCACTGGAGCTTGTTCAGCATCTCCATAACGCTCTCGCGCTGACTAAATGTCCCCATGACGAATCGCGCTGCTTTTCGCTGGATCATGTCTATCTCTTCTATTAATCCAACCTGGTAAGGGTCCCATACTGATGAGCAATACTCAAGAATCGGACGAACAAGCGTTTTGTAAGCTACTTCTTTCGTCGATGAGTCACATTTTCTTAGAATTCTTCCTATGAATCTCAACCTGGCGCCTGCTTTTCCCACTATTTGTTTTATGTGATCATTCCACTTCTGTGGCTGGTCGGACTCGCAGTTGACAGTTAATAGTTAGTAGTGTTGGAGGTTAGAAGTGTTAGTGCGAGCAGACGATTTGGACGCGTGTCCTTCACGGAGATCTAGTATTGCTCGGAAATAATTGTAAAATGATTATTGATGTATCTGCTAACGTTTGGATAGTGGTGTTATTGATGATTAAATAATTTTGGAACTGGATGTCACATGATTAATGTAAAATTTTTTAAATACATTGTTTTCTCCGCAACAGAATCTTTCCTTAGCTAACAACATGCCTATTCATAGTTAGAGCCTACAGTTGTTAGAATCATTTTATTTAGGCCATCATTGTTGCTGCTTGCTGCATTTGCTGTAGTTCCTGTAATGAAGATTTTCTGTGAGGTACGTGACTTATGAAATGTATGGGTTATTGTTAGGATTTCTTCTAATTCTGTGCCATTCTTTTGTGTTAACTATTTGCTGTAAGACTGCGTTGCGTTTGTATATTGTGGATCATAAAAGAAGAGAATAAGTTTGAGTTGTATTTGTCAGAGAAAATTCTGTAGGTCAGTGTTGAAATGATAAAAACATGTAAAGAGACTGTAGGTTCAGCTGCATTCAGCAGCATTCAGTAAGGTTCAGTAAGCATTCAGCAATGTAAGTAGCAAAACGTAGAAGCTACACCTTTTCAGTTATCTCAGTTTAAGTAAAACCATATTCAGAAGTTTCACTTATTAACACTTTTCCGATGTAAATATTAAGTGCTTCAGTCCACATAAAAGAATAAAAAGATTATGTAATATATGATATATACATACAACATACGTGTGCACACTCTGAAAAATAAACGGAAAAAGTATACAATAAATACGAAGAAAAATGAAATAACCGGTAAGAACCTGATCGCTCGATAAAAACCACTCTGTGACACACTGAAATATCCCTCAAACAGGTTAGAGACAATACCTGTTTGAAATATTACAAAAGCGTTAAACTCCCATAATATTCAAGTTATTACAAAAAATATTATTTAGAAATGTTCTGGAAGCTCTTTTGTTTGTTGTCGGAAAAGATATTATTTGTAAAGTAGCATTATCAGAGTGGCCGTGAATGAGTTTTCGTCCTACATTCATTTCGTAGTGTTCGTAAACATCTTACAGAGCCTGTTGTAAATTTTCGGTACCTGTTGATTTTTGCTCTCTTTATGCTGTGGTTCGAAAGTAGTATCGAGCTAGTTAAAAGTGAAGGTCACGTAGTTCCATGTCAGCAAAAGATAAAAATTAATACTACTTGCCTCGGGAAGTCATGTGATTTGTATCCTAACATTTAGGCTTCATCTGCTGAATGACCCGAATCTCTAGGTGAAAAGCTGTAATGATCACATGTTATATATGGAACTGTAGATATCGAAAGCATACAGCACGGGGGAATTTCGAACACTGTTCCAATATGGTCACTGAATACGTTTTCATTTGAAAACCATTATTAATTAATTATTACATTATGTAAGTAGGCTGTTAAGGTTTTTATGTTGGTAAGGTCACGTAGCGCTCTGTATGAAAATCACTGACTGTGCTGTGTGCAGTATGTGGCTGGCTTGCATTGTTGGAATATTTGCCATTTTAGTGTTGGCAAGTTGGATGTGAACAGCGCGTAGCGTTGCACAGTTGGAGGTGAGCCGCCAGCGGTGGTGGATGTGGGGAGAGAGATGGCAGAAGTTTAAGAGCGAACGATCTGGACGTGTGTCCGCCAGAAAGAGTAAATTTGTAATACTGGACATCATGAACTGATGTAAATATATTAAGTTTTTGAACACTATTAAGGTAGATCCATTGTTTGTTCTCTACCAAAATCTTTCATTTGCTTAGTATGCCTATCAGTAGTTAGTGCCTCCAGTAGTTAGAATGTTTTATTTAGCTGGCGGTATTGCCACTCGCTGTTTTGCAGTAGTTCGAGTAACGAAGATTTTTGTGAGGTAAGTGATTCATGAAAGGTATAGGTTATTGTTAGTCAGGGCCATTCTTTTGCAGGGATTATAGAAAGTCAGATTGCGTTGCGCTAAAGAATATTGTGTGTCAGTTTAGTGATGATTAGAATAAGTAAACAGAGAAATGTCTGAGTACGTTCAGTTATGCTCAGCTGTTTAAAATCAAATAATGTAAGGGATTTATCAGCACAGTAATTCATTAATTTTTCTATAGGGACGTTTCATATGTCGACCCTTAGCCGAGGATACCTCAATGGAATGTTCCAATTTTTTCTTGTAGTTGTGTAATTAGTGTAGCTGTTGTTTATTGCTAGAGCGTAATTGTAGATAGAATTTCATTTGTAGTTGTAGTTTTACATTGTTGTACAGTAAAACAGTTGTGGCATGCATGTAGATTTGCTCCAAGTATTTTGCAGCTGCAATTGAAATTAATTAGACATTATTTTCAGTGCTACGTTAATGTGTTTTCTTGTTTTTGCTCTACAAATTGAGCTTTTCTTGTTATCGTGTGAAATACGCGATAATTATGGCGTGTGAAAAATGTAACACTAGGCTCCAAAGCAAATTGAGAAATGATAGTGACGACAATTATAGCCTATCAGCACAACCGTGTAATGAATTAACAGACATTCAAAGTAGTAATTTGGTAATTGTGCATAGGGAAATGGAGTCGGTGGCAAATAATGGTGTAGACAGTGAAACAATTAGTGAACAGGGAAGCATTATCGATCGATCGGTCGGCAACAGCTCGCCTCAGGATTCCGAAATGACAGGACACAATCTTGCAATTACTGTAGAGTCAGGTTTTGCGTCCTCAAATAAATCAAGACACATTCTCTGCTTTTCAAAATGCGAATATTGCCGGTTCAATGGCACTACCGAATAGCACTGAGGAACATGTTTCAGACACCAGTGCATTGTTATTACAATTAATGTTACAAATGGAACAAAAGCTTCAAAAGTTAGACAAAATGTAACAAAACCAGAGACAAACGGATCAACAGTTGGACACAATGGAACAAAATCAGAGAGAAACACAGCAACAGTTACGCACAATGGAACTAAATCAAAAACTGTCACAGCAACAGATTCAAAAGTTAGACACCACACTTGAACAAACACCCTAAAGTTTAACTGCTGAGTTACTTAAAATCCAATCTAAATGTCCAAAAGTCTGTAATGACGTAAAAACACAAATTTATGAGCATTTCCAACCTATTTTTTCGCATCATTACAGAATCACGAAGCTGCCATAAAGGAACTGCAAAGTATTGTTCATGAAAATCACGGCACCTTGCAAGGTAAAACTGACTCAGTTGCATCTACCGATTTGTTTACGCAGCTTGCAAAGGATCAGGAAAACTTAAAGGACACAGTAGATACGATTTGAACACAAATGGCCAATCTGAAACTTGGTTCAGAAAAGCACACTGAGGAAATCAGTTCACTATCGGAGAAAGTAGCCGAACTTGCGGATCAGTTGACTAACGTATCTACAAAGGTAGATGATGTTCTGAATGTCACAAGACCCGTAGCCTTCACTAACACAGAAGAGTATGAAGAAATTAGAAAATTCAAACAAACTCAAAATCAAATCAATACACAGTACAAAAGAGAAATACGGGAAGTACAATATCAGTTGACACAGATAACAGAAGAATTACATATTTCAGAGGACACTCGTACTCCTATACAGAAAGAGGAAGATAGAAATACGGAACAGCCACAAAATAATAACACAGGCCATTTCGAAAATTACGAAAGAAATTGGCAAGGCGCACTGAATTTTGAGACTGAAACACAGAAACGAAGTAATAATGACCGATATGCGACATGCCGACATGATGATTTTGGCTATAAGCTGTTCATTACTACACGTAAATTCAAAACATTTAAGAATTCTGGCAACGACATCCATCCACAAGCGTGGCTTCATCAATTCTCTCATTGTTTTCCTCCCAACTGGTCATTAGAGCAGAGATTAGAATATATGTGTGGCTACTTAGAGAAAGAATCAGCTGTAAGAATGCGATCGGTCATTCACGATTGTCACAGTGAAGGGGAATTTTATAATGCCTTCCTCTCAGCATATTGGTCTCAAGCTACACAATACCGAGTAAAACATAGCATCATAATGGTGCAACATTTCGAACAACCTGAATTTTCCAGTCTTGTGAAATATTTTGAAGACATGTTGCCTAAGAAGCAGTATTTGTCAAACCCATACAGCCCATCAGAACTTATCCACACTTGCTTAATCAAATTGCCTGAAGATTTACGACATATTGTTTTGGCAGGACGTTGCAAAGACGACATTGAAGCTTTTCAGGGACTGTTACAAGAATTGGAAATTGACACCGACAATCGCGGGACGCGAAAACAGGAACACAGCAATTACAAGTCACATTCGTCACAATTCCGCGATGACAGAAATAATAACTGGACACGACAAGGCTATTCTTACAGCGCAAATCATGACCAAAACAGACACCACCTGTATGACAACCGTTGGCAGAGTAGTAATAACTACTGGGAAAGATCACAGAGACAATCAGAGAAACAGACAATATGGGAAGCAAAACAATTATTACCAAGGAAGACAGAATAACTTCAGACGCAATGGTCCACCGCGCAGTTATGATTCCGGGGGAAATTTTCCACCACATGACCGACAAATAAGAAACTATGGAAACTACCGACATAACGACAGACCTGAATTTCACCAGAACTGGCGGCATTCTAACAGGGCATAGCCCTCTCGACAAGGTGAATTTGTAGACGTTAGATCTCCAAATCCCAATAACGACGCGCGCCAACAGAGAGACAATAGGCAATGACTCACACCGCTGGCAGCCACAAAACGCACTTATGAAGCTGACGGCGTAGCTGCCATGGCTAGTAATTACGTAAAAATGGAAGACATTAGGGACATCTTACTCCAGGAACACGACGTAAAACATAACAACATTGCATATCCTGTAATTCACATTACAGTAAATGACGTAAAATTTACGGCAGTACTTGACTCTGGCAGTACCATTTCAGTAATTAGTGAAACAGCCTTTAACAAATGCAACAAATCGAACGACTGCCCCAGTCTTCGGTTGCGTAAGATTAAATAACAAGGTGCAATCGTTGGAAAAAGTGTAGATGTACGCCAACAAACCAACTTAGAATTCTTTTGTCAAAGCCACAGCTTCTCTATGAACTTCCTTATCGTTCCATTATCGTCAACAGAAATTATATTGGGAGTAGACTTTTTGAATGAATACAAAGCAATCTTAAACTTTCACGATGCTGAAATAAGTTTAGAGAAAGAAGGTAAGTCAATAGCTTTGAAATTTGAAGATTGGCTCTCAAACCATGACGAAGAAATCAATCGGCTTTACCTCCTGTTAGACAACAGTTCGGAACTTTCGACTGAACTTGACACTAACAATCACTGTGCAGGTATTGACAGGGATGATATCGACAGCGTATTTGATACTAATGAGTTAATTTAGAATAAAATTCAAACAAATGGGAATTGTAATGACATTGATAGGCTGGACCTTATTGAGATTTTACAAGCATGTTCCATGGTTTTTACTCACAAAACTGGAACAATCAAGGGATTTCAATACCAATTTCGTGTTCGTGAGCATACTAAATTTTGCGTTAGACCGTACGTAATTCCGGCACATTATAGGGAACGTGTTAGAACAGAAATACAATCTATGCCTGACGAGGGCATTATTGAGCCTGCAGTAAGCTCATACAACAATCCATTACATGTTGTTGAGAAGAAAATTGGATCGATCTGGCTTGCCTTAGATTCGAGACCAATCGATACTATCATCATTCCTGAAACAGACAGGCCGCAAACGTTGGAAGAACTTCTTCAAAATTTTAATGGTGTAAAAGTGTTGTCTTCTGTTGATCTCAGATCCAGCTTTTATCGGATCGAACTTCATCCACAATGTAGGAAATACACAGCTTTTCTTTGTTTAGGCGTTTGTTATCAATTGCGGAAACTTCCTTTTGGTTTGAACATTCCTTCAGCAGCATTCATTCGTGGGCTAAATTCCATATTACCTGAGCTCTTAAAACGTCACATCACCTTATATGTGGACGATATTCTGATAGCAGAAGCGTCATGGGAACAACATAATCGCATCCTCAACAGCGTGTTACATATTTGTGCAGAGTCTGGAATTACAGTTAACTTGGAAAAGTCTGAATTCGGTAGGACAAAGGTGAAGTTTTTGGGACATATTATTTCTTCTGAAGGCATTCAGCCAAATCCTGAAAAGTTAGAAGCAATCAGAGCCATTCCAGTTCCATCCACAAAAAAACCAATCCGCAGTTTTCTAGGTCTCATAAATTTTTACCGTCGTTTTCTGAATACGCATCTTCTAGTTACACCAAACCTTTGTTCTCTCACCGGAAAAAATACTGTTTGGAACTGGGACGAACAGGCACAGTTGTAATTCAATTCTTTGAAAGAATCGCTGCTTAACGCGCCAATATTAGCTCATCCAGATCTCTCACAAGATTTCTGCCTTCGCACGGATTCTTCTTTAATTCAAGAAGCCGCAGAAAATGACACTACCGTTCAGAAAACCATTGCTTTTGCTAACCGAGTGCTAACAAAATCTTAAAAAAATTATTCGGTTACTGAACTACAAGCTTCAGCTATCGTTTCGACATTTCTCAAATTCTGTTTCTTTATTCCTGGTAAGCACGTAAAAGTATTCAGTGATCATTGTACATTACAATTTCTTATGTCTTAAAAATTAAATTATGACAGGTTAAAACGTTGTGCATTGTTTCTGCAAGAAACCCACTTCACAATAGTCTACATTCCCGGCAAGCAGAACATTGTTGCGGACGCACTGTCACGCACACCGGCTGGGCTTGAGAAAAGTAACACAGAAGGCAACCTCGAGAAAAATTTCAGTATTCTTTACATTCAGAAAGTCGCCTCCGAAAACTTCATCACCACATCTTTGAAGGACATTGCTCATGAACAAGATAAAGATACGATTTGGAAGGACCTCAAAAGCAAATGGCATGAAAAGACACACACACTGATTCGGCATTATTATCTGGTTAGAAACAACATACTCTTCAAACGCTGCACTGTTGATGACAAGCTGTGGGTACTTTGCATTCCTGACGATTTTGTTAATACTCTCATGTGGTACATTCATTTCAGCTATGCACATTTTGGTCCACGAAAATGCTATCATATTCTTCGGTCGACTTGTTATTTTAACAATATGGAAAAGAGAATTAGAAGAGTCTTGTCTATTTGTGAACTTTCTCAAAAAGCTAAACCATCTACAATCTCACATCGTGCTCTGTTGTTTCCTATCATTCCTTCTAAATGAAAAGAATTATCTCTTGTTGATCTCTTAGGACCCCTTGTCAGAACATGGAATGGATTTTCGTACTTTCTGGTAGCTGTTGAAATTACTTCAAAATTTGTTTCTTTCACTCCGTTACGTAAAGCCGCTGGGCGGTCTGTATCCAACGCCTTTGTTAAAAACTTCTTACGTGAAGTTGGCCACAATGCTAAAGTCATTTCAGATAATGGACCGCAATTCAGATCTGCTGTTTGGTCAGGCATGCTTCGGAATCATAAAATCAAACCTGTTTTTATTTCATCGTACTCACCACTTTGTAACCTGTCTGAATGGATTATGAAGGAAATCAATAAGCTTTGCAGACTTTATTGTCACAGAAAGAATCATTATTAGGATAGATATTTACACTTATTTCAAAATGTGCTGAATGAAATGCCTCATGACTCCACTGCTTTACCACCTATTCTTGTACTGAAGAATGAAGAACCACAGAATCAAAGAGCTTGTACCTCTTCCGAATACACGTAAACTCTGGCACAAAAACATAATTGATTTGTCTATTAAAAATATAAATTCTGCCGCAGACAAAAGGAGAAAACTACACGGTAAAGCAAGTGCAAAGAAACTATATATCGGTCAGAAAGTCCTCATTAAAGCTCATTCATTGTCACAAAAGAAGAAACACTTGAGTCACAAATTCTTTCTGATTTACAATGGACCGTATAAAGGCACATTTTCATGCCGTGCGTGAGTTCCTCGGAAGTGCGAAATCTTAATTAAATAATTAATCTCTGACAAATAAATAAAGCCTATGGCACAGAGTTGCAGCGCTATGTCGCTGATAAAACAAAATACTATTAAGACACTCTTATGTTTGATTAAAAAGGGGGAGGTCTTGCAGAACAACTGGTGTGGGAAGCACATATATTTTATTAACTGGCACACCGCCATATTTGAAGTTATATAAGAACACTGCGAGTTGCAATCTTACTAGGCACTCGATTCTGTAAAGAATTTATATTTAAGAAAGTAAGTAGAATTATTTAACTGTAGGCTTATTCGTTGAATATATCTGATTTAACTAACTGTGTAAACTTTTTTATATTTAGTAGACAGTCAACTCTGTACGACGTATTGACATGGCTGGCAAATTATTCTAATATTGAGATTTAGATTTTGAGTCCGCACCTACCGCAGCAGTCTTTGGAAACGATTTAAATACGAAGTCCGATTATTCGAATCACATTTCACGGTAAACTACGAATAACATTGCATTTACGAAAAAGCCATTGTCAAGCGTCTGATACCAAATAATTAAACGTCCACGTTCCAGATAAGCAAATATTAATTACAATGAATCACTATCATACATATACAATAATCAATATTTTATTTATTTTAACCGTACAGAAACCGACGTATACCACATGAAAATTGCGTTGAAGTTGAAACTGCGTACTAGGAAGAGTTTACATCACATTTCACATGTAAAACCGTTTATTGAAAGATAATCTTCTTTTTAACTTAGTCTTTACTATAAAATTTTTTCACTTCACGCTACCAGTACACTTTGTCACACTTAGAAACTGTTAACATGCAACAATGTTTTGAAGTTAACTATCCAGTCTAGAACCTAGGGAACATATTTAGACAGTAATTACGAATGAACTGTTATAGTGAACACACGACACAGGGTTGTTGTTTGTACATTCTTGCTTGTTAGTTGCACGATTACCTAACGACTATAAGGCTTACATACTTAGAACATATTTTGCTAATGAGATTTTAATGCAACATTTTGGTTTACTTGAAAAGCCATTCTTTATTTGAAGTATATTCTGTGATATTAAAGATGACTTAGCATTTGGATTCTTTGACAGCTACACATTTATATCACGATGCTACTAATGAGTGACACCATTTATATTATTGCTTTTACACTGTATCTGTTTTATATCTGTACACTTTTTATGAATTCTTCTGGAAAAGTAAAACATGTTTTAGTAGCAACTTTTGTGGTATAGCTACAATGAAAGAGTCTTTTCCGTAGCACAACAATACGTTACAGTGCAGTACTTACTTCATCATGGCAATAAGCATAATAACTACGATATCTATTCGCATATCATTTAACTTTGTTTATTATGAGGTAAGTACATTGACTTCTACAGAACTTTTCTTACGGACGACAATAATTACGACACTTGGCTCATTTTTTACCCTTGCGTAATGACAGAGAATATCTTACAACAAGACGCACAGTTTAGCGCTACAGTACACGATTTGAGTGATTAATTTAGTACTTAAAACATTTTTTTTAAGATTTTTGAATCACAAAGATACAAAGAAAGTTTTCCATGACACGTTTCATTCCATTGCTGCAATCTGTAGCACCTGAGGGTATAATTAAATTAATACTCAGGAGGTATATGCCTATTTTGTATGCTAAGAGTGCAGCGAGCGCTAGGAGCCCTAGCTAATATGGTATTTGCTTACACAACTTTAACATCGGTACCATACTTCTGTAACACAGATTTACACTGCTATCTGATCTTTTAACTAAAAGAGAAAAACTTTTATTTTACTATGTCAGTGACACATGTTTACGCAATTAAACAGTTGGGTAACTGCACACTCATGAAATTGTATTTTGTCTGTACTTTGTGAACTCTTCATATTTTTTTGGAACCATTGTGATACTATGAGAGCTTTGAATGTTGTATTTGGTAAGCGATCATGATTTTTAAAGTATATTTGAGGTAGATGACACTATTGAAATGAGCAGAGAATTTTTTTTAGTCTTCGAAATTATTGGAGGAAGCTATTACGATTTTGAGATTTGACTGAGGAGTTATGATGTTATTATTACGACAATGATGTGTATTATGCTGTTGAGGTATGTTTATGATCGATAAGCTGATGCTGTATGATGAAATATTGAGGAAGTGTCGACGAATATGTATATGTGTAATAGGGTAAGGAATAATGAGTAATGGTTAGGGACTCTGATTTGTGAAAAAGGATGTTGGAAACCAAGATTCGTACTTTAAGATTTATGAAATATGTGTAAACCCGTGAATGTATCACAATGCCGACGAAATATTTTTGGACACTGTTATATTTATAGGATTTTGTTTCTACACATTTGTAACGCAAATACTCGACCTGTGAAATTTTTTGTATGAGATTGTCACTGTAGCGCAAACTGCTGTAATATTTCGGTAAGAAAGCTAAGAGACCTTGATGTAATGCGTTGTGGGCGCTCACCTGCCTGGAGAAAAAGTAATTAGGTGGAGAAAAAAGAGGTCATTAACCTCACTATTGACATTCCTTTGTAGGAAGCATAGCAAATATGACACGCTATTACTTGGAAACATATGATTATACTGTGGAGCTCTTACATTCTGGTATTTACTGAAATGCCTAATGAAATGATGAGAAATATTTTATGTCTATACATCTGATTATGACTACTGTCTTTCTAGTTGAGATATGTTATTACTGCCTTACGAAATGCCATATGGCTAGTGAATGATGTTTCATGCCTTACTTTGTGTATATATTTGCCTATTTTGTTTGATATCTGGTTTCCAGCTGTGTTGCAGCATTGGTTTTATAAAATAAAATTAATTGCATTTGCTAATGTGAACACTTTCTGTCAACAGATCTATTCAATAATAAGAAGGGGCTAATAACAGTAACTGAATACATAATTTTCTTTTCAAGTGCTAGGTAATATTTTTGTAGAATAAGTTTTTTTGGAACACC
The DNA here is from genome assembly GCF_023864345.2 of Schistocerca serialis cubense. Lineage (NCBI taxonomy): Eukaryota > Metazoa > Arthropoda > Insecta > Orthoptera > Acrididae > Schistocerca > Schistocerca serialis. Next base: position 67,623,955 of record NC_064644.1, read on the forward strand.
ACTTTAATTACATAGACATTAAGATGTGAATAGACAATTCCCTTATCTGCACTGTTGCCTTTAGTGTACTATTTTTTCTGCTTGAGCTTTGTCATGTTTAGGTATAAGTTATAGCATTTGCTGCTGCTGTTTGGCAGGCATAGTGTTACTGAATTTGACTTTGTATTACTCAGCCAGTTTTACTACTGATTTATGTTTCTTGTTGCTACACATTGGCTCATATTAGTTGTAATGTTGCATTTGTTTTACTAATTTAGATTTTCTGCAGCTAGCTTCACCAATTTGCATTTACTGTTACTGCTGTTTCAAAAATAGTTCAAATGGCTCTGAGCACTATGGGACTCAACTGCTGAGGTCATTAGTATCCTAGAACTTAGAACTAGTTAAACCTAACCAACCGAAGGACATCACAAAAATCCATGCCCGAGGCAGGATTCGAACCTGCGACCGTAGCGGTCTTGCGGTTCCAGACTGCAGCGCCTTTAACCGCACGGCCACTTCGGCTGGCTGTACTGCTGTTTGTGTAAACTGTTTTGTGCTGCTGCATTTCCTCTTCCCTTAGTTTATGCATCTGAACTCAGTAGACTTAAGTTAGCTTAAGATGGGGTAGGCTGTATAAGAGAATGAGTTGTGATGAATTGGAAGAAATGCATTGCGAAGTTCTATGAAAAAGATTTGGGCGAAAATGAGTATTGTACAATGAGAAATAATTATTTATAAAGAGGATATGAACAAAGCAGTAGGGTTTAGGGACAACTGGTATAGATAGGACTTTTTGGAAATAATGAAAAATGAAGAGAGATCTCTAAGAAGTAAAGAAAGTTTTGTTTGCAAAATACTGCAGTAAAACAAACCCTGACCTTTCCTTTTGTGTTATTCCGCTAGGTGTTTGTGTACCCTTGTGTATTTGCGTTCTTCCAGTCTTTATATGTTTATCTGATAAGAGATATGTTGTAGAATTTTTCTGATACTATGTTACTTACTTATCAAAGATGTTTAGACATTGTTTATTCTGCTCTGTTTTAATGCTCATGTGTGAAATTAATGTTTCAAAAACCATTCTCATTATTTTATTTATTTACTAATGTCATAATTCCTGCAACACTGATGTTCATGTTTATTTCTATGCTTTTGTAAAGTCCATATTACTACAAGTGTTATCTGTACTATTACGTTCTATAATGATGTATTTTGTACCTTTGTGATTGTATTCTTATGTTGTAAATTTATAATGGTATGGACACCAGTTCTTCAAATTAAGTCTCATTTCACTGCACACGTTTCTATTGGTCATAGTATGTGCACAATAATTGAATAAAGGGACTGTTAGTGCTCACGCGTGTGTTAATAATTCAGCAAGGGCTGGTTAACAGCATTGCTGGTTCTAAGGACAATTCCAAAAACTTTGTGAGTTCACAAGTGGTGGTTATATTGCCTGCAAGACTCTTCGATGGTGATTGGGCACCTGCACAGTCGCCACAGATGGCTGTTCTCCGTCTCTACAGGGATTGCAGTGGGTCTGCACCTCTGGTGGCCCACCAATACCATACTCTCTACCAGGACTACAGTGGGAGTGCTCTGTGATGACCTACCTACCAATATTCTTCAAAACGTCAACTGACTCTGCTGTGGGTTTGCTCGATTGTGCCCCATTACCTGTCTGCATGTCCTTCTGTTGGAAGGACAATACTACTTCTTCAAGTCATCAAGACTGCATAGAAATCCACTACTTCCACGTGCATATTCTTTTACTGCTCAGACATTGAGAAAAAACTGGAATTTCAATTGTGATGAATGATCAGGACTGTCTTTATGAGAACAATTTTTGCTTTTGACCAACATTGTATCAATAAGTGTGTGCATTTGATATCTTTGTTATTGTGATTATGAAAAGTTGTATCAATTCATTATTGGCCACAGCCCAAAACAATTTGTAAAATTTTTTAGTGCTGAGCATGGGGGCTACGTAAGTAGGCTGTTTAGGTTTTTATGCTGGTAACGTCATGTAGCGCTCTGTATGAAAATCACTGACTGTGCTGTGTGCAGTCTGTGGCTGGTTTGCATTGTTGGAATATTTGCCATTTTAGTGTTGGCCAGTTGGATGTGAACAGCACGTACCGTTGCGCAGTTGGAGGTGAGCCGCCAGCAATGGTGGATGTGGGGAGAGAGATGGCAGAATTTTAAGAGTGGACGATCTGGACGTGTGTCCGACCGAAAGAGTAAATTTGTAATACTGGATATTATGAACTGATATACATATATATATATATATATATATATATATATATATATATATATATATATATATATATATACACCTGGAAATGGAAAAAAGAACACATTGACACTGGTGTGTCAGACCCACCATACTTGCTCCGGACACTGCGAGAGGGCTGTACAAGCAATGATCACACGCACGGCACAGCGGACACACCAGGAACCGCGTGTTGGCCGTCGAATGGTGCTAGCTGCGCAGCATTTGTGCACCGCCGCCGTCAGTGTCAGCCAGTTTGCCGTGGCATACGGAGCTCCATCACAGTCTTTAATACTGGTAGCATGCCGCGACAGCGTGGGCGTGAACCGTATGTGCAGTTGACGGACTTTGAGCGAGGGCGTATAGTGGGCAAGCGGGACGCCAGGTGGACGTACCGCCGAATTGCTCAACACGTGGGGCGTGAGGTCTCCACAGTACATCGATGTTGTCGCCAGTGGTCAGCGGAAGGTGCACGTGCCCGTCGACCAGGGACCGGACCGCAGCGACGCACGGATGCACGCCAAGACCGTAGGATCCTACGCAGTGCCGTAGGGGACCGATCCGCCACTTCCCAGCAAATTAGGGACACTGGTGCTCCTGGGGTATCGGCGAGGACCATTCGCAACCGTCTCCATTAAGCTGGGCTACGGTCCCGCACACCGTTAGGCCGTCTTCCGCTCACGCCCCAACATCGTGCAGCCCGCCTCCAGTGGTGTCGCGACAGGCGTGAATGGAGGGACGAATGGAGACGTGTCGTCTTCAGCGATGAGAGTCGCTTCTGCCTTGGTGCCAATGATGGTCGTAAGCGTGTTTGGCGCAGTGCAGGTGAGCGCCACAATCACGACTGCATACGACCGAGGCACACAGGGCCAACACCCGGCATCATGGTGTGGGGAGCGATCTCCTACACTGGCCGTACACCACTGGTGATCGTCGAGGGGACACTGAATAGTGCACGGTACATCCAAACCGTCATCGAACCCATCGTTCTACCATTCCTAGACCGGCAAGGGAACTTGCTGTTCCAACAGGACAATGCACGTCCGCATGTATCCTGTGCCACCCAACGTGCTCTAGAAGGTGTAAGTCAACTACCCTGGCCAGCAAGATCTCCGGATCTGTCCCCCATTGAGCATGTTTGGGACTGGATGAAGCGTCGTCTCGCGCGGTCTGCACGTCCAGTACGAACGCTGGTCCAACTGAGGCGCCAGGTGGAAATGGCATGGCAAGCCGTTCCACAGGACTACATCCAGCATCTCTACGATCGTCTCCATGGGAGAATAGCAGCCTGCATTGCTGCGAAAGGTGGATATACACTGTACTAGTGCCGACCTTGTGCATGCTCTGTTGCCTGTGTCTATGTGCCTGTGGTTCTGTCAGTGTGATCATGTGATGTATCTGACCCCAGGAATGTGTCAATAAAGTTTCCCCTTCCTGGGACAATTATTTCAATTTCCAGGAGTATATATATATATATATATATATATATATATATATATATATATAATGATTTTTGTACACTATTAAGGTAAATCCATTGTCTATTCTCTCTCAAAATCTTTCATTTGCTTAGTATGCCTATCACTAGTTAGTGCCTTCAGTAGTTAGAATGTTTTATTTAGCTGGCAGCATTGCCGCTCGCTGATTTGCAGTAGTTCGGTGAACGAAAATTTTTGTGAGGTAAGTGATTCATGAAAGGTATACGTTATTGTTAGTCAGGGCCATTCTTTTGTAGGGATTATTGAAAGTCAGATTGCGTTGCGCTAAAAATATTGTGTGTCAGTTTAGTGATGATCAGAATAAGTAAAGAGAGAAATGTCTGAGTACGTTCAGTTCTGCTCAGCTGTTTAATAATCATATAATTTAAGCGGTTTATCAGCACAGTAATTCATAAACATATCTAAGGTGATGTTTCAATTATGATGACCTTTGTATTAATGAGAAACATATAACATGTCTGATGCAAGAAGTTTCAACTTCACAACTAATTAACAGATGAGGAACTCGCGAACGTTCCTCACTTGGCACGGGAACTGTTTCTACTAACTCTTACTGGAACCAAATTACTGACCATACAAATGATGAAATGCCAGAGATTATTTGAGTATGTCCTTTCGTCTTGTCAACAGTCATGATTTTTTCCAGTAAGTAATTGTCCGCGTTTGGCATTTCAGTTAATCATCGACTAGTGTCAACGCGTTTTAGCTATTTGTTCGGGAGTCAAGAGGCACAAACTTTACGCCCACTCTTCTCTTCTTCAAAAACATTCTGAAGAGAGTGTTGTATAGCTGACTCAGATCGTTGCTCCATTTATTATTGTTACGCTATGTTCACACTATAGTACGTCGGCTACTTAACACTGCCTGTTAACGACAGAATGATCGAATGTCGATGTGTTTGTTTACAATTGTTATTTAAGCTGCCACCGTACCTAATGCGCTGGCGTTGATTGTACGCGACAAAATAAGTCTCGTAAGTTTTTGTGCGGTCGGAGTATGCCAATTCACTGATACAGTTCTGTTAGCTATTTGGAGGTAATTACTAGCAGCGGTGCTTAGGTTTCTTCAGAGACTGCTTTGTGAACTAAGAAGTATGAGAGCAGTAAATGTTGAGCGGTGCCGAGCAAGTAAGGAAGAGTCTTGTTCAGTAACAGTTTCCAATAATCTGAACAGAATGCAATGGAGCGAAGAGTGCTACAGTAAAGTGGAATCAGTTTTCGAAAAACGTTCGGAAAACTACAGTAATATAAAGTGTTTCGGGAAAGCTTAACGCAGCTTTTATTACGATTTTTAGGTACAGCTCTTTTCACCTGCCTTTTATTTACGACGTGCACTCAAGCGGAAAGCTTTCCTTTTGTCATAAACCATAAAAAATTAATGTCATACCGCCATCAAAGTGATTGATGAGCCGTTTGCCATGATCGTCAAACATTTTGTGTCGTTAACCGGGTCTCTCTTGAGATCTAATCCATACATACTTGATTCCATGTCTTTCACATGACGACGCTCTCGTAAAGAGAGAGATGTTTAAGAAAAAATGCGTACAATAAGTTTTACGACAGGGCTGTTCGCTGCGGTGTTCAGAAAGGGCAAAATAATTAATTAAAGGAAACAGTGGTAACATGTATGATTTTTACAACATGGATAAATCCTGCATCAACTTCAACCATGGGTCTGATACAACAAGCATATTAAACGTCTGTATAAATGTATACTGCAATTACATTTGTCTATCCAAACATTCAGGATCGTACTGTATGACTTTCAATAAAGTGTGCAGTTACTTCATTCCATCCGAAAATTTCTTCAACATGAAGGAAGCAGAGTGTGCAAACAATTAGACTTCTAATTTACCAGAACTGAGACTTTGGGAACATATTCCTGGAGAGGTTTAGCGCTGTTCAAGTGCCCGGTCTTTTTGTCGATGAACTGTTAAAGAAATTTACAGGATACGAAAGTAAACGTGACCTATGTCTATATCATGCACATAAACACAAATGAAGCTGAGGTAATGTGTTTCAAGCATGATGACATGGTGAATGGCTATATGTCAAATTTAAATAATAATATTGAAGAACTTGCAACGCCGGAAATGCATATTCACCTAGTTCCATCTGTTGTAGTATAAATTTTTTCCTCATTTTGTTACCTCAATATATGACATTACTTTGTCTTTATATTTTGTAATTGTTTTACAATTTGTATATACATATTTACGCATTTATGTCGGTGTATAATTGGTTTGTTTTGTAAGTATTATTTGTATTTTTATGCGGGGTCTTGCCTAGGGAAAACTATGCCATCGAACTATTACATCGATAGGTTGTGTGGAGAACCAAAGCGTTTAGGATCTTGGGTAGTGTTAACTCTGCTGCGGGCAGAGCAGAGTCTGGATGGAGTAGGGCGGTGGAGCAGGTGTGTTAAGTGATGCTCCCGCGAGTTGCCGCGCTTTCGTGGTTTGACAGCATGTAATTGCGCTCGACTTGCTATGATATCTTCTGTTACGGTATCGCGGACGGGAAATATTAGCTAACACACATCAAGAGCCCATTTGGCCTGGTGACCGTGTCGAGAAGAAGGCACGCCAACATCCAGCTTCTGCAAGCGACGGCCAACAATGAGTGACTGTCGCCACCTCCTCGATCGACGACTTCAAACCTTCAATCAGCCAACAAGGAAGACTGAAAGCACGTTAAGTTTTAGAACTGAATGCAGACCTCAGCTTTCCAAACTGTTAGATTTGCGTCACAAAATTATAGCAACTTAGCATGAACCTTTGTTACTCATTGTTCCAATTGCATTACCAAGCAGGGTCCCTTCCTTTTCCGGAATGAACCCGAGTGTCGTTGAAATTCAAACGCCAGCATTAAAGTAATATCATTCGATTTCACTGTTTTAATTTCAAAGTTCAGTTAAGGTATTCATAGCTGGCTACAATACTTATATTACACAAGCACAAGTTAAGAGTGTGAGGTTTGGTACGTACTAAATTTTACTATTGTTAATTATTCAGAATCATGTTATTCAAGTTCAAAGTTAAATCTCTTATTTCTAAATTGCGTAGATTAAAGTAGCTTTTGAAATGATTGTTAAGGTAGCGTGAGACTAACCTTATTACTGAATGTCGTAGTGCTTCAGAATCAAAATTCACTATTAATTTCAGTCACCAAGTTAACTTTCAATTTTCCCGTTTTATTAATTCTTTTGCTAAATTAAGTCAGAGTGTAGCGAAATTTATTACTTCTGGTAAACATTCAGTTTTCACACAACAGGTGTCAACCTTCAGTTGCCATGCTTTTAGTGCTAATTATATGTCCATTAACCTTTCTTTTTCAGTTATTATAGTAGTTGTCTATAGCACTGGTGACCGTAACTTTCCCCAAATCTCTAATATCTAATAACACCAGTTAATTGTTAACGTAACGACCGGACATTTACATTCTTCATTAACTTTACTCATTTTTAAAATTAATTTCCAACAATTTAATTTGTATTTTTCCTTTCATTAAGATGTAACCCTGTCCTCCGTCTTTACCGACAGATTAACTTCGGTGACGATTGCTTTTCCCAAATTTCCATTAGGTACACGCGGTTTAATTTCTCACTGTGATTAAGGTCGATAAGTGTGGGGGAGGTTACAAACTGAAAAAATTTTGCTATTCCCAACACAGAATTATTAACCGAGTAGGTTGCAAACAAGCAGCAGGAAAGATTCGAAAAGCTAAATGGATGTTCCACTGAAGGAAACACCCAAAACATAAATCTGCGTATCAGTAAAACTTTATATAGGAGACATTTATGTATTAATGCGATAAATACAGCAGAAACGGAGAAGTGTACTGTTAAAAGTGACGGTTGGTTAGATCAATTTATCGAGCAAGAAAAGGATCATTTTCTAACACGAGGACAAATGCCTAGTAAAGAACATAATGAATCGACGAAACAGAGTAGCTTGGCACATATTTCGACTGTAATTGTTACTACAAACTGTAGTTGAAGGGTTGGTGACAGCGTAGAATCGAAGGGTAGTTCTATAGATGGTGTAACGGGTGTAAATGCAGGCATAACTAAGGACACAGCACTGAAAAACATAAGATGTGTATTTACTTATTTAGGAGATTAATAATTATAACTATCAGGAGTAAAATGTTTTTAGGGTATTTAGTACCCGCAACTAATATAGCAAGAGCAACCATTAATGCTTATGTATCCAAGGGCATCAGGTCAGGTGTTGAAGTGTGGACACGTGGACACAAAACAGGCAATGAAGCCAGCCGTTGTTCACTTCAAGGCCCAGGTAAGGCCATGCAGAAAACATTAGGGTGTGCACTTCTTGGCATGTTTGTTACACACTGTATATGACTGCCTCATATCACTTCCGAACTACAAGTAATTAAAGACATCTGAAGTATACAGGGCGGTCCATAAGTGTACAACGAGCACTTTAAAACAAAAACAGATCCACAAAGAGAGGGGAGATGTGGATAACCTGTGGAGCTACGGGTGGACACAATGGATGCCGTCATTTTGAATGCAAGTCGTAGTTTTCAAAAGAAAAGGATATCATGTTACGCATCTTCGGTTTATTCCTTCGTTAGACATGTGGCATTTTGCACGGAACGAGGCATGTAAGTTCTACGGTATGTGCTCGATATTTTGCCCAGCGTGTTGTAAGACTCGTAGTTTGTTTCACCCATGGACCATATGCAACACATGTATGGGACTACGAGAAAATACATCAACAATACGATTCCTGAGGTGTGCCAAGTTTTTAATCGTCACTCTACGCACAGTTTCCATCATATTTCCTCAAAGACAGAAATCTAATATTTTTTAATCCAGTAAACGAGATGGTCTCCTCACCGAAGATCTACGAAGGAAGGAAGGGAAATTAGTTTAACGTAACGTCGACAACGATGTCATTAGAGACGGAGCACAAGTTCGATTTAGGGAAGGACGGAGTAGAAAATTAGCCGTGCTCGTTCACGGGAACAATCCGCGCACTTGCATTAGGTGATTTAGAGAAATAACGGTAAACATAAATCTGGATGGCCGGACTGGGATATGAACCGCTGTCCTCCAGAATGCGCGTCCAGTGAGCCGAACACTGCGCGAGCTCGCACAGCAGTGCATGCCGAATGCATTTCGTGCAGAATGTCTGTAATGACTCGTGCCTCCGACTGAAAATAAACAGGTTTTCATCGATGAGTCCGAGGCGGGAACAACTCATCAGTGAAATCTGTTCAGCATTCATCGCTGACTGGTTTAACACAAGCCGACCGTACTGAGATCGTCCTATTACCTGGAGAGCCGAGGCCCGTGTTATCGCAGAGACTTTAAATCAACAGCACCCAGACAGACCATCCATTACGTCCACTCTTGAAAAAGACATTAATAATTAAAAAGTGGTTTCAGACAGCGCACGAGTGGCCAAAATTGAAGACAAATATATTTAGTTCTCGTTCATATGACGAGGCAGAACTTTTTTCTACGCTGTAGGCCGGCCGGAGTGGCCGAGCGGTTCTAGGCGCTACAGTCTGGAACCGCGCGACCGCTACGGTAGCAGGTTCGAATCCTGCCTCGGGCATGGATGTGTCTGATGTCCTTAGGTTAGTTAGGTTTAAGTAGTTCTAAGTTCTAGGGAACTGATGACCACAGCAGTTAAGTCCCATAGTGCTCAGATCCATTTGAACCATCTAGGCTGTAGCGCTCACTCTGGCACTAAGAGTACGCCTTAATGAAAGTTATTAATGAAAGTCATTGGCAGACCTAGCATGTGTTGCACACATATTTTTCAATCTGTCGAGAAACTTAATCGCAGTGTGAAACCTAGCGCAGATGAAAAGTTTGACTCCTAAAAGAAGCTATACGTTATGCGGAAAGCACTCTCCATCGTACGTTGTATTGCAGCTAAACCTCTGTGGACTTTTAATATGTATTAGAGTAGTTCTATATCGTTGCGTATTGAGTCTGACACGTAAGCCTGTCTCAAGGTAGAGGTCAGGCGTTGCTGTCCAGCTTTCACACAGTCTTTCAGAAGATATATATAGGCACATTTAGTTGAGATTAGTTCACACTTGCACAGCTGACAGCAATGTTCTGCCTCGTTTACACAATACAGAAGAGCAAGTTCACTGACTAGAAACTGGGATATTATTAATACAATCTAGAACTGATCTGTACTGTCAGATCGAATCCTCCTTATTACGTATTTAAATAGTAAATAACAGAGATTAAAAACATTATAAACAGAGGGAAGGGTGCTGAACTGCATAACGAAGAAGATCTCTGTAACGTATAAGTAGCGGCTAAACGTACCTGAACATGATCTCTGTGGACTCAGTGCGAAATTGCTGTATATTAGAAAAAGGAGCCATCAATAAAAATAAGGCGCTTCTCTAGCAAGAAGCAATTTCCCCACAGCGAAAATGTGTTTACTCGTATCAAATGTCGTCGACACTTTCAAATATGCTTAAAAATGGGATATTATTCAATACTATTTGAGTATTTGACATTGAAGATGTGTGACATTGTTGAGAAAATTCCGGAATTAGACGATTTATGGAGCTGCTGCATATATTTTCCTAGCTAATATCACAAATAAAATGTTTCTATGATGTTGGGATAGTCTTTCATAGAGGGCGGAAGAATGAAGACTCACATGATAAAATAAGAAGTGTAACCAAGAGTTGTTAATTAGTAGTTAACACACTGAACTGGCATACGAAATGAAATTAGTTATTGACTTCGTTCAGTCATCCGTACTTGCGTTTCCGTGTTTTCTGCAACTCCATTAAGGTGGATGCTGAGACGGTTCCTTTCAAAATGACAAGGCCGACTTCCTTCCCAAACCTTATTCTATTCGAGGTACTGATCTGCCACTAATGACTTCGTTATCTCTCCATACCCTCTTTGAGCTTCTGTTCCGCCTCTAATGACGTCTTAATCCAAACCTTATTCCATGCGAGGTTCTACTCAACCCCTAATTAGATTGTCGGTTACGAGAGTTAAAATACCAAACTTTGCAGTCTCCTAATGATTCTAGGATCCGGCAGCAACCTGTGGAGGCTACCAAGAATTATGATTCCGGGAAAACCTAAGCGATCATACTAAATCCCAATATTTCTTCGATGTGGAAGAAGCCACAGTCTGGAAACTACCTAGTCAAAGATGTAAGCCAAACTAGTTGCTAACAATGCAAAGATGATTGGCTTGAAAACTAATACGAGCCTAACATTACATTTAAGTCACCATAATTTTAACTGTAACATATGTATTCAACGTCAGATAAACAGCATACACAGACAAGGTAATGTGTTAAATGGCTAGCAGCTGTCGTTATTTTTTAGTGTTAGAAATGGATAAGCACTACGTCTGTAGGGAAGGAATCTCGTATTATCCTGAAGAGGTCACTCTCAGCGAGAGAACAAGTTGAGACACAGCAGAATTATGTTATTTGACTCGAGTCCAAAAGAATAATCTTCTAAGTGGCTTAAAAGAATAATTTGTGGTGTAATACATACTAATTTTGGTCTTTATTAATTTTAAACTTATTTTAGTTGCAGTTATTGTTAATCGGATAACGAGTTATTCGAATTTTAATCGAGCTGCAAATCAAGATTCAAGAAGCTGAGCTGCGACCACGGTCGACCACTATGACACAAATTGGTCGGGCGTGTCCGCTGAAGAAGCGAGGAATCCAGATGCAGTGGGAAAAAGGGAGCCCATATGTTCTTGAAGCTTGGCAAAGGATTGTCTCAATGACAAAACTAAAGTAAGACGCAGTTTTTATTTATTTATTCATTTATTAATTTTTTTTTTGAAGACACCCCTTAACAGCAATGGTGGCACTTGCCACTAGCGCTGAATGGTGGGGGAAGCAAAAGTTTTGCGTTCAGAAAAATACATTTTGCAGTGAACAAAGCAACCGCAAAGTTATTCGAAAAAGGTTTCGAAGTGTGTTTACGTGGGAGGCACGGATGGAGTGCCATAATATCAAATTATATGTGGTCTGGAAATTGGCAAGTCTGACGTCAAAGTCATTTAGAAAGATATAAGTAGGTGTCGGAGTCTCTCGTTAGAGGCAAGTCGCGACTGTAGTTTACTGTGGACGAACCTGTAACTGATGTCCGTTCATTCAATACGACGTGACAATCTTTCTGATAGTTCGTCTTATATTTACTAAGTCGGAATACAGACATTTGGGCAGGGAGTGGTTTTAATTGTTGTGAGACCATAACTATAGATTCAGACGTGGGTATCACAGATACAAGAAGCTTACGTCGCGCTATTACATGTCTCACACAAAAGCCGGTAAGTAGGACAATGTTTCTTTCCTGCATGTGCTTGCTCAGTGTCAGGTTAAATAATCGCTGATTTCTTCTATTAGCGGTTGTCGGTGTCAGCTTTAATCGTCATGGAGAATATTTCGTTTCTCAGTGTGAAGCAGTTTCGTTAACTATCCTGCAATGTGTGAATGTATGCTCTCCCGGCGTATACAGCTGGTGAAGAGTTCTTGGGTTTCCAGCCGGGTGGCGGTGTCTTCAAACTGCGACGTTTTGACGAGTGACATACTCATCATCTTCTGGCGAAGTGAGGAGACTTTATATAGAGATGGGGCCCCTCCACGCCCGCCCCAACGTGGTGACCAACCGAGAAGTTCTACTGTTACCTCCGTCAACATGTTAGTTACCTAATAGGCAGATCATAGAATGCTGGGCTGTGATGTTACCTGTGCGTCTGGGTAAGACTACGCATTAACACGGTCCATCAGGTGATAGATAGTGGACAAAACGCGAACGAGGGTAGCAATTTGAAGAGCAGAGAGAAAAAAGTGCCAAGGCTCGTACCGTGGGAAAAAATCCTCTGTGACAGTGGGATGGGTAGTATGAGCACTAGTGGCTTACTAGCTGCGATAATTCATGCTAGATAGGATCTGTTAGTATGGGTATCATGCATCATTACCGTGGCAGGCAATGGCGATGTTTCCGAGTTTGCTGCAGCCGCTACATTCTTGGAACAATCAGGATCGTTATATATTAGTGGGAGATCGGCCATAGATCATCTCACTGTGTGTGTGTGGGGGGGGGGGGGGGGTGGAGCTTGTCTGTATGCAGTGTGCGGTACGGCTTCCCTGCATGGTGCCAGTTATTCGGCAAGTGTGTTCCAACCGGATATCCAGTAATGGTGGCTGATTAACAGGGGCTCACCTGTACCGTTGTGCTTGCGTGTACTTGGCCATAGATGTTAGGTCCTTCCAAGTATGTCTTTTGATCTTTTATATTTCCATCTATGGTTGTGGTCGTAATTCCCCAGATTCAGAATAAACGGGTTCTGCGAATGTCTGGAGTTTCTGTATAGTCTAGTGGTGAGTGTGTTGTTTACCTCCGTGAGAGTCTCAAGCCTGTATTCCCGGTGAAAGGCCGCGATGCGTGTGTATCGTGGAGCATTGCTTATGATTTTGAGTACTTTGTTTTCTATGATCTGCAGACGGCGCAGGCGTGTGGGCGCAGCGTATCCGCAGACAGGGGCTGCGTACGTCATCAGGGGGCGAATAAGTGTCATGTACATGGACCTCGACACCCTTCTGTTCAGTGTGCTACGCCTGTTGAGCAGAGGGTAGAGCTGTTTGAGCCTCGCGCTAGCTCGATTGGTTATGTGTTGTATGTGGTCCCCCCAGCGTAATTTCCGGTCCAGCCAGACACCGAGGTATTTGACTTTCTCGCGGAAACGTATTGGACGTGCATGTAGAGTTATTGGTCTGCAGTAGTGTTTGCGCAGTTGCTTCGGTCTTCTAGTGAACAGAACGGCTTCGCACATGTCCACGTTCACTCTAACACACCATTTCTCTAACCAAGGCTCAGCCACTCTGAGTGCAGTCTGTAAGCGTGACGAAATGTTGGATGGTTTTCAATCTTGCTCGAGGATGGCTGTGTCATCCGCGTATATTACCATCGTTGTGTTGTGTGTGGTTGGAAGATCGTTTATGTAGAGGTTAAACAGTAGGGGCCCTGGGATGCTTCCCTGGGGTACTCCCGCGTGTATACCGTGTCGTGTTGATTGTTTTCCCTGCACGTCAGTGTTGCAACTCCTGTCTGTGAGGGATGAGTGTATCTGAGGATGGCGGTCCCTTTTTATAACTGCGGCGAACCCCCCACTACTTGGCCACGGGAGGCTGGACCCAGAGGAGCAGGCGGGCGGGGTGGAGGGGGAAGCGAGTTGTAAGGTGTCAGGCAAATCCATCACCTTCCATGAAAACCCTGACATGATAAGCAAATCCAGTAGTATGTCACATAGCTCCGAATAAATCGTGACATTATATTAACCAAAGTAATACAAGTAACGAGTGAGCAAATGGAAAACCACAGACTAACACAAGAATGCCTAAATGCATCTCATACCTTCCCACCGTGTGACAGACGCAGTTCTGAGGGGAGAAACGAGAACAGAAGCCGAGAGCAGAACCGTGTTAAGCGAGAAGGCCCTACGATGAGGGACGGACACCCACGTCGCCAGCTAGCCGCAACGACCACACAACCCGCAAGTTTTTAGCGTGAGACTTTTTCGCGTCTCTGCTACGTTAGGATCACCCCCCAGCCCATGTTAAAGGCTAGAGCCCTCCAAAAGAACAGTATAGATCTTACGATAACACAAAAAGGGCTACCACCCGCAAGTTTTAGCGTGAGACTTTTTCGCGTCTCTGTTACGATGCAAACTTTAAAAACATTGCCCCACCACGAAAAGTATAACGTTTCTCATTGGATACACAGAATTTCTGTAGGCGGAGCTTAAGGTTAATATTGAGAACCTGATTGGTCAGATGAAAACACAGCCAGATAGTATTTTGTAAACCAACTTCGGTAAATTGTAGTAAGGAGAAGTAAGAAGAGAGCTGCTTCCGAGAGGGCGAGCTGGACGGAGCTGCGCCGGCCGCCGCCCCCTGACGAACACCGACAAGGTAATGAACGCACGCGATGCCGCATTTTTGAGCCCATAAGGCTTCACTCAGAACTGCAGAAGTCTCATCTGTTACATCCCCTTTACGTAATACTAGTGTCGATCGTCAATAAAAGCTCATGGTGTTCACATTTGCCACTTGAAGTAAAAATCTGAAACTCGATGATTTTTCTGTTGTATAGTTATTGAGAAGCCACATCAGCCACTGTAATTTACGACAAGTTAGATAAGTAATTAAAGATAATTGAGCGTCACTGTAGACCATTTTGATAGTTTTCTCTCTTGTGAAACTTATTTTAAACCTAAATTATGGATGTGATATGGCATAGGTCATCCTTCGATCCATTGTAGAACTTGGAAACCCATTCAGGGAATATTCGTTCACATTTTTGTTGAACGCAGTTGGTTTTTACCATCCTATATTAAAACATTTCCTTTTATCAATAGTGCAATTTATAAACGTTGTTTTGTGAGTAAACGTAACTGCTTTTTCGACGTTATTTTACCAGCTAACCAAAAATAGGAAAGCCTTGAACCCCTTCCACTAAATTTAGTTAGTATTAAGATTCTTTACAGGAAGTGCAGTGGAGCTGACGCTGAAATCATTAAGTATTTGGTTATATCATCGCTAGTCTCACTGAACTCTTCTGAATTCTACATGTCGTGTGTAGTCTGACGTCTCCTTACCAGCAACAGGTCCCAGGCTCAAACTAGGCAATTCCCTAAATAACATGCTCAGAGCGTCGTTGCACGAACGTGGTAGGAAGACACGACATAGAACAAACAGACACCACGCAGAATGTTTAGTGAGTGCGCCTTCCGTGTCTCCGTCACAGCATTCCGGTCTAGATTGTTTTACATATGGTATTTACTACTTGATTCGGAATGTGTCTTTCTTGACTCGTTGCTATATAGTGGTTACAATCGTGTATGTTTCGTTGCGTACAACATATCTCAGGCTCTTTGCCTTGTCTTTTGATACATAAATGTGATTTCAGCTTAGGAGCCAACGCTGTACGGAGGTACATTTGTTTAACCGCTCCTGTTATCGAAGTCAGCGTCAGTATAGGAGTTACACTGATATAAACTTCGAGTGAACGAGATACGTTGTACTGAGGTGTGCTCTTGGTGTGTATGGTATGCATTATATTTTACAGCATGTATAATTCTAGACTGGCTGTTAAATGGTAGTTACATTCGTACATGTTTTGTTGTGTACCACAAACGTGAATGGGTTTATACCGGAATACTTTATATAATTGACACAAAAAATCCTTTCAGTGCTGTTACAGGATCTGATCGAAAAGAAAGGCTGTTTGAAGGAAACCAGGCAACACGTCATGACGGGACTCCTCATATATTTTGCATTGAGTACCAGACAGAATTAGCTACTAGATCAGCTAATACGACCTGTCAGGGATGATGGAGAAGGGTAAATGTATCAATTTGAGGTTAGCTACCATGGTCCAGAAACCACAGTGTCAATAGATATAATTTAAATTCTACTCATATTCCGCCTTAATCTCGCGCAGCGCTTGAACTAGGAGCCGAAACTTCCGAATCCTGATCATTACGTACAGAAATCTCGTTGAATACTTCCTAGTAACGCCTCACGTAATTTCATGTCAGAGATCAAAAATATTGAGACTATGGTACAGCGAAAATGTATTCTATTTACTTGTACAAGTGTCACAAACTGCTACTCTTATTTTTTTTTAAATGTTCGAAATGGGGTCCGCTCAGCGTCAAAGCAGGCGTGACATCGTCGCACAATGTTTTGTCATACAATTTGTAATATCCCGTGTCGTTTGAATAGTGAAACAGGGAGCGAGACTTCTTGCCAAGAGATACTCTTCAGACTCTAAAGGCGACTTGTACACATCGCACATGGTCCCATAAGAAGAAATCATTTGTGGTGAGATCATATGAATATGTTGACCATGATACAGGACCTACATCTACGTGACATCTACATCTACGTGATTAGTCTGCTATTCTCAATAAAGTGCCTCGAAGAGGGTTCAGTGAACCACCTTCAAGCCGTCTCTCTACCGTTCCACTCCCGAACGGCGCACGGGGAGAACGAGAACTTACATTTTTCTGTGTGAGCCGTGATTTCTCTTATTTTATCGTGATGATCATTTCTCCCTATGTAGGTGGGTGCCAACAAAATGTTGTCGCAACCGGAGGAGAAAACTGGTGATTGAAATTACATAAGAAGATCCCGTCGCAATGAAAAACGCCTTTGTTTTAATGATTACCACTCCAATTCATGTATCATGTCTGGGGAACTATATCCCCTACCTCGCGATAATGCAAAACAAGCTGCCCTTCTTTGTACTTGGTCGATGTCATCCGTCAGTCCTATCTGATGCGGATCTCGCACTGCACAGCAATACTCCAGAATAGGGCGGACAAGCGTGGTGTAAGGAGTCGCTTTAGTAGACCAGTTGCACCTTCTAAGTATTCTGCCAATGAATCCCAGTCAGTGGTTGGCTCTACCCACAACATTATATATGTGATCGTTCCAATTTAGGGTATTTGTAACTGTAATCCCTAAGTGTTTAGTTGAATTTACAACCTTAAGAAAAAAATGGTTCAAATGGCTCTGAGCACTATGCGACTTAACTTCTGAGGTCATCAGTCGCCTAGAACTTAGAACTAATGAAACCTAACTAACCTAAGGACATCACCCACATCCATTCCCAAGGGAGGACCGTAGCGGTCGCTCAGCTCCAGACTGTAGCGTCTAGAACCGCACAGCCACTCCAGCCGGCCTAACCTTAAGATTAGTGTGACGTATCGCGTAATCGAAATTGTGCGGATTTCTTTTAGTACTCATGGGAATAACTTCGCACTTATCTTTATTCAGGGTCAACTGTCACTTTTCGCACCATACAGATATCTTATCTGAATAATTTCTCAATTAGTTTTGGACATCTGATACCTTTACAAGACGGTAAATGACAGCATCATCTGCAAAAATCTAAGATGGCTACTGAGATTGTCTCCTATCTCTTTAATATAGATCAGGAACAATAGAGGGCCTATTACACTTCCTTGGGGAACGTCGGACATTATTTCTGTTTCACTCGATGACTTTCCATCTGTTACTACGAACTGTGACCTTTCTGACAGGAAATCATGAATCCAGTCGCATAACTGAGGCGATACTCCGTAGCCAAGCAGTTTGGTTAGAAGACGCTTGTGAGGAACAGTGTCGAAAGCATTCTGGAAATCTAAAAATATTGAAACAATTTGACATCCCCTGCCGATAGCTCTCATTACTTTATATGTATAAAGAGGTAGTTGAGTTTCAGAAAAACGATATTTTCTGAATCCGTGCTGATTACGTATCAATAAATCGTTTTCCTCGAGGTACTTTATAATGTTCGAATACATTATATGTTCCAATACCCTACTGGAAATCGACGTTAGTGATATGGGCCTGCAATTCAGCGCATTACTCCTATTTCCCTTTTTGGGTATTGGTGTGACTTGAGCAATTTTCCAGTCTTCAGGTACGGATCTTTCGAGCGAGCGGTTGTGTATAATTGCTGAATGTGGAGCTATTGTATCAGCATACTCTGAGAGGATCCGGACTAGTATGCAATCTAGACCGGGAGCCTTCCTTTTATTAAGTGATTAAGCTGCTTTGCGACACCAAAGATATCTATTTCTATGTTTCTCGTCTGGTCAGTTGTTCTTGATTGGAATTCAGGAATATTTACTTCGTCTTCTTTGGTGAAGGATTTTCAGAATATCGTGTTTAATAGCTCAGCATTAGTGTCACTGTCATCAGTGAGTTTACCGTTGTTACCGCGCAGTGAAGGTATTGATTGCTTCTTGTCACTGGTGTGCTTTATGCATGTCCAGAATCTCCTTGGATTTTCTGCCACATTTCGAGACAGAGTTTCGTTGTGGAAATTACTGAGAGCATCTCGTATTGAAGTACGCACTATACTTCGAACTTCTGCTAAACTTGGCCAATCTTGGGGATTTGGCGTTCTTTTAAATTTTTCAAGCTCTGTATATCCACTTGCCAGGGAATGTCAGAACCAGGCATTCACGAACCATCTGTTCAAAATGAGGTTGGGCTCGTACTTGCTGGGACTACATCCATTAACGAATAAGAAATGAGATATATTCCAAGAACCTGGGTTGTTTATCTCAGATAAACACTACGGGCATTGATGCGTTTAAGAGGGGAGGAAGAAGAAATGGGCCTAATATATAAGCATTGACTATGCCTGCCCATACGCTGACTTATAAAACTGTTCCGACGGCTCCTCTCAACTGTAGCTTGGGGATTCTTATCGCCCAAGACATGTCTACTGCGACCACTGCATTCCATCTCTGGTGAAAAAAGCTTCATCCTTGCAAAGTACACGCGCATTAAAGCGAGAATAGACCGGTGACCATCGCAGTCTGCAAACCACAAAGCGAGAATACACTGTAAAGTACTGCAGGAACCATTGTCTCAACACGACACGAGGTCTGATGTGACGAAGAGTTCATGGTAGGAGTGTACTGCATTTCCCGTTATGCTCGCTACACAGTACTCTGCGAAATATTCATTTCACGTGAAACTGATGGAGTGGTGATTATCCATCGATAAAAAAGTGCGTCTTCCAAGGGAAGAGTATACGTAGTTCATGAACCTGCTCGGTCGTTGTACTGTAGTACCAATTGTCCTGTTTCCCTTAATCTTTGGAACAGTCTTGGAAGCATGGTGAGCGCCGGACGTCTTGTACGCGAATATACGGTCCTGTACAACTTTTCTGCATCTCAACTGCATACATCTGCTTGCGCACATACGAAAACCATGTCCGTAAGTTTCATCACCAGAAACAACTCTATTTGGATACAGGTGGTCGACGGTAGTACTGCAGACTGTTAATACAGACTGCAGCCAACTACAGTGCAGAAATTGTAAACCAGGAATGCTCTTCTTAGTACACAGTACCCCATTTTCATCGGATGATTTGTTTTAGTAAGCCAGCTTCTACAGATAAGTGCTTGTCGGGATTGCCTACGCTACAGCCTTAGTGACAACCGTACCGGAACACGTATATCACTATCAAAGTATAAGAATGATTTTCGCTTATAGCTTTCAGACTCTGTCGTTTCCAGAATAAGTCCTCTACCTCCAATTGACTCATTTTGCTTCTCTATTACCCCTAACAGCCTGTACTATCATCACGGAATTACGTAGTATTTACCGAGAATCGTAGACACAACAGGCAGTCCCATGTGACTGGAGGAGAGCGAAGGTGGGTCCCGATTCCAAAAAAGATTCAAATAATTCTGGACCAATATCGACGACATTCGCTGTTGCAGCATCCTAGAGCTAATTGTAGGCTTAAATATTATAACGTTCCAAGAAAAGAAGTAAGCTTATTTCTAAGAATTAGTGCCAATGCAGCAAAAACTACTCATATGAAACACAATCATTCATACCTGATTTCTAGCAAATACTGAAGGCATGTGGAAAAGTATACCGTATCTTCCTAGCTTCCTGGAAGCCTTTCAACACTGTAGAATATTGTAGAATAATAAAAATGACACAATCAAATACGCGAGCAGCTCTAGGAATATTTGACTAATACCATCTCTAGAGTATAAAGGACAGCGAATATCTCACAGAACCGAAGGTGACTTCTTGCGCGTTAGAGGACCTCCACCGTCTTCAATAGACTTAAATAATTTTACAGATAGGATCAGCATTGATATAATTTTTATTTTCAGTAGTCCGTGATACTGTGTGTCGTTGTTGGACATTCGCTAGGTCCTTTAGAAATACTTTGAGGTGGTTCATCATGGAATTAGTGACGAGAAACTTTAAAATCAATCACGTCTATGCTCAAGTGCACTGTCGTGACGTAAGAAGCAGGCCTGGCGTGGCGGCGCAGGTATTTCGACAGCTACCGGCCTAGGCAGCCTCAACAGTCTCGCAACGGAATCTAAAGACGGCGGTACCCTTGGAGGCGCAGTGACAATCAGGCGCTCTGAGAATTTTAAATCACAGGGAAGGTAAACGAACGCTCTGCCCGAGTAATCTGGAAAACTCGGCCATAGAAATGAAACAAGGTTCAAATGGTTCAAATGGCTCCGAGCACTACGGGACTTAACTTCTGAGGTCATCAGTCCCCTAGAACTTAGAACTATTTAAACCTAACTAACCTAAGGGCATCACAAACATCCATGCCCGAGGCAGGATTCGAACCTGCGACCGTATCAGTCGCGCGGTTCCCGACTGAAGCGCCTAGAGCCGCCCGGCCACCACGGCCGGCTACGTGAAACAAAGAAGGTAACAGTATAACATTCCAGAAGAAATGATATAATAAAAACTAGAGTCAGCTAGTGATACAGAAGTCAGTGAATGGTTACAAAGAGATAATTAAGCCGAGTGTCTGGGAGAACAAACACCGTGAATGTGAAGTGCCGTTCTTTAAGTAATTTCATGTTAAATATTGTATCTACACAATGAATTTTAAAACGGGTTATACAATGGTGTACTATCGGCCTATAAAGACAATGGAACTGACAGATTCATCGACTTCTGCGTTGTCATCTACATAGAGTGGTATGTAAATCAAATTTATTTCATTTGAAAATAGCGTGTCCCTTCATTTTCATTAAAAATTATCTGGTATTGACTGCCAATACTTGAAGTACTTGCAGGCTGGGCTGGCAGTTACACTGCCCGACATGAGATCACAGGGCGTGAAGTTCACCATTGGCTTAACGCAGGTTGTGAAAGGAGACGCCGACGCCAGGTAGGACTGCGTTCACCGAAGGCTGGTGTTTATTCAGTACAGGGCAATGGCTCGCCCATCGTGAGCCGAGACAATGTGGACAGCAGGTAACGTCATGGCTGTCCAGATGGCCACAGAGAGTCCTGTATGAAATGACGGCCGGTCCCACGTTCCTAAACCGTTCCTCTGTGATGAGGGTATTGTAAGTCGCAGGGAAGGTCCAGGAAGGTAGGCAACAATGAAGCTTGAGTGGAGAACGTAGAGAAGACGGGGCTAATTTGCCAGTGGGACAACATTATATCAGTGGACACGAGGATCGTGAAAGCTACAGGTCTTTATTGTAAGAAAACGGAACGCCTACTCCCGGCCTTATGAGCTTTTTTAATACGTAGCTACAAGTTTCGGCGCCCAATGCGCCATATTCAGGCCTTAGGTGATACAAAGGCCTGAAGATGGTGCATTGAAGTGCCTAAACTGGTAGCTATACAATAAATAAGATCATAAGGACTGCTGTAGGCCTTTCACTTACTTGCAACAATGAACGGCCGTGACGCCCAATACCGCCAGTCAAAAGGATGGACATACAAAGACAGGTATTTATTGCTGTATTCTCTCAGGAGAAGACAGCGGGCAAGGTGTGAGGATCTAAGGATTCTAAAGGGTGAGACTGCAACTCTGTCATCACAAAAATTTCTGTAGCTGGCCCCTCATACATACAGGGCGGTCCATTGATCGTGACCGGGCCAAATATCTCACGAAATAAGCGTCAAACAAAAAAAACTACAAAGAACGAAACTTGTCTAGCTTGAAGGGGGAAATCAGATGGCGCTATGGTTGGCCCGCAAGATGGCGCTACCATAGGTCAGACGGATATCAACTGCGTTATCTTAAATAGGAACCCACGTTTTTATTACATATGCGTGTAGTATGTAAAGAAATATGAATGTTTTAGATGGACCACTTTTTTCGCTTTGTGATAGATGGCGCTGTAATAGTCACAGACATATGGCTCACAATTGTAGACGAACAGTTGGTGACAGGTAGGTTTTTTAAATTAAAATACAGAACGTAGTTACGTTTGAACATTTTATTTCGGTTCTTCCAATGTGATACATGTACCTTTGTGGACCTATCATGTCTGAGAACGCATGCTGTTACAGGATGATTACCTGTAAATACCACATTAATGCAATAAATGCCCCAAATGATGTCCGTCAACCTCAATGAATTTGGCAATAAGTGTAACGACATTTCTCTCAACAACGAGTAGTTCGCCTTCGGTAATGTTCGCATATGCATTGACTATGCGCTGACGCATGTTGTCAGGTGTTGTCGGTGGATCACGACAGCAAATATCCTTCAACTTTCCCCTCAGAAAGAAATCCGGGGACGTCAGATTCTGTGAACGTGCGAGCCATGGTACGGTGCTTCGACGACCAATCCAACTCTCATATGCTATTCAATACCCCTTCAACCGCACGCGAGCTATGTGCTGGACATCCATCATGTTGGAAGTGCATCGCCATTCTGTCATGCAGTGAAACATCTTGTAGTAACATCGGTAGAACATTACGTAGGAAATCAGCATACATTGCACCATTTAGATTACCGTCGATAAAATTGGGGCCAATTATCCTTCCTCCCATCATGCCGCAGCATACATTAACCCGCCAAGGTTGCTGATGTTCCACTTGTCGCAGACATCGTGGATTTTCCGTTACACAGTAGTGCATATTATGCTGGTTTACGTTATCGCTGTTGGTGAATGACGCTTCGTCGCTAAATAGAACACGTGCAATCTGTCATCGTCCCGTAATTTCTCTTGTGCCCAGTGGCAGAACTGTACACGAAGTTCAAAGTCGTCGCCATGCAATTTCTAGTGCATAGAAATATGGTACGGGTGCAATCGATGTTGATGTAGAATTCTCAACAGCGACACTTTTGAGATTCCCGATTCTCGCGCAATTTTTCTGCTACTGAGTGCGGATGAGCCGCGACAGCAGCTAAAACACCTACTTGGGCATCATCATTTGTTGCAGGTCGTGGTTGACGTTTCACATGTGGCTGAACACTTCCTGTTTCCTTAAATGACGTAACTATCCGGTGAACGATCCGGACACTTGGGTTATGTCGTCCGGGATACCGAGCAGCTTACATAGCACACACCCGTTTGGCATTTTGATCACAATAGCCATACATCAACACGATATCGACCTTTTCCGCAGTTGGTAGACGGTCCATTTTAACGCAGGTAATGTATCACGAAGCAAATACTGTCCGCACTGGCGGAATGTTACGATATACCACATATATATACGATTGTGACTGTTATAGCGCCATCTATCACAAAGCGAAAACAGTGGTCCAACTAAAACATTCATAGTTCTCTACGTACTACACGAATATGTAATAATAATGGGGGGGTTCCTATTAAAAAAAAACGCAGTTGATATCCGTTTGACCTATGGCAGCGCCATCTAGCGGGTCAACCATAGCACTATCTGGTTTCCCCTTTCAAGGTAGACGAGTTTCGTTCTTTGTAGTTTTATCGTTTGATACTTACTTCGTGAGATATTTGACCTGTGCCCTATCAATGGACCACCCTGTATATGGCAGATAGGATTCTCAGGAGGTTGGTCGGAAACAACAAGCTGTAACGAAGTAACGCGCTCCTTAGAAGCAGCAACATATTCCTTTCCCTAGCTGTAGGTCTCTGGGCGCGAAAATGTGGAAATTCCGTTGGTCATTCTGGTCTGGCTTAGTAGTTTTGGAAAATTACTGAGAAGCAGCAGGACGCTCCAGGAGAACTGACACTTGTCACTGTATGACTACCCGTGAGAAACTCTCGAAGAAGGAGGCGAATGGTACGAGGGAAGACAGGAAGAATTAAACACATTTCGACCGCTGCTAGTGAGAGAATCATTTCGAAATCTGCTCGCAGAATTCTGTGCGAGTAGTAGTCATTTCATTTTGCAGCTCCAACTAGAGCATGATATGAAGTTTGCAGTAGGTAGTTTTTCGATATTGGCAGGCATCTTCCGACACAGTGGCTGCCGGCAGTAGCAGTGTTGTACAACTAAAGAACTCTATTACAAGAATGGCAAGATCCGTAATCGGCTTCGGCGTGAGTAGGTCGTAATGTACTCGTAAACGTTACAGTGTTAATGAGTGGGAAGAAGACGCCCTTTTGGCATGCATCATGTTACAAACCCAAAGTTTGATAATCACTGCCATCAGACCACGGAAACGTATCAGCGTGCTACTAATGTAGTAACCTACCTGTTCCTTCCTTGTCTTGAACCCCCCGGCAACCTTAGTTACTTGTGTTTCATGTTCTTGTCATAATTTGTCTGTGAATAGCATGTTATGAAATTGTTCCCGTTATTCTCCAGTGCAACTATCGCACTCCTTTTCTGCGAAGATTCATAATAAACAGTAGAACTTGTGGTAACTTTGACTTTCATTACAAACGCATTTCGCCTGGTCTCAAAATTAAATTACAGTTTCACTATTCCACCAACTTTCTGAAGGCCTTAGGGCCACAATTTGGGGTTAATAAAAAGAATCCAGATGATAATTTACGGTCTCATTGGGCATCTACATACCGATAAAAGTTAATCACCTAAAGGCATAGAAAGTGGAGTAACAAAAGCTATTGTAAATTACATGGTACAATGTAGATTTCTTGTGTAAAAATCTGAAGTTTGGCGTAAATAACTCTAGAAACGTTTAAATTGTTGCCAGTTTTAACTGTTTATATTTATTAGTAACAGAAAAATGCGAATTAACGTTTACTGGGACGCAATCATAATTTACCAACAAACTACTTAGAGAAATCCTAAGAGCAGCTGTAGCACGCTGAGGAAATATACGTGTAAATTCGTGTATGATGCATGTGTTCAACATTAAATTTGCAATTATAAATATGCTTCCGATGTGCTCTTGACTCGCGTGAAGGCGACGGTTCAAACATAGTGGAAATTTTTGCGTGGGGCTTTTTACATTCATGCAGCAATTGGGCATCGGATCCTGCAGTGTGAATACGTATGTACAGCAGTAGGTCGCACTTCGCGTGAGTGGAAATATTTCTAAGTATTGAAATGTTGACTTTTGATTTTTGCGTGTGTCAATAGTGAACACTCTGAGATACTTGAAACTCCTGCGGTCTTTGAGCTAATATGAACATTAAAAACTTCATTGTGGTTATTTTTGCGAGTGACCTGTACTCTGAACATATTTCGCAGTCATGGAGCTCTACCTTTAGACTTGAACTAAAGGAACTTCGGATGTTTACACGAAAGTATCGTACTGGTCCGTTTACTTTAAGGCCTTTATCAGACGACCATTATTTTGGTAATGAACAGTTACTAACTGTGGTAAGTGTTACATTATTTGAAATAAATTTAGTTGTGTTAAGGATTAAATGAGTGAGAAGTGTAAACATTATATTTACCGCACATCCCTGCCTGCATTTATTTGAATTTTTTAACTCTTAATGCGACAAATGTATTGGTTGACATCAAGGCCATAGCAAAGCTATCTCGTAATAAAGGTAATGTAACCATGCATTTCACAGGCTAAAGTGACTACCTGATGTTCAACTTGTTATTCATGTAGTTACATGTGCGGGCTTGAGAGCTATTGACTGAACAATTATTTTGCGGAAGGAACAGAATATAGCTTCTCCATTCGCCATTTGTTATCCATATCGCCGCGTATGGTTGGTCTCATCTGAGACCATTCTCATTTGCATATTCATTTGTTATTTATCCGACATTGTCTCAACTAGGACAAAATTTACCGTTAGTATAATCAAAAGAAAAGAAAGAAAACATTGTAGTATCGGAACATGATTAGTGGTGAACCTCTTCAGCGTGTCAAACCTTGTAAGTATTTACAGGAAATACTAAGAAGCTATACTAAAAGGAACCAACACGTAATATCAGGTGTAGGGCAGGCAAATGGAAGCCAAAATTAAAAGTGTTGTAGGAAAATGCAATGCATCTGTAAGGGAAACGGCCAGTGTATGGAATATTACAAAGTCGAATTGACAACTAACATTGCAAGAATGTAGAGACTCTCTGATAGGGCCATAAGAAGTTGTTAAGGCCTGAAGTTGATCTTAAATACTCGGGAAACTCTAATGGGAACAACTGAATGAAAGACATTGTAGTTCTAGCTAAGATCTATCTGATTAATTTAGAGAACCACTATTCGAAGGCAACTGCGTGACCATTATACTTCTGTCAACATACCTAATTCGCTTTGGAGCTATGAGAATATGAATGATTGGGGCGCATACACTGACTTTTAGAAATGAATTTTTTCCGACGCCCAGTACGCTAGTGCAACAATGAATAAGTTCGGTAACAATGGTACCATGTCCTCTCCGTCTTGCACTGATTTTTGGCATTCGGAGTATATGTATAGGGGTAGTTGTAGGTTTTTTCTGTGTCGTTTATCTCCTCACTGGTTTGATGCGGCTCGCCCACGAACTCTACTTCTGTGCCAGCCTTTTCATCTCAGAATAGCAAGAGTTTATTCCCTGTTGTTTTAACTGATTTACTGTCCTCATGTACCAACTTGTTGTCTGTGATTTACATATCTTCCTTTCCTCGCCGGTTCTACGGGGAACCTCAAATGGTTCAAATGTCTCTGAGCACCATGGGGCTTAACATTAGCCAGCCGGTGTGGCCGTGCGGTTCTAGGCGTTTCAGTCTGGAACCACGTGACCGCTACAGTCGCAGGTTCGAATCCTGCCTCGGGCATGGATGTTTGTGATGTCCTTACGTTAGTTAGGTTTAAGTAGTTCTAAGTTCTAGGGGACTGATGACCATAAATGTTAAGTCCCAAAGTGCTCAGAGCCATTTGAACCATTTTGGACTTAACATCTGAGGTCATCAGTCCCACAGAATTTAGAACTACTTAAACCTAACTAACCTAAGAACATCACACACATCCATGCCCGAGGCAGGATTCGAGCCTGCGACCATATCAGTCGCGCGGTTCCTGACTGAAGCGCCTAGAACAGCTCGGCCACAGCGGCCGGCCCGGTGAACCTCCACATTCTTTATTAGTCAACGACAATTTTCAAGTTTACTCTGCAGCATATCTTTGATCCTTCTAGAATGAGATTTTAACTCTGTAGCGGAGTGTGCGCTGTTATGAACATGGCTTAGCTATAGTCTGGGGGATGTTTCCAAACTGAGACTTTCACTTTGCAGCGTAGTGTGCGCTGTTATGAAACTTTCCTGGCAGATTAAAAGTGTGTGCAGGACGAAGGAAAGTTTCATAACAGATCGAACCGAGGAAAGTTTCATAATAGCGCACACTCAGTTGCAGAGTGGAAATCTCATAGTGGAAACATCCCGCATGCTGTGGCTAAGCCACGTCGCCCCAATATCCTTTCTTCCAGGTGTACTAGATCTGTAAGGTTCTCAGAATAGCTTCTATGAAGTTTGGAAGGTAGGACACGAGGTACTGGCGGAAGTAAAGCTGTGAGGACAGATGGTGAGCTCAGTTGGTTGAGCACGTGGCCGCGAATGGCAAATGTCCGGAGTTCGAGTCTCGGTCCGGCACACAGTTTAATCTACCATGAAAGTTTCATCTCTGATGCTTCTATTTTCTTCTGTCCTGGTTCTCTCACAACCCATGTCTCACAACCATACAATGCTGTTCTCCAAACGTACATTCTCAGAAATTTCGTCATGAAGTTAAGGCCTATATTTAATACTATTAAACTTTTCTTAGCCAGGAATGTTCATTTTGCTAGTGCTGGTATGATTTTTATGTTCTCTTTGCTACATCCGTAGTGGATTATTTTGCTGCTTAGGTAGCAGAGTTCCTTAACTACACGTACATCGTGGCCACCAATTGTGATGTCAAGTTCTCGCTGTTCTCATTTCTAGTACCTCTCATTACTTGCGCCTTTCCTCGCTTTACTCTCAATCCATGTCCTGTACTTGTCAGACTGTTCATTCCATTCAGCATGGCCTGCAATTCTCCTTCATTCACTTAGGATAGCAATGTCGTCAACGAAGTTTAACATTGATATCCTTTCACCTTTAATATTAATCCCGGTCTTCAACCTTTCTTTTATTTTCGTCATTGCTTCTTCGGCGTATAGACTGAACAGCAGGTTGGAAGACTACATCCCTGTCTTACAACCTTTTAATACAAGCACTTCGTTCTTGGTTGTCCACTCTTATTGTTCCCTTTTAGTTAATGTACAGATTGTATATTACCCGTCTTTCCCTTTAGAACACCACTATATTTCTCAGTTTTTCGAATATCCTGCACCAGATTACACTTTCGATTTCCTTAACTTCTTCTAAAGGGCTTTGTGTCAGAAGTGATCAATTACTACATAAATAAGAATCTTAACGTTGTGGCTGTTATGATCCCTCATCTAGTACTGCCTGAACCCCGTGTTAATCGAAAATATTACTGATACGTAATGTCATTTACGTGTAAATGAACACTGAATGCATTTATTTCTAATTCCTTCTTGTGAGGTACGCTGAATCTGATACCCAACAATCTTCCACTCATTATCATTGAATGAGCCACTTTATTTCACCTGCAGTGGAAACTCCTTACACCTCTCTCGCCTGATAAAAGTTTTCGGTATTTGTTATGTCATTTACAATGAAATTAGAAGTAGCGGCACATCTCAACGGGACATAATAAAAACACGATCTGTCTACCTTTGGTGCAAATCTTCAGATCTGATGTCACGTCGAAGACTGCTGTGGCAGTTTCACTGCTTATGTGTCGAAGCGTCTACTCGTTTGGGGCAGCGAGTAACATAAAATTCCGACGCGTTATCCGGGCCCTCTCCAGCATATGCGAGGAAGGGATATCATTTTTTTTTCGTTATGGGATTTACCTTCCCCATGAACCATGGACCTTGCCGTTGGTGGGGAGGCTTGCGTGCCTCAGCGATACAGATGGCCGTACCGTAGGTGCATCCACAACGGAGGGGTATCTGTTGAGAGGCCAGACAAACGTGTGGTTCCTGAAGAGGGGCAGCAGCCTTTTCAGTAGTTGCAGGGGCAAGAGTCTCGATGATTGACTGACCCGGCCTTGCAACATTAACCAAAACGGCCTTGCTGTGCTGGTACTGCGAACGGCTGAAACCAAGGGGAAACGACGGCTGTAATTTTTCCCGACGGCATGCAGCTTAACTGTATGGATAAATGATGATGGCGTCCTCTTGGGTAAAATATTACGGATGTAAAATAGTCCCAGATTCGGATCTCCGGGTGGGGACTACTCAAGAGGACGTCGTTATCAGGAAAAAGAAAACTGGCGTTCTACGGATCGGAGCGTGGAATATCAGATCCCTTAACAGGGTAGGTAGATTAGAAATTTTAAAAAGGGAAATGGTAGATTTAAGTTAGACATAGTGGGAATTGGTGAAATTTGGTGGCAGGAGGAACAAGACTTTTGGTCAGGTGAATACAAGGTTATAAACACAAAGTGAAATGGGGGTAATGCAGGAGTAAGTTTAATAATCGATATGAAAATAAGAATGCGGGTAAGCTACTACAAACAGCATAGTGAACGCATTATTGTGGCCACGATAGACACGAAGCCCACGCCTACTACAGTAGTACAAGTATACATGCCAACTAGTTCTGCAGATGATGAAGAAATTGAAGAATTTTATGATGAGATAAAAGAAAACATTCAGGTAGTGAAGGGAGACGAAAATGTAATAGTCATGGGTGACTGGAATGCGAGAGAAGGACAAGGGAGAGAAGGGAACATAGTAGGTGAATATGGATTGGGGCTAAGAAATGAAAGAGGGAGCCGCCTAGTAGTGTTTTGCACAGAGCATAACTTAATCATAGCTAACACTTAGTTCAAGAATCATGAAAGAAGGTTGTATACATGGAAGAATCCTGGAGATGCTAGAAGGTATCAGATAGATTGTATAATGGTAAGACAGAGATTTAGGAACCAGATTTTAAATTGTAAGAAATTTCCAGGGGCAGATGTGGACTCTGACCACAATCTATTGGCTATGAACTGCAGATTAAAACTGAAGAAACTGCAAGAAGGTGGGGATTTAAGCAGATGGGACCTGAATAAACTGAAAGAACCAGAGATTGTTCAGAGTTTCAGGGAGAGCATAAGGGAACAATTGACAGGAATGCAGGAAAGATGTACAGTAGAAGGCAGCAAAGGATCAAGTAGGTAAAAAGATGAGGGCTAGTAGAACTCCATGGGTAACAGAACAAATATTGAATATAATTGATGAAAGGAGAAAACATAAATATGCAGTAAAGGAATCAGGCAAAATGGAATACAGATGTCTCAAAAATGAGATCTGCAGGGAGTGCAAAATGGCTAAGCAGGGGTGGCTAGATCACATATGTAAGGATGTAGAGGCTTATCTCACTAGGGGTAAGAGAGATACTGCCTACAGGAAAATTAAAGAGACCTTTGGAGAGAAGAGAACAACTTGTATGAATATCAAGAGCTCAGATGGAAACCCAGTTCTAAGCAAAGAAGGGAAAGCAGAAAGGTGGAAGGAGTATAGAGGGTCTATACAAGGGCGATGTATTTGAGGACAATATTATGGAAATGGAAGAGAAAGTAGATGAAGATGAAACGGGAGATACGATACTGCGTGAAGAGTTTGACAGAGCAGTGAAAGACTTGAGTCGACACAAGGCCCCGGGAGTAGACAACTTTCCATTAGAACTACTGACTGCCTTGGTAGAGCCAGTCCTGACAAAACTCTACCATCTGGTGAGCAAGATGTATCTGACAGGCGAAATACCCTCAGACTTCAAAAAGAATATAATAATTCCAATCCAAGGAAAGCAAGTTTTAACAGATGTGTAACTTACCGAACTATCAGTTTAATAAGTCACAGCTGCAAAATACTAACGCGAATTCTTTACAGACGAATGGAAAAACTGGTAGAAGCCGACCTCGGGGAAGATCAGTTTGGATTCCGTAGAAATGTTAGAACACGTGAGGCAATTCTGACCTTACGACTCATCTTAGAAGAAAGATTAAGGAAAGGCAAACCTACGTTTCTAGCATTTGTAGACTTAGAGAAAGCTTTTGACAATGGTGACTGGATTACTCTCTTTCAAATTCTAAAGGTGGCAGGGGTAAAATACAGGGAGTGAAAGGCTATTTACAATTTGTACAGAAACCAGATGGCAATTATAAGAGTCGAGGGGCATGAAAGGGAGGCAGTGGTTGGAAAGGGAGTGAGGAAGGGTTGTAGCCTCTCCCCGATGTTATTCAATCTGTATATTGAGCAATCATTAAAGGAAACAAAAGAAAAATTCGGAGTAGGTATTAAAATCCATGGGGTAGATATAAAAAATATTGAGGTTCGCCGATGACATTGTAATTCTGTCAGAGACAGCAAAGGACTTGGAAGAGCAGTTGAACGGAATGGACAGTGTCTTGAAAGGAGGATATAAGATGGACATCAACAAAAGCAAAACGAGGATAATGGAATGTGGTCGAATTAAGTCGGGTAATGCTGAGGGAATTAGATTAGGAAATGAGACACTTAAAGTAGTAAAGGAGTTTTGCTATTTGGGGACGCAAAATAACTGATGATGGTCGAAGTAGAGAAGATATAAAACGTAGACTGGCAATGGCAAGGAAAGCGTTTCTGAAGAAGAGAAATTTGTTAACATCGAGTATAGATTTAAGTGTCAGGAAGTCGTTTCTGAAAGTATTTGTATGGAGTTTAGCCATGTATGGAAGTGAAACATGGACGATAAATAGTTTGGACAGGAAGAGAATAGAAGCTTTTGAAAGGTGGTGCTACAGAATAATGCTGTACATTAGATGGAAGATCACATAACTAATGGTGAAGTATTGAATAGAATAGGGGAGAATAGGAGTATGTGGCACAACTTGACAAAAAGAAGGGACCGGTTAGTAGGACATGTTCTGAGGCATCAAGGGATCACAAATTTAGCATTGGAGGGCAGCATGGAGGGTAAAAATCGTACAGGAAGACCAAGAGATGAATACACTAAGCACATTCAGAAGGATGTGGGTTGCAGTAAGTACTGGGAGATAAAGATGCTTGCACAGGATAGGGTAGCATGGAGAGCTGCATCAAACCAGTCTCAGGACTGAAGACCACAAGAACAACAACAATGGAACTAAGTTCTAGGAGACTGATGACCATAGACGTTAAGTCCCAAAGTGCTCAGAGCCATTTGAACCATTTTGGACTTAACATCTGAGGTCATCAGTACCCTAGACTTAGAACTACTTGAACCTAACTAACCTAAGGAAATCACAAACATTCATGCCCGGGGCAGGATTCGAACCTGCGACTGTAGCAGCAGCGCGCTTTCGGACTGAAGTGCCTAGAACCGCTCGGCCACAGCGGCCGGCCAACATGTTCTGCTCGATGTTTAACTTATCGGTCATATGTAATTGGTTTCTAACCTAACAGTAATTACTATTCTTTCTTGAAACTTTTAAAACATTTAATTTCTAAGCGGAATCATATTAGTAACCTACTGTAATTTAAAATTTTTATTCTTGTGAACAAAACCGTTTTACCTGACATGTGTAGACGTTTAGGTTTGTTAGTTGTGAACAGTTTTAAATATCCTATGTGGCAGAGTGTGTCAATGAACCGAAGCCCCAACATTACAAGCGTTTCTTCTGATAGACACAAAATGGTTCAAATGGCTCTGAGCACTATGGGACTCAACATCTGTGGTCATCAGTCCCCTAGAACTTAGAACTAGTTAAACCTAACTAACCTAAGGCCATCACACACATCCATGCCCGAGGCAGGATTCGAACCTGCGACCGTAGCAGTCGCGCGGTTCCGGACTGAGCGCCTAGAACCGCTAGACCACCGCGGCCGGCGATAGACACAGGCAGGAAGCTACAGCAAAAGTGGATGGCTTAGGGTAGTTGCCCTGCCAGATCCGAGGCAGCAAAGTCATCACACTTTGTTTCAAAATAGTGCCATATGTTTCTCCTAATAACGGATTGATTGTCGTAGAAGACTTTGAATAATTTGTTCACACTAAGACATTTCTTCTCATTGGTCAGATGCAACCCGCCACGAATTCTTCTCCTGTGCCAGACTCTTCATCTCTGAGTAAAACTTGCATCCAAAGTCCTCCTTTAGTTGTTGGATTTATTCCATTGTCTGTTTTCTGGTCTGATCTCCTTTACAGCTCTCTGGAGAACCATTTGGGTTATTCCTTGACGACACATGTCCTCTCACCCGAGAGGCTATGTTTTCCACACATTTCTGGTGTCGGCGATCCTACGGAGAATTCCTCATTTTTTTGTTGACTTACCAGTCCACCAACTATTCAATATCCTACTGCAGTACCACATTTGAGACACTCCTTCGGTTTTCCCAGGCTCCAAGGTTCAAAACGTGCAGTTTCAAAAATTTCTACCTCAAAGTGAGACGTATGATAGACTGCAATTAACTCCTTTTGGCTAGGTTTTGCTTCTTGACTTGTACTGGTGTGCTTCTTATATCCTTCCTGCTTCCATCTTGACGAAACAAAAAAAAAAAAAAACTGTGCAGTAAATATAGGCTCCAAAATGCGTACCTTAAGAGATATAAGCAGTTTTTCAATAGATCCAATGTGTTTCATAGTGGCGAAGATGAACAAAATAATGGTTCAAATGGCTCTGAGCACTATGGGACTTAACATCTTAGGTCATCAATCCCCTAGAACTTAGAACTACTTAAACCTAACTAACCTAAGGACATCACACACATCCATGTCCGAGGCAGGATTCGAACCCGCGACCGTAGCAGTCCCGCGGTTCCGGACTGTAGAGCCTAGAACCGCTCGGCCACCGCGGCCGGCGAAGATGAACAAGGCGAGACAATTATATATCTTATAAAAACAAGGCGAGGATAAAAATTACAGGTAATTTAAAACTAGAGAAGGAAAAGAGGGACATGCATTGCATCAGATCCTCAAAAGGATCAAAGAAAAGTTTCTCCTTAAAGTCCAATTGCTAATTCAGAGGGTAGATGGCTGTCGTTGATAATGGGTATATATTTCAATTTCTTTCAAGGCATTTAATGATAGCTATTTTGATGCGTTGTGAAGGGTTTTTGGATTCTCCTCGATAAGCCATCCTGAATGTTTCGTACGTATGGGATGCTGCCTGAACAATGATTTGCTACACGCTACGCCAGCTGTGTGCTATTTGAAGCAAGTAAGAAAATTACGACCCGTTTGTCCTATGTACTGACAATTGCAATCATTGCAAAAAATCTTATAAGATATAGACTATCTTTCTATGAAGAACCTGGAATCGCAAGAGAACGTCCTGGTACTCGATGGCCTGCTTACCATAACTGATGTGATGGTGTAAATATTGAAAATCAGTAAAGGACCGCCACCTGCTAAGTTCGACGAATGCTTACGACCATTTAGAAATCCCGGCGCAAAGAGGAAACACCGGAGGTTTTCAGCTGCATCAGGTGAATGCTGATGACATCTGAAGCTGCTTAATCACAATGTACGAGGGCTGGATGTGTCATAATGATGACTTTAAGACTACGACATAAATCGAACAGTGGAAAGAACAGAATTCACCAATACCGTTGTAGGCAACAACACAATCATCATCGGGCAAGGTGACGCTGTTCTCTGGACTCCCATGGTGTCCTGCTAGGAGACAATGCTAATGCGGTAAACAGCTGCAGCAGCGTACTACTGAAACCTCCTGACGAGGTTACTGGAATCTGCCAAAACGTGGTGTGGCGGAATGTTCTCGGAGGAAATGCTTATTTTCCACAAAAAGGTCGTTCCTAATTACGCACGAGACATCTTGACACGGGTTGCTACTTTGGGTAATACAATTTTTCCCCACCCTCTGTGTTCACCTGATATGGCATCCTCTGTCTTCTTCCTGTTTTCTCGGATGAAGTAAACATTGCGTGGCAAGTCATTCCAGGACGAGTTAGTTTTCGAGGAGCAACATTTTCTGTACAGTCAAATAGCGGATTCACGTTACCAATGTCCGCACCAGTTTATCCATCGAGAAAAATTGTCTCTTTAAATGGTGAATATACAGGGTGAGCCGGCCAGAGTGGCCGAGCGGTTCTAGGCGCTTCAGTCCGGAACCGCGCGACCGCTACGGTCGCAGGTTCGAATCCTGCCTCGGGCATGGATGTCTGTGATGTCCTTAGGTTAGTTAGGTTCAAGTAGTTCTACGTTCTAGGGGACTGTTGACCTCAGATGTTAAGTCCCATAGTGCTCAGAGCCATTTGAACCATTTATACATGGCGATTCTGCTGCCCCTCCCTGTGGGTCTTTTGCAACCGGGAACGCGTTCAAATACCACGCACAAGATTTTCATATTCCTCGCTCGCTACGTGCGAACTACACCGAAGCGCCAAAGAAACTCGTGTGGGCATGGGTATTCAAATACAGAGATATGTAAACAGGGAGAATACGGCGCTGCAGTAGGCACCGCCTGTATAAGACAAGTAGGGTCTGGCCGAGATCGGATACTGCTGCTACAATGACAGGTTATTAAGATTTAAGTGAGTTTGGACGTGATATTATAGTTGGCACATGAGCGTTGGGACACAGCATCTCCGAGGTAACGATGAAGAGGCGATTTTCGCGTACGATCGTTTCACTCGTGTACCGTGAATATCAGGAATCCGGTGAAACATCAAATCTCCGACATCGCTGCGGCTGGAAAAAGATCCTGCAGGAACGGGACCAACGGCGACTGAAGAGAATCGTTCAGCGTGACAGAAGTGCATCCCTTCCACAAATTTCTTCAGTTTTCTATGCTGGGCCATCAATAAGTGTCAGCGTACGAACCATTCAACGAAGCATCATCGTTATCGGTTTCGGAGCCGAAGGCCCACTCGCGTACCCTTGATGACTGCAGTACACCAAGCTTTGCGCCTCCCCTGGGCCCGTAAACCCGAAAATTGGACTGTTGATGACTGGGAACCTGTTGCCCGGCCGGACGAGTCTCGTTTAAAATTGCATCGAGCGGATGGACGAGTAGGGTTATGGAAGCAACCTAATGAATTTATCGACCTGCATGTCAGCAGGGGACTGTTCAAGCTTGCGGAGGCTCTGTAATGGTGTGTGGCGTGTGCAGATGGAGTGATGTGGTACCTCTGATACGTCTAAATTCGACTCTGGCAGGTAACACGTACGTAAGCATACAGTCTGATCACCTGCATCCATTCACGTCCATTGTGCATTCCGACGGACTTGGAAAATTCCAGCAGGACAATACGACACACCATACGTACAGAATTGCTACAGAGTGACTCCAGGAACACTCTTCTGAGTTTAAACGCTTCCGTTGGCCACCAAAAGCCTCAGATATTAATATTATTGAGCATATCTGGGATGCCTTGCAACGTGCTATTCAGAAAGGATCTCCACCCTGTCGTACTCTTACGGATTTATGAACAGCCCTGAGGGATTCACTGTGTCAGTTCCCTCCAGCAGTACCTCAGACATTAGTGGATTCCATGCCACATCGCGTTGCGGCACTTCTGCGTTTTCGCGGGGGTCCTACACGTTACTATGCAGGTGTATCAGATTCTTTGGCTCTTCAATGTATTAGCCATGAAGAAAAAAGGAAGAGAAAATTTCTGTAGGAAATTCAGTGTAGTTTGTTCCCTATAGGCTGTAGATTTCGAATTACCGAAGAAAAACGTACAGAAGCGTCTTTCAAACGTGTTTTTCTTGAATAACGTGAAAACTGTGACCTCCAGCGGGAACGTATCCCTGTATACAATTTAACTACATTACGTTTCGGAGAAAAATGTTTTGTCAGTTTTTTATGAACGGCTAATAGTTTCGTGCAGTGGGCGAGTTAATATGACAATTTTGCATGTGGTTTTTGAGGGAATGCTGAATGAGCAATGGAGTCTTTTTTCTACCAAATACGGGGCCAGGTTGTTTAATAAAAGAGCTAAACCTTATTTTGTTTATTCCTATTGTACAACACTAATCTGATTACATATTCTTGCCAAGCAGTTAGTTAATAATAAAAAAAGACTAATAATACACTGTTCATTCAGTTCGTAAAATCGATCAGCACACATATTCGATATATTACGCAAATATTGTTTCATAATGTAACACTGCATACCCTATCAACTACATCAGCTGATATCAACTTGATAATGAGGATGTTTTGTTCGCGATTGTTTACCTCATCTTCCCAATTTTCTTACCTGGGAAACTGATTGACCATCACTCCATACAGAGTGCTGAATCCTGAAAGAGGATACGGCATTAAAATTATTAACGGAAGAGCTTAGAAATACGGTTTTCTGAATAGCCAAGAACAGAGTGAAAGTGTGAAGTGAAACGAAAAACACGTATTGTTACTATTGTTATTTCTTAATGTTACATTGTTGTTCTTGGAGGGGTCCACGTAAAGCAAAACATAGTTTTATCTTTTATACTGTGTATCTCCCAGACCTGCTTTGCTGAAGTTTCAGCGCCATTAGTGTGCTTTTATTTATTTTTTTTTCTGTTCAAGTGGAAGAATGCCCGTCACTACTAGTGCGCATATTAATTTGAACCGTTAAGATAGTACTTAGAAATCTAAATAACATACAAAGTTTAGTATACTCCCATCTTGTTATCAAATGCTGTGGGTTTTCTAGGTCTTTATGTCTTTATTGCAGTTGTTTCCTTTCATTTTTTGTCCTCTGCAACCATATACAACTTAATATAGAAAAGTTATTTACTTCAAAAGTTTACGACTGGGAATACTACGGTTAGGCGTAACATTAGCTAATTCTATGTGAAACATTTTGTGTGTGTGTATGTGTGTGTGTGTGTGTGTGTGTGTGTGTGTGTCTGTGTGTGAGTGAGTGTGGACAGGGTGGGGTTGGGGGTGGTTAATGTTGTCTAATTGTCTTTGAGGGTAGAGAACTGAGCTCCGTCGCAGAGAACTGTGTATTTATGTATTACTCCTGTTTCTTTGATTCTGGCTTTTTGTTCCGACAGTTTTCTTCTCTTATTACTTTCTGCGGGTGCTGTTGCTGCATTGTCTGCGTTTCGCTCAAAGCCGACCCCAGCCAAAGATAAATCTATTTGCAAGTACACACGTACAGAAGAGCTTCAACCTCAAGATGATTATGCTCCATAGCGCACCAAACTCGCAGTCTGGTTTTTTTTAAGTAAAACATTTTTCTATGTTATGTACAGCTTAAGGGATACTTTTTGCAAATTATGAAATTTGTAGTAAGGTCTTATGGGACCAAACTGCTGAGGTCATCGGTCCCTAAGGCTACACACTGCTTAAACTAACTTAAACTAACTTATGCTATAGACAACACACACACCCATGCCCGAGGGAGGACTCGAACCTCCGACGGGGTGAGCCACACGGACCGTGACCAGGCGCCTCAGTTTGCGTGGCTACCCCGCGCCGAGGCTACTTTTTAACTACACTTTTAAGTAAGTTTAAAAAACAATCTTTTTAATCTTTTTGTGTCTATAGCCCTCTTCACCTGTTAGCGTCCACAGCTACCGTCTCTTTGCAAGTACGAGGTGTGGCTAGAAAAAAACCGGACTAGTACTGGTGAAACAATAAAACGAATGCAATAAGGCTGAATGTCGCGTGACCTGTCACGTGACTCTCGCTCCGCCTACTGCTCGAGTTTCATCTGCCTCCTGCACTCAGTCTGCCCGTGGCGTCTGTTTTAAGTAGTTGACGTTTTGTCTGTGCGTCGGGAAATGTTGAGTGTACAGAAAGAACAGCGTGTTAACATCAAATTTTGTTTCAAACTAGGAAAATCTGCAAGTGAAACGTTTGTAATGTTACAACAAGTGTACGGCGATGATTGTTTATCGCGAACACAAGTGTTTGAGTGGTTTAAACGATTTAAAGATGACCGCGAAGACACCAGTGATGACACTCGCACTGGCAGACCATTGTCAGCAAAAGCTGATGCAAACATTGAAAAAATCAGTAAACTTGTTCGACAAGATCGCCGCTTAACAATCAGAGCAGTGTCTGAGTTAACAGGAGTTGACAAGGAAAGTGTTAGGCAGATTGTTCATGAAAGTTTCAACATGAACAAAGTGTGTTCAAAAATGGTTCCAAAGTGTCTCACAATTGAACAGAAGGAACGCCGAAGAATGATTTGTTCTGACATCCTGGAAAACATTGAAAGTGATCCCACCTTCTTACAAAATGTTATTACTTGTGATGAATCGTGGTTTTTTACTTACGATCCCGAAACTAAACGCCAATCGATGCATTGGAAAACTCCTGGTTCTCCACGACAAAAAAAAGCACGAATGTCAAAATCGAAATTAAGGCAATGATGATTGTTTTTTTTTTTTATATCAAAGGGATTGTGCACATTGATTGGATACCAGAGGGACAAACAGTGAATCAGCATTAATACATTAGCGTCCTGGCTACCCTACGTGAGCGAGTACGGAGAAAACGGAACGATTTGTGGAGAAAAAAGTCATGGATCCTTCACCAAGACAATGCCCCAGCTCACAGTGCGTTGTCAGTGAAGACGTTTTTGGCAAAACACAACATTCCCATCTTAGATCATCCACCCTACTCACCTGATTTGGCCCCCTGTGACTTTTTTTCTTTTCCCTAAAGTCAAGTCAGCTTTGAAAGGAACTAGATTTGAGACTGTTGAAGCAGTAAAAGAAAAAGCGACGGGAGTAATGTATGGACTTACCGAAAATTATCTGCAGCATTGCTATGAACAGTGGAAAATTCGTATGGAGAGGTGTAGAGACCGAGGAGGAGAGTACATTTAAGGTGATAACATGAAATTGTAAATAATTGTAAATAAATGTTTTTTCCAGCATCAGTCCGGTATTTTTCTAGCCGCACCTCGTAGCTTAACGTAATTCGCGCAGCCGGACTTATCTGTTGCTACCATGTCGTACAGTGCAGAAATCTGATACGACATAAGTTTGTACGGTGTAGTGGCGTGCGTGTTGGGTCCGGTGCTAATGAAGCAAGCAGTGCTAATGAAGCAGCAAGCGTGGCAGCCGTCACGAAACCCCGCACCGAGTCCCGGCAACACGAACCCGGCGAGCGGCTGATGGTGCAGCTGCAGTCTGGTCGCACAATGCCGGCGCGCGCGGCTTAATTAAGTCGCACGTGGGGCTTAGCGACCGCATTGTCTGCTGATCGTCCCCGCGTTCGCCAAACTTCTCCGCGGCTGCCACTGTCCGCCAGGGGGTGAATTACTCGCCACCCGCCAACGAGCCTCAAACTTGCGCTCCGCAACAGAAGCTGCATTTCCTGACGAGACCGTGTGTCACCTCTGATACCTCTGACCACTGAGACCCAATAAATTTCACACATTCCATTCATTAAAGAACTAATCGTTCTAGATTTTTCAGTCCATCATCATATTAATGGTTTGTATTCTGATCTACTGTAGAACTTTGTTCCATTTTTTGCACAATATTTCGACGACCATCCCAGCTGCCTTCTTCAGTTTCTGCTGTTTCAGAGGCGCGCCTGTCACGAATACGAATACCTTTAACTTGCCAACCGCTTCTTCTCAGAATATCACTTTCACACTTTTTTTGTCATCATTCTGACCGCTTTGATGCTGCCCGCCACGAATTAATCTCCT
Organism: Schistocerca serialis cubense; assembly: GCF_023864345.2. Lineage (NCBI taxonomy): Eukaryota > Metazoa > Arthropoda > Insecta > Orthoptera > Acrididae > Schistocerca > Schistocerca serialis. Next base: position 67,665,034 of record NC_064644.1, read on the forward strand.
GTCCCAACCTCTTCATCTCAGAGTAGCACATGCAACCCACGTCCTCAATTATTTGTAGGACGTATTTCAATCTCTGTCTTCCTCCACCGTTTTTGCCATCTACAACTCTCCCTCTAGTACCATGGAAGTCATTCCCTCATGTCTTAACAGATGTCCTATCATCCTGTCTATTCTCCTTATCAGTGTTTTCTTCATATTCCTATCCTCTTCGATTCTGCGCAGAAATTCTTCATTCCTTACCTTATCAGTCCACCAAATTTTCAACATTCGTCTGTCGCACCACAGTAGCACCACATCTCAAATGCTTCGATTCTCTTCTCTTTCGGTTTTCCCACAGTCCATCTTTCACTCATATGCAATTCTGTACTCCAGACGTACATTCTCAGAAATTTCATCCTCAAATCAAGGCCAATATTTCATATTAGTAGACTTATTTTGGCCAGCAATGCCCTTTTTGCCATTGCTAGTCTGCTTTTGATGTCCTCCTTGCTCCGTCCGTCATTGGTTATTTTACTGCCTAGGTAGCAGAAACCCTTAACTTCATCTACTTCGTGACCATCAACCCTGATGTTAATTATCTCGCTGTTCTCATTTCTAATACTTCTCATTACTTTCGTCTTTCTTCTATATACTCTCAATCCATACTCTGTACTCACTGGACTCATCATTCCGTTCGGCAGATCATATAATTATTCTTCACTTTCACTCAGGATAGCAATGCCATGAACGAATGGTATCATTGATATTCTTTCACCCCGAATTTTAATTCCACTCCTGAACCTTTCTTTTATTTCCATCATTGCTCCCTCAATATGCAGATTAAACAGTAGGGGTGAAAGCCTACATCCTTGTCTTACACTCTTTTTAATACGAGCACTTCGTTCTTGGTCGTGCACTCTTATTGGGAATATTTTATATGACCTGTCTCTCCCAATAGCTTACACCTACTTCCTTCAGAATTTCGAACACCTTGCACCAATTTTCATGGTAGAAGGCTTTTTCCAGGTCTATAAATCCCATGAACGTGTATTGATTTTTCTTTAGTCTTGCTTCCATTATTAACCGCAACGTCAGAATTCCATCTCTCGCTCCTTTACCTTTCCTAAAGCCAAACTGATCATCATCTAGCGCATACTTAATTTTGTTTTCTATTCTTCTGTGTATTATTCTTGTAAGCAACTTGGATGCATGAGTTGTTAAGGTGATTGTGTGATAATTCTCGCACTTGTCAGCTCTTGCCGTATTCGGAATTGTGTGGATGATGCTTTTCCGTAATTCAGATGGTATGTCACCAAACATTCTACACCCCAACGTGAATAGTCGTTTTGTGCCACTTCCTCCAACGATTTTGGAAATAATGATGGAATGTTGTCAATCCCTTCTGCCTTATTTGATCTTAAGTCCTCCAAAGCCTCTGATTCAGGCCCCCCACTCGGCTCTGTACCAAAGGTCCGCAGTCAGTCCTGGCGACGATCCTGCAGATGGTGAGCTCTGCTTTCATCCCGCTAGCGAGACTGGCAGTCTTCACCAAATCAGATAGCCGCCGGAAGCCAGAGAGGATTTCCTCCGATCCATAGCGACACACATCATTGGTGCCGACATGAGCGACCACCTGCAGTTGGGTGCACCCTGTACCCTTCATGGCATCCGGAAGGACCCTTTCCACATCTGGAATGACTCCCCCCGGTATGCACACGGAGTGCACATTGGTTTTCTTCCCCTCTCTTGCTGCCATTTCCCTAAGGGGCCCCATTACGCGCCTGACGTTGGAGCTCCCAACTACCAGTAAGCCCACCCTCTGCGACTGCCCGGATCTTGCAGACTGAGGGGCAACCTCTGGAACAGTACAAGCAGCCATGTCAGGCCGAAGATCAGTATCAGCCTGAGACAGAGCCTGAAACCGGTTCGTCAGACAAACTGGAGAGGCTTTCCGTTCAGCCCTCCGGAATGTCTTTCGCCCCCTGCCACACCTTGAGACGACCTCCCACTTTACCACAGGTGAGGGATCAGCCTCAATGCGGGCAGTATCACGGGCAACCACAGTCGTAGTCCGATGAGGGGATGCGTGGGACGAGCTGGCCGTCCCCGATAAACCCCCATCCGGACCCCCACAGTGATGCCCATTGGCTACAGCCTCAAGCTGTGTGACCGAAGCCAACACTGCCTGAAGCTGGGAGCGAAGGGAGGCCAACTCAGCTTGCATCCGAACACAGCAGTTGCAGTCCCTATCCATGCTAAAAACTGTTTTGCAAAGAACGTCTGAACTAATCTACAGAGAGCGCAAACAAATCAACAAAATTTAAACGGTTATTAAAATACAAGATTGCCTAGTAAATTCAGTAATGCTGCTACTTGCGCACTGCTGACACACTGCTCGGCGGCGGAAGGAGACTAACGAATCCTACTCCCGTTATACCATTTTCTTCTGCCGTTGATATTATCCTATACTCACCTGACATGATATCCATGTATTCTTTCCATTTCACTTCACTGACCCCTGCTATATGTATATTGAGCCTTTCATTTCCCTTTTCAGATTTTCTAGTTTCCCTTCCACGTTCAAGCTTCTGACATTCCATTCTCCGACTCGTAGAACATTATCCTTTTGTTGATTATTCAATCTTTTTCTGATGGTAACTTCCCCCTTGGCAGTCCACTCCCGGATATTCTAATGGGGGACTATTCCGGAATCTATTGCCAATGGAGAGATCATCATGACACCTCTTCCTGTGGATACATGTTACGTGTCTTTAATGCAGTGGTTTCCGCCGCCTTCTTCGTCCTCATGCCGTTGATCGTTGCTGGTTCATCCGCCTTTAGGCCACATCTAGGACAAGAGAGTGCCCTGAACCTCTGTCCGCTCCTCCGTCCTCTTTCACTACGCGGTTGACAGAATGAGGGTGACTCCTTATGCCGGAAGTCTTCGACCACCAGTGCTGATTATTGATCAAAATTTAAGCAGTAGCGGAATTCGGACCCGGGACCGAAGACGATTTGATTATAAATCGAAACCCAACTCTCCTTTTCTTTATCAGAGTGACTCGGTACCATCATGACACTTCAGTAGACCATAGTAAAAACATCATGTAATATAAGCTGGAAATGGGAGAAAAAATTAATTATGATAACAGAACAATAAATAAAAGGAGAAACGAAAAAAAAAACAAGAACGTAGCCGACAAATCACCAACAAGCTTACATGATATGTATCAGAAAATATTTTATATGGTTTTTCAGTAATTTTTTTAATTTTTTTACTGTGTTTTTATATATTTTTATAGTTTGTAATAGAATCCAAAGTAGAAGGAAAACAAAACCAGATTACATTCGAAATAGCAAACTAAGAAAAATGCCAGTTTGATTGCAAGGATTGCATACAATCATGTGCATCTATACTTCATCTATACACATTTTAAAATAGAAATCGTGCGATGCCGTGTGAAAACACAAAGCAAAACGAACAGGGAAACCAGGACAAGACAAGCCGATGGAATGAGATGGGAATATACATAACAAAGAAAAACACTTATCATCAGAAAAATTAAATTAACCAACACCTTGCCGACGGAAAACAAGATTCAACATGTTGGCGAAGCGGTCTCGATATCGAGGCATTCGCAAGCATGTACACATGTACTGCATGAATTTCATGTGACCTTCCCCCTAGCCTTCTACAACATAATGAACTGAGTGTCCCAGCAACCACATAACAGCATGGGTTTCCGACCGTGGAAATAAAGAAGAATCTGGGCGCAAGATCGAGTAAGGAAAGTCAGTTGTGTCCTGATCCAAGACCAGTTTGCCATATGACCTACACAAGTAAAGCGATGTCGTATCGTATCTGGCGACCTACAACGACTACATAAATTCGTGTCACTAAGCCCAATACGGAAATTTCGCTCATTCGTTGGAATCAAGTTATTTACTTCCTTATACCACGAGGATGCTACGTGCATCGGAAAAATCGAAAGACTGATATTGAACCAAACTATTGTCCAGGTTGTTTGCGGCGATTCTCTTTCAAAGAGGTTGGGTCAAGGGAGTGCATACAACGAGTCTAGGAATTACATGGTGAAGACAGGTCTCCATAAGGTGTCACACCCTAAATAGATCACCGCAAGATAGAAGTCACGAACGTGTTTTAACTTATAATTTATACGACCAACATCAATATGGGGTTGAAGACTAGAAGGACAGACACAGAGAAATAAATGAGACGTGAATGCCGGCCGAGGTGGCCGAGTGGTTCTAGGCGCTTCAGTCTGGACCGGCGCGATTGCTACGGTCGCAGGTTCGAATCCTGCCTCGGGCATGGATGTGTGTTATGTCCTTAGGTTAGTGAGGTTTAAGTAGTTCTAAATTCTAGGGGACTGGTGACCTCAGATGTTAAGTCCCATAGTGCTCAGAACCATTATGAGACGTGAATGTGAGAGTTTCTTGAGTCATCGTGTAAACAGTACGACCAACATATAGCATCTCTGTCCTCCTTCTTATATCAAGCCGGTCCAGTCCCCCCCCCCCCCCCCCCACAGGAACTAGTCTTCGTGATAACCTGATCACCTTATACTGTAAGCGAAATATATGTCTTTTCCATAAGAAACTACCAGACAATTGTAGTTTTTTCACCATCATCGAGGGAAACGATTAACTTGGGCCACACAGTAAGCTTTGCATAAGACGAATGTATCCAATATTCCGACTTTCTGTAGCAGAATAAGAGAGCTCCTTTCATGCTGTAGTATCGCTCCTTGAATTTTTTCCGTAACAGACTTCCAGTTGAGCGCCGCCAAATGGAGTGGACAACGATCAATGACGATACCGAGAGACGTATGCCGATACACAGCAGTAGCCCACGGAACAACCGTCAACAAAACCTTGCAAGGGAAGAATCTTGCATATACCTTCATTAAGTTTAGCACCAGAACTCCGACAAAAATCATCGATTACAGCCTTCAGTCGAGGTATCTCACCAGAATTGCCAAGTAGAACCATCACGCCATCCGCGTATGCAGGAACAGCTATAGTCCCGCCGGAAAGCGTCCAACCTGTCAGCTGGGATGCTAGTATCCGAAGTAGGGGCTCCAGAGACAACACAAACAAAGTCATTGAGAGCGGGATTCGTTGAGGCACTCCCCTACGGATATTTATTGGGGGCGTCAGTTGGCCATTAAAAACCACTGAAGCCGAAATGCCTGTAAACTGATTTGAGAGCACTCGCCGTGTGTCAGTAGTGAAACCAACTGCCTCCAGAATTCGAAGCAGAAAGTCGCAATTAACATGATCAAATGCCTTGTCAAAGTCTACAAAAGCAAGGGCACGAGGGACGGACGTTACAGCAGCAACTAAAACCAAGTCACGACACTCGACTATAGGTGTAAGAATGGTACAACCAAGTACGCAGCTTTGACGTTTTGCAACATTCGTCTCAATCAGAGCCCACATCCTACTGAACTGCCCTTCGCCACAGTCTTATAATCAATGTTTAACAAAGTAAGTGGGCCAAAGCCATCAGGGGCAGCCGGTCCATTGTGTTTCGGAATTCAAACCATTTTTCTCATTTTGAACGAGGTCGGCACTGCTCTACCCTGTAAGACTTCATTCAAAAGTGAGGTAAAGGTAGCACCCAACAACGGCCAAAAGCGCACGTTAAATTCCTTGGGAAGTCCATATAGACCCGGGGACTTTTAAGAAGGCGATCCCACAATAAGTTTGTAAACTTCCTCACGCTGAAGGGTAGGTAAGAGCGTTCAGGTGTATTTGTCGTATCCAAGATGCTGACAAGTGGGCCGTAAAATGTGTCAGTGGTCTCATCGAGGTCGCAGATGTCTACACAGTACTGGTGTAAGAGAAGCCCTACATTAGCTTGCACCATTACGATATGTCCATCACTTGTCGTGAGAGAATGAATACAAGCGCGTCGGCGACGAGTCTGATGCAAAAGCAAATGGTATAAGAAGTAAGTTCTTCCGTCACCAATGAACGCAGCTTCAATCGGATTTTAAAACCTTCAATTTGTATTCTCTTCAACCAAAATTGCGTTTGCATGCCTAACATCCGCTATTCGCAGAGGGGCGTGATTCGAAGCAGCATAAAGTTCACGCAGGATGGACTAATAATATTCTTAAGTTCTCCGAAAGTCTCGCGCTTTGAGAGAACAGAAACGTATCAAAGTTTGCCGAGCCTCGGTTTTGCTAGCTGTGTCCAGCAGTCAAGGGTGGAAGAGTATTTCCCAGTGGACGGTAGAGTACGCTCGCACGCGACTCGCATCACGCCATCTGGAAAGGAGTCAACTAGGTGAACGACGTTTAGCATCCACGGAGGGCGCAACAATTTGACTGGTTGCCGTTCAAGATTGCGAGTTGTGGTCACAGCACAGTGATCTGTAAAGGAAGCTGGGATGACTTCAACATTAAGAATACTATCGCTGAGGCAGTCTGATAAGTAAAACCAATGTAATCTGCTACTAGAAGACGCAGTAAAGTGGATAAATTTAACTAACGCCGGGTATTTACATATCCAGACGTCTTTTCGGCATAAGGAGCGGAGCAATTAATGTAATTCATGGGAGAAATTAAAATTTGGAGATTGATCAGCAGGACGCAATACACAGTTAAAATCACCACCCAACAGAATATCAGGAGAACTCTTACACAACAGATAAACTATTCCCTCTTTATAAGAACAAGGGCGATCCACTGCGCGACCAGTGCCAGAAGGGGCATATAAAAGATCGAAGGAACGAATAAAAGGTTAACAACCTATTCCCCTGCCAGAATCCAACATTTCCATCTTCACGGAAGAATAAGACGATCCCCGTAGAATGTTCAAGTGCTACATTAATGATCATACGTAAAACAGGTAAGGCGAAATTACTAAATAACGCCTTCTGTAAGAGGACTAAGTCCTTTAAATGCGAACATTTTAGGTTAGGCTTTACCGTCACTGTTATTGACAAGTTTATTTTTACCAGTCACCGTTAAATGATAACAGTAGACTTGTTGTTTCATTTAAAGACTATGTGGGCACAAGAATCCTAACTGAACTGACGCAGCGAAGCCAATCGCGTTTCTGATTCCACACTATTAACATTTAAGGAAAGGAACGTGTAGGCTTAGGTCATTGGTCACAGCTATACAGGCATGTACGGAAGGTACTGAGCAGAATTAGGTAGACAGCTGAGCGTCAAGGTCCATTGTGGAGTACACAGATGAATCAGACATGGGGGGACCAAAACCCCAATCATCCCAACCTTTTCTCTTAGATTTCTTACGTTCCACCGCACGATCAGATTGTGTACGTTGTTTCTGTCGGCTGCGTGGCATGGCGGCCTCCCACGGAGATGTGGGAGGGGTTGTAGGCCCAGCCTTCTGCCCCTCAGAACAAGGTTCACATACTGCAGGTCCAGTCATTAAGGCGGAAGCGTTCTGTGGAACTGCCAGCACAACAGGTGATACTTGGACGCTAATTTTATTGTCCTCAAGAGTTGTTGTAGCCGGAAAATTCGGGAAACCGTCGGCGTCTGAAGACGAAGAAGCAGAAGGACATTGCGTTGTCTCAGACTGTAACGGAGGACACAAAGACGAAGGGGAGGACTCCGCTCCCTCCCCACACACAGGCAGTTCAGGAGGAGCCACTTCGCGAGCAGGAGGGATGCTGGAGATAACTTCTGCGCCACTCACCGTACCACGGATGGGAGGTATCGTAGCATCGAGAGGAGCAAGGGACACAATCGATGCGGAGGAGGTTGGGGCAGAAGGCACAGCCAAATCCTCATCCTCACCGTCTTGAGCGCGACGTCGCTTGTTTGTCACTGTTACGGGTTCTATCCTGGGGACAATAGGATTCTGAGCCTGTCGCGGAGGTAAAGGAGGATATTCAGTTACATGATTGTCAGAACTGACTTTTTGTTCATTATGATCAGAAGAAGTAGGTCCGATGTCGATACTGGAATGAACAAGAGCAGCAACCGTCAATTTGCCCCTCAGCATTAATACAAAAGCCCTCCGTGGGCAATTAGGCCGATCGTGTCTTCTTTAGTTACACAGAAAGCAGATTCCCTCTTCACTAGTATACATGACACGAACGCGATAACCAAACACTACTAAATGTGATGGAATATTACGTTTAACATGCATTTCCACGGAACGAATTCCACTATAACACTGTAATCTGTGTCGAGTAGACGAGTAGACCAACGTTCACGACTGGCGTTATCCACGTTACCATAAGGAGTCCATATGTTCTTTAGAAATTTGTCATCAGCCTCCGGCGGGAGGTTGAACACTCGAACATTGCTATAGTCAATTTCAGCATCCTCGAGTGATACCATACTAACAGAATTATCGCGATGCTTGAACGGGACTGGAGAACCATGTTGCGACAACAATCTTTCGACGTGTAAGGGATCCATAAACTTCACTTAAAATAAGAAGTCGTCTGCGTCAAAATAAACGGTGTGCACCTGATCAGAGTTCGCATGAATGGTACCGACAAGCCAATCGTGGATTTCTAGGGTCCCGGGCTGCACACGACGCGTGGTTTTATCGAAAGTGAATCTCACAGCACCTATTCGTGGAATACACGTGGAAACCATGGTAGCCATAGCGGAGCGGTCGACGCCGCTGCGAGTAGACGAACACAGACAGAGAGTAAGAGCCGAGCGGAGGCGGTACGACTCACTCGGCAGGCAGAACAACGCTAACGAGGAAAACTTTACACAAGCGATGCTGCGGAAAGTGAAATAAACAAGAGCCTTCTCGCTCGGCGCTCGACGCGGAACTGTTAGACCAGCTTGCCCTACTTTTTCTCAGAATTTCAAACACATTACACCTCTACATTGTCGAACGCTATTCTATTAAGGTCTCTATTTATCGGCAGTCTATTTTCCTTTACAAAGCTCAGCGTCAGGACCGTCTCTCCGATGTGTTTACCTTTCAGAAAGCCGGACTTTTCGTCAACTAATATATCCTAACTTTCCTTTTCCATTATTTCTTGTTCAATTCGTGTCAGCAGCTTAGACGCGTAAGCTGTTAAGCCGACTGTGTGATGTTTGCTGCAACTATCACCTTTGCTATCTTCGGAACTGTGCGGACTGACGTTTTTCAGACAGTCTGATGATGTCACTTGTCTCACATATTGTACACGCCAACTTGAATAGTCGTTGGGTTGCGACGTCCACCAATGATTTCAGATATTCCGATGGAGTATTATCTACCCCTTCCAAACCTAAGTTCTGTTACCGGATCTTCTATCTCGTCTCACCAATTTCTTCTTCTGTCACGTAATCAAACACTTCCTTATCCTCAAAGAAGCAATCGATGTACTCTTTCCACGTATCCGCTCTTCACTCCTTTTTCAGTCTTAACGTTTTGACGTTGCCGTAATTGCTATTAATTTCACCGTAGTATGTTTTCTGTTTTCAATACGTGTTACCAGTTCTCCCGATGATCATTTCTTTTTCTATTGGTTCAATTATTCCTACAGCCATTTCGCTAGTCTACATTTCACATTTACTTCGTTCCAAAGTAATACGTATATAAGTTTTGCCCTGTTTTTATCTTTGCCAGAATATATTTGTACTTTCTTCTTTCACACATCACTAGAAGTGTTACCTCTGTTACTTCAGGGTTCAAAAAAAATGGTTCAAATGGCTCTGAGCACTATGGGACTCAACTTCTGAGGTAATCAGTCCCCTAGAACTTAGAACTAGTTAAACCTAAGTAACCTAAGGACACCACGCACACCCATGCCCGAGGCAGGATTCGAACCTGCGACCGTAGCGGTCTCGCGGTTCCAGACTGCAGCGCCTAGAACCGCACGGCCACTTCGGCCGGCACTTCAGGGTTCCTCGTAGTTAACTTCCTGATATATATCTTACCAACATAAGTGATTCCTCATGTTACAGATATCCAGTACCCGTCAACTGAACAGCCTACTGAGCTATTCTCTATCAGACTATCCACATCGCTGAAGATCTTCAAACGCGCTTCATCCTTCGTCAGTGCTTCAGTATTCCAATTCTGTCCACATTGATGGTTCTGGATCATTCTATGAAACTTCAGTCTTCTTCTTATCATATCTAAGCTGTTGTCTTTATCTACGCATGCTTCTGGGTTTGCCTTACAATACAGTATCGGACTTCCGAATCTCTGTCTAATCATGATGCAATCCATCTGGAACTTCTCCTTGTCTCTGGGTCTTTACCAGTTGTTCCTCTTCCTCACGTTAGTCTTAAAGAAAGTATGTGGTAATAACGTCTGAAATTTATTGCATTACTTACTCTTTCTCGTCTCTCATTTCTACCACCTAGCCTACATTCTGCGTAAGCCTTTCTTGTCCTTCTTCCTACAACAGCATTCCAATTATCATGACTACTAGATTTCCATCTACCATTACATACTGAATCAGTCTTTCAACAAGCTGATATACTTATTCTGTCTCTTCATCATCTCCTTCCGACGTAGGTGTTCATTACTGAACTACTTCCATCAGCTCTGGTTAGTTATCGATTCTGATGAGAGCAAAGCTACCACTGAAGAGCTCACGATATCTCACTGTGCACAACTTTCCCTCCCGGCCGGAGTGGCGGAGCGGTTCTATGCACTATCGTCTGGAAGCGCGCGACCGCTACGGTCGCAGGTTAGAATCCTGCCTCGGGCATGGATATGTGTGATGTCCTTAGGTTAATTAGGTTTAAGTAGTTCTAAGTTCTAGGGCACTGATGGCCTCAGCGGTTAAGTCCCATAGTTATCAGAGCCATTTGAACTACTTTCCTTACTCATAACGAATCATAGTTCCGTTATAAAATTTTCTGATGGTGTTGATATTACTCTATATTCATATGACCGGAAAGGGTTATCTACATCCCCTTTGGCTTGACTGACCTCCAATAGACTAAGCTTTACGACTTCACTCTTCAGTGGTCACTTTTCGGTTTTCCTGATACTGTCAAAACTTCTAACATACAAATCTTCGACTCGTGTAAATCTCATCGTTGGTTATTCCGTCTTTTTCTCATGGTCGCCTGTCTCGTTCAGAGATCTGAATGGGGGATTAGTCCAGAATACTTTGTGGGGCCAAGTCATGAGATACCTCCTAACGTTTTGGCGGATCTGCTTTTGCACAGTGTAGTGCAGCAGCTTAACGTGGCATGAACTCAACCAGTCGTTGGAAGTCCCCTGCATAAAATTGAGTCATGCTGCCTGTATAGCCGTCCGAAATTGTGAAAGTGTAGCCAGAGCAGGACGTTGTGCACGAAACGATCTCTCAATTGTGTCTCGTAACGGTTCGATGGATTCACGTCGGCCGATCTGGGTGGCCAAACTGTTCTCTCGAATTGTCCCAAATGTTCTTGAAATCAATCACTAACAATTGTGGCTGGGTGACACGGCGCATTGTCATCCATAGAACTCCCACCGCTGTTTGGTAACATCAAATCCACGAATGGTTGCAGACGGTCTCAGTTGGTTCAGTTGGGCCAGGAAACTAAGTACATTCCATGTGAACACAGCCAATGCTATTATTGAGCCATCGCCAACTTGCTAAGTGGATCTGCGCCATTCTAGAACCCTATCATCAGCTCTTACCAACTGAAATTAGATCTATTCTGACCAGTTCACAGATTTACAGTCGTCTAGGATCCGACAGATATGGTCACAAGCGCAGGAGAGGAGCTACAGGCGATGTCGTGCTCTTAAGAAAAGTTCTCGCGTCGGTCCTCTACTGCCGTAGCCCATTAACGTCTAACCACTTGTCTACACCGAAACCATAGCAATAGAGACTTGATATTAATTACAGGATGGCCGTTAGTGAACTGTAAGAAATAAAATCGTCATAACTTCTCAACGGTTAGCGCCAGGACGTTGGTCGTGGGGCATGATAGGAATTAGTATGCGCATGAATGGTTTGGTTTAGCAAAGAAGCCCATTTTCATTTGGATGGGTTCACCAATAAGGGAAATTGGCACTTTGGCGATTGAGAATCCGCATTTGGCAATAGAATAGTCTGGAATAGTTTGGAAGGTAGGAGACGAGGTACTGGCAGAAGTAAAGCTGTGAGTACCGGACGTGAGTCGTGCTTCGGTAGCTCAGTTGGTAGAGCACTTGCCCGCGAAAGGCAAAGGTCCCGAGTTCGAGTCTCGGTCGGGCACACAGTTTTAATCTGCCAGGAAGTTTCAGAATAGTCTGTTTACCCTCAACGGATGACTGGTGTGCAACGTTCGGTCACGGAATAATCGGTGCGATATTTCTTGATGGCACAGTGACTATCGAACGATAAAAGGAGGTTTCGGAAGATGATTTCATCCCAATTATCCAGAGTGACCCTCAATTCGACAAGACGCGGTTCATGCAAGACGGGGCTCGACCTCCATCGAAGCAGGAGAGTGTTTGAGGTCCAGGAGGAGCACTCTGGGAACCGCATTCCGGCTCTGGGGTACACACAGGTCGCTGTCATGGACCTCGATTGGCCGCCACATTCTCTGAATATGAGCACATACGACTCTTTTTTGTGGGCCTATATTAAAGACAAATGTGTACAGAAATAACCCCAAACCACTGCTTAGCTGAAAACAGCCATTCAGGAAGTAATCGACAGCATCGATATCGGCATTTCAGCGGGGTCATGCAGAATTTCCCTTTCCGTCTGCGCCACATCACTGCCAATGATGGCAGGCATATCGAACATATCATTACCTAATTTAGAATATCTGTAGTGACCTTTATATGTTTAATAAAGTGGGTGCACGCCGTACTTTGTAATTAATTTACGTTTTTTCTCGTGTAGTTCAGTAATTGTCACCCTGTACTTCAGTGGTGTTGTCAAATAACAGTTAACAGCTTTCAATTAAGGTATAAGTTTATAACTCTGGCAGTAACAGTGCTTTATTCTGAGATGATAGTAACTATCCGTAAAACAATACATTAAATCCTGAAGATAATACTAGTCAAAGGAACTAAATTACTCACCAGGTCAGTTTGACCAGACCTTCAGGAAGCCGACATGCAACCACCTTAATTACAGTTACCATTACCAGCGACGAGTTAGCACGTTGCTCTACAAGGAAGAACGGCGTGGGTGATACGCAAATTTAAACTGAGCCATCGACCAACTGTCACTATTTGGCTACCGTTAACTTACAACAGTTCTTCGGCACGTAAAATGGAGTGCACAGCAACTTACAATACTTGAGTAAAACACAAAGAATAGAATACAGTCACCTTAGCAACGAAGTATTGGCATCAGAAGGCACAGTCCTGCGCGAATTTACATTTACTGTACTTCCGTCTGAACATTAACGGACTGCGTGCCAGCAACAGGTACTGGTCAGCCACTCATGTGCCTTCAGCCAAAATTAAACAAATGTCATCTGAAAATTGTAAGGACGGAGTTAAAGAAAAACAAAATGCTAATAATTTCTATTAACAGAGATGAAGAAAAGCGCCTGGGATATATATTGACAAAAAAAATTAAAAAAAAGATCGTAATAAAAAGATACCGTTGTGAGTGGTGGGAGAGGTTCATTGTTAATGTTGAACACGGCACTCAAAGAAGACAGGATATAGCGTCTAAACTAACGAAGTACGTAACAGAAATAAGAAAAGATACTACAAGCATGAATATAATAACAGAAAATCAATGGATACACCATTAAAGAAATCTATATTGTAATGAAGATAAGTGAAGAAACTTATTTTATAAAGACTAATAGTAACTTCGTAATCAAACAGATATAATAGAATTAAAAAGAATCCTAAGCATAACAAAAATACAAACCCTCCTGGACTAGATGGCATTAATGCTGAATTAATCAAACATGGAGTAATCATTTCAGAATTTTGCTTCCTACATTTTTTTATATATATATGTTAGAAAATCTGTTCTGCACCTGGAGAATAGAACGCAGCTAAAGTCGTTTCAGTGCTTCAAAAGGGCTATAGGAGAAACACGAGAAATTATATGGGAATAAATCTACTAATGTAAGATATAAAACTTTGGGAAAATTCTTAATCAAAGATTACAAACTATCGCAGATGCAATAATCCCAGAAGCAAAATGATGCTTCATGAAAGGAAGTTTATATAAAGATTATACATTTATAATGATGCAAATTATTGAAAGACGTAGCGAATTTGGCTTAGAAACGTATCTAGCATTGAAACTTCCTGGCAGATTAAATCTGTGTCCCGGACAGAGACTCGAACTCGGGACCTTTAACCTTTCGCAGGCAAGTGCTCTACCATCTGAGCTACCCAACCACGACTCTCTCCCCGTCCTCACACCTTTACTTCCGGCTGTACCTCGTCTCCTACTTTCCAGACTTCACAGAAGCTCTCCTGCGAACCTGCAGAACTATCACTCCTGGATGAAAGGATATTACAGAGACATGGCTTAGCGGCAGCCTGGGGGATGTTTCCATAATGAGATTTTCACTCTGCAGCGGAATGTGCGCTGATACGAAACTTCCTGGCACACTGAAACTGTGTACTGGACAGCAGGGGAGCTTCAGTGAAGTTTGGAAAGTAGGAGACGAGGTACTGGCGGACGTAAAGCTGTGAGGACGGGGCGTGAGTGGTGCTTGGGTAGCTCAGATGGTAGAGCACTTGCCAGAAAAAGGCCAAGGTCCCGAGGTCGACTCTCGGTCGCAGGTTCGAATCCTACCCCGGACGTTAATGTGTGTGTTGTCCTTGGGTCAGTTAGGTTTAAGTAGTTCTCAGACTAGGGTACTCATGACATCAGATGTTACGTCCCATAGTGCTCAGAGCCATTTGCTGACAATATTGACCCGATATTCTCGCCGCCGCCGACCGTCAGTCCTTTTGTCACTAGTGACCCGGTGATGGAAATCAGACGCACACACACACACACACACACACACACACGCACACACAGTGAGAGAGAGAGAGAGAGAGAGAGAGAGAGAAAGAGAGATGTTCAGCATTCAGGCCATTGCAGCAGGCCACAGTACATCATATTACGTTCATCAAATTTACTTTCCAGAGACATGTAGCAATATCACCCACCAGGATAGCCGAGAGCGCTAACGCTCTGCTTCCTGGACTCGGGTAGGCGCGCCGGCCCCGGATCAAATCCGCCTGGCGGATTAACGACGACGGCCGGTGTGCCAGCCAGCCTGGATGTGGTTTGCAGGCGGTTTTCCACCACATCCTACTAGGTGAATACTGGGCTGGTCCCCACGTCCCGCCTCAGTTACACGACTAGCAGATATCTGAAACACATTCACACTATTTTACGATTTACACTAGACGCAGACGGCAGGAAGGGCATCCGGCCACCCCTTAAGATTCGCCGTGCCAAATGCGTACTTAACCCTGCCGATACTGCGCACAATTCGGGATAAAGGCAGTAGCTAAAGAAGAAGAAGAAGAAGACATGTAGCAATTTCAGTAGTCGCTAAGGTAATGAAGAGAGTGGTATTTACTTTTCTTGTGCCTTTCGCAGGCTGGTGCTCAAACGCGAAACAGCTGCGGCCTCCAGCAGCTAATACTTGTGTTTACCTTTCTCGCACGTGCCTTAGCCAATTGTAAGCTGTTCTAAAGCCCTTGATATTATGTCTGATTCTGTAGATCATTACAGGTCTTCAGTTCTTATCTCTACAAACCATGGAAAATTCTTAGAGCTTCGGTAAGTAATAGATTACAATTATACGTTTTAATGGAGTAAAACGAGAGGCTGCTGAAAAAAACTGCCTGCTCATTTTTTATGTCAGAAGTGCTAAAGCATTTTAAATGAAACAAACGTTATTAACATTCTACAAGTTTACTCTTCACATTTGCATAGTGATTTCTAAAATTAGCCACACTAGCGGTGAACACATTTCTCACAACAAGCGACCAGTTTGTTGATTCCGTGATTGTAAAATGTCTGAGTTTGTGGATGGAGCCACAACATTATTTCCGCTTTGACAGTTTCATTATTATCAAAGTGAGTCCTCGACGGTGGTCTTTAATTTTTGGAAACACATGAAAATCGGATGGGGACGAGTTGGGACTGTAAGGAGGATGATCGATGACAGTGAACTCAAGGAATCTGATTGCTACAGATGTTACAGCACCCGTGTATGTTCTGGTGTTGCCGTTCTGACGCAGAGCGTGCTCTGTGCTTCCACTTTATCACATTATTACCCTCAACAGACTTCGCTGGTAATGCAACTACGATAAAAAGGCGTACCTAGATGTACTAATACGAATTCTTTACAGACGAATGGAAACACTGGTAAAAGCAGACCTCGGGGAAGATCAGTTTGGATTCCGTAGAAATATGGGGACACGTGAGACAATACTGACCCTACTACTTATCTTAGAAGAAAGGTTAAGGAAAGGCAAACCTACGTTTCTAGCATTTGTAGACTTAGAGAAAGCTTTTGTCAATGTTGACTGGAATACTCTCTTTCGCATTCTAAAGGTGGCAGGGGTAAAATACAGG
This sequence comes from Schistocerca serialis cubense, assembly GCF_023864345.2. Taxonomy (NCBI): domain Eukaryota; kingdom Metazoa; phylum Arthropoda; class Insecta; order Orthoptera; family Acrididae; genus Schistocerca; species Schistocerca serialis. The sequence continues at coordinate 67,681,477 of NC_064644.1, forward strand.
GACCAAAAGGCTATTTACAATTTGTACAGAAATCAGGTGGCAGTTATAAGAGTCGAGGGACATGAAAGGGAAGCAGTGGTTGGGAAGGGAGTGAGTCAGGGTTGTAGCCTCTCCCCAATGTTATTCAATCTGTATATTGAGCAAGCAGTAAAGGAAACAAAAGAACAATTTGGTGTAGGTATTAAAACCCATGGAGAAGAAATAAAAACTTTGAGATTTGCCGATGACGTTGTAAATCTGTCAGAGACAGCAAAGGACTTGGAAGAGCAGTAGAACGGAATGGACAGTGTCTTGAAAGGAGGATATAAGATGAACATCAACAAAAGCAAAGCCGGCCTCGGTGGTCTCGCGGTTCTAGGCGCGCAGTCAGGAACCGTGCGACTGCTACAGTCGCAGGTTCGAATCCTGCCTCGGGCATGGATGTGTGTGATGTCCTTAGGTTAGTTAGGTTCAAGTAGTTCTAAGTTCTAGGGGACTAATGACCACAGCAGTTGAGAGCCATAGTGTTCAGAGCCACTTGAACCATTTTTGAACAAAAGCAAAACGAGGGTAATGGAATGTAGTCGAATTAAGTCGGGTGATGCTGAGGTAATTAGATTAGGGAATGACACACTTGAAGTAGTAAAGGAGTTTTGCTATTTGGGGAGCAAAATAACTGATGATGGTCGAAGTAGAGAGGATATAAAATGTAGACTAGCAATAGCAAGGTAAGCGTTTCTGAAGAAGAGAAATTTGTTAACATCGAGTATAGATTTAAGTGTCAGGAAGTCGTTTCTGAAAGTATTTGTTGGAGTGTAGCCATGTATGGAAGTGAAACGTGGACGATAAATAGTTTGGACAAGAAGAGAATAGAAGCTTTCGAAATATGGTGCTACAGAAAAGTGCTGAAGATTAGATGGGTAGATCACATAACTAATGAGGAGGTATTGAATAGAATTGGGGAGAAGAGCAGTTTGTGGCACAACTTCACAAGAAGAAGGGACCGGCTGGTAGGATATGTTCTGAGGCATCAGGGGATCACAAATTTAGCATTGGAGGGCAGTATGGAGGTTAAAAATCGTAGAGGGAGACCAAGAGATGAATACACTAAGCAGATTCAGAAGGATGTAGGTTGCAGTAAGTACTGGGAGATGAAGAAGCTTGCACAGGATAGAGTAGCACGGAAAGCTGCATCAAACCAGTCTCAGGACTGAAGACCACAACAACAACAGATGTTATTGTTCATAGTTCTTATTTTGAATGTTTCATATAACCTGTAATGTCTATTACTTTAACCGATTCCGTAAACAGCAGACTGGCATGACGGCCATGTGCACAAGTCAAAAAGAATAAAACTGAAGATTTACTTTTGTTTCACAAAGAATGTACAAATCAGTTTATGATAGCCTGCATTTTGAGGGTGGCTCTGCGTTGTGATTTATGATGTCCACGTGAGTTGAACCTAAAGAAATAGTTCAGGCAACGTACGACGATTGTGGCAGGGCTTAAGGCAGAATGGTCATCAACCGCAATAGTAAGCGGCTGGCATCTGCTCAGTCTCCCATATATTTCAAGGTTTCCTCTGACGGTTCAGCATTGCCAGGTTAAAAGAAACAATTGACAATGGAATGGTTACCATGTAGAGTATGTTCCAGACTGGTTATTTTGAAAGTACTCTCGTTAGAGCATAGCTACGAGTATTTTTTCATAAATATTAAGAACAAAATATGTTATTAATATAGTAGATGGATCTATGTTTAGTATGGCGGGAGTTTTTCGTGGCTCACGTACACCGAAGCACCAAAGAAACTGGTATAGGCATGCGTATTCAAACACAGAGATAGGTAAACAGGCAGAATAAGGCGCTACGGTCTGCAATGCCTGTATAAGATAACAAGTGTCTGGCGCATTTGCAAGATCGGTTACTGCTGCTACAATGGCAGGTTATCAAGATTTAAGTGAGTTGGAACGTGGTGTTAAAGACGGGGCACGAGCGATGGGACACAGTGTCAGGGAGGTAGCGAAGAAGTGGGGATTTTCCCGTACAACCATTTGATGAGTGTAATTGAATGTCAGGGATCCGGCAAGACATCAAATCTCCGACATCGCTGTGGCCGGGAAAAGAACTGCACGAACGGGACCACCGACTGAAGAGAATTGTTCAACATGTCAAAAGCGCAATCCTTCCGCAAATTGCTGCAGATTTCAATGCTAGGCCTTGACCAAGTGTCAGCGTGCGAACCATCCAACGAAACATAATCGATATGGGTTTTCGGAGCCGAAGGTGCACTCTTGTACCCTCGATGACTGTACGACAGAAAGCTTTGCGCCTAGCCAGGGCCTGTCAACACTGACATAGGACTGTTGATCGCTGGAAACATGTTGCCTGGTCGGGCTAATCTCGTTTCAAACTGTATCGAGCGGATGGACGTGTACGGGTATGGAGACAACCGCCTGAATCCATGGACCAAGTATGTCAGCAGGGGACTGTTCAAGATGGTGATGATTCTGTAACGGTGAGGAGGGTCAGCAGTTGGAGTCATATGGGAGCCCTGGTATGTCTAGATACGACTCTAACATGTGACACGCACATAAGTATCCTGTCTGATAACCTGCATCCATTCTGTCCATTGTACATTCCGACTGACCTAGGCAATTACTGCCGGACAATGCGACACTCCACATGTCCAGAATTGCTACAGAGTGGATCCAGGAAAACGTTTCTGAGTTTAGACACTCCCAATGACCACCAAAGTCGTTAGACATGAACATTATTGACCGTATCTGGGATGCCTTGCAAATTGCTGTTCAAGAAGAGATCGTCACCTGCTCGTAGTATTACTGATTTATGGACAGCTCTGCAGGATTCACGGTGTCAATTCCCTCCAGCACTACTTCAGACATTAGTCGAGTCCACGCCAAGTCGTGTTGCGGCACTTGTTAGTGCTCGTTGGTGCCGTACATGATATTAGGCAGGTGTACTAGTTTCCTTGTGTTCTTCAGATTACGAAACGTTACTCATTTTCTAAAACATGGCGTTTCAAACCTCTATGTGATGAATGACCTCACAGCGTCTGAATCAACGAACCTTATAGTTTTCAAACACGAACTTCAGTTCAATAATGACGACGTGCCAAAATTTTTACTGACTCTTAGGACTGGCACCCAACCCACAGAGCCGGCCGGTGTGGCCTTGCGGTTAAAGGCGCTTCAGTCTGGAACCACGTGACCGCTGCGGTCGCAGGTTCGAATCCAGCCTCGGGCATGGATGTGTGTGATTTCCTTAGGTTAGTTAGGTTTAATTAGTTCTAAGTTCTAGGCGACTGATGACCTCAGAAGTTAAGTGGCGTAGTGCTCAGAGCCAGCCAACCCACAGACGGTTGGAACATCCCACCAGGTCACTGACTTTCGTGCATCACAACTGTTCACTATTTACTGTTAGTGTTTGTCAAGTGTGCTATTGGGCGTCACAGGTCTCAGCTGGATAAGACCGTCATTTCTATCTACTGTACCAGTAGCACATATCCTTTTGCAGATTTCATTTCCGGTAGTGCTATCTCCATAGTAAAGCATGCACTGGTAGTTTAGTTTTGTAGTCCACATTATCATTCTCTAACACAGTGTTTGAACTGGCACGGAAATAGCTAAAAAGTTCCCAGCCCCTGTAACGAATCTCGGACAACTGCAGGTGTAAGTGATAGGAACAGAACGCATATGGAGCGCTGGCGGCCACCTTCACTGCGGGGGACTGGCAGCGCCAGCACAGACGAGGCAGGGAACAACACCAACGACCTCAGACATCACTGATCGTGCCTCACAGGATTAGACGTAATACGGAACACCGGACATTGGTCTGAGTAGCAAGTGGCTGCTGCAGTGTGAACGGCCGTAACACAGAAATCCATCAGAAGCTCGCGACTGGAGGGAGCGTGTCTCATCCGCGCAAACCGAGTGCGGTACACCGGCAGACTGAATACACCGGAAGAGAACCACAGCGGGCGCGTACGACTTAGTGAACGCCTATAGCGGCATAGATGGAACTTCTGGGTGCAGACCGAAAGCGAAGCACCATGAGGCGGCCGCCAAGAAGGCTGACAGCCGCAGCAGACGCAGAAGGAATACGGAACAGATGGAATAGCACGGCCGGCCGAGGTGGCCGAGCGGTTATAGGCGCTACAGTCTGGAACCGCGAGACCGCTACGGTCGCAGGTTCGAATTCTGCCTCGGGCAAGGATGTGTGTGATGTCCTTAGGTTAGTTAGGTTTAAGTAGTTCTAAGTACTAGGGGACTGATGACCTTAGAAGTTAAGTCCCATAGTGCTCAGAGCCATGAGTGGATGGCAGATGGAACTCCAGTCACCACCCAGACATAAAACTTGATCCTGGTCTGCCAGACAACCAGTCTCAGGGAACACCTGATCAACACGTCGAGATACGGCTTCGAAATACTACGCTGGGAAGACACTGACCACTGCTAGGACAGCCGATCTCGATGAAATGACCAAATACTGGGAATGTAGACCTTTACCGACGTATTGTGTCTACTTCTGTACTTGGCAGCCAACTTAGCGCAAGAAGATTGGGACAGCTTAGAAGGTGTATAACGGTCGCTACTGGCAAGCATCAAGCATAACGCTACACCACGAAAACTGTCAATCTCTGAGCGTACGAACAACAGAGTACAACGAACACGTGACACCTGAAAGGTGGTACAATTCAGTTATGAAACTGTCAACGTAGCCACCCTGAACGTACTTGGAAGCGACCTTAGCTTTGCGGTTACTCGCAGAAACCTGCCACTGGGTAGCTTCATTCGCTCTGTGGAGTGTGTGACAGACACATTCAGAAAGCTAACCAGAGCCAGGCCGCCCAAACTGATGATCTCAAGAAATAAGAGGATGGCCCACAAGAGACTGTGGGATGATGATGGCATAGTGGTATTACCCACAGACCAAGGGAACTCCGTGGTCATACTGCAGAAGACCGACTACGATCTGAAGATCCTTCAACTTCTAGAGGACGCTGCTTATTATCCGCAGCGGTAGGGTGGATAGAAAAACTAAAGCTCTTGTTCAGGGCAGATGTGGACCAAAATTTATACTGCCATTTAAACACGGCTTGTCCTACAATAGTACAGTTAAAGTATTTAAACTTGAGACTGTGATGTAGAATATGGTTCACAGTATTCTGTGTACGTTTTGTTTGATAATCTTCATCGACATTCGTTTTATAAGGATCTGAATTTTGAATTCTTCGAGTAAGTTTTAAGAATTTTTAAGGCTTGTGTCAAATTTAACTATGTTAGATTTTATAGTTCCTGAGAAATGGTCCATTGTATCTAAAAAAAACACTCTTCGGCTATTATCATTTAAATTTATTATTTGGTTTGTAATAATATTCCCATACGTCTAGCAACTAATGCTGTCCATTTCCCTAATCTCCATTCTTTACCTTGTCTTCCTGGAAAAATCTGTTCTCCCACCACCTTTGTTTAGTCAACTACTGAAAATTTTCTTATGCTTGCCGGCCCTTTGTCAGTGGAGCTTCATCGGCACTTCTGACTATCTTCATACCGAATGCAACTGGATGGAAACCTAGTCTCTGCAGACACTTAGCCCTACCTACACTTTCAGTATTAAACGCCAGACAGGTATCACATCCAGCTATTTTCGTAATATTTGAAGTCACACCCGTCCATATGACGTAACTTTATCCCTCCTTCGTGTTTTATATTTTCCCATGTACATATTTTTTCCAGTGGATCAGGATAGGCTACGTATGTGAAAATTGGTTTTATAATATTTAAAACAGCAAGTTGCAAACCACGATTATGGGTGAATGGCTTTCCAATGGCTTCTGCATCAAAATGTTTTCCCCACGACATGTCTCGAAGGGATTGTTGAGGATTCTCATGTGTGGGAAGTTTGTGGAAGAATGTCGCCTACACTGCTTGCTGCATTGTTTTCACACTATGTGTAATGTCCTTGGTGTAGTTTCCATGTTATATTTGTAGTCTGTGAGTTTCGTTGCCTTTCAGTGTCTTAGCACCTCAGAGTAGCTTCCTAATTTCTTTCGCTTTATTTCTTTCACAGCCTTCTAGATACATCTGCAGTTCGTTTATACTGACCGACAAACAGGCACAGAGGGCAAAAGAATTTTTCAAAAACGTTTTTCTATTCAGGTTTCGATAACGAAACTTTTATATGTCCTTCTTACAGCATCAGTCTACTAAATTAAGCAAAGAAAATTACCTATTTTTTCGCTTTTTCGCCCTTCATCTGCACTTAAGGTAACAGGCTGGCCTGAGAAGGTTGCAAAGCGATTTAAATCTAAGCTTTCCCAGATTATACTGGTAACCCAGATTATATGGATTACGCAAAATCCACAAAACGTGTACCGCTACCTACCATTGTGAGAGACTTTGGTGCAGCCACCTACCCGACAGCACGATATGTTGGAACGTGCATCGACCACATCTGCAATTTGTCAGACTTCGTGGAACGTCTCTAAAATTTATTTATCTCGGAAGCAAACGTCATGATCCGTGTGCTGGTGGATCACTGTTCATCAGGGTACCACTCCAGGACACATTCGATTTGATCGGTGACAGATTTGATGCAGTTTTTCTGGATATTTTTCAAGCGTATTTTGACATCGACTTACTACGTCGTGGCCGATTCTGCGAGCAGACTGAAATTGTAGCGATAGGTAGCCCCCTTTCCTCCGGTAGCAGCCAATCCGCTTATGGAGACGTTAGAGGACGAGGACGTTACAACTGCCATCTGCCATCTATATGTGGATGACATCTTCATCATCTGGTCGCACTGCCGGGAAAGACTGGACGAGCTCTTGGCCTACCTGAACTCATGCCACTGCAACATAAAATTCGCCATGGAGCAAGAGAAAGATGGTCGCCTTCCGTTCCTGAATGTCTTCGTGAGGAAGAAGACAGATGGCACCTTTAGCCACAGTGTGAATAGAAAGCGAAGACACACTAATGTATAAGTAAACGCTCACAGCTGCCATCACCCAGCACAGAAGATTTGGGTGCTTAGAACACATATACTCTGAGCCAAGATACTTTCGGACTCTGGCAGCTTGACCACGGAATTAGAACATCTTCAAAGAGTGATCACTGACAATGCATATTTAACCACAATATCCGCAAAGCATTGTATTCCACCAGATGAACTGATACACCAGAAGAGGAACAAGAAGAAGAGACTAGGAAGGTAGCTTTTCTACCGTTCTGCCAGCATCAGTAGAATGCTGAAGAAACATGAAATCAGATGTGTGTTCCACCTGCCCAACAGCATCGGGGTTCTTCTTGGAACGGTCATGGATGATCTGAGGTTACGAAAACCATGTATTTATCACACTATTTGAGTCTCCGGAATGTTTTATATAGGTCAGACTGTCAGACCAGTAGAGAACATGGAATATGATAAAACCAGGATTCTGGCCCAAGCCCCCAGATTGTGGGAAGTATCATCAATGAATTAATTAAAATCAAGACGGTAGACAATGCAGTCTGTTAGAAAGCAGGATACCAGCTCAGCACTGCGTGGAATAAAGAGTTTGAACTGCAATGGAAGCATAGGGAAAAAGTTCGCAGCTCTAGTAAAGAACCTCGGACAACTGTAGGTGTAAGTGGCTGGATTAGACCACGTATGGAGCACAGGGCGGTAGCTACCACAGTGGGAGACAGCCACAGCCGGCTCAGAGGAGATGTGGGACAACATCAACAGCCTCAGACCTCAGGGATCGCGCGTCACTGGAGCAGCTCTAATGAAGAACACCAGTCGTCTCCACAGGAGAGGCTGCTGCAGTCGGAACGGACACAATACGAGACTCTAGCAGCAGCGTGAGACTGGAGGCAGTGCATCTCGCGGATGCGGCCCGAATACGGGACACCAGGTGACTGGTTGACTGATACTTCTGTTAAGGACAGCCAAACACGGGCGCTGACAAGAGAGGAAACAACCAATCCAGAGCGGACGGCAGAAGGAATTATAGGCACCACCCAGGCGTAGATATGGAATCGAATCATCCAGGCAGCCCCTATCAGAGAACACTCAATGAAGACGTCTAGCTACAGCATCAAAATACCGTGTGTAGAAGACGCGGATCACCGGCAGAATTTCGCAAAATGTTTGTGGGAAGAAGTAACATGTTGTCCAATTTTTCCCGGAAAGTGGTCTGTCGAAATTTCAAAGGTAAAACTACTCGTCATGCACAACGCTCTCTTTTAGAGCACTACATGACAATGCTCCAAATAGAAGCAATCTAGGTGACGTCAGTTGAAATAAACCGTCATATATGTAACCTGTTTGTTGTTCTTGACCGTGTAAACTTACTGGCATTGATTATTTTAGACCTTGGTCATATCCTTCGATGAGACAGCGACATACAAATTATTTCAGTAACGTTAACTTATACTTTTATTGGAATGAATAGCTTTTTAAATTGATTAGGTTTATTTTACACTATTGACTACCTTGTATCAACTGGGTTTCACACTATTTTTTCGGTCCCTTATCATTTCCTTCCTGGTGTTAGGAACCAACTTGTCTAAGTAAATCACGCCACTGTTACCTTAGTATGACGACAGTACAGAATTTTGCAAACGTAACTCTAGTCTACCTTGCCCACCGTTCACTATTAGTAAACAATGTTTACCTAACCTATGTCTGATTAGCAATGCGTATGTTCTCCTTTTTATAGTTCATTATTAAAATAATAATAATTACAATGTACAATGTTCCACGCCTACATCATTATCCATTAGAATAACGGCTTGTCGCTTAAGCTTTTGTATACTCCCAGTTTTAATACCTGATGTTAACCTATAACAAAACGATTGTGCATATACAGCTTCATGGCTAATGTTCAGAGTGATGGCATTTTAACGGAAATGACAAAAAATGTAATTAGATTCATTAAAATTATCCATTATGTAATATGGTTATAATAGAATTGTTTTGCATAATAACTCATAAATTACTGTTCAAATGGTTCAAATGGCTCTGAGCACTATGGGACTCAACTTCTAAGGTCATTAGTCCCCTAGAACTTAGAACGAGTTAAACCTAACTAACCTAAGGACATCACACTCATACATGCCCGAGGCAGGATTCAAACCTGCGACCGTAGCGGTCTCGCGGTTCCAGACTGCAGCGCCTAGAACCGCACGGCCACTTCGGCCGGCTAAGTTACTGTTGTTGCATTGTTTGTATATGTAAGGTATGTTGTATTTAGGGCCTGAAGATGATGTTGTAACAACATCGAAGATAGTTGCCAATAAAACCAACACCTTAATACAGCTGGAGGAATTACGTCATTTTTAACAAATGCCTTATTAGTCACTTCCTTCGTGCATGAGTTACATTTCCTTAAGATTCTTCGTATGAACCTCAGTCTCACATCTGCTTCTCTTAGAATTAGTTTCATGCGGTCATTCCATTAAGATAGATCTGTATAGTAACTCCTAGACATTTTATGGTAGATACTGTTTCCAGCAGTTTGTCATCAATAGTGTAGCCGAAGCGAGTGGATTTCTTTTTCGTAAGTGTACGCGATATATTACATTCTCTCTTGCTTAGGTTCAACTGGCAAAGTTATCATTATGCATTATCAATCCCCTCTCCTTGTCATTCTGCAAATCGATACGACCTTTGGCATTGCTGCTATTCTATAGACAACCGCATCATCTAAGAACAATCTTAAAGAGGTTTCGAGGCATTCTAGTAAATCATTCATGTGCACTACAAAATAGTAACGGTCACATCACACTTTCTTGGGTACTCCAGAAATTACCTGTATACCTGTCCAGTTTGTTCCTTTAATGGCGACGTGTAGAGTTCCATCTGCAAGGAACTCTTGAAGCTGATTGCAAGTCTGGTGTTATACTCGACAATCTCGTATTTTTATTTCACGAACCAAAAAGTTGAATGCAAGCGTTCAAGCGTCCATGAATTTTCTTGTACAGGTGCCTGATATCGGTTTGTTGGGTGGAGTTCATGCCTGCTGCAGTTGTCCTGTTAGTATAGGGACAGGGACGGTTAATGACGGTTGTGGTCGACGCTGGACTTGTTGCCCTATGATTTCCAATATATGATCGACTGGAGACAGATCTGGTGATCGAACAGGCCAAGGCAACATTTCTACATTCCATATAGTATATTGGGTTATAACAGCTGTACAATGGCGAGCGTTATCCTAGTGGAAAACACTCCCTGGAATGCTACTCGAGAATAGCAGCTCAAAAGTTCAAATCATCAGTATGACGTACAGATTCTTAGTCAGGGTGAGTGGGATACCAACGGGAGATCTCATGCTGTCATTATAATCATATCCGAGATCATAATTCCAGGTGCAGGTCAAATGTGTCTAGCATTCAGACAGGTTGCCTCCAAGCCCTAAACTGGCCTCATTGCCAAGACACGGCCATCACTGGAACCGAGGTGGGACCAGCTTTCATCGGAAAGACCTCAGCCCTCCCCTCCACGACCTCTCACTTGGTGGCAATGAAATCGCAAATGCCGGTGGTTCGGGTTCAGGGGAACACACGCTAAAGGGCTTCTGACTCGGAGCTGTCCTTGAAGAACCCGATTTGTAACCGTCCATTGTGTCACTGTGCTGCCGGTTACTGCTCAGATAGCTGCTGCAGATGCAGTACAATACGACATAACCATACATCGAACAGCCCGCATCTCGTGGTCGTGCGGTAGCGTTCTCGCTTCCCACGCCCGGGTTCCCGGGTTCGATTCCCGGCGGGGTCAGGGATTTTCTCTGCCTCGTGATGGGTGGGTGTTGTGTGCTGTCCTTAGGTTAGTTAGGTTTAAGTAGTTCTAAGTTCTAGGGGACTGATGACCATAGATGTTAAGTCCCATAGTGCTCAGAGCCATTTGAACCATACATCGAACACGATGGTCTTCCCTCTCGGTAATGCCGTGTGGTCGTCCGGAGCTCGGTCGTCTTGCGACTGTATATTCTCGTGACCACCTCTACCAAAAATCATGTGTACCGGCTGCATTCCTGTCGTGTCTTTCTGCAGTAAGGAACATCTAGCTTTTCGTAGCCCTTTTACAGATATCGCTCAGGCTCACTGAAGTGTTCGTAATTGCGTATTCGTCCCCTTAAAGGTGTTCTTGAACAGTCAATCTCATAGATAACTGACGCTCACCACAGTACAGCGTGTTTTGAAGCAAATCCGATTTGCATCCTCATCATGGCACTATTAGTGCCACTCTAATGTGACTGATGCGAAATTTGTATAGACACAATCTTCCTGATGTAGAAATACACGTACCAACTATCCTTTATGTCGCATTACTCCTTCTTGGTGTTACGGTTTTTTCTCCGGCCACATATTATCGAATTTTTTACTGCAAAAAATACGCCAAAATCACCGGCGACTAACCTGTCCTTACGATAAATAATCCAGTCTAAGCGACTTTGGATTTAATTGTAACTAACTTCAAGTTTCAACGAACTTTCTGTTTCTGCACTACTGGCTATTAAAATTGCTACACCAAGAAGAAATGCAGATGATAAACGGGTATTCTTTGCACACATATATTATACTAGAACTGACATATCATTACATTTTCACACAGTTTGCGTGCATAGATCCTGAGAAATCAGCACCCAGAGCCACCACCTCTGGTCGTAATGACGGCCATGATACGCCTGGGCATTGAGTCAAACAGAGCTTGGATGCCATGTACAGGTACAGCTGCCCATGCAGCTTCAACACGATACGACAGTTCATCAATAGTAGTGAATCGCGTATTGTGACGAGCCAGTTGCTCGGCCACCATTGACCAGACGTATTCAATAGGTGAGAGATCTGGTGAATGTGCTGGCCAGGGCACTAGTCAAACATTTTCTGTATCCAGAAAGGCCCATACTGATCCTGCCACATGCGGTCGTGCATTATCCTGCTGAAATGTATGGTTTCGCAGGGATCGAATGAAGGGTAGAGCAACGGGTGGTAACACATCTGAAATGTAACGTCCACTGTTCAAAGAGCCGTCAATGCGAACAAGAGGTGATCGAGACGTGTAACCAATGGCACCCCATACCATCACGCCGGGTGATACGCCAGTATGGTGATGATGAATACACGCTTCCAATGTTCACCCCGATGTCGCCAAACACGGATGCGACCATCATGATGCTGTAACCAGAACCTGGATTCATCCGCAAAAATGACGTTTTGCCATTCGTGCACCCAGGTTCGTCGTTGAGTACACCATCGCAGGTGGTCCTGTCTGTGATGCAGCGTCAAGAGTAATCGCAGCCGTGGTCTCCGAGCTGATAGTCCATGCTGCTGCAAACGTCGTCGAACTGTTCGTGCAGATGGTTGTTGTCTTGCAAACGTCCCCATCTGTTGACCCAGGGATCGAGACATGGCTCCACGATCCATTACAGCCATGCGGATAAGATGCCTGTCATCTCGACTGCTAGTGATACGAGGCCGTTTGGATCCAGCACGGCGTTCCGTATTACCCTCCTGAACCCACCGTTTCCATATTCTGCTAACAGTCATTGGATCTCGACCAATGCGAGCAGCAAGGTCGCGATAAGATAAACCGCAATCGCGATGGGCTACAATCCGACCTTTATCAAAGTCGGAAACGTGATGGTACGCATATCTCGTCCTTACACGAGGAATCACAACAACGTTTCACCAGGGAACGCCGGTGAACTGCAGTTTGTGTACGAGAAATCGGTTGGAAACTTTGCTCGTGTCAGCACATTGTAGATGTCACCACCGGCGCCTACCTTTTGTGAATGCTCTGAAAAGCTAATCATTAGCATATCACGGTATCTTCTTCCTGTCGGTTAAATTTCGCGTCTGTAGCACGTCATCTTCGTGGTGTAGCAATTTTAATGGCCAGTAGAGTAATACTGTCTGAACATTATAACTTTCAATCTGCCTTACTACTTCTGGGACATTTCCTTGGATGCTTCTGCAGCATACCAATACCGTATTAAACTTACACGATCTGAGAGGACAAGCATTCACCGAGAATACTGTCACTGCTATAACTTCGATTTTTGCATGCATTTCGTCTCTGATTACAATAGGATTTCTCTAATCCTAAAAACCTCATACACGCTTTACCATAAGCCGCAATTTTTCCAAGACATTCAGAGAAAATTTAGGCTTCTACCGTTGTATTAACTCATGCTTCCAAGACCCTACAGGCTTTTGGGAAGGAATACAAGAGATAATAGTGAAATTCTAGTCAACATTTCAGTACAGTCCCTAACTGTGAAGAGCCATCTGAACATCTCTGCTGGTTCGCTTCCACTCTCAAACGAAGAAATCGTGAAAATAATCAATTCGCTGGAAAACAGTGAGGCACTTTGCGAAGGAGGAATTATTGCACAAATATGGAAAAAACACATAATACCAAAACTTCACATAATAATATCAGAAGACCGCTAAACAGAGAAAATTCTAAATGAATGGAAGAGCACCATGTACAAACATTTCACAACAAAGCAGATAAAACTACTACGATGGATTACATAGGAATCTCACTGCATCAGTGATTTACAAAGTTCTCTGCAAAGCTTTGCTAAACCAACTCTAGACTCAAGGGCACCATCACACTGGAGAGTATCTGGTGGCGTTCCAGAAAAGGAGACCCCGTTACGAACAAATCTGGAATCGCAAAACCAAACTACAGACAAAGTTGGAATATCACCGTCAAAGTTGTGAATTTCAGAAAAGCTTAAGACTCTGTTGTGTTAATAGCCTAGAAGTGTTAGAAGTCTGTCGGAACACCTGACCCATCATGAAGAAATTCTTATCATGAACCACCCGAAAAGTGTATTTCTTGGGAGAAATCTCCTATTCAGTCGAAATTCACACAGGAGTCCGATAAGAATATGGTTTACCAGCACTGTTGTTCAACATTGTAACGTCTCGGCGGGGTCAGGGATTTTCTCTGCCTTGTGATGACTGGGTGTTGTGTGCTGTCCTTAGGTTAGTTAGGTTTAAGAAGTTCTAAGTTCGAGGGGACTGATGACCATACCTGTTAAGTCCCATAGTGCTCAGGCCCAGAGCCAACATTGTAACGGAAAAAAATCATCATCGAACAAGAGGAACACATCAAAGGTATCCAAATTGGAAAGACAAAGGAAAAAGAATCATTGTCAAATTCTTAGCCTTTACAGACGACCTGCCTATAGTAACGAAAAACGAAGATGAAGCCCAAGTAGGACTAGAAAAACTATGTGAAGTTATCTTCGAAACTAGTGTCTAAGTTTGATATCAAAAGACTCAGTATATGGACCCAAATCAACCGGAACACTCCCACTGTAAAAAATGACACATTTTTGTCACTTAAGAGAAACCGTCCAACCTAGATGACGGGACACTGTCTCCCACACAGAAGGAATATTGAAACATCGAAATGCGTGCGAACTGACATGGAATCACTACAAAAATGAGTGATACCTGTTAACTCAAAAGGACCCTATTACAACACGTTACTTTTGCCAGAAGCCTTGTGTGCTTCAGAAACCGCAGCAGTTAAAGGGACGATAAAACGTCATGACATAGAGAAACAAAAAGGGAAATTTTTTAGAAAAAAAGTATGGCACTGTTCTCAGAGTAGTAACTTGTCTCAGAAGAACGAGCAAGCAAGTGTATGAAAACACAGACAAAATCATATATAAATTTCGGAAAATATACCTGTAGTTCTACGGGTACCTACGTATGATAGGTCAAAGCAGACTCTCTAAGAAAATTGTTACATAGTTAATGGAAGCAAATTAAAGAGTAGTCGGATGAAAGAAACGCAGGAATACATGCAAAATTTGACCATTTTTGGCAGAAGTATATGAGAACAGAAAACAATTTAAAAGTAGAAAGAAATGTCTCCTCGAAAGAATAAACAGGGAATATATGGACAAACGAAAGGAAGGAAAACACTGTGAATAAAAAAAGACCTTTAGAGAAGAAAAAAGGAAGAAGAAGTGAAGCTGCTATTAAGTGATGTTTACAGGCTCTTCTAAGTGGGAGTAACCGAAATAACAATAGTAATATGTGTTATCCACTGTAAGAATTTCTGTATCCACTGATAATACGATCCAATATTTACCGACGGCACATGAAAAAGGAGAGCAGTATCTCTCCTGCATTTATGGGGAAATTCAGTTTCTATTTATAAACGTAAATAGAATTAACCTAATAATTTTACAGAAGAACATACATTTTCCTACATTTATGCTATATATTTCATAATTCCTCTTCAAATCTAAGTATACGTTTTAGGGGAGTTGCTAAGCAAAGCAAAGGTAATCCATTCGAATGAAGTCGTTCAATGTATTTTAGCAAACTGTCATGCAGAAGTGGCTGTTGTCCGATATATCCTTTGAAATAATCTCCCAATTTCTCTACAGCCGGATAAAACATGAAATATCGGAGGAATAGAAAACAGCAAAGATTATTTTAACAACAATATGGGACTGTGGGTACGCCTTGATGCAGAACACTTCTGTTTTTTTATTCATTTATTCACAAACTAATTTCAGCGACAATATCTCCACAACTGTGGGTTCTTTTAATTCTAGGCTGTTCAAAAATAGCATAGTTATAAACATTATAAAACGTAATTACATATGTACAGTTCGACTCCAAATATTGCGTTCTGTAAATAGTTTTATAATACCTTATTTACTGTAAATGGTAATATGGTTTTTTATGTCTATTCGGCATATTTTCTGGTTTTTTGTTGTAATGGCAACAGCGACAAGAAACGTATAAATCATGACATGACTTAAAGTAAATAAGGTGGTTTGAAACGATTCACAGAATACAATATTTGGAACCAAGACTACAAGTGCAGCAATATCTTATAATATTTATAACAATGATATATTTGGATGTTTTAGAATTAAAGAACCCAGTGATGATGTATTGGGAATAAATGAATAAAAAAGAGATTTCATTAAGGTGGACCCACAGCCCCATTTGGTTATTTTTATGCACACACGAACTAATGGAAGAGTTTCAAGATAAAGTGATTGTAATTTCATCATACAAGAAACGCGAAAGAAGTAATGTAGCTAATTACAGGGTTGAAAGTGTTCTGAATATCGCTTACGAAATGTGCAGTAAAATAATAAATGAAAGGCAACGAAATATCTCCTATACATTGCTGGGGGAGGGTTTCCGAATGGGAAGGTGAGCAAAACGAATTCCAAAATTATTTAGATAAGATATCTGTATGGTGCGGAAAGTGGCAGTTGACATTGAATAAAGAAAAAAATGTGAAGTTACTGAAATGAGTATTAAAAGAAATCCACTAAATTTTGATTAGCGATAAGTCACACAAATCTTAAGGCTGTTAATTCAAATAAATACTTAGGGTATACAATTACAAATACCCTAATTGGAACGCTCATACATACATAATGTTGTGGGTAGAGCCAACCAAAGCCTGCGATTCAGCGGCAGAAAACTTAGAAGGTGCTACAGGTCTACTAAACTGAGTGCTTACACTTACTTGTCCTCCCTCTTCTGGAATATTGCTGTGCGTTGTGGGATCCGCATCGGACGAGACAGACGGATGACATCGAAAAGGTACAAAAAAGGGCAGCTTGTTTTGCATTGTCGCAATGTAGGGGAGATAGTGCCACAGGCATAATATGTGAATAGGAGTGGCAATAATTAAAACAAAGGCGTTTTTCTTTACCATGGGATCTTCTCATAAAATTTCAATCACCAGTTTTCTCCTCCGATTGCAAAAACAGTCTGTTTGCATGATTATCGTGATAACATAAGAGGAATCAGGGCTCGCACGTAAAAAATTCAGTACTCGTTTTTACCGTGCGCCGTTCGAGAGTGGAACGGTACAGAGACAGCTTGATGGTGATTCATTGAACCCTCTGCTAGGCACTTTATTGCGAATAGCAGAGTAATCACTTAGATGTATATGTAGAAGATCATGCGTGAATAGACGGTGCCTTTGCACAGTAGCAGATAACACAAAAGGTACGAGAATGTAATGTAGAAACTCACCCAGCATTTGTGAAATTTACAGAGATAAGCTATGGGCAATAATGGAAAAAAGGGAAAGCTATAAACGTTTCCCAACACATGATAAAGATGGAACAGCAAGCAGTAATACACTGTGAGCAGTCAGTCTTGGTTTCCGGGCTGTATTTATTATTTATTTACCAATGGCGCGGTTCGCGTGGATCCGGCATCTTCAGATTTGCTTAATATTGGATTTCGTTAAGCGAATGGTATATCGTGCATAGAGGACGCCCCATCAAATAACTGCCTTCGTCAAATATTTGGAAACATTGCGTGGTGTCCTTGTTGACGCATGCGACGTAATCCAGTGACATGAGATTAGGATCAGGCCTACACAGATCTTTCATCATTCAAACATATCGGACATGTTCCCACGATGACAGATCTGTGTTGGCCTCATCCTGTTTTGCTTCGATAATTTTAAGCTCATGTCATATAATAATTCATTAGACGTACTGTAAGCGGGATCTAAGTCTTCTTCAAACGTAAAATCGCTAGCAGGGGAAAACGTCCGACGATGTTTTCATTGGCTAAGGTAAACCCATTCACATTAAATTTACATGAACTGAAAATGGTCTTTACGTCTGCTTTTTGTGTAACTATGTTTGGAGAGATTGTTTGCTATGACCTCGCCTCTTACGTAAATTAAATTGGAGAAGAAACAGTGGTTGCCTCATGCGCTTTGTCCTGAGCGTGAGATATAGCCGTAGCAAATATACGGAAAGGCAATGTATGAAGCAGTATAGTCAGTATCTCAACAGACTTCTACAAAACTGCTCCATGGCACGGTAACATTTCACAGTGTAGAGAAACGCTTTGTGTGTAGGTAATATATCTTTATTGCTCCCCCTCTCTCTCTCTCTCTCTCTCTCTCTCTCTTTCTGTCTGTCTGTCTCTCTCTCTCTCTCTCTCTCTCTCTCTCTCTCTCTCTCTATATATATATATATATATATATATATATATATATATATATATATATATTAGATATTTCGAAACTAAAAACAAAGTATGGTGAAATAACTAGAGTCAAGCACTTTAAGTATCTCGGTGAAGTTATTGAACCAACAGGACTTGAGAAAATAGCACAAAAAAACCGATTACAGAAAATCAAGAAAGTATTCGGACTTATTCAAAATATATATAACAAGAAATGTCTATCAAAAGGCACTAAAATCAGACACTACAACACAGTCACATATGCAAGTGAAACACTCTCCCTGAATAGAAAATTAGATTTACACGAAATTAAGAAAGTAGAGAGAAAAATTATTAGAAAAATCCTAGGACCACGATACACACAAGATGGATACAGGCTGCAGACTACCGAGACAACCGAAAAAATATCAAACATCGAGGCAGATATCAGGAAGAGGCGGATGAAGTTTTATGGACATATAGACAGATTACCTGGAAACAGGTTAACTAAACGTCTATTGGACTATATGACATCACTTAAGGCAACAATACCCTGGGTAACTGAAGTTAAGAAGGATTTGAAAAAGGCAAAAATTGACATAACAAACACATCAGACCGGGATACATTCAGAAGAAAAATCGACAAGTGGAAGTTTACTCCAGAGACGGAATCTAAACCTTTCCGACCAAAGT
This sequence comes from Schistocerca serialis cubense, assembly GCF_023864345.2. NCBI lineage: Eukaryota > Metazoa > Arthropoda > Insecta > Orthoptera > Acrididae > Schistocerca > Schistocerca serialis. Next base: position 67,700,125 of record NC_064644.1, read on the forward strand.
GGACCGAAGAAAGGAGAAGGCCTTTGGGGAGGCAATGAAGAAATACTGGGGAAATAAGAAGAACATTAAGAAATGTTAATCACCTGCTTATCGTTCTCCCATGGGGACATTCGCTAATAATAATAATAATATATATATATATACAACAAATTTAATCTTCTTTGTGTTTAATTACTTCGTTATTATTAAGTAATTAAGCAAAATATATCTTATTTACATTCTAAACTAAGAACTTTTTCAAGTCAAATGGGTGCCTAAGAGAAGTAAGGAAAACCTTGCGTAACAGAATAGCGACTAAAATCTGGACTCGTGGCGAACTGTCTCACGGCTGCACGTGCAGGAGCTTACTTTCGGTGTTCGCAGCTGTTTAATTAATGTCTGTATTGTTGTCATTAATGTGGAACCTGCACTCAGTCAAACAAGTAGCATGATACACATACATCCTTACCAAATGCACAAATGCACATTTGCCGTAATCCTTCTGCCTTTTCGTATACTCAGCTGGCAGCGGGTCGCAGAGTGTCGTTATGAATTTGAGGCGCATCTGATATATAAACGGTGTGAAGATGAGCTGTGGTACCACTTTGACAAAGCACCGTTAACCGTAAGTGATTCTTAATTTTACTTGCACTGTACGTTTCCGGTAAGTTTTTCTATCGTACTTTGTTCTTTCGTATAGAATTTCTGAAGTGGTTAGAGGGCGATACTAACTCAGATTTGCGAAACTGATCACTATAAATCACTTGAAAACGTCTAAAAATTATCTCCGGCACCCATAATAACAGTGTTACGGTTTATGAGGCCAAAAAAGTATTTACAGCTATATTAACTTAATGCTGGTACTTGCCTAAAAGAGGCTGAACGGTTATCGTCACTGAATTTTGGAAGTAACGGTATCGTTACATAAGTATTAAAATTATTGCAGCCGCTACGATTTTTCAGGTGAAGTGTATCGGATACCAGGAATTATTCTCATTTCCATGTGCAGAAGGTTCTACTTTTTAACGTGGAGGTTCCATGTTTGTTCAACCCATATCAATGATTTTGTATTGTTGCTTTTCTACTATAAGCAAGCTACAACAGAGCTATTTGGTACTTGGTTGCCACTCTTTCCAGATGACTGCTATCCCATGTCTTAATCTTCTTAATGGTCCCATCTCAAATGAAAATAAATCTCTTCACTGAAGAATACTTAAATTGTCAGTGGCAAAAATTATATAAAATTCACTCACGTAATTTTTAAATTATGGTTACTGAATAGTGTACACACAAGTAGTGTGCCGTTGAAAGCATATACTTTTTACGCCAAACATATAATTTATACTTAACAAAGTCAAAATGTAATAATCAGGTATTTCCGACTTTACTCCGTTTCTTCCACCCGATTTCCCCCAATTGTAGCATATTTGTAAATTTTTTTCTGCATAAGAAAGAAGGTGAAGATATTTTTAACGTGGAGTACGTTTATAAAGCCAGTTAAAACTATTATTCATTCTATTACTAGTCTGACTTTGTAATACGGCGCTGTAAGTTCCTCATTGAACAAAAAATATCACAAAGTAATATACACAAGGTAAAAATCTAACAAGTTACTTTGCTTAACAACTACGCGTCTTACACTCTCAAGACGCATGGCAGTACTGAAATTGCGTCTGTCATCATGGTCTAACTAGTAAAGAGAAATATGAGGGTTCACGGTTTCACCCCCATATCCGATTATAATCCATAATAACCCAACTTCCCCCGAAAGAAAGGCTCCGCGACAACTATGTTTTCCAAAGGTCCAATTTAAAAACTTCAATTATTTGTTAATTTATTTTTATTCTGCCTTCCGTCCATGGACCACATTTTGAAATATGTTTCATTGGCTCAGTATCTACTGTTGTATTAAACGTTATCTAATAACTATTGTTAATAACATTACTCGGATTCAAAGAAAGTATAAGTCGTTAAAATCGATTTTCTGCTCCTGTATTAGGTTTAGTCTTTACTCAGTGGTTGTTATTTGTAAACACAAGTAGCGTGGTTAATTTTTTATTTTAACAAAATGATGGATTCTCTGTAGCTAAACAGAAGCGAAAATTATGACCAGTTGAGAGACTGACTACCAGTTTCTTATTTATCGTTTCTTCTCTATATTTTTGTATGATTTACCGTAATTTCTAATTCCTCCACTACATACGTTGCTTAAGAATTTTGGGTCTTCTTCGACTTTCTTTTTCCTGACCCTATTCCGTGTCTTCACAGCGTCGCTATGTTAATCTGGGTTTGACAATGTTAGCGGTAGATGGCGGACGGATGACCTTCCAGTCGCTAAACTTCTCCCTCTGAAACGGAATTTGGTGCCCTCGTTTGTCTGCGTCTTGATTTATCACATGCGAAAGTATGTATACATTTTCGGAATGTTTGTATCTCATGTAACTGTGACGGTACTTGGGTACCACCCCGCTATTCCCTTAGTCTGTCGTGGTGAACAGCCTAAAAACCAGATCCATGTAGGCCAGCAAACGGGCCGTCGTCATTAATCCACCCGGCGGATTGATCCGTAATGGCCGCGCCTCCCGGAATCCCGAAAGTGGCGTGCTAACACTTGCGGCTAACCTGGAATGCCTATACATTTCCTGGATTTTCTTTTATTCTTTTAATTAATGTTTTGTATGTGTTGCCGGCCGGAGTGGCCGAGCGGTTCCAGGCGCTTCAGTCTGGAAACGCGCGACCGCTAAGGTTTCAGGTTCGAATCCTGCCTCGGGTATGGATGTGTGTGATGTCCTTAGGTTAGTTTGGTTTGAGTAGTTCTAAGTTCTAGGAGACTGGTGACCTCCGATGTTAAGTCTCATAGTGCTCAGAGCCATTTGTATGTGTTTGCTGCGGCTGACTTCATGATTTTGGTGGCTGAAGTTGATATTTTTTTTTAAATCTACAGTTGTAACAAAGATCCATAGAGATGAATGATATCTTACGACTCTCAAGAAATTCTCTATCCTACAATATGAGGGACTGTCAATAAGTGAAAAGGCAAATTTCTGAAGGCAAAAAACTGTGCATTGTTACAGAATGAGACTTTTCATACTTCGATACGTCATTCCCACCACTATTTTTTTTTTTTTTTTTACCCACGCAAAGAAGCCTTTGTCTTCTTGTTTGACCCGTTTTCCCCCAATTTCTTTGACATGCCCTTTGTTGCTAAACTTTTTCCCATGTAATGCCTCCTTGTCTGGATGAACCAAATGAAGCGTGTTTAGAAAGAGGCAGATTCACTTCCATGACGCTCTTTCATGCCTGTACATACTATGAGTCCTGTTTTGTTGAGTTTACTTTTTCCAGACCTACCTTGTACTTGCTTTATTCTAGTTTAGTTCGTTACTGATAATAGTATGAACTTTACCAACACCTATTGCCACTATTTTTGCTATAAGTTCTACAGCAACACGTCGGTATCCATGAATTATGTCGTCAATGCGTGTTTCAACGAAGGACATTCCAACCGGGCCGTCCACGACGTTACTCATCATTCACTGGGGTTCGATTGTTTTTGAACCATGTTACCACCTAGTAAAAATGTTTATGATTGTGCAAGTTTCACTACACTGCGAAGTAATTAGAGAGAATACTTTCACAAGAACAGTATCACTGAACCATTTTCAGCTAAGGGTGAAACTTCAAGTGGACACGCCTTCGTTAAATGTAGTATTGAGGTTATAATCGAAACAGTTTTTATCCGTCAGCTGTTTACAGCTCATCCCAGGGATAGCCACCTACAGTCATGAAAGTACAGAACTTCTGCTACAAACTGTTTCATTTCCACATCAGTTTGTCTCTTTAATTATTAAATGTACCACGTACATCTACGAGGCCCTGCCGAATTTTAATTTATACTTTTACATGTGAAAACTCTTAAAGCTTTATAAATAAAACAAATATTATCAACATGCTACATCTCCGTTTTTCATATCTACGTATTTGGACCACTATGCCGCTAGAGCGCTCGGAATCGTAGCGTATAACATGGTATCCCGGTACTTTAGAAACAGTGTGCTGTGAACGAGTTTCACGAATCCGAAGAGTTTGTCCACATACGATGCTCCCTCTGCTTCAGCGTAACACCACCAGACCACACACGACTGCTGCGACGTCTACAACGACCTGACGCCTTGGGTTCACTGTCACCGACCATCGTCCATACAGTCCCGACTTCATCCCATCCGATTTTCTTCTGTTTGAGAAACTTAAAGGACATCCACATAGACATCACATTGATAGTGATGAAACTGTGCAAGCAGAAGTGAGATTGTGGTTCCATCAACAAAGTAAAACATTCTAGAGTGACGGTATCAACAAACTGGTCTTTTCTTAGGAGAAACGTGTTTGTCGTCATGGTCGCTAAGGTGAGAAGTAGATATGTAGGCATGAAAAATGAAGATGTAGAATGTTAATAACACGCGTTTTATTCAGAAAGCTTTGAGAGTTTTCATGTAAAAAACCAGAAGCATTACTTGTCAGTATTCAGTGTAATGTTCAGTCATTAGTCTCCATTAAATGCAAGAACTAATTTCTTTGATGTCGGATGTATCTACACTGTTATAGGGCTTATCCATGCTCTTTGACAGTTTCCCGAGTCATTGTAAAAAGAAATGATTGCATCGCGACTTTAACATTTTCAGAGGTTGTGGTTCCATTTGAAGCCACACAGGATTTTCTGTGTTCGTGGTGCAAGCACAGTATCCACATCAGTAGCCACCCTTTTCGTCTCCAGTACATACTGCCTGTAGCGGTTGCAGTTTCAACAACTTCATATTCTTAGAATTGTAGCAGGGAGACGAGAGAACCTAGATGCAATTTTGGTACACAGTGCACGATTCTCTTTTTCTTCTAACTGTGATTCAGTTTGCCTCTTTAAAGTGTGTTTGTGCATTAGGATTAGGCACAGAAAGCTTTCCTGTTCAAATATATACACTGTGTATTGTGATAATAGTTTAATTTATGTATTTATTTTCATAATCACTGTGGTGGTTTCTTTTTGAAGTACTGCATGTTTTAGGGCAACATGAGCAACTATGACAGGTTGTTGTATTTCCAGTCTTACACGATGTACTCTCGCAGAGTAAAGGAGGAAGAAATTCTGGCATGCCTTCTGGAATGAAGTTCTTTCGATGCAGACTCGGGCGGACAATAGCAGTTACAATGGAGATGGTGTGTTAGCTGAAAACGGTGGTCTCGATTTTCGAACGAAAATATTCGTGTGTTCTTGCATTATTTCAAAGAATTAGTTCAAAGAATCAATTAGCAAGGAAATGTAGAACTTTTGTCCTAGTAAAAAATAAATAAATGAAATAAAAGCAGACAACTTATGCAAAGTGTCTACCAGTAAATTGCACCTCAGGCACTGTGTATACGTACCAGGAGGAGGAACATCACACAAGCAGTGGATGTGTGCTCTCTGTCAAGCAGCCCGGTGCCTAACTACTAAGACGAACTGCATTTTGCCTTTTAACAAAAAGTAACGACATTCTTTTACAGAGTCTCAGTTTCAGTTCACCCAATATTTATTCAGTTTATGTATGTAGCACTTGTTTCTGACACTGGTCTGTCTCAATGTATGTCTAATAATCTACGAAGGGGGCCCAGAAAATAACTCACCGAATTTTTTTGTCAGCCGAAAACTACGCGAAACGTTAAGTATGTATTATTCGAAAACTCCTAAGTGAGCGTGCCAGCTTTCCGTCACTTCCAACAGATAGCGTAGCTGCAGGACAGTTTCAAAGTAGCGTCTGTAGATGATTCACGTTACAAGCAACGCTCGGTTATTGAATTTCTCACTGCAGAGAAAGATACTGTGGGGAATGTTAAGAAATTCTTGTGCAAAGTCTATGGAGTACCAGCTGTCGACAGAAGTACAGTTAGTCGCTGAACACGGAGGGTGACGTCACCCCGGACCTTCACGACTTGCAGCAGGCGGGGAGACAATCCACGGCTGTCACACCTGATACGTTGCAGCGAGCTGATGTTGTCACTGGCAAGGACAGGCGCATTACGACTCGACAGCTGGTGCTGTATGTCTGGGTTAGCAAGGGAAGTGTGGATGAAATTATTCACACTCATGGATATTCAAGCGCGTGAATGATGGATTAAACGGTGTCTAACTGTGGATCACAAATCGCACAGAAAAAAATTGTCACGATTTGTTGCAACGTTTTGAAGCTGAGGGGGAGGCCTTCTTGTCCCGGGCTCTGACATGTGATGAAACCTGGAATCACCAGTTTGAGCCTGAAACAAATCGATAGTCGATGGAATGGCTCCATTCCCACTCCCTACAGAAGAAAAAATTCAAAGCAACTGCTTCCACCGGTAAGAGCATGATCATCGTGTTCTGGGACTGTGAAGGAGTTATTCTCATTGATGTGATGCGAAGAGGCGGTACCATTAATTGAGAACCATATGTCAACACATTAACAAAACTCCAGGTGCGCGTCCAGCGACTTCGGCGGCACAGCAACTCAGGAGATGTTTTGCTGCAACACGATAACGCTCGTCCCCATAGAAATCTGAGAACTGCTGAACACGTAGCAAAAGAAGGTTGGACAGTGTTACCCCGTGTACCCTACAGCCCCTTGGGAACTTCCACTTCTCTGGGACATTAAAGGATGCCATTCGTGGAAGACATTTTGAGGACGGTGAGGAGGTGATCCACACAGTGAAGCACTGGTTCCGCCACCAGGACAGGGATTGATACCGACAGGCCATACACGTCCTTGTTTCGCACTTGAGGAAGGCCACAGAACGGGATGCCGATTACGCGGAAAAATATGGTGTGTAGATACAACACCATTCTTTCCTGTGTCTAATTAGCATTACGTTCAACAAAGGATTGCTGAAGAAGAAAATGCGGTGCATTGCTTTCTGGGCAATCCTCGTAATAAAAACAAGAAAATTCAATAGATGTATTCAGTAATTTTTGAGAACATCTCTAATGGAGAACGGCGGTCTTGCAAACTGTACTTTAAAAGTGAACACAAAGAGTCTCGACTGCAAAAAACGTTTATTTTGTGGTAACCGGTTTCGGTCAGATCCTCATACCATAACGGTGGACGATGGCGGTGAATGGAATGGTTGTAACTCCACTTAACGTTCGTGGGGTTATAACATCCGCCCTCTTCACCGCCACCGCCTAGCTTAATGGTATGAGGATCCGAATGTGGCCAAGAACTGATCAAAACCGGTTACCACAAAATAAACTTTTTTTTTGCGTTCGAGACAGTTCGTGCTCATTTTTTAAAAAAAGGTAATGTTCAATGTTTCGCGCCTGATGCCAGATGCCCCCTGCTGAACCTCGGCACTTGCCCGGCGTCCCGTTCTCTTGCAGATGACGTCCTCGCTGCTGCTGGTGGTTGGGGCGCTGCTCCTGGCCGGGACTGCCGTTGGCGACACTTGCGTCCTGCCGGACGCCTCCACGGAGACCTTCGACGTCACCACCGTGAGTCCCCATCGTTTCTCTCTTTTGCAACGATTTTTCCAACAATTACCTGTGACATCGGTCACAGTATCTGGAGCTGTTACTAGATGTACACTACTGGCCATTAAAATTGCTACACAACGAAGATGACGTGCTACAGACGCGAAATTTAACCGATTAGGAAGAAGATGCTGTGATATGCAAACGATTAACTTTTCAGAGCATTAACACAAGGTTGGCGCCAGTGGCGACACCTACAACATCCTGACATGACGACAGTGTGGTGTCACCGCCAGTCACCACACATGCTAGGTGGTAGCTTTAAATCGGCCGCGGTCCATTAGTACATGTCGGACCCGAGTGTCGCCACTGTGTGATCGCAGACCGAGCGCCACCACAAGGCAGGTCTCGAGATACGGAATAGCACTCGCCCTAGTTGTACGGACGACGTAGCTAGCGATGCACACTGACGAAGCCTCGCTCATTTGCAGAGCAGATAGTTAGAATAGCCTTCAGCTAAGTCAATGGCTGCGACCTAGCAAGGCGCCATTAGTAACATTGCATGTATCTAAAGAGTCTCACTTGTATCGCCACAATCTCCAGATGTACCAAAAGGATGGATTAAAGTTAAGTATTCCAGAAGCTACGTACTTTTCTTTATAGCATTCATTACGTATCCTGTTTCAGACCTCAGGCCATCCTGCTTTAGCTTCGCGCGTGCCTTTCGGCTTCCTCTCATTGTGTCTAGGCTGTCTTGTCTAGACACAACAGAAAGTTTACAACCGATTTCTGATATACAAACAGCAGATGACCGGCGTTGCCTGGTGAAACGTTGTTGTGATGCCTCGGGTAAGGCGGAGAAATGCGTACCAACACGTCGCCGACTTTAATAAAGCTCGCATTGTAGCCTATCACGATTGCGGTTTATTCTATCACGACATTGCTGCTCGCGTTGGTCGAGAACCAATGACTGTTAGCAGAATATGGAACCGATGGGTTCAGGCAGGTAATACAGAACGCCGTGCTCGATCCCAACGGCCTCGTATCACTAGCAGTCGAGATGACAGGCATCTTATCCGCACGGCTATAACGGATCGTGCAGCCACGTCTCGATCCCTGAGTCAACAGATGGGGACGTTTGCAAGACAACAACCATCTGCACCAACAGTTCGACGACGTTTGCAGCAGCATGGACTATCAGCTCGGAGACCATGGCTGCGGTTACCCTAGACGCAGCATCATAGACAGGAGCGCCTGCGATGGTGTACTCAACGACGAACCTGGGCACACGAATGGCGAAACGTCATTTTTTCGCATGAATCCAGTTTATGTTTATAGCATCAAGATGGTCGCATACGTGTTTGGCGACATCGCGGTGAACGCACGTTGCAAGCGTGTATTCATCATCGCCATACTGGCGTATCACCCGGCGTGATGGTATGGGGTGCCATTGGTTACACGTCTCGGTGACCTCTTGTTCACATTGACGGCACTTTGAACAGTGGACGTTACATTTCAGATGTGTTACGACTCGTGGCTCTGCCCTTCATTCGATCCCTGTGAAACCCTACATTTCAGGAGGATAATGCACGACTGCATGTCGCAGGTCCTGTACAGGACTTCCTGGATACAGAAAATGTCCAACTGCTGCCCTGGCCAGCACATTCTCCAAATCTCTCACCAATTGAAAACGTCTGGTCAACGGTAGCCGAGCAACTGGCTCGTCACAATACACCAGTCACTACTTTTGATGAACTGTGCTATCATGTTGCAGCTACATGGGCAGCTGTACCAGTACTCGCCATGCAAGCTCTGTTTGACTCAATGCCCAGGCGTACTAAGGCTGTTATTACGGCCAGAGGTGGTTGTTCTGAGTACTGATTTCTCAGGATCCCTGCACCCAAATTGCGTGAAAATGTAATCACATGTCAGTTCTAGTATTATATATTTCTCCAATCAATACCCGTTTATCATCTGCATTTCTTCTTGGTGTAGCAATTTTAAGGTCCAGTAGTGTATGTTTGTGAAAGTTGTACTGAATATTTTGACCTTGGAAGTAGACTGAAACACAATATCTTGGTGGTGTAATGGTGAAGTGGACCACAATCAATTAGACATTGCTCAACACCGCAGACGGAGCAATAAGCTCGAACTGATCATAGAAATACTGAACGCATAATGAGAGTATCGTGCACGGAAACACAACTCCGCAGACATATGAGAACCGTGTCGAGGTTTATCCATTCTGGGAGATCGGATCGTGATCCTTTTGGAGCTGAATGGTCCATATGAGCACCCGCCCAACACGATTGTCCTGATGTGACAGCAGCGTAAGAATATAAGAGCCATTATTCCGATGGAAGTCCACAGGCGTATGGCCATAGTTCAGGACATCACGACTCAAATGACGTCCATTCTACTGATTTGACCAGCAGCCTTACTGAATTTCACAGCTACCGCAGCGTACATTAGGACGAATATAGAAACTCTACTGTTAGCTTCGACCACCAAAGCGTTACGGCTACAAGTGCCGCTCGCCAGGCTTCCACTCATACTCATCTAGTGTCTAACCTGCCTCCGGCTGTGGCCCCCAAAACGTGAATGTTCCAAAAAATGTGGTTTGTTTTGAGACAAGATTCTTCGTTGGCATCAGTAATAATCAGCTGCCAATGTAACGGCGACGTTAAAAGTGTTTCAGGTAGTAACATATATATCATGGGACAGGTGCCCCTTCCATATAACAATTTTAAACTTCTAGTGTTTACTTATGGAAGACAGAAGTGTGAAGACAGCATCCACATCACAACCCAGCGCCCCAACTTGTCATTCGTAGACGATCAGGGCGATGTATGCTGCCTTCAAAAGAATACCTCAGTGCCTGTTGACACACTTCTCATGTTATCCAATCCACTCTTGAAGATTACCGTGTTTCCTGGCCTGCACGACATCTGCTGCTGTTGTGCGCGTGTGCCAAATGATGAGACAGCCTCAATTACCGACATTATTGATGAAATTGAAGGAAAGGGAAGTGCTGATACTTACAAAGATAGTACCAGATATCCCTTTGTTTGATTGCGTGTGGTAGGGTACTGTGGTGTGCGTACTGTAAGACCTTCAGTACACACATACCATCAGATTATTTGACTTGTCGCTCTAATGAAGTAGACGAGTGTCAGCAATATGTCTCGTGGTTTATCATGGCGTGTTTATCTTCTGCCGTTAGGTCAGACGATAGAAATGCCACTTGCACACTTAGAGTAGCAGATTGACAGTGACCAAAATTGACAATCTGAAGTTCCTTTGGTATTGGTATGTTAATCTTATTCTTGCATATATCTGATACTTGACAAAAGTATCTATACATTTATCTTCATGGCTATGTACAGGAATATGGTAATCTTACTAGGCGCAGACATAAACTTGACTATAGACTGGTACAAACTAATGCAGACTGGTACAGACTGGTGCAGACAAAAGCAGACTGACTAATCGTAGGTCGGTACACTCGTTATAATACCTTGCGCGTTTATGTATAACTGCGCGAGTGTGATCCGTGAGGATAAAAGGTTCCACGTAAGCAACAGTCTCATTGGCTGCGTTACATATTAACACGTGGATCGGCGGAAGCAGAGTTTGGTCCGTCTCTATGGCAGCGCCATCTCGTAGTGCGGAGACGGACGAGCGCTGCGCCTGCGCTGTTGTGCTTAGCGGGGTGCGCTCTAGTGGGAAAGTTGTGTAAGCGCTGACTACACGGAACTATGTACACAACAGGTACGAATGCTAAAATTAATGGGCAAGATAAATAGTGATGTCATTTTCACTTTTATACAATATTCGCTGGTATTATAGTAACGCATTTTCCTTTCTACACAAGTATTTTCATGGATGGTATCAGAAACAGTAATCTATACTGCAACTGCAAGACGGCCGGAGTGGGCGAGAGGTTCTAGGCGCTACAGTCTGGAACCGCGCGACCGCTACGGTCGCAGGTTCGAATCCTCCCTCGGGCATGGATGTGTGTGATGTCCTTAGGTTAGTTAGGTTTAAGTAGTCCTAAGCTCTAGAGGACTGATGACCTCAGAAGTTAAGTCCCATAGTTCTCAGAGCCATTTCAACCTTTTTTTTTTTTTTTTTTTTTTTGCAACTGCAGGATCATAGTCATAGGTCAACTATCCTCTGTTTATGAACGTAAATAGTGTGTGAATAGAACACATTCATGAGGTATAATAGTTCCTGATGATCATTTACCATTTTCGCTATGGCGTGCCGACACGTTTTAACTTACTCCTTTTCAATCGCTTAGTTTAGATAAATATTGGACGAGAGTTACACTGCAAAATAATTTGTTTTATTGTTGTAGTAAAGTGTACACTCCTGACGACAATGTGAAGCAGATGTGGCAGTGAGTGTTTTGTGTGGTCCGCAGGCCCACAAAACGTGGTACCTCCAGTACCGCTACCCCTCAGCTGAAATGGACCCCCTTGGCTGCCTCGTTCTCACCCAGGACCCCGGTGAAGCTGCCAACCAGATGACGCTGAGTGGTGCCTTCAGCAAGGATCCCTCGTGAGTACCTGTAAATGTACTTCATCTGCTGATTACTACCATTGTCTTCAGTGTGATTTCCGACGGAAATGTTTTTCGTTGACCAAAGTTTCACAGCATATACATGCTTGACTATAATGAGTACGGGTTTCTGAATGCTAATATTTAGGTATCGCTTATGACGAATTATTAGGAAACATATTAAGAATGTGCCGGACCGGGATTCGAACCAGCAGTCTTTGCATCTCTACCGACTGAGCTATGCACGCAAGAGTCGCATTCTGCGAAAGGCAGACTTAGTGGGTACGAGGTTGGTCTAGTCACAGAGCTGTAGTCTGCCACGAAATTTCATGTCAGCTCTCACTCCGCTGTACAGTAAAAATTCATTCCTGAAGCGTCCAGAATCATTAGCACGCTGTATAAGAAATTATCTTCATGACACATTCAGTATGCTTTTACAGAATTTTTTCTATCGTGAGGCCATCAACATCCAGCTTAAATTCGAGATGTTAACTCATGCGTCATACTATTTTATAAAGACATATCCTTACCTAGAGATCGGATGCATCATTGTTAAGATGTCTGTGTGATGCGGTGATGTACCGTTATCTTTTCTTGATTTAACGCAAGATATTGGTTTGAAAAAAAGGAACAGAAAGTAGCTGTATTGTTTCTTTATCCATGTCAATTTTGGTTGAGCCCCGTATCTGTTGAGTGACTTACTTAAAGAAATACAGTAACCAGTCACTCTTCCTGCAGCTTTCATTATACCAAAGACGTGTTTCAGCATTTCTCGCCATTCCAGTAGGCGTAACACAATACATATCTCTGTTAGATAACGTTTTTATCGATTGAATTTAGAATGGTGCTTCTGCCATTCCTTTTCTAATTTCTGGACTGGAGGACTGCGGCTTTCAGCAGCGTTGCGGTGAATTTATAAGCGATCGTACTGTTCATATTAAGACAGAAAAATGAGCCACAAGCTATAGAACAAACAGTACTACGAATTTTCAGAATTCAGTCAGTAAAAGAGTTATGTTCGTGTAGATATGAATGTAATATGCCACTTGAAGCTGAGCTGGAGTTCAACAAGCTTCTTGGCGCAAATAAAGCTATACGAGAATTGGGTGTATTTGGTATTTCATCTGGCAACGTACGTTGTGTCTTCAACTAAAATAGCTTTCTTTTTTTCTTGCGTTTTGTTCTTGCTATACGCTGACTGCGTCAACCATCTCCTCCTGTCTTGTAGTAATATTTCCTCTTTTTCTTGACGACTTCACTTTGCTTGCTCAGTACTACACACGCATTGCTGGAAGACTCCCTGAGGATGCTGATGGAGGTAGCTGAATATGGTGAAACGAAACGCATTTAACTGGTATTTACAATAGCCGCCTGCCTTAGCTAGCAGTCCGCACTGATTTTAGAGCGCATATTACGTTTGCAATTAAAATTAATTCAATGATCGTTACCACAGCTTGTTACATATGTTTTATTGAGATGTAAATGCCTTAAATACAACTCACGTTAAAAGTAGCCAGAAATTGTTTGACTTCTTTCATTTTATAGTCTGCTCTAGTGATTCCGTCATCGAAAACGCCGAGGACTTTGTTAGAATGCCCTTACAGTAATCTGTATCAAACACAAACTTAGTCATCCTCACAGTTCCTTTTTAGAATTTCACGTTTCCCTAGAGTTTCTGTTCTCGTAATGAGGGATTCCTTCCCCACCAGTTCCTTCAGTTTCACTTTGCTTTCAAAGTTTTAGCGTTCTAATACACTACATTTCAGATGCTGGCGATTACTATTGCTTTCATACATTCTAGTGCTCCAGGCAAACTCTTTTATACAGCTTGACGGACGTTCAGACGGAATGAAGTACAAGCCCGTGAAATTCTTTGACAATATACCCATTGAAATGAAAGATATGACAGAAACATGCTTTCAGAGTTTTATCTGCTAGTAGCCACACCCATCCCTGAATTTCCTTTCCCTCGTCAAAATCTTGTAAAGCGGAGAGTATTACATCATGTCTAACATTGGTTGAAATAAGAATTACTGTACATAAATATTGGTCGAGAGGCCGTATGAAGGGGATATATATTACCCATCTATTAATATTCCTTCTACACTGACGAAAATGTGTGGTAGTACACCATGATGGCTGAAGCTACCAAACCTCCACTCTGTGGGCTCCGTTGATTACAGTTTAATCCTTATGGTAGCTTATCTTAAGTACAGTATAAATCTGTTCGTATAGATGAAAAGTGATGAGACTTCGTAATGACTATTTAGAGTACCTGATGTGAATGAAACTTTTCAGATGGTGATCGCTACACAGACCGCCCGGAGGGCGGTCATTTTCAGCTTATCGACGTCTTTCAGACTGGTCGAAAAATTTGCGCCTGGATCATGGTGTCACAGGGGTGTAGGTGTAGCGTTTTCGAATACTAATCAAAACGTCCTGGGTCCTGGGAGCTATCCTACCCACTGTTTAAACTTCGAATAAAGATCGTGTGCGGTAGCAACCGAAGACTTCCTAAACAAGAACGCACGCTCCTTCTACCAACAGCATTGTTGAAAAGCTTGGAGAAACGGCCAGAGACTCGTGCACAAAATGAAGTTAAGGCGAAATGGCCGCAAGAAAATACGAAGAGGTCGAGACGAAATGATCTTCGTAAGGACAGTTTCAGCATATTGAAAACATACTGTGAAATTAAGAGTAAAACTGTCAATATTAATATAATCACAGAGGGGAGAGTTGGTAGCTGTGAGGAATTCATTGAGGATGGAGAGGGACTGTCTGACGACCTGACAAAAGAAGAAATGGAAGTCAGCCTGTCTACTTACTTACTTTCCGTGTCCGGAACTAGACTTCAGACTTCCAAAAATGAGCAGCCAATATGGCCTTGTCATTTTACCCCCCATAAGTCATTCATTGCGCACGGCTGGTCTAAATATGGACAGATAAGCAGGTGTTAAGGATCCTGGATCCTGGACAGAACCACACAGACATAGAGTGTTCTCATTCTCTATTAGGTAACCCCATTGCTGCAGGTTTGTCTTGCACTTTGGCACTTCTAGTGCAAGACAAACCTTCAGCAATGCGGTTTCCTAAAAGGGAATGAGTAAGAATAGGGGATCTGTTACAACAGCGTCCAAAGAAACTTGTGAGCTAATAAGGGAGAACGCGTGGGTAACATTCGTTCCGCATCTCTAAAATAATGGGGGAAATGGCAGTCAAATGACTGTTTAGGTTCATGTGCACAGTGTATGAAGTAGCGGTCATACAAACAGGCGTTCAGAAAAATCGTCCACACTACCTGAAGAGTAGGTAAGTGAGAGAAATATCGCACACCTTGCCCATCCATTTTTGAGACAAGAGTTATATACAGACCTGAGGATCTGGTAATAATCATGGCTTAACGAAAGGTAAACGCACCTTAAAGGCAGTTTTGATGTTGCACTTGAGAACGGAATCTAGAATTAAGAAAAATCGAGACACCTAGAAAAAGCGTTCGACAGTTTTGAATCGTGCAACGCATTCGAAGTTCTCAAAAAATTAGTTATTAGTTATAGGAGAAGACGGGCATTACTTAATATGTGTGAGAACTAAGAAGAAACAATAATATTATCATACAAAGGACTAAATGCTCGAAATGAAAAATATATGAGACAGGGACGTGGTCCGTGTCTCCGTGTCACCGAGTGTTCGATCTGAACGTCATAGAAACAATTACGCAAATAAAAGATCTGCTCACGACTGGGTTTAAAATCAAGGAAGAAAGGAGGTTAGTCATAAGATTCGCCGATGACATTGCCATCTTCGATGAAAGCGAAGAAGTATTTCAGGAACTGCTATCGAAAATGAGTTGAAAGTGAAGCAAAGAAGGACGGAAATAACGGGAAGTGGCAGAAATGTGCTCGAATTAGAAAGCGTATAAAATGGCGATGTATTTTTTACCATCTTTATATAATTTATACATGCAAGAAGTAATGACGATAATGAGAGACAGGTTCGAGAGAGGGATTAAAATTCAGCGTGAAACGATATCAATAATAGGATTCACTGGTGACTTTGACGTCCCGAGTGAAAGCGAGAGAAAAAGAGCAGTTTTTGTTGAATGAAATGAACACACGGTATGGAGTGGGAGTAAATCAGAGAGACACGTAAGTCATGCGAAATAGTATAAATGAGACTAATGAAAAACTTGAGTTCAAAATTTGAGAGAATGAAGTAGACGGAGTGAAGGAATTCTGTAACCTTGGAAGCAAAATAATGCATGACCGACGAAAGCAGACTTAAAGAGGCAAGAGGTATTTTATGGGTATAACAAATCCACTGTTATTCTTGATTGCTCCTAACTGGAAGACGAAATTTCTGAGAATATACGTCTGCAGTACAGCACTGCACGCTAGTGAATCAGACCGTGGGAAATCAGAAACGAAAATAGTACAATCGTTTGAGATGAGTTCAAAATTTTTGGAGGTCTTGCGTACGGCAACAGGACTGACCTCGTAATTGTTGAAAGGATGCTGCAGTTCACCAGTATGAAGGAAGAAGTGTACCAAAATCCATGTTCTCGCAGGTTAATGTAAGATCCGACTCCCCAGTGTACACCATTATTACACTCATGATTGTCCGGATCCTTCACTGGTTGCTCGGTCCCCTGATTTTTCACCCATAGAGCGTGGCTGCGGTGCGAAGGGAAAGCGTATACTTTCATACCACCAAACTCCTTGACCTGAAACGGTACGATTTCAGGTCTGGCTCAGAAATCCTCAGGATGATGTTCCAAGGCTTCCCGTCGACAACGAAAACTATTGTAGTGCCCGCTGGAGTCACATCTAACACTGGTGCACATGCGCGGCATCAGTCCGAATGGAATGACAGTTTAATTGATCAATATCCTTTATTTTGTGAATATCTCCACAAAGTTTGACAAATTTCGGACTAGTGCTTCATGGTGCCACACTTTCAATTTTTGTCAGAGTTCAAGCACTAGTGCTGCGGATTTTCCTGTATCATAATATCTATTACTTTACTTAGTAATGTCTCTTTATAGTTAAATTAAAAAGACTTTGGCATTGAGCAACACACATTGTTGCAGGACCCTCATCACAGCCGATGTCACAATGGAGGGTAACCGTCTTCATTGCACCTACTACGGAAAATGTGAGTATAAGCCTTTGCACTACAAGGAGCTTCACTGAGAGCTCGATCACATACCTGATTCTTATAACATATTTGATTAATAGAACTACAATAGCCCATGGTCGAAATTTGACCACTTGTGTTCATAAAGTAAAGAAAGTCATTTATTCACATGATTAAATGGATGTTTTCCGTATGCAGATTCTTAGTTCTTATCAGTACACTAAGAAGGTTTGAGGTTCTTACCCTAACGGTCTAGCCGGCCGCAGTGGCCGAGCGGTTCTAGGCGCTCCAGTCTGGAACCGCGCGACCGCTACGGTCGCAGCTTCGAATCCTGCCTCGGGCATGGATGTGTGTGATGTCCTTAGGTTAGTTAGGTTTAAGTAGTTCTAAGTTCTAGGGGACTGATGACCTCAGATGTTAAGTCCCATAGTGCTCAGAGCCTAACGTTCTGAGGAAAAGACCGCTACAGGGGGCAGAGGAAGCATTGGGAAAATAAAGACATAAATTGGGGAAGTTATTACTATATACCCGCAGATCGCGGTCTCTGGGTAGCGTTCACGCTTCCCGAGCACGGGGTCCCGGGATCGATTCCCGGGGGGTCAGGGATATTTCACCTGCATCGAAATGACTGGGTGTTGATGCGTCATCTCCATCGTCATCATTCATTCCCATTACGGTCGGAGGAAGGCAATGGCAAACCACCTCCGCTAGTACCTTTCCTAGTGTGGCAGTGCGCGTCCCCCGCATCGTCCCCTACGCTATGTCTAGGAGTACGGGGTTTCATTATCATCATTACAATTTAACGATGCGAAACTTCAGTATAGCCTATATGTTTCCTAAAATATTCTTTCATCAGTCGCTAAATGCCTTCTTCGGTATGTTCAGAAATGTAAAATTTCAAACTATTGGGAGATCTAACTCTGCTTAATGCAAGGTGTAAATGACTATGCGTAAAACATGGTTTCATCAATACAATCCCAACTTTTTCAAATGGTTTCTCCTGGGACTTATCTATGTAATTGCTGATGCAGCATTAATTGCAAATCGTTTTGTTTGAAACTCAATAGGGAAAATAGGACCAGAATACGTCATATCTACGTCAGGAATCGAAAATCGCTTACTTTATGCACCAAGATGCTACTCCGGGTGGCTGTAAAATGAATGTGCACCACGGAAAATAAAGGAAGCGAAAATGAAGATTTGGCATTATTTGACTACCCCCTGAAGCAGATGTTATGATCTCTTAATGGTCAAATTATATCCTCCTTCTTGCTCTTTAATATATAAATTAAAACATAAATATAAATGAATAATTAAGGGAACTAGTAACTACAAATGACAAATGCTGTTTCTGCTTATACACTTATTATGCATTAAAACCCCTTTATATTTTACAAATGGTCATATATATCAACATCCAATGGACATAAAGAGATACAAATGGATTTCCTAACAAACATGATTGATCAATTGCCAAATATGCCCCTTCTTATGGCTACGATATCTAATATAAATAACGCGAAATGATTGACATCACCTGCGTACCAAAAACTAGAAGACACTACTTTCAAAGATGATCTGCAGTGGTGTGCAACCTCAATGGAAATAAAATTTACGTGATCAGAACTGTTTAGCTTTATAGCCCCAATAAGCCGAAGCAATTAGCATTATCACCGTAGGTACTGCGTCCGGTGCGTTGGAGTGATGGATCTCGTACACGTCTGCCACAAAATTAAAACTCAAACACTAGGACGTCAGAAGGCGGTCCTCTAACTAGTATAATCTAATACTGTCTTCTCCTCTCTGTATTCTAAGGACGAGAAACCCGAGCTCCCAGCGACAAGGACGGAATTCAGATAACGTCTCTACGTGAGTATAGACAGAGGAAGTGCTATCAATCACTGAAAGCTGCGTACTCAACGACGGCTCCCTACCCGGAGGTGAAGTCCGGAATCGTATAACTTCGCAACAGCACAGTGCCTAATCATTCCACCTATAAGATCTCCTGAGAGCAAAGACAGAAAGTCCGTCTGTACCAACAAAAGCTGAAACTAAGCGACCGTCAAACACGGACACTTTAAACGGAAGACCTCATTCTCTTCATCGCTGGCATCCCAGCAAAGCTTTGCTCCCCTCTCTCGTAACTGCAGAAAGCGAATCATATTCTCGAAACGAGCGCAGTTTCTTCCGAACGCCCATCTACCATACTTTAGTCCTTTGTCATCAAGCACGGAAAGCTTGCGAGGAAATACCTATCCCCGTTAATTAGGAATTAAAACAATGGTACAATTCTCAGACTAATGATCCTCGAAAATAACTCAGCCTGCGTGATTTCCGAGGTAACGTTTCCTCGTTCCTCTTTGAGGCGTCCAAGATCTTCAGAGTTTTCGAAGTATTATCCGGTTATCCTTCCGACCCCTCTGCAACACTTGCCGGCCCCTGCTGTATTGTGCTTCAGAGCTCAGGTGCCCCGACCGTCCGTCTTGGGATACTTCCTGTGTTAAGCAGACCAGCACAGCTGTGCAGACTTTTCCACCCAGAGCCTGAGATACGCCTGCCGTTTCATTTCCACTGGCGTTCCAACCACTGCTAGAATAGGTAATCATTCATTACGCCTTTTTGATAATAAACACAATCCATTACCTTTCATGGAGTAAGAGTTAACAACTATTTACAAGGTGTACGAGAGAATGCCAGTATTCTTTAAATATTCATATATATATGATGTGCAGCCTATCAGATGATACCTAATTCCGGTTGTAAATCACGGCAAAGTACGTAGATGAGTGCTTTTAAGGTGTGAAATTATAGCCACCATACAGTGTGTTACCATTTGATAGATTCCAGCCAGTTGCATTATTATCAGGACCGATCAACAAATACTGAGAGTGATTTTTTCCTGTAGCTTCCATGATAGTTTCCAATCTGTACTACGGATATTTGAGAAGAGTTGATTTTTGTATATTACGCCCAAAGGCAGCAGTGATTCCGTAAAGTTAAGTGTAGTAATGCTTTATTTGGCATGCTCTATTTGGCGTACCAAACAATGCAGGTGACGAGAGAGGACCAGAACGGAGTAGTAAAACTCTGTGTTCGTTTAAGACCTACAGCAACTGAAATTTACGAAAAGCTGCAGCAAGCGTCCGATGAAGATACACTACTTCATACCATAATGTTTATGTGGACTTAGAAGACCAACTTGCTGTCTTAAGCAATGTGAGCCTTGTGTTTCGGCTTCTGCTGTGACAAGTCAACATCAAAACAGCTGCTGTTTATCTGCCTGAGGATCAGCTGGTAACATTTCGTGACCTCAGTGAAGTACTGAGAATTCCGTATGGCAGTGTCTTTATGATATTGCATGATCATCTCGATCATCACCATATGATCTGTGTTCATAGCCGTTGGTTGTCACGTCTGTTGAGTCCCGAATAAAAGGTTGTGCGAATGGAGACAAGTCGTGTTACGTCTCTTTGCACATGGAGATTATGCGTTTCCAGAATCGACTGTCAACAGTGATGAGTAGTGGCTGCATCATTGTAACCCTGAAGTAAAACGACCCAGCACAGTGTTAAAATCAAAAGGTTCTCCAGCATTAAAAACGCGTAAGCTGTTCCATCTGCAGGGGAAGTAATCGAGATCACAGTTTTCGACTGCTATCGAATGATCTGCCAGTATACAGTTCCCCCTCGCACTAGTGTGACATCAGCATACTACACGTCAGTATAGCTTGAAATCAGGAAGCACATTGCAAGGAAACTATCAGAACTATCTCAGACCGGACGGCGACTTCATCATGAGATTGCACGGCCTCACATCGCATATCAAGGCATGCAGTTTCTTAGCTAAGTTCGACATTATCTGTGTACCTCATTCACTTTATAGCCTCGATCACGCATCGTGTGATATTTTTCCATCACTAAACGTAAAGCTTCGGGGCATTCGGTTTGAAAGCTCTGAAGAAGTGCTCAAGAGAAATGAGACGGTTCTCAAGAACCTAACAGAGAATGGCCTGCACCGTGTGTTCGACGACCGGTAGAAGCACGATGAAAATTGCATTCAAGTAGGAGATAGTACTTCGAAAAAGGTCATGCAAACACTGAAATAGAATAATAAACGTCGGTGCAAAAAATGTTTCAGTCTTTGTTGATCAACCCTCGTGTAGAAATATTTAAAACGCATTCTGGTTCCATTAAATATCGCTTCGTTTGTTGTTTATACCTCTAACAGGAAGAGCAGTGCAATTAATTTTCAATTGCAGCTTACGTGGCGGTAACCCAATGACACAAAGAAAATTCAAAACCTCTGTTGGATAGTAATTATTTACTTCGTAATCATTGTCACAAATTAATTTATCATAGCTGTGGTAAATTTTTTACCTCATCTGGAACCGCATTTACTAGATCGTTGAAATGAGTCATTGATATTATGTTTTGGAGAGTAAGTTTTGCGTTAAAGGCGGTAAATTAACTTCCCCGTTAAGGCAACACAATGTGAATGTCCTTGTATCACGTAAGGTAACAGCAGACGTGAAGTATTTTGCATTACAGTACCTGCATTGTAAATTCATCAGATCGCCGTTATGACCCTCAAAATAATTTGAATTGCTTCAGTGCACATTTAGCTGTATCTTCGAAATCAGCAACAGAATTATCGTTATCAATGACCGCATTATTCCAGTACTTTGTTTACGCAAAAAAGTCTTTCTGTAGCTTTTCATATTTCATTCTAGGAAATTAGGAACTTACTTTAAATTATGTAGTAACGTTGGCAAATGGAAACAAAGTTAGTTCCGTTTAATCTCAGACAAAAGTAAGCGAAAAAACGACTTCAATACGTGTATTATGTTCAGTTTGTGTTGCTCTTGAAGGCTTCGTTACTGCGATATCTTGTTTACCACTGCTGACAACATCAGCGACATGGCTGTTGTGGCAGCTTCGCAGCTCGGTATACGTGTGTGATTAATCTGCAAAATTTAAACACGAACTTCCGTACAAAGCGATTTCACGAAACGTTGTTATCTTCGTGTGTAATTTCTAAAATAACACATGATCGGAACACGCGGTGGAGGTTGGTAGCAGTGTGTGACACAGAGAGAGGAAAACTATTCTCGGGTGTGTATAACTACTTCCTTTTACCTCTCTTCACGGCTACTTCTACGATTTTCTCGTGCACATCTGTGGCAATGCACCTTTCTAACTGTATAAGTCTCACTGGCCTCCATGTATAACTAATAATAAACGAAATGTTACATCAATTTTCTATGTTCACGTATTAATATTTTTGTATGATTACTCGTATACTGTAAGCTCTCTTTGTTTTAACATTACGTCAATTCTTACGGTAATTGAGTGAATATTTTTTCAGATGCTGATTTGTTGAGTGCTGATCGCAACCTCGTGTATGGAAGTTCCGACATCTTCATTGAACACTTATGCATGTCGACCGGAGGTAAGTGTCTACCCACCTTATGTCACAATCCCCATGCCAAGAGTCACGTTCATAAATCTCTTTTTAGATGCTGGGGAATGTTTCTGATCATCATTATTCGTTTGCTACACTTTGTGCGAATCTCAGTGAAGCTGTTGTGTCATCAATCCAGGTATCAGGAAATGCCTTAGTCCAATATGTTAAGGTGTATTTGATGTTTATACACTGTAAGTAGGACAGGAAAAGGAGCCTATGAGCACTGAAACGCGGTATCAAACTTTATTCAAAAGTTCTATTTAGAATTCATACATGCCTTCTGAATTTATATAAATCCATCTGATGACAGGCATTTAATTCTCCAAAACCCATGATGTAAATAAAAACATTCGTGACTTGTTACTGTAACTTGCAGATGAAATTGATCTGATCAAGTCGCCGGTTCTACAGATGAGTTATGGTTAAAAGATTAGTTTGTACTTATAAATATTACTAAGAGTTCAGTTATTGGACGATCCCAAGAAATGCGATGAAATTAATTTAGAAAATCAGTATACGTAAATCCTATGCTTACCATTTCATGCTAATGTGAAGGTTTAGTATGAATTATTCCCCACAACAGGAAAAGCTACCAGCTAACATATGAATTAACTGAGCTGTGTGCTATGAGTGAAGTCGCTGTCAGTACTTGGTGTATATGTTCACTTATTACAGCTACTTACAGTGTTACGGAAATAGCTTCAAATATGGACAGTTCTGTAGTAGTCAGCATAAGAAAGTGAAGATACGTAGTATGTTAGATGCACTTGGGTAGTACATGAAACAACAGACTCGAAACAGATCGCTGGTGTAAGTTTGTCTTCCAATATTACTATCATGGGATTTACCTAATATTCCCAAAACTTGCGTAGCATATCCTTGCGACTTTCAGTTTCAGTGTTCACGCAGTTAATGCTGACTTTTTTCTGTCGGTCACTGAAGTTTCCTGTCAATAGCAATTGTAAGCCTGTTCCAGTAACAACAGCGTCACAGGAAAGAGCAGTCCTTAATTTCATACGTGCGATGTCAAAAATTTACTTATGAATTCTATTACTATGTAGATTCCAACTAATGTAACAAAGAACCTACCAACAAACACAGGACGACGTCTGGTAGGGGATATGTTGAAAACTACTTCAGTTTGCAGTGGAACCTAACTGTAGGCCGTAGTTTTTCTTAGCTTACGCTAGTGCCTATGGATGAGTGAAATACCAATAAACAATGTTGTCTTTGTAGGTGAAGCACCTTCTGGTACGTGTAAAAAACATATACACTATACCGTTTCTCACATGAAAATCATGTCCGAAAGAAGGGACACTACATACATACAAATAAACTAAATACAACACACGATGGAATAGAAAATGGTTTATTCAAGAGAAAGAGGAAGTCAGTAACATGTTGGTTCACCTCTCTTTATCCAAACTGTTATTCGGCTTAGCATTGATTGGTAGTGATAATGAGTTATCGAATACCCTCCTCTCAAATATCGTGCCAAACTCTATCTAATTTCCGCGTTGGATCGTGAAAGTCCTCAGCTGGTTGGAGGGCCCTGCCCATACTTTTCCACACGTTTTCAACTGTGGAGATATCCGGCCGCTATCTTCCCCAAGGTCGGGTTTGGCATGCAGCAATCACCGTGTTCGAGGGGCCACAATTTCGCTGAATTATCAGTCCAAGGTGGATTGCCACGCAGGGCAGCAAACCGGGGCGTACAGTATCATCGACGTACGACTGTGTTATAAAGGTGCTGTGGACGACAACGGAGGCGGTCCTGCAATGAAAAGACTGCCACTCCTGGATATCGCCATATGGCGGGTGACAGTCGGGCTGGTATACCACCGTTGCCTGGGGCGTCTCCAGTCTTCAGCCTGGAATCTCATTGACAGGAGCAGAATTGTCTTCAGTGTCGTCTTGCTTCGAATGCAGCACCATGTCTGTAAAAGCCTCTGACAGTAGTTGCAAAGCTACCTTTCTGTGGCCCTCCATGCAGCCCGACAACCAGGATTAAATATCTCGGTTGCCATTTGTTTCCATAGCAGAATGCCTTTGGCAGTCATCTGCAGCAACCTTACAACACAGCGGTATATCGACGACATTCTGCACTCTGATTCGTTGCCCTTCATGCAGCGTACATTTCAGCAAGATAATGACCGCCGGCACACGGCGAGAATTTCTACAGCTTGTCTTCGCACTTGTTAAACGCTGCCATGGCCAGCAAGGTGGCCGGTAATTTCGCCTGTGGAGAACGTATGGATCATTATAAGCGCTGTCCTGCAACCAGCTTGGGATTGCGACGACCTGTCAAAACGATAATCCTCAGGAGGTCATCTAATAACTCTATCAGTCAGTACCAAACCAAATAGCGGCTGGGGTAAGTGCCACAGGTGGACCAACACCACTGAATTCTCACTTTGTGTAGCTGTTTCTCTTGATTTAAAGAACTGAAACTAAATTGTTTGTCTGTACATGTAGATCACATCTACCTATTTCGACCACACTAGGATGATTCTTTTGTGGTGACAGCCATTAAGAGCATTGAAACTTCCTGGCAGATTAAAACTGTGTCCCGGGCCGAGGCTTGAACTCGGGACCTTTGCCTTTCTCGTGCAAGTGCTCTACCAACTGAACTACCCAAACACGGCTCGCGCCCCGTCCTCACAACTTTATTTCTGCCAGTACCTCGCCTCCTACCTTCCAAACTTTACAGAAGCTCTCCTGCGAACCTTGCAGAACGAGCACTCCTGAAAGAGAGGATATTGCGGAGACATGGCTTAGCGACAGCCTGGTAGATGTTTCCAGAATGAGATTTTCACTCTGCAGCGGAGTGTGCGCTGATATGAAACTGGCAGAAGTAAAGCAGTGAGGACGGGGCGTGAGTAGCTCAGTTGGTAGAGCACTTGCCCGCGAAAGGCAACGGTCACGAGTTCGAGTCTCTACCCGGCACACAGTTTTAATCTGCCAGAAAGTATAATATCCGCGCACACTCCGCTGCAGAGTGAAAATCTCATTCTTGAAACCATTAAGATCATTTCTGTGGGCATGCTATCTCTCTCTCTCTCTCTCTCTCTCCCTCTCTCTTGAGCGAATCCAGATCTATGAGACGAGAAATGACTACTGTGGACAGGGGACACTGTCTAAGTGGTCGGCGACAGGATGAGAACTTGAGTCACACGGAAACCTTGCTGACGCGGCCGCGCCTGTAAAACGCGATATCCGGTTACGAGTACCCGTCTGGCTCAAATTTTCTCTTGTCGCCATTCAATTAATTTCAATATACAGTTGCGACCGATGTCAGAACCTATTTTATTTCATCATATATGTGTACGGCTGCAGGATGAAGAATAGTGACCGAAAAGACAGACACCACACACACATACAAACACACACAGGATCAGTGATGCAATACCATGGTTTTTCACTATTTTTTGTTCTCTTGTTGGCAGATGAGATGGTTTTCATCTACACAAATGTCCCAAATCCGAGTGACGAGCTGGTGAACCAGATATGGGAAGAAGTTGATGCCAGGCCTGAAGTCGACAGGTCTAAATTTCAGAAAGTCAGTTGCTAACGGTGAAAAAGCTTGAAAATACATTACGTATTTGGAACTGAGTACGTTAGTAAGTGTATTTCCTTCATGAGTATCCCTGCTAATGCTTATAACATTTCCAGTACGGAAGTATTTACTTCCGCGAAGTGATTTACTTTAATTGAAATTCACTCGACAATTAATCGCGTTATCTCAGTTGAAGTGTATTTACTACAAATATATACGTTCCGTATTCAACAACTTATTAGCTGCACCGGGTTCAGTCCCACAATGTACATAATGTCCAAATGATGTGTTTGCTAACTATACAGATACTTAAACATCACAAATAGGATGTAGTAAATGGGGCTCATGTGCCATCAAGTATGTAGTAAGAATTTTTGTGCGAAAGGGAATATCACGTTTGAACCATAACAGCCACCATTCCATCAAATTCCTTATCTTAGACATTTTTAGAATTTTTATAATTAGCAGAAAATCAAGAAAAATTGACAACTCCGTCAATAGGCTCGGACTGGTCAACAGTAATGAATGGGCTTTAGAGTAGGGAGGATGTGATAATCAGAGGACCGTATACCTAGAGACTCGTGGTGTTTTTTGGTCGGTACTTCAGTCTAGAGACTGATTTCAGAATCACATGAATCAATGCGCACTGGAGACCACCATTAGCAGTTTTCGTCATTTTCTGTTGTTTTTACTGTTGCTAGACATGAAGTTGCTTATTGTGCAGCATTTGTAAATATTCCCACTTCTATATATTTATGTGCTGTATTATGTATCTGAGTTATTTGGGATATTTTTCACGCCTTCAGTTACAGAAATTTAAGGCAAGTTAAACTGTATACATATTTTTTACTCTAGTTATATAATGCGTGGACGATGAAGCCAAATTTCGCCGGTCACGCACCACGTTGTACTTCGAAACCGAACGTCTTCCACCGCAAATCGTGAAACGATGCTAATTAGCTGAGTTTCTTTAACTTCTTAAGACATTTACTTGTCTAGAAAATATAAATCTAGGTCAGATTTCAGTAGCCTCAATTGGAAAATGGATATAAGTTGTAACTATTTTCTGAAAATTCTTCTGCTTCATTTGATTACACTTACTGATTATTTGTGTGTAGAGCGTAATAATGTAACAGGCGACGACTAAACACAGAATTTATAAAATTTTCTCGACTGAAACGAATTTAGACTTCAATAGAATATTTTCCCTGTCTGCCTGACCATGTTGTACCTTAGAATCTGTTTTCACATTTAGAGAAACTTCAATTTTCTAAAAGAACCTCTTTAATTTCAGAGAAAGTCTACAGCACTTAAACACAGAATGCCGTCTTTGAAAAATAACACGTATTAAACTTCAACTACAGGGAGGCGAAGAGGTGAAAGACTGGTAAGTATATCATGGTGCATATCTCTCCACTATAGTTCCCTTGTGGAACATGTTAACCACAGGAGTTCTATGAGAAATACTTTTACACTGACTACAGAACCAAAACAAAAAATTTTGTTCGAAACCATCTTCATCGTCTTTGTTTGGTAACATGAGAAGATATTAGTTTTATGTATTTTTCTTTCAAATGGGTGTGTCTGGCTGTGAGTATTAACATTAAATTCAAGGTAAGATTTTTATGCCGATTTAAAGAGAGTCAGTGGTTAGAATCAGTTCTGTTATCGAAGTAAGAGTTCCATACCTTTCACCATATGACTTACCTGTAAACTGTTTATGAAGGAAGTATTGTGAAACGTTTTATATTGTACTAAATTTATGATTTAAATGTGGCCAAAAATTTAAAATGGGAAACTGGAGCAATACAATAACTTACGAACATCGGAAAGTGGTCACATTGTAAATGCAAAGACGGATGTGCAACCTCGCTCTCTGGAACTGTATGTTCAGAAAATTGTGGGCACAAAGTAAACCCAAACATCTGACTCTTGAAATGCTAAATACATATGGCACAGAATCCTGAACTGCCTGATTTTTGAGACGCGCGCTCTACGTCAACCAAATTTGACAGAACACTCATCACCTCTTCTTCTTTTCCCCTCTCACCCACCTTCCCTCAAACTCCCAACAAAGGTTTGCCTAGTAAAGCACATGGGAGGACAAGACCATGTATTGTTTGCTCCCAGGAAAATACATTAAGTCCTTTCCGGCGCATTATATCTACTGTTACCTTCTATCCAACCTCCATAGTCATTTTACTTTCAGATTTTCGTGTGATATTTTCCGTCCATTGTTTAAGCAACGAATGACGATGCAACCTTACTACTGCTCCAGCAGCTTATACCTACATCTACATCAACATCATACTCCACAAGCCACCTGATGCCGTGTGTTGTAACGTACGTTCGGTACCACTATCTAATCCAAGCAGTCCTGTTCCACGCGCAAATCATGCGTGGGAAGAATGATTGTAGGTAAGCCTCTGTACTGGATCTAATTTCTCGAATTTTCTCTTCTTGGTCAATACACGAGATGTATATGAGGGGAAGTAATATTTTGTCGGACTCCTCCTGAAAAATGCTGACCCTAAATTTCAGTATTAAATCTCTCCGTGATGCACAACATTTCTCTTACAATGTGTGCCAGTGGAGTATGTTTAGCATCTCCGTAACGCTCTATCACCAGCTAAGTGATCCCGTGACGAAACGCGCCGCTCTTCGATGGATGTTTTCTATCTCTTCTATGAATCCTACCTGATACGCATCCGAGATAGATGAACAATACCCAAGAACCGGGTGATCAAGGGCCTTATAAGCCACTTCTTTCGTGGACGAGTTACATTTCCTTAAGACTCTTCCGATGAATTTGCGTCTTCTGTCTTTTCTTCCCACTATGTGTTTTATATGGTCTTTCTACTTAAGGTTGCTCTGGATATTTAAGTCTAGATATTTTACGGCAGACGCTGTCTCCAGCTTCCTTTTCCTATACATGCTGAATATGTTACATTTTTCTACGTTCAGGGACAACTGCCAGTGTCTGCACCATTTATCAGTTCTCTGCCGGTCGTTCTGCAGATTATTACTATTTTCTGGCGTTGCATCTTTGGTGGAAACAACTACATCATCTGCGAATAGCCTTAAAGAGCATCCGACGCATTTTGCTAGATCATTTACGTATATTCTACACAGCAAGCTGTGCTGCTCCGGATGTTAATTTTACATCTGTCGATTTAGTTCCGTTAAGAGCGACGTGTTGAGTTCTATCTGAAAGAAAGTCTTGAGTCCAATCGCAAGTCTGCTCCGGTACATAAGTACTAAGATCTCGTCAGTAATCGTCAGAACCGAACAATTACGTGGACTTGTCGTTTCCTACGACAGTAGTTCGAATGCAGCTATAACACGCATGAAATAGTGTACTGGATGTCGAAGTGAATATAAACAAGAACAAGACACGAACACTACCTCGTGCCCTTTTGTGAAGCAGTACAGGATAGTGCGACCCTATCGACATAGTATTTTACTTTCATCCTCATCTCACAGTGCACTTGACCCATGTAATGTAGCTGCTGGGAGAAAAATTTCCCTTCGTGAATGACATCAACACTCGTATAACAGGTAAATTACTAGAACTTCTTATAGAAAACGCAAGTCACATCCTCACTGATGTACAGAGTAAGGTAATATGCAACAATTTAACACTTAGCATAAAGAAAACATTACAGCATGGAACTAAGTTTGAAGACGGAAAATGTAGTAATAATTCCACAGATTTTGTAACAAACGTAAAAGTTAGGGATGAATATTAAATATCAACTGAAGTGGACTGAGCGTACAACGATGCTAGCAAAGGTAATGCATTCATGAGAAACTATAGAGTTTTGTTGTCAGAGTGTAACACCATGTATATAGCAATTAGATGGTGTAACTATATACGCATTTTTTGGGGATAAAATTATAACAAAACAGGTCGATCGACGTGACTTATGGAAGTTAGATTAAGCATATAATAATGTGATGGCGTAATCTTTTATTTGAATATGATGTTATTTAAATATATTACTAAAATATCATTTAAATCCGAAGTGTAAATTGACAAATAAAATGAGTCATTTTTACTATTCAACTCATTCTCAGGCCCTGTGTAATTTCCCGAAAAGCCAAAAGACGGAGTTAATCAGAAGGTAATAGAACTCGTAAAAACCTGATTAATCTTTCAATGGCAACTTGGTTAACCTTAGACAATTAGCATGATTAGCGATGGACAAATTTAATTCAAACATCCAATAATGAATTAGCATAGAGAAAAAGCTATGTAAAAATAAAATCGTGTTAAAAAACAAAAGTAAATACGAAACCACCGGTTTATCACCTCTCATATACTTGTACTCCTTAGGCTACGTCACTCAGCCGGAGAGAAAAGGAAGATTAAGGCACAAGCCTAATGATGGCATGCTTAATGATGGCGAAGAACAAGTTCTGTCTCTTCAAAATTAGAAATATCTTCTACGAGCATAATTGTTGCCCGACAGTTTCGTAAATTGCACTGAGCATATTTTAATGGGTGTAGGTATTATTATAAAATTTTATCAGGATAATGGAAATAAGGGTCAGATAAATAAATTTCACTGTGTTATAGGAATTCCAAACGACACTGACAGTTAAAAGATGACTGCCATTTAACAGTATCAGAGGCCCTGGGTCCGAAAGTTAATTTCATGCTTTTACCAATCCCTCTTCAATGTTGAACATGTTTTTATCTGTCTGCCTGATGTAATTATATGTGCATATTCGAGAAGCTATCATACGTCACAACTGAGTAACGAAAACAAAGAAAAATAGAAATAGCCAAACTCATACGGTGGTATATTTCTGCATATGTCAATGCTAATCCAAATGCGCCTTGGTAATAAGTCATTCAATAATCACTGGTAGAGCTACAATGAAATTGGTTAATTCCTGTATAATTCATGGTTACACGCTTACTTTACTTTTATTTTATACGAAAACACCTTACAATTTTATATGAAAATAATTAGGACGGAACTGCGACTGTGAGAGCTCATTTTGCATGTCATTTCGTGAGAAATGTCTCTCGGTCCACTGGTTTTTACGCCTCATACGACGTTTAGTAAACAGCTGCCCTCTGTTGGACAAACCAATACAGACAGCTCATTTGCAGGGACAGCTCATGATCACATATCAGATTGCTCTTCTAGAAGGAGATTTGTCAGAATCTTAAGAAGCTGGCTAAGCTGCACGACGGAAAAGATGGTATCCTCACCTCTTGTCGTTCTTATTGGTTTACCGTGACCAACATTCGCGAGGATCATCATTTAAACATTGCAGCCACCCACCAATCACATAAGAAAAAAAAGGCTCATATATGAGAAACGATGTTGACGACTTGACACAAGATGTAAGAAACTGCTCGTGGTTCAGTTAAGAATGGCTCCTTCAGTCTCACCTACTTCTAGGTAGTGGGCTGCTGTTGATCTCAAAAAAATGGCTGTGAGCACTATGGGACTTAACATCTATGGTCATCAGTCCCCTAGAACGTAGAACTACTTAAACCTAAAAAACCTAAGGACATCACACAACACCCAGCCATCACGAGGCTGGGAATCTAACCCGGGAACCCGGGCGTGGGAAGCGAGAACGCTACCGCACGACCACGAGATGCGGGCTGCTGTTGATCTCAGCGTTGTGCTACAACCATGCAATTCTCCACGTTCGACCAACTGGCAGCAAGGGTAAAACAACCTCAAGACGAGCAACGATAAACCGTAATAAATCTCACGAGGAAGAAAAGCTTTGATGGGGCGAAATCACTTCTGGAAAAATGACTAAATTAGGCACCATGCGACCGTATGAATGTTTTGTTTTGATTGGTCCTGTACCTATCAACCTGTTACTGGTAAACAAACTGTTGTTGTCAAGAAACTTTTCTGTAGAATAAAGCTCGTCAGCCACCAGGTGAGATGTACAAATTAAGTCACTGCTCGTAGGACCTCTGAATGCGTGGTTGGTGTGTTAAGATATTGCTATGCTAATCAAACACATTTGCCATAAATATGTTGAAAATCTAGTAGCCAAGGTCAAAAATATCCAGGCAGGAATTTGCGGTAAAAAATTATTTTCACAATTCACAATTTTACGATTTAACAAAATGGAGTTGATCCACTTAAAAAAGAATCAAAGTTCATTTGGTATAAGTTTTAAATTATAGCTGCAAAGTTACAATGTAGTTCAAATTACATGTTAAGGCTCCTAGGCAATAATGGCCGTGAAGTTTCTGACTTCACACTAGTTCTCCTAACATGAATTATAAAAAATTTACGAGTTTAATTATTCACACTCTAATATCACAAGTCCCCGTTTAAACACTTAGAAAATATTCGACGCTATCGAAAGGCGACCTGCATGTCGCTCAGGAATGTCAGGTCCCTCTTCTACCCGAAGTTCTCAAAACAGAATGCCTCCAACAGACCACGAGCAAGATGGCTGCCGACTATTTAAGCTCTCGGCTGTCATGAGTCAAGTTCATACACTCCCGTCTTCCGGAAAAGACATAACAACTATAAATTTTAATGCTATGCACATTTATCATACATCGCATTGTATGCACAGTTAATCAGCTTTCCATGGACGTTCTTGATTTTACACTAAATGAAATGTTTCGTTCAGTAATTGAGTTTACGTTATGGTAAAACTGTTTTTCGCACTTTTGCCGCTAAAAAATTTAAACAAACGAAACTAAGAATATTCATACATTCCTGTCTTTAAGAACTTCCAGCGCGCCGCAGTAGCTGTGGGTCAGCAAAGTCTGTTAATCAGTAGAACGAGAAACCAGCCCAAGCAGCATATTTTACTTTTTTTATTCACTCGATGACTATTTTTGGGTCGAGATCCACTTTCGAATCATCGTAACACAGTCAAAAATGTTATTTAAGAATATGTGAAGACCATGTAAAGAATGTGCAACGAACAGTCACAGCTCATACAGTTATCTGTATGCCAATACACTACTGGCCATGAAAATGGCTACGCCACGAAGATAACGTGCTACAGCACGAAATTTAACCGACAGGAAGAAGATGCTGTGATATGCAAATCATTAGCTTTTCAGATCATTCACACGAGCCTGGCGCCGTTGGCGACACCTACAACGTGCTGACGTGAGGAAACTTTCCAACCGATTTCTCGTACGCAAACAGCAGTTGATCGGCGTTGCCAGCCGAAAAGTTCTTGTGATGCCTCGTATAAGGAGGAGAAATGCGCACCATCACGTTTCCGACGTTGATAAAGGTCGAATTGTAGCCTATCGCAATTGCGGTTTATCGTATCGCGACATTGCTGCTCGCGTTGGTCGTGATCCAATGACTGTTAGCAGAATATGGAATCGGTGGGTTCAGAAGGGTAATACGGAACGCCGTGCTGGATTCCAACGGCCTCGAATCACTAGCAGTCGAGATAACAGGCATCTTATCCGCATGGCTGTAACGGATGTTGCAGCCACGTCTAGATCCCTGAGTCAACAGATAGGGACGTTTGCAAGACAACAACCATCTGCTCGAACAGTTCGACGACGTTTGCAGCAGCATGGACTATCAGCTCGGAGACCATAGCTGCGATTAACCTTGAACAGAAGCGCCTGCGATGGTGTACTCAACGACGAACCTGGATGCGCGGATGGCAAAACGTCATTTTTGTGGATGAATCCAGGTTCTGTTTACAACATCATGATGGTCGCATTGGTGTTTGGCGACATCGCGGTGAATGCACATTGGAAGCGTCTATTCATCATCGCCATACTGGCGTATAAGGGGAAGTGATGGTATGGGGTACCATTGGTTACAGGTCTCGGTCACCTCTTGTTCACATTGACGGCACTTTGAACAGTGGACGTTACATTTCAGATGTTGCACGACCAGTGGCTCTACATTTCATTCGATCAGTGCGAAACCCTATATTTCAGCATGATAATGCACTACCGCATGTTGCAGATCCTGTACGGGGCCTTTCTGTATATAGAAAATGTTCGACTGCTGCCCTGGCCAGCACGTTCGCTAGATCTCTCACCAATTGAAAACGTCTGGTCAACGGTGGCCGAGCAACTAGCTCGTCACAATACGCCAGTCACTACTCTTGATGAACTGTGGTATCGTGTTGAAGCTGCATGGGCAGCTGTACCTGTACACGCCTTCCACGCTCTGTTTGACTCAATACCCAGGCGTATCAACGCCGTTATTACGGCCAGAGGGGGTTGTTCTGGGTACTGATTTTTCAGGATCTATGCACCCAAATTGCGTGAAAATGTAATCACGTGTCAGTTCTAGTATAGTACACTCATCCAATAAATGCCCGTTTATTATCTGCATTTCAGCTTGGTGTAGCAATTTTAATGGCCAGTAGTGTATTACGAGGGCAGTTCAATAAGTAATGCAACACATTTTTTTTCAGAAACAGAGGTTGTTTTATTCAGCATTGAAATACACCAGGTTATTCCCCAATCTTTTAGCTACACAACACTATTTTTCAACGTAATCTCCATTCAATGCTACGGCCTTACGTCACCTTGAAATGAGGGCCTGTATGCCTGCACGGTACCATTCCACTGGTCGATGTTGAAGCCAACGTCGTACTGCATCAATAACTTCTTCATCATCCGCGTAGTGCCTCCCATGGATTGCGTCCTTCATTGGGCCAAACATATGGAAATCCGACGGTGCGAGATCGGGGCTGTAGGGTGCATGAGGAAGAACAGTCCACTGAAGTTTTGTGAGCTCCTCTTGGGTGCGAAGACTTGTGTGAGGTCTTGCGTTGTCATGAAGAAGGAGAAGTTCGTTCAAATTTTTGTGCCTACGAACACGCTGAAGTCGTTTCTTCAATTTCTGAAGAGTAGCACAATACACTTCAGAGTTGATCGTTTGACCATGGGGAAGGACATCGAACAGAATAACCCCTTCAGCGTCCCAGAAGACTGTAACCATGACTTTACCGGCTGAGGGTATGGCTTTAAACTTTTTCTTGGTAGGGGAGTGGGTGTCGCGCCACTCCATTGATTGCCGTTTTGTTTCACGTTCGAAGTGATGAACCCATGTTTCATCGCCTGTAACAATCTTTGACAAGAAATTGTCACCCTCAGCCACATGACGAGCAAGCAATTCCGCACAGATGGTTCTCCTTTGCTCTTTATGGTGTTCGGTTAGACAACGAGGGACCCAGCGGGAACAAACCTTTGAATATCCCAACTGGTGAACAATTGTGACAGCACTACCAACAGAGATGTCAAGTTGAGCACTGAGTTGTTTGATGGTGATCCGTCGATCATCTCGAACGAGTGTGTTCGCACGCTCCGCCATTGCAGGAGTCACAGCTGTGCACGGCCGGCCCGCACGCGGGAGATCAGACAGTCTTGCTTGACCTTGCGGCGATGATGACACACGCTTTGCCCAACGACTCACCGTGCTTTTGTCCACTGCCAGCTCACCGTAGACATTCTGCAAGCGCCTATGAATATATGAGATGCCCTCGTTTTCCGCCAAAAGAAACTCGATCACTGCCCGTTGTTTGCAACGCACATCCGTTACAGACGCCATTTTAACAGCTCCGTACAGCGTGCCACCTGTCGGAAGTCAATGAAACTATACGAGACGAAGCGGGAATGTTTGAAAATATTCCACAAGAAATTGCCGGTTTTTTCAACCAAAATTGGCCGAGAAAAAAAAAGTGTTGCATTACTTATCGAACTGCCCTCGTATAATCTGAAAATGTTTCGCGAAATTTATCTATAGACAGTGTGTGAAATCATTAATTTTCAGTGTTCATTTTAGACACAAAACCTTTGACATTATTGAACCTAAGAACTCCTTGGTGGTCACAGTTAAAGTGGAGCTACTCAGGGAATCCCAGTGCTCTCTGTACTATCACACGGCAGTGAAATTTAGTCGAAATGCTAATTCGTTAATGAAATACCAATTGACGATGGACAGAAATAGTTGCAATTTTGGCCACCGTGTCCAAATCTGAGACTCTACTCCATCACTTCAACGAATCCAGTGTTCATGTAGAACAAATAGTGTAAGCATGTACGTGACTGGTAATAATAGAATCTGGATCATGCTATTCACACTTGTCTGACGTTTTCTGCCCATGTGACTTTCTTAAACTACTACATATGGAGACATTTCTATACGTCGTTCCCGCACCCAGTCGCCAGATTAGTACCTGTTCTCCAAAGCTGCAACTAATTTCTTTTCTCAGTTAAATCGGTTCCGCATTAACGCACTAGCATACCTCCCACTTGGCGCTGCGGTATGGTGATTACACCCCTCACTGAACCTCTGTGAGTAGGTACATTTTAATTATTAATACACGGTATTTTTCCGATAGAGAGTGAGTTTTTACCCAAGTACTTATATTATTTTGGTCTTTATAACTGTGTTACTGGCTCCTCAGTAAGTAGTCTGGTTCAGGTTTTATTGCATTTATCTTATTTAATAGTTACGCCGATCATCCAATTGAGTCAGTGGAGTTATCCTCTCTGCGTCTCTTGCCAACTACTTATTCCATATGCTCGTACCTTCGTTAACAGCCTATAATGGGGCACCGTGTCAAATGCTTTACGGAAATCTAGAAATATGCGATCAGCGATAGTTGCTCTTCGTCCATAGTTCATAGAATAGTATGTGAGAAGAGGACAGACTGTGTTTCGCACGAGCGATGCTTTCCAGCAACATGCTGACTCGTGGACATAAGCTTCTCAGTCTCAAGAAAGATTATTATATTCGAAGTGAGAATGTGTTCAAGGAATCTGCAGCAAATACAACTTAGGGATGGTTTGGCGTAATGTTGGCTCACCGAACGGCAACGTCCCGCCCCACAGGTGTCACGATGAGGACGAACAGGTTACAGAACGGGGATATAGTGTATCAGACCAGCCGTATGTTCTTAGCAGGCAGAACGCAGAATGTTATTTAATTACAAATATTTAAGCCTCCTCCTCCATTTTGTAACTGAACTAGCTAGGAAACATCACAAACCTGCCGTTATATTATGAAGAGAGAAAAACACACTTACAAGATATCAGTCACAGAAATTCACCCTGCGCGAACATTTGGGTCGTAATTCTGATAACACGGGGTAATGTACTTCTGAAAGTATAGCTTTTAATCTTCCACACGCAGCAATTGTTTTTCACTCGCTCTGCTCCACTGCAGGTGCCTAATGCCTGAAGGCAGTGTTCTATACAGCGTACTTCGAGGGATGCGAAGATGAGGGAATAAGAGGGAAGAGTTAGACACGTGTGTCCAACGTGTTTTGAAATCTTGTTAAAGAATACACGTTATTATTCGTGAAAAACAGTAAGTAACATGAGTACCTAATATGCCAACCTCCCGCACATGTAAGTTCAATATTATTTTAAGAACATTCTCGAATTAGTATTCCGCAATTATAAAGGCGTCAAAATCAAAATATTAAACCTAAGTGATTAGAAAATTATTATGAACTGATGTAAATGATTTTCTCTTTACAATTTACATGCCAATCATATTGAAGACTAGTGTATCCCCTGCAAATGTACTTTAATTTAACAGTGCTAACTTTAAAATCAAAGGAAAGTAAAGCACAACAGCAATGTTAATAATCAGATAGCGCTATGCTACTCATTTAGTGACATACTTATTCGTCTCATTCATTAAGACTGCATTTGTGACTAGCAATATAAAAACGTTCTGTGCAAAGATATCTTTAGCACCAGCTGCAAGTTAGAAAACGCTCACTTTGGCACAATGAACACAGCGTTATCAGTGTCTTAGCAGTATTCACAAATCTCTTACACACTGCACAGTGCAGTACTTCGCGCTCGAGCACTATGTGGCTGCAATGGACGGATAAACGACTTCTGTGCGAGGAACTTTAAAAGCTGTTCTTTCAGAAGTAGCTACCAGAACTGTGGCCCTAATTATTGCATTGGATCGATTGCCGTAGCTGATATATCGGAAGTGTGCCTTTTTCTCCTTAAGATATGGCGACGAAAACGAGACAGGTGGGAAAAAAGTAAATAAAATGTTTGTTATTTCATTAGTAATCACAACAACTGTTAATAACAAGCCGATCAGTGCCTGCATGGAAAAATATTTGTACCATAATTGTACCCAGGCGTCCGTTTCCGCAACCGAAGCAAATCGATGGTCGTGAATCTTTTTCTTTAGGACGCCAAAAACATGGAGATCGCGTGAGGAGAGGTCGGGACTGTATGAAGGACGTGTATGGGCTTCCGAGCGAATCTTCTGCAACGTAATCGTAACAAC
The DNA here is from genome assembly GCF_023864345.2 of Schistocerca serialis cubense. Taxonomy (NCBI): domain Eukaryota; kingdom Metazoa; phylum Arthropoda; class Insecta; order Orthoptera; family Acrididae; genus Schistocerca; species Schistocerca serialis. Next base: position 67,738,547 of record NC_064644.1, read on the forward strand.
CTAGACAACATTATCCAGCAACAGACTGATACTGCCCATCGACATTCCAGGCCTCCTGGACTTGATGGCGCCCTTCAACTTTTGCAAACTGTCGACTTACCGCGGTGCATTAGTCGTGGCGCCGTGTTCCTGAAAGTCACGATCACGTTTCAGACATGAGTTTACCTGGTCCGCCAGTCACTTAGAAGCAGAGATGCCGCCATCTATTGATGACACCGCCACACTCACGCGGCTTCGCTGCGCACAGCCACAGTGCGGCCTCCGCGCCTCCTCTAGCTGTCTAAACGAGTGTACCGCCCCGAATGTGTGTGAATTCCTAAGGGATCAAACTGCTGAGGTCATCGATCCCTAGACTTACCTACTACTTAAAACTTACTTATGCTAAGAACAACACACACACACACACACACACATGCCCGAGGGGGGACTCCAGCCTCCGGCGGGAGGGCCCACGCAATCCGTGGCATGGCGCCTCAAACCACGCTTCCAACACGCGCCGTCAGTGCGCCATCCGAGCTGCACCCGCTTCCTCACCACAAGACTCGCTCCCATACGCCAGTCTCTTTTATTTTCAGAACAGAAATAATCAGTCATCATCTGCTGGAATTTTTATAAAATTAATTCTTGACTAATTCGGCAACTTAATTTGCCATCCCCAGAAGATCATACAGTGAAGCTTACATCGGAAGCAGTCGCTAAGTAAACTCTGGATGATAGGGTCCTACAAAACTTGAGTACAGAATTAAAAAAGTGGGGAATACCAGGTTTTGTATCACAATTAACAACAGATTAATAACAGTAAGTGTACAGCAATAAACAGAGTATAAACGTACCTTCGTTAAAAATTTTACTTAGTACTGTCAGTCAGTTGAAGAGTAACGTAAAAATTCGAAGAAATGGTGCCAAAACTAATCCGATTCATAAATAAAATTTTAAAAATCCACGAAACAATTGATGGTTAACAGCAAGAGACTGATAGGTTGACTACAAAGGATTTCACTTCCATAAGAAGCAACGAGCTCTAGTGGACCTATAAGCTTACGTAAACTAAGCACAATGAGGGCGCTCGTGTCTGTGACTGAAGTCAAACGAAACTGAACATTAGACTTAAAGAAATGAACCCCCATTAAGAACTTATATCACGTGCTAACCAAGTGTATAAATTTTTTGCACAAAAATCGATAGCTTTTGTAAAGGGCTGAAGCTAGGATACAATGATTAGGTTTATTTAATAATCAGCTGATGATGGCACCGTAGGCCGATGGAGAAGCGGCGCTACATTGAACTTTCCAGTATCATGACGTTGAGTAGCCACGCCCCTTGTGTACTTTCAAGTTATTTATCCGTTTAGGACCTCTCCCAATAGCTCTTATGAATACTCGCTTCAGCACAGCATGTCTGGTTTAGTAACTTAAAATCTAAGCCAGATAGCGGCGTAACCTAGGAATATATTACACACACTGACCACTACAGAGACAGTCCCTGTTGATCCATTGTGGACGTGGGACATCGGATGGTCAAATATTTTACGAAGAAATTCGCCAGACAGCCATGCAGATTGAGAAGTTATTTTATTTTCGCTATCAGCAATTTAGTATGCCATCTTCAGCCTCTATATCACCTCTAAATAGTTATCGATATTTGCATACTAGGGCCGCCTGTTTCTGGGTAAAACGCGCTTCACAGCTGCTGATTGGCAACCACGAATAAAATTTTAGAGTCCGTTTTTCAAAGTTATCAGTCACAGTTATAGGAATGTATCTCCATAAACAACATCGACATCTGCACCTGTTGCTTATTTCATTAGTCATATAGAACATGTAATGAGCAGCCTCTCCATACGCGATGTGGAAGATGAAGCGGGGAGCGCACCCACCAGCGCTGCTCCACCGAAGACAAACATCCCGGAAGCGGAAAGAGCTGCCACCCGAGAACGCTCTGACCCGTATTTAGTCATTTTATCTGCAATAAAAGGAATACCGCTGTAATACCTCCAATGTCAGAGAGCAACAGAAAATTGATCACCTTACCCAAGGACCCAGAAAACAGGATATCAAAAGGACACAAGAGCAACAGTAATAAAAGGCAGGCCATAGAACTGCTCACCAGAAGTTCACAAACAAGAACATCCTCTACAGTCTCTTATAAGCAAGACAGGCCCACTGGCATACCAGTTGGCCAAACATCTAACGACAGTATAAATGGCAGCACTGTATCAGGTACATTGCATTCAGCGCCTGCAATCTGTACGCCTGCGTAACCAGAAACTTATGGATTACGTTGATATGTTCTCCCTCTTCAAAAGGATGCCATGTTTGGATCCCTTTCAGCACATCAGGGATATGTGCAGCTCCACAAAGACGAACTTTCGAAGCTGTCCTCGGAGCTAATTATTTCTCTTCAACGGTGACTATTGTGATGAATCGGATGGCATCTCCATTGGTTGCCGTCAGCCTAGATTTCGGGCAAGCCTCTGGAGAAAGCTACATTGAAGCCCACATGGTTCTTCATATGTGTTGATGACACCTTTTCGGTGTGGCCAAAGTGAGGGGAAACGATCCAGGAGTTCCTCCAACATTAAAACTCTCTATATCGTCATGGAGGTGAAGAACTTCCCTTTTTGGATATTCTTGTAAAACTCAAAGCGAATTGCACCATGTGATACAGTATGTACAGGAAAATCACACTGGCAATCCTCTAGGAGCCAATAACCTTCATACAATGAGAAGGGTAACGCACAGTGGTCCACAGTGGTAGTGCAGTACCGAAGAGAGCCTTCTGGAGCTCTAACAATCTAACAACTTATTGAGCGCAGATACGGCGAGATAAAACTCTGATGAGCTTTCAGACAGACCGTTTCCAACAAATGCACTATGAGATCAAAAGTATCCGGACACCTTGCTGAAAATGACTTACAAGTTCGTGGCGCCCTCCATCGGTTATGCTGGAATTGAATATGGTGTTGGCAGACCATTAGCCTTGATGACAGCTTCTACTCTCGCAGACAAACGTTCAGTCAGGTGCTGGAAGGTTTCTTGTGGAATGGCAGCCCATTCCACACGGAGTGCTGCACTGAGGAGAGGTATCTATGTCGGTCGGTGAGGAATGACACGAAGCAGGCGTTCCAAAACATGAAAAAGTTTTCTGGTCAGGACTCTGAGCAGGCCAGTTCATTGTAGTGTAACCACTCCACCACAGGCCGTGCATTATGAACAGGTGCTCGATCGTGTTGAAAGATGCAATCGCCATCCCCGAATTGCTTTTCAGCAGTCGGAAGCAAGAAGGTTCTTAGAACCTCGATGAAGGCCTGTCTGTGAGAATGCCACACAAAACAACTAGAGGTGCAAGCCCCCGCCATGAAAAACTCGACTACTCCATGGCACCACCGCCCCTGCATTTTACTCTTGGCACTACACACGCTGCCAGATGACGATCACCGGACATTCGCCATACCCACACCCTGCCATTGGATCGCCACACTGTGTACCAAGATTGCACACAACGATTTTCCACTGTTCAGTCGTCCAGTGTTTACGCTCCGTACACCAAGCGAGGCGTCGTTTGCATTTACCGGCGTGATGCGTGGCTCATGACCAGGCTCATGACCAGGTAGTGAGACTTTTATAGAATGATTACGATATCAGGAACATTGGATGATGTATTCAAGAGTAAGAGCTTCACAAACTGATCATGTCAATTACGCGTTGGTCCACCTCTGACCGTCATGCAAGCACTTTTTCGGCTTGGCATTGATAAAGTTGCTGGATGTCCTCCTCAGGGATATCGTACCAGATCAGTCTGCGCAATAGGTCTTCAGAACCCTGAGATGGTTTGCAGCCCTGCCCTTAACGTCGGGTTTGGAAAGCATCGAGACACGCACTAGAACCTTTCGTCGTGTGCGGGCGGGCATTGGGTTGCTGAAATGTAAGTCCATGATGGCTTTCCACGGAGGATGAATATCGCGTTAGTACCACTGTGCTTCGCCGCGGATGACAAGAAAAGTGGTCCTTCTACGAAATGAAGTGCCACACCGGATGATCACTCCTGTTTGTCAGGACGTAGAGCGCGCGACAATCAGGTTGGTGGTACTCCACTTCTATCTGGGGCGTCTCCAGCCACGTCCTCGCTGGTCATCGGTTCTCGGTTCGAAACGGGACTAATCTATTAAGACAGCTCTACTCCAGTCAATGTGATGCCATCTGAGGGCGCTCCGGATACCAGTGGGACCACGCTGATTGTCACCAGCCATTCGCCCGATAACCACGAGTGGTGGTCTGGGGTGTCATTTCTTTTCATAGAAGGACCGTTTTGATTGTCATCCGCGACATCATTACATCACAGTGATACGTCTAAGACATTCTATGTCTCGTTTTGTTGCCCTTCATGGCAAGCCATCTTGGGATTACATTTCAGCAAGATAAAGCCCACCGGAATATTGCGAGCGTTTCTACTGCTTTTCTTCCTGTTTGCCAAACCCTACCCCTGTTCTGTCCTTTTCTGACAAGGTATGTATGCTCCTAGATTTGTGTGCAAAAAAATGTTACTGTCCTGTGAATTATTCGAAACTGTTTCAGGTTCGTCACTTGATCCGTCTTTTTGGTTCTAGAGGTACTGTTGTACTTCAATTGATCCATGGGTTTTCGAAGGTTTCATAATTTTGCAGTTAATATAGCTTTGTCGTCACATTTTTCAAAAACTTATAAATATATTTGATTTTAGAGGTGATTTTAAGTTCACTGCAAATATCCCAGAGACATTTTAAAGTTTTCTCTAAAGTTTCCTTTTCATTTGTCTTTAATGACCCTCATGGTTTTCTTTGTTTCTGAACTGTTCATGCAGCTAAGTAATGTAATATGACTTACTATGTATCATGATCTGAGACTACATTTTGAAAGGATACACTTGTGTTTGTCTAATTCCCGCTTTTAGAGTGAACTCATCATTTATTTGTGTACTATTATCTTGAGCTACCTTTCGTAAAATATATGGCATATTCAGTTTTAAGTGGGTATTACATTTGGTAAATAAGTTTTTTGCGTTAGCTACTATTATGAAATTCTCATTAAACTGATCACTTATTAGTGATTTCCTCTTTCTACCCGACAGACAGCACAATTATCTATCACAAGTGTACACGAAAACTTTCCACCTACTGAGTGGGGGCCTGTATACTCTAACAGTATCAAGTACTACATTATCAAATAACAAAAACATGATGTTATATGCAGACCTAGCACGATTGCTTAACGTATTTATAAACACCTAATGGTTTTCTATTCCAGAGATGATAAGTTGCTGAGTCAGATATATGTTATCAATATACTTCCCACTGAGACATCAGCAGGTTAAACCAACACATGATTTATTTTATGTTTATTCTCCCAGAAGCTAATATCCCACTTCCCGCTACCCTTATATGTTGAAATGGGGGTCTAATATTATTTGATTTCTGAACCGTTTGTAAAGGATGTGTATGACCTTACCCTGCAGAAGCTACAGGAAGTAGCATATGTGTGATTCTTGACCCCATTATTCTACTCAAAGTTGTAACTAGATGTCTCTGTTCCTACAAAATACTAGTTCTTGGATTTTAAGAATCAGTTTATAAAACTTACTGCCCAACAGATAATACCGTAGCGGGAAAAGCCAATACAACACTATATTGCACTGTTTATTATACAAGCATTATTCATATTACCAAATATGGTATTCCAATGCAGCAAATGTTACCCTCTAGGAGGATTTGAGTAAATTGACCTTGAGTTGCCTAATGGTTTTGGATTAGCGAACCTGAATTTAATATAACAGTAGAAACCAGAGAGCTAAAGATTGAATTTTGGGAAATACCTTAAGTAACAAAGTTTACTTAAATGAAATAAAATATGGTCGTCAGCCTAGTTAGGGATAGTAATATGAACATTACTTTTAAAGAATCGGTATTGAATGTTGACAAAGGTTAGCTACCATTTCTTCTTTCCCAGTGAAGTGCAATGAAACTCCACTATAATCAGATAAGTTGGTACGGTGAATTCCAGCAGTTATAAATAGTATGTGCAAGCTCTCACGCTTTATCTATTCTCAACAATAATACTGTGTCATATATAAGTCATATCATTATCAAATGTTGTGAAAGACACAACCAAACCAAAACTGGGGATGGACATAGCCCTGTTTCAATAGTTACTTTTCACATAGTACAAAGATAATTATAAGTCACTTGCAACAGGATTCTTACACTCTCTATGAAGCAATTTGTGTTTTTTTAAATAAAAGCAATAACACGGGGGTTTTTTAGGTTAGAGGGACCCCCCCTTGGGCGAAACGATAAAATACCTGACGGCTTACCAGAGAGGACATTATCATCGTTGATAAAGAACGTCCGTCCTCAGAGACCAAAAACAGGAAAAGTCAACGTAATATTGGTAAACTGCAGGAGTATCCAGGGCAAGGTTCCTGAATTAGTATCTCTTATTGAAGGAAATAGTGCGCATATAGTATTAGGAACGGAAAGTTGGTTAAAACCGGAAGTGAACAGTAACGAAATCCTAGACACAGAATGGAATATATACCGCAAGGATAGGATAAACGCCAATGGTGGAGGAGTATTTATAGCAGTAAAGAATTCAATAATATCCAGTGAAGTTATTAGCGAATGCGAATGTGAAATAATCTGGGTTAAGTTAAGTATCAAAGGTGGGTCAGATATGATAGTCGGATGCTTCTATAGACCACCTGCATCAGCAACCGTAGTAGTTGAGCGCCTCAGAGAGAACCTGCAGAACGTCGTGAAGAAGTTTCGTGATCATACTATTGTAATAGGGGGAGACTTCAATCAACCAGGTATAGAATGGGATAGTCACACAATCAGAACTGGAGCCAGGGACAGAGACTCTTGTGACTTTATCCTGACTGCCTTGTCCGAGAATTACTTCGAGCAGATAGTTAGAGAACCAACTCGTGAAGCTAACGTTTTAGACCTCATAGCAACAAATAGACCGGAACTTTTCGACTCCGTGAATGTAGAAGAGGGTATCAGTGATCATAAGTCAGTGGTTGCATCAATGACTACAAGTGTAATAAGAAATGCCAAGAAAGGAAGGAAAATATATTTGCTTAACAAGAGTGATAGGGCACAAATCGCAGAATATCTGAGTGACCACCATCAAACGTTCATTTCTGAGGAAGAGGATGTGGAACAAAAATGGAAACAATTCAGAAACATCGTCCAGTACGCCTTAGATAAGTTCGTACCGACTAAGGTCCAAAGCGAGGGGAAAGATCCACCGTGGTATAACAATCATGTACAAAAGGTACTACGGAAACAAAGAAAGCTTCATCATAGGTTTAAGAGTAGTCGAATCATAGCTGATAAGGAAAAGCTGAACGAAGCGAAAAAGAGCGTAAAGAGAGCAATGAGAGAAGCATTCAACGAATTCGAACATAAAACATTGGCAAACAATCTAAAACAAGAACCCTAAAAAGTTTTGGTCATATGTAAAATCGGTAAGCGGATCTAAATCCCCTATTCAGTCACTCGTTGACCACGATGGCACCGAAACAGAGGACGACCGAAGAAAGGCAGAAATACTGAATTCAGTGTTCCGAAACTGTTTCACTGCGGAAAATCGTAACACGGTCCCTGACTTCAGCCGTCGCACGGACGCCAAAATGGAAAATATTGAAATAAACGATATCGGAATTGAAAAACAACTGCTATCACTTAGTAGTGGAAAAGCATCCGGACCAGACGAGATACCCATAAGATTCTACAGTGATTATGCTAAATAACTTGCCCCCTTTCTATCAGCAATTTATCGTAGATCGCTGGAAGAACGTAAAGTACCTAGCGACTGGAAGAAAGCGCAGGTCGTTCCCATTTTCAAGAAGGGTCATAAATCAGATGCGAATAATTATAGGCCTATTTCGCTTACGTCAATCTGTTGTAGAATAATGGAACATGTTTTGTGTTCTCGTATTATGACGTTCTTAGATAATACAAATCTCCTTCATCATAACCAACATGGATTCCGCAAACAGAGATCATGTGAAACTCAGCTCGCCCTATTTGCCCAAGAAATTCACAGTGCCGTAGACACTGGCGAGCAGATTGATGCCGTATTCCTGGACTTCAGGAAGGCATTTGATACGGTTCCGCACTTACGTTTAGTGAAAAAAATACGAGCTTACGGAATATCGGACCAGGTTTGTGATTGGATTCAGGATTTCCTAGAAGAAAGAACACAACATGTCATTCTTAACGGTTCAAAATCTGCAGATGTAGAGGTAATTTCGGGAGTACCGCAGGGAAGCGTGATAGGACCTTTATTGTTTACAATATACATAAATGACTTAGTTGACAACATCGGTAGCTCCGTGAGGCTATTTGCAGATGACACGGTTGTCTACAAGAAAGTAGCAACATCAGAAGACTCGTACGTACTCCAGGAGGACCTGCAGAGGATTAATGCATGGTGCGACAGCTGGCAGCTTTCCCTAAACGTAGATAAATGTAATATAATGCGCATACATAGGGGCAGAAATCCATTCCAGTACGATTATGCCATAGGTGGTAAATCATTGGAAGCGGTAACGACCGTAAAATACTTAGGAGTTACTATCCGGAGCGATCTGAAGTGGAATGATCACATAAAACAAATAGTGGGAAAAGCAGGCGCCCGGTTGAGATTCATAGGAAGAATTCTAAGAAAATGTGACTCATCGACGAAAGAAGTAGCTTACAAAACGCTTGTTCGTCCGATTCTTGAGTATTGCTCATCAGTATGGGACCCTTACCAGGTTGGATTAATAGAAGAGATAGACATGATCCAGCGAAAAGCAGCGCGATTCGTCATGGGGACATTTAGTCAGCGCGAGAGCGTTACGGAGATGCTGAACAAGCTCCAGTGGCGGACACTTCAAGAAAGGCGTTACGCAATACGGAGAGGTTTATTATCGAAATTACGAGAGAGCACATTCCGGGAAGAGATGGGCAACATATTACTACCGCCCACATATATCTCGCGTAATGATCACAACGAAAAGATCCGAGAAATTAGAGCAAATACGGAGACTTACAAGCAGTCGTTCTTCCCACGCACAATTCGTGAATGGAACAGGGAAGGGGGGATCAGATAGTGTTACAATAAGTACCCTCCGCCACACACCGTAAGGTGGCTCGCGGAGTATAGATGTAGATGTAGATGTAGAACAGTAACTTTATTTTTCATAGGCAATGACTTAGGTGGGAGCCCTCAAACTGACTTTCCAATTTTTCTTACAGAAAGCACACAAAACTCTAGAGTTACTTCAGAATCCAATTAGTAAATTCATTGTTCAAGACTGTTTCTTCATATTAAGCAACACTACAGTGGGGATTCTCAACTTACCATTACAGTAAAGTAAACTAAACACACATTTCTCAAACGATTTTTAAGACGCAAATTTACGTATTACTCTTTCACAAATTTCACTCACCTTGCAGGACTTTGAAAAAGTTAATGCCGGTAATCTTCTAAACAGGTCCTTAAGAATGACTTTAAATGCATTTTACTCTAACCAACCTCAAAATAACGTGCTTCCTTTTATCATTAGCATAACTAGTAATTTTCACTGACAGGATTAAATGCAGTTAATCTTTGAAGCACAAATACTTTGAATTAAAGCAAATCAGACATTATGGAGGTTTTCATAAACGCAATACTAATTACCTCCCTTGATTTCAATGAAACCCACAGCCTTTCTACACATCTTGTTGCTTTCAGAATTAAGCAACACCAACTATCACTTATTTCCAATCGTTTTTCACTTACAGGATCCTCGCATGTTAGTAATTATGTGGAATGGTCCTCAGAGGTATGATGAGAGGAACCAATTCAGGTGTCAGACACACAGTTTAACATAATCTGCCTTATTGTTGCAAATTAAACAACACTTAAATGTACTGGTTCACACTTTGACATAAATCTGACCTCTTAGGTTTTGCTGAAGTGACGGCGCAATATTGGTGGCGAGTACATGGTGGGTACCTGGTCTTTCCTCCGGATGTAATTTGCTCTATTACTTTCTTCTTAGCTACGTAATTACCAACTTTAGAGCCTTATCCAATAATAGAGCACCATTTTAGAGTCATAAACACATCCGAGACCTTTCCATATTAATCCAGGAACCTGCCGACTCACTGGGCTCTCTCACTTGGCGCCCAGACTGAGCGCCACATTCACCTTATCCTAGCGCGCCAACTCAGTTCCGTTGCAGATGGGAAGAACTATTGCTTTTCATTTTATACAATGCAAGTCCCTAGGTATGAATCAGCTTTTTTAAAAAATCTTTATATTTAAATACATTAACATGTCAACACAAAAGCCACATAATAAAATATCATTTCCCTCAAATTAATACAAAGGATTTAAATAGTAAAGAGAAAACATTTTATACAACTTTCCACTTCATTAGATCAAAGACATTACACAGTGAAAAATACGACATTGAACAGAATTAATCAGTGCAAAATATCTACAATATTAATTACGGTGTTAAAAGTTCTGTCAAAGCCTCAACCCCTTTCTCTATCTTATCTTGATCAGGATAGAAAAGACGAGAAGTTTATCGTGTAACAGACGGAAATGTCGCTCCACTTGTTATCAGTGCTCTGGAACTTAGATAAGCTCAACTTGGAAGTATAGCATCATAGGTAAGCGCCAGATATGAAGGAATAACTTGCCTTTGTCATTTGTCAAACCACGGTTACATTATACACTCTTGGAAATGGAAAAAAGAACACATTGACACCGGTGTGTCAGACCCACCATATTTGCTCCGGACACTGCGAGAGGGCTGTACAAGCAATGATCACACGCACGGCACAGCGGACACACCAGGAACCGCGGTGTTGGCCGTCGAATGGCGCTAGCTGCGCAGCATTTGTGCACCGCCGCCGTCAGTGTCAGCCAGTTTGCCGTGGCATACGGAGCTCCAACGCAGTCTTTAACACTGGTAGCATGCCGCGACAGCGTGGACGTGAACCGTATGTGCAGTTGACGGACTTTGAGCGAGGGCGTATAGTGGGCATGCGGGAGGCCGGGTGGACGTACCGCCGAATTGCTCAACACGTGGGGCGTGAGGTCTCCACAGTACATCGATGTTGTCGCCAGTGGTCGGCGGAAGGTGCACGTGCCCGTCGACCTGGGACCGGACCGCAGCGACGCACGGATGCACGCCAAGACCGTAGGATCCTACGCAGTGCCGTAGGGGACCGCACCGCCACTTCCCAGCAAATTAGGGACACTGTTGCTCCTGGGGTATCGGCGAGGACCATTCGCAACCGTCTCCATGAAGCTGGGCTACGGTCCCGCACACCGTTAGGCCGTCTTCCGCTCACGCCCCAACATCGTGCAGCCCGCCTCCAGTGGTGTCGCGACAGGCGTGAATGGAGGGACGAATGGAGACGTGTCGTCTTCAGCGATGAGAGTCGCTTCTGCCTTGGTGCCAATGATGGTCGTATGCGTGTTTGGCGCCGTGCAGGTGAGCGCCACAATCAGGACTGCATACGACCGAGGCACACAGGGCCAACACCCGGCATCATGGTGTGGGGAGCGATCTCCTACACTGGCCGTACACCACTGGTGATCGTCGAGGGGACACTGAATAGTGCACGGTACATCCAAACCGTCATCGAACCCATCGTTCTACCATTCCTAGACCGGCAAGGGAACTTGCTGTTCCAACAGGACAATGCACGTCCGCATGTATCCCGTGCCAGCCAACGTGCTCTAGAAGGTGTAAGTCAACTACCCTGGCCAGCAAGATCTCCGGATCTGTCCCCCATTGAGCATGTTTGGGACTGGATGAAGCGTCGTCTCACGCGGTCTGCACGTCCAGCACGAACGCTGGTCCAACTGAGGCGCCAGGTGGAAATGGCATGGCAAGGCGTTCCACAGGACTACATCCAGCATCTCTACGATCGTCTCCATGGGAGAATAGCAGCCTGCATTGCTGCCGAAAGGTGGATATACACTGTACTAGTGCCGACATTGTGCATGCTCTGTTGCCTGTGTCTATGTGCCTGTGGTTCTGTCAGTGTGATCATGTGATGTATCTGAGCCCAGGAATCTGTCAATAAAGTTTCCCCTTCCTGGGACAATGAATTCACGGTGTTCTTATTTCAATTTCCAGGAGTGTAGTTTTGTTCCGTAGCGCAGGAACTGCCAGTGAAAGTAAGGGACACGATAACAGTCTCACAGAAGTTCTTTTTCTCCCGCCGCATGTTTCTACGTCCGTAGCGGAACTGACATTGGTTTGCTTCATTAAAACTTTTTGCAGATGCTGTTAAGCCTAGAATCGTGGCAGCCGTCGCTTCTCGTTGATCTGGCATTCGCCCTGTGGCCGTTTCCTTCTCATTTCCGCAGCTGTTTAGGCCACCATTCAACTGAAAACCCAGAGAAAGCCTATCTGCCTACATCACACATTCAAATAAAAAATCTGTATCATTAAAACTTCTGGCAGAAAAATAGAACCAAAGCATTGTAATGCCACTGGAGCTTCATGAGACGGCATCTTAGCCCACAATAAACGCAATGGCAGTTAAACTTCAGGATAAAGGATATTTTTTGTTGCACTGATTCGGGATTATTCTGGTACTTTTGTTGTTATATATATCAGTATGAAGACTGTTAGGTACGGGTCTCCACGAGTTGGTTGGTCCTGGGTGAAAATTATAGACGGTTTGCGAAATTACAGCACTTTACGAAGAGTGCCGAATACGTAAAGTATCCTGCCGAAAATGTCTAGCCTCGTTTATGACTTAGTGATGATGTTAGTGCTCCTCTAATTAGTCATCCGTCAATGATACACAATTTCCTAACGCTGGACGACTTGGCGGACACCTTAGTTTTACAAACTTCCGATTCGATTCCTGAAGAAACGTTCAAACTTGAAAATAACCTCGTTGTCTTTATGGAAACGCCTGCCTACACTGATTTATGCAACAGAGGAAGGAGGAAGAATAAGTTACTGTCGTTCATGATAATGGGAGGTGGGAACTGAATTGCACAAAATGTAATAGCCTAGAGAAGCAGGGCGTGAAACTATACCCTGCGCAGAAATAGACGGAGCGAAACCACATCCTAGGACTACTTCCTGCTGTGCTTCGTCTCGACAGCTTTCTGTGGCCTCTTATGGAGATTTTGCTAACGCGTTTCGCGTTTCTGTGGCGACTGCAACCTAAGCGCGTGATCTGTTGGCATCGCACTTTGGCAGTCTCCCCAAACACCATCACCTTGGCCGATGGTCACTGGGTCTTCTCCTCCTTCAGATGTGGTGAAACCACTCGTTTGCACCATATGCTTTGGGCTCGGGGCATGGTGATACACCAGAATTCATCCTTAGTGATTAGATTACTGAAGCAGTAACTTTGCTGCTGCTACTACAGTTTACGGACTTCTTGAATGGAAGTGAACAGTTAGAGATTCAGCAGCTTGCGACCTGTCAAGTTGAAAGTGTTTTGAACAAGTTTTAAAACTCAATAACACATTTTCGACTATCACCTCAATTGCAACAAATAAGGCTTCGATCGTATTCCTCTAAGCAGTCACTTCTATTGAATGTAACGTAATACACTTAATATTACATTCTGTTCCACAAATGTAAGTTTTTTACTTTTAACCCGAGACTATACTGTAACACTTGGTTTATTATGTTAAAACTTCACTTGTTAGCACATGCTTCACACGTCCCATGTGTACAACAGTACAGGGTTATTACAAATGATTGAAGCGATTTCACAGCTGGCTGGCTGGCTCTGAGCACTATGGGACTCAACTGCTGAGGTCATTAGTCCCCTAGAACTTAGAACCAGTTAAACCTAACTAACCTAAGCACATCACAAACATCCATGCCCGAGGCAGGATTCGAACCTGCGACCGTAGCGGTCTTGCGGTTCCAGACTGCAGCGCCTTTAACCGCACGGCCACTTCGGCCGGCGATTTCACAGCTCTACAATAACTTTATTATTTGAGATATTTTCACAATGCTATGCACACACATACAAAAACTCAAAAAGTTTTTTTAGGCATTCAGAGATGTTCGATATATGCCCCATTAGTGATTCGGCAGACATCAAGCCGATAATCAAGTTCCTCCCACACTCGGCGCAGCATGTCCCCAACAATGAGTTCGAAAGCATCGTTGATGCGAGCTCGCAGCTCTGGCACGTTCCTTGGTAGAGGTGGTTTAAACACTGAATCTTTCACATAACCCCACAGAAAGAAATCGCATGGAGTTAAGTCGGGAGAGCGTCGAGGCCATGACATGAATTCGTGATCATGATCTCCACCACGACCGGTCCATCGGTTTTCCAATCTCCTGTTTAAGAAATGCCGAACATCATGATGGAAGTGCGGTGGAGCACCATCCTATGATACGTTTAGCTCCCTGTTTGCTTTATTCATCGACTTCCGCGGGCTACGCGTGAAACTTGCCCGCATCCGTTCAACCGTTTCTTCGCTCACTGCAGGCCGGCCCGTTGATTTTCCCTTACGGAGGCATCCAAAAGCTTTAAACTGCGCATACCACCGCCGAATGGAGTTAGCAGTTGGTGGATCTTTGTTGAACTTCGTCCTGAAGTGTCGTTGCACTGTTATGACTGACTGATGTGAGTGCATTTCAAGCACGACATACGCTTTCTCGGCTCCTGTCGCCATTTTGTCTCACTGCGCTCTCGAGCGCTCTGGCGACAGAAACCTGAAGTGCGGCTTCAGCCGAACAAGACTTTATGAATTTTTCTACGTATCTGTAGTGTGTCGTGACCATATGTCAATGAATGGAGCTGCAGTGAATTTATGAAATCGCTTCAATCATTTGCAATAGCCCTGTATTTTCATTGGTAATTGCAACTTGACATTGACAGGTGATCGTTAGTATTACCTACTGTCTGTGGCAGCAGGTCAAGAATCTTTTTGTCTTATCCTTGATTGTATACGGATTCGTCAATTCGGTACTGCGAGAACTTACCTACAGGTTTCCCGCTGCCGGCCAGGGTGGCCGCGCGGTTCAAGGCGCTTCAGTCTGGAACCGCGCGATCCCTACGGTCGCAGGTTCGAATCCTGCCTCGGGCATGAATGTGTGTGATGTCCTTAGATTAGTTAGGTTTAAGTAGTTCTAAGTTGTAGGGGACTGATGACCTCAGCTGTTAAGTCCAATAGTGCTCAGAGCCATTTGAACCATTTGTTGTCCTGCTCCTCTTGACGATTGGAGTTTTTGTATTCGATTTTTCACCCTTTGCCAATCATCACGTAATATTTTTGGAAATTTCTTTACCGAATCACCGTTCTTTTCATACATAGATTTCACTGAATCAAATAACGGAGGGAGTTGTGGACCATCTCATACTTTGAGAGTCTAGTTCCCTTATCTATTTTAGAGTTGTTCCTGACACAATGAGTGGGAGCTGAGTGTTCACATAATGACTCAGCATCTTTGAAACAGCGTGATGCACACATTCTGTTCTGCCGTCATGCTCATGATTTAATGGACTAGGTTGTAGTTCTCAAATTTGTATCAACTTGATAGCTATTTCGTTAAATCAGACATAAAATAAATGCCCCGAGCGTATGTTACTGTACTTACTTGTTGGTCCATAATAGCAATCATTGTGACAAAACGCGATAAATAATCTGTCACATTCAATCTGTAATCCTTACTTTTGTGTGTACGATTAAATGGGCCCAGAATATCAGTCCCTAAAATTGAGAAATGTTTGGATGGTTCTTGTAACCCATGTAATGGTGTTCACTGGTGACTGTGGATGGCATTTTGTGATCAAGGTGTACAATTCTTGACATATTGTATCACGTCCTGTTTCTTTATCTTCCATTAAGGCTTTTCAACCATTCCTTAGCCAGTCGCTCTTCATCTGCTATGATCTGTTGAGACATGGTCATGTACTGCTGCAATATTCAATCCCTAGATGCTACAGGTTCTACACATGTGGTTTGTCTTTCATTGCTGTGCACAGCAAGACTTCATATAATCCTAATTCCAGCTTCGGACGTGAATAGCTAGCAGTCAGGATCACCTGCATGAGACTGTCCACGCTCGACTATGTTTCTACCCAATGTTTGCCAAACGTAGGTCTTCCTATTCAAACTACCAGCATTACGATGCTATTTTCCCGGTTTCTGTGCCACCTCATTGACCCGTGCACAGCTCGTGTTCGTGCTATTTATTGTTTGTCATCTATTACGGTATTGCCCCCTCGTTGTCTTATTTACTGGCGTCACTAACTTCCTGTCTTAATTCCCCGTCAGTAGCAGCAGCAGCAGCACATATCGATAAGTGCACTGTTGTACCATCTCTGGAGCGACCGGTAGTATTTCTGGGTTGTCATGTGTCTGGCAGTCAGTTGGAGATGGACCAGCAGCGCAGTCGGGACACACCAGCAGTGAAGTTAGGGATGGAGCACCAGTGAGGCGCCGACAGCCAGTGCTCGTCGACTGCTGGCGACACACCTGAACTGCCCGACGGAGAGAGACTGGAGCCGGTCGACCGTTGGTTGGTCGTTCGGTTGGTCGTCTCATCTGCCTACGTATATTTGATCCTTTCACTGTTTTCGGGCCTGGGCAGTTGGTCTGTTGGTGTGGAGCAGCGAGGAAATCTCCGCGGCGCGTAGTTTGGCCGAGGCAGCTGGAGGCGTCCACACTCGGTCGGACTGTGTGGTGCTGTTGCCATTGCTATGAGGTCTGTGGCTCACTGATCCTGCACACGAAAGTTGAGTTTTGACTTAATATACCTGCAGGACACGACTATTCACATTGTGTCGTTTGGATTTCGTTGTCGGCTGTCGGGACATTCCTGTGAGCAACAACGTGTGTTTTCAAGTTGGCCAATTTTAGCCACCCTCCAGTGGAGTTTAACTCTACTTGGTTATTTGGAATTGCAGTGCACCAGCGGAGTCCTCTGCCTTGTGGCCGTTAACGTTGCGGTTACCTACCCTGGCCGTTGACCTAAACTCAGGCAGTGTATTTTCCTCATCGTGTTCCAGCTGTCCAGCATGTTGTGTAGTTTGACAGCTAAACGAATAATAGGTTGTCGACGCCAATACCCTCTACATTCTTCCATTGAGCTCCCTGTTGGGTGCTGGTCAGGTGAAGCGGAAGTTATCTTGTCAGAGGGTCCATGGACTGTCTGTCAAGAATGGTTGGGCCGACTGCCTGTCTCACCTAAGCGAGCGTCAGTGTTTGAATTCCAGGCCTACCCTCGGAAATCTCTGAGAGCCATTGGATATACTGCCTTTCCTTATTTGTTCTATTTGTCTGTATTTGTATGGATTCAAACCGATTCTTAAATTAAGGTTGTTTAGCCCTTAAGGCTTAAGATTGTTTGAGACTTTAGCCTAATTTAAAGAACTGTTTTAAGTAAAGCCCTTGACCTTTTTAAAAAAATTAATTATTTTGAGTTTTAAGTTATTGACATTCAGCTGATTTTAAATTAAAGAGGTCTTACATTAAGTCATGAGATTGTTTGGATTATTAAGTTGGTTATTAAGTTCCAAAATATAATGTTGTGTTTTTTTTTAAATTTTCTTGGCTCTTGTAATGTTTGGTCAAATAAATAAAGTTTTATGTTCGAGTGTAACTGACAGCCTCTTATTTTGGCCCCTCTCCGCAATTTAAACTACCCGTCTTGTTCTGCGAGTTTAGCAGGGTGTATCACACATATTCAAATTCGATCAACTTCAGAGCCTACTGTGTTAATCTGCTCACTGTATTATTCAGTCCTAGCAACCACCGAATGCCAGTGCCATCTCTTACTCCTCTGAACATTATGTGATACAAGTTAACAATGGAATATGTCACAATATAAACTACAGCCAACATCTCACTTTCTGTGGCAGAATAATTCTGCTCTGCCTTATTCAGCAGTCTGTAGCGACACCACAGTTTAAGACAGGGAAGTTGGATTTGGCGGAATATTTCAGAGCCCACAAGTTACAGCCAGGTGTAGGCCGGATTGCAGTAAGTTACTCTAACCAGTGGTTGCTAAGTGGAGTGGAGGCCACAGTGGCCATCGAACCACTGAACAGTGTAAACACAGCGGTTTGCATGTCACAAGTTACAGGATGAAGGGGCCCCCTGGCGCAACCGGGGTATGTGGCATACATGACTTGGAGCGATGCGTTAGCGAAACAGAGGCGTGCAGCAGAGTAAAAATAGGTGTTGTTTTCTAATGAGATTCATTCAAGTGGGGCAGCTCTCCTGGACAGCGGCGCGTGTCACACCACCGGGTTACATGCAGCAACATATGGGGCGACAGCATCTCAGTCCACGGAGGGTCGTTGGTTCCACCTTCTGAGCCCGACGCGGGGTCCGCAGCCAGCCGTGGCGGGCCACTCTTCGGCTCGCTACCGCGGACAGTCGTCTCGGCTCCCGACACACGCCGGAGACTTCCCGAGGCGCGGGCCACAAATTAGTACGCCTGATAGCATGGACACTGGACAGGCCGCTGGGGGTACTTCCTCAGCAATGCGGGGCCTGTGACACGGACCGAGCTGAACGAAGCTCTGTAGTGGTAATGAATAAATCATTTGAAAAGCCCGGCCGAGTTTCAATACGGCACCTCCTGGCACCCATCCACTACCAGTCTAAATGCATACATCACTGAGTGCTCTTTGACATTCATATTTTGGTTAAGAACACATCGAATCACAATGTTACTTGCATCACAAACTAAAATAAACCCTTCACTAAAATCTGGAACGCTATTACCATATTCGTCGTTAATGCGTGTACGAAGCTCTGAAAAGCGATTTCACGTCAGAGCACCTCTGTAATTTAAAATATTTTTTTCAACAACCGATTCAATCGCTGAGAAATTTCAGCGAATCCCGTAATGAATTTCCCATAATAATTATGTAGCCCAAGAAATGACTCATATTGCTTTGATGTCTGTGGTGGCACTAAAACATGGAGTGGCGAAATCAAATATAAATTAGTACTGACATCCTCCTGACTAATCGTGTGACCTAAATTATTCACTTCACTTGTATTGTTAAGAAGTGATACTGATTATACTTAGTGTTAGTCATATAGTTGGTAGTCTCTTGGTAGCATCCTACAGCTGTTGCACGTGCTTTTCCATCGAAAATACAGTGAAGTCGTCGAGATAAAATATACACACTTATAGTAACCTCGGTAAGATAGCTGGTCATTTTAAGATCAAACAGTATCCAACAGTATCGATAATGGGCCCAAGAAACGGTCAAGGTGGCCTTTGGACAGTTTTAGAGAACCACTTCCAACTGGTGACAGCAACTTCTCAAATCCACTGTCAATCAATACTTGCACTGGCCTAAGTCTTCCAGAGATGCCGTTACATATGGTACATGATATACATCGGTAATACCTCTTACATTCAAGTAATGGTTATAACTTTTTTGTTATCACTCTTCTGACTGGTCTGATGCTGGGTATCACGAATTCGTCTCCTGTGCCAACCGACCACATGTGGTAGCCCCACGGTATGAGGCGCCTTGCCACGTTTCACATTGCTCTCCCTGTCGGAGGTTCGGGTCCTCCCTCGGGCATGGGTGTGTGTGTTGTCCTTAGCGTAAGTTAATTTAAGTAGTGTGTAATCCTACAGACCGATGACCTCAGCAGTTTGGTCCCATAGGAACTTACTTCAAATTTCCAAATTTTGTGCCAACCTCCTCATCTCTGAGTATCACTTGCAACACACGTCCTCAGTCATTTGCTGGATGTGTTGCAATCTCTGTCTTCCTCTAGAGCCAAAGAACTTATTTCCTGATCTTTTAACAGATGTAATACCCCATGCCCCTACTTCTTGTCAGTGATTTCCATATTTTACTTTCGTCAACGGTTTTCTGAAGAACTCCCTCATTCCTTACCTTAGTAGTCCACTTATTTTCTACATTCTTCTGCTGTACCGTATGTCAAACGTTCGTTTTTCTTCTGTTCAGGTTTTCCTATAGTCAATGTTTCTCTACCATACAGCTCTGTGCTGCAAACGTACATTCTCAGAATGTTCTTCCTTACATTGATGTCTATGTTTGATACACTCGTCGGCGCTAAGGTGGTCGTAGGTCGTGATCCAAAAATGAACAGCATAGGGACAGCAGTGATGACACTTTCTGCAGGACAATGCTCAGGCACGTACAGGGCAAGCTGTTACTGAGTTGTTTGACTGATGGGGCTGATAATGTCCACCCCACCTACAGCACTCCCCTGACTTAAGCCCTGGTGAGTTCGATTTCTAAACTGAAGGAAACACTTCACGGCATTCGCTTCAGAACTGCTACAAATACGTCGGGCAATAGACCGCGCCGCTCGAACTGTCAACACAACTGACACTTCTAAGAGTATGCTACGACTTCCACATCGCTGGCAACGGGTTATACACAACGCTGGTAAATACTTTTAACGTCAGTAAAACTTTAACATACGTATCTATTTTGTACGAGCTGTAAATAAATAGATGCCACTATTAAAGTTCCAACCCTCGTATGTTGGTGGACACTGATCGTAATGGTGTGGCTTATCAGTGTGTACTGTGGGTCACAACACACAAAAATTTACAAACCTATAATTTGTTACGCCACATGAGGATAAAAATCTGACGAATTGTACTAATGTTCAAAGATGTTCATCTGGGCGTGAATTTCTTTACCGAGCGAGGTAGCACAGTGGTTAGCACACTGGACTCGCATTCGGGAGGACGACGGTTCAATCCCGCGTCCGGCCATCCTGATTTAGGTTTTCCGTGATTTCCCTAAATCGCTCCAGGCAAATGCCGGGATGGTTCCTTTCAAAGGGCACAGCCGACTTTCTTCCCCATCCGCCCCTAATCCGATGAGACCGATGACCTCGCTGTCTGGTCTCCTCCCCCAAAAAGATTTTAGCAAAATCTGTGTCGTTTTAGGTAATTCAAAAGACGGTTAGAGATAAAGTGAACCCTGAGGAGCCTCGTTTCTTTTTCATTGAACATGAAGTACGACTGACAAAAAGTTATTAACAACAAAAACTATTGGGGTGTAATATCTTTGCTTTCGTAATACCTTGTCTTTTTCATCGGTTAAAACTGACATGTTCGATTACAGCCTATATATATGTATAGCGTATGGAGGTGAATAAAATCTGCATAGTTCTAGATTAAGTGAAATCAAAAAGTATTTGGACAGTGGAGAAAGCCGTGTTATTAACAGACGTATACATAAGCCCATACGAATCGCTCGCAGTTCTTTAGCATTTTATAATGATGCCATGATTTCCAGAGAATGATACACTTAAATATTGATGTTTACTAATAAGAAGAAAGGATAATGAAGTATCATTAGTGCGTTTTACCAAATTTATTCCGTCCTCTACGTTGTAGGGCTCCATTCTGGAGAGCGTCATCACGATAAATGCCCGAAGATTTATTGCTGCAGGTCTTAATAACATCAAGCCATTGTCAGTGGAAAGAAGAGAGATAAATGACAGGAACCAATGCTAGAGTGGACGGTTCTGAGCCCCTTCAGTTCAGTTCAGGCCGGCTGACTGCCCGCAGGCGAACCGCCCGCCCGTCACGTGGTCTGCACTTGCTGACAGCCGCTGATGTATGGCCTGTGGCTCGCACGTTTTTGAGGGAAAAGCATGGCTCCATGTGTGTGTGTGTGTGTGTGTGTGTGTGTGTGTGTGTGTCGAACTCTGACACGTTCGGCTGTCGGCGGAAGAGGACCTTTCTACAACTACGTCTACTTACATCATGCAAACGAAGTGGGTACTTGGTTTCGAACCCCATTTTAATGGATCGTACCGTTCCAGTCCCTTAAGGAGGGTGCTATGTATGAATCCTTAAATGCATTTGTTTGCACAACAGACATCTTTCCTCCGCGATCACTACAGGCCTGACATATAGAGAGATTTGTGAAAAGCCCGATAAACCCGCTGGGCAGAACAGGTGATTACGATTGTGGAAAGGGCCAAATAAGGTTGGGGTCAGTTTCACCTTAAACTTGTAATATAGTAACACATTTACAACCAAAGCGGCACATAGCCGAACTTTTACAACTATGAGTTTCTAAATGCAATTCTTTCACGCATGAAGGCCTCCAAACAAGAAATCCTAGAAATCAACAAGACAAAAATGCTGTTAAAATAGCAAATAAAATAATTAAAGTATAAGAACTTAGGCTTCCGCGGCCGGTGTCATAGTGATTAAAATTCTTCTGGGTATTATGCCGCCGCGTCATTGCTAAAAACTAGCAACAATAATAAACTAAAATCAATATTTCTGCCGAATTGCAACTGCCTTCCTCAGGGCACGAACAGTTAGATGGAGTGGCAATGGGTTCCCCGCTCTCCCCTGTGGCTGCAGACATCTTCATGGAAGCCTTTGAGAAAACGGCCCTAGCTTCTGCTATGTTACGTCGTAGTTGTTGGCTACGATATGTGGACGACACATTCGTTATCTGGCCTCTCGGTGAAGCGGAATTGGGAAACTTCCTCCAGCACTTAAATAGCCTGCACAAAAATATGAAGTTCACAGATGAGACTAAACAATGGTACCTTGCCATTTCTGGATGTGGAAGTATACAGAGCTGCCGAAGGTAAAATGGGACACAAAGTGTACCGAAAACCAACGCACACTAATCGGTACCTACACGCGGAGAGCCACCACCACTCAGCTAAAAAGTATTCTGTTCTTCATACGTTAACTGCCCGGGCCTACCGGAGGAGCGATGAAAATAACATCAAAGAAGAATTAAAGTAGCTACAACACACGTTTCGTGCCAACGGCTATGATGACAACACCATAGGAAAGGTGGCTAAAACTAAATGGAGCAAGAAGGCAAAGAAGAGAAGCTTCCACTGGTACACTTACCATAGGTAAAAGGCGTCAGTGAACGGCTAGGTAACGTCCTCAGCCGACGAGGTTTCAAACCAATTTTTCGAAGTAGTCACAGAATCCACGAAATGATAGGTTCCACCAAGGATGTAGTCAAGAATCTTAACACTGCAGGTGTTTACGAACTACGGTGTGAGTGTGGAGTTGCTTACATAGGAGAAACAGGGAGACCTGTCAGCTTACGAGTAGCAGAACACGAACGCTATTTATGATTACAACATAATAAATCGGCGACAGCGGAACACCACCGTGACTGTGGACAACCGATCAGGTTCCAGGAAGCGCGACTACTGGCGAAAGAATCGTGGATGCGACAACGCAAAATACGGGAGGCGATCGAAATTATTAAGGAGCCTGACAACATTAACAGAGAAGATGGCTACAAACTCCTGGCGTCCTGGCTGCCGGCCATCCCAGTCCAACGGGCAGCGAGCGGTCGCGGGGCAGAAGCTACACGGGACACGGACGTATATGCACAAACAGCTGTAGAGCGACTGCCAGTCGACTTGCGAGCACACCAGGAGGAAAACTAGCCGACAAGAAGCCGAATGCTGATTGGCGGACAGCTACCAATCGTTTACGATATGGACATCCACGAATAGCCTCTTTCCTTCCATCTTCCCTTACGTCACGACTAGCCAATCATATTAGAGAGCTAATTAAAAGTTTTACAACAGTGACGTCAGACATCTGTAATAAATAGAAGCACCTATCCCCACGCAAAACCAGTCGTGCCCCGAGGAAGGCCATTGCAATTCGGCCGAAACGTCGGTTTTAGTTTATTGTTGTTAGTTTTTTGCAATGACGCGGCATAATACCGAGAAGAATTTCAATCACTATAATTGAAATATATTTTTAATCACAGCTAGGCTGAAGGTCTCAAGGCAAAGGTCGATAGACGAATATAAACAAGATGCAGTACAAACGGCTGAAGACCCACAATAAAATTTTCAAGATTTTAAAATAAATTACCATAACTCTTCAAAGGCAGAAGGCTGCAACGTTTAAGCTTGAAACTTAATTTTAAGAATAAGGATCCAAGGCTGAAGTCCCACAATTAATGTTCCAAAATTTTAAAAAAATATAACCATGAGCCCTAAGTTTTAAGTAGCTGAAACCGGACTAAAAGAAAAGACAACACAACCGAAATAACCACCAAGAAATATCCACTTCCCGGAATTCAAAATTACTTACATAAAACACAGTACAACTAACAATACTTTGTCATTGGCTATGATAGATTACAAAAAAATATTTAAACACCGGTGAGAAAGACAGTAAAGGCAACAACACTCAGAAGCCTCCAGAGGGTCGGTCTTCCCGCATTCACTTAGGTGTGACAGGTGGTGAGCCCAACAACACTTGATTCGTCGGAACCCAACCAAGGGACAGCCACAGATCGACCCACAAACGACTTGCTTACCACAAATCGGTATATGAGAATTCAAACACAAAATGTTAAGGGGGGTGAGGCAATCCACAATCAAATATGTACACACTGTGTTGGACAGCGACAGCAGGTGAGGAAAATATACTGCCTGAAATTACGTTAGTGGCCAGGGCAGGTAACCGGAACACTAACGGCCACAAGGCAGAAAATCCCGCTGGTGCACTTGAATTGTAGTCAACCAATGTAGTTAATTCCGCCGCGTGGCGGCTAAATTTCAGCAATACAAACACTTGGTAATGCTCACAAGAAAACCTCTCCAACAGCGAACCACTGAAACGGACCACACAACGTGAATGGACGTGGCTTGGGTACTTGAAACCACTAATCAACTTTTACGTCCTGGGTCGGTGAACCAAGAAGCTCGTAGCGATCGGGCAGCTCCACACGCGCTCCGACACTGTGCAAGGACCGCCAGCGGACCCAGCCTACTGCACCGAGCGGACATAACTTCACTGTTCCGCAGCAACCAGCCGACTCCCCTCAGAACGCCGACAACACCTAAAATAGTCGTCAGTGGAAGTAACGCTAATTACACACACAACCTGACAAACACTTGGACGTAGACCTGAACGATTCCCAACAGTAGCTAAGCACGCACGAAGACAAATTGGGAGTCGATGCACACACACACACACACACACACAGCCGACTCATGAACGGTGCACGAGCCGAAACGCGTCATCCGGTAGGACGCTGACCGACGATCCACCAAGACGGTGGTCCAACTCAAGTGGTGCATGGCGGCATTGGTCGGGCGAGCCATGTCGACGCAGACCTCCTTCACTGCTGTTCCAACACGACTGCCCTAGTGCCGCATTGCAACTCCCGACAGGCAGATCCGGACTGCGCTCCAGACGCGTTCCAACTGATTGGCAGACCCGAACTCGCCATCCGCACTGGCTTACGATATACAACGTCCGGGAAGTAATAGCAGTCGACCAAAATTACTGTTGTTGTTGTTGTGGTCTTCAGTCCTGAGACTGGTTTGATGCAGCTCTCCATGCTACTCTATCCTGTGAAAGCTTCTTCATCTCCCAGTACTTACAGCAACCTACATCCTTCTGAATCTGCTTAGTGTATTCATCTCTTGGTCTCCCTCTACGATTTTTACCCTCCACGCTGCCCTCCAATGCTAAATTTGTGATCCCTTGATGCCTCAGAACATGCCCTACCAACCGGTCCCTTCTTCTTGTCAAGTTGTGCCACAAACTCCTCTTCTTCCCTATTCTATTCAATACCTTCTCATTAGTTACGTGATCTATCCATCTAATCTTCAGCATTCTTCTGTAGCACCACATTTCGAAAGCTTCTATTCTATTCTTGTCCAAACTATTTATCGTCCATGTTTGACTTCCATACATGGCTACACTCCATACAAATACATTCAGAAACGACTTCCTGACACTTAAATCTATACTTGATGTTCCCGGCCGCGGTGGCCGTGCGGTTGTAGGCGCTCCAGCCCGGAGCCGCGCTGCTGCTACGGTCGCAGGTTCGAATCCTGCCTCGGGCATGGATGTGTGTGATGTCCTTAGGTTAGTTAGGTTTAAGTAGTTCTAAGTTGGTCGCCGTCAACTCAGTGACAGTAGTAATTTAAATCAACGTAGTGAGGTAGAAGTACGTTAGAAACCGGGTCTAAAATACGTGATGGCGGGAACACGAGTCGCGCACGGTGCAGTTAGTAATTTCTTTAAATCGTTATACTTGTTCTAGAAACTTTAGAAATAGGCTTTCGCGAGATACTGGCGTATATCTGTGTCTGCCAACACACCTTTGTAAAAAATTCCATGACCCTCTTCCGCGAGTGAAACAAATCTGTTACTACTTGTGCATACTTATGTTTATGAATGCGTTAAATGCCCACTTGGTATGAGTACCAATCACTTGAGTATATTCGGTAGTTGCAACAGACATGCAATGTGTAAGCAGTCATCTTTTAAATTTGCATTGTACCAGTATCCTGCTGATGAACCGGAAAGTGCCACTGTCCGTAACTACCGTTGAGCCTATGTGATCACTCCATTTGGTATCCATAGGAACTGTTACACCCTGGTATTTGGACCAGACTGCTGATTACAGCTGTTACGCAGTGGTTCTGTACTCATACTAATTTTCCGTTTCTACGTTTTGTGTTCCACACAATGTTACATTTTTGAACATGTAAAACTAGTAACCAATTTTTTTGACACTTTAAAATCTTATCAGTATCTGAGTGGATACCTTTGCCTTTCTTTTTTTCTTTATTTCTTTCTTTCTGTCTCTCTCTCTCTCTCTCTCTCTCTCTCTCTCTCTCTCTCTCTCTCTCTCTCTCTCTCTCTCACTCACTCTGATATAGTAGCTTGCTTACAGATAACTGCATCATCATGGGTTTTCCGACCGCAGGCCTCCACCACTGATGATTTGCGCCAGTCGTTCTCCCACAATACATTTGTTGTCACCATTAGTCACCTCGTGTCGTCCGTTACAGCCTTCGTTTCCGTACAGCTTCATAGATCTATACTATTTGAGTTCTATACGCTATGAATAAAGGAAGTTATTATAACAAAAGGGAAGTCCTTTCTTCTCCAGGATGTCATTACTACTCTATGCACAAAAATGTGATGAGTAGACGAAGTGGTTGTGAGCGGATTCTGAATGGTGTAAATAACAAAGCAAATGCGGGAATCATGGCTGAACTTCAAAATGTTATTGCATGTAACGACTGCCAAGCTCCCACGTTGTGATTGAAGTGATACCCACCGGCTGAGAGAGAGTATTATGCAAAGTGACGACTGATTTCGCGTCAATTGAAGATTCATCCTCGGCTGACAGAGACTGTATTTAACAACTCAGAGTGGAGAGGTAACTGCCTCTGAGCTACTCTCCATCGTTTACATCAAACTGCTAATATTTACCGCACTGAAAGCAGTAGTCATAGTTAAAATTATGAGGATCGCGTTGAACTATGCTACAAGCAGGAATGTGATTCAGCAGCAGCAGGTAGGGGAATATTCTGCCATCTGAGGATGCTTCTTCCATTTAAATAACTTTGAATAAAATTATTTTACAGCCAGTGCGGAGCATTTTGTGCAAAATGTGAACTTGAAAATTCTTACCAACCTACGAGGCAGATGTCAAAAATTACGGAACTGCAGAAAAAGAATCCATGAATGAAAAGACGTGCTTCTTTCCTAAATTTTTGAAGAAGAACTTAAAGATTTGAAAGACAAAGGTTTGCATTTCATCGCAAATACAGTAAGCTTAGCCTGCAATGTGTAAAGCAAGAAGGCATGCTATCGGGAGAACCCAGAATCCTGACACCAGTTTGAAGATTCATCTGAATGAAGACATTATAAAGTTAAATGAAGGGAACAGCTTTTCGAAAATTGACGATGGATCTCTTCCTGACAAAAGGATCCTCCTCAACAGCTTTTCTTTTGTTCTGAATATTATTCCTGTCCGCAACTTGGATGCACGAACTGCTAAGATGATTATGCGATAAAGCTCGCTCTTGTCGGCTCTTGCAATCTTCGCGATTGTGTGGATGCTGTTTCTCTGAAAGTCTGATGATATGTCGTCAATCTCATACGTTCTACACACTGACGTAAATAGTCGTTGTCTTCCCAATTACCCCATTAGTTTTACAAATTCCTATGGAATGTAACCTTTCTGTTCTGCCTTATTTGATCTTAGGTCCTCCAAAGCTCTTTTAATTTTTGACTCTAGTGTTAGATCCCGTATCTCTTCCATATCGACTCCTGTATCTTTTTCTGTCACGGCGTCAGAGAAGTCCTGCCCCTCATAGCGGTCTTCAGTGTACTCTTTACACCTATCCGACCTCTACTCTTCATTTAACAGTTGGTTTCCTATTGCACTGTTAATGTTACCGCCCTAGCTTTTTACTTCACCGCCGGCCGGAGTGGTCGAGCGGTTCGAGGCGCTACAGTCTCGAAGCGCGCGACCGCTACTGTCGCAGGTTCGAATCCTGCCTCGGGCATGGATGCGTGTGATGTCCTTAGGTTAGTTGGGTTCAAATAGTTCTAAGTTCTAGGGGACTGATGACCTCAGCAGTTAAGTCCCATAGTGCTCAGAGCCTTTTTAACTTCACCTAAGGTTGTTTTCACTTTTCTGTATGCTGAGCTAGTCCTTCGGGCAGTCATATCTTTCATGACGTCTTCGCAATTTTTACGTAGCCATTTCGCCTTACCTTCATCTTTCTTTCAGTCCTACGTGACGTGTATTTCTGTATTCCTGAATTCCCCTGAACGTTCTTGTGCTTTCATCTATCGTCGATCAACTGAACTATGTCTTCTGTTACCCAAGGCTTCCTCATAGTTACGTGCTTTAAATATTTTTTTTTTTTTTTTTTTTTACAATTTCTGTAACTGCACTTTTTAGAGATGACCATTCCTCTTCAACTGAACTGCCTACTGAACTATTCACTACTGCACCTATATAGCCTCAGAGACTTCAAGCGTATCTCTTTATTCCTAAGTATTTCCGTATCCCACTTCTCTGCAGATTGTTTCTTTCCATCTGGTCTATCAATTTTCAATCTACACTTCACCATTGCTACACTGTGAATTGAGTCTCTCTCTGCTCCTGGGCAAGCCTTACAATTCAGAATATGATTACAGAATCTCCACTTCGCCATGATGTAATCAAACTGATATCTTCCCATATCAAACATGCACGACAAAGAGTTTAGATAAGAAGAGAATAGAAGCTTTTGAAATGTTGTGCTGCAGAATAATGGTGACGATTAAAACGGTAGATCACGTAACCAATGAGGAAGTGCTGAATAGAACTGACCACAGTTTGACTAGAAGAAGTGATCAGTTGGTAGGACACATTTTGACACATCAAGGGATTACGAATTCAGTATCGGAAGGAAGTGTGGGGGATAAAAGTCGTAGAGGGAGGCCAAGTGATGAACACAGTAAGCAGATTCAGAAGGGTGTAGGTTCCAGTAGTTATTGGGAGATGAAGAAGATTGCACAGGATGGAGTAGCATGGAGAGCTGTGTCAAACCAGTCTTCGGGCTGACGACCACAACAACAAGAAGAAGTCAGTCTGTCATTTAAAGTTATGTACTACTCAACTTGACAGCGTAGATACTTGTCGGTTATATATTACGTAATTTTTTGAGCAATAAGATGCCATTAATTTCTTACAGCGTTTAGTGTTACTCAAGGGAGTTCATTAGTTAACTTCCATAAGAGGTGAGAATTTGTTGACAAAGTTTGGTTCCGATTGAGTCGTTGTAGCTTATGACTAGTCATACTATTCCCAAATGTGAGTTTCCACGACAACAGATCTTATATTTTCTTACCGAAACACTAGCGTTGCTTCGTTTCTGCGCAGAAGTGTCAGAGCGGTAGTTGCCTGCAGTCAGGGAAACCAACGTTCTGCCTTTAGTAGTGAGTTTCCGCCGCCACTTCGGCGTCTACGTTCCTCTCGCTTACCATTTCCACATTACTTTTCCAAGGTTCTTGGCTCCATTCTGTTCGACAACGACCGAGGCGGGACGCTGAATTCATTAAAAGTTTTGTGTTTGCTGTAAGTGGTGAGTTAGGCTGCTGCCCACCATGGCCCTCCCCTACCACGCCACACCCTCCCACGCCTTATCCACCCCAAGGCACACCCCGCCCCTAACCTGAGATGCATTATGCACACCGCAGTCTCTGGCGCCAGTATTTGTGTTTGGGCATGGCCGTGTAGCTCCGTTTATCTTCCAATCGTCTCACGCTTTGCAAATTTAATCTCGACGTCTGTCGACGTTAATAAAACACCGGTTCTCCGTCGGCATCTGCTGGAGCTACACGGGAGCTGGCGGAGGAATCCTCGGCCGTTGTACGCAGGAAATTGTCCTGCCAGCTGCGACGCCTGCCGGCGATGGTGAGTCCCCAACCTCTCATCCCCCCCCCCACCCCCCCACACCCTCCTCGTAAAGGAGCGACTTTCCTCTGCCCCGCTCCTCTCTCCTCCATGCTCTTCACTGAATTTCTTCGGTGCGGCCGAAGGATGAGGGCCAGATATGGCAGGTACATTGCTCCGCGTAACCTGCCTCTGCAGCGGGACAATTTCCGACACTGTCAAATACGCCATATTCTGCGGAAATACCTTCCTAATTAACGAAGCGACGTCGAAGCAGAAACTCCCTCGTATAGCTCAATCTTGTAATACAAATTAAGGATCCAGCAAATGATTGTTCAACAGCGGACTGCGGTCGGTGCCCTGAAAACAGCTTTTTAGTCACATGGTAACTTCCAAGGTAGAACTTCATTGAGTAACATTTCTGACGACCGGTTTTCAATAAGACATTCGCTCGAAGAGAACAAGTGCTTTGGCGCTTACGGCGTCACGATTCGTCTTCTTTCTCCTGTTTTTAGCAACGCGCGTTGTAACGTAATGTTTTATATGCACACGAGATATATTATGTTTCAATACCCCATGTCTTGTAAAAGGGTTATTATTTTCGTTATTTTGAAATCACTACCTTACTTTTGGGTCGTGTCTAACGATTAAGCTTAAATGAGAATCGTCACTGTCACCTACTGAAATCATGCTAGTTCCGAAGTATTTTTCTGCCTCAGTTACATATTTCAAACTGACTTATCGTTCAATAAAACGGTTGGCTTTACTATATAGTGTTGTGGAACAACTGAACAGTAATCTTCCTATCTGTCCAAAAACAGGAGAGCAAGATTGGCGTAAAACGTCCGCTCAAAAATGAGGTCGTTAGGGACTGAGCACAAATTCGGATTAGGAATGGACTGAGATTAGATCGTTTTGCCCTTTTCAAACGAAGCACCAAAAGATTGCTTGGATCGATTTAGTGAAAACACAAAAATTGTAAACCTGCGCGGCCGGACGGGAATATGAACCGTTGCCCTCCCGAATGCGAGTACACTATGAAAACCAATAAGCCACCTAGTTCGGTAGTCGGCCCGAAACTCCCAGCAGAAAACACGAATGAACTGTTATACTCCTCCAGCTAAGTGTATCAAAATACGATTTACGTTACATGTACATTCAAATTCAGCATCTTTTTATTCAGAACTATGAGTATTTATCACCAGTAGAGTGGGCAAAATGCAGTAACTCTATTTGCCGCTGCTTAAACCAAAGGAAAGTAGTGGCAAGATTCAACCAGATGGCCCGAACTGACGTACGCCAATAATGAAAAATTGTCGAAAATGATCCAATATAACCATCTTCAGAACTTATATGAAATACTTACAATTATCATTACTATCACGGTTCTTGTATAGTTACACATGTTTAGTACTTATTTGTCTTCAATTACTATATTTGTATTTACTGAAATAATCACCAACCCACTTGCACACAAGAAATATTTATTTCCTTAACCGGTTTCAGCCACTGTGTAACTTTCCTCACATCTCATTAATTGCGAGTGTCAAAAACAAGATGCATGGATCAAGTTTCTGTTGTCATGTGGATCATAATGCCTGTATAAAGAGGTATAAGGAAGCTACTCGCCGTAATGAGATAGTTACAGCCTTCTGAAGACGGCCGCTAAGTGCCTGAAATTGGTAAAGGGAATAAATATTTCTACTGGGCAGCTGGGTTGCTGATTACTTCAATAAACCTACTCCATTACAAATTATTATAATGTAAGCTCTAATCTCATTTAATTGTAAATAAATAATGAATGTCAAATTTTCTAATAGAAAACTGCTCCGAAAGTGAAAATAAAAACACTTCCGATTACTGTTAGTATCCTTCTATGTCTTTGCTCTCTCTCAGTAAGTAAAATGTAGAGCACAAAATAACATAAATGTCATGTGGCCATACTTTCGCTACGAAATCTCCGTTCTTAAGTAGACATTGGATTACTCTCTAAACCAACCCCGGCTCCCTGTTGATTTCCGTCTAGAATCCCACTGCCACCCTATTCTTCCACCATTACGTGTAGCGATGCTACTCCATTTTACCTTTTTAGGACACTGCCTTGAATAATCAGTTGATATAAAATGTGTAATTACAGCGCACTTAAATACACATCAAATGAAATTTTGCATCACCTCGTTTCCGAGAATTCCGGAACCTGTAGAGAAAATTGGAATAGAGAACAACATAAACATCATTTTCGCCAGGCTTATTGCTCATGAAAACCACACATTGCATGTTGTACCACCACACAGTGAGACCTTCAGAGATGGTGGTTCAGATTGCTGTACACACCGTTACCTCTAATACCTATTAGCACGCCCTCTTGCACTGATGCATGCATGTATTCGTCGTGGCATACTATCCATAAGTTCATCAAGGCACTGTTGGCCCAGATTGTACCACTCCTCAACGGCGATTCGACGTGGATCCCTAAGTGTGGTTGGTGGGTCACGTCATCCATAAACAGCCCTTTTCAATCAAGCCCAGGCATGTTCGATAGGGTCCATGTCTAGAGAACATGCTGGCGACTCTAATCGAGCGATGTCGTTATGCTGTAAGAAGACATCCACAAGATGTGCACTGTGGGAGCACGAATTGTCGTCCATGAAGACGAATGCCCCCACAGTATCTGCCGATACGATTGCACTATTGGATGGAGGATGGGATTCACGTATCGTGCAGGCGCTACGGCGCCTTCCATGACCAACAGCGGGGTACGTAGGTCCCACATAATGCCACCTCTAAACAGCTGGACAGTAAGGCGTTCAGCCTGACCTTGTTGCCTCCAAACACGTCTCCGACTATTGTCTGGGTGAAGACATGTGCGACACTCATCGTTGAAGAGAACGAGATGCCAATCCTGACCGATCTTGTCGGCATGTATCTGGGCCCATCTGTACCTGTAATGCCACCCGAAAACACCAGGGAATCTCCACCTTGCTGCCCTCGCTGGGCAGTGTGTCTAAGGCGTTCAGCCTGACTGAGTTGCCTCCAAACACGCCTCCGACTATTGTCTGGTTGAAGAAATTTGCGACACTCATCGGTGATCAGGATGCCAATCCTGAGCAGTCCATTTAGCATGTTGTTGGGCCTATCTGTACCGCGCTGCGTGGTGTCGTGGTTGCAAAGATGGATGTCGCCATGGACGTCGGGAGTGAAGTTGCACATCGTGCATCCTATTGCACACAGTGTGAGTCGTAACACGACGTCCTGTGGCTGCACGAAGAAATCTATTCAACATGTTGGCTTTGCTGTCAGGGTTCCTCCGAGCCAAAATCCGTAGGTAGCAGGCGGTCATCCACTGCAGTAGTAGCCCTTGGGTGGCCTGAGCAAGGCATGTCGTAGACGGTTCCTGTCTCTCAGTATCTCCTCCATGTCTGAACAACATCGCTTTGGTTCACAGCGAGACGCCTGGACACTTCCCTTGTTGAGTGCCCTTCATGGCACAAAGTAACAATGCGGACGCGGTCGAACCGCTGTACTGACCGTCTAGGCATGGTTTACTTACAGACAACACGAGCATTGTACTTCCTTCCTGGTGGAATGACTGGAACTGATCGGCTGTCAGACTCCCTCTGCTGCTCATGCATGGTTGTCTTACATCTTTGAGGGGGGGGGGGGGGGTTTAGTGACTCCTCTGAACAGTCAAAGGGACTGTGTCTGTGATGCAATGTCCACAGTCAATGTTTATTTTCAGGAGTTCTGGGAACCAGGGTGATGCAAAATTTCTTTGATGTGTGAATATAAGAAATCATTGCTACATTGTGTGAATATTACTTATAAGATTACTAACTGAAAATATAGCTTAGCAAATGCATCGCCCATCGCCATTTGTGACGTTCTCTAATGATACGAAGGAATTTTCCTGATAGTGGTTTTTGTGGGCATGTATGGTATCTTTAGAAGTTTCCATCCTCTATTCAATGCTGCACGGAGTAAAGAGTTATCTGACATCGTCTGCGAAAAATTAAGTTCACTATTCTAATAACCTTTGTCAAGTTTATTAATGAAATACTACATGTTGAAATTTCAGAATCCAAAGGTATAACAGGACATATACATCTACATCTACATCTATACTCCGCGAGCCACCTTACGGTGTGTGGCGGAGGGTACTTATTGTACCACTATCTGATCCCCCCTTCCCTGTTCCATTCACGAATTGTGCGTGGGAAGAACGACTGCTTGTAAGTCTCCGTATTTGCTCTAATTTCTCGGATCTTTTCGTTGTGATCATTACGCGAGATATATGTGGGCGGTAGTAATATGTTGCCCATCTCTTCCCGGAATGTGCTCTCTCGTAATTTCGATAATAAACCTCTCCGTATTGCGTAACGCCTTTCTTGAAGTGTCCGCCACTGGAGCTTGTTCAGCTTCTCCGTAACGCTCTCGCGCTGACTAAATGTCCCCATGACGAATCGCGCTGCTTTTCGCTGGATCATGTCTATCTCTTCTATTAATCCAACCTGGTAAGGGTCCCATACTGATGAGCAATACTCATGAATCGGACGAACAAGCGTTTTGTAAGCTACTTCTTTCGTCGATGAGTCACATTTTCTTAGAATTCTTCCTATGAATCTCAACCTGGCGCCTGCTTTTCCCACTATTTGTTTTATGTGATCATTCCACTTCAGATCGCTCCGGATAGTAACTCCTAAGTATTTTACGGTCGTTACCGCTTCCAATGATTTACCACCTATGGCATAATCGTACTGGAATGGATTTCTGCCCCTATGTATGCGCATTATATTACATTTATCTACGTTTAGGGAAAGCTGCCAGCTGTCGCACCATGCATTAATCCTCTGCAGGTCCTCCTGGAGTACGTACGAGTCTTCTGATGTTGCTACTTTCTTGTAGACAACCGTGTCATCTGCTAATAGCCTCACGGAGCTACCGATAGTGTCAACTAAGTCATTTATGTATATTGTAAACAATAAAGGTCCTATCACGCTTCCCTGCGGTACTCCCGAAATTACCTCTACATCTGCAGATTTTGAACCGTTAAGAATGACATGTTGTGTTCTTTCTTCTAGGAAATCCTGAATCCAATCACAAACCTGGTCCGATATTCCGTAAGCTCGTATTTTTTTCACTAAACGTAAGTGCGGAACCGTATCAAATGCCTTCCTGCAGTCCAGGAATACGGCATCAATCTGCTCGCCAGTGTCTACGGCACTGTGAATTTCTTGGGCAAATAGGGCGAGCTGAGTTTCACATGATCTCTGTTTGCGGAATCCATGTTGGTTATGATGAAGGAGATTTGTATTATCTAAGAACGTCATAATACGAGAACACAAAACATGTTCCATTATTCTACAACAGATTGACGTAAGCGAAATAGGCCTATAATTACTGTATATGCTGCTACGTATGAATAACTGTTAACAGTTAAGCGATAAGGTTGTTCTCATCAAAACTGGCAGTAAACCGACACCTACAACACCAACAACAGTTCAGGCACATGGTCCATACAAGCACTTACAGAAAAGACTTCCTGACACTTCAATCTATATTCGATGTTTACAAAATTTCTCTTCTTCAGAAGTGCTTTCCTAGTCATTGCCAGTCTACATTTTATATCCTTTCTATTTCGGCTATCATAAGGTATTTTGCTTTGCAAATAGCAAAACTCACCTACTATTTTAAGTGTCTCATTTCCTAATCTAATTCCCTCAGCATCACCTGATTTAACTTGACTACATTTCGTTATCCTTGTCTATCGTTTGTTGATGTTGATTTCATATCCTCATTTAAAGATACTGTCCATTTTGTTTAACGGCTCTTCCAGGTCCTTTGTTGCTTCTGACAGAATTCCTTTACTGCTTGCTCAGTGCACAGATTGAACAACACCGGGAGTCGGCTACAACCCTTTCTCACTCCCTTCTCAACCACTGCTTCCCGTTTATCAAGTCGACTCTTATAACTTCCATCTGGTTTCTGTACAAGTTGTAAATATCCTTTTGCTCTCTGTATTTCATCCCTGCTTCCTTCCGAATTTCAAAGAGAATAATCTAGTCAACTTTTTCAAAAGATTTCTCTAAGTCTACAAATGCTATAAACTTAGTTTTCCCTTTCCATAACGAATTATCTAACGCAAGTCGTTGGATCGGTGTCGCTTCGCTGGTTCCTGCAATTTTTCGAAATCCAGACAGAACTTCCCCAAGGTCGGGTTCTATCAGCTTTGCCATTCTTCTGTAAAGAATTTGCGTTAGTGTTTTGGAAACACAATTTACTAAACTGATAGCTCAGTAACTTACGCACCTGTTAGAGCCTGCTTTCCTTGAAATTGTAATTATTATAATTTTCTTCAAGTCGGAGGGTATTTCGCCTGTCTCATACATCTTGTTCACCAGATGGAATAACTTTCTCACGGCTAGCTCTCTCAAGGCTGTTAATAGTTCTGACAGAATGTTGTTTACTACCTAGGACTTAAGTCTTTTAGTG
The DNA here is from genome assembly GCF_023864345.2 of Schistocerca serialis cubense. Taxonomy (NCBI): domain Eukaryota; kingdom Metazoa; phylum Arthropoda; class Insecta; order Orthoptera; family Acrididae; genus Schistocerca; species Schistocerca serialis. The sequence goes on from NC_064644.1 coordinate 67,775,238, forward strand.
ATTTGTGAAAGTCTTCTCGAAGTTTCATATCTCCAATCAGTACTCTTCCCTTCCTATAATGTTGATTTCAAAATGATCTCCCTTGAGCGGACCCTCTATGTACTTCTTCCTCCTTTCACCTTTCCCTTATTTAGTTAGGACTGGTCTTCCATCTCAGCTCTTGATACTCACACAGCTGCTGCTCTTTTCTCCACGCGCCTCTTTAATTTTCCTGAAGGTGGTATCTATCTAACCCCTAATGAAGTATGCTTCTAAATCCTTACATCTGTCCTCTAGCCATTACTGCTTGACCATTTTGCATTTAATATGAATCTTATTTTTTAGACGTTTGTATTTCCTTTCTCCTGCATCACTTGCTCCATTTATAAATTTTTCATGCATGTTGTTTTCACCTCCAGAATAGTTTTTCCATTACGAAACATAAAATTGTTGACTGTCGTATGATAGTTCCACACAGTTTCTTAAAAACTCTTCTGCTGTCCCTTGCCTGGATAAAATATTATGCGATTGATAGTCCGCCTTGATGGAAATCAGTTTTGTTTTTCTTTCCTGCTCCAAACTAATTTCTGCGAGGATATCGCCATCATCAGTTGGTTTCTTTATTTCTCATAATTAGCATCTTTATTATCATTACAAAAAATGCTACTACGTGTATACTGCGTGGTTCCAGATAATTGGCTGTTTCAACAGTTTTACAATAGCTTTTTGCTTTCTAACCAGTGCTTGGTTTTCTAGTTCGCTATCGTTTTTTTCAGCAAGTTTCCTGTGTTTGTTCAACTCATAGCAATTCGTATGAATCACAACTTAGGACATACAAGCAGAAACTTGCGGGGTAACATCTAAAAGATGCTCGGGCTCACATGCAATTCCTCTTCGTCGAAATGTCTTGGCTCAAACTCATCTAGGGGTTGAATCGCAGGTGTCGAATTACACGCCCCAAATTAGACATTTGTGAACTTTTGGTTAAATTGTCTGGCTGATGGCAAGTTTGCGAAATTGTATAAACATACAACGTTAATATAACATATAACGACAGTAACAATAATATAGGGATCTAAATTAACGACCCATAAATGATGTAGGCTACACAGTTGCAATTTGCTTAGAATTAAGTTTAATCAGAAATTACAATTACTATTACTGTCGAGTGCATGTCCAATTGACACAGCTCTATCATTCACAGTCTCATCGTAAATCACAAGTCCAATACTCCACCTCATTAACTACGCGAAAAGTTAGAGTTCAGACCAGGCGCGCGGCTGCTCACCGTTCAGAGATTTAGTCCCGAGATACCACACAACGCGAAATTTCCTAAGTCGTTTCACTTCCTAGCTGCCTGAAGACCGACCGTCGTCTTTCGCGTCTCCACCAGCTCTGTCCCTCTGCCCGTCCCCGGCTGCGTTTCCCACGCGTCGAATATCCTCTGTCAACTAACTAGGGCAGTTCCCTTTTCTGTAGCCGTCCATCCGATTGGCTACAGTTTATTCTACATTATTTTACATTTTTACATATTTAAATAATCAAAGCTTGACCACTTTCACATTCTCAATAAAGTAACAATAATGTCCATTACATAATAAACGTTAAATTCTTTTACATACAACCAATACAATTTCCGTCTTAGCTCTGAATACCACGGCCAGTAGTCTAGCACCAATGTTCTTTCTGATAAATAAATAAAGAACTAAAGTAACTATTACGAACTAAATTTTACAACAAATATTCTATTACCTAATGATTCAATAAGGTGTCATGCAGTCATCGTTCATTGTGTTTTGTGGGAAGGAAATGATGATCTGACGCTTAACTGTAAACGCTGATAATTTAAATTTACTATATCTTTTAAACAAACGAAGTTACAGAGTTGATATTTACAACGTTTGTCATTTTAATATGCGCTTCTATATGAAATGTCGATCGTGAAGACCGACCAAGGCGTTCAGATCTTAGCAATCAAGTCTTTGATACAAAACTTGTTAATTTCACTTTAACAGTAAATCCTAAACTATTGTAGATATGTCAGTGTTCTAATTTTATTGAGATCATCATGAATATTTATGGAGGATGGCCGATTTAAATTACTATGGCTTCATTCCCTGCACTACTACAGAATTAAATAGTTTTCACAAATGTTTCCCTTTATGGACAAGCTTAGGTCCGCCATATTTAACACTGTTACGTCTCCTCGGCTTCTAATAGGTTTCCCTATGACGGATGACGTAGATTCTTGTCTGTCTCACTCGCACACTACAGCGCTTAGGCCTGATTCAGCACAATAGACGTCTGTGAATTGCCCCATCTCGTGGCGAATCTGCGCTCTTTGTGGTACACGGTCCTGGGCGACAGGGTTCGTTTCACTATGCCCGAAGGCTGACACTTTCAGCCATATATTTAAATTAGAGCAAAATGCTCGTTAACTCAGTAACTCTCGAACAAGGTACACATAAATGCATTGAAAAGTGACAACTCGCGTTCCACTTGGCCCAGAACACTTCAAAAATAAAACCCACCACTCCACAAATATGGAAACTCGTCTACACATGCTGTAACGCAGCAATAATTTCAACCATAAACTAATAATAAAAGAGTATCACTACGCACAACAGGCTATAGTGGAAGGCAAAGCGTAGTAAATGAAAACACATTTTTTTAGCAACACACTCTTTGCTACCTAAAGAGAACATATACTGGACACGGAACAGAAATATCAAACACACACGCACACCAAACGTCGCCATTCTCCTGTCACACACAGATACCAAAGTGGGGGAGAGAAGTCATCAGTACTCCAGCTACAGCTATCAAAACTTTCTCTCGGATACTCGAACCACCAAGATGCCGTAATGTTTAGAACTAACGCCAAAATATTAAGTTATGTTATTCTGTGTTTTTGGAGCTACTAACACAGCAGAGCAACTAATGTTAGTACATGACAGATTATGGTACAAAATAGCACAGTACATGACAGATTATGGTACAAAATAGCACCCACCAAAACTAGTAACATTACTATACATATTATGTATAATTGTCTTATCTAACTTCCTTATCAGGTTTTATTTGATGTGACTTCTGTACAACCATGTAAATGTTTTATTGACTATTTACTATTTACGGATCTGGCGTTTCAACTGCAAGGTTCCTTTCTGACAAGAGTTAGTCGACGGGTAGCAGGCAAAGTTTTCGCATCTTGCGAATTGAACTAGGCAAGGAGAACTGGAAGATTATACACTATAGCCGCGGATGTGGAATTAATTTGGCTTATTAGTCGTGGCATCCTTTGGTTAAATTCGTACTATGAAAATCCGACACTCAGAAGAGATTTTTCGGAATTAGTTTCACAGCAGTAGCCACGGATACTACCGCCGCCTTTTTTGGACAGCCACAGCAGATCGACACCACCACCATCCACATCTCAGAGTGTCTCTTGAGCGCCGTGTAATTCCCTGGAGCACTTACGTGGTTCATTTTCAATGTTGAGCACTCGCATTGTATCCTTACTCGTTTACATAGACATGATCCTATACCATATGCTAAGATATTTCCGGCTATTGACCAGTATTGAGTAAAAAATTGTTTCAACGAACTTTCACTCCAGTTAATAAACTTTGCCGAGCAGTAAATTTCACAATTATTTGGTGAGAATAGGTTTTGAAGTACTCCACGTATTTTTCATAAAAGGATAGTTGAAGTTTCCCAAAGTTCAATTGTCAAGTAAAGATCTGATGTATTCAGTTTAAGAATCGTTCCTCTTGAATTCTCAGTACAGTATTACAGTTACCGGCAAAAACTGTGATGATTGATAGCAGTTACTGGGTAGTAGACTGTGAAGGGCCAGAATTGAGATAATTACTGTACATCTTTGGAAGTAGCAGTGTTTATAATTTCTTGTGTATATATTTAATAGTGCTTCTTATATTGTGTTGTAACTAAAATGTTCAGTCTTGAACTGTGTCTACTGATAAATTAGCTTTGGGTTCCCATTTTAATTGTTGAGAGAGTTTTAAGTTTCATATTGCAGTTACAGCATTAAATAAGCGCACTTGCTAGCGATCTAATTTTTGTGTTCTATAATAAGAAACTGGCTCCTACTATTCAAACTGTACTAGATTCAGGTAACAAACGTTTCATTTGAGCTAATTTGTACAAGGAAGGAATGCACTTTCAGAATACCAACAGTAATATGAATAGGGACTGTCATTAGCTGACAACCATTTCAGGGACAGTATCTTCCAATAATTAAGCTAGTAAAAGAACCTCTTACCCAAGTTAGTATTGCTCCACCATTAGTAACAATTTACCTATAATAATCATTAGCTTTCGGATTTGATATAGAGACAATAAGTGTTACTGAGAGACAATTTTTGCAAAAAAGGTTAATAGTCCTTTTGCGTTGTTCACACCAAACTACTGTTATATTGCTTGACATATTGCAATGCTGCTTCGTATCTTATTTGCAAAACATAATTTCAGTATCAAGCAAAGTCAACCGTAGTAGTTAATTTCATGAATCATGCTAGCTCTTGATAAACTTTTCCTAATTAGGCTTGCGACCGTTTACTTTTGCGTAGTTGTAGTTTACTTTATTACTAATAGAACCTGGTTTCGGTTCCATTTTGTTCTGTTGTTGCTTCCTTTCAATAGAAACCTTTAGAGAAACAAACACAGTCCGATACCTTCCAAAACGTACGGTCACGGTCAAATAAGTATCCTTTCACAGGAGCAACACCTTCGGTGCACTGTCAATTTGGTAGTAGCCTGTAGTGTTGTGAACTGTGTCCACAACATTACCACAAGTCCAGTGGTATAACACTTACATATGTAAATTCCCTTTTTCGTATCTGTTCATAACAGCCGCTCATACCGTTGCAGATGATATGCTGTATGCCCATGAAACGGCAACAAACGTAAAACTATGCCGACAAAACGGCAACAAACATAGAAAGAACGTAGTTACTAAAAAATAAAAAGATGTTATAAAACCATCACACAATACGGTATGTGGAACCAAACAGTACACATATAATAACCTTTTTGCAGTGTTTGTTACGACGCCAATTTGGCATGTTTTACAAAAAATAATTCCACTAATGATGGCAATATCTTCGCTGAAAATCGTTTGCAAATGAAACCAAACAGAAGTATTTTACATCCACATTGATCCACAGTACCGTACATCAGTATCAAGCTCATTATTTAAACTTAATTGTCATCAACTCGTATTTGTTTCTCGTTTTATGTTGACCTGTTGTTCACATAGTTCGTGTTGGCTTTGATTACGATGTATTCAATCGCAGTTTGTTTGAAAATATTTTTACTACATTATGTCAAACAATGAAATATCCAGGATATAATGTAATAATGTCTGCTGAGTGTGTGTGCGTGTGTGTGTGTGTGTGTGTGTGTGTGCGTGTGTGTGCCTGTCATCTATTTTTGACAAAGGCCTTGTTGGCCGAAAGCCTACTTCATGATAGTGTTTTTGTGGCGTCTGTCTGTGACTCAGAATCACTGGTGAGTAGAAACTGTATTACATTATGCACTTTTTTAAGATTGCTCTTTGGTTTGCCTGGGTAATGCGTATTTATAGTCACGCTGCTAAAGTTGGTTTAGCTGCGCAAACATAAAAACGTAACCTTTGGCTGTTGATAAAGTGTTTTTAATCCAGGCTCTTGTTCGCACTCAGCCTGTGCCACCTGTAATATTTGAATCACGCCTGTTGTTGATAGTGTTTCGATATAACCAGGACCAAATCGCACTCATTTCAACATTATATTCGGTTTAGTCAATCGGATCGTTTTCACAGTACACCTGAAGTTTCAGTGTGAATAAAATCATTATGTGTTGTGGTATATGGAATTTTTTCCTAACACATGAGTAGCTTCAACTGTTATTTAGAAAAGCAACAAATAATACATTTTGTGACATCCTTCATTGGCGTTTTCGTTGTATGTTACTGAGGCAGGAAGTACGATTGGCCGATTGGGGAAACAAATACGAAGAGGAGTAATGTAGTACAGCTGCTAATATCTTTTTTTTTTTTTCGATATAGTTCCTTGCGTTAGGTCGGGGCGGACGTCACAAGACATCAGTTCAAGTTGATCGTTGATTCCTTGATTGAGTTTTTTTCTTACAGAGAGCACGCAGCCCTCTGACCGAACACTTTGAAATACCTGCCGTCTCGAGGCATTGTTACCAGACTTTCAGGCAAAGGCAATGAGTTAGGTTTCACCTTCGGGCAAGAAGAAATGAAATGATCGTGTGGCATTTTGGCCGGGATATACCCTTCAGGGTTCGGCCGCCTTATTGCAAGTCTTTTAGTTGACACCACTTCGGCGACTTGCGTGTCAGAGATGATGAAAATGATGATAAAGGACAAACAACAGCTAGACCTTCCCGGAATTCGAACCCAGGCACCCTTGAATGGTAGGCGGTAAGGTTACCGCTGCGCTACGGAGACGGACGAGGCAAGAAGAGTCGTCTGCACAGGCCATTACACGATGCTTGGGTGTCGGCTACGCGAAGCTATTTCGTGAAACACTGAACATATGCTTTATGGTAGTGACGCAAGATCAACTGCACCCGTTGATAGCCGCTTCCTACAAAGTATGGCTCGTGCATAACGCGAGGAGGTCAGCGGACAGCCTCTTCTGTGCTGACTGCGAGAGTCGCGTCAATCCAGGCAGCATGAGACCGTTTCTATGGATGTGCAGGATCTGTCAGTCGCCTGTTGATCGTCGTAGATTAGTGTGGCGACGCCCATGCACCAAAGGACATTTCGAACACACAGCCTCATTCGTTTAGCAGAGAAGGGGGTTACAGATCATTTCTTCCGGTATCTTGTACTAGGGTCCGACTAACCTTACGAAGTTGAGGTTAATGTGAAGGCTGCGCAGTATCGAACCGGTATCTCTTATTTGCCAACCCTAGAGTCAACAATTCTACATAAGGACTACAAAGGACGAACATACACTGATGAAAGGCTGTAGCTAGACAAGAACTAGGAATGATAAGGTTCCACGTGACGAAACATAAAATCTGAAACAGAGAAGACAATTTATTTATAAAAGTGTTACAGCAAGTATTAACGAATTTATTAACAAGTCTTCACTAACTCTGAGAAACTTCAGTAAATGCCAACAAGAGAAAAGTACAAGTTTAGAATTAGGAAGTCAACAATTTAAACGAGGATAGCAAACTATTAATTTTCTCCAAAAGCAAACAAATAAATAATAAAAATGCAGAATTAGATACTGAACAACTTAACTAAAGATAGCTGACTGTTAACCTTCAGCTGACTGCGGTGGTTCTGTTTCAACATAGATTAACAAGGACAGCATTATCGAAAAAAGAGAAAACATTTCAGTTAGTAGATGCTGCATTCCAATAAACTAAAACGATTGGACACTTAGTTAGAAGCTCAAAGCAGACAGTGACCAGTATTAAAGAACACTAGAAAAATTGACAACCCTAGAAGATGCACAGATAAATTTAAGAAACAACGCCTAGCTGCGTCTTCCTAACAGTAATATATGTAATCCTGTTCACCCAGGCTATCCCAGGTAATTATCCCAAATTACATATCTGGCTCGAATTCATAAACAAGTATATTTGTAAAATAAACGGACAGAAACTCTCAGTAACACGCACAAGGTTTCAATTGAGATAGGAAAAGTTAACTTAACTTTACGCCGAGTACACACTACAGGCATGATTCATTATATTTATGAATTACCAAGGAGCACAAAGGCAATAAACAGCCATAAGCCTTAAGCAAAAATATTTGCAGATGTAGCTACCGGTAAACAGGTCTTGGCAATACTGGGGTTTTTCGGAAACATACTAAATCACACTCCTTAGGAGCCCCACGGCACAAAGGATAACTCCAAGTTAACTTTAAGTAGCTCTCCAAGGAAGTCCACGTGTCTCAGCCATCCCACTTTACCTGCATTACCCGTAGATCTCAAACCGCACACGTAATACCAAGCCCGTCTTCCACCACATTCCAGTGTCCTGTTTCTCAGGTACGTAAGGTGGCAGATTGGGACGCAGACTTTCGCTGAAATAGTCATCCAATTGCACAAGTTACTCGCAGCATGCATATCCCACGTAAGTCCTGCTGAAGGACGGCCATCCTCCTGTATTTAAAATGGTTCATATGGCTGTGAGCACTATGGGACTTAACTTCTGAGATCATCAGTCCCATAGAACTTAGAACTACTTAAACCTAACTAACCTAAGGACATCACACACATCCATGCCCGAGGCAGGATTCGAACCTGCGACGTAGTGGTCGCGCGGTTCCAGACTGTAGCGCGTAGAACCGCTCGGCCACCCCGGCCGGCTCCTGTTTTTATTTTATTTATTTATTTAAGCGTATGGTGATTTTATACAATATACAATTGAAATAAGACAAGTGATCTTACACAATATATATGTGATATAAGACAAGATTAAACCTTAAAGTCCATGTTTCTGAACCAATTAATTAAGCTGGTTGTGAGACTGAACAAGTCCTCAGGAATTTCAGGGTATGAATGAAGTTTTCGCCGTAAGTGAGGTTCAGGGATGTGACTCAATACAGGTAACCAGTGGCATGAGGTTGATATGATGCAACGAGTAATGCAGCGCAATGTGTTGTTCAGTTTTGTGTCCACCTTTTGCACATGAACACTTTCCAGCCAGACAGGTTCACAGTACTCGGCAGCAGAGTACACAAGGCTGATGCCAGGTAAACGCAGACAATCAGCAGAGGTTCCTCAGGTGGTACCACGGAGCTTATGTAGTATGTTGTTCCTTGCAGCAACTTTATGAGAAAGCTTGGTGATGTGCTCTTTGTCGCTCACGCTGATTCCGAGATATTTTGGGAAAAGATTGTACCTCAACGTTTGTCCATTGAGCAAAACTCTTGGTTTTTAATTCGCTGCTCGATTCGCTAGATGGAAATAAGAGACATCAGTTTTTGATCTGCTTGGGTGAATCTCCAGGTCTTAAAGAAAGTTGACATCTTCTCCAGATCCTCTGTAAAAATTTGTTCACCATCTTCGAAATTACTGGTCTGTGCTAGCAGTGCGATGTCATCAGCATAGATGGATTTAGTTGATGTTGTGGTTGATACATCATTAATGTATAAATTGAATATTGATGGGGTTAAAACGGATCCCTGTGGTAGTCCATTATTAAACTTCCGTTTGTGCCTTTCAGAGCTGCCTAGAAACACTTCAAATTGCCTTTCACTAAGTATGCTGGATATTAGATCAACAATTTCTCGATTTGGTACAACTTGCAGTAGCTTGTAGATCAGTCTCTGTCGCCAGACAGTGTCATACGCGGCTGTCAAGTCAATGAAGACAGCTGTTGATATCAGGTGGCCTTGAAAACCTGCTTCAATATGGGTAGGTAGATCAAGAACTTCATCTGTGCAGCTGCGTTCTTGTCTGAAGCCAGCTTTTTCAAGAGGGGTAGCAGCCACGACGAACGGTGCTATTCTGGTTAGAAGGACTCGTTCCAAAAGTTTGAATGTACAACGGAGAAGTGCTATAGGGCGGTAGCTTTCAGGGCTATCTTCAGGCTTACCTGGTTTGAGAGTGGCTACAACCTTCGACAGTTTGAATTGTCTGCGAAGTTTGTTCTCTTTGAGTATGTAAGTGAAGAGCGAAGTGAGCCAGGGTATGCAGTGTGAGCCCATGTTCTTAATAAACTCATTATAGATGTAGTCACGGCCAGCAGCCTTACCAACTTTCAGTTGCTTGACAGCACTTTCTACTTCCGCTATGCAGAAGGGCCTGGAAAGCGGCTCGTTTTTTGGGGCACTTCGTTGGAGGTTGGAGAGATTACATTTTACTGCTCTGGTATGATTCTTGTCTCTCTTTGCCCTTGTGAAGTCTGCGATCCGGTTGGCTAAGAGGTCGGGACTCAGTTTAGGGTACGACTTTCTGAGGTGTTGCTTGCCAGTTCGGCCATTCAAGACTCTCCATGCTTTCGTACTTCACTTGGTAAAGTTCATTTCTTTGGGTGTTGCTTCCCATTTCTCTCGTCTGCTCTTGTTTAAAGAGTGGAGTTGCTGTGAGCCCACTGTTTGATTCCTAGAACTTTGGTATTCTTAATATAAAGCCTTACTTTCTTGGCCCCAGCCAGGCATATATTCCTTTCCGTAACCCCAAGGAATCTCTGACTTAGCGGCTTTGATAACTAGTCTAACGAATTCATCATAGTTGTTGCTGTTGTCTGTTAGTTCTTCGCAGCTAAGTTGGAGTCAAGGTCTTTTGAGAATCCATCCCAGTTAGCTCGTTGAAAATTTTATCTGGGTAGGGGCATTGAGTTTACAAGGGGAATTTTTAAACCAATTTATGTCATAACTGGACGTTGTTGACAGTTTGGGGAGCTAGACAGAACAGTACGAGTGGAGTTAAGTGGTTGATCTAACTGATCTTTAGACACAAATACCCAGTCTGGGTTGTAATCCTTATTCCAGCGTGCAGAGTGGAAGGTTCCCCTGTCTTTCACATTAAAGACCAGGTACATGCTGGTAGTTTCTGCCCATTGAGCTAGTGACTCCCCATTGACAACCACAGTGTCGTACCGCCAATCCGTGTGATGGCTGTTAAAGTCTGCAGTGTATTAACAAGGATGATCGAAAGCCGGCAGAACTGTGTAGGTCCTATTCACACTTGGAGGCTTGTACAGTGTAACACCGAAATGCAGGATGCATGGCACCTGCTACCCATACATAATTTTTTTAATTCTATGTAAATATTTGTAATTTAAATGCTTCCTTTTAATAAGTAGGGACATTGCTTCACTGTATGTGTACATTTAGGTAGAAGTCTGTTGACATTTCGTTGTATTTGTTTGTGTTTTACTGTGAAACTTATAAGCTCTGGGTAAAAGCCAAACGAATAGTTATTTGCATCGACCAACAACGATAATAGCACTCCTTGTGCGTTGTAAAATCTTTGGGTAGGTAGTTGTTGCGCAGAGCACGCGGAGAGAGCGGGAGACGGATTCCGTCGCTTGTAGTGTGCGGAAAGGTGGTGTTAACACTCTCGCAGTAGAGAGTACCATTTCAGCCGCATCATGAACGAGCGCCGGCCAGATGACTAGTAGCAGGAGGAAGGACAGTGGACGGGCGGAAGAGGCTGTATTAATTACGATTGCCCGTTCCTGTAATTAGCCGTGGCCCCACAAGATGCTACCGTCTTTAACAACAGCAGCAGTTCCAGCAATACAGATTCGTCGTCGGCTCCGAGTTTCGTCGCACGCATAGCACTGAAGTAAGACTGTTCATTGGTAGAAAGTATTAACGGCTAACCCAGCTGCACAACTGAATGTGATTTGATTAATGAACTTTATTTAAATAATAATCAGTTACATTCAGAGCGATGGTGTCCTCATTGCCCCCCAGACATTGTTACCAAGCAGGGTCCTTATTCCCTTTTTTCCTTATATGGTAATCGAAGTCTGATAATATATGACTGGAAAAAATCCAAATCTAAAGAAAATGCACAAATTAAGAGTGCGGAAGTTTTATTTATTTTACATGTAGCTTGGAGCACGTGGCTCTTTGGTTTGGTACGTATTCTAGTATTTAATAACGTTCAAGTCAATAAAAAAGGCTCAGTTGTTCATACAATAATATGAAATCCAATTTGATATTAAGTAACGGCAAAGTAAAAGGTGCTTGTGTTTCTCTAAATTTCTTTGATGACGTTATGTTGAGGTCTCTGAAAGTCATTGTTCACGTAACGAAGTTCGGTACTAACATACAGTTTAAGTGGATATTTTCAAATCATTACTTGACTGCCTTTTTCAAAATTTAATGACAAACTTAACGTAATAGTGACTTCTCAGTTTTCTTTCTCATTTCACACTCACTTAAATTTAGTGTCAAAAAACGTGACAACCTTCAGTTGCCACGTCAGTGTTTAGTAATAACTTGTGCAGGTTTTTGGATGTAAATCGCCCTAGTGGGCTGGCGACCGTAATTATTTCCTTTTCGTTCATTAGTGTAACTTTCGGATTCATGATCAATGGTACCCCTTTTCTGTCCAGTGTTATTCGTAAGTGAATGCGCAAAATAACTTTCATTTTTCCAAATTGTAGCCTTGTTCGGTTTAATTACTTTTTTTAAATAGACTTTTTTATCAGAAAGATCGGTTGTACACTTTCCCCTACTTATCGGTATTACTTCTTCGGGAAAGATAGATTCATCAAATTAAAAAAATTCCATTAGATATTCACCCGATCCACGGTCATATTTTATATCACAAACAGGATAGGCCGATTAGTAAGGGGGAGGGTACAACAGGTTCACAATTTTTAAGTCGTTTATGTGGATTACTATTGCGTAGATGTGGTTTACTACCGTAGAATGAATTACATGGACTCCATTTAGGCCTGACTTCACATAAGTGACTATTCCATATTGTGGATGGAGGATAGCTTCGACCAGTGCATAACCAGGTATTCGTCTCTATGCTGAAGATCTTGCTCATCTTTGGTATGTGTTTCTTGAATGTTGACAACATCAGTGTTAAGTTCATGCAGTTGTATCTGTAGATACATTTCGCAGAGCTTATGCCTTCAATATTAAGCTGCATAATACGAACTAGGGAACTAGGTGTATTTCGTCTCTAGTTGGATGATCCGGAAAAGGACGGTTATTAGTTATGTTTCCGGACAAATTGTGTATCACCATGACACTGTTGCCCGCTTGGCACCACCCAGGGGTCACGCGTAGGGTAATTCTGTTATACCTACGAACATGAGCAACGATCGACCCCCATCCTCCTGTTGTCGGTCGGCAATAACCGAGACCGAGCTAATCCGGGGCGGCAGACCGCTAGCGTGCCCCCTGGCGACAGGCTAAGCAGGCTGTTACGTAGCTGCAACAAAATAGGCTGAAGCGCGTTTTAGACTTAAGTACTTACGGCTGAATGAACATCGACAGAAATGGCGGACGAATGATGTTGATGAGGTCCCATACTCCGTGGAGCATTGGGGACGAACGGGAGACCGCCTGCTAGGCAAGGTCCAAGCGGAGTTGGTGTGCCATTGCCTTCTTCCGACCGTATAGGGGATGAATGATGATGATGAAGACGACACAACAACACGCAGTCATCTCGAGGCAGGGAAAATCCCTGACCCCGCCGGGAATCGAACCCGGGATCCTATGTGTGGGAAGCGAGAACGCTACCTCAAGTCAACGAGCTGCGGACGAATACCTCCCGCATAATAAGTCATGCTTGTTTTCCCAACGACCTTGCCAAAGAGGGTTGAGGAGCGGACAGAGGTTCAGGGCATTCTCTTTCTCTTGGAATGGGGACCTGGCCCTAATAGACCAAAGAATCAATGGTAGCCAACAGAATGAAGATTCTGAAGTCAATGAAAACGGCTTCATTAAAGGTACATAATGTATATTCACAGAATATTTGACCCGTAATTGAAAAAGTGTCATGCATGATACTCTCTCCGTTGGCAAAAGATTCTGGACTAGTCTTCCGTTTTAGTCACACACTGCTCACCGCCTACTTCGGCGCAATCATATATATGTGAATGGCTCACTCGGCTCGTCTCGGTAAGTGTTTGCATATGTAGGTCCATCTGTTCTATACCTTATTAAGTAGAATTGCTGTTGAAGTGAGTGAAAAAAGTCTTCATAGGTACTGCTGACGACATTCGAGGTAGGGCAACCACAGCTACAAGAGGTCACCTTGGGTATTAGTCCTTTGTTATTTATTTATTATTGGACCAATACGGGTTTTGTGACTTTTACTGCCACAAAACAGGAAGTGATCCATTAATGAAGAACTAAATGTAGCAGACGCAGTTTATTAACACCCAAGTTTATCATAATGGACACTTTATTCACTCGGCAACTAATTAAACATATCAGTTTTACAGTCACCTGCGAATAAAAAGAATCGTCTGATTGAGTTCTCGAAGTGGGTGTATGGGTTCTGCTGCAGTTTTAGTGGTTTTCGCTGTATGCGCGCAAGTGTGTGGATTGTTGACTAGTCTGAGCCACGCGCGCTGGCTCCGCGGCCAGACTAGTACCTCTCTGGTTATCGATGGTCGTCCGTAGTTTAGTCTTCCGATACGAGACACTGGTCTGAAGGTGTAGGACTGGAAGAGTATTTACCCGCTCGCGGCGTACCAGTTGCTATAGATTCCTTTGATTAAACCTCCGGTAGTGCGATGACACTCCGCCGGGTTGAGGGTCGCGCGGCTGCTGGCAGAATGAGAATGACGTGTTGCCCACTACGATTGTGCTTAGCCGGCGTGGTCTTTCATTACGACGTGACGAAGGTACCGAGTAATCAACGCCTCATCGATCATACGGAATGTACGAAGATGGACTTGTAGTCCGGGGTGATATGTTACAGTACAGCATCACCGGTCTATTGCGGTCTAACCGTGTTGGTGAGGCAGTAAATTTCCACAGGGCAGTGACTGCGTCACTGCAATTCACTCTGGAGGTGTGGCGGTTGGACTTGTAGTCCCATACCACCATCTGACGGTGATAGCGCCACATGAGTCAGGCAGAAAAATTAGGCCTAACATAAGCAGGTGAACGTGTGGCGGTGGGACTTGTAGTCCGGTGGCGAGGATGGATGAACGAAGGTGCGTAAGCGAAACGATATTATTTCAAGCGTACTCACGCGCAACTGACGGCGAGAAAGCAGCATTATGGCTGATGCTCTCCCTACTCCTTGAACTAAGAGAGCTATGGTTCGATGTTAACTATTGTGAAAAGAAATATTCTAGGTTCTGCTCTTAATGAGTAGGACAAATGTATTATGGGTTAAGAGAGAAGGGGTTGTTGTGACACCACCACCTTTATTTCAAAGGCGTTTTCTGATTTTGTGGGTGAATAATAGGCCAATAAACTAACATCTCCGCAGCATAAACAAGGCGTGTATTGCGTAAGTTATTGTCCATCTTATAGTTTCAAATTTTTTAGTATTTGTGCATGCCTGCGAGACATATCTTTGGACTGTGGAAGCTCGTACCTGCAAGTTCTATATGGTCATAAATATCCACTTAGACTGACAGACTTCCATAGAAAGGAAAATTGGACCGTAGTTAATAATTTAACTGCGTGTATTATTATTATTCATTTAATTACCACATTGATTTTATTATTATTATTCCCCCCCCCCCCCCCCCCCCCCCCCCCCCGTGAACCATAGACCTTAGCACTGGTGAAGAGGTTTGCGTGCCTCAGCGATACAGATAGCCGTATCGTAGGTGCTACCACAACGGTGTAGTATCTGTTGAGTGGCCAGGCAAACGCGTGGTTCCTGAAGAGGGGCAGCAGCCTTTTCAATACTTGCTGGGGCAACCGTCTGGATGATTGACTGATCTGGCCTTGTAATACTAACCAAAACGGCCTTGCTGTGCTGGTACTGCGAACGGCTAAAAGCAAGAGGAAACTACAGCCGTAACTTTTCTCGAGGGCATGCAGCTTTACTATATAGCTAAATGATGATGACGTCCTCTTGGGAAAAATATTCCAGAGGTACAATAGTCCCCCATTCGGATCTCCGGGCGGGGACTACTCAAGAGGACGTCGTTATCAGGAGAAAAAAAAACTGGATCGGAGCATGGAATGTCAGATACCTTAATCGGGGAAGTAGGTTAGAAAATTTAAAAAGGGAAATGGATAGGTTAAAGTTAGATATAGTGGGAATTAGTGAAGTTCGGTGGCAGGGGGAACAAGACTCTTGGTCAGGCGAATACAGGATCATAAATACAAAATCAAATAGGGGTAATGCAGGAGTAGCTTTAATAATGTATAGTAATATAGGAGTGCCGGTAAGCTACTACAAACACCATAGATAACGCATTATTGTGGGCAAGATAGACACGAAGCCCACGCCTACCACAGTAGTACAAGTTTATATGCCAACTAGCTCTGCAGATGACGAAGAAATTGAAGAAATGTATCATGAAATCAAAGAAACTATTCAGATAGTGAAGGGGGACGAAAATTTAATAGTGATGGGTGACTGGAATTCGGTAGTAGGAAAAGGGAGAGAAGGAGACGTAGTAGGTGAATATGGATTGGGACTAAGAAATGAAAGAGGAAGCCGCCTGGTAGAATTTTGCACAGAGCACAACTTAATCATAGCTAACACTTGGCTCAAGAATCATAAAAAAAGGCTGTATACATGGAAGAAGCCTGGAGATCCTGACAGGTTTTAGATAGATTATGCAATGGTAAGACAGAGATTTAGGAACCAGGTTTTAAATTGTAAGACATTTCTAGGGGCAGATGTGGACTCTGACCACAATCTATTGGTTATGAACTGTGGATTAAAACTGAAGAAACTGCAAAAAGGTGGGAATTTAAGTAGATGGGACCTGGATAAACTGACTACACCAGACGTTATACAGAGTTTCAGGGAGAGCATAACGGAAGAATTGACAGGAATGGGGGAAAGAAAAGCAGTAGAAGAAGAATGGGTAGCTTTGAGGGATGATGTAGTGAAGGCAGCAGCGGATCAAGTAGGTAAAAAGACAAGGGCTAGTAGAACTCCTTGGGTAACAGAAGAATTATTCAATTTCATTGATGAAAGGAGAAAGCAGACAAAAAGGAATACAACCGTCTTCAAAATAAAAATTGACAGGAAGTGCTAAATGGCTAAGCAGGGATGGCTAGAGGACAAATAAAAGGATCTAGAGGCTCATCTCACTAGGGTTAAGATAGACACTGCCTACAGGAAATTTAAAGAGACCTTTGGAGAAAAGAAAACCACTTGTATGAATATCAAGAGCTCAGATGGAAACCCAGTTCTAAGCAAAGAAGGGAAAGCAGAAAGGTGGAAGGGGTATATAGAGGGTCTATACAAGGGCGATGTAGTTGTGGACAATATTAAGGAAATGGAAGAGGATGTAGATGAAGATGGAATGGGAGATATGCTACTGCGTGAAGAGTTCGACAGAGCACTGCAAGATCTGAGTCGAAACAAGGCCCTGGGAGTAGACAACATTCCATTAGAACTACTGACGGTCTTGGGAGAGCCAGTCCTGACGCAACTCTACCATCTGGTGAGAAAGATGTATGAGCCAGGCGAAATACCCTCAGACTTCAAGAAGAATATAATAATTCCAATCCCAAAGAAAGCAGGTGTTGACAGATGTGATAATTACCGAACTAACAGTTAAATAAGTCACAGCTGCAAAATACTAACGCGAATTGTTTACAGACGAATGTAAAAACTGTTAGAAGCCGACCTCGGGGTAGATCAGTTTGGATTCCGTAGAAGTATTGGAACACGTGAGGCAATACTGAATCTAAGACTTATCTTAGAAGCTAGATTAAGGAAAGGCAAACCTACGTTCCTAGCATTTGTAGACTTAGAGAAAGCGTTTGACAATGTTGACTGGAATACTGTCTTTCAAATTCTAAAGGTGGCAGGTGTAAAATACAGTGAGCGGAAGGCTATTTACAATTTGTGCAGATACCAGATGGCAGTTATAAGAGTCGAAGGACATGAAAGGGAAGCAGTGGTTGGGAAGGGAGTGAGACAGGGTTGTAGCCTCTCCCCGATGTTATTCAATCTCTATATTGAGAAAGCAGTGAAGGAAACAAAAGAAAAATTCGGAGTAGGTATTAAAATCCATGGAGAAGTAATAAAAATTTTGACGTTTGCCGATGACATTGTAATCCTGTCAGAGACAGCAAATGACTTGGAAGAGCAGTTGAATGGAATGAATAGTGTCTTGAAAGGAGGATGTAAGATGAACATCAACAGAAGCAAAACGAGGATAATGGAATGTAGTCGTGTAAGGTGTCAGGCATATCCAACACCTTCCATGAAAACCCTGACATGATAAGCAAATCCAGTAGTCTGTCACATAGCTCCGTATAAATCGTGACATTAAATTAATTAAAGTAATACGAGTAACGAGTGAGCAAATGGAATACCACAGACTAACACAAGAGTGCCTAAATGCATGTCATACCCTCTCACCGTGAGACAGACGCAGTTCCGATGGGAGAAACGAGAACAGAAGCAGAGAGCAGAACCGTGTTAAGCCAGAAGGCCCTACGATATGGGACGGACACTCACGTCGGCAGCTAACCACCAGGACCACCCCCCAGCCCATGTTAAAATCTAGAGCCCTCCAGAAGAACAGTATGGATCTTACGATAACACAAAAAGGACCCCACCAGCCGCAAGTTTTAGCGTGAGACTTTTTCGCGTTTCTGTTACGTTGCAAACGTTAAAAACTTTGCCCCACCACGAAAAGTATAACGTTTCTCATTGGATAGACAGAATTTTTGTAGGCGGAGCTTAAGGTTAACATTGAGACCCTGATTGGTCAGATGAAAACACCGCCAGATAGTTTTTTTTAATTGTAGTAAGGAGAAGTTTCGAGAGAGTTGCTTCCGAGACGGCGAGCTGTATGCAGCTGCGTCACCCGCCGCTGTCTGACGCTGCATAAACAACGACAAGGTAATGAACGCATGCGATGCCGAATCTTTGAGCGCATAAGGCTTCGCTCAGAACTGCAGAAGGCTCATCTGTTACATCCCCATTTTGCGTAATACTAGTGTCGATCGTCAATTAAAGGTCATTGTATTCACATTTGTTACGTGAAGTAAAAATCTGAAACGCGATGATTTTTCTGTTATATAATTATTGAGAAGCCTCATCAGCCACTGTACTTTACGACAAGTTAAATAAGTCATCATTATCATCATCATCATTTAAGACTGATTATGCCTTTCAGCGTTCAGCCTGGAGCATAGCCCCCCTTATAAAATTACTCCATGATCCCCTATTCAGTGCTAACATTGGTGCCTCTTCTGATGTTGAACCTATTACTTCAAAATCATTCTTAACCGAATCCAGGTACCTTCTCCTTGGTCTGTCCCGACTCCTGCTACCCTCTACTGCTGAACCCAGGAGTCTCTTGGGTAACCTTGCTTCTCCCATGCGTGTAACATGACCCCACCATCTAAGCCTGTTCGCCCTGACTGCTACATCTATAGAGTTCATTCCCAGTTTTTCTTTGATTTCCTCATTGTGGACACCCTCCTGCCACTGTTCACATCTACTAGTACCTGCTATCATCCTAGCTACTTTCATATCCGTAACCTCAACCTTGTTGATAAGGTAACCTGAATCCACCCAGCTTTCGCTCCCATACAACAAAGTTGGTCGAAAGATTGAACGGTGCACAGATAACTTAGTCTTGGTACTGACTTCCTTCTTGCAGAAGAGAGTAGATCGTAGCTGAGCGCTCACTGCATTAGCTTCGCTACACCTCGCTTCCAGTTCTTTCACTATGTTGCCATCCTGTGAGAATATGCATCCTAAGTACTTGAAACCGTCCACCCGTTCTAACTTTGTTCCTCCTATTTGGCACTCAATCGGTTTATATTTCTGTCCCACTGACATTACTTTCGTTTTGGAGATGCTAATCTTCATACCATAGTCCTTACATTTCTGATCTAGCTCTGAAATATTACTTTGCAAACTTTCAATCGAATCTGCCATCACAACTAAGTCATCCGCATATGCAAGACTGCTTATTTTGTGTTCACGTATCTTAATCTCACCCAGCCAGTCTATTGTTTTCAACATATGATCCATAAATAATATGTACAACAGTGGAAACAGGTTGCAGCCTTGTATTACCCCTGAAACTACTCTGAACCATGAACTTAATTTACCGTCAACTCTAACTGCTGCCTGAATATCCATGTAAAGACCTTTAATTGCTTGCAAAAGTTTGCCTCTTATTCCATAATCTCGTAGAACAGACAATAATTCCTCCTAGTAACCCGGTCATATGCCTTTTCTAGATCTATAAAGCGTAGGTACAATTCCCTGTCCCACTCATAACACTTCTCCATTATTTGCCATAAGCTAAAGATCTGGTCCCGACAACCTCTAAGAGGCCTAAACCCACACTGATTTTCATCCAATTGGTCCTCAACCAATACTCGCACTTTCCTTTCAACAATACCTGAGAAGATTTTACCCACAACACTGATTAAAGAGATACCTCTGTAGTTGTTACAATCTTTTCTGTTTCCACGTTTAAAGATTGGTGTGATTACTGCTTTTGTCCAGTCTGATGGAACCTGTCCCGACTCCCAGGCCATATCAATTATCCTGTGTAGCCAATTAAGACCTGACATTCCACTGTATTTGATGCGTTACGACTTAATTTCATCCACCCCAGGCGCTTTATTGCACTGCAATCTATTGACCATTTTCTCCACTTCCTCAAATGTGATCCTATTTTCATTATCATGCCTATCCCATTCTACCTCGAAATCTGAAACATTACTGATCGCATTTTCACCTAAATTGAACAACTCTTCAAAATATTCCCTCCATCTTCCCAAGGCATCCACAGGATTCACCAGCAGTTTTCCTGACGTGTCCAAAATACTTGTAATTTCCTTCTTACCTCCCTTTCGAAGACTGCTAATTAGACTCCAGAATGGTTTTCCAGCAGCTTGACCCATAGTCTCCAACCTGTTTCCAAAGTCTTCCCAAGATTTCTTCTTGGATGCTGCAATTATCAGTTTGGCTTAGTTTATTTCTTCAACGTAACTTTCTCTGTCTACCTGAGTTCTAGTATGTAGCCATTTTTGATACGCCATCTTTTTTCATTTTACAGGCTGCCTTGACTGTGTCATTCCACCAAGCTGTTTGCTTCATCCTACTTTTACACACTACTGTTCCTAGACATTCTTTAGCCACTTCTAGTACTGTGTCCCTTTACCTTGTCCATTCCTTTTCCAATGACTGTAATTGACTACATTCAACTAACTGGTACCTTTCTGAGATCGCTGTTATGTACTTGTGCCTGATATCCTTATCCTGAAGTTTCTCTACTCTTATCCTCCTACATATGGACCTGATCTCCCGCACTTTCGGCCTCAAAATCCCAAATTCACTGCAGATTAAATAATGATCAGCTTCATCAAAGAATCCCCTGAACACACGTGTGTTCCTCACAGCCTTCCTGAATTCCTGATCTGTTATTATATAGTCAATGACAGATCTGGTTCCCCTGCCTTCCCAAGTATACCAGTGAATATTCTTATGTTAAAAAAAGGAGTTTGTGATTACTAAGCCCATACTGGCACAGAAATCCAAGAGTTGTTTCCCGTTCCTGTTGGCCTCCATATCCTCTCCAAATTTACCCATAACCTTTTCATACACTTCTCTTCAATTTCCAATCCTGGCGTTAAAATCACCCATGAGCAGAACACTGTCCTTGTCCTTTACTCTAACAACTACATCACTGAGTGCCTCATAAGAACTATCCATCTTACCTTGATCTGTCCCTTCACAATGCGAATATACTGACACAATCCTAATTTTCTTGCTAGACACTGTCAAATGTATCCACATCAGTCATTCGTTTACATACCTTACTGCAACTACGCTGGGTTCCATTTCTTTCCTGAGCCCTACACCCCATTGTGCTATTCCTGCTTTGACTCCTGACAGGTAGACCTTGTATTCTCCCACTTCCTCTTCTTTCTCACCCCTTACCCGAATGTCACTAACAGCTAAAACGTCCAGCCCCATCTTACTTGCAGCCTCTGCCAGCTCTACCTTCTTCCCAGAATAGCCCCCATTGATATTAATAGCTCCCCATCTCATTACCATTTGTTTGCCAAGTCGTATCTTAGGAGTCCCTGGTTTGTCAGTTAGAGGTGGGACTCCGTCACCTCCAAAGGTCCGAGGCATTTTGCTCTGATTGTTGCCAGCATCATATTTAAAGTACCAGGGAAGAAGGTTGCTAGCCTTACTTGCCCCGAGTCCCATTGAGTTTTACACCTAACGGCTGAGGGACTAACCGGTGGATTTGGTAGTCTTTGCCGTATGAGCACAAAGGTGACCACGACTCAGAATATGTCCGATATGCCCAGCCTTATTCCAAAGTAACTGGTATCCCGACTGTCGGGACCACTTACTTGGCCACTCATACGTTGCCTGCGGTTCATGAACTAGGACATGACTACAGGAACCCACACCATGTTAAATAAGTAATTAAAGATAATTGAGGGTCACTGTAGACCATTTTGATAGTTTTCTCTTTTATGAAACTGAACTTAAATCTAGATTATAGATGTGATATGGCATAGGTCATCCTTCGATCCATTGTAGAACTTGGAAACCCATTCAGGGAATATTCGTTCACATTTTTGTTGAACGCAGTTGGTTTTTATCATCCTGTATCAAAACATTTCCTTTTATCAATAGTGCAATTTTAAACAATGTTTTGTGAGTAGAATAAAATTTCCAACAGTAAACTTAACTGCTTTCTCGACGTTATTTTTACCAGCTAACTACAATTAGGAAAGCCTTGATACCCTTCCACTAAATTAAGTTAGTATTAAAATTCGTTTACAGGGAGTGCAGTGGAGCTGACGCTGAAATCATTAAGTATTTGCTTATATCATCGCTAGTCTCACTGAACTCTTCTGAACCCTACATGTCATGTGTGGTCTGGCGTCTCCTTCCCAGCAACAGGTCCCAGGTTCAAACTAGTCAATTCCCTAAAAAACAGGCTCAGAGCGTCGTTGCGCGAAAGTGGTAGGAAGACACGACGTAGAACAACAGACACCACGCAGAATGTTAGAGTCGAATTAAGTTGGGTGATGCTAAGGGAATTAGATTAGGAAATGAGACACTTAAAGCAGTAAAGGAGTTTTGCTATTTGGGAAGCAAAATAACTGATGATGGTCGAAGTAGAGAGGATATAAAATGTAGATTGGCAATGGCAAGCAAAGCGTTTCTGAAGAAGAGAAACTTGTTAACATCGAATATATGTATGGAAGTGAAACATGGACGATAAATAGTTTGGACAAGAAGAGAATAGAAGCTTTCGAAATGTGGTGCTACAGAAGAATGCTGAAGATTAGATGGGTAGATCACATAACTAATGAGGAGGTATTGAATAGGATTAGGGAGAAGAGAAGTTTGTGGCACAACTTGACTAGAAGAAGGGATCGGTTGGTAGGACATGTTCTGAGGCATCAAGGGATCACCAATTTAGTATTGGAGGGCAGCGTGGAGGGTAAAATTTGTAGAGGGAGACCAACAGATGAATACACTAAGCAGATTCAAAAGGATGTAGGTTGCAGTAGGTACTGAGAGATGAAGAGGCTTGCACAGGATAGAGTAGTATGGAGAGCTGCATCGAACTGGTCTCAGGACTGAAGTCCACAATAACAACAACATTATTATCATTATTATCGATTCAAGCTGTACTCTATGTCTCTGCCGGTTGTCGAAGTGCGTGCTGAATCTAAAGGAATCATAGTCTACGTTTTGTCTCTGAAAGGAAATTTTCAACTCATATCTCCATACAATAACTAGGTTCAGGGTGAAATAATTATTCCTGTCATGAATCATTATATCTCAGTAAAATTATAATAATGTACCTTTCACGTAAGATTGAGTTACATGCGCGATTACTGTAGACGTATGAGTACAGTCATGCTATTATATACTGTTCTGCGACCTGATTCCACTACTGCGCAAATATATTGTGGAACGATTGGTTGGTCTAAGCGATCTGAAATTAGTAATTGTCCAAGTTTTACTGTTCAAGTTACGTTCGCCCTTTATGGCTGGTATTACGCTATGATATTTCTTTGTCAAAATAGATATGTCAAACACTTGTGTCAAAGATATTTGATGGAGTAGTAGGGAACTTTTTCCAATCTCGCCTGTCGTCGAATAAATATGATTAAATCTAGGGCCTCGCCGTATACTTGATCATAAAAGTCGCTCATCTTCTGTTCAGTGCAATGTGAAATGCAACCGCTTGGATCGCTGTCGTCGCTACAGCTATTTGGCGTTTCTGCAGTATGTCTGTACATATATGGCTTCAAAGTTGGTGTGCTTCTTCGACTCCTTTTCTTATTATTTTCAATGAACTTGCCTCATCAAAGGTGGGGCTGAGCAAGAAGCGCAGTGCATGCTGTTAATTGTGCGTTGATGTGCAAGTGGAATATGCTGAGGCGACTTCATGTCCACAATCACAGCTACAGCCATCCACCTCTACATCTGGAAACATCCAGGCAGTTTTTCAGCAAGCTAAAATAGAGGGTATGGTCACACTATAAATTAAAGTATTCTTTCTTAGCATTCCATTATACTTCGTTTATTCTTGAACTCTAGATGCCATAAGGTGAAAAGAACTTCATGTTTCGTACATTTTATTAATTTTGTAGTTGTTGGAACACTAATTCCATTAACGAAATTATTCAAAATAAAAATAGTTCTTATTGCCCATATCGTGTACTAAAATATTATTTAGATTCACATTTCGCCTTTCAGTGCTTTATAAATCGCTTCACACGTTTCTGGAATTATTTTGGTTAATGTGCAATGTGGTATTAGAGTGCTGCTTTGACAAACTAGAGTAGCGCTCCCACGTATCAAGAAATCCGAGTGTCAGAATTTGCCTGACTTCTGCACACATAGCATTTCTCAGGAGAGTATTCTCTTTTGTAACACATGGTGCAATTGTGGTACTAGCAACTGCAGAGTATGATAAGAAGTTGTTGTCTGCCATTTGGAAATTTGAAGAATAATATGACAACAGTGTTATCTTTCTCAATGAAATTTGACGATAGTGTAATACCGGCCTATGAAATGTCTTAACTTTAGTCGGCTGTAATTTAGTAAGATAGGTAGTTTCGTCACTCGACTGCTGCTGTGAACAGCCATGTCACGTCACGTAACATCGTTGCATTCACTGTTTTTACATTACTGCCCTTTGATGCAATATTTGTACGTTACATTTCAAGTTGCCATACCACAGATCGTAAATATTGTCTGGAAATGGAATAAATAATCTGTACTCTGCTGTAACAAGGGTTGAAAATGCATGTTATAAATATGCCACATTGGCCAATAAATAATATAGTTTTGGATGAATCCCAAATTATATATTTTCATGAAACAGTGGAATTTATGATAGTTAAACTGATAATGCCTCTTTATCGTTTTTGTAGCTACCCACTAAGGATATACTATCTCTTCTGGAGGAGCCTGATGTCAGTGACGTAGAAGATTTCAGACTTAGATGAAACAGTTGCAGTTATGACAAGAGACTTGTCAGGAAGTGAACAAGTATCCCCTAATATTCCTTATTAAGCTTAAAATGAAGCTGATCGTTGTCTAGCTGAAGACAGAAGAGTCCGTACAGTGGGACGACTGTTTTGCAGAAAATTTTGATAGACTTAAGAGGTAATGGGCGAATTGTGACCCCCTGAAAATATTCTAAGTTCAGAGTTGGCATGGTCATCCTGGCTGCTCGGCCAGCTGGGGCCCGACAGCAAACACGTGGTGCCAAACGTTAGCCATACGAGAGGGGTAGCCCCAGCACACGGTCCAGCCGCGTGGCTGGGAATTCCATTATGACTCTGTGTCGATGAAAGAGGCACGCTGGGACTTTGTGAAACCTGAATGGCAGAGATTTCACAGTTCGTATAGAAATTAATAGTAGACAGATGAATCGTTATACCTCAAAAAGGAACATGTACATTACCATTATTTGCAAGACGATTCTGATGGTGGTAAACTGATTTTCAATATATTTATTAGTTTAAAGTTTAGTATCTCACGATAAATTACACAAGTAACACCCAGCCACGAATTTCCTAAATCTAAACGGTTCATCCGATTTAGTAGACTTACGTGTCTTTAGAAAGCTGTTAGTGTAAACCTGAATTGGTATGAATTACAGGCATGTAACTTAAATATTACATGTGTTATTGGAGGTGAAAGTGGCCGATTACTATCGATTCCATGAGGCCATAAGTACTCCACACTTACACGAAGAAACGGTAGCAGCATCCTTATAAATATATTTATTCAACTATGTCTTTGCTTATATTTGATGCATACTATTCATGAAGAAATTGGTTAAATATTTACTGTACTTTAGAAAGCACAGAGACATTAGGATGCTGGCCTACCTTTTGTTGCTACTCCTTTGACATATGTTTATTTAATTTGCTTATGTATATAATAATGTGTGTTAGACCCTGTTTATGGTCCTGTCACAGGAATATTTATTTAATTTCAAGTTATTTAAATGTAAATGCGGTATTTCGAAAGTGTTTCAGTATGTTTGAGAGTGTACGTTGCCTTGGAGACAAGGAGGGAGCGCTCTAGCCAATCATAGCACTCGTTGCTAAGAGAGACGTATGGAGGTTGGGGAGGAGCACCGTTTCAGGAGAGGACAGGAAGTATGGGACAGGACACGGAAAGTGCTGGACGTGAAGGCGCGACGTACAGTCACCGGAAAGGCTAGGAGTGGAGCAGTTTGCGCGTGATCGCGAGAGATAGAAATACTTCAGAGTGCCGACTTGTGTGCTTGTGAGATTTTCGTGGCTTCTGCAGTGAAGACGTAGTACGTGATTGCAAGTGAATATCTCGTGAGCTGTGTTGTCGTTCATAACTAATTACGGGCAGTAGCAATCTACTGTTTCCCTGTTACTCAACTTACGCTTTATTTAATTGCTGAACCATCGACACCAATACGTGTTTTGCCGAAATATACCACATTCTCAAAAGTACTTCTACTATCGTACTCATCCTTTAAAGTCGTTAGCATAGTACCTGCAAATTTTATTTAACTGCAATCTTTCATTTATAAATTTCTATATTAATCCAAAATCCGCAATTACTGAATGATAGGAACCTTCGATCATTCGGTTCATGTGTGTATTCTTATCGTATACAGTAGACTCAGCTGTATTTCGCCCTTAATGTGGCAACCACGAATCCCAGCCCCTAGACAACGAAACCAGCCAAAACTTTGAATGTTTCAACTCTGAGTCGGAAGGAACGTAGTTGTGGGCCACCACTCAGCACATCACATCACAAGTTATTTGAAAGCCCACAGACTACAGTGGAAGAAAGAGAATTCCGCTGCAGTCATTGAGCCATTTGTTCCTCATCCTGTATCGGCTCCTAATGGAATAGTGAATCCTCTGGAATCCTCTCGTAAATTTACTAGGTGTTTGTGAAATAGGTGTAACTGGTTTAAGCTGTTTGCTAGAAACTGGTCGAACAGTTACTCCTTACCTGAAGTGTCTGGAAGTCATTGAAATTGTAATGTTGGTATCAGAGGAAGCAATCACCTATTGGCTTAATTCACTAACAGTTAAATCTAAAGGTGGAAATTAAATGGATTTGTGGCGTTTGGCGTTTATGTGCATGTGTGTTTTGTGAGTGGGGGGGGGGGGGGGGGAGCGTGGGGGGTCAGGGAGCTACACATGTTTGTTGCCGTCATTAAGCATCTTAATTAAGCGTTGTGACTTCCTGTCTCTGCCTGGTGGTAATAGGTTAATGTTGCATGTATCGTAAGTTATTATAAGCAGAAGGGCCAAGAGACGGACTATTGTAAAGAGGAAGGCCACCAATTGTACTGAAGGACCTACTATTTATAAAACTAATACCAACATTGTGGCGCATAACCCTCCCCCCCTTCCCGTCCCTAGAAGTTAATTATTGCTGTTTATACCTTGATTGACAATAGATTCACAAGGGTCGTATCTGCTGTTTAATTGATTGTCTTGAATGATTTCTGGAGCCAGCGGATGGTTAAATTCTGAGTTGAAATTATTTATTTTAAGGGGAAAAAGTCATGTAGATTTTCGCATTTCTTTGTACATTTGGTTTATTGTCAATATTACTTTACTGTCAGCAATGAAAGCTGTAAAGTTAATAGTGTTGGCTAATATTGGTTATCAGAGTTTGTATAAGGTTTTCTGAACTTATCATCTGTGTTCAAGTGTTTTAAAGTTGAGAACAGAGTAACAATAAATCAGTTTTTAAGGCGTGTCTGTAAAGTGGCTTGGCACCTTACCCCTCCCCTCCCGCTCCTACCATTGCATAGTCTCTGGGCGAACTGTAACCACTGTTGCGATGCCACGTCCAGTCCCTCGTGAATTTAGCAGGGACTTATGTGCCGTAGGTGCTGCATTGTGACTGAGGCCGCACGCCTGCCTGGCCCTCGTTTCGAACGTCACTTTCTATGCAGCCGAGCGGGCGCAATGTGGCGCGGACACGAGCGGTCGCGCGCGAACCAAACATGCAAACAGGGATCTCTTTTCTCACGGTCATGCTGCAATAACGCCAGCTTTCACGCAAGGATTAAGGGCATGTAGCATGGAAACCCCATATCCAAACAAAACATGTATAAAATCAGTGAGTGTGACGGTCTTAACAGAACAACGCGTTATCATACAAAACGTATGTTCTGAAAACACTTAACATAGTCTGTAGCTGAGTGTACATAAGTTTAACAATTTATTGATAAAATAATTTTTAATTACACACATAATTCGTTGCAGTCTGAATACTTTCAGTACCACTGTAGTGATTAAGCTGGTTAGACAAATAAACAAAACAGTTTACATAAACAATAACATTGCGGGGCATTAAACGCCTCTTTTCAGTCTAATGATAACGTCAACTAGCAGTAGATTACTTATCGCTCTTATACATCACTGGATTCTACTCAAATTCCGAAGCTCTAGATCGTCATTTCACTCATACTACGTAGCACATGATGGGCTCTCAATCACCTGTGCCCACGTCTTTCTTTTGTGCACATCTTTCTCAGCGGGCGGGGGTCTCAGTGCAGCCAACGTTGCTGGATCACCGTTCTCTCATACCAGCCAGAACATTCACTAGCAGTGAAACGAAAACTGCACATAAGCCACTCCAATAAAGATCCAATTGCATTCCCATCTTTGGTAGTGCAAACTAGTGCAACGAATAAACCACCAGGCAATCGGATAATGTACTCGTAACCACCGTGCAGAGAACAAAACATGCAGTAACAGTTTATTACCTTTTCTGTCGTGACCTTGGTCTTAACAACGAAAGAACACAAACCACACTGTCAACTCCATAAACTGATGCTCGTAGGTGACGTTTTCCGCCTTCTGTGTCAGAAAATCTGTTGTTGATGTTGTTGTTGTTATGGTTTTAAGCCCTGAGACTGGTTTGATGCAGCTCTCCATGCTACTCTATCCTGTGCAAGCTTCTTCTTCTCCCAGTACCTACTGCAACCTACATCCTTCTCAATCTGCTTAATGTATTCGTCTCTTGGTCTCCCTCTACGATTTTTACCCTCCACACTGCCCTCCAAAACTAAACTGGTAATCCCTTGATGCCTCAGAAGATGTCCTACCAACCGATCCCTTCTTCTAGTCAAGTTGTACCACAAGCTTCTCTTCTCCCCAATCCTATTCACCACTTCCTCATTAGTTATGTGATCTACCCATCTTCAGCATTCTTCTGTAGCACCACATTTCGAAAGATTCTAATCTCTTCTTGTCCAAAATATTTATCGTCCATGTTTCACTTCCATACATGGCTACACTCCATACCAATACTTTGAGAAACGACTTCCTGACAAATCTATACTCGATGTTAACAAATTTCTCTTCCTCAGGAATGCTTTCCTTGCCCATGCCAGTCAACATTTTATATCATCTCTTCCATCATCATCAGTTATTTTGATCCCCAAAAAGCAAAACTCCTTTACTACTTTCAGTGTTTCAATTCCTAATCTAAGTCCGCAACTAGTGGTCGTGGGGTAGCGTTCCCGCTTCCCACGCCCGGGTTCCCGGGTTCGATTCCCGGCGGGAAGGGATTTTCTCTGCCTCGCGATGACTGAGTGTTGTGTGCTGTCCTTAGGTTAGTTATGTTTAAGTAGTTCTAAGTTCTAGGGGACTGATGTCCAAGGATGTTAAGTCCCATAGTGCTCAGAGGCATTTGAAGCATTTTTGAATCCTAATCTAATTCCCTCAGCATCACCTGACTTAATTCGGCTACATTAAATTATCCTCGTTTTGCTTTTGTTGATGTTCATCTTATATCCTCCTTTCAAGACACTATCCATTCCGTTCAACTGCTCTTCCAAGTCCTTTGCGGTCTCTGACAGAATTACAATGTCATCGGAGAACCTCAAAGTTTTTATTTCTTCTCCATAGATTTTAATACCTACTCCGAATTTTATTTTGTTTCCTTCACTGCTTGCTCAATATACAGATTGAATAACATCGGGGAGAGGCTACAACCCTGTCTCACTCCCTTCCCAACCACTGCTTCCCTTTCATGTCCCTCGACTCTTATAACTGCAATCTGTACAAATTGTAAATAGCTTTTCGCTCCCTGTATTTTACCCCTGCCACCTTTAGAATTTGAAAGAGAGTATTCCAGTCAACATTGTCAAAAGCT
Organism: Schistocerca serialis cubense; assembly: GCF_023864345.2. Taxonomy (NCBI): domain Eukaryota; kingdom Metazoa; phylum Arthropoda; class Insecta; order Orthoptera; family Acrididae; genus Schistocerca; species Schistocerca serialis. The sequence goes on from NC_064644.1 coordinate 67,805,492, forward strand.
TTCTCTAAGTCTACAAATGCTAGAAACGTAGGTTTCCCTTTCCTTAATCTAGCTTCTAAGATAAGTCGTAGGGTCAGTATTGCCTCACGTTTTCCGATATTTCTACGGAATTCAAACTGATCTTCCCCGAGGTCGACTTCTACTTCTTTTTCCATCCGTCTGTAAAGAATTCGCGTTAGTATATTGCAGCCGTGACTTATTAAACTGATTGTTCGGTAATTTCACATCTGTCAACTCCTGCTTTCTTTGGGATTGGAATTATTATATTCTTCTTGAAGTCAGTGGGTATTTCGCCTGTCTCATACATCTTTCTCACCAGATGGTAGAGTTTCGTCAGGACTGGTTCTCCCAAGGCTGTCAGTAGTTCTAATGGAATGTTGTCTACTCCCGCGGCTTTGTTTCGACTCAGCTCTTTCAGTGCTCTGTCGAACTCTTCACGTAGTACCATATCTCGCATTTCATCTTCATCTACATCCTATTCCATTTCCAAAATATTGTCCTCAAGTACATCGCCCTTGTATAGACCCTCTATATACTCCTCCCACCTTTTTGCTTTCCCTCCTTTGGTTAGAACTGGGTTTCCATCTGAGCTCTTGATATTCATACAAGTGGTTCTCTTTTCTCCAAAGGTCTCTTTAATTTTCCTGTAGGCAGTATCTACCTGACACCTAGTGAGACGAGCTTCTGCATCCTTAAATTTGTCCTGTAGCCATCACTGCTTAGTCATTTTGCACTTCCTGTCGATCTCATTTTTGAGACGTTTGTATTCCTTTTTGCCTGCTTCATTTACTGCATTTTTATATTTTCTCTTTTCATCAATTAAATTCAATACTTCTTCTGTTACCCAAGGATTTATACTAGCCTTCGTCTTTTTTCCTACTTGATCCTCTGCTGCCTTCACTACTTCATCCCTCAAAGCTACCCATCCTCCTTCTATTTATTTCCCCCATTCTTGTCAATTGTTCCCTTATGGTCTCCCTGAAACTCTCTACAACCTCTGGTTCTTTCAGTTTATCTAGGTCCCATCTCCTTAAATTCCCAACTTTTTGCAGTTTCTTCAGTTTTAATCTACAGTTCATAACCAACAGATTGTGGTCAGAGTCCACATCTGCCCCTGGAAATGTCTTACAATTTAAAACCTAGTTCCTAAATCTCTGTCTTACCATTATATAATCTATCTGATACCTTTTAGTATCTCCAGGCTTCTTCCATGTATACAGTCTTCTTTTATGATTCTTGAACCAAGTGTTAGCTATGATTAAGTTGTGCTCTGCGCAAAATTCTACCAGGCGGCTTCCTCTTTCTTACCCCCAATCCATATCCACCTACTACGTTTCCTTCTCTCCTTTTTCCTACTGCGATTCCATTCACACATGACTATTAAATTTTCGTCTCCTTTCACTATCTGAATAATTTCTTTTATTTCTGTACCTATTAAAATACTGGTACACAAATTTGGCGTGGGAAACCATCTATATACGTACATCAGCCTGTTAATCGTAACTTAAAGAATAATGTCACTCTTTACTTATCTGCTATAGCTTCCGCTTGCATTTTTTTTTTAAATTTTGACAGTTGTCACAGAATAAATTTCACTCTTCTAATTCATTGTACGACTGAAAACGAATTCATGTGCATCACACACAGCTAGCTGTGTCTGCCAAGCCGTCCACCTCACAGTCGTTAACTGTAACATTTACTGTGGGCGGAACTTTCACTTCCTGGTCCTTTTCCCTTTCTGTTTTGGTAGGATGACCTCTTGCAGTTTCGTTAAAACTGTCGACAACACTTGATATTTACAAAGGCATAATTAAGAGACTCAATCCCACGATCCTCGTAGAAACTAGTATTAGAAGCTCCTCTAAACTTAATCTGAATTCCTCTCTCACTACTTGGCTTCCTAGCTGCTCTAAAATTTTCTCTTGCCCACCTAGTGGTACCAGTATTCTCTTCATTTTTGTCCCCACAATGTAATCGGCAGTGTCTTAGATAGATTCATCTTTGCTAAGGCAAACAATCTGAATATCGACGTCAATAACGAACTACTATGATTCAAATGGCTCTGAGCATTATGCGACTCAACTGCTGAGGTCATCAGTCGCCTAGAACGTAGAACTAATTAAACCTAACTAACCTAAGGACAGCACACAACACCCAGCCATCACGAGGCAGAGAAAATCCCTGACCCCGCCGGGAATCAAACCCGGGAACCCGGGCGTGGGAAGCGAGAACGCTACCGCACGACCACGAGATGCGGGCTAACGAACTACTCTTTCTCGTCTATAGTAACAAACGTTTTAATTTTGCCACGGCAGCCTGCAGCCTTTACATCTAAGTCATGGCGAGCAGATACCAGAGTGTCACTCGCTGATTCCGCAACGACATCCCCTGCTGCAATGTGTTGTACAGCGCTAAGATTTTCGTCTGCAGCTCCATTACTTGCTCAACCTTTGTATTTGCTGCCACAGATTCCACGTCTTGTGCACTACAAATTACAAATCTCGACCCTGGAACAACCTCTCTCCATGTCACATCAATAAAATGAACATTGCATTCGCCAATCGTTATTGCTACCAATTTGGTAGCCTGATTGTATAGCTGTAACACCGCCAAACCAACCAAATCACATTCATCACTATCTTCGAGATAACAGACGATTCTATATCTGCCTACATTTTTCGTCTCTCCCACGTTCTGTTGCTTCTGCGCTCCAGCTTTCACCACCATTTCCACATATCCTCTGTGTCCATTACGACTCCATTGCAAATATCTGCCCCTAATTTCCTTTCTTGTTGGGTCCCGGTGGCTGCTTTTCGCATTTATTTGCCGGTCCTTTTCTTCGCCAAATTAGCCCTTCTCCCTTCTCGGACTGTTGTTGGGAGAACACTTTCCCAGCTGCGGCCTCAATTAGGTATCATTTCGTTGCCCACTGCCCTTGCGGCTATCGTCGATGGCAGTTCTCATCCACTGCTGATATTTGGGACCGTCGGTTGATAATCGTTACTGAAGTAACGCTGGAGACGCTCACTATCGGGATTTGGCACTTCCTTCTAGTTCCTCTCTGCTCGACTGTTCCCATTAGTCTTTTGCGAAACGTTATTTTATTTCGGTGGTACTCTGCATTATCCACGCGCTCCGCGATATCAAGGAGCTCTTCCACCGACTCAGTGGGGATATGCGTAAAATCCCCCTGCAGATATTCTGGTAAGTGCTTCTTCAGTGAGGATATCTTTTCAGCGTTCCTAGAGGCTTATAGAGGCTTCCACTACTGCTGTGACAGAATGGCTATTTAGGAGCACATTTCGCAACTGATGTATTCCTAACCCCAACGACTTACTTAATGGTTGCGCTTCGAATTCTACGTAGTCGCGAAGCAACAAAGAGTTCTGGTTTTCCGCTCCAGTCAACGAACTTTTTTTGTGGTTCGTCGATCATTCCTTCAGCAAAACACGAGGCAACAAAGTCCACCACATGATACTTCTTTTCACAGCTGAAATTAGCTTAGCTCTGTATTGATATTGCCCCCGTTGGTTCATCACTAACAAGGGGAGGCCGCCAATTGCGAAATTCGGATTCGATTCATACTGCGCATAATAAAAGCTCATGGCCAGAGACCGAGCGAGGTGGCGCAGTGGTTAGACACTGCACTCGCATTCGGAAGGACGACGGTTCAATCCCGCGTTCGGCCATCCTGATTTAGGTTTTCCGTGATTTCCCTAAATCACTCCAGGCAAATGCCGGGATGGTTCCTCTGAAAGGGCACGGCCGACTTCCTTCCCCATCCTTCCCTATTCCGATGAGACCGATGACCACGCTGTCTGGTCGCCTTCCCCAAAACCAACCAACCATGGCCAGAGGTGTAATGTGGCAAAGCACCAAGATGCACTTCTCAGCCGTTGTCGAGAAAATCGACAGTTAAAAGAAACCGTTGCAGTGAAATACTCTCCACGATTCTCTACAGCGTCGTGGCGCAGCGGTAAGCGCTCTGATTTGTAATTCTAAGGTCGCCGGATCGAATCTCACGCTATGCAACCTTTTTTTTTTTAGTATTTGTTTTTTATAATTCAAATATGTATATATATAATTCCCGGCAATCAGTTGCAACAATTATGCATATAAAAAGTTGTTGAAAGTCGTTTGTCGTGGAAAAACTGGCGACTTCGAACATCATTATGTTTTCCGCAAACAAAGTTGTATTTCACAAATGTTATTAATTGTCTTCATAATGTTAACCACGCATAGTTAACGGAAGAAGTAGAAACGATATTACGAAACTAATACGTATAGCGTAAGTCAAACGTTCGAGTTAGAATAGAGACCCCAAGAAACACAAATTTGCTGTGGCAGGTATGAAATATTAACTCCGTTACTCGCTCGTTACACTTGAATGACATGTTGAATGGGCCGAAACGTGCCGCCGCATAACAGCGTAGTTGGCCGCTAACTTCGAAAGAAGGTAGATGCGGTCCCTAGCGCAACTTATAACATTGTCGAAAATCAATGCGGACGGGAGAGCTTTGGTACACCCTGTTAAAAAAAACGGAAAAATGTAGGCGGTACAATTGGAGAGCGATCCGCCTTCACCAACATGCATAAGCAATTCATTAATACTGTATATATATATATATATATATATATATATATATATATATATATATATATTTGAATTACAAAAAACTAATAATAAAGTAAATTGCATAGCGCGAGATTCGATCTAGCGACCTTCGGATTACAAACCAGAGCGCTTACCGCTGCGCCACGACGCTGTAGAACATTAGTGATCGTCGAGAGTATTTCACGGCAATGGTTTCTTTTAACTGTCGATTTTCTCGACAACGCCTGAGAAGTGCATCTTGGTGCTTTGCCACATTACACCTCTGGCCATGAGCTTTTATTATGCGCAGTATGAATCAAATCTGAATTTCACAATTGGCGGCCTCCCCTTGTAAGGTTTTTTTTTGCCATAGTTATTCCTTTCTCACTTACCTGTGCCACTATTTAGTGTCCAGTTTTCTTATCGTCTCTGCCTGACACTGTACCACGTAACCAACATCTTTGGACATTTTATCGAGAGGCTCTTTTTTCTCATTCCTTTTGTGACCACATTCCACTTGTAAAACCCTCCTCCCCCTCCCATTTCTTTCTCTACCACAATTATCCGATCACGCAGCTTATTTTTAACTTTGTTAACTTGAGTATTAATTCCACTTAGCGAGTCCTTTACATGGACTTTTTTCATAATCTCCTGATTTTGACGTTTTAAATAATCTGATGGACTCTATATCCCTTCACTCTGACCTTTTAATCGTTCATTTTGACTTTTCAGTGTCTGAAATCAACTGTTGCACCCGAAAGTTTACTTTGCGTCCCCTTATTTTGACTTTCTATCGCTGGCAGTTGCTGCGTATAAATATACACATGCTGCTTGTATATTTTCCTTCCCCATAGACCTCCTCGGGCTCTAAAGTCATCTTCCTACATGATCAGATTCACATTCGCTGGGGGACTGTTTAATAGCGTCGGATACGGCTACAAAGCATCCAGAGTTCCACAAGAACAATCGCTAATTTTTCTTGCACTTCTGCCTGAAACCTCCGTCTGCTGATGACGGACCTGAACGTTGCGTGGCCGTTGGTTCGACGCGATCGTGCCTCATACGTCTGCATGTTCTTGTACACGCTGAGCTACCATGTATATCCCTGTTTCGCTTTCCGTCGCCGTTGCTGTGACGTGATGGAGCTGCAATTCGGTGTGTGTGTATGTCCGCGCAGCGTTGCCGTGATATACCAGCGACATTTTTGAGTTTGAGGAGGCAAAAAAGAAAAGTTGAGGCCCTACTCGCCTAGACATCACTTGCTACTCACGCTTGTTCCAACCTAGCCTTCGCGACTAGTTGCTGCGTGTATTTAATCCTAGACCAAGGCACACAATTGCGACGGTGCGCTAATAAAATTTGTTTATTCCAAGTCAATGCGGCCACTTCTTATCACACGTTGAAGTAATTCTGCATCGTTTTTGACTTCATCTATCACCTGAGAAATTTGTGTTCGACACTATGTTTGTTCAAAATTGAACAATTTTCGAACAAATATTTGTGACTCACGTTTTATAAGTGAAACACTAGAAATAGGATCGTAGCATGAGTCACCTTTTACGCCACCGCTATCAGATATTTCTGTGCCTGTAGTTCGACATTGCTTCAGAATAATTCCCTTCACGTTTTCTACGATATCTTCGAATGATGTTGCGCTGTGGTATTCGTGACTTCATCATCTTCAACGTATTTACTGTCTTCTTCGAAACATTAACACCACTTATAAACTCTGTGTTACTCGTAGCACACCCAGTAAAAGCACTGTTTAAGAATTCTAAGTGTTTTCAGTACTTCATTCCGATTTTATATCAAGATTTAATACATATTCTTCGATTCTACATGATAAATAGCCGCAGACAATATCAGAACACATGTAACCATTTCGATAACTAACGATTGGTGGGCATATCCGAAATTTTTTTTTCCAAATGTAATGCAGAATCATATCTGAACTGCAAAATATACTTCTACATCTGTTCTTGCCTCTGAGTAGATTCCTTAACTGCCTCTGGAACAGTCTTCTGACTTACGCGTGTCATTTACCTCTGGTATTAATACAGTGATAGTCCTCAGTCTCATTACACGCAAAGGTGTTGACGAAAATCTGTGGATTGCTGCAGTCACATTCCATGCGTCCTTCGTTGGTTATTGGCACATTCTGTGTCTCATCAGCGAAGAAAACCTGCCTGAGGTGGCTAATATCGCGAGATTCTTGACTCAGTTAGTGTATCAAAAGTTTAAACACCTAATACATAATCATTCAATGTGAGAGTAGTTTTCATGTGGCGGTTAGTATTTTTCAGAAACCGAATGTCTCAAACTGTCTCGAGTTACAGTAATTAACTGCTGCACGTCCAGTAACACAGATAAAGCCGTCAGCTTCAAACTCACATCAATTATGAATGTTACTGTAATTTCCCAGTGGGATATACAGTGTTCTGTTTAATTACTGACGGCTATATCACTGACCATTCTCCAGTCCCAGGTGTTGTCTATCCAGTAGTAAAAACCTCCGTGTTTTATTTCATTTCAGTATAACATGGTGACGGAGAGGTAGTAATGGTTGCACGAACCAATATGCTATGCAGTAAACAGTCTCTCTCTTTAAGGACCGCAGTATCGACACGACCATGAATTACAACCACCCGCCATATCATCATCTCCCATGAACTTTGCGATGCTTTCTACAAGTGACAGGAGCCTACTTCTTCAGAACAACAGCTTTAGCGTCTTCTTTGTGGAGTATGTGCAATTAAAAAGAACTAAATGCTCCTGTCACTATACTGAATCTTTTCTATATGCGACGAAGACTTTAACAATAATACCGAAGTGAAGAACAGTGGAATTTCATCAAGAACATCAGTGTGAAAATACAGAGACAAATGTAATATATTTAATTTCTACAGCCAGCTAGATAAGGGGGCGGGGGGGGGGGGGGGCGGGTGAACGGGTGGAGTGACGACAGCCAGACAGTAATCAGTGTAAGAGGTGACAACGTTGCCAAGAGTTTTTTAATGGATTTTTCCTATACTGAGCTCAATTAACTAAATCTTTAGTTCGTACTTAATAAGTTTTATTCGCTGAATATTTGAGTGTATGGTGGAGCTGGTAAGGGAGGATGGAGGAAGAGTTAAGGGCTAGTACAGGTCAACGTGACAGTGAGAACTGGCGAGTTTTGCACACAATGTGTGTGTACATTAAGAGCCTAACACTACAGTACAAAACGATAGGTGCAATGATATTGTAATTGCTGGAATTTTAACTGCCGTATTAGTTAACTGACGACTCAATGACAGAGATACGGAGGTTAGAGATTATAAGTGGTCAGGAACATAAATATATCCAGTACGTACACCGTATCTCCAAAGTTTACAGAAATAGAGGCTATTACTATCACAAAACAGTTTGTCAAATAAACTCTTCCAAATAAAGTTCATTCAGGGACATCAGTAAATGTGGCGACAAGCAACTGAACGTCTCATGGTAATCTCATGCTGCTGGTTTAAAACGGAGTCTGTAAACACGATGGGTAGTAAACTTAATTTCATTATCTGTAACAGCAGATACAATGAGAAAACACAAAGGGTAGAGCAGTAGTCGTAAAATCCGTAGAGAATTTTGTCAAAACTGTCCACCTATTTCTACAGCAGGGGATATATTACCAATATTCTTCGAAGGGTCATGTTCAGCAGCATTCTGTCTTCGCAAAATTGTTAGTTTTCGACACACACAAATAACAATGAGCGTTGTCTCCATGGGCACTCCACCACTTACTTCAGGTTTCCGCCACTAGTCATTCCTCAGCAGCGGCTGAAAATCCTAAGAAGATGCTGGTGGAAATTAAAAAATGCAAGATGGCGCTTACGGGAATTTAAAAAGGGCAAGGTGGTATGTTGGCGGAAAATTTTACAAACGCAAGACGGCGTACGTGGGAAATTTAAAAATGCAAGATGGCGGTGACAGGAAAGTTAGAAATCCAAGTTGTTGGAAATACTCTAGCTGTGATATGTACTCCATCTCACTACCACCTCCCTTTTTGACCTCCCCTTCCTTCTGCACACAATAACTGCATAGTCCTTTAGTATGGATTAAAATGGGGCAGCCATTCACAATGTAGCTGTCAGATTACTTAATCTTCAACCGAATCACTTATGTTCAAAGATATACAGTATATCCGGGTCGAAAAAGTACATATGCTTTTGGTGATGACAATAATGGTCAGCTGACTGGGTGACTACCATTACCCCTGCATACAATGGATGGGGAAATGACAGTTGCAGACAACGTACCTTTGGCCGCACAGGTGCTGCTCTCTCCCTCTCTCCCGTCCCCCCCCCCCCCCTCCCTCTCTCACTCCCTCCCTTTCTATCTCTTGCACACACACACACACACACACACATACACACACACACACACACGGCATAACGTTCTTAAATAAAAATTATACGTACTGCCATAACAATTAAATACCATCTGGTTAATGATACACAACAGCACTTCCCTATCTCTATGCAGTACTTACATTAACGAAGCAACACCATTATAGTACATTACAGAGCACACAAAAAGGAAAAAGAAAATAAAAAACGTTAAAACAAATTGTTACAAGTTTCAGTATTTTTTTTTTTTTACGTTTTCATATAATAAATCACAGTTAATCTTAACGAGATGATTCAGTGATTTGTAAGGTAGGATACCAGGGAACGAGAAGATAATATAATCCATTGTTTAAAATTAATCCCCCTATAACGAGTTACACAACACCAGATACTAAAATTCTGGTCGATTTCTAAACGCGACCAATGATCATGAGGAAAGTTATTTCTCAGCAAACTATTAAGTTCAAAGGAAGCCTAAAATATACCCGTATCATTAAGCATGCGTTAAATAAAGGCGGTGGTGACTCATTATTGAGAGATGTGACATCCGTACTGATATGGGAGAGCACGAAAATGCCCTTGACGTTCATAGCTGTAAGTATCGAAATGAATTTTTGGTGGAATTTATTTTCTTCCTAGCTTGCAAATTTGTGGGTAATAATTTACATGGTAATGAAATTATACCTGATGAAGCGAAAATTCGCAAACGATTGTTGCTCTAAGTTTACATGGGTTGTCGAAAACGATAAAGTGAAAGACTCAACTGCAAAATGGGAAGCAGCACATGAGAATATTCGCCTCTAGCCACATACACTCCTGGAAATTGAAATAAGAACACCGTGAATTCATTGCCCCAGGAAGGGGAAACTTTATTGACACATTCCTGGGGTCAGATACATCACATGATCACACTGACAGAACCACAGGCACATAGACACAGGCAACAGAGCATGCACAATGTCGCCACTAGTACAGTGTATATCCACCTTTCGCAGCAATGCAGGCTGCTATTCTCCCATGGAGACGATCGTAGAGATGCTGGATGTAGTCCTGTGGAACGGCTTGCCATGCCATTTCCACCTGGCGCCTCAGTTGGACCAGCGTTCGTGCTGGACGTGCAGACCGCGTGAGACGACGCTTCATCCAGTCCCAAACATGCTCAATGGGGGACAGATCCGGAGATCTTGCTGGCCAGGGTAGTTGACTTACACCTCCTAGAGCACGTTGGGTGGCACGGGATACATGCGGACGTGCATTGTCCTGTTGGAACAGCAAGTTCCCTTGCCGGTCTAGGAATGGTAGAACGATGGGTTCGATGACGGTTTGGATGTACCGTGCACTATTCAGTGTCCCCTCGACGATCACCAGTGGTGTACGGCCAGTGTAGGAGATCGCTCCCCACACCATGATGCCGGGTGTTGGCCCTGTGTGTCTGGGTCGTATGCAGTCCTGATTGTGGCGCTCACCTGCACGGCGCCAAACACGCATACGACCATCATTGGCATCAAGGCAGAAGCGACTCTCATCGCTGAAGACGACACGTCTCCATTCGTCCCTCCATTCACGCCTGTCGCGACACCACTGGAGGCGGGCTGCACGATGTTGGGGCGTGAGCGGAAGACGGCCTAACGGTGTGCGGGACCGTAGCCCAGCTTCATGGAGACGGTTGCGAATGGTCCTCCCCGATACCCCAGGAGCAACAGTGTCCCTAATTTGCTGGGAAGTGGCAGTGCGGTCCCCTACGGCACTGCATAGGATCTTACGGTCTTGGCGTGCATCCGTGCGTCGCTGCGGTCCGGTCCCAGGTCGACGGGCACGTGCACCTTCCGCCGACCACTGGCGACAACATCGATGTACTGTGGAGACCTCACGCCCCACGTGTTGAGCAATTCGGCGGTACGTCCACCCGGCCTCCCGCATGCCCACTATACGCCCTCGCTCAAAGTCCGTCAACTGCACATACGGTTCACGTCCACGCTGTCGCGGCATGCTACCAGTGTTAAAGACTGCGATGGAGCTCCGTATGCCACGGCAAACTGACTGACACTGACGGCGGCGGTGCACAAATGCTGCGCAGCTAGCGCCATTCGACGGCCAACACCGCAGTTCCTGGTGTGTCCGCTGTGCCGTGCGTGTGATCATTGCTTCTACAGCCCTCTCGCAGTGTCCGGAGCAAGTATGGTGGGTCTGACACACCGGTGTCAATGTGTTCTTTTTTCCATTTCCAGGAGTGTATATTGAGCACCAATAACAGCAGAATGAACTTTAAACAAATAGCTCTTCTCCAACGTAAATCTGAGAAAAATCGCTTTCCTACCAACGACGATGGCCCACCAACGGCAGCCACTTGAGTTTTAGGTAACAATCCACTTCTTTAGCATTAGCGCGGGAATACTTCTCTTACAATCCACTGACGATAGCCCACCAACGGTAGTCCAAGGTTTTTTACCCAATAGTCCCACTTCTTCAGCACAAGCGTGGAGAAACTCCCCTTTACAAGAGGAAGCGACACTGGTCTCTCACAGTGCTCAGTCTACAGTGGACATCAGAAGATCCTGAAGAAGATCCCAACGGAAGGGTCGAAACGTCGATCGTTTGAGGAGGTATGAAGCGGCGTAACATCCTAGAAGATATTAGCTTCAATTCCTTCAGTTGAGAGATATTCACAAAAATCGTGTTCGCAGATTCAGAAATGGTTCATATATTTATTTCTAGCGATTTTGCAAACTGAGCTACACACATGGGATCTTGGGCCAAGATCGCTGTGGATACCATTCTATTTCAGAGAATAAACGAACATACAGGCGTAACTATAGTTCCAAAATAACGTGTGCACCTGCGCATCCAACTCAGTGGACAATGTAAGGTGCCGCTCAACGGAGTGTCTTTATCTCACTCTCCCCCACGGGGAGGCAGTTAGCGACTCCTTGCACCTGTTTTGACACTTGTGGTCCAACGGCTTGGCTAATCTTGTAACACTTTAGCAGTCGTGCTTAATTCTAGCATAAAATTGTGATTACTGTTGCAAAATGTAATCTATGCAACAGGGAGATGCAGAGAGGCAACATTTGCATTTCAGTTCCTGAAATATACCTAATATTTGTTTTTTCCTCATAAGAAATTTACTCATTATTAGTATGATAATTTTCGATGTTATGTACGTGCATGTGAAACGAAATTTCATTACAAGTTAGTACAATATTTTCTGAGTTGGAACATTATGCACTCTGTGTGTGTGTGTGTGTGTGTGTGTGTGTGTGTGTGTGTGTGTGTGTCCTTATACGAATGAAAGCCATTCAGAGGTAAATGCTTTGATCATGGTGTCAATTCGACATGGAAACATCATACTTCTCAAAACATGCAGCTCTTTTTACGCAGTTCCTGTGAAACTCACGTAATCTGTGTGTTTTATGGCGATTTGCTCCCTCATTTTGAAACCCGCTAAAATGCCATGCAGTTATAGGTGGGGGAGAGTATGATGAGGGGGAAGGGACAGAAAGAGGTGGATGGTTTGGGCTGGACTACAAATCACAGATGGACGAGTCCCAGATTCTAGAATTTTTAAAATTCCTACTACCTCTGTCTTGATTCTTTTTAAATTTCTCGCCAAAACTGTAAGTAGACTGTTTATGTTTTCGTATTGGCAACGTTACGTAGCGCTCTGTATGAAAATCACTGGCTGTGCTGTGTGCAGTCTGTGGCTGGTTTGCATTGTTGTCTGCCATTGTAGTGTTGGGCAGCTGGATGTGAACAGCGCGTAGCGTTGCGCAGTTGGAGGTGAGCCACCAGCAGTGGTGGATGTGGGGAGAGAAATGGCGGAGTTTTGAAATTTGTAAGACTGGATGTCATGAACTGCTATGTATATTATGATTTTTCAACACTATTAATGTAAATACATTGTTTGTTCCCTATTAAAATCTTGCATTTGCTAAATATGCCTATCAGTAGTTAGTGCCTTCCGTAGTTTGAATCTTTTATTTAGCTGGCAGTAGTGGCGCTCGCTGTATTGCAATATTTCGAGTAACGAAGATTTTTGTGAGGTAAGTGATTTGTGAAAGGTATAGGTTAATGTTAGTCAGGGCCATTCTTTTGTAGGGATTATTGAAAGTCAGATTGCGTTGCACTAAAAATATTGTGTGTCAGTATAAGGACAGTCATCTGTAATTGTTCAAAGGGGACGTTTCATATGGCCACCGTTCCAGGATACCTCACTGGAATCTTCTGATATTTTTCTTGTAGTTTGTGTAATTAGTGTAACTATTGTATAGTGCTAGCGCATAATTGTAGAGAGAATCCCCTTTGTAGTTGCAGTCTTTCATTGTTGTTGTGGCATGCATGTAGATTTGCACCAAGTATTTCGCAGCTGCGCTTGCAATTAACTAGAAATGATTTTCAGTGCTATGTTAATGTGTTTTCTTATTTTGCTCTTCAAATTGTGCTTCTCTGTGTTGTCGTGTGAAAAAGTGTGACAGTAATGGCGTGTAAAAAACGTAATACTATGCTCCAAAGAAAACTGAGAAATGACAATGAAGACGAAAGCAGTGTGCTAGCGCCACCGTGTAATGAATTAACTAATTTTAAAACTAGTGATTTGGTAATTGTGCAAAGGGAAATGGCGCGGACGGCAAATAATGGCGTAGATAGTGAAACAATTAGTGAACAGGGAAGCATTATCGATCGATCGGTTGGCAATAGCTCGCCTCAGGAATCCGAAATGACAGGACACAATCTCGCAAATACTGTAGATTCAGGTTTTGGGTCCTCACCGTTTTCTCAAATATGTCAAGACACATTTGCTGCTTGTCAAAATGTGAATGTTGCCGGTGCAAATTCACTGCCGAAAAGCACTGAGGAACATGTTTCAGACACCAGTGCATTGTTATTACAATTAATATAACAAATGGGACAAACACAGCAAAAGCTTCAAAAGTTAGACACAATGGGACAAAATCTTCAAAAGTTAGACATAGTGGAAAAAATCAGAGACAAACACAGCAAAAGCTTCAAAAGTTAGACACAATGGAACAAAATCTTCGGAAGTTAGACACCACGCTTGAATAAACACGTGAAGATTTAACTACTGAGTTACATGACATTGAATCGAAATGTCAAAAAGTCTGTAATGACGTAAAAACACAAATTTGTGAGCATTTTCAACCTATTTTTTCGCGACATGAAAATGCATTACAGAATCACGAAGCAACCATAAAAGAACTGCAAACTATTGTTCATGAAAATCATGAGACCTTGCAAGCTAAAATTGACTCAGTTGCATCTACCGATTCCGTTACGCAACTTGCAAAAACTCAGGAAAACTTGAAGGACTCAGTAGATACTCTGAAAATTGGTTCAGAAAGACACATGGAGGAAATTAGTTCATTATCAGAGAAAGTAGTTGAACTTTCAGATCAGCTAAATAATTTATCTACGATGGTAGATGATAATCTGAATGACACAAAACCGGTAGTCTTTAATGACACAGAAGAGTGCGAACAAATTAGGAAATTCAAACAAAATCAGAGTCAAATTAATACGCAACACCAAAGAGAAATCCGGGAAGTAAAAGATCAGCTGACACAGGTAATGCAAGAATTACGTATTTCAGAGGACACTCGCGCCCCAATACGGGAAGAGGGACATAGAAATACGGAACAGCCACAAAATAATACCACAGCGCATTTCGGAAATTATGAAAGATATTGGCAGGCGCACCGCATTGTGAAATGGAACCACCGAAACGACGTAACAATGACCGATATGCGACTCGCCGACATGACGATTTTGACTATAAGCTGTTCATTGCTACATGTAAATTTAAAGCATTTAAGAATTCTGGCAACGACATTCATCCACAAGCGTGGCTCCATCAATTCTCTCATTGTTTTCCTCCCAACTGGTCATTAGAGCACAGATTAGAATTTATGTGTGGCTATTTAGAGAATGAACCAGCTGTAAGAATGCGATCGGTCATTCACGATTGTCACAGTGAAGGAATATTTTACCATGCCTTCCTCTCAGCATAATGGTCTCAAGCTACACAAGACCGAGTAAAACATAGCATCATAATGATGAAACATTTCGAACAATCTGAATTTTCCAGTCTTGTGAAATATTTTGAAGACATGTTTCACAAGAATCAGTACCTTTCAAACACACACAGCCCCTCAGAACTCATCCGCATTTGCTTAATCAAATTACCTGAACATTTACGACATATTATTTTGGCAGGACGTTGCAAAGACGACATTGAAGCTTTTCAGGGACTATTACAAGAATTAGAAATTGACACAGACAGTCGCAGGATGCGAAAACAGGAAAACAATCACTACAGGTCTCATCCGTCACAATTCCGTGACGACAGAAACAATAACTGGACACGATAAGTCTATTCTTACAACGCAAATCGTGAACAAAACGGACACCACCCATATGACAACCACTGGCAGAGTAATAGTTACAGAGAAAGATCGCATTTCCGTAGTAATGAATATGACAGAGATAACCATAGAAACAGACAATATGGGAACGAAAATAATAATTATCAAGGGAGATAGAATAACTTCAGGGGCAACGGTCCACCACACAGTTGCGATTCCGGCAGAAATTATCCACCACATGACCAACAAACAAGAAAGTAGGCAAACTACCGACTAAACGACAGACCTGAATTGCATCAGAACTGGCGGGATTCAAACAGGGCGGGACCCTCTCGACAAGGTGAATTTGTAGAAGTTAGGTCTCCAAATTCCAATAACGACGCGCGCCAACAGAGAGACAATAGGCAATGACTCATACCGCAGGCAGCCACAAAACATACTTCTGAAACTGACGACGCAGCTGCCGTAGCTATTAATTACGTAAAAATGGAAGACATTAGGGACATCTTACTCCAGGAACACGACGTAAAACATAACAACATTGCATATCCTGTGATTCACATTACAGTAAATGACGTAAAAGTTACGGCAGTACTTGACTCTGGCAGTCCCATTTCAGTAATTAGTGAAACAGCCTTTGGCAAATGCAACAAATCGATTGCCCTACACATCCATTACGTAAGATTAAATTACAAGGTGCAATCTTTGGAAAAGTGTAGATGTACGCCAACAAACCAACCTAGAATTCTTTTGTCAAAGCCACAGCTTCCCTATGAACTTTCTAATTGTTCCATTATTGTCGACGGAAATTATATTGGGAGTAAACTTTTTGAATGAATACAAAGCAATCTTAAACTTTCACGATGCTGAAATAAGTTTAGGGAAAGAAAGTAAGTCAATAGCTTCGAAATTTGGAGATTGGCTCTCAAACCATGACGAAGAAATTAATCGGCTTTACCTCCTATTAGACAACAGTTCGGAATTTTCGACGGAACTTGACACTAACAATCACTCTGCAAGTACTCACAGGGATGATATCGACAGCGCATTTGATACTAATGAGTTAATTCAGAATAAAATTCAAACAATTGAGAATTGTAATGACAGTGATAGGCAAGACCTTTTTGAGAGATTCCACAGTTTTTACTCACAAAACAGGAACAATCAAGGGATTTCAATACCAATTTCGTGTTTGTGAGCACACAAAATTTTGTGTTAGACCATACATAATTCCCGCACATTATAGGGACCGTGTTAGAACAGAAATATAATCTATGCTTGACGAGGGTATTATTGAGCCAGCAGTAAGCTCATACAACAATCCATTACATGTTGTTGAGAAGAAAAATGGATCGATCAGGCTTGTATTAGATTCGAGACAAATCAATACTATCATCATTCCTGAAACAGACAGGCCGCAAACGTTAGAAGAAATTCTTCAAAATTTTAATGGTGTAGAAGTGTTGTCTTCTATTGTTCTCAGATCCAGCTTTTATCAGATCGAACTTCATCCAGAATGTAGAGAATACACACCTTTCATTTGTTTCGGCGTTTGTTATCAGTTTCGGAAACTTCCTTTCGGTTTGAACATTTCTTCGGCAGCATTCATTCGCGGGCTAAATTCCATATTACCTGAGTTCTTAAAACGTCACATCACCTTATATGTGGACGA
The DNA here is from genome assembly GCF_023864345.2 of Schistocerca serialis cubense. NCBI lineage: Eukaryota > Metazoa > Arthropoda > Insecta > Orthoptera > Acrididae > Schistocerca > Schistocerca serialis. The sequence continues at coordinate 67,822,514 of NC_064644.1, forward strand.
TATTCTGATAGCAGAAGCCTCATGGGAACAACATAATCGCATCCTCAACAGTTTGTTACGTATTTTTGCAGAATCTGGAATTACAGTTAACTTGGAAATGTCTGAATTCGGTAGGACAAAGGTGACGTTTTTGGGACATATTATTTCTTCTGAAGGCATTCAGCCTGATCCTGAAAAGTTAGAAGCAATCAGAGCCATTCCAGTTACATCCACAAAAAAAAGCAAGCCCGCAGTTTTCTAGGTCTCGTAAATTTTTACCGTCGTTTTCTGAATATGCAAATTCCAGTTACACCAAAACTTTGTTCTCTCACTGGAAAAAATACTATTTGGAACTGGGACGAACAAGCACAGTTGGAATTTAATTCTTTGATAGAGTGGCTACTTAACGTGCCAACACTAGCTCATCCAGATCTGTCACAAGATTTCTGCCTTAGCACGGGTTCTTCTAAAGTCGGTCTTCGTGCCCATTTATTTCAAGAAGCCACAGAAAATGACACTACTGTTCACAAAACCATTGCTTTTGCTAGCCGAGTGCTAACAAAATCTGAAAAAAATTATTCCGTTACTGAATTAGAAGCTTTAGCTATCGTTCGGGCATTTAAGAAATTCCGTTTCTTTCTTTCTGGTAAGCACGTAAAAGTATACAGTGATCATCGTGCATTACTATTTCTTATGTCTTCAAAATTAAATCATGGCAGGTTAAAACGTTGGGCATTTTTCTGCAAGAATTCCACTTCACAACAGTTAACATTCCTGGCAAGGAGAACATTGTTGCGGACGCACTGTCACGCGCACCGGCTGGGCTTGAGAAAAGTAACACAGAAGGCAACCTCGAGAAAAATTTCAGTATTCTTTACATTCAGAAAGTCGCCTTTGAAGTCTTCATCACCACATCTTTAAAGGACATTGTTCATGAACAAGATAATGATCCGATTTGGAAAGACATCAAAAGTAAATGGCATGAAAAGACCCACACTCAGATTTGGCATTATTACCTGGTTAGAAACAACAAACTCTTCAAACGCTGCACTGTTGATGACAACCTATGGGTACTTTGCATTCCAGACGATTTTGTTAATAGGCTCATTTGGTACATTCATTTCAGCTAAGCACATTTTGGTCCACGAAAATGTTATCATATTCTTCGAACGACTTGTCATTTTAACAATATGGAAAAGAGAATTCGAAGAGTCTTGTCTATTTGTAAACTTTGTCAAAAGGCGAAACCATCTACTACCTCACATCTTGCTCCATTGTTTCCTACTATTCCTTCTAAATTAAAAGAATTTGCTGCTGTTGATCTCTTGAGACCCCTTGTCAGAACATGGAATGGATTTTCGTACGTTCTAGTCGCTGTTGAACTTACTTCAAAATTTGTTTCTTTCCCTCCGTTACGTAAAGTCACTGGACAGTCTGTATCGAACGCCTTTGTTAAAAATTTCTTACGTGAAGTTGGCCACGTTGCTAAAGTCATTTCAGATAACGGTCCGCAATTCAGATCTGCTGTTTGGTGACGCATGCTTCGGAATCATAAAATCAAACCTGTTTTTATTTCATTGTATTCACCACATTGTAACCCGTCTGAACGGATTATGAAACTTTCAGTGAGATACCAGATGACACAGTGGTTAGTTTATGTGACAGCCACACGATTTTATCACGACGCTACTAATGAGTGACAATTTACAATGTCGCTTTTTCAGTGTTTCTGTTTTATATCTGCACAGTTTTCTGTATTATTCTGGAAAGTAAAACATGTTTTAGTAGTAACTTTTGTGGTATAGCTACAATGAGACTGCCTTTTCCATAGCACAACAATACGTAACAGCACAGTACTTTCTTCATCACAGCAATAAGCGTAATAACTAAGATATCTATACCCAAAGCATTTCTCATTTGTTTATCATGAGGTAAGTACATTGGCTTCTGCAGACCTTAGCTTTCGGAGGACAATAACTACGACACTCCCACAGAGATTATCTTACAGCAAGACGCACATTTATCGCTACAGGACACGTATTTGAGTGATTAATTTTGTCCTTAAATAATTTTTTTAAAGATATTTGAAGTACAATGATACAAAGGTTTTCCGTGATACATTTCATTCCTTTGTTATAATCTGTAAGACCTGAGGGTATAATTACATTAATCCTAGGGGGGTACACGCTTACTTTGTGTACCACGTGTTTGGCAAGCACAAGGAGCCCTAGCTAATATGGTATTTGCTTATACAACTTTACACATCGGTACCGTATTTCTCTAACACATAAATTACACAGCTATCTGATCATTTAACTGGGAGAGAAAAACATTTATTTTACTACATCTCTGACAGATGTTTACGTAATTACACAGTTGGATAACTTCACACTTATGAAATTGTATTTTGTCTCTACTTTGTGAACTGTTCATATTTTTTCAGAACCTTTGTGATACTATGAGAGCTTTGAATGATATATTTGATATGGGATCATGATTTTTATAGTACGTTTTAGGTAGATGACACTATTTAAATGAGCAGAGAATTTTTTAGGCTTTGAAATTATTGCAGAAAGCTACGACGTTTTTGAGATTTGACTGAGGTGTTATGATGTTATTTTTACGACGACGATGTGTATTATGCTGGTGAGGTACGTTTATGAACAATAAGCTGATGCTATATGAGAAATTTGATTATGCTACATTTTTATTATGATGAAATATTGAAGAAGTGTCGACGAATATGTATATGTGTAATAAGGTAAGGAATAACGAGTAGTGGTTAGGGACTCTGACTTGTGAAAAACGATGTTGGAAACCAAGAATCGTACTTTAAGAGTTATGAAATGTGTGTATATGCGTAATGTATCACAATGCCAGCAAAAAGTTTTGGACGGTGTTATATTTATAGGATTTGGTTTCTACACATTCGTAACGCAAATTCTCGACCTCTGAAATTTTTTTTATATGAGACTGTCACTGTAGCGCAAACTTCTGTCGTAAATATTTCGGTAAGGAAGCTAAGTGACCCAGGTGGCGCCCAGGTGTGCCAGTCGCCTGGAGAAAAAGCCATTAGTGTGTGCCTTTCAGAGGCACAGGTGGAGAAAAAAAGGAGGTAATTATCCTCGCTATTGACATTCCTTTGTAGAAAGCATTGCAATTACGACACGCTCATTACTTGGAAAGATACTTACATCTGCACACCCGATTATGACAAGCGTCTTTCTACGAGAGTTGAGAGAATTTCTACTAACTTATGAAATGTCACATGACTATTGAATGATATTTTAGGCTTTTCTTTTCATAGTTGCTTATTTCATTTGATATCTAGTTTCCAGCTGTGTTGCAGAATTGGTTTTACAAAATAAACTTAAATGCATTTGCTAATGTGAACACTTTCTGCCAACAGATCTATTAAATAATTATTTTATGATCCACATTCCTCGAAAAAGGAGCTCTTGGAATGGAAAGAACAATAAGAAGGGACTAATAACAGTAACTGCATATATAATTTTCTTTTCAAGTACTTGGTAATTTTTTTGTAGAATTAGTTTTTGTCGTGCGGTTAAAGGCGCTGCAGTCTGGAACCGCAAGACCACTACGGTAGCAGGTTCGAATCCTGCCTCGGGCATGGATGTTTGTGATGTCCTTAGGTTAGTTAGGTTTAACTAGTTCTAAGTTCTAGGGGACTAATGACCTCAGCAGTTGAGTCCCATAGTGCTCAGAGCCATTTGAACCATTTTTTTTAGTTTTTGTGGTGCACCATTTTGATTACGTTGACATTAAGATGTTATTATACATTTCCCTTATCTACATTGTTGTCTTAGTGTGCAATTTTTTCTGCTTGAGCTTTGTCATGTTTAGGTATAAGTTATTTCATTTGCTGCTGCTGTTTGCCAGGCATAATGTTACTGAATTTGACTTTGTATTACTCTGTTAAGCCAGTTTTACTACAGATTTATTTTTCTTGTTTGCTGCACATTGCCTTATATTAGTTGTAATGTTGCAATTGCTTTGCTAATTTATATATACTGCAGCTTGGTTTGCCAATTTGAATTGTTTGTCATTGCTGTTTGTTGTAATTGTTTTGTGCTGCTGCATTGCCTTGTCCCTTAGTTTAGCATCTGAGGTCAGTGGATTTAAGTTAACTTAAGAGGGGGTAGACTACATAAGAAACTAACTATGATGAATTGGAAGAAATGCATTGAGAAGCTATAAGAAAATGGTTTCGCCAAAAAAGTAGTGCACAGTGGAGAAAAACTATTTTTGAAAGAGGATGTGAACAGAATACAGAAAGCATACTTGGATAGGATTTTTTTTTGATGGAAACAAATGTTGAAATAAGAGGAAAGATCTACAGAATGAAGTTTTGGGTTGGACTGCAGTACCAAATGTCACACTGAAAGCAAACCCTGTCCTGTCCTTTTGTATTATTCTGCTATGTGTTTGTATACCCTTGTGTATTTGTGTTCTTCCTGTCTTCATGTGATTATCTGATAAGACTTATGTTGTAGAATTTTTCTAATACTCAGCTGCATTCACTATCGTGAGGAATACTGTTATCCTCAAACATAATTTGCATTTATATATTTGTTATTTACTTTGTAAAGATGTTTAGACATTATTTATTCTATTTTGTTGAAAGTCGACATGTTAAGAAACGTGGCTATTGTACTTAAGGTTTATAATTTATATAAAAGCAGCTACCAGCCACATGTATGGTTTAAAAAGGTTTATGATCTTCAGACCATGACCGGTTTCGGATTTTTCTTTACAAATCCATCTTCAGATGGCAGATTACAAGCATTCTTAGTTGGACCTAGTTTTGTTTGGGTTATTCGTTTGCTGCACTGGGAAAGAAAAGAAATATTTTTGTTGTCATATCGGTAATGTTATTTTTACGAAAGATTTACTTCTTTTACAAAATCTAATTGCTCAGGAAATGGTTTTTATAAAAATTAGTAAACTTGCTGGTTAGTGTACTTACGAGCTGTGTAGTTCTGCCTGACGCAATATTCGTGCGTTTATGTTTTCGAACGCAAGCTTAATACACTTTTCAATATGCACTATGTGAGTGCTATTCCAATCAATCGACGTCACTTTATTCTGTTATGTTTTAATGCTCATGTGTGAAGTTGATGTTTAAAAGTTATTCTGATCTTTTATGTATGTACTTATGTCATAATTCTTGTAACACCGATGTACATGTTTTTTTCTATTCTTTTGTAAATCCTGTTTTACTACAAACGTTATCTGTATTGTTATGTTCTTTAATGATGTATTTTGTACCTATGTTATTGTATTCTCATGTTGTAAATTTATAATTGTATAGACACCAGTTCTTCAAATTAAGTTACATTTCACTGCACACGTTTCTGTTGGTCATAGCAATGCACAATATGTGAGAAGTTGGGACTGTTAGTGTTTGCACGTGTGTTAATAATTCAGCAAGGGACTGGATAACAGCATTGCTGGTTCTAAGGACATTACAAAAAAAACTTTGTGAGTGCACAAGTGGTGGTTTATGGACTTGCTATATTGTCCGCAAGACTCTTCAATGGTGATTGTGCCCTGCACAGTCACAACAGATGGCTGCTGGCCATCTCTACAAGGACTACAGTGGGTCTGCATCTTTGATGACCCACCAATACCATTATTTCTACAAGGACTACAGTGGGTCTACAACTTTCTACACCTTTGCTGACTCACCAGTACCATTATTTCTACAAGGACTGCAGTGGGTCTTCACCTCTGGTGGCCCACCAATACCATACTCTCTACCAAGACTATACTGGGTCTGCTCTGTGATGACCTATCTACCAATATTCTTCAAAACGTCGAATGACTCTGCTGTGGGTTTCCTCTGTTGTGATCCATTACCTGTCTGCATGTCGAGAGTCAGCACTCTCTTTCCGTTGGAAGGACAACACTGCTTCTTCTAGACTGCATGGAAATCCACTACCTCCGTGTGCATTTCCTTTCACTGCTCAGCCTTTGAGAAAAACACTGCAATTTTACTGTGATGAATGATCAGGACTGTCTTTATGGACTGTGAGAAAATTTTAGCTTTTGACCAACATTGTGTCAATAAGTGTGTGCATTTGATATCTTTGTTATTGTAATTATGAAAAATTTTATCAAATCATTATTGGCCACTGCCCAAAACAATTTGTAAAATTTTTTGTCGGGAGCATGGGGGCTATATAAGTAGACTGTTTATGTTTTCTTATTGGCAACATTACGTAGTGCTCTGTATGATAATCACTGGCTGTGCTGTGTGCAGTCTGTGGCTAGTTTGCATTGTTGTCTGCCATTGTAGTGTTGGGCAGCTGGATGTGAACAGCGCGTAGCGTTGCGCAGTTGGAGGTGAGCCGCCAGCAGTGGTGGATGTGGGGAGATAAATTGCGGAGTTTTGAAATTTGTAAGACTGGATGTCATGAACTGCTATGTATATTATGACTTTTCAACACTATTAAGGTAAATACATTGTTTGTTCTCTATTAAAATCTTTCGTTTGCTCACTATGCCTATCAGTAGTTAGTGCCTTCCGTAGTTTGAATCTTTTATTTAGCTGGCAGTAGTGGCGCTCGCTGTATTGCAGTAGTTCGAATAACGAAGATTTTTGTGAGGTAAGTGATTTGTGAAAGGTTTAGGTTAATGTTAGTCAGGGCCATTCTTTTGTAGGGATTATTGAAATTCAGATTGCGTTGCGCAAAAAATATTGTGTCAGTTTAAGGACAGTCATCTATAATTGTGCAAAGGGGATGTTTCAATACCATCATTCAATTTTAAAATTTCCTACCTGTCCCATCTTGTTTTTCTGAATTTCTGACCAGCGCTATCTTCGATTGTTACTCGACTGAAGCAGCATCTAGAGGCAAAAAAGGGTACTATCTGCTGGCGTGCCATTGATGAGCAGCTCACATCTTATTATAATTACCATATTTCCCCACATTGACGTCTTCTGGTCTATGGGAACATAAAAGATAATATGAACGCAAGCTGTGAGAATAATGTAGTGTTTACTTAAAGATATCTTGAAGGTTCTAATGCAGGGAGCCACAATTCCTAACTACAGTTTCATGATAAATGAAATTCTTCATTAAAAACCGTTACTCTCTGAAACACCAAATCCTTGAATGCCATGCGCTCCGCCTCCCCTTCCATATCCGCCTTGCTTCCCCCACACAGCTCCTTTATGAACTGATCGCCTTCCCCCACCTCCTCCTGTTTCTCCAACATTTCCGCATCCTTTACATCGTCTACAGGCTTGATCACCCCCCACCCCCACCCACTGGTTTTTGCCTTCCTCTCCACCCCCTGCTCGTTGCTGTGCCTCTATCGCTGTATGCCTCCCTCTCTCCACCTCCACATCCTCCATCTCCTTCATCAGGGCAATTTCCAACGCTTCCCCCTCCCGGATGATGAACTTCGCGGTGACATCTACCCTTCCTTCCAACTATAACCTGGCCTTGTTCCCCTCCACTCCCCAGGGCCCCCTTTTCCTCTCCTCTCTTTCTCCCAGAGCGGATTTTCCTCCTCAACCCCACTCCCTGAGACCCTGCACCCAATACTTGCCTCTTTCCTTCCCACCTCCCTCCCTACCTTCTTCAGCGCCCCCCCCCACTCATCTCCCCCCTCTCTTCCCCTCCCTCCATCCTCCCTTCTTCCGATCTCCCTCATCTCCTTGCATCTGCAGATCCTCTGTTTTGATCATCATCAGTGTGCCACGTCAGTGTTGTTTTTAGTGCTGTTTCTCCTGTGGGTCATGAGGTGTTATTTTAACTGTATACTGTCTTGAGGTTCGCTGTCAGTGTTTGTTATGTGCTACGCCATCCGTTGATACTTTTTATGCTCCGGTCATGCTCTGCCTTGTCTTCTTTTAATTACCAAAGTGTGTGGCTTTATGTGTGCACTACTTTTTTACAGTTCTTATCTGTATTTTACAGTCGCCCCTATTTTTGTCGCCTTCCATGATGTTCCCTCTTTCCTATATCAATGCTCACCATATTCTCTCCTTTGTATATTTTTCACTGTCTTCTATTGTTTGTTCTACGTCTCTCGGCTGATGAGCAGCGCTTATGCTGCTGCCAGCCCACCCCGATGGGGAGCTGAAATACAATAAAGAAAAAAAAAAAAAAGCTCTGAAACAACATTAATTTGATAGGTGCTACATAGGAAGATAAATTATCTCTCAATATGATTCAGAAATACGTTCCATATACAATCAATAATGCCTCATCATTTGCTATTAAGATAAAGTGCCGGATAGATAGCAGAGAAATTCTGAATCTGCGCTGTATCGTTCCTCCTGCCCAACGTCTGTTGTATAGACAAGTCGTCCATAGCGTATGTAATACGGAAGACAGCATGTTAACTTCTATTGTTCAATTTAAGTAATTGTCACTATCAGTGTCAGTTGTGTCAAGCACTAGTACGTCACCGATGTTTTTTTTATGGATAACTTTTTCAGTTGCTAAATGGATCACTGTTTAACTTCACGACTGGTTTCCGCTTTTATTCTGAAGCGATTTTCTAGCGGAACTTGAAATTGACACCGAAAATGTTGCCGAACGAAGTACAAAATTATATAGAGAATATTTAAATAATTTTTCTCATAGGATTGTAAGAATATCGATATGAAAAAGCATTATGTTTACATATGCAGAGTGTATGTTTAGAAAAAAAAATAAAATATAGGCTAGATCATGCTGTGCCGTATTTAAGTCAAACGATAAAGAAAGTGGAAGTCTTGTAGACTGAAAAGAGATGTGCTCAATAACATCGTAGGAAAGTGGGCGTGACGTGATTATGAAACACCTACATTTTGAAAAATTAAATATTGCCATTGAACTGACTTGTTCAACATAAGTTCGACAGAAATGGTGCTAGTAAGCTATGAAAAACAGAATTAATAACCTAATCAATTTCACCATTAGACAAAAATCCAAAGTGGACAGTATTTCATCAGAAGTATGTTTATCGACATCTTTGTGATGCAGTCCAAGGTAAAGTTCATTCATATAATGTAGCAAACTTGCTTGACCCTGAGGTTCTCAGTTCTGTAATCAGTTCTCTACGTTTCCTTTTGGTATAGATTTTGATAAATGTATTCATATCATGTTTGTGAACACAGTTTCCTTTCTTAAATATGAGAAAATTGCATCACTCATTCCATTACTTCTTTCTATCGTCGGATAAATAAATCGGAAGAGTTATTTATAATGTTGTGCTGAAATTTTCGACTAGCAGCTGTCAATTCAAATGGTTCAAATGGCTCTGAGCACTATGGGACTTAACTACTGAGGTCATCAGTCCCCTAGAACTTAGAACTACTTAAACCTAACTAACCTAAGGACATCACACACATCCATGCCCGAGGCAGGATTCGAACCTGCGACCGTAGCGGTCACGCGGTTCCAAACTGACGCACTTAGAACCGCACGGCCACACCGGCCGGCGCAGCTGTCAAAGGAAAATGAAGACCACATACAAACAAATGAGTTAAGAATTTTATATTTAAGATGTTTAGTACGTAGTCTGTCTTACTGTTCTACTGTCATATACTTCCGTCATAATAACGCTATTTTTACCAGTAAGATTTAAGTTCTAAATATTTACAACTATATAAAACAAGTCGGTGGCATATTAATTATTTCGTTCTTAACTTTACCACTAGATTTCTCGACATTTCAGTTGGTGTAATGATGGCATCCCTCGCTTACCTAACACACACAGCAGTCTGCACAGTGTGCTCTACCTATTATAATCTTCGAATGTCTCCATCCCCTCCCCTTACACTGTCAAGCTAAGGTTTACGAAATGCTCCCACAGATGTTCCGCAATTACGTCATTTTTATTGAGTTCCGTCTGCCTACCACGTATCTTTTTTGGTGTTATTAACGTAACAGTTCTTGCACTTTTCCTAGTGAGTCTTTCTGTCACACTAAAGAACATAGTCTTAAAAGAACGTGGCTATTCAGTTGCAGATGTACTCAAAGCTTGCAACAGTGAAAAATGTCACCTTCGACGTATTGAGCAAATTTTTTTTTTTTTTTTTCAGATGGCAAGTTCAAAATGTTCTCCACAGCCTACTGCCATCCTCCCCCTCCTCCCCTGTCCAAACATTTTCCACTCACTGCCACTTCAACACTTCAAAGCCGTTTTCTTCGTCATCGTGTCTTTCCTTAATTCTTCAAGTGTCATATTCATCTGCCTTTAAAGCAAAATCATTCACTTCTTGCTTCTGCAGTCGTTCACCTACCCAGTGCTCGGAACTATTTTACGTAAATAGTCAATGAAATGATGAAATACTGTATTATATTTGTGGTCAAACTTATTGTTATCGTTCAACATTGTATCCATCTTGTGCAAAACGAGTAGCAATGTCCACATTGAAAAATAACTAGATACAACAATTTAACTTCCTTTACACTTTCTAGAGTGATAGATAGAAGAGTCATAACTGGACTAAGAGTTTATATTTACATTCAATTTGATACAGCCACTCTGTCAAAATTTATTTAATGTATTAGTAGTTATGGTAACTTTCACGTATCACATATAAAAATGCTATGCCTGAAATAACAACAGCCAGTTGCAGTGACGAATAATTCTTCGATTATATCTCTTGACGATAGGAAATTCATTTGGAAATAAAAAGTTATTATTCATATGTTACGTAACTTATGAGGGCAGCGTGGTCGAGTAGTAATAAGACTTAGAGTAAATCCTTTGCCATTATTTTCGAGATTTGCTTAATAGCTGTATACTCGGGTTAGGAATTTAAAGAAGTTTTCTGAAATATCCTTCTGTCTACACGTAGACAGCTGGAAAAATCCACAGCAGTACAACGTAATGTCTTTCTTTTGTATGCTAATTCGGAAAGCACAGCTATCACGCTTTCGCACTAACTTTTATTGTCAGATACTTCTTACCGGGAAGGGATTTAATTCAGTTACTTCGGCCTTCGGAGAGATAGAGAGAGAGAGACCGTAAAATTTTCCCGCCGGCTGCATATTGCATTAGCAGGCGTGCGAAGCCAGACTAAGAAGAACAACTTCTGCAACAGCACTGTGGGAAATCTGGCGTGCGGCGAAGAAGTAAGGCCGGGGGCGGAGTAAGGGGGGCGTGGCTAGGCTGGCCTTGCAGGCCATGCCTCCGCCCGCACGGCCCCTCATGAATAATTGCAGCCGAGCAGCGGCGGACCGGGGGTGGCAAGGGGGCGGCAGTGCCTCGGGGGCCGGCATGGGCGTCGCAGCGGGCGGCAGCGGCGGCGGGCGCTACCAGGTGAGGCCGTGTGGTCTGCCTGCTCTCTGCTTCTGGTCCTGCGTCACCTTTCCTCCAGACGAGCAGTGCAGGGTGCACAGAGGATGGCTCTTAGGGTGGCCTTAGTCACAGGCCAAAGTGACGGAATATTTCCTTGTTACATCGCCATTCAGATCGTTTGCCAATAATGCCATGTAGCATTGCAGAACAAGAGTGGTGGAATAAAGATCATCTTAATCGACAGGCAGTGGAGGCGAGGGTCACGTGTCTAGAATTTGTAAGGGCAAGCAAGTGAAATTGAAACCGATGGAAGAAAAGTAAGTAAACTGTCAATTATTTCAAAAATAATCGCCACAACCTACAACATATTCTTTATCCGCTGTGAAACAAGACGGTCAATCCCTTCACGGAAAAATGTTTGTGGTTGCCTAGCGAATCATGATTGTACTCAGGAATGCACATCTTCGCGGTGGGAGCCCCACTTGTTTCCAAGATTGTTTCGACTACATTACAAAACTTTCGTTGGGAAACAATTACACTTCCTCCATACAATCCAGACCTTCCCTATGCGATTTTTATATTTTTGGAGCCAGGAGAAAAGGCTTTCATGGTGTCGATTTGCTTCGGACGAGGAGGTGCAATCCTGGGTATAATAACGAGACTTTAACATACAGAGTATAGACAGACACTCATTAACCAGTCTTGTGTGGCAGCTGAAGACGGCGCGTACGAAATCGTAGAAACATACCGTCGTTTGACCATCGCACAGAGTCCCATTTGGATGAGAAAGTATTAAGCATCCATGGCGAAGAAAATACCTCAAAGAGTTCAAAACAAGTATGTCGACTGTTCTGGATCGAATACCATTTCGGTTTGACAAAGAGTACTCTAAAGCACTGGCCCCTTACTTAGCTTGTAATCGTGAATCTCTCGTCCAGTGAAAAGTTCCACGCGGCTTGAATAAAGCGGAGGTGACTCTGAAACATCGCCTTAGAAAAATTAATGAATTACTGTGCTGATAAACCTCTTACGTTATTTGATTTTCAAACAGCTGAGCAAAACTGAACGTACTCAGACATTTCTCTCTTTACTTATTCTGATCAACACTAAACTGACACACATTTTTTTTTTAGCGCAACGCAATCTGACTTTCAATAATCCCTACAAACGAATGGCCCTGACTAACAATGACCTATACCTTTCATGAATCACTTACCTCACAAAAATCTTCGTTACTCGATCTACTGCAACACAGCGAGCGCTAGTACTGCCAGCTAAATAAAAGAGTGTAACTACTGAAGGCACCAACTACTGATAGGCATAGTTAGCAAATTAAAGATTTTGATAGAGAACAAACAATGGCCCGCATCTCGTGGTCGTGCGGTAGCGTTCTCGCTTCCCACGCCCGGGTTCGATTCCCGGTGGGGTCAGGGATTTTCTCTGCCTCGTGATGGCTGGGTGTTGTGTGATGTCCTTAGGTTGGTTAGGTTTAAGTAGTTCTAAGTACTAGGGGACTGATGACCATTGATGTTATGTCCCATAGTGCTCAGAGCCATTTGAAATAACAATGTATTTGCCTTAATAATATTCAAAAGTTATCATGTACACTCCTGGAAATGGAAAAAAGAACACATTGACACCGGTGTGTCAGACCCACCATACTTGCTCCGGACACTGCGAGAGGGCTGTACCAGCAATGATCACACGCACGGCACAGCGGACACACCAGGAACCGCGGTGTTGGCCGTCGAATGGCGCTAGCTGCGCAGCATTTGTGCACCGCCGCCGTCAGTGTCAGCCAGTTTGCCGTGGCATACGGAGCTCCATCGCAGTCCTTAACACTGGTAGCATGCCGCGACAGGGTGGACGTGAACCGTATGCGCAGTTGACGGACTTTGAGCGAGGGCGTATAGTGGGCATGCGGGAGGCCGGGTGGACGTACCGCCGAATTGCTCAACACGTGGGGCGTGAGGTCTCCACAGTACATCGATGTTGTCGCCAGTGGTCGGCGGAAGGTGCACGTGCCCGTCGACCTGGGACCGGACCGCAGCGACGCACGGATGCACGCCAAGACTGTAGGATCCTACGCAGTGCCGTAGGGGACCGCACCACCACTTCCCAGCAAATTAGGGACACTGTTGCTCCTGGGGTATCGGCGAGGACCATTCGCAACCGTCTCCATGACGCTGGGCTACGGTCCCGCACACCGTTAGGCCGTCTTCCGCTCACGCCCCAACATCGTGCAGCCCGCCTCCAGTGGTGTCGCGACAGGCGTGAATGGAGGGACGAATGGAGACGTGTCGTCTTCAGCGATGAGAGTCGCTTCTGCCTTGGTGCCAATGATGGTCGTATGCGTGTTTGGCGCCGTGCAGGTGAGCGCCACGATCAGGACTACATACGACCGAGGCACACAGGGCCAACACCCGGCATCATGGTGTGGGGAGCGATCTCCTACACTGGCCGTACACCACTGGTGATCGTCGAGGGGACACTGAATAGTGCACGGTACATCCAAACCGTCATCGAACCCATCGTTCTACCATTTCTAGACCGGCAAGGGAACTTGCTGTTCCAACAGGACAATGCACGTCCGCGTGTATCCCGTGCCACCCAACGTGCTCTACAAGGTGTAAGTCAACTACCCTGGCCAGCAAGATCTCCGGATCTGTCCCCCATTGAGCATGTTTGGGACTGGATGAAGCGTCGTCTCACGCGGTCTGCACGTCCAGCACGAACGCTGGTCCAACTTAGGCGCCAGGTGGAAATGGCATGGCAAGCCGTTCCACAGGACTACATCCAGCATCTCTACGATCGTCTCCATGGGAGAATAGCAGCCTGCATTGCTGCGAAAGGTGGATATACACTGTACTAGTGCCGACATTGTGCATGCTCTGTTGCCTGTGTCTATGTGCCTGTGGTTCTGTCAGTGTGATCATGTGATGTATCTGACCCCAGGAATGTGTCAATAAAGTTTCCCCTTCCTGGGACAATGAATTCACGGTGTTCTTATTTCAATTTCCTGGAGTGTATATATATATATATATATATATATATATATATATATATATATATATATAGTTCATGATATACAGTATTACAAATTTACTCTTTCTGATGGACACACGCGCAGATTGTCCGCTCTCAAAATTCTGCCATCTCTTTCCCCAAATCCACCACTGCTGGCGGCTCACCTCCAACTGCGCAACGCTACACGCTGTTCACATCCAACTGCCCAATACTACGATAGCAAAAATTCCAACAATGCAAACACAGACTGCACACACCACAGTCAGTGATTTTCATACAGAGCGCTACGTGGCGTTACCAACATAAAAAGCTAAAGAGCCTACTTACAACACATGTACATAAGAAGAGTGAAGAAAATAGGACCAGGCAAAATTATAGACAAATATCCTTAGCATTGGTTTACTGGAGAATTCTAGAACATATTCTGAGTTCGAAAATAAAAAATTTCCTATAAACTGAAAAGTTCATGTCCACGAATCGGCACGGATTTAGAAAGCATTCCTAGTGTGACCTTCTGCTTGCACTTTATTCACACGATATACTGCGCACTATGGATGAAGGGTAACAGGCAGACTCCATACTTGTAGATTTCTGAAATTCATTTGATACAGTACGCCGCTTTCCACTTGTAACGATGATGTGAGCATACTGAATAGTTTCCAGAAATCTGAGTTGCTCATGGACTTTTTAACTAATAGAGCCCAGCAGTTGGCCTCGACGGGGAGTGTTCATCAGAGACAGATGCGTCGTCAGGAGTGACCCAGGAAAGTGTGATAGGACCCTTATTATTTTCTATATACATAAATTTTTTGACAGACAGGGTTGGCAGTAATCTGCTGTTGATCGATGAAGATTCTGTGGCGTACGGAAAGCTGTCGAAGATGAGTTACCGTAGGATGATACAAGATGACGTGTACAAAATTTGAACTTGGTGTGACGAAGCTCTAAAAGTAAAAAAAATGTTTGTTAATGAGAATCCGTAGGACAAACAAACCCGTAATGTTCGCATAAAGCATTAGTAGTTGCGTGCTTGACAGATACACGCCGTTTTAATATCTGGAAGTAACCCTGCAAAGCGATAAAAAATGGAATGAGCATGTGAGGATTCTGCTTGGCAAGGCGAATGTTCGACTTCGGTTGATGGAGAGCGTTTTTGGAAAGTGTATTCCATCTATAAAGGTGACCGCATATAGGACACCGTGCGAGCTGTTCTTGAGTACAAGTCTAATGTTTGGGGTCCTAACCAGATATGATTTAGGGAAAACATGTAAGTGATTCAATAGGGGGCTGTTAGATTTGCTGCCGGTTCGTTCGAACTACACACAGGTGTTACGGAGATGCTCCAGGAACTCAAAAGTGAAGGCGACGTGCTTTTCGAGGAACACTACCGAGAAAATTTGGAGAACCAGCATTTGAGGCTGACATCAAATCCATTCTACTGCCGGCAACATGCTTTTCTTCTAAGGACAACCAAGGTAATATAAGAGAAATCAGGGCCAATGCGAGTGGAATAGGAAACTATAGGAATCCTAGTATTACAGGGTTGAATACATATGCACAGTGAAGCGCCAAAGAAACTGGCGTATACATGCGTACTCAAACACAGAGTCCGCAGCTCGTGGTGGTGCGGTAGCATTCTCGCTTCCCACGCCCGGGTTCGATTCCCGGCGGGGTAAGGGATTTTCTCTGCCTTGTGATGACTGGATGTTGTGTGATGTCCTTAGGTTAGTTAGGTTTAAGTAGTTCTAAGTTATAGGGGACTGATGACCATAGATGTTAAGTCCCATAGTGCTCTGAGCCATTTGAATCAATCAAATATAGAGAGATGTAAACAAGCAGAATATGGCGGTGCGATCGGCAACGCCTATATAAGAAAAGCGTCTGGCGCAGTTGTCAGATCGGTTACTGCTGCTACAATGACAGTTTATCAAGATTTAGATGAGTTTGAACGTGATGTCATAGTCGGCGCACGAGCGAAGGGACACAGCATCTCCGAGGTAGCAATGAAGTGGGGAGTTTCTCGTACGACCAAGCCACGAGTGTACCGTCAGGAATCGGGCAAAACATCAAATCTCCGACGTCGCTGAGGCCGGAAACTGGTCCTGCAGGAACGGAACCAACAATGACTCAAGAGAATCGTTCAACGTGACAGAAGTGCAACGCTCCCGCAAATTGCCGCAGATTCAAATGCCGGGCCATCTACTAGTGTCAGCGTGCGAGCCATTCGACGGAACATCATCGGTGTGTGCTTTCGGTGCCGAACGCCCACTCGTGCACCCTTGATGACTGCACGACACAAAGCTTTACGCCTCATCTGCGCTCATCATCACCGACATGCGACTGTTGATGACTGGAAACATGTTGCCTGGTCGTACGAGTCTCGTTTCTAATTGAATCGAGTCAATGGAAAAAACTTTGTGAATCCATGGAACCTGTATTTCAACAGAGCACTGTTCAATGTGGTGATGGCTCTGTAGTGGTGTGGGGCGTGTGCAGCCGGAGTGCTATGATACCTCTGATACGTCTAGATACAGGTGACACGTACATAAGCCTACTGTCTGATCACCTCCATCCATCCATGTCCATTGTGCATTCCGACGGACTCGGGCAATTCCAGCAGGACAATGCGGCATCCTAAACGTCCAGAATTGCTACAGAGTAGCTCCAGCAACACTCTTACGAGCTTAAACACTTCCGCTGCCCACCAAACTCCCCAAACAATAACATTATCATGCATATCTGGGATGCCTTGCAACGTGCTGTCCAGAAGAGATGTACAACCCCACATAGTCTTACGGATTTATGGACAGCCGTGCAGGATTGAAAGTGTCAGATTCCTCCAGCTCTACTTCAGACGTTAGTCGAGTCCATGCCACGTCGTGTTACGGCACTTCTGCAGGCTCGCGAGGGCCCTACACGGTATTAGGCAGGTGTACCAGTATCTTTTGCTCTTCATTGTAGATGTAAATGGTTCCATAGGTGACCGCAAATATCATCCCATGAAGGCATTCACCGTCTCGTCGCACAGTGCCATACATGTATTAACAGGAAACGATCTGCCTCGTGATGACTGGGTGTTGTGTGATTTCCTTAGGTTAGTTAGGTTTAAGTAGTTCTAAGTTCTAGGGGACTGATGACCATAGATGTTAAGTCCCATAGTGCTCAGAGCCATTTTTTTGAACAGGCTACGACGATTACTGTTGATACAATTAATAGTTTACTTACTTACGTTCCATTTGTCACATCACTGCCCCTGTACAGCCAACCCAGGTCAGGTTGGGTAACGGTTACCACGCCCTGTAAAAGTTTGATATTCAGCATTTCATACAGTTAAAAATTTAAGGAACCTTGTTCAGCGATCTAATAACATTATATTTTTGTTAGTAAACACTGTCGTGACCGTATATAAATAAAATCTTATGTGTGACCACGGTTGTGTTTACTAACTACACCGAGCGAGGTGGCGCAGTGGTTAGACACTGTACTCGCATTCGGAAGGACGACGGTTCAATCCCGCGTCCGGCCATCCTGATTTAGGTTTTCCGTGATTTCCCTAAATCGTTCCAGGCAAATGCCGGGATGGTTCCTGTTGTGTCTAGGCAAGACAGCCTAGACACAATGAGAGGAAGCCGAAAGGCACGCGCTTAAACTCACGCAGGCTGGCGTGAGGTCTGAAACAGGATACGTAATGAATGCTATAAAGAAAAGTACGTAGCTGCTGGAATACTTAACTTTAATCCACAATTGGTGAACATTGGTCTTGTTGATACAGTATTATCATCTCAATATAAACTTGGTGATGGCGCCTTGCTAGGTCGTAGCAATTGACTTAGCTGAAGGCTATGCTATCGTCTCGGCAAATGAGAGCGTATTTGTCAGTGTGGCGTCGCTAGCTAAGTCGGCTGTACAACTGGGGCGAGTGCTAGTACGTCTCTCTAGATCTGCCGTGTGGTGGCGCTCGGTCTGCGATCACTGACAGAGGCGACACGCGGGTCCGACGCATACTACCGGACCACGGCCGATTTAAAAGCTACCACTCAGCAAGTGTGGTGTCTAGCGGTGACACCACAGTTCATTTCATAGGGCACGGCCGACTTCCTTCCCCGTCCTTCCCTAATCCGATGAGACCGATGACCTCGCTGTCTGGTCTCCTTCCCCAAAACAACCAACCAACCAACTAACTACATTTCATACAGTTATTGACCGAATGTAAAAATTTAAATTGCTGTCATAATCTGTGTAAATTATAGGCCTAATCGTACGTTAAAGATTTATCACAATAAGTGGTACAACGAGAAATTGTGCGTGCAAATAACCCAGACTATACTTACCGAGTATTTCAAAAGGAGAGCACTTTGCATCTTCCACTAAGTTTTGCACACACTTTAAAACCTTCACGAAATATTTTCTCTCTAAGAACACACACAAAACGATGAAAGGAGAAAAATTTATCGCTGATTACCTTTTCGCTGTTCATACAGTAAAATTGTAGCATCAGCAACGACATTTTAAGAAACTTCCTGGCAGATTAAAACTGTGTGCCCGACCGAGACTCGAACTCGGGACCTTTGCCTTTCGCGGGCAAGTGCTCTACCATCTGAGCTACCGAAGCACGGCTCACGCCCGGTACTCACAGCTTTACTTCTGCCAGTATCTCGTCTCCTACCTTCCAAACTTTACAGCACTTGCCCGCAAAAGGCAAAGGTCCCGAGTTCGAGTCTCGGTCGGGCACACAGTTTTAATCTGCCAGGAAGTTTCATATCAGCGCACACTCCGCTGCAGAGTGAAAATCTCATTCTGGAAACGACATTTTAATTTATTGCTTCTTTAGAACTGACTGTATTCCCGAAAAATATTACAGACGCTCTCCGCGTATACCACTGCAGGTACCTGCTAAGCTATATCGTTCTGCGACTTATAGCTCATGAGAAAGGACGCCTTAAGCATTAAGATGCGTGAAAAATAAGATTCTGCTTAAAACAGAAGGCAGATTCCTCATACTATACCCATTCAGTGCTTGATAGGTCAAGTTTTACGCATGATTTGAAATCTTTAAGTAATTTTTTCTCACTTACATGCCTATCGTCAGATACTTTACTTAAAACATTACCTCATTCGTAAAATAATCACATGTGAATCTGTTTTACACATGGCCGTTCGTCAAGGGATGGGGTGTTTACTGGTCGATATCAAAGCGGACATGTGTTACCGCTGTCATTGAACGAAAACCTGTCGAAATCAGTTCCCGGGCGAACATAGTACACAGAACCTTGCGAAAGATACTTGGGGTATCCGCGAAAAGTCATTGATAACTGTCGCACATGAAGCAGAACGTCTTCAGGTAACACAGTATTTGAAGTGGTTGGACCCGTGTAGTGTGCTTCGTCAAGTCACATTGTTGCCTCTTTTCAAGTTATGCAAAGCGTCGTTTGTATCGAAAGTGTGATGGGACGTTTAACGAGTAGTGCTTGAGAGGTGCCTGGAGGTGATTCTGTGGTGTTTTTTGTATCATGACTTTCTCCCTCCTCATTCACGTCACTGTGGGTATGAACCAAGATGTTTCTTTCATCATTCTTGGTGACCTTCCATCTACGTCTTCGTGATGAGTGTGATGCTCCCATCTTGTCAATAGTCGTGTACGCAGGGCTGTACGCATATAGTTCCCGCTCAGATACCAAGCTGAACCTCGACTGGCCCCCTAAATATCATTACCTTAATCTCATACAAAACGTCTGGGGCTGTTGGGAAGAGCGAGTGGAGCATAACTGTTACCTTGCCAGCAGTTTGGTGACACTGTGGGATATGATTAACAACGTCAGGATTTGGCTGCGTAAGACGCCCCTGAAACTTACGGACTCTCATTTTCTCCAACTAACGGTACATCGCAGCCAGAGGCCGTATTAAACTTTCTGAGGTTGATGCCTCCTGTGGTTGAATTAACGTTTGTGTGATTTGCGAACAGTCATTCGGATACTTGTTTGTCTATACTATAAACCACTAAAAATATATGTTACATAGGTGTATGTGGGAATAAGTATGGCTCTAAATGCGATTGAATTACGGATTAAAAAATAGTGCAGGTAACTTGGTGTGTGGGGCAACTACAGTTGTGAAGATATTCGTACATTTGAACTGACTGAAAAACAAACAGTTGCGGCAGAAATAACATAACGAATAGTCTCGTCGCATTATAGCTACGGCGCCGATGCTCAGTGTTTCTTGGATGTGGATTGCTAATTGTGCTTATGTGACACCAGTATAAATGACTGGTGCCTGTTGAGATGTCTCACGTATGTGTGGGCTATGCCTTTTTCCTGTTATTTTATTCATGACGGTTGTTTGCCATGTGACGTCAATTTCGTGTTGGAAGATTGGGGACTTCATCGGTTACCCTTATGCAGTCTCAAGGACATTATGTAATGAAAGATCAACAGCTTCTTACCTGAAGATGTGACTATAACATCACGAAACTGACAGTAAAAGGCAGCCTGGGTGGCTGACTAGTGCGATAAAAATGGTTCAAATGGCTCTAAGCACTATGGCCTTAACATCTGAGGTCATCAGCCCCTAGACTCAGAAACTACTCAAACCTAACTAACCTAAGGACATCACACACATCCATGCCCGAGGCAGAATTCGGACCTGCGACAGTAGCAGCAGTCCGGTTCAGGACTGAAACTACTGGGATAATAATATTATACAGAACAAAGCTGGAATTACTTCAAAATGATAAAATTAGTCACAATCAAGCTACAGTAGCCTATTACAAACGGTATTATAAGATGTTTAAAAATGTTATTAGGAAAGCAAAGCGTAAGTGGTACGCAAATTGAATAGCTAAATCACAGGATGAAATTCGAACCGTATCGTCAGTTGTGAAGGAAGTGTCTGGTCAGCAGCACAAGGTCGCTGATACAAAGCCAGTTCGTAGTAAAAATATGTTTGTTACTAATAAGTCAGATATATGTACAGAATTTAACAATCATTTTCTGAGCATTTCTGGTGGATCAAATAAGAACCTAGTTTCTACAGGGAATCATTTATCTTACTTGGCAAATGCCTTTCCGAGATTGATGTCTGGAATACTACTCTGTGATACAGACAAGGGGGAGACTGAGTCAATAATTAAACCACTGATGACTAAGGACTCTCAAGGATATGATGGAGTGCCTAGCAGAATATTAAAGTAATTTTCTGCACATGTTAGCCCTGTACTTAGCCATATTTGTGATGTTTCCTTTAAGAATGGTCAGTTTCCTGAAACTCACTTTACTCAGTAGCAAAGCCGCATTATAAAAGGGGAGATTGGGATAATGTAGAAAATTTTAGACCTATTTCTATGCCATCAGTGTTTGTTCAGTTTTTTGAATAGGCTGTGTATGTAAGGATAATTGATCATTTTAGTCACACCTAATTTGTTATTAAATGTACAGTTCGACTTTAGAAGTTGCTTAACAACTGAAAATGCTATACTCTATTTCCTCTGTCAGATACTGGGTGGATGAATCAAAATGTTTTGAACGCTAGGCATAATTTTGGATTGAACGGAGCCATTTGATTGTGTTGACCACAAAACAGTGCTCCAGAGGGTTGACGATTATAGAATATGGGGAGCAGCTCGCAAATATGCCCCTTCTACGTTAACAGCAAAGGGTCATAATTCACTGTGTTGAGAATGGCTGCGATGTGGGGCCTAAATCGGGTGCGGTCAAATTGGGGTGCCCCATGGATCAGTGCTGGGGCCATTCCTGTTCGTTATTTGTATAAAAGATGTGTCCTCTAGTATTATAGGTAATTCTAAAATATTTTTATTTGCTTATGCCACTAGCTTGGTAGTAAAAGGTTGTTTGTGCAACATTGACCCTGTTTCAAACAGTGCAGTTCATGACATCCATTCATGGCTTTTATAAAATAAACTAACGCTAAATCGTGGTAAGACTGAGTTTTTACGGTTTATAACACACAATTCAACAAAATCAGACGTTTTAATTTCATTAATGGGCGTATGATTAGTGAAACTGAACAGTTCAAATTTCTAGGTGTTCAGATAGAAAACCGTCGTCGAAAGCTCACATTCAGGATCTTGTTGAGAGACATAATGCTGCCAATTGTACTATTCGAACGGTGTCTGAAGTAAGTGATCGTTCAACACGAAAATTAATCTACTTTGCTTAGTTTCATTCGCTTATGTTGTATAGCCCTATACTTTGGGGTAGCTCTTTCCATTTTCAAAGGATATTTTGGGCTCAGAAACGAGCAGCTCGGACAGTAAGTGATGTAACTTCGCGAACCTCTTGCTGACACCTGTTTGTTTGTCTGGGTATTCTGACATTGGCCTCCCAATATATATATATATTCTTTGCTGTCGTTACTTGTTAACAATATCAGATTAATCAGATTATTCCCAAGAAGCAGCAGCTTTCACTCAGTTAATACCACTCAGAAGTCCAATCTGTATTTGCATCACACTTCCTTAATTCTTCCGCAGTAAGGTGTGCAGTATACCGCTGCATCTCTTATCAGTAAGCTGACGCAAGAACTCAAAAACCTTAGCAGTAATCCATGCGCTTTCAAATCGACACTGAAGAGTTTCCTCATGCGTGACTCCCTCTGTTCTATTTAACAGTTCCTTGAAAAACTGAGTTGTTTCCCATGTTATATTGTTGACTGCATTTGCTTCATCTTATGGCTCAACTTCTTTGGGTTCATAAACATTCTATTTTATTACTTCTATGTTGTAATTTCATATACAGAAACGATCCATGATCTTGGAGATTTGATCCTCAACTTGGTCTTACGGAACTAGATGTGTAAATAAATAAACAAATAAATGATTTTGACGCAGCTGTTGTGGTTTTCTCCCATCCACATGAAAGAATAGGAAAGGTTCCTATTCTAGTCCTAGAAGGCGCCAGTCTGGTTATGTCGACCGTCCTGTCAGCCGCGCGGTGTGGCCACGCAGTTTGAGGCTCCATGTCACGGATTCAGTGGCCTCTCCCGCCAGAGGCCCGAGTCCTCCATCGGGCATGGGTGTATGTGTTGTTTAAGTTTAAGCAGTGTGTAAGTCTAGGGACAGTTTGGTACCTTAGGAGTTCACACAATTTTGTCCGTCCTATTATCTTCCGCCAACGGCGTCATCGGATGCGGTATGGAGGGGTGTATCATCACCACACCGTTCTTCCTGTCTTTTTTCAGGTTTCTTGACCTTGGAACCACTACTACCCGGTTGAACACCTCCCCAGTTGTTCTCGCGAGGCTTAGTGCTCCCTGTACAAGTCCTCACACCAAGTAAAAGTCCCTGGTAGTACCGAGACTCGAACCCAGGTCTCCCGCATGGCAGTCAGCCTCGCTGACGACACTGCTACGGAGGAGGGGAATTAAAGAATAAGAATTAAGAAATTAAAAATAAATAAATAAATAATACTGCTGTGAAATAAAAAGTTTTGAGGGACGGAAATCTTCTCTACAAAAATCAACAAGGATTCTGCACACAAAGATCTCTGGAACTCAACTCGCTATATTCATCCCTAGGTATGAGGGTTGAATGAAAAGTTATGCCTCCACTTTCGTTAACTGTGTTTGCATGGGAATATTTTAATAATAAATGCAGAAATAATCCTTAGAATGTGATCTGTAGTTACCAATATTCGTTTTTCCACAAAATCATAAACGAGTTGGATACATTTCTGCCAACGATGAACAAGTTTTCTGAAGCCATCACGGAAGAAGTCGACACCTTGTTACCACAATCACAGTCTCTCAGTTCTCTCAACGTCTTCTTGAGAAGCATAATGATGTCCCCGCAGATCATCTTTCATTATCTGCTGTCAAAATTGAATGGAGAAAAGCGTCACCTTCATTCTGGTTACGCGAGAGGAGTTCCTGGAAAATCTCAGGTCTGTGCGCATTCATTTCAGGAGTCAGCATCCAGGGTGTCCATCATGCACAGATCTTCCGATGGCCAAGCAAACCCATAATGTGACCCACACGTTCTTGTGAAATGCCAGTTGTGCTTACAGTTTCTCTCTGAGTGATAGGTCGATCGTCCTGAATGAATCTGTCAAAATTTTGCTTGTGAAATTTAGTGACTGCTGTCACAGGACGTCCAACTCTTTGTTTGTCAAGCAGATCAGATGTTCTCGCCTCAACATCGTTCAACTTACTCGCCCACTGACGCACAGTAGTCACATCAACACAATCAACATAAACTGCTTTCATTCTCTGATGAATCTCCTTTGGGCTGACACCTTCTGCTGTCAAAAATTCAGTGACTGCACGTTGCTTAATTCTCATTGACCAACCGTCTGCGCAGAGTTCCATACTTTACACTGTAACAACACAAATGTTTGATGCTAAGACTTCCAGCCCACTGGAGCTGTAGAGAAGAGGCTACGTAACAAGGGAGTACCTGCCTCATACCAATGCTGCCAACTGTAGAAAAGAGTTACGAAGGTGGAGGAATTACGTTTCAGTCAACCCTCGTAGTTCAATAAGTGCAGGCGTCGACATTGAAGTAGTTTTACTTAGCATCCGGAATGCAATCTTTTCGCTTCTTCTCGACCATGTTCTGAAGAAAATGTGGGCTAACAGAGCGTCGTTCAGTATTTTCGCCTGTATTTACTTCTCTGCAGATAGAATTCTGCACTTCCTACGTAGAGGCAGGAAATCGGCAGATGTAAAGTTCATTTCGGGAGGGGAGTGTTATACAGACATTACTATAAGAGCAGCAAAACGCAAACGAGTCAGATGATAAGAAACTAAGTAAACTATTTATTTTTTTCAAACGTAATCTCCATATTTGTTAACACATTGTTTCCACTGAGATACAAGACGGTCAATGTCTGCGATTGCCTATGGAACCATGATTATATCCAGACATGCACACATTCGGCCGAAGCTAATTGGGTGTCTTTTTCAGGGCTCAAAAAATATGGAAACTGAATGGAGAGAGATCGAGAGTGTAAAGAGTATGAATGACTACTTCCAATGGAAACGTCTGCAGCGTTTTCAGAACAACCTGGGGAACGTCTGCAACGTTTTCGGAACAATCTGACAACAAAATGCCCGCCCAGATGTTGCCAAGATTGTTTCCATTACGCTACATAACTTTAATAGGGAAGCATTTATACATGCTCTGTATATCCCCTAGCTGTCCTCGTGAGCCGTATTTTGGAAGCCCTCCATATATCCATATTTTGGGAGCCCTGAAGGAAGGCATACGTTGGAGCCCTGAAGAAATCCATTGATCTGGTCCGGACGAAGAAGTGCACGCCTGGGAACAATCATCGGTTACGCATGGAACCGCAAGTAGTCTCCATGAAGGCACTAACCGTCTTGTCTCACAGCGTGAGATAGGTGTTTCGAGTTATGGCGATTACATTTGAAATGATAAACAGTCTATTTGCTTTGTTTCCACCTCCCTCGATTTCATTTGACAGACATCGTGACCACTGCCCATCACGAGACTGAATGCCACGTGGTAATGTTACGATCACTTGACGCGATAAAGAAAGTGCACACATCTGCATCTTCATCGATGCCCCACCATCGCCTCACCCCGCGTGTCGGAGGGTGCACCACACCACTACTAGTAATTTCCTTTGCTGTTCCACTCACAGACAGAACGACGGAAAAATGGCTATCTATACTCCTACGTGTGAGCCATAATTTCTCTTATCTTACCTTCGTGACTGTTATTCGCAATGTATGTTGGAGGCAACACAATCGTTCTGCAGTCAGCCTTAAATCAGGCTTTCTAAATTTTCTCAACAGTGTTCCTCGAAAAGAACTTTACCTTCTCTCCATGTATTCGCATTTTTACGTTCCCGAAGCTTCTGCGTAAGCGTGAAGTTCGAATCTACCGCTAGCAAACCTAGCATCCCGCTTCTGAATTGCTTCTATGTCTCCCTTTAATTCGACCTGGTACGGATCCCAAACACTCGAGCAGTACTCAAGAATATATCCCACTAACGTCCTGTTTTCGGTCTCCTTTACAGATGAATCAGATTTACCAAAATTCTCCCAATAAATAGAAGTCGACCAATCGTCTTCCCTACTACAATCCTCAAACGCTCGTTCCGTTTCACATTGATTTGCAACGCTACGTCGAGATATTTAAACGATGTGACTACATCAAGAATGGCACTACTAATGCTGTATCCGAAAATTTAATGGTTGGTTTTTCCTACTCATCCGCATTAACTTACATTTCTCTACATTTAGAACTAGCTGCCATTCATCACACCAACTAGCAATTTTATCTATGTGATCTTGCATCCTCGTTGAGTCACTCAACTTCGACATCTTGCCGTACACCACAGCATCCCCGCATCCCCAGCAAGCAACCTCAAATTGTTGCCCATCTTGTCCGCCAAGTCGTTAATGTATATAGAGAACATCAGTGGTGGTTACACACTTCCCTGGGGCAATGCTGACGATCAGATATCTGGGAAGCTATTCCGTATGCTCACATCATCGTTAATAGTGGAAAGTGGCGTACAGTGCCAAATGCATTTCGGAAACCTATAAATATAGAATCTCCTGTTGCCCTTCATACACAGTTTGTAGTATATGTTGCGAGAAAAGGTTCAAATGGTTCAAATGGCTCTGAGCACTATGGGACTTAACTTCTGAGGTCATCAGTCCCCTAGAACTTAGAACTACTTAAACCTAACTAACCTAAGAAAATCACACACATCCATGCCCGAGACAGGATTCGAACCTGCGACCGTAGCAGTAGCGCGGTTCCAGACTGTAGCGCCTAAAACCGCTCGGCCACTCCGGCCGGCGTGAGAAAAGGGCAAGCTGAGTTTCGCACTTTCTGAAACCATGCCGATTCGTGGACATAATGTTCTCGGTCTCAGGAGAATTTAGTATATTCGAACTGAGAATATGTTAATAGATTCTGCAGTAAGGAGATGTCAGGAATACTCGTCCGTAGTTCTGTGGGTCCGTTCTCTTCCCCTCCTATATATAGGAGCCGCTTGGGACCTTGCTCTGGGTGACCGATTCACGATAAATGTAAGTTGCGTAAGTGGGTAATGCCGTAGAGTACTCTATGAAAGACCGAATGGGGTTTCCATCAGGTCCTGGTGACCTATTTGTTTCTACGATTCTCCTGCGTGAACGATTTCTTGAACGTGAAATTTAAATGTTTCGTTTTCGTTTTGCTATCATCACCAGCCATTACAGACTGATCAAGATGGGACTGATTGGAAGCCTTAAGCCCACTCACAGATTTCGCTTAGAACCAAAGTTTTCTCTGGCAGATGTTTTGATGTATCGATGGTAGTAATGACCAAGGTTAGTTGAGGTTCGTGCGTCTGTGTAAAGATCTAAGGGCGAAGCAGCGCTTAGATCTTTACACAGAACCTCTACTAACCTTCTCTGATCGTCATTTGCACGTTCTCCTTTGAACCGAGAGTGTAGCAGCCTCTGCGTCCTCCGCATTTTCCGAATCTCGTTTATGAAACCGTGCTGGGTCTTTTCTGTCCTTAATCCACTTACTAGGCACATAATACTACAGACCACGATTTACAGTCTCGTTAAAGTTTGCTCATAATTCCTCTACGTCCATCGTACTGGGACTATGTGATGTAACTTCACTATCTATCTGAGACGCTTTGTTGATTTGGGGGAGGCACAAAACAATGAGGTCATCACTCCCATCGGATTAAGGAAGGATAGGGAAGGAAGACAGCAGTGCCCTTTCGCAGGAATCATGTCTCCATTTTGCCTGAAGTAATTTAGGGAAATAACGGAAAACCTAAACCAGAATAACCGGAGGAGGGTTTGAACCGTCGTCCTCCCGAATGTGAGTCCAATGTGCCACCCACTGCGCCACCTCGCTCGGTATATGAGATGCTAACAACTGTTTATGTGGCCTTTTTAGCAGAAACACTCCCCTAGTCTGCTTAACTGATTTATTAACTTTCGCAAGCATAATTGCTATAATGACATCATGATCGGCTAATCACCTTTCCCATACTGACGTTATAGGTAAAGTCCGGCCTCTTTGTGGCTATAAGATCTACATATCTGAGATGTTTCCGTTACATGTGGGCTGTCGAATTAATTTCTCAAGACAGTTTTCAGCAAATATGTTCAATAGTACTTCGCATGACTGCCTGTCTGTGCTTCCTGTTATGAATCCATAGACATCCCATTCTACATTCGGTAGTTTAAAGTCACCTCCAACCAGTAACGCATAATCTGGGTATTTACGTGCTACTGACCATAGACATTCTTTGAATACTCTGGAACTGGCAGAGCAGAATCTCGTGGCGGGTAAAAACATCCACTAAATTAGCGTGGTCTCACGTACATGTGTCACACGCGACTTCACTGTCACACTCAACTTCGACCTCAATGGAGACAATATTTTTGTCAACTGCGGTATACATTCCCCCTCCTATGGCCTCCATTCTGTCTGTCCGATATACGTTCCATGATTCGCTAAATGTCTCAGAGAATCCCACTTCGGGTTTCAGCCAGCTCTCAGACCCAAGCATAATTTAAGTGCGAGAACTTTCTGGATGGCAGTAAATTCGGAAACTTTTTTACGAGTAGATAATATTCTTCTCCGGTGTGCAGCCGGATCATACCGTCATCTTGACACGATATTTCATCGGTCCACCAGGCCGCCATCTTCAGGTGGGAGTGCTGGTACACGATCTAGCCGGAACTGACTTCCCACCGCGAGCGGCGATCCCTATATAGGGGTACGTCGACGATACATTTATGGTGTGACCTCATGGGAGAGAAGCTCTTGACAGCCTCCTAGATCATTTTAACTCCCTGCATCCTAACATCAAGTTTACCATGGAGGTGGAAAGTGATGGAATGCTTCCGTTTCTGAATGTTCTGGTGCACAAAAAGGATGGTGAGACACTGGGACACTATGTTTATCAAAAGCCTACGCACACGGACCGTTATCTGCATGCTTCTAGCTGTCATCCATCGTTCCAGCGTAAGTGGGTCCTGCGGACGTCGGCTAGAAGAACTTATGGCATTTCAGACGGAGAAAGCTTGACACAAAAAGTGGACCATCACATGGTTGTGTTGAAGCAGAATGGCTATACAGATAAACAGATACGTCGTGCTTTCCAGTTTGGACCTTCGCCCGAACCACCAGGAGATACCTGCAGATCGGTGGCTTTTCTATCTTTTGTTGGGAGCATTTCCTCGAAAATAGGAAGAATTCTAAAAAGATATCATATCAAAAGTATTTTTCGTCCGCCAGCCAAGATTACAGCGCTTCTTGGCTCAGTTAAAGTTGACTTGGGTTTGAGGAAGCCCGGTGTGTACAAGATTACTTGCCACTGTGGGAAGGCTTATATTGGTCAGACAATCCGTACCATTCAGCACCGATGTGTTGATCACCAGCGGTACACACGGATCCTTCAGTCTGAGAAATCTGCAGTGGCGGAGCACTGTCTCACCGAGGGACATAGAATGCTGTATGACGGGACACAAATGGTCATCCCTGCATCTCACTATTGGGACTGTGTTTTAAAAGAATCCATAGAGATTCGATTATCTGATAATCTTATTAATACAGACAAGGGTTACTTTTAAAGTAAAACTTGGAACCCGGTGTTATCAGACATTAAAAAACAATGGTTTGTGTTTCGATCGTCGGAATAATTTTTAATTTTTGATTGCGATATCTCGATTACTCCTGTTTCAACCACTGGGGCGCTGTATGTTTACTTGCGCTAGAGGGCAGTTACGGCAACTTCTCGCTCACACGTTGTGGGCCTTCTGCGACCTATATAGGAGCCGCCGCTAGCGCTGAGAAGTCAGTTCCGGCGAGATCGTGCACCAGCACTCTCACCTGAAGATGGCGGCCAGGTGGACCGCTGAATTATTGTGTCAACATGACGTTATGATCCGGCTGCACACTCGAGAAGAATATTATCAATTATTACGCCGGGAAAGCCTTCGTGGTCACACTTCTTTACGAGTACTTCGACATTATACTGATAAAATTATAACAGTCGAAGTGCTTTCACTCTGATCGCGGTCACACTTCCCTGGCTCCTTGTCGATTGGTGAGTGTTCATCAGATTACTTCAAACCACCGTCCAGCTTAAAAAAAAACCTGTGGGCTCCCCAAGTACTCTGCTACCAGAGTAGCTGGATCCTTTGCGCAGTACACCCCTGACCTATCAAGGGGAGCCTTTCAAGTACCCAACCGATAACGCAGGTCATGACATCTGCAGCCAAGGCCGTTACAGAGACGACGAATCCTTCAGCCGAGCCCCTAAATTCGGCTCCAAACAAATGGCCCCGAATGAAATCTGAGAACAATGCTGCAAACTACGAGCTCTGGTTACACCCCATGAGTCAGGCCTTCAGCACGCCCGCCAGCCGCCTGTATGAACTGTAAGGCCTCAGGTACGATGCGACAGACGTCGCTGGTGCCGATGTGAGCCACAACTTGCAGACGACTGCACCCTGCACGCTCAATAGCTGCAGGCAAGGCCGCCTCCACGTCTCGAATGGGGCCCCCTGGCAGACTCATCGAGTGCATAGCCCTGAACGCTATCTGCCTAAGGGGCTCCATGACCCGATTACGTCGGACCTCCTGATAGCTAGTAAACTCCTCATCCCGTGTGCCTGCTCGGACCCTGCTGAAGGAGCGGCTACGTGACCACGCACAGGGTCCATGGGCGAGGCCAGACGGCCAGTCTCCATTGGCTCTCCAACTCTAGCGATGTGGATGGGTTACCACCACAACTCACTGTGCTGTGAGGGCGGATCCACTGCGTCGGGTACGTTAGGTGCCTCGATAGCTGAGCCTGAGGGGGAAACAAGCTACACCGGAAGTATCCCATGCGATCCGCTGCATTCTCGGTCACCGCTACACCCCAAGGAAACAGCCTGAAGGCGTCTGATCGTAGCCAAAAGCGCATTCAGCTGTTCGCGAACTACGGCCCGCTCCTTCTGCATCCACACACAGCATGCACACATCCTAACCATCGTAGCAAGATTAACTGAAATGCAAACTATAAAAGCAGACAGAATCCTCGATACGCTACCTGCTACCCTCCTAATGCGTCACAAATGGACGCTGATGTCTCAGTGAGCTAAGTAGCTGGTTGTTCAGGTCAAAAGAAAATTGACCTACGAAACGCCCGAATATGCACTTACAAAATGAGAGCTTACACATCTATACGGAAACACGCACTAAATTTAATAAACATACTACGAGAAAAAGAAAGGCAAAGATAAACACTCGAATCTCAAACGGCTGTGAAAACACGCTTGTCCTCTTAGCAACAAGTAATGCTGAACTAATAAAGAGCATCAAAACAGATACAGGGGATAGTGAACACAGTGCTGTCGTAGCGAGACTGAACACCCAAATCCTTCAAAAAGAAACAAAAATATATCTATTCAAGAAAATCAGATAAAAATTCACTTGGCGCCTTCCTGAGAGACAGTCTCCACTCCTTTCAAATTAAAAGTCTATCGGTAAGTGTAGATCAGACGAGGCTTCATTTCAAAGAAATAGTATCGTCAGTAATTCAGCGATTTGTACCAAATAAAGTAACAAACGACGGAGGTGGCCCAATAGGTACACAAAATAGGTCAGAACACTGCTGCCGATTCGGCGAAAGAAGCATGCCTAATTTTAAGAACCCAAAATTTAGATGATTGGCGAACTTGCACAGAAGCTCGAAACGTAGCGCTGACTTCAATGCGAGACGCTTGCAATATTTTCTACAATGAAACTTTGTCTCGAAACCTAAAGAGATTCTGATCGTAGGTAAATGACTCCTGCCGTCTGGGTTCAGAAGTTATCCTCAGTTCATACAGGCGGTTGGCGCAGTTGGTGAAAGCGGAAAGCCTCGCTCGCGGGGTGGAATCAGAGCTAACTATTTGTAGTGTCGTTACCAGAACCGATCGCGGTCCTCTGGTTTGGAGCCAAGTGGAAGGCTTAAACCAGAGGCTCAGACGATTCTGCGGAAATCTGAGATGTAAATTTCCCGACCTCCGCTATCGGGTGGAGAAATTTAGGGTCGCCCTGAATATGTCAGGCGTGCACTACACGCAGGAAGCGGCTACAAGGGTAGCGGAATTCGTGTGGAGTGTACGTGTGCGTTTTTTAGGTTAGAGAATTCCCTCCCTAGGTCCGACAAGACGCCTCTTTAGACTCAACATGGTAGCAGTAGGCAAAACGCAACAGAGAATGACAACATTCATGTGGTAATAGTAAACTGCAGGAACGTCTATAGAAAGGTCCCAGAACTGCTCTCATTAATAAACGGCCACAATGCCCACATATACTAGGGACGGAAAGTTGGCTGAAACCAGATGTAAACAGTAATGAAATTCTAAACACACGCTGGAATGCATACCGCACAGACAGGCTGGACAGTGAATGAGGAGTCGTGTTTCTAGCGGTAAAAAGTGCAATAGTATCGATGGAAATTGACGGAGATCCGAGATGTGAAATAATTTGGGTGAAGGTCACGGTTACAGCACGCTCAAATGTGGTAATTAGATGTCTCTATAGACCCCCTGGCTCAGCAGCTGTTGTGGCAGAACACCTGAAGGAAAATTTGGAAAATATTTCTAGTAGATTTCCCGACCAGGTTATAGTTCTGGGTGGAGATTTTAATTTACCGGATATAGACTGGGAGACTCAAACGTTTATAACGGGTGGCAGGGACAAGGAATCCAGTGAAATTTTTTTAAGTGCATTATCTGAAAACTACCTTGAGCAGTTAAACAGAGAACCGACTCGTGGGGATAACATATTAGACCTTATGGTGAGAAACAGACCCGAACTATTTTAAACATTTGCGTATAGAACAGGGAATCAGCGATCATAAATCGGTTACAGCGTAAGTGATTTCAGCCGTAAATAGAGATATTAAAAAAGGTAGGAAGATTTTTCTGTTTAGCAAAAGTGACAAAAAGCAGATTTGAGAGTACTTGACGGCTCAACATAAAAGTTTTATCTCAAGTACAGGTAGTGCTGAGGATCAGTGGTCAAAGTTCAAAACCATCGTACAATATGCATTGGATGAGTATGTGACAAGCAAGATGGTATAGGTTAGGTTAGGTTAGGTTAGGTTAGGTTAGGTCTACGGAAGCAAAGGGAACTTAAAAGCAAACATAAACATAGCCAAAGCATTGTAACAACAAAAATTACTCGAAGCGAAATGTAGTGTGAGGAGGGCTATGCGAGAGGCGTTCAACGAATTCGTAAAGAAAGTTCTACCTACTGACTTGGCAGAAAATCCTGCGAAATTTTGGTCTTATATCAAAACAAAATGTCCAGACGCTCTGTTACCAAAATGGTACTGAAACAGAGGATGACAGACTAAAGGCCGAAATACTAAATGTCTTTTTCCAAAGCTGTTTCACAGAGGAAGACTGCACTGCATTTCCTCCTCTAGATTGTTGCACAGATTACAAAATGGTAGATATAGAAATAAATGACAGAGAGACAGAAAAACAATAACAATCGCTAGAAAGAGGAAAGGCCTGATGGGATACCAGTTCGATTTTACACAGAGTACGCGAAGGAACTTGCCCCCTTCTTGCAGCGTACCGTTCCAAAAGATTGGAAAAGGGCACAGGTCAACCCCGTTTTCAAGAAGGTACGCCGGACAGATGTGTAGAACTATAGACCTATATCTCTAACGTCGATCAGGTGTAGAATTTTGGAACACGTATTATGTTCGAGTATAATGACTTTTCTGGAGACTAGAGATCTACTCTGTACTAATCAGCAGGGGTTTCGAAAAAGACGACCGTGTGAAACCCAGCTCGCGCTATTCGTCCACGGGACTCAGAGGGCCATAGACACGGGTTCCCAGGTAGATGCCGTGTTTCTTGACTTCCGCAAGGCGTTTGATACAGTTCCCCACAGTCTACTATAGTTGAAGGTTTGTGTCTTTACTATTTGACGTGCTAATCATAACAAGCAAAGCTATACACGTTATTCTCTATTGTGTTGATTTTATATGCCCCTACCGAGAGAAGAAGGGTTTAAAATTCCATAAAAACCATACATGATCTGTATTTATCCATTCCGAGAAGGCAGGAATTATTTTTGTATCCCAACGGTTTTCCTTCGCCATATTATGGATGGTAATGTGTTGTACCAGTGGTGAACCCATCATTTTGTTTGCCCATGTATGCAAATACTGACGAAATTTTCCATGACTATTTCGTGTATCAAATGGCTCTGTTCCTTCAAAAGAAAATCAGTATGTTTCGTTAATAATAAGGAAACTTCTCATTTCTTCCAAAATATTTTGCAGACCATCTTCCACTATGGTGTGCCAGTTTTGACAGACATTATGTTATTACACGGGCGGTGCTTTTTCGTTCGTTCGGGAGTGAGGTAAATGAAAACAGGATTACGTCATTGAGATTTAGATGTTCTCTGAATCTCGTCATAAAATTTGTTCCTGTCCGTCCTATTGTGGGACGGCGGATAGAATTTTTATCAATTTTATGTTGTTTATATAAAAGTTAGGTTTGTAGAATGTTAAACCAGTTCCTATTATTTGGAATGTTATATATGCTGTCTTTCGCCGTTCTCAACACCGGCTCTCTAACTACAATATTGGCAACCAGAAAGTGATTAGTAAAACGTGAAGCCTGTAGTTAGAATTCCTAGAGCCCACTTCATCTGAGAATACACTTATAGTTACAGCTTATAGCTCTGAGGAATTAGGAGACTGTCCGGGATTTATAATCAAAAACGATTTCCAAAAATAGTTGAGTATATTCTGAAAGTCACAGATGAAAAACAAAAGAATCCACACAACCTAACTAACAGAGCAATTCAGAGTCTAATGCGCTGATGCAACTATAATTGTCGAAATTGAATATTTAAATGAATGCTCGCCATAATTTGATGATTAGTTTTATCAAACGCCACGCTAAATAAAGGTAGAAGGTTTGTCCCGCGACGGCACGTGAAAATACGACACTACGCAAACTGAAGCTAGATAATGAAAATCATCCCAAAATTAACACTTCACTTGAAAATGATTTCATGGTTACGCGTATCTCGAGTAACTTAATACGGCATCCGAGGCTGTTTGTAGCAATGATACCGACGCGACGCGATTCCCGACACAGATGGCGTGCTATTCAGCGTCTAGAGAGAACTGGGGCCTTGCTTCCTAGCGCAGCGTTCTTATATATAAAGCCGCGGTGCGGACGGCTAAGGGAACGCCTGATCAAATCGGCTCTCCCGACTAGCCGCTGGGCTAGTAATGCACCACTTTAAGTTACCTAATAAATTATAGCTTCTCTTGCTGATGGCCGATGAAGCTCTTAATTTAAATGTGCATTCAGCACGCAGGTAAATATTGATAATAAAATTTTGACGTGGCTAAGTTAAATATTTTGGGAGAGAGAATTAATTTAATTACACTGCACGCAGTAGACGAGCTCTGAACTGGCCATTTGGAGACACGCTATCGCTGTACTTTTATAGGTATTCAAATGAAACTTTTCACATCTTCATAGTTATAGCGGATCTCCAACCTACTTAAATATAAACATCCTTGCCTTATTTATTAGCCAACTTAATCTATCTTGCTTCCTCAAGTTTTCAGACAAAAACCAGAAAATCGTGAATTTCCACTAAAATTTTAATTTTTGAAACCCAAAGTACTGTTTTTATTAAATAATTATGAAAAATGAATCTAACTATTAATTTTTTATTCTCTAGCTCTTTTCTGTTGCGCCAATGATTTTTACAGAAAAACGTCCATATTTCGAAAATGGCTAAAGTTATCGAACTGATATTCAACACATATTGATTTAGTATTATTCCTGACATGCTAGAACCGTTTCAGGTTATTTGCTTGATTTTTAAAGTATTGCGCAACATTTATGACGTCAGAGCTAGTTACAGCGGACTAGGCTGGCACACAATGGAAAGACTGATGTGAATTTACTACAGCGTGAGTAGGCTGCTTCCCTACACTATGTGCACTAGTCCATCAGTAAGTAAATAAATAAATAAATCTCTGATTGAACGGTCCCAAATCGGTATAGTGAGATATTAGTTTTATCGACACGTATTAACGGGGACCCTGAAATCGCTCTCATGTACCGCATTGCCACGCTCTGCGCTGTCTGCTATCGCCATGCAGCGGCACTACTCATTCATTTCGGGGCTACCAAACTGGGGTTTTATAGAGTCGTTATTGATCACAATCTACAGGTACGATGTAGGATAACGTTGGATGTTCAACGCATAGAAAAGTCACAAACGTTTGAGAACGGAATAAAAATGTAGGAAGGCATTCAGAGGGTCGTTTATCGTTCAGTTACAGGCAGTTGACACTCAGCGCAAGTTAACGCGACGTGTTGCACAAAAATAGCTGAAAAAATCAATCATTCCTCGATTATGCTACAGGTGGTAAATTACAGGAAACAGTAGTACCGGAACATATCTGGAAGTGTTTGCAGGGAGTGATCTGAAGCAGAACGAAAATGAAATACTGATTTTTTTTTCGTTTTGAGAAGACCGATGGAACGCTCTGTTTTAGTTTCTAAATACATTCAACAACCTAGGTCGCTAAAATGTTTCTTTATTTGCCGTCATTTTCAGCTCTTACAAAATGGTTCTAGTGGCTCTGAGCACTATGGGACTTAACTTCTGAGGTCATCAGTCCCCTAGAACTTAGAACTACTTAAACCTAACTAACCTAAGGACATCATACACATCCATGCCCGAGGCAGGATTCGAAACTGCGACCGTAGTGGTCCCGTGGTTCCAAACTCTAGCGAGTAGAACCGCTCGGCCACTCAGGCCGGCTCAGCTCTTACAAACTCTTTAGTTGTGAAACCTGTTCATTTTACGTTGGCCCGCACGTGAAGTTGCCATGCGGACTATAAAAGGTTTGTAATAACTAAAATACTAAAAAAAACATAAAACACCTTGTGCAAATGGCCATGTCCATATATATGTCGCTAACACATGCTTGGTACGACACAAAACGCAGTACACAGTAGCACTTCTGTTTACATAAGCCGTTTCGTAACAACAAGATACAGCCATGGCAAAAGCACCACAGGCGCAAAGATGCGAGCTGGTGCCTGTGTCATAGAGACTCCCCACTTGGGCGAGTTCCACCAACGCCACAGGCGGCGCTGAGGACGAAGATATCGACTTCGCCTTGGCCAACTGTCGGCCGACTACAATCTGCCAATGACGGGATGACAACGAAAAGAAACCTACTCGAAAGGCAGATGAGCAGCTCTCGCCCAACTCGTTAGAGATCATCGTCCAGGGCTGACTTGCACAGGAAACGTCGTTTAGTCAACTCTTAGAAGTGAACAGACAGTTGTAAACAGCATTTGGTATCGTTGTTGTTGATGTTGTTGTGGTCTTCAGTCCTGAGACTGGTTTGATGCAGCTCTCCATGCTACTCTATCCTGTGCAAGCTTCTTCTCCCAGTACCTACTGCAGCCTACATCCTTCTGAATCGGCTTAGTGTATTCATCTCTTGGTCTCCTATACGATTTTTACCCTCCACGCTGCCCTCCAATACTACCAGTACTAGATTGGAGATCCCTTGACGCCTCAGAATATGTCCTAGCAACCGATCCCTTCTTCTAGTCAAGTTGTCCCTCAAATTTCTCTTCTTTCCAATTCTATTCACAACCTCTTCATGCCCCTCGACTCCTAAACTGCCATCTGGTTTCTGTACATAGCCTTTCACTCCCTGTATTTTACCCCTTCCGCCTTCAGAATTTAAAAAAAAAGTATTCCAGTCCACATTGTAATAAACTTTCTCTAAGTCTACAAATGCTAGAAACGTAGGTTTGCCTTTCCTTAATCTATCTTCTAAAATAAGTCGTTGGGTCAGTATTGCCCCACGTGTTCCAATATTTCTACGGAATCCAAACTGATCTCCCCCAAGGTCGGCTTCAACCAGTTTTTCCATTCGTCTGTGAAGAATTCG
Organism: Schistocerca serialis cubense; assembly: GCF_023864345.2. Classification (NCBI taxonomy): domain Eukaryota; kingdom Metazoa; phylum Arthropoda; class Insecta; order Orthoptera; family Acrididae; genus Schistocerca; species Schistocerca serialis. The sequence continues at coordinate 67,860,742 of NC_064644.1, forward strand.
TGTTAGTATTTTGCAGTTGTGATTTATTAAACATGTGGCAACACCTGCTTTCTTTGGGATTTGAATTATCATTTTCTCCTTGAAGTCGGAGGGTATTTCGGTGTCTCTTACATCTTGCTCACCTGATGGTAGAGTTTTGTCAGGGCTGGCTCTTCCAAGGCAGTCATTAGTTCTAATGGAATGTTGTCTACTCCAGGGGCCTTGTTTCGACTTAGGTCATTCAGTGCACTATCAAACTCCTCACGCAGTATCATATCTCCCATTTCATCTTCATCTATATCCTCTTCCATTTCCACAACATTGTCCTCAAGTACATTGCTCTTGTGTAGACCCTCTACATACTACTTCCACCTTTCTGCTTTCGCTTCTTTGCTTAGAACTGGGTTTCCGTCTGAGATCTTGATATTCATACAAGTGGTTCTCTTTTCTCCAAAAGTCTCTTTAATTATCCTGTAGGCAGTATCTATCGTACCCCTAGCGAGATAACCCTCTACATCCTAACATTTGTCTTGTAGCCATCCCTGCTTAGCCATTTTGCACTTCCTGTCGATATCATATTTGAGACTTTTGTATTCCTATTTGCATGCCGCATTTACTGCATTTTAATTTTTTCTCCTTGCATCAATTAAATTCAATATTTCTTCTGTTACCGAAGGATTTCTACTAGCTCTCGTCTTTTTACCTGCTTGATTCTCTGCTGCCTTCACTACTTCCTCCCTCGAAGTTACGCATTCTTCTTCTACTGTATTTCTTTCCCCCATTCCTGTCAGTTGTTTCCTTATGCTCTTCCTGAAACTCTGTACAACCTCTGGTTTAGTCATTTTAGCCACGTCCCATTTCCTTAAATTCCCACCTTTTTGCAGTTTCTTCAGTTTTCATCTACAGTTCATAACCAATAGATTGTGGTCAGAGTCCACATCTGCCCCTGCAAATATCTTGCAATTTAAAATCTGGTTCCTAAATCTCTGTCTTACCATCATATGATGTATGTGATACCTTCTAGTATCTCCAGGCTTCTTCCATGTATACAACCTTCTTTCATGATTCCTGAACCAAGATTAAGTTATGCTCTGTGCAAAATTCTACCAGGCGGCTTCCTCTTTCATTTCCTAGCCCCAGTCCATATTCACCTACTACGTTTCCTTATCTCCAGTTTCCTACTACTGAATCCCAGTCACGCATGACTATTAAATTTTCGTCTCCCTTCACAATCTAATTCATTTCTTTTATATCATCATACATTTCATCAATCTCTTCGTCATCTACGGAGCTAGTTGGCATATAAACTTGTACTACTGTGGTAGGCGTGGGCTTCGTATCTATCTTGGCCTCAATAACGCGTTCACAATGCTGTTTGTAGTAGCTTACCCGCATTCCTATTTTTTATTCATTATTAAACCTACTCCTGCTTTACCCCTATTTTATTTAGTATTTATAACCCCGTATGTACCTGACCAAAACTCTTGTTTCTGTTGCCAACGAACTTCACTAATTCCGACTATATCAAACTTTAACCTATCCATATCCCTTTTTAAATTTTCTAAGCTACCCTGCATTTGGTATATACTGTGAAATTTGCCAGCGATTATTTGCACCTAGCCGTTCACGGTCTTTGCGTGGCATATTATAAGCAGTGTTGCACACGTGATTATTCAACTAGTCACAAAGATAAGTACACCTTTTAACTCATTTGTGTGACTTTCTTATTAATTTGTTGGAGTGTTGTAGAACCTTCGTTCTCCTATCCTGTCACCTGACCCTGGGGCTTCGCTGTGTAATAGTGGCCGGGAGAAATTGTCTTAGCGGTGCACTGCGCCAGAAGCCGTTTCACGAACTCACAAACTCAGCCTACCGTAACAACAGTGGCAACTCGGCTTCCACACCAGTAGCGACAAGGCCTTTTCCAAACTGGCGACGAGGAGATACAAATCTGGCGACAAGGGATTACGTAAACATAATCTGTACGTATTCTAAACATTGAAAATCCTCCTTAAAGGGCGTGTAAGGTGAGTTGTACCTTATAAGGGTTTTGGGTGGATTCTCGATACGTATAAAATATGTTGTAAGAGAAGCAGATATCAGATTGAGATTCATTGGAAGAATACGCAACTGGATAATCAGCTCTCGAAATGCTCTTTCGGGCGGTTCTTCAGTTCAGCTCATCAGTCTAGTATCCCTACTGGGTGGCTTCTATGAGGAGATAGAGAGAATCCAAACCGGAGTGGCACATTTCGTGATGGCTGAATGTTGTATTACGTACTGGACTATATCCAATGTTATAAGAGTATATCTTTTACATGATCTGCCTACAGACAATATATTATCTCCAACTGTTTTTATGTTCCATGTTTTCATTTATCTGCAACAAATGTTCAAAATGCTCTTCACTGGACGCATGAAGAGCTTCCAGACGATAGACTAAATTTTCGCATGGTTTTGAGGACGTGTCTGGAGTTATAGAATTCACTGTTGTTGTTATGGTGCACTACAGTGCTTACAAAGTTGTTGGAAGGGGAGGTCAATAGACGCAGCCTTACCAACCGCAAAAAAATAATGTGATACCGTGAAATTAGAGCAACAGTGAGATGCGAGATTCGTACAAGCTTAACGGCTGATCCATCTTTAGACTCCCGTGCTCTCGACGAAAATCATGCCACACAGTTGGCCCTGTTGAAAGGGAGAACGCAAAACGCCCTTTTTTGTAGTATTACTGCAAGCGGAACGGGGTAAAAACCATAGTCCCCAGAAGTACCCTCAGCTACTCATTGAAAGGTATATTTCAAAGCGTATATTTAGATATCAAAGTACCGGGTGATCAAAAAGTCAGTATAAATTTGAAAATTTAATAAACCATGGAATAATGTAGATAGGTAAAAATTAACACACGTGCTTGGAATGACATGGCATTTTATTAGAACCAAAGAAAACAAAGTTCACAAAATGTCCGACAAATGGCGCTGGACAGCAAAACGTCAGTGACTGCGCATGACAATCATGTATAAAAGGATGTGTAATGAGAGAGAGAGAAGCAGATGAGCCAGCAGTCGCAGCATGTTGACGCTACCTGAAAAGGCACTTCTTGTGAAGCTCTATAATCAGAATGGGGAATGTGCTAGTTCAGCGTTACGATCCTATCGCCATAGGAAGGGGATTCGAATGGGTAAAGGTCCATTGACAAATGCAGCTGTTGCGAGAATGATTTCGAAGTTCGAAGCCACGGGTTTTTGAGACGATAGACCCCGTAGTGGCCGACCGAGCACAAGGCGTAATGCTGCTGAGACAGTTCGGGACGAAATGGAGATTGTAGCGGGTTCGTCTATGAACGGGGGAGTCAGTCACACGTCGCACCGACATTCCATATACTACTGTTTGGTTGGCACTTAGGCGTACCCTCCGATGCTATCCGTACAAAATCCATAGGCATCATGAACTGTTACCTGGCGATTTAGTGAAGCGGAGGGAATTTGCGGTGTGGGCGTTTCAAAAGATGGCGGAAGATGACGATTGGCTGAGTAACGTGTTGTGGACCGACGAAGCTCATTTCACGCACCGAGGGTCTGCAGAATTTAGGCTACCGAAAATTCTAGAACTGTCGTGGAAACTCCATTGCACGGGGAGAAAGTTATGGTATGGGTTGGATTTATTGCATCAACCGTTATCAGGCCATTTTTCTTCGAGGAAATGTCTGATTCTGGTTTTGTAACTGCTACCATGACGGGTGAGAGGTACGCCGATATGTTACAGAATCGCATCATCCCCAGCCTGGCTGATAAACACCTGCTGGAACGTACGATGTTTATTCAGGATGGCTCTCCACCTCATATTGCTAGACGCGTGAAAGATCTCTTGCGTGCGTCGTTTGGTGGTGATCGTGTGATCAGCCGCCACTTTCATCATGCTTTGCCTCCCAGGTCCCCAGACTTCAGTCCGTGTGATTATTGGCTTTGGGGTTACCTGAAGTCGCAAGTGTATCGTGATCGACACTGAAAGACGACATCCGACGCCAATGCCTCACCATAACTCCGGACATGCTTTACAGTGCTGTTCACAACATTATTCCTCCACTACAGCTATTGTTGAGGAATGATGGTGGATGTATTGAGCATTTCCTGTAAAGAAAATCATCTTTGCTTTGTCTTACTTTGTTACGCTAATTATTGCTATTCTGATCAGATGAAACTTTTGTATTTTTTTGGTTCTAATAAAAGCCCATGTCATTCCAAGCATGTGTGTCAATTTGTGCCACTCTATTTACATTATTCCGTGATTTATCCAGTTTTCAAATTTATACTGGCTTTTTGATCACCCGGTACATTATGGTACCTGCGAAATGGTTTCTTTAGTAGAGACTTCCAGTCACCTCCGCATTTTCAACATTTGATCGTAAGTGTACTGTTAAAATTTTTGTCGAACGTTTGAGTGGACGGAGAACAAGACTCCCTAGACATTATACACAGGCTTTTCTTCCAAATTTTCAGAGCCAAAACTAAGAGTGGGAAGAGGAAAAATGGGGCAGCGAACTGACCAGGGCCAAATCTGATTAATTATTTGTGTGAAGCAAAAATTATACAATGATTATTCTTCCTAATTTTTATAGCAAACGAGTTGTCTGAAATTGACAACTGTCGTATCAAATTAACCAGCGAACAAAAAGATTTAAGAGGAATCAGGGTACGTACATACTATATGAGTCATTTGTCGAAGAGTTAAAATATTTCACCAATAGTTGCTACTGAAGTGAAATGAATGAAGCATAAAATAAGTAACCTCTACAAGGGGAATAAAACGTTACATTTGTGTCGAAATTTTGTTCTCTTTTTCATGTTGAATAAATAAAATTAATACCAAAGTATAGTACAAATAGAAACTTCTCTGATTTCTCTTGATCTATATACCCTTAATAATAATGGACTGCCGGAGTGGCCGTGCGGTTCTAGGCGCTACAGTCTGGAACCGGGCGACCGCTACGGTCGTAGGTTCGAATCCTGCCTCGGGCATAGATGTGTGTGATGTCCTTAGGTTAGTTAGGTTTAATTAGCTCTAAGTTCTAGGCGACTGATGACCGCAGAAGTTAAGTCGCATAGTGCTCAGAGCCATTTAAACCATTAATAAAAGACCGCTGGCCATTAAAATTGCTACACTAACAAGAAATTCAGATGATAAACCGGTATTTACTGGACAAATATATTAGATTACAACTGACATGTGATTACATTTTCACGCAATTTGGGTGCATAGATCCGGAGTAATCAGTACCCAGAACAACCACATCCGGCCGTAATAACGGCCTTGATACGCCTGGGCATTGAGTCAACGGAACTTGGATGGCGTGTACAGGTATAGCTGCCCATGCAGCTTCAACACGATACCACAGTTAATCAAGAGTAGTGACTGGCATATTGTGACGAGCCAGTTGCTCGGCCACCATTGACCAGACGTTTTCAATTGGTGAGAGATCTGGAGAACGTGCTGGCCAGGGCAGCAGTCGAACATTTTCTGTATCCAGAAAGGCCCGTACAGGACCTGCAACATGCGGTGGTGCATTATCCTGCTGAAATGTAGGGTTTCGGAAGAATCAAATGAAGGGAAGAGCCACGGGTCGTAACACATCTGAAATGTAACGTGCACTGTTCAATGTACCGCCAATGTGAACAAGAGGTGACCGAGACGTGTAACCAATGGCACCCCATACCATCACGCCGGGTGATACGCCAGTATGGCGATGACGAATACACGCTTCCAATGTACGTTCACCGCGATGTCGCCAAACACGGATGCGATCATCATGATGCTGTAACCAGAACCTGGATTCATCCGAAAAAATGACGTTTTGCCATTCGTGCACCCAGGTTCGTCGTTAAGTACACCATCGCAGTGGCTCCTGTCTGTGATGCAGCGTCAAGGGTAACCGCAGCCCTGGTCCCCGAGCTGATAGTCCACGCTGCTGCAAACGTCGTCGAACTGTTCATGCAGATGGTTGTTGTCTTGCAAACGCCCCCATCGGTTGACTCAGGAATCGAAACGTGGCTGCACGATCCGTTACAGCCATGCGGATAAGATGCGTGTCATCTCGACTGCTAGTGATACGAGGCCGTTGGGATCCAGCACGGCGGTCCGTATTACCATCCTGAACCCACCGATTCCATATTCTGCTAATAGTCATTGGATCTCGACCAACGCGAGCAGCAATGTCGCGATACGATAAACCGCAATCGCGATAGGCTACACTCTGACCTTCAACATAGTCGGAAACATGATGGTACGCATTGCTCGTCCTTACACGAGGCATCACAACAACGTTTCACCAGGCAACGCCGGTCAACTGCTGTTTGTGTATGAGAAATCGGTCGGAAACTTTCCTCATGTCGGCATGTTGTAGATGTCGCCACCGGCGCCAACCTTGTATGAATGGTCTGAGATGCTAATCATTTGCATATTACAGCATCTTCTTCCTGCCGATTAAATCTCGCGTCAGTAGCACGTCATCTTCGTGTTGTAGCAATTTTAATGACCAGTAGTGTAGAATACTCATCGATTTTGAGTTGTATCATATTTCATGCTTACTGATCAAAATTTGAAAATAAATGAATCCGAAAAACACAGGGAAATTGTTTTTTCTAAAATTTGGAAGTAAAGTAGATTAAAGAAACATTTGCAGTGCTTTGATGGCTATACATGGTGTCGAGCCTCATTCGAGGACACGTAAGATATTTTCCTATCCCACTTCATTGTTTTTTGTTTTAGACAAATCATTTCACAAAACTGTGGATGGATTTTCCTTTGTATTTTTGTCTGTCGTGAATTGGCATGAATACACTTTCGTTGAGACGTAATTAAGGACACAGTGTTTGGGTAAGATCCTCCAGAAGTGACATTCCACGGAAGTTGAGTAGTGTTGGCTCTCAGATACCAAACAGGCTGGCTTCCCCCACTAGGCTCTGCAGCAGCCTCGTCGCTGCTAATTAATACAAATCGGATTCCACTGTGGCGCCGCTGGAAGCGACCGCATACCCTGCCTGCCTGCTGCTGCCGACACGGTGCGCGGTGAGCGAGTAACGGAGACGGCCGGGGCGCCGTCGGAAGCCAAGCAGCAGCAGCAGCCGGACGAACCCCTCCAACTCTGCAGGAGCTGCAGAGGAATATTGGCGGTTGCAATCAGAGCCGGCGGCGCGCTACGGCTTCCCTCCAGACTTCTGCGTGGCGCGCTGGCAAAGATTGCCGGTCAGTCAGCCACGGGGCGCGGCCAACTCCAGCGCCGCCCCGCGGAGGAAATCGGGCCGCCAACTTCCTCCCGCCGTCCCGCGCTTGGCAATATTTTCATGTTTGTTTCCCTTATGCTTTTGTTTCATACTCTTTGAGTTCCACGAATTGTTTTCTGACAACTTCTTATTATTAGACTTCAGACTTCGTGAGTGGAAACGTAACGTAGAACTACTTTTCCAGAAATGACAGCCTTCAGGCTGCTATTAATATTTTTATCATCGCTACGTCGTTTAAGGAAAGTTTGGGATACAGTTTTCCAGCAGAAGTAATTAAATCTTCTCGGGCATCCATCTGGATGGAGTCGTTGAAGTTCCGCAAGGTTTCAGTCTGTCACACTCATCACTTCACCAAAAGAGGATTAGACTGACACTCATTGAAACGTCACGGAATTTCCACACAGCCACCCCTACGGAAGATCGAGAGGATATCGTCAGCTGTTCCTTTAAACTTGTGTGTCTTTTATTTTACTTTTCCTAAATTTTGTAGTATCCATTTCGTACCGACGACATACGTAACCATACTGATTCACAAGCACGTTATTTGAAAACGAAGAGACGAAGAAATATGTTGGCGATCTAACTTCATTGGTACACAAAACAGCAAAAGAATCACACTTACGCAAATTTTATCACACTAAAGAACGACGGACTCCCGATGATGCCTGTTTCCTGCCGAATGTGTAAAACTAAGCATTGATGTTAAAACATGAGTGAAACAAAGAATGTGTTGTTTAGAAATTAGAAATTACACTCACATGACTGTTGCTTACAGAAGCATCAATCTCAGTCAGCTAATAAGATGTGTTATGTGGAAGGATACACGAGATTATAATTCTAAAGAGTAATATAATGTTAGGAATATACCGCCTACTTTCTTATGTAACATTGCTAAATTCTTCTTATTCATACTTATAATCCTAAACTATGTAGATAAGAAATTCTATTCTGCGCAGCGATTTATTCCTAGCAACGTGTAGCTTGAGAAGAGAAAAAAAAATGGCTATCAACTTCCTACGTAATATTACTTATACGTTAACAGCTTGGTAAATCAGAATGTAGAAGCAAACTACACGACAAAATAAACGCTGTTTGTGCCAATTTCCTTAGTAAGACTAAACATGATTTTCGACTGTCAAATTACGTCGCTGGAGTTTTGATCTATGGCGCTGGTACATACTGTGATGATTTTCCTAATGATTTTTAAATAAACACACTGCTATTTGACCTATTGTTGTTTATTTAATTATGACGCAGATTTCGGACCTTTATGCCATTTCCAAGTGATTGAGTTTGTCAGTAACATATATTGCAGGATATCAATGACATAAACTCAGTCACTTCAAAATGGCATAAAAGTCCGAAACCTGGATCGTAATTAAATAAACAATACAGTCAAGTGGCGGTGTATGCATCTAAAAATTATTGAATGACTAGAATGAAATTTTCACTCTACAGCGGAGTGTGCGCTGATACGAAACTTCCTGGCAGATTAAAACTGTGTGCCGGACCGAGACTCGAACAGGGGACCTTTGCCTTGTATGACTTCTGCTCAGAAACCTCAAAAACTGTTTATATCTTAATGAACTAATGACCTTAAAAAATACCGTAGTGAATGGACACATAGTCTCAAAGTGAATTTTAAATCATTGGCCTGTTTTTCATGACCGTAGCACTATCACGTAAATGGAATCTGATTGCTCAGTAAGCTCAGTGTGCATATCTTAATTTAAGTATACGTCTGGGATCACTGGCAGTTATGAGTACGTCACTCGCTTCAGAAAACGTCGGTTGAAATAAAATATGTGGATGTGTGCTTGAACTGGGATGCGCCAAATTACAGGTTCATTCATCAGTAACACAGGCCACAATCTCTCGAAGAGGATTTTAAATCCTTACGAATAGTGAAACTGTAAAACAGTCGTGTCTGTTTCAATACACGAAAAAAATAGACGAATTTTCATTGGGTTTTCACAGGTAACTTGGGCTTAGTTTGGGACGACGTAAGTAATCTAATAAAGCACTTTATGTACTAGTATAAGGTGCCTTTAACTGTCTAAAAAAATGTTGTTTACAAAGTTAGAGATATTTTTTGAATTTTTTGGATTTAGATATGTCCTTTTACTTAAAACTTCTAGCTAAGAGGCCTTGGTCGATATGTTAAGACATACCCTGACGTTTCATCCCCAGGCAATCGTGGAAAGTCATAAGCAAAACAAAAGTTGGCCAACTGAGAGCTCTTAGACTCATCACTTACTCTTTTTCCTGGTCTAGGGATTTAAATACTTCTTCTTTACTCCTCAGAATATTGGTGGTTATATAGAATCTAGGTGCCTGACTAGTCTTTCTGTTGTAAATTAGCCGGTGTCCTGATGGAATCTAGTGGAGTTGGGTGATATTTTATTCACCTTACTAATATTGGTCGTGTTGATGACTCGTTCCCCGTTCACCGTGTCTAAAGTTTTTGTTGCAACTGAATGAAAGACAACATCTACACATCATCTACATGATTACTCTACTATTCACAATAAAGTGCCAGGCAGAGGGTTCAGTGAACCACCTTCAAACTGTCTCTCTACCGTTCCACTCTCGAATGGCGCGCGGGAAAAACGAGCACTTACATTTTTCTGTGCGAGCCCTTATTTCTCTTACTTTATCGCGATGACTATTTCTCTCTATGTGGGTGGGTGCCAACAGAATGTTTTCGCAATCGGAGGAGAAAACTGGTGATTGAAACTGCATGATAAGATCCCATCGCAACGAAAAACGCCTTTGTTTTAATGATTGCCACTCCAATTCACATATCATGTCTGTGGCACTATCTCCCCTATTTCGCGATAATACAAAACGAGCCGCCCTTCTTTGTACTTTTTTGATGTCGTCCGCCCTGTCCCACCTGATGCGGATCCCAAACCGCACAGCAGTACTCCAGAATAGGTCGGACAAGTGTGGTGTAAACAGTCTCTGTAGTAGACCTGCTTCACCTTCCAAGAGTTTTGCCAAGAAATCGCAGTCCTTGGTTCGCCCTACCTACAACATTTTCTATGTGATCATTCCCATTTAGGTTATTTATAATTGTGATCCCCAAGTATTTAGTTGAATTTACAGCCATAATATTTGTGTGACTTATCGTTTAATCTAAATTTAGCGAATTTCTTTTAGTACTCATGTGAATAACTTCATACTTCTCTTTATTCGGGGTCGATTGCCACTTTTCGCACCATATAGAAGTCTTATCTAAATCTTATTGCAATTCGTTTTGGTCATCTAAGAGGGCTACTCAGATTGTCTCGTACATCGTTAATATAGATCAGGAACAATAGAGGACCTATGACACTTACTTGGGGACCGCCGGATATTACTTCTGTTTCACTCGATGACTTTCCGTCTGTTACTACGAACTGTGACCTTTCTGACAGGAAATCGTGTATCCAGTTGCACAACTTAGGAGATATACCATAGGCACGCAGTTTGGTTAGAGGCTTGTGAGGAACGATGTCGAAAGCCTTCTGTAAATCTGAAAATATGAAATCAATTTGACATCCCCTGTCGATAGCACTCATTACTTCATGAGCATAAAGAGCTAGTTGTGTTTCGCTAGATCGATATTTTCTGAATCCGTGTTGACCATGTGTCAACAAATCGTTTTCTTCTAGGTACTTCATAATGTTAGAATACAGTATATGTTCCAAAACGCTACTGCAAATCGACGTTAGTGATATGCAGCTGTAATTCAACGGATTACTCCTACTTCCCTGTTTGAGTATTGGTGTGAGTTGAGCAATTTTCCAGTCTTTAGGTACGGATCTTTCTGTGAGCGAGCGGTTGTCTGTAATTCCTAATTATGGAGCTATTGTATCAGCATACTCTGAGAGGACTATGTTATGAATTATATATGAATTTAATGCATATATTAATGCATACATGAATGTAATGCATAGTGGGAATTAATACATACATACCGGCACTTTCAAGGAATGGTCAGTTTATTGCGTACGTTCGTGACACAAATACACTTCCTCTGATGTAGAAATAACTCAATTTTTAAAAGCAGAAGTAGTTGCGTTTGAGAATTTTGATTAATAACTGCGTAATGCACGAGGTATTGAGATGATAAATATAAAATTGAAAAAAATATGAAATCTTGAGAGTTCACATGCACTCACATTTTCAACAGTAGAGATTCTAATGTCTGTGTGAGTAGCTTGAGTGCATTGTCTGACTTATTAAGGAGTGTGGCAAAGCTCTCTGCGAAGTAAATTTGTCACGGCCGCGCGCTGGAGCCCAGGCAAGTGCGTGAAGGGTGCTTCTTTCTGGGCGACGTTCTGCGTCCCCAGAGCCTCGTCCATAAAGCTGGCACACGAGGGGCATTCCCGCAGAAAATGCGCGGCGCGGCGCAGCGGCGTTCAGGCACGCGGAATGTGGCCAGTGAGGCGCCGTGCTTTGCGACAGGTGGCGGACGCAGCGGGGGCGGCGGAGGCGGGAGGCGCGCCGCAGCGGGCGCGGGGGCAGCGGGCGCCTGGGCTCCTGCAGACGCTGCGCGGCGACGTCACGACGCCGCGCCACTACCTGGGCTTCAACGTCTGGCTGTGCCGGCTCGTTGGGCTGCTGCCACGGCCAGGTGAGCTCTGTCCCCGAGAGGTTCCAGTGCGCGAAACCTGAACTGGAAGGAAGCCTTTCACATGGTGCCGGCAATGTCAGTAGCGTCCCAGATCTATAGCAAACCTACATCTTCCGACGTAACTATTCTTGCCGCATCCTAAGTCATCCTGAACACGAAAAGGCTTTCTTTCGTTCTGCAATAAACAGACCTGATGAACTGCCACTACAAGGTAATAAAGAAAAGGAACTTCGCTGATTCTGAAACCTTCTTCTCCCATCTGTAAGAAAATCTTGACACGGCTAACATAACGATCAAAGTGTTCCCAAAAACTGTAAGGTGTCAGGCAAATCCAACACTTTCCATGAAAACCCTGACATTATAGCAAATTCGGCAGTATGTCACATAGCTCCGAATAAATCCTGACATTAAATTAACCAAAGTAATACGATCAACGAGTGAGCAAATGGAATACCACAGACTAACACAAGAACGTCTAAATGCATGTCATACCTTCCCACCATGCAACAGACGCAGTTACGAGGGGAGAAACGAGAACAGAAGCCGAGAGCAGAGCCGTGTAGGCTAGAAGCCCCTACGATAAGAGTGGGACAATGGGACACCCGCATTCTCAGCACACCGCCAAGAGGTCCATTCCCCAGCCCATCTTAAAAGATAGAGCCCTCCAGTAGAGCAGTACAGATCTTATGATAACACGAAAAGGGCCACACCAACTGCTAGTTTTAGCATGAGACTATACGCGTCTCTGTTAATTAGCAAACGTTAAGAACATTGCCTCACCACAAAAAGTATAACGTTTCTCATTGGATAGACAGAATTTTTGTAGGCGGAGCTTAAGGTTAGCAATGAGACGCTGATTGGTCAGTTGAAAACACAGCCAGATACCTTTTTCTTAAACCAACTTTGGTAAACAGTAGTAAGGATAAGTTCGAGAGAGTTGCTACCGAGACGGCGAGGTGTGTGGAGCTGTGCCGTCAGCCGCCCCTGACGATGCCTAACCACCAACAAGGTAATGAATACACGCGATGCTGCATAAGAGCACATAAGGCTTCACTCAGAACTGCAGAAGTCTCATCTGTTGCATCCCTTTTTTACGTAATGCTAGTGTTGATCGTCAATTAAACTTCGTGATATTCGCATTTGCTACTTGATGTTAAAATCTGAGACGCGATGATTTTTCTGTTATATAATTATTGAGAAGCCACATCAGCCACTGTAATTTACGACAAGTTAAATAAGTAATTAAAGATAATTGAAGGTCACTATAGACCATTTTTGATAGTTTCCTCTTTCATGAAACTTAATTTGAACCTAGATTATAGATGTGATATGGCATATGTCATCCTTCGATCCATTAAAGATTTTGTAAACCCATTCAGGGAACATTCGTTCACATTTTTGTTGAATGCAGTTGGTTATTATCATCCTGTATTAAAATATTTCTTTGTATCAGTAGTACAATTTATAAATAATGTTTTGTGAGTAGAATAAAAATTCCAATGGTAAACTTAACTCATTTCTCGACGTTATTTTACCAGATAACTAAATATAGAAAAGCCTTGAACCCTTTCCACTAGATTTATTTAGTTCAAATGGCTCTGAGCACTATGGGACTCAACTGCTGAGGTCATTAGTCCCCTAGAACTTAGAACTAGTTAAACCTAACTAACCTAAGGACATCACAAACATCCATGCCCGAGGCAGGATTCGAACCTGCGACCGTAGCGGATTTATTTAGTATTAAAAATCTTTTATAGGGAGTCAAGTAGAGCTGACGTTGAAATCATTAAGTATTTGATTATATCATCGGTAGTCTCACTGAACTCTTCTGAACTCTACATGTCACGTGTGGTCTGGCGTCTCCTTACCAGCAACAGGTCCCAGGTTCAAACTTGTCAATTCCCTAAAAAACACGCTCAGAGCGTTGTTGCGCGAAAGTGGTAGGGAGACACGACTTAGAACAAACAGACACCACGCAGAATTTTAGAAAACATCAAAAATATATTTTCAGTTCGTGGAAGATCCACGGAGAGCGTGGGCCATGGAAGGACTTCCGGGTTACGATCGTTCTCTTCCATCACTTTACATCGTATCCCGATTCGTGAAGAACTTAATATAATAATTACTCAATTGGATGTCACGCAGGCTGTTTGGAAAGTAAGGTTCGGTCGGGTGCAAAAAGTAAGCCACAGAGGGAATCCGATGTGTGTGTGTGTTCGTGTGTGTGTGTGTGTGTGTGTGTGTGTGTGTGTGTGAATTCGTAAGGGATCAAACTGCTGAGGTCATCGATTCCTAGACTTAAGCACTACTTAAGCTAACTTCAACCAACTTAAAATAACGACGTACACACCCATGCCCGAGGGACTCGAACATCTGGCGGGAGGGCCCACGCAATCCGTCACATGGCGCCTCTAACCGCGCAGCCAGTCCGGGCCGCGGAATCCGATGAAGCTTTGCACAAATCTTTTGGGCAGTGTCTTGAGTATGCCAGTTCTGAGCGCGCAGTGGCCGCTTGAAGATGCCTAGCAAACAGTGATTCTTTCTACTGTTTAAATAACAGTCGTAGGTTGCAGAATGTGCTTTATTAAGAACGACGTTTACGCTCGGATAGGTCGTCGTCAGGTCATCTGAAAGTAATGGCTACAGCCCCTCCATCACTGACAAATTATACGTGCACTAGACGTCGCCACGCGACCGAGAAAGCACCCTCGGTCCTGCGCCTCAAAATAAAGGGTCAGCAAAGTTTCGATTTTTAGGTAATGTGTCCTACGCCAGAACTAAACGCTTTCGTGGTCAGAATATAAGAACAGTTCATACCACATACAATAAAATCCCGTATCAATATATTCAAAATGGTTCGAATGGCTCTGAGCATTATGGGACTTAACATCGGAGGTCATTAGTCCCCTAGAACTTAGAACTACTTAAACCCAACTAACATAAGGACATCACACACAACCATGCCCGAGCCAGGATTCGAACCTGCGACCGTAGCGGTGGCGCGGTTCCAGACTGAAGCACCTAGAACCGTTCGGCCACACTGACCGGGTCAATGAATTCACAATAGGCGTCCACAGAAAGGTAAATATGCTGCCTCTAGCTTATATATGATCGAGTGCTGTGAATATCAAGCAGCTGATAAAGGCCAATCGGGAGGGGCTTCCAAGATTAGGTTTCAGGAGCATTTACTCACTAAGAAGGAACAGGTTAAGCATAATTTCGCCTTCGCTAAGCAAAGTAATCCAGTGGCCATCAGCCACATATGCTCGGAAACTTACGGGTTTTGCACCACGTTTCCAAATGTAAGAGCCTCAGTCTGCTTGAAGAGATCGAAATTGTTAAACATTCACGCGCTAAGAAGGATACATTACTCAATGATTAGTTATGCAGCAAGAATCATGTTTTCTATTATTGCATGTTTCCCATTTATAGACAAATTTATTAGTTTTTAACTGTTCATTACCAGGGCCTCGGTCGCTTGTCACGAGCATGCAGTTGTATTTTACCTTTTTGGCATTATTATCGTTCAGCTACAGATTTGTAGTCTAATCTTCATTTTATTGCTCTACGTATTGTATTTCATTATTGTCGTACAACGCATTTGACCATAAGGGTTTCCTATGTTTCAGTGCACAGTTTCCGGTCTAGCATGTTCTACAATGTGTACGATATATTCCCTTATCATCTATTAGGTTTTATTTGTTTTCTAATTCATCCATTACAATTTGAATTTTACGCCGTTATCACAATGTAAACCTTACGACGGCACCGCATGTCAACTGTTATTTCAAATAGCCCAATGTCTTGCATGAGCTCGTATCTTCCGTACGTGTACTCCATATGAAAACGGATGGGCCTCTCGGGTCGTTGTAGAGTGTGGGCTGTTCACTGTTTGCTCGCAAAGTCCTGTACTGCGCTGCTAAGCCTGCCGTCTCCTCCATGAGGGAATATGCACTTTTCGGTTTCTCCTTCACTCTCTACTAATGCCTGATCCCAGTGATTTTATTGCACTATTTTAAAATATTTTTCCATATAAGTTCTTACTTAGTATTTTTTATGCGGTATTATGCCTTTTTGACGAATGATTTTGGGAAGACAATTCCTGATCTTTTACGTGAGGTAATTACGTTTCTCTATACTATTTTATTCGGTCGGTTTTCGAAGCTCATTTTGCTTTTCAGTAGTCCAGAATAGGACCACGCCGGATGTGTTGCAATATCGTTGTCCCTTTATATTTTCCAGGAAAGCTGATGATGCCCTACCTGAGCGAAACGTGTCGTTCTGAAGTTAGTAATGAACATACTGCAACCTACAACTGTTTTTTGATTAGAACCAATAGAAGGATGGTGTACCACCACGCCAAGATGGGACAGAATAATCTTCAGCGATTTTTGTTGTTGTTGTTGTTGTAGGTTTCGCAGAACAAATACTACCTTGTTGCTGGACTTTTTTAGTGTAAAGGGTGTAGGGGTAGCTTTCTCTTCATTTCCACTAGAAAGGATATTAGGTACTATGTCCTTTAACCCTCCTAAGGAGTTTGTTTATATTTCTGTCACATTACGTTACATTACTTTTTCTCCTTTTTTGCTTATAAACATGCGTTACTTCGTTATGTCTTGGGCTGTCTCGATGATGGTGCGGGGACTCTGAAGCGATGCCACCTCTCGGGGACGACAAGATTCCACATAATCAAGATGTTTCGTACTGGTCCTTGAAGCCTCAATGGTAGCGAGCAACTTTTGTGTCTATTATACGATTATTTCACTGATTGTCTCCACGTGCAATTCCTGCAGAGACCCTGATCCTTGCCCATCTAAGTGCTCCAAGCATTAACCGTAGGCATCGGTTTTGTAAAGTTTTCAGCGGTTTGAGGTAGCATCCATATGACATTGGTGGCAGGTTTGTTGTTCGGTAGAGACATAGCTTGCCCATCACTTTCAGATGTTGACTCGACAATAGAGGGTATAAGTGGTGAAACAAGTGTATGATGCTGTTGCAATTACCCTGAACGTCGTCGTTGAAGCTGAGTTTCCGGTTCAGTATCACTTCCAGATATTTCACCCGATGTGTCAAAGGAAGTGCGATGGTGTGCAGTGTCTGGTACTCTCTTAGTTGGGGCTGACGTCAAGTAAACATAAATGCCAGCAAATGCTGAGTCCTGCCAAGTATGAGTGTCAGGAGAGAGACGACGCCTCATGTATTGCAGACAACGATATGTTTACATTTTCATGGCAATTCTCGGCAATGAAGATGCTCATGCAGCGTTTTCAATGGAAAGTGTACAATCACCTACAATACAGCCCGTAAGTGGCTCTCCCTGAGCTTCATCATATGAGACGCTGGCTATGAGGACAATTTTCTGGCTCAGACAACTAGCTGTGGACCAGCGTGGAGAATTGGTGGAAAGCACAGGCTGCTGCCTTGTATGATGAGAGTGTTGTAAATTTGGTACACCTCTACGACACATTTCAAAGTCAGAACGACGCCTAAGTTGAGAAGAAACAGGGAAGTGTAGGTAACTGTTGAAAAAAGAAAAGTTTTTCAGTGTGTTTTCGAAATCGCGATCGATCAGATCTTCTTTCCTCAATAATCCTCGTATTTCCAAGGAATAATTTATCAATCGCGCATTCTACATGGATTATTGGTCCTGAAGCAACCCATGAAAAAAGTGCTACCACCGATTATTTTTCAAAAGATTCTTAAATCACTGATGTTATTCGTCAAAGTTGCGGACCTCGATCCATCCTACGATGCACAAATTAGGATGCTCGTTGAAAACCGTCAAATTTTCCATTGCACTGTAGTCGAGTAAGACCTGCCGCCGATGCATTTTTTTCTCCAAGTCCTTCCTCGAAGACAATATTATGACTCGACAACAATTGAGAGTAGACCGCTTTCCAATCTGGACTCACTTTTGCGATATAATAGACCCAGAAAGGAAGCTCTCAAAATAGGCGATCAGCAGACCAAATCGATCGCTGTACAGCCAGAGTGCATATGCTGCATCCGCGACGTTACTAAGCTGATCAACGTCGCTTTAGATGCATCTTCATCAAAGACTTATATCTTAAGACGCTACCGGTTCATTTAGTTAGAATACGGAACTCTGAGTGATCCAAATAACGTACTTTCTTGACCACTGGAACCACATGTCGTGCCCGCGATGGAATAAGACCTGTATACTACTCCACGGACTGAAAGTTACAGCCGGCCGCTGTGGCCGAGCGGTTCTTAGTGCTTCAGTCCGGAACCACGCTGCTGTTACGGTCTCAGGTTCGAATCCTGCATCTGGCATGGCGGTGTGTGATGTAGAAAACCGTCTATTACAGCTACAACTAACACCAGGTAGCTGGGTACAAAACATAAATACGATGTCTTTAACATACAAAGTCCTATGTGGATCCAACCCAAAGCCATTTTTTGCAATTTCAGTGTACGACAATTATTTCAATGCCACTGTTTTCCATATTGACATTTCAGTGATATTACTACAGCTCTTATCCGACGGAAACGCTCACAAGTCTGCTAAATTCAGTTTTGAGCAGTGGAGTTATATGATACTTTAAATGTAAAAAGAAGGATCTGGCAGACAATTCATAAGTTCTGCAGTTCTACAAACTTCCGGATGTGGCTGCCAGACGAGAGAATCATTTTAATTATCGCTCGAAACTACCTTCGTCAACATGCTGAACCAGCACACAGCAGCTGTAGAGCAACTCTTACATCTAACTCCGTGGATCCGACTCCGATAGTTTGTTACCCCATTTTTCCATGCAGTTTCAACTGAAAGTAAAGTACATCCCTGTGCATCCGGCATTTGCCATCAATGCACAACCAACTTTTAATAGACAATTCTTCACCGTCTAAAAGAAGTGTGGGACCCAGGGGAAGCAGCTAGGGGTATAAAACAGCTCCACCATTCTTAAAATTCTTCCATAATTTTGGAGAAAGCAGTGATATAGACCAGTCAGGAAAATAATTTTTCATACAACAACTCAAATGCACTGAGGAGAGTACAACAAAGTTTCT
The DNA here is from genome assembly GCF_023864345.2 of Schistocerca serialis cubense. NCBI lineage: Eukaryota > Metazoa > Arthropoda > Insecta > Orthoptera > Acrididae > Schistocerca > Schistocerca serialis. Next base: position 67,879,651 of record NC_064644.1, read on the forward strand.
TTAACGATTTACATATTCTTGTGTTTTAATATGACATTCTACTTTTTCTTTGTTATACACTGAGAATTCCTAGAAAGACGACTGTTCGCTGCAACGTTGATGTTTGGCTAAAACTCGAATATTTCACTGAATCATTAAGTCCAAATCACTTATCTTGCAACATTTGGCTAGCCAACTTTCCTTAAATAAAATAATATTCATAAAAGCTTTACTACTAAAAACAAAAACCACTTCCATGACTAAGGAGGTGCATTAATTTCACCAAACAATGTTTTTAAGTTTGGTTAACCACGTTCATAAAGAAAAATATTCACAAAACCGTTGCTACTAGAACATAAAAATGTGACAAATAGCCCCTAACATGAGGCCGCTTTAATTCTGCGTATGAATCAGATAGACGCGAGCCCATCAAAGGATTTTAACCAAAACAAGAGATCCACGGGACAGAAAATGATATAGAAATGTACTCTACTTTGCACTGCAATTTAAACTTCAGATACCGTAACTCTTCACCGGAAAGATGTAATCACAATACAGTAACAACGTAACCCGATTCACAAGTGGGCGGTGGGCGGGGAGGGCCCTAAATATCACGCTGCCACCGTGGTACTGGGATCAGTGATTGCTAGCGTCGACCACTGCCAATGATCTGCAACATAAATCACACCAGCGGCACACAATATTCTGAGGCATGAGACACGCAATCTTATCTAGAGAACAGGTTACCAATAACTTTCAGTGATATACGTCACAACTAAATGCAACCACAATTAACCTCCATGAGTTTCTTGGCCAGTCACCGCCCATGCAATTTAATGAACCAATTGCTTAAAACCACCAATAAAAAAAATGGCCTACACTTTAAAAAGACACACAATTATCTCGGTGCACATTTAAACGCCAGACTACAATAATGAACTAGAAGGTAGAATGGGAGAAACATCCCGGCGTGGCTTGGAAAGCCATACACCGACTTACACACTACTTGTTGCACTTCTAGCTACGTATGCAGCCATGCGTCGTGTCTGTTTGTTGGGCGAAGCTACACTTCCTTAACTGCCGTCTAGATATCAATTCACGACACCGAACTGAGTGGTAAGCAGCTAGAACAGTCCCTAATAGTTTTAGTGCATTGGAATATTCAGTTAAGATGCACACAACCCACCGAAGCAACTCGACGACTCCAATTGTAACAGACTCAAAGGAACTTGTCCTTCCAACCTCTAGGAAAACCCCATCACCATGGGCAATGGATGTGCCTTGCACGATTAAACACGTCGTAGCGGCTGGCCAAGCTCCTTCGTGATGCCGACTCGGCCTCTCGGCGTGCTACATACGAACACAGTGTGACGTCACTCCACCTCACATCGCGGATACCCGCACCCGCCTCTCACAGAGCGCACGCGCTGCCGTTAAATCCCGCCGCCAGAGATGTGAAGAAGGCAAATAAGCATCGAAGTCGACTCAAAGATCTAAATGACAATTGTTGGAAACTGGTGTCAGCTCGCTCGTAATTTTCCCCAAAAATTAACTTATAAGGATAGCTGTCTCAATCGAACACTAAATCAAATGCCCTAAATTACTATTTGCTCTTACCGTATCGCAGTCAATCACGCCTCTTTGTTTTCCCTACTCTTTATTCTTTGTGTTCGGTACGTTCGTCTTTCTTTCCTACTCCGCCGGCCGGTGTGGCCGTGCGGTTCTAAGCGCGTCAGTTTGGAACCGCGTGACCGCTACGGTCGCAGGTTCGAATCCTGCCTCGGGCATGGATGTGTGTGATGTCCTTAGGTTAGTTAGGTTTAAGTAGTTCTAAGTTCTAGGGGACTGATGACCTCAGTAGTTAAGTCCCATAGTGCTCAGAGCCATATCTTTCCTACTATCCCACAACTTTTGTAACGTCATTTACTATCAGCGCTCTCAGTTCAAATGTACCAGGTGGCTATAATTAAAGTGCAGCTACTTACAGAGGTTTAGTGAAGGTTGTAATTGCCATATGACAGCGAAACTCGGTAGATATTCTCATGCGTTAATGTGGAATTGATGTACGCTGGAAAAATAAATTAGTTCCAATTTTAGGCCACCAAGTGCATATCTGGCGCTGTTAATGCAGGAAAGACGTATAGAAATTTTTCCATGTGTAGTGGATTAGGAACGAGACGTGGGCGGAAAAAGTGAAAGGAGTGGGAAATACACATCGTCGATGTCATTATTAACTGCCGCTTACACAATGTGTTCAGTATGAGGACCGGCGACATGGACAAGTTGCTCTATTGCATCAAATTTCCATATGGTGGTAAAAATTGGAACCATTTTTTTCCAGCGTAAATCGGTTCCGCATTAACGCATTAGCATGTCTACCATGTTTCACTGGCATATGGTAATTACAGCTCCCACTGGGCCCTGCCTGCCTGTAATTTATTTTCGTTGACTTTCTTTTCTTGAAGAAATATAGATTTTTGCCCTTTACAGCCATTACTGTTTTTACTTTACACAGATTAAAGCATCTAGCAACGGTGCTGTAGCACACAGTCCGATAGTAACTGTGCGCCTGACGGGGTCTCGAACCCAGAGCCATTGTCTTTCGTGGGAATTGTTGTACCTACTGAGATATCCAGGAACCGTTCACGAACCACTGGCAAGTATCTTCCCTCCTACGTGCCGAACTCGTAGAGGAGGGTCATACGTGCATGACTTAAAAGTAGAGGTATTGGCTGCGAAGGCAAAGTTTCTGGGTTACAGCAACAGTCCGGAGGAGGAGGAGGAGGAGATTAGTCTTTAACGTCCCGTCGACAACGAGGTCATTAGAGACGGAGCGCAAGCTCGGGTGAGGGAAGGATGGGGAAGGAAATCGGCCGTGCCCTTTCAAAGGAACCATCCCGGCATTTGCCTGAAGCGATTTAGGGAAATCACGGAAAACCTAAATCAGGATGGCCGGAGACGGGATTGAACCGTCGTCCTCCCGAATGCGAGTCCAACAGTCCGGCACACAGTAGTCATCGGTTAGGGAGTTTCGGTTTAGTGCTCACTCCGCAGGCTAATGGAAATTCATTTCACTACGTGAATACCGGGAAGGTACCTAGGTCCCGCTTCAGTTACACGAATAACAAACAATTAAAAATTTCTCTCAGTTTCGCATGAATAACGCAGCAAGCAGACAAAATGGCTCTGAGCGCTATGCGACTTAACTTCTGAGATCAGCAGTCGCCTAGAACTTAAAACTAATTAAACCTAAGTAACCTAAGGACATCACACACATCCATGCTCGAGACAGGTTTCGAACCTGCGACCGTAGCGGTCGCTCGGCTCCAGACTGTAGCGCCTAGAACCGCACGGTCACTCCCACCGGCGCAAGCAGACAGTTGGCGTACACATATTCCCTCCCGAGGGGTACAGAGGCGGTGGTTTGAGGGCATCTGGGCACCCCTTAAAATGACCATCCTACCTCCGTTAATAACCGTCCCAGGCCTATGACAATTCGGGTGAAAAGCACAAGAAAAAGAAGGAGAAACATTTTAGCCTGTTTTTCTTTTTCCATATCCAAATATACGGTGGTGTACTTTTCACTTCGAGACTATTGCATTTACAGTATAATTTGGGTTTAAAAGGTTCCTAATTACTTTTCGTTCTGCCTTTTGGACTTCTTCAGTATATCTCTTTCCGTTAAAAATTGTTTCAGGTCCATAAAGACACTCGGGCTTGGTGAATGTGATGTAGTGTCTACGTTGTGTATCTTAAGATAAATTTCTTGTAAAAGTCGTCTCTTGTGAGTCAGAAAGCTGCTTCAGATTTTATGACAAAGAGTATCGTAATCACTATTTCCCTTCACAGTTTCCTGAAGAGTTTCAACTAAATATTTGAAGTGGAAAACTCTCCAATTTTCCCGTATTTAGTATTACGAATTTTGGGTCCCACTTTGTTGCTAGACGAGCACTGACGTTCCACTTACATTTGGAGGAACACTCTTTTTACCATTTCCTTAAGAGTTTTTAATGTTGTTTAAGTGTGGTGCCGTAGAATCGCCAGTCCATCTGCAGTAGGTAGGAGAATGTCGTAATATTTTTTCTTTTCAATTTCATTGGTTCGCCAATTTTAAGCCCCGATTTTAGTTTTCGCCTCTCTTGGACCACTTTCTCTAAACACAGTACAAGCGCTTTGGTAGGAGTTTATCATGTTTCCTCACTCCTCTTCTAATTACAAAACGATGCGACATTCCACCTTGATTTCTTTTTTGTTGCAATTTGTACGGTTAAGTGTTTCAATATGATTGTGATTGCTATTATTATTATCTTTCTTTCTTTTCTCAGACGTTATGTCTGGTCAAAAATGGAAAGCGACGCGGATCTTGATCTAGCGTGACTTCCTTTTAACTGTAAGGTATATGTTACATTGCATTTAGGAACTTTCTGGTAATTGAACATGTATCAATAATTACAGATTTCTGTAGCTGTATATATAAGTTTGTACGTAGCTGTAATGCGTTGATGTACTGGTGGATATTGTGTGGTATGACTCCTGTAGTTGATAGTATAATTGGCATAATGTCAACTTTATCCTGATGCCAAATGTCCTTGACTTCCTCAGCCAGTTGGATGTATTTTTCAATTTTCTCTCCTGTTTTCTTCTGTATATTTGTTGTATTGGGTATGGATATTTCGATTACTTGTGTTAATTTCTTCTTTTTATTGGTGAGTATGATGTCAGGTTTGTTATGTGATGTTGTTTTATCTGTTATAATGGTTCTGTTCCAGTATAATTTGTATTCATCATTCTCCAGTACTTTTTGTGGTGCATACTTGTATGTGGGAACATGTTGTTTTATTAGTTTATGTTGTATGGCAATTTGTTGATGTATTATTTTTGCTACATTGTCATGTCTTCTGGGGTATTCTATATTTGCTAGTATTGTACATCCGCTTGTGATGTGATCTACTGTTTCTATTTGTTGTTTGCAAAGCCTGCATTTATCTGTTGTAGTATTGGGATCTTTAATAATATCCGTGCTGTAATATCTGGTGTTTATTGTTTGATCCTGTATTGCAATCATGAATCCTTCTGTCTCACTGTATATATTGCCTTTTCTAAGCCATGTGTTGGATGCGTCTTGATCAATGTGTGGCTGTGTTAGAAGATGCAGGTGCTTGCCTTGTAGTGTTTTCTTTCTCCAATTTACTTTCTTCGTATCTGTTGATGTTATGTGACCTAAAGGGTTGCAGAAGTGGTTATGAAATTGCAATGGTGTAGCCGATGTATTTATATGGGTGATTGCTTTGTGTATTTTGCTAGTTTCTGCTCATTCTAGAAAGAATTTTCTTAAATTGTCTACCTGTCGATAATGCAGGTTTTTTATGTCGATAAATCCCCTTCCTCCTTCCTTCCTGCTTAATGTGAATCTTTCTGTTGCTGAATGTATATTTGTGGCATTGTGATTGTGTAAGTGTACTGAGTGCTTCTAGGTCTGTGTTACTCCATTTCACTACTCCAAATGAGTAGGTCAATATTGGTATAGCATAAGTATTTACAGCTTTTGTCTTGTTTCACGCTGTCAGCTCTGTTTTCAGTATTTTTGTTAGTCTTTGTCTATATTTTTCTTTTAGTTCTTCTTTAATATTTGTATTATCTATTCCTATTTTTGTCTGTGTCCTAGATATTTATAGGCATCTGTTTCTTCCATCGCTTCCATGCAGTCGTTGTGGTTATCCAATATGTAATCTTCTAGTTTAGTGTGTTTTCCCTTGACAATGATATTTTTCTTACATTTGTCTGTTCCAAAAGCCATATTTATATCATTGCTGAATACTTCTGTTATCTTTAGTAATTGGTTGAGTTGTTGATTTGTTGCTGCCAATAGTTTTAGATCATCCATGTATTGCAAATGTGTGATTTTTTGTGGGTATGTTCCAGTAATATTGTATCCATAATTTGTATTATTTAGCATGTTGGATAGTGGGTTCAGAGCAAGGCAGAACCAGAAAGGACTTAATGAGTCTCCTTGGTATATTCCACGCCTAATCTGTATTGGCTGTGATGTGATATTATTTGAATTTGTTTGGATATTAAGTGTGGTTTTCCAATTTTTCATTACTATGTTTAGTAACTGTATCAATTTAGGATCTACTTTGTACATTTCCAATATTTGTAGTAACCATGAGCGGGGTACACTATCAAAAGCTTTTTGGTGATCAATGTATGCGTAGTGTAGCGACGTCTAGTTTTAGCTTGATATGTCACCACTGCATCTATTATCAGTTGCTCTTTACATCCTCGTGCTCCTTTGCAACAGCCTTTTTGTTCTTCATTTATAATTTTGTTCTGTGTTGTATGTGTCATTAATTTCTGTGTAATGACTGAAGTTAATATTTTGTATATTGTTGGTAGGCATGTTATGGGGCGATCCTTAGCTGGGTTTGCTGCGTCTGCTTGATCTTTAGGTTTCAGATAAGTTATTCCATGTGTAAGTGTATCAGGGAATGTGTATGGGTCTGCAATGTAACTGTTAAATAATTTAGTTAAATGTGAATGTGTTGAGGTGAACTTCTTTAGCCAGTAATTTGCTGTTTTATCTTTTCCAGGGGCTTTCCAATTGTGAATAGAATTAATTGCTTGGGTGACTTCATGTTGCAAAATTATCACTTCAGGCATTTGTGGTATTATCTTGTATGCGTCTGTTTCTGCTTGTATGCACCGTGAATTCCTGTTATGCTGTACCGGGTTTGACCATATGTTGCTCCAGAAGTGTTCCACGTCTGTTATGTTTGGTGGATTGTCTGTTTTAATGTGTGTGTTATCTATTGTCTGGTAAAATTTCTTTTGGTTAGTGTTGAATATTTGGTTTTGTTTCCTTCTATTTTCACTTTTTTTGTATCCTTTAAGTCGTTTAGCCAATGCTTGTATTTTCTGTTTCTTTTCATCTAATTGCTCTATTGCTTCTTGTTGTGAGATTTTACCTAACCTTCTTCGTTTTTTGTGTGACATTTCATTTCTTATAAATTGTGTTAGCTGTCTGATGTCTTTTCTCAGTTTTTCTATTCTGGTCTGTAGCCTGTGTTGCCATGCTGGTTTTGTGGGTTTCTTCTGTGTGTTGTTTGGTTCTGATCTCTGCCTAGTGTGTATATTTAGTGTAGTGAGTGCTCCTATATAAACCAGTAGTTGTAACTCTTCCATAGTTGTATTTTCATTTATTTTGTTGTGTATGATTGTGTTGATAGTTGTTATTGTTGTTTCGACTTGTGGGTTATTTGGTGGCCTATGCAAGAATGGTCTAATGTCTGTATTTGTGTCTTTGTACCCTATATATGTCAACTGAAATTGTTCTTCTATATCTAACATGTGTGTCATTTCGTGCTCTATTTGTGCTTGTTCTGGTGGCTGTCTTAAGATTTCGTTTTCCTCTGATTGTTTAATTGATGCGTGTTGTTCTTCGTTTGTTTGCTCTGGGATGTTTAAGTCCATTACTGTATTTTCTTCTTCTTCTTCTGATTGCACATTATTTTGTTGCAGTATTAGTTGTACTTGTTGTTTGATGTTTTCTAATTCTGACTGGGGTATCCTGTAATTTTTGATTATTACACGGATCTGATCAGCTAGTCGTTGTTCTGGTAAAAATTTTAATTCTGGGTGTCTGGTAATAAATGTTGTGCATACTTGTGATCTGTATCCAGTTGTGTTGGCTCCTAAGTTTGTTGCTTGGTAATAACAGAACATGAGGTGTCTGTTAACTTCATCGGACCATCTCATCTTCTGTATTTGTTTTCCTCCTAGAGTGTTTGCAGGAAGCATATCCTGCAAAACACCTCTATTTGGATTTATATCATTTTCCGTGTGGCTAGCAGTGTCGTTACCATTGTGGACGGGCATAGGGTTCAAACGTCGTCCCCGACCATGACAGCGCTTGTCCGAGGCTTCATTAGCTCTGTCCTGAACCAACTAATCACACTAAAAGGGGGGTTAGCCCTATTAGTGGTTTGTTCTTTTCGTCGCCTTTTACGACTGGCAGAACATACCGGAGGCCTATTCTTTGCCCGGGCCTCCACGGGTATTATTATTATTATTATTATTACTATTTGCATGTAATACTGTTTCCCATATTACTTTCAATCTGACAATATCGTAATTCAATTTTAGGAATTTTCTGGACTTTTTTGTTATCTGTTACAATCTGACGATTTTTCCAGAAGCCAGCAATGCTAGATATGTCCAGTTACACAAAACTGAAATAAAAATGAACACGAATACGCGGCGCTCGCATGCCTGACGCTCTTTCGCAGCCGTATGCCGCTTAAGAGGTGACTGGTTTCGCAGGCCAGCCGCTGTGGGCCACTATCCAGCCGCTGGTGTGGTCGTGCCTGCTGATGCACCTGCTGTGCGAGCTGGCCGACATCGGCCTCAACATCGCGGACGTGCAGCAGCTGGGCAAGAACCTGCCCGTCTCCAGTCTGGTGGGCGGCTCCTGGTACCGGCTGTCCTACTTCACACTCCGCAGGGACGCCTACTGGCGGCTCGTGTCCAAGGTCACTCGCTGTCTCGAATGTCTGTAGGGCTAACGCATCTGGACGACCCTTGCTGTACCTTGATTATCAAGAGATCCTCTAGTCCGAAATGTGATTTCTAAAGGTTCCTGGGTTCCAGACTACATGAGGTAGACCAGCAACGATCATGTTACCAATACAGAAAAGAAATTGCTTGAAAGCGACCGCAATCAGTTGTGGATATTTTATGAATAAATACATCCAGATAGCTTAATACAAGCCGCTTGACAAAATAGAAAAGTTGCTGCGGAAACGGAAAGTAACTTCATGCTTTGAGTTACGTCGATGATTGCAAAATCGGATCAACAAGAACTTGGCAGCATGAACGCAGCTATCACTTCGACGTTACCTCTTCTGTGTCCTACGGGCATGTACATTTTGTTAAGAAGGGCACCACAAAGCATTTATATCCTCTCTTGAGGCAAGCTGGCTTACTGCTGTTCTTCCTCTGCAGAATACAGCATTAGGACGGTGTTGACTTTCGCACTGGTGCCACGCAAGTCCTGTCGGGGCTTGAGCTGGAGATCTTACCCATCACTGGAGATCAGCATCACTCACACAGTTCATAGGCACACACGTGACGTGTGTCCTGCAGAAGAAACGGCTCTACGTTTAGTGTCACATCAGAGATAACACTCGAGGGAGCAGGACATCCGTGGTGTAGCGTAGTGAAGTCAGAGTTTACTCGGTCAATAATAGGTGTGGTCTGAAATCATACCCTTTGGGTCGCCATTCTATAAGACCAGGAGTAAGACTGCTGCGCGTCACCAAAACGTTGGATGGTTGGGACCTACATCTACATCTACAAAAAATTTTCGGAAGCCACCGTACGGTGTGTGGCTTAGGGTAACCTGTACCAGTACTAGCCATTTCCTTTCCCGTTCCACTCGCAAACAGAATGAGAGAATATCTATTGTCTCTCTGCCTCCGTATGAGACCTAATTTCTCCCATCTTGTCTTCGTGATTCTTTCGCGCAATGTACGCCGGCGGCAGTACAATCGTTTGGCAGTCAGCTTCAAAAGTCGGTTCTCTATATTATCTGAACAGTGGTTCTCTAAAAGATCGTCGCTCTCCTCTAGGGACTGCCCAAAGCATCTCCGTAACACTGAAGTGTTGCTTGAACCTATCGGTACAAAATCTAGCAGCCCGTCTCTGAACTGCTTCGATGTCCTTCTTCAATCCGACCTGGTACGGATCCCAAACACTCAAGCAGTACTCACGAACAAAAACAAATGGTTCAAATGGCTCTAAGCACTTTGGGACTTAACATCTGAGGTCATCAGTCCCCTAGAACTTTGAACTACTTAAACTTGACTAACCTAAGGACATCACATACATCCATGCCTGGAGCAAGATTCGAACCTGCGACCGTAGCACTCTCGCGGTTCCGGGCTGAAGCACCTACAACCGCTCGGCCACCACGGCCGTCTGTACTGAAGAATAGGTCGCGCCAGTGATATATATGCGGTCTCCTTCACATGTCAAGCATTCATTCCTATAATTCTCCCAATAAACCGAAGTCGACCATTCGCCTTCCCAACCACAGTTCTCATTTGTTCGTTTCATTTCATACGTCCAGACATTTAAATAACATGACTGTGTCAAACTGGACACTTGTATTAGTGCATCCGAATATTATACGTTGGTTCATCCTACTGATCCCCATTAACTTGCATTTTTTGTAACTGCCTTTCGTCACACCAACTGGGTGTTTTATCTAACTCTACGGTCACTCACCTTCGACACCACACCGTACACCACAGCATCATAAGCCAAACAATTGCAGATTTCTGCCTACCATGTCCGCCAAGACATTTATGTCTATACAGTACAACAGTGGTCCTATTACACTTCCCTGGGCACTCCTGACGATACCTTTCTCTCTGATAAACACTCGCCGTAGAGGAAGACCACTGGGTTCTATTACTTGAGAAGTCTTCGAGCCACTCACATATCTGTCCACTTATTCCACTTGCTCGTAGCTTCGTCAGCTGCCTACAATGGGGCACCGTCTCATATGTTTTCCTTAGGTCGCCGCCATACTCGTCGTTGATGGTCTTTGGAGGTAGTGAGTGCAGAATCGCGATTCGTCAACGACCACGGTGTGACACAATTCATCTGCGGACCACTCTTCCTGGTCACACTGAACGGTTCCCGTTGCGCTGTTCACGTCAGCCTGTGCATGGGGCGGTAATTGACTATCCCGGCTGCTCCTTTTCTCTGACAAATGGTTCGGAATGATATAGAATGTGTCAAGTAGTTCATTACGTATTCCAAGATGGCAGGCGCATACCTGAAGGCACTTCGATGCGCTTGGTGCGCCACACAGCGGACGTCTGTGATGGTGGTCAGACATTGTCGACCCTAACCTCGACGAAAATTATGCCTTCCCTCGAATTCCCATACAGTCTAACAACGGGCCACTGTCGCATCCAATTTGCCCCCAAACAGGGAAATTGCATGATTCGACCAACTGGCCCAGAGCCTTATCAAAGTCTGTCAGCCACTTATCACGCTGTGTGACATGTGACATCTCTATGCCCTCCACAGTGATCATTCGACACGTGAATCCGTGACGTCTCTTTTATACCGTAGCACGTCTTGATTTAATACTGAAATAGATTTACACTAATGCACTTTGGAGGCAGTTGTACGATTCCCGCAGAACTGTCATTCCAATCGTTTGCATACCCGCAGTAGGTGGCTACGTGTACGAAGGTACACTGACATACGATTACGTCTTTTGGGTGCTTCTCTGGTGCCTTCACTGACAGGCGTTCATACAAACAGTGAATAACTATGTATAACGCTGTTTCAGCTACTGTCATTAGATTGAAACAGAATTTGGAAATGCAATTGCAATGTCAGTATCGATAATAATTTTTTTACATCATCATCATCATCATTTAAGACTGATTATGCATTTCAGCGTTCAGTCTGGAGCATAGTCCTCTTTATAAAATTCCTCCAGGATCCCCTATTCCGTGCTAACATTGGTGCCTCTTCTGATGTTTTTTTTTTTACAATCTGTAAATTTTAATCTGGACATCGCAGTAGCCGAAACAATGGTACAAATATAGCAATATATTAAAAGATATTGAGGGCTTGATTTGCTAATCAACAACAATATAATTTATGCAGCTGTGGTTGCTTAGGTGAAGGGAAGGCCAACAACACAGAACCACACACACATTAAAAGAAAAGCTTAGTTTTTAACTATTTTCATTGAATCAGAGTAAAGATTATGCTATGGAAGGCACTATGAAGGGGTGGTAAAGTACTGGGCTAACATTAATTCAGACATCCTTTAAAACAAATTTATTAACAAACAATTCTTACTCAACGGTTATTAAAAACATATCGTCCTATCCCTTTTATATTTTTTTCTTCTTTTAAACGGTAGCCATTGCAAGGCTTACTTTTAATTGTTAATATTTACACTGATCCAATGTCAAGGATAAAATACCGGTGATGCAGTAGTGTCAAATTTGAGCCCAACCCAATTATAACATCAATTAAAAGTTTCAACTCAAACTCGAGGGCTACTTGTGATAAAAAATTAAAATCCTCAATGCTATCTGAAAAATACATGTAGTACCTCTTAAACAAATTTATAATAACAAACTGACAGCAATTCAAACCTAAAAATAATCGCCAGATAAATCCAATTTCACAAAAGCACTTCAAATTCATAACAGCAAATCACAGCGAGACCCCCTTATCACAGGTTTGAATACACCAGTTTTTCTCGTGCCTTAGTTTATGATTTGCACTCTTACTGGAGAGAAGTAGCGAACAATTTCAAAACAAATGTGGATGCGAAAGTGCTTCAGATAAACGTCTAAGTAAGAGATGCGAACTGTTCAGTTACAAAATGTAATTACTTAACTCAAGAACAAATGAGCAGGACTAAAATTCACCCGATGATAATTCAATGGGTTTACAGAGCCGAAATCTTGCAATCATATTTTATTTCACATATCAGTCTTGCACACACTTCCTGGCAATACATTACACACATCATTAAATGAGCGTGATATGATCTGGAACATAAATCAGTTACCGCTGCAACCATAAAGCATACAAAATAATGGCACCCACAAGAGGCAATACAGTCACGGTCTTGTGATATGAACAGTTAAAACAAACAAATGACCAGTCTATATGAGTGGAAATAGTGGCACCTGACAAGGGCAAACTCAATTACAATTTTGCATGGCGAACAACTAAAACGCACAAAATGGTAAATTCTTAACAACAAGGTAATTCAGCTTCATGTGGAGTTATCCAGTACTCGTGTGTAAATGAAACCAGGGTGCAACGACAGTATAGTGAAGGCAGTAGAGAGTTCAAAACGTTGCTTTAACCGCCGATCTCCTACACCAGTATTGTGCGACTGAAGCGCTCTTTCTTGCCAAAGGGGTGCTCCTTTCCAAATTACAGCTTTCCAACAACGGCTCCCAACTAGAACAAGGCCGCGCTATCACACCAGGTGCGATCAAGTCGTTTTACGGCACGTACACGGGCTGCTCCCAATACAGGGACCGGCTCGCCACTTTCCTCGTGCTCAAAAAATGGCTCTGAGCACTATGGGAGTTAACTTCTGCGGTCATCAGTCCCATAGAACTTAGAACTACTTAAACCTAACTAACCTAAGGACAACACACACATCCATGCCCGAGGCAGGATTCGAACCTGCGACCGTAGCGGTCTCATAGCGCCTAGAACCACTCGGCCAGCCCGGCCGGCTTTCCTCGTGCTGCTGCGAACTCAAGACTCCCGTCGCTGCCCATCAACTCCGGCTTGCGGGCCTCACCTGCGCCTGAAGTTTCTCTGGCAAAGATTCTACAGAGCCAGCCATTACACCAGAGGGGTAAAATGTAGGAAAAATACCAAAACTTTACGGAAAGTTTATACTCACGGCACACATGTCCATGTTTGAAAATCAAATGTACATAAATTACTCTTTTTCGGCCTCTGAATACTACACGACAGAACAAAATATATGTCACTCGCAGGTGACATCGAGCTAATATCGTGTAACACTGCCTGTAGCCTCGATAATGGCTTGAATTGGGTGTGGAAGACAGTCCACAGGTTCTTCACGTGATTCAGGATATTAGTGAGCTTTACGGAGGAAAAAGCTGTTGTATACATTGTGTGTTAAGAAACTCATCACTCTTGTTCCCGTCCGCAGCTCGTGGTTGTGCGGCAGCGTTCTCGCTTCACACGCCCGGGTTCCCGGGTTCGATTCCCGGCGGGGTCAGGGATTTTCTCTGCCTCGCGATGACTGGGTGTTGTGTGATGTCCTTAGGTTAGGTAGGTTTAAATAGTTCTAAGTTCTAGGGGACTGATGACCATAGATGTTAAATCCCATAGTGCTCAGAACCATTTGAACTCTTGTTCCCAACGATGATGAGAAGGTAAAGGCAGCAAGCCTTGCCTCACCTGCTCGAACACCGGTTGTTCGTTCATGAAGGCAGCCATAAGAGGGGACTGCGAACAATTCAGTGCATAGTACTCACTCTCATGGGACGTACGATCCTCCAAGGGAAAAAATCCAGCGGGGGCTCAGTGAGTGACGAAAGAAAAATTCCCAGGAAGGTGAAAGAAGTCATCTCAGGAGCAGTCGAACACGCAGGTCGTAATCAGTTACGAAACTCCAACGATGTCAATCGCTTTTGAACTGAGACTGCTTTTAGATTATCCGGGAGACAGGTGTCATGGAGAATGCAGCTACCCTCAATTAATTGCGTCTCAAAATTGGTATTAATTCACACGATGCTCCCAAGGAAAGATTGAGGCCTTCTGGTCTGCTGCCGCTAGGAACACCGTATGAGAATTATAAAGGATAGATATGGTGAATTCTCACCTGGAGTTGGGGTGTTTACAGTAAAATTCAGAAACATTTAGTCTACCGAGATCATGAACGAATACATAGGAATCAGAATAAATAACAATGATAGACGTTGTTTACTAGTCGTTGGTTGGATGCTTCTGTCATCGACTTCAGGACGTCAGTCGTAAAATTATTCACAGATGGTGTACATTCCCTAGCACGGAATGAAAGGAAGATCGCTCATACAAAGTCGGTGCTAATTACAGTCCTTCGGAGCACTGATCAGACGTTATCAGACAACAGCCCTACTTCTAGGAAGCCTTGTGCTCCTAAGAAGAGACTTGATCTTTTTTAGGGTATTATCAAGAAATCAAGCTTTAGCGACGATTCTGGTATTAAAGCAACGAATGCTGATAAACAATTTGTAACAACCCGCTTTAAACACGAAATGTGAACATCTAATCCACGTACGACGGAGAGGGTTATGATTTTAACACATCTTAGACGGCGTTACTGACAAATATACATATATGAGCAAATTAATAATAAAATTTGAAGAACAACCTATGTTTATAGTACTACAGAAAGACTGTTGCTGCAAACCAAGTTTTACACTTTCCCTGATTAAGAAAATGTAGAGATATTAATAACGAAACTTTAATGCTAACTGGGAATTCCTAAGATGGGCTATGTATTAAGTCTACAGTAGTTTATACAGTCACAGCTATGCAAATTATGTGTCAGAAGATGGCAGAAATTGTTAGCCCCTTCACATTCAATAGAGAGGTCAATAATTTCCACCCGGAATGACGTGCATCTGAAATTGGATCTGAAGTCTACAAAAAGATATACAATAATCCTACATCTAAATTCGTATCCACTTGGAACGATGCTGCTCTGAAATAACTGATACTGAAATACACACACGCGCACGCTCGCGCGTTCGCGCGCACACACACACACACACACACACACACACACACACACACACAAACACACACACTAAATACAGAGGGTGGTGAATCAGCTGCCCCTACCAATGGGTTTACTGTGACTCACAAGGCCTTCAAAAACTACTTCAGAGATTTTCATATTCTCTCTCTCTCATTATGTACACACTATTAATCCTACAGAAAAAATGAGCAGGTCCTTTTTGTATGAAAAACGAGAGGAGCATCAGGTTGATAAGTGAACTCCATATAGTCCTTGTTGGCGAACTCAGAAATGCGAAAGATCTTGTACACAGCTACATCTCTTTCTTTAAAACTCTTAAGTCCAGCCATTGGTGCAGACACTTACCGCAGCACAGCAACAGTACAAAAAACTCCTTTCATTATCGCTGTAGGGAAGCTAATGGTTTGCCCTTAGTGAGCAAGAGAATATGAACATTTTGTGCATGGTGTTTGAAAGCGTTGAAGGTTGCATTGAATATATATATATATATGAGGGGGGTGGGAGGTTGTGGGCGCGTGTACGCAGTTATAAATATTGAATTAATCGACACAGATGGTGGAAATATTTGTTATTTTGTGAGCCAGTTATGCCTTATCCTTTGGTTCATACACATAAAAAGTACGCAAATGATAAGAATTTGTGTATATTAGTTTATATTATTGGACATATGATTCCCTGTAACAACTTTACTTCACCTTATGACCCACGTATTAAAGGGCGCTGTATGATACAGGGGTAAATACAGTAAATGGTGGAAATGTTGTCGTTTGTACCTGCGGAACTCCTCATTCGTGTCTGCTGCCGTACAGTACGCAAGCTCGTTCAGCTGCTAACGGCTACTGTCCGCGTGGAGCGAAAAATTACGACCCTATCGAAGGGAACAACGATCCAGTGTACGCATGAGCAAAGTAAGACACACTAGGACATTGGAGAAGCTGTACACAGGAATCCGTCCACTGTGTACTGTATCATCCAACGCTGTAACGCGAGTGATACCACACTAAACCAGCCTAGGACGGGTATTGGGCCAAAATTTCCTTCTAGAAATAAAAGGCAAATGATGAAAATGTTGAAGCAAAATTCCAGAATAGCAGCAACAGAAACTAGATCATATGTATAAGCACGTCTCATTTTTGGGTGGAAGGCGGTTCGTGAAAGAACAGTTCGTAGATCTCTGAACATTAGTGGGTATAATTCCCGGAAAAAACCTTGTGTTAGTAACGGAGTCTAGGACAAGTATTTAGACCTTACCAGTGAATACGTAACGAAGAAAAATGAGTTCTGGGTTCGTGTCTTATGGTCAGATGAAAGGTAATTCAGTGTATACCGCAGTGATGGACGAATAAACGTGTGAAAGCTGAAGAATACTGAGTGGAATCCTAAAAATATGGAAGCTACGGCCAAAGATGGGAACGGCAACGTGATTGTATGGGGATGTATGGCGTCAGGTGGTTGGGGTGAGCCTGGTTTCATTGGTGGCAACATAAGCAAGTATGTTTAATAAGAATATACTGAAACGGTACAGTAGTTTCCGCTCTATAAGCAGCAGGTTTTGCTGCTCGCTCGCACCGGGAAATAGAAACCGAGGCGGCTCCGCAGCCAGTTTTATTACACGACGCGGCCGGCTGCGGGTGCAACAGAACCCATGTGGACGGGTGGAAAGAAATGTGTCAGGCTTCATAATTTATATTTCTCGTGTATTATGCATTTCTTGTACGTGAATGTGAATCTGCACATGTACTTTCCTAATCCTCCTCACACCTTTCCGTAAAGCGTGGCCAAATCTTTGTTGGGAGGTAGTTCTGTAGTATAGTAGTGCCAACCTTACTCCTGGGTAGGGGATCAGAGAGACAGCACAGGCGGGTAAAAGTCAAAGACATTCCAGTGTCACAAGATTTGGGGTGGGGAGGTTGGTCACAGCCAAATGGTTCGACCATCCCCTCCACCGGGGCCCAGGAAGACCTCCGGGTGCCCGCCATATTCTAGGGAGTGTTACAGAAGGGGGCTAAGTGAGGAGACGTGCTCTCAGTGCGTCTGTCTCAATTTTCACGCATGGAAAGGAGGTATATGAATATTTGTACTAATTCTTTTATTTACAGTTTCGGATTGTGTAAGGAAATGAATGTGCTCGTTTAATTCTGGAAATTTGACCCCCTGTGTTAAAGTATCTGGTCACCAGTTTGCCCGTTATCCTCCTCACATAGTGAATGTCCTATGTAAAATATTGGGAGACTTTGTGTGGTATACATTTGGCCAACGCAATTCCATCTTGCCCGTAGAAATGTGCGTGATGATTAGTATATAATATACCCGAGCTATAAGTTGTAAAATTGTAATATCTGTAAACTGAAACAATTGCTCCAATCGCTATAAAGTCGACTGATAATGTTTAAAATAAATATGTAATCAACTCTCATCAATCTTTAACATACCTTAAAAATCACAAAGAAATCAAGTTAAAGGAATTTATTTAAAATAAAAGCTATAGAATGCAGGGACCCACACATCATCGTGTGAGCCCTCCAGCCCCTTGCTTAGTATCGTACAGGAAGGGCACGCTCTCTAGGTAGCACTCTCAAACTCCCCTCCCCAGTTTTCCGTTGCGCAATTTTCATTCATGGCTTGACGATATCAACTTTCATTTGGCGTCCCTAGGCAAGGAGGTTAGACGGTAAACTTTCAATACAACAAAAACATCAGCGCAGACGCACTCAGAAACTAAATCTGGGAAATAATTTTAATTTCCAGCCGCTGATCGTATACAACACACCACTTATACTCAAAACATTAAATGATTCACCTGTCTTGTTCCCGATCGAGACCATCTGGTAAGAATTAGAAGGTAGGGTCAGTAAACGCCACATCACAAGTAAAAGAAGACTGAAAGACAGTATTCTGCAGGAATGTAATAATATTGATTAGAACTTAACCAGCAAGCACGTACACTCAATGCCAAGACGTTAGGCAGCAGCTATTCATAGGAAAGGCACGATAACGAAGTACCAGAGCGCTGTGTTTTGTTTACTTGAGAACTTACGTCCAAGTATTGGGAGAACATATTTCCGTTTCCATCACGAAAATGTGTTTATGTATTATTTAAGTAAATGGTTGCGATATTCTGAATGAAATAAATGTATGTTAAAAATGTAGAATAGGTTTCCTTTAGTGCGTATGTTTTCGCCTTGAAACGTTCTCTTTCTGCAGCATGCACGTTACATTTGAATGCTTCTCTGCACCTCTGTATGTAGAATCCGAAGCACTGTGAATGGAAGACATCAGAGGCAGTTCCTGTGAAAAAACGGTATGAACAGACGCAGAACATAAAAGACTATATACCCAACGTTCGTCTGTCAGAGGACCTTTGAACTTATTCTAAGCTGAAACACAATGACGTTCCTGGAAAATGCCTCTCGCAAACAGTAAGCGTTCGTATCGAAAACGCCATTCACGAGAGACACAGCTCGTCCTTTTCGCATTCAAAAATTGGAAAACATTAGTCACAAGAGAACAACTAAGTTATGTCTTCATAAATCTCCGAAAGACATTCGAAACTGTAACACATGCTCGAGTGATGTCTAAATTCTATCATTGAGAGCAAATTTATAAATTATTTATTTCGCCGGAGAATTTGGGCGGACTAAACATAGTACATGGTACTCGTCGACGAATATTTGACGGAAATATACATTACAGCTGATAATTTCGGAGATATACGATAGAAACATCAATGTTAAAACATTGATACGTGTAAATGATCGGGTAACCGGGTCTGTCACATTTTCCGCTCATGACATTCCTACTTCCTGTGATTTAGTACAACTTGCTTTTAAAGTATAATATTAACAACAACAAACATAATAACTTGACGAAATGCGATAACGTGGTGAGCGGTAAATGACTGGAACGCGTCATGTGCTGTAAATGCGGAATGTGATGAGCCAGCGAAGTCAGTATTAGAGAAGACGAATGACAGACTTACTCGTTAGGTCTGTTGCGGAAATTATGGGAGAATGTGGATATCTGTAAAAGAAGCGGTATGCCATACTCTGAGGCGACAAATTCTGAATTACTACTTCGTCGTAGGAGGTCCTTGTTAAGGAGGCATGGCAGCTGTCATGAAAAATATCTATGACACGCTCCTAGGCTCGTAACAGATTAGTACAGTCCGTAGAAAAGAGTATCAGTGACGCATAAGGAATTTAAATGGTAATCTTTGGAAGAATGCCCATGCTTATAACGTGGAATGCGAAGAATGCGCAACCATTCTTTCGCACCCGTTATAAACTCTCACAGAGATAATTAAACTAAAATAGAATCGGATGCTTACACAACTTCACAATTTTTACTTTGCTAAATATGAACTCGGAATACAACAGAATAGTGACTAGCTCTGACAATCAAGAATGGCCCGTCAGGCGTTGCTCATTCGGTTGCAACTTACGAAGCTAGACGCAGTCCTGAACACACAGTGTTTAGTCAGCAGGAAGCTCTAACACCACTTACATGCATTAAGATCAATTACGTCGTTGCTGTTGGAAGGTAAATAGAAGACAATCGTCAAAAGAGATGGATGGAACTTGGATAATGGTATACGAGTGCCTCGTCAAATCGTGTACTGAATTGTAAGTATTCTGTCTAAATAGTATAAACAACCACAGTGACGAGGAAGTCCACGCTACGTCTACGATATTAGTACAAGATATGTCACCGATTATAATGCTTCCAACAAAGATGGACAGGAAACCTCTTGGGATCTAATCAGAGTAGTAACGTATCAGTTAATACAAAGAAATGGTAAACAAGTGCAACATGGAATGCTACAGGGGAAAAAATTACTGCTGAAACTGCGATAAGTTATCGTTTCAGTAGAAGTTATTAAAAACAGCTAATTGTTACATGAAATCTCATAAAATAGATAAAAACTGGAGGGACAGATTGGGAATATACCTTGAGTGAAAGAACCAGGAGGTAAAATAAGAATCGAAGGCTAAAAGAGAAGTGCACGGTTTAAAAACGTCGTAATGCACGGTTGCAATATTTCTCCCTCACTGTTCTATTTTTACAGAGATGAAGCAATGGTACTTTTGAGAGAAAGATTCAAAAATTTAATCAAAATCCTGGGTAAAAGGATATCAATTATGAGTTTCGTGTATGACGTTTTGAATAGAATGTCTGATGAGCTCAGAAAGTGGAAAAGTGGACTGGGAGTAAGTAAAAGAACGGCGGAATTATTTTGGAATAGCTTAATTAGGTTACTGATAACACTCAAGCACGTAGTAGACGATGTTTAGGAATTCTGCTACTTTCGAGGTAAAGTAACTCATCAGGGACGAAGCAAGGAGGATATAATGAGCAGGCGAGCGCAGCTTAAAGACATCAAACATACCCGCCTCCGAATTCGAGGCCGATAACGCACCCTTGCGCGATACCGCTGGACTTGGAGGTGTGCCTGTTCGAATCCTGGTGGTGTATGAAACTTTCACTGCAAGCATTTGGCCAGCAAGATGAGGATAGGTGGTGGCGTAAGGTTCCTGATCACCAGTCTTTGCGCCATTAAATTCCAGACACATCCGTCATCTATCATAAAAGTGTATTTGACACTGCCGACAGTGATCCATCTGACATACACTGACGTTAAGCTCAGCGGTTCTCTTTGCGCAATTGGAGAGAAGTGCCCTATGAGCTCCCAACGTGCTCCACCCTCTCCCTTCCCTTCATCCATAACAGCACAAACTCAAGACTATACAGTATAAACAGTGAACACAAACATTCGTACAACACAAGTACCTACTGAACTGTTCATGAAAGGTCAGAAAGAGGTAACGGAAAATTACCCTACTAGCAACTTATCTAGAACGGCAATGCAGGATTCCGGCCTCTCCTACAGTCATTCCCCGAGTATGGGACCACTTGTACGTCGACTATCAAACATAGGTGGTTGTTTGAAGAAGACATTCCGACAATTGCACATCTGGAGCAAAGTATTTAATGGAAATGAATCATGGATAGTGAAAAAACTTGAAAAGTAGAAACCTAAATTGTTTCTAAGATATTGTGTTACAGAAGGATGCAAATAACTAAGTGTTCTGACGAGGTACGAAAGCAGGAGGCAATGAGTGTATGGGAATCTCTGACTACGACTAGGGACAGATGAGAATGGACATAAGAGGTAACGCGTGTTAGGAATCGGGGAATGTCTTCCAAGCCAACAGAGGACGAATTAAAGACATAATGTGTACGGGAAGGTGGAGACTCAACTACATTCAATAATAGAGTATATTGCTTATACGCTCTTCACTGAGACGAAGAGGTTAGTGGAAGAGAAGAAGGCTTGGTGAGTGGCATGAAACCAGTTAAATGACCGATGACCGAAAAATTGAGGCAAAAGTAAAAACATGCTTGTTTGGATACAAAATGGAAGTATAAAATGTGAATTCCTAGGGCCCGATCTCCCTTGTTCCTAGTATTTCGTTGTCCCACTTATCGCTTCTCTCACTTTTGGTATGGTTTGCCTACATGACAAACGCCGAGTTGTAAAGGAGTTCCGAGTCAGCATCATAGGGTAGTTCCCATCCGTTTCACTGGGTATGTCACTTCAAATGTCAGAGGAAGGATAAGACATACGCTCTGCAATAGAACTATGCCTGTTAAAATTGTGTGGTATTAAAATTATTCTTCCGCGTTATGCCAGTTTCCCCCTCACCTTATGCATATACAGATAGTATATCGACGAGTGCCAATACGTCCCGCAAGTGCAGCAAGTGTAATCCTGACATTAGGGAAGACAGTGGTTCTGTTTCACTTCTGGTCTTCCTAGTTGTGTGTCTACAGTAGCCTCCATACATCCCTTGCAGATTCACTTCTGGACTTTTGGCTTCATAGCAATTTCCAAATGACTCATTATTGTCGTATTGAAATTAATAACATGTCGTAGTACTTATCGACAACACTACTTTCATTATTTGAGCAAAGTGGGGCTGTGATGTTAATGCCATATTTGGATCTGGATGTTTCTCTGATGATTACCGACATCACTTTAACCAAATACTGGGGTGATGCCGAGTCTGATGTTCGCGGTTGGAATAACGTTCCGTAGCTCTCCATACCCCCCACCCCACGAACGACGGACCTTGACATTGGTGGGGAGGCTTGCGTGCCTCATCGATACAGATAGCCGCACCGTAGGTGCAACCACAACGAATCTTTACCTGTTGAGAGGCCAGACAAACGTGTGGTTCCTGATGAAATGCGGAAGCAGCCTTTTCAGTAGTAGGAAGGGCAACTGTCAGGAGGATTGACAGATCTGTCCTTGTAACACTAACCAAAACGGCCTTGCTGTGCTAGTACTGCGAACGGCAAGGGGAAGCTTTTCCTGAGAGCATGCAGCCTTACTGTATGGTTAAATGATGATGGCGCCCTCTTGGGTAAAATATTCCGGAGGTAAAATAGTCCCCCATTCGGATGTCTGGGCAGGGACTACTCAGGAGGATGTTGTTATCAGGAGAAAGAAAACTGGCGTTCTACGGATCGGAGCGTGGAATGTCAGATCCCTCAATCGGGTAGATAAGATAGAAAATTTAAAAACGGAAATGGATAGATTAAAGTTATATGTAGTGGGAATTAGTGAAGTTCGGTGGCAGGAGGAAGAAGACTTCTGGTCAGGTAAATACACCGTTAGAAATACAAAATCAAATAGGGGTAATGCAGGGGTAGGTTTAATAATGAATAGGAAAATAGGAATGCTGTTAAGGTATTACAAACAGCGTAGTCAACGCATTATTGTGGCCAAGATAGATGCGAAGCCCACGCCTACCACAGTAGTACAAGTTTATATGTCAACTTGCTCCGCAGATGACGAAGAGATTGATGAAATGTATGATGAGATAAAATAAATTATTCAGATAGGGAAGGGAGACGAAAATTTAGTAGTCATGGATGACTGGAATTCGACAATAGGAAAAGGAAGAGAAGGAAACATAGTAAGTGAATATGAAATAGGGGTGAGAAATGAAAGAGGAAGCCACCCAGTAGAATTTTGCAAAGAGCATAATTTAATCATAGCTAACACTTGGTTCAAGAATCATGAAAGAAGTTTGTATACATGGAAGAAGCCTGGGGATACTGGACAGTTTCAGATAGATTATTTAATGGTAAGACAGATATTTAGGAAACAAGTTTTAAAGTGTAAGATATTTCCAGGGGCAGATGCGGAATCTGACCACAATATATTGGTTATGAACTGTAGATTAAAACTGCAGAAACTGCAAAAAGGTGGGAATTTGAGGAGATGGGACCTAGATAAACTGAAAGAACCAGAGGTTGTAGAGAGCTTCAGGGAGAGCATAAGGGAACAATTGACAGGAATGGGGGAAAGAAATACAGTAGAAGAAGAATGGGTAGCTTTGAGACATGAAATAGTGAAGGAAGCAGAGGATCAATTAGGTGAAAAGACGAGGACTAATAGAAATCCTTGGGTAACAGAAGAGGTATTGAGTTTAATTGATAAAGAAGAAAATACAAAAAATGCAGTAAATGAGCAGGTAAAAAGGAACATAAACCTCTGAAAAATCAGTTCGACAGGAAGTGCAAAATGGCTAAGCATGGATGGATTGAGGACAAATGTAAGGATGTAGAGGGGCATATCACTAGGGGTAAGATAGATACTGCCTACAGGAAAACTGAAGAGACCTTTGGAGAAAAGAGAACCTCTTGCATGAATATCAAGAGCGCAGATGAAAAACCCAGCTCTAAGGAAAGAAGCGATGGCAGAAAGGGGGAAGGAGTATATAGAGGGTCTATACAATGGTGATGTTCTTGAGGACAATATTATAGAAATGGAAGAGAATGTAGATGAAGACGAAACAGGAGACATGATACTTCGTGAAGAGTTTGACAGAACACTGAAAGACCTGAGTCGAAACAAGACACCGGGAGTAGAGAACATTCCATTTGAACTACTGATAGCCTTGGGAGAGCCAGGGCTAAAAAGCTCTACTATCTAGTGAGCAAGATGTATGAGACAGTCGAAATATCCTCAGACTTCAAGAAGAATATAATAATCCCAATCCCAAAGCAGGAGTTGACAGATGTGAAAATCACCGAACTATCAATTTAATAAGCCACGACTGCAAAATAGTAACACGAATTCCTTACAGACGAATGTAAAAAATGGTAGGAGCCGACCTCGGGGAAGATCAGTTTGGATTCCGTAGAAATGTTGGAACACGTGAGGCAATACTGACCCTACGACTTATCTTAGGAAATAGATTAAAAAACGGCAAACCTACGTTTCTAGCATTTGTAGACTTAGAGAAAGCTATTGACAATGTTGACTGGAATACTCTAAAATTCTGAAGGTGGCGGGGGTAACATACAGGGAGCGAAAGGCTATTTACAATTTGTACAGAAACCAGATGGCAGCTATAAGAGTCGAGGGGCATGAAAGGGAATGGCGTTACGTTTGTAGTGGCCTGCCCACTATTCTCATTAGTCGCAGGAGACACAGGCTACGAGTGTAGTGTGTGGACATTCAGCTGGGAATGTGTGTCTCACGGGGAGTGTGCAAGGGATAAATCCCTGCAGTCGCACTATCCACAGTGCCCTCGGTATCTCAGATGAATGGAGCGTCCGCCATGTAAGCAGGAGGTCCCAGGTTCGAGTCCTGGTGGGGGCACACATTTTCCACTGTTCCCCTTGATGTGTATCAACATCTCTTGACAGCGTATGGTCTTCATTTAATTGTCATTTCTTTCTAGAGCGCTGCATGGTCGAACAGATACCATCTCCATACGTATTTTCTTAAACTGGCAAACGGAGTGAGTTGCAGACGTGAGGAGACAGTCGTGCGTCGCTGTGCTGACGAAGTACTCCGGCACACACTGCGGCACGCGTTTTCCAGCCTCGCCGCCAGACACCGTGTTCCCCACACCTTGCTGAAACCGCTTCGCCCTCTCTGCGGCTAAACCGGTGAAGATGACACCGCGCTAATTGTTTCGCGCACGCTGGTGTCTCTTTGTGCTCCGCTTGTCTGGGAGCCGTGGATGTGACAGCTTCGCTATCTGGCGAGCGTATCTCCCAGTATTTTGCGGTTGCCGCTTTTGCAATGGAAGGTAGCAGTTCATTCTTCCGGTTTCATTATCCACTGCATTCAAAGCACCTTTGAAAGTTAACATACAATCTAGAACCTCTTTAGGAATATTTGCTTCAACATCACAAACCAAGTGATTCTTATAACAGAGAAAGACTGCGTTTAAGATGTATGTTTACCGGCAAGTCTGCAAAATTGTTAAAATTTCAAAGCCTTGGTGGTTCTCTACTTGTATTATGGCTTCTCAGTGTACCAATATACACTGATGAGCCTGAGCATTACATCCTGCTCAATAGCTTGTTTTTCAGTCTTCACAACAAAATACATAATTGATTCTGCGTATCATGGATCCGTAGGTCTGTGGAGGTACGGGGTATTAGATGTCTACGCACGGGTATGTAATTCGAGCAAATAACGAGCCGCTGAATTGCGTACCTGGTGATGGCGTTCCATAGGATTTACATCAGAAAAATTTGGTCGCCGAGACGTCAACGTGAGTTCACTATAATGGTCCTCAGACCACTGACCGCGGTTCTGGCTGCGCGACAAGGACAGTTGTACTGCTGAAAGATGACAAAGCAGTCGGGGAAGACGGTTCGCAGCTGACAACATCTCTCCGATTAGTATATCACATCTTATACAAGCGCAGGAGAATGTGTCCCACAGCATAACACTGCTCTCACCAAAGTGCGTCCATGGTGTGCTGCACGTTTCGAGCCGCCCTTCACTTTTATGACTGTGTTTGTGGAGACTACTATCCATCAAGGTAGTGTAACAAAATCGTGATCACCAGAGGGGGCGATACGTTTGCATTAATCGACGGTGGAATCCCGATGGTCCGGTGCCCACGAAATTGTGTTTGGGTATGTCGTAGAGTCACCATGTGAAGACGTGGGCGATGGTCTGTTGCGGAACTCCATGTTCAACAACATACGACGAACGGTGACCTCTTTCGGCTGAGATGTCACACACCATGATCTATTCTATTTTACAGATCAGACAAGCCTCCAGAATAGCCGTGGAGGACTTTCTATTTAGCACCTAGCAGTAGTTTCACTATCCTTCTACCTCTTCCCGTATATGACAGTAGCACGTGAGCATTCGACCAGCTTCGCCGTTTTCGAGATCCTTGTTCACATGCCTCCGTGATAATAATCTGCCCTTTATCAAAGTGGCTTATCTCAGTGGATTTCCGTATTTGCATCCCATAACTTCGCTTGGGTGATCCCCATCCGTGTCTACTTCGCTTACACACTTCCGCTACCGCATCACCCGCCCGCAACGCTACCACACGACATCCTACGTTGCGATGGGCAGTGATCAACATTTTGGCTTGTCCGTTGTAAAGACATTGCTTTCCCCGAAAGTCGATAGTATTTATTTTTCTTTTGTGCATTACCTTGTCGTAGTACGTATATCATTTATTTCAACTATTCTTTATTTGTTAATACGTCACATTGTTTCTTCATTCATTTTGCTACTGTTTTATATTTTATATTGTACGGATATGAATGTTCTGGTTTTATATGCTTTGTAAATCTTTGGTTAGGCTAGGAGAAGTACTGAGTCAGAGAGAGAGTGAACGACTATCGATAGAGAGCGTGCGAGTTGTTGTGGTATCGTGGCCGGTTCGCGGGTAGAGAAACGTTAAAAAGTTCGGCGTGAAAGACGGTGATACGCGGAGGAACCATTAATTATAGTGCGTCTGCTGTGTTAATAGGAGATCGTGCATTATTAAGTGAACAGTAAAACCTGAAAAGTATATCGAGTGTTTGCGGTGACGATTTCACATACTGTGTGAATTTGTGACAATTAGCCGTGAACCAGACACCACTGTCGTGTGCAGACACTAACTGTTAGAATTGCGTGAAAGTGGAACAAACCAAAACGTTAAGTAAAAGAACAGTGCTGTGATTTGATCAAGAAACATTTATTATATCATCCAAACTGTCTTAAAGATGACGACCTAAACTGAACTGATGTTTAACGGACTGTTATAGTGATAAACACATGTGACTGTCTCCCTGTGGCAACACGGTGAAAGAACTGTGCGAAGTATTAGGATTAACCGGCTATATATCTTAAATACTAAAGACATTGCATAATTTCGACGTACCCGCACAGCGTGATTAATATACGTTTAATGATAAAACGTCACGCGCGTAACGACAACGCACACGCTGGAACTATTATTATCACGCCAGTGCTGCCAGATGATTCGACTACAACGTAGACGTGGACAACCGCCGTAACTGGAATATTAATGAAATAGTAGGATCCATCATTATCTTCACGCCACTAACCAGGATGAACTTCACACATCGTCCGCACGGACCACCGCTGACGTCATCGCACTGCCTGCAGCAACAGATAAGACAATAAAAGAAAATTATTACGCTCTCTCTCATTTCCAAATCAAATTGCAGTTAAATTATCTATTTTAAAAGTATTGCTACAATATCAAGGTTCAATTTTGTTAGGTTCCAATATATATTCTTTCTATTATTTCGTCTTGTTGACAGTGTTGAAATCCAGCCAAATTAAAGTCCAGTTAATAATTTTCTTTCAAAATTCTTCTCAGACATTTTGCTGCTCATCATAATTTTATTCAAATGTTTGTTTGTAACTTCTTATAGAGGGAGTACATATTTTATTTTTTGTGCATTAAAATTAGCTGTCATAAAATTACGTATATTACCAGCTGATGCTGTCCGCCATTACTGCTTGAAAACTGACCAAGTATTTTTGCACCTCATTTCTCACTGGCTGTCAGCTTCAAAACAAAATTACGTATTTCGTGGGCATCTAGCAGATGCGCGATGTCCTACATTAATTTTTTTTTTTTTTTTACTCTTGCAGGTTTACTGGAATTATATTGACTTTAATTGTTCATTTGGTCCCCGTTAAAGTGATTTATCGCATCTATATAATAATTGTACTGAATTACCAATTTTTTTTATGGAAACATTGGCATACCATATTTAGATTAAAATTGACGTCTTATTGGCCCCACATAAGATTCTGCACGTTCTGACAAAGACTTTGCCAATTTTTTTTTTTTTTTTTTTTTGTCCATGACTAACAGGGGTAGTCAGATTCTTTGTATAGGTCATGTTTTATTATTTAAAATGTTTTTTTTTCAGATCTAGAAAACCTGTTTCTTTACACCGTGTAATCTTGCATTTCCAAGAATCGCGTTTTTTCAATGACAGCGAGGTCTATTACAGTGACGAAACTGGTCGATATTTATTACAAAGGAGCTCTGTGAATAAGAATCTCCAGTGCACGTGGTAACGTATGGAATTCGTTTCACCGGCAGCATTAGTGTAGATGATTCAGCACTACGTTCAAACTCAAGTTAGGGAGTACATCACTTGAACTAAATCTCTAAATGAAAATATTATAGCCACTATATTGCTATTGTACATCCCTGTGGACATACTACTGATATTTTGGGTTTGTAGGTACTGTCACGTGACTTACCGATTATTCTTCCGAAATCACTTTCACTGCATCCTTAGTGTATATCAAGTAACCGTATTCATTATTTGACCATTCAGGGATCATTATTTTATGCCACGTAGATGGTACATCACATAACATGTGTAGTAGTTGGTGACAGTAGTTACAGAGAAAAATATTCCGTTATTCTGTACGGAAGGATATACACTGAGGAAACAGAAGTCACTGGATATCTCCTAACAACGTATCGGACCTGTTTTAGCCCGGCAAAGAGCAGGAGCTAGATGTTTCATAGGCTCAACAACTCGCCTCGGTCGTCTACTACCATAGCCCATCAACGCCATATGTTTCACCAGTGTCCTAACAAATACATTCTTCATGCGTCCCTCATTAATTTCTGGGGTTACTTTGCGAACTTCAAAAATGGCTCAAATGGCTCTGAGCACTAAGGGACTTAACATCTGAGATCATCAGTCCCCTAGAACTTAGAACTGCTTAAACCTAACTAAACTAAGGACATCACACACATCCATGCCCGAGGCAGAATTCGAACCTGAGATCGTAGCGGTCACGCGGTTCCAGACTGAAGCACCTAGAACCGCTCGACCACATCGACCGGCTATTTCGCGAAGGGTTATTTGGCTGTTAGCTCTGTTAATTCACATCAAACGCCGCTTCTCTCGGTCGTTAAGTGAAGGGCGTCAGTAGGCCTAATATTAAGCAAGGGTTAGTAGAGATTCGTCAGTCTCTGCAAAGATCCATACACGAAGCATACAGCTACTACCAACATCATAACTTAGCAACAGATCTGGCAGAGAACCCGAGAAAATTCTGATCCTCTGTAAAATCGCTGAGTGGGTCTAATGCTTCCATCCAATCTCTTTTTCATCAGTCTAGTGTGGTAGCTGAAGATACCGAAACGAAAGCCGAAGTTTTCAGTTTCACGTTCAAGAAATCGTTCACGTAAGAGACTTATACAAACTTACCGTCACTTGACCATTGGTGAGACTCCCGTATGGACGACGTAGTAATAAGCGTCTCTAGCGTAGAGAAACAGCTGAAGGCTTTGAAAAGAATTAAGCCACCAGAACCAGATGGAATCCCAATTTGGTTTTTCAAAGAGTACTCAATTTCATTGGTCTCTTACTTAACTTGCATTTATTGTCCAGCGCAAAGTCCCAAGTGACTGGAAAGAAGATTTGAGGAATTTGGCCTAATATGGAGGCATATCGACAGTCATTCTTCCCTCGTTCTGTTTGCGAGTGGTACAGGGTAGGAAATGACTAGTAGTGATACAGGGATCCCTCCGTTAGGTGGATTGCGGAGTATCGATGTAAATGTAGATGTAGTAGGGTGAAGCCAATATGAGTACACTTTTGATATCATATTGATATGCTAACTATTTAAACTGAGATATTTATTACCCCCTCCCCCTCATAACGTCATGGGTTTTCCATAGCCGGCACATGTCCCCTTCTGCCCCTCCTCGGGGATATCTCCATCCCTCCCGCTCCTGTATCCTCCCCTTCCACTCCTCACAGCTGGAATGAAAATGGCGGGATAAATCACTCAGTCTGTAGTGAGCTGCACGACTGGGAGGATATCACGCCAGTAATAGTTTGTCAATTACGTTCTATTAAACACCTGAGGGCACTGGAATATTGTTTTATCAATTTGTGGGGTGGATTTCCCATTGTACATTTAATTAAGTTAAACATTTTGTTTGCACTATCAACCATTGTCAGTTTAACGGGGAATGCCTTTGTGTGCTCCCTATATCGATGTTTATTTTCAAGAGCCGAGGCTGTGTGGAAAGTTATTGAAACAATTTATGAGAGGATGTCTCACCACCAGAGTCGGTGGCCATGTCTTTGTGTGCCTGCACTGGGTGCATATTGATTGGTGAGCACATAGTAATGAAAGTGATATTCTGATCACACGTGTTAGGTACTGTAATTACACTTGCCATTAAATATTTCTGAGAATCACACATCTAAAACAGATAATTACAAATATTTTGTAGCACTAATCAAATATGAAGTCTTCAACAACACTTGAGCAGTATACACTCATATCTTCAGACTGCAAACTAAAGGTAGATAAATTCTGATCATGAATACTTCGACTGGTCCCATTTAAGACCACTGACGCACCCCACTAATACACTAAATATATATACATAGCACGTCTAAAACTGCTAAAGATGCACATTGGAGCCACATGTTACCATCCACAGACCTCATGAGTACGAGGAACCACAGCTGTGCCAGGTAGCACATCCTGTATTCCCGTGCACGTTGGCTGGGACAGGTAGTGGCAGCCTTTTGATATTTGATACCTGGAAAACCACCTCCACCTCAGTGGCTACTTCCTATGTGTGTGTGTGAACCAGCGTCTCCAAACACGGAGACAGAGATTTTCATCCTCCCTCGCAAGATTCCTGTTGGTTAATGCTGGGAACAAATGGAAATAATCCCTTTGCACTACCCTACCAAATTAATTGTTTAAAAATTACTTGAGTCGAACAGATCGCTTAAAACACTCACTACCACCTTACGGTGACTCTTCCTCATAATAAAACATGTTCTGAACGTTTGAGAATCACATGTAAATGTTGTACAAATCAAGTAATCAAATTTCCGCGACAAACAGATCATGGTGCTAAGTACGTCCAATGTCTTGTATGCACTGATGTTTGAGGACTCAACAGCACTCCTCCACCACAACGTTTTTGGGCTAAGTTTAGTTACCTTACAGCAGCTTAACACGCTGTTGAGCGACAGGGCTCGGTTCGAACCAAGAATGCAGCGCCCACAGTGAAAATATGCATGATCCTTTATTTTAATAAAAGTCAACAACTTTGTGACGTCAGTAAAATAGTTTTTTGTAAATCAAGTAAGAAACTAAAGAACTTGTCAAATATTAAAGACGAAATGATGTTAGAAATTGATGCCAGCAAAAGATCTTTTAAACAATTATGAAACTAAGCAATCTTTCAAACATTAACAGGTATTTAAAGTCAGCTAAGATGCATATTAATAATCAAAACCTTAGTATTTACAAAAAAATTCAATTGGCTTTTAAGTATAGAGTCTTAAATAATTGCAGCAGATTTGATAGCAATTAACAGTAGCCCCACAAGTCAACGTCCATTGGTGACATAAATTCGGAACCAGGAGAAGTTGTACAGATAAAAATTACAGGGACAGGGTGGGCGGTGTGAACTCCCCAGCCATGAAGGTGTTGGTGGCTGGGGCAGGTCCCACACAACGTGAATTACAATTAGAGAAATATTAACTGAGCACTGCTTTTCAAAGGACGCCAAATATTTCATTATATTACCGTTTAAGAGTCAAACACGAAAGAATGAAAAACAAGCTTCTGCCCAATCAGCGAATATGTTGATAAGCAACAAAGCACTTAACAACTGGGTAGCACTCTTGTTACAGGAATGAGAAAACTAATAAAGCTTACATGTCCCAAAAATTATTGGCTAACAGCTACTTGTACTAATTATACAGCATGAATAGCCACTAAACACTATTTTGAATTGGATGAAAATTCTAACTCGCTGGTCTCTGAGAAGTTTTGCAGTAAGACGCTGGCCATAAGTAAAGAATCAGGCACCCCTTACCAATGGCCGCCCGGAGTGGCCGCGCGGATTAGGGCACCATGTCACGGACTGCGCGGCCCCTCCCTCCCGAGGTTTGAGTCCTTCGTTGGGCATGGGCGTGTGTGTTGTTCTCAGCATAAGGTAGCTTAAGTTAGTTCAGTTAGTGTGTATGTCTAGGGACCGATAACCTCAGTATTCTGGTCCATTAGATAATCACATACATTTTAACAACATTTTACCAATGTAAACTCCAGTACTTGAAGTAGCTCAGTAACCGAATGCCATGTATGAAACATTGTTCACCGGGCTGCCTTCAACGGCTATAGTGGGAAAGTACATTCTTATTTTAGCAGAATCTGCAATAGAAAATCTCAGCGCGTATCAACTAACAACCTCAATAAAATGCTTTACAAATACTTAACTAAATTGATTGCGATGAAAAGGCACTAAGCAGCTACACTTCACAGTATTTAAAGTACGATACACAGTTCAGCCCTCAACACTGTCCACAGTTAGACACTCGAAATATGAGCAATTTAACAGGCAGTTCTGATTAAAGTAACTCCACTAGATCTGTAACGTAGACCACGCAGCTTCTACACACTTGACAAACAGTGGCGACTAACGTCTGCATTGAATAAGATTTGCTATCATTAAGGTAAACTGTAGTTCTTTTGAACGAACCCCCAGAAACAGCAATCAAAGCAGACCTTCCGTCAAGGAGAAACCAGTCGTAGGACTATGACTTTAACCAAAGTAGGCGGAGAAGCCATAGAATGAGTCTTACTGGAGTGTCTGATGAATGGGCAGCGAGGTGGCCCTCAAAATCTCCATACGTTCGGCACAGCCTAATTTACAGAGTTCCATAGCCACCGCCGATGTTGTTGTCTATACAACCCGACAGTCTCAGGCGAAATGTAGATTCCTTATTTTTCTGCTAGTTATTTTCAAAGATAGAAGAAATCAGATCATACACGAGTTTTCACATCGCTGAAGTATCGTTACTTATGAAAATCCAGTTCAACAGTATGATATAGGCTGTATTTCGTCTAATAATTCTCTCATCTGTTAATAAATATTAACAGCTTAATGTCTGTTACGTCCTGTATCAAAGACCGAGAACAGTAAACTTATTTTCGGCTCCTGATAGAGTGCTATCAGAATGCCCTACTATCAGGTTAATACTAAATATCAATTTGTTGATTCAGTAATATAGCTGATTTTATTAGGATATCCTTATCTCTCAGACTGGGTGGGAGATTGAAATTTCATTAGAAGGTCTCCCTGCAGCGAAGAAACGCTTTATTTTCACTCCTACTCGTGAAACATGTGAATAGTTCTTTCACCCTCGCTTCCACATATGTGACGGCACGTCATTGATATCAAATTGATTGACTAATTAATTAAATTGGTAATGAGAGCCCCTTTGCATGGGCAGTAATTCTTTTATTTGCAGTCAGATTACACTCAACCTGTAACTCAAATGGGAATCCCTGGAGGGAATGCGATGTAATTTTAAACGAACACTATTGGAAACAAGAAGCAGACAGCCGAAGGATTTTACTAATGCCAAAATACATTTCGCGTAAGGTCGACGAAAATAGGATACGAGACATGAACGCTTGTACAGAGGTATAGAGACAGTCTTCCTTCCCTCTGTCTATTGGCGAGTGGAATAGGAAAGGGTGTGACTAGCAGTGCTGCGGGGTACCCTCCGACACGCACCGTACAATGGCTTGCGAAGTATGCATATAGATGTAGATGTAAATTTACCCTACCTATTAAGATGCCACCCCATCCGTTTATAGACACACGAAACTCACAGTAGAATCTTGTCGCTTATCTGTCGTGGAAACAAAACACGGGACTTGAGCCGCTGATTGACTCTCGCTAAAAACCTTCGTGTCAGCTTCTAACTGTCTCACTGCAGTCACTTCCAGAGACGTAAGTAAGAGGATGTAATATGTTTGTACACAGTACTTAGAAGAGACGGTATGGAGCCCAACTCTCAAGTCCCCTTTCGTAAGAGTATTCTCGCGAATCCTGCAGTCTTCGGTACATATGATCAGAAACCACCTGATTTCTACAAGTAAGAGATGTTCCACGCCAAGTCCAAGACCCATGCTAATTCTCTTGAAAGCTCATCATATTCCGGCTGCACTGTTCCATTAGTTACAAGACTGTCTAGTCCTTCACTCGTCACTGACTAAATAGAGA
Organism: Schistocerca serialis cubense; assembly: GCF_023864345.2. Taxonomy (NCBI): domain Eukaryota; kingdom Metazoa; phylum Arthropoda; class Insecta; order Orthoptera; family Acrididae; genus Schistocerca; species Schistocerca serialis. The sequence goes on from NC_064644.1 coordinate 67,914,349, forward strand.
GCTACGACGAGGAGAAAGATAGCCCGCTAACGTAGAGGAAGATATTGACAACCATGTAGAGAATACGTGTACTGCACAAAGAAATTCATAAGCATAACACACACAATTCATTGATATTGAATGACTGACTATAAATATCTTTCTGAACATGTCCTAATCCCCTTTAACGTATTCCTATGATTAGCACGACAAAAATACGACAATGTAATGGTGTTTACAGCACAGATCATCTATCTCTGTCCCTCTCTCCTTTTTACTTTTGTAGAAGGGAGTGAAACTGCGAATTATAGAAACTTTGCTAAGTCACCTAGTAGAGAACTCTAGGATTTTACCGCCTCTCTCTCTTCCAATATGCCGAAAAAAATTCAGTCTGCGTGTTGACATTGACCATATGTGGTGATCCCATTAAATATACATGCATTGGTCCATTGGTGCAGGCGGCCAGTAATCGAGGGCACTTGCGCCGACTTCTGTAAGGTTTTGTCGCCTGTATGAAGACCATATACCTCACACTATCAGTCACCACAAAGGATTATCCTGTTGTTTCATAAGCGGTTTGATACATTGTTTTTTGCTGTAAAACATCCTGTAAGTGTATGACTACATCTGCATAAACAGCCACACATTTTGTTTTTTTACGATGACTTTGAGGTCTTCGCCAATTGCTAAACCAATATTAACAGGTTCCGATCGGTTGGCTTTCACTGAGAACGGGATATGGCATGATGTGAGCTAATCTGGACGGTTGAAAAAAAAGGCAGATTCGGTGTTCTTATTGACAAAAATATCGAAGACATGGCAACATATGGAAAGTGGGAGAATTTGCGGCATTGTGGAGCTTTCCAAATAATTTTTCGAGGGTGATGACATTAAATCTCATCTTCCACAGTGACAAGATGCAGAGGTATCGGTGTTCCACTTCCGAAGAGACCAAGAGCGTTGATTCCTCACACTGGTGGTGCATACTGCGCCCAGCACTTGGATCGCTGTTCAAGTGTCCTAGCTGGTGGTTATCCTGACCTCCAAATCTTTGGACTCTCTATGTTTCGTCCATTGTACGGAGGGTCGCGGTGGGTACCCCGTACAATGTCTAGTCGTTTCCTTCCTATTCCACTCGCTAGTAGAGCAAGGGAAACGAAGACTGTCTGTATATCTCTGTATGAGCGTTCTTTTCTCGTATCTTAATTTTGTCGTCCTTATGCGAAATGTATGATCACGGTGGTAGAATACTTCGAACGTCGTATGACAATATGTTGTTGTTGTGGTCTTCAGTCCTGAGACTGGTTTGATGCAGCTCTCCATGCTACTCTAACCTGTGCTAGCTTCATCATCTCCCAGTACCTACTGCCACTTACATCCTTCTGAATCTGCTTATTGTATTCATCTCTTGGTCTCCCTCTACGATTTTTACACTCCACGCTGTCCTCCAATATTAAACTGGTGATCCCTCGATGCCTCAGAACATGTCCTACCAACCGATCCCTTCTTCTAGTCCACTTGTGCCACAAACTTCTCTTCTCCTCAATCCTATTCATTACTTCCCCATTAGTTATGTGATCTACCAATCTAATCTTCAGCATTCTTCTGTAGCACCACATTTCGAAAGCCTCTATTCTCTGCTTGTCTAAACTATATGTCGTCCATGTTACACTTCCATACATGGCTAAACTCCATACAAATACTTTCACAAACGATTTCCTGACACTTAAACCTATACTCGATGTTAGCAAATTTCTCTTCTTCAGAAATGCTTTCCTTGCCATTGCCAGGCTACATTTTATATCCTCTCTACTTCGACCATCATCAGTTATTTTGCTCCCGAAATAGCAAAACTCCTTTACTATTTTAAGTGTCTCATTTCCTAATCTAATTCCCTCAGCATCACCCGACTTAATTCGACTACATTCCATTATCCTTGTTTTGCTATAGTTGATGTTCATCTTATATCGTCCTTTCAAGACACTGTCCATTCCGTTCAACTGCTCTTCAAGTCCTTTGCTGTGTCTGACAGAATTACAATGTCATCGGCGAACCTCAAAGTTTGTATTTCTTCTCCATGGATTTTAATACGTACTCCGAATTATTCTTTTGTTTCCTTCACTGCTTGCTCAATATAGATATTGAATTAAATTCGGGATAGGCTACAACCCTGTCTGACTCCCTTCCCAACCACTGCTTCCCTTTCATGTACCTCGACTCTTATGACTGCCATCTGGTTTCTGTACAAATTGTAAATAGCTTTTCGCTCCATGTATTTTACCCCTGCCACCTTCAGAATTCGAAAGCGAGTATTCCAGTCAACATTATCAAAAGCTGTCTCTAGGTCTACAAATGCAAGGAACGTAGGTTTGCCTTTCCTTAATCTTTCTTCTAAGATAAGTCGTAGGGTCAGTATTGCCTCTCGTGTGCCGATATTTGTGCGGAATCCAAACTGATCTTCCCCGAAGTTGGCTTCTACCAGTTTTTCCATTCGTCTGTAAAGAATTCGTGTTAGTATTTTGCAGCCGTGACTTATTAAACTGACAGGTCGGTAATTTTCACATCTGTCTACGCCTGCTATCTTTGGGATTGTAATTATTATATTCTACTTGAAGTCTGAGGGTATTTCGCCTGTCTCATACATCTTGCTCACCAGATGGTAGAGTTTTGTCATGACTGGCTCTCCCAAGGCTGTCAGTAGTTCTAATGGAATGTTGTCTACTCCCGGAGCTTTGTTGCGACTCAGGTCTTTCAGTGCTGTGTCAAACTCTTCAAGCAGAATCATATCTCCCAATTCATCTTCATCTATATCCTCTTCCATTTCCATTATGTTGTCCTCAAGTACATCGCCCTTGTATTGACCCTCTATATACTCCTTCCACCTTTCTGCTTTCCCTTTTTTGCTTAGAACTGGGTTTCCATCTGAGCTCTTGATATTCATACAAGTGGTTCTCTTTCCTCCAAAGGTCTCTTTAATTTTCCTGTAGGCAGTATCTATCTAACCCCTAGTGAGATAAGACTCTACATCCTTACATTTGTCCTCTAGCCATCCCTGCTTAGCCATTTTGCACTTCTTGTCGATCTCATTTTTGAGGCGTTTGTTTGCCTTTTTGCCTGCTTCACTTGCTGCACTTTTGTATTTTCTCTTTTCATCAATTAAATTCAGTATCTCTTCTGTTACCCAAGGATTTCTACTAGCCCTCGTCTTTTTACCTACTTGGTCCTCTGCTTCCTTCACCACTTCATCCCTCAAAGCTACCCATTCTTCTTCTACTGTATTTCTTTCCCCCATTCTTGCCAATTGTTCCCTTATGCTCTCCCTGAAACTCTGTACAACCTCTGGTTTAGTCAGTTTATCCAGGTCTCATCTCCTTAAATTCCCACATTTTTGCAGTTTCTTCAGTTTTAATCCACAGTTCATAACCAATAGATTGTGGTCAGAGTCCACATCTACCCCTGGATATGTCTTACAGTTTAAAACCTGGTTCCTAAATCTCTGTCTTACCATTATATAATCCATGTGAAACCTGTCAATATCTCCAGGCTTCTTCCATGTATATAGTCTTCCTTTATGATTCTTGAACCAAGTGTTAGCTATGATTAAGTTGTGCTCTGTGCAAAATGCCACCAGGCGGCTTCCTGTTTCGTTTCTATCCCCCTATCCATATTCACCTACTATGTTTCCTTCTCTCCCTTTTCCTACTGACGAATTCCAGTCACCCATGGCTATTGAATTTTCATCTCCCGTCACTACCTGAATAATTTCTTTTATTTCATCATATATTTCTTCAATATCTTCGTCATCCACAGAGCTAATAGGCATATAAACTTGTACTATTGTGGTAGGCGTGGGCTTCGTATCTATCTTGGCCACAATAATGCATTCACTATGGTATTTGTAGTAGCTTACCCGCATTCCCATTTTCCTATTCATTATTAAACCTACTCCTGCATTACCCCTATTTGATTTTGTGTTTTTAACCCTGTAGTCACCTGACGAGAAGTGTTGTTCCTCCTGCCACCGAACTTCACTAATTCCCACTATATCTAACTTTAACCGATCCATTTCCCTTTTTAAATTTTCTAACCTACCTGCCCGATTAAAGGATCTGACATTCCACGCTCCGATCCGCAGAAAGCCAGTTTTCTTTCTCCTGATAACGACATCCTCTTGATTAGTCCCCACCCGGAGATCCGAATGGCGTACTATTTTACCTCCGAAATGTTTCACCCAAGAGGACGCCATCATCATTTAACCATACAGTAAAGCTGCATGCCCTCGGGAAAAATTACGGCCGTAGTTTCCTCTTGCTTTCAGCCGTTCGCAGTACCAGCACAGCAAGGCTGTTTTGATTAGTGTTACAAGGCTAGATCAGTCAATCATCCCGACTGTTGCCCCTGCTACTACTGAAAAGGCTATTGCCGCTCTTCAGGAACCACATGTTTGTCAGGCCTCTCAACAGATACCCCTCCGTTGTGGTTGCACCTACGGTGCGGCTATCTGTATCGCTGAGGTACCCAAGCCTCCCCACCAACGGCAAGGTCCATGGTTCATGGGGGGGGGGGGGGGGGTGACAATAGTGTCCTTCGAAAAGAACATCACCTTCTTGCAGGGATCCCCATTTGAGTTACCTGCCGAGTGCAATCTCACTGCAAGAAAAAAAAAAAAATTACTCCCCATGCGAAGGGGCTCTCATGATCTGTTTAATTAATTACTGTATAATTTTGTATCAATGCTGTACCGCCAGGCATGCGGAAGCAATGGCGAGTGTATCACCATATGCTTCACGAGCAGGAGTGATAATCAAGCGTTTTTTCCCACGTAGTCAGGGTCACACGGCGATAGTAAAAAAATCAGGTATATTACCGAATCAATAATGTGATACTTAGTATTAACCTGCTAGTACATCATAATCTGAGCACTCTGTCATGAGCTAAAAATGAGAAAAATTTTCAGGTCCTGGGATGTATCAAGTTGATAAGAACAGACCTTTTTACCTGATGAAACAATACTTAGAAGAAATACAGTCTATATCATACCTTTGAACTGGATTTGACAAGTAACGATTCTTTAGCGATGCGATTTCTTCTGTCTTAGAAAATAACTCGCAGAAAAAGAAGGAATCTACATTTTTACTCGAGAAATTGAAGGTGTATGGATAACATCATCTCCATTTCCAGCAGGTAAACTGGGTCTTTTAAACTGAAGAATCTGTTTTTTCGGTATGACTGCAGTTACAACTATACATCCAAGCCCCATGTGCTTGTCTTGCAGTATACACAGAAAACGACTGACTGGAAGCCGCAGTTTAGCCAAAGAATGGTCTCAAAATTGTTCAAATGGCTCTGAGCACTATGCGACTCAACTTCTGAGGTCATCAGTCGCCTAGAACTTAGAACTAATTAAACCTAACTAACCTAAGGACATCACACACATCCATGCCCGAGGCAGGATTCGAACCTGCGACCGTAGTGGTCACGCGGTTCCAGACTGAAGCGCCTTTAACCGCACGGCGACACCGGCCGGCGAATGGTCTCATCTGTCGTCTCTGGTGACAGGGCGGTGCCCTCTGAATGGCTCAGTAGTGAACTAGTCGGCATGCTGGTAGAGCGGCGACTGAAGCGAACGTTTGTGTTGCGTGTGAAGATACAGTATGGCGAGAGTTTACATTGGACGATTGTTCCCCCTTTATGTAAGTGATTGGTAGGCAGCTATACGGCAATGGTGACAGTCTCTCTAGCACCAGAGCATCTCATGTGTCTGGTGTGTGGATACCTGGAGACAAGCTGCCAATGTCGGCAACGCAGCCGTCATTCTCTGTTAGTCGGCCGGCAGCATGTGACCCATGATGGCGAGTGTGTGCGATTAGAAGATTTCTTTCGCCTGATACGTTTTGTGCCAACGTTGTGGAGGAGGAGATTGCTTGTGTTCTTTAACTTCAGTGCATAGGAGACCTCGGATGTATTTAGCCCTGCGAATAATTTGTGGCATATATTTATTTCCTTCATTTGCATAATGTTTGCATGTGGTTCTCAAATGTTGAAAATCTGTTTCATTATGAGGAAGGATCATCGTAAGGTGGTGGTGAGTATTTTAAGCAATCTATTTGGCTCTTGTAATTTTTCATCAATTAATTTGTAAGGTTAGTTTTTCACTCACAAGCAGGAAGTAGCCAGTTGAGAGAGATCAGGGGTGGTTTGCCAAGTGTCAATTATCAAGCGGTTACCTCAACCTGATGATTTGTTCAAGAACAAGTAGCCACTTGAAAAGGGGTTAACTCGCAAGTGGTTTGTGTGGACTGCCAATGTCGGCAACACAGCCGTCATTCTCTGTTAGTCGGCCGGCAGCATGTGACCCATGATGGCGAGTGTGTGCGATTAGAAGATTTCTTTCGCCTGATACGTTTTGTGCCAACGTTGTGGAGGAGGAGATTGCTTGTGTTCTTTAACTTCAGTGCATAGGAGACCTCGGATGTATTTAGCCCTGCGAATAATTTGTGGCATATATTTATTTCCTTCATTTGCATAATGTTTGCATGTGGTTCTCAAATGTTGAAAATCTGTTTCATTATGAGGAAGGATCATCGTAAGGTGGTGGTGAGTATTTTAAGCAATCTATTTGGCTCTTGTAATTTTTCATCAATTAATTTGTAAGGTTAGTTTTTCACTCACAAGCAGGAAGTAGCCAGTTGAGAGAGATCAGGGGTGGTTTGCCAAGTGTCAATTATCAAGCGGTTACCTCAACCTGATGATTTGTTCAAGAACAAGTAGCCACTTGAAAAGGGGTTAACTCGCAAGTGGTTTGTGTGGAAATATTCTATTTGCTGGCCAGTGCAGTTGCTGTTCCTGTTACTCACGTAGTCAATGAATGGTGACACGTGGCTCTGATACACATCTCTAGCAGCGTCAGATGTGCTCTGACACATATATTTAGTGGGATAGTGAGTGGATCAGTTTCTCGAATGTGACCTGTCGATGTATTTGTGATCGGAATTTAATTAAGTGATTTTCTTTTTCTTGGCAATATGGAGATGTGTGTGTGTGTGTGTGTGTGTGTGTGTGTGTGTGTGTGTGTGTGTGTATGTGTGTGTGTGTGTGTGTGTGTGATGCTCAAGCATTGTCAGACTTGATTTGTGCTATAACATATTTGTAATCACCTGATGATGGCAAGTGAGTAATTAGTGTGAATGCCTAAGGGACCAAACTACTGAGGTCATCGGTCCCTAGACTTACACCCTACCTAACTAACTTAAGCTAAGGACCACACACATACCCATTCCCAAGGGAGGACTCGAACCTCCAGCAGGGGGGGTTGTGCAGTCTGTGACATGGCGCCTCTAACTGCATGGCCACTCCGCGCAGCCGATACATGAGTATAAGACATATTTAGTAAGAAAGTGTAATTAAAGTATTCCAGCATGTGCGATTGGACTAATGATTTTGTTATTTTGTTCTCACCAACCACAGTCCTCCCAGTCCAAGCACACCATGACATTCCCACCAAAACTGGTAGTGAGACATTCACCTATTAATTGTTTAAATAAAGAATATTCCATACTGCCTCAGCTCCTACAAATAAACATCGATATTGCGACCACACAGAGACGTTCCGCTCCAAATTTCCAATCCCTGATAGTGTCAATAAAGTGTTTGAATAAATTGAATAAACAATGTGAAATCCACCCCACAAATTGCTTAAACAATATTCCAGTGTCTTGAATTGTGTAAGAGAATTTGATTGACAGTGTGTTAGTGTCGTTAGATGCTTGTTGTCCAGCTGTGTGACATGGACTGAGCGATTTTTAATGCCATTTCTTTCATGGTCAGTGGAGGCAGGAGGGGAAGGGGGAGGACAGGAGGGGAGGGGACCTCCCAGAGGGGTTACTGAAGGGGACATATGCTGGCTGGGGAAAACCCATGATATAATCAGAGGGAGGGGGAAGTTCATTGATGAATGTAATTAATTAGCACATCAATTATGTAAAACTTTATATCGAAATTGTCCTCATATCAGCTTTACCCTACTACTGCCATCAGCCACTGTGTTGTCCTCAGTAAGAGGTAATGCCTGAAATGTGGTGTTCTCAAAATACTCTTAACACTGTACATATTAGAATACTGTATTCCCTAACGAATTACGAAACTAAATGTCCCATGTGTCTAGCTCCAACTACCAATGCACACGCAAAATCTGTAAATTCCCATCGTGCAACCACAATCACTTGAGGAACATTTCCACGTGAATCACCTATCACAGCACAAAAAAAGCTACTATGTTTCTCTTTATTAAAGGACTCTGAGTGAAAAGTGGCGTACCAGCAGCGTCATTCTAGGTCCCTCAGCACCTTTGAAGTTTCTCTTCAATATTTTGGCATTGAAACAAATTGACATACTTTTAAAATGCAACTAACCTGGTACTCGCTCCAAATTTCCTAATTTTAACTCAGTCACACCCATTGCTGTAAATCGCCCATATGCCCATTTCCACTCACTCATTCAGCACAAAGCATTGTCATTATCTCTTTGGGCCTCTCTGTCACTATCTCCTGTCTCACAGCCACTGTCTCCTTCGTTATGTTCTATTACTAACTTGTCTCCTCTCATTGCCACTGTCTGTATCTTGCACTCCATTACTGATTCTGTTGTATCCCATTCATTCTTCCCCATTGCAATCACCTCTTCTCACTGCCAATTCCTCTCTATTCCTCATTGTCCCTGTCAGAGAGGCTCTCCTAACGTTAACTCGTTAACGCCAATTACTCCATTGCTGTAAATCGCTCGTACTCATCCACGCCCATTTGTCCTTTCTCACACGCTCATTCAGTCCAAATCATCTTCACTGTCTCTTTAAATTTCTGTAACTGTCACTGTCTCCTGTATCAGAGCCACAGTCTACTTCCTTGTATTATACTACCATCGTCGCCTCTCGCTGTTACTGTCTGTCCCTTGCTCTCTGTTACTGCCGCTGTCTCATTCATTCCTTCCCACTGTTACTTTATCTTCTCACTGTCACTATATCTCTGTTCCTCACTGTCATTGTCAGAATCTCTGTATCTCATTATTACTGGCTCTCCTCTACTTCCACTGTCTCCTTCTCATTATTTCGCTCTCACTGGTACTGTCTCCTTCGCTCTTATCCTAGGAATATTCTGTCGTTGTCAAATATGTTTCACTGCCACTGTCTCCCACCCTTTCTCTTTCACTGTCATTGTCTCCTTCGCTCTTTATCCACGTACTATCTTACAGTAAGTACTTATTACTTTAAAAAAAAACAGAATTTTTGGTGAATATTAGAAGGTGCTGAAAAAAGTACCTTCCTTTTAAGTCAGAGTCTTTTAAAACTGGAGCGGGACTGCTACGGTCGTAGGTTCGAATCCTGCCTCGGGCATGGGTGTGTGTGATGTCCTTAGGTTAGTTAGGTTTAAGTAGTTCTAAGTTCTAGGGGACTTATGACCTAAGATGTTGAGTCCTGTAGTGCTCAGAGCCATTTTAAAACTGGAGCATACTTTTCTGTGCTATGATACGAGTATTTTTCCGCTCGTTCCTTTCTTTTTCCTGCTACATCAGGGCATGTAACTCATAAAAAGAACTTTATTTGTCAGTAGAATTTTAATAGCATAATTCGATCAATCCAAGGTATCCCAAAACTAATTTTACATATCAGGTCATATTTTACGTACACAAACATTTTACATGTACTGAAGTACATGGTGTTCCCAGAAGCCTTCTGATGATGGAGGAGAGACTTTACAGCACATTTCTCCGTGGTAAGTCACTTTATATAATACATTTTCGCCTCACACCGGATATTATGTGCCTTTCTTTCATGTAGAAGTCGGTTAACTTTGAACCTTTGTATGTCGAATGCAGATAGAGACACCAAGAAAATACTTTCAAGATTGTTCGCAATCGGGATCTTAGTAATGTATCCAAGAAAGTTCAGGCTTTTGCTGTGCATAGCCACCTTCAAATCGTAGATCGGTTTTCGTGACCAAAAACTCTGTTTTTCAGTTTTTTTAGGAACCTCCCACGAACTAAATGTTGCCTGTTAAGGCATATAGTAGACCATATATTTGCTGGATTTGCACAAGCTGGAAGAAGTATGTACCTTTCAAATTTTTATACAGTAGGATCGTTACAATAAGACGATCACTATGCTGGATATACAAATGCTCCCCTGCCCAAGGACTACCCAAAACACCTGACCTAACATAACCCGAAGTATGAGGCCTGGAAAAATCTTACTTTTATGTACGTCGTTGTGGAACATTAGGTAGCGCTTGCTGTCCCAAGTGGACCAAATATAATTCATCTTAGGCATATATTTTATTGCCAGCCTATACTAGGCCCCATGTGAACAAGAATCAAAGAATCATTGGTGTAATACTATAGTAGGCAAACTACATGCAACTGGCCCTGGGTAAACTTAGATTCTTATATCGTCCGTTTTTGTTTCGTACTTTTTTAAAATGTGATAATGCTACTTGTGTGTTAGGATGGCTATTACAGGACCGAAATTAAAATTCACTTTTTAAATTTAATAGACATTGACGAAACAGGTCATATTTTTAATGTACGATGCTTATTTACTCTCCTACTCGTTGCACCACTAAAACATAGTACGTTTGTCAAGTCCATTAATATTTTTCTGTACCTATTTCTGTCCACCTAGTATGTCACTGATTTCTCCATTTTATATGAAACTGTTGTTGACAGTAATGCGTTTGAACATACCTTGCGACTGTCGTGAATCAATCTAAAATGCTTCACTATATGCTGGTGCCTCATACCCTCTCAGTGTTATGTACACATCCTCGAAAATAAGCATCCGTTTCAATATTAGGCATGTGCTTTCTCAATAACTGATCTTGAAAACGTTTCTTAAGGTTTGTCTTATAATAAACACCTAGTTAATGGAGTTCTTCAGAATTTGCAGGCTTTAAATTACAGTGGAATTGAACCGAATATTGTTTCAATACTGCAAGATTGCTTCGGCTTAAGATGGAAAAGTATTTGCGTGTGTGACGAACGTGTATTAGAAATGAGAATCTGTTGATTGAACGCTGAATGGAAATATGAGATTTGTGTGTAGAATTTACGCTGATTATAGAAGTGATGAGCTCTGGATAAATCGAATTAGGGAACTTATGGGGTACCTATAAACAACGTGGCAATTTATCTAATGAGGGGATTGCGTTTCCAATTTATTGCGGTTAGGTGGACTGAAATTTATCGGTTCATTGGTACGGTATCTCGAAACTTCAGTTTCTCGCCCAAAGACACTTTGCAGTAATATTCGAGTCCATCACACTGGATTAATACGCAGCAGTGAAAGCTACGTCCATTGCCACCATATGCCTGTAACTTTCATACACCTTTAATTTTGAAAATTGCTGGTACTTAAAAGATATAAAAATTTACGCAGGGAACGTGTTTATGCTCCTTTTTGTGACGGGACTGTGTCACATAGATGAGTGAAATTCACCGAATAGAATGTATTATATGGGTGAAGGATGGAAAAAAATGTTATTTGGTTTAATAACTTTCAAAAGTGTCGTTATTCATTTTATATAGATTTCAAACTATCTACTTGTTATTCTAGCTGACATGACTCAGTGGTAAGTATTTATTTTATATGCCGAAGAGACGAAGTAACACACTTGATACGATGTATATCACGATTTTTATCACTCCAGCAATGTTATGAAGGCATGTAAACTAAATTCCTGAAAAAATATGATTCCGGTTTCATCAATGTCAAGACATTGTGTTCAATGTAGTATCATCATGGACTGAGCTACGTGAGGCGATAGTTAATAACTTCTCATTGTCAAGTTGCTATATAAACCAAAGTCTTGTCTATCATGAAGGCCACTAATGTTTTGAATATCGTAATACCACACTACACACTCTTATTTCGTAGTATATGTAGATAATACCTTACGGAAATACTTTTCTGTCTTACAGTGTTAGCACTAGCTTGGCGTCTAAGAGGAGAGGCATCAGAGCCATACACGCCATTAAGAACACTCTGTTTCTTAATAGCTAAAACAATACAGTTCACTTTTATCAGTGAACTATAGAGTCTAAGAACGCTTTTCGTCGCATAGTACTTAAATAGGCTTATGAATCAATATCTCTTCAGTCAGTTTTCCGACAACATGAATCTCATGTTAAATATTTTTCAAGATGTTTTAGTTGCATAAAACATGGTATGAAAATTAGTTATGCATTCAAATAATTTTGAATCGTAGGAAACTTGTTTTGTGTATCAAAGGTCACATATATGAAAAATGTGGCAATCCGAGCAGCTGCACAATCATTTTATTACTATTAATGGGTTTTATGTATCACGACAGGAAGTAACTGTCATGAGGCTGTCAAACTTGCCTTTATCGTAGCTAGCACATATGTAGGAGAGTTGCTAGAACTCAGTAAGTCTTCGAGTTTAGGCTCTGGTGATAAAACAGAGAGCTAAACAAACATAATCTACATGATTAAAATCGAGAGTTCGAGCTGAAATACTTAGCAATTAAATTGTTCGCCTATAACACGGTCTCTCGGCGATCAGTCACTGTTTCACGGTCAAAAATTTACCTACCGCACCTGTATGACGTGCAAGTGACCTTATTTTTGTACAGAAGACGTAACTTTCAACTTGTAAAATTACGTCGGCTTATAAATCTATAAGGATTGACTAAAAAATTTCTGTTATAAGGCCGAACAGACCATAATTGATACGCCAAGCATGAAGGGAGGCAAAATCGCCGTGAACATTGAGGCAATGATGCCACCGCGCATGCGCTTGAAGACAACCGTCTTCAACCAGCTATTCTGCTGAGCAAGTAAGTCGGTAACTGCCAGCTGCACATCCTCGTCCGACAGATATCGTAGGCCTCACAAAGCCTTTTATATGAGACCGAAGAGGTGACCACCGCATGGGGAGAGATCAGGATTATTAGTCGGGCGCTTGAGTGTCTTCCACGTGAGTTGGCCTAACTTCTGCGTTGCACTATTTGCGATGTGGGGACGCGCGTTATCATGAAGCAGTAGCGCAGAACCTGGTACATCATTCCCCAACGATGGATTTCGACAGACGTCGTGTCCCATACACAATGTTCAATATCCGTTGGATGTCTACCGGTGTTTGTCCAAAGACAGCCAAGAAATGAGTAACCGCACGTTGGTCCTGTTTGAACGCATTTGGTAATAATGGCGCAATAGGTCATGTTGCTGCATTTACCGCACGCACGGCCGACAGATACGAATGGCATGCCAATCCCTTACCTACGTATCATTACCTATATATCCGCATAGGAGTAGAGTTACGTTGCATACACTCTACTTAACCGTGCATCGCAGAAATTCTTTCTGAGCAGTAGCCACATCTTTCACTAATATTACATGGATTCAGGTTTTATAAGACATCAAAAAATCTAATATGTTAGTTCCCTTTCTTTAAATGGAGCTCATCTGTGAAGAAATCGGTCCTCGATTGATATACAACGGAACATTTACTCGGTGAGACTCGACGAATGATCTTTCTTTGATGAGCGGTGAGCCACAAACATTCCTCCTTCGCAGAGTCCTCTGCACAGCCTGCATGAAGGAACTTCGGTATCAGTTGTCGTACCTAGCCAGGCAGATGCGTGTCATCTACAAATCATCATCTTTAGCCGCCAGTTCTCCTTCACACCGAATTTGTAGCTGAGAGCCACAGTCACAGTGTTTGAATATACGAAGCATAAGCTTTTCGTCACCAAAGTACAGGTAGTTTTAGCTCACAAGGGATATAAATTAAGTGAATGGTCTGGATTCTCCTGTTGTGAAAAAGAGAATGACATTTATGCCTTGCACAAATGCAGTAAAAATTAACTTATCGTCGAAAATCAACATCACAGCCTATGTCACGTATTTATTTTAATTAGATTCTGGAGTGTTGTGTGTCATTCTGTATCAGTGAGTTTGGATCTCCAGTGAGAAAAAGACGACGATACCCATCACTGAGAATGTTCGCAGGAGAACATTAAAATTGGTGACTAGTTTTTGCTGAAATAATAATATAGCAAACCTTTTATACCGGAAGTGATACGTACCATTTAAGAATTTTGTCAACGTAGTTAGTCGTAACCGAGTGTGACTCATAACAGCCAAAACAACTTACACATAGTCTGAACTATAACGGAGAGAAACTTTAGTAGTAACATGAACTGTGGGAAGTGGTGGTCGTGTTAGTAATTTCGTAGTATTTCGTTGTTAGGTAGCTATCACTGCCCAATACAACTTCGCTAATTAAAAGAGCTATGGAAGTTTCAGTATACTACTTCGACCTCAAAGGGAAACTATGTACCCCACTTCTTTACAAAATCTACTGTATAGCTATAGTGGATATACATTTACAGATATCAATCAGAAGCAATTTAACTTTTAACTCAGGCTAGGGGACAGACTAATCGAGAAACTAGTCACGTCATTTATAACAATTATAGAACGCCTGGGATAATCAAAATAGTCTTCTTTATTACTGGTCCTATTGATCGAGCCTTTCAGCAATGTTTCCATAGCGAAAGACTTTAATTAAAGATAGCCCATTTCATATAATTACATTTAATTTTAACAGAAATATGTGATGTAGTACAATGTAGCACAATGACTGGTGAAAGCAAACATACACTGTGAAAGTTGGAAAGTTTTACCGTATGATAATCTCACTGGGACAGTCAGTAAAATGTAGTTGAAACTCATCTCAAATTTTGGATTTTGAGGTTGTAACAGCCTAAGACATGATACGGAAGTTGGAAAGCCAAGCGTGACGTAGATGACACACAATACGTTCATTTAAAGACAGAAAAAAAGTACAATAACATTAGACGTTGCACCCATTAAGTCACATTATGGCCATATTTTGACCTATCGCTTCACGTTCCTCGGCGACCTGACGTTGTTATCGAGTACAGAAGCGGTGTTGCACTATGTTTAGCACGACGTCTCGTGGGGTGGACAAATTATTTGGTGTAGCTGCTTATTTAGCTGAAAAAGCTGGCTGTACAATAGACTGGATCTTGAACAACCATCGCCTCTGTCTTGGGAGAGATATGGAGACGTGTAAGAACACTGAAAGTAACACTACTTCTTTAGTCAGAGACAGCACTAGTTTTACGCACTGCCAACACTTGAAGTACTTGTAATATAGTGTAACATGGAAGTAGTACTGGAGTGGTAAAGAGATTAGAAAAGTAGAGAATGTAAGATTATAAAATCTGCTACTACCGAAGAAAGCTACTGTAACGTCTCTTAGCAAAACGCATATTATATGTGGTAAAGAAGGAGTAAAGAATAATTGAACTGGGTGATTGTAATTGCGTGGACAACGGTTGTGTGAACTTTATGTAATAAAGAGAAAGCATTATGTGTCATGTTTTATACCTGTATAGAATTATGTACAGATTTTTTTAAGATAATATCTGTGTCGTTTTGAGATATTTCAATATTATTCGTGGTGCAGAGATGCGCTACGAACGAACAAGCCGCTGCAGCGGCGCATTCAAACTCCATTAAATGAAACCAATCATACCGCAAAGAAGCGGAGAGGTAATAGTGAACTAAAATTACTTCTTTAACCTTTCGGAATTACAGGGCAGAGCAGCAGATTTTATGATATGTTTTACATGTGAACGCGGGCTACGGATGATATATTAACAGTGCAAAAACATTATTTACCTTCAGAACATAAAAGAAATCTTGCTGTGCGTAGTTCTGGTCTGGCAAAGATTATAGTAAAAACATCTTTTTCTCTGATAGTGCTCTCATGTTCTCGTGTTAGTCGTGGTACTTATTGGTGTTTTACTCTTCACAAAAATCCAGTGCAAAATTTTGATGTTGAACAAACATTGCGTACTGTAACATCAGTATTGATAACGAAATAATTTTCCGTAACCTTTTCAATAACTGTTAAGTAAGGAAGATATGTTGAACTTTATAGCGAGTTACAGTAACGTAACAATGTTCCTTTAATAGAAGCCCAAATCCAGAATAATAAGAACATAATATATTTTGTTTTGTCGAAAATTAATGATCCAAAGGAAGTCACCGCACAACAAGCCTAAAAAAAATTTCAGGGCTCTTTTCGTAGCAACATATTTTATCTAATATATTAGTTGTTACGCGAGCAATAACAAAGCAAAGAGAGACAGCGAAATTACATACTGTAATAGTTGATTAAGTACGTAATGAGGTAGTGAACAGAATTAAGAAGGAGGAAGCCTTGGGGCTTAGTTTGATTAGAGGAAAAAAGTATTCATTGGTGATGCACATTCTGAAGCACCAGACAATAGTTAATTTGTTCGTAGTAGTAAGTGTAGAGAGCGAGCAAGGTTTGTGCCCGCAGGTGGGGGACAGCTTCCGCCGAGGCGCTCCCGGGCGCATGCGTCGCTGGCTGCGGCGGTCGCGCGCCTACACGCTCGTCTACTTCGTTTACGGCACCGTCGTCTGCCTCTTCTGGCTGGGCCACCCGCTGCTCATCCAGCAGACCACGCACACCATGTTCAGCACCAACAGCACCAACCACAGGTCAGCAGCGCTCCGCCTCGTCCCCCTCTCCAAATACAAGCCCAATATAACGAGCACTCCACACGCAGCAACCTGCATTCGTCGGATTGAGAGTACCGGAATCGTACGAAGCTGTTCCAGCACCGTCTGCTTCAATTCACCACTGATATTACGTTTCTTGTTTCAGCACAGTACAAAACATAACATTTACAATCAGCACACACTCCGCTGCTGAGTGATCATTCATTCTGGAAACAATCTCCCTGGCTGTAACTAAGCCGTGTCTCCGAAATACCCTTTCTTCCAGAAGCGTCAGTCCCGCAAGGTATACAGAACTTCTATGAAACTCTCAATGTAGGAGATCAAAACAAATCGTTCAAATGGCTCTGAGCACTATCGGACTTAACATCGGTGGTCATCAGTCCCCTGTAACTTAGAACTACTTAAACCTAACTATCCTAAGGACATCAGACACATCCATGCCCGAAGCAGGATTCGAACCTGCGACCGTAGCGGTCACGCGGTTCCAGACTGAAGCGCCTAGAACCGCACAGCCACACCCGCCGGCTGTAGGAGATCAGGTACTGACTAAGTAATGCAGTGAGAATGGGTTGTGAGTGGTGTTTGGATAGCTCAGAATGTAGAACACACGCACACGAAAGGTGAGGGCCCCAGGTTCGAGTCTCCTTCTGGCACATAGTTTTAACCTTCCAGAAAGATTCATCACCTAATGGTTCTCGTTTCGTGGTACTGCTTAACGTTGAAGGCCCAACGGTATCGACCGACCGCAGTGCCTTCCTCAGCTCACAGGCGTCATGGGATGCGAATATGGAGGGGCATGTGGCTCTGCCGTTTTCAGTTTTACGTGGCTGGAACCGCTACTTCTCAGTCGAGTAGTTCCTCAATTAGTCTCACAAGGGCTGTGTGCACTCCGCTTTCCAATAGCGCTCTTACTTTCACTAGAAAAGGAGTGCCTTAACGGTAGCTAAACGCTCCACATATAAGTTTGCACACCAATACTTGAAGTTTTAGAAAAAATATTTAACGAAATATAGATTTTCAAAAGGCATTTTTGACAGTTCGTCACAAGCAGTTCATAATGAAATTGCGGACCTGCTGATAATCGCCTCAGGTCTGCGAATGAAAAGTCTACAGTTAATTGAGAGGAACCCATGTAATGAAACGAAATACACATCTGGTGTTCTTCAAGGAGATGCAATCTGGGGTGTCCTCTTTGATTCTTTGACGACAGTTGAACTAAATGAGGAAACAGAGAAAGTCCAACGAAAAGTGAGGCCTTTCGTCATGGGACCGTTTAGTCGGCGAGCGAGCTTTACAGAAATAGTCAACAAACTCCAGTGGCGGATACTACAAGTGAAGCGTTGTGCATCACAGAGAGGTTTACTATTGAAATTCCGAGAGTGTGCCTTGAGGAAGCAGTCAACAAGTTATAGCTTCCGCCCATATAAGTCTCGGAATAATCAATAAGATAAAATTCGAGAAGTTAGAGCTTATACAGAGGTTTACCGATAATTGATGTTTCAATGCGCCATCCGTTACTGGAAAAGGGAAGAGGGGATCGGTTAGTGGTTCCAGAAGTACCCTCCGTTACACGACGTAATATGGCTTACATGGTACAAATGTAGATGACGCTGTTAGCTATTGTTTAGTCAAGTTGTCAGCAGACCAAATGCTCTGAAATAGTTTAGACAACATAGGCAAGGACCTTGTCGCAGCTGTCACACCGGTTCCCGTCAGACCACCGAAGTTAAGCACTGTCGGACTTAACTAGCACTTGGATGGCTGGCCGCCAGCGTCTGCAGAGCGCTTTTGGAAAGCGGAGTACACACAGCCTTTCTGAGACTAATTGAGGAACTACTCGACTGAGAAGTAGCGGCACCAACCACGTAGAACTGAAAACGGCACAGCCACATACCCCTCGATATCCGCATCTAGTGACACCTGTGCTCCGAGGATGGCACGGCGGTCGGTCGATACCATGGGGCCTTCAACATCTGATCGGACGGAGAGAGAGAGGTTGGGACAAAGAGAGAGAGAGAGAGAGAGAGAGAGAGAGAGAGAGAGAGAGAGGGAGGGAGAGACAGAGAGAGAGAGAGAGAGAGAGAGAGAGATTTGGAGTTAGACAACATATATTCATCGTGCAAAATTCAGCTGATGACTCTAAGCAGTTAAAAGTGTGACTTCCTCAGTTATATTACCGTTAAACTACAAATAGTAAAAATTACCAATTGTCCGCTCAACTGAATATTCAGCGATTACAATCACAGGAATCACAAGAGAGAGCGATTTTTGTCTTCTGGAGGAATGATAATCTGTGATGGATTCAGTCTTTCGATTCTGAGTCAGACCACTGCGGTTCATAATGACTTTTTGTCGTTACTTTCTTACATACTCATTTTAGATCCACGTCGAATGGGCAAATCGTTAAGCAACAATAAATTTCCTTTGTTGGCCTCAGCCTCCTAATATCATGCTACGCCATTTCTGCGATACAGTTACCGCAGACATAGTCGCCAGGAGCCCGAGGAGAGCAACACCACGTCGGCCGCCGCTGAGATCGCTGTGCCTATTATCTCACCTGCCGTCGGAGAAGGAATGACCTACTCCACTCACGGCGTCGTCCGTAAAGCTGAGAACACGAAAGGTGAAAGCGGCCATCTGTCAACACGCTGCCACATAAACAACAGGGAGTGATAGACACATGCCAAAGTCCTTTCATCATCCTCACACGCCTTCATGGAAAACTGACTATCGAGTTTTTCTATGAAACAGTCCTCTCCCACCCTCTGGCCCTTATTTGCTCAGTTGCTGTGTCATGTGTATGTCCAGACAAATTATCTTTGAGATTTGTATTTGTGTTGATGATTTAATAACAACTGTATATATTTTAAAATTATAATCGTTCAAATAATTTGTCTTACTGAAGTCATAATGCTTAGTTATCTTGAAAAAGGTATTGACTGCAAACGTTCTAGAATAAATGGTCCTCTAGCGTTAACTACATGTTTGTAGGACAGTCTCACGGCATAGCGACCTACGTGCTGACAGACGTTGACTATCGAAAACGGTGACACGTGTACGTTTGGCAAATACCATCAGCCTGAGTCTCCTTCCAAGCATATTATAGAGCCAGTTCGTTGATTGACACCAGTGATTTTAGAAAACCAGTCGTTCCCAAACCATTGTATTTGTTCTGAGTGTTTTACCGGCAACTGTAAAACTTAGATGTGATGTATCAGAAGACGTGTTGCTGGCTGGATGTGCCACGCCGTGCAGTGCTGTGACGCGTGCCCGCAGCCGGATGTCGGAGACGGCGGAGTTCCCCAGCGGCGCCTGGTACCCGTTCGACGTGCGCCAGCGGCGGGTGTACGGCGCCGTGTACGCCTTCCAGTGCCTGGCCATCTACTTTGCCGGCATGCTCATCATGGTCACCGACATCATGTTCATCACGCTCATGCTGCTCACCTGCGGCCAGTTCGAGGTACGGCGCATTACATAGTGATGTAGGGATACTTCTGGTAATATGGTGTAAGAATGCGGGCGAGCAGAATGCAAATATGTGACAAATATTTCCTGAGAAAATTTGTATGCAACATAAATCTACAAACGTAAATGATGATATAAAATAATACGTAATACAACGAAGTAATTCAAAATTTCCTATAGATATTTCCTCCTCAAGATGTATAATAAAAGTTAAGGAATGCATTTCGTCTGAAAGGGATAACACATACAGGAACAGAAGAACACGAATTATCACATAAATACATTTTTGGAAATTTGTGGAAAGATCGTATGGTACCAAACTGCTGTGGTCATCGGTCCCTAAGCTTACACACTACTTAATCTAACTTAAACTACCTTACGCGAAGGAGAACACACACACCCATGCCCGAGGGAGGACTCGAACCTCCGACGGAGGGAGCACATATCTGCTAATCTCATCTATATAGGACAGCATAATTTAACTCACAGTCCTTTTGTTGGTTTTAGTACACGAAAATTTCCCTCTGTATCCGTAACGAACTCATATTATTTTATCGTTTTATCATTCCATGTTGTACGTCGTAAGGACTTTCACTTCTGACCATACACAAAAATCTCTTTTGCGCTAACATTCCTTTGCACATATTGCACATATTTAAACTTACATTTCCCTTTCATTAGGCACTCTCATATAGAAAACCTGCCATACCCATCCATTCCAATACGAATTAGTTTAGTACCCAACCCTTATTTGCCATTACATGAATTAGCCAACATGAACTCAAAATTTTTCTCATGGGTGTCCTGGGTGCCAATGACTTTGTTTCTGGATTACACTTATTGCGATATATCTTGAATTAATTGTTGCACATATTCGATTCTCTGTCTTCTTCGAAATGTGTTACCAGCAAACGTTCCCTCTAACGGCATAGCAGTTATTCCCATATGTGTTAACAAATGTTGTATGAAGTTATCATTCTACTTAGTATTTTCCATATAGTCTTTTCAAAGCCGATTCTGCCGAGAACGGTCCCGGCGGAAGTTCGAGTCCTCCCTCGGGCATGGGTGTGTGTGTTTGTTCTTAGGATAATTTAGGTTAAGTAGTGTGTAAGCTTAGGGATTGATGACCTTAGTAGTTAAGTCCCATAAGATTTCACATATATTTGAACCTTTTTTGAACATCTGCCGAGAACTCCCTGACATCACACTTTACAAGTCAACCAATCTGCAACTTTGTTCTGCGAAACTACATCAGAAACCACTCGATTTCCTTCTTTTCGGTTTTCCAACATTACATGATTCACTTACATACTATTGTGAGCTCCACGGTACAATATACATGGTGATTAAAAAAAGAATACCACAACTTTAGGAATTTAAAACTCTGCAACGACAAAAGGCAGGGCTAAGCACTATCTGTCAGCGAATTAAGGGAGCTATAAAGTTTCATTTAGTTGTACATTTGTTCGCTTGAGGCGCTGTTGACTAGGCGTCAGCGTCAGTTGATGCTAAGATGGCGACCGCTCAACAGAAAGCTTTTTGTGTTATTGAGTACGGCAGAAGTGAATCGACGACAGTTGTTCAGCGTGCATTTCGAACGAAGTATGGTGTTAAACCTCCTGATAGGTGGTGTATTAAACGTTGGTATAAACAGTTTACAGAGGATGGGTGTTTGTGGAAAGGGAAAAGTTCTGGACGGCCGAGAACGAGTGATGAAAATGTAGCACGCATCCAGCAAGCATTTGTTCGCAGCCCAGGAAAATCGACTCGCAGAGCTAGCAGAGAGCTGCAAATTGCACAATCAACTGTATGGAGTGTCCTACGAAAAAGGTAAGTTATGAAACCTTATCGTCTGAAATTGGTTCAAGCACTGTCTGCAGCTGATAAGATTAAAAGAATCGATTTCTGTGATTTTATCCTTGCTCAAGTGGAAACAGATGAATCTTTCGTTTCAAAGATTGTGTTTAGTGATGAAGCAACTTTCCACACTAACGGGAAAGTCAACCGTCACAATGTCTGTATATGGAGCACTGAGAATCCGCGGGAAGCAACTCAGTATGAACGTGACTCGCCTAAGGTGAACGTTTTCTGTGCCATTTCAGCCAATAAAGTTTTTGGTCCCTTTTTCTTCGAAGGTGCTACTGTAACTGGACTACAGTATCTGGAGATGTTAGAGAACTGGCTGTTCCCTCAGCTCGAACAAGAAGCACAACAATTCATATTTCAGCAGGATGGAGCGCCACCACATTGGCACTTACCTGTCCGTAACTACCTGAACGTCAACTACCCGAGGCGATGGATCGGCCGCCAGGCAGCCCGTGACAGAGCACTTCATCACTGGCCTCCAAGACGCCCTGATCTTACCGCCTGCGATTTTTTCTTATGGGGGTATGTTAAGGATATGGTGTTTCGGCCACCTCTCCTAGCCACCATTGATGATTTGAAACGAGAAATAACAGCAGCTACCCAAACTGTTACGCCTGATATGCTACAGAGAGTGTGGAACGAGTTGGAGTATCGGGTTGATATTGCTCGAGTGTCTGGAGGGGGCCATATTGAACATCTCTGAACTTGTTTTTGAGTAAAAAAAAAAAAAAAAAAAAAAAAAACATTTTAAATACTCTTTGTAATGATGTATAACAGAAGGTTATATTATGTTTCTTTCATTAAATACACATTTTTAAAGTTGTGGTATTCTTTTTGAATCACCCTGTATTTATTTTTAATTATTTTCTACGTTTCAAACTAGAACACTTGTGATTCCAGGGAAATGCTCTGTTGGTTTTTGTTAGTCTCCTTCATGCCTAGTCTTTGATTCGTCCAACATGTGTTATTTGGATCAAAGGCAGCAGAGTTACTCCCTTTCGTCAAGTATGTGGCCCCCAAAAATCATCTTACGTTTGTCCCTATCTGATTTCTGCTACCCTTATGTCCTTCTTTTTATTCACTCTGAATCGGTACTCTGTACCCAGTAGACGGTTCATTATATTTAATATATCCTGTAATCCTTCTTCTGGTATATGCATGTAATCAATTTTATCAGACAGTCTTTTAAATCTTACTGTCCTTAATTTAAATTCCACTTCTGAACCTTTATTTTCTTTCCTTCATTGCTTATCCCACATACAGACTGAACAGAAAAGAAAAATCGCATCCTGACCTAACACCCCTATAATCTATGCACATCTCTCTTGGTCTTCCATTTTTATTGTTCCACCTTCTTTCTTGAACTTAATGCATATTACACTCGTCTTCCTACAGTAAAGTGAGAATATAAACCTATTGCACCAATGTGGACAAGTAACTGAGTTCAGAACACCGAGACATATTACGTTCATACAGAGTAATGTTGTACACATTGTTGTATCCTGACGTCGGTAAAGCATATCTCTTTAATGTCTGTGGTCAGTAAATCTTTGTGCTACAGAAGTGCTAGCCTACATTAAACAACTTTTGAAAAGCCGTATAGAGAAAAAATATCTTCATGTACTTTTTCAACTCGGGAAACTGTGCCCACAGGAGCTGGGAGATAAGCTGCGAAACTGCTGGGAGATCGCTGCCGCCAGGACACTGCGCCGTGCAGGGACCACGCAGGAGAGAGAGCTGCACAAAGTGGTGGCGCACTGCGTCCAGTACCACGACATGCTGCTCAGGTAAACAAGTGCTGCCACTCACAAGCACTCTGCTCACAGCGCCGATTACTATGACATGCTGCTCGGGTAACTGGCTCCACTCACAGATACTCTACTCACTCTGTGCAGTACCCTGGAATGCTACCCACTTAACTGCTGTCACTCATAAGCACTCTTCTCACTGTGTCCAGTACCACGACATGCTTCTCAGGTAAACAAGTGCTGTCACTCACAAACACTCTGCTCACAGCGCCGATTACTATGACGTGCTGTTCGGGTAACTGGCTCCACTCACAGATACTCTACTCACTCTGTGCAGTACCCTGGAATGCTACCCACTTATCTGCTGTCACTCATAAGCACTCTTCTCACTGTGTCCAGTACCACGACATGCTGCTCAGGTAAACAAGTGCTGCCACTCACAAGCACTCTGCTCACAGCGCCGATTACTATGACGTGCTGCTCAGGTAACTGGCTCCACTCACAGATACTCTACTCACTCTGTGCAGTACCCTGGAATGCTACCCACTTAACTGCTGTCACTCATAAGCACTCCTCTCACTGCGTCCAGTACCACGACATGCTGCTCAGGTAAACAAGTGCTGCCACTCACAAACACTCTGCTCACAGCGCCGATTACTATGACATGCTGCTCGGGTAACTGGCTCCACTCACAGATACTCTACTCACTCTGTGCAGTACCCTGGAATGCTACCCACTTAACTGCTGTCACTCATAAGCACTCTTCTCACTGTGTCCAGTACCACGACATGCTGCTCAGGTAAACAAGTGCTGCCACTCACAAGCACTCTGCTCACAGCCCCGATTACTATGACGTGCTGCTCGGGTAACTGGCTCCACTCACAGATACTCTACTCACTCTGTGCAGTACCCTGGAATGCTACCCACTTAACTGCTGTCACTCATAAGCACTCTTCTCACTGCGTCCAGTACCACGACATGCTGCTCAGGTAAACAAGTGCTGCCACTCACAAGCACTCTGCTCACAGCGCCGATTACTATGACGTGCTGCTCGGGTAACTGGCTCCACTCACAGATACTCTACTCACTCTGTGCAGTACCCTGGAATACTACCCACTTAACTGCTGTCACTCATAAGCACTCTTCTCACTGTGTCCAGTACCACGACATGCTGCTTAGGTGAGCAACTACTGTCACTCACAAACACTCTTCTCACTGTGTCCAGCACCACGACATACTGCTCAAGCAACTGCCGCCATCTTGTCAACAGTCCAGAACCTGTGTTGTTTACATAGTTCCGCGTAGTCAGCGCGTACACAACTTTCCCACTAGAGCGCGCCTCGTTAAGCACAACAGTGCAGGCGCAGTGCTCGTGCGTATTAATATGTTACGCAGCCAATAAGATCGCTGCTAACGTAGAACCTTTTCTCCTAGTGGATCACTCTCGTGCAGTGATACCTGAACGCTCGAGGTATTATAACGAGTGTACAGATCTCCGATTAGAGTCTGCATTAGTCTGTACCAGTTTGCATTAGTCTGTACCAGTCTATAGTCAAGTTTCAGTTTGCACCTAATAAGATTATCATATTCCTGTACGTAGCCATGAAGAGAAATGTATAGACCCTTTGTCAAGTATCAGAGATATGTGAGAATAAGATTAACGTACCAAGACCAAAGGAAGTTCAGATTGTCAATTATAAACAGCCTCCAGAATCAAGTTACGTATTGTTTATGCTTGTAATTATTTTAATAAATGTGTGTGAGAATTATTCAAGTTCTGTTTAAAGTTGGTCACCGTCAATCTGCTACTCTAAGCATGCAAGTGGCATTTCTGTCGTCTGATCAAATGGCAGAAGATAAACACCCCACGATAAGACCAAGAGACAAATTGCTGACACTCGCCTACTTCGTTAGAGCGACGAGTCAAATATTCTGATGGTGTGTGTACCGAAGGTCTTACAGTATGCACACCACAACCTGCTAATGTGTTCATAATCCAAACGATAGGTACCTCACCTACAAAGATCGTAGTTCCTGTTAAGATCTGCATATTTCATCTCCGCTAATCCTCATTGTTCTTTGATCGAAGAAGTTTTAACCATGGTACAACCGGCAGTTTGAATGACACGAGTACGTGTATCTATTGGCGAAGCTGTGGTATGGATTCTCCAGTACTGCACCAAGTGCGGAGTTGAGAATGCTTACTCAACAACAACGTCTGTTATTTTGATGCCTTCGACACGGATTATCAACGGTAGCATTGGAAGTGATGACCGTTACTAGGAAGGAGTTTGCAACATATGCTGAGTGGTAGCTTGCCATGGGCAGCATCCTTGCTGATGCAGAAAACCATATCAGCTTGGTTATGTATCTGAACGGAGCAGCGAATAGTACTGGCTCTTGGTTACGCTGGTGGAAAGTATACAGGCCCCAGGATTCTCGGAGACTATCGATGGCACGTACTGTATGACCACTTCTACGCAGATCCACCAAAGCATGGAACCTTAGTGCTAGCTGATGGCGCATAGATTAGCGGCTTCACCTAATTTTATGTTCCATATATCGTTAGTACAGTTACTGATTTGTGAAAAACCTACAAATGCTGTACTGGAGACACACGTTGCACTGGTTGATTTAGAGAAAGCATACGATACTGCACCTGCCAACAAATTGTGCGGAAAGTTGAAAGAGAGAGAGTTAGATCAAAGGTTGCTAAAGTCTGTTATGAAATTACATGAGCACAACACAGCGAGAGTAAGGACTTGGAGTAGCTGAACAGAAAAATACGAGATGAGGGGTCTGTAGCAGGGATGTGGTCTTTCACCGGCCCTCTTTAAGCTGTTTCTAGGAGCAGCCGTGCAGACTTGCGTAAAAAATACCAGGTTATAGGAGTGACAGTAACGGCTGTCAAGATATTCAGCCTGTATTTTACAACGACCATATTGTAATAGCAGAAGATGAAGATGATGTGAACTGTATGATAAGAAAGCTTAAAGAGGAATGTAGAAAGGTTGGCCTGAAGAGAAACATGAAGAAGTGTGAGTGCTTGGCTACTGGATCAGAAAAAGTAAATAATTTGGAGGTCGATGCAGAAGTAATTATAAGTAGGGAACAGGCAAAATATCTTTCGTAAATATTTAATAAATTGGTATTATTTAATAAACTAGTTTAATAAAGTTGTAGATTTAATAAGGGACGAGCTGTGACTAGGGCAACGAGCTCTGTTCTGTGGAACAAAAAGATAAGTAGGACAACGATGCAGAGAATCTATAAGACTCCAGTTCTGCGAGTAGTTTTGCAAGGAGCAAAAGCCTGAGACTTAAGCAAAACAGAATTAGAATAATCTGCTTGCCACAAAGAGGGATTAATTAAGACAATTCTCAAGCTGTACTAGAATGGATAGGATAATAAATGACGTAATCTGACAAAGGATGAAAATGGTTGGGGATATATGTGACGACATCCAAGAAAATAGCTTATGTGAATGGGCCAAGTGAATAGGATAAATGAAGACCGAACAACATATAGGATACCACGATGGACATCATCACAGCGGAAGAAAAGTCAATGAGAATAGGATGAATGAAGACAGGATTCTAAATAGAATACCACGACAGACATCAACTCAGCGGAGGAAAAGGGTTCACACACGACGCAACAGGAATAATGATGTGGAGGAGACAATGTGAGCAAGGAATATGATTCTTGAGGAAAGTGAAGGCAGGATAAGATGGCGTGGGGGGGGGGGGGGCGGGAGGGGGGTATGCGTAGAAGGGGCGCCAACCGTAGATAAACCGCAAGAAGAGGAAGACAGTTAATCATAATGAACTGGAAGAAGTCATTTCACATATTTTGACGATTTACAAGGAGAAATGAATCCAGCGCCACTGAAGTGCCTAAGAAACTACAGACTAACTTAGAGCGCGCGTAAAAACAACGATGTTAAAAACAAACTCTGAAGACATTTGAATATTACAAAAAACAAGCGCACAACCCATCGTCCACTTTTTATCTTCTGTGTAATACGGACGCAACATTACACAGGCGTCATTATAAGAATTGAAATTTTTTAAAACCTGTCACGTTGTTGCATGTGGGACTAGTGTGTGTGAAAAACGCAGAGTGGTTAACGAATGAACGTTTCTACGTGACTTCTAAACTTTTCAAACGACTCACGCTCTGTGATTGGCATTGAAGTAGGTGTTAACATGTTATCTCTGTGTTACATCCAAGCTCGTAATTATAGTGTCAATTACTCTAAATTTGTGTTATCTTTGGTAGTTGAACAACCTTAATCATTTACTTTCTATGTGCCAAGTTTTTTCACAGTTTCGTGTGGACAGAAGAGGCCGACGTTATCATACTACTTATATTCCCCCCTTGTAATATTCTTCAAACTTAGTTTTAAACTGGTACTTACGTACTTTTCAGTGCCAGTGACGTCCAGGAAATTCTTAGCAAAAGTTCACTTCTCAAATCGCACATCGCTCTCACAAAGTCTCACTGTTCCACAATGGTACGCGGCACTTTCTAAACTGGGAAAGGAGCCACGCAAGCATATGTTGCTTCCCCTTCTCAATCTGATGATTAATAATAATAATAATAATAACAATAATAACGTAAACTTATAAAACATAAACGTATAAAACAACACGTTCCCACATACAAGTATGCACCACAAAATGTACTGGAGAATGATGAATACAAATTATACTGGAACAGAACCATTGTAGCAGATAAAACAACACCACATAACAAACCTGACATCATACTCACCAATAAAAAGAAGATATTAACACAACTAATCGAAATATCCATACCCTATACAACAAATATACAAAAGAAAACAGGAGAAAAAATTGAAAAATACATCCAACTGGCTGAGGAAGTCAAGGACATGTGGCATCACGATAAAGTTGACATTATACCAATTATACTATCAACTACAGGAGTCATACCACACAATATCCACCAGTACATCAACACAATACAGCTACATCCAAACTTATATATACAACTACAGAAATCTGTAATTATTGATACATGTTCAATTACCTGAAAGTTCCTAAATGCAATGTAACATATACTGTACAGTTAAAAGGAAGTCACACTTGATCAAGGTCCGCGTCACTTTCCATTTTTGGACCAGACATAACGTCTGAGAGAAGAAAGAATAACAATAATAATATTTCCTTACATCAGAAGTCTTTGAACAAGATCCTAAATGTTGGCTTTCCATGACAGTTTATTATCTGTCTGAACACCTAGAAATTTGAACTGTTCACTTTCTGTAATCACATGGCCATTGTGTGAAATTAAAACGTTGGGTTTTGTTGAAATGTGAGCTACAACTGTAAAAACTGAGTCTTACTGTGATTTAGCGTTACTTTATTTTCTACAAGCAATGAACTTATGTCATTGACCGCACTGTCTGAATCGGAGCCACTGTTGCTCACAACATCGTTTACTACCAAGCTAGTGTCATCAGCAAACAGAAATATTTTAGAGTTATCCGTAATACAAGAGGGCATATCATTTATATGAATAATAAACAGGAGTGGACCCAACACTGATCCCTGGGACACTCCCCCATTGACCATACCCCACACAGACCCCACATCATAGCCATTCTCATCACTGTGAATAATGAGCTTCTGCTGTCTGTTGTTAAAGTAAGAAGTGAACCAACTGTGAGCTGTTCCCCAAATTCCATAATGGTCCAACTTCTGGAACAATATTTTGCGATCAACAAAATCAAACGCCTTAGTTAAATCAAAAAAGATGCCTAGCGTTTGAAACCTTTTGTTTAATCAATCCAGTACCTCTCAGGGAAAAGAGAATATAGCATTTCTAAAACTGAACTGTACACTTGATAGCAAATTATGTGACATAAAATGATCAATTGTTCTTACATACATAGCATTTTCAATAACTTCAGCAAACACTGATGGCTTAGAAACAGGTCTAAAACTGTCTATATTTTCCCATGAGATTCCTTTGTCAGTATCACAGAGGAGTATTTCAGACGTCAGTCTCGGAAAGGCATTTTCCAAGAGAGTTACATGATTCCCTGTAGAAATTAAAATTTTATTTAGTTCACCAGCAATGCACATAAAACTATTGTTAAATACAGTACATATTTTTGAATTGTCAGTAACAGAAATATTTTTACTACAAACTGTAATTAAAAAACTCTCTGTTGCCGTTGGATTAACTTCCCTTAAGAGTTTGTAATTATATGTTACATTTGTTTGAGTACAAAAGCCTTTTCGTGTTAAAATTTGTGCACCATGGCCTCAAAGGCCATTCTCTCTTTTACTAACAGAATGCACATCTAGTAACGAAGAATGAATAAAAATATGATGTGATGGTTCAGTTTCACCCGGCGTATTTCTTGCTTGAAAAATCCATGGGTGTACTGCCGGTTCATAGTGTCCAACGGGCACAATATTTCGGCGATCAGACATGACGCCATCGTCAGGTGCGCTGACGAACTGAGCTCCTGAGGGAGGGCGGTCGTCTTAAATCCCCTCTCCTCGCGAGAGGTTCTTTCCGCGGTCCGCGCCCGCGCGTCAGCGGTCGGTGGGAAGCTGGCATCGGCGTCTGTGGTGGCGTCGGTGTGATTGCCTCGTCCGCCCTAGTCGCCCGTTCGTTTTCTCTACTGAGCGTCCTTTTAATTAGACTCAGTGTTGGTTCCCATGCCCTGCTGAGGTTGTAGCCGCAATCTCGGTTGATGAGTCCGACCCTGGCATGAAATTCGATAGCCTCTCTAACGACGTTGTCCTAGTATTTAGATATCTGCGCCAGGGCCCTGGTATTTTGGTAGTCCATTTCATGACTTTCGGGCAAACAGTGCTCTGCGACCGCCGCCTTGTTGGGGTAGTTGGGGTACCCAAGTCGAGTGTGCTTCTGATGTTCAGGGTAACGATCTTCGATGGTGCGCATTGTCTGTTCAATATAAGTCATCCACAATGTCACGGAATCTGGTATATACCGGCCTTCCGCAAACCGAGATCGTGTTTGACACTTCCCTATAATGCTCGCGTTTTATTTGGTGGGCAGAAGACAGTTCCTACTCTGTGTTTCCTCAATATTCGTCCTATTTTCCCCGATAGTGCGCGAGTATACGGTGTATAGGCTGTGGCTATCTCTTTCTCCGTGACTTCTTCCGTCTCCACACATTATATTGTAGAGGTGGGGTGGAGATCGCGTCTGAATGGCAGTTCAGAGTACCCGTTTTCCCGGAATACAGTTTTGAGGTGTTCCAGCTCTTGGGACAGACTCTCTGCGTCAGAGATGGTGCGCGCCCTGTGCACCAGTGTTCTTAGCACCTCATTCCTCTGCGAAGGATGGTGGCACCTATATGCTTGCAAACACGGGTCCGTGTAAGTTTTCTTCCTGTGTACCCCGTAGCCCCGGGGTAAGAGAATTATGAAGCATGCTAGCCTCGCTTTGGTATGTGAGAGG
This sequence comes from Schistocerca serialis cubense, assembly GCF_023864345.2. Taxonomy (NCBI): domain Eukaryota; kingdom Metazoa; phylum Arthropoda; class Insecta; order Orthoptera; family Acrididae; genus Schistocerca; species Schistocerca serialis. The sequence goes on from NC_064644.1 coordinate 67,945,464, forward strand.
GTACACTTTACCAGACGCAACCTTGAGTACAACTCCCAGGAACTACTTACACTACATATACAACTTGCCAACATTTTAATTCCGAGACCTGGGACTGGATTGATGGCGTTACCTGGGTGACCGCCGATTCTGCACATAAGAAGACCTCGGGACGTCAGATACCTAAATTCTGTCGTCTCTCTGACAAACCATTTCTGGAAGCTCCATACAAGACGGTCATCAATCTCACGGACATCGAGCTGACTGGGGATGCAGTTTCTTTTCAGGAGAATGGACTTAATTTTGCACCCACACCTAGGTTCACGCCAGTAGCGGACATTGTCAGTGCACTTGAACAGGTTGCTGCGCAACAACCACCTGAAGCAACTGAAGAATTACCTGCCGTGCTCTGACGAGAACTAAACCGATCAAATCGAATATTACCAGCAGGGAGAGGGCAGTCATTCGAGACCTGACATAGAGTTCTGAGATTTTTGTCTTACCTGCTGACAAAGGCAACGCTACGATTGTTCTTTCCCATAAGGACTACGTTGAGAAGATGCTGAGCCTGCTAAGTGACGAATCTTACACGAAGATCAACGCTGACACCACAAAGAAGGTGGAGAACAAGACTAGAGCTCTTCTCAAGGACGCAGATTTAGCGGAGGGGGTCGCCATGATTTGACACCTCAAGGACCTATACCGTCAAGACTTACGGACTCCTTAAAGTCCACAAAGAAGGGGTGCCGTTACGCCCAATTATCAACAACTTTAGGGCACCTACATATTTACTGGCCAAATACCTGGCAGAATTACTAAGCCCTTATGTGGGTAAATTCCCTCATCACGTTCGTAATCCTGTCGATTTCGTAAAACGTCTCGACAACTTCAAGCTGAAAGACTCAGAGATCTTGGTAAGTTTTGACGTTGTTTTATTATTCACCAGGGTGACTCTCCGAGAGTCAGTTGAGCTTATTGGATAGAAATTTGACAAGAAGACGACCGAACTTTTCAAGCACTTTCTGACTTCCACGTATTTTCTCTTTAATGGAGAATACTGTGAACAAACGGAGTGGCAATGGGGAGCCCACTCTCGCCTGTGGTCGCGAATTTCTATGAGGAGTACTTCGAGGAGGAAGGTTCGGCGTCATCCAAATGGAAAACTTCTTGTTTTCTACGTTATTTGGATGACACGTTCGTGATCTGGCCCCAAGGAAGGGAAAAGTTCCAGGATTTCTTTACACACCTGAACTCCATCCATCCGAACATCAAATTCACTATGGAGGCCGAAGCAGAAGGAAGATTACAATTCCTGGACGCCATGGTCAAAAGAAGAGCGGATGGCATCCTGGGCCACGGGGTATATAGGAAGAAAACGCACACCGACATGTATTTGCAAGTGGATAGCTGCCACCACCCTGCACAGAGGAATGGGGTGCTAAAAACACTGGTGCACAGGGCGCGCACCATCTCTGACGCAGAGAGTCTGACCCAAGAGCTGGAATACCTAAAAACTGTATTCCGGGAAAACGGGTACTCTGAATTGCCATTCATACGCGCTCTCCGCCCCACCTCTACAATATAGTGTCTGGAGACGGAAGAAGTCACGGAAAAAGAGATAGACACTGCCTATATACCGCATACTGGCGCACTATCGGGGAAAATAGGACGAATATTGAGGAAACACCGAGTAGGAACTGTCTTCTGCCCACCAAATAAAACGCCAGCGTCATAGGGAAGTGTCAAAGACGATCTCGGTTTGCAGAAGGCCGGTATATACCAGATTCCGTGTCATTCTGGGAAGACTTATATAGGACAGACAGTGTGCACAATTGAAAATCGTTGCCAAGACCATCGGAGGCACACTCGACGTGGGTACCACAACAAGTCGGCGGTCGCAGAGCACTGTTTGTCCGAAACTCACGAAATGGGCTACCAACATACCTGGGTCCTCCATAGACATCTAAATACTGGGCAGCGTCGGTAGAGAGGCTATCGAATTTCATACCAGGAACGGACTCACCAACCGAGATTGCGGCTACAACCTCAGCAGGGCATGGGAACCAGCTTTGAGTCTAATTAAAAATACGCTCAGCAAAGGAAACGAACGGGCGACTAGGGCGGACGAGGCAATTACACCAACGCCACCACAGACGCCGATGCCAGCGTCTCACCGACCACTGACGCGCGGGCGCAGACCGCCGGAAGAACGCATCGCGTGGAAAGGGGATTTAAGACGACAGCCCACCCTCAGGAGCTTAGTCCGTCAGCGCACCTGACGATGGCGACATGTCTGATTGCCGAAATATTTTGCCCGTTGGACACTATGGATCGGCAGTACACCCGTGGACTGTTCGAGCAATAAAAATGTGGCCTATGGCTGTGCTAGTGTTCCCCTGCACCTTAGTTGTAAAAAACATATTCTGCATCAGATCATATGAATTTAGACCTTCCAACATCCTTTTTCTTGCACCATCACATAAAATATTTGTACTGAAGTCACCACATGGAACTAATTTCTAGTACTTCCTAGAAAGTGAATCAAGAACCTCTCTTGCTTGAGCAGAAATATTCTGAAGTCAGAGGCACGGGACCTATAAATATCAAATATTAGAAGTTCAATTTCACTTAATTCAACTGCCTCTGCACAACATCCAAATATCTGATCAGTGTAGTGCCACGATATGTGCACGGACTGAAATGGAATATTGTTTTCACCTCCCTCCATGGAACTCTATGCAAAACTGCCAGCTAATCTGCATTCTGGTTAAGATAACCTCTGAATTGGCATATTATGTAAGTGGTGCTCCGATATAAAAATTATTTCAGAGTCAACATCTATGAGCAGTTCACTAACTTTATATCTAATACCTCTTATATTTTGACGAAGTATGCCAATTTCATATCTACTTGTAAACATGACGTCCTCTGGAGGTGAGCCGTTTTTGAATTTAACTATATGTCTGACTTTTATATGACCATGTGAGTGATCGAAAACTTTGGAGGAGCAACTTCGTAGGAACGGCTACCATAATGGGAAACAATCAATGTATATTTTCCTGCATGTTTTGTATCTGTTCCTTTTGAACTGAAGTGTGTCTTTTGGAACAAAGTTCCATGGTTGGGGGTTTATAATTACCCAATGTCCGCGGAGGCACGATCAGGATTTAGGGATATGACAGGAACAGCTTTGAACAGTTCTTCATCCCTGATACTGTGTAACCGCCCCTTCTACAACAAGCTCCTTGCATACCTTATGAACTGTGAGCACACGTTTACTAGGAAAAATGTATTTCACAACAGCGAAGACAAAAAATGTGCTCATGGTTGTTAAGGTATACATTTTAGGGCCCACTTTTGCAAGATTATTTTTTCTTGTTTTGGCCCTACTACCTCCTCCCAAAATACGGAACGCATAAACGTTGCAGTACAGGAAAATTGTTTTCACTATCGAAGAAACAGTTTTCATAGTTCGCAAGATATGCTTTTTAGACCCAATGTTTACTAGGCATTTTTGGTTCGAATGATCGTTTGTGTAATATCCTTGAATAGAGACCAAGATTCTTGGGACGTCCTGTACACTTTGAACCATTAGTCAAAATGTCCTAACTTCCATAAAAGTAGTCTAAAGCACAATCCCGGGTGAGTATATTATTATGCAGCAGGCCTTTCAGCACAAAGAGCTTTCTTAAAGGTAAATTACTGTAAAACATTATTCCATTGAATGTTACAGAAGGAAATCTGGCAAAATATGTTCACTTTCTGATTTGTCTCTCCCTAAGATTTGTAGCTCGTACACGTTCAAAAATGTGTTTCTCATGTTTAAATTCTCAAGAATGTCAGGCCTAGATATTTTTTTGCTTTCTGCCTTAGTTATTGTACATTTAGCATTGCTGTAGTACCTCAAGATGTGCTCCACTGAACAAGTGACTTTTTGAAATTAAGAGTGAGAGAACTTGGGGAGAATCACTCAATAATTCCTTTAAGATCATTATTTTTCGTTTCTTCTGTTTCCTGTTGGACTGATCACAATATTGGTTTTATCTGCACAAGGAACTGTTTCTCCTTGTTGTATATGAGATGGAAGGTCACTTACATATATGAAAATAATAGTGGATCTTATATTGTTCATTGTGGGGCCCTATAAATGATTTCTGCTCAAATAAGTTAATCTCCCGTACTCCCATTAGTTGAATTACTAATTACAATATTTTGCATTCTTCTGTTTATCTCTGACATTATCCATTGGTAGAATATACCATTGGTTCCATAAGAGCTGAGGTTATCAGTGGTGATAATTTAATGAAGTCAAATGTGTTAGATAGGTGATATAATATACCAGTTAACTCTATTTAATGCTTGCACAGTTTGGTGTGTGTATGTGCAAATGAAATTCTCATTTGAGCAAATCTTATGAAATCCAAACTGTTATTTTGCGTTTCAATCAGATTCCTAATCTAGAATATATCAATTTCTAAAAACTTTTGGAAAATTATTTCATATGAGAAACTGTTAGTACTTACTGGTACCTCTTACAATGAAATATTTCAATCCTCCGTTAGTTATGCGTTACATATTTCGGACAAGACAGTATTTACTATATGTGAAGAAAACCATAGTGCTCTGTTGGAAAAACTTTGAAATGAACATTTTGTTTTGGGAGAATATATATTTTTCTTACTTTTAGAAGGAGAAATGGGTCATACATTGTAATCATTGAATTTTCTGTGAGTTGCTTTTTCAACACATTGTTTTGATTTTTCTCATGAAGTGCTTGTCAATACATTTTACATTGTAATTATGAAATCGTTATTAAACGTGCCTACCATATGTCATCATTTGTAAAACGTTGGAGTTATTGTGTTATTTGACTGTTGCTCTGTTTCATGCTTCAAGACATTTATGTAGACTTAAGTCTTCTATGGAAATTATTGGTTTCTAATATAATGTGCAAGTTCCTTGATTTTGATCAATTTTTCAGACTGGAGTAGTCTCTGTGGTACGCAACTATCACAGGATCTGTATTCGTTGTTCATACAGGTTCATGTCCATCCTCATCTCACTATGGATTAATTTTCTTGGTAAACTATAATTTTTCATAGGTATTTAACGTCCTTTCTGATTAGTTTATGTGTAAAGCTATTTTCAAATAATGTTATGGGTTTATCATGAAACAGGGCAAATTTATCATTAGTTCACTGTAACTCTCTTCCCAGATCATCTTAACAAAGATAATAAATATCACTTGTATTTTTATTGCGATTTTCTACATCCTTTTCGCCTTGAAGATTCTTGTGACCTTGATATCTCTGCATGTGAACATGTGCTTGATTACTGTCTTATACCAAACCCAAAAAAACATAAAAATATGACAGCTTACGATAGGCCACATTTTGCTGTGAGAGTGATCTATTTTACCGTATTAATTCACAAGCACACCCTTATGTGTGTTGGTTTCTAACAGAATATATTTGTTTCAGTGTTATTCAACTTCTTTTCTTTTTTTGTGTATGTGTGAAATAACTCTTTTCCCATAATCTTCATTAGAAAGTATTAGAGTGTCATCTTTTTGATTTACCTTCTCTAACCCTGTGGCTATGTGGTGTTCAGACAGGCAAGCTCTATAAATTTTCCACACAGTTAAGCTCTTTCGCTTCGTTTTTAAACCTTCTTATAGTGGGTTCAAATAAACCTTTCTTGATATGGTAGACTAATTCGAAACTTGCAGTAGGCCACCGGTGTTCAGTTGGGGTTAAACTCTTATCATGAGTCTACATTCAGAATTATGCATAGTCGTGCACTTCTAACAGTGTAATTGAAATATCCATCATTACCGATCATGTTTTGTGTTTCTTTCTCCTGCATGTTTATTAATCAGTGCATTGTTAGTAGCATTCATTGTATGCCTAGTGATTAAACAGTTGTAAGGTAATAGTAAATTTGCTGACATTTTATGTAACTGAATTTGATTCTCAAATATTTTATGAAAGAGTTTATTTCTTCACCGCCGATTTCTGTTGAAGGAAATTATTTCAATTTGAAACTTCCCCTTTGAACAATTCTACAGGACTGTGCTTAACCTGACACACAATATTTTTAGCGCAACGCAATCTGACTTTCAAAATTCCCTACTAAAGAATGGCCCTGACAAACATTAAACTATACCTTTCACAAATCACTTACCTCACAAAAATCTTTGCTGCTCAAGCTACTGCAGTACAGCGAGCGCCACTACTGCCAGCTAAATAGAAGATTCAAACTACTGAAGGCACTAACTACTGATAGGGATAGTTAGCAAATGAAAGATATTAATAGAGAGCAAACAATGTATTTACCTTAATATCATCACAAGTCATAATATATATATCAGTTCATGACAAATTAGAAACCTCCGCCATCTCTCTCCCCACATCCACCACTGCTGGCGGCTCACCTCCAACTGCGCAACGCTACGCGCTGTTCACAGCCAGCTGCCTAACACTACAATGGCGAGTATTACAACAATGCAAAGCAGACACAGACTGCCCACAGCACAGCCAGTGATTGTCATACAGAGGTGGCGTTACCAATAAGAAATCCTAAACAGCCTACTTACATAGAGAAAACATAAACAGCCTACTTACATAGAGAAAACATAAACAGCCTACTTACATAGAGAAAACATAAACAGCCTACTTACATAGCCCCCATGCTCCCCACAAAAATTTTTACAAATGGTGTTGGGCACTGGCCAATACAGATTTGACAAAAATTTTTCACAATTACAGTAACAAAGATATAAAATGCACACACTTATTAATATTATGTTGGTCAAAAGATCAAAATTTCTCACAGTCCATAAAGACAGTCCACATTGTTCATCACAGTAAAAATGCAGAGCTTTTCTCAAAGTCCAAGCAGTAAAAGAAAATGCACATAGAAGTAGTGGATTTCCATGCAGTCTTGAAGAAGTAGTGTTGACCTTCCAACGGAAAGACAGTGCTGACTCTCGACATGCAGACAGGTAATGGGCCACAACAGAGCAAACCCACAGCAGAGTCATTCGAAGTTTGGAAGAATATTGGTAGGTAGGTCATCACAGAGCAGACCCACTGGAGTCCTGGTAGAGATTACGGTATTGGTGGGCCACCAGAGGTGCAGACCCACTGCAGTCCTTGTAGAGATAATGGTATTGGTGGGCCACCAGAGGTGCAGACCCACTGGAGTCCTTGTAGAGACGGCCAGCAGCCATCCGTTGCGACTGTGCAGGTGCACAATCACCATCGAAGATTCTTGCGGAGAATATAGCAAGTCCATAAACCACCACTTGTCCACTCACAAAAAATTTGTTTGACATGTCCTTAGAACCAGCAATGCCGTTATCCAGTCCCTTGCTGAATTACCAACACACGTGCAAACACTATCAGTCCCTACTTCTCACATATTGTCCATATACTATGACCAACAGAAATGTGTGCAGTGAAATGGAACTTACAAGTTACTTAATTTGATGAACTGGTGTCAGTTACAATTTTATAACATAAGAATATAATAACAAATGTACAAAATACATCATTAAAGAACATAACAATATTGATAACAATTGTATTACAGGCTTTACAAAAGAATCGATATAACATATACATCAGTGTTCCAGGAATTATGACATTAGTAAATACATAAAAGATCAGAATAACTTTCGAAACATCAACTTCACACATGAGCATTAAACAGAACGGAATTAATGTCTAACATCTTTACAAAGTAAATAACATATTATTAATGCCAATTATATTCGAGGATAACAGTATTCCTCATCATAGTGAATGTAGCTTAATATTAAAAGAAGAAAAAATTCTATGAAACTACACAGAGACAGGAAGAAAACAAATACACAAGGGTGCACACACACATAGTGGGATAACACCAATAGGAAAGGACAGGGTTCGTTTTCAGTGTAACATTTGGTACTGCAGTCCAACCCAAAACTTCATATATCTTTCCTCTTATTTCATCCTTTGTTTCCACCAAAAAAAATTCTAACTAAGCATGCTTTCTGTGTTTATATGTTCACACATTTCTTACCTCATTTTTATTTTCCATTATCTTACCTCATCATTTATTTCCAAGAAAATCCTACCTAAACCTGTTTTCTCAATGCATTTCTTCCAATTCATCGCAACTCATTCTCTTAGAGGCTACCCCCTCTTAAGCTAACTTAAATCTACTGAGCTCAGATGCTAAACTAAGGGACGAGGCAATGCAGCATCACATAACAAATCAACACCAACAGCAATGCAAAAAATGCAAATTGGCAAAGCTAGCAGCATAAATGAGCAAAAGTCAAATTCAATAACACTATGCCTGGCAAACAGCAGCAACTTATACCTAAACATGACATAGCGCAAGCAGAAAAAATATTACACTAAAATGGCCATGTCTAATACCTATGTCACATCTTAACATTAGAGTGATGCATCACAAAAACTTACGCTAGTAGATAAGTTACCAAATCGTAAAAAAATTATTTATGCAATTCCTGTGAAGGGAAATGTTTTTTTTTTTGTGCTCCCTCATTTGTTTTGGATAGATCATAAAATTATTTACTGGATCTGTAGGCATAAAATATTTATATTAGTACATATATTAAATTTTATTTTAACCAATGCTGCAGTGCAGCTAGAAACTTGATATTAAACAAAATGTGTAAATAAATACATTAAGCAAGCCATATGGCATTTTTCTTAACTAGCAAGGCAATAGCTGTGAAATGTTTCTCATCGTTTCATTAGGCATTTCAGTAAATATCATAAATTACGAGCTCCACAGTATGCTTTCAACAAGGAGATGTCAGTAGCGCGGACAATGGCCTTCCCTTTCTTTTTTTTTCTACCTGTGCCGCTGAAAAGGGCTCGCAATAATGGCTTTTTCTCCAGGCGTCTGACACAGCTGGGTGCCCGCGACGCATTACGTGCAGGTGGTCACTTTGGTTTCCAACATCCTGTTTCACAAGTCAAGAGTCCCTACCCACTATTCATTACTCCTTACCTTATTACACATATACGTATCCATCGACACTCGTCAATATTTCGTCATTATAAATATGAAGCATATTCAAATAACTCGTATAGCCTCAGCCTATTAATCATAAACATACCTCAGCAGCATAATACACATCGTCGTCGTAAAAATAACCTCATAACACTTCAGTCAAATCTTAAAATCGTCGTAACTTCCTCCAATAATTAAAAAAATTCTCTGCTCATGTCAAAAGTGTCATCTGCCTCAAACGTACTTTAAAAATCATAATCCCTTTACCAAATACATCATTCAAAGCTCTCATAGTATCACAATGGTTCCGAAAAAATATGAACAGTTTACAATGCACAGACAAAATACAGTTTCATAAGTATAAAGTTACCCACTGTGTATTGCGTAAACATCTGTCACTGATGTAATAAAAAAATGTTTATCTCTCAGTTAAATGATCAGATAGCTGTGTAATTTGTGTGTTAGAGAAATATGGTACCGATGTGTAAAGTTGTATAAGCAAATACCATATTAGCTAGGGTTCCTTGTGGTTGCCACACACATGGTACACAAAGTAGGCGTGTACCCCCCTGAGGATTTATGTAATTATACCCTCAGGTGTTACAGATTACAGCAATGAAATGAAATATATCACGGAAAACTTTCTTTGTAATTAAAAAATCTTTAAAAATAAATGTTTTAAGTACAAAATCTCTCAAATGCGTGGCCTGTAGCGCTAAATGTGCGTCTTGCTGTAAGATAATTCTGTGGAAGTGTCGTAATTATCGTCCTCCGAAAGCTAAGTTCTGCAGAAGTCAATGTACTTACCCCATCAGAAACGAAAGTGAAATGCTTTGTGTATAGATATCATAATTATTATGCACATTACTATGATCAAGAAAATACTATACTGTAAAGTATTGTTGTGCTAAGAAAAGGGCCTCACATTGTAGCTTACTACTAAAACATGTTTTGCTTTCCAGAAGAAATTCAGAAAAACTGTGCGGATATAAAACAGAAACACTGCAAAAGCAACATTGTAAATTGTCACTCATTAGTAGCGTCGTGATAAAATCGTGTAACTGTCACATAAACTAACACTGTGTCATCTGGTATCTCACAGAAAGTACTTTAAATCCAGAATACATTTTCAGGTCAACCAAAATGTTGCCTTAAAATCTCATTAGCAGTACTGGTAAATGTTCTAAGTATGTGAGCCTTATAGTCGTTACGTAATCGTGCAACAAACAAGCAAGAATGTACAAATACAACACTGTGTCGTCTGTTCACTATAACAATGCATTCGTAATTTCTGTTTAAAATGTTCCCTAGGTTCTAGACTGGATATTGTACTTCAAACATTGTTGTATGTTAACAGTTTCTTAAGTCTGACAAAGCATTTAAGTAATGTGAAGCGAAAAGTTTTATGGCAAAGACAAAGTTAAAAGGCAGATTATCTGTCAATAAATGGTTTTACATGAGAAATGTGGTGTAAACCTTTACTCTTCCTAGTACGCAGAGTTTCAACTTCAACGCAATTATCATGTGGTATACGTCGGATTCTGTAAGGTCCATTGTAAACTAGAAAGAATTTGTGACTCAAGTGTTTCTTCTTATGTGATAATGAATGAGCTTTAATGAGAACTTTCTGACCAATATACAATTTCTTTGCATTTGCTTTACCGTGTAGTTTTCTCCTTTTGTCTGCTGCAGATTTTATATTTTTAAGAGCCAAATCAATTATGTCTTTGTGTCGAAGTTTACGTGTATTCGGGAAAGGTACAAGCTCTCTGATTCTGTTCGGTGGTTCTTCATTCTTCAGTACAAGAGTAGGTGGTAAAGCAGTGGAGTCGTGAGGCATTTCATTCAGCACGTTTTGAAACAAGTGTAAATATCTGTCCCAATGCTGATGCTTTCTGTGACAATAAAGTCTGCAAAGCTTATTGATTTCTTTCATAATCCTTTCAGACGGGTTGCAATGTGGTGAGTACAATGAAATAAAAACAGGTTTGATTTTATGGTTGCGAAGCATGCGTGACCAAACAGCAGATCTGAATTGCGGTCCGTTATCTGAAATGACTTTACTAACGTGTCCAACTTCACGTAACAAATTTTTAACAAAGGCGTTGGATACAGACCGTCCAGTGGCTTTACGTAACGGAGTGAAAGAAACAAATTTTGAAGTAAGTTCAACAGCGACTAGAACGTACGAAAATCCATTGGATGTTCTGACAAGCGGTCCCAAGAGATCAACAGCAGCAAATTCTTTTAATTTAGCAGGAATAATAGGAAACAGCGGAGCACGTTGTGAGACAGTAGATGGCTTCGCCTTTTGACAAAGTTTACAAATAGACAAGACTCTTCGAATTCTTTTTTCCATATTGTTAAAATAACAAGTCGTTCGAAGAATATGATAACATTTTCGTGGGCCAAAATGTGCGTAGCTGAAATGAATGTACCAAATGAGCTTATTAACAAAATCGTCTGGAATGCAAAGTACCCATAGCTTGTCATCAACAGTGCAGCGTTTGAAGAGTATGTTGTTTCTAACCAGGTAATAATGCCGAATCTGTGTGTGTGTCTTTTCATGCCATTTGCTCTTGATGTCCTTCCAAATCGGATCTTTATCTTGTTCATGAGCAATGTCCTTTAAAGATGTGGTGATGAAGTTTTCAAAGGCGACTTTCTGAATGTAAAGAATACTGAAATTTTTCTGGAGGTTGCCTTCTGTGGTACTTTTCTCAAGCCCAGCCGGTGCGCGTGACAGTGCGTCCGCAACAATGTTCTCCTAGCCGGGAATGTAGACTATTGTGAAGCGGAATTCTTGCAGAAACAATGCCCAACGTTTTAACCTGTCATGATTTAATTTTGAAGACATAAGAAATTGTAATGCACGATGATCACTGTATACTTTTACGTGCTTACCAGAAAGAAAGAAACGGAATTTGTGAAATGCCCAAACGATAGCTAAAGCTTCTAATTCAGTAACGGAATAATTTTTTTCAGATTTTGTTAGCACTCGGCTAGCAAAAGCAATGGTTTTCTGAATGGTAGTGTCATTTTCTATGGCTTCTTGAAATAAATGGGCACCAAGACCGACTTTAGAAGAATCCGTGCTAAGGCAGAAATCTTGTGACAGATCTGGATGAGCTAAGATTGGCGCGTGAAGTAACGCTTCTTTCAAAGAATTGAATTCCAACTGTGCTTGTTCGTCCCAGTTCCAAATAGTATTTTTTCCAGTGAGAGAACAAAGTTTTGGTGTAGCTAGAATTTGCATATTCAGAAAACGACGGTAAAAATTTACGAGACCTAGAAAACTGCGGACTTGTCTTTTTGTGGATGGCACTGGAATGGCTCTGATTGCTTCTAACTTTTCAGGATCCGGCTGAATGCCTTCAGAAGAAATAATATGTCCCAAAAACCTCACCTTTGACCTACCGAATTCAGACTTTTCCAAGTTAACTGTAATTCCAGATTCTGCAAAAATATGTAACACGCTGTTGAGGATGCGATTGTGTTGTTCCCATGAGGCTTCTGCTATCAGAATATCGTCTACATATAAGGTGATGTGACGTTTTAAGAACTCAGGTAATATGGAATTTAGCCCGCGAATGAATGCTGCCGAAGAAATGTTCAAACCAAAGGGAAGTTTCCGAAACTGATAACAAACGCCGAAACAAAGGAAAGCTGTGTATTTTCTACATTCTGGATGAAGTTCGATCTGATAAAAGCTGGATCTGAGATCAATGGAAGACAACACTTTTACACCATTAAAATTTTGAAGAAGTTCTTCTAACGTTTGCGGCCTGTCTGTTTCAGGAATAATGATCGTATTGATTTGTCTCGAATCTAAGACAAGCCTGATCGATCCATTTTTCTTCTCAACAACATGTAATGGATTGTTGTATGAGCTTACTGCAGGCTCAATAATGCCCTCATTAAGCATAGATTGTATTTCTGTTCTAACACGGTCCCTATAATGCGCCGGAATTACGTATGGTCTAACACAAAATTTAGTATGCTCACGAACACGAAATTGGTATTGAAATCCCTTGATTGTTCCTGTTTTGTGAGTAAAAACTGTGGAATGTGCTTGTAAAATCTCAAAAAGGTCTTGCCTATCATTGTCATTACAATTCTCAATTGTTTGAATTTTATTCTGAATTAACTTATTAGTGTCAAATGCGCCGTCGATATCATCCCTGTCAGTACTTGCAGAGTGATTGTTAGTGTCTAGTTCCGTAGAAAAGTCCGAACTGTTGTCTAACAGAAGGTAAAGCCGATTAATTTCCTCGTCATGGTTTGAGAGCCAATCTTCAAATTTCAAAGCTATTGACTTACCTTCTTTCTCTAAACTTATTTCAGCATCGTGAAAGTTTAAGATTGCTTTGTATTCATTCAAAAAGTCTACTCCCAATATAATTTCCGTCGACAATAATGGAACAATGAGAAAGTTCATAGAGAAGCTGTGGCTTTGAGAAAAGAATTCAAATTGGTTTGTTGGCGTACATCTACACTTTTTCCAAAGATTGCACCTTGTAATTTAATCTTACGTAACGGAAGTGTGGGGCAATCGTTCGATTTGTTGCATTTGCTAAAGGCTGTTTCACTGATTACTGAAATGGGACTGCCAGAGTCAAGTACTGCCGTAAATTTTACGTCATTTACTGTAATGTGAATCACAGGATATGCAATGTTGTTATGTTTTACGTCGTGTTCTTGGAGTAAAATGTCCCTAATGTCTTCCATTTTTACGTAATTACTAGCTACGGCAGCTGCGTCGTTAGTTTCATACGTGCGTTTTGTGGCTGCCTGCGGTATGAGTCATTGCCTATTGTCTCTTTGTTGGCGCGCGTCGTTATTGGGATTTGGAGACCTAACTTCTACAAATTCACCGTGACGAGAGGGCCCTGCTCTGTTTGAATCCCGCCAGTTCTGATGCAATTCAGGTCTGTCGTTACGATCATATCGTCTGTCGTCATGTCGGTAGATTCCATAGTTTCTTTCTTGTCGGTCACATGGTGCAGAATTTCTCCCTGAATCGTAACTGCGCGCTGGTCCGTTGCGTCTAAAGTTATTCTGTCTCCCTTGATAGTATTTATTTTGGTTCCCGTATTGTCTGTTTATCTTATTGTCTCTGTGATAGTCATTACCACGGAGAGGTGATCTTTCCCTGTAGTTATTACTACTCTGCCAACGGTTGTCATACGGGTGGTGTCTGTTTTGGTCACGATTTGTGTTGTGAGAATAGCCTTGTCGTGTAAAGTTATTACTTCTTTCATCGCGGAATTGCGACGGATGTGACCTGTAATTGCTGTGTTCCTGGTTTCGCGTTCCGCGATTGTCAGTGTCAATTTCTAATTCTTGTAAGAGTCCCTGAAATGCTTCAATGTCGTCTTTGCAACGTCCTGCCAAAATAATATGTCGTAAATGTTCAGGCAGTTTGATTAAGCAAATGCGGATGAGTTCTGAGGGTCTGTATGGGTTTGAAAGATACTGATTCTTATGCAACATGTCTTCAAAATATTTCATAAGACTGGAAAATTCAGATTGTTCGAAACATTTCATCATTATGATGCCATGTTTTACTCGGTCTTGTGTGGCTGGAGACCAATATGCTGAGAGGAAGGCATGGTAAAACTCTCCTTCACTGTGGCAATCGTGAATTACCGATCGCATTCTTACAGCTGGTTCATTCTCTAAGTAGCCACACATAAATTCTAATCTGTGTTCCAACGACCAGTTGAGAGGAAAACAATGAGAGAATTGATGGAGCCATGCTTGTGGATGAATGTCGTTGGCAGAATTCTTAAACGTTTTGAATTTACGTGTAGTAATGAACAGCTTATAGTCAAAATCATCATGTCGGCGAGTCGCATGTCGGTCATTGTTACGTCGCTTCGGCGGTTCCATCTCAAAATTCGGTGCACATTCCCAATTTCTTTCATTACTTCCGAAATGCCCTGTGTTATTATTTTGCAGCTTTTCCGTGTTTCTAAGTCCCTCTTCCCGTGTTGGAGCGCGAGTGTCCTCTGAAATACGTAATTCTTGTATTACCTGTGTTAGCTGATCTTGTACTTCCCGGATTTCTCTTTGGTGTTGCGTATCAATTTGATTCAGATTTTGTTTCAGTTTCCTAATTTGTTCGCTCTCTTCTGTGTTATTAAAGACTACCGGTTTTGTGTCATTCAGATTATCATCTACCTTCGTAGATAAATTATTTAGCTGATCCGAAAGTTCAACTACTTTCTCTGATAATGAACTAATTTCCTCCATGTGTCTTTCTACTGTGTCCTTTAAGTTTTCCTGAGTTTTTGCAAGTTGCGTAACCGAATCGGTAGATGCAACTGAGTCAATTTTAGCTTGCAAGGTCTCATGATTTTCATGAACAATAATTTGCAGTTCTTTTATGGCTGCTTCGTGATTCTGTAATGCATTTTCATGCCGCGAAAAAATAGGTTGAAAATGCTCACAAATTTGTGTTTTTACGTCGTTACAGACTTTTTGACATTTCGATTCGATTTTATGCAACTCAGTAGTTAAATCTTCACGTGTTTGTTCAAGTGTGGTGTCTAACTTTTGAAGATTTTGTTCCATTGTGTCTAACTGTTGCTGTGTTTGTCTCTGGTGTTGTTCCATTGTGTCTAACTTTTTAAGATTCTGCTGTGTTTGTCTCTGATTTTGTTCCATTGTGTGTAACTGTTGCTGTGTTTGTTTCTGATTTTGTTCAAGCGTTGTGTCTAACTTTTGTAGCCTTTGTCTCATTTGTTGCATTAACTGTAATAACAATGCACTGGTGTCTGAAACATGTTCCTCAGTGCTTTTCGGCAGTGAATTTGCACCGGCAACATTCACATTTTGACAAGCGGAAAACGTGTCTTGACTCATTTGAGAAAACGGTGAGGACGCAAAACCTGAATCTACAGTGTTTGCAAAATTGTGTCCCATCATTTCGGATTCCTGAGGCGAGCTGTTGCTGACCGATCGATCGATAATGCTTCCCTCTTCACTAATTGTTTCACTGTCCACGCCATTGTTTGCCGCCCGCTCCATTTCCCTATGCACAATTATCAAATTACTACTTTGAACATCAGTTAATTCATTACTCGGTGGCGCTAACACACTGCTTTCATTTTCACTGTCATTTCTCAGTTTACTTTGGAGCCTAGTATTACGTTTTTCACACGCCATTATTGTCACAGTATTTCACACGACAACACAGAAAGACACAATTTGAAGAGCAAAAATAAGAGAACACATTAACATAACACTGAAAATAATATCTAGTTAATTACAGCTGCGAAATACTTGGTGCAAATCTATATGCATGCCACAACTGTTTTACTGTACAACAATGAAAGGCTACAACTACAAAGGAGATTCTCTCTACAATTACGCGCTAGCAATAAACAAAAGCTACACTAAATACACAAACTACAAGAAAAATCAGAAGATTCCAGTGAGGTATCCTAGGCTAAGGGTCGACATATGAAACTTCCCCTTTGAACAATTCTACAGGACTGTGCTTAACCTGACACACAATATTTTTAACGCAACGCAATCTGACTTTCAAAATTCCCTACTAAAGAATGGCCCTGACAAACATTAAACTATACCTTTCACAAATCACTTACCTCACAAAAATCTTCGCTGCTCAAGCTACTGCAGTACAGCGAGCGCCACTACTGCCAGCTAAATAGAAGATTCAAACTACTGAAGGCACTAACTACTGATAGGGATAGTTAGCAAATGAAAGATATTAATAGAGAGCAAACAATGTATTTACCTTAATATCATCACAAGTCATAATATATATATCAGTTCATGACAAATTAGAAACCTCCGCCATCTCTCTCCCCACATCCACCACTGCTGGCGGCTCACCTCCAACTGCGCAACGCTACGCGCTGTTCACAGCCAGCTGCCTAACACTACAATGGCGAGTATTACAACAATGCAAAGCAGACACAGACTGCCCACAGCACAGCCAGTGATTGTCATACAGAGGTGGCGTTACCAATAAGAAATCCTAAACAGCCTACTTACATAGAGAAAACATAAACAGCCTACTTACATAGAGAAAACATAAACAGCCTACTTACAAATTTCTAGGGGTTGTATATACGTGTAGTGGAGGCCAGGAACGTAGGATTGTTTTCATCTAATTTAGTCTGCTGCAGTCACCTCGTACGTTTTCCTTAGATATGATCTTATCTTCATGATTTAGCTTACTGTCTCAAATATTCTATATGATACTTACTGCACTATGATGACTGTTCCATGTAACGTTTATCACCGCATCAGAATTGCCAATAATTTCCTCTATTCTACTTTTTCATATTATTGTTGTAACCAAAACGTATATGAGACCGCTCATATTGCAGGATCGTTGGTGACATAGAGGACCTGCACTGGACGTCTATGCTCGTAAACTTCGTTCTACAACTCATCATACTGAGCTTTTCTGCTTTCGAGGCCACAGCAGTAAGTACTGTTTCTAATTACAGACTCCTGCGTAATTTCTAAAATGTAGTGAAGTAATCTTTGAATGGAGTTGTTTGTGCTTCATACTCGTTACAAAATACGCCTACATCTTAAATAACAATATTTATTCCCGTTTTTCAGTGTACACAGACAAATTCTATCATGTTATTGTTTTCCATTTGCTCTCTAATTCCAGTCAGCAGACCTGGCGAGCCCTTTAAAAGGCACAAACTTAATGACGTACCTCGTACTGGCCATATTCCAGCTGTTTCTGCTCTGTCGCTGTGGAGACAAGCTGATGGAAGCCGTAAGTATTCACCCACCAAGCTGATGCGGCACATTTCATGAAAAGTAATATATGTAGGTTTTCCTGTCGGTTTCCGGGTATTTCAGCTTGATAAATGAATTTTATTTGTGACATTCTAAGTATGAGCGCAAAGAGATACAGATCCGGTTCGTAAAGGTAGGATTGTTTCATTGACTGTTGTGACGTGTATTCTGCATACTTTCTGGTCGTTTGTAATTCTGTGAATGAAAGCTGCCGTTACCTCTTGACCCGAAGCAGAGGCAGCCGCCTCTCGCACTTAATGCTTCCATAATACGAAAGAGGACAAATTCGCCAAATTTTGCTACCGACCCGTTCCTTGACATGTGTCGCAGGGAGCAAAATCGGAAAAAAGAAAAAAGGAAAAAAAAGATTACATAATGAATCTTCGATAATGATTTTCTTTAATCCAGTTCCAATCTCATAGAGGCCTACCTCTATGACAATCCGTTTCTCATGTGACGGAAAACCCGTCAGAGGAGCATAGATACTTTACTACATGTAATACCCAAGACACCGAGAGTTTTCAGTTTGTTGTACAACTAATATTGGCACAATAAAGAGACATTGGGGTTATTCCAAAAAGAATGAATACTCTGCTGACAAAGAAAACGCTGTAAATATTGTGCGTTAGACATTTTAGAGGAGAATAAAACTTGGAATGTCACTGTGCCATTAGACACGCCATCCTGGCTAGTAATGCGAAATTGTAAAACTGTCCAGTACGCGGTCTCGTAAAACCTTCCTACTGGGATTAATTAGGATGGAAGATTAATAGACAACGTCACGGCGATGATATGGTCATTAGAGAGGAAGCATAAGTTCGACGAAGGGAGAAAGCAGAACGAAGTCAGCTGTGTCCATTTCAAAAATTCTGACCCGTGATTAATCGATTGACGGAAAACTTGCGAAACATAACGTCATACGGCCGAGGGGGGAATGAACCACTTTCCCTCTCTACGCAACTCCATTGTCTTATTACTATGCCATCTCTCTCAGTCCTAATATAACAGACGTTACCATTCACGAACAAAATGGAATTTTGGCGGAGTGATTCTGGGGAGTGATTTTGGAAAATGCCCTCTGAAAATACACCAGCCATCCAGTCACTACTGATATGTCAGTCTACATCTGCATCTACACCCATTATCCACAAGTCATCGTATGGTCACACCTACCTTTTACCCCTTTCCCCTTCCGCCCTTCCTGCATTCAGCTGCAAATGTGGTTCTTTGAGGTTTGTCAGTAGTGTTTCACTTAAAGATCGTCGTGTTCTCTCCAGATATTCCGATTCATGGAAGCTACTGGTGACAAATCTAACAGCACGCCTCAGCATTGCTTCGATGTGCTCCATTATACCTACATGGTGGTGATCCTAAACACTCGAGCAGTGCTCAAGAATAGGTCGCACCAATATTCTATGTGCTGTCTACTTTATAGATGAGCTACACTTCCCTAAAATTCGCCCAATAAACCAAACCGCCCATTCGTCTTCCCTTCTACCGATCTTGCGTAGTCGTCCCATTTCATATTGCTTCGCATCGTTACGTCTGCATATCTAATCGACGTGGCCGTGTCACGCCGCACATCACAGATGTAGTACTTGGTCATTTGCGGATTGCTTTCCCTACTCGCTTTCACTAACTTTAATTTCTGTACACGTACAGCGAGCTGCCGTTCATCACACCAAATAGAAAGTCCTGTAAGTCATTCCGTATTCTCTTCCAGGCTCTCAACGACGATACTTTCCATGTGCTTTAGTGTCCATCTGAAAACAATCTGCTCACTGTGTCTGTCAGACCATTTATGAATGCAGAGAACAATAGCTGTCCTGACACATTCCTTGGAGCACTAGTGTACTCACTCTTGTCTCTCATGAACACTCACCGTTGAGGACAACATACCGGATTCTAAATCGAAAAGTATCTTTCCTGATTACCCCTACGGCGCATATTAAGTCGAAGAACGACGTATTATATTCTTTCAGTTAACCAAGAAAGCAACAACAAATGTACCTATTTATGTAATATGTCGCACTGGCTACTGTTACTCAAGGAGACCACGAGCCAATCACGTAACCGGGAACCTATCATTGTGAGTCAATGGTGAGAAAAATGTTTCTTGTGTAACGCTTCACCAACTGTGGAATGAGGCACCCCAAGCTATGAGATACTAATCGTCTCTGGATATTTGCCCACTTTGGTCTGCTAAAGTGACTGTCCATATGGCCTCTCCAACAATATTCGAATCATTTAAAATATTAAAACCTAAAAACTATTTTTTGACAAGTTAAACCTTTGAAAAACAACGAATTATGTCAGTGTAGCTCTGGGGATGTTTCCAGCTACACACGTTAGGTGGAAAACTTGCGTTAGACAATGGTCTAAGGCCCAAGAGACCTATGTCGCCATGGATATAAATACGGTTCATGAGAGCATGCATTATATGATCACTCGAGCTCTTAAGTTTCCAACATTATCATTCACTAGGATGCCGCTGACGTACTCGCACTATTTGTTTCGGGCACAGAAGTAGTCTTTCTCTTTTCTGCGCATAGTCCAATTATGAACACTATTTTCGGACTAAAATAGAGCGTTTCCTTTAACCATAACACGAGTGATTGAAATGAGTAAGCTGAACTTCAGAATCACACGGCAGGAGCATCATTTGTTGGATGAGCTCGTAATAGTATGAATTGTCAGTATACGTAGAAATTCCTGTTAGGACGACTGTAGTGAGAATACCCTCACTGGAGACTATCGTCCCAACTTGTGGTGGAAAGTTGAGAGCTCGGGAGATTGCTGTTGGACTGTGACCTACGGTTCATTCCCATCTGTTTTCCGTCGTTTATGAGGCAGCTACATTTTGTAATTATATCAGGTACTGAAACTGTACTCCGTTTACCTCATTTCCATTATTAGCATCAGAGTTGTATTTGATATGTTAGTTGTGGACGTGGTTCGTCTTGTCTGGAAATTGGTTGGTTTACATAAATATCATCTCCTCTTTCTAAGAATTTTAATCATTTAGATTTTAATAGTGTCATCTTTCAGCTGTCAAATTGTGACTTCCTTGTATATCATTTACTGTATCAAAATCAAGTAGAAATTAATCACAAAACAGGAAGATATAATTTCTGTTGTGTAACAATTACGAGAATACTGAGAATTAAAGCCATTACGCACAAACAAATATTGTCTTACAAAGCCATGTAAATACTTAAAGCGAAACGCGGAATGCGACGTTTATAGATAGGAGCAGAGTTAAGTTAACCGAAACGGCATATCTTAGGGTGGTGTTTCACTGATAGATTACATAAAGAGTGAAATGAAACATTAATACGTAGGTGGTCATCCCCAGAGACAACTCTACACGGCTTTCTGTAGACAGCAGAAAAGTGCCGGGATAAATGGATAAGCCACAAACAGCACGTGGATGACAGTAAGCTTCTCAATTCGGACAGCCAACTGGGCGATGGATGACACAATATGGGCCACGACAGAAGAAGAAGAAAAATGCTAACGCAACATGCTCTCGAAAACCCATTCCGATACTACTTCTGAGGTGGCCTGTAAGCGTGTGCTCTAACGACTAGAGCTCATCTCAAATCCCTCTGGCTTGGTCACTGTCTCAGTGCACAGTTTCTGTTGCAAGTTTTTGGTGCCTTATACTGGCTTCTAGTATGAGAATTCATATGTTTCAATTGAGTTCGGCCATCTGGCGATGTAATTTGGCAGTATCCTCCACCAAGCGCCAGCAGATCATTTCCCCAACAGTTGAGGTTTGCTCACTATTTCTTGTTATATCCTGTATCTCCTTCCAGTAACACTCCATTTCTTATTGCTGTCTGCGAGCGACGTCTGTTCTTCGTCTACTCGTGCTGCTTGCTCAGCCAACGTGACTAGCATTTCTCTCTTATGCTATGGAATATCTGCACACACTTCTCTTGCTGGCTGCGACCTCTAATCGATTTTTAGGGATTGCTTGGTAGCCAACTTGCAGGTCCCTGTTTAATAACTACTACCGCTGTTCGTGTTCCTGCCACACTACTCTGCAATACTAATTCCGATTCTCATCCTGCGTCTCAGGATTTTATGACTGGTTCTTAATATTTAAATGAAAAGTCCGAAGAAACCTGCACTCCAAAGCTTACACTTAAATTTGGGGTAATTCCTAAGTTTCACTCTAATACTACAACGCGCAGCTCTAAATTTGCCATTCTTTTCCCAGTGATTCACTTAATAATGACAAACCCTTAAAGTATGAAGGAACGCTTAAGTTATGTTTCTATAAACAGATAATAAAGAGATGACAATAATGGCTTGGAGATGTTTGGGAAATCTAAATACGGTTTTCAGAACTGAGATTCTTATCGGTCTGAAATGAAAGAATTAAAATCACCGTGTACTATCAGCTCTTAACGAGAAAATCACTGAAGAAGTGGAAGTTACAGAGCATGCAATGGAGAGATGGATATGGGTAATTACTGGAAGAAACAAGAAAACAAGTAAATGGATCAGGGAACACACAGGAGGGGAAGTAATTATTTCTCTAATAAAGGCAAGTTGTTGTGAGCCCAGAGCATTCTAAACGGATGGTGAATTGTGGGATTCCAAGAGACCTAGAGGAAGACGGGTCACAATCTGTGAGTTCAAAATTTTCTATTTTACTAACGAAAGAAATATACAAATTAAAATTTTATACTCTCAAATTTCCTAACCGACATGCACAATTTACAAACAATAGTACCGCACAATAGTAGATACCAGTTTCTTTCCGTGATCTTTATCAAAATTCAGCATCAAACTTCCGGTCTTGAAAGTGAATACGATGATAAATTAGGTATTTCTCTTTAATTTTTGGGAACTGTTTTCTATCGCATTATCAGTTACTTATGATTAATAATTTTTTGACCAATATTTCCTTTCTTTATTTTCACACTTCGACTGACCTATAGTATTCAGCCTATCAGAAAATCCCCTACTTCCGGCGCTTGAGGTAGCTGTCAGGACCCGAGGGCACTACATCAGTGACAGTAAGTCCGTCGAGTTTTTTTACGAGTCGACTCTATGCACTACCCAGTACGCGAGAGTCCATATTCCTAGTGTCGAACACTTTATTGTCCATAAATGGTATTAGATGAAATGCATTTCGTGCTGCCAAACTTTCAACTACTTTTATTGAAGTAGATCACTATGAATCACGTGTGACTGCAAATTTCTTGACGGAGAAGCGGGTTACAATGGCACGCCAATATATGGAGATAAGATTGCAGTAAAACCATACTCAAACTACACATATGAAGACGTCCCATTAGATATTATGTGTCTCTCACCACACTTAAAGGTAAGAATAAATTCCTGAAACCTAAATGGTTCGAATCAAGAAATAAAGGAGGAAGAGAGAGAGAGAGAGAGAGAGAGAGACCACAAATGGTGCAATCATTTCGTTATATGAATAACTGTGCGGCTTATTGTCGAATGAAAGACGGTAGAAACACCTAGTACTCTAGATGACTTAATTGAATGCCTAAACTGCGACTTATAAGAAACATTTAATAGTCAACTGGAGTAAGTGAAGTAGTATCATTTAGTCCACACCAAGGAGGAATGTAGTGTACTGAAGACTTCACTCTACAAAGAACGAAGCAACTGATACTAACACCGAAATTATTTGTTAAAATTTCATGGTATTATGAACGTTTCAATTGCAAGATCTTACATGGTGTTAATGCAACACTAGACAGAAATCTAAACAGTCGTTCTAACTTATCACTTTCTTACTGATATTTGTGCTGCAACATTAAGTGTGTACACTCCTGGAAATGGAAAAAAGAACACATTGACACCGGTGTGTCAGACCCACCATACTTGCTCCGGACACTGCGAGAGGGCTGTGCAAGCAATGATCACACGCACGGCACAGCGGACACACCAGGAACCGCGGTGTTGGCCGTCGAATGGCGCTAGCTGCGCAGCATTTGTGCACCGCCGCCGTCAGTGTCAGCCAGTTTGCCGTGGCATACGGAGCTCCATCGCAGTCTTTAACACTGGTAGCATGCCGCGACAGCGTGGACGTGAACCGTATGTGCAGTTGACGGACTTTGAGCGAGGGCGTATAGTGGGCATGCGGGAGGCCGGGTGGACGTACCGCCGAATTGTTCAACACGTGGGGCGTGAGGTCTCCACAGTACATCGATGTTGTCGCCAGTGGTCGGCGGAAGATGCACGTGCCCGTCGACCTGGGACCGGACCGCAGCGACGCACGGATGCACGCCAAGACCGTAGGATCCTACGCAGTGCCGTAGGGGACCGCACCGCCACTTCCCAGAAAATTAGGGACACTGTTGCTCCTGGGGTATCGGCGAGGACCATTCACAACCGTCTCCATGAAGCTGGGCTACGGTCCCGCACACCGTTAGGCCGTCTTCCGCTCACGCCCCAACATCGTGCAGCCCGCCTCCAGTGGTGTCGCGACAGGCGTGAATGGAGGGACGAATGGAGACGTGTCGTCTTCAGCGATGAGAGTCGCTTCTGCCTTGGTGCCAATGATGGTCGTATGCGTGTTTGGCGCCGTTCAGGTGAGCGCCACAATCAGGACTGCATACGACCGAGGCACACAGGGCCAACACCCGGCATCATGATGTGGGGAGCGATCTCCTACACTGGCCGTACACCACTGGTGATCGTCGAGGGGACACTGAATAGTGCACGGTACATCCAAACCGTCATCGAACCCATCGTTCTACCATTCCTAGACCGGCAAGGGAATTTGCTGTTCCAACAGGACAATGCACGTCCGCATGTATCCCGTGCCACCCAACGTGCTCTAGAAGGTGTAAGTCAACTACCCTGGCCAGCAAGATCTCCGGATCTGTCCCCCATTGAGCATGTTTGGGACTGGATGAAGCGTCGTCTCACGCGGTCTGCACGTCCAGCACGAACGCTGGTCCAACTGAGGCGCCAGGTGGAAATGGCATGGCAAGCCGTTCCACAGGACTACATCCAGCATCTCTACGATCGTCTCCATGGGAGAATAGCAGCCTGCATTGCTGCGAAAGGTGGATATACACTGTACTAGTGCCGACATTGTGCATGCTCTGTTGCCTGTGTCTATGTGCCTGTGGTTCTGTCAGTGTGATCATGTGATGTATCTGACCCCAGGAATATGTCAATAAAGTTTCCCCATCCTGGGACAATGAATTCACGGTGTTCTTATTTCAATTTCCAGGAGTGTATTTTATGGGCAGAACCAGATACGCCATTGTTAAACCTCTTGATAATAGTGATGAAAACAAAAATGTTATTAATGGTCATGCAGTTCCTTTACTAATATCTATCTATAACCAATTCTACTATGTGGTATTCTGTGCTGTTGTACCATGCTTTAGTACAAACAGGTACTTAGTACATAAAACTTTGGTTTTAGAAGGATTGCTCGTCTAAGTGTAGTAAATATACACTTATTCTTTTATTAATATAAGACAGCTACTAGACTCAGCGAGTACAGGAAATTGGTCCGAAAATGTGTTTGTGTATATAGAAGAAAATGCCAGCTGGAAGTAATACATAAGTGAAATTCTCTAACAAGGAGGTTCAGAAAATGTGTGCTTTTCGTAAATAGTTGTTTCAGAAACAAAGAATCCAAGATATAAGCTCTTTTTGAATATTTCGCCTAGGTGATTTTGGCAAGTAATTTTCTCGGTCACTTCATCAACGTAGAAAGAAAGAATTATCATCAAGCATCACGCTATGAAGAAATGTCTTGACATTCCACAAAAAAATTTGTTATGAGATCCGGAGAGGTGTTAATTACGCAGCAACAAAAAGTCTATAATCGTTTGCCCATTAATATAAAACGTACCACGAGGGGAAAAGCCTATTTTGGGATTTATAGTCAAATCATTTCTTCTGTAGACAAATTTTCAGTTAAAATCTAGTTACGTGTGTGGTACAGAGATAACTGGTTTGTTTTTAAATGTAGGTGTCTCATTTAGAGCATGACGCCCAGTTGCATTAAATTTAAGTCAATGTGTTATTCCGCAAATTGTAAATGGCAG
The DNA here is from genome assembly GCF_023864345.2 of Schistocerca serialis cubense. NCBI lineage: Eukaryota > Metazoa > Arthropoda > Insecta > Orthoptera > Acrididae > Schistocerca > Schistocerca serialis. The sequence continues at coordinate 67,971,320 of NC_064644.1, forward strand.
AAATGTAGGCCAAAGTTACGAAAGTATTTATACATAGCACATGCACTTGGCCATACACATTATTTATGCACAAATCATGAAGTTGATCTAAGAACCAAAGTAGTATGTACTAACTGCAGTCAGCTACATGTCCCTTAAACTTTATCGCAGAAGGGATTGCTGTAAATGTAATATCCTGTTAGGGCCTGAAAATAAAAGCTCGAAAAAATCTATATCTTGTTGCTGGCCTGCACACGTCCATTAAACTTTTGGTACAAATTAACTGATTCAGGACTGGTACTAAAACAGTTTAACCAGTGTTGGAAGTATAATCCACTTCGTCACTGTCGCATTAGAGACGATCCAAATACTTTCTCTTTTTGAAATTTCAAGAGCTTAAGCCGTGGTTCACATTAATGTCAAACACAGATTTAGGGGCTTCCGATTTTGACAGGAAGGCTGTTTACATTTCTGCCTGACATCGGATTCACCTGATTTTGAAAGCGGTGAACGACACGTATAATAAATTTTTAATGCTTATAAGCATCTCAGGCTACAGTCATACTTGAAAATGTGCAAAAACCATTTTGAACCTCTAACTGAGTTCCTACTGTTTACGCTTAAAACCATATCGTTCAAGTCATAACGCTGTTTCATAACACAAGAGACAAATAAATTTTAGTGAAAGTCGTTACTTTAGTTTACAGTTGGTGTAAGACTAGCAAGATTTTTTAATGCTGTCCACAACAGACACGAAACATCTTCGAAAAAATTTATAGCTTTATAAATAAACATCTATGAAGTTTAATTATCTCTGTTTACTTAATAAGTAAATGACTTGTGTCTCTAGCGCACTCATACATAAAATCGCAACCTGTATTGTAGGCACGAAAACCAATTCCATTCGGAAGAAACAACAATATGGATACGGAGAAAACTAACTAAGAGTTTGTGGACACGAAAGGCAAGACCTGAAATAGGTGTGGAAAACGACACAACTCCTACGCTCACAAAAAATGGAGCGAAGGAAGGCAGAAATGATAGGCCATACGGTACTCTTAAACAAAAGGCCTTCCAAACGAAAATGAAAAAAAATCTGAGGAAATAAAAGAGATCGATCAAAATCTCACTAAAAATGTTGTATCCAGGAGAAGTTAAGAAATAAAGCAGTACTGAAAGAGAAAAGACCATGAAGTGAGATGATATGGAAGTCCGAATTGTATGAAGTATGTTACTTTCTTTTTTTTCTTCAGTCGGTCCTCAAACGGAGCCTATACTGAACAATAAAATAAGTACATTTTCTGATCCATTCAATCAATCTTTTCTCCGTTTTTTATCGTTGTATTCGATACTTAATTTCCACATTTTTCGATACAAAACCAGTAAGGCTACACTGTCTTACAGAAACCGGGATACTATCTCTCAATCCGTACGAGAGTCCCTTGGTACTTTGGTCTGAAATTTTAATATTCATACTAATGAACGTACATTTCCAACCAGGTTCTTCCGTGTCCGCGCGAAGATGGTGAGAGATTCACTTCGAATGGCGGACGTATTTCTGACTGAGTCAATGCTTCAATTTGTTGATACTTCTACTAGTACCAAAACATATCCCGAGATCTCCCACGCGCCAATTTCGTCCTCATTCAAATATTCTTAAATTTACGTCTGACACGTCGTGCCATGGAAGCAATGAGGGCTTAGTAGGTCGCTGGAGGAGGTGGCATCATATCTGCACACGCACAAGTCACCTAATTCCCGTAAATTCCGGTGAGAGGGGTCATGATCTCTGACACCATGCTAAATCACATCTCATACGTGTGCGATCGGGTTGAGATATGATGAATTGGGGGCCTGCACATCAAACTGGAACCCGCCATTGTGTTCCATGGAACACTTTATCACACTCCTGAAAATGGCGCATTATCTAGTTTAAAGATACCACTACCACAGGGATACATGATCGACATGGAGTCTATGTGATTTACAATCAGTGTACGACACTCCTTGGCCGCTGTGATGGCTAGCACAAGCGACTTCTAATCAAGCTGCGGGCCTATGGGGTATCGTCTCAGTTGTGTGACTGGATTCGTGATTTCCTGTCAGGAAGGTCGCAGTTCCTAGTAATAGACGGCAAATCATAGAGTAAAACTGAAGTGATATCAGGTGTTCCCCAGGGAAACGTCCTGGGACCTCTGCTGTTCCTGATGTATATAAATGACCTGGGTGACAATCTGAGCAGTTCTCTTAGGTTGTTCGCAGATGATGCTACAATTTACCGTCTAGTAAGGTCATCCGAAGACCAGTATCAGTTGCAAAGCGATTTAGAAAAGACTGCTGTATGGTGTGGCAGGTGGCAGTTGAACTAAATAACCAGAAGTATGAGGTGATCGACATGAGTTCCAAAAGAAATCCATTGGAATTCCGTTACTCGATAAATAGTACAATTCTCAAGGCTGTCAATTCAACTAAGAACCTGGGTGTTAAAATTACGAACAACTTCAGTTGGAAAGACCGCAGAGACAATATTGTGGGGAAGGCGAGCCAAAGGCTGCGTTTCATTGGCAGGACACTTAGAAGATGCAACAAGTCCACTAAAGAGACAGCTTACACTACACTCGTTCGTCCTCTGTTAGAATATTGCGGCGCGGTGTGGGATCCTTACCAGGTGGGATTGACGGAGGACATCGAAAGGGTGCAAAAGAGGGCAGCTCGTTTTGTATTATCACGTATTAGGGGAGGGAGTGTGGCTGATATGATACGCGAGTTGTGATGGAAGTCATTAAAGCAAAGACGTTTTTCGTCGCGGCGAGATCTATTTACGAAATTTCAGTCACCAACATTCTCTTCCGAATGTGAAAATATTTTGTTGAGCCCAACCTACATAGGTAGGAATTATCACCAAAATAAAATAAGAGAAATCAGAAAGGTTTAGGTGTTCGTTTTTCCCGCGCGCTGTTCGGGAGTGGAATGGTAGAGAGATAGTATGATTGTGGTTCGATGAACCCTCTGCAAAGCACTTAAATGTGAATTTCAGAGTAATCATGTAGATGTAGATGTAGATGTAGACAAGCTCCATTGGACCCTTGGATGCCCACTTGAATATTTCCCAGAGCATAAAGGAGCCACCGCCAGCTTGTCTCCATCCAGCGGCACAAGTGTAAAGGAACAGTAAGACGATGGATTCGCGCCCATCGGCATGATGAAGATATCGCGATTCACCAGACCGTGCAACACTTTCTCACTGCACCAAAGACCACTGACGATGGTTAGGTGACGATTTCAGCCGTAGTAGCCGTGGTGTTAACACAGACACTTGTGTGGGTCGTCGGTTGCGGAGGCCCATCGTTAGGAGTGTTCGGTGCAGCCATATTTGTACTCTGCCCAGAGTTATAGTCTGAAGTTAGTTCCGCCATGTTTCGCCTCGTGTCCTGTCTTGTGAGTATGCCCAGACTACGACGTGTGAAATCTGTAATAAGGGGTGGCCGGTTGACTTCACGACGCCTGGACGTGGTTTTACCTTGGTTTCGTCAAGTGTTGAAGACACTCACCACAGCACTCTTAGAACACCCGAAAAGTCGTGGAGTTTTCGAAATGTTCGGGCTGAGCCGCCAGGCCATCACAATATGCCTTCGATCAAACTCAGATAGAATGAGCGCCTTTCCCATTCTACAAACGGACAGCACGCTCACTGATACTTCACGGACCGTGCATGTGTCTGACTAGCAGTCATTCCTCGCCAGGTGACGCAGCTATTATCTCTTGGACGGTCTAATGTGGATGGTAGGTCTGTGGTCATAATGTACTGGCTGACCAGCGTTCTTGTGGAAACCGGTATGTGAGTTTCCCACGGAACTAGTGTGTATCTTACTACGAAAGAAGAAATGCTCGCAGACACGTTAAGTAGCTCAGAAATGCATGTAGCTCAATGTAAAATCTTCCACAGAGAAAACATAGCCAAGGTTCAGTGGTAATCCTACGGAACGTCTTCCTACGTTGAGTAGGCAATAGGTTTTAGATAAATATTGTAATACGTCGATCTACCAAGTTTCAGACATCAGTGACTTGCTGTCGTTAAAATATAAGAATTAAGATGCATTGCCGTGAAAGGTCCGTCGATGACTCAATAATTAAATTTTACGCGAATGAGGAAGATATCAGGCAGGTTGCAGCATAAATGTCTACCATGTATCATAAATCATTATTTACTTTAGAAACAAAGAAAATATCCTTCATTACATTAAGTTAATCATTTCAAAAGTAAATGGTAAATAGAATTTCGGGATGTTTAGGAACTTAACATGTGCCGAAGCATCCCAGTCGATACAAGTAAGGCTATATTCAATCAGTATTACGTAGGATGTTAAGAGTCCCTTCAGCACGGTGCAAGATCGATAAGGAAATCGATAACTTGAAGCAAATTGTGAGAGGAAATGGATAAATTTACACGTGTATACAATATACACTCCTGGAAATGGAAAAAAGAACACATTGACACCGGTGTGTCAGACCCACCATACTTGCTCCGGACACTGCGAGAGGGCTGTACAAGCAATGACCACACGCACGGCACAGCGGACACACCAGGAACCGCGGTGTTGGCCGTCGAATGGCGCTAGCTGCGCAGCATTTGTGCACCGCCGCCGTCAGTGTCAGCCAGTTTGCCGTGGCATACGGAGCTCCATCGCAATCTTTAACACTGGTAGCATGCCGCGACAGCGTGGACGTGAACCGTATGTGCAGTTGACGGACTTTGAGCGAGGGCGTATAGTGGGCATGCGGGAGGCCGGGTGGACGTACCGCCGAATTGCTCAACACGTGGGGCGTGAGGTCTCCACAGTACATCGATGTCGTCGCCAGTGGTCGGCGGAAGGTGCACGTGCCCGTCGACCTGGGACCGGACCGCAGCGACGCACGGATGCACGCCAAGACCGTAGGATCCTACGCAGTGCCGTAGGGGACCGCACCGCCACTTCCCAGCAAATTAGGGACACTGTTGCTCCTGGGGTATCGGCGAGGACCATTCGAAACCGTCTCCATGAAGCTGGGGTACGGTCCCGCACACCGTTAGGCCATCTTCCGCTCACGCCCCAACATCGTGCAGCCCGCCTCCAGTGGTGTCGCGACAGGCGTGAATGGAGGGACGAATGGAGACGTGTCGTCTTCAGTGATGAGAGTCGCTTCTGCCTTGGTGCCAATGATGGTCGTATGCGTGTTTGGCGCCGTTCAGGTGAGCGCCACAATCAGGACTGCATACGACCGAGGCACACAGGGCCAACACCCGGCATCATGATGTGGGGAGCGATCTCCTACACTGGCCGTACACCACTGGTGATCGTCGAGGGGACACTGAATAGTGCACGGTACATCCAAACCGTCATCGAACCCATCGTTCTACCATTCCTAGACCGGCAAGGGAATTTGCTGTTCCAACAGGACAATGCACGTCCGCATGTATCCCGTGCCACCCAACGTGCTCTAGAAGGTGTAAGTCAACTACCCTGGCCAGCAAGATCTCCGGATCTGTCCCCCATTGAGCATGTTTGGGACTGGATGAAGCGTCGTCTCACGCGGTCTGCACGTCCAGCACGAACGCTGGTCCAACTGAGGCGCCAGGTGGAAATGGCATGGCAAGCCGTTCCACAGGACTACATCTAGCATCTCTACGATCGTCTCCATGGGAGAATAGCAGCCTGCATTGCTGCGAAAGGTGGATATACACTGTACTAGTGCCGACATTGTGCATGCTCTGTTGCCTGTGTCTATGTGCCTGTGGTTCTGTCAGTGTGATCATGTGATGTATCTGACCCCAGGAATGTGTCAATAAAGTTTCCCTTCCTGGGACAATGAATTCACGATGTTCTTATTTCAATTTCCAGGAGTGTATTATAACCAAACAAACATTGTTTTTAGCCTTGTTTCACAATTTATTATTAATGTTATTGCACAACCTAGGTTTCTGGTTATAAGCCCATTTTCAAGTACATTACTGTTTCCTAAAGATGATAATACACAGATAAACGTGATCCCAATGCAAAGATAATCTTGACTTCTTAGGTCTAGATGCATAGCTTAATGTACACTTACATCAATGACCATTTTTTAACAAATTGCATCCATTATTACACATTCACCATTTATACTACAATGATTGGACTAAAGTTATGCATCAGCTAATATAATTTTAACTATGATGGACTGGGGTCCAAAGTATTGCCTCCATCCAGGGGTTGTGATCTTATCTAAAAGAGGTGAATAATTGAATTGGTTTTCTCGTTTAATAATAGGTGTGGGGATATACACATCTGTTTTTTAATTTCTAAAATTTCTCATTGGTCGAGTTTGAGTCCCTTTCCTCTATGTGTAGGACTTGTACATCTATTGTATAGTTGTAATTATTGTTCAGGCAACGTTCTGCAAAGGCTGAATCAGGCTTCCTCAATCTCCAGCTTCTGTTGTGTTCCTTAAGCCTGGTACAGATTGATCTCCTCGTTTGTCTAATGTAACAAGACTGACACTCCCAGGATGTGATTTTATAAACTCCAATTTTTGTGATAGCTGGTTGTTTCTCTTTTGCATTGAACAGGAAACCACTTACTGTCTGAGGAACATAGAAATACACAGAGAAACACTTTGCCTTCAAGATGTTACTTATGCTATTTCATGTTTTCCCTATAAAAGGTAATCTGAACCATTTTTTTTTTCCAGTTTGTCAGTGGTTTTCATTGCGGACAGTAGGGACCTGGTTTGCTTCTTCATCTTTTTACCTGAAATTTTATAAATGGTGTTGGACTCAAATTCATTATTTATGTCTATTGTTTTTATTGTGTTAAATTCCTGGACGAAGTCTTCTTGGGACATAGGGATAGAAAGGAGACGGTGGATCATATGACAGAACGTTGAAAGTTTGTAGGTTGTAGGATGTTGGGAGGAAACCGGGGTGAAAGTGTGAGTGAAGGAATCTTTTCAGTAAATTATAAATTTATATTTACTGTCTTCTATCATTAGGCTAATGTCCAGGAAATTTACGTTGCGCCCCTCTAACTCCACGCTGACATTTATGTTAGTGTGCCACTGGTTGATATTTTCCACAATTTTATGGAGTTGTCTGTTGGAAACTTTCCACATACAAAGAATGTCATGTACGTATCTGTACAAATACACAACATGTTTTGCCAGTGGTTCTCTCTTCAGAAAATCCGTCTCCCACTTGTCCATGAACATTTCTGCCCGTAAAGGTGATAAAGGTGAGCCCATTGCCAGACCACCTGTTTGCTGATAATAGCTCCCTTGAAAGCAGAAGTTATTTTGATTTAAACAACATTCTACTGTACTAACAATGCTCAGCTGCTCTTCTAAATTTATGTTGTATGAACACAATGAATGTGACACAATATCTATACATTATTGCACTGGAATAGATGTGAACAAATTATGCTCACCAAAAGAGACTAATTTTGCATTTGTTGGAAACTTATTTTCTGTTAACTTGTTAACTAAATTTAAACTGTTCTTAATCCCGTGTTTCCCTTTGAAGTTCAGCTTCTCCTGCAAGATGGTGTTGATTCTCCTGCCAATCTTGTGTACTGGAGCATGTATTGCTGATAACACTGAACGGATTGGCACTTCTGGTTTGTGGAGCTTCGGTAAACCATACAGCCATAGAGCCCTTGGTTTCATTTGCAGCACGCTCTTACAGGCATTTTCCAGAAAGATATTGGAGCATTGTTTACTACCTGCTTAGCCTGATCATTGTAACTAGCTGTCAAGTCTTTCTGTAGTTTTTCTGTCTACACTGATTGGAAAAAAATCGTCTACTTTGCTTGTATAATCTGTTTCATTCAACAGCATTACAGTCCCTCCTTTATCTGCCCTAGTCACAATCACATTACTGTTTTCAATCCTAGTTTTAAGTTCCTTCATGACTAAGAATTCATTGTTCTTCGGATATCGAGCTTGTTGTTGTTGTTGTTGTTTTCGTGCCTGCTTGATTTCTTCCACACATTACACTTACGTTACCATATCTTTCCGTAGGGCTAGCTCCAAATCTACCCTTGGATGATCCTACACTTGAGGTTTTATTATCATGTCTGGGGTTTATTTTGGCCTTTTGATAATAGCTTTTCTTCTGGCTCAGACAGAGTTAATGGTGATGAATTAACAATTCTGTCCGCAAAGTGGATCGGCATTTTTGGGGTTAAGTTTCCCTCCTTCAACGATAATAGCGGTTCTAACTTCTGAAACGTAAATGATGTCTGAAACCGTTTCCCTAACGGTATTGTCCAACCACATAAATTCGCATGGATGAAGCAAGTGAGTAAGCTGCATATGTATTAATTTCAGTTGCATACTCACATTATCACGAACTCTGTACCAGTTCGACATTTCTTGTTTAATCCACAGTTTTTCTGCTGCCCTCTGTCTTGCTGAAGCTGAGCTTTCTTTGATCTTGATGGTTGCGTTCTTTGGTGTTATTTTGTATTTTAGGCACTGTTTATTAAACCAAATATGGTGACATGCTCATACGTTCTTGGTAAGGAATCGTCTACACAGCTAAGTTAACGTTGCTTGGCTTGCATTCAAAATCATTTTAATTGAATCAACTGTGGGTTCTTGGTGAAACATTCTAAATTAACTAAACAAACACTAGTTTTAGCCTTGTTTAACAATTTATTATTAATGTTATTGCACAACCTAGGTTTCGGGTTATAAGCCCATTTTCATCTTTGCCTTGTCATCATTTTTAGCTATGTATTATCATCTTTGGGAATCAGTATGTATTTGAAATTGGGCTTATAACCCGAAACCTAGGTTGTGCAATAACATTAATAATGAATTGTGAAACAAGGCAAAAAGCAGTGTTTCAGTAGTTAATTTACAATGTTTCATCAAGAACCCATAGTTGATTCATTTAAAATAAATTATAACGCAGACGACACGTACCTCCATTAAGGACGAAATGTAATATTGTCAGTACGCATCCCTTGGCACAAATTCCGATACAACTAGAAGGTCCCTACTGAAACCGAACTTAAAAGTTGCCTGTAGCACATAAAATACTTTGGTACACGAGGTAATAATTAACATTTCACAGGGAATGAATAAGTATTTACACTCTGGTGCGTTTAAGGTAACTGTACTGGACAGACGGTTCGAACATTTGAAACTGGGTGCAACGGACATGCTAACACGGAGAGTTGTCATGTAACAAACGAGAGAGAGCATCTTGGCATGCTTGAAGTGCTCGAAAGCTATACTACCAAAAGAGAAGAACTATAGGCCTATTAGTGAACAAAATTAATTGTTCCGTAAGCCTTATTTTATTATTTACGACGTCCTTCTTCCAGGAAATATACAATGCCTTGTGTTCTGCTTCGTTCCGCTAACATGGACGTGTTTATCATACCAGTTGACCGTAGATGGAAGGCGGTCGGTGGAAACTGCACATTGCCATATGGTTAACACGTTAGCATATCGGTCGTCTCCCAAACTCGTTTAATACGTGATACACTTTAGAAGTTTGCAGTACGGAGCTTAAGCTGCCTATCAGGTAGACATTGTCTGACTAGTACAAGAAACGTTTTAGCAGTGCGAATGTGGACGACCATCAGCTGTATAATGGAATGACGATATGAAAATTTGTGGCAGACAGGGACTCGAACCTAGATTTCCGGCTTATCGCGTGCGGTTGCCTTACCCCTTATCATTTGACTATCTGACCACGACTGAAGGCGAGACCCAAGCTTCCACATGCCGTCAACTATGTGTCTACAAACTGTACTCCTACATCCATTGTTTATAGTCTCGTACAGGGGACATATTCTACTTAAAAGCATGTGCAGGCATGTCGAAAAGAACATTGCATTGTGATTCAGAATAACGTAGGCAATACAGTATCGTAGTCCAGTGGAATGTCTCCCCTGTTCGGGAATATACAAAATGGATGGACGAGTTCAGGTTGTAGACTCGTGGTTTACGACTTGTGGATGTTTTGGTCTGGCCGTGATTCGTGCACGGATAGCCAAATGGTAAGGCGACCGCTCGCGATAGGCGAGGAATCCGAGTTCGAGTATCGATCCGTGACATATTTTCGTTGTCTTCATTCCGTGATACAGCTGATTGCTGTCTATATTCGCAACTCCGAATACCTTTGACGTATTTCATAACGGCTACAGTCGTCGCAGTGCCTGTTCCCTCGGAAATGCATGCATATCCGGAGGAACATCGCATAGTAATTCGGAATAACGCACGCACTGCGATATCGTACCGTATTGGTTCTATTGGCTCTGAGCACTATGGGACTAAACTTCTGAGGTCATCAGTCCCGTAGAACTTAGAACTACTTAAACCTAACTAACCTAAGGACATCACACACATCCATGCCCGAGGCAGGATTCGAACCTGCGACCGTAGCGGTCGCGCGGTTCCAGACTGTAACGCCTAGAACCGCATGGCCACCCCGACCTGCCGTATCGTATTGTTTGGCTAGGATAGCAGACAGTGTTTCTATAGTGAAAAGAGTCTGAGGAGACTGCTACAGACTCGTGAACCCGTACAAACTGTCCGAGTCTTCAAGGTCCGTCAACAGCGAGTCACCGAAAGTTGCCAGAAAGACCACAGCAAGAAGAGGGACAACTTAGAGGCACTGCGGAATAAAAAGCCCAACGAGCAAACGAAGAGCGAAAATCTAAGACGTAGGGAATCCAGAAACGAAAAACAACGCTGTGTTGCCATATGAGTACAAGGGCAGAGTGGAATCGCGACTGACGACGCATCTGCCGCAGTACTCTAGCTTTAGAGTGCAGGGGATGCACCGACAGCCCTGCAAGGGGACGTGGCTGCGCGGCTAGCGCTGCAGCTGCGATGCACTGCCGTCTAGCGGCCGTCAGCGACTTCCACGCCATCCGGCGAATCTTCCAGATAGCTGGTCCGTGATATCAGAGTTCCCTCCATTAGTGAAATGTGTACAACTAAAAATTTTTAGAAATGGTGCACAAAACACTATCTCAAGTCGCACTTCAACAGAAACAGTAGAAAATGCCAGAAACTGCATATGCCGGTCTCTACTGTGCAGTTCTGTATGTGAGTCTAAAATCTGGCAGTAGACTGAAACACAGACGAGGAATAATTATGTTTTCTTGCTACACTAACCTTAAACTACAACGATTTCCCCCACTAGACCGAGCTGGAAGTTAGTCGTCCCATATCACCACATGTTTTCAATAGTGGTTATGTTTTATCTCTGCATTTACATTTCTGCAGCTGTGTACTGAGTTCGTGAAAATACCATGAAATCCAATATTTGAAGAAATGGCGCTGTTAACTAATTTAACGTAGTGTCGAGTGAGAAACATTTAATACTCGGCAGTTCGAAATATTTTCGTTACGTATATGTATAATTCAACTGGAGAAAATACGAAACGTAGATGAACGGTCTCTTCGTGGAGCACCACTTGACACCGACGAATCAGCAAGTTCAAGAGAACTACTGAATATATATATATATATATATATATATATATATATATATATATATATATATATATATATAGGGTGTTACAAAAAGGTGCGGCCAAACTTTCAGGAAACATTCCTCACGCACAAAGAAAGAAAATAAGTTATGTGGACATGTGTCCGGAAACGCTTACTTTCCATGTTAGAGCTCATTTTATTACTTCTCTTCAAATCACATTCACATTAATCATGGAATGGAAACACACTTCAACAGAACGTACCAGCGTGACTTCAGACTCTTTGTTACAGGAAATGTTCAAAATGTCCTCCGTTAGCGAGGATACATGCATCCACCCTCCGTCACATGGAATCCCTGATGCGCTGATGCAGCCCTGGAGAATGGCGTGTTGTATCACAGCCGTCCACAATACGAGCACAAAGAGTCTCTACATTTGGTAGCAGGGTTGCGTAGACAAGAGATTTCAAATGCCCCCATAAATGAAAGTGAAGAGTGTTCAGGTCAGGAGAGCGTGGAGGCCATGGAATCGAGGAAGTACAGTACATACTGACGAAACTAAAATGAGCTCTAACATGGAAATTAAGCGTTTCCGGACACAAGTCCATCCCGTATGAAATCATGACAACGTGCTCCATTGAGCTTAGGTGGAAGAAACTAAAATGAGCTCTAACATGGAAAGTAAGCGTTTCCGGACACATGTCCACATAACGTATTTTCTTTCTTTGTGTGTGAGGAATGTTTCCTGAAAGTTTGGCCGTACCTTTTTGTAACACGCTGTATATTCGTTCAATAAGTAATGCCCCACCTTCTTTTTTTTAAATTCATTATTATACGTGGACAAATGTCCTTTATCGTGCTTTACATTTGATATTTGTTCTCTGCGCTGGTGAAGTTTCGAACCGTTCTGGCAGATGGCAGAGCCGTAGTACAGCGTCAAAATGGCGTCTACATACGACAAGCAGCGTGCTCTTATTAAATTCTTGTGTGCAGAAAAAGAAAACATGGTGAACATCTATAAACGTTTGTGAGGTAGTGTATATCAATGCTGCAGTTGATAGAAGTACAGTTGGACGATGGGTAAAGAAATTTAGAGCCTCAGGAAATGCTAAAACGGAGCTCTATGTTGAGCCACGTTTGGGACGTCCTGCCACAGCCACTGCTCCAGGCTTGCTGAATCGCGCGGATACCTTTATTCGTGCCGACTGGCTCATCACAACTCGACAATTGGCTTTGCATTTATCGGTCAGCATTGGTAGTGAGTCTGCAACGATCGAGATTCTCAGATTTTCAAAGAAGTGCTCACGATGGGTTCCACGAATGTTCACAGTGGACCAAAGCCTCAAGGAAAGGCCATTTCATCTGGTTGTTGGAACGTTTTGAGACCAACGGAGAGGCCTTCCTGTCACGGATCGTTACGGGGAACGAAAGCCGGGTGCACCACTTTGCACCGGAAACAAAAAGGCAGTGGAATCAAAGTGGAGCGGCATCATCCTAATTCACCATAAATGAAGAAATTTAAGACGACCCCCTCTGCCAGAAAAGTCGTGGTGACAGTCTTCTGAAATTGTGATGACGTCATTCTCGTGGATGTGATGCCAAGGGGGTCAACCATCAATTCAGAGGCATACGTGAAGAGATTGAGTAAACTCAGGAAGCGTTTCCGACGTGATCGATCGGACAAGAAGCCAGCAGAAATCTTGCTCCAACACGATAATGCACGCCCACACATAAGTCTGCGAAACCGGAAACACATCGCCAAATTGGATTGAACATTTCTGCCTCATCCACCCAACAGTCCAGATGTGGCACCTTCAGTTTTCCGTCTCTGTGGGCCGCTTAAATATTCTCTATGGGGAACACACTTTGAAGACGACGAGAGTGTCAGTCATGCAGCGGAAACATGGACACGCCTACAGGACAAGAGCTTATACCAGTAGGGAATACAAGCTCTTCCACAACGTTGGCGTACGGCCATAGAATGTGTTGGATACTACGTAAAAAAATAATAAGACGTGTACAAGACATGTTGATGTAGATTGTCACCAAATTCTGCCTCTTAACAATTAATATATTCTGAAAAAGAAAATATTTGGCTTTACTTTTTGAACGACCCTCGTGTATTATATGTATTCTGTAAATTTTGACCCACAGTGAATCAGATCAGGAAATTCTTAGGGCATTTAGCCATTGCGTGCCAGGGACAAATTTCATACACTTGCTGTACAGTTACTGTAACCTTTTGCTGTAAACCACAAAAACTTGCTAAACGAAGGTTCCTTCCAAACACATGGCGAAAAATATCAATCACTTCAGTAAATGATTCATGTTACTAATGATGAAATATGGTGTATTTAGGTAAGCTCCAACAAGAACGCTACACACACCTCGAAATGAATTTATACCAAGTATACAAGCCAAATATCGGGAGCAAAGCAGCACATTGGTGTGTTACGATCGTCGGAAATAGAACACCAATTATATGTTGCATATCCAACGACACAGGGGTTGTGTGATCACAATTTCAGATAAACCATCGTAAAATCCTAGTCAAGCGTCGTTGCAGCACCTTATTGCTCCTCGCCACTCTCTGGTAAAACCAACGAAGTACATAACTATCCAGGATATTGGTAGGGATATGAGCCTATATTCCTAGAACTAGTACAATTTTGTGCCAATGTAACCCCTCCTCACATAAGGTGACTACTGTATTAAAGCACAGTATTTCACCATATATGGTGCTTAAAGAGTACCCTGGCGTTAGGACAGGTTAATTTGTAGCCGATGAGACCATATTACTAACTTCTGTAAGGGAATCGTTTGTTGAACGAACTACAAGAGGAAGTCGAATGAAAGCATTTGTTTCTAATTTCTTTTGCTGAACCAAAGTGGGACGTAAGCTTATCATTTCTCGATTTAATCTCCCTGTCGTTTAACACACTTCTTCTGGTGCGTATGAAGTGCAAGGATTGCCCTTTTAAAAAAAAGAAAAAAAAAAAGGAAACAAGTATTTTGATCGTGTCCGCAGTTACTCGTGCATCGCCCGCTGGATGGTTGGTTGGTTTTGGCGGGAGAGGACCAAACTGCGAGGTCATCGGTCTCATTGGATTAGGGAAGAATGGCGATGGAAATCGACAGTGCCCTTTCAAAGGAAGGCATTTTCCAGAAGCGATTTAGGGAAATCACGAAAAACCTAAATCAGGAGAGCCGGGCGCGGGTTTGAATCATCGTGCTCCCGAATGCCAATCTGGTGTGCTAACCAGTGTAACACTTGGCTTGGTCATAGCCAGCCATACCTGTTCATCGGTACAAAATTAGTTACCTCCACATCTCTCTCAGGGGTCCAACCATATGATGATCAATCGGTTCGAGGTCTGATGCGTACGCTGAATGTGGCTGAGTATCGAAGTTGCAGGACTGAGCTGTCATGCCACCCATCTTGCAGACACTTTAGGAAACTCGAGCACTTCAAAAGTGATACGAAGTGCTGAGTCATTATCTTTCAAATATGCAGCTGATTCATCCACCGTCAAACGGCGCCTTTCCCCAACAATGGCTTCAGCTGCCGCAGTATACTCTGGTGCCACAATGCGGTGTGCCTGACACGGTAGCTGAGTTACCCACGTTCCGAACTTACTGCTTCATTTTCACTCATACACTTGCTGCAGCGATAGACATGCAACAAAGCACTGGACTTTCATTCGTCGATTGATTTCAATACGCTTCGTACCTTCACTGCCCTGGTCGCAAGCGGGTCAGCCATTTTGAACTGGTATTGTGGCCGCGTTTCGCTTTTCTGTAGTATGCCGCCGCCTCTGAGGCTTTCTTTACGCCAGATTCATCACCGTAACACTTCTCCATGACGTCACTATGACTTGTACATCCCCAGTTCCGACCATTTTGGGACGTCTATCGAGTTTCGTGGTCGTATCGTGTTCTGAAAAGCGAGAGGAGCGATACTTAATAGGTTTCAAAATCACTACGTATGCCCTACGAATACATGTTGCTTTAAAATTTTAGGAGCTCTCGACAACGTGTAAAAATATAACGGCAGTTGAAGTGTTCGTGACATTTAAATGCAGAAGAGAGTAACGGTTACCAAGTGTCCACAGTGGCGAGGTGGTTCAAGTATCAGATTATGAAAATAAGTTTAGCTGCTACATCGGTTCGTATCCTATAACATACAAATTTATGTAGGGAAGTTATGGTATGTAATACTTGATGTAACTTAGACATGAGATCGCTTTCTTCCAAAAGTGAGCTGTTATTCTCAACAATTTACAAATTTAACGTTAAAGGTGAAAATGCCAGTAAATTCTCAAAATATGTTTATTACCTCGTGAAACAACGCAAATGTAACTCAAAATAAAGCCCACAGAGAAGGCGTACATTAGGGAAAAGAGTTAAAACGTAACTTTTCCTTAGTTGTGTATTAAGTATAAAAGAAAATTTACTGCCTAGTTACTTTAGGTTACTTTGTTCCAAACAAGAACCTCTTATACACCTGCAGGCGAAATGTGTTCTGCTACTGGTACAGGAATGTCCCAGCGCTGTTTTTTATCGTTGTTTCAGTTAACAAGCGCGAAGGTTCAAATGTCTATGGGCATTATGGGACTTCACATCTGAGGTCATCAGTCCTTTAGACTAAGAACTACTTAAGCCAAACTAACCTAAGGACATCACACAGATCCATACCCGAGGCAGGATTCGAACCTGCGACAGTAGCGCAGCGCGTTTCCGGACGGAAGCGCCTAGAACCGCTCGGCCACATAGGCCGGCAAGGGCAAAGGAATAAGTTAATTTTTCTCCCAGCGAATTATAATTTTTCGCACGACTGAGAACGTACTTCACACAACGACACACTATTACTGTTGAGGAAAGTTATTATCAAGTTCTTTTTGTAATACATAATTACGGTATGTAAATAACGAGTATGAAGTAGGTGGGTTCTTACTTTCAAAGAAAGGAAAGGCAACAACAGCTTCCAAAATTGTAATGAATGCACCGACTGAAGCTATGGTTTCTTGCTTTCATTCGTGAGCATGAAGAGATACCAGTAACACAGTCACAATGTTACTCTGTATATACTATCTTTTAACGGGTTCGGAAGAGTGTTACGGTAATACTACATTCGTTGCTGTGGTGAGCAAAGAGCTATTATCTTATATATGCAACTAAACAAAATTACGTTACGTGTTGGCTCCTCAAATGAATAAACAGATCAACTGAAACGAAGTCAATAAACAGGTCAAATGAGAGACGATGTCACTTATCTGCTGGTACTCAGCCAGTAAGTCAGTTTCAAATTTTTAATATTAGTGAGGCGCACAAAATGGGTCGGTATTTGCAGAACATTTCTGAAAAGAACAGAACTTCGTTACCAAAATATTGTATTGTATCGTCTTGTATGTTAACCGGAGGCCTAGAAACGACGGAGAGGCTCCGTCCTCGCCGTAGCCGCATTGGACCACAACCCAAAGGCGACTACCGCAGTCCACTTCAATCCCTCCGCCGCCTCACACCGAACCAATATTTCAGGGTTGTTGTGCGGTTCGGCCCCCGGTGGACGCCCCCCGGGAACGTCTCACACCAGACGAGTGTAACTCCTATGTTTGCGTAGTAGAGTAATGGTGGTGTACGCGTACGTGGAGAACTTGTTTGCGCAGCAATCGCCGACGTAGTGTAGCTGAGGCGGAATAAGGGGAACCAGACCGCACTCGCCGAGGCAGATGGGAAACCGCCTTAAAAACCATCAACAGACTGGCCGGCTCACCGGACCTCGACACAAGTCCACCGGGCGGATTCGTGTCGGGGACCAGGCGCTCCTTCCCACTCCGGAAAGCCGTGCGTTAGACTGCTCGGCTAGCCGGGCTAGCTACCAACATATTACTATCAAGCTTGTAAATAAATGGGAATTGAAAACAGCAACAAGACACCATATTTCAGATCGGTAAACTGCTATAACAAAAAGAGCCTCTTTGTGGTGACGTGTATCACCACGATGACGGTGCTAACCCCCAAATGAAATCGCGATACTATAGACTCACCGTGGTGAAAACTGACCTTGGCGTTAACACAAGATGGATTCCGGTTCCACGGGAAGCTCAACATGCGCAGACGCGAGACGACAACGGAAGTCGATGGAAGTTCCCGACCGTCGAAAGTGGGCATGTATGCGTCATGGTGACGTCACGAAGAAACGTTGCCGAGGTGAATGTAGCGTCTCCAATTATTCACATCGTTGTTATCAGTATCGCCAACATTCAGAAGCATGAAGCGAAATGTCGATTTTTAATTACCAGTTAAAGTTGTCATTTGATTCTCCATCTTATACACTACAGCGCATTAAAAATGCTACACTACGAAACCACGAAGATGACGTGCCATAGACGCGATATTTAACCGACAGGAAGAAGGTGCTATGATATGCAAATGATTAGCTTTTCAGACCATTCACACAAGGTTGGCGCCGGTGGCGACACCTTCAACGTGCTGACATGAGGGCCGGCCGCGGTGGTCTAGCGGTTCTGGCGCTGAAGTCCGGAACCGCGGGACTGCTACGGTCGCAGGTTCGAATCCTGCCTCGGGCATGGGTGTGTGTGATGTCCTTAGGTTAGTTAGGTTTAAGTAGTTCTAAGTTCTAGGGGACTTATGACCTAAGATGTTGAGTCCCATAGCGCTCAGAGCCATTTGAACCATTTGCTGACATGAGGAAAGTTTCCAACCGATTTCTCATACACAAACAGCAGTTGACAGGCGTTGCCTGGTGAAACGTTGGGATGCCTCGTGTAAGGAGGAGAAATGCGTACCATCACGTTTGCACTTTGATAAAGGTCGGATTGTAGGCTATCGGGATTGCGGTTTATCGTATCGCGACATTGCTGCTCGCGTTGGTCGAGATCCAACGACTGTTAACAGAATATGGAATCGGTGGGTTCAGGAGGGTAATACGGAACGCCGTGCTGGATCCCAACGGCCTCGTATCACTAGCAGTCGAGATGACAGGCATCTTATCCGCATGGCTGTAACGGATCGTGCAGCCTCGTCTCGATCCCTGAGTCAATAGAAAAGGACGTTTGCAAGACAACAGTTCGACGACGTTTGCAGCAGCGTTGACTATCAGCTCGGAGACGATGCCTGCGGTTACCCTTGACGGTGCGTCACAGACAGGAGCACCTGCGATGGTGTACTCAACGACAAACCTGGGTGCATGAATGGCAAAATGTCATTCGGATGAGTCCAGGTTCTGTTTACAGCATCATGATGGTCGCATCCGTGTTTGGCGACATCGTGGTGAACGCACATTGGAAACGTGTATTCGTCATCACCATACTGGCGTATCACCAGGCGTGATGGTATGGGGTGCCATTGGTTACACGTCTCGGTCACGTCTTGGCACTTTGAACAGTGAACGTTACTTTTCCGATGTGTTACGACCCGTGGCTCTACCCTTCATTCGATCCATGCGAAACCCTACATTTCAGCAGTTAATGCACGACCGCATGTTGCAGGTCTTGCACGGGCCTTTCTGGATACAGAACACGTTCGACTACTGTCCTGGCCAGCACGTTCTCCAGATCTCTCACCAATTGAGAACGTCTGGTCAATGGTGGCCGAGCAACTGGCTCGGGACAATACGCCAGTCACTACTCTTGATGAACTACGGTATCGTGTTGAGGCCGCATTGGCAGCTGTTACCTGTACACGCCATCCAAGCTCTGTTTGACTCAATGTCCTGGCACATCAAGTCCGTTATTACGGCCCGAGGTGGTTGTTCTGGGTACTAATTTCTCAGGATCTATGTACCCAAATGGCGTGAAAGTGTAATCACGTATCAGTTCTAGTACAATATATTTGTCCAATGAATACCCGTTTATCATTTGCATTTCTTCTTGGTGTAGCAATTTTAATGGCCAGTAGTGTAATTTGCATCCAGGTGCACAACTTATTTTTAAGTATTGAAAATACTCAAGAATTGACAGTTTCGGTCCAGGGACAGACGCGGCTGACCCGTGCAGCAAGGCTACCGGAGCCTGCGTCCCAGTGTGAGGTGGAGATTGTAGGCAGTGCTGGGGGGCGCCTGTTGCAGGAGGAGGCGGTGTCGCGCGCCGTCTACGAGTCCCAGTGGTTCGAGGCGCCGCAGAGCGCCAAGCGCAGCCTCGGCATCATCGTGATGCGCTCCCGCCTGCCGCAGCGCGTCACCGTCGGCAAACTGGTCGCCCTCAACCTCGTCACCTTCAGCGAGGTAACCACCGACACCCTGCTAACTACTTAATACTTGCTCCTGTCATCGTAAGAAAAAATTCCTAGTATTGCAGCTTCCACCAAAACGAACCATTAAGATACCCTTCATCTTCGTGATAGGAATTTAAACTTCTCGCTCATCTTCTAAACGGGAAAGACCAATTACCTGCATTAATTTTACCGTCGTTCCAGAATCACAAAATATGTTGGAGACCAATATTTTTGTTTTTTTTTTTAATATTCATACTGTCCTGTACAAGAACTCCTATATGTACAATTATTCCTTCTTGCGAGTAATATGTTGAAAGTAGAGACATGATGCGCAACATTTTCATTTCAAACAGGGCTCCTTTTCCCTTGTGTATCTGGGATATATACTCCCTTCCTCGGAAACGCGATAAAACAAGAACAAATAATGCTTACATTTGTTCCAAGACACAGTCGTGAATTATTTTAATGGGTGTTTGTACGTCATTAACTGCATGACAGCACTTATTAGTACGAAAAGAACAAAAAAAACATTGCTACCGTTTCTCCGAATAAAATTAAAAACAACAAAAAAATTTTAATGAGGTTTTGGAAGAGAAACTATGAATTCAGAGGGAAAATTGAAAGCTGAAGTTAATAGCACGGGGGAAAAAGAACAAATAATGTCAGAAATAGGCCATCATAAACACAAAATTTTGGAATCGTAAACGTATATGGGTCTGTGCAGCAGTAATGTAATAAGACATGGAACTATAGCTTGACAGAGCAACAAACAACATGAGTGCTGTTAAACGATATTTATTTTCGTACATGCAGGATATAAAATTTGTTGCATGCTCAAAACTAGAGTATACTGTGTCATTTAAAAGCTAGTGTTGTTCCAAACAGGCCATAAGATTGTTATCCGCAGAGGATTTAGTGTTAATTTTCAGTAGCAGAAATTCATAAAGCTTCATTTACGTAACAAGATAATCAGTGGACGAACTACGGTACCGAAAGAAACTGAGTTTCAGTATGATATCCCTGTCGTACGTCTGTTTACCTTGAATAAATTTGTGATTTTCGTTTAGTTAAACTTAGTTTGTGACAGCGAAACTTGGGGGTCATTGAAGGGAGCTGTTTTATGTGTTACAGACCCTCAGCCGGGCTTTCTCGTACTTCACAGTGCTGCGGCAGATCCGGACGAGCAACTGAAACTGTGACCGACGGAAAGAAAGGAAGATTACTGCAGGAATAGTCTCTTGCTTTAAGATTGTAGTCCAGCTGCAGATAGATGCCAGTCACTTGGATCACTGTCATATAAAAGTAGGCTGTTCTGAAATTAAACTCGAGCACAATACAAGAAGAGAATACATTATGTTCAATATTTAATTGTCGTTAATATGTACAAACTCACACTAAATTAGACACGATGTACCTATTCACTTCAGTGTTTCACAAACAAAAAGGTAAACGTATTTGAGTGCTTGAAATTCAACTAGCTTGCTGACACATATACTCAATTAAAAGATATAAAAATCATTCTGCATCATTTTTAAATACTTCTTCCCTTTCATGTTTTGTTAATTACGGAGTAAGAGTTCCGATACAGGTCCGACTTGCATCGTAGTTAACACTGAGATGATGTAGTCCTGTTCTCAAGGGGTACGATTCATTGTGAACAGAAAGTTAGGGCATAGAGTGAACTACTGTGATCACTTCAGTGATACTGTTCTTCTCATCAGATTAGCCGGAAAATCAACGCCGACTCCTATAGTTGTGATATACAGGGTGATATAATTAAAGTTAAACTTTGAATCCGCTGTAGATATAACACCACTGGTAAGAATGACGTAAAATTGCAACGTAATATTATCTGGGAAGGGGGAAAACGTATGGTGGAAGAAAACTATATAGTCACAGAATGCAGAAATAGATGTCTCTTTAAGCATCATAATTTAATAGTGGTCGACTACAAATGACAAATGAATCGTACAACAATGTCTAAGGTGTACGTTTGACGTTAAACAAACTGTACCAATCAGTGTGCATGGGTGTACAGGTGTGATACTGTTAGTTTCGTAAGTCCAGCCAACAAGTCAAGATCATATCACATCGGATGGGAAAAATTGGTTTTTAATTCTCCTGAGCCCAATAACCGTATAAAAACATCACTCACATCGAATTTTAATTGCCCTGGGGGCAAAATCCGCATACAAAGCATGAATCACATCGGTCTTTAACTTTCCTGAGGCCAAAAACCGCATAAAGAGCATCATTCAAGTCAAATCGGATTATTAATTTCCGCGTGACTGGCGCAAAACATGTTCAATATGCTGTCCACCGTTATCTGCTATCGAATCAAGAAACCGGCCGAAGTGGCCGTGCGGTTAAAGGCGCTGCAGTCTGGAACCGCAAGACCGCTACGGTCGCAGGTTCGAATCCTGCCTCGGGCATGGATGTTTGTGATGTCCTTAGGTTAGTTAGGTTTAACTAGTTCTAAGTTCTAGGGGACTAATGACCTCAGCAGTTGAGTCCCATAGTGCTCAGAGCCATTTTTGAATCAAGAAACAACACGTTCCACAACTGACAGAAGTGTTTCCGGGGTCAGGCTCAGAATGTGATGCGCAATGCGTGCCCTTCAATGCAGCTAAGTTTGCAATCAGAATACTGAATACGACATCTTTCAGGTAGCCCCACAACCATAAGTCACACGGATTAAGACCAGGTGATCGGGACAAGCCAGTCTGAAGGGAAAATAGCGGCTGATAATTCTAGCATACTCGAAATGGTACTTCGGCAGCAGCTTGTCCGCCCCCGGTAGCTGAATGGTCAGCGCGACAGACTGTCAATCCAAAGGGCCCGGGTTCGATTCCCGGCTGGGTCGGAGATTTTCTCCGCTCAGGGTCTGGGTGTTGTGTTGTCCTAATCATCATCATTTCATCCCCATCGACGCGAAAGTCGCCGAAGTGGCGTCAAATCGAAAGACTTGCACCAGGCGAACGGTCTATCCGACGGGAGGCCCTCGTCACACGACATTTCATTTCAGCAGCAGCTTAACTGGATTTGCAATGTGCGGAGGTGCACCATCTTTGACAAAAATGATCCCATCCACGCATCCACGCTGTTGGAGAGCTGGAATGACGTGGTTGCGCAAAAGACACTCATAGCTCTTACCAGCTACGATAGAGGTAACAGGACTGGAAGCACCTGCCCCTTCGAAGAAATATGGCCCTGTGATAAATGATGCTGCAAACCCTTCTCAAGATGAAGTGGCACTGGTTGCCCATATTCGACAATTCTGTGTATTGACATATCCTGTGAGATGGCAGTCGGCTTCGTCTGTCCACAAAATCTTCCACGGCCAATAATTGTCCACTTCGATGCGAGCAAGAAATTCTAAAGCAAAGGTCTCTCTTGCTGGCAGATCAACAGGAAGGTACTCGTCCACACGGGTAATTTTGGATGGATAGCAAAGAAGGATGTTTCGAAGGATTTTACGCACCATGCTCACGGGTATGCCCAATGTTCGGGAAATTCTCCTTGCATTACACGTTTGCACCCCAGCCCTCGTCTCCTCCTGCATTGGTGTGGTCACTGCTTCCACTGTCGTCGAAGCAAATAGTTTCCTCCCTCCACCAGGTTGTACACCAAAAGAACCCATCCTTCCGAATTTCCGAATCATTTTCTCCAGACCCACGGCAGTCATCAGCCCAACGTCTTATTTCAAACCCTTCAGTGCCCGGAACTTCCGCAGAGCGACGCGTGCAGTCATCATTCTTGTAATACAGTTTTACAAGCAGAGCGCGATCCTGCATTGAGACTCATGGCGAACGTCGCAAACGAGCAAAGAGGAAAAGCCGTATACCCGGCGTGCTTATACCAACTTCAGTGGGTGTTGGGCATTTATGTATTCTGAGACTTACAGAGCCATCTATTGATATATTTTCACACAATTTTTTTCTTCCGCTATACTTTTCCCCCTTTCTCCGATAATATTCCGTTGCAATTTGACGTCATTCTGACCAGTGGAGTTATTTCTACAGCGTTTTGAAAGTTTAACTGTAAGTATAATCACTCTGTACATTCCAACGTCGCAAGTAGCAGATGAAGAAGTAGAGAAAGTATATGAGGAAACTGAAGGAGTAATTTTATTATGTAAATTGGGTTGAGAATCTAATAATTAATTGGGATTGCAGGCGGTTGTAGGTGAAGGAATATAAGAAACGGTTACTTGGCAGTTTGGGTAACAGATGAGAAAGACTAATTACGTTCTGCGGTAAACTTCAGGCTGCAGTAGCGAATATTCAGTTGAAGAACAGCAAGACGACGGGGAAGATTCCAGCTGGATTACGTCATGATCAAACAGTGATTCCAAAATCAGGTAATGGATTGTGTGGCGTACACAGGAGCAGATACGGACTCAGATCACAGTTTAGTAATGACGAAGAGCAGAGTGCAGTATAAGAGAATCGTCTTAAGAAAACAACATGGAAGTGGGATACTGACGTATTTGGGAATGACTAGACGCGATTCTTCCACAAGGATGTAGATACTACGGTGAGGAACACCGTAGTAGGTAGCGTAGTTAAAGAGGAGCAGACATCTAAAAAGGGTACTCACACATGTTGGACAGATAAACACAGGTGCAAGGAAGGTAACTGTGAAGAATCTTTGGGTAATGGACGAAGCACTTCAAATGAGCGACAAAAGAAGGAAGTATAAAAATATTCCGGCAAAGACAAAAATTCAACAATATAATTGGTTCAAATGGCTCTGAGCACTGTGGGACTTAACTTCTAAGGTCATCAGTCCCCTAGAACTTAGAACTACTTAAGCCTAACTAATCTGAGGACATCGCACACATCCATGCCTGAGGCAGGATTCGAACCTGCGACCGTAGCGGTCACGCGGTTCCAGACTGTAGCGCCTAAACCGCTCGACCACCCCGACCGGCAGCAATATAAATCCCTTAGGAGTTAAATAAATAGCAAACGCAAGGCAGTCGAGGGGCAATGGTCAGAAGAAAGTTGGGAACGTATCGAAAAAGGAATGATCGTCGAGATTACTGATTCAGAATACACAAAAGTTGAGATAACATTTGAAATTAAAGACAATGGTGGTGACATGTTGAGTGCAATGGAAGTTCCACTGATAAGGTGGTACGTACAGAATATGGTCTGCGAATAAACCGGAAACGAAGTAATGAGATGTAGTTGAGATGAGAGTAGCTAGAGACTTCACATCAAAATTGGCGATCACGAAAAAGATGAAGTTAAGGAATTCTGGTACCTTGGGAAAAAATCACCCATACTGGAAGAAGCAAGGAGGACATAGAATGCAGATTATCAGAGGCAAACAGGGTATTTCCGGCTAAGATAAATTTACTTGAATCAAAAATAGAACTTAATTTCAGGTAGATTTTCTGAGAATGTACTTTCTGAGTACAGCATTGTGTTGTAATGTATCGTGAACAATGGGAAAACAGGAACAGAAGAGAACGAAGCTTTTCTTCTACAGAGGAATGTTGAAAATAAGTTGCATTCATAAGACGGGGAACGTGGAGGTTCGTAGAATTAGTGGCGAAGGAAGGAAAATACGGAAATGACAGCACATTTGTTAGGGTATCGGGGAATAACCTCGGGAACTGAAGAGAGTTAGAACCCTAAGAAAAGACAGAGATTATAAACATCCAATAAATAATTGAGGGCGTAGATTATAAGTGATACTCTGAGAGGAAGAGGTTGGCACAAGAAGAGGAACTTGTGGCGGGCCGCATCTGACCAATCAGAAGACCGATGACTCAAAAAAAATGGGTGTCAGAGGACCGCGATGATCTTTTGTAGTAACGTAAAACTCACCGCCGTGCTTGGGGTAGGGGCATAGATTTGAGACTCGATCTGTCACGACTTCAAGCTTTCCGTAAATTATCACAATTCCCTTCACTAAGTTGTACTTATTTGACAATATTGTGATTTTTTTAAACTTCACTGCTTTCAGTGGCATTGAAATTTAGGATGTTCGTTTAGCATTTAACGAATAGTGAGTTTTCTACAGGAAACTAAAATTTAAGTATGGTTGCATCGTAGTAATCTGATAATCATACGACAAGAAATTTTCATCTTTGGGTATCATTAGTTTCGCCAATCAGTCGCTTACTATTCCGGAGGAAAATGTTACGATAGACCAAGAAACCTTAAAACACTGATGACAGCTACGTTTGTTTCAAACCGTTCTTGAAATATCAGTGAAATTATGGCTGAGACTAAGAATCTAATAGCACTGCAGTATTTTAATAAAAAGGTCGTAGCATGGCATAAGAGAGTATTACGAGACACTTATGCATGCAAAATGTAGTATTAACTATTAGCATCCCATGTGTGGTTTTTTAAACTAAAGCTTCTAGATATCTGGTACCTCAACAGAAGAAAACGTAGTGTTGAAGTTATAATTTACTGCATTGCGTGAGAAATTACCAGAGACTCTCAAGATATATTTTCTTTCGCAATCACTTTACTTCATTTTACATCAATTCATATTCTTTTTATTTCCCATAGACAAGCACAGTGTGGATAGGGGAAGTATACCGGATGTAATGAATCCTACATATAAACTGCCGTTTATTGTTGACAGTGACACTGTGCGGTGAAAATCTCTGCCCAGTGGACAAACATTATTAAAACACGATTTTGTTTCCTTTATATCGAAAAATATTCCATTAACTAGAAGTTAATAACGTGTCGTTAAGAGGCAACAATGTAGCTGAAATAACTCGACAGAGTGTTGCTCTATGGTATATACGGTTTTTTTCTTTTTTTTTGTGATGACTCCAGTATTCATAGGGGTAATCTTTAGTTTATTTTGACATGACAGTAGCTATTTGAAAGGAAAGAAAAACAAACCTCTTCACAGCCGAACAGATCTGTTACAGCTGACAACTCTGTTGTCCTGGCATCATCCTGGAGAACTAAAGTTATTACAAATAACTATGGATTTGTACTCGCTGTACTAAGAACACTCTTATTTGTCAAATGCAAGTCAGTAATATTACGGGAAAAGTGTCACTATGTGTATCCCACCACTGGTGCTGGCGTACATCACTGCAAGACCGATTTGTATTGAGCAAAACTCATCTTCCGCTTTTAGTTTAAGATTTCGTAATCTAATTCCCTCGGCATCTTCTGATTTAATTCAATTACACCACAATACCACTGTTTTAATTTTATTGATTTTCATTGTAACAACCCCTTTTCAGGAGCCATCCATTCCGTTCAACTGCTCTTCCATATCCTTTAGTATTTAAAGAAAGACCCTAGCTATAGATAATGTAAATCCTGTTAGCTCCCAGTACCGACACAGTTTCCATTCGACGGCGAGTCGCCTCACTTTAATTTGATTATGTAAATCAGCCTTTCAAAGAAAACTATATACCCTCAAATATATCACTTCCAGCAATAGCAGCGGTTCTCCTCTGATTGATAATATTCTACGAAAACTGAGGAGAGCAAAATTACTCCACTTCTGTACGGCCGCGGTAACATCATCTTACATTTTGGGAAAACTTCGGATAAAATCGCAAAAAACTGAAGTCTTACAACAACAGACTTGTATTTTATAATACCTACAGGATATAAACTTTTTTGTTAAGCGGTGAAACCAAACTAAAACCCTTGGTATACCTTGGTGCGTATAAAATCACATACAAGCACGGTGGATAATATATATTGGTCAATCAGCCAGAGCTTTCGTAATTAGTTCGTCTGAATGTGAGAGAAGCTGGAGATTGAAAAATGGTTCAAATGGCTCTGAGCACTATGCGACTTAACTTCTGAGGTCATCAGTCGCCTGGAAGTTAGAACTAATTAAACCTAACTAACCTAAGGACAACACACACATCCATGCCCGAGGCAGGATTCGAACCTGAGACCGTAGCGGTCAAGCGGTTCCAGACTGAAGCGCCTAGAACCGCACGGCCACACCGGCCGTCAAAGGAGATTTAAAAAGAAAGGCTTAAAGTATACCTGTCACCTTTGAACAGGAGAACATTCATATGATGTAGAAATTTAAGTTTTACATTCTGTTAAGAAAGGCAGAAAGGTGACCGTAATGGAAGTGTTGGATATCGTCAAATGTATGACACACAATTCCAGCGTGGTGTTAAAGATCAAACTCAGCTTCCTTTTCCCATCTATTAAAGTAGGATTTAGTTGCAAACACCAGATAAAAAATGCAGAGTCTTGTTTAACCCTTGATCAACTATTAAATTAATGTGAACATAACAGATTTTGTGTTTGTTTTTTAGTTACAAAAACTATTTTTGCTGGACACACTTTTTATTTCACTATCATCTTTGCAAATAATATCTAAGTCGCCCATCAGTTTGTAAGTGTTGGCGACATTCAGTAGTCACATGACGATGGCCTAAAAAGCGGAAAAGCAGTCAGTTTGAAGAATGGTTGGAAATGTTTGCTATTTATTATTTACTTATTTAATGAATTGGCCAACTAAGGACCGCGTTACAAATTTTATTTCATGTTCACTGTTTTTCTTTCTCTTCTCTCGGGCTGCTCTTCTGCTTGCTGCCATTTTTCCAGATGTTCAGCTGTTAGTTTCCCGTTGGTCTTCGGTTTTGGAGCCTCTTAAAAAATCTCGAATTCAGTTAATGCCTTTCTGTATCTGTCCCTATTCATTGCGGCCATTTCTGTAAGTTCACGTTTATCGAGGTCTTTCTTTATTCCTTGCAACCAAGAGTTGGGTGTTTTCCAATGTTAAATTATATTGGAGATTTTCTTCGTTAATCTGCCATCACCCGTTCTCACCAGATGACCAAAGAACATCAGCCTTGTCTTTCTCATTTCCGTTGTGACTGGTTTAATAAATTGGTAGATCTTCTCATTGCTCAACTTTACACATTTTTCACCAAATTTTTTGTGTCCACCAAGAATCTTCCTCGGAATACTCTTTCCTTCTTCTCGAGCTCATTTCCTATTTATTATAAATATTAATGTTACTTTTACCTGAAATACAGCTTTTTGAGCTGTATTTTAATGCAAATTAATTACAATAACCTTGATGTGTTGTTGCCCAATTGATACAATCCAGCAATGGGCGAGCCACATCCTGATTCCAGCGGAGAGGAAGAGAACTCGCCCTCTCTCTCAGCACTTATTGGCAATAGGAGGAGAAGAACTTGCTTCCTAAAGGTTTCACCGACGTCCGTTTAAGATAAACAAGAACTTACCTGGCATTAATCACCCTCCAAAGCGTCGATTCTAATGTCGCTACGTAATGTGATTGTAACATTCCGGTTGCGAGTACTTGCGATGATACGCTCCGGAATTTCATACGACAACTCTTTTTACTCTGACGACAAAGCTCTTTGCTGAAAAAAAAGAGGAGCATCTTTGTTTTCTAGTAATTGTTGCAAATAAGTAACGCCGATTGGACATTAAATTTTTTTTTTTTTTTGGAGATAAGTTTGCGTATAGAAGTAAAGTGAAGTGCAGAGGTCAACATGTAATCGTGATTATCAATAATAAAAACTGAATTTGTGAAAAAGGTGAACATCACTTTCGAACTATCATTCGGTGTTGGATCTCCGGACCATTTTTTAAAAAAAATTTAGTGTGTTTTGCAATACAGTTCATAGTGATTTCTTCGCAAATTAACAATACTGGGCGAGTCTGATACTATCACTGGCAGAAAGACGCGCAATATTTCGCCGTCAGCTTGTGTGTTCAGGACGTTCCCCAAGCGACCACTTTGTTCAACCTTCTCGTTTTCAAAGTGTTTTCCAGAAAATCTTACGGTGACTGTCAGTACTTTTGTGGCCAAGAGAGAGACGGAGTCTTCATCACGAGTTGTAGCAGTTTTCTCCAACCTTGTCTGGCGTTCTCTGAGAACCGCAGAAGCGGAAACCTCCGACCGCCAACTCGTCTTGTACTTAACTCGTTCTCTCCTTACAGCAACCACAAAGAAAACATTCATGTATAGACAATTTTTTTCACAGTATTTTTATCTTAGGCACAAAATTTTTTTTGAGTGTATCCATCTACGAAAAAGAATCAAAAGCAAATTTAAATCGAGTACCTGTCTTACCTGTGACAAAGACAAAAAGTCAAAGAGCAAGCAAGTTAATTAAATAATTAATTTTTCCTTTGTGAGTAGCAGTGTCGATTCCCGTTGAAAATTAAAACAACAGATTTAACACTGGTGGGCTACAAAATCTTAAGAGAAAGTAATTTTTGATCCGCACGTGTCGAGCAAATAGCACAGGACACAGGACAGCTGAACGGCGAATTTCTTGTGTGGCGACTTACGAAAGGTGCGCGCGCCGCTGGTTTTGCGCGGTTTGTGGCCGCCTGTCACGTTTCCCACGAACGACACACACATGCACACATACACACATACACACACACACAATGCGCGCGCGCGCGCGCGCTGGACATATTTCCCTCGGCTCAAAGCATCGTATTGATTTCTTCTTCGTGCGTGATACGCTTACTGCTTCTGTCCAAAAATTCGCAGAATTACTCGTTGCCAACTTCAGTCAGACTAAAAACCATCGGTCTCTGATGGCAAATATTTTTCTCCCATTCTTTTAAACTACGTGAATAATCATCGGGATCGGGAAGGTCCATATTCAGACACAGGAGGCTCGAACGTAAAAACACTGTTTCTTTCTTGCGACGTGGAGATAAAGTCAACCCCAATCGAAAACTGTTCATCACGTGTTTCATACGACTTCTGATTGCAAACATTTGTTTAAGGGTTTTTGTCATGTTCTTAAAGATTTAAACAACATTTGCGATGACAGGGATGTCCCTAGTTTCCAAAATTGAGTTTCCCTGATATTTCCCTGCTTTCCAGACCATTTTTAGCATTTTTCCCTGACAAATTTTGAGATCTCAAGGATAAGTAAAGACATAAGTTGACAAAAAAAAATATAAGGACTTCTGTATTTCTGAACGTCAGAGCAAAAATGTTAATTACTAACGTTAACATATTTGTAATGAAATGTTTTTGGATGGGGAAATCAAGCCGTAGGATATATATGTTTCATTAACACCATTGACACTATTTTATTTCAATAAAGGCTTACAGTAGGTGTAATCCCAGCCTAGTACAGCTAGTCAATAGGGCATCTGTCAACATAGTGCAGTATTTAGTGTATTAATCAGTGTTTGTGTTGTGCTTCGCATCTAGATGTGAAAATAAAATTAACTCAATGACCTTGTAAATTTCATCTAAACAGGCTGTTTTTGTTAGGCCTTTATTTCACCCATTTATTGTTTCATGTAAACTGTTTGTAAATTGTTTGTCGTATGAGTCGTTGCATGACTGCAGTGAAAACAACGACACAGTAACATACTCGTACACGTTTAGAAATCTGCACTGTCACCGATATACATGGCAACATTACAGATAACGTGACTGAGTGTGCCGTCCCCTAATCAATAAAAGTTTGAGTGCCTCCATTTAACACGAATATCGAGAAAGAGTGCAACGGGAATTCCATTGTTAAATGCAGAGGAGAGAGCAGATAGGTGGAAAGCATACATTCAAAGCTTCTATGAGGGTGAAGATTTGTCTGATGTGATAGAAGAAGAAACAGGAGTCGATTTAGAAGAGATAGGGGATCCAGTATTAGAATCGGAATTTAAAAGAGCTTTGGAGGACTTACGGTCAAATAAGGCAGAAGAGATAGATAACATTCCATCAGAATTTCTAAAGTCATTGGGGGAAGTGGCAACAAAACGACTATTCACGTTGGTGTGTAGAATATATGAGTCTGGCGACATACCATCTGACTTTCGGAAAAGCATCATTCACATAATTCCGAAGACGACAAGAGCTGACAAGTGCGAGAATTATCGCACAATCAGCTTAACAGCTCATGCATCGAAGCTGCTTACTAGAATAATATACAGAAGAATGGAAAAGAGAATGCGCTAGGTGACGATCAGTTTGGCTTTAGGAAGAGTAAAGGGACGAGAGAGGCAATTCTGACGTTACGGCTAATAATGGAAGCAAGGCTAAAGAAAAATCAAGACACTTTCATAGGATTTGTCGACCTGAAAAAAGCGTTCGACAATATAAAATGGTGCAAGCTGTTCGAGATTCTGAAAAAAGTAGGGGTAAGCTATAGGGAGAGACGGGTCATATACAATATGTACAACAACCAAGAGGGAATAATAAGAGTGGACGATCAAGAACGAAGTGCTCGTATTAAGAAGGGTGTAAGACCAGGCTGTAGCCTTTCGCCCCTACTCTTCAATCTGTACATCGAGGAAGCAATGATGGAATTAAAAGAAAGGTTCAGGAGTGGAATTAAAATACAAGGTGAAAGGATATCAATGATACGATTCGCTGATGACATTGCTATCCTGAGTGAAAAAGAAGAATTAAATGATCTGTTGAAGGGAATGAACAGTCTAATGAGTACACAGTATGGTTTCAGAGTAAATCGGAGGAAGACGAAGGTAATGAGAAGTAGTAGAAATGACAACAGCGAGAAACTTAACATCAGGATTGATGGTCACGAAGTCAATGAAGTTAAGGAATTCTGCTACCTAGGCAGTAAAATAACCAATGACGGACGGAGCAAGGAGGACATAAAAAGCAGACTCGCTATGGCAAAAAAGGCATTTCTGGTCAAGAGAAGTCTACTAATATCAAATACCGGCCTTAATTTGAGGAAGAAATTTCTGAGGATGTACGTCTGGAATACAGCATTGTATGGTAGTGAAACATGGACTGTGGGAAAACCGGAACAGAAGAGAATCGAAGCATTTGAGATGTGGTGCTATAGACGAATGTTGAAAATTAGGTGGACTGATAAGGTAAGGAATGAGGAGGTTCTACGCAGAATCGGAGAGGAAAGGAATATGTGGAAAACACTGATAAGGAGAAGGGACAGGATGATAGGACATCTGCTAAAACATGAGGGAATGACTTCCGTGGTACTAGAGGGAGCTGTAGAGGGCAAAAACTGTAGAGAAATACAGAGATTGGAATGCGTCAAGCAAATAATTGAGGACGTAGGTTGCAAGTGCTACTCTGAGATGAAGAGGTTAGCTCATGAAAGGAATTCGTGGCGGGCCGCATCAAACCAGTCAGTAGACTGATGACCAAAAGAAACTCGAGAAAGAGTTGAATTGCACTCGAGGTAAGTACCAAAACATCAAATTGGCTCTTGCTTGCAAAGTGGACGCTCTCGAAATTAAATTTTTGCAACGCGGTGATTTCATTACGGGGATAATTCTATTCACAGTTGAATATTTGTCTCGACATTTGCCTGGCTTTCTATTGCGTAGATACCTTTATTGAAGTGTTTTGGATTTTCACGTCAGAGGAAATTGAGATGTAAGTGCTGCGCTTATTCCGTGGACAGTGGAGAGAGCGCTTTTGCTTTATTCTGTTTTCTTGGACGAAGATGTGTCCGTGAATCAATAAATCGTCTTGGTGATTTGTCCGTATTATTTCTAGGGAAAAGTGCTACATTGGTTAACTGGTACATTAATCCAATTCTGTCAGGTGATAACGTCGACGAGCGTAGTCTAAAGTCACAGAGAGAACACAAATAACACTTTGGTATAGGACGCGCTCAGACGCATTGTGTGCGACAGACTTTGCCGAATTAATTGAAAACAAGCAGATTTGAGTACCCGCGCGATAGAAAATAGTGTGGTGCGTAAATAAGGACTGACCCGTGCTAAGTATTAAAATATTGAATTTTAAAATAATCGGCAATACGGAGTAGCTTATTGATTCCGTTGGTAGGTTGCATGAATCATTCAGCACAATTACAGTTGTACACGAAATCACACTATTTAAGATGAGTGGATGCAGAGTGACTGCAGTTTTATTTCAGAGGGCTCAGTTAACAGCTGTTCGACATCAAGCTGGAATACAAGAAGACACAACGCCAAGCGGCTCACGTGGTGATGCGAAAGAAGGAAGGGAAAAAGCGGTTGAAGCGTATATTGAAGGCAGCTATGAGGCTGAAGATTTGTCTGATGTGATCGAGGAGGAGACTACGGTAGATTTAGAACAGATAACGCATCCGGAATTGGAATCACAATTTCAAACAGATTTGGAACCTTAAGACCGAATTAGACACAAGGGATCGATAACACTCCATCAGAATTTCAAAAATCATTGGGAGAATGGCAACACAACGACTGTTTACTTTGGTGTGTAGAATGTATGAGTCTGGAGATATACCATCTGACTTTCTGAGAAATATCATCCACACAATCCCCAAGACAGCAAGAGGAATTTCTAAAATCATTGGGAGAATGGCAACACAACGACTGTTTACTTTGGTGTGTAGAATGTATGAGTCTGGAGATATACCATCTGACTTTCTGAGAAATATCATCCACACAATCCCCAAGACAGCAACAGGAATTTCTAAAATCATTGGGAGAATGGCAACACAACGACTGTTTACCTTGGTGTGTAGAATGTATGTCTGGCGATATAACATCTGACTTTCTGAGAAATATCATCCACACAATCCCCAAGACAGCAAGAGGTGACTAGTGCGAGAACTATTGCACGATCAGCTTAACAGCTCATGCATCCAAGATGCTGGAAAGGATAATATACAGAAGAATGGAAAAGAAAGTTGAGGATGTGTTAGATGACGATCAGTTCGCCATTAGGGAAGGTAAATGCACCAAAGAGGCAAATCTGACGATCCAATTGTTACTGGAAGCAAGACTAAAGAAAAATAAAGATGTTTTCATAGAATTTGTCGACTTGGAAATAGCGTTCGACAGTGTCAAATGCGGCAAGACGTTCGAAATTCTGAGAACAATAGGGGTAGGAAGAGCCTGGTAACAAACAATATCCACCAGAGTCAAGAGGTAATAATAAAAATGGACGACCAAGAACGGAGATGTCGCATTAAAAAGGGCTTAAAACAGGGATGTAGTCTTTCGCCCATACTGCTCAATCTGTACAGCGAAGAAGTAATGATGGAAGTAAAAGAAAGTTTCAGGAGTGGAATTAAAATTCAAGGTGAAAGGATATCAATTACTCGATTCGCTGATGACATTCCTATCCTGAGCGAAAGTGAAGAAGAATTACATGCTCTGCTGAATGGAATGAACAGCCTGGTGAGTACCGATAATCGACTGAGAGTAAATCGAAGGAAGACGAAAGTAATGAGAATCAGCAAAAATGACAACAGCGAGAAACTTAACATCAGGTTCGATGGTCACGAAGTAGATAATGTTAAGGAATTCTGCTACCTGAGCAGCAAAATAATCCATAACGGACGGAGCAAGGGGGACATCAAAAGCAGACTAGCATTACCTAAAAAGGCATTCCTGGCCAAGAGAAGTCTACTCAAATACAGGCGTTAATTCGAGGAAAATAATTTAGACAATGTACGTTTGGAGCACATCATTGTATGGTAGAGAAACATGGACTTTGGGAAAACTGAAACAGAATAGAATCGAAGTATTTGTGATATGGTGCTACAGGCGAACGTTGAAAATAATTAGGACTCATAATGCAGGGAATGAGGAGGATCTACTTGGAATTGTAGAGGAAAGGAATATGTTGAAAATACTGAGAAGGAGAAGGGACAGGATGATAGGACATATGTCAAGACATCAAAATGCAAAGAATGAGGAGGTTCTACGAAGAATTTGAGAGGAGAGGAATATGTCGCAAAAACTAAGAAGGAGAAGGGACAAGATGATAGGACATATGTCAAGATATCAGAGAATGACTTCCATGGTGCAAGAGGGAGCTGTCGAGGGAAATAACTGTAGAGGAAGACAGGGATTGGAATCCAGCCAGCAAATAATTGAGGACGTAGGTTGCAAGTGCTATTCTAAGATGAAGTGGTTGGCACAGGAGAGGAATTCGTGGCGGGCCGCATCAAACCATTCAGAAGACTGATGGCTCAAAAAAATCCATTCTGTGGATAAGATATATTTAAATTTCATGCCGCTGACTTAGAAATCTCCCATAAGATTATGCTTCGGCTCTTGTACCCATTAATTGGTGGTGTTTTGAGCCGTATATTCTCTGAAATTTTGCAAGAACACGGGGTTGCGAAGGATCTGCGGGAAACGTTTAATCAGATTGAAACTATCCCCCTGCATTACGCGCGAAATAGAGCTGATGCACTTTTGGGGAGGTTCAGGCCTCCCCCTGAGAGATTAACGAAGAATATTGAAGACATTCCGACTGCTGTCTCAGTCTTGGAATTGCAGTATACGGAGCTGCAAGTGGTTGAAAACGCACTGGAAGTCATGAAACCAGAGGACTGTTCGCGCATTACAGTCTTCAATGAATCGTCCACCTTTGTTGAATTAGATGCTTTGGTTACCGCTCTTGAAGGACCGGGGTTTACAAAAATCAACAGCGGGGCGAATGGGAAGTGGAACTGAGTGTAATTATCAGGATGCCCGGGTGGGTTTCAGGCAACCAAAAGCGGCCTTCTTGGGAAAGGATAGCAGCAACGTGTGTTTTCGATGCAACGGTGACAGGCACTTTGTGCATCAGTGCCCTGTTCCATACAGGGTGAGGCGAAACAGTTGATGCCAGTTCAGGCAGGACAGCCGTATAGGTTGTGGTTTCCCTAAATGCTGTCTAGGTATGAAGGATGTGGTGGCGAGCCCAACTTCAACAATTGCCTGTGTGTGCACTAATTGGTTCAGGTAGCCCTTTTTTCCTCCTTGACTATCGGTGGAAATTGGAATTTACGACTAAGCTGCCTTACTTGCACCCTTTCTCCAATGGATCTCGGAATTTTAATGTGCAGACATTGCCTCTGGTTGGGGAGTTGCGAGCGAAATTGTCTGTTTCGAAATTTTCGTGGCAGACAACTTGGTCGTGCTCAAGAATTTATCGATGAAGTCACTTAAGGATTATGACATTATACGAAGCTTGGGTTTTTCAGGACAGAGTTGTTTAGTTTGAGTTTCGTCCTGCTGAGTGCTTGCTGTTATTCTCCAGTCGAATTACGTTGGGGAATTGTAGTGTGTTACCGTGTCCCATAAGATTTCAAGTCAATTATTTTCGTCTGGTCGGCGCAAAGCAGCTTTTGGAAGTCCTTAGTCACTTTCTGGAGGTGCCGACAGACAAACTATGGGTTACCAGTAAAATTGAGCATAAGATCAGCCTCACTGATGAGATCCCAGTGAGGCAAACTGCATAGGATTTCTCTGCCGAATGACTTTGAGGATGATATGCTGCATGAGAGGTTCATCAGGACTTCCACATAACCGTATGCTTCACCCATATTTCTGGTACCTAAGGGCTAGACAGGATAGCTTTGTGAAATGGTTGATAACAGGTTACTCGACGAAAAGATAGTTCTAGACCCAATACCGCTGACAGATTACGTAATTGTTTCACTTTGTTTGCTGGAGCTCAATTTGTTTACAGTTCTTGGTCTCAACCAGGCATACCATCAGATTCTTTCAACCAACGATTGCAATCACACTACCGCCTTTTGTACTGATTGGAATGTATACGAATTCACCAGGTTCTCTTTAGTTTGTCAACAGGAGCTGGCGACTTGTCCCATCTTTTAGATTATGTCCTGAGTATTTTCAACTTCAAGTGTGTCTATAATTATTTGAATGGTGTGGCCATTTACAGCGCGATCTTTTGGGAACATCTGCAACACTTCGAGGCAGTTCTGGTCCGCCTTAGGGAGGCGGGACTGACCGTGAAGCCGACAAAATTTGCGTTAGTACGCAGTCAGATTTACTATTTGGGGCCTCTAACTTTCTGGGGAACGCAGCAGGATTCACCAGAAGTGTACTAGTCATTTGTGTTACTTTCGTGCACCTAAGAACAAGAAAGGTGTCGCCAGATTCATTGTCATGACCATTAGTTTCGAAAATTTGTGTCCAATTTTACACAGTTGGCTGCTCCTGTTAATGATCTGCGAAAGAAGGGAGTGGTTTTTAGGTGAGACGAAAGTCATCAGACATCGTTTGAAGCCTTTAGCAATTCACCCGTTTTGGCCATTCCCAGAGTCCGTTTGTGGTCCAAACAGATGAGTCTTATTCTGGAGTGGCTGCCGTGCTCTTGAAAGTGCAAAGAGCAACACCCCAAAGCCTATGCGTCAGGAAACTGTCGCCTGCTGAGATGAAATGTTCTATATACGAATGGCAAGCCTTGACGGTCCTCCTTGCTCTCCGAAAATTCAAAGTTTTGTCTGGAGCCCAGAGAGTTTCTTTCAGAAACCGACATCCAGGCCCTTAGCTGGATTCTGGCGCGTCCCAGGGAAACTGGACGGATTGCTCGGAGGGCGAACCGCATTTCCGCCTTTCATCTTAACCTTTAACTGGCGACGTGCCGATCTTGTCCTACTGCAGGTGAGTGCGGTCGCCGTAACCGTTTTATTGCAGGCGTCGTATAAGCATCAGCACGATGTGTTATTTAATTTTACGTACATAACTACTTCATATAAATGCGTGTTAACTAAAAGCAATATTTGTTTATTTGTAAAATGTATTTGTTATATACTTGGCTTGTTATGTTCCATAAAATGTGTTAAGAGTGAGCCGAGAAGTGACGACTCATTATGATTACAGTAAAGAATAAAATTTGTTTATATTACACTCTCTGAAAGAATAAATTGTAAGATATTCTGAGTAAATTAGATTTTAATTCATACAGTAAAAAAGATGCAGTAACGCAACAGTTTTCAAAGGTTTTGCATTGAAATGTAGCACATTGAAGACAAATAGGCTTTTGGCACGTACTATAGGTTCAAATTGGTTCAAATGGCTCTGAGCACTATGGGACTTAACATCTGAGGTCATCAGTACCCTAGAACTTAGAACTACTTAAACCTAACTAACCTAAGGACATCACACACATCCATGCCCGAGGCAGGATTCGAACCTGCGACCGTAGCGGTCTCGCGGTTCCAAACTGACGCGCCTAGAACCGCTTGGCCACACCGGCCGGCCGCACTACAGGATAAGCCGTTTTCCTCTTCAGTTTTGATAGGCAGGCATAGCATTTTCGTGTGTGTTTTTATTTTTTTTTTTTGCCTCCTTCTTCAACGACTGGGGCTTGTTCCTCAGATGCGCCGAATCCAAGAACTCTAAGTTCCCCTGATAACCTGTTGCTCACAGCGCGTCGTTGCGTCCGAGGCAACGTTAAATAACGCGCTAGTATTTTTACAAATACCTTTCCGTTGGTTTGGTAAACTGAGTGTTGCAAGCACATATGTACTTATTCCAGGCAGATCTCAAATTCTATGGGAAACTGCTTGTCCTTCGGCCTGTCGCATAAATTGCTCATTTCTTGTCCACCCATTGTGGAGTTACAGTAGGCAGTAATTTCAGACTTCTATGTATGCCCATCTGTTTCAGCAAAATGGTGCACTGATGAGACTACCACCACCGAATTTTTTTTTTTTGGTGAGTAGTAACATAACACCTTTGTGCCTATGAAACCAAATAACGCAGCTTCTACTTAGCGGCTCTCGTTCGGAATGAATTTCTTCGGTAGTTCTTTTTCTTTCACGGCTCCAACATGCGCAAGGTCCTTTTCCATCACATAATCAACCAACTCGATAAATGTAAACCAATTCTAAGAAATAACAAGGCGATGTGAGCCGTAAATTGGTTTACACAAGCGGACAACAGACTGAGTTGGTACCAATAATTATTTTCTTTGGAAGGCAATTTTTGGTCATAGGAAGCTTTTTTCCAACGTACGAACCCATTACGGATGTAATTACTTTTACTGTCGCACATACTTATAATTTTGATGCTGCAACAGGCAGTTTTTTGTAGCATATAGAGAACAAAATCAGAACGGCCCCGGAAAGGCATCGCCATTTCATCTAGAGAAACACTTTCTCCTATATTGTACGGGCTTTGGGAATAAGAAATAAATTTTTCGTATATAAACGAGAGAGCCGCCAGCTTTCCACTAAATATTTGCTCACTTCTGTCTGTTGCATTGTCGAAACGGCTGCACAGTAGTGCAAGAAATCTAATTTTGCACGTAACACGACGGTATATTTCACCAACAGTTGCTACAATGTAGTTAGCATTTTCATGATTTGAGTTCAACATTGCCGAATAGAAAATAGTTCAAATGGCTCACAGCACTATGGGACTTAACATCTGAGGTCATCAGTCCCCTAGAACTTAGAACTACTTAAACCTCACTAAACTAAGGACGCCACATACATCGATGCCCGAAGCAAGATTCGAATCTGCGACCGTAGCTGTCGGGCGTTTCCAGACTAAAGCGCCTAGAAGCGCTCGGCCACCCCGGCCGGCTGCCGAATAGAACAATACACCAATAAACGCTGTCAGTTCTATTGAGCCTAATTCAGTGAGTTGATGCCGATTTTCATTTCAAAAATTACTTTTATAAACAACTAGTTTTTTTATTCGCCCATTTCGACACTTCACCCATCTTTCCATTATCCATCAGTTTACACTAAATGAAAAGAGATTCATGCTTTCCATTTTTTGACCGCATTGGTGAGGTAATTTTTTTATAATTTATGTGAAGGAGTTTCTACTGCTGTACTCCGTACATTCTTCGACCACTTGTTCCTGCCATAAAGACACCTTTGGGTTTCTTGCACGGAATCCAGATATACCTCTTAATACATTGATTGAACTTCTGAAACCAGTTTTTCTGAATGATTGCTGTAATCAATTTCTTTATTTTCAGAATTCTCGGGTGTTCCCTCTGCAGTACTTAAGTCTGTATCGTCTTTTTCGTCCCACCAACGCTGCACCACCGCTACAAAATTTGCATCAATAATGCGTACCTGACAGATATTTGTTAATATTTTAGTGCCAGACAGTAGAACTACCTCCATTTTCTATATGTGCGTTATCTATGAATAAGAATGACGAAACAATCCCTTTTTTGTAAAGAATTAAGTAATGTAACAGTCACGTAATAGAACATGCCTGTGGGCCTACAGACAGCACAACAAATTGTTCAAATGGCTCCGAGCACTATGGGACTTAACATCTGAGGTGATCAGTCGCCTAGAACTTAGAACTACTTAAACCTAACTAACCTAAGGACGTCACACACATCCATGCCCGAGGCAGGATTCCAACCTGCGACCGCAACTCGCTTTCTTACAAGTTAGCTTTTCCCTCTCTCCTCAATAGAGCTAGTCATACTACCTTTTGAAAAGAGGGACAGTACACAAGCGTTACTTCGCCTCTTATTCTAAGAGCGATTCGTTTTAAGATTCCTATAGCGCAAACCTCGGCCTCCTGAAGCAAGATGGCTTATGTTCTTGACGTTCTGTCAAAATAGGTGTGCGGCGATAAACGGCACGATTTCTATCCGCAAATGATTCAGAATCTTAGATAAGCTTATTCTTCGTAGTATATAATTTAATCTCATACAAACTAACACTTTTTATGTGAGAGAAACGTTCCACCAACAACACGTTTCGAAGAAGGAGGCCTTTCTAGACGAACCTACTGACTCAGTACTGGCTTCAGCCATCACACACAACGTAAATCTGGTAATTTTCAGTTCGGAATCATCTGACCACGCTCACATGCAACCGAAGTATTTAATATTCTGTAAGAACGTGTGGAAATTTTCATTCGTCTTCCCCTAAATGGTGGTATAAAACTGGTCAAAGGAACCTCTAATACCAGGTACTCCTGAAGTTGAAGTAGTTATTTTGGGATTTGTTCGTATCTTCTCGTCCCCACCAGACACCGCTGCTACCACTAGAGCATGATTAAATGTTTCCTTTAACTGATGGATCTCCAACATGTGAACTGTTGTGTGCTGCAAGTCCTGTAAGTTCTCCATATTGACCTTATTCACAACATGCTTATTATCAATACCTCCGTCGAGAGTTGAGTAATTTCATTGTGTGCGCATTTCCCCTGGTCTCTAGTCCGAACCATTATTTGATTCAGCGTAAATTCGTAAAATAAATATCATAAAAATACACTGCAATTAAGAAGGAAATAAAACAATAACGATCTACAAAAATTGTCACCAAATGCTGCTTGAATGAAAATGGAGCTAGCGAGGCTTCATGTCGTGACTCTCTCAGGCTGTAAATGAAATAAAATTTTAAATAACTATTCCGAAGGCTTCTTATCCGTTTTCCGGCTAAACAACCGTCACAATGGCGTGTATGGAATAATAGTGGGTCAGTCCTATCCAGCAGGCTTTTGTACCGTAAAAACGTGGAAGACGCTACTTAGAAAGTCTTTTAGTAGCCATCATTATGCTAAAAGGCTACTCGTCGGAATCTATCTCAGCGCTCCAGGGTAGATAAGGGTAAAGCTAGGCAGTTGACATCAAAATTGGAAAAGGATTTGGGGGCAGGAACAAAGTGTAATTATCACACAAGTAGTTTATTCAGAGAAGGGTATATGTTCCCTACATATAAGGAATACCAGAATTCAGGCTCCTGCATGCGAGGATTTAGGATCTTTCTCCTTTGTGTGAGGACTAGTATTGCAAAACGCGAACAGTATCCCGAGCCCACTACAGCTAGATCTCATCTACTTTCATCGGGGAGGGATGACTGGTCGCCTGTGTAGCGCCTCACTATGAACGCTGAGACACAGCGTCAGCACTGACTGTGCTGCACATTGGTCCCTTCTGTGCCATGGCCTGGATGTAATGATCGAAACGTATCGATACTGTAACAGTTTTGACATTAAGAGTTGTTCATTGTAAACCTGCAACTGGAGCTATTAGAATATTCTAGTCTCACTTCATGAAAGCACCACGGAATAAGAATTGTACTTGTAGTGACAATACAATCTAATAGTTCATTAAATTTCAAAATAGTTCTGTATAACTTAAACTTTACAATATAATACGTAAGCTGTAAGACTCACAGTGGGAGTCTGCCCAGTAAAAGCTTTGAATACAGTCCTGACGGATGTCTCAATAGCTTTTGAAACTCAAGCTTCATGGTTTAAGTTGCCAAGTTCGGGCATTGTAAAGTATATCAGTGAGCCTAACACATATAGCCATCCACTTTGTCCTTGTAAACTTGAAATACCACGAACTTTTTTTGTGGACTACAGCTTCCAACGAAATCGCAGTGAAAGGTATTGGACCTTGACTACCCAGAACTTCGTAAACAAACTAGCAAATATGGTTAGCTTGTAATACCTTATACATTTATTTTTATCTGTTATAGACACATCCAGGGATATATCATCATAATAGATACGTTATAGGAGGTCATATGTGATTTGTAGTGAGTAAGACATCCACAACAGGCGTTATTATATGACTACGATAGATACGAATCCAATAATTACTGTAACCTTGTTCAGTGATTTAGTTTGAAAGAAATAAGCGGATGCCACAAATAATACGTAACCATGATTTCAGTGTACTGGGGTTCAGGCTGGGAACTGTGGAAACGTAGAGCTCAGTTTAACAATAATTTATTTAGTGTCATAAATTTCAGTTAACAAAACAGAAACCACTTACAACAAAACAGTATAATTCTCGGTAGCCAAAAATAACTTACGAAATGCTAGAATAATCGAACAGAAAATATCCTATTGCAACACCAAAACAACGTCAAATGTAGAACAACTTCAGTTTGGTCCTGTGATGGGCAATCAAACAACAACACAAAAATTTAAACCGATAGGTACTTTACCGTGATCACACAACTGAAGACCTACAAAGCGAGATAATACTTAGCTTATTTCTGATCAAAGACATAGCCTCTAACTATACTCTTGCCCAACTATTACAAGCGACAAACACCAGCTAAGACATTATCTACCAACATCACCAAGCTACCCACACATGTATGACAACACTTTCACGTAAGGCGGTACAAAAGAAAATCTTAATGTTCATGAACGAATAATTAGTTCAGTCACAAGACTTCAATGCAGAATCAATTCTAAAAACCATTGACAAACTACTGATTCACAGCCGTAGCAAGAAACAGTAAAATTTCATTTTGTAACATTCTGTGCTTGTGTAACAAAGAGAACACAGAAAAAAGTCAAGCCAACAATGAAGTAACAAAATCAAACTCATCTGCATTGCTCTAGACTGCTGCAACTAAAACAAACACCCATAGAACAGTACGGAAAATACAACTCTTGATAGATAAAAAACAGCCATAGGCACAGAGCCGTGTGAAATGACAAGCCCCGATCTTGAAGTTTAAATGTCCGAATAGAGTTGCAACACCACTTGTCCCTGGGACACAAGTTAACACACTCTCTAAACCCAAGCCTGTCAATAGAATGGCAGAGCGATATCAGCGTCGACTCCGTATTCTGGAAGCCGAAATAGAACACGAGCTGGACGTATAGCCCAGGTTGGAACTGACGCAGAACTATCTCTCCCGGCCGTTGAGCCTACATTTCATGTACGTGCGCTGCAATGGCACCTGACAAGTAGGTCAGATGACGCAATATCGATATATCGATATCTTGTTAAACTGTATCGATATATACTGAACTCGTATTATCTCTATAAGTATCGATAAAGT
Organism: Schistocerca serialis cubense; assembly: GCF_023864345.2. Lineage (NCBI taxonomy): Eukaryota > Metazoa > Arthropoda > Insecta > Orthoptera > Acrididae > Schistocerca > Schistocerca serialis. The sequence goes on from NC_064644.1 coordinate 68,015,467, forward strand.
GTCATCGAAATGGCAGTGTCGAGGGCTGATATTCTTATTTTATGTTATATTTTTTTCGCAATTTCCTGTAAGTATCTGAAATTGTTCTTTTGAAATTGGGGCAGAAGATAATTTTATTTTCACTGTGTGATGGAATCCAACAACTTTTTGAGCTTTCAATCATGTTCAGTCTTTCTCTTTCACTTTTGATAATTTATGACGCTACTTGTCTTCTATTTCTTCACGTTATCATTCTTCAAAAACTATTGCTGAAAATGAAGACCAAAAACCTAAATTACAAGGCTGGTCAATGAGGTGTGCTATATCTTCAAGTCAGCAGTCTTCAAAAACAGTTTCTGAAAATAAAGAACAGAAATCTAAACGACAAGCTTGGTCGTTGCTGGTGGCGGAGACGTGTTAGGGGAATTTTTGACGTAATCGGCACTCAGCGCTACCAACAGGAACTCAACGTTTAAGTACACCACGCGATTTTCGTACTACAACTGTTAGGTCGTGGGCGTTGACAGAAATGAAGAAACAGTGAACTCGGCATGAAGTGTTCCAGACATATCCGATATGTAACGAAACAAAATGTTGGACGCATCGGACACCTTTTATTGTGAGACTTACATGCAGTTACCTTTGTTGGCAACGTTATTATCGCCAAATGTGAACGAGCACCACTTTCCTTCCAATTCTTTATCGAAGGGCATAAGCAGGCTGCTAGCTTGTTGATGTACAGAGTATCTAATAACAAATTAACGCTTAAATATACAGACATCGAGTGCGATTAAGGGTATTTCTTTAAATATCGATATGTCGGATTCCCCATATTTTTCGAGATATCAACAGTCCTGAAACCTGGTAGTCAAGGGAAGGCAGGATTCGGTTACGATTGTGGACGGGGACGTAATCAGTTACTACTGGTTGCCATTTACAGTTACACACAATTTATTTTAAACCAGTAATCCCACACTCAACAATAAATAAAAATCCCACACGTTATTAATGAAGGAATAAACAACTGTGTAGACAATAGTGTTATCAGTGAGTTACAACTTAGCAAATCAGCATTAAATACAGATACAGTAGATAATGTTTTAAAAGCAAGCCACCGTGATCTGGGCAGAAAGCCTTAAATTAAGAATTGTTTAAAACTCGCTGCAACTTACAAATTACAGGTATTCACATATTAAAGACAAGTCGCCACAAACGCAGCAGAAGGCTTCAGACGCCAGGAACGGTAGTAAAGAAGGTTTTACAACTTACTGCTAAAATACAAATACCGAATTAGAACTTCAAGGCAAGTGACCACAATCACGGCTGAAGGCCTCACACGCCAGGAACGGTAACAATACAAAAAATTTAGAAACCTGCTGTAAAACAGCAAATAGAATAGCAAAGGTTAATCAAAATGCAAGCAACTGATCGCCAAACGAGTGAAATAAGATGATGGTAAGCTTTGTAACACAACCATTAACATCCACTGAACACTACACTGCTAGATTTATTCCAGAAAGCTACCAGAACTATTAACTAGACATATATAACCTTTAATGTAGGCATTACAAGGTATTGTAATGAATAATACAATAAATAAACACGAGGACCAGTACATAAGTTCCTTAAAGGGTATTGAGGCAGGTTATACCCGCAGAAGGCGTGGGATGAAGGAGCGTTACACTGAGCTAGTGGCCATGAGACCTCCTTTTAGAACACACATGTCTTTCAAGAACGAAGGGGTCACAAATGGTGCCCCAGGAATCGACCTCTGAGAAGTTCCGGCAACAAACACTTTCGGGAGCGATGAGGTAGGCAGCCAAGAGTTGCATTCACTTCATAAGACGGTAACTCAGACTAGTGGCAGTCTAACGAATGACTAATGAGAATCTTGCTGAAGCTACCTGACGTACGATAACCAAATGCAACGATGGAACTATACGCCAAAGCCGGAACCGGCGGTCTGCATGTGGAATCACTACCACCAGAGTAGAAGAATCTCTAACCGACCTACAATCAAGAGAGCTTTCAAAACTACACGCCTTACCGGACAGCAGCGCCAGTGTGAGGGAACGTACACTACTGTTACATACACTAACCCCCACCCCAGTTAACTGGGGCGTTAGTGGCCACCAGGCAAGAAAAATTACCGCTGGTTGAACTTAACATATCGTAACAAGTTGAACGCTGTAAATAGTAATAAGAAGTCTAGGAAAGCTAATCATATTCGCCTTCCCCAAGCACTCCACTCGCTGCTGTTCGCCTCGGCGACACTACGAGCAGCGGCACGAACCCAAGTCACTGGAGAATCGCGAGATATCACAATGGTGGAAGTTTCTTTACTTGGACTGAAGCGCACTCATCTTAAAGCTTGCTGGATGCTGTTTACGGCGAGGTCGTGCACCCTCGCGACCACAGCCCTTCCATCTGGCAGTCCATTCGTTCCGGCAAGTCTCGGCGTATTCTCGTACTGCGCGGACCTGGCTCCTCCTGAGTCCCCAACCGAACTGCCGCACTCACACGACCCGGAAAAACAATGACGTCGCCCCACAGATAGGGCAACAGTTACTGCATATCGATAATTGCCGCTGGTGCCACTATCGGATACGCAACGCTTGCGAAACCGAGTGGCGGCAGTCAACACGGGAGGAAGAGAAACGACAGCTACCATGCCAACTAAACGATACTGTCTGGCCTCTAACAGAGGGCGGAAACCTACAAACAGCACCGCTCAAGTCCTACTGGCAACTCTGGGAGGCATGGATCTACCCTCATCGGGATCTGTGCTGTTAGGATGTGCCACATCTTACGGTTGCCGACCTTGATGAGACGCCATCGACTACCGACGACACCGCAAATTTAATTTGCTTAATCACGCCTCTAGTGTGCACTGACACAATTAGCCCCGTTCTGTTGAAAATCACATACTGTTCTATACCCTGCGTGCCATAACCATCAACGAGACATTAATCAGCAGTCACCGATATCCGTTCAGGAAGTTATTTACAAGTGGCTACACTTAATGCTCTTTCGAAAATAACATGGTGCATCACACAAGCACAAGGGTCACCAAGACGTCACCATTAGGACTTAGGTTGTACCCGTTATGATGTGCCGAAGCTTCCCCATCGCCTCCACTGCAGCGCTGAGCTTAGAACTGGAAAGACAGCAACCACTCTACAAAGTTGTTGTCCACACAGCACCCCGACCCACGTTGCCCATCATCTCGTCTGGTGTCATACCGCACAACAGCGCCTTGAGGCCATCGGACTTCGCTCCACTCCCAACTGTTTTCTTCCTTGTCATTCCAGGAAACGACTGACTCACTGCCCGTCCATTTCGAAGCAATGCCTGTGCCTCCAGCTTGGGCCAGTGCCACAGCCCCGCGGTTACTGTCGACGTTGAGCTGCCAGCATTAACCATTGACACGAGACTGGGCTCCGGGAGATGGTCTCTGCAAATGACTGCACCCATCTCCAAGAGCATCCTTAACCGCCATCCTCGCCCGCCGCATACCTCTGAAACCCGGTCTCACTGCCGGCAAGGTGCCACAGGTACCGACCATGGCCACGGCACATGTTCCAGGAAATGTTCCTAGTCACAGTTGCTCCAGCCGACTGCTCGTAGTCCATGGCTGTCCCCAGTTCATTCCATCCGCCCTCTCGGGTAACAAGCGCGACAGCTGAAAGGACGCTATAGAAGTGGGGAAAATCGATTGCGCCGTTCGTTACAGCACAGTGTAATGCCTGTTACGCATTTCTGTAGACGTGGATGTCCGTAAGCGTGCCAGAAAATACCGTGACGTATACGGTACAACTACACTACTGGCCACTATAATTGTTACACCATGAGGATGACGTGCTACAGACGCGAAATTTAACCGACAGGAAACAGATGCTGAGATATGCAAGTGATTAGCTTTTCAGAGCATTCACACAAAGTTGGCGCCGGTGGTGACACCTACTACGTTCTGACATGAGGAGAGTTTGCAACCGATTTCGCATACACAAACAGCAGTTGACCGGCGTTGCGTGGTGTAACGTTGTTGTGATGCCTCGTGTAAGGAGGAGAAATGCGTACCATCATATTTCCAACTTTGATAAATGTCGGATTTTAGGCTATCGCGATTGCGGTTTATCGTATCACGACATTGCTGCTCGCGTTGATCGAGATCCAATGACTGTTAGCAGAATATGGAATCGGCAGATTCAGGAGGGTAATGCGGAACGCCGTGCTGGATCCCAACGGCCTCGTATCACTAGCAGTCTAGAAGATAGGCATCTTATCCGCATGGCTGTAACGGATCGCGCAGCCACGTCTCGATCTCTGAGTCAACAGATGGGAACGTTTGCAAGACAACAACCATCTGCACGAACAGTTCGACGACGTTTGCAGCAACATGGACTATCAGTTCGGAGACCATGGCTGCGGTTACTCTTGACGCTGCATCACAGGCAGGAGCGCCTGCGATGGTGTACTCAACGACTAACCTGGGTGCACGAATGGCAAAACGTAATTTTTTTCGGATTAACCCAGCTTCTGCTTACAGCATCATGATGTTAGCATCCGTGTTTGGCGACATCGCGGTGAACGCACATTGGAAGCGTGTATTCGCCATCACCAGACTGGCGTATCACCCCGTGTGGTGGTATGGGGTGCCATTGGTTACACGTCTCGGTCACCTCTTGTTAGCATTCATGACACTTTGAACAGTGGACGTTTCATTTCAGATGTGTTACAACCTTTGGCTCTACCCTTCATTCGATCCCTGCGAAACCCTACATTTCAGCAGGATAATGCACGACCGCATGTTGCAGGTCCTGTATGAGCCTTTCTGGATACAGAAAATGTTCGACTGCTGCCCTGGCCAGCACATTCTCCAGATCTCTCACCAACTGAAAACGTCTGGTCAATGGTGGCCAAGCAACTGGCTCGTCACAATACGCCGGTCACTACTCTTGATGAACTGTGATATCGTGTTGAAGCTGCATGGGCAGTTGTACCTGTACACGCCACCCAAGCTCTGTTTAACTCAGTGCCCAGGCTATCAACGCCGTTATTGTTGCCAGAGGTGGTTGTTCTGGGTACTGATTTCTCAGGATCTATGCACCCAAATTGCGTGAAAATGTAATCACATGTCGGTTCTAGTACGATATATTTGTCCAATGAATACCCGTTTATCATCTGCATTTCTTCTTGATGTAGCAATTTTAATGGCCTGTAGTGTATTAAGCGTGTGGAGAGAACGCGGAAAACGGTGCAGTCGTTGTGTTAACGGAAACGGAGCGGTTTATTTGACACTCAAGGGGGCATGGTCATTGACTTTTGGGATGAGGGTGGAGGCTTTTCGGAAACGGCGAAGTAAACTGTGCTAGTGCCGACGTTGTTAAGGTACCCTGTGCATGGAAAAGTGACACTATCCAAAACCGGTGTCGAGGCAACTGTGGTGTAGCACCGGTCACAGATGACAGCGATGAACGACGTCTGCGGAGATGGGTACGAGCCAATAGATGTGCGACTGTTGAGCAACTGAGCGCCCAGAGGCCTCAACGACTGTTCAGCAAACGTTACTGCGTTTGGGCCTCGACGGTAGGCGCCTATTAATGTACCGATGCCGACTGCTGTTTACTGGCGACGAAGCTACGAATTTGCACACCAATACCGCAAATGGATGTTCACTGAGTGGCGACAGGTGATCTTTGCAGATGAATCACGTTTAGTCCCGTCGGAAAAATGGCTCTTGCCGTGTACAGCGTCAAAAATTTTTGAAAGCAAACGCCCAGTTACAACAGCAATTGTCGGAAGTGTCCAGGACAGAGGAGGGAGCATTATGGTGTGGGGAATGCTTTCGTGGTATTTCCTGGTTCACTTCGTCGTTCAAGAATGCAAAATGGATGAACAGAAGTACGAAACTACCCTTCGGGTTACTTGTCCACCGCTACATGTGGGTTGTTTTGTCTCGGCACGTTTTCATGTTTCGACAGGATAATGCAACGTGTCACACAGCTCGCACTGTGGATGCGTGGTTCGAAGAACGTCAGTATGAGAGTGCCAAACTCCTCTGGCCACCCGACACACCGGATTTAAATTCAGCCTACAAGAAACCTAGGGCAACTGGCGGCGGTGCCAGGGTATGCATAGCCTCATGTCCACGTCGGTGCTTTCCTGAACGTCACTGCGTGTCTACCTGCACGTCTCGCAGCCGTCCGCGCTACAAAAGGTAGTCATTCAGGCTTTTCACAGGTGGTGACATTAACATGACTGCATAGCGCTGATACTGTGTGAAATGGTAAATATCAATTCTTACCGCTGATAATAGTAGGCGAAATGGAAGTCAGAAGATAAACTGCAAGAAACACTACGTCTTGGCTGCGAAAAATTTGGCAATAAAAAAGCAATATGATGTTTAGGCACCAATGCTCGTACAAGTTGCATAAAACAGGGGCCATGGACAATGTGTCGTCAAACATGAGTTAGTGGATTTTTATTTAAAGAATAGATTGAGGAAAGTGATTAACGGACCACTTTTTGTACTCTCTCCAACCACTACAATATCTAGATTTACTCTGTAGCTTCTCAAACATGTAGTTTGGAAGAATACACACTTCTACTTTTTTTTACTTTTAATAATGAATTATGCTGATGAAAATGTAATTAAGTTTTGGAATAGAATATTTCATGTGGATATATGCATAGGATTTATTTTATGAAACAACTTGATTTATTTATTAGGATATTCAAGCGCTTAGACAAAATTAGGTAGGAGGAGTAGGTTGGGTGAAGGGGGTAAAAGTCTCTCTGTAGCAGAGTAATGAAATGTAGAGGCACAAAGTGGAAAGGCAGGAGGAGCGGGCTGTGTGCGCGCACACAGAGAACAGCAGCCAAAAGGACAGAGGTTATCTCGGAAGCAACACGTGTGAAACTGACTGGCCTACTGCAAACTTCTAAGTAAGTCGATCTGAATAGTGACACGACATACAACATTGTATTTTAACAGGTGCAGAACCTGTAAGAAGAGCGTAAATCCGGTCAAAAGTTTCTGTGTGAGCTGTGGAATACCGCCTTAACAGCACCATGTATTGCACTAGGTTTTATTGACTGAACACTGAGACCGAAGAAAGACGTTGAGAAATGTTACATTTAATAACTAACAACGTACCCCGGTTTAGCATGGTTAGCGTTAACTATTAGCAAATAGATGACTTGCTTGGTGTAGTGGTAATTTTCTTTACTGAAACTGAGGATAGCACAAAAAATGTGAACTGCTTAATTCCACTTTCAGATGTCTCCTTACGAACGAAAATCCAGGAAAACTGTTCCAACTTAATTCTCTTACCACTAAAAAGATGGACAAAAATAAGTGATAATATCAGTGGTGCTGAGAAACAGCTGAAACCGTTAAAACTGAATAAATCTCCACGGCTCCCTGTCAGATTCTATAGTGAATTTGTGCCTGACCTAGCCCTTCCTTTGACTATAAACGTATGTCCCTCGATCAGAAAACCGTACCCAGTAATTAGAAGAAAGCACAGGTCACACCCTTTTACAAGAGGGGTAGTAGAAGCGATCCACAAAACTACCATCCAATATCCTTTGTATCAGTTTGCTGTAGAATCTTAGAAAGCATTCTGAGCTCAAACATAATGAGGTATCTTGAATAAAATGACCTCCACATCAACCAGCATGAAGTCCAGAAATATCGATCCTACGATACCTATCTCACAATTTCCTGACGTGACACGCTGAAAGCTTTGTGTCAATGCCGTCAGGTAAACGCGGTATTCCTTGATCTCGGATAAGAATTTGACTCAGTACCACAACTACGCTTATTGTCAGAAGCACGATTGTATGGGGTGAGAGCGAAATTTTTGTCTCGATTGAGGATATTTTGGAGGGGAGGATACTGCATGTTACCTCAGATCGTCAAATGTAGAAGTAATTCGACTCTGCCTCAGAGTATTGTGTTGGGACCTTCGGTGTTCAATTTGTATATCAACACTCGCATTACCAAGGGGGAAAAGGGGAGTAGTACTTTTTGCCAACCTTTTGAAAATATTGTAATCTACTAAGTTACATTATATTTTGAGATTTTTAAAAAGAAATGTTTATTTTTTCATGAATTGGAATTGGAATCAGCCAACTCTTACAAATACCTGCGAGTAATGCTTTGTAGGGATGTGAAATGGACTGATCACGTGGGCTTAGTCGTGGTAAAGTATGTAGTAGACTTAGGTTTATTGATAGAATACTGGGGAAATGCAGTCAGGTTTCGAAGGAAATTGCTTGTAAATCACTCATGAGACCAATTCTACAATATTGCTCAATCGTGTGGGGCCCATACCAAATAGGAGTAACCAGGGAATCTGAACGTGCAATACAAGGGCGTTACGCATGATCACAGGTTTCTTTCACTAGTGGGGAAAATGTCATAGAGGTGCTGCTGAATGACCTAAACTGGCACACTCTTAGACGTAATCTACCCACAGGAAGTCTACTTAAAAAGTTCCAAGAAACAGCTTCAAATGATGTCTCCAGTAACGTACCGCAACCCGTCTACGTATCACTCATGTAGGAATCGTGAGGATAAGATTAGATTAATTATAGCAGGCACAGAGACATTAAACCCTCTACGGCACCCACGAGTACTATGGAGGCTATTCCGTGATGTCTTCATTCATCATAGTTCAGCCAATTTACCCACTACATTTGTAATTGATGTACACAGATTTTCCTCGAGGATCAGTCTGTCTTTCAGTGGAAACTGTTTCAAAATCCCTACAGTGATTCCGGCTTTTGGCCTTAAAAAACAGGTAAAAGCAGCGGATGGATGGGAAACTTTAATTTGTAAATGCTTCGAAGAAAAAGATGGATAGGTACGACATTTTACGTCCACATGACTATTAAAGTAGAGAAAAGAGAAAATTTTCATATCAAAGATTCACTTACTTTTGAATGCATTATGGGAACAGCAGTGATCAATGTCCTATAAATAACTACTATTAAAAACAGTCTTGATCACGATTTATTTAACAAGGTGACCGGTTTCGACCACTACTGTGGTTCTCTTCAGACCTTTGAGTAGGAACATCTTTCTGTTGGAGAAAGAGGTTCCTACTCAATGGTCTGATGATGACCACAGTAGTGGTCGAAACCGGTCACCTTGTTAAATAAATCGTGATCAAGACTGTTTTTAATAGTAATTAAAGATTCACTTAATTTTAAACAGTTCACCAGTTTTTATGTGATGCGTTTATGCACAATTTCGAACAGACAAACATTCTGATATTTCGCTTCATAGACATCAAAGTTATTTGGATCAGTATATAGCGCGATAACCGGAAACGCATGGAATGGGAACTGGAGAGCGTCTAAGACTGAGAAAGGAAGGCTGTCATGGTTTGTCTCGAATAATTTTGGTCTGTGGATACGGAAGGTACGCCGCCCTTTAGTCATCTATGTACTGTGGATGGACGACTGGAGTCTAATACAACTCCTGCACATGCGTTACATTCTCCCACACAGCCCCTGTGCGCATCCTACTGTGGACCATGTGTGGCCTGCTGAAGCAGTAACATTGTTGATAGCAGTGCGACATGCACCGGTACACAGCTGCGAAAATGACCAGGACGGTGCTTGCACACAGCAAAGCGGATTGCAGTGGGAAAGCTGTTGCAAGACTGTGTGCCGAATTTTTGCAAACAGACAAACCCCTCATCACTCCACATTCGCGGCGTTCAAGAGGCCCCTCAGGGAAGCCGGAAAGTTGTATGTCGGTGTTTTCTGCCTCAGGTGTGTCCACTGTACAGTAAAGTCGTGACAGTTTGTGTTTGATACTTGTGAATACTATCCCTAATCTAATGCTTGTCCACTTTTAGAAGTCAAAACGTGATAGGCTGAGATCGAACACGACGGTTGGAGGAGGACCTGCTGACAATGTTCGAAGAGGAACCAGCCACCAGCATTTGACAGGTCGCTCGAACACTGCACGGGGTTAAAAGTGCCGTGTGATGTGTTGTCCGTGAACACCGGTTCCATCCAAACCATCAGCAGGAATTCCAGGCATTGCGGGAGGAAGACTACTCAGATTACAATTCCCCAGTCTGGTGCTATTCACAAACAAATGCACATTTACTTGCGAGGCTATATTAAACTTGCTCAGCATGCATGTTTGGACGGACGAAAATTCGCGACTCGCGGGGTAGCCGTGTGGTCGAAGGCCGCCTTGCCACGGTTCCCGCGGCTACCCCCGTTGGAGGTTCGAGTCCTCCCTCTGGCATGGATGTGGGTGTGTTGTCTTTAGCCTAAGTTAGTTCAAATTAGATTAAATATGTGCAAGCCTAGGGACCAATGACCTTAGCAGTTTGGTCCCATAGGAACTTACCACAAATTTCCAAAAAAATGTTTCGAAAATTCGCGTTCTCAGACGATTCAAAGTCATCAACACTTGGGCGGTAATAATATCTGGTCGACGCTCTTTGCAACCTTATCATTTGGACACATGTACTGCAAAATAGACTAAGAGGACCGGTGAGTCTCATTAGAAAAGTTTTGCCTGCCCCGCTCGATGTAGTACCACAAAGTATTTGTGTGAACAGGTGGCTGCAACACGACAGAGCACTAGCACACTTTGATGTCGATGTGCGGAATCATCTCGGCGTCGCACATCCCAGTCGGTTGATTCGTAAGGGTGGACAAGTCCTATGGCCAGCAGGGTATACAAAATATTTGTAGACACATCTCAATTATTTTGTGTGGGGTCTGTGCGGCTGGTCCCGGCGGAGGTTCGAGTCCTCCCTCGGGCATATGCGTGTGTGTTTGTACTTATGGTAATTTAGGTTAAGCAGTGTGTAAGCTTAGGGATTGATGACAGCAGTTAAGTCCCATAAGATTTGACGCACATTTTTTGTGTTGGGTGAAATGAAAAACATGCTCTATGGCACAGCTGACACTTACAGTGGGGTACCTTAATGCTCGAGTCCAATGGGGAACTGAAATACTTGAAAGAAAATCGCACGTATTGGCCCATGTGCGTGAGGCTCAGCAACCCCGAATAAGCTGTGCATTGACATATGAAGTACGCAGTTCAAAGTCCGTTTCTAATGTAGACTTCGCGATGTGCTACTCACGTTGGGTGATGTGGAACGTACATCCATTTCAGCCTTCGACGCATCCTAGCACGAAAGCCGTGCGTTTCTGGGTATGCGATCCTTCTTGAAAACCGAACAGTGTGCGATCCCGAACAACATACTGAGCGTTGAAACTTCCTGGCAGATTAAAACTGTGAGCCGGACTGAGACTCGAACGCGGGACCCTTGCCTTTCGCGGGCAAGTGCTCTACAATCTGAGCTACCCAAGCACGACTCACACCCCGTCCTCACAGCTTTACTTCTGCCACTACTTCGTCTCCTACCTTCCAAACTTTACAGAAACTCTCCTGCGAACCTTGCAGAACTATCACTCCTGGAAGAAAGGATATTGTGGAGACATGGCTTAGCCACAGCCTGTGGGATGTTTCCAGAATGAGATTTTCACTCTGCAGCGGTTCGCAGGAGAGCTTCTCTAAAGTTTGGAGGGTAGTAGACGAGGTACTGGCAGAAGTAAAGCTGTGAGAAAGGGGTGTGAGTCGTGCCTGGGTAGCTCAGATGGTAGAGCACTTGCCCGCGAAAGGCAAAGGTTCCGTGTTCGAGTCTCGGTCCGCACACAGTTTTAATCCGCCAGGAATTTTCATATCAGCGCACACTCCTTTGCAGAGTGAAAATCTCATTCTGGATACTAAGCGTTGTTCGTGTCTTTTAATTTTTGCGCACCCTGTGTTGAACGTGGTCAAAGGTCTGCTGCAGTGATAACAACGGTTCCCGTCAGATCACCTAAGTTAAGCGCTCTCGGGCTCGGCTATCACTGACATGGGTGACCGTCTGTGTCTGACGAGCCCTTGTAATGGTTCTTTATTTACGTGACTATTACGGCACTCCTACCCCAGTTTTCGATGCCAGTGGTTCAAGTGGCTCTGAGCACTATGTGACTTAACATCTGAGGTTATTAGTCCCTTAGAACTACTTAAACCTAACTAACATAAGGACATCACACACTTCCATGCCAGACGCAGGATTCGATCCTGCGACCGTAGCGGTCGCGCGGTTCCAGACTGAAGCGCCTAGAACCGCTCGGCCACATCGGCCGGCCTCGATACCAGTAATATCGTACTACTTTTCTACGAAGTAACAGATATATTTTTATGACAATATTCACATTTGGTTTAATTAAAGTATAGGTACTCCGATGTATCGATATATTACAGTGATATGGTTCTTTTGTGTATTCATTTCTGTGAGACTGTCATAATCTTTGGCTTACTTGTAACCGTTTTGGCTCTGATGCGCACACAGTAGTCTTTGTTTCACTTTGCAGAAGTTAAGTTGTTATTTCGCTTTGTAAAAGAACAGTCAAGTCTTGTGTTTGGTTAAAGCAGAAATTAAATATATGAAGATTGATACAAAACTATTTTCTTGATGATGTGACAATTAAGAAGAACTACATGTGAATTTTACAAGAAGTTTAATAAAAATGTGGATCGTGAACACCAAGTCAAAAATTATTTCTACCATACCATTGTTTTGATCTGGGATTGTTTGATCTTTAAGAATTTCCTGAAAAACGCATTTGTTAGGTCTTCAAATATTGCTAAAATACAGAAATGGACCTTCTAGCAATCAAAGTGGAATCAACAAGATGTGCCATAACAACTTCGACGAAATCGACGTGGGAATCCATTAAAGATAAGTGCCAAAATTAATGACTTTTTTACAGTGACTTCATTATTTCCATTCTGACGATACCATCCACAGTCAATAAATTTGTTGTTGCCCGATAAAGCGAACATATGCAGCGTGAGCAACATTATTAATCTGTCTTCTAACCTACTTTGCAAGTAGTGGTATTGTTAGACGCTGTTGTCAAGTGTGGTGCTTTCAGCCCTTGTGAGGTCCACTAAGGGGCTACTTGACTGAGAAATGGCGGCTCCTGTTACGAAACCTGACAATCGCCGGGAGAGCGGTGTGCTGACCACACGCATCATCTCCACATCATCCTTCAGTGACGCCTTCGGCGGAGGATGACATGGCGGTCAGTCGGTGCCATTGCGCCTTCCCAGGCCTTTTCGGACGGAGAGAAAGAGAGAGAGTTTAATGTGCACTCTTGACTGTTCTTAGACACATTGCAAGTTGTTTGTGACTATTGAACAACAGAAAATTTTAAAACAAATATACCGCTCAAAATTCCGTATGTGTAGTTGCACCTGACTGTTCGCTTTTGTTAAACAGAGCGATGAAACAGTCGGAAAAATGTGTCAATTCAGCTCTAGTGGCAGATTATGAATCGCTCGAAACTGCACGCTTCTACACAAATCTGCCCCACGTCGGCGTCCGCGATTTCGCGAGCTGTACAGTGAGATGTAAACGTCGGTGGTATTGAGAGCCGGTGAGGCGAGCGGAAAAAAAAACCTGCTCCGACAGACACGGGACGGCGGCGACTGCGAAAAGCGCCGAACACAGGGTACAGCCGCACCCCGCACCACGTTACGTCACGCCGCCGGTGGCGGCCGACAGCTGAATACCGCCGCTTTCACCGCCGCCTCCGCTTCCGCCCCCGCGCGATTGCAGAGCCCGCAGAGCGAGATAATTAAGCCCGTCATGTACTCCACTCGTCCCATTAATCAAGCTCTGTCACCGGGGAAAGTCTTTCATCAGCTCTTTGACAGCGGCATTGCGACCTACGCACAGGGCTCGTTTACAGGTGACATCAGACGTAAATCTAACACAGAGGTCTCTTCTTGTACAAACAGAAGAGTACATACAGTCGCCTCAGACGTCTGAGAATGCGTGCATTACACTGTTTCTGCGTTAGACATCCGTACATGACATCATGAAATGTGTGAGGTGCTAACTATTAATGTGCTGGATTGCGCTCGACTATCACTTTGCAACTCAGAGACGCGGTCCCGTCAACGTATCCTGTCTGCTACTCAGAGCTCCGCTGCTGTAATTTCCACCCGGACGGTATTATTGTTGGTTATAATTAGTCAACATCATCAAATGCCACCCTGCACACCATCTGCCTCATTTCATTCTTTCTGTGTCTTGGCATAGTTAGAAATTACACGGTTCCTAAACAGCTTTGTTCACGTCTACTGTACGATGAATTCTGTAAGCTAAGAAATAGACGGTCAAATGTTTTGCTAAATTAGTTTTTGTAAAAGCAAAAAGTAAAAAAGAACAGAGAAACATTTGATGCACCTAAATCCTTGCTAAAACGATCCTGTGCAGCAAATGAAGTCCCGAAATTAAATTTGTTTACATCAGAATTTTAATGCGTAGTAGCAAATATTTGTATGGTGTATTACGTACACAGTGCTATCTGCTCTTGTGTGGCCTTGAGATACTATTGTTGTGTGAAGTCAAGTGGTAAAATATTTTACCAGTAGAGATGGCATTGCCATGGCCATAATCATTTTACCGAGATAGTTACTATCGCTATGCAGATCATTAATCAAAGCAGCTGAGATGCTCATATGTTTGTTCCGGAAGGAGGTCACTGTGTGACATTTGACAACTGATTTCAACTACTATCTGTTCAAAGGTTCACGTTTTGTTCAATTTCCGATTAAGAATTTTTTACTAAAATACGTGCCTGCGAAATGTTGTCAAAACACTTTCAAATGTGTGTGAAATCTTATAGGTCTTAACTGCTAAGGTCATCAGTCACTAAGCTTACACACTATTTAACCTAAATTATCCTAAGGACAAAGACACACACCCATGACCGAGGGAGGACTCGAACCTCCGCCGGGACCAGCCGCACAGTCCATGACTGCAGCGCCTGAGACCGCTCGGCCAATCCCGCGCAACAACAATGTTGTCAACAGATGGTCCACTACCTCTGTCACTAAACACGTCATTTTTTGTAGTATTCCTTTGGTTCTCCAGTGAAAACCTTTTCAGGCTCGTAAATGGCTGGAGCATGTTCATATCAGCTGCTCTAGATAAGGGGGTGTTTTCAACAATATCCACCTGGCAAATATTTTGCATAACCTTTGCAAATACCGGTTTCAGCATAGAAGCTAAAAATTGTTGGCATTGCAATGCGACACCAGACACTGAAAGATGTTAAAACATACTAACACAAAAAATTCCGACACCGAGAAATAATTAATACAGTGTTATGAAAGTCTCGGAATATATTTGCCTGGGTAACATACTTATGTGATTAACTTTGCAAGACCACAGGTTAATGCAAGTGTGAAATAAGCTATTGCAGATGTGAAAGGCTGGTGCAATTAAACCGATTGTGGAATTCTAGCATGTAAAAGTCCATCCATTTTGTTATAAAGGTGCCAGACGTTTTCTGGATCAGTTCCGTGCATGTTGCATTTTGTAGGTCAGTACAGCAACGTTTAATTCTGGTTGTGGATGACGTTGGAGATGTCGTCTGATAATGTCCCATACGTGCTCGGTTGGAGACAGATTTAGTGATCGAGAAATCTAAGGCAACATGTCAACACTGTAGAGAATGCGGGGTTACAGTGGAGGTATGAGGACCAGTGTTTCACTGCTGGGAAACACTCCATGGAATGGTCTTCATGGGTGGCAGCACAATTCGTCGAATCACCAGGCTGACGTACAAATTTGCAGTCACGAGTTTGCTGCTACTGTCACACGAAATCGCATCACAGACCATAACTTCTGGTGTAGATCACTGTGTCCAGGCCGCAGGAAAGTTGGTTGCAGTCGCTCATCTGGCCTGCTTCTTACCTATAGACGGCCATTACTGGTACCGAGGCAGAACCAGCTTTTACCGGAAAACACAACTGACGTCCAGTCCGCCCTCCGACTGTCTCTACCTTGATGCGACTGAAGCCAAAGACGACAGGTTTTTTGGGGTCAGAGGAATGCACAGTATAGTGGTTCTGGTTCGAAGCTATCTTTCAAGCATCCAATTCCTAACAACTCTTTGTGTCAACTGCTGCTCGAATTGCAGCTGCAGATGTAGTACGATGCGCCACACCCTTATCCCGAAGACGAGCGTCTTTCTCTAGGTAGTGCCACGTAGGTGTCCGGAGCCCGGTCTTCTAGCGACCATACCTTACCGTCATCATAGCTTCCAGCAATCACGTACGACAGATACATTCCAGCAAAGTATTTCTGCAATTTCGTGTAACGTAGCCCTATTACACGACCTCGTTCAAACAAAATAAGCTGTGGGTAATAGCGCCTTGGCTACCATAAAGGCATCCTTGAATAACATACACTCAATATGTCTAATCTCAAAGGTACATAACTCTCACGACCATTTCAGTGTGTATTTGAAGCAAACTTGATTTGCATCCTCATAGTTGCACTACTGTCCCCGCTGTTACGCGACTGATGCGAAATCTGAATGGGCGGCATCTTTCAGTGACGCTTACCAACTTCCGTTTGTCTCGCACAACTCCTTCTTGGGGCTGGGATTTTTTCCCAGCTGCGCATATAGAACTAGAAACAAACAACTGTAGCAGCTAGAGGGCGCAAACGTTGATGACATCGAGAGAGCACTAAGCAGAATCCGCAGTTAAATTGCAACTGCTCTCTGACATACAGATGCAGTTTTACTCTAGTTGATACATTCATTTATGTTGTTGTTGTTGTCTTCAGTCCTGAGACTGGTTTGATGCAGCTCTCCATGCTACTGTATCCTGTGCAAGCTTCTTCGTCTCCCAGTACCTACTGCGACCTACATCCTTCTGAATCTGCTTAGTGTGTTCATCTCTTGGTCTCCCTCTACGATTTTTACCCTCCACGCTGCCCTCCCATACTAAATTGGTGATCCCTTGATGCCTCAGAACATGTCCTACCAACCGATCCCTTCTTCTAGTCATGTTGTGCCACTAGCTCCTCTTCTCCCCAATTCTATTCAATACCTCCTCATTAGTTATGTGATCTACCCATCTAATCTTCAGCATTCTTCTGTAGCAACACATTTCGAAAGCTTCTATTCTCTTCTAATCTAAACTATCTATCGTCCACGTTTCACTTCCATACATGACTACACTCCATACAAATACTTTCAGAAACGACTTCCTGACATTTAAATCTATACTCGATGTTAACAAATTTTTCTTCTTCAGAAACGCTTTCCTTGCCATTGCCAGTCTACATTTTATATCCTCTCTACTTCGACCATCATCAGTTATTGTGTTCCCCAAATAGCAAAACACCTTTACTACTTTAAGTGTCTCCTTTCCTAATCTAATTCCCTCAGCATCGCCCGACTAAATTCGACTACATTCCATTATCCTTGTTTTGCTTTTGTTGATGTTCATCTTATACCCTCCTTTCAAGATACTGTCCATTCCTTTCAACTGCTCTTCAAGTCCTTTGCTGTCTCTGACAAAATTACAATGTCATCGGCGAACCTCAATGTTTTTATTTCTTCTCCATGGATTTTAATACCTACTCCGAACTTTTCTTTTGTTTCCTTTATTGCTTGCTCAATATACAGATTGAATAACATCGGGGAGAGGCTAGAACCCTGTCTCACTCCCTTCCCAACCATTGCTTCCCTTTCATATC
This sequence comes from Schistocerca serialis cubense, assembly GCF_023864345.2. Classification (NCBI taxonomy): domain Eukaryota; kingdom Metazoa; phylum Arthropoda; class Insecta; order Orthoptera; family Acrididae; genus Schistocerca; species Schistocerca serialis. Next base: position 68,033,049 of record NC_064644.1, read on the forward strand.
CCTCGACTCTTATAACTGCCATCTGGTTTCTGTACAAATTGTAAATAGCCTTTCGCTCCCTGTATTTTACCCCTGCCACCTTTAGAATTTGAAAGAGAGTATTCCAGTCAACATTGTCAAAAGCTTTCTCTAAGTCTACAAATGCTAGAAACGTAGGTTTGCCTTTCCTTAATCTTTCTTCTAAGAATATTCGTAGGGTCAGTATTGCCTCACGTGTTCTATTTTCAAGTTATTTTTCAACTTTTTTTTATGAAATTAAACATCATACACTTGATATCCATTTGCCCATTTATTACTCGTCCTCGATCTACGAAAATTAGGCCAAAAACGTCCCCTCAAACCGGAACTTACCAGTCAAATGGTGTCCTTGCACATGTCATATATCGCTACTTCTGATTCATTTTATAGACATACATATATCGGCCAACGAATATCTAGTGCTGATTACATGGATGATACCTGTTATTGCAAATATCGGGCCGCGAACACTTCTGAACATCCACGTATCTCCGTTGTTGCCTGCATATTGTATGCTTTTCGTACTGTAAGAATCTAAGACAGTCTTGGATAAGCCCTCACGGGAGGAAAGGGATCACCAGTGGCCAATCCCCAGAGGTCCATAGGGAGAGTAGGTGGGTTCTAAGCACTGGCCCGCTAGGAGCAGGGGCACTGACCTGGTCACGGGCCATTAGGTTGGCGGTTTCGGGTCACTGTATTGTCCGTCGTGGCGTCATCGTGGAGTGAGCAGTCTAGCCTCGAATGTGCGCTGTTGGATCCCGGAGTCTTTCAAAAAGGTCCAATATAATGTTTGCAACCGGCCATGGCCGAATAACCCATTATTACAAGTCCGTCTCTCTTCTCAAAGACACCTGGCCAGAATGTATTTTCCAGTAACGCTTTCCCAAGAAAAACAGATGGTCCCAGGAATTTCGGGAGACATTCATACCTGTTTTCTCATGTGAAATTCGGCAGCTGTTTATCGTCAAAAAATGTTTTCTTCGCCTCTTGTAGGGGAGGGAGTGTGACAGCCTGACACCACTCCATGTGAAGCAAGGACATCTCACTCATACACAGGGAGGGATGGATGACCATTGGATGTTCTTGGAAAGTATCTGTAAGTAGCTGCTAAGGCTTCCGTTTTCCAGAAATTTCTGATGCAGGAAAACAGCTATTTGGGGAACGTAACAACATATTTGAGAAATGGAAGGCTGTAGCTCGATTTTATATGAACTGTATCCTCCCATAGGTTGCACTCTACGCTCTGCGCTCCGACTGCTCAATTACGATGAGATTGAGATTATCTACCAGTGCAGGGCAACCATGAAGGAAAACGGTTAGGCTTGTTTCGGTAAGATTCCGACACTTACCACCTACCGACGAATTCGAGAGATGATCCACAACCAAGCAACCTTTGTCATTTTCATGTGGTCCTTACAGATCCTTCCCGCATGATTGGGTTAATCGCTGCACACCCATCTGGCGTTATGTATTTTCGAGAATAATTTATCAAGTTGTGGTGAAATCCCACCACACTTGTTCTTTGCAGACTTTGTCAAACCAAGCTACCTCTAGGTGCCTTCCAATATTTGTAATACTGGCCCAAATAATCTTACAGAAGCTTGTGAAGCCGTGCTTTGTAGATTTAACAAGCGCTGAACACGAATATGAAGGTTCAAACTGTCTCCTTGGTCAGGGTTACACAACCTTCCGAAATGCCTTCACAAAAGAAGACGAAATAAATATTCCAGAATTCGAAGTGAGAACAGCTGCCAACATGAGTAACGTAGAAGTAAATATTCTCATAGTAGCGTAGGAACTTAACTTACTTAATAAAAGCAAGTCTTCTGATCCAGACTGTACACCAATTAGGTTCCTTTCGGAGTATGACGATGGATTAGCTCCGTACTTAACAATCATATACAACCGTTCGCTCGACGAAAGATCCGTACCCAAAGACTGGAAAGTTGCACAGGTCACACCAATATTCAAGAAAGGTAGTAGGAGTAATCCACTAAATTACAGTCCCATATCGTTAACGTCGATATGCAGCAGGATTCTGGAACATATATAGTGTTCAAACATTATGAATTACCTCGAAGAAAACTGTCTATTGGCACAAAGCCAACATGGGTTCAGAAAACATCGTTCTTGTGAAACACAACAAGCTCTTTATTCACGTGAAGTGTTGAGTGCTATTGACAAGGGATTTCAGATCGATTCCGTATTTCTGGATTTCCTGAAGGCTTTTGACACTGTGCCACACAAGCGGATTGTAGTGAAATTGCGTGCTTATGGAATATGGTCTCAGTTATATGACTGGATTTGTGATTTCCTGTCAGAGAGGTCACAATTCGTAGTAACTGATGGAAAGTCACCGAGTAAAACAGAAGTGATTTCTGCCGTTCCCCAAGGTATTGTTATAGGCCCTTCGCTGTTCCTTACCTGTATAAACGATTTGGGAGACAGTATGAGCAACCGCCTTAGGTTGTTTACAGATGACGCTGCCGTTTATGACTAATAAAGTCATCAGAAGATCAAAACAAATTGCAAAACGATTTAGAAAAAATATCTATATGATGCGGAAATTTGCGATTGACCCTAAATAAAAAAAGTATTAAGTCACCCGCATGAGTGACTTCGGCTACACGATAAATGAATCAAATCTGAATGCCTTCAATTCAACTAAATACTTAGGCGTTACAATTACGAACAATTGGAAAGAACACAAAGAAAATGTTGTGGGTAAGGAAAACAAAAGGCTGCATTTTATTGGCAGAACACCAAGAAAATATGACAGATCTACTAAAGAGACTGCCTACATTACGCTTGTCAGTCCTGTTTTGGAGTACTGCGGCCCTGTGTGGGATCCTCACCAATGGTATTGACGGAGTACCTCGAGAAAGTTCAAAGAGCAGCATTTTTATACTATCCAGAAATGGAGGAGTGTGTGTCACTGACATGCTACAGCATTTGGTGTGGACATCATTAAAACAAAGGCGCTTCTCAGAAAACTTCAATCACTAACTTTTTATTAAAAAATCGAAAATATTTTTTTGACGTCGACCTACGTATTGAGAAACGATCATTATAATAAAAGAAGGGATTTCAGGGCTCGCACAGAAAGATGTATTCGTTAGTTTTTTCCGCGCGCTTTTCGAGATAGAAATAATTGAGAATTATTGTGAATGTGGTTCGATTAACCGTCTGCCAGGCACCTAACCCTTTCAGGGGAAGTGGTTCCATTTGAAACCACCTACATTTTTTTCATTTTGTGGCAGAAGGGCAGTGGCTACAATTGGGGACACCATTCAGCAGCCTAGTTGGTGCTGCCCTCTAGCGGCTGTCACTGGAACCGCTTCAAAATCTGTAAATATTAGCAATTAGTGAGGCGAGTTGGGTAGCCATTTTTGTACGCTGGGCGCGAACGTTTTTTTTCTCAAATTGTGACTGTATTCTGCTGTAATAGGTAACTTTTATGCATGTATTAAATGCAGAATACTGTTCTGTTTACATTAATACTATATGTACTGTAATAATAACCAAAATAATGCATTTATTTCCGTGAATGTTGTGGTGGTTCCATTTGAGACCACTGCTCCTGTAACGGAAGCATTAGTAGGTGTGACGAATTTTTTTTTTTTTTTCCCCCAGTTTCACGTGATGTATTCTCACAGACTAACGGATGAGGAAACTCTGAAGTGCCTTTTCGCAGATATCCCTTCAGATCCAGACTCACAGATTGACACTAGCAGTGACAGAGAAAGTCATGTGCTAGCTGAAGACAGTGATCTGTCTTATCTCAAATTATTTCGGAAAGAGAGAGTGAGGACCACTTTGACAATGACAGTGATGATAGTTCCATCACTAATGACGATTTGCCACTGTCTTCCATTGCGAATTTTTCACGGAGAAATGACGTCAGTGAAATGCTCTTTGCCGCCAATTTTTCAGAGGAAGCTGGTGTACGAGGAAAACTTAAAAATGACAGTGAAGGTATGCAACCGGTAGATTTTTTTGTGTCTGATTTGTGTCTGTTTGTTTAGAACACATAGTTTTCCAGTCTAACCTGTACGCAACACAGAAAGGTGGCAATTTCAGGCCTCTTTCTACAGCAGAACTAAAAGTATTTTTGGCTATTAAATTTCTAATGGGAATCAAGAAACCTTGTTATTATCGTGATTGCTGGTCATCCCATAAGGAACTTCGAGATGAGTACATTTCCTCACTAAGGTCGGTAAAAAGTTCAGCTGGATTTTGACACATATTCACATCAATGACAACGCTGTTATGCCTGCAAGGGAGAGCAGAAATTGTGACGAATTATACGAGGGCAGTTCAATAAGTAATGCAACACATTTTTTTCTGAAACAGGGGTTGTTTTACTCAGCATTGAAATACACCAGGTTATTCCCCAATCTTTTAGCTACACAACACTATTTTTCAACGTAATCTCCATTCAATGCTACGGCCTTACGCCACCTTGAAATGAGGGCCTGTATGCCTGCACGGTACCATTCCACTGGTCGATGTCGGAGCCCACGTCGTACTGCATCAATAACTTCTTCATCATCCGCGTAGTGCCTCCCACGGATTGCGTCCTTCATTGGGCCAAACATATGGAAATCCGACGGTGCGAGATCGGGGCTGTAGGGTGCATGAGGAAGAACAGTCCACTGAAGTTTTGTGAGCTCCTCTCGGGTGCGAAGACTTGTGTGAGGTCTTGCGTTGTCATGAAGAAGGAGAAGTTCGTTCAGATTTTTGTGCCTACGAACACGCTGAAGTCGTTCTTCAATTTCTGAAGAGTAGCACAATACACTTCAGAGTTGATCGTTTGACCATGGCGAAGGACATCGAACAGAATAACCCCCTCAGCGTCCCAGAAGACTGTATTCATGACTTTACCGGCTGAGGGTATGGCTTTAAACTTTTTCTTGGTAGGGGAGAGGGTGTGGCGCCACTCTATGGATTGCCGTTTTGTTTCAGGTTCGAAGTGATGAACCCATGTTTCATCGCCTGCAACAATCTTTGACAAGAATTTGTCACCCTCAGCCACATGACGAGCAAGCAATTCCGCACAGATGGTTCTCCTTTGCTCTTTATGGTGTTCGGTTAGACAACGAGGGACCCAGCGGGAACAAACCTTTGAATATCCCAACTGGTGAACAATTGTGACAGCACTACCAACAGAGATGTCAAGTTGAGCACTGAGTTGTTTGATGGTGATCCGTCGATCATCTCGAACGAATGTGTTCGCACGCTCCGCCATTGCAGGAGTCACAGCTGTGCACGGCCGGCCCGCACGCGGGAGATCAGACAGTCTTGCTTGACCTTGCGGCGATGATGACGCACGCTTTGCCCAACGACTCACCGTGCTTTTGTCCACTGCCAGATCACCGTAGACATTCTGCAAGCGCCTATGAATATCTGAGATGCCCTGGTTTTCCGCCAAAAGAAACTCGATCAGTGTCTGTTGTTTGCAACGCACATCCGTTACAGACGCCATTTTAACAGTTCCGTACAGCGCTGCCACCTGTCGGAAGTCAATGAAACTATACGAGTCGAAGCGGGAATGTTTGAAAATATTCCACAAGAAATTTCCGGTTTTTTCAACCAAAATTGGCCGAGAAAAAAAAGTGTTGCATTACTTATTGAACTGCCCTCGTATAAAATCCGTCCACTAATCAATCAGATACTTATAAACTTCAAAGAATTCTATGCACCTACTAAGGAGCAAGCTATAGATGAATGCATGGTGAAGTTCAAAGGACGAATCTCATTCAAACAATATATGCCCCCAAAGCCAATAAAGAGGGGATACAAAATCTGGGTCAGAGCTGATAAGCTTGGATGTATTTGTGAGTTTCAGATATGTACTGGAAAAGTTGAAGGCATACTGGAAAAATCCTTAGGAGAGAGAATTGTGAGAGATATGTGTAAAGGTTTGGAAGGAAAGGGATACCATATATACTTTGATAATTTTTTTACCAGTGTCTCTCTTTTACAGAAGCTAAAAGATGACCGACGTTTTGCCTGTGGAACAATTAGATCACACAGAAAAGGACTTCCTACGCTAAAAACAGACAAAGAGTTGCAAAGAGGAGAGTTTGACTGGTTAGTTTGTTCTGATGGCATTGCCTACATCAAATGGAAAGACAAATGTGTAGTCATGTTGCTGTCTACAATTGATTCGCCTGTATGTGTTGAAGAAGTCAGCCGTAAAGAAAAGGAAGGAAAAATCACAAAAGTACCTTGCCCGAAAACAGCGAAATCATATAACGAAAATATGCGATGTGTCGATAAGGCAGATATGATGAACAGTTTTTGTGCAATAGACAGGAGATCACGAAGGTGGTGGCTAAGTTTATTTCGGTATATAGTTGATATTTCTATTGGGAATGAATTTATTCTGTTTCGATTATGTAATCCAACAGCGAAGCAAGTGCTAAATGATTTTCGAAGATGTGTTGCCACAGGCCTGGTAGGCAGTAATGTCTTCCAAGATAGTCCTGGCCATCCCAGTACATCGTCAGAACCGTCTGCAAAAAAGTTCATAACTCTTGTTCCCCATGAGAAACATATATTGGAAGGAAGCAAAACATCTGCCAAAACATGGAACCTCAAGGCGCTGTGTGCACTGCAGCACAAAGAAAGAACCCCACAGGAGCAGATGGACATGTAGTCACTGCCAGGTAGCCTAAGGCTTATCTGCAGAAAGGAATTGCTCCTTACTGTATCATCAAAAGTGATGACATTTAGCGGGCAGTGGCTCCATTTGAAACCACCCTGAATGTGTTCACTTTATGTGTATTTCATTTAATTTTTACAGTTTTCTGTCTCACTGAATGAAATACAATAAAAACAAGGAAAAATTAAAAATTATTTTTTTTATTTTGCCCCTGAATGGGTAAAGTGTGATCCATGTAGATGTGGGTGTAGATGTAGAAGACTAATTTTAACATAAAGAGTTGCATCAAGCGACGGCAGTAGGGTCAGCTGAGTCATTTTTATAGGTGGAACCAATTTCACAAAAAAGCCCAACTGAAAATGTTGCAGCAAAACATTTCCAGAAGTTTACAGGGGGTTCAAAAAAAGCATCGAATACTTTGAGAGGTGGTGGTAGTCATCGAAACAGCAAAAATAAATCCCAATAACATGGGTCCGGTAATGCATATTTCCTGCGATAAACAAGTTTTTACAGGTGTTCAACGTGCCGTCCATTCATGACAATGCACCCCTCCCTATAGTGTCCGCACATCGATGATTGGCGTGGCGTGGAGCAATTCCTTAAAGTGTTCCTATAAGTTTAATGTACTGAGGTATGGGGAACGAGCAGGCCAAGGTATGCTTCCCAGAATCCCTCCCTCGGCCCCCACAACACCCACCTGAACTATCCACCATTCTTGAAATATCTGAGTCAGATATTCGCGCACATTGTGGCGACAGTGTGATGGTGCGCTATCAAACATGGACCACATTTGTATTCGTTACTACGGTGGCAGAGCCTCCAGCAAGACAGGAAGTGCATTAAAGAGAAAGTCCAGAGAATACGCCCCAGTTAACCACTGTGAGAGCATGTATGGCCCTGTTCATCTATCGCCAAGTACGCCTGCCCGAACGTTGACTCAGAATTGGGGTTGATGCATTCTTTCCTGAATTACTTGGGGATTTACATCTGCCCATACACGCTGGTTACGAAACTTCACACCATCATCTCTTGTGTACCCTGCCTCATCGGTAAATAAAATCTTGGATGTGAACAGTGGATCTGCAGCACACTTCTGCAACAGCCATTCACAAGGGAGCCGTCTGCATGATGATTCTGTGGCCTTAGGGATTGACCGCGCTGTATATAATATGAGTACAGCAATTATTCATGAAGTACTCTCCCAGATAAGAGTGAGTACGCTTTCTGGTGCTGTTGCACGTCGGCCACAGAGGTTTCTTCCATCGAACGTAGCACACGCTCCTCCATGTCAGGTGGGAGGACTGTGTAGCGCCTTCCATTGTCAGTGTTCTGAAATCCTAGGGTAACTGTGTCCCTCAGACGCTTGAAAAGTCTACTGAACAGTTAACCAGACGGCACTCTGCGCTGTGGATATTTCTCAGCATACGGGGCACTGGCCTGCTGGCCACGTCCATTTGCTAAACCATAGCAGAATATCGTATTCGCCATTTCACTTATCGAGTAGTAAGTTAGGATAGTTAACAAGTGGTGGAAGCGAGAAAGTGTATATGAACTACTCCATTTGTATGTACAAACAGCGCAGTTATTAACCCACGTTTGGAAGAAGGTAAATAAAACACAATGATACGTACCCAGGGTTGAGAGTACCGTAAAATAAAGCCCACGAAGACGACTAAAACTAACCCATCATAAAACACAGCTCGAACCACACAACTGACTGCAGACCACCTAATGGTAGATAAAGTACTGTGAGTAAGACATCATAATTCGCTCCGACAAATTTGAAGGAGCGCAAATGCAACGACTGTGCTAATATCTACAACCAAGCGTCTCACAGCCCTTCCTATAAATACGTGTTTATCTCAGATAGTATCTGTTTCCGGACCCATGCTTACTGGATGTTAATTGGCAATTAATGTCGATCTTACCTATCTTCTACTAACTTGTTTTTAGTGGCACAGAAACAAAAATCTAATTCACAATGGCCGATTCCCCATTATCTATTTATTGCGATAATAATACATGTAATTCAGAATAGATATGAAAAATTAGTCACTGGGTGATTCACAAATGTAAATAATTTCATAGAATTGAAATTAGCGACGGTCTCTGGCCTGTTTTCAAGAAATATAATAAATAAATGTAGAAGTTTTCAAAATCCCGAATTCACTTTCTCTTTCAAAATTGTAAATAAAAAATGTTATTACAAGAAAATGATCGCATGATATGGATAACTACCAACCCAGGCTTTGATAATTTAATCCATAGTATTCAATGACCACATGTTTCCATCAGTGGCAGTTTATTGTAACGTCATAAACAGATTTTAAACCTTATCAACCTTGAGTGGAGAAAATATTGCAAAGGTTTTTTGTCATATTGTGTTCCAATTTCGTCACCGGTATTTGCAATATGTTATATTTCTGTTTCTTTTGACACCTTTGTAAATGTGGTTTTCTTCGGAGGCTAAAATTTTAAGTTCTGGCTAAGACGAATACAGTCACTCTCTTTTCAATAAGGAGGAATCAGGTTAAACTGAAAAGAAAACAAGAACTTCCTTGCCATTTTCGTTATGAGACTAGTGCAGTGGAGCTACACAGGAGATGGAATTGGTGGTTCAAATGGCTCTGAGCACTATGGGACTTAACATCTGTGGTCATCAGTCCCCTATGACTTAGAACTACTTAAACCTAACTAACCTAAGGACACCACACACATCCATGCCCGAGGCAGGATTCTAACCTGCGACCGTAGCAGTCGCGAGAATTGGCTAAAATCGTTCGTTATATTAATTTATCTTCAGTTAACTACTATATTAATGGATACCATGAACGATCATGTTCAACATGCTGAAAATTTTTTAAAAAAGTTAATACATTCTGTTTTTGACGAAACAAATACATTCTTGGAAGTCACGTCACACGAAAACCTTCTCACCACCGAAAAAATAATGATTAGAATTTAAAGTTATTTCGACGAAGGTGAGCACTAGAAACGAAACACAGTTTCTAATTGGGAAAGGATGGATAGGAAATAAGCAATGTCCTTTCCAATCGATCCATACCAGCATTTCCTTCAAGAAATTTCGGCCACCCACAGGAAACCTAATCTGGATTTGAGACGAAGCACAATCACAGCTCGGAAGCGGATGGATAGGATAGCAGCAGTTTTCTTTTGAAAGGAACCAGATCAGCACTTCCTTCTAGAGATTTTCGTTAACTAAGGAAAGCCTAGATCTGAATAGCTGAGCGGAATTTTAAGTGGTGTTCTCTTGACAGCGACTCTAGTGCACTAATCACTTTTCCAACAATTCTTTCCTTTTTCTTTCCTTGTTTTACGTGTACACATTTCTTTAACAAATTAGAGCAGATGTTCGTCATCACAGAATTGGCATTTAGTGACATTTTACTTTCAAATTGTGCACCACACTATCTTCTCATCACGTAATAAATGAGAGAGGAGTAACAGGCTGTAGAAAATTTGTCACAAACGGAAAGATACACAAAATGATCTTTATGTCATGAAGAGTAGTAACGCCCATGCTTTACTAATATAAGAACGAATTCAGCTGCGGCATTTTCAAGAACTTCTTTACACATTGTTACTATTTAAACATATATTATTTGTGGTGAAATATGATGCAATGTATTTTTGACGAAACATCATCTCAATTTACAAGAAGATTGATTTTGAACATCGTTCACTGATATATGCTGATGTCATTGTTCTGAAGTAAATGAAAATAGACCACAGTAAAGAAAGTAGTTGACACTACTTTGAGTGTAAACTACAGCACCTAAAATAAACGCTTGGAACACGCTAACATTAAATTAAGAATTTATAAATAATATTCTACACGACTTCTATGGCAGTGAAATATGCTGAATTTAAGTAATTACGATTTCCTTAATGATTTCTTTATGTCTTCACCTCATATTTTCATTATTTAATGTACGATTGTACATTATCAGCAGGTTTGCCGAATGTCCAATTTTAGACTGGGTAGACCTGCTTTTAAATAAGAACTAAGGTGTCTGGTCTAATATTTCGACAACACATCAAAATTCCGGTTTTCGAGCCTCCGTAAATTAGACTAAATTCATATTTACTAATTTAATTTTTTTAATTTTTACAGAAGCCAAATAACGAAAGTGTAGTCAGTTAAAATTTTCAATTTTGTTATCCTTTAGTTAAAAAATTTTGTATCACATCTTCACAGGTTGAGAACATTGTATTTTGTTATGACAGCTGCATGACACTTACATGTGGACAATAAAGCATAGTTACAATATCATTTTATGTCTGTTTGTTCTTTTTCACAGTTACACAGCTGCAAAAAAAGCAACAAAGAATACAAACCATGTCAATGTCACATTTCCATTTCGTTATAGGTTCTTGCAATAAAGACCTACTAATTTCAAAAGGAGTACCGCTGTCAAATATTCTTGCATGAGGCTGATTGACGTAGTGAAGCATTTTATAAATTTATTTAGGTGAACCTTAGACGTCATGCTTTTAGTTTGAAATTTAACTGTTTAAGAAGGGCACTGTAGTGCTTGTACTTGTTGGTATATAACATAGTATTGTACTGAGCTTCTCAAATGCAGAAGGCGAAAAAACTGCGCCATGAGAATAGTTTCAATGATAAATGGCAACAAGAAACAGTCTTTTTGCTGTGGCTTTCGGAACAAGATGAATATACCGGATAGTGTAAAATATAGCGTGTAAGTTTCACAGTGAAATACGATTCAGTGAAAGCAGTAAAGCATCATGGCAGTAATATTGATAAGGTGTCGAATGTGTTAAGAAATTCCACTGTTCAAAGGTATTTCGTGCCAGCGGGAACTAGTCCAAAAGACTAATATTAACATACCATGACGTGAAACATAACCACAGTTACTTTTCACAAGACTGTGGAAACGCTCTCCTATCTCACTTTTTGTTTCAAGATTCAAAACTCACATCCAAGATTCAATGTGGTTGGACAAAAGCTGAAACTATAGAAGAGAATGTATTGCCTCCACATTCTATGCAACAAATTCCGAAAAAAAGTTGGTAAAACTCCATTCCGGACTGAATATGATGCTTCAAATAAAGAAAATATGAAATTATTTCCAGCTGCTATCCGGTACTTCTACCAAGAAATGGGTCATCTTCAGCTATTACAGATTTCTGTGAAGATATGGATGAAATATCAGCTTCTGGAGCCGAGAAACGTAAAGAGAGCTTCTTTAAGACTGATCTTTCAGGATCGCATCTACTTACATATGATGTGGACAACTCTTATTTAAATTACGGGAAAAATATATCTGTTTTCGTGGAGTTAAGAGAACATCCTACTGCAGGACGTTGTCACATGCATATTTGGCAGAATATTGTGAAATACAGACTAAAACTATTGTCATACGACGTTGATTCGCTAGTGGTTCAGGTATTTCATGAGTTTTCTTCAAGCGCCAAGAAGGTGAGCGAGCTGAAGAATTTTTTTGAGTTCCTGTAGTCAAAGTACTCCACACTACTCAAGTATGTTCCTACACGCTTCTTGAATGTTTCTTTTTCTGATGTAGATAGACTGCTACAGAACAGGCCATCGTCGAAGTCTTATTTTCTAAGTCAGAAAGATGACAGTACTGCCAAAATTATTTGGATACCCGTTGCCCATGAGAACAATATTGAAAAGGATGTTGGAGTAAGACTCCTACAGATTTATATTTATTTTTTCCACAATGTTATGTATTTATTTAATACAAACATAAAACACGTGGAAACTGATTATATACTGATAACTGAAATATATTCTTTATTCCTGAATTTGCGCACAGAAATTATTAGAAGACAGATAAAAGATTTCTTCGGATTCAAGGTGTTACAGGAGCTGAAAATATGTCCACAGCATGAAGAAGCACAATTTGTTTGAGAATCTCAGCAAGTCTATTCTAGAGCTGCAGAATATCAAGAAAAATGGTTTGGCTTCAGTGAAGTTTCTATTTTCAAACTTAGCTCTTAGTCGAGTCTCGAAGAGCCCTTTAAAATGGAGAACATAATAAAACTTAAAGATTATTCAAATATGTACAGTAAATGACGTTTTTCCATTCATTAAGGACATGCCGGACTCATACATTGCAACAAAATAGGTGGCATCTTTTAAAAGATGCAAGGCACATAATTTGCTAAACCTTGCTCAACATGTGCTAGCAGTGCCACCGTCCAATGTGTTTGTCGAGCAGATTTCAGTGTGATGCTAAACAGACAGAAAGTGGAAATAGTGAAAGCTGAACTATTTGTGAATTTTAATTACCGTATAAAATTTGCTGAATTTCGTATATTTGTAAGATCTGATAGTGGGAGAGTTGTTAAAGCTGTGAAGTCAGGAAAGAAGTATAACTTAAATTATAACTAGTAAAGAAACCAGAGGCTCGAAGAAATGGCTGGAATCGCAGTGTTAATAGTGAATATCCCTTTAACTGAATGCGTGCTTCCTATTGTAGCAGCTATAATGTATGTATTGTGTGATGTCTTGTGAATAATAATAATGACAATGGTACTTTTTTTGTTTATCCGACTTTGAACCCAGTTAAATTAGGCAACCCTAAGTTTCGGTCTTAGGACACTTTCAAGCATATAAAATGGAAGTATCAGACAGTGAATGCATTAGTATCAGTTACGAATTTGAGATAGCAACAAGTGCTATCCCAAGATATACTAGGAGAATTGTTACTTTTTTGACGACAATTGTTTAATGATATTCTATGCCATGTACATCTCTCCACCTGATGCTTCCGTTTTAAATCTTTGAAAATGATCTAAGGCCGAAACAGTACAATCGTGCATCATATAAACAGAATGTCAGCTGAAGGCATCATGATATCATTTAAAAAATTCGTCGCAGCCGCAGACCCTGTCACAATGAGGATTAAAGAACTACGATGTGACTTTGTTTTCCCAATTCAAATCAGAGTTATGAGTTACAGGCATTCACGCTACGTAAATCACTCTGTTTCTTCGACGTTGAGTAGAAGAAAATGCCGTCTAATAAATGTTAATCAAAATAACTATTCAAATAATACAAATCAATGAAAAAAGAAAGAAATCATTAGTTTAGTGTGTAGCGCTGCTGTTGGTTATACGTCCATTCTCACGAAAAAGAACTCCAAGTGCAAAGACTTAGCCATTACGTCGTGCCGTAAGAACAATACAGACGTCATGAAAATAGCAACGCCATAAACAGTGAGTCAAGGAGTGCCCCCGCCAAAATTAAGTAACCAACCACGACAGATAATCTGAATCTTATCAACACTAATGGTTCCCATCCTTTCTGCAATCATTAGCCCTGGGTGTAATCAGATGTTAGTGGCCAGTACGACCGCACCACCTCTCTTTTATAAACTTTAAAATACATTTCTCAGTTATTTTATTTTAAAATGATGGAAGATAAATTATATATGTGTGTCAAATCACGGACTAAGTAGTCAAGGAGACAACTGGAACTCCTTGTTTCTAACAACCTTTTCTACAGCGTCATTAAACAATTCTCAGTGATTCATCAGTGCTAATTACAACCCTTCTAAGGTGACTACCCAAAGTAAGGGTAAACACTTGTTGAAAAACATGCTTCCTCAGTATCATTCCTCTCCCTAGCGACATTACAAATAAAACAAATTAATATGTGGACACTGCACTTGAGCTTGCTGTTTGTAAATCACTGGACTTACGGAGTCCTTACTTCTGAAGTGGCAGAAACAATGATTTCAGGTTGCCAATTCTCTCTGCCTCACAAGTGTCACTAATAACAACGAATGTATAACGACCGTTACATTGTTACTGTTGTGTTGTGCTGTCAGTTAGTTCTTTTATTGTTGCCAACTGAACGATGAAACAATTTCAGGTCTGTTTCGGCAATTACGTACACCTTGGAGAAGGCATTTCCTCGAGATACTTAGGCACAGATGATACTTACCTCTCAATTTTAGTGTCATAAATACGTGGTGCATAGTACAAAGTAATATATGTGTGGGGGATGCACTATGTGATTAAGACGATGTTCACTCATTTATTTCACAAACTGGAACATCCGTCGCATTGTGCCACACATTATTGTTCGTACTGAAAAAAAGAAATAATTATTGATAGCTTATATAATAATGATAATGGTAACGCAATTTTAAAAAGAATTTTGTTTAATTCCTTTTGTTTTTATCCCCCGAAAATTGCTTTTGGCCCATGAGGGGTTATTACTCCCGGATTGTGAACCAGTGGTCTACGGTGACTATTCTATAACACAACAGCTTAAAGAAGTTAAAATAAATGAGAAGTATCTAATTAACTGGGAAAATATTTATTTCAACACCTAAGACGGTGGCAGAGAAATCGGTGTTGTACTGCTGCTAGCACTCTGTAACTACGCAACGGGGGCTGCTACTAGTCAAAATTGCATCACGCGATTCGTGTTCAGTCAACCGGCTGCTTTGAACTGCTTCACAGTATTTCCATGGTGAGTGGCTCACACCCTTTCAAAGGCTGCCGTCTCCATCAGGCCTATCAACGTAACGACCACTTAGAAACGCCAAACTTCCATTAACCGGTTGCCTCAAGTGCTCGTCTGACCTTTCTGTAGCTCCCTGCCAGACGATGGCAAGTAGACTTCATAACGGAGTAACGATCGCTGCGTTTCGCAGCGAGCTATCTGCAAACAAATGTTGGTATGATTGCCACTTGATGCAGTATTTGCAACCAGGTCATGTCAGAGGCAGATCCTGAATGATGTCGTATTAACCGATTTTGACTGTGGGTTGTTGGTCAGTGTCGGAACTGTTTGTAAATGTCAGGCAAATGATGTGTATGTCTTGTTGCAGACAATAGGTTGCGTACATTGCGGATGAGGTCTTTTACAGTAACTGAGGTAACATTGTCATTTATAAAGCTTCAATAATTTATGTGAAACTAACTGGATAGCTTATAAGTGCAAGTCTGAATTAATGAAATCATCTCGGATGTATTTTTATTCTTACTGTGTTTCACTGGTTAACTAGCTACCTGTTCCATCTCCTCGCTCTCCATCCGTCTACTGTTATTGACAGCATTCGTCCAATTCTCTATTTATTACTTTTAACCTGTCTACCAAGTACTTTGCCGTCTTTTCCAGAATCACAATGTCATTGACATCCCTTAAGGTTTTCGTATATTCTCCCTAAACTCTAATTCTCTTACGCAACTTGTCCCTGGTTTCCTTCACTGCTGTCTCAGTGTGCAGAAACAATAACGTTGGGTATAAGCTACAAACCTCTTTCATTTCCTTCTCAACCGCTGCTTCCCTTTCATACACTTCGACTCTTATAACTACTGTATTGTTTCTGTACAAGCTGTAGCTACCTTGTCACTTGCTGTATTTCACCCCTGCTACCTTCAGAGTATCAAAGAGTGTATACCAATGAATACTGTCAAATGCTGTCCCTAAGTCCACAAATGTAGCAATCTTAAGTTTAGCTTTCTTGAGTCTTCCTAGATAATTCATGGGCTCAGTGTCTCCTTGCGCCTTCCTGCACTAAAGAGGAACATAATTTTGTCCTCCCTGAGGGCCGCTTTTGTTGCATTCATCTCTCAGTAATCCGTACGACTATGACCTCGTAAACAGATGGTTTTGTAATATTCACTCCTGTCAATATGTCCCTTAATTCTGGAAAAGAAATTATTACATTCTTCTGGAAGCCTGAGTGTGTTTCACCTGCCTAATAAGGCTTAACATAAAAGGTGAAATAATTTTGTTCAGATGTATGTGAATTCCTAAGGGACCAAACTGCTGAGGTGTTCGATCCCTAGACTTACACACTACTTAAATTAAACTAACTAAGAACCACGCTCACACCCATGCTCCAGGGAGGACTCGAAACTCCGGAGGGAGGGGCCGCGCACTCTGTAACGTGGTGCCTCAAACCACGCGGCCAGACCGCGTGGAAGTAAATTTGTCGCGTGTAGCTCTTCCGAGGATATTAGTAATTCTGACGGATGGCCCTCTGCTCCATAGGATTTGTTTCGAATTAATTCTGCCAGAGCTGTGCCACGTCCTTGGTGCGTCATACATCCCATGTCATCTTCATTTATTTCCTCGTATCTTTCTCTAAATTTATCTTATTTCCCTTACATAGATGTTATTAATAATCCTTCCACTTTAAAGTCTTGACTTCTTTGCTCAGTACAGTCTTGCCATGTGAAATCTTAATGTTTATACAGGTGATTCTCTTTAATTTTCCCACATGCTGCATCCAATCTTCCTCATTGATGGGAGCAAGCTCCCAAATCCCTGCATTTATCTTCTAGCAGTTTCTACCTGACATTTGCACTTCTTGTGACTTCCATTTTTTTACACGTCCATATTCTGTTTTGTCCGCTTCATTTGCCACATCTTTCTATATTTATCTTTCGTGAACTATATTCAACATCGCTTTCTTATGCAAGGATTTCTGTTGGCTAAATTGATCAGCTGCCGTAACTATTTCAACTACGAAGACTGCCCATTAGTCTTCTGTCGTATCCATTACCCCTGTTTAGTCAAGCATGGCCTCGTATTCGCTTCAGATATCTGATCAACCTCTAGTTTATTCAACGTCTCCGTTTCCTGTCTACCTCATTTCCCTTCCAGCAGTTTTTCAGTTTTAATCAGCTGTTCATATCCATTTTACTATGATAAGAGTCTACATCCGCTCCTGGAAACGTTTTCGGAATAATATCTCGTTTTAAATCCCTGTGTTACCATTAACTAATATTTTTAAACCTTCCAGTGTCTACAGGTCTCTTCAACCCACACAGCTTTCTTTCGTGATTCTTAAACCAGATGAAAGCAATGATGAAGTTATGCTCTGTGCCAAGTCCTATTACACGGGATTCCCATTCATTATTCTCCCCCAGCCCATGTTTTTCTATCATATTTCCGTGTCGTCCATGTTCTACAGAATCCTATTCCCCCCTGACAATTGTATTTCTTCTCCCTTAAATATTTGAATAATTTCTTTTATCTCATCATAAATTCCTTCAAATTCTTCATCATCTGCGGAGTTTGTTGGTATAAAAACTTGTGCTACAGCGGTGGATATGGATGCAATTCTATCTTTGCTGCTATAGTGCATGCACTGTGTTGCTTGACGACTTTTCTATTTTCTTATTCCCTGTTGGTCCTACTCTTGCATTACTCCTGACTGATCTTGTAACTACCTTATAGCGTTTCCTGTTCTTCCTACCCTCGCACATCACTAATTCCCACTATAACTTCATCTCAAACCTTTTTAAAGTCTCGGTCGTATCTACCTGATTAAGGGATTTAACATTTCACGTTCCGACCCGTAGAAAGTTAGTTTTCTTTCTTCAGATTACCACATTCTACTGAGCAGTCTCCATCCATAGATACAAAGGGGAGACTATTTGACCCAACAGGATGCCATCAAAGTATGGGAAAGTAATGCATGCCCTCGAGAAATATAACGGCTGTAGTTTTCTCCTGTTTTCAGCAGTTCGCAACACCAAGTTAGTACGGCCTTTTTGACTAAATTGCTACATCTTTCGATCATCCTGACTGGTGTCCCTACAACTAATCAAAAGGCAGTTGCCCCTCTTCAGGAATCACATGTTAGTCTGACCTCTCTCCACACGGGATACGGAACGGCTGTCCGTATTAAACGGAAGGAAACTACCCTACCTCGTCAAGGATGCATGAGGAGTATTTCATTTGGTCAGTAGTTCTAATGAAAAATGAGAGAAAAAAGTGAATTTTTGAAGGCATTCAGTTTCGTCAAGTAATCACCTTGTTTGAAACTACAATGAACGCTGCATGTATGTGATGAATATAAAATTATTATCTCGGGGACCTCCACGTCACACGCCATCGTTCGTTTCGTGAAAGCTGCAATGTCGTGTGTTACATTCAAAATTTCTTACGTATTTTTTAACTAACTACGACTTCATACCTTCGCAAGATATTAATGAAAGGTTAACATAGGAAAAAAGTATGTTACGAGCGCAGATAATTATATGTTCTGAATAATGTGTAAGACGTGTATATTTCTATTGTCCACAATTTATGAAAGATGTTTATTTTATTAATAGGAATAAGTAGGAATAATTAATATTTGTCGTGTTGGAAATAACTGTGGTAGCAGGAAATGTCTGCACCAAAGTATTGTTGGCAGGAGAGACCGCACATTGATATAATTTTAAAAAGGGTGGGAGAGACCACATATAGATACATTTTAAGAAAAGAGCGGGAAATACCGTGCATTGGTACATTTTGCAATGGTAGCAGGTATTGTCTGCACCAGAAAGCATTGTTGGTGGGAGAGACCGCACTTTATCGTTCGTAGGAAGTCAGTAGTAAGCGAGATGTGAAGCGAGTCGGTAGCAGGTCTGAAGCGAGAGGTTGAGACCAACGGAAAACTTTCCAAATTTTAATTGCTGTCTAGAAAAAGTTTAACTATGAATTACGTAACTTCAGTGAAATTAAGGAATAACGTCAGCTTTGCTATTAAAGAATAACGTCAGCTTTGGTAATAAATACAGCAACTTATTATGACAGCCCACCAGCAGCTAATAGAGTATAGTAAAACAGACTAAGTATATTCATGTCGCAGTTCGGTGTAGCAGTCAGATGGCGATCCACTAACAGAAAAAACATAAGGGAGAGTTTTGGGTTATTGAAAGTAACGACTGAGGGCCACGACGACGACACATTCTATGGTTTGTCGAAACAATCAGAAAATCACTTTTAATAAGCAGCATTTAAATTTGTATGTGAAGATTGAGAAAGAGAATTAATTTCAAAAGGGAGATTTAATTTGTTATTATTAAACAAGAGATAGAAATCCTAAGGGAAGGTTTCATAGGTTATTGTAGAAGGGAAGGCAGCGTAACAAAAGAGATATATAGGAGACGGGAAGGTTTCAAATGTAACCGTATTATTAACGTATTGTTCACGTATTCTGTGTTCCCAAACTTCCATCATTTTTATTATTTCATCCACTTATGATGCAACACCCATTGTGAAATATTTTGGGCAAAGGTGAAAATATAACGATAGTTTGCGAGAAATTTGCTGTAGTATGTGTTACATAGAAATGCTTACTGTCCAGTTCTAAGCACAGTCTCTTATCGACTAATACCTTGAAAAAATCTGCAGTGGCTAGTATGATTAACAAATTCGGTGTCCCGTTTTTCAGCTAACGTTACAGTGCCCCTCTATCAGTAACCCCCAAAAAATGAAGAAAAATCAAATAATGGAAACTCTAGGTTGGATTGTAAAAAATATAAAGAAAAGATAGATTTCTACTTCACGTGTCATCTTTACGATCAGCGGCTACTTATCTTTCCCTTGTGTTGTTAAAAATGAAGAAAAGTTACGCACATTATTTATTATATCTTACGTCTGTTTCTGCTTTACAATGTTCAACTCGTTAGCAACAGTAATTGTGAGAAAAGTGAAAGCCAATGGTGCTAAGAATATGGAACGTGGAGGATTAAAGAACTACAACAGAGACGGACGCCTCGTGTGCTTGCAGGAGATGATCCGTTTGTATTCTATGTGCACATCTCGCGTTCCACGAGTGGATCGTAGAGGAAGTTCTGTTACCTGCATTTACGGCGCGCGTTGGCATCCCGAGCGCGCGGTTTTTGCTGCTGGACTGCACAGGTGCGGCGCCCGGACCGTAAGGAAACGGCAGTAGTCCGCTGATATGGCCGCCCATACGGAATTCGCGGCGCGTATGCAGCACAAAGGAGCAGCCGGTACGCTGCCTGGACGGCGCCGTTAAGATAAGCGGCCTACGGGACGGAAGGCAACCGAATGTAACGTAACATAACGGAGCGCCACAGCACTGGCACCTGTGTAGCTGGAGCACGTGCTGCAAACTGCTCCTCGGCTTGCCAAGTGCCGGGGAATTCCGAACGTGTGTGGCGAAATCTTGCACTGCAGTAGAAGGTAATGGCCATATTCACTCAGTTTTCACATTCCGAGTATAAGTTCCAGATCCAAATGGAAATTAGACTGAGGGGAATACTGAATTTCAAAATACTAAATGTAACTTCCTGGCAGATTAAAACTGTGTGCCCGACCGAGACTCGAACTCGGGACCTTTGCCTTTCGCAGGCAAGTGCTCTACCATCTGAGCTACCGAAGCACGACTCACGCCCGGTATCACAGCTTTACTTCTGCCAGTATCTCGTCACCTACCTTCCAAACTTTACAGAAGCTAAATGTACGTTAGCACAGGAAAAAACAAGAACGACGAGTCACGACGGAACTTCCCGAAAGGGACGCTGAACCGTAAAATTACTACTGCTTCACCAAAAGCTGTTAATCTCAATCAATACACAAAATTTAAAGTGTAAGTAGGTGTCAAGAAACTGGTGAAATTACACACAATTTGCAGTAACACTTTTTATTCAAATTAGGTGCAAGACACTAAGATATTAAAAAAAACAACAACCATTTAACAAATAGGTCACAATTTACGATACGAAAGGACTTTTGAATTATTATAAAAAATTTCACGCCAGTAAAAGGCAAGTTCAGGCAAGCAATTTAACGAATACAACGCGACGCTGTACAATATTTCAAGCTCAGGTAAATTACAGGTGAATTTCACTCCAATCATTAAATGGCGCAGAATCTGACTTATCTGCAACATATAAAGGCAATCCTGTTTACAAAAGTTCTCAAAATAGAAAAACCAAAACGCATGAGTCATGCACACCGGGAGGGGAGGGGGAGGCGGAGGGGGGGAGACACCCGCAGTTAATAACATTAACATTTCCAAAATATATATAACAAAACAAATTTTCAAATTTCTGCCAGTTAACTGACGGCAAACACACACGCTCTCCAGGTAGGACTTGCGAACTTTTACAACATTCTCCTTTCAAGGCAACAATTTCTACCTGTAATGAAATGGCGAACTTTTGCATGGCAAGTAAACACGCTAATGACCAACAAGCATATAAGCACGTTGAGTAAAGGCCTTAAAAGGTATTGAATTGGAGAAAACACAACAGTTTTTGCTGACTATAAACAATATAAAAAAAATCCACTACGGCGTACATTAACAACCATGCTGAATTATAGCCAAATATACATAAACACAAATTTACGTAAGTTACAGCTTCAAGAAGGGCAGAAATTCCTTAAGCAATTGACTAGTTCCTACCACGAAGCAAAAGGAATTTTTCTTCTTTCTTAGAGTACCTTTTACACGTGAGTCTAGTAATACTAGTTATGGCAGGCGAGAGAATGGATCACGTCTTTGTGCCTTGCATTTTAACAGTACAGTCAGTGGTGCCTTAGACTTTCACAGATATGACAGAGGCTAACAGTCGAATAAACTCATAGGTAAACTGGGAGGGGAAAGAAGCAATCCGAACCACAGATTTACTCTGACTCCCCCCTTTTCGTCCTCAAAAGGGGTCAAACGGACCACCCTTTTAATATTACTACACTCCCGCGGGTGGGCAGACGAGAATGAATAGCGGGAAACCCCCCAAAAATACGGCTTGTATAATTAACAAGAATAAGTAAATTGAGTTCAATTAAACTTCATAAAATCTGTTAACAATCAATACTCATGTTCTGGTGCGTTACGACTCCCAGGACTGAACGAACGCAGTACCTCGAAATGCTGTGCCGAGCCGCCCGCTGCCAGCCGTTTCAACGGACGCAGGAAGGCTCGCCGATTTTCAGAACCTCGCCGGTCGACAGCATACGGCCGACCTGCAAATTAGGCCCCTCGCGGACCCACGCTCAGGAAGATGCCTTTCGCGACGAGCAGTTAAAGCCCCGTACCACGGAGCCGCTGCTCGCGTCCCTTACGCTGATGCCGTGGTCTGCGGGCTATCCCTCTAGCACGGTCAGAGAAGTCGCTTCTTGATGCCTCGACTGCCAACTCTCCACGAGAGCCCATACAGCCACTTCTTAAACCCACACGAACAGCCCACTTTTCCCCTTTCGCCCTAGAGGGAGACACCGAAGCCTTCAATTGCGACAACGGCGCCACCGCCAAAACACGGAGGGCGACTGCTTCACGGTACGCGCTGCGCCGCGCTTTTCAAAGCTAACTTTACTACGGCTCAGACGCAAATCAGTAGGTATGATGTACATCTAGAAACAAACAAACAATTTAAGTATAAATGGATGATTTATCCACGAGAAAGAGTTTCACAAATTGAACAAGTCAGTACCACGTTGGTCACCTCTTGCTCTTACGCAAGCAGTTATTCGGCTTGACACTGATTGATGGGGACACCCTCCTGAGGAATGTCGTGCCGTATTTTGTCCAGTTGGCACACTGGACAGTCAAAATCCCAAGCTTGTTGGGGGGTCCCGCCTGTAGTGCTCTAAACGTTCTCAATTGGGGAGCAGTCCTGGACCTTGCTGTCCAATTCATGGTTTGGCAAGCTTGAAGACAAGTAGTGAAAACCCTTGCCTCGTGTGGGTGGACATTGTCTTGCTGATTTGAAAGACCAGGGTTGACTGCCATGAAGGGCAACAAAACGGAGCTTAGAAGGCAGCTGACGTACCGCTGTGCCTTAAGGGTGTCGCGAACGACAAACAATAAGAAAAGAAATGAGGTCCTAGGCCATCACTTCTGGTTGTCCAGCATACGGCGAGCTACAGTGAGGTTGGTATCCCAGTGCTGCCTGGGGCTTCTCCAGTCACGTCCTTCAATGTGGAATATTATTCGCCGGAGCAGAATTGTCTTCAGTGATGAGACCCGCCTCGAACTGAGCCCTGATGACAAGCTAATGCGTGTTTGGGGAAGCCCTGGAGGGCGCTGGGATAGCAACCTGACTGCCGCCCGTCATGTGACCCATCGACCAGGTGTGATGATCTGGGGTACCATTCCATTTCCTAGCTGGACCCCTTTGGTTGAAATCCGCGACACCCCTACATCACAGTGATGCGTCGACGATATTCGAAGCCCCGTTTTGTTGCCATTCATGGCAAGCCACCCTGAGCAAGGTGATGCCAACCTGCAAACGGCAATAGTTTCTATTTTTGGAGCATTACGGGCAGGGCCCTGCGACCAGCTTGGGACTTTGACGATCTGATGCGTCAACTGGACAAAATTTGGCATGATACTCCACAGGAGGACATCTAACAACTCTGTCAGACAACGCCAAGCGAAATAACTACCAGCATAAGGGCTGCAGGCAGACCAACACGTCATTGACTTGCTCAGTTTGTAAGGCTTCTTCTCTTGGATAAATCTACCAAAATTTTATGAAATTGTGATTATTAGCTATTTTTAACATGTGTACTTCACATCTATTTATTTCTACCCATTCAGATATTCTTTCGTTGCACCTCGATATTTTTCCTTTTTCTTGTGTCCTAGAGTATACATTCAATGTAAGAACGTCTTTTCTGAAAGCATATACAGAGTGTTACAAAAAGACGGCCAAACTTTCAGGTAACATTCCTCACACACAAATAAAGAAAAGATGTTATGTAGACATGTGTCAGGACACGCTTAATTTCCATATTGGAGCTCATTTTAGCTTCGTCAGTATGTACTGTACTTCCTCGATTCACCGCCAGTTTGCCCAATTGAAGGAAGGTAATGTTGACTTCGGTGCTTGTGTCGACATGCGACTCATTGCTCTACAGTACTAGCATCAAGCACATCAGTACGTAGCATCAACAGGTTAGTGTTCATCACGAACGTGGTTTTGCAGTCAGTGCAATGTTTACAAATGCGGAGTTGGCAGATGCCCATTTGATGTATGGATTAGCACGGGGCAATAGCCGTGGCGCGGTACGTTTGTATCGAGACAGATTTCCAGAACGAAGGTGTCCCGACAGGAACACGTTCGAAGCAATTGATCGGCGTCTTAGGGAGCACGGAACATTCCAGCTTATGACTCGCGACTGGGGAAGACCTAGAACGACGAGGACACCTGCAATGGACGAGGAAATTCTTCGTGCAGTTGACGATAACCCTAATATCAGCGTCAGAGAAGTTGCTGCTGTACAAGGTAACGTTGACCACGTCACTGTATAGAGAGTGCTACGGAGGAACCAGTTGTTTCCGTACCATGTACAGCGTGTGCAGGCACTATCAGCAGCTGATTGGCATCCACGGGTACACTTCTGCGAATGGTTCATCCAACAATGTGTAAATCCTCATTTCAGTGCAAATGTTCTCTTTACGGATGAGGCTTCATTCCAACGCGATCAAATTGTAAATTTTCACAATCAACATGTGTGGGCTGACGAGAATCCGCACGCAATTGTGCAATCACGTCATCAACACAGATTTTCTATGAACGTTTGGGTAGGCATTGTTGGTGATGTCTTGATTGGGCCCCATGTTCTTCCACCTACGTTCAATGGAGCATGTTATCATGATTTCATACGGGATACACTACCTGTGCTGATAGAACATGTGCCTTTACAAGTACGACACAACATGTGGTTCATGCACGGTGGAGCTCCTGCACATTTCAGTCGAAGTGTTCGTACGCTTCTCAACAACAGATTCGGTGACCGATGGACTGGTAGAGGCGAACCAATTCCATGGCCTCCACGCTCTCCTGACCTGAAGCCTCTTGACTTTCATTTATGGGGGCATTTGAAAGCTCTTGTCTACGCAACCCCGGTACCAAATGTATTGTGGACGGGTGTGATACAATAGGCCATTCTCCAGGGCTGCATCAGCGCATCAGGGATTCCATGCGACAGAGGGTGGATGCATGTATCCTCGCTAACGGAGGACATTTTGAACATTTCCTGCATCAAAGTGTTTGAAGTCACGCTGGTACGTTCTGTTGCTGTGTGATTCCATTCCATGATTAATGTGATTTGAAGAGAAGTAATAAAATGAGCTCTAACATGGAAAGTAAGCGTTTCCGGACACATGCCCACATAACATATTTTCTTTCTTTGTGTGTGAGGAATGTTTCCTGAAAGTTTGGCCGTATCTTTTTGTAACACCCTGTATTTGTTGTGCACTCCCACACGTAGATGATAAACAGTATAGAGGAGAACGTAATTGCTGCAAAATAATGCTGAAAATGAGGTCGGCAGCTGGAATAGCAAATGAAGAGGCACTTAAAGGAAAAGAGGTTTATATTTCAACTCGTCGAAGTTGTGGGATGGGTTGATAGGACACATCCTGAAGTAGTTACTTTTGTAATTGGAAGCATATGAAGGATTAAAAATTGTAGGTGAGAGCAAGGCTGATTGGACTAAGCATATTCGTACGGATGTAGGGCGTAGCTGCTACAGAGATTTCATAAGAGTTGTACAAGATAGATTAGTGTGGAGAACTGCATCATAGCAGTCCTATCATTTATAACAATAATAACAGGAACACCAATGCCAAGAGAAACTTGAAACCTGGGCAAAGGAAATAAAGATCTTAGTAAC
Source organism: Schistocerca serialis cubense (assembly GCF_023864345.2). NCBI lineage: Eukaryota > Metazoa > Arthropoda > Insecta > Orthoptera > Acrididae > Schistocerca > Schistocerca serialis. The sequence goes on from NC_064644.1 coordinate 68,059,133, forward strand.
CCAAATACAAGCCCGCCTGGTTAGCTGTGCGGTCTAACGGACTGCTTTCCAAGCGGGAAGGCGTGCCGGCCCCCGGCACGAGTCCACCCGCCGGATCAGTGTCGAGTTCCGGTGTGCCGGACAGTCTGTGGGTAGTTTTTAAGGCAGTTTTCCGTAAGACTAGGCGGATGCGGGCTGGTTCCCCTTATTCCGCCTCAGTTACACTATATCGGCGATTGGTGCGCAAACACCATCTTCACGTACGCGTACAACATAATTACTCTACCATGCAAACATTGGGGTTACACTTATCTGGTGTGAGACGTTACCGGAGGGGTCCACTGGGAGCCGAACCACACAATAACTCTTGGTTCAGTGTGGGGTGACGATGGGGTGAGTGGACTGCTGTAGCCTGTTGTGGGATTGTGAACCACTGAGGGCTACCGTGGGGACGAAGCCACTCCGTCATTTCTAGGCCCCCGTTCCATAGAATACAGTACAACCCAAAAAAAAAATTGAAAATAATTTTTAGTTTTCTCTTCAAAAATGAGAGCTGACAATCTGTGGATAGAAAAAGAAAATGAATTTATTTATACAATTCTGTACCTGAGTCCAAAACTTTTGTGACTAGATTTCTAACTAACAGATAAATGTGAAGATTTTAGTTTCATTGCTTCTGCCTAGTCTGCATCCATTTGAGTAAAATGCACAAAACGTTCATACAATAATGTGGAACTGCCGGATATGTCCCTCTTTGGAGTCTTTCGCTTGTGCTTCACGTTGGCTTAAAAGTCAGGTATCTCAACAATGCGTGGACCCCTCTTGTAGACTGCTGCATTTTTGAACCTATTTGTAGGTTCATATTGATAACATTAATTCTGTTCATTCATGATGATTATTTTACAAATAAGAGTTATCTGCGTTTTGCTACTCAATCAAGTCGTGGCTGGCGTCAATGACGAGTTTTATTCCGGAGTCAAGGAGTGCAGGACAGACTTTTCACTAACTTTCATCTTGTTCAAAACATTCTGGAAACTATCTTGAACATTTTATTTAGAGATGTAGCTCCATTGCGACTTTTGACACAACAACGTTGACCCAGCACTATTTAACAGTGCTTGCTCACAACTTGGTGGTGTAATGGACGCCTGTTTGTTACAGCTGTTTAAGCTGCTGTCGTGGTTTCTGTGCTGACGTTGGTTATATGGCAACAATGAACTCTGTCTCAAAACTTTTTTAACAAACGTATTTCCTGCGCTTTCAGAATTATTAATATGTAATTTTTCGAGGAATAACTTTGTGAATGTAACCCCTTTCTTCACTCATTTTCCATAACATAAATTTTTCCGTACTCTTACACCATTATGACTGTGATTTCCTTTAGTTCTGAAGGAGTGAAAAATAGAAAACTAAGTATATTCACTCTCAAACCCGAAATTTCTCTACCAGGAAGAGTCGTAAATATCTTATAAAATGTGTTAAAATACATTGAAAACGTATTTTAATTTCTTCTAAAGTCTCTTACACTCTGTAATAACGACACGGTAGGTAAATGATATGTTTTACATCTTGTACACTTTTGTAGCCCCAGTTGCTGCTGAAATCGCTGAATGTCTCCATGAAAACAGGAATTCAATGCTTCAGCTACATTATGTACCTTTCTGAATATCTGAGTTCATTGTTTCTCTTTAAAAGAATGGTGTACCTTCATAGAAACTTCGCTTAAAAACTGAAAACAACCTGTTATAGACAGTGGCTGTTGGTTTATTTCTGCTGCTTTCATTATATACTTCACTCGACAATCACTCATTCCTTTGCTGAATTCAAAAGGCCTCAGCGAAATGAGCTCAGGCGTAAGCACAGAAAAGGGAGCTTTAGAAAATTAAAATGTTCACATTCAATTCTACTTTGGAATTAATGCAAAAGGTAAAAACATTTCACTGTTAGAGAGTCGTAATTTTAGCCGTTAAAAATATCTAGTGCTTACACAATATGATAGTAGCAATCTCTTTAAGCTTACCTCTCATCTTGGTGGTTGTCATCTTGTAACTTTGTAAGTAGGCTGTTTATGTTTTCTTATTGGCAACGTTACATAACGCTCTGTATGAAAATCACTGGGTGTGCTGTGTGCAGTCTGTGGCTAGTTTGCATTGTTGTCTGCCATTGTAGTGTTGGGCAGCGGCAGCTGGATGTGAACAGCGCGTAGCGTTGCGCAGTTGGAGGTGAGCCGCCAGCAGTGGTGGATCTGGAGAGAGAAATGGCGGAGTTTTGATATTTGTAAGAATGGATGTTATGAACTCCTATATATATTATGACTTTTGATGATATTAAGGTAAATACATTGTTTGTTCTCTACTAAAATTTTTCATTTCCTAACTATGCCTATCAGTAGTTAGTGCCTTCCGTAGTTTGAATCTTTTATTTAGCTGGTAGTAGTGGCGCTCGCTGTTTTGCAGTAGTTCGAGTAACGAAGATTTTTGGTGAGGTAAGTGATGTGTGCAAGGTATAGGTTAATGTTAGTCAGGGCCATTTTTTTTGTAGGGATTTTTAAAAGTCAGATTGCGTTGCGCTAAAAATATTGTGTCAGTTTAAGCACAGTCGTATATAAATTATTAAAAAAGGGCCGTTTCAACTTGTACTAATCACTTACTGCAACGTTATAAGGAAATACATAAATGCCGGCCGCGGTGGTCTAGCGGTTCTAGGCGCGCAGTCCGGAACCGCGCGACTGCTACGGTCGCAGGTTCGAATCCTGCCTCGGGCATGGATGTGTGTGATGTCCTTAGGTTAGTTAGGTTTAAGTAGTTCTATGTTCTAGGGGACTGATGACCACAGATATTAAGTCCCATAGTGCTCAGAGCCATTTGAACCATTTGAAATACATAAATACCATAAAAAATGGAACCTCATTAGATCTGTGCTGTCATTATTGTACACGAAATTGGTGTATCTTCTGGAAGCTACAAGAAGCCACTTTCTCTGACCCTTTAGACCCACGTAGTTATGGAGGTAACCTTACTAGGTGTTTTACAAATCACCTGTCACTTCGTGAATTTTAATCAAGCCTATCATGGCTCTGGTAATTGCTACTCAGCTTCCAAAGAAAGCGATAAGCGGTGATCGCAATAAAATGTCCGATGCTAGTTTGTTAAGGATGGCCCGACAACAGATTGAGCAATCATTCCAATGAGACCCACCTCTGCACTATGGGATCACGGAGACACCAGCCCAAACGAGTATCTCTACCAACTGAACATCACAGGATACACTGGTTAACGTGGACACATTGGTACATGTTGAACGCTCAAATCGGAGAAACAGGTCACCAAAACTGATGAGTGGCGCTAGTATGCGCTAATAGAAGGCTGCAATTCCGTGGAAAACGCATTAGGCGATGCCAACATGTTTACCTGCGATGAAGTGGGGAATCTTTCACAGCTGAACGATTCAGGAACTCACTGAAAATGCACACTGGCGACCACACACACGATGCCCCCTCAGCCAAACTACAGACTGCTTCCGTGAAAACTGAGTCTCATTCTGCAGCCACGGAGGGTGGTGAAGGGGGTGGAGGAAGGAAGCTTGTTTTGTTCCTTTCTCCCTCTCCATAAGACCTGACCCTCAATATCACTGATCAGACATGGCATGCTGGCATACATCATGAACCCAACAGTGAACGAATCCTTCGACTTGGAAGTGTTTCTTTCCCATAGCTTTGCAACTCTGAGCTAGTAAAATAAATAACATTAAAGATAATATCAGAATTTTATTAGTTATTAAGTATTAATGCTTGTTTCACAACTGTGTGTATGAAGCCGAGACGATCGAGAGAGAAGAGTAACTGATGATCATTATGTATAGGGGTACTTTCCCCTGAGTCTGACAGCTTAGTAATGACGTCAACGCTTTGCAAATTATCCCCGTCTTGACGCCTGCGTTAAAGTGCTATGCGAAACTGGTGCTAAGAAGTCACCAATCTGGAAACCTAAGACCCCAAAACCAGAGCGGTTTCTTCAGAAGTGGCTGATCACTACAAATAGATCCACTCTTGCCAGTGGACTCTTATTCATCGTTTAGGAGTCTTCAAATAGGAAACAGAGGCAGCGGTGTTTCTGGCTTTTATACTAGATTTCAAAGGGACAAAAGGTGCTTTAGCGATCGGTACACTCGGCCACCAGACTTCATGAACCAAAAGTCAAGAAGACTAGGTGACCAAGTGCTGAAACCTCAGTAGCTTAGTGATTTTGGTTTTTAAAAGCGGGCTGCGAATTACGTTTGACGGTGCATTAAATTCGCAGAAATACGTTAGTAAAGGTATTCAGCAATTATCCTTTAGTAAATTGAAACTGTTGTCCAGTGACTTTACTTACCTACGGTGCTCATACAGTTTCACTGTACACTAAATTTTCCGTAGTTTTTGCAAAATATGACTGTATGTAAGTTGACAACAACTCACGCAGCCTAATATGTGGCGAAAGTCGAAGACAGATAAGAATTACGAGGCGCTGTGGCATTGCTTAGCTTATACTACGTCTATCGTTGCTCTTTGGAGCCTTTGATGAGAGAGAAGTAAAAGCTATCGACAGAACGTGTGAGGGCTAACGTCCCGTCGACAAAGAGGTCATTAGAGAAGGCGAGTATGCAAAAGGAAACGGAGCGCATCCTTTCCAAAGGCACCAAGAAAGAACTCTTTTCAGTCTAATTAAGGTAACTATGAAAGACCTGAACCAGAACGTCTGTTCAGCTATGTGCACGCGGCTTGTGCAGACGGCGAGTCCACAAAGTTAAGCTGTGCGCCACGTCGTCCAGTGGGGAGAGAAGAGGAAAGAGAGCGAAAGCAGAAATCAGTTACTCCTGCTGCCCCCCGCGGTCGATCGTGCTAAAAGTGATGTTCATGTCTTTGAAACTGACGTTGCGACGATACACAAATACAGTCATTTATCTACTAATGTAGTATCTCGATACTTATGTCATTACAACAACTCACAGCGTCACAAGAAAATTCAGCAGGCAGAACAAGAGGAGGAAAATGGTTTTGTATACCGTCACAAGCTCCGTTTCATAAATATGAACACGATCGACTGCAGCAGCAGCAGGAGTAGCCGATTTCCGCTTTCGCTTAGTTGCCTCATCTTTCTCCACTGAGCGACATGGCGCACTGCTCACGGGTCTGGACTCCAAGTGTACAACAATCGGGTTGAGAGGGCATGTGATATTATTTCAGTCTTTACAAAGTCGAGTCAGATGTGGTAGCATGACGTTGAACTCCCTGGAGGCATGTACTGATTCGATTTGGAATCGCGTCATAAAGTTTTCGTACCCTCTTCTGAGGTAGACTAGTGCAGTACTATTGTAACTAGTCCTCTATCTACATCTACATGAAATTTGCATACATACTCCACAGGCCATGGTACGGTGCGTGGTGGAAGGTACCCTCTACCACGGCGTTTCCGTTCCTGTTTCAATCGGGCATAGAGCGAGGTAAAACCGACCATCTATATGCATCCGGACGAGCCCTCATTTCTAGTATCCTAAATGCGGTCTCCTTTACAGGTGAACCACTCTTTCCTGAAATCCTCCCAATAACCCGAAGTCGACTATTCGCCTTCTCTACCACACTTCTCACATGCTCGTTCCATCTCATACCCCTTTGCAACGTTTCGCCCAGACATTTAAGTACACTGCTAATGCTGTATCCGAACATTACAGGTTTGTTTTTCTTACTTCTCTGGATTAACTCACATTTTTCTACATCTGGAGCCAGCTGCCATTCATCACACCATCTGCAGATTTTGTGTATGTCATCTTGTATCATCATACAGCCACTAATCTGCGACGAGTTCCCTTACTCCATAACACCATCAGTAAACAACCTCAGACTGCTCCCAACCTCGTCCAATAGATCATTTTTGTATATACAAAATAATAGCCATCCTCTCATACGTGATTGTGGCAATCTTGCCGATGACCTTATCTCTAATGCACACTCGCCATCGAGGACAAGGTACTGGATCTGTAGCATAATAAGTCTTCGAGCCACACACAAATGGTCGTTCATTCGTTAACAGTCTGCGGTGGCGTGACGTGCTACTTGCTATTTGGAAATCTAGGAATGTGGAATCTATTTCCGTTCATCCATAGTTCGCAGTATATCTAGTCAGAAATGGGCAAGCTGAGTTTCGCACGACAAATGCTTTCTAGAACTCTGCTGATTCGTCGACGTGAGCTTTTCGGTCCCTAGCAAATTTGTTGTATTTGAATTTAGAATCTGTTCCAGAATCATGCAGCAAACTGATGTTAACAACATTTGGTCTGTACTTTTGCAGTTTCGTTTTTTTACCCTTCTTACATACAGGAGTCAACTGCGCCTTTTTTTTTATCTACGTAGTTCATAGCGGCACGTGCCGTGATTGAAAGAGCATTGTCCAGCTTAAAAATGGCACCATGATAGCCGCGCGGAGTGGCCGCGCGGTTAGAGGCGCCATGTCACTAATAGTGCAGCCCCTCCCACCGGAGGTTCGAGTCCTCCCTCGGGCTTGGGTGTGAGTGTTGTCCTTAGCGTTAAGTTAGTTTAAATAGTGTGTAAGTCTAGGGACCCATGTTCTCAGCAGGTTGCTCCCTTAGGAATTCACACACATTTGAACAGCACCATAATAGTGTCGTATGAAATGTAACAGACGTGGGTACAGGACGTCCGTAACATTCAGTCGTCCCGTCAGAGTTCCCTCAGTCACTAGTAGCTGTGTTCTGAAGTCACAACCGATGACCTCCACACCATGACGCCTCGAGTACCGGCTGTGGCTCTTCAAATCACTGGGAGAATGATCTCTCCAGATTCCCGCCATATTCGTCGACGATAGTCATCCAGGCGAGTACAGATTCCGACTGATCGCTGAATACAATCATACTTCATTCAACAGCAGCCAATGCTTCCTGATCACGGTACGACTCCCAATACAGCCTTTTGTGTTTGCGGTATTTATGGCAGGCCATACCTGAGAAGATAATTCCCCCGTTTATTTGCTACTAGTCTCAGAGAACGGCTGTTGATAAGATACCGATACATCAACATTTTTTCTAAACAAAGTCTACATACACCACGATATTTTTAACTAATATATCGATATCGAAATGGGAATATCGAGAGCAGACATTTTTATTTTATATTATACATCTTAACAATTTTCGATAAATATCTGAGGTTCTTCTTTTGGAATTCTAGTATAACGTAATTTTCCTTTCACTGTTTGAAGGAGTCTTGTTACTTTTTGAGTTTTCATCACCTCCAGTCTTTCTCTTTGAGTGTGTGAAGCAAGTATAGGTGACACATAGAAGAGGTCCGATTACACTGGGGCTGGTGGTGTGAATGGAATAAGAAGATATCCGACGTGAAGAAATAGGACTCCAGTTGAGTAAAAATAAATAAATTCTAACGAAACCAGTGTGCTATTTCTTCACATCGGCATTCTTCAAAAAAGTTGCTGAAACTGATGAACAGTAATCTAAATGACAAGATTGGTCTCTGCGGTGGACGGAATCGTGTGAGGGGAAATGCTGACGTGATCGGCGGTCGGTGCTACAAACAGAAACTGCAACGTTTAACTTCACCACACAATTTTGACACTAAAGTTGCTGGCTTGCTAGCGTTTGTAGAAATGGAAAAACAGGGAAGTCGACATGAAGTGTTCCAGACAAATCTGATATGTGACGAAAGCGAACGACGGATCAAACTGACATCTTTTATTGTGCTGCCTACCTGCAGTTATCTTTCTTTGTTAGTAAAGTAGTGTATCTTTTTCCTTTCAGTTCTTGCCCTAATGGGGATAAGCAGGCTCCTAGTTTTTTTAAGTACAGAATATTTAATAATAAATCAAAACTTATATATAGAGCTCTAAAACTGGCAGTATATTTACAATGTGCAGCCGGAATTTGTTTTTGACCGGTACGTCAATGTTTTTTGTCGATAAATTTTTTTCTATATATTGTGCCATTATGATATTTTTTAAATATCGATATATGGGATTCCCGATATTTTTAAAAGTATCAACATTCCTAACTCAGGCTGATGGTGCGAGTTGATACACACTGTTCCAGGAAGTCCGTTTGTTGTTCTTGTACGACAGGCACACATGAGAGGAGGTTATGACGTGCCTGGTGCACAACACGGATGTTATGATTGTGGGGGTCAGATATGACCAACGGAAATTCTGACCAAGAATGTCTGCCCTCGTGCTGCGATGCAATCCTACAATTGGTGAATGTCTGAAGAAACTGACTCAATAGTGTAACGAAATTAAGCCATAACATGCCATGTTACCAAGTTCTTTCATGAACTGGGTCATATTTGAAGACAACGGTTCTCAGGTATTTACTTTGCGTAATTTTTACCATGAATGCCGATTATTGAAACTCAAAAGTTCCTGTTTCACTTCCAAACTTTACGAAAGTAACCACGTCAGAGTTTGGCAACAAAGGCCAAAATAACATAACTCACGAGAACTGCCGTGAATAAAATTGTAAGTAAATAAGGAATGGCTATAATTTTGTTCAGTTATAGCTCTAAGAACCAAATTAACTCGCACTTGGTCCTGAGTATTTCGTAATATAATGTCTTAATGAATGTTATCTCAGTTTACGTACCTCTCAGATTTAAGTTCCAAATTCCCACCTGCAGCATGCCTTGCACCAATAGCACACGAGCCGCGTAGCTCGTAATGGTCAGCACTCAGAATTTAATGACGGACACCACAACGTAACAAGCCCTGGCACACACTGTTCACATCCATAAAAGCACATGCCTCCAAAAGAATACGTAACACACATGTAGTAACAACTACACTCCTGGAAATGGAAAAAAGAACACATTGACACCGGTGTGTCAGACCCACCATACTTGCTCCGGACACTGCGAGAGGGCTGTACAAGCAATGATCACACGCACGGCACAGCGGACACACCAGGTACCGCGGTGTTGGCCGTCGAATGGCGCTAGCTGCGCAGCATTTGTGCACCGCCGCCGTCAGTGTCAGCCAGTTTTCCGTGGCATACGGAGCTCCATCGCAGTCTTTAACACTGGTAGCATGCCGCGACAGCGTGGACGTGAACCGTATGTGCAGTTGCCGGACTTTGAGCGAGGGCGTATAGTGGGCATGCGGGAGGCCAGGTGGACGTACCGCCGAATTGCTCAACACGTGAGGTCTCCACAGTACATCGATGTTGTCGCCAGTGGTCGGCGGAAGGTGCACATGCCCGTTGACCTGGGATCGGACCGCAGCGACGCACGGATGCACGCCAAGACCGTAGGATCCTACGCAGTGCCGTAGGGGACCGCACCGCCACTTCCCAGCAAATTAGGGACACTGTTGCTCCTGGAGTATCGGCGAGGACCATTCGCAACCGTCTCCATGAAGCTGGGCTACGGTCCCGCACACCGTTAGGCCGTCTTCCGCTCACACCCCAACATCGTGAGTGGTGTCGCGACAGGCGTGAATGGAGGGACGAATGGAGACGTGTCGTCTTCAGCGATGAGAGTCGCTTCTGCCTTGGTGCCAATGATGGTCGTATGCGTGTTTGGCGCCGTGCAGGTGAGCGCCACAATCAGGACTGCATACGACCGAGGCACACAGGGCCAACACCCGGCATCATGGTGTGGGGAGCGATCTCCTACACTGGCCGTACACCACTGGTGATCGTCGAGGGGACACCGAATAGTGCACGGTACATCCAAACCGTCATCGAACCCATCGTTCTACCATTCCTAGACCGGCAAGGGAACTTGCTGTTCCAACAGGACAATGCACGTCCGCATGTATCCCGTGCCACCCAACGTGCTCTAGAAGGTGTAAGTCAACTACCCTGGCCAGCAAGATCTCCGGATCTGTCCCCCATTGAGCATGTTTGGGACTGGACGAAGCGTCGTCTCACGCGGTCTGCACATCCAGCACGAACGCTGGTCCAACTGAGGAGCCAGGTGGAAATGGCATGGCAAGCCGTTCCACAGTACTACATCCAGCATCTCTACGATCGTCTCCATGGGAGAATAGCAGCCTGCATTGCTGCGAAAGGTGGATATACACTGTACTAGTGCCGACATTGTGCATGCTCTGTTGCCTGTGTCTATGTGCCTGTGGGTCTGTCAGTGTGATCATGTGATGTATCTGACCCCAGGAATGTGTCAATAAAGTTTCCCCTTCCTGGGACAATGAATTCACGGTGTTCTTATTTCAATTTCCAGGAGTGTATAATAAAATAAATGGATAAGAGAGAGAAAGTAAATAGTAATAACTTCTATTAAGGCTGAACTCAGCGCACTGTGAACACATTTTACAGAAACTGCATTTATCTTCAAGGATATCAAATTTGTCACAAAAGAGACTGAAATTAAAATGGAAACTACATGAAATGCGTTAAGTCTTTAGAGAGAGAGCGTTTGATATTATAGCTTATCTTTGCGTGGTCTATCCGTTGTGACATCATTCGTGGTTCATCGGTGCTGGTGGCATAAATGAAGTACCTCCATCGACCATAAAATTGCAAGTAATACGTCCTCTTGGTCAGTAAGTGATTCTGCTGGAAGTAAAATTATCTTCCGCTGCATTCCTTTGCCCACAGGCTCGTGGTAAGTAATCGTTGTTGTGTAGATCTAGTTTCGCATCTGCGCTGTTACAACGTTCCGTACACGCACGTCACTATTTCTGGCATCGCGTGCACAGTCCTGAAAGAGTGTTCAATGCACTTTTACTTTTTTAACGGCACTTTAGTTGACGATCGCTTTTTTGGCAGTAGCGATCGTAAAATCACAATTGTGGCGAAAAATAGTACCATACCGACAGTTTAAAATACTCTGTTCCGACAATTAATGTTCTAGCGCACACGGAAGCTAATTACGTTAGACACAAAGTAAGAAATTCGAAGTATGTTAGTTCGTGCAATTGAGTAACGTCGAAAACAGTCCGGTTCTAACCGCAACAATGATGGTACATTCGCTTAACCAATGTCACTATTGTTTATGGTATTCAATGAAGCTGGCAATATCCACAGTTTAACGTTTTGTTTCATAACGACCACGTCGCAAATTAGTTTATACCATGACCAGAAAAATGAGAACGTTGCCATAAATTTTAGTGTGCATCTGTCTAGCACAATTAAGCAACACACCCGCGCACATCACGATGCTTCAAACCCCGTCAGTGTCTGCGTTCGACTGACAACTATCTATGGCGCTCTACAGCGCGTTTAACAAAAGCATTACAAATAAAATCAAGCATACATGGACACTTCTGCGCTTTAAGTTATAAGAGATTCATTTAGCAAAAAAGAAAGGAATTACTCACAGTTACATCTCAAATTATAGAACAAATCAACAAGTACTCTAAACTATTGTGTACAGAGTAAATGAAGCAGAAGAAAAGAAAGAGGAAATGTCACTCTTAATTGGCAATATCTTCACAACTGTCACATCCAAATGTCATACAAATCTGTGTATTACACGCTTCATGAAGCCGGCCAAACAGGCTCACAAGTTTCAAAGTCTGTCACATGCTGATAAAGCTCACACGAATTTATTGCATCTCAGCGTCCTCAACAGAGATCAATCAACATCACACAATGTTCGCACCCCTTACGTACCCTATCATCCCTTGTATAAACACTGAACTGGAACAACTGTAATGCACCTTGACGGCTGTTCTACCTCTCACAGAGAATTGCAACTCTAAGCATTTACATACCCAATGATGGTGTGTACGCTTACTAAGTTAAATGTACGATCCAATCTCTTATAGCTGCTTCAGTTCTTTTGTTATGCACTGTGTTGGATTCTATTCCTTTGTGCCATTTCCCGGTGATCCTAGGATGTATTTGGCGCAAATCTGTTGGAAACTAAACTCTGGAAAAAGTTTTACAAAAACATTATCCTCTCTACTTCACAGCACATTTTATGGCTCTCAGTGACATTTCACAGCTGATCTCAACTGATTTTGAAAACTGTTTACATCGTTTCGTTGGTATGAGTAATGATTTAAATTACTACTTGATTTAGTGGAATGTGAACGAAAGAGAAAGAAGTCACAGTGGACCGGAAGACCTAGTCAGAAGTCATTTCTTCCATCGCACGCAATGGCCCATTCCACGCGATGTATGAGAACTGTCTCTGAACCATGTCCGGCAAATGCAGGCGACCATAGTGACTGTAGTTACTTGTGGTTTATGAGAGAAGGCAGCAGGTTGAACCTGGTGCTGGAAGTTTGCCTACTACTCTCGAAAACACCAATGGAACCATAATCTTGATTATTTGGTGCCTCCATACTTGAATAATCGAAATGTTGGTAAAATCACAACAGCTGTATTTTAGGATAAGCCTATCACCCCAAACGAAATCACTTTAAATAAACATCTTCTGGTGACACAAAGTTCACCAACAGCATTAGCAACTATTCTCAGAAAGTGGTAGAGATGTGTCGTTGTCATGACTCAATAGACAAACCACCAAATTTTCCAACACAACTTTATTCTTCCAGTTTAGATGCAGAAGAACATGATCGCTTGAGGTAAAACCAGAACACTTGTGATTTTGGGTAGCAAAACATTTTTTAATAATTACAACAACTTCTGTCAGAAGATTATTGTGCTAGTGTGAGCTGGCGCCAGCACTCTGGGTGGCAAAGGGGCTGTGAGAAGATCGACAGTAAGCAGTGGAACAGGCGAGCCTATCAGGAGAGAGGCCAAAGACAAAGTTGCAAGAAACGCGCCGCCAACACTCTCTCGACTGCCAGTATTTAGATCGCCACTGCAGAATGGAGGGCCCACTCAGTTGCAGTTACAACTGAAACGTCCCCTTAGAAAAATTATACATGACTGTGCTTAAACTGAGACACATTATTTTTTAGCGCAACGCAATCTCACTTTCAGTAATCCCTACAAAAGAATGGCCCTGACTAACATTAACCTATACCTTTCATGAATCACTTACCTCACAAAAATCTTCGTTACTCGAACTACTGCAATACATCGAGCGCCACTACTGCCAGCTAAATAAAAGATTCAAACTATGGAAGGCACTAACTACTGACAGGCATAGTTAGCAAATGAAAGATTTTGATAGAGAACAAACAATGTATTTATCTTAATAGTGTTCAAAAGTCATAATATATATAGCAGTTCATGACATCCAGTCTTACTAATGTACTGTCTCTGATGGACACACGTCCAGGTCATCAGCTCTCAAAACGCCGCCATTTCTCTCCCCACATCCACCACTGCTGGCGGCTCACCTCCAACTGCGCAACGCTACACGCTGTTAACAACCAACTGCCCAACACTACAATAGCCAACAACAATGCAAACCAGTTACAGACTGCACGCATCACTGCCAGTGATTTTCATACAGTGCGCTACGTGGCGTTACCAATAAAAAATCCTAAACAGCCTACTTACATAGCCCCCATGCTCCCAACAAAAAATTTTACAAATTGTTTTGGGCAGTGGCCAAAGCAGATTTGAATAAATGTTTCATAATTACAATAAGAAAGATATCCAATGCACACATTTATTGATACAATGTTGGTCAAAAGCTAAAATTTTCTCACAGTCCACAAAGACAGTCCTCATCATTCATCACAGTAAAATTGCAGTTTTTTTTTTCTTTTTTGAATGTCTGGGCAGTAAAAGAAAATGCACACAGAAGTAGTGGATTTCCATGCAGTCTTGAAGAAGTAATGTGGTCCTTCCAATGGAAAGACAGTGCTGACTCTTGACATGCAGACAGGTAATAGGCCACAACAGAGCAAACCCACCGCAGAGTCAGTCGAAGTTTTGAAGAATATTGGTAGGTAGGTCATCACAGAGTAGTCCTGTTAGAGATTACGGTATTGGTGGGCCACCAGAGGTGCAGACCCAGTGATGCCCTTGTAGAAATAATGGTATTGGTGGGCCATCGAAGGTGCAGACCCACTGTAGTCCTTATAGAGACGGCCAGCAGCCATCTGTTGCGACTGTGCAGGTGCACAATCATCATCGAAGAGTCTTGCGGACAATATAGCAAGTCCATGAACCACCACTTGTGCAATCACAGAAGTTTTTGGAATGTCCTTAGAACCAGCAATGATGTTAACCAGTCCCTTGCTGAATTATTAACACACGTCCAAACACTATCAGTCCCTACTTCTCACATATTGTCCATATACTATGACCAACAGAAACGTGTGCAGTGAAATGTAACTTACAAGTTACTTAATTTGGTGAAATGGTGTCAATTACAATTTTATAACATAAGAATACAATAACAAAGGTACAAAATACATCATTAAAGAACATAACAATACAGATAACATTTGTAGTAAAACAGGCTTTACAAAAGAATAGAAATAAACATGCACATCAGTGTTACAAGAATTATGACATAAGTACATACATAAAGATCAGAATAACTTTTGAAACATCAACTTCACATATTAGCAACAAAACAGAACAGATAAATAATGTCTAAACATCTTTACAAAGTAAATAACATATTATTAGAAAAATTCTACAACATAACTCTCATCAGCTAGACACATAAAGACCGGAAAAACACAAATACACCAGGGTACACAAACACATAGCAGAATAAAACAAGAGGAAAGGGCAGGGTTTGTTTTCAGTGTAACATTTGGTACTGCAGTCCAACCTAAAACTTCATTCCCTAGATCTTTCGTCTTATTTCAACATTTGTTTCCGCCAAAACAATCCTATCAAAGCATGCATTCTGTATTTATGTGCTCACATATTTCTTACCTTATCATTTATTTCCCATTATCTTACCTCATCATTTATTTCCAAGAAAATCCTACCTAAACCTGTTGTCCCTAAACCTTACTTTTTTGTTCATATCCTCTTTCAAAATTCCTTTTTGGCCAAACCATTTTCTTATAGCTTCTGAATGCATTTCTTCCAATTCATCACAACTCGTTCTCTCATATAGCCTACCCCATCTTAAGCTAACTTAAATCTACTGAGCTCAGAAATATATACCAAGGGACGAGGCAATGCAGCAGCACATAACAAATTTACACAAACAGAAAGACCAAAAAAACAGAAATTGGCAAAGCAAGCAGTTGTATATCTAAATTAGCAGAGCAATTGCAATATCACAACTAATATAAGGCAATGTGCAGCAAACACGAAAAATAATTCCGTACTAAAACTGGCTTAACAGAGTAATACAAAGTCAAATTCAGTAACACTGTGCCTAGCAAACAGCAGCAGCAAATGCTACGACTTATACCTAGACATGACAAAGTTCAAGCAGAAAAAATATTACACTAAAGACAACAGTGCAGATAAGGGAAATGTATAATCACATCTTAATGTCTATGTAATTAAAGTGGTGTACCACAACTAGTTATCTTACCAAAAAATTACCAAGTAGTTGAAAAGAAAATTATGTATACAGTTACTGTTATTAGTCCCGAAATGGGACTCCCAGAGTCAAGTACTGCCGTAAATTTTACGTCATTTACTGTAATGTGAATCACATGTTGCTGTGTTTTACGTCGTGTTCCTGTAGGAAGATATCCCTAATGCCATCCATTTTTACGTAATTACTAGCTACGGCAGCTGCGTCGTCAGCATCATAAGTACGTTTTGTGGCTGCCAGCGGTATGAGTCATTGCCTGTTGTGTCTTTGTTGGCGCGCGTCGTTATAGGGATTTGGAGACCTAACTTCTACAAATTCACCTTGTCGAGAGGGCCCTGCCATGTTTGAATCCCGCCAGTTCTGATGCAATTCAGGTCTGTCGTTACGATCATATCGTCTGTCGTCATGTCGGTAGATTCCATGGTTTCTTTCTTGTCGGTCACGTGGTGGAGAATTTCTCCCTGAATCGTAACTGCGCGCTGGACCATTGCGTCTAAAATTATTCTGTCTCCCTTGATAATAATAATTTTGGTTCCCATATTGTCTGTTTCTCTGATTGTCTCTGTGATAGTCACTACTGCGGAGAGGTGATCTTTCCCTGTAATTATTACTACTCTGCCAACGGTTGTCATACGGATGGTGTCTGTTTTGGCCACGATTTGCGTTGTAAGAATAGCCTTGTCGTGTCCAGTTATTATTTCTTTCCTCACGGAATTGCGACGGTTGTGACCTGTAATTGTTATGTTCCTGTTTTCGCGTCCCACGATTGTCAGTGTCGATTTCCAGTACTTGTAAGAGTCCCTGAAAAGCTTCAATGTCGTCTTGGAACGTCCTGCCAAACTAATATGTCGTAAATGTTCAGGCAATTTGATGAAGCAAATGCGGATGAGTTCTGAGGGGCTGTGTGGGTTTGACAGGTACTGATTCTTGTGCAACATGTCTTCAAAATATTTCACAAGACTGGAGAATTCAGATTGTTCGAAATGTTTCACCATTATGATGCTATGTTTTGCTCGGTCTTGTGTAGCTTGAGACCAATATGCTGAGAGGAAGGCATGATAAAATTCTCCTTCACTGTGGCAAACGTGAATGACTGATCGCATTCTTACAGCTGGTTCATTCTCTAAATAGCCACACATAAATTCTAATCTGTGCTCTAATGACCAGTTGGGAGGAAAACAATGAGACAATTGATGAAGCCACGCTTGTGGATGAATGTCGTTGCCAGAATTCTTAAATGTTTTGAATTTACGTGTAGTAATGAACAGCATATAGTCAAAATCATCATGTCGGCGAGTCGCATATTGTTACGTCGTTTCGGCGGTTCCATCTCAAAATTCGGTGTACCTTACCAATTTCTTTCATAATTTCCGAAGTGCTCTGTGTTATTATTTTGTGGCTGTTCCGTATTTCTACGTCTCTCTTCCCGTATTGGAGCGCGAGTGTCCTCTGAAATACGTAATTTTTGTATTACCTGAGTCAGCTGATCTTGTACTTCCCGGATTTCTCTTTGGTGTTGCGTATTAATTTGATTCTGATTTTGTTTGAATTTCCTGATTTGTTCGCACTCTTCTGTGTCATTAAACACTACCGGTTTTGTGTCATTCACATTATCATATACCTTCGTAGATAAATTATTTAGCTGATCTGAAAGTTCAACTACTTTCTCTGATAATGAACGAATTTTCTCCAAGTGTCCTTTAAGTTTTCCTGAGTTTTTGCTAGTTGCGTAACCGAATCGGTAGATGCAACTGAGTCAGTTTTAGCTTGCAAGGTCTCATGATTTTCATGAACAATAATTTGCAGGTCTTTTATGGTTGCTTCGTGATTCTGTAATGCATCTTCATGCCGCGAAAAAATAGGTTGAAAATGCTAACGAATTTGTGTTTTTACGTCATTACAGACTTTTTGACATTTCGATTCAATATTATATAACTCAGTAGTTAAATCTTCACGTCTTTGTTCAAGCATGGTGTCTAACTTCCGAAGATTTTGTTCTATTGTGTCTATCTTTTGAAGTTTTTGCTGTGTTTGTCTCTGATTTTGTTCCATTTTGTCTAACTTTTGAAGCTTTTGCTGTGTTTGTCTCTGATTTTGTTCCGTTTGTTGCATTAATTGCAATAATAATGCATTAGTGTCTGGAATCTGTTTCTCTATGATTTTTGGCAGTGCATTTTCACCGGCAACATTTACATTTGGACAAGCAGAACATGTGTCTTGACTCATTTGAGAAAAAGGTGAGGACCCAAAACCTGAGTCTACAGTATTTGCAATATTGTGTTCTGTCATTTCGGATTCCTGAGGCGAGCTGTTGCCGACCGATCGATCGATAATGCTTCCCTGTTAACTACTTGTTTCACTGTCTACACCATTATTTGCCGCCCGCTCCATTTCCCTATGCACTATTAACACATTACTACTTTGAATGACTGTTAATTCATTACACAGTGGTGCTGATACGCTACGCTCGTCGTCACTATTATTTCTTGGTTTAGTTTGGACCCTAGTCTTACGTTTTTCACACGCCATTATTGTCACAATATTTCACACAATAACACAGAAAAGCACAATGTGAAGAGCAAAAATAAGAGAACACATTAACATAGCACTGAAAATAATATCTAGTTAATTGCAAGCGCAGCTGTGAAATACTTGGTGCAAATCGACATGCATGCCACAACTGTTTTACTGTACAACAATGAAAGACTGCAACTACAAAGGAGATTCTCTCTACAATTACGCGAAAGCAATAAACAAAAGTTACTCTAACTACACAAACTACAAGAAAAAATCAGAAGAATCCAGTGAGGTATCCTCAGCTAAGGGTCGACATATGAAACGTCCCTTTAGAAAAATTATACATGACTGTGCTTAAACTGACGCACAATATTTTTTAGCGCAACGCAATCTGACTTTCAGTAATCCCTACAAAAGAATGGCCCTGACTAACATTAACCTATACCTTTCATGAATCACTTACCTCACAAAAAACTTCGTTACTCGAACTACTGCAATACAGCGAGCGCCACTACTGCCTGCTAAATAAAAGATTCACACTACTGAAGGGACTAACTACTGATAGGCATAGTTAGCAATGGAAGATTTTGATAGAGAACAAACAATGTATTTACCTTAATAGTGTTCAAAAGTCATAATATATATAGCAGTTCATGACATC
Source organism: Schistocerca serialis cubense (assembly GCF_023864345.2). NCBI lineage: Eukaryota > Metazoa > Arthropoda > Insecta > Orthoptera > Acrididae > Schistocerca > Schistocerca serialis. Next base: position 68,077,684 of record NC_064644.1, read on the forward strand.
CAGTCTTACAAATGTACTGTCTCTGATGGACACACGTTCAGATCATCAGCTCTCAAAACGTCGCGATTTCTCTCCCCACATCCACCACTGCTGGCAGCTCACCTCCAACTGCGCAACGTTACGCGCTGTTAACAGCCAACTGCCCAATACTACAATAGCCAACAACAATGCAAACCAGCCACAGACTGCACGCAGCACAGCCAGTGATTTTCATACAGAGAGCTACGTGGCGTTATCAACAAAAAAAAAAACCTAAACAGCCTACTTACACAACCCAGTCAGTCTTCTAGTGAGTCAATGAGTCGAGTCATCAGTCGCAGCCCTGTGGGAGTCGCAGTCGCAGTTAGCTCAGCCTCTAGCTCAGGGTCAGCCACTACCTAGCGACCAGACTAGCGTACATACCTATACTTCATCAGCTGTGAAGCTAAAGTGGACTATTATGGAGGAGCTTGAACCACATCATCGGGACTATCTTAAGTTAAGTAGGTTTCTTATTCCTGTGGCTAATGAACCCTGTCAATACATGCGTGCAGTTGTGTTATAGAAAAGGGACACTGGGCAACAAACGTTCTCTCCTTGTTTCCCATTGTACATGCCTGTAGTGACAACGAGACAACACAAAAATTATGATCTGACATACGTTGGTGTAATGATTAGCAAATATTATGTGAGCAAAGAAAGAGGGAAGTCTATAGTGAGGAGCCATTTTACTGATATGAATGTGTAAATCGCAAGTGCCCAGCTTTCTCTCCAGCAATGATGGTTTAGTGAACGGCAAATGCTAGAGGAATAAAGTTGTGTTGCTGCAGCTGGTGGTTTGAAATGCACTATTTCAGATACGTAACTGCTGTAGACAATTTCTTCAAAACAGTTATAAGGACAGATATTTGTGATGAGATTAGCACATATCTGCCTCGGTGTGAGAATTTTTACAATTTCATACCGTACCGTCCAAATATCGCTGTTCAAAATTGTATTATTTCTATATTTCCAGACATTTTTTCTCTCTGAACCTGGATATTCGCGTTCATTTAGGTTCCGTGTTGATTCCGCAGAGAACATGGAATATAAATTGGTCGCTGTGAGAGAACGTGTATTGGAAATCATCGCTTTCAAATAACTTGGGCTATGTAGTACTTTGGCGCATTGTACAGGTGTGCGTTCACTATCGGCAGGTTTCTTGGTATTTACTTATCTAGTAGCTCGAGACAGGACATGGGATACGAAAGCCAATTGGGTTATAAAGTACCCCTACACTACGGTGTATGGAAGGTTTCATTATGACACTTGTACCTAATGTTCCGCTATTGGTGAAAATAAAGCATCGAGTCCGAAGGTGAAAGCTTATCGTCAGAATGTACACAATTTCAGCCTGATTGCTATTGGACGAGTGTCTGTTACCGCGTACAACACCAACCGAAATGAGGAAAATATGGTTCTGAATTAAATTTTTTCTGTAGTTAGCCGTAATTTCGAATGCCACTGTTACTATGAATTTAGATTACAGAATAGGAAGGTCGTCAGCTCCAAAAACGAGCAAAACTAACTTTGGTAAATGATTGTATTGGCTTTAAAATCACGGAAATATCGCTTGAGAAAGACAAAGCAGCAACTTGACAAAACGCAAATGCGCTAACGTCTGACATGAACATAAAAGAAGTTAATGTGGAATCCAGTATATTAGTTACGTTAATGACCACTAATAATAAGCAATGAGTAAAAAATGTTCAAATGTGTGTGAATTCTTATGGGACTTAACTGATAAGGTCATCAGTCCCTAAGTAACCTAAATTATCCTAAGGACAAAGACACACACCCATGCCCGAGGGAGGACTCGAACCTCCGCCGGGACCAGCCGCGTAGTCCATGAATGCAGCAATGAGTAGCAACACTTCATGGAAACTGTACTACGTTACGTAACTCACGATAATGCTGTCTGTTTGAAAAACTGTTTTTCATTCTTTACTTATTACTTCCCAAATGACAAGGTCTCAAAATAATGTCGTTATAACTTTCACTCAAGCAAAACCTCTTATTCAGTACTACTTTTAAGTAAACATCATATCATGTACATAATACAACAGAAATTTCTAGAACTATTTTGACTACATGAAAGCCATCAGACTTTTGACACAGAAAACGAATTTCAATTAAATCACTTTTAATTGAACCTGATTGTCAGCAGCAGTAATGTAATACTTCTTAGAACACTGTAGTTAAATCCGATTTTGAACCCAATAAGTACTTCATTAATAATCAACTGCAAATTTATTTAGTTTTGGTTTCTTTATTTCTTTCGTTTTTGACTTTCTCGGACTATATGGTGAAAGGATAGGACCCTGCTGATGGTAAAAGACCAAGGTTAATGGAGTTTCCTTTCACACGTTTGTCTTTCATTAAATACACTATAATGTTTCAAACAGTTACGAAGACGCTGGCATGCCTATTACACAGCTACAAAATACTGGTTGGCTTTGACTTTGCAATGGGTTGGTTCTGGTTCGAAGAAGTACTTGTTATGAAGTCCGTTATTGGCTCCAGGCTACTCTTGATTACCGAGCAGCGTGAACAAATTTGGGATACGCAAATTCTTCCCACTCATAATTTGCCTGGTCAGGTATTACAACTTTTCGGGGCAAAACAATCTGGTATTTGCGCGCCAACACATACGTCTGGTCCATACATGCTTTGCACTTACTTCGTTGCGTTCACCTCTACGCCTGGGCCAACACGCGCCAGCGATGTCGTTGTTAAACGAAAGATATTCTCTTTACGTTACATCATAGAATGTAAACATCTATGAAGTGAGTATTAGGGTGCGCAGAACGAGAATGCTGTCCGTTACATTTCCAGCAACGCAAGTCGCGTGATATTGGGATGGCGCACTTTGTCCCGAATACCGTTTAGCGTATTTAGAGTGTTATTACTTCGCTGCTACAGATATATCACCTTCATAAGTATCGTATAACATTGTATATGTGTTTTATAGGCGTCTTAACAGTGTGATGCCAACAGCTGAAGTTGGCTTAAAGAAGTGAAGAACACCGGTACTATACCTTATTTACCACAGTATCATAGCTCAGGTTACTCAAAAGTTTTTTGGTTAACACTACAATAAGCGACAGCCAATAACATTTTCTTAGGTTTTCTGTTGCACAGATCCATATTGTCGAAGCTGTTGTAATTAACTACATTACAATGAAATTGAACAGGAATCTGTATCATGCAAAGATACTTAAATACACGCAAGAGTTTCAGAACCTGCGTAAATTGGAGGAAATTAATCTGACTGTTAGGTATAAACTTGATCTACATATGAGCGTAGAACTAATATGTTTACTCTGACTGGCAGTTTACTCAAACACTTGCAGATTTATCTAGACTTGTCTCGTGAACACATGGTCATAAAATCGCAGAAACTATGTTTACAATACTAGACTTTGTAATAGCGCATCTTGATATTTTTCAACATATGAAGTGCCTCTTATAAACATAACATTCACAATTATACATTTGTTGTACATACGAACGGAAAGTATCTGGCCCTCCTTCCACACACAGTTCCTTACATCGGGAGCAACAACATTGCTCCATGTCTGTTGCTAAAACTCAAATGTGCAGCAAGGTATATAAAACAAGGCGAATATATGTAATATTAAAGTTTCACTATTACCGCATATTGGGGACAAGCACTGTGGTGTAAAAATCACGTGACAAGCTCGGTTTGATGTTGAGAACAAGCGCAGTAGGCTATGTCTCGTTCACAGCTATAAAAACTACACATTTCAGAAAAGAGTTTTGCTTCACCTCGGTTCCGAGACTTCCAGAGCCAGTACAGAAAATTGGAATAGAGATAAATATAAATATCATTTCTGCCATTTTTGTCTCTCATGAAAACCACACATTGGATGTTGTACCACCATACAGCGAGAACGTCAGAGATGGTGGTCCAGATTGCTATACACACCGGTACCTCTAATACCCAGTAGCACGTCATTTTGCATTGATACATGCCTGTATCCGTCGTGGCATAGTATCCACAAGTTCAACAAGGCATTCTTGGTCCAGATTGTCCCACTCCTCAACGGCGATTTGACGTAGTGTTGGTGGATCTCGTCGTCCATAAACAGCCCTTTCCAATCCATCCCAAGCATGTTCGATAGGGTTCATCTCTCAAGAACATACTGGCCACTCTACTTGCGCGATGTCGTTAGCCTGAAATAAGTCATTCACAAGATGTGCACGATGGAGGCGCGAATTGTCGTCCATGAAGACGAATGCCTCGCCAATATGTTGCCGATATGGTTGGACTATCGATCGGCGGATGGCATTCACGTATCGTACAGCCGTTGCGGCGTCTTCCATGACCACCATCGGCGTACGTCGGCCCCACGTAATGCAACCCCAAAACAGCAGGGAACCTCCATCTTGCTGCACTCGCTGGACAGTGTGTCTAAGGCGTTCAGCCTCACCGGGCTGCCTTCAAACACGTCTCCGACGATTGTCTGCTTGAAGGCATATGTGACACTTGTTGGTGAAGAGAACGTGATGCCAATCCTGAGCGGTCTATTCGCATGTTGTTGGGCCCATCTGTACCGCGTTGCATGGTGTCGTGGTTGCTAAGATGAACCTCGCCATGGACGTCGTGAGTGAAATTGCGCATCATGCGGTCCATTGCGCACAGTTTGAGTCGTAACATGACATCCTGTCGCTGCACGAAAAGCATTATTGAACCTGGTGGCTTTGCTGTCAGGGTTCCTCAGAGCCATAATTCGTAAGTGCGGTCTTTCACTGTCTGAGCGAGGCATCACATCGACAGTTTGTGTCTCCCTGTATCTCCTCCATGTCCGACGCCTGGACACTATCCTTGTTGAGAGCCCTTACTGGCAAAAAGTAACAATTCGGATGCGTTGGAACCGCAGTATTGACCGTCTAGGCATTGTTGAAGTACAGACAGCTTACCTTCGTCCTGGTGGAATGTCTGGAACTGATCGGCTGTTGGACCCCCTCCATCTACAGGGTAGCGCATGAAATGTGTAACCATTTTATTTTTGAATGTAAACCTTTATTGTCAATACAATCTGAAAGGAACATAGACTACAATGAAGAGCCGTCCATGGAGATTTGTTCTAACTCTGCACATTCTCAATATGTCCACCATTTCGTTTCCTAACTTTCTTCAAACGAACACTGAAGTTAGTGATTACCCTACGGTACATGCCTTCCGTAATTTCACTGCAAGCTTGAAGAATAAGTCTTCTGAGCTCCATAAAATCACGTGGACGTTTCGGGAAAATTTTTTCCTTTAGGTATCGCCAAAGAAAAGAGTCAAAAAGAGTCACATGGATTGAGGTCTGGACTATTCGGGAGGGGGGGGGGGGGGGCAATTTTGTCCGTCATTGAAGCGACGTGGAAACCTGAGTGAAATGATCCACATGTCAAAATGCTCGTGTAAAAACTCCAACACCGTGTTTGCAGTATGTGTCCTTGCTCCATCTTGCATGAACCACTGCGTGTTGAAGGGCAAGGCACTAGCAAGAAGCTGTGGAATGAAGCTATTGCGAAGCATGCTCAAACAACGCTCGCTGTTCACAGTTTCTTCAAAGAAAAAGGGTCCAATAAGTCCGTCACTGGAAACTGCTGCCCACGCTGTAATCCTCGGAGCATAATGTTGTCGTTCATGAAGCACTTGTGGGTTTTGAGTGACCCAAAAGCGTTAATTTTGTTTGTTAACCACACAGTCAAAATGAAAATGCGCCTCGTCTGAAAACCAAACGTTGTTGAGAATTTCTTCCCTATCCTCTGCCCACTGAGCAAACAGTAGTCTCTGCTGCTTGTGCTCTTCAGTGAGCTTCTGTGTACAGATCATCTTGTATAGGTACATATGGAGGTCATTTTTCAGAGTGCATTGAACGGAGCGTCTGGATATTCCCAGTTGCACTGCTGCCTTTCTACACGATTTCCCGGGACTTCTCTATACAGCAACTCGTACCGCTTCAATATTTTCCGGCAAACAAACAGGCTTAGGCCGAGGTCGCGTCGCTTCCAATGCTGTTCCTTCCTGTACAAATATATCGTACAACCTGTGGATGGTCTTCTTGAAAGGGACCCATCGTGTGTTAAACTGTTATCTAAAACGCCCCTGCATCACAACAAGGCTTTTCGTTTCATGAAAAAGTAACACAATTGCCGATCGTTGATGTGTCGTCAGTCTTCCATTGCCAGGCATTGCTGCTTACTAGTCTCCTAACGGCAGTATCGTGAATTACACGTCATTTCGTAACTCATTTGTTTTCCCAAGCTCTGCTGGTACTGCTGTAGAGATCCTTATGGGATATCTAATGTGTGTCGTAAATAGTGAAAGAAACAATTGGTAATACATTTCGTGCGCCACCTTGTAATAGGCGCTGCTCGTGCATGGTTTAGTGACATCTCTGAACGGTCAAAGTGACTGTGTCTCTGATACAATATCCATAGTCAATGTCTATCTCCACTAGTTCTGGGAACCGGATTCATGATAAGCTTTTTTTGATGTGTGTATGTTTATACAATGAGAGCTTCCCTGACATGGCCGGCGAGTTAAGTACAAGGATTTGACGAGTTAACTACAAGGATCTGACATGAATAATTATTGCTTATCCTGTCAACATACATCATACATTACATTTTCATAAACATTAGTAACAGGCAAAATTCAAGTTTCTACAAAAAAGAGGTTATAAGATCGAGAAATCAATTAGCTGAAAATTACCTGACGTACTGTATTGTAGTGTTACACGGTAAGTATAAAGAGGCACACTGTGAGCTGATACTCAAGCATGCATTCTGGCAATTTCACTCCTGTCATTGTTATTCTGCAACTGGGACACGCAATAACATCATAGGATGTCTACCCAATACAGCAGGCTGTACTCGCCTTTTGGAAACAGTCGTGCCCCAGGCATTGGTGTAAAATACATAATTATTTAAAAATTAGTAATCCCAGTGCTGAGAGAGAGAAGTACGCGTACAAGCGGTTGATGAGAGAGGGCCGCTGATAGCCAGGGGCTGCTCATTAGAATCCCGCCACAGGCGTGGGTGTAGCAGCACGACGCGGTAGACCGTGGGGAGGGCAGCGCAGACCACACAGTAGTGGCGAGGTAAGAGAGGGGGGGGGGCGGGGGTGAGGGCGAGGCGGGGCGCGTTGCCGCCCACACACCTGTTTCACGCCTGCCTGGATACCGAGTGCGCTGTGGTGTGCTGTAGGGTACTGTGGTGCGCCGTCCCGTATGCGGCAGCTGACACGTGGTCTTGAGCGTGACGTAAGTCAGCTCATCAATTTGAGCAGGCTCCAGTTTTACCGCTATTGCTACATCACTACGTCAACGTGAACGTATAGCACGTTCTAATACCCTACTCAAAGTGTTCTCTTAAAGCTAACGTCAAAGGCAAATATTACATGGGCCGTATCTTTTTTTTAGTCATTGGGCTTACAAAGATGACACTAACAAAGTCGGCTAAACACAATGCATAGCCAAAACATTATGAGTACCTGAAACTTCCTGGCATATTAAAACAGTGTGCCGGACCGAGACTCGAACTCGGGACCTTTGCCTTTCGCGGGCAAGTGCTCTACCAACTGAACTCCCCAAGCACGACTCACGCTCCGTCCTCACAGCTTTACTTCTGCCAGTATCTCGTCTCCTACCTTCCTAACTTTAGAGAAGCTAGTCAATGAAGACCAAAAATGTTCGATTGTGAGAGATAATTCCTGCAGTGCCATGAAAAACATACCAGAAATCTTGACCTGGGGAAGTGGGGTTGGCCGAGTGTTGGAGTGGGGGTACATTTCAAGGTCATTTTTGTACGTTGTTCTTCAATAACAAAAACGTATCCCTGTACAAAATTTAACTAACTAAATTTCCTACAAGTAGGTGTTGTTAATTTTTCTGTAGGACCGATAGTTTGCGTGTAACGAGTTTTAAAAGATGAAAAACTCGTGCATGGTTTCGAAGGCCAGATGTGCTTTTGCGGCTTGCTTGCATAAAACGACATCTTTTGGGGGCAGTCGAATCACCGTGCGTGCTCAATGTCAGAGGATAACGTGTGAAATCAACGTATTCGAACCAGACCGTAATCTAAACTTCCCATACCAGGGAAAAATCGTCTCCAAGATAATGATACTGTGGACTTCCCTTGCGTAATCTTCATCAAAGATGTACTCTTGGAACCTAGAACCTAACCAAAGAAACCTAGTGTCAAAAACACATTTGTTAGACTCACTATCTGTAACAGACGACGAATGCATCTATTTTTTTTCTATATTCCAACTGATTTGGGAGCGTACATGACGCCTTTGCAACCAGAACCGTGCTGTTGAGTGCGTGGTAACCACCTACAGTGCATCACAGGTACCAACCGTAAGCACAGGTGCAACACAAGCTCCACAAGTTATGTAGTAGAAATCCTCTACAACAGCTCTTTGTATTGTGACAGACTATATGTGTAACTGTGTTTAGAAATACCATAGTTATAACACTGAAAATTACTCTCTACATCAGCAAAATGCTTTAACACTTTCTAGTCGGAGTTCTGTGTCTTGCTTGCTTATTGTTTGCTCCTGAATCTAGCACTTGTCGTATACCTTTCGTCTTTGTGTATAGCTTACATCTATTTTCTTGACAGTAAATAAACGATTTGGGAGACAACCTGAGCAGCCGTTTTCGGTTGTTTGCAGATGACGCTGTCGTTTTTCGACTAATAAATTCACCAGAAGGTCAAAACAAACTGCAAAACGATTTAGAAAAGATATCTGAAGGGTGCGAATTAAGTGGGGCAGTTGACGCTAAATCTACATGAGTCCTAAAAGGAACTAGTTAAACTCCGGTTACACGATAAATCAGTCTAATCTAAAAGCCGTAAATTCAACTAAATACCTAAGCATTACAATTACAAACAACTTAAATTGGAAGGAACACATAGAAAATGTTGTGGGGAAGGCTAACCAAAGACTGCGTTTTATTGGCAGGACACTTAGAAAATGTAACATACCTACTAAGGAGAATTCCTACACTACGCTTGTCCGTCCTCTTTGGAATACTGCTGCGCGGTGTGGGTGCCTTACCAGATAGGACTGACGGAGTACATCGAAAAAGCTCAAACAAAGGCAGCAAGTGCTGTATTATCGCGAAATATGGGACAGAAAGTCACAGAAATGATACAGTATTTGGGCTGGACATCATTAAAAGAAAGGCGATTGTCGTTGCGACAGAATCTTCTCACGAAATTCAAATAACCAACTTTCTCCTCAAAAATGAAAAAATATTTTGTTGAAACCGACCTACATAGGGAAGAACGATCACGACGATAAAATAAGAGAAATCAGAGCTCGTACGGAAAGATATAGGTGTTCATTCTTTCCGCGAGCTATAGGAGATTGAAATAATAGAGAATTGTGAAAGTGGTTCGATTAACTCTCTGCCAGGCACTTAAATGTGATTCGCAGAGTATCCATGTAGATGTAGATGTAAAATTTCGAAAACCTTGCACCATTTTACATGGTCGGATAAAAAGCCAAAATTGTAACATGAAAACTACTTTCTACATTAGCAAAATGCTTTAACACTTTCTAGTCAGAGTTCTGTAGTTCTGTGTCTTAGATGCTTATTATTCCCTCTTGAATTTAGCACTTGCTGCATACCATTCGTCTTTACCTATAGCTTACATCTATTTTCTTGACAATTTCGAAAATTTTGCAGGGTGACAAATCGTTTGAATATGAAAGCACGCTTCTCGTGTTTACCACAGGATGATGTGCAAATCCTGCAACATGTCGATAGAACTGTCCGACATTTTCATGTGGTGGTAGATGCTGTTGTCATTGCTACAAGACGCGACTGACGGTAACCGAGCGGCGACGTTGACATTTATCAGGCCAGCAGCAGGCAATTCGCGTGAGCGGGAAGGCGCTCACAGTTAGAGGAAACCGCGGCTCTTTGTGCCCCCTGCTGGGAGCCGCAAAAAGACCTTACGGGCGTGCGCTGTGAACAAACTCAGCGTCATCGGTCGCTCCGTCGGTTAAAATCTGAATTAAACCTCACCAGTGCATTGCGTCGAATCATGAATCTGAAGTTCTTGTTTCTTGTGTTTTTACTTTATCGGAATCAGTGCTAGATTCCAGCTTAACTGAAAACCTGCATCCCTGTTGATAAGATTATCCGCCTTACGGATATGTATGACCTGCTTAAGAATGCGTGTCGTTCGTGTCTATCAGAATAGCCGATATGTTGGAACACCGTTCTTAAGTGTTATAGCTCGCCAGGCAGACTGTCACTGAGACCACAGCCATAAACAGGGTGTTACAAAAAAGTACGGCCAAACTTTCAGGAAACATTCCTCACACACAAAGAAAGAAAATATGTTATGTGGACATGTGTCCGGAAACGCTTACTTTCCATGTTAGAGCTCATTTTATTACTTCTCTTCAAATCACATTAATCATGGAATGGAAACACACAGCAACAGAACGTACCAGTGTGTCTTCAAACACTTTGTTACAGGAAATGTTCAAAATGTCCTCCGTTAGCGAGGATACATGCATTCACCCTCCGTCGCATGGAATCCCTGATGCGCTGATGCAGCCCTGGAGAATGGTGTATTGTATCACAGCCGTCCACAATATGAGCACGAAGAGTCTCTACATTTGGTACCGGCGTTGCGTAGACAAGAGCTTTCAAATGCCCCCATAAATGAAAGTCAAGAGGGTTGTGGTCAGGAGAGCGTGGAGTCCATGGAATTGGTTCGCCTCTGCCAATCCATCGGTCACCGAAACTGCTGTTGAGAAGCGTACGAACACTTAGACTGAAATGTGCAGGAGCTCCATCGTGAATGCACCACATGTTGTGTCGTACTTGTAAAGGCACATGTTCTAGCAGCACAGATAGAGTTTCCCGTATGAAATCATGATAACATGCTCCATTGAGCGTAGGTGGAAGAACATGGGGCCCAATCAAGACATCACCAACAATGCCTACCCAAAGGTTCACAGAAAATCTGTGCTGATGACGTGATTGCACAAATGCGTGCGGATTCTCGTCAGCCCACACATGTTGATTGTGAAAATTTACAATTTGATCACGTTGGAATGAAGCCTCATCCGTAAAGAGAACATTTCCACTGAAATGAGGATTTACACATTGTTGGATGAACCATTCGCAGAAGTGTACCCGTGGAGGTCAATCAGCTGCTGATAGTGCCTGCACACGCGGCACATGGTACGGAAACAACTGATTCCTCCGTAGCACTCTCCATACAGTGACGTGGTCCATACAGTGACGTGGTCAACGTTGTCTTGTACAGCAGCAACTTCTCTGACGCTGATATTAGGGTTATCGTCTACTGCACGAAGAATTGCCTCATCCATTGCAGGTGTTCTCGTCTTTCTACGTCTTCCTCAGTCGCAAGTCATAGGCTGGAATGTTCCATGCTCCCTAAGACGCCGATCAATTGCTTCGAACGTGTTCCTGTCGGGACACCTTCGTTCTGGAAATCTGTCTCGATACAAACGTACCGCGCCACGCCTATTGCCCCGTGCTAATCCATACATCAAATGGGCATCTGCCAACTCCGTATTTGTAAACATTGCACTGACTGCAAAACCACGTTCGCCATGAACACTAACCTGTTGCTGTTACGTACTGATGTGCTTCATGCTAGTACTGTAGAGCAATGAGTCGCATGTCGACACAAGCACCGAAGTCAACATTACCTTCCTTCAATTGGGCCAACTGGCGGTGAATCGAGGAAGTACAGTACATACTGACGACACTAAAATGAACTCTAACATGGAAATTAAGCGTTTCCGGACACGTGTCCACATAATATCTTTTCTTTTTTTGTGTGTGTATGAGTAATGTATCCTGAAAGTTTGGCCATACCTTTTTGTAACACCCTGTATACACCAAAGAGTGTAAGACACTAACAAGTTGTGCAGGGTGATAACTGCGTGAGTTGGTTTGCGGTAGATACTATGTCCCAGTGTATCGTCGACTTCTCCTTGAGCCATGACATTCAGGAGTGGTATCATGGCATCTTCCTCCAATTCCATGGTGAACCGTATATTTGGATGCAATGAATTCATATGCCGGAAACACACAGGAATGTCACCATTCCCGTGCGGCTACACCACATATGCATCATCTGCATAGCGCCAGAAGCAGGAAAGTTGGACTTTTGCAGTGCTTTTTTTTTATAGTCTCATATAAAATAGTCGGCCATCAGAGGACTTGTCAAGGCAACATCGTCCAATGGTTGAAAATATAGGTTAATGAATAAGAAATAAGTTCAGGTAAGCCCATGTTTCAACAGTGACACAATGTCTTCCTAAAACTAGCTGCTGATAAGCTCTAACGAGTCGTACACTGGTAGTTAAGTAAGTAATGATACAAAATCAAAGCTAACCATAATATGCGACGACTTAGCTTAAGTCCCTTCAGGTGTGCCCATGAAGTCCTCTTAATTCCGAAGATGATTGTCACAGTCTCCTACGAGAAGTATTAACAGTTAAATAAGACTTGAACCAAGCCTGGATGTGGGAAAAGCACTTTGTAAAAGTGTCTCCCTCAAATCGATTCAGAGTTATACCTGCAGGCCACAAGTTATCATCATCGTGCACAGTGCGGTAGTGTCTTATATTCTTTGGTACATAGAGCACACGTGGACTCAGATACCGACAATCTACCTGGTGAGATACAACACCTAAGAGCGGTATTCCATCAGAACGGCTACTCCGATAGACAAATACGCCATGCATCCCGCTCTAAGCAAGGGGCATCCACTGCAATGGTTTTCTTCCCGTATTTTGGCGGCATGTCTTCAAAAGATGAAAGAATCTTCAACAATAGAAAGATTCCTCAAGACACACCACATCAAGTGCGTTTCTCGGCCATTTTTAATATTGAGGAATTTGTTGTGTTTGGTCGAAGACAATCTTCTTGTCGTGTCACCGCCAGACACCACACTTGCTAGGTGGTAGATTAAATCGGCCGCGGTCCATTTAGTACATGTCGGACCCGCGTGTCGCCACTGTGTGATCGCAGACCTAGCGCCACCATAAGGCAGGTCTCGTGATACGAACAAGCACTCGCCCAGTTGTACGGACGACCTAGCTAGCGACTAGATGTACGAAGCCTTTCTCTCTCATTAGCCGAGACACAGAATAGCCTTCAGCTAAGTTAATGGCTACAAACTAGCAAGGCGCCATTAGCCTTACAGTGATTGTAATTAAAGTCTCCTGTGTATAGTCAAGAGCGATGTACCACAATGATTGATTAAAGATAAGTATTAATCCAGCTACGTACTTTTCTTCATAGCATTAATTACGTAGCCTGTTCCAGTACTTCACGCCCGTCTGCGTTAGTCTAGCGTGCATTTTCAGCCATCTCGAACTACAAGGTGTTGGCCCAGCTGCCGACACATTACTTCTATTCCAGCGGTGTTTCTAATGCCAGCCAATCAGATTACAACAAATAATTTAGACTAGAAATCTCGTAATTCGAAAACTAAATAAAACTTAATGAAAGTAAAATACTATTCCTTTCCATAAAATAAATTACTAATAAATATAATAGGCAACTCCCCTTCTGGCTGCATCTTACAAAATCAGTCACACTCGGACTTGCTACAAATTCTGCTACAGCACAACAATTTCCTCGTCCTTGCAATTACATAGTTTTTTTTAAAAAAATCACATTTTCAGTTTACTTATGTCCTTCCTTCACTCTCTCAGTCTCCCCCAGAACATTTACTCAACGAAAACACGATGAAATAATAATAGTCCGAAGTACTTTTAATTACACCAGAAATCTGTGGTAATGAAACTAAAGAAAATCGCAGAAAATTAGATTTTATGAACCTATCCTCTTGATCGTAGTTTCACATATGCGATAGATGAATAAATTGCACTCCCAAACTCGGTATCAAAATTCCAGGTCGGTTATTATGTGTTTTAGAAAAAAAACTATATGTTCATGTGTATTGAAGTCATTGATTTGAAATTTTACGAGAATGGTTGTGTTATTCAGAGAATTTAATATACAAAGAATGAAAAAGATCGATTAAAATTTAATAGTACTTCTTCAGATTCACAGAGTGTATTTGTAACGTACTGCACGTTGCATTAAGCAAGTACACGGCTTGCTCGACTCAGTAGCCAGCGTCAGCTGTGGAACCATGGGAGCCAAAATCTCTCTCTTCCCCACTCCACGGTAAGCCACGCTTTCAATGCAAGACAACAACGCGTAATAATTTGCTACGTTAAAAGATGTTTTGATTTTTCTTACGCCTTGCTTCTAGTGTCGAGCACAATATCAGGACTGTCTCTCGAGTGCGATTGCCTTGCCTAAAGCAAACTGATCGCCAGCTAACACATAACCAATTTTACTTTCCACAGCTGGCCGGAGTGGCCGAACGGTTCTAGGCGCTACAGTCTGGAACCGCGCGACCGATCGGGCATGGATGTGTGTGGTGTCCTTAGGTTACTTAGGTTTAAGTTGTTCTGAGTTCTAGGGGACTGATGACCTCAGAAGTTAAGTCGCATAGTGCTCAGAGCCATTTCACTTTCCACTCCTTTGTACAGTGTCTAATCAAAGAATCCGGACACCCATTAGTGGACAATAACGTAGAATGTGTGCACCCTTCACCTTTATAACGGCTTGAACTCTGCTGGCTAAAATTTAATGAGTGTCTATATGTCTGAGGAGGATTTGCAACCCGTTCGTCCTCCAGATCGATACTAAAGAAGGTAGAGATGTTGATCGCAGTGATGTGGAGCAAAGTTTGTGTCCTAACTCATCCGAAATGTGTTCCAATGGACTGAGGTTCGGATTTAGGCCCAGTCAGTCCATTTCAGAAAACTTATTGTCCACAAACTAATGCATCACAGATGCTGCTTTATGACAGTGTGCATCTTCATGGTGGTACAAACAATCATCGTTTATGAACTGTTTCTCTACTGTACGCAGTACGAAATACTGTGAAGTGTGCTCAGCTCCTTCCTCAACTTGCGTTTACTTGAGCAGAATAGCAGGACCACACCCTAACCAGGAGAATCCCCCACCCACCGTAACACCACCTAATATATACTTCTACATTTATACTCCGCAAGCCACCCGACGGTGTGTGGCGGAGGGCACTTTACGTGCCACTGTCATTACCTCACTTTCCTGTTCCAGTCACGTATGGTTCGCGGGAAGAACGACTGCCGGAAAGCCTCCGTGCGCCATCGAATCTCTCTAATTTTACACTCGTGATCTCCTCGGGAGATATAAGTAGGGGTAAGCAATATACTCGATTCCTCATCCAGAAACACACCCTATCGAAACCTTAACAGCAAGCTACACCATGATGCAGAGCGCCTTTCTTGCAGAGTCTGCCACTTGAGTCTGCTAAACAATTCCGTAACGCTATCACGCTTACCACATAACCCTGTGACGAAACGCGCCGCTCTTCTTTAGAGCCTCTCTATCTCCTCTGTCAACCCGACCTCGTACGGATCCGACACTGACGAGCAGTACTCAAGTATAGGTCAAGCGAGTGTTTTGTAAGCCACCTCCTTTGTTAATGGACTACATTTTCTAAGGACTCTCCCAATGAATCTCAACCTTGCACCCGCCTCACCAACAATTATTGATTGGCGACTCCATAGTGTCCTGTGCACTACGACCAGATAATGGGTATACTTGGAAGGAGAGACAGCATTGGTCCTAGATTTTTGTTTATTATCACAAAATCGATTTTCGGTCACTTAGTGACCATCTTCAGCGCAGTAATTATAACTTAAATTAGTAAGCACTGGTGTCAATAAGCTTACGGCGATCACATAGACATAGTCTACCATCTTCAGTGCAGTAATTATAACTTAAATTAGTAAGCACTGGTGTCAATAAGCTTACGGCGATCACATAGACATAGTCTATGTGATTGCCGTAAGCTTATTGACACCAGTGCTTACTAATTTATATTATAATTACAGCACTGAAGATGGTCACTAAGTGACCGAAAATCGATTTTGCAATAGTAAACAAAAATATACGACCAATGCTGTCTCTCCTTCCAAGTATAACAATTAACTTTATTTGATCATTCCACTTCAAATCGTTCCGTAAGCATACTCCCAGATATTTTACAGAAGTAACCGTTACCAGTTTTTGTTCCGCTATCATATAATCATACAATAAAGGATCCTTCTTTCTAAGTACTCGCAAGACATTACATTTGTCTATGTTAAGGGTCAGTTGCCACTCCCTGCACCAAGTGCCTATCCGCTGCAGATCCTCCCGCATTTCGCTGGAATTTTCTAATGCTGTAACTTCTCTGTATACTACAGCATCTTCCGCGAAAAGCTGCATGGAACTTTCGATACTATCTACTAGGTCATTTATATATGTTGTGAAAAGCAATGGTCCCGTAACACTCCCCCGTGGCACGCCAGAGGTTACTTTAACGTCTGTAGATTTCTATCCATTGACAACAACATGCTGGGTTCTGTTTGCTAAAAACTCTTCAATACAGCCACACAGGTGTTCTGATATTCCGTAGGCGCTTACTTTGTTTATCAGGCGACAGTGCGGAACTGTATCGAGCCCCTTCCGGAAGCCAAGGAAAATGGCATATACCTGGGAGCCTGTATTTAATATTTTCTGGGTCTCATGAACAAATAAATCGATTTTGGTCTCACACGATCGCTGTTTCCGGAATCCGTGTTGATTCCTACAGAGTAGATCCCGGGTTTCCAGAAATGACATGATACGCGAGCTAAAACATGTTCTAAAATTCTACAACAGATCGATGTCAGAGATATAGGCCTATAGATTTGCGCATCTGCTCGACGACCCGTCTTGAAAACTGGAACAACCTGTGCTCTCTTTTCCAATCATTGGGAACCTTCTGTTCCTCTAGAGACTTGCGGTACACGGTTGTTAGAAGGGGGCAAGTTCTTTCGCGTACTCTGTGTAGAATCGAATTGGTATCCCGTCAGGTCCAGTGAACTTTCCTCTGTTGAGTTATTTCAATTGCTTTTCTATTCCTTGGACATTTATTTCGATGTCAGCCATTTTTTCGTTCATGTGAGGATTTAGAGAAGGAACTGCCGTGCCGTCTTCCTCTGTGAAACAGCTTTGGAAAAAGGTGTTTAATATTTCAGCTTTACGCGTGTCATCCTCTGTTTCAATGCCATCATCATCCCGGAGTGTCTGGATATGCTGTTTCGAACCACTTACTGATTTAACATAAGACCAGAACTTCCTAGGACTTTCTGTCAAGTAGGTACACAGAATTTCACTTCCGAATTCACTGAACGCTTCACGCATAGCCCTCCTTACGCTAACTTTGACGTCGTTTAGCTTCTGTTTGTCTGAGAGGTTTTGGCTGCGTTTAAATTTGCAGTGAAGTTCGCTTTGTTTTCGCAGTAGTTTCTTAACTTTGTTGTTGAACCTCGGTGGGTTTTTCCCGTCCCTCACAGTTTTACTCGGCACGTACCTGCCTAAAACGAATTTTAAGATCGCCTTAGACTTTTTCCATACACACTCAACACTGTCAGTGTCGGAACAGAAATTTTCGTTTTGATCTGTTAGGTAGTCTGAAATCTACCTCTTATTACTCTTGCTAAACAGATGAAACTTTCTCCCTTTTTTTATTCCTATTTTCTTCCATATTCAGATCAAATTTATGTCTGCGCTGGAAACGATGGCAGATAATGTTCTCCAGGTATTCGCTGAACCTAAGCATTTCCATAGACATGGCAGAGGGTACAGGGTGATTCATAACTTCAAATAAATCATTTACAGTCATCCGCTGCCCATTGGCGTCGCTCTTTACTCAACTTGAGAGTCGCTTATCGTTGACCACATAAACATGTGGCCCACCAGCAGCTGCTCGGCCATTGTATCCTATCCTTTTTAACTCCCTATGCGCAGTCATTGGTAGCCGGTTTGTCGGAGTACTTGTGAAATCTCGTGTTACTTGTGGTGATTTAATTCTCGTCATGCGGCCATAATTACATCGGAAACCTTTTAACATGAATCACCTGAGTACAAGTGACTGCGCCGACATTGCCCTGCCCTTTTACACCTTGGGTACGCTGTACTACCTCCATTTGTAGAGGTGCATATCGGTGTCTCATGACTTTCGTTACCTCAGTGGATGTTACAATGCCTGTTGGTAGTATTCGTCTCTAGACTTTTTTTGTATGTATTTCTGGCAGTTCTTAGTAACTCGGTAGTTACAAGTTTTATGGAAACCAGATGGTAGACATAATTACCTAAGGACATGAAAGCCAATTAGTGCTTAAGGAGGAAGTGAAACACGTCTTCAGAACATCCCAGATCATATTTAATCTCTACATACAGGAAGAAGTAAGGGAAACCAATGGAAACATGGAAGGGGATTACATGTTTAGGGACATAAGTGGCGACGCCGTTGTCGATTTGTCAAAGACGGCACTGGGTATGAAAGAGCAGTTGAACGGTATGGATGATGTCTTGTGAGGAGGTTATATGAGGTGAAATTGAAGTCAACAAAACGAAAACAAGGATAAAATAATTAAACGAGGTGATACTGAGAAGTTACAGTAGGAAGTGCTACACTAAAACTAATAAATGAGTTTTACTATTTACGCAGAACTGTAACTGATGGTGGCAGAAGTGGTTATAAAGTGCAGATTGGCAATAGCGAGAAAAGTGTTCCTTGAAAAACTGAAATTTGCTAATGCCAGATATTAATTTAAGACTTAGGAAGCCCCAACAATATGTGTTTATCTAGAATATAGTCTTTTAAGGATCTTATACGTGAATGATAAACATTTCAGACAAGCAAAAAATAGAAGCTTTGATAGTGGTAATCCAAGAGTATGTTGAAGATCAGAACGGTAGATCGAATAAGTAATGTAACGTTATGGAATCGAATTTGGAAGAAAAAATGTTTGGCACAATGTGATAAAAAAAGGGATACTTTACTGATAGATATCGTGAAGACCTCGAAATCCTCAGTTTGGTAGAGGAGTGTGGACAAATCGTAGAGGCCAAAGCTTGAATGTAGTTAATAGTTTCAAACTGATGTGAGTTTCAGAAATTATGGAGATATAATAGACTTGCACAGGACAGATTAGCTTGGAAGTTGGCATTACCCAGTATTCGAACTATTTTGAAAAATGAAGAAAACCTCAGGACACTTGCTTAACCCACAGTCTTTTACTTGATACACGACCGGTTATGGAAGCGTTGCAGTTCCATCATCTGGTGTAAAAATAAAATCACCGGTCGTGTACCCAATAAAAGGCAGTGGATTAAGCAACCGTCCTGCGGTTTTCTTCATTTTCCAAAATGTACTTATACAGTTAGGGCTGCCCCACATGAAGACGCCTTTGAGTCTTCGAATTGAAGGCCACAACACAACATCGGTCACGGATAAAACAGGATCAGATGAAGATGATGAACAGTGCTCTAAAGGACTACACCGGTCTCACAGTAGAAGTGAAACAATTCTTCTATATAGGGAGAGCCTGCCGCTGCGGCCGAGCGGTTCTAGGCGCTTTAACCCGGAACCGCGCTGCTGCTGCAGTCGCATGTTCGATTCCTGCCTCGGGCATGGATGTGTGTGATGTCCTTAGGTTAGTTAGGTTTAAGTAATTCTAAGTCTAGGGGACTGATGACCTCACACGTTAACTCCCATAGTGCTCAGAGCCATTTGAACCATTGTGTACGGACAGTCGTATTTTGGCTGTGGACCCCTGAAGTCACAAAGCGCTCTTTAACTGTCGGCGAGCACTCGGTCGGTAGCAAGGGCCAGCTGCGCCCGCCGTATAACAGCCTCTCTCGTGATGTCGTGGAGTGGTGCAGAGTGGAGGCGTGTTCGCGCACAAAACTCGATAAACAGCGGATCCGCGTCGCCATTCATCGGCGCACGTCGCGCAGCATAAATCACCGCGGATGGTGGTCAGCGGACATTAAACGTTTACTGCGCCCAATGCGGGAATACAGGCGGCACATTTATTAGCAATAACCAAGTATCGAGGGCCGGCCGCCGTCATTATCAGTTTTACGGCGGTATTAAACTGTCTACGGCAGTGGGCAGTGTAATGTGAGTTATCTGCCGGCTAACGTTGTCGTTAGCAGCCTGGGTCACTGTGGCCGAATGTTCCCATCGTGCATTCACTGTGCGACAGTGTCTGGTTACAATAATGCCGCTTTCATAGAAGAGAGAAGGACGCATTTGCAGCCACATGAGCGCAGAGTTATCTCTGCTCCGAGCTGAAGCTGAAAGTTTTCCATTTCCCTGTAATCTGTACGTTTTCTAACACGTATCTGCATCTTGGTTGTATATTATCTAAGACGGCAAGATTAATACAGCATATACCTAATATTGTAGAAATCCTTTTCGATTTATAATTATGCTACATTACTGTTTACGATGCACAATCAGATTATTAATCACTTCATTTGCTGATACTGGCTAGCACCATGCACCAACCACGTGTGTAGTACGTCATCTCTGGGATATAGCTGAAGCTGAGCACTGACAGAAAGGGAAACGTGGGTCATGTTCCTCAGAATCCCCAGTCACCTCGTGAGAGTCGTGTTCTGCAGGGAAGACATTTACTGAAACGATAGAGAGCAGAGGGAGGACATGATGGTTTAAGTGCTGGAGGCTGCAGAACTCCTGTAGTGCGGACAATGCAGATGGGTAGCAGCACTCTGGTGGAACTGAAAAATTCCAGAATAACTTTCATGGAGAAAGAGCACGGGGAGACGAACTAGGTGAGAAGACATACTTTCGCAGGGTTACAAAGGATTGTCGCAAGCTCACATCTAAGAAATGTTTCATCATCATCATTACCAAAACTGATTATGCCTTTCAGCGTTCAGTCTGGAGCATAGCCCACTTATAAAATTCCTCCATGATCCCCTATTCAGTGCTAACATTGGTGCCTCTTCTGATGTTAAACCTATTACTTCAAAATCATTCTTAACCGAATCCAGGTACCTTCTCCTTGGTCTGCCCCGACTCCTCCTACCCTCTACTGCTGAACCCATGAGTCTCTTGGGTAACCTTGCTTCTCCCATGCGTGTAACATGACCCCACCATCTAAGTCTGTTCGCCCTGACTGCTACATCTATAGAGTTCATTCCCAGTTTTTCTTTGATTTCCTAATGTGGACACCCTCCTGCCATTGTTCCCATCTACTAGTATCTGCAATCATCCTAGCTACTTTCATATCCGTGGCCTCAACCTTGTTGATAAGGTAACCTGAATCCACCCAGCTTTCACTCCCATACAACAAAGTTGGTCGAAAGATTGAACGGTGCACAGATAACTTAGTCTTGGTACTGACTTCCTTCTTGCAGAAGAGAGTAGACTGTAGCTGAGCGCTCACTGCATTAGCTTTGCTACACCTCGCTTCCAGTTCTATAAGAAATGTTTTCACAGGAAAAATGGAAATGAGCGTACGGCATTGTGGGCCGGCAGTCTCCCATTGAGGAGAAGTTCGGGCGCCGAGGGCAAGTACTTACTGCATTCGCCGCCACATTGGGCGACTCGCGCTTCGGAGATTGGCATGAATTGACGATGACACAACATAACACCCAGTCTGTGAGCGGAGAAAATCTCCTGCCGCAGTCGGGAATCGAACCCGGGCCCCTTCGCATGACATTCCGCCGCGCTGACCCCTCAACTAACGGGAACGGACTTTTCACAGGAAGCACCAGGACACTCTTACCGCCAGAAAGCAAGGATCTATTTCTGATTGGTGGTAAACTAAGGATGAAGGAGGGGAATTGGAACTCCCAGAAAATATTGTGCAAGGAGTCTGAGCTCTAGGTGATTGCTTGGAAAATACATGATGCATGCAGTGATAGGTAATGTTTTTGTAACAGCTAATGCGATTCGCAGCTTGAGCGCAAATGTAGATGCCTCATGTCCGAAAGTTAGTGGCATATGGTGTGTAGAAGCACTTCGCTCTGGGGATCAACTGAGAACATTTCCTTGCAGGGATCGATCGAAGACACTTCTGTCCGTCAATCGATCTAGAGGCTTTGCTGGCGAGAGTCAACGGAGAACCAAGGTTTTAAATTTTGAGGAAGACTGCTTGTGGCACAAGGAGTGCATGGCGTAGTTTCTCTGTGAACAGAGTTATTATTCTGTTACTCGAGTTAAAATTCTTCAGCTTTCTGTGGAGTCTGGCACACACTGAAGTGCGTCATTATGGGAGAATACTTGAGTAAAATTCTGTTCTTGGGTATTAAGCAAACAGAAGTCATGACTCGCGTTTCCTCTTGTACTGGGGTAATCTCGGACATAGAAGCTTGCGGTCGGAATCTTGCGCGCGCTGTGTAGGCGGAGATTTGCAGGTACACCACATACAGCATCTGTACAGCGGCCAACGGCCTAACAAGCAGATCATAGAGGCACTACAACTGCTCTTCGCACATCAACAGGCATCCGGTTTGGCAGATAATGAAACTCTCACAGTAAATGTGTTGACTTTCATTTGCTTGTCCACTGAATTTTTCTAAAAGTGCCAGTCAGGGTATAGGTGTTCCAGCATCACGAAACTCTATGTCCGTGTAATAACGGGGTCAAATAAAAATCAATCATGTGTTCTGTCAATCTCAAAATTACAAAAATGGTTCAAATGGCTCTAAGCGCTATGGGACTTAACATTTGAGGTCATCAGTCCCCTATACTTAAAACTACGCAAACGTAACTAACCTAAGGACATTACACACATCCATGGCCCAGGCAGGATTCGAACCTGCGACCGTACCAGCGGCGTGGTTCCGGACTGAAGCGCCTAGAACCGCTCGGCCACAGCGGGCTGCTCAAAATTACATTTTGGGCGGAATCTGATATTGTGTATTTCATATTTACACAACATTGTGCACTTTATATGTTTTCTTGAGGATAAATAATTGACTATATCATGTTGTGATTCATTCTATAACAGCGCCCCAAGAGGAATGATTGGTTTCATGTGCTAAACTGAAGTGAAGTAACTCGATGCTTCGTTCTGTGAAAATACCCTAGGTGTAGGTCGTCAGTAACAGGGTCATTTTAATCTTCTGTAGGCATGACAGTTACACTGCGCAGATAACATTTGGCAACCACATATATATACACCATATATTACATGTACTACGAGGGTTTGCAATTAATATTGTATTTATTTATTAATGTTACTGATTCATCCACCTAAACGGTGTAGACGAAACTATACCTACCGATTGCTGTGGCGTCCAACAGTCCACAAATCAGTTACTTCTGTATCTTTCTCCTGACCGCAAATGGAAATGTTTCCCAGATGTATAAAGCGATCTCTACAAGAAGACTGAGAAAACCGGTTTATCAAGAGAAACAAACATTTCAAAAATACGTAACCCTGATAAAATTCTCGTGGTTTTCTAGCCGCGTCAAGTGTTCAAAATCCCCTGAGTACTCCTTGGCCATTGTCGGGTTGTGACTGTGTGTGTTCAGTGTTCCTGTCGTTATACTCCGACGCTGTCAGCTGTGACGTCACTGTGCATTGTCCTGTGCCATACATAGAGATAAAAAAAAAAGAAGGGATATGGTGCTATAGGTTTACGCTGTATTTGTTTTGAAGCCAGAGTGGGTTGGGTCTGACGCCATCTTAAATAGCCCAACACATTTGCAGACTACTGTTTCAAATTGCTTCTCTGTCGTGTGCACAGAAGGGTTCTTTTAAATGCAAAAATTACAGTGCTTGCATGCGTAACATAGTGTCAGGAAGACAATTTCGAACGTTTGTCAGTTCTTGAACGCGTATTTGCTCTAGTAATAAGACGCATTTGGCCTCGTTAATGTAACTTGTTTTTTTTTGCGATACTTCGAGTAACCAAGAAGAGAAGGATGTGATGTAAAACGAGTATTTTCGTAATCAATGTAATCCCATTTTTACTGTGTTTGTATGGATAGCAAATGGCTCTGAGCACTATGCGACATAAATTCTGAGGTCATCAGTCGTCTGGACCTTAGAACTAATTAAACCTATCTAACCTAAGGACATCACACACATCCATGCCCGAGGCAGGATTCGAACCTGCGACCGTAGCGGTCGCTCGGCTTCAGACTGTAGCGCCTAGAACCGCACGGCCACTCCGGGCGGCTATGGATAGCAAATGAAACTAAAACTCCGAAACCAATGCTTGTTCGCTTTCTAGTACTGTTTCTTCTTCGTTACATTGTTGGCTTTCTACTCGTATGCATCACATTTTCAATGTTCACGTTTGCGAAAAACTTACTTACATGTTCTGTGCTAGCCCATAAACGTGTGCAGTGATGAAAGAAGCAGTGCATGCTATCGTTCCTTGTGCATCTCAACAAAGTGAATGATTATTGAAAAGTACACTCACACGCAACGCAAGCCGACATTTCTTATGAAATAACTACGTCTCCATACAGCTAAAGCACCAGTTGTTGTTTGGGATGCGATAGTTAATTCTAACGTTCGAAAAATACGAGTGACGTCACCTAGAACCATGGAGGTATAAATGCTGTGAACCTAATGTTTTTGGGCTACATAAGATGGTGGACGCCGGCTTCAAGTTTGTAACGTATTGACAGCGCCCTTCTTTATTTACCTTCGTGGGTGCCATATAAGGTTACGTTTTCGTGGCAAGATCACTGCGCCCGCTTCAGC
Source organism: Schistocerca serialis cubense (assembly GCF_023864345.2). Taxonomy (NCBI): domain Eukaryota; kingdom Metazoa; phylum Arthropoda; class Insecta; order Orthoptera; family Acrididae; genus Schistocerca; species Schistocerca serialis. Next base: position 68,102,369 of record NC_064644.1, read on the forward strand.
TTGCCGATGACCATGTCAGAATCTATACTTAGCTGCAGGCTGTCCTTTGTTCTGAGGACGTTTACAGAAATTTCTAGCTCTGCTGCTTCCTCTACGATGCTATGCCAGGAACCATAAGCCCTTTAAAGAATGAATGTTTCGGAGAATTCAGTTCAGTGTCCGTTTTTCCAAGGCATGTTCTGCTACCGTTGATTTTTCAAAATACCGATGCTGAAACACCTCTCAATTTCTGTAAGGCGCTGTTTCAACATTAAAGCGTCTACAACTACACGGTATTCTGTGCACTGCTGGCATTCTGAGGCCTGTATCATTTTCTACGGGCCTCATAAGTTGCCGAATTTTTACTGGTGCCCTGCATACTGAATTAACGTTAAGGATCTTGAGGAGGCGATTAATCTTTCCTGCTATTGAACGACAGGACGGCCAAAACGCAAGCTTCCTCATATCTTCCTCACAGACCTTTCTGCTTACGAGTCCTTCATAAAACAGCGTCCGAATTTTTTGGTTGTAGTAGCAATTCTCTGAAAACGTTCTTCAGGTGGCTCAGTTCTTTCGACGAGATTTCAGCGTCTGAAACATTTTCCGCTTATTGCACCATTCCCTCACAGCACAGAATTTCTGTGCCGTGGGAGAATGGCTGATGAGTTCTGGGTTGAGTTCGTAGACGTTAAAATATTTTTTTTAAGAAATAGAGCAACCACTCTATTTGCTGTGTATATTTATTTATACCAATGTGTGGTACCTGCTTTCATCTATTTTCCCTGGTGTAATACACATTTAAATCTTTAACTAGCACATCGTTAGCAGTCCCTCAGTATTCTACTCAGGGTAACTGCACTTTCCAAACTGTTGTTTTCCATGATGTGCTAAATGAAGATTTAAATATGTGTTACGCCAACTGACGATGGGCGAAAGCCCGAAACTCCTATTTGTAGAAATAAATACTACAAAAATTGGCTGGCAGCTGCGTTTCTTAAGGTAATACAAGCGACGAAACTCAACACTGAGTAAAATGAACAAATTAATTGTTTCAAACCACTGAAAGCGGTTGGTAGCCCGAGAGAATTTTGTCAGTATACAAAACCATACGTTCGTGTGTACATAATCACGTCTTAAAGTCAGTAATCAGAATTTGTGTAGTACTGCAAAATCCCTGTCACTCATTCTTCCTACAGTAACTCTGATGACAAGAATCAGACGACTTCGCCTCTGAGAAGTGCCCTTGCTGCCGTACGGTACACTAGGAAAAGCCATTTCATTGTGAGACACAAAGTGAGGCTAGACCATCTTTGAATTAATTTCATGGATGAATTTTTAGACCTTGATGTATATGCTCCGTGATGTAAAGAGATATAGTGGTGCTTCTGATAGGGATGCTGCTAACGTCAATAAATACGAACAACTTTGCATTATGTTCACTAGAAAATATATAACGTAAACTTTACAGAAATTAATTTGAAAGTGAAACATTTTAAGGTAATTTCCCTAATGGTCTTGGCTGGATCGTGTCAGCTTGTCGACTGACTGACTTTTGCACGACTAAATCCAGTGTACAACATGTGACATTTCCGTACTTCTCTGTACACTTCTGGCTGAGTATCTGTTTCCGTCGCTTAGCAAAACTGGAACTTTAGTGCACAGGGATAATGCCACAATTACCGTCAATGACTTCCCATGTTTTCGGTATGAAACACGATTTGTTGTTATTTGTTATCAGTATTGGTGAAAACAGTTATTACTGTTTTGCACTCATGCACTGGGTCATCCCCCAGCTATATAGCAGTAAGGGTTAAGCTACAGTTCAGGCCACATTGCTCTGTTGCTAGATCAGCCTTTCATGATCCCACTTATAAATGATCTATGGCCCCCTTTCCTCTCTACCCTCCTCCCCCCCCCCCCCCCCAAGTACATCTACTCTATTCAGAGGTCCTTATCTCATCCAACTGTCACCCCTATCACTGATTAATGTCCATCCAACTCTCTACTATATTCTAGGGTAGTAATCTTGTTGGATCTCTCAATATCAACAATGACGTTACATCCAAGATGGTTACCTCCATGTATTATCACGTAAGTCTGCTCCTATACCATCATTCTAAAGTAAAAATGGTAGCAAATTATTAAAAGAAAGCTTATGAGACCTTGTTTTAAACAGTTGTAAATTTAATGGCCAATTTGTTTAAACATTTGTGAATCAATCTTCCTGGAAGATCCGAGACTCGAAGTCGGGACCTGTGCCTTTCGCGGCCAAGTGATCTACCAACTTAGCTACCAAAGAATGACTCACGACTCGCGACCCGTCCTCACAATTACTTCCGCAGTTACTTCCACCATTTTCTCATATTCCGCCTTCTACAGTGCACGGAAGTTCTTCTACGTAACTTGCAAAAGTAACTCTCCTGGAAGAAAGGATGCTGCAGAGATATGGCCTAGCCACTGCCTGGTGCATATTTCCAGAATGAATTTTCATTCTTCAGTTAAGTAAGCGTTGATATTAAATTTCTCTGCAGATCAAAACTGTCTGCCAGACCGAGAATGGATCTGGGGACCTTTGCTTTTAGTGGGCAAGTGATCTACCAACTGAGCTACGTAAGCATGATTCACAACCGGCATAGCAAAGTGCGGTTCAGTAAACTGTCCTTCGCTTTCATTAACAAAATATAACATGAAATAATGAAACTTCGTTGATCCATGCAGTAATTTAGGATTGAATTCAAATGATTAAACACAGCCCGAAAATAACCATGAACACAAGAGAAAAGTGAAATTGCATTCCAACTGGTGAATGCATAGGAACGTAAACCAGGTGCTAGAATTTTAAATTTAGAGGACTTTATTACAATCTTGTGCATCAAACAAGACATTGTTAATTACAAAGGCTGTTACAAACGGTCACAAAACGCCGCCAGGCTCCTCGTTAGGCCTGCCGTGTCATGAGCACTCGGATTCCAGGTCGGTAGAGAGAGAACTTCTGAGACAAGAAAAGAGCGTATATGTAACAACAAATATAGTGATTTCACAAGTCCACAAACCACCAAGACCTCGGGATTGTTCAACACAATTGCAATAAGTATAATTAATCAAGCTGTAATTAATAAAATATTTTCCTAAATAAGAAACTTTAATACCCAACAAAAAAAAAAAAAAAATACACGGTGTCAGTTAATGGCGGCACGAAAGTGGTGAGGAGTTATTTATTTGAAAAAAGAATAGCTGCAAATCGTCAAAGAACTAGTGAAACGTCACTCAAACAAGCTAATGGGCCAATGGTTGCAAATTTAAGGTTAATAAACAAGAGCGTATTTTCGATACATTCGGCACGCTTAAGATAACTCTGTAACATGGACTCACACAAAAGATTTTAAAAGAAAGTTTGCACACATGTGAAAACTAAACACCCTCTTCGAAAAGCAATCTGCACATTGATGTGCCATATTAACATAAGGGCAATAAAGCACTGTGTTGTTATGAGCAGGACGAAACACAGTAAACAGTTAAAGCAGACTTGCTGATACTCACCCACATTGTGCCGAAGCAAAGCTGCATTCTGTTCAGCCACACTGAACTACCTTCCATCAACGCATAACGTTTTTCCAGTGTGACAGCAGCTAAATATGCTTAGCATTGATGCTATTCCACTTTCACCGAACCACCAAATGCCGAAGCCCAGCATAGTTACTCCGGCCAACACGACCCGCTGCAACTAGGTACTTTCTTAACGCAGATCGCCGTATCTTTGCATCTACATCGATACTCCGCAGTCCACATTACGGCGCGTGGCGGAAGGTACCACGCACAACTAGTAGTCATTTCCTTTCCTGCTTCTCTCGCACACAGAATGAGGGAAAAACGACTCTCTATATGCTTCCGTATGAGCCGTAAGTTCTCATATCATATATTCGTGATACGTACGAGCAATGTATGTTGGAGGCAAAAGAATCTTTCTGCAGTCAGCTTCAGATGCCGGTTCTCTAAATTTTCTCAGTCGAGTTCCTCGAAAAGAACGTCCCTTTCCCACCAGGGAGTTCTCGAAGCATCATCGTAACACTTACTCGTTGTTCGAACCTACCTTGCACAAACCTAAGCCGGCCGCGGTGGTCTAGCGGTTCTAGGCGCGCAGTCCGGAACCGCGAGACTGCTACGGTCGCAGGTTCGAATCCTGCCTCGGGCATGGATGTATGTGATGTCCTTAGGTTCGTTAGGTTTAAGTAGTTCTAAGTTCTAGGGGACTGATGACCACAGTAGTTAAGTCCCATAGTGCTCAGAGCCATTTGAACCACTTTTTGAACAAACCTAACAGCCCGCCTCTGAATTGCTTCGAAGTCTTCCTTTAATCCGACCTGGTACGGATCCCAAACACTCGAGAAGCACGCAAGAGTAGATCACACTGGCGTCCTAATTGCGATCTCCGCTACAGATGAACCACACTTTCTTAGAATTCTCCCAATAAACCGAAATCGACCATTCGCCTTTTCTACCGGATTCCTCACATCCTCGTTCCATTTGATAACGCTTTGCAACGTTACGCTCAGATATTTAAACGACATGGCTGTGTCAAGCGGGACACTACTAAAGCTTTAGCCGAACGTTACGGGTTTCTTTTTCCTATTCATCCCATTTAACTTATATTTTTCTACATTTAGAGCTAGTTGCCAGACCAACTATAATTTTGTTCTAAGTCATCTTGTATCCTCCTAAAGAAACTCAACTTCGACACCTTGCCGTACATCACGGCATCACCATCAAACAACCGCAGACCGCTGCCCACTCAGTGCGCCAAATCATTTACGTATGTGGAGAATAATATTGGTTCTATCACAGTTTCCTAGGGCACTTCTGCCGACATCCTTATCTCTGATGAACACTCGCTGACAACGACAACGTACTGCGTTCTTTAACGTAAGAAGTCTTAGAGCCACTCCCATATCTGTGAACCTATTCTATATGCTTGTATATTTTTTAACAGCTTGCAATGGGGATCCGTGTCATGCACTTCCCGAAAATCTAGAGATATGCATCCTGTTCATCCATAGTTTGCAATATATCATGTGAGAAAATGTTGAGCTAATTTTCACACGAGCGGTGTTTTCTGAAATCATTTTGATTCCTGGACATAAGCAGTTTGGTCTCAAGAAAATTATGTTTGAACTGAAAATATCTTCAACGATTCTGCAGCAAACCGATGTTGGGAATATTGTTCTGTAATTTTGCGGCTCCGTTCTTTCGCACTTCTTAGACACAGGAGGCACCTGTGCGTTTTTGCAGCCGCTTGAGACTTTGCACTGGCCTACAGATTCATGTCAAATTCAAGCTAAGTAATGGGCCAGTGCCACAGAATACTGTTTGAAAAGCTGTATTGGCATTCCATCCGCACCGGGTGACTTATTTGTTTTCAGCTCCTTCAGTTGCTTCTCCACGCCAGGGATGCTTAAGTAATGGACCAGTGCCACAGAATACTGTTTGAAAAACTGTATTGGCATTCCATCCGCACCTGATGACTTACTTGTTTTCAGCTCCTTCAGTTGCTTCTCCAGCCAGGGATGCTTATGTCGTCCATATGGAAGTCTGTTCGATGGTCAAACGACGATATGATGGTACGAGCCTCCTGCGTCAATGATTTCTTAAATATAAAATTTAAAACTGCGGCCCGCCGAAGTGGCCGAACGGTTCTAAGCGCTACGGTCGCAGGTTCGAATCCTGCCTCAGGCATGGATGTGTGTGATGCCCTTAGGTTAGTTAGGTTTAAGTAGTTCTAAGTCCTAGGGGATTGATGACCTCAGATGTTAAGTCCCATGGTGCTCAGAGCCATTTGAACCATTTAAACCATTAAAACTGTGGCTTTCTTTTAGCCATCTTCAGTTGCCTCATGTGACTGCTCAACTGTGACTGGATGGAAGCCTTAGCCCCACTTAGAGAGAGATCGTTTGCTGTGATATGTCTGTGGTAGTAACGCTATGCTGCGCTGATCGATGTTTTCACAGGCGCACGAACCTCTGCTAACATTTGCTTCTCCTCGACTGCGCTTTCTCTTTTGAACCGAGAGTGCAGCAACCTCTGCTTCCTCATTATTGTCCGAAACTCGTTAATAAACCAAGGTGGGTCTTTCCCTTACTTTGTACACGTACTAGGCATATACACTCCTGGAAATTGAAATAAGAACACCGTGAATTCATTGTCCCTGGAAGGGGAAACTTTATTGACACATTCCTGGGGTCAGATACATCACATAATCACACTGACAGAACCAAAGGCACATAGACACAGGCAACAGAGCATGCACAATGTCGGCACTAGTACAGTGTATATCCACCTTTCGCAGCAATGCAGGCTGCTATTCTCCCATGGAGACGATCGTAGAGATGCTGGATGTAGTCCTGTGGAACGGCTTGCCATGCCATTTCCACCTGGCGCCTCAGTTGGACCAGCGTTCGTGCTGGACGTGCAGACCGCGTGAGACGACGCTTCATCCAGTCCCAAACATGCTCAATGGGGGACAGATCCGGAGATCTTCCTGGCCAGGGTAGTTGACTTACACCTTCTAGAGCACGTTGGGTGGCACGGGATACATGCGGACGTGCATTGTCCTGTTGGAACAGCAAGTTCCCTTGCCCGTCTAGGAATGGTAGAACGATGGGTTCGATGACGGTTTTGATGTACCGTGCACTATTCAGTGTCCCCTCGACGATCACCAGTGGTGTACGGCCAGTGTAGGAGATCGCTTCCCACACCATGATGCCGGGTGTTGGCCCTGTGTGCCTCGGTCGTATGCAGTCCTGATTGTGGCGCTCACCTGCACGGCGCCAAACACGCATACGACCATCATTGGCACCAAGGCAGAAGCGACTCTCATCGCTGAAGACGACACGTCTCCATTCGTCCCTCCATTCACGCCTGTCGCGACACCACTGGAGGCGGGCTGCACGATGTTGGGGCGTGAGCGGAAGACGGCCTAACGGTGTGCGGGACCGTAGCCCAGCTTCATGGAGACGGTTGCGAATGGTCCTCGCCGATACCCCAGGAGCAACAGTGTCCCTAATTTGCTGGGAAGTGGCGGTGCGGTCCCCTACGGCACTGCGTAGGATCCTACGGTCTTGGCGTGCATCCTTGCGTCGCTGCGGTCCGGTCCCAGGTCGACGGGCACGTGCACCTTCCGCCGACCACTGGCGACAACATCGATGTACTGTGGAGACCTCACGCCCCACGTGTTGTGCAATTCGGCGGTACGTCCACCCGGCCTCCCGCATGCCCACTATACGCCCTCGCTCAAAGTCCGTCAACTGCACATACGGTTCACGTCCACGCTGTCGCGGCATGCTACCAGTGTTAAAGACTGCGATGGAGCTCCGTATGCCACGGCAAACTGGCTGACACTGACGGCGGCGGTGCACAAATGCTGCGCAGCTAGCGCCATTCGACGGCCAACACCGCGGTTCCTGGTGTGTCCGCTGTGCCGTGCGTGTGATCATGCTTGTACAGCCCTCTCGCAGTGTCCGGAGCAAGTATGGTGGGTCTGACACACCGGTGTCAATGTGTTCTTTTTTCCATTTCCAGGAGTGTAGTTGTCCAGACCACGATTTATAATCAGTCCCATGTAAGCCCGTACACGACAGCTTAATAACACGGCGAAACATTTCTTGCCCTGTGATGCTGTTTGCTATATCTTTTAAAGAATATTTTGGCACCACACCACATCGTGCCCGCCGTAAACTCAGCTTCGCCTAAACACAGCAGTCTGCTGGGTGGTGAACCACTTGCCCATTCACTGCTGCCTCCACCAGTCCGCGCTTTCCTCCTTTAAGCTCTGGCGCTGCACACTCACCACCTCGCGGACAGCCATACAATGAGGTGACAGGAGTCATGGAATAGTGATATGCACTTGTACAGCTGGCGGCAGTGTCACGTACACAAGGTATAAAAGAGCAGTGCATCGGGAGAGCTGTCATTTGCACACAGGTGATTCTTCTGAAAACGTTTCCGACTTGATTATGATAGCACGACAGGAATCAACAGGCTTTGAACGCGTAATGCTAGATGTAGATTGCCACATAGGATGTTCCGTTTCAGAAATCAGTAAGGAATTCAATATTCTGAGAGCCTCAGTGTCAAGTGCCGAGAACATCAAATTTCAGGTATTACCTCTCACTACAGACAACGCAGTGGTCCATGGCTTTAAGTTAATGATCGAGAGCAGCGGCATTTGCGTGGAGCTGTCGGTGCTCACAGGTAAACAACAGTGCCCGTAATGACACCACAAATCAGTGTATTACGTGCGACGAACGTATCTGTTACGACAGTACGGCATTAATGGGCTACGGCAGCAGCAGACGACCGACGCAAGTGCGTTTCCTAACAGCTGCTATCCAAGGTTCTTTTCAGATGAGGCCAGGTATTTGTTAGTAGAAGGTGAAGGTAGGGTTCGAGTGAGCAGACCCCATGAAGCCATAGACCCAAGTTGTGAACAATGCACTGTGTAAGCTGGTGCTGGGCACATAATGGCGTGCGATGTAATTAAATGCAATGGGATGGGTTCTCTGGTCCAACTGAACCAACCACTGAGAGGAATCGGTTATGTTTGGCTATCTGGAGACCATTTGAAGCCACTCGCGGACTTCATGTTCCCTAACGACGATGGAATTTTTCCGTGATTTGATCCATTATAAATGGTTCTGAAACCCTGAGACTACGCGATGTTTGTTTATAAATAATTCATCTGCTACCAGTCATGATTTTCTTTATTTTATTTTCGCACGACGCGTTTCGGGAAATGATTCCCATTTTAAAGTGAGTTTTTTGTGTTTGTTATGCCATTTCTATGTGATGTTGTCGATGTTCGACAATCTGCTTCAATTCGTTGACTTTACTGCATTATATAGGAAAACACGCGATTTTTAGTTGTTTGTCGAACTTTTTATGAAATTAGTGGCGAAATTTAGAAGAATTAGTACTTACAGTTTCCTTATGGTTCATTTACGCAAAGTGTTACATGCACAAAATTCCACACACAACTTGTTGTAAACTTTTAAACATGTAAAATGTTTTCGATATTTAAAAATGTTACCGAGCGGTTCAAGGCGCTTCAATCCGGAACCACGCTGCTGCTACGGTCGCAGGTTCGAATCCTGCGCCGGGTATGGATGTGTGTGATGTCCTTAGGTTAGTTAGGTTCAAGTAGTTCTAATTCTAGGGGACTGATGACCTCAGATCTTAAGTCTCATAGTGCTTAGAGCCATCTGAACCATGTAAAAGTGTAGAACAAGTTGCGTGTGATGTTTAGTGTGTGTGAGACTCTGCAGAAATGGACCATAAGGAAACTGTAAGCACTAATTCTTCTAAATTTCGCCACTAACTTCATAAAAAGTTCGACAAGCAACAAAAAAATCGGGTGTTTTCTTATCTATTGCAGTAAAATCAACGAAATGAAGCAGACTGTCGAACATCGACAACATCACATAGAAATGGCATAGCAAACACAAAAAACTCACTTGAAAATGGAAGTCATTTCCCGAAACGCGTCTTGCGAAAAATAAAATAAAATAAATCGTGACTAGTAGCAGATGAGGATTTTTATGGATGTCTATGTGCCATATCGCCGAGTCACAGTTGTTCGTGATAGGATAGAAGAGCATTCTGGAAAATTCCAGCGAATAATTTGGCCTCCCACATCGCACGAAGTCAGTTCCATCGAACATTTATAGGACATAATCCAGAGGGTAGTTCGTGCACGAAATTCTGCACCGACGACACTTTCCAAATTATGGACTCCTATAGAGGAACCAAGCCTCAGTGTTTCTGCTGGAGACTCCTAACAACTTGCTGAGTCCATGCCACGTCGGGCTACTGCGCCACGCAGGGCAAAAATAGGTCCTGCAGGGTATTAAGAGGTGTCTCATGACTTGTGTCACCTGAGTGTACATCCCGGATCCACAACAGAACTCTGTCGTCGACCGCGGAGCGTCTCAGTGGAGATGAAATGAAGATCTGGAACTTAACCAAAAGAGACACGCTATAATCAGTGGCATTTTTCAGCGATTTATAAATGTATTGGAAGTGCCCTGGACAAGAGCAAAATCCTTAGTCACATGCAATAACGAATGCTATGTCTAGAGAGCACTACTATTGATTTACGATGTTAAGACCACTAATGCTTCATACGAAATAGCTTATTAACTTTATTTGCAAAAAATGGTTCAAATGGCTCTAAGCACTATGGGACTTAACATCTGAGGTCATAGCCCCCTAGGCTCAGACCTACTTAAACCAAACTAATCTAAGGACATCATACACATCCATGCCCTAGGCAGGATTCGAACCTGCGACCGTAGCAGCAGCGCGGTTCCGTGCTCAAGCGCCTAGAACCGCTCGGCCACAACGGCCGGGTGACTTTATTTGACAGAGGATCAATACTAGACGAAAAACTATTTTATTGCTAAATATAACAATTACTTTTATTTCATACATTGGTTATAATGTGACGTTGACTGGGATAATCTAGAAAAACAGATATATACATTTATTTTTTCAGACAGGAGCGAGATTTTAATTTTATGTTATTTTCTTTTAATTTTATTTTATCGTGTATATAATTCAAAGTGTAGTTCACATCTAATGAGTCCAGACAACTAAAGTAATTCGAATTATCTGTTTCAGACAATGACTATGAAGTACTTCAGGAATTACGTGTTTGAGACAGAGGTATTGTTAGTTGAAGAAAGAATTATTGCCAAATGTAATGGTGGGTAGCTAGGAAAGTTGAATATCGATCAAAATTTCATAACTGAAATAATAAAAATTTAATTTAGCATTAGTAAATCGTAACCTGAATTAAGAATCGCATCTCTACCTCTTGTCGGTAAATTCTTTGTATCTGAAGCTATGGGTTTTGTAAGTACTACAAAAATTTCACTGCTCTTCTTGGAGTTTGATATTGTGACCGTAGATATGATAAAAACGTAATCAAATACTTTTTACGTCGAACTGTAATGTACACACTTCCGCGTATAATTGCTTAGACAATTGCTTAAATCGTCTTGAGATTCCAGCTCCACTGAATATAATGGTGACCAGATCAATGATTTGTGGCTTGACACCATTTCTCTGGATTCCGATAATCGGAACGGAAATTCTGCTGCTGAAAGCCCTCTCGACCCGGCTTTGCATATCTTAGACGGTGCAGCAAGCTCTCTGAGTGGCTTCGTTAGCGGTTCACCCGCACAATACGTTTTCCCTTCCTGCCTCGAGTCACTATTATATTTATTTTTTGATTTGTGAAAAATCTGACAAATCTCACATTTGAAAGCAGAACTTGAGGCTTGTACTTCACCATTCTGTCTTTTCCGTTTAATCGTGTTGTTCGGAAGAATGATTGCACTATTGTGATTCATCCGATCACTAGTTGATACTAGCACCGACAAACACAAGCTAAGTTCCTAAATTTTGAAACATTCATTATCGGTGCTTTCTGGCTACCTAGCCGCTAGGAATCACTTTTAATTGTTACTTTCGTCGCTGTTCTCTGATATACAGCTATCAGTGAACTAACAGAATAGCAGAGCTATGGAATGGAAAGTATGACTTGACACATATTTACTCTCAGTTTATTTTTCTTGGTGTATTACCTCCCTGCAAATGGATGTATCGTAGGGTGCTAGAACGACTGTGTTCTTGATTACTGATACTACCAGTTGAATGCTAATACAGGTTTAAGCTCCGCTGTAAGCACAGCCTATTCTTTCACAGTAATTCTGATAATTATAATGCTATCTGACCCCAGCCAATGGTATTACCTGAAATTGTCAATTTTGTAGTTACTTTATCATCGCTTTTGTTACATTTCCAGCTCGAAAATAATAAATTATATTCGAGGTTCGTACACTCTTCACCATACGAAATATAAATGTTATTTTTTATTAAATCATTTAAGTTTCATTGCCAGGCACAATCATGGCGAAAACGAATTCATGGGAGTAACAAAATCCGCCTGAGAATAACTAATGGGAATACACAAACTGTAAATTAGGTCTGAAATGGCCATTGATTACGTAAGAGAGTGGTCCGTAAATCTTCGATTGTGTAGTTATTCAGGTATTTCATAATCTGTAGCCGACTTCAGTTACTGGTTGGTAGTGCACTAACCTGTAGGTAATTGTCTGAACATTTATGAAATAGGAGAAGTGTCTATTTTGTAGGTTGAGTATGAATGTGTCAGCAGTGTCATATGTTGGACCTCTATTTGTAAATCGAGACTGTGACGTAATTTTCAAGAGTGTGTTATCAAAACTGCGTGTCAGCGATTGTATGTGGGCATACATTATAGGACAAAAGAGTGTGACAGAATACGTCTTGTAAAGTAGAAAATAAAAATTGGAATAAAAACATCCTCTGAAATAACAACGGTCATCGAACGCTTTCAGAAATACTGCGCTAAAATCGCAAAGAGGCTGATATAGTTCATTCGAAAGTTTCAATTCAGGGGACTGAAATGAGAATCCATAGTTTCTTCGAAATTCCTTTCGGTAAATTTACGAAACATGTACTTGAAGATGATTGAGCTACCACTATTCTACCACCAACGAAAGTATCGCGTAGGGATCGTGAGGAAAAGATAAGAGAGATTGGGACCGTTAAAGGGAATTACAGTCATTTTGCTCTCGGTTAATACGTGAATGGAGTAAGAAAGGCTACTAACAAAATGGGTTAGATATACCCTTCCCCAAGTACCGTACAAAGCTTAGGCGCTGTTTATGAAGCTGTAGAAATACTAGTGAAGACAAAACCAGGTATACCAAGAGCAGGAATCGTCTGCACGGGGAGCGACTGTTAAAACTAAGTTTTCGTAAACAGCCACAAGTCCCACGTCGTATTTTTTATTATGACTGGTTTCGCTCTTCGAATGGTCTAGGGCATCATCAGAATACACCATTCAAAACAGGCTGCCTCTATTAAAGATTGCCTTTACAGTTGGCTAATAGCTCTAAAAATTTGTTTGGCTATACTATAATAATTAAATTTACGTTTAAAGTACAGTAGGAAATATGACACTGACATTGACAGTGAGACGACCTGCTAAGCCTGCAGGACAGGACAGGTAGTTTAAGTTTTGGAAAGGGGCCAGAATAAGCGGCTGTCAGTTACATTCGACCATACAACCTCTTATTTGATCAATCGTTACAAGATCGGAGAATTTTTTTTTTCAAAGAAAAAAATACAGCTTTATTTTTGCAACTTAATTAGCGGCTGAGTGCGCCGTACAATCTCATGCCTTAAGGGCAAGACCACTTTAATTTAAAAAGGACTGAAAGCCAATAACTTAAAGCTCATCCAAAATCAGAAAGTTAAAAGCAATGCCTTATATTAAAACACTTCCTTCATTACGCTGAAGGACCAAATAATCTGACACTGTAAGAGCAAACAACTTAAATTCGAAATCGGTTGAAGGCCCAACACTTAAGACTCAATAAGATTAATTTTAAAAATGCCAAAGGCTTTACGTAAAACAGTTCTTAAATTAGGTTGAAGGCCCAAACATCAGACGCCTTAAGGGCAAAACAACCTTAATCTAAAAATCGATTAGAAAACATACGAGTACAAACAACAAGAATAAACAAGAAAAGGCAAGTACACCCAAGGGCGCTCAGAAGTTCCGAGGGTCGGCCTGGAATTCAAACACTATCGCTCGCTTAGGTGAGACAGGCAGTCGGCCCAACCACTGTCGATCCGACGACAACCCGCACCGACAGTCAACGGACCCTCCGATAAGATAACCACTGCTTCACCCGACCAGCACACAACTGGGAGATCAGTAGAACAGAGAAGGTATTGACGCCCACAACCAATTGTACAATGAGCTGTCAAACTACGCACCATGCTGGACAGCGACAACACGACGAGGAAAATACACTGCCTGAATCTGTGTCAATGGTCAGGGCAGTTTAACCGGAACGTTAATGGCCACAAGGCAGAAGATTCCGCTGGTGCACTTCAATTCAAATAACCAAGTACAGTTAAACTCCACCGGAGGGTGGCTAAAATTTGCCAACTTGAAAACACATGTTGCTGCTCGAGAGAATATCCGAACAGCTGACAACGAACTCGAAACGACACAATGTGAACAGTCGTGACTTGTTGGTAAGTTAAGTCAAAACTCAATTTTCATGTCCAGGATCGGTGAGCCACGAACCTCATAGCCATGGGAACAGTACCACACACTCCGACACCGTACAGAGGCTGCCAGCGGGCCCAGCCAAACTACGAGCCGTGGAGATTTCCTCAACCGACCAACTGCCCCCACATAGCCCAGCTGGAAACTCTAAGCGCCAGACCAAAGATAGTTCAAGGTGCGAATATCGATAAAGACTGCTGCTGCTACCCGTGGGAAGGGAGGATTACAGCATAATAGCGATAACGGCGGGAGATGAACACAGAATAGCAAACAAGCTTTATTCCAACGCATAGCATGAGCCGGCCACAGCTCAATCTCCCCCCCCCCCCCCCACCCAAACTTAACACAGGGTTAGGGTGACTCAACCCCTGAACTATCTGAACTTAACTTGGCTAAGGTGAACCCAATACTGCCTATGTGAAGTGGTGTCCTTGATCAAAACAGATCTACCAGGCCTAAAATACGCATGATAGTGCAAGCCCCCAGAAAACGAGAAGTAAATTTACTAAGATTCACGCCACACAACTGCCTCCCCGGGAAATTGGAGACATAGACTTGATACTCTGGCCTGCCCTTAAAGGTTTCTCGTTTACGATTATAACACTCGGCTTCTTTATTATGGACTCTGAGTATACTACACATTCCTTCATAACACGAGGACTAATATCGGCTGGAATAAGATCTTGAATTCCCCACAAATTCGAAAGAGGGAGATTAACCGGACAGGAAAGAATCAAGGAGGCGGGCGTAGCTCACAGGGCTTCGTGACTGGTGGTATTAAAGGCGAAACTAAGCCAGGGAAGACTGGAGTCCCATTTACTAGGCATTTTCTGATGATAAATTATCACCCGGACTTAAGATTTCGGTTAACTCTCTCCACAAAGGACCGCTGAGGATAATGCGGGGTGGTCGTGATATGCCTGACACCATTCTGGAAACAGAACGCCTTGAAAGGAGCCAAAAGAAAAGCAGAAGAATTATCGCTAACAAGCTGCTAGGGTGGGCCAAAAACACTGAAGACAAAGTTAAATGACAAATAGTGGTGGCAGCGGTGATGTTAAGGCTCAGGAGGAGCCAAGTAAATCTGGAGAACGCATCGATAATAACAAATACATATCGATGACCCTACTTAGTACTAGGTAACTGTCCTAAATAATCAATATAGAGCTTGGTCAATGGATAGGACTCTCGTCCTGAGCTCAACACACCCTGCTGAAGAGCATTCTTGGACTAGGCTGCATTACACAAGCGGCATTGGGATATCATCTCTCTCACATCCCGGTGCATGGAGGGCCAAGTGAAATGCTCCTTGATTTTTTTTGTAGAGTCTTATAAGTACCCAAATGGCCACATACCAAC
Organism: Schistocerca serialis cubense; assembly: GCF_023864345.2. Taxonomy (NCBI): domain Eukaryota; kingdom Metazoa; phylum Arthropoda; class Insecta; order Orthoptera; family Acrididae; genus Schistocerca; species Schistocerca serialis. The sequence goes on from NC_064644.1 coordinate 68,117,886, forward strand.
GAATCATGAAAATAACAAAAACTGGGTGCACTAAAGTTACAGGCAAACAGATCTTGCACCGCTTAGCCTCGACCACCCTCTTACAGAGAATACCACTCTTAACAACATACTCATTCGGCAGCTCTCCTGTCAACACACGTTGCTTAATGGGGGCCCAAACAGGGTCCTGACCTTGATGCTGAGCCACATCTTCAAACAAGAAGGGAATTTCACCCAACACCATACAATTAAGACTGTCTCCCTATACCTGCTGGTTTTTCTCACTAGGTGTAGTTTCGGCGAACATCCGGCTGAGGACATCCGTAAGGATATTTTCAGAGCCGCTCACATGTTTGACTTCAAACAGAAATGCCGAAATGCGTACTGCCCATCTGGCAATAAGGCCAGTTTTGCATGACTTAGCCAACACCCAGCTTAAACCTGATTGTCGGTTTCTAACTAGAAAACCCGATGTTCAAGGTAGAAGGGGTACTTCTCTAATGCAAATAAAACGGCCAAAGCCTCGCACTCGTAGAGGGAGTACTTGAGTTCGGCATCAGTTAATCAACGAGAAGCGTATGTTAATGACTGTCCCTGCCCCTCAAACTCCTGGAGGAGTTGTTGTTGTGGTCTTCAGTCCTGAGACTGATTTGATGCAGCTCTCCATGCTACTCTATCCTGTGTAAGCTTCTTCATATCCCAGTACCTACAGCAACCTACATCCTTCTGAACCTGCTTCGTGTATTCATCTCTTGGTCTCCCTCTACGATTTTTACCCTCCACGCTGCCCTCCGATACTAAACTGGTGATCCCTTGATGCCTCAGAACATGTCCTACCAACCGATCCCTTCTTCTAGTCAAGTTGTGCCACAAACTTCTCTTCTCCCGAATCCTATTCAACACTTCCTCATTAGTTATGTGAACTACCCAAATAATCTTCAGCATTCTTCTGTAGCACCACATTCCGAAAGCTTCTATTCTCTTCTTGTCCAAACTATTTATCGTCCATGTTTCGTTCCCTACATGGCTACACTCGATACAAATACTTTCAGAAACGACTTCCTGACACTTAAACCTATACTCGATGTTAACAAATTTCTCTTCTTCAGAAATGCTTTCATTGCCATTGACAGCTGAAATACCAGCATTAGAAGCGTCAGTTTGTACAACAAACCTTTTATTAAAATCGGGTATCCAACGAACCGGAGGATTGGCTATTGCTGCCTAAATATGCTCAAAGTCAGCCTGCTGGACGGGTCCCCATTCAAAACGCGCGCCCTTAAGGCGTAACTGATTTAAGGGTGCCGCCAACTAAGCAAAATTGGGAACGAACTGCCTTTAGTAATTTGCCATGCCTATGAATTTAGCAATTCCCAACTTATCAGTTGGTGGAGGCAAAGCCCGTTAGGCTTTAGTTCGCTCTTGGTCAATGCGAATACTCTGACCCAACACTATATGACCTAATATAGATACCTGCTGCTTGGCTACAGTCATCTTACGAGGCTTAGAGGTCAGCCAGGGTCCCTGTAATCTCAAAATAACTTGCTGAATATGCTCCAAATGATCCTCAAATGAACGACTATAGATAAACAAGTCGTCCAAATAATTATACATACAGACTAACTTCAAGTCCCCAAGGATATTATCCAACAAATGAGTAAGCACAGCCACTCCAGTTGCTAGTCCAAAAGGAACTCTGTTGAACTCAAACAAGTTCCAATCAGTACAAAATACGGTAACATATTTACATCCTTCAGCCAACAGAACCTGATTCAAATTAAGAACCGTAAACCAATTAGCGCCAGCAAACCAAGAAAACGAATTATGCAGATCAGGTAGGGGTACCGATTCAAGGACAATCTTAGCGTTTAAACGGCGGTAGTCACCCCACAGGTCTGAAATCACACCCCTGATCTTTAGGTACAAGAAATATTGGGGAAACATAAACAGATGTAGAAGATCTAATCACTCCTTGTTGGAGCATCTGAGATATCTTAGCCTTAAGAATCTTCGCCTTAGGAGGTGAGAGGCGGTATGGGGACTGCCTAATCGGAATATTGTCGGACAGACGGATATAATAATCAAGAACGTTAGTAACACCCAGATTATCACAAAGGAGCTGGGGAAAACAAATCGCGTAACTGAGAGGCCTGATGGGGCAAGAGATGGGCCAGATCAAACTCGTTAGCTGCGGCCTCAAAGGCCAACGCCCCAACAGTTCGATGAACACTAGGTTTAACGCATTCGCAAAGGCCAAACTTCTCTCCTGGAGCGAATTTAAAGGAAAGGGTGTGTCCGGAATAATCCAAGACGATCTCGGTTTTATTGATAATATCACACCGCAAAATTAGATTAACCGGCAGTTCCTTAACCAAGGCTAAAGACATAGGCCAGGAAAAATTGGCGAACAATATACTCCCCCGGACCCAACCATACAGAGGCAACGCCTGGCCGTTGGCCACCCGACGTCTCCTAACCGGCGCAGGGACCGACCGAGGTTTCGTGAGATCCCCAAATTTCAAATGCCAGTCGAAGTTTAATAATAAAACGGAACTACCAGAATCCAAAAGAGCACAAATCGGCTCGCCACTTACCCGAGAACAAACGTAAGGCAAGGGGGGGTGATGAGGGAGCGACCATCCTAGTACGCCAATGTCTGAAAGCTCGAACCCGAGTTCGCGGCCCAACCCGGCGTCATCTCTTGGCTCTGGGTGCACGAGGCTAAACACAAGAGGGCACCAAATGAGCCGTACTGCCGCACCTGAAACAGCGCCAGGGTTCCCTTTTGATAACTTCAGTGGATGTAGACATTGCGGAATCAGCGCCGACGTCCCGCCCCTTAACCTCGTGACGTACACGGTTCTCAAGTGGTAATGCGGATGCTGCTACGACCACGTCACGGAGCTCTTTCCAGGTTGAAGGCTGCTTACATAAGACAAAATGCGACCTATCCGCCGCACGCATTCCCCTAAGAACGATAGATGCCAATTCTTGTTCAGGTAAATAAGTTAGCAAGGCCAAAGAGGCTGTCTGAACTCTATCGACATACTGTCCTAACTGCTCCTTACCCTGCTGCACTTCCCAAATGTAACGACACTCTAGCTGTCAAATTTTGCCTAATTACGAGCACCCTTAATTGCTGGCAGGAAAACCCTTCCGCCAAGGCTCGCGAGAGGAGGTTCTGCAACTCACCTCTAGCTAACGTGTACTACAACGACAAAATAGTTGGCGTGGAGCACGAAAGGCGGCCGCGTGTTGTTCTAGGCGAACTAATAACCACAATAATTTTTCCACCTGATCACGTCGCTCCACAACCAATTCAGTAATATCTCGGAAGAAATAGACCGGAGGATTAGGCAACTTGGCAAACATAGCATCTAATTTGACAGAGGATGTAACAGTACCACCCCTGTGCTGGCTCTCACTCTCTCCCTGACAGAGGAAGTCCCTATCTTCAACCTTTCTCCCATCTAACTCCAAAGACATAAGCACAAACTATAAAGTGCTCACCAAAGTTCCTAACGCAATGGTTAATTTTTGGTGATGATCTTCCAAATCCAACGTGCTTAAATCCGCTATCCAATTTGTTAAAAGCATAAACTGTGCCCCCACCCTATCCAGCTGACTGTCACTAGGCTGGGCTCCCACCAAAAGACAAATAGTGTCCTCAAGGCCTTTAATAGCCTCACACAAAAATCCAGTTGCCGCTCCTTCCTCACCCACCACCGCCAGCCTGACTTCAAATGGCAAAAGTGTTATAAATTCTGGAACACTGCCCTCAACCGATTGGCGCCTTATTGCTAACTCGTAAACAAGGTGGTCCTTTCTCAGCAAGCTGATCCCCGGACACTGTCTGACTGCCATGACGATAAGGACCTGAAACAAGAAACGGCCAAAAGAGTATGGTGCCACAGAACACAAACGAAACAAGAGTGAAACTGACAGCAACTAGAATGGCAAGCACAAGCGCAACCAAGCACTAACGCTCACTTAGGTGAGACAAGCAGCTGGCCCAACCATTGTCGATCCGGTTGTTCAATGGAACAATGTAGAAGGTATTGGCGCCCACAACCAATTATACATTGAGCTGTCAAACTACACACCATGCTGGACAATGACAACACAGTAAGGAAAATACACTGCCTGAATTTTCGTCAACATCCAGGGCTGGTAACCGGAACGTTAATGGCCACAAGGCAGAAGATTCCTCTGGTGCAGTTCAGTTCAAATTACCAAGTACAACTAAACTCCACTGGAGGGGGGCTAAAATTTGCCAACTTGAAAACACATGTTGTTGCTACTGGGAATATCCCAGCAGCTGACAACGAACTCCAAACAACACAATGTGAACAGTTGTGACTTGCTGGTGGATTAAGTCAAAACCTAACTTTGATGTCCAGGATCGGTGAGCCACGAACCTCACAGCAATGAGAACAGTACCACACACTCCGACACTGCACAGAGGCTGCCAGCAGGCCCAGCCAAACCGCGCGCCACGGGGATTTCCTCACTGCTCCATGCCAACCGACCAACTGCCCCCACACAGCCCAGCTGGAAACTCTAAGAGCCAGGCCAAAGATAGTTCAAGGTGCGAATATCGATACAAACCGCTGCTCCCACCCATTGAAAGAGAGGATAACAGCATAATCGTGATAACTGCTGGAGACTAAACACAGAATAGCAACCAAGGTTTAATATAATGCATATCATGAGCCAGCCACAGCTCAGGCAGCTATCAACTTAAAAACGAATGTATAATCTCTTTTTTCAAAACACAGGTTATTACACATGTGTGTCACTAATTTTGCTGATAGGTAACATTTAGCACAACACACATTGTGTCGTTCTTCGACTCTCCCTGGCATGTTGCTCACAAGATAATTGAGACCATTTCATTCATGTTTCTGCAATTCCTTCTTGTGTAAATGGAGTGATCGTGGCTGGTCGAACACACCAAGAAAACAGGTACCAACAGCAGTTATTGTCTTTAATAACTTCATTTGTCTACCAGTTTTGCTGCCTCATTGGGATCATCTTCAGGCCCTTACGTACTTTTCTGGCTAAGTCATCTAATAGCTTGTGCTATTAAAAGAAGCACTGTATCCAACTGACTTCCGTACTCTTCTCCGTAGATGAACACTGTGGTGGCTCTGTAATGGTTTGGGCTGTATTTACATGGAACGGAATGGATTCTCTGGTCCAACTGAATCGATCATTGGCTGTAAATGATGATGTTCGACCACCTGGAGGCCATTTGCAGACAGTGATGGACTATTTATGGATGACAATGCGCCATGCAGCCAGGCGACAGTTGTTCCGTATTGGGTTGAAGGACAGTCTGGCAGTATGAGCAATGATTTGACCATCCAAAGCACACGACATCGACATGAATCCCATAGAATATTTATGTGACGTATTCGAGGTTCATGAACAAAATCCTGCACCGGCAGAACTTTCACAATTATGGACAGCTATAGAGGCAAAAAAGATCAGTTTTTCTCCTGGGGCTTCTAACGGATTGTTGAGTCCACGTCACGTACAGTTGCTGCACTACGTGGGGCAAAAGGAGGTCCGACACGGTGACTGGAGGTATCCCAAGACTATTGTCACCTCACCGTAATGTGTAACTGTCTTTTTGTTGTGCCTGTCTGCAACTGTGCCTGTCTGTAACTCTACGGCTCATCTAAAACTGGTCCAAATGGCTCTGAGCACTATGGTACTTAACGTCTGAGGTCATCAGTCCCCTACAACTTAGAAGTACTTAAACCCTAACTAACCTAAGGACATCACACACATCCATGCCCGAGGCAAGATTCGAACTTGCGACCGTAGCGGTCACGCGGTTTCAGACTGTAGCGCCTAGAACCGCTCGGCCACTCCCGCTGGCTGCGGCTCATCTAAGTTTTTCTTATTATTGTTGATAAACCAATGGTCCACGGTTAGACAGAACTTGAAAGAAAATCCTAGGAAGTTCTGGTCTTACGTTAAATCAGTAAGTGGCTCGAAACAGCATATCCAGACACTCCGGGATGATGATGGCATTGAAACAGAGGATGACACGCGTAAAGCTGAAATACTAAACACCTTTTTCCAAAGCTGTTTCACAGAGGAAGACCGCACTGCAGTTCCTTCTCTAAATCCTCGCACAAACGAAAAAATGGCTGACATCGAAATAAGTGTCCAAGGAATAGAAAAGCAACTGGAATCACTCAACAGAGGAAAGTCCACTGGACCTGACGGGATACCAATTCGATTCTACACAGAGTACGCGAAAGAACTTGCCCCCCTTCTAACAGCCGTGTACCGCTAGTCTCTATAGGAACGGAAGGTTCCAAATGATTGGAAAAGAGCACAGGTAGTCCCAGTCTTCAAGAAGGTTCGTCGAGCAGATGCACAAAACTATAGACCTATATCTCTGACGTCGATCAGTTGTAGAATTTTAGAACATGGTTTTTGCTCGAGTATCATGTCGTTTTTGGAAACCCAGAATCTACGATGTAGGAATCAACATGGATTCCGGAAACAGCGATCGCGTGAGACCTAACTCGCTTTATTCGTTCATGAGACCCAGAAAATATTAGATACAGGCTCCCAGGTAGATGCTATTTTTCTTGACTTCCGGAAGGCGTTCGATACAGTTCCGCACTGTCGCCTGATAAACAAAGTAAGAGCCTACGGAATATCAGAACAGCTGTGTGGCTGGATTGAAGAGTTTTTAGCAAACAGAACACAGCATGTTGTTATCAATGGAGAGACGTCTACAGACGTTAAAGTAACCTCTGGCGTGCCACAGAGGAGTGTTATGGGACCACTGCTTTTCACAATATATATAAATGACCTAGTAGATAGTGTCGGAAGTCCCATGCGGCTTTTCGCGGATGATGCTGTAGTATACAGAGAAGTTGCAGCATTAGAAAATTGTAGCGAAATGCAGGAAGATCTGCAACGGATAGGCACTTCGTGCAGGGAGTGGCAACTGACCCTTAACATAGACAAATGTAATGTATTGCGAATAAATAGAACGAAGGATCCTTTATTGTATGATTATATGATAGCGGAACAAACACTGGTAGCAGTTACTTCTGTAAAATATCTGGGAGTATGCGTGCGGAACGATTTGAAGTGGAATGATCATATAAAATTAATTGTTGGTAAGGCGGGTACCAGGTTGAGATTCATTGGGAGAGTGCTTAGAAAAAGTAGTCCATCAACAAAGGAGGTGGCTTACAAAACACTCGTTCGACCTATACTTGAGTATTGCTCATCAGTGTGGGATCCGTACCAGATCGGGTTGACGGAGGAGATAGAGAAGAGCCAAAGAAGAGCGGCGCGTTTCGTCACAGGGTTATTTGGTAACCGTGATAGCGTTGCGGAGATGTTTAACAAACTCAAGTGGCAGACTCTGCAAGAGAGGCGCTCTGCATCGCGGTGTAGCTTGCTCGCCAGATTTTGAGAGGGTGCGTTTCTGTATGAGGTATCGAATATATTGCTTCCCCCTAGTTATACCTCCGGAGGAGATCACGAACGTAAAATTAGAGAGATTAGAGCGCGCACGGAGGCTTTCAGACAGTCGTTCATCCCGCGAACCATACGCGACTGGAACAGGAAAGGGAGGTAATGACAGTGGCACGTAAGGTGCCCTCCGCCACACACCGTTGGGTGGCTTGCGGAGTATAAATGTAGATGTTGATGTGGATTTAGAAAATGTGATACTTGCGTAAAAGGGCGCTAGGACATTTTGCGACTGATGTAAGTCGGCATCCAACGTGCAAGAGTGGTCTAAGACGCATCGGTCGACCAGCGCATTGAGCATGGCAACCCCAAATCAATTTTCTGGCAGCTCATTCCCAAACATTGGCTGTAGTCTCGGAAATAGCTCGTATGTTGATCCTTGTTCACTGACATAGTTTTCAATCTACTTCTGTAACCTTTCACTCGCGTCAATTTTGATTATTAATTATAATTACTTTTAGTCGCAATTCTCTGACTGTTTTGATATGGCCGGTGACGAGTTCCCCTACTGTGCCAGCCTCTTGATCTCAGATTAGTACTTGAAACCTCCGTTCTTAATTACTTGTTGTACACCTTCCCATTTCTGTCTTTCTATGCAGCTCTCTCCTGTACCATGTGAGTTATTCTATATGTCTTCACAGCTCCCCTATTAATCTGTCCCTTCTTCTTGACAGTTTTTACCATATATTTCTTTCCTCGAAGAGAACATCCTCATCCCTTAGCTTAGCAGTTCACCTAATTTTCAATATTCTTCTGTAGCAGCACATCTGGAACTCTTCGATAGTTCTCTGTTCCGGTTTATCCACAGTCCATGTCTTACTACCATATAAGACTGTGCTCCAAACGTACATTCTCAGAGATTATTTCCTTGTATTAAGGCCAATATTTGATAGTAGTAGACTTCTCTTGGCCAGCAATGCTCTTTCTGCCAGTGATAATCTGCCCTCCTTGCTCCGTTTGTCATTGGTTGTTTTGCTGCCTTGGTAGCGGAATTGCTCAATTTCATCTACTTTCATGGTCAGTTATCCTGCTGTTAAGTTTCTAGCTGTTCTCATTTCTCCTACTTCTCATTACTTTCGTCGTTCTTCCATTTACTCTCAATCCATATTATGTACTCATTAGAATATTCATTCCATACAGCAGATCCTCTGTAGTGCCTTAATTTAACTAAAGCAAATTGATCGTCATATAATACATCGTGAGTTTTCTTTTCAGTTCCTCTGTATATTTCTCTTGCCAGCAACTTGGATGCCTGAGCCGTTCTGTTTGTGTAATAATCCTGGCACTTGTCGGCTCTTGCATTCTTCGGAATTGTGTGGATGATGTTTTTCCGAAAGTCTGATGATATATCGCTAGACTCATATGTTCTACACATCAATGTAAATAGTCGTTTTGTTGCCACATCTGTCAATGAGTTTAGAAATTCTGATGGAATGCTGTCTATCTCTTCAGTCTTATTCGATCTTAAGTCTTCCAAAACGCTTTTAACGTCTGATTCTAACATTGGATCACCTATCTCTTCTGTATCGACTCCCTTTTCTTCATTATCACGAAATCAAACAAGTCTTCCCACCTCAAAGAGGTCTTCAATTTACTCTTTCCGCCTATTCACTAACTTATTTGCATTTAACATTGGAATTCCCAATGGAGTCTTAATGTTCATTTGATTTTGCGGAAGGTTGTTTTGACTTTTTCATATATTGAGCCTGTCTTTCCGATAATCATTTTTCCATAGATTGCTTCACGGTTTTCATGTGCCCATTTTTACTATGATACACCTCATATTTTTGTGCATGGCGACGTACCGTTTCCTAGGTTGTAGTGGTTCACTTGCACGTCCTATTTACAGAGATACAGAAAAGCGAGTGTCATTGTGCCGTTCTTCGAAACCTTCCGCAAAGTTTGGTGTTTTTCGACTTTGTGCCTCTGTGTTGTAATCACTTCTTGTGAACAATCTCTTTGCCAGAGAGTCTGGTGGTACGAATGTGGTCCGCGAGGTGGCGTAGCTCGGGCAGCGACGGCAGTCTTGATTAAGCAGCGGCACGAGAAAGGTGGCGAGCGGTGCCCTGTACTGGGAGCAGTCCGAGTATGGGCTGGAAACTGCCTTGGTCGCACCTGTAGTTATAGCGCGGCCTAGTCGAAGCTGAGAGCCGCAGTTTGGGAAGCTGCAATTTTGTTGTTGCCCGAAGGAGATCGGCAGTTAAAGCAACGGTTGGAGGTATGTATAGCTGCCACTATACTGTCGCTGCACCCTGGTTGCGTTCACACACGAGTTCTGGATAACTCCACTTGAGGATGAGTAACCTCATTGTTCAGTACTTGCCCAGCTGTGAGGGAGAAGTGGTAACTGATTTATGTTTCAGGTCCTATCACGCCCATTTCATTATGTCTTTAATGTATTGCCAGGACATGTGTGCAAGACTAACATGTGAAACTAAACAAGATGGAAAAATTATGGCTCTGTAAAACCACTGAGATAGCAGCGGATGAATTCTGATGCTGCAGATTTGTTTTTGAGCTAAGTAACTACCTTTGGAACTGAAAACTTCACGCCTCTCAATTTGACGTTTGTCTGATGAAGTTTGAAATTGTTCGATACTCCTGTACAGTAAATAAGCACATTTTAAACTGTGGCACAAAAAAAGACTTTTACAAAACCTTTGATATGGAGGTCCCATTACTGTTTGTTGTGTACTTCAAGTGCTTTGGTGAAACTGGATTGATCTGAATTCTGTTTATGTTTGGATTGCTTTCCGTTTATTACAAATTTGTTTAAAGTTCGCTGAGCCTTGGTAAAAACTGATGTTTTGAAGAGCGCGCCGCAGCGCGTAGTGTGAAGCAGTCGCCCTCCGATTCTGGCGGTGGCGCCATTGTGGCAATCGCAGATTTGGTGTCTCCTTCTGGTGGGAAAGGGGAAAGGTTGCCTGTTCACGTGCATTTCAAGGGCGCTATGAGCTCGCCAGTTGGTCAGTCTGGTCAGTCTGGGTCAGTCGGAGTCAGTATGGGTCAGTCTCTCGTCCCCGGCTTGCTAGTCTGTCTCTCGCCCGCATTTGTGAGGCAGTTAGTGTCTGTCTGTCGTCCAGTGTGCCAGTATGTCTTACGTTCGGATCAACCTTTAAAGCCGGAAAAATGAAGTCTTTCCACTCCGCCAGTAAGAGAACTCAGCGAGTGGTTGCCCGGTGGTCGGATCGGTCAGTTGGTCGGTCGCGTACTGAGACACAAGATGACTTCTCCGTCTTGAGCGTCGGCGCATGTGAGGTCGCCACGTGAGTCGAGCGGGCCGCGCCGTATAGCGAGGGGTAGTGGCTTCGCGGTCGAGACGATAGCAACAGCAGTCATCCCACCTCAGTGTGGCCGGTGCGAGCTGCGACGCCGTGGTGTAACTGGTTCTCCGTGCGCTTCTGCACCCCTTCAGTACCATCTTGTGGAGCTTGGCTCGGTCCTTTCCTGGTACATGGATGTTGTTTTGCCAATGGGCGTGTTTCCTGTGCATGGTTGGGTCCGAGCCAGTATTTCCGCCGTTGTGTGTCTGGCAGTGAGTGGGAGACGCACCAGCAGTGCAGTCGCGACGGAGCAGCAGTCGCGGACGGAGCAGCGGGCAGTCGGTGTGTTGGTGCGGATCAGGAAAGACGGGAGATCGGCGCGCCTTCCTGTGTCCTATGAAGCGGCTTGCAGCGGACGGTTCGGGAGAGCAATTTGAGGGTGCCGCGCCAGGTCTTCTCGAGAAATCGCAGTCTATTAAAAGTTGATAGGTCATATGTTGTGTGATTTGTTAAACTTTACTTGTTTTCTTGTTCAGTCTCTCCTCCCCAGCTTGCTCGTCTGTCCCTCGTCCGCATTTTTTAGGCAGTTAGTGTCTGTCCGTCGTTCCGAGCTGCCTCTGTCAGGTTTGTCGGATTTGCTGTATTGACGAATTTATTGCTTGGAGTGTAACGGCCCAATACGTGAAACATGTTTTGATCTTGCCTATTATCTTGAGAGGCGGTATCTGTGTACCGTAGAGCATCTTAATTTGTTTTGCCAACCTTGTATAATTTTATATAAGACTGCATTTCAGGGGCTTTTATTTAAATGGTCATTTTAGTATATAAAGTGGCCACCCTTCCACCGTAAGACTTTTCTTGGAAGTTAAAATCAAGTTGCACCTTTGGTGGCAAGGTTAATTTTTTATTTTAGTGTTTTGTACCATTTCCATTCACCCTACAGGGTGCATAGTTTGTGTGCTTGTGTGAATTGTTAAAACTTTTAGTTTAAAGTAATCTAGTGTGTAGCAGATTTGCACCAGTGTAGTCTTTCAGAGGTTGTTGTCAGTGGTAGTAACTACGGACGTGTCAAAAGGGAGCAGGAAAGATCTCAGCCGTAAAGCTCATACAGTCAAAACTTGTTTCTTTCTGCCTCTGAATAAATTGTAACTTGATATTTACAGGGTGATTATAATTTTAAATCTGTTTCTTTTAAAAAAAGGCTTTAGGCACCATTAAAGTGATTAAATTACCATTTGTTAAAAGGAATTTGGCCATGATTTCATCAGTTACTCCCTGGCAACTACTTCCACGCTCACATAGTGTGATAAATGTTTTAAGGTTCTTGATGAATCGCTAGTAAGTAGAATAAATTCTTAAGTATATTCTTTGAAAATAAATACACGGTTCATTTACTACATGCATTTTTAAATAGCCTTAAGCCGTCAGCACAGGGACCGTGCATTCGAACGTTGGGCTTTGAGCCTGTCGAGTTTCTGAGATCATAGCTTGGAATAGCACATTCGGGAGTCTTATCGAACCTGCAGAGCAATATCTAGCAAGTCAGATATTCTGAGCGTGCGTAATGAGCGTTGACCAATGAGATGGGCCATCGTCAAGTACCTCACATGCAAGCGATCTCCGATCAGCATAGAGTTGTTTGGCGCCATATTGGCATTCATTTCAAGCTATACATATATATCCCGTTTCTGAGCACGTGCAAATTGAGAATCACTCGAAAACCCGTCATTAACTCTGTGACTAGTTGCAATAAAATAATGAGAAACATCATATTGTACCCTACGCTCGGGCGCACGATACTCTTTAAAGCCTGTACTATGGTAAGTTGACGGGATTCACCTTATAAGAAAGAATTTTGGTATATATGTTGACCGCGTGTACCTGAATAGAGGCAAAATCAGACTTTCACCCACTCATTAACAACAATGATACGTCAAGCAAGTCTGAAGTGCAACTACACGTTAGGACGGACAAGAAACAACACAGCAGATGCTACCAAATTGTTAATAATACGGTCGCCAGCCTAATTAGGCATTAACTGAGTTTCTTCCCAGTACAAGTTGATGCACGTTCATACAAAACAACACGTAATAACACTGCATAATATGGTAAATTTTAGAACCAGAAAATCTACTGAACTAATAATTTCACTTTCTGTACTAATATGGACAAGCCATAAATACACAACAATACACTATAATGTTTACTACAAACTTCGTACTGTCTATGGATCTGATTAAAATCGGGCATAGGTTACCCTAGAAGTAGCACTTTCGAAACACACATACAATGTCAATTTTGAAAAAGGTAAAACACTAATAAGTCTAGGTTTCATATTGACTTTAACTTTGCTGGTCAAATCAGTTCAGTACACTTCAGAATTTAAATGAATAGAAAAGAAAAGAGGGGGTGGGGTCCCTGAAACTGTTATGATCACTGTACTGAAATTTTTGATTATCGAAATCGTTAAGCACTCAAGATTTCCAATATATGAGTTACTACTCTTTTTGTCTTATTTCTTGCTCATTTAACTACCATTATTTTTGTCTCAAATTAATTAGCCTTCATTACTAAACCAATTTCAACATTATCTTCCAACTTTGTCAGACCTATATTATTGACCTATATATTCATTAACAACAAAGTTCTTTAAACATCATTCTAACATAGATAGGTCTGCAGGTAATTATTATTAACATAAACTTTAAATCTTCATATCGGGACACTCGGATTGCACAACATGTGGAAAGGACCCTGTCTAGGTTAGTGATGAGGATAATTAAATGATAGGACAGTTCTGGTAAAAGTTAAGTTGTTATTGAACAGTACGGAACAAAAGTAACACTGGTCCACACGAATACAGTACTAAAATTTTCAACCTGTTCGTATTTATGCGGCGGTTGGCGGGCGGCGAGATGGCGAGGCGCAGAGCACACATACAATCACAGCTATGGCTCTTGATGTGTCGGCACTTTACTTCTTCATAGCGTCACAATATTTTTCCATTTAGTGCCTATGGAATTTTGCCATGCTGTATAGTCGTCGGAAACGGCACATCCGAGGCTCAATGAAACTACGTCTTCCAGGAGAGCCTCCTCGATCCAGAGCGTGTTTCTCAGGCCGATGCCCAACTCCGACTACTACTGCTGAGCCCGTTATGCCGTACAGTGCCCGTGTGCATTTTCCCGCGCTCGCCTACCATCCACCTTTTACCGATACCCTACAGACAGGGTATTCACCCGAGGTTTTGCATTCTACATATCCTAATACATTGCCTACGTATGGACCAGGCGCACAATTACAACTTTAACATCTTACAACAGTTTCAACATTTCTTACATTTCAATTTTGTTATAATATTGCTTGCAATTTGACACAAACATTAATATTTACATCGAAAATTGTTTACAGTTTCTTTAACATAATGACATGAAAAGAAAAGAAATGAATTCAGAACATCGATTACACTAATTTATCGAAAATCAGAAGAAAAAATTATTATATGTACAATAGTACAGCGTTGTTGTTGTTACACATGCCCCTGATTCCAGTAAATTTCACTAAGTGCAAATTTAATGGGAACACTGAACGTTATATTTATACAGGGGTTCTGAATCTTTGTGTGAATGTCCCATCAAAAAATTTTATACCACAAACTTCCTTTCACTCACATTATCTAGGTCTATACTTTTTAACATATCAAGAACATTTACCTGTCGTTTGCTTAAGTGCCTTTGGCACAGTCTAACCTCCTACCACAACATTATTTAAATAGAAAATTACTCTTTTTTGCTAAATTTCTCAAAGAAATAATTTCAAAATCTGGAACACAAACATTTAACTACAAAAGCAAATGCAAATATCTATGTACACTATAAGACAATTTGTTGCAGCTTGCATTGAATGGCAGTCCATTTCCTTACTTACTAGAAAAAAAACACAATAATATTTAGAAAAATCACTACATATATTTGCTGCCTATTATTCAGATTTGGGCAGTCCATTTCGCATCATTTTACCACATCACCTATACCACACTTACAATTCTCCATTGACTATTTATCTGCCCTCATTGGTGTATGGCAGTCCCTTATATTATGACTCATATACTGCCTACTTTGGTTTTTGACAGTCCCATCTTTTATCTGGCTTACAGCGTTTGCTATTTCTTTTCAGCCCTTTTCTCCATACATCTTTACATTTGCAGTACATTTGGTAATCTGAAACTCACATAAGTACATTAGCACACTGATATTGGTATACATATACTTACAAAGATTAGTTACATTTGGAATAAATTAGTTTCAGCATAAGATACAGCACATTAACTGCAAATTGCTCTCTGAGTGTACTTAGGTCACTCACTCCTAGGAACATACAGTTTCTGGTCCACAACGTTTCTTACACCTAAAGGTCTTTTGGATTTCGGGTAGATCATGTAGTAAGCATTATCGTGTGGAATGTTCTGTATTATATACGTGTATTACAAATATATTTTAATTTGGAAATTTCGTGGTTCAGTTCACTAGACTTTTCGTGGGTTTTTAAAAGAACATAATCACCAATTTATATTTTGAAACTTTCAGATTTTTATCATGTCTTTTAGATCTAGATTCAGCTTTTTGCTTTGCCCTTTTTCTGACTAATTCTTTCTTTTGACTCAACCCCAAACTTGTACAAGGTGGAAACTCTAGTTTTTCCTCAATTAAACTTTTACTTCTGCTGCCTAACAAAATGTCTTCCGGTGGGAATCCAGTAGATTCATGATGTAAGGTGTTCATGACATTCTCAAAATCCGATATAAATCTACCCCAGGCTCTATGGTTATGACTGCAGTACGTTCTATACAATCTCCCGATTTCTCGCATGTACCTTTCAACCGGGTTGCTAGCAGGATGGTAGGCTGCGATATATTTAACCTCCACACCATTTTGCTCCATTCCGTCTTTCCAAATTTTGGATATGAACTGGGGACCATTGTCAGATAGTACTGCCTTGGGATTCCCGATGGTTCTGAAGTATTCGACCATCCTACTAAATACAGCTTTTGCTGTTGCTTTTTTCAAGGGGTATAATTTCATAAACTTTGAGAATACTTCCAAAATTACTAAAACATATGCACAATTTCTCGAAGTCTTTGGGAGGGGACCATACAAATCTACAGATAATAATTCTAGGGTGTCTTCAGGTAATGTACTTTGCATTGGACCTCTACTAGTTCTGTTCGGTACTTTGGCCTTTTGGCAGACATCACACGACTTAATTCGTTCATTTACCTTCTTACTGACACTATCAGCAATCACTACTACATCATTCAATTTATCCAAACATTTCTTTGGCCCACTATGCCCCAATGCTAAATGAAAATAATCTACAACATCAGTATCAAACTGGTATGGCCAACATACTCTCCATTCCTCAGTGATTAAATCTTTCCTCCTATATAAAATGCCTTTAAAAATTTTGTAATATTTCTTAATTTGAGGATACTGCCCACTGTCAAAATTTACCTTCACAGATTTCCAGGTCGGATCCTCATTCTGATGGTATCTCATATTTTTACATATTTGCTCAATTTTCCTTTTTCCTGAAACCTCTTTCACATACGTGATCCGAAAAGTACCCTCTTCACCATTTTCATCGGGCACTTCACTCATACCATTAGGCAATCGAGATAAAGCATCTGCCACATAATTCTCAGTACCCTTAACATAGCAAATCTCGTAATCAAATTGTTGCAGGTACAAAGCCTAATGAGTTAGCCTACCATTAAGTAAACGACAATCTTTAAGAAAAGTTAAAGCTTTGTGGTCAGTATGTATGATGAGCTTATGGCCCCACAGATAACTTCTGAATTTCTTTAAACCTCATATAATGGCTAAAGCTTCATTTTCCGATATAGTGTAGTTTCTCTCGTATTTTGTTAGAGTTCTACTTGCAAACGCGATAGTCCTGTATTCGATGTCTTTGCCATCACAGATTTCTTGGAATACTTCTATACCAATTCCATAAGCACTGCTGTCAGTACTCATGTGGAAAAGTTTTGACAGTATGGGGTGATGCAAGATATTGTCATTCAAAAGTTCACTTTTTAAATTTTCAAAATCTCTCATACACCCTTCAGTCCACACAAAATCACTATTTTTCTTAAGTAGATTATTCAAATGAGGACTTCTAAAAACTTGCCCCTTAACGAATTTTCTATAGAACCCACATAACCCTAAAAAGGCTTTCAACTGTTTTCTATTTCTAGGAGCTGGACACCCTGCTATTGCACTTAACTTTTCCGGGTCCTTGCCAATACCGGTCGTAGTAATAATGTGCCCCAGAAACTTTATTTCCGACTTCACAAATTCACATGTCTTCCACTTAAGTGCCCCCTGCTTGTAGAGCAAAAAAACTAACTGCAATAATTCACAATGCTCTTGCCATTCTTCTGTAGCAATTAGTAAATCATCTACATAAATGATTAGCCAGGAACTCAATTCTCTCCCTAATACCAAGTCCAGTGCCCTAATAAATACTGCCACAGAAGTGCTAAGCCCAAATGGCACTACTTTATACTGATAGCATTTCCCGGCGAATAGAAAAGCGGTATATTTACGGGATTCTTTGCTCAATGGGATTTTCCAGTATCTGGCAGTCATGTCCAGACTGGTTAAATACTTCACATTATAAAATTTTTGGAGCATTTCGTCCAGATTATCAGTTCTGTCTATTTCCTTCTTTACAATTTTGTTCCAATTCCTGGCGTCAATAACTACTCTTACTCCCCCATTCCTTTTGTTCACGATGATTAGGGGACTATTATATTCTCTACTACTCCGTTCGATTACACCCCATTCTATCATTTTATCTATTTCCACTTGCACAGCCTGCCTCTTTGATATGGGTACCGAAAACGGTCTTACAAAGAAAGGTTTATGCTCTATTGTCTCAATCTGGTATTCGAAGTTCTTAACTAGGCCAGGTTTGTCCGAAAATACGGTGTTATTACTTTCTAAAATATCAAGCAATTCTGTTTTCCGATCAGGAGATATCTCCTTCAAATTTTCCACAATTTCTTTAAAATTATGCCCCTGCTTGTCACTCTCATCTATTAACCTCTGGACATGGTACACCTCATACATATTTGTCAAACCATCATTCCCTTGGTCGATCTCCAACAATAAAGAATCAATTTCTGAATCGAACACCTTCCCATTGTCCTCAAATTTTAATTCCAAATTTCTAGATGCATTATTAATTTTGATCACTTCCTGGCTACAATCAATAATAACCTTTTCTTTATCTAACCAACCTATTCCCAGAATCATTTCAGTACTCAACCAAAAAATCGTGTTCAAATTTTTGTCCTTTTATACTAAATTCAACCAAAATCTGGTTCTTTACCGGCTTGCTAGTCTTGCCAGTAGCACCAACAATTTTTACACCCGTCACTGACATAATTACTAGTCCAGGCTTATCACAAATGTGTTCGAAAAACGACTGGGAGATTGCACTTATGTGAGATCCAGTATCAAGAAGTACTTGCAATTTCACATTATAAATTTCAACTGGTATTACAGTTTGTTTAACCGTCAAATGCTTTTCATTGTTGTAGTCTTCCCTAAGCAAATCCGGATCGACGATAACATCGTCCCAAGATATGCTTTTATTATTCACATCACCTATATCTGGCGGTTTCTTTGGTTCCGGGAGTTCAAAGTCATTAATTACTTGAACTCTTTGTAAAATAGATCCTGAGTCGTCAGGTGACTCTTTGTTTCTTTGTTCAGTCTCAACATCTGGATTTTGTTTTGAAACTTCGTCATCATTAGGTACAATAGTACAATTAGCTGTATCCCCATTATTTTCACTAGTACCGAAATATTCGTCATCTGAACTATCGTCAGAATCCGACCACTCTGGATCGCTTTCAGGTTCTAACATAAAAGCTTTCCTGAGACAGGCACTAAGTTCTCCCTCTGCATTTTCGTCAGGCTTTAATTTTAATTCAATATCCTCTTTTGGCAAAACGGCCTCATTATCAGCTTTACTCACATCCACTGTTACTTCATATTTAGTGTAATCCTCGTGGACTTCAATTACTTTTAGGTAATCACCTGCCTCTTCCCCACGGTGCCTTTCGGTAGCAGCTTGTACTGTTGGCGGATAGTTAACAGAAGTTACTTCCTCGTCAATGCTTAGGATTTCATCCTCCAATTCCTTTCTATCTTTAACCTTCGTCCTATCGGCAGCACGCGTACTTGGCGCGGCGCTATTTATTCTCTCCTCTTTAAATTTGGGCCACGTCACCTTATCGAAGTCCCTACTATCTCCTTTTTCACTAATTAACCTCCTTGCCTCATACTGCTTCTTAAAATTTTCCCACTCACATTGCTTGAGGCCCTTGTACAGATCGTTGATCTGCACACGCCAATTACTTACTTCCGCTAATTCATTCTCGCCTTTTACTCTATTGCTAACCGCACCTCTCAGTGTATCCACAGTTTTGTCTATTATTTCCTTTGCCACAGAATTACCACTCTTAATGTATTCACCAGTTCTTACGGCTATGTTCGTACCTAATGCTGCCGCATTGCTAGCGTCTTCTCTCTGAACAGCTGTTCTGCTAGGCTGGGCCGTTGCCCCCTGATGCTCCACTCGCCTGTTAATATGTAGCACTCTGCGCAGCGAAGATGAGTCATCTGTGCGCGCACCTGACGCTTGTTCAGCAACGACACGTTGCGTCGTTCCACGCCTGTCTCTAACCTGTCTCATAATTTTACTGTCAGTCCGGTAACATTTCTTAAATCGGGGCCGGTATGTACTGTCCGCTTCCGTTTGGCCCGCAACGTTCGTGGAAATCAGTTTCCTGCGTCGTTATTATTTAGCGCGGTGTACCCTCTACCGCGACCTGGATAACTTCCTCTTCCTCTACCTCTACCTCTCTGTATCATATTGACGCGAAACCCATCGACGTCATTTCTCTCGTCATTATTACGGTTATTCCCGTTACTAAAATTTTGATGATTGGCACGACTTTCGCGCCAATGATCTTCGTATTCGACCCTTTCGAGAAACCCTTGGAAGCTGCGATGATTGGTTCTCACGTATCTCTTCGAATCTTCTGGAAGCTTTTTATATAGCTCCCATATGATTTCTGAATCGGATCTTCTCCCTCTTAAATGTGTCAATTTTCGGTACCAATATTCACAGAAATCTTTCAAAGAATTCCTGCCCCTGTTATCATGAAGCTTGGCCATGATAAACTCGCGCCACAAATGATCCTGTTTTTGTTCGGACCAATATTCTTCCGTAAACTTTCGCTTAAATTCTTCGAACGTCATTCGTTCGGTATTCATACTAATTCCCCAGCGCTTAGCGTCACCTGCTAAGGCGCTAATTACGACGTTTACCTTTTCCTGATCAGACAAGTGTTCAGGAAATATCCTCTCGCAATTTTTGATGAAATCTAACGGATGCCATCCGTTATGTTTCTTGGCGGCATCGCAGCGTTCCTCACCTTCCAATAGCTTCGTAAGTGGTGTGCCATTATAGACAACACCAGGCCTATCTTTAATTTTACTCTCAAGATCGAAAATTTTGCCTTGAACTTTTGAAGTATTTTGTTCACATTTTTGCACACATCCGGTCACTTTTTCGCCTAAATCTCTTTCAGTGTCTGATACTGCCTTTTTCAACTGTGATATTCCATGCTGACATACGTTTACGATCTCAGTTTTAAGACCGAATACTTTTTCGTCTACTTTTGTTTCGACTAGAGGCTCTACTTTCTCTTGGATGTTGAGAATTTCAACATCAAACCTACTGTTAAAGTTTTCAATTTCCTCCTGCATACTATCCATATTTTTATTAATTGTGTTAATTTCAAACTTCATAGTATTTACCACAGAACTTAAATTACCCACATTTTGTTCTACTTGTTCTATTTGTTTACTGATTTTAATTCCTTGTTCTTCGACCTGCGCTTTAATCTGACCAACTTGTGTTTTAAGCTGCTCGTCAACGTGTTTTTTAAGCTGATCATTTTGAGTTTTGAGCTGATTACTTTGAGTTTTAAGCTGCTCGTCAACATGTATTTTAAGCTGATCGTTCTGAGTTTTGAGCTGATTACTTTGAGTTTTAAGCTGCTCATCAACGTGTCTTTTAAGTTGACTAACCTGATTACCGACTTGTTTTTGAAGCTGATCATTCTGGCCTGCAATTTGTTTGGTTAATTGTTCAAATAAGTCGTTCATGCTTAAAATTTTCACAGTGTTTTGTTCTACGGAATCGGTGTGTTCCGATCCTACTTCAAAAGTTTCTTTCGGTTCTTTCTTTATCTATGGTGAATCAAACATGTCAGTGGATTCATTCACATACCCACTATCATCTACAAAGTCACCCTCTACTTATTGTTTTATTTCTTCCTGTGTTCTAGGCAATCTCGACATTTCAATCTGTTCGTTAACATGTTCGTGATATTGTATGTACGCCAATTGTCTACCGCTAACGCCATCTGATATCTGGCTGCGTACACTCCTGTCATTGCCAGCCGCATTTTCCATTTCGCTCGGCACATCTACTGTTTCTACGTTCTTGTCCATACTGAATGCCATTTGCACCTCTCCACTGTACTTGACGTTCACTGCTATTTACTTTATTGAATATTATTGCAATACGTGCCACTGAACATCCACTGTTCGGTATTCACATTAATTTGTGACCAACAACAACTGGATGTCCTGTCACCGGGAGCCACTTGTAACCCTACGCTCGGGCGCACGATACTCTTTAAAGCCTGTACTATGGTAAGTTGACGGGCTTCACCTTATAAGAAAGGATTTTGGTATATATGTTGACCGCGTGTACCTGAATAGAGGCAAAATCAGACTTTCACCCACTCATTAACAACAATGATACGTCAAGCAAGTCTGAAGTGCATCTACACGTTAGGACGGACAAGAAACAACACAGCAGATGCTACCAAATTGTTAATAATACGGTCGCCAGCCTGATTAGGCATTAACTGAGTTTCTTCCCAGTACAAGTTGATGCACGTTCATACAAAACAACACGTAATAACACTACATAATATGGTAAATTTAAGAACCAGAAAATCTACTGAACTAATAATTTCACTCTCTGTACTACTATGGACAAGCCATAAATACACAACAGTATACTATAATGTTTACTACAAACTTCGTACTGTCTATGGATCTGATTAAAATCGGGCATAGGTTACCCTAGAAATAGCACTTTCGAAACACACATACAATATAAATTTTGAAAAAGGTAAAACACTAATAAGTTTAGGTTTCATATTGACTTTAACTTTGTTGGTCAAATCAGTTCAGTACACTTCAGAATTTAAATGAATAGAAAAGAAAAGAGGGGGTGGGGTCCCTGAAACTGTTATGATCACTGTACTGAAATTTTTGATAATCGAAATCGTTAAGCACTCAAGATTTCCAATATATGAGTTACTACTCTCTTTGTCTTATTTCTTGCTCATTTAACTACCATTATTTTTGTCTCAAATTAATTAGCCTTCATTACTAAACCAATTTCAACATTATCTTCCAACTTTGTCAGACCTATATTATTGACCTATATATTCATTAACAACAAAGTTCTTTAAACATCATTCTAACATAGATAGGTCTGCAGGTAATTATTATTAACATAAACTTTAAATCTTCATCTCGGGACACTCGGATTGCACAACATGTGGAAAGGACCCTGTTTAGGTTAGTGATGAGGATAATTAAATGATAGGACAGTTCTGGTAAAAGTTAAGTTGTTATTGAACAGTACGGAACAAAAGTAACACTGGTCCACACGAATACAGTACTAAAAGTTTCAACCTGTTCGTATCGATGCGGCGGTTGGCGGGCGGCGAGATGGCGAGGCGCAGAGCACACATACAATCACAGCTATGGCTCTTGATGTATCGGCACTTTACTTCTTCATAGCATCGCAATATTTTTCCATTTAGTGCCTATGGAATTTTGCCATGCTGTATAGTTGTCGGAAACGGCACATCCGAGGCTCAATGAAACTACGTCATCCAGGAGAGCCTCCTCGATCCAGAGCGTGTTTCTCAGGCCGATGCCCAACTCCGACTACTACTGCTGAGCCCGTTATGCCGTACAGCGCCCGTGTGCATTTTCCCGCGCTCGCCTACCATCCACCTTTTACCTATCCCCTACAGACAGGGTATTCACCCGAGGTTTTGCATTCTACTTATCCTAATACATTGCCTACGTATGGACCAGGCGCACAATTACAACTTTAATATCTTACAACAGTTTCAACATTTCTTACACTTCTATTTTGTTATAATATTGCTTGCAATTTGTCATAAACTTTAATATTTACATCGAAAATTGTTTACAGTTTCTTTAACATAATGACATGAAAAGAAAAGAAATGAATTCAGAACATCGATTACACTAATTTATCGAAAATCAGAAGAAAAAATTATTATATGTACAATAGTGCAGCGTTGGTGTTACAATATTCGTGGCAAAGTAATTACTGTAACTTGTGTGTTTTGAGAGTATGCAATTTGAAGGCAATGACTCACTGATGATACACCAAAAACGCTTTGTTCGTGGTACACTTTATCATAATTAAATTTAAATTAGCAACATAGCTACGATTAAAGTTTTTAGAAAGTGGCAACACGCCAGGATTAGCTTTCATCGCTCAGCGGTTGGTTTAGCCTAGTTGGAACACTTCCTTGTTAGTAAATCATGATTTAGAAGATCTGATTAAAGAAACATGGGCAATATGCCTGCGAGCCCGTAGTAGATATGCCACTGCTATTGACTGATGGGTTAAAATGGCAAGGACAAAGTTGAGGAAAGTTCTTATTCAATACAGTGCCCAGAGCGCAAGGGAAATGAAATGCACTATAGAATACTACTATTCCGTTTTGAGAGATCTATATGATCAAGTTGCAGCAGGTTCCTCACTTCGGATAGCAGACATCAAAAAAGTCAAAGCCAAGTTACTTAATATCAAGAGAAGTCAAATGGAAGGGTTGAAAATAGAATTGAAGGCAAATTCGGTGTCAGAAGATGAACCTACTTCCCTATATCATTTAGTGAAACATACGGAAAACGGGAGAAGGACTTTTATTGAAGAAATTCGAACAAAACACGGTACGATTCTCACAACCCTGCAGGATATCATGGACGAGATTTATCGCTACTATTGCGAGCTATATTCTGTACATCAAAGTAGTGATGCTGCCTTGGAAGAATTCCTTGACATCCTAGCCCCACAGCTGACAGAAGATGACAACGAAAATTTTCTCGAGGTTGTCAGTGAAGAAGACGTGTATGAGACTCTGTGCGCCTCACCGCCAAAAAAATCCCCAGGACCGGATGGTCTGCCAGCAGAGTTTTACATCCGTTACTGGCCAATAGTAGATGCGAAAATCACAGACATTGTAAATGAGGTTATTCAGGGTAAAATGATTCCGGCTGAGTTTAAGGAGAGTAAAATTGTTCTGGTGCCAAAAAATAATGGAAACAAAGATTTAAATAATTTTCGTCCAATTTCACTGCTGAATTCTGATTATAAATTAATAGCTAGAATAATAAACAAGAGAATTTCATGCCCTACAGATAGAATTATTAGTCAACATCAGAACTGTGCGCAAGGCAGAACCATTTTTGAAAATCTAGCGGAATTCAGTGATATTATTGCAATAACTTCTGTAACAAACTTAAAGTGTGCTTTATTGTTTTTAAATTTTTATAAAGCGTTCGATGTAGTAAACCATGAATATCTTCTACAGACATTGAAGGAAATAGGTTTCAACGATAGGGTCATAAAGTTGATTAAGAACATAGCAACTGGAATAAATGCTAAAATAGCGGTGAATTGTCAACAATCCAGGCCGATGCAAATACAACGAGGTGTTCCTCAAGGAAGTTCTCTGTCCATGTCGCTCTTCGCCATTTCGCTGGAACCTTTCCTCCGACATGTCCATGCTACATTAAAAGGCTTAACATTATCGGGAAATAAAACAGTTATAACAGCCTATGCTGACGATATAGGGGTCATTATAAGGAATAATGACGAGGTAACCATGATAGCAACAGTGATTGATTCGTACTGTAGAGCATCTGGAGCCAATGCAAACGGAAAAACGTAAGATGTTAAATCTCAGAGATTTTGATAATATCAACGTCGAGTGGGCAAAATTAGTCCGACAGCATAAAACACTTGGGATCACCTTGACAGCATGCCCCATGAAAATGACGGCTTTTAATTGGAAAGTTGCAGCAGATAAAGTACAAGGAGCCATTGTAGAGAATTTAACTCGATATATGAACCAAGTTCAAAGAACACAGTATATCATCTCATGCATCCTTGCTAAGGCTTATTATACTGCCCAGTTGTTTCCAATACCGAGAATGATAGCGAGGAGAATAATGTCCAAAATCACACACTTTTTGTAGAGAGGTGAAGTGTTCAGAGTACCTGCTAAAGTAGCCACGTTAGATCCTAAAATTGGTGGACTAGGATTAACTGATATAACGGATAAAGCTTCTGCTCTTTTTATCAAAAGGCAAGTTAATTTAATAAGAGACTCGTGAGAAAGCACCAGCAAACTTTTCGAGATCATTAAACCTCCAAGCCTGCTTCCCCCGATTGACGTGCAGAATATCAACAGTCGCTTACAGCACGTGAGGATTTTCTGTGTTGAGTTCAGTTATGTCAGTGTCGAACTAAGGCAGTCCCGACACTTAGCATCGAGAACCATAATGCGGGAACGAAAGAAAAGCGAAGGAAGAAACAAAATAGAACGACAGTTTCCAAACATTGAGTGGACTGAGATTTGGAAAAACATTAGTTCTAATGTGCTCACGTCTAATATAAAACCGTCATGGTACAAGACAGTTAACAACATAGTTAGTACCAATGAAAGACTGCACGCAATCGGACTCTGTGAAACAAATTTATGTCAACAGTGCCATCTAGTTGACACAGTAATTCATAGATATACTTGCAGTGGTCACATGAATAGTTGGATGTGGATCTGGGAGCAAATAGCTCTGATTACAAGAACATCCCCTGAGTATATATCGCTGTCATTGATACTCAGGCCTGAAGCACGCTATTTCCCAGAAGCAAAAAATAACGCTGTGTACTGGTTGCTGGGAAATTTTGTTAACTACGTCCTTAACAAATTAGGATCCGATAGCATCATAGAGTTCAAGGTACACATGCTATGTGAGTTCCACAAAATTAGAAGCTATTCGAATCACATGAAAAAGTTCGGTAATATGCTAAAAATTGTATTTGAAAGAATGGGCATTGGTTAATATAAAAAAGAGGACTGTGTTGGCAGTGATGTATTGTAGTTACCTTAAGGATACTATTTAAGATTTTACAGTATATTTATGATGTGTGCTTTTTCTACTTCAGAGAGTAGTTTTTTGAAATTTATAAGCTAATGTACAGAACTTATGTGACATTGAGATTGTGTGTCTAATATTGCCAAACACCAAACATTAAAGGTGCATTATTGGCTTATACTAGAAATTTGGAAAAAGACGGTTTTCATAGAAATGTCCTTATCGATTGGTTAAAATCATGAGATTCTATCTGATAAATGTAATATTCAATGGATGGCCCATTGACCTGTTCATTTTTGCAGTGAAAGACTGATTATATAGATCTGATCACTTCAGATACTTAGATTCAATTAATGTCCAGAAAGTGTAGTTGGAAGGCTAGTCAACTTTATTATATATCTCCTTTCCGTCATTCTCTAGTATTTCAGAAATTGTCTAATATGATTGTTAAACTGCTTTATATTTAAAACTATCCCACCAACTTGCTGATATCCATCATAAAGAACTAATTATGCTTCTGTAAAGATTGCAGCTCATAATTCGAAGTGCTGATTTTACTTCTTCAGGTTCACGTTTGAATGTCTTTAAAATTTTTTTTTTGTTGATGTTTAATTTAATTCTTTCTGGTAATTTAGTCAGTAACACAATCTTCTGTGGTCTTTCCTTAACGTCAGCGTAATTGAAATGATCAAACCGTTTTGTTTAAATAACTTTATGTATGTATAAATTAGTATGAATTTGGAATGTCTAACATTGTTTTTTTTCATAAAGGTTTTTATAAAAAAAAAATTAGTAGCGTTACTGATTCTCAATGTGACGCATGAAGTAGCGGTGGATCGCGTCCTGTCCGATTATGTTTTCTTCCCTAACATTCGCGTTTTTGATGGGTTCTGGTGCTTTATTATTAGTTTGATATAAGTATATACTATAATATTTTATGTTATGTAAATGTAAGTTCACCTTTTTTGAGGAGTGAGTTTGTTAGATTTGTTAATCTACAGGACAGCTTTCGCTACTTGTATAAAGATACTTTGCTCCTTTTTCTTTTACGTTTCGTAATTCACATGTTGCAAAGATTCCGCTACTGGGTAGGGACAGTGATCAACTAAGAATGATCTTAGGGTTTTACTAAAATGTGGGAGTGATGAAATAATGTTTACCTTACGTGGAGAACTACTGCAAATTTGTATCGCACTGTTTGTAATGGCCTGCCTGTGTTGGTATTGACTGGACGTGGTACTTTCCTATCCGTTTCAAAACATTTACACGGATATTGAAGTCTTTATTTGTGTATATAACATATAGAACAACGTGACTAGCGTATGGACAATTGAGGTAATGTGCGTTTTAATAGAGCTAACGTGGAAGTCTTACGCACGCCCGGCGGCCGGGGTGGCCGAGCGGTTCTAGGCGCTACAGTCCGGAATAGAGCGACCGCTACGGTCGCAGGTTCGAATCCTGCCTCGGGCATGGATGTGTGTGATGTCCTTAGGTTAGTTAGGTTTAAGCAGTTCTAGGGGACTAATGACCTCAGAAGCTAAGTCCCATAGTGCTCAGAGCCATTTGAACAATTTTTTACGCACACTCGTTTAGTAAACAATGTTATTTAAGAACTAGAAACATCCCACGACTGCCACAGATGTGCGTTGTTGTCGCTTATACCACTGAGAGCTGGTTTCTCAGGAAGGGGGAGGATAAGGTTACGATTGTGGACGGAGACGTAATCAGTTACACTTGGTTGCACAACAAATACATAAACTTTATTTAAAGAAATTAAAATTTTAAAAGAATCTCTTAAAAATACACAATTGACAGTATGACGACCGAGGGCCTTATCATAGAAAAAAAGATTCCATAATGTACCATTGTGACCACATCCTTCCGTCGGACGGTCCATGTGTGTCGCCAGCGGTCGGGAGAGTACTGGCTGTCCGGACCTCACTGCTGCTCCGTCCCAACTCAACCCGCTCGGCACACGACGACCCGGAAATACTAAAGGCCGCTCCAAAAATGGTACCACAGTACGCGCTATCGATAAGTGGAGCTGCTGCCACTCACGGACAGACAAGGGGAACAAACGTAGTGGCGCCAGTGAACACACTAAGGAAACGAGACGCCACTATCGCTATTACAGGATGCCATAAATGGCATCAAGGCGAGCCGCTCACGGCTCATTCAAGTTGCGGCCCATGTACCGTGTGCACAAGCCGAATAGTTTCTGAGCGTTCAGCAGCATGTTCAATCCAGCCCGATCAACGTTCACGCTCGACAGCAAGTCCCGTGTGCAGACTGCTTTAGGCATTTAAAACCTTTTACACAAATAGTTACTTTTAACTGATGTTACAATTGCTTTGTGCTCAAAGAAATTGTTCTCTAATCCATTACTGGACATTAAGATTGCTACACCAAGAGGAAATACAGATGATATACAGGTATTAATTGGACAAATATGTTAAACCAGAACTGACATGTGATTGCATTTTCACGCTTTTTTTGTGCATAGATCCTGAGAAATCAGTTCCCAGAACAACCACCTCTGGCCGTAATAATGGCTTTGATACGCCTGGGCATTGAGTCAAACAGGGCTTGGATGGCGTGTACAGGTTCAGCTGACCATGCAGCTTCAACACGATACCACAGTTCATCAAGAGTAGTGACTGGCGTATTGTGACGAGCCAGTTGCTCGGCCACCATTGACCAAACGTTTCCAATTGGTGAGAGATCTGGGGAATGTGCTGGCCGGGGCAGCAGTCGACCATTTTCTGTATCCAGAAAGGTCGTGCATTATCCTGTTGAAATGTAGGGTTTCGCAGGGATAGAATGAAGGGTAGAGCCACGAGTCGTAACACATCTGAAATGTAATGTCCACCGTTTAAAGTGCCGTCAATACGAACAAGAGGTGACTGAGACATGTAACCAATGGCACACCATACCATCACGCCGGTTGATACGCAAGTATGGCGATGACGAATATATGCTTCCAATATGCGTTCACCGCGATGTCGCCAAACACGGATGCGACCATCATGATGCTGTAAATAGAACCTGAATTCATCCGAAAAAATGACGTTTTGCCATTCGTGCACCCAGGTTCGTCGTTGAGTACACCATCGCAGGCGATCCTGTCTCTGATGCAGCGTCAACGGTAACCGCAGCCATGGTCTCCGAGCTGATAGTCCATGCTGCTGCAAACGTCATCGAACTGTTCGTGCAGGTGGTTGTTGTCTTGCAAACGTCCCCATCTGTTGACTCAGGGATCGAGACGTGGCTGCACGATCCGTTACAGCCATGCGGATAAGATGCCTGTCATCTCTACTGCTAGTGGTACTAGGACGTTGGGATCCAGCACGGCGATCCGTATTGCCCTCCTGAACCCACCGATTCCATATTCTGCTAACAGTCATTGGATCTCGATCAACGCGAGGAGCAATGTCGCGATACGATAACCCGCAATCGCCATAGGCTACAATCCGACCTTTATCAAAGTCGGATAAGTGATGTTACAAATTTCTCGTCCTTACACGAGGCATCACAACAACGTTTCACCAGGCAACGTGGGGCAACATCTGTTTGTGTATGAGAAATCGGTTGGAAACTACCCTCATGTAAGCACGATGTAGGTGTCGCCACCGGATCCAACCTTGTGTGAATGCTCTGAAAAGCTAATCATTTACATATCACAGCATCTTCTTCCAGTCGGCTAAATTTCGCGTCTGTAGCACGTCATCTTCGTGGTGTAGCAATTTTAATGGCCAGTTGTGTACCTGTTGGGTAAAACCATTGTTAATAGATTTTTTTTAAAGGATGCATGAATTCATATTGGCCCGGCACCTCACCTCTCCTTCACAACTTCTACCACACTTGTTATATTAATGGCGATGTTGACGGAATGGAGTACATACAGACTCTTTCGCCTCTTGCGGTGGAGTACAAAGAATGAAGTGGCTCGCTGAATGGGACAGGTAATTTGCAACGACAATCGGGCGGAGAGGAGCGGGTCGCAGCCACGGAGCGCAAACCGCCGTTCCGGGTTTGCGTGTCCGCATTGTGACGCGTGACAAAGCGAGGGGGAGGCGTCGGCGTCAGCCACGGGCGCCGTGGCGCCGCAGCGCGTGTGTCTGCCACAGGCGACGCCGGCGCGGCTCGCGCTCACACGCGGCTCTGTTGCGATTTCAGCGCCGATCAGCTCCGCCGGCCGCCAAGCAGACTGGAAATGATTGCCCACCAACAGTACGTTAAGTACAGACTTAGCATCGAGTGGCAGTTAAAGCAAACACTGCGGTTTAAGTCTGCTCCAGCAAGAGATATTGTTTACGACGCTTAGTAATAGTGACAAGCCTCGGTTTGTAACATTAGCTTGAAGACAACAGCCTGTTTTAAAGAGGTTTGACTTATATGTACAAACTGGAGAAAAGGACACCTGACGAATACGTCAGAATAGTGCAGCTTAGGTAGGGCTCGTCGAATCGAGTAAAATTTGCCACGTAACTATTTGTGGGTTTATAGCCCCAGAGCCCCAGCCAATAAGTGTTTAACTCACAGGTAATACACTAATAGATCCCCGTAACATTTTATACTATTTTACGTAGAGTTGCTAAGTATTGTTTGATTACTCACTCATCCCAAAACTGGATTTTCTTGAATACGAGACGATACTTTTGCCATGGACTTCCTGAAGCCACTGTTCTTCTCAGTAGGCAATGCCCCTCCATTTGCACGTTACATTGGGCGCAATGTCGTCTGAATTCATTAATATAGTGAATTTGGCCCAATGATTAACTTGAAATGCTCATCGCAATCCGGCTGTAGCGACTTTGTTATGACTAATCAGGGAATGACTTTCATCACACATTTTATAAACACACATCTTAAGCAAGACAGTTATTGTCGATCATCACAGGAGGTGGAAAAGAGAGGCACACTGCTTGGAAAGAAAGAGCCAAGCGACGTACTCTCCAGGCGTACTGACTTCACACTCTGGAATTTTGGTAATCATTTTAATGCCGTGGTTACTATGGTGGACTGTTTCTTAAACATCTCTCTGTGCATTATTTAATTAGCAAAAAGGACGTGCCTTAGGAATTACGTATCGTGGAAGCTCCCCTAGAAACATTAGAACTAAAACACTCGCAACTACTGGGAAAAGGAAGTCAGCAGTCACATCTTTTCCTTTCATGCTAGTCGTATCACAGGTGGCTACAGTGAGTCACCAGTGTCTTGAGTTGGGTTTATCCGGACATTTATCTGTGATCTCCAGCCATGTTCCTGTAGAAAGGCTTTCCAGAGGTCGCCGTTAAAAGCATGGACAAGGGCTGCTTTTACCAGCGGCCTACGCAGTGGCTGTGGCGTCACATTGTGTCTTCTAGGTGTCCTGTGGTGAGGATTTCAGCCATGGAAGATGGTGTGTTGTTCTAAAATTCTCTTTTCCCTCAGAACTGCATCTTGTAGCTTGGATCAGTGAAGTTACCTGCATGCAGTTACTAGAGTGAGTGTTAGTGGTTTACGTTCACGAACTGTTTGTTTATTCGCTTCACTTTGCCTATCAATAGAACTTGTACATTTTCATGTAACTATGTTGTGTGACATTGAGTTAACCAGAATTGCTTCAGCAATTCAATGTTGGTGTTATTTGTTTAACACCTTACATATCACCCCCCCCCCCTTTTGCAATAATTTTTGTACTGGAGTTACACAATGGTATAAGCGTTGTCTAAGAAATTATAATTTTTCTCAAGCATTGAATATTGTTCAGCCACTTGGTCCAGTACTTACTCTGTTTCATTCTTTTGGTTATATACTTTAATTTTTAACGTGGTTAACTTTGTTATCGATTTAATTCTCTCCCTTAAATGAAGACTATACGTTTTTAGTCTGTTATCAATTTCTTTTTCTTATTTATTTAAATGAGTTGTGTGTATTTTAGATTTTATATCGAAGATGAGGACCTTCTCACATCGATCTTTTAATACTATTTTCTCAAAGAATTAATATTTAAATAACCGTAAGGAAGTAAAATACATTATATATAATCCAAATATGCGGTGTTTACATTCTGCTGTTTATTTGGAAAATTTTATGATTTTCACAACTAATGTAACTAACACTAATTTAAGCACCAGAATAATTCTTTAGCAAATCCCACTCATGTCAAAATTATGATTTATGCAAACTTCAAAAGTATTACAGTCGCAAATATTGTTCAGACACATAAATTATTCTACAAAAAACTACTCTAACAATGTCGTTTTTAAGAAATGTTGCTGAGCCGTGCAGCGACTCGTGCTACACCTTGTGTTTCGATTGCATTGGTTTTCCTTTTCTTCCCCCTGACATGTTTGTTTGATATGTTGTCTGTCACTATGTGGCTGCTTGGTTGTCTTTTCCCTCTGCTATCGATATCTGCGTTTTCGCTTCCAGGAAACTGCTAACCTCGTGTGGTGTCGTGGAAGTAGGGACTTTGCGCGCAGAGTGTGTAGAGGACACGGGAGGGCAGTGTGGCTCTCAAGCGCGGACCAGGCGTGGTCGGTTGTACCGAGTCGCCACGTGGTGTATGTCGGTTGTGTGTAATGAGCAGGTCGAGTTGACAGAAGAGCTACCTGCGTGTTGGTTGGATACAGAATCGCCCCACGAGTAGTTGCTGTTCATTTCGCCTTGGTGGGACGTTAACAAGCTTCTTTAAATCCTCCGTTTCCACACTGAAGTTTAAAAGGACACCTAACATGAAGGAGCAGTCACTATCTGTCAACGCTGCATAGAAGACGTTAACTCCGGTGACAGAGCGTGTTATCGCGTGACTGGTGTGTTGGGTACGATGGCGACGTGTGCGCGGTCGGATGTGTGGATCCTTGCCATCGGACGTCGTGTACTGCCTGTTCGAGCATAATTGCGAGTTATGTTCGTGGAAGGTTTAATCATTAAGTAATAATTTTGTGTAACCAGCGTCTCTTCTGCCTTGCGGCCTCCAGCGACCGGGCTTCCTGTCCCTGGCACCGGTGTAATTGAAGACAATGATCTTTCCTCCTCCTCTCGTTACTGTCCGATGGGAGGTGCAGTTTAGACAGTTTGTTTCGCTATTCTTTCGTGGGTTATGAGTAAATTCATGCTTCTTGTTGGTTGATCATGTGGTCGCTCGTTCAAGACCGTGTGGTGTTATGTTTCCTTGCATGAGGATAGCTCTAATTCTTTCAGCAAATTAAGCCATCTTGTAACAAGTTTCCGCTGCTTAAAAGTCGGTGCAGTGACCAGCCTGAGAGTGGCAATTATGTTCATGGGCGAATTTAAATTTTTCAGTATTATGTCTAGCTTGAGCATCCCTGGGTGGGTGATTTGTGGCCGCCTTACACGGGGCCGTCAGATCTGTTATGTTCTAATGATATTCCAGGACACTTTTGTTTAAAAATTTTTTTAAATTCCTCCAAGTTTTTAAATTCCTTTTATTGCCATTAATCGTGTGTTTGCTGAGACCTGTTTAATTTTTTTAATGGCGGTGTTGGTAGCTTCACTACCTCACCGTACTTTATTAACAAAGTTCTGTATTTACTTTAATAGCCTGTTTACTAATGTTCTTTAAATTTTTTAAACTGTTGTATTGCTATAAATTACTTTGATTGGAGTTAGCGGCGTGTTTTAAAAGGTAGTTTATTGCCGTACTGCTAGCTTCTGTGATTTTTCAAATTTCTCTTAAATTGTTGTAATGCTATAAATTTCTTGATTGCCGTTAGCGGCGTGTTTCAAAGGCTGTTTATTGCCGTACAGCTAGTTTCTGTAAGACACGAATAAAACATTTGTGAAAGTCTCGACAGTAAACTACTAGAAATTTGGCCCCGTTTCCCAACTCGTGGTGTGGCTTGTAGTAACCGTAACCACTGTCAGTTGCATTGATAATTATGCATGAATGAATTTAAAAAAAAATATTACTCATAGATAGTAAATTAACTTCACAAAAATGTTATCTTTCAGACCTAATATACGTGAACAAGTTCTCTTTTTATCATATTATTCTAATTTCTTTACAAAAAGGTTTCTCCTGCCTTGTTCATGATACTAAGATTATGAAAATACGGTTATACAGTTATTATTCAGACACTTAAGATATTGTACAGAAAGATGTACATTGTAGCAAATCGATATGAATACGTCGAATTCTTATGTTAATTGTTGTACTTTTTGCAGCTTTTTCACTATCTGATACTGATCTTTATCTAATCTCTACCACCATTTTCACATGGTGTCTACGAATGTTATTGCTTGAGTTTGGCGGCGAATGTCTGCACGAAGCTGAAGGACTTGTGCTAGGTACTTGTCGGCAACTCGTTAGGTGGTCAGCATCGTTCTTTGTCAAATTTTGCAACAGGATGTTGCCGTAGTTTGGTGTTACCCTCATAATGACTTTTTGGTGCAGATTCTCGTGGAGTATTGATTTTGAAAACTTGTATTACTCCCCTCAAGGCATTGCTGAAGTTATTTATATTTTAGTACCACTTCGCAGACAACTAGTTTACAATAGGATGTGTATTTGGAAAAGTGTATCTTGATATATTTTCACCCATATTCTCTCTTCAAAATCAGGCTTGGGACTCTTCATCTTATGTTCTTCCAAGCATCTTCCTTTCTTCAGACTGCATCCTTGTGTGTTCTCCGGCAGCATATAGGAAATTTTTGACTACTAGTTTCTTTGAAGTTTTACGTCCTTTAGTGTTTCAACCAATGATTAGGATGTGTAGTTCAGCACTGATAGACTGATTTTCCTTCACTTCAGTATAATATCGCAGTCTGGTGGCAACAATGCGATTCTACACATATTTTTTTGCCAAACTGTGCCTCAGCCAAGCTAGGGTTTCAGCGAGGTGTTTGGTCTCTAGTCCACGCACTTGTTGATGTTTCATTTGTTTTGTGGCCCTTCATTCCCTGCAGTCCTTCTGACTTGAGTATCGGTCGAAAGTGAATTTTCGCGAAGCCTGGACCCAACGTCGATCCTCTGCTTCTCACCCACCCTCCTTGTATTTTATAATGGCAAGATTGCTACCGCAGTTACGTACAAGTGTTGGCTTGGTTACAAATCGCCACCTTTCTAGCGCCCTTGCCGGTGTCTCCGCATCATAGAAAATCGTTGATCTCGTCCATTCACGTCCCATATACATTTTCAGCGGTCGTCCGTCGCACTGACATGATCAACTGACAATTGTTTCTTGCAGGAGGTCGAGTACAAAAATCTTTCCTTACAATCTACCTTATGCCTAATACCTAATTTATGCCTCTTAAGAAATTCTTTACATGGTTCGACGTCCTATCTCTGTGTTACAGTTCTAGTTTCACTATCAGGTTCCAATTTTTTCCTGGTATCTTGAGCTAATGAGATTCCTTATGTTCGTCATGTGTGGTGTCATGGTGTGGTATGTTAGTGCGTCATGCTATTAGATCATCACCTTTGCAAACTCTCCATATCATGTTAAAGGCTGCATATACAAATTTAAAGTAATCCTCAGGTATCTGTCTCCTATTTTCCTCAGACTTCTGGTCACGTCCTATCTCAAACATACTTGATGGCTTCTTTGATGTATTTACTGATGCCTATTAGTGATCATTCATCATGCGTTTTAATATGGCTTTTATGATAGTCCTAAACCCTTACCTAACTCATTCTATGCTTGGTTCGTTCTGTATATACCATTTTGTGTGAATGGCGGAACATCGTTCCTTAGGTCTGGAAGGCTCTTCAACCTATGTTTGACACTGTACCGCCCTGGCTCAAAGAGAGATGTAATGCTCTCAAATGTTACGTTACCCTTTCCCATGTCCAGCGCCTGTTATGACGTCCACCGTTAATTTCGGTATGATAACGAAATTGGCTTCGATCTGTTGACCTTGGCATGTGAGAGTTAACCTTGTTTGTTTATTGATATCCACAGCATGATATCCGATGGGAACCTTCATTTTAATCTTCTTCGGTTTCACGATCGGTAATTCATTAGAATTTCATTCGTTAAATAAATTATCCGAAATTGCTGTTAGTTCACTTCCGCTGTCTATGATGACATTAACTGGGATATTCGCTACCATGTCCTTCACAACTGGTTGAATTTCGACCAGTTTGCTCTGTTCTTCCTCATGTCCCAGCATTAAAGCATCCTGTATTGGATCATATGTGAGTCGTTTCAGGATTTTCACCTGTGAAATCGAACCTTCTTTCGGATATGGCTCGATCGTTATCTCTCTCTCTCTTCTACACCTTCTTCTTCACATTTAACTCCGTCTTCCCTCAACTACATCTACCGCTTCTTCCTCCGTGGAAACTACCAAATAATTGCATCTAAATGCCCTTATATCTCTGTAACTTCCATCATTGTACACATAGCAACCTGTGCCCAATTGTAATTTATTTTCTACTCCCTTCGACTGCGCATTATTCTCCTTGGGTTCGTTTTCCTGGTCTCAGCCTCAAATAACACTGCAATTCTAATTACTTCGTCGCTATTCTCTTCTCCGATTGCGCCTGCCGCTGTTAGTTCGTTTCTTCATCGGTATCCTCCCACTTACTTTCTCCCCAGCATGATGTTGTTTTCCTGCCTTTGTTTGGTCCCTACGATCCTACTTCCTCATTTATTTCCTGTCGTAAGAAAATGTTTAGTTCCCCCAACTCTATGTCATTTTCTTGGAATAGGCTCTCCCTAGTTTCAGTATTAAATAACTCTGCAATGCTAAATACTTTACCTCTTATCCCGACTTGTGTTATGCTTGCATCATTTTGTTCCCGCAGTCCGATTTTTTGCGAAATTCTCCCAATTATTTCCTGCCCGACCTGCCTTTTGCGATGTCTCGACTTCTTTCGGTCCTTGTGGTTCTGTTCCTTCATCTTTCACCTCTCGTGATATGGTGTATATCCTCTTATTACATTGCTGCTGCTTGCTACGGTAGGTGTGCTGTTCTCCTTGACTTGGGTACTGTCTCGTCAGTTGGTACGTTTTTCGGGGTTTCGTGGCCTTATCTCTACGTCTTCTTTCGGTCGTTCCTGGCTTTGTTCGACTTGGTGGTAATTCGTCGGCCTGTTTGTCCTGCAATACCCATTGGCATTACCGTTCTTCCCCCTGTAACACTTACTGCCATTTCTGGGTGGATAAACATTGCCATTTCTTGTTCCGTTCCCATAACCGTTTCTTTGTTGGAATCTATTGTCACTTCTCTGAGCGAAGTTATCACGTGCTCCGTAAAAGCTGACATTCCTTCGTGCGGTCTCTGGCGCATTTCGCGGTCTTTCATTCATGTTTTCCCGCGCGTTTCGTTTTTTCTTGAGTCATCTTCCGAGAATATGAATTGTAATTCCCTCAAAATTCCTTTGAAGGCTTCCACTGTATTGCCTCCACGCCCTACCAATGACTGGTGGTATTTTACCGGCAGCTTCATGGTACAAAATAATTGTTCAAACGTCTCTGAGCACTAGGGGACTTAACAACTGAGGTCATCAGTGCCCTAGAACTTAGACACTTAAACCTAAATAACCTAAGGACATCACTCACATCCATGCCCGAGGCAGGATTCGAACCTGCGACCGTAGCGATCGCGCGGTTCCAGACTGAAGCGCCTAGAACCGCTCGGCCACAACGGCCGACTTCATGGTACACAATTTAACCAATTCTCCATAGCTGTATGGCAATCAAAACGTTTCTTTTTCTTTGCTATTGCTTCGAAAAATTTTACAGGGTTCTTCTCTTCGGAATCCTCGGAGTATGGATTTTGTAATAGTTCACATATCACGCTATCTTGCGCTTCACTCGTCCGGTAGCGTGAGAGGAACTTATCTCTGAAATCTTCATATGATCCACGTGTAGCTGCTACGTTTTGCATCGTTTCTGCTACTGTTCCAGGCATGTACGCACATATAAAGTCTAGTGTGTGAGCTAATGTCTATTGTTCTGGTAGTCCCACTTTGTATTGAACAATGAAGCTTCTGTGAATGCAGTGAGTTTCCTTCACAGAAATGCTGAAACTTCCTTTCCTATGGGGGTATGAACATTGTCGTACCTCGTCATGGTACCGTACGAATTTCGAGAGGCCTCGCCGCTTCTGTTCCCAATCATTTGACGTGTTGGTATTCAGGTTGTGATAAATCCATTGGATACTGTCCACTGTTACTTTCGCCTAGTCTGGCATGATATTGTCACAATGGAAAGCAATAACTTTCTTCCATCGGCTCTGCGCGAGTGTCGGTATGTTTTACGGTATAGCCTTCGCGCCCTTGCATTTCCATGTCGGCCGGCCGGTGTGGCCGTGCGGTTTTAGGCGCTACAGTCTGGAACCAGGTGACCGCTGCGGTCACAGGTTCGAATCCTGCCTCGGGCATGGATGTGTGTGATGTCCTTAGGTTAGTTAGGTTTACTTAGTTCTAAGTTCTAGGCGACTGATGATCTCAGAAGCCGCATAGCGCTCAGAGCCCTTTCCATGTCGCGTATTGGCCCAGTGGCTTGCCTGGCTAACCTTGCCACTTCATCATGTGGTCACAATTGTTCCGATAATTATGCTTGTGGTACCCAATGTCTTCGTGGTGTCGTCTGCTCTTCGTGAGTTTCGGAACGTGCCTGTGGCATCGCAGGTAGTCGGTTGAAACGCGTATGTACTCGGTAGCAGCGATGGCGAGGCATGACAGAATCTCTGACCAGAGAGTTATTTATCGTGGCTAGGCTGCGCTTGACCGCGCGAGAGTTCAGTTCAGTTGCGAGAAAGTTGTTGTACGTAGCGAGTCGCGAGAGCATGTAGTAGCGCGCGAGAGACAGTCGCAGTTGTGTTTGAGGCGTCGGCGGGCGTCGACATGGGGCTCTGGTGAAGGTTCAGGACGAGGTGTGTTTTTAAATAAGGTAATGAAGCAGCATTGCGCTCATCTGATAATGTAATGTATCTTAACAGTAATTAATTTGTTCAAGAATCGCCCCAATAATAATTTTGTTCTGAAAGCAATTTTTTAAGAAAATAATCATTACAATTGAGACAATACTTCCTATGCTTTTCCTGCCAGAATCAATTTATCAGATTTGCACAAGGGCCTAAGGTCAGCGCAGATGACCTTATAAAATTTATGAGGTTCATCATAACATTAATTTTGTGGGGACTTAATATTTTTGCACATTGTTATTATCGTTGAGTTTTACTACTGTGGGAAGCTAACATTTGGCTCTATTTGCATTTTCATTCAATTCATATTATTTAAAAATAATTACAGGGAGGTTACACTTGGCGACCCTGCCAGGATCGTATTTCTTTGAGAATCTTCTGAAAAGTAGTCAGATATCTGCTCTTATTTACTTAATATAATTAGCATTTGGCGCAACGCTTTTACTAATTTTATGACCTTCTTTCCTCAGATCATCGGCAATTCGTTGCTCTGTTGTATTTGTGTTTGTTGCTTTTTGCATTGTGCTTATTTCATTTGTGAGTAATTGTGACTATTGTGAAAATGCCGCGAAAGACTGTGAATAGTGTATCGCGAGGTATTATGAATGAAATTACCGACTTAAACAACTTCACCGATAGTACTTGTAACACGCAGTGTAATGATGACAATCCTGCGTTCACTGACAATCAGTGCGTTCCAACCACTCAAGATGATTTTTGTCTTAATGATGAACAAACGAACTCGATTGTGTCCTCTGTTAATTTGAAAACAATTGATGACGCGGGGCGCCCTATTGTAATGAGCGCTGCCCAGCTTAACACACCCGGTTTGGAAAATTCAAGTAACGCACAGACAAATTTTTCTAATGAAAATGGACAGTGTACTGAAAGTACGACGGATTTATTTAATTCCGAAATAGTGACTGACAGTGCACATTCGACTGGCAAACCTTTTTGTAAATCCCAGAACAACCAAATGGTTACAGAAAGCGAGACAATTCTAGATCCACCAATAAATAGCACAGAGAATAGAAATGCTAATTTTGTGTCGGATCCAATTATGGCATTGTTGCTACAAATGAGTAATCAACTTAATGAAAATCGGGAAGATTTCAAACAACTTAATGAAAAACAAGACAGAGTGAAAAGTTAGACAACAATTCCAGACAGTTAAATGAAAAATTAGACAACAATTTCAGACAGCTTAGTGAACAAATTAGAGCCGTTGCCGCACAATGTCATGATACTAAGGAACAATTACGCGAGGAAATTGACAGCAGAACTTTCGCGCACAATGGATGAAAAGATAGATGCGAAATTCGACCAACAGAACACTCACATTGGCGAACGTTTTAATCACCACATACAAAACAGTGATACGCGTTTCCGCAAATTCATACAGGATCAAAATAAAGTAAAACGTCAAGTAATGGCAACAATCACAGCACAGAGACAGGAAGAAAAACGTAAATTGTTCGCGAAAGCAAAGACTTACGTAGACAACAATATTGCTACAGTGTCTGACGAAATTAATACCATCAAACAGTCGAACACAGAATTATGTGACGAAATTTCCGATCTTAAATCGAAAACAGACACATACACAACAGATTTTCAAACAGTGACCGACGGACTCGAACAATTACAGCTAACACAGGATTCCGATGTCGTCAAAGCTGACGTTAAAAAACTGAACGAAACTACACGGTAATTGCAAAAACAGATTAATGCCTCAGACACTAAAGCCGATGATCAGGTAAAAATACTGACTGAAAAATATGATGAATTGGCCAGTCGTATCGATGTTATCGAAAGTACTAATGACAATAAATCAGAAGATACTGCACCGGTTTCATTTAGCCAAACACCTGAATTTCAAAATTTACAGCAGACAATTAATGAGATCGATTCATCTAATAACACCTTACGTAGAAAATTGTCAAGTTTACAGCAAGAAGTAGCAGAGATAAAAAATCTTTCAGTTAATAACACATCACAGCAGACGCCACTTTCTGAACATTTGTCAGACTCACGCAGCGCGTATAATTTGGGTAACCTACAGAGAGTACGCAACTTGAAATCCGAAATGACACAATCAGATTCTCTCACAAACCTGAACGTGTTCTCAAATTCAGTGAAGAGAACATAGATAACGAGCAAATTATATCCGTAAGAAAATCGAAGGAACTTAATAATGACAGAGTGCAAATACACGATTTGAACTGTATACGACTATTTATTTTTGTATTTTCACCACTATTACCTGTAATGCAGAAACTAGCTTTGAACTGGATACGACAATTTGCTCTTGAATTTTTATCAACATTTCGTGTAATACAGAAACTGCAATTAGCATGGATACACCAATCTGCTTTCGGATTTTTACCGCTATTGCCTGCAACGCAAAAACTAAAGTTTATTTGCAGCGCGTAATTGACCTCAGGGGATTCGTTACGCTTTAATGAATATGTGCCGTAGCGTGCATAGGGCCCCGAGCTGTAGTAGTGCTGTTTCATCTTTAGTTTTCTGCACTGCTGCCTTCTCTTCTACTATCCTTTATATCTATCAAAACAGCTCTGTAACTATTGCTCTATTTAGGGTCAAGAAATATGACTAATGAAAACCCGATAAGACAAGTTTTTACCGAAAGTGACAGTTCTCTTTAGGCACTCCAGAACTACCGCCGTAATTTTAATATCAGATAAAAATTTAATCATCAGTATGTGTAAAATTAACAGCAAACGCATTTTTTGGTAACAATAGACGTTTTTCATCACAACAGTATGAAAGTCAGCCGGTTAGCATACCTAACCAACAATGCAGTCTACAAGGTCAACCAAGCTTTAATGTTTCGCCGCGTGCACCTATAGTCCCAGCTACAACAAATAGTAACTCACGGCAGCAAGGAAATAACTACGTATAGAAACATACTATTTCAATTCCTATCGCAAATGCGCCGTATAGAAGTGACTGTCACGACAGACGTAAAAATAATGAGGACAATTTTCAGCGTACATCTAACAACAGTCGGTGATACCAACGGCAAAATTATCCAAAAGAACCTATTCTCATGAATGAATCCGACAGTAGGTATCATCCAGAGCGTAATACGTCTGGAGAAGTAATAGAACAGTTCAATTAGTAGAAATGCCACGACATCCTCCTGAAAATAGTAACACGTCAGATAGAATCTGACTAGATACTGTACAGGTCGCATCTTCCAGTAACGTAAGCAATAATTTTTACACGCAGAATCTTGTTCTCGAGAATGTTACTTGAAATATGCTTTGTTGAATGCACCACTTTTATCGCACCCAGATCTTACCAGAAATTTTTCCATTGCCACCGACAGTTCTAACACCGCTTTAGGCGTACACATTTTTCAGGAAATTGAAGAAGATGGTTGTACAGTAATTAAAAACATCGCATTTGCAAGTCGCATTCTGTCACCTGCTGAACGAAATTATTCTGTTACAGAACTGGAAACGTTATGTGTTGTTTGGGCTTTTACGAGATTTCGGCACTTTCTTCAAGGCAGACACACCACCGTTTACACAGATCACAGAGCGATACAATTTTTACTTTCCACAAAATTTACACACGACAGGTTAAGCAGATGGAAACTTTATTTACAGGAATTTAATTTTACAATTGTTCACATTCCCGGCACACAAAATGTTATAGCAGACGCACTATCTCGTTCTCTCAACAATAATCAGCAAGACGTCGCAACCAACTTCTGCAAAGCAAATTTCAGCGTGATGTACAACCAACAAGTTGCATTTGAAAATTTTATTTCGTCATTACAGGACATAGCAAAAGAGCAAAGTAAAGACAATGTGTGGAAATTAAAGACCTTTGGCAAGACAAGAATAATGTTACGATTAGAAACCATTACACTGTACGCAATGACATTCTGTTTCGCCGCTCTCATCCTGACAGCAACAATTAGTTATTATGCATTCCTGACGAACTGGTTAAGAAATTAATCTGGTACACT
This sequence comes from Schistocerca serialis cubense, assembly GCF_023864345.2. NCBI lineage: Eukaryota > Metazoa > Arthropoda > Insecta > Orthoptera > Acrididae > Schistocerca > Schistocerca serialis. The sequence goes on from NC_064644.1 coordinate 68,160,887, forward strand.
CATTTAAGTTATGCACATTACGGAGCTAGAAAATGTTTTCTTATATTGAGACAGAACTGTTATTTTACCAACATGGAGAAACGTATACGACGAGTTTTAGCGTAATGTAAAATTTTCCGGAAAGCTAAGTCAGACACGACTTCACATATTCCTCCATTATATTCCATTGTACCTGTTAAATTGAGACATATGGCCGCTGTAGACATTTTTGGTCCGATTCCGAGAACTAACAGAGGTTTGTGCTACATCTTTGTCGCTGTTGAACTCACTTCAAAATTTGTTACTTTCACTCCGTTACGCAAAGCTACTGCTAAAACTGTTTCGAAAGCATTTGTAAAACATTTTCTATTTCATGTAGGGCATGTGACAATGGATCACAATTTCGTTCTGCTATATGGACACGCATGTTACGAGCTAGAAACATTTCTCCGATCTATATATCCAAGTATCATGCTTCTTCGAACCCTTGTGAACGATTAATGAAAGAAATTCGTAAACTGTGTAAAATATACTGCCACAAAAAACATATTGATTGGGACACACACATTCTCATTCCAAGATGTAATTAATTCCATTCCAAATGAATCCACTATGCTATCTCCGTCTGTTATACTGAAAAACATTGAACCACCAAATAAAATTACAGAATTAGTAAATTTTCCTACATCTCGTCGATTACGACACCACGAAATAATTGACATTGCGCTGAACAACATCAAACGTGCCACAGAGCGCCGGAGAAGACAGCAAAAACAGGCTTGTACACGCCGAGACTTTCACGTTGGATAGAAGATATTAGTACGTACACACTATTTATCCAGCAGAATAAAAGGTAAGTGCAGTAAATTTGAACTTCTATATGCAGGTCCATATCGGAATCGCAGCATTCCTCACCCTAATGTTGTACACGTCGAAACTCTGACAACCAGAAAAAGTAAAGGCAACCACCATGTCTTTAACATTAAACCCTTTATTGAATGAAGGCACTTTATGATTTAACATGCTATGATGCCATTTACACATTTTATGACTGTTTCTGCAATTATATTCACATAACTACTTATTGATGATTATCGTATTTTTTCTTGGCAAGTGCCCGGCAAGGTAAGGTTAGCAGGTCGCTTTTCTTGTTACACATCAGACCGTGCATGTTTTTTGCCTAGTGACATACTAATTTTCTTAAATTCTCTCTCCATTAAAGTTTTTAATTCTCGCCTCTATAAACTACACAACATACAAGCTGAACACAAAGAAGGTCATATTTCTTGTCATCATTTTTTTATGTATGTACGATTGTTTCTTGTTTGTTTGTACGCACTATGAAATGGTTAAGATATAGCAAACACCAGTTGACTTTGACATTTTTTGCCCTATGATATCTCAACATGGTGACTGTTTTACATTCTTTTTGTTTTGCTGCTGCATTGTGATATTCTGTGTACATTTTTGCCTTTGAACACTGTCTATGCTTTTGACATGATACGTTTTCTGTCATGTTATGTTGTATGCTTAATTATATTACCATAAACCAGTCATTATCCAGTGAGTATATGATGTAAATGCACGACATTAATCTTGTTTATCATTTTCAGAAAGAAATAACGTGTAAAGGAAATAAATTAAACAGAAATGGGAATTTCACTTACGAAATAGACGAAAGAAGATACAAAAACCTTATGAGGAAGAGTAAATGGATCAGAATTAACAAGCATTCACAAGAATATACTATACATCGTAGAATAGAATCTTTCAGAATACGAAGCGATTGATGCAGGCTGTCAGACAGAACTGCACATCTTAGTATTAGTGATGAAATATGCTAGAGATAAGGAATAGTTATGTAATGAGTAATGAAGTGACTCTTTTGCAGATGAAAATGAATGCTGATGAATAATGATGAAGAATATGCTACTATGAATAATGAAGTTTTTCTTTACAGGTGATGATAATAATGGTCTTATGATAATAGGGATAATGAAGCGATGGATAATAAAGTTTTTTCTTTACAGATGAGGATGATGTTGAAGTTTATGTATTTATGCTATGTAGTTATTTAAGTATATGTTGTAGTTTTTTTTGACAGTATGTTTTATATCGTATGGTATGATGACTGAAGGTTTTGGAAAGGACAGCTAGAGAACAAATATTTTTATACACATTTCGCTACCTGTTAATTCGAAGTTCACTACTTTTCAGCATAAAATGCGTTTCTCCTTTCAGCTTAATAATCCATTTTTCTTATATACTTTTGCATTAGAAATTATTTATGAAATTAATGTGCTATAAGCAGTTGTTCATTAAATCTGTGTCATTTATGAATGTGATAAAATATACTCTACTTGTTTCATAACCTTGCTACAGCTGACTCATGACAAATGACATTACACATTTTCATTTACAGGAACAACCCAGAAGCAATTTTTTTTCTTTTTCTTGCTTTCCCCTATAATTACCCAAAGCAATGTAATGCTAACAAAAAAAAATGTATTACCAGTCCCAAATAATGCTACCCATTTAAGAGTGTTCTTAATAATACTGATCAGCTCTGAATAGTATGTCAATTGAATACATGAATACTATGCGCATAATTTCAGTGAATAATACTTTTATTCTACTGTTCTCTGTAAAATGTTCTCTGTAAAGCGAATGACTTCTGATGATTTGCAAATGAGCAATCAATTTCAATGTTGTCTGTAAAACGAATGACTTCTGACGATTAGTAATTAAGCAACGAATTTCAATGTTATCTGTAAAACGAATGACTGCTTATGATTTGTAATTAAGCAACGAATTTCAATGTTATCTGTAAAACGAATGACTTCTGATGATTTGTAATTAGGCAACGAATTTCAATGTAAAACGAATGACTTCTGGTGATTTGCAAATAGGCAATCAATTTCAATGTTATCTGTAAAACGAATGACTTCTGATGATTTGTAATTAAGCAACGAATTTCACTGTTATCTGTAAAACGAATGATTTCTATGATTTATAATTAGGCAATGAGTGCCAACGTTCTCAGTAAAATGCCAAACAATGAACATTATTCTGTAATACGACATACATGGTACAGAAATGTTCAATAACTGGGCAATGAATGCCGCAAACTACTAATGTAATTTTCAGTGAAGACTAGTATGTGACTTAATGTCCTTCACCTTCTGGCCTAACTACCCTGAATTACTGCAATATCCATTTGTCCTGTATATCCTCATGATCATGGAGCACTATATTTGGTTTTTGCACTAATTCCACGTTGGTGTGCCTTGTAAGAGCGTGGTGTTGACACGACATGCTGTCCACCACCGTGAGCTATGGAGACGTTATTATGGTCCCACTGTTTGGTGTACCTGATGTACAGCCAAAATGATAACATGGAATATTACTACGACATTTTAGTGTCTTGGCTACGCTGATAAACACTTCTGGGAAAAGAACTTCAGATTGTCTCACTTGGTGTTGTACTTCTGTGGAAAGATATGGACTTTCAGTGCAGCTGCGTGCAACCTAAGTGCTACAACCATGACGCAATCCTTCCTATTCCTTTCCTAGTTCGTATAACATGAAAAAGTCATATACAGTGCGTGTGCATTTCCTTTCATTTGTTAATAAGATCAGTTGTCCTGAAATTACTAAAGACTTCTATAGTGCATGTGGACTTTATTACACTCCTTGATTTGTTTGTTTGTTGTAGAAAAATACTAGAGAGTATTACAGTGTGTGTGCACTTTATGTCATTTGTACTCATTATGTATACATTTTGATTTGCTGATATGTTCTGAACTGCAGTGCATGTGCACTTATGTCACTTGTCAACATGATTTTTTTGTTGTGAAAATGCTAAAGAGTTTTTCAGTGCGTGTGCACTTATGTCATTTGTTTTGTACTCACATTTTGTCATTGTCTAATATGTTTTGTACTTGATGCATGTGCACCACATTTAATTCATGTTCTACATCTGAATATTCTGTGAATTGTAAAAGTTAATTAGTTGCAAAAAATTTGTTGCATATGGCAAGTCCAAATGACTCACCATCGCTGCCAAGTTTTTGCCCCCCCCCCCCCCAGGTGAGGGTTATGAAACGCGTATGTACTCGGTAGCAGCGATGGCGAGGCATGACAGAATCTCTGACCAGAGAGTTGTTTATGGTGGCTAGTCTGCGCTTGACCGCGCAAGAGTTCAGTTCAGTTGCGAGAAAGTTGTTGTACGTAGCGATTCGCGAGAGCATGTAGTAGCGCGCGAGAGACAGTCGCAGTTGTGTGTGAGGAGTCGGTGGGCGTCGACATGGGGCTCTGGTCAAGGTTCAGGACGAGGTGTATTTTTAAATAAGGTAATGAAGCAGCATTGCGTTCTTCTGATAATGTAATGTATCTTAACAGTAATTAATTTGTTCAAGAATCGCCCCAATAATAATTTTGTTCTGAAAGCAATTTTTTAAGAAAATAATCATTACAATTGAAACAATACTTCCTATGCTTTTCCTGCCAGAATCAATTTATCAGATTTGCACAGGGCCTAAGGTCAGCGCAGATGACCTTATAAAATTTGAGGTTCATCATAACGTTAATTTTGTGGGGACTTAATATTTTTGCACATTCTTATTATCATTGGGTTTTACTACTGTGGGAAGCTAACATTTGGCTCTATTTGCATTTTCATTCAATTCATATTATTTATAAATTATTACGGGGAGGTTACACGGTTACCGAGTAATTTCTTCCCCGCCTGTGACTGGAGTTGTATTTGCGTGAAATCTTTTTTTCATTCCTTGTGAAATTTCTCGCATTTCTGGTGTCATTATTGACTCGGAAGTTTTTACGCATTCAGAGCTTCTATGATATTGATCACTTCGCTCTTGTATAGTTCGTAACAGTTCTCTGAGTTTTTCGAACTGATTCTTCGTTTTTGCTTCTATTCTCACGATGCGAGCATAGTATCCCTTCAGAACCGCTTTCGTGATGCGTTTTCGTAACACTATCTTAAAATATTTTGTCATGCTGTGCCCGCTACTTGGCCTGCAAATACGTTAACCTGTTTGGCTATCTTTGCAATTTTACCTGTCATCCCGTAATTGTTGCAGTTGTTTCGTCTGCTCTCTGTTTTGTATCGTCATGGTGCGCGTTAAATGCTGGATCATTTCCGAAAAATTAATAGGTCCTACTACCTTTTCTTCAAACGCGCTTCATTCTGCGTTTACATTCAGGTATCTGTCCGCAAATGACTTCAATGAACCATGCGGTGACACATGTCGACTTGTATTGACTGTATTCGGTTACGAGGTAGGTCTTATTACATATTCTATGGATACTAAGCCTTCAAGATGTTCCCCATGTTCCCCCACATCTGCGTTATGTTGGTCGTCGCTTGCGGCGCCGTGTTGCTCGGTATTTACGTCCTGCTGCACCCAAAGATCTATTTCTCGCCGAATTGTGTCGTCTGTTGTTCTGTCCTGAGGTTCTTGTATGTTATCGTGCTGGGTTTCAGTCTCAGTTCTGTCAACGCCTGATGTGCCATTACTATCCTTTCTGATTCCCATCTTTGCAATTTCAACTGACGCCCCCTACATCACATGATCATGCGTTCATAAGACCTCACTCGCTTCATAAACTTACTACCTCCACTCTTTCTCGAGTGTTGCTAATTCCCTTGGCACAATAACAATACTGTACCACCGTCACTCACGAGTTGGGACAGAACCAACTTAACAATGCTGTGTCGGTCACCAGTTCACTTGCAAGAAAAACTTTGAGCCAAGAGTGGCAGTACAGCTACACTGTGGGGATACTTCATATGTCTCTTAGTGCATTGCACGTCTGTCTCCCTAGCCACTAATATTTACCACTTGTTGATACAACACAAAAATATGTTACGAAAAAGTTTGTAAGGCGATTTTTTTTGTTCTAGTAATAACATATGGTTGACCACACTACGGAGGTATGTTATAGTCCCAGTGTGTGAAACTGCTTCTGATCTATCTTCCTACCACAGTTGCGCAAGGACGCTCTGTAAGTTTTTTAGGAATCTGATGTTGAACCAACTGCCTGCAAGATAGGAAGATACCATCTCACGGATGTAGATTATGGCTCTGAGCACTATTGGACTCAACATCGGAGGTCATCAGTCCCCTCACTCATGTAGAGTTCAGAAGAGTGCAGAGGTAAGGACAGTCAGCACAAGAAACATCTCGAAAAATATTGACCTTAAGATGATGAAACCGTACCTAATTATTAGATGCACTATTACGTCAATTCACATTAGATATGAAGGCATATTTCAGGAGGTATAAGCCATAAGACGAAGAACTACAAGAAGCTTCGGAAGCGCAGTACAGAAGATGTGCGATTCTCGACGAGCTAATAATAAATTTACACCTATGAAATGTAGTTTTGTCTGTGCACATTGCCCAAAACACCACAGCTGTATGTCAGAACTGTGAAGGTGACACGTAATAAAAGATTCTTAATAAAATAATTGTACGTGACAAAATATGCAACAAGTTAATGATATAGCTCTGTTCTGTTCATGGATTAGATGATTTTCTCGCATATAGGCCTAATGCAAATTGTAATAACTTTGTTTTCCTTATTATTTTCTGCTTAGCTGTGTTCTTAAATTTACTTAAGTATCATATATATAAAAGTTATTGTCTAATTTCGAAATAATGTTAAAGTTATTAAACTTATAGGCCTGAAATAATTGTTGTATCAATTCAAACGCTATTAGATGTTACATGCCTGCCATAATATTAAAGTTTTTGGGATTACTTCAACTTTGTAGCTATATCCTAGGTTTATAACTCGGAAATCGTAAAGCAACACAGAAAATTCACGGTGTCACCCATGGTCGATGAATCCTGTGCTCAGCGATGTCCAGGATACGCGCGCTCTGGCTCGAAAGTCAAACTTCGCCTAGATCTGCAAGGAAGTCTGCGGTGCATACACGACGCCGTACGAACCTGACACCTCTGGAGCGAGCCCCAATGCGTACACCGTACCGTCGCTGAACTAACTCCTCACATCTCTCTTCTGAAAAAGGGCTTTTACACTCTCCCTCTAAAATCAACACTGCCAAAAAAAATGTCAGTCACTTGCAGCGCCTCTGATATTCATCCTACTAATTCACATGGTAATATTCCGCTATGTCAACCGTGTAAACAAAAATTGCTGCACCTTCTACCTGCAGGAGATTGACAAAAGACACTGCCCCAAAAGAAAGGCTTGCCATCAGAAGCACTGATGCAAAAATGGCTCTGAGCACTATGAGACTTAACGTCTGTGGTCATCAGTCCCCTAGAACTTAGAACTACTTAAACCTAACTAACCTAAGGACATAACACACATCCACGCCCGAGGCAGGTTTGGAACCTGCGACCGTAGCAGCCACGCGGGTCCGGACTGCGCGCCTGGAACCACTAGACCACCGCGGCCGGCAAGCACTGATGCACTGCCACCAAATGTCTCTGATGCAAGTAGTAAATCTCTGAGGTCACCGTCCAAGCACTTATACACTCCTGGAAATTGAAATAAGAACACCGTGAATTCATTGTCCCAGGAAGGGGAAACTTTATTGACACATTCCTGGGGTCAGACACATCACATGATCACACTGACAGAACCACAGGCACATAGACACAGGCAACAGAGCATGCACAATGTCGGCACTAGTACAGTGTATATCCACCTTTCGCAGCAATGCAGGCTGCTATTCTCCCATGGAGACGATCGTAGAGATGCGGGATGTAGTCCTGTGGAACGGCTTGCCATGCCATTTCCACCTGGCGCCTCAGTTGGACCAGCGTTCGTGCTGGACGTGCAGACCGCGTGAGACGACGCTTCATCCAGTCCCAAACATGCTCAATGGGGGACAGATCCGGAGATCTTGCTGGCCAGGGTAGTTGACTTACACCTTCTAGAGCACGTTGGGTGGCACGGGATACATGCGGACGTGCATTGTCCTGTTGGAACAGCAAGTTCCCTTGCCGGTCTAGGAATGGTAGAACGATGGGTTCGATGACGGTTTGGATGTATCGTGCACTATTCAGTGTCCCCTAGACGATCACCAGTGGTGTACGGCCAGTGTAGGAGATCGCTCCCCACACCATGATGCCGGGTGTTGGCCCTGTGTGCCTAGGTCGTATGCAGTCCTGATTTTGGCGCTCACCTGCACGGCGCCAAACACGCATACGACCATCATTGGCACCAAGGCAGAAGCGACTCTCATCGCTGAAGACGGCACGTCTCCATTCGTCCCTCCATTCACGCCTGTCGCGACACCACTGGAGGCGGGCTGCACGATGTTGGGGCGTGAGCGGAAACGGCCTAACGGTGTGCGGGACCGTAGCCCAGCTTCATGGAGACGGTTGCGAATGGTCCTCGCCGATACCCCAGGAGCAACAGTGTCCCTAATTTGCTGGGAAGTGGCGGTGTGGTCCCCTACGGCACTGCGTAGGATCCTACGGTCTTGGCGTGCATCCGTGCGTCGCTGCGGTCCGGTCCCAGAGCGACGGGCACGTGCACCTTCCGCCGACCACTGGCGACAACATCGATGTACTGTGGAGACCTCACGCCCCACGTGTTGAGCAATTTGGCGGTACGTCCACCCGGCCTCCCGCATGCCCACTATACGCCCTCGCTCATTGTCCGTCAACTACACATACGGTTCATGTCCACGCTGTCGCGGCATGCTACCAGTGTTAAAGACTGCGATGGAGCTCCGTATGCCACGGCAAACTGGCTGACACTGACGGCGGCGGTGCACAAATGCTGCGCAGCTAGCGCCATTCGACGGCCAACACCGCGGTTCCTGGTGTGTCCGCTGTGCCGTGCGTGTGATCATTGCTTGTACAGCCCTCTGGCAGTGTCCGGAGCAAGTATGGTGGGTCTGACACACCGGTGTCAATGTGTTCTTTTTTCCATTTCCAGGAGTGTATTTTAGTGTGCGCGGGGAATCATCGTGGCTCGGGAACCCTACCTTCCAAAAATAGGCCGACTGCTTCGGTGACAGACTGTCGGACATACAGCAGCGCGGAGCTGTCACAGATTCAGAGAAGAACGTCTTACCACGTTAGTAGATACGCTCCTCTAAAGAATTAGGTCCTCAGCCTTCGAGTCCACAGATACCTGCAGATTCCGAAAAAAAAAAAATACTTTACAGACAGGGAACAATTTCGAGGTCCGTCCTGGCTGAGCGGCTGAAGATCGTAAAAGCTCTGCGGCCGTTGTCGCAACATGCCGGACCACGTTAGCAACACCCTACTGCTGGTCGCTTGACGACTCCCCGAGGTCTCTCCCCGGCCCCTGGGCAAACTGCCGCAACGAGAAAGCAGCCAGGAGCCCCCTCGTGCTCCCCGCCATTCTACCTGGGACTAGTCTCTTTTGCATTTCACAAATCTGGTTCGGGCTCTCAGGACTTGCCGTCTTCCAGTTCTCGAAATCAATGATGTAAAATGTCATTAGAACGTTTCCAAAGAGTCTGTGGAAAAATTATTTCCAAACGGAAAGTCAGGAGACAACGGGTAGGCAAGTATTCCTTTCGAGGTGATGTGTTAAGATAGGATCGGGAAAAACTATGAATTAAAATGGTTGACGTATGTAACTGGGCACAAATTTAAGAGTAGAGTGATATTGTACTACCAAAAACTGATATAAAGAAGTGCAAAACTGAACCAAAAACTGATGTATACAAAACTTTCTTCGTTCTTGTTGTTGTTGTGGTCTTCAGACCTGAGGCTGGTTTGATGCAGCTCTCCATTCTACTCTATCCTGTGCAAGCTTCTTCATCTCCCAGTACCTACTGCAACCTACATCCTTCTGAATCTGCTTAGTGTATTCATCTCTTGGTCTCCCTCTACGATATTTACCCTCCACGCTGCCCTCCAATGCTAAATTTGTGATCCCTTGATGTCTCAGAACATGCCCTAACAACCGGTCCCTTCTTCTTGTTAAATTGTGCCACAACCGCCTGTTCTCCCCTATTCTATTCAATACCTCCTCATTAGGTATATGATCTACCCATATAATCTTCAGCATTCTTCTGTATCACCGCATTTCGAAAGTTTGTATTATCCTCTTGTCCAAACTATTTAATGTCCATGTTTCACTTCCATACATGGCTACACTCCATATAAATACTTTCAAAAACGACTTCCTGACTCTTAAATCTATACTTTATGTTAACAAATTCCTCTTCTTCAGAAACGCTTTCCTTGTCATTGCCAATCTACATTTTATATCCTCTCTACTTCGACCATCATCAGTTATTTTGTTCCCCAAATAGCAAAACTCCTTTACTACTTTAAGTGTCTCATTTCCTAATCTAATTCCCTCAGCATCACCCGACCTAATTCGACTACATTCCATCATCCTCGTTTTGCTTTTGCTGCTGTTCATCTTATATCCTCCTTTCCCAAGACACTGTCCATTCCGTTCAACTGCTCTTCCAAGTCCTTTGCTGTCTCTGACAGAATTACAATGTCATTGGCGAACGTCAAAGCTTTTATTTCTTCTCCATGGATTTTAATACCTACTCCAAATTTTTCTTTTGTTTCCTTTACTGCTTGCTCAATATACAGATTGAATAACATCGGGGAGAGGCTACAACCCTGTCTCACTCAATTCCCAACCACTGCTTCCCTTTCATGCTCGCGACTCTTATAACTGCCATCTGGTTTCTGTACAAATTGTAAATAGCCTTTCGCTCCCTGTATTTTACCCCTGCCACCTACAGAATTTGAAATATTCCCGTGTTGCTTTGTATGACAGTACGAAGAAAGTAGAGTTGACTGGAATACTCTTTCTTCGTACTGTCATACAAAGCAACAATGCTCACCCTGGCTACAATGGAGCCCTATGTAATCATACGTAAACTGTTATATACGCTGGTTCCAAAAGTTTTCTACTGTTACTGACGTGTTTCCCATATTAGAGGTTATTCTACAGTAGCAAAACACTGAAACTACAATTATGGTCGGAAGTAAATAGAGGAATTTGATCATAGGAGACATACCAGTGTGAAAAGTCACTTACTTAGTGCACTAACGACAGAGCTCTAGGAGCTGCGCTCATTGTATTCTTCATGCACCTGTGCAGATGTTTAGCCGTTAACCATTATCAGCCAATAGATAGAAGAGACAGTTGTCTACGCCAGGGGTTTCCAACAAAATCTTCTCGAGGACCCCCTCATCGGGCGCAATTGGTACCTTGTCATATCACAGTATCAAGTACCTTAAAGAGCCAAATTAAGTGTCTTTTTATACGGGTTTTTGTTTTTGGTACTTAGAGAAAATATTGAGATATTCATTATTGAAAAAATATTGAGCTTAAAATTTATTCAATTTAGCCATCAATAAATTTTTGATTACTGATCAAAATCTTTGTTTTCAAATCTGGGTGTTTAGTATAGGAAACTCCTTAAAAAAATAAAAATTGAGTATGAACTGAAAATGACAGGAAAAAATTAAAACTGTGTGTCTTGGTCTTTCAAGTGTACTACACGTGAGATTTCATTGAGTACACAAGTGTGAAAAATAAGAAAACCCAAAATTCATACAAGATATTATTTATTTGAAAAAATAGTTACAACGGCGTACACCATCAGTATACATTTAGTTTTAATTTTCAGTTCTTAATGAGATGAGTTCAATCTGACCTTTGAGTCCATTGTTACTGAAATATTAGGTTCCAAACTTGAAACTTTCACTCTGAGATCCGACCGCATGTCGAGCCGATTGCTGTATTTGTTTTTCATGAAACACATGAAAGAAAATACTTGCTCACACCGATATGTGGTTGCAAATGGAAGGATCCTTTTCATTGCCTTATCTCCAAGTTTCTTGTAGTCGTTGTGTGCTGATGCGCTAGAGTGCTCTAGTGTCAGTTGCCTCTAGGAAGACGCTAGATGCAGAAGTTAGAGTTCGCTAAAGTTCTACTCGAGCAGGAAGATGCCAAAACAAAAAATCTGTTATCATACGAAATACATTTAATATATTTAATATATTTTTTTATTCTAATAGCATCTTGCGAACCCCTCTGGCATAGCTCACGCACCCCTGGTCCGCGGACCACCTGTTGGGAACCACTGGTCTACGCTACCAATGTATTGCTATTGACTGATGTATCTGTTTAAGAGCGTTAGGAAAAACTCAGAGGTCAATGGACTGTCGGATAAATAGACCACGGCCCATTATGCCTCAAGCTTCCACTCCGAAACTCGCAGACAGCTAGGAAGCCTTGGTCTGCCCATTCCGTTAATAGCAAGTAACCTTTCCTACTTTTATTTGCCGATAATACACGCCAAAGTGATGCTCTCTGGGTGTTTCGTCACTGTCTCATAATGATCAACTCGAAGTGTTGTAGATAAATAAAGAAGATCGAAGAGGAGTCGGAGAATAATTTTGGGTGAGACAATTGCGATAGAGCAGCAAGGATGATGTCCAGGCAATAATGCTAATTTATGTCATGGTTTGTTACTGTGTTACTTAAGATCACTGGCAATTATAGTGAAACTGATAGTACATTCCGCGTGTGAATATATCTGATAGATTACGTGAAAGATAGGGTTTTTCACATAAAATTGCGCTTAAATGAACAACAGGAAATGAGGAAGAAATTGAGAAAACTGACTAATTGCTGAATGTCTTAAGGAACCATTGTTATACTACGGGCGTTCATTAAGTAATGCAACACATTTTTATTCTTGAATCATGTGGGTTTTATTCCGGATTCCAGCACACCTTTTTTTTACACCACTCTTTTTGTTGCAAAAGCGTATTTCTCAACATTATCTCCTTTCAATGAGACGAACTTACGCCACCTTACTGGGATGACCTGTTGGCCCGCATGGTTCCACTCCACTGGTCGACGTCGTTGTAATGTCTTGGTGCATCAATAACCTCCCCATCAACCTCTTACTGCTTCCCGCAAAGTGCATTCTTTATCGGCCCCTGCGGTTGGAAGTCGGAAGGTACGAGATCCAATAATCTGTGAGATCCTCTAGGGGGTGCAGACTTGCGTGAAGCCTTGCGTTGTCATTGCGAAGGGGAAATAATTTCTTCAGTTTAATGAGGGTAGCGCAGTACACCTCAGAGTTTATCTTTGCACCACGAGGGAGGACATCAAACAAAATAACCTCTGCAGAATCCGAGCTGAGGACGCGACTTTGAACTCCCTTCTTTGGTGGTACCACTCCGTCGATTGCAGTTTGCTTTCCGGTTCGAAGTGATGAGCTAATGCTTCATCACCCACCAAGATGACCCGAGTAACGTTCAAGCAATTCCTCACACATTGTGCTTCGTTACTCTTTATGGTCTTCTGTCAGGTGACAAGGAACCCAATGGCTACACAGCTTTGAGTACTCTAACTGAATCTACATCTACAACTACCTCTACATTGATACTCCGCAAACCACCCAACGGTGTGTGGCGGAGGGCACTTTACGTGCCACTCTCATTACCTCCCTTTCCTGTTCCAATCGCGTTATGGTTAGCGGGAATAACGACTGCCAGAAAGCCTCCGTGTGCGCTCGAATCTCTTTAATTTTACATTCGTGATCTCCTCGGGGGGTATAAGTAGGGAGAAACAATATATTCGATACATCATCCAGAAACGCACCCTCTCGAAACCTGGACAGCAAGCTACACCGCAATGCAGAGCGCCGCTCTTGCAGAGTCTGCCACTTGAGTTTGCTAAACATCTCCATAACGCTATCACGCTTACCAAATAACCCTGTGACGAAACACGCCGCTTTTCTTTGGATCTTCTCTATCTCCTCTGTCAACCCGATGTGGTATGGATCCCACACTGACGTGTAACTGGGTGACCTCTTTTGATGCTAGTCAGTTGTCAGTATGAGCATTAATGCAAAGGGCATTTGATTCTAAAGCTTTATGTCAGGGTGAAAAACACTAAATAAATTACTTTTTCTCTCTTTACATGTGGGCAGGTTGGTTTCTTCCTTGGCTCCGGTATGAGGTAGAACGAAAGAGCATTTTTACATAAGATAACTTTTATTGAAAGATTTGACCAATGGTTTCCTTACTGGATTGTTCTGGCTGGGAGAGCGGCAGCTGTCGTTCGCGAAGCCTTCTGCTTGCGTGAGCGGCGGCGTCTGATTACGCCTGTCAGTGTGTATCTCGAGTCGCCGTTTCGCCCAGTTGAGTGGAGACGCACATTGTGCTGTGGCTCGTTTAATTATTGAGAACTAAGTCGTGAATCGGATGGTGATACCTTGGATGTGGCGTCCGTGTTTCTCTCTCTATGTGGCCACGTGTGTTGTGCGTCGGCCAGCGGAGCGGTGCTGAGGGGAAGGCCAGTGTCACAGACTCGAACAACGGACTCCAGCTTGTCAGTCTTCGGCTGTTAGACCTACATCACCAGCTCACAGGTGACTGCTGACGTGCGGCCGTCTCCTTCCCGTCCTCACGAGTCACCCGGATACATAAAAATCAGTCTTCAAATACCTTCTAACTTCTGTCTTCTGGCAGCGAGGTGTTGCTTGCTATTCCATTACAGCGGCGGACTTGGTGCTTCTGTGTACGATGTAGTCTCTTTCTGCATGACGGTCTTCAGCACTGAAACTGAACTGAAAACTGCTCCTCTCGGGCCTGCTGCGTCTCGTGTATTTATTCACTTCAGTTCACTAGAGGTGAAAGACTTCACGGTCATCGCCTCTTCTGTCACGTTGAAAAGCTTCTCGAAGAATCTTCTTAACGTCGGTCATTGGCTCTTGGAATGTAGGTGAGGGCCTTTGATCACATCTGACAATTGAGAAACACGTGAGCCAGTCATTTCCTCTTCTGTCACGTTGAAAAGCTTCTCGAAGAATCTTCTTAACGTCAGTCATTGGCTCTTGGAATGTAGGCGAGGGCCTTTGCTCACATGTGACGACTGAGAAACACGTGAGCCGGTCGGGCGATGCCCTGACGGCTGAATCGACAGCTTCCACTTATGTGGGGAGGGCGATGGCTTCTGATGAACGCGCGGACTAGCAAGCGCCGGTGGTTGCCACTGCTGCTCTGCCCGCTGTTTGCCAGTGTGTAATTCTTCTAAACTAAACTAAGTTTTTCATTTATTTTCTACTTCACTTCACATTCGTTTCACTAATTTAGTTACCTATCCTAAGTACCACACAACATTCCTCCACTCTTCGGAGAAATTCGCCCTTGAATTTACCACTCAACAGATGAGCAATACTCAAGTATAGGTGAACAAGTGTTTCAGCATAACCGCCAGAGACGTCCAGTTGTGCAGCGATGTGTCTCATTGTGATCCGTCCTTCACCTCGTATGAGAGTGTCCGCACGTTCAGACACAGTCACTGCTGTTTGCGGCGAGCCAGCAGTAGGGAGGTCGTGCATGTCTGGGCGACTTTGCTGAAACAGTGACAGACACCTCTCACAACTGCTCACCGTGCTACTCTGCAAGCGCCTATGAATATCTGCGATGCTCTGGTATTGAGCCAAAAAATTCTCAATGGCAGCTCTCTTGTTGGACCGCACCTCCGTTACAGACGCCACTTTCAAGGGTCCTTACCTCTCCTCCACCTACTGCAACTTCGTGAAACTGCAGAAGCTGAATTTCCACAGAAATTGAAGAAAAGTGTATTGGATTACTTACTGAACGCCTCTCGCAGTTTCTTGGATTCGCAGCAACTATTGTGTCGCTGAAAGATAGATGTGCATGCCATGATGTGTGAAGTCTACTATCTGAACTATCTACAGTACCATTGAGAAACCATAGAGGCTCCTTCAGCTTCACATCAATCGATTCGTCTCTCGTTGCAGTCCTCTGCAGAATCGCCGAAACCAAGACAATAAGCCGGCCGAAGTGGCCGTGCGGTTAAAGGCGCTGCAGTCTGGAACCGCAAGACCGATATGGTCGCAGGTTCGAATTCTGCCTCGGGCATGGATGTTTGTGATGTCCTTAGGTTAGTTAGGTTTAACTAGTTCTAAGTTCTAGGGGACTAATGACCTCAGCAGTTGAGTCCCATAGTGCTCAGAGCCATTTGAACCATTTTTTTGAACTAACCAAGACAATAACAATAATAGGAATAACCGCTGCTTCCATCTTCATCAGTTTTAATGAACCCCTTATGACCTGTCGATTTCAATTAACTAACACACTAAAAGAGGCCACACAAACTTATTATCCATTAGAAATCTTAGAACGAACTAAAGCTAATAAACGGCCAAATGTGTAGATAGCCCCTCTCCGTTATTCTAAAACCTACAAAACACTGATTCTAATATACAGGGTGTTTCAAAAATGACCGGTATATTTGAAACGGCAATAAAAACTAAACGAGCAGCGATAGAAATACACCGTTTGTTGCAATATGCTTGGGACAACAGTACATTTTTAGGCGGACAAACTTTCGAAATTACAGTAGTTACAATTTTCAACAACAGATGGCGCTGAAAGTGATATGAAAGAGATAGAAGACAACACAGTCTGTGGGTGCACCATTCTGTACGTCGTCTTCCTGCTGCAAGCGTGTGCTGTTCACAACGTGCAAGTGTGCTGTAGACAACATGGTTTATTCTTTAGAACAGAGGATTTTTCTGGTGTTGGAATTCCACCGCCTAGAACACAGTGTTGTTGCAACAAGACGAAGTTTTCAACGGAGGTTTAATGTAACCAAAGGACCGAAAAGCGATACAATAAAGGATCTGTTTGAAAAATGTCAACGGACTGGGAACGTGACGGATGAACGTGCTGGAAAGGTAGGGCGACCGCGTACGGCAACCACAGAGGGCAACGCGCAGCTAGTGCAGCAGATGATCCAACAGCGGCCTCGGGTTTCCGTTCGCCGTGTTGCAGCTGCTGTCCAAATGACGCCAACGTCCACGTATCGTCTCATGCGCCAGAGTTTACACCTCTATCCATACAAAATTCAAACGCGGCAACCCCTCAGCACGAGAGACATTCGCTAACGATATAGTGCACAGGATTGATGACGGCGATATGCATGTGGGCAGCATTTGGTTTACTGACGAAGCTTATTTTTACCTGGACGGCTTCGTCAATAAACAGAACTGGCGCATATGGGGAACCAAAAAGCCCCATGTTGCAGTCCCATCGTCCCTGCGTCCTCAAAAAGTACTGGTCTGGGCCGCCATTTCTTCCAAAGGAATCATTGGCCCATTTTTCAGATCCGAAACGATTACTGCATCACGCTATCTGGACATTCTTCGTGAATTTGTGGCGGTACAAACTGCCTTAGACGACACTGCGAACACCTCGTGGTTTATGCAAGATGGTGCCCGGCCACATCGCACGGCCGACGTCTTTAATTTCCTGAATGAATATTTCGATGATCGTGTGATTGCTTTGGACTATCCGAAACATACAGGAGGCGGCGTGGATTGGCCTCCCTATTCGCCAGACATGAGCCCCTGTGACTTCTTTCTGTGGGGACACTTGAAAGACCAGGTGTACCGTCAGAATCCAGAAACAATTGAACAGCTGAAGCAGTACATCTCATCTGCATGTGAAGCAATTCCGCCAGACACGTTGTCAAAGATTTCGGGTAATTTCATTCAGAGACTACGCCATATTATTGCTACGCATGGTGGATATGTGGAAAATATCGTACTATAGAGTTTCCCAGACCGCAGCGCCATCTGTTGTTGAAAATTGTAACTACTGTAATTTCGAAAGTTTGTCTGCCTGAAAATGTACTGTTGTCCCAAGCATATTGCAACAAACGGTGTATTTCTATCGCTGCTCGTTTAGTTTTTATTGCCGTTTCAAATATACCGGTCATTTTTGAAACACCCTGTATTTGACCTCTTTCTTGACAGAGTGCCAGTACGTTGATGGGCACAAGTTTTGTATCAAAAAGGTCTTAGAGGTCAGAATAGGTAACAATAACTTCGCCTTAATGTCGCATGAATCTGTGATCTCTACGTTGAGACTACAGCAATTATTAGAGTTACTTCATTTTCATTGCTGTCATATGCTCGTCAATACATTGGTCTACACTTTGGATCGCATGTATGTTCGTATAATTGTTCCACCAATATATCTACTAGAACGCTTTATCCAAGAGCTCAGAACCGGGTGTGGATGATATAACTTTTGGTTACCTTTAACGAACATAAACTGCCGCCAAGAACACCTCTGAAACTAAGTAATCACCTGGTTGCAAAATATGAAGTTCTGTGTTTTGAAACCACATCCCTCCCTTCACCTTTACTCGTGCTCCATGTCCCTATTACAGCAGAGTTTGTGTACCAGCCATCCCCTTGTGCAAAGAGTGGACGTAGCACGTTTAGGTAGTTTCCGCAACTAAAAGTAACAACCTATCAGCTGAAAAATATTACCAATCATTTTCTTCGGTACAGAATATAAAGCAGGTAAGTGCCTCAGAAAACGCATTAATCTATCGACGCTTATCAAGCAGTATTCACCGTACCGATCACAAAAACAATGCTGGTCTTCGTTCTCGCCATACAGTGCTCTTAATAGAGGGACAAAGATGATTTATAACGCGATTCATTGAGTGCCATTGTGCAGAATCGCTTTTTGCCTATTGTGAGCGCGGCAGCATTGCCGACGCTGAAAACTGCAAATCGTTTGCCCCTTTGTTACGGCTGGGAGCGGGTCCTTAATGTATAATGGAACAGCTTTCGAAGCACGCTTTTAATGAACTGTCGCCCTCATGTCAATAAGCACACGAGCTGCCGCCCACACGCCTGTGCACTTGGGATACGTGGGAGGTACTCTTGCGAACACATTCTTTCCACTGAAAACCATTGTATGCATATGACAGAATTTTGCACAATAAAGTTTGATCTGTAACAGTAATTTAGTATGGAAGTTAAATTGTTTCCTGAAATACTTTCATATACGTATCTTACCATATTCCATATAGAAGAGCTGATTTCTTTGTTACTTCAGTTCCCACCCACAAATGAAGAAAATATTTGGAGTTGAATGGTCAAATAATAACTACTACGTGAGTAAAGAACAATGACATCACCATCTTCTTTGAAAAATGAAATGTTTGCCGCTCTTTGGCGATATTGTAAATACTGTTTCACTGACAACGCTGTAGTATTTCAGGGTAATGGAGATTTTAAAATGTATCTATCTGAGAATAAGAACGGTGAATTAAGTTTTTAGAAAAGTCAGACTCCTGCGGGACGCTACGTATTTTCTTTTCTTAATACTGACTTATACGTGTTTGGCCATTTCTGTGCCCTTCTGTGAGTAATTCTGTTTCTGAGAAGTATAGTTCAAAGCTTCATTTCTTTTTTATTTTAAGTCTCAAACTATAGCACTGGCTTAATTTTTGTTACGCTGCATTAGTTTTTAAGTTGTATTCTGCTGAGTGACTTCCTATTTCGCTTTTTGTGACAAGACTAATTTTCGTTTGTGAGGAACTCCGAACAAGTGTGTTTCTCTGCTCAAAAAGTAGTTGCTATTGTATAATATTCTCCTAAACTAACTGTTGTTTTATAGTTAAGTATTGTGTCACACTTTGCTGTAGGTACGTAGCATCTACTACTGTTATTCTCGGAAGAAATATACACTAACAATTAGCTTTTGACTAAAGAAACTTACTGCTTGTGGGCCGCACGGGGTAGCCGCGTGGTCCCAGGCCCCTTGCCACGGTTCGCACTGCTCCCCCCCCTCGGAGGTTCTAGTCCCCCTCGGGCATGGGTATGTGTGTTGTACTTAGCGTAAGTTAGTTTAAGTTAGATTAAGTATTGTGTAAGCCTAGGGACTGATGACCTCAGCAGTTTGGTGCTACAAATTCCCAAAATTTACTTACTACTTGAGCTTAGCTTACAGATTACATGCTGTCAAGTCACAGAATGTCTAACAGCAGGCCACGCTGTGTAACCTAACTTTTGAAATCACAACAAAACTGATGTCTAAAACTTCTGGCCTAAAACAGAAAACGAAAGAAAAATAAGCATCACATTTTACATGGATGAAAAGGAGAGCTATGGAAGAGAGATGTAATGTCAAAAAGTGTTTGCGTAAAATATAAGAAAAAACAGAGGCTTTACATGTAGAGGAAGAGACTGTTCTGTAACAACCAAATGTTAGTCTAAAAAAAATAGCAACTGGGATTTGCAGTTAACAGAAGATAGAGCTCTACAACTAACAAATGTACTAGTGGAAAACAGAAAAATTCAAACACGACCAACTTGACTCAGTAGGATAGTAAGTGTCGGTATGAAGATGAACGTGTTCAGGGCTAACTCCACCTGTGATAAACGGGAAGGACGACAAGACTACGTACAATGTTGATAACAGCAGTAACCGACGACTGTTGGTTTTGATTCACACTATTGCAAAATGCACCGTTATCGGTTTCGAATCTATACACTCATCTCCAGACTGTTTACGTTCTTTTTACAAGAAACATGGACCTTCGCTCACTAGTAAGTTGCACCAGCTCAAGCAAAAATTCACTGTTTAAAAAGATATAAATGTCGGTAGCACCGCAAATACGTATTATATTGCGACAAATGCCTGGTACATTTGTACACATTGTCTGTCTCGAACGAATAACACACCAACACTACTGCTCAGATGGACATTTTACATAAGCTCAGCGGCAACCTGTACCTGATATACATCCACTTGACATTTAGAATTTCTCCTCTCCGTCGTGTTTTCTGCAAGCAGCAAACCGGTTGTGATATCCCCAGCAAAAACGCATTCGCTATGATATTCTAACGCTCTTAGCGCTCCGTTATTAATGGCCTGGTGCAGGTCTTTCTGTTGGACGTCATTTTGACTACTTGTGTGTCTGTAACCTACCACAGTAATCAACCGGGGAAAGGCCAACTATAGTTTAACGTGGAATCCGAATCACCTTTTAGCGGCTCTTCACACCTTTTAGAGATGAAGGCTGGGTTAAAACAAAGACTGAAGACTCCGTGCCCTGGCCGAGATTCTAATGCACGGCTCTGTTTCCAGACAAGCACTTTACTCTTAGAAGCCCTGGCCTGACATGTATATAGGCAGTACGTCTATAAGTTTTGATGTCTTAGTTTGCAAGTAGCGAAATATCAGACTTAAGTGGCCGTATGCTCTGATCACATTATCTTATATAGTTAAATTTTTCACACCAGCATGGGACTGTACATCTTAGTATGAGAACATGAATTTCATAAGATGAACAACAACAGCCATCAGTCAGAATGATGGCTTATATCAATGCACGATGCATTGAGATTTCTAGAGGCTTGTATCCAAGTGCTTCATATTTAGGTAAATTCAGGTAATGGTAAGATTACAATGGTGAGTGAGGACAAGTTACTCTCTCACCTATTTTTCGCATATGGAAAATAATTGAAGATTTTATTGCAACCTTATTCACCTTGAGTGAGACTCTAGAAAGTTAACGGCCTGAGCAGACGTAGATGGAGCCTGCTAGGGCGCTAAAATCATGAGGTATTTTTACGGTTCTTAGCTCATAAAAACGCTATGTCAGGAGTTGAAAGCAATTGGCGGCGAGCCTATCCCTTAGTAAATCTTTCCAGACAGATCCACAGCCATACAGGGCAGACAGGCAGTCCCTCATCGAGACAGGTACCCAGCAGAACAATGCCAAGCTACCTGCCAAAGCACCAGCAGAGGTCTGGGTGAGGGAGATGGTCAGAAGGAATGTGTCTACAGAGTGAAGTTGTAAACTGGGAATTGTGCGTAGAGCCAATCCTAATAAAATTTCACGAGTTTTCATGTTTGCCAATACTGCAAATGGGGCTGTGAACCACTTCCATCAGAAGCCTCAGTTGTATAAGGAACTCTGGCATCTGAGAAATATTTAGAGATAGTGTTTATTCTATCTCATATCTACGACTAACAAGCTCCAAGGCACAGGAAATTTAGATAAAGATGTGTAAGGTTGTATCTGTTTGCATGTTGCTGTGGGAAGTGACATGACTTAGAAGAAAATCATCTTCCCCCTCCGAGTAAACTTAAAAAAGGCAGTTATTGGCGGTTTCTTTTTTTTCCAGAGATGCAGGTTTCTTAACTCTTGCCCTGGTTAGACATGATTTTGCGCTGTCGTGTTGTAGAGGAGGTTTAGCGCCTCTAGAGCTCTGTGACTGGCTCAAGACAGTGTGAAGGCGATGTCGTTTATGTACTTTTTGGGAAAACGGATTTTTGGTCTGGAGAGGTGCAAAGCACTCGGGAGCAGAACTTTGATTTGGAAGCACTTCTAATAGAGCCTCTAGCATGTGTGGTTGGTTCTTGGGACCTGTCCTGAGACTGACTTCACTTGCGAGTAGTTTAGACTGGGGAACCTGTGGTGAAGTTCTTACTGTACCGACAGTGTGACTTCAGATGTCTCGGACTGCTCATTTGCTGAGAGCACACTTTTTCGTTTTTGGTTTACCGTTCTTGATGTCTGGTATCCTTGCGTGCTCTGTCATATAAGTGAGCCAAATTGGTCCTTGATACAACCGGCAAACGGGTGTGTCACACACTGAAATCTACCATGAATTCAGGGCCCTGGTAGAGAGTAAATTGTGATCTGCCTGCCTCATCGCTAGACCATGAGATTTTTGCATTTGTTTCATGGCCACAACCGATTCACAGGAGTCGCCTCCACGTTTAACCTCTGCCGCACACATCTCGCCAGCTGCAAGTTACGTTGCCACACAAAGCAAACAGGTTAATGTGCTGCCACTCTGGCATTGTAAGGGCGAACAGATCTCCATCGCCTCTTGCTCTCAGCTGCACCTATATAGAAGAACTTCAGTAGATTTGATCAATCAAAGTCTGCTCAGCGTCAGTTCAATTCAGATTGCATAATTCACATTTTTAGGGCCAGAGTTAAACGTTCCTTGCCAACCCAGGATCCTTTTCCCATTGTAGTCTTAAACCACCTGTTAGTCGTTTATGATATTCAATCAATAGTTTGCTTAGCATAATTTATATCTGTTATTTTAGAAAAAATAAATGCTATTTGAACACTAAAATTATGGCAACATTCTCAGTCATTTATATAGTCCCCACTAGGGCTACCTTTCAATTGTATTTGACAATGTGGCACATTGTGATAATAAGTTTACGGAACTAAGACAAATCGAAAAATAGCTTACTGTTTCCAGTAGTGGATACACTGTTTTGCAGCACAGTATGAATAAACATCATCTACTCTACAGTACATTTGCAAACAGAAATCAAAACAAGTCAAAGACTCTCAAATGTAAGGATGCTGCGTTTCTATAAATACATATCTGCTTTATTTCAGAGAAGATACAAAGCTGCTACACTATTCATTATACAGAGATAACCTTTATAAAACAACTATTAGTAAATATGTCAAATATGACTGCATGCCACCCAAAGGATGCACTGCTTAAAATGTGTTTCTTTTGGAAAACATAAACTTCTAAAATTACTGAAAAACTATGGCTGCTGAACTCCGTTTGCTCATGCAACATATTTTAAGATGATTTTTCTTTGTGTTAACTGTTCTAGTAGATCTATATTTTTATCATGATTTATGCATGGAATGCAGCTAGTCTCTTGTGGATGGCACTTAGTCCGTGTGTAGTAAAATATATGTGGTTAGTTATTGTAGATATCTATTAGTGTTTAAGTGTCAAGGCATTAGTGATTTATTTATTTTTAATTTTTTATTTTTTTTGTAATGTACGTGGAAAGTTCTTCCTGTTTTTCCAATGTAAAATGCAGGTCAACTGGAACTCTGTAGTTTGTGTATTCCAGTGCTTTCTGTTACTGCGGTGTTCGTATTTAGCGACGTAAGTGATGTTCTAGATTGTTGTTTGTGGGAAAGGATATATTGATTTAGGTGCTTCTATAAAAATTAACAATTCTTCTTGATTCCGTGGGGGCGCCGGGTTAATAATAGAAAATAAAAAATATTGTTCACCGTCTTTTACGAGAGCCTGCAATCTATTTATGTTGTCAGCCAGAAAGTGATGGAGAACGTATTGACCATAGTTCCCAGTCTGCAAGTCCACATTCTTGTCTTTCCCAGTGAAAGAAATGTTTCTACTCTGTATTCACGCAGCGGGACTATGATTATAAATGTAAATGTTAAGATCTAATTGGTAGAAATATTTGATAAATTTTCACACACACAGCATAGTAATATTGCTGATAATAATAATAGTAATAATAATATCTCTATCATAAACAGCACTGTGAGCAGTTCAGAGATGACCTCTGTGGTAAATTCCCAGAAATGGTCCTTCGCCATGACTTCTGATCGTCAAAGTTAATTGCTCGCCCCACAAGCGGCAAAATAATGTCACCACTGGCCACGCGGTTCTCTTAACATTAAGTACTGTAATCAGTACTTTCTACTATTAATATAACACGTACTTAATCTAATAAAAATAGGGACTTCTTTGTTCCAAATTTAGTTTTTAGTAAATTACTTCAAAACTATTAGAAGTAGCTTAATTGGGTCATATAGTTACCGTTTGTATATCGGACTGAAACTTCGTACAGATTTTTGGCTTTCTACCTTTATTATTTAGCGCCACATATTTTTATCTTAAAACGATGTATTTAGGGAAAGATATTCACGTGATCACTCTGAGATTTTACAATTTAAATATTAATATACTGAAACTTATGTTGACAAGTCCGGAAATGCTACTATAATTTTTCATTTCTTCCTTAGATTATGGGGCAATACTTCTGCGCTACGCACAGACGCGTTATAGTGACGTGTCACTAGTAGTAGTGAACTGGATTTAGCTTCGACACATTCAATCTCAATCAAATGACACAGCGCTTGGTTCGCTACAATGCCTAAACAGGGAATGCTTCAGTAAATATGTGTTGTGACATTTGTTACTTCGGTAGTGAATTTATTACTGATACTGGCCTGTATTTTGTTGGACAGTTGTCATTGTTTTTTCTGAATAATCACTATTTATTGCAAAAGCATTTTTCGTAACAATTACTTGTGTTAATGCTTTGGATTTTAAGTATAACTTGATACCACCACCAGTTCCTGAAAGAAAAAGTGTCTCAGCAGTCAGACAAACACATAGATGGGCAACGAAGTTATTCTATAACGGTTCCGTCTTTACCGCTTTGCCCTAAAACTGATGTATAATACCCGTGCTAGCAATCAGGTGTGAACAATTGAAATACTTAGATGTGCAATGATTTGATGGTAACTACGTATCAATTATCCTGTCACTCTCTGTGGATTCATGTACCATATTCAGCAAGGACAGACAAAAAAGGCTTCATTCCACTTCCTCGCTCAATCTGGCGCCGTCCAGGGGCCCTGAGTGACATATCAGAGAAAATTAAATCCAGAACGCCCGGCTATGCTTCCCGTCGCAGAACCTGTTAAAGGCCAGCAAATGACTTCTAGTCTCTCACATGGCGCTAAATCTCGCATATCCGAGCGGACAGCAGCACGGTCCCCACGCTACGAACAGCAAACAGGGAAACACAGTGGACAATGGCCGTCCGGATGCTTTCCCGGTGAGGTTGTCTTCTGCTGTCTGCAGCAGACATTGCTCCCTCCCCCCCTCCCCCAACCCCACTCAATCGCCTGCCTAGCCGTACCTACCGCCACTGAGGGACCCCGCAGCCCGCCGTGTGGACGAGGTGTGAGAAGCGATTTCAGGCTGCCGGTAACCGACCTACAGTTGTTTTAAGGACGATTTGGCGGCACCACAAAAAAAAATGTTGTCGCCTGCTATCGACACCGTTATTAAGGGGGAGCGCTGAGTTGGCACTGGGGAGCAGGGGCGATGTGCGGAGAGGGAGTGGGTGGTGGCAGGAGAGGGGACATTCGAATCTGATCCGTCTGTCAGCAGCAGATATGGGTCTGCGATCGTTAACGCCCATCTGTGCTCGCAGTGGAGTGCGAATGTTTTTCTGCTGCGGAGAGTTCCCGCTCTGGTATGCCCGTGTAGCTTCAACACTGTCCGTTGCGCTATTGTTTCACAATATTGTCCTATTCTGGTGCTTGAAAAGGCGAATTTCACCTGACTCTCACGCTACAGCTGGGGACATAGCACACCTGCACGAGCATCCACATATAAACTTCGCAAGCCACTGCACAGTGCGTGGAGGAGAGTACTTCGTAAAAATATTATCCGTCTCCAGAGCACTGCACAGGGGAAAAATGCAACTTTTTGAAGTTTGAAAAGAATGTTCTCGGCTATTTTGAGGAACGTCATTCCAGAATCTCTTTCTAATGAGAGAAAATACAGAGGATTCTGTGATCCTGTGTTATGCAGTGGTACACATAGGATTTTACTTTGTTGAGAACGAATGTGTGTTCTATGCTCTTCAGATAGCAATGTAGGAGCCGGAGATAACTAAGAGAGTGTAATGAGTGAGAAAGACGACAGAGAAGGGACAGGATGTGACAATCTCTACGCATGTAGGCATGTAGCAATGATAACAGTTCGTACTCGGGGGTGATACGGTCGAAATAGCAAACATCTTAAACGTATCCCACACAAGCTTTAATTACGTCTAAATACTTCTTTCAGTTGAGAATAACATGTTGTGTTCTGTTTGCTAGAACTCAGTCCAAGCACACAGCTGGCCTGATATTTCGTATACGCGTATTTGGTTCAGGGCGGACTGTATCGAACACTTTCGTTAGATGTGTGATGTCATTTACATTTGATAAGATTAGCACTGTAACAATACTTCATTACTGGTGGCACTAGTGTATAATGTGCCAATTGCTCTACATATGCACCAAATTTTCTCAGAACTCTTCCACCAATTCTAAGTATGCAAATGGGCATCCTTTATATGAACATTACATGTTTCCACTTCAAATCCCTTCGTAGCATTGCCCCTAAATGGTTATTCGACGCGGTGTACTCGAAGTGTTCACCACTAATCGTGTAATCAGAGTGATATGTATTTCCATACCTCCGCAAAGTAGCAACACAGTTGATTCTGAATATTTTTCTGCTTGTTTTTGTAGTCATGAGACCAGTGGATAAATAGCCCTGGTATATCAAGACATTGTGCATAATTTATGGTTTGAAAAACAAAAGTAGTTCATTAATTCAAAAGGGTAAAATTACTTTTCAGTAAACAAACCAAAAATTTTTCAACACCTTATAGATTCATGAAAGACCTTTTAGACCAATGTTTACAGTGGACACAATTAAGCTTTGCCTTATGTCTTCAGAACTGCTAAAGACACCGAATGAAATTTGTTGGCAAAGTAAACTGCCCCTGTATTGTATTGTATGTTAACCGGGGACCTAGAAACGACGGAGAGGCTCGGTCCCCGCCGCAGCCGTAGTAGTCCACAACCCCACGACAACTACCGCAGTCCACTTCACCTCTCGCTGGCTACCAATGACAATTACACACTGTCGAGCCCATTTCCAGTTGTGTCGGACACATTCGGCCTCAAATGTCATTAACTGGAGTATATTATTTGTCTTTAGTGACACCCGATGGAGATGAGCCGCGATGACTAGCGAAGACGTGTCTGATGACGCCCAGGAGAGTGCTAGGTTACCAACCATTCACCCGTCACACGGCCCAATAACCAGGACAGGTGGTTGGGGAAGCCATTTCACTTCTGAGCCAGACCACTTTGGTTGTCATTCGCGACACTCTTACAGCACAGCAATATGTCGACAATATTCTACGCACCGACCTGCAGTGCTTCACGGCAAGCCAGCCTAGGCAAGATAATGCTCGCCAGCAGACGTCGAGAGGTTTCACTGCTCATCTCCGTGCTTGTCAAATCCTATCTTGGACATCAATATCGCGGTATTCTCCCCAGTTGGGAACCTTTCGAGCAATATGCGCAGGCTTCTGAAACCAGCTCGGGATTTTGATGATAACATGCACCAATTGGACGGAATTTGGAACGATTCCCTTCAGGAGGACTTCCAACAACTCTATCAATCAATGTCGACCTGAGTAACTGCATGCAAAAGGAACAGAGACGGACCAACATCTTACTGAGTTGCTCAGTTCGTGAAGTTGTTTCTCTTGAATAAATCATCCCATTTTTCTAAAATTGTAATAATTTATTATCACATCTACCGATTTCCGTCCCGTTCTGATAATTATTTTGTGGTGCATCGTTTTTTAATGTTTTAGAGTGTAATTTACATCTCTCATACAGTTACAAGTTCTGGGGCACGTGAAATGAAAAACGTGAAATGTAACTTGTAGTTAAAAACCATTAGAAGAATCATGATAGGTCGTCGGTAGTGGAAGCCTTGTGTGTGATCAGACAAACAAAGAATACTATCAATGACAATCACATTCTGCTAAATACCAGAACATATAGTTGTAGGCATAGAAATAGAAGAATCCCCAAGCAACTAATAAGGAAATATAATTTTGAGACCATTAGCTTTAACACATGGGCATATTTACCAGTAAAACAACGTCAGTTCACTCACAGGTACCATCACCACTGGACAGCAACAAACCCATAGCCACATAGTTTGACATGCTGGTTGCCCAACTCACATTCAATAATCAGAAAAAATGGCTCTGAGCACTATGGGACTTAACATCTATGGTCATCAGTCCCCTAGAACTTAGAACTACTTAAATCGAACTAACCTAAGGACATCACACAACACCCAGCCATCACGAGGCAGAGAAAATCCCTGACCCCGCCGGGAATCGAACCCGGGAACCCGGGCGTGGGAAGCGAGAACGCTACCGCACGACCACGAGCTGCGGGCAAAATTATCAGAATATGACATCCAAAATGATCTACACTATCTGCCATTACGCAGTTACATATAATGCACTTCACTGTTGAAAATACTCAGTAGGAAAGTGGCTGTACAGCAAGGATATCCCCTTATTTTGGTAATCATCAATTTGACTTGCAAAAAAATTCAGTCATGTGGGTGAGCATCAAAATCCTATCTTCCTTATGTAAGGTCATAATAGTGAACAATATCAGATAGCATAATGCTTGAAAAACACCAGTCAACAAAACAACATCCGAAAGCCTACTTTCACCAGCAGCTGGTAATTAACAGTATCCAAAAAGCTGAAGAAGTGTCACTTTGTATCTGTGTCTTACGAGATCGAATTCAGAGACTTATTTTCGATACAGCGTGAGTGGTTGTGTATCGTCAAGCGATGCCAGAGGCTTCGACAAGATGGCGCCCATGGAACGTGCTAAGCACTGGTGTCTTAGTACATACAATGATTGAGTATATTTCTAACAAAATCCGAACGAAGTAGATTGATAAGCAGTTATATCACTAAATACAAGAAATTAGCTTTACAGACAGCTTCACAGTGCCACAGGGATACTCAAACCTACAAGTAAAAGATTTAGAAACGGTAGAAATGTAGTGACAAAAGTCATGGGATACCTCCTAATATCGTGTCGGACTTACTTTTGCCAGGAACAGTGCAGTCACTCGAAGTGGAATGAACTCGACACCTCATTGGAAGCCCCTGCAGAAGTACTGAGCTATGTTGCCTCCATAGGAGTCCGCGATTGTGAAAGTGTTACTGGTGCAAGATTTTATGCAGGATCTGACCACCATATTATGTCCCATAAATACTGAATGGGATTCTTGTCAGGTCGTCTGTATGGTCAGATCATTCGCTAGAATTGTCCAGTATGTTCTTCAAACCATTTGCGAACAAGTGTGGCAGGGAGCATCGTCGGCCATAAAAATTCCATCGTTGTTGGGAACGCGAAGTCCATGAATTGCTGCAAATGGTATCCAGGTAGCCGACCACAACAATTTCCTGTCATTGATCGGTTCATTTGGACTGGGTAAACTAGTCCAGTCGATGCAAACAATTCATTATGGAGCCACCATCAGCCTTCACAGTGCCTAGTTGACAACTTGGTTCCATGGCTTCGTGGGGGTCTGCGCCACGTTCGATCCCCACCATTAGCTCTCACCAACTGAAATCTGAACTCACCTGACCAGACCACCCTTTGCAATCGTCTAGGGTCCAACCGATATGGTCACGAGCCCAGGAGTGGAGTAGCAGGCGATGTCGTGCTGTTACCATAAGCAGTCGCGTATGTGGTCGGCTGCCAAATGTAGCCGCACTATCATGACGGATTCGTTCTTCGTAAGTCCCACATTGAAATCTGCGGTAATTTCACGCAGTGTTGCTTGTCTCTTACCACCGACAACTCTACGTAAACGTCGCTGCTATCGATCGTTAAATGAATGCCGCCGGCCACTGTGCTATCCGTAGTGAGAGGGTGTAATGGAATGTGATATTCTCGGCACTCTTGAGACAGTGGATCTCGGAATGCTGACTACCCTAACGATATCGCATGCATCTAGCTCCAGCTAACATTACGCGTTCAAAGTCTGTTAACCCCAGTCATGCGGCTATAATCACACTGGAAGGTTCAAAATGGTTCAAATGACTCTGAGCACTATGGGACTTAACTGCTGAGGTCATCAATCCCCTAGAACTTAGAACTACTTAAACCTAACTAACCTAAGGACATCACACACATCCATGCCCAAGGCAGGATTCGAACCTGCGACCGTAGCGGTCGCGTGGTTCCAGACTGCAGCGCCTAGAACCGCTCGGCCACTCCGGCCGGCACACCGGAAACCTTTTCACATGAATTACTTAAGTACAAATAACCACTTCGCCAACGCACTGCCCTTTTATACCTTGTGTAAGCGATACTACCGATCCCACGACTTCCACCACCTCAGTGTACGACAAGCATAGGAAACGTCTTTTACTTACCTCTTTGTTTTAGAATAAGTAGAAGTCATGTTGTACGTTACGAGAATGTAACAGTTTTTAATTTACACTACGACGAGGCGGAAAACAATGGTCGATGCTATAGCCAGCTTCCATTCAACTAAGCATCGGCAACGTATCAGCTTCCATTTTACTTTGCGTGAGGTGTTTACGTTGACGTCGCAAGCAAAGGCCGAAGAGATCGGGAAACTATTTGAGCATTTTGAGCTGATAATTCCGTACACAAATGGAGATGATAATCTAATAGCCATGGGCTTGATAGTAGAAATGAGAGGCGAGAAAGACTGAGTTCTGCTATCAGTTTGAGCTAGTAACAGCGAATTGCTCAAGAATCGCAAGACGACGAGGTATGCGTGGAAAAGGCACGGACATGAGGGAAAGTATCGGCCAGATAACATCATGGTCAGGCAGAGATTCCGAAATCTCAGCACAGATACAGATTCAGGTCACAATTTAGTAACAATGGAGAGTACATTGTAGTCCAAGAGTCTAGAACGGAAGAAGTTGGATACAGATGCTATGAAGTGAAGAGGTACTCTTCAAGTTCTCTGAGGATATAGATACTATTATAGGGAACAGCTCAGTAGGCAGTTCAGTTGAAGACGTATGGACAGCTCGAGAAAGGATTATCACAGGTGATGCAAACGAAAACAGACGTAGAAAGAAGGTAAATGCGAAGAAACGGTGGGTAGCAGAAGAAATATTTCAGTTGTTTGATGAAAGAAATGTTCAGGGAAACTCAGTGATCGAGATATGTATGTCACGTAGAAACGAAATAAACAGGAAGTGCAAGGCTGACTAGGTGAAATGGATGCATGAACAATGTGAAGAAATCGAAAAAGAAATAAATGCCAAAGGACTGACTCACCATATAAAGAAGTCTAAACAACCTTTGGTGACATTAAAAGCAAATGTTCTAACATTAAGAGCGAAATGGAAATTCCACTGTTAAATGCAAAGGAGAGAGCGAATATGTGCGTAGAGTACACTGAAGACCTCTACGAAGGGCGGGTCTTGTTTGATGACGTGATCGAAGAAGAATCACTGGTCATTAGGGAACAGATAGGGGATCCATTAATAAAATGAAAATTTAAAACAGCTTAGTAAGACTTAAGATCAAATAAGGCAGAGGGAGTGGATAATATTCCATCGGAATTTCTAAAATCATTGGGGCCAATGGCAACAAAACGACTATTCACGTTGGTGTAGCCTGTGGGCGGTATACAATCATACTATTCGAGGAAAAATCATCCACACAATTCCGAAGACTGCAAGAGCGGACAAGTGGAAGAATTATCTGACAATCTGCTAAACAACTTATACATTGAAGTTGCTAATAAGAATAATATACAAAACAATGGAAAAGAAAAATGTGGATCTGTTACATGATAATTATTTTGGCCTTATAAAAGATGTCAGCAGAGAGGTCTGACGTTGTGATTGATAATGGAAGCAAGACTGAAGAAAAATCAGGACATGTTCATAGGATCTGTCGACCTGGAAAAAAAGTTTGATAGTGTGAGATGGAGCAAGCAAGATGTTCGAAATTCTAAGAAAAATAGGGATAAAATATAGGGAAAGGTGGGTACTATACAATATGCACAAGAATTAAGAGAGTACAATTAGATTAGAGGACCAAGAAGGAATTGCTCGGATTAAGAAGGATTAACGGCAAGGATGTAATCTTTCGCCCTACTGTTTGATCTATACATTGCTGAAGCAATGATGGATATAAAAGAAAGATCAAGAGTCCAATTAAAATTCAAGGTCAAATGATATCAGTGATAACATTCGCCGAAGACATTGCTATCCTCAGTGAAAATGAAGATGTATTACAGATCTATTGAATGGAATGTTCTGATGAGTCCAGAATATGGACTGAAAGTAAACTGAAAGAAGACAGAAGTAATGACAAGCATCAGATATGAGAACAGTGAGAAACTGAACCTCATAATTTGTGATCGCGAAGAAGATGAAGGAATTCTGCTACCTAGGCAGCAAAATAAACCAAGATGCACGGACCAAGGAAGACATAAAAGACAGACAAGCACTGCAAAGAGAGCATTCCTGGCGAAGAGAAGTCTACTGGTACGAAGCAAATGTCTTAATTTGGGAAATAAATTTCTGAGAATGAACTGCTGGAGCAGACCATTGTGTGGTAGTGAAACAAGGACTGTGGGAATACATTCAGCAAGTAACTCAAGACGTAGGTTGCAAGCACACAGAAAGAAGAAAAGAGGAAGGGAAAGAGAGAGAGAGAAGCGCATTCTTCAACACCTACTAAAGGAGTGATCCCGAAGTATCAGTGGCAATCTAAACTCGCCACGTGAAGCGAGCTTCACTACAATAAGTAAACTGGAATGATCTCACCCGATCTTTTATACGTCGTAGTATCTCCATAACAGTATTGATCTCCAACAGACAACAACAGTCTTCTCTCCACAGACAACCCCACCAACAAGCACCCAACCAACATTGAACAGCGCACAAACACGAGTGTAAAGTAATAATGTCGTGCACACTTTGAGAAAAGAATAGTTACAGGAGTTGCAAGCAATACAATATTGGCATTGCTTGCAACCTACGTCTTGAGTTAGTTGCTGAATATTGGCATTGGTGTAACGCCACTAGTAACGAGGCAAAGAGCTCGCTAAGGTCCTCCTATCCATTAATCGAATCAGATTACGGCAGACTTGTGTAATGTTTGACGAATATAGATATCACAATCTACTAGAAGAAAACATCATTGGAGGAAATGAAAGTTCAGCGTGAAGAGGCAACTTTCAGCATTACCCATTACTCATGTTTCACAGCAAATTGACTCTTCTGTCTTTCTTACAGAGGGCACTTCGTATCTCTTTTCATCAAACTTTACCAACATACCGTAAGAAACGGAAAATGGCACTCATTTTCGTAAACAAATATCAAAATATGTCTAGTGAACATGGACCCTCAAATGCATACTTTAGGAGGCATGACCTCTTCATCTTCGATAAAGTGAAACACTTGTCTTTTACTAGGAGGTCTTTGGTTTCCATATTTTGGGAGGAGGTATTATGAACGAAAACAGCCAAAACAAGAAAAACATATCCGGTAGCCGTATGCTCTAAAATGCTTCTCTTAAGAGTAGTGAGCACTTGCTGAGTAGAAGAGATGTGTTGCACAAAAGCGAAGACGTATAAGTGGTTCTGGTTCTTAAGGAATGCACTTCATAGCCGGTGTTTAGTGGACACCTTCTTTTGTGCATACTACCGCCTCTCAAAATATGGAAACCAAAGAGCTTTCAATAGGAGAGACATGTCGGACAGTACCGAGGATGAATGACAGCTGCGATGATATTGATTTTAGCATCCAGGTTTATTAGGTTTCTTTTCGTGTTTCGATATGTACTACCACCGCCGAAAATTTGTCAATGGGTTTGTCGTTCAACCCGTTTATATCAATAGACGACAAAGTTCCAGGAACTACAAAATATTCGTGAGTGACCATTCAGAGCGATGTAGAGTGGAGTGATCAGATACAGTTGAACGAAAACCAGACGCCAGTATGAGTTATTAAGGAAATGTTATTCAACTACCAGAAAAAGGATCTTACTTATTATCGTTCTACCGACTCTTGAATATTTCATTCACTCCAAGGATTTTACTAAGTTGAATTAACAGAATAGAGACAGAAGGCTCAAGAAAATCGGCACATTTCTGCAGGGTTTCGCTTTGTATGTTTTAGAGTGCCATGGTAATGCTCCACAAATTCCAGTGGCAGACGGAACAAGAGATGAGTTATAATGGAAGAGTTCTTACGCAACGTGAAGTATCGGGCAGCATATTACTTCCACCAACATACGTCTCACGAAACGACCACAGATAAGAAAGCATAAAATTTAGAGTTATGCGGAGCCTTTCCGACAATCACTCTCCCCATGCATCTTTCGCTAATGGCAGAGGAAAAGGGAAAAATGGTGGTAGATCTAAATTTACTTACTGTCACACGCCGTAACGTGCCTTGTGGAGTCATGGATTGCTCGATGTACGAGGGGTGACCGTGCTGGAAAGTATTCGACTCTTAGTGCTTAATCGATTTCTGGAAACTTGGCTTCAATTTTTTCATAAGCTCTGGAAATATCCTAGCTTAATGGTTTTTACGCCTCATTCGGATATTTAAGAGTATAAATAATTCACATTTAGAAGTATATTGGAAATTTTCGGCGCTATGTGAATGAAGTATTGTGATTCATAATTTGACACACATTCATTTTTCTTGTCAGTGTAATAGGGACACCACTGTGTTGGACACCTCACGAATCAAACATTTCCACTTCTTTGATAGAATACCTGATACGAAAAGTTTTTCATATACCAGGGAAGCACGTATTAGTGATTCCAGAGTCATTAGTTTCGGCTTCCTCTCAGCACCTTAAAGAGAACTTAAAAATGTAACCAATGTTATATGTATCTGCATCTAAAACATTTTACATTTCGGTATCAAAAAGAAAAGAAAAGTACTTGATTAGCATTTAATTCCCTTTTGTTGATACAGAGTAAGATTAATGCGTAAAGGGAGTTTCAAATAACTGTTGCCAGTAACATTAATTTACGCAAGGCAACAGCCGTTATCTCTAAAAAAAATGAAACCAATTTGTTGTTAGCTATTTTGTGGTCGTTACATTGCAGCCAGAGCGCCTGGCGGTAAATTCGAGATTCCCCTCCACTCCGTTGATAAATTTCGCCAATTTCGCTTGTGAGAGGAGTGACGTGAAATCGATAGCCGTGGTTCACCGATACCCGGCTGCTTGCACAGTGCTCTCCGGATACCAGCTGCCGGCTTCTGGACGGGTAATCAGGCATTTAAATTGGTACACTCAGTCTCTGAACATACCACACGGCTGGTAAGCGATGATACAGTAGATTTTACCACCGCACGCACAGATAAACTTATAATTGCCATATACTTCCATTGATATGGGACAGTTATGAAAATGATTGCTCATAGGAAAGTTACAGTATATCTGACACTAACCGTTTCTGCAGTGCCCTACTGCTCGTGTAACACATTATTTCACCTATTTCTACCATTGATGTGACAAATTTACATACATATATATATATATATATATATATATATATATATATATATATATATATATATATATATATATATACACTCATGGAAATTGAAATAAGAACACCGTAAATTCATTGTCCCAGGAAGGGGAAACTTTATTGACACATTCCTGGGGTCAGATACATCACATGATCACACTGACAGAACCACAGGCACATAGACACAGGCAACAGAGCATGCACAATGTCGGCACTAGTACAGTGTATATCCACCTTTCGCAGCAATGCAGGCTGCTATTCTCCCATGGAGACGATCGTAGAGATGCTGGATGTAGTCCTGTGGAACGGCTTGCCATGCCATTTCCACCTGGCGCCTCAGTTGGACCAGCGTTCGTGCTGGACGTGCAGACCGCGTGAGACGACGCTTCATCCAGTCCCAAACATGCTCAATGGGGGACACATCTGGAGATCTTGCTGGCCAGGGTAGTTGACTTACACCTTCTAGAGCACGTTGGGTGGCACGGGATACATGCGGACGTGCATTGTCCTGTCGGAACAGCAAGTTCCCTTGCCGGTCTAGGAATGGTAGAACGATGGGTTCGATGACGGTTTGGATGTACCGTGCACTATTCAGTGTCCCCTCGACGATCACCAGTGGTGTACGGCCAGTGTAGGAGATCGCTCCCCACACCACGATGCCGGGTGTTGGCCCTGTGTGCCTCGGTCGTCTGCAGTCCTGATTGTGGCGCTCACCTGCACGGCGCCAAACACGCGTACGACCATCATTGGCACCAAGGCAGAAGCGACTCTCATCGCTGAAGACGACACGTCTCCATTCGTCCTTCCATTCACGCCTGTCGCGACACCACTGGAGGCGGGCTGCACGATGTTGGGGCGTGAGCGGAAGACGGCCTAACGGTGTGCGGGACCGTAGCCCAGCTTCATGGAGACGGTTGCGAATGGTCCTCGCCGATACCCCAGGAGCAACAGTGTCCCTAATTTGCTGGGAAGTGGCGATGCGGTCCCCTACGGCACTGCGTAGGATCCTACGGTCTTGGCGTGCATCCGTGCGTCGCTGCGGTCCGGTCCCAGGTCGACGGGCACGTGCACCTTCCGCCGACCACTGGCGACAACATCGATGTACTGTGGAGACCTCACGCCCCACGTGTTGAGCAATTCGGCGGTACTTCCACCCGGCCTCCCGCATGCCCACAATACGCCCTCGCTCAAAGTCCGTCAACTGCACATACGGTTCACGTCCACGCTGTCGCGGCATGCTACCAGTGCTAAAGACTGCGATGGAGCTCCGTATGCCACGGCAAACTGGCTGACACTGACGGCGGCGGTGCACAAATGCTGCGCAGCTAGCGCCATTCGACGGCCAACACCGCTGTTCCTGGTGTGTCCGCTGTGCCGTGCGTGTGATCATTGCTTGTACAGCCCTCTCGCAGTGTCCGGAGCAAGTATGGTGGGTCTGACACACCGGTGTCAATGTGTTCTTTTTTCCATTTCCAGGAGTGTATATATATATATATATATATATATATATATATATATATACGTGTGTGTGTGTGTGTGTGTGTGTGTGTGTGTGTGTTGTTTGTCTTAGTTGGACATATCTGACAGAACGAACACCCTACTTTATCGTCATTCAGCAGCAGTGAATATCAAAATTCAGGGAAATTTTTCGTCGGTGACCACATTATGGAAATGAAACTAAGCAACGATGAGAGCTGAAAACTTGTGACGGACCGGGGTTCGCACCCGGATGCCCAGTTCCTCTACAACAGTTTCCTTAACCGAGTCGGCCATCCGGACACGCTCCTTGGCCGCCCGCGTTCCCAACTAGTCACACGCCAATGCTGCGTGCCTCGAAAGGAGACGAAATCTGGTGTGCATCCGTAGTGAAGGAACGATATTCGCCTGTCACGCCAGCAAAAATATTGCATTCACTGCGGCAAAAAGAAAATAGTACAACCTCTTAGATGTTTCCAGTTTACTCAATATTTCTTGTTGCAACATGAATGCGGAGAACATGAAATTATTACCTTTACAGGTCAATAGGCGCTTTAGTGAGGAACCGCGCTGCTGCTACGGTCACAGGTTCGAATCCTGCCTCGGGCATGGCAGTGTGTGATGTCCTTAGGTTAGTTAGGTTTAAGTAGTTCTAAGTTCTATGGGACTCATGACTTCAGATGTTAAGTCCCATAGTGCTCAGAGCCATTTTTTTTGTTAGGTCTCATAGTGCTTAGAGCCATTTGAACCATTTGAACAGACCAGCATCACAAGCGGTTCTGTGGCACAAGGTACCGAACCATGCTGATATACCCGTATTAATACGTGGTGTAGCCTCCATGGATGGCTATGCAGGTGCTGACTCTGTCATCCAGGCGATCGTACATGTAGCGAATATTGCCCTGGGATATGGTATTCCACGCCTGATCGATCTGTTCGAATAGTTTTGTAAGAGCTGTTGGTTAAATAGTCTCATGAGTGACTTCTCGTCCCATCATATCCCACACGTGCTTGATTAAAGTCCGGAGGTCGTGCTGTTTAGGAAAGGGGCTATACGACTTCCCGAGCGCGATGATTTTCACTGGCAGTGTATGGGGGATCCTTATCCGTTGGAACAACACACCACTTCCTACTGCAAGAACGGCAAAAGAGCGCGCCTAACAACATTCTGCACGTACCGAACGCTGGTTAGCGTCTGTACCAGAAGCACCAAACGTGAACGACAGTTGTAGCTTATCGCAGCCCACACCACATGACCTGGGATGTGGCTAGTGTGAATTGGACGAATGCCTTCTACGAGACAGCACTCACCAGGTCTACGTCGTATGCGCAAACGACTATCACCTGGGTACAGGCAGAATCTGCTTTCATCCCTGAAGACCACTGCGCACCATTCCTTCTTCCAAGTGATACTCTGAGGAGCCGTGCACGTCGGTGTTGTGGCATAAGTGGAACACGGAGTAGCGGTGTGCGTGCCCGTAGCCCATTGGTAATAAAAGGCTCGTAACAGTTGGTGCTGACGCGACTGGGCTCACAAGCCATCTTATCCGTGCTGTGGCAGCTGCACGATCTGCCCCCCTGCACTTACAGTACGACGGTCCTGGCGGGCATCTGTGCTACGTGAACATCCAGAACCTCGTCTACAGGTTTGGGAATGTTCACGTCATCACCGACACCATATTCGTTGCCCAACGGACACCGTACGTCCTACTAGTGTGACAGTTCTCTGAAAGGACCACCCCCCAACTCGGAAGGCTACAATTTGACCCCTTTCAAACTCGCTCACTGGGCTATAAGAAATACGGGTGCGTCTCCATGTATGGTTGCCTGCTTTCTTCACACGTCTGCACCACGCTGAGCCTTCTGGCTACGAGCATTCCCTGTTAAAACGTAGACACAGATGGCGGTCTGGTAGCTGTGGCACTACGCCATCTGTTGGCGGAAGACGTTGAAACCCTTACTAGTGCATCAGTGCATCTACAGTCACCCAGGCTCCATATGCCGGCGTCACATCAAAATTGACATCATGTTTCCAGGAGAACTAAGTTTGTTTCGGACAGTGTATTTATGAGTCTGATGTCTATTCTGTCGAACAGAGAAGTAGAGCATCCAGCTTAGAATTCCGTTGCGGCAAATATTTTCTACTCGCATTATTGATTACTTTCAGTCCCCAACGTCGAAAAACTTTCTCTGGATATTGATATCCACGGCCGCTGTATCAAAATAGTGTGTGGTCTAACAGACATCACAAAGATATATATGTAATTCTCTATAGGCTCTAACAGCCAAACCGGATTCTTTCATTGCGGAAGCACACCGTCTCGTTTCCTCTCGCAGGAATACAGGTCGTGCTGACAGCAATGGGTACATGGAAAGGGACGGTGCTCTGGCGTACGAGTTGGGAATTTGGGTTGGCGTGAAGCGTGTCCGGACGGCCGAAGCGGTTCAGGCAACTGTTCTACAGATGCGAAGCACATGGCTTCAAGTCCCGGTCCGGCACAAATTTTCATTTCAAATAACTAATTAGCTTCTATGTCCTAATGTGGTCGCCGGGGAAATATTTCCCTGAGTATTAAATACATTCATAACTTCGTGGCAGTTTCTATGCGTTCTGTTGTTCTGTCGGAAGAGCTGCGATATAGGAAGCAAGCGTATCTTGTTTATCTTCTTGTGGTTAAAGTCCTTTCTTTTATATCGTATCGTTCCTGCCAAGCTGTTGGTGATTTTAAAATCATTGCTGATTTAAATACTTGGTGAATATTAACCGAATACGTTTGTTCCCAAAACTGTATCTTAATGTGGGAGGAAGTAGCGATGTCTACGCAACATTTAATATTATTGCTTTTGTATGCCCGACGAAGCAAAGAAATTGCCGAGGTAGGGTCGCTTGTGTGGCCCAGTTGTAGAGATAACTGTTCCGTAAGTGCAACCACAACGGAGATTGGTCTGAGGAAAGGTCAGACACACATGTGGTTTCTGAACAGCCATAACATAAATTCTAACCACAGTTTATAGCTATGAACTGTAGATTGAAGTAGAAGTGGCAGAAAGGCAGGAAACGGGGGACATGGGATCTGGATACGCCGAAAGAACCAGGGGCTTTTGAGAGCTTCAGAGAGAGCACTAGACAATATTGACGAAAACATGCAAAAGGAGCCCGCATCTCGTGGTCGTGCGGTAGCGTTCTCGCTTCCCACGCCCGGGTTCCCGGGTTCGATTCCCGGCGGGGTCAGGGATTTTCTCTGCCTCGTGATGGCTGGGTGTTGTGTGCTGTCCTTAGGTTAGTTAGGTTTAAGTAGTTCTAAGTTCTAGGGGACTGATGACCATAGATGTTAAGTCCCATAGTGCTCAGAGCCATTTTTAGCCATGCAAAAGGAACACAGTAGATGAGGAATACGTACGTTTCAGAAATGAAGTAGTGACGGCAGCAGAGGAGAAAACATGAAAATGCAGCTAATAAACGGGGCGAAAGGGAATACACAAGCCTCAAAAATGAGACTGACAGAAAGTGGAAAATGGCTAAGAAAATGGCTAACCAGGAATGGATAGAAAAATGGTTCAAATGGCTCTGAGCACTATGGGACTCAACTGCTGTGGTCATAAGTCCCCTAGAACTTAGAACTACTTAAACCTAACTAACCTAAGAACATCACACACATCCATGCCCGAGGCAGGATTCGAACCTGCGACCGTAGCGGTCTTGCGGTTCCAGACTGTAGCGCCTTTAACCGCTCGGCCACTCCGCCCGGCGAATGGATAGAGGGCAGATTTAAGTCTATAGGAGAACGTATAATTAGGCGAACGAAAGAGACTGCCTATAGAAAAATTAAAAATGCCTTTGGAGGAAAGAGAAGCAGCCCTGCGAATATAAGAATGTCATATGGACAACCAGTGCTAAGCAAAGTGGGGACAGATGAAATTTGATAAGGTGATATGGAGGGGCTGTATGAAGCAAATGAGTTTGATGACAATATTGTTGAAAGGAAAGAAGAAGTAAATGGAGATGTGAAGAATTTCACCGAATACCGACAGACGTGAGCTGAAACAATACCCCTGGAGTAGACGCCATAATCTAAGAACTGCTGTCATCCTTGGGAGAGCTAGCCAAGATAAAACTGTCCAACATGGTGTGCAAGATATTGGCATATGAGACAAGAAAATACTTTAAGAAAACAGTTATCCATAGGCTGAATATTACTGAACTATCAGTTTAATAAATCACGGTTTCAAAATACTGACACGAATTATTTACAGAAGAAACAAGAAATTTGTAGAAGCCGATCACGGCGAAGCTCAGTTTGGATTCCAGAGAAATTTTGGAGGAAGAGAGACAACGCTGGCTCTACGATTCACGCTCTACGATTCACCCTAGAAGATAGCTTAAGAAGAAGGTAACCTATTTTTGTGCCTACAGTAGACTTGGAGAAGGGTTTTGACCATGTCGACGCGAATACATGAATATATGACGGGACTACGAGTAAAATACAGGAAATGAATGGTTATAGGCAACGTGAACGGAAACCAATCACCAGTTATAAGAGTCGAAGGGCATGCAAGAGAATCACTGTTTGAGAAGGGAGTAAGACAGTGATGTAGCCCGTTCCTCATGTTTTCCAATATGTAAACTGAGATGAAAGATGAACATTGGCCGGCCGGAGTGGCCGTGCCGTTCTAGGCGCTACAGTCTGGAACCGAGCAGGTTCGAATCCTGCCTCGGGCATGGATGTGTGTGACGTCCTTAGGTTAGTTAGGTTTAATTAGTTCTAAGTTCTAGGCGACTGATGCCCTCAGAAGTTAAGTCGCATAGTGCTCAGAGCCATTTGAACCATTTTTGATGAACATTAACAAAGGCGAAACAAAAGTAATAGACTGTAATCGAATTAATCAGGCGGTGTTGGGGGAATTAGACAAAGGAAAGGTTTCCTGAAGAAGAGCGTTAACATCTAATAAGTCTCTTCTCACGATTTTCTAGTCGTGTCTGCTATGGAAAAGAAACATGTACGATAAGCGCTTCAGACAAGAAGGGAATGGAAGCTTTTAAAATATGTTGCTCAAGATTAGATGGATAGATCGCCTAACTAATGAGGAGGTACTGAACAGAATTCTGAGGAAAAGAAATTTATGGTACCACTTGACCAAAACAACGAATTGGTTGATAGGGCAAGTTCAGAGACACAAGGAATCGTTAATTCAGGACTGGAGTGCGTGTCGAGAATATGGGGGGGGGGGGGGGGTCACGGTGGGTGGAAAGTGGGGCGGAATTGCGAAGGGACACGAAGAGATTAGTTCGTAACAAGGTTCAAATTGATATGGGTTGTGGTAGTAATTCGGAGATAAAGAGGCTTGCAAAACATACGTAACGTTGCAGCTACATCAAACCAGTATTCAGACTGAAGGCCAAAATAACAACACATGTTCGATAATTTTTTTCTTGGACTCGGCACGTAACTGCTACTAAGCGTAGAGCAATGTTTTCGTTCTGAAACAAAGGACAGCACTAAAAGACGGTGGAAGTAACAGTCTCGGTAAACTGTAGAGCTATCTGTGGATACTGACAATACAAAAGGACGTACAAAAAATAGTATTGGGGAATGCTTCAGTACCAAAGTTTGAACGGATTCTGACTCTAGTTTAGATGGCTGGAGTAATTACGGCGCTTACATTTGTAATGACCGAAACGGCTAGCTCATGAGGAGTCGTCAGCGGTCTTCAGCGTTGCTGTTTGCGCTTAATCAATTTGTTTTAATATCAAAACTGCTTACTGAAGCCCCTGCTACGTATTGTTGTGTCATTCATAGTACTTCTTTCATAATTTTACGAGAGTAAAGAAGGCAGGTTTGTGTGCACTTGTCTCACATTTGTTTTGCTGAGTTTTACGCTGTCACAAACAGAAGTGTTGAAACAACACTCTCTGTGACCTACTAACTGTACTGAAATGTGTATACCTAGCGGCTGGCTCGAGTGGATACTTCCGCGTGCTATATCAACGTCCGACTAGTGACTGTAGGGACTTAGAAAAATTTTCTCTCTGCGTTTAACATCTACATCTACATCTACATCTATACTCCGCGAGCCACCTTACGGTGTGTGGCGGAGGGTACTTATTGTACCACTATCTGATCCCCCCTTCCCTGTTCCATTCACGAATTGTGCGTGGAAAGAACGACTGCTTGTAAGTCTCCGTATTTGCTCTAATTTCTCGGATCTTTTCGTTGTGATCATTACGCGAGATATATGTGGGCGGTAGTAATATGTTGCCCATCTCTTCCCGGAATGTGCTCTCTCGTAATTTCGATAATAAACCTCTCCGTATTGCGTAACGCCTTTCTTGAAGTGTCCGCCACTGGAGCTTGTTCAGCATCTCCGTAACGCTCTCGCGCTGACTAAATGTC
Organism: Schistocerca serialis cubense; assembly: GCF_023864345.2. Classification (NCBI taxonomy): domain Eukaryota; kingdom Metazoa; phylum Arthropoda; class Insecta; order Orthoptera; family Acrididae; genus Schistocerca; species Schistocerca serialis. The sequence goes on from NC_064644.1 coordinate 68,204,537, forward strand.
CCCATGACGAATCGCGCTGCTTTTCGCTGGATCATGTCTACCTCTTCTATTAATCCAACCTGGTAAGGGTCCCATACTGATGAGCAATACTCAAGAATCGGACGAACAAGCGTTTTGTAAGCTACTTCTTTCGTCGATGAGTCACATTTTCTTAGAATTCTTCCTATGAATCTCAACCTGGCGCCTGCTTTTCCCACTATTTGTTTTATGTGATCATTCCACTTCAGATCGCTCCGGATAGTAACTCCTAAGTATTTTACGGTCGTTACCGCTTCCAATGATTTACCACCTATGGCATAATCGTACTGGAATGGATTTCTGCCCCTATGTATGCGCATTATATTACATTTATCTACGTTTAGGGAAAGCTGCCAGCTGTCGCACCATGCATTAATCCTCTGCAGGTCCTCCTGGAGTACGTACGAGTCTTCTAATGTTGCTACTTTCTTGTAGACAACCGTGTCATCTGCAAATAGCCTCACGGAGCTACCGATGTTGTCAACTAAGTCATTTATGTATATTGTAAACAATAAAGGTCCTATCACGCTTCCCTGCGGTACTCCCGAAATTACCTCTACATCTGCAGATTTTGAACCGTTAAGAATGACATGTTGTGTTCTTTCTTCTAGGAAATCCTGAATCCAATCACAAACCTGGTCCGATATTCCGTAAGCTCGTATTTTTTTCACTAAACGTAAGTGCGGAACCGTATCAAATGCCTTCTTGAAGTCCAGGAATACGGCATCAATCTGCTCGCCAGTGTCTACGGCACTGTGAATTTCTTGGGCAAATAGGGCGAGCTGAGTTTCACATGATCTCTGTTTGCGGAATCCATGTTGGTTATGATGAAGGAGATTTGTATTATCTAAGAACGTCATAATACGAGAACACAAAACATGTTCCATTATTCTACAACAGATTGACGTAAGCGAAATAGGCCTATAATTATTCGCATCTGATTTATGACCCTTCTTGAAAATGGGAACGACCTGCGCTTTCTTCCAGTCGCTAGGTACTTTACGTTCTTCCAGCGATCTACGATAAATTGCTGATAGAAAGGGGGCAAGTTCTTTAGCATAATCACTGTAGAATCTTAAGGGTATCTCGTCTGGTCCGGATGCTTTTCCGCTACTAAGTGATAGCAGTTGTTTTTCAATTCCGATATCGTTTATTTCAATATTTTCCATTTTGGCGTCCGTGCGACGGCTGAAGTCAGGGACCGTGTTACGATTTTCCGCAGTGAAACAGTTTCGGAACACTGAATTCAGTATTTCTGCCTTTCTTCGGTCGTCCTCTGTTTCGGTGCCATCGTGGTCAACGAGTGACTGAATAGGGGATTTAGATCCGCTTACCGATTTTACATATGACCAAAACTTTTTAGGGTTCTTGTTTACATTGTTTGCCAATGTTTTATGTTCGAATTCGTTGAATGCTTCTCTCATTGCTCTCTTTACGCTCTTTTTCGCTTCGTTCAGCTTTTCCTTATCAGCTATGATTCGACTACTCTTAAACCTATGATGAAGCTTTCTTTGTTTCCTTAGTACCTTTCGTACATGATTGTTATACCACGGTGGATCTTTCCCCTCGCTTTGGACCTTAGTCGGTACGAACTTATCTAAGGCGTACTGGACGATGTTTCTGAATTTTTTCCATTTTTGTTCCACATCCTCTTCCTCAGAAATGAACGTTTGATGGTGGTCACTCAGATATTCTGCGATTTGTGCCCTATCACTCTTGTTAAGCAAATATATTTTCCTTCCTTTCTTGGCATTTCTTATTACACTTGTAGTCATTGATGCAACCACTGACTTATGATCACTGATACCCTCTTCTACATTCACGGAGTCGAAAAGTTCCGGTCTATTTGTTGCTATGAGGTCTAAAACGTTAGCTTCACGAGTTGGTTCTCTAACTATCTGCTCGAAGTAATTCTCGGACAAGGCAGTCAGGATAATGTCACAAGAGTCTCTGTCCCTGGCTCCAGTTCTGATTGTGTGACTATCCCATTCTATACCTGGTAGATTGAAGTCTCCCCCTATTACAATAGTATGATCACGAAACTTCTTCACGACGTTCTGCAGGTTCTCTCTGAGGCGCTCAACTACTACGGTTGCTGATGCAGGTGGTCTATAGAAGCATCCGACTATCATATCTGACCCACCTTTGATACTTAACTTAACCCAGATTATTTCACATTCGCATTCGCTAATAACTTCACTGGATATTATTGAATTCTTTACTGCTATAAATACTCCTCCACCATTGGCGTTTATCCTATCCTTGCGGTATATATTCCATTCTGTGTCTAGGATTTCGTTACTGTTCACTTCCGGTTTTAACCAACTTTCCGTTCCTAATACTATGTGCGCACTATTTCCTTCAATAAGAGATACTAATTCAGGAACCTTGCCCTGGATACTCCTGCAGTTTACCAATATTACGTTAACTTTTCCTGTTTTTGGTCTCTGAGGACGGACATTCTTTATCAACGATGATAATGTCCTCTCTGGTAAGCCGTCAGGTATTTTATCGTTTCGCCCAAGGGGGGGTCCCTCTAACCTAAAAAACTCCCGTGTGCACGCCACACGTACTCTGCTACCCTAGTAGCTGCTTCCGGTGTGTAGTGCACGCCTGACCTGTCTAGGGGGGCCCTACAGTTCTCCACCCAATAACGGAGGTCGATGAATTTGCAACCATTATAGTCGCAGAGTCGTCTGAGCCTCTGGTTTAGACCCTCCACACGGCTCCAAACCAGAGGACCGCGATCGACTCTGGGCACTATGCTGCAGATATTAAGCTCAGCTTGCACTCCGCGTGCGATGCTGGTTGTCTTCACCAAATCAGCCAGCCGCCGGAAGGAACCAAGGATGGCCTCAGAACCCAAGCGGCAGGCGTCATTCGTTCCGACATGTGCTACTATCTGCAGCCGGTCACACCCAGTGCGTTCAATAGCTGCCGGAAGGGCCTCCTCCACATTACGGACGAGACCCCCCGGCAAGCACACCGAGTGCACACTGGCATTCTTCCCCGACCTACCCGCTATTTTCCTGAGGGGCTCCATAACCCGCCTAACGTTGGAGCTCCCTATAACTAATAGGCCCGCCCTCTGTGACTGTCGGGACCTTGCCGGAGAATCGGCCACTGGCCCAACAGGCGAGGCACCCTGTGGTGGCTCGGAAACGATGTCATCACCACTAGGAAGCACCCCGTACCTGTTGGAAAGGGGTAAGGCAGCTGCCACGCGGCCAGATCCCACCTTCGCCTTTCGGCCAGGCACGCGCGAGCCCACCACTGTCCGCCATTCACCCTGGAGTGATGGCTGACCGGTAAGATGCTCACTGCCGGAAGACGCAGCGACATCAGGGGTTCCATGTGATTCCAAGGCCACCGAAGTAGGCATAGGTCTCACCACAGTTGCCCCAACGCCACTACGAGCCGACGCCTGCGCCTCGAGCTCGATGAGCCTAACAGACAAAGCCTCCACCTGCCCCCGAAGAGTGGCCAATTCTCCTTGCGTCCGCTCACAACAACCACAGTCCCTACACATGACTATGTTTACCCTACTCTATACGGTGACAAATTCCCAAGATAATCTTCTGATGAGCTACTCTGATAATCAAGAAACACTCACTGAAATACGAGACGCGAAAACTACGCTAGGTTTTCCCAGAAAAACTATTTAAAAGCTAAGCTCAGCAAATAAGTACAAAAACGCTTTATACAAACAGTACTCGCTGCTGCTGGTGCTGTCGCTCTGGCTGTCACAAGACAACGGAAGTATTATCAGGGTAGTGGGCCCACTAAAGCTTGGAACGGGCTGATGTGATCTCCAAAGAATTCTTCGTGATGTTGCTAACGATGAAGATTATGGTGGCCGATGGACAGGTACTCCCAGACGATGGGACCGAAGGGCAGAAGTGCTGGCTTTCACAATGGTTATGTCCTTTCTCCTGACTGGTATTTCTCTGGAACTATTTTTACAGTGTAGATAGCAAAGAGAATACCTTAATACTGTGACTAATAAGTACAGCTCAAATTGCTCTTGAAGTAGTACTTTCTGAACACTGGGAACGCCCCAAAGCCAAACCTGTTCCCTTGGGGAAGTCTCTACTTTGCCAATTGATTTTAGCACTACAGCGGCTTCATACACAGTAGCTAATTTGCGTGAAACTACTGTTGGACATGAGAACAAGATATGACAATCTGCTGTTTTGAAATCTTACAAATTCAAAAGTGATACTGTGTTGCTAGTCTCTTGGAGGCTGCATCAAACATTGACTCAATTCATAAGCAAGGTGTTTTCTTTCCTCTTCATGCAATACCACATTACCTGGCGAAGTGGTACTGTGAAAAGACAGCAAACGTGCATTTATGAGAATGAGGGTTCGAACCCAGGCCGGTAACGTTAACTTTGATTGCAGTTTCCTCAAAGGAATTGCGGTATTGCTCTGAGAATCAAAACCCCGAGTCTCTTCATAGGAAAATACTAGTTTTCGCTACGTTTCTCATGATCTTGATGTGACCAGCATGTGACTATCTAATCAGGATAACCGATAGTAAGAGTAACAGGCGAAATCAGTTATTTATTTTCTAAATGTCGTCCAGAATTTTTTCTACCTAAAATCAAACCACTTTACAGGAGGTAGAACAGAGGAGAAACGAAGCGTTTGAGATGTGGTGCTACGGAAGAATGTTGAAAAATAGGAGGACTGATAAGGTAAGGAACGAGGAGGTTCTCCGTAGAAAGGCGAAAAAGGAACTTATGGAAATCACTGACAAGCAGAAAGGAAAGACGACAGAACATGTCTTATTACATACGAGAATAACCTTCATGTTACTAGACGTATCTGTAGAGGGTGAAAACTATAGGGGAAGGAAGACAGAGACTGGAATGTAGTCAATGGAAACCGGAGGACGTAGAGTGAAAGTGCTACTCTTAGATGAAGAGGTTAACGCAGAAGAGGAAACAGTGGTGAGCCGCGTCAGACCGGTCAGAAGAATGTGGGAAATAAAGAAAAATTTTGGATGCCTTCATTGCTTTGGATTTTCAACCAGACGAGTGAAGAGGTCAGTATTAAAACTCTGGCCTCGTATTCGGGTGACAAGTACTTCAAAATTTCCATCAGGCCATCGAGATTGGCGTTTTCCGTGATTTCTCTAAAAATTTTGAGTCAACATCAGTGATAGTTCATTGGGAAACTGATGGGTGATTTCCTCCTCTAATCTTTCAGTAATTCGAGCTTGTGTTACTTCATTAATGCCCTTTCCTTCGATGGGACGTTAAACAATCTTCCTTCCTTTTTTCCAAATGAGTTCTACCTCCAATGTCTTGCCCACAGTCATAAATTGTAATGGCGATATCTGTTTTCAAAACACTGGGAGACTGAGGGTTGGAGTGGGCTGGCGATGGGGTATGTAGAAGAGAGAGAGAGAGATATCGAATTGGGAGGATAGCACTATGCGAGTCTATTGAGGCACCTTCTAAAGCATCAGTATAATGCCTACTAGGCGTATGATTTACTTCACTTAACAACAGACACTTTTTTTACAGGTGATATGCAGTCTCTGTTGAGCTTCAACTAATTAGTTTTTAACACGTTCCGGGCAGGTCCTTGAAACAGGCAAGGCAGTGCACATCGTCTTTGTTCCATAGTACTCAGCATGTAATTACTGAACAGTGAGACTGGTTAGCGCTTTAGCAAGCGTCTATCAACATAAAGCTGTCAAAGTACGACACATGAATTCGATTAAACTAAGTTACAATCCCATTCCAGAATCACTCTTTCAGTAATACATTACTCAGTGCTTTCCATGTGTCTGGCACAAGTATCATAATAGTTCAGTCTTAAGCCGCAGCTAATTGCCTCTTCTCTGAAAAATTTAATCGCAGTGTCTAAGAACTCTGCACCAACATTTAAAAGACAGTTCACGACGGAGGTGTTAGTATTGATTTAACCGGCGGCATACCGCCAACGGTGTTTAATTCAACGTTTCTCCCAATGATTGTGAAGCACTCTGTCAGAACGTTTCGAAGTTAACGTTGACAGGATGGTGGTGACGTTACGGCCTACATCTCAACAGGAAAGGAAGGGGAAAGTGGCTGGGGTAATCGCAGGAAATTTAAGGGGGGGGAGGCACTGCCATGAATGGTAAAATACCAGCGGTTACAGGTGTTGCAGCAGCAACTTTTTTAGGATAGGTAAGACAGAAAGATGTCAAGTTCTACGAGAGGTCAGGATTGAAACAAATCTTCAGTTTAGGAAAGAAATTAAACAGCACAATTCTAGCACATTGGATCACCAATCACAGCTGTCAATTATAAATAAACACCAATCACCAGAAATTTTATTTCCACCAAGTTGTATCTCAGTCCTGGGTAACTGCATTGACGAATTAAAGTCACCCAACCCAGTTGACATGATCTGTCTCTCTGAACACCATGTGACCACTGGTATAGGAACTAGGCCTAAGCACAATGAGAAACTCAGACAGGAGAGTACTGCAAATGTTAGAATAAGGAAAGGTTCTCATAAAAGTACACTCCTGGAAATGGAAAAAAGAATACATTGACACCGGTGTGTCAGACCCACCATACTTGCTCCGGACACTGCGAGAGGGCTGTACAAGCAATGATCACACGCACGGCACAGAGGACACACCAGGAACCGCGGTGTTGGCCGTCGAATGGCGCTAGCTGCGCAGCATTTGTGCACCGCCGCCGTCAGTGTCAGCCAGTTTGCCGTGGCATACGGAGCTCCATCGCAGTCTTTAACACTGGTAGCATGCCGCGACAGCGTGGACATGAACCGTATGTGCAGTTGACGGACTTTGAGCGAGGGCGTATAGTGGGCATGCGGGAGGCCGGGTGGACGTACCGCCGAATTGCTCAACACGTGGGGCGTGAGGTCTCCACAGTACATCGATGTTGTCGCCAGTGGTCGGCGGAAGGTGCACGTGCCCGTCGACCTGGGACCGGACCGCAGCGACGCACGGATGCACGCCAAGACCGTAGGATCCTACGCAGTGCCGTAGGGGACCGCACCGCCACTTCCCAGCAAATTAGGGACACTGTTGCTCCTGGGGTATCGGCGAGGACCATTCGCAACCGTCTCCATGAAGCTGGGCAACGGTCCCGCACACCGTTAGGCCGTCTTCCGCTCACGCCCCAACATCGTGCAGCCCGCCTCCAGTGGTGTCGCGACAGGCGTGAATGGAGGGACGAATGGAGACGTCGTCTTCAGCGATGAGAGTCGCTTCTGCCTTTGTGCCAATGATGGTCGTATGCGTGTTTGGCGCCGTGCAGGTGAGCGCCACAATCAGGACTGCATACGACCGAGGCACACAGGGCCAACACCCGGCATCATGGTGTGGGGAGCGATCTCCTACACTGGCCGTACGCCACTGGTGATCGTCGAGGGGACACTGAATAGTTCACGGTACATCCAAACCGTCATCGAACCCATCGTTCTACCATTCCTAGACCGGCAAGGGAACTTGCTGTTCCAACAGGACAATGCACGTCCGCATGTATCCCGTGCCACCCAACGTGCTCTAGAAGGTGTAAGTCAACTACCCTGGCCAGCAAGATCTCCGGATCTGTCCCCCATTGAGCCTGTTTGGGACTGGATGAAGCGTCGTCTCACGCGGTCTGCACGTCCAGCACGAACGCTGGTCCAACTGAGGCGCCAGGTGGAAATGGCATGGCAAGCCGTTCCACAGGACTACATCCAGCATCTCTACGATCGTCTCCATGGGAGAATAGCAGCCTGCATTGCTGCGAAAGGTGGATATACACTGTACTAGTGCCGACATTGTGCATGCTCTGTTGCCTGTGTCTATGTGCCTGTGGTTCTGTCAGTGTGATCATGTGATGTATCTGACCCCAGGAATGTGTCAATAAAGTTTCCCCTTCCTGGGACAATGAATTCACGGTGTTCTTATTTCAATTTCCAGGAGTGTATAATTAAAAATAATGTAAGTATATTTCATCAAAATATTGGGAGATTAAAGAATAAAATAGATATACTATGCCTGTCTGAGCATCACATTGTTACTGATATGGATAAGGTAAATGTAAGTGGATATAAGCTCTCTGCACATGTAATGAGAGAAAATATGGAGAAAGGAGGAGTTGCCATATATGTCAAAAGTTATCATTGTGCAAAAAGTATAGAAACAAAAAAGTTTTGTGTAGAGAAACATATAGAAGCATGTGCCTGTGATCTTAAATTAAATAAAGGCCCATTTATAATTGTAACTGTATATAGGTCCCCATCAGGAAATTTTCATCTATTTTGGACTCCTTGTTGTGCTATCTGTCAGACAGGCGGAAGCAAATTATTATTTGTGGGGACTTCAATGTAGATTCTCTGAAAGAGGGTAATAGGAAAAATGACCTTGAAATATTACTCGGTTCTTTCAATTTGACACCCGTTATTGATTTTCCTACTCGGGTGGTAAAGGATAGCAGCTCACTGATAGATAACTTCTTTATAGGCCAAGATATGTTTAACCAGATAAATGCTCAGCCTGTTGAGAATGGTCTTTCTGATCATGGTGCACAGCTAGTTACAATATATGACATAACTCCATTCAGCAATACTAAACAGTCCTCCAAAGTAGTACGTTCAGTCAACGATTTAACAATTGCAAATTTCAGGGAAAGCCTACAGCAGTTAGACTGGGATGAGGTGTACCGTGAACCTGATGCCAGTTTAAAATATAATTTATTTCATGACATTTTTGTAAATGCATTTGAAAACTGCTTCCCCAAGAAAATAGTTAAATATACTCGTAAGAAACCTTGTAACAATCCATGGCTTACTAAGGGTATAAAAATATCTTGTAACCGGAAAAGGGAAATGTATCTGACAGCAAGAAAGAGTAGTGACCCAGAAAATATCAAACATTATAAAAACTACTCTGTTATATTAAGAAAAGTTATTAAAAAATCCAGAAGTATGTGTATCATGTCTGAAATCTGCAACTCTGATAATAAAATTAAAACTATTTGGAATATTATCAAAAGAGAAACAGGTCAACCAAGAGCACAGGAAGACAGTATTACCATCAAATTGAATGAAAACTTTACGAACAAAAGGTCAGAAGTTGAAAATATTTTTAATAATCATTTTTTCAATGTTGTGGATATAGTAGGATCCAGGTGTTCATTAGAAGATGCTAGGCTGTTAATGGAAGAGGCCATACCTATGCAATTTGATACAATTTAAATCCCACCCACTTCTCCCTCTGAAATTAGGAAAATAATAAACTTGCTTAAAAGCAAAAACTCACATGGAATTGATGGCATTTCCAGAAAAATACTAATAGCTTGTTCTCAACAGATAAGTAAGATTGTCAGCCACCTATGTAATAGCTATCTGGAACAGGGCATTTTCCCTGATAGACTGAAATATGCTATTGTGATACCTTTGCATAAAAAGGGGGATAGATCTGATGTCAACAATTACCGTCCAATCTCCCTTCTAACAGCTTTATCCAAAATTTTTGAGAAAGTAATGTATTCAAGAGTAGCTTCACATATCTGTAAAAATGAAGTACTAACAAAATGTCAGTTTGGTTTCCAGAAAGGTATGCTATATATGCTTTCACCAATCAAATTTTGAATGATCTGAATAACCAAACACCTCCCATTGGGATCTTTTGTGATCTCTCAAAGGCTTTTGATTGTGTAAATCATGAAATTCTGCTAGACAAGCTCAAATATTGTGGCATGAGTGGGACAGTGCACAAATGGTTCAATTCGTACCTAACTGGATGAGTGGAGAAAGTTTAAATAAGCAGTTCTCATAATATGCAAAGATCAGCACATTCCTCAAACTGGGGAACTATCAAGAATGGGGTTCCACAGGGGTCAGTCTTGGGTCCTTTGTTGTTCTTAATATATATTAATGACTTGCCATTCTATATTCATGAAGAGGCAAAGTTAGTTCTCTTTGCTGATGATACAAGTATAGTAATCACACATGACAAACAAGAATTAACTGACGAAATTGACAATAATGTCTTTCAGAAAATTACTAAGTGGTTCCTTGTAAATGGACACTCACTGAATTTTGATAAGACACAGTACATACAGTTCCGTACAGTAAATGGTATGACACCATTAGTAAATATAGACCTTAATCAGAAGCATATAGCTAAGGTAGAATATTCCAAATTTTTAGGTGTGTCCATTGATGAGAGATTAAATTGGAAGAAACACATTGATGATCTGCTGAAATGTTTGAGTTCAGCTACTTATGCAATAAGGGTCATTGCAAATTTTGGTGATAAACATCTTAGTAAATTAGCTTACTACGCCTATTTTCACTCATTGCTTTCATATGGTATCATATTTTGGGGTAATTCATCACTGAGGAATCAAGTATTTATTGCACAAAAGCGTGTAATCAGAATAATAGCGGGAGTCGACCCAAGATCATCCTGCAGACATTTATTTAAGGATCTAGGGATATTCACAGTAGCTTCTCAGTATATATACTCTCTTATGAAATTTGTTATTAACAACCAAACCCAATTCAAAAGTAATAGCAGTGTGCATAACTACAATACTAGGAGAAAGGATGATCTTCACTATTCAAGATTAAATCTAACTTTGGCACAGAAAGGGGTGAATCATACTGCCACTAAAGTATTTGGTCACTTACCAAATAGTATCAAAAGTCTGGCAGATAACCAACAAGTATTTAAGAAGAAATTAAAAGAATTTCTGAATGACAACTCCTTCGACTCCATAGAGGAATTTTTAGATATAAATGAAGAAAAAAAGAAACAAAAAATTAAAAAAATAAAATAATAAAAACACAGAAAAATAAAAAAGTTGTTATATTAACTTAAGTATGTTGTTAAATTAACTTAATTATGCCATGTATTTGAAAATTTGACTTGTTCCACATCATTACGAAATATCGTATTCATGATCCGTGGAATTAGTATTAATCTAATCTAATCTAATCTAATCTGAGGTCTGACCCCTCGCATATGCAATGACCGCTTTTTTTCCCTGAGATTATTTACGTAGACAGTTCTTTAGCATTTGTATCCACTTGTACAAGAACCAAGAGGGAACAATAAGAGCGGAAGGTCAAGAACAGAGTACACTTACTGAAAACGGTGAAAGAGGGGGATGTAGAGTTTCACCCCTACTGTTCAATATGTACATCGAAGAAGCAACGACAGAAATAACAGAAACCTTCAAGAGCGGGATTAAAATTCAAGGTAAAAGGACATCAACGACAAGATTCGCTAATGAAATTGCTACCTTCAGTGAATGGGTATATGATTTACAAAATGTGTTGAATGGAGTGAACACTCTGATAAGTACCGACTATGGATTGAGAGCAAATCGTAGGAAAATTCTAATGAGAAATAGCAGAATGAGGGAAGCAAGAAATTAACATCAGAATTGGGGATCACGCAATAGATGAAGGAATTCTGCTATCTAAGCACATCCATAAACCATGATGGACAGAGCACGGAGGATAAAAAGTAAAATAGGACTGGCTAAGTGGACAATTTTGGGCAAGGGAAGTCCACTAGTATGAAACATGGAACTTAAATTCAGGAAGAAATTTCTGTGAATTTACATTTGGAGCACAGCACTGTATGGTAGTGATACCTGGACTGTGGGAAAACCGAAATAAAACGAGAAAAGAAGCATCTGAGATGTGGGGCTAGACAATAATGTTAAAAATTAGGTGGACTGACAAGATAAAGAATAAAGACGTTCTGCGCAGAATCGGAGAGGAAAGGAATATGTGGAAAACACTGACAAGGAGAAAGAGCAGGAAGATACGATATCCAATAAGACCTCAGGGATTAACGCTTATAGTACTTGAGGAAGCTATAGGGGGTAAAATCAGTAGAGAAACATAGCGAATTCAATACATTCAGCAAAGAATTGAACATGTAATTTGGAAGAGCTTCTGTGAGATAAAGAGGTTTACAAAGGAGAAGAATTCGTGTTCGGCCACATCAAACCAGACAGAAAAAAAAAGTTCACCGCTGTTTCATTACTATCACTTTCCGTGACTGATCACATTTAATGATAATTAGTTCGTAGGTGAGATAAATCAGCTAAACTGCAAGGTCATCAGCTGCAGGTGAAAGGGGAGTTAGGATATTCCCCAGGAGCTCTTATCCTAGATAGAGAAGTAATATTCAAAAGTGAAATGCTGTTACATTTTATAGCATATACACAAATTTTTCACTGCAATCAAGCAAGGTTGTAAAGAGAGGAGGAGGAAAATACTTTCGTTAGTGTCAATTTTACAATAAGAACAAAAATCTGATTCAAGGAATTAGAGAAGAAGGAGTGTTGTCTGTGTCTGCAAACATTGTTACTGTAATTACCAGCAAATAATTTCCGAATGGAAGACGGGATGAGGTTGATATCTTAAAACATTCGTGCCACTCATTTTACTGCTTTGTCTGTTCCCAGTAGTGTGTTGTATTTATCATTGCAAATTTATCAAAAATCTTTGCTACGAAAATAAAACAATAAGCTTGACCCTTGATTAATGCTTGAGTTACCGTTGCTAGTTCCTTGTTGCTGAATCTTTATCCCTTCCTCATAACCTCATACTTACCGTCCAGTACTTCATAACCATAGATCACTTAGGGTTTATTTATCTAACAACTTTATTGAGTTCGTCCACGGTTGTCTGGCTACCTTCCAACACTACTGAAGTATGGGACTAGTAGTAACACCAGTGAACGTCTTCAATGCACGCAGGACCAACAGTAACATCGCTTGTTTGTTCCAGGAAAGGCCTACATCGCCCTTCAAGTCCAAGATGAGCTCCATCTACACAGCTTTCGCGATTTTAGTTATTCCCTCATAACATAAAACGGCGTCTTCTACAAACATTGTACTGAGCTTTAATCTGTTGCCAAGTTTGGCTACATCATCTTATCTGGGTGATTCATCGGTGAGTAACTGACGTTCCGCAACAAGAGTAACCCACTGAATGTGTAGTTCGCTGTTAAACCATTCAGAGGTAACATTCGTCACACTTAGCAGTCAACAGCAAAATCATCTACCTTAAGAGGTATGCGGATCATAGGTCTACAATAAACGATAAATCTTTTTGATGGTACAAATAATGATGGGCATACCTAAGAACACGAAACTCACTGTAGAACATGAGACCAATAACTTCTTACAATCAGAGGAAGATTCTCTAATCAACACCATGAGCTTTATCTTTATATTTATAGAAAATTAACTGCCACTTATGTGTGCATGAGCAATGCTGTCTGGCCCCTCCCTCCCCCACCGAAAATAGTATAAATCTCCACATTTATTGTCCATTTCATCTCCTACATAAAATGGAATTTGATTCGGTTGGCCGGCCGGTGTGGCCGTGTGGTTCTATGAGCTACAGTCGGGAATCGAGTGACCGCTACGGTCGCAGGTTCGAATCCTGCCTCGCGCATGGATGTGTGTGATGTCCTTAGGTTAGATAGGGTTAAGTAGTTCTAAGCTCTAGGGGACTCATGACCAAAGATGTTAAGTCCCATAGTGCTCAAAGCCATTTGAGCCATTTGATTCGGTTGAACCACAAAATGAGTAAATCCATAGCTTCAAACAAAGTAAAAAGTTTTCCTGACAGATATACTACCACAAAATATCAAAAAAATATCAGGCAACAAAGCTACACCTGAGATCATCGAAGTTTCGACCACAGACATCTGAAAGGAGCCGAAAGATGTTACATTTCACTTTATGCGGCTATTGCTTTAAAACGTAATAGTCCAGTTTAAAAACAAATATTTAACAATTAGGTTTCATACAAAAATAAGAAATACCACCCACTTCACATCCACAACTAAGACAACATTGATCACTCATCATTAATACCAGGCATACAGAGCTGGCAGCCCCGTCATAAACACCAAAACGAGAAAAGTCTCGAGACCTGATTAAAAGATTTCGTTACGTCTGAAAAACGTTTCAAAGTGCAAATTTGAAATGTATGGACATGGAGTGAAATCGCAGTGAAGACCGCCACTAATAATTGCTATATACTGAAGAAACGTATCTTCATGATCTGTTTAGGGAGATATAAGTATACTAGGGCTTTTCGGAATGTAAGGAACGATCGGTCGCGAAATGGAAATCACAGTGAAAATCAAAACGCTTTTATTTGCAACAGTTGGCAACACTTTCCAAATACTTCTTCACACAGTCGCCGATCCGATTTTTACACATCTGCCATCGTTTTATACGAACTATCGGATACCCTCGGCATCGAAGGCAGGCTCCTGTGCCTTTTGACAATATTCTATGCTGGACTGCAGTTCGTTGTCTATGCCAAAGTGTTGTCTTCATATCCAGCGGTTCCTTTGAGCAGACATGGAAATCAGATGATGCCAAGCCGGGAATGTGTGGTGGGTGCTCAAATACTTCCCATCGAAAACATTGCAGGAGGGTCCTCATTGTTCCTGCAGTGTGCGGCCGAGAACTGCCACGAAGAAGGAAATGCATGTTATGTGTGGTTGCATGAAATGAGGCGATACCTCGCGCCAGGCACCCATACTTGGCGGAGACGTTATTTTATAATCATCTTGATGATCTCAGTGTGCGCTCGGGACTGAGAGGTCGTGACGCTGTCTACGGCCATACCGCCCGCCCGGCTAGCCGCGCGGTCTAACGCGCTGCTTCCCGAGCGGGAAGGCGTGCCGGTCCCCGACACGAATGCGCCCTGCGGATTTGTGTCGAGGTCCCATGTGCCAGCCAGCCTGTGGGTGGTTTTTAATGCGCTTTTCCATCTGCCTCGGCGAATGCGGGCTGGTTCCCCTTATTCTGCCTCTGTTGGACTATGTCGGCGATTGCTGTGCAAACTCTGTCTCTACGTACGAGTACACCATAATCACTGTACCGCGTAAACATTTAATGTTAAACTCGTCAGGTCTCTGGCGTTCCCAGGGCGGTTCCACTAGGGGCCGAACGGCACAATAACCCTGGGTTAGATGTGGGGGCCGGCCGAAGTGGCCGTGCGGTTAAAGGCGCTGCAGTCTGGAACCGCAAGACCGCTACGGTCGCAGGTTCGAATCCTGCCTCGGGCATGGATGTTTGTGATGTCCTTGGGTTGGTTAGGTTTAACTAGTTCTAAGTTCTAGGGGACTAATGACCTCAGCAGTTGAGTCCCATAGTACTCAGAGCCATTTTTGAATTTAGATGTGGGGCGGCGCCGGGTTGGGTGGACTGCTGTGGCCTGTTGTGAGGTTGTGGACCACTGAGGGCTCCGGTGGGACGAAGCTTCTCCATCGTTTCTAAGTTTTTTTACACAGAGTACGCGAAGGAACTTGTCCCCCTTCTTGCAGCGGTGTACCGTAGGTCTCTATAAGACTGTAGCATTCTAAAGGACTGGAAAAGGGCACAGGTCATCCCCTTTTTCCAGAAGGGACGTCGTACAGATCTGCAGAACTGTAGACCTATATCTCTAACGTCGATCAGTTGTAGAATTTTCGAACACGTATTCAAAAAATTGTTCATATGGCTCTGAGCACTATGCAACTTAACTTCTAGAACTTAGAACTAATTAAACCTAACTAACCTAAGGACATCACACACATCCATGCCCGAGGCAGGGTTGGAACCGGCGACCATAGCGGTCGCTCGGTTCCAGACTGTAGCGCCTAGAACCGCACGGCCACAGCGGCCGGCGAACACGTATTATGTTCGAGTATAATGACTTTTCTGGAAACTAGAAATCTGCTCTGTAGGAATCAGCATGGGTTTCGAAAAAAACGATCATGTGAAACCCAGCTCGCGCTATTCGTCCACGACACTGAGAGGGCCATAGACACGGGTTCCCAGATAGATGCCGTGTTTCTTGACTTCCGCAAGGCGTTTGATACAGTTCCCCACAGTCGTTTAATCAACAAAGTAAGAGCATATGGACTGTCAGACCAATTGTGTGATTGGATTCAAGAGTTCCTAGATAACAGAAGACAGCATGTCATTCTCAATGGGGAGAAGTCTTCCGAAGTAAGAGTGATTTCAGGTGTGCCGCAGGGGAGAGTCGTAGGACCGTTGCTATTCGCAATATACACTCCTGGAAATGGAAAAAAAAACACATTGACACCGGTGTGTCAGACCCACCATACTTGCTCCGGACACTGCGAGAGGGCTGTACAAGCAATGATCACACGCACGGCACAGCGGACACACCAGGAACCGCGGTGTTGGCCGTCGAATGGCGCTAGCTGCGCAGCATTTGTGCACCGCCGCCGTCAGTGTCAGCCAGTTTGCCGTGGCATACGGAGCTCCATCGCAGTCTTTAACACTGGTAGCATGCCGTGACAGCGTGGACGTGAACCGTATGTGCAGTTGACGGACTTTGAGCGAGGGCGTATAGTGGGCATGCGGGAGGCCGGGTGCACGTACCGCCGAATTGCTCAACACGTGGAGCGTGAGGTCTCCACAGTACATCGATGTTGTCGCCAGTGGTCGGCGGAAGGTGCACGTGCCCGTCGACCTGGGACCGGACCGCAGCGACGCACAGATGCACGCGAAGACCGGAGGATCCTACGCAGTGCCGTAGGGCAACGCACCGCCACTTCCCAGCAAATTAGGGACACTGTTGCTCCTGGGGTATCTGCGAGGACCATTCGCAACCGTCTCCATGAAGCTGGGCTACGGTCCCGCACACCGTTAGGCCGTCTTCCGCTCACGCCCCAACATCGTGCAGCCCGCCTCCAGTGGTGTCACGACAGGCGTGAATGGAGGGACGAATGGAGACGTGTCGTCTTCAGCGATGAGAGTCGCTTCTGCCTTGGTGCCAATGATGGTCGTATGCGTGTTTGGCGCCGTGCAGGTGAGCGCCACAATCAGGACTGCATACGACCGAGGCACACAGGGCCAACACCCGGCATCATGGTGTGGGGAGCGATCTCCTACACTGGCCGTACACCACTGGTGATCGTCGAGGGGACACTGAATAGTGCACGGTACATCCAAACCGTCATCGAACCCATCGTTCTACCATTCCTAGGCCGGCAAGGGAACTTGCTGTTCCAACAGGACAATGCACGTCCGCATGTATCCCGTGCCACCCAACGTGCTCTAGAAGGTGTAAGTCAACTACCCTGGCCAGCAAGATCTCCGGATCTGTCCCCCATTGAGCATGTTTGGGACTGGATGAAGCGTCGTCTCACGCGGTCTGCACGCCCAGCACGAACGCTGGTCCAACTGAGGCGCCAGGTGGAAATGGCATGGCAAGCCGTTCCACAGGACTACATCCAGCATCTCTACGATCGTCTCCATGGGAGAACAGCAGCCTGCATTGCTGCGAAAGGTGGATATACACTGTAGTAGTGCCGACATTGTGCATGCTCTGTTGCCTGTGTCCTAGTGCCTGTGGTTCTGTCAGTGTGATCATGTGATGTATCTGACCCCAGGAATGTGTCAATAAAGTTTCCCCTTCCTGGGATAATGAATTCACGGTGTTCTTATTTCAATTTCCAGGAGTGTACATATATGACCTTGTGGATAACATTGGAAGTTCACTGAGGCTTTTTGCGGATGATGCTGTGGTATATCGAGAGGTTGTAACAATGGAAAATTGTACTGAAATGCAGGAGGATCTGCACGAATTGACGCATGGTGTAGGGAATGGCAATTGAATCTCATTTTAGACAGGTGTAATGTGCTGCGAATACATAGAAGGATAGATCCCTTATCATTTAGCTACAATATAGCAGGTCAGCAACTGGAAGCAGTTAATTCCGTGAATTATCTGTGAGTAGGCATTAGGAGTGATTTAAAATGAAATGATGCGGACTGAGATTCATTGGAAGAAATGTAATCCGAAAACAAAGGAAGTAGGTTACAGTACGCTTGTTCGCCCATTGCTTGAATACTGCTCAGCAGTGTTGGATCCGTACCAGATAGGGTTGATAGAAGTGATAGAGAAGATCCAACGGAGAGCAGCGCGCTTCGTTACATGATCATTTAGTAATCGCGAAAGCGTTACGGAGGTGACAGATAAACTCCAGTGGAAGACTCTGCAGGCGAGACGCTCAGTAGCTCGTTACGGGCTTTTGTTGAAGTTTCGAGAACATACCTTCACCGAGGAGTCAAGCAGTATATTGCTCCCTCCTACGTATACCTCACGAAGAGACCATGAGGATAAAATCAGAGAGAATAGAGACCACACAGAGGCATACCGACAATCTTTCTTTCCACGAACAATACGAGACTGGAATAGAAGGGAGAACCGATATAGGTACTCAAAGTACCCTCCGCCACACACCGTCAGGTGGCTTGGGGAGTATGGCTGTAGATGTAGATGTAGAAGTCCCCTGTTGAATACACTCCCAATACACAATTCACGGGCATAACATACACTGTGCTCAACACATCCGTGCAGAGCTTCATCGGGTTTTCACTGTGGTGTTCAATTCACAATAGATCGGTCCTTACTTTGCTAATGTTCCTCGTACTTACATCGAAGTGTATCACCTCATGATCTCAGTGAATATATTAAAACACAACTGTACTTACACTGTGAAACACGTATGTAACGTAGCAGCGATGGTGAGGCACGTTAAAATCTTTGACCAGAGAGCCTTTTATCGTGGTTAGTCTGCGCTTGACCGCGCGAGTGTTGCGAGCAGTACGCTAGTAGTCGTCGTGCAGTGCAGTATGTCGGTAGTAGCAGTCGAGTGCAGTTGTGTGTGAGGAGTCGGCGAGCGTCGACATGGCATTCTGGTCAAGATGCTGAATGAGGTATATTGTTAATTAAGGTAATCATCAGATAATGTAAAGTTTATTTATTGTAATTAATTTTCAACAAGTGCCCTAATAATAATTTTCATTTCAAAGAAAAATCTTTAACAAAAAAAAAATCATTTAATTGAACCTACGATTTCCTTCCATTTCCCTTAAAGAAAAGTTTCAGTTAAATTTCAAAAAAAAAATATTATTTGCAATGCATTTCCTCCAAGCCGTGGCCAACAATAAGAGCAGAAATTTGACATGCAGTTTCAATGAGGTAAGAAATTAATTATGATTTTTGCACAGGGCCAAAGACCGATATTTCGGTTTAACTGAATTTTCATTATCACTGAGATTTTCTTATCACTGAATGGACTTTCATTTTTTGTGGGGAACTTATACATGGGTCAGATTGCTAATTTTTGTTTAATTGTCATTGTCAGTGGATTTCATTGCGGGAGGTTACACTTGGCTCCCATTTATTATTATATTTTTTATTTAAATATTTCTGTGGGGACGATATTGCTTCTTGGCTCCATTTCTATTAAATATTGTCATATAAAATTTTTGTGGGGAGGTTACAACTGATCGTAATAACACTCAGCCACTACGTAAAGTGAGATACCACTCTGAAGGAGCCTGACAGATGCTGCCTCGCACGTGAGTGTTGGATAGACGAGTGGAGGTGCGGTGGTGGAGTCCCGAGGAGCGTCGGACTGTTAGTGAGACGTCATTCAACTAATAGTCACTTATTGGCAAGATTGTTACATTCACTCTGCCTTCTAGCGGCGGCCGTGCTGAACCTGCGTTGCACAAAAGCGCTGACTGAGACTTCAGCATCCGTCGAGTAATTTGCAGGTGCTGGTGTTGTCAGGGGTCAGTGCTGTACTCCTTCGCAGAAACGCCCGACGACCGGCGCGTCGGTTTATCCCGGCGTGTTTCTGGACGTCTGACGAGGCGTCAGCACTCGCTTAGAGTAAAGCCATGCTTAGGCTCTACTCTAGAAGTCTGCGAGCCCCTATTGCTGGTTGCCGAGGTGGTGTGTAGCGGGAGCTCGACAACGACAGAAAAGAACAGCCCGAGAGGCGGTCTCATCACATAGCTGGTAACACCGTACTTTAACTGCCCAGGAGTAGTGGCAAAGACGCCCTGCTCCCAAGCTGAACAGCTCGTAGACAGGCAGGTAGGTTCTTCATTGATGGAAAACAAAGTAGGTTCAAATGGTTCAAATGGCTCTGAGCACTATGGGACTTAACATCTGAGGGCATCAGTCCCCTAGAACTTAGAACTACTTAAACCTAACTAACCTAAGGACAACACGCACATCCATGCCCGGGGCAGGATTCGAACCAGCGACCATAGCGGTCACACGGTTCCAGACTGAAGCGCCTAGAACCGCTCGGCCACTCCGGCCGGCAACAAAGTAGGCCTTCGTCTTGAGTGTCATAGAGTCGAAGCCAGACGGCTGTCGACGGTTAGCAGTGGACGCAGTGTGGTGGTGCCTGTGTACACTTAGTTGTATTCACCAAGGTATCGTGCTACTAGCAAAGCTGACTTCTATCGGTGTCCATGATGCAGATGGAATGACCTAGCTCTGAGAGCGAGGGAAATGAAGGCGACGGTTTTACAGCAGCCAATGACTCCATTCCCCACTTACGGTTGACGCATGTGATACCGTTTTCTGAGCCTGTCATCGCTTTTGGTTGGCCTAAAGTTTATATTCAGGACTTTTATCGTCCTCTATCGAAGGTTCACAGCCTGAAAGGTGTTCTTGTGTCATCTCTGGCGGTGTTACTGGATTATATTAAAACTAGTAGCTTCGTTACAGAAGAGTGTTAGGTCTGCTCTGCAGTGTTATCTAAGTACTGTATCATGAGTTCCTGACGTCCTGCGTCACCGTATACAAGGCAGAAAGTTCTCTGTCTACGAACTTCTACACTTCCAGCATCCTGGAGTAGCAGTTTGGGTGTTGCTGTGTTTTGCTGTCTACTGATTTTAAGTGTTTCACACTTTTTGGTAAAGATTGAAAAAGCATTTACTTTATTCTGGTACTTGTACTGTTATTGTATTAATTGCTGTACTCTTGATGGTAGGAGAACATTTTAATAAATATAAAAGATTTCCTACACCCTGATAGGGCGCCCTCTTCCCAAGGTTTCCTTACGGCAGCGTAAAGAGTTGACTGCCAGTTATCTGTAAACGCTGTAAATGTTCGTTGCACATTTTGGACATGGTTTTCACATCTTTGGGAATACCATTTCTGACTACGTCACGTAAGTCTTGAAATCATATATTCTGTACTTTTGACTTACGCTTAAAAATTTGGTGACACCTGTTTTATACGTCAAGGTAAATTTGTTTTCCTGCCCTGCAGGGTGATTTGAAAATGGGTCTCGGCCTGATACAAGTCGTCGAGTCAGTAAAAGAAGTAAAATTAGCAACTTTTGAACTGTTTTTCGTTGTACTGAAGTCCACTGTCTCTTTGCACTCCAGTGCTGACATCGGTTAAGCTGTCGTTGCGTAGCCGGTAGGCGTGTACACTTGGCGTCGTGCCATCCATTTCTAAAAAAAAATTATTCCTAAACTTATATACTGTTCTGATATGCAACAATACAAAAACAGAATATTAATTCTAGTAGACTATGATTTACAGTGTGTAAAAATTGTTGAAAAATCATGATTGCACAGAGCCATATTCGTCAATTTATTACACAATCAATTTCAGTCATGAACAGACCATCTTCAGAAAAAGTACGGTATTTTGTATTTGGTGGTAGGCTGTAGAACAACGCATGTTTACTGTTTGACAGATTGTACAGGCCTGATCCTGACTTGTATTCACTGGGCGACATTAAGCATCCTTTTAATACATGACGGAAGCGTATATTTGCCTCCACTACTGTTTTTGCACATGACGAGGCCAATTTATTTTTCGGATGTTTTATCACCGATATACATAACTTGTTTATCAACATTTACCAGCCGGCCGGAGTGGCCGAGCGGTTCTAGGCGCTGCAGTTTGGAACCGCGTGACCGCTACGGTCGCAGGTTCGAATCCTGCCTCGGGCGTGGATACGTGTGATGTCCTTAGGTTAGTTAGGTTTAAGTAGTTCAAAGTTCTAGGGGACTGATGACCTTAGAAGTTAAGTCCCATAGTGCTCAGAGCCATTTGAACCAATTTCTTTGAACATTTACCAGCCAATCTGACGATGCCCCTCATTGATGAATGTACAGTATTTTCAACATTGCAGCCAAGACTGTTTTCTTCTCCTCATATAATGCTAGCTGTATCGCCACGGCATTGAGTGAAAAATCGTTTAATGAGGTGCGTGTTTCACCACAGATTTACCGTACGCTACTTATTTGCAGCTAAATGGAGATGTCGGTTTGGTTATGGCTTGTTACAATCTGCTTACTATGACACACTAAACGTGAAGATGTTCCATTTACGACTGAAACTGGTATGCTACAGTTGTGTACATCCACGATTTATCGATAAAACATAAAAGCCTGCTAAATGAGGTATACTATTTGGTATAAGTAAATAGAACAGCTAATTCAATTTAGACCATCAATAAGATGTCATACTGTAGCACCAGTATACAAGAGAACTTAAAATCGTTGGTGTCACATATAGAAAGGTCGGAAAAAGAGGACACAGATTACAAAAGGAAAGGCAGCTGCCGCATTAAAAGTGCTGTCGATAAAAATTTTAAAGTGATGAAATGTAACTGACATTTTGCCGTATTACCATTAAAGACTGCTAAAAGTTCTGTTACTCAGCAAATAGTTGTTACGTAACCGTCACCGTCTGCATGACATCAAATGTTTTGCGGTTTATAGCAGTGTACTGAATGAAGACTGTAATGTCGAAAATAGTTACAGAAAAATGTAACTTTGAGCAGCCGGTTATGGTATAACGTCAGAATGTCGTTTGTAAAATCTCTGAAGCTTTAGCTGAAACAAATTATATGGGGCATGTAAGTTTATTACGATAGCTGTACTTGGGTGAGGGCCAGAAACTATTTTTGGCATAAAATAAGGTTACAGAAAAAAATAGCTGGTATCTGTTATTTCTTCAAGCAACTTTTGGAAAGTTGTTTACATTGTTTTACTTCATTGTTCAGATCAAATAGTCCTGTTTTTTACGTTGTCTTTTGCTACAGTGCACCATCATCCTAAGGAACATTCGCCACAACTAAAAAGAGACAATATCTTGTGTTTAACGTAATATTAGTTAATTTATAAACGTCAATAACCATTTGACTATGATCTTGTTGATTCGGAACTGGTATTGAGGTTTATTGCTTCTACTATAATGCATTATCAGCAGTGGCTGGTGGCTGTTTTTACTTTTTAGTGAGAATTAATGTGAATTTCTTCTTATGGCTTTCCATGCACTTGTGTCCTCCTTCTGAAAATCATCTCTCTCTAAAATCTGCATAATTAGAAGCTGGTCACTTAAAGTGGTTACTTGACAGCATCCTTACGTCCGATTCCTTCACAAGTTTACGAACACATGCATTAATGACATCCTTGCTTAAATTCTGTGGCAATAAATACGACAAGAAATGGTCTTTTAAACTATCTCTTTCAATATTGTGACTCTTTCAGTGAAGATACCCTCGCTTATGCCGTAATTAGAGTGCGTTACAGCTCGCGTGAAGGTTTATTTTCTGAAAAAATTATACGATGACTCTAGTTCTTGATGGAGTGTTTAATATGATAATCCACAGACTCGTTCCAATAACTACCAGACTGCATTAGCACCAAATGCCATCTGCAAGAGGAAGCGATGTTCAGGACCAAAGGAAATTAAGCAGTGTGGGCTCAGACGTAAACCTTATCACATGCAAGAATTACTGAAGTGTTATCTTAAAAGCGTGCTTCCGTAACCCAAGATTACTCTTACCTTGCAGAGATCGTTACGACGCGAAGCAGGAGACAATTGCTCTCTCACGAAATCTCCCGAGGAGTCGCTCGAAACAATCCTCCCGTCACAGGCACCAATCGGCATACGTTTAGATGAAGCGCTAGATATTCTGAATACGATCAGAGGGAAAGTTAACTTTCTTGTTGAGAAACACGTCGCCAATAAGATATAACGCAACAAATAAAGCATACGTATTCAGTAATAGTTTTTTACAAATTTTCGGTATCTGGTGGCCCACAGCTACTGTTGCTACTAGTTTCAATTGCTACTAATCGTTATGATGCTTGAGAAACTATTCAATTATAGTATCTATATGGATTTATGCGTGATGTTCCGTCGCATTCTAGATGACGTCAAAATCTCTAAATTGGCAAAAAAACTGAATACACGGATTTAAAACTCTGTTCAGAACAGCCAGTGCTTAGATTATTTATATTCGGTTTTACTGCCTATTTGCAGTTTTGGCGCCACGTAGATTGTGTTGGAACTTCGTGAATGCACCCACATACATACTGCAACTGGAAAAATTCTCATGCGTGGTGAAGATTATTAACAATGGAAGTTTCCAGCTATAATTAATGATATTGTAAAAAAATGAAGGTGGTGAAACGTTATTTTCAGTTATTTTAATCAAGTTTAGAGTGTGAGGTTTAGTGGGGTGCAAATGACACCGTAATTTCCAAATTGCTTACTCTAATACAAATTATTCAATTCGATTTCATGTTCCATTTTGCGAAAATGTAATAAGTATTGTCGTCCCATCTCGATGCTGGTGATGTACAACTCTTGATACGTCTTTCTGGTAAACAAGACGAAGTTGCAATAGAACACAGGTGATATAGCTATAAAGGATGTGCTGGTAAAAATTCCACCCACCTTCTGACACTACTGCTACAACGACGAAACAAAAATCTTAAGAGAATGAAGAGCACATACTTATTTCTGACAAGAAGTAAAGTATTTGACGGCGAAATCACTTATTTCATGGTGAAATCCGTTAATAACGGCATCTGAATCATCTGAATCCGAGCAGCAGCATTCCACATATGCCTGAGGAAAGGGAGATGGAAAGGTTGATTACAGATAAAGCAACAGCCGATATGGAATGTACTATTTTCAAAGAATTCAGACACGTACAGTCAGTTCGACATGAAAGTGTACGCCGTTATCTGAATGAAACAGAAGACACTATTATAGATGTATACTTACATAAAAATACGTGTTATTACTAATTGCAGAATTACCTAATAGTTAATCCAATCGCCGCTATTATCGATTATAGCTTGCCACCTTTTTGGCATGCTTTTAACGAGATTTTCTGCATATTCTCGGTAACGATCTCCATGTTGTCCTTATTTGATATGACAGCTGCTTCAAAGTATATACTGGCTTTCCTTTAAATTTCATTTTAATAGACGACCAAACATATGCGGTCGGGTATGCATCCGGAGACATTGCAAGCCAATCCAACTTGGAACCCCGCTGTCATGTTTCCACGCTGTACTGAGGCGGCTGCGAGGTTTCGGATCATTATCCTCTTGAAGCTTCGTTCGAACCAAATAATTTCTTAACGCAGATTTCTTAAGAGAGATGTCACTGCGAACGTTACATTTAAAATTATGGCGTACACTTTCTTGTGGAACTGAATGTATTACCGTAGCGATGGTTCTGGACTGAAATGCTATATGGATGCAGAACGTAGCATTTTTGATAAATATATAAATATGTGATGCTTGCACTTATTTTAAATGGCACCGACAAAACAAAACATTCAACTGTCAGACTGTTCATCTATACACTGTACAAAAGCGCACTGATTACAGATTATACCTCTACCAGAGATGTCGCTGCGAATGTTACAATTAAAATTATGGCGTACACTTTCTTGTGGAACTGACTGTATTACCTTAGCGGTGGGTCTGGACTGAAGTGCTATTTGGATGCCGAATGTGGACTATGGAGAAAAAGAGTCATACAGTTCTACAGAGGCGTAAGACTTACATCTAAAACCCACTTAATTCGCCTTCTGTGTCAGTGTCGTTACATACTTATTGAAGAAGATAATCACATTAATCGGAAACTAACATTACTTTCCCTGTGACGCCAGCTGATTATAAAACGCCTTTTTATTGAACTCTAAAGGCACCTGTCTCAGTGACTTAAAAATATAAAACAGTAATATTTAGCAGACCAAGTGTCTTCAGTTATAACGAATCTCCATAAAATGCTTCTGTGACAAACTTAACCCTGCTCATCACCATTACTACGTAAGCAACAGGACGCAGCGGGAATGTTGAATACGTGCACATGCAGGTTCATTTCAGTATAGCGTATGTGGAACACGTTGCAGTACTCGGAAACGGCTTTAGGTATGGACCTTTATCCTGTCAAGCACGAATGGCGTCGTTCAGGCTACGCGTGGGAGTAGCCACTTGTGGCGTTGTGTGCACACTGCTATCCACGGAGACGCATTTCCCCAATGGGTCATGAAAGGTACTGTAGACGTACCAACCACAGAGTTCTCAGAACCGATAACACGTCTTGTCCAACACAGTTTGCGACCGCAACTGTCTATAGCTGTGGTTTACGGCTGTATAAGTCTCACCTGCCATTCAAACTTTGCTTCCGTAAATGATCACGAGTTAAACAGCTCCGTATTTACTAACAATGTTCAAAGTTAAACTGAAAACATCGGCGCTCATTAAGCTGAAATGATGTATCTAATAATATTTGCTATCTTCCTAGAAGAAATATCGTTGGCTAATCAGCAAACCGTGTTTCTGACGTTTCGTGGGAAGATAAAATTTTACGACTGTGCGCGAATCGAAGGCAACACTGCACCAGATAAACTATGTATATGCTGACGGAAGCGTTATCGCAGATTGTACGATCGAAGAGAAAATGAAAAAAAAGGCGTACCACGAAGGAATTTTCCGAATCGTACGCGTATCTATAGATTTTATGTAGATGTATAGAAAAAGGAATGATTACAATTTCAGTCATTGGGGAACTTAGTCAAGAGAAAGAGCTTCAGAAACTGAGCAAACAGAACAAAAGCCTTCTGAACTGACGATCTTTGTTGGTAAGTACGCCATGCTGATATATGACTGAATAATACAATGAAATTCAGTCTAAGACAAAAAAGCAACTCACGACGTAGGAATCACCCAAATGCCACGGAAATCTTACCTAAACGCCACGGAAATCGGTAGATAAGATACATACTACAGACACGCTAATGACGTTTCAGAAAAAAATTTAGGCGATTTATTGAAGACAAAGAGCTTCAAAAATTGAGGAAGTCAATAACGCGTTGATCCACCTCTGGTCCTTACGCAAGAAATTATCGTTGGCTGTATTTCTGAGGAATATGACGCCAAATTCCGTCCAGTTGGTCCTTCAGATCATCAAAATTTCGAGATGGTTTGAGGGTGCGGCCCATGATGCTCCAAACGTTCTCAGTTGTGGAAAGATCCGGCGATCTTTCTGGACAAGTTAGGGTTTGACAAGCACAAGACAAGCAGCAGAAATCGTCATCGTGTGTGTGAGGGCGTCTTTTTTTTGAAATTTAAGCCCAAGATTGCTCGCCACGAAGGGCAACAAAACTGGGCGAAGCATATGGCCGCTGTTCTGTAAGGGTGCTGTTGATGTCGACCACAGGTGTCCTACAGTGAAAACAAGTGGCAGCCCAGACCATCACTCCCGGTTGTCGGGCCGCACTGCGAGTGGCAGTCAGGTAGCCATTCCACCGCTCTCCGGTGCGTAATGGGAAACATCTTCAATTTGAAATGTCATTGTCTATAGTAGAACTGTCTTCACTGATGAGAGTCGCTTGGAATTAAGCCTCGATAACCAGCGAAATTTTCATCCTGAGTGATCTGTGTTTGATGACAGTCTGGAAGACTTCATTATTCTTTATTTTCCCTGTTATGGACATAGTCAAGCAAACTTAACATATGAAACCGAGCGATCTCTGCTATAGCTCTCAGTCGGTGTGCAGCACGGTGACTTACGGAATATGACGAGAAAATACCGTAGCTGTAGACAATTCGATTTTCACACGCAGTTTCACTTCACATGTCGAGCGAGCCATTGGTTTTACTCAGTACACATGTGAACAAATACACATTCAGTTACATTAGGATCCAATTTTTTTTTGTCTGGAACATATCGTACCAGAATTAACTAAAATAGCAGTTCCCGTTACACGATTCTCACCAAAGTTTTCGTAAGGTTGACGTTGACCGCAAAGGAACAGGCTGAAACTCGAAGCTCCCACCCTTATATACCCCACAGGCACTCCTTTAGAGCCACTACCATCTCGCCTTGTATTTAGCTGAAAAACCACTGACTCCTCATTGAGTTATTTCTCGAACAAGATGCTTTACCTTTAATGGTGCGAAATGAAAATAAAGTATCTGTTGCAATTAAACCACTTCCGAACATTGTTTCTGGGACATTTCTCTTTTGGAGAAGAGTGTGGATAAATGCATCAAAATAACTAAATTTTAACACCAATGGAAGTAGAAAAATTCCTTAAACATACACATATCTTTTCTTCACTCGTGTGGTCATATTGTCCGTAATCGCTTTACGATTCCTGAAGGTATTTTTATTTCGTCGTTACTACAACAGTAAAATGCGTATTTTTCTCATTACACGCGTTTCGTTTTACTGAAGTGAAGCATAGTCATTAGTGGCAGTTTCTGTTTGGTTTTCCGAATGAAGGTGAAAAACCAATCAGAAATTACCGCCATAGAGAAAAACATTTCCGGTGAGAAACACACGTGTTCTTGTAGTTGTTAAGACGGAACAAAAATACTTTCAGGAACACAAACATGCACCAAGATACCTGTAAATCAAACATTCTGTCAATTGTAAAACTTGAAATAAAAAAAAGGAATGAGGGAATTAAAGTAGTACAGCAAATAACAGTGGCCGAATGACTACTGCAGCATTAAGGCTGGAACAGCTACTCTGCAGTACACTAGAATATCCAGCCTACAGAAAATTTAAAAGCGTTTGCCACACTCGCCGTGATATCAGTTGCAGTAGAGAGCGGATCCCCATCTAAATCTGTTTTCATTGTCTCACCACAACGAAACACGCACTTCTTTAAAATAGAGTTGTACGTCACTAGTGTGAAGGTGGGGTGGACTGGTACATTGCTTTGGAACATCATAAAACATTGTATTATAATCATGGCGCCTATGTCATTGTTTTCCGTTCATCAGTCTTCTGGCTGTTCTTACGTGGATCACCAAGAATTCCTGTCCTGTGCCAAACTCTGCAACTCAGAGTAGAGCGCCTTCCCCTACAGTTTTTACCTTCTACAGTTACCTCTAGTGTCATGCAACGTATTCCCTGATATCTCAATATGTCTTATCATTCTGTCCATCTCCTCTGTACTTACCTTATCAGTACACCTAATTTTTAGTTCTGCAGCACCACATCTCAAACGCTTCGATTCTCTTCTGTTCCGGTATTCCTACCATCCATGATTGATTGCCACACAAAGCTCAGCTGAAAACGAAATATCTCAGAAATTTGTTTCTCAAAGTAAGGTCTAGATTTCATACTATAAGACCTTATTTCGCTAGGAACGCCCTCTTTGCTTGCGCTAGTCCGTCACGGGCAACAGAATACCATAACTTCATCTACTTCGTGGCCACTAAGTCTGAAGTAAGGTTTTTCGCTGTTCTCATTTCTGCTATTTCACATTCCCACATATCACATATCGCATATCATCAGCAAATCTTATCACTGATATCATTTCACCCCGAATCTTAATCCCTCTCCTGAACTTTTCTTTTATTTCCGTCATTACTTTTGGGATGTATAAGTGGAACCGTAGGGGTGAGATACTTCATCTCTCCTTTACAACCTTTTTAATCCGAGCAATTCGTCCTCGGTCTTCCACTCTTGAGTCTTGTACATATTATATACGACTCGTCTGTCCTTGTATTGACTCTCCTTTTTCTCATATCGGTCTGCGATGTTCTCTTTCCATCTATCCGATCTTTCCTCTGCTATTAATAGCAGTAGTCCTGTTGCAGAATTAATTACGTGGAAAAGCTGTAGCGCATACATCTCAAAAGGCCGCACGCAGAGTTGCGGTCTTGGGGGTACGGTTCTTGGTGCTCGTTTGCTATTTGAGCTACGAACATGGGGTGAAAAGGTCTTGCTTCATTCCCGACCAGCGGCCGTTTGTACACTCCTGGAAATTGAAATAAGAACACCGTGAATTCATTGTCCCATGAAGGGAAAACTTTATTGACACATTCCTGGGGTCAGATACATCACATGATCACACTGACAGAACCGCAGGCACATAGACACAGGCAACAGAGCATGCACAATGTCGGCACTAATACAGTATATATCCACCTTTCGCTGCAATGCAGGCTGCTATTCTCCCATGGAGACGATCGTAGAGATGCTGGATGTAGTCCTGTGGAACGGCTTGCCATGCCATTTCCACCTGGCGCCTCAGTTGGACCAGCGTTCGTGCTGGACGTGCAGACCGCGTGAGACGACGCTTCATCCAGTCCCAAACATGCTCAATGGGGGACAGATCCGGAGATCTTGCTGGCCAGGGTAGTTGACTTACACCTTCTAGAGCACGTTGGGTGGCACGGGATACATGCGGACGTGCATTGTCCTGTTGGAACAGCAAGTTCCCTTGCCGGTCTAGGAATGGTAGAACGATGGGTTCGATGACGGTTTGGATGTACCGTGCACTATTCAGTGTCCCCTCGACGATCACCAGTGGTGTACGGCCAGTGTAGGAGATCGCTCCCCACACCATAATGCCGGGTGTTGGCCCTGTGTGCCTCGGTCGTATGCAGTCCTGATTGTGGCGCTCACCTGCACGGCGCCAAACACGCATACGACCATCATTGGCACCAAGGCAGAAGCGACTCTCATCGCTGAAGACGACACGTCTCCATTCGTCCCTCCATTCACGCCTGTCGCGACACCACTGGAGCCGGGCTGCACGATGTTGGGGCGTGAGCGGAAGACGGCCTAACGGTGTGCGGGACCGTAGCCCAGCTTCATGGAGACGGTTGCGAATGGTCCTCGCCGATACCCCAGGAGCAACAGTGTCCCTAATTTGCTGGGAAGTGGCGGTGCGGTCCCCTACGGCACTGCGTAGGATCCTACGGTCTTGGCGTGCATCCGTGCGTCGCTGCGGTCCGGTCCCAGGTCGACGGGCACGTGCACCTTCCGCCGACCACTGGCGACAACATCGATGTACTGTGGAGACTTCACGCCCCACGTGTTGAGCAATTCGGCGGTACGTCCACCCGGCCTCCCGCATGCCCACTATACGCCCTCGCTCAAAGTCCGTCAACTGCACATACAGTTCACGTCCACGCTGTCGCGGCATGCTACCAGTGTTAAAGACTGCGATGGAGCTCCGTATGCCACGGCAAACTGGCTGACACTGACGGCGGCGGTGCACAAATGCTGGGCAGCTAGCGCCATTCGACGGCCAACACCGCGGTTCCTGGTGTGTCCGCTGTGCCGTGCGTGTGATCATTGCTTGCACAGCCCTCTCGCAGTGTCCGGAGCAAGTATGGTGGGTCTGACACACCGGTGTCAATGTGTTCTTTTTTCCATTTCCAGGAGTGTATATTCACTCGAACAAATATCTTACTGTAGTTACGTTACATTGTGTTACGCAAGGTTTGGACCACGAACCAGAGCTGGCGCACACGCCACCTGTGCGAAACGATTAATTCCTTTTGTAAAATACTTTAATTGAGCTAAAATCAACCTCAGTTGTAGGCATGCACCGTTCGGAATTTATGTGCAAAAAAACACGTTTCCTTGGAGGTCTCTGGAGCGCGTCGCTTCTGTACTTCAAACTTGCATGAATATGTTAAAACTTTGCACGAAGGTAGATCTAATTATGAGTATTCATTGTAGGGATACCATGGTTCATTTTCGAGGTAAATGTAGCACCTATAATTCGTTTTTACAACACGGAGGCAGCGCAAATGGTTTAAAGTGAATCGTATAAAAAAGCGGTTTTGCGATAAAATTGAAAATTCTGTTTAAAAATCTAGCTTCATCCGGATTTTACATGCAGTGTTTCTG
Organism: Schistocerca serialis cubense; assembly: GCF_023864345.2. Classification (NCBI taxonomy): domain Eukaryota; kingdom Metazoa; phylum Arthropoda; class Insecta; order Orthoptera; family Acrididae; genus Schistocerca; species Schistocerca serialis. Next base: position 68,236,321 of record NC_064644.1, read on the forward strand.
TGCGCGCTAGTTTGTGCGTGCAAAAATCACGTTTTACTGGGAGGTTTCTGGAACGGGGCCCTTCTATAGTTTATACTAGTACGAATCGCTTCAAACTTTGCACGAAGACAGATAAATGGATAAAGCGAACAGAAAATATTTTTACCCAACAATTTATAGCCATTATCGAGATACGATGGTTTTGAGATAAATATAGTACGTAAGGGACCACGTTTATGTGTTAGGTTTTTGAAGCGCGTCACTTGCAGCACCTTTTAAGCTTGTACGAATTTATTCAAACTTTGCTTGAAGGTAGAGAAATAGTTAAAGTTAAAGCATTTCTGTTTATCCTGTAATCTTCATCCGTTGCGGAGATACAGTGATTTAAATTCGAGCTAGATGCAGCACGTAAAATTCGTTCTTACATGAATCAAATGCTAAGGAACGTTTTAAGTTGAATCAACAAACAAACAACTTCCTAAGTGTATGTTAGAACTGAAAACTCTCTTTCAAAAATTGAGCTTAGTCTGGATTTTAAGTACACATCTTTTGAGTTCGTTTTACGGGCACCATTTCCATGCTGCAAACTTCTACGGATTGGTCATTCAAACAATGTAAGAAGGCAGATAAATATATGATTGTTGAATTTTTTCCGTTGGCACGATATAGCGGTATTAAGTGGCACATAAAATGCACGAAAAGTCCTTAAAAATTATTTTGCGTTTTAAATAAAACAAGCTTATTTCGTTCTGTTTCCACTGTTTCGCAGTTCTTCACCTTATTTCAGCCAATCATTCTCATACTTATTTCGGATTGGTTGTTACAGCATCCCTCTATAGACTAAATGTCGGGAACCAGGGTGAAAAATGCTCCTATCATAGCAGAAAGAAAGGTGAATATTTCAAGGGCTGTAGAAGAAGGGAACTAGCTTTTCGACTTACAGGGCAGCTTCAAAGCGATTTAAATCAAAACCTCTTGAACATTCGAGTTTTGTTACGAGTTAACTCTGTTTCTACAGCGCAGTGAGCTCGGCTGGCCGTAAGGTGTTGACACAGCTGCTTCTTGTAATTTATAAGGTAGAGAAAATTCACCAACCATAGTAGATAATACACTTGGTTGTCAGAAACAGTCTGAGAAGGTTGTAACGGTGTTGCAGGGTAGAATGTGCTGAGAAATAAGTGTTAAAAAAAGCTTCGCTACGCTGCACCGTTTCCGAGTTAATTAGCATCGAAGTTAGCCAGTTGGGTCGCTGCGTGCTCAAATTCAAGAAGCCCACCACAGACGGTGTCATCAAACGTGTTCTTCATTTGATTTCCTAAAACCGAACAAGACAGCGATACAAAAATATGACAATAGACGGTAGGAAGGAACGATTACGAGCCAATGACTGAGCAGTTTAATGCGATGTCATCTACGCAATGAGAACAACTGACACTAATTGTATCCGGTGGGCATCTTGAATTTGCTCGCAGAACAACGTCATCGGCTAACGTCAATGCTAATTGGCTCGGTAACGGTGCAACGCATCGAATTTTTGGCTGAACAGTTATTTCTCAGGACAGCCTACACTGCATTATTCTTAGATTTTCAGACTTTTTCTGACCGCCCCTACATAATATACACTCCTGGAAATAGAAAAAAGAACACATTGACACCGGTGTGTCAGACCCACCATACTTGCACCGGACACTGCGAGAGGGCTGTACAAGCAATGATCACACGCACGGCACAGCGGACACACCAGGAACCGCGGTGTTGGCCGTCGAATGGCACTAACTGCGCAGCATTTGTGCACCGCCGCCGTCAGTGTCAGCCAGTTTGCCGTGGCATACGGAGCTCCATCGCAGTCTTTAACACTGGTAGCATGCCGCGACAGCGTGGACGTGAACCGTATGTGCAGTTGACGGACTTTGAGCGAGGGCATATAGTGGGCATGCGGGAGGCCGGGTGCACGTACCGCCGAATTGCTCAACACGTGGAGCGTGAGGTCTCCACAGTACATCGATGTTGTCGCCAGTGGTCGGCGGAAGGTGCACGTGCCCGTCGACCTGGGACCGGACCGCAGCGACGCACGGATGCACGCCAAGACCGTAGGATCCTACGCAGTGCCGTAGGGGACCGCACCGCCACTTTCCAGCAAATTAGGGACACTGTTGCTCCTGGGGTATCGGCGAGGACCATTCGCAGCCGTCTCCATGAAGCTGGGCTACGGTCCCGCACACCGTTAGGCCGTCTTCCGCTCACGCCCCAACATCGTGCAGCCCGCCTTCAGTGGTGTCGCGACAGGCGTGAATGGAGGGACGAATGGAGACGTGTCGTCTTCAGCGATGAGAGTCGCTTCTGCCTTGATGCCAATGATGGTCGTATGCGTGTTTGGCGCCGTGCAGGTGAGCGCCACAATCAGGACTGCATACGACTGAGGCACACAGGGCCAACACCCGGCATCATGGTGTGGGGAGCGATCTCCTACACTGGCCGTACACCACTGGTGATCGTCGAGGGGACACTGAATAGTGCACGGTACATCCAAACCGTCATCGAACCCATCGTTCTACCATTCCTAGACCGGCAAGGGAACTTGCTGTTCCAACAGGACAATGCACGTCCGCATGTATCCCGTGCCACCCAACGTGCTCTAGAAGATGTAAGTCAACTACCCTGGCCAGCAAGATCTCCGGATCTGCCCCCATTGAGCATGTTTGGGACTGGATGAAGCGTCGTCTCACGCGGTCTGCACGTCCAGCACGAACGCTGGTCCAACTGAGGCGCCAGGTGGAAATGGCATGGCAAGCCGTTCCACAGGACTACATCCATCATCTCTACGATCATCTCCATGGGAGAATAGCAGCCTGTATTGCTGCGAAAGGTGGATATACACTGTACTAGTGCCGACATTGTGCATGCTCTGTTGCCTGTGTCTATGTGCCTGTGGTTCTGTCAGTGTGATCATGTGATGTATCTGACCCCTGGAATGTGTCAATAAAGTTTCCCCTTCCTGGGACAATGAATTCACGGTGTTCTTATTTCAATTTCCAGGAGTGTATTTTGGCTGTACAGGACACATGTAAGAACAAAAAAGTTTTTCCGGTTGGATAAAATTCCTGGGGATAGATTAGTTCCTGGGGGAACACCGAAAGAATTTTTTTGATATCTGTGTGGGGGAGCTGATTTTTTCCCCCGAGGACATCATTTTCTCCTAAGCCCACCCACTGTTACATGTGTAATGAAGGGAGTAGGAGTAAGAAGAGACAGACATAAATTTATGTGTTGTTAGAGAGTGGGATGCATCGACGATAGAAAGTATCCGACAGTGGGGGTACATTCATCCTACAACTTTGCTCCCACGTAGTGTCATACCAAACGACATGGTGAATCCCATGCTGGATGACATGATGGCACGTGTCATTTTATATAACGTTATGCACCATGTCACTTTAGTTCAAGCAATGTACTATATTAGATGAGATCGGTACTAACATGTAAGAAAGGCCGAATATGTCAACATAATTTGATACAAATGTCTTTGAAGCTGTCAGATATGTCGGAAAGCTAGTTACGTTCTTGTTACATCCTGATTCTGCCCAAGAGATATTCGTCTTTTATGTGCAATGATAGCAACATTTTTCATTTTGATTTCGAGTGAGTCTTGTTAACGAAAGAGAAACTGGATTGCTGCAGAGCACTGAGAAGTGTTGTAGAAGCAGTGACTGTGTAACTCTTGTGTCACCCGTGTAAGCAAGACAGGCTGTCCTTTTTAGACTGTAAGTTACTTCATTTATGAATCCGTGTTGTGTAATGTGTGCTTCCAAGCAGGTTGCGATGTGCAAGACAATATATGTAAACATTAGACGGGTGTGTTTGGGTACAAGTACCAATCCCCACATAGCAAGAAACACTTCTTAGATATGACACACACATCACCAACGCAATGAACGTAAATTATCAGTAGTTGTGATATGTACTCTTAATCATGTTCACCAATGTGTCTTACGTATTACTGTACCTATGGTTCTTAATTGACAGACTTTTCGAAATAGCCAATGGCTGAAACTGCCTAGTAATGTGAAACATAGAAATAGTTCATTGTCAGTAAGTAATGCGGCACATTTTTATCTCGACTGGTTGAAAAAATGCAAACATTGCTGTGAGTCGTCGTGGATATTTCTCCTTCAGACACTATAGTTTCATGAAGTTTCGCTTGGTGCCCGCCCTATACTTATGTTTCAGAATGGCGCCTGTAACGTATCTGCGTTCCAAGCAGAAAGTTGTAACTGAGATCCTTTCGGCAGATATTCATAGAAGCTTGCAGAACGTATTGAGAGACCTGATAGTGAACAAAAGCACGGTGAGTCGTTGGGTGGCGCATCTGTCGTCATCGCAACAAGGCCGCACACACCTGTCCTATCTCCCGCCTACCAGTCGGCCGCACCCAGTTGTAGCTCCTTCAATATTGGAAAGAGCGGACACTCTCATTCGAGGCCTTCCACGGATCACAATCACACCCTCGATGCCCAACTGGACGACTCTGTTGGTAGTGCTGACGCACTCGTCCACCAGCTGGGATAATATAGGGTGTGTGCTCCTATGTTCCTCGCAGCCTAACGAAAGACTGCAAACAGCAGCGAATGACCATCTGTGCGGAGTTGCTTGCGCATTACGAGTTTGCACGTGACAATTTTTTTCGAACATCGTCACAGGCGATGAAACATGGATTCACCACATCGAACCGGAAATATAACGGTGGCGCCACACTACATCAGCTGCGAAGAAAAAGTTCAAAGCAGCACTCTCAACCGGTAAAGACTAGGAGACGGTCTTCTGGGACTCTGAGGCCACGCGGGATTAGACGAGGTGTCTAAGGCTTTGCAGTCATGGACTCTGCGGCTGGTCCCGGCGAACGTTCGAGTCCTCCCTCGGGCGTGGGTGTGTGTGATTGTCCTTAGGATAATTCAGGTTAAATAGTGTGTAAGCTTAGGGACTGATGACTTTAGCAGTTAAGTCTCATAAGATTTCACACACATTTCAACATTTTTTTTTTTTTTTGGACTCTGAAGGAATTACTCAGATTCCAGCCCTCCCTCATGTTGGTACGATCAACTCTGAGTGTACTGTGATACCCTCAGGAAACTGAAGAAACGACTTCACGTGTTCGTCGCCACAATAATTCAAAGGAATTACTCCCTCTCCATGAGAATGGAACCTCATACTGGTCTACTCACCCGAGAGGAGCTTCCAAAAGTTCATTGGACGGTTCCTCCTTATCCACGCTACAGCTCGGCTCTCGCACCTTCCGACTTTCATGTGTTTGGTCCATGAAAGAAGAACACCGCGGAAAGCAGCACTTGGATAATGTGGTGTTTATTGATGAAGCAAGGTATAGACCAGTAGAGTGGTACCAGGCGGGCGTACGGGTCACTACAGTAAGTTTGCGTAAGACAGTTGCAATGAACGGAGATTATGTTGAAGAGCAAGGTTGTGTAGCCAATAGAGTGGGGAATGATGTGGTGCATTGGAACCTTGAATAAAACTAACGTGCATTCATAAAAAAAAGTGTTGTATTATTTATCGAATGCTCCTCGTAAAACTGACAGCCTGTGCTGACTTTTAAAATGGTTCCATACTTTAGAACTTATTCAGACGTTTTGTTAATATGTAGTAGTACACAGAAATAATCAATGTCAGCCAATGATGTGCACCAAGACAATCGGCGGCTAAATTGTCCTGTGCACCGCTCGGTGCTAGGAGTACGTGGTACGTGCCCACGGCCGCGACCTGGTCTTAGCCTGATGTTACCGAAGCTCCGGGACGACATAGGAGAAGGAACGCTTCACGTCAGAGGGTCGTGCGGCGCTTGCAAACTGTGGAACGCTGTCGTCAGAGCTTTGCTGCAGCAGCGTCAGTTTCGCATCCCTCTGTGTCAAACCGGCGCTGCTGCGGTAACAGTGGGTGCCACCGCCGCCTGCGCGTGACGTCACTCGTAAACACAGCCCTTTGGAGGCACCGCTCGCGGTGCGCCACCTCCCACGTCTGCCTCTTAACCAGTTCTCTGTGCTACGTGGCTGCGCCTTCTCCGGGATCCGGTCCGCATTCCCACGCTGCACTGCTGTAGCATTCCAACCAGTACGGGGAAAATACTAGAGAGAGCACCTGAAGAAGGCGGTGAGGTCGGATGTCGAATACTGTGCTCAAAAAGGAAAACAAAATACCAAGTGCGAGTCGGACTGAGACTCAGAGATTCCGTACAGACTTAATAATTACGTATGTACGTAGTTCCTACATCCCGCGAATCGAGAATCTTGACGGCATTTACCTGTTATCGACATCGAGTTTGTGTTTTTTCTCAATTTCTCATTTTCTATTGTAAGTCCTGAGAAAAGCATGACTTAACAGACAGACAGACTGAAAGCCGGATCACAAATGACAAAAACTGATTCGTTTCCTGTGATTATTATTATACAAATTATCGATTTTCGTATTTTACTTGTGCAGAGAAATCTTGCCTCTTGCCAAATTTCTTGATTCTATGTCATCGGGAAGTGCTCTACAGATTCTGTTGAGCGACTTTGTGAGTATCAAAATATGTGACGTAAATGCCCCCACCCCTATTGTTAGCATTGACTAGAAGATCCACCAATTGATCCTAGCCCTCAGTACGTGACATTTATTTCCCGTTCCTGAGAAAAAGGTGTCTTAACAGGCAGATGGGCATACAAACGCACAACACACGCCAAAGAAATGCTTTCTTTCTGTGTGATATAACTACAAATTAACAATTTTCAGATTTTCTTACTTGTACTGTGAAACCTTGCTTGTCACCAAATTTCGTGATTATACGTCAACGAGAAGTACCTTTTACGTCTTGACGGGTGAGTTTGTGAATATTAAAATATGTCTTATAGACGGCAGTATCTTTTGATTGCACTGCCTTAGAAACTTAAAAAGTTTTTGCACTGCCAAGAGATCATAGACCTTGGTACATGACATAAACTTCAACTTTATACGTCTATCCGTTTCTGAGGAAAAGTGGTCTTAAAAGTCGAACAAACAGACAGGCAGACAGACAGACAGACAACGAAGCGATTCTATAGCTGTTCCGTTTTTACCGACAGAGGTATGTAACCCCAAAACCCACTCTGCTGTACATCGGGAAGCGAACCATTACGAAAAATACTGCAAACTCACTATAGCGCATAATTTCAGCCCTTCTTTTATCACCAAGCAGTGTAACGAGTAGCTGAAATGTGTGTGATTAATTCTGTAAGTAGCTATTTAATTTAATATATTTATTCCACGTCTTACGGTAAATAGAATTCCATGTGTTGTATGATGTTGCTATGGTATTCTATAAATGAAATTGTATTTAGTTTTTGCTTATTCGGACACATTGGTCCAATAGGAAAAATTTTATCTGTGATAAATTTTCTAATTCGAAAGAAATAAGTGAAATAAATCAGTCTAAGCCAGGATTCGGAAGTGTTAAGATGGATGGAAGAGGCATGACTGATAATCAGTGAAAGAAATCTGTTGTATCTCCTAAGAAGGTTCAAATGGCTCTGAGCACTATGGGACATAACTTCTGAGGTCATCAGTCCCTTAGAACTTAGAAATACTTAAACCTAACTAACCTAAGACACCACACACATCTATGCCCGAGGTAGGATTCGAACCTGCGACCGTAGCGGTCGTGCGGTTCCAGGCTGTAGCGCCTAGAACTGCTCAGCCGCCCCGGCCGGCTGCTAATATGGAAGTGTTTTCTTAATAGCAAGGAATGCAAGGTGGAAGGGGGAACGAGAATTGAAAACGTTGACGTGCTGTCAGTCTCGATAAGGACTCGAAAGTGTGTGTATGAAGGGACATTAGTGAGATATGGATTACTGAAAAACTACTTGTATAAGATTAAGCAGACTTGGTTGTTGCGGAAACTGGAAGACAGGGTCAGAGGGTCAGAAAAATACTGCACTGACACCGCAGATGCAATATTAATGTGTGAAAACAATTTGAACAGAGAAATTTCTAGGAAACGATTGCTTTGATATTGTTGCAATGGCTCGTCCAAATTTCTGAGAAGATATCTGCTTCTGATGTTCGACACAGAAGAGTATTTAACTAACGTCAGGACCGAAGCGTACTTGATATAAGAATTGAATACTAATAAAAGTGAAGACTTGCAAATTTAACCTGCAGTTATTCGGAGTGCAAAACTGTGTCTAGGCACTATGATCCCACATCTTTCTCCTAAACAGCTTAAATTTTTACAGTATACGAGCAATGAAGAGATGCAAACCCGACCAACCGTAGAAATTTTATTTCTCAACTTGTCTTTATTAATTTTTCATTGACAAGATAGCAGATGCCAGCTTCTTCTGATACAGTGAGAGTCAAATGTGTCCAGGGCGCCGAGGCCAAACGTCATCGACCTCTGCGACGACAGTAGCAGTAGAAGGCTCCCAGCGATTTATACACAGAACCTAGCTTTGTTTTGGATTCTGCGAACACAGCATCATAATAGAGTACCATGTAGACTCTTATAAAATTTTAATAAACATAACATCAACTTCATTAACTAAGGAAACATCGATTTCACTTCATTAATTAAACATGGAAAAGATGGTAAACACTATCTTGTCTTACTACGGCGATCATCAAACAACTGTTATGGTCTGACACCAAGGACTGTCCAACTCAGTGATGACAACACAAGGTTAGACAAGTTAAACTTCTACTGCTTCATACACAGAGCTCAGCTTTGTATTGCGTAAACACTTACAGTATCTTAAGAACGTAATAACACCGAATACATTAATTAAAGAGTTGATCCGAATTTTATTGCATCTTATTTTATTATGAGCTGAAACCTTTCTCATAGCTGCACTTAGAACTATTAAAATATTATTATTTGTGTACAGAATATTTTAGATAAGGATTTTCCAGGAGAAGTAACTTTGTAATTACTGAAGTCTTTATTTTCACTAAATACCCCCCCCCCCCCCCCCCATGAACCATGGACCTTGCCGTTGGTGGGGAGGCTTGCGTGCCTCAGCGATACAGATAGCCGTACCGTAGGTGCAACCACAACGGAGGGGTATCTGTTGAGAGGCCAGACAAACGTGTGGTTCCTGAAGAGGGGCAGCAGCCTTTTCAGTAGTTGCAAGGGCAACAGTCTGGATGATTGACTGATCTGGCCTTGTAACAATAACCAAAACGGCCTTGCTGTGCTCGTACTGCGAACGGCTGAAAGCAAGGGGAAACTACAGCCGTAATTTTTCCCGAGGGCATGCAGCTTTACTGTATGATTACATGATGATGGCGTCCTCTTGGGTAAAATATTCCGGAGGTAAAATAGTCCCCCATTCGGATCTCCGGGCGGATACTACTCAAGAGGATGTCGTTATCAGGAGAAAGAAAACTGGCGTTCTACGGATCGGAGCGTGGAATGTCAGATCCCTTAATCGGGCAGGTAGGTTAGAAAATTTAAAAAGGGAAATGGATAGGTTGAAGTTAGATATAGTGGGAATTAGTGAAGTTCGGTGGGAGGAGGAACAAGATTTCTGGTCAGGTGACTACAGGGTTATAAACACAAAATCAAATAGGGGTAATGCAGGAGTAGGTTTAATAATGAATAGGAAAATAGGAATGCGGGTAAGCTACTACAAACAGCATAGTCAACGCATTATTGTGGCCAAGATAGATACGAAGCCCACACCTACTACAGTAGTACAAGTTTATATGCCAACTAGCTCTGCAGATGACGAAGAAATTGAAGAAATGTATGATGAAATAAAAGAAATTATTCAGATTGTGAAGGGAGACGAAAATTTAATAGTCATGGGTGACTGGAATTCGAGTGTAGGAAAAGGGAGAGAAGGAAACATAGTAGGTGAATATGGATTGGGGGACAGAAATGAAAGAGGAAGCCGCCTTGTAGAATTTTGCACAGAGCACAACATAATCATAACTAACACTTGGTTTAAGAATCATGAAAGAAGGTTGTATACATGGAAGAACCCTGGAGATACTAAAAGGTATCAGATAGATTATATAATAGTAAGACAGAGATTTAGGAACCAGGTTTTAAATTGTAAGACATTTCCAGGGGCAGATGTGGACTCTGACCACAATCTGTTGGTTATGACCTGTAGATTAAAACTGAAGAAACTGCAAAAAGGTGGGAATTTAAGGAGATGGGACCTGGATAAACTAAAAGAACCAGAGGTTGTACAGAGATTCAGGGAGAGCATAAGGGAGCAATTGACAGGAATGGGGGAAATAAATACAGTAAAAGAAGAATGGGTAGCTTTGAGGGATGAAGTAGTGAAGGCAGCAGAGGATCAAGTAGGTAAAAAGACGAGGGCTAGTAGAAATCCTTGGGTAACAGAAGAAATACTGAATTTAATTGATGAAAGGAGAAAATATAAAAATGCAGTAAGTGAAACAGGCAAAAAGGAATACAAACGTCTCAAAAATGAGATCGACAGGAAGTGCAAAATGGCTAAGCAGGGATGGCTAGAGGACAAATGTAAGGATGTAGAGGCCTATCTCACTAGGGGTAAGATAGATACCGCCTACAGGAAAATTAAAGAGACCTTTGGAGATAAGAGAACGACTTGTATGAATATCAAGAGCTCAGATGGAAACCCAGTTCTAAGCAAAGAAGGGAAAGCAGAAAGATGGAAGGAGTATATAGAGGGTCTATACAAGGGCGATGTACTTGAGGACAATATTATGGAAATGGAAGAGGATGTAGATGAAGATGAAATGGGAGATATGATACTGCGTGAAGAGTTTGACAGAGCACTGAAAGACCTGAGTCGAAACAAGGCCCCCGGAGTAGACAATATTCCATTGGAACTACTGGCGGCCGTGGGAGAGCCATTCCTGACAAAACTCTACCATCTGGTGAGCAAGATGTATGAAACAGGCGAAATACCCTCAGACTTCAAGAAGAACATAATAATTCCAATCCCAAAGAAAGCAGGTGTTGACAGATGTGAAAATTACCGAACTATCAGCTTAATAAGTCACAGCTGCAAAATACTAACACGAATTCTTTACAGACGAATGGAAAAACTAGTAGAAGCCAACCTCGGGGAAGATCAGTTTGGATTCCGTAGAAACACTGGAACACGTGAGGCAATACTGACCTTACGACTTATCTTAGAAGAAAGATTAAGGAAAGGCAAACCTACGTTTCTAGCATTTGTAGACTTAGAGAAAGCTTTTGACAATGTTGACTGGAATACTCTCTTTCAAATTCTAAAGGTGGCAGGGGTAAAATACAGGGAGCGAAAGGCTATTTACAATTTGTACAGAAACCAGATGGCAGTTATAAGAGTCGAGGGACATGAAAGGGAAGCAGTGGTTGGGAAGGGAGTAAGACAGGGTTGTAGCCTCTCCCCAATGTTGTTCTATCTGTATATTGAGCAAGCAGTAAAGGAAACAAAAGAAAAATTCGGAGTAGGTATTAAAATTCATGGAGAAGAAATAAAAACTTTGAGGTTCACCGATGACATTGTAATTCTGTCAGAGACAGCAAAGGACTTGGAAGAGCAGTTGAATGGAATGGACAGTGTCTTGAAAGGAGGATATAAGATGAACATCAACAAAAGCAAAACAAGGATAATGGAATGTAGTCTAATTAAGTCGGGTGATGCTGAGGGAATTAGATTAGGAAATGAGACACTTAAAGTAGTAAAGGAATTTTGCTATTTGGGGAGCAAAATAACTGACGATGGTCGAAGTAGAGAGGATATAAAATGTAGGCTGGCAATGGCAAGGAAAGCGTTTCTGAAGAAGAGAAATTTGTTAACATCCAGTATTGATTTAAGTGTCAGGAAGTCATTTCTGAAAGTATTCGTATGGAGTGTAGCCATGTATGGAAGTGAAACATGGACGATAAATAGTTTGGACAAGAAGAGAATAGAAGCTTTCGAAATGTGGTGCTACAGAAGAATGCTGAAGATTAGATGGGTAGATCACATAACTAATGAGGAAGTATTGAATAGGATTGGGGAGAAGAGAAGTTTGTGGCACAACTTGACCAGAAGAAGGGATCGGTTGGTAGGACATGTTCTGAGGCATCAAGGGATCACCAATTTAGTATTGGAGGGCAGCGTGGAGGGTAAAAATCGTAGAGGGAGACCAAGAGATGAATACACTAAGCAGATTCAGAAGGATGTGGGTTGCAGTAGGTACTGGGAGATGAAAAAGCTTGCACAGGATAGAGTAGCATGGAGAGCTGCATCAAACCAGTCTCAGGACTGAAGACCACAACAACAACAACGTTGAAGTTTAGTCACAGGTAGATTAGATTCACGTTTGCTTACCAACTATTGGAATAAAGCCATAACACATCACGCGATACTGTAGAAGTACCAAAATTGACGTTTTACTTTAGAGTTCAAATTTTATTTGCAATTATCTCACGAATTTTAATAATAATTTTACAGCGATAACCTAGTTTCTGTAAAGTTATATCATTTGATCCATAGGCAGTGTTTCAGTCACAATGTGCATTATTAACTTCAGTCACAATGTCCTGCAAAGGCTCGGCCAATTAACATACATTGACGAAAAAAAACTGGCGTCATCAACGAGTTTTGCAACATGAACAGAAGTTAGTAGGCATTTTTATACATTTGAAAGATGAGGTCCTTTTAAGTTGCGTGCCAGTCGGATAAGAGCGGCGCCAGTAGCGCCACTACGAAGTTGTAAATCATATTTGCTTTAAATACACGCTGTAATGAGAGTTAGTTACCTTTGAGATTGGGTGTCATGAGTTGATGTTAGTCAGCGACACCTTTAAGACGACAAAGGCATACGAAAAGCTGGAAGTTCGTTCTGCAGAAAGATTTGGCAGGAATATAGGCGCTGCACATGATTGCTGGCAGCGCTGGTCACGAAAATGTACGGTCGCTAGGAGACCGGGCTCTGGGTGACCACGGGGCTCTACAGAAAGGGAAGAGCATTGTGTTCGGCGTATGGCTTTGGCGCATTGTACTGCATCTGCAGCACCAATCTGATCAGCAGGTGCACCACAGTGACACAACTATGTGTTACAAATATTACTCCAAGGATAGCTCCGACCTACACGTCCTGTAGCGTGCATTCCACTGACTCCAAGCCATTCCCATTTTGGACTTCAGCGGTGTCACGCGAGAGATCATTGGAGGGCAGGGTAGAACTCTGCTGTGTTTTCTAGCAAAGGCCGGTTATGCGTCGGTGCCAGTAATTGCCGTGTGTTGGTTAGAAGGGAGCCAGCTGAGGGCCGATCTGCTAGACAGACTATACTTGCACCGGACATTATGGCGTGAAGGGCGATAAGCTATAACAGCATGAGCACTCAGGTGGCTGTATCACGCACACTCACTGCAGACTTATACGTAAGTCCGGTGATTCGACCTACTGTGCTGCCATTCATGAACAAAATTCTAAGGGGCGTTTTCCAACAGGATAAAGCTCCCCATCATACCTCTGTTGCAACCCAACATGCTCTCCAGAGTGTCAACGCGTTATCTTGGCCTGCTAGATCACCAGATCTGTCTCTAGTGGAGTGCATGCGGACATCATCAGACGACAACTCCAGCAATATCCACAGATAGTATTAACCGTTCCTGTAATGACCGACCAAATGCAATAGGACTGGAACGCCATACTGCAAACAGACATCCGGCACCTGCAGGACAGAGTTCATGCAAGTTTGCATGCCTGTATTCAACATTCTGGCGGGTATACCGATTATCAATGTTCCACCATTTTATATTTGCTATGGTTTAACTCGTGTTTGTATTAACCCGTGCTCTTGCAGGGTTAATCACTCAAATACATTACCTACACATATGTATTCCAGAAATGTTATTGCTCTACATTACTTATTTTTTAGTGTTGCGATTTTTTCCCATCAGTGTACGTTAACAGTTCACGTTGGTTCACGTGATTATAGCTCTGCACCATATCAGATAAACAAACATATACCTATTGCTTTACAGTTGCATTTGTTATTGTCTTTACGTGTCCATGAGACTTTGTGAGTGATTTATATTGTACATAACACATGAAAGTAGGACGATACTTATCGAAGAGCAGATTCTGCACATACTTCCATTTCGTATTTAATTATTTGTTCAGACTGGATCAGGTAATTACAGGTATGTGTATTTTGAAGGAGCTCCAATTGGAACATTCGATTTTTGCACTGTAATTTACAGGTGTAGGAAACACCTATAAAAGAATTTTTAGCTTTAACCATGTGCTTATTTAATTGAGGCGACAGCTTTATGGGTAAAATGATCTTATTAGTTGCTACAAAATACACTATGACAAACAAACGTCTTCGAGCTTGATAAAAGTCGTTAAGGCCGTCGTAACTAATTCAGTGTGGTGAAAGTTAGGACGTATTTAGTCCTGCAAAAGCATCTTCAGATCGAAATATCTACCGACCAAGCTGGTGCAGTGGTTAGCACACTGTATTGGCATTCCGGAGGACGACTCCTAAAACCTTCTGGCGGAGGTTCCAGTCCTTCCTCGGGCATGGATGTGTGTGTTGTTCTTAGCATAAGTTTAAGTAGTATGTAAATCTAAGGACCGATGACCGAAACAGTTTGGTCCCTTAGAAATTGACACACATTTGAACATTTGAACTGCTAAAACCCGTGTCCGGCCATCTGGATTAAGGTTTTCTGTGATTTCCCTAAACTGCTTCATGCAAATAACGGGGTGGTTCCTTTCAAATGGTACGGTCGACTTCCTTCCCCACTTTTCCCTAATCCGATGGGACTTATGATGTCAATGTTTGGTTTCCTCCCCATAATCAGCCATCTTGAGGTACAGCTTTCGCTGTTATCATCACTTACAATCATAACAGTAGGCATTTCACACAGGATGATACTCAACTATTTGGTGGTGACAATTGGCACTGGCCGTAGATTAATTTAAATTTTCGTTTTACAAGGTTTGTGCGGAAAGTACGTTCCGATCTATCGCAAAATGGACATCACAGTGAAAACCCGATGAAGTTTTGCACGGATGTGTTGGGCAATGTCTCTAGTATGACCGTCGATAGCATCAAGATGCTCTTTTCAGTTGTGAGCACACTGTGAACAAGTAAAGGTGCCTAGAACAACGATGTCGCCCGCCAAGTAGGAGGGCACACTGAAAGGCTTCGCCTTAATGAATGCAGCCCACCTAACACAACTGCCCAGCAATTCCTTCTTGATGGCAATTCTCAGCCGCACTCTGCTGGGGCAGTGAAGACGATCCTGCAGCCTTTTCGATAGAACGTATTCAATCACCGACAACACAGCCCTACTTGACTCGTCCTGAGTATCATCTCTGTTCACATGAAACGCTGGATTCGAAGACAACACTTGGGCGCAGGCTACTCGCTATAGACCAGCCAAGAGAATTATCGGAAAGCACAGGCGGCTGCTTGAGGCGTAGCGCCTTCGCATCGCTCCTGTCACTTGTTAGGACGATATCGCTGTAGGCATGAGTCATCGACAGATGTCACCAGCTGGTATGGACCTGAGTTACAGAGCTGCAAGTAGTTGTACTAGTAGGCGGCAGAGGTCAGCAGTTGACGGACAGTGCTATAAGTCGTAGTCAAAACAATATTGTTAAGTTCCGTTTGATTAATATTTAATGTATTTGCATAATTATAACTGTTTTATATGTGTAGTAATTATCAAGGTGAGTGTTGTATGAGTGAAGAGGAACAGAAGTAAATGAAAAACGTTTTGTTTATTCACGAAGTGCCATTTAAACACTACAGGGGATTTACTATAATTAAATATGCAGTCAGTTTATGGTACTAATAAATCGTGAGTAGAACACAAATTAATCGGTAATTTCAGAAGGAGTAATTTTATATATGATACTTTTCTAAATTTATTTATTTAGCAATTGCCATAGAAAGAAATATTTTACTATGATTAGTCTTTGAAGTAAAGCGCGGGTTAGCGCGGGATAATACTTCAACCTGATTTGCTGTTTGTGATATCAGCCAATCAGAAAAATGCAGGCTCGCGCCAATCTATGCTGGGAACAAAGCCTTTGGTGTGATCTAGGGGAGGGGGTCGGGGCTGAGGGTTCGAACTAGTAACGTCTCATTGAAAGTAGCTCCGACGAAAGTACTGTAAAATCGCGCGAAAATGCTAATTACGAGTTCACGAAGTAGTACCAAGTGTATTTAAGTGAACGGTATAGTGGATGTCGTGTGGAATTTCGGACGGAATATCAAAATTATTGCTTTTCTGTTAGTTAAAACCTAGTGGCGTGTTGTGCGATCTAAGACTGGAACAGGTATTACGTGTAGAGCACAGTGCACAACATTTGAGAGAACATTTTCATACCTAAACGATCCTGTGAACTCAATTAACTTCGGCAACGGGTGTAAATACCATTAAGTGGCTACGTGTGTGATTGTGGTGTGCGTGTGAACTTTACATTGTGTTTCCACTTAGTACAGACTTGGCAGTATTAACTGTGATCTTTATCGTAAAACTACACCTGAAATTTTACTTTGCCAAGTTAAAACTTTTATTTCAGTAGCTAGCCACACCCCGTTTACCGGACAATTCTATGTATGTTGCGACCTGCAGCAGACAGTAGTGGTCTAGTATTTTCTACTACAGCTTTTAGCTAGACAAATGAACATTGCTGGACACTGGCAGGGCGGTAAAAAAAGTAACGTGCCGCGCCGCATGCTCCTATGACGATGGTGTTGGAAAGTTGGTATAACGCTCCGAAAAATGTCTAAGTCGGAGCGGTGACTATGTAGTGAAGTATCTGGAAAGTCTAGCTAACTCCTGCAAATGAAATTTTTCTAATTTTCACTGTGGTTTCTATTTAACGACCGATCGTAACTTACTTTCTGGACAACCCTGATATTTCCCGTTCGTAACTCTTTTATACCTAAACAGGCTCTAGTCTAACGTTATAACACTGGCATACGGTGGTAGCCTTCGTAATAATCAACGCTCTGGGCTAATTTACCATTGAAAGATTTAGGGCCATTCTCCCTGTATGACTTTGCTGTGATTGAGGACAGCGAACAGCCTTTACAACGACCACACAACGAAAACAGCTCAATATACTTGGCGGTACGTACAACAAACAGAACCAGATTACAAAAGGCTCACCTAACTCACGGAGCATGGATGTCGCTCCTTTGAACTACTAGAGAGGGCTGAGCGAAGACACCTCTGCATGGGGACAGGATAGCTGGTGGGAACCTGTGAAATGTCTTAGACGGTAGTAAAACAATATTAGAGTTAAGTCATTCATTCCCAATGTTTACAAGCCGTCGTTCATTCGCACCAGCGTCGGCTGTTGCTCATTCAGCTGCGTGTTGGATTCTGGCTGACGCCCGTCGGGTAAGCTCGGCAGTTGCGCGCCGAGGAGATGATGTCAGCGACCCTGGAAACGTAGCGTGTTGCCGGCGAGCAGGGGCGGTCGCGTCGGGCTGGCTACTGGTGTGTACTCGGTTCCGCCTCGAATTCTACGATGACCCTTGATGAAACATCCTCGATGTCGCAATGCCCGCGAAAGGCAAAGGTCCCGAGTTCGAGTCTCGGTCGAGCACACAGTTTTAATCTGCCAGGAAATTTCATATCAGCGCACACTCCGCTGCAGAGTGAAAATCTCATTCTGGATCCTCGATGTACCTGGCGTCGGTAGTCGTGTGGTCGGTTGATATCCTTCCTACCCCTGGTGGGTATCAGGGGCCTGAGTGCTAAACAGGAACGTGGACCCAAAGAGGCCCTGTTGCTCGTTTCCACGTTGAAGTTCTGTATTGGCAGCACACTGAAATGTCGTGTTGTCGGAAGAAAGTTAGTTTCTCCACCATCAGATGATACGCGGTGAGTAGCATGATGTTGATGAGGTGCAGGCCATCACCGTGGGTACATCAGCTAGCTCACAGACCTTGCTGGAGCACCTAGGGTGTAGATTCACTATAGAGTCGCAAGCATGGAATCCATTGATCAACCCATGAGGAGAGCTTGACTATTTAAGGGGAGCCAGCATAGCTCAGGGCTCTGTTCGTAATGACCGAATGTGTGCAGAATCTCTGCTGTATTCACTTAACAGGGTCTTAATTGTTGTGTCTGTCCCTCGGAATCTGCTCTTGTCAAAAAGATACTCTTTCCTTCAACATGCCTTACGAGTTAACGAATATGCCTGTCTCACTTCCTTTGATATTCTGTCGTAGACTCATTTCTGTTGAATGTGCATCCTTACTCGGCAGAGAGTGCCGTTGACTTGACCCGCTTGTGACATGCTGGCTTGCTTCCTGTCTTAGCCTCTGTCTTTGACATGAATTGGTCTGTGGCGCTGTGAATGAGTTTTGAGAATTACTTTTCTAATAGTTACACCATACTACTGTGGGCAGTAACACAACAGAATCAAAACGACAAAACGCAAGTTAACATTAAACTGATCAACATACGGCAACAACTTAAATATATAGCCGTGTGTTCCATGCACAGTTGGTAACGAACACCATGAAAATACTGCAGGCAAGTGAAGACCAGGACAAGGCGACAAAGTAACTAATTGTACACATGTTTACCGAAGAAACTGTCTACGAAATTAAAACAATTTAATACGACACAGGCTAAGAGAGAAATTTAGGAATATATGAATAGTGAATGCACATGCACTAACAGAGGAAAAAGAGTATATACTTAAAGAACAGTTCTACGAAGACTTGGAAAAGTATGCTGCGTAATACCTAAATGTGACTGATGCTAGCTCAATCCAGAAATAGGGAGGAATGAACATCCATATGGAGTTTCTGGAAAATATTCAATTCATGAAGAAAACAACGAGAATGGAGGCTTACTGTGCCAATTCGATGCATGGAATAATATGGTTATTAAAAGTACCTGCTTCGCACACAAAAGGATCCATCTGCGTACTTGGAAGTCTGCAATCAGTGGAGTAGTCAATAAAATTTAACACACTTCAGTGATTTCGGGCCACTCCACGTCAGTTAACGATGTACGGAGCTGCAGAGGACCAAACTGTGACTCAGACCACTTTTTGATAAAATAAGTCTTGAGAGTGAAACTGTCACTAACAAATAGCAACAGAATAGGAAAGGTGATGAAACGGAATACACGCTAACACGCTAACTGAACATCCTTGACGAATTTAAAAAAAAAAAAAAAAAAAAAAAAAAAACAAGTAACACTAAGCAGAAAGCTGAGTAATGAAGAGACCGCAATAGGAGTAGACGAAAGGTGGAACAGGACTGAAAAACCCATTAAAGAAGCTGCAGAGTAAATGACAGGCAAAGAAGAAAGAGAAGAACCCAGGAATGGTTTGATGAAGATTGCACGTCAGCAATAGAGGAAAAGAACAGGGCAACAGCAATTGTTCACATGGCTCTGAGCACTATGGGACGTAACATCTGAGGTCATCAGCACCCTATAACTTAAAAGTACTTCAACCTAACTAACCTAAGGACATCACACACATCCATGCGCGAGGCAGGATTCGAACCTGCGACCGTAGCGGTCGCGCGGTTCCAGACTGAAGCGCCTAGAATCATTCGGCCACATCGGCCGGCAACAGCAATAGTGCTAGAGAGAGAAACTAGATAAAATGTGGAACAATATAGAGAAATAAGGTGAAGAGCTAAGAGACTGTGCAAGAGAAAGAAAGGAGAGTGTATTAAGAAGAAATTTCAAGAAACAAAAGAGTTAAAGGAACAGAGAGAAATTAGAAAGTTCAGTCATGCTGTAGGAGAAACGAAGAATAGATTCCAGCCAAAAACAGTGGCCTGTTCCAGTAAAGATGGAAAACTGATAAGAGAGGAAGAACAGATAGTGAGAAGATGGGCAGAGTATTTTAAAGATACACTAAGCACCAGCCTAGAAGATGAAGAGACAGCCGCACAGGAGGAAAGAGTGGAGCTGGAAGTAGAGAATGATACCAATGGAGAAGGAAAGCCAACACTACAAAGGTCAATCCACTGTCCTATTCAATAAAGCCCTTCATATTGTAGTAAATTAAATCAACAAAAAAGGCATCATATTTATGAAAAGTAGCCAGACACGTGCATACGCTAATGACATTGCTATAGCAGGAAGAAATATCAATACACTCCAAGAAACATACCAGGAAACGGAGGAAAAAGAAACCTTAAAAATTGGCCTCATAGTAAATGAAAACAAAACAAAATATATGGTGATGTCACAATCTGAGGTCAGAAGAACCCCTAAAAATCTAAACATCAATGGGAAATGCTTCAAAGGAGTGTCCTCTTTTAACTACTTGGGAACCATAAGAACAAATGATAACAGTATTGGAAAGGCTGTAAGGAGAGAATACAAGATGTAAACAGAGCTTACTTTGCAAATATGCAACTTTTCAGAAATATCCTTGTCCGCCCAGTTATCACATATGGGTCAGAGGTATGGACATTGACACAACGTGATAAAAATGCACTAAGAACCTTTCAGTGGAAATAATACGCAAACTCTTTGGGCCAGTAATGGAGGAAGAAGGCTGGAGAATACGCTTCAATGCCGAATTACAAGAGTTAATATAAGGTAGAGACATAGTGAAATTTGTGAAATCACAGCGAATACGATGACTAGGACACTTGGAGAGAATGGAAGAGGATAGAATTCCGCAGAAAATAATGAAAGGAGAGATCCGTTCAGCTAGGCGAAAAAGGAGACCTAGAAGAAGATCTCTCACCAGTATGGGAGTCCTGGAGTGGAAAAGAGCAGCAAGGAATCGAGAAGTGTGGAGGAAGATCGTTGAAGGAGCCAAGGCTTATCAAGGGCTGTAGCGCTACTGAAGAAGAAGAAGAAGAAGAAGAATACGACACAAACAGCCAAATCGATTCTCTCTCGGAGACGGCATTAGCCAAGCATCTGTACATACGATACCAAGCCATGTGACAACTGAGGGAACAATTCAACAACACTTCGAGGAGTATACCGCTTAGTATCTATGTACAGGTTTCGTTTCATGTCTCTAACTCACTACGCGAATAGTTCAGTCATTGCTACAGAAATCCAATACAAGATTTCAATTAAATTACAGAAATGAAATCTCGATGTGCAGATGACACCACCAAACGTTAGCAAATAAGCTATCGAGAGCTAAATCTCAAGACGTTTCACCACACATTGAACGTAAATGTCGCATTAGGAACAGCAAGCTGCAAAGCGTTGTATAACGATATCCCTAGATGTGTCGTCTATATCCAGCCGGAACACATACTCCCACTAGTGCAATCAAACTGACAAATATAAATGACAGGTAAGTACAGCTGGAGAAGTACTGGCGAATACGCGCTGAGCTCTGGTGTTTAAAGGTGGCCAAAAGACTTTGTGTCGAAATATCGTGGCAAGATGTTACTGACTTACGGCAATTCTCCCGTGTTTTTATGGAACAATCAGTACGCCGGGAAAATTTCAAACATCACATCAGGTATAAGGGTTGTTGACAGACATCAAGAGGGCGAAATGGACCGAGATTGCGATGGTATGTGTGCTAAGTTATCAAATCCGTTACTTGGCTTGTTGCAAGGGAGCAGGAAATTGTCAGGCGATACATTAGGAAGAAGGAAGGAATATTGAATTTTACGTCCCGTCGACATCGAGGTCATTGGAGATGGAGCACATGCTCGTATTAAGTCGAGGATGGGGACGGAAATCGGCCGTGCCCTTTCAAAGCAACCATCCCGGCATTTGGAGAGATTTGGAAAAATCACAGAAAATCTAAATGTGGATGACGGGTTTGAAGCGTCTTCCCGAATGCGAGTCCAGTGTGCTAACAGCTGCGCTTAGTTGAATTACATGAACAAGGGGAAAATTGAGACATTTATAAGCTGTTACATCCAAAGCTGTTACATCCGAAGCGTACAGCGCAGTTAATACAGTATGTTAATACAGCAAGGGTAGCACAATATTGTCTAAGTGAATTTTCGGAGTATTTGTGTAGGCAGTTGATACCTATGCATGCATTTCCCGAATGGTCGCAAAGACTCTACTGACAGTAGAGAAAAGCTGAGAGCCACTAGCGAAGTATACTGACAAGACAAAACATTATGACCACTGTCCACCGCGACGTTGGAAGCCGCCTGGTGGCGTTGCCGTCACGTGACGCGATAGCACATGTGTGTAAGTGGCGCAGACATAGGCGGCGAATCACCCGTAAGATGATACGGGCTGCAAATGGGGAAATTCATTGAGATAAGCGACTTTGACAAAGGACAGGTTACACTACTGGCCATTAAAATTCCTACACCTCGAAGATGACGTGCTACAGACGCGAAATTTAACCGACAGGAAACAGGTGCTGTGATATGCAAATGATTAGCTTTTCAGAGCATTCACACAAGGTCGGCGCCGGTGGCGACACCTACAACGTGCTGACATGAGGGAAGTCTCCAACCCATTTCTCATACTCAGACAGCAGTTGACCGGCGTTGCCTGGTGAAACGTTGTTGTGATGCCTCGTGTAAGGACGAGAAATGCGTACCATCACGTTTCCGACTTTGACAAGGGTCGGATTGTAGCCTTTCGCGATTGCGGTTTATCGTATCGCAACATTTCTGCTCGCGTTCGTCGAGATCCAGTGACTGTTAGCAGAATATTGAACCGGTGGATTCAGGAGGGTAATACGGAACGCCGTACTGGATCGCAACGGCCTCGTATTACTAGCAGTCGAGATGACAGGCATCTTATCCGCATGGCTGTAACGGATCATGCAGCCACGTCTCGATCCCTGAGTCAACAGATGGGGACGTTTGCAAGACAACAACCATCTGCACGAACAGTTCGACGACGTTTGCAGCAGCTTGGACTATCAGCTCGGACACCATGGCTGCGGTTACCCTTGACGCTGCATCACAGACAGGAGCGCCTGCGATGGTGTTCTCAACGACGAACCTTGGTGCACGAATGGCAAAACGTCATTTTTGCGGATGAATCCAGGTTCTGTTTACAGCATCATGATGGTCGCATCCGTATTTGGCGACATCGCGGTCAACGCACATTGGAAGCGTGTATTCGTCATCGCCATACTGGCGTATCACCCGGCGTGATGGTATGGGGTGCCGTTGGTTACACGTCTCGGTCACTTCTTGTTCGCATTGACGGCAGTTTGATCAGTGGGTGTTACATTTCAGATGTGTTACGACCCGTGGCTCTACCCTTCATTCGATCCCTGCGAAACCCTACATTTCAGCAGGGTAATGGAGGACCGCATTTTGCAGGTCCTGTACGGGCCTTTCTGGATACAGAAAATGTTCTACTGCTGCCCTGGTCAGCACATTCTCCAGATCTCTCACCAATTGAAAACGTATGGTCAATGGTGGCCGAGCGAAAGGGTCGTCACAATACGCCAGTCACTACACTCATACACGCCATCCAAGCTCTGTTTGACTCAATGCCCAAGCGTATCAAGGCTGTTATTACGGCCAGAAGTGTTTGTTCTGGGTACTGATTTCTCAGGATCTAAGCACCCAAACTGCGTGAAAATGTAATCACATGTCAGTTCTATTAAAATATATTTGTCCAATGAATACCCGTTTATCATCTGCACTTCTTCTTGGTGTAGAAATTTTACTGACCAGTAGTGTATTATTACGAGGAGCCTGTGACCGAGTTTCTCGAAAACGGCGATCTGGTCGAACGTCCACGTGGTACTGTTGTGATCAGCTACGGAAAGACGTAGAAGGACTGTGAAAGAATCACTGGGAGCTAAATGATTGGACGTCCACGACACTTCACAGAACGTAGGATTCGCAGGCTTGGCTGCTCGGTAATGTTAGATAGGCTACAATCTGTGGTATCTCTGCCGAAAAAGCACAGTGCTGGTGCACACCCAAGTTTTTCGGAGCACACCCTTCGTCGCACATTTTTGAACACGGAGCTCCGGAGCAGACCTCCCCCAACGTGTTCACATGTTGACACAAGGACATCGACAGTTACGGTCGCAGTGGTTACCGAACCAACGGGATTCGCCCGCAGATCAAAGGAAATGTGTCGTCTCTTCGGGTGAATCACATTTGTGCTAATCTAGGTCGATGCTCGTACCCACAATCGCCGCCATCGTGGTTGATGAGGGCTTGAAACGTGCAGTGCATCACGCACGCAGTGGGAGCAGTATTATGTAGTGAGAGACATTCTACTGCCCTTGTATGGGACATGTGGTAGTAACCGAAGACACGCTGACAGCTGCGGACCACCTGCATTCCTTCATGCTTATTGTCTTCCGCGACGTCGACGTAATATTTCAGCAGTATAATCGGCCGTGTCTCGAAGCCAGACCTGTGCTACAGTAAAGTGAGCAGCATTATCGTGAACTCACGTTGATGTGAAATTGCCTGTAAGATTAAAACTGTGTGCTGGACCGTCGAACTCGGGACCTTTGCCTTTCGCAGGCAAGAGCTCTTGCCCGCAAAAGGCAAAGGTCCCGAGTTCGAGTCTCGGTCCGGCACACAGTTATAATCTGCCAGGAAGTTTCGTATCAGCGCACACTCCGCTGCAGAGTGAAAATCTCATTCTGGTCATGTTGCTGTCTTGGCGACCAAATTCGCCTGACGTAAATCGTATGGAACCCATTTCATCGCTGTCAGGTCCCATCACCTTGTACTCAAGTCATCGACCCGCTATTTATACGAATTACATGACCTGTGCATAGACATCTAATGCCACATACCTCCACAAACCTACCAATGAACTGTCGGATCCCTGATACGCAAAATCAGTGATGTATTTCATTTCGAAGATCGACAAACGGGCTATTAAGCAGTTGGTCATAATGATTTTGCTCGTCAGTATAAGTGTGCAATGTCAGGGACCTAGTAAAGCCTTGATGTTTAGCATAGGGTGAGAGCAGAAATTATAAACAGTGTAATTAAAGGAATTAGACCGGAGAATAAGTGTAGGTTGCTGTCTGTGTCGAAATCGCAGGCATTTGAGGATTTGTAAATTGTTTTACGACAGGTTGACGCCATCTTTTATGCGGACATAAAGCGAAAGGCAGAGATCAGTCTATGGGATTCAAAACTACCAAGGCAAAGCGGATAAAACAGCTTACCGCTTCCGTACAGGTGTTTTAGATGCGGGAGTCCTCACCATTTTAAACGAGGCTGTTCACATACACGGCAAACAACAGGGAGAATTCTCACCGACAAGAGTGGTCATTACTTCAGTTTTCCCCCATTGTGTACCTGACTCAGGAGCTGCAGAGTGGCCAATTGCGGTACGCTTTATGTAAAAAGATATCCACTTCACAATATGTTGGTTCAGCAGCCAGTGTGCACAATGTGGTGAAAACAACGGTCATGGTTTCAGAATTGATTTTATTGATTTATTTATTCGTGTCTGCATTTCACCTAGTACATGGTATCTTCAGATGGCCAGTACTGTGTCACTAAGGCGGTTTTAGGTGCCAAGGTTAGGGCATAGGGAAAAATAGACTGTCCTGGACACATATCATCTTCTTTCGGTGACTATCCGGTTCGTCTGTTGGCGATCATGACGACCATTCTTCTCTTCTTGGTAGCAACACGGAATAGTTCTATTGAAGACACACTGAACAAGCACAAGGTTGTCTAACCAAGATATTCGTCTTCTTCTAGGAACTCTTTTGCTCTTTATTTTCCGTTAATTATTTGTGGCAAATCATATTTATTTGCATTATGCATGATATGTCGTAGATATTTTATTTATCGGCGTTTGACTATCTTGATTAATTTAGATTTTGTGTTCATTCTTCTTAAAACTTCTACGTTTGTCTCTCTCTGGACCCCCCTATAAAGCAACAATTCAAAGGTATACAGCTTCTTCTCCGTGTTTTTGTTTAAAGTCCATGTCTCAACCCCATATAGGAGGACAGAAAATACATAGTACTGCAAAAGTCTCATTTTTGTTCTTAGAGTTAAGTTATGCCTTCTGAAGACAGCACTCCTTTTCTGAAACACACTTCTTGCTGTCCAGATGCAGACATTGATTTCTTGCGATTTATGCCAATTTTCATTTAAAATTGAGACAAATGAGCCATCGGTCACAATGGTTTACGCTTATTAACCAGGTTTCAACACTTCTAAGAGTGCCTTCATCTGAATTTAGACATTTAAAATGGTTTATAACATAATTACAGATTTATGGGAAAAAAAAATTTTATATAAAAAAGCGTAAGTACTGACTAACAATACAAGACAGAACCAGTACTTCCATGCCAGGTATAAAATAAGTAACAGGTCAGAAGGGCTTTAGTCACAAAATATTCCTTTTAAATATTTTGTGACTAAAGCCCTTCTGGCCTGTTACTTATTTCATACGAGATATGTAAGTACTGTCTCTGTTTTGTTTTGTTAGTCAGTACTTAGGCTTTTTATGTAAAACATTTCTTTTTCTTCCCATAAATTTGTAATTACGTTATAAACCACTTTAAATGTCTAAATTCTGATGAAGGCACTCTTAGAAGTGTTGAAACCTGGTTAATAAGACTAAAAAATCGTGATCGAGGGCTTATTTGTTTCAGTTTTAATTTATAAACGGTCACCGAACCAAGAAGCCATGTGCAAAACATTGTAGTTTTCATTTATTATGGCTACAAGGTAAGAATATTTTTTTTACCCTTTCTATAGTTCTTTGGTTTATGGCTAAGTTTACTCCTATAATATTTTCCTTATTTACAACCTTGAGTTTCGTCTTTGTGGTGTTTATTTCAAGGCCATCCTGACTGTTGACTCTTACAATTCTTACAGTTGATAAATGTAACGCTTAAATAGTGTCAAAAAATACCATAATATTATCAGCATGTCGAATGCTGTTTAATCTTACTCCATTAATCAACTACATGTCTGCTTCTTCCAGGGCATCTCTAAATATGAATCCAGAGTATATATTAAATAGTACAGGTAACAAGACGCATCCCTGCCTTACTCCCCTGGTAATTTAGACTGCTTCAGTGTGTTCTCCATCAATACGCAACACTGGTGTTTGATTAGAGTACAGGTTCTTGATGATTCGCAGACCTCTTTGCTCGACACCAATATTTTTCAAAATCTCCATCAATTTGTCGTGTTTTACTCTATCAAAAGCCTTCTGGTAATACACGTAGGCAAGCAAATACATATTTATTTACATCTCTACATCTCTGAAACAAAACTTGTACAGCGAACAAGGCTTCTCTCGTACTCAAGGCAGTAACAAACCCGAACTGATTAGGGGCTATCTGTTTCTCACATAGTCAATGTATTCTTCTGTGTATCACCCTGAAAACCATTTTCAAGATACGGCTTATTAAGTTTATCGTACGATAATCTCCGCATAGTTTTGCATTTGGCTTTTTGGGCGGAGTAACGAACTCTGATTTCAGCTGTTCCAGTGGAATGTTCCCAGATACATAAATTTGATCGAAAATTTGGGTTAACCATTTTACATGATTTTCGACCATCAGTTTGAAGAACCATGCTTCAGCTTTATCTGGTCCCACAGCCTACTAGTCCATCTGACTGATGGCTGTTTGAACCTCTACCTTTAGTTTATCTGTACTACTTACTTCATTTGTACTTCAATTAAAAGCACATCCAGTGTCATGAAATAAATTTTCTATATTTTTTCTATATATATTTCTTGTCTTCAAATTCCTACACCAAGTTCCCTGCCTCACCCACTAATTTTCCAGTGATGCTCTTCCTGTATTTCCTTGTTATTTCTTTGATTTTCTTGTGTACATTGGAACTGTTATAATTACTCTCATAAAGCTCGATTTCCTCGCACTGCTACACTCTTTCAACTTCTTTCACCTCCTTTATTTCTCTTCTTATGTTCATATTTATCCTACTGTATTCCCCTGGGGGTTTCAGTTGTTTAACCTCGCTCCCTCCATTAGATTTAGGATCTCATCCGTCATCCCTGACTTCTTTTTCTTTCTCTCTAGTTTCATGTACTTTCCTTTTATTTGCTGTACAATATTCTGCCACATGTTGAATTCTAAACTGGCATTCTTACTTGTGGTGTCTTCTGTGTTAATCGCGACACTGAATTCTGTTTGTATATTCTGTTCTGCTACTGGGTCTTTCATTTTACTCAAATTGTAGGTCTGCTTTTTTCTTTCTCTTCTCTCTATTTATTCTGATTTTAAAAACTCCTACAACGGTTTGCGATCAGAGTTTGCGATTGTTCCTGAGTATGGTTTCACGGCTGTGCAACTGTTCCTGAAACGTTTGTTTACTAGTATAAAATCAATCTGGTTTGTCACACATTTTCCAGATCTGTCCATAGGAGACAACGATGTATACGTTCTTCAAGGTGGAATTTTAAACCAGGTGTTCGTAAACACTAGATCATTTGACACGGGCCGGCCGCGGTGGCCAAGCGGTTCTAGGCGCTTCAGTCCGGAACTGCGCGACAGCTACGGTCGCAGGTCCGAATCCTGCCTCGGGCATGGATGTGTGTGATGTCCTTAGGTTAGTTAGGTTTAAGTAGTTCTAAGTTCTAGGGGACTGATGACCACAGATGTTAAGTCCCATAGTGCTCAGAGCCATTTGAACCATTTGACACGGCAAAACTTTCAACATCATTCCCTCTAGAATTTCTCCCTTCTAGTCCAAGTGTTCCTATCATGTCTGATGTTCTATCTTCCCCTCCTTTCGAATTAAAATCTTCCATTACAATAGTCTACTCATATTTGCTAATTTTTCTCAAAATTCTATTTTTGTTAAAAAATTCTTATATATCTACATCTTCCCTGACCAATGCAGGGGCGTACACTTGTATTCTATTTATATCACTAGGGATGCCACACAGCTGCAGTAACATTATACTGGCTGATACGAGCATGAAACGCTTTTAGTTTTGCGGTCGGTATTCCACCGACTCCATACTCACACTTCTCGTCTCCTTTTCCTGAGTGTAGAGCTCTATGTCCATTTATGTAAATATGTTATGTGTTCGGCCATAGCATCTTGTAAACTCCAAATATCTCTATTCCCTTCCTGTTATTTTCTTGAACGATATTATGTATTATGCCATGTATGTCAAATATAGCAGAAAAAGTCGAAGCGAGTATTTGCTCACGTCATATGTTAGAAGCGCAACAGTTCATAACCTTCCATGTCTGTGTAAAGTAGACCAACCTACACTGAAGGCCCAAACACACTGGTACACCTGCCTAATATCGCGTATGACCCAGCAAGCATGCAGAAGTGCTGCATCACGACGTGGCATGGACTCGACTAATGTCTGAAGTAGTGCTAGAGGCAACTCATACCATAAATCCATAAGAGTCCGAGGGGCGGAGATCTCTTCTCAACAGCAGGCTGAAAAGCGTCCCAGATATTCATAACTATGTTCATGTCTGGGGAGATAGGTGGCCAGCGGATGAGTTTAAACTCAGAAAAGTGTTGCTGTAGCCACACTGTGGCATTTATAGACGTGTGAGAATGGCGCACGGCCGTCGGAATGCACAATGGGCACGAATGGATGCAGGTGATCAGAGAGGATGCTTACGTAGGTGTCAACTGTCAGAATAGTATCTAGACGTATCAGGGGTCCCATATCACAACAACTGCACACGTCCCACGCCATTAGAAAGGCTCCACTAGCATGAACAGTCACCTGCTGACATGCAGGGTCCATGAATTCATAGAGTTGTCTTCCTACCCGTACACGTCCATTCACTCGATACAATTTGAAACGAGTCTCGTCCCAACAGGCAACATGTTTCCAGTCATCAACAGTCCAATTTCGGCGTTGACGGACCTAGGCGATGCCTAAAGCTTTGTGTCGTGGAGTCATAAAGGGTACACGAGTGGCGTCTCGGCTCCTGAAGGCCATATCGATAATGTTTCGTTGAATGTTTGGCACTCTGACACTTGTTGATAGCCCA
Organism: Schistocerca serialis cubense; assembly: GCF_023864345.2. Taxonomy (NCBI): domain Eukaryota; kingdom Metazoa; phylum Arthropoda; class Insecta; order Orthoptera; family Acrididae; genus Schistocerca; species Schistocerca serialis. The sequence continues at coordinate 68,266,165 of NC_064644.1, forward strand.
GCATTGAAATCTGCAGCAATCTGCGGAAGGGTTGCACTTTCTCACGTAGAGCGATTCTCTTCAGTCGTCGTTGGTCCCGGTCTTGCAGGATCTTTTTACGTCCGCAGTGATGTCGGAGATTCGATGTTTTACCGGATTCCTTATATTTACGGTTCACTCGTGAAGTGGTCGTATGGGAAAATCCTCACTTAATCGCTACATCGTAGATGGTGTGTCCCACAGCTCGCGCGCCAACTATAACATCACGTTCAAACTCACTTCAATCTTGATGAGTGCCATTGTAACAGCGGTATCCGATCTAACAACTGTGCCAAACAATTTTTGTCTTATATATGCGTTGCCGACCGCACCGCCACATTCTGTCTGTTTACATACGGGGGTGAGTCAATGAAAACTTTAAATATCATTTATTGTGCAAAAGTGGTACAAAGCTGCATCACTTTTCAACATAATCTCCCCCACACTCAATGCAAGTCCTCCAGTGCTTACAAAGTGCATAAATTCCTTTAGAATAAAATTTTTTTTGGTAGTACGCGAAACCACTCATGCACCACGTGGCGTACCTCTTCTTCAGGACGGAACTTCTTTCCTCCCATCGCTTCTTTGAGTGGTCGAGACATATGGAAATCACTTGGGGCAAGGTCTGGTGAGTATGGTGAATGAGGAAGACACTCAAAATGCAGGTCTGTGATTGTTGCAACTGTTGTACGGGCAGTGTGGGGCCTTGCATTGTCATGTTGCAAAAGGACACCTGCTGGCAGCGCTCAACGTCGCTTTGATTTGATTGCAGGCCACAGATGACTTTTTAGGAGATCTGTGTATGATTCACTGGTGACAGTGGTCCCTCTAGGCATGTAATGCTCCAAAATGACGCCTTTTTCGTCCCAAAAGAGAGTCAGCATAACCTTCCCTGCTGATGGATCTGTTCGAAACTTCTTTGGTTTTGGTGATGAGGAATGGCGCCATTCCTTGCTCACTCTCTTCGTTTCCGGTTGGTGGAAGTGAACCCAGGTTCAGTGTGGGGCCTTGCATTGTCATGTTGCAAAAGGACACCTGCTGGCAGCGCTCAACGTCGCTTTGATTTGATTGCAGGCCACAGATGACTTTTTAGGAGATCTGTGTATGATTCACTGGTGACAGTGGTCCCTCTAGGCATGTAATGCTCCAAAATGACGCCTTTTTCGTCCCAAAAGAGAGTCAGCATAACCTTCCCTGCTGATGGATCTGTTCGAAACTTCTTTGGTTTTGGTGATGAGGAATGGCGCCATTCCTTGCTCACTCTCTTCGTTTCCGGTTGGTGGAAGTGAACCCAGGTTTCGTCCCCGGTAACGATTCTCGCAAGGAAGCCATCACCTTCTCGTTCAAAGCGCTGAAGAAGTTCTTCACAAGCATCAACACGTCGTTCTCTCATTTCAGGAGTCAGCTACCGTGGCACCCATCTTGCACACACTTTGTGAAACTGGAGCACAATGTGGTGTGCTGACCCATGACTAATCTGTAAACATGCTGCAATGTCACTCAATGTCACTCGGCGGTTTCCTTCACTACAGTGTTCTGTGGAGTCACAACTCGTTGTGCCTGACCTGGACGAGGAGCATCTTCCACTGCAGTCACACCATTTTCGAACTTCCTACTCCATTCGTAGACTTGCTGCTGTGTCAAACATGCATCACCGTACTGAGCCTTCATTCGTAGATGAATTTCAATAGGTTTCACACCTTCACTACGCAAAAACCGAATAACATAACGCTGTTCTTCCCTAGTGCAAGTCGCAAGTGGGGCGGCCATTTTTATACTGATACTGCGACGGTATGTGTGCATCTGCACTATGCTGCCACCTATAGGCCATTCTGCACGCTGTTTGTAGCACGCTTACCTACTTACAGGATAACGGTGCGAAATTTCGATTTGTTATTAAAAATTTAAGGTTTTCATTTGACTCATCCTCGCACCTCTGTATTTGAGTAAGCATGCCTACACCAGTTTCTTTGCCACTTCAGTGGATATGTGACAAGGGTAGTTTATTTCTGAAGATGTCCTACCTGTAGCACACAAATACCACATAAAAACACTGTACTAGTCTATCTGGAATGCCATATACTAGGCGAAAGGCACATCGCGAATAAATAAAGCAATAACATCAGTTCGCCAACGAAGAATTGCTTTCACCACGTTCGCTGTGTGTGTTAGGGGAATTCACCATTTAGATGAGGATCGAGGATTTCACTTGAATGAATTGGAAATTTGTGGAAGGGTCTCATGGGACAAAACTCCTTAGGTCATCGGTCCCTAAGCCTATGCACTACTTAACCTAACTTAAACTAACTCACGCTTTGGACAACACACACACCCATGCCCGAGGGAGGACTCGAAACTCCGACGGGGGATCACTTGGATATTTAAGGTGTAACTGGCACCTCACTTATTAGCTGTGTCTTTGATTCTTGGCTCTGTCTATAACCAACATATCGGCCTTATTATTAATTAGACGAATCGGATGTGTTCGTTCTATTTTGGTAGAGAACGAACTTATAAAATTTGTGAGCATTCTCGTGGGGCACTGATACAGGCCGACAGCGTCAGAGAAACAGGGAAATTCCTGATAATTTTAGTCAGTTGGCTACCTAGTGGGCAGTGTATATGCTTCACGTATGTCGGTTATATTTGGACGTGCTTTCCGTTTCTTTGGTGAAACTTACATTTGTTTGGTGCAGGATCGAGCTTATCAATAATAATTCGATCAGGCAACCACTGTACTAGAGTTTTGCTCTGAGTATGAAACTACTAATTTTGATCAATGACGAAATGCTTAAGGATGGAATCATTGGACTCCTCAGCTCACTCTCCATATCCTTCACCCGTATTTCTGATTCGAAAAGGAAACTGAATGATTCATTCCATTTTAGGTTATTGTGCGTTGAACTAAAAGATAATTTTTGTAGTACATTTCATTGCCCGATGCACTTTGCAGATTCTCCTGGAGATTTCAAGCTAATCTCTTTGCTACTTTGAATCTCAAGGGAGCCTATCATTAAATCCCCTCGTGCGAAGAATACGGGCCTATCACAGCCTTTGCGATCAATTTTAGTCCGTATTAGTCGAACTATGTTCCACTAGGACTCTCAACCGGCAGGGCGGTATTATCTCTTCTGTCAGATAATATATTTTTTTTCAAATATCAAATTTCAGTTTGTTTATCAGCACGTGGATGACTGAGTTCAAATGGTGCAAATGGCTCTGAGCACTATGGGACGTAACGTTAGAACTACTTAAGGTAGTAAGGTTTCCCGAAACAGCGATCGTGGGAGACCCAACTCGGTTTATTTGTTCATGAGACCCAGAAAATATTAGATACAGGCTCCCAGGTAGATGGCATTTTCCTTGACTTCCGGAGGGCGTTCGATGTGGTTCCCCACTGTCGCCTGATTAACAAAGTAAGAGCCTGTGTGGCTGGATTGAAGCGTTTTTAGCAAAGAGAACACAGCATGTTGTTCTCAATGGAGAGACGTCTACAGACGATAAAGTAACCTCTGGCGTGCCACAGGGGAGTGTTATGGGATCATTGCTTTTCACAATATATATAAATGACCTAGTAGATAGTGTCAGAAGTTCCATGCGGCTTTTCGCGGATGATGCTGTAGTATACAGAGAAGTTGCAGCATTAGAAAATTGTAGCGAAATGCAGGAGGATCTGCAGCGGATAGGCACTTGGTGCAGGGAATGGCAACTGACCCTTAACATAGACAAATGTAATGTATTGCGAATACATAGAAACAAGGACCCATTATTGTATGATTATATGATAGTGGAACAAACACTCGGAGTATGCGTACGGAACTATCAGAATTGGAATAATCATATAAAATTAATTGTTGGTAAGGCGGGTGCGAGGTTGAGATTCATTGGGAGAGTCCTTAGAAAATGTAGTCCATCAGCAAAGGAGGTTGCTTACAAAACACTCGTGCGACCTATACTTGAGTATAGCTCATCAATGTGGGATCCGTACCAGGTCGGGTTGACGGAGGAGATAGAGAAGATCCAAAGAAGAGCGGCGCGTTTCGCCACAGGGTTATTTGGTAAGCGTGATAGCGTTACGGGCATGTTTAACAAATTCAAGTGGCAGACTCTGCAAGAGAGGCGCTCTGCATCGCGGTGTAGCTTGCTGTCGTGGTTTCGAGAGGGTGCGTTTCTGGATGAGGTATCGAATACATTATTTCCTCCTACTTATACCTCCAGAGGAGATCACGAATGTATAATTAGAGAGATTCGAGCACGCAAGGAGCCTTTCCAGCAGTCGTTCTTCACGGGAACAAGGCCCCACTGGAACAGGTAAGGGAGGTAATGACAGTGGCACGTGAAGTGCCCTACGCCACACACCGTTGGGTGGCTTGCGGAGTATAAATGTAGATGTAGATGTAGAAACCGAAGTAACCTAAGGACATCGCACAAATCCTTGACCGAGGCAGGATTCGAACCTGCGATCGTAGCGGCCGCGCGGTTCCAGACTGTAGCGCCTAGAACCACTCAGCCACCCCTGCCGGCGGACTCAGTTATGTTCAACGAGAATTCTACTGGACATGTTCGGTATGCTGTGAAGTATGGTGCTGGTTAAGGGAGACAGGAGTCACTAGTAAGCCTTCTGAGGGAAAACGTGCTCGTTCGCAGAGGTCGTTTTAGCGACGAATAGTTTATCACCTGAACGTTGCTGTTGATCAGCGCCACACGGACGCCGTTCAGAAATGTCCGCCACCTAGGACTTCCAAGGCAGTCGAAAATTCATTTGCGCGCGAAATTATTTTTTCGGAAGTTTGTATCAAACTTCGCGCACCCGGATATGGGCGTATGTCAAAGCCATTCTTCCGGGACGGGAGGTGCGCCGGGTGCATCGGAGCCGTACGCGGATTAACTATGAGGATTGGTACGCCGGCCAGCCTAGATGTTGTTTCTAGGCAGGTTCCCACATCCCACCACGATGGTACTTAAGTCCCTCTGCAGTTACACGATTCGCAGACATGTAGAAAACTTTCGCTCACTTTCTACGATGAACACTACAACCTGGGTGTTTGTGTACACGTACTCCATCCAGATGGGTAACGGTGTGGCTACAGGAAGGGCATCCTGACACCACTTAAATTTACCATGCCAACCATTGGAATGATGCTGACCATGTGTGGATGCAGGATAAAGAAGCAAGAAATAGGGGAAGAAGTTTACAGCTAATTTCGCCCAAATTGCAGGTCCGTTGAATGGACCAAGGAAGAATGGAAGGAAATTAGAAATCGGTCGCATACAACAAGCCGCCTTTGATGGTCTTATAACAGCATAAGCAACAGCTCACGCATTACCGACTCATGCATTTTCGAAGGAATTTGTATTTCAAACTGCTGCACCAATGTCGCGTGTGGCAGTAGTTGTTTTACGGCACCAGTGAGAGAAACGTCCGATGGGGTACGCCTCTCATAGTTTACCGTTACTAGAGGCTTAAAAAGTTGGTTTACGAACTGGAAGTGTTGGCTATGTTCTTCGTCCTTGAAAAAGTCTGTATATAGCTACAGCATAGTTCATTCATTCAGGAAACGGATAGCTAAGCACCTAGTTCGGTGCTCGGAAGATCGAAGCGGAGGGGTTGCGTTGCCAGATGTGCAATCCGGATCCCCGGAATTCCAGTTTAAAGTGCGTTACACATGTGGAGGAGATAATATTATTGCTAACAGCCTTAGTCGTATTTTTGAGGAGGAGGATAACGAAAACGAACTATCTAAAAGGCAGCTGTTTCAGGGAAGCATCAAACGGCAAATAGAATTCATTGTGTTGTAATCTCAAGGCTCCCTGTGTTGTTTAAGGACATTACCGAACACCAGGTTTTTGACCATAGATTAACGGAATTGAAGAAGATAAAGATGGAAGAAAGAGTGGAGTCCTATGATTTAACTGGTAGTGTTCTGTGTTGTTTGACCAAAAGAAGTAAACCGGCCAAAATAGTTTTCCGTCTGAACTGATACCGCTCATATGTAAGTATCTCTTGGATCGCAGTTTTTTGTCATTACTGGGCATTTAAAACCCTGATTTGGCCCGTTCATGCAAAAACTGTTTAATAAATAAACCAAGGTGTCATACACGGCATGGATTATTAGCTTCTGAAGGTGTATGGTTTGTGTACACATCTTTGCCCACTTTGACTGGTTGTTCGTTCATAGATGATGTTCTCAGTAGCCTGTTTATATATGGGAAGCGCTATGCAGCTCTCTACATTAATATCACTGGCAGCGCTGTGCGCCCTCTGTAGGAGACTGTGGCTGGTCGGACTCGCGGATGGATGTTAATAGCCAGCAGTGATGGCAACTGGAAGTGAATAGCCAGCAGTGATGTCAGTTAGGAGTGAACAGCCAGCACTGATGGATGTTGGAAGTTAATAGTTAGCAATGATGCAGGTTAGAGGTCTGATGTGTTAGCGCGAGCGGATGGTCTGAAGGTGTCCGCCATGGAGATTAAAATTATTGACGATTATGTAATTTTTGGAACTGTATGTCACGGACGATTATATTATGTTAGGACTGGATGTCATATGATTAAGATGAAATCTCCTGAATACATTGTTTGCTGTGCAAAAAAGAATTTCCTTTGCTAACCACATGGTTATTAGTTGTTAGAGCCTACAGTAGTTAGAATCTTTTTTCTTAGCTGGATGTATTGGAGCTTACTGTATTGCTGTAGTGACGTAAGTGACTTACTAAATGTATGGGTTATTGTTACGATTTCTTAATCCTTGTTCCATAGATCATGAATACGACATTTCGTAATGATGTGGAACGTGAATACATTACTTTTTCAAGTATTTTGGATAAGTATGTCAGAAGTGAGATTGGGTGGTAGTTGGTAGCATCAGATCTATCCCTATTTTTGTGCAATGGTTTAACAATAGCGTATTTCAGTCTATCTGGAAAAATGCCCTGTTTCACTGAACCACTACTTATGTGGCTGTGAATCTTACGTATTTGTTGGGAACATTTAGTACTCTGTTGCAAATACCATCAATTCCATGTAACCATTAACTTTTGAGTGAATTTATTATTTTCCTAATTTCAGTAGGAGAGGTGGGATGAATTTCCATTTTATCAAATTGCATAGGTACTGGCTCTCCCATTTACTGCCTTGTATTTTCTAATAATAGCTGGATCCTATTTTCTTTACAACACTTAAAATGATTATGAAAAATGTTCTCTACTTCTGATTTCTTGTTAACAAATCTTTCATTGTATTTGATAGAAATACAGTCTTCCTGTGCTCTTGGTTGCCCTGTTTGCCTTTTGAACAATATTCCATATTGTTTTAATTTTATTATCAGATGTGCTAATTTCAGATATAATGCACATACTTCTGGACTTTCTAATAACTTTTCTTAATATAAGCAGTAGTTTTTATAATGTTTCACTCTTTTGGGATCATTACTCTTCCTGGCTCTAAGATACATTTCCATTTTCTGTTCACAAGACACTTTTATCCCTTTAGTAAGCCATAGCTTCTTAAATGGTTTCTCAGAATTATATTTCACTGTTTCCTTAGGGAAACTGTTTTCAAATATACTCACAAAGGTATCATCAAATAGTTAAATTTTAAATTAGCATCATGTTCCCTGTACACTTCATCCCAATCTAACTGTTGCAAGCTTTCCCTACAATTTCGAATTGTTAAATCATTAATTGAATGCACTAGTTTGGAGGACTGTTTTGCATTACTGTATGGAGCTATATCATATACTGTAACTAGCTGTGCATCATGATCAGAGAGGCCATTCTTAACATGATAAATTTTTATTTGGTTAAATTTATCTTGGTCTATGAAAACATTATCTATGAGTGTGCTTCTTTCCTGTACCACCCAAATAGGAAAATCAGTAACTGATGACAAACTGAAAGAACTAAGTAATACTTCAAGGTAAAGCTTTCAATCGGTCTCTTTCAGAATATTTACATTGAAATCCCCATAAACAACAATTGGCTTTCCTCTGTCTGATAGATAGCACAACAAAGAATCTAAGTTTTCCAAAATAGTTGAAAATTTCCCAATGGGGACCTACACATGGCTACAGTTATAAAAGTGCCATTATTTAGTTTAAGCTCACATGCACATACTTGTGTATGTTGCTGTACACAAAAGTTTTTAGTTTCCAAATTTTTCACATGATGACAGATTTTAACATTTATGGAAACTCTTCCTCTCTCCATAGTCTCTCTACGGACATGTGCTGAATGCTTATATCCACCTACATTTACCATTTCTGTATCTGTGACTATATGAAGTTCATACAGGCATATTACATCTACTCCACCCTCAGTTTCTAAATCTTGTAAGCAAAAAAGAAGCTCATCTACTCTGTGTTTGAATCCCCTGATATTATGATGCAATATATTAACATTATTTTTCACTGTGCCTTTATATGAATCTTGGGACATTCTAACATTATTTTTCACTGCCCTGTTATGAGAATCTTGTGATGTTTTCACATCTCTATACCTGCCTGTCTGACCTTCTCATTAAGCCTAATTTCAGTTAATTTAGGATGAGTGTACACTGATCTTAGCCTAAAAAAGTACTCCAATAAGTTTCAGAGCCCCTCCCCCCCCCTCTTAAAGATTTTGCTATCATCCCAGTCAATTTACCCTTCTCTTTCCTATTGAGATGCAGGCCATGTCTTGTGAAGTCCCACCTACCAATACCATCAACAGGAACCAAACGTATGCCTGACAAAGTAGACACCCAAAGCAGCTGATCTAGCTCCATATTGACGTTCCTGATAGAGCTGTTCAATTCGGGCTGTTCCTACAGCATGAAAGTAGGAACCAAGTCAATTTTTGTATGGTTTGTTGCAGATGCTATTTTTACAAGGTCACACTCCATATTGTAGCCCTGATCACTATCAATACTGTTTGCCGCTCCACCCACTATCACAACATGATCCTGCTTTGTAAAACCCTTGAACAATGATCATACATCCTCTATCACTTGGCCAAGACATGCATTGGACTTGAAAATACTTGTGACCTGGTACCTGTCACCTAATTTTTCCTGCAACATTTAGACCACACCTGTTCCATGGCTACTAAGTAACAACAGAACTTTCTTCCTACTTTCTACTTCTTTAGCAACAGTTGGTTTCCCAGAGAAAGTCTGTTGATTGCTGACTACACTTACATCTACTTGACCTGCTTCCTTAGTTGACTGAGGTAGCAAGGCAAAACTGTTGTTTGTGTCAATGATGAAACTGTCAGATACTGTTCTCTTTATGTGGCCTCTGTCCCTTGCTACTACTTCCCACCTGTCTTCACCCTTCTCTCCCCTTAACCTCATCATTTCCTCCATAGCACTATCCAGTTCAGCCTGAAGGGCTCTAATTTTCCCTTCCTGTTCTGCTTTTACCCTATCCCTTGAATTTAATCTGCAATACCATGGAAGAGACCCATTTACTTCCCCAATTCCAATGCCACTACATTGACCTCAATGTAACCAAAGCCACAACAGCTCCACAGAATCCAAGAACTGACTATCCTACGGCAGCTAAAAGACTTCTCACTCACAGTTGTTTACAATATTTCTACAAAATTTAACTAGGCAATAACAGTAATATCCTATTAACTGCAGATCACAAGAGTCACTAAAGTCACGTGGAACACTAATATACGTGTATACTATTAATATAGTAACGGAATGCAGTTAAACTAACATAAAAATCAAAACTTGTATACCTGAAAAAGTAGACCAAAGGTCCTGTATGCGAGATACGTACTTCACGCGTTTTGAAAAGAAATAAAAATAGAACCTGAAATCTTTAACTCCCCGAGTAGATAAGGCACTACTAAATATGTAAACTTACGTCTGAAGTGCGCGGAAACCATCCCTTAGATCATGTTTTCTTTTTTTTTTTTGTTTTTTTTTTTTTAGAAATACTTTGAAACGAGTGAGACCCTCAACAGACTCTAATTAACTTCGTTCCAGTGTAATGCAAACTTAATTGAATGTTATTAAAAATTAACTACTTATCTTCACGAGCTTAACATTCAAGCATGTGTTATCTGCGCTAGTGCTGCCAGCCACAATATCCGCATTAGTGATTCGGGTCTGTAATTTGTCGAGCGAGCTGCTGTATAATACTGCTAAATATGGAGGTGTTATACCACCATGCTCGGAAAGGAACTTAATTGCGGTAGAATGTGGACTGAAAACCTTGCTATTATTAAGTGATTTAGATTGCTGCGCTATACCAAGGGCATCTACTTCTAACAAGTGAACACTCTCAAATGTAAATAAAAGACCTTTACGAAATTTGGCCGGTGTATGGTGGAGGCAAAATAATTAAAAATATGTTTGTTTCTGTATTTGCCCAGTTTCACTTTCATGGGGTGAAATGGACCCCAAAAAGTAATGTGGCATATTAGTTTTATAGCGAATATCTTAAAAATCATGATATACACTCCTGGAAATTGAAATAAGAACACCGTGAATTCATTGTCCCAGGAAGGGGAAACTTTATTGACACATTCCTGGGGTCAGATACATCACATGATCACACTGACAGAACCACAGGCACATAGACACAGGCAACAGAGCATGCACAATATCGGCACTAGTACAGTTTACATCCACCTTTCGCAGCAATGCAGGCTGCTATTCTCCCATGGAGACGATCGTAGAGATGCTGGATGTAGTCCTGTGGAGCGGCTTGCCATGCCATTTCCACCTGGCGCCTCAGTTGGACCAGCGTTCGTGCTGGACGTGCAGACCGCGTGAGACGACGCTTCATCCAGTCCCAAACATGCTCAATGGGGGACAGATCCGGAGATCTTGCTGGCCAGGGTAGTTGACTTACACCTTCTAGAGCACGTTGGGTGGCATGGGATACATGCGGACGTGCATTGTCCTGTTGGAACAGCAAGTTCCCTTGCCGGTCTAGGAATGGTAGAACGATGGGTTCTATGACGGTTTGGATGTACCGTGCACTATTCAGTGTCCCCTCGACGATCACCAGTGGTGTACGGCCAGTGTAGGAGATCGCTCCCCACACCATGATGCCGGGTGTTGGCCCTGTGTGCCTCGGTCGTATGCAGTCCTGATTGTGGCGCTCACCTGCACGGCGCCAAACACGCATACGACCATCATTGGCACCAAGGCAGAAGCGACTCTCATCGCTGAAGACGACACGTCTCCATTCGTCTCTCCATTCACGCCTGTCGCGACACCACTGGAGGCGGGCTGCACGATGTTGGGGCGTGAGCGGAAGACGGCCTAACGGTGTGCGGGACCGTAGCCCAGCTTCATGGAGACGGTTGCGAATGGTCCTCGCCGATACCCCAGGAGCAACAGTGTCCCTAATTTGCTGGGAAGTGGCGGTGCGGTCCCCTACGGCACTGCGTAGGATCCTACGGTCTTGGCGTGCGTCCGTGCGTCGCTGCGGTCCGGTCCCAGGTCGACGGGCACGTGCACCTTCCGCCGACCACTGGCGACAACATCGATGTACTGTGGAGACCTCACGCCCCACGTGTTGAGCAATTCGGCGGTACGTCCACCCGACCTCCCGCATGCCCACTATACGCCCTCGCTCAAAGTCCGTCAACTGCACATACGGTTCACGTCCACGCTGCCGCGGCATGCTACCAGTGTTAAAGACTGCGGTGGAGCTCCGTATGCCACGGCAAACTGGCTGACACTGACGGCGGCGGTGCACAAATGCTGCGCAGCTAGCGCCATTCGACGGCCAACACCGCGGTTCCTGGTGTGTCCGCTGTTCCGTGCGTGTGATCATTGCTTGTACAGCCCTCTCGCAGTGTCCGGAGCAAGTATGGTGGGTCTGACACACCGGTGTCAATGTGTTCTTTTTTCCATTTCCAGGAGTGTATTATTTATATCTCTCGTAGAAGTTGATGTGTAATTAACGTTCTTGCAAACAGAACAACTAACTTTTGTAATAATTCAAAATTTTGTGAATTCGTCCCTCATCATTAAATAATTTTGCAAAAGAAAACTTTTGTAATAACAAAAAATTAGAGAAACTTTCAAGCCAAATACATCAATCTGTGACAAAGCTGGTTTCTGAAATACTGCTTTTGGAAAATACGTTATACATACTGTACTCTCAGAGTATTTTCACTTATTGTTATTCTAATTTTTTGTTTTAAATATATTTATTTGAGGTATAAATTTGTTATTTTACGTTTATATTAATATTTCTACAGTTTACCATTTCACATACATATACTGAAAATAATAAATAACACATTATTATTCTAAAAAATCATTACAGTAATGATAATCTGTAAAGAAATGCTTAATTTATAACGTTTCTTACATCATGTACATACAAATACTTTTATTTAACAAAATGCATGTATGTAAAGTGGTAAATTAAAAAAAAGTGAAATTAAATTTTAAAATAACAATTTATGGCATAAAAATTAAAGTAAAATAATTAATTTGAATAAAAATACAAAATTAGATATTTAATACAGGTACATCAGAAATACTTTTAAACCAAATTATGTACAGCTTATTTGCCAGAAATGGTATTTCAGAAATCAGGTTAGTTACACATGGATATATGTGACATGAGAGGTTTTTTTTAATTTTTTGTTGTAATAGAAGATTTCATTTTGCAGATTTGATTACTGACAGAGTGTTAATTTGCAAAAATTTAAGTGTTTGCAAAAGTTGGTTATGCAGTTTTAAGAATGTTAATTATTCATAAACTTTTGTACAAAAACATTTTTTCTGTCTTATGGCTTCGAAAGGATTCCCTTGATAGTAAAATTGATCAAAAACAATAAAATAAGTATTGCGTTATTTGTTCCTTTACGCACTTGCAAAGACCCAGCAACATCGTTTATTTAGACTTCGGTATGCTCCCTTGTAAGTTACTTATGTTGGCAGCTGTTCTTGATTCGTGTTCTGGAATTTTACTTCGTCTTCTATTGTGATGGAATTGCTGAAAACCATGTTTAGCAACTCAGCTTTAATGGCACTGTAGGAGTTGCTTTACCATTGGTATAGTGCTCTGAAGGTACTGATTATGAAAATGTAATCGCAATAAATAAATAAAATATTTGTTTGCCAGAAGCGGATACTATCGTTTTTAGTAATTACATGAATGATGTAAAACACCACACATAAAACTGGTGAACGGTGTAAATAGTACATCTGTCTATGGAGGGTGCAGAAGGGAGCGGGCGGCTGATAGGTAGGGAGGAACCGGGAGAGGAATACTTTGAATAAAAACGTGTACTGTCAAAAGTAGAGCCCCATTCTTCCTGTGCAAGGCCACAAACGTTTTGGTCCGCCTCGTAAACGTTGAATCAGAGGTCTGATCCATACCTCTTATCATCGGAAACAATAATAATGCGTCGAAAATAACGATTTTTCCGGTTCCGATACAAGTCGGTAGTTTTTACGCGATCAGTGCTCAACCAGAACGGCGCTGTTTGCGGTGTCGAAGGCCGCTGCTGCATTATGCATAGGTGGGGGATGCGATGTTTGTCGGTGCGGCGGCGCGCATGAATGCTTAATTGCGGCTCATTAGCGCCGACTGCCGGCCGACCGCAGAGCACGCGAGTGCGGCACGCACACTGCACGCACACCTCTGCCGCCGCTGACCGCAGGGTGGCCAGCCGGCGGTGGATGCGTCGCGGGCCGAGAAAAATTAACGGCGCGGCTCGCGCTCGTACGTGTCCTGCCGCTATGCTGTCACCGAGGGAGCGGTTCCGCAACGGGGAAAGCAGCAACTGAAACAGGTTTTAGTATCTATCAGGTGTCGCCACATAAATTCCAGGTGCGCTGGTGAGGCCAACCTCATGTCGAGGAGCGCAGCTCAGGAAAACTACATTGCTGGTCAGGAACACCAAGAAGGACCAGAGATCTCACAGTCAAACTGATTTGGGAGATAACGCATTGTAGAAAGATCACGTGACTGAAAATATAGCCCCACGTTAAGTGAAGAGTTGCCGCCATTGCTGATTATAGCCGCTGCTACCCGCATCGGCATTGAATCGAAGAGACTCTGGATTGTTGTTGAGGTACAGCAGTCCGGCCGGCCTTTGTGACCGAGCGGCTCTAGGCGCGACAGTCTGGAACCGCACGACCGCTACAGTCGCAGGTTCGAATGCTGCCTCGTCCATGGGTGTGTGTGATGTCCTTAGATTAGTTAGGTTTAAGTAGTTCTAAGTTCTAGGGGACTGATGACCTCAGAAGTTAACTATCATAGTGCTCAGAGCCATTTGAACCATTTGAGCAGCAGTCCGTGCTGTTTCCACATACTGCCAAAGTTGAGCAGTGGGTGGGGTCTTCAGTGCCAGTCGTTTCGAAATCATCGAGCAGACGTTTTCGATAAGTGAGAGATCCGGAGAAGAGAGAGGCAAAGGTACCAGTGCAATCGTTTGGGCTACGAAGAAGTCTTGAACATTGCGTGCCATTTGTCGTCGCGCATTATTCTGTTGCGATGTAGCCGTTAGCAAGCTCCGAAGGTATGGGAGGGCAACAGGCTCCAACACTTCAGAGATGTAATGCTGGCTGGTTACTGTACCAGTAACGCGTACAAGGGGGAGAGGGGGTGGGGAAAGGGGACGGGGGTGCAGAGTGGAATCCAAACCACAATACCGAGTGCAAGACCAGTTGGGTGATGCGTAAGCCAACAGTTGAGCAATTATCCACAATGGTGTCCCCAGACTCCAATCTGACCGTGGTGGTGGGGCAAGCAGAACTGGGATTCGTCGGTTAAATCAACGTCGTTCCGTTCCCTTGTCGATGCCCGTTTATTCATTGCACCATTGTCGGCGCAAGCACCTGTGACCTTGACTCAGTGGTAAATTAGGAATAGACACCTTGCGGACAGTCCACTTTCCTGCAAATGATGTCGAATAGTGCTCGCGGACACTGCTTGTTGTGCAAGAGACTGGATTTGCTGTGAAAGGAATCGTGATGCTGCTGAGCGATCCATCACTGCCATGAGCACAGTATGCCTGTCACCATGCCTAGTGGTGCCACGAGGAGGGGGCAATCAATCGGTCCCATCGGCCCGTCGTTCCCTCCTGCACCAAACGGCAGCAGATCTCCATCACAGTTGCTTGGTTCCGCCCGACATGATCACCCACTTTTCTGAGGGATTATCTCCTAATCCTCCTAATTAACTATTCTCCCTCGTCAAAGTCCGATACGTGCTCGAAAGACGCTCGCTGTCTTCTGCGAGGCATACCGATTCTGCTTCACCAAAAAAAACCGCAGGTAACAACAAACCCAGTACGTCCACAGGGCCGTCTGTTGGCCTTTTATATGGCACTTACAGGTGGCCCTGGTGGTGTAGGTGAATTGCGCCTGCTAGCCTACTCATGTGCATCGCTCGTCGTCACAAGCGGATGCGTCAAATTTCACCTGATTTGGATGTTTCCTTCAGGGTGTTACATTTTTAACTTTTCGATCCCTCCGGCAAATGTTAGCTACAGAATAGCCATGAGGCGGTGGGACTTCTATAACATATTTCAAAGAGACCGAAAACTTTATGTCTAAGAATGAACACTGTTTCAGTAAGCATCTTACTTGCCAATCTTAACTTGTCCTTCTCTCACATGATATACTGCGAATTGTGAATGAAGGGCAACAGGAAGATTCTGTATTTCCAGATTTGCGAAAAGCATTTGACACGTACTCCATTGCAGTCTGTTAACGAGGGTACGAGGGTACAGAATAGGTGAGCGGCTCCAAGACTTTTTAAGTAATAGAAGCCAATATGTTGTCCTCGACGGCGAGTGTTCATAAGACACAAGGGTATCGTCAGGAGTGCCCCAGGCAAGTGTGGTAGGACTTTGTTGTTTTCTATATGCAGTAATGATCTGCAGGACGCGATGGGCAGCAATCGGCGGTTGTTTGCTGACGATGCTGTGGTGTACGGGAAGGTGTCGAGGATGAGTGATTGTAGGGTGGCACAATATTTCTAGTAGTTAGTGTGATGAATGGCAGATAGCTATAAATGCAAAAAAAGTAACTTAGGCTGGATGAGCAGTAAAAACAAACCCGTAATGTAAAGATACTGCATTAGTAGAGCCCTGATAGATACAATCACGTCGTTTAAATACCCGGGCGTAATGTTACGAAACAATATGAAATGGAACGAGAATTTGATGATTGTGGTAGGGAAGGCGAACCAGGTCTAATTGAAGGAGTACATCGAAGCATCTCAAAGAGGGGCTGCTACGTTTGTTACCAGTAGGTTCGAACAACACGCAAGTATTACGGAGATGCTTCACGAACTAAAATAGGAACCTCTGGAGGGAAGGCCACGTTCTTTCTCAAGGAACACCGCTGAGGAAATTTAAAGAACTGACTTCGGAAGCTGAATGAAGAACGATCCTACTTCCACCAAAATACATTTCCCATACGGACCACGAAGATAAGTTACGAATAATTAGGGATCATAAGAAGGCTTGCAGATAATTGTTTTTCCCTGTCTCTGTCTGCAAACAGAACAGGAAAGTAGACCACTAGTTGTGGTACAGGACATCCTCCACCACGTACCGTACGGTATAAAAACGTAGATGTAGGAGAGAGCATAAAAGAACGTAATACTGGTGTAGACAAATTGATGGATAAGGGCAACGCACAATATATGTGTCATTAAGCTAGAGAAAAGATTTCTGTTTCTAACGGTGAAACACAAAATCGACACCGATGGCTCTGCAATTATTTGAATCTTTTTCATTTAGTCTTCTTCTCCGTTCTACATTTCTCTATCGTTTATTGTGTCTATTATAGAATCCGCTTTTTCAGCATGCAGCAAAGTTCAATTTACTATTTGTAAGTAGGCTGTTTATGTTTTCTCTATGTAAGTAGGCTGTTTATGTTTTCTTATTGGCAACGTTACGTAGCGCTCAATATGAAAATCACTGGCTGTGCTGTGTGCAGTCTGTGGCTAGTTTGCATTGTTGTCTGCCATTGTAGTGTTGGGCAGCGGCAGCTGGATGTGAACAGCGCGTAGCGTTGCGCAGTTGGAGGTGAGCCGCCAGCAGTGGTGGATGTGGGGAGAGAGATGGCGGAGTTTTGAAATTTGTCATGAACTGCTATATTTATATATGATGATATCAAGGTAAATACATTGTTCGTTCTCTATTAATATCTTTCATTTGCTAACTATCCCTATCAGTAGTTAGTGCCTTCCATAGTTTGAATCTTTTATTTAGCTGGCAGTAGTGGCGCTCGCTGTATTGCAGTAGCTTGAGCAGCGAAGATTTTTGTGAGGTAAGTGATTTGTGAAAGGTATAGTTTAATGTTAGTCAGGGCCATTCTTTTGTAGGGAATTTTGAAAGTCAGATTGCGTTGCGCTAACAAAATATTGTGTGTCAGTTTAAGCACAGTCATGTATAATTGTTTTAAGGGGACGTTTCATATGTCGACCCTTAGCCTAGGATACCTCACTGGAATCTTCTGATTTTTTCTTGTAGTTTGTGTATTTAGTGTAGCTTTTGTTTATTGCTAGCGCGTAATTGTAGAGAGAACCCCCTTTGTAGTTGTAGCCTTTCATTGTTGTACAGTAAAACAGTTGTGGCATGCATATAGATTTGCACCAAGTATTTCGCAGCTACGCTTGCAATTAACTAGATATTATTTTCAGTGCTATGTTAATGTGTTCTCCTATTTTTGCACTTCAAATTGTGCTTTTCTGTGTTATCGTGTGAAATATTGTGACAATTATGGCGTGTGAAAAACGTAACACTAGGCTCCAAAGTAAATTGAGAAATGATAGTGACGACGAGCGTAGCTTGCCATCACCACTGGGTAATGAATTAACTAATGTTCAAAGTAGTAATTTGGTAATTGCGCATAGGGAAATGGAGCGGGCGGCAAACAATGGTGTAGACAGTGAAACAGGTAGTGAACTGGGAAGCGTTATCGATCGATTGGTCGGCAACAGCTCGCCTCAGGAATCGGGAATGACAGAACACAATATTGCAAATACTGCAGACTCAGGTTTTGGGTTCTCACCGTTTTCTCAAATGAGTCAAGACACATTTTCCGCTTGTCAAAATGTGAATGTTGCCGGTGCAAATTCACTGCCGAAAAGCACTGAGGAACATGTTTCAGACACCAGTGCATTGTTATTACAATTAATGCAACAAATGGAACAAAAGCTTGAAAAGTTAGACACAATGGAACAAAATCAGAGACAAACACAGCAAAAGTTAGACACAATGGAACAACACCAGAGACAAACACAGCAACAGTTACACGCAATGGGACAAAATCTTCAAAAGTTAGACACCACACTTGAACAAACACGTGAAGATTTAACTAGTGAGTTACATAACATTGAATCGAAATGTCAAAAAGTCTGTAATGACATAAAAACACAAATTTGTGAGCATTTTCAACCCATTTTTTCGTGGCATGAAAATGTATTACAGAATCACGAAGCAGCCATAAAAGAACTGCAAACCATTGTTCATGAAAATCACAACACCTTGCAACCTAAAATTGACTCAGTTGCATCTACCGATTCGGTTACGCAACTTGCAAAAACTCAAGAAAACTTAAAGGACACAGTAGATACGATTTCAACACAAATGGACACTCTGAAACTTGGTTCAGAAAAACACTCTGAGGAAATGTGTTCACTATCGGAGAAAGTAGCCGAACTTTCGGATAAGGTCACTAACTTATCTACAAAGGTAGATGATGATCTGAATGACACAAGACCTGTAGCCTTCACTGACACAGAAGAGTATGAACAAATTAGAAAATTCAAACAGAATCAAAATCAAATCAATACACAGTACAAAAGAGAAATCCGAGAAGTACAAGATCAGCTGACACAGGTAATACAAGAATTACGTATTTCAGAGGATACTCGCGCCCCAATACGGGAAGAGGGACACAGAAATACGGAACAGCCACAAAATAATAACACAGGGCATTTCGGAAGTTATGAAAGAACTCGGGAATGTGCACCGAATTTTGAGATGGAACGGCCGACACGACCTAACAATGACCGATATGCGACTCGCCGACATGATGATTTTGACTATAAGCTATTCATTACTACACGTAAATTCAAAACATTTAAGAAGTCTGGCAACGACATTCGTCCACAAGCATGGATTCATCAATTCTCGCATTGTTTTCCTCCCAACTGGTCGTTAGAACACAGATTAGAATTTATGTGTGGCTACTTGGAGAATGAACCAGCTGTAAGAATGCGATCGGTAATTCACGATTGCCACAGTGAAGGAGAGTTTTACCATGCCTTCCTCTCAGCATATTGGTCTCAAGCTACACAAGACCGTGTAAAACATAGCATCATGATGATGAAACACTTTGAACAATCTGAATTTTCCAGTCTTGTCAAATATTTTGAAGACATGTTGCATAAGAATCAATATCTTTCAAACCCATACAGACCCTCAGAACTCATCCGCATTTGCTTACTCAAATTGCCTGAACATTTACGACACATTATTTTAGCAGGACGTTGCAAAGACGACATTGAAGCATTTCAGGGACTGTTACAAGAACTGGAAATTGACACAGACCGTCGCGGGATGCGAAAACAGGAAAACAATCACTACAGGTCACATACGTCACAATTCCGCGATGACAGAAACAATAACTGGACACGACAAGGCTATTCTTACAATGCAAATCGTGACCAAAACAGACACCACCCATATGACAACCGCTGGCAGAGTAATAATAGTTACAAAGAAAGATCACATTTCCGTAGTAATGAATATGACAGAGACAATCATAGAAACAGACAATATGGTAACCAGAACTGTTATTATCAAGGGAAACAGATTAATTTCAGACGCAACGGTCCAGCGCGCAGTTACGATTCAGGGAGAAATTCTCCACCACATGACCGACAAGAAAGAAACTACAGGAACTACCGACATGACGACAGACGATATAATCATAACGATAGACGTGAATTTCATCAAAACTGGCGGGACTCTAACAGAGCTGGGCCCTCTCGGCAAGGCGAATTTGTAGAAGTTGGGTCTCCTAATCCAGATAACGACGCGCGCCAACAAAGAGGCAGACAATGACTCGCGCCGCAGGCAGCCAGCTGCGCCGGCTGCCTCAGGAAAAAATAACATAGACGCTAACATTAAGAAAAATTCCAGTATTCTTTAACGACGTATACCGCATGATAATTGCGTTGAAGTTGAAACGCTGCGCACTAGAAAGAGTAAAGGTTTACACCACATTTCACATGTAAAACCATTTATTGAATGATAATCTGCTTTTTAACTTTGTCTTTGCCATATAACTTTTCACTTTACATTACTAGTATGCTGTGTTAGACTTAAGAATCTGTTAACATGCAACAATGTTTGAAGTTAAATATCCAGTCAAGAACCAAGAGAACTTATTTAAACAGAAATTACGAATGCATTGTTATAGTGAACAGACGACACAGTGTTGTATTTGTACATTCTTGCTTGTTAGTTGCACGATTACGTAACGACTATCAGGCTTACATACTTAGGACACATACTGGTACTGCTAATGAGATTGTAATGCAACATTTTGGTTTACTTGAAAATACATTCTGGGTTTAATGTACTTTCTGTGAGATACCAGACGACACAGTGGTTAGTTTAAGTGACAACTACACGGTTTTATCACGACGCTTCTAATGAGTGACAATTTACAATGTTGCTTTTGCAGTGTTTCTGTTTTCTATCTGCACAGTTTTTCTGAATTCTTCTGGAAAGTAAAACATGTTTTAGTAGTAACTTTTGTGGTACAGCAACAATGAGATAGTCTTTTCCGTAGCACAACAATACGTTACAGCACAGTACTTTCTTCATCACGGCAATAAGCGTAATAACTAAGATATCTATACATAAAGCATTTCACTTTTGTTTATCATGAGGTAAGTACATTGACTTCTGCAGAACTTGGCTTTCGGAGGACGATAAGTACGACACTTCCACAGAATTATCTTACAGCAAGACGCACATTTAGCGCTACAGGACACGCATTTGAGAGATTTTGTACTTAAGCCATTTATTTTTCAAGATTTTTGAATTACAAAGAAAGTTTTCCGTGATACATTTCATTTCTTTGCTGTAATCTGTAACACCTGAGGGTATAATTACATTAATCCTCAGGGGGGTATACGCCTACTTTGTGTACCATGTGTGTGGCAACCACAAGGAACCCTAGCTAATATGGTATTTGCTTATACAACTTTACACATCGGTACCATATTTCTCTAGCACACAAATTACACAGCTATCTGATCATGTAACTGAGAGATAAACTTTTTTTATTACATCAGTGACAGATGTTTACACAATTACACAGTTGGATAACTTCACACTTATGAAATTGTATTTTGTCTGTACTTTGTGAAATGCTCATATTTTTTCGGAACCATTGTGATACTATGAGAGCTTTGAATGATGTATTTGGTATGGATTCATGATTTTTAAAGTACGTTTGAGGCAGATGACACTTTTGACGTGAGCAGAGAATTTTTTAATTATTGGAGGAAGCTACGACGATTTTGAGATTTCACTGAGGTGTTATGATGTTATTTTTACGACGACGATGTGTATTATGCTGCTGAGGTATGTTTATGATTAATAGGCTGAGGCTATATGAGTTATTTGATTATGCTTCATATTTATAATGAAGAAATATTGACGAGTGTCGATGGATACGTATATGTGTAATAAGGTAAGGAGTAATGAATAGTGGGTAGGGACTCTTGACTTGTGAAACAGGATGTTGGAAACCAAGAATCGTACTTTAAGAGTTATGAAATGTGTGTAAATTCGTGACTGTATCACAATGCTGACGAATATTTTATTTGGACACTTATATTTATAGGATTTTCTTTCTACAGATTTGCAACGCTAATTCTTGACCTGTGAAATATTTTTATATGAGACTGCCACTGTAGCGGAAACTGCTGTCGTAAATATTTCCGTAAGAAAGTTAAGTGACCACCTGCACGTAATGCGTCGTGGGCACCCAGCTGCGTCAGACGCCTGGAGAAAAAGCCATTAGCGCGTGCCTTTCAGAGCACAGAAAAAAAAGGGAGGCCATTATCCTGGCCATTGTCATTCCTTTAGAGAAAGCATCGCAAATCCGACACGCTGATTACTTGGAAACGTATCGTACTTTCTGATATTTACTGAAATGCCTAATGAAATGACAAGAAATAGTTTGCCTACACACCTGACTATGACTACTGTCTTCCTAGATGAGAGATTTTTTTACTACTTATGAAATGCCACATGACTATTGAACGATGTTCTTATGCTTTGCTTTGTACATAGTTGCTTATTTCATTTGATATCTAGTTTCTAGCTGCATTGCAGCATTGGTTAAAATAAAATTTTATAGATGTACTAATATAAATGTTTTCTGTCTACAGATTGAGTAAATAATAATTTTTTTTAAAAAAAATGAGGGAGCACAAAATGACATTTACCTTCACAGGAACTGCATTCATAATTTTCTTTTCAAGTAATTGGTAACTTTTTGGTAGAATAATTTCTTGTGGTGCACCACTTTAATTACTTAGACATTAAGATGTGATTACACATTTCCCTTATCTGCATTGTTATCTTTACTGTAATATTTTTTCTGCTTGAGCTATGTCATGTTTAGATATAAGCTGCTGTTTGCCAGGCATAGTGCTACTGAACTTTAATTTGTGTTACTCTGCTAAGCCAGATTTATTTTTTTTTTGCTGCGCATTGCCTCATATTAGTTGTAATGTAGATTTGCTTGGTAATTTAGATTTACTGTAGCTTGCTTTGCGAATTTCCATTTTTTTTCGTTGCTGTTTATATTAATTGTTTTATGTGCTGCTGCATTGCCTCATCCCTTAGTTTAGCATCTGAGCTCAGTAGATTTAAGTTAGCTTAAGAGGGGTAGACTATATAAGAAACTGACTATGGAGAGTGGGTAAAGAATGCGTTGCGAAGTTATATGAAACAGACTTGGGCCAAAATGAGTATTGTGCACTGAGAAATTATTATATTGAAAAAAATATGAATAGAATACAGAAAGCAGGTATAGATAGGACTTTTTGGGAATAATGTTGAATGAAGGGAGATCTCCAAGAAGTAAAGAAAGTTTTGTTTGCAAAATACTGCAGTACAACAAACCCTGTCCTTTCCTTTTGTATTATCCCACTATATGTTTGTGTACCCTTGTGTATTTGTTTTCTTCCTGTCTCTGTGTAGTTTCATAGAATTTTTTTTCTTTTAATATTAAGCTACATTCACTATGATGAGGAATACTGTTATCCTCGAATATAATTGGCATTAATAATATGTTATTTACCTTATAAATATGCTTACACATTATTTATTCTGTTTCGTATTAATGCTCATGTGTGAAGTTGATGTTTCGAAAGTGATTCTGATCTTTTATTTTTGTACTCATGTCATAATTCCTGTAACGCTGATGTATATGTTCATTTCTATTCTTTTGTAAAGCCTGTACTACAAATGTTATCTGTATTATTATGTTCTTTAATGATGTATTTTGTACCTTTGTTATTGTATTTTTATGTTACCAAATTGTAATTGTTACCAGTTCTTCAAATTAAGTAACATTTCACTGCACACGTTTCTGTTGGTCATAGTATATGGACAATATGTGAGAAGTAGGGACTGTTAGTGTTTGCACGTGTGTTAATGATTCAGCAAGGGACTGGATAACAGCATTGCTGGTTCTAAGGACAATTCCAAAAACTTTGTGAGTGCACAAGTGGTGGTTATGGACTTGCTATATTCTCCGCAAGACTCTTCGATGGTGATTGTGCACCTGCACAGTCGCAACAGATGGCTGCTGGCCGTCTCTACATGGACTACAGTGGGTGTGCATCTTTGATGGCCCACCAATACCATTATCTCTACAAGGACTACAGTGGGTCTGCATCTTTGATGGCCCACCAATACCATTATTTCTACAAGGACTGCAGTGGGTCTGCACCTCTGGTGGCCCACCAATACCGTAATCTCTACCAGGACTACAGTGGGTCTACTCTGTGATGATCTACCTACCAATACTCTTCAAAATTTCGACTGACTCTGCTGTGGGTTTGCTCTGTTGTGGCCCATTCCCTGTATGTATGTCAAGAGTCAGCACTGTCGTTCCGTTGGAAGGACAACACTACTTCTTCAAGATTGCATGGAAATCCACTACTACTGTGTGCATTTTCCTTTACTGCTCAGACTTTGAGAAAAACACTGCAATTTTACTGTGACGAATGATGAGGACTGTCTTTATGGACTGTGAGAAAATTTTAGCTTTTGACCAACATTGTATCAATAAGTGTGTGCATTTGATTTCTTTGTTATTGTAATTATGAAAAATTTTATCAAATAATTACTGGCCACTGCCCAAAAAAAATTTATAAAATTTTTTGTGGGGAGCATGGGGGCTATGTAAGTAGGCTGTTTATGTTTTCTCTATGTAAGTAGGCTGTTTATGTTTTCTTATTGGCAACGTTACGTAGCAATCAATATGAAAATCACTGGCTGTGCTGTGTGCAGTCTGTGGCTAGTTTGCATTGTTGTCTGCCATTGTAGTGTTGGGCAGCGGCAGCTGGATGTGAACAGCGCGTAGCGTTGCGCAGTTGGAGGTGAGCCGCCAGCAGTGGTGGATGTGGGGAGAGAGATGGCGGAGTTTTGAAATTTGTCATGAACTGCTATATTTATATATGATGATATCAAGGTAAATACATTGTTCGTTCTCTATTAATATCTTTCATTTGCTAACTATCCCTATCAGTAGTTAGTGCCTTCCATAGTTTGAATCTTTTATTCAGCTGGCAGTAGTGCCGCTCGCTGTATTGCAGTAGCTTGAGCAGCGAAGATTTTTGTGAGGTAAGTGATTTGTGAAAGGTATAGTTTAATGTTAGTCAGGGCCATTCTTTTGTAGGGAATTTTGAAATTCAGATTGCGTTGCGCTAACAAAATATTGTGTGTCAGTTTAAGCACAGTCATGTATAATTGTTTTAAGGGGACGTTTCATATTTAACTTCGCGGGCAGAGTCCCTACCAGACGGCAAAGTCGTCAAAGTCACCAGAGGCACGGAAGCTATGTGAGCCACCTGTGTATGCATTGTGTGAAATTTGTTCTCTGTGTCGTCGTATTTTCATTGTTTGTGTACCTTATTCCTCTAGCTCCGTAGCAGTGTGGTCAGCGTGGCTGACAGCCCAGTGGAGGACTTAGGTTAAAGTCCCGTTGCTGTCAGAGATTTTTCATTTGTGAGAGGTCTGGAACAGGGTGCAGTAAGCTTCATGATGCTGATTGGGAAGCTGCTTGATTGAGAAGTAGGTGCTCCAAAGTTTGGAAGGCCGCTAAAGGCAGGGAGAGCGGTGTGCTGATTCCCTAGAGCGCCTTATCACAGAGGATGACACGGCGGACTGTTAACTGTGTATCGTATTCTCTGAGGCAGAATTGTCGCGCCAGCCCAGGAACTCCCTAAAGGAGCGATAGAAACCACCTAAAGAACCACACACTGATTCGTTCCGAGTCAGCATCGGCGCCCAGTCTTGCAATCTAGGGCGCTGCTCATGAAGCTGTATCAACACTGCATCTATGGAGTTTGATTTACACACGCACGTCTAAAAGGCACTTTACGGAGGAAACCGCTATTTGACTATGTACTATCATACAGTATTTATCTTTAGTACTATCCAGGTTTCGGTTTTTGTGCCATTATCAAGTGCAATGCTAAAGGCATAACATCCGAACTCTGGATAGTACAAAAGATATCTACGATAGGCCATAGTCAAATTGTAGTCCATAGTCAAATTGCGGTTCACTCTTTTAAAAAGTCTTGCATGACTGTGGCTCAACTCCACCGAAAACTTTGTGCTTTACTGGGTCTGAGAGGATGCAATGATTCCACTTATAGCAGAAGTCGGGTTTGATTCCTGGAGTAATGATGTTTGGATATGTGACGTCGTATGTGTGCAGACAGTTAAACTGTAGATCACTAATATTTATTTTGCTTCACTTTGTTTTAAATGTGCGAGAGGCGTTCAATAACTAAAGCTACACAATATTTCTCCCGCAATTTAAAAAATGTGGGATGTTTGTGTTTCATCGTGGCATACTCCCGCTCAAGCACCTACAGTGTCATGAAGTTTCAATAGGTGACGGGGCTATACGTAGCCTTCAAAATGGCGTCTATAGATTTGTTGGTTGATTTGGGAGAGGGGAGTAGACAACAAGGTTATCGGTCCCATCAGATTAGGGGAGGAAATCGGCCATTGCCTTTCAAAGGAACCAACCCAGCATTTCTCTGAAGCGATTTAGGGAAATCGTGGCAAATGTAAATCAAGATGGTTGGACGTGGGTTTCAACCGTTGTCCTCCAGAATACGAGTCCAGTGTGCTAACAACTGCGCCACCTCGCTCGGAAGTTCAGAGAGCTGTCATTGAGTTTCTTTTGGCGGAAAACCAGAGGATCGCAGATGTTCATAGGCAGTGAACAAAAGCACGGTGACTCGTTGGGCGGGCCGGCCGGCCACAGCTTTGACTGCTACAATGTTGAAATGAGCGGACATTCTCACTGAAGATGATCGACTGTCACAACAAATCCCTTCGCTGCTCAACTGGACGTCGCCGCTTGTAGAGTTGATACATTCGCCCAACAGATGGGGTACTCAAAGGTATGTGCAAAGAAACTATTCTGAAGTGTATTGCGATACCATCAGGAAATCGAGTAAACTACCTCATTGTGTTCGTCGCCACAGAAATGTAAACATACATCTCCTTCTCCATGACAACGCAAGGCTTCACACAAGTCGACGTGCTCATCAAACTTCATTGGACTGTTCTTCCTCATCCACCCCGCAGGCCGGATCTCGCACCTTCTGACTTTCATCTGTTTGTCCCTGAAGGATGCACTCCGCCGGAAGTGGTACGTGGATGGTGAGGAGGTTATTGATGCAACTAGACGTTCATTCCGACGTCGAATAGCAGTGTGTAACCATGCAGGCATACAGGCCTTCCCAATTATGACTGGGTTTTGTAGCCAAGAGAACGGAGAATAATATAGTGTATTGGAATGTTGAATACACTCAACCTGCTTTCAGAAAAAACATCGTTTTGCTTAATTATTGAACGCCAATAATAGTTTGTGTTAACACACTAACCTATTGAGTAACCCAGGATCTAGGTTATGTTAGGATAAGACAATACGTCTGTCAGTTATCGAAGCTATAGGATGGAAACACGAAACTTTGTTAACGGTAAGTTATTGAGCTGTAGCGCATCAAGAAGTCTAGGCTGGATTAGAAGATAATGTTTTGTTTGTGATCTGTCGGAGGCAACGTATGTAATAATGCAATGGCAATAATTTATGGCAATAATTTATATTTTTTGTCACGGATTGTGTTTGAATTTCAATGATAGGTTTATGTACGGTATTTTACCCACCAGGTTAGCCGAGAGCGCTAATGCGCTCCTTTCTGGACTTGGGTAGATCCGCCGGCCCCGGATCGATTCGCCCAGCGGATTACCGAGAGCGGCCGGTGTGTCGGCCAGCCTGGATGTGGTTTTTAGGCGTTTTTCCACATCCCGCTAGGTGAATACCGGGCTGGTCCCCACGTTCCGCCTCAGTTACACAATTCGCAGACATCTGACATGTTCGCACTATTCCATGGATTACACTAGACACAGACAGCTGGGGTACACTAATTCCATCCTGGGGGGTATGGGGTGGCGGCAGGAAGGGCATTTGGGCACCCCTTAAAACTAACCTTGCCAAATCCGTTCCTAACCATGCCGACCCTGCGACACTGCAGGAGACGGCACCAGCAAAAGAAAGAAAGAAAGAAAGTTTATGTACAGTATTTTGCTGACATCAGGGGTCAGCATTGATGGTATTAGAGATAGTTCCATTATTTCCTTAGAGAGTAGTCCCACTTCCACAATTGCTTCTTCACTCTCCTGTTTCCGGAATGATGTGTAGGAATAACAACTTTCCCTCCCTATAGGATCTAATACTCCCGTTTTTTATGTGAATTACTTAAGACGTAATGCATGTTGCCTGATTCCTCTTACAGTGCGCGGTCTCGGAAGTTTAATTGTAATCCTCTGCATGATGCAGTTCACCTGACTTCAATAGGATGCGGTGGTAGTCTGAAAGTTAACATCATAATACTCTCGCGCTTGCAACATGAACCCGTAACGATATGCACTACTCTTCTTCAGATAATCTGCGTCTTCTGTAACAGCTGTAATAGGTAAGGGTCTAAGAGTGCTAAGTGATATTCAAGGAACGTTTAAATCAATTCACATTGTCCAATGACTATACTGTTTATTACAAATATCTACTACTGTGATTTCGACCTTAGGTCATTTTTAGTTGGTTACTGGTGCTGGAAACGCAATAGTAGTTACATCATTAAAATGTTGTGAGGCTCTATAACTTGTGTCAGCATCCAAAGAAGCTGTACAGTTTAGCTTATCTAATTTTTGTTACTACCATTTATAATCCAAATACTGCTTTCAAGTAGCTCTCCACAATAGGCTATGTTATTCACAGCTCTTCATCACTGCTTAATTTTTCAACAATAGGCTATCTTATTCACAGCTCTTCATCTCTGCTTAATTACTTGCTGAATTAAAGTCCTCGTATTCCTCTGCAATTTCTATTTCTATCCATTACCAAGCAGACAATTCCTCTGTGATGTGTCGTATCACTCGGTCTCTTGTTTTGGTCAAGTTATATTGTAAATTCCTTTTTCTCAGTACGATTCAGTACCTTCCCATTAGATATTCAATCTGAAGGACCATAGAAAATTTCTGAATACATCACAAAAAAATTTCATACTCTGAACACGTCGTGGTAGCATGAACGAAAGTAATAAATCGAAAGAGGTTCGTGGGTGGTTCCTGTGACAGAGTTTAATACATACTGATTACTCTGTCACGGACTCTACCAAGGGAGCTTCCAGTCGCAGTACATAAACTTGTCGATAAGAGCGTGGTGATGTCGGTGGTGATGACGAAACGTTTTACAGAGAAACCATTTCGAATGCACCCACCGTCGGCCTAATCGGTTCGCGCGTCGCGTCGCCACCGCCTAAGCTAGAGTCCACTTTGCGATAGCGGCGCCGCGAGCGGCTGATTCGCCATCCCGGCGCGACGCGGCGCTGCGGTCGCTGCACCGGCCTGCTCCTGTCGCCGCCGTCGATATGCCCGCCGCTCATCCCGATGCCCCGCGCCTACCGACGCTTTCTGCGGCAACCTGCGGCGCTGTGCGGCCTGCTGCGCACCCACCGGAAAGGCAATTCCAGCCCGCGTGCGACCGGCGCAGTAACGAGGCCAAAAATATCGTCCCGTGCTGGCATGCGGCGCCACCGCAGCAAAATACCGATCTGACGTTTAATCAGGCGACATCGCCCGCGCCACCACATTCTACGCATCGCTGTCGCTTGTCGGGATATTGCCTCGTAACTACGCTGATTTGCAGATCGAGGTAGAATCAGGCTGGGTGCTAAGTCTTCAGCGGATGAGGCTCTTGCAGCACTAGTCGAACGTGGAAAATGTCTTTGTAATTTCCGTACACTCATATCAGAATGCAGCTTAATTTTCCCGAATGAGCATAATAAACCATTTTTCAGCTATACCTTTAACCGTGGAACGCATGACTGGCTGAAGTCGTGATGATACATGAGATATAAGACCCTTGCCCCAGGACAATCGCAAATGTTAGTCACAAGGACAATATTATCAGTTTATAAAGGATTTGGTGAAACAATATCAATAAGAAAGTATTTATCATGATCTTGTGATTTGTATGTTAGTAAAAGAAACTGAACATCACAACATACATTATAATTTTACTGAAATTAAAAAACAGTTTCTCAATTTTACTGGACTCACACCTGAAGTGCTGCTTATTACAGTACACTCCTCACAGTTAATTACAATATGTCCCATGTAATTATTTTTGTGTATGTCCTACATGTTAACAACATTTTGTCTCTAACGGATGCAGGTGAATGAAACATCGTGGTTTTCATAATCTTCCACTTCCCATAATCTTCAGTTGTAGGAAAAAACCACACAACCTACCACAGCATCTAGAACATTATTTTGGAAGAGTAGGTTGTCGACTCTCATCTCCGAGTGGTCTCATACCATTTATTGCCGTAATTCCTCGAGAAAATCTCTTTTATCAGATCTGTCTCTCCGATAGCCGGGACGTTGCTGTGAAACTACACTTCTTCTTTTCCTTCAGCGTTTTTACCGCGTGTTGTGGGGTCCGCTACATGGGTCTGTTGTCTCGATTTCTCTCTCTCACGGGCTGCATCTGGGTGGACATCCACGCATTAAAGGTCTTTATGAATTGTATCAGCCCAACGTTGCTTAGGTCGTCCTTTGGGTCTACTGCCGACGACATCTAGTATGTAGCCCGCCTTGGCAATAGGTCATCATCGGCCCATAAAACATGCCCAAAACGTTGAAGACGACTTTCACACATCTTGTCTTGGATCGCTGCAACGCCAAACTGTTTCCTAATGCTATTATTAGGAACGTGATCTAGCTTAGTGAGGCCCGCTGTCCATCTTAGCATTTTCTTTTCCATTACACGTATGGGGCATTCAGTCTCAACTATAGTCGGCCAGCACTCACAACCATTCAAGGCGATTGGTCGGATGACAGTGTGATAGGTTTTGGCTTTAAATTATCTTTCATAGTGCGGTCGCAAGTGACTCCAGTTGCTGTTCGCCACTTCATCCAGACTGCTTGAGTTCTGGTGTTAACCTCTTCAGTGAGTCGGCCGTCAACAGTGGTCGTGGAACCAAGGTACTTAAACTTCCTCACACGAGTCAGATCTTCACCATTAATAGTGATAATTCCCATTTCATGTCTGCCTTATGTCATGTACTCTGTTTTCTTCAAATTAAGGCACAAACAGTGTTGCGCCAACCTGTCACACCATTTTTGGGTTAGGCTCTGCTGATCAAGCTTGTTTTCTGCTGCCAGCATCACGTCCTCAGCATAAACCAGGGCCCATGGCAATGGCCGGTGCAGGTCAGCTGTCACCGTGTCCATTACGAGAATGAACACAAGTGGTGTTAATGCAGAACCTTGATGGACGCCGACTGTGATGGGGAAGTCCTTTGATAATCCTGAGGTTGTAAGGACATAACTTCTTGGCTGTGCATAAAGTAACGGCATCCAGTTAATAAGCTGTTCTGACACATCATGCTGTCGAAGTGCTAGCCAGATGAGACTGTGTGGCACCTGATCAGAGGCCTTTCCGAAATCCAGGAATGCTAGATGCAGCGGCTTGGCTTTCTGATGATGTTTCTCGACTAAGAGTCTTGCAGCATGAATCGCATGAGTTGTGCTGCAGTTCTTCACAAATCCCGTTTGGTTTCTGGAAATCTGTGTGATCTCAAGGATCCTTTGGTCCAGAACACGCTCACAGATTTTCATGGCGTGGCAGTGAAGTCGAATTGGACGGTAGTTTGTGCACTCAGCGGGATATCCCTTCTTCTTAAAGATAGACATGGTCATACTCTGCTGCCAATCAGTTGGTATTTGTCCCTCGCCAGTGATCTTGTTGATGAGTGCCGTCAACCATTCGGCTGCCTTCCAATGATGTGAAACTACACTAAGTTGAAGAATCATGGGACTCTTCCTAATACAGTGTCGGACCTTACTTTCCCTAGCGTAGTGCAGAAACTCGACTTAGCATGTACTCAATAAGTCGTTGGACGCCCCTAGAGAAATATTGAGCCCTACTGCCTCTATAGCCATCCATAATTCCGAAAGTTTTGTTGGTGCATGATTTTGTACACGAATTCGTCTCTCGAGCTTTCTTTCTTTCTTCTTTCGCTTACGCCATAGTCCCGTATCGATCGTAGGGTCGGCGTGGTTGCAACGGATTTGGCAATGTTAGCATTAGGGATGGCTGGATGCCCTTCCTGCTGCCACCCCGTACCCCCAGAAATGA
This sequence comes from Schistocerca serialis cubense, assembly GCF_023864345.2. NCBI lineage: Eukaryota > Metazoa > Arthropoda > Insecta > Orthoptera > Acrididae > Schistocerca > Schistocerca serialis. The sequence goes on from NC_064644.1 coordinate 68,298,151, forward strand.
ATCAGTGCACCCCAACTATCTGTGTCTAGTGTAAAACGTGAAATAGGGCGGATGTGTTTCAAATGTCTGCGACACGTATAACTGAGGCGGAACGTGGGGACCAGCCCAGTATTCACCTAGCAGGATGTGGAAAACCGCCTAAAAGCCGCATCCAGGCTCGGTGGAACACCGGCCCTCGTCGTTAATCCGCAGGGCGGATTCGATCCGGGGCCGGCGCGACTACCTGAGTCCAGGAAGCAGTGAATTAGCGCGCTCGGCTACCCTGGCGGGTACGAATTCATCTCTCGATGATGTCTCATAAATCTTCGTGGAATTCATGTGTGGCAAAATCATTCGCTCGAATGGTCCATAATGTTCTTCAAACGAGTAGTGAACAACTCTGGCACTCTGCCATGACGCATTGTTATCCACAAAATTCCCATCCTCATTTGAGAACATGAAGCCCATGTGTGGCTGCAAGTGATCTCCAGGTAGCCGAAAATAGCCATCACCAGTCAATGATCGGTTCATTTGGACCAGTGGACCCACTACATTCCATGTAAAGACAGCTCACATCATTATGCAGCACCACCAGCTTGCACAACTTGAGTCCACAGTTTTGTGAGGTCTGGGCCACACTCGAACAATAATTGCAGCTCTTATGAACTGAAATTGGGACACATGTGACCAGGGCGTGGTTTTCCAGACGCCTAGGTTCCAACCCATGTGTTCATGAGCCCAGGAGAGACGCTGCAGGCGATGTCATGCTTTTAGCAAAGGGGCTGTCGTCAGCCGTCAGCTGCCTTAGCCCATTAATGCCACAATTTCGCCGCGTTGTCCGAACTGATATGTTCGTAGTACGTCCAACTTGATGTCGGCAGTTATTACAAAATGGTTCAAATCGCTCTGAGCACTACGGGACTCAACTGCTGAGGTCATTAGTCCCCTAGAACTTAGAACTAGTTGAACCTAACTAACCTAAGGACATCACAAACATCCATGCCCGAGGCAGGATTCGAACCTGCGACCGTAGCGGTCTTGCGGTTCCACACTGCAGCGCCTTTAACCGCGCGGCCACTTCGGCCGGCGGCAGTTATTACACGCCATGTTGCTTGTCTGTAAGCACTGGCAGCTCTACACAAACGCCGCTGTTCTCTGTCGTTAAGTGAAGGTCGTCGGCCACTGCGTTGTCCACGGTGACAGCTTTTCACATGAATCACCTGAACACAGATGACAGCTCCGCCTATGCACTGCGCTTTTGTACGTTGTGTACGCGATACTACCGCCATCTGTATATGTACATGTGGTTGTCTCATGACTTTTGTCTCCTCAGTGTAAACACTAAACATTTATGGCTGTTACACAAATGACATTTGTCCATAAGTCATGGGACCATCTATTTGACTGTCTCTTGCCTTCAGGTGTTACACTCGCTCAAGGCCCACTTGTGTTGATGCATTACTCTCATCCGCACTCAGAAGAACAAACTTGTGGTCTAGTGGTGTGATTCTCTCTACAAGAGGTCCGTTTTATCGCTGCATCGTATTACTGCAGCGCTTGAACTAGTCCGCCTCATGTTGTCTAATGAGCCGCAATGCTGTAACTGATATGCCGGCGTATTAGCGTCCGATGCCTGCCTTCCACTGCTGCGGGTAGTCAGTGGCGGGGTTACAATGAAACATAATGCATGTAACGACGTGAAGGAATCCCACAGTATCTGACTATAAATTCAGTGGTGACCATTTTGAGCATCCTTCATCTTTCATTTTATAAGTATTTAGTAGCCCTAAATACTACGATTACTAAGTGAAGACATGGAAGAAACGAAGATATATTTGAGATTAAGATCCTGTCGATGGCTTGGTCATTACAGATCAAGTACAATATTGCATTCGGTATGGACTGGAAAGCAAATCGATGGAACTCTTTCTAAGCAACCGATCCAGCATTCTCCTTAATTTAGGGATATGCCAGAATATTTAAATATGGGCGGCTGGATGGGGATTTGAATCGACGTCATCCAGAGAATATCTCCACATCTTACCAACACGCCCAATATTTCTGTTTGAAGAAGCGACATGAAATGGATTGGCCATGTGAAATCAAAATTAAGGAAGGCGAATGGATATCTTAAATTTGTTAGAAGGGTTTTAAGAATGTGCAGTGCACCTCTGTACGTAATACTAATTGAGTGACTTCTATTGTTCCAGCTTTTATAGTCCTTGTTGAGTAAGAAAGACATTAGACTTTGGCTGAATTCAGAGATGGGTTGCTATTGTAGTAGCAGGACGGTATAGCCCACACAAAAATGTAGAATATATGCTCAAGTAATGTAATTGGAACCGTTAGATGAGCGATGACGTCTTTCTTAAGTAACTGTGTCGGATAAATTTAGAGTCTATATTTTCGAGGAAGACTCTGTGACCATTCTGCTGGCTTAATAGTAATCCTCGTGTAACAATACGGCGGCTCTTGGAGCAGCTCTCTAGGTCTTCAGAAGTTTGAAGGTTTTTTCAGTTTTACAAATTTGCATCTGCATCTACATCTGTGTATTTTAAGCTCCACCTATTGTTAAATACCATGCTTAACTCAGCCGCTTGCCTGCTTCTCTCTCTTTTTTAGTGAATCTCTACCAAAACGTCTCAAGAAACATTACCAAACAAACTAATTTCTAACTTAAACTCGTGCATAGACCAGAACTCTAACTAAACTGAATTATACAGACTTAATATGATTTTCTCAAAATTGGCTCTGAGCACTATGAGACTTAATATCTCAGGTCATCAGTCCCCTAGAACTTACAACTACTTAAACCTAACTAACCTAAGGACATCACACACATCCATGCCCGAGGCAGAATTCGAACCTGCGACCGTAGCGGTCGCGCGGTTCCGGACTGAAGCGCCTAGAACCGCTCGGCCACCAGTGATTTTTTCAACATTGTCTACCTATTATAATTAATTCCTGACTGTATACCATTTAGGTTCCTTTCAAAGTATGCTGATGCAATAGCTCCGTACTTAACCATCATATACAACCGTTCGCTCGACGAAAGGTCCGTCCCCCAAAGACTGGAAACTTGCACAGGTCACACCAATATTTAAGAAAGGTAGTAGGAGTAATCCGCTAAATTGCAGGCTCATATCATTACCGTCGATATGCAGCAGGATTCTGGAACATATATTGTGTTCGAGCATTGTGAATCACTCCGAAGAAAATGGTCTCTTGACACACTGTCAACATGGATTTAGAGAACATCTTTCTTGTGAAACGAATCTAGCACTTTACTCGTATGAAGTGTTGAGTGATGTTGACAAGAGACTTCAGACTGAATCCGTATTTCTTGATTTGCAGAAGAGTTTTGACACTGTACCACACAAGCGACTTGTAGTGAAATTGAGTGCTTTTGGAATATCGTCTCACTTATGCGACTGAATTCATGATTTTCTGTCAGAGAGCTCACAGTTCGTAGTAATTGAAGAAAAGTCATCGAGTAAAGTTGAATTGCTTTCCGGCGTTCCCCAAGGTAGTATTATAGGCCCTTTGCTGTTCCTTATGTATCAAACGATTTGGGAGACCATATGAGCACCAGTCTTTAGTTGTTTGCAGATGATGCTTTCGTTTATCGACTAATAATGTCGTCAGAAGATCAAAACAAACTGCGAAACGATTCAGCAAAGATATCCGTATGGCGCGAAAAATGGCAATTGACCTTAAATAACGAAAAGTGTGAGCTCATCCACATGAGTACTAAAAGGAATCACTTAAACTTCGATTCATGATAAATCAGTCGAATCTAAAGGCCGTAATTCAACTCCATACCTAGGAATTACAATTACGAACAACTTAAATTGGAAGAAACACAAAGAAAATGTTGTGTGGAAGGCTAACCAAAGACTGCATTTTATTCGTAGGACACTTAGAAAATGTAACAGATCTACTAAGGAGACTGCCTACACTACGCTTGTCCGTCGTCTTTTAGAATACCGCTGAGTGGTGTGGAATCTTTATCAGATAGGATTGACGGAGCACATCCAAAAAGTTCAAAAGAGGACAGTAAGTTTTCTATTATCGCGAAATAAGCGAGAGAGTGTCACTGAAATGATACAGGATTTGGGGTGGACATAATTAAAACAAAGGAGTTTTTCGTTGCGGCGGTATCTTCTCACGAAATTCCAATCAGCAACTTTCTCCTCCGAATGGGACAATATTCCATTGACGCCGACCTACATAGGGAGAAACGATCACCATGATAAAGTAACGGAAATCAGAGCTCGTACGGAAAGATATAGGTATTCGTTCCTTCCACGCGCTATACGAGATTAGAATAACAGAGAATTGTGAAAGTGGTTAGATGAACCCTCTGCCAGGCACATAAATGTGATTTGCAGAGTATCCATGTAATTGTAGATGTAGAACTGTTTCCATGAAAATGTAGTGCTACCCTGAATTTAACCTCACTTCCGAAAATAATGGTCAGCTGAACATACATAGAAATTCGTGGCCTTAACTCTATTCTCACTTACCTAGTGCTCCACCAACATTTTTTGAAGATCTCTCGAAAGCAGCACACAGCATTCAGCACCACAGCAACATTAAATCCTAAGACTGAAAATTCAGTATGACAAAGTACAATGTGCTTGCATACGTAAGAAAGTGAACGAAGGGTAGGACTTTCCACTGGTGGGAAATGACTTCTGAAAAAACTCAAATGAAACTCTACATTCAAAAGTAATGGCCTAAAAGTAAACTGGATGCTTACAATAGGATTTACATAATATGACTTAAAGATATAACTTTAGGCAAGGGGAATCTCATCTTCCTGTAACAGCAATCCATATAAGAATACCACGAGCTGAGCTTCGTTACTACAATCTCAATAACACAAAACAATGCTACGCACTTGCGTGCTTACCTCGGCCCCTCAAAAATCCAGAAAAAGTCACAAGTAATCTCTTAGCGTCTCTCTCCATAATTGCATCAAAAATATTCATATTCCAATTCCATTAATCTCGTATCGCATTTGTAAAGATAGTTTCCTGCGCATTCTTCAAAGTACGCCTGCCACTCAACACTGCACAACTCAGATTGCACGCACGTACATTTGCTAGCGCTCTCAGGAAGAGGTTTTGTAGCAGCACAAAAATATTGTAGCAATAGTCAAAGAATACTCAGCCGCATGGTTTTGCTCTGTGTGAACGAGGCATATTCATATTTACGTAAGAAACAGAATTAACAGAGTGACCAAAATACATACCCGACATATGCACTTCTCCATTATTTCCGGAGACATGTTTCGACGCCTATGTGTCACTTCTTGCGGGCCAAATATATTTTTGTAAAATGTCAGAAATACTTCATGGTCGCTGATGTTTTAAGCACTAAAGCAGTGCATTTTGTTTCATTTATTTCCATCGTTCATCTGAAACATACATTGCTTTTGTCAATTGAATTTTACATGTCAGTTTTTTGTGCCCTTTTTTGAACCGCATGTCATTTGAAAAGTAGTCATGAAGAAACTTCCTCATTTTTGAAATACATTTTCATACTGTACGTACATTTTCCCTCTTGCGTATGTATCTGGTGGATGTCTTTTTCTATCGGTGTTGTGAGGATTGGTTACCACTCCTGTTTTTTTTTTAATTTCAGTTTCAGTTTTTTTTTGTCTTCAAACATATTTTACACAAGATGAGACTTCCTCAAATAACACTTAATGTCTCCCGAACTCAGTAGAAGACGCTATTCAATTGCCGCCGCTCACTGGTTCACTGAGCCGCGCGGGATTAGCCAAGTGGTCTAGGGCGCTGCAGACATGGACTGTGCGGCTGGTCCCGGCGGAGCTTCGAGTCCTCCCTCGGGCATGGGTGTGTGTGTTTGTCCTTAGGATAATTTAGGTTAAGTAATGTGTAAGCTTAGGGACTGCTGACCTTAGCAGTTAAGTCCCATAAGATTTCACACACATTAGAACATTTGAACTGATTCACCGTTTTCCTTCACTTTGGTGTGACGCTAGTTTTGAATGTTTCAGGTGTATCTGCTGCGGGAGGTCTTACATTATGCGAAGTGATGTGTATGTGTGTGTGTGTGTGTGTGTGTGTGTGTGTGTGTGTGTGCGTGTGTGTGTGTGTGTATCTGTAAGACCGCTACGGTCGCAGGTTCGAATCCTGCCTCGGGCATGGATGTTTGTGATGTCCTTAGGTTAGTTAGGTTCAACTAGTTCTAAGTTCTAGGGGACTAATAACCTCAGCAGTTGAGTCCCATAGTGCTCAGAGCCATTTTTGTGTATCTGTGTGTGTGTGTGTGTGTGTGTGTGTGTGTGTGTGTGTTTTTGTGTGTGAGATGAGAGCTACAAAAAGGAGGAGTATCTGCTGCAGGAGGACTTATATTATGTGAAGTGATGTGATGTGTGTGTGTGTGTGTGTGTGTGTGTGTGTGTGTGTGTGTGTGTGTGATGAGAGCTAGAAAAGGGAGGAATATCTGCTGCGGGAGAACTTAAATTATGCGAAGTGATGTGATGTGTGTATGTTTGTGTGTGTGTGTGTGTGTGTGTGTGTGTGTGTGTGTGTGGTGTGTGATGAGAGCTAGAAAAGGGAGGAATATCTGCTGCGAGAGAACTTAAATTATGCGAAGTGATGTGATGTGTGTATGTTTGTGTGTGTGTGTGTGTGGTGTGTGTGTGTGTGATGAGAGCTAGAAATGGGAGACGGAGCAGCAAATGTTTTGGGGTATTTGAGGGTGTTCGTTTAGTGTGTATAATATGAGTAAGTGTATTTGTGTGATTTATCGAGTGTTGCAAACAGTCATTGTAGCACAGTGCTGTATTTTGATTCTAGACGCTCTTTCTTGTACCACTGCTTTTCGTTTGCGGTCGTCTCGTCTATTGCTAATTTTGGTACTAACTATTTCTTTCGCTGCGGATCTTGAAAAAAGTCTGAGTGTTGCTCGGGCAGTGGTCTTTTTGCATGATATGATCTGCAAAATTGGGATGTGCACTGTTACCTTCCCAGCGTCTGAGACGTATGGAATGTCTAGCTTTCAGATTCCTGCATGTTTGGCATATGGAGACAAATTGGTTTCGACTGCAGGTTAACTGAAAGACTCCTACCTTGGATCGTTTGTCAATGGAGGCGTTCTTAGGGTTTTGATTTTTTTGTACTGTGCTGTTTGTACAGAAAGATATTTGTACTCCTTGCTTCTTCAGGATGTTCCCCATCCTGTGGACATTTTTTTTGCTATATGTTAGTACTGCCAGGCCGTGTTCTTTGTAAGGTTTTCCGTGTGTTGATGGTGCTGGCTCTCTGTTGCGGCTATTTATTCATGTTTTCTTATTTTTCAATTTTCTTTTTTATTTTGTTTTCCAGTTTGTTATTTCTGAATTTTAACCATTTTCTCTGGCTCTCGGGTGTGAAATGTTTAGTTCGTGAGTGTATCTGAGTTTCCTCAGTAAAGTTCTGTTAATCCTAAGTGGGATGTATCCGAAATTTGAAAGTTTGTTTTTTCTCCTGGTCGTTGTAATCCTTGTGATGGTAGTACTGGTAGCTGTAGCTTTCCTGAATACTACAAGATTATGATTGTTGCTGATCCTGTAGGAACTGCCTCAAGCAGGACTGTAAATCCCCACCAATTCACCAGGATGCAAATCGAGTACCTGTGCAGCGTCGTTAGACGCAATAAAATAATATTCACAATTACGCCATTTATTACTGAAAATACGTGTTTTTGCTGTTTCTTCTGCGTCGACTGGTGGCTCCGTAATCCGGAGAGGAACACAATGAATCCAACAGCTGACTGACTTCCAAGCCCGCTGCGTCAGCTCGGAGTGCATACTCGTAACTCTCTGATGAGGCGGTGTGGAAGGTGGGTGGAGAGGAAGGAATGCCTCGTAGGTAGATCTGCTTTGGGAGAGGGCGGCCGTCCGTTGTGGCCAAGCGGTTCTAGGCGCTTCCGTCTGGAACCGCGCGACCGCTGCGGTCGCAGGTTCGAATCCTGCTTCGGGCATGGATGTGTGTGATGTCCTTAGGTTAGTTAGGTTCAAGTAGTTCTACGTTCTATGGGACTGATGACCTCAGATGTTAAGTCCCATAGAGCTCAAAACCATTTGAACCATTTGGAGAGGGCGGTAAGGAACGCCAGTTGATTCTCACGCCATTTCTGGGAGCTCTCGATTCTTCAGAATGTCCCCTCAGGTAGACAGCGACCGCGGATGCCGCGTAGTCGTGCTGAAAGTTGAGCCTGGTCCTCCGGTAGATAGGCCGTCACACCCATGTGACGCTGGAGTTTAGGACAGCTTCCACCCTGGACCGGAGGGGTATTGATAGCCTCTCGGTGTACCAGTCAGCTCTGGCTGCTGTGCTGGATGCTGAACTCCATCAGTCTTGTCTTCGGTTCCCAATCCTCCCGTAGGGCAGCAAGCGCAAGATCAACACAAGAAGAATCTGACACACATTCCATAACCAGAGAATCGAGTGCGATCGTCATGAACGCTATGGACCTTACTGATTGAGTACCAAAAGCTAACGCGGGTGGAGTATTTATGTAGCCGAGGAGAGGCTCTGCTCTACGACTTAACTCGTAGTGAGCGAATTAATTCTGCTCTTCCCGCGTCTTTCCGCTATACTTGCACAATGAATTTGTTACAGGGTCTTTACTGATTAGTCAGACTCTCACTAGTCATTATTGCATCGCACCTAGCGTCTCTTGTGTAGCGTTGTGGAAATAACGAAGGCCGTTTTGTCTGCACTTTTCCAACCATGTTCGCTGAGTTGCTCTCAGTCTCTCTTAAGAGCGGCGAGAGGGCCGTTTTGCCTGACCTAGTAACAATGTTGAAATGTTTACGTTTCTCGGCTGGCAGCACTTCCTCGTGGTTGAGTAACGCTAGCTATTTTCGACTCAGAAACATTTTTACTCTCGCGTCACCTTTTTCTGTGTATGTTGATATCTATGAAATTAAGTTTCGTATCTGCTAACGTCTCAATTGTGAATTTGATTTTACAGTGAACCGTGTTTATGTCACTGTTTAGTAGTTTTATCCGTGTGTCTGTTTCACCTATCAAAGAAATGACGACGTCCACATATCGAGTCCAGCGTGTAAACTTGTATTTTTTTCTACGTATAATTCCAGTAAATATTTTGTTTTGAAAATGGCCGAGTTTAAGAAACCCAAATTTAATACTCAAAGACCGAAAAAACGTCAAAAAGTACTCCGAACTCTAGCAAGATGCTTCTGTACATTTACATCTATACTTTACAAATCACTGTGAAGTGGTGGCAAAGGTCGTAACCCTCTGCCTTAGCTTTGAGGAGTAGCTTATATTTTCTCATTACCTGTCTTCTGCCTCAAGGGGCCAATTATAGCCATGACCTTCTACATTTATTACGTAACGTCACTTTTATTGAGCGGCACTTACAAAATATAAGCGACTCCTCACAGTTGAGACCAGAAGACCCAGAATAAGGCCACAGTAACCGTGGCTGAATCATTGATTTCCCCCTTACAGTTTCTTACGTTATGATGTGGCGAGATACTCAAAAAACTTTTATGTCAACCTAGTATGTTTGGTTTATGAGGAACGCCGACTTCCTGATGAAACGAGCACAGTGCTAGAGGCATGTATATCTCTTATTCATAATTTGTGTGTGTTTGTGAATTTCTAAGGGACCAAACTGCTGAGATCATCGGTCCCTAAACTTACACACTACTTAAACTAACTTATTCTAAGAACACCACACACTCCCATGCCCGAGGGAGGGGCCACTCAATCCGTAAAATGTTGCCTCAGACCGTGCGACCAATCCGCGCGGCATTGAATAATTTATAAACAAGATTGCGCATATCAGTTTACGTCCTAACGTCTTCAGACATCACGACCTTCATCTGCGCTCATGCATGATGCTCCTATAGCTTGTCTATTCTGCTTTCTTCCCACATGCCAGAAGACACTCACGCGTTTGCAAATTGTGGAAACTTCACTGCGCTCTCAGTAAATTCTACAGCCAAACAAGTTCAACATCAACCTCCATCCCTCGAACCTCACCACTGTACTCGCATCAGTCCAGGAATAACGGACGCGGTCGTGTAATCAGAATTAAAATTCACATACTGATCTGAAAATACTTGGAACCTTTCGCATCGAGAGAATTTATGATCATTGCTATCTCACTCTTCTATTTAGAGGTACCCTCTACCCCTCTTTGTAGAGGGTACGTCTGTAAATAGAAGAGTGAGACAGCTATGATCATAAATTCTCGTCACGGAAACACTGGTGTAACATCGTCAAGAAAATGATTGTATCAGAATCCATCCACAATCCCACCACTGGAGAAGATGCCTAACCTACAGAAAACAATTTTGTGTTCTTCTGGCCTAAGTACACCTTCCTAAATTTTTGCGTCAAATATCACGTCTCTCCCTGATAAACATGAAATGTAAAGCTGAGCTCCAACCTACTAAACTGAACAAACTATAGGAGTTTCTTCTATCAGTACCATCAACCATCTAAATGCCTCCGTAAAACCCACTATTACGACAGAAGAAACTATTAGTTTCATGTGAACGGTTGAAACGCTTCATGCAAATTAGTGCTGGTACCTTTGAAAGTTGCGGCCGATTTCCTTCGTCGTCCTTTCCCAACCCTAATCTTCTTCCCTTCCAATCTACTGCCATTCCAATCACCAGATCAGCCTACTGTACGTGCCCATCTGTCATTTCACTGCAGGAGCTAGATACTCTCACAATGAGGTTTTATTCGTGTCCATCCCCTCGACATTCTCGTTTAAGGTCCTATTTCAATTTTTCGGTTCTCACATTCCGAATCTGTCATCACCAGTTCAAGAACTCGTCGAAATTTTCCACTCCTCTCCTAGTTTGTCCATCCTTCAGTCATAGTGGGGTTTGTCTGTAGCCTCATATTATTATCCACGCATGTTCCTGTACATTTCATTCCACATGAACATGCTCTGTCCTTTATACCTCTGTCCTGTGTCCCCAGTAAGCACGTCAGGCACATCATTTCTAACACCCCAACTATAACACCTTATGACTTCCTCATCCATAATAATAATATTTTCTCCGTTCACATTACAACAGCTCGTCTCGACAAAGTCACTTCCATTTAGATCTCCAGTGGGGGCTTAAATTTCCGGACATCTGAAAAGTGTTATGGTTGCTAACACCGCAGAACACCAGTCTTAAAGCAAATCCGGCTCAAATGCCCCTGTGGCTTCATCGTAGTCTTTTAAGGTGGACTACTGCTGGAATCATTATTCCACGTTAAAATGATATTTCCCCTGTCTCCTAATTTCTTGTCCACAGGCTTGATTGGAGGTGATGTTTGTGTACAGTGAAGTCTATCGACAGCGTGTGTTTTATATGAATGAGCTGTGTAGCATTACCCTTTTAGTCTACGAAATCATTGCAACATTACCTACACTGGCAAAGGAATAGGTGAAAAATCACTCCCAAGTAAGCCGAGCGGTCTAGGGCGTTGCAGTCATGGACTGTGCAGCTGGTCCCGGCGGAGGTTCGAATCCTCCCTCGGGCTTGTGTGTGTGTGTTTGTCCTTAGGATAATTTAGGTTAAGCAGTGTGTAAGCTTAGGGACTGATGACGTTAGCAGTTAGGTCCCATAAGATTTCACACACATTTGAACAACTTTTTTTTATTTTATTTTATTTATTTATTTATTTATTTTTTTTTTTTTTTGAAGTCCCAAGTTAACACGTAATTCCTGTTTTCTGAAGAGAACAAATATTAGAAAATTCCACGACATACATTTGTATAGTTTCATAACGCGCGGAAGACCAAAACGCAAAAGATGAATCAAATTTCCGAGTGATACGTGCGACCATACAGTACTCTGCAGCTCAGCACTTCGGGCGCCAGATGACGAGCGCCAATAGACTACGCCTTCCATCAAAATTTTAGAGGCGCAAGCTACGTCCAAAGACAACTACACAGTAATTCTCCATTCAGAGAATGTAATCGGTCAGCACGACATCTATCAAGTGGCTACAAACTTAGAAATGCAGAAATTCATCGCTCCTCAGTTCGCCCACGAGAGATGTGTGTTATAACGAACCACGGGCGGAAAAAATAGCCTTTTTTCCAGAATCAACAAACAAATCACAATGGTAGACTAGTGATAAGACCAATGAGGCTGTGCTGTTGTCAGTAGACTGTTCGCGTGTCCTGGAGGATGCAGCCTCCAAGCGCCTTCCAGTCATCTTTTTTTAGGTTTACTGTGCATCCCTAAATTACTTCAGGCAAGTTCTGATTCCTGGTAGCCGCATTACCATTAGAGTACACACATTTCAGCCAACAGGTCCAGCGTAAACGTGTGCTCCATCACCAAACTGCCCTTCCTCGCGCCCTTGGGGTGTACTCATCGTCAGTTCCGGAGCTGGTGCGTCTTCCGTGACGCAGGTGCGGGAAGCGCCGCCTCTCCAAATTAACTGGAGGCCACCGAAGCCGCATCGGTGACCGCAGGCCCCGTGATAAATCGGTTCACCGCGCGTCGAGCGGACGGATTCATTTGTCTACGCCCATAAATAAGTCGCGGCTTAGCCCGACGGGCAGGCCTTCTCTATAAAGCGGAGTTTTTGAGGCTTAACGAATATCCTCGTGACGCCGGCCATTATTGCAGGCGCAGGGCGGATCCAGCGCGAAGACTAATTACGAGCAACGTGGCAGGGCGGTTAGGGCTGGCCACTGAGCGGTCAGTGGAGACGAAAGCGTCCGTTACTCCGGGATGATGTGAACCAGGCGTGTCTAAGCGCGAGGAACGCAAGGATGAGGACAAACGTGTCTGAAGCTTGTGACAAAGTGAAACATGATAAAGTCTTTCAAGGCCCGCGATTACATGATTAGCTGGAAACTAGGCTGGGATTTGAGAACTATGTTTTCTTTCTGGTGTTTCGTTTCATATCGTGGGGGCAACCTCACAGACAACGTACCCTACTGGCCGTTAAAATTTCAGCACGAATCATGATATATGATAAACAAATCTTACTTATTGCACGAAAGGTGTTCAAAAGGCTCTGAGCACTATGCGACTTAACTGCTAAGGTCATTAGTCGCCTAGAACTTAGAATTAATTAAACCTAACTAACCTAAGGACATCACACACATCCACGCCCGAGGCAGGATTCGAACCTGCGACCGTAGCGGCAGCTCGGTTTCAGACTGTAGCGCTTAGAACCGCACGGCCACTCCGGCCGGCGAAAGGTGTTCAGTATGTACTGCTACACATTATTCTCTCCAGTAACGTCGATTTAAAAAAATGCGAAATTTGTAATGGGACATCGGCGAATACTCGTGCATCAGCCGTGATGTTACATGGAGTTCCAGTAGGTGATGGTGCTGCACATCGCCTTCAAAATGTCGTTTGAAATGGAGCTGCGTTTCAAGCAGAGAGCTCTCATTGTTTCTGCAGAGGCCAGAGAAACGCAGATATACATAGGCGCTTGCAGAATGTGTTCAGACGCCTGGCAGTGAACAAAAGGACAGTGAGTCATTCCGCAAGGCGTCTGTGTCATTGCAACAAGGTCGCACAAACCTGTCCGATTTCCCGTGTCCGGCCGGCGGTACACAGAAATGATTTCTGCGATGTTGGAACGTGCGGACACAGTCATTCGACGTGATCAGCGGTTCTCAGACACCTCGCAGCACAACTGGACGTCTCTGTTGGTAGTGTTGACAGACTCCTCCGGCAGTTGGTGTTCTCATGTGTTCCCGCTGTTCCTCGCCTACAACAGAAGACAGTAAAAAGCGACAAAGGCCAGCTGTGAGGAAATTGCTTGCGCGTTACGAGGCTGATCGTGATAATTTTGTGTCTAACATCGTCACAGGCGATGAAACATGAGTTCATTACTTCGAACCGGAAACTAATGGCAATGAATGTATCGAACGCACACCAACCCTACTCCGAAAGAAAAGTTCAAAATCGCACCCACAAACGGTAAAGTTATGGCGACAGTTTTCTGGGACTCTAAAGGGGTTATTTTGTTTGATGTCCTCCCTCATGGTGCAACGATTAACACTGAAATTTGTTGCGCGATCGTAGTAAAGTGAAGAAAAGATCTCAACGTCTTCGTCACTACAACACTGGAAACGAACTTCTCCTCCATGACAACCCACAGCCTCACACAAGTCTGCGCCGCCGAGAGGACCTCACAACACTTCATTGGACTGCTCTTCCTCATCCACTTTATGGCCCGGCTATCGCAACTTCCATCTGTTTGACCCAATGAAAGATGCACTCTGGTTTAAGCAGTACGTGGATGACTGAGATGTTGCTGATGCAGCAAGACGTTGCCTCCGACGTCGTCCAGTAGAGTGGTACCATGTGGGCATGTTGGCCACCCCAGTAAGGGGGCGTAAGGCTGTCGCACTGAACGAAGATTATGCTGAAAAATAGGATTATCTAGCAAAAAAGAGTGTGGCGCAATACGGTGTATTCGAACCTTCAATAAAACTAACTTGCCTCCAGAAAATATTGTGTTGCATTACCTCATATGTATAGGGTATAGTAGGAGGAAAACATGATTAACCATTTGTCCATCTTGTTGAATGAGATGCTTCAGGATTTGCAGCTATAGCAATTATCTGGAAAGCAATAATAGCACCAATTACGATATTGTTTTATAACAATACGAACTCTTCCAGCCACCAAGGCTATTTTCGGTTGGTTATGAACCTATCATCGTGAAGGGACACAGCGCATCTTTGTACCTCCATGGCGCAAGGCTCAAAATCTCTTGAAAACGGCCTTGTTGGTTACTGTAACCGGTCATGACGCTGGTGATTAACCAGTTTCAGTGTCTGTGACAGCACAGAAAAAACGTTTTATGGTGAGTCATCAATAGGACGTACTGCTACATAACAAACATTTCTTAAAACTCAGGAAATTGAATAAACTGGACCCGGAGATATTTGACCTGAGAGTTAAACTAGCAGTCTGTGAATACTGAACGAGTCTGCTAACCCACAGCTGTTAATGAAGTGTCGGGTTACGTAGCAATTACTAGCTACCGAGGTTTTTTCATGGCTCTTAAACTATTTATATGTCAGATACATTTTAATGCTAAGACAAGAATGTCTGTAATACTTCTTATTCTGCCGTTAAGGAAGTAAACATTTAAGGTCGTCAGTCATCTATTCACAACCTTGAACGGAATCTTACCCCATCCGTCTGCTTCTGCACTGATTTTATGTGCAAGTGTGAGAAAATTTTCTAAATGTTTGAGTAGTTTGTATCTGAGGTGGGGTACCGACCCGGTATTCACTTAGTGGTATGTGGGAAACAACGTATGTTGGAGCCGAAAGGACCTTATCTCGTACAATGGGCATGTAAAGCTCGAATATCAACTTTTAACATGCACATACTAGGTAAGAGCCTTTCGTGTCATTGTCGATACCATGGCAAAGGGTTAATAAATCTTCATTTCTGCAAATGGTTGGCTGTTATTTTCCAGTCCTATCAAATTTCTACAAGCACCGTTTCAGAAGCGCAGTAAAGTTTAAACTTTAAAAACATGACAGGAGTATCGTCAGTGCCCAGATGGTAGCCTAAAGTAATTGTGTGTGTATGTGTATGTGTGTGTGTGTGTGTGTGTGTGTGTGTGTGAGTGAGTGTTGTGTGCGTGCGTGCGTGCGTGTGTGTGTGTGTGTGTGTGTGTGTGTGTGTGTGTGTGTGTCTGTTTTTGGCAGTTCGGCAGAATCACGCAGAGGTGTGGAGCAGAGTTGCCATGGCCCACACGAAATACACGCCCTACCGTACATTTCACTATAGTAGCTCAAACTTGCACGCAGTTCAGTTCACGGATATGAAAAGGGAACTGGTATGTTTTCATTTTAGCTTTTTTTTTTTGGCCGCAGATTATTAAGTCGATATAATCCAAATTTTCAACAAGGGGGAAACTTTTTTATTACTGAAATTAGGTGAACACTTTATGCCAATGAAATCATAGGAATATATCACACTGTCATTTACTCCAAATCTGCTCTATCTTAGGGCTTTCTAAGATCAGATTGTTGCTGTTATTGGTCAGAATGATCCGCTCGCTCGCGAAATACCAATCAGCTGCCCGTATCGTTTCGTTACGAGAAACAAATAGCCAGAATTATATTTAACCTCTCATTAAGTTTCCCACCTGCCTATCATTCGTCACGTAACAAAAAATGTGATATACGAGTATGAATCTTTAATGTGGTCAGAAAATGTGTCTGAAATTGGCCGACGGGTGTTGGGAGAAGAAAGAAAGCCTTGGAAAACCCAGTCTTTCAGGATTCTAGGAACTGTACTATAAACAAGGATACTTATTTAGCATGATACAGAGTGACTTCCTACGATTATGATTTTGGGTTTGTCGCTACTAATAGCCCTGTATTCAAAATGTCAAAACTTACGATAATATGACTTATTTTCGTAGCTACTTACTATCCTAAACTGCGCACTTTAAACATTGAGCTGAACGCGCCCGAGCATCACATCTGTGGTGGCAATGGTAAAACTCCACTGTGGCGTGGCACTAGTCGCTACAAAATATGCGTCAAGTGTCACTGTCACAACTGTTATTTAGTGAAATAATCACCTCCTCCTCTGAAATATCCAAAATAGCTTCATTCTGCCAAGATCTTCCCCTGTTGCTCTCAGCCGGCCGCAGTGGTCTCGTGGTTCTAGGCGCGCAATCCGGAACCGCGCCACTGCTACGGTCGCAAGTTCGAATCCAGCCTCGAGCATGGATGTGTGTGATTTCCTTAGGTTAGTTAGGTTTAAGTAGTCCTAAGTTCTAGGGGACTGATGACCACAGCTGCTAAGTCCCATAGTGCTCGGAGACATTTGAACCATTTTGAACCCTGTTGCTCTGCGTATGATTGGCGGCCCTTTTCGAATCATCAAAGTCTAAGTTCCTAACAGATTGTTTTGTGACTGCTTCGACTAGAGACAATGTAAATTTATTCCAGTTCCTGGCAACGTCTTTAATTTTTACCCTTATCAACTATCTTACATTAAATTACAGTGGCGTGGAGCTGAAGCAGTAGCCTAATGCCTCTATGCCCGTACGATTTTGCCAGGTTGCTGATTTCGAATATGGGGGACTGTGACTGATGGAGAGATATTAGTTTCATTTTCTCCAGCTGCAATAAATCTGGCTTTGCAGAAATCATATTCAGGTAAAAGAAGCTCTTCTTAGAGCAGTTGAGAAGGCAGCAGTGGCAAGATGACGTAATGTGGTGTGAGGTACCGATAAGAGGTGGTATTTTCCGTACGGGCATAGTGGGAAAGTCCTCCTAAACTGTGGTCCTTCCCTGTGATCGGCTGCTGCATTCGGAAGCTGCGCGCCAAAATGACAATCTCCTGTTGTTAATATTATCAAAATTAAACAGCGGATTTACTGGCTTTTCAAATCAAAGAGTCTCTCGATAGCGTGCTATCATTTCATTGTTGCACAAACATTAATCACCAGCAGAATAATAAACAACAGCTTCGGTCATCTTTGGATCTCTGCTAACTTGGATGGCGGGCGACGTGGTTCGGCTGTAAGATCAGAGCTGGTTCGACAGTGTTGAAGGACTGACATGTTATTGGCCGCGGTATCAGTTAAGACTTAATTTGCAATGTTTAGTTCGTAAATATGAGAGCTGTAATTACGGAAGTACCCGGTTTATTAATTTGTTGAAGATTAGAAATTATTTGTGACTCTAAACTGGAAACTAAGTGTGTGGTTTCTCGTGTTCTGGCAATAAAGAAAGGCGAATGGCATCCCGTATAAACAAATTGATTGGAATTTCAGTTGTTTCTGAAATAAAAGCTGCTCACTAAGAGTTTCTTACAGCCTCAAGATATTGGATTCACGACCTACGTGCTGTTTTCTGCGCAGAAGACCACAACTATAGAAGTCTGCAGGTTGGTGAACGTTTATTAGAACTTAAGAACGAAATGGTAAATCTGGCATGGTTCGTTTCACCGTGATGATCGCTTGTCTTCTTTGAATTAAAAAGCAGGAGATCTTGTGTGGTCCCTGCATGCAGAGGACTAAGTCTGTAACCCCTTGTCGCAAGGTACTCGCTTTGTTCCTTTAGTTTTGTCATAGGTGTGATGAAGGGGATGTTAACTGAGGCAGCAGGACGTTGCCTCCGACGTCGTCCACTAGAGTGGTGTTAGGGAAAGGGGGGGGGGGCACGTACCCTCACGATATGGTGGTGAAAGGCCGTTGCACTGAACGGAGATTATGTTGAAAAACACGGTTTTGTAGCCAAAGGAGTGGGGGACAATAGGGTGCATTGGAAGCTTGGATAAAACCAACCTGCCTTCAGAAAAAATTGTGTTGCATTATTTATTGAGAGCCATCATATGTGTAGGACGTAGCAGGAGGAAAATGTGGTGTCACCGCCAGACACCACACTTGCTAGGTGGTAGCTTAAATCGGCCGCGGTCCATTTAGTACATGTCGGACCCGCGTGTCGCCACTGTGTGATCGCAGACCGAGCGCCACCTCAAGGCAGGTCTCGAGATACGGACTAGCACTCGCCCCAGTTGTACGACGACTTTGCTAGCGACTACACTGACGAAGCCTTTCTCTCATTTGCCGAGAGACTGTTAGAATAGCCTTCAGCTAAGTCCATGGCTACGACCTAGCAAGGCGCCATTAACCGTATCTGAAGATAGTCTTGTTTGTATTATCAAGAGCGATGTACCACAAGGATCGAATAAAGTTAAGTATTCGAGGAGCTGCATACTTTACTTATTAGAATTCACTACTTATCCTGTTCCAGAATTCACGCCCGTCTGCGTTAGATAGCGTGCATTGCGGCCTACTCAATCTACAAGGTGTTGGCACATTTACCAACACATCAGAAAACATGCGTAACCATTTGCCCATCGTGCTGAATGTGATGCTTCAGGGACTGAAACTATAGCAATTACCTACAAAACAATAACAGCGCCACTTACCATTTTGTTTTATAGCGACACGAACAGTGCCAGTTACCAAGAGTACTTTCGTGGAGGCAGAGAGTGCATATTTGCAGGTCCACAGTGCAAAGCTCAAAACCACTTGAAAATAGCCTCGGTGGCTGTAAACGCTCGTGACAATGATGGCTCAACAGTTTTATATTCTGTGACAGTACGCAAAAAAAAAAATTTCACTGTAACTCATCGATACAACGTACTGTTAGGTAACAACCATTTTCTAAATGTCATGGAATTAAATAAATCTCAACCGAAAATATTTGACCTGAGAATTAAACTAGCTGTCTGAGAACATGGAACACGTCTGCTAACCCATAGTTGTTTACGAAGTATCGCGTTATGTGATGATTACTAGCTACGGATGTTTTGAGATGAGGTTATCAGTCCTCTATTCGCAACGCTGGATGTAACCAGTGTACCCATACCTCTGCGTCTGCAGTAAATAGAACTTGCAAGTTTTAGAAAGTTTTCCAAATATTTGCGTAGCGTGTATCTGAGGTGGGATATGGGTACCGGCCCGGTATTCTCTTAGTGGGATGTGTGAAACAACGTTTGTTGGATCCGAAAGTCTCTTAACCTGTACAATGTGCATGTCAACCACAAATATCAACATTTAACATTCACATTGTACTAGATAAGGGCCTTTCGGCACCATCGTACGTTGTTCTCGACATGTGACTCTACAGGTCCATTAACCTTCCTCAAAAAATAAAATTATATTTGTTGAAACCATGCTAAACCGTTAATAACCTTTACTTCTGCAACTGGTAGGTTGTTATATTCCAATCCTATCAGGTTTCTGCGTGTACCGTAGTAAAGCGCATTAAGGTTTAAAATTAAAAAAAAAAAAAGACGTATTAAGGTTTAAAATTAAAAAAAAAAGTAATATCGGCAGTGTCCTGATGCCAGCCTACAGTAAATGTGTGTGTGTGTGTGTGTGTGCGATGTGTTTTGACAGTTCGGCAGTACCGCGAGCGGGTGTGGAGCAGATCAGCCCCGGCCCACATGAAATACACGCCTCATCATACGTTTCATTGAAACCGCTCAAACTTGCACACTTTCAAGCACACTGATATGAAACGGGAACTGGTCGATATAATCCAAATTTTGAACACGATGGAAATTTTTTTATTGCCGATGTTAGGTGAACACATTATGCAAACAAAATATTAGGAATGTATCACACTTCTGTCTACTCCAAACGTGATATGTCTGCCGTTTAGACGTGACGAACAATGGTCCGCTCGCTTGCGAAGTACCAGGCAGCTGCCTGTTGCCTTTGTTATGAGAATCAGATCACTTGAATTATAACTGCCGTGTTATTCAGTTTTCTACTTGCCTGCTTATTTGTAACGTAACAAGAAAATATAGCTTATGATTGTTTACTGCGGTGAGAAGACGTATCTTAAATTTGCTTACAGGTTGCAGCCGGGCGGGGTCGGTCGTCTACGTTTCTGATAGTGTTAACGCTATCGTTCAGTCCACCTACCTCGACAGGATTCTTGCCGATGTCCCTTCACTCTGTGGTATAAGATACGTGCTAGGCAGTGTAAAGCAGCGTT
This sequence comes from Schistocerca serialis cubense, assembly GCF_023864345.2. Taxonomy (NCBI): domain Eukaryota; kingdom Metazoa; phylum Arthropoda; class Insecta; order Orthoptera; family Acrididae; genus Schistocerca; species Schistocerca serialis. Next base: position 68,318,662 of record NC_064644.1, read on the forward strand.
GATGAAACCACCACCTAATACCTACTACACAGAGGCCGCGTAACTCTAGTTGAAAATCAGTTCCTGAAAGTTCATGATTAAAAAATCGGGCTTTCGGGATCTTCAGTCTATTTGCAGAAAAGCGTTTCAAATTAGGTTAACTCTGCTTTTTATTCATATTGAATACAAGAAATGGCTATCAAGTGCGTATTTAATATGGTAAAACGTTATCATCCAAAGTTGTCTGTGTATCAATTATTCACTCTAAAAACAGTCAGAATTTTAGTAAGTTCGACCCGACTAATTTTCACGTTCTACCAGTAAGAGACCCACAACTATTCACGAGTTAAACATTCGGTCATTTCAGTGGTCTTCTTCGTAAGAGGTGCTAGCCAAAATATTCCGTGGAGAGCACGAAACACGCCACGCGGATTTGTTACTACGGCCAGAAAGTTCACACCCTCATATCTCTCAAACTATCTAATTAAGAAACATCAAACTTTCATTAAAATGTTCGTAACTCCAGTCACTTCAGTCACGATATGTTTGAACCGAAATTAGTTCACAGTTTCCTAGTCTTACTGAGTATTTTTAGCGAGCGATCTGACATTCTGTTATCCGTAGACCGGCTAGCAAACCACTCCTCTAAATACTCTCATATATGCCAACTCCTCTTTTCGTTCGTGATTCAAATGGTTCAAATGGCTCTGAGCACTATGGGACTCAACTGCTGTGGTCATCAGTCCCCTAGAACTTAGAACTACTTAAACCTAACTAACCTAAGGACATCACACACATCCATGCCCAAGGCAGGATTCGAACCTGCGACCGTAGCAGTCGCACGGTACCGGACTGCGCGCCTAGAACCGCGAGACCACCGCGGCCGGCTTTCGCTCGTGAACAGCTTAAATCTGTTTGGCTGTTGATCTAAACGACCAGTAACAACGTTTCTTCCAGATTATTCTCACGGCAAATCTTGCCTTATCCAATCACTAATTTGATAGTAATTAATGTCAGCAAAACTTCAATTTCTGGTATTTTGTTTAATCAAAATAAGGAAAGTGCGAAATATAGTTTAAATTGATACATAAACTTATTCCGCCTCTAACTTCCATTCTGGCTACTTTTATACAAAAGCAAGCACACACCGACATACGTCACCTGCATCATGGTTGCGAAATAACTTTCCCATGGTTCGTTTGTACAAGGTTTTACGTTAAATGAAATATTAAATTTTAACACATACACTCCCCCAATCATTCTCACGCACTCACACGCCAAAATATAATCAAATAATAATTTTGATTGATTTTTGTATTACGTAATGCACAGTGACTAAAGTTTTTAAAAAGAAAATTCTAATTAATTGAGTTTTATGCACTGATAACTTTGGAATAGCTTCACATGATAATGAAAGTCGATCTGCTGTTGTTCCTAACTTGGTTTTAAAAAAGGAGCTTAGTTTTTAGGAGTTTTAGGTAATTCTCATTATCTCCAGAACTATAATAAATAAAAATGTGAAATTTTTAGAGCATCATACAGTTTGATAATATCCACACGAACTTGACGGGAACAAGTAGCGATTTGAATAAAGTTTCTGAAGCACTAATTAGATGGAGAATAATATTTAAATTTAAAATGCATGATTTCTCGAAGAGATTAGGTATGTTTTTTGGGATGTATAATTAATACTAAGACAATAATAACAGATCTGAGAAATGTAGAAGCCATAAAAATAGTCCTATATCAGTGATTATGGCAATACAGTGTCAGATCACATACAAGATTGACACTTTTGCACACACCGTCACTTTTATACCATACATAAATTCCGTCTGTCAAGTAACCTTACGGTGATTGCGAGTCCTAACAAGAAGAGGCATACTAGAACTGAAGTAAGATGTACCGGTATCAATATTGTACACCACACTAAGTTTTTTAAAAGGTTTGGACATGCGCGGATTTTATGGAACATCTAATTGATATTTTTCACTATCTATCCTACGAACACCCATGAAACAAACAAGTCCATGTTCACTGAAGTCAACTTCTGTTGCATTCAGTTTATGACTTCTTTACTCCTACACAGCATGCATTCTATATGTTCATCTAGTAAGTGTCTTTGGTTGGCCAACTGCATTTCTCAGCAGCCAACCAATAAATGTTAGCTTACCAACAAATAACAGTTCATCTTACGTCGCCTTACCACTAGAAATCCCCCTGTGTTATTGCTCACAGCACTTATTGAGGCCGCAGTGGCTCCTGTCGTGACCTGTTAATCCCACAATCAGTTGCATACTACAGCTTCATGCTTCACATTGAGATGTTGCAATGCTCCGCTATCTCACAGATAACTCTCAGTTACTGATGATACAGTTACGTAATCGAGACAGTGGTGTAAGAGAAGAAATGATACCAGAACGATCCCCAGTGTGTGCTATTTTTTCAGTTGTATATTTATTGGGGGAACCGGCATTTTAACCCAATATTTAGACAGGTAGCTATCTGAATTTTAATTGAGGTGACGCATCAGAATTCGTTGGTGTGCGCAATGGCCGCGTCCGACCATCGTAGCGCAGATAGTGGCCGATCATTAGTAAAAATTCAACCTAGGATTGGGCTGGAGCGAAGCGTTAGGAGGATTTTGGAGCCTCCGCGCAGATATACTAGCAGAAAAAAAATAAAAATCAGACGTAGTTTGCAGAGGCTGACAGCCCTTAGCAACATATGGTGGGACTCGTCTCAAGAGAGGGTGGGAGAGTCAAAAAGTAGTCCAGCCAGGACAATACGTTTATGTGGAGAAGGCACGATCGTATGATTGTTTCAAGCAGTGTTACTAGATAGCTGAAAGCGATGGAACCATTGGGTAGCATTACTACATCAAAATTACGTATATTAGCGAAAGTGAAGAGTGAGACTTCAGAAACGGCTTAGCAGTGATAACTAGTGGTCAAAAGAAGATTTGAAGCAAATAGCGACGAGTGTTCGTACTGATGCAGTTACATCTCAGTCGCGGAATAAGTACTTTAATACATCATCTGATCCTGGAAAAATCAAAATACTAACAGTCGTGTAGGAAGTTACTTTAATTGGTGTTTTGAAGCTATATTTTTGATCGTGGCAATCATGCAGCCTTAGACGTTGGTAGCTTAGTTGAGAAAAGTTTATGTCGAGTTGCTACGTCTCACCCTGGTGGTGGTAAGTAGGACGAGGAGTGTCACTTTGTTGAGTTAAACAGCCTTTGAGGAACTTTAATGGTCTTGGAGAATACTGTGGGTTTCATTGGCAAGCATTTTCACAACTATGCCATGTGCCAGCAGTATTATTGTGACCTCAGACGGCAGACGTTTGTGACTTAAAATTAGAGGTGTTTCTTGTGAATCGAAATTAACAAGTACGAGTACTATATAGGCTCTGCAAATACTGGTGGGTGGCAATTGTATATCTGTGTTTGCTTTGTTACCACCATACATCAAACTAATCGGAGGACATAAGGTCTCACATGATAGTCTGATTTTACCAGAACAGCCGAACTAGAAGATAAATCTCTTACCACTCGAGCATGCATTCTGTAATTACTCTGCTAATGGCTGCAGACAACTCCTTCTAACATTTGTTGCAGGCTTGCTTTTCGCGTATTCCTAAAGACACTTCAAAAACGATTTACTATTTTTTCGAGGCTAAACAATATGAGACGTTTGAAAGTAGTGAGGTTCTAAATCACTGCACTAAATAGCAGTGGGTAAGGAGATTTGACATTGCAGTTTCATACTATCATGTCTACATTGGAAGCAACATTATAAATAACGGTATATACACAAACAACAATTCACAGTGGTGCACCTGGCATTACTTATAAGTTTGTGGAAAATTCACCCTCCACTTCTGTCAAGTGTTTGGACAGACAGAGTGCCTCATTAGATGTTAGATGCCGACATCATAAGAAGAAGACAGCCTGGTGCATTATTTTGAAAATTTATTCGGATCGTAACTGAAATGGCCATAAACTTGGTTTTCAATTCTTCTAAAACTCTTCCATCGCTGTTTTAGAGCTTGGTGATGTACTATGTTACAACTTTTATCACATTTTAAGTTCAAACATTTTATTGACGTACGTTAAAGCTGTTGTTGTGTACATAGTTCCACGTAGTCATCGCGTACACAACTTTCCCACTAGAGTGCGCCCCGCTAAGCGCAACAGCGCAGGCGCAGCGCTCGTCCGTCTCCGCACTACGAGATGGCGCTGCCATAGAGATGGACCAAATTCTGCTTCCGCCGATTCGCGTATTAATATGTAACGCAGCCAATGAGACTGCTACTAACGATGAACCCTTTCTCCTCACGGATCACACTCGCACAGTGATACATGAATGTGCGAGTTATTATAACGAGTGTAAAGACCTCCGATTAGTCAGTGTGCTTTAGTCTGTACCAGTCAGTACGAGTTGTACATTTGTCTGTACCAGTCTGCGCCTAATAAGGTTATCATACTCCTGTACATAGCCATGAAGATAAATGTATAGACACTTTTGTCAAGTATCAGAGATGTATGTCAGAATAAAATTAACGTAGCAATACCAAAGGAACTTCAGATTGTCAATTTTGGTCACTGTCAATCTTCTACTCTAAGCGTGAAAGTGGCATTTCTATTATCTGACCTAACGGCAGAAGATATACACGCCACGGTAAGACCACGAGACATATTGCTGACACTCGGGTACTTCGTTAGAGTGACAAGTCAAATAATCTGATGGTGTGTGTACTGAAGGTCTTACAGTACGAACACCACAGTTGTCATGCCTTGAAACATGCTCCTGAAACAGGAAATCATATTATGCAAAGACTGCGGTTCTAAAATGAATGCTGGGCGTGTAGTCTTATCGCTACTGTACAACAATAAACGGAAATGCATCATCCTCGGCATTCCGATAATGTCATAATAAAATATTCAGGGCTGTTATGCTGTAATCGACTGAATTTAACATTTAAATCTATCGTTTCGTCCTCATCTGCGGAGGACACTTTCAAGGGGGATTATAGTTTCTTTCTGTGTCTGATTCACAACCTAGCTCCGCGGCGCCTTGCCACGGTTCGCGCGGCTCCACCCACCCCCCACCCCCACCCCTTCCCGTCAGAGATTCGAGTCCTCCCCCGGCATGGGCGTGTGTGTTGTCCTCAGCGTAAGTTAGTTTGAGTTAGGTTAAGCCTAGGGACCGATGACCGCAGCAGTTTGGTTCCATAGGAACTTAAAATAAATTTCCAAATTTCCTAGCTTGCTACTGACTGCTGCAAAATTCCGTTTAGGCGTGTTTCCTCGCCGTGGTGTGACGTCACTTGTTCTTGTCACATGTTTTGAATACTCGATTGTCGTCCGCTGCAGCCATCGCTCAATGGTGAAGACTGGTACACGTCTTCCTCAGCAACGGAATCCGGATGTCATTCAATTTCACCCTTCCCCTCCTTCCTACTGGAGTTCCTGTGTGTTTTACAATCTCTGTGGCCTCTCTGTGTAGCCTTTCATGGTTTCCGTTTGTAACTGCCAGTTCCTGCCTCTTGTCAAAATGAATGTGGTGGTCTCCTGGCTTCAAAGTATGTCCCACAACAGCTGGTCTGTGAGTCTTCCCCCTTACAATTGCCCTTGTGCTCTTCTAATCACTTTTTGACTATTACTTCTGTAGTATCCAAGTAGACATCCATACAGCTACAAGAAATCCTATAAATTCCCTGCTTTTTCCAGGGATTAGCGATCTTTCTTGGCCAATTTTATGTGCTCTTGTATGTTCCAGGGGAGTTTTTAGATTAACACGATGTTCCCTTTGTTTCAAGATTTTTCCTATTCGGTCAGTAACATCCTTAATGAAAGGTAGGAAAACTTTAGATTTCACAGCAGCTTGAATAACGCTATGATTTTTGAGCAGTGGCTTAACCATTCTTGAGCAATGCATTGGTGAGATGTTTTAATTCTACGTAGAGCTATTCTGGTTCGCATACATTCCTTGCTCTATCCACCGACATTTCCATGATGTCTCGCTTTTGTTGGTATTGGTGGTTCGAATCACGGTGTAGGCAACGTTCGTGTGCCTCTGTTTCCGGTAAACCGTGTGGCCTAAGCCACCATCTTCTTTGTTGAAAACTGAACCCTCAAGAACATATTATCTTCCTTAGGCCTCCTCCTCTGTGGTGAACTGAATCTTCGGATTAATCCCGTTGTTTTTTGTGAAGACGACCTAGCTGCCCTCATGCAAGGCTCCGCAAAACAAACGTCTCATCCACATGGCGGAACTAAATATTCTGTCTCTTGTTGGAAATTTCCTACGCCTGCTCCTCGAATTTATGTTTACTCTACGAATTTTTCCATAAAAAATTTCGCTAATACTGGACCTAAGGGGCCGTGGAACTTCACAGTTTACATTCCGACAATGCTCGTCTTAATGGGCTCCTTATTCCTCACTCTCTGCCAAAACTTCAATTAAGTGACTAGTCTCATACTTTTCTTTGTCGATATACGTGTCTTGTTTTTACGTAAATTGGCGTTTATCGTATGATTGGTTGATTACTAGAAGGCATTCATACCAAACGAAACTTTTTCATACCTCCTAGAGCACTGACCGATTTCCCCACCGAAACACGTTTGTGGTAACTTGAATTAAGGCGTTTATAACGTTGCTGACGACTGTGCCAAACGCCAAGCGTATCATCGACTGGTTGCGCGTAATTTCACAGGAGTAACTACTTCGTAGATGAAAGTACACACGGATAGCGACACTGACTCGGCAGGCATGTGAGGTGTTCTGCAGTAACTGCGCTCGGCACAAACCGGTTGTAAATCAACTTCGTTATGACTGCCTGAACATGTGGACGGTGTAGGTCGCAGCTGGCAAGGCGATAATTCTCGCGTCAGTAGCTTATATTTGCGAGACAGTGGCAAATGAACTGTGCCGTCAGCTCACAGTGCGTTTACGATGTTGCTTTGTTTAAAATAGCGGAGTTTGGTGTACGTCGCGAGCAGGGCGATTATATTACCGTGGGCAGTCAAAGGGATCTCGTTCTACATTAACGTCGGTTTGAGGATGGAGAACGAGAGAGGTAGAGAAACAACGTTTCAGTTCCAGGCTGGACGAAGGAGCAATTACGTTGCTCTTCCGACCGTCGCAACTAATTAGCGTAATGTGATTTGTCTACCAATTTACTTCGCTTTGATTGGAGGCCTAAGGCACAACACGTGCACATGATATTGCCGGTACTGCGCGCTACAAAACAGAGGCAGAAATTTTCTTCGGCAAGGGATCATACGAAAATAACAGTTAATTTAAAAACAGTGGATTTATCTTCTATGCTTGAATTCGAAATAATTAATGTTATATCTCATATTGCTGCTTGTAAACCTTCCGGGGTATTAGGTCATGGCCCAGAAAACTCTTCTGTTCCTAGCGTTTCGTCCAGAGCTGCGTTGGGCATCTTCAAAGGCGTTGCTCCTCCATTGAGTATAACCGCAGTTCTGGACGAAAAGTTAGGAAAAGAAGCGTTTCATGGACCACGACGCTATACCCTGAAAAGATTTACAAGCAGCAATGTCATTCGCTCGTGATAGCCTCCATTCTAATTCTCATCATCTTGTACATTATACTTTTCTTATTACTGTGTGTCTGCAGTTCGCGTTCTTGTGGTAGCGTTCTCGCTTCATGCGCACTGGTTCACGGGTTCGATTCCCGGTGGGGTCAGTGATTTTTCCTGCCGCTGGATGACTGTTCGTTGTTGTATCGCCTTCATCATCATCATTCATCCCTATTACGGTCTGAAGAAGGCAATGGCAAACCACCTCCGCTAGGACCTTGCCTAGTACAGCGGTGCGGGTCTCCCGCATCGTCCCCTACGCTCCTCGGAGAATGTGATCTCATCATCAGATTACTATGCACTGAAAGTACAGGGAGATGTTTTATCGTTCATACTTAGTTGTAAAACGGCACTATTATTTAAAAAATATATATCACAGTAACTGGTATAAAAATATTACTTCTTCACATCTTTCCCTACAAGTAGCGAATATTTTTATAATACTACAATTCCCACTGACTTTAGTCAGTTTCTTCGTTACGTTACCTGATGATCCCTTAATTAAATATCCTCTAGTGATTACTTCGCCCTGATATACCACAATAGACAAAGGGTGATGGTTAACGAAGCTGTATTTCTTATGAAACTTTGACTTTGTAGTGGGATATGCATGTGAAATAATACCTGCAACTTCACCTAATTATAAGGATAAATCAATCCCATAACCAGATATAAGGTTGAGAGCAGTAGTGAAGCATAAACCACACCTAAACTTGGGGGCATAGTTTTTAGCCAATCTCAAAGTAAATGATTAGCCGCCAATTAAAAGTAATGGACGTTTAATTTTTGTTATTTTTTTAATCAATATTACTGTGTTTTTCTGTTGGCAAAGAAAATTAAGAAGCCAAGTCTAGAGTACGCAAATCACGTTAACCAACGATGATATTGCGTTACTGACACAAAAAGAAGGTTTCAAAGAAAGAAAATATTCTTTCTTTGATTGGGAATAAGTTCATAATTTTGTAAATCCAACGCAGTTATGAAAGTGAACATTTCAACTAGTTCATCCAAACTTCACAGATACACTTTGCAGATGTCTTACACACTCTTTGGTGCACACTACAGTGAATAATAACTATGTTCACTCAGTATTAATAATATTAAGAACAAACAATATCGTTACAATTCTATTTCGTTCTAGACCAAAAAAATATCACGAACCTTCATACTTATACAATTAATAAAGGATTGCATTATCTGAAATTATCCGTTTGTCAAAGATTAAAATATCATTACCAGATGATTGAATTAGTTAACAGCAATATACTAGTGTTACCAAATTGTCTGAAATGTATACGTCTACTTCTTCTTCTTCTTCTTCTTTTATGGCCCTACAGTCCAGGTTGAAGTCTGGCCTTCCCCACGATCTTCCGCCATCCATCACGGTCACATACTACCCTCCTCCAGTTTCTGCAGCCGAGCTTCCGTAGGTCTTCTTCCCCTCCATCCAGCCATCTTGCTCGAGGTCGACCTCATCTCTTTGCCCTCCTGGATTACCAAAGAGAATCTTCTTTATCACCTCAGACTCCTCCACTCTTGCCACATGACCTGCCCATCTCATGCTTCCCGATCGTATGATTTTTGTTACAAGAGCATCGGCATACATAGTGTACAATTCTGCATTGTAACATTTCCTCCAGTGTTCTCTGTCGTACACAGGACCAATTATTCTCCTCAAAACTTGCCTCTCAAATCCGGTGAGCAGCCTTTCATCGGTTTCAGTCGAGGGCCATGTTTCCGAAGCATAAGTGAGAACTGATCTAACAAGGGTTTTATAAAGGGTGAATTTTGTTGGACAGCTAAGGAGTCTTGACCAGAATAAATTACTCTAGGCGAAATATGCCTTATTTGCTGATGTCAGCGTAATCTTAATTTCAGTTGAGATGTCATTAAAGCAAGTGACTGTGGAACCAAGATACTTGAAGCTATCAACTCTTTCAAATTTGTATCCATTCACACTGAAAGGTGACGGCATATTGGGTTGATATGCTTTCCCACAGGTCATGTATTTACATTTATCTTAATTTCTCATAAGACCCATATTCTTACTTGCTTGACTTAAGGCTGTGAAAGCTTCTTTCAGTGCTGGTACTGTCGGTGCTACGATGTCCACGTCATCTGCATATGCTAATATCTGCACTGACTTGTAGAAGGTGGTGCCCCTGGTCTGTAGGCCTGCTTCCTTAATCACCTACTCTAGTGCTACATTTAATAATAAGCATGCTAATCCATCTGCTTGACGTAGCTCATTTTTTTATTTCCAGAAGGTCTGAGTAATTTCCTCGAACTGGAATGCAGGTTCTTACGTCAGACATAATTTAACCATTCTCAGGAGTTTTTCCATGTATCCCCATCTCCAGTAAGGCATGAAACAACTGGTTTCAGTTGATGCTGTCGTATGCAGCCTTAAAGTGAATAAAGAGGTGACGTGTTCCAAGTCTTTATTCAACATTTTTCTCCAAGATTTGGCGTAGGTTGAAAATCTGGTCTATTGTTGAACTTCCTCATCGAAATCTGCTTTGGTATATCCCAATTTCATTATCCACCTGTGGGAGTAGCCAATCAGAAATAACATTAGACAGCCCGCATCTCGTGGTCGTGCGGTAGCGTTCTCGCTTCCCACGCCCGGGTTCCCGGGTTCGATTCCCGGCGGGGTCAGGGATTTTCTCTGCCTCGTGATGGCTGGGTGTTGTGTGATGTCCTTAGGTTAGTTAGGTTTAATAAGTTCTAAGTTCTAGGGGACTGATGACCTAAGATGTTAAGTCCCATAGTGCTCAGAGCCATTAACATTAGATACCATCTTGTACCCCAGGTTCAGGAGGGTAGTTCCAAGGTGGTTTCTACACTCCATTCCGTCGTCCTTTTTTATGTTGTTGTTGTTGTGGTCTTCAGTCCTGAGACTGGTTTGATGCAGCTCTCCCTGCTACTCTATCCTGGGCAAGCTTCTTCATCTCCCAGTACGTACTGCAGCCTACATTCTTCTGAATCTGCTTAGTGTATTCATCTCTTGGTCTCCCTTTACGATTTTTACCCTTCACTCTGCCCTACAATACTAAATTGGTGATCCCTTGATGTATCAGAACATGTCCTACCAACCGATCCCTTCTTCTAGTCGTGCCACAAACTCCTCATCTCCCCAATTCTATTCAGTACCTCCTCATTAGTTATGTAATCTATCCATCTAATCTTCAGCATTCTTCTGTAGCACCACATTTCGAAAGCTTCTATTCTCTTCTTGTCCGAACTATTTCACTTCCATACATGGCTACACTCCATACAAATACTTTCAGAAACGACTTCCTGACACTGAAATCTATACTTGATGTTAACAAATTTCTCTTCTTCAGAAACGCTTTCCTTGCCATTGTCAGTCTACATTTTATATCCTCTCTACTTCGACCACCATCAGATACTTTTCTCCCCAAATAGCAAAATTCTTTTATTACTTTAAGTGTCTCATTTCCTAATCTAATTCCCTCAGCATCACCCGACTTCATTAGACTACATTCAATTATCCTCGTTTTGCTTTTGTTGATGTTCATCTTATATCCTCCTTTCAAGACACTGTCAATTCCGTTCAACTGCTCTTCCAAGTCCTTTGCTGTCACTGACACACCTACAATGTCATCGGCGAATCTCAAAGTTTTTATTTCTTCTCCATGGATCTTAATAGCTACTCCGAATTTTTCTTTTGTTTCTTTTACTGCTTGTTCAATATACAGATTGAACAACATCGGGGAGAGGCTACAACCCTGTCTCACTCCCTTACCAACCACTGCTTCCCTTTCATGTCCCTTGACTCTTATAACTGCCATCTGGTTTCTGTACAAATTGTAAATAGCCTTTTGCTCCCTGTGTTTTACCCCTGCCACCTTTAGAGTTTGAAAGAGAGTGTTCTAGTCAACATTGTCAAAAGCTTTCTCTAAGTCTACAAATGCTAGAAACGTAGGTTTGCCTTTCCTTAATCTATTTTCTGAGATAAGTCGTAGGGTCAGTATTGCCTCACGTGTTCCAACATTTCTGCGGAATCCAAACCGATCTTCGCCGAGGTCGGCTTCTACCAGTGTTTCCATTCGTCTGTAAAGCATTCTCGTTAGTATTTTGCAGCCGTGACTTATTAAATTGATAGTTCGGTAATTTTCACATCTGTCAACACCTGATTTCTTTGGGATTGGAATTATTATATTCTTCTTGAAGTCTGATGGTATTTCGCCTGTCTCATACATCTTGCTCACCAGGTGGTAGAGTTTTGTCAGGACTGGCTCTCCCAAGGCCGTCCGTAGTTCTAATGGAATGTTGTCTACTCCCGGGGCTTTGTTTCGACCCAGGTTTTTCAGTGCTCTATCAAACTCTTCACGCAGTATCATATCTCCCATTTCATCTTCATCTACATCCTCCTCCATTTCTATAACAATGCCCTCAAGTACATCGACCTTGTATAGACCCTCTATATACTCCTTCCATCTTTCTGCTTTCCCTTCTTTGCTTAGAACTGGGTTGCCATTTGAGCTCTTGATATTCATACAAGTGGTACTCTTTTCTCCAAAGGTCCCTTTAATTTTCCTGTAGGCAGTATCTATCTTACCCCTAGTGAGATAAGCCTCTACATCCTTACATTTGCCCTCTAGCCATGCCTGCTTAGCCATTTTGCACTTCTTGTCGATCTCATTTTTGAGACGTTTGTATTCCTTTCTGCCTGCTTCATTTACTGCGTTTTTATATTTTCTCCTTTCGTCAGTTAAATTCAATATTTCTTCTGCCACCCAAGGATTTCTACTAGTCCTCGTCTTTTTACATACTTGATCCTCTGCTGCCTTCACTAGTTCATCCCTCATAACTACCCATTCTTCTTGTACTGTATTTCTGTACCCCATTCTTGTCAATTGTTCCCTTATGCTCTCCCTGAAGCTCTGTACAACCTTTGGTTTGGTCAACTTATCGAGATCCCATCTCCTTAGATTCCCACCGTTTTGCAGTTTCTTCAGTTTTAATCTGCAGTTCATAACCAATAGATTGTGGTCAGAGTCCACATCTGACCCTGGAAATATCTTACAATTTAAAACCTGGTTCGTAAATCTCTTTCTGATCATTTTATAATCTATCAGAAACCTGTCAGTATCTCCAGGCTTCTTCCATGCATACAACCTTCTTTTATGATTCTTGAACCATGTGTTAGCTATGATTAAGTTGTGCTCTGTGCAAAATTCCACCAAACGGCCTCCTCTTTCATTTCTTAACCCCAATCCATATTCACCTACTACGTTTCCTTCGCTTCCTTTTCCTACTATCGAATTCCAGTCACCCATGACTATTAAATTTTCGTCTCCCATCACTACCTGAATAATTTCTTTTATCCCATCATACATTTCTTCAAATTCTTCGTCATCTGCAGAGCTAGTAGGCATTTAGACTTGTACTACTGTCGTAGGCGTGGGCTTCGTGTCTATCTTGGCCACAACAATGCGTTCACTGTGCTGTTTGTAGTAGTTTACCTGCACTCCTATTGCTTTATTCATTATTAAACCTACTCCTGCATACCCCTATTTGATTTTCTATTTATAACTCTGTATTCACCTGACCAAAAGTCTTGTTCCTCCTGTCACCGAACTTCACTAATTCCCACTATATCCAACTTTAACCTATCCATTTCCCTTTTTAAATTTTCTAACCTACCCACCCGATTAAGGAATTTGACATTTCATGCTCCGATCCGTAGAGCGCCAGTTTTCTTTCTCCTGATAACTACGTCCTCCTGAGTAGTCCCCGCCCGGAGATCCGAATGGGGGACTATTTTACCTCCGTAATATTTTACCCAAGAGGACGCCATCATCATTTATCCATATAGTAAAGCTGCATGCCCTCGGGAAAAAATTACGGCCGTAGTTTCCCCTTGCTTTCAGCCGTTCACAGGACCAGCATAGCAAGGCCATTTTGGTTAGTGTTACAAGGCCAGATCAGTCAATCATCCAGACTATTTCCCATGCAACTACTGAAAAAGCTGCTGCCCCTCTTCAGGAACCATACGTTTGTCTGGCCTCTCAATAGATACCCCTCCGTTGTCGTAGCACCAACGGTACGGCTATCTGTATCGCTGAGGCACGCAAGCCTCCTTACCCACGGCAAGGTCTATGGTTCATGGGGGGAGGCCTTTTTATGTATGGCACATAGTATTCAATCAGTGTTAATAATATTAAGAGTAAACAACATGCTGTTTCGTTCTAGTCCGTAGAAATATCACGAACCTTCATACAATTACAGTAAATACACGATACCAGTATCTGATATTACTCGTTTGTCAGAGAATAAAATTTCATTTCCTTACGATTGAATTAGTTAACATCAATTACTAGTGTTACCAAATTGTCTGAAATGATTCCATTATCAGAAACATTAATATGACTAATTTACAGTGTATTCAAGCACCATTTAAGGTAGATCATATTGTTAATAAGATTCAGGTTAAGAACTAATTCGCAATTGTTCTGTTAATCAGTGCATTCACACGGTTTAATATATTGACTGGTGCTACTCTTTACAAAATTATTTGTCATACTAATGTTGTCTTTTACTTTTTTATTTTTATTTTTTATGAAATATTTATTTAACATTTAACAATTTCACATAATAGTGTCACCTAAATGTGCGTAAGGGGAAGAAAATCATTCTATAGATAGTAATACACTCGTTAAGACATTAACATTTCATTCCTTAGTACGGATATCTGGAAGAAATTGTCCATTGAGTTCTTCATTAGGTTCACTTTTATAGGATTCACATTACTGTCCTTTTTTCTTACGTAATGTTTTGCATTAAAACACCACTAGCTTTACCTGTTAAATCCTGAGAAAATGCAAGTACGTAATTCTGTATTTATGCTAACGAGTTACTTTCTCGTGTTCACACCATTAGTATCCTGGATACTCTAAGTTGTCCGTTAATTGAGGTCCAAAAATTAAATGAATTGTGTGCACCACGATCCACGTTGTGTGTTGCTTTACTTTGGCAAACGGTTCCCATTCGCGGATCATGGCGTTAGGTATAGTATATTGCTCATGTCCGTTCTACTGCTCAGTCGAACCATTTGTATCGAAATAGACGTTCAAGTTTTGGACATTAAAAATAATGCTCAATGTGTGCTGAACATTTCAATGGACCATGAACTCTTAGAAATTATGTCTGCATACGGAGGAAATATTTAACACTTTCAGAAGAAAAGATTCAAAATCTGTGGTCGCGTTCTCAGAACGGATGACAACGGGATGACCATAATAAATCGCCGTGATGCCAGTTGAGTGACAGGTAAGAGCCAATGAGGGCAAGAAACTGGAATTTACCTTGAGATAAGAGGCAATCGGTTGACGCGAGATAGGTCACAACCTGTAAGGAATTAGTGAAAGGAAACTTTAGAGAAATGGTGGCTTTGGGAGATGGAAGACAGCTAAGTAGATTCAATCGCCCTTCTCAGTAGAGCAAGACTATGTATAAAGATAATTTATTTGACGTCATATCAAGGGGGGATAATGCAAAACTCGTCAAAACGTTGAAATTCATTTTTTTTTCTAACAGATAGTACTGTAGCATATTACAAATATTGTCTCCAATTTTCAGAGATTAATTCATGCTGCAGATGATTTAAAAACCATTTTGTTTCAACAAGTCTGCAGTGCCATGCCCCCTTTTCTACACGAATCTGTGCGTGTTCGCGATATTTTTTTGTTTCCTGTCATCAGAAAAGACACCTGTAGAGTACAGAAAGCTGTGAGTACAGTTATGAAGCGATTAATGAAGATGTATTAAAGAAAGGGACTCATGATGGAACTGAATATCAGAACGTAAGACTTTAACAAACACATTCAGAAGAGACCCCCAAAGACAAAATTTGCTCATCAGCTACTGAAAAATTTCCTCATATGAGGCTTGTCTGGTGGTGAGTGACGGTAACAGTGAAAGAATCAGGAGCGTTATAAGAGTAGGTTTTAATGCATGTTGCTGTAGTGAAAACATATTGAAGAAGATTGATGATGGACTTATTGCTAATTATGAATTGTCAGTGGGGGATCTTGCCAAGAGAGGATGCCAGAAGGATCACACTAGAAGAAAAGACCTATACTACTGGACATTAAAATTGCTACACCACGAAGATGATGTGCTACAGACGCGAAATTTAACCGACAGGAAGAAGATGCTGTGTTATGCAAATGATTAGCTTTTCAGAGCATTCACACAAGATTGGCGCCAGTGGCACGCCTACAACGTTCTGACAAGTGGAAAGTTTCCAACCGATTTCTCATACGCAAACAGCAGTTAACTGGCGTTGCCTGGTGAAACGTTGTTGTGATGCCTCGTGTAAGGAGGAGAAATGCGTACCATCGCGTTTCCGACTTCCATAGAGGTCGGATTAAAGCCTACCGCGATTGCGGTTTATCGTATCGCGACATTGCTCCTCGCGTTGGTCGAGATCCAATGACTGTTAGCAGAATTTGGAATCGGTGGGTTCAGGGGTGTAAAACGGAACGCCGTGCTGGATCCCAACGACCTCGTATCACTGGCAATCGAGATGACAGCCATCTTATCCTCATGGTTGTAACGGATCGTGCAGCCATGTCTCGATCCCTGAGTCAAGAGATGAGGACATTTTCAAGACAACAACCTTCAGCACGAACAGTTCGACGAAGTTTTCAGCAGCATGAACTATCAGCTCGGAGACCATGGCTGCGGTTACCCTTGACGCTGAATCACAGACAGGAGCTCTTGCGATGGTATACTCAACGACGAACCTGGGTGCACGAATGGCACAACGTAATTTTTTCTGATGAATCCATGTTCTGTTTACGGCTTCATGATGGTCGTATCCGTGTTTGGCGACATCGCGATGAATGCACATTGGAAGCGTGTATTCGTCATCGCCATACTGGCGTATCACCCGGCGTGATGGTATGTGCCATTGGTAACACGTCTCGGTTACCTCTATTTCGCAATGACGGAACTTTGAACAGTGGACGTTACATTTCAGATGTGTTACGACCCATGGCTCTATCCTTCATTCGATCCCTGCGAAACCATACATTTCAGCAGGACAATGCACGACCGCATGTTGCAGGTCCTCTACGGGCCTTCCTGGATACAGAAAATGTTCGACTCCTGCCCTGGCCAGCACATTCTCCAGATCTCTCACGAATTGAAAGCGCCTGGTCAATAGTGGCCGAGGAAGTGGCTCGTCACAATACGCCAGTCATTTCTCTTGATGAACCGTGGTATCGTGTTGAAGCTGCATGGGCTGATGTACCTGTAAACGCCATGGAAGTTCTGTTTGTCTCAATGCCCAGGCGTATCAAGGCCATTATTACGGCCAGAGGTGGTTGTTCTGGGTTCTGATTTCTCAGGATCTATGCACCCAAATTGCGTGAAAATGTAATCACATGTCAGTTCTAGTATAATATATTTGTTTAATGAATACCCGTTTATCATCTGCATTTGTACTTGGTGTAGCAATTTTGATGGCCAGTTGTGTATATAAAGACTGAAACCATCAAATGTATGATTATGGCCAAACTGAGGCATTTGTTTGCTGTATAAATGCTAATAAAAATGTTTTCTACAATTCGTTCAGCTCTCTTTCTTTGATTTATAAGGTACCTTTTATACTGGACAACTGGATTACGTCAATTTTTTTAAAATTTTTGTTATTTAAAGATTTTTATTTGTTATAGATATAAAATTTTAAAAATGTAGCAAAAGTTCAAAGACTGACATTGAAAAACTGGTGCAACGATTCCTTTGTCTCATTACTAAATATTACCTACCTTATATTGAAAGAGACAAATAATTTAACCTTTGAAAAAATGTTCCCCATGTGAAAGTATGTATTCTGAAAGTATTCATCAATGCCCTGATCAAATAAATTGACAAAAAATGGAAAAATCTCGATTATGGTCAATACATAATGACACTGTATGCAAAATTTGGTTCAGTTATCTCTCAGACAGATTAGCTTATAAATGTTTTCTCATACGTCTCCCCTTAACATCGTAAATCACAGCAGAGAAGAGGTTCCGAGAACAGTTGTACGTCGACGAGACGTCGTAGTCTGTGTAGAGCGCTGATCTGACGGTTCCTCGTGATTGGTCCTCCGCAGAGTAGACGGGAAGTAGTTCGCGCGGCAATTCTTCCCCTGAAACTGAAGTTCCCAGCGCCGTGCAGCCTGGTTCCCACATTCTGACGAATCGCTACCCAGCCCACAGCGACGCAGAAGCCGAACCGAATGTTCGCCTTGGGCGCGGGATGCGGACGTGGACCCGTAATCCGCTTAGCTGTTTGTGACGTCGCGTTGTCCTCGGTAAGCCGGCAAACAGACTTGGAGAGGTCGTCGTCCCCCACCCCCCCCCCACCCCCACCCCCCGTGTAAGCCGAGCGAACCACCAATTACAGTTAACACGGGATCTGCCGCGTGCGTCACAAGCTGGTGGCGGTGGTGCTGAGTGGTGGCACTCAGACCGTGTAAAAGCGCGCAGATGGGCCGCGTGGTGAGGTTCGCGTTTAATAACGGGGGATCTAGGGCAGCGAAGGCAGAGGCGTGGCCGAAGATAGGCGACGGCGTATTACAAGGTGGGAACTGCTAGACTTGAGGGTACTTACTATCGGTAAAGGTATGAGGTGGGGAATGCGCAAGTACAGCATTCCCATAATAACGTTCCTGGTATTTGATACGTTCAGTGCTGTTTGGAAAAAGTGAAACACCAAGACTGTGATAGCTTGTAACCTCCCCCTCACTTATCGACCTTAATGACAGTGAAAAATTAAACCGTGTGCACCTAATGGAAATTTGGGGAAAGCAATCGTCACCGAAGTTAATTTGTCAGTAAAGAGGGAGGAAAGGGTTACATCTAAATGAAAGGAAAAATGCAAATAAAATTGGTGAAAATTAATTTTGAGAAAAGGGTAAAACTAATAAAGAAAGTAAATGTGCGGTCATTACGTTAACAATTACTTAGCGTTCATTAGATATTTGAGATTTGGGGAAAATTACAGTCGCCAGACCTATGAACAACTATAATAACTGAAAATGAAAGATTAATGCACATATAATTAGCACTAAAAGCGTGGCAACTGAAGGTTGACACGTGTTGAGTGAAAACTGAATGTTTGTCAGAAGTAATTAATTTCGCTACACTCTGACTTAATTAGCAAAAGAATTAATGAAACCGGAAAATTTAAAGTTAATTTAGTGACTGAAATTAATACTGAACTTTGTTTCTGAAACACTACGAAATTCAATAAAATAAGGTTAGTCTTGTGCTACCTCAACAATCATTTCAAAAGCTACTTGAGTCTACGCAATTTAGAAATAAGAGGTTTAACTTTGAACTTGAATTAAATGATTCTGAACAATTAACAATAGTAAAATTTAGTACGTACCAAGCCGAGTTTCAGTCACAGGTAAGCTAAAATATGGTAACAAAACTCGCACTCTTAATTTCATTTTGTGTAATCTAAATATCGTAGCCACCTATGAATACCTCAACTGAACTTTGAAATTAAAGTAGTGAATGGAATGAAATTACTTTAATGCTGGCGTGTGAATTTCAACGACACTCGGGTTCATTCCAGAATAGGAAGGGATCCTGCTTGATAATGCAATTGGGACAATGAGCAACAAAGGTTAATGCTAAGTTGCTGTATTTTTGTGATGCAGCAGTTTGAAAAGCTGAGGTCAGCCATACAGTTATGAAACTTTACGTGCTTTTAGTCTTCCTTGTTGGTTGATAGAAGATTTGCAGTCGTCGACCGGGGAGGTGGCGACAATCACTCATTGTCGGCCGTCGCTGTTGCAGAAGCTGGATGTTGGCGCGCCTTCTTCTTGACACGGTCACCAGGCGAAACGGGCTCTTAATGTGTACCAGCTAATGCTTCCCGTCCGCGACACCGTGTCAGAAACTATCTTAGCAAGTCGGGCGCAATTACATGCTGCCAAACCCCGAAAGTATGGCAACTCGCGGGAGCGTCATATAACACACCTGCTCCACCGCCCTACTCCAGCCAGACCCTATCTGACAGCGCTCCTTACGGAAGACTTAACACGACCAAAGATCCTAAACACTTTGGTTCTCTACACGACCTGTCGATGTAATCGTTCGATACCATAGTTTTCCCTAGGGAAGACCCAGCGTAAATATACACATAGTATTTACAAAACAAACCAATTATACATCGACATAAATGAATATATAAATATATATACCAAAAGTAAAACAATTACAATATGTAAAGACACAGAAATATCATATCTCCAGGTAACAGAATAAGGAAAAAAATTCATAGTACAATAGATGGAAATAGGAGGATATGCATTTCCAGCGTTACAAGCTGATCACAGGAAAGTTGGTTCCCCTTGTGAGAGGTCCATGACTAAGGAATTTATTGCTAGCGCACTCGAGCAGATGGAATTCCGATGGATTGCTTACGCGCTGCCTGCGATATGTAAGCTATTAGAGAATCTCAGACCAGAGGGCAGTGTTGACTGCAGTAGGAGCAGTGCCAGTAGAAATAAGTTGAAGCTAGCAGTCTGGTGTGTGGAGTTGGTGGGACCTGTCGTGGGGAGCGATGGCGGTGCCTGAGCGATGTAGTATAAGTTAAAAGCAGCCGCGCGCATATGTAGTTTGTTACAACTAAATTTGTACTATTGTTATATCAAGTCCCATGCCAACGTTTTAAAAAATCTTTTTATATTAATTTTTTTATGAAATTAACTTTTTGACAATCATTCATATGAATTTAAAGAATTTACTAATTTCTGCAATCCATGGTCATCCCGATTATCGTAAAGAAAAACCAGTTGTTTCCTTTTATACACAACAAATCTAGCGGCCAGCGTTCCACTGGGCTGTGACACAAAAATTTCTTATAGGAGCAGATATATACGCGTTATTCGGCGACTTCATTGAGGGAAGAATTTTCAATTTATTCAGAATGATCTTTCAGGCCCATGACGCAGCACTGCTGACGTCCAAATTCACCAGTTTAGATTCACAGTCAGTTAATTATTGAAAGGTTATATATGAGCCACATTTTTTTATTCGGAGATTAGTCACGTTATTATTGCGAGGGTACGGAATAATAAACTGTTGGAAGTTTACATAAAATGTGAATGATATAATAATTTTTTTTTCTGTTGGGAGGTTACACACTGATTAGCGACACGACACTAGCATTACAGATCTGCACATTAACTGCGGCTGTGGATATTCAGTACTGAGTAGCGCCACCACGTGCTGCAGTCAGAGCCGCTAGACGTCGTGGCTTGGAATCAAAGAGCGCTGGAATATGCCGCTGGGGAATACTCCGCAATACGGCTTGGAAGAGCGTCGACGAAGCATGAGATGTGGCTCCAGGAGGACCAGAACGAACAAGTTGTCGACCGACCACATCCCAGACATTTTCGATGGGCGACATGGCAGGCGAAAGGGCACGCCATAGAATCATTGGTACCCCGGCTTGTAATGGCGTCCACGAAGCATCAGATGTGGCTCCAGGAGTACCAGAACGAACAAGTTGTCGACCGACCACATCCCAGACATGTTCGATGGGCGACATGACAGGCGAAAGGGCACTCCATAGAATTAGTGGTACCCGTCGTTCTTCGAAGAAAGCTTGCACATTACTCGCCACATGCGACCGGGTGTCGTTCAGCTGAAATATAGCATGTGGAACGAACGGCCTGCGTCAGGGGCAGTACTTCGGACCTCAAAACTAGACTGATGTAGCGGTGAAAACTTCCCGTCTCCTCTATATGTCTTTTGTTACGTAACCTTCCCTTCTACAATAACCTATGAAACCTTCCCTTAGGATTTGTATCTCTTGCTTAATAATAACAAATGAAATCTTCCCTTTGAAATTAATTCTCTTTCTCAATCTTCGGATACAAATTAAAATGCTGCTTACTAGAAGTGATTTTCTGATTATTTCGACGAACCAGAGAAAGTGTCGTAGTCGTGGCCCTCAATCGTTACCTGCAATAACCCAAAACTGTTCCTTACCTTCTTTACTGTTACTGGATCCCCATCTGACTGCTACATCGAATTGCGACATGAATATACTTACTCCGTTTTACCGTACCCTATTAGCTGCTGGCGGGCTGTCATAATAAGTGGCTGTATTTATTACCAAAGCTGACGTTATTCTTTAATTGCAAAGCTGACGTTATTCTTTAATTAATTTGACTAAAATTACGTAATTCATAGTTAAACTTTTTCTTAACAACAATTAAATTTAGCCAAGTTTTACATTGATGGTTTTTGGGATGGATTATAATCAGTAATGCAATATAGCTGGCAAAAATTAATTATATTCCGAATGAACTGATTTTACAAACGTGCAAATGGGACTTACTTTTTACAATGATCTTACAACTAGCATTGCGCAAACATACTTACAGTCTTGAGTCTCTTAAAAAAATTATTCAATAATATTAGTTCCTCTTATGATAATAGTTACCTGCTGTCTCCGTTTATAATCCCTTGTAAATCGTAGCTGGTGACTGGCAGGCACACCGCTCTTCTGAACCTCTCGCTTCAGACCTGCTACGGACTCGCTTCACGTCTCGCTCACTACTGACTTCCTACGAACGCTAAGTGCGGTCTCTCCCGCCAACAATGTTTTCTGGTGCAGACAATCCCTGCTACCATATAAAATGTATCCATACGCGGTCTCTCCCGCCCTTTTTAAAATTATATCAATATGTGGTCTCTCCTGCCAACAAGGCTTTGGTGCAGACATTCCCTGCTACCACTATTATTTCCAACATGACAAATATTAATTATTCCTACTTAATCCTATTAATAAAATATAAACATCTTTAATAAATTGTGGTTTCACAATAGACAATAGAGATATACACGTCTCACAGCGATAACTGTTCAGGTTGCCCTCCAGACGTAGGAGCCACAATCGCGAGTTATAGACAATTACGCTCGAAACCATCACACTTGGCGTTTGTCTGCTATGCTGCTCAACAGAACGGCCCACCCGACAGTGCTTATCGCGGCGTTGTCGAAAACACTACATTTTACCACTCACCACGCCACTGTCGCCGTTCACGTGCTCAGTGCTGTCTGCGGCGCTGGTGGGTTCTGGTCAGTGGAAGCCGACGAAATCGTGTGATTTCCACCAGCCCAGCCTATAGAGGGCGTCGAATCGTCAGCACAAGCATGCCACACCCGTTTCAGTGCTCCAACGTCGCGCCAGCACTGTGGATCAAGCGGACAAGACGGCGGCCATCTCGTGGTGTGGGCTCACTGTGTCGTCCAGTATCCCGTCAGCGCTGTATGCGGCCCTCTTTTCTTCACTGGTTCCACGTAGCCCTCACTGTTGAAACACCTACCTTCGACAAACCGCAGTGTCACGGAACGACAGACGTACATCCCAGAGACAAATCCTCTGCCCCGCTCGAGGGCACTTAACATGCCGATAATCGTCCTGTGATGTCGGCAGGGCATAATAGCACTTAGCTACGCGTTTCCACTTCATATGGATCCTCCGCACCGACTGACCATTGGGTAACACTGACCTACTCGGTCACAGTAAAGAGGGCGTTGTAGGGGGTATGTAAAATCCACATCTCTGACATTTACAGTCACTTATTATGGTTCCACTGTTCTACGCACCATCTTATTGTGGCGTATTAGAGACCAGTACTTCTGAGTGTTGAATTTTTTACAAACAATAATGTACGTGTATAACGTTTGGGACACGAACCTTTCGTGGTCTCCAACTCCGGGGCTGAGCGATCCAAGCACGTACATGGATAGCTCAGTCAGTAAAACACGTGCCCGTGAAAGACAAGGGTCACAGTATCGTATCCCAGTCCAGCATACACCGTTAATCTTCCACGAATTTTCAAATCAGTGCGCACTTCGCAACAGGGTGAAAATTCATTCTGAAAACGTTACAGAGCACATGAGAGCAGATTCTACTGCAGTTTACAGCAAAAGCAGCTTCACGGTACAAGCGAAACGCTTCGCTGCTGGTAGGTAGCTATTTGTGGCACCCTCACGCCGAAACGTTTTCCTCCATGCCAGCATTCACCGGAGATGTGCCACATGTTGACTTAACGTGCGAGGTGGTCTGATGACATTTACATAACCTAGTAACTACAGACTCAGCCTCATACTAAATGAAAGCTGTAAAACCCCTGAATGCCTCCTGGCCACCATTATCAAAGCCTTGTTACGTCTAGGGCTAGTCCCCGATTAGCAATCACTTTTTCCAGCCCATTTTTCTCACTCCCATTCTCAGATGTAGTGGTCCAGCCGCAGTAGCTCTCATCCCTCCACGCACTTCTCCCATCCTAATGGCAATTACTGCAAGTTGACCAGTATCATCATCAGTATCACAGCAACAGCCAGGTCATCACAATGTAACTTTTTCAGTAATTATACTCTACATTGTATTTAAATTCCATTACTTTATTAATAAACTATGTAAATTTTTTACATATCGCTGGGGCGAACCACAACCATATCGCTGATGGCATCTCATGGTGGCTGCTACGGCAAGAAAGGAAGAATGAATTGTTTGTTGGTGTTAATAACGACCATCCTCCTTTACCTCCTCTGCATTACTGCAGATGAAGTGTCACTGAGCACATTTGTTCTGTGCATGCAGTACGAGTACACGTGAGGCGCCTAGTTGTTTCCACTGCACTGTGTAGAATACGAAGGTTCTGTTGTACTTCACTAACCTGCTGTCTTCAAGTTGATGTCCCCAGCGCAGAAAACAGCACGCAAGTCGTAGGTTCTGTACCTTGAGGCTGAAACTTTTAGCGAGGTTCTGTTCTGAAATAATGTATCAATTCCTTGGGATGCCACTCGCGTATTTTAATATAGCCACACGATAAGACTACATGATCTTAATACAACACCTTCTGATACAGCAAAGTACATGATCAAACACAATGTTTACGAAAACGTATCTTTACACTATTTGTGGCTCGTGTCTGTGCCTCATGACTACCGGAGTGAATCTTTCAGTACTGAATTCTGGCAAACACATCTTGCCACAGACTACATGACTGTACATCTCGACTGCCTAATCCAAAGTGACGAACAAGAACTTAAATAAAAATTGAAAAATAAACACATCCTACGACAGACAACATGTATGTTCGTCTCGACTGCCTAATCCAGAGTGATGAACAGCCCGAAACACTTCGCGCGCCATACCAGAAAAGTCGTGACCCGAACGCTTCTGAAGTGCTTCGTCTGCAATTTCATCAGTCTTTTGTTTTTGAAAAAAATGGTTCAAATCGCTCTGAGCACTACATGATTTAATCCATGCCCGAGGCAGGATTCGAACCTGCGACCGTAGCGGTCGCGCGGTTCCGGACTGTAGCGCCTAGAACCACTCGGCCACCGCGGCCGGCTTTGTTTTTGATATAAATTGTTTTTAATAATTCTAAAATGACTGACTGATAGTCAGCTGTTGAGAGATATTTATATTAAAAAGTGAAGTCATTCCAATGAGTAGTTTAACTAATAATAATGAATATACTTTAACGTTTTGGTGCCCTTGCTTCGAACACAGCAACCAATCACAGAGCAGTGGCATTATGCAAGCGGTCTTCCTCACGGGAATGGTACCGAATCTAACATCTGTCACAGGTACCTCACACCACATTTCGTCATCTACATACTTCTTGCATCTCCACTGCTCTGGGAACAGCTTCTTGGAGCCTAATATGATGGCTGACTAAGCCAGAAATGTTACACCACTCCCTCCCGCATTTGTGGAAAAACCACGAAAGCAATTGCTGTGCTTGCTGTGGTATATATAGACAATATATACACAGATATACCTAGAATAATGCTACAATTTAATATGATGGAAATACTTTACGTAACAAGGTCACATCAGATATTTACATTCATAAAGTCACAAAATAACTACAGAAAATTTAAAAGAAGTAAACCAAAGGAAATGCATACAATTTTATAACTCTTCCTACGGCATATCCCATTAGTATGGGAATCTATTAGATGAATGTCACAGGGGACCAAGCTACACTAGTCTCAAGACACTTCACTCCCTGAACGAACCGAACTCACCGCTTGTCTCGCGAAATAAGCACACGTAGAAGTTCAGTATCAGTTTGAAGAACGGTAGAACACGAAATGGAAACTAATTTGTAGCAACTGTACCAGCGTATTGGTGGTAGTGAGATAGTGGTAACTGTCGTTATGACGCTGTATGTAATATTAGAGCTTTGATTTTTGGTGCTAGAATTGGTAAATGGTACGAAGAGTGTGCCCTGTCGAAATGTGCCTACGGTATATTATGGACGATACGGAATGGAGGCATGGAAGGACATATTACTACAGGCGAAGCGGAAAACTGAGCCTGAAGGCATTAGGAACCAAGAGGATTTAGGTCTTCAAGTTTATGGTGTGCAGTACAGTTAGTTCGTGGAACGGCTGTAGTAAGCCGAGGGAACATTTCTGTTCATTCTTCATAATGTGTGTACACCATGAGACGCTTACTACGCTTACAACGATATGCAGAGGTAGTCAATGGCGAGTCAGTCTCAACCATCGGTTCTATCTCAGAGTCTGGCAAGATTAATAAATGTTGGGTGGAGTCGTGCCGCAAGGCTCACAGTAAATACCGCCCCATCCCATTCACCCCTACTATACGACTACCCTTCCGACATCATCAAAGGTTCAAGGTGTTGAAGTTAGCGCTGCAATAGTTCGGCCTACTGTGCCACAATACCGCACAATTAGATAAACATTTGTGTTGTGAGCTGGTCGTACAAGACGTGTAGTATTATCACGTTATAACTATCCTTATGACATGGTTGGCCATTACCATACAGATGGACCCCAAATTTTTATGAATCCCAGAAACGCAGAGGTATTGTTTCAGGTAAGAAATACAGGCACGGGCGTACGATTTTACAACGTGATACTGCCCGAAGAGAAACCCCTTGCTTCACGAAGTCGGTCAGTTTCCTTAGTATTAACAGGGATGCAATGAACCAGGTGTGCATCAAGGACGAGAATTACCCTTCATTCTAATCGGTGACTCTTCTGTGTCAAGGTGCTAACCCCAATTTTTCTGAGCAATCGTACGTTTGGAAGACAACATATTCGCCAAACCATACTGTATCATTACGAATTTAGTTCACAATTACAATACATTACAGCAGGCTGCATTTATGCGGCTATTGATATCTGATTTCTCATCTACGTCGGCACAAAAAGACTTACAGATCAACCTTCTGTGTGTGGCCGAGTCATTAATTCTGATTGTAATATTTTGGTTGTATCTCACAACATTTTTGACTTCTGAAGTGTCGTGGGGTGTATTATCGAATTTACTCTGGATGTATGCAGACCATACTCACCGCAAATTACACGACCTTCTATATTTAGCCTGCTGTTACTCTGGGTTAATAACAAGAAATCATCAACATACGCAATTACTGCAAAAACGTTTTGCTTTAAGCTATTCAAAATGGATGTAGGTTAATTCAGGAAATATACGCCCAAGGGTTGACCTCTTACGCTGGTCTTTGGAGTTTATTTTAGTCACATATCTGTTGGGACTAGACGGAGTAACCTTTTTATGCGCACAGTAGCGTGCAACTCTCAGCCAACGAAATTTTCATCCGCACAAATGAAGAGAACTTCTAAAGGGGGTTGTAGGCACCAAATATAACTTATAATTCATAATAGCTACGACATATTGCGCCTCTGAATCCTGCACCAACTCTAGCGCGTGTTTAGTGGCATCCCTAGTAGATTTCCTCTTCATGAAGGTATTATGAACGTCGTCTATTGCAGTTGCGCTTCTGTGAATTCAAGGCTTCTTATTTACTACTTTTAGAAAGTTTTGCCATGTGCATTTAGTAGGCAGATGAATTTATAAGATTTTACCTTGGGATAAGTCACCCACTGAATGACCAGTTTAAATTCGGAACAGAGGCTGGACATAATGTTTCAATATTTGGGCAGGAATGTCAAGAAGACTTTGCTCCTTATTAGTTTTCAATGTGCTACGGATCTCCCGATTCTCTTTGTCATCAATGGGATTGACAGCGCAGTTGTTCTTATCGACGAATAATGTAAGACACCATTGCCTGTGTCAGATTTATAGGTAAGTCACGGACCATACACAAGAACCTCAAGAAGGGAATGACATACATCGAGGTGGGAGACCAGATCCCAGTGATCTTTCCGCGACCGATTTGTCTGTCGCACACGAGGAATATCGACAGCTGTGGCCCTGATTCGCACGTCATTGGCCGGTGCCAGCGAATGAGACCAGGCAACACCGACTCAAAGGAAGGCCTCGGCGCTTGTTGGTGACGTCACGTCAGCTAGGTACGGCGAACGCCAGGTCTGTTACAGGCAGAAAATCCTGGGCGTGCTTATCACTATAAATCTCTTATTTTTGGACACAACGTTTGATATTGTTTTGGAGTCTGCAGTTTTACTTAGATGAAAGATTTTCTTACTATCGTAAAGCTACAAATGAAGATCATAGTTCTGTATTACTGAATCCTATCTAAACAAACGTAGATCAATATGAGAAGACGCTTTGCCCCATTGCAAGCTTCGGAAATTTTACATTCAAGTAACTATATTTAATTGATCCATTTTGCTATCGAAACTTACCCCAACCCCCTTGCAAGAAAATCGTTTCTTTTATTTATTTATTTACTTTAGTTTGACATCGTCACTGGAAATGTGAACTAATTTACATGTGTAAGTGTCCAACTGTTGCCAGTCATTAGATTACAGTCGTTTTCAACGAAAGGAATTCCAAACAGGAAACAAAATAGCTTCCTACATCGAAAATATTCCTGAGCTTAAACTTTTTTAAACATTAACACTAGAAAAGATAAATATTCCCTCTTGTAACGGAAAGGAGAAACTTTATCAGATAAAAAATTTTATTTGATAAAACAAGTATCTCACTTTTGCCTCTTCTTCTGTCCCCCACCCCCTCCCCCAACGTGTACAATTGCAAGATATTTCATTAACATTCAGTG
The DNA here is from genome assembly GCF_023864345.2 of Schistocerca serialis cubense. Taxonomy (NCBI): domain Eukaryota; kingdom Metazoa; phylum Arthropoda; class Insecta; order Orthoptera; family Acrididae; genus Schistocerca; species Schistocerca serialis. Next base: position 68,347,301 of record NC_064644.1, read on the forward strand.
CTCCTCACCCCACAGTCAACCAAGATATCTAAAGAAGAGCACCAATATGTTTACAGCATCTCGTAAAAGCAGCCCAGTACAAACGTAACTCCCTCAGATTTACAAATAAGGTAAAGAACCACGAATTCTGTTGCTGCTGGACCATGAAGTTGTTTCTGTATGTCAATCCTTAAAACAGGTGGAAATTTAAGTTCAGGAGTACACTATTTGTTGAGGAGTGTAACGAATTGCACAATAAATTGATTGCAGAAATCTCGCAGAACAATGTGTGTTGGTCAACTACCGCTAATAGTTTGACATTTCCCTGTGTCAGGGAGGGAGACACCACCATATGAGTATGCCTGCAGCAGACCTGGCGTTCGCCGTGCCTGGCTGGCGTGACGTCACGAACAAGCGCCGAGGCCTTCCTTTGAGTCGGTGTTGGACCAGTGCGTCGCACAAAGTAGCAGACTTGTGGTCGGTCGTCCTCCGATTTAAGTCTGTGTACTGGCTGGTTTGGAGAGGCAGTTGAACTGATCAAATGGAGGCGCTCGGTGCTTTGTTGAGCCGCACTGACCGGAGCTTCTTCTTCCCTGGCGGTGCACAGATGAGTTCCAAGGAAGTTGCGACCTGTCAGTTAGTGACCTGGATTCGACCAGCTGAGCACTATACATACTTGCGGCACTAGACGCAGCATGGAATTATCTTGTTTTCTCAACGAGTTGCGTTTGTTCTCGGTGAGCGTCGGTTTTGGCATTGTTCGAAGGTTTCTGTCTCTTCATCGAAGTTCGTTGCTTTCTGGTGTCTTGGTTAAATACACCTTGTATTATCTGATCGTAGTGTGTAGTCGCTTAAGATAAACGTTTTGCATCTGTAGTTGGAACCATGCATTGTGAGGCGTCGTGTTCCTGTGCAAGAATTTAAGTGTCAGGTTAAGCCTACCAAATAATAACTATCATGATTTGTGTGACTTTTTTTCCTGCTTATTTGTGTGAAGTGTCCATCCGGTAGCAACTTTTATTTTATTTCTATGTTTAACTGTATTGTAAATTACATCACGGCCGCGATCGTTACACCCTGTGATACGTCCTTTTGTGTATACTACGTGCAATTCTTTCTATAGTGTCTTGTTCTGTTATTTAGCGTAAATTGCCAATCGTCCCACCATACAGGTATCTTATTAAATTGTTTTGCATTTTTTTATCTTCTGATGACTTCACTAGACGATTAGCGATAGCATCATCTGCAAGAAACCTAAGACAGCTGTTCATGTAGTCTCCTAAATCGATTGTATAGATAAGGAATAGCAGAGAGTGTATAACATTGCCTTGGGGTACGGCAAACATCACTTTTGTTTTACTCGATGGCTGATCGTCAGTTACTACGAACTGTGACCTTTCTAACAGGAAATGACGAATCCAGTCTCGTAACTGACACGATGTCTATATGCACACAATTTGATTATAAGCTGCTTGTGTGGTACAGTGTCAAAATCCTTCTGTAAATCTAGAAATAAGGAATACATTTGAAATCGTTTGTCAGTAGCACACAACACTTCGCGTGAGTAAAGAGCTAGTTGTGTTTCACAAGGACAATGTTTTTTAAGTCAGTGTTGACTGCTTGTGAATACACCGCTCTCTTCATTGTAATTCATAATGTCTAACACAATATATGTTCCAAAATTCTTCTACATATCGCCGTTAGTCATATGGGCTTCTAATTTAGTGGATTACTCCTATTTCTTGTCGATCGAATATAAATTATGCTCATGTACCGTTTTTTTCTTTCTTCGAATTTCGTTGTACAGAAAGTAATTAAATAGTAAGACATTCAAAATTATTCAAAAATAGTAATTTTCGCCGTAATACTTTCATTAACAAATCAATGAAAACAGCAAGCATTCTTCAAATGAGTATTCCGTTCTTTGGAGAGCAGACTACAGAATCCTCTTACTCTCTTGCATCGCTTTCCTTGGTAGAACGGAATTCTGGGTAGCTTATGTCATAGTACGAATTCGTAGAACAGCAAACTCATTTAATGAAACCTGCTTCCTAAACAACCAAACTCGATTTTTCAGATGTTATACGGGAAAACGCAGCTCGTTGGGATTCAGAGGGAATCTTTCTTCAAAAAAAATGGTTCAAATGGCTCTGAGCACTATGGGACTCAACTGCTGAGGTCATTAGTCCCCTAGAACTTAGAACTAGTTAAACCTAACTAACCTAAGGACATCACACACTTCCATGCCCGAGGAAGGATTCGAACCTGCGACCGTACCGGTCACGCCGCTCTAGACTGTAGCGCCTAGAACCGCTCGGCCACAACGGCCGGCTTATGGGACTGATGACCTCAGCGGTTGAGTCCCATAGTGCTTAGAGCCATTTTAAGCATTTGAACTAATCAAAATCAGTGATTAACAGGTGTGATGATCCCCTTGTCAGTTTTCCGCTCCATGCTATCTCAGACCAGGGATACGCTGTTGCTTACAGTTAAAAATATACCTTTAACTAGTCATCGCAAACGAGCGGCTTACGCATGAAAAATATTTACTGATCAGAACTGGTTTCGACTGCAGTGTACCGTTAATCGGGTCTGTAGCCCGAAGAGTCCGTACTTGGATAGAGTTCTGACCGCAACTTTTTCCGCCTGCACCCAGTTCCGTCGCTTTCGTTACGTGGGGCAATATTCCGGGCCGGAAACTTGCCGGCGCGCCTTTAATTAGCGGTATCTGTTATTGGTGGGCCTTGTCGGCAAGTTTCGACAGCTGGTGTACAGCGGGGCGCAGCCCGCAACCGCCACTAATTATTTGCGCAGCAGCCGTCGCAACAAACACGGCACTCCCTGCCGGGCGCCGGCGTGCGAGGCCCGTAACAGGCGCCGCGCGCTCTCCCCGCGGCAGGGGCCCGCAAACCCACCCACCACCACCAGGTCCCCCACCTCTTCTCGCCGCAACACGCTTCTGCACATCACATTGACGTCAGACCAGTTCCATAACATATTGGTTTCCTGCGAGTTACGGAAAAGGCACGAAAGCAGCAGCAGTAGCTCGAGGAGAATATGAGGAATTTTCTCAGACGTTTACGCTACTGGCCATTAAAATTGCTACACCAAGAAGAACTGCAGATGATTCATTGGACAAATCTATTACACTAGAACTGACATGTGACTACATTTTCACGCTATTTGGGTGCTTCGACACTTTTGGCCGAGCGGTTCTAGGCGCTACAGTCTGGAACAGAGCGACCGCTACGGTCACAGGTTCGAATCCTGCCCCGTGCATGGATGTGTGTGATGTCTTCAAATGGCTCTGAGCTCTATGGGACTTAACTTCTCAGGTCATCAGTCCCCTAGTACTTAGAACTACTTAAACTTAACTAACCTAAGGACATCACACACATCCATGCCCGAGCCAGAATTCGAAATTGCGACCGTAGCGGTCGCACGGTTCCAGACTATAGCGCCTAGAACCGCTCGCCCAGCGCGGCCAGAGTGATGTCCTTAGGTTAGCTAAGTTTAAGTGGTTCTAAGTTCTAGGGGACTGATGACCTCAGATGTTAAGTCTCATAGTGCTCAGAGCCCATTTGAACCAATTTGGGTGCATAGCTCCTGATAAATCAGTACCTAGAATATCCACCTCTGGCCGTAATAACGGCCTTGATACGCCTGGCCATTGAGTCAAACAGAGCTTGGATGGCGTGTACAGGTTCAGCTGCCCATGCAGCTTCAACACGATACCACAGTTCATCATGAGTAGTGACTGGGGTATTCTGACGAGCCATTTCCTCGGCCACCATTGACCAGACGCTTTCAGTTGGTGAGAGATCTGGAGAATGTGCTGGTCAGGGTAGCAGTTGAACATTTTCTGTATCCAGAAAGGCCCGTACAGAAACTGCAATATGCGGTCGTGCATTATCTTGCTGAAATGTAGGGTTTCGCACGAATCGAGTGAACGATATAGCCACGAGTCGTAACACATCTGAAATGTTACGTCCACTGTTCAAAGTGCCGTCAATCCGAACAAGAGGTGACCGAGACGTGTAACCAATGGCACCCCATAACATCACGCCAGGTGATACGCCAGTATGACGATGACGATTACACGCTTCCAATGTGGGTTCACCGCGATGTCGCCAAACACGGATGCTACCATCATGATGCTGTAAACAGAACCAGGATTCATTAGGAAAAACGACGTTTTGCCATTCGTGCACCGAGGTTTGTTGTTGAGTACACCATCGCTCGCGCTCCTGTCTCTGATGCAGCGTCAAGGGTAACCGCAGCCATGGTCTCCGAGCTGATAGTCCATGCTGCTGCAAACGTCGTCGAACTGTTGGCACAGATGCTTATTGTCTTGCGAAAGTCCCCATCTGTTGACTCTGGGATCGAGACCTGGCTGCACGATCCGTTACAGCCATGCGGATAAGATGCCTGTCATCTCGACTGCTAGTGAAACGAGGCCGTTGGGATCCAGCACGGCGTTCCGTATTACCCTCCTGAACCCATCGATTCCATACTGTGCTAACAATCATTGGATCTCAACCAATGCGAGCAGCTATGTCGCGATACGATAAACAGCAATCGCGTTAGGCTACAATCCGACCATTATCAAAGTCGGAGACGTGATTGAACGAATTTTTCCTCCTTACACGACTCATCACAAGAACGTTTCACCAGGCAACGGCGGTCTACTGCTGTTTGTGTATGAGAAATCGGTTGGAAACCTTCCTCGTGTCAGCACGTTGTAGGTGTCGCCACCGGCGCCAACCTTGTGTGAATCCTCTGAAAAGCTAATCATTTGCATATAACAGCATCTTCTTTCTCTCGGTTAAATTTCGCGTCTGTAACATGTCATCTTCGTGGTGTAGCAATTTTAATTGCCAGTTGTGTAGCAGGTTCTTTTAACGAAATATCCTACACAGAAAACTCGAACCGAGAGATGCTGTTGCAGCTACAATTGTCGTCGGCGTAGTCGTCGTGGGGGGGGGGGGGGGGGGAGCGGGGGGGGGGGGGTTGTCTGCCTCCGCCAAAGAGAAAACATTTTAAGCACTCATTTTGTAATGCGAACATTTCCTAATTTTCTTGACAACAAAGTAGTTTGAAAACTGCGAGCCTCGAAAATGGCCGTAAGTACTAGATAATCACAAGCTGTGTTATGCAAACGATACTTCTCAAATTTCTTGTCTGAAGGATAGACCACATGGATTGGACTGTGGCCTTACCGGCAGCAGGAAAGTTGCCAACCCGACACACCGTCACAGCGAGGAAGTACTTGCTGCCAAAAACAAATGTGACACAGTTCGTGAGTCCACAGCTAGGGAAGGAAGAAAAGACCTCAAGCTAAATAAAGCAAGTCAGGGAGAGAACAAATAAATTACAGAAAGACCGACATTTTCTGAAAGTTGGTGGAAATGGACGTAAGTGTCCTCACACATACAGTCACAGTTTATAGACCTGCGTTTCTGGTTGCCCCATAAAATGAGAGTAAAATTCGAAATTATGTCTCGTAAGTTAGAACGCTGTCAAACTTGTGTTTGTTCATATAACACTTCGTAAATGAAATGCACGATTCATGCATTTTTGGTTCAGTGACTTTTCTAATGAAATCTTCGCATGAATTGAAATTGTTTCGGATGTTATGCAAAGTGGTGCAAATGGCTCTGGGCACTATGGGACTTAACAGCTGAGGTCATCAGTCCCCTATAAATTAGAACTGCTTGAACCTAACTAACCTAAGGACATCACACACATCCATGCCCGAGGCAGGATTCGAACCTGCGACCACCGCTCTGCCACCGTGGCCGGTGGATGTTATGCAATAGCAGTGTACTAATCAATAATGTAAACAAGGAAAATTAAGAATAGCTTTTCCTTATAACTTAAGCAACGAATGGCAGTGTTATCATAAAATATACTGTACCTGGAATAGTGCTATAAACACACTACATTACTTATTCATATCATTTACGAACCACTTATTTTCGAATAATGCGAAACTGAATCCTTGGCGATCCAGTACTGTGAACTTGGAGGCAGAATCTAGACTGATAGTAGCCTACATAGTCAACAAAAAATTTTTCGGAAAGTGTGTATATTTCCCTTTTATTCTGCCCCCTCTCTCTTCGCATTGACTGAGATGTCAATAATAAAAATTTTGGAAATCACTACAAACTTCTTCCCCTACCACGGAACGGACACCTGAACTGGAGATGAAGAACAGAGAGAAATGTTCTCGCAGAGCCATTTTGGTGGAGCGAGATCAAATACTCATTCACCATCAGAGCACTAACGATGGGACTTTGGTAGACTTGTAACACACACAAAAAGCCTATTTTCTAAGTACTCTTCCTCCTTTTCCTCAACAACTACTTACGACGAAGGGTTTGTCATCTAGGAGATTCAGCCAGGGAATAGCGGGTCGTTTTGACTAAAGGTAAAGTGCTTGCCTCCAGACCGAGACTTCGCGGGATCGAATCTCAGTCGGACCACGCACATTTTCGATCTGCCTACAATCCAGTCTTCACATCACAAAGATCCGAGCAGTTGCCAGAAAGGACAGGTTGTTCGGATTCCACGTCACATTATTGAACCCCATTCTTCGGTTCAAAAAAATTGTTCAAATGGCCCTGAGCACTATGGGACTCAACTTCTGAGGTCATCAGTCCCCTAGAACATATAACTACTTAAACCTAACCAACCTAAGGACATCATACACATCCATGCCCGAGGCAGGATTCGAACCTGTGACCGTAGCGCCAAGAACCGCTCAGCCACCCCGGCCGGCATTCTTCGGTTCGATAATCGGGTTAGCTAAGGGATACACATGTGATAAAGAGGACTTCATAGATTAGCAACAGGTCATTGAGTCACAAAAAATCCAAGAAAAGACAAGCGGTGCAACGTCCATGAACAGCGACTATGCGTTATTTTTAAATTGCAGCATTAGCCACTTTCCGCCATTTATCACTAAGCTCTGTGCAGAAAATACCACACAGTCATACACACGTCTGCAAGGGTAGAATGCATGTATGAGTTCAGAGTTGATAAAAGACTGACTCTAGCATCCTGGAATATCGTTGGCTCGTAACCTGAAATACAAGATGTAATTAAATTTCGAGAATAAGTGTCGTATTTCTTACGACACCATAATTTAGCTCGTAATTTTCTGATTCACTTGATACCAGAAAAACTAAATGCATTGATTCCATGCGATGAACGTCCTCGAGTTGTAGTTGACTGAATTTAAACACTACTATTGTTAGTTGCCTAGCAGTGCGCACGAAAATGTCTCTTAAAATTCGCTAATAATTCGAAAATATAATATCAAGTTTAAAGCTACTTTCTCAGTCCTAGTTTGGTGGCTGTAATTTTAGGTATTACAATATCTCAGTTAACAGTTACTTTTTAAACAATAATACAGACAATAAACTTTCACTTTGATTACTCTCCAGTCCATCAGACTCTGTTTTGCAACTTACAGAGAATGGTAAATAATACAACCATCGCAGAGCCGAATCGCCGAATTCATCAGTATATCTGGAAAAGATGTGATAACGCTAGGACCTTTTGAAATCTTCGCCTCAGTTCGTCGAATATTTGTTATAAATTACTTAAAGTAAGATTCCTTCATCCAGTTATGTCTTTATTTGCCTTGTAGCGCTGCTGTAATTTCTCATTTACATCTAAGAACCACTATGATGTTATGGATTCATAGCTGCTATATTTGGCAACGCATTAATTTTATACCACAATGGGCATCTAAGCAGTCACTTATCACAAGTCTGCAACGCTTCATGTGATAGATTGGTTAACGTGAAATAATACTGCCGTCCCAATGAAACGCTGTATTCTAATATTTATGGCAGAATAATGTCACAGTTGTCATAATAACGATCATTATTACCACACATACGAAAATACACAAACAGTACCAGTATTATAATAATAATCAGATTTCGTAGATACACGAAAAGCTGAACCATCCAATATCGTAACCGCCATTTTTTGAGTGTTGCTGTATTCTTGGTAATCGGTAGCATGTCCCTAGATTTGTTTCAGGTGCCAACTCATGGAGAAATATGTTTCAGACATTCACAGTTAGATGGCCCACGGTCTTTGTGCCAAGCTGTGCTTCCCTCTGTACTTCCAAGTGCCATGGAGAAGGTCTTCAGTAATAAGCTAAAGCACAGTTTTTGTTATAATCAGACGGCATATAACCTTTCATTTTTATCAATAAAGTGCCAGTGTATTGGAAGAAATAACGTGAATTTCAAAAATAGTAAAGAAATTTAGAGAAGGGGACAGACAAAACTACATGTGTCCGAAAAATGTTAAGAAGAGCCAATTCTTCCTCAATAGTACAGGTGTTATGCAATAAAATTTGCGACCTCTGATCTCAAGAATGGAATCGTGTGAGACACAAAAGTAAAGACTGAAGTTTATTTCTTGAATTTAATTTTGTTATTCTCTTGAAAAATTTAAAAGATATGTGGAATGGCTTTTGTTGGTTACAGTTTCACTATTTCAAACATAACAAGTGTTTTTCCGTAGTTGAATTATCACAAATGAAAATTGGTGTCCTATTATTATTGTCACTTGAAACAAAAACTTTGTTTTTGAACTTACAACCAGTCATCTCCCTTGTATGGAACTTGGAACGTCTTTAATAAATTATTTATTTTCTGTGTCCCTCTAAAGCATGACTTTGTGGTGTCAGACTACCCTCTCAGTTATGTGGATACAATAAAGTTATGTACTAAAAGACATTTCTTAATTCTCCTGCAAATGTGAGATTTCGCATTTAGAACGTTCGGTTTCCACAATTCATATGTCTCTCTTTGCCACCATGTTAATCTTCTGTAAAAATACTATGTAATTACATAGATTGTATACTTTTTTTTAGATTTTACACAAAACAATTTGTTCGTCGGAAGAACAAAGTTACTTACTTTCTGCAGTTGCGACGTATCCAAATCTGATGGCTTCTTTTTATTTGTTAAACCAAACCAAAAGCCGGCCGAAGTGGCCGTGTGGTTCTAGGCGCTGTAGTCTGGAACCGCGAGACCGCTACGGTCGCCGTTTCGAATCCTCCCTTGGGCATGGATGTTTGTGATGTCCTGAGGTTAGTAAGGTTTAACTAGTTCTAAGTTCTAGGGGACTAATGACCTGCGAAGTTGAGTCCCATAGTGCTCAGAGCCATTTGAACCAAACCAAAATGACGTAGTTAGGCCCTACTGATATTTTCCTACTTTTTTCTGGGTACTGCCACTGTCAAAATACTTCAGTTTTCTATTTCGATGATGTGTGTGTTGAAGTAAATGAACTGTGTGTCGTAATCTGTGGTGTCTTTCCTCCAACTGCAGACTACGCAAATATATGTTATTACGTGCAGTGACAGAGATATCGGAGCGAAAATGGACAACAGCTTCTTCAGACAGTTGATGAAGAACGGAAGTCGTAAAAGGAAATCTGTACAGGGTTTGGTATTGTTTATCTCTACTCTGACATTTAAAAATAGTGAAAAAATTATGGGTATGTCCGATCCATTGAGAAAATAGATAATTGCTAAGCTTGAAGATATAAAGAATGCTTTGCTTATTTGATTTACATAAGCCATAACCATCTGGTGAATTTGCAAAACATATGGGTACTGAATCTTATGAAATCCAGCTGCTTAAGAACGTTCCAAGAAAGGCAATGGCACAGAGTTGAAAAATGTTTACGAGGATGTTAGTGATGATTCACGTGCTGTGGCTACCTATTAGTAAATGTCCACTTTGCTTTCAACACCAGATATATTGAACACCAACGGAACTTAATCATTTTGCCACTGATTTTCCAATAAAACATTACCATTTAATGGACAATTGTATTCAGATGGAGTTAAAAACTGAGGAAAGAATAGCAATATTGGCAGGATACAATCTCAGATGGATCTGTAAAACTGTATTTGTCACTGAAGAATTTTTAAACGGTGATTTTTAAATATATGAGAACCTTAACAACAGACTGTACGATGATATACAAAGCGACGATAAACTCTTGTCAGAGATCTGCTGAGTGGTGGCTTCATTTTGTCACAATGTTTCAATGAGTTTCTTACCCATCATCTTCAGACGGTCTAACTTCGACTGAAGATGACTGGTCGGACTTCGCCTGAAAATGATGAGTACCAAACTCAATGAAACGTTGCAACAAGGTGATGTCACTATTCACCTGATCACCTGACAATATCTTATCACTGGAACACGCTGAGAAAGCCTTCAGTCATTTGTATGGTATAAAAAGGGTATATGATGGCTGCTGGACTCGGAAATTGGGTTCTTATTTGCAGTAAACAAGTTTGAAGAGGAATGTGTAACGTAGTAACGTAAGGTGGCGTGGTCTCCTGACCTTCATTTCTTACATATTCCGTCCTCGCAATCGTACTCTGCACACCAAGACGCTTCATTCGAACCCAAACTCGATAAGGTAGAGTCAATTTTGAATGAATTCATATAAGCGATATACATATCTGATAGTGGCCGAGCGGTTCCAGGCGCTACAGTCTGGAACCGCGCGACCACTACGGTCACAGGTTCGAATCCTGCCTCGTTCATGGATGTGTGTGATTTCCTTAGATTAGTTGGATTTAAGTAGTTCTAAGTTCTATGGGAATGATGACCTCAGCAGTTAAGTCGCATAGTGCTCAGAGCCATTTGAACCATTTTGTTTTGCAAAAATGATAAGTAAATCGCAAGTGCGCACCGAGTTTGAAAAAAATTCGAGCCTGGTGTACACAACATGATGTCCACAGGAATTTTCGTTCTAAAGAGGAAAGCAGCCCACTGGGAAGACCATCCCTTAAGAGGGCTGGATCAACAACGTACCTACTTCTGCCAAAGCGACCGCCCAGAGGGAAGACAGCTTTTGCCGGAGCGAATGGATAACGACCCCCGTGTTTGACTTAAAAGCAAATTCCGCTACATTGTGTGGGAGCGTCCAGAAGACGCATTTTTTTCATGGACCGACTGCGTAGTTACAGAGTTCTCACAGAAAGACAATATACGACTAACGGAGATGCTACAGATTTCCGCATTGGCCGACTTAAACGAAACATCATTCTCCCGTTTAAAAGAGCAACGCTGATTGGCGAAATATTTATGACGCAAAGAGTCAGAGGAGGCAGCGAATTATGTACCCTTCCAACGTTTCCAGAAAAAGGGGCCGTTCTGTTCTCGCTCTTGGAGTGGTAACACGTAAAGAGAGTGAGTGCGCTGGTACATGTATGCAAAGAGCGAGGAACAAAGTCTCTCCTCAGTACTTCACTTGGGGAGCACCTCTGTCATTAGTGAATAGGAGTGACACTCTATATTGGATCGCTCGCAATTAAGCATTTTTCACTATGTTGGCTGTTACATTTATTGTGCGGTGTGAACGCAGACAGAGTACTAGTTAAACGCCTATGAGCAAGTATTGAGTGGCATTGCGGTGGACTGGTTATCTGACCGTAGTACCACGCCAATAGTTAGACTAGGGGCGGATAGGAGTCCTCGACTTCATGAAGCGGTAGGGAGAGTTTGATTGGTGAAGGACAATCCAGACAGAAAGAGATAGTTGTGTTATTTGTCAGCAGCGAGAGACGCAGGCAGCAATCGTATGCAAGCGCCATCTATCCTCCATAACAGTACACTCCATTACGACAGCCTTGATCATACCTAGAAAAGTTATTCAAATTGTGTAGGCGCGGCTCTCAGCCATTCTGCCGAATAAATAACATTCTTAAAGAAAAAGGAGAAAAGAACCTTTCAATATTTTTAAAATAAAAGCATTCCTATCCATAAGAGGCAATCTACTGTTCCGAAAAGAGCCCGGAAATCTATTATTATTTTATACGAAAAAGTTTTACTTGAATTCTCAGAACTTTTTTCTTTCGTTTAATGATTTCCTTACACTAACTAGCAACACTCCCCTACCCAAGTATCCCACTAGTTACGTAAGAATATAGAACATTTTAGTGTCCTTTCCTTAGAGCGGACGACTCCAGAACATATTTGTTGCTGAGTGTTTTCCAAGCAGTTCTTGTTGGTACATTACGAGCGCCAGCCTGACATTTGTAGTAGTGTGAGGTGGAAATAGTTTCTTGCAGGAGCCAAAGGGTACTTGTTGGATCAATCCATTGCGCAACTTGACAAAATAAAACCCTCACGCTCACAGAAATTATCGGTGGCCTTGAAACTTTCTTAAAGGAGAAAATTACTCCGACAGTATTTACTCGCTGTGTACGCAATAGAACATACCCCTTCTCCCCCTCGCAGTTTATTAGATGTAATACGCAGTTCACATTGCAAATACAGTAGATTTTGATGACACCAAAGGCAATTGTCGTCAGGACTTTTCCAAGCCAAGAAAAAAGCATCCACTCATGGACCGACTGCGCCTGCTATCAACAAATCTGACATGGTTCATTAGCTCTACAATTGGAGCCTATGAACACAGCACCGCAATGTCGCACAGAAAGATCCTTCACTAAGGAAAATTTACAGATATACTGACCGTCCCGAATGTAAGTGGAGAAGACTGAAAGAAACAGCAACCACCTCGTTTACACTCCCGCGTAGCACACCGTCGTAGAGCTAAGTGAAATGCTGATAGTGGTGAGCGCACACTTCGATTTTAAATAAAGTGTAAATTATAATGCCTGAGTCGTCAGTATTTGTTGCTATTGTAGTTCGTAACTCAAATGAGTGAGAAATACACGTCTCAAATTTTTGGACGAAACGTTTTCCCTGCACTTCAGTGAACTTCACTTTCTTGGAAGCTATGCTAAAACCATGTGCTCAAAACTACAAATATTTCCTACATTTCATTGCTATAGTTAATATCTTAAACATCTGTGGCACTTTGAAAGTGGGATTGAGAGCATTTTTTATCTTTATTTTATTTATTTATTGTCTTCCCCCGGTAGCGGTGTGGTCAGCGTGACAGACTGTCAACCCTAAGGGCCCGGGTTCGATTTCCTGCTTGGTCGGAGATTTTCTCTGCTCAGGGACTGGGTGTTTTGTTGTCCTAATCATCATCATTTCATTCCCATCGTCACGCCAGTCTCCGAAGTGGCGTCAAATCGATAGACTTGCACCTGGCGAACGGTCTACCCGACGGGAGGCCCTAGCCACAAGGCATTTCCATTTCCATTTATTTATTTATCGAATCTGGAGACGTTGATAAGAGGCAGTAACAATCTGTGACTCCCTCCCAGAACTGAACTTCGGATTTAACTTGATTTGTCTCCACATATCCACTTAATGCTTCTACCTGATACTTCTCATAATGTATATTTCTCGGCTGCAAGCGGACGGAAGAATCTGAGTAGCGAACTGTTCAATATAAATGGAATGCGAACATATGACGCGGTTGAATCTGAACCCTCTGTCGAATTGAGACATGATGGTTAATTATTTTGTTTTGGATGGACCCCACAACCTCGATCAAATTGAAAAAGATCATTATTCACCGGCTGTGTTTCCAAATATTTTGTATGTACTAAAATATTTTAAAACACAGTCTGGCGGAATAATCTCTTGTTTCAAAATAAAATCTTTCTGGTCACGTGGTGACGATGAAGACGAGCAATGTGCGCCAGCACTGAGTCTCCTCGCAATTTTATCTTCCCGTTGTAAACGGTATAAGAACGAAACTACGTTACAGGTAGGCAAAATAAAACTTATCAGCAAAACGCGACTGCCGTTCAGTAAGTAATGCAACGCATTTTCTACTGAAAGCAGTCTAGTTTTACTCAGAATTCCAACACAACCATATTATTCCTCACTGTTTTAGCTACAAAACCATATTTTTCGACATAACCTCTGTTCAGTGCGACACCTTTACACCGCCTGGCTGGTACGCCCTGTATGCCTGCATGGTACGACACTACTGGTCGACGTCGAAGCCAACGTCTTGATGCATGAGTAACCTCCCCATCGTCCATGTACTGATTCCCGTGGAGTGCATCCTTCATTGGGGCAAACAGATGGAAGCCGTAAGGCGCGAGATGCGGGCTGTAGGGTGGATGGGGGAAAACAGTCCAGTGAAGTTTCTAGAGCTCCCCTAGTTTTGCAGAGTTTTGTGAGGCCCTTCGTTGCGATGGAGAAGGAGAATTTCGCGTACCTTTCTGTGGCGACGAATAAGTTGATGCCATTTCTTCAGTTTCCTCAGGATAACACAATACGCTTCGTAGTTGATCGTTGCAGGACATCAAATAGAATGGCCTGTTCAGAGTCCCTAAAAACGGTCGCCATGACTTTACCGAATGAGGGTACGACTTTGAATTTTCTCTTCGGAGGAGAAGTGGTATGGCGCCACGTCATGGACTGTCGTTTTGTTTACAGTTCGAAGTGATGCACCCACGTTTCATTTTCTGTGGCGATGTTCGACAAAAACGGTCAATTTCAGCCTCGTACAGCGCATGTAAATCGGTACAGATGGTCTTTCGCTACTTTTTATGGTATTCCGTTAGCCCGTGCGGAACCCAGCGGACACATACTTCTGAATATCTCAACTGATGGACGAGTACGTCAGCACTACCATCTACCGAGAACAAGCAGAATATTAAAGAAAGGGATCTCGATAAATCGACCACAGCTGAGCATTTCTTGAAAAACAGAAATAAAATACTGCTTGAAAACACGAGAGTCTTTGCTCATGGCCGAGCACACTGAGTTGGATTGCCCTGTAAAAGAAGCGGCTGAGGTTAGAGTGAATAGCCAAAATTTTAACGGAGACCGCGCATACACACTCAGTAGGATGTCGAAAGGAAGTAACGACGAATGTTTGACGCTTGTAGGGAGGCGGGAACGGCAGTTCCAAACGTGGCGCCGGCCTCTAGCGCCGTCTGACGTTACTGTCCGACGACGGGCCGAAACTGCTATGAGCTGCCCAATCACCTTCCTCACACGAATCCTTCCGGCTACCTCTGGTTGGTGCCAGGGCCGCTGTTGTGGCTAGATGAGCGGAAAAACCTGCAAGCCCCGGCAGTCAGTGGTTTCATTACTGACGACGATGTCGGAGATGGCAATCGAGAATTGAAAAATTTTACCCGATTTGATGCGGCCTGCAAACAGAGAACATTTTATTCACTGCCAACAGATACATCCACTTGTGCACCGGTGGGTTTGTGATCCGTCGATTATCCTTTGCCCGCACGTTCCAGAATTGCAGTAGAAACTGCTGTGTGCGCTCGGCAGGCATGCGGGGGATCTAACTGGTTTTGGCCGATCTTCTTGCGATGATAGAAGCTTCACCCAACGACTCACCGTGCTTTTGTTCACTACCAAGCCTAGGTAGACATTCTGCAAGCGTGTGTGAATATCTGTGCTGATCTGGTTTTCCACCACAATAAAATGTCAGATCGCTGCTTGGGACACACATTCGCTACAGACGCCATTAAGGGCGTATAGCACCGCGACCTATCGGAACTTAATGAAACTGTAGGAGCTGTGAGTGGGATGTCCCATAATGTCGCAAAACAAATTCCGCATATTCCAACTGAAACTGGCTGAGGAAGACAAAATCTTGCAATACTTATTGACCGCCCCTTGCATTTCATTCACTTTAAGATTAGCAGCCAACTTTTTTCACTTCCCCCGAATCAGAGCCACTTAAGGAGAAGGCCATGTAAATGAACGTAAGCTGTAGCGCCTCAGAATTACGACACCAGGTATTATTCCACATCAACACAAGCCTGGCACGACCTTTTGCCGCCGTTAACAGAGCGAATTAGAGTGGGCACCTGTGGCCTCCCCTAGTGGAATGCAATGAAATTTACGTAACTTATTTGGTGGAAAAGCGAATTCTTAACTGTGGTTTAGATGTATAATTTATTCAGTCATCAAACAGCAAAGCAGTGCTAAAAGGCTGTAGTTATTTTAGTAGTTTGGAATTATGTGGACAGCTCCCTGTGCCTGTCCTCAAACATTCGAATTTCTCGCCAGACCATTTCTCTCCAGGCAGCTGAGTTCATCGATCGTCCCACGTCTGAAATAGTTTCCCATACGTGGACTACCGCCGGAGTCCTAGGCCACGCTTCACTTTTGAAAACAATGTAGTAAGTCTTGGAAGTAGCTTGTTTACTTTTTCTGGGTGCTTTCCAGTTTGATACAGGTGTGGGATGAAATTGGTTTGGCTAAGAAACCTGTGAAACGGTCACTTATTGCTTAGGTATAGGCATTAAAAGTCCACACGTTCACTTTGAACTCTTTAAAGACCAGCATTTAAGATTGCCATTGGGTTACAGTTGTTTAACAAAGGTTGGCAACCTGTGTTGTTCCTAATGGAAGTACGAGTACATTCTTACGCTCATTTTTATCTTTTTTGCTTTACTCACCTAAGATACAACAAAGTAAGTTTTTCTCCGTACTCCGTTGTTTGTTGATTATTTCTGTCTTGTTTCGCAAGTGTACAGTGTCAACTATTCATAGGTTTGTCCTTCTGATGACTATACGTTAATGTGGCAGTACTCTTAATCGAAGTTACAACGCATAATCAGTAACAGACTTGTGTATTCATCAGTACACGACACACGATAATGCAGTTTATACACAAGCGTGCGGATATAACTCCATCCCATGTCGAGAATTGGGTTTTATGAAACAGTTAAGATTAAGAGATACATTACCATTTCCTATTCTTAACTCAACTTTCTTTGAAGTCTCATAATTGACACCATGTCTGAGGAAATTATGATGTCAGTCTTACGATAATGAAAAACTGCTTCTGGATCACTACTGCTTTTATAATGATGGTTGGTTTAAATATGACTACTGTATCATGTTCAGATTTGGCACTGCAAGGTCCAATTTGTCAGCAGTGGTAAGAATGACATAAAGTTCTTTGAAGTAAAAGCCAATACAGTAGGCAGAATACTCAAGTCGAAATGATTGCTCCAGATTTGTAAGTGCTATGTGTTTATTACCACTGACTGTGAATCTGGCTTTAGTACAGCTGTGGCAATTTTCGGTGCAGTATCTAAATTTCACCAGCTCTCGTTCAGTAACCTCTCACAGATTTTACCGTAATTGTTCTTCGGATCTATGATTCCACAAACACAATCAGTATCTTCCTAAGACAAATTTTCTGTGTGTGAGAGACAGAAGAACGAATGAATGAATTAATGAATGAATCAAACGGTCCTCAGCACCAGTCAGGTATTTTATTTACACTGCTGTACAGCGATCTTTAGGTGGATAGTTAAGAATATTACAGGGCTGACTATGTCTACTCTCCATTCGACCTTATTGTGCGGTATCGAGCTGTATGACAGCCCCCAACAGGCAGTGACTGCCACGCGTCTACACGTTGACATATTCCTTGTCACGAATAAGTACGCTGTAACTGCAAGTGTCAGAGAGGCGAACACGACAGTCTTCCATCAACACACGCGGCTTCTCAAAGTCGCCGAACTACCACGTTCTGAGTCGATCTTTCTCGGGCTTCAGAGGTGCGTGACCGTCAGCGTAGGAGATGTGGATCAAGAGATCTGCAGGGTTAGCCGTAATGGAGCTGGCGGCCTAACCTGCGATGTGTAGCTTAGCATTCACTTGTTAAGAAAGAGCTGCAATTTTGATGGTCATTGCAGTCACTGCATAGTGAGCTTGTAGCCAACTGGTTGTGGAGCAGAATGTTGTAACTAGGGGAGAGTGTGGATAGAGTTGATTGACTGTGGGCCAGATGCACAAGTTATCTTCGGATCACCAAACTGTTTAACGCACTAGTGGAACAATATGCACTGGTTAAAAGGGTCGCAGACAGCACCCATATAAACTTGGTTGGGAACTGAGTGGTGGGTGCAGAAACATCCATATACCATTTCACGTCATTAACATGAGGGTCCTAATAGCATAGAATTTTGAGGTAATAAAACTATTCTATAAATTCCTTACAGCTTGTACAAATTCATGAGTACAGAGTGATTCTGTGATGACGTTACAGTTTTCGGGGACAGATAAATGTACACATTTCAGGACAGCAAAACAGGTCCGAAAACGATCCAGCACACGCGAGTTTTCAGGCAAGGCGCTGACGATCGATCGATCGAGTGCCGGTCCCTGATTTTGGGCTGGTGATTTGCTGAGTTGAGAACACCGTGAGATGCGGACATAAAAATTCGAAGTGCTTGAGTGGAGCTAAAGTGTCTTTACGTTCGATCTCCGTGTGGACGCCCGTTGTCGTGTGTTCGTCAGGACGTAGCGCTGTTGTATCAGTAAAGTCGTAACGGGGTGGCAGACACTGCAGTAGGCGGGCGGTTGCTGTGCTGAGGCAGTCATTTCAACAGCCGTTTGAAAATTCGCAGACGGTGACTGACCGTTAATATGCAGACCATGTTACAGACTGGACAATATTTGGTCAGTAAGGAGATTTTGGTGTATCTGTTGCTGAGGCAGCTGTTGAGTTATCTTCCAGTCCATTTAGGCCGTTCGTCGAACCTGTTAAATATCTAGAAACTACATTGTTGCAGAAGTTTATACATTGTGATCCGAATTACTGTGTCGGCTGGTCGGGCGTGTTACAATCACATCCGATGCGCGTTCGGATTTTTATTTTGTAATTACTATGGTAAGTAATTGTTTTGTTAACTGGAGAGAGTAGTTAATGCTCAAAATTGTCTTGTGACGATGTTACCTCAAAACCGCGTGCGATTATTTATATCAGTGAAAGTTCAAAAGCACTTCTTTTCACCGTGTGCATTCGGATATGTATTTTGTACTACTGAAATTTAATGTTAATGGCGCGTAGTTCGTGCCATTGAATCTGACCACCTGTATTACGTCTGCTAGTCGAAGGTTTTGGTATGGATCATGATGAAACACGGTAGCAGGTTAAAGGGCTGATCAGTTCCTGAACTTCAAACAAAATCTTCGGTCTAAGACAGTTTGGTGTTAAAGTGTTCCTTTCGATTTTACAATTGTGTGCCGTTGTATTACGGGTAGTTCAGTAATTGCTGTGTTGTATGTTTCACTTATGAGCAAGTTGTTTTAAATGCACTAAGGTAGATCACAACCTTGTGGTTGACGTTGGATTACCGAAGTGGGGGGAGTGCGAGAGAGTGTAAAAATTAGTTCAAATGGTTCAAATGGCTCTGAGCACTTGAAAGGTGGCTACACTGAGTCACAGCGCCAGAGATTGCGCCAAAGACTATTATTCCGCCGCCTCCACTGGGCAGTAGTAGTTCAGAGGATGTCGAGAGCAGTCGTTGTTCTGTTGGGCGAGAGAGTAGACGATCTAGTGTTGACTAAAATGTTGTACTGTTCGATTGGTGTAATGTATAGATGGAAGAAGATGCAATTGTCAGAATATATTTGAAAAAGGAGATGGGCTTTTGATTTATGATGCTGGTGTAATGAAATATTTTCGTCAACATATAATGAGGTAAAAAGGTATTACAGTTTTCTTTAATAACAATCCCTCTTGCTTGCAGGTACAGTCAACAAAGCATCTGGCTCGTGTTCATTTATTAGACTTGCGTAAGTACGCTGTTCAGGTTTTTATGTTGGTAACGTCACGTAGCGCTCTGTATGAAACTCACTGAATGTGCTGTGTGCAGTCTGTGGCTGGTTTGCATTGTTGGAATATTCGCTATTGTAGTGTTGGGCAGTTGGATGTGAACAGCGCGTAGCGTTGCGCAGTTGGAGGTGAGCCACCAGCAGTGATGGATGTGGGGAGAGAGATGGCAGAATTTTAAGAGCAGACGATCTGGACGTGTGTCCGCCAGAAAGAGTAAATTTGTAATACTGGATATGATGAAATGCTATATATATTGTGACTTTTGAACATTATTAAGGCAAATACATTGTTTTTTTTTTTCTCTATCAAAATCTTTCATTTGCTAACTATGTCTGTCAGTAGTGACTTTAGTAGTTAGAATCTTTTATTTAGCTCGCAGTAGTGGCGCTCGCTGTGTTGCAGTAGTTCGAGTGACGAAGATCTTTGTGAGGTAAGTGATTCATGAAAGGTATAGGTTATTGTTAGTCAGGGCCATTCTCTTGTAGGGATTATTGAAAGTCAGATTGCGTTGCGCTAAAAATATTGTGTTTCAGTTTAGTGTTGATCAGAATAAGTAAAGAGAGTAATGTCTGAGTACGTTCAGTTTTGCTCAGTTCTTTGATAATCAAATAACTTAGAAGTTTATCAGCACAGTAATCCATTAATTTTTGAAAGGGGATGTTGCACTTGTAATTCTGGTTTCTATGTGTAATTATAGTATTTCTGGGTTTTCAATTAGTTCATTGTAAATGGTGTTTAAAATATTTTGTCGTATGGTAAAAGAACCGAGCCAGATACATGTTCAATGAGTCACACTACCGCACACAGAACAGTTACACTTGTGCTTTGTTGTTTCGTAGTTTTTATAGTTGCAGGTAACTTAATTAAACAATTGTGTTAATGGAAATTCCTTCTCATTCTTTATTTTTATTTATGCAGTCAGATTGCGTGCTAATAATACTCAGGGCCGACCGGTTACGAGACTTCGTAACCGGTCACACAGTTAGTAAAACTATTGCATTAATTCATTAATATTAGCCTTTTTCTTTTAATTAAGCCCCCATTCACACTATGGGACTTAACATTAGAGATCATCAGTCCCCTAGAACTTAGAACTACTTAAACCTAACTAACCAAAGGACATCACACACACCCATGCCCGAGGCAGGATTCGAACACGTGACCGGTTTCTGACTAAAGCGCCTAGACCCGCTTGGCCACAACGGCCGGCTAAAAATTAGTTCCACGACGTGCTAGACTGTGGGAAAATGGTATATTTTTAATTACACTATTTTAATCTCTGTATTAGGAAACTGTTCAATTACACTCCTGGAAATGGAAAAAAGAACACATTGACACCGGTGTGTCAGACCCACCATACTTGCTCCGGACACTGCGAGAGGGCTGTACAAGCAATGATCACACGCACGGCACAGCGGACACACCAGGAACCGCGGTGTTGGCCGTCGAATGGCGCTAGCTGCGCAGCATTTGTGCACCGCCACCGTCAGTGTCAGCCAGTTTGCCGTGGCATACGAAGCTCCATCGCAGTCTTTAACACTGGTAGCATGCCGCGACAGCGTGGACGTGAACCGTATGTGCAGTTGACGGACTTTGAGCGAGGGCGTATAGTGGGCATGCGGGAGGCCGGGTGGACGTACCGCCGAATTGCTCAACACGTGGGGCGTGAGGTCTCCACAGTACATCGATGTTGTCGCCAGTGGTCGGCGGAAGGTGCACGTGCCCGTCGACCTGGGACCGGACCGCAGCGACGCACGGATGCACGCCAAGACCGTAGGATCCTACGCAGTGCCGTAGGGCACCGCACCGCCACTTCCCAGCAAATTAGGGACACTGTTGCTCCTGGGGTATTGGCGAGGACCATTCGCAACCGTCTCCATGAAGCTGGGCTACGGTCCCGCACACCGTTAGGCCGTCTTCCGCTCACGCCCCAACATCGTGCAGCCCGCCTCCAGTGGTGTCGCGACAGGCGTGAATGGAGGGACGAATGGAGACGTGTCGTTTTCAGCGACGAGAGTCGCTTCTGCCTTGGTGCCAATGTTGGTCGTATGCGTATTTGGCGCCGTGCAGGTGAGCGCCACAATCAGGACTGCATACGACCGAGACACACAGGGCCAACACCCGGCATCATGGTGTGGGGAGCGATCTCCTACACTGGCCGTACACCACTGGTGATCGTCGAGGGGACACTGAATAGTGCACGGTACATCCAAACCGTCATCGAACCCATCGTTCTACCATTCCTAGACCGGCAAGGGAACTTGCTGTTCCAACAGGACAATGCACGTCCGCATGTATCCCGTGCCACCCAACGTGCTCTAGAAGGTGTAAGTCAACTACCCTGGCCAGCAAGATCTCCGGATCTGTCCCCCATTGAGCATGTTTGGGACTGGATGAAGCGTCGTCTCACGCGGCCTGCACGTCCAGCACGAACGCTGGTCCAACTGAGGCGCCAGGTGGAAATGGCATGGCAAGCCGTTCCACAGGACTACATCCAGCATCTCTACGATCGTCTCCATGGGAGAATAGCAGCCTGCATTGCTGCGAAAGATGGATATACAGTGTACTAGTGCCGACATTGTGCATGCTCTGTTGCCTGTGTCTATGTGCCTGTGGTTCTGTCAGTGTGATCATGTGATGTATCTGACCCCAGGAATGTGTCAATAAAGTTTCCCCTTCCTGGGACAATGAATTCATGGTGTTCTTATTTCAATTTCCAGGAGTGTATTTTCTAGGCGCAAGATCAATTACTGTTGGGATTTGACGCCTTTTGGCGTACTGATTTGATATGTTTTGGTGGAGTATTTCACCCGCTCAGCTAGCCTCTGTGTTAAATAGTAAACTGACCTGTTAACTCGCCAGTGAAAACTGAGAGTTCTGTGTCGTCCGAACAAGACACAGCCAGGGCAGAAGCTCCAGAGGAACAAAGTTGCGAGCTGGTGCCAATGCCACAGACACTCGCCACTTGCACGAGTTCCACCAGCGCCACCGGCGGCGCTGGAGATGAAGATACCGACTTCGCCTCGGTCGATTGCCGGACGAGTACAATCCGCCAATGACAGGACGACAACGGACGGACGGACGGACGGAAGCCTGTTCTGATGACAGAAGAGCAGCTCTCGCCCACTTGGTTATATATCATCATCCAGGGATAGCTTAGACAGGGAATGTCGTTCAGTGAAGTCTTAGAAGTGAACAGACAGTTCTTCTAAATTGCATTTGCTATGTACCGTGAAGTTTACCTATGATTATTTGAACTTAGCAGTTCAGATCCTTTTCCGTGTTATGCTACATGCAGTGTTGCAGACTTCTTATTCGTGAACACACAAAGATAACACATTTGTGGGACTGTGTTACTAAGTTAGAGTGAACCTTGGAGAACCTTCGTTCTACTATCCCATTACCTGGCCCTGGGGTAAAGCTTTGTAATAATGGCAGGGAGAAATCGTGTTGGCAGAGTACTGCACCAGAAGCCGTTTCACGAAGTCACAAACTGATCCTACCCGGCAGCAGTGGCGAGCATTTACAAAGCTGGGGACGAGGGTTTACAAAAGAGAGGCTTGTCATGATTTTGAGTACTGAATTGTAGCTAGAAACTCTCATGGACCGAGCACTGTGAAGCTTAAGTGATTTGAGTACAGTTAAACTTTTTTAAAACTTTGATTGGCTGCGAGTCATGTGTCATGCAAAATTTTAATGACGGACTTCTGTAATGCATCAATACATCTAGTTTGTTTAGTAAATTTCTGTCGTTTACTAGATTGTTTCATTCGGGCACCAGCACTTTACGGCTCCAACCTAGCGAAAATCGTTCCGATACCTGTGAAACGAAATCCATATGCCGTTGTTGTAATTGTTAAAATTGTTGATAAGCAACTTTTAGAGGTGTTAGTATCGACCAAAATAACAACAAAAAAATCTAGTACACACTGACTCTAAAATGCATACAACTTCGGTAATATTAAATACGTTTCTGCTAGGGCAAGCTCTTTGATATCTGCATATTTGGAGGAGGTAGTAACAAAATCCTAGAAAAAGTCCAGTAAATACGAGCTCTAAGGTGCACACCTTAAAAGCTATGCACATTTGTTCATCTTCACCGCTGTAGCAAAACATCTCTTCCGCTGAGCAAGTGCCCTTAGCTCTTACGGCATGTGTGTAGGGGCCACGTTAACTGGACGGTTTTTTTCTTCTTTTGATCTTTGCTACCAATTCCAAAAATATGGAAACCACAAAGCTTTCAGTAAGAGATATGTGTTTCACAGCATCGAAAACGAACATGTGCTTGTAGCTCCTAAGATATGCATTTTAGAGTCCATGTTTTCTGGATTTTTCTTCATGTACCGGTCCACACTACTCTCTTCGAAAGCTGCCTATCCTACAGTCCTTAGCAACAGCAGCACCAGCACATACGTTCCACTGACAGATGTATCCGAACGATTTTTGCGTGTAACTTTCTACTCATTTCATATTGCTACATTTACTGTTTTCCATCATCCCTGAAAGTTTATAACATCACGCATCCACCCTGTACATACAGCCGAGGACACACTATCTATATACAACAACATAACTTTGTAACAACACACTGATACTACAACTTGGCTCTAGATTTTGATTGTGAAACCTCAGTACGCGCATGCAATGTTAATTAATGCCAGTATGTAGGTTCTATCTGTCAATAGCTTGTGTAACTACTGACAATGGATCTTATAAACATGCTCTGTAGGCAGAGAACATTTTTAATTTCCTCAGGATTTAAGGAGGCGAATAATATATTACGAGGGTTGCTCAGAAAGCAACGAACCGCATTTTTTTCCTCATCCGAAAACAATGCTACGAGTGCGTAACGTTACGTATTTATTGTTTGAAGTCTCCTGAGTGAGCGCGCCAAGTTTTCGTCAATTCCGATTGATCGCGTAGCTGCAGGACAGTTTCAAAATGTCGTCTGTAGCTGATGTACCTTCCAAGCAACGTGCCGTCAGTGAATTTCCCGCTGCTGAGAAAGAAACTGTGGGGAATAGTCACAAACGCTTGTGCACAGTCTATGGAGCGTCTGCTGTCGACAGAAGTACAGCTGGTCGCTGGGCACGGAGGGTGAGCTCATCAGAAGGCGGTTCGGCGGAGCTCCACGATTTGCAGCGGTCGGGGAGACCATACCATCCACGGCAGTCACATCTGACATGATGCAGCGAGCTGATGTAACCATTCGCGAGGACGGACGCATTACGACTCGGTAGTTGGCGCTGCATGTGTCAATCAGCAAAGGAAGTGTGGATGCAATTATCCGCGCCCTAGGATATTCAAAAGTGTGTGCAAGATGGGTTCCACTGTGTCTAATGGTGGATCACGAGTCGCACAGAAAAAAACTTTGTCTTGATTTTTTGCAACGTTTTGAGGCTGAGGGAGAGGCCTTCTTGTCCCGGGTTGTGACAGGTGATCAAACATTGGTTCCCCATTTTGAGCCCGAAAAAAAAACAACAGTCGATGGAATGGCGCCATTCCCACTCCCCACTGAATAAAATATTCAAAGCAACGGTTTCCGCCGGTAAGGTCATGATCACGGTGTTCTGGGACTGCAAAGGTGTGATGGCAAGAACCGGTACCATTAATTCAGAAGCATACGTCAGCACATTAACAATACAGAAGACTCGCTTTCAGCGACTTCGACGCCGCAGCAATCCAGCAGATATTTTGCTGCATCACGATAACGCCCGGCCCCTACACAAGTCTGAGTACTGCTGAACACATCGTAAAACAGGGCTGGACAGTGTTTCTCGATCCATCATACAGCCCTGACCTAACCCCTTCAGACTTACATTTGTTTGTGCCATTAAAGAATGCCTTTCGTGGAAGACATTTTGAGGGCGATGAGGAGGTGAAAATGGTTCAAATGGCTCTGAGCACTATGGGACTCAACTTCTGAGGTCATCAGTCTTCTAGAACTTAGAACTACTTAAACCTAACTAACCTAAGGACATCACACACAACCATGTCCGAGGCAGGATTCGAACCTGCGACCGTAGCTATCGCGCGGTTCCAGACTGTAGCGCCTAGAACCGCTTGGCCACCCCGGCCAGCTGAGGAGGTGATTCACACAGTGAAGCACTGGTTCTTCCACCAAGACAGGGATTGGTACCGACACGGCATACACGCCCTTGTTTCGCGCTGGAGGAAGGCCATAGAACGGGATGGAGATTACATGGAAAAATAGGATATGTGGGAAAAAAATCATTCTTTCGTGTATGTAATACTCATTACATTCAGTAAAGAACTATTGAAGAAAAAACTTTCGTACTTAAAAATTTCTCGTAATGTGCACAGTAACTACCAGAATGTATTTTTCAATTTCTGTTAACAACTGCCACATGGGGGCTACACTTACGAAAATTTGTGTGCAAACTGTGTTTGAGTGACTTGTAATTCCTTGTCTGTGCACCACCGACAGCAAATAACTCTATGTTAGTGGACTGCTGTGGGCACCTGAGGCTAGAAAACGTGCACCTGACTCGCCCTATGTTAATAATGCAGGGTAACGCTGCGGTCCAGAAGCGGCTTAAATCGATTGAAGGAAGAGACTAACAAGAAGGCTGGAAATACTGCTCAAATATTCAGAGGCAAGTAGTGCTGTTCTTGAGAAACCAGATATTCCTCAATGTGCTTCGAAATGAGAAACCCCGACCATAGACACGTGCAGTTACATCTAAGTACCTTATAGATTGTACATCCAACTCCATTCATTCTCATTTCGAACAGTGTGAACGCTAATCCGAACAGTGTGAACTTTAACCTTTGTACAAAGTTTTTGTTACAATTCCCGAGTCTCCATTTTGTTCTACAGCCTATCCTAAAATCCATCATTCTTACTCAAGTCATTAATTTCACAGCTGAAATGAATTTTTTTCCGTGCCTCATTATTGTAATACGACGATACTGTGAGAGTTTTCCGAACGAGTAACATTAATATATCAAAACGTTTTGTAAGCGAAAGTTACGTAATGAATAGGCAGGTAATTTCTTGGGTTTATTAAGTTAATGCTCTTTAAACGAAAGTGGCCAAAACTTGTGAGATGGACATGTCATTTTTATTTTTGTGTGTCATCGATGTGTGCATCAGAGAGAGAGCAAGTTACGTTACTGTTAAACAATCTTTGGCTTTGTCGTGACACAGTTTGCCTCTGCACAATGTGATAAATACTTACTGAAGCGTAGTAGGTGATGGACACATGTAGTAGTGCCGTGTGGACTTCTGATGGTATCTGTTAGATGATTAAAGCACAGCAAGGATGAGTATGATGTTAACTTGCTAAGAGCTGAGAGAAAGACCACCCAACTTCCGTGAATCATCGGTTGACATATTAACTGAATAAACTTTTTGAATTTTATAGGAATCCTCTGTTAACATTGTACCCTCTTTAAATCATTATTCACGTTGTTAAGCAGAGTATTGTTCAGACGAATGTTATGTGTGAAGATTACGCGAAGTTTTACTATGTCTCTTTAAATATATATTTCTTTCTAAAATCGTTATCTTGGAATATCGTTTAAGAGTAATGGTTACTCTCCCTACCCCACTGTTTGTCAATATGCGTTACCACATGGAACAGTTTAAATATGTATGTGGGAACAGGAAATTCGCTTAGCTGCTGCCTACTTGCTGTTTGCTGTTGTGCTTTCGAGAAATATGCAACAGTGTTACCAAGACGCGAGGTAACTGAAACCTTTAATTAAGGCCAGATAATTGTTTTACTTCTGTTTCGCATTCAACATAAAGACAAATTGCATTCAGATCAGTTACAGTTCGGTTCAAATTAGGTTCTGTTTAGTCAAAGATTAGCATACAAGGGAAAAGTTGGGTAACAGTTTGTGAATACATAGTTTTGGTAATACGTAGACTTTTCTAGAGAGGTAAAGTTTTGCTAAATTTCAGACAGAAACAAAATATAGAGAGTAACTTACAAACTAACAGGATCTTCGTGTGTTGTTTGTTTTACGTGAACTAGTGGCGAATCCTATGTTTACTCAGCACTGTATAAGAAGAATTGCTGAAAATTTATGAAAGAAATGAGTGTGAAAACGAAGCAATAGCGAGTGCAGACTATGTTCTCTGAATTTCAGCTACTGGGCCTGGAATAGCTCTCAACGTGGGAGAATGGTAGTTTAACTTGAATCAAACGCTACCCACAGTTATTTCATAATATTACATGAGTTTTGAAAGCTTATTATTATTATTGTTGTACTTACGTCTTATTATTAATATTAGTCAAGTATGTGTGCGTTTGAATATGATTCTGTAGTACACACTAGGCTGTCTGCTACATAGGTTCGCAGGTCGTATTCTTGCGGTAGCGTTCACGCTTCTCGCACATGGGGTCTCGGGTTCGATTCCGGCAGAGTCAGGGATTTTCCCTGCTTCGAGATGACTGGGTGTTGTTGTGTCGTCATCATCATCATCATTGATCCCCATTACGGTAGGAGGAAGGCAATGGCAAACCACCTCCGCTAGGACCTTGCCTAGTTCGGCGGTGCGGGTCTCCCGCATCGTCCCCTACGCTCCTCGGAGTATGGGACCTCATCATCATCATCATCATCATGTACTAGAGCTATCAGCTGAAGAATGCTATACATAGTCTTCCTCGGTAATCGCATTAGGTACTTCGCAATTTAGATAAAATAATTTCAGTGTTACTCGTTTAATACGCATGGCACACTCTGTTGTGTGTTTACTTCTCCTACACGAAACCGAATGTAACGGCGAGCATACTCTCTTAAGTCCGAGGGTCATAATCAAAATTCCGGTTCTTAGTTAGGCATCTTTCAGTATGCTTCAAGTTACAGCGTGTTTCTATTTAGATATAATAGCCTAACATACTAACACCCGTACATATAACTTCCCATGGTCTTCCGGTGTACATGATAATTAGAGCCTTTTCGGGTCTTTCAGCTTTTATAACCCGGCTTAAAACAAAGGAAGACTCAAATCCTGATACTAATACATTATCATAATACAAGTGGCTTTAGAATACTAACACATTAACATAACATAGCTAGATGGTAATTTCTTCTTTTCAAGACCAAATACACGTAAAAGCGATTAAAACTTACTATGATAAATATATCATCATACGATGTATTCCTCGATAACAGGTTCAAGGGCAGTAACACCGAATAAATAAATGAATACTGAATTTGCCTCAGAGCCCGTCGGATCAGCGACAGCTTCAGGTAATGAGCGGACTTCGTCTGATCTAGCCTGGGGATAATCCTGCTAAAAAACTAACCAATATCTGATTTCTCGTAATCTCACAGAACTGGAATACGCTAAAATTATCGCGACTGTACGAAAAGTTAAAATATTGACAAAGATAAAAGACTCATCAGTACCATCAGTGAAAGAAGTCCCTGAAAGCATCTCATAAGTGTCAAGTGTGACACAAGAAGCATACTTCACAGACACGGATGAACATTAGACATTCACCGGTAACCCTCAATTTCGAGAAAACTGGGATATGGAAAGCGAATTGGGCTATTCTCGCAGTGAGACGTGAGGACCATCTGTGTGGTTGAGAGGTGAGAACCATCTGTGTGGTTCACTAGAGACCTTCTGACCACAGAAGAAACGATGGAAGCCATTGAAAATGATGATTCTGTGATATCATATGAGAATAGAGTAGGACAGACACGTCGTTTTAGCAGCGGATGAATAACAACTAAAGAATTAGAAAGTAAGGCGAGGATTACCCTGCAGAAACAGTCTGATTCGCGCAGTTTGTGTAACTTTGGTCTCGGAGAAAGATATGACGTTGAAATGCATCGCGGAATGGCATCCTTGTTGCGGCTCCAGATACCGCAATAAATGTAAATGGTTACTTGTTTGTCGTTTCCTCATCAGGCTAACAGTTTACGAATATGAAAATGCAGCTGTAGATGATAAGCAGATGATCTAAAACACAAATGTGAGATCATGGGATATGCTCATAATTTTATTGTTGGTTTCGAAGTTTCCAGTCAGAGAGATTCCATACGTTGTGTGATGTCGTCAGTCATACTGTAACCTACCCCTCACTTATCGACCTTAATGACAGTGAAAATTTAAACCGCGTGCACCTAATGGAAATTTGGGAAAAACAATCGTCACCGGAGTTAATTTGTCAGTAAAGAGGGAGGAAAGGGTTACATCTAAATGAAAGAAAAAATCCAAATGAATTTGGTGAAAATAAATTTTGAGAAAAGGGTAAAATTAGTAAAAAAAGTAAATGTGCTGTCGTTACGTTAACAATTAATTGGTGTTAATTAGATATTTGAGATTTGGGGATGATTACGGTCACCAGTACTATGGACAACTACTACAATAACTGAAAATGAAAGGTTAATGCACATATAATTAGCACTAAAAGCGTGGCAACTGAAGGTTGACACGTGCTGTGTGAAAACTGAATGCTTGTCAGAAGTAATAAATTTCGCTACACTCTGACTTAATTTAGCAAAAGAATTAATAAAACTGGAAAACTGGAAGTTAATTTAGTGACTGAAATTAATAGTGAACTTTGTTTCTGAAGCACTACGAAATTCAATAAAATAAGGTTAGTCTTGGGCTACCTCAACAATCATTTCAAAAGCAACTTGAACATACGAAATTTAGAAATAAGAGATTTAACTTTGAACT
The DNA here is from genome assembly GCF_023864345.2 of Schistocerca serialis cubense. NCBI lineage: Eukaryota > Metazoa > Arthropoda > Insecta > Orthoptera > Acrididae > Schistocerca > Schistocerca serialis. Next base: position 68,377,479 of record NC_064644.1, read on the forward strand.
TGAATTAAATGTTTCTGAACAATTAACAATAGTAAAATTTAGCATGTACCAAGCTGAGCTGCAGTACCAGGTAAGCTAAAATATGGTAACAAAATTCGCACTCTTAATTTCTGCTTGTGTGATCTAAATATTGTATCCAGATATGAATACTTTAACTGAACTTGGAAATTAAAGCAGTGTGATGGAATGATATTACTTTAATGCTGGCGTATGAATTTCAACGACACTCGGGTTCATTCCAGAAAAGGAAGGGACCATGCTTGGTAATGCAATTGGGACAATGAGCAACGAAGATTCATGCTAAGTTCCTGTATTTTTGTGATGCAACAGTTTGAGAAGCTGAGGTCTGCCATACAGTTCTAAAACTTTACGTGCTTTTAGCCTTCCTTGTTGGTTGATTGAAGGTTTGCAGTCGTCGATCGGGGAGGTGGCGACAGTCACTCATTGTCGGCCGTCGCTGTTGCAGAAGCTGGATGTTGGCGCGCCTTCTTCTCGACACGGTCACCAGGCGAAACGGGCTCTCGATGTGCGCCAGCTAATGCTTCCCGTCCGTGACACCATGTCAGAAACTATCATAGCAAGTCGAGCACAATTACATGATGCCAAACCCCAAAGGTGCGGCAACTCGCGGGAGCGTCACACAACACACCTGCTCCACCGCCCTACTCCAGCCAGACTCTCTCTGGCCGCGCTCCACGCGGCACAGTTAACACTACCAAAGATCCTAAACACTTTGGTTCTCCACACGACCTATTGATGTAAAGGTTCGATAGCATAGTTTTCCCTAGGCCATTCCCAGCGTAAAAATACAAATAATATTTACAAAACAAACCAATTATACATCGACATAAATGCATATATATTGAAACACGTATGTAACGCAGCAGCGATGGCGAGGCATTGTAGCATCTGTGACCAGAGAGTATGCGCTTGACCGCGCGAGTGTTGCGAGCGGTTCTCAGTCAGTAGTAGTCTTTGCGAGTTAGTTGTCGCTATGCAGAGTAGCAGTCAGTCTGTCGTTGCGAGTCTGTCAGTTCAGTCGTTGCGAGTCTGTAGCTCTGTCTAGTTGAGAGCAGTACTCAGTCTGTAGTCGTCATGCAGAGCGGTCGGTCAGTAGTAGCAGCCCAGTGCGGTTGTGTGATGTAGGCGGTCGGCAACAATGGTCAAGATGAGGAATAAGGTATACTGTTAATTAATATAATCATTAGATAATGAAAAATTTTATTTATTGTAATTATTCTCCAACAAGTCTCCCAATAATAATTTTTTTATTTCAAAAGCATTTTCTCAAAAATTTAATTTTTTATTGAACTCAAGATTTCGTTGCACTTCCCATTTCATTCCACTTCTTTTTGAAGAAAAATTTCACTAGAATTACAAAAAAAAGGAGAATATTATTATTTGCAATGCAGTTCCTCCGAGCGGTGCGCAACAACAAGAGCAGATATGTGACATCCATTTATTCTGAGGTAAGACTTTAATTCTGATTGTTTTTACACAGGGCCAAAGACCGATATTTCGGTTTAATTTTTATTTTCTTGTCACTGAACGGACTTTAGATTTTGTGAAGAATTTATATTTGAGTCAGATTGCGTATTTCACATTTTTGTTGCCATTGTCAGTACATTTCATTGTGGGCAGGTTACGCATAGAGCCATGTCCATCAGCATTTCTAATTAGTATCGTCCTTTTTTCTTTTAAAATTTTTGTGGGGAGGTTACACTTGGCTCCCATTTCTATTAAGTATTGCTCTATTTATTTTCTTTTAAAAATTGCGGTGGGGAGGTTACACTTGGCCCCCATTTCTATTAAGTATTGCTATTTTCTTTCATTTAAAAATTGCGGTGGGGAGGTTACACTTGGCGACACCCAGTCCAGGATCGTATTTCGTTGAGAGTCTTTTGAGCGACAGTCAGATATCTGCTCTTATTTGCTTAGATAATTAGGATTTGGCGCAACGCTTTTAATAATATTGTGACTTTCTCTCTACAGGTCAACGGCAATTTGTTGCTTTGTTGTATTTGTGTGTTGCTTTTGCATTGTGTTGATTTGTTTTGTGAAAAATTTTGACTATTGTAAAAATGCCGCGAAAGACTGTGAATAGTGTATCGCGAGGTATTACGAACGAAACTACCGATTTAAACAATTTTACCGATAGGACATGTGACACGCAGTGTAATCATGACATTCCTGCGTTCACTAACAATCAATGCATTACAACCACTAATGATGACTTTTACCTTGATAATGAACAAACGAACTCAATTGTCTCGTCTGTTAACTTGACGACAATTGATGACGCGGGACGCTCTATTGTAATGAGCGCTGTCGAGCTTAACACACCCGATTCAGAAAATCCAAGTAATGTACAGACAAATTTGTCTAATGAAAATGAACAGGATACACAAAGTACGACGGATTTATTTAATTCCGAAATAATGTCTGACCGTGTACATCCGACTGACAAACCTTTTTCTAAATTACAGAATGACCAAATGGTCACGGAAAGCGAGAGAGTTCTAGATCCACCACTAAACAGCACAGAGAATATAAACGCTAATTTTGACTTGGTACGAATTATGACAAGTTTGATACAACAGCAAAGTGAGAAAATGGAGAACAATTTCAAACAACAGAACGAAAAATTAGACAAACAAAGGGAAGATAACAAACAAGATAACGAAAATCTCAAACAACAACTCAATGAACAGGTCAAACAACTTAGGGAAGATAACAAACACTTAAATGAAAAACTTGACAATAATGACGAAAATTTCAAACAACTTAGGGAACAGAACAGACAGCTTAGTGAGCAAATTAGAGACGTTGCCGCGCAGTGCCATGACACTAAGGAACAGTTGCGCGTGGAAATTGAGGCTTGTTCTCAAAAAAATAGCGAAGAAATTAAGACTGTTGCGCAAGAATTAAGGGAAATGCAGACAGCCGCAACAGAAACACTCAGAGACGAAATTAGCGGAGTCGCTAAACAGTGCTCTGAAAAAGCTGCACAATTACGGGACGAGTTTAAAGCAATGACGGTAGAACTTTCGCGCACAGTGGACGCAAAGATAGACGCGAAATTCGAACAGCAAAACACTCAGATTAACGAGCGCTTTAATCAGCACATACAGAATAGTGATACGCGTTTCCGCAGATTTATTCAAGATCAAAACAAAGTAAAACGACAAGTCATGGAAACAATCACTGCACAGAGACAAGAGGACAAACGTAAAATATTCGCGAAAGCGAAGACGTATGTAGACAATAATATTACTACAGTGTCCGACAAAATTAATACCATAGAACAATTGAACGCGGAATTACGGGATGAAATTTCTGATCTTAAAGCAAAAACGGATACACACACAGTAAATATTCAAACAGTGACAGATAGATTCGAACAACTAGATCTAACACAGGATTGCGATGTCATCAAAGCTGATGTTAAAAAACTGAGCGAAACTACGCGCAAGTTGCAAAAACAGATTAATGCGTCTGATTCTAAAACCGATGATCAGGTTAAAATACTGACTGAAAAATGTGATGAATTGGCCAGTCGTATTGATGTTATCGAAAACACTAATGACAATAAATCAGACGATACTGCACCGGTTTCTTTTATCCAAACACCTGAATTTCAAAATTTACAGCTGACAATTAATGAAATCGATTCATCAAACAACACGTTACGTCGGAAGTTATCAAATTTACAACAAGAAGTAACAGAGATGAAAAACATGTCAGTTAATAACATACCACAACAGACGCCACTTTATGAACATGTGTCAGAGTCACGCAGCGCGTATAATGTGAGTAATTTACAGAGACTACGAGACGTAAAATCCGAAAAGCCACGCGACTTAAAATCTGAAAAGCTACGTAACTTGAAGTACGAAACGACACAGACGAATAGACTTTCACACAAACCTGAACGTGTTCTCAAATTCAGTGACGAGAACGTAGATTTCGAGCAATTTGCATTTGTAAGAAAATGTAAGGAATTTAATAATGACAGCGTACAGGTACACGATTTGCACTGTATACGACAATTTATCTTTGTACATTCACCGCTATTATCGGTAATGGAGAAACTAGCTTTGAACCAGATGCGACAATTTATTTTTGTATTTACAACAGCATTGCCTGTAATGAAGAAATTTGAATTAGCACGAATACAACAATTTGCCTTTGAAATTTTACCGCTATTGCCTGTAACACAAAAGTTAAAATTTATTTGCAGTGCGTAAATGACCTCAGGGGATTCATTACGCTTTAATGAATATGTGCCGTAGCGAGCATAGGGCCCCGAGCTGTAGTAGTGCTGTTTCATCTTTAGTTTTCTGCACTGCTGCCTTCTCTTCTACTATCCTTTATATCTATCCAAACTGCTCTTTAACTATTGCTCTTTGTAGTATTAAGAAACATGTAATGAATATCCGATGTGACAAACTTTTACCGAATGTGACAATTTTCAGTAGGCACTCCCGTAATGACAACTACCGCCGTAATTTTAATTACAGATAAAATCGTAATCATCAGTATGTGTAAAAGTAAAATTAACAGCAAACGCATTTTTTGGTAACAATAGATGTTTTTCACCACAATAGCATGAAAGTCAACCGCTTGGCATACGTAACCAACAATGCAGTCTACAAGGTCAACCAAACTTTAATGTTTCGCCGCGTGCATGTATAGTCTCAGCGCCAACAAATAGTAACGCATGGCAGCAAAGAAATAACTACGTACAGATAACACTCTATTTCAATTCCTATCGCAATACACCGTGTAGGAATGATTATTAGGACAGACGTAAAAAGAATGATGAGCACAATTTTCAGCGTACATTTAATAACAGTCGATCTTATGAGCAGCAACGACATCAGCAACAACAAATAATCATGAATGGAACAGACAATAGGTGTCATCCATAGCGTAACACGTCAGTAAGAAATAACAGAACAGTTCATATAGTGGATATGCCACAGCATCCTCCCGTAAATAACAGGACGAACGATAGAATTTAATCAGATACAGCACAGATTGCATACTACAGTAACGCAAACATTACTTTTGACACGCAGAATTTTGTTCACGAGAATGTTATTTGAAACATGCTTTATTGAATGCTCCACTTTTATCGCACCCAGATCTTACTAGAAATTTTTCCATTGCCACCGAAATTCCAACAGCGCTTTAGGCGTACACATTTTCCAGGAAATTGAAGAAGATGGTTCTACAGTAATTAAAAACATCGCATTTGCAAGTCGCATTTTTGTCACCTGCTGAACGAAATTATTCCGTCACAGAACTTGAAACATTATGTGTTGTATGGGCTTTCACGAGATTTAGGCATTTTCTTTATGGCAGACATACCACCGTTTACACAGACCACAGAGCGATACAATTTTTACTTTCAGCTAAATTCACTCACGACAGATTAAGCAGATGGAAACTATATTTACAGGAATTTAATTTTACAATAGTTCACATTCCCGGCACACAAAATGTTATAGCAGACGCACTATCGCGTTCTCTCAGTAACAATCAGCAAGACGTAGCAACCAACTTCTGCAAAGCAAATTTCAGTGTCATGTACATTCAGCAGGTTGCATTTGAAAATTTTATTTCATCGTCATTACAGGACATAGCACAAGAACAAAATAAGGACAATGTGTGGAAAGAAATTAAACACCTTTGGCAAGATAGGAAAAATGTTACGATTAGGAACCACTACACTGTACGCAATGACATTCTGTTTCGCCGCTCTCATCCTGACAGCAACATTTGGTTATTATGCATTCCTGACGAACTGGTTAACAAACTAATTTGGTACACTCATTTAAGTTACGCACATTACGGAGCACGAAAATGTTTTCTTATACTGAGACAGAACTGTTATTTTACCAACATGGAAAAACGTATACGACGAGTTTTAGCGTCTTGTAAAATTTGCCAGAAAGCTAAATCAGACACCACTTCACATATTCCTCCTTTATATCCCATTATACCTGTGAAATTAAGACACATGGCCGCAGTAGATATTTTTGGTCCGATTCCGAGAACTAACAGAGGTTTTTGCTACATTTTTGTCGCTGTTGAGCTCACTTCAAAATTTGTTACTTTCACTCCGTTACGCAAAGCTACTGCTAAAACTGTTTCGAAAGCATTTGTAAAACATTTTCTATTTCATGTAGGGCATGTAATGAAAGTAATTTCTGATAATGGATCTCAATTTCGTAGTAGTGTATGGACACGCATGTTACGAGCTAGAAACATTTCTCCGATCTATATATCCAAGTACCACGCTTCTTCGAACCCTTGGGAAAGATTAATGAAGGAAATTGGTAAGCTGTGCAGAATATACTGCCACAAAAGACATATTGATTGGGATACACACATACTCTCATTCCAAGATGTAATTAATTCCATTCCAAATGAATCCACTATGCTATCTCCGACTGTTATACTGAAAAACGTTGAACCACCGAACAAAATTAAAGAATTAATAGAATTCCCCAAAAAATCGTCGCCTACGACACCACGAAATAATTGACATTGCGCTGAACAACATCAAACGTGCCGCAGAGCGCCGGAGAAGACAGCAAAAACAGGTTTGTACACGCCGCGACTTTCACGTTGGACAGAAGATATTAGTACGTACACACTATTTATCCAGCAAATTAAAAGGTAAGTGCAGTAAATTTGAACTTCTATACGCAGGTCCGTATCGGATTCGCAGTATCCCTCACCCCAATGTTGTACACGTCGAAACTTTGAGAACCAGAAAATCGAAAGGCAATCACCATATCTCAAACATTAAACCGTTTATTGAGTGAAACCACTGTATGATTCAACACACTATGATGCCATTTACTAATGCAATTAATTCACCTGACTAATTATTGATGATTATCGTATTTTTTTTTTTGGCAAGTGCCCGGCAAGGTAAGGTTAGCAGGTCGCTTTTCTTGTCGTTACACATCAGACCGTGCACATTTTCCATTTTTTTTGTGTATATGACTGTACTCCAGTTTTGTTTGTATGCACTATGAAATAGTTAAGATATAACACACACCAGTCGACTTTGACATTTTTTTTGCCTTATGACATCTCAACATCGTGACTGTTTCACATTTTTTTTGCTACTGCATTGTATTATTCTGTGTACATTTTTTCGCATCCGAACACTGTCAATGTCTTGGACATATTACGTTTTCTGTCATGTTATGCTGTATGGTTAATTGTGTCACCATAAACCAGTCATTATTTAGTGGGTATAGGATTTAAATGCAAGACATTAATCTTTGTTCATCAATTTCAGAAAGGAATGATGATTCTAAGAAATAAATTTAACATAAATGGGAATTTCACCTACGGAATAAACGAAAGGAGATGCAATAACTTTATGAGGAAGAGTAAAGGGATCAGGATTAACAAACATTAACAAGAATATACTATACTCATCACAGAATAGCAGTCTTAACTAATTTTTTCTTTCAGAATACAAGGTGATTGATGCAGGCTGTCAGAGAGAATTACACATCTTATTTTTAGTGATGAAATATGCTAGTGATAAGGAATAGTTGTGTAATGAGTAATGAAGTGATTTTTTTGCAGATGATAATGAATACTGATGAATAATGATGAAGGATATGCTGTTATGAATAATGAAGTTTTTCTTTACAGGTGATGATAATAATGAAGTTATGATAATATGGATAATGAATAATGAAGTTTTTTCTTTACAGATGAGGATAATGTTGAAGTTATGTATTTATGCTACGTAGTTATTTAAGTATTTGTTGCGGTTTGCTTTGACAGCAGGTGTTACATTGCATAGTAGGATGACGGAAAGTTTTGGAAAGGACAGCTATGGAACACATTTTATACACATTTCACTGCCTGTTAATTCGAAGTTCACTTCTTTTCAGCATAGTGTGCGTTTCTTCTTTCAGGTCAATAATCCGTTTTTGTATTTTTTCCAGGAGAAGTTTTTCATGACACTTACTAAACCTGTTACTTATTATACCTGTTCTAGTACTTGCATTTTTATATTTTTTACCCATTTGTGTTTATCATTTATAAATGTGATCACATGTACTGCCTTGTTACATAATCTTGCTACAGCTGACTCATGACGAATGACGTTACCTATCCTCATTTGCAGCAATAGGTCAAAAGCAAAAAGTATTATGCCTCAGCAATTAATTATCGATCCCAACGCAATGCATTGCTACCAAAAAAATGTATTACCAGTCCCACATAATGTCACTAGTTTATGATAATTCTGAATAATACTGATCAACTCTGAATAGCATGTCACTCGAGTAATGACCTCTTAATGAGACTATATTCAAAATAATGCTTTGTCACTAGCTCATAACTGCCACTGTTTATTGTAATGCCTGTGATTACTAATGATTTGACTGTAATTAACTGATTTTTAATAATGACTTTGTAATGATCTGAATAATACTGAATGATGAACTATGTTTTATTCTATTCAATACTTGATGGCCACTGAGTGCCAATAATTAATGTCAATCAACGAAATTGTTATTAATTATGCCATTAATTAACTCTTGTTTTCAATGTTCATACTTTGTAATTGGAAATGAATGTGACAGTTTAATAATGCTTTGTAATTAATTAAGGCTAATAATTCTTAATATATTGAAATGACAAATGATCAATTAATTAACTGTAATTATACAAATGATTAATTAACTGTAATTAGACAAATGATTAATTAACGACAAATGATTAATTAACTGTAATTAGACAAATGATTAATTAATGACAAATGATTAATTAACTGTAATTAGGAGAAGGTTAATGATTCTTAATTATACTCTGTAACTGAAAAGAATGCGATTATTTCATAATATTTTGTAACCAGGAAAAGAAGGCTACTGATTCTATGTAAAACAATTAATGAACATTTTTCTGTAATACTACATACTTGGTACAGAAATGTTCAATAACTGGGCTATGAATGCCACGAACTATCAATGAAGTCTGTAATTGTCAATATTATGTGACTTGATGTCCTTCACCTCATAAGCTGACTACCCTGAATTACTGCAATGTCCATTTGTCCTGTTTATCTCAGTGATCATGGAGCACTATATTTGGTTTTGCACTAATTCTACGTTGGTGTGCCTTGTAAGAGTGTGGTGTTGACACGACATGCTGTCCACCACCATGAGCGATGAAGACATTATTATGGTCCCACTGTTTGGTGTACCTAATGTACTGCCAAAATGAAAACATGGAACATTACTACGACAGTTCAGTGTCTTGGCTACACTGATAACTTCTGATGGGAAAAGAACTTCAAGTTGTGTCACTTGGTGTTGTACTACTGTGGAAAGATATGGACTTTCAGAGCAGCTGTGTGCAATCTAAAGTGCTACAACCATGATGCAATCCTTCCCTTTCCTATCCTGATTCTTGTCACATAAAAAAAAAATTTTTTTTGGTAACATCATTTATGTTCATAGGTTATACATTTTTCGATTCGCTAAACTCCAGTGTGAGTACACTTATGTCACTGGTCGACATGATGTTTGCCATTATGTTTATTTGTTGTGAAAATACTAAAGACATTTTTCAGTGCATGTGCACTTTGGACATGAATTTTTTTTTTTGCCATTATGTTTATTTGTTGTGAAAATGCTAAAGACATTTTTCAGTGCATGTACACTTGTCAACATAATATTTTTTGCCAGTCTGTTTATTTGTTCTGAATATGCTAAAGAATTTTTTCAGTGCCTGTGCACTTTGTTATCTGTCAAATAATTTGTATATACTTTTCTGATTTGCTACTATGTTTTGTACTCACATTTTGTCTTTGTCTGATATATTTTGTACTTAGTGCGTGTGCACAACATTTAAATATTCTGTAAGTTGTAGAATTTTGTTAATTAAAGAAAAATTTTGCCGCGCTTGGCAAGTCCAAATGACTCACCATCGCTGCCAAATTTTTGCCCCCCGAGTGGAGGGTTATGAAACACGTATGTAACGCAGCAGCGATGGCGAGGCATTGTAGCATCTGTGACCAGAGAGTATGCGCTTGACCGCGCGAGTGTTGCGAGCGGTTCTCAGTCAGTAGTAGTCTTTGCGAGTTAGTTGTCGCTATGCAGAGTAGCAGTCAGTCTGTCGTTGCGAGTCTGTCAGTTCAGTCGTTGCGAGTCTGTAGCTCTGTCTAGTTGAGAGCAGTACTCAGTCTGTAGTCGTCATGCAGAGCGGTCGGTCAGTAGTAGCAGCCCAGTGCGGTTGTGTGATGTAGGCGGTCGGCAACAATGGTCAAGATGAGGAATAAGGTATACTGTTAATTAATATAATCATTAGATAATGAAAAATTTTATTTATTGTAATTATTCTCCAACAAGTCTCCCAATAATAATTTTTTTATTTCAAAAGCATTTTCTCAAAAATTTAATTTTTTATTGAACTCAAGATTTCGTTGCACTTCCCATTTCATTCCACTTCTTTTTGAAGAAAAATTTCACTAGAATTACAAAAAAAAAGGAGATTATTATTATTTGCAATGCAGTTCCTCCGAGCGGTGCGCAACAACAAGAGCAGATATGTGACATCCATTTATTCTGAGGTAAGACTTTAATTCTGATTGTTTTTACACAGGGCCAAAGACCGATATTTCGGTTTAATTGTATTTTCTTGTCACTGAACGGACTTTAGATTTTGTGAAGAATTTATATTTGAGTCAGATTGCGTATTTCACATTTTTGTTGCCATTGTCAGTACATTTCATTGTGGGCAGGTTACGCATAGAGCCATGTCCATCAGCATTTCTAATTAGTATCGTCCTTTTTTCTTTTAAAATTTTTGTGGGGAGGTTACACTTGGCTCCCATTTCTATTAAGTATTGCTCTATTTATTTTCTTTTAAAAATTGCGGTGGGGAGGTTACAATATATATATATATATATATATATATATATATATATATATATATATAGTAAAACAATTACCATATATAAAGACACAGAAATGTCAAATTTTCAGGTAACAAAATAAGGAAGAAAATTTACAGTACAATAGATGGAGATATGAGGATACGCATTTCCGGCGTTATAATACGACCATACCGTCGCCTGAGAGATCGATCCGCCGTATGTGATTCTCTCGGTAAACGGAACAGAAGAACGGCTGTGTTAGCCAAAGAGTACACAGCCAGTCGCAATAGTTAATCTCGCCGTTAGGCCACTTCATGTGCAGCAGGAGAGTAGCGCAGTTGTGCCAGTCTACAGTTCGTAGCCGCGCTCAGTGGTGAGCCAGCGCCGATGTTAGTCATCGTCTGCAGCTCAGTCGTTGCTGCCATCAAGTCTTTGTAGCTCCGTTCCAAGTTAGTCTTCAAATGCACCGGTTTCAATATTCAAAATTAAGAGAGATTAATTCGTCACTGCAAGATTGGTGATTTGTAAATTATGACATTCTACAGACGCTTTGTCTAGTCGCGTCTTCTATAATTGTCCACCAACTGATCATGGACTACAGCAAAGTTAACTAATAAATACTTCTTATTTTGTACTCCTACTTATTAATTGTGTTTTCTTGTTGTAGCTAACAAGCAGTCTTGGCATAGTAAAACCCACGTTTCCACCTCCTTAGCTACCTCATATTTACAGCGTCACGTTGATGGACTCGATTACGGTGGAAGATCGACAGCTATCATTCTGATAGTCAAGTTATGATAATGTATGGCTCTTTTCTTCGTCATTTGATTCAGTACCTCCCGGTTAGTTGTCCTGCTTACCCCTGTAAGCATTCATCTGTAATACTCCGATTCTAAACCTACTCTCATGTTCGTTGCTCTTAACCTTTCCAAGTTGACTTCCATGAGATTTTTCACAATGATTCATTTAATTGCACAAGACAGTGTGTCGGGAATATGTACTATATTCTCTCCATGAATGAAGAAATAATCTAATGGTGAATGTAAACTTGTGGATCCAGTTTAAAATTTTGGCGCCAGCTGTAAGTAGCCACCCACCAACGAAAGGTTATAACACCCCCCTGCTTCCCGGGATTTGCGACATTACAAGTTGACAATGACCGTGAATTATTAATTTTGACCCGTATCGGGATAAGGCATCCGAATACGAAGTAAATAATGATTATTCCGCGGGAAACAGGAAACGTTATAACTTGATCGTTAGTGAATGAGTAATTTCATTAAATAACGATCAGTAAATGAAGTAATGGAAATAATTTGGAAATAAATTTTGCCAGTGGAAATTTTGCCGAAAGAAATGATTAAGTTGTAAAAGCAATTAAAAAATCGGTCGCCAGCTCAACTGATGAGCGACAGTACTGTTAAGTACGTGAATAATTGTGTCAGAAATAAAGTTTACCTGTTTGTATCGCAGCGGGTGGATCGGGAGCTTTTACGTAAATACTGTGTCAGGCTCAGTAGTCATATAAAACAAAGTCAAAACAATCTAACTACACATCAATGACTAACTTTCAATAAGAATTTGGATAGTCATTTTGTTCATAATTCGTCAGCTAAGTGCAATACTGACAACACAGATAATTATCTATCGAGATTTTGAATAATAGACTGTCATTCTGTCTTTAAAATTAGGTACTTTGCACAGTTTAATCTACTAATAATGAAATATATTGCCAATAATTGATTGACTATGTTTTGAATGATAATAATTCAGGTGGAATAAGCTTTATAGTTTCATGAAATATCCTTGAACCAACTTCAGCTGAATATGCATTGAAATAAATCTTAATAATCAAACATATTACTTCAGTCTATTATTAAGTTACTATGGTTGGCGTAAGCTTATTAAGTGAAACAATTAACTACGATAATCAATCTGAAAGTTACTCTTCACCGTCTATGCAAATAATTTGATAATTAACATATTTTCTCTTGACAATGGCGTGACACACTCGGTTTAATAAGGCAAGGATCGGAAGGGAGCTATTTGGTGTTTTGTCGGGTGGAATGTAACTGCAACACTTCGATTACTAAGTGCTTGTTATTAATTGTTCGACTTCAGAGAAAAGCACAGTCACTAGCAAGCCTTCTACAATTTTATCCTACGAAAATTACGTAGATCTTACTTCCCTCGTTGTCGGTGGATCGACGGAAGTCCACAGCAGCGACACAATGTGACAGCGGGCTTTTACTGTTGCGACTTGAGCCCGCAGTCCGCTTCACATTTAAGTCCTCGTTTCTTCAGCACTATGCCCATTAATCCATAATAACTTGCCCGGCCATGCTTCCAGATATGCCGACATTACTTTCCCGTCTTACTTTGATCCACACACTAGCCGTTAGATGTAACGCAGCTAGGACTAGCAGCACTCGATTGTACGTCTTACTCCGAGCACGGCGTCACTCTTACTACCACCCGCTGGCGCGCACCCGCGCCCAGCGGCACGACAAAACAATCTCTCTGACTTCAACGTTAACTAAAATAAATGCCCTGACTTGCCAATGTTAGATATTACGTAATTTAAACATAGTATTTACAATACATGTTTACACTAGACAATACATCGTATACAAACAGTTTCATGTGTTAAGTAAGCGAACGAATTCATAGGAAGGACTGCGTTGTAGCGTCACAAGGTGTTCAACGTTCTCAGTTTGACAACAGTGTGGCGTGCCTTTTTTCGATGGTACGGCACTGCACTATCACCTACAGCTCAAAGCACACGTCCATGGAACAAGCACTCTCACAAAACTGGTTGTTTATGTAGGAGAAATCCACTGGTCTCCTCGTGTGCAGATGCTACACGAAGAGGGCATTCAAGATACACCGAGGTGACAACAGTCAGAGAACACCTCCTGACGTCGCGTAGCACCTGCTCATCTCTGGCACAGCCCATGCACTGTGACGAGGCATGGACTCAACAATTCGCTGGAAGTCCTCTGCAGAAACAGTGATCCATGCTGCGTCTTCAGCCGTCCATAGCCGCGAAAGTGTAGCCGGTCTAGGATTTTGTGCACGAACTGACCTTTAAATTATTGTATGTCCCACGAATTTTCGATGCGATTCCTGTTGGGCGACCTCCGTAGGCAAATCATTCGTCTGAACTATCCAGAATGTTCTTCAAACCAGTCGCGAACAAGAGTGGCCCGTTGATATGACGCGCTGTCATCCGTAAAAATTCCGTCGTTATTTGTTGCAAAAGGTCTGAAGTAGCCGAATATAATCATATCCAGTCAATGATCGGTTCACTTGGACCAGAGAACCTAGTCGGTTCCATGTAAACACAGCACACCCCATCACCGAGTTACCACCAGCTTGCACAGTGCCTTGAGTCCATGGCCTCGTGGGTTTGCGGCGTACTCGAACTCTACCATCACCTCTTACCAGGTGAATTTGGTAAGATTAGACTATTGAAATCGAGACTCATCTGAGGGGCGCACAGTTTTCCATTCGTCTAGGGTCCAACCGATATGGTCACAAGCCCCGGAGAGGCGCTGCAGGCGATGTCGTGCTGTTAGCAAAAGCGCTCGCGTCGATCATCTGCTGCCATGTACCAGTAATTCCAAATGTTGTCGCACTGTCCTAACGGGTACGATGGTCTTAAGTCAAACATAGATTTCAACGGTTTTGTCAAACAGTGTTACTTGTCTATTAGCACTGACAAATCTATACAAACGTCGCTGCTCTCGATCGTAAGTGAAATGGTTTAAATGGCTCTGAGCACTATGGGACTTAACTTCTGAGGTCATCAGTCCCCTACAACTTAGAACTACTTAAACCTAACTAACCTAAGGAAATCACACACATCCATGCCCGAGGCAGAATTCGAACCTGCGACCGTAGTGGTCGCGCGGTTTCAGACTGAAGCGCCTAGAACCGCTCGGCCACTACTGCATGTAAGATCGTTTCTTGTCTGTGAGGAGTCTCAACAACGGATCGGCTCTAAAAGGCATAAGTATCTCCCATTGCACCCTCCCATGGCCTCAAACTTTTGTCGTAAATGTAATTGCAAAAGACACCTCAACGCTGTATGTGCATGCATAAAAAAGACATACGCATATAAAATCCCATGGATCTTTTTAAAATTAAAATTTAGTTGTACTGTTCTTATTTTTAAATTTAGCTTTAGCTCCCTCTTCAACTTTTTAGAAGACATAGTTTCGCGACACTCAATTAGCCCTTAGACTACATCCCATACCTTAAGAGAAGAACACTTATCCTTGTATTCGATGTTAACGTATTTCTCTTTTTCAGAAATGCCTTGTAGTTATTCCCAATCTACACTGTACGTGGTCTTTATTTCTGCTGTAGAAAAATCATTTTTAGTTTCAAATAACAAAACTCTTCCACCTCTTACATTCAATTTCCCAACATAATTCCCTCAGTGGCATCTCACTTAATTCTACGACACTGCAAGATTAATTTATACTTCTCGAGATATTCTCCAGTTCGTTCAGTTGATATTCCTTTGCTCTCTGTGACAGGATTAAAATCTCAGTGGCCAATACTGACGTTTTTATCTCTTGTTCCTGAATTGTAATTCTTTTCCTAACTTTTTCTTTGAATTACCTTACCGCGTACTTATTGACATACTGAATTACTGGCAAGAAAATCAACAGTCCTGTCACGCTACCGACTCAACTACTGCCTGCTTTTAATGTTTTCAGATTTCTGTAACTGCAATTTATTTTCTGTACAATTTGCAGACACCCTTTCAATGACCGTGTTTTGTACCAGAGAACTTCAAAATATCATTAAGCATATTCAAGTCGAATATTTCTCGCAAGTCTGCTAAAATGACAAGTGACAGATAATAGAGTAGACCATGTCGTTTACAGTAGGTACGATCTCATCCGGTAAATACGATCTGTGACCAAATAATAAATTAAATTCACCAGACATTATACCAGTAACGCCCTAAATGTACACACTGTCTTTTTCGACCACTGTATATAGATTAGAATTGATATGAGGTAGTCATATGACCGTTTACGGCTGATGTAAGCCATGGAACTGAAGTGATGTGTACGCGTCAGTCTGTTGTATGGAATCAACGCAGTAACATGAGTCCACATGAGGACGTAGTAGAATGTTGCAACGAAGCTGTCGCTTGCCGGAGTGCCCTTATCTACACAGAGAATGATTGCTTTGTTGGTGTTCCAACGCTGACTCTCACTAAGTGATAAATCACTTGCTTCCATGTAAGAGACCATATAAACAGAAGTTGTAAACAGATCTACACCGACTGTGACTTTAAACGAATGTCATGCTTTGAGTACCTTCTCGCCTGTAAAGACCTGCTCTCTGCATTACCGTGCTGAGGGTGGCTTTTGCTATGGTTGTGTTGCTGACCAAATGCTGGTGCCTGTGCAGAAAGATGGCGTTCCAGCCGAAATGAAACACTTATAATTGGATTTTTCTAAAAGTACTAGGTGAAAAAAATTATTCTTCCGTTGCTTGCAGTCTGATTTCTTAATTCGGTAAGGAATTTCTTTTCGATATCCGACGTACTAACTGCACTGCATAAAATTAAGTAAAATATTGCACCAATTTTAAAGAGGTAAAAGCATTACGTGTGTTTGATTTTACGTCATAGATTGCAGTGAACGACGTGTAGATAAGATATCGAAATTTCGTTTGGAATTGTTAGCAGAACTATGTCTCATTTAGCTCTCGAGTTATTGAGTTTTATATCCGATAGACCGTCGCGCGCGACGCGTCGTTTCACGTCCTTGCGTATCCCGAATCACGTCGTCATAACAATCGCTCCAACTCGTACACGAATCAAGATATGGAAACGACGTCCTTTTGGAAATGATAGAACTCAAGAGGCACATATATTGTACGCTGCTGGCCATTAAAATTGCTAAACCACGAAGACGACGTGCTACAGAAGCGAAATTTAACCGACAGGAAGAAGATGTTGTGATTTGAAAATGATTAGCTTTTCAGAGCATTCACACAAGGTTGGCGCCGGTGGTGACACCTGCAACGTGAAGACATGAGGAAAGTTTCAAACCGATTACTCTTACACAAACAGCAGTTGACCGGCGTTGCCTGGTGAAACGTTATTGTGATGCCTCGTGTAAGGAGGAGAAATGCGTACCATCACGTTTCCGACGCTGATAAAGGTCGGATTGTAGCCTATCGCGATTGCGGTTTATCGTATCGTGACATTGTTGCTCGCGTTGGTCGAGGTCTAATGACTGTTAGCAGAATATGGAATCGGTGGGTTCAGGAGGGCAATACGGAATGCCGTGCTGGATCCCAACGGCATCGTATCACTAGCAGTAGAGATGACAGGCATCTTATCGGCATGGCTGTAACGGATCGTACAGCCACGTCTCGATCCCTGAGTCAACAGATGGGGACGTTTGCAAGACAACAACCATCTGCACGAACAGTTCGACGACGTTTGCAGCAGCATGGACTATCAGCTCGGAGACCATGGCTGTGGTTACCCTTGACGCTGCCTGACAGACAGGAGCGCCTGCGATGGTGTACTCAACGACGAATCTGGGTGCACGAATAGCAAAACGTCATTTTTTTCGGATGAATCAAGGTTCTGTTTACAGCATCATGATGGTCGCATCCGTGTTTGGCAACATCGCGGTGAACACACATTGAAAGCGTGTATTCGTCATCGCCATACTGGCGTATCACCCGGCGTGATGGTATGGGGTGCCATTGGTTACACGTCTCGGTCACCTCTTGTTCGAATTGACGGCACTTTGATCAGTGGACGTTACATTTAAGATGTGTTAGGACCCGTAGCTCTACCCTTCATTCGACCCCTGCGAAACCCTACATTTCAACAGGATAATGCACGGCCGCGTGTTGCTGGTCCTGTAGGGGCCTTTCTGGATAAAGAAAATGTTCGACTGCTGCCCTGGCCAGCACATTCTCCAAATCTCTCACCAATAAGTCTGGTCAATGGTGACCGAGCAACTGTCTCGTCACAATACGCCAGTCACTACTCTTGATGAACTGTGGTATCGTGTTGAAGCTGCATGGTCAACTGTACTTGTACACGCTATCCAAGCCCTGTTTGACTCAATGGCCAGGCGTATCAAGGCCGTTATTACGGCCAGAAATGATTGTTCTGGGTACTGATTTTGCCGGCGGGGTGGCCGAACGGTTCTATGCGCTACAGTCTGGAACCGCACAACCACTGCGGCCGCAGGTTCGAATCCTGCCTCGGGCATGGGTGTGTGTGACGTCCTTAGGTAAGTTAGGTACTGATGACCTGAGAAGTTAAGTCCCATAGTGCTCAGAGCCATTTGAACCATTTTTGGGTATTGATTTCATAGGATCCATGCACCCAAATTGCGTGAAAATGTAATCACATGTCAGTTCTAGTATAATGTATTTGTCCAATGAATACCAGTTTGTCATCTGCATTTCTTCTTGGAGTAGCAATTTTAATGGTCAGTAGTGTATAATAAATAGCGCAAACATTTATATTCAGCTAATTATGGAAGCAACTTTTCCGCAGGTCGGCAATTCAGAATGCATACAGACGACCATAGCGCTGTAGAAAAACCAAAGCGGCTGGACTGTAGCGCATATCCACAGCACCCGGGGAGCGGCGCAGCAAGAAGTGTGCACACGTTCACAGTAGTGAAGCGGAAGGCAATCGAAATCAAACTCGACAGACACTGCTACTATCAATGAATGCAGGTCAGTGTTAAACAACTGCCGAGCAGTTTCGAAGGGAAAGAATGTGGCGGACACTTCGATTCGAGTATCTTGCAGAAGAGTACTTCTCCGTACAGCATGTGAAGCTGCACAAGTTCGATGAGCCGAATAACGCACGAAATAGACAGGGCTCTCCGGAGGCATATGGTAGGGCCTGACGAGTTGCGAATTTGTCTCTTTTCAAATGATTAGAGGTGTCGAGTGCTCCAACAGAGCAGTGAGGTGTTTATCCCCGCAATGTGTGTGGACGTAGGTAGGAAACAGTCGGTGATGTTTCGGGAGTGTTTTCGCTACCACTAATTGGGTACACTCATACAGGTTACCAAGATGTTTAATTCAGGATTCTTTGCCAACAGGTCTTGTTCCTTCTTGAATATCTTCAAGAAAATACGGGCACTCTCGTCTCCCAAGATGAGAACGGCCGAGTTCGCAGAGCTGCACGCGTACGTTTCTGGTTTGGCGAACACTCAGGCACCTTATCGCATCTCGCCTGACCAGCTAATGCGATGTTAACTCTATAGAATCAACAGCAAAATGTGCGCGTCCCCGCATTCTGATAATTCTACAGGTGCGACGAAAGATCCGTACCGAAACCCTGGGAAGTTGCACAGGTCACACCAATACTCAAGAAAGGAAGTTGGAGTAATCCACTCACCAGCGTCAATTTTCAGTAGGCATTTGGGACGCGTGCTGTGCTCGAACATTACGAATTACTTCCCAGGAAACAATCTACAGCTCAACATAGTCAGCACCGATTCAGAAAATATCTTTCATTTGCATCGCAACCAGTTCTTCATTCCTTTGAAGTTACGAGTGCTATCGACACGGGCTCTTTAATTGTTTCCGTATTCCTGCATTTCCAGAAGGCTTTTGATAGCATTCCTGACGGGAGACGTCCAATCAAATTTTCTGCCTATTGAGTATCGTCCCTGTCGTGCTACTGAATTCGTGATTTCTTGTCATAAAGGTAAAGGTACAAAGTAATAGGCACAGAGTCATCGAGTAAAACAGAAGCGATGCCTGGCGTTCCCCAACAAGGTGTTGTAAGCCTCCTGCTGTTCTTAATCTGTATAAACGATTTAGCAGACAATTCGAGTAGCAATCTTGCACGTGTTACTGTCATTTACCATGTAGTAAAGTCGTCAAAAGATCAAAACCAATTGCAGAATGCTTAGACACGACATCTGTATGGTGCGAAAAGTGTAATTGATTCTAAGTAGGTAATAATGTGAGATCATCCACATGAATACTAAAATGAATTCGTTAAATTTCGGATATACGACAGATCACACAAATATAATGACTGTCAATTCAACTAAAAACCTAGGAATTGCAATTACGAATAAGTTGAATTGCAACGATCACATAGATAATGTTGTGGGGAAGGCAAATCAGATTGTGTTTAATTAGTAGAATTCCTAGAAGATGCAACAAATTCATTGAAGAGGCTGCCTACACTACGGTTGTGGGTTCTCTGAAGGAGTATTGCTGTACGGTATGAGATGCTTAAGAGACAGTATTGGCGGAGCTTATCGAAGAAGTGCAGCGCATTTTGTATTATCTCGAAAGAGGGGAGAGACTGTCGCGGATATGATACACGAGTTGGGGTAACAATCATTAAATCAAGAGCGCTTTTAGTTGTGCCGAGATCTTTTCGTGAAATTTATATTACCAGCTTTCTCTTTGGAAAGCAAAAATATTTTGTTGACCCATGTATACATGTGAAGAAATGACTACCTTAAAAAAATAAGAGAAAGCGGAGCTCACACGGAGAAAGTGAAGTGTTCGTTTTTCCCATGCGCTGTTATAGTGGAACAGTAGAGAAATAGCCTGAAGGTTGTTCAATGAACCCTCTGACAGGCACTTAGGTGTGAACTGCAGAGTCAGCATATGGGTCCATAAGAGGCTATCAAATGAAATCGAGACAGATGGAAAAACAGCTGTTTATTATTTCAAGAGAAATGACTGTAAATACAGCTCTATATTATTTCAAAAGTAGTAACAGTAAATACAATCATCCCGTGTGAGACAAGGCAGCCGATGCCTTCATAGAAATGTGTTCGCAGTTCCTTACGGAACTATAGCTGTACCCAGGCGCGCACCTCTTCGTCCGGAGCGAGTCAACTGCGCTTAATGTCTTTCTACAGAACACCAAAAATATGGATGTCACATGTGGAGAAAACGGGACTGTATTTAGGATCGGTAAGGGCGTCCCAGTCAAACTAGTCAACATTTATTCTGTTGTATCATAATGCCCGCCCACTTGCTGCCAGCGTTGTTTCCAATACGCTGCAGAAATTTCACTGGAAATCCGTTACGCATCCTCCATACAGTCCGTCTCTAGCCAAGTGATATCCATACTTTTGGAGCCCTGAAGGAAGACATTCATGTCCGCTTTTCTGCTTCGGAGACGATTTGCTTCGGAGGATGAGGTGCACAATTTTCATGAAAACACTAACCATCTGGTCTCACAGTGGGAGAAATGTATTTCCAGACGTGGGGAATATGTTTGAAATAATGAACAGTTTACTTACCCGACTTCATTTGACTGCCTCTTATAGATCTAGAACAGTGTGCGGCTAAATGTCTTCTTCTGGATGTCATACCTGAAGAAAGTTGTGGACCGTCAGCCATGCCGCTTTGAGGGCATCATCATCGCCAGATGCTGTGTTAAAACTTGTTGTCTCATGGGGATAGCACATCCTTTGTCACCTGCGCAGTTTTCATGGACAAGACTTTGTCAGGTTGCTAAGTGCAGTGCCACTCTCCATCTACATCTACATCTACATCCGTACTCCGCAAGCCACCTGACGGTGTGTGGTGGAGGACACTTTGAGTACCTCTATCGGTTCTCCCTTCTATTCCAGTCTCCTATTGTTCGTGAAAAGGAAGATTGTCGGTATGCCTCTCTGTGGGCTGTAATCTCTCTGATTTTATCATGGTCTCTTCGCGAGGTATACGTAGGAGGGAGCAATATACTGCTTGACTCCTCGGTGAAGGTATGTTCTCGAAAATTCAACAAAAGCGCGTACCGAGCTACTGAGCGTCTCTCCTGCGGAGTCTTCCACTGGAGTTTATCTATCATCTGTGTAACGCTTTCGCGATTTCTAAATGATCCTGTAACGAAGCGCGCTGCTCTCCGTTGGATCTTCTCTATCTCTTCTACCAACCATATCTGGTACGGATCCCACACCAGTGAGCAGCATTCAAGTAGTGGGCTAACAAGCGTACTGTAACCTACTTCCTTTGTTTTCGGACTGCATTTCCTTAGGATTCTTCCAATGAACCTCAGTCTGTCGTCTGCTTTACCGACGATTAATTTTATATGGTTATTCCACTTTAAATCACTCCTAATGCCTACTCCTAGATAATTTATGGTATTAACTGCTTCCAGTTGCTGACCTGATATATTGTAGCTCAATGATAGAGGATCTTTCATTCTATGTATTCGTAGCACATTACACTTGTCTACATTGAGATTCAATAGCCATTACCTGCACTATGCGTCAATTCGTTGCACACCCTCCTGCATTTCAGTACAATTTTCCATTGTTACAACCTCTCGATATACCACAGCATCATCCGCAAGAAACCTGAGTGAACTTCCGATGTCATGCACAAGGTCATTTATGTATATTGTGAATAGCAACGGTCCTACGACACTCCCCTGCGGTACACCTGAAATCACTCTTACTTCGAAAGACTTCTCTCCATTGAGGATGACATGCTGCGATCTGTTAGCTAGATACTTTTCAATCCAATGACACAATTGGTCTGATAGTCCATATGCTCTTACTTTGCTCATTAAACGACTGTGGGGAACTGTATCGAACGCCTTGCGGAAGTCACGAAACACGGCATCTACCTGGGAAGCCGTGTCTACGGCCCTCTCAGTCTCGTGGACCAACAGCGCGAGCTGGGTTTCTCGCGATCGTCTTTTTCGAAACCCATGCAGATTCCTACAGGGTAGATTTCTAGTCTCCAGAAAAGTCATTATACTCGAACATAATACGTGCTCGAAAATTCTGCAACTGATCGACGTTAGAGATATAGGTCTATATTTTTGCACATCTGTTCGACGTCCCTTCTTGAAAACGGGGATGACCTGTGCCCTTTTCCAATCCTTTGGTACGCTACGCTCTTCTAGAGACCTACGGTACACCGCTGCAAGAAGGGGGGCATTTTCTGCCAGCCTCCGCGACTGTTATGTTTGTAACTAGAGCGAGGAGGCGTAGTAATTATCCTGTGATATCACTGTGGGCCTGCACGCCGCCTGGAACACAGACAGTGGTAACTGCGGGCCGGCACCG
This sequence comes from Schistocerca serialis cubense, assembly GCF_023864345.2. Classification (NCBI taxonomy): domain Eukaryota; kingdom Metazoa; phylum Arthropoda; class Insecta; order Orthoptera; family Acrididae; genus Schistocerca; species Schistocerca serialis. The sequence continues at coordinate 68,400,468 of NC_064644.1, forward strand.
CACCGCTCCGCAACGCTGGCTTGGCGCCGTGCCGCTTTACCCGCCGCCGGTCCGCTTCCTCCGCAGCCAAGTTGCAACTAATTTCGGCAGTTAGCCACTCCACCCCGGCCCGGCCGCCGTCTTGTGCCCACCGCTCGCTCCATATTCTCCCTCGGCAGGAAGCTGTGCCCGCGCCCGTTCGCAGCTCGTAATGACCGGCCGTTCCGACCAGCGGGGACCACCAGAATGCCTGCGCCTCTAAAAGCTCCGTCCTGATCACTTTACTACCGCCAAATAGAAAGCACCTTATGTGTCTCACGTGATCCTTTCTAGTACTAACGTACTTTCGCCACTGACGAACTGCTGTAATGACACCAACAGCGTACAGTCCTAAAGCATCGACTGCACACCGTCCACGGCAGCGCCGTAAAACGGCATCAAGATGGCGCTGACTCGCGCGCCAGCGAAAAGAGCGGGCAGCGCCGCACCTCCATGGAGACGTACACAGAAGCGCCAAGCGTATTCAAACACACAGATACGTAAACAGGCAGAATACGGCGCTGCGGTCAGCAACGCCTATACAGGCTGGTCCATTGATTGTGACTGGGACAAATATCTCACGAAATAAGCGCCAAACGAAAAAACTACAAAGAACGAACCTTGTCTAGATTGAAGGGGGAAATCATATGGCGCTATGGTTGGCCCGCTAGATGGCACTGCCATAGGTCAAACGGATATCAACCGCGCTTTTTTTTAATAGGAACTCCCATTTTTTATTACATATTCGTGTAGTATGTAAAGAAATATGAATGTTTTAGTTGGACCACTTTTTCCGCTTTGTGATAGATGGCGCTGTAATAGTCACAAACATATGGCTCACAATTTTAGACGAACAGTTGGTAACAGGTAGGTTTTTTAAATTAAAATACAGAACGTAGGTACGTTTGAACATTTTATTTGATTACCTGTAAATACCGCATTAATGCAGTAAATGCTCAAAATGATGTTCGTCAACATCAGAGCATTTGGCAATACGTGTAACGACATTCCTCTCAGCAGCGAGTACTTCGCCCTCCGTAATGTTTGCACATGCACTGACAATGCGCTGACGCATGTTGTCAGGCGTTGTCGGTGGATCACGATAGCAAATATTCTTCATATTTCCCCACAGACAGAAATCCGGGGACGTCAGATCCGGTGAATGCGCGGAACATGGTATGGTGCTTCGACAACCAATCCACCTGTCATGAAATATGCTATTCAATACCACTTCAACTGCACACGAGCTGTGTGCTGGACATCCATCATGTTGTAAGTACATTGCCATTCTGTCATGCAGTGAAACATCTTGTAGTAACATCTGTAGAACATTACGTAGGAAATCAGCATAAATTGCGCCATTTCGATTGCCATCGATAAAATGGGGGCCAATTATCCTTCCGCCCATAATGCCCCACCATGCATTAACCGGCCAAGGTCGCTGATGTTCCACTTGGCGCAGCCTTCGTGGATTTTCCGTTGTGTGGCGAAATAAATTAAAAAAATAAAATTTATTGCTTTTTTTTTTTTTGAAAAGAGGAAAAATTATGGAGATGGAACTGTAACTTTAGAATTTTTGAAAGGCTTTTTTACGGATTGTATTGACCGGCTTGAATGCAGACAAATTCAGTGCTGCGTGAAATTTGCCTGTAATATAATTTACCATTCCAATTAATTACATTTTTGAATTCTACGTCATTGTTGATTTATTCAGAGTTCTCACCTTAGACGTAGAATTCGTCCTTCTGCCACAATATTAATTCATTAGTCGCCATCGATGTTCTTCTCTTTGTTGACCGTGTGTACCTTCCTGAGTCGGCATCGGTTCACTTCACGAAGGCGGTGGAAACCAAGGAATGCAATGGTACGTCGCTTTAAATAATTATCGTAAAACTTAGATAATTATCAGAATTTTTTTATTTAGAACACAAATAGACTTGCTCTGCTCGTCGCACAAACCATAATTACTAACAAGATGGCTGCCTTTCCGCACACGTCTATCCTCCACAAGGCAACAATCGAAAGTGTCTCTTAACTCCTTCGTGGAGTATGAAACAAAAGAGAATACAATATGCACATTACAGAGATTATATTCTACATCCCTCTCAATTTGACCTTTGGCGCAGCCTTTAAGAAGTTGTATGTCTCTGAGTCGGAATGTTTCATTACAACTGCCCCCTACTGTATACTGTCACTAGAAAATTTTACTTGGTTAACAGGATACAGTAGTCGACCTTGCAATTGATTGGTTTGGGGGTCTTTTATTTACAAACTTCATTTTTACTGTCTCATTTTCATGGCGCTGTGAATTCTTTGGTATTACTGAGTGTGTGTCAGTTTTTTGGTATACTTATGCAAATATTTACAAACCTTAATCCTAATATACAAAGTTCTGGTTAATACTGAGAAAACGACATCATGTAGTAAAATTTGTACAATAAAATATACAATGAATACAACGTTATTTATAAATGTTTCCTTCCTCATCAGACGTGAAAATTAAGTCCTTGTATTGCTTTCTGTATTTATTCTGGGGCGATGAGCTTTGTTCGCTAGCCCCAGTTTTGAATATGGGCGGGTGATACGCGCGCCTGATTGTTTGGTCGTCCGTTAGCGGGCGACGTTGGTTGAATGCGCGCGCCAGTGCACTGAATATACACCGACGTGCGGGTAGCCGGCCGGAGTGGCCGAGCGGTTAAAGGCGCTACAGTCTGGAACCGCACGACCGCTACGGTCGCAGGTTCGAATCCTGCCTCGGGAATGGATGTGTGTGATGTCCTTAGGTTAGTTAGGTTTAACTAGTTCTAAGTTCTAGTGGACTTATGACCACAGCAGTTGAGTCCCATAGTGCTCAGAGCCATTTGAACCATTTGAACGTGCGGGTACCGTCGAGACTTCCGAACCTCAGTATGCGTGTGCTTTTTGTAGTTCCTTCCAGTACTTAGACTGGATACGACGAGGTACATTGGAATATGTGCCCCGAAGAACACACCACACTATGTGCGAGGCGGAGGACGATCCCGTCTATGCAGCTCCAGGTAAGAAGCATACCATGTCAAACTTGTTTGGCATTGTCCTTTTCTATTGTGACGCCATGGGTCGTTTGACGATACCAGCTTCAATTTTCGATGTCACTTGTTTAGGCTCGCTGACACTTGCAACGTAACACTACTTTGCACAATTTTAATTTCCACACACACCACTTTAACCGCGAGTATTGCGATCGAAACTTTCTTTTTCACTACACTTTTTTCTTCGCATTAACTCCTTTTACCTATTGTACCGAGATTCATTTCCCTCAATACTTCTGGTCAATGTACATAAGTATTCACAAATTTGTAAGTCACGGGACTTGACATGAAATACAAAATACATCACATACAATAGAATAACGTATAACACATACAATACATTGGTTACGTTAATTACTGGAAAAAACTATCGACGGAAATTGAAATATTTTTGACCACTCATAGTAGCTTCTTCGTCTTGGATTTTACAGACACACACACCTTTTTCCATTAATCTGTTAGTAGGAACAAGTCCATTGTTTTCCTTCTTGAACTCGAGCGTAAGTTAAGGTTTACCTTCGTTACGTATTCTTTATATTCAACGACATGCATCAGCATGCAGAGAACACAACTGTTGCCGCTCCACTGCAGCTTGGGAAGGGAATTTTCTACCTACTACTTAGGGTAATGGCAACGACTATGTGTATGCTAGGTATTTTACGTATAAAATCTGAAAATGCACGAAATAATCATTTATGTGCAGCATATCCCTATTATGTACAATGTTTTGGGCGTAAGCAAGTTCTAGTGTGCTTCTAAATAATTACCCCTAATAAAACTTCCTACATTAACGTGGACATATAAGCATAAAATTTTGAAGTTCAGGGTGTAGCTACTGTTACTACGTACAGTGTTTCATAATAGCGGCACGCCCTTGTGTGCGTGTATCATCTACAATTAAAGTGCGCTTATAGGCGTCTTGTGTTATCATGGGAGAAAAAATACAGACATTTTAATGCATCGGTTGTCATGAAAATCTATGTACACGAATAATCCGACTTTCATAGCTTCAGTGTAGCATGAAATTCTGTATGACGTTTTTTTCATAGTTTCTTTTATAGATGATTCCTCTGCTTACAGGTCGTCGATCACACTACTTACCTGTTTCTCGTATAGCGCCGATATCATTTTCATTCTTTGTGACTGGAAATAGTGATATGTATGAAAGATATAATTTTGACATGATTTATCATTTCATGTTTCAAGTGTGTAAAGTAATTCACACCTTCCTTCAGCATACATGGGTGAAGCATCACTAATGTTGCACTGTGTATCAGGTTTTTCGTATTTTCTCGTAAACTCGGTGAGTCTTAGGGTTTTAATTAAGTTGTTTCTTGACGTTAGGTATATCTCTTTATACGAGGTTGTCTTAGAGTTTAATTTTCCTTATACAATTCTATGTTGATTAGGTTCCGTACATGTACAGAGCTTCTTTCGTCATTCACACATTCATACATACGTTTATACACACAAAAAATGTCTACCACTATAATATACACTTTGCTGGTGGGGCCCTTTTTCGGTACCCTGCACCATTCCCTCAACATTCCAAAATAATTCAGGGTGTGCTGAGCATCATCCCCTCATACTAATAATACTTACAACTAAATATTTCTTCTTACATACGTAACTGCCTTACGGTTAATGCACAATCATTCCATATTTTCCTCCTTTACACTTTAGCTTTCGCTTTCGTACATGTACCCTCGTGTATAGCTTATATATTCTACAAAGTTGTTTGGTGAGTGCTTTAGGTGTTTCCTAACGTTATTGTGTCTCCCTCTCTATAAAGGCTAGATGTTTGTTTTGAGGGCGATTCAGTTCGTTACTCACGCTGCACAGATCTGTTTATTATTTTCCTATTTTAAAGCTTGTGTCATTCTCTTCCTTAGTCACAAAAATTCACGCGTTTACCTTGTTGTTCATTCTGAAAATCGCTCGGTACTGTGTAATGTAAATGTATGCGTTATCTCTTTGCTTTCCTCTTTGCTGCTAGATTTTTCCCTATATGTAATCGTGTGTTGTTCTCGTGTACATAGTCTTTCTTCCGGTTATATATCTGCATTTCTTTGTGCTATTTTCTTTCTCCTTCCGTACAAGCTAAGATATTACTCAATATAATATAATATTACAATACCGTCCATGACCAGTATGTTCACTTAATACTACATAGTACCAGTTTATAATTAAATTTTCTAAGCTACTATTTACAAGACTTGTGTTCCCTTTTCTGTCTTGTTTCTCAATGGCTCTCGTCACTGTGTCTCATAGTAAGCGTGGTCTCCAACTTTTAAACGTTCCGCGATGCGCGCTTATGTACTACAACTGGACTGTAGGCGCGGGGGAAACTCCGCATTGTTGGAGAACATTATTCGTGATAGCCGCCATCGTGTAATATGAGTCATGTGTCGTCTGGACTCGACCGCGCATGCGCCTTCGTGCTTTGTATACACTCAGCTGATCGGACAGGGCAGGGGGGAAGATTTCTCCCCGGCTAGCTGCCTACAGCGCGGCCAATGACCTCGTCTTGCCATGCCGCTATCGCGTGCTTGTCAGCTGAGCGTTGTATTGCAACTTTGACGCCTGGTTTGTTGCTCGTCTCATGCGAACAAAATCTGACCTTCGCGCTAATTTGTCTTTGTTCCTCTCTCTTAAATAACTGAGTTAGACTACAAAAGTACCGTATGGTTTATTTTATAGTGTTAAGACTCACAGTAACACATGTTTCATTAGGTTAAACTATGCGTTTTTAAGCTGGCATATGCCCCCAGTTGGTTACTAGTTTCGATGTTTAACTGAAATTTCTAAAACTGTCTCGGTATTCACAAATAAGATCTGCTAGTCCGTTTTGTTGAGTTTTTGCATGAAAAGTGGATTTTCCTATCTTCTCGTGGGCGACCTGTTCGTTAATTATTTCCGTGTCTAATAGTTCGGGGTAAGGAATATCTATCAATAACACTTGTGGGTAAACTAGTTTTACTTCAGCTTGTTTCTGTAATTGGCCATTACGCTCTATTGCTGACTTTACAAGATTGACCTTCACACTACGACTGCCCACTCGGAAATAGCAATGTCCACTGCCTATGTCGATGTTTACTTTACACTGCCGGAAAACTTCCATACCTTAAATACAATTGACGATTAATTTGTCATCGATTAAGAATGTACAGTTTATCGTGACATCGCTAATGGTATTTGCGTCTGCCACTTAATACTTTTTGACTTGTTACCTACAGCTGTCCAGATTTTACAATTTCCCGTTGGCAACACTGGTACTTTTAATGCTTTCGAAACTTCTTTAAATAAACAATTAGAAATAATATTCGTAGATGCGCCTGTATCTAAAATTACGTTGGTAATTATAGTTCCTATCTTTGCTGTGATTACAGCCTGCACAAGGTCACTTACCTTGTTCGGTGCTTTCATCTCTTCTTCACATAGATGTTCTTCTACGGTAGCATCCTGATCATATCTTAAAAATTGTTGTTTAAGATGTAATGTGTGCTTGTTTGTGCCCCCTGTTGTCAAATCGGTCGGCCGGTGGGGGCTCATTGCCACCGATTGTTGTTTACCGGGGGAGACAACGGCGTTGCTTCATTACTGTCCGTTACCTCTACAAAGTGTACTGAGTGGTTATTCTGTCGCCAATTAGTTTCCGGACCGCTGCGTGCAACATTTTCTTGCGGCCGGCCGTCGCTATTTCTCCTTGGTCGGCCATTCCTATTACTATAACTATTGTAAATTTCGTTTGTGTGCCGCCCTTCATAACGCGGACCTGACCAGTCATTCACGTGATTTCTATCATTTCCATACCGGCGTGGACCGTAATCTGTATTATATCTTCGGTCTTCACGTCTCTGGGACGCCGAATTCCTCCGATTTCCATAATTCCAATTTCCATTACTTGGCCTTGTCGCATACGGATGCCAACTGTGTTGGTTTTGTCCACTGCCTTTAAAATGATTCCCGTTACCATTGTTTTCATTGGTTACGGCGTGTTCATTCCGATTACTTGTGTTCGGCTCTTCTTCATATATTAGATCTATTGAGTCAAGCACGGAAAGAAAGTATTCAAGGTCGTTCTCCGGTATGGTTACAAATTTTTCGCGTAAGATCGCGGGTAGTCTATTTTTCAGAATTTTGAGATCATATACGTGCGGTATTGGATTGTTCCAATAGTGCGTCTTATTCAAATACTTTTCGAAATACTTTCTCAACCCACCGTTTTTGAGGTTGAACGGTTGTGGGTTGAATACCTCACGGCGCAGTCTTTCTTGGACCCCAGTAGACTAGGGTGACCAAATTATTTTCGGTGAAAACCGGGACACATTCACCCGGGTGCCAATGGACACCTCATTCCACATGTACCCAGGTTTCTTAATTTTAAATATTAATGTTTTGTTGATACATTTTGTTAACCCGATTATTATAACTAATAAGAGGATACAAAAGATTGACATAGTCTAGACTATCTGTATAATTAATGACATTTAATAAACGTATACAGTAATTAAGAAATGTGTTACGATTTTACAAAATTTTACAGCCATTCAACTTTTAATCAATTAATATTAACATGAGCTTTAATATTACTGAGCACTTGTAGATGGAATTGACTGTTCTTGGAGAAAAGGGTATTTTTCACTGCCTCCAGTCTTTGTGATCATTCTTTGTTCTTTGAGACACAGTGATAAAACTCGGCACAATCCATTTTGTAGTTGTACAGGATCTGCAGGATTGCTTCAAGAGAGTCCACCTCAATTCTGTTTCTTTCATCAGTCCACTGGATATTCATGAGCGAAAATATTCTTTCCACATTGTCATTATGGCCTGAGATTGCAAATAAATACCTTGCAACAATTATTACCAACTCAGAGTAATGCTGAAGACAGTCACAGCTTTAAAAAAAAAAAACTCGCCCACTTCTCATTACATTCCAATGGTGTTTTTTTTTTTTTTTTTTTTTTTTCATCATTCCACTTGTGAAGACTTTCTTCAACACACTTTGTCAGTATGCCGAACTGATCAAAGAGAATGGAATCATCGATTTCAATCTCTTTACTCTTCAAATAAGAAACTGTCTCTTCAACACTTTGCCATTTTGGCACTCTCCTCAGTAACATCCAATCAAACACCGGCGATGTGGGTAAATATGAGGCGCTCCACTTGCTGAGATATTCTACACAAGTGTCATAAAAGTTGTTAACTTCTTCTCTAGAGCTCCTTTCCGCTGCTTCTGATACTTCTGTTCTTTTAAGGACAGATTTAACATTAAAAGAAATGAACTGCTGTTCTCTCCTCTTAGTAACAGTTTCCAGAGTATTTTTCAAAACATCATTTACCTCTATTACACTTTTCGTGCTTCCCTCAATTTCCTTTATCCCATGCTGCAAAGTGCTAAGCTGACTGTGAATGAACCATAAGTAGGCTTCACTTAAAGGGTTACTGAAAAACTGAACCAATATTTTGGGGGCTATGTCTTCATTTAGGAAAAAACCTTTTAACGGTTCAAACAAGGGAATTACTCTTTCAACTGCTGGAAACAGTGATAACCAGCGAGTTTTCGAGTGGCACATTACATTCATATATTCAGTTCCCACATAACCACAGAACTCCTTAAGCCTCTCTGTTCTAACAGTATATGTGTAAAAGTGTGAGTATACCTTCATGACGATTGTTTCAACATCACAGCTTAAACTGTCAGCAGATGTCTGCACGCTATTGTTTGAAACATGTGCAGGGCACCCTTTTATGCCTTCTATGTTTTCATGCAATGTTGCCTTTAATTTGGTAAATACGTTGCATTTACCTTGTCTTTTTAAACCAAGTTTGTGTTGGTGATGTCTCCACAAAATGCAACACATTTATTTTTCTCAAGATCAAACATTTCGATAGTATTCATACAAAATCTTGAAATTTCGTCAGATGTTTCATTAGGTAGGGAACTCACCTTCAAAAGTTTGGTCTGAATTCTCTGATTAATATCGAATAAGTGAATAACAAACGGAAATATTTTAGTGCCCTTATGATTCCTGGCATCAGTGGATACCCCGTAGAAAGAAGACTTTTTCATGTATTCAAGGCTTTCCTTTACACTCTGGGGAGCAATAACTCCTTTCACTAATGCTGATGCTTTAGTTCTTGCTGAACTAAACATTTCTGCAATGGAAGAATCATCAAACATAATGCTGTTAAGCTTATTAATACAATCACTTGATCTATAAGTTTGGTGATGTTTTACAGTGTGGTAGGCTAGTGTAAGCTCGGCTGCTCGGACTTTCGTCTCTTCCCTTGACTGATGTTTCACAAAATAATTTTGTAGAGTTTTACTACAGCTCGGTGCACTGTATCTGTGAATGTGTTTCTTTGACCTGATGTGATCAGCTATGTCGGAACGTCCACCATGACTTATACTAATAAAACAGTTACATACGGAACACTCTGCTTCGTAATCAAAACGACCTTTCTTAATGAAATTCCATTCCTTGGAATAACAGTCACTGAACTTGCAGGCACGTTTCGGCATTGCGTTTCACAGTACTGCAGCAATAATACCACTAATGTGAGAAAAAACTATTGCAGTTTGTCTGACAAAACATCAACTGCTACACTGTTCTGACAATGAGTGTGTGAGTAAGTGGCGCGACAATCGGACGGTTTCATAGCTCTGTTACAATAATACAACTTGCTACTTGTTGGCCAAAGTACCGTTCAAAGTAAATTAATGCCTGAGTATATCAATACCGGAACTGTGATTACTAGTATGGGACAATGGAGGTTTTAGGCAAATAAGCTAAAATATATTAATTTCTTATGTTGTATTTCCTTTAATATAGCGAAATCCCGAAAATTTGAAAAAGTTTCACGAAATGTATTTAATAACTGAATTCCGGGACTTGGAGCGTCCCGAAACTAATTTTCGGGACACCGGAACACAGGGATGAAAACCGGGACTATTCCTGTTTAGGACTATCCCGGTTTTCCGGGACGTTTGGTCACCCTACAGTACACCAATATTTCTCCAAGAAAGCCCGTTCAAATTGTTCGTAGGTGACGCATTGTTCAGCCATGTCTGTGGCCCACAAAAGTGCGTCGCCTTGTGTGAAGCCTACTACATATCTAATCTTCAGTGCCTCAGTCCAGTTTCTTGGTAAGACATTTTTAAATGCTCTTACGAATACGACTGGATGAGTTTTTCTGGATTCTGTTGAGAAAATTGGAAAACTGTCTATGTTTCAACAGGCTCTCATCGACTAGAATCGTGGAGATGCAAAGCGACGCGCCTACTGCCTGTTGCAGCACCACGTTTGGCGAATAGCCATTGTTGGCCATAGCCGGTGCGTGCACATACGCCGGACTGGGCGCGTGATATTCTGCGTTATTCATATCGTAATCTGGCGAGGCGAATAAGTGTCGCGCTGTCTGTTGCTTGACGTAGTCAAGTCATTTGAAACATTCAGTCTACCAGCAATTTCCTTGCGTATTCTGTCTTCGGCTACTTTGATTTCATTACCTAATTTTTCAAAAAGTTTTGTTTCCCAGTCGGTTATTGATTCATTTACATTACCGGTTTCTAAAGTTTCATTTATTTTGATAATGTCCGCGTTGATACTTAGAGTCTCCTGTTTCAGAAAACCGACTTCTTCGTTAACTTTATTAACTTGGTCAGATAGTTCTTCACATGCGGACTGTATTCTGGTTAAATTCAATTGAATAGCCTGTACGTTTTCATGTATCACTTTTTCTACCGTTTGTGTTTGATTGTGTGTCTCTACAGTTTCTGACAGTTTCTGTTCCTGTTTGTTTGTAAGATCTGACAATTTCTTGTCTAAATCATTTGCGAATACATTGCATACACTATTGACTGTTTTGATTACTTTGTCTTCGATCTTTTGATCGATTTCATTGGTGGGTTTATTTAAGCGTTGATCAAAATGTTTGTGGATATTTCCAAATTGCGTGTTTACACTTGAAAACTGCTGTTGGAACCCAATTTCCATGTTTGATAATTTTGTGTTTGTCATGTAGCGGCTGATTTCTAGATTCGCCAATTTTGTGTTCGTTGTGTTGTGACTGATCTTTAAATCAGATAATTGCCACGCTCACGTTTGACAACAGACTATATAATGCCTCAAGCGTAACTGACGAAGCTTGTGTGTTTTTATTTACACCATTATTTGCAATCTTTGTTTCTCTACCACGATCTGATTGAATCGAAACCGGGCTAGGTTCACTAATTTCATGCGAAATATTTTCATCTGATCTGGTAATAGATGCTTCATCGACTGTGTACAAGGTTTCATTTACAAGTGGTTCGTTATTGTTAATCCCTGTGGAGTGCAATTGAATTGTATTTACTTCTACATTATGTTGTGCTAAAAAAACTAATTGCGTCCTCATTTACGTCACTATTGTCAGAATCGGTGACGTGTCCATGAACATTTGACAATTAAAATTCTCCGATTCCATTGTGAAGATATTATTTTTATCTGAACGTTACTGTTAATCTAAATCTTTAAATTCTCTCGCAGTTGAATTAATGAAAGTGTCTCGCGAATGTTATTTGTTGCGCGTCGGAAATATACAAGATGGCGCACTACGTCTTCTAATTCTGCGATTGTTGAACACAAAAAAGTAATTATCAAAGTGTAATTGTGTGTTGCCACCAACATTACCAGGATTTTAATATGGAAAGGAAAAGGTTCTGCTTTAAGTGGAGCTAAGCCAAGGTGCAGCCGCTGCATGCGTTTGCGCTTTCCTACCTTAATTCCGGTTGAGCTGCGTCACTCACGATTACGTTAGTTCTGTAAATCCATGTCCTTGTTCCTTCTGGTTATTTGTGCCATCCGTTTATACAGTTAATATTGTTTCACCTTATTCGTCAATTTCCATGTGCGTCATGTAACAGAGAAACAGTAATTAATACATGTACATTTGTAGTACAACAATCAAGTACTCACTCTTTGTTCCACCAGCACTGTCCCTGTCAGCGGTTGACAGTGTGGTGAAATAAATAAAAAAAATTAAATTTATTGTTTTTTTTTTTAAAAGAGGAATAATTATGGACATGGAACTGTAACTTTAGAATTTTTGAGGGGCTTTTTTACGGATTGTATTGACCATCTTGAATGCGGACAAATTCAGTGCTGCATGAAATTTGCCTGTAATATAATTTACCATTCCGATTAATTACATTTTTGAATTCTACGTCATTGTTGATTTATTCAGACGTAGAATTCGTCCTCCTGCTACAATATTAATTCATTAGTCGCCATCGATGTTCTTCTTTTTGTTGACGGCATCGCTTCACTTCACGAAGACGGTGGAAACTAAGGAATACAATGGTAAGTCACTTTAAATAATTCTCATAAATCTTAGATAATTCTCACTATTTCTTTATTCACAACACAAATAGACTTGCTCTGCTCGTCGCACAAACCATAATTACTAACAAGATGGCTGCTTTTCCGCACACGTCCATCCTCCACAAGGCAACAATCGAAAGTGTCTCTTAACTCCTTCTTGGAGTATGAAACAAAAGAGAATACAATATGCACATTACAGAGATTAAATTCTACATTTCTCTCAATTTGATCTTTGTCGCAGCCTTTAAGGTGTTGTATGTCTCTGAGTCGGAATGTGTCATTACAGTAGCCCAATAGTGCATATTATGCCGGTTTACGTTACCGCTGTTGGTGAATGACGCTTTGTCGCTAAATAGAACGCGTGCAAAAAATCTGTCATCGTCCCGTAATTTCTCTTCTGCCCAGTGGCAGAACTGTTGCCATGCAATTCCTGGCGCATAGAATATGGTACGGGTGTAATCGATGTTGATGTAGCATTCTCAACACCGATGTTTCTGAGATTCCCGATTCTCGCGCAGTTTGTTACTGAAGTGCGGATTAGCCGCAACAGCAGCTAAAACACCTACTTGGCATCACCATTTGTTGTAGGTCGTGGTGGACGTTTCACATGTGACTGAACACTTCTTGTTTCCTTAAATAACGTAACTATCCGGCGAACGGAACGGACACTTGGATGAAGTCGCCCAGGATACCGAGCAGCATACATAGCACACGCCCGTTGGGCATTTTGATCACAATAGCCATACATCAACACGATATCGACCTTTTCCGCAATTGGTAAACGGTCCATTTTAACACGGATAATGTATCACGAAGCAAATACCGTCCGCATTGGCCGAATGTTACGTGATACCACGTACTTACACGTTTGTGAGTATTACAGCGCCATATATCACAAAGCGAAAATAAGTGGTCCAACTAAAACATTCATATGTGTTTACATACTACACGAATATGTAATAAAAATGGGGGTTCCAATTTAAAAAAAAAAAACGCAGTTGATATCCGTTTGACCTCTGGCAGCACCATCTAGCGCGCCAACCATAGCGCCATCTGGATTCCTCCTTCAAGTTAGACAAGTTTCGAACTTTGTAGTTTCTTCGTTTGACGCTTATTTCGTGACATATTTGGCCCAGTCACGATCAATGGACCACCCTGTTAAGACAACACATGTCTGCCGAAGTTCTTATATAGGTTACTGCTACTACAATGGTAGGTTATCAAGATGTGAGTGAGTTTGAACGTCGTGGTACACTCGGCGCACAAGCGATGGGACGCAGCATCTCCGAGGTAGCGATGAAGTGGGGATTTTTCCCTACGACCATTTAACAAGAGTACCATCAATATCAGGACTCCAGTAAAACATCAAATATCCGACATCGATGCGGTCGGAAAAACATCCTGCAAGAATGGTGTCAACGATGACTGAAGAGAATCGTTCAGTGTGACAGAAGTGCAGCCCCTCCGCAGACTGCTGCAGATTTCAGTGCTGAGCCATCATGTGTCAGGGTGTTGACCATTCAACGAAACATTATCGATAGGGGCTTTACGAGCCGGAGGCCCACTCCTGTGGCCATGACGACTGCACGACACAAAGTTCTAAGCCTCGCCTGTGCCCGTCAACTCCTACAATGCACTGTAGATGACTGGGAACATTGTGCCCCGTATCAAATTGTTTTGAGCGGATGGATGTCTTACCTCGCAGAGTGGCACCGAGTGGGGTCCAAGCTTCATTCTGCCTAATTTCATCTTCTACATCTCCATCTACATACATACTCCGCTAGCCATCAAGCGGTGTGTGACGGAGGGCACAATTCGGGCCAAAGTTATATTTCCCCCCCTCTGTTCCTCTCGCGGATCGCGCGAGGGAAAAACGACTGTCTCAACGCCTCAGTGCGAGCTATTATTTCCCTTATTTTTGAATGATGATCATTACGCGATTTGAGAGTTGGTGGTTATAATATATGCTCTTACATCCTCGGTGAAGATTGGATTTCGGAATTTGGTGAGCAGTCCCTTCTGTTTATCGCGTCGTCTATCTGCAAGTGTGTTCCACTTCAAACTTTCTATGAGAATTGTAACGCTCTCGCGATGGATAAATGTACTAGTCACGAATCTTGCCGCTCTTCTTCGGGCCTTCTCAATCTCTTGAATCAGACCCAACTGGTAAGAGTCCCATACAGACGAACAATACTCTAAGACTGGACGAACTAACGTATTGTAAGCTATTTCCTTTGCTGAAGAACTGCATCACTTCAGGATTCTAGCAATAAACCGCAATCTAGAGTTAGCCTTACCCATTACTTGTGTAATCTGATCATTTCATTTGCGATCATTTTGAATAGTCACACCCAGATAATTGACGGATGTTACCGCTTCCGAAGACTGATCATTTATTTTGTACTCATACATTAATGGGGATTTTCTCCTTGTTATACGCAGTAGGTTGCACTTACTAATATTGAGACATAACTGCCAGTCATTACACAACGCATTTACTTTTTTGCAAATCCTCATTGATTTGTTCACAACTTTTGTATGATACTACTTTCCTGTAGACCACAGCATCATCGGCAAACAGTCTAAGGCTACTGTCAATACCATCAACCAAATCGTTTTTGTAAATCGTAAAGAGCATAGGACCTATTACGCTGCCCTGGGGCACACCTGAAGTAACTTTTGTTTCTGTTGAAGTTACCCCGTTCAGCACATTCTGTCCAACCACATATGTCATTTGATAGACCGTAAGCACGCACTTTTTATAGCAAGCGACAGTGCAGAACTGAGTCTGAAACGTCCCCTTAGAAAAACTATGCAAGACTGTGCTTAAACTGACACACAATATTTTTTGGCGCAACGCAATCTGACTTTCAAAAAATCCCTACAAAAGAATGGCCTTGACTAACATTAACCTATACGTTTCACAAATCACTTACCTCACAAAAATCTTCGTTACTCGAGCTACGGCAATACAGCGAGCGTCACTACTGCCAGCTAAATAAAATATTCAAACTACTGAAGGCACCAACTACTGACAGGCATAGTTAGCAAATGAAAGATCTTAATAGAGAACAAACAATGTATTTACCTTAATAGTCATAGTATATATAGCAGTTCATGACATCCAGTCTTACAAATTTCATAACTCCGCCATTTCTCTCCCCACACCCACTACTGCTGGTGGCTCACCTCTCACTGCGCAACTCTACGCACTCTTAACAGCCAACAGCCCAACACTACAATAGTAAATATTACAACAATGCCACCCAGCCACAGACTGCCCACAGCACAGCCAGTGATTTTCATACAGAGCGCTACATGGCGTTACCAATATATGAACCTAAACAGCCCCCATGCTCCCCACGAAAAATTTTACAAATTGTTTTGGGCAGTGGCCAATACAGATTTGAAAACAAAATTATAATTACAATAACAAAGAGATCAAATGCACACACTTATTGATACAATGTTGGTCAAAAGCTAAAATTTTCTCACAGTCAATAAAGACCGTCCTGATTATTCATCACAGTAAAATTGCAGTGTTTTTCTCAAAGTCTGAGCAGTAAAAGAAAATGCACACAGAAGTAGTGGATTTCCATGCAGTCTTGAAGAAGTAGTGTTGTCCTTCCAACGGAAAGACAGTGCTGACTCTTGACATGCAGGCAGGTAATGGGCCACAACAGAGCAAACCCACAGCAGAGTCATTCGACGTTTTGAAGAATATTGGTAGGTAGGTCATCACAGAGCAGACCCACTATAGTCTTGGTAGATTACGGTATTGGTGGGCCACCAGAGGTGCAGACCCACTGCAGTCCTTGTAGAAATAATGGTATTGGTGGGTCATCAAAGATGCAGACCCACTGTAGTCCTTGTAGAGATGGCCAGCAGCCATCTGTTGTGACTGTGCAGGTGCACAATCACCACTGAAGAGTCTTGCAGATAATATAGTAAGTCCATAACCACCACTTGTGCACACACAAAGTTTTTGGAATTGTCCTTAGTACCAGCAACGCCGTTATCCAGTCCCTTGCTGAATTATTAACACATGTGCAAACACTAACAGTCCCTACTTCTCACATATTGTCCATATACCATGACCAACAGTAATGCGTGCAGTGAAATGGGACTTACAGGTTAATAATATGATGAATGGTGTCAATTAAAATTTTATGACATAAGAATACAATTACAAAGGTACAAAACAATACAGGTAACATTTGTAGTACAGGCTTTACAAAAGAATCGAAATAACATATGCATCAGTGTTACAGGAATTATGACATGAGTACATACATAAAATATCAGAATAACTTTCGAAACATCAACTTCACACATGAGCATTAAAACAGAACAGAATAAATAATGTCTAAACATATTTACAAAGAAAATAACATATTATCAGAAAAATTCTACAACATAACTCTTATTAGCTAGACACATTAAGACAGGAAAAACACAAATTCACATAGTGTAATAACACAAAAATACAGTACAGGGTTTGTTTTCAGTGTAACATTTGTTACTGCAGTCCAACCCAAAACTTCATTCCATAGATTTTTCGTCTTATTTCAACATTTGCTTCCAATAAAAAATCCTATCCAAGCATGTTTTCTGTATTTATATGTTCACATATTTCTTATCTCATTATATATTTTCCATTATCTTACCTCATCATTTATTTCCAAGAAAATCCTACCTAAACCTGTTGTCCCTGAACCCTACTTTTTTGATCATATCCTCTTTTAAATACTTTTTTGGCCAAACCATTTTCTTACAGCTTCTCAATGTATTTCTTTCCATTCATTACAACTCGTTCTCTTATATAGCCTACCCCATCTTAAGCTAACTTAAATCTACTGAGCTCAGATGCTAAACTAAGGGACGAGGCAATGCAGCAGCACAAAACAATTAATACAAACAGCAATGAAAAAAAATTCAAATTGGCAAAGCAAGCAGCATAAATTAGCAAAGCAAATGCAATATTACAACTAATATAAGGCAATGTGCTGCAAACAAGAAAAATAAATCCGTAGTAAAACTGGCTTAACAGAGTAATACATAGTGAAATTCAGTAGCACTATGCCTGGCAAACAGCGGCAGCAAATGCAATAACTTATACTTAAATATGACAAAGCTCAAGCAGAAAGAATATTACACTAAAAATGGCCATGTCTAATACCCATGTCACATCTTAACACTAGAGCGATGCATCACCTTTACTTACTGCACCAAAAATGTACCAAGTCATTGACAAAAATTATCAATACACTTCCTGTAAAGGGAAATGTCTTTTTGTGCTCCTCGTTTTTTTTTTTTTTCTTTTTGTAAGTAGATCATAAAATTATTTATTTACTGGATCTGTAGGCATAAATTATCTATATTAGCACATCTATAAAATTTTATTTTAACCAATGCTGCAGTGCAGCTAGAAACTAGATATTAAACAAAATAGGCAAAGCAAGGCGTGAAACGTTGTTCACTAGCCATATGGCATTTCATAATGCAGTAAACAATCTTTCTACTAGCAAGACAATAGATGTGAAATGTTTCTCATCATTTCATGAGGCATTTTAGTAAATATCATAAATTATGAGCTCCACAGTGTAATCATGTTTTCGAGTTTGAGCGTGTCGTATTTGCGATGCTTTCCACAAAGGTCAATTGCGAGGTTAATAGTCTCTCTTTTTTTCTCCACCTGTGCCTCTGAAAGGCACACACTAATGTCTTTTTTCCAGGCATCTGTCGCACAGCTGGGTGCCCACGACGCATTACGTGAAGGTGGTCACTTAACTTTCTTACCGAAATATTTACGACAGCAGTTTCCGCTACAGTGACAGTCTCATATAAAAATATTTCTCAGGTCAAGAATTTGTGTTACAAATCTGTAGAAACAAAATCCTATTGATATAACACTGTCAAAAAATTTTCGTCAGCATTGTAATACATTCACACATTTACACACATTTCATAACTCTTAAAGTACGATTCTTGGTTTCCAACAACCTTTTTCACAAACCAGAGTCCCTAACAACTACTCATTATTCCCTGCCTTATTCATCGCCACTTCTTCAATATTTCATCATAACAGATATGTAGCATAATCAAATAACTCATATAGCATTAGCTTACTGATCATAAACATACTGCAACTGCATAATACACATAGTCATCATAATAATAACATCATAACACCTCAGTCAACTCTCAAAATCGTTGTAGCTTCCTCCAATAATTTCAAAAGCTAAAAAAAACTCTCTGCTCATGTCAAAAGTGTCATCTACCTCAAACGTACTTTAAAAATCATGATCCCGTACCAAATACATCATTCAAAGCTCTCATAGTATCGCAATGGTTCCGAAAAAATATGAAGAGTTCACAAAGTACATACAAAATACAGTTTCATACGTGTGAAGTCATCCAACTGCGTAATTGTGTAAACATCTGTCACTGATGTAGTAAAAAAAATGTTTCTTTCTCTGTTAAATAATCAGGTAGCTGCGTAATTCTGTGTTGGAGAAATATTGTACCGATGTGTAAAGTTGTATAAGCAAATACCATGTTAGCTAGGGCTCCTTGTGCTTGCCACACACATGGTACACAAAGTAAGCGTGTACCCCCCTGAGGATTAATGTAATTATACCCTCAGGTGTTACAGAATACAGCAATGGAATGAAATGTATCACGGAAAACCTTTGTATCATTGTACTTCAAAAATCTTTAAAACTAAATGTGTAAGTACAAAATTAATCACTCAAATACGTGTACTGTAGCGCTAAACTGTGCGTCATGTTGTAAGATAATCTCTGTGGAAGTGTCGTAGTTACCGTCCTCAGAAAGCTAAGTTCTGCAGAAGTCAATGTACTTGCCTCATGATAAACAAAAGTGAAATGCTTTGCGTAGAGATATCTTACTTATTATGCTTATTGGCGTGATGAAAAAAGTACTGTGGGGTAACGTATTGTTGTGCTACGGAAAAGGCTGTCTCATTGTAGCTATACCACATAAGTTATTACTAAAACATGTTTGACTTTCCAGAATAATTCAGAAAAACTGTGCAGATATAAAACAGAAACACTGCAAAAGCAACATTGTAAATAGTCACTGATTAGTAGCGTCGTGATAAAATCGTGTAGCTGTCACATAAACTAACCACTGTGTCATCTGGTATCTCACTGAAAGTACTTTAAATCCAGAATGTATTTTAAAGTAAACCAAAATGTTGCATTAAAATATCATTAGCAGTACTAGTATATGTTCTAAGTATGTAAGCCTTATAGTCGTTACGTAATCATGCAACTAACAAGCAAGAATGTACACATACAATAACACTGTGACGTCTGTTCACTATAACAATGCATTCGTAATTTCAGTTTAAATAAGTTCTCTTGGTTCTTGATTGGATATTTAACTTCAAACATTGTTGCATGGTAACAGTTTCTAAGTTTGACAATGCATACTAGAAATGTGAAGTGAAAAGTTTTGTGGCAATGACAAAGTTAAAAAGCAGATTATCTTTCAATAAACGGTTTTACATATGAAATGTGGTGTAAACCTTTACTCTTCCTAGTGCGCAGAGTTTCAGCTTCAGTGGGATTATCATGTGGTAAATGGTACATCGGTAAAGAATGCTAAAATTTTTCTGAAGGTTAGCATCTATGTAATTTTTCCCTGAGCCAGCCGGCGCACGTGGCTGCCTGCTGTGCGAGTCATTGTCTGTCACTTTGTTGGCGTGCGTCGTTATTGGGATCAGGAGACCTAACTACTACAAATTCACCTTGTCGAGAGTGCCCTGCTCTGTTTGAATCCCGCCAGTTTTGATGGAATTTAGGTCTGTCGTTTTGTCGGTAGTTTACATAGTTTCTTGTTTGTCGGTCATGTGGTGGAGAATTTCTCCCGGAATCGTAACTGTGCGCCGAACTGTTGCGTCTGAAGTTATTCTGTCTCCCTTGATAATAATTGTTTTTGTTCCCATATTGTCTGTTTCTATGAGAATCTCTGTCATATTCATTACTACGGAAATGCGATCTTTCTCTGTAACTATTTGTACTCTGCCAGTGGCTGTCATATGGGTGGTGTCTGTCTTGGTCACGATTTGCGCTGTAAGAATGGACTTGTTGTGTCCAGTTATTGTTTCTGTCGTCACGGAATTGTGACGGATGTGACCTGTATTGATTGTTTTCTTGTTTTCACATCCTGCGACTGTCTGTGTCAATTTCTAATTCTTGTAAGAGTCCCTGAAAAGCTTCAATGTCGTCTTTGCAACGTCCTGCCAAAATAATATTTCTTAAGTGTTCAGGCAATTTCATTAAGCAAATGCGGATGAGTTCTGAAGGGCTGTATGGGTTTGAAAGATATTGATTCTTATGCAACATGTCTTCAAAATATTTGACAAGACTGGAAAATTCAGATTGTTCAAAGTGTTTCATCATCATGATGCTATGTTTTACTCGGTCTTGTGTAGCTTGAGACCAATATGCTGAGAGGAAGGCATCGTAAAATTCTCCTTCACTGTGAGAATCGTGAATGACCGATCGCATTCTTACAGCTGGTTCATTCTCTAAATACCCACACATAAATTATAATCTGTGCTCTAATGACCAGTTGGGAGGAAAACAATGACAGAATTGATGGAGCCGCGCTTGTGGATGAATGTCGTTGCCAGAATTCTTAAATATTTTGAATTTACGTCTAGTAATGAACAGCTTATAGTCAAAATGATCATGTCGGCGAGTCGCATTTCGGTCATTGTTACGTCGTTTCGGCGGTTCCATCTCAAAATTCGGTGCACCTTGCCAATTTCTTTCATAATTTCCGAAGTGCCCTGTGTTATTATTTTGTGGCTGTTCCGTATTTCTATGTCCCTCTTCCCGTATTGGAGCGCGAGTGTCCTCTGAAATACGTAATTCTTGTATTACCTGTGTCAGCTGATCTTGTACTTCCCGGATTTCTCTTTGGTGTTGCATATTAATTTGAATCTGATTTTGTTTGAATTTCCTAATTTGTTCGCACACTTCTGTGTCATAAAAGACTACCAGTTTTGTGCCATCCAGATTATCATCTACCTTCGTAGATAAATTATTTAGCTGATCCTAAAGTTCAACTACTTTCTCTGATAATGAACTAATTTCCTCCATGTGTCTTTGTGAACCAATTTTCAGAGTATCTACTGTGTCCTTTAAGTTTCCTGAGTTTTTGCAAGATGCGTAACCGAATCGGTAGATGCAACTGAGTCAGTTTTAGCTTGCAATGTCTCATGACTTTCATGAACAATAGTTTTGCAGTTCTTTTATGGCTGCCTCGTGATTTTGTAATCCATTTTCATGCCGCGAAAAAATAGGTTGAAAATACTCACAAATCTGTGTTTTTACGTCATTACAGACTTTTTGACATTTCGATTCAATGTTATGTAACTCAGTATTTAAATCTTCACGTGTTTGTTCAAGTGTGGTGTCTAACTTTTGAAGCTTTTGCTGTGTTTGTCTCTGATTTTGTTCCATTGTGTCTAACTGTTGCTGTGTTTGTCTCTGATTTTGTTCCATTGTGTCTAACTTTTGAAGCTTTTGCTGTGTTTGTCTCTGATTTTGTTCCATTGTGTCTAACTTTTGAAGATTTTGTTCCATAATGTCTAACTTTTGAAGCCTTTGTCCCATTTGTTGCATTAATTGTAGTAACAATGCACTGGTGTCTGAAACATGTTCCTCAGTGCTATTCGGCAATGCATTTGAACCGGCAATATTCGCAGTTTGAAAAGCAGAAAATGTGTCTTGACTTATTTGAGAAAATGGTGAGAACGTAAAACCTGAATCTACAGTATTTGCAAGATTGTGTCCTGTCATTTCGGATTCCTGGGGCGAGCTGTTGCCGACCGATCGATAGATAATGCCTCCCTGTTCACTAATTGTTTCACTGTGTACACCATTATTTGCAGCCCGCTCCATTTCCCTATGCACTATTACCAAATTAGTACTTTGGACATTAGTTAAATCATTACTCGATGGCGCTAACACACTGCTTTCGTCCTCACTGTCATTTTTGAGTTTACTTTGGAGCCTAGTATTACGTTTTTCACACGTCATTATTGTCACAACATTTCACACGATAACACAGAAAAGCCCAATTTGAAGAGCAAAAATAAGAAAACACATTAACATAGCACTGAAAATAATATCTAGTTAATTGCAAGCGCAGCTGCGAAATACTTGGTGCAAATCTACATGCATGCCATAACTATTTTACTGTACAACAATGAAAGACTGGAACTACAAAGGAGATTCTCCCTACAATTACAGGCAGGTAATAAACAATAGCTACATTAATTCCACAAACTACAAGAAAAAATCTGAAGATTCCAGTGAGGTATCCTCGGCAATACAGCGAGCGCCACTACTGCCAGCTAAATAAAAGATTCAAACTACTGAAGGCACTAACTACTGACAGGCATAGATAGCAAATGAAAGATTTTAATAGAGAACAAACAATGTATTTACCTTAATAGTCATAATATGTGTAGCAGTTCATGACATCCAGTCTTACAAATTTCAAAACTCCGCCATTTCTCTCCCCACATCCACCACTGCTGGCGGCTCATCTCCAACTGCGCAACGCTACGCGCTGTTAACAGCCAACAGCCCAACACTACAATAGCGAATATTACAACAATGCCACCCAGCCACAGATTGCCCACAGCATAGCCAGTGATTTTCATACAGAGCGCTACATGGCGTTACCAATATAAAAGCCTAAACAGCCTACTTACAAGTCGAACGCCTTTCGAAAGTCGAGAAATATGGCATCAACCTGGGAGCCGGTATCTAGAGCCTGTTGTGTATCATGCACAAAGAGGGCCATCTGTGTCTCGCACGACCGCTGTTTCCTAAAAGCGTCCTGGTTTCTGCAGATGAGCTTCTCAGAGTCTAGAAAGGCCATTATGTCTGAACACAAAATATGTTCCATGATTCTACAAGAAATCGATGTCAGTGAAATTGGCCGGTAATTATGTGCATCCGACTTTCTACCCTTTTAATAGATTGCTATGACCTGGGCCTTCTTCCAGTCCAGTGGAACTTTCCGCCGTTCCAGTCATCTCTGATACATGACGGATAAGAATGGTGCTTGTTAACAATTATTCAATAATTGATATCTCGAGCTAATGTGAGTTCAAATTATTCAAAGAGGACATTGTAGCGAACAATTTATTGAAAACTTCCTTCGCGGGTTAATGATTTTCATGTGAGCTTATTCACCAGAGGAGCGTGTATGTTCCAAACTTTTGAGAACCGGCAACATCGGCTTTACGGAATATTCTCGCCGGGAAGGTGTATACGGCCGTCGAGAAGCTTCCAGATCTGTAGAGGGAGTAATATTGCCACTGAGTCCTTAGTTGACGACGAACGTTTCCCCCGAGAATCCGCTTCTCGTGCCAAGAATATGACGGTACATTTTATGGGAACGGGGGAAGTACGCGCAGTATTGCCAAGCCTTTTAGGATCTTACAAGCGGCCCTCTTTGAATTGGGGAGAAGGATGTCGGGCGAGGGGCAGGAACTAACTTGATTAAGCTCCTTAATACTTACCGCAAATCATCTAGGCAGAATAATAGTTGCCCCTCACTATACCGTGACGATAAGTTTCTGATTTTCAGGGAGAAGAACGTTGTGACTGAGTACTTGAAGGAATCCTGTGTCAATGCATGATAAAAACGACGTATTTGAAATATATACCGTTGAGATAATGACGACAGGAGCTAGGCAGTATCTACCAGCCTCTTCGGAGACCCGTCATGCTGTACGGCGCCGACGGCAGCTTCAGCGTCATCAGTTAATCTCAGCAGCTGTCGTAATGCCCTACGTTTGTGTAAAAGATCGCCATGTAGCTCCACAAACGGCCTCAAGTCTCACGTAAATTTCCTACTCGCTGGCGCTTCATGTATGTGTCTTCCTGACAGTAGTATTAAAATTACTGTTGACGTCTGGGCCGCGATAAATAACAATGTGCTCGGAAGTGAGCCGTGTGTAAGCTTTCTATAAAAGTAATCTATATCTGTAAGTACTGAACATTCCATTTCGAAAAACTTTTCTTCTCGTCTAAGCTGTACTTTCGATATCGCATTCAACTGATGGACGAATCCGACTGTTGGTTGGCCCTGTGTTGCACATGTGAACTGTGACGCGAAACAAAACTTTATACTTATTGAAACACAAAATTTTAAACAATGAAACTGAATCTAATTAAATGCCACAAGATACTAATTGTGTGCTCAATGAAACCTGTTTAACTGAAACTCGAAACTGAGGTAAATTTTGAAAGTTGCGAAACATGGCTTATGGAGTCTGACTTGAAATATCCACAAAAATATATTACTGCTCTGCTCAGAAGAAAATAACTGTTCGATATTGCCTACACTGACCATTCTACACACATCAAAACCAGTTTTGCATCACCCCGGTTCCCAGAACTCCTGAAGATAGACGTTGACTGTGGATATTGTATCACAGACACAGTCCCTTACACTATTCAGAGATGTGACTAAGCCCGCCCAAAGATGTAAACAACCATGCATGGACGGCGCCTATTAGACAGAGGGGTTCCAACAGCAGATCAATTCCAGTCATTCCACCAGTAAGGAAGTGTTGTCTGTAGTTCACCAATGTCTAGACGGTCAATACCGCGGTTCGATCGCGTCCGCATTGTTACTTTGTGCCAGAAAGGGCTCTCAAATAGGGATGTGTCCAGGCGTCTCAGAGTGAACCAAAGCGATTTTGTTCGGACATAGAGCAGACACAGAGGGACAGGAAGTGTCGATGACATGCCTCGCTCAGGCCACCCAAGGGCTACTACTGCAGTGGATGACAGCTATCTAAGGATTATGGCTCGGAGGAACCCTGACAGCAACGCCACCATGTTGAATAATGCTTTTCTGCAGCCACAGGACATCGTGTTCCGACTCAAACTTTGCGCAACAAGCTGCATGATGCGCAACTTCACTTCCGAAGTCCATGGCGAGGTCCATTTTTGCAACCAAGACACCATGCAGTGCGGTACAGATGGACCCTGCAACATACCGAAAGGACCGCTCAGGACTGGAATCAATCTCTCTTCACCTATGTCACATATGCTTTCAACCAAACAATCGTCAGAGACGTGTTTTTAGGCAACCCGGTCAGGCTGAACGCCTTAGACACACTGTTCAGCGACTGCAGCAAGGTGGAGGATCCCTGCTGTTTTGGGGTGGCTCTATGTGCGGCCGACGTACGCCGCTGGTGGTCATGGAAGGTGCAGTAACGGCTGTCCGTTACGTGAATGATATCCTCCGAACGATAGTGCAACCTTATCGACAGAATATTGGCGAGGCATTCGTCTTCATGGACAACAATTCGTGCTCCCATCTTGCATATCTTGTGAATGACTTCCTACAGGATAACGACATCTCTCGACTAGAGTGGCCAGCATGTTCTCTAGACATGAACCCTTTCGAACATGCCTGGGATAGATTCAAAAGGGCTCTTTATGGAAGACGTGACTCTCCAATGACTCTGAGTGATCTACGCCGAATCGCCGTCGAGGAGTCAATCTGGACCAACAGTGTCTTGATGAACTTGTGGATGGTATGCCACGGCGAATACAGTCTTGCATCAATGATAGACGACGTGGTATTGGGTATTACAGGTACCGGTGTGTACAGCAATCAGGATCACCACTTCTGAAGGTCTCGCTGTATGGTGGTACAATATGCAATGTGTGGTTTTCATGAGCAATAAAAAGGGCGAAAATAATGTTTATGTTGATCTCGATTCCAAGTTTCTGGACAGGTTCAGGGACTCTCGGAACCGACGTGATGCAAAACTTTTTTTTTATGTGTGTGAATTAATCTGCTCGTATGTGTAACACTTGATAGTTGTGACTAAGCACACCCACAAGAATACAACGTGAGATTTTCTCTGAAACAAAAGTGACTTACCTCCTGCTCAACACGCTAAATTGTGTCTGCTGTACTGACGTTCTCGAAACCAAATTGAAATTAGCGGATGCAACAGTTAAAGAAAAAAGTCAACTGGTTTTTTTGGAGAATCGCTGTGACTTTGTGTGGTGTAATAAGCAATGCACACTCGATAGGATGTTGAAGACTTTACTAAGAGTGAAGGAGGTGGGTTTCACCTTAAAGAAAATCATTCCAGAAAAATTTAACTCTGATTGTCCACAAAAAGGATTGTACAGCATAAGAAGACCTTAGCAGATACGAAATTGTTTCACTACAAAAATTACAAACATTTCAATTAATTGCGTTATTTGTACCGAGCGAGGTGGCGCAGCGGTTAGCACACTGGATTCGCATTCGGCAGGATCCGTGTCCGGCAATCGAGATTTAGGTTTTCCGTCATTTCACCAAATCTCACTAGGAAAATGGCGTGTTGGTTCCTTTTGAAAGGGGACGGCCTATCTCCTCCCTCATCCTTTAGACAATCTGAGCTTGTGCTCTAGTTCCAGTCATCCCGATTTCAACAGGACGTTATCATAATCTTCTTTCCTCCATTCTTTCTGTTATCTGCGCCATAATGAAAACAGATCAAATTAACACTAAACATGACAAAGATTTCCTTCAATTAACAGTTATGACAAACACACATTTCACTGTTGCGCATGCTGTGGCTACCTTGAAAAATTCCTCTAAAAATCTTCTCCATCAAAAGAAATAACCACGTATGTTAAACAAGGTTTCATCTCCCTCACAAAGTATTCCACATAACTACTCTCACATTCACATATATCGAGTCTCCTTCTCTGAAAACTCGACTGCTTGCAATTATGCAAAAAATGGTTCAAATGGCTCTGAGCACTATGGGACTCAACTGCTGTGGTCATAAGTCCCCTAGAACTTAGAACTACTTAAACCTAACTAACCTAAGGACAACACACAACACCCAGCCATCACGAGGCAGAGAAAATCCCTGACCCCGCCGGGAATGGAACCCGGGAACCCGAGCGTGGGAAGCGAGAACGCTACCGCACGACCACGAGATGCGGGCTGCAATTATGCCTCAAATAAGAATGGCCAAGCACTGCACAACTGACTCACTAGCAAGTGAACCACAGATAAAACTAAACAGTCAATGATGTTATTCACTACTCGTGCAGTGCGCTCATTAATCTTTGTCCCAGTACAGTTGAGGTGAATTAATGACCACAGCAGAAAACGTATGAAAACTTAACACTTGGAACAACCCGTAAAAGCTGCGTGGTACGGCAGAGATTTACTTTGGTACCAGGCACAGCAGTAGTTAAGGATGCTCGTCTTTCATTGTACTGTTTTAGGAAGCCACTGGTCTTAAAAGTACGCATTTTGCTGTCAACAGATAAAATTGTTCTGCTTGTTCCAGCGATAACAATCTTTACGTGAGGGAAACTTATTCAGTTGTTTACCTGAGTTATGGAGAGACCACATTTCGAGCTCGTGCTTTTTGTAAAAAGAAGCTGGTACGTACTGCATGACTCCAGTCCTTCAGCAATCGGGGTGATACGCAATCCCAGAGTGAGTGAGTTTAAGTGGAGACCCATTAGCACGCTATCTGACCACCAGTAAAAAGATAGGGTACATGCTTTACACACTTGGTCCACCACCCAGGGTGAGCATGCTGTGGTTCCACCTATCGCTGGCTGTCGTTTCTAGACGGCCGAGATACAGTTCTATTCCACTGCATCGATTAACTACTTTTTAGTTTCCAGAACATGTGAGGTTAGTTTATTTGCCACATCCGTCGTTAGAATGCGACTATATCTTATCATAAAGTCAAATTCCAGTTCCAATAGCACCGTATACAGCATTCCCTCAACAGTCAGTTTGTAATGATTTGCTTCGCCATTTTCGTTCTATTGCATCCAAAGAACAGAGCAGACTTACCTTATTGCTATTCGCCCTTGGTCTGTTTTGATCTGTTGTAACTGTGATTGGATGAAAGCGATAGCGCCAAGTATTTATAAGCGCCACATTCTTTAATTTTTGTTAGTTCAGCTTCGAGGTCTTCCACATATCTCTCTCCTAGTGCTAAATTTTTCCTTCCTCCGGGTTCCTGGTCAGTTTCTCATTCTCATAATCTTCTTTCAACTTTCCCATGTAGCATGCATCGTCCTTACCGTCAGCCAAAATAACGTGATCGTCACCGAAGAAGAGGGTGCTCGAAGACATATCTACTCTGCGTAAAACTACTCTGTAGCATAGTTTCTCCTTCTCTCAAGTAAATTTTCAATAACGTTTGCGCCATAAACAATCTGTGTCGCAGGCCTTTGGAGACAGCTACTAGTAGACCCTAAGAAAATGAATCCAAGGAATGAAAATTCCCTGCGAATGCCAAATCAAACTGTTGAAAAATTATGTACCATGTTCATATTTACGAAAATGTGGGGGCATGTATTCGACGGGAGTATTATGAAAGAATATGGCTCTGGTAGCTAACTGTTAAATAGAACAATAAACAAAATAAATACATTATGTTCGAAAGCGCATGTCTGTGAAATCGAAATCTGCTGTTAGGTAATATTCGATAATGCCATGTTTCTCCCTGTGCAGTGGAACATGCCTGAACCCTCTCTGAAGTGCTGTCCACAAAGTGGTGTGACGTTATGACTCACCTTCCCACAGTGGCTCTCCAGAGATTACCCAGTCACTTTCTACGTGACCAGGCTTCCTTTGTCGAAGCGCTGCTAGTCTCAACTGGTTCGAAGCATACACAGTCTGGTTCAGTCACTACCTTCCATTCTATTGCTTCCTGCTTCCTGGAGGGAAGACTGTGTCGTCGACAGTATCGTCTTGAACCCATCGCCGTAACGTTCGATGTGGGTGCTGGACCATAGGCTGGAGGATCCTATGCGAATACTGAAAAACTCTCAAATTATATTTGAAATCTATGAGCGGTATCCAAGATATACTTACCATGCCAGCCCAAAACAAAAAACGATTAGTGTACCACCTTGCTGAGCCGCTCTAGTCTTTCATTGGTACTTGGGCAGCACTGGAGTCTTAGGCAACAATCGTCAAGCACTAAATCCTGCACTCTTTGAAGAAGAGAATAAGTAGCCACTGATCCAGTTATTTTCCAAATGTTCCCTTGTCTATCTTCATCGCAAGCCACGGTTATGGGGAGTGTACTGTTACTCATTTCACTGTTCGACAAGGCTTCTGTTTCTGATATTAAAGTATGTTCTTCTAAACCAGTTTAAGATGGGAAATTCAAATATGTAAAGAAAATATCGTTGTTAGGGATACGTTTCATGTAAACAATTCATGGCAAACAGAGGGACGTTGTACAGAAATACGTGTATGTTGCCGCATCCGGTAGTGATGGAACGTGACAATTTCTTGTTCAACAGCATGTGGGAAGAATCAGACTTCATTGGGTTATAACCTGCCACACCTGTGTCATTAAGACCACCTGCATTAGCTCATTAACTCGAACGGCGGCAGCCGCTCGCTGCCTCGGCAGTAAACCTTCACGCTTCACAGAGGCAGGTGCATCTAGTTTACAACAGTGGTGTCGGCCATAATTTGTGTATATCTTAACGAATGGGTGTTTCGGCTGAAAAGTAACAGTCTATGTCATATTTCCGAGCACAGTTGAACTTATAAGTTCTTGCGTTTAAATTGATTTAGCGTGGTGCTGAAAGTAAATTGACCGCTTATTTTTACATATCATCGTTTCTCTAATTCTCTGGCATTAATGTAGTACAGGTGTATTGCTGAAGAGGTATTTTAAAATTTTCATAAATGTCGATAAAAGCCAGACAATTTCTGCTTTATCTGTGGCTAGTTCACCTTTGTCAGATACTGGACGAAAATTTCAACAGTCATAAAGAAAGTATGTAAAAATTACTTTGGAGTAGATGTAGAACACCAAGATAAAGAACGGGCACCACATTCCTGTTGTGCTACATGTTACTGCAAACGAATTCAGTGGTGGAAAGGGCCGGCCGGGGTGGCCGTGCGGTTCTAGGCGCTTCAGTCTAGAACTGCGTGACCGCTACGGTCGTAGGTTCGAATCCTGTTTCGGGTATGGATGTGTGTGATGTCCTTAGGTTAGTTAGGTTTAAGTAGTTCTAACTTCTAGGGGACTGATGACCACAGATGTTAAGTCCCATAGTGCTCAGAGCCATTTGAACCAGTGGTGGAAAGGTAAACAGAATGTGGCGTTGTTCGCTGGGCCCATGGTATGGAGAGAGGCCAAGGACCACGTTACTGATTGTTATTTCTGTCTAACAAAAATTCACGGTTTTATAAACAAAAATTCGAAGAGGCACATTTATTACCCAGATCTGCCTTCACCAAGGATGCCAGTGCAGCATTCTGACAGCCTTCCAGTACCTTCAAGAGCTCCAAGTCAAATTCGGATTGTCACAGAAGTAAGTAGTACTGAAGAAATCACAGTTGATGGTCCTTTATATCACTGCACGAGTGAGTCATAGCCACATTTGTTAACACAAACAGATTTAAATGATTTAGTACGTGATCTAGGACTAAGTAAGTAAAAGAAGCAGCTGCTTGGTTCAAGATTACAAGATTATAATGTACTCCCCCAAAGTACTATAATCAGTGTGTTCAGGCGCAGAGAACATCCCTTTATTTCCAATTTTGCAACTGACGGAGCACTGACACTTTGCAATGACGTTGCTGGCCTAATGAAAGTACCGAATTTCACATATATTTCACAGGAGTGGGAACTTTTCATAGATGCGTCGAAAACAAATCCCATGGGTGACTTGCTCCGTAACGGAAATAAAATACCCTCTCTTCCAGTAGCTTACGCCAGCTAGACCAAAGAAAATTACGACTTCGTACAAAGGATTCCAAATTCATTACAACACAATGAATACAAATGAAAAATATGTGCAGATAGCAAAGTAATTGCTGTGGTACTCGAAATGCAACAAGGCTATACGAAGTATGCCTGTGTTCTTTGCCGCCTGCCGCGGTGGTCTAGCGGTTCTACGCGCGCAGTCCGGAACCGCGCGACTGCTACGGTCGCAGGTTCGAATCCTGCCTCGGGAATGGGTGTGTATGATGTCCTTAGGTTAGTTAGGTTTAAGTAGTTCTAAGTTCTAGGGGACTGATGACCACAGATGTTAAGTCCCATAGTGCTCAGAGCCATTTGAACCATTTGTGTTCTTTGCAAGTGCGATAGTCGAGACAGAAATTCTCACTACATGAAAATGAAATGGCCTAGGTGGATAAGGAAAGTGGGCGAAAAGAATGTACAACGTGAACGTGTGGTAGTTTATGAGGACATACTACTTCCACAGCTTCACATCAAACTTGGCCAAACGAAACAATTCGTAAAGGTCATGGATACAACAAGCAGAGTGTTTTTGCTTATCTAGCTACCAGATTCCCCCGTCTTTCAGCTGCAAAAATAAAGGAAGGTGTATTTGTGGACCCACGAATCAAGGAGCTGCAGAAAGATGCAAATTTTGAAGCACGTTTAACTGACAAAGAAAAGACAACATGGGACTGTTTCAAGATGGTATCAGAAAACTTCCTCGGAAGAAGAAGAGCTACTAACTACAAAGCAATGGTGAATGAAATGATCACAGCATATCAAGATTTGGCGTGCAATATGTCTTTGAAAATACATATGATTGACTCTCATCAGGACTACTTTACATAGAGTTGTAGTGGGGTATCGGATGAACATGGCGAAAGATTCCATAACATTTCTACCGTAGAAAGGCGTTATGAAGGGAAGTGGGTACCTTCTATGTTAGCAGATGATTGCTGGAATATCATTCGAGAGAAGGGAGACTCACAATACAAGAAAAAAAGCGGTGTGCATTAAAATAGAATGGTAATTTTCTGTAATTTCTCATGTCAAATAAATGCTACAAAGCGTATACACAAATATTACTGTGTTATATGTTAGATCTCACCCTCCATTAATGTGATGAACTTATAACATCATAAAAACGTAATTTGTTTATCGAATTTCACCTCACGTTTGCTACACTATACCACAAACAGAAAAGAGAAATGAAATTGCGATTACTCATAAATTATCCCAGACAGAAGAAAACTAAGAACAGTTTTGAATTCAGCACTCGAAGTACAACGAGGATCACAGTGTATTTTTTGAGAAATAGAAAAAAAGTTTTTTTTAGCAGAACTGTGTTATGTACTCCTAGAGAACGAAGTGATTCTGTGGGGACCCAGCCTCCTGTTCTAACTTCCTGATTAGCTTAGAATTGACATAAAACATGCTCCAAGTATCTGAATACGCCCAGAGCACCCTGGGATGGGGATGGAAATGTCCTACTGCTGGGTAACAGTGCATGTGGGAATTCTGGGAAATGAGTCAGAGGTGGGATAGCAAAGGAAGCTCGTATTTTAAATCCTGTGACTTAAAGCTCCGTCTTCCTACAGCCGAGATGGTGTAAGAAGGTCCCCGATTGATCGCAGCACTGTTACCGGCTTTCAACAACTGCAAAGCGCTAAAAACTTCAGTTGGAAACAGTAGCCGTCTTCTGAACGGTGGCAGCACTGAGGCGTTTCCATAGAGACCTGTACAAACGCACTTTGCGGTCTTGTATGAGGTGTGCCCGCGAAGCGGCCAACTCGTGTCCACAACAGCTGTCAGGGATCAACTTACACAGACTCAACTGTAGATGCTTTATCCTCACTGTCGAGATACAGAGTAATGTGTCGCATGGAAGAAGTGTCGCTTGAAGTGACTGGTTATGCTCTGTTATTGTTACGATAACATGATTAAGCAATAGTGTGTAGAAAAATTTCCGGTACGAGTCACAATAAAATATTGTTTATTCGTGACACTAGCGATTTCAGTCTTGACCCCATCCTCAGATGTTTATACATTTATCTATATGTTTATATTGCTGGGGGTCACTCTTTGAATTCAAAGATAACTATTTGTTCGTAAGTAGACAGATACAAGTGGAACAATTGTGAGTGACAAGGTAGCATTTGTCGAAAATGTATCTATACTTACATAAAGATGAAGTATCCTTATTATAATTATGCTTTGGTGGCAGGTTTTCCACTCAGTTGCACATTTGTTACTATTTTCACGTCAGTGTTACAGTTTTTTTTTTTTTTTTTAATTTAGCCGCATATTTCTCTACTGTGTCGTGAACTGTTGATATACACGGTGTTTGCACTCAAACATGTAGGTTATCGTCAAAGAACTTAAGACATAGGAGGTGCAAAGACGTTGGTCATACAGAAACATGCAGGTTATGGTCAAAGAACTTAGACATACGAAATGCAAAGGTGTTGCACACATAGAATGTTAAAAATCGATTATAAATTACGAAATTTTAGATGCACGTTATGAACTTTTTTGATCCACATTTTTGTCTGAGAACTTAGATCTAGGAAGCACAGTGATGTCACACATATGAAGTTATTGAGAGCTATTATAAATTGCGAAAATGACAGTTTGAACGGAGTTCAGCAGCATCCACTATGGATAACATTCACTTAATTTAGGTATTTTAAACATAGCTGCACAACAGCAACGGTTCCACGTAATAAAATTATAAACAGCCGACCAGTTCCAATGGATAAGGAATTCTTTACCTAGGTTTCAACAAATTTAAATTTGTCTTCTTCAGAAAGTGGCAATTTTACATTAGTAAGGACTACTGTACCATCGCCATTTTTACAAATGTCGGCATGGATCCATTTCTCAAAATTAAAATATAGCCCTAGAAATAGGATTTGTCACGTCAATATAAATTAGTACATGGATCTTGCAGAGCTCATGACCGACGGTTGTGAGCGCTGCAAGATCCATGTACTAATTTATATTGACGTGACAAATCCTATTTCTAGGGCTATATTTTAATTTTGAGAAATGGATCTATGCCGACATTTGTAAAAACGGCGATGGTACATTAGTCCTTACTAATGTAAAATTGCCACCTTCTGAAGAAGACAAATTTAAATTTGTTGAAACCTAGGTAAAGAATTCCTTATCCATTGCAACTGGTCGGCTGTTTATAATTTTATCACTTAATTTAAGTAATCATTTTGAAACCTGCCACGCCATTCAGAGCATTAATTTTAGCTTTCATCCTACAGATCAATTAAAATAATCTCAGTACATATGAAAAATAACAAGGTCAAAAAATTTTACTGATCCGGGATTGAAAACGACTCGATAGGTGAATGTAAAAATGAAAGTGCATTTAACTGTCTTTTATTTTAGTACTCTAGTAAAGCCGCATGGCATAAATGGCTGGTAGACCCCTAACGGCAGGTTCAGAGGCCTAATTTGAAAGGTTTTCCCCATCCTTCGCTCCCGCAGACACCTTTCCTTCGCGAAGTATGAATTCTTGTACGTAAGTATGTCTGTTAAGTGTAGGTCATCTGAATGGGTGTGTCTGTAGTGCAGAATCATGTTCGTATTGCAGATGACGAGAGAAGAGAGAGGGAGACATCCGGTACTGACACATAGGCTACTCCACCAATGGGCCGTACCCTTCGCTGCGCCCTGAAACACACACACACACACGCACACACTAACGCACACGCGCGCGCACGCACAGTCACAACCACAGTACACAGTACAATAAGATACAATCCGAGGCTGTGTAGAAATGTTGTATCATCTACATATCAATCGGTTCATGAGGCTGGCCGGTTTCGAATACACCGAAATAGGAAAACTATGAAAATATTGACATGATCTATTTATTTTTCAATTAATAATTGCAGTTCCGATCGCAAATGGAGATAAAACAACAGACTGATTGCTGTGAGGGACGTGGGAAATGCTTACCCTTTGATGATTAAGATATATTTTGCATATTTTTTTTTTAAATAAACGTTCAAAAACTGTCTTCATTTGTGATAAAAAACACACTTTCATTGTTAAAATGTTTCAAGCTGGCCGATTTTGAAAATCGGTGAAGTGGGATGCATGTGCCCCCCGAACCTCACTAGAGCCGTGTTTTCATCTGAATTTCCAGAGACACAATTTTAATTTTAGAATGACTTTATCAAAATGACAATTATGGAAAAATGTGTAACAAATCATTACCAAAACGCAATGAAAAGATATGAAATATCGTGTATGAATTGTCAACAAAACATCTGACAATGTCTTCGGTATACCACACGTCTATGTTTCCTAATTCTATGAAATTTTCTGCGGAATATAAATCTCACTACACACAAATTATGTGCAGACCTGTAGAATTACTGAGGTATGTAGTAATGATTCAAAACAATGTCTATGATGTACTAGGAAACAGAATTATTTACGTGAGATATTCTTGCAATGGAGAGGAGTGTGGTTCGATCCGAAATTGGTGAAATTAGCGACACAGCCAGAATCTTCAGGTGGCACTAGTTGGACAATAGACTAGTATGTATCTGTTTACAAAACTTTCTGTCCCATACAACCTTGACAGAAGAATTTATCATCCTCACTCACTGCAGCTGTTCACCTCAAATATTTCTGATACTGACGTGATATCGCAATTCCTCTTTCCACCCACATGATTTGGAAGAAATTGCTCACTAAATGGTGCGTAGTCACTTGTCGCAGCTATATTATTTATAGGAATATCGCTTGCATATGTTTTTTTTTTTAAATGAAACGTTTGCTATTACTGATACCAATATCCCACATCTCAGAAAAATACAAATGACTTTCACAGTGCGAAGCTGTCTACTGATCGATACTGGGGCAGTGTTAAGAAGGACGTTGCCATGACATAAGTTTCCCATGATTTCCCCTTAATCGTTAGGGTAACTGCCGGAATGATTCATATGAATCATTTTTCTAGTTTCCTTCATTATCCTCCCCAACCCGAGTTTGGGCTCCGTCTCTAATTATCTCATTGTCGACGGATACTAAACCGTGATCTTCCTCCATATGACTCTATAAGGAACCAGTTAGGTCGTGCAAATTTATTTGCTTTTTAATAAAAAGCATTTAAGATGAAAATAATTTCCTTTGTTTTTAATTTCTGGAATTAAGAAAATAAAAAATGTTATTGTGATCAGGAGTGCTTTTTCATAAAATAATAAATACAACAGCTATTGCCTCACAACGACGTCAAAAATTAGCTCATATTTAAAACTTTTCATTGTCCATGGTAAATATCATATGCCCCACCCACATACCAGTATAAAATGGGCGCAGAGGGAATGTAATTTTGTATTTCATTCATGTAGATCGCATGTAACGGGTGTGGGTCACATTGCGTGGTCGGGAGTGTGGGGGAAGGGGGGAAACCGGCTATTACAAAGCAAGATAAATTAGATATTCACGTTTCTTTGGAGAATGCAGTATGAACTCGAAGAGAATGGTTGAGCTGTAAACGCAAAGGTGTTCTCACTGACGGTACCTAACAAAATGATAACTATGCGAATATGAAAAAATGTAGTGGAAGAGCACAAGAATGCTAACAAGAGGATAAGGGACAAGCCTACAACGAGAGCACTAAAAGAAATAGGTCTCCTGGCAACTGTTTCTCTTAATCTAAGTTATCTCTAGGGAAATTAGAAGGACCTCTGTAAGGAGATGAAACACGTCTGCTTTAAGGTAACTGTCTCTCGCAACAGCGCACTCACGCTCCATGCCAGAGTCACTTGTCAACTCGAAGATGATCCACAGTAGCCGACTCGTTCTGCAGGTGTGGTGCATCTGTGTATGGAGCTACGCCGTACACATTAAGAGAAGCACAGGCTTTTTTTTTGTGTGTCAGCCACTCGCAACACTGGCAATAAAAATTTCAATCGGGACGCATAACGCAGCTATGCACAAAGTATTCTTGTTCCTGGCCGCACATGAAAGTGGACGCGGTATGTATATTTGTCTTGTGCTTTCAACATGGCCGCATTTCAACTGACATCCATTTAAAATACGGTGAGTTTGTAGTAAGCGGCATATGTTGGGGATTGCATTCACGTATTGAAATTGCCGCGTCGTTTAAGGTTATGCCGAAACGGTTTCCTTTTCACATTGAAATTTGAATTCGAACATGGCGTTTGGAAGGAAATGGTTTTTCCTTCTTCTTATTTCATCAGAACACATGGTGATCATTATTCGTTTTTACTTTAGAGATCTATTAAGAAACAGTTTATCTCACTCATAAGACCATGTTTCAGAAACTTGTAACATTGTTTCAATTTTAATTTTGCTGCGATGTCTGGTGGCGATGTGCTATCGATATTTTGTATTTACCCAAGACGGATAACATTGTGTATGTTGTCTCTCTCAAGCAACTGAAAGTCCAGGACGGATTGTGAATCCAGAATGGAATGGCGTCAGCAGCCAGAGACTGTGGTCATGTGTGTATGAGTTCCGTTTGCGTGAGAGAGAGAGAGAGAGAGAGAGAGAGAGAGAGAGAGAGAGAGCGCGAGAGAGAGAGAATGCATGTTGTCTATTCCAGACTAAGGCCTTGTTGGCTGACAGCTCACTTTCTGCTGGCTTTTTGTTGTGCCTATCTGCGACTCAACGACTCCGCTATATGGTGAGTAGCAACTATCCTTTTCAAAAAACTGTCTCTCTCAAATATTTATTACAATTTGCGTGTGTTTTATCTTCGCCAATTTATTACGTCGCACGCCCTTCTTTGTTCAACAGTTTCGCCAAGTGCCCGAAATCTCTACATGTGGACGTTTAAGATTTGCTTCATAAAAACATGCTCTTTCATTTAAGTCGGACTTAATTCAGAGGCAACGGAGCGTAGGTACGTAACAGTTGTAATAAGAACTTGAAAACACCACAAATAAGATCGCATAATGCAGTACTTTGATGGCACTGCAGAAGCGACGGGGTCATTTGAACTTACTGTATTTCCTCTACCAAGCGAATGGATGTACAGAATGAACCTGCACCACTAGTCACATTTCCTTCGGGAAATACTGTTATAGTTTTACGGACCTATTTTTATCTACGTATCGGACAACTATCAGCTATAATTGCGTAGTCTTCCGAGACGTGATATAGTTGAAGTAAAATTTTCTGATTATTGTAGAAGTCGTAATGTAAAAAACCATAATGGACAGTATATAAATTTGAGTGGCCGAGCGGTTCTAGGCGCTACAGTCTGGAACCGCGCGACCGCTACGGTCGCAGGTTCGAATCCTGCCTCTGGCATAGATGTGTGTGATGTCCTTAGGTTAGTTAGGTTTAAGTAGTTCTAAAGTCTAGGGAACTGAACATCTCAGCAGTTTTTTTTTAAAGTCCCATAGTGCTCAGAGCCCATTTAGTATATAACTTTCTTTTACATTATGACGCGGTACGATACCCAGAAAACGTTTATTTCAACAATCATCCACTTTTCATCTATAAAGCCGTACCCTATAACGGACGGATTGAGGGCGATCTGTGGAGAGCAATTATGACTTCTTTATAGATTCCAGCATAGGAGAGTACTTGCAGCACCATCGGCGAACAAACTACCGGTTTCTTCAGGAAGCTGTACAACAAACGCCAGGAACGTGATAGTACTTTTAAATGGAATACCGCCGTTAACTAAAATCAACGCATGCCATTAACACAAGGAAAAGTATCTCTACTCCCACTATTATTTTCGGGCTCTATACAAAGACTTTTCTAAGATTAATTGACATTTCACGGTGAGATTTCATTTAGGCTTATTTAATAACTTGTCATTGGTTTGACACAGAGTTAACTGCAATGAAATGTTTAATTAATGAATGAAATATTATCTAGCTGTGTTCTGA
Organism: Schistocerca serialis cubense; assembly: GCF_023864345.2. Classification (NCBI taxonomy): domain Eukaryota; kingdom Metazoa; phylum Arthropoda; class Insecta; order Orthoptera; family Acrididae; genus Schistocerca; species Schistocerca serialis. The sequence goes on from NC_064644.1 coordinate 68,439,619, forward strand.
ATAACTGCCTTAAAGTGAAAATTGAAAGTTACTTGTTCATAATGTTAATGCTATTACGATATTTATTGGGATTAAGTGTTTAATGCAGTCTTAGATATAAGTGGTAAAGCTGTGATGGTAAAAAAAATTTCCAATTTGTGATTATCCGTACTGAGTAATTGGAGTTCACTATTAAATTCTACTTTGTGTTTCAAGTATAAATTATTTTCACTTATTTGAACTGTTTCTGCGCACAAGAATATAATGTATTTATGAATATATTTCGTTATGCAAAATATTGTCCTTAAACACGCTTTGTTATGGAAATTGTACGACATGATAACTTATTTAAATGAATGTATTAAGTAATATGTTCATTTAGGATAAATGTAATATTTGTTGTAAAAAGCGAAAGAAGGATACAACTGAGATGTGAGTGCGGCTATGACGGTAAGCTGAGATGGATCTACGTGAGTGTTGGCAGATTTGTGCAAGTCAGTAAAACTAAAGAGAGGAGAAAAAGTAACCTGGAGGGTGTCTGAGAATGACCTTTAAACGAGGCGTATGCCCGAGCTGTGCAATGTGAAACTGGCTTTGAGGGAAACTGTTGTGAGGTTTAAAATTGCCGTCGTGTCGGAGCGTAATGGTGGTTTTGTAGAATTGTTTGGTGAATATTACATGGAGCCTTGTGTTATCTGCTGTACGCGAGGAACGCGCGTGTATTGGAAGAAGGCAGACGAGACAAACGAGAACTGAAAAATGAGCTGTTTTCCCCTGGTAAAGTTCTGGAGCTGGAAAGACGAATAGAAGACATCCACAAGAGCTCTGTTGTCCGATGACATATACGTCATATTTGATGAGTTGCATATTTGATGGTCATTTCTCCAAGCGGACGTGTGGGAGAAATGTGAAGAGACCGTTAATTACAAGAAGTAATAAGTTGCCTGGGCTTTGAACGTGCTGTGCAACTATAAGTGACAAAAATATTATGAGGAAATTAGAGCAGTCAACATAATTGGAGTTAATCGACAATTTCTGAGGGCACAGCACGAACCTTCGTCGAAGTAGCTTTACCAGTAAATGTGCACGTCTCCAACAAACACATTCAAGCAGGCGTGTGTGCTTTGTGTACAATCTGGTGTTTTTCGAGTAACATCTCATCCAACCAGATCCTGTGGGTTATACAGATCTTATTTTTAAGTCAGACGAAGATCTAGAGCTGGAGATTTCAGCGTAATAACTTTAACGTGATTTATTCCAAAATTAGTTCCCAGGGGGCGGCCTTTTCGGTGACAGAGACCCTCATCTACTACAGTGCGAGAGCAGGAGGGACTGCGGTAGTTTCTGCTGTCGTCAGCAAGGTAAGAAGATTGGATCGCTGGCATCATGGGCAAAACGATGAAAGGTTCATCATGTTTAAAGAACCACCCGTCAACGTACTTTTTAAAATACTGCCGTTAATTTGCGTAGTGAGAATTACCATTAATCTATCAGATATCCTAAATGACGTTTTGCTACCTCAAGTGTTTTAATATGGTCAGTTACTTTCAATGAGAGACGTGATAGAGCAAAATATCGTAACTTTACTTAACGAAACGGGCTATACAGGTTCAGCGATTACGGAAACATGCCTCGCATGTGAAATTTCATAGAACTACTATTTACACTTACTCAGATCAGGTCTTGAGTAAATTACTAGAGGATGAAGTGTCAATTGCTGATTACTGTTCTATACTGAGCGTATTCTAACAATTCAGAATTATAAAACAAATGCAATAAATTGCAAAAGACTTTAACCAACTTGCACCAGACGCAACACTGTTATTTGTTTACCCAATCATGCAAGGTAACTACTGATGTTCTTATATTATTACGGTTTACTGCAAGTCTGTTCGGTGCTTGCAGAGGGTCTATGTTCATGAAAACTCATATAAACATGCGTAGTCTGTATACAGTTTACACTGTTTAACGACAATATTCAGAGGAAATTGTATCTTTTTTCTTAGCGTAACTGTTTATTAAAGAGGAGATAGGGACAGTTTTTAATGACATTAGCAAAAATAAGCATTTGTATTGCATGATTTAGCACGAAGTTGAGCTTTTACAGTGTATTACGGCATGAAGTCAGCGCTGGCACACCAGTCGGGAACGACAGGGAAGAGAAGGATATGAGAAGAAATCAGCCAATTGTACGCTGACCAACCTCCCTAAAGAATGACAACATGACAGCAGTGGCCCCTACGTGAGGAGAACATACAGGTAAGCGCCGTGCGCGACTGGGGGCAGCCCACTTGGATAGCAGCTTCACCATTAGCCGCTTCGCTAAAAGAAGCATAGTTAGCTATCTCCCTGTAGCACAGACTCGCGTTTGTCTATTCTGAAGAAGACTGATTATTTTGCATGTCGCCCTTTGCTTGTGACACACTAAATAGAGTTACAGCTGAAAGTAGTGGATGTGACCACATTTCCTCTATTTTACCGGGTGACGTACAAGAAAATGTACAGGTACATATAAACTAATGTAACTTTTCCTTGTAGTAGATAGTTAAACGAAATTTGGCACATAATTTCATTATTTTATTGCCTATACTCTGAAGAATTTTCAATTCTTTGTGTCGTTATTTGATCAGGACATTGCTGGATACTTTTTGAACATGCACTATCACATGAGGAATGTTTTCTCCCTGGTTACGTTAGTAACGACTTCTACAGTTTTGAGTCATAAGTTTGTTGACTGGTTTGATGCGACATTCCACGAATTCCTCTCCCCTGTGTCAAACTCTTCATCACACACAAGCACCTGCAAACCAACGTCCTCAATTATTTGTTGCATGTATTCCATTCTCTGGCTTCTTCAAGGGTTTTTACCATCTACATCTCCTCCTAGTACCATGAAAGTCATTCCCAGATGTCTTAACAGATCTGATATCATCCTGTCCCTTCTCCTTGTCAGTGTTTTCCATATATTCATTTCCTCTTTGATTCTGCGCCAAACCTCCTCATTCTTTACCTTATCACTCCACCTAATTTTCAACATTCGTCCGTAACGCCACACCTCTAATGATTCTATTGTCTTCTGTTCCGGTTTTCCCACAGTCCACCTTTCACTGCCTTAAAACACTGTGCTCCATACATATATTCGCAGAAATTTCTTCCTAAGATTGAGGCCTATGTTTGATACTAGTAGACTTCTCTTGGCAAAGAGCGCCCTTTTTGCCAGTGAAAGTCTGCTTATGATGTCTTCGTTGTTGCGTCCGTCATTGGTAGTTTTGCTGACTTTATACTTGAATTCCTTAATCTCATCCATTTCGTGACCATCAGTCCTGATGTTAAGTTTCTCGCCGTTCTCAGTTCTGCTTCTTCTCATTACTTTCGTCTTTCTTCGATTTACTCTCAATCTATATCCTGTACTTGTTACATTGTTCATTCAGCTCAGCAGATCTTTTAATCCTCCTTCTCTTTCGCTGGGTATAACAATGTCATCAGTGAATCTATCATTAATATCCTTTCACCTTCAATTCTAATTCCACTCTTAAACATTTCTTTTATTTCCATCACTACTTGTTCGATGTATATAGTGAACAGTAGATGCGAAAGGATACATCCCTATCTTACGTCCTTTTTCATCCGTGTACTTCGTTCTTGATCTTCTATTCTTACTGTTTCCTGTTTGGCTGTTGTACAAGTCGTATGTTACCCGTCCCTCCCCACAGCTTATCTGTTTTCCTCAGAATTTCGAGCATCTTGCATCATTTCACACTGTCGAACGCTTTTTACAGGTCGACAAATCCTATGAACGTATCCTTAGTTTTTCTCAGCATTGCATCCGTTATCAATCTTAACGTCAGAACTGCTTCCCTTGCGTCTTTACCTTCCCTAATGCCAAACTTGTCGTCATCTAAGACATCCTCAATTTTATTCCATTTTCTATGTATGATTCTTGTCATCAACTTTTATGAAAGAACTGTTAAGCTGATTCCACAATAATTCTCGCACTTGCCAGCTCTGGCAATCTTCGGAATTGTGTGGATGAAATTTTTCCGGAAGTCGGATGGTATATAGCCAGACTCGTATACACCAAACCGAAGATTCGCTTTATTGCTACTTCTCACAATGATTTTAGGAATGCTGATGGAATGTCATCAATGCCCTCTGCCTTATTGGACCTTCATTCTTCCAATGCTCTTTTAAATTCTGATTCTAATACTTGATCGCCTATATCTTCCCTATCGATTCATTTTTCTTCTTCAATCACACGAGACACCGCTTCCCGTCTCATAGTGGCCTAAAATACACTGTTTCCACCTACCCGCTCCCTCCGCTACATGCAACAGTGGAATTCCTATTGTGCTCTTAATGTTACTGTCTTTGCTTTTGATGTCACCGAACGTTGTTTTGGCTTTTCTATTTGCTGAGTCAGTCCTTCGGCAATCATTCCTTTTTTGAGTTCTTCACATTTCTTATGCATCTCCCTAAGCTTCCATGCACTTCCTGTTTATTTAGTTTATAAGCTACTTACATTTGTGTATTCCTGAATTTCCCTGAACATTCTGTAATGTCGTTCTTTCATGGATCAGCTGAAATATTTCCTCGGTTATACTTAGTTTATTCACATTTATTTACCTTCTTTCTACCTATTTTTTCCTTTGCAAGTTCTGTGATAGCCCCTCCTCTCCCTCTTCGATTAGTCTTCAACTAAACTGTCTGATGAGCTATTCCTTAACGGAGTGTGTACAGCTTTAGAGAACTTGAAAGGTTTGTCTTCATTCCTTAGCACTTCCATTCCCCTCTTCTTTGCGTATCGGTTCTTCTCGACTAGTCTCTTAAACTTCAGCCTAGTCTTCATCACTACAAAATTGTTATCGGAGTCTTGGGTATGCCTTACAACCCCTTATCTGATTTCGGAATCGCTGCCTGACTATTACGTAAACCGAGACCTTCCCATACCCCCTCGCCTTTTCCAAGTGTACCTCCTCCTCTAGTGATTATTGAACAGCGTACTCGTTTTTACTAGCTGGAATTTATTGCAGAACTGAATTACTCATTCTCTTCTCTCATTCGTATTACTAAGCCCATATTCTCCAGTAGCCCATTCTTTTACTCCTTCTCCTACAACCACAATCCAGTCCTCCATAGCTATTTGATTTTCATCTTGCTTTACGTACTGAATTACTCATATACTTCCTCTCCATCTTCAGCCTGCGGCGTCGGCATCTATATCTGACCTATTGTTATCGGCGATGGTTTGCTGTCTATTCTGATGAGAACAACCCTCTCCCTCAACTGATCTAAGTAACACATTCTCTGTCCTACCTTCCAAGTCATAACGAATTCTGCTTCCGTTGTACCATTCGCTGCTGCTGTTGATTACTCTGTATTCATGTGACCAGGTATCCTTATCTTTCTTCCCCTTTCAATTCACTGACTTCCACTATATTTAGCTTCAGACTTCGCCTCTCCCTTTCCAGATTTTCTAGCTTTCCTACTAAGTTCAAACTATTGACATTCCACGCCCCGACTCGTAGTTGGTTATGCAATCTTTTTCACATGGTCACCTCCCCCTTCACAATTCCCTGCCAGAGATCGGTAAGGGGACTATTCCGGAACTTTTAGAATGGAGAGATCATCACGAAAGTTTTTAAATCACAGGCCATATATCCCGTGGTCACACATTATGTGTCTTTAATGGAGTCTCTTCCATTGCCTTTGGCATCTTCATGTTGTTGATCATTGCTGATAGTTGCGCATTTAGGGGCAGTTTCCCACCCCAAAGGCAAGAGAGTGCCCTGAACTTCTGTCTCCTCCTCAGCCTTCTTATACAAGGCCGTTGGTATAGTGAGGGTTATTTGTTTTGCCGGAAGTCTTCGGCCTCCAAAGCTGACGATTTTTGTTCAAAATTTAAGCAGTGGTGGGTATCGAACGCGGGGGGCCGAGGACGTCTTCATTACAAATCAAAGACCCCACACCTAGACCACAGGTCACTGAGGTAAACGTTAATAAATAGACAAATAAATCTGTCTACCAATTACTTAATCTCAGTTTCAACAATTCCCAAAAAGTTTAAATGTATTTGGCGGCAACGCACTTCGAACCCTTCTGTTACAGTGTGTGCGAAGTCTGTAGCAAATTTCAACTTTAATCGTAATGGTTCATCAGAAAAGGTTCCTGAAAAACTGTAAAACGAAAGTAGTAGGAAATAGAAAAAGAAGATTTTACTAGTATTTATGGCATAAACTAGTACGTTAGTGTTGGACAAACACACATTTCGTCTTGTTGGTCTACATGTAGCAGTTTACTTCTAGTTTGATCCTTGTGGGATGCCGTCCCGGTGATATCCCTCACTGACACAGCAGAACTAGCAGTATGCACGTTATCTTTCTTCTTCAATTAATTTTCAATGAAACAGCTTGGATCGGATTCTGGTCTCACAATTGTCCTGATACTTACTGCATTACCATCACTGAACACCTGCCGAGTATCATATGGTAACTTTAACAACAATGTTTGAATAAAATGTTGCCGCCAAATGCATGAGATTATTAAAGCTTTCCTTCGCGTTTTGCGTTCCACATGTGTTCATTCCCTTAGTAAATATGATTGAAGTATCAATTGAAATCGCGCTGTTGTGACATTTGTGACTTTTGTGGTACTTATCTGATGTTAGGAAATAACAAAAAATCAGAAACAAATACAAAGGCACGTAGAAAGGGGAGTGTGCCTCTGCGCATAGTTGAAACACTTGCATTTTTACGTCGGTGCTAGCAATAACTGAAAACCGAAGACGGTATTTGTAACATGTGAGCTATGCCAGTTGTGATTCTCCTGGATCAAGGTCGACATGAACTGTAACTGTTATGATTATCCTGGATCAGGATCGACATGAACAGAGCCGGCCGTCCCTAACTTTCTGGGTCTTCCTAGGAACAGCTTAAACACAATACGTTCGCAGCTTGTGGTCTAGTGGCTAGCGTTGCTACCTCTGGCTCACGTGGTCCTGGGTTCGATTCCCGGCCGCGTTGGGGTTTCTCTCTGCCCGGGGACTGGATGTTTGCATTGTACCTCTCATCTCATCATTATCGTCATTCGTGACAGTGACTAGATTGGACTGTAAAATTATTTTGACTGTGAAAAATTGGTACTTCCTACGGGAGCTGATGACCGCGTGGTTCAGCGCCGCACAAACCAAACATCATCATCATCATCAACACAATACTGACGAGCTCAGTGCATGGTCGTATATGTAGCTCGTAATCGGAGGTCAAAATGCTCTCATATTTATAATTTAAACCAAAATATTGGCTCCTGCTTTTTGACTGAATACACTCAAAGTGAGACAAACAAATTAGGAATTCAAGGATTATACTTATTGTAAAAGGGCCGCCCGCTCAGAATCAGACTTTGTGTAATAGGCTGGTTCTGAAATTCGAATCAAGTTTGGCTTTAATTGGTCTTTTATTTACTCTAAGGTCACCACATATACCATATTAAAAATGTCAGTGAATAAGTTCCCAATGAAGTGAACGTAAAGTTTCGTAACATTAACTGAAGAATTGCTTCAACACAACGAGAAAAGAGTCACCTCAAATAGTGAAACAGAAAGCTCCCTAGAAGCTCAATTTAATGATCAATTTCCCGCTAACACTTTGTGGAGGCACCTCATCTACTCGAAAGACTGGTTGGGAAACGCTACAAGCTTTCTTAACTTGGTCATCTCGCCAAAGCACAATAAATGAGTCCAAGACTGATGAAATACAATTAATCAGGCAACATAGGTTCCACAGTAGACCCAGAAGTTGTGAGCTATTCAGAAAGTTGATAGCACTAATGCCAAATGAAACACTTACTCCAAATACAACAACGTCCGCCAGACCGCATTGGTTGGCAACGAATAAGGACAGTAGAGCTGGCGGCTCGAAAAGCTGCCCCGATGACTTCTGGACCACGAGTGCCTCAGACGGCTTCCCCGCTACAAGTGCCTAAAACTCTTTCCCTCTAAACCGGACTCCAAACTTTTTGAATAACCCTTTGAGGTCATCCAGCCATTGCGACAAAGACAAGCCAATGTTTCGCTTTGTTTACGTGAATACAGGGTTGACATACCGCATCTGAACACGAAAGTGGTCGGTATCGGCTGCGAGCCATGTTCCAAAAATTGGTCGAGCGCTTCACGCCTAAGCGCGGTGACGGGAAGTACTCGTTTTAGTGGATGGCAATATCAGGAGGAGGAGCTATAGAATTCTCTCACGGTAGCCGAGCAGCACCGTGGTGGCTTCTCCTTAGACTTGCATACAGGGAAGTCCTTATGGTGGCTTAGCGGCGGCTGACTTTAAAGGACAAATCCTCATTCGCCACAGACGAGTTGAGCAGGGCTTACTGCAGCCATTCCGTGAACTGCAGTGACCTCGTGACCCCTTGCCGTTCTCTGGAGCGTCTGTGACTGACATTCTGTGGTCAGGCCAGGCCACGGAACGAACAACTGCGAGAGCTCGTTTATTGACAAGATAATTTTTGGGCTACCTTGCCTTGTATTATCATTAAAAATAGTCGAGAAATGAGTAGCAAGTAATCGGATATCGCTCAAACGACATGTGTTGGTCAGGACACACACTATTATCTGGTGACAGCAGAACTGGAATTTTTTGACAACTTTCATGTACATCCCTTCAAGGTATTCACTAATTATTGTTATGAATAACACATTCAACAAATCACCGTTTCTAAATAGTTTATTTCTCAAAAGTAACTGGGATAGCGAGTAACCTTGTTAGTTACTGAGGAAGCTGTGAACAGGTTGAATGTCTTGAAAATAAACACACCATTTGTATTTTCTTATTGCTGCGCGCTTTTAGGGGGTATTACATGTGTCTTCGTTGGCTTCTATGTAATTATAAGATCATGGAGCCAGGTATGTTATAAATCTTTAACGTCTTCAGATTACGCCCTGGTCGGCCGCTTAGTATTATGGCGCTGTTGCGACTATGGATGTTTCTGCTGCAGATATTATTAGTTCGGTTTTATCCGTTAACAATAACGTCCTTAGCATTGATATCTTTTTAGTTTAGAGTTAATTTCTACCCAATTCTACGACCTCCATATCAGCTTGTGGCTGTGCGGCTGGTCCCGGCGGAGGTTCGAGTCCTCCCTCGGGCATGGGTGTGTGCGTTTGTCCTTAGGATAATTTAGGTTAAGTAGTGTGTAAGCTTAGGGACTGATGACCTCAGCAGGTTTCACACACATTTTTATTTCAGCTTGTGGCTGATTTACCATCCGTGCACAAAGTTTGTCGTCCGTTGCTATTAAATTTGTCTCAATTCCCCCATCATCGCTTTTATCATTTGCTCAATTTACTATTTGTGCGACAACTTTTTGCAATCAGTTAGGTCCCGATCCGTGTTAACTTTGTAATTAGCAGCGCATGTGAGCAGCCTGAGGTGCCTCAGGTCGGTGGAGAGCCTGTGACCATCGTACGCTGGCTGGGGCGAGGCACCACACACAGGGATGAGATAAGTAATATTATTGACTTGGTACATATGTACCGTGTATTTGTAAAAAAAAAAAAAAAAAAATAAATATGGGATCTTGCCGCTGTAGGTGTTGATTTTAGCCTCTGACTATGCCTATTTAGGCAAGCTGTTTTATATTTGTTCTGAAGAAGGCGTGTTTACCCACGCTGAAACCTAGGTAAACACCAGGTAGTTTGTGCAATCGAGGCTGATTTTTCATAATTATTTCGAAAATAAAAATGTTTAACCCTTTGTCTGACACACAGACATATTGTGAAGAAAATGAAAATTACTGAAACTAGATGTACACGGTCACGTGAACCATTTTGCATGCATTTTTCGAATACAGTGTCTTGCCCACAAAAGAAACATGGGTGATAAAACATAAATACCACAACGTTGTTTCTGTAGCTGAAAACATGGCTGCAGTACGCAGCACCTCTTGTGAAATGTCTTAAAAAATTCCATTTTGGTACAAAGCAAAGCCCAGAACAATTACAAATTTTCCCATTTCACAGTATAATACCCCTGAGAGCAAAGACTATACCTCCCCTTTTTGCCCGCATTCAGGCCAGTGACTGAAGTTGTCGTGTCGCACATTATTCACGGACTCAGGAGCTGCTGTTTCCTTCTTCTTCTGGACTTGGTGCCCATCCAGTAGGGAAAGCAGGTCTTCCTCTTCCCAGGAAATATAAGTTAATTTGCTACGTTCCAGATATGAGTTCATTAACACATTTGTGCAATAACTGATCTTCAAGACTTCCTTCTTTCCGTGTACAAGCCGTATTCATTGCATAAGAAAAAAAAACAGCAATGCTAAACAGAAAGAAACTCACATAACTTTGCAAAGTATCTGCTAACGCTACACATTTTTTAGAAAATTTTCGACATAGACAACAGAGTATCACTGTGTATGAGAGCAAAATGTTGGTAGCAGTCACCATCGCCCACCCAAACACAAAACTTTAAACCTGTTGCAGAAAACAGTATGTGATTTTGATGTTTCTTGAGGGAAACGTAGTCAAATAAAGGGTTAAATAGAAGCTCCAGTTCTGGTGAAAAAATCTTCAATCATGCTCTACTATCTGATGAACTCGTTCTCTACCAGTGGAATGGAAGTCGGGAGAAAAGCGGTTTATGGCACAACTTAACGACGCAAACGGATAGATAAACAGGCACGACTTGTTATGTTGGGTACATCTGTGATGAAGCTGCTTGTAGAAGTGGGAGTAGTCTGGTAAGACTACGTGGTCCCACTCTTATGTCCATTCTTGGCTGCATCACTGTCGCCAAGTTTCTGCTTCTTCATCAAGCGGTAAAATAATCGCCCTGCTGAGAACCCCAGGGGTTAGAAACTTCAGAGCAGTGCCTGTGTGAACACTTGTCTTCCTGGAAACTCAAGTGCTCGAGGTATGTTACGTCTCTCTACAATCCTCTACAGCCGACCAAGAAGTTTTTCGGTTCTCTTGGGCGGTAGTCTGGAGGGCATTTGAGGTACTACATGGCATTGACTATAACTACGGCTTCCGTAAGCGCCACGATTCCATACCCGTGCGGCAGTCATAGGATCCCTGACAACACGAGTAATAACGTTGCGAAACGATAAACTAACGGCCATGATCCTGTTGCTATCAAATCCGAACCTATACTGGAGATGTTTCTCTTTCTTACAAGAGACGCAAATAGATCTTCTCAAAAGCAGTCAACAATCAGATGCGACTTCTGCATGACAAATGAGAAGCGTCATCTTCACTCAACAAAGTCAAATGTGTGTGAAATCTTATGGGACTTAACTGCTAAAGTCATCAGTCCCTAAGCTTACACAATACTTAAACTAAATTATCCTAATGACAAACACACACACCCATTCCCGAGGGAGCACTCGAACCTCCGCCGGGTAATCTTCCCTCACATGCAGAATATAAGTGATACAGATCCTACATGTCTGGTGGTATGTGCTGAAATTACTAACCATTTTTTTATCGAAGCATGATATACCCTTAAAGCCAATTTGACGATTGTTGAATGTGTAGCAATTTTAATGGATAATGTACAATGTGTCCATGAAATCACGCTGTCATTTCGAAGAATCATAACGTGGAAACCACACTACTGGCCATTAAAATTGCTACACCACGACGATGACGTGCTAAAGACGCGAAATTTAACCGACAGGAAGAAGATGCTGTGATATGCAAATGATTAGCTTTTCAGCGCATTCACACAAAATTGGCGCCGTTGGCGACACCTACAACGTGCTGACATGAGGAGAGTTCCAAACGATTTCTCATACACAAGCAGCAGTTGACCGGCGTTGCCTGGTGAAACATTGTTGTGATGCCTCGTGTGAGGAGGAGAAATGCGTACCATCACCTATCAAACTTTCATAAAGGTCGGTTTGATAAAGGTCGGTTTATCGTATCGCGACATTGCTGCTCGCGTTGGTCGAGATCCAATGACTGTTAGCAGAATCTGCAATCGGTGGGTTCAGAAGGGTAATACGGAACGCCGTGCTGGATCCCTACGGCCTCGTATCACTAGCAGTCGAGATGACAGGCATCTCATCCGCATGGCTGTAACGGATCGTGCAGCCACGTCTCGATCCCTGAGTCAACAGATGGGGACGTTTGCAAGACAACCATCTGCACGAACAGTTCGACGACGTTTGGAGCAGCATGGGCCATCAGCTTGGAGACCATGGCTGCGGTTACCCTTGACGCTGCATCACGGACAGGAGCGCCTGCGATGGAGCACTCAACGACGAACCATCGCGGTGAACGCACATTGGAAGTGTGTATTCGTCATCGTGATACTGGCGCATCACTCGGCGTGATGGTATGGGGTACAATTGGTTACACGTCTAGGTCACCTCTTGTTCGCATTGACGGCACTTTGAACAGTGGACGTTACATTTCAGATTTGTTACGGTCTGTGGCCCTACCCTTCATTCGATCCCAGCGAAACCCTATATTTTAGCTGGATAATGCACGATTGCACGTTGCAGGTCCTGTACGGGCCTTTCTGGATACAGAAAATGTTCGACTGCTGCACTGGCCAACACATTCTCTAGATCTCTCACCAATTGAACGCGTCTGGTCAATGGTGCCAAGCAACTGGCTCGTCTCAATACGGCAGTCACTACTCTTGATGAACTGTGCTTTCGTGTTGAAGCTGCGTGGGCAGCTGTACCTGTACACGCCATCCAAGCTCTGTTTGACTCAGTGCCCAGGGGTATCAAGGCCGTTATTACGGCGAGAGGTGGTTGTTCTGGGTACTGATTTATCAGGATCTCCGCACCCAAATTGCGTGAAAATGTAATCACATGTCAGTTCTAGTACAATATATTTGTCTAGTGAATACCCGTTTATCATCTCCATTTCTTCTTGGTGTAGCAATTTTAATGGCCAGTAGTGTATTAGAGATGCAGAACCGTGCTTTGTTGTAGAATTCATTCCCCAATATTTCTAGTGGGCACCTGCCAGCAAACTTGAGATGAGCCACCGAAGATTGACAAAGACTTGCTCCGTTCCGCATGATAATAGGGAGCTGCGAGTGTAACGCGCATGCGTCAATATGAAGTTGACAGGCGGACCACGCTTCCCGGTGGCAGCTCCCTCGCTGGTGTAACTGTGGAACTCAGCTCTCCTCCGTGTAACCCCTTGCCGTCGCCGCTGCCGCACTCTGTCGTCTTCGATTAGAATAAATCGCCAAGATGATAGGGTTACAAGAACAATCCAACTGGTAGCCTCTATTACGGTTCATCGGTTTTTCTGCCAGGCATATTTCCACGGATTCTGTAATAATGGAATCCCAAAATGACGTTGCTGTGGTCAGAAACATAGTTCTATCATACTCCATTGGATGTCCAGTGGAAATACAGCGTTGTGCAGTAACGGACTTGCTCTTTTGCAGAAGACATGTGCGACATTGATATTCAGTGCAGCATTCTTTCACAGTGTGTGAGGTCTGTCCTATGTAAGGCATACCACACTTACAAGAAAATTGTAAATTTCGGTCTTCCTCAATAGGAAGTCATCATTCACTGATCTCAGAAGGTCTGAAATCGTAGATGGTGGTCGGAAAATCACTTTCACCTAAAAATATCGAGGATCCGTGCTATTTTAAACGAGATGCTGCCCACAAAAGGAAGAATTGCTAAGAATGTCAACGGCGTATTCTCATCTTTATCCCCTTCCCGATTCAAAATTGTTAAGCCTTTCGTGGCCACTTTTTGACAATACCTGAAAAGTGTTCTGAGGAGCAATGGGTACTCCGCAAATTATATTAGAAGTGTAACAGTGCCAAACACTCGGCGAAGTAAGGAATCAGAAAAATAGATGCCGGGTACGGTCTTTCTGCCATACATTCCCAGAGTGACGGACAGAATCGGCCGTATATTGCGCAAACATGGCGTAAAGATGATTTTCAAACCGAAAAAGAAGATCAAAGGGTGTCTTAGATCGGCGAAGGAGAAAAGGGACCCAATTGCAATGTCGAGGATATACCATACACCATGCACAAGCGGAAAAGTTTATGTCGGAATTACTGGACGATCAATCAACACAAGGATCAAAGAACATAAGCGACATTGCAGCTTGGGGCAGGTGGAGAAATCGGACGTGGCAGAGCACGCACTGAGTGAGACCGACCACGTAATAAAATTCGTCGACATGGACGTTCTGGCTGTAGAGAAGCACTATCACACGCACTTGTTCAGAGAAGGTGTAGAAATACAATTTCAACAAGAAAACGGAAAACCTTAAGGTAAACAGATCCTGGCTTCCCGTACCGCAGCGAACGACCGTTGCAGGTAGCAAGAGGAGAACCGCACCGGATTTGACCCCGGAGAAGCCCTCGGACGTTGGCGCGCCAGGTACATATAGTCTGCGGCCGCGAGCACGGCTCCACTTCACCACCGCCAATGGAGGGTGAAGCTTTGACAATGCCAGCCACTCGTGCTGGCGAAACGTCGGCCGAAGAACCCGAGACAGTAGCCAGCTGCCCTTCCAGATTCTTGTCTTTTTACATTTACAAGATTTAGTAATTTAGAATGTATAATCGTGTAATTGATACAGATTCACATAAAAAGTATTTGAAAAGCGTACAAATAAAAGAAATTACATTAACTTGGCTGGGCTTAAAATTACACATAATATAATGATATCAATATATGTGATCGCTGTGAAGACTCTATTTCAATGTACATCGAAATGATGCCACTCATATTAAAATGATAGAGAGAAAAGCATTTAGTCAATCGATATGATGCAGCTAAAAACTGAAATCTAAATTGAGCATGACAGATCACGACAGTGTGATTGTATGGATATCCCGTACAGCTTACCGAGATCTGTACAGGTTCCTTTGAACCATACTCAAGAATCAGTATCTCGTTAAAAGAGCAAATCCGTGTATTCCCACGTTGGAAATTAATGCTGAGAGTGCCGCGATATTAGACTCAACGAAGTGAGCTGTGTATCTCTCTGGAGTAACTTTTATGCACGAAAGCCCTCCCAACGACCCATCCACCACCAGCACCACCTATGAAGCAGTTGCGGAGTGAGGCCAGTCTGTGGAGTGAAATCCCCGCGGTAGTTTTCGCCCCGGAAACAGCCGCTCTTCCGCCCTTCCGCCGGCAGACAGCGTTTAGGCGCCGTTTCGCAACGCCTACTCTCCTCATTTAGGCCAGAGGCGCTACGTACGGGCGCGGACTTCCGCCGCGTGTGTGTGGGAGCCATCCGCGTTACTTAGGCGCCCTCCGGGTCCCTTAAGTGGCTGGCGCGCTCACCGGTGCTCCAGCAAATTGCCGGAACGCCGGCCGGCGAAGAGGAGAACGCAGACGTTAAGCGACAGGCGGACGCCTGGATTGGAAGCTAGGGCGCCGGGGGAAATCCCGCCGGAAGGAGCGGGGAGCGAGAAACTCATTGCCCCACCGCCTCCCGCAGCGGACCCCTCCTAGCGCCGCCTGCTGTGCTGTGAACTGGAGGTGGGAAAATGCCAATTGATGGAAATTTATCCATATAGCACACGTAGAACATGCTATCGGCCCTGCGCAAAATGTTTTGGGGTGAAGTTAATTCTATTACATCTACAGCATTAGTCCACAAGCCGCATGACGGTGTGTGGTGGAGGATAATTCCGGTACCAGTAACTGATTACGCGTCCCATTTCCCTTTCGGGATTGGTGCGTGGGAAGAATGAATGTCGGTAAACCTCCGTGTAACCCATTATTTCTGGAATTTCCTCCCTATTGTCTTTTCGCGAGACGTGATTGGGAGGAAGTTTTTAGTTGTCCGACTATTCCTGGAACGTAACCTATCGAAATTTCAGTACCAAATTTTTGCCGGTTGGTGTGGCCGAGCGGTTCTAGGCGCTACAGTCTGAAACCCCGCGACCGCTGCGGTCGCAGTTTCAAATCCTGCCTCGGGCATGGATGTTTGTGATGTCCTTAGGTTAGTTAGGTTTAAGTAGTTCTAAGTTCTAGGGGACTGATGACCTCAGAAGTTAAGTCCCATAGTGCTCAGATCCATTTGAAGCAAATTTTTCCGTGAACGAATGTGACTCTTTTTGTAGTGCCTACCACCGGAGTTCGTTGTATGTTCTGTTGCCAACTAAACGATCCCGCGTCGAACGCGTCCTATTTATTTGGATCTTCTCTAGCTCTCCTATTAATCCTATCTGGTAACAGCCACAACCCGATGAGCATAGCGCAAGAATCGGTACAACAAGTGCTTTGTAGTGCACTTCTTCCGTGAATGAGTTACATTTCCTCAAGATTCTTTCTTTGTGTTTCAGTCTGACATCTGCTTTTCCTCACTATTTGTTTAACATGATCCACCCATTTTATACCACGAAACATGGTTACTCCTAGATATTTTACCTGACATACTATTTTCATCTCTTTATGATCAATTGTGCAGTTTCTCCGATGTATGCATAATACGTCATATTTATGCTCAGTGTCAACATCCAATCCCTGCACCATTTATCAGTCTAACTCAGGTCCTATAACAATTACGTTAGAATAATTATCGATCACTTGCAATGTTGTGCAATATGTTACAAGATCTACAGTACGGGCGGAAGGACTTCCAGGTTCTAGCGTGCCAGTTTGCTGACTCGAATGACGACATCCTTCTGGTAATAACGTCCTCTCTTGCTAAAGGCTAAGCAAGGCTCCAGTATAGAGGATGTTAGTGGTGTGAGTGCATTTATGTTTATTGGTGAATGAGGACGGTGTACTCAACAACATTACATCAGCAAAGAAAAATGGTTCAAATGGCTCTGAGCACTATGGGACTTAACATCTGTGGTCATCAGTCCCCTAGAACTTAGAACTACTTAAACCTAACTAACCTAAGGACATCACACACATCTATGCCCGAGGCAGGATTCGAACCTGCGACCGCAGCAGTCGCTCTGTTCCGGACTGAGCGCCTAGAACCGCGAGACCACCGCGGCCGGCATTTCATCAGCATTTACTTCATCTGCTGACTAATAATTATAACTATTAGGATTAATAGGCCTACGCTTTTGGCTTAGTTAGCACCTGAAAGTAAATGCTTCGCAAGCAATGATTTTTTGTTTTCTCTGGGCAGCGGGTGAGATGTTCAAAGTGTGCTCTGGCGTGGACGCAAAGCTGTTAGTCTATGCTAGCAGGCATTGTCTACATAGCGGTGCAGTTACGACCGTGCAGAAAATATCAGGTAGTAAATTGCTGACATGTTTGCGAGATGACTGTTCGACGCACAGAAAAACAAAAAACACTGAAGTGGCTATGTAATTAACGTACCAGTGACCAAAATGCCTCCACTTACAGCCTTAACGTCCTGTATACAGCAGCATCAGAATTACCTTGCGTGAATGGCTAAAACGCTCGAGCCAGGAGCTCTCTTCTGTTGGCAGAACTCTGATTTATTGCCTAGTAGCATCACTTTGTGTACGGGAATCAAAGTAGACAGTCTTGCCGGTGATTTTGTGACCTCCCAACAGAAAAATTCCGTAACCTCCCAACAGCAAAATTATAATTATTTATAATTCACATTCAGCGTAACCTTCCAACAGATACACTCCAAAACCTCCCAACAGTAAAATTTCGTAACCTACCAATAATATAATGTGACTAATCTCTCAATAAAACTGTGCCTCACTTATAACCTTTCAATAATTGACTGTGTGAATTTAAACTGGTAAAATTTGGACGTCAGCAGTGCTGCGTCATGGCCCTGAAAGATCATTCTGAATAAATTGAAAAATCTTACCTCAATCAAGTCGCCGGGTAACGCATATATATCTGCTGCTATAAGAAATTTTTCTGGCGCAGCTCAGTGCAATACTGGCAGATAGATTTGTCATGTATAAAAAGAAACAACTGATTTTTCTTTTCAATAATCGGGATGACCAAAAATTGGAGAAATTAGTAAGTTCTTTAAATTGAAATGAATGATTGTCAAAAGTTACTTTTTATGAGAAAGATTATAATTAAAAGATTTTTTTAAAAACATTTACATGGGACTTGATATAACAATACTATATATGCGCGAGGCTGCTTTTACCTTAACTACAACACTCAGGCTCCGCCATCGCTCTACCACGACCGGCCCAGCCAACACGATACACCAGACTGCAAGCTACTACTACTACACAGTTCCTACTGCATACAACACTGCTCTTTGGTCTGAGATTCTCTTATAGCTCACATATCGCAGGCAGCGCGTGAGCAATCCATCGAAATTACATCTGCTCGAATGCGCTAACAACAAATTCCTTAATCATCGACCTCTTACATAACCCTCCACTGGGGGAGGGGGGGGGGGGCGGGCAAAAATTTGGCAGTGATGGTGAGTCAATTGGACTTGCCATGAGCAACAAATTTTTCTAGAATCCATTTAGTTACTAAGTCTACAGTCACAGAGTATATACATTATTGATAAGTGCAGAACATATTAAGAAATGAAATAGAGTACACACGCACTGAGTTTAGAACATATTAAGAAATGACTAAATGTATACGCAATGAGTACAAAATATATTAACAAATGACATAAAATGCCTCCGCACTGTATAAGTCTTTAACATTTGACAAGAATTTAAACATATTGAGAAATGAAATGAAGTGCACACACACTGAATAAGTCTTTACCATTTGACAAGAATTTAAATATATTTAGAAATGAAATAAAGCGCTCACCTACTGCGTAAATCTTTACCATTTTAGAAGAATTTAAACATATTGAGAAATGAAATAAAGTGCACACGTGCTGCATAAATCTTTACTATTTTACAAGAATCATAACATATAAAAGTCTTTAGCATATTTGGGACAACTAATCATATTAACAAATGAAATGAAGTGCATACGCACTGTAAAAGTCTTTAACATTTTGCAAAAACTGAATACATTAAGAAAAGAAATAAAGTGCACACGCTCTGTAAAAGTTTTTAGCATCTCTTTTTTTTATAAGAACTGAATACATCAGGAAATGAAATAAAGTGCATACGCACTGTATAGGTCTCTAACATTTTACAAGAACTAGGAAAGGAATGGGAATGACAGCATCAGGTTGTAGCACAGTAGGTTGCACGTAGCTGCGCTGAAAGTCCATATCTTTCTACAGAAGCACAACAGCAAGTGAGACAATCTGAATTTCTCCTCCCCAAGTATTTATCAGTGTAGCCAAGACACTGAAATGTAGTATTAATATTCAATGTTATCATTTTGGTAGTACACTAGGTACACCAAACAGTAGGACCATAATAACACCTCCATCGTTCAAGGTGGTGGACAGCTTGATATGTCAGCACCACATTCTTGTAGAATCCATATTCTTAAATCAACTTAGAATTAGTGCAAAACCAAATATAGTGCTCCATGATCATGAGGATGGGCAGGACATACAGATATAGCAGTAATTGGTGGTAATTAGGTCAGAAGATGAAGCATACATTAAGTCATATGCTAGTCATCATTCAGAATTACACTAGTGTATCAACTGATTTGAATAATTATTGACATTCATTGGCTATTTACACAGCATTTAAGTAGTATATATATGGAGTATTACAGAACATTAGTCATAAGTCATCTCGTTACAGTAATCTTTGGCAAAGCATTTATGCATAAGTCATCTCGTTATAGTAATCATTGGCATAGCATTGATAGAGTGTAACAAAATATTATTTACAGAAATTATTGGCATAGCATTTATGCATAAGTCATCTCGTTACAGTAATCATTGGCATCATAAGTCATCTCATTACATTAATTATTGGCACTCATTGGCCAGTGACAAGGCATTTATTATACATTATTCAGAAGTCATCATTCAAAACAGGAGTTAATTATTGGCATAGCATTTATGCATAAGTCATCTCATTACAGTAATGATTAGCATTCATAAGACAACTCATTACATTAATTATTGGCATTCATTTATTGAGTATAACAAAACATCATTCAGTATTATTCAGAAGTCATCATTCAAAACAAGAGTTGTTGCGTGTAGCAACAAGCTGCTAGTGACTATATATGATATCATGTAAGTGACATAAGACACTCAAAATGTAAGACAGTGTAACTATTAGTCAAGGTCTGTAGTCCACTAATACATAGACATAATGGAATCAATACATCAGAAAAATTTGCGTTACATTTAGGACTAGAAATATATCTTAAACTGGTAGCATTATTTGGTTGTATACTGGTAATAGCTGGGACTGCTAATAATTTTTTTTTGCTAGCAATGCATTGCATTGGGATCGATAATTAATTGATGGGGCATGAAAATATTTGTTTTTGACTTATTGCTGGAAATAAGGATTAATAACGTCATTCGTCATGTGTCAGCTGTACCAAGGTTATCAAAGAAGTAGAGTATATGTGATCATATTCATGAATGATACACAACTGGGTAAAGAAGATGCAAGTACTGGAACAGGTTTAATAACTAAATGCTTATAGCATATTAATATCATGAAAAGCTTCTCCTGGGAAAAAAATACAAAATTGGTTATTGCCCTGAAAGAAAAAATGTATATTATGCTGAAAAGTAGTAAACTTCGAATTAACAGGTAATGAAACGTGTACTCAATATGTATGTACTCCAGCTGTCTTTCCCAAAACATTCATTCATTATACAATGCGACTTAAAACTACTGTCAAAAGGAAATGCAACACATACTTAAATGACTACATAGCATCCCTTAACTAATAGTAAATATATAAACTTCATCATTATTCTCATCTGCAAGGAAAAACTTCATTATTCATATTATAATAACTTCATCATTATCATCATCTGCAAAGAAAAACTTCATTATTCATATTACCATCATCATTTATTATCATCTGCAAAAGATAGACACTTCATTATTCTTAATAATACACTCCTGGAAATTGAAATAAGAACACCGTGAATTCATTGTCCCAGGAAGGGGAAACTTTATTGAACATTCCTGGGGTCAGATACACCACATGATCACACTGACAGAACCACAGGCACATAGACACAGGCAACAGAGCATGCACAATGTCGGCACTAGTACAGTGTATATCCACCTTTCGCAGCAATGCAGGCTGCTATTCTCCCATGGAGATGATCGTAGAGATGCTGGATGTAGTCCTGTGGAACGGCTTGCCATGCCATTTCCACCTGGCGCCTCAGTTGGACCAGCGTTCGCGCTGGACGTGCAGACCGCGTGAGACGACGCTTCAACCAGTCCCAAACATGCTCAATGGGGGACAGATCCGGAGATCTTGCTGGCCAGGGTAGTTGACTTACACCTTCTAGAGCACGTTGGGTGGCACGGGATACATGCGGACGTGCATTGTCCTGTTGGAACAGCAAACTCCCTTGCCGCTCTAGGAATGGTAGAACGATGGGTTCGATGACGGTTTGGATGTACCGTGCACTATTCAGTGTCCCCTCGACGATCACCAGTGGTGTACGGCCAGTGTAGGAGATCGCTCCCCACACCATGATGCCGGGTGTTGGCCCTGTGTGCCTCGGTCGTATGTAGTCCTGATTGTGGCGCTCACCTGCACGGCGCCAAACACGCATACGACCATCATTGGCACCAAGGCAGAAGCGACTCTCATCGCTGAAGACGACACGTCTCCATTCGTCCCTCCATTCACGCCTGTCGCGACACCACTGGAGGCGGGCTGCACGATGTTGGGGCGTGAGCGGAAGACGGCCTAACGGTGTGCGGGACCGTAGCCCAGCTTCATGGAGACGGTTGCGAATGGTCCTCGCCGATACCCCAGGAGCAACAGTGTCCCTAATTTGCTGGGAAGTGGCGGTGCGGTCCCCTACGGCACTGCGTAGGATCCTACGGTCTTGGCGTGCATCCGTGCGTCGCTGCGGTCCGGTCCCAGGTCGACGGGCACGTGCACCTTCCGCCGACCACTGGCGACAATATCGATGTACTGTGGAGACCTCACGCACCACGTGTTGAGCAATTCGGCGGTACGTCCACCCGGCCTCCCGCATGCCCACTACACGCCCTCGCTCAAAGTCCGTCAACTGCACATACGGTTCACGTCCACGCTGTCGCGGCATGCTACCAGTGTTAAAGACTGCGATTGAGCTCCGTATGCCACGGCAAACTGGCTGACACTGACGGCGGCGGTGCACAAATGCTGCGCAGCTAGCGCCATTCGACGGTCAACACCGCGGCTCCTGGTGTGTCCGCTGTGCCGTGCGTGTGATCATTGCTTGTACAGTCCTCTCGCAGTGTTCGGAGCAAGTATGGTGGGTCTGACACACCGGTGTCAGTGTGTTCTTTTTTCCATTTCCAGGAGTGTATTACCATTTACTTCATACAACTATTCATTGTCATTCATTACTTCATATAGTATAGAGTTTCTTACTTCTAGCATATATCATCACTAAAATTAACATCTGTAGTTCTGTCTGACAGTCTGCATCAATCGCCTTGTATTCTGAAAGAAAAATGATTAGTCAAGACGGCTATTATACGATGTGTACAGTATATTCTGGTTAATGCTTGTTAATTCTTATCCATTTACTCTTCATGACAAGATATTGCATTTTCTTTCCATCATTCTGATGCTAAAATTTCCATTTCATAGTAAACCACTGTGGTTGTTTAATTTATTTCTTTTACACGATATTGCTTTCTGAAAATGATGAATAAGGATTAATATCTTGCATTTAAATCACATACTCATTAAAAGAAATCTTGTTTCTAGTGATATGATTGAGCATACAGCATAGCATGACAGAAAACGTATTAGGTCAAAAACATAGACAGTTTTCAAGTGCAAAAAATGTACACACAGTATCATAAAGCAGTAGCAAAAAATGTGAAATAGACACGATGTTGAGATATCATAAGGCAAAATGTCAATGTCAGCTGGTGTTTGTTACATCTTAAAGATTTCGTAATACATACAGACAAAAATTCTACTGTCGATAGGAAAACAATCATACATACACAAAAAATGGAAAATGTGCACGGTCTGATGTCTAACGACAAGAAAAGCGACCTGCTGACCTTACCTTGCCGGGCACTTGCCAAGAAAAAAATACGATCATCATCAGTAAGTAGTCACATAAATATCTGGAAATGGCATTACAGTGTGATAAATCATAAAGTATGTTAAATCAATAAAGGGTTTAATATTGGAGACATGGTGATTGCCTTTGATTTTTCTAGTTCTCAAAATTTCGACGTGTACTACATTGGGGTGAGGAATGCTGCGTATTGTATATGGACGTGCGTACAGAAGCTCAAATTTACTGCATCTACTCTTTCCTCTGTTGGATAAATAGTGTGTGCGTCTTCTGTCCCATGTGAAAGTCACGGCGTGTACAAACCTGTTTTTGCTGTCTTCTCCGGCGCTCTGCGGCACGCTTGATGTTATTGAGTGCAATGTCAATTATTTGATGGTGGCGTAGTCGACGAGATGTAGGAAAAGATACTAATTCTTTAATTTTGTTAGGTGGTTCAACATTTTTCAGTATATCAGTCGGAGATAGCATAGTAGATTTATTTGGTATGGAGTTAATTACGTCCTGGAATGAGAGTATGTGTGCGTCCCAGTCAATATGTTTTTATGGCAGTATATTCTACATAGTTTACCAATTTCTTTCATCAGTCGTTCAGAAGGGTTCGAAGAAGCGTGATACCTGGATATACAGACCGGAGAAATGTTTCTTCCTCCTAACATACGTGTCCATATTGCAGATCGAAATTGTGCTCCATTGTGGGAAATTACTTTCAATACATGCCCTACGTTAAATAAAAAATGTTGTACACATGCATTCGAAATACATTTAGCAGTAGCTTTGCGTAACGGAGTGAAGGTAACAAATTTCGAAGTGAGTTCAACAGCGACAAAGATATAGCAAAAACCTCTATTAATTCTGGGAATCGGACCAAAAATGTTTACAGCGGCCATGTGTCTAAATTTAACGGGTACAATAGCATGTAACGGAGGAATATGTGAAGTCGTGTCTCATCAAGCTTTCCGGCAGATTTTACATGACGCTAAAACTCGTCGAATACGTGTCTCCATGTTGGCAAAATAACAGTTCTGTCTCAGTGTAAGAAAACATTTTCTGGCTCCATAATGTGCGTAACTTAAATGAGTACGCCAAATTAATTTGTTAACAAGCTCGTCAGGAACAAATAATAACCAGTTGTTGCTGTCAGGGTGAGAGCGGCGAAACAGAATGTTATTGCGTACAGGTAAAGGTAACAGGTAAAGGTAACATTATTCCTATCTTGCCAAAGGTGTTTAATTTCTTTCCATACGTTGTCTTTGCTCAGCTCCTGTGCTATGTATCGTAATGACGGCGAAATGAAATTTTCAAATGCGACTTGTTGAATATACATGACGCTAAAATTTGCTTGGCAGAAGTTGGTTGCGATGTCTTGCTGATTGTTGCTGAGAGAACTGGATAGTGCGTCTGCTACAATATTTTGTGTGCCGGAAATGTGAACAATTGTGAAATTAAATTCCTGTAGATAAAGTTTCCATCTGCTTAACCTGCCATGTGTACATTTAGCCGAAAGTAAAAACTGTATAGCTCTATGATCTGTGTAAACGGTAGTATGCCTTCCATAAAGAAAATGGCTAAATCTGGTAAATGCCCATACAACACATAATGTTTCAAGTTCTGTAACAGAATAATTGCGTTCAGCAGGTGACAGAATGCGACTTGCAAAGTCGATGTTTTTAATTACTGTATTACCGTCTTCTTCAATTTCCTCAAATATGTGTACGCCTAAAGCTGGGTTAGAACTGTCGGTGGCAATGGAAAAATTTCTGGTGAGATCAGGGTGTTATAAAAGTGGTGCGTTCAACAAAGCTTGTTTTAGTTTGACAAATTCAGACTGTGCTTGGCTATCCCACGACCAAATAGCGTTTTTACCCGTCAACTGACATAATCTAGGGGTGTCTAAAGCAGAGTAATGAATAAATTTACGGAAAAAGTTAATTAAACCCAAAAAGCTGCGTAGTTGTTTCTTCGTCGTAGGAACAGTAATGTCACGTAAAGCTTGAAGTTTTTCCGGGTCAGGCGCAATGCCTTCTGCTGAAATTACATGTCCAAGAAATTTTATGGAAATTTTGCCAAAGTGTGATTTGCTAAGATTAACTGTGAGTCCTTGTGCACGAAAAGTTTGTAACAATTGTTCAAGAATCAGATTGTGTTCAGACCAGTTAGCTTCTGCGATTAGGATGTCATCTACTTATGTTGTGATTCTGTCTTTAAGTTCAGTCGGAAGTATACTATTCAAACCGCGAATAAATGCTGCTGAAGAAATTGTTAAACCGAAAGGTAATTTGCAAAACTGGTAACAGTCACCAAAACAGAGAAATGCTGTGTACTTTCTGCAGTTCGGATGGAGCTGAATTGGCCAAAATCCCGATTTCAAATCTAATGTGCAATAAATAGCAGTACCATGAAATTTCTGTAGAAGTTCTTCTAGTGTCTGTGGGCGATCTGTTTCATTAATAATAATGTCATTG
This sequence comes from Schistocerca serialis cubense, assembly GCF_023864345.2. Classification (NCBI taxonomy): domain Eukaryota; kingdom Metazoa; phylum Arthropoda; class Insecta; order Orthoptera; family Acrididae; genus Schistocerca; species Schistocerca serialis. Next base: position 68,465,101 of record NC_064644.1, read on the forward strand.
ATGTGACGCGAATCAAGTACGAGGCGAAGTGAACCATCCTTTTTCTTAACAATATGGAGCGGGTTTATGTACGGACTAACTGCCGGTTCAATAATTCCTTGGTCTAGCATAGCTTGTAATTCTTTCTTAACTTGTTCTCTGTGAATATGAGGAATAGGGTAATGTTTGGCTTTAAATGTGTCGTGCTGTTTAACTTGAAATTCACACATGAAACCGGACATAGTACCAGGGATGTTGCCAAAAACTGGAGCTTACTGTGAAAGAATATGGCGTAGTTGAGTACGTTCGTCGTCTGTATTTGCACTGCTTTGTTTTACTTTATCAGAAATCATTTGATTAACGTCATAGTCGCCTTCGTCTGGTGTATTATAGTTGTGTACGTACGTATCGGTGAACAATGTCGAATGCCAGTCTATGTTACGCGATGGATAAATGACCTCTGTTCGATTAATTGCCTGTTCGTCTGCAGATAAAGCGTGCTGAAATTCTAAAGCCAGTTGTACATTTTCATCCTTTAACATTAAATAGGAATTTTAAAAGTCAATACCTGCGTCGTGTTGTACCAAAAAATTCGTACCTAAAATAACATCTGTTGTCAATAAGGGAACAATCTAAAAATTTGAGTGGAACTTGTGACCTGCAATACAAAATGATAAGTGTGTCCGTAATTTTTACATCTACTCCTTTACCAGATACTGCTGCTTTTACTTTAGTTTTGCCTAATGGTAAGGTAGGATAGGTATTCTCTTTGTTAGATTCGTTGAAAGTTTCCTCATTTATAACTGACATAGGTGATCCAGTATCGATTACTGTTGAAAATGTGTATTATCTAATCTTTACTTCAATGACAGGGTGGGAAATGACTTTTTGAATAATTGGTTTTTCATGCAAAAGTGTGTCTCGGATGTCGTCAAAAGTAATAACATTTTCGTGAACGAGAGTCTGTGTATCAAAAGTATTGCTTACGTTGCTGGAATGTTCAATCTGTACTGTTTCTAGTCAAATTCTTTCTGACGTGCTGTTATTTGCGGGAGGATGCTGTGGCATTTCGACTATTTGTACTGTTCTGTTATTTCTTCCTGACGTATTAGGTTCGGGATGATACTGACTGTCTGGTTCATTCATAATGATCTGTTGTTGTGGATGACTTTGCTGCTGATAAGACCTACTGTTATTAAATGTACGCTGAAAACTGTGCTCATTAGTTTTACGTCTGTCATGATAGTCATTCCTATACGGCGCGTTGCGATAGGAGTTGAAATGATGTGTTTTCTGTACATACTAATTTTCTTGTTGCGGTGCGTTACTATTTGGTGGAGCCGACGCTATACGTGTAGGCGGCGAAACGTTAAAGCTTGGTTGACCTTGCAGACTACATTGTTGGTTACGTATGCTAACCGACTGGTTTTGTTGATGTTGTGGCGAAAAGCCTCTATTGTTGTCAGAATATGTTTGCTATTGCTGATAATTATGGCGATACTGATAATTAAAATTTTGTCTGTTATTAAAACTACGCTGGTAGTTCTTGTCATTTCGGGAGTGTCTCATGAAAACTGTCACTTTCAGGTAAAACTTGTCATATCAGGTTTTCTTCACTCATTCGTAATCCTAGATACATCGATAGTTGAAGAGTTGTTTTGATAGATATAAAGGATAGTAAAAGAGAAGGCAGCAGTTCGGAAAACTAAAGAGGAAACAGCACTACTACGGCTGGGGCCCTGTGCACGCTACGGCACATATTCATTGACGTGTAATGAATCCCCTGAGGTCACTTACGCGCTGCAAATAAGTTTTAGTTTCTGCGTTACAGGCAATGACGGAGAAAATTCAAAAGCAAATTGTTGTATCCAGTCCAAAGAGTGTATCTGTGTTCTATCATTCTTAAATACCTTAAATTTTCTCAGCGATAGAAACTGTTTGTAATCAAAATGATCGTCTCTGAATGTCAGAGCAGGCTCAGGATTGTATGATAATCTGTTTGTCTGTGGCTGTTCGGAATCTAAGTCACGTACTCTCTGTAAATTACCTAAATTATACTGGCTGTGTGAATGTGACAAATGTTCACAATCTGGCGTATGCTGTGACGTGTTAGAGGCTGAAACATTTTTCATCTCCGTCACTTCTTGCTGTAAAGATGACAATTTTCTACGTAATATATTATTGGACGCACCTATATCACTGATTGCTGCATATTTTGGAATTCAGGTGTCTGATTAAACGAAACTGGTGACGTATCGTCTGATTTAGTGTCGTTGTTATTTTCGATAACCTCAATACGACTGGCCAGTTCATCAAATCTTTCAGTCAGTGCTTTAACCTGATCATCATTTTTAGTGTCACAAGCATTAATGTATTTTTTGATTTTACGCGTGGTTTTGTTTAATTTCTTAACGTCTGCTTTGATGGCATCGGGATCCTGTATTAATTCTAATTATTCAAGTCTGTTACTCACTGTCTGAAATTCTACTGTGTGTGTGTCTGTTTTTGTTTTAAGATCAGAGATTTCATCATGCAATTCGGTGTTCAACTGTTTGATTTCGTCTGATACTGTAGCAATGTTGTTGTCTACGTATGTTTTGCTTTCGTAAATAACTTACGCTTATCTTCCTGTCTCTGTGCCGTAATTGTTTCCATGACTTGTTTCTTTACTTTATTCTGTTCCGGTATAAATTTACTGTAATGCGTTTCACTGTTTTGTAGGTGGTGATTAAAACGTTCGTCAATTTGGCTGTCCTGTTGTTCGAATTTCTTGTCTACTTTCGCATCTAGTGTGCGTGAAAGTTCTGCTGACATTAATTAAACTCGTCGCGTAACTGTGTTGCGTTTTCTGAACATGGTTTAGCAACTGCACTAATTTCATCTCTAAGTAATTTTGTTGTGGCTGCTTGCGTATTACTTAATTCTTGAGCAACAGATCTAATTTCTTCACTACTGTTCCTAGCACAAGCCTTAATTTCCTCACGTAATTGTTCTTTAGTATCATGACATGGCACGGCAACGGCTGTAATCTGTTCACTAAGCTGTTTGAAACTGTTGTCTTGTTTTTCATTCAACTGTTTGGAATTGTTGTCTAGTTTTTCATTAAGTCGTTTGTTCGATTCATTAAGTTGTTGTTTGATATTTTCATTAAGTTGTTTGTTCGATTCAGTAACTTGTAGCAATAATCCCATAACTTGATCCAAGCCAAAATTAGCGACTCTATTTTCTGTGCTGTGTGATGGTGTATCTGCATTTGTCACGTTTTGTGTAACCATTTGGTCATTCTCTGATTCTTGAAAAGGTTTGCCAATTGGATGTCGCTGTTGGTCACTACAGCGGAATCAAATAAATCTGACGTACTTTGAGTACATTGTTCATCTTCGTTAGAAACATTTATCTGTTCACTTTGCAAGTCAGGTGTGTCAAACTGGGCAGCGTTCGTTGTAACGCAACGTGCCGCGTCATCAATTGTCGTTAAATTAAGTGTGGACATAATTGAATGTGTTTGCTCATCATTAGGATTAAAGTCATTACTAGTGGTCGGTACGCACTGATTATCTGTAATTAGAGGATTATCACTATGACACTGAGCGTTACTAGTATTATCAGTCAAATTATTCAAGTCGGCTTTTTCGCTCATTGCACATCGCGATGTACAGTTAGCAGTTTTTCGTGGCATTCTCACAAATCAAAGATAAGCACAAAATCAAACAAAGACAAGGCAAAAATGGAACAAATACAATTACAACAAAGAGCAATAAATTACCGATGATCTGTGAATGAAGTAGTGACAAATTAGTAAATGCGTTGCGCCAGATACAAACTACAGTTAATATTATGTAAATAAGAGCAGAAATATAACTGACTACTTCTCAGAAATTCACAAAGAAAATACGATCCTGGCCGGTTGTCGACAAGTGTAACCTCCCAACAGAAAAATCCCATAACCTCCCAAAAGTAAAAAATAATTATTTATAATTCACATTCAGCGTAACCTTCCAACACATACACTCCAAAACCTCCCAACAGTAAGATTTCGTAACCTACCAATAATATAATGTGACTAATCTCTCAATAAGACTGTGCCTCACTTATAACCTTTCAATAATTGACTGTGTGAATTTAAACTGGTAAAATTCGGACGTCAGCAGTGCTGCGTCATGGCCCTGAAAGATCATTCTGAATAAACTGAAAAATCTTACCTCAATCAAGTCGCCGGGTAACGCATATATATCTGCTGCTATAAAAATTTTTCTGGCGCAGCTCAGTGCAATACTGGCAGATAGATTGGTCATGTATAAAAAGAAACAACTGATTTTTCTTTTAAATAATCGGGATGACCAAGGACTGGAGAAATTAGTAAATTCTTTAAATTAAAATGAATGATTGTCAAAAGTTACTTTTTATGAGAAAGATTTTTTTAAAAACATTTACATGGGACTTGATATAACAATACTACATATGCGGGAGGCTGCTTTTACCTTAACTACAACGCTCAGGCTCCGCCATCGCTCTACCACGACCGGCCCAGCCAACACGATACACCAGACTGCAAGCTACTACTACTACACAGTTCCTACTGCATACAACACTGCTCTGTGGTCTGAAATTCTCTTATAGCTCACATATCGCAGGCAGCGCGTGAGCAATCCATCGAAATTACATCTGCTCGAATGCGCTAACAACAAATTCCTTAATCATGGACCTCTTTGCTCTTTGGTCTGAGATTCTCTTATAGCTCACATATCGCAGGCAGCGCGTGAGCAATCCATCGAAATTACATCTGCTCGAATGCGCTAACAACAAATTCCTTAATCATGGACCTCTTACAGTGTCTGTCGCGAATTGTTTGCCAAAATGTGTTATTCATTGCAAGGATTTCTGCGGAGTATCACAATTACGGCGTCACTTCTATACGAGGCCACGAAGGCAACGAAGGCAACGAAGGGACATCCTTAGACTATCAAGGTGAGCGGTTCACAGATAAATATCACGAGATGAAACGTAATAGCACATTTCCACCTACAACAATAGCGTGTGTAAATACTCCGTTACAATCAGAGAGCGGGACACGTCTTGTAACGCAAGGGGAATGTTTTACATAATACCCATGGTGGGATAGCGTGCTGTGACAGTGAATAATTCGATGAATGTATGATAGTAGAGAACCACACAGCACTGATCAAATACAAAGTGACAATGCATAGCAGTCGTAAAGAGCTCGTTGTAAGAAAACGGATACAGTTCACCAATGAACTGTGGACAAAAAAAGGTGACAGTGATATTGGGAAAATATTTTTTGATGGTATTATGCAACGTTCCGTGACACTAAGTGACAGTGTGTATTGCCATAGCTGTTTATACGTCATGTGGTACTCAAAGGATAGTGATGTCTGATGTCAAGTTCACTGACATCAAGAGCAGAAGACTGCAAAAGTCGCTACGACGCCACTGTATAGCTTCGTAGACTGACGCAGCAAGGAAGGAGGCAGATGCCGGAAGCAGAATGAGGCAGACGCAGTAATAGCGGCTTTTCACAGCACAAGGCGACCGACCACTGGAAAAGTAAAGTCCATCTGGCCAGCCACCACACGCTGCGTTGATAACCTTGTGTCATATATATGATTTCTTGTTTAATGTTATCGCTTTAAACGATCCAACAGAGTTGCGTGAAGACAAACCACAGAAGCAGAGCAGAGAAGAACACAACGTTGCCTTAATGTAGAAACGCAACCGTCCAACTAGCAGTAAATTTATTTTAGCTGTACGAAACCAGTAACATTTCCAACATGGGTAAGAAAAATGTACTATTCGTTAATGAAAATCACCTCTGCTGTATTACTACAAATTTATAGTATTACGACCGGTTTCATTGGCAGGACATCTCCAGGTAGCCGCGATGTGCTAAGATCACGACATATGCAGCACCCCTTGGCTACTAGTTAAACTCCCGCCGGCAAAATGATTATAATTATTGTTCCTGGATTTGGTCTTTAACATTACGTACGACAAGCAAACTATTTGTATCACAACTTTACAACTCTGTAACCTGATGACGTTCTACGAAATAAACTAGATCTTAACACAATAAATGTGTAATAATACAACTGAATTCGCTTCCGTTAATTATTAACACTGGTGGCAATTCTGGTGCTCAAAATTGTCAAAAACGTTGTAGTGTTAAGGAATACTGAGGTTCTGAAATAAATGACAAGTACGAAGTTTTGTTGAGTTTTTTATGACGTACTGTCAGAATCACACGATAACAGATCGTCACAGTAAGACATTTCAGAAGTGCGAAACATTTCAGAGATAACGGGGGATAGTGCTCAGGTGCGCACTGATCAAGTGCACTCAGAAGATAATGGCACTCACATGAGCGCATCGAGTGCAATTCACCACACTGTATCTAAAGACACTGTGTATGTCGACAGTGATGGCGAATTGATCCGTGAACGCACGGTTATAAGTGTTACTGATCATGGAAACTGTACAGTGAAGTTTCCAGGGAGCTGAGTCAAAAAAATCAACATTGTATGAGACAGACTTGGCTGCAAAGGAATTTTTATTACAGACCCCTACAACACTGTGGTAATCGACAGTATGTACAGAAATAACAGCATGCCAAATGAGGACATCCGGTTTACATCTCCAGCCGCTGTTTCCAATTTCGTACGACTTACACAAATTCTTTCAAAAATACGATATTAATATGAAATATTCGCTGGGTAACAAATTGCAATATAGTTACATTCGTAATGAAAAACCGTAAAGAGCCCTCTTTAGCAGTTCTGAGGTATACGTGATTAATTACTGCGAATGCGATGCATCATACATTCAGCAAAGAGATAGGATGTTTAAGTCAAGATTTTGTGAACATTTATAGAACAAGAACAAGAATCAGGTCATATTCCACTAGACGTTTACCGAAACTTTAGTCATCACCATCCTCCGCTCTTAAATAATTTAAGTATATTTCATTTCCAAAACGTGGGGAAAAATTAAACTTGCTCGAACAAATGGGAATTTCTCTGCTTTTTCCGCGAAATAATGGTGGTCTTCGGAATCATCAGAACTAGACATTTTATGATCTTATGATACCTCAATATAACCTTTTCCCAGTTTTTTTTTCTTTTTCGCACAATGTACTGTTACGATTTGATTACTCTCATTACTATCTTGCATACAGTTAGTTTGGCTACATTTTATTTTCACCCATTTCTAGCCTCTTGGGATCCTTTGTTATTTTTGTCGAAAAAATTGCTTTATATTTCTGAAAGTTTCTTTCAATTTTCAAACATTTCGAATTTTTCAGCCTACGCCCTATCATACATTTTGAGTTAAGTTGCTGTCTAATCGCCGTTACTTACTGCCTACAGCCACTTCTTCTCATAGTCTTACGCCTAGATGAGTTACGTTTTACTGACACAGTGGCTTATGTTGTTGTACCGCCCTACTAGCGCTGCTAACAGGATTTTACTTTGCACTGTAGTTGCAATGGGGCGTCTATTAGAACGTTTAGTCACCTGCTTTCCCGGATCATTCGATGTACGGTGTAGGTGTCGCTGTACGCTACGCTTCACACTGCAACTATGACCATTTTATGATATGTAAACACACTGAAGAGCCGAAAGAAACTGGTACACCTTCCTAATATGCTGTAGGGCCCTCGTGAGCAAGCAGAAGTGCCGCAGGACGACGTGGCATGGAGTCGACTAATGTCTGAAGTACTGCTCGAGGGAACTGACACCATGAACTCCGCACGGCTGTCCAGAAATCCGTAAGAGCACGAGGGGTGGAGAACAGCACGTCTCAAGGCATCCCAAATATGCTTCATAATGTTCATGCCTGGGGAGTCTGGTTGCCAGCGGAAGTGTTTCAACACAGAAGAGTGTTCCCGGAGCCTCTCTGTCGCAATTCTGGACGTGTGTGGTGTCGCATTGTCCTGCTGGAATGTGATCAGACAGGATGCTTATCTACGTGTCACCTGTCAGAGTCGTATCTTCACGTATCGGGGTCCCATATCAATCCAACTGCACACGCCACGAACCATTGAACCACGAACCATTGAACAGTCCCCTGGCGACCTGCAGGGTCCATGGATTCGTGAGGTTGTCTCCACACCCGTACACATCCACCCGCTCAATATAATTTGAAACGAGACTCGTCCGACTAGGTAACATGTCTCGAGTCATCAGAAGTCCAGTGTCGGTGTTGACGGGCCCAGGCGAGACGTAAAGCTTTCTGTCGATCAGTCATTTGGGGTAAGCGAGTGGGTCACCGCCTCTAAAAGCCTATATCGATGATGTTCCGTTGAATGTTTCGCACGCTGACACTTCTTGATGGCCCAGCACTGAAATCTGCATCAATTTGCGGGAGGTTTTTACTTCTGTCACGCTGAACTACTCTTCATCCGTCGTTGGTCCCGTTCTTACACATTCTTTTTGCTGCCGCAGCAATGCCGGAGATTTGAAGTTTTATCGGATTCCTGATATTCGCAGTGCACTCATGAAATGGTCATACGGGAAAATTCCCACTTCTTCGCTACCTCGGAAATGCTGTGTCCCATCGCTCATGCGCCGACTATAGCGTCATACTTAAAGTCGCTTAAATCTAGATAAGCCGCCATTGTATTAGCAATAACCGATCTAACAACAGTGGCAGACAATTGTTGTTTCATACAGACGTTGTCTACCGCAGCGCCGTATTCTGTCTTTCTACATATCTCTGTATTTGTATACGCATGCCTACACCAGATTATTTGGAAATTCAGTGTATTTGAATGGTGTCCATTGTGTCGAACACAAATATACACATTTCTGTAAGACCGCGACGTCTCCTTGCTGTTTAGTGCGCATGCCCTAATATCGTCCGAACTGCTGCGGGAATCAGTAAATTACGAGTAGTTGGTAAATTGACGAGGGACGCTGCATTGCAGCGCGTGAATGGCTAAGTTGAAATTTTTAATCGGTGGGGCACCGTTCCTAGATGGCCGGACTGGTATTGTGCCTTTAGACGCTTTGTTTACGTCCCACCAGCAGAGCTGCACGTGGGCAGTTGTTAGCATCCTAGCTGTTGCGTGTCTTAGCCACACCTTCTAGAACGGGGGAGTGTGGGCTCTATAGAGAGCGAATTAAATTAAATACCAGGCGAAGTACAAATAAGGAAGGAAAGTTAAGTCATAACTACTATTTCTTTCGGTGTATTTCATGAAGACATGTTGCATCTAAAAGGGAAGGAAAGCAATATCAGTCAAGTGGAAGAAGAAAATAGTATTATTAGCTCAGAAGCAGAAGAGCTAATTGAGGTTGAAGATGATATGTACAACAAGTAAAGCCCCCAGCAGTGAAGAACGTCACGTGAATCGTGGCTCTTGTCCGGGTCTGTGACTGGTGATCATATGACCTCAAGTTATTGTGGTGCTGCTCCCTTTACTGTAGATTTCTGCGCTCTTGCCTGCTCTCAAATTTTCTCTAACTCTGTCAGAACAGTACGTTCGGACAGGAGCAGAAGTGTATGTAAAACTCTGTTATGGGAGAAAAAACACTATCGATCACAGTAAAATGGAGACTGATTTAGTCCCATCTCCATAGCCATATCACGATGTAGGAAGGAGGTGCACGTAATTTAAAGAGAGCACACGGCAAACTCTATGAGTCTATATCGCAAACACGTTGGGGGGCCTTAGCCACACGACATTTCATAAGCCACAAAAAAAGTCAATATCACCTAAGCACAAGAAATAAAAAATAGCACCAATATAATACATGAAAAACCACTTGAAAGTTTATATTGGGGAATTGAAGTTCTTATATCCCAACTACTCAATGATGAACAACGAATAAGACATTAATTAAACAAAGACTGAGCTAAATTAGCTCAGTGCTGGAATCCGTTGACTAACCAACACTTCACGTCTAGCCGCCGCAACACTCCCAGAAAAGACGCTCATACAAATACGATGGGAGTTGTTTGAAGTCGCGATGTCACATCGCGGGCGGAACTGGTGAAACACGTATGTAACGCAGCAGCGATGGCGAGGCATTGTAGCATCTGTGACCAGAGAGTATGCGCTTGACCGCGCGAGTGTTGCGAGCGGTTCTCAGTCAGTAGTAGTCTTTGCGAGTTAGTTGTCGCTATGCAGAGTAGCAGTCAGTCTGTCGTTGCGAGTCTGTCAGTTCAGTCGTTGCTCAGTCTAGCAGTCAGTCAGTCGTTGCGAGTCTGTAGCTCTGTCTAGTTGAGAGCAGTACTCTGTCTGTAGTCGTCATGCAGAGCGGTCGGTCAGTAGTAGCAGCCCAGTGCGGTTGTGTGATGTAGGCGGTCGGCAACAATGGTCAAGATGAGGAATAAGGTATACTGTTAATTAAGATAATCATTAGATAATGAAAAATTTTATTTATTGTAATTATTCTCCAACAAGTCTCCCAATAATAATTTTTTATTTCAAAAGCATTTTCTCAAAAGTTTAATTTTTTTGAACTAAAGATCTCGTTGCACTTCCCATTTCATTCCACTTCTTTTTGAAGAAAAATTTCACTAGAATTACAAAAAAAAAGGAGAATATTATTATTTGCAATGTAGTTCCTCCAAGTGGTGCGCAACAACAAGAGCAGATATGTGACATCCATTTATTCTGAGGTAAGACTTTAATTCTGATTGTTTTTACACAGGGCCAAAGACCGATGTTTCGGTTTAATTGAATTTTCTTGTCACTGAATGGACTTTAATTTTTGAAGGATTTATATTTGAGTCAGATTGCGAATTTCATATTTTTGTTGCCATTTTCAGTACATTTCATTGTGGGCAGGTTACGCATAGAGCAATGTCCATCAGCATTTCTAATTAGTATCGTCCTTTTTCTTTAAAAATTTTGTGGGGAGGTTACACTTGGCTCCCATTTCTAATTAATATCGATATTAATTAGAAATGGGAGCCAAGTGTAACCTCCCCACAAAATTTTTAAAGAAAAAGGACGATACTAATTAGAAATGCTGATGGACATTGCTCTATGCGTAACCTGCCCACAATGAAATGTACTGAAAATGGCAACAAAAATATGAAATTCGCAATCTGACTCAAATATAAATCCTTCAAAAATTAAAGTCCATTCAGTGACAAGAAAATTCAATTAAACCGAAACATCGGTCTTTGGCCCTGTGTAAAAACAATCAGAATTAAAGTCTTACCTCAGAATAAATGGATGTCACATATCTGCTCTTGTTGTTGCGCACCACTTGGAGGAACTACATTGCAAATAATAATATTCTCCTTTTTTTTTGTAATTCTAGTGAAATTTTTCTTCAAAAAGAAGTGGAATGAAATGGGAAGTGCAACGAGATCTTTAGTTCAAAAAAATTAAACTTTTGAGAAAATGCTTTTGAAATAAAAAATTATTATTGGGAGACTTGTTGGAGAATAATTACAATAAATAAAATTTTTCATTATCTAATGATTATATTAATTAACAGTATACCTTATTCCTCATCTTGACCATTGTTGCCGACCGCCTACATCACACAACCGCACTGGGCTGCTACTACTGACCGACCGCTCTGCATGACGACTACAGACAGAGTACTGCTCTCAACTAGACAGAGCTACAGACTCGCAACGACTGACTGACTGCTAGACTGAGCAACGACTGAACTGACAGACTCGCAACGACAGACTGACTGCTACTCTGCATAGCGACAACTAACTCGCAAAGACTACTACTGACTGAGAACCGCTCGCAACACTCGCGCGGTCAAGCGCATACTCTCTGGTCACAGATGCTACAATGCCTCGCCATCGCTGCTGCGTTACATACAAATTGACGATATTAATTAGAAATGGGAGCCAAGTGTAACCTCCCCACAAAATTTTTAAAGAAAAAGGACGATACTAATTAGAAATGCTGATGGACATTGCTCTATGCGTAACCTGCCCACAATGAAATGTACTGAAAATGGCAACAAAAATATGAAATTCGCAATCTGACTCAAATATAAATCCTTCAAAAATTTTAAGTCCATTCAGTGACAAGAAAATTCAATTAAACCGAAACATCGGTCTTTGGCCCTGTGTAAAAACAATCAGAATTAAAGTCTTACCTCAGAATAAATGGATGTCACATATCTGCTCTTGTTGTTGCGCACCACTTGGAGGAACTACATTGCAAATAATAATATTCTCCTTTTTTTTTTGTAATTCTAGTGAAATTTTTCTTCAAAAAGAAGTGGAATGAAATGGGAAGTGCAACGAGATCTTTAGTTCAAAAAAATTAAACTTTTGAGAAAATGCTTTTGAAATAAAAAATTATTATTGGGAGACTTGTTGGAGAATAATTACAATAAATAAAATTTTTCATTATCTAATGATTATATTAATTAACAGTATACCTTATTCCTCATCTTGACCATTGTTGCCGACCGCCTACATCACACAACCGCACTGGGCTGCTACTACTGACCGACCGCTCTGCATGACGACTACAGACAGAGTACTGCTCTCAACTAGACAGAGCTACAGACTCGCAACGACTGACTGACTGCTAGACTGAGCAACGACTGAACTGACAGACTCGCAACGACAGACTGACTGCTACTCTGCATAGCGACAACTAACTCGCAAAGACTACTACTGACTGAGAACCGCTCGCAACACTCGCGCGGTCAAGCGCATACTCTCTGGTCACAGATGCTACAATGCCTCGCCATCGCTGCTGCGTTACATACGTGTTTCATAACCCTCCACTCGGGGGGCAAAAATTTGGCAGCGATGGTGAGTCATTTGGACTTGCCAAGCGCGGCAAAATTTTTCTTTAATTAACAAAATCCTACAACTTACAGAATATTTAAATGTTGTGCACACGCACTAAGTACAAAATATATCAGACAAGGACAAAATGTGAATACTAAACATAGTAGCAAATCAGAAAAAAGTATATACAAACTTTTTGACAGATAAAGTGCACAGGCACTGAAAAAATTCTTTAGCATATTCAGAACAAATAAACAGACTGGCAAAAAATATTATGTTGACAAGTGTACATGCACTGAAAAATGTCTTTAGCATTTTCACAACAAATAAACATAATGGCAAAAAAAAAATTCATGTCCAAAGTGCACATGCACTGAAAAATGTCTTTAGTATTTTCACAACAAATAAACATAATGGCAAAAAAAATTCATGTCCAAAGTGCACATGCACTGAAAAATGTCTTTAGTATTTTCACAACAAATAAACATAATGGCAAACATCATGTCGACCAGTGACATAAGTGTACTCACACTGGAGTTTAGCGAATCGAAAAATGTATAACCTATGAACATAAATGATGTTACCAAAAAAATTTTTTCTTTATGTGACAAGAATCAGGATAGGAAAGGGAAGGATTGCATCATGGTTGTAGCACTTTAGATTGCACACAGCTGCTCTGAAAGTCCATATCTTTCCACAGTAGTACAACACCAAGTGACACAACTTGAAGTTCTTTTCCCATCAGAATTTATCAGTGTAGCCAAGACACTGAACTGTCGTAGTAATGTTCCATGTTTTCATTTTGGCAGTACATTAGGTACACCAAACAGTGGGACCATAATAATGTCTTCATCGCTCATGGTGGTGGACAGCATGTCGTGTCAACACCACACTCTTACAAGGCACACCAACGTAGAATTAGTGCAAAACCAAATATAGTGCTCCATGATCACTGGGATAAACAGGACAAATGGACATTGCAGTAATTCAGGGTAGTCAGCTTATGAGGTGAAGGACATCAAGTCACATAATATTGACAATTACAGTCTTCATTGATAGTTCGTGGCATTCATAGCCCAGTTATTGAACATTTCTGTACCAAGTATGTAGTATTACAGAAAAATGTTCATTAATTGTTTTACACAGAATCAGTAGCCTTCTTTTCCTGGTTACAAAATATTATGAAATAATCGCATTCTTTTCAGTTACAGAGTATAATCAAGAATCATTAACCTTCTCCTAATTACAGTTAATTAATCATTTGTCTCTAATTAATCATTTGTCTAATTACAGTTAATTAATCATTTGTATAATTACAGTTAATTAATCATTTGTCGTTAATTAATCATTTGTCTAATTACAGTTAATTAATCATTTGTCGTTAATTAATCATTTGTCTAATTACAGTTAATTAATTAATCATTTGTCATTTCAATATACTAAGAATTATTAGCCTTCTTCTAATTACAAAGCATTATTAAACAGTCACATTCTTTTCTAACAACAAAGTATCAACATTGGAAACAAGAGCTAATCAATGGCATAATTAACAACAATTCGTGGAGTGACATTAATTATTGGCACTCAGTGGCCATCAAGTATTGAATAGAATAAAACATAGTTCATCATTCAGTATTATTCAGATCATTACAAAGTCATTATTAAAAATCAGTTAATTACAGTCAAATCATTAGTAATCACAGGCATTACAATAAACAGTGGCAGTTATTAGCTAGTGACAAAGCATTATTTTGAATATAGTCTCATTAAGAGGTCATTACTCGAGTGACATGCTATTCAGAGTTGATCAGTATTATTCAGAATTATCATAAACTAGTGACATTATGTGGGACTGGTAATACATTTTTTTGGTAGCAATGCATTGCGTTGGGATCGATAATTAATTGCTGAGGCATAATACTTTTTGCTTTTGACCTATTGCTGCAAATGAGGATAGGTAACGTCATTCGTCATGAGTCAGCTGTAGCAAGATTATGTAACAAGGCAGTACATGTGATCACATTTATAAAATGATAAACACAAATGGGTAAAAAATATAAAATGCAAGTACTAGAACAGGTATAATAAGTAACAGGTTTAATAAGTGTCATGAAAAACTTCTCCTGGAAAAAATACAAAAACGGATTATTGACCTGAAAGAAGAAACGCACACTATGCTGAAAAGTAGTGAACTTCGAATTAACAAGTAGTGAAATGTGTATAAAATTTGTTCCATAGCTGTCCTTTCCAAAACTTTCCGTCATCCTACTATGCAATGTAACACCTGCTGTCAAAGCAAACCGCAACAAATACTTAAATAACTACGTAGCATAAATACATAACTTCAACATTATCCTCATCTGTAAAGAAAAAACTTCATTATCCATCACTTCATTATCCATATTATCATAACTTCATTATTATCACCACCTGTAAAGAAAAACTTCATTATTCATAACATCATATTCTTCATCATTATTCGTCAGCATTCATTATCATCTGCAAAAAAAAAAATCATTTCATTACTCATTACATAACTATTCCTTATCTCTAGCATATTTCATCACTAAAACTAAGATGTGTAGTTCTCTCTGACAGCCTGCATCAATCACCTTGTATTCTGAAAGAAAAAATTAGTTAAGACTGCTATTCTGTGATGAGTATAGTATAGTCTTGTTAATGCTTGTTAATCCTGATCCCTTTACTCTTCCTCATAAAGTTATTGCATCTCCTTTCGTTTATTCCGTAGGTGAAATTCCCATTTATGTTAAATTTATTTCTTAGAATCATCATTCCTTTCTGAAATTGATGAACAAAGATTAATGTCTTGCATTTAAATCCTATACCCACTAAATAATGACTGGTTTATGGTGACACAATTAACCATACAGCATAACATGACAGAAAACGTAATATGTCCAAGACATTGACAGTGTTCGGATGCGAAAAAATGTACACAGAATAATACAATGCAGTAGCAAAAAAAATGTGAAACAGTCACGATGGTGAGATGTCATAAGGCAAAAAAAAATGTCAAAGTCGACTGGTGTGTGTTATATCTTAACTATTTCATAGTGCATACAAACAAAACTGGAGTACAGTCATATACACAAAAAAATGGAAAAATATGCACGGTCTGATGTGTAACGACAAGAAAAGCGACCTGCTAACCTTACCTTGCCGGGCACTTGCCAAGAAAAAAAATACGATAATCATCAATAAGTAGTCACATAAATATAATTGCAGAAATAGTCGTAAATGTGTAAATTCATCTGGAAAAATATGCACGGTCTGATGTGTAACGACAAGAAGAGCGACCTGCTAACCTTACCTTGCCGGGCACTTGCCAAGAAAAAAAATACGATAATCATCAATAATTAGTCAGGTGAATTAATTGCATTAGTAAATGGCATCATAGTGTGTTGAATCATACAGTGGTTTCACTCAATAAACGGTTTAATGTTTGAGATATGGTGATTGCCTTTCGATTTTCTGGTTCTCAAAGTCTCGACGTGTACAACATTGGGGTGAGGGATGCTGCGAATCCGATACGGACCTGTGTATAGAAGTTCAAATTTACTGCACTTACCTTTTAATTTGCTGGATAAATAGTGTGTACGTACTAATATCTTCTGTCCAACGTGAAAGTCGCGGCGTGTACAAACCTGTTTTTGCTGTCTTCTCCGGCGCTCTGCGGCACGTTTGATGTTGTTCAGCGCAATGTCAATTATTTCGTGGTGTCGTAGGCGACGATTTTTGGGGAATTCTATTAATTCTTTAATTTTGTTCGGTGGTTCAACGTTTTTCAGTATAACAGTCGGAGATAGCATAGTGGATTCATTTGGAATGGAATTAATTACATCTTGGAATGAGAGTATGTGTGTATCCCAATCAATATGTCTTTTGTGGCAGTATATTCTGCACAGCTTACCAATTTCCTTCATTAATCTTTCACAAGGGTTCGAAGAAGCGTGGTACTTCGATATATAGATCGGAGAAATGTTTCTAGCTCGTAACATGCGTGTCCATACACTACTACGAAATTGAGATCCATTATCAGAAATTACTTTCATTACATGCCCTACATGAAATAGAAAATGTTTTACAAATGCTTTCGAAACAGTTTTAGCAGTAGCTTTGCGTAACGGAGTGAAAGTAACAAATTTTGAAGTGAGCTCAACAGCGACAAAAATGTAGCAAAAACCTCTGTTAGTTCTCGGAATCGGACCAAAAATATCTACTGCGGCCATGTGTCTTAATTTCACAGGTATAATGGGATATAAAGGAGGAATATGTGAAGTGGTGTCTGATTTAGCTTTCTGGCAAATTTTACAAGACGCTAAAACTCGTCGTATACGTTTTTCCATGTTGGTAAAATAACAGTTCTGTCTCAGTATAAGAAAACATTTTCGTGCTCCGTAATGTGCGTAACTTAAATGAGTGTACCAAATTAGTTTGTTAACCAGTTCGTCAGGAATGCATAATAACCAAATGTTGCTGTCAGGATGAGAGCGGCGAAACAGAATGTCATTGCGTACAGTGTAGTGGTTCCTAATCGTAACATTTTTCCTATCTTGCCAAAGGTGTTTAATTTCTTTCCACACATTGTCCTTATTTTGTTCTTGTGCTATGTCCTGTAATGACGATGAAATAAAATTTTCAAATGCAACCTGCTGAATGTACATGACACTGAAATTTGCTTTGCAGAAGTTGGTTGCTACGTCTTGCTGATTGTTACTGAGAGAACGCGATAGTGCGTCTGCTATAACATTTTGCGTACCGGGAATGTGAACTATTGTAAAATTAAATTCCTGTAAATATAGTTTCCATCTGCTTAACCTGTCGTGAGTGAATTTAGCTGAAAGTAAAAATTGTATCGCTCTATGGTCTGTGTAAACGGTGGTATGTCTGCCATAAAGAAAGTGCCGAAATCTCGTAAAAGCCCATACAACACATAATGTTTCCAGTTCTGTAACGGAATAATTTCGTTCAGCAGGTGACAAAATGCGACTTGCAAATGCGATGTTTTTAATTACTGTAGAACCATCTTCTTCAATTTCCTGAAAAATATGTACACCTAAAGCGGTGTTAGAGCTGTCAGTGGCAATGGAAAAATTTCTGGTGAGATCTGGGTGTGATAAAAGTAGAGCATTCAATAAAGCATGTTTCAAATAACATTCTCGTGAACAAAATTCTGCGTGTCAAAAGTAATGTTTGCGTTACTGTAGTATGCAATCTGTGCTGTATCTGGTTAAATTCTATCGTTCGTCCTGTTATTTACGGGAGGATGCTGTGGCATATCCACTATATGAACTGTTCTGTTATTTCTTACTGACATGTTACGCTATGGATGACACCTATTGTCTGGATCATTCATGATAATGTGTTGTTGCTGATGTTGTTGCTGCTCATAAGATCGACTGTTATTAAAATGTACGCTGAAAATTGTGCTCGTTATTTTTACGTCTGTCATGATAGTAATTTCTATACGGTACATTGCGATGCGAGTTGAAATAGTGTGTTGTCTGTACGTAGTTATTTCTTTGCTGCCATGCGTTACTATTTGTTGGAGCTGAGACTATACATGCACGCGGCGAAACATTAAAGTTTGGTTGACCTTGTAGACTGCATTGTTGGTTAGGTATGCTAAGCGGTTGACTTTCATGCTATTGTGGTGAAAAACATCTATTGTTACCAAAAAATGCGTTTGCTGTTAATTTTACTTTTACACATACTGATGATTACGATTTTATCTGTAATTAAAATTACGGCGGTAGTTGTCATTACGGGAGTGCCTACTGAATATTGTCACATTCGGTAAAAATTTGTCATATCCGGTTTTCATTACATACGTTTCTTAATACTAGGTAGAGCAATAGTTAAAGAGCAGTTTGGATAGATATAAAGGATAGTAGAAGAGAAGGCAGCAGTGCAGAAAACTAAAGATGAAACAGCACTACTACAGCTCGGGGCCCTATGCTCGCTACGGCACATATTCATTAAAGCGTAATGAATCCCCTGAGGTCATTTACGCACTGCAAATCAATTTTGGCTTTTGCGTTACAGGCAATTGCGGTATAAATCCAAAAGCAAATAGTTGTATCCATGTTAATTCAAGTTTCCTCATTACAGGCAATGCTGTTGTAAATACAAAAATAAATTGTCGCATCTGGTTCAAAGCTAGTTTCTCCATTACCGATAATAGCGGTGAATGTACAAAGATAAATTGTCGTATACAGTGCAAATCGTGTATCTGTGTTCTGTCATTATTAAATTCTTTACATTTTCTTACAAATGCAAACTGCTTATTATCAACGTTCTCGTCACTGAATTTGAGAACACGTTCGGGTTTGTGTGTGAATCTGTTCGTCTCTGTCATTTCGGTTTTCAAGTTGCGTAGCTTTTCAGATTTTAATTCGCGTGGCTTTTCGGATTTTAAGTCGCGTAGTTGCTGTAAATTGCTCACATTATACACACTGCGTGAGTCAGACAAATGTTCACAACGTGGTAAATTCTGTGACGTATTGGTGACTGAAATAGTTTTTAATTCTGTTACTTTAAAACTTTCGACATTTTGGTTGTTCTGTCGTTCACTTTTATTATTGACTTCCGTATTCGGAGTGTGTGAAACTTCCACTGACTCTAAATTAACTTCGTCGCGAATCTGTACTTCGTTTTTAGGGCATTCTTCAGTGACTGCATTAATTTCGTGTATCAGTGTTTCGTTCGCTGAACATTGTTCAGTGACTGCATTGATCTTGTCTTTATGTGATTCTGTTGTGTCTACACGTGTGCTACTTAATTCTTGTGCAACAGTGCCAACTTCTTCATTACTGTTATTAGCACAAGTCTTAGTATCCTCACGTAATTGTACTTTATTGTCCCGACATTGAACGGTAACAGCTGTATTCTCTTCACTAACCTGTCTGCTCCGTTCGTTAAGGTTGTCTTGTTTCTCGTTCGTCAGTTTGAAACTTTCATTAATTGTTTCGCTAAGTTGTCTAAAAATTTCATTTTGTTGTTTGAAATAATTATTCATCATTTCATTCCGCTGTTTGTACTGTTCCCTCAGTTGTTTGAGATCTTCGTCATTATTGTCAAGTTTTTCATTAATTTTATTAAATTTTTTATCCTGTTCACAAAATTGTTGTTTGAGCAATCTTGCCATAATTTGTTCAAAACCAAAGTTAGCGTTTATACTCTCTGTGCTGTTTAGTGGTGGATCTGGAACTCTCTCGCTTACTGTAACCATTTGGTTATTCTGTATTTTAGAAAAAGGTTTGCCAGTTAGACATACACTGTCAGACATTATTTCGGAATTAAATAAATCCGACGTACTTTCAGTATCCTGTTCATTTTCATTAGACAAATTTGTCTGTACATTACTTGGATTTTCTAAATCGGGTGTGTTAAGCTCGGCAGCGCTCATTACTATAGACCGCTCTGCGTCATCAATTGTCGTCAAGTTAACAGACGAGACAATTGAGTTCGTTTGTTCATCATTAAGGTGAAAGTCATCATTAGTGGTTGTAATGCACTGATTGTTAGTGAACGCAGGATTGTCATCATTACACTGCATGTCACATGTCCTATCGGTAAAGATGTTTAAATCGGTAGTTTCGTTCGTAATACCTCGCGATACACTATTCACAGTCTTTCGCGGCATTTTTACAGTAGTCACAATTATTCAAAAACAAATAAGCACAAATGCAAAAACAACACACAAATACAACAAAGCAGCAAATTGCCGTTGACCTGTAGAAAGAAAGTCACAATATTATTAAAAGCGTTGCGCCAAATCCTAATTATCTAAGCAAATAAGAGCAGATATCTGACTGTCGCTCAAAAGACTCTCAACGAAATACAATCCTGGACTGGGTGTCGCCAAGTGTAACCTCCCCACCAATTTTTTTAAAAAGAAAATTGACGATATTAATTAGAAATGGGAGCCAAGTGTAACCTCCCCACAAAATTTTTAAAGAAAAAGGACGATACTAATTAGAAATGCTGATGGACATTGCTCTATGCGTAACCTGCCCACAATGAAATGTACTGAAAATGGCAACAAAAATATGAAATTCGCAATCTGACTCAAATATAAATCCTTCAAAAATTAAAGTCCATTCAGTGACAAGAAAATTCAATTAAACCGAAACATCGGTCTTTGGCCCTGTGTAAAAACAATCAGAATTAAAGTCTTACCTCAGAATAAATGGATGTCACATATCTGCTCTTGTTGTTGCGCACCACTTGGAGGAACTACATTGCAAATAATAATATTCTCCTTTTTTTTTGTAATTCTAGTGAAATTTTTCTTCAAAAAGAAGTGGAATGAAATGGGAAGTGCAACGAGATCTTTAGTTCAAAAAAATTAAACTTTTGAGAAAATGCTTTTGAAATAAAAAATTATTATTGGGAGACTTGTTGGAGAATAATTACAATCAATAAAATTTTTCATTATCTAATGATTATATTAATTAACAGTATACCTTATTCCTCATCTTGACCATTGTTGCCGACCGCCTACATCACACAACCGCACTGGGCTGCTACTACTGACCGACCGCTCTGCATGACGACTACAGACAGAGTACTGCTCTCAACTAGACAGAGCTACAGACTCGCAACGACTGACTGACTGCTAGACTGAGCAACGACTGAACTGACAGACTCGCAACGACAGACTGACTGCTACTCTGCATAGCGACAACTAACTCGCAAAGACTACTACTGACTGAGAACCGCTCGCAACACTCGCGCGGTCAAGCGCATACTCTCTGGTCACAGATGCTACAATGCCTCGCCATCGCTGCTGCGTTACATACGTGTTTCACTGGACAGAGGAATTCGTTGTCCAAAGCGCACACCCCAAGTGTAAGAGACATCACTATTGATAATGACGCTAGTGACTGTTCTTAAGCAAATAGGTCACTACCACCAAATAACCGATTACAAGCGAAATGTTGTTGAAAGGTGGCTACACTGAGTCACAGCGCCAGAGAATGCGCCAAGGATTATTATTCTTCCGCCTCCACTGGGGGCAGTAGTAGTTCAGAGGATGTCGAGAGCAGTCGTTGTTCTGTTGGGCGAGAGAGTAGACGATCTGAGTGTTGACTGAGATGTTGTACTGTTCGGTTGGTGTAATGTATAGATGGAAGAAGATGCAATTGTCAGAATATATTTGAAAGAGGAGATGGGCTTTTGATATCTGATGGTGGTGTAATGGAATATTTTCGTCAATATATAATGAGGTAAAAAGGTATTACAGTTTTCTTTAAGAACAATCCCTCTTGCTCACAGGGACAGTCAAAAAAAGCATCTGGCTCGTGTTCATCTATTAGACTTGTAATTCTGGTTTCTATGTGCAACTATATTATTTCTAGTTTTTCAATTAATTCATTGTAAACGGTGTTTAAAATATTTTGTCCTATTGAGAAAGAACCGAGTCAGATACATTTACGTTGAGTCACACTACCACACACCGAACAGTTACACTTGTACTTTGTTGTTTCGTAGCTTTTATAGTTGAAGGGCACTTAATAATCAATTGTGTTAATGGAAATTCCTTGTCATTCTTTATTTTTATTTTATGCAGTCAGATTGCGTGCTAAAAATAGTCAGGGCCAACCGGTTACGAGACTTCGTAACCGGTCACACAGCTAGTAAAATTATTGCACTTTTTCATATACCGACCGAGGTGGCGCAGTGGTTAGACACTGGACTCGCATTCGGGAAGACGATGGTTCAATCCCGCGTCCGGCCATCCTGATTTAGGTTTTCCGTGATATCCCTAAATCATTCCAGGCAAATGCAGGGATGGTTCCTCTAAAAGGGCACGGCCGACTTCTTTCCCTATCCTTCCATAATCCGATGAGACCGATGACCACGCTGTATGGTCTCCTTCCCCAAAAAACAATAACAACAACAACTTATTCATAATTGTTAGTCATTTCTTTTTAATTAAGCCCCCATGCATAGTGAGATACGTTTCGAGTTACTTTAGTTCACTGGTGTATAAGAATGATGTTATGTTTAAATTAAGAAGAACTGGAGCATTGTAACCATTTGATAAAAAAGTACTTATGAAATAAAGTCAGGAATATTCTTCGATTGTTCTCTGGCAATCCAGATGACTAAACAAAATCCTCAATGTTGCGTCAAGGTAATCGTGAAGGCAACTACGTTCAGCTAAGAGCAGGTCGCCACGAAAGTGAATAATTTCGAGGCAGTCAAACATAGGGAGAAACTGAGCATGAAGTGTTGGTGGAATGTATCACTTAGTGTTTCTTTGCAGTCTTTGGTAACATTGAACACGCAAATTGTTGAAGCATTAAACTGATATTTAAAATCTTTTGCATGGACATCTGCTGGAAGGAGTGGAGAGGACTGAATTAGCGTGTTGTACTGAAAGCATAATTCACCATTGTTCTCGTGTTTTGAGAAAGCCTAAAAAGGGAGATCGAAGGAACTCCAAACTGCGTGGCTGGGAATGTAATCGAGGGATTTAGTTAATGTTGCAGTGCACTCATAAGGAGTCAAATCCGACACAACGACCTATTAGAACGTAACACTCCTTTCCTCCCTCATGACAAAGGACTTGTATAGAGGCATAGAGACGCTCGTAGCGTTGCTGTGCGATATTGATCCATTCCCATAATTCATGGGGACTGTCTGCCACAGTAGCTGAACGCTGAGCGCGTTGGAATCCCACGCACGGGGACCCGGGTTCGCTTCCCGGCTGGGGTGGGAGACTTTCTCCCCTCAGGGACTGGGTGTTGTGCTGTCCTCATCATCATTTCATTCCCATTGTCGACGCGCAAGTCACCCAATGTGGCGTCGCACTCAAGAAGACTTGCACTTGGCAGCCGAACGTCCCGCCAGGGAGCTCCCGGCCACTGCCGCCGTACGATCATTTCCATTTTCCATGGGGACTGGTCGGAGTTGGGTACAGCAGTGAACTCAGGTGGCTGCGGTTTTCCCGGAACGGAGGCTCATGGTAACCATAGTGCCTGTACGATCTTTCAGATTGAAAGCCACGGCATCGGGCGCTGTGGGCGTTCAAGTTACCTGATGCATGTGTAACTACTGTGGCGACGGAACGCTCTTTCTTCAGTACAGCAACCATATTTAATTAAATTGCTAGGAAATCTATTTTATAGCATCCGAACAACCTGTACAATTTGAATTGAATATTGGGATACTTCACTAAACAATGTAATGGAAACTTATCCTCTTAATTCTGGCCGTGCTACGTTAAACATGGCTCTTTCTCTCTCTTGAAGTTCCTGCCGACCAAATGTTGAAACAGCCATTTTCATTCACTAGTGGCATGTCGCATAAAAGAAATCGGAAGGCTGATGAATAACAAAGGAAACGTAAGGCATAAGACCTGGTTGGGCGATTTTCCGTCACTACAACAGGTCTATCAAACACTAAAGCCCATGAAGAAAACAAGAGATGGAGAAGAGGGAAAAAACACATGACAGAAAATAAGGAATACATTTAGAAGTTAAACTGACATATCAGTGGCTGCAGGATACGCACAAACAGGCATAGTAACGACCAATAAAACATTAAGTAAATAGTGATTACTTTCTACGTCTGTTCCACAACTTCCTGATTAACGCTGTGTAAGTAGTTTAGTCCCTTGTTCCTTATTTACTGATGTGTAAGTATGGCTTGCGTAGGTCCATCTATTTTTCCTATCTTCACTGGCAAGTATAATTCCCAAACTTATCGCTTTATTTCTCCTCCTTTTTTCCCCTTTTCGGATGCCAGTTTCAGTTCCTTATTCGTTGCTCTCTTCTTCCCTCCCAGTATTCCAACTGTTCACTCCGTTTTTGTTCCTGTCTATTACCACTTCAAACGAGCTTTTTTCGCTCTCCTACCCAGGAATTCTTCCATAGTCAATACTTTTTCTCTAATTACTTCTCTGTCAGTTGTTTCATCTTTCATGTTATTTTTCTCTGCATCCTTCTTTACTTCATGGATGTCATCAATATCTCAAGATATTTTTCATTAGTCAACTATCTTGCATTCAATATCAATCCCCAAAAATATCATTCTTCATTTCCTTATTACTTCTTCTATCTTTTCTATGTTTCGACAAATTTAATCGTTTTACGTAATTTCCATCCTGCCGTTGATTTTCATCGGCCTAAAATTTTCCTAATGATTCGCCTTTCCAGGATTTCTAATTTTTGGTTTAATGATAGAAATTGGCCTCCGTGTAGACCCTGTGGCAACATAACAATTATGTAATGTCTCCATTTTGCATTTGAAACTGGTCTTTTTTGCTGTAAGAGTTATTAGTTATACATGGACTTCCCATTTTAGGTATCCTTTCCTCTATAGCAACTTCTTATTCCTAGTTTTTCAAGCTTTTCAGTCTGCCCGATTTTTGTTTTCAGAAACTTCGGAATATTTTTCATGTCTGCAATAAAATTGGTTTCCTCTGCAGAGATTCAAAATGTTTATTTTTGTCTCACAGGAGGCATCACAATTTCAGACAGTGTGCCAAAGTCATTTTCAAACTTCTTTGTTCCAAACAATAATGATTATATTTTTTATCAGACATTTAAGGGTAGTCTGAACAGATACTAAACACCAGGTATGTGTTTATAATTGGAAACAGGAAATTTGGCTGAAGAAACACAGAAAATTGCGAAATAGTTGCAAAGTATTTTGATCGGATTCTTAGTATAAGCTGGAATTCTCAAACAATCATGAAAATCGAAAAGAAACTGATGTTTATGGGCGTGGATAACGATTTTATGTCTTTTATCGACTACGTAGTATCACATACTAAGAATCCAACAAACACTAAACACACACTATCTGTCTCCCTTCCCATCTCCATCCCTCACCACACCCCCCTCCCCGCAATGTCCCTCTCTCCCTTTCTTTCGCTTTCCGTCTACTGGTTAAATGTTATTTTCATCACTTTTTCTTTCCAAATTGTCACTACTATTTTCTAGCTCCGTCCGAACAGGCCTTCAAAGGCCAATGGTACCGACCGGCCGCCGTGTCATCCTTAGCCTGTAACAACAACGACTCTGTACTATTATACATATAAGTAATTCTTTTCATCTGATTTTTCGATAAGCTTGTGTAATTCGTGTTCTGATTTCATTTCTTTCTGTTTCATGCCATTATGTTAAGAAAACTGTAAATAAGTTTCAATGTGAATATTAATGTTTATGTCAAATGTCAAGCAATATTGTAATAGAATTGAAATGTAACAAATGTTGAAACTGTTGCAAGATGTTTAAAATTGGAACTGTGCGCCTGGTCCATACGTAGGCAATGTGTTAGGATATGTAGAATGCAAAACCTCGGGTGAATACCCGGTCTGTCAGCGAGCGGTAAAAGGTGGATGGCAGGCGAGCGCGGGAAAATGCGCGCGGGCACTACACGGCACAATGGGCACAGTAGTAGTTGGAGTTTGGCACTGGTTTGAGCAACACCTTCTGGAGCGAGGAGGCTCTCCGGGAGGGCTTAGCTTCACTGAGCCTCGCGTATGGCGTTCCAACGCCCACCAGCAAGGCAAAATTCCCTAGGCACTAAATGGAAAAGAAGAATTAAAGTGCCGATACGTCAAGAGCCATAGCTGTGGTTGTATGTGTGCTCTATGCCTCGCCATCTTGCCGCCCGCCAACCGCCGCATCGATACTAGCAGGTCGAAACTTTTAGTACTGTGTTCGAATGGATCAGAGAGTGAACTGTGTTTGTTTGGTGCAATAATAACCTAAATTTTACCAGAAGTTTTCCATCATTTAATTATCCTCACAGCTAACCTAGACAGGGTCCTTTCCAAACTTTGTGCAATCCGAGTGTCCCGAAATGAAAATTAAAAATTGTGTTAATAACAATTATTTGGAGAACTAGCTACATTAGAATGATGTTTAAAGAAATGTTTTGTTAATGAACCAGTAAATGAATAGCGAAGGTCTAACGAAGTCGAAAGATAACTTCAGTATTGATATAGCAATGAAGTTAATTACTTCGAGGCGGATTTAAAGGCATTTAAATGAGCAGTAAATAAGAAGAAAGGAGTAGGAACTTATATACTGGAAATCTTGAATGAATAGTAAATTCAGTAATCATTTTTTTAAAATACAGCGATCATAACAGTTTCAGGGTCCCCCCCCCACCCCCCCCCCCCCCACCCTCCCTCATTCACTTGAATTCTGAAGTGTTCTAAATTGGTTTGACCAGCAAAAGTTAAAGTCAATATAAAAGTCAAAATATATCAGTGTTTTATCTTTAACTGACATTTTGTGTGTGGCATGAAAGTACAATTTCTAGGGTAGCCTATGCCCGATTTTAATCAGATGAATAGTCAGTATAGAGTTTTGTAGTAAACATTATAGTGTAGTGTTATGTATTCGTGATTTTCCATATGAGTACTGAACGTGAAACTATCAGTTCAATAGATTTTTGGTTCTAAAATTCTACTATATTATGCAGTGTTATAACTTGATGTTTTGCATGAATATATACCAACTTGTTGACTAGTCCGTGGATCGGACATATTTTGGAATCTGACTAGATACTTTGCTACTGGGGTGTTTCTTTGTGTCTCTATTGATGGCTTTAGTCGATCTATGTCGGGCTGTGGAAGTAAAAGAAATATAATGGACTGAATATTACGTTAACTAAAACCACAATGTTCATGGATTTGTATAACGATTTTTTACTTCTTTTGTTGACTATGTATTACTACACAGCTCTGAATCCAGAAGTTATCACACACACATTAGGTGACCGAAGGTAGCACAATGGTGATGAAACTGCCATAAATGGGAACACAATAAGACGATAATTGTGAGCGCATATTCATCAACAGTGTAGAGACACTCGAACAGGTAGTGATAAAACTGACACTGACGCACGTCCAATAGAAACACGAAGCCGAACACAATACCGCAAAAAAACATATTTCACAAGTGAAACAACTGAGGATTATTTTTTTTTAAGTTGTCAGATGACATTAGGCCTTTGTATATGTTATGTTTCCTTTTCCCGCTTATGACTGCAGGTCTATTAGAGTTTTCTGAAAGTATTTACAAGGGAACCTTTCCATCGCACCCCTCTCAGATTTAGTTATAAGTTGGCACAGTGGATAGGCCTTAAAAAACTGACACAGATCAATCGAGAAAACAGGAAGAAGTTGAGTGGAACTATGAAAAAAATAAGCAAAATATACAAACTGAGTAGTCCATGCGTAAGATAGGCAACATCAAGGACAAACTGAGCTCTGGAGCGCCGTGGCCCCGTGGTTAGCGTAAGCAGCTACTGAACGAGAGGTTTTTGGTTCAATTCTTCCCTCGAGAGAAAAGTTTAACTTTTTGTTTTCAGACAATTATCAAAGTTCAGGCACTCACACATAATCAACTTCGCTCTCCAAAATTCCAGGACATGTTCAGATTTGCTTGGAAATATTTGAAAACCTTAAAAACATATGTTCTGGCAGAGCACAGGGAAAACTGTGCGACTGTGAAACTGTTACATTCATTTGTTGCAGTTTATGTGACAAACTCTTATGTTT
The DNA here is from genome assembly GCF_023864345.2 of Schistocerca serialis cubense. Classification (NCBI taxonomy): domain Eukaryota; kingdom Metazoa; phylum Arthropoda; class Insecta; order Orthoptera; family Acrididae; genus Schistocerca; species Schistocerca serialis. Next base: position 68,493,371 of record NC_064644.1, read on the forward strand.
TCATCACTTTTTTGGGAGTGATTATCACATCCAGAAGAAAACCGACATCGGGAAAGATAGAAGAATCTTTTTACCCATTCGCCAAGTGATAGGTGGGTCGACAACATATTCCTGTCATGTGACGCACATGCCATCACCAGTGTCGTATAGAATATATCAGACGTGTTTTCCTGTGGGGGAATCGGTTGATTAAAATGTTTTCGGTTCGCATTAGAGAGGCACGTCCTTTCGTCTACTAATCGCACGGTTTTGCGGTGCGGTCGCAAAACACAGACACTAAACCTATTACGGTGAACAGAGACGTCAATGAACGAACGGAAAGATCATAACTTCGTGAAAATAAATAAAGTAAACTTTTCACTCGAGGGAAGGATTGAACCAAGGACCTCTCGTTCGGCAGTTGCTCACGCTAACCCCGGGACTATTGTTTTTTTTTTTTTTTTTTTTTTTGGTCGTTGCGGGTGTCACATGACATCCATTAAGTTTCGTTTGTTGATCGTTCAACTCAGTTTTTTTATTACAGAGGCCAAGCAGCTCCCTGACCGAACACGCAGAGCTACCGTGCCGGCGTACCCAGTTTGCATATTTTGCTTATATTTTTCACAGTTCCACACCACTTCTTCCTGTTTTCTCGATTGATCTGTGTTCAGTTTTTCAAGCCCTATCCACTGTGCCACCTTATAACTAAATCTGGCGGAAGTGCGATGGGGAGGATCCCTAGTTAGAAATGAACTAGTGATAAGGTTCTTAGCGCTAGCCGGAGCAAAAACCAGCTGTGGAAAAGCCTACCTTCCTCTGGACCGCCCAGAGCCCGCCCCGCACAGACACTTGCCACCAGACGCTCGCCGGCTGCGCCACGTCTGGTAAAACAGGCTCCCTCAGCTCGGGCCGGGTTCTAATTTGGCCCTCCGGGTGAGAACAGCCGCTGCGGTTTCCTTTGTTCACGGATTCCGTTGAGAACGTCGACTAGGAGCATCGCTTATTCATCGCTGCAGGCCATCAATGTTTTACTCTCCTAACGGCAGCCGGTTCATCAAAGGAACGCTTGCCTTGCATTTTAAAGTTGCTGACCACGGAGCCATATTGTACAGCTCTCAATAACCCTTTCCTTAATCAAACACTAGAGAGTAAACAAATTTGCTATTACAGACCATTCAAAGTCTAACGCTACATTAGTATAATCTAGTTTTTTATTTTTCTTCATAAAACCAACTTAAATTTGATCAGAATCCTGGTCTGAAGATGTGCAGACAAGTTCTCTGCTGGTCATTTAAATGGTGATGGAAATTTTGTAGTGTTCATACATTGCTCAGAGTTCTCCTTTCTGTAAATTATACAGCTAGTAATGGTAATATTGAGCCACCTCCTTCGCTGCCTTGTGGTTAACCTACGCTGATTTTATAAATCACTATGAGCTCATTAGAGTTAACTAAGTGCAAGTCGTAGCAAAATCTTGTTTTCATTCTTATTTTGAATTCATACTCTTTCATGTAGCAATTGAAAACTACAGTCCTTATCCAGCTTTTCTACTTGTTCTTTCGCATTCCCAAAATGGCTTGGCATTAATTCTTTCGTTTTCCAGAATTCATGGCTCAATTCTTATTTAATGTAAGGACAAACATATAAGGCGTAAGGGACTGGTCAACTTGGTAGTGGACGGAAGCGTTTGGAGTAAAATATGTATGGGACACAAAGACTCGACTACCGTAAGCGGAGTAAAAGGCATGTATGTTGTAGCAGTTGTTCAGAGATGATTAGGATAGGCGTACGTGGAACTGTAACAGACTAAACCTCGGGCTGAAGACCACACCAACAAGGTATTATTATGTATACAGATTTTCTAAGGTAATAAACCTGTGTACTTTGTTCTGTCATAACATTTTTCTCATGGGGTTAAAAAAAATGGTTCAAATGGCACTATGGGACTCAACTTCTGAGGTCATTAGTTCCCTAGAACTTAGAACTAGTTAAACCTAACTAACCTAAGGGCAGCACAAACATCCATGCCCGAGGCAGAATTCGAACCTGCGATCGTAGCGGTCTCGCGGTTCCAGACTGCAGCGCCTAGAACCGCACGGCCACTTCGACCGGCTTATGGGGTTCAACTCTCCAGTAGTTGCGTAGGCGACATCTGTCACTTCGTGTTTTTATATTGTCTAAAAATTCGCTAAATCCTGCGGTTCCTCCACAGAGGAAGGTTTTACTGAACATAGTGTGCAGACTGGAATGATCACTTCACTAACAAATGGTTCAAATGGGTCTGAACACTACGGGACTTAACAGCGGAGGTCATCAGTCCCATAGAACTTAGAACTACTTAAACCTAACTAACCTAAGGACATCACAGACATCCATGACCGAGGCAGGATTCGAACCTGTGACCGTAGCGGTCGCGCGGTTCCAGATTGAAGCGCCTAGAACCACTCGGCCACGCCGACCGGCACTTCACTAACAGGGAAGTATTATGCGGTGTGACAGTGCCAATATTATGGAATGCCGTACCTGGTATTTTTGCCCAAATGAGTTGCTTAGGCCACGCAATAATGAAGACTTACTGACCGTACTTTCAACTCAGTATTCTTTCTTGTGCAATAAGTGACTGAGGTTCATCTAAATCTACATCTCCACTACGCAAGTCACCTTATTTTTTATGGTTGAGAGTACTACTTGTGTTTCTACCTTTTTCCTTGTTCCATGTTTTCGCAAAACGGATGGTGGAAAGAATGATTGTCTGCAAGCTTCAGTATGAACTCCGATTTCTTCGTTGTACTCATTTAGAACTGCGCGTGTGTAAGTAAGCGCGACTGGAGTGCAATACGTAATATAACACATTTTCTCTCTGAAAGTAGGTTGTTTTCATTCCGGATTCCAGTACATCATATTCTTCTCCACCCTTCTGACTACAAAATCGTATTTTTAAATGTAATATACATTCAATGCACGGCGTTATGCCACTTTACTGGGATGGCCTCTGTGCCCGAATGGTACCACTCTGCGTTTCGAGGTCGGAACATTCAGAGGGACGATGTTTCAAACCCGTGTCCTGCCAGCCTGGTTTAGGTTCTCCGTAATTTTCCTAAATAGCTTAAGGCAAATGCTGAGGTGGTTCCTTCGGTCGGTAATGGCCGCGTTCCTTCCCCATCCTTACCTAATCCCAGCTTGTGCTCCGTCTCTAATGACCTCGCTGTCGACGGAACGTTAAACACTAATCTCCTCCTCCCCCTCGTACTCCTCGACGAAGGAGTCCATGTCTTGGTGCATCACCAACCTCCCTGTCATCCACGTACTGCATACCGTTGAGTGCACACTTCATTGCGTCAACCACACCTAAACTGGAAGGTGAGAGACCCGGCCTGTGGGGTAAATGAGGAAGAACAGTTCAACGAATTTCATGAGTTCCTCTCGGGTGCACAGACTCGAGTGAGCCCTTGCCTTGTCCTGGAAAAGGGGTAACTCGTTTGCGGTTTTGTGGCAACGAACATGCTGAAGTAGTTTCTTTAAATTTCTGAGGGTAGTAGAATACACTTCAGAGTTGATCGCTGTACCATGAAGGAGTACATCAAACAAATTAACACCTTCAGAGTCCCAGAAGACCGTCGCCATGAGTTTGCTGCCCGAGAGTGGGGCCACGTACTACACTACTGGCACTTAATATTGCTACACCAAGAAGAAATGCAGATGATAAACGAGTGTTCATTAGACAAATATATTATACTAGAACTGACCTGTGATTACATATTCACGCAATTTGGGTGCATAGGTCCTGAGAAGTCAGTACCCAGAACAACCACATCTGGCCGTAGTAACGGCCTTGATATGCCTTCGCACTGAGTCAAACAGAGCTTGGATGGCGTGTACAGGTTCAGCTGTCCATGCAGCTTCAATACGATACCACAGTTCACCAAGAGTAGTTACTGGCTATTGTGACGAGCCAGTTGCTCGGTCACCATTGACCAGACGTTTTCGATTGGTGAGAGATCTGGAGAATGTGCTGGCCAGGGGAGCAGGCGAATATTTTCTGTATCCTGAAAGGCCCGTACAGGACCTTCAGCATGCAGTCGTGCATTATCCTGCTGAAATGTAGGGTTTCGCAGGGATCGAATGAAGGGAAGAACCACGGGTCGTAACACATCTGAAATGTAATGTTCACTGTTCAGAGTGCCATCAATGCGAACGATAGGTGACCGAGACGTGTAACCAATGGCACCCCACACCATCATGCCCGGTGATACGCCAGTATGGCGATGACGAATACGCGCTCCATTGTGCGTTCACCGCGATGTCGCCAAACACTGATGCCACCATCATGATGCTGTAAACAGAAGCTGGATTCATCCGAAAAAGTGACGTATTGCCATTCTTGTACCCAGGTTCCTCGTTGAGTACACCAACGCAGGCGCTCCTGACTGTGATGCAGCGTCAAGAGTAACCGCAGCCATGGTCTCCGAGGTGATAGTCCATGCAGCTGAAAACGTCGTCGAACTGTTCGTGCAGATGGTTGTTGTGTTGCAAACGTTCCCATCTGTTGACTCAGGGATCGAGACGTGTCTGCACGATCCGTTACAGCCATGCGGATAGGATGCCTGTCATCTCGACTGCTAGTGATACGAAGCCGTTGGGATCCAGCACGGCGTTCCGTATTACCCTCCTGAACACACCGATTCCACATTCTGCTAACAGTCATTGGATCTCGACCAAACCGAGCAGCAATGTCGCGATACGATAAACCGCAATCGCGATAGGCTACAATCCGACCTATATCAAAGTCGGAAACGTGATGGTACGGATTTCTCCTCCTTACACGAGGCATCACAACAATGTTTCATCAGGCAACGCCGGTCAACTGCTGTTTGTATATGAGAAATCGGATGGAAACTATCCTCATGTCAGCACGTTATAAGTGTTGCTCCCTGTGCCAACCTTGTGTGAATGCTCTGAAAAGCTAATCATTTGCGTATCACAGCATCTTCTTCCTGTCGGTTAATCTTCGCGTTTGTAGCACGTCGTGGTGTAGCAATCTCTTTGGAGGAGATGTAGTGTGACGCTTCTACGTGGAGTGCCCTTATGGTTCCGGTTTTAAGGGATGAACCCACGTTTCGTCGACTGTGACGTTGTTCGAGAAAAACTGTAACGATCGTCCTTGTAAGTCGTAAGCAGTTGCGCAGAGATGGCCCTTCGTTGCTCTTTAGGGCCTTCAGTTAGGTGGCGATGAATCCACCAGACACACACATCTGAGTACCCCTAAATGGTGGACGGGTGTGTCAGCACTACCAACAGAGAGGTCAAGCTGTGCAGTGAGGTGTTTGATTGTAATCCACCGATCACCTCGAATGAGAGTGCCCGCGCGTTCCAACACTGCAGGCGTCGCAGATGTGTGCGGTCGACTGCGACGTAGCAGTCTGGACAGGTTCACGCGACCCTGTCGCGTTAATAATTGAGAGATGGGGCCCCTCCACGCCCGCACCAACGTGGTGACCAAACCAAAAGTTCTACTGTCACCTCCGTAAACATGTTAGTTATCTAGTAAGTGGATCACAGGATGGTGGGCTGTGATGTTATACGTGCGTCTGGGTAAGACTACGCATAACACGGTCCATCAGGTGATAGATAGTGGATGAAACGCAAGTGAGGGTAGCGATTTGAAGAGCAGAGGGAAAAAAAGTGTAAAGGCTCGTGCCATGGGAAAAAAACCTCTGCGACAGTGGAATGGGTAGTAAGAGCAGTAGTGGCTTACTAGCTGCGATAATTCATGCAAGGGTGGATTTGTTAGTATGGGTATCATGCATCATTACCGTGGCAAGCGATGGCGATGTATCCCAGTTGCTGCAGCCGCTACATTCCTGGAACAATCAAGATCGTTATACAGTAGTGGGAGATTGGCCATAGATCATCTCACTGTGTCGGGGATGTGTGGAGCTTGTCTGCATGCGGTGTACGGTACGGCTTCCCTTCGTGGTACCAGTTATTCGGCAGTGTATTCCAGCTGGATATCCAGTAATGGCGTCTGATTAACAGGGGCTCACCTGTACCGTTGTGTTTGCGTGTGCTTGGCCGTAGATGTTAGGTCCTCACAAGTATGTCTTTTGGGCTTTTACGTTTCCATCTATGGTTGTGGTCGTAGTTCCCCAGATTCAGAATAAGCGGGTTCTGCGAATGTCTGGAGTTTCTGTATAGTCTTGTGGTGAGTTTGTGGATTACCTCCGTGAGAGTCTCAAGTCGGTATTCCCGGTGAAGGTCCGCGATGCGTGTGTATCGTGGAGCATTGCTTATGATTTTGAGTACTTTGTTTTGTACGAGCTGCAGACGGCGCTGGCGTGTAGGCGCAGCGTATCCCCAGACAGGAGCTGCGTGCGTCACCCTTCTGTTCAATGTGCTACGCCTGTTGAACATAGGGTAGAGCTGTTTGAGCGTCGCGCTAGCTCGGTTGGTCATGTGTTGTATGTGGTCCCCCCAGAGTAATTTCCGGTCCAGCCAGACACCTAGGTATTTGACTTTCTCACGGAAACGTATTGGGCGTGCATGTAGAGTTATTGGTCTGCAGTATCGGTGTTTGCGCAGTTAGTTCTGTCTTCTAGCGAGCAGAACGGCTTCGCACTTGTCAACGTTTACTCTAACACGTCATTTCTCCAACCAAGACTCAGCCACTCTGACGTAATGTTTGATGGTTTCCAATCTCGCGCGAGGATGGCTGTGTCATCCGCGTAGATTGCCATCGTTGTGTTGTGTGTGGTTGGGAGATCGTTTATGTAGAGGTTAAACAGTAGGGGCCCTAGGATGCTTCCCTGGGGTACTCCCGCGTGTATACCGTGTCGTGTTGATTGTTTTCACTGCACGTCAGTGTTGAAACTCCTGTCTGTGAGGTATGAGTGTATTAGACGCACCAGCCCGTCGGGGAATCCCGCGTCGCTGAGTTTGCGAATGAGGCCGTTGTGCCATAGACGGTCGAAAGCCATTTCGATGTCCAGGAACACCGCCCCTGTAGCTTTGTTTATGTTGAAGCCATGTATTATATGTTCCACGACCCGTAAGAGTTGTTGTGGAGTGGCGATTCCTGAAGCCGAATTGCTCCGGTCTCAGAATGTCATTTGTTATGCAGTGCCTAGTGATGCGTTTGAGAATCACCTTCTCAACAATCTTACTGAGCGAGCTCAGAAGGCTGATGGGTCGGTAATTTTGTGGGAGGCTGTGGTCTTTCCCCGGCTTCCTGAACATCAGGACCTTGGCCGTCTTCCAAAAGGCGGGGAAGTGTTGGTGTTTTAGTATGGCATTCGTTATGTGTGTTAGGTACTCAGTTGCTTTATCCGTGAACTCCTGGAGGACATGGTTTTGAATGCCATCATGACCAGGGGCTTTCCTAGCAGCGGAATGCATTATAGCCCAGGAGACTTCGGCTGTGCTAGCATGTCGAATGTCGTCGCACGATGGTTGGGTCAGAATGCGTGTAACCTCTTGGTCAGTAACAAGTGTGAACACTGGATCTGATGGTACCAGATACGGTGTGAATGACGCTGCGAGTGTGCGGGCCATTAGTTCTGCTTTCTCTTCCGCTGAGTATGCAGGTCCGTCACGCCCTAGAAGCGTTGGGGTGTATATTTTCTCCCTGGTGAAGTGTTGGGCATGTTGCCACAGCCCTTCGAGTTTTTGGTTCCACTGTTGTGTTCTATGTGTTTGTATTTTATCGTGTATGATGCCCTGTAGCCTGTTAATGTGCCGTTTGAAGTACTGACGCCTGGTGCGCTGCCATTGTCTCCTGAGGCGATTCCTCATTGAGATTAGGCCCAGGATTTCCTGGGGCAGGACCGCACTGTGTTGTGAAGTTCGGTAAGGTATGGTGTCTGCCATTGCGTCCTGGACGGCGTTAGTGAGGGTTGCTACTGCCTCGTCAATTTGTGCTGTTTCGTTAATTTCGTGTATGGGTGGGATGTGGCTATCGAGCGATTCCTTGAACAATGTCCAATTCGCACGCCCGTAGTCCAACATCTTGCGTTGTTCCATGTGCTGCAGTGTTTCCTCAATGTATAGTATTACAGGTTGGTGGTTTGAGGGCAGATTGTTTTCAACGGCAACGTTGAGTGTCAGTGTAATGCCCTTGATGCGGGCCGTGTCTATCACGTCTGGCCTGTGTCCCCTCTGATAGGGAAAGTGCGTCGGTTCAGTCGGCGCTAGTATAATGCAGTTTCTGCCTAGTTAATGTTCATACATTTTTTTGCCGTTGGTATTCCGTATGCGTGGATTCCATTCTGGGCCTTTTGCGTCCAGATCTCCAGCGACTATTACTCGCGGTGAATGTTGAGTAGTGTGCTGATATCGCGTGTTGAAATGCCTACAGGGCTGTCGTATACCGATACCAGTGTGGTGTAGGCTCCGTTGAACTTGACTCTGACGGCCGTAGCCTCGATTTTTTCCAGTTCATGGGGCTCTATGTTTGTGTGCTCAATGTCTTTGTGTATGACGATTGCAGGTCCACCTGCCACGGCGTCGCCCGGTCGGTCGGTACGATAGACGCAGTAGCCAGGAAAGTTTAATTGTTTGTGCGGTTTAAGCTTAGTCTCGTTCAGTAGCGCGACAAGGATTCCCTTGCGCTCCAGGAACGCGGCAAATTCTAACCTTTTGTTGTGGATCGAGTCTGCATTCCAGAACAGGATCTGTGATAGTGTTTGTGGGTTTGCGTTATGGGCCGGGTGTGGTATACTATTCATGTAAGAGTGTGAAAGAGTGTTGTGATGGCAGTGTGTATGACAGCCCAGTATTGCCCGGGTTCGGCGCTCATGAGCTGGGTGATAAGTGTAGTGACGGCCGTCAGTACCTTGGTAAGGATTTGAACGGTCGTGTGTCGAGGGAATAGTGTTTCCAGTATTCCCCCAGGTGATGTGTAGATGTTGGGTGTGGCAGCCTGAGGTGCTGTTGTGGAGTTAGCGGCCGCTTGTGCGGGTATTGGTGTGTTGTTAGGAGTGGCATTTGTGTTTATGTTTTGTGACAGAAGTTGTGGCGCCTGTGTTACTTCTGTGGTGAGGGGGATGGTAATGTGGGTTACAGCTTCGATGTCTTGTTGACTGTTTTCCTGCGCGTTATTGGTCTGTTGTCGCTGGGTGGCCTGTTGTGGTGATTTCGTGTTCCCCGCCCTGTGTTTACGTGTACGTCTATTCCTCCTCTGGGTTTGGGGTTCTGGGGTTCTTGCGTGGGTGTGTTTTCCTGTATATCGTGCGTTTCTTCGCAGCACGTGACTTCCGGGAGTGGGGTCGTATTGTTTGAGGGTATAGGTGTTGGTACCGATGCTTGTTGGTTTTCAGGTGTTGTCTTTGGCTGTTGTGTAGGTGTTGCAGCGGTAGTTTCGCGTGTGTGCGATGGGCGCTGAGGTTCCGCGGCCTGTGCCGTTCCGCCAGGGGGTGCAACCGTGTGTAACGCCGGAAATGCATATCCTCCCATTTCCATCTATTGTACTATAAATTTTTTCCTTATTTTGTTACCTGAAGGTATGACATTCCTGTGCCTTTATATATTGTAATTGGCTTACTATATATATATATATATATATATATATATATATATATATATATATATATATATATATATATGTCGATGTATAATTGGTTGTTTTGTAAAGATTATTTGTATTTTTACGCTGGGTCTGGCCTAGGGAAAACTATGCTATCGAATGATTACATCGATAGGTCGTGTGGAGAACCAAAGTGTTTAGGATCTTTGGTAGTGTGAACTCTGCCGCATGGAGCGCGGGCAGATAGGGTCTGGCTGGAGTCGGGCGGTGGAGCAGGTGTGTTGTGTGACGCTCCCGCGAGTTGCCTCGCTTTCGGGGTTGGGCAGCATTAATTGCGCCCGACTTGCTATGTTAGTTTCTGACATGACGTCGCGGACGGGAAGCGTTAGCTGGCACACCTCAAGAGCCCGTTTCGGCTGGAGACCGTGTCGAGAAGAAGGCGCGCCAACATCCAGCTTCTGCAACAGCAACGGCCGACAATGAGTGACTTTTCAAACTATTCCATTAGCAAAATACAGCAACTTAAAACGAACCTTTGTTGCTCATTGTTCCAATTTCATTAACAAGCAGGGTCCCTTCCTTTTCCGAAATGAACCCGAGTGTCGTTGAAATTCAAACGCCAGCATTAAAGTAATGTCATTCGATTTCACTGCTTTAATTTCAAAGTTCAGTTAAAGAATTCATAGCTGGTTACTATATTTAGATTACACAAGCACAAATTAAGAGTGCGAGTTTTGTTACTGTATTTTAGCTTACCTGTGACTCCAGCTCAGCTTGTTACGTACTAAATTTTACTATTTTTAATTGTTCAGAATCATTTAATTCAAGTTCAAAGTTAAACCTCTTATTTCTAAATTGCGTAGATTCAAGTAACTTTTGAATTGATTGGTGAGGTATCCCAAGACTAACCTTATTCTATAGAATTTCGTAGTGCTTCAGAAACGAAGTTCACTATTAATTTCAGTCACTAAATTAACTTTCAGTTTTCTGGCTTTATTCATTCTTTTGCTAAATTAAGTCAGAGTGTAGCGAAATTTATTACTTCTGACAAACATTCAGTTTTTACACAGTCCGCAGCTCGTGGTCGTGCGGTAGCGTTCTCGCTACCCGCGCCCGGGTTCCCGGGTTCGATTCCCGGCTGGGTCAAGGATTTTCTCTACCTCGTGATGACTGGGTGTTGTGTGATGTCGTTAGGTTTAAGTAGTTGTAAGTTCTAGGGGACTGATGACCATAGATGTTAAGTCCCATAGTGCTCAGAGCGATTTTGATTTAGGTTTCACACAACACGTGTCAACCTTCTGTTGCCACGCTTTTAGTGCTAAATATATGTGCATTAATCTTTCATTTTCAGTTATTATAGTAGTTGTCCATGGGACTGGCAACCGTAATTTTCCCCAAATCTCAAATATCTAATCAACGCCAATTAACTGTTAACGTACCGACCGCACATTTACTTTCTTTATTAATTTTACCCTTTTCTCAAAATTAATTTCCACCAATTTCATTCGCATTTTTCCTTTGATTTAGATGTAACCCTTTCCTCCCTCTTTACCGACAAATTAACTTCGGAGACGATTGATTTTCCCAAATTTCCATTAGGTGGACGCGTTTTAATTTTTCACTGTCATTAACGTCGATATGTGAGGGGGAGGTTACACGTGGCAAACGTTACGCCGTTCCTTACTGGGTTCGGCGCTGGCCGTGGGCGTGGAATGTCGTACTGTACCCTGTTCTTGTCTTGTTTACGCTTCAGCGCCTGTTTGTATGCACTGCACTGCCTGAAGTTGGCCGCATGGGGCCCACCGCAGTTGGCACAGAGTCGCTGGTTTGGCTGTGTTTGTGTGCAGGTGTTGGATCTGTGACTGCCAGCACATCCGTGGCGACGAGTTGCCAGTCTGTAGCGGATTGCCGAGTGGTCGAACCGCTGGCAGTTGTTACATTGTTGGGGGACGTTGGGTGGTTCGAAATGTTCTGTATGTACGTCATTCCCCAGAAACCTCTTTATCTGCAGGATGGCACGGGAATCAGCCGTGTCGGCTAACTCAACCATGTAGTGTGGTAGCGGTGCGTGTGTGCGGAATCCTGTCATCCGGGAGGCACTTTTGCAGTCTAATCCCAGAAAACAGAGCGCCGCCTGTTGGGGGTACTGGGATCCACTCCCTTGATCACGTACTGCTGGGTTCTCTCGTCCAGCGTTCTGTACGTGTGGTGTTCGATCTTCCGATCTTTGAGGAAGGACAGAAGATCTTTATATTCGTTGCCTGTGGCAATGTACAGTGAGGCCCTATCCCCCGAGTACTTTGCGTGTGGTGTACTGTTAATGTGCCTTTCCGCGAGTGCAGTGTTAAGGGCATAGTTTTCTATAACGACTGGGGGGAGTCCAGTCTTGTGTTGTGTGGGCACTGCTGTGGCTTTGTGTGCTTTGTTGTTGTTCGCCACAGCTGTGTTTGCGTTTTGTTTCGTGTTAATATTGTTGCTAGTCTGAGATGAGCTAGTAAGTGTAGGCAACAGCGCCTTTCGGTTGCCTAGCGAGTTTGGTTGCTCCCTTGTCTGTGTTGGTGTTTTTATGGGTCTGCGTTTTGGGCCCTCCAGCAGCCAGGGCTCTGTGTAGTGGTTTTCTGGGTCCGCTTCCGCCGCCGCTGCCTCGATCTCTTGAGGCTGCGTCGTCGGTGGGACAATGGTACATGACGGTCCAGTAACAGGGGAGTGTAAAGTTATGTTGAGTGTTGCTGTTTTGGTGGGTGAGACGTCCGCCCCGAATAGTTCGGTGATCAGCCGGCGCGACTCGAGCTGCTTCTGCGCTTTCGTGCCAAGCTGTCGAACGTCGCCAGTTGCTCCCTTGCCTTCGGTAGCGGGCGGGGCGCGAGTTTCGGCGGGTGCAGTCGATCCTCGCACCTCGTGTGTTGCAGTCTTACTGCGGGTAATAGCAGGGATGTGCCGCGTTGATAACAGGCGCCTGCCTAGCCCAACGACTCACCGTGGTGTTGTTAACAGCCGGGTCTCTGTAGACGTTATGAAAGGGCCTGTGAACATGTGCGAGTCTCTGGTTTACCGCCCAACGAAACTCGCTGACAGCCTCTGCTTGGGAGGCACCTAATTTTGAAGGCTAGTTATATTCACGACACCTATATGAATCTCGTAAAGGTATACGGGCTGAAGCAGCAATATTCCACGATGTCTCGCAACAAATTTCACATTTCTTCGACCTAAATGGAGCGAGAAAAAATATTGTAGCGCTCTTATTGGACGCCCCTTCTAATATATCGCCCGACTCTTGCCCGAACGTACTGTCTTGGAATGTAAATAGTAAGGCTTCCAGTAATTCATTACGCTTTCGTTGTAACTACTGCCACAGGAGTCTGTTAAGGATCTTAGCCACGTTCTCGCACTGACTAAACGATCCCGCGACCAAACGCTCCGCTCTTCATTGAATCTTCTCTATCTCTTCCATTAATTCATCTTGACAAGAGTCCCAGACTATCGACGATTTCTCGACAATACAAGTGTTGTGAGCCAACATTTTCGTGGATCAGTTACCTTTCCTGAAGATTCTTCCAATGAATTTCGTTTTGGTATCTGCTTTCGCTATAATTTGTTTTATCTAGTCATCCCACATTGGATGTTCAGGGTTTTTATTCCTAGTTATTTTACAGATGGTACTGTTCCCTAGGGTTTGTCGCCAATAGTGCAATGCAGGTTTTGAATTTTGTCTATTTATGTGCAGTATATTACATGTATTAGGAGGATAAGAAAGTAATGTTTCTTCTGTGCATGTCGACATGCGTGAATGTGAAATAATAGTTGTCAGTGAGATAATTACGATGGACATTGACATAGTCTCTTTATAACGATCACATTTATAAATATAAGTGAAACGGGCAGCCAAACACCAAAAGAGGTATATACCATCGAATAATTTTTCGGTTTCATAATGGTAGTAGTGCAACAGTTACTTCCCAAAACATTTTCGATGTAAGTCATGAAACGTCCCCTTTGAACAATTTATACAAGACTGTGCTTAACCTGACACACAATATTTTGTTAGCGCAACGCAATCTGACTTTCAAAATTCCCTACAAAAGAATGGCCCTGACTAACATTAAACTATACCTTTCACAAACCACTTACCTCACAAAAATCTTCGCTGCTCAAGCTATTGCAATACAGCGAGCGCCACTACTGCCAGCTAAATAAAAGATTCAAACTATGGAAGGCACTAACTACTGATAGGGATAGTTAGCAAATGAAAGATTTTAATAGAGAACAAACAATGTATTTACCTTGATATCATCATATATAAATATAGCAGTTCATGACAAATTTCAAAACTCCGCCATCTCTCTCCCCACATCCACCACTGCTGGCGGCTCACCTCCAACTGCGCAACGCTACGCGCTGTTCACAGCCAGCTGCCGCTGCCCAACACTACAATGGCGAGTATTACAACAATGCAAAGCAGCCACAGACTGCACACAGCACAGCCAGTGATTTTCATACAGAGTTGGCGTTACCAATAAAAAAACCTAAACAGCCTACTTACATAGCCCCCATGCTCCCCACAAAAAATTTTACAAATTGGTTTGGGCAGTGGCCAATACAGATTTGAAAAAATTTTTCATAATTACAATAACAAAGAAATCAAATGCACACACTTATTGATACAATGTTGGTCAAAAGCTCAAATTTTCTCACAGTCCATAAAGACAGTCCTGATCGTTCATTACGGTAAAATAGTAGTGTTTTTCTCAAAGTCTGAGCAGTAGAAGAAAATGCACACGGAAGTAGTGGATTTCCATGCAGTCTTGAAGAAGTAGTGTTGTCCTTCCAACGGAAAGACAGTGCTGACTCTTGACATGCATACAGGTAATGGGCCACAACAGAGCAAACCCACAGCAGAGTCAGTCGAAATTTTGAAGAGTATTGGTAGGTAGGTCATCACAGAGCAGACCCACTGTAGTCCTGGTGGAGATTACGGTATTGGTGGGCCACCAGAGGTGCAGACCCACTGCAGTCCTTGTAGAAATAATGGTATTGATGGATCATCAAAGATGTAGACCCACTGTAGTCCTTGTAGAGATAATGGTACTGGTGGGTCATCAAAGATGCAGACCCACTGTAGTCCTTGTAGAGATGGCCAGCAGCCATCTGTTGTGACTGTGCAGGTGCACAATCACCATTGAAGAGTCTTGCGGATAATATAGCAAGTCCATAAACCACCACTTGTGCACTCACAAAGTTTTTGAAATTGTCCTTAGAACCAGAAATGCTGTTATCCAGTCCCTTGCTGAATTATTAACACATGTGCAAACACTAACAGTCCCTACTTCTCACATATTGTCCATATACTATGACCAACAGAAACGTGTGCAGTGTAATGTAACTAACAAGTTAATAATATCATGAACTGGTGACAATTACAATTTTATAACATAAGAATACAATTACAAAGGTACAAAATACATCATTAAAAACATAATAATACAGATAACATTTGTAGTAATATGGGCTTTACAAAAGAATCGAAATAACATATACATCAGTGTTATAAGTACATACATAAAAGATCAGAGTAACTTTCGAAACATCAACTTCACACATGAGCATTAACACAAAACAGAATAAATAATGTCGGAACATCTTTACAAAGTAAATAACACATTATTAATGCCAATTGTATTTGAGGATAACAGTATTCCTCATCATAGTGAATGTAACTTAGTATTAGAAGAGAAAAAAGTTCTATGAAACAGTACACAGAGACAGGAAGAAAACAAATACACAAGGGTACACAAACATATAGTGGGATAACACAAAAGGGAAAGGACAGGGTTTGTTTACTGCAGTATTTTGCTTGGAGATCTCCCTTTGTTCATCATTATTCCCAAAAAGTCCTATCTAAGCCTGTTTTCTGTATTCTGTTCATATTTCTTTCAAAATAATTATTTCTGATTGTACAATACTCATTTGGGCCCAAATCTTTTTTATATAACTTCGCAATGCATTCTTTACCTATTCTCCATAGTCAGTTTCTCATATAGTCTACCCCCTCTTAGGCTAACTTAAATCTACTGAGCTCAGATGCTAAACTAAGGGACGAGGCAATGCAGCAGCACATAAAACAATTAATATAAACAGCAATGAAAAAAAATTGAAAATCGCAAAGCAACCTACAGTAAATCTAAATTACCAAGCAATTCAACATTACAACTAATATGAGGCAATGCGCAGCAAACAAAAAAATAAATCTGGGTTAGCAGAGTAACACAAATTAAAGTTCAGTAGCACTATGCCTGGCAAACAGCAGCTTATATCTAAACATGACATAGCTCAAGCAGAAAAAATAGTACACTAAAGATAACAATGCAGATAAGGGAAATGTATAATCACATCTTAATGTCTAAGTAATTAAAGTGGTGCACCACAACAACTTATTGTAAAAGAAATATTACCATGTACTTGAAAAGAATATTATGTATGCAGTTACTGATACTAGTCCCTTCTAATTGTTCTTTCCTTTCCGAGTGCTCCTTTTTTGAAGAATGTGGATCACAAAATTATTATTTAATAGATCTGTTGACAGAAAGTGTTCACATTAGCAAATGCATTTAATTTTATTTTATGAAACCAATGTTGCAACACAGCTGGAAAACAGATGTCAAATGAAATAAGCAAATACGCAAACCAAAGCATAAAAACATCATTCAATAGCTATGTGGCATTTCGTAAGTCAGTAGCTCTCAACTCTCGTAGAAAGACACTTGTCCTAATCAGGTGTGCAGATATAAAAATATTTCTTGTCAATTTATTAGGCATTTCAGTAAATATCATAAATTACGAGCTCCACGGTATGCTTTCAACAAGGAAATGTCAGTAGCGCGGACAATGGCCTCCCCTTTTTTTTCTACCTGTGCCGCTGAAAGGCTAATGGCCTTTTTTTTTTTTTCGCGCGGCTGTCGCCCAGATGGGTGCCCGCGACGCATTACGTGCAGGTGGTCACTTAACTTTCTTACGGAAATATTTACGACAGCAGTTTCCGCTACAGTGACAGTCTCACATAAAAATATATCACAGGTCAAGAATTAGCGTTGCAAATCTGTAGAAACAAAATCCTATAAATATAAGTGTCCAAAAAAATTTTCGCCGCCATTGTGATACATTCACGCATTTACACACATTTCATAACTCTTAAAGTACGATTCTTGGTTTCCAACACCCTGTTTCACAAGTCAAGAGTCCCTACCCACTATTCATTACTCCTTACCTTATTACACATATACGTATTCATCGACACTCGTCAATATTTCGTCATTATAAATATGAAGCATAATCAAATAACTCATATAGCCTCAGCCTATTAATCATAAACATACCTCAGCAGCATAATACACATCGTCGTCGTAAAAATAACATCATAACACCTCAGTCAAATCTCAAAATCGTCGTAGCTTCCTCCAATAATTAAAAAAAATTCTCTGCTCATGTCAAAAGTGTCATCTGCCTCAAACGTACTTTAAAATCATGCTCCCTTACCAAATATATCATTCAAAGCTCTCATAGTATCACAATGGTTCCAAAAAAATATGAGTATTTCACAAAGTACAGACAAAATACAATTTCATAAGTGTGAAGTTATCCAACTGTGTAATTGCGTAAACATCTGTCACTGATGTAATAAAAAAAGTTTACCTCTCAGTTACATGACCAGATAGCTGTGTAATTTGTGTGTTAGAGAAATATGGTACCGATGTGTAAAGTTGTATAAGCAAATACCATATTAGCTAGGGTTCCTTGTGGTTGCCACACACATGGTACACAAAGTAAGCCTGTACCCCCCTGAGGATTAATGTAATTATACCCTCAGGTGTTACAGATTACAGCAATGGAATGAAATGTATCACGGAAAACTTTCTTTGTAATTCAAAAATCTTTAAAAATAAATGTTTTAAGTACAATGTTAATCACCAAAATGCGTGTCCTGTAGCGCTTAATGTGCATCTTGTTGTAAGATAATCTCTGTGGAAGTGTCGTAGTTATTTTCCTCCGAAAGCTAAGTTCTGCAGAAGCCAATGTACTTACCTCATGATAAACAAAAGTGAAATGCTTTGCGTAGAGATATCTTAGTTATTACGCTTATTGTTGTGATGATGAAAGTACTGTGCTGTAACGTATTGTTGTGCTATGGAAAAGGCTGTCTCCTTGTAGCTATACCACAAAAGTTACTAATAAAACATGTTTTGATTTCCAGAAGAATTCAGAAAAACTGTGCAGATATAAAACAGATACACCGCAAAAGCAACATTGTAAATTGTCACTCATTAGTAGCGTCGTGATAACACCGTGTAGTTGTCACTTAAACTAACCACTGTGTCGTCTGTTCACTATAACAATGCATTCGTAATTTCTGTTTAAAAATGTTCCCTAGGTTCTAGACTGGATATTTAACTTCAAACATTGTTGCATGTTAACAGTTTCTTAAGTCTGACAAAGCATACTAGAAATGTGAAGTGAAAAGTTTTATGGCAAAGACAAAGTTAAAAAGCAGATTATCTTTCAATAAACGGTTTTACATGTGAAATGTGGTGTAAACCTTTACTCTTCCTAGTACGCAGAGTTTCAACTTCAACGCAATTATCATGTGGTATACGTCGGATTCTGTAAGGTCCATTGTAAACTAGAAAGAATTTGTGACTCAAGTGTTTCTTCTTATGTGACAATGAATGAGCTTTAATGAGAACTTTCTGACCAGTATACAATTTCTTTGCATTTGCTTTACCGTGTAGTTTTCTCCTTTTGTCTGCTGCAGATTTTATATTTTTAAGAGCCAAATCAATTATGTCTTTGTGTCGAAGTTTACGTGTATTCGGGAAAGGTACAAGCTCTCTGATTCTGTTCGGTGGTTCTTCATTCTTCAGTACAAGAATAGGTGGTAAAGCAGTGGAATCATGAGGCATTTCATTCAGCACATTTTGAAATAAGTGTAAATATCTGTCCCAATGCTGATGCTTTCTGTGACAATAAAGTCTGCAAAGCTTATTGATTTCTTTCATAATCCTTTCAGACGGGTTGCAATGTGGTGAGTACAATGAAATAAGAACAGGTTTGATTTTATGATTCCGAAGCGTGCGTGACCAAACAGCAGATCTAAATTGCGGTCCGTTATCTGAAATGACTTTAGCAACGTGGCCAACTTCACGTAAGAAATTTTTAACAAAGGCGTTGGATACAGATCGTCCAGTGGCTTTACGTAACGGAGTGAAAGAAACAAATTTTGAAGTAAGTTCAACAGCGACTAGAACGTACGAAAATCCATTGGATGTTCTGACAAGGGGTCCCAAGAGATCAACAGCAGCAAATTCTTTTAATTTAGAAGGAATAATAGGAAACAACGGAGCACGATGTGAGATAGTAGATGGTTTCGCCTTTTGACAAAGTTTACAAATAGACAAGACTCTTCGAATTCGCTTTTCCATATTGTTAAAATAACAAGTCGTTCGAAGAATATGATAACATTTTCGTGGACCAAAATGTGCGTAGCTGAAATGAATGTACCAAATGAGCTTATTAACAAAATCGTCTGGAATGCAAAGTACCCATAGCTTGTCATCAACAGTGCAGCGTTTGAAGAGTATGTTGTTTCTAACTAGGTAATAATGCCGAATCTGAGTGTATGTCTTTTCATGCCATTTACTTTTGATGTCTTTCCAAATCGGATCTTTATCTTGTTCATGAGCAATGTCCTTTAAAGATGTGGTGATGAAGTTTTCAAAAGCGACTTTCTGAATGTAAAGAATACTGAAATTTTTCTCGAGGTTGCCTTCTGTGTTACTTTTCTCAAGCCCAGCCGGTGCGCGTGACAGCGCGTCCGCAACAATGTTCCCCTTGCCGGGAATGTAGACTATTGTAAAGTGGAATTCTTGCAGAAACAATGCCCAACGTTTTAACCTGCCATGATTTAATTTTGAAGACATAAGAAATTGTAATGCACGATGATCACTGTATACTTTTACGTGCTTACCAGAAAGAAAGAAACGGAATTTGTTAAATGCCCAAACGATAGCTAAAGCTTCTAATTCAGTAACGGAATAATTTTTTTCAGATTTTGTTAGCACTCGGCTAGCAAAAGCAATGGTTTTCTGAATGGTAGTGTCATTTTCTATGGCTTCTTGAAATAAATGGGCACCAAGACCGACTTTAGAAGAATCCGTGCTAAGGCAGAAATCTTGTGACAGATCTGGATGAGCTAAGATTGGCGCGTGAAGTAACGCTTCTTTCAAAGAATTGAATTCCAATTGTGCTTGTTCGTCCCAGTTCCAAATAGTATTTTTTCCAGTGAGAGAACAAAGTTTTGGTGTAACGAGAATTTGCATATTCAGAAAACGACGGTAAAAATTTACGAGACCTAGAAAGCTGCGGACTTGTCTTTTTGTGGATGGAACTGGAATGGCTCTGATTGCTTCTAACTTTTCAGGATCCGGCTGAATCCCTTCCGAAGAAATAATATGTCCCAAAAACTTCACCTTTGTCCTACCGAATTCAGACTTTTCCAAGTTAACTGTAATTCCAGACTCTGCAAAAATACGTAACAAACTGTTGAGAATGCGATTATGTTGTTCCCATGAAGCTTCTGCTATCAGAATATCGTCCACATATAAGGTGATGTGACGTTTTAAGAACTCAGGTAATATGGAATTTAACCCACGAATGAATGCTGCCGAAGAAATGTTCAAACCAAAAGGAAGTTTCCGAAACTGGTAACAAACGCCGAAACAAAGGAAAGCTGGGTATTTTCTACATTCTGGATGAAGTTCGATCTGATAAAAGCTGGATCTGAGATCAATGGAAGACAACACTTTTACACCATTAAAATTTTGAAGAAGTTCTTCCATCGTCTGCGGCCTGTCTGTTTCAGGAATGATGATAGTATTGATTTGTCTCGAATCTAAAACAAGCCTGATCGATCCATTTTTCTTCTCAACAACATGTAACGGGTTGTTGTATGAGCTTACTGCAGGCTCAATAATGCCCTCATTAAGCATAGATTGTATTTCTGTTCTAACACGGTCCCTATAATGCGCCGGAATTACGTATGGTCTAACACAAAATTTAGTATGTTCACGAACACGAAATTGGTATTGAAATCCCTTGATTGTTCCTGTTTTGTGAGTAAAAACTGTGGAATGTGCTTGTAAAATCTCAAAAAGGTCCTGCCTATCAGTGTCATTACAATTCTCAATTGTTTGAATTTTATTCTGAATTAACTCATTAATTTCAAATATGCCGTCGATGTCATCCCTCTCAGTACTTGCAGAGTGATTGTTAGTGTCTAGTTCCGTAGAAAATTCCGAACTGTTGTCTAACAGAACGTAAAGCCGATTAATTTCCTCATCATGGTTTGAGAGCCAGTCTTCAAATTTCAAAGCTATTGACTTACCTTCTTTCTCTAAACTTATTTCAGCATCGTGAAAGTTTAAGATTGCTTTGAATTCATTCAAAAAGTCTACTCCCAATATAATTTCCGTCGACAATAATGGAACAACAAGAAAGTTCGTAGAGAAGCTGTGGCTTTGACAAAAGAATTCTAAGTTGGTTTGTTGGCGTACATCTACACTTTTTCCAAAGATTGCACCTTGTAATTTAATCTTACGTAACGGAAGTGTGGGGCAATCGTTCGATTTGTTGCATTTGCTAAAGGCTGTTTCACTAATTACTGAGATGGGACTGCCAGAGCCAAGTACTGCCGTAAATTTTACGTCATTTACAGTAATGTGAATCGCAGGATATGCAATGTTGTTAAGTTTTACGTCGTGTTCCTGGAGTAAGATGTCCCTAATGTCTTCCATTTTTACGTAATTACTAGCTACGGCAGCTGCGTCATCAGTGTCATAAGTACGTTTTGTTGCTGCCAGCGGTGTGAGTCATTGCCTATTGTCTCTTTGTTGGCGCGCGTCGTTATTGGGATTTGGAGACCTAACTTCTACAAATTCACCGTGACGAGAGGGCCCTGCTCTGTTTGAATCCCGCCAGTTCTGATGCAATTCAGGTCTGTCGTTACGATCATATCGTCTGTCGTCATGTCGGTAGATTCCATAGTTTCTTTCTTGTCGGTCACATGGTGGAGAATTTCTCCCTGAATCGTAACTGCGCGCTGGTCCGTTGCGTCTAAAGTTATTCTGTCTCCCTTGATAATATTTACTTTGGTTCCCATATTGTCTGTTTATCTTATTGTCTCTGTGATAGTCATTACCACGGAGAGGTGATCTTTCCCTGTAGTTATTACTACTCTGCCAACGGTTGTCATACGGGTGGTGTCTGTTTTAGTCACGATTTGTGTTGTGAGAATAGCCTTGTCGTGTCAAGTTATTACTTCTTTCATCGCGGAATTGCGACAGATGTGACCTGTAATTGTTGTGTTCCTGGTTTCGCGTTCCGCGATTGTCAATGTCAATTTCTAATTCTTGTAAGAGTCCCTGAAATGCTTCAATGTCGTCTTTGCAACGTCCTGCCAAAATAATATGTCGTAAATGTTCAGGCAGTTTGATTAAGCAAATGCGGATGAGTTCTGACGGGCTGTATGGGTTTGAAAGATACTGATTCTTATGCAACATGTCTTCAAAATATTTTATAAGACTGGAAAATTCAGATTGTTCGAAACGTTTCATCATTATGATGCTATGTTTTACTCGGTCTTGTGTGGCTTGAGACCAATATGCTGAGAGGAAGGCATGGTAAAACTCTCCTTCACTGTGGCAATCGTGAATTACCGATCGCATTCTTACAGCTGGTTCATTCTCCAAGTAGCCACACATAAATTCTAATCTGTGTTCTAACGACCAGTTGGGAGGAAAACAATGCGAGAATTGATGGAGCCATGCTTGTGGATGAATGTCGTTGCCAGAATTCTTAAATGTTTTGAATTTACGTGTAGTAATGAACAGCTTATAGTCAAAATCATCATGTCGGCGAGTCGCATATCGGTCATTGTTAGGTCGTGTCGGCCGTTCCATCTCAAAATTCGGTGCACATTGCCAATTTCTTTCATAACTTCCGAAATGCCCTGTGTTATTATTTTGTGGCTGTTCCGTATTTCTGTGTCCCTCTTCCCGTATTGGGGCGCGAGTATCCTCTGAAATACGTAATTCTTGTATTACCTGTGTCAGCTGATCTTGTACTTCCCGGATTTCTCTTTTGTACTGTGTATTGATTTGATTTTGATTCTGTTTGAATTTTCTAATTTGTTCATACTCTTCTGTGTCAGTGAAGGCTACAGGTCTTGTGTCATTCAGATCATCATCTACCTTTGTAGATAAGTTAGTGACCTGATCCGAAAGTTCGGCTACTTTCTCCGATAGTGAACACATTTCCTCAGTGTGTTTTTCTGAACCAAGTTTCAGAGTGTCCATTTGTGTTGAAATCGAATCTACTGTGTCCTTTAAGTTTTCCTGAGTTTTTGCAAGTTGCGTAACCGAATCGGTAGATGCAACTGAGTCAATTTTAGCCCAGAAGGTCTCATGATTTTCATGAACGATGGTTTGCAGTTCTTTTATGGCTGCTTCGTGATTCTGTAATGCATTTTCATGCCGCGAAAAAATAGGTTGAAAATGCTCACAAATTTGTGTTTTTACGTCATTACAGACTTTTTGACATTTCGATTCAATGTTATGTAACTCAGTAGTTAAATCTTCACGTGTTTGTTCAAGTGTTCGTTCCAATGAGTCTAACTTTTTAAGATTTTGTTCCACTGTGTCTAACTTTTGAAGCTTTTGCTGTGTTTGTCTCTGATTTTGTTCCATTGTGTCTAACTGTTGCTGTGTTTGTCTCTGATTTTGTTCCATTTGTTGCATTAATTGCAATAATAATGTATTAGTGTCTGGAATCTGTTTCTCTACGCTTTTCGGCAGTGCATTTGCACCGGCAACATTCACATTTTGACAAGCAGAAAATGTGTCTTGACTTATTTGAGAAAACGGTGATGACCCAAAACCTGAATCTACAGTATTTGCGAAATTGTGTCCTGTCATTTCGGATTCCTGAGGCGAG
Organism: Schistocerca serialis cubense; assembly: GCF_023864345.2. Classification (NCBI taxonomy): domain Eukaryota; kingdom Metazoa; phylum Arthropoda; class Insecta; order Orthoptera; family Acrididae; genus Schistocerca; species Schistocerca serialis. The sequence continues at coordinate 68,516,904 of NC_064644.1, forward strand.
CTGTTGCCGACCGATTGATCGATAATGCTTCCCTGTTCACTACCTGTTTCACTGTCTACACCATTGTTTGCAGCCCGCTCCATTTCCCTATGCACAATTACCAAATTACTACTTTGAACATCAGTTAATTCATTACTCGGTGGCGCTAACACACTGCTTTCATTTTCACTGTCATTTCTCAGTTTACTTTGGAGCCTAGTATTACGTTTTTCACACGCCATTATTGTCACAGTATTTCACACGACAACAAAGAAAAACACAATTTGAAGATCTAAAATAAGAGAACACATTAACATAGCACTGAAAATAATATCTAGTTAATTGCAGCTGCGAAATACTTGGTGCAAATCTACATGCATGCCACAACTGTTTTACTGTACAACAATGAAAGACTGCAACTACAAAGGAGATTTTCTCTACAATTACGCGGTAGCAATAAACAAACTCTACACTAATTACACAAACTACAACAAAAAATCAGAAGATTCCAGTGAGGTATCCTCGGCTAAGGGTCGACATATGAAACGTCCCCTTTGAACAATTTATACAAGACTGCGCTTAACCTGACACACAATATTTTGTTAGCGCAACGCAATCTGACTTTCAAAATTCCCTACAAAAGAATGGCCCTGACTAACATTAAACTATACCTTTCACAAATCACTTACCTCACAAAAATCTTCGCTGCTCAAGCTATTGCAATACAGCGAGCGCCACTACTGCCAGCTAAATAAAAGATTCAAACTATGGAAGGCACTAACTACTGATAGGGATAGTTATCAAATGAAAGATATTAATAGAGAACAAACAATGTATTTACCTTGATATCATCATATATAAATATAGCAGTTCATGACAAATTTCAAAACTCCGCCATCTCTCTCCCCACATCCACCACTGCTGGCGGCTCACCTCCAACTGCGCAACGCTACGCGCTGTTCACAGCCAGCTGCCGCTGCCCAACACTACAATGGCGAGTATTACAACAATGCAAAGCAGCCACAGACTGCACACAGCACAGCCAGTGATTTTCATACAGAGTTGGCGTTACCAATAAAAAAACCTAAACAGCCTACTTACAGTCAGATCCGGTAATTTTGACTTCAGCGACTCGGATCAGTTCAAGAAGACCAACAGTTTAAGAAATTACATGTTAACGGTAGAAATGGAAGCAAGTCTGTTTCAGACAATCGAAGAGATGTTGAACACTCGTAGCCAACCTTTTTCGACCATCCAATAACATTTGCAGCAGATTGGTAATGAAAAACACAGCTAACCGATCCAATAGGTGCAAGTTATTGCTTCAGCAATACAATGCAGAAGCCTCTTACGGTAGCTTGATCACTGGAGATAAAAAATGAGTCCTCTATCACAATCCAAAACGCAAAAAACAGTGGGTCTCCCCGAATGAATCGTCACGAAGTAGAGCTAAGCGAAGTTTACACCTCAAAAAAGCACTTTTGTGTGTTAGGTGGAGTATTCGCGGGGTCGTTCATTTTGAAGTACTGAAACCTGGACACACTGTGAAACCATGCCTGTACTGCGAACAGTTGCATCGAGTAAATCAAACTTTAATTGAAAACTGCCTAGCGATTATCAACTGAGAAGGCGTTCTCCTGCTAAACGTTAATGCTAGACGGCACCGAGATAGACGAAACTTGGGATAAATCTGTGAATTTGGGCTGGGAGGTATTGCCTCACCATCCATTGTCTTTGGCTTCTGCGCCATCGGGTTTGCATTCATTCCGACTGCCACAACATTTCGTAAATGGCAACGAATTCTAAAACGTGGATGACATCCAGAATCCATCTCCAGATATTTTGCTCCAAAATAATTCGATATTTATCGATACAACGTTGGAAATTTGCTCGATAGATGGCAAAAGGATGCTGTTAACGAGCATGATTACATTATTCGTAAAAAATAAAACTTCTTAACAATTTACCTGTTTCAATGTAATGTAACAAAACGACACTACTTCCCGCTCCCCCACATATTTCTATTCAGGATCAGCTGCAAGTTGCTAGATAAATCATCGGTCCTATGCAGAAACCCCTACAGCTCACTTTGGTCTTCTGGCGCTGCTACCTTCATATAGACAGTTACATCGTCTGTGAACAGTCTGTTTGAGCTTTCGACGTTACCCACCAGATCACTTCTTATACTGTAAACAGTAATGGCTCACTGAAACTTCTTTGGGAATTTTAAATCACTCTTATACCTCTAAATTTTGTTCCGCTAAGACAAGTAAGACTGAAACAGAACACAAAGTCCACTACACGTTATGTACGTACTTGGTTCTCTAACCCAGAGTGCAAAACAGCACCGAGTACCTTCTGGCTCTCAAGGAAGACCCTCCTGCACTCTGGATCTCATCAATGAACGGAGCTGCAAAGGTGGTTTGGTAAGTCTGGTAGTAAAGCCAAGAAAATATTTGTTTCGTAAACAACTCTCCTTAGTTCGCGACCTATTTTCCTTGGAGCGGTATGCACTTCGTCCAGCGATCCTCCATCTGTTTCATCCTCTTGTAAAAATAAGTTCTGTCAGACCCTGCAAAATGCTCTTTGAGTGCAACTATCACTTCCTTATTTGATAAAGAGATCTTCCCAGGAAGCCAAAGATTCAAGTTCAGTTACAGGAGGAAGTTACTTGGGGCTAATTCTGCTGAATGGGATAGATGGGAGACCAATCCAAAGCGCAATTCATGCACTTTCGACGTTGTTATCTCTGACGTGTTGGATGCTGCATTATCCAGGTTAAAGCGCAGAAACCGGACCATTTTGCGTGCCAACCGTGGTCTTTTTTCAGCCAACGCAAGTATCAAACGAAGCAGCAATGCAGAATAACAGGGCCTTGTTACGGTTCTGCATTTTTCCAAGTAATCTATGACGATTATTCGTTGGGAATTCCAAAAAGCAGTGGCTGTCACTCTACCAGTAGCTGAAACGGTCTTTGTCTTCTCTGGCGCACATTTACCAGCCTTTGGCCATTGTCTTGACTGCCGTCTTAACTCTGGTGTATAGTAATCGATACTGGTATCATCACCAGTAACGAATCGGCGCAAAAAGTCTAGCAGACTGCAATTAAAACATCGTCAAACATTGTGTTGAAATGTTGTGCCGGATGACATCGGAAGTTCACTGAGGCTTTTTGCGGATGATGCTGTGGTACATCGAGAGGTGGTAACATTGGAAAATTGTACTGAAATGCAGGAGGATCTGCAGCGAATTGACGCATGGTTTAGGGAATGGCAATTGAATCTCATTTTAGACAAGTGTAATGTGCTGCGAATACATAGAAAGATAGATCCCTTATCATTTAGCTACAATATAGCAGGTCAGCAACTGGAAGCAGTTAATTCCATTAATTATCTGGGAGTACGCATTGGGAGTGATTTAAAATGGAATGATCATATAAAGTTGATCGTTGGTAAAGCAGATGCCAGACTGAGATTCACTGGAAGAATCCTAAGGAAATGCAATCCGAAAACAAAGGAAGTACGTTACAGTACGCTTGTTCGCCCAGTGGTTGAATACTGCTCAGCAGTGTGGAATCCGTACCAGATAGGGTTGATAGAAGAGATAGAGAAGATCCAACGGAGAGCAGCGCGCTTCGTTACAGGATAATTTAGTAATCGCGAAAGCGTTACGGAGATGATAGATAAACTCAAGTGAAGACTCTGCAGGAGAGACGCTCAGTAGCTCGGTACGGGCGTTTGTTGAAGTTTCGAGAACATACTTTCACCGAAGAGTCAAGCAGTAGTATATTGCTCCCTCCTACGTATATCTCGCGAAAAGACCACGAGGATAAAATCAGAGAGATTAGAGCCCACAAAGAGGCATACCGATAATCTTTCTTTCCACGAACAATACGAGACTGGAATAGAAGAGAGAACCGATAGAGGTACTGAAGGTACCCTCCACCACACACCGTCAGGTGGCTAGCGGAGTATGGATGTAGATGTAGATGTAGATGCACTTTTAGTCGACTGTGAGGAAACGGTGCACCCACCTCGCACGCGGCTACTTTTTAGCCAATTCTCCGTGCATAACATGAAGCTGGGAAGCCTATAGTCTCTGCGATCTCACCAATTTTTATTCGGGGGTCTTGCATTAGCATATCATGGATTTTATCATTGGTTCCCTTTGTGACGACGTACGTTGGACGGCTGAAGCGCGCTTCGCCTTCGGCGCTTGTCGGATCACGTTCAAATTCATTAATCCAAAAGTAAATGGTCTTCAGTGATGATGCAGAGTCCGCGTGAACTTCATGCGATTCTGTTTTGATTTTTGCGGCACTCCATCCTTTTAAATTTAAATGTTTAATAACAGCACGAAACTCTGTTTTCTCCACTTTCAGTCGCAGTCGACACTCTGTCCAATTTATACGGCTGTCAACAATGAACTGTAAGCTGTATATTACTGAAATTCTTTATATGATTCTTGATGTAGTCAAACTTATTAAACACAAAAGAGCAACAAAATGTTCCAGGCTTCCATGTAAATTGCGAGACTTATCAAAGCACCATCGTTTGTTCGTTGAATCTACACTAATTTATATACAGAAATTTTCGATTATAAAAAAAAAAAAAAAATCATGCTACGTGAGATTACATGTTCCATAACTCTACAACAGACTGACGTCAGCGATACACGTCTACAACTATGCGCATCTCCTTCTTGAAAACCTATCATTCTTCCAGTTTCTATGTACCCTTCGTTGCTCCAGCGACCTACGATAAACTACCGCTTTCCGTTTCTGCGCTAATTTTCCTACAGTCTTACGGGTGTCTCGTGTGACACAGATGGCTTTCCACTTCGAAGCGTTTGTAGTTACTCTTTTGTTCCATGATCAGATATCTCAGTATCTGCCATTTCAGCATTGGTGCGATGATTGAAGCGAGGTATCGTGTTGCGATCTTCCGCATTGAAACAGTTTCTGCAGGTCGAATACAGTATTTTGGCCTTCTTTTCGTCATCTGTCCAAACCGGTGCCGGTGTGGTATGGCTTACTGAGATCATTTTGGTACGCTTACTGACTTTACGTAAGGCCAAATTTCTTAGGATTTTCTAGCCATGTCGGCTTGCAAAATTTTAATCTCATGTTCACTAAACGCTGTTCGTATTGCTCTCCTCACCCTCATTTTCTTTTCGTTAACCTTTGTTTGTCAGCTAGAGTTTGACTGCACTCGAATTAATGATCACACTCTCTTACCTTTAGTAACAAATGCCTTAGATGTCTATTCAGGAACAGTGGGACTTCCCCATCCTAAAACACTCCGCTCACCTCAGACTGGTGTAACACGTACTGAACAATGTTCAATTTTGTTCATTTGTGCTCTACACCTTCGTCCGTACAAGCGGAGGTTTGACCTCTACAATTTCTATCGTGTCATTCTTCCTAAGTAAAAACGTTTGCCTATCCTTTTAACTCCCGTAGTCACTCACACTATCATACCTTTAATCCGGTCCTTTGCGTTAGCCGATTCGGAAACATCAGATTCGTTTGTTGCTAGGAGATCAAAGACTGTGCCCGTCACGAGTGGGTTCTCTATCTGCTCGAAGTAATATTAGACAGAAATTCAAAAAATCTCGCACGAATCACTTTCGGTGTTATAAGTTTTGATGTCATGGCTCTCCCAATCTATACCTGCCTAATTAGCTATTACAGTAGAAGATACGAGAAATTAACTCACGATATTCTGCAAGATCTCTTTGAAGCGCTGTGCCCCTGTAGCTCCTGACAAAAGTGGTCTATACAAGCAGTCGATTGGCACCTCTAGCCCAGTTGCTTAAATACAACCAGATAGTTTAAAATTCTGAATCCTTAATAACCTCACTGCATGTTAGCGCTTGTTTACGGTAATAAATACGCTAACACCATCGACACGTGTCGTATCCTTACGATAAATGTTCCACTCTGGGTTTACGATATCACTGCTGTTTGTGGGGCGGCGGATAAGTTTGTGGTAAAATAAACGAATTATCTGATTGCTGGATAAATGCTTGCATGTAGAATCAGTCTCTGGCTTTTTGAATGTTGTTAATGCTGTCTTTTGCCGTTCTCAACACTGGCTCTCTATTTACTTTTTGGCACCCAGAAAGTGATTTAATAAAACATGGAACCAGTAATTAGAGATCCTAGTGCCCACTTCAATTGAGATACCATTATAGCTGCAGCTTATAGCTCTGAGGAATTAGGAGATTGTCTGGGATTTCTAATCAAAAACGGTTTTCCAAAATAGTTGAGTATATTCTGAAATTCACTGATAAAAAACACAAGTATCCCTACAACCTAACTAACAGAGCAGTTCAGAGTCTAATGCGCTGATGCAACTATAAATGTCCGAATTAAATGTTAAAAAAAAATGCTCGCCATAATTTGATGAAAGTATTTCATCAAACGCCACGCTAAATATTTGGTAGAATGTCTGTCCCGCGACGGCACGTGAAAATACGACAATACGCAAACTGAAGCTAGATAATGAAAATCATTCCATAATTAACACTTCACATAAAATGTTTTCATGGTTCCGCGTATCTCTAGTAACTTAATACGGCACCCGAGGCTGTTTGTAGCAGTGACACTGATACGACGCGGCTCCCGACACAGATGGCGTGTCATTCAGCGTCTGGAGAGAACTGGGGCCTTGCTTCCTCGCGCAGCGTTCTTATATACAGGGCGTTTCAAAAAGAAAGAGCAGATTTCAAACATTTATTTCTCAAAAACTACAAATGATAGAAACACAATTCAAACGTTTCTTGTCAGAGAAAGGTTCAAAGTTTTTCAATGGTCCGCGCAGAAGTTCCATGCAAATCCGCAGTGGCGCTGGCGTTTGTTTGTAGGAAAATGGCGACGACACCACAGGAACGATCATTTTGTGTGCTGCAATTTGCAAAGTTAGAGTCCATTGTTGGTGTGCAACGTGCATTCCGCCGTCAATTCAACAAACAGCCGCCTCGTCATAAGCAAATTTATGAGTGGCATCACAGATTCGTAGAAGATGGTTGCATCTGCAAGCGAAAAAGCACGGGTCGTCCACGCACATCGGATGAAAATGTCGAGCGTGTCCGTGCAGCTTACGAAAGGAGCCCTAGAAAATCCACGACACGGGCAAGTCACGAACTAAACATGTCTAAAACAACGGTATGGCGCGTTCTGAGTAAGCGTCTGCACATGAAGCCGTACAAACTGCAGTTATTGCAAGCATTGCGTCCTGACGACCACAACAAAAGGTTCGAATTTTCAACTGCAATTCTACAGGACATGGAAGAGGACAATTTTGCCGAACGATTAATTTTTTCAGATGAATCAACGTTTCACATTTCTGGTAAAGTTAATCGGCATAACGTACGAATTTGGGCGAGTGAAACTCCGAGGGACGTTATTCAACATGAAAGAGACTCACCAAAGGTTAACGTCTTTTGTGCAATTTCGGTAAACAAAGTTTATGGACCTTTCTTTTTCATGGAGAAAACTATCACAGGAACCATTTACCTGGACATGTTAGAAAACTGGCTATTTCCTCAACTTCAGGAAGATTCAAATCACTTCATCTTCATGCAAGATGGCGCCCCACCACACTTCTCTGAACCTGTACGACGGTACCTAAATTCCACCATTCCAGGACGGTGGATTGGAAGAGCAGGAGCACAAGATCAATGTCATCGTCTGTGGCCTCCCAGGTCACCAGACCTTACTCCCTGCGATTTTTATTTGTGGGGGTACATAAAGGACTGTGTTTATGTCCCACCTATGCCCGCTACTCTTCAAGAGGTACGACATCGAATTGTTGCGGCCGTGAATTCGGTAACTAAAGACCAGTTGCGTCGTGTGTGGCAAGAAATGAGATACCGGTTTGATATTTGTCGTGTAACAAATGGTGCTCATATTGAGGTACAGTTTTGATATTTGTTGTGTAACATTTGGTACTCATATTGAGTGAAGGACCGTTGGAATTGTGTTTCTATCATTTGTAGTTTTTGAGAAATAAATGTTTGAAATCTGCTCTTTCTTTTTGAAACGCCCTGTATAAAGCCGCGGTGCGGACGGCTAAGGGAACGCCTGATCAAATCGGCTGTCGCGACTAGCCGCTGGGCTAGTAACGCACCACTTCAAGTTACATAATAATTTATAGCTTCTTTTGCTGATGGCCGAAGAAGCTCTTAATTTAAACGTGCATTCAGCACGCAGGTAAGTATTGATAATAAACTTTTGACGTGGCTAAGTTAAATATTTTGGCGAGAGCATTAATTAAATTACACTGCACGCAGTAGATGAGCTCTGAACTGGCCCTTTTGAGATCCGCTATCGCTATAATTTCATAGGTACTAAAAGGAAACTTTACACATCTTCATAGTCATAGCGGACCTCCAACCTATTTAAATCTAAAGATCCTAGCCTTATTTATTAACCTACTTAATCTATCTTGCTTCCTTCAATTTTGAGACGAAAACCAGAAAATCATGAATTTCCACTAAAGTCTTAATTTGTGAAATCCAAAGTACTATTTTTATTAAATCATTATGAAAGATGAATCTAAATATAAATTTTGAAGTCTCTAGCTCTTTTCTGTTGCGCCAATGATTTTTTTTAGAAAATCGTCCAAATTTCGAAAATGACTTAAGTTATCGAACTGATATTCAACACACATTAATTTAGTATTATTCCTGACATGCTAGAAAAGTTTTAGGTCATTTGCTTGATTTTTAAGGTATTGCGCAACATTTATGACGTCAGAGCTAGTTACAGCAGACTGGCTGGCACACAATGGAAACTGATGTGAATTTACAACAGCGTGAGTAGGCTGCTTCCCTACATGTTCTCTTCCTGTTTGAGCCTAATTTCTGTTCCCAACGTTACATGCGCATTACCTTTGTTATGTAATATTACTTGTGAGACCCCACGATGGGTTCTCCTCTAGTTTACTAATATCAGTTTAATATTAACTCTTCCTGTACATCTCTAGAGGTGCTCGCACAGCGCGAGCGATTGCTAAGTGAAAGAGACCGGGTTCGATTCCCGTCTGGGTCGGAGACTTTCTCCGCTTGGGGACTGGGTGCTGCTTTGTCCTCACGTTTCTATCGTCGTACATTACATTGTACTATTGAGATGGCTGTACGGGCACTTCCATAAAGCCAATAAACTAAAAAAAGTTCCGAATTTTTCTAGAACTATGACCTGCACGAGTTGCGTGCCTGAATTTTTCCAGCCAAATCAGCATTGATTCCAAGTCTGGCAGGCCACACATACTTACTACTTGAAGTAGTAGAGCTTTGCAATTTGGGCAGAGGATATAAAATGTAGACTGACAATGACAAGAAAAGCATTTACGAAAAAGAGTCTTTTCTGATGGTATTTGACTGGAGTGCGGGGAAAGAACGACGATGAACAGTTTAGATAAGAAGAGAATACGATCATTTAATTACGGTCTCACAGAAGAATGCTGAAATTTAGATGGGTAGAGGACGTTCTGGGAAGAAAAGAAATTTGTGGCATAACCTGATTAGAGGAGGGGATCGTTTGATAGGACACAGTCTGAGACATCAAGGGATACGGCATGCACAGTAAAGAGGTGCGTGGAGAGCTACCTCAAACCAGTCTTTGGACTGAAGGCCACCATAACACCCAACATAAAAAGGAGCTGTTTTATCGTGACCACCATTCCGTTTTGCATTAAACTGCTCACTAAACATTTCTGCTCCTCTCACTCACCTAAATGAAACAGTGAAGTACTCTGGACATGCCATTCGGAAAATGGGTATGCGCAGACACGTAGCATCAACCGATTGATGTTCTGGAATCATGGTTTTCTTAATCTACTGAGACGGGCAGTTCTCAATTTGCATATACCGTAAAACGATTATGGGAAAAGACGATAAGCACCGACAAATTCCGCAAAGCGTTTCACCGTAGATTCGTAAACAGAAGACCCCAAGGAGGTCATAAACAAGCTCCTGGTTTTGCCGTCCCGTAGCAGCATCAGGAAAAACTACGAACTCTTAAAGATGCATAAAATTCAATAAGTATTCAGGTCTCCAGCAGAAAATCGACAACCAATGAGGCCAGGGAATGATGATGTCGGCGTCAGGACGCCAGAAAAAAAAAATAAATAAATAAATAAATAAATAAATAAATAAATATATATATATATATATATATATATATATATATATATATATATATATATATATATATATACCCTAGCCGAGCCTCAGGTACAGGGCGGGTCGCAGGTGGCGGATAGCGAACGATCCATCAGATATGGTGGACAGCTGCGAATAAGGGGAAACCCAAATAAGCAGTCCCGGACCGAGGCGGCAGCATCACGAGGGTATGGGAGGATGACTTTTGGCAAGGGTCACACTCATTCAAAAACCACAGAACCCGAAGACGTTGCTGTGTCATGGCGAGTAAGTGCCGCCATTACAATAAGCACTGTCAACACCCAAATCCAGGACGCGTCTGAAGTGGGAACCATCGGCATCCTGGTCAGCGTCTGTTCACACAATGTGCGGCTGGTCATAATGCGCCAGGAACTAACAATCCCTGGTTCTAAACACCCAGTGGAAACACTGGACCAACTTGGTTACAAGCAAGTATGACTCGTGCAAGTAGTAACAACATTACCCCAGGTGGTAACCAATCCACCCATCAACAGATGGCAACCAGGAATTCGGATTCTGGGGAACCTGGACTTACACGATTACATCAGAGAAAGTCAGAGCTCTCTGGCAAACTTCCACTTAAAACACCTACATACATTGGAACTTTTAACATAAATACATTAATCCAACCAGGAAAACTTCTAAACCTTACAACAGAACTTGAAAAGCAAAAGATAGTAATACTAGCTTTACAGGAGACACGTTTTACAGATGAAGAAACATCAGATTATGGCAACTATCGCATCTTTAAGAGCAAGACGGAAAAACGAATCGGAAGAGGAGCCCCCCATCTCGGGATGGCGTTTATCATACACAAGAGCGTGCTCAGCTCCATCAAGGAAGTTACTCCCGTAAATAATAGGATAATGACGATGCGCTTACAATGTGCCAACAAAACATACACAATGGTTAATGTTCATGCTCCCACAAACGGAGACAACAAGAAAAACCCCATAGAAACAGAAAAGTTCTGGGAAAATTTGGAGAATATAATGGCCAAGATTCCAAAAGATGATACAAAAGTTCTACTCGGCGATTTTAATGCCCAAATTGGTAGAGAGAAAATCCACCAAAAAACCGTAGGCAAATATCCTGCACATGAATTTACCAATAAAAATGGTACAAGGCTCGTCGAACTATGTAAGCAGAATAACCTGAAGATAATGTCAACATCTCTAAGAAAATGTCCAAGAAAACAAAAGACATGGAGATCTCCTATACAACAAATTGGCGAGTTTCAAATAGATCATGTGGCGATTTCATACCCAGTACAAAAAGAAATTTACGACGTCCAAGTACGCAGAGGAGCAAACATGGATTCAGACCATTACCTAACTAGAATTAAAATCAAGTTTACAGCACGAAGAAGTCATCAGAAGAAAACAGAAAGACAGAAATATGACACCAAGAAGATTAAAGAATCTGAAGTAAAAGAAGAATGGGAGAAGGAAAAGGCAAACACATGGGAAGAATTTCATTCTAAAATCACGCGAATAGCTAAGGAAACTATTCCCTTGAAAAAGATATTCAAACACCCTTGGTGGGATTCAGACTGTGAAATTGCATTGGAAAGGAGAAAAAAGGCATTTCAAGAATATAATAGTAAAAAATCACAAGAAAGTCTACATTTATTTAACGAGGTTAGAAAACAGGTTTCAAAATCTATTAGGCAAGCAAACAGGAAGTACACAAAGGCACAACTGGATGCCATAGAAGAAAATTTCCAAAACTATAATACAAGAGACTTCTATAGAACTTTCGCAGATAAAATACGAGGATATATCCATCAAAATTTATGTTTCAGAAAACCAGATGGTAAATTAGCCCTAACAAACCAGGAAAACTGTCAAGTATTGGCTCAATATTTTTCTAACCTACTAAATTGCCCAGAACCTAGTTTAAGGTTTCGCAAAGAAATCAGTGCCAACGCTCAACCGGATTCATTACCACCAACACAGGAAGAAATCAAATGTCACATTAAAAACTTAAAAAATAATAGAACATCTGGCGAAGATGGCATTGTTGCAGAGCTATTAAAAAACCTAGGACCAAAGACGTTGCAAGAGCTCACAAAAATAATAACAAAAATATGGGAAACAGAAAAATTACCAGAGGATTGGAAATGTGCCCTTATTCACCCGTTACATAAAAAAGGAGACAGAACAAATGTCAATAACTACAGGGGAATCTCACTTTTACAAGTCACCTACAAAATTCTCTCAACATGCCTGCTGAAAAGAACACAAGAGCAGCTGGAACGCCAAATTGGTGATTATCAAGCAGGCATCCGCCCCAGTCGCTCATCCATAGAACAAATATTTAATTTAAAGACAATATTAAAACACAAAGCAATTAGAAATGCCCCCATAATTTGTACATTTGTAGATTTTAAGAAAGCCTATGACTCAACTGACCGGCAATCTTTGTTTAACATTTTAGAGGAACTTGGACTTGACTCCAAAACACTAAGGCTTATCAAAGATTCACTGACAGACACTGTATCTAAAGTTAAATCCAGGGGAGAAATCTCTGAACCTTTTCTCATAAAAACTGGAGTACGTCAAGGTGACGCGCTATCTCAACTTCTGTTTAATATAGTCCTGGATAAAGTCATTAAGGAATGAGAAAAAGAATTAAAAAATCAATCCTACTGGAAACCAATCCATCTTGGTAGAACCAAAGACAACGTGGAGATATCTTGTTTAGCATTCGCGGACGACTTGGCCATACTTGCAGATGATGAAGAAATCGCCGCCAAACAAATAGAGATCCTTAAGGAATGCGCGGATAAAGTAGGTTTACAAATTTCTTTTCAAAAGACAGAATTTTTCTGTACGAAATTCCATATACACAGTTTGAACACAAAATATGGAAAAATAAATAGAGTAAAACATTTTAAATACCTAGGTGAAATTTTGGAGCCAACCGGAGGAGAAAAAGTTGCACAGAAGATCAGACAACAGAAAATGAAGAGAGCTTATGGTATGACACATGAAATATACAATAAAAAATGCATCTCCTCGAACACAAAAATCAGACACTACTGCGCAGTAATTAAGCCAGCAGCACTATATGCTAGTGAAACGCTCGCACTCCACACAAAATGTGATTTAGAAAAAATACTAAAAGAAGAACGCAAAATTATGAGAAAGATTTTAGGTCCAAAATTAACAGAAGAAGGATACCGGATACAATCAAGAAGAACCACAGAAACTATATCAAACCTGGCAGCAGACATAAGAAGGCGAAGATTAAAATTTTATGGACATGTCACTAGACTTCCCCCCACACGACTCACCAACAGAATTCTCACTTACATAGAAAAAGTCAAATCAACAACACCATGGATTAGCCAAGTAAAATTAGATTTACAAAAAGCAAATATTGAACTTAAAGATGTCAAAGGTAGAAAAACTTTTAGAAATAAGGTGGAAAAGTGGATTGTATTGTCGGAGAAGGAAGCACTAAAGAGACCAGGAACAAAATGGACAGAAGAAAGAAAAAGAAAACATGGAGAACGAATGAAAGAAGTATGGAAGAAACGACGTCAGAAAGCTTTGCGTGATCCTTCTGGGTCCATTCGCGATAAGTAAGTAAATATATATATATATATATATATATATATATATATATATATATATATATATATATATATATATATATATAGAATATTGTGTGAGTATGGGCAGTGTTATGTCGGACATAAAGTACTGAACAGCGCCAGGTTGAGAAAAAGAGTTCTTTCCACCTAGGTTATCCTGAGAAATCAGCGGTAGCAACACATGCTGTGTAAAACTGACAACGAATTGCATTCGACGGGACATCGATTATTAATGGGATAAATTGTTTCTGAAACAGCGTTATAAAAGAAGCGATCGGGATGAACATTTCTGAAAACTTTGCCAATAAAGACGACGGACTGCAGTTAAGCTGAGATTCGAACTAGGCCAAGGGATGGTTGAAGCCGGCGTAGTAGTCTTGCAAACAAAAGGTTGCCCTTTGTGGCGATGGATGGGTAGCAGCGACTTCACACGCAACAGCGTGGTTTGAGGACAGCAGCAGCAACCACAGGACAGTAAACGCCTGACCATGACCCAGCAGCACTGGCTGAGAATTCGTAGAATTTTTAACCACGCTACACGGTTGGACTCTCTAGCGAGTTTTATCAGTAATACCACGTAGATTTAAACAGAGATCATCTGTGAGGATCAAGAGGCTTCATGCGAGGAAACAACATTGTGGATGTGCAGCATGCCCTTGTAATTGTATAAAGACACTTTCCTGGATACTTCCCCCCCAATTGAATTGGCACCAAGCGCTCGCAACTAGTGAATTATATAAGGTGCCTGGCCTGGTATTTGCCTTTTAACATGAGCATTGTATGACTTCATTCTGATTTAACATATGAAGAAATTACACGAGACAGGTTGACCTGGTGTAATAAATGAGAAGGAATAAAAGAAATACAACCGAAAAGATGATTCTCTTTAACGGGCAACTGGTGAATACTGTGCCTTGCGTCTTTATGGGCATCTAACACATTGCAAAGAAATTGAAGAAAGCGGAAGAAGAATGCGCAGCTAGGAAAGCGGGCGTTTTCTGTATTACCGTGTTCATAGCGTGGCAGGTGTGGCGGTGGAGTCAGCTGACAGCGTGCGGCTGCATCAAGACTCTGCCGGTGACGTAGTTTATAGAGTCTAACATGCCCTACGCTGAAAATAGTGACCGAAATCTGCTACTGGATGTCATCATTACTGGACGACGATAAGCGTCCATCTGCAAGTGCAGACCTACGTGAAACTGCATCAAACAAAGCTCAAAACAGTTCTAACAGTACTACCATCATTGGACATGTAGCAAATCAAAATGTGATCCTGAGTTGAGCTGTTGATAACGCGCACAGTGAGTGAGGCTCGCCTACTTGGATCTAACAAACTTTGCTCTCTACGCTGTTTGCGACCAATGCAAAAGTGCATCGTCCCATGACAAGCGATAAGAGCGTCCTTGCTACTTATCGGAAGCAGTCAAGAGTGAACTACCGCTTCCTCAGAAGCAATATTCGGAATACCCAATACTAGAGCGCTCCTCGCACCTGGAGAGAGAGAGCCGCTCCCCTCCAGCGTCTTGCCTCCACCCTTCCGCAAATTACGTGTCTCATACTATTTTTCAAAGCGAACATTAGATTCTTGCCAATGAAGAAGTCCCTTTCAAAATTTCCCCCCTCCTTGGTGTCGCATTCCGCGAGGAAAATAGAGCGATACTCTGTTTTTTTCTTTCCTCGGGCACACGTCCCAATGTCCACGGCTTCCCTTGGCAGCGCGTTGATGTATGCAGCGTCTTCGCCTGTCGCTAATCCTCTGAGGCCTGCCCCCTGTGAAGCGTGCCGACATGGGCGCGCGACCGCCGCTCGCCCATGGGCGCACTATCTGTGTCCACCTGGTCGCCGGGATTCCCAGCTAGGAATGCATCAGAAAAATTCCTTTCATGCACAAAGTGTACCAAGTTTGCAAAGACAAGGATCATAGCCCTTTACCGATGCTTAATGACACAACAATTCACCTTCATCACACTACATATATTGCAATAGACTAATGACTGATTTTAAAAGAAGTTGTCTCCTTTAATTATAAACATGAAAAGCTATGACGCTTTTCAATCCGTTTTAAAGATTGCACTGAAATTGTCTCATAACATTTCAGATACAATATGATGAGAGTGAGAAGTTCGGACATACATTGCAACTATATTTTTCAAATTCTGATAGCAGTACGAGGGGCGTTCAGTAGGTAATGCAACTCATTTGTTTCTGAAAGCAAGTTGGCTTCATTCAGGGTTCCAATACGCCATATTATTTCCCACCTTTTGGCTAAAATTCCAATTTTTCATCATAATCTCTGTTCAGAGCGTAGTCTTAATGTGCGTTGTCCAAGGCGCGGCATCTGCTTGCATAGCCGTAGTTGCGATACCATCGGCAGCGGCATGGAGCTCCGGCGCGACGAAATGGGGATTTTCCCATACGATCGTTTCATGAGTGTGTCGTAATTATCAGGAAATCATTAAAACTTCAAATCTACGACATTGCTGAGGCCGGAAAAAGAGTTCGTAAGAACGGGACCAACGATGACCAAAGAGACCCGTTCACTCTTCCGTAAATTGCTGCACATTTCAATGCTGACCCTTCAACAAGTGTCAGTGTGCAAACCGTTTGACGGAACATCATTGACACGAGCTGTAGGAGCCGAAGGCCCACTCGTGTACCCTTGGTGACTGCCCGACACGAAACCTTACACATCGCCTGGACCCGTCAACACCGACATTGGACTGCTGATGACTGGAAACATGTTGTCTCGTCGGACGAGTCCGGTTTCAAATCGCATAGAACAGATGGACGTGCACAGATATGGAGAAAACCTCATTAATCCATGGACGGTGTATGTCAGTACTGGACTGTTGAACCTGGTGGAGGCTCTCTCCCTGTGTGGGGCGTGTGCAATTGGAGTAACATGGGACTCCTGATACGTCTAGATACGACGCTGACAGGTGACACGTACGTAAGCATCCGGTCTGATCACCTGCATCCATTCATGTCCACTGTGCATTCTGACGGACTTGGGGCAATTCCACAAGAACAATGCGACGCACCACACGTCCAGAATTGCTACAAAGTGGCTTCAGGAACACTCTTCTGCGTTTAAACACTACCGTTGGCCACCAAACCCCTAGAAATGCACATTATTGAGCATATCTGGGATGCCTGTTCAGAAGAGATCTGCACGAGTGGGCGTTCAGCTACGAAAACTCGTGTCAATGATGTTCCGTTAAACGGTTTCACGCTGACACTTGTTGGTGGCTCAGCATTGAAATCTGCAGACAGCCCTGCAGGACTCATGGTGTCAATTCCCTCCAGCATTACTTCAGACATTAGTCGAGTCCATGCCATGTCGTGTTGCGCGCTTCTGCGTGCTGGTGGGGACAGGTATACCAATTTCTTTGGCTCTTCAGTGTATTTTATTGCAAAAAGAAAATGACATGGTAACATTATCGTGTCTCCTCAACTTGATGATGATGATGAAGAAAAGAACATTATTAGTGGCTTTTCGGGACATAACAGCGATAGTTGTGGTAACATTTTGATTGACTGGCGCCTTGTAATCGACGACATGGAATTCAGACTTCATTTTAGGTTACTTTGCGCATATTTTACATCTTACAGAAAAAAGTGCAACTCGTTCAAGAAACCTATCAGTTCAGCTGAAAAACAGGCAGTGACGCTTATTTCCTTCAGTAATGCAAGAAGTTGTGGCCGAAAGTAATTAAAATATTTTTTTGTGTTTTTCACAGCTTAAGAGTTTAAGAACTCGTAACGTTTTAACACATCATGGAACGTTAAGTAATTCCTCATTTATTACTAACAGCGAATGTTTTCCGATGGTAATTGAACCCCTTCCTGCTACATGCTGTTACATTTCTCCTTTAAGGTGAAAATAGCGAAACGTTTGGAAAATAGCTATTTATTAAGACTGCTGCATATCATGTAGGTAATAACTCCTGCAAAATTACTGAATCACTTTGATAAAAGCTCTCATTTAACCTCCCACTATTGACAGGTTTACAGCAGCGAAGAGAGGGAGAAATTGATATAAACTGTATTCATTAAATGGCGAGATGCTTCTAAGAAACTTACAAAATGCAGTAAAAAATTAAAAACACTTTAATTTTATTTTAAAAGGAAATACATCATGCCCCGACGATAACCATTCTCAAATTTATATCTGTCACTTAATTCCTAAATTCCATACGCTTTTTTGGCTCAACTAAAACAGTGCGATGGGGTGTGCCCATAGCAGCACCCGTCTTCAGTATATACTTTCCTCCGTAGGCGCCTCTAGCTAATTTATTTTCAATTCTGCGGATGCTTTCTTGTTTTCAGTCTGTCTTTTTTTTTTTCGACTAAGAGATACATCTTGTCCTAAACACTCATTTTCTTCCTCTTAGGTAAACCTGTGGCATGGCATCAAGACTTTCGTTTACCTTCGCGGAAGTTGTATGTCCATCTGAAACAGGTAATGAAGCTTGTGTCTTTCTCTCATCTCAGGCCCTCCTAGGTTAAGTAATATGGATACAGCTTCGGCCTGTCTCTGGAATCAGTCACGATATTTGAAACAATACTGTCGGTTTTTTCTTCCGACTCAATCAAATACTGGAGACAGCTCTACAACAAAATATTTGCTATTTTATTTCGTCAAATGATTCGATGTAATGCTCGCAGAAATTTTAGGGACACATTTAAATGTGTCCCCTAAGCAACAGTATTTCAGTTAGTGATTTGCATAACGTAATTAGAGATCTGAATTACGAGTTTATAGCTAAAATTTCACTGCCCTAGTTCTAATCCCTTTGGAGATTTAACGTTCCAGCTTTTTGTAAGCAAAGCTAAAAAAATTGTTTTCCGACCGAAATGTTTTCTGTTTCTAAAACTGCTAGCTCTACCGCTATTAAATTTCATTAAATGCTGCTTCATTACAACATAGCAGTTACAAGAGTAGTAATAAAACATGAGGAAAATAGTTCCTACTGACTTAGTTACTTCTCAACAAAACTGTTTTTAAAGTACACTGTAGGAAAAAATTGCCGGCCGAAGTGGCCGTGCGGTTAAAGGCGCTGCAGTCTGGAACCGCAAGACCGCTACGGTCGCTGGTTCGAATCCTGCCTCGGGCATGGATGTTTGTGATGTCCTTAGGTTAGTTAGGTTTAACTAGTTCTAAGTTCTAGGGGACTAATGACCTCAGAAGTTGAGTCCCATAGTGCTCAGGGCCATTTGAACCATTTGTAGGAAAAATTACTTCCAACCGCAAGTTTTCTTGAAAATATTTTATAACGTTATTAGTAGTTTGGCTCTTCAGCTAATCCTCACGTAAAGCAGGGTATTTCAGGAAGACGCATGTGTTAAAGAGGTCAACGCTATCATGCGACGATGGGCTCAGGCCCAAAACTGGTAATGGCATAATAAATTCATTTCACGAACACTTGTGGCTTGTTGAGTATTTCTTACAGTGTAGTTTATGAGAACAGTTGTTGAGATTATTTTTCCACAGTGAATTCCGTGGCAGAATTTGTCAGCTTCGCTCCACGATAACAACCGATTGCAAACACATAAATGAATACTGGCCAAGCATTTTTTAATGAATCAGCAGTCAAAATAGATGTAACTGTTGTCAATCGTGAGTTATTGCAGAAAGAAACTGACTGATTCTGCCATCGAATTTATCGGGCAAAAATTTTGTCCGAGAGGCGATGAAATGAGTAGTTAGTATTTGTATGATTTCTATGCTAAAGTAAAACAGCAGGAAAAATGTAATAGCTGTTGGAGTAGCAGTTTTCGAGAAAGGAAGCATTTTAGTCAGAAAAACAGATTTTTCAAATGGTTCAAATGACCCTGAGCGCAATGGGACTTAACATATGAGGTCATCAGTCTCCTAGAACTTAGAACTACTTAAACCTAACTAACCTAAAGACATCACACACATCCATGCCCGAGGCAGGATTCGTACCTGCGACCGTAGCAGCTGCGCGGTTCTGGACTGAAGCGTCTAGAACCGCACGGCCACTGCAGCCGGCTTACATAATGATGATAACCGCAGAAACGGCGGTCTCGTGCAAAATAACACCGGAATCAACTGACAGAACAATAACGGTAGTTCAAAATTTAGTTTTAGTGGTAATAACTACCAAGCTGCCATAACCACAATCGAAACTACCAGGACGGTACGAACAATAACTATAATAGAAAAACGTTTTTGGCAACAAAAACTGTGATAACTATGTGAGGACTGCAAATGGGTTGTGGCCGAATCCTGGAACCTGGCTGGATGAAAAATACAGCATCGCCACAACCGGAGCCACAAAACATTACATTAATTGGATGACGGCGATACCGATGACATACAGCAGTCAACAACAACATAGGCAGTCGCTACAAACATGTGCATCAGTGAATCAGATGCTGTCACACAGTGTGGATGTGACGGAAGCAGACCAAAGTTCATATTCACAGGCGTCAATCTATGGGCGAAGTTTGGTGGCTTTCGCCAGTCGGTTGCGGCACAGAATGAAGGCACAACGCAATCACGCTTGGACGTGTTGCGATAAAACAACAGAGAAGATCTGAGGCAGGAGTTGCCTCAGGAAACGCCGAATTATATGAAATACCAAGTTGAATCCCCCATGAACCATGGAGCTTGCCGTTGGTGGGGAGGCTTGCGTGCCTCAACAATACAGATAGACGTACCGTAGGTGCAACCAAAACGGAGGGGTATCTGTTGAGAGGCCAAACAAACGTCTGGTTCCTGAAGAGGGGCAGCAACCTTTTCAGTAGTTGCAGGGGCAACAGTCTGGATGATTGACTGATCTGGCCTTGTAACACTAACCAAAACGGCCTTGCAGTTTTGGTACTGCGAACGGCTGCAAGCAAGGGGAAACTACAGCCGTAATTTTTTCCCGTGGGCATGCAGCTATACTGTATGATTAAATGATGATGGCGTCCTCTGGGTAAAGTATTCTGGAGGTAATATAGTCTCCCATTTGGATCTCCGGCCAGGGAATACTCAAGAGGACATAGTTATCAGGAGAAAGAAAACTGGCGTTCTACGGAGCGTCGAAAGTCAGATCCCTTAATCGGGCAGGTAGGTTAGAAAATAAAAAGGGAATAGGGATAGGTTAGAATTACATATAGTGGGAATTAGTGAAGTTCGGCGGCAGGAGGAACAAGACCTTTGGTCAGGTGAATACAGGGTTATAAATACAAAATCAAATAGGGGTAATGCAGGAGTAGGTTTAATAATGAATAACAAAAATTGGTGTGCGGGTAAGCTACTACAAACAGCATAGTGAACGCATTATTGTGGCCAGGATAGACACGACGCCCACGCCTACTACAGTAATACAAGTTTATATACTAACTAGCTCTGCAGATGATGAAGAAATTAATGAAATACGTGATGAGATAAAAGAAATTATTCATGGAGTGAACTCAGACGAAAATTTAATAGTCATGGGTGACTGGAATTCGAGAGTATAAAAAGGGAGAGAAGGAAACATAGAAGGTGAATATGGATTAGGGGTAAGAAATGAAAGAGGATGCCGTCGGGTAGAATTTTGCACAGAGCATAACTTAATCATAGCTAACACTTGGTTCATGAGTCATAACGGAAGGTTGTACACATGGAAGAATCCTGGAAATACTAAAAGTTTTCAGATAGATTATACAATGGTAAGACAGAGATTTAGGAACCAGATTTTAAAATGTAAGACATTTCCAGGGGCAGATGTGGACTCTGGCCACAATCTATTGGTTATGAACTGTAGATTAAAACTGAAGAAACTGCAGAAAGGTGGGAATTTAAGGAGCTGGGACCTGGATAAAATGAAAGAACCAGAGGTTTTACAGAGTTTCAGGTAGAGCATAAGGGAACTATTAACCGCAATGGGTGAAAGAAATACAGCAGAAGAAGAATGGGTTTCTTTGAGGAATGAAATAGTGAAGGCAGTAAAGGATCAAGTAGGTAAAAAGACGAGAGCTAGTAGAAATCCTTGGGTAACAGAAGAGATACTGAATTTAATTGATGAAAGGAGAAAATACAAAAATGCAGCAAGTGAAGCAGGCAAAAAGGAATACAAACGTCTCAAAAATGAGATAGACAGGAAGTGCATAATGGCTAAGCAGGGATGGCTAGAGGACAAATGTGAAGATGTAGAGGCTTATCTCATGAGGGGTAAGATAGATACTGCCTACAGGAAAATTAAGGAGAAGTTTGAAGAAAAGAGAACCACTTGCATGAATATCAAGAGCTCAGATGGAAACTCAGTTCTAAGCACAGAAGGGAAAGCAGAAAGGTGGAAGGAGTATAGAGATGTTCTATACAGGGACGATGTTCTTGAGGCCAATATTATGGAAATCGAGGAGGAGGTAGATGAAGATGAAATGGGAGATATGGTACTGAGTGAAGAGTTTGACAGAGCACTGAAAGGCCTAAGTCGAAACAAGGCCCCGGGAGTAGACAACATTCCATTAGAACTACTGACAGCCTTGGGAGAGCCAGTCCTGACAAAACTCTACCATCTGGTGAGCAAGATGTACGAGGCAGGCGCATCCAGGTTCGTCGTCGAGTACACCATCGCAGGCGCTCCTGTCTGTGATGCAGCGTAAAGGGTAATCGTAGCCACGGTCTCCGAGCTGATAGTCCATGCTGCTGCAAACGTCGTCGAACTGTTTTTGCAGATGGTTGTTGTCTTGCAAGCGTCCCCATCTGTTGGCTCAGGGACCAAGACGTGGCTGCACGGTTCGTTACATCCATCTGGATAAGATGCCTGTCATCTCGACTGCTACTGATACGAGGCCGTTGGGATCCAGCACGGCGTTCCGTATTACCCTCCTGAACCCACCGATTCCATATTCTGCCAACAGTCATTGGATCTCGACCAACGCGAGTAGCAATGTCCCGATACGATAAACCGCAATCGCGATAGACTACAATCCGACTTTTGTCAAAGTCGGAAAAAGTGATGGTACGCGGTTCTCCTCCTTACACGAGGCATCACAACAGCGTTTCACCAGGCAACGCCGGTTAACTGCTGTTTGTGTAGAAGAAATCGGTTGGAAACTTTCCTAATGTCATCACGTTGTAGGTGTCCACCGGCGCTAACCTTGTGTGAATGCCCTGGAAAGCTAATCATTTGCATATCACAGCATCTTCTTCCTCTCGGTTAAATTTCGCGTCTCTAGCACGTCATCTTCGTGGTGTAGCAATTTTAATGGCCAGTAGTGTATATACTGACATTCGGGAAAGAATACAGCAATACACGAATTTAATTTGTTCAACACACGTAGAGCAACGTAGTCCGAAGGTTTCAGAGTGGTTTTAATCCTGCGTTTGCCACAATCCCGTATCCCAAATGGGGGCGCTTAGACAAATATAGTCCCGAGAAGTCTACGAAGTATTTTCCGGACTGCATCTACCATGACCACACATCATGTTCGCCTCCGTAGCGTAGTGGTAGCGTTATCGCCTACCACGGATTCGATTCCCGGCAGAGGAATGTATGTTGTGTGTCCTTCATCATCATTTTCATCATTATTGACGCGCAAGTCGCCGATGTGGCGTCAACTAAAACAACATGCAATACGGCGGCCGAACTTCCCTGAATGCGGCCTCCCGGACAACCATGCCATATGATCATTTCATTTCATTTCACCACACATCATGTACCAGTAGTAATCACAGCAATAATACAAATAATTTCTGCGATGACTGAGCAGCTGCCTTACAATAATTGAAATACAAAATGTATGTAACCTTGCAACCTCAACTGCTGATTTGAGGTGGCATTATCTGCGGCTGACGTACGCCGCTGGTGGTCATGGAATGTGCCGTAATAGCTGTACGTTACGTGAATGCCATCCTCCGACTGACAGTGCAACCATATCGGCAGCATATTAGCGAGGCATTTGCCTTCATGGACAACTATTCGCGCCCCCATCGGGCACGTCCTGTGAATGACTTCCTTCAGAATAACGTCATCGTCCGATTAGGTTGGCCAGGATGTTATCCAGACACGAACGCTATCAATCATGCCTGGGATATACTGAAAAGGGCTGTTTAAGCACGACGTGACCCACCATCTATTCTGAGGGATCTACGCCGAATTGCCGTTGCGGAGTGGGACAATGTGGACCAACAGTGCCTTGATGAACTTGTGGATAGTATGCCACGACGAATTCAGGCATGCATCAATGCAAGAGGTCTTTCTACTGGGCATTACAGGTACCAGTGTGTACAGAAATCTGGACCACCACCTTTGAAGGTCTCGCTGTATGGTAACAACATGCAATGTGTGGTTTTCATTAGCAATAAAAAGGGCGGAAATGATGTTAATGTTGATCTCTGATCCAATTTTCTGTACAGGTTCCGGAACTCTCGAAACCGAGGTAATGCAAAACTCTTTTCGATGTGTGTATTTTTTGGTAATTATGGCTCTTCTAGCCCAGATTGTATCGAAGTAACTAATTAAGATTATGCAATTATGAAAAGAGTGAAGAGTCTTCACATTATTTTCATTTTGTTATTCAAATTTTACCGTACTGGGCCACAAATATCGAGTACGTTGTTTCCAACGTGGGCACCATTACACTTTATTCAATTAAAACTATCAAACCAGTGTGCTACTAATAAATATACATATATACGAAACTCGAAGTTTTAACCCCTGGGCCGGCCGGAGTGGCCGAACGGTTCTAGGCGCTACAGTCAGGAACCGCGCGATCGCTACGGTCGCATGTTCGAATCATGCTTCGGGCATGGATATGTGTGATGTTCTTAGGTTAGTTTGGTTTAAGTAGTTCTAAGTTCTAGGGGACTGATGACCTCAGAAGTTAAGTCCCATAGTGCTCAGGGCCATTTGAACCATTTTTTTAACCCTTGAGACCAAAAGAGATCATGTTCATAAGTTGTTTTACCTTTGATGTGCAATAACGTAATTTCAATGCAAGAAAATAACTATAACCAATTATTTAGCACACCGAAGTTGTGGGTGTAATCAGTGTGTGTTAATATTTTTACAGTTTAAAAGACTGTAAGAAGATGTGTGATAAAAATAATTAACCATAATGTATTTAAAAGATATTTTCGTACATGTTAAAATGACGCTACACAAAGGTCTTTCATTCACGTTTACACACACACAGGGAATATATATAGTGCGGCCACCTGTTCGAGAAACAATAGGGGCTGAAGCTGGAATACTTCACGATGTCTCACAACAAATTCAACGTTTTTTCAACCGACGTTGGCGGAGGAGAAAATATGTCTCATTATTGAACTCCTTTATATATCTGTTTATTTTAGATACAGGGAAGTTGTATAAAACAACATATCTCCAGACTTCGTCATATTTCAAATCAACAAATAGGTCGTATTTCTCCTGAAATACTCCAGGTTGTAGTACACATGTTAGCTATGCTACTGAAATTCTAAAAAGTAGCTACGAGCAACACAGGGAGACAAAACGGGGAACACAGAGCAAGTGAAACAGTTCCTTGGAAAATCCCCACTGACGAGTATTCCCAGCTCGGTGACGTGACACGTGCTGTAGAATGCGGGAAAGGCGTGCGCGTCTTTGGCTGCGACAGGGGCGCCGCGGGCGGCGGATGCTACAAGCTCAGAGCTCCACTTCATATCTCATTCCCTTAGGTCTTTCCGCCTCTCGCTTCCTCGCGCTATGGATTTATGAACCCATCAAGGATGACGTTATTCCTCACAGTAAGAGAATATACGAAGACGAGGTTTCATATTCATGTTTTCCCCCGTGAGTGCTGCCTCGCTCGTCGTATTTGTCTTGACGTGGAGAAGAAACACTCTGACGTTTCGCAACTGCTTAGTCAGGCAATTTCTGTATTCTCAGCAGACTTGAGAATGTTGAACACATTTATCTGGATGTTTATCAACCAGTCTAGAGCACACTATCACCATTAACCCATAAAAAAGTAAATCACTGTCGTATACTATCAAGAAGGTTAGACATAAATTTATGCGCTGTCGATTGTGGTTTATTTCACAGCTTTTCTTCTGTTGTGCCATTTGCTAAGTCTGTTTCACATTCTCTCACTGATGGAGCACCGAATTATAATAATTTTGTATTCACGTTTTGTATGGAAGCTATGTACAGAGAGCTGAACAACATTCACGTATACCATCACAGTTGGGTCAAACGTAGTAATCGAACACATTTATAGACAACTTGCGCCAAGAGCCGTTGTGGTGTAGCTAGAACAATGTCATGACTACGTTTCCTCATCACGTTATTGTAATAGTGAGCGACTCCAGTTTGCCAGCTATAGAATGGGACGAGCAAATAGACAATCAACTCATGAGGAAGCATCGAACATACTGGACTTTTCTAATCAGTTTACGTACAGGAGCGGATCAGTGGCGATAAGGCTTTGATAACATCATTGACTTCGGGTGTTGTATGGAATGTTAAGAGAGGTAGGAAAACACTTATGTTTAGCAACAGTGACGAGATAACAGTTTGCAGAGCATATCAGTAGTCACCAAAAAATATTCATCCCTGAGGGCGAAGATATACAATATAATGGACTACATGGATAACATTTAACTCTGCTTGGACAAGAATCTTCCGATCAGCGCTGGGAAGGACACGTCGTACTTTAATAGTGTGTTAGAAAGCTGCTACAGAGGCAAAGAGAGCTTCATCACAGATTTTAGCGAAATCAAAACCTACCAGTCAAACAAAAACTTAACGAAGCGAAAATGAATTTGAAAGGAAAGTTTCGCTAACTAATCTGATGAGAAACCATAAAACGTTCTGGTCAAGTATAAGGCCGAAATACTGAGTTGGATCTTCCGAAACTTTGTTGGCCTGGAAGATCAGAATACGGTTCCTCCTTAGAATCATCGCACGAACACCGGAGTGACACATATTGAAATAAGTTATAACCTATTAGTAACCTCGACAACTGTTTGGTTTAATGACCCGTCATCGCTATTCTTCCCTATTTTACGGGAAAGGTGACTATTCCGTAAAATAATGCCAACCGACAGAATGCAAGCAAGATTACAACATGATAGCTATCGCTCTAATACGTATCGTTTACGATACCGACCGGAAAGAATTATCGTATGGAATTAATTAATTTACGGTAGTTAGCCATAATTTTGATATATAACTGAAGTATGTGAAATATGATCACAGGTAATGAATTACGGTTGCCAGCCCAAAAGTGAGCAAAAGTTAATAATTACAAATTATTCGACGGAAACCGCACCGCCAGCCGGGGTGGCCGAGCGGTTCTAGACGCTACAGCCTGGAACCGCGAGACCGCTGCGGTCGTAGGTTCGAATCCTGCCTCGGGCATGGATGTGTGTGATGTCCTTAGGTTAGTTAGGTTTAAGCAGTTCTAAGTTCTAGGAGACTGATGACCTCAGAAGTGAAGTCCCTAAGTACTCAGAGCCATTTGCACCATTTGAAATCGCACCTGTGCAGGTAGGCAGCAACAGAAGGGAAAAGGCACGTATGAAAAAATGCGTTTTATTTATGTAGTAGTCCACTGAAACTCTTTGTAACTGAGGATGCTTATTATTACTTACTAGTAACGCAAAACGCTACATTTACTGAGTAACATCACTCACTATAATGCCACCACTTCTTGTTTCGTGAAGTAAATACGTAATACCAATCACACTTTTATAATAAACATTACAACAGAAAATACTTTCACTATCTAACAACTAGCACTTTAGCAACACCAATGTTACGAAAATCAGAAAGATACGAAATATTGATTGCAAACACACAGAAAACTTTTAATAAGCACTTTTGTCGAAATTTAATAATCACTTGCCGGCCGGAGTGGCCGAGCGGTTCTAGGCGCTAGAGTCTAGAACCGCGCGAGCGCTACGGTCGCAGGTTCGAATCCTGCCTCGGGCATGGATGTGTGTAACGTCCTTAGGTTAGTTAGGTTTAAGTAGTTCTAAGTTCTAGGAGACTGATGACCTCAGCAGTTAAGTCCCATAGTGATCAGAGCCATTTGAAGCATTATATTCACCTAAAATTACGAACAATTTGAAGTTACTTTTACTTCGCACAGTTTGTTACTTAGTCGCTAATAGGTTGCAGTATGAACACTAAAATGCACAATGAGCTCAAGTTAATTATTACTGCACCTTTTTTAAGAACTGATTGATTATAAGTTAACTGGCCAAATCAAATAAATTTATATTGGTTGAAATCTGTTCTGTCTCTCACTTATGATTCCTTCGGTAATAATGGTGATGATTATTGACACAGGATAAAGACCAACAGTCTAATTCATTACTGTTTGACAAAAAAAAACACTTTAATGACCAAAGCATTGCATCTACGACGCTGGCAAGCCGTGTACAACACAAGTAAAGTAATGGCTTGATCTTATTTTGAGAC
Source organism: Schistocerca serialis cubense (assembly GCF_023864345.2). Classification (NCBI taxonomy): domain Eukaryota; kingdom Metazoa; phylum Arthropoda; class Insecta; order Orthoptera; family Acrididae; genus Schistocerca; species Schistocerca serialis. The sequence continues at coordinate 68,545,065 of NC_064644.1, forward strand.
GGGCTTCAAGTTGTGCGACGTAATATATTATGTGGCAATAATTAACGAGAATCGGTCCTTCAACAACGAGCAACTTCTTGTAGCTTTGGCCATGCGGTACTCTTCTTCCAACAATTAAATTAAGATTTCTTCTTGTGGTTTTGTACTGCAACTAGATATGCGCTCGACTTGCATTTTTTAAACACAGTTTCGACAATTCACCCTCCATCACGCCGTCGAGCGTCGCTATACTGCTTCTACGGTTCACCAACGATAACTTGCAGTGACAGCTGCCTCTCTCTCTCTGCAGGCGGTTGCGTCCAACGATATTACTGCAGTACTTGAAACACGTTCTATAGATTTTATACGACATGAAATTCCCTGACTTTGTCAGCATTTCTGCCACCAAGCTTTAGAATATTATTTTCCAATGATTTTTCATGATCCCAGTATAGTTTCATAAGTAGTGAACAGTGACAAAAGTAACAAACTGCATGCATATCGAAGACACAGCATCAAAATTACAGAAACAATTAATTAATAATTATGAGACACTGTGTTATTGTATTATAAAGTGATCGCGGGATGTAAAGAAACTACAATCGCTTAATAGTGGGATGGCATCTTGACCAGATGACATACCTGTAAGTTTTTTATCCTCACGTATTGTGACGTTTCTGGAGAACGAAAATCTCCTGCGTAAGAGGATTCCACAAATAGATCTTGCAGAACTCGGTTTGGGTTGTTCATGTATGAGATGCAAAGCTCCGTAAATATCAACGCGTAGGTGGATGCTATGTTCCTTGTCTTCAGTGAGGCATCTGATACAGTGTGGTTCACTGAAAATAAAAAATGCGAGCTCACCTAATATCGACCAAATTTGTGATTGGCTTCAGGGCCAGAACTCAAAGCATCGCTCTTAACTGAATGAAATCGACATATATAAACGTGCTTTCAGAAGCACCACAAGGAACTATAATAGGACCGTTAGCATTAGAATACACTCTACAAGACAGAAGAAGAGGGTATAACGAAGGAATTATCTGAATAGGACGGATATCGGTAGACGTGTTGTACATTAACAGAGAAATAAATTATTACAGTTTCTGAATTCAAGAGAAAAAACTTCACAATTATAGCAAGTCGATAGTGCATTGTTGCACCCTTGGCTCTAGTACAAGCCGTTATTCCGTTTGGCATCATTGATAGAGTTATTGGGTGTTCTCCTAACAGTTATCGTGACAAATGCAGTGCAACTGGTTCATTAGATCGTCAGAATCCGAGGTGGTTGGAGCGCCGTGGACACTGCTCATAATGCTCGAAACGTTGTCAGCTGGGGAGAGAGTCTTGCTGGCGAGTATTGGGTTTGGAAAGCACAAAAAAAGCAGTAGAAGCTCTCCCGTGTGACGAAGTTCTTAGTCAGTACAGAAAGAACTGTATTTCCGCCACTGGCAACGCCGTTGCTGACGGGAAGTTCCAGTTATAGCGGAAGTGTGTTACCTCCTTATGATTCGTTAATAATGAACTATTGAATGCGTTATACACTGAAGCACCAAAGAAACTGGTATAGGCATGCGTATCCAGATACAGATATATGTATGTTTTTGTTGTTGTGGTCTTCAGGGCTGAGACTGGTTTGATGCAGCTCTCCATGCTACTCTATCCTGTGCAAGCTTCTTCATCTCCCAGTACATACTACAACCTACGTCCTTTCTGAATCTGCTTAGTGTATTCATCTCTTCGTCTCCCTCTATGATTTTTACCTTCCACACTGCCCTCCAATGCTAAATTTGTGATTCCTTGATGCCTCAGAACATGTCCCACCAACCGGCCCCTTCTTCTTGTCATGTTGTGCCACAAACTCCTCTTCTCTCCAATTCTATTCAGTACCTCCTCATTAGTTATGTGATCTACCCATCTAATCGTCAACATTCTTCTGTAGCATCACATTTCCAAAGCTTCTATTCTCTTCTTGTCCAAACTATTTATCGTCCATGTTTCACTTCCATACATGGCTACACTCCATACAAATACTTACAGAAACGACTTCCTGACACTTAAATCTATACTCGATGTTAACAAATTTCTCTTCTTCAGAAACGCTTTTCTTGCCATTGCCAGTCTACATTTTATATCCTCTCGACTTCGATCATCATCAGTTATTTTGCTCCCCAAATAGCAAAACTCCTTTACTACTTTAAGTGTCTCATTTCCTAATCTAATTCCCTCAGCATCACCCGACTTAATTCGACCACATTCCATTATCCTCGTTTTGCTTTTGTTGATGTTCATCTTATATCCTCCTTTCAAGGTACTGTCCATTCCATTCAACTGCTCTTCCAAGTATTTTGCTCTTGACAGAATTAAAATGTCATCGGCGAAACTCCAAGTTTTTATTCCTAATCCATGGATTGTAATACCTACTCCGAATTTTTCCTTTGTTTCCTTTACTGCTTGCTCAATATACAGATTGAATAACAACGGGGAGGGGCTACAACCCTGTCTCACTCCCTTCATAACCGCTGCTTCCCTTTCATGTCCCCCGACTCTTATAACTGCCATCTGGTTTCTGTACAAATTGTTAATACCCTTTCGCTCCCTGTATTTTACCCCTGCCACCTTTAGAATTTGAAAGAGAGTATTCCAGTCAACATTGTCAAAAGCTTTCCCTAAGTCTACAAATGCTAGAAACGTGGGTTTGCCTTTACTTAATCTTTCTTCTAAGATAAGTCAATAGGTCAGTATTGCCTCACGTGTTCCAATATTTCTACGGAATGAAAACTGATCTTCCCCAAGGTTGGCTTCTAGTAGTTTTTCCATTCGTCTGTAAAGAATTCGCGTTAGTATTTTGCAGGTGTGGCTTATTAAACTGATTGTTCGGTAATTTTCACATCTGTCAACACCTGCTTTCTTAGGGATTGGAATTATTATATTCTTCTTGAAGTCTGAGGGTATTTCGCCTGTTTCATACATCTTGCTCACCAGATTGTAGAGTTTTGTCAGGACTGGCTCTCCCGAGGCCGTCAGTAGATCTAATGGAAGGTTGTCTACTCCCGGGGCCTTGTTTCGACTCAGATCTTTCAGTACTCTGTCAAACTCTTCACGCAGTATTGTATCTCCCATTTCGTCTTCATCTACATTCTCTTTCATTTCCAGAATATAGTCCCCAAGTACGTCGCCCTGGTATAGACCCTCTATATACTCCTTCCACCTTTCTGCTTTCCCTTCTTTGCTTAGAACTGGGTTTCCATCCGAGCTCTTGATATTCAAAAAAGTGGTTCTCTTTTCTCCAAAGGTCTCTTTAATTTTCCTGTAGGTAGTATCTATCTTATCCCTATTGAGATAAGCCTCCACATCCTTACATTTGTCCTCTAGCCATCCCTGCTTAGCCATTTTGCACTTCCTGTCGATCTCGTTTTTGAGACGGCTTCATTTACTGCATTTTTATATTTTCTCCTTTAATCAATTAACTTCAATATTTCTTCTGTTACCCAAGGATTTCTACTAGCCCTCGTCTTTTTACCTACTTGATCCTCCGCTGCCTTCACTACTTCATCCCTCAGAGCTACCCATTCTTCTTCTACTGTATTTCTTTCCCCCATTTGTGACAATTGTTCCCTTATGCTCTCCCTGAAACTCTGTACAACCCCTGGTTTAATCAGTTTGTCCAGATCCCATCTCCTTAAAGTCCCACCTTTTTGCAGTTTCTTCAGTTTTAATCTACATCTCATAACCAATAGATTGTGGTCAGAGTACACATTTGCCTCTGGAAATGTCTTACAATTTAAAACCCGGTTCCTAAATCTCAATCTTATCATTCTATAATCTATCTGATACCTTCTAGTATTTCCAGGATTCTTCCATGTGTACAACCTTCCATTATGAGTCATAAACCAAATGTTAGCTATGTTTAAGTTATACTCTGTGCAAAATTCTACCAGACGGCTTCCTCTTTTATTTCTTACCCCTAATCCATATTCACCTTCTATGTTTCCTTCTCTCCCTTTTCCTACTCTCGAATTCCAGTCACCCATGACCATTAAATTTTCGTCTCGTTCACTACCTGAATAATTTCATTTATCTCATCATACTTTTCATCAATTTCTTCATCATCTGCAGAGCTAGTTGACATATAAACTTGTACTATTGTAGTAGGTGTGGGCGTCGTGTCTATCTTGGCCGCAATAATGCGTTCACTATGCTGTCTGTAGTGGCTTACCCGCACTCCTATTTTTTTATTCATTATTAAACCTACTCCTGCAATACCCCTATTTGATTTTGTATTTATAACCCTGTAGTCACCTGACCAAAAGTTTTGTTCCTCCTGCCACCGAACTTCACTAATTCCCACTATTTCTAACTTTAATCTATCCATTTCCCTTTTTAAGTTTTCTAACCTACCTGCCCGATTAAGGAACCTGACATTCCACCATTCCACGCTTCGATCCGCAGAACGCCAGTTTTCTTTCTCCTGATAACAACGTCCTCTTTAGTAGTCCCCGTCCGGAGATCCGAACGGGGGACTATTTTACCTCTGGAATATTTTACCCAAGAGGACGCCATCATCATTTAACCATACAGTAAAGCTGCATGCCCTCGGGAAAATTTTCCCCTTGCTTTCAGCCGTTCACAGTACCAGCACAGCAAGGCCGTTTTGGTTAGTGTTACAAGGCCAGATCAGTCAATCGTTTGTCTGGCCTCTCAACAGATGCCCCTCCGTTGTGGTTGCACGTACGGTACGGCCATCTGTATCGCTGAGGCAAGGTCCATTGTTAATGAGGTGGAGATATATGTAAACAGGCAGAATACGGCGCTGCGGTCGGCAACGAATTTATAAGATCACAAGCGGCTGGCGCAGTTGTTAAATCGGTTACTGCTGCTACAATGGTAGGTTACCAAGACATAAGGGAGTTTGAACGTAGTGTTATAGTCAACTCACGAGTGATGGGTCACAGTATCTTCGAGGTAGCGGAGAGGTTTGGATTTTGCCGTACGGCTATTTCACGAGTGTGCCGTGGATTACAGGACTCCGGTAAAAACATCAAATCTCCGACATCACTGCAGCCGGAAAAAGAACCTAGAAGAACGGGACCAAAGACGTCTGATGAAAATCGTTCATCGTGACAGAAGTGCAACCCTTCCGCAAACTGCTGCAGATTTCAATGCTGGGCCATCAAGTGTCAGTGTGCGAACCATTCAACAAACCACGGGCTTTCGGAGCCGAAGGCCCACTCGTGCACCCTTGCTGACTGCATGACACGAAGATTTACGCCTCACCTGGGGCCCGTCAACACAGAAATTGGACTGTTGATGACTGGAAACATGTTGCCTTGTTGGACGTGTCTCGTTCCAATTTGTATCGAGCGGATGGGCGTGTACAACTTCATGAATCCATGGATCCTGCATGTCAACAGAGGAGTGTTCAAGCTGGTGGAGGCTCTGTAATGGTGAGGCGTGTGTGCAGCTGCAGTGATATGCGACCCCTTATACGTCTAGATACGACTCTGACAGGTGACAAGGCCGTAAGCATCCTGTCTGATCACTTGCATCCATTCATATGCATTGTGCATTCCGACGGACTTCGGCAATTCCAGCAGGTCAATGCGACATCCCACACGTCCAAAATTCTTACAGAGCGGCTCCGGGAACACTCTTCTGAGTTTATACACCTCAGCTGGCCACCAGACTCCCCACACGTGAATGTTATTGAGCATATCTGGGATGCCTTGCAACGTGCGGTTTATAAGGGATCTCCACCCCGTCGCATTCTAACGGATTTAAAGAGAGCCTTGCTGGATTCATGGTGTCAATTCCCTCCAGCACTACTTCAGACATTAGTCGAATCCACTCCACGTTGTGTTGGGGCACTTCTACGTGCTCGCTAGGGCCCTACACGATATTCGGCACATGTACCAGTTTCTTTGATTCTTTAGTGTATAAACACAGATTTCCTCAAGTTATCTAAGGTTTGAAGCCTATTTAAAGTATGAAGATCATTATCTTTGTCGACAAAAAAATCAATGGCAGTGTTTCAGTTCTTTGATCTCCCTTTGAAATGAGAAATTAGAAAACACTGACATTATAACACAACATGTAACGATCGAATAATATTGTTGTACTGTAGCTGGACGAGTGTCACACGTGAAAATTGTTTAGACAATCGAAATGTAAAATGAATTGTTTACCCAAGCAAGTTGAAAAGAGGATACCAGCGTCGACAGCAGATAAAGTGTTTTATCCTCTCAGTATAGAATTAAGTTGAATGTGCCCTTCTATAGATGGGTCTGAAGGCACTCAAAAGCGGGCAATGGCAGTGAAATAAATGAAAAAAACAGTTAATATTTAATGGTTGCCGTAACTTCACTGTCCATATTTCTACACAAATTTTGCTACTTTATTTGTTTTATTAAGTATACACATATGACTCATAAAATCCTACAACAGAACTACATTCATTGTCACAGAGTGAAACATACGATTACAGTATCATTTAGACTAATATACAGGATGTTACAGAACTACATTTAACAAATTTGGAAGACGGTAGAGGATGAAAGTTGGTGAGTCAGATCGCTGGTTGATCATCAGCGATCGGCGTGTTATCTTTGGCGCGTCCCAGGGCATGAGCATCTTTGAGTTTTCGGCTGGGGCGCGCGGGACCGCGAGAGGCAGTCGGTTTGGGGCGGCCGGTGAGACTGGCGGAGTTGAGGCTCGGGCGTAAGCACATGTGTGATGTCAGTTACGCTGGGGCTGTTTGCTAATCGTGAAACTCCTGCGGCGGTTATTGGTTTTCTGGAAGGTATTTCATATAAATTGTGCCAATCTTCGCAGTGAGAGGGGAGTCCGGAGTTGGTGTTGGCCTAGATGTTTGTACAAACTGAGGTGCTTGTGTGAGAAGCACGGCGTGGGCCTGTTGGTTGCTTCATCCTTCTGGCAGGCACCGCAAGCGGATGTTCGGCCCGAATATCTACAGTTTGTGGTGAGCATATTGTTAACAAGTTCTCGTAGGATGTGCTCCTAGCTTGACTCTTAGCCTGTGTTATTTGTGGGTGCCGACCACTTGTCTGTTACTACTTTGCTTTTGTGGCATTCTGTGTTTCTGGCCCAGCCTTCGCCTAGAAAGAGGAAAGATTTCGATTGGACACCTTTTGAAATGTCTTATTGCTGTAAATTAAACACATAAAAAATCGCTCTTTAATAATAAGCGCCTGTTTCTTTGGGACACTGCAGTGCAAACAGGAGTGGCGTAATGTTAATGAGTATTTATTATTCGTCAAATGAAGTGAATTTAATGTCTTGCTGTTTTCTGGGACACGCAGCTGTGTTATCGACCCATTTTGAAGGGTTTTGTCGGGTGAATGACTACTCCCCACTTCAGTGTTTTCTTTTGAGTATTATTGTAAGGTTTTTTGGATATTTATCAGTGGTGTGTATTGATTCAATTTTGTTTTTCCCTTTCTTTTGAAATACGGAGAACTGTTTAGTTTATCTGGTTATTGGCTTAACTCGCGCTTCACGCACTAAATCAGCTGATATTGAAATTGTTTTTTTATTCCTGTTTAAGGTCAGACAGATTCAAATGTAACTTCATTTATGTTATTTGCAATAAATGTGTTGGTTTGACCTTAATGAAGTATGAGCAATCGAAGTAAGGGACCCAGTCCTTCATTAGTGCTTAACAGTGGCGTTTGGTTCGGGTTGTGAGCCCCGTGCTCTGACCAGTTGGATCATTTTGATATGGGGAACCTACAGCCAGATATGTGAAATAAAAATACTAGTCATCACTGGGCCGTTAAAAATTGAGCTCTACTGTACAACAAGTTTCCCATTGAGATTTCCATTTAACATTTGGACTGGAATTCCTTTAGATCACCTTACTGTACCAAACATGTTGCCAGATCATTTGAATGGTACGTCGTACTTGAGCATTCTGAAGAATGCCTTCTCCGAACTTCAGGAGTACGTTTCCTCGCAAATGTGACCTACGTTTGGTGTCAGAAATATGATGTGTCAGCACAGTTTGACTATGCAGCCAGGGAATTTCTCACAGATAATTTCACGCAGAGAGTAGTCATATTCTAAAGTGATGCCTAGTAACATGTCATGTGCGCTCCCCTGGCCTCACCGCTCTTGACGTTTCCTCTGTAGGTCTGTGAAGTCCTTTGTGTACTCAAGACCTGGGGGGATAGCACCTTTAAGCGCATCTTTACATTGTCTGATGGCATCGCAGAGGAGCGAGAGAAACTTACGGAAAATCAGACAAAACATGGCTTATCGTTGAAACGATGTTGCTGGTCGTCACACTGAACATGAGCTCTGCGGAAATGAGGCCACAGATTCGATTTCCAATATTTGATTTTATTCTGCGGTTAATAAAAATTTTCCAGACTAGGGTACTCTCGTGTTTCATTTAGCGTATCAAATTTGTAGAAAATACATAGTGCTGTAGAAACTTCACTGCACATTTTCAGCTAGAGATCCGTTTTTGCAAAATGTTTCGAATTTTATCCGCTATTTTCTCAAAATATTTTAGAGCGTCATTATGTGAAACATTGTTAGCAATAATCTCTAAATGTTCTGATCGATTTACTTTATGTTACACGATACTCTAATGGCACGTTCACACTGCAGGTCAAACTGTTGTACGCTAATATGGTCGGACTGGACTGCAATGAAATCGTTCGGTTGGCGGTGAGTGCGCAGACTGGATTAACCCTGAAATGACAGCCGGGGCAGACTTCGGAATTTAACGACATAACCCGAATCTTACACTCTTTAGGGTTGTGAGTAAGGTAATTGATTGCGAGACCTGCGTTACTGACACTGAATAAGAGCGGAATTTCAAGTCGGAAGAGAGAGATCGTTTTTTATCAGTTCGCATACTCCGTTCAGTAAGCGCCAGAGAATGCAAGGATCAGTATCTCCAACACACGTGCCTAGCAGTGAATACAAAGCGTTACGCCTACACATCAGAAGATACTTCAGCGAGCTTTAGAACGTTTTCAAAAAGTGGACGCAGAGTTTTTCCACGTTCGGCTAAATCCGCGAATACGAACATTTGAACGGTTGCGAACGACTCTGCGTTGTATGAATTTCATTAGACCTGATGTGAGGCTAAGTCATTTCCGATGAAACAGTACTTCATTTCGTTCTTTTCACTGAAGACTCAAATAGCTACTAAAATAATGAATTAGCTGCTTTGCTGTGCCTCTTGTCTTAAATTTGTCACTATACCGCGACCACTGCTTGAAAACAGTAAAAGCGGTGCAGCATCTTCTTTTCTACTTGGGTAACATATTTGCTTTTCCATCAGAAGCAACGATTTTTCAGTTAAATATATCTTCAAATTTCCGTGCAAATTGTCAGTATCAAGAAAATAGCCAGAGTTTATTGAAGGGTAATTTGTTGTCCTGATCGTACAAATTCCACCTTCATCGTTTGAAGCTTGCAAATGATTCCTGATTCTGATAGTGGCTCTAACTGAACCTAATCTGTCCTGAGAGAGACCAGTGTTGAAAGCAGTGTTGACTAACTTGGACTTGAGCTTATTTGATCAAGACGAAATTAAATAAATCCTGGGAGACGACAATGTAACATATTGGGTGTGAGACTCCTATGTTGAGTATACATTAAATGAAGCAGAATAGGACAAGGTAATATTTTATGAAAGGCTAAATTCATGACTGACACTGTCACTCCAGTTGATGGAAAATGAAGTGCGATTAAATCTGTTGACTGAAAGGTTAAAATGAAATTAATGTTAGCAGATACGAGATCAGGGTGTAGCACTGTACGCATATTTCAGTATTTATGAATATACTGTATCTGTGTGCCGGACAACATATACTTCGTTTCAGGCATGACAGAAACAGAGAAGTCATACTTCTACATGTCAAAAGAAAAGAAATAACGAAAACCCTTCACCAGACACCTCGAAACGAAAATTCTTTGAAAGATGATGTCTGCATACAATGTATTATTTGTTACTTACAGTACCTTCTTATTATCTAATACAAAACACAGTATTGTTAAGCACAGTGTACAAGAATGGTTAATGCTTACTGGTTAATAAGTTCATATACGCTGATATGTGAAAAAGGCAAAGTTAACAAAAGATTCGGTTGCACGTCGTGGAGAGGTAATATGTAATGGACGACAAAACAAAAAATATAACCATCACATACACGGTGTATTGCATGAACGAGAAATGAAAGTGCTTCATGGACAAATTTAATTTACCACCTTTACGGCAACATCTTTCAACCTGTAGAGCTCGCAGTAGAAATGCGAGGCAAGGCAAGCGACGATATCACCGGAAATTCCCGAGACATATCAACTGTTCTCTGCTTATTACATACTCTGAAAGATAAAATGTTTATTTCGCGGCATTCCCATTAGGCGCAACTCCAAATCTTTTGACTAAAATGAAGCAACATTCTTATATAAACAATTGTCACTGGATAAACAATCTTTGCCATCTGATTTACATTCCGTCTTACCTCATGCCATAAACGATGTGAGAGAATACAGTGTATAGTGAAGAAAAGACTAATGGTTAACTCCAGAAATTATAATGATTCTTACTTTACCTGTGAATGAGCATCTGTACACAATACACTGCAGTCTCAGTGATGGAAGAAAAGGTTTGAGCGATATTTAATTCCCTGTTTCTTTTTATCTTTTCAACTTCCCGAAACTTGCCTTTATGTTCCTTTGCTGTTGTAAATATTGATTTTCTGCTACAATCATTCTAATTGAAATAATACAGTTAGGAATAGAAGGCTCGTTAGTTAATTATAAAAACGTTACATATACCACGCAGTATATCTCGATAACGATTCAGGTAAGGATCTGATGGAACATGTACACTTACAGGAAACTTTGTTACTACTGTTGGAAGCACAAATCAGCTAGGCCCAATAAGTTCTTCGATTTCATTTAGTGCAGCATCGTTATTATTGCGACATCAATGCCACTGTGGAGTGTAATTATTTACATTACTTTTCAATGGGCAGGTACATCTACACATTAAAAAACCGTCCTTAATTATTACATACACACATATTTTTACGCCGAAGATGTAAATCGTTTTGTTCAATTGTCCACTGCATTTTGTAAATACCAACGATTTGTTAGCAACTGGAGTGTGTTTATGAGATTTTTTCAGTACACTTACCACTTAGCCTCACAATCTGTTTAGCCTAGGCCACCTCATGCAGGTGCTTCCAGCACCTAGTTTTTGTCTACTGTCCGGCCGGGGTGGCCGAGCGGTTCTAGGCGCTACAGTCTTGAACCGCGCGGCCGCTACGGTCGCAGGTTCGAATCCTGCCTCCGGCTTGGATGTGTGTGATGTCCTTAGGTTAGTTAGGTTTAAGTTGTTCTAAGTTCTAGGAGACTGATGACCTTAGATGTTAAGTCCCATAGTGCTTAGAGCGATTTCAACCATTTTTTGTCTACTCTAAACAACATAGCCTGCCTTTCCTAAGAAAACAACCTGTGCACTTTTTGATTTGTTTCAATATACACTGACTGAAAAATTCGCAACACCAAGAACGACTAGTGCGACATAAACAAAAGTTAGTGCGCGTATTTCTACACCCGAAAGAGGGTGTCTCCGGAAAGTTCACACCACTCGCGCTGGAGGGGCGCTGGTATAGCCACTATGATGAGGCAGATCAGGTTTGCTTTAAATACACGCTGTAACGGTCATGAGTGTTAGTTACCTTTGAGATGATACGCGATGAGCTGCTGATAGTCAAGAATACTTTTCGGGCAACAAAAACGCTATTACCATCACCTCACTTAGTTTGAAAGAGGTCGTTTAACAGGGCTACGGGAAGCTGGATGTTTCTTCTGCGATGTTGCAGAAAGACTTGAGAGGAAATTAGCCACTATACCTACGTGCTGTCAGCGGTGGTCAGGGCAATATACGGTTGCCAGAAGACCGGGTTCTGGAGGGCCACGCGGCACAACCGAGAGGGAAAACGATCGTGTTCGGCATGTGCCTCCGTCGCATTGAACTACATCTGCAACAGCAATCTGACCACTACAGTGACGCAACGAACTGTGTCAAATCTGATACTCTCAGGAGAGCTCCCACCCAGACGGTCTGTAGCGTGCATTGTGTGGTGTCCCAAAACCACCGCCATTTCCGAATTCAGTGGTGTCAAGCGAGAGCTGATTGGAGGTCAGAGTGGGGGTTCGTTGTGTTTTCCCACGCACCCTGAATGAAAAACTGTACGTCAGTTTGTTGATTCCAACTACTGTGCCGCCATTCATGAACAACCTTTGGCTCAGCGCCATTTTTTTTAGCCATATAATTAAAAACATATCAACAACCACGCTAATTTCACCATCAGTGTTCAAAAGGGTCTGCTCTTCTTTACGTTGGCTGCAGACTTTCGTAAGAAATTGTCCTGTCCTAATTACACTAGTGTCATCTAAGTCATTATCCTTCTCATACTCACTATGATTCCAGTAATTACAGCTAATACTGGTAACAGAGTTAACCCTGGAAAGATAAAAGCTATTGATATCTGTCTGTAAAATGGGAAAGCAACTGCAGTCCTTTCTAGTTGGTCTAAATTTTACAGCAGTTTTTTTTTTTATCTGGATAAATCCCCATGTTGGAATACGTTTTTAAGTCTTAAGGTAGTTTTTACTAGGATGAACAAGTGTCAGAAGCTTTTGTACAAAACTTCAGGGAGCTTTGAAGGAGATGAAGATGTTTACACCATCCTGGCCACAGTTGGACATTTAGTTTAGGGAGTGACTTAACTGCATAGGGAATTAGAGTGGAAGTATTTTCGATATGAAGAATATGGAGATCTTAGAACGACAGCTTTTGCTAACATATCATAGACTATACACGAAATAAATGACAGTGTGACGGAGTGAAAAGCTTTTGATAATAGTCGAATTTCCAAGTGTTCATGGACTGCCTATGCGGAAATAAACCCATCATTTACGCTGACATCAGTGTCCTTAAATTTATCGAAGTAATTGGAGTGATAAAGGGACAGTTAATAAGGTGGATGTTGCTTTCGCATCAATTTCGATTTCATCCCGAATATGTTAGGTGGAAACAATATAAGGTGTAAGATACCGTATCCAGACTGCCAATAGGGAGTGCGATGCGATGGGATATGATGTGGATGTGGAACATGCAAAGCTGTTTTATAAAAAACGAATTTTAGGTGGAGAAGAAATCTGAAAGCATGTAAAAAATCTTAGAAGCCCTCAAAATCGGGATGGGATTTGTAAGATAATAAAAAGGGACCTGCATCAGAAAAACAGTGGAAATGAATTATCAAAATATTACAAGGTGTGCGGCGGTGTACTGGTAGTGTACCGCTTAGGTGACCTAATGAAAATTCGAAGACCGGAAAGTATGTGGGCTCAGCAAATATATAAATGAGTTAATCGATTACATTTATTTGAGCCTGGAAATATGGGTGCTAAAAAGTGTCTCCAGATGCTGAATGTGTAATTTTTGACAAAATGGTAAAGAGAGTGAATAATCATATTAAAGCATATAATAAACGTCAGAGAGCCATGGTTACCAATGAAATGTGCAAACATCCCATACAAAATGTTAAACGGAATGCTTTGTGGTCCTTTGTCAAAAACGAATGTATTGTAGGTTTTGCCTATATTTTTGTAGTGTTGGAGGTGTTTTGTGTATAAAGTTTAGTCCTTTGCAGAAGGGGACTGGCAAAGTAAATTTGACTAAGTTAGAAAATGACTATTATGTGAAATGTAGGAAACCTAAAGCCGCACTTTCCGATAATAGATCGCTATTTACGAGTGGAAAATGGAAGAAAGCTCTTGCCAACCAGAGAGTAACAGTGATATACTGCAACTTATCGTCTGCCAGGAAGTGCTGCAGTACATTAGACGAGGGAAATTGGCAGGCTAGGCCGTACATACTGCAGTAACAACCCTAGCTCATGGGGAGGTGTTTTAGAGGATAAATAGTTGAAAGGTCTCTGTTGGATTCCTTTCATGTTTAATTTCTTAAATCTCTTGTCATTTATGGAGTAAATTCCTCTTCTAAATTTACTGTGGCGTTTCTGACTATCTGGGAGGAGACTGAGTAGTGGAACGTGTTACCTTTACACGTAAACAAGAACGATCTGTCACACTACTACACTTTAAAACACAGTTTATATGTAATTCATGTCACACAGTCTCATACGGAACCTACATCCGCTTCCTGTTATATACTGTATATGATAAGATACTGTCATCCCCCTTCCCTTCTGTGTGAGAGGATGAATGATCAAATGTGTTTGTAGTTGCATGCTTGAGGGTAGCAGACAAGCCTGTCTGCTAGAGAACAGTAGGACCAACGTCGGAACAGGTAGCTACGCTTCCTAAAAGCAAAGAGGTTTCTATCCTTAGTATGGTTCTGTCCGTCCGTTGTCATGTTGGTATAGGAAGCTGCCCCTCTGGCCCCTTCCGTTTGTCTTTGTGAGCCACCCTCAGGAAGCACGCTCGGTAGTAGGCAGTTGCTGTGGGACCGTGGCGAGCGTCTGAAGTGGTAAGATCTCCGGCTAAGCGCGTGTCTGCTAAGTCCATAGGACAATGGATTTCTTAAGTTCAGCCTAACTGAAAACTTAATACCTTGATTTCAGATTTAGCTCTAAAATATCTAAGGTTATCTTAAATTGCAGCGTAGTGTAATTCTCGTGTGAAGTCCATATTATTTTCCGATTGTTGCTTTGTTACTACTTTGTGAGTAAAGTGGAACCACGTGTTGATCAGTAACTCTAACTAAGATCAATCTTAAATGGAAGGCTTGTGTGATTATAACGTCTCGTCTTGACAATATTTTCAATATAGCAACTTTTCTTTATGTTCAACCCACGTGGGGTGTACTTTGCGAGACCAGTACCACGTGCTTATATAACTGTTTGACCCGTCAGGTTAACAGTAAGACGTTAATAACCAGTTCGAGGTTTTTCTTTTGTAATTTGCTTTTCAATCTAATTTATTTTAATTATCAAAATTATTGTGGAGTTATACGCTTTGTGTAAACCAAGTTGACCACGTGGTGTAATCATCAAAGTAGCCTTCAGCTATTCCTTTTGGGAAGATTTCACAAAGAGTTAATATGAATTTAGTATACCAGTGTGTGGTAATTACATGACGGACAGGACTGTGTTACGAACGTAATTTCTTTGGGTGAAAACTGAATCTGTTGGTTGTGGTTAATTTCTTCTTGCTTATGTTTCAACGTTCTTTGGGTGTTGTTTTGTGAATGCAGTGTTGTAGGCAGTCTCCCAATCTTGGCTCCATATTTGATGTGTTCCGTAAGATTAAAATCTCACATTTTTACAATCCTTAAACAAGGCACCAGCTCAGTTATAACTCACGTATAATATGCTGAAATTTCAATGAACAATCTTAAAATAAATTTCCAAATATAAAGTGATTTCTTTCTTTTTATTTAAATTCTCCTTTTTATATATAGATATATTACCGGTTGTTGTATGACTGTAAAAGATTATAATCAATGTTAGTCTGATTGGTAATGTGGTAAACCTAGACTAGTTACCTGGTGAAACAGTTGGGCAGTAATGCACGGTTAACTTCTCCCCAGACAGCTCACAGCTTTTAACCCGCTTTTATTCTACTATTAGCACCCGATTTCAGCATAGCAAATTCATGTAGCAATATTACACATGGCGACCCTGTTCTGTGATTCCGCTAGACTCTGGAATCTCTGAGACGTTAGATTGCAAGCGTTGTATAATCTTAATTTTTTTCCCTACAGCGCTCAAACAACTTCTGCGTTGTTTCTGAGGAGACTTTCTAAAGATTCACTGCGTTGTTGAGCGGCGTTGTGTTGTTTGTCTTGTTGTTTTGTTTTCTATATTTGTGTGCTTTATATGTGTGTGTGGTTTTTTTTCTCGCTTGTAAATTCCACTGTTTCGATCAAAGATAAAAATTTGTTTTGCGTGTGAAAAAGTGAGTACTAGGTTGGGTACCTTTCGTGTAACTGTCGAAATTTTTGGGGGATACATTTACTGTGATTAGTGTGTTGTGTACTGGGTATAAATTGAACGAATGCAGACACGTAACCAAACTAGAAGTAAGCGGTCCGACAACTTAAGCAACATGGACCAAGGGGATAATTTGATTTCGAATGTTAACGCGTCGGGCGGTTCCGAAAATGCAATGGGAAATACTTCAGACGAAATGCAGAACAGCACGAACGGGCTCACATCAGAGCCACAAATTAATTTGCCTCCTACTAACCAAAATGATTTGGCAGAACTCATGAAAGCCTTATTGCAACAAAATAAAGAAAACGCACAGAAATCTGAAAAATCAATCCGAGAGCTAGGCGAGCAAATGACGCAGAAATCAGAAAAATCGTTCCGAGAACAAAAAGAATCATCCGAAAAATCGATCCGCGAGCTAGGCGAACAAATGACTCAGAAATCTGAAAAATCGATCCGCGAGCTAGGCGAACAAATAGACAAAAAACTAATCCAGCAGACAAATAAAGTCGACAAGTCGATGCAGAGAGTGTCCGATGATATCTCACAAAGAATAAACAATCTGGCAAATGAAATAAAAAGTGATATTATGAAAGAATTAGGCCCTACATTTGAACAAATCGATGATCGTCTGCAAGCCTTAGAACAGAGCAAGCGGAGTCGCGATGCCGAATCTAAAGAAAGCGAAAAACGGCTACTTAGGAATTTCCAAGAGCTGAGGGAAGAATGCCAAAGGGAACATCAGCAGGTACTCTCGAGGGTCCAAGAGACGGAAACGCATTGTCCCACGTCCGTTAGCAACACAATAGCGGACAACAGTTTAGCGATCCACGCGTTGGAACAGCAAGTAGAACAATTGAAGCAGACTGGGGTGGAGGACAAGAGACAAATAGATGATTAGATTGCGGCATTAGCGGACATTGTAGGCACGATGAAGCTGACGGAAAGCGAGAACAATACTACACCGGTAGCGGCCGCAGAGACCGAAGAAGTGCGTTCGCTTCTGAGATTTCAGAAGGGACAATTCGAAGTGAACAGGCAACACAAGGCTGTAACAGGCGAATTAAAAGAACGCGTGGCGCATCTGGAAAACCGCATGGCGTGTGATTCCGAACTCGCTAATAGCACTAAAAATAGCCGTACGAACAGTGCAGAGAGGGACTCCGGCCACGAGGGAGATTTTGACGACAGGGAAGAATGTAATTTGAGGGGCAGACATGAAAAAAATAGAAACATTCAAGGGCCTCGACAGGAGGAAATGCGGGGATTTGATTTCAAACATTTCCTTACGGTGAGAAAGTTTGAGATATTCCGAAATTCGCAAAAAGGAATACATCCACGAGCATGGCTCGAGCAATTTGAGTTCTGTCTTCCTCCTGACTGGGCAAGTTCACATAAGATAGAATATATGTGTGGCTATTTGGAAGGCGAACCGGCGATTCGCATGAGGTCGGCAGCGCGTCACTGCAACTCCACTCGGGAGTTTCGACAAGCCTTTCTCTCCGCCTATTGGTCGGAAGCGGCACAAGATAGGGTCAAACATGGCATAATTATGCTGCCAAATTTGAACCAGTCTGGTTTCGGCAGCCCTGCACGCCTATTCGACCACATGCTGCAGGCAAATCAATTTTTATACGATCCATACGGGCCTGCGGAACTAATTAGGATATGCATCACCAAATTGCCGATGCACTTGCTGCACGTCATTCTTGCGGGACGATGCAAAGAGGACGTGGAAACGTTTAAAACACTTCTCCAAGAGTTGGAATATAATACAGCAGAATGCCCGCCTAATCAGGCACAAAGTTATTACGGGGCACAGCAGCGCGACCGCAGTCGTGGCCGTAGTACTAATCAACGGCGTGACTGGTCGTCGCGACGCGAACGAAACAATAATCGGGACCGGCCGTATAGAAACTGGGGTAACAGTCGCGAACACAGGTGGAACAACGGAAATGATCGAGGACGTGGACAAGATCGTGAACGCTACAGGTACGGCAACCAGAATCGATACTACGATAAATACGGTGGGAATAGGACTGTAGGGGGAGCACCTCATGATGTTGAAATTCGGCCGGCCAATCCTAGACATAATCCAACAAATGGAAATGAACAAAACCGGCAATGACAAATGATCAGCGCAGAAGGCGCCCAATCAGAACAAATGAGCGACATGGCAAATAAGTAGAAAGGACAGTGAGAAGTAGAGAGGACGGTGAGGAGAAAGAATTGATTAGTTTAAATTTGTGACGTATGCATTTTGAATAATATGTTGGTAAAAATAATGATAAAGATGTTTCTATGTGATTGATTGAAGTGATGTATTTAATTTTTTTTCTTTCCTTGTGCAATTAGGATTTAGGTTGGTTCAAATGTGAAGATAAAAGGTTTCTTTGTGAACGAGTGAAATGCTGTTCATGTTTTTTTGTGTAAATTGAAAAGAGTCGCTCCTGAGAGAACCAAGATCTGTGTTGAATTAATGCAAAACTGAGGGGAATATCCGATCTGTGGGTATTATGGGTCTGGCAAACCCATGTCCCCAGCTGATAGTAGCCTTGTTTCCGATTTTCTACTTTCAGTGCTACTATCTATCTATTACTATTCTATATCTGTCAGTATAAATGAGGATCTCTTACTATAGTATGCGTGCTTTATGAATATTTTAAGATAGGAGAACTCTGAGAAAGGAATGAGTAAGTTCAGAATCTTGAAAACAGGATGCGATAATACGATTGTTTAACCATTGGCTTCCCAATATGCGATGATATGTTAATATTGATTATATATGTATTTTTTGTTCTTTATAGCTGAGTACATAAAGTGCTGTCTGTGGATTTCGTAAGTATATTGATTCCCTTCAAGGTGATAGAAGAATTGTGGTTTGTGTAATTTACGTCGCCCTGAAATATTATTGTGGCAGTCAAATACGAGCAGTTTTCCAGCAAATGGAGAATGGAACGGAAATGTGGATCCTTTTTGTAGTCTTCACTGATGTTGAGCCAGAGCCTAAAAAAATTATTCTGCGTTAATACTTGTCCTAGAAAAGCGACGTTTATGTATTTTTGCTGATGCTGTGAGCATTACAGCTTACCGTTTTCGCTGGTGCGGGATGCACTGCAGCCTATATGATTTGCACTGAGGAAATTTCCCTCTTGAAGGTAGAGGATGATTAAATAATTTTGATTATGGGAACGAAGGAAAGCTTGGTTTAAGGTAATAAGGATGAAGCAAAACATTTGTCATTTAAACTGCAGGAGGATTCGGATCTTTTGTGTCTGTTGTAAGTTCAATATGTTAAGATGATACTGTTTTACAGAATAGAGGTGACCACAATTTTGCCATTCATGAGAAATGAATCCGGAATAACCACCACAAGCGAAATGACTGATTTGGGAAGGAAAGGTAACTTAAAGAAGGGACGAAATGGGTAAGAAAATGTAGTATAACCTGTATAATTAAAATATTTGTACCCTTCTCAGAGCCATCTGTGTGATTAATTCTTGTGATAACGTAATTTTAGATGAAATTTTCTTACTGTTTTATGTGTGAATATATGAGTATGATAAATGTATAATTGCGAGTCTCTTATCAGGTGTGTCAACTGGTATAAATGTTTTGGTGTGTAAATAACCATTGTTCTTTTTACTGTGTATGTTTAAGGAAAGTTTCTCCATATTTATCATGTGACAAGACGTATGCCGCGAGCGTCAAGAAGAGGACGAATTAGAACAATGTTGTAGTGGTATATACACGGTGTTGAAATAGCATTGAAGTAGCTTATTGGCTTAACTAGTAGTGGATAGAAGTAGAATATTGAGTAATGCATGTTTATGGGTAGTTAGTTTGTAGAATAGACAACAGGTGTGCATGTATGTGTGTGTAAATAACATGTGAACCCTATGCTGTCCTGACCTATACTTGCACAAGGCATAATCCTATTCATTTTAGTGAATTAATAAGTAGCATTGGATTTATTAAAACGTAAGTGAACCACATTAGTGATGTGGGTTTAAATATTATATTGTCAGTTCATTTAATTCTTATTTTTTTTTACATTGTAAAGTCATTTCATTTTTATTCTTTTACATTGTCAAGTCATTTAAATTTTATTTTATATTGTCGATTCATCTAATTTAAAAAAAAAATTAAGTCTCACGTTTGTTCTTAAAAATTGTGAAAGACAATACTAAGTGGTATTATGTATGACGTTGTGTAATCACATAACTACGATAAAAAAATTTTCTGTGAATGCAGTTGAGAACGTGAAAGCGAACCGGCTAAACTCTTACCAGACAGCGGGAGCAGCCGGACTAGTTGTAAACTGGCGGGTTTCCCAGCGGGGGACGCTGTCAACCGGGCCACTTCGGGAGCGCGGTCGACAACAAAAGAAGGGCATGCGGCAAACACTTTCCCTTGCACCTGGAGCTAATGGGCGGCCGCCCCGGGCGACCCTTCCTCGAGGCGATGACCTGAGATGGGCGAGCGGTCCACCGCGCGGAAATCCATCTGCTGGCAACGCACCACACGCACGCGTCCGTGACGAGACGGCCGCGGAGAAACACAAGGGGCGTGGAGCCTTTTGACAGGTACTGTCCAGAGAAACTTGCAGACGTCAACGACGCCTACCGACATTTCCTGACGGATGCCTACTGTCAAGCGACAGTAAATCATGGTTCGATGTTCTCTGGTCGCTAAGGGTGGCACAAAAGAAGAGCCATTAAGTGTCATCCTTGCCCAGGAATATCAACCTGGCGTGTCAATCGAGGATACCGCACGAATTTGACAACACAAACATGGAACCAAATCGAGATGTACGTGACACAGACCACCAAGAGAAACTTCGTGAGAGGGCAGAGACGGCGGGATTGCACGCAACAGATGGACAAAAATCCCTACTGACAGCTGCGGCGACGAACCCCCTCCCCCATCCCTTATACTGTGCCTCGGAACAGTGGAACTAGTGAGTGTATCAGTGAACAGTGATTATACGGTTCTTAGTTCAATGCATATACGTGTGTTTCTGTCACAGAAACTTTGACTCGTGTGTTTTGCAGGGATTCGATTTATTGGTGTTTACTAGACTGACTCTTGTATTTTGCAGGTGTTCTATTTATTAATTTTTTTTAGACTTTGACTCTCGTATTTTGCAGGTGTTCTATTTATTATTTTTTTTTAGACTTTGACTCTTGTATTTTGCAGGTGTTTTATTTGTTGGTGTTTTTTTTTTTTTTAGATGTTGACTAGTGTACTGTTTTATTGATCAATGTTTGTTCTTGTGTGATGTATTAGATTTGTGTTATTTTGTTTCGTAAATTCATTCATGTGGCATTGCATAGTTTATCAGTCAGATTGCTATTCATTCTCATTGGACTGTGATCGATTAGCCTTTGCATGGGGCATATTTATAGTGAGGAACCCCTTAAGGGTAACAATCACATAATTAATTGTATTTTCATTATAATGACACAGTGCTCATTGTTTGCTAACTAACTGAAATATAGTAGAGTGATTAAATTAATGCCACATAGTTATGTTAATTCTACAAATTATTAGTTTTGTAAGATATAGAATTTTTTTTGCGATAACCACTTTGTAAAACATGTTTTTTTTCTTATCAATTTTTGCTTTTGCGGATTGTGCATTGTAATGTTCTGCTTTATAATACTGATGTTATTTCATGTTCTTTTTTAATTGCTGTGGCATCTTTGCTATTTTCATAAATTTTACTTGTTAATAAACAGTCATAAATTTTCCTGTGATCAGTTGGCTCTTGCAATGAGCAAATACTGGTGAACCCCATAAGGGTAACAACCAGAAATTGTTTTCATATTAATGACACAGGAACCATTGTTTTTACTTGCTGACCGAATTAGGTCTACAATATCTTTTAAATAGGTGTCACAGATTGTTTTTTTGTTTCCTCCTTGAAATTGGTAGATTCTAAAGATATGTTGAAATTATTGTG
Source organism: Schistocerca serialis cubense (assembly GCF_023864345.2). Classification (NCBI taxonomy): domain Eukaryota; kingdom Metazoa; phylum Arthropoda; class Insecta; order Orthoptera; family Acrididae; genus Schistocerca; species Schistocerca serialis. The sequence goes on from NC_064644.1 coordinate 68,567,016, forward strand.
TTTTAGCAAGTAGCTGGTGACCTTTTGCCTTTTTTTTTTTTGCATTTTTGGTTTAAGTAGGGTGTGAGAAGCCTGCTTGGGAATGTCCTAGCATGGCCAGAAAATTCCCTGCACAGTCTTTTCCCGGAGCGTTGGGGTTATGAAAGGTCTCTGTTGGATTCCTTTCATGTTTAATTTCTTAAATCTCTTGTCATTTATGGAGTAAATTCCTCTCCTAAATTTACTGTGGCGTTTCTGACTATCTGGGAGGAGACTGAGTAGTGGAACGTGTTACCTTTACACATAAACAAGAACGATCTGTCACACTACTACACTTTAAAACACAGTTTATGTGTAATTCATGTCACACAGTCTCATACGGAACCTACATCCGCTTTCTGTTATATACTGTATATGATAAGATACTGTCATCCCCCTTCCCTTCTGTGTGAGAGGATGAATGATCAAATGTTTTTGTAGTTGCATGCTTGAGGGTAGCAGACAAGCCTGTCTGCTAGAGAACAGTAGGACCAACGTCGGAACAGGTAGCTACGCTTCCTAAAAGCAAAGAGGTTTCTATCCTTAGTATGGTTCTGTCCGTCCGTTGTCATGTTGGTATAGGAAGCGGCCCCTCTGGCCCCTTCCGTTTGTCTTTGTGAGCCACCCTCAGGAAGCACGCTCGGTAGTAGGCAGTTGCTGTGGGACTGTGGCGAGCGTCTGAAGTGGTAAGATCTCTGGCTAAGCGCGTGTCTGCTAAGTCCATAGGACAATGGATTTCTTAAGTTCAGCCTAACTGAAAACTTAATACCTTGATTTCAGATTTAGCTCTAAAATATCTAAGGTTATCTTAAATTGCAGCGTAGTGTAATTCCCGTGTGAAGTTCATATTATTTTCCGATTGTTGCTTTGTTACTACTTTGTGAGTAAAGTGGAACCACGTGTTGATCAGTAACTCTAACTAAGATCAATCTTAAATGGAAGGCTTGTGTGATTATAACGTCTCGTCTTGACAATATTTTCAATATAGCAACTTTTCTTTATGTTCAACCCACGTGGGGTGTACTTTGCGAGACCAGTACCACGTGCTTATATAACTGTTTGACCCGTCAGGTTAACAGTAAGACGTTAATAACCAGTTCGAGGTTTTTCTTTTGTAATTTGCTTTTCAATCTAATTTATTTTAATTATCAAAATTATTGTGGAGTTATACGCTTTGTGTAAACCAAGTTGACCACGTGGTGTAATCATCAAAGTAGCCTTCAGCTATTCCTTTTGGGAAGATTTCACAAAGAGTTAATATGAATTTAGTATACCAGTGTGTGGTAATTACATGACGGACAGGACTGTGTTACGAACGTAATTTCTTTGGGTGAAAACTGAATCTGTTGGTTGTGGTTAATTTCTTCTTGCTTATGTTTCAACGTTCTTTGGGTGTTGTTTTGTGAATGCAGTGTTGTAGGCAGTCTCCCAATCTTGGCTCCATATTTGATGTGTTCCGTAAGATTAAAATCTCACATTTTTACAATCCTTAAACAAGGCACCAGCTCAGTTATAACTCACGTATAATATGCTGAAATTTCAATGAACAATCTTAAAATAAATTTCCAAATATAAAGTGATTTCTTTCTTTTTATTTAAATTCTCCTTTTTATATATAGATATATTACCGGTTGTTGTATGACTGTAAAAGATTATAATCAATGTTAGTCTGATTGGTAATGTGGTAAACCTAGACTAGTTACCTGGTGAAACAGTTGGGCAGTAATGCACGGTTAACTTCTCCCCAGACAGCTCACAGCTTTTAACCCGCTTTTATTCTACTATTAGCACCCGATTTCAGCATAGCAAATTCATGTAGCAATATTACATAGTGTTGTTCATGATGTAAAGAGTTTACTCCTTATGAAATTATGAAAGGTGAAAGGTCTTTAAATTTGGTTCAGGAGAAATGTCTTTACCTCCTAGGAATGAGTTAATTTGGGATGAAAAAAAAGTGAGAGAACTAGCGGAGATGAAACCGTTGGGGATGAAGAAGTGACATGACGATAAGAGAAAAGGTTTTGATGTTAAGATGAGGTACCTACTATTCGAGAAGCCACATGAGAAATCGAAACAATCATGTATAACCATTTTTTGATGTGTACAAAGGTGCATCTGAAGTAATCGGTATACCTCACCCAAATGTGTTCTGTCTGCTTTATCCCATACCGAAGAAGGAATTTGCTCTTAAGAAAGTGGTGTATTTAAAGTCGTATTAGGCAACAGTGGTAAAAACAATGAAATTGAAATTTATGATTTTTCTACTTGTGGCCCAGGTGGTGGACCTAGTTTCAATACTGGTGACTTGACTGAGAGAGATATTTAAAGGTGAGTTTTTGTGTGCGGCATTGTCTACTATAGTGCAATCTGTAACATAACCCACTTTTACGACGAGAATTTTTCTTATATTTGCGTCTTGAAAGTTTTTCGCAGCTACGGCCGGAAGGCAGAAGTTAAGGGACTGATGGGCAAGTCGGGTAGGTGGTGTTGGCAATGTCTATATTCAATAAACTGTTCTGAAAGGCAGATTTAAACACCAGCGTCAGGCGAGGAGCGTCCTGGTAGGCCCTATAAGTAAATGCGGAGATGGGTGTGGAGTAATCAGGCGCAACACAGAGTAATGATGTCCCTCAAGAGGGCCTACGTCAGACCCACAGGAAAAGGAGTGTAAATAAGGGAGCCCAGAGGCTCAACGCAAGCAATCATTCACCATTACGTCTGCGTCTCGAAATTTAGCATGACGACCATCTGGTGATGGCTAGCCAGCCTGAGGAATCAACTGCCAAGTTCGGTTGTATGGATCTGCTGCAGATGAGGTGGGATAGGTCAGATATTTAACGCTGCATAGGAGTGGTGGAGCTGGGGAAGGGGGTCGGCCACCCTCCGCTCACTGGGTGACGTCACTACGCCCAATGGACTGCAGGTTGCCTTCTGCGAAGGCAGAGCAGGAGTGCGATCTAGCGGCCTTCCAAGTCCTAGGTCGCCCTCAGTCACTGAACGAACCGTCCTCGCCAGACGACTGGAGCTGCTGAGGCTGTACTAAAGCGCTCTAGCTGATGACCAAGAGGGGCACTCGAAGGAATTGCCAGTTGCGCTGTGGAGTGCATGCGCGGGGCTTCCAGCTCGGTCGACGCACGCCGCTGGTCATGCTGCCGGGAGAAGACAGGAGCCATATCGTCTTCAATGAAGGAGTGGCCGAGTACCAGCGCATCGAATTCCAGTGCCAGAGTTTGCGTCGACACACGTACACACCCCGTACTGCCGATGCCTAGATCGGCAGAGGCACTGTGCATTCTTCGTTTATTGAATATCAATGAAACACTTGCCTGTGTTACTCTGCACGCCGCGGAGGGATTCACTCATCTCTCTCAGACCATACCTCTCAGGCAGCCTTGCGCATTATGCCGCCTTAGGGTGGGAGGTCATAACGCTTTATTAAAAGTAACAGTACAGAAAATTTCTCTTGCCGACAGTACGGTCATATGAGGGAAAGCCACGACATCTAGAAAGCAATTCCACACAACGTATCTGTATGAAGACCCGTATGGCAATAAATTTTAGTAGTCTTAAGTTCACCATCAATTATCATATTACAAATGAAACTGATTTACGCTATCTCAAGTTTAATAGATGTCGATCACTAAAATAAAGTACATTGTGTGATAAAAATTATACGGACACCCCAAAAAACGTAAGATTTTCGTATTAGGTGCATTGTGCTGGAACCTACCGCGAGGTACTCCAAATCAGCGACCTCAGTAATCATTAGATATTGTGAGAGAGCAGCTCAGCGGAACTCACGGACTTCTAACGTGGTCAGGTGATTCCGTATCGCTCGTGTCATACGTCTGTACGCGAGATTTCAACACTCCTGAACATCCCTAGGTCCACTGTTTCCGATGTAATAGAGAAGTGGAAACGTGAAGGAATACGTGCAGCACAAAAGCGTACAGGCCACCATCGCCTGTAGACTGACAGAGACCGCCGACACTGGAAGAGGTTCTTAATGTGTAATAGGCAGACATCTATCCATACCATGCTACAGGAATTCAAAACTGCTTCAGGATCCATTGGAAGTACTATGACGGTTAGGTAGGAGGTGAGAAAAGTTGAATTTCATGGTCGGGCGGCTGCTTGTAAGCCAAACATCACGCCGGTAAATGCAAAATGACGCCTCGCTTGTTCCAAGAGCGTAAACATTCGACGATTGAACACTGCAAAAACGTTGTGTCAAGTGACGAATCACGTTACATAATGTGGCAATCCGATGGCACGGTGTGGGTATGGCGAACGCTCCGTGAACGTCATCTGACAGTGTGTGTAGTGCCAACAGTAAAATTCAGAGGCGGTGGTCTTATGGTGTGGTCGTGTTTTTCATGGAGTGGGCTTGCACCATTGTTGTTTTGCGTGGCACTATCACAGCACAGGCCTACATTGATGTTTTAAACACCTACTTGCTTCCCACTGTTGAATAGCAATTCGGAGATGGTGACTGCATCTTTCAACACGATCGAGCACCTGTTCATAATGCACTGCCTGTGGCGAAGTGATTACGCGACAGTAACGTCGCTGCAATGGAATGACCTGCACAGAGTCCTGATCTGAATCCTACAGAACACCTTTGGGATGTTTTGGAACGTCGACTTCGTGTGAGGCCTCACCAACCGACGTCGATACCTCTCCACATTGCAGCACTTCTTGATGAATGGGCTGCCTTGCCATTCCCTAAGAAACCTTCCAGCATCTGATAGAACGTATGCCTGCGGGACTGGAAGCTGTCATCAAGGCTATGGCTGGGATAACACCATACTGAATTCAAGCGTTACCGATGGATGGCGCCAGGTGTCCGGACACTTTTCACCACGTAGTGTATATGAATTAATGTAGAAGATCCAATTTAGGTTTTCCTTACGGGAGGCAAGGTGACCCTTGGACGCTCAGCCGTGTTCAAGCTGGGAAAAAGACAGATGCAGATAGGGATGCTGAGGTTGCAGACGTGAGTCAATTTCCTTACTCATTTATAATTAGTGCAACGATCTATAGCATTGGAAATGGCACTTTCAGATAATGGGAAACTGTGCCTCCACAGGGAGTTACAAAAAGGTACGGCCAAACTTTCAGGAAACATTCCTCACACACAAAGATAGAAAATGTTATGTGGACATGTGTCCGGAAACGCTTACTTTCCATGTTAGAGCTCATTTTATTACTTCTCTTCAAATCACATTAATCGTGGAGTGGAAACACACAGCAACAGAACGTACCAGCGTGACTTCAAACACCTTGTTACAGGAAATGTTCAAAATATCCTCCGTTAGCGGGGATACATGCATCCACCCTCCGTCGCATGGAATCCCTGATGCGCTGTTGCAGCCCTGGAGAATGGCGTATTGTATCACAGCCGTCCACAATACGAGCACGAAGAGTCTCTACATTTGGTACCGGGGTTGCGTAGACAAGAGCTTTCAAATGTCCCCATAAATGAAAGTCAAGAGGGTTGAGGTCAGGAGAGCGTGGAGGCCATGGAATTGGTCCGCCTCTACCAATCCATCGGTCACCGAATCTGTTGTTGAGAAGCGTACGAACACTTCGGCTGAAATGTGCAGGAGCTCCATCGTGCATGAACCACATGTGTCGTACTTGTAAAGGCACATGTTGTAGCAGCACAGGTAGAGTATCCCGTATGAAATCACGATAACGTGCTCCATTGAGCGTAGGTGGAGGAACATGGGGCGCAATCAAGACATCACCAGCAATGCCTGCCCAAACGTTCAAAACGTGTTGGTGACGTGATTGCACAATTGCGTGCGGATTCTCGTCAGCCCACACATGTTGATTGTGAAAATTTACAATTTGATCACGTTGGAATGAAGCCTTATCCGTAAAGAGAACATTTACACTGAAATGAGGATTGACACATTGTTGGATGAACCATTCGCAGAAGTATACCCGTGGAGGCCAATCATCTGCTGATACTCGTAGTGCCTGCACACGCTGTACATGGTACGGAAACAACTGTTTCTCCAGCAGCACTCTCCATACAGTGACGTGGTCAACGTTACCTTGTACAGCAGCGACTTCTCTGACGCTGATATTAGGGTTATTGTCAACTGCACGAAGAATTGCCTCGTCCATTGCAGGTGTCCTCGTCGTTCTAGGTCTTCCCCAGTCCCAAGTCATAGGCTGGAATGTTCCGTGCTCCCTAAGACGCCGATCAATGGCTTCGAACGTCTTCCTGTCGGGACACCTTCGTTCTGAAAATCTGTCTCGATACAGACGTACCGCGCCACGGCTATTGCCCCTTGGTAATCGATACATCAAATGGGCATCTGCCAACTCCGCATTTGTAAACATTGCACTGACTGCAAAACCACGTTCGTGATTAACACTAACCTGTTGATGCTACATACTGATGTGCTTGATGCTAGTACTGTAGAGCAATTAGTCGCATGTCAACACAAGCACCGAAATCAACATTACCTTCCTTCAATTGGGCCAACTGGCGGTGAATCGAGGAAGTACAGTACATACTGACGAAACTAAAATGATCTCTAACATGGAAATTACATGTTTCCGGACACATGTCCACATAACATCTTTTCTTTATTTGTGTGTGAGGAATGTTTCCTGAAAGTTTGACCGTACCTTTTTGTAACACCCTGTATATTAAGTTACGAACTGTAAGATTTTCCAAAATAAAATTGATAGTAGTGTTGAGTATGGCTGCCAAGAGCATAGTTGTGTCAACGAGCACAAGGCCATGTAATAAGTTACCTACACTGAGGCGTGAAGATATCAGTCTTCAGCTACCTCATCTCAACAGCTGCATCTCGATACCGACGTATTCAATGCATGACAGTTCTTACATTTGTTAATCCTTTTCAGTATTGTCAGAGAGCACAGGCAGAATTTGAAAATATGTATGCGGTTTTAGGAAATTATCTTCAAATCGTTTATTACCCTAATAAATTTTCTATTTCTCGTATTCAAGTAAATTTCAGTTGTACGTTTGAGCTTATAAATGTTTTTCACAATTTCACGACTATAAGAAAAACTTTTCGTCATTAGCATCGCAAGAACACGATGTTGAATATTCCCTCAGAGCTAAAGAATTGTTAATATATCCTACGGTCACTTCTCTCACTTAAATTTGCAACAGCTGTGAACTGTCTTGATCGAATTTCCTACAGTAGTTATTAACATGATAACCTTTTTAATCACTTTGCGCAATAGACTTTTGCACTGGAGCGAGTATGCTACAGTTAAGGTCAGTTTATCCATCTCGTGTTTGAGTTGGCAGAAAGGTTTAGTGTAGAATACATAAATATTTAAATTTAAAATTCAAAATTCAACTGCAGTCACGTTTCGTTCCGATATTTGCTGACTCTGAGCTGGCGATCAATTTTCATAGTTTTATTCGAGTTTTCAGGAGAAGTCATGGAGTAAGTGCTCATAGTTCTCATTGAGTCTCGTTTAGGCTAACTGCTGCTGTGAAAGCTGATTGTATCCACAAATGCACAGTGGTTGTACGCAAGGTAGGCAGTGATTTATTTTTTGTTTTGATGATGGTTGTAATGGGTCTGAGCACTATGGGACGTAACTTCTGAGGTCATCAGTCCCCTAAGACTTAGAACTACTTAAACCTAACTAACCTAAGGGCATCACACACATCCATGCCCGAGGCAGGATTCGAACCTGCGACTGTAGAAGTCGCGCGGTTCCAGACTGTAGATACTAGAACCGCTCGGCCACCACGGCCGGCTGTTGATAATGCATTGTTCTATGGTGGATCGAGCCATTCTATAACTTCCACATCTTGATGATTAAATTAGATACTACAAAGTGCCTTACCAAATTTGGAGAATACATTAGGAACACCAGTCAAAATTCAGAAAATCTTTTATAACGTAAAGAGCGAGAAAGATTTAGTTTCGTCAAATGTAGAAATGAGTTGTGGCCAAACTGGGCGAATACTAGTGAATGTTTGCCAAGTGATGACACGTAGAATGCTGGCCTAATGGCTGTATCTTGCGACAATGGGTGACGTGGCCAGCGTCTGCAACACAAACAGCTAGACGTGACGGAAAAGTCTGCAGTAAGTTGCTACAGATTCTGTTAACTTCCTCTCAGGGAGGGAAAAATTCTTCACTTAGTAAAACCTATTAGTGAAGGTCGAAACAAGCACACAGGCACGTAAGTTACATTGATAGTAGTTAAATCTAAATACAGTACAGCGAACATACGTAGTGGTTCGCACTTTCGTGAAAATAATTTACTACCACTTCAGGTACGAGTTCTCATGGGATTTTAGTGAAACTTGTGAAGAGCAGTTCGGATACAGATCACATATTGATTTTGAGATGATAAGGTAAACTGGAGCATAGTTAGGGATACTTGTTAGTGTGACGAAACGTTTAATTAGTAGCTTTGGTGAACACATTTGAGCTGTTATAACACAATATACATAAATGACTTAGTTGACAACATCGGTAGCTCCGTGAGGCTATTTGCAGATGACACGGTTGTCTACAAGAAAGTAGCAACATCAGAAGACTCGTACGTACTCCAGGAGGACCTGCAGAGGATTAATGCATGGTGCGACAGCTGGCAGCTTTCCCTAAACGTAGATAAATGTAATATAATGCGCATACATAGGGGCAGAAATCCATTCCAGTACGATTATGCGATAGGTGGTAAATCATTGGAAGCGGTAACGACCGTAAAATACTTAGGAGTTACTATCCGGAGCGATCTGAAGTGGAATGATCACATAAAACAAATAGTGGGAAAAGCAGGCGCCAGGTTGAGATTCATAGGAAGAATTCTAAGAAAATGTGACTCATCGACGAAAGAAGTAGCTTACAAAACGCTTGTTCGTCCGATTCTTGAGTATTGCTCATCAGTATGGGACCCTTACCAGGTTGGATTAATAGAAGAGATAGACATGATCCAGCGAAAAGCAGCGCGATTCGTCATGGGGACATTTAGTCAGCGCGAGAGCGTTACGGAGATGCTGAACAAGCTCCAGTGGCGGACACTTCAAGAAAGGCGTTACGCAATACGGAGAGGTTTATTATCGAAATTACGAGAGAGCACATTCCGGGAAGAGATGGGCAACATATTACTACCGCCCACATATATCTCGCGTAATGATCACAACGAAAAGATCCGAGAAATTAGAGCAAATACGGAGACCTACAAGCAGTCGTTCTTCCCACGCACAATTCGTGAATGGAACAGGGAAGGGGGGATCACATAGTGGTACAATAAGTACCCTCCGCCACACACCGTAAGGTGGCTCGCGGAGTATAGATGTAGATGTAGAATAATGTTCAGTTATCTCCAGCAGATAAGAGATAATATAATGAAGATAAACACAATGACAATTTGTAAGGGAATGTATTGTTTGAACTTACTAATGTGCATATTGATCATTACCATGACTGTGAGTCAATGACAAGGTCCCATAAACGGACTACTTATAATGACAGTCAAAACTGGGTGACGAAAATTCGTGTTTAGTGTAGGTAAGGACCTAACTAAACATTCCTTCAGTGGTATGGTATAAATTTATTGTAATAATGAGAGGTTCCATGCCCTCTTTTGCATGTCTCCTCTCATTTTCATCAGTTTTATTAATGTTCTATGTCATTGCACGGTAGTAACAGACTGAATAAGGTTATTGTAATGAGAGTATTTGTACTAAGAGCTCAAAAATACTTTTCACTTGATTCCTAAACATGTTGGGTTACTTCCCTTGGTGGGTTGTGCGAGGCTAGCATCAGAGGAAACGGCACACGGCATTTCCGGTTGGGGGCTGCACTTCTCTGAATGCAGAGGGGTTCGTACAATAGGCGTAAGCGCCTGGCGGAACGACTGACGTCCATCGGGGGTTGTGTTGTTTTGGGGAAGGAGACCAGACAGCGGGGTTATCGGTCTCATCGGATTAAGGAAGGACGGGGAAGGAAGTCGGGCGTGCCCTTTGAAAGGAACCATCCCGGCATTTGCCTGGAGCGATTTAGGGAAATCACGGAAAACCTAAATCAGGATGGCCGGACGCGGGATTGAACCGTCGTCCTCCCGGATGCGAGTCCAGTGTTTAACCACTGAGCCACCTCGCTCGGTGGTTCGTCCATCGAGTTTCGCCTATTGTATGCAGGGCGAAACGACCTGCGAGACGGCTGATTGTCGCCGCAGTTTATGTGTTTACCGTTCCGGTGCGGAACGAAGATTCCTGGCACTGACTGACTGTATTGTCCTTTTGATTGTGAGAATACTTGTAGACCGTGCCCTGTTGGGTGCGACTGTGTGGCGCCTGAAGCCCGGTGGGCTACGCATGTTGTTTCCTTAGCCGGTCAAACGGCAAGTTCAGTGGCCTCAGCTGAATAAAGTTCAGCTGAGGCATGATTGGTCAACTTAAACTAAGGCTAGTCGACGTCATAAAGCCCTGCTCGAAATTGATGAGATCGGTCGCTATTGGCGCGAATGATGTTCTGAGACAGTGTGGGGGAACTTAGGAATCAGAACTGAATTTTGATCCTCGGTTTCGAGGAGAGTAGGGAGTAGAGCAATGTTGGCTTCGCTCTTGGGTTGGGTGGACAGGGAATTCTGGATCTGATCTCCATCGGAGTCGGACCGTCTTGCGACTTGGTCGCTCTTTTTCGGAAGAACTTAGAATTCTCTGACAGCCTTCGAGGCCATCGGTTGACACCCAGATGCTGCACGGCAGAAGTCGGCGCCTGCATCATCAGGACGCTACCTATCGACGACGTGCTGCATATCTCACTACAGTATTTTGCTGCTCCGACATTGTAGGACCTTATCAATTTTATACTGAATCCCTCAGCAGCACGCGCGCTCGTATTGCTACAAGCCCATCTTGCTTGTTTCTCCATGTGATTCCATTAGAGCTCTCACTACTAATTGCAATACTACTATATAAATGGGAGATTAATATTTGATTCACTAGGACCGCCAGTCATTATAGTTTATCTATTGCTTCACAGAGAGTAGGAGCCCCTTGTCCTCAAGTCAACTCTTATTCTCATAATATTTCAGTATACCCTATCCTTCAACTTACTGTGTGTCGACAATCATGTGCTTTTACGTTTTGATGTATAATAAATCTCATTGTAATATTAATCCGCATATCATTTCGTAGATATGGGCAGAATCCCACTTCCTGTTGTTTATTATGATAAAGTTCTCTTTTTCGAGTAGATTACGATTTTTATGAAATTATTGTGAGTGTTCTTATTTTACCAACTAGCAGGATCCACCATCATTTCTTTCCGTTACCGTTGTGCACATAATTAATTAGCTGGTAGATAAGGAGGGGGTCGAGTGCATGTCTCGTTCTCATGCAAAATTCGTCTGAATTAAAGAGTTACAAACTCTTCTCCACCCTGGCGTCTGGCAATAATTTATTTTGCTTGTTTTTTAAATTGCAGCAATTCATACATTTGTTTTTGCTCAACTGGGGAACATAACACGGAATCCGTTGCTTTATTAGTTGAATTCTCGATCCCATTATTCTGCAAGGAGGTAGTAAGATACTGTTTTCTTATTTTTAGATATATTTCTTATTAAAAAGCATGGTATTTTTAATAAGTGATGTTTGCTGTCCTGAATCTAATTTTGAATATTTAAAATTGATTCACTTAACAAAAATATTTTTTGAAGTCAGATTTCCTGCAAGTGGAGAAAACGTTTTATGTTGAGAGATTCTTTCGCAACATCTCATAATAAAATGACGAGGGGGGGGGGGGGCACATATGAATGTACTGCAAATTGTAACACATAAATTCTCTTCTTTCTTTACTTTCCCTTCCTTTTAAACTGTGCATATAACTTGTTAAGGTTCTAGAATATTTTTTGTTTTGTTCCGTAACTTGAAATGTGGTCATGATTTATTTTATTTATGTTGCTACATGAATCTCTTATCAATCAAGAACCCAAAGTATCAATATACTTTTCATCATCTTTGCAATGCGTTTGTTAAAATCACCACGTAAAACTAAATATAGATATGCAGAACCATGGCATAAATTATGAGGAGAGAGCGACATTGATAGTTCCACTCAAATAGTGGGTCAGCGTGCGTTGTCGTGCCGTCTATACAGATGTGTTTGTGACTGGGCAGTCACATACTTCACGTGCACCAATATACAAGGCTGGTATGGAGGTGCTGACCGTACGGTTTGATGGTTCTAAGGAGATGACAACAGCATGTTGATAACATGAACAAGATCTTGCAATTTAATGGTGTTTTTCTCTACAAGTTATTGCATTTTGTTTACTTTAATTAACAACTTGAGCGATAAAACTGACTCACTTTGAAGTTTTTCACTTCATATTTTGTGTTCACATTTCTGTAAGCTTTTATTTTGATGTATTCGGCTTATCTCTGATTTACCGAACAAAACTTTGTCTATTTGTATATTGTTAGTATGTACCTTTGACAGACGGACATGTACATCCAGTCTTCAGCTGAAAGCATTTACAAAACATATATACATAACAATTCAAACTTTAAAATAATGTCTTCACATGAATTTAGGAATTGGTGAAAAGCGTGGTTTCATAGTCATGATGTTAAAAAAAATACTTGTGTTTAAGGTAAATATGTTTTACACATTTTATAATGCAACTAGACAATCCATTGCACTGCCCTGGGTTATAGGATTTGCACTAAGATACAATAAATCGGCAGTGGTAGTATTAAATGGTACTGTGAGGAGTGGTATGCCAAGGCGCTCCTCGTTGTATGGGAGGAAGAACGGAATTTTCTGTGGGATTTGTTGACGGGTTCGTTCGGTTTTGTTTGTACTCACTCGGCAGCATGTCAGGACTAGTAACTAAGGGGGAAACAGTAGGATTCTACAGGATTTACAGAGATGTTCAATGTAAGCGTAGAGGGAGCAATTGAGCAATTCCATTTCTTAACTTTACTTAGCCCGGAGAGCACTCTCTACTGTTCTATTACCCGAGGATATCTGACGTAATCATGTAAAGGTTATGGGTGGTTGTTACCAAGGCTGCTGTATTTTTTCGCTACACCTGGCTAAATCTGTTTATAGTAGCAGCATTGCTTTCTAAATACTATTAAGACATTATGCCCTACGATTGCGTTGTACACAACTGAAGTGTGGCACTCGTGTGACGTAGAGAGCGGCTGAGTCTCGATATATTAATCAAAGGCAATGAATTTCAGGCTACTTAGTTGGTATATGGAAACGGAGGCAGGTGGTAATAAGTTTTAATCTTACTGATCCGTGGCTAATAAGTCACGGTTCCAAAATACTGGCTCGAATTATTTAGATAAGAATAGAAAACTAGTGGAGGTCGACCTGGGTGAAGACCAGTTTCCCTACCGGAGAAATGTAAGAACACGAAAAGCAATACCGGCTCCGAGACTTGCCTTTAAAGAGAAGTTAAAGAAAGGCAAATTTATAGCGTTCGTGAATTTACAGATTGTTGACTGGAGTACATCACTGAACTTCTTAAACTAGCCGGAATAAAACACCGAACGAAATATTGCATAAAGACTACACTTCTGTTATAAGAGTCGAAACACATTACAGGAAAGCAATAATTGGTGAATGAGAAAGACAATATTGCAATCTCTCCCCGATTCTATTCTGTGTGTCTATTGCTCGAGCAGTAAAGATAACCAAGAAGAAATCTGGTAAGGGATTACGGTTGAGGGAGGACAAACAAAAACTTTGAAACTTGCCAGTGGCATCGATATTATGTCAGAGATGTCAAAAACTTGAAACATCAGTTCAACGGAATGGATAACGTATTGAGAAGTGGTTATGAGACGAGCATCCCGAACAGGGAAACAAGAGTAGTAGAATGTAATCGAGTGTTGCTAACAGAATTAGCTTAGAAAATGTGACACCAAAAGCAATAGCTGACTTCCCTGTTTCTGAAGAACAGAACTGACAGTCTGATGTAGAGAGAGCATAACATGCTAACCGTTAAAGAGCAAAAGACCTTTTTGAAAAAGAGAATTTTTCAAGCACTGAATATAAATTTAAATGCTACGAAGTAACGCGAACTATAAAAAGTCAGCAAGAAGAGGAAAGAATTTTTTTTTAATGTAATGCTAGAGAAAAATAGTAAGGGCTAGGATGGCAGATCTAATGACTAATGAACAGATACAGAAATCAATTGGAGGAAAAATGAATCTGATTGAAAGAAAGGATCGAGTCACAGATCACGTCATGAAACATTAAAGAATCATCAGAATGTTAACAGAACGAGGTCTGAGGCGTGTACAAATTGTAGAAGCAGACCAAGGCTACAATAAGCCCCATCCGGCGGACGTAGGTTGCAGTAGTTAAAGAAGAGATGAAAAGGCTTGCACAGGAAAGATTGGAGTGGTGAACTGCATCAAACGAGACTTGAGACTAAAGAAGAGAACAAGAAACCAAAGGAAATCATTACTGCATTCGACGACGGGAAGCAAGGCGTTCAGATTATTAGCAACGAACTGCTACATTGTTTTTGCCTTGTGGAGAGACGTCGATTTTGAACGAGATGGAAATTGATTCTCCCATATTATCTTCACTATTTCTGATCTGCCACCGACATTCAGAGAAACAATCGACGGATAGTCCGGAAATTAATCGAAAAAGTATGTCAGTTCTGACCCCTCTGCTCTGTTTAGAACCATAATATGTGTTAAAATGTAATTAAAATGTGGTTAAGTAATCAATTTTACGCAACTACAGCGTGTGTATTGGAGATTATGCATCTTCAGCTATTAAACACAATTTATGATTCCTTCACGCTAAAAGTACAAAGTGATGTTCGGCTTCTGTTTATCCGTACATCAGCCGGCCGCGGTGGTCTAGCGGTTCTAGGCGCTCAGTCCAGAACCGCATGACTGCTACGGCCGCAGGTTCGAATCCTGCCTCGGGCATGGATGTGTGTGATGTCCTTAGGTTGGTTAGGTTTAAGTAGTTCTAAGTTCTAGGGGACTGATGACCACAGATTTTAAGTCCCATAGTGTTCAGAGCCATTTGAACCATATTATCCGTACATCAAACAGGAACGTACTTTCTCTTCTAAATTATTTTATTCCATATTTTGCAGTTTTCACCCACAGGAACACATTTCTAAACAAGAACTACTAATTTCCACCTGTTACATCTCAAAACAAGAACCGCTTTACAACTTCAGAACTGCCCTCCATCAAAACATTACACATACTCCATGTTAAGAAGAACAGAGATACAACCGTTTCAGTAGAAAGATATGCTTACTTTGTCGATATAATTGATATCTCTGACGAAAGGGTTAGAATTTCATCAATTTTCTTGAAACGAAAGGAAATACAGTTTTCTATGGATTTTATCTTTTTGAACACTTGTGGAAAACAATAAGTACGATTATTAGACTAAATGTAAATATTCTTTATTTCAGAACAGAAAAGTATTGTAAAGTACATTAGAGATACAAAAAAATAAATGTTTCTTATAAAATAGTTAATAGTATGTCAGTATTACGCTTTATCCTTGTACATTTACATGTAGAAGATGGAGTATGTACTAACAGCATTTTCTTTGTCTCTGGATCTTGTTATGAATTATAATGTAACGGGTTCTCCGATTATTGACGAAAAAAGGGATGTATTGAACAGTTCCATTACACAGCACAGAATTTAACTATTAAAATAATGACTTTTGGTAATTTCAAACAGAAATTAATCGAAGCTAAGAAACCATTTCTGAAAGCATTTGTGTCTATTTATATTGTGGACGTGCAAGGCAGCAAGTACGAGTCGCAAGAGGACGACAATACCATCGACAGCTTCTCCAGAACCATCAGAGACGCAGTGACAATGCGCAGGGGCTCCGGGAGGCCACATTATCTGGTGGAGGGATTACGGTCGCAGGACAGGCGTGGCCGTAATCCGAGGCGGGCGTGATTACTGGGGTCGAGAGTTCGGGCCCAGATAGGTCCTGCCGACGGCCCATTAGCGGGATGAAAGGCCTAGCGACATGGGCCATTGAAATGGACCAAACACAAGGGCAGCATAATTTTCTGTACACTAGGCTTAAACTGTGAGTGGTACATCTCTTCAAAGGCGCTGAGTACATACAGATTTTCCTACAACAAGATGATAGTAAAGTAATAAGGATAAAAAATTAAGTTTCGATAACGAGGAAATTTTGCAACACTCTCGAAAATATGGCTTAAATAGAAAACAGTTCAAGAAAAATAATGAAAATTCAACCTAACGACATGTTTGAGGTGTTAAATTCGAAAGAAACGTCCCGGCAGATCGTAAGTATATGCCACACTGGGATTCACATCTAGAGACGTGTATTTCGCACACATAGATCTTAACAACTGAGCTTTACAGCAAGTAAATCCGCGTGGGAGAGCTGTGAGTCCGCTTATATAGTTCAGTGGTGTGGTATCGTCCACGAAATACAAAGGTTCCAGTTTCAATGCTGCTTCCAGAACACAGTGTGTCTGGAAGTTTCAAAACAGAGAACAGTCCACTGCAGAGTGAAAAATTCATCCTAGAAACAATCCTGTATGTTTAGGCGAAGCCATTTCTAACCAATATCTTTCGTTTCAGTGGTGCTAGCCCCACAACATACGCAGGAAAGGTTTCAATGAAGTTCGGAAAGCTACTGACAGATGTATAGCTGTAATGGGAGATTGTATGTGCCTTGATGGATCAGACTCTAAGAATATTTTCTCGGGAAATGCAAGGCTTCACACTCGAATCAAGATCCGGCACATTGTTTCAATCTTCCTGGAAGCGGCAAACCGGCGTACACTCCGTTACAAGGTGAATGATTCATTATGAAATGTTTGCGAAAATTACAAAGACGGGAAGAACTAGTGCCACTGTCATAGACACAATACATTTTATATACGATAAACCGCAGATCATTAACAGAGCGAGATGGCGCAGTGGTTAGCATACGGGGCTCGCATTCCGGAGGACGACGGCTAAAAACCGCATCCGGCCATTCTAATTTAGGTTTTCCGTGATTTCCCTAAATCACTTCGGGCAAATGGCGGTATGACTCCTTTCAAAGGAACCGATGACCTCTCTGTTTGGTCCGCTTTCTCAAATCCAGCAACCATCGAACCAACACAAATCGATGTTTTTAGAGGATCATTCAAAAGATTGGTTTGATGCAGTTCTCTGCTCCTCTCTCTTGGTAGCAATGCTCCAAATTTTAGCACTTGTGCTGTATTCGTTCCTATTAACAATTTAGCACATCATATACAGAGCCTGGACCTGCGCATTTCCTCCCACTTGGCTGCAGATTCCGCTTCGACTGTTTCCATTTAGTGTCGACTGTGTCCGATATTCGCATTTATGATGGCGTTAACTCAGCTAGGGTAACTTTCAATGAGATATCTCAATATCAGTGGAGACATTGCGTACCATTATTTCTCCAGATCCGACAAAGGAGAAAGTAGTGGTATTGGGTGTTGGGGTCTGGAGCGAAGGCGACGTTCTAGTTAACCACTGGGCATAGGTCGGGAGTCTGGCCAGTCAAGTCCGATCCAGGAATATTATTGTTCACAAACGATTGCCTCACAAATATTTCTTTATTACAGCGTGCAAAGTCCTACCGATACAACCATCATCTCTGAATTGTAGCTCTACTGTAGGCAGTACACAATGCTGGTAGATGTGGGGATACCTTCTCGCACTGAGTGATTACTTAAGTGCAGTAAGGTAATCAACAACAACCAAGAAACACACACACACACACACACACACACACACACACACACACACACACACACACACACACTCACTCACACCGTAACACCATCTCTTCCATAGTCCACTGTTGGCGTTACACACCATGGCACGTACGGTTCTCCAGGAGTTCGCCACATCAAAACCCTTCCAAGAGATTGGCACAGGCTATAGAGTGATTCATCAGTCCAAATTGCTCGTTTCCTGTCATCCACTGTCCAATGGCCCTCTGCACCACCTAAACCGTCGCCTATCATTTGGCTCCAGAAATATTAGGCTTGTGATGCTCGGCCACTGTAGACCGCTGGTTTCGTACAGATGTGCAGAGTCATTGTGCTAGATGAACCGCTTTTACCACTTTGAATCTCACTAGTGATTCCTTCCGTCGATTTCATGTGATTTTTTAGTCTACCGTGACCCTCTGTGAGTACGTGATCTCTACCAGGCCTTGGTTTAGTAGTGGTTGTAACTTTGCGTTTGCCCTTCACAATCACGTTACCAATAGTCGATTTTGGCAGTCTCAGAAATGCTGAAATGTACATGATAGAGGATTTGTTACTCGGCTGATATCCAGCTTCTTGGCCACCCGTTCTGATGTTCCTTCTTCTCTACACGCAATACAACACGCCCCACCTCCTTTTATTCTATTACGTCCGCTTTTCGTGACATCTGCTGGTCAGTTCCCCAGTACAAAGGGCTGTCTGGACACTTCTCATGAGATCATGTATGTCTCTCTTGTACCTTCTCTCATAACTTATTCCTATTTCAAGATACCAAACTTTAGCTACCTTTTTTCTGATTTTGTCCATATGCAACATTTAGTCATTAATTGATAATTAAATAGACACCCTAGCTGCAAGCAGGCGTTGATACACTTCATTGGGGACATGTTGAAAATGTGTGCCCCGACCGGGACTCGAACCCGGGATCTCCTGCTTACATGGCAGACGCTCTATCCATCTGAGCCACCGCGGGCGCAGAGGATAGTGCGTCTGCAGGGACTTATCCCTTGCACGCTCCCCGTGAGATCCACATTCCCAACATGTCCAATGTGGATCTCACGGGGAGCGTGCAAGGGTTAAGTCCCTGCAGACCCGCTATTCTCTGTGCCCGCGGTGGCTCAGATGGATAGAGCGTCTGCCAAGTAAGCAGGAGATCCCGGGTTCGAGTCCCGGTCGGGGCACACATTTTCAACATGTCCCCAATGAAGCTTATCAGCGTCTGCCAAGTAAGCAGGAGATCCCGGGTTCGAGTCCCGGTCGGGGCACACATTTTCAACATGTCCCCAATGAAGTGTATCAACGCCTGCTTGCTGCTAGGGTGTCTATTTAATTATCATTTCATTTCTAGCAAAGCTGCATGGTCATCCACGGTAACTGTTCTTTCGGGAACAGATACTACCGTCATATATATTTAGTCATTAAGTACGTCCACTACTTTTTGCTAAGACATAACTCCTACATCGAGAACTTCTTTCAGCTCCCCATTGTACCTCCAACAATGAAATTAAATACGTGGTAACAATGAACTATCCACCATTTTTTCCGTTTTTGAACTCCTGTGTTACAGAATACTCTAGTCTTTCGCATAATACAATGTCTTGTAAGGTGGCTATAATTTCTTACCTTACAAGAACTGATCCACATATTTTGCCGTGATCTTCAAATACAATTAAGTATCATGTCATAGGTTGTACATCGTATATATGAATATATAAAGGAGACTGACATTGTCACGTACCCCCTTGTAAATAATTGTTAACGCTCATTGCATGAAAGGTGATGAAGTGTCTTTATAATCACAGTGGCGTAATGAATGATTGCCTATACTAGTAGAGATTGGAACGACAGTGGAGATGAAACGGCAGGCAGAACTCTAACTCTGGGTGGAAGGCCCGCACATGCGTTGGTCCTGCTTAAACACAGGATGTAGCAAGACGGACGTTGAGACACCTGAACGCTGGGGCGCAATAGATTCGCGACCGGCTGCTATTATAGTGGGGCTGGAAGGATAGCCGGATAATACTTCCGAGTTCTGCAAATTTAAGACGCAGGTGAGAGGAACGAAGAAGCGTCACCTCGGAAACCACGCAGGCTGTGTTATTTCCAAGTATTTTTACTCAGAAGCGTGTCATTGTACGAGTATAGGTATTTGTCGCAAACTTTCCGCGCTGAACGACAAAAGACTAAAATACGGTTGGTTGGCGTTCAGAACCATCTGTAGAGAGGGAGAGTATTCCGTGGTTTCGGGAATATGATTCGTTTTCGAAGTTACGATGGTGGGGAGCCGAACCTTGCTGGGAAGACAGCAGTGGAGAGACGTGGTCTTCCACTGCGAACGCCCATGTGTGACGGTCACTCGATATCAGCTTTGTTGGTACAGATGGACTTGCTGTCTTTGCTCTCAGGAGAGTTTATACTTAGAACAGTTAGGCACTGTACTGTTGCGACGATTTTGGACTTCACATCCGGGTAGGAAGTCGTCGTTAAGTACGGAGCGTTCAGTAATTGAGGGCACTTCCTCTGCCTATACTTACGTTGAGACGTTATCTGAACTCTGTCCTTGTGGCTGGGAGGTCGCGTTTCTCTTCTGTAGAACACAGAGAGGAGAAGACAGTATTGAAGTATATTAGTCAGGGGACCACCTTCTGCCGTCCTAGTGTTTGAAGGAGTTGATTTGTGGCTGGCGTTCTTCCATCGTCGGAGACGAGTACGAGAACCATCACTTCGACACACCGGACGCAGTACATACGGTGATATCGCAAACTGCTTCGGCTTATTAGGGCTATATAACCTAAGCAGCTGTGATCACGTTAGTTTATTTCCACTGAGGTTCCACAGCACCGTAGATCATCTTTGAAAGTAGTGTCTTCTAGTGTTTGGTTCGTAGATGATGTCAGTGATTTCACGTTATTGATATTAAACTGTGCACTCATAATAAGGGGCAGAGGTGGACAATTGATTAGCAATTTTACTTAGGAAATATAAACTTTCTAATATAAATGTTTTTTTTTAAATCTACAGTAAATATATAAGCAGGAACAACGTTTATCATTTAGTATGATTAGATGCCATCATCATTCATTTATGTTTAGATTGTAATTTATAGAATTAAGAGATCCTAAGAACTGCTTCAGGGGTTGGGCACATTCATTTTACACCCACCTGGAGTTGCATCTTGGAGTCTTACCCTTCTATCACTATGATTAATATAACACTACCTTAACAATAAAAAGAATAAAATCCATTTCACATTATCAAAAATCTCCAGATATACAGTATTTATGTATTTGTTTTTCTTTAAGCTGTTCTATGTTATTAACTGATGTGTCGCTATTGCTGCAGGAGCCAAACTGGGCCTTACTTTTTTTGAGTATTTTTGTAACATGTTATTTAGGCTGATATTAATAACTGTGAGTACAGGACTCTGCTGAATGACTTAGAAGATTCAGTTAGGTACTTATATCAGAGCTACCAAGCGTTGGATAGTTACAAATCCATGAAACATCAACAGTTGTTCCTTTTGGACTGAGACGAAAAGCTCCTGACTAAATGCCCTGTAATGGCGTAAAGTCTAGCTCTGGCGCGCCAGTCAGGAACTGACTGACCCCCTGCCAGGATGACAGCAGCGGCCCCTGGCTGAAGAGGACTTGGACGCCGCGCCCGACTACTGGAGCCACTTCTATAGCAGCGTCAACGACAGCGACTTCGATAGTAGCTTTAACATTAGCCACTTCGATAGCTGTTCAGGACAGACTTTTCTCAGTTACAGGTCAGTAGTCACTGCAAAGAGCGATCCTTTCGTATGTCGCCCTTTGCTTGCGACAAATCTGTGTAATTGACAAAGTTAAGTATTGTAATTTTCTTATTTTAATAAAACTCACTAATTCTAGTTGAATGTTTGTCTAGCGAACCGAATAGGAAGGATTCCTAGACACAACAAGATTGGCCATAACATGAACGAATACAAAAGTCACAACCTGTCACATTTCTCACCCAGAGCCGCTAGCTACCACAGTTTTCCTTTGTTGTGGGCTTTTGTGTTTTTCTGGCGCCTTAATTCTACCTTGTCTTTTCTTTGCTGGGGTGTGTTTACCTGTTTCAACAGTGTCTTTTATAGTGTTTTTTTTTCAATTCAGTGTTTTCAGGTGGGCGTTGCTGAAATTTTCTTTGTGTGCTTATTTTTGTTGCTTGCATGATATGTTTATTGCATTTGCCTATTCCACCCCGTGACCAGGCATCTCAGCTGCAAGCGATAGATGGCACGCAGCTAACGCAGATGTTTCAGTTTTAGACACAGCAGACTGCAACCCTTCTCAACACGGTACAGCAGTTATTGGTGAACCAAACACCTAACGCAGCCCAGCATACAACTACTGTAGCTCCGATATCCACACTGCCTTTTTTGCCAGATTAACGAAAAAGAAGAGGAACGGCTCGAGTGGTTCCCACAGTATGAAGTCCACATTATTGCTCACAAAGTATCACGTACTGTGAAGCTACATTTCTTTTTGTAAACGGTAGGAATTGCAGTCTTCCGTCTCTTTCAGAAATGGTTCCCTAACGTCACTCCGAGGGAACTTTCCTATGATGAGGTTATAGGTTCTCTAACTAACTATTATGACCAACAAGTGAATCTGTTGGCAGATAGGTATCAATTATTTCGTTTCAAAAAAAGGTCGCAACAGACTTATCTCGGGTGGGTAACAGATTTGCAGGGTATGACGAGGAAATGCAAATTCAAATGTGCTTGTGTTGCTTTATATTCGGATGTAATGTTTCGTGATGCGATCGTGTACAATGAAACTGATGTCCAAATTAAAGAACAGATTTTGAAACAGACAGATCCATCATTTCATCACATAGTGCAAATTCTGGATCAGTATGATTCAGGTGCCGCAGCGTCAGATAAATTTGAGCAGCCACCGATTTGTTGTGTTGAGTCATCCCTTGCTCACGACCGGCCAAAAAGGCAGCAATAGCACCCGTGAGCCAAGCTGCGTAAACAGTTCTCTAAACAGGCGGCTACATCATTAAATAGAATGAAGTCATGCCCTCGGTGATATTCACGGCACAAATAGCACAGTGTTATGCTTGTGGAGAGGAAGGTCACCTACAATCCGTATGTTTGCAACAGATCAAACTCAAACATAAGAATTCTGCCCACTCACAAAAGTCAAACCGCCGACCGGTGTGGCCGAGCGGTACTAGGCGCTTCAGTTTGGAACCGCGCGACAGCTACGGTTGCATGTTCGAATCCTGCCTCGGGCATGGATGTGTGTGATGTCCTTAGGTTAGTTAGCTTTAAGTAGTTCTAACTTCTAGGGCACTGATGACCTCAGATGTTAAGTCTCATAGTGCTCAGAGCCATTTGAACCAACAATAGTCAAGTGACAAGGCCCATTTATACGCCAGTCCAACAAAAGTTTTGTTCATTTGCACCTTAGTGCAAAAACCGAGCGAGGTGGCGCAGTGGTTAGCACACTGGACTCGCATTCGGGAAGACGACGTTTTAATCCCGCGTCTAACCATCCTGATTTACGTTTTCTATGATTTCCATAAATCGCCTTAGACAAATGCTTTGATGACAGGGCACGGCCGACTTGCTTTGGCATCCTTCCCTAATCCGATGAGACCGATGACCCCGCTGTTTGGTCCCGTCCCCACAAATCAACCCAACCCAACGTCTTAGTGCAAAACGTGTGAAATTTCAGTTGGACACGGGTGCTGAATCGTCACACATATAAGCTGTTAGGCTCCCCACGCCTGTCTACAGCTAGCACGCGCATGACAGCTTATAGTGTACAAGATATTCCCATTCTTGGAAAATCTACTTTGCCTGTCATGTATCGCTCACATGATTAGGCACTGGTCGCTACTTTCGAAAATTGATTTGCCGACGCATATCTTCAAATACCACTAGACGAAGAATCTCAAACTGTGTGTGTTGTGAACACTCATTTGAGCTTGTTTAAATATTTGCGTTGGCCTTTTAGCAATTCTTCCGCACCCGCCATTTTCCAACGGTATTTGGAACCGCTGATTGTTCACGTACAAAAACAGCTGACTGCTCACGTACCAAACTGTTCAAACTATTTGGACGGTATTGTGGTAGCAGAAGTTCGTACACCTGAAGAACACATTGCAAATTTGCGTGCTTTGTTTCGTGTGTTATCTGATACAGGACTGAAGTGTAGACTGGGCAAGTGTGAATTCTTTTAACCTGAGTTGCAGTACCTTGGTCATATCATGAACAGTGAACGTGTACATCATCTTGCGTCACATTTGTTACCCATACGTGACCTGCCAGCTCCTCACAGTGTCAAAGAACTGTAGTCAGTTTTAGGGAAAATGACCTATTATATTCGGCTCATACCGAATGCTGCACAAATCGCATCTCCGTTGCATCGCTTGCGTCGCAAGAACGTTCCCTTTGTTTGGACACATGAGTGCCAAGAAGCTTTCAAAAACTTAAAGATGCATTACTCAGTGATCGATGCTTGGTTCGTTTTGATCCTTACAAAACAGTTGTGTTCCAAGTTGACGATTCCCCTCAAGGAATAGGTGCAGTGCTTTCGCACAGATTTGTGATAAAGACAGGCCTATTGCTTTCGCCCCAAAAGTGTTGTTCAAATCTCAGTGTAACTATTAACAAATAGAGAAAGAAGCATTGGCTATTGTGTATGGTGTCACAAAATTCCACCTCTATTTATATGGCAGAAAATTCTACTTAATAACGGATCACAAGCAGCTGCAGACCTTGTTTCATCCGATGAAGCCAGTTCCTGTACGAACTGCCCAAAAATTGCAACGATGGACTTTGTTGTTATCCCAATACCAGTACGAGATTGTGTATCATCGGACAGCTCAACGTGGTAATGCGGACGCACTTTCACGCCTTCCGGTTAGCCCTGACACAGACTTTGGCGCTTCTGCTGCATCTTGTTGTCACATCGATGCTCAGGATTCTGAGCATTGCTTCAGTCTTTTCCGTTGAACTGTAAGAAAATTGCACAGGCCACGGAAGCTGACCCAGATTTGAACATTTTGCTCAATTATGTTCCCACATCCTGGCCTCACTGATTGAATGACTGAAGGAATTCCGTAGCGCGCCGATACTTCGCATGTCGGCGTAGCCTCGCTGTACAGATACGTGCGAAAAAATGGTTCAAATGGGTCTGAGCACTATGGGACTTAACTTCTGTGGTCATCAGTCCCCTAGAACTTAGAACTACTTAAACCTAACTAACCTAAAGAAATCACAAATATCCATGCCCAAGACAGGATTCGAACCTGCGACCGTAGCAGTAGCATGGTTCCAGAATGTAGCGCCTAGAACCGCTCGGCCACTTCAGCCGGTGATAGGTGAGATTCGTCTTCAAAATGACAATGGACAATCACGTGTATTGATCTCTAGAGTTTTGCAAAAAGAAGTGTTACAGTTACTTCACCAAGGACACTGGGGGATTGTTCGTACGAAACAGCGCGTCGACACTGTACTTCGCAGGGTATGGACACTGAAATAGAAAAGATGAGGTTACAATGTCACGCATGTGCGGAAAATCAGACCGATATGCCACAAAAATTCTCCGATTGGCCTAAGTCGCAATCGCCATGGCAACGCGTGCATATAGACTTTGCGGGACCTTTTTGGAACGTTCGTTGGTTGATGGTTGTAGATTCACAGCAACTTTCATTTTGCTGTTCCAATGAACTCGACAACGTCACGCAGAACAGTTCAGGCTTTGTCCTTTATTTTTTGGCTCGAGGGTTTGTCTGAAGTCATAGTGTCGGACAACGGCCCTCATTTCACGTCAAATGAATTTCAAATATTCTCTGAATGCAATGGCATACAGCATCTAACTAGTGAACCATTCCATCCACATTCAAACGGCGCAATGGACCGTTTTGTCGGAACCGTCAAACAGCAGATGGCCAAATGTTTTGGCTCGATGGTTTGTCTGAAGTCATAGTGTCGGACGACGGTCCTCATTTCACGTCAAATGAATTTCAAATATTCTCTGAATGCAATGGCATACAGCATCTAACTAGTGAACCATTCCATCCACAGTCAAACGGTGCAATGGACCGTTTTGTCGGAACCGTCAAACAGCAGATGGCCAAATTTTTTGGCTCGATGGTTTGTCTGAAGTCATAGTGTCGGACAACGGCCCTCATTTCACGTCAAATGAATTTCAAACATTCTCTGAATGCAATGGCATACAGCATCTAACTAGTGAACCATTCCATCCACAGTCAAACGGTGCAATGGACCGTTTTGTCGGAACCGTCAAACAGCAGATGGCCAAACTCTGCTTCGCACACACCAGGTATCAAGCACCGCAGCTGTTTCTCGCCTCCTATCGTTCGCATCTACGAAATGGGCCCTCACCGGCTTAACTGCTTCACGGCCGCCGCCATCGGACACTGCTCCACCTGCGCCACGCTGCTCAGCATCCGGCACCGAAGGAAGGTCGCAAGTATCGCATCGCACCGCATGATATTGTGTTTTTCAGGGTATTTAACGGCAGCAGACGGTGGGCGCGAGACGAAATTCTCCGTCGATATGGCACATGCATGTATCTCATTTCAGGCCCAGACGGATCCCAGGGCCGACATCACAACCGAATTCGCCACTGTCATGTGCAGGGCTATTCTTCTGTATCTCAATCCCAGATTCACGCATCCCGAAGACAGCACGACCACAGCAGCTGCTAGAGGGCGTCATCACGACAGCACGGAACAACCTCATGGACACGAAGCCTTCGCCTCCTTCGCCTCTTCTCGTGCTACCGATGGAGCTGGACCTGCCCACGCCACAGCGGCCGATATCTTCTACATTACTGTACGGGCCTCAGGAGGTGGGCGCGCGTGCCTTCTGGGCTTTTCCAGGGTGACGTTTCTACCAGACCGAAGACTAGATGGCGGGATATGACCGGAAGTCTGACGCCCCCTGTAGCCACAGCTTCCGGTCTATCACAGCGTCCACGCTCATGCTCTTCCCATTGTCGTGCTCCTTATATGACGACCGTCCATCGCTTTGGGGGGGGGGGGGGGGGCAGGAATGCTAAGGCGCAAGTCAAGGCCATGCACGCCAGTTGGGAACCATAGAGGCGACTGTGAGAAGAAAGAAGCCAATCGCACGCTGACCGATTCCCTTCCAGGACGACAACGCTACAGCAGCGGCCCCTAGGTGAAGAGGACGTAAGCGCCGCGCCCGACTGATGGAGCCATTTCTATAGCAGCGTCAACGACAGAGACTTCGATACCAGCTTTAACTTAGCCACTTCGATAGCAGTTCAGGAGAGACTTTTGTCAGCAAGAGATCAGCAGTCATTGCAAAGACTGATCATTTCGTATATCGCTCTTTGCACATCTGTGTAATTGCCAAAGTTAAGAATTGTGATCTTCTTATTGCAATAAAATTCGTTAATACGAGTTGCTGATTGTTTGTCTAGCGAACCGAGTAGGCAGGATTCCTCGACACAACACCTACCACAGGCATTTCCCATGGGTAATATGTCATTGGAACGTGAAGGCTGTAAAAGCAAAGGTGCTGAACGGTCTTCAAAGAAGTATTGCACTTTGCTTGTCACATTTACTCCTGCTTTGCCCACCTGACATAAACACGTGTCACGTTCCCAGGTTGAGGGAAACTGTTCTGACTGCCGTCAGTTTGCAGGCGTCGAGTTCACACGTTGTATCCGGTAGCTACCCAAACCATATCACCTGACGTCGTGCACTACTCTGCTGAACAGTGGAGGCTACCAGAATGCCTTCTAACGACAGCATTTAAAAAATTTATAACCAGAACTGAGTTATGACAAACCCGAACCTTTTAAATTTTGACGCCGGCACCGCTATTCGTGTGATTCCTTGGGTTTTTAGGTTTCTGGATGTTGGAAGAAGATGCATTGTCAAGGATAACCCCAGTTGCATCCATACAATGTTAGATTATACTTTTTGTTCCACAGATTCATACTGAGGTGATTTTCAGGGATGATCAACATACGAGATGGCACTGAAGAGTCGACACGGGCAGGAATACTATCTGTTGCAATGCTCCAGCGTTTAACTAACACTGAAGATGAAGCTATACAGTCACTGACGATCATGTCATGTTGTCATCTACCGTATATATCAAGCAGTGGTCACATTCTGCGCCCATTATCCATTCACTGATAGCTACGAAATTTCACTGCACTTTTTTTTTCAGAATCTGACTTATTTGTGCCTAAACCACACACAATAACACAAACTCATTTCTCACATATGCAGATGCTGCGCTCTTGGACGACGAATATGTATCAGATGTGTTTTTCTTTTGCGAACTGTTAAGTGAATTTGACGTGGCACAGACCCTCCTAATCACGAGAGCTGGAGTGGTACACATGCAGCATAGTTCAACACAATCTCAGTTAGTGGTAGGTGGCAGTTTTACACAGCCTCGCAACTTCCATTCAGTCCTCAGTCCTTTTCTCTGACTCAGAAACGTTTCACTTCAAACTTTGCTTCCGGGAGTGATGATACAAAAGTGTTTGGGTTTGCAAAAGAGTTGTATTTTCATTACACGATAATTCGGCAGCTTACCTTGGTGTCTTCTTCAGGTGCTACCTAACTGCACTCTGACCAAACTGTGAACAGGTTGTGCGCCGCTCTGTCGAATGTTTCCCCGAGTAGTTCAAAAACTAAACAGTCTCGCAGAAAATAAAGAAGAACGAAAAGCGTGTGATGAACCTCGAAGAAATATTATACAACTATGAAAAGTATAATAACAGCAGAGAGTAC
Source organism: Schistocerca serialis cubense (assembly GCF_023864345.2). Taxonomy (NCBI): domain Eukaryota; kingdom Metazoa; phylum Arthropoda; class Insecta; order Orthoptera; family Acrididae; genus Schistocerca; species Schistocerca serialis. The sequence continues at coordinate 68,595,567 of NC_064644.1, forward strand.
CAGAAGACTGGTATATATTCGGACTTAAGCATACTGAGCTCGAAGTCTCACGCTTTACTTAATCTAAAACACCGTTTATCATAATTAATTGTAAACTTTTTGTTTTGTACATAATTGTTGAACGTTCGTACAGCCAGTCCAACATACCATACTGACTGCATGTCCGGAAACGAAATAAACAAAAAAAAAAGTGAACCACACGCCACATTCACACGGCACGTGGCTTACACCCAGTTTACAGAGGGCCGTATTACCCTCAAACATAGCGGTCTTATAGATTTCTTTGTGGGATCGCTATATATTGGAAATCGAATTCACGATCTCTCGATCATTCTGGAAATAGAGATAGCGTAACGAAGGTAGGGGTTTCTAGTTGCTCCTTCATTGGTGTCACCAGGTGGTGTCACTCATCGTTTAAAAAACATGTGCAGCAGAGATCGATCTGCGTTATTAGGCACTCTCGAGGTGGTGTGCTGTATATCTGTCCGTTGTGAAACGTTCTCCCGGCTATATACTGAACAAAAACCAGCTTGTTAAACATTATTTTATTTGCAAACTAGGAACTGTAGCCCGCTGGTAGATTAATTATGAAAGTTAGGTAAGAGTGACTGATACTACAAGAAACGAAAGCATACGCGGAAAATGCTTACCTAGAAAACGAGATTAGATCCCTGTTTCAGAGACTCCGATGTTTGTATAAGTCAAAATAAAAATAAAAAAAAACTGTAGCTCAGACTACAACAGTTGGCAGCAAGACGACACAAGATAGTAACTGGAAACTTTTCACCTCTTAATTAGGCAAGCACACTAAAGGCACAGGAGCATTGTAAGCAAGAAACTCCTAAGTCCTGAAATGAAAGCTGCTAGCCTATGGGGTATCGTCTCAGTTGTGCGACTGGATTCGTGATTTCCTGTCAGGAAGGTCGCAGTTCGTAGTAATAGACGGCAAATCATCGAGTAAAACTGATGTGATATCAGGTGTTCCCCAGGGAAGCGTCCTGGGACCTCTGCTGTTCCTGATCTATACAGGGTGTTGCAAAAAGGTACGGCCAAACTTTCAGGAAACAGTCCTCACACACAAATAAAGAAAAGATGTTATGTGGACATGTGTCCGGAAACGCTTAATTTCAATGTTAGAGCTCATTTTAGTTTCGTCAGTATGTACTGTACTTCCTCGATTCACCGCCAGTTGGACCAAATGAAGGAAGGTAATGTTGACTTCAGTGCTTGTGTTGACATGCGACTCATTGCTCTACAGTACTAGCATCAAGAACATCAGTACGTAGCATCAACAGGTTAGTATTCATCACGAACGTGGTTTTGCAGTCAGTGCAATGTTTACAAATGCGGAGTTGGCAGATGCCCATTTGATGTATGGATTAGCACGAGGCAATAGCCGTGGAGCGGTACGTTTGTATCGAGACAGATTTCCAGAACGAAGGTGTCCCGACAGGAAGACGTTCGAAGCAATTGATCGTCGTCTTAGGGAGCACGGAACATTCCAGACTATGAGTCGCGACTGGGGAAGACCTAGAACGACGAGGACGCCAGCAATGGACGAGGCAATTCTTCGTGCAGTTGACGATATCCCTAATGTCAGCGTCAGAGAAGTTGCTGCTGTACAAGGAAACGTTGACCACGTCACTGTATGGAGAGTGCTACGGGAGAACCAGTGGTTTCCGTACCATGAACAGCGTGTGCAGGCACTATCAGCAGCTGATTGGCCTCCACGGGTACACTTCTGCGAATGGTTCATCCAACAATGTGTCAATCTACATCTACATCTACATCTATACTCCGCGAGCCACCTTACGGTGTGTGGCGGAGGGTACTTATTGTACCACTATCTGATCCCCCCTTCCCTGTTCCATTCACGAATTGTGCGTGGAAAGAACGACTGCTTGTAAGTCTCCGTATTTGCTCTAATTTCTCGGATCTTTTCGTTGTGATCATTACGCGAGATATATGTGGGCGGTAGTAATATGTTGCCCATCTCTTCCCGGAATGTGCTCTCTCGTAATTTCGATAATAAACCTTTCCGTATTGCGTAACGCCTTTCTTGAAGTGTCCGCCACTGGAGCTTGTTCAGCATCTCCGTAACGCTCTCGCGCTGACTAAATGTCCCCATGACGAATCGCGCTGCTTTTCGCTGGATCATGTCTATCTCTTCTATTAATCCAACCTGGTAAGGGTCCCATACTGATGAGCAATACTCAAGAATCGGACGAACAAGCGTTTTGTAAGCTACTTCTTTCGTCGATGAGTCACATTTTCTTAGAATTCTTCCTATGAATCTCAACCTGGCGCCTGATTTTCCCACTATTTGTTTTATGTGATCATTCCACTTCAGATCGCTCCGGATAGTAACTCCTAAGTGTTTTACGGTCGTTACCGCTTCCAATGATTTACCACCTATGGCATAATCGTACTGGAATGGATTTCTGCCCCTATGTATGCGCATTATATTACATTTATCTACGTTTAGGGAAAGCTGCCAGCTGTCGCACCATGCATTAATCCTCTGCAGGTCCTCCTGGAGTACGTACGAGTCTTCTGATGTTGCTACTTTCTTGTAGACAACCGTGTCATCTGCAAATAGCCTCACGGAGCTACCGATGTTGTCAACTAAGTCATTTATGTATATTGTAAACAATAAAGGTCCTATCACGCTTCCCTGCGGTACTCCCGAAATTACCTCTACATCTGCAGATTTTGAACCGTTAAGAATGACATGTTGTGTTCTTTCTTCTAGGAAATCCTGAATCCAATCACAAACCTGGTCCGATATTCCGTAAGCTCGTATTTTTTCACTAAACGTAAGTGCGGAACCGTATCAAATGCCTTCCTGAAGTCCAGGAATACGGCATCAATCTGCTCGCCAGTGTCTACGGCACTGTGAATTTCTTGGGCAAATGTTCTCTTTACGGATGAGGTTCGTGATGACTGGGTGTTGTGTGATGTCCTTAGGTTAGTTATGTTTAAGTAGTTCTAGGTTCTAGGGGACTGATGACCATAGATGTTAATTCCCATAGTGCTCAGAGCCATTTGAACCATTTTTACGGATGAGGCTTCATTCCAACGTGATCAAATTGTAAATTTTCACAATCAACATGTGTGGGCTGACGAGAATCCGCACACAATTGTGCAATCACGTCATCAACACAGATAATCTCTGAACGTATGGGCAGGCATTGTTGGTGATGTCTTGATTGGGCCCCATGTTCCTCCACCTACGCTCAATGGAGCACGTTATCATGATTTCGTACATGATACTCTACCTGTGCTGTTAGTACATGTGCCTTAACAAGTACGACACAACATGTGGTTCATGTACGATGGAGCTCCTGCACATTTCAGTCGAAGTGTTCGTACGCTTCTCAACAACAGATTCGGTGACCGATGGATTGCTAGAGGCGGACCAGTTCCATGGCCTCCACGCTCTCCTGACCTCAACCCTCTTGACTTTCATTTATGGGAGCATTTGAAAGCTCTTGTCTACGCAACCCCGGTACCAAATGTAGAGACTCTTCGTGCTCGTATTGTGGACGGCTGTGATACAATACGCCATTCTTCAGGGCTGCATCAGCGCATCAGGGATTCCATGCGACGGAGGGTGGATGCATGTATCCTCGCTAACGGACGACACTTTGAACATTTCCTGTAACAAAGTGTTTGAAGTCACGCTGGTACGTTCTGTTGCTATGTGTTTCCATTCCATGATTAATGTGATTTGAAGAGAAGTAATAAAATGAGCTCTAACACGGAAAATAATTGTTTCCGGACACATGTTCACATAACATATTTTCTTTCTTTGTGTGTGAGGAATGTTTCCTGAAAGTTTGGCCGTACCTTTTTGCCACACCCTGTATAAATGACCTGGGTGACAATCTGAGCAGTTTGTAACACCACAGCTCTTATGCTGTATGGATTCATTTTGCTTTATTTAATGTTACATTGTTGATCGCCTGTGAATGTGTTCAAATCGATAGCATAAAATTGTGTATTCTTTTCTTTGTCAAACCTTTGATGTCGTGATTTGATTCTATGCAAAGTAGTGTATCTGCAATTTGTATTCTTTGTCCCATTTGGAGGGAACAGAACTTATTGTATGTAATTGTAATTTTGTGTGAATAATTTTTTGTAGAAGTGTCAATATGTGAAAATGTTCTGTTTTATTTAATGTATTTGTTTGCTGTTATGTAAATTGCTGATCCTCACTTAGGGTTCTTAGTTAGTTTGTATGTAAATGGTGTAGTGGTTCCCCTCTGGAACGGAAATGCGTAGCGCGCGCAAATTGTGGTTGGCCTAGGTGGAAAAGGTGGAACTGATAGTCAGTAGGGGACGAGCAGTCAGTCGGAGACGAGCCACCAGTCGGAAAGGAGCTACCAGTCTGTGCACTGTCAATGTAAAGGTGCATATCATGCTGATTCAGAGAGAGGCTTTTACTGCTTCTTTCCAATGCCTCGGATGGGTGGATAAATAGCTGGATCTATTCTGGAATTTGAATGAATCATCGCCATGAAGATACGATAAAGTCCGGCAATTCTACCTGTAATTCCACCTACCAACATGCAGTTGCCACCACATTGCGCAATCACTGTAACGTAATACTATATTGATGTACAGTGAAGGATCAGCCTAATGGATGTGTTAGTGTGCTGAAATATAAGGTAATTCATATCGGAATTTATTTACCTACCTTGATTTTACTCCTCATCATAACACCTCTCAGGGTCCTCTCCGTTTGAAGTAAAGTGATTACCGAGTGTCCTTACTCAAAGTACGTTGAAGCCTAGAGCTTTGTTAAATAATGCCTCTTGAACTTATTTGAAAGATAGTTAAAGCTAATGTGGTAACAGAGTGAGTTAAAGCAAATGTTATTTGTCCAATAATAATTTTCCTATTGAAACTGTTATTTAAAGTGCTGTTACCAACTTCAAACTTTAGGCTGAGTCTTATAAAGTAAATGATCACGTTGTTGTCTGTAGTAAATTCTAAAAAGGAGAGTCAATTCCTTGCAATTTTGTCAACATTGTGTTTCGTTGTAGTAAAAGTGAGAAAGCTGCAGTTGTGAAACGTTACATTCTCATGTATGCCAAGTGTTTGTCTCTCTTGTGTGCATATTAACAGTATAAAGACCACTCAGTTTGTGTAAACCCTGAAAGTGATAGTGTTTTTCTGTACCTGTTATAATTTTGAAAATAGTTCCTGCTGCTCTAACTGTTAGCTTCAATCTTAAAACATATGTGTGTTAGAGTTCATTGCACTCGCGTCTTGCTAAGTCTAGGTTGTGTCTGTTGTGTTGTCCATTATAGTTACTTATACCTACTTTCATAAACGAGAATGTTAATCTTTCTCTTGCCTAATTAGGCTGGCGACCGTTTCCCTTATTCTATAAACAGTATAGCTAGGCAAAATTTTGTTTGTCACTATTCCAATATTAACGTAATTCTGACTTTCATTTCCGATAAGCCACTTCCATTAGGAACAATACGGTCAACTTAACAAAATTCCTCTCAGAGGGTAACACTGCTCTGTTGCTTTGTGCCATAGTTACTTTTACAAAATTGTTTTATGTTACAACCTGCTTCTGGCATTGAGGTTATGGTACAGTAGTTAGCAGACGGGGAGTGTTATAAGTTCTCTTAGGTTGTTCGCAGATGATGCTGTAATTTACCGTCTAGTAAGGTCATCCGAAGACCAGTATCAGTTGCAAAGAGATTTAGAAAAGATTGCTGTATGGTGTGGCACGTGGCAGTTGACGCCAAATAACGAAAAGTGTGAGGTGACCCACATGAGTTCCAAAAGAAATCCGTTGGAATTCGATTACTCGATAAATAGTAAAATTCTTAAGGCTGTCAATTCAAATAAGTACCTGGGTTTTAAAATTACGAACAACTTCAGTTGGAAAGACCACATAGATAATGTTGTGGGGAAGGCGAGCCAAAGGTTGCGTTTCATTGGCAGGACACTTAGAAGATGCAACAAGTCCACTAAAGAGACAGCTTACACTACACTCGTTCGTCCTCTGTTAGAATATTGCTGCGCGGTGTGGGATCCTTACCAGGTGGGATTGACGGAGGACATCGAATGGGTGCAAAAAAGGGCAGCTCGTTTTGTATTAGCACGTAATAGGGGAGAGAGTGTGGCAGATATGATACGCGAGTTGGGATGGAAGTCAATAAAGCAACTTTCTCTTCCGAATGCGAAAATATTTTGTTGAGCCCAACCTACATAGGTAGGATTGATCATCAAAACAAAATAAGAGAAATCAGAGCTCGAACAGAAAGACTTAGGTGTTCGTTTTTCCCGCGCGCTCTTCGGGAGTGGAATGGTAGAGAGATAGTATGATTGTCGTTCGATGAACCCTCTGACAAGCACTTAAATGTGAATTGCAGAGTAGTCATGTAGATGTAGATGTAGACGACGTCCACGTCTTATTCTTCGTGCGAATCCAACCACAGGTGCATAAATGAGGTATACTTAACAGCTGAAACGTCACGATATCAGTGTGGTACAGCACTCGTCGCTTTATGCAAAGTCCGTTGCAATGATAATTCAGTTATGAATATTTCTTTCTAGTAATTTTCCTTTATTCGAGTTGTATGTGGTGTTACCGCCAGACACCACACTTGCTACGTGGTAGCCTTTAAATCGGCCGCGGTCCGTTAGTATACGTCGGACCAGCGTGTCGCCACTATCAGTGATTGCAGACCGAGCGCCGCCAAACGGCAGGTCTAGAGACTTCCTAGCACTCGCCCCAGCTGTACAGCCGACTTTGCTAGCGATAGTTCACTGACAAATTACGCTCTCATTTGCCGACACGATAGTTAGCATAGCTTTCAGCTACGTCATTTGCTACGACCTAGCAAGGCGCCATTATCAATTGCTATTTATCTTGTGATGCATGTACCGTCAGACCGATGTTCACCAATTACGGATTAAAGTTAAGTTTTCCAGAAGCTACGTACTATTTTTGCTACTATAAAGACCTTGTCCTGTTCCAGATCTCACGCCATCCTGCGTGAGCTTAAGCGCGTGCCTTTCGGCTTCCTCATCGTGGCTTGGCTGTCTTGCCAAGCCACAACATTGTAAATGGCCAGCATGAAATTCAGTAACAAAATCTGGATGCAATTCAGTGTTCTTTCTGCTGACGTAACGTATACTGAAAGTCAACTGAAGGATTTCCGATTTTAATAATCGACAACCTCCTACTAGTATGTTAGTATCATTACTGTTTATTGCAGATGTCAGATCATCCACATCGGTGAGCTACTAGTAAAAGCTATTCTCATTGAATTTATTATTTCTCACAGTTTAGTTCTACCAGTTATTAGATGTGACCAACGCAACACCCTCTATGGATGTGTCAATCGAACTGTTAATAGCAGTCTCTACTAAGAATGTGTCTCACGTTGTAGAATGAATAGTAACAAAATATTCCGTTGTATGAGCAGAAACATATATATATCTTCCGGATTAAAAACTAAATAGAAACGAAACCAAAGCTGGACTCGAACCTTCTACACCACAAAATGCAACACTTCTTTTTTAGTTTTTAATTACTGCGATAGGCTGATAGCAAGGGGAAAGTACAGCCGGTATTTTACTCGATGGCATACTGCTATACTGTATGGTTAAACGATGACGGCATCCTGTTGGGTAAAACAGTAACACATTCGTATCACTGGGCGAGGGTGTCCTCATAAAAAATAAGACTTGCTTTCTTCGAGTTGGAGAGTGAAATTTTCGATCTCTTAATGGTGAAGGTAGGCTAGAGAATTCAAAAAGAGTTTTGGGTATGATGAAGAAGAATAAAGTTGGAATTAGCGAAGTTCTATAGCTAAAAGAACAGAATTTACGGCCAGGTGAGTATAGAATTATAAACACAAAATCAGATAGTGGTAACGTAGGATTAGGTCTAATGATGAACAAGGAAAAAGGATAGCGAGTGAGATTCTGTGAATAGCTTGGTGAAAGCTTATCATAGCCAAGACAGAAATGAAGCAAACACCCACACAGCAGTTCAGGTTTATATGACAACTAGCTCCGCAGGTGATGAAGAGACTGAAAGGTCCGTACCCAAAGACTGGACAGTTCCACAGCCGGCCGAGGTGGCCGAGCGGTTCTAGGTGCTTCAGTCTGGAATCGCGCGACCGCTACGGTCACAGGTTCGAATCCTGCCTCGGGCATGGATGTGTGTGATGTCATTAGTTAGTTAGGTTTAATTAGTTCTAAGTGCTAGGGGACTGATGATCTTAGAAGTTAAGTCCCATAGAGCTCAGGGCCATTTGAACCAAAGTTGCACAAGGTCACACCAATATTCAAGCAAGATAGTAGGAATAATCCTCTTAATTACAGGTCCATAATATTGACTTCGATATGTCGCAGGATTTTGGAACGTACATTGGGTTCGATCATTATAAATTACCTCGAAGTATACAGTCTATTGACACACAGTCAACATGAGTTTAGAAAACATCGTTCTTGTGGAACACAACTAACTCCTTATTCGCGTGAAGTGTTGAATGCTACTGACAAGCGATTTCGGATCGATTCCGTATTTCTGGATTTCCTTAAGGCTTCTGCCACTGGACCACACAACCGGCTTGTAGTGAAACTGCGTGCTTATGGAATATCGTCTCAGTTATGTTACTGGATTTGTGATTTCCTGTCAGAGAGGTCACAGTTGGCAGTAATTGACGGATAGTCATCGACTAATACAGAAGTGATTTGTGGCATTCCCCAAGGTAGCGAAGCGAAATGTAGTGTGAGGAGGTCTATGCGAGAGGCGTTCAATGAATTCGAAAGTAAAATTCTATGTACTGACTTGGCAGAAAATCCTAAGAAATTTTGGTCTTATGTCAAAGCGGTAGGTGGATCAAAACATAATGTCCAGACACTCTGTGACCAAAATGGTAGTGAAACAGAGGATCACAGACTAAAGGCCGAAATACTAAATGTCTTTTTCCCAAGCTGTTTCAAAGAGGAAGACTGCACTGTAGTTCCTTCTCTAGATTGTCGCACAGACGACAAAATGGTAGATATCGAAATAGAAGACAGAGGGGTAGAGAAACAATTAAAATCGCTCATAAGAGGAAAGGCCGCTGGACCTGATGGGATACCAGTTCCATTTTACACACAGTACGCGAAGGAACTTGCACCCCTTCTTGCAGCGGTGTACCGTAGGTCTCTAGAAGAGCGTAGCGTTCCAAAGGATTGGAAAAGGGCACAGGTCATCTCCGTTTTCAAGAAGGGACGTCGAACAGATGTGCAGAACTATAGACCTATATCTCTAACGTCGATCAGTTGTAGAATTTTTTAACGCGTATTATGTTCGAGTATAATGACTTTTCTGGAGACGAGAAATCTACTCTGTAGGAATTAGCATGGGTTTCGAAAAAGACGGTCGTGTGAAACCCAGCTCGCACTACTCGTCCACGAAACTCAGAGGGCCATAGACACAGGTTCCCAGGTAGATGGCGTGTTTCTTTACTTCCGCAAGGCGTTCGATACAGTTCCCCACAGTCGTTTAATGAACAAAGTAAGAGCATATGGACTATCAGACCAATTGTGTGAGTCGATTGAAGAGTTCCTAATAACAGAACGCAGCATGTCATTCTCAATGGAGAGAAGTCTTCCGAAGTAAGAGTGATTTCAGGTGTGCCGCAGGGGAGTGTCATAGGACCGTTGCTATTCACAATATACATAGATGACCTGGTGGGTGACATCGGAAGTTCACTGAGGCTTTTTGCAGATGATACTGTGGTGTATCGAGAGGTTGTAACAATGGAAAATTGTACTGAAATGCAGGAGGATCTGCAGCGAATTGACGCATGGTGCAGGGAATGGCAATTGAATCTCAATGTAGAAAGTGTAATGTGCTGCGAATACATAGAAAGATAGATCCCTTATCATTTAGCTACAAAATAGGTCAGCAACTGGAAGCAGTTAATTCCATAAATTATCTGGGAGTACGCATTAGGAGTGATTTAAAATGGAATGATCATATAAAGTTGATCGTCGGTAAAGCAGATGCCAGACTGAGATTCACTGGAAGAGTCCTATGGAAATGCAATCCGAAAACAAAGGAAGTAGGTTACAGTACGCTTGTTCGCCCACTGCTTGAATACTACTCAGCAGTGTGGGATCCGTACCAGATAGGGTTGATAGAAGAGATAGAGAAGATGCAACGGAGAGCAGCGCCCTTCGTTACAGGATCATTTAGCAATCGCGAAAGCGTTACGGAGAATATAGATAAACTCCAGTGGAAGACTCTGCAGGAGAGACGCTCAGTAGCTCGGTACGGGCTTTTGTTGAAGTTTCAAGAACATACCTTCACCGAAGAGTCAAGCAGTATATTGCTCCCTCCTACGTATAAATCGCGAAGAGACCATGAGGATAAAATCAGAGAGATTAGAGCCCACACAGAAGCATACCGACAATCCTTCTTTCCACGAACAATACGAGACTGGAATAGAAGTGAGAACCGATAGAGGTACTCAGGGTATCCTCCGCCACACACCGTCAGGTGGCTTGCGGAGTATGGATGTAGATGTAGATGTAGATAGGCCCTTTGCTGTTCCTTATCCATATAAACGATTTGGGAGACAATGTGAGTAGCCGTCTTAGGTTGTTTGCAGATGACGCTGTCACTTATCGACTAATAAAGTCATCAGAAGATTGAAACAAATTGCAAAACGACTTAGAAAAGATATCTGAATGATGCAAAAATTGGCAGTGGACCCTAAATAATGAAAGGTGTGAGGTCATCCACGTAAGTGCTAAAAGGAAATCGTTAAACTTCGGTTACACGATAAATCAGTCAAATCTAAAGGCCGCAAATTCAAATAAATAACTATGAATTAGAATTAAGATCATCTTAAATTGGAAGCAACACATAGAAAATGTTGTGAGGAAGGCTAACCGAAGACTGCGTTTTATTGGCACGACACTTAAAAAATGTAACAGATCTACTATGTAGACTGCCTACACTACGCTTGTCCGTCCTCTTTTAGAATACTGCTGCGCGGAGTGGGATCCTTACCAGACATGGCTGACGGAGTACATCGGAAAAGTTCAAAGAGGGGCAGCACAATTGTATTGTCGTGATACATGGGAGAGAGTGTCACTGAAATGATAGAGGATTTGGGCTGGATATTATTAAAAGAATGACGTTTTTCGTTGCTACGGAATCTTGTCGCGAAACTTCGATCACCAACTTTCTCCTCCGAATGCGAAAATATGTTGTTGATGCCGACCAACATTGGGAGAAACGATCACCGCGATAAAATAAGGGAAATCAGAGCTTGTAAGGAAAGATATAGGTGTTCGTTCCTTCCGCACGCTATACGAGATTGGAATAATAGAGAATTGTGAACAATGTTAGATGAACTCTCTGCCAGGCACTTAACTGTGTTTTGCAGAGTATACATGTAGATTATTTATAATGAAGTAAAATAAATTATTCAGATAGTTAATGGTGACGAAAATTTAATTGTGATAGGGGAACTGAATTGGGAAGTATCACAAGGAAGAGAAGTATAAACTATAGGACTCGGTTTGGGGAAAAGGAATGGATGAGGAAGCTGGCTGGAAGAATTTTGCACAAGCCATAAAGTAATCGTCGCTAGTACATAGTTTAAAAGTCACCAAAACGGGTTGTATATGTGTAAGAGACTTGGAGACAACGGAAGTTGAAGATTACGTACTGCCAAGATATGGATTTTGAAACCAGATTTCAAACTGCAAAACACTTCCATGGCAGATTTAGATTTTGCCCATAATTTATTGTTAATGAACTGAGTAATAAACTGAAAAAATGGCGGAACGTACGTAATTAGTGCAACAATACCTGGATAAACTGAAGGAGCCTGAGCGGCAAAGGAACAAATAGACAGCAATATAAATCCCAGAAGAAATCCTTCAATAGCGCATGACATACTGATGATAAGTAACGAAAGAGAGAAACATAAAAATGTAGCACAATGAAGCATGGAAAAGTGAATTCGGATGTCTAAAAGTGAATTTCAGATAAATGCAAACTGTCAAAGCATGAATGGCTAAAGGAGGAATAGCATATGTAAGAAGGGAAACATGGACGAGGCCTACATCAAAATGAAAAACGCTCTTGGAGAAAAAAGAAGTAGCTGTATGAATTTCAAGACCTCAGATGGTAAGCCAGCACTAAGCGAAGAGAGAAATACTGACAGATGGAAGGAATATATAAAAGTCGACGTAGATCAAGATAAGCTGGGAGGTTTGCTACTGCGAGAACAATTTGACAGAGGACTGAAAAATCTATGACCAAAGAAGGCGTCTGGAGTAGACGCTGTTCCTTCAGAATTATTGAAATCATTGTGACTGACAGTAATGTCAAAGCTATCTCACTCGGTGTGTAAGACATACAATACAGGAGAAATACCCTCAGAGTTAAGAAAGAACGAATTAATTTCAATTCGGAATATAGTGGCTGCTGACATTACCGAACTCTCTGTTTAATAAGTCATGGTTACAAACCACTGACACGAATTTCTGGCCTCGGAAACGAAAATTCGGTAATCTGGTGGCTTATGTAAATAAATGTGCGAGTTGCATGGATTTTTTATTCAGCTGAATTTGTGGCACACAATCATACTTGTGGAGCAACAACAGAGAAAGTCCTGCACTTGAGAACGATATAACCAATACAAATATGCAGAGAAATTTATGCGTGCAGAAAGTGTACGCGAATTTTCTTCCATTCTCGTTGACCTTAAGCAACAAACTAGCAAACTAGCGCTTGCGGGCTTTACAGACATACGTTGAGACAGTCCATATGAAAACAGCAGTTTTATCGAACAGCTTCATGGAGGATGAAGCTCGTTAGTTTTTAAGACGATCTGTTGAATTATACGAACGGAGCGGAAGTCGGTAGATGTGATGTACATGTACAGACAGACAGTCTGAGAAAAATTGAATGATTTTTTGAGCTGGTCAGTAACTGATGCTCTACGTCTGGCCCTAACAAAGATGTTATTCGGATTGGCATTGATTGATACAGTTGTTGGATGTGCTACTCGCCGATATCATGACAAATTCTGTCCACATGGCGTGTTAGATAGTCAAAATTGTGACCTGGCTGAAGGGTTCTGACCATAGTTCTCCAAAGGTTCACAATTTTGGAGAGATCCGACGAACTATCTAACCAATGTAGGTTTTGGGAAGCACGAAGGCCAGTACAAAGCTCACCGTCTGGGGACGAGCGTTTATCTTGCTGAAATGTAAGACCAGGATGGCTTACCATGAAGGGCAACGAAACGGGGAGTAGGACATATAGGACGCACCGCTGTGCTATAAGAGTGCAGCGGATGACAACGAAAGGGGTCCTACTATGAAATGAAATGGCACCCTATACCATCAGTCCTGGATGTCTGGCTGTATGGAGGGAGAGGATTTGGTGTGACACTGCTGTGCGGTGCGTCTCCAGACTTCTCCGTTGGCCATTTGGTCTCAGTTCGGAACGGGACTTACCACTGAAGACAAATCTACTCTAGTCAGTGAGATTACTTGTCGAAGATATGTCTGATGGGCAGTATGTCATACGTTGCTGTATTGCTGGTACAATAATTCGCTGAGACTAGCAGAGTCACCCGTGGTAACCGCTACCCAATGGCATTATCTATTGTGAACTACTGGTGGAAGATAGTGTCGCAAGTTCCATGCGGCTTTTCGCGGATGATGCTGTAGTATACAGAGAAGTTGCAGCATTAGAAAATTGCAGCGAAATGCAGGAAGATCTGCAGCGCATAGGCACCTGGTGCAGGAAGTGGCAACTCACCCTTAACATAGACAAATGTAATGCTTTGCGAATACATAGAAAGAAGGATCCGTTATTGTATGATTATATGATAGCGGAACAAACACTGGTAACAGTTGCTTCTGTAAAAAATCTGGGAGTATGTGTACGGAACGATTTGAAGTGGAATGACCATATAAAATTAATTGTCGGTAAGGCGGGTGCCAGGTTGAAATTCATTGGGAGAGTCCTTAGAAAATGTAGTCCATCAACAAAAGAGGTGGCTTACAAAACACTCGTTCGACCTATACTTGAGTATTGCTCATCAGTGTGGGATCCATACCAGGTCGGGTTGACAGAGGAGATAGAGAAGATCCTAAGAAGATCGGAGCGTTTCGTCACAACGTTATTTGGTAAGCGTGATAGCGTTACGGAGATGTTTAGCAAATTCAAATGGCACACTCTGCACGAGAGGCGCTCTGCATCAGGTGTAGCTTGCTGTCCAGGTTTCGAGAGGGTGCGTTTCTGGATGAGGTATTGAATATATTGCATCCCCCTACTTATACCTCCCGAGGAGATCACGAATGTAAAATTAGAGAGAGTCGAGCGCGCACGGAGGCTTTCCGGCAGTCGTTTTTCCTGCGAACCGTACGCGACTGGAACAGGAAAGGGAGGTAATGACAGTGGCACGTAAAGTGGCACCTTTGGGTGGCTTGCGGAGTGTAAATGTAGATGTAGATGTAGATGTGGTACGCGCGAGATGAACGTGTTGAAATCCGTTTGTCTGAAGCTCTACAATTTCTACCAGAAAATTCTTCAGCAATGTGGCCGTACGTGGAGGTCATTTACAAACATTGTTATGTGAGATTCCGTACAATAGACACACTCCATTTCTATGAGAATGTCAAATAGAAGTCTTCGATAATCGTGAACTCGAGTCCTTACTCTTTTACTTCCCTTAGCTGCGATCATGCATTTACGTTGATGTCACTGGTATTTCCTTCTACCTCTGATCCTCTTTCCAGTCACCAATATTTCTAATCCCTCCTTCACTATGCAGTCTCCTGCCATTGTTTTAAACAAAACTATTTTTTGACAAAATGTTCTCATCATTTCCAATGTCCATGCAAACCGAGCTACACTCCTGGAAATTGAAATAAGAACACCGTGAATTCATTGTCCCAGGAAGGGGAAACTTTATTGACACATTCCTGGGGTCAGATACATCACATGATCACACTGACAGAACCACAGGCACATAGACACAGGCAACAGAGCATGCACAATGTCGGCACTAGTACAGTGTATATCCACCTTTCGCAGCAATGTAGGCTGCTATTCTCCCATGGAGACGATCGTAGAGATGCTGGATGTAGTCCTGTGGAACGGCTTGCCATGCCATTTCCACCTGGCACCTCAGTTGGACCAGCGTTCGTGCTGGACGTGCAGACCGCGTGAGACGACGCTTCATCCAGTCCCAAACATGCTCAATGGGGGACAGATCCGGAGATCTTGCTGGCCAGGGTAGTTGACTTACACCTTCTAGAGCACGTTGGGTGGCACGGGATACATGCGGACGTGCATTGTCCTGTTGGAACAGCAAGTTCCCTTGCCGGTCTAGGAATGGTAGAACGATGGGTTCGATGACGGTTTGGATGTACCGTGCACTATTCAGTGTCCCCTCGACGATCACCAGTGGTGTACGGCCAGTGTAGGAGATCGCTCCCCACACCATGATGCCGGGTGTTGGCCCTGTGTGCCTCGGTCGTATGCAGTCCTTATTGTGGCGCTCACCTGCACGGCGCCAAACACGCATACGACCATCATTGGCACCAAGGCAGAAGCGACTCTCATCGCTGAAGACGACACGTCTCCATTCGTCCCTCCATTCACGCCTGTCGCGACACCACTGGAGGCGGGCTGCACCATGTTGGGGCGTGATTGGAAGACGGCCTAACGGTGTGCGGGACCGTAGCCCAGCTTCATGGAGACGGTTGCGAATGGTCCTCGCCGATACCCCAGGAGCAACAGTGTCCCTAATTTGCTGGGAAATGGCGGTGCGGTCCCCTACGGCACTGCGTAGGATCCTACGGTCTTGGCGTGCATCCGTGAGTCGCTGCGGTCCGGTCCCAGGTCGACGGGCACGTGCACCTTCCGCCGACCACTGGCGACAACATCGATGTACTGTGGAGACCTCACGCCCCACGTGTTGAGCAATTCGGCGGTACGTCCACCCGGCCTCCCGCATGCCCACTATACGCCCTCGCTCAAAGTCCGTCAACTGCACATACGGTTCACGTCCACGCTGTCGCGGCATGCTACCAGTGTTAAAGACTGCGATGGAGCTCCGTATGCCACGGCAAACTGGCTGACACTGACGGCGGCGGTGCACAAATGCTGCGCAGCTAGCGCCATTCGACGGCCAACACCGCGGTTCCTGGTGTGTCCGCTGTGCCGTGCGTGTGATCATTGCTTGTACAGCCCTCTCGCAGTGTCCGGAGCAAGTATGGTGGGTCTGACACACCGGTGTCAATGTGTTCTTTTTTCCATTTCCAGGAGTGTATTTTCTTCAGCTTGGGTCGATATTTCTTTTGATATCCATAAATCTGTCGACGGAAATACATTCATGTGAAAATCTTATAATAATTATTGAACTTCAATTAAGCAAAGGTTCACTGAAAAATCGAATCCTGCAAAAAAAAAGTACTTGAAGAATGCTTCGACAACCGAAATCTACGATAATACTTTATGTATTCAGCAGTATCAGACTAGTGACGCAAGCAATTTCGCCGCTCCTTTATATCACCAGTATTACTAAAAGTTTTCTACGTTACGGAACATTCATGGAGAACTGGCAGCAGAGAAGAGCCTGAGACAAATAACTTCTTCGTCGGCCGCAGCAGATTCTTGGGCAGCAGCGCAGGAAACGTTTCATTTAATGCATTCATCCTAATTGGATGACGGAGACCCTGAGGGCGCGGAATCCGATCTCCGGAAATGAAAAACTGAAGCCAAGTAAATTAATTCTCGCAGTTCGCTCCCATTTCTTCCCTGCCCCGTCAGAGAAGTATAATGAATTCTCGGAACATCTTTTCGTAGTTCCGGGAACGGTTCGTACCTCACATTTAGCATGAGACGTTTCTCATTGTAATATTTGTCTTTTGAAATTAAGATCTCAGAAAAACAATAGCTAACCGTTTCTTTTCGCACCTTGAAGCACATAGAACCAAAGAAAATAAAATAAGAAAAATACCAAACGTATTGCATATTCGGGTATTATTTAAAACCATTTACTTTTGTAGCTGTATCTATAAATTGAACTCCATTCTTCGCTTTTAAACTCACTTGATCACAACCGTCAGTTACTTGACAATAATAAAATGTAAAAAACTAATCCCACTGGGAAAAATCTTTCAAAATATGTTGCTGTAGGAGGCTAGTACCTAATAGTCAGGAAATATTAAATTGGGAAAATGCAATCACGTACATGTGCGAAAAAAAGCATATTTTACGTATACAGAAAGCAATTCTGGGATTGTACTTAATGGGATGATTTATCAGCTACGGAAAGTGTAATTTGATTCGACAGCAAATTTGTTACGCTTGTCAGTCTCGAAACAAGACTCAGAAACAATTACTTGTTTGTGTAGCAGAGATGACTCGCTTTATATTCATCTCGTTGCATAAGTCACAAATGGGGTAGCCATTCACAGCAGCGGCAAAGGCAAGGTGGGTTTTGTGGAATATCAAAAACTTCATATTGCCCGACATTCCATCTTGGACTTCACAACATAAGAAAAGAACCATCTGTGTCCATAGTCAAAAATCGAGCAGTCCATAACGATCTACTACTACTTTCCTTAACCTGTTGGGTAATGTTAATCGTTAGTGTAACCTACGTTTTCTGTAGTTAGTCTATATTTCTGAAAATTGACTTCCAAAAATTATCTCAAATTGCAAAAATAGTTTTTCTGCGCCGTAAGTTACACCATGTCTGAAGATGAAGTGGACTCATTACAGTGGATTAGGGTATTAGTTTGAAGTAGATAACACGACTCCTACTTGGGAGGCCGATTACACCAATCAGAAATGACAGTGTTCCGTATTGCTACTCCGCTGATAGCCTAAATTCATCTACCTGCCATCTAGAGGCTAAGACACAGGCTGGTTCAGGCAATCATATCGCGGCCGATGAGCTGTGGGTAGAATTCCGAGCCAAACCTACTGAAAGAGACGCAGCATGTTGTGACAAATAGGATTAGAAACATAATAAATCTTGTCAGAGAAGAGAGTGATTATGTCAGTGCCCTAGCATGATTTTCGTATCAATAAATCCTACATATTAGTATTACACATAACTGAGAACAGGGTTGCTACCTTACTGACAATTTGTAAATACATAACGGTCCTCTGGAACATGCTTCACGAACACCATCCCGTTTTATCTACGCGGAGGTGAAAAAATATTTTAAGCGTCATTCACTTATGTTCAAAATCACCACGGATCTCCAAACTGATTTTTTGCTGTAAAATAGGATTGTTTATACTCAGGTATGAAAACTACTCGGATATAGGATATTAAAATCCAGCGAATTTTCTTTATTAGCTGTCGTTCACTGATGAATAACGCTGCAGAATTCCCATGCATTACAGCTGTCATTCGTGAGCATACAGATGCTTCTGCTTGGTTTCTGTCTTTTTGGTCGTCAGTATTGTAGTTCCTTAAGTCTTCGAGCCCAGGAACAAACTTTCATTTCTCTAACTGAAGGTCCTACCAGCTTCCGTTACTTCATAATAATCCCATAATAACCCCTTCCAAAAGATTTGTTTTGCTGAGCCACTTCGTTATTTCCCTGTATCTTCTACGAAATCATCTCTCTGTTGCCCGTTGTCTTTCAGGTTTTGAATGGTTTCCCATTAAGATCAAAAGTCTCATTTCCACAAGTCAAAGCTGACTGCGCATTCTCTGCTCCACACTCATTAAAAGCGTAATTTCACAATTCTTCTTCAAATGATAGATGGTGTTAGTAAATCTTTAAGGTTAAGAAAGATATAATAACAATCTGTAATAGGGAATTTTATTTTATCAGTTCAAAGAAGCAAAGGCGAATGCCACTACTGAGAACAGGAATAGCACAGAAAGGACAGCAATAGTAGAGAAACGTTAACAGTATGCATAGCACTTCTGAGGAACAGAAAGACGGAGTTCATTAACTACTTGTGGTACGTTACCGTCGTTCAGAACAATGATTATGATACCCTTAAACAGGAAAGCTACATGATTGAATAACAAATAACTGAATACACAAGATAAATTTACTGAGCGCATGAAATGAAAATGAAATCAGCGTGGAAGAACTTCTGTAAACTAAGATAGTATCCGTACCAGATCGGTTTGACGGAGGAGATAGAGAAGATCCAAAGAAGAGCGGCGCGTTTCGTCACAGGGTTATTTGGTAACCGTGATAGCGTTACGGAGATGTTTAATAAACTCAAGTGGCAGACTCTGCAAGAGAGGCGCTCTGCATCGCGGTGTAGATTGCTCGCCAGGTTTCGAGAGGGTGCGTTTCTGGATGAGGTATCGAATATATTGCTTCCCCCTACTTATACCTCCCGAGGAGATCACGAATGTAAAATTAGAGAGATCAGAGCGCGCACGGAGGCTTTCAGACAGTCGTTCTTCCCGCGAACCATACGCGACTGGAACAGGAAAGGGAGGTAATGACAGTGGCACGTAAAGTGCCCTCCGCCACACACCGTTGGGTGGCTTGCGGAGTGTAAATGTAGATGTAGAATACCAAATGAAAAGGGTTACATGTAGCAATCAATAACTGGAAAAAGAAATGCAGGGTCTTCTATTTAGAATAGTAAACGTAAAGGACGTGGCAAAACAAAAGTATTGGAATACAAATTCCATACAACACGTACCCAATTTTTTTAATGGTTGCAGATATAAGGTTCTTAGAACGTAGACCTAACAAAGGATGTGTTAAACAAGGCAAATGGTTAATCTCAAATTAGATTTTAAAAATTCCATATCCCACTTGAATGCACGTTCGAATTTGCTTGATAGCACTACGTGTATCTATTCGGTGATCCTCAAATCATTCTTTTATTGGGGGGAAACACTTTTCACAATACAGGCTATCTATTAGTTCCTTGTATTTACTTTATCTCTATAGATTTCGCCTTTCAGCCATCCCCACAGTTAAAAATCTAAAGATGTAATGTGCCGCGGCCTTTGCGTCCAAGTAATGTGACCGTTTCTGCTGTTTCATGTCCCTGTAGAAGTAAGTTTTAGGTGACATGTCACCTGACAATTAGAGTGTCCTGTTGCCTCGTCCTCTTAGAGGAACATACTCTTTCTTCTTTTACGAAGAAGTGTACTCGAAAAAATGTCTCCACTAATGTATGTAGGTTTTCTTCGAAACAACGATGTGAGCCCAGTTTGTTGCTGACACCGCCGCAAGGGAAAGAGGCATCATCAATTACCGTTATTACCGCGCGACTGCTACGGTCGCAGGTTCGAATCCTGCCTCGGGCATGGATGTGTGTGATGTCCTTAGGTTAGTTAGGTTTAAGTAGTTCTAAGTTCTAGGGGACTGATGACCACAGATGTTAAGTCCCATAGTGCTCAGAGCCATTTGAACCATTTTTTGAATAACCGTTATATATGGGATTAAACGTCGATTAGTGGTGAGTTATTGTCAAACTAGCAGTCGTCTGCTTTCATGTTCAATGCCCGGTGAATTATTAGAATGGAGGCCACGCACACGTAGTGTCCGTAATTTTCTCGTATGCTGAACACAAGTGTAGAAATTCAGCTTGTGCTAATGAAAGTTTGTGTTCTACCAACTCAATAGCTTTTACCTCATCCGTACTCGTACGATTTGCATGGTCTTATGAAATGAGATCGCTTGGCGCTGCACCAGTCGTACGCAACTTTGTGAACACACGAGTGAGCACGTGGCTCTGCTCCAACCCATTCTCTTAGGAAACTGCAGCGTTTTCATTACAAAACCGGCAAGCAAGTACATTATCGGAGTATTCAGAATATCGAAGTATGAGCTGAAGTTTCACTTTTAATCGCGCAGTACGTTTCATATCAGCGCACACATTGCTGCAGAGTGAAAAATCCATGTGGAGACGTACAAAGAGAACACGGAGAGTGCCAGAACCCAATCTCCCAGAAATATCGTTCAGTAGAAAGAGGGTCAAAGTAAGCGAACATGTGTCTCGGCTTTTCCTTAGATACTCGATCGTTTCTGGGGGAACGACGGTCGAAATATTCGAGGCAATTTATGTGCCTTTGAGCGAATAAATAGTTAAAACGATGGCACAGTGATTAGCTTCGTGGTTTCACACTTTTGTGCCCCGGTTTCTGGACCCAATTATTATTTTTCTTTTTCTTTTTACTTTACATTATTTGATAAAAAGTATCCGTACACGCCCAGCAACATACGTTTTTCATATTATGTGCATTGTGCTGCCACCTTGTGCCAGGTAGTCAAATCAGCGACCTCAGTAGTCTTTCGACATCTTGCGAGAGCAGCTCTTCGCTGGACTCATGGACTTCGAACGTGGTCAGGTGATTGTCTGTCGCTTGTGTCATACGTCTGTACGCGATATTTCCACACACCTAAACATCCCTAGGTCCTCTATTTCCTATGTGATAGTGAAGTGAAAACATGAAGGGACACGTACAGCACAGAAGCTTACAGGCCGACCTCGTCTGTTGACTGACAGAGACCGCCGACAGTTGAAGAAAGCCGGCCGCTGTGTCCGAGTGGTTCTAGGCGCTTCATTATGTAAACGCATTATGTAACCTGCCTCGGGCATGAATGTGTGTGATGTTCTTAGGTAAGTTAGGTTTTAGTAGTTCTAAGATCTAGGGGACTGATGTTCTTGGATGTTAAGTCCGATAGTGCTCAGAGCCATTTGAAGTTGAAGAGGGTCGTCATGTGCAATATGCCTATATCCATCTAGACCATCACACAGGAATTCCAGACTGCATCAGGACCAACTGTTAGTAATATGACAGTAAGGCGGGAGGTTAGAATACTTGGACTTTACGGTCGAGCGGCTACTCATAAGCCACACATCACGCTGGTAAATGCCAAACGAAGCCTCGCGTGGTGTAAGGAGCGTAAACATTGGACGATTGAACAGTGGAAAACGTTGTGTGGAGAGACGACTCGCGGTACACAATGTGGCCATCCGATTGCAGGATGTGTGTACGTCGAATGCCCGGTGAACGTCATCTGCCAGCGTATGTAGTAACAGTAAAATTCGGAGACTGTGGTGTTATGATGTGGTCTTGTTTTTCATGGAGGGGGCTTGCATCCCTTGTTGCTTTGCGTGGCACTATCTCAGCACAGGCCTACATTGGCGTTTTAAGCATCTTATTGCTTCCCACCGTTGAAGAGTAATTCTGGGATGTAAATTGCATCTTTCAACACGATCGAGCACCTGTTCATAATGTACAGCCTGTGGCGAAGTGGTTACACGACAATAAAACTCCCGTAATAGAGTTGTCTGCACGGAATCCTGACCTGAATCCTATAGAACACACTTGGGATGTTTTGGAACGCCGACTTCGTGCCAGGGCTCACTGACCGACGTCCGTACCTCTCCTCAGTGCAGCAATCCGTGAAGAGTGGGCTGCCAGCCCCCAAGAAACCTTCTAGCACCTGGTTGAACGTGTTCCTGTGAAAGTGGAAGCTGTCATCAAGGCTAAGGATGGGCCAACATCATATTGAATTCCAGAATTACCGATAGATGGCGCTACGAATTTGTAAGTCATTTTCAGCCAGATGTCCGGATTCTTTCGATCACATAGTGTTTCTACACAGTCCGTAGAAGATTACTACACAAATGTTTGCAATAACTTTGCCATTATTCGTCTACTAACAGTGTGTACGTTGAATGACTTGAAAAAATATCCAACGTAATGAAAAAGTTATTTGAAATTACATTCGGTGAAATTCCTGAGTTTACCGTGATTCGCAACCCATTACAAGCGCCACTTTTCACAAAAGTGATCCGTTATGCGTGGTTTGCAGTCAGATTACTTCCAACACGTGAAAACTTTAACAATGTTAACGGTGTTTCCTTAACGAGTGACGTTTATTAGAAGAAATGTCGATGTGCTAAACCTGCATTATTGCGATACTCGACGTGTTCAAACTTCAATGTCTCCGAATGTCTCTACGATCGGTATAATCGAAACAAATTCACATCTTCCTCTGGAATAATCATAGGAATATAAAATGAGAAATACCAATCAATATGACAATGAAATACAAGAATATGAAAATTTAAAAGATTGTAACCCCTGAAAGTATCATACATTTATATATTATACAATAAAATGTGACACTGTGAAATCCAGTTGTAATATTAGGATTACGATAACTTCTTTGCATCTCCTAACTTGATAACCAACATTCGTGTAGTTATATTCTATGGACATGAGTAGACAAACGAAAGAAATAAAACAAAATAAAATAAATAAAAACAATAACCAGGTTTCAAACACAGGACGCAGAAGTGAGAGGCCACGGCGTTAGCATTGTGACAGCAGTTAGACTGAGCAAACAGCGAGAAGCAATAATAGCAGAGACAGCAAAAGACGATGGCTGCAAAATCTGCAACCTCAGCACCTTGATCATAGAGCACCGGCATGGCAAACACTGTCCGCAGAAGACAATCAATAACAGCAAGAACCAATCACAAGAACGACAGAGCAGGAAGATATCAAATCGAAGACGGTCACACACAAGAACTACCACTCGTCACTAGGTATGTTGTGTACTTCTCCGTACACGACTGTAATGAGAGGTGCACTATTGCGTGGTACAGCAACAGTCGTCGTAGGAAAGCAGTACATGAGCGGACATAATTAGCGATAAGTTAACACAGTAAACAGCAGATTTACTTAACTTTTATTTCTCCAAGCACACTAAAAGTGTGAGGTCATCCACATAAGTGCTAAAAGGAATCTGCTATACTTCGGTTATAAAATAAATCAGTCAAATCTAAAGGCCGTAAATTCCACTAAATACCTAGGAATTGCAATTGCTACAAACAACTTAAACCGGAAGGAACTCATAGTAGATGTTGTGGGGAAGGCAAACCAAAGACTGCGTTTTACTGGCAGGATACCTAGAAAATGTAACAGATTTTCTAAATAAACTGCCTACCCTACACTTGTCCGTCCTCATCTAGAGTACTGCTGCGCGGTGTGGGATCCTTATACGATAGGATTAGCGGAGAACATTGAGAAAGTTCTAAGAAGAGCAGCACGCTTTGTACTATCACTGAATAGGGTAGAGAGTGTTACTTGAAGTGATACAGGATTTGGAGTGGACATCGTTAATATAAAGGTGTTTCTTACCACAAAATTTCAACCACCAACTTTCTCCTCCGAAATATACGGAGATATCATAACAAAATAAGCGAAATCGGTGATCGCCTAGAAAGATTTAGATGTTCGTTTTCCCCGCGCACTCTAGAAACTGGAATAATAGGAAGTATTGTGAAGGTGTGAAAGCTATCCTGGCAGGGGACGCCACAATGAATGTTATCCCGTGGTGATGATTATATAAATGATTGAGAATGTAGTAAAATTTCCTAACAACATTTAATTTTTAAAGGAAAAACAAAAATAAATTATATTTATTGATTGTATACTCTAAACAAGTAACTGTTGGGTTAAGAGAATAATGGACAATGATTCTGCGTGGCAGAAGTGAGTCAAGCACTTTGGCCCTAAAAAGTGGATAACGCAATCTCAATTGATCTGACGCTGGGCAGACTTTGATTGATCAAATCTACTGAAGATTATGGAGGTGCAGCTGAGAGCAAGTGCCGATTGACATCTGTACGCCCTGACAAGGCCAGAGCAGCAGTACGTTACCATGTTTGCTTCGTGCAGCGATGTAAATTGCAGCTGGCGAGAACTGCGCGGCGGTGGCGAAACGTGGAGGCGGGACCTGTGAATTGACTGCAGCCACGAAAGAAATACAAAAATCTCGCGGTCTAATGATCAGGCAGACGGATCGCAATTTTCTCTCTACCAGAGCCCTGAAATCACGGTAGATTTCAGTGTGTGACACACCCGTTTACTGAGTGAGGTGGCGCAGGGGTTAGACACTGGACTCGCATTCGGGAGGACGACGGTTCAATCCCGCGTCCGGCCATCCTGATTTAGGTTTTCCGTGATTTCCCGAAATCACTCGAGGCAAATGCTGGGATGGTTGCTCTGAAAGGGCACGGCCGACTTCCTTCCCCATCCTTCCCTAATCCGATGAGACCGATGACCTCGCTGTCTGTTCTCCTTCCGCAAACAACCCAACCCAACACCCGTTTACTTGTTGTACCAAGGACCAATTTGCATCATACGACAGAGCTCACAAGAATACCAAACGTCAAGACTGGTAAACCAAAAGCGAATAAGTGTGCCTTCAGAAAGTAAGTAGTCCGAGACGTTTGAAGTCACACTGTCAGAACGGTAAGAAGTTCATCACTGGCTCCAAAACACAACTACTAGCCAGTGAAGTCAGTCTCAGGACAGGTCCCAAGTACCAACCACACATGCCCGA
The DNA here is from genome assembly GCF_023864345.2 of Schistocerca serialis cubense. Classification (NCBI taxonomy): domain Eukaryota; kingdom Metazoa; phylum Arthropoda; class Insecta; order Orthoptera; family Acrididae; genus Schistocerca; species Schistocerca serialis. The sequence continues at coordinate 68,620,947 of NC_064644.1, forward strand.
GCTTCGACCGCAAGATGCCTCCTGACCGCAGTACAGAACCTGAGTGCCTCACACCTCTCCAAAAAAATAAATAAAAAAAATAAAAAAAAACGTTTTTTTCACAAAGTGGACGTACGACACCACCTTCACGCCATCTTGAGCCAATCACAGGGCTTTAGAGGCGCTAAATTTCCCCTCCTACATGACAGCACAAACTCATGTTGAACCAGCGCAAGACTTAAGAAGACTGTGTCTCTGGAAAAGAAAGAAGCCGCCAACCACTGGCTTTTTTTAAGTTTTCACAGAGGGAGAAGATGTTTTTCTCCGAAGTTGCATCGCTTCTCGCAGCAAGAAGCGAATAAATACAGTCTTAAAGAATTTTATCTAAATCGCCTCTGTCTTGGAGCATGTTAGTTCTAGCTATGAGGTGTGATAAAGATTCTATCTAAACACGTTTCTCAGACGTCGGAGTTTCTCATACAACCGAGGTGGCAGATGGAAGTTAGTCACAGGTCTATTTGCAGTATCGACGAACATGAAAGCTTGGCTCTGCACACAATGCCTGGTTTAAGACTCCACTGTGTGCGCGTGTCCCTTCAGTCTGTCGCCTCCAGACCAAAGCAGGTATAGCGGCATTGTCCTGCTGGAGACCTGTTTTGACTAGGGGCTGCTCTGTCCGCCTTGTACGGCTGTGGGCCTGTCCTGCACGATTCACTGAGGGATGAACTCGCCGCCAATATCTTTCAAATTCCAACTTGCCATTTCTACGAAGTAATAACCATAAAAATACGTCATGCTTTTAGCACCCTATCACGCTCCATCAACGTCTATTCAAGCCATTAACTTTCTATAGTCTCGCTCAATGTATGTAAGATTATAACAAAATTTTCCGTATACGAAAAACAGGTGAGAGACTAACTTGTTCTCTCTCAGGTGATTTGATGAACCATCTGCCAGGTCCTTTAGGATAATTTCCAGAGCATCCTTTAGATGTACCTGTAGAAAAATTATTGCAAATAATGCCGTAAGAAACACTCAGTGCCTACAAGGAAGAGGCTAACTGAACTAAGGCACAAACTATGGTGTCGGAGTCGCGACTAGGTGGCGTCTGCATAGCATCACGTAACAAAGAGGCTCTGAGTGCGAGTGGGCTCTGTGGCTGCCGCTGGCCGTCCTATATCGCGGTGCCAGAGAGCCCTTGTAGTTCAGAGTCGCTGGATGCGTGGCTCAAAAAAGATGGAATGGCTCGGAGCACTATGGGACTTAACTTCTCAGGTCATTCTCTAGAACTTAGAACTACTTAGACATTACTAACCTAAGGACATCACACACATCCATGCCCGAGGTAGGACTCGAACCTGCGACCGTCGCGGTCGCGCGGTTCCAGACTGTAGCGCCTAGAACCGCTCGGCCACTCCGACAGGCGATGCGTGGCTCAGTTTGCGTGGTTTATCGGTTCCGCCAGATCCCGCACGACCGATGTCGCCGTTTGATACAAACCTGCAATTCCACAGCCAACGTTTAGACACCGGTAGGGTGGTATCGATGAGTCATACTACAGTGAAATTTACGGTAGAGCTCGAAAAGGAAAATATCATGAATTTTCTCAATCTAATATTGACAAGAAAGGTGGCATTTCCATATTTGGTGCGTTCAGAAAACCGACGAACAACGAGACAGTTATACATGTCGTCCCCAGACATCCCAAGAGGTACAAATGAGCTGTTATACAACAGCCAGAAACTGACGAAACTGAGAAGGAAAGCACAATCATGCAAGTGGCGTGGGTCAACGAATATAAAGCGAATCATGTGAATAAAGTGTTCAACATGCAGATACAAAAAAGGAAACTAATTTCTGTAAGGAGAAGGCTCGTAATATCTGATCTGTAACAATGACATATAGCAGTGAACGGATCACATGTAGTTGTAAATAAGCTAAAAAGAAACTACGATTTCGAATAAAAGTAATCTTGGAAGAGAGAATACGCCCTACAATCGGCTATGGTTGTCTATAAAATACGCTGCCAAGACAGTAATAAATTTATTGGTGGTCAAACAGGAATAACGTCGTTAGTTTCAGTGAGCGGACATATGATCAGAGCAATAGGGCTGTCAGTAATCATCTGAAAATTAATAAACATAAAGTAGGCCTATGCAAGATAATTTAGAAATTTTACACAAGGCACCGAAAACTGCACCATATATGTATTACAAGGAATATAAATGATTATTCACGGCAAAAGAGGACCACAGTGCCTACTTAACAAACTAAGACCTCTAATTAAATCGGTACTTTGACATCTTGTGGGACTTACTAGTGGATTTATGCGTCGAGTGGAGCAGGCTCTGCCGAGGATTGTGGTAGCCCGTTGTACGCCACGTCTGCATTAGACTATGAACACAACAAGTAAACACAACAGCCACGAGACGGCGACAACACCAAGTCGACTGTTATTTCTGTTTTAATGTGTTAAATCTCAAACTAAATTTTAGTAACAAACTTTTTAAGTTTTATGCCCCCAACTCACGAAAAAAAAAGATTGTAGTAGATCTTTACCTAACTTATTGTGGAGATAAAGCTACATTTAGTTCGGATTTTTATAATTTGAAAGCCATACATTAAATTATTAAGCAATGCATTTACTCCTTTTACTTTTAAGGACAGGGTTTTCTTTGTCATCACTCATCTCAGAGTAGCATTTGCACCCTACATTTTCAATTAGTTGTCGGATGTATTCGAATCTTTGTCCCCACTACAGTTTCTACCCTTGACATCACGCCCCAGTACCATAGAAGTTATTGCCTGATGTCTTACTGGTGTGCTATGATATTGTCCCTTCTTCTTGTCAGTAATTTAGATATATTCCTCTCCTCGCTGATATTGCTGAGAACCTAATCATCCTCTACCCTCTCAATCCACCTAATTTTCAACTTTCATCAGTAGCACATTCCAAACGCTGAGATTTTCTTCTGTTCCTGTTTTCCCCTATCCAGGGTTCTCTACTAAACAAGGCTGTCCTCGAAGCACGAAATTTCAGATATTTCTTCCTCAAATTAAGGCCTATGTTTGACACCTCTTGGCAAGTGGTACCTATAGTAGTCTGCTTCTTACGTTCTCCGTTCAACTGATAAAAGACATCTAAATTACGTCGAAAAGTTTGACGGTCGATATCTCAGAGACTTTCGAGTATTTACGGATAAGCCGAAACACATGTTCGTTTGTTTTGACTCTTGTGCCACTGGTAGAAGTTTCTGGAAACTGGATTCTGGCACCTTCCATGTACTCCTCATCATACATATAATAAAGCTAACATGTGGTTAGGAAACACAGTGGAGTGGAAGATGTAACTACCAACGTAATGGAAAAATAAATGCTTTTGGGATCTGTAACCGGTTGATTCGTGGTAGATGGAGCTAGCAAGCAAATTGTTGGATTCAAAAAGACAGCGAAAGGCCAAAACGATGACCTTACTCAGTAAGCGAGGCTGGGAATGGACAGATGGGGGTACCAAATTTTCCAGGTTGTGATCTATTTTTGAATATAAAATATTTAATTCCTTGAAAGTAATACAGCCGCGTGGGGTAGCCGCGCGGTCGAGGGCTGCTTGTCACGGTTTTCGCTGCTCCCTCTGTCAGAAGTTCGAGTCCTCCGTCGGGCATGCATGTGCGTGTTGTCCTTAGCGTAACTTAGTTTAAGGCAGATTAAGTAGTTTGTAACCCTAGGGACTGATGACCTCAGCAGTCTCGTCCCACAAGGATTAGTGTAATATTTAACGGACAAAATTCCCTTCTTCAAAGCAAGTACTTTATTCGGGGCAGTTCAAGAACAGAAAACGTTGGGAAAACAAATGAGGCTTCATGAAAATCAAGCTTTCTGAACACAACATGAATATAAATGCTTTTAGGAAAAAAAAAACAGTCGAATATTTAGCGAAATGATTTGTGTAAAAGTAATTAATAAAATGTACTACAGAAATATTTAACACGCTCCTCAATGTTGTTCAAAATCATGTGAAACGAATGAGGTGTCGATTGACAATGTAAAGTTCAATGTTTAACTTACAATCTTCGAATTTCAAAGAGTAGTAGGTGATAATTGTCTGGTGGATTACACGGACTATTCTGTCTGTTCTTATGTGGTCTTGTGGTCTTGACATGATCTATGGCAAAAGGCAAAGAAGAACCTACAGTTTTTCAGTGTCAAAAACTTTTCGACAGAGAATCATTCAACTATCAGGAAAGGTATTACGCTTTCTCCGTTGGCCTGTCATTTGCTGTGCGTGATTTCAGGCGTGTCACATATTTCTCCATTCTATTTTATTTCTTACTTTCAAACATTTCCTTCATACATGTGGCCATGTGTTGTGGGCTTCAGTCCGAATACTGGTCTGATGCAGCTATAGGGGCTTCTCTACCCTGTACTGGATTCTTTATCTACATTCTTTCGCACTTGCTTGCTGTACTCATCTCTTCGTATCCCTCTACAGTTTTCAATCCTCCCCTCCCCCCCCCCCCCGCCACATTTCACCCCACTACTAAACTGGTGACCCGTTGAGGTCTCATTATGTATCATACCAATCTATACCTTCTTTCAATCAAGTTACGTCACAAATTTCTTTTCTCCACAATTCAATTCAGTACCTCTTCAATCTTCAGCATTCTTCTGTAGCAAAACATTTAGAATGTTTCTATTCTCTTCTTATCTGAACAGTTTATTGTCCACATCTCCCTTCCATACAAGACTACATTCGAGACAAATACTTCCAGAAACGACTCCTTAACACTTAAATCTGTACTATATTAGATGTTAACAAATTATTCTTCTTCAGACATTTCTCACCACTGCTAGTCAACATTTTATATGCTCTCGTCCTCGGCCATCATTAAGTATTTTTCTGGTCAAATAGCAAAACTCTTCTACTGTTTTCAGTGTCTCGGTTCCTGGCCTATTTACCTCATGCTCGGTTGGTTTAATTCGTCTACATTCCATTACCCTTGTTGTGCCTTTGTTGATGTTCATCTTGTATCTTCCTTTCAACATACTGTTCATTCCGTTCAACTGCTCTTCCAAGTCCTTTACTATCTCTGAAATACGAGGGTAATCCCAAAAGTAAGGTCTCCTGTTTTTTTGTAAGTACATAGACCGGTTTATTTCAACAATGCTTCACATAAGTTTACAGCTGGAACACTTAGCTATTCTTCGACTTATTTACCATTTCTACCGATGCAATTTTGTAGACGCTGTGGCAGTTTTTGTATGCCCATGTCACAACAGCTCACTGCCATGCTGTTCAGAAAGTTATGAACCTATTCTTTCTCCTTGTCGTCGGAGCTGAATCTCTGGGACCACAATTCACGCTGACAGGTGCTGTGGGACTCTGAAAGCCTCAAACTGGCAATTAAGAACTGGAGAAGAGGAATGTTGAGCAAGGCCGTACACTTTCTCCATGACAAAGCTCGCCCACACATCGCTCGGCAAACCGTTGTTTCAGTGGAACATAATCACCCGCCCAGTGACTATCACCTATTCCCTAGTTTAAAAGAATATTTGGCTGGAAAGCAATTCAGCTTCAACGAAGAGGTGAAAGGAGAGGATCATAACAATATGAAGCGAATGGCGGCGAGCTGGTATGACATAGGCATACAAAAACGGCACAGCATCTACAAAAATGTATCGACAGAAATGGTGATTATGTCGAAATATAGCTAAATGTTCAAGCTGTAAACCGATGTAAACCATTGTAGAAATAAACATGTCTATATACTTATAAATAAATAGGAGACCTTACTTTTGGGATTGCTCTCGTAATTACAATGTCGTCGGCAAACCTTAACGTTTTGATATTTTCTACCTAAACTTTCATTCCTGCTTCATATTTGTCTTTGGTTTTATTCACTTTTTACTCAGTATACAGGTTCAATAAGAACAGGGGTATGCTAGAGCGCTATTTCACTCCCTTCTCTGTTGCTGCTTCGCATTCATGGCCCTCGACTCATATAACTGCCTTGTGGTTCTGTACAAATAGTACATACTCTTTCGCTTACTATATTTTACCCATTGAACTTTAGTTTTTCAAACACTTCATTCCAGTTCACAGAGTCAAAAGCTTTCGCCAGATCCACAAAATCTACAAATTTAGTTTTGCCCTTCCTTAACCAGTCTCCTAGGTAAGCTATAGAGTCAGCACTGCTTTACGTAGCCCTACATTTCTCTGGAATCCAAACTAATCTTCCGTAACGTAGGCTTCTACCAGTTTTTACATTATTCTGAAAATAATTCGTATTTGTATTTGGCAACTATGATTTATTAAACAAAGATTTTGATAAAACTAAAACCTGTCAGTAGCCGATTTCTTTGGAATTCCAGTTAGTACATCTTTTTGATGTCTGGTTGTACTTTGAATGTATCACACACCTTGCAAATAAGGTGGAGTAATTTTGTTATAGATGGGTGGTCGTCTATGTCAGAGACTTTGTTTCGGTTTAGGTCTTTTCAGTGGTCTGTCAAATTCTTCCTGCCGTGTCATAGTTCCCATGTCTCCATGCTTTTCTACATGACTGTTGATATTTTTTAAAATATCGGTAAACCGATATATAGATGTAATAAATGCCATAACTGTACTCGATAAATCGAAAATATTATCGATATATCTATGTAATAACGGAAGAAATATCGATGTACCGGCTAAAAAAAAAAAAAAATACCGGCTACACATCGAAAATATACTGCCACTTTTAGAGTTGTATATCCAAGTTTTGGCTTATTATTACATATTCCATACATCAACTAGCTAGCAGCCTCCTTATCGCCCTTAGAGCAAGAACTGAAAGGAAAACGGTGCACGTTCAAGCATGGAGATAATCACTTTGCTAACAACGCAAATAGCATGGACGTGGCACAATAAAAAATATCCGATGGGTCCATCGCTCGGTTTCGTCAGGTATCGCATTTCACTGGAACACTTCATGCCGTCTTCCCCATTTTTTCTCAGTGAACTAGCAGTCGTAGTGTCGAAACTGCATCGTGAAGCTATACGTTGCAGTTTCTGTTGGAAGCGTCGAGGGCCGATTACGTCAGAATTTCGCTCACACATCTCGGCCACTGCAAAGACCAGTCTTTTGGTTTAGATATTTGTTCATCAGTTTCAGAAACTGTTTTGGAAAAATGACGACGTGAAGAAATAGCACCCTAATTTCGTTACAAATTGTTTTGTAACTCAAGTGATGTGCTATCTTTTCCACATCGGAAATCTTGTTATTCCATTCTTGCGCCCCCCCCCCCCCCCCGTTTCCCCGTCGCCACTGCAATCTACTTCTTTCTGCCATGTATACTTGACTTGATTCATACCTCATACTGTCAAAGAGAAAGACAGGACGCGACGAAAAGTAGTAACTCTCCTCCATACAGTGAAAGAAAGAATTATGTTCTACTATTACTACAAAAGGACATTTTCAAATACTGAGTGAGAAAAAATATAATATAAAATAAAAATATCGGTACTCGATAATACCTTAGCCGTATCGATGGAAGACACATCACCTATATATACCGGTAAGCTTACGGTAAAATATCGGCATATCAGTATTTTATTAGCTGCCCTAGTTTGGGTACTACTATTCCTTTAGGTAGCTCCGCAGATGGCATCTTGAATTTGAGTGCAACCGGTTCCAGCTCTCATAACGCGGGCACAAAAAGATGGACGCCATGAGACTGGTTATACCGTCAAAGCACAAGATTGTAATGTACGTATTGCAAAAGATTCTTCGCCTGAACCGTTTCTCCTGCAAAAACAGTGGCTGCGAGGGATACACTAGTGATCTTTAAGACAAATCCAGTCATTAAGTGGATCATGTAAGTAGTACCATCAAAGAAGGCATTTAACAAATAGAACGATCTCCTCCATGCCAACCAGCATGATTCCGATGACACTGGTCATGCGGGATCCACATCGCGTTACTCTCACTTGACATCCTGAAAGCCATGTATCAGTAGAGTCAGATAAATGGAGCATTTTTTAACATTTGAAAACATGAAGCTCAGAACAACAAGTGCGACTATTAATGAAAGCTGCAACTATACAGAGTGTCAATCAAAATTTGTGATTTGTTGATAACTGCTTAGCAGTGAAGAGAATACAGTTTGAGCGGTCTAAGGCGCCTTGCCACGGTTCACGTGGCGCCCCCGTCGGAGGTTCGAGTCCCCCCTCGGACATGGGTGTGTGCGTTGTCCTTAGCGTAAATTAGCTTAAGTTAGATTAAGTACTGTGTAAGCCTAGGAACCGATGACCTCGGCAGTTTGGTCCCACAGGAACTTACCAAAAAAATGTTCCAGAATGAGATTTTCACTGTGCAGCGGAGTGTGCGCTGATATGAAACTTCCTGGCAGATTAAAACTGTGTGCCCGACCGAGACTCGAACTCGGGACCTTTGCCTTTCACGGGCAACTGCTCTACCACCTGAGCTACCGAAGCATGACTCACGCCCGGTACTCACAGCTTTACTTCTGCCAGTATCCGTCTCCTACCTTCCAAACTTTGCAGAAGCTCTCCTGCGAAGCTTGCAGAACTAGCACTCCTGAAAGAAAGGCTACTGCGGAAACATGGCTTAGCCACAGCCTGGGGGATAGTTCCAGAATGAGATTTTCACTCTGCAGCGGAGTGTGCGCTGATATGAAACTTCCTGGCAGATTAAAACTGTGTGCCCGACCGAGACTCGAAGTCGGGACCTTTGCCTTTCGCGGGCAACTGCTCTACCATCTGAGCAACCGAAGCACGACTCACGCCCTGTACTATTCTGGAAACATCCCCCAGGCTGTGGCTAAGCCATGTCTTCGCAGTATCCTTTCTTTCAGGAGTACTAGTTCTGCAAGGTTCGCAGGAGAGCTTCTGTAAACTTTGGAAGGTAGGAGACGGATACTGGCAGAAGTAAAGCTGTGAGTACCGGGCGTGAGTCGTGCTTCGGTAGCTCAGATGGTAGAGCACTTGCCCGCGAAAGGCAAAGGTCCCGAGTTCGAGTCTCGGTCGGACACACAGTTTTAATCTGCCAGGAAGTTTCAAAAAAATGTCATTGTTGTTTGTCTCAGTTGCAGCAGTTTATGCAGCCCCTTAGGTTCCTGCCTAGCCGCACATTTGGAAATCGCTAAATATTTATTTAATCCTCCGTTCTCAAATCAGACGGAGTGTAAATAACATTGAATACTGCAGATCATACTTGTATTACATTCATAAGAAGATCCTAGAATGTGTTAACAACGCTAACATGGAAAAAAGTGGGTGTGGTGGGATGCGAACATATGCTATCATTTAATGATGTAATGTTTGTTTTCTGTCTTGCTTATTATAATATCTCTTGTAGACTTTTGTTGTTGATGAGTTTTTAAGTGACATTTAATGATAATGGTGCTGCGGTTGTGATGCAAATAAATCAATCCTGAGAGAGCACTTGAATATGAAGGCATTAACTGTCGATAAATCATTGGTCAGCATTTTATTATAGCAATATTTCTAACAAATCATTCCTAGAATAACGTGTTTTTCGTAAATCTCCGGTACACGTGTTAGTATCATGAACACATAAAACATTACGTATCAATTACTTTCGAGACACACACACACACAATAAAAGCTTCCTAGTGTCAGCTCCTAAAAATCTGTTAAAGAATTGAAAAAGAGAGCTCGATAACGAATCATTAAAAAAACTAAATCAAATATATGTGGAAGAATGATCACTAAAATAAAAGATTGATGCATCAGACACTCTGGATCACAGAAAACCTGAAATCTATCTGTTTGTTTTGGATTCGGGACTGTTCACATCTATTACACAATTTTGTTCCATGTGCTTTGGAGTTGCCTTTAGGTTGTTAATCTTTATCTATTGATGGAACACAAACGGAGACATTTACGGCTAAACGAACTTCACAGCCAGTAGAACATACATGTTTTAATTACAAAATGCATTTGATTTCAGCCTTTCCAACTGACGTATTTCGTTTGGAAGGGTAACTATTTCGTTTAGGTAATTTATGAGCGTGAGTGGGGAGTATTATCATGTTGTTTATGTTGCAAATGACGATTTTCAGGAGCGTGCTTGGCGTACCGTGTGTCTCGAGGGAGGGGACACAGATACGTATCAATGAGCTGACGAATAACCTACGGCCCTAACAAGATGTTCGTTGGCAGGTAGTTTTCTACTGGGAGGAGACATATTCAAGAATCTAGCTGATGTCAGCCAGAGTGATTTTAAGTAAAACGACAAAAAAGAGAATAGTCATGAAGGTGTCAGGTGGAAACGCAAATTTGCTGGTACCATATTTGCCACGCATCTTAAAATGGCTTTAGAATTACGTGTGTACATTTAAAGATACGCCCAAAGCAGTGTTATGTTAAGAAATAGTCTTCGATTTTGCGTGTGTAACGTAGAGTGCAAGCTTTACTATAAGAGGTACATTGTTTAAAATTGTTTTCGTATGTGGATAGTCACTACGCTACCAAAATGGACGAGAAGCATTGTCAGACAGAGTGAGAGAGAATCTTCGACAATTATATGTAGTTCCTATTTGAAAACCTCGTATTATCGGCAACAGCTCCAGCAGCTCACTCCAAATTTAAGTTCGACTTTGTGCATAGCGTCTGGTTGCTACTACAATGTGTATCTTGTGGTATGGCGGCGTAATGCATATTATCAGGTAGTTAGACACCATACGCCTCTGATTATCAGTTGATGATCACGTGAGTGCAGAGACCCTTCTGCATCGTCGTCCACTAGTTTCCTCTGCCCGAGCACTGGCCAAAGGCGACACCCCAAGCATCCAGCTCTTCTCCACATCCTGTAGCAAACGACATTCAGTCTCACATTCCGTTCATTTTTTTGCGGAACATTATTGCCGTAGTTGGTTACAAAGCAGAATTCTCCGTATCACATCTACAGAACGAAATAAAATGGTACTGTATTTTACAGTTACCAAAGAACTGCGTAATGTTTTTGAATTATGATTGTTACTGGTGCAATATCAGCGTTGAAATTCCATAGCAGTTAAAACATAGTGCTACCATGTGTATTTTCTGAAAGTGAAAGAGGGCCTCAGACAACAATGTTTGAGACATCAGTGGCCGCATCAGTTAGAGCAGCCCCTATCACACTGGACTACCTTCACTGCAGTATGTTCTTTATAGTGTATGTGCTGTGGGTTCCGTTCCAGTATATTAGTTGGGTGTGATGAAGTGGACAATACCTCAAGCTCAGTATCACCGAGGAAAATATGAGCTGTGGGCACTTTGGACAGCTAAAACAGCAATAAGAAATCACACAACCGCACTTACTCATAATACTGCTTGTTTTCCGTTCAAGAAGCTTTCTTAATAGAATCTGTGAGATTGAAAAACTAATATAAACTTTCGATATAACGTGACCCCAGGAAGATCAGGTCATAATTTTAGTTTCCGAGCAGCACAAGGTGCAAAAATTGCCTGTAGATATAAACGACCGCAGAATGCAAAATGATCGGAAAACTATCGAAAAAGTTACATCACGTTCCTGATGGGGTACACGGGTCGAATATTTGAAATAACTGATCTCTCCTCAACCGGTAGTTTATTGGTCGTTGCTGGGTAGTCTCTTTTTACACAAAAAAGAACTTTTTGGGAAATAATGGATGAATGGCGAACATTCTAGGGGCTCGGAAATGCTACTAACTATAACGAACGAAGTGAACTGGAAAATATAGAATTTTAATCAGGTACAAAGTCAGTTCAATTGTAGAGACATGTAAATTTAAAGCTTTTTATAATTTTAGAAGTGAACATGTCTTGATCAAAGCCTACAGGGATATTCCTGGTGTTTGGGAACATGTTTAGTTTAATAAATGTGTTAAAAAATTCAAATTCAATATTGTATTACAAGACATAGCCACTTTAGCGAACCTACAGCCCTGAATTAAAGATTTTTGCTATGATTACCATATGAAAATTTGTTCTATTAATTTAGAAATATATTCCTGTGTACTGATTGTTGCAGCAGAGTAAAATAGCTTGTTTTTCTCCCCATTCACTGGGAGGGAAGCGCGTTTCTGACTTTCATCAAGAAAATTAGTTACCTCCCTTTGGGCTGTTTAAGTACTCCCATGTGTTTCTGCAATATCGCACAGACAGCACTCTTACCGACATCGAACTTTCAGATCATCTTTCCTCGTAAGACAGCTACAACACACTGCTTCCTGCATTAATTGATGAAAAAAGAGTGAGTTACGTACGCATAATCTTTTCGCTCATAAAAGTCGAAATATTTCATTCAGGTACGCCCGCGAGTTAAAATGGCATGAATGGGCAATTTGCTCCAACCATTACAACTGCAAGAAAAAGAAAATTCCTTATAGTAACCCCGAAAGACAAAATAAGTGTTTTTTTTTTTTCTCAAGCTGTAAATTCTGGTTGCGTGTTTCCATTATCTTCAAAGGTCTGTTAAACTTACTGCAAACATGAGTCAGGTCTTCCTAGCGTGTATGTATTCGTAATGAAAATCGAGAAAGCTGCGAGATAAACATGGTAGTGTTTTGGGATATCTTCTGAACGATACTGGCGCCGTACTCTTCTCCATCCGATAGAGTTTCCCCCTGTTTACCGTAAATTAAACGTAAAGTTCCATTCCATTGGTCCACAAGGTTTCACCTCGGTTAGTAATAAATGCTTTGCACCACCTTATGTAACTACACCATTTTCTGTAACTACTGTTTATACTGCAGGTCAGGGGCGTAGTACTTCGATCTCAATGGAAAAGCTATTAGTAGCGTAAAAACACAATCTTTATTTCATTTTTAATATAATGGAAGTTAGATTTCATAAATACTACCAGATGCATATTCCCAGTGGCGGCATTCAGTGTATAATCGTGTATTTAAATGTTTATAAATAACTTAAATAAATGAGCGTATGCTCCCTGATGTGAACGGTAAGAAAGGAAATGCAGAAAAAAATAAATATGTCAGCAGGATGAACATATGCTCAAATGACAGATTACATCCCGAAAATTTATAATTTGATATTCACGTATAACATCCTCATCTGTGCACAGCTTCCATATACCCTCTGTGTTCCATAAATGTGCAAGCTAAAGGACATGGTGGTGGGGCCGGCCGTTGCGGCCGAAGGGTTCTAGGCGCTTCAATCCGGAACCGCGCGACTGCTACGGTTGGAGGTTCGAATCCCGCTTCGGGCATGGATGTGTGTGATGTCCGTAGGTTAGTTAGGTTTAAGTAGTTCTACGTTCTGGGGACTGATGACCTCAGATATTAAGTTCCATAGTGCTCAGAACCAATTGAACCATGGTGGTGGTCTGAGTAAATGAGGCAAGTTCGGTCAAGTAAAAGAAAAAAAAAAAAACAAACAAACAAACGCCGTATTGTAACATAGAAATCGCCGGGAGACCTTATATATACATAATGCATTTCATTAAAAATGTTTGGGAAGCCGCCTAATAGAATTTCTCAGCTTGAAATAAACTTTTTCACAAATCAGATTTTAACGCATTTCTATTGGGTAGTTATAATTAAACTACTCACAGAGATCCAGAGTGGGCTGCAATTGGGTATAGCGACGAAACTGGGTACATATGCTAATGGAAACGATTTACGCTGGAAAAGTATTAGTTCCAATTTTGGTCACTATGTGCAAATCTGGCGCTGCACACCGTTTCTATGGAGATATGACATCCATTCTGTTGTCTGACAAGCTATAACGTAGATAAACAGTACGGTTATCCAGAAGGGAGGCCGCGCTGTTTGTAAAACTTTTCTGTGGCAACGGCAGTAATTGCTGTGCTGCACTGAGAGAGTATCGCCGATTGAAAGGTCTGGGGAGATGCCCGATGCCCTCAAACGGCGTAAAGAAGATGACAACGAAATTCGAGGACACGAGTGAGCTTGTTGCAGCACCTGGGGAAAGGAAGGCGTCAAATCCTGGTGGATGATACAGACGAGGTTCCTGTTGCTGTAACAGACTACACAGCACGCGCCCCGGGTGGGGCTAGTGCTCGTGCAGTGTCACGAGAATTTTCCATCCCATTTTCAACAGTACGGAATGTTTAAAGGTCTATTTTAAACTGGTACCCATACGACTTCCAGGCGATGCATTAACTGAAACCTCGTGATTTACTGCTCATTTTTTAATTTGCTCTTCGGTTTCTGGCGCGGCTCGAAGTTGATGACATGTGGCCGAGATATATTCTAGGTGATTACGAGGCACATTTTACACTGCAGCGTTCAGTGAACCCACGAATTTTCTGATTTTGTGGTACCGTTAAATCATGTGTTGGGCGCGAAAACCCACTGCACTCGCCGTATGTGACTGCAATTACTGGATTCACAAGCAACTTTACACACGGTCCGTTCTTCTTTGTCGGGAATACACCCCGAACGGCTGTCAGGTATGCAGGACGTACTGGTCCGGAATGTGATTCCTGGTATGGAAGAGCACAGCTGTGAGGAAACGACTGTAAGATGGGAAAACATCTAACGTCGCTCACCCAGCGAAAGATGTGCTTAATGAAAGCTACGACGAATGTGTTATATCCAGAGATTTTCCAGATCCATGACTTGCGAGATCACGTGATCTGAAACCACGTGAATTTCGGTCAGGGTATATAAAAAAGGAAGCGGTTGCCAGGGTTAAGTTCGGTCTCTACCTGGCCTGAATGCCACTGTACGGGAACGGGTTATTCATCTCCTATCGGAAGTGTTGCAAGTACATCTAAATCTACATACATACTCCGCAATCCACCATACGGTGCGTGGCGGAGGGTACCTCGTACCACAACTAGCATCTTCGCTCCCTGTTCCACTCCCAAACAGAACGAGGGAAAAATGACTGCCTATATGCCTCTGGACGAGCCCTAATCTCTATCTTATCTTTGTGGTCTTTCCGCGAAATGTAAGTTGGCGGCAGTAAAATTGTACTGCAGTCAACCTCAAATGCTGATCCTCTAAATTTCCTCAGCAGCGATTCACGAAAAGAACGCTTCCTTTCCTCTACAGACTCCCACCCGAGTTCCTGAAGCATTTCCGTAACAGTCGCGTGATGATCAAACCTACCAGTAACAAATCTAGTGGCCCGCCTCTGAATTGCTTCTATGTCTTCCCTCATCCGACCTGATAGGGATCCCAAACGCTCCAGCAGTACTCAAGAATAGGTCGTATTAGTGTTTTATAAGCGGTCTCCTTTACAGATGAACCACATCTTCCCAAAATTCTACCAATGAACCGAAGACGACTATCCGCCATCCCCACAACTGCCATTACATGCTTGTTCCACTTCATATCGCTCTGTAATGTTACGCCCAAATATTTAATCGGCGTGACTGTGTCAAGCGCTACACTACTAATGGAGTATTCAAACATTACAGGGTTCTTTTTCCTATTCATGTGCATTAATTTACGTTTCTCTACATTCAGAGTTAGCTGCCATTCTTTACACCAATCACAAATCCTGTCCAAGTCATCTTGTATCCTCCTACAGTCACTCAACGACGACACCTTCCTGTACACCACAGCATCATCAGCAAACAGCCGCACATTACTATCCACCCTATCCAAAAGATCATTTATGTAGATAGAAAACAACAGCGGGCCTACCACACATCCCTGGGGCACTCCAGATTATACCCTCACCTCCGATGAACACTCACCATCGAGGACAACGTACTGGGTTCTAACTGCTGAGTAACTGCTGATGACGTCTTTCCATGAACGCAGCATCTCGTGGAAGACTCCGGTACTCATATTTAACAAATTGTGTGTGTAACGGTTAGTAACAAAAATTGACATTATGCCTTTTCACTTGTTTGACGTTTCTTCCTACCATTATATACCGAAACATTTCCACACATCGTTCGTGCATTCACAGCACCAGATTTGCACTACACTGGCCATAATTGGAACTGTTAATATTCAGCGTAAATGGGTTCCGCATTAACGCTTCAGAATATCCTGTAAGTTTCGGCGCCATAGGATAATTAACAGTCCACACTGGACGATGTTGGTAGCGGCACTTTAATTAGAAGTACTCGGTACAGGGGATGGGATAAATTCTAGTGTCCGATTCCGATCGTCTGCTTTGACCAATAACGTCATACCTAAGGCAAAGATATCTGTGAAAGGAACGGATCATACTCGTGAAGAAACGAACGTAGGAAGCGATAAAATTACACTCACAGTTAACGCGATTGTTATTTACGCACGAATTAATCCAAGCGAGTTGAACATACAGAAAATAAATAAGAATAAGAAAGAAAAAAAAGTTATATCTGACTAGAATTATATAAAAGTTTAAGCGAGTAGAGGGGCATAGAGAACCATTTAACTGCTTTACACTATAGAGCTTGGTGAAACCGAATTGTTCTTAAACTGCGTTAATTTTAATGTTAATTATTAGTACAAACGGGAGAAGCGCAGGAAAGTTAGGGTTTTTACTGGGGAGAGACTATATTACAACAGAACAATGGAAAAATAAAGAGAATGACAACAAATACAAATTACTAACATGAAATATGGCGAAACCAATACCCTAAATCCTAGAAAATAGCGGATCCACAAGTTAGGAAAATACGTAAAAAAGTGGCAAATGCAACCGATAGCTAGAACTGACTTCATATATGACGTCAATTCTACTTACCAGATCCAATATTACTAACTTTTTCGCTGAAATTCGGTGAGCAGTTACCATTGCAGGAATGGCATTTTATTTAACACACGCCCTGGAAAAACGCTCTACTTAATGAACCATCGAATAGCTGGAATCGGTTAACTGGAATAGATATATACAGAAGGTCAATTCTAGTTACCAGCTCCAATGTTTGTATCTCTTTCGCAGTAGTTCAGAGGGCAACTGAAAGGGAAAAAATATTATTACATTTGACACACTGCTGGAAAAAGCAATCGCGTTAATAAACTATCCAAGAGTTTTAATCGGTAAGCAGAATTGACCTATGGGGTCAATACCAGTTACCGCTTCTAATATCACTAACTCCTTCACAGAAGTTCAAAGAGCAGAAATTTTATTATATTTAACACACGTCCTGAAGAAATTATCTCATTAATGAACCATCGAATAGTTGGAATCGGTAACTAGAAGTGACCTACATAGATGGTCAATTCTTGTTACCGATTTCAATAATAACAATTTCTCCGCGATAGATCGCAGAGCAAGTAATACTACGGAAATTCCATCACGTTACAGTGCACAAACCTGCTGCAAAAACCTACTGCAAAAACGTCATAGAGTGGTTGGAATCGGTGACTAGAACCGATTCCAACTAGTCAACCACATAATGGTGGGAATCGATAACTAGAATGTGGGAATCGATAACTAGAATTGACCTATATATGGAGAAACGATGTGTATAATGAACCATGAAATGTTAGGAATCGGTGATTACGACTGACCAATATACCTAAATTCCAGTAATCAGTTCCATCCTTTCCATGGTAAATAATACAAATCACTATTTCTCAACGTCTTTGCGGTAATTACGTCCAATCTTACGTTGTAGGATTTCTATTTCACTGTTACTTTCTATACTACTGCAATAAATAAATTGTTTATTTGTTACTGAAGTACAGAGAGGAAAGAAGGAATGGAAATACTGAAAGTGTTACTGAAGTACAGAGAGGAAAGAAGGAATGGAAATACTGAAAGAACTAACGTTGTAAAAACACAGAACTTGCATACCTTGGAATCGACAGAAGAATTGTATATGCGACAAATTTACTAATCCATTTCAAACAACATTACTGTCAAAAGTAGTAAAGAAAACACTTCCAAAAATGACAATCTTTAAAAACATCACTACACATTCAAAACAATAAAACACAAAAATAACGGAATCTCGAAACCTATAACTAACTTATAACTATACTACTCGTAGCTCACACGAGCTACAATAGCTCGAAATTGACAAACGATAGAATTTGTACCTCACGAATGAAAGCAATATTGACAGAAGGATAGAAAAAACATCGAATTGGTAAACACAAAATTGGCTATATAAAAGGAAACGATGACACATGAATTTCCAAAGGGGCGAAAGACCGAAGCTCACAAGAACAAAATAAGGAGATAATAAGAAATAATAATGCTATGCGGTCAAATTACAACGAACTCCAAAAACCAGAGTAACTAATCAAAGAATTAATAAGAAGCGCTAACTGTCAGGTACGAAAGAAGCACCACCAAAATATAAACTTCCCCACCATTCTTCCCCACTACCCACCTCCAAGCGGACACAAAATTTTAAATTAAAAAGGCAATTGATATCACAAGTCAATAACATAAACCCACTGGCACACGACAAAACCACCAAACTGTCGCCCCACCATCGTACCCAAAAAATATTAAATTGACAGTAAAACGTCCACTCAGAGAAACCAAAGAAGTGCCGAACCTACAAACCATGAAAAAAAACCCAAGAAAAACAAAATTAAAAAAATATTAAACCTATCCACACCTAGCAAAACGAGGCTTGTTCAATTTGCTATTTTCATAAATACTAGAAATACACAATAACCTTTAGTAATACTTTGCCTCCTACAGTATTCATCCAAATGGCCTTGCAACACTGAAATCCTTTTCTTTAGCAGCCCAACAACAGATTTTACAGACCCTCAGTATCCCTCGATAGTATTTGCACATACCGCCGTCTTGTAACCTTTAAACTCAATATTGTGATTTACAGCCAAATAATAACTCCTGTCACCCAACTAGTTGTAGGAGGCAAACCCATCTGCCATTATCATCGAATCTTCTTCCACATATTCTCCTCTTTCGTATAATTTGGATTGATCCTAAATGCAACATCGGCACAATCCCCTCCAGAAATTATTACTCCAAAAACCAAAATCCCAACAAGCTCATACCTCCTTCCATACTTTCTCTTACCAAAATGTGACTCGTCTACTTCAACTGCAACGTTCTCCCAACCCCACCCCCAATTGATTACCTGTATTTTATAAATTCCCCGCAACTTCTCTACAACATGAACACCAGTCAAATACAGTGCCGTATGCAACCCCTGTTTCGTGCACGATAGAGAGAATATTCGTAGTAAAAATATTAAGTTAACATGAGTACTACTTCTAAATTCAGCCTCTATCTTTCGAACCAGGTCCCTCCACATTATTTTTTCTGCACCTCCTCAAGTAATTGTTGGAAGTTCTTATGATGGAACCTTTGTCAACATTACATAATTACCACAATCACTGCCCGTACACAATTCTGCAATGACGCCCAATGACTGTAAAAGTCTTATAGTACATTTACGATAAGCCATTCTGTTAAGGAGAATTTTCGCTGTAAACGCAACTGATTCATTTATAATCGAAAGCAATTGTGTAAGAAATCAGAATCTTATAAATCACGAATACTTTCATCAGCAAAAGATACCGAAAACAAATTACGATATGCAAACAAAACAATATACATCAGATTTTTAATATACGCACCTAACGAAGAAACCAAGAGAAAACATTTAAAATTCATAACAACAATCTGCAGCATAAAGAAAATAATATCACACATTACGTCATTGATCAAAGCCAACGGGTGGAATCCGACACTAGAATTGCCCCAAGGGCTGCATAAGCAAATTCCCGCATGTCAGACAAAGGAGATAGCATTAACTGTGAGATAGTTTTCTCGGTTCCCTTCGCTGGACAAATACATCCTACATCGATCTTGACTGAAGATACACTAGATGATAGTTCTGATGATAATTTTTGCTTATGTAAGATAGTGTGTATCGTGTGTTCTTGGAAAAATATTTTGCTAAGCGCTCCAGGAGCTGCTACATTACGCGCTATTTTCTCCTTCACTGAAACAATCTCGATTTTTGTATTAAACCGGCTCTTCATAAGTTACATACCTCAGTATTACCAAGATCTTAAATGCAACTCTTTTTCACGAAATTGCTATACCGTGTGTCACCTCTGCCAAAAGAGCATCGCACGTTTGACATGTATCGTTTGGAGCCCGCGACTTCGATAGGCAAACAATCTTGGAAATTACCCTACAAGCAGACAACGAAACTAATGGCAGTGAGAGCTTACCTCGCATACACGGAACCGATCTTCACCGGCTGAAAGAAGGAGCTTTCGTACTAGGCACTGAAACTCATTCAACATTTTTGTCTCAGACCGTTGCTACGTAACGGCTCACGCCGCATCTCAGCTTCACCATTGTTCTAGGTTTCGTTGGAAGCATAGACGAGAATGCAAGGGAGAGTGCTCCTGTCCATCGCAAGATGTAGTCACCCTCATACTAAAACAGCTGTGCGCGATTCGACGTTGCTGTCTGAGACAGCAGTCTAGATAAGAGCAGGGTGCTACACAGAAGCGCCAAAGAAACTGGTACAGGCGTGCGTATTCAAATACAGTGATACGTAAATAGGCAGAATACAGTGCTGCGGTCGGATCCGCCTATATAAAACAAGAATCTAGTGCAGCAGTTACATCGGTTACTGTTGCTACAGTGGCAAGTTATCGAGATTTAAGAGAACTGGGACGTGGTGTTACAGTTGGCGCACGAGTGATGGGACACAGGATCTCCGAAGTAGCGAAGAAGTGAGATTCTCCGGCACGACCATTTGAGAAGAGTACAGTGAATATCAGGAATCCGGTAAAACATCGAATCTCCGACTTTGCTGCAGCCGGAAAAAGATCCTGCAAGAACGGGACCAACGACGAATGAAGAGAATCGTTCAATGTGACAGAATTGCAGCCTTTCCGCAAACTGCTGAAGATTTCAACGCTGGCGGCTGCTCAAGCTGGTGGAGGCTCTGTAAAGGTGTGGGGAGTGTGCATTTAGAGTGACATGGTACCCTGATACGTCTAGATACGATTTGAAACGTACCTAAGAATTCTGTCTGTTCACCTGCGGCCGGCCGGAGTGGCCGAGCGGTTCTAGGCGCTACAGTCTGGAACCGCGCGACCGCTACGGTCGCAGGTTCGAATCCGGCCTTGGGCATGGATGTGCGTGACGTCCTTAGGTTAGTTAGGTTTAAGTAGTTCAAAGTTCTAGGGAACTGATCACCTCAGAAGTTAAGTCCCATAGTGCTCAGAGCCATTTGAACCATTTTTCTGTTCACCTGCATTCATCCAATTCCACTGTGCATTCAGACGGACTTTGGAAAATCCAGCAGGACAATGCGACCACACATACGTCCAGAATTGCCACAGAGGGACTCCAGGAACAATTTTCTGAGTTTTAACACTTCCGCTGGCCACCAAACTCACCAGACATGAACATTATTAAGCATATCTGGGGTGGCTTGCAAAACGCTGTTTATAAGAGATCTCCACGCCCTCGTACCCTTAAGGCTTTATGGACAGCCATGCAGGCTTCATGGTGTCAATTCCCTCCAGCACTACTTCAGACATAGTGAGTCCATGTCACGTCGTGTTGCGGCACTTCTGCGTGCTCGCGGTGGCCCTACACGATGTCAGGCAGGTGTACCAGTTTCTTTGGCTCCTAAATGTAGTTCTGTATCCTTTACCTTTGTACCCTACCCATTAGTGTTAAGAATTATGCATTTTCTCTGAGCCTCATCTCTAAACGTTTGTATGCCGTGTCATCTGCTTCATTTCTTGCATTTTTATATTTTCTCCTTTCATCAAGTAACTCCACTGTCTCCTTTGGTATCATCTAGGTCTTGTACTTAACTATTTGACCCTCTGCTCCCTTCACTGTTTCATATATCGAAACCGTTCATTCGTATTCCACAGTATTCCTTTCCCTTGTTTCAGTCAATTTTTTCCTAATGCTCCCTCTCAAACTATTAACAGTCCACTGTTCTATCAACTTATCCAAGTTCCTTCTCTTCAATTTCCTACCTTCTACAGCTCCATCTTCATCCACAAGCCGCAAGCCATATGACGGTGTGTGGCGGAGGGTACCTTGAATACCTCTATCGATTCTCCCTTCTATTTCAATCTCGTAATGTTCATGGAAGGGAAGATTGTTGGTATGCCTCTATGTGGTCTCTAATCTTTCTGATTTTATCCTCATGGTCTCTTCGCGAGATATACGTAGGAGGGAGCAATATACTGCTTGACTCCTCGGTGAAGGTATGTTCTCGAAACTTCAACAAAAGCCCGTACCTAGCTACTGAGCGTCTCCCTTGCACAGTCTTCTACGGGAGTTTATCTATCATCTCCGTAACGCTTTCGTGACTACTAAATGATTTTGTAACGAAGCGCGCTGTTCTCCTTTGGATCTTCTCTATCTCTTCTATCAACCCTATCTGGTACGGATCCCACAACGGTGAGCAGTATTCAAGCAGTGGGCGAACAAGTGTACTGTAATCTACTTCCTTTGTTTTCAGACTGCTCTTCCTTAAGATTCTTCCAATGAATCTCAATCTGGCATCTGCTTTACCAATGATTAATTTTATGTGGTCATTCCATTTTAAATCGCTCCTAATGCATACTCCCAGATAATTAATGGAATTAACTGCTTCCAGTTGCTGACCTGCTATATGCCAGCTAAACGATAAAGGATCTTTCTTTCTATGTATTCGCAGCACATTACACTTGTCTACTTTGAGGTTCAATTGCTATTCCTGGCACCATGCGTCAATTCGTTGCAGATCCTCCTGCATTTCGGTACAATTGTCCATTGTTACAACCTCTCGATATACTACAGCATCATCCACAAAAAGCCTCAGAGAACTTTCGATATTATCCACAAGGTCATTTATATGTATTGCGAATGACAATGGTCCTACGACGCTCCCCTGCGGAGCACCTGAAGGCACTCTTACTTCGGAAGACATCTCTCCATTGAGAATGACACGCTGCGTTATGTTATCTACGAACTCTTCAATCCCATCACACAATTCGTCTGATAGTCCATATGCTACTACTTTGTTCATTACACGACTGTGGGGAACTGTACCAAAAGCCTTGCGCAAGTGAAGGAACACGGCATCTAACTGGTAACCCGTGTCTATGGCCCTCTGAGTCTCGTGGACGAATAGCGCGAGCTGGGTTTCACACGATCGTCTTTTTCGAAACCCATGCTGATTCCTACAGAGTAGATTTATAGTCTTCAGAAAAATCATTATACTCGTATATAATAGATGTTCTAAAATTCTACAGCTGATCGATGTTAGAGACACAGGTCTATAGTTCTGCACATGTGTTCGACGTGCCCTTTTCCAATCTTTTGGAATGCTACGCTCTTCTAGAGGCCTATGGTACACCGCTGCTAGAAGGGGGGGGCAAGTTCCTTCGCGTACTCTGTGTAAAATCGAACTGGTATCCTATCAGGTCTAGCGGCCTTTCCCCTTTTGAGCGATTTTAATTGTTTTTCTATTCCTCTGTCATCTATTTCGATATCTACCATTTTGTCATCGGTGCCACAATCTAGAGAAGGAACTATAGTGCAGTCTTCCTCTGTGAAACAGCTTTGGAAGGGTAACTATTTCGTTTAGGTAATTTATGAGCGTGAGTGGAGAGTATTATCATGTTGTTTATGTTGCAAATGACGATTTTTAGGAGCGTGCTTGGCGTACTGTGTGTCTCTAGGTAGAGGATATAGATACGTATAGTCTGTCATCCTCTGTTTCAGTACGATTTTGGTCAGAGTGTCTGGACATTTTGTTTTGATCCACCTACCGCTGTGACATAAGACCAATTTTTCTTAGGATTTTCTAACAAATTCAGTACTTTACTTTCGAACTCGTTGGACGCTTCTCGCATAGCCCACCTCACACTAAATTTCGGTTCTTGTAATTTTTGTTTGTCTGCAAGGATTTGGTTATGTTTATCTTTGCTGTGAAGTTTTCTTTGCTTCCGCAGCAGTTTTATGACACGGTTGTTATACCACAGTGGCGCTTTTCCATGTCTTACGATCTTGCTTGGCACATACTCATCTAATGCATATTGTACGATTGTTTTGAACTTTGTCCACTGATCCTCAACACTATGTACTTGAGATAAAACTTTTGTGTTGAGCCGTCGAGTACTCTGAAATTTGTAGCAATTTCTTTAGTATTATCTACATTTCATTACCAATAAATTATGGTCAGAGCCCACATCTGCCCCCGGAAATACCTTACAGTTTAGCATGAGTTTGCGAAATCTCGGTTAACCTGAAATCTTCCGATGTCTCCAGGTCTATTCCTCATACACAACCTTCTTTTATGGTTCTTAAACCAAGTGTTAGCGATGATTAAATTAGGCTCTGTGCAAAATTCTACGAACTGGCTTCCACTTTCATTGCTTTCGCTCAGGCCATATTCACCTACTGTTTTGCCTTCTCTTCCTTTTCATACTACCGACTTCCTTCACCACCACAATTAACTGTTGACTCCCATAACTATCTGAGTAATTTCTTTCATCTTAACATATATATTTTTTCAGTCACTTCATCTACGGAGCTATTTGGCATATAAACTTGTACGACAATGGTCGGTTTTGGCTTCGTGTCTGTCTAAGACTTGACGTCACAGAACGTGATCTGCCCACGCGGTCTGCGACCCTGAGCCGAGGCGGGCAGGCCGCGTCGTTGGGATGTGTGTTAATACAACGTGTCGGTCACACAGAGGACGTTCTTGCCGCCGCGGCTATCGGCCTGCCATGCGCGAGCGCCAATGTGTCTAAAAATACAGATTCGTTGCCGCGATCGGCGTCTGAGAGCGCCTGCAGTCGTATTTTTTTCCGTGTTCTCACACTGACGATAGAGCCGGCAGCGGCGGGACGCAGTCTGTCGTACCGGTAAGCGTGCAGTGCACTCAGTGGAAACCACGCAAAGAGAAAAACTTATCGAACAAGTAAGGAAGTATAACTTCTTATACGATATAAGCAATGTAGATTATAAGAACATTTCGAAGAAGGCCGAGACATGGAATGATATAGCTGCTAAACTGGTTCAAAACGATAAATATTTTTGCAAAAATTTTAATTTTCGTGCATGCAATAACTTACATAGAATGAACTACAGTTCAGTGAGCGCGCACGGAGGCTTTCCGGCAGTCGTTCTTCCCGCGAACCATACAAGACTGGAACAGGAAAGGGAGGTAATGACAGTGGCACATAAAGTGCCGTCCGCCACACACCGTTTGGTGGCTTGCGGAGTATAAATGTAGATGTAGATGTTAAGCAATGGAAATCAGTTACTATATATTACATCTTAAAGCACCTGATAGATATTATAGGAAGTACGAAAGCAACCATGTGATCAATACAGAAAGCACCATGTAGAAAATCAGACTTCATGCAAGACAATACGTGTCGCATTCAAACAAAATTGTCCAGCCTCACATGATATTTCTGTCGTCAGTCATTTCCAAACTTCGTCATTTTTATCCGTTTTCCGTCTTTCCCTCAGCTGCTCTAAATTCGTGGAGGTATGTACCGTCTATGCAACTAAATGAAGGCCGTTTGTTTGTTGCCATACGCGTTTCGCTTCATTTATTTGGGAAGCATCATCAGCGGCCTGCAATACATGCTTTTTTTTATACATACCACAAACGTATTATGTGATAGATATAGTATACTGATATATTATATTTTATCGTGTTTTTCTCTTGCTTTTTAGGTTAGAAGCAACTTTTGTAGCGAAAAGCATATGACAAAAAACCAACTGCCCTTCGTTGAGTTGATAGACGGTACACACCTCCACGAATTTCCAAACTTGTTTTTAACACTACCAACCGAAAATCATATTCCATATATTTGTCACAGTATAGAATTTAAAGCAATACCTCCTTTCTTAGAAGAAATTGTACGCTTAAGTTATGCATTCAGTAAAGAGTTGACCTACTCTTTAAAACTGAACAAAGCCCCAGGAGCCGATGGAATCCCTATCAAATTTTGTATTGCAGCTGAGATTTCCCCCCCCCCCCCCCCCCCCCACACACACACACACACTCCACGTTACCTATAATCTGTCGTAGATCACTCTAACAATAAACCGTGCCCTACAAATAGAAAAAAGCATACGCCACATCCATCTGCAACAAGGGTCGCAGAAATGATCCACAAAACTGCCGTCCAATATCCTTTATGTAAATTTGTTGTATCTTGGAACACATTCTGAGCTCAAACGTAAAGAGGTGTCTCGAAGAGTATGACCTCCTCCATCCTCCATGCGGAGCTGCACAGATTTCGAAAACATCGCTCATATGAAAACTAACTCTACCTTTTCTCACATGACATAGTGAAAGCCATAAATAAAGGCAGTCTGGTAGATGTAGTATTTCTCGATTGGAGAAAAGTATTATTATTCAGAACTACACCTATGCTCATTATCATAAGTACTATTGTATCAGGTATCACGTGAAATTTGTGACTGGAATGTGGAGTTTTTATTAGAGAAGATGCAGCAAACTGTCTCGGATAGAGTCATCAAGAGTCGTTGATGTAAATTCGGGTGTACGATAGGAAGTGTGTTGAGACCCTTGCTGCTCGTGTTGTGTATTTGTAATCTTACCAACAATTTTAAGAGGACCCTCAGATTTTTGCAAATCATGTAATTATCTGTTGCGAAATATTGTCTTAAAGAAGGTCTGCAAATATTTATTCAGGTATTGCTAAAGTTTCAATGTGGGGCACACATTGCTTTAAATGTTCAGAAATGTAAAACTGTGCTACAGAAAGGAAGTTTCCTACCACAACAGTATCAACGAGTCACAGCTGGAATCAGCCAATTCATAGAAATACTTGATTGTAATACTTCGTACGGATATTAAATGGAATGATCAGATGGGACCAGTCATAGGTAGGGCAGGAAAGGTATCACACTTCGATTTATTGGTAGAATACTGGGGAAATACAATCAGTCTACAAAGGCCATTGCTTACAAATTACTCATGTGCTCCATCCTAGATTACTGCTCAAGCGTGTAGGACCCATACCAAACGGAATTAAGAGGGGATGTTAAAAGTATGCAGACAAGGGCAGCATGAATCGCTTGGGTTTCTTTGACCTACAGGACAATGTTATTGAGACAATGGAAGAATTGAACTGAAACCTTGTCGAAAATACGCGTAAAATAGCCCGAGAAAGCCAACTTACAAAATTTCAAGAACCGGCTACCAATGATAACTCCAGGATTGTACCACAATCGCCCACACGCCGCTCCCAAACGGATCGTGTGGACAAGGTTAGATTAACTGCAGCACGCAGAGAGGCATTTAAACAGACATTTTTCCCGCTCTCCATACGTGAATGGAAGTGGATAAACCCATTACAACTGATATAATAGGACATAATCATTGCCAAGCAGTTCACAGCAGTTTGCAAAGTACATGGTGTACATAAATTCCGGGAACACTATCAAATATTTATTGTACAAGAACCAAACACTGTACAGATATCATACATAAGTCACTTTGAAGAGAAACCCTGAAAGTTTTTTTTCGTGCATAGCGCCACAGCTTAGTTTGGTAATTTGCCGATAGTCAGCGCTAGTGGCAAACATGGCGAGTTCAGGATCGGAGCAAGCTTTCTGTGTGTTGGAGTTCGACAAAAACAAGTGTCCTACAGATGTACAGCGTATGTTTAGAACCAAGTACGGTAAGAAGTCACCATCAAGGGAGACCATTTACCACTGGCACAACAAATTCGTCACGACGGGTGCCTCGTCACGTTGAAAACTGTGCGGGCCATTGGTCTTCGCCGAGAACACTGTCACTGGATATTCCTACTTGGACATGTAGCAGTGGCTGATGCCTCAAATGTAATCGCACTCTTCGTTCATCTTTCAGCGGGATGGGGCTCCGCCCAATTTTCATAGTGAAGTTCGTGGGTACCTGAACACGGAGCTGCCGCATTGACGGACCGGCCTTGCTACAGAAGGGGACAGCTGTTTCATGAAATGGCCTCCTCTATCAACAGACCTCGGTCCGTGTAACTATTTTCTGTGGGGACACATTAAAGATTTGGTGCATGTACCGCTCTACCACGTGATGTAGCAGAGCTCTGGGAGAGAATAGGAAAGCGACTGCCACAGTCGACGATGCCATCCTGGGACGGGTATGGCAAGAATTGGATTACCGTGTTGACGTCTGTCTGATCACTCATGGTTCGCATATCGAATGTTTGTAAAAAAAATTCAGAATTTCTCTTCAAAATGCAATATGTATGACATCTGTACAATGTATAATTCTTGTGAGATAAATAATTGAAAGTGTTACCGGACTTTATGTACACCCCGTATAGATGTAGACGTAGAATTACATCTGGATACGCAAAAAAAGAAATTAGATCTTGGATACGGTTCCGCAGAAGCGTGGCTTGGTTCTCCTTTAAAAGTATTCATTTGTTCAAATGTAATATTATAGTAGTCCACGAAAGTACCCATTACAGTAGAAACAAAATAGCTATCTCTGCAGTTAACTGCGTAGAGAGATACTACCGAGAATGTCTCTGTGGCTACGACAGGCTCGGCTTGATAAGTGTCATACTTTAATGCAAATTGGTTTTATTTTCATGATAACGGTAGAATGTTCTACCTGAAGTTCAAAATGGTTCAAATGGCTCTGAGCACTATGGGGCTTAACATCTGTAGTCATCAGTCCCCTAGAACTTAGAACTACTTAAACCTAACTAACCTAAGGACATCACACACATCCATGCCCGAGGCAGGATTCGAACCTGCGACCATAGCAGTCGCGCGGTTCCGGACTGAGCGCCTAGAATCTACCTGAAGTGAAAATGCGATAGTTCTGCCTTTGTTCGTATTTGGTAGTATGTGGAAAACACCAGTTACAACAGAATAAATGATTAATTAATTACTGTAATTTTCAAAGTGTTTTGAATTTCATTGCATTAATGTTACGGCTAATTTCGCGGCAGGTATTACTGGATGCCAATATCTATTTGATGAGTTATTACTGAAAGCTTTTTTGACCAGATCTAGGAAGCACCTTAACTGGGTAATATTTAAAGTGAATAACTCACAAATCATTGTCTTCGTTTAATAAATGACGATTGTTAAGTGTTGTAAGCGAAATTTTTATCAGACCTAGTCCTAAGGACAGGACGGGTTTCAACTTTTTCATTATGCAACTGGTGGAGTAGAATGCCTTCGTGCTCATTCCGGTAGTAAGTGTGACAATAATTCGCGATCCTTAATTTGAAAATGGTCACGACTGAGCTGCAGGCTCTGGTACTTGGCTGTGAAGCTCTCAGGCAGAGCGCTCGGTGCGAGCACGCACGAATAAAGTATTTTAACTTCTATTTTCTCCATACTGTACTGAGATAAGGCTTTCAGTCCAACATTATAAACAATTTTAATATATTCAGATCGCAGAAACGTATCGCTTAAAACGAACGAAAAGTAAAATAACCTACTACCACATTTTTCACTGCAAACGCTTCAAAATTTATGCTACATAATACTTGGAAAGTAGGTATCACAGAAACTATGACTAACTTCGACAAAATAGATGCTTCAGCATGAAGCTAAGATATGAAACTATAAGGTATGCAAATATGAACCTTTTTTGCTTATTAGTGTCTTCGAAATCGACTGAGAAGTATTTTATAGTGAAAAAATGCGCAAACTGATATAAGGTTTTTTTATAATTTTTTAAAAGAGGAAAAGGATCTCTACCGAAAACCTATCTGCAACAGTTGAAGTAGCTGAGCTTCATTTACATACGGTATTTTCTACAATAAGAAACTCGGAAAATTCGTTTTTCTCGTGCAGAGGATGAGCCGCTCTATGGGAACCGCTTCCAGTGTGGCGTTAACGCCGCTGAAATACTCTGCCAACCACAACGGCTTAAACCACATCGCCAGATAGCTTCCTGTTTTGCTAGGCCTTTAGCTACGATCACGCGTTCACTATGATGTTAGATTACCCCCATGTAACGCCGGAAATGCATATCCGCCTATTTCCATCTATTGTACTATAAATTTTTTCCTTATTTTGTTACCTGAAGATATGACATTTCTGTGTCTTTATATATTGTAATTGTCTATTTTTATATGTATACTTATGCATTTATGTCGATGTATAGTTGGTTTGTTTTGTAAACACTATTTCTATTTTTATGCTGGGTCTTGCCTAGGGAAAACTATGGTATCGAACGATTACATAGATAGGTCGTGTGGAAAACCAAAGTGTTTAGGATCTTTGGTAGTGTGAACTCGGCCGCGGGGAGCGCGAGCAGAGGAGAGTCTGGATGGGTTAGGCGGTGCAGCACGTGTGTTGCGTGACGCTCCCGCGAGTTGCCGCGCTTTCGGGGTTTGGCAGCATGTAATTGCGCTTGACTTGCTATGTTAGATTTTGACATGGTGTCGCGGACGGGAAGCGTTAGCTGGCACACATCAAGAGCCCGTTTCGGCTGGAGATCGTGTCGAGAAGAAGGCGCGCTAACATCCAGCTTCTGCAACAGCGACGGCCGACAATGAGTGACTGTCGCCAACTCCTCGTTCGACGACTTCAAACTTTCAATCAACCAACAAGGAAGACTGATAGCACGTAAAGTTTTAGAACTGTATGACAGACCTCAGCTTTTCAAACTGTTAAATTTTTCTCACTAAATTACAGCAACGTAGCATGGACCTTTGTTGCTCACTGTCCCAATTGCATTACCAAGCAGGGTCCCTTCCTTTTCCGGAATGAACCCGAGTGTCGTTGAAATCATTCGAAGTTCAGTTAAGGTATTCATAGCTGGCTACAATATTTAGATTACACACGCACAAATTAAGAGTGCGAGTTTTTTTACCGTATTTTAGCTTATCTGTGACTGCAGCTCAGCTTGGTACGTACTAAATTTTAGAATTGTTAATTGTTCAGAATCATTTAATTCAAGTTCAAAGTTAAATCTCTTATTTCTAAATTGCGTAGATTCGAGTAGCTTTTGAAATGATTGTTGAGGTACCCCAAGACTAACCGTATTTTACTGAATTTCGATGTGCCTCAAAAACAAAGCTCATTATGAATTTCAGTCACTAAATTAACTTTCAATTTTCCGGTTTTATTAATTCTTTTGCTAAATTAAGTCACAGTGTAGCGAAATTTATTACTTCTGACAAACTTTCAGTTTTCACACTACACGTGTCAACCTTCAGTTGCTACGCTTCTAGTGCTAATTATATGTGTAATAACCTTTCTTCTTCAGTTACTATAGTAATTGTCCATAGGACTGGCGACCGTAATTTCCCCCAAATCTCAAATATCTAATTACCGCTAGTTAATTGTTAACGTAACGGCCGCACATTTACTTTCTTTATTAACTTTACCCCTTTTCAAAATTAATTTCCACCAGTTTCATTTGCATTTTTCCTTTCATTTAGAAGTAACCCTTTCCTCCCTCTTTACGACAGATTAACTTCGGTGACGATTGCTTTTCCCAAATTTCCATTAGGTACACGCGGTTTAATTTTTCACTGTCATTAAGGTCGAAAAGTGAGGAGGAGGTTACACCCATTCCCATTTCCTTCATTCATTATTAGACCTACACCTGCGTTTAGTATTTGTAACCTCCCTACTCTCCTGTCCATGAGACCTTTTCCTCGTGCCGCCGAAATTTACCAAATACTGCTACATCTAACTTCAATCTATCCATTCCCCTTTTTAAATTTTCTGGCCTATCTGGCAGATTACGTGATCTAACACTCCACGATCCGATCCGTAGATTGCAAGTCTGTTTTTCCTGACGATGAAATCCTCTTGAGCAGTCCACGCCCGGGACTCCGGATGAGGGACTGTCTTTTCTCCGAAATATTTTACCCGAGAGGATGAAGGCACCAATTACCCATACAGTAGAGCTGCATGCCGTCGGCAAAATAACGGCTGCAGTTCTCCTTTGCCTTCAGCCGTTCGCAGTACCAGCATAGCAAGACCATTTTGGATGATGTTACAAGGCCACGTCAGTCAATCATCGTGGCTGTTCCCACTATAAATACCGGAACGGCTGCTGCTCCTATTCAGGCGGCACACGTTTGCATGGCCTCACTACAGACCCCTCGCTATGGTTGCACCTACAGTACGGCTAGTTGTATTTCTGTGGCACATAAGCCGCTCCTCTAGGGCAAGGTCTGTGGTTCATGGCGGAATTTGTCCTTTATTTTTTCAATGTTTTTTATTCTCAGGGTAATGTAGCTGTGGGAGAGTTCTAGAAAAATTAATCAGAACATCAATCACGTAGATCGGCCTATCGTCCTTTCCATCACAGCTAACGCTTGTCTGACGGTATCAGCAATGACCGTTACAGAAGACACGAATATAAACCTGCAGCTAAAATATCACTCTGTAGGGAATTCAACAAGTCTATTTCACTCTGACGATATGAACATTATGCAACACCCTGATGATATAATAGGAACGAGGAGAACAAATAGAGTAATTCACTCGTCATTTACACCCAACGCCTTTTTGCCCATTACATGGTATTATTAAGGTACTCCATGCTCATCGCTAGTGAAAAATTTTTCCTAAAACTTTCCGGAATCATATAGAGGTTAGGTATGATGCCCCTCTAAAACTACCGTTGAGATATTCCACGCAGGATAAAAGCTCTGATCCAGCTTTAGGCTAAAATAACGTATATTAGTTGCAGTGTAAGTAGACTGTTTAGGTTTATATGTTGGTAACGCCACGTAGCGCTCTGTATGAAAATCACTGACCGTGCTGTGTGCAATCTGTGACTGGTTGGACTCATTGTTGGAATATTCGCTTGTGTAGTGTTGGGCAGTTGGATGTGAACAGCACGTAGCGTTGGGCAGTTGGAGGTGAGCCGCCAGCAGTGGTGGATGTAAGGAGAGAGATCTCAGAGTTTTGAGCGGACGATCTGGACGTGTGTCCATAAGAAAAGAAAAATTGGTTTAGCTGGATGTCAGGACCTTTGAACGCTATTAAGGTAAATACATTGTTTGTTCTCTATCAAAATCTTTCATTTGCTAACTATGCCTATCAGTAGTTTTTGCCTTCAGTAGTTAGTATATTTTATTTAGCTGACCGTATTGGCGCTCGCTGTATTGCAGTAGTTCGAGTAACGAAGATTTTTGTGAGGTAAGTGACTCATGAAAGGTATAGGTTATTATTAGTCATGGCCATTCGTTTATAAGGATTATTGAAAGTCAGATTGCGTTGCCCTAAAATATTGTGTGTTGGTTTAGTGATGATCAGAATAAGTAAAGAGAAAACTGTTTGAGTACATTTAGTTTTTCTCTGCTGTTTGAAAATCAAATAACATAGAAGTTTACCAGCACAGTTATTCTTAATATTTCTAAGGGGACGTTTCAGTAGGCTTACTGAAATTTGTAACAAGTGAGTCTCTCAAACTTTGTGTCAGAGTAATGAGATCTCCCGCTCCATGGTCGGTTTCTGAATTACGAATGATAATGAACGATGGAGACACTAAAAGTAGAATAATGAAACAAAATCCAACGCATTTTATTTACTAAGAATACATGAAGCTCGGAAACACAGCGAAGCAAAACGCACACAAAGGTAAAACCAGACACGTTAGCAGTGAATCGAATCTTACAGATCTGAAAAAAGAAGCTGATCTGAAAGCAGTCAAGAGAATCTCTGTGAGCGCAGTACCCAAGTACAGTCAGCCAAAATCGTGAGGCTACTATTATACCAATCAGCGTATTACCCGTAGTATTTACTGACTTTGAGTGCATTGTTCATGAAACGTTGATGGACGACATTAAAACTTATGACATCTACGACAAATATCTGTCACGTTCCATAAAACGCAATAGCACACCGACTGCATTAATCTGACATGCGGTGGGGAGAATTGGCCACTTTTAACATTATTGATGTCCACGAGGCTTTCTATAACTTTGATTTCGATGTATTACATTATGAAAATTAAATAGTGCAATACTGCGTAACGAAAGATACCTCAGAAAAATAGTAATCGCGTTGTCTGTGGAGCGGACAAGTCGTGGTGGAAACATGTAATCTCAAGAGTCCCCAGGATTCATCCTTTGTCAACACCTTTCTTTTATCTGTATGTTAATGGTATTTCATCTCCGCTATATCCTAGCAGTCATCACAAATACGGTGAAGATGTAAAGTTGATTGTAAGCACCAGCGCTGAGAAAATTGGCCAGACTCTAACAGAAATGGAAGAGAGTCATTCCTAATTATCACGATGGGCACAAACCTTAGTCTTATACTAAACCCAAAGTAGTCACAGGTTATCCTCCAAGCACACGGAAGGTTAATAAGCCGATATTTTTCTGAAACGATTCAATACTTCCTGACGGTATCTAATAATACTATTAAAAATCTGAAAAAGGTCTAGGAATAAAATTGTGTTATTATCAGAATTGGGAAGAACAAACAGTTACCTCGGGCAGAAAATATACGTGCAACCAAAATATGTAGGATAATATTTCTACCTGAAATAAACCAAAAAATATTGCAATCGTTGTCGTGCCTAATCATTACGACAGTGATGTACTTCAGCAAGGCTAAATTTGTGAAAACTGCAGAGATCTCGAGCTTGCCATGAGTGCTTGCGTAAGATACGTGTGTAGTAATCGGCTCTTTAATTGAATCAGTCCTTCCTGTGCTCAGTTGGAGTGGACGTGAGTGGGTGTATGGCTTGATTTTCAAGTACTGTGCACTCTTCATGCAGTCACTTAGTCACTAGTGTACTCACACCTCCTCCTCTCATATCAGGTACCTATAGTAAACAACAACTGGAATATCAGGGCGGATACGACAAGCATCTTGGCAGTACCTTTTCGTAACACTCCTTCTCCATCTCCTTCATTTCACCAATATGACTGTGCAACTCACTGCCTTGAACCTGCATCTTACCAACAAACAATGTTCGTTGAAGACACAGTTGAGTTTGTCAGCTATCATTGCCGTGGCTTTCCTCTCCACACACGGCTGCTGCTTCCCACACATATATTAGTGAGCGTTATCTGTAACATACTGTCCAGTCTGTCTATGCCTTCTAGTGTCTATTCCTATCTGTATTTCTGTTTTCTTCCTTACATCTGATCTGCTAACCTTACTCTATTATTTCTTGCTCCTCCGCCGAGCAGACGGCGTTCTGCACTTCGACTCCTTTTTTTTTTTTTTTGCCATACATTACTTTTAGGTGTCGTTACATTCGTTAAGAGGTAACGGGGAATTGTTTAGTACAGTAAAAATACGAGTAACATTTCTTATACACCAAATACTTGCAGCTGTATCTAGCTACATTCTCCTGTAGAACTTCTTCTTCCTCCTTTCCTTCTTCTTTATTATTGTTACTAATATTATTACTGGGCGCTGCTCATGTACACTCACGTTCGTAAAAAAAACAGAACACCTTGAGCGGTTAGTGACAGGACGTTCATATTCACAGGAAATTTACATAGTCTGTTCTGCAGAAATGATTGTCATAGCGGCTCCTTATTGTTATAGGGCCCGCAGAACAGACACGCAAGGTGGGTTGCTAGCCACCTTTCAGGAGCGCGGAGAGAAACTTCGCCAGCGGACAGAACCACTAACAGAGTTTCCAAATAAACACGGAACTACTTTGCCAGACAACATGTGACAGTGTTCCACCAATCGGAACTCATATGACTGCTGTAGCCCTCCGTCGACCTGGGTTTATAAGCACGCCTAGACCGTCAGACCGGCAGTGTTTGCCAATCGCTAGTAACAGCTCCGGCCAGTACTTACGCCGGCCTTAAACTTGTATTCAATCGCCGTAGTCTTGTAGCAGCACGTTGTATTTTGTAGAGCAGTTTTGGTCAGTATTTTCTTACACTGTCTTGCTTCCTTATCTGTTTTGCTATCACAGAGTTGTGGCTATTTTTTTGCGTTTAAAACTTAGTGATGCGGAAAAGGCATTTTTTCTTTAATTGTAACAAAGTGTGTTCAAATTGAGTGTTAGTTCTTTCCTGCCGACCGTATGACACTACAAGTAGCATTTGGGTCACCTCAGTCCAACATGTGTTCTATTGTCTAGTAGGAACAGGGTCCGCAATGGGCCCAGATAACTTATTCCACGCGCGATGCCATCGACGCGTATAAGGTGCGAATGCCTTCCTGTGTTATAGCCATACACGCTGCATTAACCTGGTTCCAAAGTTCATCTGTGGTGGTTGGCATTGGGTTGGAGCGTTTCAGCCATCGTTTCACCATATCCCACACATTTTCGATTGGTGACAATTCTGGGTCTGGCGGGCCAGGCAATAGGCTGACATCCTGTGACACCAAGAAGATATGTGTGCGAGCAGAAACATGTGCTTGTGCATTGTGTTCTTAAGAAATGCGTCCGGGGAGTTGTGCAGGAAGGGTACGGCTACGGATCGCAGGAAGTCATTCACGCGGGCCACAGTGCCCAAAACACACACCAGCTGTGATTTGCGGTTATACCCAATAGCACCCTACACCATAAGGCCTTGAGTTGGCGCTGCATGCCTTGCGTAAAAGTAGTCACTTTGATGTCGCTCCCCCTGTTTGCGGCGAACCAATATACGGCCATCATATTCCAAGAAACAGAACTTAAATGTGTCCGAAAACACTATCTGATACCATACCTGTCCCCAGGGACGTCGTTCCATGCACCATTGCCGTCTAGCATGTTTCTGCACATTCGTCAAATGTAGACGCAGACGTGGACTACAGGCCGTAGTAAACGACGACGGACTGTCTCTACTGATAGTATACAAAGATACACTGTCCCACTGTTTCGCCAGAGCCGAGGAGGACGCAGATCTGTTTTGTTATACCATGCTGATGCCGTGACGATCGTATCGGGGATCTGTCTGCGTGATGCGATCACCCTCTTCTGTACACACCCCTTCCACTGAAGAAACTCTTAGCCCCACACGATCATCAGTTTCCGGATGGCTGCATCACATTCTCTCATACCAATAATTCGCCCTCTTTCAAACTCACTCATTTGACGGTACGGTTCGCCCAGGCATCTGCCAGGCTATCTGTACCTCTGCTCAAGTCACAATGATCCATTACCTCTGGTTTATAGCGGCAATGAGAGCCGTAGGCACATTTTACCGGTATGTGGAGTTTCGACGCGATATCGATGTTGACCTTGAACCCGTTGGTTGATATGGTTGAAATGCTTATCACTTCTGCAGAATATGCTATTGTACGTTTCCTGCAAATATGAACGTCCTATCTTTAGCCATTTAATGTGTTCTGCTTTCTTTAAACGTGAGTGTACTATACACATGGTCAAGTTGACTCACTAAGGATATCTGGTTACATACAGACTGAAACGCCAAAGAAACTGGTATACTTATGTTTATTCAAATACAGAGATATATACACAGGCATAATACGGTACTGATATCGGCAATGCCTATGTAAGACAAATGGCTGGCGCAGTAGCTAGATCAGATAGTGCTGCTACAATGACAGGGTATCAAGATTTAAGTGAGTTTGAAGTTGGTGTTATAGTCTGAGCATGAGCGATGGGACACAGCATCTCCGAGGCAGCGATGAAATGGGAATTTCGCCGCATGACCATTTCACGAGTGTACCGCGAATATCAGGAATCCAGTAAAACATCTAATATCTGACATCACTGTGGCCGAAAAATGATCCAGCAAGAACGGGACCAATGACGACTGAAGAGAATCCTTCAACGTAACAGAAGCGCAACCCTTCCGAAAATTTCTGGAGATTTCAATGCTGGGCGATAAAAAAGTGTAACCGTGCGAAAAATTCAATTAAACACCATCGATATGGGCTTTCGGAGCCGAAGGCCCACTTTTGTACCCTTGATGGCCGCACGACACAAAGCTTACGCCTCGCCTGGGCGCGTCATCACCAGTATTGGACTCTTGATAACTGGAAATATGTTGTCTGGTGGGAAGAGTGTCGTTCCAAGTTGTATCGAGCGGATGTTCGTGTACAACCTCATGAATCCATGGACTCTGCATGTCAGCAGAGGACTGTTCAAGCAGGTGGCGGATCTGTAATGGTGTGGGGAGCGTGTAGTTGGAGTGATATGGGACCCCAGATACGTCTAGATACGACTCAGACACATACATAAGCATCCTGTCTGATCACCTGCATCCATTCATGTCCGTTGTTCATTCCGACGGACTTGATCAATTCCAGCACGGCATTGCGACACCACACAAGTCCAGAAATGATAGAGAGTGCCCCCAGGAACACACTTCTGGATTTAAACACTTCCGCTGGCCACCAAACGTCTCAAACATGAACATATCTGGGATGCCTTGTACGGTGCTGTTTAGAAGATATCTCCGCCCCCTCCTACTCTTACGGAATTAGGGACAGCCCTGGAGGATTCGTGATGTCAATTTCCTCCTGCACTACTTCAGGCATTAGTTGAGTCCATGCCACGTTGCGTTGCGGCACTTCTGCGTGCTCGCGGGGGTCCTAGACGATTTTATGTAGGGGTAGCAGTTGTTTTGACTCTTCAGATTAAGAGAGAGTATGACGCTCTAATTGTGCCAAATGAAATAAATGTATAAATAAATATGTGAATAAAGTCTATTCTGTCCTTTTCCTGCCGTCTGAAGACGCAGACTCTTACAATTCATGTCCTGTGCCTACATCCAGCTTACACTGATGACTGTTATAGTCACTGGCAATTACGACTTATTTTTTCTCTAAATTGTCCGCCTTTACACGGATTCAAACACTAACTAAAAATACCTGGCACCTACAATATATCATCTTTTTAATTGGTTTCTCATTCGAAAGAGTTAGTCCTACTGCAATAGTTCCACTGCCACCTGCGCTGCCGGCCGGTGTGGCCGAGCGGTTCTAGGGTCTTCAGTCTGGTACCGCGCGACCGCTACGGCCACAGTTTCGAATCGTGCCTCAGGCATGGATGTGTGTGACGTCTTTAGGTTAGTTAGGTTTAATTAGTTCTAAGTTCTAGACGACTGATGACCTCAGATGTTAAGTCCCATAGTGCTCAGAGCCATTTGAACCATCTGAGCACCTGCGCTGAATGCGCTTGCTTTGAGCTGTACCTACTTGTCGCTGTATTTGAGAACGTACCTTGCTGAACCGTGTCCTTCATTGCAGTGATCCTTCCGTCCCTGTACTACAAATTCTAGCACACACGCCATCCCCTTCGCGTAGTGCTACTGATCGCCAATAGTTCCTAAGCTGCATGTGGTGAACCCTTTCGTCACTTATGTCCACCCGACTGTTACTCACTGTTCCCTCGTAAGCTAGATCCAGCATTACAGTTACTGAATGGCACTGGAATGGTTCCAATTCGTCAGTTGCATAAACGGTAAGTGTTTGCTTGATTCTGTTTCGCGGCTAGATTCGGTATCACAGGCGATTCTCAGGTACGATATTTGCCAATATGACGTAATATTCCGACTATTAGTAGCGGACATAGCAGTTTCGAAAGCGCGAAAGTTCGTATAAAAGTTTTATTTAATTGACTGTTCAGCCGAAATTTTTACAGAGGGCTTGTCAGTGTTCAGAAAGGATAGACGAAATACAGTTCATGGCGGAACGTTTGTTGGTGTCAGAAGTTGTTTATCTTGTAGTGAAACTGAAGTAGATAGTTCCTGTGAGAACTAGCTCCTTTTACCGACCCCTCGACTCAGATGATACTGTGGCTGCACAGTTCAAAGAAGACATGAGTCTCATTTCATATTGGTGCCCCACCCATACGATTATAACTGATGATGACTTCACTCTACTCTTGATATATGGGTGAAAATACATGTTAAAGTCGGTGTCAGGCACAAAACACCGTCAGAAGTCGTACTGAATGTTTTCTCAGAAATTTATTTTGAACCGTTAGTTCAGGAGCACTCTCGAAATTGAACTCCGAACAACAAATAATCCTGAGCATATAGCGAACGTCATGACGGATATAGGGATTAGTGACCATAAAGTTATTGTAGCAAGACTGAATATGGTACAGCCAAATCAACCAAAAATAATTGCAAAAGTATCTGTTTAAAACATCAGATAAAAATTCCCTTGACTTATTCCTAAGAGGCAGTCCCCACGCCTTTCATTTTGATCCTGTAAGCGTAGACCAGATGTTGTTTCAGTTCAAGTAAACAGCATCGACGTTAGTTCAGAGATATATACCAAATAAATGAATAAGATGAAAGATGAACAATCCTGTCGGAGGAACATCCGAAAATGAGCATTATACTAGAGGTTGTAAGGTTCATTTACTTAGAACTCGACCGGTTTCGTGTTCTTAAACGCCCGTCTTCAGAGTAGTCTACACTCGCTGGTAGCACACCGCTTCTTGCACCCATCCACCGCGACGCTCGTGATCACAGCACCAAGTTACGACAACTGAAGATGGGTGTATAAGTCAAGTTCTAAATAAAATAACCTTACAAGTGTAGTGGTATTTTCAACCTCTAGTGAAACTAATAAGTGATGGCAGTGATCCCCAACGATACACAAAACGAGATAGCAGACAGTTGCAGAAGACCGAGGAAAACATGTCAAATTTAAAAGTGCGCAAAACCTTCAATATTGTCTACTTTTTACAGAACATCGAAACTTAGTGTGATCTTCAGCGCAAAATGCTTTTATCAGTTTCAGCACCGGAACTCTGTTCTCGAAATCTGGTAGAAAACCCTAGGTACACTAGCGGCAAGACTCAATCAATACTTTCGCTGCACAATACCAATGGTAATGTTATAAATGACAGTGCCACTGAATGAGAGTCACTAAACACGGTTTCCGAATTTCCTTCACAAGAGAAGACGAAATATGTATTCTACAATGAGAATAAATAACAAAATGGTTGAAATGGCTCTGAGCACTATGGGACTTAACATCTATGGTCATCAGTCCCCTAGAACTTAGAACTACTTAAACCTAACGACATCACACAACACCCAGTCATCACGAGGCAGAGAAAATCCCTGACCCCGCCGGGAATCGAACCCGGGAACCCGGGCGCGGGAAGCAAGAACGCTACCGCAAGACCACGAGCTATGGGCAATAAACAAGAACTGCCAACATCAGTAACTTAGACATCCTAGATGCAATGAAGCAGGTTAAATCATTCAATAAAAGTAAGGCCTCCGGTCCAGACTGTATACCATTTGGTTTCCCATAAGAATATGCTAACACAATAGCTCCATACTTGTCGATCATATACAACCGTTCTCTCGTCGAAAGATCCGAACCCAAGGATTGGAAAGTTGTACAGGACAACAGTGCTCAAGAAAGGAAGTAGAAGTAATCCGCTGAATTACGGGCGCATAGCGCTATTATCGACTTGCAGTAGGATTTTCGAACATACATTGTGTTCGAGGAAAATGATTTATCGACAAACAACCAACACGGATTCACAAAATATTGTTCTTGTGAAACTCAACTAGCTCTTTATTCTCACAAAGGAGTGCTGCCGACAGGGGATGTGAAATTCATTCCATATGGTTTTTGACAGCGTTTCTCATAAGCTGTTTCTAATCAAGTGGCATGGATACGGAGTATCGTCTCGTTGTGTGAAAAGATTCGTAATTTACTGTCAGAAAGGACACAGTTAATAGTAACTGACGGAGAGTCGTTGAGTAAAACACAGGTAATATCTGGCGTTCCCCAAGGAAGTACGAATTATAAGCCCTCTGTTATTCCTTACCTGTATAAACGGTTTAGGACACTCTTCGAGCAGCCATCTTAGATTGTTGCACATGCCGCAATTCTGCGTCTGGTAAAGTCATCTGACGATCAAAACTAACTGCAAAATTGTTTCGACGAGAGAACTGTACGGTGAATTAGGTAGATAGAGTTTAAATAACAGAAAGAGTGAACACATCAGTACTAAAAGGAATTCATTAAATTTCGGTTACATGACAAATCACAAGAATCTAAAGGGTGTGAATTAAACTACGTACTTAGGAGTTACGGCTACAAATAACTTAAACTGGAATCATCACCTAGGAGGGTTGCCCAGAAAGTAATGCATCGTTTTCTTCCTTCAACAATTCTTAGTTAAACATAATGAGAATTACACACACGAAAGAATGGTGCTTTATCTACACACTCTGTTTTTCTACGTAATCTCCATCCTACTCTATGGTCTTCTTCCAGCGCGAAACAAGAGAGTGTATGCCCTGTCGGTACCAATCCCTGTCCTGGTGGCGGAAACAGTGAATCACCTCCTTATCGTCCTCAAAATATTTATCTTTAGTTTTGTTAACATGTTGACATATGCTTCTGAATTAATGGCGTCACACCAATGAAAATCACATCTTCACAATCCCAGAACCCGATAATCATGACGTTACGTGCGGAAACAGTTGCTTTGAATTTTTTCTTCTGTGGGGAGTGGGACTGGCGCCATTCCATCGACGGTTATATCGTCTCGGGCACAAAATGGTGGCCCGAGGCTTCATCGCCTGTCGCAATCTACACTCCTGGAAATTGAAATAAGAACACCGTGAATTCATTGTCCCAGGAAGGGGAAACTTTATTGACACATTCCTGGGGTCAGATACATCACATGATCACACTGACAGAACCACAGGCACATAGACACAGGCAACAGAGCATGCACAATGTCGGCACTAGTACAGTGTATATCCACCTTTCGCAGCAATGCAGGCTGCTATTCTCCCATGGAGACGACCGTAGAGATGCTGGATGTAATCCTGTGGAACGGCTTGCCATGCCATTTCCACCTGGCGCCTGAGTTGGACCAGCGTTCGTGCTGGACGTGCAGACCGCGTGAGACGACGCTTCATCCAGTCCCAAACATGCTCAATGGGGGACAGATCCGGAGATCTTGCTGGCCAGGGTAGTTGACGTACACCTTCTAGAGCACGTTGGGTGGCACGGGATACATGCGGACGTGCATTGTCCTGTTGGAACAGCAAGTTCCCTTGCCGGTCTAGGAATGGTAGAACGATGGGTTCGATGACGGTT
The DNA here is from genome assembly GCF_023864345.2 of Schistocerca serialis cubense. Lineage (NCBI taxonomy): Eukaryota > Metazoa > Arthropoda > Insecta > Orthoptera > Acrididae > Schistocerca > Schistocerca serialis. Next base: position 68,663,761 of record NC_064644.1, read on the forward strand.
TGGATGTACCGTGCACTATTCAGTGTCCCCTCGACGATCACCAGTGGTGTACGGCCAGTATAGGAGATCGCTCCCCACACCATGATGCCGGGTGTTGGCCCTGTGTGCCTCGGTCGTATGCAGTCCTGATTGTGGCGCTCACCTGCACGGCGCCAAACACGGATACGACCATCATTGGCACCAAGGCAGAAGCGACTCTCATCGCTGAAGACGACACGTCTCCATTCGTCCCTCCATTCACGCCTGTCGCGACACCACTGGAGGCGGGCTGCACGATGTTGGGGCGTGAGCGGAAGACGGCCTAACGGTGTGCGGGACCGTAGCCCAGCTTCATGGAGACGGTTGCGAATGGTCCTCGCCGATACGCCAGGAGCAACAGTGACCCTAATTTGCTGGGAAGTGGCGGTGCGGTCCCCTACGGCACTGCGTACGATCCTACGGTCTTGGCGTGCATCCGTGCGTCGTTGCGGTCCGGTCCCAGGTCGACGGGCACGTGCACCTTCCGCCGACCACTAGCGACAACATCGATGTACTGTGGAGACCTCACGCCCCACGTGTTGAGCAATTCGGCGATACGTCCACCCGGCCTCCCGCATGCCCACTATACGCCCTCGCTCAAAGTCCGTCAACTGCGCATACGGTTCACGTCCACGCTGTCGCGGCATGCTACCAGTGTTAAAGACTGCGATGGAGCTCCGTATGCCACGGCAAACTGGCTGACACTGACGGCGGCGGTGCACAAATGCTGCGCAGCTAGCGCCATTCGACGGCCAACACCGCGGTTCCTGGTGTGTCCGCTGTGCCGTGCGTGTGATCATTGCTTGTACAGCCCTCTCGCAGTGTCCGGAGCAAGTATGGTGGGTCTGACACAGCGGTGTCAATGTGTTCTTTTTTCCATTTCCAGGAGTGTCGAACAAGAAGGCCTACCTCTCAGAATCTATACGTTGCAACAAATCAAAACAAATGTTTTTCCAGTGCAATTTGTGATCCACTGTTAGACAATGCGGGAACTTTCTTGCGCACACTTTTTCATATCCAAGAGTGCGGAAAAATTCATCCACTCTTCCTTTTCTGATTGACAGATGCAGCGCCGACTGCTCAATCGTCATGCGTCTGTCATCGCGAATGACAACACCAGCGTGGGTGTGTGTGTTTGTCCTTAGGGTAATTTAAGTTAAGTAGTGTGTAAGCTTAGGAACTGTTGACCTTAGCTGTTTAGTTCCATAAGATTTCACACACATTTTAACATTTTTTTTACCGCCTTGGATGGTCTCCCCGACAGCTGCAAATCATGGAGCTCCGCCGAATCGCCTTCTGATGACCTCACCCTCCGTGACATGCGGCTAGCTGTACTTTTGTAGACAGCAGATGCCCCATAGACTTTGCACAAGCATTTGTGAATATTCCCCACAGTTTCTTTCTCTAGAGTGCGAAATTAGTGACGGCACTTTGCTTGAACGTACATCACCTACAGAAACCACTTGAAAGTGTCCTGCTGCTACGCTATCTATCGGAAGTGGCGGAAACTTTGCGCCCTCGCTCAAGAGACTTCAAGTAACATGCACTATATGATCAAACGTATCCGGACATCTAACTGAAAATGACTTAAAAGTTCGTGGCACCCTCCATCGGTAAGGCTAAAATTCAATATGGTGTTGGCCAATCCTTAGCCTTAATGACAGCATCCACACTCTCAAGCATACGTTCAATCATTTGCTGGAAGGTTTCTTGGGGAACGGCAGCCCATTCTTCGCGGATTGCTCCACTGGGGTGAGGTATAGATGTCGGTCGGTGAGACCTGGCACGAAGTCGGAGTTCCAAATCATCCCAAAGGTGTACTATAGGCTTCAGGTCAGGATTCCTTGCAGGCCAGTCCATTACACGGTTGTTATTCTCATGTAGCCACCATGCCACAGGCAGTGCATTATGAACAGGTGCTCCAACGTGTTGACACATGCAATCGACATTCCCGAATTGCTTTTCAAGAGAGGGAAGCAAGAAGGTGCTTAAAACATCAATGTAGGTCTGTACTGGAATAGTGTCAAGTAACACAACACGGGGTACAATCCCCCTCCATGAAAAACACGACCACACCATAACGCCACCGCCTTCGAATTTTACTGTTTGACACTACACACGCTGGCAGATGACGTTCACCAAGAAATCGCCATAACCACGCCCTGCCATCGGATCGCCAACCTGTGTACCGTGATTCGTCACTACACACAACATTTTTTCACTATTCAGTCGTCCAATGTTTACGCTCCTTACATCAAGCCAGGCGTCGTTTAGCATTTACCGGCGTGATGTGTGGCTTATGAGCAGCCGATCGACCATCAAATCCAAGTGTTCTCACCTATCCCCTAAATGTCATAGTACTTGCAGTTTGGAATTCCTGTGTGATGGTCTGGATAGATGTCTACCTATTACTCATTACGAACCTCTTCAACTGTCGGCGGTCTATGTCAGTCAACAGACGAGGTCGACCTGTACGCTTTTGTGCTGTTCGTGTCCCTTCACGTTACCACTTCACTGTCACATCGGAAACAGTGGCCCTAGTGATGTTTAGGAGTGTGGAAATCACGCGTACACACGCTGACACAAGCGACACCCAATCACCTGACCACTTTCGAAGTCCGTGAATTCCGCGGAGCACTCCATTCTGCTCTCTCACGACGTCTAATGACTACTGAGGTTGCTGATATTGTGTACCTGGCAGTAGGTGGCAGTACAATGCACTTAACATAAAAAGGTATCTTTTTGGGGCTCTCTACATACTTTTGATCACATAGTGTATACGTAACGTTTCGCAGCCCTAGAATTGTTTCCGGCTGAGAAAAAAAAAATGTGGTGCATTATTTTCTGGGCAACCCTCGTAGATAACGTTCTGGGAAAAGCGACCCCCACAGGCGAGATACTGGCAGAACAGATTAAGAATGCAACATGTCAACTAAAGAGACTGCCTATACTACGTCTTTTCATCCTCTTCTGGAGCACAGCTGCAAGGTATGCGATCAGCATCAGATAGGACTGACAGAAAACATCAAAAAATTTCAAAGAGGGGCAGCTAGTTTCGTATCATCGTGAATTATAGGGCAGAATGGCACGGTTATAGTACGCGAACAGGGGTGGCAATCATTTAAGCAAAGGCGATTTTCTCCTGACGTCACCATCTATCTCCTAAGAATGGGAAAATATTTTGTTAGTGAACACCTACATATGGAGATGCTATCATCTTAATGAAATAAGAGAAATCAGAACCCGTACAGAAAGAATTATGTGTTCGTTTCTTCCGTTCGCTGTTCGCGAGGGGTTTGGTAGATAAATAGATTGAATGGGGTTCGCTAAATAGTCAGACCGTTAATTGTGAAAGGCAGACTAATATTGCATTTGCTGATGTAGAAGCCTACGGAATTGCCATGTCTGCTGCTAATGGTCAGGTTTACTGCGAAATGTTGGTAGGAAAGCGAAAAAATAAAGGGGTAGGACAAAAATATGGAAAACAGCGGGAAGTGCTTGCTTGAATATAAATGCAGACTAGCCTAGCCTGCAGATTGCGTCGTTGTATTTGACCACGAGCAGCAGATGTGGAATGTCCTCAACACATTCTAAGTGTCAGCCATAGTAAGAACAGTGTTCTTTGTAGTCGTGAGTGCATTGTATTTGAGATAAATGACTTGTAAAGTGGGCCAGTTGTTGGTGATTGTTTGGGTACGTGCTCCCGTACCCAAGTTCTTGATGTCTTCGGTGTTTCACGTCGCAACGTATCGAAGATATCTGTAGCATACAAGGAAAGCAGATAATCATCATCAACAGAGTCACAACGCAGAGGAAAGGGTCTGTTCTGTGATTCATTCTAACATCAAGTTTGCAATGGAGATGAAGAAAAAGAGCGCTCTTCCATTCCTGGACGTGTTGGTGCGGAGAAAAGTGAATGGCACGATGGATCACGCTGTGTGCCGTAAACAAACTTGGACGTAGCAGCAAACCATTTGCCGCCATCCTTCGCAACGTTCTGGCCAGCATATCGCGTTGCTTCACAGAGCACGAACCATACCAGTTTCAGACAACTGACTTGAAAAGATGTGCCACCTGCATTTTTCTTCCTGCAAAGTTTTTCCTGCGAAACAAGTTTTACAGATCCTTACATCCGGCATATGTTAGACAATGCGAGGAGCACGAAGAAAGTGAACAGCAAAGGGGAATGGTCGTTTTCCCACATGTCGGCGGCGTTTCCTTGAAATTAGGAAGATTGCTGGAGAAACATAACGCTAAATGCGTCTTCTGGCTGCCAAGAAAACTCAGAGCTCTTCTAGGCTGAATGAAGGAGAGGTGTTAGTAAAATTCCTTGTGGGTGCTGGAACTCATATATTGGACAGACTTCTCACACCGACAAAGACAGATGTGTCGATCATCGATGACACAGAAGTTTGTACCACTTGTAGAAATCTTCAATGGGCGAGGATTGTCTCAGTACGGTTCACAGTGTAGACTACAAAAATACCAACATTCTCTCCTCGATGTACCGCGTAATTAGAGAAGCAACGAAAACCTGCAGCTCGACATATTTTGTGTAAAGAGATACTGGATTCCTGCAGAGCACAGAATGGGATACAGCGCCTGGCACTATTGAGTTCGCAGCAACCACAAAGGGAAACTACAGTATCAGCCATAAGTGACGACGCTTCGGTGGTGACTTAAATATTATGGATGTTGACGGCGAGGATGGTCACACGCCTGCGCAGACGCTTATTTCGGCAGGTGGCTTCCGATAGCGAAAGCTGGGCGGCCTACGACAGCCTATGCGCGCGCCGAGGTCTTGGTTCATCGTCCGATAGTTGTCGTAGCGGTCCTTTCTGCTACTGATTGGGACATCATCACTGTGGGCCATCGAATTTGGTTCCTTCATGTCTCTACGTTTCCAGTGCAGCAGTGCTGCAGAGCCGCTGTGGTGTGGGGGAAGAGTTTGAAGCAGCATCCCGACAACTTCGTTGCGTAGCCGGTTGCTAACACAGCGCCGCTGCTGAGGGATTGGCTGCACTACAAGAGGCGACACGCCGCGGAGATGCGCCGTGGATCGCGTGGCAGTGGCGCCGGCCTGTGGCAGTCCTGGCGGCTGCTCGCGCAGTGTTTCCAATCTGGCGACAATCGTGCGTGCGACACTGCTGAGCATTTCCCGCGACACAAAAAAGTCGGCCATGTCGCACACGAATTACGGCGATAATAAATTCCAGAGTTAGCTTGAGTTCACAAGAGTAATAACGCACTTCGAACTCTTAAGTGAGAAGTGAGTTTTTACTTTGGTGAACCCAAGCTAACTCTGGAACTTATTACCGCTGTAATTTGTTGTTTACATTGAACTGAGAATTTAAAATTATCTTTCGGATTAATCTTGCAGTTTTATCTAAAACTGTCCTGGATTAAATTCATATGTAGTTCTTTCCAGAAAGTAGGTATAGGAATGATTAAAGTAAATACAGGGTGCGGCAAATAAAAGTGGCCCGGAGGAGTGGATGCCATTGAGCGTGAATGTATGCATTGGCAGAGAAGGACAAGATCTACAATCTAGCAACTGCCCAACAGCCGGCCGAACCTCGGAGCACATTTACACAATATTTACGCCTGACAGAGTTGCTAGCAGAGGTCAGTCTGGTCGAGGCCCCAGCTGCCCAGCCACGTCACCTGATCTCTCAGTGTGCCATCACTTTGCGTGGGGATCCCTTAAATCTCGGTGCATCGCGAGAACTCTCATAGCCTTCAAGAACAGCAACAGAACATTTAGAATGAGACTGCAGCAATCCCTGCAGTATAATTTCGACCCACTTCCTCAACCCTTGCGAGGCAATCTGAGGAGCTACTTGATTGAGAAGTAGCGGCTCCGGTCTCATAAATTGACATACGGTTGTGAGAGCGGTTTACTGACCACATGCCTCTCCATACCCGCATCCAGTCGAGGATAACACGGCAGCCGGTCGGTACCGTTGGGCCTTTATGGCCTCTTCGGACTGAGGTATTTAGTATTTTCAGCAACTTGCTGACAACGGCCCAAAAGTGTCAAGAGACGAATGGTGGTAACTTTCAAGATCTTCTGAAGTTAAGTTAGTATTCTATTTCTTTCCTCTGCTGTGTTTCCTTGTACCGTGGACCTCTGATGTCCGGGACACTTTTATTTGTCCCACCTTGTATTTTTATCTCCTTATGCAACAACACTGAAGAGCTAAAGGAACTGGTACATCTGTTAATATCGTGTAGGGCCTCCATGAGAACGCAGAAGTGCCACAGCAGGACGTGCCATGGTTTCGACTAATGTCTGAAGTAGTGCTGGCGGGAATTAACGCCAATAATCCGGCAGGGCTGTCCATTCGTAAAACTACGTGCGGGTGGTGATGCCTTCTGAACATTACGTTGCAATGCATCCCAGATATGCTCAATAATGTTCATATCCTGGCAGTTTGGAGGCCAGCGGAAGTGCTTAAACTCAGAAGAGTGTTTCAGGAACAACTCTGTAGCTATTCTGGACGTGTGTGGTGTTGCACTATCCTCCTGGAGTATCCCAAGTAGGTCGGAATGCAGAATGGACATGAATGGATGCATTTGATCAGACAGGATGCTTACGTACGTGTCACCTGTCAGAGTCGCAACTCAGCGTATCAGGGGTCCATATCACTCCAACTGCACACGCCTCACAGGATTACAGAGACTCCACCATCTTGAACAGTCCCCTGCTGACATGCAGGGTCCTTGGATTCATGAGAATGTCCCCATACCCGTACACATCCATCCGTTCGATACAAGTTTAAACGTGACTCGTGCGATCAAGCAACGTGTTTCCAGTCATCAACAGTCCACTGTTGGTGTTGACTTGTCCAGGCGAGGCGTAAAGCTTTGTGTCATCAGGGGTACTCGAGTGGGCCTTCGGCCCGGAAAGCCCATGTCGATCAAGTTTCGTTGAATGGTTCGCACACTAATGCTTGTTGACGGCCTATCATTGAAATGTGCAGCAGTTTGCAGACACGATGCACTTCTGTCACGTTGAACGATTCTCTTCAGTCGTCGCCGGTCCCGTTCTTCCAGGATCTTTTTCCGGCCGCAGCGACGACGGAGATTTGATGTTTTGACGGATTCCTAATATTCACGGTACAATTATGAAATGGTCGTACTCCAAAATCTCCGCTTCATCGCTACCTCGGAGATGCTGTGTCCCATCTGTCGTGCACCGACCATAACACCACGTTCAAACTCTCTTAAATCGTCATAGCCTGTCATTGTACCTGCAGTAACTGATCTAACTACTACGCCAGACACTTACTTGTTGCTTATATAGGCGTTGCCGACCGCAGCGCCGTATTCTGTCTGTTTACATATTTCTGTATTTGGATACGCATGTCTGTACTGGTTTCTTTGGCGCTTCAGTGTATAATTAAATGATGGTCTTTTTTATTCCTACGGTCTTCTGTAACAGTATCGTAAACCATTAAAAATGAAGTTCATAGATGTACAACTCCACTGTCTCGCCCGCTCTCTTCTTACACAATACAAAACACCTGTTTCAGTGATGTTTCCGATGACGCAATTCATTTTTTAAGTGTTTACGTATTAGACAACGCCATCGTTTTTCTGAGTGTATGAGGGTAATTTTTAAAGTAAGAACCGATCTGGAAATGGAGTAAGAGGAGCTTTATATATGAACGTAAATTGTTTCACAAACTGTAATATGTACATTTTTTTCACTTTTCAGCACAGTCACCAAGAGTATTTTAACGTTTGTCGATTCGTGGCATCAGGTTTTGGATCCCAGCGTCATAGAACTCTGCCGCTTGACCATTAAACCAGTTAGTGACAGTTTCTTTCAACATTTCATCAGTTTCCGAGCACTTTTAACCAAGGAATTCCTTCAGTTCTTCAATCCCGTCTCCAGCCATCCTGATTTAGGTTTTCCGTGATTTCCCTAAATCGTTTCAGTCAAATGCCGGGATGGTTCCTTTGAAAGGGCACGGCCGATTTCCTTCCCCCTCCTTCCCTAACCCGAGCTTGCGCTCCGTCTCTAATGACCTCGTTGTCGACTGGACGTTAAACACTAACCTCCTCCTCCTCCTTCAGTTCTTAAAGAGATGGAAGTCTGACGGTACTAAGTAAGGACTGTACGGTGGATGATCCAGTAATTCCCAAAGAAACTTGTCCAGTTGCTTCTTTGTTCTTGCCGCAACGTGAGCTCGAGCATTGTCGTTAAGCAGAACGACGCCTCTAGACTGCAGTCCTCGTCGGCGGTTTTGAATAGCGGACCTAAGCTTTTAATATCTCAAAGTACCTCTCAGCATTTACTGTCATTCGTCTTGGCACAAAGACTAACAGAATAATGCCTTTCCTGTCCCAAGAAACCGTCACCATGTTCTTCCTCGTTGATGGTTCTTTATGGAATCTTCCTTGTGATAGCACTCCAAAATGCGCAAAGAAAGTGCCATTCACTTTGTTTTGTATTCTTTGGACAAACTTTTCGACGCCCATCTCGCTCACGTTATTTTGTAGTGCAATATGTCAGTAACAATGTGAAAAATTACTGATCTTCAAATTTGTGGAAATTTCTGATGCAGCTATTCAATAGTGAAGCGCCTGATTTGGCGAACTGCCTCATCAACTTTTTTTGTCAAGTCTTCATTCATGACAGTAGGCCATCCAGATCGTTCTTCATCATAAACATGTGTTTTCCCTTCATTAAACAGCCAACACCATTTACGCACATTTCCATCATTTGTTACACCTGCTCCATAAACGTCAAAAAACTGTCGCTGAATGACAGGAGGACGAACTTGTTTTGCAGTTAAGAACCGAAAGACAGAGCGCGCTTCACAAACCTGAGGGTTCTTGGTTGCCATGGCGGCAGACGAAGCATTATCACCGTAAAACACCTGCAGAGACGTGAAACATAGTGAGAGACTGGCCTAGAGTGGCCGACCGTGAACGGACGACACGTGCGAGGATTCGTGGAGGTGATTCGCTGTTGGTTACTTGCTTCAAAAATGACCCACCCTTGTAGAACTGATTACAAAACCACGAGAATTGATGATCTATCAAATACAGATACGAACACAGACTTAAGTCAAAATTACGAAAATGTACGAAGATGATCGCCAACCGAACAGAAGACGCGCAGGAAAATCTCATTTTTGCAGTGTCCGCTTATATTCTACTCCCAAATGTGCAGCTTGCTGACTATGACGCCACAGTGGAGAAGTCTGTTTTGGGAACGCAACGGGCTAGACTTCTGTGTTCCAGGCACTAGCCAACTCAGCACTGTCGCAGGGACTCAGCGCTTGCCTTATGAGCGGTTAGCAACGTAACTACAACGTCCACCTCTTTGACACTGCATCACAACGAACGGCATATATATATATATATATATATATATATATATATATATATATATATATATATATATATATATACAGGGCCGGCCTTAGCCATCCAGGTGCCCCGGGCGAGTCGTCCAGTTGGCGCCCTTTATTGTATAAATAGCGAACCTGGCAGTGCTTTGCAACACGGTATTCGACTGTTTTCTAGAAATCGTCTTAAGTGGTTAATGGCGTCATCTTATGATCATAACATGGTTTTTTCCACCGTAAATTTGAGTATTTTATTTTTTTAAATGGAAATGCAATCCAAATAATCTGAAAGCCCGCTAAGACGCTCCATGTGAGTCTTGTGTAGCCTGTGACGTCAGTCCAGCATGCTGCTGTCGCTGCCGTAACAGTCAGTATAGCAGTGATATATTGTTTGGGCATTCACGTTTTGGGAAATTGTCTAAAAATATTGCGTAGTACTGCACTGTACATCTACAACAAATCCAGAAAATTGTTTTTGGGTGTTCCAAGCAAAGAAAAGATGCATAAAATGTGGTTGAAACAGGCTCGTGTATCCCAAATATTTCTTTTCTTTTCTGAAGCACCCCTGTACTAAAGCGAACAAAACAAAACAAAAATTATTCAAATTGGTCAAGCCATTTCTTTGTTTTGGTGAGACTAACACACAACAATTGATTTTTATATATAGGAGGTAATATGTATAACGAAAAAACACTAATTTTGAATTGGGTACCATATTTTTATTGAATTTAATATAACTGTAAGCCATAAACCTATATTTTCTGTCAGTCATCTGAACACAAAACATATTACGCCTAATGAAAAACAATTATAAACGACTAAAATTTTACTTTTCTCGCTTTTCTGTCGGCAAAGTCTCTGATCAGATTAGCAAAGTCCAGGTTTTCTGCAACTTCATTTTCACTGGACAGTGAGGCCAAACTGGTTAGTCTTGTTTGAGACATTGTAGACCGCAAGTACGTTTTTATGAACTTCAGTTCGGAAAAACTGCGTTCGCCGCTTGCGACAGTCACTGGTATTGTTAGCAAAATACGTAACGTTATCCAGATGTTGGGATATAACTCTTGAAGATTATGCTTTTTTATGAAGTTTAAGGCTTCAATAGGCGTTGCCTGGCTGTCTTCGAGATAGTGTTGCAGGCCTAAAATTTCGTCGCACAGCAAATTTCCATCAATATCTGACTTCATGTTGACAGTTAACTTTTCTTGTAATTTAGAACAGCATTGTATTAGTTCTTCTTTATTTTGATTTTTTTATGTCAAACAAGAAACTCCACGTCGCAGAAAATTCTTGCATCTGTTCAAATCTTTCTTTCATGGATATGTGCATGGTGTCCAACAGTGCATTGAAAAACTCTACTTTAATCTTCTTTTTTGGGACAGTTATTTGATCATCAACAGCCTCTTCACCCGGCCTGCGTTTAATACGTCTTAATCGCATTTGTGGTTTAAAGTTGTCTTGTGACAGCCAGAGCGACAACACCAGCAGCAGCGAGTACTGTTTGTATAAAGCGTTTATTTTGCATTTTGTTTACGACCTTCCACTAAGGAAGGGGTTCTATTTGTGTTTATCTGCTCTGCATAGTAACTAACAGTTCTTGATAAAACTTTACGTAGTTTTCGTGTTAGATTTCTTAGTGTTTTCTTGATCGTTTAGAACAGAAAGCGCCCTAAAACCGTCTTTTGTTTGTTTCGCGGCCGTTAGCCACTAGTCACCTGAATCAGCAGTTGTCTTGTGACAGCCAGAGCGACAGCACCAGCAGCAGCGAGTACTGTTTGTATAAAGCGTTTATTTTGCATTTTGTTTACGACCTTCCACTAAGGAAGGGGTTCTATTTGTGTTTATCTGTTCTGCATAGTAACTAACAGTTCTTGATAAAACTTTACGTAGTTTTCGTGTTAGATTTCTTAGTGTTTTCTTGATCGTTTAGAACAGAAAGCGCCCTAAAACCGTCTTTTGTTTGTTTCGCGGCCGTTAGCCACTAGTCACTTGAATCAGCAGTTGTCTTGTGACAGCCAGAGCGACAGCACCAGCAGCAGCGAGTACTGTTTGTATAAAGCGTTTTTGTACTTATTTGCTGCGCTTAGCTTTTAAATAGTTTTTCTGGGAAAACCTAGCGTAGTTTTCGCGTCTCGTATTTCAGTGAGTGTTTCTTGATTATCAGAGTAGCTCATCAGAAGATTATCTTGGGAATTTGTCACCGTATAGAGTAGGGTAAACATAGTCATGTGTAGGGACTGTGGTTGTTGTGAGCGGACGCAAGGAGAATTGGCCACTCTTCGGGGGCAGGTGGAGGCTTTGTCTGTTAGGCTCATCGAGCTCGAGGCGCAGGCGTCGGCTCGTAGTGGCGTTGGGGCAACTGTGGTGAGACCTATGCCTACTTCGGTGGCCTTGGAATCACATGGAACCCCTGATGTCGCTGCGTCTTCCGGCAGTGAGCATCTTACCGGTCAGCCATCACTCCAGGGTGAATGGCGGACAGTGGTGGGCTCGCGCGTGCCTGGCCGAAAGGCGAAGGTGGGATCTGGCCGCGTGGCAGCTGCCTTACCCCTTTCCAACAGGTACGGGGTGCTTCCTAGTGGTGATGACATCGTTTCCGAGCCACCACAGGATGCCTCGCCTGTTGGGCCAGTGGCCGATTCTCCGGCAAGGTCCCGACAGTCACAGAGGGCGGGCCTATTAGTTATAGGGAGCTCCAACGTTAGGCGGGTTATGGAGCCCCTCAGGAAAATAGCGGGTAGGTCGGGGAAGAATGCCAGTGTGCACTCGGTGTGCTTGCCGGGGGGTCTCGTCCGTAATGTGGAGGAGGCCCTTCCGGCAGCTATTGAACGCACTGGGTGTGACCGGCTGCAGATAGTAGCACATGTCGGAACGAATGACGCCTGCCGCTTGGGTTCTGAGGCCATCCTTGGTTCCTTCCGGCGGCTGGCTGATTTGGTGAAGACAACCAGCATCGCACGCGGAGTGCAAGCTGAGCTTAATATCTGCAGCATAGTGCCCAGAGTCGATCGCGGTCCTCTGGTTTGGAGCCGTGTGGAGGGTCTAAACCAGAGGCTCAGACGACTCTGCGACTATAATGGTTGCAAATTCATCGACCTCCGTTATTGGGTGGAGAACTGTAGGGCCCCCCTAGACAGGTCAGGCGTGCACTACACACCGGAAGCAGCTACTAGGGTAGCAGAGTACGTGTGGCGTGCACACGGGGGTTTTTTAGGTTAGAGGGACCCCCCTTGGGCGAAACGATAAAATACCTGACGGCTTACCAGAGAGGACATTATCATCGTTGATAAAGAATGTCCGTCCTCAGCGACCAAAAACAGGAAAAGTTAACGTAATATTGGTAAACTGCAGGAGTATCCAGGGCAAGGTTCCTGAATTAGTATCTCTTATTGAAGGAAATAGTGCGCATATAGTATTAGGAACGGAAAGTTGGTTAAAACCGGAAGTGAACAGTAACGAAATCCTAGACACAGAATGGAATATATACCGCAAGGATAGGATAAACGCCAATGGTGGAGGAGTATTTATAGCAGTAAAGAATTCAATAATATCCAGTGAAGTTATTAGCGAATGCGAATGTGAAATAATCTGGGTTAAGTTAAGTATCAAAGGTGGGTCAGATATGATAGTCGGATGCTTCTATAGACCACCTGCATCAGCAACCGTAGTAGTTGAGCGCCTCAGAGAGAACCTGCAGAACGTCGTGAAGAAGTTTCGTGATCATACTATTGTAATAGGGGGAGACTTCAATCTACCAGGTATAGAATGGGATAGTCACACAATCAGAACTGGAGCCAGGGACAGAGACTCTTGTGACATTATCCTGACTGCCTTGTCCGAGAATTACTTCGAGCAGATAGTTAGAGAACTAACTCGTGAAGCTAACGTTTTAGACCTCATAGCAACAAATAGACCGGAACTTTTCGACTCCGTGAATGTAGAAGAGGGTATCAGTGATCATAAGTCAGTGGTTGCATCAATGACTACAAGTGTAATAAGAAATGCCAAGAAAGGAAGGAAAATATATTTGCTTAACAAGAGTGATAGGGCACAAATCGCAGAATATCTGAGTGACCACCATCAAACGTTCATTTCTGAGGAAGAGGATGTGGAACAAAAATGGAAAAAATTCAGAAACATCGTCCAGTACGCCTTAGATAAGTTCGTACCGACTAAGGTCCAAAGCGAGGGGAAAGATCCACCGTGGTATAACAATCATGTACGAAAGGTACTACGGAAACAAAGAAAGCTTCATCATAGGTTTAAGAGTAGTCGAATCATAGCTGATAAGGAAAAGCTGAACGAAGCGAAAAAGAGCGTAAAGAGAGCAATGAGAGAAGCATTCAACGAATTCGAACATAAAACATTGGCAAACAATCTAAACAAGAACCCTAAAAAGTTTTGGTCATATGTAAGATCGGTAAGCGGATCTAAATCCCCTATTCAGTCACTCGTTGACCACGATGGCACCGAAACAGAGGACGACCGAAGAAAGGCAGAAATACTAAATTCAGTGTTCCGAAACTGTTTCACTGCGGAAAATCGTAACACGGTCCCTGACTTCAGCTGTCGCACGGACGCCAAAATGGAAAATATTGAAATAAACGATATCGGAATTGAAAAACAACTGCTATCACTTAGTAGCGGAAAAGCATCCGGACCAGACGAGATACCCTTAAGATTCTACAGTGATTATGCTAAAGAACTTGCCCCCTTTCTATCAGCAATTTATCGTAGATCGCTGGAAGAACGTAAAGTACCTAGCGACTGGAAGAAAGCGCAGGTCGTTCCCATTTTCAAGAAGGGTCATAAATCAGATGCGAATAATTATAGGCCTATTTCGCTTACGTCAATCTGTTGTAGAATAATGGAACATGTTTTGTGTTCTCGTATTATGACGTTCTTAGATAATACAAATCTCCTTCATCATAACCAACATGGATTCCGCAAACAGAGATCATGTGAAACTCAGCTCGCCCTATTTGCCCAAGAAATTCACAGTGCCGTAGACACTGGCGAGCAGATTGATGCCGTATTCCTGGACTTCAGGAAGGCATTTGATACGGTTCCGCACTTACGTTTAGTGAAAAAAATACGAGCTTACGGAATATCGGACCAGGTTTGTGATTGGATTCAGGATTTCCTAGAAGAAAGAACACAACATGTCATTCTTAACGGTTCAAAATCTGCAGATGTAGAGGTAATTTCGGGAGTACCGCAGGGAAGCGTGATAGGACCTTTATTGTTTACAATATACATAAATGACTTAGTTGACAACATCGGTAGCTCCGTGAGGCTATTTGCAGATGACACGGTTGTCTACAAGAAAGTAGCAACATCAGAAGACTCGTACGTACTCCAGGAGGACCTGCAGAGGATTAATGCATGGTGCGACAGCTGGCAGCTTTCCCTAAACGTAGATAAATGTAATATAATGCGCATACATAGGGGCAGAAATCCATTCCAGTACGATTATGCCATAGGTGGTAAATCATTGGAAGCGGTAACGACCGTAAAATACTTAGGAGTTACTATCCGGAGCGATATGAAGTGGAATGATCACATAAAACAAATAGTGGGAAAAGCAGGCGCCAGGTTGAGATTCATAGGAAGAATTCTAAGAAAATGTGACTCATCGACGAAAGAAGTAGCTTACAAAACGCTTGTTCGTCCGATTCTTGAGTATTGCTCATCAGTATGGGACCCTTACCAGGTTGGATTAATAGAAGAGATAGACATGATCCAGCGAAAAGCAGCGCGATTCGTCATGGGGACATTTAGTCAGCGCGAGAGCGTTACGGAGATGCTGAACAAGCTCCAGTGGCGGACACTTCAAGAAAGGCGTTACGCAATACGGAAAGGTTTATTATCGAAATTACGAGAGAGCACATTCCGGGAAGAGACGGGCAACATATTACTACCGCCCACATATATCTCGCGTAATGATCACAACGAAAAGATCCGAGAAATTAGAGCAAATACGGAGACTTACAAGCAGTCGTTCTTTCCACGCACAATTCGTGAATGGAACAGGGAAGGGGGGATCAGATAGTGGTACAATAAGTACCCTCCGCCACACACCGTAAGGTGGCTCGCGGAGTATAGATGTAGATGTAGATGTAGAATAATGGCTGCGTATCAAGATCCGAAGCCAGTTCAGTTGCTGTTACAATAGCTTGTTCGAAACCTGTTTGTCTATATGTTTCCAAATAAGGGCAACATTTGTCAAGGATTCCCATAAACTCGACAAAGTTGATTGTGGGTGACTGACTTGCTTTACTCACAACGTTAATTTGAAACAGAACACGAGAGAAACAATGAAGCTGAAGTCTTTTAATTGTCCTCCTAGTGTTGTCGCTTCGTGTGACACCGCAGCATCGCTTTGTTCAGTAGCATCGGCCAAGAAAACCAAAGCGTCATGCATTTCGCATAATTGATAACGAACCGCTTTGACGCTATCAATTCGAGCTTCCCAGCGTGTGTCACTTACATTTTTCAGGGTGTATATCTTCAAATGGTCGGTCAAAATTTTCCATCTATTTACCGATCCAGCAAACAGATTAAACATTTTTTGTAACATTCCGAACAGTGTCACGGATTTTACTGATGATTTTGCCGCATCACACAATACCAAATGATAACTATGGCATCCACATGGCACAAAAAAAGCTAGTGGATTTAACTTCTTAATTCTGTTCTGGACGCCTTTATTTTTCCCCTTCATGTTCGCGCCGATATCGTAGCCCTGTCCTCTGCAGTCATTAATGTTAAGGTCAAGATCACTCAATGTTTTTAAAATGCTTTCTGTGAGGCCTTCACCGGTTGTATCATCTATTTGCAGAAATGAGATGAAATGTTTTGTTATGTCGGCGCATCTTAAAGTTATCGAAAGTTGTTCTTTGTGGGTTATATCTGGAGTACAGTCAGCTATGATTGCATAATACTTTGAACCCTTTATGCGGGATACGATTGTAGACATAAAGTGTGATGCCATGAGTTCTATTAATTCATTTTGTATATTTTTGCCGCAATAATGGTCAGCCAAATCACCATCCAATACCAGTCTGACGTGCTCTTCCATGATTGGATCAAACTTTGCCAATAATTGTACAAGACCTAAGAATTTTCCATTATTTAGGGTAAATAATTTATCTGATAACCCTCTGAATGCCATATTATTTTCAGCCAAATACAAAGTAATGTGCATCAATCTTTGAAGCACATTACTCCATCGTAAACTTTCTTTAGAAATTAGCTTTTGTTCTTCCTTGTCAATAGTTAATCCAGCTTTAAACCTGATTTCAGCTTCAGTCCATTGAGTAAATGCTTTTTTGTGGTTAGGACTATTTTCATGCAGTTTCAGAGCTTCACTTAAATGTTTCCAATTTCTGAAACCCACAGTGGTAGTCAAATTAGTAGTTGACTTTAAATCAAACAGTCGACAACAAAAGCAAAAGACACTGTCGTTTGATACAGAATAAACTAGCCACCGTCGTCTGATAGTTTCTTCGTTTGATAGTTTTCTTGTGTAATAAGTTGAAGAGAAATGACGCCCATTTTCATCTTTTGGAAAGTTATTTAGACATACTTGTGAGGGTCCACATATTATAATGCGATCTATATCTCTAGCATTAAGTACTTTTGGCCACGTACCTACATCAGAAACATTGTATTCTTTTATTGCAAGAACGTTGATACTTTCATCGACCACAGATGTCATGTGTTGATTTTGACTTGGAGAAATATCAGAGGATTCATGCAAAGATGTACTGCGCTGGTCAGTTTGATCACCTTCAATAGGTGATTGTATATTTTTTGTGTATAATTGTTCACAGTCTGAAGAAATATTTGCTGATACATGGACTTTTGATTCAATATCTGAAGTATTTGCCTTAGAATTTCCTTTAAGGTACTTATAAATATTCATGTGCTTTTTAGTTTCTTCAAGAACTTTTTCTTTTTCAGCTTTTCTTTTCCGATTTTCTGAACCAGAAAGCTTTTTTTTAATCATTTCCTTCTCTTCTGGCATGATTTAATAATTTGACAAATTATTGCTTGGACACTGCTCTATTTCGCGACCACAATATTCGATCTATAACAAATAAAGAAATTCACCTATCAGTAGACGTAACTAGAAAAAAACCTGAACTGAAAGATAAAAATGCTTTTCGCACCTACCAGAAAATTAAAATGTTGACACAGTCACGACACTCGTTTCACTCACAATTATTCAGCCACGAAAACATGACCGCTGCCTCCGACTCTTACTGAAAATTACTGACATGCGGGTGCAAATCGTAGCGCTGCCAACATATGCAGTCTAACAAACATTGTGTGGCGCTGTATTATTTCAGTAAGTTAGGGGAGAATTTTCTATGAATGCAGTGCACACATTGCATGATCTATTAATTAATGTACATGAGTCATTAAGTCACAAATATTCGATATAAATACATTCGTATTAATTAAATCATAATATAATGTATATTTCACAGTCTGTATTTTCTTTTATTTGGAGCGACCGGTAGTTTCTGTTGTAAACGAGAGATGGTGCGGCTGCATGGGCTCTTCCTTGTTGCAGTTCTTGAAACAAATAAGAGAGGCGCTTTGGTAGAGCCCGTGCTAGCCCGCGTCAAAAATGGATGGTTGCAGACAATACGAAGATTGCATTCAGCATGATTTCTCTTCTGCTACCCCGAATTCATCGCGCATTCGTGAGATTAGCGACGTATGTTGAATGAGACTGAATAATATTTTAGTTTCGCGAAATGGGTGATTGTAAATTGTAATTTTTTTTTTTACATGCGTTTAGTACGTGGCGCCCCTTGGGCCCCGGCGCCCTGGGCGACCGCCCGAGTCGCCCCACCCTAAAGCCGGCGCTGTATATATATATACACTCCTGGAAATTGAAATAAGAACACAGTGAATTCATTGTCCCTGGAAGGGGAAACTTTATTGACACATTCCTGGGGTCAGATACATCACATGATCACACTGACAGAACCACAGGCACATAGACACAGGCAACAGAGCATGCACAATGTCGGCACTAGTACAGTGTATATCCACCTTTCGCAGCAATGCAGGCGGCTATTCTCCCATGGAGACGACCGTAGAGATGCTGGATGTAATCCTGTGGAACGGCTTGCCATGCCATTTCCACCTGGCGCCTGAGTTGGACCAGCGTTCGTGCTGGACGTGCAGACCGCGTCAGACGACGCTTCATCCAGTCCCAAACATGCTCAATGGGGGACAGATCCGGAGATCTTGCTGGCCAGCGTAGTTCACGTACACCTTCTAGAGCACGTTGGGTGGCACGGGATACATGCGGACGTGCATTGTCCTGTTGGAACAGCAAGTTCCCTTGCCGGTCTAGGAATGGTAGAACGATGGGTTCGATGACGGTTTGGATGTACCGTGCACTATTCAGTGTCCCCTCGACGATCACCAGTGGTGTACGGCCAGTGTAGGAGATCGCTCCCCACACCATGATGCCGGGTGTTGGCCCTGTGTGCCTCGGTCGTATGCAGTCCTGATTGTGGCGCTCACCTGCTCGGCGCCAAACACGCATACGACCATCATTGGCACCAGGACAGAAGCGACTCTCATCGCTGAAGACGACACGTCTCCATTCGTCCCTCCATTCACGCCTGTCGCGACACCACTGGAGGCGGGCTGCACGATGTTGGGGCGTGAGCGGAAGACGGCCTAACGGTGTGCGGGACCGTAGCCCAGCTTCATGGAGGCGGTTGCGAATGGTCCTCGCCGATACCCCAGGAGCAACAGTGTCCCTAATTTGCTGGGAAGTGGCGGTGCGGTCCCCTACGGCACTGCGTAGGATCCTACGGTCTTGGCGTGCATCCGTGCGTCACTGCGGTCCGGTCCCAGGTCGACGGGCACGTGCACCTTCCGCCGACCACTGGCGACAACATCGATGTACTGTGGAGACCTCACGCCCCACGTGTTGAGCAATTCGGCGGTACATCAACCCGGCCTCCCGCATGCCCACTATACGCCCTCGCTCAAAGTCCGTCAACTGCACATACGGTTCACGTCCACGCTGTCGCGGCATGCTACCAGTGTTAAAGACTGCGATGGAGTGTTAAAGACTGGCTGACACTGACGGCGGTGGTGCACAAATGCTGCGCAGCTAGCGCCATTCGACGGCCAACACCGCGGTTCCTGGTGTGTCCGCTGTGCCGTGCGTGTGATCATTGCTTGTACAGCCCTCTCGCAGTGTCGGGTGCAAGTATGGTGGGTCTGACACACCGGTGTCAATGTGTTCTTTTTTCCATTTCCAGGAGTATACATATATATATATATATATATATATATATATTTATACGTTCTCGACAGATCAGGTACCATTGTTGACCGTGCAGCTTCTCTAAAATAAAAGGTAGTTAGTTGAAACCCTCAGCTGCCGACAGGTGTTGTTCATATACCTCGATGGGGGCAGCTGAAAATGTCTGCCCCAACCGGGACTCGAACCCGAGAGCTTACGTGGCAGACGCTCTATCAATCTGAGCCACCGAGGACACAGATGAATAGCGCGACTGCAGGGACATAGATTAATCTGTCATTGTGAATTTTATTGTTCAAGAGGAGAGTTTAGTAAATGGGTGCACCAAGTGCTTTCTTAATATTCCAAGATATCTTTAAGTATTTGGCGCATTCCTGTGGCAGTGGGATGTTTAAAGTTAAGTAAATATTTTTATAATTCATGTAATAAAGTAAACAAATATTCAATATGTTGTAGTTCTATTCCACCGCCTCGCATAGCATCCAAGAACCCTCAACTACACTGGACAATTGTAGTTTTATAAAATTATAACAACATTCTACATTATGATTTTCTAGAATGATAGGTTTTAGATTGTGTTCAGATTCGCAAGGAGCCTAATAAAATATGGTTTGCTGGTATTCCTCAACATTTTAATGATGTAATTTAAAAGGTCTTTATGGAGCAAGCTAGTTATATTACAACAAATAAGTTGCTTTTTAATCCTCCTCCTGTTCTTGACTTCATAATTTCCTTAGTTGTTTGGGCAATTTCTTCCTTATTTAACTCGTAGATGTTATTTTCCATACAATTTTTTTATGTTGTAACAGATTAGATGTTTACCATGCAGTACTAGCCACTTGGTCATCAACAGTAAACTGTTCTGTACTAGGTTCTTTATGTTCCATTGTTCAATTGTTTAAAGTGAAGATAGAATAGCTTTGGTCTTATTGTATTTAATAACTTTAACTGATAGACGTCTGTAACATATGTATCGTAACTAGACAATGCTGTCCCCTTCATTAAAGGTCATGGACTAGGGCTGAGCCTTCCTCTCCTTGGTTGTACGCTGGTGTCCACGCAGTTTCGTTGTGCAGCTGTGAGAGAGGGTGTGGCTTCACCAGCACCCCCCATTCATCATCGCAGTATGCAGTAAGGCTTCTCTATCTTCTGTGGTATTGACGTGAGTTGCTGACTTTATTATGGCACCATGACCTTTGGACGGTACCACAACTACTACACCAGTGATCTGAATAAATCGTAATTGAGGAGCAACCAATAAAAACATATGTTGTCCACCTCTGGACAAAATTGAGCTTGATATAGTTTGTGGTGGTATTTTATGTGCTCTACATGACCCATCAATCAGACCGCCCGCCGGCCGCGGTGGTTAAGCGGTTCTAGGCGCTCAGTCCGGAGCCGCGCGACTGCTACGGTCGCAGGTTCGAATCCTGCCTCGGGCATGGATGTGTGTGATGTCCTTAGGTTAGTTAGGTTTAAGTAGTTCTAAGTTCTAGGGGACTGATGACCATAGATGTTAAGTGCTCAGAGCCATTTTCAGACTGCCTCTATTTGTATATTGTAAAACCGAAAAATAATCTTGAAAATGAGCACTTAAATCAAATCATATATTGTTCACCTGAATGAATGAATCAGAATGTATAATATCCGCCATTTATGTTTCAGTTTGCTTTGGTTTCATCTACTTTGTCAGTACTGTTGACTTTAACTTTCGTCAACGCTTGCGGCTGTTCAAAGCTTTAGTCGGCATTGTTGCCTTCTGGTATTGTTTGAAACCGTTTCAGCAAAATCGTTATAGTTAGTAGTGGATAGCAGCAGTATTCTGTTGTGTTTTGTTTGTACTACGTCCAATGGATTTAGAAGAGAAAGTGTGACAGTAGGGAGCAGCATAAGCATCATGCAACAAGAAAAAGAATGAAGAAGAAATCAAAAAGAGAAGTGGAAACTGAAATCAGGAAAATCTTCTGTTTATGCCTTCTTATTAGAAAAATAGAATTTGTTTCTGTACCCCTGGAGATACTAAAAGGTATCAGATAGATTATACAATGGCAAGACGGAGATTTAGGAACCAGGTTTTAAATTATAAGACATTTCGAGGGGCAGATGTGGACTCTGACCACAATCTATTGGTTATGAACTGTAGATGAAAACTGAAGAAACTGCAGACAGGTGGGAATTTAAGGAGATGGGACCTGGATAACCTGAAGGAACCGGAGGTTGTACAGAGTTTCAGGGAGAGCATAAGGGGGCAATTGACAGGAATGGGTGAAAGAAATACAGTAGATGAAGAATGAGTAGCTTTGAGGGATGAAATAGTGAAGGCAGCAGAGGATCAAATAGGTAAAAAGACGAGGGCTAGTAGAAAACCTTGGGTAACAGAAGAAAAATTGAATTTAAGTGATGAAAGGAAAAAATATAAAAATGCAATAAATGAAGCAGGCAAAAGGGAATACAAACCTCTCAAAAATGAGATCGACAGGAAGTGCAAAATGGCTAAGCAGGCTTGGCTGGACGACAAATGTAAGGATATAGAGGCTTATCTCACTAGGGGTAAGATAGATACTGCCTACAGGAAAATTAAAGAGACCTTTGCAGAAAAGAGAGCCACTTGTATGAATATCAAGAGCTCAGATGGAAACACAGTTCTAAGCAAAGAAAGGAAAGCAGAAAGGTGGAAGGAGTATAAAGAGGGCCTATACAAGGGCGATGCACTTGACGACAATACTATGGAAATGGAAGAGGATGTAGATGAAGATGAAATGGGAGATACGATACTGCGTGAAGAGTTTGACAGAGCACTGAAAGACCTGAGTCGAAACAAGGCCCCGGGAGTAGATAACATTACGTTAGAACTATTGACGGCCTTGGGAGAGCCAGTCCTGACAAAACCCTACCATCTGGTAAGCAAGATGTATGAGACAGGCAAAATACCGTCAGACTTCATGAAGAATATAATAATTCCAATCCCAAAGAAAGCAGGTGTTGACAGATGTGAAAATTACCGAACTATCAGTTTAATAAGTCACAGCTGCAAAATGCTAATGCGAATTCTTTACAGACGAATGGAAAAGATGGTAGAAGCCGACGTCGGGGAAGATCAGATTGGATTCTTTAGAAATGTTGGAACACATGAGGCAATAGTGAACCTACGACTTATCTTAGAAGAAAGATTAAGGAAAGGCAAACCGACGTTTCTAGCATTTGTAGACTTAGAGAATGCTTTTCACAGTGTTGATTGGAATACTCTCTTTCAAATTCTGAATGTGGCAGGCGTAAAATACAGGGAGTGAAAGGCTATTTGCAAATTGTACAGAAACCAGATGGCAGTTATAAGAGCGATTGGTATGAAAGGGAAGCAGTTGTTGGGAAGGGAGTGAGACAGGGATGTAGCCTCTCCTCGATACTATTCAATCTGTATATTGAGCAAGCAGTAAAGGAAACAAAAGAAAAGTTCGGAGTAGGTATTACAATCCATGGAAGGAATAAAAACTTTGAAGTTTGCCGATGACATTGTAATTCTGTCAGAGACAGCAAAGGACTTGGAAGAGCAGTTGAACGGAATGGACAGTGTCTTGAAAGGAGGGTATAAGATGAACATGAACAAAACCAAAACGAGGAAAATGGAATGTAGTCGAATTAAATCGGGTGAAGCTGAGGGAATTAGATTAGGAAATGAGACACTTAAAGTAGTAAAGGAGTTTTGCTATTTGTGGAGCAAAATAACTGATGGTCGAAGTAGAGAGGATATAAAATGTACGCTGGCAATGGCAAGGAAAGCATTTCTGAAGAAGAAAAATTTTTTAACATCGCGTATAGACTGAAAAGTCAGGAAGTCGTTTCTGAAAGTATTTTTATCGATTGTTGTAATGTGTCAGGCAAATCCAACACCTTCCATGAAAACCCTGACATGATAAGCAAATCCAGTAGCATGTCACATAGCTCCGAATAAATCGTGACATTAAATTAACCAAAGTAATACGAGTAACGAGTGAGCAAATGGAATACCACAGACTAACACAAGAATGCCTAAATGCATGTTATACCTTCCCACCGTGAGACAGACGCAGTTTCGAGGGGAGAAACGAGAACAGAAGCCGAGAGCAGAACCGCGTTAAGTTAGAAGGCCCTACGATAAGGGACGGACACCCACGTCCCCAGCTAACCGTTAGGACCACCCCCAGCCCTAATAAAATCTAGAGCCTCAGCGTGAGACTTTTTCGCGTCCCTGTTACGTCAAGATCACCCTCCATCCAATGTTAAAAGCTAGAGCCCTCCAGAAGAATAGTGTAGATCTTACGATAACACAAAAAGGGCTACACCACCAGCAAGTTTTAGCGTGAGACTTTTTCGCGTCTCTGTTACGTTAGGACCACCCCCAAGCCCATGTTAAAAGATAGAGCCCTCCAGAGGAACAGTATAGATCTTACGATAACGCTAAAAGGACCACACCAGCTGCAAGTTTTAGCGTGAGACTTTTTCGCGTCTCTGTTACGTTGTAAACTTTAAAAAACATTTTCCCACCACGAAAAGTATAACGTTTCTCATTGGACAGACAGAATTTTTGTAGGCGGAGCTTAAGGTTAACACTGAGACCCTGATTGGTTAGATGAAAACACAGTCAGATAGTTTTTTGTAAACCAACTTCGGTAAATTGTAGTAAGGAGAAGTAAGAAGAGAGTTGCTTCCGAGACAACGAGGTGAACGGAGCTGTGCTGCCCGCACCCCCTGACGAACACCGACAAGGTAATGAACGCACGCGATGCCGCATTTTTTGAGCGCATAAGGCTTCACTCAGAACTGCAGAAGTCTCATCTGTTACATCCCCTTTTTGCGTAATACTAGTGTCGATCGTCAAATAAAGCTCATGGTGTTCACATTTGCCACTTGAAGTAATAATCTGAAACGCGATGATTTTTCTGTTATATAGTTATTGATAAGCCACATCAGCCACTGTAATTTACGACAAGTTAGATTAGTAATTAAAGATAATTGAGGGACACTGTAGACCATTTTGATAGTTTTCTCTTTTGTGAAACTTAATTTAAACCTAGATTATAGATGTGATATGGCATAGATCATCCTTTGATCCATTGTAGAACTTGGAAACCCATTCAGTGAATATTCGTTCACATTTTTGTTGAACGCAGTTGGTTTTTACCATCCTGTATTAAAACATTTCCTTTTATCAATAGTGCAATTTATAAACAATGTTTTGTGAGTAGAATAAAATTTCCAGTGATAAACTTAACTGCTCTTTCGACGTTATTTTACCAGCTAACTAAAAGTAGGAAAGCCTTGAACCCCTTCCACTAAATTTATTTAGTATTGAGATTCCTTTACAGGGAGTGCAGTGGAGCTGACATCATTAAGTATTTGGTTATATCATCGCTAGTCTCACTGAACTCTTCTCAATTCTACATGTCATGTGTGGTCTGGTGTCTCCTTACCAGCAACAGGTCCCAGGTTCAAATTAGTCAATTCCCTAAAAAACACGCTCAGAGCGTCGTTGCGCGAAAGTGGTAGGGAGACACGATATAGAGCAAACAGACACCACGCAGAATGTTAGAGTATAGCCATGTATGGAAGTGAAACGTGGACGATAAATAGCTTTGACAAAAAGAGAATAGAAGCTTTCGAAATGTGGTGCTACAGAAGAATGCTAAAGATTAGATGGGTGAGGAGGTATTGAGTAGAATTGGGGAGAGGAGGAGCTTGTAGCACAACTTGACTAGAAGAAGGGATCGGTTGGTAGGACCTGTTCGGAGACATCGAGGGATCACCAATTTAGTATTGGAGGGCAGGGTGGAGGGTAAAAATCGTAGAGGGAGGCGAAGAGATGAATATACTAAGCAGATTCAGAAGCATGTAGGTTGCAGTAGGTACTGGGATATGAAGAAGCTTGCACAGGATAGAGTAACATGGGGAGCTGCATCAAACCAGTCTCAGGACTGAAGACCACAACAACAACAACATTCATAAGTAAATAATGCGATGATAAGTAGCACTATCGTATTCTTTTTGTCCTAGATATGCTCATTTAATGAATTTTGATCTTCCTTGCTAACATAAAGAGGACCGTTTTAATTGCTGGTCTGTGGCAATAAACGTCCTACGTAGAACCAAAAGAATGTGTTTTACACAGCAAATGAAAAACACAAGGATAAAAAAATTATCACATCTTCTGGATTCAAGCAGTCCAAAGCGTCGGCGCATTAGCGGAGAAAGTGACAAAGTAAAACCAAAAGCTGTCATAGTAAAATATCATGTAAATTGGGCATTTAGTACAAATTCGCCCTATATTTTTTCTTCTTGCTGAAGTGTACCTTTGGACCGATACTAAACATGAAATTATCCAACAGACTCTGGAACACTTGCAGTTAATGTTTCAACGCGCTAGTCTAAGCATAGAAAATAATTATTTCACAAAGTAAATGGATTTTTGTAAGTTGCAGGCGAAATCAGGGGGTGAGAAAATTCCTGTATGTGCTGCATTTTTCGGAAACTCTTTGGTATTGGACAAGTAAGATTAAATACTGTGGTATCACCGCCAGACACCACACTTGCTAGGTGGTAGCCTTTAAATCGGCCGAGGTCCGTTAGTGTACGTCGGATCCGCGTGTCGCCACCATCAGTGATTGCAGACCGAGCGCCACCACACGGCAGGTCTAGTCTAGAGAGACTCCCTAGCACTCGCCCCAGTTGTACAGCCGACTTTGCTAGCGATGGTTCACTGCCTACATCTGCTCTCATTTGCAGAGACGACAGTTTAGCATAGCCTTCAGCTACGACCTACCAAGGCGCCATATTCAGTTACTATAATTACTATGTTCAAGAATGTATTCTGAACAATAATATTGTGAATCATGTACCGCCAAGAGTGACGTTCATCATTAATGGATTGAAGTTATGTATCAAAGTAATTACGTCCGCTTTCTGAATTCTCATTCCTTGTCATGTTCCAGACCTCACGTCAGTATAGTTCTTCCCTCCTCACGTCAGCCTGCGCGAGCTAAAACGCGTGCATTTCGGCCTCCACTCGTAACACGGTGTTGGCTCTTCTGCTAACACAAAAAATACCATTACGAAAGGAATTGCATCTTGGAGAGGATTAACAAATAAAAGAGGGCATGACTGTAAGATTGCAAAGTTGAAAACAAAAGAAAGCGTGTCGTTACAATAGGAACAAAACCAGGGTGAATTAAATATAGACAATCTTTTAAAATTATACAACAACTCAGCAGCAACTGATCCGAGAGTTAAAAAATCATTCTTTACCAGACTTTTCAACTCCAAATTCAACTTGGGTTTTGGCTTCTCTAACAGTGATAGATGCAGTTATTGCCTTAGAACACGGCATGAAATTCAGAGTGCTGTAAAGTCAAATCAAAGTGAAGTTAATGACGGAACTTCGTGCTTATAGGCTGAAAGGTTGAGTTTTCCACAAATTAACGAAGCAGTCTCCACGTGGAAGTAAAACCTCTGCATTTGACTTGCAGCAAGTCCAGCCTCTGCTGACGCGGCAGATGATGGTTGAATTATCGATATAGCAAAAATCTACTGCTACCAGTATTGCTGGCCTCTGGTTTGATCACAATCGAGGTACAATCTTCATACACGTCGGTCAGGGGCCTGAAGATGGCACAGTAAAACGTCGAAACTGGTTGCCAAATAAAATAAGGTTGGAAACTAGACTGCTGAAAGGTGTTTAATTTGACATCCTGAATCCACTCTATCGTGAGACCGTTAGTAAGCTATGCAAGACCAATGAACCTGCCCCAGGATTAATTTAAAGTCGCAGAGAGATTCTGTGAAAAAGAAAAAATTCGGACATCTGCGAGTATGACTTGGGCTCTGAGAGGTCCCTACAAACTTAATTATGTACATAGGTACCTAATCTATCCGAATTTGAGAGTATCAAAATATGTAACATAAATAGCCACTCTTTTCATAGAATTGATGTAGAGGCTTAAATTTTTTACAGTGCCCACGGACCATAGGTTTAATGCTTGACAATTTCCAACTCGATGCCTCCAACCTTTCCTGACCAAAAAGGGTCTTACCAGGTGAACAGACAGACATCAGTGTAACTGTGTGAGGGTTCCGTTGTTATCGACTGAGGTACGGAGCTCTAAATAACGAAAAGTATTTAGATACAGCCAAATCACGATCTCACACATTGGTCCCTGAATCCATTCCCAGGTACGAACCACTGACGGGGCGAATACACACCCGCCACAGAGCGCTTGAGACGAGTAGGAGAATGTCGGGGGTTGGTGATAAAAGAGCCGCCTGTATCCATGTGCTATCACGTCAACAGTGCACCTAATGATTGCAACATGTACGTACGCCCAAAATTCTTATTTTTACGGAGTTCAAGAGCATTTGTTTCTCCAGACTATAAAATGATGACGCACAGTGCATGGTAACTTACTTTCGTGATAAACATGGCAACACCAACAGGGAGACCACCTCTGCCAGCTACGAAGTAACGAATAATCATTTGCTTCAAATTCAGGTACGTTTTTGTGTAGAAACTTCTCATTTACGGACACACTTGCAAATCCGAAAACTGTAACTTTACTCACTAAATTAAGAGAACGAATAAAGTAGCTGACTTGTATAATCTGGCATTCAAGCGAAAAATTACTAAATTTATAAATATAGGGAAATACAGTTTTTGTAACAATTTCGATGAACGTCTGCGGCGTACCGTGTAGAATATTAATTATATTGAAGATTTATCTGAACTTTTTCTTTACTGAAGTACCAAAGAAGTGACTTCTCTCCTACCTCAGTATGAAACTGATTCTTCTTATCGCTTTTGCAAAAAACATCTCTGAAGATAAACTTGGTGTGTATATCAACCGCTCAGTTTTTATCTGTGTGACCCGGTTCTTCCAAGCAATTCTTGCAAGGATACATTTTAAACTCCTAAAAACTGATGAAATTTTGTTTTATATGCTATCATTGTTTAGCTGTAGTGTTAATCACATGAAAATATGAAATTCGTTCTAATTTTAATTCTTTCAGTGCCATAATTATCTTCTTGGAAATTTCCTAATGAAAGCACCTACACACACACACACACACACACACACACACACACACACACACACACACACACACAAACACACACACACACACACACAGGTGTCAGTTGCTCCCCAGTAGCATACACAGAAATGATTCATGTCATGTGATTGCCTCATACTTCAGTGAGCCATTGTAAAAGAAACTAATACGCCAGAAAAGTCGTGCTAATAATTAATGTAACATATTTTTGTTGGTGGTCATGGGATGTAGCAAATGGTGACTACTTTGTAAGTGTAGGGTTAATACATAAAAACACTATAATGCATTATAGTGTAATGACAGAATCGTTCTGACACTTACGTCACTATTCTTCTTAACATTACTTAAATTTATCATTCAAAATGTTACTCTGAACCTGAGCGATGAAAGTAAGGGTTACACGACCCAACCTTTCGCGTGTGGCAGTGACTACGGTAAAAGCAATGATATTCACTGAGGTTGCAACATCGAAAACTGTCTTTAAAGCAAGTGTTGTTGAGCGCAGGGCTATTCTATAGCAAGTTCTGCAACTTATGAATTCTATTTAGATCAATCTCTTCAAAATATATGAGCAGCCAAAAAACTAGTCATTTCAGTATGAGACTTTCACAAACTGGGAAATGAGTTGGCTCATAGCGATGCCATGTAACACAAATCTTTATAAGGTTTTCCACTTAATATTTATACTGAGTTATAATGCAGACATTAGCAAATTTGGTTATCGTGGTTGTGGTACATTACCAACACAGTGCCCTGTCACGAAAATCAAACACTGAAGCTATGAAGCCACTCAAAGAATCTAGCAGACACTCACCCTTTACATCCTTCAACACTGTCTGACCTAGTGCGAAATTCTTAGTTCTCATAATTTGGTGAATTCGCACCGCGCGTTCAGCCGACGAAAACTATTTTCTTCTTAACATACAAAGTAGTATGGGATTTTAGCTTACATGCTAGTGTCTCAGTGAACAGAAATTACTATTATTCCACCGTATCCGCCAAAGCTTCCCCCATTAAAAGTCGCTTATCACCGTGAATCTGCCAACACATCATGTTACGCTGTGGACAGTGCTCAGATTTCGCGTTCAGGAGAGGCTAGGCTTAACTCACCGTCATGCCTACAACATTTAGGTCTTCTACGTTTACCGAAAATAATTCCAAGGTTATGCATCTGAAAAGAGCAGAGACAGTTTCTCAACTTACTCCTGTCCGATTTCACGCGTCGATGGGGCGTTAAATTGTAATTTTGTTTTTTACTTTCTGAATCTAATCGTCTCTTCGAACACGGCTGGTCGTTCCCATCGGATTTACAACTGCTGCGACGAATTTTAGGGCTTTCAAAAGTTTGCAATCAAAATAAAAAAGACGTATCGACAAATACCGCCTTTTTTACTGCCTCACTTCTGTAGTTGGTGTCATTGTTCACATAGATAACAGTGCTAGAAATAACTTTGAAGATGGTTATGTGCTGAATATTCGGTAAAACCCCGAATTAGTCTGCATAAAAGGAAAAAGAAACCGTTCGTTATCGGAGAACCTAGTTCTTGTCCCGTTTCAGTCTATGAGGGTCTTTCAGTAAGCAGCGCAACAAATTTTCTTTCTGTCCCAGTTTCGGTTGAAAAATTGCGGAATTTGTTGCGGGACACCGAGCAATATTCCCGTGACACTGCATGCCACAACGCAGTTACAAACAACACAACAGGCAGTAACAATCATAAAACAAACAAACACTGACACCACGTGCTAAGACTCTAGTAATAACGTAACGTCGCTTGGAAGTAGAAGGCTCGAAGAACTTTTATTCCGAGGCTCCTACTCACCAACGACATATTACATAGTGTTTAAAGTCTACTGCACATAAGCAGTAAGGTATAGTTCGTCTTGATATGTGTAGATAGAAGTACATTCTCTTCTCTGTTTAAAGCTACAAAGAATTAATTTTCTACATCTAATGTATTTTCTGTATGAAGAATGCATAAAACTAAAAATGTAATGTATTAAGTTATTTAAGGAATAATACACTGAAGTAGCAATGGACCACTCTTTTTTTTACCAACAAATTTAGAAACATAAGTGTATTTCTCATATAAAGCTAAAATTCATGTATTCCATGTATCAAATGTTCAGTCAGTATGTAATCTGTATAACACCAGTTGTATGTATCTAAGGTATCACATAGAACTACTGCAACTACCAACAGTTGGACAAACGAACAGCTGCAGAATATCATGTAGTGTCCTGACTTGCAACACCCCCAGTAATATACCAATACACACAAACAGAGGAAACACACACAGCACAAATCATTTCAGATGAGAAGAGCTCGAGGTTCTACCGAGACCTTCTCACCTGAAATAGGTAGGAATAGGCCACTAGTAATCAATATGCTACATAGGCTATATTACAAATTTAGATACAGTGTATCACTTCCCTCTACATATTGCAAATTACGTCCACCACACTCATTGTATCACATTTTTGTTTTTCTTTTCCTTTGACTTTTGCTTGTATAAATTATATTCGCATTAGCCAGGCAGGAATAAATTGTATAGAACCATTTTAACATGTATCAAGCAGTCAATTCGCTGTTACCTAAGAAAAATTATATGTTATGTTATTAATATTATTATTTTAAAAAAGCTTCAACAACTGTATACGAATAACATTCTAATGCTGAGAAGTGTTTGCTGTAGGATTCAGAAGCATCCGACCCGACTTACATTTCAAGGCGGTGGGTTACTCTTTACTGTTAATGAAATACATAAATAAATAAAATGAAATTCGCGCTTCAGCCCCTATAGTTTCACGAAGTTCCAAAAGATGACAGCGCCATACGTAGTCTTCAAAATGGCATCCGTAACGGAGGTGCGTTCCAAGCCGAGTGTTTTCATTGAGTTTCTTTTGGGCGGAAAAGCAGAGCATCACAGATATTCATGGGCGCTTGCAGAACGTTTACGGAGACCTAGTAGTGAAAAAAAGGACGAGGAGTCGTTAGGCGAGGCGTCTGCCACCGTCGCAAGAAGGTCACACAGACCTGTGCGACCTGTGGAGCGTGCCGACACTCTCATTCGAAGTGATCGACGGATCGCAATCAAACATATGGCTGCACAACTGGGCGTCACTGTTAGTAGTGAATATACACTCTTATTCTAGCTGGGGTACTCAAAGGTGTGTGCCCTTAGGGCTCCCTGTCGTCTAACACAAGACTGTAAAGAGTAAGGAAGGACCATCTGTGCGGAATTGCTTACATCGTCACAGACGATTAAATATGAGTTCGTCACTTAGAACTGGAAACAAAACGCTCTCCATAAAGTGGTGCCCCACTATATCTCCTCCGTAGAAGAAGTTCAAAGCCGCTCCCTCAACTTGTAAAGCCATGGCAACGGCCTTCTAGAGTCTGAAGGGGTTAGCCCGTTTGGTGTCTTCCCTAATGGTGCGACTGTCAACTGTGAAGTTGTGAGCATATTGTCAAAATCGCTGGCTTCGTTGTGGAGTATCTTCGGGGGCAGCCGCGTCAGTAGAGTCGAGCACGGGACGCGGAACTGTTATGTTGTGTTTTGTGTAGCTCTGCATGTGAGAGGCATTGTTGGTATGGAAATAGAAGTGTTGCTACAAGTGATATTACAGTAAAGTTATAAAATAAGCAAATGATTCAGAGCAAAGTGCGTCAAGAAGTAATTTAAAAATGAGCAGTGCTACTGAAAACGTATTTGTGTATCCTCTCGTTGCGTGCCGTACCGTACAGTATCACTCATCTACGCCGTGTTCGGTCTTCCAGAATGAACTAATGTAATCAGAAAAAATTGGTTACCACGAAAGAGTGCAGTCAAGTGCCAGTGTCTTGTTGCGAGCGTGAGAACGTGCGTTCGGTCATCGCATGCCGCATTATCAACAATAAGCCGCGCCGCGACGGTTACGAGCACGCTTGTACAAGTGAGAACTGAGAACTGAATAATTAACTCTATAATCAGTGTCATGGAGGACTGGTACCAAAAGAAATATGTGTATGCGTGACGAGCGTAAGAACTCTCGTGTGATCATTCGGCTTCCGCATCATCAACAATCACCCACGTCGTATCGGCTACGTGTACGCTCGTCTGAGTGATGTTGTGGACTGGTAATCATTCATCAATTGGGATAAACACTTATGAATTAGAATATAAACAGTACAACCTACGATTTTCTTTAATCGCCTCAGAATATAGTTGTTCATGCCAGACGTCGAACGGTGTTGTTTTTCAACGTTGAGTGGCTCGCCTACACCCGCTTGCATATTTCGATAGATAATTTCAGGCAAGCAAGCAGCAGTGTGGAGCAGAACAGTACTACCGCCGTGGGGATTATCAGGTACGTGGTGTGGACTGGGCGCACGGTCAAGAAAACCAGAACTGAAAACAATTTAAAGGTACCCCACCCATTTGTACTCCCGGGCGGGTTACGAAGTATATTGCACTGCTCTCATGAAACTGAAGAAACGATTTGACCGTGCTCGCCGCCACAAAAAAGGAAATTTCATCTTCTGCCTCAAACAAGTCAGCCCACCCGTGATGGACTCACAAAACTTCATTGGACTGTCCTTCCTCATCCATCCTACAGCATTCATCTCGTATTTTCCTACTGTATCTGTTTGGTCCAATGAAGCTGTGGGAAGCTGTAAGTGGATGATGGAAAGGTTTTTTATGCAGCAAGACATTTGCTCGGCGTCGATCAATGCATGCAAACAGGCCTTCTCAAGTGAGGCGGAGCAAAGCCGTGCCTTGAACGGACATTATGTTGAAAAACAGGATTTCATAGGCAAAAGAATTGGGAGTAATACGGTGTGTTGGAATCACGAATAAGAAGAACTTGCTTTCAGAAAAAAGGGAAAAAAGTTGCATTACGTATTGAACGCCCATCGGAATTATGAACTAGCGTGGAAAACTTGTTCTATAAGAAATAAGCTACCGATTATTATTAACACGATGGGTATGTGTTATTATTCACAAAAATTCTGACAGAGGTTTGTGGGACAGCTAAGTGCGTAGAATAGCTTCCAGCTTGGTGCGAGAATGGCTGTTGGAACCTAGCTTGAGAACCGCCAGCTGCACGCACAGAGCATACTGCTGACACGCCATCAACAATCGCTGTGCGAACCACGGTCCGGCCGTTTGTCACTTTACCCTGGACTCAGCGATCAGTGAGCTGCGACCGTTCCACTCGGCAGCAGAGAGCATTGTACTCTGCTTCACAGATGGACCGATACGTCACGTGGCTAAGAATTATCGAACGTCCGTCTATTATGTTTCCATGTATGCTTCTATCGTCATTATATAAACATTACTCGAAATCTCAGCTGGAAGTTACGGATTGCATTAAGGAAAAGGTATTCCATGTTCAGTGAATATTAGAGAGGCTCTACGTTCACTTTAGACAGCAGCCTGGTTTTTCTCTGAGAAATTACAGCAGCCACTACAGCTAGCACTAAGTAATGTAATACAGGTTGTCAAAATGGTCTATTAAAAGTACCGAAACGTTAGTTTCCGCGAACATAATGCTTTCTGGGGTGTAGAAGAGAATTTCAAGGATTAATCTTCTCCGATTTGAAACTTCCTAGCATCTTAAAACCATGTGGAGAACCTGATACCTTTGAAATTCGCAAGTAAACGTTCCACTTTATCATGGTTAGCTCCAGAGCTCATTGACACTAATACTAACTATCAGTGAAATCCACATCACCTGTGTTATTACATTTTCAATGATCCAACACTTGTCTCGTTCTTAGAATATGTTGAGATTTGCAAAGTTGGGCCAAAACCTTAATATAAATGTGTGGTTCTCCTTTACAGCGCTGGAGATGTAACATGGAACATTTCCGGCGAGATCAGCAAACAGCGTATCACCTGGAAATGGCGGCGAAGTGCGCTGCAGAAGACGACTGCATGATACGGCTACCAATGTGACTTTTTTGTGGTTGTGTGTATGTCGCGGACAACTTTTTATCTAGTCATGTAGTCGGTGTCGAGTGGACAGGATCGGAATTTAGAAAAGTGGCGCTATGTAGAACGGAAATGAATACGGAATATAGCTGCGGAATGAAAGTAAGGGTAACGGGAAGAGAAAAGAAACACTACTTAGTAACAGCGATGAAAATATAGTGTTAAGAAGTCGTTAAAGAAGTAATTTTACGATTCAGAGTGGCTCAGTTGGTTAATGCTGAAACCTGTGTGTGATGATATGACATCGTAAAAGCCGTACTCAGTGGTGCATCGCAATTTTGTTGGTTATTATTGGAAAGAATCATTACAATGATCTTAGTTTAAGTAGTATTGTAACAATAGTGTCGTGAGAGCGAGATGGAACTCTTAGGTTTGGAATGCATGGCAAACTGTAATTTTATTTATGTATTTCATTCATTATTATGTACTGAATATCAACCTTTCACATATTATTTATTGTAACTGAAATAAATAATAAACAAGTTGTATTCCATCATAAACAGGGACATTGGATGGTTACAGGGCCCATGGCGACAGTCCTTAACCTTGTGTGTATGTCACGCACAGCTTTCCATCTAGTCATGGAGTAGTTGTCGAGTGGACACCTTACGTTATGTGGGCTCCTGCCCACTCATCTCTTATAGGTTGCCTAAAGGTTGCTGCATTCTCGGATAGCTATACAACAGCAGTTCACATTAATAGTTTTTATTACAATAAAGAAGACTGACAATACTTAACTTTGTATTACAAAAACGTTTCGTAAGCGACGGGCGCCATGCAAACAGTCAGTGTCTTTCTCTATATACTATGTACATAAAAGCAAGCATATGGATCGCTAATAACTGCTTCCGTAGTGCTCTCCTGGCGTCCATCGTCTCACTGTCCTGGTCCGCTAGTGCCTTCCTAGTCCTGTGCGATTGAGGCTGGCAAGAACGGTGCTTGTATTATCTTCTTGTGGAGGCCGCTCTTGCCGTCGTGCCGTCCTACTCAGGGAGCTATTGACTGACGCCGTCTCACAGCCTTCAAAAAATGGTTCAAATGGCTCTGAGCACTATTCGACTTGACTTCTGAGGTCATCAGTCATCTAGAACTTAAAACTAATTAAACCTATCTAACCTTAGGACATCACACACATCAATTCCAGAGGCAGGATTCGAACCTGCGACCGTAGCGGTCGCTCGGTTCCAGACTGTAGCGCCTAGAACCGCACGTCACAGCCTTCTCTGCTGTTTTCGTGCCGGCGCTTGTGGTTATGCCAGAACAATTAGCTCCACCAGCAAACAGAACTGATTCCGAGTGGCCTATTTACACTGTGAGACATCTAATGTCTGTTGAAACAAGGGCAGTGGTGGAGGTTGAAGCTTGCACTTGCTAACCACGCAAAAGAAGGAAAAAAAATGATCCAGTTAAATTGTTACCAAACTTTTTCAAGTGTAAAATTTGTAGCTTTAGTGCTGATAATCCATGAAACAAAATGCAGCCGAATTCTTTCTCGCTTTGAGAAGTCAATTATTCTTTTTCTTCAGTTATTAACTTCCATCCTGTTTCGTGTCATAGTATATGAGCTTCTGGCGTGTTGACATGGGGAAGGGTGTCACCCAGTAATTAATCAACCATCTGGCCATTTGCCATGACTTCGTCAGAACTGAGTATAATTGGTGTAAATACCTGTAAGTTACAGACCGCCAAAGGTGGACGCCAGTATGTTGCTGTATGCTGTTAGCAGCAGCCACATGGGCTGCAGTCAAAAGTTATACTGTGGCTGAAGTGACTGCAGACGAACACGAAAAATTAATCTTCATATACAGTCTTTTATTTTTACCACTAATGCAGTGTGACCATTTCTGACAGCGATAATACGAGCGTGGGAAGCTGTGGGATGGATTCTCAAGTACCTGGGAAAGGGTTGGTGGAGGGGGGTGGGGGGGTTGGAGGCGACCGCACAGTCAAGAACGCGTTGTCAACAGGCAAGTCAATACAGTGCGCCTCACAATTTAAGGGTCACTTTTTCGAAAACCCCTGACCGTCTCTCGGTGCTACCGAGATGTTTAACATTTGGTTCGAGGGTGCATACAACCTTCCTCTGTAATGGGATAAAAGCGTGATTGGCTGCGATGTTAACGTCGGGCTCCGCGACGCTTCAGACAGAGAGATGACACCAAATGCGAAGAAATGGTTCGGGTTCGGAAATTCATGTGAGGTGTAATGTTAACTGATGATGTCACGTTGGCAGCAAATTTAAGCAAAATTCTGCCCAATACAACTGTGAACGTGTCACATGATGCGAAGGTCGCCACAACCCTTCTTACTCACATTTAGGTCCTTCCTCCTGAGGCTGAGATCATGCACTTTTCGTGTGAGTGGCCTAGGAAAACATTTCAGACATCCCTCAAACCTCCTTCGCAGAGGTGTCAAGAGAAGGGATGAAATGTGGGTAAGATGAAGGGAGTTACGAACATCCCATCGTGTGACACGTCCGCGGTGGCGACGGACCGGACTGTGGTGAAATATAATGCCGATGTGACGTCACTAACCCACCATACACCTCACATGTGCTTCTGTGTTGTGCCCTCTTCTTTCACATATGTCAGCAGCTTGTTCTTTGAAGCGTCGACAAATCCAATGGTGAGGTTGCAGCCACTCTTTAGCAGTATTACAGAAAGAGACTGTAGGCTCCTTTGAGGGAAATTTTAAATTATTGCGCCGCAATGGGAGACCACTACGATTTTTCAAAAAAGTGACCCTTTTATTGTGTCATACAGAGCACTCTGATGCTAGCAGCCCAAGACGCAAGAAAAGGCTAGGTGGCAGCGAGTGATGTATTCGACAGCAACTGGAGGCAGCAGCGGCATTTCTGACTCATCTCTGATGACAGCTCCGGGGCCCAGCGAAGTTTTGCAGGCGACAGTGCTGACGCGCGGGCTCTGGCGGCTGGCACGAATGTGCAGGAGTGGCCCCTAGTTTAACTCAGTACCCCCCCTCCCCCCCCCCCCCCCCAACCACCACCACTACCTCCTGGGCAATTCCAGTCCAAAGCCCAGAATCTTAACGACTAGCTGAGGCTTGCAGATAAGTAACTTTACGTAGTTGACGACGCTCATCTTTGACTCGGCGTGCTGCAGCATTTTGCCGATGACTGCTGTGGAAGCTGAGCCAGTCGAATGCACAGTGGAAAAGGAATGCTGCTTCCATCTGAGCTCTGAGCATTAACATTCGTTCTGGCCGCGTGCGTTATGAAAGCAGTTAGGCTCTCGTCACATGGTGGACCGTGGAAACGCCGTATTCCGCTACGGCAGAATGCCACAGTGCTGCGTGCTGAGCCAGTGCTAATGCAGCACATAGCTGCTCCATTACGTCACTGTCTGGCATGTAAACCCCTTGGCTGATTGCGAAGTGCTGCCTGAATGTGCATAAAAATGTTCACGAACTGCTTTTGACGAATGTTGGATTATGGGCAGTAGAAATGTGTTCGAATTCGTGGAGGCACAATCGTAATGTTCCCAGACTCGAATTCAGAAGTTGTAAGATAATTTAGAACCCGATTAATTATTAATCTAAGGATCCCCACGAGTGCCGTTGCACCCAAGATATCTCGTGCCCAGTGTCAGCTCACACCTACCTCCTTACCTGTACGTACCAGAGAGTATTCTGGTTAATTATCTGCCCCCACTCTCACCGTCTCAGCGGCAGCTCAGTTACAAGCAACACAGATAACCAACTTATAACTCATTTACGCCATTGTACCGCACTCAATATGGCTTGTCATGTCTTGCCTTCCACGTCAATTTCTTCATCTCTGACATGAGTACCACACGAGTAGTCCTGTCACTATCCACGAAACATCTCACTTTCTTTGCAATGTTCAGCAAGTTATATTTTTACTCACGTCTCCAATGTAAAATTAATTATAATTATGCACACGTTCATAAGCAGCATGGCTCTCGTTCTGGTAAGAGATATTGATAAAATTTGTTCATTAACTATTAACTCGTACATTCTTTTATCCAAGTTCTTAATTCTACTTTCAGTTTCCATTGGCAGATGTTATGACACCTCTCACCCTCTTTCTGTTTCTCTTTACCTAAGATCACATCTGCCTTTAATCTAGAGCTGTGTACTAATGCACCTGTCCAGGTAAATTATTCCTTATCTTAGAAATTCGTTTCAACACATCGCGATATCTTTTACTTAAAATACTACTTCTTCGTTTGTGACATTTCTCTGCTAATCGTTTCCTTGCTTTAGACATCGTACTTAAGTCTTTTCTTTCTGCAGATAAGAAATGATAAAGTTCTCTAGAGAATCAGGAGAGGATGAAAAATATTGACTAGCAGACCCAAGTAAATAATATCCATAGTACTAGAGGAAGCTACAGAGAGCAGAAGTATATTGGAAATCAAAGATAAGAATATGTCCAACAAATAATCTAGGTCACTGAGTGCTACTCTGAGATATGGAGGTTGACAGATGAGAGCCGCGCGGGATTAGCCGAGCGGTGTAAGGCGCTGCAGTCATGGACTGTGCGGCTGGTCCCGGCGGAGGTTCGAGTCCTCCCTCGGGCATGGGTGTGTGTGTTTGTCCTTAGGATAATTTAGGTTAAGTAGTGTGTAAGCTAGGGACTGATGACCTTAGCAGTTGAGTCCCATAAGATTTCACACACATTTCAACATTTTTTTTATTTTTGACAGATGAGAGGAATTCGTGACAGCCACACTAAACGAAGCAGAAGACTAATAACCGAAGCACCTAATTATCTACTAAGAAACTCATTGCGTTGCTAGTAGTTCTACCGCATTTTTAAATGGGTTTTCTGGTGCAGTACAGGAGTCACTTCGGCTTACACAGAAATCGTATCCCTCTTTTCACACGTGTTACTTTTTTTGCCTCTTCAAGTTTCCTAGTGAAAAAATAACAAAGAATCCTAGGAACACAAAAGTCCACAGGCCTGCCTTTTTCCAAATATTATTCAGCTAAATTGTTATTTAGCCTCTAATCGCCACTATTCTACAACTACACTTTATACGCTCTAACCAATTTTGCTTTTTTTACTTATTAATATTTTTTTATTTCATGTGTTATATCGATGAAAAATGATATCATTAAGACTTGTCTCCTGTTCCACAGCAGGAGTATATCGACGACGACTGCAGCTCAGTCTGGCCTTCAAACATCAGCAGAAGTTTATGAACAAGATCACATGCATGAGTACTCATAACGTCACAAGCCACGATTCACCTGTCTGTAACGTGACAAATTCTGTCCTCCTTGTCAACGAGGTCATCATCATCATTACCTGTTCAAACACCCCCCTCCCCCCTCCCCCCCCCATCCCCGCACCCGTCCTCACCCCTCAACTATCCTCACCGCCAAGCGCGGCCAGTATTTTACACGCCATTAGAAGTAAACCGCCAAACACAGTACAGTATTTCAGCGAGTATTTAAATGTGGTAACCAATCAGAATGCTGCTGCGAAATTATGTAAGCTTCTTTTGAAGTGCGTAAAAATAACAGATATTTCAAAGATAACGGCGTAAAAGAATGTCAAGTTTAAGAACATTTATCACAAAATTCCTTAAACTGACATCACAAACACACACACGCACACGCACGGATGCATATACCTGTATTTGTGAGGGGTAATGAAGGTGAATTTAACGGGTTAGTGCAGTTCCCTCTAGGTTACCACCGTTCTGCCATGGGGCCAAATGATGTCATTTCACACTGTGACCACCATTCCCCTCGAATGCCAACCTTTCTCCTTAGATGACCCGAGCTCCCCTTGGGTAGCGACCATTCTCCTCTAGAGTGGTCGGGGGGAGGGGGCTATTATGATCTTCTTACAGGGTTACACAGGGTGACCACCAATCAAGAAATAGATCAATGACAACTGCCTCGCCGACGTGCAACAACAACGACGAATCTTATGCAGCCATTCTTCCAGCTTCTATTCCGTTCCACCATACTGACTCAGTAGTGTTAAAAATCTTCCCAGTAAGTGTTATCTTGTAGCTGAAAACTATTCTGTGGTAGAAAAAACGTTTTCCACTCTTTAAATGATGCGTAATAATCCAAGACGCTCTCATCTCAGACACCAAAGCATTCGTTCG
The DNA here is from genome assembly GCF_023864345.2 of Schistocerca serialis cubense. Classification (NCBI taxonomy): domain Eukaryota; kingdom Metazoa; phylum Arthropoda; class Insecta; order Orthoptera; family Acrididae; genus Schistocerca; species Schistocerca serialis. Next base: position 68,704,598 of record NC_064644.1, read on the forward strand.
CCTCTGCTTCAATACGTTAGCGCCCATCATGAGGAAATATTGCATTATAAATTCCTTTTGCGTCCAGGCTGGGGCACTAATACTGATGCTGCGATTCGGACCACATTTTCACTTCTTCTGGGAAACTGAATAAGATCCCTAGTTCTCGATTTCCAGGACTAATACGATCACACAGACTCCTAGATCTACCTGTAATCTGACGTTGTCTGTGATCCATAAAGTTCTGCACGTCCATGCTCCACTTGCCTAGTATTAGCAGTGCAGTACTGATGCAAGCAGATGAATAACTCCAAGGACGCATCTAACGATCGATATGTACGCAGTGTGAACGGAGGAGATATCAATTTTTTTCTCTCCTTTGATGACTTAATATTGCAGTGAAACTGATGCAGCAGAGTAGTATCCTTATTTTACGTTCCCATTCGAATTCAACGGTGACTTAGATTTCCGCGCTAGTAGAAGACTTTTTCATCTCATGAGGTAGTTCAAGTTCATTATTTTCATATATCCACATCCATCAGCCCACACAAGAAAACTAGAAAACAATAAAATCTAGGTAAATTTCGCTCACATCCTCATTTAGTCTAAATAGTGACTTTTGCACAAAAGGCAGCAAGGCCATAGCACAAAAATCAGAACTACTTTCTGTGCAGTGGATGACATCAAACATCACCTACTGTATCTGGATGTAAGCGAACTCTTAATTAAAAGAGACGCAATCCATCATCCAAATGTTTTCAATTTTCCTACATAATCGACTAGCAAATACTTTCGATTTATGTCGACTGCTGTAACGCTCATAGTTATTGACTAAGGTAAACAACCCCGATGTAAGACCCACCACCCTCTATGGTTTATTCACAATGATGGTTGTTGTAATACACATATTCAGCTCCTGCATGAGGTCTTGTCAGTCAGCTAATGCCGTCCCACTGCCGTGTTATCCTCTGCCAACGACATTGCTGTATGTCATATAGACTTCACATGCCACTGTACGGTGAATGGCGGAGGGTGCCTCATGTCAAGTACTTCATATGGACATTAGCGAATTCCCGTCCCATTCGATTTGAGAACGGAATTAGAGTCATGACAGCCTATATGATTCCGCGTTGACCCTAATTTTTCTCATCGCCGCGTTATGATATACACTCCTGGAAATGCAAAAAAGAACACATTGACACCGGTGTGTCAGACCCACCATACTTGCTCCGGACACTGCGAGAGGGCTGTACAAGCAATGATCACACGCACGGCACAGCGGACACACCAGGAACCGCGGTGTTGGCCGTCGAATGGCGCTAGCTGCGCAGCATTTGTGCACCGCCGCCGTCAGTGTCAGCCAGTTTCCCGTGGCATACGGAGTTCCATCGCAGACTTTAACACTGGTAGCATGCCGCGACAGCGTGGACGTGAACCGTATGTGCAGTTGATGGACTTTGAGCGAGGGCGTATAGTGGGCATGCGGGAGGCCGGGTGGACGTACCGCCGAATTGCTCAACACGTGGGACGTGAGGTCTCCACAGTACATCGATGTTGTCGCCAGTGGTCGGCGGAAGGTGCACGTGCCCGTCGACCTGGGACCGGACCGCAGCGACGCACGGATGCACGCCAAGACCGTAGGATCCTACACAGTGCCGTAGGGGACCGCACCGCCACTTCCCAGCAAATTAGGGACACTGTTGCTCCTGGGGTATCGGCGAGGACCATTCGCAACCGTCTCCATGAAGCTGGGCTACGGTCCCGCACACCGTTAGGCCGTCTTCCGCTCACGCCCCAACATCGTGCAGCCCGCCTCCAGTGGTGTCGCGACAGGCGTGAATGGAGGGGCGACTGGAGACGTGTCGTCTTCAGCGATGAGAGTCGCTTCTGCCTTGGTGCCAATGATGGTCGTATGCGTGTTTGGCGCCGTGCAGGTGAGCGCCACAATCAGGACTGCATACGACCGAGGCACACAGGGCCAACACCCGGCATCATGGTGTGGGGAGCGATCTCCTACACTGGCCGTACACCACTGGTGATCGTCGAGGGGACACTGAATAGTGCACGGTACATCCAAACCGTCATCGAACCCATCGTTCTACCATTCCTAGACCGGCAAGGGAACTTGCTGTTCCAACAGGACAATGCACGTCCGCATGTATCCCGTGCCACCCAACGTGCTCTAGAAGGTGTAAGTCAACTACCCTGGCCAGCAAGATCTCCAGATCTGTCCCCCATTGAGCATGTTTGGGACTGGATGAAGCGTCGTCTCACGCGGTCTGCACGTCCAGCACGAACGCTGGTCCAACTGAGGCGCCAGGTGGAAATGGCATGGCAAGCCGTTCCACAGGACTACATCCAGCATCTCTACGATCGTTTCCATGGGAGAACAGCAGCCTGCATTGCTGCGAAAGTTGGATATACACTGTACTAGTGCCGACATTGTGCATGCTCTGTTGCCTGTGTCTACGTGCCTGTGGTTCTGTCAGTGTGATCATGTGATGTATCTGACCCCAGGAATGTGTCAATAAAGTTTCCCCTTCCTGGGACAATGAATTCACGGTGTTCTTATTTCAATTTCCAGGAGTGTACATAACAAGAGACAACAGAATGACTCTTCAGTTTTCCTCAAATACCGTTTTTCTAAATTGATGCAGTAGTGTTGCATAATCACCATTTTTTCGAAGACTTCTTTCTAAGTTCCTCTAAGATCTCGGTTATACTTTCAACTGGCTGTACTCATCTGCGAGGATCTTACCCTTTGCACCTCTGAATTAATGACATGTAAGTAATACTTGTAAGTAGGCTGTTTAGGTTCTTATATTGGTAACGCCGCCGCCACATAGCGCTCTCTGTATGAATATCACTGGTTGTGCTGTGTGCAGTCTGTGGCTAGTTTGTATTGTTGTCTGCCGTTGTAGTGTTGGGCAGCGACAGCTGGATGTGAACAGCGCGTAGCGTTGCGCAGTTGGAGGTGAGCCGCCAGCAGTGGTGGATGTGGGGAGAGAGATGGCGGAGTTTTGTAATTTGTCATGAACTGCTATATATATTATGACTTTTGATGATACTAAGGTAAATACATTGTTTGTCCTCTATTAATATCTTTCATTTGCTAACCATCCCTATCAGTAGTTAGTGCCTTCCGTAGTTTGAATCTTTTATTTAGCTGGCAGTAGTGGCGCTCGCTGTATTGCAGTAGTTCGAGTAATGAAGATTTTTGTGAGTTAAGTGATTTCTGAAAGGTATAGTTTAATGTCTATGTAAGTAGGCTGTTTAGGTTCTTATATTGGTAACGCCGCCGCCACATAGCGCTCTCTGTATGAAAATCACTGGCTGTGCTGTGTGCAGTCTGTGGCTAGTTTGCATTGTTGTCTGCCATTGTAGTGTTGGGCAGCGGCAGCTGGATGTGAACAGCGCGTAGCGTTGCGCAGTTGGAGGTGAGCCGCCAGCAGTGGTGGATGTTGGGAGAGAGATGGCGGAGTTTTGTAATTTGTCATGAACTGCTATATATATTATGACTTTTGATGATACTAAGGTAAATACATTGTTTGTTCTCTATTAATATCTTTCATTTGCTAACTATCCCTATCAGTAGTTAGTGCCTTCCGTAGTTTGAATCTTTTACTTAGCTGGCAGTAGTGGCGCTCGCTGTATTGCAGTAGTTCGAGTAATGAAGATTTTTGTGAGGTAAGTGATTTCTGAAAGGAATAGTTTAATGTTAGTCAGGGCCATTCTTTTGAAGGGATTTTTGAAAGTCAGATTGCGTTGCGCTAAAAATATTGTATGTCAGTTTAAGCACAGTCTATTATAATTGTTCAAAGGGGACGTTTCTTCTGATTTTTTCTTGTAGTTTGTGTAATTAGTGTAGCTTTTGTTTATTGCTAGCGCGTAATTGTAGAGAGAATCTCCTTTGTAGTTGCAGTCTTTCATTGTTGTTGTGGCATGCATGTTAATGTGCACCAAGTATTTCGCTGCTGCGCTTGCAATTAACGAGATATTGTTTTCAGTACTATGTTAATGTGTTCTCTTATTTTTGCTCTTCAAATTGTGCTTTTCTGTGTTAATGTGTGAAATATTGTGACAATAATGGCGTGTGAAAAACGTAATACTAGGCTTCAAAGTAAACTGAGAAATGACAGTGAAAACGAAAGCAGTGTGTTAGCGTCACCGAGTAATGAATCAACTGATGTTCAAAGTAGTAATTTGGTAACTGTGCATAGGGAAATGGAGCGGGCTGCAAACAATGGCGTAGACAGTGAAACAATTAGTGAACAGAGAAGCATTATCGATTGATCGCTCGGCAACAGCTCACCTCAGGAATCCGAAATGACAGGACACAATTTTGCAAATACTGTAGATTCAGGTTTTGGGTCCTCACCGTTTTCGCAAATAAGTCAAGACACATTTTCTGCTTGTCAAAATGTAAATGTTGCCGGTGCAACTTCACTGCCGAAAAGCACTGAGGAACATGTTTCAGACACCAGTGCATTGTTATTACAGTTAATACAACAAATGGGACAAAGGCTACAAAAGTTAGACACAACACTTGAACAAAATCAGAAACAAATGGGAAAAAATCTTCAAAAGTTAGACACAATGGAACAAAATCTTCAAAAGTTAGACACAATAGAACAAAATCTTGAAAAGTTAGACACAGTGGAACAAAATCTTAAAAAGTTAGACACAATGGAACAAAATCTTCAAAAGTTAGACACAATGGAACAAAATCTTGAAAAGTTAGACACAGTGGAACAAAATCTTAAAAAGTTAGACACAATGGAACAAAATCTTCAAAAGTTAGACACGACGCTTGAACAAACACGTGAAGATTTAACTACTGAGTTACATAACATCGAATCGAAATGTCAAAAAGTCTGTAATGACGTAAAAACACAAATTTGTGAGCATTTCCAACCTATTTTTTCGCGTCACGAAAATGCATTACAGAATCACGAAGCAGCCATAAAAGAACTGCAAACTATTGTTTATGAAAATCACGACACCTTGCAAGCTAAAATTGACTCAGTTGCATCTACCGATTCGGTTACGCAACTTGCAAAAACTCAAGAAAACTTAAAGGACACAGTAGATTCGATTTCTACACAAATGGACACTCTGAAACTTGGTTCAGAAAAACACACTGAGGAAATGTGTTCACTATCGGAGAAAGTAGCCGAACTCTCGGATCAGGTCACTAATTTATCTACGAAGGTAGATGATAATCTGAATGACACAGAAGAGTGCAAACAAATTAGGAAATTCAAATAAAATCAGAATCAAATTAATACGCAACACCAAAGAGAAATCCGGGAAGTAGAAGATCAGCTGAGACAGGTAATACAAGAATTACGTATTTCAGAGGACACTCGCGCCCCAATACGGGAAGAGGGACATACAAATACAGAACAGCCACAAAATAATAACACAGCGCATTTCGGAAATTATGAAAGAAATTAGTAAGGTGCACCGAATTTTGAGATGGAACGGCCGACATGACCTAACAATGACCGATATGCGACTCGCCGACATGATGATTTTGACTATAAGCTGTTCATTACTACACGTAAATTCAAAACATTTAAGAATTCTGCAACGACATTCATCCACAAGCATGGCTCCATCAATTCTCTCATTGTTTTCCTCCCAACTGGTCGTTAGAACACAGATTAGAATTTATGTGTGGCTACTTGGAGAATGAACCAGCTGTAAGAATGCGATCAGTCATTCACGATTGTCACAGTGAAGGAGAATTTTATCATGCCTTCCTCTCAGCGTATTGGTCTCAAGCTACACAAGACCGAGTAAAACATAGCATCATAATGATGAAACGTTTCGAACAATCTGAATTTTCCAGTCTTATGAAATATTTTGAAGACATGTTGCATAAGAATCAGTATCTATCAAACCCATACAGCCCCTCAGAACTCATCCACATTTGCTTAATCAAATTACCTGAACATTTACGACATATTATTTTGGCAGGACGTTGCAAAGACGACATTGAAGCTTTTCAGGGACTCTTTCAAGAATTAGAAATTGACACTGACAATCGCGGAAACCGAAAACAGGAGCACAACAATTACAGGTCACATCTGTCACAATTCCGCGATGAAAGAAATAATAACTGGACACGACAAGGCTATTCTCACAACACAAATCGTGAGCAAAACAGACACCACCCTTATAACAACCGCTGGCAGAATAATAGTTACAGAGAAAGATCGCATTTCCGTAGTAATGAATATGACAGAGATAACCATAGAAATAGACAATATGGTAACCAGAACTATTATTGTCAAGGGAGGCAGAATAATTTCAGACGCAACAGTTCAGCACGCAGTTACGATTCAGGGAGAAATTCTCCACCACGTGGCCGACAAGAAAGAAACTGTGTAAAGTACCGACAAAACGACAGACCTGAATTCCGTCAGAACTGGCGAGCTTCAAACAGGGCTCGGCCTTCCCATCAAAGTGAATTTGTAGAAGTTAGGTCTCCTAATCCCAATAACGACGCGCGCCAACAAAGAACAGACAATGACTCGCACCACAGGCAGCCGCGTGCGCCGGCTGGCTCAGAGAAAAATAACATAGACGCTAAACTTGAAAAAAATTTTTGCATTCCTTACCGACGTATAAAACATGACAATTGCTTTTCAGTTGAAAGTCTGCGTACTAGGAAGAGTAAAGGTTTACACCACATTTCACATGTAAAACCGTTTATTGAAAGATAATCTGCTTTTTAATTTTGTCTTTGCCATAAAACGTTTCACTTCACATTTCTAGTATGCATTGTCAGACTTAGAAACTGTTACCATGCAACAATGTTTGAAGTTAAATATCCAATCAAGAACCAAGAGAACTTATTTAAACAGAAATGACGAATGCATTGTTATAGTAAACAGACGATACAGTGTTGTTATTTGTATATTCTTGCTTGTTAGCTGCACGATTACGTAACAACTATCAGGCTTACATACTTCGAACATATACCGGCACTGCTAATGAGATTTTCATGTAACATTTTGGTTTACTTGAAAAGACATTCTTTATTTGAAGTACTTTCTGTGGGATTAAAGATGACTTAGCACTTGGTTTCTTTGACAGCTACACAATTATATCACGACACTACTAATGTGTGACACAATTTACATTGTTGCTTTTGTGCTGTATCTGCTTTATATCTGCACAGTTTTTTTGAATTCTTCTGCATAGTAAAATATGTTTTAGTAGTAACTTTTGTGGTATAGCTGCAATGAGACTGCCTTTTCCGTAGCACAACAATACGTTACAGCACAGTACTTTCTTCATTATGGCAATAAGCGTAATAACTAAGATATCTATAAGCAAAGCATTTCACTTTTGTTTATCATGAGGTAAGTACATTGGCTTCTGCAGAACTTAGCTTTCGGAGGACAATAACTACGACACTTCCACAGAGATTATCTTACAGCAAGATGCACATTTAGCGCTACAGGACATGTATTTGAGTGATTAATTTTGTACTTAAATCATTTATTTTTAAAGATATTTGAAGTACAATAATACAAAGGTTTTCCGTAATACATTTCATTCCATTGTTGTAATCTGTAACACCTGAGGGTATAATTACATTAATCCTCAGGGGGGTACACACTTACTTTGTTTACCATGTGTTTGGCAAGCACTAGGAGCCCTAGCTAATATGGTATTTGCTTATACAACTTTACACATCGGTACCATATTTCTCTAACACAGAATTACACAGCTATCTAATCATTCAACTGAGAGATAAACATTTTTCTTTACTACATCAGTGACAGATCTTTACGTAATTATAAAGTTGGATAACTTCACACTTACGAAATTGTATTTTGTCTGTACTTTGAGGAATGCTCATATCTTTTGGAACCATTGTGATACTACGAGAGCTTTGAATGATGTATTTGGTATGGGATCATGATTTTTAAAGTACGTTTGAGGTAGATGACATTATTGAAATGAGCAGAGAATATTTTTTAGGGTTTGAAATTATTGCAGAAAGCTACGACGTTTTTGAGATTTGACTGAGGTGTTATGATGTTATTATTACGACGACGATGTGTATTATGTTGTTGAGGAATGTTTATTATGCTACATATTTATCATAATAAAATATTGAAGAATGTCTACGAATATGTATATGGGTAGTAAGGTAAGAGATAATGAGTAGTGTTTAGGGACTCTGATTTGTGGAAAAGGTTGTTGGAAACCAAGAATCGTACTTTAAGAGTTATGAAACGTGTGTAAATGCGTGAATGTATCACAATGCTGGCGAAAAGTTTTGGACTCTGTTATATTTACAGGATTTTGTTTCTACAGATTTGTAACGCAAATTCTTAACCTGTGAATTTTTTTATATGAGACTGTTACTGTAGCGGAAACTGGTGTCGTAAATATTTCGGTAAGAAAGTTAAGTGACCACCTGCACGTAATGCGTCGTGAGCTGCCAGGTGTGCCAGCTGCCTTGAGAAAAAGCCATTAGGTGGTAGAATAAAAAAAGGGGAGGCCATTATCCTCGCTATCGACATTCCTTTGTAGAAAGCATCGTAAATACGACACCCTCAAACTTGAAAACATGATTACACTGTAGAGTTCTTAATTTATGATATTTACTGAAATGAAATGATGAGAAACATTTTATGTCTATTGTCTTGTTAGTTGAAAGATTGTTTACTGCATTATGAAATGCCATATGGCTAGTGAATGACGTTTGATGCCTTGCTTTGCCCATTTTTTTTAATATCTAGTTTCTAGCTGCACTGCAGCATTGGTTAAAATAGAATTTTATAGATGTACTAATATAAATATTTTCTGTCTACAAATCGAGTAAATAATAATTTTTTTCAAAAAAATGAGGGAGCACAAAAAGACATTTACCTTCACAGGAACTGCATTCATAATTTTCTTTTCAAGTACTTGGTAATTTCTTTTGTAGAATAAATTGTGATCCATCACTCTAGTGTTAAGATGTGACATAGGTATTAGATATGGCCATTTTTAGTGTACTATTTTTTTCTGCTTTAGCTTCGTCATGTTTAGGTATAAGTTATTTCATTTTCTGTTGTTGGTTGCCAGGCATAGTGCTACTGAATTTCAATTTGTGTTACTCTGCTAAGCCATATTTATTTTTCTTGTTTGCTGCTCATTGCTTTATATTAGTTGTAATTTATGCTGCTTGCTTTGCCTTTTGAATTTTTTATCATTGCTGTTTGTGTTAATTGTTTTGTGCTGCTGCATTGCCTCGTCCCTTAGTTTAGCATCTGAGCTCAGTAGGTTTAAGTTAGCTTAAGAGGGGGTAGACTACATAAGAAACTGACTATGGACAATAGGAAAAAAATGCATGGAGAAGTTATACGAAAAAAAGTACAGAAATCAGGTATAGATAGGACTTTTGGGAATAATGATGAACCAAGGGAGATCTCCATGCAAAATACTGCAGTAAAACAAACCCTGTCCTTTGCTTTTGTATTATTTTGCTATGTGTGTATGTACCATTGTGTATTTGTCTTTTTCTGTCTTTAAGTGTTTAGCTAATAAGATTTATGTTGTAGAATTTTTCAAATACTATGTTTTTTATCTTGTAAAGATGTTTAGACATTATTTGTTATGTTCTGTCTTAATGTTCATGTGTGAAGTTGGTGTTTCGAAAGTTATTCTGATCTTTTATGTATGTACTCATGTCATAATTCCTGGAACACTGATGTATATGTTATTTCGATTCTTTTGTAAAGCCTGTACTACAAATGTTCTCTGTATTGTTATGTTCTTTAATGATGTATTTTGTACCTTTGTTATTGTATTTTTATGTTATCAAATTTTAATTGTTACCAGTTCTTCAAATTAAGTATCATTTCACTGCACACGTTTCTATTGGCCATAATATATGCACAGTATGTGAGAAGTTGGGACTGTTAGTGTTTGCACGTGTGTTAATAATTGAGCAAGGGACTGGTTAACAGCATTGCTGGTTCTAAGGACAATTCCAAAAACTTTGTGAGTGCACAAGTGGTGGTTTATGGACTTGCTATATTGTCCGCAAGACTCTTCGATGGTGATTGTGCACCTGCACATTTGCAGCAGATGGCTGCTGGCCGTCTCTACAAGGACTACAGTGGGTCTGCATCTTTGATGGCCCACCAATACCATTAATTCTACAAGGACTGCAGTAAGTCTGCACCCCTGGTGGCCCACCAATACTGTAATCTCTACCAGGACTACAGTGGGTCTGCTCTGTGATGACCTACCTACCAATATTCTTCAAAACTTCGAATGACTCTGCTGTGGGTTTGCTCTGTTGTGACCCATTACCTGTCAGCATGTCAAGAGTCAGCACTGTCTTTCCATTGGAAGGACAACACTACTTCTTCTAGACTGCAAGGAAATACACTACTTCCGTGTGCAATTTATTTTACTAATGAGACTTTGTGAAAAAAATCTGTAGTTACTATTATGATGAATGATCAGGACTATCTTTATGGGCTGTGAGAAAATTTTAGCTTTTAACCAACATTGTATCAATAAGTGTGTGCATTTGATTTCTTTGTTATTGTAATTACGATTATGGAAAATTTTAACAAATATGTATTGCCCAGTGCCCAAAACAATTTGTAAAATTTTTTTGTGGGGAGCATTGGGGCTATGTAAGTAGGCTGTTTAGGTTCTTATATTGGTAACGCCGCCGCCACATAGCGCTCTCTGTATGAAAATCACTGGCTGTGCTGTGTGCAGTCTGTGGCTAGTTTGCATTGTTGTCTGCCATTGTAGTGTTGGGCAGCGGCAGCTGGATGTGAACAGCGCGTAGCGTTGCGCAGTTGGAGGTGAGCCGCCAGCAGTGGTGGATGTGGGGAGAGAGATGGCGGAGTTTTGTAATTTGTCATGAACTGCTATATATATTATGACTTTTGATGATACTAAGGTAAATACATTGTTTGTTCTCTATTAATATCTTTCATTTGCTAACTATCCCTATCAGTAGTTAGTGCCTTCCGTAGTTTGAATCTTTTATTTAGCTGGCAGTAGTAGCGCTCGCTGTATTGCAGTAGTTCGAGTAATGAAGATTTTTGTGAGGTAAGTGATTTCTGAAAGGTATAGTTTAATGTTAGTCAGGGCCATTCTTTTGTAGGGATTTTTGAAAGTCAGATTGCGTTGCGCTAAAAATATTGTATGTCAGTTTAAGCACAGTCTAGTATAATTGTTCAAAGGGGACGTTTCATACTGCTCTGTAATTCAGAATATATGAGCAATAAATCCTTTCTCACGCATGTATTATTTCTCAAACGTGTGCTATTATCCAGTCATTATTTCTCAAACGTGTGCTATTATCCAGTCAGGTGGGATTATTCGTTTGCAGGTTGGATTCCCAATAAGTACAGTGTGTTTAAAAGACGTGGTTGTACTCATCGAAACGAGAAATATAAGTCGAGTAGCATTGATTCAGAAACGCATACTTTCTGAGATAAGTCCAGTAAACATGGTAGGTCCGGAAATGCATACTTTCTGCGATAAACAGAGGCGTTCAACGTGACGTTCGTTCATGACAATGCACCCTTCCTCCCTCCTCCGTAAGGAATGACGCACTCTTTGAAGTACGCCCGGTTATCGTACCAGTGGGCACGCACTGAATACGCGATCCAGTAGTGTCCGCACATCGTTGATTGGCGTAGCGTAGACCAGTTCCTTCAAATGCCACGTAACAGAAAGGCTAGGGGATGGAGGTATGGGAAACAAGCATGCCAAGATGTGCCTTTCCCCCCTCTCCCGAACAATTCAGCTGTCCTGAAAAGTCAGCGCCAGGTGTTCGCGCACTAACGATTGTGCGCTGGTATGCCATCATGCAAGTACCAAGTTTGTATTCGATGCTGCAGTGGCACAGTCTCCTGCAAGGTAGGCAATACATTAATGAAAAAGTCCAAATAATGCACCCCAGTTAACCTTTTTGGTAGCGCATATGGCCATATTACTCTACCAACAGATATGGCTGCCCATATGTTGATTGAAAATCGGTGTTGATGCGCTCTTTCCTGAGCTGCTTGGGCATTTACATTTGCCCATACACGCTGGTTATGGAAATTGACAACACAATCTCTTGTGCATCCCGCCTTCACAGTAAATAAAATCCTGGATGTGAACAGTGGATCTGCAGCACATTTTTGCAACAGCCATTGACAGAACTGTGGGCTGCCATGATGATCCTGTGGCCTTAGGGCCTGTATGCAGTGTAGATGATGTGGGTATGCAATTGTTTATGAAGTACCCCCAAAGTAAAAGACTGAGACATGCTTCTCTTGCTGTTAATCGTCACACCATGGTCTGAGGGGTTTATTCCACCAAACGTAGCACATGCTCTTCCATGTCAAGCATGTGAACTGTGCGGGGTCTTTCACTGTCAGTCTTCTGAGGTGCAAGTTTACCTGTATCTCTCAGAGGCTGGAAAAGTCTATGGATATTTCTCAGCATTGAGATCAAGGGTTCGCAGCATACATCCATCTGCTAAACCATAGAAGAATACCATATGAACCTTTTCATAGTCGAGTAGTAGAACAAGTTGTAGCGGCACCTCCGTTTAGGATAGGGAAAGATACATTTGTGCAATATTCTGAGCGCAAGTTACAGCAAGGTGCGGACCAGATTGCAGTGAGTTATGCATACCAACAGTTGCGAAGCCGAATAGAGGCCACAAGGCCTTCAAATTGCTGAAAGAGTATACGTTGCGGTTTTACATGTTGCAAATCACAGGTAGAAGAGTCCCACTGCCCAATGTAGCGTGTTATGAGTACGTGACGCGAAGTGGTGCATATGGCAAAATAGTGGTGCAAAGCCGTGTATAAACAGGTGCGGTTTTCTAACGAGATTCATTCAAGTGTGGCAGCTCTCCTGGACGCTGGGGCGTGTCACACCACCAGCTACATGCAGCAGCAGATGAGGCGCCAGGGTTATAGTCCACAGTGGGTCATTGGTTCGACCCTCTGAGGCAGGCACGGGGTCTGTAGCTTGCCAGCGGCGGGCCACTCCATGGCTCACTACTGCGGACAGTCGTCCTGGCTTCCAACCCACGCCGGAGGCATGCCAAGGTGAGAGCCGCAGATTCAGACTCTGGATGGCGGGTGCTTGTTGTTGCCGTGATCTCAGCCATGCAGGCGAGAAGCACAAAGCTGGCTGCCTGCGGCTCACACCGATTGGTGCTGAGTCGGCAGGGACACAGACTGGTGACTCAGCTGCCAGCATCCTGACAACGCTGCAACTCTGCTGGCATGCAAGGCTGACACACAGTGCGTGCACTGGTCACTGAGGCAGCCATTCCTCACCAAGCCATTTCGGAGACAGAGAAGTGGTGTCCTCAGCATTGCGGGACCCAGTGACACAGACTGAGGGGAACATGGCACTGTAGTTGGAAACAATAAACCACTTGGAAAGCTCGGACGAGTCTCAATACGGTGCATTCTACCTCTTCCCGCTACATTTGGTCATCCTGATACATTCGGTGGCAGAAGCTGCCACTGGAAAGTGATGGAAGAGAGAAAATATAAATATACTTCACCATTTGTACATACAACCAGCGCAATAACAGTAAACACACAAGTGGATCTGCGTTTGTAAGAGGTAAAACACCATGATACACATCCAAGGTTGACAGTGCTGTACAATAAGGTACACAAGCAGAGCTAAAACTGAAGTAGATTTAACCGTACAACTGACTGCAGACCACCAAACGGTAGGTAGATTACTGTAAGTAAGACATCATGATACCCTGCTAAGACATTTGACGGAGCGCTGATTAAACGACTGTGCTAATATCTGCAACCAAGCATCGCACAGCCCTGCTTATAAACACGTGATTATCTCGGAAAGGGTGTATTCTGGACTCTTCTTTACTGGACTTATTTTTTTGTTTCGATGAGTATCAGAAACTTTTTTCTTGACATTCTGTGTAAGCTAGAAATGAAATTTATTGCACATCATATGTGATGTAAAATCTCCCAAGGAGTCCAGTAGGGTCTGGTTCTTTCTTCACTCGTTGTTTAGTGTATGTTTGTCTTGCTGTTACACTCAGTAATGCTATAGTAACAGTATCATGGAAAGGGTAAAATGCTACTCATCTTTCCCATAATTGTTCCGATAGCGAAAATCGGAAATCAGTCTACAAATTTAACTGTGAACATCAATTGCCACAGCTGCACTAAAGGGGGAAAATTCAAACCATCAAGAAAGAGTTTTGCGACATAAACGAAAGTAGGTGGGAGTATTATTGCACCTGAAAGATGATGTCTATTCAGATTTCACGCCATTCGCATAATAGTGGAGTCACTATGAGAGAGCAGATCAGGTTTGTTTTAAAAGCTGTAACGGTCATGAGTTACCTTTGAGACTGGACGTGGTGAGTTGACGATACAAATCTAGTACTTCCAGGACTGCTCTGAGCCAGGAGCCCTGTAGCATGAATTCCACTGACCCCAAATTAAATCCATTTGCTACGTCAGTCGTGTCAAGCGAGAGCTCATTGGAGGGTAGGGTAGAGATCAGTTGTGTTTTATGACGAAAGCTGGTTCTGCCTCGGTACCAGTGATGGGCCGCGTGTTGATTAGAGGGAGGCCTGTTGAGGGCATGCAATCAACCCGTTTGCCTGCTAGACACACTGGACCTCCATCTGGAGTTATGGTCTAGGGTTTGGTTTCGTATGAGAGCAGAACCACTGACTGCAGATTTGTACGTCAGTCTAGTGATTCGACCTGTTTTGCTGCCATTCATGTACAGCGTTACAGCAGGTGCTTTGTGACTGGATAACGCTCGCCCACGTACAACTGCTGTAACCAAACGTGGTCTACCGAGTGTCGACAAGTTGCGTCTGCCTGCTGTATCAGCAGATGTTTCTCAGTAAGGTACGTCATCGGAGAACAACCCCCGGGTCATCTACAAACAACACTGATGCATGGAACTCGATAACACAAACTGACATCCGGTACCTGTGCAACACATTGCGTGCAGGTTTGCTTGCTTGCATTCAATATTCTGGCGATTACACAGGTTATTAATGTAGCAGAATTTCACATTTGCAGTGACTTAACTCGCGATTGTATTAACCTGTGATCTTGCAATTTTAATCACTTAAATGTGTTATCAAGACAAATGTATTCCTCAAGTTTCATTATTTTACATTAATTCCTTTTCATTGTTAGGATTTTTGTTCTCGTCAATGTATATTGAATATAACCACAGTACAGAAAATGAAAACATTGAATATAAAAAGTGTGGATTAATATTTAAATACAGTGAATGTAAAAACACTGTATGTAAAAATATTATACAAAAATGTAAAAATCATTGAGTGAAAAATCACTACAAAAATTAAAATTGGTTTTCAACTTAGGCCACTTCTTGTTTTACTTTTCTCCGTTTCCTCATTTAAGTATTATTTGCGATTCATACAAGAAAGGTAAACATGAAATTAGCGAGTTGAAGTGAATCGTGACTCTTAACAGTCTGGTTGTGATTGAGTTTTCAGACATCTCTTCTCGCTGAGACGAAAGGAGATACATCTTCATCCTTAACTTGCGCCCAGGCTCCTCAAGTTCTCTCTCTCCTACTCTCCTAACAACTGGCTGCGCAGACGTCCATAGCACGTTTCTTCAGCAGTGTGTTACGCATGATTAAGATCGAGGCCAGAATGAGGGCAAGAGGAAAACGGAGATACCTGCAAGAAGATCAAAGCTCAACGGATGTGGAAACTGATCCCAAATAATAGGCCTTTGTGAAAGACGAACAAGAGCAAATTGTTGATGAAAATAAATGTGGATAAACACAGAGAAAAACAGGATAGTTCTTTTGCTATCCAACTGTAGAAAACTTTCATCTCTGAAGCAAACAGCGTTCGTGGGTATGGCTAACATATGAACATTTTTTGCCGGCCTTTGTGGACAAGCAGTTCTAGCCGCTTCAGTCCGGAACTGCGTGACTGCTACGGTCGCAGGTTCGAATCCTGCCTCGGGCATGGATGTGTGCGATGTCCTTAGGTTAGTTAGGTTTCAGCAGATCTAAGTTGTAGGGAACTGATGATCGCTGCGCGGGATTAGCCGAGCGCTCTAAGACGCTGGAGTTATAGACTGTGCGGCTGGTCCCGGCGGTGGTTCGAGTCCTCCCTCGGGCTTGGGTGTGTATGTTTGTCCTTAGGATAATTTAGGTTAAGTAGTGTGTAAACTTAGGGACTGATGACCTTAGCAGTTAAGTCCCATAAGATTTCACACATTTGAACATTTGACGAATGACGTCAGACGTTAAGTCCCATAGTGCTCAGAGTCATTTGAAACTTTATGAGCATTATGGGAGTCTAGTCGGGGAGTTATCGCTTGATATTTGTTTAGCTTGATATATTCTATTTGTTATTGCTCGCTTTTTTTGTTAGACCTGAGGAGTGTGATTAGTCACTGGAAGCATCAACTGGGCCCAAATATTTTGCTATCGAGATGGAAAAAATTAAACACATGTTACGAGATTTTAAAGTCCAGAAGACAGGAAAGATGGTTTGACATATGTTGCCACAGCAGACGTCACATTCGAGTAAGTAGTGGATGACGGCAAGTTGCAGGTCACGCAACAAAAGCTAAAATTAAAAATGAAATTTGCATTTTCACCAACACCTTTCATGGTACACAGTTTGCCTCTTTTCGAAGTGCTCTGATGTATGAATTTCTATAGGTGGCCGCCTTTGTCAAACCATCTCATTTACTCCGAAACGAACCTACGTCAATTTGCTTCTTTTTACAGTGACGTCACGTGCTACGTGCACCGTGCGGCTAGGAGCTGTTGCTAGTCACTGGCGAAATAAAATAAACATCTGTGGCGCTGTACGATCTAAGCAGCTGTAGTGTTTGACGTACAGTCCTCTGCTGGTGGGCGGAATTACGCAAACGCTGTTGAGCAAATATACCTTTTTCTTGTGAAAATGTCTTTGATCATAGTGGGACTGGGAGCCTACAAAGGAAGAGAACATGTGGGCGGTTGGGTGTACAGAGCAGGAGTGGTGACATGCCTCTGAATCTGTACAAGAGGAAAGTAGTTTTGCCTTAAAAGGTCGCTGAGTGCTTCCTCACTATAGTCACACAGTTTATATGAAAAAGTGAATATACGCCTCTTAGTACTTTGGCTGTGCCGCTTTTTAAATCAGTACTTGGTTTTACTCTACTCGACAAAATTCCAAGTTCCGTTATACATAGTTTGTGGAAAATTTCATGCATGATATATTTCATTCGTTTATTGAAGCTAAGAAACTGAAAAAATATTCATTATTCCACATGGGTAAAGGGCCTGTTTCATTGTAGGGCTATTGTAATTATACGACCTGTACCCACTTGAATTTATTCACACGTCATTTCCAGGTAGAGAGCCACCTCTTAGCAGTGAATATTTCTAGCAGCCCAAAATTTTTGATCAGAAATGTTTGTGAGACAGGTGTTTGTGAAATGCGTATTTTTCAGAACAAGCGACCGCCTGTCGCATAGAGGTTGGTGCTGCAACATTGAAATATAATGCATAATCATCTGTGAGGCTTCCATGGTAGAGTTATAAACTGTTTACACCGTGTGACCGGTTGCCTAGGAAGGAGATTTACTCATTGAAGGACATAGCAGAGAGGCATTTAACGATAGCGGAACAGAAGGAAATGTTTTTAATGCGGAACGAATTTAAAGAGAAACGTTTCGCAAGATGCTCAATAAATCTACCGTTGTAGGTACCTTATCTGAAATTGTGTTGTTGAAGTGCCAGACTGTTGATAGAATTCTAAGGATAGTCATTCGATTAAGTAAAACGTTAAAGACCTCCACGTCTTTTCCTTAACGGAAATGCGCTCCCAGTGATGTGTGAACATTTAGGTACAAGACTGAAATGCTATATCCTTCTATTCATAATTGCTTCACCGGCGAAGATCCTACTACGGTTCCCCCTATCGATCGCCGAACGAAAATCAAGAAACAACGTAGAAAGTGAAAGCAGAGCAGTAAATCAACTGAAATCGGCAAACAGACAATTTAAGATCACGTTTCACGCTCGCACACTAGGAAAATTTTCCAGGCTGAAAATCTTCTCCGCATAAATCGATATGTTTTCGTGTGAAACAGAGCTCGTCATATTTGTCTGAGAGAGTCAAAGGTCTTTCCATGCCGGCGGCCAGATTTATACCACGAACGTACGGAATATTTGACTACCTTTGTGAATTACCTGCAAACTTTTTAGCAAATAACAGGATGCCATTCTTAACTGAGAGAAATAATTTGACTGGAAATTAACTTCTAACGTACTCCGTAAGGGTGTTGGCGGAAGATGCTGTTGTGTACACTTATACACAAATCTCAACGCTAGTTGTAGCGAAACGTAAGAGGTGGTGCAGGAGATCTACGCCTCCTACAGCAATCGAAAGTTGACCCTCAACATAAAAAAATGTAATGTACTGCACATACACAGATTGAAAGACACATTATTGTTTGACTATACGATTGAGAAACAATAACTGTAAACAGTGCCTTCCACTAAATACCTGTGAGCATGCGTACTTAACGATTTGAAGTGTAACGACCACATAAAACAAGCACATTTACATCTACTTGGTTACTCTGCTATTTACAATTAAGTGCCGGGAAGAGGCTTCATCGAACCACCACTAAACTAATTCTCGAAAAGCGTGCGGAGGAAACAAACCCTTAAATCCTTCAGTGCGAGGTCTGGATTCATTTCTTTATTATGATGATCATTTCTTCTTGTGTAGATGAGAGGCAACAAAATATTTTTACACTCTGAGGAGAAAATTGGTGATTAAAATTTCATGAGAAATTCATGCCACAGGGAAATACGCATTTGTTTTAAATGATTATCACCCCAGTTCGGCGAACAAACAGCAAGAAATGCAGGTACCAGAATGAGATTCAATTGAAGAATTTCGGGAAGTGTAATTCAGTCATTTGGGTGGTACCTTACTAAACATTAATTCGACTGTTACTTGCGAATCGTGTTGTCAGTCTGTGAGCCATATCAAGCAAGAGTGCTAAAGCAAGTCTAGAAGATTCAAAGAAGAGCGGCACGTCTCAACACAAGTTCATTTAGTAAGCGTGGAAGTACCACGCAGATGTTCTTTCAATTCCAGTGGCAGACACTACTGGAGAGGCGATCTACTTCGTTGTGTGATCTAGTGTTAAATTCAAAACGCGTTCACCCTGTTGAGAGGTCAATATTTTGCCTCTATAACCATATGGGATTGTGTTTTCTTCTTTATGCAAAACACTTTTGTTGTTTATTTATTTCCAAACTAGTTTCAGCGACAAATATGTATATCATCAGTGGGTTCTTTGATTCTAACACATGCAGAAAGAGCATACCCCTAAAACGTTGTATTACAGTATTACCTGTGCACGGTTTGGTTCCAAATATTGTTTTCTGTGAATAATTTCTTAATACCTTATTCGTTATTTACTATACGTCTTAGCAGGGTTTTAGTCAGTTGCTGCAGTTTCCGGCATATTTTGTGTAGTTTTTTTTTTTTTTTTTTTTTTTTTTTTTTTTTTTTTTTTTTGTGGCCGTTCCTGCTCGGCATACATTATGTCACCTGCAACTATATGCGTGGCTATTAGTAAACAAATACAAAATCGTAAACTTAGTATGAGAGCGTTATATAATTGGGATTGTGGTAGTGTTGCTGTGCACTGGGTTGTTACTTAGTTTGTCATGTACTCACGTTCGTTGGACAGCTTGCAGCTGCTTTCAGACACAGCAAACATAAATTTCGCACTTTGATCATAATCCAAAGCATTACACGATCTTGCTGCTTCCGTGTGTCGCGAAAAATGAATAACATATTGCGAAAAAGGAATGACAATTGTAGCGGGAGCTAGGCGACTCCTGTTCCTTAGTTATGTCTGTGTGTGGTTTTGTATGTGTGTGTGTTTTCCTGCTCTGTGTCATGTGTCTCAGAGCGCTAAAGAGTGTGTTGTTGCGAAGTGTTGTGTTTTCGTTCTATTACATATTTTCCCTTCCAGTGTAGCCTTTTGCATCTAATAATTTTCTTGTGTCGTTAGTTTTCGGTATGAACTGCTGTTGTGTTTTGGATATGTAAGCACTTTCGGTATTAGTGGGGTTGTGGTTTTTGTTCATTAGGTGTTCTGCGAGAGTGGAATATGTGCTGTCAGTCTGTAGAGCTCATATAAGCTCTGTATACCTTGTTCTGAAATTTCTATTTTTTGTCCTATGTATCGGGCTAGACAGGAGTTACATCCGAGCTGGTGTATTCCAGTATTGCTGAATTTGTCTGAAGTTCTTTTGCCTGACCATAGCCTTTGTTAACTGGATTGTTGGTTCTTATAGTTACTGGAATACACAATCCAATGTAATTTCTATGCAAAGATAGACTAGTGGAAGAATTTCGAGATGAAATTTTTATATTGATTTCTCCTACAAAGATCTTGGGAAAGAAGCAAGACGATCCCATCACGTGGCGGCATACGAACAATCGTTCTTCAGGCAGTCAATTCACGACTGGAACAGGAAAAGGCGTAAGAGAAAAAAATGTCTCTGAGCACAATGGGGCTTTACTTCTAAGGTCATCAGTCCCCTAGAACTTAGAACTACTTAAACCTAACTAACCTAAGTACATCACCACATCCATGCCCGAGGCAAGATTCGAACATGCGACCGTAGCGATCGCGCGGTTCCAGGCCGTAGCCCCTAGAAGCGCTCGGCCACCCCGGCCGGCGGTGTAAGAAACTGTCGTGCACAAAGTGCTCTGTGCCGAGCACGAGAAAGTGACTTACACAGAATGGATGTAGATGTAGAGTCAACATACAGCTGTATATGACTACCAACAAAAACGCCATGTATTCAGGATTCCTACAATATCAGGGCTTAGATTCTGAAAACACAACCTTCAGCGTTGGTGGCAATAGACTTCTGGTATAAAGTGTCACACTCATTTTACTAACACCCTTGTCAAAGAGGGCGGAAGAGCGGTCAGATGTCCATGGCACATTACCACTTGAATGGTAAACTGACTCGAATGGCTGAAGGTATAGTAAGCATTAATAGAATGAGCATGCATAATGCAGTGCAAATCAGTACTGTGAAGACACGTAATTTCTAACGACACGAAGCGAGGTCTACACTTGATAGAGCATCATGAAGGTCTGTTAACTGACCAAATACTCCGGGTTTGTCCCCTTATAGGATCTCCAGGAAGGCGCTAGGAGAAAATGATTACCAAGAATTGAATATCATTTCACGAGACGAATCGTTGACCTTCCCGAACCTGAATATATAGAAAGGGATGTAGAGGGTCCAAAAAGATACAGCAGCAGTCATGGAAGTACAATGGAGTGAAGATTAGAATTTTTGGCCAGACGAGTATTAAGTGACTCAATAGCAGTGGAAAATTATGTAATGAGAATAGGATTAATAATGAAGAGTGTCGTAGTAATGGGATAGACGATACCTCTAGGTGTTGGACGGGAGGATTCTCACTAGCTTACTTAGAAACTTAGAGACTTAGAGAAATAAAATAGCTCTCACTCACGAAACAAAATCTCTGTGGGTAACAACCGTTGCTGTAATTGGAAGCTTTCTCCAAGTGAGGTTAAATCAAATATGGAAAAATGTTCTGGGAGAAAAACACCTCCGTCCTGCCCAAGAAAAAAGGTAAAAACTTCATCTGATTGGTGAGTAACCATCTAGAAGGTAGCAACGCGTTTGCAATCACCAAAATGCACACAAGCACACAAAAAGAAATAAAACAAATAAATTTAATAGCAACTCACTACTCAAGTCCGGAAAACTCCACAATTTCATAGGTGAATTAAATTAAAAAACAAATGAGAAACACGATAAACGTTCGATTCGAATCACAAGAATACAGATTATGCAATCGAAAATCAGGGCAGAGAATAATAAAATGATGTCCCCTACTGGGAAATATATTTAAAGTCAATATAAAAGTAATAGATTCAATAATTTATTTTCGACCAATATCACCAAGAACAACAACTCTAACTTTTCAAAGAAGGATTACGAAATTCTCATGCTCTTACAAACGAGAAAAAAATTTTCTAAGAAAAAGAAGTAAAACTTATATAAATTCTGGGAGGGTGCCGAACAGACTGTGAAAAGAATAAAGGAAAGGAACGCAAAAGTCCTATTGAGAGCATTCAATGCTCCTTTGGGAAAATAAAGAAAATGGGAAGATATAATTGGAAAAGTGAGCACACGTAACTTCACAAACAGGAATGGTGAAAGACTTGTAAACTCTGTAGAGAACATTACATTATGCCTAAATCAACATACTTCCAGATGAAGCCAAATAAGCAGAAGGCTTGGAATCATCCAGAGTGGAGGAAGGGAGTGTGGCGGCTACACTATGTTTGTGTAGACAAAAATTTTCGTAAGGAAATCTATAACGTTAAAGTATTGAGAAGAGTAGACGTAGGCTGAATCAGGCCGCTATGTAATTAAAATTAAAATCAAATTCGCTCTGGTAAAGGAATAGAATGCATAAACATATTAAAACAAAAAGGCAGTATCATACACATTAGCTAGTAAGAAATGAAACATACGAACAATTGTCACAAACTAATAAAATAACAGGAAACCTAGAAGAACTGGTACCAAATATCAAAAAACATCGGAGAATTTTGCTCAAAAGGAGGCCACGAAATAAATTTGGGTGATGGAAACAATAATGTGACAAATTCCATGAAGAAAGACGTCAAGCACAGTTAAAGTTTCAGAACACAAGACAGAAGAAAACGCCAACAGCCTCAACAATAAAAGGAAAAAATTCACCCACAACATTAGCAGAATCAGAAGAGGATTCCAAAACACGTGAAAAACTCTTTAGACGATAATTACCACAAAATATATTCCATAAACTACTACAAATTTTCGAGGATACAACTACTACAGTATTAGCGCCCTTTGCTAATACTCAAAGGTGGGAGGTACGGCACACTGTAACAAAGAAAATGTTGAAATCATGGCGTAAGGATTTAATAATGTTTTGAAATGCGAAGAAAAGGAACTCTTACAAATGAATGTAGATAGCCTGATAACACCTACACCTCCATCTTTCGAAGCGGTAGAAAAGCTCTCTAAGGACAAAAACCTTATAAGAGATATGCGGAAGATCAGATTTCTGGTGAAATTCTCAAATATTAAAGTGACACAGTGGCTTGTTACACACGACTCTAACAAACATTTCGTTAACAGAACAATATTCCAGATAAAGGTCCACGAGCGACATCCACCTACTACACAAGAGGGAGATAAGAGAAACACAGGCACTGTCTTTTCGAGACAGCAAATGCAAGATTTTAACCAAGATTCTACATGTATGATCAAGAAAATACTAGAACAGAAGTTAGGGGAATACTCTCGAGTTTTCATACCATGGAGAAAGAGCGTGGGGCAGATCATTGGCATAAAATTAATTATGGCATATTATAGGAAACGGAACAATCCTCTGGCAATAACATTCGTGGATATTAAGAATGCAAATGTCTGTCTCAACAGACACTCAATATAAAAAATTTTGAGGAATCTAGGCTTTCATCAAAAATAATGTAACTAATAGAACTTGCTATAAACAACATCAATTCGAAGGTGAAAATTAGAGGAGAAATTCTTCACAAGAACAGGCTTAAGACAAGGTTACTGCCTATTACCATTACTTTTCAACTGTGCACACATTATATATATATATATATATATATATATATATATATATATATATATTGTTGTGGCCTTCAGTCCTGAGACTGGTTTGATGCAACTCTCCATGCCACTCTATCCAGTGCAAGCTCCTTCATCTCCCAGTACCTACTGCAACCAACATCCTTCTGAATCTGCTTAGTGTATCCATCTCTTGGTCTCCCTCTACGATATTGACCCTCCACGCTGCCCTCCAATGCTAAATTTGTGATCCCTTGATGCCTCAGAACATGTCCTACCAACCGATCCCTTCTTCTAGTCAAGTAGTGTCACAGACTTCTCTTCTCCCCAATCCTATTCAATACCTCCTCATTAGTTACGTGATCTACCCACCTAATTTTCTACATTCTTCTGTAGCACCACATTTCAAAAGCTTCTATTCTCTTCTTGTCCAAACTATTTATCGTCCATGTTTCACTTCCATACATGGCTTCACTCCATACAAATACTTTCAGAAACGACTTCCTGACACTTAAATCTATATTCGATGTTAACAAATTTCTCTTCTTCAGAAACCCTTTCCCTGCCATTGCCAGTTTACATTTTATATCCTCTCTTCCTCGCTCATCATCAGTTATTTTGCTCCCCAAATAGCAAAACTCCTATACTACTTTAAGTGTCTCATTTCCTAATCTAATTCCCTCAGCATCACCCGACTTAATTCGACTACTTACCATTAACCTGCTTTTGCTTTTGCTTATGTTCATCATATATCCCCCTTTCAAGACACTGTCCATTCCGTTCAACTGCTCTTCTAAGTCCTTTGCCGTCTCTGACTGAATTACAATGTCATCGGCGAACCTCATAGTTTTTATTTCTTCTCCCTGGATTTTAATACCTACTCCAAATTCTTCTTTTGTTTCCTTTACTGCTTGCTCAATATACAGATTGAATAACATTGGGGAGAGGCTACAACCCTGTCTCACTCAATTCCCAACCACTGCTTCCCTTTCATGCCCCTCGACTCATATAACTGCCATCTGGTTTCTGTACAAATTGTAAATAGCCTTTCGCTCCCTGTATTTTACCCCTGCCACCTTTAGAATTTGAAAGTGTGTATTCCAGTCAACATTGTCAAAAGCTTTCTCTAAGTCTACAAATGCTAGAAACGTAGGTTTGCCTTTCCTTAATCTTTCTTCTAAGATAAGTCGTAGGGTCAATATTACCTCACGAGTTCCAACATTTCTACGGAATCCCAACTGATCTTCCCCGAGGTCGGCTTCTACAAGTTTTTCCATTCGTCTGCAAAAAATTCGCGTTAGTATTTTGCAGCTGTGGCTTATTAAACTGATAGTTCGGTAATTTTCACATCTGTCAACACCTGCTTTCTTTGGAATTGGAATTATTAAATTCTTCTTGAAGTCTGACGGTATTTTGCCTGTCTCATACATCTTGCTCACCAGATGGTAGGGTTTTGTCAGGACTGGCTCTCCCAAGGCCGTCAATAATTCTAATGTAATGTTGCCTACTCCCGGGGCCTTGTTTCGACTCAGGTCTTTCAGTGCTCTGTCAAACTCTTCACGCAGTATCGTATCTCCCATTTCATCTTCATCTACATCGTCTTCCATTTCCATAGTATTGTCGTCAAGTACATCGCCCTTGTATAGACCCTCTATATACTCCTTCCACCTTTCTGCTTTCCCTTCTTCGCTGAGAACTGGGTTTACATCTGAGCTCCTGATATTCATACAAGTTGCTCTCTTTTCTGTAAAGGTTTCTTTAATTTTCCTGTAGGCAGTATCTATCCTACCCCTAGTGAGGTAAGCCTCTACATCCATACATTTGTCCTCCAGCAATGCCTGCTTAGCCATTTTGCACTTCCTGTCGATCTCATTTTTGAGACGTTTGTATTCCTTTTTGCCTGCTTCATTCACTGAATTTTTGTATTTTCTCCTTTCATCAATTAAATTCAATATTTCTTCTGTTACCCAAAGATTTTTACTAGCTCTCGTCTTTTTACCTACTTGACCCTGTGCTGCCTTCACTACTTCACCCCTCAGAGCTACCCATTCTTCTTCTACCTTATTTCTTTGACCCATTCCTGTCAATTGTCCCCTTATGCTCTCCCTGAAACTCTGTCCAACCTCTGCTTTAGTCAGTTTATCCAGGTCCCATCATCTTAAATTCCCACCTTTTTGCAGTTTCTTCAGTTTTAATCTACAGTTCATAACCAGTAGAATGTGGTCAGAGTCCACATCTGACCCTGCAAATGTCTCACAATTTAAAACCTGGTTCCTAAATCTCTGTCTTACCATTATATAATCTATCTGATACCTTATAGTATCTCCAGGATTCTTCCATGTATACAACCTAATTTTATGATTCTTGAACCAAGTGTTAGCTATGATTAAGTTATGCTCTGCACAAAATTCTGCCAGACAGCTTCTACTTTCATTCCTTACCCCCAATCCATATTCACCTGCTATGTTTGCTTCTCTCCCTTTTCCTACACTCGAATTCCAGTCACCCATGACTATTAAATTTTCGTCTCCCTTCACTACCTCAATAATTTCTTTCATCTCATCATACGTATCTTCAATTTCTTCGTCATCTGCCGAGCTAGTTGGCATATAAACTTGTACTACTGTAGTAGGCATGGGCTTCGTGTCTATGTTGGCCACAACAATACGTTCACTATGCTGTTTGTAGTAGCTTACCCGCACTCCTATGTATTTATTCATTATTAAACCTACTCCTGCATTACCCCTATTTGATTTCGTATTTATAACCCTGTATTACCCTGACCAGAAGTCTTGTTCCTCCTGCCACCGAAATTCACTAATTCCCACTATATCTAACTTTCACCTAACCATTTCCCTTTTTAAATTTTCTAACCTACCTGCCCAATTAAAGGATCTGACATTCCACGCTCCGATCCGTAGAACGCCAGTTTTCTTTCTCCTGATAACGACGTCCTCTTGAGTAGTCCCCGCCCAGACATCCGAATGGGACTATTTTACCTACGGAATATTTTATCCAAGAGGACGCCATCATCATTTAACCATACAGTAAAGCTGCATGCCCTCGGGAAAAATTACGGCTGTAGTTTCCCCTTGCTTTTAGCCGTTCGCAGTACCAGCACAGCAAGGTCGTTTTGGTTAGTGTTACAAGGCCAGCTCAGTCAATCATCCAGACTGTTGCCCCTGCAACTACTGAAAAGGCTGCTGCCCCTCTTCAGGAACCATACGTTCGTCTGGACCCTCAACAGATACCCCTCCGTCGTGGTTGCACCTACGGTACGGCTATTATATATATATATATATATATATATATATATATATATATATATATATATATATATATATATATATATATAATATATATAATAGTACAAGGATAACTCAAAGAACGTACGAACTGGAAGTGCAGAAAACGATATGAGTTTACACTGTTTTGGATTTGCTGATCATATTGCTCTTCTAGGACACAATGTGTAAGTAGGGTGTTTAGACAATTTTGGTAAACATTTTTGGAATTCAGTGACCAATTAATTGTTATATTTAGATTAAAGTTCAGTCTTGATCACGTTATGTCTGTTTTAATGAGTAACCGGTTTCGGTTTTTTTCCTATAAAACCATCATCAGACCCATTGGCTCCTTTGGGTTGGTAGGTGGAGCTCTCCTTGCTGCTGATCAGTTGACTGCACAGCAGCAAGGAGAGCTCCACCTACCAACCCAAAGGAGCCAATGGGTCTGATGATGGTTTTATAGGAAAAAAACCGAAACCGGTTACTCATTAAAACAGACATAACGTGATCAAGACTGAACTTTAATCTAAATATAGGGTGTTTAGGTTTTTATGTTGGTAACTCTCCGTATGAAAATCACTGACTGTGCTGTGTGCAGTCTGAGGTTGGTCGGCATTGTTCCAATAGTCGCTATTGTAGCGTTGGGCAGTTGGATGTTAAGAGCACGTAGGGTTGCGCAGTTGGAGGAGAGCCACCAGCAGTGGTGGATGTGGGGAGAGATATGGCGGAGTTTTGAGAGCGGATGATCTGCACGTGTGTCCATCAGAGACAGTAAATTTGTAAGACTGGATGTCATGAACTGATATATATATATATATATATATATATATATATATATATATATATATATATTATGACTTTTTGAACACTATTAAGGTAAATAAGTTGTTTGTTCTTTATCAAAATCTTTTATTTGCTAACTACGCCTATCAGTAGTTAGTGCCTTCAGTAGTTTGAATCTGTTATTTATCTGGCAGTAGTGGCGCTCGCTGTATTGCAGTAGTTCGAGTAACGAAGACTTTTGTGAGGTAAGTGATTTGTGAAAGGTATAGTTAAATACTAGTCAGGGCCATTCTTTTGTAGGGATTATTGAAAGTCAGAATGCGTTGCGCTAAAAATATTGTGTGTCAGTTTAGTGATGATCAGAATAGGTAAAGAGCGAAATGTCTGAGTACGTTCAGTTCTGCTCAGCTGTTTGAAAAGCAAATAATGTAAGAGGTTTATCAGCACAGTCATTCATAAATTTTTGTAAGGGGACGTTTCAAATCTTCAAGATACCAGATAAGGTAAATAGCTAAATAGCTACAAGGAATAGCACACAATGTCGGTCATGGTATATCACTACAAAAGTTGAGGTATACTAACTGATTCACCACTTATAAACAAAATTAGAATACAAGAACAGGAAATAAAAATCGTTGATAACTTTAAATATTTAGGAGAACTCATAACATACAATCTAAATGAGATAACAACTAGACAAAATGATTAAAAGGCTGAGCAAACAAATGACATTATGGAAGCTAAATACGCCAAAGAAAGCCTATCCATTCTACAATATTAAAATATCATAGAAGCTACACAAACAAAGTAACATGGTAGCTGAAACCATCCGCAACACAATTAATGCTACAGAAATCGGCAAAATACGAAAGACAGAAATGAGAATAGTTAGGACATACATAAATAAAGCATATGACGTAAATGGGCATTGGAGAATAACTTCAAATGAAACAGTATACTCGAAAATAGAACTGGTAATGTACACAATCAGGCAGAAACGCATCTTATTCTTCCGATATCGTATGAGAACAGCTGCAGACATAGTTCGTAAGAAAATAAAAGGAAATTTGTGGAATAGTAAGAGAAACATTAAATGGGTCACAGAAATTAAGGAAACTATAATAGAAGTCCATATTACAGTCGATGGCCCAAAAAACAAAACAGAGAAAACCAAAATACTGCAAAATACTGAAACACACAAACACACACACACACACACACACACACACAAACGCACCAAACTACAAAAAAATATCAATAAAATGACTATAGGAGGAGTGAACTCAGACCAAAGAAGTAAGAGGCTGTGTGAAAGACTGGACAAAATTGGAGAAACAGGAGAGCAAAACATCATTTATATAATAATAGCTTGTAACACTATTTGTATGATCTCTGTACTATTAAGCTGTGTTACTAAATTGTTATTGAACTAAAATGTATTACTGAATATAAAAAAAAAACTTTCATGGTCCAATAAAGGCCATAAAATAAGAAAAATAATGAATAGCAAGTTATGGCGAATATTGTGTCACTCTCAGCATTTCAGTGACAGGATTAAACTTACTAGAAACAGAAAACCAAATTAACAACAATAGTTCAGATATAAATGTCGACATCACAGGCGGAAGATACACAGACACAGTATAGAAGAGTCTGAACGGATAGTTCAGTATTTAAGAGATAACAAACAGCTAATAATCTTGGGTAACTGGCAAGTTACATTAGGAAATGGAATAAAAACAGAGTTAAGGGCGAATAAGAGATCACTGGTAGAAGAAGAGAGGAAAAGGCTATTTAAGTTCTGCTACTAATTTGAACAATTAATACTCCTTTCATCTCGTGGAAAGTACTCCCGCCAGTAGCAATGGGCGTACTTTCAAACTGCGAACTACTCTCCCCACTTTTACTTCTTCTGACTTTATTTCAGCTAATCGGACGTTTTGTGCCCGCTCCTGAAGCCTAAAATTTACTCGCGTACATCATGAAAGCACCAAGGACCTTTCATGTGATCAGCAAATGCGACTCTCTTTCAATTGCACCTCCAGACAGTTTGTATCCACCTGGAAATGCCCAAACGCTATTTTCTAAAGAATTTCACAGACGCAGACAGCGCTCGGCCGTTACCTGCTCCCTTCGATGTATACCCTGGTTCGTTCATTGTCTCCATCGGTGTGGATCATCGACTCCTGTCAGAAGTCCTCTATTGTATGCGGGCCATGGGTGTGCAACTCGAGTCTCTCTAAAACTAAAGCATTTCTTCCAGCAGTTTTTATCACCTTTTGCTCACTGACATGCAGGATTTGGGTTTGGTGTGTTAATACTGTCGAATCGAGTGTCATACTTTTTTGGATTACATACTGTAAATTTTGATAGGCAAATCTGCTCACTGTCACTAGTTGCGATACATAAAACCTCATGTAAGGTGTGAAATTATCAATCATTCAGGCTGCCACCTTACAACCAGATGGTTTTTTTTATGTTGTGACAGATATTCCGAAATCAGATATTGGATTTTATAGAGTGCTCGTGATCAGCTGAAGATTCAAATGTCAATTGTGTTAAGACAGAATGGAGGCTGAAGTCAGAATTATGACTTTGTGAAATGGTGGGATGCTGAAGAACTGAAGAATGATAAGATGTATTTGACATTCGTTGAGGCTGTACATACAGCGATGAGGAATACCGTAACATACAGCAGAGTTCATGGGAAAGAACAGCCGTAAAATGGGCCATTACAGAAGTTGAACAAATGCCAGTAGAAGAAGGGTAACTGCGGAGAAGACTTGAGTAAGAGAAGAAATAGTTCAGCTATTCGAGCAATGGAAGTCAAGATTAAAATCAATAAACGTTCACGGAAGCTAACGCCAAATGGCTGCAGGAAAAGTGCTACCTTGAAATCAAAACAACACACAGGGCAGGGGAAGGGGCTGGGGGAGGCAGAGGAAGTGGACTGTAACTGCCAACGTGACGACCCTAAGAAAAAGGTGACTAATGCCTAAAATTTATCTTAATTCAGGGAATAAATATCTAATAACGAACATCTGGAGAAGAGTATTCTACGGAAGTGAGTGATAAAGAGTGGAATATCAGGAAAGCAACCGAAGCACTTGAGATATTGTGTTCCAGAAGGTTGCTAAAAATCAAGTGGACCGATAACAAAAATGAGGAAATCCTCCGCGTATTTGACGTTCTTCACGTGACACTGAAGACTGCAGAAAGCCAGAGTTTTCGATTCTCCTCCTGACACATATTTTCTATCAGCATTTTACATGATTCAAAAATGCAAGCAGAAAGGTTGCAGGTTTTATATACATCTTTATACTGCAGATGCAGCAAAGGTAGTATAGTAATTGATCTAGGAGCTACTGGAAAAACCTGAGAAGTATACTGATTTCGAGGTGATAAGAATAATACTGCTGCTTTCGCGAAACGTATCGTGGCTCTGATTTCCGTCTATTTAAACACATTTCACATGTGGGTAAAGCAGTTGCTTTTCTCTTCCGTGTAGCAAAAGACATATCCTCAGTCACAGGGGCATCCAGACAATTATATCGAACTGAATTGATTCAGGAATTAATGAAGTGATTTTAGTTTCTCTATGTATTAGAAGCAATTACTAAGTTATGTCACTTAATGTAGCTACTTGTTAAAATCCGACTTGTTTTGTACGTACTGTACAATTTTAATCTCTACAGTACAAGAATGACAGGTGTTTTCTTTATATGTGTAGCCCATATAGTAATTCGGCATGAACTATACACCGACTTTAAATATCGCGAAAGACTGAAATCGTGTATTTTACACCGCTCTTGTCCTTTTCATAGGTCTATCGCTTGACCAAGACCCAATTCATTTCTATGACCTATGTGTACCCCGCCACACACAAATAATATGTGTGGTTATGTAAAATGACGGCTAAATTTTGTTTAACGATGGATGAACAATTACTTAGGCCTGCTTGACAGAAGTGCCATTTGGAATTGTTTTCGAAGATGGTGTCAGCTAACAAATGAGATTAACTGCTTAAAGATTACAATGTTTCATAATATCAACTGTAATCAACAATTAAATAATTTTGCTGTCAAAGACAGTAGAATATTCATTAAATAAATACACAAGTTTGATAAAATATGAGTCATTCATGCTGCATTCAGCTGCTGTGTTATTGTGGAGAGCAGGATGTTCTGAAAGATTTTTTCACATTGAAA
Source organism: Schistocerca serialis cubense (assembly GCF_023864345.2). Classification (NCBI taxonomy): domain Eukaryota; kingdom Metazoa; phylum Arthropoda; class Insecta; order Orthoptera; family Acrididae; genus Schistocerca; species Schistocerca serialis. Next base: position 68,736,564 of record NC_064644.1, read on the forward strand.
AAGTTATAATGTATATAAACAAAACAGTTGCAGATGTGTAGCTTTCAAGAAGAATAGCTACAGGTGTATGCTATCATCTTAGATGTTATCAGTTTCAGGTTTACTGTGAACATATTCAGTCATTGTAAATTATTAACTTTTGTTATTTGTAATATATGGAAAATATTATTGTTTCACAGGAAACACCATGAGGGAATCAAAGAAAACTGGGAGTGAACTCTATAGATGTAGCAGCCAGGACGAACAGGCTTAGATGGTGGGGTCATGTTACACGCATGGTAGAAGCAAGGTTACCTAAGAGACTCATGGGTTCAGCAGTAGAGGGTAGGAGAAGTCAGGATAGACCAAGGAGAAGGTACCTGGATTCGGTTAAGAATGATTTGGAAGTAATAGGCCTAACATCAGAAGAGGTACCAATGTTAGCACTGAATAGGGGATCATGGAGGAATTTTAAAAGGGGGACTATGCTCCAGAATGAACGCTGAAAGGCATAATCAGTCTTAAATGATGATGATGAGGAGGAGGAGGAGGAGGAGGAACCAGCTTAGTTTTCTTGGATAACAGAAGTATTCAGATTTGGTATGGAACTGTTATTTATTATTGAATTTATAAGAGTTGTAAGTAGCCATATTTCAGACTGCTGCTAGTTAATGGTACATCTCCAGCATTGTGGTTCTGTGAGCAATGCTGTCCAGATTCTTCCTGCTCTGGGATTAGACACATCCAGCGACGTGCTGATTGCGTTTGTACTGAGATCGCATGGGGCGATCGAGTGACCTCCTCGGCCCGTACACACTCACCCAGTCAAGCAAACAAATTCATTTCTCCTCAATAATGCCGCTATACGCCGAATAGCTCGCCTAAATAGGTGCAACGTTACGGCGAGGAGCGTCATATGTTGAGTGATCAGTGTGATGGACAAGGAGAAGCTGCATAGTTACGTGAGACATCACCTAACAGAGTTTGAAAGTGACCTGATTGTGAGTCCCTATTTGCTTATATGGTCGAATCGTGAAATATGCACATTTGTAAGGCATTTAGATATGACATCACCTTGATGTCGGACTGACTTCAAACTTGACCGCAGGCATACTCATCATCTTGGTTGTGGTCAAACGCGTGTGACCACCACGAAAGAATATCGCCATATTTTACACCAAGTACTTTATAAGGGCTCAAGTTCGCACCTGCCATCTGAGAACCAGTACTATCATCAACATTATAGCTAATCTCGCACCATTCGTCGGTGCTAGGATCATCGGACTATGGAATTACTGTCCCATGCCATTGACAACAAAGCACAGTCCACTGCATTTGCAGTGGTGCCCTGACAAGAAAGCACAGACTGATAATCAATGATCTCATATTGTGTTCAGTGATGCAGCACTGTCCTGCAGCGAACGACATCAGGCCACGTCTGGTAGTGACTGAGCGAACTCTGAGGGCACCACGGTAAGTTACAGACATCTGCGTCCCCATGTGCTACCTCTTACATGAGAGTATCGTGGTGGCAGTTTTCAACAGGATAATGCTCTTACACACGTGGAATGCCTCTATGTTCTGTATGCGTGATTTTAAGATGCTCCTGTGGTCAGCAAGATCCACATGCATATCCATGATAGGTGTGTAGGACGAGCTTGGATGCCAACTTTGTTCCAGTAACTACTTTCATCATATCAATAATCGGTTACAACAGCTGAGGGCGAGGTAGCTTCAGGAGATGGTAGAGCAGCATTATCACACCGTTCCCAACTGGGTAAATGCATGCATCCAGACCAGAGGAGGGTGTAACGTCTTAATAATAAGTGGACTCATACTTCCAAGTCCTTTGTAAAGTTGACTTCATATTGTATTCACTGAAATAACATCAGATACTGTCTTTAACCATGAAGATTCACTTCGTGTCCTATCCTCCTTCTGGGTACTTGATTCTTTTGCCAGGTAGTGTACATACTGTTTGAAAATTGAAAGATGTTTCACTCCTGGGTACTAGACCCTTTTGTCAGGCAGTTTATAAATGATAAAATGTATTTTATCCAGACACAGTGGGTATTGCAGCTGCACCGACTGCCTCCCATCAGGCAAAAGTTCTTAACTTATTCACATACCACTAATGTAGTTCTCCTTGCCCATTATCCTGATTACTCGCAGAGTTTGGAGAGATTGTTGGCCGTCCACACACACACACACAAATACACACACAGACACACACACACACACACACACACACACAGGGTGAGTCACTAACTGTTGCCACCTAGAATAACTCCTAAAGTATGGTAGTAGCTGAAAGTATGTGTGGCAAATGTTGCATGGTACAATGGGGGCCATAATATGACTTTGGTTTCTTATTCTTAGGTGCGATCGCTTCATAAAAATGGTTCACATGGCTCTGAGCACTATGCGACTTAACTTCCGAGGTCATCAGTCGCCTAGAACTTAGAACTAATTAAACCTAACTAACCTAAGGACATCACACACATTCATCCCCGAGGCAGGATTCGAACCTGCGACCGTAGCGGTCGCTCGGTTCCAGACTGTAGCGCCTAGAACTGCACGGCCACTCCACCTGGTCGCTTCATAGATATGAAGGTTGTTGTTGTTGTGGTCTTCAGTCCTGAGACTGGTTTGATGCAGCCCTCCACGCCACTCTATCCTGTGCAAGCTTCTTCATCTGCCAGTAACTACTGCAACCCACATCCTTTTGAATCTGCTGAGTGTACTGATCTCTTGGTCTCCCTCTACGATTTTTACCCTCAACGCTGCCCTCCAGTACTAATTTGGTGATCCCTTGATGCCTCAGAACATGTCCTACCAACTGATCCCTTCTTCTAGTCAAGTTGTGCCACAAACTTCTCTTCTCCCTAATCCTGTTCAACACCTCCTCATTACTTGTGCGATCTACCCATCTAATCTACAGCATTCTTCTGTAGCACCACATTTCGAAAGCTTCTATTCTCTTCTTGTCCAAACTAGTTATCGTCCATGTTTCACTTCCATACATTGCCACACTCCGTGATATGAAGGTCAACTTTGTTTTTTTTTAATGGGATTCTATAGTTCGTAACTTATTTTCTGATATCGGATATCGAGATGAATCCAATGATGTGTAGCAGTAAGGTCTTTGAAGGTCAAAGAAGGTAAAAGGTGGCATGAACGTCCATTCACAGACGGTGTTCGAAGTGATGAGTATTGGTATCAGTGCAGTGCTGCAGTCTTCTTATCATGGACTGACAGGTATTTGTTATCGCTTCGGCATTTATCGAAGCACATGCTCTGACAGTTCTCTCTCGTATATCGTGCAAGTAGTAAATATTCGGCGAATACAGCGTATCTATCTAAGGTGCCATTAACATGTAAACAACATTCACCGGTTTCGCAGTACAACACTTATAGGAACGGCAAGACTAGCATCGTCGAATCAAGCGAATGTGAATCATGTATTCCTTCGAAGAACAAGTCGATATGTTTCTCATTTATGGATACCGTGATGCAAGGGCGGAAGCACAAGTTGATGGGGACCTGCCTTCTGTTTTAGCTAATGATGAGACGTGTGTGTCTAGGGTTTTTAAGTTTTGTGGTGTGTCTGGACTCTGACCTAAACTTTTCGGCTGGAGGTTTTAGTGTATTGCAGAGTAGCTGACTCCTCCCATTTTTTCCTTGCGGTCAGCCAGCCACTTCCATCTGCTACATTGTTTTAGCTCCCTCTATCAATTTCTTCCTGTGTTGTCCATGTTTTACTGCTGACACCCTCCTTCATCCCACGCTTCGGTGTGGGTGAGCACATATTTTTCAACGATTGTTACCCGAGTTTTATGTTCCGCTTTATATTCCTGTTCTGGGATTTTTCTTGACACCCGTCTCACTATGTTACTGAAAGGGCGCTGAAGACCTTGCTGTCGTGCGCCTACAAAACCCCTCTACTACTACTACTCTCATTTACGGAGAATGCCAACGAAATACAGTGAGAGCTAGAGACTTATACGCTGAAAGATATCCTCAACATTCTCAGCCAACACATCGTACATTTAAACGTGTGTATGATAAATTGAGAACAACTGAATCTTTAACCAATCGGAAACATCCGTCAAAGGAAAGTTACTACCGAGGAAACGGAAATTGGTACTCTTACCACTATGGTTCGAGAACCTAGTGTTAGTTGGCGTCGTAACGGAAGGGAATCTCGCATCACCCACAGTAGTGTTGTTCGTGTTCTGCATTGTCACAAGTATCATCCTTACCATATCAGTCTCCACCAGTAATTCACTGGTACGGATTGTATGCGTCGCATCGAATTCCACCGATGGGCTCAATTTCAGATTCAGAGGAATGACACTTTCATTTATTTCACGACTCTACATTCATGAACCATGGAAATGTTAATAGGCATAAAATGCATTATTGGGCAACTGAAAATCCATGTTGGCTGCGGCAAGTTGCACACCAAAAACAGTAGTCGGTGAATGTATGGTGTGGGATTTTGAAGGACAGAATTATAGGCCCCTCTTTCATCGAAGGAAATCAGAATGGTAGGAAGTAAACCACATACCTGCGAGGAACATTAGGTCTGTTATTGGAAGAAATGCATTTAGGAACGAGGAACAGAATGTGGTGTCAACACGATGGGTGTCCGGCACATTTTTCGCTGATGGCTAGAAATGAGTTGCAGAGACAATTCCCAAATCCTTGGATTGGACGCGGAGGAGATGTGTCGTGGCCGGCTCGTTTTCCAGACTTGACACCTCTGGATATTTTCTTGTCGGTATTCGTAAAAGACATTGTTTATAAAGAGGTTCCAACTACACTGGAAGGTATGTGAGAGAGAATTTTCAGAGCATGTGCTTCGATAACTGCCGAAGTGATACGGAATACCACTCAGTCCATAATAAGAAGATTGCAGCACTGCATTGACATCAATGGTCTTCACTTCGATCAACTTCTGTAAATGAACGTTCATGCCACCTTTTTGACCTTCGTTGACTTTCAAAGACCTTACTGTTACAAATCATTGAATTCGTCTCGGTAGTATCCCATTAAAAAAAAAAAAGAAAAAGAAAGAAAAGTTTACCTTCATGCCTCTGAAGCGACCCCAACTAGCAACAAAAACCCAACCTCTGTCCGAGAGAACAGACACCATTTTGATCCAGAAGCCATTATGAATTAAGACACACAGGGACTACAGACATTGGCTGCGAGCGGGCATTGTCTGAAATCAATGTGAAAAGTTGAATATTTGTACAGGACAGGGATGTCTAAATGACTAGATAGCTTGTAAGGGAGTTGCAGGGCAAGTTTTGCTGAGAAATACCTGTTAAAAGAAAAAAAAATGATACGTTGCGCCGTTTCCGAGTCAGTTAGTTTTGAAGTTAATGTGGATATTGAGCGATCAAATTTAAGTGACACGTGAAGTATTATGACCCTCCTCTTTCTCTGACACAGCTGAAGTTTTGAGAGTAGCGCGTCATTTGAAACACTTAAATTGAATAACAGTTATGTGACAGGTGCAGACAACATCAGTCACGAGAGGAAAACACTTGATTTGATTGTGGTTAAGTGATCCTACTACCGCACACGGTTCGTGCTTCGCAGAGAAAGCAATGTTGAATACAAGGTGTCGTCTGTGAATATTGGACCTTTTCTTTACCACCAACGATTAAAAATAGTACAGTGGTGCCTGTGTCTGACTGGTATTCAAGATCGACAACGTCATTCTCTGGTGGCCAATGAACGAATCATTCTCAACATAGCTTATGTATCCTCACAATTCCTAGCCGTCTTCACTTATACAGCACTTGAATATTCTAAAAAACAGAGAATGAATACGTATGAATGTTAAAACTCGGGAAGAGGAAAATGTTCTGTCAATGATAACAGTGGAATAGGTCACATACAAGTTTAATCTTATTTAAAGGTAGCGGAAAGAGTAATTATACGAGCGAACATTTACAGAATAACTCAGCTCTGCAGTGCAGAAGATGGAAGACAAGATTGATGTGAGATAGAGCTCAAAAATCAGTAAATGTACAATTATACTTTTTTATTTTGACAGACGAATACCGCATGTCTCTGAGTATCTAGAAAGTTTGATCTGAAATACAGATCGCTTGTATCTTTCTTAGGATGTCTGCATTTTTCTATAATGATTTAAGCGAGATATGTGTATATGTAATTAAAGAAGGAATGGGGCACATACGCACTATAGTTAAGCTCTACCCTTAATATCAATAAGAAAAACATGAATAATTTGCAAAGACGCATATGACCCGCCAGCTGCCACTACCTTCAGTTGATACGTTAGAACACAGCGCAAGAGAGTACTCAGCCTTCGGCTCAGGTTGTATGCTTAGTATCGTCCCTTGTCCAACACTTATATCGCTCTCTTGTTCGGTTTTACGAAACCGAACGAAGAAGACATTTGGCGACACCTTCTCTGTTGGTCAGCTTCAATTTGCGAGTGCAGTGGCGTGACTGGGTTGGGTTGGGTTGTTTGCGGTAGGAGACCAGACAGGAAGGTCATCGGTCTCATCGGATTAGGGAAGGACGGGGAAGGAAGTTGGCCGTGCCCTTTCAAAGGAACAACCCCGGCATTTGCCTGAAGTGAGTTAGGGAAATCACGAAATACCTAAATCAGGATGGCCGGACGCGGGACTGAACCGTCGTCCTCCCGAACGCGAGTCTAGTGTGCTAGCCGCTGTGCCACCTCGCTCGGTGGCTGACTGGATAATGTCAATGCTGACTAACTCCGAAACGGCACACTATATAGATTCTGTTATTCTGAAGAATAATTTCTCAGAAAAGACGACACTAGTGTTACCATAAACCCCATTAGAGAGAAAGCAAAAGGAGATTTTATTAATGATGGTTTTGAAACATCTGTTAAATGATTCTCTGCAATATTGACTTTCCCTAAACTTTGAGAAAACACATTTTATTCAGTTCTCTAAAACGAATAGTGTCATACCAACACTTAAAGTAGCATATGAACAGGCATCATTAGAGAGCGTAGAATTGTTTCAGTTCTTGGGTTGATTATTGGTAAGAACTCTTTATGCAAGAAGCATAATAGTGAGCTGCTCAAACCATAGGCTTCTCCATCTTCTGCTCCTCGTATAACTGCTAGTATTGGAAACAAATTGTAGTGACGTGAACTCAAGCCGTGGCCAGACGTCAAAACCCGGGTGCATGCCGACACCCGCAAGCTCTGAACTTATGTCACACCACTGGCTCTGCAACTGCGATTCGAGCATTGGTGCAGCTTCGCTATTTCGAGGCATTTCAATGGTACTTGGCAAGTCGCGTACGTTTACCTCAGCAGCTACAAGACCTGCAGTGCCGTCTATAAAACATGACGGTCTGACCTTGCTGAGCATCTCGCCTCAGGCTTCAAACTGACCTCCGCTGAGAGCTACTTTGTGGTCTGAGGCTCCCAGCGTCCATCTGCCATCTGGCCGGAACCGCCAGCCGGCGGTCCTCCCACGGATGGGTCGGGGTCGAGCCAACGTCTCTCCAGTTCCAAGACCCCGAGGCCCACCAGCATCAGCCACAGCCCTTCCATCTCCGACCCAGGAGTCGACAGCAGGCAATGCAGCCTTCTACCGCTGGGCCTGGTGTTGGTTCGTAGCGACTGCAGTTACGGGAGCAGGAGCGCTGCCTCCTGAGGCGGCTGAACGATGCGCTGCCAGCAAGGTCGTTGCCGAGCTGCATTGACCAAGTGCTGAGAGAATGCATCGTCCGGTCTGGGATTGCGACTCCAACACAATGGCCCAGGATCCTGAAAACCAGGCGAAAATTTTAAAATTGCTCCAATGTGGCCATAAATGGTTATAAGTATCTTCTTACCTTTCTGACAATGATTTTTATATCAAAATTCAAACATTAGAAATGACGGGTTCAGTGTGGTGTAACGAATCTGGATAAAATTAATAAAGTGGATAATACAGACTTTCAGTGAATATTTATAACATTAATGGTAAATTTTATTGTAAAACTGTTTCTATTGCTGTCTGTATTACAGAAAATATGCGCTATGTGATCAAAAGTATCCGAACACCCACAAAAACCTATGTTATTCATCTTAGGTGCATTGTGCTGCCCCCTACTGCCAGCTACTCCATATCGGCGACCTCAGTAGTCGTTAGACATCATGAGAGAGCAGAATGGGGCGCTCCGCTGAACTCACGAACTTCGAACGTGGTCAGGTGATTGGGTATCACTTGCGTCACACGTCTGTACGCAAGAATTCCTCAGTCGTAAGAAATTCCTAGTTCCACTGTTCCCGACGTGATAGTGAAGTGGAAAAGTGAAGGGACACATACAGCACAAAAGGGTACAGGCCGACCTCGTCTGTTGGTTCAGATGGCTCTAAGCAGTATGTGACTTAACAACTGAGGTCATCCGTCCCGTAGACTTAGAACTGCTTAAACTTAACTAACATAAGGACATAACACACATCCATGCCCGAGGCAGAATTCGAACCTGCGACCGTAGCAGCAGTGAGGTTCTGGACTGAAGCGCCTAGGACCGCTCGGCCACAGCGGCAGGCTACTGACAGAGGCCGCCGACAGAGGGTCGTAATGTGTAATAGGCAGACATGTATCCTGACCATCACATAGGAATTCCCGACTGCGTCAGGATCCACTGCAAGTACTATGAGAGTTAGACGGGAGGTGAGAAAACTTGGATTTCATGGTCGAGCGGCTGCTCATAAGCCACACACCACACCGGTAAATGTCAAACGACGCCTCGCTTCATGTAGGGAGCGAAAACATTGGACGACTGAACAGTGGAAAAACGTTGTGAGCCGCGCGGAGTGGCCGCGCGGTTAGAGGCGCTATGTCACTGACTGCGAGGCTCCTCCCACCGAAGGTTCGAGTCCTCCCTCGGGCATGGGTGTGTGTGTTGTTCTTAGCATCGGTTAGTTTTAGTTACTTTACGTAGTATGTAACCCTAGGGACCGATGACCTCTGCAATTTGGCCCCATAAGAACTCACATACATTGGAACATTTGAAAACGTTGTTTGGAGTGACGAATCTCAGTACACAATGTGGCGATCTGATGGCATGGTGTGGATATGGCGAATGCCCGGTGAACGTCATCTGCCAGCGTGAGTAGTACCAGCAGTAAAATTCAGATGTAAGACCTGTGGCGCAGTGGTTACACGACAATAACATCCCTGTAATCGACTGGCCTGCCCAGTCTCTCTCTTCGCACTTAATTTCCTCAACTTGAGGAAGGTAAGGAGGAGACTGTTGTTGTTAGACCTTTACTGCACTTTGGTTGGATTGAAAGCATGCTGGGACGTTTAGGAATAGCTGAGATGGTTGTGGATGGTTAGGTATACTGATGTTGCCAGTCAGAGACAGGCGGTAGGTTGTATGGATAATAGCAATGCGTCAGCTAGGGTCCTTTACTTGACTGGCCGTCTTGTCGCCTAGGACTGCCAGTCAACGACTGACAAGGCGAGTGGTTGATGATGATGATGATGATGATGGGTGTCCGGCGAGGTAAGGAGGAGAGCCTTCTAAGTCCTCCTGGCGTCTGGGTGCATCTTCTTGTCCTTATTCTTCTTCTTGGATGTATCTGCTTGTGACACTTCGGGATCTGGCACGTCCTCCCAGCAGGCGGCTTCGGAGTCTTCAGCGGTACTCGCCCCTTGTTATTTCCTTGCATTCTAGGCTTGCTCTATCGAGGCGACGAGAACTTCCCACTCAACAGGAGTGAGAGGAGGGCGGGCGTTGCAACACCTGAGTGTGTCCAAATGGATTGGCACTACTTTCTGCAGCTGCGTCTTGAAGAGGGGGCAGCGAGCCTCGTCCGTGATGACATGGGTTGCCTTGGTCTTCGCCGCGACGGCTGTCTGTACGGCTGCGTCTTGCGTTACTACCGCCACGGCTTCCTATATTACTACAGGCTCCACGGGGGCAGCAGTCTGCGTGTCGGCGTCCTTCTTCTGTACTGGGGTGAGGGGGGTGGGGGGTGAAGGGGGGGCTGGCTGGCCAGTGCACCACCTGCACAGCCTCCGCCAATTCGGCTTGGAGTGCTGCCCTCTCTTCCGCGATTGCGGCTTTGAGGGCAGCAATTTCTTCGTCGTCGGCGGCGCGGACCCTGGCACACGCCTCGCTGATGGCTTCCGGTGGAACAGCCGCGTCATCGACCATCCCGGATCCGCGGGGGCAGAGCGTGGCGAGGATGCCAAGGCCGCGGTGGTGTCCGCCTTCTTGGTGCTCTTGCGTCTCCGTCTTGACTTCTCACAGCGTCTCCGGTTCTTAATATAACTGCAACCTCGGTAATTTGCTGCGTGAACACCACCACAACTGGCGCAGCAGCGTGTGGCGTCCTTCTTCGTAGAGTGGCGCGAATCGTGTGCTTGCGCACACCGAAGGCACGCCACTGGGTTCCAGCAGTACTTGGCAACGTGGCTAAGTTTTTGGCAGCAGTAGCACTGCTCCTTCCGCTCCATCGTCTCCTTCTTCTTGCGTCCCCCATCTTCTGAGCGGTTCTAGGTGCTACAGTCTGGAAGCGCGCGACCACTACGGTCGCAGGTTCGAATCCTGCCACGGGCATGGATGTGTCTGATGTCAGGTTAGTTAGGCTTAAGTAGTTCTAAGTTCTAGGGGACTGATGACCTCAGAAGTCAAGTCCCATAGTGCTCAGAGCCATTTTCTTCTGATGCGCCGAGCACGAGGCCCAGCAACTGCAGCAGGGCCGCCTTTCATCCTTCTCCACGTCGTCCAAACATGCTGGGGAGTGACAGCGAAGGTAGTAAGCGAGCGCATGGCATGCAGCAATCCGCTCACCTCCGCTGCCTGAGCGGGATGGCCTGCCCAGAGTCCTCACCTGTATCCTATAGAACACCTTTGGGATGATTTGGAACGCACACTTCGTGCCAGGCCTAACCTACCGACATCGATACCTCTCCTCAGTGCACCACTCCTTGAAGAATGGGCTCCCATTCCACCAGAAAGCTTCCTGTGAGAGTGGAAGCTGTCATCATGGCTAAGGGTGCGCCTACACGATATTGAATTCCAGCATTATCGGTGGAGGGCGCCACGAACTTGTAAAACATTTTCAGCCAGGTGTCCGGATACTTTTGATCACATGGTGTATATTATTTATCAGTTTTCTAAATCTTCTTCTTCTCGCGCTTCTTGTTCTTTACCTTAATTTCCTCCTTCATCTTTGCTTACAGACATTTGTAACCTCTACATCATCCACAGCACCCGATTCCTTGTAATCCTCTGCAGAAGGTACCAAGTGGGCAACAGCTTCCAATAATAAAGTTCTCGCTTTTCTAGGAGATGGTTTCCGCAAAGAAGAAACACGGGGATCGATTGCTGCCACAAATCTCTGTCGCTATTCTCCATATTTTTTACGCGAGAACACTTTCAGGCAAAACTTAGGCGATAGTGCCTTATTAACTTTTTTGTTGATTGCGTGCATTTCCCGACAGCTGACCTATTGGTAGAAGTGTAGAATGATTTACGTTTGGTCCTTGGATCAACAAGTCTATGAACTCCTGTTGACATATTTTACTCTTTGCCAAAATACCTGGTTGTTAAGTGGCGTAGCTTCGAAAATTTTCTACGTAATTTTTTATTTCCTCGGTGTAAATAACGGCATTATACCACCGTCGCTTATAAAATCGGCCAAAGCCGGAGTTGCGGCTAGTAGCTAGATTTTAAGGCTGATTCGGGAAGATAACAGTACACTCTTAAGGACAGAATGAAAAAGGAGGCGAAATGTAGTGTAATATAAAAACGTAAACCTTTCATGGCTTGCTTTGCTTGCAATCTGGTAGGAAGTCAATAACAAAATCCACTTGATAGTTAAAGGTTAAATAATGATGTAGGTGTCCATAATTAAGTACATACCTTCTGGAGTAGCTTCCATACAAAAAAATTCGGTCTGATTTCCCTGACCAAAATTTCTCTTCCGAACGGCGCAGTACTTTTACAGCTCGATTCGCGACTCACAAATGAATGCCATGTTGGACCTGATATTCAACCTTGGAAAGAAGCAGCCCGCTGGTATTGAGACCAGAATTCAGTAGTCCCAACATCACTCTAGTCAACCTGTTGTTGTTGTTGTGGTCTTCAGTCCAGAGACTGGTTTGATGCGGCTCTCCATGCTACTATATCCTACACAAGCTTCTTCATCTCCCGGTACCTACTGCAACCTTCATGCTTCTGAATCTGTTCAGTGTATTCATCTCTTGGTCTTCCTCTACGATTTTTAACCTCCGCTCTGCCCTCCAACGCTAAACTGATGATCCCTTGATGCCTCAGAATATGTCCTACTAACCGATCCCTTCTACTAGTCAAGTTGTGCAACAAATTTCTCTTCTCTCCAATTCTATTCAATACCTCCACATTAGTTATGTGATCTACCCATCTAATCTTCAGCATTCTTCTGTAGCACCACATTTCGAAAGCTTCCATTCTCTTTTTGTCTAAACTATTTATCATCCACGTTTCACTTCCATACATGGCTACACTCCATACAAATACTTTCAGAAACGACTTCCTGACATTTAAATCTATATCAATGTTAACAAATTTCTCTTTTTCAGAAATGCTTTGATTGTCATTGCCAGTTTACATTTTATATCCTCCATTCTTCGACCATCATCAGTTATTTTGCACCCTAAATAGCAAAACTCATTTACTACTTTAAGCATCTCATTTCCTAATCTAATTCCCGCAGCATCACCCGATTTAATTCGAATACATTCCATTATCCTCCTTTTACTTTTGTTGGTGTTCATCTTATATCCTCCTTTAGAGACACTGTCCATTCCGTTCAGCTGTTCTTCCACGTCCTTTGCTGTCTCTGATAGAATTACAATGTCATCAGCGAACCTCAAAGTTTCTATTTCTTCTCCAGGGATTTTAATACCTACTCCGAATTTTTCTTTTGTTTCCTTCGCTGCTTGCTCATAATGCAGATTGAATAACATCGGGGAGAGGCTACAACCCTGTCTCACTCCCTTCCCAACCACTGCTTCCCTTTCATGTCCCTCGACTTTTATAACTGCCATCTGGTTTCTGTACAAATAGTAAATAGCCTTTCGCTCCCTGTATTTTAACCCTGCCACCTTCAGAATTTGAAAGAGAGTATTCCTGTCAACATTGTCAAAAGCTTTCTCGAAGTCTACAAGTGCTATAAACGTAGGTTTGCCTTTCCTTAATCAATTTTCTAAGGTAAGTCGTAAGGTCAGTATTACCTCACGTGTTCTACATTTCTACGGAATCCAAACTGATCTTCCCCGTGGTCGGCTTCTACCAGTTTTTCCATTCGTCTGTAAAGTCAACCTATTAAACGACATTTCTTCTTTTTTTCGTTTTTGATTTATGCCCACTTTTTCGTGATTCTACCCCAATGTGCGCCCCCGCCTCCGCCGACGGCCTTCTGTGGATGCTGTAACGACGCCTGTCCAACCTTAAAGTCAATAAATTATTGGTCGACACCCACTCTTCATCTCCACCTGAGAACCACTGGCCCACTCCCAGCGCTCCCCCTCTGCAGACTCAACCTCTCAACACAGAGGGCGTGCTGAAACCTTTTTATGTGGAAACACTTAAAAGCTTCTAAATGTAAGAAATAACTTCTTCATTCTACATCCTTATCCTTCATGTATACATAGTTATTTCACAACGTAGTCACTCTGGCGATGAACACATTTCTTCTAATGAGGACCATTTTATTGATACTGTCACTGTGGAATGTTCGTTGATCCAGCCACATCGACATTACTATTTGCACCGCTTACCCAAATCCCGGTGTAGTTCATCGCTTAGAGATGAAGTGCTGATTGCACAAGCGAAGAGAGTATTTGGTTTCATCTGTAGTCTCGTTCTGGCTACCTGATCAAGAGAGTAGGTATTTAAAATTTACCTGCACAATATACGTTTCAAAATGAAAATAGTCATAAATAATCCATCGTTATTTGAGAGATACAGTTGTGTCTATATTTACACTAGGAGAAAAAGTGATCTTCAAAACCCATTATTGAAACTGTCAGTGGCACTGAATGGTGTTCAGTGTGCATCAACAAAAATATCTCTTTGTTTCCCAATAACACACACTTTCTCACTGGTAACAAAGATTTTATTTAAAAATGGTAGACTGTAAAAAATTAGTTTCAGTTGTTGTAGCATAAGTAGAACTAATAAATAATATGTAGAATAGTGTTCAAGCTAATTGTGTATACATAATCTGTAAACCGACTCGTTCCAAATAATTAGATAAAAAATTCATTAGAAGGTTGTATGGAGCATGTAACCAAGTAATAAATAATGTATTGAAACAATCCATTCGTAGTTTTGATGCCTACTCTCTGTTTGCATTAGGTTTGGTAGTATCTGTAATGTTAAGAAAACTTTATTACATGATTTTAGACAAACATAATCCAGACCTCAACTAAAGTCATCAGTAGTCACCCATCTCACGGAAATTTGTTACCAAACGGTGTCATGAACTAGGAGGAACCACTTTGTATGTAGAACCATGTTTTTCACAATAGTGTGACGCATGTCCAGAAATAAAGAATACCCGATTCACAGGTTTAAATCAAACACATTCTTTGGATGAAGTAGCCTTTGTTTGTAACGCATTTTGTGAGAGTGGGACTGAGATTCCTTGTATTTACCAACATTTAGTGATTGCTTCTATTTATGACAGTAAAATAGTTAGATGATTTTTTTTCAGATCTCCCTTAGTTTGAACAATCTCAGATATGTTTCAAATAATTATCGCCCTAAAATTAAAAAAAAATAGCTTTAACTTACTCCAAGAAAATTCAGAATAATGGAATTAAGATGTTAACTTTACACATTTAGCAATTATTAAGGCAGCAAACGTCCTTAGCTGCTAGCAGCTCCCTGAATTCGTGAGAAAACTTCTTGTTGTTTGGTCTTCAGTCCTGAGACTGGTTTGATGCAGCTCTTCATGCTACTCTGTTCTGTGCAAGTTTCTTCACCTCCCAGTACCTACTGCAACCCACATCCTTCTGAATCTGCTTAGTGCATTCACCTCTTGGTATCCCTCTACGATTTTTGCCCTCCACGCTGCCCTCCAATACTAAATTGGTTATCCCTTAATGCCTCAGAACATTTCCTACCAACCGATCCCTTCTTCTAGTCAAGTTGTGCCACAAACTACTCTTCTACTACTTTTCTATTCAGTACCTCCTCATTAGTTATCTGATCTACCCATCTAATTTTCAACATTCTTCTGTAGCACCACATTTGAAAAGCTTCAAGTCTCTTCTTGTCCAAAATATTTATCGTCCACGTTTCATTTCCATACAAATACTTTCAGAAACGACTTCCTAACACTTAAATCTATACTCAATGTTAAAAAATTTGTCTTCTTCAGAAACGCTTTCATTGCCATTGCCAGTCTACATTTCATATCCTCTCTGCTTCGACCATCATCAGTTATTTTGTTTCCCAAATAGCAAAACTCCTTTACTACTTTAAGCGTCTCATTTCCTAATCTCATTTCCGCAACATCACCCGATTTAATTCTACTACAGTCCATTATCCTCGTGTTGCTTTTGCTGATATTCATCTTATATCCTCCTTTCAAGACACTGTCCACTCCGTTCAGCTGCTCTTCCAAGTTCTTTGCTGTCTCTGACAGAATTATAATGTCATCGGCGAACCTTAAAGTTTTTAATTCTTCTCCATGGATTGTAATACCTACTCCGAGTGTTTCTTTTGTTTCCTTTATTGCTTGCTCAATATACTGATTGAATAACATCGGGGATAGGCTACAACCCTGTCTCACTCCCTTCCCAACCACTGCTTCCCTTTCATACCCTTCGACTCTTATAATTGCCATCTGCTTTCTGTACAAATTGTAAATAGCCTTTTGCTCACTGTATTTTACCTCTGCCACCTTCAGAATGAGAAAGAGAGTATTCCAGTCGACATTATCGAAAGCTTTCTCTAAGTCTACAAATTCTTGAAACATAGGTTTGCCTTTCCTTAATTTATTTTCTAAGATACGTCGTAGGGTCAGTATTTCTTCACGTGTTCCAACATTTCTATGGAATCCAAACTGAAGTTCCCCGAGGTCGACATCTACCAGTTTCTCCACTATTCTGTTAGGAATTCGTGTTAGTATTTTGCAGCCGTGGCTTATTAAACTGATAGTTTAATTTTCACATCTGTCAACGCCTGCTTTCTGTGGGATTGGAATTATTGTATTCATCTTGAAGTCTGAGGATATTTCGCCTGTCTCATACATCTTGCTCACTAGATGGTAGAGTTCTGTGAGGCGTGGCTCTCCCAAGGCTGTCAGTAGTTCTAATGGAATGTTGTCTACTCCCGGGGCCTTGTAGCGACTTAGATCTCTCAGTGCTCTGTCGAACTCTTCACGCAGTATCATATCACCTGCTTCATCTTCATCTACAATCTCTTCCATTTCTATAATATTGTTCTCAAGAACCTCGCCGTTGTATAGACCCTCCTTATACTCCTTACACCTTTCTGTAAATCTCATTTTTGAGATGTTTGTATTCCTTTTTGCGTGCTTTATTTACTGCATTTTTATATTGTCCCCTTTCATCAAATAAATTCAATATCTCTTCTGTTACCCAAGGATTTCTATTAGCCTTTGTCTTTTTACCTACTTGATTCTCTGCTACCTTTACTATTTCATCTCTCAAAGCTACCGATTCCTCTTCTACTGTATTTCTTTCCCCCATCCTTTCAGTCGTTCCCTAATGC
Organism: Schistocerca serialis cubense; assembly: GCF_023864345.2. Taxonomy (NCBI): domain Eukaryota; kingdom Metazoa; phylum Arthropoda; class Insecta; order Orthoptera; family Acrididae; genus Schistocerca; species Schistocerca serialis. Next base: position 68,753,298 of record NC_064644.1, read on the forward strand.
TCTCCCTGAAGCTCTCTACAACCTCTTGTTCTTTCAGTTTATCCAGGTCCCATCTCCTCAAATTGTCACCTTTTTGCAGTTTATTCAATTTTAATCTACAGTTTATAACCAATAGATTGTGGTCAGAGTCCACATCTGCCCTGGAAATGTCTTACAATTTAAAACCTAGTTCCTAAATCTGTGTCTTAACATTATATAATCTATCTGAAACCGATCAGTATCTCCAGCCTTTTTACATGTATGCAACCTTCTTTTATGATTTTTGAACCAAGTGTTAGCTATGATTAAGTTATGCTCTGTGCAAAATTCTACCAGACGGGTTCCTCTTTCATTTCCTACCCGCAATCAATATTCACCTACTATGTTTCATTCTCTCCCTTTTCCTACTACCGAATTCCAGTCACCCATGAGAATTAAATTTTCGCGTCCCTTCACTATCTGAATAATTTCTTTTATCTCATCATATTTTTCACCAATTTCTTCGTCATCTGCGGAGCTAGTTGGCATATAGACTTGTACTACTGTGGTAGGCATGGGCTTCGTATCTACCTTGGCCACAATAATGCGTTCGCTATGCTGTTTGTAGTAGCTAACCCGCATACCTATTCTCCTATTATTATCAAACCTACTCCTGCATTACCCCTATTTGATTTTGTGTTTATAACCCTGTAGTCACCTGACCAGAAGTCTTGTTCCTCCTGCCACCGAACTTCACTAATTCCCACTATATTAACTTTAACCCACCCATTTCCCTTTTTCAATTTTCTAATCTACCTGCCCGATTAAGGGATCTGACATTCCACGCTCTGATCCGTAGAACGCCAGTTTTCTTTCTCCTGATAACAACGTCCTCCTGCGTAGTCCCCGCTCGGAGATCCGAATGGGGAATTATTTTACCTCCCGAATATTTCACCGAAGAGGACACCATCATCGTTTAACCATACAGTACAGCTGCATGCCCTCGGGAAAAATTACTACTGTAGTATCCCCTTGCCGTCAGCCATTCGCAGTACCAGCACAGCAAGACCGTTTCGGTTTGTGTTACAAGGCCAGATCAGTCAATCATCCAGACTGTTGCCCTTGCATCTACTGAAAAGGCTGCTGCCCCTCTTCAGGAACGACACTTTTGTCTGGCCTCTCAACAGATACCCCTCCGTTGTTGTTGCACCTACAGTACGGCTGTCTGTATAGCTGATGCACGCTAGCCTCCTCACCAACGGCAAGGTCCATGGTTCATGTGGGGGAGGGTCTTATTCACCACATAATCACTCATAACTGAGGGACGTCCACTCCTTTGTTCGACGCGAACATTCGTTCTGCCAGTTTGAATCTCGTTACTTCGCGTTTGTGGAGTAATCACACATCCATAAACGGTTATGGTTTCGTTAAGAATCTTACTTTTATGCTTTGTCTTTGCGGTGGGAAACCAGATAACCCTCCTCATCCCGCGCTGGTGAGATTCGAGATACACACTCTAGTTTCTACACTGCAGTATAATACAGTTTTTAGCCGACTAAGGCAAAAAACTTTCCCGAAAAAGAAAACCCTTTGAATATCAGACGCTTTGTACATTACTTTCTGTTCATCCTCCGAACTCAACAACGTTCGTTGAAAAGGTATATTGAATATTACAGCACATGACGACCTCTCGTTGCATCTCCCACCCGAAACTGGGGAAGTCATCACTTGTGCCTTGGTTCGATTATGTGTGTGCCTTACGGAGGTAAGAAGTTCACAGTGACTACTGTATTAATGGAATTCACACGTGTACGTTTCCATCCATATTGCGCAAGCCACACGACGGTCACTGTGGAACGTAACTCATGGTACTTCGTCCGTTGCCTGCAGGTTGATCATTCTATCTTAGCTCTATGTCAGTTCTCGAATAACCTGGTGTTATTACTAAGAGATCAACTATCAGGGTTACAACGTGGGATACATTTAGATCGTTGCTCAAGTGTTGTGAGAGTGGCTCCGTAACTGCATCGCATCCTTGAAGTGTAAACACACATAGTGCTTCTATTCTATTTCCTTAGTAATTCATAACTATTTTTATAGTCATCCTAGTGTTCGTATGCCTCTTACACCTAGTAAAACTGACAGTCAACAGTGTTCTTCGAAGGTGTCTTCCATGACTGTTTTAATAGTAAGCGAATATTGAGCCTCTTAACCTATTATGGGCTTAGGACTTCAGCAACTGTATTCTTAGCGGAGCGAAAGGAAGGAACCATAATTAATTGTGAGGTTCATACACGTGCACGTTTCTTCCTCATGAAGTTAATAACACTCGTGATGATAGTCACCGACAGAATACAAGGAAAGAAATAAACCTAGATTTGGAGCAGTTGGGAGTCGTAAGCGTAGCTCAATGTATGTAGATTCTGACTGAAGCTGCTGATAGTGGACATTTGAATTTATCGCACAGAAAACTTCACGGAAGGAAGTAGCCTGCTGACAATCTGCTTGTCTTCATTTACTTATACTTTTTTTAAAAAAAGTAATGTACAGAACGTTTGCTCAATAGAGAAGTTCTACATCACTGCGCTCATTGAGACTATGATCCGTGGAACGTGTAATCAGTTATTGCTACAAGTTAGTTCCTTCCTGCCAGATGCATGCCCACATCGTCGGCAAAGATATTCATTCCCTTTGAATCATATTTCTGACGTTGAAAGTAGGATTTACTGAAATAGGTTCCTCGTTTTAACTGCTTTCACAGCACTTTCTGGCATATATATTCTGGCATTACGCACACAATGCGACGTTTTTATGGGCTCTGAAATCACCGTCTGCTGCTGAACTTGTCGATAAAGGCATCTCACGAAAACGATCACTTACTCTATATGCAAAAATAGTTTCTGCTTTCGCACGAAGCATATGTTCAATGCATATTAAGCCTACAATTTTCATGCATTAAAATAGTTGCTTGCGCGAAGGGAATTACTGGTTTTTTTATGATATTAGAATCAACACTCACTTGGCGGGATTATGTGAATCGAAATGAGGAACAACTTGGTGCAGTCGAGTTCCAACTACTGGAATTGAGAGTTCACAAACTCGTTTCTTATACTAGATTGTTAAATAAATTGGGTGTATCTGTTGGTCAATACATAACGTATTCCAACAACGTACCAAGCGAGAGTACGATTTTAGACTCAGACACTCCGATATCTAACATGAAAGGCCACTACATTCGATAAAACCTTAATTTTATCGTACTAACTACGTTCTTGATCCCTACAATTTATAAAGTACTCATTGATCGCTCAGGGTAGATCACACATAGCTTTCTCGAAACTCGTACCTAGGTAGCACATTTGCAGCTGGAGTCCGTAAGCCAGTTCAGCGGAATATCATACAAAATACACTTACATAGCTGCGGAACTACGAAAAGCAAAATGAGAGCTGAGGGTTTATTGAAGAAGTTCACATTAACCGTGGTCAGCTTTTTAAGATAGTGCCCGACCTAAATGTAGCCACCAATCACATCCGCATCTGGTACAGTTAGCGTGTGAATAATTGGGAAGCACTTGTGTAAGGAACTGCTGAGTTAATATGACCTCTCTTGAGTATGTAAATGATCTCATACACATCCCAAGCTGTGTTATTGTCCGATACACGGTGCAAAAACCTACGTTTATAGTGGTCGGAAACCACAAGTGAAACGTCATTGAGAATCTGTATCTGGTCTGGAGATACGCTCATATTGCCGAGTGGTTAGTAAAACTGCTTACATTAAGGGGGAATTCCGTGTATGAATCCAGATTAGGTACAGATTCCCTACATCTAAGCATTCTATACTAAAATACATTCCCATCACTCCACCTTCACTGACTTCATTACCGTCCATCACTTCATTCTATTTTAGAATATATAATTAATTTCCATCATGAAGTACTTCATTCTAAGTTAGCTCCATAATCTTTGAAAGTAAAACAAATGTTATCACGGTGAGGTTTAGTGCCACTCGTCACCTGAATTTGCGAATTCGCCCATAAGCTGGTCGCAACATAAGATATAACAACCAGCCCCTTGCTGCCAGATACATCTCTTGCATCTCAACATCAGTTGTAGATAAGACACGTACTTTTGTAAAGGTGCCTGGTTTCAGAGTCACAGCTCTACGACTGGGCAGTCGATATAATCATTTCGGGAGCCTTGGAACCCTAGGTCACGAACACAGTCCAGGTCAGTGTCTTAGACTATCCAGCCACAACGTCCTCGTACGATCTCCACCTTTATCAGTGAGCCAGGATATCGCCACTTCTGCTGCTACGTGACGCCATCGGCTTTCCGTGCCGGTGAGAGGTCGCCTTTGAGGTCGCACGGCGGAGAGCTTAACAGTGGAAATTTCTCGCCATTGAAAAGCTGTAACTTTAGAAGGTGCGCTCCAACACACGACGTCTCAAAAATCCTTAGGTACGTGTTAGAGAAAAGACAAAGCACGTTCGCTCCAGTTTCGCAAACCAGCACGACTTTCGGTATAAGGAGCAGCGTAATAAGTCTGTCGCTTGCTTCTTGACCATTCAAAGACGTTTATAATAACAAATTAATACAAAATACAGTTACAATAGTATAAGGGGTAAAATAACTGACATCATAAAATTACACGAGTCAAACCTGAAGCTCTGAGTAAAAACGCAAAATAAAATGTGCAACAGTATGTAACCGTGTAACACTATTTTTAGTGATCAAGGACGACATCCCGAGAGAACTGTGCTGTGATCGATGACGTCATTCCAAATGCAGATACAGCAGCTGGAAAGTGACATTATGTACGCAAATACCATTTCACTCGACTTCAGAATCGACAGGAGAAATTCGAAAGAGACTGACAGGTATTTTATAATGACTTAAGTGTTCATAAATGGTAAGATGCAGCTTCATGGCAACAGATGAGTACAATCAATTATTATGGTTCTAAAAATGGAAAGTTTAATAATGAAATAAACAGAGTCCACTGAATTTGGGCCTGTTAAATTTGATTGGTGCGTCACACGGGAGTTTTCTTTTTCAAAGTATGCTATATGATAAGCCGCTAACATATTATCGGAGCATCTGTGCTTCGTTGTTGCCGTATTTTATATTTTCCTCCAAGTTTTGTATTGCTTTGTTGGTTTACAGTGAGATCGAATGTTCATTTGTCAACTTTTGTCTTTGTGGCAGGGATGATGTGTGTCAATTGTGCACAGTAATGACATAAGCTTGTTTCAGCCTGCAAAAAAAAACCTGAGCCGATCGCGCAGGTGATTAATGAAATGACGTTCTGTACAAGACACTGAAACAACAAGTGTGATATGTGCATAAATCATTTATTCGGAGACAAAGAGACTTGAACAGGATAGAGAAATATTGAGAGCTTCATCAGATCAGCTCTGACTGAAGACCACCACAACAACAAGGACAATAAGAACAGGAGAAAGCAGAAGTGCAAGCGTTTCTGACGTATACTAACATTTACTGAGAAAAAAGAGAAGTAACATTTCAGGTAATGGTGGCATCAAAAGGAAAACCTGCTGTACGTATTAGTGCAGCATCTTCAGTCAGAAGTAACGGCTGCAACAGAAGTGTTCTTCTCATGATCATCTCTGGCTAAATGAGTATGCACAGGGTCAGGAACGGAAAGTGTGAAACTGGTCGCAAAATATGAGGAAGTCCACCTCATCAGTTACCCTGCTCAGTGATATAGTTGCTCCAATGAAAGTTCTGACTTACAAGATGCGTCTGAAAACCTCGATGCATGGTATCAGAAAATACAGTAAACAAGAATTTCAAACAAAATAGCGTCACTGGCATTCAAAGCACTCACCATTACGTACGACACACTTCTCACCCCGGGTTTAAAGCTGCTGGAAAATATTTGAAAACGCTTCCCGTGGAGTCGCTAGAAGAACAATCGTTACTGAATATTTGTAGCATTACATGAGATAAAATCTAGTGCTACCAATACGATCCGGGGCCTAAGCAACAGTCAATGGTGAGCAGTAGCAGGAATGTCTCAGCCTATCGATGTCAGAGAAGGCTTGCAATGTTATATGTGGCCAAAAAGGAGGTCAAAGCCATTTAGGAATGAGCTGAGTCCTGGTAAGAGTCTGCCTGTGGACGAGGAACTGAGCGGACTGTCTGCTAGAACGGGATGGTGAGCAGCCAGACTGCATACAGCATCATGGGAGCCGCGATCGCTGTGCAGCGATGGCCATGTCAAGATCCAGGCAACAATCGTGGGCTGTCTGTCTGTTTCCCTTTCTCGCTGAGTTGTACGGAATACGGTGCACTGGTTAATGGTATGCATGACACTTTCAGATTAGAGCGTTTAAGGAGGTGTCTGTATTACGTTAGTGTGGTTCTCGGCTGTGCTTGCAGGAGGATAAATTGTTGGCATGCCAGTGATCGCTGGAATTGTCTGTTTGCCGTGCTTCTCCGTGGGTTCTGTTCTGGTAGAGGCTGTATAGTCTGTTTCCCTCTTTAGTGCTGTGGGATGGTAGACGTGACATTTACGTAAAGTGTGAATTATCATTGTTTCAACGTAGCTGTTTCGCCCACGTTATCGTTGTTCAATATTTCAGTGATATTGTTTGGCAGCTATTGTTGCTGATTCGTATACGAACGACTTTGTTCTAAGCTGTCATTGTGGTTTGTTACGACGTTGCCATTGTTAGTTGTCTCTCTCCCGTCAGTTCGTATGTTGTTAAACTGTGTATGATAGTGTATTTGTCACTGTAGAAGTGAGAGGCTTCTTTGGTTTCCAAGAGCCTTCATTGTTTATCCCGAGTTTAAAATTAGTATTAAGTTAGGATTTTCACTCTGATTCCATACTTTGTAGCTGTGACACTTTCAACTAATGCAAAGGGATGTGATGTTTGACTGAAATTTTAAATTCAGAACGATGCCAGCATTTGATTACTTTTAAATATTCACTGCGCTAGTGAAACAGGTGGTTGAATATATCTAAGTGCTATAGATGTAACGTTTCTACCATTTACAGTGTTAACGTTTAATGGGCTAGATGGACTAAGGCTACGTGAAGCGTTAAATATAAGTTAAGCTAGTTGATATACACTCCTGGAAATGGAAAAAAGAACACATTGACACCGGTGTGTCAGACCCACCATACTTGCTCCGGACACTGCGAGAGGGCTGTACAAGCAATGATCACACGCACGGCACAGCGGACACACCAGGAACCGCGGTGTTGGCCGTCGAATGGCGCTAGCTGCGCAGCATTTGTGCACCGCCACCGTCAGTGTCAGCCAGTTTGCCGTGGCATACGGAGCTCCATCGCAGTCTTTAACTCTGGTAGCATGCCGCGACAGCGTGGACGTGAACCGTATGTGCAGTTGACGGACTTTGACCGAGGGCGTATAGTGGGCATGCGGGAGGCCGGGTGGACGTACCGCCGAATTGCTCAACACGTGGGGCGTGAGGTCTCCACAGTACATCGATGTTGTCGCCAGTGGTCGGCGGAAGGTGCACGTGCCCGTCGACCTGGGACCGGACCGCAGCGACGCACGGATTCACGCCAAGACCGTAGGATCCTACGCAGTGCCGTAGGGGACCGCACCGCCACTTCCCAGCAAATTACGGACACTGTTGCTCCTGGGGTATCGGCGAGGACCATTCGCAACCGTCTCCATGAAGCTGGGCTACGGTCCCGCACACCGTTAGGCCGTCTTCCGCTCACGCCCCAACATCGTGCAGCCCGCCTCCAGTGGTGTCGCGACAGGCGTGAATGGAGGGACGAATGGAGACGTGTCGTCTTCAGCGATGAGAGTCGCTTCTGCCTTGGTGCCAATGATGGTCGTATGCGTGTTTGGCGCCGTGCAGGTGAGCGCCACAATCAGGACTGCATACGACCGAGGCACACAGGGCCAACACCCGGCATCATGGTGTGGGGAGCGATCTCCTACACTGGCCGTACACCACTGGTGATCGTCGAGGGGACACTGAATAGTGCACGGTACATCCAAACCGTCATCGAACCCATCGTTCTACCATTCCTAGACCGGCAAGGGAACTTGCTGTTCCAACAGGACAATGCACGTCCGCATGTATCCCGTGCCACCCAACGTGCTCTAGAAGGTGTAAGTCAACTACCCTGGCCAGCAAGATCTCCGGATCTGTCCCCCATTGAGCATGTTTGGGACTGGATGAAGCGTCGTCTCACGCGGTCTGCACGTCCAGCACGAACGCTGGTCCAACTGAGGCGCCAGGTGGAAATGGCATGGCAAGCCGTTCCACAGGACTACATCCAGCATCTCTACGATCGTCTCCATGGGAGAATAGCAGCCTGCATTGCTGTGAAAGGTGGATATACACTGTACTAGTGTCGACATTGTGCATGCTCTGTTGCCTGTGTCTATGTGCCTGTGGTTCTGTCAGTGTGATCATGTGATGTATCTGACCACAGGAATGAATTCACAGTGTTCTTATTTCAATTTACAGGAGTGTATGTATCCAGACAGAAGGGAATTGCATTAGCTGCCAGTGGGCATTGATTCAAACCAATGGCGAAATGCGAAAATTTCTGCCAGACCAGGGTTCGAACCCAGGTGTCTTGATGACTAAGGAGATGTGCTGACCACTACGCCATTCAGACACAGTGGACGTCATAAGTCTATGGACTATCCTAGTATGCCTCCTGTCAGACCCAATTTCTCGGCTTATCCAAACACTGCTGAGTTGGTGCCCCTTTTCCAATATCCTCATTACCCGTGGTATTTTGCTGAGTCCTGTAAGAAATCGAGCTTGGCGTGCATGTGCGCTGAAGGGATCAGTGGCCGTCCACGTCTTCGTTATACATGTGAAGGCTGCTTTGTATCCTGCAGCTACTATGAATCAAGACTCAAAGGAATGAAAGACATTAGCTGCATTCATTTAAATCAATTATTGATTTAAATTAGTGGAGTGAATGAAAAATTGGTGCCAGACTGGGATTCTCCTGCTCACTAGGCAGATGCGTTGACCACTTTTTTTTGGAGGGGGGAGGAACTGTTGGCTTTTTTAATTTTTATTTTATTTTATTTTATTTTTTATAAGGAAGGGGAAATAAACATTTGCTCCAATTTGTAATAATAGAATGAACAAAGTATATATAATTTCTAGGCTGCCGTTGCGCAACATAAGAAATGAAATGTCTTCTTGATTTTTTTTTTTTTTGGCCAAGTAGTAACCAGAAAATTTTATGGTGCACAAAAGACTATCACTTCATTGTTGATGGAAAGTTGCTCCGCTGCTCTGCGAGAGAAGGAAAACGTGAAAACGAAAACGAGAAAGAAAAAATGCCTTCTGCATTGGTGAGCATCTGAATAGTATCTTAATATTCCGACAAGAACTAAAGTCCCAGGAAGCAAATAGGATTCATACATACAGGTCACTGGTAACCTCTGCTATTCTAAATATTGTATTTGAAGCATTTAACCGTTAATTAAGATTTCCAGCATATTTCCAAATATCCTCCTGTAGTCACAATGTTGGTTCATTTTAAAGTGTTCAGTTCCTATGTAAGAATAATAGTCTAGGAAAGTAGCATGCCTATTCTGCATAATAAATGATGCTGTGTGGCCCATGATCCAAATTGCAGCGTTGTTTTTTGCTCGTGGATATCTCAGTTTTTGTGGCTGAATGATCTCTAAAAGGTATACACCACTGGGCGTCGTACGGTCTATCACCGACAATCGTTGACGAAGAAATGTTGTAATTTCTTCTGCATGTCCGCACGGGAACCTATGAATAAGCTTATCGACTCTTCCGCATGCGTCACACTTGGGCGTTGGATGAAGGCCTGTTTTATGTAGCTTTTCATCCGTTGCTACTTTACCGTTGACTATTAGATACCAGTCGGCTACGACGCGTGATGGTAACATCTATCTGTGCACATTCCGCCTTACTATACTCCAATGTGTATGTGGATGACGCTTTTCTTCGAGACGATTCCTGTGGTTTTGTTGTCATGAGAGGGTCATAAAGCTTCCTGTTCGTCAGGTTTCCGTTATCGACGATGTTGTGTCGAATGTAGCTCATTTCCATGTAGTACAGTCGCACATGTCGGTAAAAAAGTGGAATGCCGGCGATATTAACGGGTGGGTCAAGGCTATGAGGCTTCCATCGCTAAATGAGGTTGAAACGTCCCCTTTTGAAGAATTATACACGACTGTCCTTAAACCGACACACATTATTTTTAGCGCAACGCAATCTGACTTTCATTAATCCCTACAAAAGAATGGCCCTTACTAACATTAACCTGTACCTTTCACAAATCACTTACCTCACAAAAATCTTCGTTACTCAAGCTACTGCAATACAGCGAGCACCACTACTGCCAGCTAAATAAAAGATTCAAACTACGGAAGGCACTAACTACTGATAGGGATAGTTAGCAAATGAAAGATTTTAATAGAGAACAAACACTGTATTTACCTTAATATCATCAAAAGTCATAATATATATAGGAGTTCATAACATCCATTTTGACAAATATCAAAACTCCGCCATTTCTCTCTCCACATCCACCACTGCCGGCGGCTCACCTCCAACTGCGCAACGCTACGCGCTGTTCACATCCAGCTGCCGCTGCCCTACACTACAATGGCAGACAACAATGATAATTAGCCACAGACTGCACAGAGCACAGCCAGTGATTTTCATACAGAACGCTACGTAACGTTGCCAATAAGAAAATATAAACAGCCAACTTACATAGCCCCCATGCTCCCCACAAAAAAATTTTACAAATTGTTTTGGGCAGTGGCCAATAATGATTTGATAAAATTTTTCATAATTACAATAACAAAGAAATCAAAGGCACACACTTATTGATACAATGTTGGTCAAAAGCTGAAATTTTCTCACAGTCCATAAAGACAGTCCTGATCGTTCATCACAATAAAATAGCAGTGTTTTTCTCAAAGTCTGAGCAGTAGAAGAAAATGCACACGGAAGTAGTGGATTTCCATGCAATCTTGAAGAAGTAGTGTTGTCCTTCCAACGAAAAGACAGTGCTGACTCTTGACATGCTGACAGGTAATGGGCCACATCAGAGCAAACCCACAGCAGAGTCATTCGACGTTTTCAAGAATATTGGTAGGTAGGTCATCACAGAGCAGACACACTGTAGTCCTGGTAGAGATTACGGTATTGGTGGGCCACCAGAGGTGCAGACCCACTGCAGTCCTTGTAGAAATAATGGTATTGGTGAGTCAGCAAAGGTGTAGACCCACTGTAGTCCTTGTAGAAATAATGGTATTGGTGAGTCAGCAAAGGTGTAGACTCACTGTAGTCCTTGTAGAAATAATGGTATTGGTGGGCCATCACAGATTCAGACCCAGCGTAGTGCTTGTAGAGATGGCCAGCAGCTATCTGCTGCGACTGTGCAGGTTCACTATCACCATCAAAGAGTCTTGCAGACAATATAGCAAGTCCATAACCACCACTTGTGCACTCACAAAGTTTTTGGAATTGTCCTTAGAACCAGCAATGCTGTTATCCAGTCCCTTGCTGAATTTTTAACACACATGCAAACACTAACAGTCCCAACTTCTCACATACTGTGCATATATTATGACCAACAGAAACGTGTGAAGTGAAATGATACTTAATTTGAAGAACTGGTAACAATTACAATTTGATAACATAAAAATACAATAACAAAGGTACAAAATACATCATTAAAGAACATAACAATACAGATAACATTTGTGTACAGGCTTTACAAAAGATTCGAAAAAACATATACGTCAGTGTTACAGGAATTATGATATGGATACATACATAAAAGATCAGAGTAACTTTCGAAACATCAACTTCACACATGAGCATTAAAACAGAACAGAATAAATAATGTCTAAACATCTTTACAAAGAAAATAACATATTACAAATGCAAATTATATTTGAGGATAACAGTATTCCTCATCATAGTAAATGTAGCTTAGTACTAGAACAGAAAAAAATTTCTATGAAACAGTACACAGAGACAGGAAGAAAAGAAATACACAAGGGTACCACAAACACATAGCATAATAATACAAAAGGAAAGGACAGGGTTTGTTTTAGTGCAGTATTTTGCAAACAAAACTTTCTTTATTTCTTGGAGATCTCCTTTCATTCATCATTATTCCCAAAAAGTCCTATCTATACCTGCTTTCTGTATTCTATTCATATTTCTTTCAAAATAATTTTTTCTCAGTGCACAATTCTCATTTTTGCCAAATCTGTTTCTTATATCTTCTCAATGCATTTCTTCCAATTCATCATAGTTAGTTTATTATATTTTCTACCCCCTCTTAAGCTAACTTAAATCTACTGAGCTCAGATGCTAAACTAAGGGACGAGGCAATGCAGCAGCACAGAACAATTAACACAAACAGCAATGACAAAAAATACAAAAGGCAAAGCAAGCAGCATAAATTACAGCTAATATAAGGCAATGAGCAGCAAACAAGAAAAATAAATCAGTAGTAAAACTGGCTCAAAAGAATAATACAAAGTGAAATTTAGTAGCACTATGCCTGGCAACCAGCAGCAGAAAATGAAGTAACTTATACCTAAATATGACAAAGCTCAAGCAGAAAAAACAGTACACTAAAAATGGCCATGTATAATACCTATGTCACATCTTAACACTAGAGTGATGCATCACGAGAACTTACACTAGCAGATAAGTTACCAAATGGTAAAGAAATTATTTATGCAATTCCTGTGGAGGGAAATGTCTATTTATGTGCCCTCGTTTTCTTGGAAGTAGGTCATAAATTTCTTATTGACTGGATCTGTAGGAATAAAATAACTATATTAGTACATATATTAAATTTTATAATAAGCAATGCTGCAGTGCAGCTAGAAACTAGATATTAAAGAAAATGAGCGAATATGTACAAAGGAAGGCATGAAACATCATTCATTAGCCATATGGCATTTCATAAGGCAGTAAAAATTCTCTCAATTCTCGAGAAAGACGCTTGTCATAATCAGGTGTGCAGATGTAAGTATCTTTCCAAGTAATGAGCGTGTCGTATTTGCGATGCTTTCTACAAATGAATGTCAATAGCGAGGATAATGGCCTCCCTTTTTTTTTCTCCACCTGTACCTCTGAAAGACACTCACTAATGATTTCTTTCCAGGCGACTGTCGCCCATCTGGGTGCCCACGACGCATTACGTGAAGGTCACTTAACTTTCTTACCGAAATATTTACGACAGCAGTTTTCGCTACAGTGACAGTCTCATATAAAAATTTCACGGGTCGAAAATTTGCGTTACAAATGTGTAGAAACAAAATCCTATGAATATAACAGTGTTCAAACCGTTTTCGTCGGCATTGTGATACATTCATGCAGTTACACACATTTCATAACTCTTAAAGTACGATTCTTGGTTTCCAACAACCTTTTTCACAAATCAGCGTCCCTAACCACTACTCATTATTTCTTACCTTATTACACATATACATATTCGTAGACATTCTTCAATATTTCATTATAATAAATACATAGCATAATCAAATTCCTCATATATCATCATCTCATTGATCATAAACATACCTCAACAGCGTAATACACTTCGTCGTCATAATAATAACATCATAACACCTCAGTCAAATCTCAAAAACGTCGTAGCTTTTTGCAATAATGTCAAAACCTAGAAGAAGTGTATCATCTACCGCAAACGTACTTTAAAATCATGCTCCCTTACCAAATACATCATTCAAAGCTCTCATAGTATCACAATGGTTCCGAAAAAATATGAACAGTTCACAAAGTACAGACAAAATACACTTTCGTAAGTGTGAAGTTATCCAACTGTGTAATTACGTAAACATGTGTCACTGATGTAGTAAAAAAAAGTTTATCTCTCAGTTAAATGATCAGATAGCTGTGTAATTTGTGTGTTAGAGAAATATGGTACCGATGTGTAAAGTTGTATAAGCAAATACCATATTAGCTAGGGCTCCTTGTGCTTGCCAAAAACATGGTATACAAAGTAAGTGTGTACTCCCCTGAGGATTAATGTAATTATACCCTCAGGTGTTACAGATTACAACAATGGAATGAAATTATTACGGAAAACCTTTGTATCATTGTACTTAAAATTTCTTAAAAAATAAATGTTTTAAGTGCGAAATTAATCACTCAAATACGTGTACTGTAGCGCTAAACTGTGCGTCTTGCTGTAAGATAATCTCTGTGGAAGTCTCGTAGTTATCGTCCTCCGAAAGCTAAGTTCTGCAGAAGTCAATGTACTTACCTCATGATAAACAAAAGTGAAATGCTTTGCGTATAGATATCGTAGTTATTATGCTTATTGGCGTCATGAAGAAAGTACTGTACAGTAACGTATTGTTGTGCCACGAAAAAGGCTGTCTCATTGTTGCTATACCACAAAAGTTACTACTAAAACGTGTTTTACTTTCCAGAAGAATTCAGAAAACTGTGCAGATATAAAACAGATACACGGCAAAAGCAACATTATAAATCGTCACTCATTAGTAGCGTCGTGATAAAATCGTGTAGCTGTCACATAAACTAACCACTGTGTCATCTGGTATCTCACAGAAAGTACTTTAAATCCAGAATGTATTTTCAAGTAAACCAAAATGTTGCATTAAAATCTCATTAGCAGTACTGCTAAATGTTCTAAGTATGTGAGCCATATAGTCGTTACGTAATTGTGCAACTAACAAGCAAGAATGTAACACACAATAACACTGTGTCATCTGTTCGCAATAACAATACATTCGTAATTTCTGTTTAAATAAGTTCTCTTGGTTCTTGACTGGATATTTAACTTCAAACATTGTTGCATGGTAACAGATTCTAAGTCTGACAAAGCATATTAGCAATGTAAAGTGAAAAGTTATATGGCAAAGACAAAGTTTAAAAGCAGATTATCTTTCAATAAACGGTTTTACATGTGAAATGTGGTGTAAACCTTTAGTCTTCCTAGTACGCAGAGTTTCAACTTCAACGCAATTATCATGTGGTATACGTCGGTAAAGAAAACTGGAATTTTTCTCAAGGTTAGCGTCTATGTTATTTTTCCCTGAGCCAGCGGCCGCACGTGGTTGCCTGCGGTGCGAGTCATTGTCTGTTTCCTTGTTGGCGCGCGTCGTTACTGGGATTAGGAGACCTAACTTCTACAAATTTACTCAGACGAGAAGGCCCTGCCCTGTTTGAATCCCGCCAGTTCTGATGCAATTCAGCTCTGTCGTTACGAATATATCGTCTGTCATCATGTTGGTAGATTCCGTAGGTTCATCCTTGTCCGTCACGTGGTGGAGAATTTCTCCCTTAATCGTAACTGTGCGCCAAACTGTTGCGTCTGAAGTTATTCTGTCCCCCTGATAATGATTATTTTGATTCCCATATTGTCTTTTCCTCTGATTGTCTCTGTGATAGTCATTACCACAGAGAGGTGATCTTTCCCTGTAATTATTACTACTCTGCCAACGGTTGTTGTACGGGTGGTGTCTATTTTGGTCAGGATTTGCGTTGTAAGAATAGACCTGTCGTGTCCAGTTATTGTTTCTGTCGTCACGGAATTGTGACGGATGTTGTTGTGCTATTGTTTTCGCGTTCCGCGAATGTCAGTGTCAATTTCCAGTTCTTGTAAGAGCCCCTGTATAGATTCAATGTCGTCTTTGCAACGTCCTGCCAAAATAACATGCCGTAAATGTTCAGGTAATTTGATTAAGCAAATGCGGATGAGTTCTGAGGGGCTGTATGGGTTTGAAAGATACTGATTCTTGTGCAACATGTCTTCAAAATATTTCACAAGACTGGAAAATTCAGATTGTCCGAAATGTTTCATCATTATGATGCCATGTTTTACTCGGTCTTGTGTAGCTTGAGACCAATATGCTGAGAGGAAGGCATGGTAAAATTCTCCTTCACTGTAGCAATCATGAATGACCGATCGCACTCTTACAGCTGGTTCATTCTCTAAGTAGCCACACATAAATTCTAATCTGTGTTCTAACGACCAGTTGGGAGGAAAACAATGAGAGAATTGATGGAGCCATGCTTGTGGATGAATATCGTTGCCAGAATTCTTAAATGTTTTGAATTTACGTGTAGTAATAAACAGCTTATAGTCGAAATCATCGTGTCGGCGAGTAGCATATCTCTCATTGTTACGTCGTGTCGGCGGTTCCATCTCAAAATTCGGTGCACCTTGCCAATTTCTTTCATAATTTCCGTAGTGTCCTGTGTTATTATCTTGTGGGTGTTCCGTATTTCTAAGTCCCTCTTCCCGTGTTGGAGCGCGAGTGTCCTCTGAAATATGAAATATTTGTATTACTTGTGCCAACTGATCTTGTACTTCCCGGATTTCTCTTTGGTGTTGCGTTAATTTGATTCAGATTTTGTTTCAGTTTCCTAATTTGTTCGCACTCTTCTGTCTCATTAAAGACTACCGGTTTTGTGTCATTCAGATTATCATCTACCTTCGTAGATAAATTATTTAGCTGATCCGAAAGTTCAACTACTTTCTCTAATAATGAACTAATTACCTCCATGTGTCTTTCTGAACCAATTTTCAGAGTATCTACTGTGTCCTTTAAGTTTTCTTGAGTTTTTGCAAGTTGCGTAACCAAATCGGTAGATGTAACTGAGTCAATTTTAGCTTGCAGGGTCTCATGATTTTGATGAACAATAGTTTGCAGTTCTTTTATGGCTGCTTCGTGATTCTGTAATGCATTTTCATGCCGCGAAAAAAATAGGTTGGAAATGGTCACAAATTTGTGTTTTTACGTCATTACAGACTTTTTGACATTTTGATTCGATGTTATGTAACTCAGTAGTTAAATCTTCACGTGTTTGTTCAAGCGTGGTGTCTAACTTTTGAAGCTTTTGCTGTGTTTGTCGCTGATTTTGTTCCATTGTGTCTAACTTTTGAAGATTCTGTTCCATCTTTTGAAGATTTTGTCCCATTTGTTGCATTAATTGTAATAACAATGCATTAGTGTCTGGAATCTGTTCCTCTACGCTTTTCGGCAGTGCATTTGCACCGGCAACAATCACATTTTCACAAGCAGAAAATGTGTCTTGACTTATTTGAGAGAACGGTGAGGACCCAAAACCTGAATATGCAGTATTTGCAAGATTGTGTCCTGTTATTTCGTATTCCTGAGGCGAGCTGTTGCTGAGCGATCGATCGATAAAGCTTCCCTGTTCACTACTTGTTTCACTGTCTACGCCATTGTTTGCAGCCAGCACCATTTCCCTATGCACAGTTACCAGATTACTACTTTGAACGTCTGTTAATTCATTACACAGTGGTGCTGGCAAGCTACGCTCATCGTCACTATTATTTCTCAGTTTACTTTGGAGCCTAGTGTTACGTTTTTCACACGCCATTATTGTCACAATATTTCACACGATAACACAGAAAAGCACAATTTGAAGAGCAAAATTAAGAGAACACATTAACATAGCACTGAAAATAATATGTAGTTAATTGCAAGCGCAGCTGCGAAATACTTGGTGCAAATCTACATGCATGCCACAACTGTTTTACTGTACAACAATGAAAGACTGCAACTACAAAGGAGTCTCTCTCTACAATTACGCGCTAGCAATAAACAATAGCTACGTTAATTACACAAACTACAAAAAAAAAAAATCAGAAGATTCCAGTGAGGTATGCTCGGATGAGGGTCGACATATGAAACGTCCCCTTTTGAAGAACTATACACGACTGTCCTTAAACCGACACACATTATTTTTAGCGCAACGCAATCTGACTTTCATTAATCCCTACAAAAGAATGGCTCTTACTAACATTAACCTGTACCTTTCACAAATCACTTACCTCACAAAAATCTTCGTTACTCAAGCTACTGCAATACAGCGAGCACCACTACTGCCAGCTAAATAAAAGATTCAAACTACGGAAGGCACTAACTACTGATAGGGATAGTTAGCAAATGAAAGATTTTAATAGAGAACAAACACTGTATTTACCTTAATATCATCAAAAGTCATAATATATATAGGAGTTCATAACATCCATTTTTACAAATATCAAAACTCCGCCATTTCTCTCTCCACATCCACCACTGCTGGCGGCTCGCCTCCAACTGCGCAACGCTACGCGCTGTTCACATCCTGCTGCCGCTGCCCAACACTACAATGGCAGACAACAATGCTAACTAGCCACAGACTGCACAGAGCACAGCCAGTGATTTTCATACAGAACGCTACGCAACGTTGCCAATAAGAAAATATAAACAGCCTACTTACAAGGTTTCTGATGATACTGGTCCTCCGGGTACGAAACTCCTTCCTGATGCGATTTAGGGGCAGGGTGACACATTTTTTGTGTACTTTAATGAGGTTCAGGCCACCTTTGGACGAAGGTAAGGTTAAGGTACCGAACTGAACTTTGAAAATGAGCCCCCTAAAAAGAAACCAACACAACGCTTGTTGTATACTCATGGCTAGATGGTCGGAGATTGGAAGAATTTGCGCCAAATAATTCATCTTGCTCGTAATGGCGACCTCGATGGTCTTAACTTTCTGTAGTATGTTCAAGGCACGGTCGGAGTGAAGTATCAAAGCAGCACGTAATTTATTAAGCATGTGTGACCAGTTCTTCGTCAGGAATTTGTCTGGTTTGGCCTCAAAGGTAACATCGAGGGTTGTGTGATAAACCTTGACCTTGCACCAGGTAACATGGGATATGTCTCCGATACCACCACCGAACTGCAAAGCTGTGGTTTTAGTTCTATTTAGTATTGCTCCTGAAAGAAACGTGAATGTTTGTAAAAGAGTTTACGCTGACAGAAGTTGTTGCGATGATGACACAGTTACGCATATATCGTCAGCATACGCAATGCATGGGATAGTGACAGACTCGACGCTAAGCCCGATCCCGCTATGCGCTAAGTTGTTCAGTAGCGGGGCTACTGCAATGGCGTACAAAATCATTGACACAGGATATCCTTGGCGGATGGATTGCTCAATGGAAACTTCTTTTGTAAAATGACCATTAATGAGTATCCGTGAAGAGGCGTTTGTAGTACGTTTGCGAATAATTCTATGAGATGAGGTCCAAATCCTAGTTTCTTCATGCTTTTAAAGATTAAGTCATGACGTACACGGTCATAAGCCTTCTCAACATCTAGAATGATCAGAGCGCCCTGTCCTTTGGTTTCAGCATATGAACAGATGATGTCCCTCAAAACACTGGCAGCTGAGATTGCACTTCGGCCTTGCACTGCACTGTACTGGTAACTGCCTAAAACCTTGTACATAACGGTTTGCATCCTTAGCTTAATCGATCTGGTGATGATTTTGAAATCCGCATTCAGGAGTGTGATGGGCCGCATGTTTTCGACCTTGTTGCTGTTCCCTTTTTTCGGTAAGGGCAGAGTGATACCTTCCGTAAGTGCCTTGGGTATGACTTTCAGGTGCCAGAGTTGATTCGCTATCTCGAGGAGTGTCGGATCGAGGAGGTTCCAGTAACGCTGGTATAACTCAGCGCTGACACCGTCGGGTCCTGGTGATTTCCCTTTCTTTGCACTGTGGACCGCCAGTCGGAATTCGTCCTCTGTGAAAAGAGATTCCAGATTTGCATTATCCTGTTGTCACAAGTGACAGGTCAAGGTCCTAAGAAATTCGTCGCACGAGTGTTCATCAACGGATTGCTTCTTGTAAAGTTGACTATAATAGTCGTAGACGTGCGAGATGATGTCACGTTGCTTCGTGATGGCATTCTCAGCGTCATCAACGACGGCTTCAATGAACATGGCTTTACAATGTTTCGTCGTTCTCAGGATGTGGTACAGAGGCCCGTTCTTCGGCGGCAACGTCCTTGGGGTGGGCTCGCACGATGATGCCTTGCATTCGTTGACGTTGTATCGCCGTGATTTTCGCTTTATATCGTTTGATCTTTACGTCGATATCGCGAGAAGGGTTGTTAGTGCGACTGTACAGTTCTCTCAAACAGCGATAATAAAACTCAATAGTCTGTCTCTGCCAAAAGCGTTTTTGTCGGGCGTAGCTCATGAGGGTGAGGCGTAATTTAGGCTCAGCACACTGAATCCACCACTGTAGAACGCTAGCATAACGACGTCGGTGCCGCTGGAGCTGTTGCCACGTTATGTTCACCTCCTCTTCAAGTTGGGCATCCTGCAGAAGGCTGACATTCAGTTTCCAGTAGCCTTTCCCACGGTACATTTGCTGGCGTTGTAGGTTAAGGTAACACAGATATGCACAATGGTCGGAGATGTTGACAGGAGCTATGTCACAGTTCACAGTGTGTCGCTGGAGGGCATCGGACACAGAGATCTTATCCAGCCGACTGGCAGAATGACTGGTTACGAAGCTGTACGCTAACCGTTCACGTACGGTTGTTCCCATGTATCGTGAAGACGCATGCCATGAAGTAAATGTTCAAGTTCGATACATCTGTTCGTGTTAGGAGTTTGGTCTCTGTCGTTAAGCACACAATTGAAGTCACCACCAAGGATAAGATGTGCACGATAAGCGCTAAGAAGAACGGGAACCTCGTTTTTATAAAATTTTGAACGATCTCTGAGTGCTACCTGAGGGGGCGTACACGTTAACAATCTGC
This sequence comes from Schistocerca serialis cubense, assembly GCF_023864345.2. Lineage (NCBI taxonomy): Eukaryota > Metazoa > Arthropoda > Insecta > Orthoptera > Acrididae > Schistocerca > Schistocerca serialis. Next base: position 68,773,867 of record NC_064644.1, read on the forward strand.
ACACCATTCACTCGAAGAGAAATGCCACGACCACTAGGCAGCCTCTGCACATCCGTAAAGGGTATACCGTCGTGCAGAAGTGTGGCAGTGCCTACGGCATCCTGGAGATTGATATTATCAATAAGAACGTAACCGGGCACTTCTAAGACTGTGACTACCTCTTGTAGGAGGGCAATGTCAACGCTGGCACCATACAAGAAATCAGTTAGCGAACGGAGTTTCACCGCACTTTGAATTCTATTGACGTTAAGTGTGGTAATGTTGTAGGTTTGGCTGTCGCACATGATGGTTGAGAGGACAATGAGCTCTGAGTGTTGGATCGTCGTCCTTCTCGACGGCTTTGAAAGAAACTCGTTGGGAACGGCTGGAGTACGAAACGAAATGTCAAAACCAATAACAGGTCAGGGAGTGGAAATGTCGCAGCGCGATGGTCATGCGCGAGAGCAGCTACTGCTGCGTCTCCTCCTTCTGCTGCCTCCACGGCTCATTGCTGTCGGGACACTTCGCGGTGCGCGCGCCGCCCTGCCCGCCTCCGCCGGCTGAGTCTGTCAACGTGGTCGCGTCCGCCTGGCCACCATGCGGGGCTGCGACTGACGTCAGCGAGTTCCTGCGGGAGCGCTGCTGCAGCTGCTCGCTGCTCTGCTCGCTCTTCCTCTTAGCCGTTACGGTGCTCTGTTCCCTCTCAGCGCTTAGTAGTGCCTTCAGGTGTTTGGTTTATTCACGAATGCGTTCTTGCCTCGCGGTGTCCTCGCAGCGCACGGAGCAAGAAGACTGAGGTTCAGTCTCGCTGCCACTTTCTGATATGTGTACGGGTCTCAAATCATCCGACTTTTCCTCTTTGCTACTATTCCGTTTGCTTCTCCTTCGGCGGCCTTTCTTCGTTTCTGCTGCAGTCTCTACCGATGGGGGTGGTTCAGGCAAACTGATCTGCACCCGCTCCTGTATCTCACACGGCTCGGTTTCAGAGGTGGCTGGCGCATCGTTGGTATCCAGAGGTAACTGCCCCGGTGAGGATGACGGTGCCGAATCGACGTCCGTCCTACCGCGAATGTCTTTGGCACTGCATTCCATCTGAACTGCCATCTCCGCCTCGCTAACATCTTCCAGCTGCCGGGTTGGTGGTACAGTCCCCGCGACTACCTCACTCAATAGCGGAACAAGCTTTTCACAACCGTCTGCAGGACGTTCCCGTGGAAGTTGAAATGGACGTCGACGTGTACAGTTCATCCGCAGATGTTCTGTTGAATGTCAGATCGAACAGGTAGGGGGTTGTCCAATGTAAGTTACCTGTGCACGACAGCCGCCAATGGCAACATACGAAGGTATATGCTTTTTTAAGTCTACACGTACACTTCGCACCCCGTTGTTAACTTGGCAGCGACATGCACTCGACCATTTCTCATTTGAAACTGACAAAACAGCGCCGTACAGTGACAGAGAACGTGCAATCAGATCATTAGGGCACTCAGGTGGCACATTAAATACCCTGACGGTTCTCACTCCGTATCCCGAAGGCACGATTTGGACATTACTAATACTGCCATCATTATGACGAAATGACCTCACACCAGCATGCTCCTAAACGAATTTCTCATAAGTGTCACTCGAAATAAATTTGATAATTAACGAGTACTGCACAAAGTCCGACTGGAACGTGTCGACTATATCTTCAGGCAAATTGAAATCCTCAGAGACCCACTCATGAATATCAAACGCCGTCGGTCGCAAGGCAGCGCGATCGAAAACACACTGAACGCTGTTCACTCTGTTAATTGTCGACATCTTACTTACAACAGTTATACAGAAACAAACCTTAACAGCGCTCGCACACGCTGCTCAGCTCTCCACCTCAGCACTGCTCGCGACGTAAACACTGGACCGCGCTACCGCCCGTCACCGCGCAATGTGCACTGGACCACTGAGCCGTCTGAACTTAGTGGTCATCACGGGCTACCTAGTATGCCTCTCCTCAGACCCTCAAATTCAGCAATTGCTGAGCATTGCATTGAAACCAAAAACAAAGTGAAATACGGATACACAAAAAGTCTGCAAAAGACTCTGTATATAAAGACGCTCATTAACAGGGGTAATGGATTTCAACTTAGTCAAGAGTTAGCTCCGGCATTAAAAATCCTTCAAACTCAGCGGAAATGGAACACCGAGCACGGTGAAGGCGGAGCAGACTGAGGACCTACACTCGATTTTCCAGCGCGAGCTACCCCCACAGCCGAGCCAGCGCATCGCGCGGTCCACACACAGGGTCAGTGGAGGGGGGAGTCGACCGGTATATACATCGCACCAGCTGGTCTAGGATATCAGTCAGCAGGAGTAAGTTGATTGATGATGGCACGTTGCGCCGCCGAAAATTCGTTCTACAGCGGTCAGCCAGCCCGGCGACATCCAACCAAAATTAATTCAGTTTTACGTCCATTGTTAACACTTAGCGATACCGCTAAGGCAACTACTAGTTATTATGGATACGAAATGAGCCCAGTTTCGAGCGAATGGTAGCTTTGAACAACTATGTCAGTGAAAATATCAGTACAAAATACGATCGCGTTGATTAGTCTTGTCTGTTTATCGGGGTGCTGTCTATGAAAAAATACGTACTTGTCGTGTTGCAAATACGCTTTCTGCTGGAGCTTCGTTTGGGGGTGTACATTTCTCCAGCCGCCTAGCGAGGTACGATTTGTGCAATTTTCAACACTCTTGATACAAATATTAGCAGTGTGCTTCAGCAGCCAAAATTGTGACATTGTGTTTCCTCTGGTGTATTCCTCAGATGTAAAAAATTTCAGATCAGGTTTCGAAATGCCGGGTAGGACCGTTCTCTTGCCAGTTTATAACATAGTGTTTTCAGAAAGCCTATGAGAAATTAATGCAATGTGTTGTTTCATCTTGTAGCTTGGTTGTAATTGCCATGGATGACTATGAAAGCGATGAAAGGAGGGTGGAATCGATGACAAGATACTATCCGGGAAACATGCTATGTAAGCATTGAAATCGTTTTGATAATGTTCTCTCACTAGAGGAAGGTATCTAGTCACAATTATGAACCGAAAAAGCATACGTTGGATTCGATATCAAAGGGTTCACCATCTAATTTACGAGAAATATGACCTGTTTTCTTCAAATAACCATGTAGTAAATCTTTTAATTCTTAATAAATGGAAAGCACCAGTTTGTTTTTGTTCTGCAGTATTACTTTTATTGTTAACCGGCTTTCGGCTTACAAGGCCATCTTGAAACATTTACTGAGTATGATCACCAAAGAAGTTACAATGTTTGCAAACAACATTGGAAGAGAAGTAACACGTCTAGATTGAGGTTGAAACATAAAGTAAGTGTGATGCTAATGCAATGAAAAAGTAGAAACTAAACAGTACATAAATGACAATAGAGCAAACAGGAAAACCTTAACACAAAATAGGAATACCATGTCCACATAACAGTTTCTATTAATAAACAAAACCAATAAAATAAAATAAAATTAGTACTAGACAAAGTTACATCAGGAGCTATGAATCACGGAGAGTGATAAACAAACCAATCAAAAGAAGAGACAATTATCAGTGTAACTACAAAATACAGAAGGAATTTAAGCAATATCAATAAGATAAATAAAAATAAATATATGTAAGAAAATGGAGGTGTTTGAGGGAACCTACAGTAAATGCAATCGTTGAGGGTGTGATGGTACTGCATTTTGACATAAACATTATAACCAAAACCGTGGCTGTGTAACAGTTTGCATTAAATAAATGAACAAAGTAAAATATGAACAATATTTGATGAGACAACTACAAGGGGTGCTAAACATGGACTGTAATACAAGGACCAGTTAAAAGAAATCCTTAACTATTGAAACTACAGTCTATATGGAATACGAAGACAACTTCAACAAAACAAAAGAACTTAATGGATGCAGGAAAATGGGAATATGTTGGAAGAGATAGTGTGGGAAGTACTGAACAACAGAGGTGATTATATGAACTTTAGGGGAGGGGAAGTGTTGAGCTGTGTCTGGTCATTTAGCATTAAATCTGGACTGTGAGAAAGATGTTTGTTAATTTCCAGGGCTTCCAGCAGGTTGAGTTTATGGCCTTTGTTTGCTAAGTGAAGTACATGGGACACTGGCTGGTAGTTGTGACCCTCACTCAGTACATGCTCAGCAAATGCAGAGTCTGAATTCTGCAACCTCCATCTGCGTTCATGTTCAGCCAGCCTAGTTGATATGTCTCTGCCTAACTGACCAATGTAAAATTTGTCACAATCAGAACAGGTGATTTTGTATACCCCACTGTTGGTTAATAACTGGATCTTATCTTTGCTATTAAAAACACACTGGGCTGTAGTGTTCCTGAGATAGTAGGAAACCCTATACTTGCAGGATTTCAGTGCTTTGGCTACAATCTGTGATACCTCACTTAGAAATTGTAGTGCACACCATTTCTTGCAGACTGTGGATGGGGAAGCAGCTGAGGCATAGAGGAGGGGTATAATTTTCAGTTTTTGTTTTCTGTGCAAGATGTGGTCGATAGGAATTGGATTGTAGCCGTTGGCTGTGGAAATAAATATTGCTGTATCGAACTCTGATTTAAAATCATCTCAGGACTTGGGGATGGGTGTGAGACGGTGTACCATTGAGTGGAAAGCTGCATGTTTGTGAGCTATGGGGTGTTGTGAACAAGAAGGTATTCCTATGTTCGTAGTTGTAGTTTTTCTGTAAATTTTGAAACAATGTGTGTGTGTGTACTGATGTCAATGGTGAGATCTAAGAAGTTTATGGATTTGTTGTGAACTGGATATTTTTATGTTAACTGTTTAGATTTTTCAAAAATGTTTTGAGTTGTCTTATAGTACAAGTCCACATACGCAGGACATCATCTACATATCTAAACCAGTATTTGATATTTGCACTCAAAGATTCTGTTTTTAGAAAATTTTGTTCAAAATGGTCCATAAATATTTCAGCCAACAGTGGACTAAGAGGGAAACCCATAGCTAAGCCATCTAATTGTTTATAAAGAGTACCCTGGAACTGGCTGGCTCTGAGCACTATGGGACTCAACTGCTGAGGTCATTAGTTCCCTAGAACTTAGAACTAGTTAAACCCAACTAACCTAAGGACATCACATACATCCATGCCCGAGGCAGGATACGAACCTGCGACCGTAGCGGTCTTGCAGCGCCTTTAACCGCACGGCCACTTCGGCCGGCCCCTGGAACTGGAAATAGTTCTGTGCCAGGCATGTCTGCGTGACCAGTTTCAAGTCATTCAATTCCACAGGATTGACATTAGACTTGTGCATCAGCTCTGTCAGAATATCAATGCATTCTACGACTGGGATGTTAGAAAACAAACTGCTGACATCAAGGGATACTAATTTATCACGTGTGAGGCACATATACCTTTTAACTTATTTACTAGGTCCATGGAGTTTGAAATACCGTGGTTCGGACTGAATTTAATCTTGCTCTTAATTAGGACATCCAGTTTACTAGCTATTTTGTAAGAAGGAGCAGTGAATGATGATACAACTGGACGAATAGGAACATCTTGTTTATGCACTTTAGGGAGCCCATACATTCTAGGAGTCACTGGGTTCATATTAGTTAACAGTTTTGCTTCAAACTCAGAGAAAATGCTTTTGCATGAATTGATTGCATATTTAACATCTTCTTAGAACAGTTTAGTAGGGTCTTTGGGAAGGACCTGGAAGCGTGTGGTATTCAGGAAGACATTAACTTTATCCACATAATCACATTTGTTCAAAAGCACAGCACTGCTGCCTTTATCAGATTTTGTGGCAATGATAACTTGGTGTCGTAATTTCTGTTTTAAGGAGATGAGGGTGTGAAAGTCAATAGACCGTGGGATGTTACACACGAATTTGGTTTCCTTCTTTAGTGCATTGGCAACTACATATTTTGCAGTGGTGTCTTTCGTTAGAGCATATTCAATATCTACTTTCATAACATCCAGTTGTTGGAGGGTGGGGAGGGGCATATTTAAAACCTTTCTCAAGCACATTTTGTTCATTTAGAGACATAACCAAGTTCGATAAGTTAATTACGCGTTGCGAAAAACTTTGTTTACAGTTTGAGGTTAGAGGTACACTCACCTTTCTAATCATAGATAATTTCTTGTTCTGCCGCAAAAATACGTCGCGAATAAGATCTTCTCTATCGATAACGTCAAACTCACAGGGGTGTAACTTTGATGTGATTGCCATATATACCACTTTTAGGTGTGTACACATGATATCACGAACACGTGTTGCTTTGCTACGGATCAGTGCCTAGACTTCCTGGAAGTCTTTGATAAATTGCGTTACAGAAACCGTAATTCTGTGCGGGTTGCCTTTGTGCTTACGAAACTAACGCATTCATCAATGAAGCAGCTGTCTTGTTGTTATGTTCTTCCAGAACATCTGCCACCCACCACTATCCAACACTGGAATAACACCTGTTCGTTGAACGTCGCATGCCGGTATATGTATTCAGCTGCATGAATTTCGTAAATATGGCTCGCAGCCTTGAATTCGGTAGCATAAAATAGGCTTAACCACTAACCCTGACCACTCTTCCGGTAGCTTTGCAGAGAGCAGGGCACGGTTCAGGCTACTTGCCGTCATTGCAATCTTCAGACAAAGTGTGAGTATTCCACATAAAATTTAAATGCCATCTTATATCGTGTTTCATGTGACAACAGGACTGGAGCAAGGGTGAGACATGTGATTCGTGTTGTGGTTGTTCAGAGTCCGAATTGCCGTCATGGCATTATGTTTCGCTGTCACTTAAATTAACTGAAAGGACGATAATCAAACAACCTCTAGAAGTGGCGCAGTGGTTAGCACACTGGACTCACAGTTGAAAGGACAACGGTTCAAATCCGCATTCGGCCATCTAAATTTATCGTATCAGTGATTTTCCTAGATCGCTCAAGGCAAATTCAGGAAAGATTCCTTCGAAAGGGCACCACCTATTTTCTTCCCTATTCTGGCAGCAATCCGAGCTTGGGTTCTGGCTCTAATGATCTCAATGTCGACGGGACGTTAAATCCTAATCTTCTCTTCTTTTTCTATTTTAATCAAAGAGATCGGAGACACTTTCTCGCGTCGTTCTTTTCACATTCAGTAAGTTCTTCGTCCGTAAATATCCTCAGCTGACAAACAAAAAATAAATGTTTTCGCAGGTATTTCACTTTTTCCGACTGCGTTGTACATAGCAGACGCTGATGGAAAATATGTGCTGTCATCACTATCCATTTTTATTTTATATTTATTATCTGTACCGTTATGAAGATCATGCATAACTTAATGACTTAAATTTACTTATAACAAAACATCTTTTCAAGAGAGAGTAAAACTGTGAAATAGATGTAAATGAAAATGACACATTGTATTGTATAAAAATTGTTAGTCGGGCGTATAACACCTTGAATTAGTTAGCTTTGGCGTATATCGACCACTAATATCCAGTCGCTACCATTAACCTAAGAACAGAGACATAACTATTTCCTTTTCATTGTTCCTCGTAACGCTACGGTCTGTTTGATGTTTTGGAGAAGCACAGAAACAGTAGCAGAAATAACAGTTTCATTCTTCCGTGGATCACTTTAACGAGATTATTGTACATGTCTTGATAATGATGCAAAAAAAAAAAGACAAAAAGAAAGTTCATATATACGTGAATTCACATACTTATCGGTCTAGTTTGACAAGGATGGCACATGGCATCATGGTAGGAACCATCCAGGCTGAAGTAATTTAGGGAAGTCATGGGAAATCTAAATCAGGATGACTGTTTGGAGACTATAACCTCCGTCCTCCCGCAAAAAGCCCCAGTTTACTTAAAACATCAGAATTATGTTCAGTTTAGCCCTAGTGTACAATACTTTTTTTGCGAATAAGTTATTTAGTTATGTAAAAAGCTAGGCTACACAAATAATTCCATATACGTTGTCAGCTAACTTCAGGATAATGGCGATGATTTTTGATTTCCATTTTATGGACTGAACAGTGCCCGCCCGTGCATGGGCACTGGGGAACTGCAGCAGTCGCTATTTGTACTTTATATCGTCGATAAGAATGATATACTGAAGCATTTTTTCTCTAAACCTTTCGTTATAACTTTGCAGTATACACTGACTCATTGGATAGCGATATCCACTTACAAACATGGTGGTAGTATCGCGTACACAAAGAGTATGAGGGCAGTTCATTGGCGGAGCTGTAATTTTTGCTCAGGTGATTATGTAAAAAGGTGTCTGATGTGATTATGGCCTCACGACGGGAATTAACAGACTTCGTATGCGTAATGGTAGTTAGAGCTAGACATGCAGGACGTTCCATTTCGGAAATGGTTATGGAATTCAGCATTCTGGTACCCATAGTATCAGGAGTGTGATAAGAATTCCAAATTTCGGGCATTACCTCTCGTCACGAACACCGCAGTGGCCAACGGCCTTCACTTAACAACCAGGAGCAGCGGCGATTGCGTACAGTTGTCAATGTTAACAGACAAGCAACACTGCGTGTGGACGTATGACGTACGACTAACATATCCATTTGGGCAGTGTTGCCATATCAGGACGCCCGTCGCAATTGGCTCTACTAACAAGACGACTTTGGCCGTAGCGGCTCTCCTCGGCTCGTGGCCACATTCGCTGGACTCAAGACGACTGGAAAAGCGAGGTTCTGTCAGATGAGTCTCGATTTTTGTCGGTAAGAGCTGATGGTAGGGTCCGAGTGGTTTACAGATGCCACGAATTCACGGACTCAAGTTGTCAGAAAGGCACTGTGCAAGCTGCTGTTCGCTCCATAGTGGTGTGGGGTGTATTTATCTAGACTGGACTGGTCCTCTGGTCCAACTGAACCTATCGTTGGATGGAAATGGTTATGTTCGGCTAGTTGTAGACCATTTGCAGCCATTCATGTGTTTCTTGTTCCAAAACATGTCACCGAGCGACTGTTCTTTGCAACTGGTTTGAAGAACATTCTGGAGAATTCGAGTACCGGCGTACGAAGGTGACTGTCAAACGATTCTACTGCGGCCAAAATACATTGCGCGTAAGGACCGCAAAGATAAGATACGACAAATAAAGCCTCATACGGAGACATACAGACAGTCGTTGTTCCATCGCTCTGTCTGCGAACTGAACAAGAAAGGAAGTGACTAGTATTGATACAGGGAATCCACCGCCATGCACCGTACGTGGCTAACGGAGTATCTAAGTAGGTATAGATGTAAAATTATGTGATCACCACAGAACTCTGACATGAACCCCGTCGAACATTTATGGAATATGATCGAGAGGCTACTTCCTGTACAAAATTCTGCGCCGGCAACTTTCGCAGTTATGGATGGCTATAAGGGCAGCATTGGTCAATATTTCTGCAGGGGAATTTTATTTGTTGAGTCCACGCCGCGTCAAGTTGCTGCACTACACCCGGAAAAAGGAGATCCGACGCGTTATTAGGAGGTAACCCAATGATTTTTATCGCCACAATGTAAAATACTCAAGCTTAATGTCAGTAGCCATCTCCCAGTTCATGATAAAGATACAAAGATCTTTGGACTGAACTGTGCGTTTCAAAGTTCCATCGGCATGGTGTCCGGCTATTGTTCGCGTAATCAATAGGAAGCAACTCTCGAGGCTGCAAGGTGAGAGCACTATGGTTGAAATGGCTCTGAACAGAATGCGACTTAACTTCTGAGGTTATCAGTAGCCTAGAACTTAGAAGTAATTAAACCTAACTAACCTAAGGACATCACACACATGCAAGCCCGAGGCAGGGTTCGAACCTGCGACCGTAGCGGTCGCTCGGTTCCAGACTGTAGCGCCTAGAACCGCACGGCCACTCCGGCCGGCTGAGAGCGCTATCCTTCGTATGTTGCTGAGCCTGGCGTGCTTACTGCTGGTGTCAGGTGGTTTCCTTTTTGGTTACTCTGCATTTGTTGTGTTTAAAACCCGTCTACCATATAGCCGAATGTGATAAGTGGTAGAGCAAGGTTATTATAATGCTCCCAGCTCTTTGATTCATATTTATTCGTTTCTTAAAGAAATCTTTAAGCGTGACCTTGCATCCACAGGAAATAAGTTCTATGACCTTTAATTGTACCTCAACAACTTAGATTTTCGCAGCTGTCTCTCCCAGAGAAAGTTGCAGTTCAGAAAAGGGGTTGTTCAACACCTGATATTCTCATGCCTCAGTCGGGCATAGGCAACAACAAAAAATACACCGACGGAAAAAAACTGCAACACCTAGAAATAATTAGAGTATTGAAATATCGAGAATACAATTTTCTGGGTAACATATTTAATTGATTAATATTGCAAGATAACAGGTTAACGTAAGCAGGAGATAAGCCATTGCAAATGTGAAATGCTGGTGCTTTAATAAGCGGTGTAACTGCCAGAAGACATATGCAAATGTGCATGCGTTGTCTTCCACAGGTGCCGGATATCGCGTTTGTGGACTGGAGCTCCATGCCTGTCCCACATGTGCTCGATTGGAGACATGTTAGAGCGGTATGTGGGCGACCGTTATCCTGTTAGAAAACGCCCGCTTGAACCCTGTTCATGAAAGACAGCGTAACAGGTGGAATCATCAGACTGAAGTGCAAATTTACAGTCAGGATGAGTTTGATAACCACGAGAATGCCCCTGCTGTCATATGAAATCGCCCCCCAGGCAACAGCTCCAGGTGTAGATCCAGTGTATCAGGAACGCACACAGGTTCATTGTAGGTCCTCGGATGATCTTCTTCCAACCATCACACGGCCATCACTGACACCGAGACAGAACGAGCTTTCGTCAGAAAATGCAACAAACCTCCACCCTGCCAATAAATGAGCTCTGACTTTGCACCACTAAAGTCGCAAATGGCGGTGATTTGGGGTCAGTGGAATGCATGATACAGGACTTATGGCTGGGTGCCGTTCTTGAAATAACCAATCTGTAACAGTTCGTTGTGTCGCTGTTGTGCCAACTGCTGCTCAAATTTCTGCAACAGATGCAGTACGATGCGATAGAACCTTACGTCGAACACGGTCTTCCCTCTTGGCATTACCATGTGTCCCTCCGGAGCATGGTCTTCTTGCGACAACGCATTCTCTGGACCCCCGCTGCCAACAATCATGTTAAGCAGCTATATTTCTGCCAAGACTTTCTGCAGTATCGCTGAAGGAACAGCCAGCTCCTTGTAGCCATTTTACACGACCCCGTTCAAACTCAGTGAGATGTTGATAATGGCGTCTTTGTCTTCTTAAAGGCATTCTTGGCTAACATCAACTCGCGACGTCCAGTCTTAAATGTAATTAACGTTCACGACCTTTACAGCGTGTATTTAAAGCAAACCTGATTCACATTTTCATAGTGGCGCTACTATCGCGACTCTTATGCGACTGTTGCGAAATGTGAATAGACATCATATTTCAGAAGTAGAAACACGCCTACCACCTTTCGGTTATGTAGTACAATTCCTTCGGGTTTTGCGACTTTTTCTGTCGGTGCATATTCGGAGCTTTACTTGTGAATGGTACTAACGGGAAACTGGACTTGTGCCTGTGAAGATAGGCTACATGATTTTGCTTTCCTTGTTTGAGATATGGTGATGTTGTAAATTGGGCCAAAGACAGTTTTAGAAATACATAAAAATTAAAGAAATAGCTATAACGCTTGATAACTCAACGAATCACTTTAGTAATGGAGTTTCATTGTTATTCTTACACAATAACTTTTAAGGAGAAAGTTAGTAAGTCATGCAGACTTACAATCAACGATCATAATATCAAGCTTAAAAAGTACTGTGAAATTTTGTCCACAATAATGGACTGCGTTTTCTTTTGCCGAAACTTTTAAACTTCCTTGTTTCGACATGACGAAAATGACTATTCAGTAGTCCAGATATCAATAAATGTTTCATTTAAACTTGGTTCAGATTAGGGAAATCGTTTGGAAATCAGTACTATCTCCAGCGGTCTTTCTAATACCATTCAGAATGAGAGACTTGACTGCCTGCTACAAATGTATCACGAGAAGATAAGGACGGACATTAGAAAAGCTTCCTTTGTAGCTATCGTAGCTAATGACACAAGAAATGATTCGGAACCCAGTCAAATGCTCCTACGGTATGCATCGAACAGAGAAATATTTGAAGGTTTTTGGAGACTCTTTATTCCAAATAACTGTAAATGTCACGTCACAACGTATCTTTTGAACAATTGGACATAATCCTTAAAGGAAATGAACAAAACCTGCTAGCTCAACAGTTTTTGGTTCTTCAAATCTCACGAAAAGTTTAAAAAGCAGGACTTTAAACCAAATATAATCTTTTTATAGTAATGCACATTTCACGCAACTCTTATGCAAATCAACATTATTTAATAATGAGACATGCAGTAAGTATTACACGACGAAATTCAAGAATTTTCTTCCCTAACACTCTGGGTATTCCATAATTTTTCGCGACATCACAGCAACTTGTCTCCATTCTCAGAAACCATATGGACGTCAGAATGTCACTCTTATCCCTTACAAGGTGGAACTTCAACATACAGAGCTCATGAAATTCAGTCGATATCAAACACACATCAAATCGTTGCAGATCCAATAGAAATTTTAATATACCTGTATGATTAGAGCTTTTCCATGAGATTATACCTCATCAAATATAATTTTCAATCAAACGCAATCTCGAGGTATATGTGTGTTTATAGTTGAAGGGCTTATTTCAATAGTGGTACAAGTCAATTTTTGTTCATTCTGAGATACAGAGTACTAAAGTTAAATGAGCGCTGAAAAATCTGCAGTTGAGATACCAGAAATAGTCAAATATATTTCTGGTATCTCAACTGCAGATTTTTCAGCGCTCATTTAAGTTTAGGAATCTGTATCTCAGAATGAACAAAAATGGACTTGTACCATTATTGAAATAAGCCCTTCAGTTAATGTACAACAGATTTAGAAATTGCTCTTTTAACATTAAGGAACTCAAAGTACTGTAGGAATTCTTCAGAGACACCCATGGCAGAAGCTAACAAAACGTGTGTCTGTATATGTACTGATATAATGGACAGATATTCAGCCACAATACACAACATAGCTTCTACTTTGCTTAACAAGAACTAATTCACTATTGCAAGAAAGAACACCCAACAGATAGTACTGACCAGTGAAGCATAACCCACGATTGATAAAGAAGACTTTCAAACTGCACCAAATATATTTTATTGTAGGTCTGATATTCATGATAATGTAAATTAGTTGAGCTGTTGAAAATGATCTAGATTATGTTCTTAGTGAAACTACGAAACTGATACAAATCCTCTTACAGTTCCCATGAAAACATCAGAGACAGAACGTTACTTTTCAACGCCGTAATGAATCAAAACTCATCTAAGAAGCACTATAAATTCGGAAAGACTAAATGCGCTTAAAGTGCTTTCAATGGAAAAATGTTTCCTCAGTTGTAATCAAGAGATCAAAGAGAAAAGTATTAGTTTCTTCGCGTAAATTGAAACAAGAAGAGTGAATTTAATTTTTAAATGAATAGAGCAAGCTTGAATTGTAAGAAATTAGGTTTAAGTAAGTAAAAAAGTTTGATTTTGTTATTTTAGGATTTTATCAAGGTCTTGAAGAGATTTTCTATTTATATGTTAGTTTCCCTCTACACAGTTTAAAAATGATGGCAAAAAATTTTCTGGTGCAGCATCCCTACTAATTTTAGGTACTGAAACAAGCCGTTTTTCTGCACATAAAAATTTTAGTCAGCATCCCTTCGTAATGAGCGAGATGTTGAACTCGATAGAAGGTAAGACCCCAGTATTATCAATTCCATTGCTTTGTAGTAAAGTTTCACAGAAGTAGGAAGTACAATACCAAATTTCTGAAATGATGGAGATGTTTCTTGCCAGTCTTACTTTATTTACGAAATCCTTATACCGCGTTGTCAATGTAACCCTTTACTATAGAACTGCAATATTTAACAGGTAGTTTTTAAATAAGTTCGTTTAAATAAATTTAGTACAACTTTTATCGGTGACAAAACGTTTGTTTTTAATTTATGTTAATTCTCTAGTGTTAAGGGGGGAAGGACGTCAAACTGGCCGACTTGGAGCAGTAGAGGCACCACTGTCTATAGTTTTACAAATAAATTCATAAAACTTTGTCAGCACGACCAGGAAGGATTCAGAATTCACACTCTTAGCAGTGGAAGTTCGAAAACATACGAAATAACTTTTTCTTTTTGACATGTGAAATTTCTTCATTTTTTTCACTTACCAATGGCAGCATTTGTTGCTGTAGGTACAAATTTCTTCATAAGTAAGAGAGATTCTTCGATGAATTTTGCACAGTTTACAAACCATACTTAAAGTTGTATGAAACTCTAGATTTTTCCAAATCTATGAAAAACTATGGTAAAAACTGAGGTAATTAACTATAAAATTTGTGTTTTTTCTAAACATGAAGTTTAAAATATAACAGTTCATTGGTTTTTTCATAAATTAAATATATTCTAGAGTTTCATTGAAGAATCTGTCTAACTTATGAAGAAAAGTGTACCTATAATAAACAAATGCAGCCATTAGTAAATGAAAAAATGATGAAATTTCGTACTTAAAGAAATTTATTTTGTTATGTTTTCGAACTTCCACTGCAATGGGTGTGAATCCTGAATCCTTCCTGGTGATGCTGCCAAAGTTTTAGGAATTTATTTGTAAAAGTGTAGACGCTGGAAATTAAAATGTCCTGTGATGCCTCTCCTGCTCCAAGTCGGCCCGTTAGACGTCCTTCCCCCCTTAAAAGCAACTTCAGATCTTGTACAACTGTAATGGACTCCGCTGTATGTATGGTAATTATGAAGATTATTTCTCATGTACATAGCTAATTGGCAGATGTACTTTTATTGAGTACTTGTAATCCCCAATTTTTTCAACAGACAATGTACAGAAATAATTCTGAAAGAAAATGTTGTGTAATATTTATTTGCACACACAGACATGCCGCATGCCTGAAGATGTTACCTTCTTCTTCATAGGAGTGAGCAGAGTCACGCTTTCTGTTTCAGACCACTGCACGATCTCACATTCCCAGAGATGATGACCATGGCGTTAACCCTTCTTCTGCTGCCGTTACTTATGGCTGAGAGCGCTGTGGCCTGTACGCTGCCTGAACCATCCACCGAGAACTTCAACATCTCCACAGTGAGTCACGTTCTGTTACAGTTCAGTTGTGGAAGGTTCTTGTTGTACGACTTTCGAGTGATATAGTGGTCACTAACGCTTTGTCATTTGATGCATGTATTACTCGTCTTGTAATATTTCACCGCCTGTACATGTTGCACTCTCACTATTGTATCTCTTAAATATACAGCTGTATAAGACAAGATTCGCATTCAAACTGTTCTTTTCCCACAACTATATACACTGACTAAAATAACTTGCTAGTTAAGTAGAATTGTGCAGACGGAGTAAGTACAGTCCGCCACTCGGGATAAATTTGTAGTAGATAAGGTGTCTTAAGAGATATGGTCAGTTTTCCGGACAATGACAGAAACGATCACTCGAAGCAAAAAAGTCTGTTAAACAGTGCTATCTATGATCATTTTTCATCTCTGATACTATGGAACAAATCTCTCCTACTGCAAGCTCTTTGTTTACCATATGTATGGAGGAAGGTAGTATGTCTAATAAACGTGGACTGTAGAATGCAATGACCATTTGATGAGTAGATGTGTTACACAGTAGCAAAGACGAAGTAGTGCTCATAGCTCTTAAGGTATTCATCTTAGAGCCCATGCTTACTAGACTTTTATATTTCGAACAATCGTTGCTGTCACATCCCTGAAAACTGACCATGCGTTCTGGGGCACTCTGTCCAAGTAATGTTCTCTTACTTCTGTTCTTCAAGAAATAACTCAGGATTTGTTTATATGAGATGAGCAACGTTCTGTCATAATTTATCACTCTCTTACATACTGATTTCACATGGAAGTAGTAACTTACCAATACTTCCTGTTGCGTAACAGAAACCGGCGCAGATCATAGCGGCACACTTGGAGACCGACTGAAGAACACAGAGAGCACATTTTATCAGATTTCGGGCAGTCAGTAGCTACGCGCGTGGGTCGTTTTCGAGTCGGATGTGTTGGATACTGTTTATTTTTAGGACTTCAGCGTCTAGTGTGTAAATCATAACTGAATATAAGCCTCTGGCCCTTACATCACAGCTCTGGTTTCGTTAAGAGCCTTGTAAATGTGTCTGATTTTTTTTCGAGTCATTGCCAGAAGTTTTAGCACCTATCCTATCATGTTGTCCCTTCTCGCAGTAACTCTTTTTCATGTATTCATTTCCCCACCGATTCTGTGAAGAAGTCCCATCAATCATATCTTAGCACTCGACTCATTCTCAAGCGTCTTTTGTAACTCCAGTTCTGAAACGCTTGGATTCTCATCTGTCCCGACTTTTCCAAGACTGACTTGAACATAACGCTTTTATCCCTACGTACAGCATCAGAATGATCTTTCTCAGTTTAGGGCTAACATACGATACTACTAAACTTGTTTTCGTGAAGAATGTTGTCTTTATCTGTGATAGTCTGCATCTTACCTCTGTACTTCATCTTTCGTGTATTTCTTTCATTCCAAGGTGTCAGATTTTCTTCATTTCGTCTGCTCAGTTGTTACCAGTGTGATGTTACGTTTGAAGCCAATCTCACTGATGCTGCTTCTCAGTACCTATGACGTTCTTTAGAATACTTTGAACGCAGATTTTTTACTCAGCAGTCTGTTCATTCCAATAATTATGCCTGTAATACTTTCTCATTTTCACGGAGGATAACAAAATCAACTGCGAATCTTATCATTTCAGTCTTCTCACCCAGGAATTTTATTCCACTTCTGAGTAAATCTGTTATTTTGTTTTGTGACACAGTTCCCCCAGCGAAGTGTTTCAGAAAGTACCTGACTGCCGTCTTCATTTAGGCAAGTGTTCATGGTTAGTTTCACTGTCTCGTATTCAGAACTTTGGTATTGATATCTGACTTTCAGCAGTTACATATTCCACTGAGAAAGAAAAAATTCATTACTGGTAACACTGTTCACGCCTCTGGAAATACAGTTACATTATAGATATATAATGTAGAATGAAGAAATGAATGAAAATTTGTGCCAGTGTGAGGATTCGAACCGTTTCCGACTCACAGGGCAGATGCGCTAACAGCTGCGTCACCCTTGCGTTGCACCACTGCACAGTTTACCCTGGTACGCTTGCCGCCTCATTGCAAAATCCATTTCGCGTCTCGGACCTGTTGGTATTCCATTTAAACTCAAACATCAATGTAGAGGCCCTTCAACTGTACTGGAATAGCTCCTCAGAACCGGAAGGGGTGGGTAACCCTGCCTTAAACCCAGGCATAGATGTTTTAAACAAGTAAAATTATGTTTTAAAAGAGACCTTTGCAAGTCTCAAACTTCTATGACGTATACATGCTGACTGAAGGAAGAAACGAAAATCTGTAACTAATTTTGTTTAAAGCACCTGTGCGTAGGTTCCTGCCAGGCTCCCCTAATACGTCAGACGCTGAGGTGATATTCCATTACAGTTGGAGACCATTTGCAATGCTGTTCAAGTCTAGGGGGAACACCAAGTCGGTTGAGGCATGAATGGGATTTTGGGCTGAGGAAGGAAGTATGCTATAGAAGTCAGTGCATTTGTCCAGAGCCACTACGCCAAGGTGACGTAGTCGTTAGTACGTTTGCCTAGTGATCAAGGGACCTGGGTTCGAATCGTGGCCTTGGACTAATTTTCATTCGTATCTTCAGTCTACATACATACATCATAGATGTTAGAGACATGAGAAGGTCTCTGGAACCATATAGTTTCATTTAAATGGATCATTGTTCATTGTGTTATGCTTTGCATGAAAGTTTCTACTGGTCGTTACAGGTTGTTGTAGACTAACTTCACTCGAACAGAATTATCAGACATGCTTCCTATTTATGGAGAGGCACGATGCAACAGCCGTAGCGCAAGGTATGCGGAGACTATAATCATGTAACATTTGGAAACATGATGGCTGTGTTCGTGAAGCAGGATCCCTTAGACGAGACTCTGTGTAAACTGTTCAGTTTGTGGAAGCAGGTTTACACCAAACTGACGCACTCCAGCACCAGCACACGATTCGAAACTAATTCTTAACACACACATTCAGACATACATTAAGTGAGCTGAAGACATTATCAGCAACGTATCTAAAACATTATCGGTCACACTGTAGATTGAACACCGTCTCTGAACATCTCAATCCTCGTTCTTCTGCAGAATTACAACAAATTAATTTCCAATGTTATCTCTTTTGTCACGATTGTCTTTCCGCAGGCGCACAAGACCTGGTATGAGCAGTACCGCTACCCGATGCTTGCTATGGACCTCCAGGGTTGTTTGACCATCACGCAGGATCCAGGAAAAAGTAACGACACGATGAGCCTTAAGGGTTACTTCAGCCACAATTCTTTGTAAGTCACTTGACACTTACCTACAGCCTGATATTTCCTTGAATCAAACAGTCTAGTCTAGTCTAAGCATTTGTGACTACCAACCTGAAGCGTCCCATTGACAGCACACAGGGGCAGTCGCAGACGAACACAGCCAAGTTGTGTCTAATCGAATCCTCAGTTGGCCACTCTCAGGCGTACGAAAATTCCTCCCAGAAATAGTTTAGTTATAGACTGACTGTATTCCTGCATTTAAATATATTAAATGAGGAGTATTTTATTTTTTAATTTTTAGCTTGATTGGTTTGTGCTGGAAGATTTTTCTACACATAAAAAAAAGTTTGGTATCACCTCGGTTCCGAGAGTTCTGGAACCTATACAGAAAAATGGAACATAGATCAACATAAACATCATTTCCGCCCTTTTTATCGCTCATGAAAACCGCACATTGCATGTTGTACCACCATACAGCGAGGCCTTCCGAGGTAGTGATCCAGATTGCTGTACACACCGGTACCTGTAATACCCAGTAGCACGACTTCTTGCATTGATGCATGCCTGTATTCGTCATGGCACACTATCCACAACCTCATCAATTGACTGTTTATCCAGGATTGTCCCACTCCTCAACGGCGATTTGGCGTAGATCGCTCAGAATGGTTGGTGGCTCACGTTGTTCATAAACAGGCCTTTCCCATCTATTCCAGGAATGTTCGATAGGTTTCAAGTCTGGAGCACATGCCAGTCACTCTAGTCCGGCGATGTCGTTATCCTGAAGGATGTCATTCATAGAATGTGCATGATGGGGGCGCGAATTGTCGTTCATGAGGATGAATGCCTCGCAAGTATGCTGCCGATATGGTTGCACTATCGGTCGGAGGATGGCATTCACGTATCGTGCACCCGATACGGAGCCTTCCACGACCACGAGTGGCATACGTTGGCCCCACATAATGCCACCCCAAAACATCAGGTTACCTACACCTTACTGCACTCACTGGACAGTGTGTCTAAGGCGTTCAGCCTGACCGAGTTGCCTCCAAACACGTCTCCGACGATTGTCTGTCTGAAGGCATATGCGACACGTGTCGGTGAAGAGGCAATCCTGAGCGGTCTATTCGGCATGTTGTTGTGCCCATCTGTACCACGCTGCATGGTGTCGTGGTTGCAAAGATGGACCTCGAGCTGGACGTCGGGAGTGAAGCTGCGCATCATGCAGCCTATTGCGCACAGAGTCGTAACACGACGTCCTGTGGCTTCACGAAAAGCATTATTCAACATGGTGGCGTTGCTGTCAGGGATCCTCCGAGCCATAATCCGTAGGTATCGGTCATCCACTGCAGTAGTAGCCCTTGGGCGGCCTGAGCGAAGCATGTCATCGACCGTCCCTGTTTCTCTGTATCTCCTCGATATCCGAAAACCATCGTTTTCGTTCACTCCGAGATGCCTGGACATTTCCCTTGTTGGGAGCCCTCCCTGGCACAAAGTAACAATGCGGACCATCTAGGCATAGTTGAACTACAGGAAACAGTAGCTGTGTACGTCCTTCCTTGTGGAATAACTGGAACTGATCGGCTGTCGGACACCCTCCGTCTAATAGGCGCTACTCATGCGTGGTTTTTTACGTCTTTGGGCGGGTTTAGTGACATCTCCGAACAGTCAAAGGGACTGTGTCTGTGATACAATGTCCACAGTCAACGTCTATCTTCAGGAGTTCTGGGAACCAGGCTGATGCAAAACTTTTTTTTTTATATATATCAAAAGCTTCCAGCTTTGTATGTGGAAGCTGAGTGCTATTCTTGAACCTTAGAGTACGTACAGATCATAGGTTTACGGTACGTCTAGGGAATTACCATTAATTTTACTACACAGAGCTGTATATACCGAATATAGACAACTAATACCTTCATTCTATACGCATACTTACAGGTTTCCAGTGACAGCTAGTGCGACACTCAAAGGGAATCAGTTGCAAACTTCATACGATGGCATATGTGAGTAAATTTTCGTTTCTCATCTCGAATGATACCAATAACATAGAGCATAAATCAGAGTTATGTATCAGTTGCCAATAAATGCACGTAAGATGACAATATGATATTACCCGCTCTTCCAATTTTTCTAACCTGTTGACTGTGGAGAGGAAAACAATATATTTCTGTTTGCTAAACTCGTTTCCGTTTGCACAATTTTCAGTTGGTTGGATGATCAGCGGACCCAGAAACATCGTGTACATTAACGACGACTTCTACATTGATCACTATTGTATGTTGGGAACAGGTAAGCAGCTGTGAAGCGAAATTGTTACAATTTAATATACTAAAAAATAAGTGATTTGCTAATCGCTGTATTAAATTGTGATAACTACAAAGAACTAAAGCTTGTTGAGCGAACATCTCGTACTGATTGTACTTTAGAAATGTATCATCATTAGCAACGTGAGCTATTCGTCCATCTTCAGTAACTGCAGCTATGCGCCACCAGATTATTTATTGTTGAGTACTGATGGGAGACTATCAATAATCTCATTAAATTAGTGGTACTTCAAAGTTGACTCACTAGAACTAATTTAATCATATATGATTTATTCCGAATGACTGCAAATTTTTCTGTGTTGCCTTTACGGCGCGTCTCTTTTTAATGACTCGATCTTCACCTTCACTGAGCAGTGGTTACGGCGTGGAAGCGTTGTAACAAGTGTGTTTGGTAAGGCCGAGCGTAAAATCAGGTTTTTTTATTTTTTTTGGGGGGGGGGGAGGGGGGGGTGGTCTTGGTGCTTGATTACTAAGTAAGCTAGGAACAACGGGTAAAAAGTTTTTGGTTTATCTCGGACCATTGGCCATTTTTACAGCTATTCGAATATCTGTCTTACTGTCGCTGTGGTACTGTAAATAAAGCATGATTTCACCGAGGAAGCGCAGTTGGCGTCCAGGCAAGTTCTGTGAATAGATTAATTCTTTTTGCAAAGGATTTCAATTGGGCTGAAATTAATGTGCGGCTAATGGCACCCGTTATTTGCTGCATGCATTTCATAGTCTGTCTTCATTTACTGTGCTTACCCCCTACAGCTCGCTCTAGTACCTTGAAATCTTAACAGGTATCCTATCATCCTGTCCCATGGTATTGACAGTGTTTTCCACATAATCCTTTCCTCGCCGATTTTGAGCAGAACCTCCTTATTGCTTACCTTAACAGTCCACGCAGTTATAAATATTTGTTTGCAGCACCATATCTCGAATGCTTCGATTTTATTCTGTTTTTTTTTTTCATCTGTTCATAATTCACTATCATACAATGCTGTGCTCTACGACTGTATTTATTCCATATTCCAATCCACATGTCTATTAGATATTCATCTCCCCTATGTACTGAATATACCCATTCAATTTCCTTATATAGTTTCTCTATTTCTTCTTCATCTGCTTGTGACTTCGTCATGTATACTTGAGCTATTGTTGTCAGTGTTGGTTTGTTGTAGGTTATGATGAGAAGAACCCAATAACTGAACCGTTCACAGTAATACAATCTCTGTCCTACCTTCTCTTTCATACCCCCGTTATAACATTATCTGTTGCTATTGATGTTACCCTATACTTGTTTGACCATAAATTCCTGTCTTATTTTCGCTTCACTTCACTATATCTATATTGAGACACTGAATTTTCCTCGTGAGGTTTCCTGGTTTCCCTTCTACGTTCAAACTAAGCTCCTGCCATTCGATTCCTCGACTTGTAGAATGCTATCCTTTCCTTGCCTGTTCATGTTTTCTCTTTGTCACGCCCCCTTCACAGCATCCTCTGGAGATTTGCATGTGGGACTAGCCCAGAAACTTTTGCCAATGGACAGATCATCATGACACTTTTTTAGCTACAGGCCATTTGTTCTGTGGATTTACATTGTGTCTTAATGCAGGCGTTTCCATTGCCTTTAGCATCTTAATGCCGTCATCATTGCTGATTCTTCCGCCAGTTAGGTGCAGTCTGCTACCCAAGATCAAGGGAGTGCCCTGAACTTCTGTCCATCCATCCGCCCATTTTTTTGAAAGGGCCTTTGGCAGAACGAGGGTGACTCACTGCACAAGCCTTTGGACGCCATTGCTGATGATTTTTGTTTAAGATTCAGGTAGTGGTGAGGTCAGAACCCAGAACCGACGATGTTTTAATTGCAAGTCATGGATGATACCCATTGACTACGGATCTACCTGGTCAGCATTAAAGATGTAGAAGACGGGAACTAGCTGGCAACTTCAAAGTCACTTAAATAAATATAGCGTGACATATTTGCAATTTTTTAATATATAACCTTACTTTAACTCCTCAGGGAGCTGTATTAGCTGCAAGGTGTTGGCACACCTGATCGTATGACCAAAATCCTGTAGTAGATTCGTCAGAGATAGTAAACAACATATAATACCATATGGCTAGAGAAAAATTATGCAGTAGCTAAAAAAGTTTGGTTGGAGGTGAGGGGGGCCAAAATTTCTGAGAGTGTATTTGTTCCTTGGGGGGGGGGGGGGTGGAAGGAGCTGTAACAACTTTTGATATCTTGATGGAGAGGGGGTTTGATTCTTGAGGCGGGCATTTATCCTCCACTGCTATCCCCTGTGACACGTCTAGAGAAGTGTGAGACAAGAAATAGACCCAAATTTAGTGTCTAGAGAGTGTGATACATCAACAACAGGAGGTATCAAAGCGTGGGGGTGCAGCTATAACAGGAAATATCGCAGGTTGGGGATGCATACATCCTAAACACGTTGTGTCATATTGCACGACATACAAATGCCATGTTAGATGACAAGATGACATGTGTAATGTTGTACGGCATGACGTCGTGTATCATTTTACTTTACTTGACATGAAGCATTATATTACATGAAATGGTTACTAATCTCAACAGCTAATGTGTCAATACGCTTTCATTTAAATATCTTTAAATCTGACAGGTAATTCGAAAAACTGTTTCCCTCTGTTACTCCTGTAACTCCTCCCAGGACATATTCACCTTTTTTGTGCTATGGTTTTCCAGTCTAGTAAATCGTGTTCAACCACTCGTCGTACGCGTAATATATCACATTCCACGTGGTATCATGCTTGGTTCATTAAAGTGAGTTGGACTCTGGTTGGTACTTTAAGTTAAACTGATATGTATCTATGGAAACAACAATGTATGTGATGCTATCGCGAACTACGGTATTTGAGGATGCCAAAAACTAGAAAACACTGTTAAAATTTTCCTTTGGAGTTTGCAAGTGGAAGTTAACGATACCCATCACTTACACCAGTTCTACAGAGAGAACATGTTTACTGTTATCTGTACAGTATTGTACACAGCTTCTAAAATGGTAGTGGCAGCATAATCAGCGTAGGGGGTCCTTTCCTCCCTTATCACTGCGACAGTTCCACAAATCACTGCAAGCTGTGATGACTCAGGCTGATTCGTTACTGCCTGCAACCCATCGAACAGTGTTAGTGCAGGCAATTACAGCAATACACGTATGTGTGAATGTAGAACACATCAGGAGTCCTACATCTGCGTCTTGCGTAAAAATGTTCAAAGGTGTGTGAATTCCTAAGGGACCAAACTGCCGAGTGCTTCAAGTCCCAAGACTTACACACTACGTAAGATAACTTAAACTGTCGTATGCTAAGACCAATATACACACCCATTCCCGAAGGAGGACTCGAACCTCCGGCAGGAGGGGCCGTGCAATCCGTGACATGGCGCCTCTGACCACGAGGCCACTCAGAGTCTTGCGTAACCTGTAGGTAAACAGCGGAGGCTGGACTTGTCTTTTTTCGGTGGAAGATCATCGTGCATCACGGATAATCAGTCCAAATAACCTTTTCCTGTCCTCCAAGAATCCACTCGCATAATTACAGCTTAGTACTCACTATTGCTTCCACATATGTCATAATTTTTATCTTACTATCCTAATCTCTATTCCATGTTCGTTGGCTGGTAGAATACGACTCAGCTACGACATACCCTGTCAAGTTTAAGTTTTCCCATCAGACGGAATATTCGAACACGATTAGTCTTAGAAAAAGTCAGCCCTTTGATTAATCTACTGTTTTATTTACACATGTTCGTTAATCGAGCTAACATTTAACTGAAATACAATACTTTCCTAATTTTCATGCTTCTCTAAGGTTTTCAAATGCATTTGATAATAATTTCCCTAAAAATTTCAACGTAGCTCAAATATTTGCCACAGTTCTCTTACTGTACCTCAACGAAAACGTACCCTTATTATAGGAAATGTTTTTCTAAAGAATATTATGAGATAAATTTACAGAGAAGCTGAGATTAAATTCAAAACACAACTCAACACCTCGCTGAATGCAGTAGTAATGATGTACTGTAGACGTGCTACTATTACTTCATGTTAAGCTCGCATAATCATAACGCACCAGGAGAATGCTCAATTCCTATCACAGCCTTGTATATTATGATGATTTCTAAATTTCGTGCTTTCAGAAATTCTTTCACGTAACTGTAATACATATTAATAGGCGTTCATTGTTCTGAAAGTAGATATATCTGTTGCAGAGGTGTCAACAATTTTCACTGCAGACAAGTCTCCAAGCGACGAAGTAATGAAACAGGTGTGGGAAGTTGTGGCCAACCATACTGAAGTCGACAAGTCACGATACTTGAGGATCTTCTGCTAATTAATAAAACAAAAAATGTTAAACGCTTTTCTGGTTTCTCATTTCACCAAAAAAGATGAATATTTGTTATAATAAATTTCTTCTTGAAGGTTGTTTCGTTTGTGTGTTTTATTTCTCTTTACCGTTCCTGTAAAGAAAGTATTGCGCGAATTCTATTTGCGTCTCAGTAGTGCTATATTTTTTAGTTTCTGTCTATTCTTGTACTGTAAGAATGCGTTATAATGGTCCCTGTTTTATGATTAAGTGACATCTTAATGAAATCCTTTGCGTGTATTTTGCTACCCTATTTAATTTTATACTCATTTTTTACGTCAAATATCCGGAGAAAAGTTAATTAGTTAACGGTGAATTACAAAAAAAAAATATGATTGTGGTTTAAAGTCCGAAGTGGGCGTGATCCTCATATTAAATCCTCCTGCACATATCGCAGATACTTATATGATATACCATCGAACTTACCTACATACACCCTTGTAATAGATCAAATTTCTTTCGTAGTATAAAATTATCATTTTAGGAAGCTTTCTGGACCACAGAGATCCGTATAAATGATAAAAAGAATAATGCTGAATTCCCCTCATATTGCTTCAGAGGACGCGTCAGAGCCTTACACTTCCACAAATACTTTGTAAATCTGTTAATCACCCCTAACATAGGATATTTCGCTCCAACTATTTTTTTTTCTTTGTTACTTCAAACGTGTGTTATCTTCTAAAATACATAAAACCCTTCAAAATTTTCAGTGTTACCTCCACGAAAACGTTGAAACAGCAGAAAATTGCAGTATAATGACCTTTTGTTTTTGTCGTACGTGGAACTGAAACATTCGAGCTTGTCATTGTAGAATATGTTTGGTTCCGCAAAACATCTTCAGTTTTCTGAGTATAATAGACCTCGAAATTTCTGTTATGTTGCTTATTAAACGAACAGAGATAGATATTTAAAGTTGAAATGTAGGTTCATAT
Organism: Schistocerca serialis cubense; assembly: GCF_023864345.2. Classification (NCBI taxonomy): domain Eukaryota; kingdom Metazoa; phylum Arthropoda; class Insecta; order Orthoptera; family Acrididae; genus Schistocerca; species Schistocerca serialis. The sequence goes on from NC_064644.1 coordinate 68,800,007, forward strand.
TGACGAGTAAATTGGAGATAAAGGGGAAAAGCGATTTGGGTTAAACGAGGCAGCTGTCGGTTGCGCAAAACAATAAAATCTGGTTTCATTGGATGATTAAAGGCATGCAAGAGCAGATTCAACCATAATTAAATATATCAAAATATTCCTAATAACTTACGTGTATAAAGCCTAGTGACGTATCTGACAGTCAAGATTGGTATGGCAATAAATCTGTACCTCTGTTTTTGAACAGCGAAAGAGCTGAATTCCAAGCATAATGTAAGCCGAGGGTTTCGTCAGATTTGCTCAGCTGTTATAAGCCTGTGAGACGTTTGTGCTCAGTACAACACTCCTCGACGTCGTGATGGTCTGGTCAATTTGCCACATCGCAAGGAGTATGAGGGACATCAGACTTACATAAATCAAGGTCGCCCTTTCAGCTAATAAAAGGGACCTAATCTTAGTGGTCGAAAACCACATTTGCCAGCCGGAGTGGCCGGACGGTTCTAGGCGCTTCAGTCTGGAACCGAGCGACCGCTACGGTCGCAGGTTCGAATCCTGCCTAGGGCATGGATGTGTGTGATGTACTTAGGTTAGTTAAGTTTATGTAGTTCTAAGTTCTAGGGGACTTATGACCTTAGAAGTTAAGTCCCATAGTGCTCAGAGCCATTTTTGAAAACCACATTTCACATAATTTTTCCGCAGAATACGACCAATCCTCTTGAAAATGCCACCCACCTAAGGTAAATGGGCTGTAGACTATGGTGGCATCTCGTTATTATCATCACTTGGCCGATTCACGGTTAGTCGGTAGCACAATGCGAGTCTGATACGTTTTTCTGACGAAACGTGACAGCGAGGTGGCTAACATATCTGCGAGCCATAATAACACTGTTTGCCTTGACCACAATATTTTATTGACTTTATTACGCCTTACACCTTTTGGCCTTACACATTTTTTACAGGATCCAAAAAATATCATATTGTCATTTGGATCACAAGCAGCAGAATGAATCTGTTCAATATAAGCAGTACGTAGCATTTATGTAACATGTATCAACGTACAAATTTTGTGAGTCTGAAAAGACGTAGGACCTAGGAAGCAAAGGACTAAGTACCTTTTCACCTGAACTAGATGGTGACAAGTAGCAACCTTAAGACACAGATAAGGGAGAGCTGGCTTCCTATAAACGGGATGCCCAACGTACCATCAACATTCCTCCTGACCGACAAATCAGGCAGCTATCCTTTTCCACCTTCATCGTGAAGCAAATATTGCAGTGGATTGAATTTGGTTGTGTCAAAAAGGATCCTAGGATTAGGGTAAGACGAGGGAGTAAACATTAATTCTACTGCACAGTGCTGTATATACCGAATGCAGTCAACTAATACCTTCATACTATACTTCCACTTACACCTGAAAACTAGAGGGCACGTTTCTGGAAGTCTTCCATATGCAGGTCAGCAATTAGACCTGATAACGTGCTCCCTATTGATTCTGACTACCGTTAAGGCAATATCAGTCTCCAACATGAATGAACGCAAAACAGCCGTCTCAGCTGCTATTACAGAATATTGCCTTGACAGCGGTCACCCTGTGGTACATCACAACACGAGGATTCTGGTATGCAATTTCAGCTTTTGGGACAGCGTTATTAAGGACGTTATTGCGATTATATTAGCGAGTGACCTTATCAATAGAAATGGAGGTTTTTGGTTAAGTTATGCTTGGAATCTTGCTCTCTCCCTGATAAATAAACGGAAGGACTGTGTTAATGCTCCCTAAACATTGGTTATCAATATTCGCTACTGGTAACTTCTGACATTGCTGATTTTTGTTGTGTGGTGGCGCTAGTAGCTACGGTGTATGTCTGTATCTACGTGTATGTGTGTGTGTGTGTGTGTGTGTGTGTGTGTGTGTGTGTGTGTGTGTGCGCGCGCGCGTATTATCTTTCGGAATACGCTCTGTACACGCGATTTTAAATTCGCTTGCACATTGCTTTCTCGTTGCAATTACGACTAAAATATTATAGGATGTGTACCTATCGCAATATCGGCTGCTGTCGAAAAAGTCAACCTGTAGCATTTCCGTAAGCTATGTGAAGATTATGTACGGAAGAATAAATTCTAACTCACAAATCTAAAACTGTTGGCAATTTCTAAATTTCCGCCAATGTTTCCTCGAGGTAAGTAAAGCGAGTTCAAATTAGAAAACTGCAATCACTCACCTTTCTTAAAAATTTGTTTATTTAATTGATTAATTTTCAGGCTCACCTTCAGATAGTTCACGTGGAACTAACGTGTTTACTTTCGTAGCATAGCGACGGTATCGACGGTTTCGTAATTGGTTTCCACCTGCCAGCATCTGTTATGAACGCTAGTTGACCACAGTTCACTTACATTTCATTATGATTATAAATAGTATACCGATCATCAAAAGAAGTCTGCCAGCATGCATCATGTACTGTACAGGCGAGCAACGTGTAATTTACACGTGCATCGTTTGAAGATCAGCATGAAGGCGTTCGAAAACTAATTAATGAACAAAAAACAAATATTTAAAAAAAGTGTGTGGGTGCAGTTTTCTGTATGTAAGTATATTCAATTCACACCCAAGGGTTGGTTAACTATCATAGTGTATAAGATTAAACAGTATAAAAGCGCTGGCTTTCGTGGATAGATTGTTTACCTAAAAGTTTTCTGTTTATACTACTGCATCATAGTGTAAAAAACTGTACTGGAAGAAACAACCTTTCGGTTTCGGTTTCAATTGCCTCCATCTGTATCTACTGGTGTGCGTTATCTGTGCAGTCACTGATATACGTTCATATTAAACGGAATCAGTTTAGAAGGAGTTCTAGATCCATTGAAATCATGGTCTTACATTTTATTCTTAGGCTTATTAATAAGGAATACATTTCGATATAACAGCTCTTGCGATGTAGTTGCGCAGCACTACACATTTGGCTAAAGGAAAGAAACAATATCCAGGCCAAGGACGTTAGAATGAAAGGGAGATGGCGTTCTTTATGCCGAGTATACTCGTCAGTCGAAGCCCGACCACTATAATGGTTAGCCTTAGAAGTCTGTTGCTTGGTTAAAGCCCTTATTAAATCTATCCGCTTAGAATTGATGCACTGAATTGACAGTCAATTTTGAGTATGTACTTTGAAGCAACATACCTTCCTGAATCAATACTCATCACCAGACAGTTTAAAACTTAAATTTTTAACGCCAACTATCACTTGTCAGGCATGGTGTACATCACGGCAAAAGAGCTGAATGCCTAATTTCTATTCTAAGTGAAATCAAAGAACTGGAATACGAGCACTACACGAAGGCTCGACGATGTGGCTTCGCCTTTTCGGTCCAAGGATGTCTGCTTATATTTTAAGCTCCTTGATCCAGGCAGTTAGTAACCCAAGATCAGCAATATCTTTGCTCGCGGGTGTGTTCGTCCACCCAGGTTTACATAAATGAAATATGTAGAACTTAGTCCGCGACACCAGCGTCTGAGGATGGTGTGAAATAATTAGAGGCGAGACTGGAAACCATCTCAACAAAATCGTCTGCTTTGTTGAATAGGTAAAATGCTGTCTACCGTTATAGGTATTGTTATGTGATCTTAATTGAAATATATCGATTCTCAGCAACCTGAATACCGAATGGTATACTTTAAGTACAAAATTTGAATCGTACATATAAGCTAACATTTAACATGCATTAGTGATACCAATAATAGTTTTGAAAAATTCATGAACCGACTGGTAAATTTTACTCTCAGAGCATTTAACATTATTGCCAAGCATCACATAGTTCCACACATGATTCTCTACAGAATGGCTAACAAATGCTGAAAGTATAAAACACAAAAAGAACACAATGCAGTATTTGGAGGATGGTGAAATTTCTAACAAGAAAGTTCTGCGAAATAAATATTGTAAAAGGCAGCCTCCCTACTCAAATATGGAAGCAACTAAGATATTTTACAAACGCATTCAACGTAATTCATAGTTTTGTAAATAGTTTGTGTTTTTGTCTTGAGAATATTGATAGCTGGCGTTCATGAGCCAGAAACTTGCCATACAAATTACAAGCGCTCCAAAATTCTATAAGGAGTTGTAGGAGTGTAAAGGCATAGTTCAAGATTTATTAAATCCCTGTCAATATCTCGATTAGCCAACCGGCTGAGTAATGTCAGGATAATAGTCATTTAACTCCAAGTTCCTTTATAACATCAGTGACATTATGTTAGCTTTAGTGAAGTAATATATGAAGAAAACCATGTAAAGAGAAAATAGAGAGCAGTGTGAAAGTCTAAGAACTTACATTTGGATCCCTCTGACCCATTACCGATTAATTGCGACTCTTACGTTTTAAATTGTGTTGGCAGCAGTTGACCATTCAGTAACAGTAGTGTAGGTTGGCAAATTATTAAAAGAAAATATTCACGAATTCGGAGCTGATACTCTGGGTAGCTATAACTGCACTGGAGAAACAGCACATATATATGGCATTTTTATATGACTTATCGAGGATGGAAAAGAGAAGTAGCACATCATCAACAGCTGGCATCAGCAATTTATAATATATAGCAGAATGAATATAGGATTTAACGGTAACAGTATGCCGTCTCTGGAAAACTTTGCACTTACGCCTCCTTCCCGACCCCGACAACTGATATCATCATCCTTTTCAGTGATGTTAAGCTTGTCGCCGTTAATGACCTCGAATTCATGATGTTATCTTCCTTATCAGTCATTCGATCACTTTTACCAGTGGACGCGCCCTTGTTGTCTCCAGCCAATAACAATGCAGTATTAAATTTCCAAGATTTTATTCTGACAGAATGTAACTTTGCAGTGTTACTTGAAAATGGCCATAAGGCCGAAACTGCAATAGTAACAATAAATATTTTATACAGTCGCGGCGACTATGATGTCTTTTAAGAAATTGGGGGAATAGTTTATTTGAGTCAGTGAAATGAAATTTGTGGCTAGGGCCTCCCGTCAGGTAGGCCAGTCGCCTGGTGCAAGAAAATTTTGAACAGCTCTTCATTGCAACCAGTCAGACGGTAGTATTAAAATGACGTGTAAAAGTGATGCTGAATTACATTATTTCCTATATACACATCAAGTCATGCTTCTCCACTCACTCTCAGTTCTAATCTCCAACCAGTCTAAAAACACAAGATGATAGAAAGAGACAAATTGTTTGCTTTATACTCCCTACCCTCTTCTCTGTCCAACTAATCATTTTGTCAAAGTTACACATCATGTATCTACAAACAGATCTCTGGCATTATATTAAATAAAATCCGAAGTCAACAAACATATACATTACATTTGTACAAGCACATATCGCAATATGTAATATGAGGATGTGCTGAAAAGTAATGCCTGCAAATAAATTTTTAATACAGAAATTGTTAAGGCGCTCCGGAAAGGTTAAAAGTCATGCAATGCTCAATATTTACTTTTTTTATATTTTAAAAAGCTACAGACTTCCTCTTTCAATTGATATATAGTTCAATTGATATGTATTTAAACTGATATTCTGTTCAATATATATATATATATATATATATATATATATATATACAGGGTGTTACAAAAAGGTACGGCCAAACTTTCAGGAAACAATCCTCACACACACAGAAAGAAAATATGTTATGTGGACACGTGTCCAGAAACGCTTACTTTTCATGTTAGAGCTCATTTTATTACTTCTCTTCAAATCACATTTATCATGGAATGGAAACACACAGCAACAGAACGTACCAGCGTGACTTCAAACACTTTGTTACAGGAAATGTTCAAAATGCCTCCGTTAGCGAGGATACATGCATCTACCCTCCGTCACATCGAATCCCTAATGCAGCCCTGGAGAATGGCGTATTGTATCACAGCCGTCCACAATACGAGCACAAAGAGCCTCTACATTTGGTACCGGAGTTGCGTAGACAAGAGCTTTCAAATGCCCCATCAATGAAAGTCAAGAGGGTTGAGGCCAGGAGAGCGTGGAGGCCATATAATTGGTCCACCTCTACCAATCCATCGGTCACCGAATCTGTTGTTGAGAAGCGTACGAGCACTTCGACTGAAATGTGCAGGAGCTCAATCGTGCATGAACCACATGTTGTACTTGTAAAGGCACATGTTCTAGCAGCACAGGTAGAGTATCCCGTATGAAATCATGATAACGTGCTCCATTGAGCGTAGGTGGAAGAACATACTGGCGAAACTAAAATGAGCTCTAACATGGAAATTAAGCGTTTCCGGACACATGTCCACATAACATCTTTTCTTTATTTGTGTGTGAGGAAATTTTCCTGCAAGTTTGGCCTTACCTTTTTGTAACACCCTGTATTTCAACTGATATTAAGTTCAGAAGACTACACTACTTTTAAAATATTTTTGAAATTTGGTCTGCATGGGTTTTGCTTACTATGGTGCCGTTAAACTACCGTCAAATGTTGTACTCATTAATCTATATGGTCATCATACGCATTTTAGTAATGTGAGAGAAAATAAGTATCACAAAACAAGTTTTATGGCTACCTGTGATAGTTTGATCTATTTCGCTCGCTCGATTGTCGTGTGTTTGATGTTTGTTTATACTTTTGTAGTACTGAAAATATTCGTAGTGAATTTTGTTCATTGAAGTCTTTGTTTCATTGAAGGATAATCATGGTTAAACGTAAAGTGATTAGAAGTCCTCTGAAGGCTTTTAAGAAAAGGAGAAATGTTGGAAGGCCAAATGTAGGTGTTACTACTGTAAACAATACAGACGATAACTAAGTGTGTGAACCTAACCTTCCTGGTACACCTGCTCACTGGGAAAGGAAGGACTTTAGGTGAAAACATGGTTCAAGTAGTGAAAAGTATGAATGTTTTATGGGTGGATCTGATGTCAATGAAATATTTGATGTATCATTTCTCAACAGCATTTGCAAGATATATGTAGTGTAGTGAAGTCGGTCTGGAACACTCTATAAAAATCACGTAGGACTTGCGAGTGAAAAGGAACTGAAGTATGGTAAGTGTTCATACATGACAACCTTTTGGGACTGTGTTGCAGTAACTCAGAATGAAGAAAACAGTAGCAGAGTCTATGAACACAACATTAGATTTGTTTATACCTTGTATACAGTTGGTAAGAATGCTGCTGCATGTTTAGTTTTCTGTGGCATCATGAATCTTCCAAATATCCCAACCAGTTTTAAAAACTATAATAGATTTATAGTGTCTAAAGTAGAAGATATTTGTATAGAATCTACGAAGAAAGCTATGAAAGCGGCAGTAATAAAAAACAGTGGTAATAGAGACTTAACAGCATCATTCGATGGTACCTGGTATAAAAGGGGACACACCTCTCTTCATGGTATAGTATTTGCCAGGAGTATGTACACAGGGAAAGTTTTAGATGTAGCAGTAATATCTGTATATTGCATGTGTCCACAAAATGATAAAGATAAACACGAAAATAATTGCACAGTTAATTATAGTCGGAGTAGTTGAGGAATGGAAGTGTCCGGTGTTGTTTCAACAATTTTCAAGAACTGAAGCCCTGGGGTGATGATATTGTAGCGCAGGTATTTGAGTGTTTTGGACACATACAGGAACTAATGGGATCAAGACTTCATGGACTGAGAGCTTCGTACAAAAAACAAAAACTCAGTGATGGTAAAGGGTTGGATGGCAAGGGAAGATTAACTGACAGTGTAATTGACAAAATACAAAACTATTATGAATGTTTATTAGTCAAAACGCACACAGTGCCGATTAAATGAAGAGGGATGATGGACTCTTTTTTTCATATTTCTTTTACCGGCGAAAGTCCCCATCATTACTTGTCTCCCAAAGGAGAAAACAGCTGGTTTAAGTACAGTAAGGGATTGCTTATTGGTGAAGTGAACACTCACAGACATAGTCTGCCTGATACGTTAATGACGTATTTTCAGAGTCTTAGGAGCACCTGAACTGCTGTGAAAGTGTGTTCTCGGAAAAACTCAAAACCACAATGACAGTATAGATACTGTTGTGTGGCCAAGAATCCCCAAAGCTGTGTTTGCTCTAAGGGATATACTTCTCTTTGGTGTTTATAATGCTGTTGCTACTTTCATTGATGACAACTTTGTAAGGTGCTAAGTATTTCGAAATATGGGATTGAAGATAGGTTTCATGATGGTAAGAACGATGCTTCGATTAGACAAGGAACATCTGTGGGTTTTTGACAGGGCCGTAAATAGCCTACAAATACAATCCAGAGTAAACAGACGGAGGACAAAGTAGGAACTTGAGGAGAAGTTTGCAGAAGATGAAGATAATCCAACGTATGGACCTGGAATTCACTAACAAGGTGATCAAAACTGTGTCGCTCGATTCAGGAAAGTTTTATTTTTTCATACAATTAACATGTTTTCTCAGGATCAACCGAACAAATTTGCTTCAAATTTTCAGGAAATATTACAGAGTCCCTTCTGCGTAAATTAACACAGCTGTTTTCCAAAACCCTCCATATTTTTGTTTTTATTTATTAAAAATGGCACAAGAGAGTAGTGAATTTTCATTACAACAGAAAAAATTAATCTCTAAAAACTGAATTCAGAATTTTAAAACCCCTGTGTTAAGTTGTAGCCTATACTCCAATAAATAACCAGTAAAAATTCAAATTTTCTAGCTCAAATGTTTTCTGAGCAAACATGTAATTTATAAGCAATATTTTGACATTGGAAAGATAGGGCTTTCTGGCGGCCCTTGAGGCTTGTTAAACTGAATAAACATTATTTACATTCTACATCTTTGTCCTTTAGTTGCATGAATGAGTGGTGCTCCTTCTTTTGGACATGTCCGAAAGAACATTATCACGCAGAAGCTGCAGCTGTGAGACATGTTATGTAAATTGAAGATGCAGGGGAGCGAAAGAAAAAGAAACGAACTGTTCATGTCATCTGCATTGGGATTTTGTGGAGAATCAGCGGTGACCGCCGATAATGTGTGCCAGACAGGGATTCGAACCCGAGATCTTCTGCTTACCAGATAGTTGCGTTAAGCATTGCGCCACCTTGAAACAGAGTTTATCGCAATTTCGTGGACTATCCCAGCACGCCTCTCAGCCGACCCACACTCCCACCTGGCGTCATCGATCTGCAGTCACTGTCTCACTACCTTGAGATCCCTGCAGGTTGAAAGACATTGTGAATTCCCACGGAAAGAGGTGGATTTATTGCCCTCCATCAAAGTTCCTCAGGCACCGAACACATGTTACTCTCTCTCCCAACGGTCTCTCTCACTCTGTCCCCTACTCCTAATACAACCTCTGGTAGTAGCCAAGGAGTAACGTATTAGTCTTGTGTTCAGTCATCCAAAGACGCTCATAATGGCGAACATTCCTAAGGAAATTTCCATTTATCTTAATACATAATACTCTCATCACGAGTTAGTAACTACTGCCAACCACGAAACTTCTTCAGTGTGTCTTGAAATATTGGTTTGCTGTGTGTCAGACATTTTATGTCAGTGGGTAATTTTGGTTGTAGCATTGTGCAGCCCTTTTTGGACTAACAGCAAACTTCACCGGAGACTGATCGCAATGGTAATCCAAAACATTATGACTACTGCCCACCGTGAAGCTGGATGTCGCGTGGTGACAGTGCGGGAACGTGACACAGTAAAAAAGGTATGTAAGTGGATCACAGACGGATTGGGAATCATTCTAGCTATGACACGGGTCGCAGTTGGGGAAATCTACTGACATCAGCAACTTTAGCAAAGGTGATATTATTATTACCCAGAGCCTGTGAAGAAGTATCTCGAAAATTGCGCAGCTGGTTCAATGTTTACGTGCTACTGTAGTGAGCATCTACAGAAAGAGATATAAGTGCAGTGAAACTACCAGTGGGTGATAAGTCGTTGGTCATCCACTACTCTTTACAGAACGTGGGATTTGGACGTTTGCCTGCATGTGAAGCAGGATCTGTCGTGATCTGCGGCTTCTCTGCCGAAAGAGCACACTTCAGGTGCACGCACAAATGTTTCTGTGCACACTGTTCATCGTAGATTGTCAAACATGGGGCTCCGCAGACGACCCCAACGTGTTCGCATGTTGGCACACCGACATGCTCATTTATGATTTCACGGGTGATGGGCTATCGAGATTGGACGGTGGCTCAATGGAAACGTATCACCACGTCGGGTGAATCAATTTTTTGCTACTCCACGTCGAAGGTCATCCACGTGAACGGTGGTTAGAAATGTGCACCGCGCCGAGGACGCAGGCTTGTGTGAGTAGTCTTATACCGTGGGAGACACTCTGCTGCTCTTACGTGGGACCTGTGGTAGTCATCGAATACATGGTGAGAGCTGCGGACCACCTGTTCCCCTTCATGCTTGATGTCTTCCCCTCCGGCGATGTCATGTTCCAGCAGGATAACTGTCCATGTCTCAAAGCCAGTACGGTGCTACAGTGGTTTGAGAAGCATGGTAGCGTACTCAAGTTGATGTCTTCGCTATGAAACTCGCTTGATGTGAATCCAATGAAAAATATTTCTGTCACTATCAGGCACCATCACCGCGTACACATAATCAGCAGCCCACTGTGTAAGGAAATTACGTGACTTGTGGTGAACATTTGGTACGACATACCTCCACAACCTACCAACAAACTGTAGAATCCATCGTTCGCAAGATCGGTGAAGTACTGCGTTCCAAAGGTGGAACAACAAATTACACTACTGGCCATCATAATTGCTACACAACGAAGATGACGTGCTACAGTCGCGAAATTTAACCGACAGGAAGAATTTGCTGTGATATGCAAATGATTAGCTTTTCAGAACATTCACTCAAGTTGGGCGCCGGTTGCGATGCCTACAACGTGCTGACATGAGGAAAGTTTCCAACCGATTTCTCACATACAAACAGCAGTTGGCCAGCCTTGCCTGGTGAAACGTTGTTGTGATGCCTCGTGTAAGGAGGAGAAATGCGTACCATCACGTTTCCGACTTTGATAAAGGTAGGATTGTAGTCTATCGCGATTGCGGTTTATCATATCGCGACATTGTTGCTCGCGTTGGTCGAGATCCAATGACTGTCAGCAGAATATGGAATCGGTGGGTTCAGGAGGGTAATACGGAACGCCTTGCTGGATCCCAACCGCCTCGCATCACTAGCAGTCGAGATGACTGACATCTTGTCCCCATGGCTGTAACGGATCGTGCACCCACGTCTCGATCCCTGAGTAAACAGGTGGGGAAGTTGGCAAGACAACAACCATTTGCACGAACAGTTCGACGACGTTTGCAGCAGCATGGACTATCAGTTCGGAGACCATGGCTGCGGTTACCCTCGACGCTGCATCACAGACATGAGAGCCTGCAATGGTGTACTCAACGACGAACCTGGGTGCACGAATGGCTAAACGTCATTTTGTCGGATGAATCCAGGTTCTGTTTACAGCATCATGAATGGTCACATCAGTGTTTGGCGACATCGCGGTGAACGCACATTGGAAACTTGTATTCGTCATCGCCATACTGGCGTATCACCCGGCTTGATGGTATGAGGTGCCATTGGTTACACATCTCGGTCACCTCTTATTCGCATTGACGGCACTTTGAGCAGTGGACGCTACATTTCAGATGTGTTACGACCCGTGGCTCTACCCTTCATTCGATCCCTGAGAAACCCCACATTTCAGCAGGATAATGAACGACCACATATTGCAGGTCCTGTACGGTCCTTTCTGGATACAGAAAATGTTCGACTGCTGCCCTGGCCAGCACATTCTCCAGATCTCTCACCAATTGAAAACGTCTGGTGAATGGTGGCCGAGCAACTGGCTCGTCACTATACGCCAGTCACTACTCTTGATGAACTGTGATATCATGTTGAAGCTGCATGGGCAGCTGTACCTGTACACGCCATCCAAGCTCTGTTTGACTCAATGCCTAGGCGTATCAAGGCCGTTATTACGGCTAGAGGTGGTTGTTATGGGTACTGATTTCTCAGGATCTATGAACCCAAACTGCGTGAAAATGTAATCACATGAGATTTCTAGTATAATATATTTGTCCAATGAATACCCGTTTATCATCTGCATTTCTTCTTGGTGTAGCAATGGCCAGTAGTGTAATCAGTAGATGGTCATAAAATTTTCGCTCGTCAATTCATGTACACTGTAAAGAAGTAGTCAGATTTCTAAACTCTTTAAACAAGTGTCGGCAGGGTGATCGTGGGTGAACACATTATTCGTAGAACACGTTTTTTATCAATGAAGACTTCCTTTCTCAGAGATTAGTTACCTCAGGATATCTTCCATATGAGATAATTGAATGAATATAGCAAAAACGTTTTGAATTGTCTCTCCCCTTGAATTACAATGAAGTGCAAATGAGGCTGACTAAGTTATTTCACGAATCCCAAAAACGTAATTTTTCCAGTTTAAAATCTCATGGTTATGGATCCATAAGATCTTTAACATTTCCACCTTACTTACTATTTTCTCACCATGAGATACACTTATCGTAGGTGTAATACCTCTATACATACAAAACTGAATATGTTTAGTCATTTTGATTCTGACGCTGAGGCCACTCTCAGAAAATCTGTCAATGATACTTTTAAGAACGTTCTTTACAATCTCATGTTACTGTATGTAGGTTTGTACTGATGATAAAACAAATGTCGTATGCAAGAGTAATTAAGTCTGCAAGCTGTACATTAGATGGAAGATCGATTATATGCAGAGGAACAATAGAAGATTTTGACAAATGTGTACTGCTGTGATTTCTGTTTTGGATAAGACTTCGTTTTGCATTGGGTTTGTTTCCTCATTAGATATTTCACTGTACCCTACATTTGGTTCCACTACTAGATTAACACCTTCGCTTACTGCTGGAGTAGTTATTAACTTGTTTACCATTACACTATCTCCTGACCTATTACTAAGTAAACCTATTTATTTTCTGTGGGAGAAGTTTCCGACTTATTTTTGTTTATTAGTTGATAATCATTCTCAATGTTCTCATTACATAATACATCTTGACCTGTCAGAGCATCAATATTTTCTGTCTCTGCTTGACTGGTTTCTAATTTCTCTATATTTACTATCTGACATGACTATACTCGGGGTTCTCAGAAACTGACTCGTCAGTAGGCTTTGTTGCACTAATTTAAAGACATTTTTCTATTCCAAAGCTTCTCATTACAAACATTAGTATTCCCTATCACTTCTCCCTGTTCCTTAATACCCTCACATTGCCTATTACAATCGTCATCCACTATTTCCGTGTTCTCCATTACACATCTTAATCTCATTAGTAACATTTTCTCTTCCTGCCTACTTATAATATTTTCTTCTTATTTTTTGAGTTTCGAATCCGGATTTCGATTATTCTTCTTAACCCACCTTTTATAAATAACTACCCTCGTATGTATCGCACTAAACATTCTATTCAGTTCATCTGATCTGTCTGATAGACCTACTTTAATGATATCCTTATAGAGTAGACTATGCCTCCTCCTCAAGCTGGCAGTGTCTTTCCTTAACTCATCTTCTGATCCGACATCTTCCCTCTCATTTTAACATTATTTTAGTTAGAGTTAAATTTATACAAGTATCTTGGCTCTTCTCCTAATGTATTCCTCCAGTACATTTCGAAGCACTATGCACAGGCTGAATGCTTTCACTCTGTGGCTCATCCGTCTCACCTACATTGGCAAGAAAAGAACTACAAGTAGAATACAAATGAAACCAGAAAATGAGAATATATCCGAGAAGTCGTTAAGCTAACCTCACAAAAGCACAAGACTCAGTAAAAACACAGGAAAATGACAGCAAAATATCTGTCTCAGAACATAAACTTTCAAGAAAAAAGCACGCGTATTCCGTCAAGTGTCAGTGAAAGAAGAATTAACATTCAGTGTAAAATCCACCATAAATCGCTACCAATCTGTGTATTGCTGCAAGACAAATGTAATGTTTAATGGAAAGAGACATAATTGTGCAGAGTTGTTAGATCCCGCATCTTGCGCCTCCCCAGGTGGTGGATAGGGGAAACTCTCTCTGACAAGGGTGGTACTGGGAAAACTAAATACCCAGGATGGAACAAATACTAAGGGAGGCCTATACCCATTAGTGTCTGTTTTGTCACCCAGCAGCTAGTGGTCAGCGGTTGTTCACCAAGTTGGTGCAACTGTTACAAACCTGCTTTGATCTCTCTAATTAGTAAAATTTATGATCTCCAACAGAGATAACCACAATTAGCTTCAACTTGAAAAATAACGACGAAACCACAGGGAAAATATTAACTACCCCAGGTCCCAGTAAATATAATGGAGTTTCCTGGTCATGAGGTTCTCGCGGACCAGGAGCGTGATGAGAAAGAAAAGAGCCGGGGTTCTCCAAAACTGTCTGCAAACCTTATATCTGCGCGCTCAACACAAATACACTGGTCAAGATAGGCAAATGCATACAATTTACGGACGTTCTGGAAAAAATTACACATCAAAATCTTCCCAATAGAAGAGACATGTTTCACAAACGAAAACCACTTCAACACAGAAAACTGAGGATATATAAAGCAAGATCTACTGCCAAAAGAGGAACATCGATAATGTTTGACACAGAATTTGCGGTTCACAGTTGAGCTAACATTCTACATTTCAGTTCAATGTCAAAAAGAATGTCTACAATAACTTTCAAATCAGAAAACGAAAGGTAGACAGTCATCAACGCAGATCAACCGACAAACGATCACAACAGAAAAAACACCAGAATTCAAGACTTTTGGAAATAAATACAAATAAAATTCAAGAAAGTTATGTTACAATTGTATTAGGAAGCTTCGCTACACAACTAGACAAGGAGAAAAAGTACAAGCAAATCACAGACCCATAAACTGCACACAAACGCAGCAACAGGAATGGGGAATGTCTGATACTTTACCATATAAATTGTAACTTGAAAAATATCTCAACACGAATTCAAAAGCCAATCGTATGGGGAGCATGTCAAACACATCACGTAGCGATAACAAAAAAAAAAAAAAAAAAAAATACAAGAAAATTTGTTTATCTGAGAAAACGCAATAGAGTCTTCGAGTCCTACCATCACCTGCTACAAGTAAAAGTTAGGCCAATTCCAAGAAACAGAAAGACAACACAGAAAAAATTGTGAGACTGGACCCAGAATACTTGAAGACAAACAAACACAAATTTACTGAAGAAATTAATTAAAGTTGGACGTACCTCGCGAAGACAATTCAGGATGCAATATATTGAGGTTAACCTTCTAAGAAACGAAGACGAAGATGTTGTAACGCAACTTGTGATCAGAGCGTTGAACCTAGAATCCAGGTCTGGAACAAATTTAGCAGTAATAGAATAAAACAGACATGGCAAGATTCCCACATTCCATAAAAAATCCTCGAAAGATGTTTACAACGGAGGAAAGGACTTACGATAAAAATAGACTAAATGAAATCGGGGATGACTTCAAGGAAACTAACACGAGAAATTTCTGCAAAATTTTCTGCGAAAATATGAAGGGTTATCAGCTTCCAACTATTTACTTTAAAAGAGCAGACGGATCTCTGGAAAGAAATACTTGATGAAACTGCAAAACTGTTAAAATTTGTTTTGATAACCTCCTCAGTCACGAGAAGGCTAAAGAAAAAATACACTTCATAAAAACAGCACCAAACCCAGATTCAGTGCCGCCTTCAATAACAGAGGTAAAAGAGATTATAAGCAACTAAAAAACAACAGAGCCCCGCGAGAGGATGGCTCTATCTCTGAGATCTGGAAGCTGAAAAACGAAACCATCACAAACAGAATCCCGGAAATTTGTACAGAAACATGGAGTTCAGAGAAAGTTCCACACGAATGAAAATGCATGTTGAGACACCCACCCCACAGAAAGGGCGACAAGATAAACTCTTATAACTACAGAGGATTCTCCGTATTGTCGGTCACCTGCAAAACTCTTTCCAAGGCATTACTTAACAAAAAGAAGGTCCTGTATTTACCAGATATGTAATTTGCAAACGCTGCTCAATGCGAGACAAAGAACACCACTGTCGTCACATTGGTGGACCTTAAGAAGACTTACGACTCCAAAAATAGGCAGATTGTCTTTGACTTATTAGAAGAATATGTAATAGACAAACACACTGAAAGACTCATACAACCAACACTTACAGACACCACTTCGAAAATAAAATAAATGGGAGAAATCTGAGACCCATTCGAAATACATACAGGGGTTAGACAAGGAGATGGTTCCTCGTCGCTTTTACGGAAATTGTCTTGGACAAAATTGTCAAACAATGGGAGGAAAAACTTAAAGGAATTTAGTAAACAATAACGAGTTCAAACAAGCTATGCAGATGACCTGTCAGTACTCATCAACAGTAGACACGAAGCGCAAGAAGCTCACGAAGCACTGGACTGCTGACATGAAGTCTCTGCGAAATAGTATACGGACGAAGGGACCAACCAAAGAATTGTATGAACACAGAGACAGTCTCACAGACATGATCCGAAAACAACGTCTAACACACATACATAGAATCAACAGCAATAGACTCACAAAGAGGCTTCTTGATGTAGTTAATAGTTCAATAAAAAAAAGACTGGTTTCAAGAAATAGAAGAAGAGTTAAAACAGCCTGGTATTAATGTTGGCCGGCCGAAGTGGCCGCGCGGTTCTGGCGCTGCAGTCTGGAACCGCGAGACCGCTACGGTCGCAGGTTCGAATCCTGCCTCGGGCATGGATGTGTGTGATGTCCTTAGGTTAGTTAGGTTTAACTAGTTCTAAGTTCTAGGGGACTAATGACCTCAGCAGTTGAGTCCCATAGTGCTCAGAGCCATTTGAACCCATTAATGTTGAAATGACAGAAGCAAAATTATGAACACGAAATTTGGAGTAAAACAAAAAAAGAAAATAGGCAAAATAGCGACAGAGTAAAAGAAACAAAAACGCAGCAAAAATGAATATGTTTTTGGATGAGAGAAAGATGAAGGTAACAAAAAAAATAAATAATCATGTGACATTCGAGTTAACCACTGTCCCAGAGGCAAAAATGTAAAACAGGTGCTTAAAAGAGAACACCTTCACTTCAAACTGCAAGTAAGCTAAAGATCTTTTATACTCTGCTGCCACATAAAAATATCTTTTACAATAACGATGCAATGTCGAATTCGACACTTATGATACTGATGATATATTAAATATATAGGCAAAAAGACTGGGCGAAAAAATTTTGTTTCTTTGTAGGTGCTGCTGCAGCGCAGAGCTTTTTGTCTAACGGCTCAGTCAGAAGCTACCAATAAGATAGTATTCAAGGCGAAAAAGTAGATAGGTGAATGTTATGTGCTTGAACATGGTGACAGTGTGCGATAGAATCTCTTACTTACCATTACTGTTCAGTTTGCACACATTAAGAGCAGTATGAACTTTTATTTTCGTGTTTCTACAAGAATACAATGTCTGACAGTGTTACTAGCAACGTGAAAGCAAGTGTTCTAAATTCAGAGTACAGCGTCGCCCGTGTAATCTGATCTAGAATAGCATTTATTTCTCTACATCTGAAGAGAAATATTGACTGTGTGATTTGCTTACGATGTATGAAATGGCAATTACTCTAAGCTAAATTTATTTGTAAATGAAACTGAAGAAAAATTACGGTTATTAACGGTTCACAGAATGGCTTCGTCGTCAAAGAATCACAACACAATTTCTGTTACGTATTAAACTGTGCCCTGTTAGAAAATGGTTGTAATGAGTTATGTAAAAGAAATGCAGATGAATACTGTTTCCTAACTTAGTCTCACAAAGTCCGTTGAGGCACTATCACTGAGTTCTTCCTGCAAAGGATAACTCAGCTCTGCTCTGTCTGCTTAACTGCGTAAAGTAAAACGCTGAACTGCGTGTTCATGAAACAGATCACAGCGCGTTCAACGTCTTTAGTATTTATTTTGTTTCTATGTAAGAATTTTGATATCTTTGCAAAAGTTCAACTAGCTGTCCACACAATAGTGGAAGTCGAGGCAAAGCAACAATATTAGGATTTGCATTCAAACTGAGATGACAAACTTAGTGCAAGATTTTAAGCTGAAATGGTATTACGATTACGCAGTAGCACAGAAATGGGTCAAATTAACTTACAGCAACATTCTTTATTCGGCATTATTATGAACAATGAAGACTGATTGAAACAATCATTATTTAAGTTGCTAACGTCTTTCATTGTTTATCTGTTAAATGCATGTAACTAAAAGTGAAAGGAGAAAAACTGTTTGAATTCTGAGCACATGACTGATAATATCGCCTGGATTCCGTATAGTAGATGCTGTTGAACAAAATGGAACCATTATGAATGAAAACACACACAACACTGCAGTAATACTTAACAACATTTGTTGATTAATTCACAAACTGGGTTTCAGCTGTTACGTCGTCATCAGATACAATGATACCTTTGTACCTGACGATGGCGTAACAGCGGAAACCGGTTTGTGAAATAAATAATAAACATTGTAGAATATTAAATCAGTATCCTATGTGTTTTTAATCTTAATGTATTCAATAACGTACCAAGAACCGACAGAACAGTCAGTCAACGCAGAATGTAATGACGATGACTCTGCAATAGCTACACGGTTACAGCTTGCAGCAAGAAAGAACTTGCATCATGTTACATTTTTCCAGATGAGCACTAACACTATGAAATCAACTCAAAAACATGCTCTACTGCCCGTCACAACAGACAATATCTGAATTAAAATTCGGTCTTTGTTCAGCACGTCTGTCATCAAAGCTCCTGCATCACCGATGACGTGACTCTCTCTCTCTCACACACACACACAGTGGTTGGACTCGCATTCGGGAGGACGACGGTTCAATCCCGTCTCCGGCCATCCTGATTTAGGTTTTCCGTGATTTCCCTAAATCCTTCAGGCAAATGCCGGGATGGTTCCTTTGAAAGGGGACGGCCGATTTCCTTCCCCATCCTTCCCTCACCCGAGCTTGCGCTCCGTCTCTAATGACCTCGTTGTCGACGGGACGTTAAACACTATCCACCACCACCACCACACAGTGGTCTCTATCACTCGGTCCCCTAATTCCTATTACATGATCTGGTAGCCAAAGAGTAATGGATCAGTCATGTGTTCACACATACAAAGACTTCACAAAGGCAAACATTCCAAACAAAGTTGCCACTTATCATGATATATAAATCTTTCAACAAGAGTTAGTAATCCATACAAACCATGAAACTCTTTCAGTGTATTTAAAAATTTTATTTTTTTGTCTGTCAGTTACTTTATATCACTGGGTAATTTTTTGCTCTGGCATTGTGCGCCCCTTTTTGTGTTAAACACAATCTTCATGTGGTGTGAAGAACGTCATTCATTCCTCTAGAATTGTAGTGTTAATGTGATGTGAAGAACAACATTTTTTCTTCTGGAATTGTAATTACGTGCATCGTTGTTCCTTTTGAACTGCAGTAAGTACTTAGAAATACGGATACTACGAAGTAGTAGTCAAGATTCCAAACTCCTTAAAGAGGTGTCCACAGAATGATCGTGGGTGAGCACCGCATATTATAAGTGCCCAATATACGAGTATCAACCTACTGACGTGTCTCTACGAATATTTACACTGAAGTGTGAATCTAGCTGACTAAGTAGTTGTAGGTGTTCCAAAACGTGTTTTTTTCTGTTAAAAACATCATTGTTATGGACATCTAAGAATATTGAAGTTTCCACCTTATTCATTATCTCCTCACCTATACTGCAGTACATCTATATATAAAAGACTGAATCTGCAGAACATTTATGAGACTGAGGTCATCTGCAGGAAACCAGTCAAGGATTCTCTATAGAACATTGGTCACCATTTCTTGTGCTACTGTTTATACACTTGGATTGATTACACAACTGGAGTCATCTACAAAAATGACCAATTCCGCTTGTGGTATATTATGTGGAAGATGCCTTACATATACGGGGAAAAAGACAGACATAAGGTAGAGCTTTGGGGAAGCCAAAACGTGACTTATCGGCAGTCAAAATAATGGCCCCTGACGAAACTGGCTGAGTTACTATCTGCAAGTTTCTGCTCTCGTTTGTTTACATATGACACTATTCATTTGTTGACTACACCAACAGATTCCAAAAGCCTTAGTTTATCCAAGAGAATGTTGTGGTTCACGCAGTTAAATGCCTTACATAGGCTGTAGAAAATACCAGATGGCATTGGTTAGTTATTTAATCCTTGTAAAATATGGTGAATGAACATCAAAGTGACATTTTAAGGAGAGCAACTCTCCTCAAATTCAAACCGCGATTTACTGCGGATATTACATTTACATTTACATTTACATTTATACTCCGCAAGCCACCCAACGGTGTGTAGCGGAGGGCACTTTACGTGCCACTGTCATTACCTCCCTTTCCTGTTCCAGTCGCGTATGGTTCGCGGGAAAAACGACTGTCTGAAAGCCTCCGTGCGCGCTCTAATCTCTCTAATTTTACATTCGTGATCTCCTCGGGAGGTATAAGTAGGGGGAAGCAGTATATTCGATACCTCATCCAGAAACGCACCCTCTCGGAACCTGGCGAGCAATCTACACCGCGATGCAGAGCGCCTCTCTTGCAGAGTCTGCCACTTGAGTTTATTAAACATCTCCGTAACGCTATCACGGTTACCAAATAACCCTGTGACGAAACGCGCTGCTTTTCTTTGGATCTTCTCTATCTCCTCCGTCAAACCGATCTGGTACGGATGCCACACTGATGAGCAACACTCAAGTATAGGTCGAAAGAGTGTTTTGTAAGCCACCTCCTTTGTTGATGGACTACATTTTCTAAGCACTCTCCCAATGAATCTCAACCTGGTACCCGCCTTACCAACAATTAATTTTATATAATCATCCCACTTCAAATCGTTCCGCACGCATACTCCCAGATATTTTACAGAAGTAACTGCTACCAGTGTTTGTTCCGCTATCATATAATCATACAATAAAGGATCCTTCTTTCTATGTATTCGCAATATATTACATTTGTCTATGTTAAGGGACAGTTGCCACTCCCTGCACCAAGTGCCTATCCGCTGCAGATCTTCCTGCATTTCGCTACAATTTTCTAATGCTGCAACTTCTCTGTATACTACAGCATCATCCGCGAAAAGCCGCATGGAACTTCCGACACTATCTACTAGGTCATTTAAATATATTGCGAAAAGCAATGGTCCCATAACACTCCCCTGTGGCACGCCAGAGGTTACTTTAACGTCTGTAGACGTCTCTCCATTGATAACAACATGCTGTGTTCTGTTTGCTAAAAACTCTTCAATCCAGCCACACAGCTGGTCTGATATTCCGTAGGCTCTTACTTTGTTTATCAGGCGACAGGGCGGAACTGTATCGAACGCCTTCCGGAAGTCAAGAAAAATAGCATCTACCTGGGAGCCTGTATCTAATATTTTCTGGGTCTCATGAACAAATAAAGCGAGTTGGGTCTCACACGATCGCTGTTTCCGGAATCCATGTTGATTCCTACATAGTAGATTCTGGGTTTCCAAAAACGACATGATACTCGAGCAAAAAACATGTTCTAAAATTCTACAACAGATCGACGTCAGAGATATAGGTCTATAGTTTTGCGCATCTGCTCGACGACCCTTCTTGAAGACTGGGACTACCTGTGCTCTTTTCCAATCATTTGGAACCCTCTGTTCCTCTAGAGACTTGCGGTACACGGCTGTTAGAAGGGGGGGGGGGGCAAGTTCTTTCGCGTACTCTGTTATTGTTGCTCAGCTAAGATTCCTTTCTAGATAGTATTAATTGCCAAGAAATTTTAGAAAATGTGTCAGTAAATGGTACAGGCAGCAGTTATTCATATCCCCCTTATCATCTTTTTTTAGTGGGGTTTAACAGTGTATATTTCAATCTCATTCGAAAAACTACTTGAGTTAGTGAAGCCTTATATATTTCAGGGCTTATTACAAGCTAACATATCTAGTAGAAACACCACTTCAGATAAAGAATAAGGCCTTTTTTTTCAAATTGCAGAAATTCCTTAATTTCAAAAGGAGATTCATGTCACTGAACTTTATGAAAGGTGAAATTTTAAGACACTAGAGTTCTGAATTAATCTGTTTGTGCTATATTTTCCACTATACTTATGAAATGATTATTAATCCTATTTGCTATCTGTGACACATCATTCACGGCTATTCCTTTCAGTTTAATAGTTAGTTGTCCTGTTCTGTGAGTGGTTGCCCTGTTTCCCTTTTTACTATATTCGCTATAGCTTTAAGTCTGTTGTCGAAATTATGACTTCTGACATAACTGATTCTAAACTCTTCTTAAAAATACATTTTGAGAGGTCATTTACTATTCTAATTGATTTACACTGAGGAGTATCTCATTACTTTACGCTACCTAATTGTGCATCATGGTCACAGAGAGCTTGGGTCCAGAGTTATTTTCTTGCTGTGAACTTAACTGATGGAAGCAGTGTGAGTCAGGGCTCTACTGTCTTTATCTACCCTTGTTAGTAAGTTCATTACTGAGATCAAACTGTAGAACGGAAAATAGGTTTCTACACAATTTTTCCTATCGGCATCCCTGAGAAACTCTACACGGAAATCACTACATGCTATTGACTGCTTGTTGTTGTCTGATAGCTCTCATAGTAAAGAATGTAAATGCCTCATAAACAGGTCAAATTTCACATTTTCGAGCTAGATATAGGTACAATCAACCCACTGACTGCTACTGACGAGTTTGCTCGTCATGCCGCCTGCCGCCCCCTGGGTGCTGATGACGACTGTAGTCGTGACCGGTGGTTTTTCCCGGAGCGCTGTTGACGAGTTAAGTCGCACCCTTTGGAGGCCCTTGAGCGCTGATGACGAGCGTAGACGCGCCGCTGTCTGAGTGCTCATGACGAGGTAACTCGCACAGCAGACCTCCCGCCCTATGACTCAGTAGCATTTCGCAGATCTGGCCGCCAGATTGTCTTCCGATTCTCATTCCGCTGCGAACCTAGGCTTCGCACTACAGTTGACTGCTCATCGGAATTGACTTCAGTGTTTTATGCGTCTTGCATTTTACAAATAAAATGGTTTGACTTCGTGGATGCACTTAGGAAAAAATCGTGGAGGTTCTTATGAAGATCGACAGTGAGGATCAACTACTTGATTTTGACAGAACTGACAGCTCTTCCACAGAATCGGAAGGCTGTAGTCATAAACCTTCCACGTCAGCAGAGGTATCAACGCAGTCTCGCGTTTCTACAACAGACGTTAACTGTTCTGAATCTGAAGACTCAGAAAGTGACAGTGAAATGCTTACGAAGTAATCACGTCTTAGCGATAAACCTGACTGGAACGGAAATGATTTTCGGCCAGTAAATCACATGCTTGATGATAATATCAGAACGATATCTTCTAGGGGTGGATTTACATCAAAATTATCTTCTGCAATCCTGTCTAAAACAAAGGTTACATTGCGTTCACATGAGATAAGCTTACAAAGTTATTCAAGACAATAGGTCTCACGTCATTGGCCAAAACGTCACTTCACTAAACAACATGATGATACGATCACGTGCCCTAACACCTCTTTCAACTTCCTTCAGTGGATATGGAAAGATATGACAGAGTCAAGAATAAATTACATTAGAACTCACGGGTGTGTCGTAACCTCGAATCGTTACTAACAGTTTTTCTTCTGTCTCTGCGATTTATTGCTCATCGGCGGTAGTTCTTGCTAAGGTCTAAGGCAGGGGGAATTACTTTCAGCAAAACAGAGATGCCACAATAGGGATTTATTGTCAACTGTACTATCGCTAAAGATCTTAACTACATACGTGTAAACAGGAAAGGAAAAAATTTCTGCTTAACTACTATACTCGCTAGCAGAGTGATTAGTGAATCAAGGTTCATTTTCCGGCTGATTCGACCTACAGTATCAACAATTACGAATATTTACATATTAATAGGCGCGATTTACTGAATGAAATACACTGTCTGAAAATGTATGTGTTAGGTGTTTTCCTTTCATACTTATTTAGTCCTACACTATGTTATAATAATTAACTATGTTAGATACATCACAACTTGGCTTGTAGTTTATAATTCCGAATGTATCGACGATATTCTGTTGACTATATATGGCCTCAGTATCGTCAGCACTTGGACTGGACATTAGCTTGATCGCAGTGCCTCAACGTAAGCGATCGAGGCCAGGTCGTTGGTTCCAGTCGCGTGACACACGCCATCATCTACGGCATGTCGTGGGTGTTCCAAAGTATCTCTTAAAAACACGTACTCGTGAACACATTTTCGTAACGAATAAAGAAAGGGTGTCACGTTGGTTAATGTCACCCTGGTAGGTAAACAATACTTACATGATACAATTTTTATTTTCTTTTGGGTGCATCCCGTATAAAAAGCTACATTCGATGTAATATGGAAGTGTTTTTTCCGTGTCAGTCATTATTAAAATGTTTTTTTATTCCAGTCATTGATCACACAATAAATTCCTTTGACGATTACCGTTTACAGTCAGTCATGAGCATATTCAGATCTACAACATAAATAAATATATACAGCTAGTGGGCAGTCTACCTTTCAACACAATACAGCATTTCATATCACAATATACTGTCATGGTTGTTGTTGTGGTCTTCCGTCCAGAGTCTGGTTTGATGCAGCTCTCCATTCTACTCTATCCTGTGCAAGATTCTTCATCTTCTAGTACCTACTGTAGCCTACATCCTTCTGAATCTGCTTAGTGCATTCATCTCTTGGTCTCCCTCTATATCTCTTACCCGCTACGCTACCCTCCGATACTAAATTGGTGATACATTGATGCCTCAGAACATGTCCTACCAACCTACCCCTTCTTCTAGTCGAGTTGTGCCACAAATTCCTGTTCTTCCCAATTCTATTCAATACCTCCTCATTAGTTATGTGATCTACCCATCTTATCTTCAGCATTCTTCTGCAGCACCACATCTCGATAGCTTCTATTCTCTTCTTGTCCCAACTATTTATCGTACATGTTTCACTTCCATACATGTCTACACTGCATAGAAATACTTTTAGAAACGACTTCCTGACACATAAATCTGTACTCGATGCTAACGAATTTCTCTTTTTCAGAAACGCTTTCCTTGACATTGTCAGTCTACATTTTATACCCTCTCTATATACTATCATAAAAACTGGGAAATTAACAGATAAAATAAGATAAAGCTTACCTATTTTACACCATGTCCTAATGTGATAAAGCCGTAATGGTATCGTCAAAACATATAAATACACTCAGCATGGCATCGTCACACAAATTTAAAATATTGTGCAAAATAGGCCACGACGTCCACATAATCATTTTGCATCTGGCGTTATTGTACAAAACCTAATAAAGTGCAGTAGCTACCAGAAATTTGTTTGTCTACATCCTTCATAGATGTCGCTGCTGTGGGCTTAGATTTATTCTTCATTTACGTAAGTACGATAATCCGACAAAAACACATTAGGTAAAATACATGTAGCAGACTTTTAAATTTTGATAACTATTATAGAAACCAATTATGATAAAATAAAAGACGAATACAATATATAATTATTGAAAGGAAAAGAAAAATATACGTAATACATTGCCTATAGCAACCTATAAATTACCTACGAAAGATGAAATGTCTATATGAAAATATGATTGAAGAAAGGACAGATCAATGATCAGTGCCCTCTGTTGGCTCGGCTGCCAGGATGTTACGCAGGCACGCAGCGATCGTAAGTACTCACCCACTAGAGCCCTTTTCATACATCGTGATATCTCTCCCACGGAAAACGTTTACACAAAATATTAACTGTCAACAAATAAAACGATATAGTCTGGCCATGCAGTCGATAAATAGGTAGGATATAATGAGATATAGGATTAGAGCGAACGAATTTATGGAAGTAAGGCAAACGCATATTGCTCTCAACATGAATCAGCAAGAAGGCTAGGTATAGACAAGCGAGGCATTAAGTGGTCAAAGTAGTATGTTATCAAACAAAGCAA
The DNA here is from genome assembly GCF_023864345.2 of Schistocerca serialis cubense. Lineage (NCBI taxonomy): Eukaryota > Metazoa > Arthropoda > Insecta > Orthoptera > Acrididae > Schistocerca > Schistocerca serialis. Next base: position 68,826,077 of record NC_064644.1, read on the forward strand.
TGTACGCGTTGGGCACAAAATCGCTTTGTCCGTTGAGTAATCTCGAGGGCACATGCTTTTTGGCATTGTAAATCTCCAACTGTTCCAACACGTCGAGAGCGCGACCTTTCTCTGCCCTGTGGAGAATAAGCATACAACTCTCAATATTGCGTGTACTGTGGCCAGTCTGCTAAATGCATTCGCAATGCCGTTTTGTTGCTTGCCTGCAAATGCTCCCTGAATCTTATTTTAAAAGAACGGCCAGTTTCACCGATATAAAGTTTGTTACAACTGCTACAAACGATCTTGTAAACACCAGAACCATCACATTTATCAGAATTATTACTCAACTTATCTTTTACATGGAGTTTCAGAGTGTTGTTAACTTGAAAACCACATCTAACCTTAGATTTCCTAAAATACTTTTCATAGTGTTGGAACATTTTTCCGTAAAATTTCATTGGATTAGAATTTCAGTTATTCTTTATTATTTCCTTATATTGGTGATTGTGGTCTGCGTACTATATACTTTTTGTTTTTTTATCCTAGTCTAAGGGCGCATAATATCATTTGCTCAGAAACCGTTAGCTACTGCAATTTGCTTTAATGTACTAACTTCTTGGCGTATTTCACTGTCGGCCAATGGCAATCGACAGAGTCGGTTGATCATAGAGGTGAAAACGGCCCTTTTATATCGTGGCGAATGGCGTCAAATGGCATGTAGGCTTTCTGAAAATCGAAAATTCATGTTTGTAAACAACCTTCTTAGTAGTAAGGTATGAATACTTAAAATATTCACAGTCTTTCGTCAGTCTGGTATAATTTGGGCGTTTAATAAGAAATGTATATCTGAATAAACGACTCTAGGAAAATACCATGTGTAAATGTAGTGTGTAGCAGATCTCAAATATTACAGACAAACTAGTCCAAATGATAATTTTATATAGAAATACGTAAATGCATCACAAATTACTTTATTACCCAAAAATATACAACCTTCACTAAGGCAACGTACTCCTATATTTATCCGGACACCTCATGCGCTTGAGGATCATTGTACGACCTTTCAGATCATGTGATATATTTCGTTTCTAATCTGCCTGGAGCGCCACTGAATGTGATAATGTGATATGCGCGTCTCGAGCCAGCTCTGACCAATCATCGAGAGTTAAAGAACGTGAGTGAATGGTCGCAAAGCCAGTTGGCTCGCCTTCGTTTCGCCCATGACCCCGAAAGTTGGTTTTAGTACGCATATGTCTTTACCTCAGCTTCTCCTACGTGAGTAAACTATCGACTCAAATAGTGTAATGCGCAGAGCGATAGGTTCTCAGACAGGGAAGAGAGCAGACCAACACAGAATTCGGGTTGCAGATCCCCCACTGCCGATCTGGTACAGGGGAGAACCTCCGTGAGATTCTTAGGAGGTTTTCCACACTTGTTCCGGCAAACACTGGGCTGAGTTCCTATCTCCACCTCAGAAAATACGATAGACGAACAAGTAAGATACGATAACGTACAGAACACAGTTCACAAGCTTTGGAAACCGAAGGTGCATAAGACTTCCTCAGGTTGAATGACAAGTGCGATAACACGAACAGTACTTGCCAGAAAATTATATGAATATGTAAATAGAAAACATCAAGTAACTCACAGTTAGAAATATAAGACTGAACTTGTGTACGAACTGATGAGACGAGATGATTATATGATTGTAAATACTTAACAATGAACTATAAACTGGGCAGAACAGAGACTGACTATTAGACAAAAATGTGTGTAATGACAACTGGAGAGGGCTGGAAATCAAGAAGTGTTGATGAAAATTACCAAAACATGCAGAAATTATAAAGCACTCCCGCAACTCGAAAGTTAATTGTATATGGTCGACTGCACCAAATGAACCAGAATAGGGCAAAGGAAAAAAATATTCCTATGTTTCAGGAAAAACGAATCAATTGCAGCATGGATCAGAGAAATAAGATAAAAAGCTAGAAAGAAACAACACCAATGACTCAGAAGTAACTGGTACAAAGCTTTTAAAGGATAATATACTATATTTATAAGGTTTTGGAGGAAGAAGAAATAATAAATCAGTAACACTATAGACAGAGGAAAGGAAAAGACAACGCGGGCAGAACATGAGGGATTATTAGTAAAATAGGAAACATCAATTGGGGAAAAGAAATTGCGGTTGTGACGTGGTGCTAGCTGATCAACACGATGCTTGAGAGAAAACATCGTTTCTGATATAGGCCTATGGCTTCCCATGTGACGTAAGAGACGCATTATATTAAAACTAATAAACTTCTGGGTAGTTAATTCAATATAAATGGCACCTCTCCTACGATAGAATAACGTGATACTTGTACACACTTGATGCGATGGTATGGGCTTCAATACATTCTGAAATATTTGAGATGTTACTGACAAACGGACGATGATAGCTGATCTCTTTTTTTGCGGGCCAATATGATATTTCTGATATAAGATTATTGTGAACCATGTATGGAAGGAAATGAAGGAATTATGCTAGCTCTGAAGCAAGACAACCATGACGGACATAGTAAGGAGGACATAATAGAGAGATCAGCAAGGTCAAAGAGAACACTTCTAGCAAAGGGAAGTGCACTAGTATTAAATATAGGCCTTAATTTCAATACCAAATCTCTAAAAAGCTAATCATGGCTAAAGGGAAAATCTGGATGGTGTTACAGAAATACAATGAAAATGTGATTTGGTAAGAAATGAGAATCGCCGACCAAATAAATATGTATGAAACACAGACTGGAGTAGGGGAGAAGCTGAAACGACGTGAGTTGTGACGTCAAGGAATTACTTTCATGATATTAGAAGAAGCCTTAGAGGAGGAGAAGGAAGACAGGTGTTGGAATACGCTGCTGGCAAAAAGGAAAAATAGTACACTGGACGATGACTTCGACTTCGATTAGATAACGGTACATGCCACCTATGGGATGCTACATGTAATGATGATGGTTTCAGCTTCGTCCACTGACAGATAGCGTAGTGCCGTAGCTATCAGAGGGTAATCTGTGCCACTTGGAGTGGCCACCGTGTCACGAACTGTGCGGTCCCTCCCTCCGGAGGTTCGAGTTCTTCCTCGGACATGAATGTGTGTGTTGTCCTTAGGATAATTCAGGGTAAGTGGTGTGTAAATCTAGGGATCGATTACTTTAGCATTTTGGTACCTTAGGAATTTACACACATTTGAACATTTTTGGTAACCTGTGTATACCCTTCTATAGAGAATGCTCACAGCCAGATGTCTCAGTGTGGTTCAAACGTGTGAAGCCAGCAGACAACCATGTCATGGAAACACACTCGTGTTTCCAACAGCTAACTGAGCTACTGTGAAAGGGGTCAGACTGTGACCTTTCGATTGGCGAGAGAACAGTCACACAGGTTGGACTTGCTGCTTCAGTGTGCCACGGTGCTGGTGTCGGTTGCCACGTGAGCATTCTCACGCCCGTAGACGAGAATCTGGACGTCCACGCAGCACAGACGCCATCCAGGATAGTCGTATTGTAAAGGCAGCAGTGGCAGATCGTACAGGTACCACAGCACAGGTAAGAGCGCTTGTGGGCCCAGACGTGCCAACAAAAACTGGTGCGAACAGGTTATTAGCAGTGGGACTACGGGCACGTACATCTCTAGACCGTCGGCCACTCACCCACAACATCGAAATGCACGGTTTGTCTGGTGCCGTCAGAGGATCATTTGGAAGACGAAACGGCGGGCTGTGGTTTTCAGCGATGGAAGCAGATTCTGGCAGCACGGAAGTGATGGTAGTTGGCGCATACGACGTGAACCTGCTGACTGATGTCTCGTAGATTGCATTCGCCCAAGACATACCGGCCCCAGAACTTATGATCTGGTCAGCGATAAGCTACACACCCATTCGTCCTTGGTGATTCTGGAGAGTAGGGTAACCAGCACTCCGTATGTGCAGAATATTGTTAGGTCCGCTATTTTGCTGTTCTTGCAACAGGAAGGTAATATGTTGTTCCAACAGGCAAACACTCGACTGCACAGTACCTGCGAAACTCAACATGCCCTGCAGAAGTGCAGTGTGCAGCAACAGCCCTGGCCAGCTCGATCTCCGTAGTTTTCTCCAATGGAGCACACGTAGGATATGATGGGACAAGAAGTGACATGTGGTACCCGTCAACCAACAATTCTTACAGAGCTACATGAACAGGTCGATCAGGTGTGGCACAACGTTTCCCAGGACAGTGTTCGCCCTATACACGATCGACTGGATGCTCGTGGAGGCTACTTCACGCAATAATATGAGTGTTTCAGCATGGGTCCCTATCTGGTACCTCAGAACCTCTCGTGGTATTGATCTGTGCTATAGACGCACTGTTGCTACAATAATTCTTGAATGATTCGGAAAAAGAGTCACTATTTGTTTCCGGCAGTGTATTTAGACAAATAATTGATAACAATAATGTTAGTTCAACACCAGGATCAAGAGCTTGGCATAAGATAGAATGGTCGGCGCAGCAAAACAGTAAGGAGGTCGATGACCTATACAAAAATTTATGTCTTGTCCGTCTGGGAGAAGCCGTGTCAAGGAGGCATGAGAAACGTGGCATCGTCTGCGCAAATGACCGGCAGAATCCGGAGAGACGGGAGAATTGCTGCAGATATTGGGCACGGCTACTCAGTTCGGTGAGAGCGCAGGTAGTTGGAGAGGCGCCCTCGCTGTGGCGTCGACTGAGGCGGCGCAGGCGCTGCACTTGAGGAACGAGGAGCCAGCAGCGCGTGAAATGACGGCTCTCGGTTGGATGGGACTTGCACGAATGTCCGGCAGCGAACCGCCATGCTGTGCGGCCAAGCGGAGCGGATAGAAGGACGGTGCAGTCGCAACGGGAACAGAAGCAGACGGCTGGGTGCTGGAGTGTCGAGGTGCGGGCAGCCCAAGGGCTACAGGAGAGGCCTGAGCGTCTGCTAGTTCCTGTTAGAGGGCACCTAGGGAACTCCAAGTACTAGCACTGTAGCAGATCCGGTAACTGCCAGATGTTCGCGACTATGTGCGACACGGATACCGCGGTCTGCAAATATTCGGCTCGTAACTGTATAACGAGCTTCTCATCCATTGGGAATGTCAGCTCATGGGGAATATCTCCCGTCCGCTGGGTCATCCTCTGTCCTGTGTCATCACGTGGATACAGAATGGAGGGGCACGTGGCCAGCACATCCCTCTTCCGGCAGACTTTCCCGACACTGCAGCTACTATTACTAAGTTAAGAACCTCCTGCATTAGCATGACGAGGTTAAGTGCACCCTATTCCAGTCGGCTCACCACGAAAACACTCTTGACAGTATCGAGAATCGAGGCGGGGTCCTCCTCTTCATGGCTGCCGTTTATGTTGGGCTCTCAGCTACGGTGGCGGACTCATAATTGTTTGCTCGTATTTAAATTTAGCAGCTGAAATCAGTAAGTCTTGTATGTTCCATGCCTTTCAGCAGCCATATATTTATTGAACAACACAATGAATTCATATTTGTTGCAACGCAATTTAATTTACAATGAAAGCAAGAAACAGTGGCAATAACGTATGCATTTTTTCCTTCGAAATTAGGTACGCCAGATACCTACGGTAAATACCACAGGAATTATTTATTTTTACTTCCAAGTATAGCACAGCTTGCGGACCTAGCGTCTGATTTCTACTTTCTCTTACTCTAGAAGCGAACTATACATTATAAAACATAATGGTACATGTAGAAGTAAAGCCTTAATAATTAAAGCTGTGACAACTTAAAACTTGGACTAATGATGTAAACATCTGATTCGCTAACTTCAGTGGTATTAACTTGGAAACGGTGCAATGTATGGAATTTCGTCCTTAACAATTATTTTTAGCACTACCCACCCTGCAGCACCCTTACACGATTTCCAGACTGATTATGACCACCCTGTACATAAATGGAGACTACGGGACCCGACCAACGTAACAAGGATTTATGAGCCATCGGCGGTAATACTCTTGTTACGCTTAACGCATCAGCTGCTAGTAGCTGACAATCTCATCATAAGCTCTGTTACCCAATTCAAAGATAGTATCCACGCCAAACACAAAACCACCACATGCATTACAGAATCCATAAATTTTACCCATGGGTTTGATGTGCCTAAAGCAGTGAGTTTTAAACTTTAAGTTTTCCTGCTTTAAGCTTCACGTAGATGTAGCATACAACATTTAAGCGAAGCCTGTTTATTAGCAGTGAATCTTTATAAGACAGTCTGAAACATGTCTTACACTGAACTACAAATTAGTAAGCTGCATCAGGTGTTAAGCGATAGTGCTATTCAATGAATAATTCTGGAAGAGTCACTGGAAATAATGTAATTTTATATTATAAACACAATTTATCACGCTTCGGCCTTATGGCATTTTCATCATCGTGATAGGAGGACATCTATACTCAAATCTCAACGCTATTCTTGGAACACAGCTAACATTTCCTCATCTCGTTCTCCCTCTAGTGAAACAGTTCGCGAATTCACGTAAAGCCAACAACTTGATAAATCTGTATACGGAGGTGATTTGACATTCCTTACCAACTTACACCTGAACTGAGTCCTTGACTGTGGGAGAAAGGAATACAAGATAAACAAAGCATTCGAGATGGTTGAAAATTAAGACGATTTATAAGAAGAGGGAGATTCTCCGTGGAATCGCTGCAAACTAACTTGCAGAAGTGGCTTCTTGATAGGAAATGAGTAAAGACATAACCGAATGACTTTCATTGAACGAACCATAAACGGCAACAATTGGTGAAGACCAACTGGAATTCATGCAAAAAATATTTGGAAAGCTGGATTCTATTATGAGATGAAGGAATTGCCATTGGGGAGCAAATCGTGGTCAGCCGCCAAATCGACAACTCTGCGTTTGAGAATCGTTACGCATTCTGTACGAGTTATGTTGGAATAACAAGTAAGAATCTAAAAATATGAACGTATTTAACCTGCATTCTGAAAAGGACGGATTCACTGGAGTGAAAGCCCACTACATTCCACTATCCACTGTCAGCTTAATGAGTGATTCTGTCTGACCAGACCACTTAGGCCGCAACAAAGTTCTAGAATTTCGATGACTGAGCTAATGGGGTAACACAGAGGAAGAAAGGAAGAGCTAAATAGACGCCGACATTCAGTGTTCACACACATAAAAAGTGAATTTTTGTGGACATCTGTTTACGGAGATGTACAGGGAATTCATAAATTCAGAACTGAAACTGACAGATGTGATGAGAGACACAACAGCAAATTACTTTATTAAGCATTCAGGTTTAGGAATCGTACATAGTGTGAGCGCTAAAAAAATGTACGTGCACATGTGGTGAAGGAGATAAACAAAAACTGTCTTTTTCAAACATCGTTACACCAAAGCCACTAAACAGAAAGTAGCGCTTGCTGACTTTTCTAAGGTTACTATACGGAGAGTGGGACGCTATACAGGGTGGGCGGGAAGTCCCCGTACGTCTGTAACCTGCGTTGAATACCAAATGTTACTATGCAGGTTGGTAGTTGTGTTACTTCCTACCAGTTGTAATTAACTGTTGTAATTGATATTTACATGCATTCGCAGTCGCTGTAACAGTCCAGTTTTAATTTATACTCATGGCAGATGCGAGCGGTCATAGTAGCATATTGAGGAGCGCTTAGTGTGAGGATGCACGAAGGGCAACACACAGGGCAGACAATGAGACAGGTTTTGGGAGCATTCCAGAAGTAGGCTCCACCGTGAAAGTCAACACTTCTGGATAGGGAAGGACGTGCTTTTGCTTTTGGCAGTGTTAAAGAAGAGGCCGCCGATTAGAAGGAAGAAGACACAAGAAGAAACATGTGCCGGAGTCTCTGCTTCGTTGGAACAATCTTCTATAAAGTCGACATGTAAATGGTTCCGGAACTCGGTGTACCAACAACGCGAGGTCACATGAAAAAAGACCTCAAGGTCAGGCGTTTTCCACTGAGGTTCGTAAACGGATCGCTGGCACAGATCAGAAGGAGCACATTTCTTTTTTCTTCATTTTGTTAACTGAATTTCCAAATACAGTGAACCACGCCAAGGTTGTATTTTCAGATAAATGTGCAATTATCATGCAGCTCACATGATAGAAATATTGTCATTAACGGACAAAGAGAATCCTCATTATACAGGCTAGTTAAAAGGTAATTCGCCTCATATAACAGAATGGGCAGCGATGACATCATTATATATGCATGGATCATACTTTTTGAAGGGACTGTGAATGGCGCAAATTATTTACTCGTGTTACAAACTTGGTTAATTCCTCAGCTTGAAGGAATGGGCCGGCCGCGGTGGTCTCGCGGTTCTAGGAGAGCAGTCCGGCACCGTGCGACTGCTACGGTCGCAGGTTCGAATCCTGCCTCGGGCATGGATGTGTGTGATGTCCTTAGGTTGGTTAGGTTTAAGTAGTTCTAAGTTCTAGGGGACTGATGACCACAGCAGTTGAGTCCCATAGTGCTCAGAGCCATTTGAACCATTTTGAGGGAATGGCCTGACAGAACGCGTACGGTTGCAGCACGACGTAGCGTCTCCTCGGAACACTTTCCGGGACGGTGGATGGGTTGCGGTTCATCAGCAACACCAGCTCACTTGAAGCTACCACCAAGAAGTTGTCGCCTCACCACGCCTGACAACTCGTTGTGGGGAGTCATTAGGGCGCATGTATCTGCACGTCGTTATGCTACAAAAGAAGATCTGCGCAACTCTATTGGGAATGCACTTGGCACTATAACACCGGACATGCCCAAAACTGAGTCAGGAAGAAAATGGAAGCCTATGGAAATGTGTTTACAGCATGAAGGGCAACACAGATATAACGTACACTTAATACGTAAGTACTTGTGTTGAAACAAATGAAATCAATTAGCTTTCGATACTAAGGCCCACGGGGACATCTCGTCCACTCTGTAAACGACCTACAAGATCCCTGGACCTCTCCCCGTTAGACTTCTTCGTCTGTGGCTACAATAAACCCGGAATGTAATCTACTACTCTCGGCTCAGTGGAGGGGTTGGTTGTAAGAATTCTTGTAGCAGCCACATGATACAGAACGAACACGGCACATATTTTTCATCGAACTCGGGACGCCCAGCTCTGCGCCAAAGTTAAAAGTCTTCGTTTTGAACACTTACTGTAACACTGATCAGATCGTCTCCGATACCCGATTCCTTATTGAGAAGTGTTTATTATTGTATTCTTTATCATAACACTGATCACATCGTCTCCAATACCTGCTTCCTTATTGAAAAATGTTTATTATTCTATTCTTTATCATATCTGCCAGTTTTGACACTGTTCTCTTCAACTTTGTGTGTAACGAATTATAATCACAGAGTTTCACACTGATTTCATTGTTTTTATATATTTACTTAATTTATTTATTTACTTAATATCACACAGTAGGATCTATTGCCTCTTTATTAGAGTGGATCGAAATGTCACACATACAGAACTTTTCTGCAATACGGTTTCATTATTTAATGACGATTACTATAACATAGAAATTAGCAGGACTAATGGTAGTTTAACAATAATGGTAATGATGAGAGGTAAAGAATGCATTGAACCAGATGTACGTTTATCTAAACCAGAAGCAATGTAGGTAACCCCATTGCCAGTTTAATTATTAACGCAGTTTGAAATTACAGTACTGATAAAACTACTAACAACAGCAATACAACTAGAGCTCCTAATAAGAACAATATTCAAGAAATCTGTGAGAGTTTCAAATCTAAACACGACGAAGAGTACAAAAGTATCATATCATAGAGATCTACGAAAGGAGAATACAAGTTAACTGCTCTAGCGATTAGCTTTGAATAAGGAAGAAGTATTGTGTGAAAGGAGGTAATGGAATGTAGTGGGATAAAGGCAGCGTTCAAGGTCAAGGAAATACACTAGTTTTCAGAATTAATTTTCATTCTGCAGAGATTGTACACTGATTTAATCGATGTGGTAAATTAAAACTATGTTTCAGATCGTAACTCGACCCTGCGACCTTTATTTTCATGGCCAGATGCTCTACCGAGAGTGTTGTGTAGTAACGAATCAAGACACACCGTCACAGCATCATTCTCTCCAAACGTCACAGAATTTCACCTGTATGGCTTCCTGGAAGATTGGATATAAGGGAGAATTGGCTTAGCATCTCTTTATTTGTAAAGGTCCGTCTTGATCACACATTTTTTACAATTCGCTATTACTGGCTTCGGCTACTGCCATGTTCAGATCATGAAAATTTTCTGATATATGTATCAAAGTCAAAAACTATACATGTTGGTACAAAGTAAGTAGCAACCTGGCCCGCAAAATTCCTAAGTGCGAGTCCCGATCTGGTTCAAAGTTTGAATCGGCCTGGAAGTTAGGCTATTATTCTTCTAGGATACAGGTGCTATTTGGAGCCACCGATGTGGTTTATCTTTCTGGAATCTGCGCGGAGGACATTCACAAGTTGGCAGCCAAGAAAATCTTCGAAGCCCATCACTCATACACAATCAGTTATAAGCGTACATTCGTTTTAAACAACCTCCAACATGGGCAATATGGTGGGATTAAAATTTTCCCTTGGCCAGTTCCTTCTATTCCACTGAATGATATTTTAAGAGATAATTTTAAGATTAATGTCTCAGGTTATATATTAGCACTATAGTTCTACAGAAAATGGTTTAGACAGTAAGTTACGGTACCAGCGGTTGCGAAGGCTGTAGACCGTCTGAAAAGAGTAAACGCAGCAGGTTGCATGGTGCAAGTTACAGGCAAAAAGCGTCCAGTGGCCCAACCCAGGTGTTATGAGTACATGACTTGGAGTGGTGCGTTAGCAAAACACAGGTGCACAGCTGCATAGAAATGGGTGCCAGTTCAACTAACAAGGCATTCAAGTGTGACAGCTCTCCTGGATGGATGGGCGTGTCACACTACCGGCTAGACACAGCAGCAGATGGGGCACCAGCGTTCCAGTCCACGGCAGGTCGCTGGTTTTACCCCCCTGCAGCCAGCCAGCAGTGGGCCACGCCACAGCTCACCACTGCAGGCAGTCTTGCTAGCTCCCAACACACGCCGGATGCATCCCAAGGCGAGGGCCACAGATTCGGATGCCGGATCACGGGCGCTGGTCGTCACTGCGATCTTAGCCACGCCGGCGAGGAAGCATGTCGCAGCCCACCTTGCAGCTCCCACTGGGCGGCGCTGAGATGTCAGTGGCGAAGACCACTGAGTCAACTGCTGGAGCATCCTGACATAGGCCACAACTCCGCAGCCATACATGGCCGACACACAGCAATGTGTTACACAGGTCGCTGAGGCAACCATTTCATGCCAAGCCGTTTCGCAGACAGAGAAGTGGTGCTATCAGCGTTGTAGGACACAGTAAAGCAGGCTACAGGGGCAATAATAAATCAGTTGTGAAGCTCGGACGAGTTTTAATACGGTACTTCCTGGCAGCCGATCCTCGTCCAACATAGCCTCTACACAGTCAATTGTTTTCAAAGGATCATTACTATTACCACAATTTTGAAAGACTCTAATATTGATTATATAAGTTATCAATAAATACTTTTTCTCAATTTCTACCATTAACACAGTGGAGGTTACAGGTTTCTCACATACTCCACCCACTACACACATGTCTTGTGCTTTGTCCTATATATCACTGATGACGAAAGTGAGACATATATGTAGCAAATGCTGAATCTCTGAAGAAACCGTCTTCTACATGTTGTAGGTAGTACCTGCACCACTCCAGAAATTGCTTCATTACTCGCTTCAAAACAGGTAAATGAATTAATTCACAGCATAACACAGCAGTATCTACGTAAGGGATGCTATATTGCCATATACAGTGTTATTATTAGAGTGGCTAGACACAAAGTATTAATAGCCTCAAGTCGTCGAATTTTTGCCAATTTAGAAGTAAAGAGTGCAGGAATCAAGTGATTTACAAACAGTCAATATAATGCACACATCTGAACTTGTTAGATTTTCAATAGGGGCTGCAGTGTGCAGATCAAGAAAGTGCTGCAATGGAGAGGAATAGTAAAGGGTAAGCATAATGGTAAAAAGTGACCCTCCTCACTGTAGATAGTTAGCTTTGTTATTGAAAAGGAATTGTGGGTAGTAGTTGCAATACATCACAAATTCCTTCATCATTCATTCTAACAGTCACCCACACCCATCCAGCCAAGCCCCACTCACTGACGCACCCACCCACCTACAAACAAACACAAAAGCTAAATATCATTCATCTTTCATTTTAAAAATAAAAGTCTTCCAATAGAAGTCTATCATTCTACAGTTTCGTTAGGTGTTGAAGTTGGTGATAATGTGAGGAAGTGAAGGGTGGCAACAGATGGCTGGGGGAGGGGAGGGGGGTGTATGGGGGTTCTAGCTAATGTCTGACTACACTCAGGGGTAATAATCTAAGGAAATTTGGGAGCCACTGCCATAGAATGCTTTTACCTCTGTATTGTATTAATATCAATCATTTAATAAATTCTCTTTGTTGTGCCCTCAAGTTTTCGAATCTACAATGCTTGACAGAAAAGCTAATATCCTAGAAAACACGGTAAAATGCCAATGTAGCTTCGAACATCTACATGCTATCGACAGATACGCAAATGGTTAGAGTTGTAATTCTCTGTGACAGGTACAACGGCCACCATAGTGCATTCATACGGTTCGTGTTTAATGTTGTCACCAGGGATTTGAGCCTGCAGATTCTAATATTAATGAAATGGGTTCGCTATTACTGTTACCATGCAAGCCATTCGTTGCACTGAAATATAACATGAAACCCGGTTTTGTGTCACCAAACACCTGCTGTCTCCAACAATGACTACCATTCCTTATTATACAGTTTCATAAATATGACAGCTGCGTAATAAATTTAAGATATTAGAAAAAGCAGGAACATTTTTTTTTCGACTCATTAATTCTAAAGCCTACATTTTCATGATTTTGGTAGTTGCTTGTTGTCGTCAATTTTGATGAAAACTTGTTTCCTGAACATTTTACTTCTGATTCTGAAACATTTTTAAGAAAACCACACTAGTTAGAACAAGGCAGCGTACTGATCAGTGGGGTCATACAGCCACGCACATTCTAGACTTAACTTCATGCTGTAATCACAGAAATAACACCACACATCCTCTCAACCAGGGAAGTTTTGTTTCAGTTCCCCCTTCCCCTTCCTTATGCTTCTAATTTCGTTTATCGGACAGTGTATTACGCCATCCAGTTGTAGGCTGACTGGTTCTGCCTGCCTTGACAGGTATCTTACTAGACTCTCGAGTAGTAAGACTCCTATGCTGTCTTCTCCCCCCTCCCCTCCCACCACCCAACGCCTCCCACTTCTTTGTAGTACCTTTTATTTCACATAGTGTCCAAAACCTGAAGCAGTAGAACAATTCGAATACTTCTTAACTGGTTTCTCTTCTACTTCTACATTGCTCCGTCCATAGACACAGATTCCGTACGTTTTCCCGGTTCCATGGCAGTATTTATGCGAATGGAGACCTCTTCTTGAGCAACCTTATACCGACTTCGCCCATCTGCTCCAGAAATCAGCTTTGCACCATATATTTTGTGTAATAACACTTCCTAGACAAAAAGAAATTTTCTCTTCTCCTGCTCCTGTGTCAAATCCAGTTCTGACAGCTACAAAGAAGCTGTTTCTATTTGTACTAGTCTTAACAATCACATAGCTTCGTTCACCATCAATCTGAATTACCATGTACGTTAGCTGTCCGTTTTAGTTTTTGAGGTATCTTTATTTCCTAAACACTGCAGTGCTAAAATACTAATCTTGACGAAGTTTATTAAGTGTTAATCTCAAAATTATCAAGTACAAGTGCCGAAGGTAATCTCGTTCTGTTTAGGTTCTTATTGAAGTAAGTTTGTTACCCCACAGCTTAATCATTTGATCTAATTTTTCATGCGTTTTATGGTTAAGATCAAGGTTGAAGGTAATCTGTTTTGTAGGTTCATGTCATTCCTTTGTTTATTCCAGTCAGAAGTAAAAACTTACTAACGAGGCAACATGTTCACAGACATCCAGTCTGCATTTATTTTGAATGCAGTATGCCCCCGTCTTCGTTAATCTCCTCGCCGCCACTTGTTTTGTTTTCCACGTCTCTATTGAAAATCACTTTAAGGGGAATGGTGTCAACTGCATCTGCTAGCGTGATATATTCGTTCCTACAGAGAACTATGTCCGGTATACGGACTCATCTCCGCATCATGTTTCATGTGAAAGCCTGTTGGTAACTCACCATCTGACAAGTTTATCTTTGTTTACACTCGCTTTTGCTACATTTACGGTTAATAACAACAATAAATCAGTTTACCCTTATTTTCACTTTTTCTCTAACTTCTTCCCTCTGAAGCGTTTATAAAACTCCTTGCACTCCCAGTGAGATTACGATTTCGTGTCTGGCTGCAAAATTTCAAGAGACTTAAGAAATGTGAATGACGCTATGAGTTGAAACACTCTAATTTGTGGTACATAGCACAAGTATACAATATTCTGAAGTCGTGTTTCTTCGCAAGATGAAGTAATCTAAATCTGCCAGGTTAGAAGCCGGGTGAATCCACTGAAAGGGCACGAAATTTCGGTGGGAGTCACTCTCACCATCTGCTGGCTAAGTGACAAGATTGTGGGAGTGAAACCCATGGAATCATCGCGCCAATTCGACTAACACACTTTGTTCGAATGGCAAGACAACTTTGTTGATGTAAATAATAGGAGAGCGCTACACCGGCAGTCATAAATGTTATGGATGGAGCGTTAGTCCAAGCGCGACTTGCGTAAATATTGGAACCTCAAAATTGTTCTACTGAAGAATAACACCCGGCAGAGATTCATTAGCCACATAGCTGAAACACTGGAACAACAGATCCAGATTTTGAATACCATTAAGGCAAAAATATACTGCTGAATTACTAAATGCCAATACAAGCTGGTGCTGTAAAAATACTAAAAATACTGAGAATTATGTAACACAGTCTGGAGGCAATAGTTTCACGTAATATTGAAGCAGTTGTACACAAAACATTGATTTGTGGCAACAATCCGTGGAAACATTAATACGAGTTTATAAAGTTCCTATAAACCTGGTTTTTTACTACAGTACTGTTGTACAATGCTTCAGAGACAGCCAAATGTTTCATAAGGGGTATTTCATTGGGAATGGACTCAATTATAATTATTCAAATGAAATAAAACGAAGTTAGAGGTACGGGTCCCAGGTGAGTACATTAAGCACAACTGCGTCCTTGCAGAAAATGTCAAGTTCCTTGGTGAGTTTGGTTTTAGGCGTATCAGACTGTGGTCAAACCATATTTGCAGCTAACGTTCCGTCTTACGATGCTAGAGGCATCATCAGAGTCTTCAAAGACTCAGTGCCCGTAGTTACTGTGGTTGTAACGAACCGTTATTAACGATTCCTCAGATGTTGCTTCTCCCACGTAAGTGACTGGAATATTAGAGCTAAATGTTTATAATTTTTATTCTGATGGAAGTAACGGAGGAAGCGTGAAAATGCCCAAGTGAGTGAAAACAGCTAACAGCAAATCATGAAATGAGCTGGTTATTTCAATATGAAAACACCTTACGCCAAAAAAGGACTTCCCTTAAGAAAATCAGGTAGCAATTTTAAAATTAAAGAGTTCAGCAAGCCGGATCATTTATAAAGACGAAGAAGCTGATAAATATGTTTTGGACCATGGGCTAACGCCCTTAAAACAAAATTCACCTGAGACGCAAACATAGGCCCCCACAGTCTATGGAATTGCCATGAGCGCATCTTTTATTAAGACAAGATATTCAAACTTTCATTCTATTAAGGGGGTGCATTGTTGTTTGGCAAAATCTGTTGGGCCCAAACCAGGAATTACTTTCCTAACACTCATAAAATAATGTAGTATTCTCAACTCGCCCGCTAATTACTAACGTGCTGTTGTTGTTGTTGTGGTCTTCAGTTCTGAGACTGGTTATTTCACTGCTGAATAACATAAAAATGTGAAACTGCAGACAGATGATACCTAGGTAACTGCCGTAATGAGAAGCATGAGAGTGTTGTATAGAAGGCATAATTGGCACAGAAAATGATGACCATTATAATATAGTCAACATTTTATTTGCACAGAACGAACATTTCACTCCACAGCGTAATGTGCGTCGTAAAGAAACTATATGGGAAGCTAAAACTGCGTATAGGATCGGGATTCGAAAGCAGAACCTCACTTTCAGTGAACAGTTATATCACGAGCTTAACTATTCACGCACGACTCGTATCACAGCTTCAAATCTACCAGTACCTCCCATTAACAAAAGTCATATTGCATACTTTCCGTAGTATAGAGACAAGAACAGATATCCGTGTGTGGAGGCGAGTTGTGAACGTGCATGGACAGCTCAGTCGGTAGCAGAAATGCCCGCTAAAGGCAAGGTTCCGTGTTCTGTTTTCTGTCATTCAAGCTATTTTCGTCTAGTGGATACTTACGTCTTTCGTTTGGAAAAGAATCTCGAATATGTCACGTGTCAAAAAAATCGCTTTACTCTGAGAGGTTCAAGTCTTCCTGTTCGAAAGATGGAGCACTTCTTTCTTTCATTTGGTTTAAGTTCTTGTTCAATGTCACAGCCATCTGTTGATTTCCACAGGACAGCTTGCGACTCGTTTGGCGTTACAATCATCAGATTATAGTGACAGATGTATAATGTATTACCATTTGTACTTTATTTCAGCGAACCGTTTGTTTCTTATTACATTGACGCTGATACTTCGTGTATCACAACAGGTAAACGAAAGCTGATATTTTAGTTGTCTGCCTTAAACAAAATTTAGAGTACTTCAGATAATGGAGTGCTTTTAATAATCTCTGTATTAGATACAACAAAATAATTTCTTATATATCATTAGATGAACTTTCAGCAGTCGTTTACCGCGTTGTCTTCAGTTTCTTGCGTATGTTACTTGTTATTGGCGGTATTCTAAATCTTTTAAGATACAGTTCTGATGTCCAGTTTAATCCAGCCAAATAGTACACATGCTGGATGCTCATTTGCATGTAGACAGAAGTCCTCTGCACAGTGTCAGGTAACAGCAGTAAAAATGGGAATAGAGTAGAGGTAGGTCCAACTATTTTGTCTCCTTGAGTCCACAGAACAGTGAGCTGTCGTCTTCAGTCCTCCTCTGCTTCGGCTGCACCTTAGATTTTACAGTTCAGTGCCGAACAAGTATCATACATACACTTTCCAGTGATCGCCGCTAGGCGCGATGGAAGGACAAGTTTTATCTAGACACCCTTTTCTGTGGGGTTGATGGTACTAATATTACCCTTTCCTTTCAAATTAAAGAAATTAACTTACATAATGAGTCACAAGCCAAAAAAACGCGCTTGGGAAACAATAGAGTTCTTTGGGATGGTTAAAAGTGTAGCCTCCAAATAATGTCCCACTAATCCGGCTGCACGATACCATCTCAGTTCACATAATTGTTGTTATTCCCTTGCTGAATAGAAGTGTAGGAAAATCTGTTAAAATGACTGTGGCTGTTGTGGGAAAGCAAGTACCGTAACGTTTGTTGCAGGTAACGAAGGGTGTAGTGAGCCTTCAGACCAGAGTGTAGGATTACGCAAATTGACAGCGAGTGCGTAATAACGAATCACCCAAAATACTAGATGTATACGCTGTGTAAAATTCTAGCACCTTCAGTTCAGACGTGAACCATATGATTCAGAATTTGATGTAAATCTCAGTAATTTTGAAAACCGCTGCAAACAACAGCAACAAAACAACAAGTGTACTGTTACCAGTCACCGTTTTATTTACTTCCAACTTGTTTCATTTGATGTCAATAACAGTTACAGTAAAGCCTAACCGAAAATGTTCGCATTAGACAGCAACAAAATTGAAATTTGCTGAGGACTTGTATTTCAACACGAAAACATCACCCTAAGTCTATTTACATGTCTATTCATTATTTTACAAATTAGGATAATGTGATTTCGTGCTGCAAAACATAATAGCGTGGTAGTTTAAACGCTGTTTGATGTACCCTCTCAGCACTGTTTCAGCATCATATCTGCAGTATTTTACGGTCCAGCGAGGTTTCAACATACAGTATTAGAGCTGACAGCCCGCAATCAGCATGGTTTTTAATTTTTAATATCTGTATTTTTTAAAGCTGAGGTTTGGTAGTTTTTCATTCACTAAAAGATAATCTTCTACCAAAAAATAAATATATCAGTTTATCGAAGTAGTTGAACGACATTAAGTATAGACGTAAAAGTGATCGTAGGCTTTGCCAGCATATATTGCTGAAGAAATGTTCTCGGACTTTCCTCTGGTTGGTTGTGCTGAAAGTGAGCCTTTCACGATGTTTTCGTATCTTATACACATGGGATGCCTGCGTAATCTCAACACTTCATCAGGAGATGAAGACAGTGACACTCGCTGAAAAGTAGCAGAATTTCTAAGCAGCCAACTGTTTGGAAGAGTGAGATTTCGTTAAACTAGAGACATTTCGTGATCACGTACCTTGCTGCGCTGAGTTTCTGTGAGGTTCTCCCTGTGTCGTCACGCCCAGGGACATGTACATAATCGCTACAGTTAGCAGTCGCAGTGGATATGACTTGGCTTACCGTTTCAGTGAATGTTGAATACCAGTGTAGTATTGCCCAAGGAGTTACCTTGTTGATTCAAAGAAAGAAATTTGTCAGTCTCATGCAAATTTAAGTGTGTTTTCTTTTGAAGTTACTGAAACACCAGCTTACTGTTTCTCAATAGAAGCGCGTGAAATGGCATTAAGGTGACAGCAGACCTCAAGTAATCAGCAGTGGCCATTTTCTACTCACAGAAGCTCTCTGCCTGCCCTAGATGACAGAAAGATTCAAAATGGTTCAAATGGCTCTGAGCACTATGGGACTCAACTGCTGAGGTCATAAGTCCCCTAGAACTTAGAACTACTTAAACCTAACTAACCTAACGACATCACACACACCCATGCCCGAGGCAGGATTCGAACCTGCGACCGTAGCGGTCGCGCGGTTCCAGACTGTAGCGTCTAGAACCGCTCGGCCACTCTGGCCGGCTGACAGAAAGGAAGAAAGAACAAACAATCATCACACTCGAAAGTCGACGACGTAATCAACCCACACCACGTATTCTATAAGCCAAAGTGTCGTGCGTCGTCGGAAATTAATATCAGTGGCATCAGTACAATAGTCTTTCCGCGGGAATAAATATTATCGCTATCACTCAGTACAAGCACCAGTGTTTAATTTTAATCTCGTAAGCAATAAACTGGAGGAAGCACATATTTTCTGTCCTTGTTTGGTAAGCCAGATCATGATAAATCTCAGAACAATGTGCAGTGCACTTGGTGTCGTGTGCAGTTTTAGTTAGTTGAATAATTTTGTGTCGCATTTGCACTAATTAATTAATTCAGTGAGAATGAACGCACCTCTCTTTTATGTACTTTTTATCCGTTGGCAAGGGTTTCAGGCCGACTAAAAACACGAATTGAATGAGATATCTATAAGCCAATTCGCTATGGCGTGAATTAAATTTCTTTAAGATCCTTGTAGTGAACTTGGTAAAGTATATGTCGTTCCCATGGGTATATCTGTGTTTCATAGGAAGGGAAACCGATCACGACTTCCGTTACTCACGCTGTCTGTCTCCTAATACGGAACAACTAATACCGAGCAACTCAGTTTAGAAAAATATAACTTTTCGTGCCAGCGGCTGCCCAAATTTGTTTATTCTCTTGTGGTTTCGGTACTGTCTACCATTTTCACAGGAGATACCGCAAGGTACAAGAGAGGCTAACACAAGTATGTGATATCCTACGATCTTATAACGTGTAAGTAGGTGTCAAATATTCTGAAACGTTGGATACTTACATAATGTGCATCAACCGGTCAAAAATAGATCTCCCCCAAAAATGGTAACATCAAGTACAAAATGTGACAAAATATCACAAAAATTGTTTCACTGAATTTCCACTTTAGTTGATCTACACCACAGACGTGTAGTAACATTTACACACTTAGTGTTAACATCAAATAACCACCACAAGATCACCCACAACATGATCTATACAAGAAGACACTACTCTGTCGATATACTCGTATAGCATACAGATAATCATGTGATCGAAAGACCAAATTACGATATGTTATAGAAGAACTTTTATCGATGACCATCAGTTATAAGTTGCTGGTAAATCAACTTTATTGTTTCGTCGATCACAGATGAAACGCATAAATATTCAAGTTAAGATGGCATCTATTAATTGTGGTGACACGGGTGCGCTACCAAAAAATGTGCTTCACATTTGGATTCCACACTAAGTAAACCATCTACATAGGTCTTTTTCACTCGCAATCTGGAATAATCTACAGTAATCAAGTACTCTGCACATATTACATGTTTACTTAGCAAAAAAATAATAATTTTTATTTGGAAGGGCATTTATTAACAAAAATGTCATTTAATTATCTTAATTAGTTTGTATGGATGATTGAACTATATGAAGATACGTAATTGTTATAAAAGTACAATCTACTAGAGTGGTAGAATATATCGTAATCATAGCAAGATTTGTGTGTAATATTAGTGGAAGTAGTTCCACCTATTCCCTTCCCCCCACCCCTTATCTATCACATCCTCATTCATTTTATTGTTGTAATTTTTTCTCTGGAAAGTATTATGACCTGTGTACTATACATCCACGAAGTAGGGTCTTCTTGTGTAGACCATGTTCTGATTGAGCTTGTGGTGGTGATTTGACGTTAACCACTTAATGCCTGAATAAATTTCTAGATGAAAAATAAAAATTTTCATAAATATGCCACCATGTTGATCCTGCTTTCATTTTAATTTCATCTACTTACAACCTATCAAGATCTCATTTCTGTAGTTCCTTATCATTTGGAATCTATCAAACAATTCGCCTGCTTAACTTACAATCCGTTCGCCAGCATATATATATACCACCAAAGATTGTGATCAATGGGACTAATTTTGTGCAGTCAGTTGCGGAACACTCTTCCAAAGTAGGGTTATAGTGATATAATTTTGAGAAATTCATTAGAATAGAGAAAATTTGAGTCCTGCCAAAACATAACCATGCACCGTCATTTCACATCATTCTATGGTCAATATATTCTTTGTTGGTACCTTTTCCGGTTATGACTCCGTAAAACTGCCCCTGGAATTTTCAGGTCATCGAAAGAATTTCCAGTAGCTCAAAAAATGGTTCAAATGGCTTTGAGAACTATGCGACTTGACTTCTGAGGTTATCAGTCGCCTAGAACTTAGAACAAATTAAACCTATGTAACCTAAGGACATCACACACATCCATGCCCGAGGCAGGATTCGAACCTGCGACCGTAGCGGTCGCTCGGTTCCAGACTGTAGCACCTAGAACCGCACGGACACTCCGGCCGGCTTTTCCAGTAGCAAGGTATCGTAGAGTGAGTGCTGAATTGGTGGGACTACTTGTCTCGTTGAATTATACTGTTTTGTTTTTTGAATATGGGGTTGTGTGTGCAAGCAAAAATTTATCTGGATGTGTGAGGATAGTGCCTTTCTAAGGAGACGCCAAAGTATGGAGAGAACGATTTCCAGGAACGTTTCATATATTTGATCAACTTATAAAAATTTATATTGACATTTTTAATCATTCAGCCTCAGTGCTTTCAGCGCATTTTCGTATGTAAGTGCCGGAAGATTTCGTCACTGAGGTACAAATTACGTCTAACTGGGAACTAAGTGACCTGTAACGGGAAACCAGGACAGGCTCGGTTGCACGCTGTGATGCGAATCACAATGACGGTGTATAGGCGTTGTTCACACTCCTACACAAACTAATAACGGTTTCTGGTATGGTACAGACATCCTCGAGATTCCCAAGTGGTTTACTGCCGTCCTGCAATTCAAAGCGAACTTGCGGTTGCCACTAAGTGGCCCTTTCGGTTGGAGTGTTTCTGTAATGCACTGCTGTCCGTTCTAGAAATTCTAATTTGTGTCGTTCCGTTGTGCCATATTCTCATCGCTCGGTTCAGCAATTGCTCATTCCATGACTAGTCAAGTCCACGTAAATTCCTGGAACTATAGTGTCACATTACTCGGATTTTCGTGACGAGTGCTATTCCAGTAACGTAACCTCGAACTGAGAGTGGAACGCAACATTTCGAGATCAGTACTGCTAACAGCGTCCTCATAAATTTGCCGAATTTTTTCTGACGGAATCACCGTACTCTTTTCTTCTTACTGTGTAATGACCCAACAAAGGTATTCCACACTTCGCACTCTGCACATTGTTCACCGGTTTGAGACCTCTGCACGCCTATGATATGTAGACGAACAACGTTGAATTATATAAGTAATGTACGAGTAATAAGAGGAGAATCCCACTAGAAATTAGTTATTTTCTCTTAACAATAAACAAAAGAACTGAAACCTCTCACATAAGGCGCCTCCAGTTTGGTAACAAGGAAATAAGCAGACTAACACGATAATACTCACGGTTATTACTCAAATAATATCTTTTTAAGCATGATCTAGCATTGTTGCCTTATTATTTCCATTTTCCACTGCCTAAGCAAAAACTTCAACTTCGATCTCTATAGTACAGTGGTGCCTAGGATAATATAAACCATATTTAGTTGGCCCCAATGATATTATAAAAATGGAAAAATTGGACATCAAACAGCTACAATAAGGAAGTGGAAGGCATTTAAAATACAGCCTATTCTTTATATAAGGATACTTTTGCTTTATTTCATTTCATTTTTGGGATATACGTGTCTGAATTGGGTTACTTATATGCATTTCATGCACTAGTTTCACGAGTTCGTAAAGCTTTTGTTTTTCGAAAATGTGCCTTAAGCAGGTCACGCGCACCACCTGGGTACTTCTTGCCGCATCTCAAGTTGTCATAGTAATGTTTGTGTGCGCACCCATAGAGACAGTGCTGTGTGCGTCTGTCCGGCGTTTTCGTAACCTTGGCCCCATCTTGTACTTCCACGGCGGAGCCTGCTTGTATCCTCCACGTAACGTGACGATAACCTGGGAAAATTTTTCTGCCACATATTTCTACTTTCTCGATGATATTCTGGCAGTTTCTCTCCTTTCACTAGGTCCACTTCATGGTTTACAAGTTTCTTGATGGATGGATTATATATCCGGTTACCTTGATGTCTATTTTACATTACATGTGGTTTTAAAACTGATGTGTCACGTATCTTGCAACTTCTACGTAAATTTTTTTTTTTTTTTTTTTTTTTTTTTTTTACTTTTAGTTCACATTTTCTGGGCAGCTGTACAAAATAGAACCACGCCCTTCTCCACCATTTGTATCTAATAGTTTGGTTTCTTCTTTTTGTAGACAATCTGATGAAGCCCCAAGAGGGCGAAACGCGTTTTTGACATTAAATAATTTCGCAACTGAAACGATTTTTGTTCTGAAACTTTAAAATAAAGCTTTAACATTTTTCCAGAAAAGCAAAATACCCTGTAATCAACGGAGGAGACATATGGTTCATAACCTGCAAGCATACGATCTATACCAATAGAGCCTAGTTATTTGCGAACGTCTTTACGCTTCACACGATGCGAATATACACTCATGTGGTCAAGGCTCCCGCTGCCTATAGCTTTATGTCCGTCACCGAGGTCCCCGGCAGCAGTGACAGCGCAACACACGGCGTTGGATCAGTACGGACAGCTTTCTCTCGCTGCCATCAGCCTAGAGTGGAGTCACCAGAGGCGGGAATCAGCGTACTGAACTCTTCAAGGTCAATGCTCTCGCACCGTACTTCCACTGACTTTTACACGAATATCCAGAATGAGAAAGGCCTACCCGAATGGCTCATGTAACGATAACAAGTCTCCCATACGAATTCTAACATTGTGACAGAAGTATGGTACCCTCACGCACCTGATTTGTTAGTTCATTCGCAGTAGGTGAAAAATCAATCACAGTGTCACTTGCAGAAACAGTTTTAACTTCAGGGTGCCTAGAGCAGCTCGGCTGCTTTATCTCGAAGAAACCAAAGTCCATATTACTTGTGCACTTAGCGTCTGAGTGTCGTCAAAAATCTGTCCCATCAAAAAGAAGTGTTTCCAGATCAGTGTTTCTTCCCATACTGCATCAGATCTTGAGGTCTCCATAGACATTGGCCTCAATTCTTGGGAGTTCCAACACGCAGACCCACTACTATTGCCTACCACTGACTGCCGCGTTCTCCATAATTTGTGATATGCACTGTTACATTTACTAGACAGAATTTCTTGAAGCAGCTGGCCAAATTAAATAAAAACAGATTCATAAAACGAGTGCTCAAATATGGATCAAACGATACTAAACACTTATAGCGCAGCACATAAATCTTATCAAACGTTAAATTAAAAGTTTGTGAGATTACCTACGTTAAAATTGTACATCATTTATTCATAATGTAAGCGTATCGACGAGTCTAAGTTTTCAGGGAAAAACATTCCTAAATCTAATGTAATGACGCTTGGTGCTTCGGTGTACGATTTTCATAATATTGGATTTCCATCACTAACACTGAACATGTGGCCTACACATTGCCAACATTAAAGAATGGTTGCTGGAAAGATGGAAATGAGGTGACCTATTTCAATGCTGTGGCGATTGTGTCAGAGTATTTGCAAATGTAATTTGGTAAAATTTGCACCACAGTCTCTCGTAGCGAGAGCGTCATCTGTACACCGTAAAGACTACAGCGGTTATTCTTCCGTGCTCCCAGATATTGACTATTGAGTAGACACATTTCGACACTCAAGTCACTTTCTACATCTGCATCAATACTCCTAAAGCCACTAGACGCTGTGTGGCGGAGGGTACTTCTGGTTCCATTAACTGATACGACTTCCCTATTCCATTCGCGAAAACACCCTAAAATGAATGATTGTCGTTAAGCCTCTGTATTAGCTCTAATATCCTGAATCTTCGCGTTGTGGGCGTTTTGCGAGACGTGTGAGGGAGGACGAAATATGTTGTCGGACTTTTCCCGCAAAAGAACTTTCTCCAAATCTGCTGTGGTAAATCTCTCCGTGATGCACAACGCCTCTATTGTAGCGTCTGCCACTAGAGATTGTTGAGCAGCGATGTAACGCTCTGGAGCTGACCGATCGGTCTCGTGACGGAACACGTAACTCATCGTTGGATCTTCTGTACCTCTTCTCTCGTTCATACCTTGTAAGGGTCACAGATTTATTAATAATACTGAAGAATCGGCGGAAAAAGCCACTTCTATATTCTTTATTCGATTAATTACATTTCCGTAAGATTTTTCCTATGCATGTTAATAGGGCATGTGCCTACTGTATGTTTTATGTGGTAATCCCACGTAACGTCGCTCTGGAAAGCTAATTTTTGATATTTTACTGTGATTACTATTTCCTGTCTTCAGTAGTCTAGTTGTACAGTACTTAAATTGTTTTCCTATGTATAAGCAGTATGTTACATTTATTCAAGTTCAGAACAACTGCCAGTCCTTGCACTGTTCATCAGTCCTCTGTAAGCCCTTGTGGAAACTGTTGCTGTCTTCTGGCGCCGCTACCTTCTCACAGAGAACCGCACCATCTGGGAACATCCTTAAAGAGCTTCCGATAAATTATACTAAGTCATTTACATACATTGCAAACAGTAACCATCACGGCACATTTCCTTGGGGTACCCGAGGAATTACCTTCACATTTTTCGATTTTGTTCCGTTAAGAGAGATGCGCTGAGCTCTGTCAGTAAAGAACTCTTGAAGCCAGTCGCCTATGAATGGCTTATTTCAGTTGTGGTAGAAGTCCATTTTTGTTCATTCTGAGATACAGAGTCCTAAAGTTAAATGAGCGCTGAAAAATCTGCACTTGGGATACCAGAAGTTCTCAAGTATACAGGGTGGTCCATTGATCGTGACCGGGCCAAATATCTCACGAAATAAGCATCAAACAGAAAAACTAAAATGATCGAAACTTGTCTAGCTTGAAGGGGGAAACCAGATGGCGCTATGGTTGGCCCGGTAGATGGCGCTGCCATAGGTCAAGCGGATATCAACTGCGTTTTTTTAAACAGGAACCCCCATTTTTACTAGATATTCGTGTAGTACGTAAAGAAATATGAATGTTTTAGTTTGAATACTTTTTTCGCTTTGTGATAGATGGCGCTGTAATAGTCACAAACATATGGCTCACAATTTTAGACGAGCAGTTGGTAACAGGTAGTTTTTTTTTTTTAAATCAAAATACAGAACATAGGTACGTTTGAACGTTTTATTTCGGTTGTTGCAATGTGATACATCTACCTTTGTGAACCTATCATTTCTGAGAACGCATGCTGTTACAGCGTGATTACCTGTAAATACCACATTAATGCAAAAGTGCTCAAAATGATGTCTGTCAACCTCAATGCATTTGTCAATACGTGTAATGACATTCCTCTCAACAACGAATAGTTCGCCTTCCGTAATGTTCGCACATGCATTGACAATGCGCTGAAGTATGTTGACAGGCGTTGTCGGTGGATTACGATAGCAAATATCCTTCAACTTTCCACACAGAAAGAAATCCGGGGACGTCAGATCCGGTGAACGTGCGTGCCATGGTATGGTGCTCCGACGACCAACCCACCTGTCATGAAATATCCTATTCAACACCGCTTCAACCGCACGTGAGCTATGTGCCGGACGTCCATCATGTTGGAAGTACGAACTGCGGGACTGCTACGGTCGCAGGTTCGAATCCTGCCTCGGGCATGGGTGTGTGTGATGTCCTTAGGTTAGTTAGGTTTAAGTAGTTCTAAGTTCTAGGGGACTTATGACCTAAGATGTTGAGTCCCATAGTGCTCAGAGCCATTTGAACCATTTTGTTGGAAGTACATCGCCAATCTGTCATGCAGTGAAACATCTTGTAGTTACATCGGTAGAACATTACGTGGGAAATTAGCATACATCACACCATTTAGACCGCCATCGATAAAATGGGAGCCAATTATCCTTCCTCCAATAATGCTGCACCATACATTAACCCGTCAAGGTCGGTGATGTTCCACTTGTCGCAGCTAAAGTGGATTTTCCGTTGCCCAATAGTGAATATTATGCCGGTTTACGTTACCGCTGTTCGTGAATGACGCTTCGTCGTTAAATAGAACTCGTGCAAAAATCTGTCATCGTCCAGTAAAGTCTCTTGTGCCCAGTGTCAGAATAGTACACGACGTTCAAATTCGTCGCCACGCAATTCCTTGTGCATAGAAATATGGTAAGGGTGCGATCGATGTTGATGTAGCATTCTCAGCACCGACGTTTTTGAGATCCCCGATTCTCGCGCAGTTTGTCTGCTGCTGATGTGCGGATTAGCCACCACAGCAGCTAAATCACCTAATTGGGAATCATTATTTGTTGCAAGTCGTAATTACGTTTTACTTGTTGCTGAACAGTTCCTGTTCCCTTAAATAACGTAACTATCCGGTGAACAGTCCGGACACTTGGATGATGTCGTCCAGGATACCGAGCAGCATACATAGCACACGCCCGTTGGGCAGTTTGATCACAATAGCCATACATCAACACGATATCGATCATTCCTGCAATTGGTAAACGGTCCAGTTTAACACGGGTAATGTATCACGAAGCAAATACCGCCCGCACTGGCGGAATGTTACGTGATACCACGTACTTATACGTTTATGACTATTGCAGTGCCATCTATCACAAAGCGAAAAAAGTGGTCCAACTAAAACATTCATATTTCTTTACGTACTACACGAATATGTAATAAAAATGGGGATTCCTGTTTAAAAAAAAACAAACGCAATTGATATCCGTTTGACCTATGGCAGCGCCATCTAGCGGGCCAACCATAGCGCCATCTGGTTTTCCCCTACAAGCTGGACAAGCTTCGTTCTTTGTAGTTTTTTCGTTTGATGCTTATTTCGTGAGATATTTGGCCCGGTCACTATCAATGAAGCACCCCGTATACCTGAATATTTCTGGTATCTCAACTGCAGATTTTTCAGAGATCATCTAACTTTAGGACTCTGTACCTCAGAATAAACAAAAATGGACATGTATCACTACCGAAATAAACCCTTCATAAATAACCTGTTAGTCGATGGCCACGTCACAACAACATC
This sequence comes from Schistocerca serialis cubense, assembly GCF_023864345.2. Taxonomy (NCBI): domain Eukaryota; kingdom Metazoa; phylum Arthropoda; class Insecta; order Orthoptera; family Acrididae; genus Schistocerca; species Schistocerca serialis. The sequence goes on from NC_064644.1 coordinate 68,854,276, forward strand.
CCAGCTATGATATACCATTGCTGGTTGACTTTCTTCTGGGACGATTCCCGGGTTCCCGGGTTCGATTCCCGGCGGGGTCAGGGATTTTCTCTGCCTCGTGATGGCTGGGTGTTGTGTGCTGTCCTTAGGTTAGTTAGGTTTAAGTAGTTCTAAGTTCTAAGGGACTTATGACCACAGCAGCTGAGTCCCATAGTGCTCAGAGCCATTTGAACCATTTCTGGGACGATTCTAATTCGCAAGCTTAAGTATTCAACATGAACCACTCTGACTTGCACGCAGGTATGCGTTGGGTAGAACCTCATGTCTTCCACGTACTTACGTACTTGAAATACCTCCGTTCCGAGCACACATCCAAACATCGCTCCCTGCGGTATACTGACGAAAACCGCAGAATTCGGTTTTTAATCCAGGCTTTGTTCAAGGTTTAAGTTGTCGTCGCCAAGTACTCTTTTCCAATGTTTCTCGCTGAATTTCCATAAGTTGCTGAAACCACAAATACAGGAGTTCCTCAGTAAACTTTTGCTTTGGTAAAAGCGTTTTAGATATTATTCTCCACTGTGAATTAACAATAGAACATCTCAAAGTATTTCAAAGCATATGCTGATACTTCCAATGTAACCTTCCAACGGTTTTTTCCTTAACTGCCGCTGAAGAAGTATCCGTTAGGAAAAATTGATAGGTTTTACCTAAAAGGAAAACAGAAACTTGGAACGAACATTACTGACTCACGAATTACAGTACCTTGAAAGGGGACTTTCCTATATGCCATGTCGATTTTAAATAAGTTTTGGCTATAATTGTAAATGAAATTGCGAATCTGGTCAGTGTGCTCAGCATATGTAGTATCGATATAATTATATTCTTTGGAAGTCTGAGTTTTGAGACTAAAGATGTCAGAGAAAGTCAATGATTAGCAGCGTGTAGTGTGTTGGGTAGACTGGCCACGTACTCGGTTTGAAAAGGATGGAAGCTGGCGTGCCTTGTAGTGGATGTAGAATTATTTAAAAAGAACTTTTTAATAACATGTTTTTAAGGAATATGGAAGATAATGAGCAATGGAAGAATTACAGACTCAAGTGTTAAGACAGTCCAGCTTTTTTCACATTTGTAACTTTGTAGTTTCTTATTGTTAGGACACTGCATATGGCTGACGTTTGCGGTAGAAGTTTTATAATGCAACATATGGTTTCGTCTTATAGTTGAAGTAAGTGTCAAGGAAGGAAATTCTACTCATGAAAGTTACTAAGAAATATTTTACTAATGTATTTAGTTGTGGAAACTTTATGAAAAGGTGCATTGTTGTTGTGGCTTAATGAAGCATAGCTATACTTGGAGTCTTTATTCTCATTTATCAGACGTTTAATTCTTCATTTTTCATTCTGTACCTTTATGAATGTGTTTGTATACTTCCATTGCAGATTGCAAGTCGTGTGCTGCACAAGTATTTTGTGAAAATTGCTAAGATACCGTCTAAAACTGCGCATCGCAAATACGGTAAAAGGAATTTGATTTTTCACTTTCTCATAATTATCTCAGTTGTAAAAGGTTTCAGAATAGAAGAGCGTCCAGGTAAGCTAATGAATTTAATTACAACTCAGGAAATTTTGCCACAATGTGCGCTATAGCTTGGCGAATACCACACCTCGATTTATTTACTCATTCTGCATATTTCTGGGGTGGTCTGTCTTAGGTGCCTCACTCTGTATACGAGATGCCTCATTCGTCTTATTTGTGATGAGTAGGAAGGCTAAATTCGAAATGTGTTCATGCGGATTGAGAGTCTGCGATTACTCCCTAAATTTCTCGTATGGAAAACATCGTGACATTTCCACTGAGAGACTTATGGCGATTTCCTAAGTAATTTTATTTCCTATCTAAGTCTGTACTCTGTTGCTATTGACTCACTGTGGATAACAAAAGAAACGATAGTAACGATAGTCATTAACATACATCACACTCAACTTGACGCAGTTATATGGATAATTATTTATTGCTTTTAAAGTCAGCTACAGTTCAATTCGTAGGGAATAGCAACAATAGTGGACATCATGCAAAAACATGCATTCGTAGTAAAAAAAAAAAAAAGCAGACTAAGGCAATATTGATCTTAAAAGCAATATCAAGAGCGAGCCACGTCATAGAGCTGCTGAAATGAACAACAAGTATCTTAGCATCAAAAATGTTGTACATGAACAATAGCGTATAATCTTCAAATTTTAAAGTAAGAGATGGAGACAGTTACAAGACTACAAATCTATTCGGTATTACAATATGCCATTTATAAATTACATATGCTAAGTAATTGTCAAAACACATAGAAACATTGTACTTCTCATATAAATATAGAAGTGTAAACATATGCCTAATGCGCGAGGCACACGAAAAGGAGAGGAGGAGGAGGCAGTTGCATAAGTAAAATTGCGTGTATCATTCATTTCATTTTTAGAGCGTGTGAAACTATGGGAAAGATTTATGCAACGGCAACAAAAATTGAAAACTGTTCAGTGCATGTAAAATAGTTGTATTAACAGGTGAACCTATGTTAACAACAGTGATAAAAACAAGGACAAAACCATACCCTGATTGACATGAGAGTAAACTATCATAAAGTATAAAGTAGCCATCGTTAGGCACATTATATCTACTCGTTGTTGACAGAAGTAAAATAATACCACCCCAACCAGAATGGTAGGATAGTCCCACTCTAAGAGTAACTGAACTATGTAAGGACTCTCTATTGGCAGTCAGGAACAACCAACAATACCGACATGCGACGCACGAATACAGGCATACATAGAGTGAGACGAACGGGTCATGAATTTTAAGATACATACAGACCTTATGCAAAAGAACATAATGACTAGTTACTAAGAATAAAGTTAATATTTATATTTTCCTATTAATATCTCAGGAAGAATTAATTATTAAATCATAAGTAGATATTACATAAAACGAAAGATATAAAATACCGACATGGTCCGTAACTACATGCAACGGGATTTATAATCATTCCTCTTCAGACATATTTTACACTGAAGAGCCAAAGAAACTGGTATATATGCCTCGTGTCGTGTAGGGACCCCACGAGCACGACGTAGCGTGGACTCGATTAATGTCTGAAGCAGTACTGGAGGGAAATGACACCATGAATCCTACAGGGCTGTCCATAAATCCGTAAGAGTACGAGGGGTGGAGATCTCTTCTGAACAGCACGTTCCATGGCATCCCAGATATGTTCAATAATGTTCATGTCTGGGGAGTTTGGTAGCCAGCGGAAGTGTTTAAACTCAGAAGAGTGTTCCTGGAGTTACTCTGTAGCAATTCTGGACGTATGGGGCTTTGCATTGTCCTGTTGGATGCAGGTGATCAGACAGGATGCTTACGTTCGTGTCACCTGTCAGAGTCGTGTGTAGACTTATCAGAGGTCCCATATCACTCCAATGGCACACGACAAACACCATTACATAGCCTCAGTTCCCTGCTGAATACAGGGCTCATGGATTCATATGGTTGTCTCCACATCCGGACACGCCCATCCCCTCGATACAATTTGTACGAGACTCGTCCGGCCAGGGAACATATTTCCAGTCATCAATAGTCCAATGTCGGTGTTGACGGGCCCAGGAGAGGTGTAAAGCTTTATGTCGTGCAGTTGCCAAGTGCACACGAGTGGGCCTTGGCTCCGAAAGACAATATTGATGATGTTTCATTCAACGCTTTGCACGCTTGCAACTATTGATGGCCCAGCAGCAGTTTGTGAAAGGGCTGGGTTTCTTTCACGTTGAACAATTCCCATCAGTCATCGTTGGTCCCGTTTTGTAGGATCTTATTCCGGCTGCAGCGATGTCGGAGATTTGATGCTTCACCGAATTCCAGATATTCACGGTACACTCGTGAAATGGTCGTATGGGAAAATCCCCACTTCATCGCTACCTCGGAGATGCTATTTCCCATCGCACGTGCGTTCAAACCGTGTTCAAACTCACGTAAATCTTGATAACCTGCCGTTGAAGCAGGAGTAACCGACCTAACAACTGTGCAAGTAACAAGTCACTTGTTGTCTTCCTATAAGCGTTGCCGTCCGCAGCACACTATTCTGCTTGTTTAATTATCTCTGTATTTGAATACGCATGCCTATACCAGTTTCTTTGGAGTTTCAGCGTATACTGAAACACAGAACCACCAGTCGCAGTGAAGCAGAAGTGGTTCCGCTGTTAGAACTACGGACAGGCGCATCTAGATGGCTAACGGCGGCGAACATTTTGTTTAGGGTTGAGAAGTTTCGTTTAATATATTGGCTTGAGGTGTCTTGGGACTACCGAACCCTGGTCTTAGAAGCGGTCTGCTGATCCTTCCGAAGGTTGAATTTCAGATCCAACGCAATATTCATTCGTGCATCACGCGCCGAATTGGCCGAGCTGGAAAACTATTGCGACACTCCGATGATATATTTTTGTTCAGCGAAATCAGAAAAGTGGAAGCTCTTCCATGAGACATGTACTTAATTAAGAAAACTTACTTCATTACTTAACCATTAATTCACATTTGGAATTTTTAATTAACTAGAGTGCAAAGAAGCAAATTATAAAACGCGCCGGCCGCGGTGGCTGAGCGGTTCTAGGCGCTTCAGTCCGGAACTACGCGGCTGCTACGGTCGCAGGTTCATATCCTGCCTCGGGCATGGATGTGTGTGATGTCCTTAGGTTAGTTAGGTTTAAGTAGTTCTAAGTTTAGGGGACTGATGACCTCAGATGTTAAGACACATAGTGCTTGGAGCCATTTGAACCATTTGTAAAACGCAACGAAAAAATTGATTCGAGGACATTTCGCATTCCTTTTCATTTCGTTCTCAAATATTTAATATTATCTTCACGATTGAGTCTTAAAACTTAGCTAAGCTCAGCATCTACGGATCTGAGCCATTTTTTAAGCAACAGTTGTAAAAGACCGTTGTTTACACTGAGAGAGCAGCCAGTGATATGTCAAATACTACTCATGGCACGATATGTCAAAAGGAATACATAGGCTATTGATCCATCTACTGGACATCATTACTACTACAGGTTTACCAATAGATCAGCTGTTAGAAAACGCGCGGGAACCAACAAACAAGTTAATAAGGCAGTATTACCTAAGCTTTGCCCGAAAAACTTCTCACTTGAAAAAGTATGGGGACTTTTTTTTTAATTTTATAGGACTTAACTGCTAAGGCTATCAGTCCCTAAGCTTACACACAACATAAATTATCTGAAGGACAAACACACACACCCATGCCCGAGGGAGGACTCGAACCTCCGCCGGATCCAACCGCACAGGGGGATTTGTTATAGCTACTTCTAGCAACAGCGGATACCCATACTTTTTCTTTGCGGAAACTATCTTCGAGCAAAGAGAAAACTTTGTTGTCCGAAGCTGTTGCCCTTTTGGTACCTGTTGCTGCGAATTACGAGGAATCTGATGCCGCAGATGGTGAAGAGAATACAAATGTTGGGGAGGAAGGAGGTGAAGAAGGAAACAGAGATAAGGAACAAGAATCATAAGAGGAAGAAGTTTAAGAACACTTATAAAACTCTCACCTTTTGTTAGTAATACATATTTTCTGTAATAAAGATAGTAACAGAGAATATTTGTAATGAAGCTTTAGATTAAAATTATAAACGTTTTTTTCCAGTTCATTAGTTTTTCCATGTTATTTTCGCCATATTGGATCCGCCGTTTTGAATTTTTCAATTTTGATGTCAAAGTCATTTTCAGAATGGTCAGAAACCCCATCATACCCACTTCTAGCCATATTGCAGCAATTTTGATGTTTTAGCATATGAAAAACTAATTACAACAGCAGAAACACTTAAAATGAAATACCAAAAAATAAACATGTCTGAACCACTTCTTTCATTCAAGATCTTATGTGGAGTCTACCTGATAACACCTCGCTTCACACGTAATATCTGCCCATTTCGGCTGGCGTCAATAAAATATTTTCCCATTCGGAGGAGAGTTAACTTTGGGACACACAAAACAGGTGATTCCACGAGGACACGGAATACATGCAGCCTTCTGCCGCTTGAGTCTGTGCCTCGAAGTAAACCTCAACCCTTTTTGGTCGACGCGAATGCTTCATCCTCAAGTATCGTTACACTTTGGCGGTGGTGGGGGGAGGGGTAGGGGTGGTGTGGACAGTGAAAAACGCCTGCTACATTTTACTCACTGTAAACCCTCTGATTCTTCTTGTTGCCTCTGAGCTACAAAAAAATGACACATATAAATAATCCTTGCATTCCTACGACTACGCTTAGTAATTAATGTCTTCTATTGAACAAATAAATTGTATTTTCGCATGACATATAAAAGCGAAAAAACGTGGCTCGGTTCTGGTCAACAGGCCCATACGTAGGTAGTATAGGGTTTCCATTGCGATCTCACGCCCGCTCCACAGTTCTTAGATCACAAAACTACGATCGTCACGAGAAGACGTGGACTGTGAAAACTGAGTGCTAACCGCGTGCATAAAGATGAGAAAAACTGACTTCACGGAAATCAGATATTTTCGCCTTTCTTTGTTGTTGACAGTACATGTCAGGAAACGTTAGATCCTCCCCTCACCTCTTTCACAACTACTTTCCTTGCTAGTTTATGTCAAAGTTTTCGAAGCAAATCAATACGCCCCGCATTGGAGCAATGAAATGACGCTAGGCAACGGCACACGTAAGTATGAGGTATTGCACTAGTAAGATCGTCTTCTCAGACTGATACTAAACAACCCTACGTATAGCTGCAACTTATTTCATAAGATTTTCCAATTGTATTTTTGCGTGTTTTGCAAATGTGGCAGCGCTAATTAGCAACACAAATGAGAATTATAGTGCAATTAACGATTTAATTTGTCAGACGCATCTATTTCCGAGAACTCTGATGTCGAATTTACATGTAGTTCTAAAGTCGTACAGTCCATTATGTGACATCTGAATTTGTTTCTACTAGTATCAGTCATCCCTAACATAGCTACAACAAAATATGCACAAAATTTAGAACATATATCTTCACGTTACCGAAATAATCATGATGATGATGATGATGATGAGTCCCATAGTCCTTTACACAGCGTAGGGGAGCGACGCGGGGGGACCCGCGCCGCCTTACTAGGCAAGGTCCTAGTGGAGGTGGTTTGCCATTGCTTTCCTCCGACCGTAATGGGGATGAATGATGATGATGAAGAAGACACGAAGAAACTTGATTGTATATGTAAACGCTAGCGCAGTAATTCCTTCAGAATATTCCCTGACAGTATTTTTGTCTGCAGTAAGGTTTCTTCCTTGTGTCTGAATGTCAGTAGTGAATTGCATGGCAACTGCTCTTGAATGAGGGTGATGACCACAAGCTTGAAATACGACCCATCAGCAGCTTATTACTGCATTGTTAGTAAAGGTCTGGGCATTTTGTGAAGTAGTTTCAAGCTAGATTTAATAAGTCTCTGTCTGACACAATTTAGCACTGCGTTAGATGTATCTTTTTTATTATTCTTGCTTTTGTCAGTCGCCATCATGAAACGTACAAGTCTGGGGCCACTGGACGAGGTAATGTGATACTTTTTGATTATTTAATTAGGAACTACTTAAATTTCAACCCATATTCACAACTTATTCATACTGTATTTGCTGTATTTCTTTTCTGACGTAGCAACCATGATGACATACCTACGGATAGTGGCTATGTAGATTTGTCTGATATTTTCATGTTACATAATCGTTTCCCTGTAACAGAAAAACAACTATTGCTGTACTTAAGTTCCGCATGTTCCTATTGTTTCTCACATTTAGCTTTTTCACCTGCTATTGTAACTGACATGAGGAAAATAAACAAATATTACTTCAATTTTGAAAGAACTTTCAACAGCAACTAGTTTGGTTCTGAACCTACGTTAACAAGCATATGTAATGCTTACACTGCAAATATTTTTTAACTCTTACTATAACACATTTACTATAGTTCGGTTTCTTTTACGTTTCACATTGGTACTGAAACTAGTAAATGCCACCATGAAGAAGTTTAAACGGAACTGATCATGAAAGTACAAATGGTAACATAAGAAAGTGGGAAGAACATGATTATTATGTGATACAAACTGTCGGCACACAGGCAGACACAGACAATGCACAGATTTTCACAAGTTGCCACGTAATTGAGACTTACTTAGTTTCACTATCGGTAGAAAGATTTCACACAACATGTTGATCGAAGTATTTTATAACATCTGCAACATCATTCTGGAGACGTGGAATCTTTTCCTAACAAAAATAACGTGGACATACTTACTGGGCAGTTCTAATGTAGAAGAAATTGTCTGTTCCATCGGCTCATGCTCGAGAACACTTTCAACTGAAAAGCCGCTCGAAAAGAGATGTGAGACTGACATGTCGAAAAATATCTTTGCAATTCGTTCAAGGTCACGATGAGTTCTTCTACTCTCACTTTTTCTTAAATGCCAGAAAGCTTGGCAAAATGGACGGGATTTTGGCAGAATTTGTCCCTTCAACGATGCGAATTTCTTTTTAAATGCATGCAAATCACATAAAAAATAAGTCCATTCTCACTTTACGATGTGTTACTGTAAGTAGTGATGAGTCAAGCCCTCTTAAAGTATGACGTTTGCAAAGCATTCCGACTGTTCTAATTTCCGTTCCTGCTTTCCATTTTACTTCATGGATTCAACAATAGCAGACCTTAAAGCGGAAAACTCGTTGCACGCACCTCCTTATGCTTAAAAAATTGTACACTGAAGTGATACATGAAGCCCCGACATTCTTCGTTTAGTTCCATTGAAAACTAACAACTAACGGTGGAAGAACTAATTGTAGAGACTTCAGAAAATTTAGTATTCGTACTCAATTTCAGCATGAGCTCCAGAATTTCAAATTTTGTACAGAACAATTAGTCCTGTCCGTCAATCGTTGTTTTACTCTTTTATCCGTTACTAAATCTGTAAATTGTTTCTCCGTGATGGTGTAATATCGCCCATAGGAAATTAGCGGTAAACAACGATTATGCGACTCCATAACAGATACTGAGAGCTCTCATTTCTCTTTTGTCGTTCCCATTCATTTTTATCGGCTTATAACCATAGATGGGTACACTGCTTGTTTTTGTGCAAACTGCCACTGGACCGGTGTACTTCCCATATACCACGAACAAACAGCGAAGGGCCGGCCGGAGTGGCCGAGCGGTTCTAGGCGCTACAGTCTGGAACCGCGCGACCGCTACGGTCGCAGGTTCGAATCCTGCCTAGGGCATGGATGTGTGTGATGTCCTTAGGTTAGTTAGGTTTAAGTAGTTCTAAGTTGTAGGGGACTGATGACCTCAGACGTTAAGTCCCATAGTGCCCAGAGCCATTTGAACCATTTTTGAAACAGCGAAGGGTAAGCATGATTGTGCCTAACTGCAGGCTGTCGTGTCGACCGAGGAATGCCGCACTACATTGCCATATGAGATTTCACGCCGTACCAAGTACACCGTAGCCGAGTCTTACATAGCTGCATACAACATGTGTCGGGATGGAAGAGACCCTCCTATGTTTATTTATTTATTTATGCATCTATTTTACCTGGCAAGATTAGGGCCTTCAGGCCCTCTCTTACACCTAACCAGGCATACTCAGATGCAACAAATTTCAGTTTCTACAGAACATTAAGGACATATAACATGTTATACAGTATTAATGTTAAAGAAAAAAGAAATTGAGATTATAAAAGTAGTACAATGATAATTAAACAATCAAAAAATAATTGTAACAATCAAGAATAATAATAATAATAATTATTATTATTATAATAGTAATGACTATGTATATGAAAGTAAACATATTTTTCTTTTATGAATGTCAGTCCTATTGCTAGTTGGGAATTCTCTCGTTATGTTCTTGCAGCTTGTGAGCTATTCTCATCAAGCAGAGACATATGACGATAGAATGGGGTGAAAGAGATATAGAAGAGGTAGATAGGTTAGAGAAAGAGAAATAGAATGGTAAAATTCGAAGCTATGATGGAGAGGAGAAAGAAAAATATGAGAGGGGCATAACAATGGTGGCTATACAGTCCCTAATATGTAAGTCTTGAGTTCTCTCTTGAATGTTGAGTGGTTCTGGATAAGACGCAGATCAGAGGGGAGCGCATTCCATAGTCGTATGGCTGAGATGGAGAATGACACGGAGAAAGTTTTTGTGTTATGTAAAGGTACAGCCAAGATGCTAGAGGAATCCGATCTGGTATTGCGGTTGTGGAATAACGATAGGTGTTTAATGTGAGAAGATAAGTATTGGGGGCACCAGTGGCTAAGAAATCGATGAAGTAAGCATGTCGTGTGGAGATCGCGTGCCTTATGTGGATGTATCCAACCTAGCTGGGAGTATGAAGGACTGATATGATCATACAACCGTATATTGCATACGTATCTAACGCGAGCATTCATCACTAGCTCGAGGCATCTCGAATTTTCACTATTCGTGCCGTGTTGAACTACATCACAGTAGTAAAGATTAGGCTAGACTAGTGTTTGGACTAATTTTTGTCTAACATGGGTTGGAAATATTTTTCCATATTTTTGAATTGCATTTAGGGAGGAGAGCGATTTCCGGCAAGCTGTAACTGTTTGTTCTTCCCAGTTTAGGTGTTCATCCAAGATTATTCCAAGGTCTTTTACTGTCTTTTGGTATGGTAGTTGGGTAGCATTGAGGAGTATTTGAGGGACTGTTTCGCGAAAGTACCGACGGATTAACTTTGGATGAGATATAAATATGACCTGGGATTTCTTGGGGTTTAGTTTCAGACCTAGGTTCTGTGCCCATCGAGAAACAGAGCAAAGATCTGCGTTCATACTCGCTACTGCGTCAGCAATGTTCTTGGGGCTTGCATTTATGTACAGTTGGATGTCGTTGGCATATAGATGGTAGTCGCAGGAGTGAATCATTAAAGAAATATCATTAATGTACAGTGAGAAGAGTAATGGACCGAGGACGGAGCCTAGGGGAAATCCAGAGCGCACGTTTTTGCATGATGACTTTTCCGACCCACAAACGACTTGCTGATTTCTGTTTTTGAGGTAGCTGTCGAACCAGTGTATTGCGCTGTTTGAGAAATTCAGCTGCTTCATTTTAATTAGTAATATATCAAAGTCAACTGTATCAAAAGCCTTGCTAAAGTCAAGCAGTGTTAGGATGATAGCTTCACGTCTGTCGATAGCATGTTTAATGTCATCAATTACTTTGATTAATGCAGTTGCTGTACTATGGTGCTTTCGAAAGCCTGACTGATATTTGTCGTGGATGTTGTGAGTTTTGAGGTAATCCGTCAGCTGTTCATGGACGATGTATTCTAGGGCTTTAGATATTGCAGGTAGTATGCTGATCGGCCTGTAGTCACCTGGTGACTTAGGGTTGTCAGTCTTGGGTATAGGTTGAATTAAACTTTGCTTCCACTGAGTAGGATACGTACTACTGACAAGAGACAGGTTGAAGATGTCTGTGATAACTGGAGTAATAGTGTCAACGACGTTCTTAATCATGCCAATGCTCACTCCATCATTTCCTACTGCCTTGGAAGAGATTCTCATAATTGCCTTGGGTACTGTGCCGGTAGTGACATGTTTCAGGAAAAACTTGTCTCTCGAGAGATTGATATCTTGGGGCTGGTAATTTGTCGCTGCGTGGCAGTTTACAGCTGTTGAGAAGAAATCGTTTAATTCTTCTGCAGACACTTGATAAACAGCATCAGATCTTCGCTTCCCTATACCGAAACTGCGCAGCTTTTTCCACAGTGCTGCAGGTTTTGATACGCCGCAGACGACAGAGCGGGCATATCTGATTTTGACATTCCTCACGCTTTGCTTGATTCTATTTCGGAGTTTCCTATAAGCTTCGTACGCCTCTGGAGTTGGGTTACGGTTGAAGGCCCTATGTGCAGCATCACGTTTATTCATTAACTGGCGTAATGCAGTGGTGAGCCATGGAGCGGGAGCTCTCTTTACCCTGACAGTGCGTTTTCCGTCTAAAGTCGGTTCATTGCTGATATCATGCCAAGGGATGTCTGAGCAATTATTTTGAAGAGCGTCATGGTTAACATTTTTTAGGTTTCTGTAGGTTACCAGGTGAGATTTTTCTTTGGTAGTATGCACTGAGTAATTTAAGAATATCACATCATGAGCAGAGAGTCCTGGGGCGGATGTCTGATTGGTGCGAATTATTTTATCTGGTCGCTTTCTTGCTATTATATCTATGAGTGTATGGCTATGTGGCGTGTGATGAGTTGGGTCCAGCGGTGTTAAACTCATATCATTGGAGTGGAACAGTCTCCCTAGTTTTTCTGCAGAGGGAGATTTTAACTGTAAGTCGATGTTTGTGTCGCCAATGATGATTATGTGTTCATACAGTGTCACGAACGAGGACAGGGTAGACTGAAAGGAAGACATAGCACCGACGTTCGGAGGTTTATAGATTACTCCAATTAGCAGTTTCTGATTTGATGTATTTATTTCGAAAAACAAGAACTCTGCTTCTCCTTCGCCCTTTGCATCCGATGTGCATAGTATAGTAGCTCTCAGATCAGAGCGAACATAGGCACCCACACCACCCCTGCGTCGTGTTTCACCATCTACCCTTAGGAGACAGTAAGCAGTGATTCGGATAGCGTAGGAAGAAATGTTTGGTTTCAACCAAGTTTCATAGACGAGGATAATATGGAACAGCGATTGGCAGAACAGGTCACAGAACTCGTCAAAGTGAGCCGTTAGCGACTGAGCGTTCGTGTGGGCCACAAAGAGCCCGCCGCCGGAACCGGCCCGTCCCATTGTGGCCGCCTGTAGGACCGAGCGCGCTCCGTCTACCTGCTGGCCAGAAGAGGGACAAAAGCTGGATTTCGCGGGGGGAAGACATATTTACAGGTGTGTCCAAGGTCGTGACTGACTCAAGCGTCTGTGGGCTAAAAGTGAAAGAGAAGCTGTAGGTATCGGAGAAGGGAGCGAAGAGAAAGATGCAAAGTGGTAGTAGTGGTTACGAAAAAGAAAATAGTAGTAGTAGTGGTAGTGACGAGGACGAAAATAACAGGTATAGAAAGGCGGTTTTAAGGAGATTCCTGTTAATGGAGAATGTTAATTCCCGTTTGACTGACAATATGAATATGGCTGACAACATGAATACATGAGCACTTATGATAGACAAATAAAGAAGCATAATTTATGTAAAACAATTGACTGATTTTAAATAGAGTACTTATGGTACTTATGGTGCTTTAGCACAGTCTCTGTAAAGAGCTTATTTAAGTAGCATCTGCTACGACACAACAGGTGTAAAATAAAGCGAAGAGATGTAGTTAGATACCAAATAAAACGCGTTTGGAAGTTAAGAGGACAACGCTTGAAACCCTCAACGACGACTGTAGCAGTATCTTATTGAACGACTTTCCACGTATCTCAAACAAATTGTGGTTGTACGTTAGGACTGTTAGTGGGGGCAACGTTAACCAAGACACATTAAGGGACGTCGCATGAGCCAAAACTGAGGGCCGTAGAACAAAAGCAGAAATGGTTATTTCTATTTTAAAATGCTTCATTACAAGATTAGTTTAACTCTGGCACCACTCTAAATATTAATGATGCAGTTAAGAGTTTCGTTGAGAGACATTTGCAGTAATTAACGCTTAACGTGGCCTCAGGGCCCGATGGAATCCCTCTCAGATTCGATGCGAAACTTGCGACGGAGTACGACCCTCTTTTACCCACAACGTACCACAGGTCCTTAAAACTAATGAACGTGGCCCAGAAGTTGGAAGAAGGGACAGGTCACAGCCTTCTACAGAAAGGGTAACGTAAGTGCCCCAAAGAACTACAATAATTTGTCAATGACAACAATCAGTTGTAGAATTGTAGCAACTATTCTGTATGGACATACAGATGTATTTCAGTATCAATATTCTCCTGCACGGTAAGCAGCATGGAATCAGAAAACACAGATCATGCGAAACCAAACACGGGTTCATCGAAGGTGTTATCTTGAGATCTATAGATTGGGGCCATCACTTGGAAGCAGTGTTGCTTGAGTTCCGAATAGCTTTTTACTCGGAATCTTGACAGTGCTTATACCATAATAGAAGCAAAGGTGGCATTAAACAAAAACAAAAGACTTGAAGATTTCTAGGTCGGTAGCAGGTTGACTTAAATGGGGAATTGCAGAGAGTCTGAAAAGTTACTTCAGACTTGCACCATGTAAGTGTATTGGGATGCTTGCTTTTCATGTTACAAATGGATAACTTCACAGAAAATATTAATAGTAGTCTCATACTTTCTGCAGAAGACACAGTTGTCTATAGCGAAGTACTGTAGGAAGAATACCGCACACACATTCAGTTCAGTCTTGTTACAATTTCAAACAGGTTCGAAGTTTGACCACTTGCTTTTATTGTTCAGTAAATCACAATTTTGCACATCACAAAAACTTAACACCCACGTTAACAGTATAAATGAATCCCACCTGAAATCAATAAACTCCCTAATACCAGGGTACAGCAATTTTTCTTCATATGAAGTGTAATGACGAGATAGGTTTAGTCATAAGCTATTTACGTGCAGTATTAGGTTTGTTGGTAGGATAGTATGAAAATGAAATCAATCTACAAAAAGGACATCTTAGAAAACACATGTGTGAACAATCCTAGAATATTTTCTCAAGTATTTAGGATTCATTCCAAATGCGGCTAACGAGGGATACTGAACGCACACAAAGAGGAATAGCAAGAACGGCAATAGGTTAGTCTGATCATTGGTAGATCGTCCTGTAATGAGAGATCCTTGAGGACGGTTGTAATTATACCATAAAAACCTAATTACAGTATTTGAAGAACCAGTGCTAAGTAAGGCATCTACGAATATGCTACAGCTGTCGTCACAGGGAGCACCCGTTGTATAGGGTCTTCGGTTAGTACTAAAAACGCCACTGCTTACGTTTTGAGTAGATAATCATCAATTAGGACGTCGAAGACTTCCAGGGCAAAACATGCGCCATTCTGCCAACATCCTTGTCAGTGAGACAGATCTTCAGGACTCTCTCTTGCCCATGGAGTGGAAAATTGCCACTAAAACGCGAAAGAGTCAGCTATGATGAAGGGCATGAATGTGCAGACGGTGTTGGAAACAGCCGCATTAAGGGCACATGTGGTGTGTCCGCAGGACGTATGGCACGTAAGTCGAAAAGTGCTTCTTCTTTGTTCCGTTGGCTAAAAATTAAGTGTTAGTCCCCCATTCGGATCTCTGGGAGAAGATTGTCAGTGGGGACCTGACCATCTGTAAAAGATGGGATGCTCAACTAATGAGCAATATTCTAAGTGGTTGAGGGTGGAATGCCAAAAGGTTGAACGTAGTAAGGAAGCTAGTAAATCTGAGAAAAGAAATGCAATAGCTCAGTCTAGATAGTAGTGGGCACCAGTGTCGTGGAATGGAAAGAAGATCATGATTTCTGATCAGACGAATGTAGGTTAATATCGACAGGTGTAGAGAATAGTATAGTAAGAGTAGGATTCGTTACGAATAGTAAGGTGGGGCAAAGAGTGAGCAACTGTTAAAAGTTCTTTGATATGGTTGTTCTCATCAGATTCGACGGCAAATAAACGCCGACAACAATAGTTCAGGTATAAATGCCGACGTCACAAGCAGATGAGGAGGAGACAGGGAAAGTGTTCGAGGATACTGAAGGAATGTAAAGGGGGATCACAATCTAGTAGTTACCAGGGAATGAAGTTTGGTTGTAGAGGAAGATATACAAGAGAGAGTTATGGGAGAAGATGGGTTTGATAGAGGAAAAAGACGAATAGAGTTCTGAAATAAATTTCTGTTAATGTTATCGAAGACACTGGTCAAAATAGCAAGGGAGGAAGTATACTCAGGATTGACCCATCTGGATTACCTCATGGTTTGACAGAGGCTCTGAAATCACATTATTGTAAGGCATACCCAGGATCATATGTACACTCTGGCCACAATATTAGTAATGACGAAGAGTAAAAAATGAGAATCGTAGAGAAGAGTCATGGGGACAGAACTGGATTACTAATGTACCGACGAATGATGAGAAGCGGTAAGGGTGCCACACGAGGCATTTCAGTCCAACAGGAATGGAAATCTCTAGAAAGGTCGTTCACAGAAGCTGGAGAGACAGGTGAATGGAATATAGCTACGAAGGAACCTTGGGGAATACAAGGAACACTATAACTGATCGCCGGAAGGAAGAAGTGCAAAAGCAGGAATAAAACAGTATAAATCACTCATGAATGAAATAAACAGGAAGAAATGATTGTCTTAAGGGCTGAATTAGCAAATACGGAAGTCAAAACAACCTTCTCTGAAATTGAATATAAAGACATTAACTTTAAGAAAGCGACGTAAAAACCACCGTCAGACGCAGTGGTGAGAGCGCGTAGATGGAAGGAGTAAACCGACGCCCACTATGAGGGGGAGGAATTGTCTCATGACGTTAATAGAACGAGAATTTGGAGTCGATGTGGAGGAGATGGAATATCCAGCATTAGAGTCAAAATTTATAAGAGACTCGCAAGACTTAAGAGTAAAGAAGGGAGAAGGATAGATAACACTCCAGAAGAACTTCTAAGATCGTGGGGACCATCCAAGTTAGTGTGTAGAATGTGTGCGACATTTATAACTTCAGACTTTTGTAGAAATAAGTTTCATTTAATTGCGAAAATAGCAAGAACACATAATTGCGACAATAATTTTACAATTAGCATAACGGCAGACGCATCCAAGTTGTTGATACGAATGATATACAGAATGATGGATGCCAAAATTGAGGAACTATCAGACGATGAACAATTTCGCTTTAGAAAAGGTAAAGACACCACATGGGACGTTCTGAAGTCTCGTTTGATAATGGAAGAAACTCTAATGAAAAATCAAGACATAGCCATAACGATTCGTCAAAATATAAAAGGAGTTCGACAATGTAAAATGCTTCTAGATATTCCAAATTGCGGGGAGAACAGTAATAAGCTATAGGGATAGAGGGGAGATGTGCAATGAGTAGAAGAACCAAGGAGCAACAATAAGATTGGAAGCCCAAGGAAGAAGCACTCGAATTGAGGGAGGGAAGGATGTAACTGCGGTCTTTCAATCTATCGTTTATCTATACATCGAGGTAGCAATGACGGAAGTAACAGAGAGCATGTCAAAGATAGGATTCCTCAGAGAAGGTGAAGCAGAATTATAGAATATTTTGACAAGAGTGAACAGACTGATGAGTACAGTTTATGGACTGAGAGCATACCAAATAAAGACAAAAATAATGAGAGGCCACCGAAATAAAATTATCGAGAAATTTCACATCGAAGCTAGTGATCACGAAGTTGACTAAGATAAGGAATTCTGTTACCTTGGGAGCAAAATAATCCACGACGGACGAAGCGAGGTAGACTTGTAAATCATAGTCTAGCACAGGTAAACTGGACATTCCTGGCAAAAAAAATATACTAGCTCCCAACTAATGTGTTAATTTAATGAAGGAATTCTTGAGAATGTACGTTTGTAGGACAATAATGTGCGGTGGTGCATCATTGACTGTGTGGAAAAACCGGATAGAAGGGAATCAACGCTTCTGACATGCCGTGCTACAGACGAAGGCTAAAAATTAGATGGACTAATAAGTCAATGAATGAGAATTTGCTCCCGAGGATCGACAGCGGCACGAACGTGGGACAATTTCATACGACATGTGTTAAGACATCAGGGAATGACGTCCATGGTACTAGAGGGACTACAAGTTTTGTAAGGTAACATTGTACAACTGTCACATACTTGAACAAACGCATTAGCTGTTCACATACACCTTTAGTCTCTACCGGTTTCGGTTAAGTAACCAGCTAAACAGGAGGTAAGGCTGTACAACCTTACGTAACCCAACCTAACCTAACCTAACGGTGAGTCATAAATACATTTCCTCCTTTGAAAATGGTAGAGAATATACGTGTATTTGTATTTCTGATGGCTCAGAAATATAAACCTATCAGCAAAAACACTATTATCACCGATCTACTATCAATATAAACTCGTCCAGACGGTAGTAGCGTAACCTGGAGAAAAATGACTGCTAGTCAGCCACACCCATGGTGCATGTACTATCAGTAAATGTGCTGTTTGTGTTGGTTGGTTTGGGGGAGGGGAAAAACAGCGAGGTCATAGGTGCCAGCAGTAAAGGGAAGGATGGGGAAGTAAGTCGGCCGTGCCGTTTCAAAGGAACCATCACGACACTGCCTGAAGGGACTGAGGGAAGTAACGAAAAACCTGAATCAGGATTGCCAGGAGCGGATTTGAATGAGCGTCTTCTCGAATGCGAGTCCAGTGCGCTAACCACTGCGCCACCTCGGTCGGTTGCTGTCCCCATCTAGAAAGGCGCGTGATCTACCTGAGTTTGACCGTGGGCAGATTGTGATGACCCAGTGGATCGGCACGAGCATTTCGGAAACTGCGTGATTTGCCAGGTGATCAAGGAGTGCTGTCGTGAGTGTCTTTAACAAGTGGTGAAACCAGGATGAAACCACTTCCCGACGTTGTGAGGTTGGCCGATTACCTCTCATTATAGGTATCGGACGTTGTACAATGGACGGACGGATTGACAGACTGGTAAAGCAGGACCGGCGGCGAAGTTTGGCGGAATTAACATCAGACTGTAATGCTGGGCAGACTACAAATGTGTCTGAACACACAGTGCATCGAAAACTTCTAACAATGGGTCTCCGCAGCCGACGACCCATGCATGTGTCAAAGTCAACATCACGACATCGGCAACTACGACTGGAATGGGCACATGAACGTCAGCATGCGACGTTGGCGCCACTGTCCAGACTCGAAGTCAGTCGGGGACATGTTGGACACGATTGAACAAGGTGTCAGAGCTCATCGCTTCCCCCCTCGCAAATTACGGTAATTAGGTGAATTACGTGTTCAGATGTGGTTGCGGGTCCTTCCAGCGACGTACCAAGGCCTCATTGCTTCCATGCGACGACGTGTCGCCATTGTTATTCGTTCCAAAGGTGGACACATCGGCTATTAGATAGGTGGTCATAATGTTCTTGAAGATCAGTGTATTTCTGGCAGAGTGAGCGTAAGGGTTAAAAACTGTGGTGGAACACTGATATTGGAGTGTGTCGAACAATTAATTGAGGCCGTACGGTGCAAGGTGGACTGTCAGATGAAGATCTGAAGAGCTCGGCACAGGAGAGAAATTCGTGGAGGATGTGTTAGAAATAGTGAGAAGTCCAATGACAAAGATAATGCAGGACTAATTGCACCTGAATACAAGTCTTTATGCAGACTGTCTTCACTCACCACTCTCATTTGAAACGGGAGCAAACGCTTAACAAATGTTATAATGGGAAAAACCCTCTGCAATGCATTTCACAGTGGTATTCAGAGTAAGGACGTAAGTGTAAACATAGATGTAATGACATATAACGGTTATGAGAAATTATCCCACAAAATTACTCAGTCCCCAAAGAAATTACTGCAGAACTTGGGTTTATCGGAAAGAGAGGGAAAGGAGCGACAATATGATAAAAGCTCGCTTACTTCAAGTTCACTGTAAATATTTATTATATGAGGATGCTGGCCGAAGGTACTTGATAACGTACTGGAATTAACCTTGAATAAGAGTAATTTAACCTGCTGAATGATGAAATCCGTTAACCACAAGTGCAAGAAAATGTCTGAAACGCATGTTCACAACGTGCGTCTAGAGATATATCTGAATTTTTCCATCCACACGTAATGTATGGGCGGAAGTATTGCTCGTTCCTCATCACCTACCTCTATCCAAACACCCTGCCGCCTACTGTCAGGTAAAAGCGCTACAAGTGGTACACGCCGCCACATGTGGCGCTGCAGTTGTGCATCACCTGCGCCTGCAGCTGCACCTGAGTGCTCTCTGCCCCATTGTCCGTCTGTCTTCGGAGCACTTGCGTGTCCTCACTGGGTAACAAACAACTCCCCCCGCCTCTTCTTTATTCTGAATGTAACGTGAAAAAGCACAGCTCAGAGCCAAGATAATCTACAAGTCTCACTGGGAACGGATCCCTTGGCTTTGTAACCATAGTTTGATACAGGAGTGCCCAAGACCGTCTGCATTACCTGTGATTTTGACGTCGTCCGTGTATATTCCCATGCACTCTTGGAAATTATCATTAATGAGGTATTTGGTTAATTGATACTATGTGGTGAATGGTTTTCTTGGGTTTCACATATTTTGTTTGTCTAAATTTGGACATGATCCCTACCTCAGAATAATAGGTATTTCTTCCTTTAATTCTATGATGCTGGTAAATATTTTAATTTTCGCGTTCATGGAGTTCCCCATGAAACAATCTTTCGATTTCCCGCTTTATTTGGTGCGGAACTGTAGGTTTCTTTAATTTTTAATTTTTTTTTTAAGAGAGAAAAAGTGTGACATTAACTTCCATGAGATGGCTGTCCACACATCTGAATCCTCTACTAACTGTGCATTTGTTTATGTGGCAAGCTTAGCCTTTGGGGTACACCTGCTGTTATTAAACAGGTTTTTCTCCTTCTTTCGAATTTTCTTTTCCATTGCGATTGCTGAACAACATGTAATCAAGATTCCTATGTTTTAAAAATAGACCCCTGTAGCGCTCACACGCTTTAGTAGTTGAACATATCACTTTGAGACTGACATAGAAATTTCTTAAGCCGGCCGCAGTGGACGAGCGGTTCTAGGCGCTTCAGTCTGGAACCGCGTGACCGCTACGGTCGCAGGTTCGAATCCTGCCTCGGGCATGGATGTGTGTGATGTCCTTAGGTTTAAGTAATTCTAAGTTATAGGGCACTGATGAGCTCAGAAGTTAAGTCCCATAGTACTCAGAGCCATTTGAAATTTCTTATGGTGTAAGCATTGTGCCACGTCAATAACAGCAGTGAGTCTGTTATCAGTCCTAGAAAAAGAGTGTGAATCTTCCCTGGGGTAAGTGCGATGGGAGTTCAATAAGTAATGCAACACATCCTTTTTCTGGCCAGTTTCAACAGAAGAAATGTGGAATGTGTTGTGGAACAACGTGGGATATTTCCGCTTCAGCTCATATTCATGAAATTTCGATTGGCGGCGGCGCTATACGCCTTCAAAATGCGGCTGTAACGGATATGCTTTCCAAGCTGAGAGCTGTCATTGAGTTTCTTTTGGAGGAAAACCACGGCATCAAAGATATTCATAGGCCTTTTTACAGAATGGCTATGTAGATCTGGAAATGAACAAAAGCACGGTGAGTCGTCGGGTGAGACACCTGTCGTCATCCCAACAAAGTCGCGCAATCATGTCCGATCTTCAGCCTGCTGTCTGCTGCACACAGCTGTGACTAGTGCATTGTTTTGACAACGGCGAGTTCGTCGTGATAAAAATGCAGACGAACCTATCCTTCTCCATGACAACGCAGGGCCTCAAACAAGTCCGCTCAACCAAGAGGAGCTCATACAACTTCAGTGAACTATTCCTCCTCATTCACCCTACAGCCCGGAAATCACACGTTACGACTTCCATCTGGTTGGCCCAGTGAGAGATGCACTCCGCGGGAAACAGTACGTGGATTACGGGGAGATTATTGGTGCAGCAAGACGTTGGTTGCGACGTAGACCCCTAGGGGTGGTACCTTACATACATACAGGTCCTCCCAGTAAGGTGGTGGAAGGCCGCCGCACTGAACGGTGGTTACTTTCAAAAATAAGGTTTTGTAGCCTGAAGTGTTGGGAATAATATAGTGTATAGGAACCCTGAATCAAACCAACAGGGTTTTAAAAAGACTGTTTAGCATTGCCGATTGAACGCTCATCGTAGAACATCTGTGTTATACCCCGTGAAATCCTTCGGCCTTCAAAAGTAAAGCGTAAAAATCAGTAAGTCTTTAGGTGCTAACCAATTTTCTACCTAAGTCGTCCGATTCTTCTATGGTTGGTTGGTTTGGGAGATTAAAGGGACCAGACTGGTTCTTTTATTGCTGCAGCAGAATTTACATTCATGTATCTTCAGCATTCGGCAGTATCTGAATATTTCTTCGCGTCCTGGTCCGCATGTTGCTTTACTGTAATTAAATAGTAGAGGGCTTAATAATGATCTGTGTGGAAGGCGAATGCTGCATTGCTAGTAAACTCATTTCCCTAGGCCATCAGTAAGGTTATGTAGCAGTACACTTTGACATAATAACGGAATGTTTATCGCATGCTCTACCAGTGTCCGAAAATAAAGGGTGTAGCATACATTCTTTCTGTTAAGACTCTCACTGCATTTAAATCATACTGCGTTAGATTATATAAAGTAGAATAACTTTTTCGTAAACAGTATCAACGTCTGGCTGTGTGATGGTAGTTTCGAACTGCCACTGAAGGCGACTTTCACTTAAGCGTTCTGTAGTTACCCATGTCTAATGACCTCGCAGTCGACGGGGGGTTAAATCCTAATCTTGATTCCTTCCTTCCTTCCTTCCGGAGACTGCGCAAAGCACGATGCACGTGTGACGGGTCTGTTAGTGACGACAGACCCCAGATCGATTCCAAATTTCAGAATTGGTCTGATTAGGTGAGTATTCCTTTCTATTACAAATAGACAGCAGTCAGTTTTCCAGCTTAGATACCTAAAAAATTTCCTGTTCACCTACTGGCGTTTCAAAGTTCCTGCTTTCGCATTGTCCGTCACCACATGTGTGGGATGTACGTCCCAATTAGTTTTATGAATTGTATTTTCCTTTATTAATTGATTTTCTGATTCACCTTTCAGAACCTCCATTGTTATACTATTCCAGCCAGTAGCAGCCACATTTAGAGTCCAGTTGACGGATACACTGATTTGCAAATTTGCCACTCTCTATAGAGTTATCCTCATTGTAATCCCCACCACAAGTGTTGGTATATTGAAGGAACCGTACGGACTAATAACAGTAAACTTACTACTCATTCTTCACGGGCACTAGTATTTTAAGCTACAGCTCACTACCATACAATTCGCGCCACGAGGGGGACAGTGCGAACACATAAGGGAAATCATGTTAAAGCTATAATATCTTGCGGCGAACAGTTGTAATGTTTTAATCATCCAGTACGAAGATATAATGTACTCATAAATGTCTTGCGTACTTATTAGATAATAGAACAAATTGGTCAATACTATGTGGAGTGATCGGAATTATTACTCTTGTCAATCAAAGATGCCAACTTCACGCCCATTTGTACGATTTCTTGTACATTGAGGTGACTACATCTGTGGGATAGTGACATGCACTTTCGCAAATAGCTGTAGTATCGCATGCACAAAGTACGATAAGGCTCAGCATTAACGGAACTGTCATTTCTGCACAAGTAATTTATGGGTAAAGGTTTCCGAAGTGATTATCTCCGCACATTGGGAACTAACAGACTTTGAACGCAGAATGGTAGTTGGGGTTAGAAGCATGGGACATTCCATTACGGAAATCGTTAGTGAGTTCAGTATTCCGCAATCCACAGTGTCCAAAGAGTGCCATAATACCATATTCAAGGCATTACCTCTCACCACTTATAACACAGTGACCGACGGCTTTCAATTAACAAGCAAGTGCAGCGGCGTTTTCGTAGAGCTGCGAACCGCAGAGACCAATGTGGGATGCCTCTGTACGAGCCCTAATCTCTCTTATCTTTGTGGTCTTTCCGCGAAATGTAAGTTGGCGGCAGTAAAATTGTACTGCAGTCAGCCTCAAATGCTGGTTCTCTAAATATCGTCAGTAGCGATTCACGAAAAGAACGCCTCCTTTCCTCTAGAGACTCCCACCCGATTTCCTGAAACATTTCCGTAACACTTGCCTGATGATCAAACCTACCAGTAACAAATCTAGCAGCCCGCCTCTGAATTGCCTCTATGTCCTCCCTCAATCCGACCTCATAGGGATCACAAACGCTCGAGCAGTTCTAAAGAATAGGTCGTATTTGTGTTTTACAAGTGGTCTCCTTTACAGATGATCCACATCTTCGCAAAATTCTACCAATGAACCGAAGACGACTATCCGCCTTCCCCAAAACTGCCATTACATGCTTGTCCCACTTCACATCGCTCTGCAGTGTTACGCCCAAATATTTAATCGACGTGACTGTGTCAAGCGCTACACTACTAATGGCGTATTCAAACATTGCAAGATTCTTTTTTCCTATTCATCTGCATTAAATTACATTTATCTATATTTAGAGTTAGCTGCCATTCTTTACACCAATCAAAAATCCTGTCCAAGTCATCGTCAGCAAACAACCGCATATTGCTATCCACCCTATCCAAAAGATCATTTATGTAGATAGAAAACAACAGCGGACCTACTACACTTCCCTGGGGCGTTCCAGACGATACCCTCACCTCCGATGAACACTCACCATCGAGGACAACGTACTGGGTTGTATTACTTAAGAAGTCTTCGAGCCACTCACATACTTGGGAACAATCCCATGTGCTCCTACTTATGGGTCCTAACCGAGGGGTAGGTTCATGTTAACACCCTGCACCGGCTTTACTTTCACAGTTACGGACGTCTAAGTAGGCAACATTGCTCAGTATCACTGGATGGGGCTTTCAGGGAGTTGATTTCATGCCACGTCAAGTTGGTGCACTACGTTGGGCAAAATAAAGTGAATCAATGTCAAGTTATCTTCATCGTAATCATCCACATTCATGGCTTATGTTGGAGGAGCCTGTTCCGGCTTCAGCGCCTTAGCTCAAATGTTTCCTGGTCCGACCTACGTCCCTTACACCTTCGCGTATATCTGCTTTGTTACATCATGTATACATATTTTCTCCATTTCTGCTCATATGTGTCGATTTATTATGTTATTGTAAATATTTTACGCTTATTTCTAATATACAGGGTGATTCTTATTAACGTTTGAAAATGGCCGAAGCGATGTAGATAACGGTGAGAAGTAATTTAGTATTAGAAAAATGGCACTGAAAATGTTTGGAAATAACACGAAGGCGGATCACTAATGGTGAACTTGTGACGTAACCAGATGACGTACGTCTCCGAACGTGTAACGGTTGGACTTTTCGATCCTGTACTCGTTGGTAAGGGGAGGTGCTATTTTTTTCTTATTTTTTAGTCATCAGTCTTCTGACTGGTTTGATGCGGCCCTCCACGAATTCATCTCTGGTGCCAACCTCTCCACCTCAGAGTATCACTTGCAACCTATGTCGTCAACTACTTGATGGATTTATTTCAGTCTCTGTTTTCTTCTAAAGCTTTTGCATCAACCGGTTTCAGGCATCGACCATCTTCCTGGATAAGTGTTAAAATATTTTAAGCCAACACATTTGTCATTACTTAAAAAATTTGTAGAGAATGTCATGAATATCATTATACAACACAGGACTTTTAGAAGCAGACATACTAATACCAAGTGTACCGTCTTACACATAAAAACTGACTTCCGGCCGGTCGCCACTGAGACTATGTCCAAGTTGTTGTGACCAATAAATTCGACCGCCCCTGAGAACGCTAAGTCTGGCCATCTGCACAATCTCTCAACACTGTAAGATTTGGAAGTGTCAGGAGGAAGTGTTATTCACTTCCAAGATGATGTCATGTTGTGTGAGCCCGTGGCCTAGTATCATTCCCGCTTCGCGCATCGGGCGACTAGGTTGTGCTACAGTTCCGCCTCTACCGTAGCGCTGTGTGTCCGTTTAGTGTCGTTTTGGTCTCCGTGCGCGTCGCATCGCTGGTTGTCGGCTAGTGTTTGGTGTTCGTGCGGCCCTTCCTGCCGCTGCGTCGTCTTGCACCGTGATGTCCACCACGGTTCCCAGGAAAATTCCGATTACAGGTCTTGTCAACGTTACCTTTAACAAATCCACGCGTCACGTGCAGCCCAGTTCTTTGGAGATACATGACTGGTTAGTCGATACAATTAAAATTCACTACTGATCATGTGCATACTGCATATTTCTACAGCGAATAATATGTGTCTTTTGATTAGCTTCTTGACCGGCTCCAGGTTGATAGGATACTTTCTCGTCGCGGTTTTCGGGTACCCTTTACGCACCGTGATGGTTCCACTCGTATAGTTCTCATGTCAAATGTAGAAGTGATATATATGTACAAATGTCCGAGTGTTTAACGTTCCGCCAGAGGTCAACGACTGTTTTCTGAGGTCCGTTTTGCTTCCTTGTGGGGAAATACGTCATATTCGAAAGGAACGCTAGTCTTCTCAGCACCGCTTACAGGTCTATAGTGGTATTCGGTCGGGGGAAATGGTGGTCAAAAAACATATTCCTTCTCATCAACAGGTATGTGGCTATAGACTCCATGTTACGTACAGTGGCCAAGAAGGAACATGTTATTATTGTACTCAAACCGTTAATTTCCGTACTAGTTGTCCGTGGCGTGTGGTGGTATTAAAACCTACATACGAACAGCGTAAAAACTGGAATTTAGATGATCTTCTCCCGCAGGGATCTCAGACTGTATCGCTCCCTGTTACTGAGGGACGCAGTGATCTGTTGCCCGACAACGCCCGTAATTTTCCCCCGCTGTCCTTGCGTATGGATGTTCATACCGTTAATTCCAAGGTGCCCTCCATGATTTCTCACAAGACTCGCCGAACACATGATGATGCGGCTGATGAACCTTCCCTATTGGCTCGCCATTCCAATGGGCTTCCTGTAACGGACCCTCTTTCTCAGTCGGATATCGTGGATGAGGACGCTACAGGTGCTTTCCCGCCTGTGCAGAAGATCCCTGACACCTTATCTGGCGTTTTTCCTGTTGTCGAAGCCGCCTTTTCGGAGACGCCCGTGAGGAACCCGCTTCCAGTTCCCAAGTCTCTTCTTCTATATTCCCAGACACTTCTGTCGACTCTGTTTCTCATACCCCTTCTGCGACTTATGTCTCCCCCTCTTGGTCACAGCCTTTCCCCACGAACCAACTGATTGATTCTCAAAAGCCAGTGGATCCCGTTGTTATTCACCAACCGTCCCTCCGCGAGCCCATGTCTGCCTACCAATGGGATGAAGAGGCCTCTCCCTCGCTATTTGAAATGGAATACTTACATGATGCTCCCACGCGACCGAACGCGGCAGCATCGGCGCCGTGGAGCCGCAGTAGAATCCGTAAACAGCCACAGAGAGCCGCTTCACGGCCAAAGAAAAAGCAGTGAGAAAATTTCTGTTTCGTGGTTCTTCTCTCTCTGGTTCGGCGATTGATTCTAGTATGGTTACTTGTATGTTGCTCCGTCAACTGACGGGTCTTTACCGTTCTTTGTTCTTCTTTCTGAGTTGAAGTTCCATGCAAGTATGGACATTTCCTACTCTGAATGTTAACAGAATATGTTCTGAGCTTCGAATCGCCGCTTTTCGACAGTTCATCAATCTGGGGCAAACGTTTTTTTTTTTTTTTTTTTTTTTTTTTTTTTTTTTCAGGAAGTCTTGTTCGACCAGTTTTCCATTCCTGGGTTCTCAAACGTTTTTAATATAGTTTCCGAACTTTCTCCGGGCACTGCCTTGTTTTATAGGGAAGGCATTCCGTTGATGGATTTCGAAGTACTCGACAGTGGAATGGGGATCGGGTGCTCGTTTTGTGATCTCAGTTTACTCCTTTATGCCCCTTCTGGCACGGGTCGTACTACCGCACGTTCGAGTTTCTGTATAGAAGATATCATTTACTTGCTTCGTAAATCCCCGACAAAGATTATCTTAGGTGTGGACTTTTGTTGTGTACTACGGCCGGTGGATCAGTCTCCCAATTTTAATTTCAGTAAAAAACTAGATGACCTGGAGCGCTCCTTGAGCCTGCGTGACGTGTGGGTTTCTAGCTATCCTACACTTGTGCGACATACATACTTTTTTCCCACGTCTAGCAGTTGCCTCGATCGCTTTTTCCTTTCCCATTCCTCGTGCATTTTGATGTGATACCAGTCTGTTTTACTGATCATTGTGCCGTAGCCGTCACGTTTGATTACGAGCGGCAAACGGTAAAATTGTTTCGCCCTACCTAGATGCTGAATACAGCCTCTTTGCGAGATAGCTCTCTTGGTGTCGTCTTGGAGGAGATATGGGTCAGTTGTTCTCGTACTATGGACCGATACTCGTCTATTGTGTCACGGTGCACACTGTAAGCTAAACTTCAAATCCGTAGAGCTCTCATGCGTTTTGGAGCTGCGAAGGTGGCAGACGATCGACGAACGCAAGAATTTTACTACTCAGTCTTAAGTCAACTGTACGATAGTGCTACGCATGCTCCTCTACGGGTTACTGATATACAGCGCATCAAAGCCAAATTGCTCACGCTCAAACGCCTTCAAATGGAGGGACTGCGGAAGAGGTCTCAACCACGTTCCCTTTTACAAGACGAATTGACGTCTCTATACCATCTAGTCCATTTACGGGCGCGCAGGAAAAGTGCGTGCCTTGCCTCCCTCACAACCGCTGACGGCCGCATGTTCACCACTCTCCGTGACATTTCCGATTTTGTTTACACCTATTGTAGTCATCCGTACGCTACCCATGTCCCGGCTGAAAACTCTCTCGACGACTTTACATCCCTGCTGCAACGCGTCGTCACTCCTCAATAAAATGACGCCTTTCTGCGTCGCTTTCACAAGAATGATATACAGGGTGAGTCACCTAACGTTACCGCTGGATATATTTCGTAAACCACATCAAATACTGACGAATCGATTCCACAGACCGAACGTGAAGAGAGGGGCTAGTGTAATTGGTTAATGCAAACCATAAAAAAATGCACAGAAGTATGTTTTTTAACACGTTTTACGTTTTTTTAAATGGAACCCCGTTAGTTTTGTTAGCACATCTGAACATATAAACAAATACGTAATCAGTACCGTTTGTTGCATTGTAAAATGTTAATTACATCCGGAGATATTGTAACCTCAAGCGTCAACTTTAGGTTACAATATCAGACAGAGATTCCGAAATCAGATACTGGATTGTAAGGCGTACCCAGGAGTAGATACAGCAATAAGGAATAGCGCAGTAGGCAGTACAGTTGAAGACGAATGGACATCTCTAAAAAGGGCCATCACAGAAGTTGGGTAGGAAAACATAGGTACAAAGAAGGTAGCTGCGAAGAAACCATGGGTAACAGAAGAAATACTTCAGTTGATTGATGAAAGGAGGGAGTACAAACATGTTCCGGGAAAATCAGGAATACAGAACTTAGAACTTAGAACTAGTTAAACCTAACTAACCTAAGGACATCACACACATCCATGCCCGAGGCAGGATTCGAACCTGCGACCGTAGCGGTCTCGCGGTTCCAGACTGCAGCGCCAGAACCGCGAGACCACTTCGGCCGGCTAGAGGAGAGAGCAGATAGGTGGAAAGAATACATTGAAAGCCTCTATGAGGGTGAAGATTTGTCTGATGTGATAGAAGAAGAAACAGGAATTGATTTAGAAGAGATAGGGGATCCAGTATTAGAATCGGAATTTAAAAGAGCTTTGGAGGACTTACGGTCAAATAAGGCAGAAGGGATTGATAATGTTCCATCAGAATTTCTAAAATCATTGGGGAAAGTGGCCACAAAACGACTATTCACGTTGGTGTGTAGCATATATGAGTCTGGCGATATACCATCTGACTTTCGGAAAATCATCATCCACACAATTCCGAAGACTGCAAGAGCTGCAAGTGCGAGAATTATCGCACAATCAGCTTAACAGCTCATGCATCGAAGCTGCTTACAAGAATAATATACAGAAGAATGGAAAAGAAAATTGAGAATGCGCTAGGTGACCATGAGTTTGGCTTTAGGAAAAGTAAAGGGACGAGAGAGGCAATTCTGATGTTACGGCTAATAATGGAAGCAAGGCTAAAGAAAAATCAAGACACTTTCATAGGATTTATCGACCTGGAAAAAGCGTTCGACAATATAAAATGGTGCAAGCTGTTCGAGATTCTGAAAAAAGTAGGGGAGCTATAGGGAGGGACGGGTCATATACAATATGTACAAAAACCAAGAGGGAATAATAAATCGGAGAAAGACGAAGGTAATGAGAAGTAGTAGAAATGAGAACAGCGAGAAACATCAGGATTGATGGTGACGAAGTCAATGAAGTTAAGGAATTCTGCTACCTAGGCAGTAAAATAACCAATGACGGACGGAGCAAGGAGGACATCAAAAGTAGACTCGCTATGGCGAAAAAGGCATTTCTGGCCAAGAGAAGTCTACTAATATCGAATACCGGCCTTAATTTGAGGAATAAATTTCTGCGGATGTACGTCTGGAGTACAGAATTGTATGGTAGTGAAACATGCACTTTGGGAAAACCGGAACAGAAGAGAATCGAAGCATTTGAGATGTGGTGCTATAGACGAATGTTGAAAATTAGGTGGACTGATAAGGTAAGGAATGAGGAGGTTCTACGCAGAATCGGAGAGGATAGGAATATGTGGGAAACGCTGATAAGGAGAAGGGACAGGATGATAGGACATCTGCTAAGACATGAGGGAATGACTTCTTGGCAGTAGAGGGAGCTGTAGAGGGCAAAAACTGTAGAGGAAGACAGAGATTGGAATACGTCAAGCAAATAATTGAGGACGTAGGTTGCAAGTGCTACTCTGAGATGAAGAGGTTAGCACAGGAAAGAATTCGTGGCGGGCCGCATCAAACCAGTTTGTACAGAAAAAAAAAAAAAGGTCGTGGCCAGGCCTCGAAAGATTGGAAGATTGGATCTTTCCGATATCAAAGCGAAGATATGGATTTTATTTGCCCGCCGGAATGTTTTAACCTGTACGTGGGCTCCGCAATTAGTTACCTCTCGTTTAGTTCCCGCCTCCGGCCGGTCAGTCTGACCCCTCCTGTTGATGTTGGACGGATTAATCCTAAATTTCGGCACATTCGTGAATAGTTTGTAATTATCGGTATCCTAGGTGCTGATATACATTCTATGACGTATATTAATACCAACATGCTATCGCCCCGTTGGGGTGTACCATGTTCCCTTTCTTCTGTTGAACTTGCTTCCCCGTCAACGTCTTGGTATCATTTTAGTTTTCCTATATTGCCGATGGAGATTGTTTCAACGTAGTATAAGGTCATTCACCATCTGATACCTACTGCTGATCGTCATTTTCGTATTGGCCTGCGTCTGACTAATCAGTGTGCGGAATGTCATCAAACTAACACCTTACTTCATGGGATTGTTGCTTGCAGACGGGATCATTCTCTCTGGGTCCGCTGTCAATTAGCTTTCCTTACTCGAGGGCCTCAAAACCGCCTTCCCAGACGACATTCTCCTACATCCGGACATATCCTCTTTTCCTCGGACGAAAACGAACAAGATTGTCTGGCGCTTGGATTACTATGTTCACTGTGTCTTTGAAGGCGGGAATGACCCAGATCCCCGCGTTTTTCACCATTATCTGATAAATACGGATTGGAAATGGCAGCGGTTGTCACGATACCGAGAGCTTTTTGCGAATAGGCATTTTCTTCTGTTTAACCCTCAGGGATTTTGTTAAGTTCCCCTGTGATCCCTGTTTCTTCCCTAAGCTTGAGTTCCCTCCCTTGTAGCTTTGTTTTGTGACTTTTTCTCTTCCACGTGTATATAAAAAAAATTGACAAGAAGGATGGGATGATGGATTAGTCTTCACGTTCGGAATTAAATAATTTGTTGATTTTCTTTCTGCAGCTGCTATTAAATGTTGATTGACTATGGTTGTCTGATTTTCATGAAATACCAAGTCAATCTGATAGTAAAAAGAAGTGGTAATCTTCGTCAATTCTAGACTTACAATCGCGTGTGCGCGTCTGACTGTATCTCACAGTTTTTTGTTTTTGTTTTTTTAACCATGTTTCGGCCCTCTACTACAGTTATGAATCACATTGAACATAGGAGATAATTCGCTTCACATTCTACCCACTAGTAATAACAAATGCTTCCAGAAACAATTCCACAGGACAGCTCGTGGCTGCGTCGCGATCAGAACAGCTCGAGCGTTTCGTCTCTCTGCAGCGGCAACTGGCCATCGGCGAGACGCCACCCGCCCCCTGAAATAGGGCGCCACTCCGGGTGAACGCAGCGCGACGCTGTCAGTGTATGTGTCAACTGTCACTTCCCAATTTGAGGTTATAGTTACCATCTTGCAGTTAATCAATGGATTTTGCATACTTGAAAGTCATGAATTACGGTTAAGCGTTGGAAAATTGGGTCGCAAGTGGAAAAAGGTGTAACATCTGCAACACAGTATTTACTTTTGATATAACAGAGGGGTGAATGCAGAGGAGGCAGCTCTAAACGTTTGAACTGTGTTTGTGGAGCGAGTGCTTTTGGGAATAAAACGTCAGAAAAAGATATTCTTGTTTCAACAAAGATAGTTCTGGCATAAATGATTTTCCACCTTATGGAAGTCACGACTATTGATATAAGTGATGGGTTACCATTTAAGTATCATGCGACATTTGCGTTCAACAGGCAAGTTTCAGAAATCTGGTGTAGGAGTACTGCATGCTCTAATTCTAAACAGCAAAAATCAACCGAGTGACTATTATTGCAGTTTTGCTTCACGTCGCTCATTGAGCATTCCTACGTAACACTGTTACAGGTGACGAGTTACGACCCATTTATCACTAAATTCCTCAGACGAAATGGGAACAAAAGAAGTAAACTCGGGGAAGGAGTAGTGTAAACATAATATTTTCCATTTGGTAGCTCCAAAAGTACGTTTCCACTACGAATTATTACCCAGGTTTGTGTCGATCACAGCTGGAATTTGTTGCCAACAACTGAGACACATTTCGGTTGCAGTGTAAGGAAATCAACCGACAAAACTACATCACGTATGCTGCTGCATGATAACGTACTCATTTGATTTGAGAAACAAAACTATCCAGGATACTGTTAGGGAAGGCATCTCTCAGACACTTGTCACTCTGATCGCATACTCGTAAAATATTACCTTTCCCACTCTTCATCGGTCAACCGTCAAGGTAATTCATTTCTAGGCGAAAATGCTCTTCAAACTACACTGGTTTGATGACGTCGTTAGAATCAGTAGGCTTCTATAGGCGTATAATTTGTAAACTACTCTGTCATTGCCAGATTTTTTAGATATTGTGAAAGAATATACTGTCGCTGATTAATTTCTCTTTGATGATTACTGTTGTGTTCAATAAACTAATGGAAAACGCAATTAAAACATCAACTGTACTAATGCAAATTAAATTCAACTTACTACAGAAACAGCACGACGGCAAACTATCTTAATAAGCCATTAAGTGTCTGTGTGGCGATTGTGGCTATTTTGACACGAATTAGTAGTATATCACCGACTTTTGACTTCAAAAAGGTCTGTATTTACTTCATGTAAGTAATACCCAAGTATTATCAATGTGTGGCAGTTCATAGATAAAACTATGTATTCACAACAACAAAAAATATGTCGGCAGAAAACAAAAGTGGCATTATGAATTTTGCAGTGCCGTAATGTTTTCGCTCTGACACTAAGGGCCTGCCGGTGTGGCTGTGCGGTTCTAGGCGCTTCGGTCTGGAACCGCGTGACCGCTACGGTTGCATGTTCGAATCCTGCCTCGGGCATGGATGTGTGTCATGTCCTTAGGTTAGTTAGGTTTCAGTAGTTCTAAGTTCTAGGGGACTGATGACCTCAGATGCTAAGTCCCATAGTGCTCAGAACCATTTTGAAACACTAAGGGGTACTGAAAGTACCAAGACGAATTTTGCTCGCACGTTGTCTTACGATTCCCTTTTTGAGTATCTGTCCGCTGCTTGTAACGCCGGCTGTTGTGGCCGAGTGGTTCTAGGCGCTTTAGTACGGAACAGCGCTGCTGCTACGGTCGCAGGTTCTAATCTTGCCTCGGGTATGGATGTGTGTGATGTCCTTAGATTGGTTAGGTTTAAGTAGTTCGAAGTTCTAGGGGACTGATGACCTCAGTTGTTAAGTCCCATAGTGCTCAGAGCCATTTGAACCATTTTGCTGCTTGTAGCTCTGCTACAAAGGAATTGAAAATCTATCATTCGGCGAGTCTTTAAAGGCAAACGAAGGCAGCTTGCACCTGGTAGGTAAGTTCGTTACCTCGGAGCTAGCGAAGAGGTGCGGCAGCCCTGTCCTACTTATTGGCCCAGTAGCCGCTATGACAGATAAATCGCAACATAAGAGACTAGAGTAGTTGTATTCCCCGTGTGGAACGACTTTCGTGGACACAAAAGCATTAACTAATATAAGGATCCTTATATAACTTCTCAAGATAAAATCGTTCACAGTATTCAACTGAAATGTCACGATAATATCAAGTGAATTTAGCAGGATAGTTCTGTGCCATCAAGGAAGTAACTCGCCGGTCACAGAGTTGCCAAGCATATTCTGCGTTGTTGCAAAGTTTCAGTTATACTGCCAAGAAGGATACCAGCTGATGTGTTCTGTGAGTGACCGTGGAAGTGATTATAGCTTCGTCTCAAAGTTATGGGTAGCTAGCGCCGGAATATCAAATGGTTCAAATGGCACTGAGCACTATGGAACTTAACATCTGAGGTCATCAGTCCCCTAGAACTTAGAACCACTTAAACCTAACTAACCTAAGGACATCACATACATCCATGCCCGAGGCAGGATTCGAACCTGCGACCAAAAGCGGTCGCTCGGTTCCAGATTAAAGCATCTAGATCCGCTCGTCCACACCGGCCGGCGCCAGAATATCCTCATTATCTGTCAATGAGTATTATTGGCATTTCTGTAACTACGTTTAGGGGCTAGAGTATGATACAGGGTGATCAAAAAGTCAGTATAAATTTTAAAACTTAATAAACCACGGAATAATGTAGATAGAGAGGTAAAAATTGACACACATGTTTGGAATGACATGGGGTTTTATTTGAACCGAAAACAAAGTTCACAAAATGTCCGATAGATGGCGCTGGACAGCAAAACTGCTACCGTCACGGCTGAGATGTACACCGATATGTTACAGAATCGAATCATCCCCAGCCTGGCTGATAAACACCTGCTGGAACGTACGATGTTTATGCAGGATGGCGCTCCACTCCATATTGCTAGACGCGTGAAAGATATCTTGCGCGCGTCGTTTTGTGGTGATCGTGTGCTCTGCCGCCACTTTCGTCATGCTTGGCCTCCCAGGTCCCCAGACCTCAGTCCGTGCTATTATTGGCTTTGGGGTTTCCTGAAGTCCGAAGTGTATCGTGATCGACCGACATCTCTAGGGATGCTGAAAGACAACATCCGACGCCAGTGCCTCACCATAACTCCAGATATGCTTTACGGTGCTGTTCACAACATTATTCCTCGATTACAGCTATTGTTGACGAATGATGGAGGACATATTGAGCATTTTCTGTAAAGAACATCACCTTTGCTTTGTCTTACTTTGTTATGCTAATTATTGCTATTCTGTCCAGATGAAGCGCCATCTGTCAGACATTTATTTTATGTTTGTATTTTTTTGATTCTAATAAAACCCCGTGCCATTCCAAGCAAGTGTGTCAATTTGTACCTCTCTATCTACATTATTCCGCGATTTATTCAGTTTTCAAATTTATACTGACTTTTTGATCACCCGGTACTTTTAACACATCGATGCACTGAGGGCAAACGAAACGTCATGAATTGATAACTGCGACAATTATTTGTGCTTTATTGTCTTAATCGGACCGAAACCTTGAAAGCGTATTCACCAGATGCGGTTGACAATTTAGGGGTTTCTCCAATGGTTGAGTTTGCAAAGCATCTTTGCTATGCTGTATTGCTATTTATGTCACTATCACTGGCACACTAGCCAGAAGACAGGCATGACCTGGCATGTCGTTGTCAGATTTTCTCACGGATATTCTCGAAATGTGTAGACCTAAGGTGAATTCGAATATTCCATGTGGCTAAAATCTGATGTCTCTATTCTTCTAGCTGTACCACTCAAAAAATAGTTATATTAAGAGGCAGAAAAGGACCTGTGAACCAACATTTAATAATGCAGTCATAATTAGTGGAATTTTACAAATTACAGCTGTCGTCTACTAATTGTGAAAAACTACTGTTTTCACCTCCGCAGTACCACAGTATGAACTCAGTGGTTTCATAAGTTTCCCATAATTAATTTCGTTGTGATCGTTTTCAGTGACAGTAGAGGAGGAGCAAAACCATCTGACTTGAAATAGACCTTCCCAGCGGGATTTGAATCTTCGGCTATAGTTACATTAGCACATCCATTTGGTATCAAGAATGTGAGCATTCACTCGTTGCTGTCGTACAGGCTAGGGCGGAAAGAAGCAGGTTTCCCACAAAGTAAACGATGAGAGACACTGTAATTAACGAGTAAAGTAACCGTCTCGCAAACGTAAATTTTCCAAACCGCTGTCGCTTTTATTCTTTAACGTTCCAGTTAGTGTTGCTGATGATTCCTGTATTTTAGTATCATTTTTCAGTGTCTCGATTTTAAATCTGTGTTCACGCTCAAACCGCTGTAGAAATAACACCACTAATTAAAAAGGAACGGAATATTAGCGGAGAAGTGGTAAAACTTACGGCAGAAGAAATATAAATAGTTACAAAATGTAGCAATAGACGGCGCTATTAGCGTCATAATTTAATAGTGGTCGACTACAAATGACAAATGAATAACACAATGCCCAAGGCGCACGTTTGACGTTAAAACACTGTACTACTCAGTGTGCATGGGTGTACAGGTGTAATACTCTTAGTTACGTAAGCCCATCCCACCATGGCGAGGTCATACCACATCAGATGGGAAAAATCGTTTTTTAATCGTCCTGAGGCTTCAACAAGAAAGAAGTCAAATGCCTTTGACACATCACAAAATATACCGTTTGCCTGCAATTTCTTGTCTAGTGAATTAAGTAAATTTGCACTGTGAGTGTAGATAGCCTTCTCAACATCAGAACCCTTTAAAAATCCGAACTTCAACACTGACAGTATGTTATTTGTGATAAGATGGTTATAAAGATGATTGTACATTACCTTTTCTAAAACTTTTGAGAATGCTGGCAAAAGTTAAATTGGACGGAAATTTGATACTATTTCTTTATCTCCCTTCTTAACCAGTGGCTTAACGTAAGCACATTTCAACCATTCATGAAATATTCCACTGATAAACGACTGGTTACACCGATAGCTTAATATGTTTCTTAACTGAGAATCACATTCTTTAATTCACTTTGTCGATGTTTCACCATACCCACTAGATGTTTTTGATTTTAAAGATACTATGATGGACATTACTTCTGCTGGGGTCGTGAGGGTCAGATTCATATTATCGAAGTTACTTGAAACGTCTGGTCTGAGGTACTCCATAGCAGCATTTACTGGACCTGATAACCCCATCTTTTGAGTAACAGTTAGAAAATGGTTATGCTTATCCATTACGGATATTTTAGAACCGTGACTGTATATTGAATGTAAATAAGTTATATAGAACTGCAAACCAGTCACTTTTTTTTGCATAATAATGCTTTATTCCATGAACCGATTTTCGCACCTTTTCAGGTTTATCTTCAGATGGTTTCGGGAGGATCCGGGAGGTTACATCATTACTGGTAGTAGCATAATGCTGGGTGATGGTTCTATGGCAGAAAGATGGGTCACACTTTAATGTATGGCAATGACTATAGCTTATCTGTCGATATGAATGTAAATTTAGTTTTCACTTACTGCGACAGTATAGGCGGCTTTTTTCGGTTAGAGTCCATCTGTCTGCCTCCATTTTGATATCCAGAACACTTTCACACAAACTATATTAATTTATAGTTTGACAGTGACACTTTTCCAGCATCCAGCATACGCTTTACAACTGTTGCTTGTAACAAAGATCTTGACAGAAAGATATGGCATAGGCCTACTTTGTACAGAGATGTAATTTGTTGTTCTTTACATGTATTAAAGTCGATATAAGGGCAAGTATTTTAATCAGAATGGCAATAACATGAGAGCACAAGATAAAATAATTAAAAAATTACTACAAGAACAAACTTCAGGTAATCTGATATCTTACTTCTACTTGTATATTACAGGCAGTTTTTAGTTTTTTTATTAGCAATTATCATGTTTGGCATTAACATGAATCCCAAGGAATCAATAATACAGAGTTATTGCATCTGCAGTGAGATGCAGCTGCCTGTATGACTAGGACCTTTATATTTAAATTAATAACAAATCTTCAGACGAACTGTTGGCTTATTTCTGTTGTTACGTTAACATGATCTGGGGTATTATCAAGAGCAGATTCTGTTTATTTAGCTAAAGGTATATGTATAAGAGTTATAGTGATTGTAATGGACTAAAGCTGTTTGTATGGCTGTACATTTAATATTTAAAACATCATAAACAAAATTCTTCAACTGTTGACTTATTTTTATTCTAACATTAGAGTGATCTGGGATATTGGTAAAGGCAGCTTCTGCTTGTTCCAGCTAGAATTAATATGTATAAAGTACTGTTTTATGTTAGCAATGGAGGGCTTTAACATATAGAAATATGGTACAGGTTTTATTCTGTGGTAGTATATTACATTGACACTGGTGTGGTTAGGATGTAAGTAGAGGGATGGGATGGGTCATTGGGAGGGAGGGGGGCGGGTTGGGGAGCCGGTGTAGGGTTTGTTGGGTGATTACTTGTTTTGAACTAGTAGATCTTCAAAGTCCTGAAGGAAAAATTTGTTTCTCAGTTCAGTTTGATCATTGAGTAGGTAGTCAGGTGCTGTGTTTGTGTAGATAAGTATTTCAATTTCTTCAAGAAAGTCAAGTTTTGTGCCTTTGTTGGCAAAATGTAGTACTCGGAGATTCCGTTCTATGTTGTTTGCCGAATGATTGTGTTGGACAAGATGTGAGGCAAAGCTGGAATTGTTCAGGTTGTTAAGACGGAGTGCTTTTATGTGTTCTTTAATTCTTGTTGTGAAGCTTCTACCAGTTTGTCCAATGTAGAATGGTTCAAATGGCTCTGAGCACTATGAGACTTAACAGCTGTGGTTATCAGTCCCCTAGAACTTAGAACTACTTAAACCTAAGTAACCTAAGGACATCACACACATCCATGCCCGAGGCAGGATTCGAACCTGCGACCGCAGCAGTCGCACGGTTCTGGACTGCGCGCCTAGAACTGCGAGACCACCGCGGCCGGCCCAATGTAGAAGCTTGGACATGAGTTGCAAGTGAGCTTGTACACACCTAACTTTTGATACTGTTGTATAGTGGCTTTGGTGCTGTGTGTGATTTTATTTTTAATTTGTTGTTGGTGAAGAAACTTATTTTTATGTTGTATGTCTTGAAGAGGTTGTCAATGTGGTGAGAAATCTTCCCTAGGAAAAGCAGGCTAACAAATGTGGTTTTCTTGTTTGTGGGTGGTTGTTCAGCAGTTGGTCGATTTAGTTTTGCTGTATGGATTAGTTTATCTATTATTGCAGGGTTGTACCCATTGGTGGAGGCAACTGATTTAATAATTTCTGTTTCTTTTTGTCTTTCACTTGTGTCCCTTGGGATTTTAAGCATGTGATTAACCATTGTTCTGAAGAATGTTTTTTTATGTTGGTCTGGATGGAAAGAGGATTTGTGTATGGTAACATTGGTGGTTGTTGGCTTTCTGAAAATTTGAAATTTATGCATCTGATTTTTATTTGAGATTGTTAGATCAACAGCCCTCTGGTATTTCATGTTCTACTGTGAATTGGATTTTATTGTGTATTTTATTAAGTTCATTGGCTAGATTATCTATTTCTTCTGATGTGCCACTGAACAGAATGAGTGTGTCATCAACATAGCATTTGTAATAAAGCAGCTTATCTTTTAGTTGGATTTGGGACCTAAAAAAGTTATTTTCAAGGTTATTGATACATATGTCTGCTAGCAAGCCTGACAGTCCATCTTCCTTAATGTAAAAGTTGTTGTTGAACAGGAAGTAGTTCTGTGACAATATAAGTTCCAGGATCTCTATGAGTTCATAGATTTCAGCTCTACCCATTGTCCCATGTTTGAATAAGTTATTTCTTATTAAACTGATTGTTTCCTTGACAGGTATGTTTGTTTATAGGTTTACTATGTCAAGAGATGCAAATTTAGCAGTGACAGGGATGGGGGTATCTTTTATACTATTGATGAGCTCATAACTGTTTTTAATGGAGTAGTTATTTCCAAATACATATGCCTTGCGGCTAATATCATTAAGTTTTTTGGTGATTTTATAGCATGGGCTATTGATATAGTTCACAATGGGATGCATCGGACATTCTGGTTTGTGGATCTTAGGCTGTGATCTCAGTTTTGGTGCTGATTGGTTCATCACTATACAGTGCTTTGCGTCTAATGGTGTCAACAAGAAGTTGCAGTTTTTAAGTAAAATTTTAATTTTATCATGGAATTTGGGAGTAGGGTCATATCCTATTTCCTTTATATTATTCTTACTGATGAATTCACAAGTTTTGCTAATATAGTCTGATTAATACATGACAACAGCTGTGTTTCCTTTGTCTGCTCTGACAATGTGGGCATTTTCAACTGAAAGTTTCTTATTTATGTCACATAATGTCTTATGCTCAGTATTCATCTTATTGTACATTTTGTTGTGGTGAATGCTTCTCATAATGATGTTGTTTGCCTTATGAGCTACAGCATTTTGTTCATTGTGTCTTAGTTTAGCTGCTGTACATGCAATTTTTTGTTAACTATGAGGTCTTTAATGTTGCTTTTGTTTAGTTATGGGGTAATGTTGTGCTTAAGGCCTTTGTTTAACAGCTTTAATTCATTAATACTGAAGAATATTTCTGTAGTATTTATCACTTTATCAAAAATTTATGTGCTGTTTCAGAAGAGAGACTGGGGACTTCACTGCATTCTTTGAAATTAGAGCATTTATCTTTTTCTCGTGTCTGTGTGAGATGATAATGTTCTTCGTTTACATATATATTGACATAGTCTAGGAAGACCATGAAGACATGAGCAACTTGTTAAAAAGTTCTGCAACACTATACACATCTGTCACCATTGTATCATTCACTCTTAATGCTGTTTGTCCCTCTTCATGTCTAGTTCTACCGGTCTCTTCCTTCACTATATCCCATATTGTGTTTATTTTGTTATCTGATATGACTATCTCTCCCTTTTAATATATTTACTTTGATGTTCGTATTATAGTCTTTAATATTTTGCAGCATTTCTAACAATGTGCTATAGCGTCGAAATTAGAACTGTTTAGGATTGACAGATGCAGTTTTCTTTTTGTTTAATGAGATACCTCTATTCTTTGAGTAATCCATGGCTTCCTTGTAGACTTTGCTCTAACCTTGGTTTGTTCTGGGGAAAACAGTGTTCAAATAAGTTACACACTCTATTAGCAAAAGTGTTATATTTTTCATTCATACCATGAGCACTGTAAACATGACTCCAGTGAATGTCTCTGAGGAGTGACCTAAAATAATCAATTTTTGGCATATTGATTACACTCTTGAGCTCAGATTTAACATATTGTCTGTCCTGTTCAGAATTGACATTTAATAGAGGGAACTGCATGTCATGGTCTGAGAGGCCATTGACTATTGGTTTCGTAATATAATTTTGTTCTTAAGTGGCATCTTCTGCCACCGAATGTAATAGCAACACCATATGTAGCAGGAAGAGGTAGAACGCACCGTATTAAGACTCTTCCGAGCTTTTCAAGAGATATATTCCTTCCAGCTACAGTGCCCCCATTAATCTTGATCTGTATCACTTGGTCCCACAAAGCTGAGGACACCATTTCGCTGTCTGTGAAACGGCTGCCTCAGTTACCTGTGCACGCACTGCTTTGTGTTGGCCTTGTACGGCAGTGGAGTTGCCACGTCATCAGGATGCCGGCAGTTGACTCAGTGGTCTGCAACCCTGTCGACTCATCGCCGCTCGGTGTGAGCCACAGGCGGTCAGCTGCGTGCTTATCGCTGGAGTGGCTACTGTCGCGGCGACAACAGGCGCCCGCCATCTGGAGTCTGAGCCTGCGGCCCTCACCTTGGGATGCCTCCGGCGTGTGATGAAAGCCAGGACGACTTCCCGTGGTAGCGAGCCAATGTGTGGCCCTCCGCTGTCTGGCTACAGACCCCACGTTGGCCTCAGAAGGTCGAACCAGTGACCCGCAATGGGCTGGAACGCTGGTGGTGTGACACGCCCTGCCATCCAGGAAAGCTGCCACACATGAATGAATCTCGTCTCGTTAGAAACCTGCTCCCATTTATATGTGGCTATGCATCTCTGTTTTGCTATACGCGCCGCTTCACGTCACATACTCATAACACGCTATGTTGGCCAGTGGGCCCCTTCTACCTGTGATTTGCGACATGCAAAACCGCTATGTATACTCTTGCAGCAATTTGAGGGCCCTGCGGCCTCTATTCTACTTTGCAACTGTTGGTATGCATAACTCACTGCAATGCGGCCCACACCTGGCTGTACCTTGTGCTCAGAATATTGCACAAAACTAACTTTCCCTATCCTAAATGGTGGTGCCGCTACAGTTCATTGGGTTTGTCTATAAAGATATTATCAAATGCTGTTTTTGAGCAATTGGCTAACCTAGTGGGAAACTTTAAAGTGGGAATTAAGCTGAATGATAGTGTTACCAACTCAAATAAGTTCTTATTTGGAGAGTCTTTAAGGAAATCTACATTGAAGTCACCAGCAAACACTGTTTCCATGTGCCGGCCGCGGTGGTCTAGCGGTTCTAGGCGCGCAGTCCGGATCCGCGCGACTGCTACGGTCGCAGGTTCGAATCCTGCCTCGGGCATGGATGTGTGTGATGTCCTTAGGTTAGTTAGGTTTAAGTAGTTCTAAGTTCTAGGGGACTGATGACCACTGATGTTAAGTCCGATAGAGCTCAGAACCATTTGTACCATTTTTGAACTATTTCCTTGTTTTTAGTTGTTAAATGGGCCAGTACCGTTTCAGTGTGGTTTATGAACAGATTGAAGTTATGCACATATTATGAAGGATATTTTGTGAAGTTCTACTTCTGTTGCACTTGCTTCCATATGCTGTTCTAGGCAACATTTTTGAATGTCTACGTCCTTAAATTTATGACGGTTCCGGATGGATGTGGCAACTCCTCCTTCCTCCATTTCTGCTCTACAAATTTATATGCTAACCTAAATCCTGAAACACTTAAAAGTGCTGTACCAGTGGTCACAGGATGTTCAGAGAGGCAGACTGTGTCAGCTGGGTTTGAGGACTCTAATTCATCTATGCAGATAATTAATTCATTAATTTTATTTCACAGACCTCGAATATTTTTCTCAGTCCTTGAATATGTCCTATGTCATCTGTGAAGATGACCTAATGTCATTTGTTAACGTCACAGCCTTTCTGTACATATACATACATAATGCAACAGGGGATAGGTATTTTTGTAAATGACAACAAAGACTTTTGGTGAAGAATTTCTTTCTTCGTTTATTCAGTTCAAACAAATACAATATAGTTCTGCAGGTATAATGCAGTTTTTGAGGTACAATATAGTATTCTTAAGGTACAGATTGACTCCGCTATTCCAGTGCAGAGCTTCTATTAATTTCCACACTACAACGGAAAAACTGGTCGGAAACTTTTTTACAGATCTACACTAAAAACTATTGCGGAGATACTTTCTCTACCACAACTAAATTCCATAGCACCAATAGCATAGCTTTTACAATAATCGTAACGGACTGTGCTAGCTTAGAATCTAATTTCAACAATCCCCAATAGCAGAGGTTCTTACAATACAAATTCAGATGGGCTACTTAGAAACTACTCTGACTTGGGTAGCTAGCTGCAGGGGAAAACTTAAAAGCTATTTTATTTACAAGACGC
This sequence comes from Schistocerca serialis cubense, assembly GCF_023864345.2. Classification (NCBI taxonomy): domain Eukaryota; kingdom Metazoa; phylum Arthropoda; class Insecta; order Orthoptera; family Acrididae; genus Schistocerca; species Schistocerca serialis. The sequence continues at coordinate 68,898,121 of NC_064644.1, forward strand.
ACATGATGCATGTATATATATATATATATATATATATATATATATATATATATATATACTCCTGGAAATGGAAAAAAGAACACATTGACACCGGTGTGTCAGACCCACCATACTTGCTCTGGACACTGCGAGAGGGCTGTACAAGCAATGATCACACGCACGGCACAGCGGACACACCAGGAACCGCGGTGTTGGCCGTCAAATGGCGCTAGCTGCGCAGCATTTGTGCACCGCCGCCGTCAGTGTCAGCCAGTTTGCCGTGGCATACGGAGCTCCATCGCAGTCTTTAACAATAGTAGCATGCCGCGACAGCGTGGACGTGAACCGTATGTGCAGTTGACGGACTTTGAGCGAGGGCGTATAGTGGGCATGCGGGAGGCCGGGTGGACGTACCGCCGAATTGCTCAACACGTGGGGCGTGAGGTCTCCACAGTACATCGATGTTGTCGCCAGTGGTCGGCGGAAGGTGCACGTGCCCGTCGACCTGGGACCGGACCGCAGCGACGCACAGATGCACGCCAAGACCGTAGGATCCTACGCAGTGCCGTAGGGGACCGCACCGCCACATCCCAGCAAATTAGGGACACTGTTGCTCCTGGGGTATCGGCGAGGACCATTCGCAACCGTCTCCATGAAGCTGGGCTACGGTCCCGCACACCGTTAGGCCGTCTTCCGCTCACGCCCCAACATCGTGCAGCCCGCCTCCAGTGGTGTCGCGACAGGCGTGAATGGAGGGACGAATGGAGACGTGTCGTCTTCAGCGATGAGAGTCGCTTCTGCCTTGGTTCCAATGATGGTCGTATGCGTGTTTGGCGCCGTGCAGGTGAGCTCCACAATCAGGACTGCATACGACCGAGGCACACAGGGCCAACACCCGGCATCATGGTGTGGGGAGCGATCTCCTACACTGGCCGTACACCACTGGTGATCGTCGAGGGGACACTGAATAGTGCACGGTGCATCCAAACCGTCATCGAACCCATCGTTCTACCATTCCTAGACCGGCAAGGGAACTTGCTGTTCCAACAGGACAATGCACGTCCGCATGTATCCCGTGCCACCCAACGTGCTCTAGAAGGGGTAAGTCAGCTACCCTGGCCAGCAAGATCTCCGGATCTGTCCCCCATTGAGCATGTTTGGGACTGGATGAAGCGTCGTCTCACGCGGTCTGCACGTCCAGCACGAACGCTGGTCCAACTGAGGCGCCAGGTGGAAATGGCATGGCAAGCCGTTCCACAGGACTACATCCAGCATCTCTACGATCGTCTCCATGGGAGAATAGCAGCCTGCATTGCTGCGAAAGGTGGATATACACTGTACTAGTGCCGACATTGTGCATGCTCTGTTGCCTGTGTCTATGTGCCTGTGGTTCTGTCAGTGTGATCATGTGATGTATCTGACCCCAGGAATGTGTCAATAAGGTTTCCCCTTCCTGGGACAATGAATTCACGGTGTTCTTATTTCAATTTCCAGGAGTGTATATACAGGGTGGTCCATTGATAGTGATCGGGCCAAATATCTCACGAAATAAGCGTCAAACGAAAAAACTATGAAGAACGAAGCTTGTCTAGCTTGAAGGGGGAAACCAGATGGCACTATGGTTGGCCCGCTGGATGGCGCTGCCATAGGTCAAACGGATATAAACTGCGTTTTTTTAAATAGGAACTCCCATTTTGTATTGCATATTCGTGTGGTACAAGAAGAAATATGAATGTTTTAGATGGACATTGTATTCGCTTTGTGATAGATGACGCTGTAATAGTCACAATTTTATAAGTAGGTGGCATCACTTAACATTCCACCAGTACGGACGGTATTTGCTTTGTGATGCATTACCCGTGTTAAAAAGGACCGTTTACCAATTGCGGAAAATGTCGACATCGTGTTGGTGTATAGCTATTGCAATCAAACTGCCCAATGGGCGTGTGCTATGTATGCTGCTCGGTATCCTGGACGACATCATCAAAGTGTCCGGACTGTTCGCCGGATAGTGAAATTAGTTAAGGATACAGGGAGTGTTCAGCCACATGTGAAACGTCAACCACGACCTGCAGTAAATGATGATGCCCAAGTAGGTGTTTTAGCTGCTGTCGCGGCTAATCCGCACATCAGTAGCAGACAAATTGCGCGAGAATCTGGGATCTCAAAAACTTCGGTGTTGAGAATGCTACATCAACATCGATTGCACCTGTACCATATTTCTATGCACCAGGAATTGCATGGCTACAACTTTGAACGTTATGTACAGTTCGGCCACTGGGTACAAGAGAAATTACGGGACGATAACAGATTTTTTGCACGCGTTCTATTTAGCGACGAAGCGTCATTCACCAACAGCGGCAACGTAAAGCGGCATAATATGCAATATTGGGCAACCGAAAATCCACGATGGCTGCGACAAGTGGAACATCAGCCACCTTAGGGGGTTAATGTATGATGCGGCATTATGGGAAGAAGGATAATTGGCCCCCATTTTATCGAAGGCAATCTAAATGGTGCAATGTATGCTGATTTCCAACGTAATGTTTTACCGATTTTACTACAAGAAGTTTCATTGCATGACAGAATGGTGATGTACTGCCAACATGATGGATGTCGGGCACGTAGCTCGCCTCAGTTGAAGCGGTATTGAATAGTATATTTCATGACAGGTGCATTGGTCATCGAAGCACCATACCATGATGCGCATGTTCACCGGATCTGACTTCACCGGATTTCTTTCTGTGGGATAAGTTGAAGAATATTTGCTATCGCTATCCACCGACAACGCCTGACGAGATGCGTCAGCGCATTGTCAACGCATGTGCGAACATTACAGAAGGCGAACTACTCGCTGTTGAGAGGAATGTCGTTACACGTATTGCCAAATGCACTGACGTTGACGGACATCATTTTGAGCATTTATTGCATCAATGTGGTATTTACAGGTAATCACGCTGTAACAGCATGCGTTCTCAGAAATGATAAGTTCACAAAGGTACATGTATCACATTGGAACAACCGAAATAAATTGTTCAAATGCACCCATGTTCTGCAATTTAATTTAAAAAACGTAATTGTTACCAACTGTTCGTCTAAGACTGTCAGCCATATGTTTGTGACTATTACAGCGCCATCTATCACAAAGCTAAAAAAGTGGTCCAACTGAAACATTCATATTTCTTTACGTACTACACGAATATGTAATAAAAACTGGGGGTTCCTATTATTAAAAACGCAGTTGATATCCGTTTTTGACCTATGGCAGTGCCATCTAGCGGGCCAACCATAGCGCCATCTGGTTTCCCCCTTCAAGCTAGACAAGATTTGTTCTTTGTAGTTTTTTCGTTTGACTCTTATTTTGTGAGATATTTGGCCCAGTCATGATCAATATCGCTATGCATGAATATATAAATTTTTTTCTGTTTTTGCTTTTTAATATTTTTTATGCTTCTTTAATTTTTTCTTTCTTTCACACACATGATGTGCACACATATACATCCTTTATCTGTTATTTTTATCCTTTTCCTCCACACATTGTCTCTATGTATGTATGTATGTATGTATGTATGTATGTACATGTGTACATAGTACATAAAAATATTTACACAACACAGACCCCCCCACACACACACACAGACAGACAGACAGACACACACAGATAGACAGACACACACAGCCTGACAGACACACACAGCCAGACAGACACACACAGCCAGACAGACAGACGCACACAGACAGACAGAGACACACACACACAGACACACACACACACACACACACACACACACACACACAGACACACACACACACACACACACACACAGACACGCACACACACACACACACACACACACACACACACAGACATGCACACACACACACACACACACACACACACACACACACACACACACACAGACAGACATGCACACACACAGATAGAGAGACACACACACAGACAGACACACACACACACAGACACACACGGACACACACAGACACACACAGACACACACAGACAGACAGACAGACACCCAGACACACAAACAGACAGACAGACACACAAACAGACAGACAGACACACAAACAGACAGACAGACACACAAACACACAAACAGACAGACAGACACACAAACAGACAGACAGACACACAGTCACAGACACACAAACAGACAGACACACAAACAGACAGACACACAGTCACAGACACAGACACACAAACAGACAGACACAGACACACAGACAGACACACACACACAACCTACTTACACTATTATAAAATGGTCATACTTCTACCCTGCAGACTTTCTCTCATTCTCCCTCACTCTCACGCCATTACAGTCCCCCATCCCTTCTCTCATTACAAGTGAGTAGTGTGAGTACAGGAGAGTTTCGATCCCATCATCACAAATGACCCTTTTATCGTCATGAGACGACAGTCTGATGTTTAGACTGCAGCACAGTGTACACCTCGTGTCCTCTCTATTGAATACTGGTATGCCGCAACATATGCGGCAGCTGCGGTGCAGCACCACGTACACCACTGCATAGGCACCGCAAATAGTCTTCGATAGAGATTGCTCTCGATGCCATATGACGCACACCCTTAGTCCGCCTCTGGGTGGTACCCTCCAATGTGAGATACGCATACTTTTGTGAGCGTATACCTACAAACTCTGCAATCGGCAATCCATTCACCTCGTCCTTCATACGACCGATAACCTTATTGTTGTTTGGAATGATACCATAAGGATTGTCGGCCACGTATGAGGACGTGTAGAATTCATTACTGTGGTACCTCATCACTGTTCTTCACCAAATCGAAGAAGATATCCATATAAAGTAATTTAGGATCTGAGAAATGAGTTTTCGCAAAGTCATAATGGAAGCGGCACATGTGAAGTTTGGATAGGTTCAGTATGGACATTCCCACATAAATAGATTTCCTAGACTCTACTGCAGTCTTCACCATTTCCACAGAAACAAAGTTCTTATAGAATATGGTGACTCGCTTAAAATTTGGTCTGGCAATGCATTTTCTTATGCCATAAGGACCTTCCCATTCGGTTCTAATCAAAATTTTGCTTAATTCCCTCAAATTCTCCATTGTTTTACCGAAAATTGAATTATTCATTACTTTACAAAAATCTTTCTCAAAGTCAGATGTCGCGGAAGCTCTCTGCCTCGTATTCAGATCAATATACTCCATCAACCAGGGGGACTGCTTGGAGATAGCCAGGGTGATTCTAACCAGCTCCATACCCAAGCTGAGACATTGCTGGAGATAACAATACAGAATAATGTATCTCTGCTTATTCCCAGTGTTGTCATCAGTTTTGGCATGGAGCCTCATCGCAGAACTAGTTGCTCTGGACACAGTGGTAAATCGGCGTGCACAACATGCAAAGTAGTAGAGTATGTGAGTTCTGCCTCTACCATATACCCTACATCAGAATCAGTTGCCATATCAACCATCATTTTTCCATTTAATCCCTTGTATTCGTCTTTGGGCACCCATCGGAACTCAACAATCGGAATTGATTGCTGCATTGCATACTTGTATAAGTTATTTACGCCCAGGTACATTATGTAGCTCGAATCAAGGGATGTATTCAATCTGTCACCCATTCGCAGGTTATTTGCCTTCGCGTGCTTATGGACACGTTGGCAAAGTCCACCACAGGTCACTCACTCAAAGAAAAGAAGCATATCAACATCAGTCAGTAATTCAATGCTCCATTTCGTTTTCTTCAGCATTGCGTCCCAAGACAACCCAGGTGCCGTGTAATAAAACGCAGGATCCAGAGAATATGTGGCTATGCATAGACTCTGGAATTTCTCGAAAATGTCCCCAAGCAAGTGCACATCTGTGTCCATGTAAAGCTGTGCATACTCTTCTGAAATGGAGATGTTGGATTCCCATCAGACATTCATGGCATGCTCATATTCTGCATCCGTTATGGCATCACCTGTAAGGTTTCTGGAGAACGCAGTTATGTCAGGTTGCCTGGTTTCGTTTTCGCCATACTATCTACATACATTTATGGGAAAACCCCCTTCCCAGTCAAAGTCAAAACTTTTCCTCGTTGGGAAATGCAGCTCAAGTGATATGCATATCCTCCCGAGGTAGAGTTTCAACAAATTTGTGGAGTGGTGCCTGCATAAAACGTAGCATATCAAGGAAGCGGAGAGTAATTCTTGGAGTCAATCGTTTGGAGAATCAAATGTATTTCTCGACGCTCTCAGGTAGCACACTGATTTGATTTTTCTCCCAACCGAAATCAACTAGAAAGTGAGCCTCATACCCACATATATTATGGAAAAACGCGGGTATGTGTCTTGGTAGCTGGTATTTCAAATTGCACACATTGTGAGTGTACCACGGAACTTCCCCGTATGATGACAGTGGTTCCTATGAGGCGTTTTCGCTTTTTTATCTTACGGCAGCCTGCATATATTACAGTCAACCGCGTTATTGTCCAAATCTTCATTTTCCGTTGATTTGATAATGTTAACGTTGTCGCTTTAAAGCGTATCAACGTCCCATGAAAGTTTTTCGAATTCAGTGAGCAGCCAAACTGCAAGATTATCCCCGGCATAAGATTTTAGTATTTAAGACTGGAATGATGTGATGATACAGTATGGTATGCTGCCGCGTATTGTACGTGTTTTCTGTAAAGGTGGTATGTGAGAGTGTAGGATCACCTCCACAGCAGGTCACAGTAGCGAGGAGGCATTCAAAGCATACACTACAAATGGGCATATCTCCTGGTGGTGAGTATTCTTGAACTTTATCAATTTGTTTCTCTCAGTAGGCAGAATAACACGTATCGGGTCCTTGGTAGCACAGTCTACTAGATGTGCCACTAATAACTTGTCTGAGGAGAAGTAATTAAGGCACCTTAAGCAAATATGTTTACATGTAGCTCACACTCATCGGAAAATTTTGAGAAATGGAGGGGGGGGGGCGATTACAGTATGCTTGTCTTGATCATCAGACTTGCTTTTCTTCTCCAGGCCTTAAACATGAACAGATACTCCAGTATTCTGTGCCTCAAATTTAGATATGTCCTGCATCCTGAGGAGAAATCGATACCATCAAAGTTGTAACTGTGGTGTCACCGCCACACACCACACTTGCTAGGTGGTAGCCTTTAAATCGGCCGCGGTCCATTAGTATACGTCGGACCCGCGTGTCACCACTGTCAGTGATTGCAGACCGAGCGCCACCACACGGCAGGTCTAGAGAGACTTACTAGCACTCGCCCCAGTTGTACCGCCGACTTAGCCAGAGATGGATCACTGACAACTACGCTCTTATTTGCCGAGACGATAGTAGCATAGCCTTCAGCTACGTCATTTGCTACGACCTAGCAAGGCGCCATAGCATTTGATATTATTTTATGAAGCATGTACAATCAAGAGCGATGTTCTACATTTATGGATTAAAGTTAAGTATTACAGTAACTGCGTCCGTTTTTCTAAGTTCTCATTTCCTTGTAATGTTCCAGACCTCACGCTAATCTGCGTGAGCTTAAAAGCGTGCATTTCGGCCTCCTCTAGCAACACGGTGTTGGCTCTTCTGCCAACACTTCAGTAACACCCACGAATATTATCACCTACATTGTATGTACTGAGACGATCAGGATGATCTCTAAGATGGTAATTTCTCTCGCAACACGGGACTGACCACGCAGAACCTAACTGATCGTTTCCATTTTCGACATTAATGCATGCCCTCTTGCTAGCTATAACTTTAGGGAGCTTTATATAGCTTGACCCTCCATTTACCGGATCGTAGACATGTGTATCGATGTCCTGGGGTAGAATTTGACTGAGTGTTTTAGCTGACTCTCTGGCTCCCATCTCGGAAAACTGGGCCAGTATAGCACAGAAGGTGGATTTAAGAAACCACTCGGCGATTGACATGCTTTGCGTTATCACTCCATTTCCCCCCAAAGATAATGAAGAGTTTTCTCCTCAACATCAGAATCAACTACGAGGGGGGGGGGGGGGGGGGCGATAATTCGATGCAGAGCACAGCACGGCATTTAATGGCGGGATACCGTGGATCAATGACTACCTTGAGGAGTTTCGTTTCCACGGCAGGAAGACACGCCCTTAAAAAACCAACAGGTTCGCGGTACTCTCCTGCTGGTTTCTCAATCCTCATGCATGATATTCGCTCCTCAAAGGCATCTGCAAATCACCGAAAATTCTAAATGTGGTATGGTATCACTCACCGGATATCCTTTACTAAAAGGACAGGAGAGAGAACTGACACTAGCCACAGGATCTTCTACACTACTGGCCATTAAAATTGCTACACCACGAAGGTGACGTGCTACAGACGCGAAATTTACCTCACAGGAAGAAGATACTGTGATATGCAAATGATAAGCGTTTCAGAGCATTCACACAAGGTTGGCACCGGTGGCGACACCTACAACGTGCTGACATGAGAAAGGTTTCCAACAGATTTCTTATACACAAACAGCAGTTGACCGGCGTTGCCTGGAGAAACGTTGTTGGCATGCCTCATGTAAGGAGGAGAAATGTGTACCATCACGTTTCCGACTTTGGTAAAGGTCGGACTGTAGCCTATCGCGATTGCGGTTTATCGTATCGCGACATTGCTGCATACGTTGGTCGAGATCCAATGACTGTTAGCAGAATACGGAATCGGTGGGTTCAGGAGGGTAATACGAAACGCCCTGCTGGATCCCAACAGCCTATCACTAGCAGTAGAGATGACAGGCATGTTATCCGCATAATCCGTGCAGCCATGTCTCGATCCCTGAGTCAAAAGATGGGGACATTTGCAAGACAACAACCATCTGCACGAACAGTTCGATGACGTTTGCAGCAGCACGGGCTATCTGCTCGGAGACCCATGGCTGCAGTTACCCTTGACGCTGCATCACAGACAGGAGCGCCTGCGATGCTGTACTCGACGATGAACCTGGGTGCACGAATGGCAAAATTCATTTCTTCGGATGAATCCAGGTTCTGTTTACAACATCATGATGGTCGCATCCGTGTTTGACGACATTGTGGTGAACGCACATTGGAAGTGTGTATTCGTCATCGCCATACGGGCGTATCACCTGGCGTGATGGTATGGGGTGGCATTGGTTACACGTCTCGGTTACTCTTGTTCGCGCTGATGGCACTTTGAACAGTGGACGTTACATTTCACATGTGTTACGACCCGTGGCTCTACCCTTCGATCCCTGCGAAACCCTACATTTCAGCAGGGTAATGCACGACCGCATGTTGGAGGTCCTGTACGGGCCTGTCTGGATACAGAAAATGTTCGACTTCTGCCCTGGCCGGCACATTCTCCAGATCTCTCACTAATTGAAAACGTCTGGTTAATGGTGGCCGAGCAACTGGCTCGTCACAATACGCCAGTCAGTACTCTTGATGAACTGTGGTATCGTGTTGAAGCTGCATGGGCAGCTGTACCTGTACACGCCATCCAAAGTCTGTTTGACTCAATGCCCAGGCGTATCAAGGCCGTTATTACAGCCAGAGGTGGTTGGTCTGGGTACTGATTTCTCAGGATCTATGCACCCAAATTGTATGAAAATGTAATCACATGTCAGTTCTAGTATAATATATTTGTCTAATGAATACCTGTTTATCATCTGTTTTTCTTCTTGGGCTAGCAGTTTTAATGGCCAGTACTGTATATTACTGTTAGTACTATTCTGAGTCCAGCTTGTTGATGATGGTGTTGGACAGGGGCAGGTCGGTATCCTCCGAGGCACATGCACCTTGCGTTTTCACCGGTTCTGACGAGGCTGATATGACGATGACGATGAAAGAGAAGGCTGTTGCAGTACTACCGGGTCAGAGCGGTTGTAACAGCCAGGCTGCAGTGACGATTCACGATGTTGTTGCTGCTGCTGCTGTAGACGCGCCCCAGTAACTTGAGGGGGTGGTGGTCCACTGCTCGGCCTGCGGACGCCAGAGCAGCGTTGCTGGGGCATTGGCGGCTTTCCTCGCAGCAAGTAGGGCTATGCGTGCCTTACCAGGCGCTGATTTGAGGAGGAAGAAGGCTTAGCCGCCACCTGTATGCACGCCACACTGTGTTGCGGATGCGGAGACGCAACCACTGTAGGAGAAGAGATAAAATAAATAATACTTAAGTACAATGCTTACCGCTGCTGGCACCGTGAAACAAATAATTCTGATGAAAGCAAGGTTACAAGCAGAGTGAGAAATTACCTTTTTCGCTCTGGGGCTCCAAGGCTTCAACGCTTCATTCGTCGACTCCATCACACCCTCAAAGAAGTCATCATCATCATCATCATGTAACAGGGCCAGATGAAAGTGCCTTTGTCTGACCCATTCAGGCATGTCATCTTCCTCGTAAGAATCGACATCTGGCAATGGGTCTGTCTCGCCTACAACAGCAAACAAATTATATAAACTGAAAAACAAGTATTTAATAAGAAAAATTTGAATTGCTGTTGTACGTGGACCAACTAGAATGAAAATTACACTCAATGGCAATTCTGGCTGTGAACCCACCACAGAATGCTGGACTTCGAGAGACTGCCATAGTCCAGCTCCCTCCAGTCTCTCCGCACACTCCTGCAGTTGTACGTGAGCCATGCTGACCCCGGCTTATGCGTTACTTTAAAGCTTGGCTGTTACTCTGCATCTGGTTTCACCAGGTTATTGCGGTTATGCTGTGGTTCTTTCTACGTGTGGCAACATCAGGGTGTATTGATATTTGCAAGGTATACCATCTTTGGTTTGGTCCTTTAGTTCCGGCTTGGCGGTGTGTAGCCAGTCGGTCGGTTGGAGCTGATCAGCAAGCAAGTCTCCACACAGGGGAAGTCGGCCGGGACCACTGGCGGTCTCTACGCAGTGTCGGAATGTATGGGGGCTGTTCCGAGTGCTGCGAGGTTCGTGGCTCAGCGACCCAGGACATGAATGTTGAGTGGTGATTTAATTACCACGTCTGTTCACGTTGTCCCATTGGTTGGTGGTTCACTGTTGGTTGCACTCCTGGGAGCAACAGCGAGTATCGAGGTGGTGAAGATCTATCCGCCATGTGGTGGAATTAACCATATTTGTCTGTTTGAAATTCAAGTGCATCAGCGGAATTTTCTACCTTGTTGCCGGTAGTGTTCCGGTTACCTGCTCTGGTCGCTGAAGTAAATTCAGGCAGTGTCCTTTCCTCACCTGTTGTCACTGTCCAACATGGTGTGTAGTTTTTGATAATGTAATTTTGGTTGTGGGTGGCTACGTCTGTAACGTTTTGACTTTGGAATTCTCGTATACCGATCAGTGGCTAGCAAGTCGTCTTGTCGGTGGGTCTCTTGGTTGTGCTGCCGGCGAATCGAGTATGGTTGGGTCGACTTCTTGTCTCATCTAAGCGAACATTAAGATTTCATGTGCAGACCGAGCCCCCTGAAACTTCTGAGCGCCGTTACCTATACTGCCTTTCTTGTAGACGTTTAATTGTGTATTTTAAATGGCTCATATCCGATGTTTTGAATTTGTATGCTTGTAATTATGTATTTGAAATCAAAGGCCTTCAACTGTTTTAAAAGTAAGTTTTTCTAAATTGGGCAAGTCTTCCATTATCTGAAGATAAAGCTTGGGCCTTCTGCCTATTGCAAAGTTTTGTATTATTTTAAAAGATCGGCCTTCAGCCGCTTTAAGTTTTAAGGATCCTACTTATCAAGTACTACCTTTTGGAAGATAAAGTTGTGGGCTTTCTTCCTGTTATTGTAGTTGTATTGTTTTTTAAAAGCATGGGCCCTCAGCCGCCTTAAGTCTTATGGTTAGTACTTATGAAGTATTACATTCTTTCAAGATAAAGCTGTGGGCCTTGTGCCTGTAGAAAATTTTTTGTAGTTGTATTGTTCTTAAAATGATGGGCTGTCAGCCACTTTAACATTTTGGATTCTTATTTATCAAGTCTTACATACTACTTAAGATTAAAAGCTTTGGGCCTTCTCCAATGGAAAATTGGTAGTGATGTTTTTAAACAAAGGCCTTCAGCCGTTTTGGAGTATGGTTTCTTATTGCTCATAAAGCTTGGGCCTTCTGCCTGCTGACAGGTTATTGTAGGGAAGTTTTAAATTTATCGGCCTCCAATCACTTTTAAAAAAACTTAACCTATCTGACTAGTCAAGTCTTACATCGCTTGGCCTCAAACACTATTTAAGGTTAAAGCCTAGAGTCTCAAAAAAAAAAAATAAAAATAAAAATAAAATAAAATATAGCGGTTGTATTTAATTCATGGGATTTCAGCTGTCTTAGAATTATTTCGTTATCAGGAGAAAGAAAACTGGCGTTCTACGGATCGGAGCGTGGAATGTCAGATCCCTTAATCGGGCAGGTAGGTTAGAAAATTTAAAAAGGGAAATGGATAGGTTAAAGTTAGATATAGTGGGAATTAGTGAAGTTCGGTGGCAGGAGGAACAAGACTTCTGGTCAGGTGAATACAGGGTTATAAATACAAAATCAAATAGGGGTAATGCAGGAGTAGGTTTAATAATGAATAAAAAAATAGGAGTGCGGGTAAGCTACTACAAACAGCATAGTGAACGTATTATTGTGGCCACCATAGACACGAAGCCCATGCCTACTACAGCAGTACAAGTTTATATGCCAACTATCTCTGCAGATGACGAAGAAATTGAAGATACGAATGATGAGATGAAAGAAATTATTCAGGTAGTGAAGGGAGACGAAAATATAATAGTCATGGGTGGGGGTAAGAAATGAAAGAGGAAGCTGTCTGGTAGAATTTTGTGCAGAGCATAATCATAGCTAACACTTGCTTCAAGAATCATAAAAGAAGGTTGTATACATGGAATAATCCTGGAGATACTAGAAGGTATCAGGTAGATTATATAATGGTATGACAGAGATTTAGGAAGTAAGTTTTAAATTGTAAGACACATCCAGGGGCAGATGTGGACTCTGACCACAAACTATTGGTTATGAACTGCAGATTGAAACTGAAGAAACTGCAAAAAGGTGGGAATTTAAGGAGATGGGACCTGGATAAACTGAAAGAACCAGAGGTTGCACAGAGTTTCATGGAGAGCATAAGGGAACAATTGACAGGAATGGGGGAAAGAAATACAGTAGAAGAAGGGATAGCTCTGAGAGATGAAGCAGTGAAGGCAGCAGACGATCAAGTAGGTAAAAAGCCGAGGGCTAATAGATATCCTTGGGTAACAGAAGAAATATTGATTTTAATCGATGAAGGGAGAAAATATAAAAATGCAGTAAATGAAGCAGGCATAAAGGAATACAAACGTCTCAAAAATGAGATCGACAGGAAGTGCAAAATGGCTAAGCAGGGATGGCTAGAGGACAAATATAATGATGTAGAGGCTTGTCTCACTAGGGGTAAGATAGATACTGCCTACAGCAAAATTAAAGATACCTTTGGAGAGAAGATAACCACTTGTATGAATATCAAGAGCTCAGATGGCAACCCAGTTCTAAGCAAAGAAGGGAAGGCAGAAAGGTGGAAGGAGTATATAGAGGGTTAATACAAGGGCGAAGTACTTGAGGACAATATTATGGAAATGGAAGAGGATGTAGATGAAGACGAAATGGGATATATGATACTGCGTGAAGAGTTTGACACAGCACTGAAAGACCTGAGTCGAAACAAGGCCCCGGGAGTAGACAACATTCCATTAGAACTACTGATGGCCTTGGGAGAGCCAGTCATGACAAAACTCTACCATCTGGTGAGCAAGATGTATGAGACAGGCGAAATACCCTCAGACTTCAACAAGAATATAATAATTCCAATCCCAAAAAAAGCAGGTGTTGACAGATGTGAAAATTACCGATCAGTTTAATAAGTCACAGCTGCAAAACACTAACGCGAATTCTTTACAGACGAATGGAAAAACTGGTAGAAGCGGACCTCGGGGAAGATCAGTATGGATTCCGTAGAAATGTTGGAACACGTGAGGCAATACTAACCTTACGACTTATCTTAGAAGAAAGATTAAGAAAAGGCAGACCTAAGTTTCTAGCATTTGTAGACTTAGAGAAAGCTTTTGCCAATGTTAACTGGAATACTCTCTTTCAAATTCTGAAGGTGGCAGGGGTAAAATAGAGGGAGCGAAAGGCTATTTACAATTTGTACAGACGCCAGATGGCAGTTATAAGAGTCGAGGGGCATGAAAAGGAAGCAGTGGTTGGGAAAGGGGTGAGACAGGGTTGTAGCCTCTCCCCGATGTTATTGAATCTGTATATTGAGCAAGCAGTAAAGGAAACAAAAGAAAAATTCGGAGTAGGTATTAAAATTCATGGAGAAGAAGTAAAAACTTTGAGGTTCGCCGATGACACTGTAATTCTGTCAGAGACAGCAAAGGACTTGGAAGAGCAGTTGAACGGAATGGACAGTGCCTTGAAAGGAGGATATAAGATGAACATCAGCAAAAGCAAAACGAGGATAATGGAATGTAGTCAAATTAAATCGGGTGATGCTGAGGGAATTAGATTAGAAAATGAGACACTTAAAGTAGTAAAGGAGTTTTGCTATTTGGGGAGTAAAATAACTGATGATGGTCGAAGTAGAGAGGATATAAAATGTAGACTGGCAATGGCAAGGAAATCGTTTCTGAAGAAGAGAAATTTTTAACATCGAGAATAGATTTAAGTGTCAGGAAGTCGTTTCTGAAAGTATTTGTATGGAGTGTAGCCATGTATGGAAGTGAAACATGGACGATAACTAGTGTGAACAAGAAGAGAATAGAGGCTTTCGAAATGTGGTGCTACAGAAGAATGCTGAAGATAAGGTGGGTAGATCACGTAGCTAATGAGGAGGTATTGAATAGGATTGGGGAGAAGAGAAGTTTGTGGCACAACTTGACTAGAAGAAGGGATCGGTTAGTAGGACATGTTTTGGGGCATCAAGGGATCACAAATTTAGCATTGGAGGGCAGCGTGGAGGGTAAAAATCGTAAGGGGAGACCAAGAGATGAATACACTAAGCAGATTCAAAAGGGTGTAGGTTGCAGTAGGTACTGGGAGATGAAGAAGCTTGCACAGGTTAGAGTAGCATGGAGAGCTGCATCAAACCAGTCTCAGGACTGAAGACTACAACAACAGAATTAAAGACGTTTTCTGTCGATAGTCAGGCTTAGAAGTTGTGCTGTAATGTTTGGACAACTAAATAAAGTGTTATGTTTGGAGTGTAACTGACAGCTGCTCATTCTGGCCCCCTTCCACGATTCCTACTACTTGATACGTCCTGTGGGTGTAGCAGGGAGTATCATTGGTAGCAGAGGGTGGTTGCTCTTGTGCTTGCCATTCTAGTGACTGTAAGTTTCACTCTTGTTTCTGTTTGTATTTGGTTTTACCGCATTACTTTCTGTGTGAATTGTTTCAGTTGCTTGTGAAAATGGCAGTCAGACAGTGTCCGGGGATCGGCCTGTTCAGGAAAGACCACCTTGTCTACGAGTTGGCAATAAGGCGCCAAGTGATTGATGGAAGTGTTCCGGAATTGGTTGCCAGTTTGCGTGCTGCCATGCTTCAGCCGGTTGACGTTACGTAGCGGTTGTCTGTCAGACAGGAGCGGCGATTAAATTTCTGGTTGAGGCTGTTAAGGGCCTTGAGGACACTATTTGTCTCTTAGAGGGAACGCAACAAGGTGACAGTCAGCTGGATTGGGTACGGGCACAGTTGATGCATTTAACAAATCTGGTAGCCGATTTAAGTACGTTAGATTTGGGAGATCATCAGAAAAAATTGACTGGTGAGTTGGGGACCCTGGTAAGCGCATTACAGTTTAAGCTTATGTGTTTGGAGTTGGATGAGAGGAAGTTTGGAGATAGTGATGTGCACTAACAGCGATAGCATGAGGGCCAGACCGCCAGTGGCCCTGTTCCATTTTCTGTCAAGTTGGATGCTGTGTTTGCTAAGTTGCCTAATCCTCTGGCCTATTTCACTCAGGATATTACTGAATTGGTTGTAGAGCGTCTTGATCAGGTAGAGAAATTGTTGTGGTTGTTGGTTCGTCTAGAGCAACACTCCGCCACCTTTCGCATTCCACAAGAAGTAATTTTGTTGTTGTTGTTCCCGCTAGTTAGAGGCGAGCTGCAGAACCTCCTCTCACGTGCCATGGTGGAAGAGCTTTCCTTGCAGCAGTTAAGGTAGCTTGTAATTAGCCAAAGGTTACCCACCGTGGTTCGGAAACAACTCGAGTTTCGTTACATTTGGAAAGTGCCGTGGGGTGAGGAAGAGTTACGTCAGTATTTCGATAGAGTCCAGACAGCCTCTTTGGCCTTATTGATTGATGTACCTGACCATGAATTAGTCTCTATCGTTCTTAAGGGAATGCGTGCGTCGGATAAGTCGCATTTTGTTTTCCGCAAGCAGCCTGAAGCTGGGGAGAGCTCTGTGATGCGGTTGTAGCAGCATCCGCAATACTCCTTGAGAGCCACGTACGTCAGGAGAGTAAGGAGTGCGATGTAGGTGCTGATTCCGAATTATCTGCATCCACTCAAGTTATCAAAAGGGAACACTGGCGTTGTTTCAGATGCGGCAGTACAGCTTATTTGGTACGCTCTTGTGTTCAGCCTCGTGCTCCTAGAGCCAATATATGACGCCAGGTTCGCCAATGAACTCGGGTTGGAACCTTTAGGCCTTGGCACAACCAGGTGGTCGCTCCCTCATCACCCCTTTTGCTTAATGCTTGTTCTTGGGTAGGTGGCGAGCCCGTTTGCACGCTCTTGGATTCTGCTAGTTCGTTTTCGTTATTGAGTTTTGAGTGGTTTTTTGAATTTGGGCATCTTACCAAACGTCTTCCGGTCCGTTCGCTGCTGCAGAGATGGCCAGGGGTTACCTTTGCAGGGTTGGGTCCGGGGGAGTCGCCGATTTTTCCTGGTCTATAACTTTAGCTTTAGTTAAAGAACTGCCTGTTAATCTTATATTGAGGTTTTATTTCATCCATAAAACCGGGTTGATCTTGGATTATTCTGGACACACTTTTTCCTTTAAGTTTTCACCTAGCGAGATGTTTGGCCTTTGCGAGTGCGCTAAACCTAGTGTATGGCAGACTGTGGAGGTTGCAGCTAATGAATTTGATTTGGTCCATCTATAGCCCAATCAGGCCTCTCAGTTGCGCGAGCTGTTGACGGTTTTCCCCAACTCCTTAGTGATAGCCTCGGTGTCACTAGCGTTCTCGAATATCGTATCCGTCTCTCCAGTGATATTCCGGGTAGGAAATCTCCATATCCCCTCTCTGCCCCCAAGGTGAAGATACTCATCTCTCAGGTGCGCTAACAAGGAGTGATTAGGGCCTCTACTTTCTCTTATGCTTCTCCCATATTTTTGGTACCTAAAGATCAGGGGCGCGATTACAGACCTGTGGTTGACTACCACCATTTGAACGCTAAGGTTGTACCTGAATCAGTAGCCTTGCCGGAACTGCATAATTCCTTTATTTGGTTTGCCGGCACTAACTGGCTTACGGTCCTTGACTTGAATCAGGCATATTGTCAAATTCCTTTGGCTGAGGAATGTAAACATGTTACTGCCTTTTGTACTGACTGAAACTTGTTCGAGTTTAACCGCGTTCCTTTTGGACTAGCTGGTGGAGCGGCAGTGCTTACTCGTTTGTTGGATAATTTCCCTTGGTGACTTGAAATTAGTCTGTGTCTATAATTATTTGCACGACTTGGTTATCTACAGTCGTTCGTTTAAGGATAATTTGGAGCATACTCAGCAAGTTCCCTTGAGGTTACAGGGAGCCGGTCTAACTGTTAAGCGTAGTAAAATTACGCTAGCTAAGCAGGAGGTGTCTTTCTTACGCCATAATGTGTCGAGTCAGAGTATTATATTGACCAAGAGCGAACGAAAGCCCTGCGGGCATAGCATTCTCCTACTGATAACCGGGGAACTGCTAAACTTATAGGCATGGCGTTTTGTTCCTAATTTTGCTCAGTTGGCTGCACCCTTGAATCTGTTACGCCGAAAGGATGTGCATTTTGAACGGAGACTCACCCAGGAGGCTGCCTTTGAACACATTAAGACAGCGATAGCTAACCCGCCGGTTCTTTGGGTACACGATTTTAATAAACAGTTTACTGTGCAGACTGACGCTTCTAATGCGGGGATTTCAGCTGTTCCCCTCCAGGAGTTTGACGGACAGAAACAGCCATTAGCTTACGCGTCTCGTCGGTTAACTGATGCCGATCTTAAGCACTCTGTCTACGAGTGCGAGGCCTTGGCCGTTTTATTTGCCTTAGAGAAGTACCGCCTCTACCTAACCATCGGGTTTTACAATTGGAAACCGATAATCAAGCGTTGAGCTGGGTATTGGCTAGGCCGCGGAAAACTGGCCATATTCCAAGGATAGCAGTGCGTATTTCGGCATTTTAGTTTGAAGTCAAACATGTGAAGGGCTCTGAAAATGTCCTTGTGGACGTTGTCAGCCGGATATTTACCAAATGTAGGGTTAGTGAGAGAAGGGAGCAGGTGGAATGTGACAATCTTAATATCATGGTGTTGCTTGGAATTCCCCTTTCGTTCGGAGACGTTGCTCAGCATCAGGATCAGGCCCTGTTTGGGTCAGTATTAAGTAACATGTGTTGGCAGGAGAGCTGTCGGACGATTATGAGGTCAAGAGGGCTATTCTTTGCACTAAGGTCGGCAATGCTAAGTAGTCTAAGATCTGTTTGCCTGTAACCTTGGTATGTCCAGCCTTTAGTTATTTTCATGATTCGTTGGTGGGTGACCATTTAGGGACTTACAAGACTATCTAAAAATTCAAGGAGCATCTAACTTGGCCCTCCATGCACCAGGATGTGAGACAAATGGTACCCCAATGCCGCTTGTGTAATGTAGCCAAACCCAGCAATGCTCTGAGTTCTGAACGAGAGTCCTCCCCCATGCACAAACTCTATATTGATTATTTGGGGCCTTTACCTCGTACTAAAAGACGGCATTGTTATGTACTAGTTGCAATCGATGCGTTCTCTAGAATTACGTGGCTCCTTCCGAGCCACAACGTTACCGCTACCTCCACCATTAATCATTTAACTAGTATCTTCAGTATTTTTGGGCCACCCAATCAGTTAGTTAGCGATATTCTCCTGCATTTCTTTTGGTCCCTTTCAAGGCCTTCTGTTTTCAGAACAGTGTTAATCATGTCACCACCACCCTGTATTATCACCAGGGGTACTTTGCAGAGAGAGTTAATCGGAATCTTAAGCCCACACCGATTATTTATCACCAGAAAACTCCACAGTAAATGGGACTCAAGTCATCCCTGGCTCAGTTTAGCCTTTAATACCGCCAGTTATGAAGCCATGTGAACTACGCCTGCAACAAGGAAAAGTCGAACAAGACCATTGGTAATATACTCAGAGCTCATAATAAGCAAGTGGAGCGTTATAATTACAATCGGGAAACCTTTAAGGGGAGGCCGGAGGACCAGGTTTATCTCCACAATTTCCAAACGAGGCAAGTGTGCGGTGGAATTCATTCCTCGTTTTTTGAGGCCATGCATTCTCGTGTGTATATTTGGCCCAGTAAATCTATTGATCAATGAGAACAGCTCAGATAAGCAATATCGGGTTCACCTTAGTCAGGTTAAGTTCAAGTAGCTCAGGTTTTGGATTACCCTCTCCATATGTTAAGTTTGAGGGGGGGGGGGGGAGGTTGGGCCATGCTGAACCTGGCTTATGCGTTGCCTTAAAACTTGGCTCTTACTCTGCTTTTGGTTTCCTGTGGTTATTGCGGTTATGCCGTGGTTCTCCCTCTTTCTATGTGTGGGAGCAGCAGTGTGTATCGATATTTGAACCATATACCATCTTTGGTTTGGTGCCTATAGTTCCAGCTTGGCGGTGTGCAGCCAGTCGGTCAATTGGAGCGGATCAGCAAGCAACTCTCGATGCGGCGCAGTCGTTCAGGCCTGCTGACAGTCTCTACACAGTGTCGGAGTGTGTGAGGGCTGTTCCGAGTGCTGCGACATTCGTGGCTCACCTAACGAGGACATGATAGTTGAGTGACGATTTAATTACCGAAGCCACGTCTGTTCACATTGCCCCATCGTTTGGTGGTTCACTATTGGTCGTATTCCTGGGAGCAACAGCGAGTGATCGAGTTGGTATAGATTTAGCTGCCGTGAGGTGGAATTAACCAAATTTGTCGGTTTGAAATACAAGAGCAGCAGCGGAATTTTCGGTCTTGTGGCTGTTATTGTTCCGGTTCCCTGGCCTGGTCGCTGATGTAAAGTCAGGCAGTGTCCTTTCCTCGCCTGTTGTCGCTGTCCAGCATGGAGTGAACTTTTTGACAGCTTAATGTAGTTTTGTTTGTGGGTGGCAATGTGTGTAAAGTTTTGGCTTTGGAACTCTCATATACCGGTCGGTGGTTAGCAAGTCGTCTTGTTGATGGGTCCCTGACTGTCTCTTGGTTTTGTTGCCAGCAGATCGAGTATAGATGGACTGACTTCGTGTCCCACCTAAGCGAACATTAAGATTCCAAGGGTAGACAAAGCCCCCTGGAAATATCTGAGCACCTTTGCCTATATTACCTTTCTTGTTGGCGTTTAATTGTGTATTTTTAATGGCTCATAGCCGATAGTTGGAATTCGTATGCTTGTAATTGTGTTTTGGAAATCAAAGGCCTTCAGCCATTTTAAAAGTGTAGGCAAGTCTTACATTGTCTGAAGATAAAGCTTGGGCCTTCTGCCTCTTGAAAATTTATTGTATTGTTTTAAAGCATTGTCATTCAGCCACTTTAAGTTTTAAGGATCCTACTTACCAAGTATTGCCTTTTGGAAGATAAAGTTGTGGGCTTTCATCCTGTTATTATAGTTCTATTATTTTTTTAAAGCATGGGCCCTCAGCCGCCTTAAGTTTTAAGGTTTTTACTTATCAAGTATTACATTCTTTCAAGATAAAGCTGTGGGCATTGTGCTTGTTGAAAATTTTTCGCAGTGGTATTGTTCTTAGATTGATCGGCCTTCAGCCACTTTACAAGTGGACCTAAGCACTATGGGACTTAACAGCTGATATCATCAGTCCCCTACACTTAGAACTACTTAGACCTAACTAACCTAAGGACATCACACACATCCATGCTCGAGGCAGAATTTAAACCTGTGACCATAGCAGCAATGCGGTTCCGGACTGAAGCACCTAGAACCTCTCGGCCACCACGGCCAGCCCGCTTTAAAATTTTGGATTCTTCTTATCATGTCTTACATCACTTGGCCTTAAATACTATTTAAGGTAAAAGCCTAGAGCCTTCTGTCTCAGAAAAAAATAGCAGTTGTATTTAATTGATGGGACTTGAGCCATTTTAGAATTAAAGACGTTCTCTGTCGATATTCAAGCTTAGAAGTTGTGCTGTAATGTTTGTACAACTAAATAAAATGTTTTGTTTGGAGTGTAACTGACAGCTGCTCATACTGGCCCCCTTCCACGATTCCTACTACTTGTCCCATCCTGCAGATGTAGCGGGGCGTATCAGTAGTATTACAAGGAAATGGAATTCATAAGGCGAATTTAACATACACATGAAAATTTACACTCAAAATAGAAGTTATTTACTCACATGGTAATCCTGTCTCAAGAGCTCTACGCCTCTTACCAATACACCCTGAAACATTGCTGCAGATTGCAGAGAGAAAACAACAATTACACGCAGAGATGACAGAACACGCAACAAGGTGGGAAGAGGACAGTGGAGATTGGTTGTGGGTTTATATATATAGACCGAGGTGACCAATGAGAGAGCATCATTTGAATGTACAGCTAACGGGAAGCTTTTATGGAACGTCAGTATTTCTGGAAGGGCTTGATGCGACCATCGTCTCTCTCTTTCTCTCTCTCTCCAAGTAACAAGAATGCTTTTATGTTTAACGGTATTTTCGCAAGTGTGCTCATACATACTGTTAGTGTTGAGAAGTTTACCGTTTCTGAGACATATGCTAAAAGCAGGATATTACGATTTCCAGGAAGGTTAACACGTGATGCCTCGTTAAGACCATCAGTAAGAATACAATCGGAGTTATTCTGGACTATTTTCGCGAATAGGTCTTGTTAGGACCAGAATTTCCATGCAGACAAGTTAGGATGTCACGAAAGCTTCAACAAAAGCAACGGGTAATTATTTCTGTAGCACTTTACCAATTCTGAGAAGGGATTGAAAAGTGATGGATGGGGTGTCCCGTTAGGGCCGCAAGGTAGAATGCAATCGGTGTTATCCAGGGTTATTTTCGTGAACAGATCCTGTTAGGACCAGAATTTCCATCCAGAGAGCTGAGACATAATGAAAACTCCTACAAAAGCGACGGGTAACTATTTCTGCAGCACTTTACTGTTTCCGAGAGGTACACTTGGCTCTTATTTGCATAGACATGTGACATCAGTATAGCACTGACAACATTTTAGCTGCATCTGTGCGCGTGATTCACTACACAAACGTTTCATGGCGATGCATCAGCCACAGTAAACTCATATTCGCATGTCCCATTAGGATTACTAGGAACAATGTGCCCTGTGCTATTCTGGAAAGCATTGCGACAGATTTCTGTAGTGCATTGAGAGAGAGAGTTTGGTATTATTGTGAGCGTGTGGGTGCCATTCTGTCATTCTGCGCAATGGATTAATCTGAGATGTACCCTTTACCCTGTGGCTCCTTCAAGATGCAATTTCCACCCCCCCCCCCCCCCCCATTACTACAGAAGTCAGACAGACGCTCCTACCGTTCTACAGAGAAATGCCTGAATAACTTTCAGCAATAAATGTCTTCTGGAGTCGTCTGCTGCAAGGAAATGATACAAAAATTCACAATACTTGGGTACAGGAGTAGTGCTAGTTAGTGTAAGAAAAAAATGA
The DNA here is from genome assembly GCF_023864345.2 of Schistocerca serialis cubense. NCBI lineage: Eukaryota > Metazoa > Arthropoda > Insecta > Orthoptera > Acrididae > Schistocerca > Schistocerca serialis. The sequence continues at coordinate 68,920,953 of NC_064644.1, forward strand.
AACTCACGAAAATTATGATTTATTTTGCAAAAATTGTGAGAAATCACAATGGCACTTTTAGTTATGAACTTAACAAGTTACTTCCGGGTTCTTTTTGGTGTGTGAAGTTTTAAGGATAGGATTCACTAATGAAATTTCTATACAAAGTTCAATATTGTTATTGACTTGGCAGAATGGCTGAGAGCCGCACCTACTCAACTTGAATAATTATCTGATAGAAAGTTGCTAGGTACGGTCGAGGCTGTCGCATGTGAAATGCAGTGAAGTGTACTGTTGTGGAGGAAATATGGGGCTCGCAAGAGCTGTAGCGCACAATACCGTAAGCTGCGATGACTGCTGTCTGCGACGCTCGCTGCTGACAAATAAGATAACTCTCGTTCTATCTGGATTTATCTTATCGAGTTTGCGTTCGAATGAAGCGTCTTGATGTGCTGAATAATATTGTGAGGGCGGAATATGTAAGCAACGAAGGTCAGGAGACCGCGACGTCTTACATTATTTACATAGAAGTGTGATGTCAGTATAACACACAGAACCTTTTAGCTGCATCTGCTAGTGTAAGCCATTATGCAGGCATTTCTTTTGGTGCTGGACGCCTCAGCCAAGGTTGTTAGCTGAACACATGTGGGTCCGGAGGGTGACTTGGCTTTTATTTACGTAGACCTGTGACGTCAGTATAGTATTCGAAGAATTCTAACTGCATACCCAAAAACAGAAGGGAGTTTCACCTGCTGGCTCTAGGTGGTAGTGGCCTGAGAGCAATGGTTCGGATCCCTGTGTTCATCTGTCTGGAACAGGTTTGCATCGACATCGGTGCATGTGCGCATTGGAGCCTCTGATAAATTGCAGTTTATGATAGATCAAAAGCGTTTTATATGTGCAATGAGCGTTTTTACACTACGTTATTTTCGGCTGTTTAAGCGTGTTTGCTGAGCCTTTTACGTGCATTATATTGTCAGCAGGTCTGTATGTTGTGCTATGCATCATTTCAGTTATTTACCAGGTGTTTGAGTTTCTGTACATCAGTGTACTGCATTATTTGGATAATTTACGATTAGTTTGCAGGTCTCTAGGATGTGTATTGTGACCCCAAGCATGTCAATGCGAGTGTTTTGTATCAGTGTAAGAAATAAACGACATGAAGTCCGTCCATTAATAAATTGATCCAAAGTAAATAATGTGCACTCCTTCCTCTGTCCAGGATCCAGTGCAGACTGAGTCATTTTCCCGCCATTTGTCGATCTAGAACGCTATGGGATGAAAGTACCCTCTGGTGGCAATACTGTGTTCTAGGTCAGTTGAACTCGAGACCTCACGATGCACTCACTGGATTGAACTACCGCCTCACATTGTTTAAATAATAAACACTGCATGCAAAATATAGATGCATGTCCATCATCTCTAACAGCCCAGACCACACTGCCCCTTTCCAACCAGTTCCAAGGAAGAGGTGTCAGTCAGATGACTTAGGTTAGTGGAGGTAGCATAAGTGACCTACTTCCCCGCCATTTTCTTAGGTTAGTGGAGGTAGTCCTAGTGACCTTTTTTCTGCTAAAATTTGAACTTCCCACCATATTCTGGGGGAGGGGGAGGGAGGGGGAGGGGGTTAGGTAAGTGGAGGTAGTCCAATTGACCTATTTTATCACCAAAATTTGAACTTTCTGCCATGACGTCAGTGCGATGTTGCCATATTTATCGCCGCCATTTTGGATCCGCCATCTTGAATAAATTTGGCGACAATGCAGAGTGGGGCCATATGAAGGTTGCCCTACTACTGTCCATCAGTCACTGTCGACACAACACACATTGATTGGCTCTCCTTGTGGGGATATCTCTGGGAATATCAAGATGTTGAAATCACTGTGACATCCAAGGGAGATGATCTTTGGTGGAGACAAAGCAGTTACAGGCAGTGCCTTCTTGATGTTGTAAGGGTGTAAAACCTTTTCAAATTCGCTGTATGAAATAAAACGAGTCATGTATAACAATGCCGTGGGTCATTCTGCAGTGTTTACAGTACGCCCTGCTCCCCCACAACTATACACTAAATTAAGAATTCGTTTAGTAAATGATACGTCACATTTTTGAGAAATGTAGTCCTAAAAATTGAAATAAGTGTTTTCTTTTCTTTTTTTCGGAACCACAGTGCAACAACTCATTTGCCGTGAACACAAATACAACCATACCTTACACAGAACATGGTCTGGTTTCAAAGTGTTATCATATGTTGTTGTCTTTGTAAATCAACCAGTACCAATGATCCAAGCGTAAGCAAGGTAACAGAGTCCTTGACGATCACATCAGCTGCTTGTTGGATATCGACGGTTCATAAATAGGAGATATATTAAGGAGGGTTCCGACACCAACTTAAATGTAGCAATTTAGCTTCTCAAAATTTTGCTGTAAATCAATGTTCTCTTCATATGATCTTCTATAGAGAGGTGGTTGTGACATGAATGTGATACGAAATATTTTTCACAACATAGGAATTTACATATCACTTCCATACATAGCTTACATTACTCATGGTCAGTCCACACCTATTTGTAACTGTATGTTCATTAGGAAACTATGTTTTGTCTGCTTTAAATATTCATGCAGTTCATCATGAAAAACGTAAGAGTACACTATATAAACTTTTCATCCATTGTCTGCCTATAGACATATTTGGCAGTCCTCCGCTGTTTTCAACATCAACACTTGGTAATGTCTCTTGCAGCGGTCTCTCCGCGATATTTTCAGAAATTTTATAAATTATATAACTCAGTACATATTTCGAAATATCTCTTCTTATCTTACCGATTATCAATGCAAAGTAGTTTCAAGCCCAATTATTCCTTTGAGCGTCCATTTACTCCATAGAATTGCTTCTCTGCTGTCTATGTTTTCTCTTAGGAAAAGAATGAAGGAATTCTTGCCGATTAGTCGTGAAAGAAGGAGGATGTATATGTATGTATTGTTGAGGTAGTCGCCATCTTGATGAGATTCTGTATGAGAAGGAATTTAATACATGAACTAAACTAAAGTAAGTGTGTTCGCGTATTATTTAACTGATTATCATTGACAGTGTCTGCTTACTACGCTGTGTTGCACGGGATCAGTGGGGAACGTCTGATTTACACTGGACGAACCACCCGTTTTGTATGCTCAAGATATCCAGTTACTTCAAATAAATAGGCTAACACGGTCTTACCAGCAGTTCTCCGGTCTTCCCCATGTGATCACCGGAAGTTAATAATTATTACAAATGTTTCCAGGAGATCGACTGACAATTTTCGTCGCACCGAGACTTAGAAATTGCTTCACTGCCTTATGGAATTTAAGTTAAGCTCAATTTAATCAGGATAGAACAGTATTGAACTGTGTGAAAGTGATAAGCCTGCTTTGTCAATGAAAATTCCCTTAATATATGCATGTTTTTACTATCCTGATCAGTGAAGCTAAATCAGGCCGGTGTGAGAGAGGTTTTAAAATTTTTAGATAAAAAAAATATTAAAACTTGTCTGACTATTGACACATTTCGCAGTCCTCCATTATTTTCAACATCAATACTTGTCTGACTATTGACACATTTGGCAGTCCTCCCAATCATGCTGCAATATTCAATCAGTGCAGTCACTATGTATGTCACAGCCTGGAGTTTACATGTAATTAGTATACTCAATTATGTTATACCGAATATGGAACTTATAGACATGTATCAATAGTCTCATAACAACAAAGTATTTTCCCACATAACAACACTTGTCAACGCAACATCATGAGCAAGAATATATAGAGTATAATAATATTTGATTAATTCCTTATAAATTCTTCCATATTGCCCCTTATTACTCATTCCTGTGGACATAAGGTTTAAATCTACAAATGTTACAAACACCTGATGGCTTCTTTGACTTAGGATAACAAGATAATAGGCGTTAGTGTGCGGAGATCCTTGCACTTCAAAGGGATCATTATAAATATATTTGAACTTAGAGATTACTTCATTTATTTCACTAGATTTTTCGTGGGTTTTTATGAGAACAAAATCCCCAATTAGGAACTTGCTCGCTTTAAGGCCCATAGTATGCCTTTTATCAGGCTTCCATTTTTTTCTTTCATTGTTTTTCTTACTAAATCTTTTTTCTCCCTCAGATATAGTTCTACATAGGGTGGAAATTGTAACATTTTTTCAACTATACTTTTACTCTAATGATTAAGTAGAATTTCTTTGGGTGTAAATTCTGTACTTTCATGGTGGAGGGTATTCATTACAATTTCAGAGTCTGCAATAAACCTGTCCATGCCGTATGATTGTGGTGGCAGTAAGTTCGACACAAACTACCTAGTTCATGCATATAATGTTCCCAGATATGTTATTGACTGACCATTACCTATGTCTGGGGGCTTATTCGGTTTTCTGATTCTGAAGTCATTCACAACTCTAATCAAATTTTTCCTGGTATTGCATCGTCAGGTGGCTCATTTTTTTTCTGTTCGTTATTTACCGCCGGATATTCTTTGGATACGATTTCAAATGGCTCTGAGCACTATGGGACTTAACATCTGTGGTCATCAGTCCCCTAGAACTTAGAACTACTTAAACCTAACTAACCTAAGGACATCACACACATCCATGCCCGAGGTAGGATTCGAACCTGCGACCGTAGCAGTCGCGCGGTTCCGGACTGAGCGCCTTAACCGCGAGACCACCGCGGCCGGCGTGATACGATTTCATTTTCCTTTTTACAGACTTCTGCTGTTATACTTTGTTCCCTCTCCTCTTTTTCCGCATTTTCTTTGTCTGTACTATAATTTATATCATATTCACTAATTCTAACATGAACTCTACTCTTAGACAACGAGAACCTCATCTTTTGACCTTTCATCAGTGTTCTTATTTTCAAAATTTCGGTTCTTTCCTAAAATTTCTATTTCATTTACAGTCAAAGACGTTTCTTCAGTATCACTTTTGACGATGTCAACTTTAACTTCATATTTACTATCATTGTCTTGGAATTCAGAGGTTCACATGCACTCATTAGAATCTTATGAGTCTTTCCTCTACCAACATCGCCTCATCCGCACTATTGAGGATTTCATCCTCCTCCAGATTCCTATTTATATCGACCATATTTTTGTTTTTAGCACCAATTTCTTTAACATCAGCAGCTTGGGTGCTTTGCACGGCGCCTTCGTCTACCTGACCAACCATTTCATCAGAAATCGCTGTTTGCGCACCTTGTGCGCCGATAATTACTTTCATCTCCTTTTCATTTTCGGACCACGCCCTCTTTTCGACGTTTCCACTTTCGTTTCTCCCTTTTATTAATTCTCTGGCTGTATAATACTTTTTATTGCTTAAACTGTGAAACAAATCATCACGCCATTCTGCGCTCACTGAAGACTCCTGTTCGCACGAATTTTGCTTGGTTGTCTAAGCGTTCGCTTTTACGTAATGACGTATCCGACTTCTTTCTCACTTTGGTGATATTTCCCACCGAAACACGTTCACTGAATTTCCTTGTGATGTCATCTCTTCGTACTGCCATTACTGCAGCCATTCTCCGGACAGCTGATCGCTCCAACAAGTTCAATGCATGCCTTTGCTTGGTTTGCACGCTAGCCCCTGCAGCATAGTCTGTCGCCAGAGACTCACTCATGCCCACACGTGTTGTTCTGTGGGCACCGTCTTGTGATGCAGCTCTGGCATTCACTTGTGTCTTAAATTCACTTCAATTTAGCTGGTGTGATTTCTTTACCTTGGGCCAGTAATATTTGTCCTCATGAATCTAGCCTGTAAAACATGTGGATCTTAGTTTTCAGTGTCTTTTCGCTTTTGATAGTTTCATGGTGCAAATACTCTACCGTGAAATGACATGTTACAATGACCTCAGTAACATTCTTTCTCATTCTGTTCATTATTCTTTGATTATCCCTAATTCGGTCGTTATTATTCTGACGATAATCACGGTTCCCTTTCCATTAGTCCTTGTCTTCGACCCTTTCCAAAATTACAAGAAGCTTTTGTGATTACTTCCAACTTTTTGAATTATCCACTAGCTTTTTCCATAATTCCCACACTATTTCAGTCTCCGTTCGTCTATTTCTCAAGTGTGCTGTTTCTGATACCACATTCCACAAAACTCTTTCCCTGAGTCTCTGCCTCTATTGTCATATAACGTAGCCATAATAAATTACCGTCATAGGCAGTCCTGTTCCTACTCCGATCAGTGTTCCACCACAAATTTCTGTTTAAATTTGCCGTATTACATTTTTTTCAGTATCCAAATTTAGGCCCCATCTTTTCACATCGCCAGCTAATGCTCTAATAACCACATTGATCCTTTCTTGGTCCATTACTTAATCAGGAAGTTTACTTTCACAGTTTTTCAAAACATTTAGTGGTTGCCACTCATTACGCCTTTTTGCAAGATAGATTCGTTCTTCACCCTTTAGCAATTTTCTACAGATTGTTGTGTCACTGACATAATTCGGTTTTTCTCTTATTTTCCGTTCAAGGTCACTCACTTTACCTTGAATTTGGGAAGTGTTCTGTTCACCCTTCTTTTCACATGTTACCACTTGTTTACTCAGTTCGTTTTCTGAATCATTCAGCGTTTGTCTCAAATGAGAAATTTCGGTTTTACATTTGTTTACTAATTCGGTTTTGAGGCCAAAAACATTTTTATCAACGTTTGTTGCAACCAAAGGTTGTACAGTGTCTTGAATTTTCATTATTTCGGTATCAAACCTATCGCTGATGTCATTAATCTGTCCCTGCATAGTGACAACATCGTTATCGACAGTATCTATCGCACTTTTTAAGTCCTTGATTGCATTACTCACAGCACCTACTTTTAAATCTACTTTTTCGGTATGTTTACTGATTTTAACCCCTTGTGTTTTTATTTGTTGATATTGTGCTGCAGTTTGTGATGACAACATTTTTAGCCAATTGTTCATAATCAGTGGTTTTTCACTATCTTGTTCTAAGGTATCCTCATATTCAGATTCTATTTCTCGTGTTTACCTCGGCTCACTTTAGACTTCCGACGATTTTTACACATCCATCGAATCGTTAACATAACCACTGTCTTCATCTGTGTCATCTTTCATACCTTGTTTAATTTATGATGAGCATCACCTGAATTTGATTGTTGACGTACACATGGTACTCAATGTAAGCCCGTTGCCATCCCATGGCATCATCTGTGCTCTTGCCTAGTGAACTACTGCCACTCAGTACACCAGGTACTTTTTCGTTTCTCTCTTTCTGAAAAACTATATTCTTTGTATTAATTTCCATTTTGTTAACACTTTATATTTTATATTTGAAAGACCTGTAAATTTTTCTGTTAATTATTTCGCCTGATCTATTGCAAGTACTCACCACTGGACATTCAGTGCTCGTCTTACAATTGTTTTACACTCAACACTTATGTTACAATCTGTATTTCATTGAGTAAAACTGATGAAAGTCATGTCTCGCAGTGCCACATATAATACTATTGCACTCTTCCCTAACACCCGAACCTTTAGTCCTGTCAAAGGCACCGCATATTACATTCTCTTTTATCACTCTAATGTGAAACATGCCAATGGTACCCCCTGAGAGGATTTTGAAGAGTTATCATGCGTGTGTCTAATGGATAAAGGTATCAAACTACACTCCTGGAAATTGAAATAAGAACACCGTGAATTCATTGTCCCAGGAAGGGGAAACTTTATTGACACATTCCTGGGGTCAGATACATCACATGATCACACTGACAGAACCACAGGCACATAGACACAGGCAACAGAGCATGCACAATGTCGGCACTAGTACAGTGTATATCCACCTTTCGCAGCAATGCAGGCTGCTATTCTCCCATGGAGACGATCGTAGAGATGCTGGATGTAGTCCTGTGGAACGGCTTGCAATGCCATTTCCACCTGGCGCCTCAGTTGGACCAGCGTTCGTGCTGGACGTGCAGACCGCGTGAGACGACGCTTCATCCAGTCCCAAACATGCTCAATGGGGGACACATCCGGAGATCTTGCTGGCCATGGTAGTTGACTTACACCTTCTAGAGCACGTTGGGTGGCACGGGATACATGCGGACGTGCATTGTCCTGTTGGAACAGCAAGTTCCCTTGCCGGTCTAGGAATGGTAGAACGATGGGTTCGATGACGGTTTGGATGTACCGTGCACTATTCAGTGTCCCCTCGACGATCACCAGTGGTGTACGGCCAGTGTAGGAGATCGCTCCCCACACCATGATGCCGGGTGTTGGCCCTGTGTGCCTCGGTCGTATGCAGTCCTGATTGTGGCGCTCACCTGCACGGCGCCAAACACGCATACGACCATCATTGGCACCAAGGCAGAAGCGACTCTCATCGCTGAAGACGACACGTCTCCATTCGTCCCTCCATTCACGCCTGTCGCGACACCACTGGAGGCGGGCTGCACGATGTTGGGGCGTGAGCGGAAGACGGCCTAACGGTGTGCGGGACCGTAGCCCAGCTTCATGGAGACTGTTGCGAATGGTCCTCGCCGATACCCCAGGAGCAACAGTGTCCCTAATTTGCTGGGAAGTGGCGGTGCGGTCCCCTACGGCACTGCGTAGGATCCTACGGTCTTGGCGTGCATCCGTGCGTCGCTGCGGTCCGGTCCCAGGTCGACGGGCACGTGCACCTTCCGCCGACCACTGGCGACAACATCGATGTACTGTGGAGACCTCACGCCCCACGTGTTGAGCAATTCGGCGGTACGTCCACCCGGCCTCCCGCATGCCCACTATACGCCCTCGCTCAAAGTCCGTCAACTGCACATACGGTTCACGTCCACGCTGTCGCGGCATGCTACCAGTGTTAAAGACTGCGATGGAGCTCCGTATGCCACGGCAAACTGGCTGACACTGACGGCGGCGGTGCACAAATGCTGCGCAGCTAGCGCCATTCGACGGCCAACACCGCGGTTCCTGGTGTGTCCGCTGTGCCGTGCGTGTGATCATTGCTTGTACAGCCCTCTCGCAGTGTCCGGAGCAAGTATGGTGGGTCTGACACACCGGTGTCAATGTGTTCTTTTTTCCATTTCCAGGAGTGTATAATTTTGAATTCTGTGAAATTAACAGAAAAACCAAACGGACTTTAATCTCGGGAGTTAATGAAAGTGGTAAAATCATTAATGAATAAGAAAATGAAAGGTCGCAGTCCAATTAGAAACATTAATATGAAAATATATGCTTAAGACAAGTTAATAATGGTTATTGAAGTTACTTTCATTGAGATTTCCCTATGCATAGCAAATAGGATACAAAGTGACACAGTGCACTCTGAACTGTGTGTAGCAGCAGTTACCAATAACGCACACACCAGTGAATTGTAGGAAGCAATTTTGCACCAAGCTCATACTAATAACAGCTACACTCATGAGCATTACTTAATCAAATACTAAAATGTTACTGCATGAAGTGCAGAACCAAATTTGGACATGAGGGGCTTTTAGCTTAACTGCCACGAAAAAAAAAACACAAATAAAGATGAATAATATCGTATATGTTTATGCTCCTCTACATATATCAGTTTACTTAGCAAAAGTAACACTTCACCTTTTTCCTAATTGGTGGACGATATGATGGGGACCCAAAAAACTGTTATAGTTTCACTAATCAACGCTCTTTGATTATTATGGTAGAAAAGACTAATTCAAAAAAGCTAATCATTCACTTCATTTTGAGTAGTTCATAATGTACTTTGCAAGACAATAAAATACAACACTGGGATTAATTAACTTCAAAAAAGCAACCATTCATGATAGAAATCAAAACAACACTTTTTTTAAAATGGGAGTTACTTATTTGCCCATTTATGACCTGTGAGGCAGGTGTTGTAGACAATAATATTTAAACAATCTTACACTGTAATCCTACAAAACAACATTTTGTGGTAGGTGGTGAGGTCTTATGCGACCAAACTGCTGATGTCATTGTTCCTTAAGCTTAGACACTACTTAATCTAATCTAACTTACGCTAAAAGTGAAACACACTCCCAAGCCCGAGGGATGTCTCGAACATCCGATGGGGGGAAACAGCGTGGACCGTGAAGAGACGCCCCAGAACACGCCTACCCCGTGCGGCCATTTTTTCTTTTCCTTTTTTTTTTTTTTGGTCATCAGTCTACTGACTGGTTTGATGCGGCCCGCCACGAATTCCTTTCCTGTGCTAACCTCTTCATCTCAGAGTAGCACTTGCAACCTACGTCCTCAATTATTTGCTTGACGTATTCCAATCTCTGTCTTCCTCTACAGATTTTGCCCTCTACAGCTCCCTCAAGTACCATGTAAGTCATTCCCTCATGTCTTAGCAGATGTCCTATCATCCTGTCCCTTCTCCTTATCAGTGTTTTCCACATATTCCTTTCCTCTCCGATTATGCATTGAACTTCCTCATTCCTTAACTTATCAGTCCACCTAATTTTCAACATTCGTCTATAGCACCACATCTCAAATGCTTCGGTTCTCTTCTGTTCCGGTTTTCCCACAGTCCATGTTTCAACACCGTACAATGCTGTACTCCAGACGTACATCCTCAGAAATTTATTCCTCAACTTAAGGCCGGTATTTGATATTAGTAGACTTCTCTTGGCCAGAAATGCCTGTTTTGCCATAGCGAGTCTGCTTTTGATGTCCTCCTTGCTCGTCCGTCATTGGTTATTTTACTGCCTAGGTAGCAGAATTCCTTAACTTCATTGACTTCGTGACCATCAATCCTGATAAGTTTCTCGCTGTTCTCATTTCTACTACTTCTCATTACCTTTGTCTTTCTCCGATTTACTCTCAAACCATACTGTGTACTCATTAGACTGTTCATTCCTTTCAGCAGATCATTTAATTATTCTTCACTTTCACTCAGGATAGCAATGTCATCAGCGAATCGTATCATTGATATCCTTTCACCTTGTATTTTAATTCCACTCCTGAACCTTTCTTTTATTTCCATCATTGCATCCTCGATGTACAGATAGAAGAGTAGGGGCGAAAGCCTACAGCCTTGTCGTACACCCTTCTTAATACGAGCACTTCGTTCTTGATCGTCCACTCTTATTATTCCCTCTAGGTTGTTGTACATATTGTATATTACCCGTCTCTCCCTATAGCTTACCCCTACTTTTTTCAGAATCTCGAACAGCTTGCACCATTTTATATTGTCGAACGCTTTTTCCAGGTCGACAAATCCTATGAAAGTGTCTTGATTTTTCTTTAGCATTGCTTCCATTATTAGCCGTAACGTCAGAATTGCCTCTCTCGTCCCTTTACTTTTCCTAAAGCCAAACTGATCGTCACCTAGCGCATTCTCAATTTTCTTTTCCATTCTTCTGTATATTATTCTTGTAAGCAGCTTCGATGCATGAGCTGTTAAGCTGATTGTGCGATAATTCTCGCACTTGTCAGCTCTTGCCGTCTTCGGAATTGTGTGGATAATGCTTTTCCGAAAGTCAGATGGTACGTCGCCAGACTCATATATTCTACACACCAACGTGAATAGTCGTTTTGTTGCCACTTCCCCAATGATTTTAGAAATTCTGATGGAATGTTATCAATCCCTTCTGCCTTAGTTGACCGTAAGTCCTCCAAAGCTCTTTTAAATTCCGATTCTAATACTGGATCCCCTATCTCTTCTAAATCAACTCCTGTTTCTTCTTCTATCACATCAGACAAATCTTCACCCTCATAGAGGTTTTCGATGTATTCTTTCCACCTATCTGCTCTCTCCTCTCCATTTAACAGTGGAATTCCCGTTACACTCTTAATGTTACCACCGTTGCTTTTAATGTCACCAAGGGTTGTTTTGACTTTCCTGTACGCTGAGTCTGTCCTTCCGATAATCATATCTTTTTTGATGTCTTCACATTTTTCCTGCGGCCATTTCGTCTTAGCTTCCCTGCACTTCCTATTTATTTCATTCCTCAGCGACTTGTATTTCTGTATTCCTGATTTTCCCGGAACATGTTTGTATTTCCTCCTTTCATCAATCAACTGAAGTATTTCTTCTGTTACCCATGGTTTCTTCGCAGCTACCTTCTTTGTACCTATGTTTTCCTTCTCAACTTCTGTGATGGCCCTTTTTAGAGATGTCCATTCATCTCCAACTGTACTGCCTACTGCGCTATTCCTTATTGCTGTATATATAGCGTTAGAGAACTTCAAACGTATCTCGTCATTCCTAAGTACTTCCGTATCCCACTTCTTTGCGTATTGAATCTTCCTGACTTATGTCTTGAACTTCAGCCTACTCTTCATCACTACTATATTGTGATCTGAGTCTATATCTGCTCCTGGGTACGTCTTACAGTCCAGTATCTGATTTGGGAACCTCTGTCTGACCACGATGTAATCTAATTGAAATCTTCCCGTATCTCCCGGCCTTCTCCATGTATACCTCCTCCTCTTGTGATTCTTGAACAGGGTATTCGCTATTACTAGCTGAAACTTGTTACAGAACTCAATTAGTCTTTCTCCTCTTCCATTCCTTGTCCCAAGCCCATATTCTCCTGTAACCTTTTCTTCTACTGCTTCCCCTACAACTGCATTCCAGTCGCCCATGACTATTAGATTTTCGTCCCCCTTCACATACTGCATTACCCTTTCAATATCCTCATACACTTTCTCTATCTGTTCATCTTCAGCTTGCGACGTCGGCATGTATACCTGAGCTATCGTTGTCGGTGTTGGTCTGCTGTCGATTCTGATTAGAACAACCCGGTCACTGAATTGTTCACAGTAACACACCCTCTGCCCTACCTTCCTATTCATAACGAATCCTACACCTGTTATACCATTTTCTGCTGCTGTTGATATTACCCGATACTCATCTGACCAGAAATCCTTGTCTTCCTTCCACTTCACTTCACTGACCCGTACTATATCTAGATTGAGCCTTTGAATTTCCCTTTTCAGATTTTCTAGTTTCCCTACCACGTCCAAGCTTCTGACATTCCACGCCCTGACTCGTAGAACGTTATCCTCTCGTTGATTATTCAATCTTTTTCTCATGGTAACCTCCCCCTTGGCAGTCCCCTCCCGGAGATCCGAATGGGGGACTATCCCGGAATATTGTGTAATAAACTAAGGATACTTTAGCAAAAGCCTACCCAACTTCGCTTTTGTGGTTTAAGATTTAACTTTTGCTTCTCATTTTACATCGGACAAGAAAATTACTTTTAAACGCTTGAATGCAATGATTGTTCATTTAAATTAGGATACTCAGTTTCAGTAGCACTTACAGATGAGGGTCCTGCATAGGTTCGTCATCAGGATAGAAATTATGGTTCCGGACACGAATTTATGTTTTTGTGACTATTATTAAAACAACACAAAATTATCTGGTCCATGACCATATACATTACTGAATGTGTGAACTTAGTGAAGCAGTGCCGAAGATTGGTGGCAAGCGACATGGCTGCTAACTATACTCACTGCTCTTGATGTTCGAATGCTCTATAAAGTCTCTTCTTGGCGTCGGATTTTCAGCATATAATCCATTCCCTCATGACGAGAATATCAAATAATAGGCAGATCCACATCCGAGGCAAATCCTTTGAAAAGCAGCTTCCAATTTCCTCTCTTAGCACCATAGAATTGTACCAGGCTATTGTTAGCCATATACTATGTGCCGTTCACACAAAGGTACCGCGCAGTTCGACCGCCAAAACTACCTTTCCATTCCACTTGCGTTGCGGGGGGACTTCCCTACAGCTTCTACATGTTACAAATACAAGTTCCCTAAGCATGAACCAGCTTTACATAAACATTTTCTTTTTTTTGAACATACACATATTATAATAATTTATGATTTTAACATGTCCTTTTGCTTTGTTCATATGTATATACCAAAACTCTAATTTTCTTGCCCCAGATCAATGAGATTCAATGACACTGAATACACCCTTCATAACTGCAGGTACACAGTTACGTAATATAAACCTACTTCTAATCGATGTAAGTGCTACAGTTCATTATGCTGTTCACTGTAGCTCATCCACACTCGTATTTTCTTTCAGATTATTTAACCTACTCATGCATTAACCGTACTTGAAATTGTATTTATAACCCTGGCCAAAATTTCTGCCTTTCGGTGTTACCTCATTCCCAGTATATGTGTAAGAGAAGAAAAACTTCAGCTGATCGATGAAAGAAGGAAGTACAAAATTTTCAGTTAAATCCAGGGACACAAAAATACAAGCCACTAAGGAATGAAATAAAAAGGAACTGCACTGAGTTAAGGCGAAATAGCTGCATGAAAAAGGTGAAGAAATCGCAAAAGAAATGATTGTCAGAAGAACTGACTCAGCTTATAGAAAATTCAGAACAAAAATAGCCAAAACAAAAAATGGTAACATTGAACAAGAGTTCAATCGGTATTCCACTGTTATGCGGAGCAGAGAGCGAGTAGTTGGAAACGGTACGCTGAGGGCCTCTACGAAGGGGGAGACTAGTAGGCTGATCACGTGATGGAAGAAGAAGCAGGAGTTGACAGGGAGGAGATAAAGGATTCAGTATTGGAATTGGCATTTGAAAAAAAAAATGCTTTGGGAGACTTGAGAACAAATAAGAAAGAAAAGATAGATAACCTTCTAACCGAATTTATAAAATCACTGGGGGAAGTGTCAACGAAACCACTATTCACATTGTTGAGCAGAATCTACAAGTGTGGCGATATATCACCTGACTTTCGGAAAAACGTCATACATATATTCACGAAGATTGCAAGAGCTGGTGAGTCCGAGAATTATCTCACAATCAGCTTAACAGGTCATGCCTCGAAATTGGTGTCAAGAAAATTGTATAGATGAATGAGAAAGAAAATTGTGGGTCTGTTAAATGACTATCGGCTAGGCTTTAGGGAAAGGCATCAGCGAGGCAACTCCGACACTGCGATCGATAATAGAAGCAAGGATACAGAAAAATCAAGACACGTTCATAACATCTGACGACGGGAAAAAGCGTTCCGCATTGTCAAATGGGGCAAGATTTTCGAAACTCTGAGAAAAGCATGGTTGTGCTGTAGGTAGAGAAGGGTAATATACAATATGTACAGGAGCCAAGAGGGACCATTGGGAGTGGAAGACCAAATAAGAAATTCCAGGATTTAAAAGAGTGCAAGACAGGGGATGTAGCCTTTCGCCCCTATTGCTCGGTCTGTACATCATAGGAGCATTGGTGGAAATAAAAGAAAGGTTCAAGGGTGTGATTAAAATTCAAGCTGAAAATTAGTCAATGACAAGACTCGGTAATGACATTTATATCCTCAGTGAAACTGGAGAAAAATTTCTGAATCTGCTGAATGTAATGAACAGTCTAATTAGAAGAGAATATGGATTGAGAGTAAATTGAAGAGAGACCAAAGTAATGAGAAGTAGCAGAAATGAAAACAGTGTGACATTTAACACCAGGAATAGTAATTACCAAGTAGATGAAGTTAAGGAATTCTGCTGTCTAGGCAGTAAAATAACTCATAAGGATCGGCGCAAGGGGGCACAAAAAACAGACTTAATTTATGAAGAAAGTTTCGAGAATCCACATTCGGTGAACAGAATTGTGTATTAGTCAAACATGGACTGTGGAAAAAAAACCGAACACAAGCGAGTCGAACTGTTATGGACGTTGTGCTACAGAACGGTGTTGGAAATTAGGTAGACTGATAGTATAAGGAACGAGGAGGTTCTCCGGAGAATCAACGAAGAGAGTAATATGTGGAAAACCATGACAAGAAGAAGGGACTGGATGGTAGGACATCGGTTAAAACATCACGTATGAACTTCCACGGTAGTAGAGGGATCTACAGTATGTAAATCGTGCAGAGAAAAAGAGAGATAGGAATACATCTAGCGAGTAATTAAGTACGTAGGTTTCAAGTGCTACTCTGAGACGAAAACTGTTTCGTGAGGATGGCGTCGAACCAATTGGAAGCTGACGAATTAAAAAAATTCAGGGTTAAACTCAGAACGTAAATCGTGCCTCCAGTTTAAAAGTGTTCGAAATGTGTATGGTTTCTACGATTTGACTGACAACGTAGCCCAATTCTGCCAATTTTATCCAACTCCTGCCTCTTAAGCACATGAAAATACTTTAACGTAAATTCTTTGTATTGATTTTATACTTCAATTACAATGTCTATCGACATTAAATAATACTTGATGCACCTCTTACTGGAGTTCCAACTACAATTTGACTTTTCTATGTCTATGAAAAGGAACTTTTCACCTCTGACAATTACAGAGAGACAGGTATCAACTTCGGTTTCTCAAATATAGCTATAATCACTCCAGTTGCAAGTATCATAGTTCTGAAAAAGAATAATTCAAAGAAGTTTCTCTCTAAAAAGTCAAACACGTAGGATTGGAGAAATTATCATATTCAGAGCTTAAGGTTCATCTGCATTTATAATGAAACCTATTTTTGTCTTATGTAGAAGTTCGTGTAGTTATACGAAACTGTCACGATAGGCTGATGAGATGCTCCAGCTTGATACATCTATGTGAGTCTGCTTACAAAAGCGGTGTAGTGTAAAGAAGTTTCATTTGAAACAGATACTAGCCATGCTTGACTACTCTTGGCTGGACAGACATACCTAATGGAAGACAAAAGACAAATGATGTGCATTCTTAGGATGGTGTACCAGAAGGCAATAGTTCTGTTCTTATTTCTGGCAGCACAATGAAATAAATGTGCATATCGAAAAACGAATGTATTTGTAAAAAGGAAACTGAAGCATCAGGACGCTTTCACTCCATGTGAGTTACACATATGAAGATACACGCTCACAGTGCAGAATTACATCAGCAACAGCAACAAAAGGGAAACAACAAATGAATTTGGTGGTAAATAATTCCTTGAAATTTCATTTATGTCAATATGTTTTCGAATGACCCACCGCATACATTTCCAAGCGTCCGTGCAAGGACTTGCGGGCAGATCGAGACACTATTTTCAAGATTATTCCACATTCTTCTGCAATGAGATGTTTTAAATCCTCTGGGGTGGTTAGAACATGTAAACATATGTCATCCTAGAGTTTACCCCAAAGAAAAGAAATCGAGGGGCGTCAAATCAGGTGCACGTCCTGCCCAACTGAAGAATCCAGCACCTCCTAACAAGCGACTGGGAATGAGCAGACTGAGCGCTTTCTTAGCCACGAGCTAGTAATGAGCAGAGGATGCATCGCTCTGACACCACATATATCTACGTGTTCGAGTGGTACTTGCTCTAGGTGAGCAAGTAGTAGTCCGATAAGAGATTGTTCATATCTTTTACCCACAAGACACCAAACCTTCCCACTCTATTGCTTCTGGTGTTCAGCCTGACACAGCTAGTCTGAATACTCAACAGCCACTGATGCATATTTCTTTACATTCATCTTTCCATAATTTGTAGACTTAGCTGGGTGCCGGCCACGGTGGCCGTGCGCTTCTAGGCACTTCAGTCCGGAACAGCGGGACTGCTGCGGTCACAGGTTCGAATCCTGCCTCGGGCTTGGATGTGTGTGATGTCCTTAGGTTAGTTAGGTTTAAGTAGTTCTAAGTTCTAGGGGACTGATGACCTAAGATGTTAAGTTCCATAGTGATCAGAGCCATTTTGAACTTAGCTGGGTAGGTAAAAGGAATTCTTATAATAAACAACCAATTTTCTTGACATATCATCATAACCAACTGGCAGAATTCGATGAATTTGCTGCTATGGCACTAGTTAATCTACTTTTGAAGTGCTGTATGGTAAAGATGAGTATTTTACC
This sequence comes from Schistocerca serialis cubense, assembly GCF_023864345.2. Classification (NCBI taxonomy): domain Eukaryota; kingdom Metazoa; phylum Arthropoda; class Insecta; order Orthoptera; family Acrididae; genus Schistocerca; species Schistocerca serialis. Next base: position 68,938,714 of record NC_064644.1, read on the forward strand.
ATGCAAAATACGGACAATGCTGGGTTGACTTATTCCAGAGGTTCTCGCAAATTATCTGAACCTAACAAGTGAATTATGAGCGGAGTTTCCAGAATATCTGTTACGTTTGCTCCGCTTCTTGCAAAGTTGCTGCAGTGCATTCCATAACTTCTTCACGTTCGGTGAAGTCTCATTCTAGGTGAACATCGTCTTTCGGGATACGTTTGTGCCAACAATTCATTTGTACTTACGCGTTCCTTCTGCTATCTCCGCCAGTCGGTGTGGCCGAGCGGTTCTAGGCGCTTCAGTCTGGAAACGCGCGACCGCTACGGTCGCAGGTTCGAATCCTGCCTCGGGCATGGATGTGTGTGATGTCCTTAGGTTAGTTACGTTTAATTAGTTCTAAGTTCTAGGGGACTGATGACCTCAGATGTTAAGTCCCATAGTGCTCGGAGCCATTTGAACCATTTTGCTATGTCCGTAAAGAAGTAACATTTTCACATTGGTTTGGGAGGAATAATTATTTTTTCAAACCAACTGGTACTAGACACACGTCAACAGGACTGACAAAATGAAAGTTTCCTCTGTATCCCTTAACAATGTCGAAAGTTTTTTCCAGGTCAACAAATACTATGAAGTCTCTTAATTTTTCTTGAGTTTTGTTTCCATTACCAATCGCTACGTCAGAACAGCTCCTCTGGTGCCTTTACCTGTCCTAAAACCAAACTGTCATCTAACTTTTCCTCAATTTTATTTTAGATTCTTTTGCATGACATTCTTTCCAGCAACTTTGATGTATGAGCTCTAAGGCTGATTGTGTGCTCGTCTTCACATGTATCTGTCCAGCTGTGATTTGTGTGGATAGTATTTTTCTGAAAATCTGATAGTGTGCTATTCATTTATTTATTTACACGTCAAGTTCGTAGGAGCAAATTAAGGAACAAACCTCCACGGTCATGTAACGTGTCAGTACATCAAATTAAATCATAAAATTAATAACAGGTAAAAATAAAATGTTTGTGAACCCGAGTAAAGTCAAGCCATAAGTTTAAGTAAACGCGATCAACAATACAACAAGAATCAGCTAAATTTTTCAAGGAACTCCTCGACATAAGGGAAGGTGTGACCCATGAGGTAACTCTTCAGTTCCGATTTGAAAGCGCTTGGATTAGTTCTAAGATTTTTTAATTCGATTGGTAGCTTATTGACAATGGATGTAACAGTATACTGCACACGTTTATGCACAAGAGTTAAGGAAGTCCGATCTAAACGCAGGTTTCGTTCCTGCCGAGTATTAAATGGGTGAAAGCTGCTTATTCTCGGGAATAAGCTAATATTGTTAACAAGAAATGACAGTAAGGTATATATATACACTGAAAGGCCAATGTCAAAATACCCAGACTTGTGAACACGGGTCGACAAGAGGTTCGTGAACTTACACCACTTACTGCCCGAACCGCCCGCCTTTGAACCAAAAATTTCCTTTTAGAATGTGAAGAGCTACCCAAAAATATAATACCATAGGACATTAGAGAATGAAAATAATCAAAGGAAACAGTTCAGATATCGTTGGAATAGTAAATATGGCAGCATTAAGTCTTTGAACAAGATCCTGAATGCGGGATTTCCATGACAGTTTAGTATTTATCTGAACACCTAGAAATTTGAACTGTTCAGTTTCACTAATCATATCCCCATTCTGTGAAATTAAAACGTCAGGTTTTGTTGAATTATGTGTTAGAAATTGTAAAAACTGAGTCTTACTGTGATTTAGCGTTAGTTTACTATCTACAAGCCATGAACTTACGTCAAAAACTGCACTATGTGAAACCGAACCAATGTTGCACACAACATCCCTTCCTACCGAGCTAGTGTCATCGGAAAACAGAATTATTTTAGAGTTACCCGTAATACTAGAGCGCTCATCATTTTATAAATTAGGAACTGGAGTGGCCTCAACAAGGATCCCTGGAGCATCCCTGACTTGGCCGTACCCCACTCAGACCCCGTTATCAACATTGTGAATAATGACCTTTTGCTGCCTATTGCTAAAGTAAGAGTTGAATCAATTGTGAGATACTCCCCGTATTCCGTAATGGTCAAACGTCTGGAGGAATATTTTGTGATCAATACAATCAAATGCCTTAGTTAAATAAAGAAAACATATGCCTAGGGCTCGAAACATTTTGTGTAAACCATCCAGCACCTCACATGGAAAAGAGAATGTAGCATTTTCATTGTTAAACGATTTCTAAAGCTGAACTGTACATGTGATACAAAATGATCATTTATCCTAACATACACAGCATTTTCAATAATAAAACTAGGTCATCTTGAGACAGAAAGATGTTTTCTGTCACATTTCCTATTAAGATCACCATTTATTTCATGTAAAACGAGGCCACTGAGCATAACGTCTCGTTTGATTACATTGGGTCTTTGATACCTTGGCTCTGCAAAATATACAAAATGTATCAGTATGTGTTATGGACATGAGTTCAAGGGTACATTGATTTGTTATATCTACATGGGTGGGATCAAGTTAACTAGTAACATCATCAACTACAAGAGATATATAGCAAAATATAGCAGAAGACTGGGCATAAATGAAACATGGCAACATCATGAAATACAAAGAGCGACAGACCTAACAAAAAAATGTGTTAATAGTTTCTCAGACAATAGCATAAATTTCAGTAGTAATACCGTCTTGCCTAGGTTGTGAAATAATGTCAAAGTGAAGTAGCATAGCATCATAACAAATATTAACATTTCATGGTATCAGAAAAGACAAAATGGCATTTGAAATAAATGAACATAAGATATATAGAGGCTATATACAAAAAGGATACAAATTCTTATCATATAAAAAAAAATGTTTGAGTTATTGTTTGAAGCAGTCAGACCACCCAAGGGACTTGATTCACTGGGTAAATATCAAAATAAATAGTGTCTGTTTCAGTTGTTCTTTTCATACACATGCATATGAAAACAGAAAAATGTGCAAGGCCTAAACTTAGGGTAAGAGAACCGCCGTGCAAGATTCTTCCTACCTGGCACTTCGAAACCTAATAAAATGCTGAATAATCAAGGAATCGTGAAAACAAAGTACCAATAGAATTTGTATAAGCATAGGAAATGCATCAGGTAAAAAAATCTGTTTTCTCATATTATTATGTACACTCATATGGAAATCAGAACAAGCATATATGAAAGCTGCAAATATAAATACTGAAATCTGCAAAATATTGGCAAAGTTCCTTGAAAATAGCAAGAAAAATTTATGCAAGTTGAAAGGCGAAGATATATATTAATCGCAGTAGTGTAACGTCTTCAGAGTGCAAGACGTCCAACTGAAGAAATAATTAATGTCGTCAAGATTTGCGCATATCTGTAGCGTAAATAACGTAGCTAGTTACATAGAAATTTCGTAGAATAAATACCATAAAATCTTTTTTTCAGATTATTGCTGCTGAAATAAGCTTGCCTACAATGTCGTTCGTAATCACAGCCTCATTCTTGGCGCTAAAACTTGCCTAAATGGTATTCCAGTAATTTCTCATTATTGCTATTCAATAGAAATGGAAATTCAGTACTTACCTTTAGGGTTTTGCATACGTACAAAAGACGTAAAAACCTTGACAAATTCAGTGTATCTGTGTCAATATAGAGTGTAACGTCGCAGTCCGGGGAAGCAAAATCGTATAAAAGGAAATTTATGTGATGGCAGAATCTGCTATGTTGTTTTTACGTAGTGCAATATAATTGATACAGATTTGTGCTTGGCTTGTATAATAATATTTTTGAGATGATTTTAGATGTGCTTAGTTTTGGAAATCCATGTTTACAAATAAATATTCTTGACAGTTAGGTGTGTTGGTATTCAGCTCTGGTTGTCTTATTGTCTACCGATTTGCTGTTGATGATTTGGCGAATAATTTCACAGAATCGGTCCACTGCTGTTAAATCAGATTGGCTTCGCGAGTAAAACGAAGTAGCTTTCACATGAGTGGGCTTGATAAATGCCGAGCAGAGTTTTATTTTGGTCAGCGTAGAGCTACATCGGTTTGAAGTAAGCTGTGGGGTGCCGTTGTGCGGCCCGACGGTATTGTTGACCGCGCAGCTGCTTGTTTCAAGGACGACATGGCACTTACTTGCAGAGTTGGCGTTGTATAACATGGAAAGTCGCTAGCCGATGTTAAAAAATGCGCTAGATATGTAAAATAACGGTCACAAAAATCCGCTAGATGTCGCTAAACTTTCTTAAGGGCAAAGATATGACGGCGGAACTATTATATTTATTTTCAGCTCTTGGGTATTGCCAGAAATTAAAGTACTACAATGCCTACAACATATTTTTAATGATCCTATTTTGCTTTCATTCCAGCGATATTTTAGGAACCTGGTATGAAACACTACAAATCACATAATTTTTTTGATAAATGGTACTGAAAGTTTATTATTTACAACAACAAAATTAGTCTAACATATGCACAGTTAGAAAAATCTGAAAAAAATTTATCTGTAAGGGAAGCTATTAAATGTTCCACTCAGTCGAAATTATTCGTGTCTCAAGCTTCCTATATCAAAAGACAAAATAAAATGTATGCTCTTAGCTATTACAATTCTATAGTTGTAACTATGTACTTCAGATTATTAATAAAATAAAATACATACACTGTGACATTTTACACGTGTTACATTGGAAGCCCAAATAATGTAGTTACTCTTAACTCCAACTTTTGTTATGAGACAAACCCTGAAATCGCGGAAAAAATCGGCTGTTTCACATAAAAACACCAATGCCACTCAAAAAATATATGGAATAGCTAATTTTTTGCGATTTCACGGCTGGTCCCATAGCAGAAGTTGTTCGCATTGATGAGTAACTTCGATTCGACTTTTGATGCAAGGCGGCCAGAGTGGCCGACCGGTTCTAGGCACTACAGTCTGGAACCGCGCGATAGCTACGGTCACAGTTTCAAATCCTGCCTCGGGCATGGATGTGTGTGATGTCCTTAGGTTAGTTAGGTTTAAGTAGTTCTAAGTTCTAGGCGACTGATAACCTCAGATGTTAAGTCCCATAGTGCTCAGAGCCATTTGAAACATTTTTTTTTTTTATGTCACATGTCACGATGCATATATTACGCTGCACTTTCAGGAAAGAAAATATAATTATTAGCTAAATGCTTTTACCTAAATTTCAAAATCATATAAGAAGTCTCCAGGATCATCAGTTGCGTTAACTGAAGAAGAAGTTGAAGCCTCTCCCAGTTTCTCTTGGTCTTCCTTTGCCAACTTGGTTAATAACATCTTCTGGGATGTCATAAGGCGAGCAACTCATGTTTTTAATCTTGAGTTGGTTTCTGATGATAAGAAGAGAATTTACAGTTTGTTCAGAAAGTCTGTTCCGAAGCTTATTTTTCACAATATTCATGGAGCTAAACACCCTTCCTACTTCGGCGTTTGAATGTGGTAAAGATAGAACAGCAATAGCGAAATCACTTAAATCCTTGAAGGTGTTTATTCCAATCGCATATTAGCCCAAAAGCTAGTAGTGTCCCCGTTTAGCGGATTCCAATCAACGAAGTGAATAGTTTGCCACTGCTGCAAGATTTTGTCAATTTTTTCGTCAGGGTATCCCATTTCCTTTACGAGATTAGTTAATGACGTGTCTTTTGATTGTTTCAAAGTTTCTTCCTCACTCAAGAGTTTCATTTTTTCTAAAGCTTTGTACTGGCTGGAAGTCTGTTTTGGATTTCTGCTCCTAACTTTACGTTAAAATCAATACACCGTTTTTTTATTCCTGCAGTACTAACATTGTGATTTACTGGACGCTTCTGCACGTGTGACCCAAAAAGATATCAGAGGTGGGGGACGGGATGAAGGTGATCTCTTATTTTGAGATCTATGTAGTCTTGGTCGGTAGTTGCTGTCGTCGGCAACAGAATTCTTTGGCAGACTGAACGTAACAAAATCAAACAACTTAGCTGTTTTACGGGGTTTGCTTTTTCACTCTCAAAGATTTTGGTTGTCTGTTGCACCTCACCAAGAATTGTTTTCAAAAAGTACATATAGAGTCGATTCTGTTCATCAGAGTACATATTATAAAGCCTATCCGCTATGTAACATCGATCTTTAGTAGCCTTAAAATGCAATTTTAATTCATCCCACTGGGATAAAATTCTTGCTATAGCCGGTTCGATAGATAGCCATCGTGTGTCAAATGATTTCAGTATTTTTATCTGTGCATCACCGCAATTAATTAGCTGAAAAACACTTTTATATTCAATTTGGCGCTTTGACGAGTGTGAGAACCAGGTGTAGGTTTCACGGATCGGAAACTCTATGTTTCGTGGCAAAGTGATTTCTGATGCGTGCGTTACTGCCAACTGTAAAGAGTGACATACACAAGGTATCAAAATGAGATGTGGAAGATTGTGTTGCGTTTTCAGAATTGTATACACGCTGTTGCTGGAACCAATCACAACAGCTGTATTATCGGTTCCTATTGCAATTAAATTTTGTAGTTTGAAGCCCTCAGCTTTTAACACTCTCTGTACCAGGCCTATTTTATGCACCCGTCCCTAGAAACCGGGCAATTTTACCAATATTAAAAAAATTACTGCATCAAATCTACTGTTTGGATTGTGGCAAATTTGGTACCATCTTGAAGCTGCACATTTCTACTTTAATTCTGAGTGAAAGAAACTACTTTACAATGCACAGCTTTAAGGTACAGTTATAGAAATCACTTAGATGTTTTAAGAATTTAGAAAAAGTCATACGAATAAGGGAATACAATTGTGATTTATTTTTAACCAAAATTGTGGCACTACATTACATGTTTCTGATAGTATACAGTATTACATATAAATTTCACACAGAATCATATTGTTTTTTAGTGTGGAAAATTTTAAAGCAAGGTTCCAGGCAGAGTGCAACGCCACACTGTTCACATTCGTATCGTGTCTCTTTGCGAGAAGCCTTGCCACTCTGTTTCTTGCTCCTGGAACTGCACACGTGACACACACGAGCAGCATACTTCTTAGTAGTTGCAGGTATGTGCTGCAAAAAATGTCTCTTTGTTAGCCGACCTACAGTTCCTTCATTTCTTGGAATGAATTCAAGTGTGTCGTCTTCAACAAGCTGAACTGCAAGCACTGTTATAAAGTCTGTTATTGTAATTTTCTTCCTGTGCACTGCATTGTACAGCCAAAATGCATTTGATACTCCCATAAGCAGCAAATGGAAATATAATTTTCGCCACCATTTCACAGTTCTGTGCTGGAACGGATTGTACTGCAGGCGTTGGTCTCCAATATCCACTCCAATTTTATTGAGGTTGTAATCAAGTACCTGAAGTGGTTTCAATACTACAGACCCATTTCTCTTAGTATGCGTACCAAATGTTGCTTGATGCCTTGTAGACAATGTATACACATCTCTCTTATCTTTCCACTTCATTGCCAATACATTATCTTTACGCCGAAAAGACATTTCGCCCTTTTTCAGCTTAGCAGATACTAAATCTTTAGGCAATCCTTTCCTGGATTTGTTCACAGTACCAACAGCTCCAGTGCCTTTCTCTGCCAGTTGCTGAAATAGCTCTGGACTGGAATAAAATCGATCTAAATACACAGTGTGGCCTTTGTTCAGCAAGCTGCTGTCAGACAACAATCGCAAAATAACCGCAGACGAAGAATTGTCAACAATATGCTTACCAGCATAAACTTCAAAATTTACAACATAGCCACTACTGGCTTCAGCAACAGCATATACTTTCAGTCCATACTTATGAGGCTTATTTTGCATGTAAACACGGAAACTCACACGACCTCGAAATGGGCAAATTCCTTCATCAATTGTCACTTTTTCTGAGGGACGATATGCCTGGATACATCGCTCCTTCAAATTATTATAATATGGCAAAACTTTGTAAAGTGGATGAAATCCATCTTCGCCTGGTTTTTTCTGATTTGAATTGTCAACAAGATGCAAGCATGACAGTATCTGAGTGAAACGCAAACGGCTCATGACATGGGGACAAAAGTTACAACTAAGAACAGGATTAGTGCTCCAATGGTCCGCAATTTTTGGCTTTTTCGAAACACACATGTGGAAAATAATACCCAAGAAACGCCTCATCTCACTTATAGTCACTGGCTTCCACGAACTCAAAACTGAATGGGGCTTCAGATTATTTCCTCTTCTTTTCTTCTGTATTGTCTGTGATGCATACAAATTTGTCTGTCTCTTGAGTTCATTTACGTCACTGTCAGTAAGGAACACTTTACTGCAATCCAGTACAGAACTCGACTCATCAATATCCACTAGTATCTGCCTGGGTGTCGTGTTGACAGGCAGAGGTCGGTAGGTGTCAACTGCAGTCCACTCACTGTCTTTCGGATACGGCACAGCTGCTGGATTTGAAGCAACACCTTCAACATCATTCTCGTCTTCATCTGAAGACAAACTGTCATCAATCTCGTCTTCTAAAAAGAATATCACATTATGTGTAACTACATACATCGTTTACACATGTTCAACAGATATGTGCGTACTGCACAATTACGTGGAAAATTCGGAAATACGTACCTTCAAACACACCATTGCATTCAGAATCGTCTGAATCACTCTCTACATTATCCAGAGTGTCGCTATGATTGATCAAATCCGCAATTTCTGCGTCTGATAAACCGCGCCGAAACATGATGACAAACAACTGAATGATATACAGACTGAGAACGCAAAGATAAGTTTTAACATGAATTACAGCGCTGCCGTGACATCTATGGACGCATTTTGTTAATAAACATCTGAAAAACGTATAGCGCTGGCCAAACCCGTAGAAATAACGTTGCAGTGTTTTGAATGAAATTAAATGTAGCGGCCCGTAAATTTTACGGGCTTGGTGATTTTCGCGCGATCCCAGGCCCGTAAATTTTACGGGCTTGGCGCTTAGAGTGTTAAACACTGTAAAATTGCCGACACCATTCCAGCGGCATCGGAACTCTCCAGGGGGTGCAAAGCTAAAAACGCAGACGCTACCTTTTTTTTATTTAAACTGAAATATCTTACGCGATCCCGAGATATTTCATGATGCGTACAACTGTTGATTCATCTAATAATAAACTATATTTTTGGTCACCTATGTCACTTAAAAGTTCCTTTCTGAAATGAGGTGCTAGAATATAATTTATTAGCTCTGTACATTTAGTTCTATGTAATTTCAAGTCGTTTGTTGATGTCTAATCCTTAAATCATTTTTTACACACGTCAGTCAAGTGATCAATGTTGGAAATTGAACTATGTTCAGCAATGTACAACGCTAACGTACACTCAGCTCTTGCATATGAATTACATGTTTTCACTGGTACCGCAGAAAATGTCAGTTGCTTATTTTGAGAAATTAGTTCATATTTTGCTCCATGTTTTTTCGTTTCCAAAAGCTTTTTCAAATCGTTAATTTTTGCATACATTTCGGACTGACAATAGCTACAATAGGCTCTAGTTGAGTTACCTGGCACAGGCTTCAACCAATGTTTCAACTCCATGCAGTTTCCCCACTCTTTTCTATAACTCTGGCTGTAGACCTTTCATTTAGGCGGCACTTCCTTAATTTTTTTTTATAACTGCGTTAATTCCACACAACTACTATCGTTACACAGTCAAAACCGATACTTTGTAAACAACTGCAAGAACTAACGACACCGCAACACATCGACACAACTAAAATGAATATGACGTTCCAAACAGTCCAGTTCCAATACAGTATTCTTGTTCTTACTCGTTGTTGAGTCACGAAGCTCCTACAGTTTTTCTGCGGGTTCGCTACTGCAGTGCCGCCAAGCGGCTGTTCTGTATAAACGCTGCGAAACGATTGTGCATTTTGTAAATGAAGTGCAAAAGCACATTCAGAATAAAAATGCGGTCGTATTTCGGACTTATTATGGCACTATAAATTGCTGTAGCTTTCAAAACTATCACTTTTTTCGATTTCCAAAGAATGTTGTGAGGAATCTGAATAATTATTATAGTAATTTAAAAAATGCCCACTTTAACGTATTTACACTTTTAGGCTTGCGAGAAAATATTTACATTTTCTATTGATTCGTTTGGCATCAGAAATTTGACACTTAATGAGACTAGCTAAAATCTCTTTATCATCTTTTCATGATGTTACTACTGTGTAAATGGCTGACCGTTACTCGGATACAAATAAGCTTGTCGGCTGAAAACGTTTCCAATCTGTACCTATTAATATACTAGTATTTGGTTTCATACTTCAGTTTCATTAAGAAAGAAAAGTAATCACAGCTGTGCATTTTTGTACTAGATTAAGGAATTATGTGGATCTTTTTGTACATAATTAAGATAGCCGTGTATAAGTTTCCATGAAAATTGTTAAAATTGGTGGGTCGTAATAAAGTTCATGATAGCAAGGAAGCGTTTTGAGTCGCAATTGACTACATTATGCGAGTATAAATGGAGAGTTAATTAAAGTCTGTAGCGGATACTGGTGGCGTAAAATTATTTTTCGGTACAATATGCATGCGTTGAGTTTTTCTCCATAGAGTAATATTTTATTTTCCGTCCCAAGAAGGGGAATTAGGGAAGTAAAGGAATGTTGATATTTATTAGGAAGAGAAAATTAGCACAACACTGAGGATGTAGCGGTGGTCCGTAGCCGAAAGTGAATGAGTTTTAAGAGCGACTCATATGCAAAAGATTTAAAAGGTAACCTAGTCTTGACAGCATAAAAAGTCGCTAGAAGACGCGATTTTTTTTCCGCTAGAGCCACAATTTTGCCCGCTAAAAGTTCATAAAATCCGCTAGTTATAGCGACTTTGTCGCTAGAACGGCAACACTGCTTACCTGTTGCTGTTATCACACTCCGTCTGCACGTGGCCTCTATGCTTTTAGTTGGATGTATTACGCATTGCTCTTGACCTTGACTAATTTGTAACATTTGGGAAATCTTAGCGTTATTACAGCTGCTTTCCGTTTGTGTAGGAAAACCGTGCGGGGTCGGTATATCGGTGTCTGTAAGATTTTTCTCTGTATTGAATAAACGGTGAAGTGAATATAAAATATCCTCTTCCTCTTGCGTAGTCTTTTGCGAAAATAATTTGGAACTGTTTTTGGTATTGCCCTGACGGACTGTCTCGCTAGACAAAACTGGCTGATCGTATAAAATAAAATCATGTTCACATAAAATGACATCTGCATATATACCGGTCTTCTGAATATGCTTACTACGACGTTGCTTTCGTGTCTTAAGCTTTTCTGTACAGGTGCTAAAAGTATTACTCTGAGCGGTTTGACAAATTTTATCTGAAATATTAAAAATATTGCTTGACAGTGTAAAGTCAACTGCGCCAGAAGATAATTTTTTATGAAAGATGCTGTTAATTGTAGTTCTCTAACGTAATCAGAGTGAATATGCTGTTCGTAAGAATTAGAAGTGGACTGTTGAAATAAATTCGAACTGTTGTGACCATCATTCTTACAAGCTGTGTTATCAGATTGTGCTGGGTTATTGTCGATAATAAAACTCTGTTTGCTCAAAATAATATCCCCATCCTTGCTGAAATTCTGAATGTGACTTCCATGAAGCTGCTGTGTTTTATTTTCTGTAGTAATGAACATCGTCTTTTTGTGGCTGTTAATTGTGCGTTCTGACTGTAGGTTGTCGTAATTATATGTTGCTGCTTTGAAAGAGATAAATGGAATGTAGATATTCTGTGTGGTTTCACAGGAACACGTAGCAATAGTAGATCGAATAGAGGTGTTAGAAAAAATTTGATTCTCAGAATGGGCTGCTAAGTACGTTAGTGGGCTGTGAGGGGTATACGTAGTTTGCTTTTGGGAGTATTGGTTGCACAATTCAAACATTCAGTGGAAGAGAAATCGTCTTGTTCTTCAAAAAATTTAGAGTTGTGACGTAGTGACAATGTAATATTTCTGGTATGCGTCACGGAAGGAAACAAACTCTGTACTTTGTTGGGACTGATAACGAACTGTGCTACAACAACAGGTTTATGAGGGACAGACAACTCTTTTAAAAGTTAGTATATTGTCGATGGCCAGTGTCCTTCAATTTTTAAGGCGTACTTTCGTTGCAGCCATTGTCAGTTACTTGCACACTAATTTACACTGCTAAGCTGCCATAACTCTGCAATGCTTTGCACCATATATCTGTTGCTACCTGTCATCCGAGACTTCTTACCATAATGCCAGTATAGTTTAGGAATTCTGGCACTTACTAATCTGGTAATCTACGAAAACCAAAATAATGAAATAATTTCCTTGTGCAACCAAGTCGACACCAGTGACGATAAATTCACAACAGTGAAGCAGTAAACACCGGAATAGTGAAAGAATTCAACTCACAGACGGGAACTGTAGTGATGGCGTCACACTTGGCATGAGCTTTGTGCATTGACGGCTATCGTCTAAATCTGTGTGAGCTGTCACAAGTCAAAATTTACTTTGGCAACACCAAGCAAATTCACGTCCTACTCAACTTTACTTGCCCAGGCGTTCCTGAATTAATGTTCCGTACCTGTGAAGCTGACGTTCAACGCACGTCCGGTCACTCCAACTGCCAGCCGTGTTCCCCTCCGCCAGTGGTGTGTCACCTCCACTGCTGCCCGTCCTGGGCTTTACCGACGTCACACCATCCACAGCATCCAATTTCCTAATTGTTAATGGATTTAATAGCTTACATCCATTGTTCCATTGTAGACACTCTGAGAGTGAGATCTGACAGAGTTTCTCCCACCTCCTAACCTTATCATGCACTATTTTTCGTAAGCCTTTCTACGCTCCCTTGGACCCTCTATCAATTCATACCGAAGGGGTGTCCAGTTCTGCAGACAAAGCAGTAATTTTGGTTTGGACACAGGTACAACTCCACAAGGTTTCGAGTCTACGTCGCAAATCACTTTGCGTTTTTGCGGTCCACACTTACCATCTATGCGCACTGCTCTGCCTCATTTGAATTCAGATCAGGAAACTGAATTAAAATTCAATTATCTCGTGGTTTTCCGTTCGGATGACGATACTGTTCTCAGCCAAATTATTGTAATAAAATTTTCTCTACATGTAGATATGATTACACCTGTTTATTTCTCTGCATTGTTTTAATTTGTTAGTGATTTGGCAAGGAGAGCTGTGAGCGTGCGCAGTGGACAAGACATGACACTGCCATACCGTACTTCGACACCGAACTGACCTCATCACTCCGGCCCGTGCGTCTCTAATGTGTGCAGGGTATACTAAATCAGGCGAACGCCTGTCTTAGAGTTTTAAGTATTACCCCGAAATAACAGAGTCACGACATCCTTTTTCTGCAGGTACGAGTCTCGAAGGTTCTTGATGCTGCGTCGTTTGTGTGCACGCACCTTCAAAGCGAGTGCATCAGTCGATGGGGACCAGTTACGTAGCTGGAGGTAAACTGTTTGAACACTTTCTGTTAGTTTTATTTAACACTGACTTCCAAAACGTGTTTTTGTGTCCTTGCTATCTTCTGTTGGACATTCATTTCTCGCCGGCCGCGGTGGCCGTGCGGTTCTAGCGCTGCAGTCCGGAACCGCGGGGCTGCTACGGTCGCAGGTTCGAATCCTGCCTCGGGCATGGATGTGTGTGATGTCCTTAGGTTAGTTAGGTTTAAGTAGTTCTAAGTTCTATGGGACTGATGACCTAAGATGTTAAGTCCCATAGTGCTCAGAACCATTTGAACCATTCATTTCTCCTGCACGTATCTCATTAAACGTTATAAGTTTTCTTGGTAATTATGTTGACTGACTAAAACTTTGTGTAGGTGATCAGTTACGGCTGTTAAGGATTTGTAGAAATGCATTTTATTTGCCATTAACTGTATATATAATATTCATTCTTTACCTGTTTCTGTTAAATAAAGTATCATCAACTGGAAGAAAATAGTTTGGTCTGATATTCTGTACGCACATTCTTTGCTTTCTAGGTAGTAGCGTAGAACTGTATAGAAGACCTTTCGGATGCCAAGAATATGACTTCCACTAACGTTGCAAAATCAAGAACTGCAGGTCTCACGGACGTAATAGATGAGTCGTATTTTGCTCCTTTCGTGATTTTTTAGGAGGAATTCTCTGGTAGACACGTGTCATACAATAAATTAGGGACTATGTTGTTTATCTACCATTCCGTGCTCTTTGGTCCAACCTTTCTTAAAAACTGGAACAGTCTGCGCTTCTTTCCAAGTGCATGGAATTTGTCGTTATTGCTTACAATGAATCCTAAAAAAGTCATTCTTTGCCATAGCTAATTTCTTAACTGACATAAGGCCTCATATCAGATGTCACGTGTCATTTTCGCGCCAATGCAACGTTCCAAAAGTCGAGTTATATCGCATAGGTTCCCGTGAAGGAACTTCATAACATGCAGTTTATTGCACACCATTTTGGAGTTTGATATCAACGAGCTATGAAATTTATGCTATTTCAATCTTTCTCGGCGTATTCCACTGATGAAGTCTTCTCGGGTTATCAGCCGAGTAGTGGCGTCGTCTTGTCGCAACGTTTCAATGAGTTTCGTACCCATCATCTTCTGTTCGCCAGAAGTTGATGGGTACGATACACATTGAAACGCTGCGACAAGACGACGCCACCACTCGGCTGATAACCCGAGAAGAATTCATCAGCTATTAAATTGTCGGTGTTTTGGTGCAAAACATCTTACCTCGAAACACTTCTAGCACAGTTGTTCTTTTCGTTCTTTTGATTACGTTCAGTTTTCTTTCCTGAGAATGATTACGGCTATTTCTAAGTCTCCTAAGCACTTCGCCTGACAACTTGCAGCATATGTACTGAGCAGCGCAATCCAGATTCCCATCCCTCACTGCGGGTCCGGGGGTCAGAATAGGCCCGTGGTATTCCTGCCTGTCGTAAGAGGCGTCTAAAAGTAGTCTCAACTGTTTCGGCCTTTAATGTGATGGTCCCCATCGGGGTTTGACCTCCATTTTTCCAAATTCAACACAAGTACGAGCCTTTAGGGGAAGGATACCTTACGTGGTGCCCCTTCAGTCCTCTGTGCCCTAAAGTTACGTTGTGCAAGACGCGACAGTTGGCTGCGACTGCGACGCTGCCCCCTCCTCTTTTCCCACCCTGGCAGAAGGCGATACGGCCGCAACACGACTGGAGTCGTCGCCGTTTCCCAAGCTCCGGTCGGCGGCGGCGGATTCAAATACATAAGAAAAATAAGAATTCCGATTTTCTTGCTGTAAAAAATACTGTATGTTAATGCAACAAAGTTACATCGGCTCCCAGAGTTAGTTTTTAAAAACAGATTCACCTTTTACTTTAAAAAATTGAAAAGTATCTCTTCCGGTTTTGCGTGTTTTTTTCGCTGTATATTACTTCTCTATCAATTGTGAGGAAAGTAAAAGGCACAAAAAATTGATGTTTGCGTATCTTACAGTTTCACATCACAGCTTGATAATGAGGTATCTATTTTTCCGATATTCGTCACAGTTATTCCGATAGTTAATTTACAAGTAACCTACTACATAAAATTTGAATTGTGTACAGTGAAAAATGTGGTCGCTGGCTACTTTACGTATGGTTCACGTTAGGTCATACATCGTTGCCGATGAAAAGAAGCTAACATATCGAAATTATTTTTAAAGTTGAGATCAGAATGATATCGATCTCCGTTTCCGAGATTTGCACTCATATATCTCCGGGAGCGTCGCGACTAGCCGCCAGTTCTGTCGACGCGGAACGAGAATCGTGTGGTCATCACACGATAGAGAACGCATTTGTTTTGTTTCGCTGACACATTTGGACCTAATGAAACCATTTTATGTCATATTTCTCCGGTATGAGTTACTAATATTTCTCCATATGCTCTTGACAATTTCATTTAAAATGCCACGAAATGTAGGTTTCTTAAAGCCAAGTGATCAAGCAGAACCCATTTTCTTGGTTTTGCTGAGGCATCTGAACATGTTCCAAGCTTTCTTTCTCGTTTATTTCTCTGATACGAGTCCCGAATATTCCTCCATCTGTTTTTGCACATTTCACCTAAAATTCCAATGAAAGATAAGTTTATTAACAATAAGCGCACGATAGCGTCATTGCATTGTTTCAAGTTCTTGACAACAAGATAGGGTTACACCTTAAACATCTCTAGAATTTTGATTCTGAACGTCTACAGTATACACTGGCAGAAATGTGGAAGAAATAATGTCCGTGCTTGTTCACAAAATTTCCCCAAATTATACTTGTCAGTTTCTCCCATGCAGAAACTTTTGGAACAAGCTAAGGCAACTTTCATAGCCGACTGAATCTTTATTCCCATCCAAATGAACTTCCATATTCTTATATTCTCACACCATACATCGTTATGGATGACATGAACATTTAATCTTGCCAAGCTGCACTCAAAAGATGACTCCAGGATTTACAAAAGACGAATTTCAATTGTGAATTGTGTCAGATCAGAAGGGCCTTGTAAAATAGTAGTGCACTTTTGGCACAAGTTTTTTGAGCATCATCTTCTACCAATTAATTGAAGTGAATGTGACAAATTACTTATTGCAGCGTAGTGTTTGCGCAATCTGTTGAGAAACGCCTTCCTCAAAAACGAACATCTATTGACTGCAGAAAGCTGTACAACAATCTGGTGGTGGTTTTTCACAACTAGAAAGTATCATCAAGACACCAATCTACCGTTTACTTTCAAAGTGAAGGTATTCTAAAATGTAACTTTATCGTTTTACTTTAGATTGTTCATTTTATAATGTACTTGCCGTTTTCAATTTTTATCGTCACAAAAAAGAGTAATGCGAAAATTGACCTTCAAGTTCATTTTCATCATTCTAATTCTATATGTGCATGGATTATACTGATTTTCATAACAGGCCTGAAAAATTTGCATTAATGGGAAAATATTATATATTTCACTCACCTGCCAGTTTCAACTGTGCACCAATTTCTTCCCAAATTCTGTCTGAACATAGTGTCTCTATATTTAGGGTTCTTCAAATCGTAAAGGCAAGGATGTTGTGAGACCAGCTCACAGAGCATCACATCCTGTGAGTGGCTCATTTCAGTTTTCCTTGACTGGCTCGACATCTTTCTCGCAGCCGTACGTCTTTGTGTCGTGCGACTTCCGTCGCAACACTGCTCACTGGTGCAGTGCTGCGACAGCTGCCGCAACAGTCGCGCGTCGCATCCCAAACTCGAACTGCGCATGCGCCAGCAGGCAACTTCTGACGTCACGTAGCGACCCGTCGCAGTCGCTAGTGTGCGTCGCGTCTTGGACAACGTACCTTAAGACCTTGGCACTCTTTATCGTCTTGGCGTTGTAACTGCACCTTCCATCCCTTATTTTGGGCATACACCCCTGATGGATTGTGTAAGTTACATCATTAGTGCGTCACCATCTGCACCCACGATACCTATGGACTTGCCATGGCACCCAAAATCCAGCACGGTAGCCAGCCCATTGAGGTGGGGTCGTCATGTACCCTCTAGGTTGTAGCCCCCTGACAACACAGGGATCGTACAGCCGATGCCTGAGCTGACACCTGCACACGTAAGTCAAGGAGTAAATGCTCGTCTCTATGGGGCATCGGGACTCCCGGCAACGGCCATCCAGCCAGGTGGCCTTTGCTGTGGCTGGGTGGCGCCCGTGGGGAGAGCCCCTGGTCGGAGTGGATGGCATCGGGGCGGATACCCCGCAATGAAGCAGATAAAGTCTCAATCCGGTGGCCGCACGATCACCAACGTCTCTAAGCGCGGTAAAGTAGAATTTAACGCTGTGGCAGGTAACCCCACATCGTTCCCTTCCCTAGCCACGCCCTGGGAGGGACGCAGGGCTGCGCACAGACAGGAGCCGTATTCACCGCAATACCTTGTGTGCAGCAGAACTGATGGGAATTCCTTTTTGGGGACTAAGACTCTGTTCTTTGTGAACCATCTTGAAGATAAGTTCGGAGAAGTGGCATCTCTTTCCAAAATGCGGAGTGGGGCCATTTTGATACAAGCAGCTTCCTCTGCACAGTCAAGGGCGTTACTCGCCTGTGAGAAGCTTGGTGACATACCCGTTAACGTCACTCCCCATCAGTCACTAAATTTGGTCCAGGGGATAATCTTTCATAAAGATCTTCTGCTCAGTCTGATGACGAGCTACGGGAGAACCTGGCACGACGGGGTGTACACTTCGTTCGTCGTGTCTTTAGGGAACCCAAGGATAATAGGATCGCTACCGGTGATTTCATCCTGGCCTTTGAGGGTGACTGATTGCCCGAGAAGGTCAAGGTTATGATCTACCAGTGCGATGTCAAGCCCTATGTCCCGCCTCCTATGCGATGCTTCCAGTGCTGGAAATTCGGACACATGTCCTCCAGATGCACTGCCAGCCCCACATGTCGAGATTGTGGAGGACCTTCGCATCCCAATGCTATGTGTGCTCCGCCTCCCACCTGCGTTAACTGTGGGGAGCATCATTCTCCCTGCTCGCCAGACTGTGCAGTCTGCCAATGAGAGTGGAAGATACAAGAAATTAAGACCTTGGACCGGTTAACTGACCAAGAGGCGAGGAAGAAATTAGACCGGCTCAACCCCACACCTACGTTGAGGAGTTATGCTGCTGTAACACTGCCGCCACCAGTTCCTGCAAAGACTCGTTTCACAGTTGGCCCACCGAACAGTCACGTTACGCCTGCCCCACCACAGGTGGGGGCCACTCTCTCTTCCACTACTCCCAAAACACCCAGTTTGGGAGCAGAGCACCCCGAACAACTGGGGACATCAGTCCCCACCTCTCAGCCAGAGAGGCGACAGCACTCTCTGGCTACTTAGCCAGGGATGCAACAGCCTCCTCCAGCCTCACTTGTTCGGAAGGGATCCCTTGGGCGAGTCCCTTCCAAGGACTTCCCCAGTGTCTCACAAGACACTAGCCAGTGGCTGAAGAAGCCACCAGCTGCTGGTCGAAGGGCTTCACGCTCTTCGTCTGTTCCTGATAATGTGTCAGGAATGCCCTCCCAGCATGCAAACCCTCCTCCGAAAGACAACAGAGAGAAGAGGAAGCTCTGTAAGAAGGATAAGGGCCCAGTGGTTCCTGCACCACCACTTCCTGTCAGCTCAGCCTCTGAGGATGAGGTCGAGCTCTTTGCGTCCTCTGATGAACTGGATCTCGCAGTCTCCTCAGAAACGATGGACGTAGCGACGTCCGTCACTCAGTCAATGGCAGCACATGACCCTGCAACGTAATTTGCCTTTTCAGTGCCTGCATGCCCCTACAGGACACGCTTTGTACGATCCTTCAGTGGAATTGCGGTTATTTTATCCATCTACCTGAGTTACATCAGCTTCTAAGCATGACACCTGCTTTATGCATTGCCCTCCAGGAAACCCGGTTCCCAGCAATGCAGACCCCTGTCCTTCGTGGATACAGGGGTTACTATTGCAACCGTAGCACTTACAATTGTGTGTCAGGTGGAGCCTGTGTGTATGTCCTTACCTCTGTATATAGTGCTCCTGTGCCCCTTCAAACATCATTGGAAGCTGTGGCTGTCCACGTATGGACTACCCAGGACATAACCATCTGCAGTGTCTATCTCCCTTAGGTGGTACAGTCTCCCTGACCGAATTGGCGGCACTTGTCACCCAACTTCCCACGCCTTTTCTTCTCCGGGGGGATTTTAACGCCCACAATCCCCTGTGGGGTGGAACGAAGATTACTGGCCGAGGCAGAGATGTCGAGAATCTCATCTCCCAACTCGACCTCTGCCACTTAAACACTGGCGCCACCACACATTTCAGTGTGGCGCGTGGTATGTTCTCTGCCATAGATCTGTCGTTGTGCAGCCCAGGGCTTGTACCATTGGTCCACTGGAGAGTGCATCCTGACCTGTGTGGTAGTGACCATTTTCCCATCTATTTGTCACTGCCCCATTGTCATTCTTCTGGGCCCTTGCCCTGCTGGGCTCTCAACAGGGCTGACTGGCCGGCTTTTACTTCCGCTGCCACCATTGCGTCTCCCCCACAGGGTGACATTGACGAGGTGGTCCTTGTATTGACCACCTCAATCATTTCTGCGGCCGAGGCTGCCGTCCCCCGCTCTTCTGGACTCCCTCAGAGGAAGCTGTACCCTGGTAGTCACCGGAGATTGCTGAGGCTATTCGCAGCCGTAGGCGTGCTCTCCAGCGTCATAGGCCGCACCTGTCTCTGGAGACCCTCATCGCCTTTAAGAGGCTCCGTGCCTTGGCCCGTCGTCTTATTGCACGGCGTAAGCAGGAGAGCTGGGAGAGGTATGTCTCATCCTTGGGCTCCCGTGTCTCCCCCTCGCTCGTGTGGTCCCGGATCCGGCGGATTTATGGATACGAGACCCCTACGGGTGTCCCTGGGATCTCCCTGGACGGCGCTGTCTGCACGGACGCTGCCGCCATTGCTGACCACCTTGCCGCGTACTTTGCTACGAGCTCTGCATCTGCAACTTACCCCCGCGCCTTTCGCTCTGTAAAGGAGCGAGCCGAGCAGACGCTGTTATCATTCCACACGCGTCGTTCTGAAAAATATAATGCTCCTTTCAGCGAGAGGGAATTCCTCGCTGCCCTCGCCGATTGCCCTGATGCAGCACCAGGACCAGACTGCATCCACGTGCAGATGCTGAAGCATCTCTCCAGGGACTACCAGAGACACATCCTCACCATCTTTAACAGCATTTGGAGCGAGGGCGTGTTCCCGTCGCAATGGCGAGAGGGTGTTATTGACCCCGTCTTGAAGCCCGGTGCGGACCTACGCGGTGGACAGCTATCGTCCCATTACCCCCACCAACGTTTTGTGCAAATTTCTCGATCGTATGGAGGGGCGGCGTTTGTGTTGGGTCCTCAAGTCGCGCGGTCTCCTCACTCCCTCCCAGGGTGGCTTCCGTCGGGGCCCGTCTGCTGCAGACAATTTGGTGTAGTTGGAACCTGCTATCCGTACGGCCTTTGCCCGACGTCAGCATCTCGTTGCTGTATTTTGTGATCTGCGAAAGGCGTATGACATCACATGGAGGCATCACATCCTTGCTACATTGCATGCGTGGGGTCTTCGTGGTCAGCTCCCAGCTGTTCTTCAAACCTTTTTATTGCGCCGCTCTTTCCGGGTGCAAGTCGGTGCCGCCTCTAGTTCCTCTTATATACAGGAAAATGTGGTCCTGCAGGGCTCGGTGTTGAGTGTCTCCTTATTTCCAGTGGCCATTAATGGTCTAGCTGCAGGCGTGGGGTCGTCGGTGTCTCCTTCTTTGTATGCCGACGACTTCTGCATCTCATTTAGCCCAACGACTATGGGAGTCGCCGAACGCAGGCTGCAAGTAGCCGTTCGGAAGGCAGCGTCATGGGCTGTGACTCATGGATTTCAGTTCTCTGCAGCCAAGACTCGAGTTATGCACTTCTGCAGGCGTCGGACGGTCCACCCTCATCCTGAACTTTACCTCGACGGCCACCTACTTGATGTGGTGGACACTAGCCGCTTCTTAGGACTCGTCTTTGATGCCCGGCTCACATGGGTTCCTCTTATTACTCAGCTGAAGCAAAAGTGCTGGCGGCACCTCAACGCCCTCCGCTGCCTGAGCCACACTTCTTGGGGTGGAGATCGCTGCACGCTGTTGTGATAGTGTAGAGCCCTTGCGCAGTCCAGGCTTGATTATGGGAGCCTGGCCTATGGGTCTGCATCGCTCTCAGTGTTGACATTGTTGGACCCCATACACCACTGTGGGGTTCTGCTTGCAACTGGCGCTTTCCGTACAGGCCCCGTGGATAGTCTGCTGGTGGAGGCCGGGGTTCCCCTGCTGCGGATTCGCCACCATCAACTGCTCGCCGACTATGCTGTCCACATGCATTGCTTGCGGGGCCATCCCAATCATCGCCTGCTTTTCCCTGCCATGGTCCTCCATCTGTCCGAACGGCGACCTAGGTCTGGGATTTCCATTGCTGTCTGCGTCCAGTCCCTGCTGTCAGAACTGGGGTCATTCCCTCTTCTGCCTCCCTTCCGGGTCCATGCAACTATGCCTCCCTGTTGTATGCCCCGGTCGACCGTCCGTCTGGACTTGGCACGGGGACCCAAGGACTTGGTTCCGCCTGTGGCCCTCCGTCGCCGTTTTCTTGCGCTCCTCGCCTCATTTTCGGGCTGTGAGACTGTCTACACTGATGGTTCCCTGGTTGATGGTCGTACTGCCTACGCTTTTCCTCATGCTGCCCATGTTGAACAGCGCTCCTTGCCGGCTGGCTGCAGTATTTTTTCTGCAGAGCTGGTGGCCGTATTGCGCGCTCTTGAGTATCTGTGCTCCTGCTCAGGTACGTCCATCGTCATCTGCAGTGACTCCCTGAGCAGCCTCCAGGCTATCGACCGCTGCTATACCTCTACTCCTCTGGTTTCATCTATTCAGGAGTCCGTTTCTGCCATTACCCACTCTGGTCGTTTGGTGGTCTTTGTTTGGACGCCAGGTCATGTTGGCATCCCGGGGAACGAATGTGTCGACAGGCTGACCAAAGGGGCGATCGATGACCCAGCTTTGGAGATCGGCCTCCCGGCTCGTGATCTGCAGTTGGTGTTGCGCCGTAAGGTGCTTGGGATGTGGAATGATGAGTGGCGTGGCCTGACATCCCCGAATAAACTGCGGGCTGTTAAGGAGACGACTGATGTGTGGCAGTCCTCCATGCGGGCTTCTCGCAGGGACTCTGTCGTCCTGTGTCGGCTCCACATCGGCCATACCTACCTGACGCACGACCATCTTTTGCGTCAGGAGAATCCCCGCTGTGTCGGTGTGGGACCCGACTGATGCTCACCGACATTTTGTGGGAGTGTCCCCGACTGCGCACCCTCCGGCAGTCTTTTAATCTCCTGGGCACTTTGCCTTTTGTTTTATGCGACGATGCCTCCATGGCTGACAACGTTTCAAATTCTATCTGTGGTAGTCCTTTTTATGGTTCCATTTAGGGAAGTCCTGCACCTTTCCCTTTCTGTGTCTCTTGTCCTCGAGTCTCTCATAATGGGTTGCAGATTTTGGTGTGTAGTGGGATGGTTGACTCTTTCCCTTTTTTTTTTTTTTTTGTTCTCATGGTCATTCAACCAGTCTCCGGCCATCTTCTTTTCTTCTGTTTCTTTCTGTCTGGTGTTCATCGGTACTCTTCTTGTCTGCAGTGTTCGTTGCTGCATTTGTGTTCTTTTAGTGGCTGGGGGGGGGGGGGGGGAGTCTCCTTCCCCCTGGGGTTTTACCTGCTCCGCAAATTTTCGTCTCGCCTGTTTTTGGATAGGGGGACTGTTGACCTTCGCTGTTTAGTCCCCCTTAAACATCTTAACAACCACCACCACCAACACCACCAGATTCCCATCGCGAACCTATTTTCATCTACAGCCTACCCAGCACTCTAGTTCCGATTCCACGCAATCGAATTATTTATGCTTCTCTGGATCTTGCAGCAACAGCAACTTCAGTGCTGTGAGAACTGTGCATTATTCACTCACGTACATGCACCCATGGAGAACAAAGGACCAGGCCCTTTTTACCGGCTGGAACCGCAGCACGAAAGATCCCAGCCATTGCAACAGGCTCGTAGGATACCACAGCACTCATAGAGTTCTCCAAATCGTTAGAATTCATGAAAACAAGCTGCATCATGTATGAACGGACGGACACATCCGTTCTGCTTCGAGTTTTGTCACCATTATCACTGCCGCTCTTCACATGAAATAGTTTTTGGTATGATTACTTTGTGAGTTAACGAACATTGTGGTCTCATTTAAATATATGGCCGAAAGGGTCAACCTACAGTAATTGTGAAACAAAACCTGTCGTACAGGAGTGTGTGCCACAAAGGGCGCAGATTGACCATGATACGGGGAAACCCACAGGCGTTTATTGTCTGTTGAGGCCTAAGTGCTGTAGCGTGCGATTGTGACAGACGAGAACCTACGTCATAGGAAACCCAGAAGAAGACGTTTGTGGCCGGGGAGACGTAGCAGTGTTAAATATGGCGGACCTAAGACCGGCCATAAACGGAAACATTTTTTGGAAAATATCTAAATCTATAGTAGTTCAGGGAATGAAGCCACAGTAATTTTAATCTGGCATCCTCCATAAATTTTCATGGTGATCCAAATAAACCTTGAATATTGATCACATCTGTAGGGTTTACCGTTAAAGTGAAATTAACAAATTTTATAACAAAGACCTGAATGGTACACTTTGAACGCTTTGGTCGATCATAAAGATCGTCATTTCATATAAAAGAGCATCACTAAAATGACAAATGTTGTGAATATCAACTCTGTATCATTATTTGTGTAAATGATATACTAAATTTAAACTATCAATATTTTCAGTTAAGCATCAGAACATCATTTCCTCCACTCAAGCCGGCCGCGGTGGTCTAGCGGTTCTAGGCGCTCAGTCCGGAACCGCGCGACTGCTACGGTCGCAGGTTCGAATCCTGCCTCGGGCATGGATGTGTATGATGTCCTTAGGTTAGTTAGGTTTAAGTAGTTCTAAGTTCTAGGGGACTGATGACCACAGATGTTAAGTCCCATAGTGCGCAGAGCCATTTGAACCATTTTTTTGAGAAACGTGGCCAGGGACGGGCAGAGGGGCAGTTCTGGTGCAGACGTGAAAGCGAACAGTTTTGCTGGAGACACCAGAGGGTACAGCTTCCATTGAGACGCGAAAGCGGACAGTCGGTCTTTTGGCAGCTAGGAAGGAAAACGACTTAGAAAATTTCGCGTTGTGTGGTATCGCGGGACTATGTCTTTGAGCAGTGAGCAGCCACGCGCCTGGTGTGAAATCTAACTTTTCGTGTAAATACCGAGGAGGAGCACTGGACTTGTGTTTTGCGATGAGGTTGTGATTGGTCGAACTGTGTAAAATGGATATGCGCCCGAGTGTAATAGTAATTCTAAATACGACCACTTTCGCTATTAGTTTTCCTTCTGAATAAACCTTATTCTAACCAAATTGCACCTGTGAGGCATCCTTCATTTATGGGTCGTTAAATTAGCTCCCGATAACATTATTACTGTTATTTATATTACATTAATTTATTTCATACAATTTCGCAAACTTGCCATCAGCCATACACTTTAACCAAAGGATTACAAGTGTCTAATTTAGGGCGTGTAATGCGACACGTGCGGTTCAACCCCTAGACGGGTTTGAGCCAAGACATTTCGACGATGAGGAACCGCATGTGAGCCCGTACATGTTTGTGATATTAGTTCGCAACTTTTACCCTAAGTATGTCGGAACGAGAATTATTACATTACTGACGTAGGCAGAGCACCTGAAATTGTCCCTCTGCCAACACAACAAAGTCTGCACTGGACACAGTTAGACGTACGTATTCGGTTTTTGACGCCAGTGTGCAGAATTTTATCCCTATTACAGTTTTACAAAGTAAATATTTCCCATGGCTAAATCTATTCTTATGGAAATGAAGAAGACAGAAATTGTGGAAAGGAACAGCCAATCTGTCGCAGTAGACTTTAGAGGTAATGGCATATCACTCTAGTTAGTAAACACCTTTAGCTACGTAGGTAGTAAAGTCACCTCACACGGAAAAATTGCAGCAGACATAAACAGCAGGACTGCACATGCAAGGACAGTCTATTACGTGTGAAATGTGTTATTCACATCAAGGAACCTAAATATAGGTAATGACATGAGATATATTATGATCTTTGGTGTCATTGAATGGCTCGGAAAATTACATTACTCACGTATGGGTCCAGAGATGTTTGAAAGTATTGTGAATGTTATCCTTGAAGAGGACGTAAGAGATCTCGTGGAACATGGTACTCACAGCTGAAGACAGTCTTAAGAGAGTAGAGAAAAAAATACAGGGCTTCGCATTTAAAAGTAGCCCGCCTTCGCTTTGAATGCGAATACAGTACTTCAACTTCTGAAATAGAGTAAACAGCTAAAGCAGTGGACAGTTTATGCAATAATTAATTTTTAGCATTATTCTGTCAGTATTTCACTTCATTTCATTAGTGGAATTAGGGGTTTCTCTTTGCGGTGTGCAAAATGGCTTTCTTAATAGAAGAAAGAATTGAAATTGTGGAAGAATACGTGAAGAGAGGTATGATTAAGGAAACTCGCGAAATTTTCGGTGTGAAGTATCCAGAAAGAGGTCTATCAGCAAAGAGAACAATACAGTGTCTTTAAAAACTGGCGCATCTACGGATCTGTGCGAAATGTAGAACGACAAAGAATTTCCTATTCTTTCAGTTCGCGCACCAGAAGTTACTGCAGGCATTGACCTAACAATTATTCGGAGCTCAAAGAAGTCTATACGTAAATCTGTCCACCAGGCACATGTAAGTAGGAGGAGTTGCCAGCGGATATTGGAAAGTCTTAATTGGAAGCCTTAAACTATGACGGTTGTCCAGCAGTTACGGGAGGAAGACAGTCAGAAACGTGTAGGTTACCGTACGAGGATTTTCAATAACATCAGTGATGATTTGTTAGACCCTTTCCATTACATCACGAGCGAGGAAGCGTGGTTTCACCCTTCCGGTCATGTGAATTCACAGAACGTGAGATACTGGGCAACGGAGAACCTTTCCATGACGAATAACTCGGCGTTTGTTGCGGTGTAACAGAAAAGCGAATCATCGGACTCGTATTTTTTGACAGTCACATACATTTTGTGCTCAACTCTCTGGATATGAAAGACAATATTGCCTCTTGCAACAAGATAGGGCAACATGCCACGCGTCTAAGGTGTCCATGGAACAAGTCCTTCATATCCTCACTGAGGAATATACTGCCAGCAAACATTTATGGACAACACGTTCAACGGATCTAACAACATGAGTTTTGGTTTCCTTTGGGGACACTTGAAGAGGAAGGGCTGTGAAACAGGTCCACACACGATACAGGCACTGAAAGACAACATCATCAGTGAAATTGTCGCCATGAATATTACACTTTTATGCTGGGTGTTTCTGAGTGTGATGTTGCAGGGGGGTCACTTTCAGCATCTTCTATAAATGTATATTCAACTATACTTTTCATTGCAAATTAATGTTAAGTCCATTTCAGCTCTTCGTGTCTGTAATTTCACTGCACTTCCTTCACACTTTTGTCTGACACCAACAGTATAGAAAAAGAAGAGTCAATTAACTGGCCGTCTTATTCAACACAGCAGTTTTCTAGTTAATTTAATGGAAGGGATGATTCAAGGTAAGAGGTGAAGTGGGAGGTCAAGGCTGGAACAGTTATGACAACAGGAACAGACGCAAGTGAGGAAATGGTGGAAACAGAGAGGAGTGGAGAAGAGTAACTGCTGCCATACAATCTCTGGTTTGAGGTTAAGGAAGAAGAATTATATTTGATTCTTTGAAATAAGAATCAACATCGTAGGGTCAGTGCTAAGGAAGAAGCTGTATGTGATCCTCTGACACAAGAAGTAACATGTTCTGGATGAGGCAAAAGAAGAGCAAGATGCAAGTGCTTCTTTAAAATAATAAGCAAATATATAACATAGTACGAAAGAAATAATGATATCCTTAGCAAGCGATATGCAACAAATATTGAAACATATGAAGCAAAGCTGTACATAATTATTCAAGACTTTCAACTGAAATGTACTGCAATAAAACGTCTGGAGTAAGAAATAAAACTTAATATCATACTTTTCTGAAAGCTCGACATGTTTTCAAATGAAGAACTAAATTGCTATGGTATATGAAATGCAAGAAACATATTGTCAGTTGCAAATACAGACAACCATCACCTGTGTAATGGAAAGACAGCAATGAAACTTTATGCAGGACAGTAACTCAAACGCGGATTTCCCGTTTATCGCGAGCTGTCGCCTTACAATTATGGCCATCCGAACATTACTGAACGCCAGAACGAAACTTCCATATTTCATCAACCATGTGTCTACAGCCCGTACTAGTATATCCAGTATGTATATTTCCGTACAACAGGGGAGGCATTTTCCTTGTGAATTATGATGCAAAGATCCTCGGGAGATGCATGCATGTCCGAAGGAAGACTGCACCGTAAGTCAGAATAATATAGGCACTGCAGAATCGTGAATAGCTATAGTGTCTTTCATGACGGTCTACTGTCGCAGTTTTCCATAGTGACAAGCTCCGCGTAGGTACAAGGATGTCTGTAGCTGACGATTTTAGCATGTTTGTGGAAGACGCAGCTGAGTATTCTCAGACAAAAGTGGTTTGTTCAGGTGTGATGTTTCTGTACCAGAAATTATAAAACCTTGAGGAAGGTGTATAAAAGAGACAAACCTCATGCCGTAGGGCAGAGTTCGCCGAAATCTGCAGTTCGTCAGATCGCACAGTTGGCGCCCTCAAGGTAGTGTCCTAAGGCCGCAGCTGTTAAATGACCCGGCCGATGACGTCTGCAGCTCTGTGAGACTCTTTGCAGAACTCGCAGAGTGTAGAGTGGTGTGACATCGTTATGAATTTGTTGCTAAAGTTGCAGATTTCAAATTGATCAGCACTATGGGCTAACATTCTAAACTGACTCAAAACAAAACTGATATAATGTAGTACATGCAAACAGACGAAAAATGCCGATGTCGATTGATTACATGACCGGCGATAAGTATTTTGAATCGCTCAGGACCTTCATCTATCAAAAATTATCCGACAGGGGCGGTTTAAAGTGGATCGATCACACGAAATAAGTCCTGAGGAGGGGGGTAGGGGTGGGGAGGAGGAGGCAGATTAACGCGAGGCTCTTATCTTTTTTATTGTTCCGATTTCAATTCTTCATTCTTTGTTCTTTTCTTTACTTCCAGTATACCTTTATCAGCTAAGTATGTTTCTTCCTTCTGTCTTCAGACCATATTCAACCAGTCTTCTTAGCTACCCTCCCTTGGATTCCTTGCATTTTCAATACTTTTGCCCGAAAGGCTTCTCTGTTGTTAATATCTTCTATTTTTGTACTGCTCCTTTCCATATCCTTTTCCACTTCGCTGACCCAGCTTGTTGTGGCCTTTTTGCCCCCAGAAATACTTAAAACGTTTATTAGTTAAACTACTGCTTTGCATTCGAAATGGATGTCCAAAATATATGAGTCTTCTTTTCTTCGTTACGTTTGAAATATTTTCTGTATTTTCGTATATTTCAGTATTACTTCGTGATTTTCAACCTTCTGCTGTGTTTTCTGGTCGTAGTATTTTCCTTATAATTCCGCTTTCTAGTACTTCTAATTTATCTAAATTATAGTTTAATGCCAGGCGCTTGCTTGCATTTGGCATTCTAGCTCCACTACTGTGTTGCAGTGTCTTATTTTTGCATTTATGGATAGGCACTTTTATTGTGGAAGTCTTTCATGATACGATACGTTCTCCCCATTTTAAGCAACCCTTCCGCTATTGCAAATTTTTCCAAAGCATTTTCTTCGGTTATCTCACCCAGATATTACAATTTTCTTACCCTCTCTATTTGGCCAACATCTGTTTTCAGAAATTCTGGAGTGTCCTTAACTTTTGTTACAAATTTTGTTTTTCTGCAGAAATTTTTAAGCCATTTCTGCTGGCTATTTCTTCCAGGAGATTTATTTGTGTTATAGGAGATGCCACTTTTACGGAAAGTACAGCAAAATCATCGGCAAATGCAAGACAGTTGATTTCGATCTTTGTGCGTCCTCTTGTGAATCTATAGGTAAAATGTTTAGTTCACTAAGTTTTTCGTTTGAAATTCTTACTATTTTCTCTAACACACTATTAAAAAGGATTGGGGTTAGGCCGTCACCTTGTCGTTCACCTGCTTTCATTTTGAAAGACTGCGAAACTTTTCCCATAAATTGTACCTTATAGGCTTGTATCTCTTCGGTAGTATAAGAATCCTGAGAAATTGTAGGTCAAACATGAAAGACTTCGCTCACGAAATCTTTGTTCAGCTCAATTTTGGGTACTACTCATCGGTCTAAGAAGCTAAAATTTGATAAATTCTGCCGCACACGGATGAACACCAACAATATTTCTTCCAGAGTATCATTCGCTATTGGAATAGGTCAGGGAGAAAAATACCCCCCCCTGCGCTAGTTGCTTTCTGCCACACACTACGCTGGATTGTGGAGAACAGATGTAGAGGTAGTGATTAATCCTTAGTTTAGTAGTTTGATCTTGTATCGAGATAATATTTCTGTTTCAGACCTATATTTTGTCACAGGTAAGCTGCCGAATTTCTTACACTGTTACGTAAATAAAATATGGAGACTCCACGTGTGTCTTACAAAGGAAGGCCGAAGTCCCATTTACTCGTTAACTACAATTTATACCAAAATTTTGTCAATGTACTTGAAAATGGAATAGCCGACCGTATTGGCCGAGCAGTTCTAGGCACTTCAGGCAGGAACCGCGCGACCGCTACGGTCGCAGGTTCGAATCCTGCCTCGGTCATGAATGTCTGTGAAGTCCTTAGGTTAGTTAGGTTTAAGTAGACCTCAGATGTTAAGTCCCATAGTGCTCAGATCCATTTGAACCATTTGCAAATGGAATCGAATCTTTCATATGAATGCTACTTCAAACTAGACACATGTTTTAGTACTCTCATCCTTCCAGATGACCAGTTCTCTGTATCGATGTAATTTAATTGTTTTCTTCTACAATTTCATATACATGTGCCATTGTCTTTTGGTGGTTTGAGGCCAAACAAGTGAAGAGTTTCTGATAATTTCGCAGAAATCTAGTTCACAATTATTGTTTTACTAAAACCTGTCTGATACAAGTGTCAACCTACAAGTAGAAAGACGGAGTATAACTGTTTAGTTGCAACACGAGACATAGATCATCGATTCATTGGTAATTTGTGACTTGGGGGCACGGAGCGACAGCAGCTCGTCAGAATATAATTTTGTAGTATGCACTCTCGATTATACTATACTATTTTCTGTCTTCCAGTGTACATTCTGAAGATACAAATACTTCGTCATCTACTTCGAACATGATAATTGATGCGCCCTATCCGAAACCGGTCGTCACTAGTTTACCATGTGCGACTTAATCTGTGTACTAAATCTAGTTGTTTCATTGTGCTATCTGCTTGTCGTATCGTTTGTTCACTGTTTCCGTATCGTATCTTTTATGCCTGCAGATGTTCCTGGGATTATTGCTGCTGCTGCCTTTGGTGGCTGAGGGCTCGATCCTCGGTAATCTCTTCTGCTCGCTTCCTGATGCCTCGACAGAGAGCCTCAATATCACCACCGTAAGTAGCCATGGTATTTGCACTCAAACATTTCCATAATCTGTTCGCACAAATGCTAGTGGTAGAAAGAGACTAGTTACTGATACAAGTTATAAGTCCAAATTCTATGCGTCTTATACATTGTTGCTCTGTCAGTAATGTATTTGCGTCAGACCTCAAGAGGCTTAGAACAACAGATTACATCAAATCCAATTTTGTGATTACGAGAAACAACTGGCTATAAAACGTTATTCTCTCGGCATAAAATTTTAATATATTTCAGGAATAACCGTGTTCCACACACTTTTATTTTTGCCACCTATATTAACGTTTCGTTTTCCATTTTAAATGACCTCCGGTACTAAAAGGTCTTGCGCACTGGTTCTGAATGCATATGTTTGAAAATTAGATTTGGTCTACTTTGTGAGTATCAAATAATTTCAGAAATGTATACAATCTTCCGGTTTTCTTTATTACTCTTCCGATGAGAAATCCAGTGAGCTTCGATAGCAATGGACTTAGTTTCGCCGTAACAATCCGTGACGAAGGTGAAAAATTATCCAAATTAGACTGAAAATCTTTTGTGAATATATTTTCAGCTCTTGAACTTCTGAAATAATTTACGTTTTATCAACGACGAAAGTGAGTTGTCTCCAGCATGTAGCAGTTAGATATCCAGTTGTCTAGTTATACGACTAGACCACGTCACCCAAGCGGTGAACACGGAAGATAATTCGTAAGTCTCTAAATAAATCGTCTCTAAATAAGTCCCAACCCGGCCGTGTTGCTTTTGTTTTGTCGTGGCCTCGTTCAGTCAAGTGGGATGGTTACTTCCATTACGTCCTCTATACCGATATCCAAATGAACCTGTATTTTGTTATCACCAGAGTGTCTACATGCTACTTTCCGACTGAAACGACAGCGTTCCAGACAACGAATTCACATCCAGGTGGAATAATTCTCGAGTCAGATAGTTCTGTGTTAAATTTCCTAAGCAGGACAAAGCTTTAAACCCGCCATGTTGACCACTATAGCCAAATCCGTTCCAGTCCTTTTTCAAAGAATGATACTGACACTACACCAAATTCCGATTTCACATATCCTATTTCGATTTTATAACATTGATAATTTAGTATTTTTCTCTTAGAATACAGTTGCGGAAATCAGCATAAAGGCAGCGTCCTTACGAAAGTATTAGTACATTATCTGAAGCACATATGTATCGAATTTATTATGAAAGTAGTAGATACATATAAAACAAGCAATCACGACAGAATTATATAGTTTCTTTCATAACATGAGTAACAAAAAATACGTTTGGACTTCCTGTAGAGTCATTGGTTATAAAATTAATCGAATGCGTGCTGTCTGTTCTTTCGGACATGTCCGAAAGAACAGACGTTACCCCGAATCCGCAGCTGTGATACATTATACGTAAATTAAAGGTGGAGAGGAACAGAAATGATAGGAGGTGATCATTGCTGTCACCTACATTGGGACATTACGCGGAATCAGCGGCTACGAGAGAAAATGAGTACCACACCAGGGATCTCCTTCTTACTAGGCAAGCTCAGTGTTTACCTCACCTGCCTAGTAAACAGGAGATTTCCGAGTTCGAACCTCGATGTGGTACTCATTTTCTCTTGTAGCCGCGGATTCCGCGTAATGTCCCAATGTAGGTGACAGCAATGATCACCTCCTTTCCTTTCTTCTCCTCTCCATCTTTAATTTACTTACTGGTTACAAAGGCACTGATGCTCCTGTTGCGTTATTGCATTGTTGGGACTTTGCCCAACTTCCGTTCTTCCTAATTATCTCGAAAATTCTCTTCGGCGTTGGTACTGTTAGGGGCTGTAGTTCCTGCAGTGGAACTGTCGCCCACTCTTCTCATGTAGCTCTTTTCAGCTCACATTGCCTCAAATTGCCGATAGACACTGGCCACTGCGACAAATACTTGTAGGAAAGATTTCCCGGAGGTTTTACATGGGGTTCAAATTCGGGCTACGTGCACGCCAGGACAAGACATTGACATCTTTACGTTCAAACCACCTTTTGGTTGTAGCAAAATCCTGCGCAGATGCATTGTCTTGGTGAACCTTGAGACCTTCTTCTCATACATTTTAATCAGTTCTGTGTCTGTTCATTCTAGTGATCAGCCAAACAACGCACGATTTATCTTTAGTGCAGAAGACTGTCAAAATCATAAGATTTCCACCACCAAAATTTCTTCTCATTCATATCTGCTATGTTTTCTCGTATGATACCAACTGTACTGAAATCCATCTGGCCCATCTAAATTAAACATCTGGGCATCACTGAACCTCAGTTCATCCCATTCGCAACATTCATGACATACTGTTTTTCAGTAAACTCCAATCTAGTCTGTTTATGTTTGGGTGTCTGCTCCGATTCTTGAATACAACATGTTTGCCATTTGACATAATATGTCGTACATGGCCGGCAGTTACTGGCAACTTCAAATCAGCAACAAGTCAAGAAAAATAACGGTTTTGCTGCCCCTGCTTTTACGCAAAAGTATTTCCATAGCTCAAATAATTTTCTGCTTTGCACATATTTTGCATTCTGTCCGTATAGTGCGTCCAATTTAACAAAATTATTAATCACTGTACTTGAACGGTTCAACTTCATGGCGATTTGTCGATTAGAGTCCCATTTCCTTGTAAGCGCCTATTTTTGCTTTTTCATCTCATGATAACTTTTTTCCTCGTGACATTGTCACCATAGTGGTTTACGCACACAACACGCTCTGTCACTAATGGTGTCTGTTTTCAATCTTCTGTAAAGGCATATACGCACACACTAATAGCACACAGTGCCGACTGCCATAGTACCGTGCTCCACACACTACCCCCTGAATCGTTGAAGCCTTATTATATCCTGTACTACTGACGTCAAATGCGATACCGTTTGACTGCATTTGTCGCTGTACCGGATCTCAGACTGATGCATTTACACTGTGCGCAACTGTTACAACCAGAAACAATTTTCTTACAAATATCCACGTCTTTATACTGACTTCCACTACCGTATACCCTTCATGCAACAGCTGACATTTTCTCTGTCCTTCACAGGCGAACAAGACATGGTACGTGAACTACCAGTACGCCGCCCTCCCCGGAATGTCTGCACTGGCTGGGTGCATTCTCGTCACACAGTCGCCAGGAGACAGCGACAACCAGATCACCATCTACGAGAGACCAAGCAAGCTGTCCTCGTGAGTGACGCCACGTAACGAAACTAATTCCTCGTACTTTTCTGCCTCGGAAATTACCTAACACTGCCGACTCTAACCGGGGATCCACTGGATCAAGTTTTGATCTTAAAAACTGTTTAATCGCTTAGAATTTCGATAGGTTTATGGTTCTATTATACCGCACAGTTGATCGTAGACGTGTGTGCAAGGGTGAATTGTTGATCATTTGTTAATGAACACGTAAATTCTGAATATTTTTCTGCGTAGCCCCAAGATAGGTGTTTATACATACTGTTGGTGAACTTACACCTTAATTGAGGAAGTCTTTCTATTTTTAATATTAGTGCAGTTCAATAACAGCACAGTTAAAGAGCTCAATAATGATTTATGATCGTTGACACATCATAAATACGCTGGAATTGCCATGCGTGTTAAACCGTCACTTCGAGATGTGGAGTTGCGCTGGCACCGAATGGATGTCCATTAACGAATGGTCGGTGAGCTGGCCAGGCTGGATGTGATCTTTAGGCGGTTCACCACATCCGAGTTGGTGAATAACGGGTTGGTACACAATTCCTACTTCAGCTACGCAATCTGCAAACATTCGGAAAACTTTCACTCACGTTCACATGAATAACAGTACACCGCCGGAGGTTCGAGTGCTCCCTCGGGTACAGATGTGAGAGCTGTCTTTAGCGTAAGTTAGTTTAAATAGTGTGAAAGTCTATGGGCCGATGACCTTAGCAGTTTGCTCCCTTAGAAATTCACACACATTTGAACATTTGTACACACACTCCGTCCCGGATGATAACGGTGTGGCGACTGGACTGGCATCCGGCCTCCCGTGAACTTAACCACCATTAATTATGGCTGTTCTGCACAGATGCGAGAAAAAGGTACAAGGAGAAGAAGAACAAGATCCAGGACACATTACCACTGCAGGCCACAGCACATTCCAGTATACCGAGTTTCAACACACTTGCATACAGTAATTTTACTCGATTGTACATGGTATTTAAATTTTGTAACAACAAAACGAAATACTAGCAGCACCGTTACGTCATTCTGTAGAACGGATTTCATTTGTCCATTGGGCACTCTCTCGCTATAGACACAGGCCCCAGTTGAGTGGCTGGCACCTGTTAGTGTTTCCACGAAAAGCAGCACCGTCGGCAATGCCTCAATGCAAATTTATTATTTTGATACTAAGAAGCATCGGAAGACCGTACGCTCACAATATAACTAGAGTAATTAATAACAATGTAATGCCTAAACGTTCTGTGATAGAACTTTTTCTTACATTATAATCAAGAATGAGCTCATATGAAATCATGTTATTGTACTTTCCAGACTCGCATTTAGTGGTACAGCTACTTATGATGGAAACCGAATGAACGTCGAAGTTGATGGCCCATGTGAGTACAATATTTAAAAATCAAAATGGACTTCTATTATGTAAATCAAGGTATATGTGTGCATTTAAGTGTTAAATAATTTTGTATATAGAGGAAACGTCTATCAATATTTATTCGAAAACACTCAATGATATTCTTAAAATAGTAGAGATAAAATAACACGGAGAGTAAGCAGTTGTGACACAAAAAGGAAGTATAGTTGACAACTGGGAGTGACAGAGTCGTCTATCCCTCACGTTATTCAGTTCATACACAGAAAAAGCAGCGTAGAAATTGGTTTGAAATTAAGGAAGAAGAACTAAGGACTTTGAAGTTTTCCGGTGAAAATATTCATCGCTCAGAGACGGCTAAGAATTTATATCAATTGCACGGGAAGGACAGTGTCTTGATAATATGTTCTAAGATGAACAAAACAATGGTAATAGAATTTAGATAAATTAAACCACGTGGAGTTAAGGAC
Source organism: Schistocerca serialis cubense (assembly GCF_023864345.2). Taxonomy (NCBI): domain Eukaryota; kingdom Metazoa; phylum Arthropoda; class Insecta; order Orthoptera; family Acrididae; genus Schistocerca; species Schistocerca serialis. The sequence goes on from NC_064644.1 coordinate 68,974,975, forward strand.
ACTGAGTGGGAAATGAGACAGTAATAGTTGTCGAGCTTTGCCATTTTGGGAGCAAAATAACTGACGAAGACCGAAGTACACATAAAACGCAGACTGGTAATGGCAGAGAAACAGCATTTACGGAAAAAAGAAATTCGTTAACATGTAACATAAACTTAACTGTTAGGAAGTTTCTCCTGATTTGTATGGATGCGAAACCTAAACGATAAGCATTGCAGACAAGAAGAATACATAAGCTTTTGGAATGTGGTGCAATTGATGAATGCTACACATTAAGTGGGTAGATCATATAACTGATGAAGTAATACGGAACTGACCTGCGGAGAAAAGAAATTTATGACTCAACCGAGAAAAAGTTGTTGAGGGGGAGATAAAAATTATAATGGGAGACCGAGGCCTGATCTGCAGTAAATAGACTTAGGTGGATGTAGATTGCAGTAGCTTTTCAGAGATGAAGAAGCTTTCACAGGATAGAGTAGCGGGGAGAGCAGCCAGTCTTCGGACTGAAGACCACGAGAGGTTTTTTTCCTTCGTTGTAAAATCAAAATCAAATTTTATCCTGTATATTCAGTGACTGTGGTGTTACCCACAACTGAAGTATGTATTGCTTTTATTTCAGTGGGGCTTCTGCTTAGCGTGCCACACAACGTTGTTTGGTCTGAAGAGGATATCTTCATTGAGCATTTCTGTGTATCCGGCACAGGTGAGTGTGTGCATTCAACACTATTTAGCAAATGCGTACGAAGAATTTACATCAATAACGTATTTCCCGGCTCAAATCACTCATACAGTCTAAAAGAATGAGTGACATTACACATGTAGTTCTTTACATAACGCTTCTCGTATACTTACTTCAGACTTTTCAACAATTGAACATGGGAAACATGAGTACGGTTATAAAAGTCGTTACATTTACCACGTTGAGTACAAATATACTCAGAGGTTTCAAGTGAGCGTAAAGAATAATTTTCATTAATAAGAATTTGTTTCATCTCCATTTCAACAACGTCAATTAGAAATTTACCCATTTGCTTCTGTTGTATCTTTTTATCAAACTGTACTATCTAGATAAGAACGTCACCAACCCGTAGTGTTAACGAGGACTACTAGACTGCATATGTTATAAGTAGACAGACGTCAGAAATGAACCTGTGAATGAAAAACTCGGATTAATGGTAAAATAGATAGCTATAAATAAACTTGTGTGGAAATACAACAAGCACAATAACACTGACATGTGCTTCAGTCCACAGATCAACTAATGATTAACGCAAAGACCATTAGAGTCATTGACTCATGTCTCCTTACTGATTGTTTTCTGGCGGAGTACTGCCGCCGTACTGGAAACTTGAACATCACGGAATTGGTTGGTTGCTGAACTTACGACATGGTTTTGGTTCTTGAGAGAGGCTTACAAAAGATAAGCCCCATATAACAAGTAGTTCGAAAAACCAGAAGATATTCATACATCTCCATGTTCCACCTACTACTATGACGTTGCACTGCAAACTAAAACAAACGTTGCTTTGTAAAACTGATATTAGCAACATCCAACCGAATTCATATTATTATAAATATGGAGCTATCAAATTGCAAGTTGATGTAACTACGAATAAGCCACGATGGTTCGCATCGAAGAGAAAAAAATTATTTGATAGTTAACTCATCTCAGACGATAAGAAATTGTGATCAACGGTGCAAAAGAGAAGTACTAAAATATACTCGGAAATGTAACTTAATTTTATTTATTTGCTGACATATCCCCCTCTTCATTTTCAGAGATGGCCAACATCATGACAACTTACGAAAACCCGAGCAACGAAGTAATCGAGCGCATATGGAAAATCGTTGAAGATCATTCTGAAGTAGACAGAAAAAAGTTTTCCAAAGTTGACTGTTAACCTGTAACAAATAAATATTGACTGCAGCTTATGTATATATATATATTACTACAAATGTCCTTTTAAACACCCTTTGAACATTTAAACATGTATGAGGTGACTATTTTACCTTAAGAAATGAATTACTTAAAATATGGCTAAACACAAGTGAAATCACAGAGAAATGTACGTAAAATAATTTATGGTTATGTGGATGTGTAGTAGGGACATTCGTCACATGTTCGATTGCAGTATTATTGCTATGCCGCTTGACTCAGTGAGCTCGAGGTTCCCATGCGGAACGACATGAAATGAAACGAGAACTTAAGAACACGTGTATGGAAGGGGAATGGCCAAGTACGGTTGATCGTCAGAATTCTGGGGTGTAGTGCGCCTAGAAAGGAAACTGACTACAGGTCTCTTGGGCGAGTCATTGATGAATGGTGCTCAAGTGTTAGGGACCACTCATTGAAAAACAAAGAAAGGATGCAGATTACTGTTGCGAGATCTGTTAGCAGGCTGTTCGGTCTGTAAGTGAGTGCTTCCGAAATGTACCGTGAGCTTAGACGGGGATCCTTGGATAAATGATATCAGGACTCGTTGAGAGGCATAAAATCAATAATTTTACCAACCCGCAACCACCGTTTCCGAATGAACAAAGAAAGCGAATGAGGAGCAATGATTCTAATAATCCACGCCATGCTCTGTGCAGCTGCTTTTGGTGTACGAATATGTATGCTGACGTAGATTTAGATTAGAAGGCAAAATATTTTGCGTGATTATGCTGTTGTATATTCTTCTTCTAATTCTTTTTCTAATTGTTTTCGAAACTCGACGTCCGGTCCCTCTCCTGTGACATTCCTGGGGAGCCTTCTGGTGTCATTCCAGTGCCTGCACATTGTGTCCTGGGACACTGGGTGGCCTTAAAGTGTTCACCCGCCAGGGGAGCCCACGAAGCTCATAAGGCAAATACGAACAGAGAGGTCGCAATATCGAGTTCAGAGAAGTTGCTTACAAAGAGGCTTAATTACCTGGAAGAGTTTACCTTCAACGGCAACGACGAAAGAAGCTCGCCGACATATACGTAGGATAGCAACAAAAAATACAGTTACCAGACAATGTACTGTAGGCGAATGTAGAAAGGATATCAGACTTCTGATAAACACAATATACTACTCTTCTGTACTGTTGCCAGTACATTGTTGTCATGAATGTGTCGTCTTCCGTGGTAGCTCTTCTGAGAGACGTCATGTATTCGTTGTGCAGTCCAAATGATCTTACAGCTACGTTGATATTCTAGAAAATGTGCTATGACTCACGTATGAACAGTCATTAGATACATTTGTGTTTGACTGGACAAGTTTCACAAACAGTGAATCTGAAGACTTGACAATGAATACAGATATTTAGACAGGGCAATGCACCAAACATGGTTGTAATGAAGTAGAAATAGATAGTTCCTGCGAATTACTATGGGTAGAGTCTATACTCAACAGCCGTACAAAAATAATAATTGGTTCCTTCTATTGATCCCCCCCCCCTCCCCCGACTCAGATGATATAAACGACGAACCCTTCAAAGAAAACGTGAATCTGATTACAAATAAGTACTCCACTCATTCAGTTATAACTGGTAGAGACTTCAATCTACCCACGATTTGCTGGCGAAAATACATGTTCAAAGCCGGTGGTTGACAGAAAACATCCTCCAAAATTGTAATAAATGCTTTCTCTCAGATTTACTTTGAACAATTAGTTCATGAGCCCACGTGAATTGTAAATGGTTGCCAAAACATACTTGACCTCTTAGCCACAAATAATCCTGATCTAATAGAGAGCGTCATGACGGATACAGGGATTAGTGAACACAGGGTCATTGAAGCGAGGCTCAAAATCATATCAGCCGAAACTACTACAAATAAACGCAAAATATATCGATTGAAAACAGCAAACAAAAATTCGCTTGATGCCTTCCTAAGAGAGAATCTCCATTCCTTCCAAGCTAATTATGTACGTGTAGACCAGATATGGCTCAAATTCAAAGATACAGTATCGACAGCAATAGATAGATTGATACCGCATAAGTTAATAAGAGACGGGACTGATCCACCGTGCTAACAAAACACGTCAAAACGCTGTTGCAGAAGCAACGAAAAAAGCATGCAAATTCAGAAGAACGCAAAATCCCCAAGACTGGCTAAGTGTCACGGACGCTCGAAATTTAGTGCAGACGTCAATGCGAGATGCCTTCAATAGTTTCCACAGTTAAATATTATCTCAAACTCAAAACATGCAAGAAAACCCAAAAAGATCTGGTCTTATGTAAAGTACACCAGTGGCAGAAAACAGACAATAGCGTCACTGCGTGATAGCGATGGAAATGTTACCGATGATGGTGCCGCTAAAGAGGAGTTACTAAATACAGTTTTCCGTAATTTCTTCACGAAAGAAGACGATGTAAGTACTCCAGAATTCGAAATCAGGACAGCTGTTAGCATGAGTGACATAAAAGTAGATATCTTAGGTGATGCGAAGCAACTCAAATCACTAAAGAGGAGCAAGTCTTCCGGTCCAGATGGTACACCAATCAGGTTGCTCTCAGAGCATACAGACACAATAACACCTTTCGCAGCAATCATATACAACCGCTCACTTGACGAAAGGTCTGTTCCTAAAGACTGGAGAGTAACCCAGGTTACACCAATATTCAAGAAGGGAAAATGGAAAAACCCATTGAATTACAGATCCATATTACTGACCTCGATTTGCAGTAGGCTTTTGGATCATATACTGTACCCGAACATTATGAATCATCTTGAAGAAAGTGGCTTATCGATACACAACCAACACGGATTCAGAAAATATCGTTCTTGTGCAACACAGCTAGCGTTTTATTCCCAAGAGGTAATGAGTGCTGTCGACAAGGGATCTCAGATTGATTTCATATTCCTAGATTTCCAGAAGGCTTTTGATACCGTTCCTCACAAGCGATTATTAATCAAATTGCGTGCATATGGAGTTTCGTCTCAGTTGTGTGACTGGATTCGTGATTTCCTCTCAGAGAGGTCACACTTCGTAGTGATATCTGGCGTTCCGAAAGGTAGTGTCATAGGCCCTCTGCTGTTCCTGATTTATGTAAATGATCTAGGTGATAATCTGAGCAGCCCCCTTAGATTGTTTGCAGATGACACTGTAATTTACTGTCTAGTGAAATCATCAGACGGTCAGTTCCAACTACAAAATGATCTAGAGAGAGTTTCTCCATGGTGTGATAAGTGGCAATTGGCACTATACCAAGAGAAGTGCGACTCATCCAAATGGGTACTAAAAGAAATCCGATAAATTTTGGGTATACGATAAATCGCACAAATCAAAGGGCTGTCAATTCGACTAAATACCTAGGAATTACAATTACGAGCAACTTAAATTGGAAAGACCACATAGATAATATTGTAAGAAATGCGAAAAGACTGCGCTTTGTTGGCAGAACACTTAGACGATGCGACAAACCCACTATAGAGACAACCAACATTACACTTGTCCATCCTCTGCTGGAATATTGCTGCGTGGTGTGGGATCCTTACCAGGTAGGATTGACGGAGCACATCGAAAAAGTGCAAAGAAGGGCCGTTCGTTTCGTGTTATCGCACAATAAGTGTGAGACGGTCATTGATATGATACGCGAGTTGGGGTGGCAGACACTGAAACAAAGGCGGTTTTCTTTGCGGCGAGATGTAATTACGAAATTTCAATCACCAACTTTCTCTTCCGAATACGAAAATATTTTGTTGACACGCGCCTATTTAGGGAGAAATGATCATCATATTAAAATAAGAGAGATCAGAGCTCGAGCGGAAAGAGTTAAGTGTTCCTTTTTCCCACGCACCATTCGAGAGTGGTATAGTATAGAGGTAGAATGGAAACTGTAAGGGGTCCATAGGCCCTAACTATAACTTTGCACTCGGCACAGGTCGATAGGGCGAACAATCGATTGTGACGTGTTGCGAGAGCGGGTGTCGAGATGCGCCAGAGTGGTTGGCGGAAATGGTGTGTGTGTGGAGGCCATTGTTGAAATACAGGGTCTTTAACCGAGAAGGGTGTCACCATCGCCGTGGTTAGACCCCTAAATAATAGATTAATATCGGGAAAGTGATGAAGTATCATTATGAAAGTGATCAGTGACATTACTAGTGCCGATATTTGGTTTCGCGTCTACCGCGCCGGCCTAACCTTGGATTGCAGTGTTGGATGCACTGATGGATTAGCGTGTGACGATAATGGAAAATGAAGAAAGCCTGTGCTGAGATTAGCCGTAATTTGATATGTATGACAAAGCCAGTGGCTGTCTCCTTTCTGTGTTTTGAGAAGAATATAAGTTTGTAATTAGTAAAACTGTGTTGGTGTTCCTTATTACCAGACATTCAGTATTATAGTATTGAACAGGACGAACTGTAAAGTAATAACTTCCGTAGCAGTCAATTCCGATTACCAGACCCATTAGGTTCACGGTCACGTTAATAATAAATATTGGGCTGCTATTCGATCAGATCAGGTAGGGATAAAAAAGGAGGTGTTACAAAATGGATCGATGAAACCTCTGACAGGCACATAAGTGTGAATTGCAGGGTAAGCATGTAGATGTAGATTTTCCAGCCGAATGAATTTTTCGGTATGTCTACACCTGGTTGTGACAGTTCATGACATTCAAGACAACAAGCATGTATCGTCATTTCTGTAACGGACGCCCAGTATTATGAATATTACATCTCAAACAAATTACAATGTGTGCATGTTTGTAGCGAGAAAGCTGACAGAATGTTTGTGAGAATAACCTGTATTTAATTTGTCTTATAAAATCCTGTTATTCGACATGTAGTTGAGCGCATAACGAAAATTTAGGATAAATAAATCTTAGCAATACAGACAGTGAAGTGCTTGATCTCAAACAGTAACTTCTGCTGTTGAAATTGTTCCTGAAAGACTTGTTTATTGATAGGATTCTAGGATCTGTAAAAAACAGCTGAAGTAACACATTTTTTAAACAAAAAGTATGAAATAAACTATATTTGTGTATAAAATTCCGACAAGTAAGTGACAACCAACATCGACTACTAATTAGGGAATATTTTACAAGTATAACGAAGTTGGGTCCATTGATAGGAATCCATGCTACTAAACAGGATGAAAATCTTCTCAGTTGTGTAAAGCGAATATTGTGTGTTACAGAATTTTTTGATATTGATGCGACAACTCTGCTTAAAATTAGGGCATATGCAAAAGTTGTTGGTTTTCGATACTTGTGAAGACTTTAAAATATGAGCAAAAGATAGTAGACTCCTGTAAAAAAAAAAAAAAAAAAAAAAAAAAAAAAAAAAAAAAAAAAAATTGGTTCAATTTGTTGCAGAAGTTGGCTAGCCACAAAATAATGTCAATAGACATTATCATACTTCAAAGGATAATTTCACGATTATCAGATTCCTTACAAACAAGTACAAATATTAACAAGGAAATGAAATACTAGCCACGAGTAACTCACTAGAGTTAGAAACAACTAGCAGCACGCAACCACACGAACCTGGGCCCTTGCCACAGATTACTCAGTGAATGTCACGGTTATGTACTGTGTGTCGTTTTAGAGTACTATCATAATGTTCTAAGATATTTCGGTGTGAACTTTCGTCTACGGGACTCAATGAATGAATCTCTATTTCCTAGAGTGAGGAGGGGCATGGCGCATTGGCAGCTGCAGAAAACGACGTAAAGAATTCCATATTTTCCCCTTAGAGCCTCCACTATTATGAGAAGAGACTGACAATATGGAGAGGAGTAGCAAAGATTCTCCATGCAGTTAACAAATGTTAAAAGAGTACGAAGGCTGCATTACATTAACAAGTGCGAACTTTCGAAACTAAATCATGCGGAAGCGATTTTTCAGATACTTCGACGCATCGCCTAACAAACTTGAGTCGCGTCTGCATGATATGCATGGATATTAGTTTACTTTATTTATTCAAATTACCGTTCCTGACAAGGTATCGTTATGGGAGAAAAGCGTTTGAGAATGTGTTACTCAGAATCAAACTGCACCGTAATTTACATGAAACAGAACAACAAAACACCTGTCGATCAAGGTGACACGATAACGTAGAACTTGTTTGACTATTCTAAATCACATTACAGCAGCGCCTCGATTTTTTTTAAGCGTAGAAAAAAAAGTACCGGAAGATGTGAATGGCAACTGTCCCAAATTAAGTTCCACTGGTGGTGAATCGGTGAAATTAGCGATAGCAGGCCCGTGAACAACGTACACAGATGGCAGCATTTGAGCGATACCGTGCAGTTGGGCTTCAAGAAGCCATTGGAGTAATCGGTGAGTCTCTCGACATTGGAAAAGGATCGATGCCACTCTTCGACGATGTTGTCAGAAATGGGTGGACCATAGTCGAACACAGCCTGAAGAAGGAAATGGTCCACATAGAGAAATGACAGAATGTGGAGACCTAACAGCCGTCAGAGAGATTCTCAAACTTTCGTTTTCATCATCAACGATTCGAGATGCAACACGTGCGACAGTTAGCAGGAGTATCATTAACAGGCAACTCTCAGACAGAGGGCTGAACTCACTGCTCCCCTTGCACCGACTACCATTGACCGCTGTGCGCCAACAAGCCCATTAGCTGTGGTTTTGGGTACATGCTGCCTGGAATCTCTTTAGTGATGAGTCGCTTTTCGAATTGAGCTCCCAAGGGATACCATCTTGACTGACTCCCGTCATACGGCCCGACAACCAGGAGTGATGTTCTTGGATGCCATTTTTTTGCAAAGCAGGACCTTTTTGTTGTCATCGGTGGCACTCGTACAGCACAACGGCACGTCGACAGTATTCTATGCCCCGTTTTGTTGCCGTTCATGGCAAGGCATCCTGGGATTAAATTTCAGCAAGGTAGTGATGCCCGCACAAGGCGAGATATTCAACTGCTTGTTTCGTGCTTAAAACACCCTACCTTGGCCAGTAACGTCTCTGGATCTCACCCCAGTTAAGAGCGTTTGGAGTATTTTTGGCAGGGCCCTCCAACACTATCGGTAGTCTGACAATCTGAAGCGGCAATTGGATGGAATTTGGCACTATGTCCCTCAGAGGACATGAAACAATTATGTCAATCAACTTCAAACCGAATAACTCCTTTCATAATGGCCATAAGTGGATCAACGCGTTACTGATTTTCTCTATTTTTGAAAGTCTTTCTCTTGAATAAATTATCCAAGTTTTTTGAAACTCTAATCATTTGTTTGTTTTACATGTACATGAATTCCGATAATTCCTTCGTGGCGCCACGTTTTTTTCTTTTGTCTTAGAATGTGCTTCCAGAACTGGACGCAGGGATAGTTAAACATACACAAACCAAATTTTTACGACCTAAGTCGATTAATCTGGTAAAAATCAGTCACTCAAACATACATCACGATGGGGAAATCCTTGCTGTCCACACCACACGCGTCTCAGCTTGCTCCATTTATAACACCATACCCCTACTGGCTTATTTAGTCTTTTGTATCGAGCAAATACTAAAAAGATAGAGAGAAGACTAGACAAGAGACAAATTTGGTATGATAAATACAGTGGTACTACGGGAACAGAGATGAAATGAATTTTGCAGTATTCCAGCAAGAAACTACAACCTAACTTGGCTGAGTGGACGTTGTTTTTATCACGCGATATAGATTCATAGCTTGGTAGAAGACGGTTATCTGGAATTCGTAAATTAATAAGATTTGCAACTTTAACAGCAATTAATCCTTCGTAGCACAGTGGGCCACAAAGGAATACAATCGATATTCAACACTGCAAGACCCAAAGGAGAACGAATGGAATCGTACGTACCAAAAATACTCATTTTAGAAATTATTTTATTTTACGGAAAGATTTTAGCTTGGAAGAAGTTCAGAGAATATTTCCTTTTACCAAAACTTCCGTTTCTCCGAAGAAGCCAACGTCATTAGTTGGTCGGAATTCGTCAACAGGCTTTTAGGTTAACAGTAGATTTTAGTTGGTGGTACATTTTAATTCTGAATAGGAACTCAAACTCCAAGGATTGTACAGAAGATTCTAGACATCAGTGAACTAAAACCTTGAAGAGGGGTCGTATACCCAGTAAGAATCTTTAGACCGAGAAGAATTCTTTTTTTCTGAAAAATAAGCAAAAGATATGAGGCGGGAAAGAGGTCAGTTCCCTACGACATCTTCAGGCGTTTCCTTCGTGGGAAGGTGTGGAACGTAGTCCGTTCTAAGGTCCAATGAAAAACTGCTGGAAAAATAAGCAGCGCGACAGGCGATGTGGTATCAGACAGGAGGTGTTGCCTCAAGGTGGCAGCCACGCGACTTTCTTTGTTTTACCATCATCAAAAATACGTACATTAAAGTACTTTAAAGCTAAGTGTCAGGGCGGGAAAATGCTCCTACTTCCGTCGGTAGGCTGACAGGGTCACTACTGAATATTTCATTTCTTTGGAACCCAGGGAAGTGTCACTGTGTGTTATTTCCCAAAATGGGTTTATGCCAATTCCTGTGTGCTTCCTTGTAAAATAATACGTCCATTCCTTCCTCGAACATTCGTAGTCCAAATCGCAGCTAGCGTGTAAGTTCGTTGGAGCTCCGACTTCACCCGCATATCATACTGTTGTTCGTCCACATCTGGGACGCCTTTTCCAATCGTCCACGAACAACAATTCCATTTGAAATCCACAATCCACGTGCTGTGTGTGCTCGGATCACTAGGTGTGGATCATGTCAAAACCCAAATCCAGGGTTTTAGCCGCCTGCCACCATGGTTACTCCAAAGGCCTAGCGTAATCAGGCCCTTAGATTTGGTCCAGAACAGGAGACATTGCCCTCGTGCTTCTGTTTTAATGCAATGTTTTGTGACATTTAATATGAGCACCACAAATGTGTAGCTGTCTTTACGGATGGGTCTAAACATGGTGATTCCGTTGGCTGCTCTGTTGTTTTCCCGGATCGTGTCCTGAAGGTTCAAAAATGGTTCAAATGGCTCTGAGCATGAGGCTTAACTACTGTGGTCATCAGTCCCCTAGAACTTAGAACAACTTAATCCTAACTAACCTAAGGACATCTCACACATCCATGCCCGAGGCAGGATTCGAACGTGCGACCGGAGCGGTCGCGCGGCTCCAGACTGTAGCGCCTAGAACCGCTCGGCCACTCTGGCCGGCTCTCCTGAAGGTCCGACTGCCTCAAGACTTTACTGTCTTCGATGCTGTATTATATGAGATCTTGCGGGCAATGGAGCAGATGAGACGTTCTTCCAGTGCTAAATTTCTTGTCTTTCGTTTTTCTATGAATGCCCTTCACTCTCTACACCATTTCCACTCGCCAGATAAAGTACTCTAGAATATCCAGGATTCCCTACTCCAACTACAACGATTGGGGAAGGACGTATCTTTTTGCTGCGTATCAGGGCACATGGGCACTGTGGGAACCAAAGGATTGATCTAGCAGTATGGAAGTGTGTCGTGATCCTCAGTTATTTAAGTGTACCAAACCCCTGCATGCTGCAGCCTCACTGTTGAGAGGCAGAGTCTTGCATCGGTGGGAGGTTGAGTGGCTGAAAGTGACGGACACTAAGCCCCGTCCAGTAAAGCCCACAACGAGGCGCTAACATACCTCCTTCCAGCCACATCGAGGGGACGAGATCTCCCTTCTCGGCCGAGATCCCCTTTTTTCGTCTTCGCAGACCTATGATACATAACTTCTCATTCCGGCGAGAGGACACTCCGATGTGTGGCGCTTGTGGCGTGCAGATCACTGTGCGGCACATTTTATTGGACTGTATTTTATTTTCCATCCAGCCGGCCGCGTCGGATATGACAACAGATCTGCCCTCTGTTTTACGTAACGTTCAAACGAATGTGGCTAGAGTTTTAAGGTTTTGTGAGTTGTCAAACTTTTTTACAAGATTTTAGGAGGTGGTTGTAACGTGTTAACAGGGCGACTGGTTACGCATGTTTTTTGTAAGTGGTCAGCCAGTCACATTTTGCTGTGCCTTTGTTTTAGCTCCTTTGTCTTTTTAATTATGATTTAATCCCATGTATAACACCTTTTACTGGTTCTTCATTGTCTTAGCGCTTGTGCGGCATAGTGATTGCGTGGTCAATTCGAGTGAATCTGAAGTGACTGCATGTGTGTGCAGTAATTTTACACACATTAACGACATTCAGTTTTATTAGTGTAAAGGCGCTGATAACCTTGCCGTTGCTGTGTCCGGAGTTGCCCAGGATGTTTAATATCTGGCACACATAGTGATTGGCTCTGTGCGTTGGTTATGGTACTATCCCCAAGACGGGTAATGCCGCTGTAATTTATTCTCGCGATAGGAATTGCAGTCTGTTTGCAGCTATATGTTTCGTCTCTTAGCCATTTAATTTTGCATTGGTTTCCTTCATTCTTTTTTCTGAATCTAGAAAATTGAAGCAAATCGGCCAAGAACTTTGAAGTAAATCGGTGAAGTACTTTTCTAGGAGTTTTGTAACAACGTTCCTCAACATGTTCATCAGGGAATCGTGTGAATCGGTCAAGAACTTTTAGAGATTTTCCGTAGCAACCTTTCTCCTTTATATATTAAATACATATATGTTTCAAATCAGATCACGACACCTGATGCAGACAGTCACCTCCCTCTAGTCTTGAAGGGAAAGTGCGCAAAATTTCATCAAGATAAGGATAGAACTGTAGATATGTATGACTTACAAACAAACAATCCAACAAACGGGAACTCTTCTTTACATATAAAGACAGATAACGAATCTGTTTTCCTGAAGGTCAAACTTAGAGAGAAGAAATTGATTTAGCGAATTCGATATGCGGAAGAAGGCGAAATTGAGCGCGCGTGAGATGGGCACAGCGAGGAGGAATGAGGAAAAGAAATTTCCTTTACTTTAGAAAACATGAACATTTCTGGATAGGTCTGAAATTGAATGTATTATGGTGTTTTGTAATTTACCACAACATTCTATATGTGTATAAGCAGTGGGCACACTCTGAGGAGGCTGGTTTTTCAGTTGCTACTACAGTCTCTATGTGTGTTTGACAAATGTGTAAATTTATATCTCCTTGACGACCGTACTCTACTGAAAGGTACTCGATACCAGATTCATCGTAGCAATAGTTCCTACAGTATCTGGTCTATTTGTCTGGTGTAGGAATGTTTATGACGTGTCATGAGCAGTAAAGAGAATTTCCGTGAATTTCACAATAAAGCTTAATGTGGTAGTATGTATTCCGATGTATATTACATGTTTGGATTAGCTTCTTGTTGAATAATATATAATATCGCGTTAAATGTCCTAATCGATTTTGCCAGTGTCAATGCCTAATTATTTAACCATACACGTAGGTAGGCGAAGAATAATATCGCTTCATAAAATAGCCAGTAAGCAGTGATGAGAATCGCCATGGCCAGTGTGGCGCAAGTGACGTCAGAACCGAAACACCAAATCGGATAACGTGTTTGAGGCTCAGTCAGGCACCGGCTGCATAAACCGGATATCGCTGGCCGGGTGGTGACTTTCACACCACCCATTCCAACAGAGGACGCAATGACAGACAGCTAATTGTAAAAACACTATGCAATATCCGTCAGCCATAACGAAATGAGTGCAATGGCGTCGAATGAGACGTATGTTTATCCTCTTTCAAGAAATACGTAATGTCTCTACATTTCGAATGTTCGAAGGGTCTTAAGTGAACATATTGGGTGAAATAATTTTATTTTAGACTTCATTATAGCAGTGGAGGTGTAGAGTATGTTCTGATTAACTGTGTGCCTCCTACAGAACTACGAATGAAGCAACAGCTTATGCTTCTAAGTTTCCTGCAATTTACACCCCCAGAACTTCTTCGTGTTCTGACCTCTGCACAACCCCAGTCTTTGACTCTTTCCTCTCGATTAACGTCTACTATTCTTTTATATGTCTCTTTATCGATCATGTCTCCCATTTTCAGGTCCAGTTCCTTGCTCCATTCTTGTCGTCTTCTATTTCCTCGTACATTATTTCCGGTTCGTCTATCACTTAACTGTCCAGCACGAAGCTTTTGCTATGTTTGTATTACTACCAAATAGAGTATTCCTTACTGCCTCCTTGGTCGAAGTTCTATAGAACAAAATTAAGTTTAAGAGCAAATTTAAAATACAAGAAACTCAGTATTAGCCATATCCTGTGCTCCTTTGTGGACATCAAGAAGGCGTGTGATGCAATAGATCATCAGTCCCTATTTATCATCCTCGAAGAACAAGTATTCGACCTGAAAGCTCTAAATATCATCAAGCACACACTCACCAACACAACTTCAAAATCCTTCGGTGAGGTGTCAGAACTATTTTAGATCGAAACTGGTGTGCAGCAGGACGACAGTCTATCTCCCATTCTCTTCAGACTGGACAGTGTTATCCGAGAGTGGGAAACAGAACTTATAAAGCAAAACTTTCCATACAACTTGTTAGACCTACAAATGACACCCAGATTTTCTACCTAGCTTTCACAGACGATCCGACAGCACAAGAAGACGACGAAACGACAGCAACCTAACAGAATGCCTCAAGGAATGCGTCGAAAGCTTCAGAATTCAAATGTCCTTCCAAGAAACCAACTGACCATAAAATTTGTAGAACTCGATACAGTCCCGTACTTCCAGTATTTAGGTGAAATCCTTGAATCTACAGGGAGAGAAAGAATGGTACAGAAGTACGGTATACAATCACTTAGAAGAGCATACTGTAAAACCTACACCTCCAACAAAAAATATGTGCCCGTGCACACAAAAATCGGACACTATAACACAATAATCAAACGTGAAGTACTGTAGCGAGACGTTTACACTCTACTGAAAAGTTGACCTGGAAAATACCGTAAATGAAGAATGCATAATTTTAAGCAAGATAATCGGCCCCGAAAGAAAAGGAGATGGATACTCTCTAAAATCCCAATATACAACGGAAAAGGTATCGACTCTCTAGGCAGAAATCGTAGATGGAAAGCTATATGGGTACATTCACAGACTCCAAAAAAGTATTAATGCAGCGACCTACACAGAAAAACTGAAAACCAATCCTAGATGTAACAGGTAAGAAAGGATACAACATAGGCTTATGTAAGACGCATCAAACATTTTCAACAGAAACTGACACACACAAAAATTTAGCAAGTGACAAGTACTTCAAGAGAATGAAGTCACCAGCAGACCAGCGACAAAATGGACTGAGGAAAGGAACAGAAGCCACGTAGAAAAATAAGAATTGCAAGAAACCTCGAAGATTAACTGTGTTTGATCCGATAGGAACCAGTCGTAACTAATATATGGTGTCCCAGGAGGATGGTCAATATTCAATGATATGAGAAGAACGCACGTTTGAAGCAAGAAATGTCATATGGTCACATGTCCTATTACGAATGATTTCGCACGTATAACACATTTGTTCATTTGTTTTCTAGATAGTGACGCGCACGTATGTGTCTTACCCCCTCTAGTTATTTGACGTTTAATTCTAGCCCGAACTACCTCGTTGCTTTTGGCTTGCTTGCTAGAATGTTTTTGTGCCATTAAGGTTGCACGTTGAACGCGCAGTTGCCCATGGTGTGTTGTGAGTGAAATAGTAACAGGGACTGAGAACGTGTCACAGAGGAATCACAATGTGGCATTTCGTTTTCCTATAGTTTGTTTAATGTGGTCATTTCACGTTAGGTCGCTTCAGACGGTTATTCCAAGACAATTTACGATTGTTAATGTTTCTACTGCTCTGTCGCCAATACTATAATCGAACAGTAGTGCAACTCTTTGACTATTTAAGCAAAATGCGTTACAGTCATTCAGCGTCAACTGCCAGTCCACGTTTGTCATCTGGCATTTGGTTACACAGTTAATACTACCACCCGTCGAGCCAATGCGACATAATGACGAAGTAATAAAACAGAATTCTGTTTTCCAAGTTTTCGTCCATTACTCACCGCTGTTTTCTCATCACAAGTACTTTTATTCTCCTATATTTAATGAACTTCTTCTTTTTATGTTCATTTAATGATTTCCAGCGTGCTTAATGAGTTGCAGGGTAGCGACTTGTGTTAATAAGTTCGCTATAAAACAGCCGAAGTTGGAAGATTCACAAAAGTCATCAATTAATTAAAAAGTTAATCTTGAAAATTTGGCTGTCTTTATATCGAACGTACATTTAATTGGCAAGAAAACAAAACTATGGCATAATTCCGCCAAGATTCATGAGGAACATAAGGGGCATACTGTGACACGAGTGTGTTGCATGATACAACTCTTCAGGTAGCATTCTTTTTCATTCCAGTTGTTTTGAATGATGCGAACTAAGAACTGATATCATGTAATTATTAATTAATTTCATATAATAATCTAACATTTACCTAAGCTCTTATTAAATAATTTACGTTTCTATACATTCGATTCGTTGGGCATTATTATCTGATATAATTCTTCTCAATAGCTTTTTGTAAGTTCCTAACAACATTCTAATACACGTTTATACTAAATTCAAAAAATTTTTCTCTTGTTTCAGGAGGAGCACCTCCAGACGATGGTGTTTAAAGTTAACTGACAATTTTTCGCCGTCTCTACAAGAAACAAATGTCCCTTTTTGGGCTGAAAATCTTTCACTTTGATCCTTCACATAAAGCATTTAATGTGGGATCGGTCGCACCAGAATCCGGTATTTAATTTGCCGTCGACAGTCTCGGGAATTTCTTGCTGCAACAGAAGTATCATGACGCCAGGAGCGTGTGCAGCCATCTTTTGGGTGAAGGGAAGAACACCATGTTGATTAATATGGCATAAGCAACTGAAGGGCCGACCACTAGTTATTTAATGGATAATACCGTCAAGTGAAGAGCAAATGCTGCAGAATCTGCGTTCTCACGATATGGCCATTCTCGCGGGGTTCTATGGGCAGCTCTTCGAGACAGCAGGGTGCTGTCTCAGACACAGCTAATGTGATCATCTTATCGTGGCCGCTAATGAAGTAGGTCTTGGCCCTCACACATTCTGCCACTGCACAATTTGTGACAGAGTTCCTAGAAATATTCTAAAGCCCATCACCTACCTCTTCATTTAAAAACACCCGAGACTTCGCTGTCATCTTCAGGTCTTAAAAAATTTTTCGTTACGAAACGTGTGACTTTTAAATTTGATCCCACGCTAAGTGGATAATTTGGAGTGAGGTCCTACTTATACCGAATTAATTTTCTATCAACGAATTTTTAAGACCTGAAGACGGCAGAAGAGTCTCTCGAAACAGGTCATGTTTAAGAAGGAAGTATTTATGCGACCTTGTCTTCACAGTACTGTTAGTAAGTAAAAAAGATCGCTCCTTCTATCTTCTCAAAATGAAAAAATACAATAATACAGTTTCGCTGCGAGTGATCCTTGCTTGCTTCTGGAATTTAGCTTCGTCGCTGTATCTGTTTGGCACTGTTTGAAGCGAAACAAAATTGTACTTGCTGCCTGTCTCAGTACCTCAACAGAGTTCGCAAGTCTTCGTGAGACCGGTGGCTAGAAGTGCCAGCTACTGCGGTGTGCGGACTGCGTTGATTTAACAAGTGAGTTTAAGAGTCGTCGTAGCACCTTAGCTGACTGGTTTTAGCACTTTAGCCCGCCCGGTAAGCCGTGCGGTCTAACGCACGGCTTCCCGAATTGGGAAGGGACGCCTGGTCCCCGGCACGAATCCTCCCGGCGGACTTGTGTCGATGTCCGGTGAGTCGACCAGCCTGTGGATGGTTTTTAGGCGGTTTTCCATCAGCCTCGGCGAATGCGGCCTGGTTCCCCTTATTCCGCCTCAGATATATTATGTCGGCGATTGCTGTGCAAACAAGTTCTCCACGTACGCGTACACCACCATTACTCCACCACCCAAACGTGGGGTTAGACTCGTCTGGTGTGAGACGTTCCCTGGGGGGGGGGGGGGGGGGGGTCCACTGGGGACCGAACCGCACAGTAACCCTGCAAGAGTGGTTTGATATGGGACGGCGGAGAGGTGAAGTGAACTGCGGTAGTCGTCGTGGGGTTGTGGGCCACAGAGGTTGTGGCAGGGATGGAGTCTCTCCGTCGTTTCTAGGCCCCGGTTAAAATACAATATAATACAATACAGTCATCCTTTAGATAAGCTTGCGTTTTACGTCTTCGTTTAGACGATGTGGTCTCTCATGATACAAGCATTCAACAAATGACATTAGACAATGGTCACTGCCTGGCTTTCTGCGACGTAGGACGGCTATCGCGACAACCACCACTTTTTCGTTTCTGCATCAAACTTCCTACAGTTCTGCAATAGCATACGCCAGACAAACCGAACCACGAGCTACAAGAGTCTTTTGTACGTCTAATGGCTGAGTATTATTGTCATGGTCCAGTAGCATTAATCTGAGCACCGCCTATGTTCGACGTCAACGTGCAATAAAAACTAAGACAGCTGGTGACAGCACTAGTGGTGAGTGTCCAGGGGCAGCGGGAAAACAGTGCAGTCTTTGTCGAATGTGAAAAATGCAGCGTTTTATCAGACGTCCAAAGGGCATGAACTTTGGATTTCGGGCCAAGCGCTAAATTTGTAAACAGCGTATCATGTATGGCAAAATGGCGATATGCAAAATCGGTAGCGAGGCATCTGTGGTGTACCACGGATCGTAGGCGACAAGGGTGAATGATTGGTCTAGAGCTGCGTGCGTGTGAACAGACGTGCAGCTGCTGAGAAACTGACCGCCAGATGAACCAAGGGGCTGCCAACAGCGTCTCCTCAACGACTGTTCAGAGAACGTTGCAGCATATGGGTGTCTGTAGCAGGCGCATGGTTCATGCATCCATCCTGACTACCGCTCATATGCGACGACAGCAGGAATTTAAACTCCAGTACCGCAACTGGGCGTTCACTGAGTGGCGACAGGTGGCCTTTTCAGATCAATCATGTTTTATGCTCCATCGCTCTGAAACGTCTGAAAGCAAACACCCTGAACAATCATCACAAGGGTCTAGGTCGGAGGAGAGAGCGTCATGGTCTGAGTGATGTTGTCGTGGCATTGCTTGGGTCATTTCGTCATGCTGGAAGGCACAAAGGATCGACACAAATTTTCCTGGAGACCCTGTCCACACCTACGATGGCATCTACCAGCAGAAAATGCAACACTTCACACAGTTTGCAGTGTGCGCGTGCTACGAAGAGCCCCAGAATGTTGACGAAGCTCTTTCTTACATAGCTGATACGTTTCCTACTGATATAATAGCTTTGTTTCGACATTGTCTACCCTCGACTTATTTTCAATACAACAATGAGTTTTATGAACAAATTGATGTGGTGGGCATGGGTAGCCCTCTGAGCCGACCTATTGCTGCTCTATTTATGGAATATTTCGAACAACGAGTGCTGCAGTCGGCCTATAAAAGCCCTTTGAAATGGTATCGATACGCGGATGACACCTTTGTGATATGGAATCATGCTGAAGAGGAACTGAGTGATTTTTTGGTGCACATAAACAGTTTCGATTCAAAGATACAATTCACCATGGAGAAAGAGAGTAATGGACAACTAAATTTTTTGGATGTATTGGTTATTAAACGGGCAGATGGGACTTTAGGGCACAAGGTGTATAGGAAAGACACACCCACCGATCGTTACCTACATAAGGATTCGAATCATCATCCTAGGCAGAGGAGAGGAGTCATAAAAATTTTGTGGACAGGACTAGTAACATCTGTGAGCCAATTTATTTGCAAGATGAATTAAGCCATTTGCGAACGACTTTCAAGAGAAATGGACACACTGACAACGAGAAAGATCGAGTACTCCACCCTAGAAGAAAAGTGTCCGAAAATACACGACAACATCAACAGTCGGCTGGAAAAGCTTTTCTTCCATTTATTCATAACATCACGGACCGTATTGCGAAAGTTTTGGCCAAGTTTAAAGTAAGACAATCTTTCGACTTACCAAGAAAATTAGTCAAAGTTTAAGATCGGTGAAAGACGCAAGACACCCCTTAGTCACCCCATGTATGTATAAAATTCCGTGTACCCGTGGCATGGTTTATATTCGAACATCTAAAAGGAGTGTTAATATCCGCCGACCGCGGTGGCCGTGCGGTTCTAGGTGCTTCAGTCCGGAACTGCGGGACTGCTACGATCGCAGGTTCGAATCCTACCTCGGGCATGGATGTGTGTGATGTCTAAAAATGGTTCAAATGGCTCTGATCGCTATGGGACTTAACATCTGTGGTCATCAGTCCCCTAGAACTTAGAACTACTTAAACCTAACTAATCTAAGGACATCACACACATCCATGCCCGAGACAGGATTCGAACCTGCGACCTTAGCGGTCACGCGTTTCCAGACTGAAGCGCCTAGAACCGCACGGCCACACCAGCGGGCGTGTGATGTCCTTAAGTTAGTTAGGTTTAAGTAGTTCTAAGTTCTAGGGGACTGTTGACCTAAGATGTTCAGTCCCATAGTGCTCAGATCCATTTGAATCATTTGTTAATATCCGCCTAATGCAACACAAGAGGAACTGTAGATTGGGACAAATTGACAAATCAGCTGTAGCGGAACACGTTTTGAAAGACGGTGATCACGAAATAAAATTTAGTGAGGCAAACGTGATAGCTAGGACCTCACATTATTATACCCGCATGTGTAGAGAAGCTATAGAGATCTAGAAGCACGAAAATAATTTTAATAAAAAAGAAAGATTAAAACTAGACAAGATATGGCGGTCGACTTTGCACCAACGACGTGACAATCGATTACCTGTAATCGAGAGAGATGGCACTAGCCAGAGATAGTTTTAAAGTCGAAAGCACGTGATGAGTGGTGGCGCCATCTAAGCGCTCTATATAAGCGGTACCTCCTGGGCCTAGCAGCCAGTCGCCGACTCACCTCGGAAGATGTTGCCCCAGTAGGCAACGAAACGTCAGGAAGGAGAAGTTTTATGTATCGACCACAGCAATTCAGCCCGGAGGGTTTAATTATTGAAGACGCCGGCCGTGAAAGCTGACATGTTATGATTAGCCGCAGAATGAGTTTACCGAACTCCCGTGGCCACCACTCTCCCCTGATTAAAACACAATCGACAATGTATAGGACCACTTTGATCAGGCTTTTCGCGCCATGGATCCTCAACAGGGAAATCTAGTGCAACTGGCCAAGGCACTAAATTCGGCTTGGTTCCATATCCCTGTATCCCTGTCAGTACCTTATTGACTCCCTACCTGTCCGTCTCGAAGCAGTCCTCGCCGCAAGAGGTGGTTATTCAAGATATGGACAGTTGGTGACATTAATGTGACCAGGGGCAGCGGAAAACAGTGCAACCTGAGGTGACAAAAGTCATAGGATTCCTCCAGATATTGTGTCTGCCTTCCCTTTTTTTTCCAGCGTCGAGCAGCAACTCGACATGGCATGGCTTCAACAAGTCGTGGGAAGTCCGCTGTAAAACAATTAAGCCATGCTGCCTCTATAGCCGGCCATATGTGCGACATTGTTGCCGGTGAAATGATTTTCTGCAAGAACTGCCCTCTCGATGACGTTCCAAGAACGTTCGACGCGACTGACGTCAGCCGATCTAGAAGGCCACGTCGTTCACTCGAATCGTGCAGTATGTTCTGACAAGGCGCATTGTCATCCACAAAGTACCCATCGGTATTTGGGAACATGAAGTCGTTGGACGGCTTCAAATGGACTCCAAGTATCAGAACACAGCCATTTCTAGTCAAAGATCGGTTCAGTTGGACCAAAGGACCCAGTCCGTTCCATGTAAATTCCGCCCACACCATTATGGAGCCACCAATAGCTTGTATTGTGTCTCGTTGACGACTTGGGGGCTGCGCTACCCTCGAACGCTGCCACCAGTTCTTACAAACTAAAATCTGGACTCATGTGACCAGGCCACGGTTTTCCTGGCTCCAGGGTCCAGTCGATATGGTTATGAGCACAGGAGAGGCGCTGCAGGCGATGTCGTGCTCTTATCACAGCCGGTCGCGTCGGCCGTCTGCGGCCATAGCCCGTTAACGAAAAACTTTCGCCGCACTGCACTAGCGGATACGTTCGTTTCACATACCACATTGATTTCTGTCGTTATTTCACGCAGTGTTGCTGAGATCCCCTGCTATACCCGCAGCACAGGACAGATAGTTTAACTTGTGGAAAGGGGCGAGAATGAGTGGCTGTCAGTTGCACTTGAGCATACTACTTTATTCATTTGACAAACATTACAAGAGTAAAGAAAACATTAAAAACAGATCAATCCCCAACATTAGTTTTAGAACTTAATTGCCCGATAAATGCCCCATTCAGTCTCACGCCTCAACGGCAAAACAACTTTAATTCAAAACCGACTGAAGGCCAACCACTTAAGACTAAAAACAAGAAATTGAATTTGAAAAGGCAGAAGGCCTCATCTTAAAACATTTCTCTAAATTAGGCTGAAGGCCCAAACAACCACACGCCCTAAGAGCAAACAACTTTAACTTAAAATCGACTGAAGGCCAATAACTTAAGGCTTAAAACAGGAATTTGAATCTAAAAAGGCAGTAGGCCTCATCCTAAAATTTCTTTGAATCAGGCTGAAGGTTCAAACAATCTCACACCTAAAGGGCAAAACAACTTTAATTTAAAATCGGCGCCGGCCTGTGTGGCCGAATGGTTGTAGGCGCTTCAGTCTGGAACCGCGTGACCGCTACGGTCGCAGGTTCGAATCCTGCATCGAGCATGAATGTGTGTGATGTCCTTAGGTTAGTTAGGTTAGTTAGGTTTAAGTAGTTCTAAGTTCTAGGGGACTGATGGGCTCAGATGTTAAGACCCATAGTACTCAGAGCCATTTCATTTTTTTAAATCGGGTAGAAGCCATACATAAACAAACAAGGACAAATAAGAAAAGGCAGCACATCAAACGGTGCTCAGAAGTTCCCAAGGGTCAGCATGGAATTCAAGCACTAACGCTCGTTTAGGTGAGACAGGCAGTCGGCCGAACAATTCTCAATCCGACGGCAACCCAACCAACAGGTAGTCAATGGACCAAGCCACAGGATAACTTCCACTCCACCCGACCAGCACACAACAGGGAGTTCAATGGAACAACGTAGAAGGTATCGGCACCCACAACGAATTACACATTCAGCTGTCAAACTATACGCCATGTTGGACAGCCACAACACGATGAGCAAAACTCACTGCCTGGATTTACGTCAATGGCCAGGGCAGGTAACCGGAACGCTAACGGCCGCAAGGCGGAGGATTTCGCTGGTGCACTTCAATTCAAAAATAATCGAGTTGACTCCATAGGAGGGTAGCTAGAATTTCTCCAACTTGAAAACACACGTTGTTCAAATGGTTCAAATGGCTCTGAGCACTATGGGACTTAACTGCTGAGGTCATCAGTCCCCGAGGGAACTTAGAACTACTTAAACCTAACTAACCTAACGACATCACACACATCCATGCCTGAGGCAGGATTCGAACCTGCGACCGTAGCAGTCACGCGGTTCCAGACTGTAGCGCCTAGAACCGCTCGACCACTCCGACTGGCCACACGTTGTTACTCACAGGAATGTCCCAACAGCCCACAACGAAATTCAAACGACGCAATGTGAACAGTTGGGGCTGGCTGGTAGATTAAGTAAAGATTCAACATTCGTGTCCGCGATCGGTGAGCCACGGCCCTCGTAGCAACGGGAGCAGCCCCTCACACTCCGACAGTATGTGGACGCTGCCAACGCGCCCAGCCAGACACGCGCCACGGAGACTTTCTCGCTGCTCCACGCCAACCGACCAACTGCCCGCACACGGCACAGCCGGAAACTATAAGCGCGAGGCCAAAGATAGTACAAGGGTGCGAATATCGATACACACCGCTGCTGTGACTCGCGGAAAGATAGGATAACAGCATAATCGCGATAACCACGGGAGACTAATCACAGAATAGCAACCAAAATTTAATGCAAAACATAACACGAGCCAGCCCCTACTAAGTTGCTCGTCTACAAGTACTGACAACTCTATGCAAATGCTGCTGCTGTCGGTCGTTAAGTGAAGGCCGTCGGCCACTGCGTCGTCGTTGGTGAGAGGTAACGCCTGAAATTACACTCTTGACACTGTGGATCTCGGAATATTGACTTCCCTAACAGTTTCCGAAATGGAACATCCCATCCATCTAACTCCAACTACCTTTGTACGTTCAATGTGTGTTAATTCCCTTCGTGTTGCCGTAATCACTTCGGAAACCTTTTCACACGAACCACTTGAGAACAAATGAGAGCTCTGCAAATGCAATGCTCTTCTATTCCCTGCGTACTCGATAGTACCACCACCTGTATATGTGCAAATCGCTATGCCCTTACGTTTGTCACCTAATTGTATTTTTGTTCGTACTCCGACTGGTTTGGTGCCTCCAGGCTCTAACTCCCACCCTGGGTCAATCCCTTCATCTCACAGTAGCACTTACACTGAAAGTTCTCAATTATTTGTGTCATATACAGGGTGAGTCACCTAACATTACCGCTGGATATATTTCGTAAACCACATCAAATACTGACGAATCGATTCCACAGACCGAACGTGAGGAGAGCGGCTAGTGTAATTGGTTAATACAAACCATAAAAAAATGCACGGAAGTATGTTTTTTAACACAAACCTACGTTTTTATTAAATGGGACCCCGTTAGTTTTGTTAGCACATCTGAACATCTAAACAAATACGTAATCAGTGCCGTTTGTTGCATTGTAAAAATTAATTACATCTGGAGATATTGCAACCTAAAGTTGACGCTTGAGTACCACTCCTCCGCTGTTCGATCGTGTGTATCGGAGAGCACCGAATTACGTAGGGAGCCAAAGGGAACGGTGATGGACCTTAGGTACAAAAGAGACTGCAACAGCACATTAC
The DNA here is from genome assembly GCF_023864345.2 of Schistocerca serialis cubense. Taxonomy (NCBI): domain Eukaryota; kingdom Metazoa; phylum Arthropoda; class Insecta; order Orthoptera; family Acrididae; genus Schistocerca; species Schistocerca serialis. Next base: position 68,999,800 of record NC_064644.1, read on the forward strand.
GTCCACATGCTAACTCCATTTTATTGGTCTTTTTCACTGAGGCACATGTACATTACCATGAGGGGTGAGGTACACGTACACACGTGGTTTCCGTTTTCAATTACGGAGTGGAATACACACGATCGAACAGCGGAGGAGTGGTACTCAAGCGTCAACTTCATGTTACGATATCTCCAGTTGTAATTAACATTTTACAATTCAACAAACGGCACTGATTATGTATTTGTTTATATGTTCAGATGTGCTAACAAAATTAACGGGGTTCCATTTAAAAAAACTTAGGTTTGTGTTAAAAAACATACTTCCGTGCATTTTTTTATGGTTTGTATTAACCAATTACACTAGCCGCTCTCCTCACGTTCTGTCTGTGGAATCGATTCGTCAGTATTTGATGTCGTTTACGTAATATATCCAGCGGTAACGTTAGGTGACTCACCCTGTATTCCAATCTCTGTGTTCTTGTGCAGTTTTTACGCTCTGTCTACTTCCAGCTACAAGAAAGATACTGATTGATGTCTTCAGCCATGTTCTATGTAATGGTCCCTTCTTCTTGTCTATGTTTCTCATATATGGATTTTCTCGTCGAGTCTGCTGAGATCGTCCTCATTTCATACCTAAGTCACCTAATCTTCAATGTCCTTCTGTAACACAACTTCTCAGACCCTCCGAAACTTTTCTTTTCCGGTTTCCTTAAAGGTCGAGATACAGTTCCATAATACTCTTCGTTAAAAAAGTGTATTTTTTTAACTTTCTTCCTCAGAGTAAAGCCTATGTTTGATAGTAGCACACTTCAATTGGCGAGGAACGCTCCCTTTGCCTATGGGCTTCTCCTTTTTTTATCCTCTTTCCCTAGACCCTCACTCCTGTTTTGATTCGAAGGTTGCTGAATTCCTACACGATTTCTACGCCGTGGTCGCCAGCTTTGATGTAAAGTTTACCCCAACCCTAATTTCTCATTTCTTTTGGCTATCTTTGATTTACGGTTAACCAGTATTAACTATTCTACAACTATGTGACAGTTCCTATAATTCTTTCTCGTCGTCACTGAGGGTAGCATAGTCACCATCCAAATTATCAAAGTTATCTTTTACACCTTTTCACTTTGCGTTTTGACTCCTGAACTTTTCTTACATGTTCATCACTGCTTCTCTTATGTATAGTTTGAACAGCAGGAAGGAAAGACCTTATTATATCCTTTTTAATCTGAGTACTTCTTTGTTTTGGTTCTCCATTGTTATCGCTCTTGCATGTACTAAGCATTACTTAAGTTTTCCTATATGTTATATCTGGTGCACTATTTACGTAGTCAGATGTTTTACTGGATAGATAAGTGGTATGAAAATGCCTTGATATTCTTAAGTCCTACCTTCGTTTTCAGGCCCAACACGAAACTGACTATCAGGGATACGAGTCTATTCTATTATATTCAAGGTAATTATGTTAGTTAGTGCCTCCACCATTACACTTCGGACACCAACCAGGTGAAACGCATGAATAAGGTAGGAAGATAATGCATATAGTTTTACTAGGAATGAAATCAGCTGTAAATGCAGGCAGAGTAAATTAGAATAGTTGACGTGACGTTTCAAGGTACTGAAAATATACGTATGTCGGGATATCTACGTAGCCTGGAGCAAGTTTAAACGTTACTTCGGGGAACTAAAATGTAGAGGTCTTGATCTTCAACATGCAGATGGGTAACTAAGATTGAATGGAGAAAGAGGTGTGAGCTCAAGCAATTAACGTGCAGGTATCGGACGATTGACCTAACATGTCACACCTGCAGATCTGAATGAAAGTTACCACAGTAGGATTTCTCTTATTGTTCTTAGCCGTAGGAACCGTATCGATGAAAAGGCTGGGAATCTGTCTATAGAAAGCCTACCACAGTATATGGGGAGACTATGATAATCTTCTAATTTTAAAGCAATGAGGGAGGCGAATGCTCTACAACAACTATGTAACACAAATAGAATAAAGTTTCTGCTCGAAGTTGAAAACAGTAGGGGCAGATAGACACGAGGGTATGAAAAACAAATTATAGAGGATGTTATGGGCAGTTTATCGGGTGAGGAGGTGCTTTGTGTGAAATGGGATTAACATACAGTAGTTAAGGCAAGTGGTGTACTTCTGTTTATGTACAGGTCTCTGGGAAAGCATCGAACATGTCTCAAGGAGTAGCTGCTGCATTTTTAAGCAGCATTATGGCTACTACGGCTTATCATCTTATTATCTCATGGAGGCCATAGTGCTCTACACATAACTTTTAGCCGATACCCATGGCCACCAACGAGCAGCAAACTGTGCTACTCAGTTGAGGTCAGGGGGCACTATTGCCCGTGCAACAACAATTGCTGGTGGGGCTGTGTGGAGTTCTTTTACCTGCACTTTGGTGTTATCTTTTATTTACTTACAGCAATTACACTTGTTTGTTAAAAATGTAGGAATCTGGCCTTGTAGGATTCTGGGTGTAGGAAATTATAAATTGATGGTATAATATTTTAAGAATAGAACAAAAGAAGGCAAGAAAGACCTGTTGAAGGGACTTGGTATTGAACTTTAAGTCAAGCGTCCACATGTGGTGCTACCCATTTTCGTATTATCCAAATCAACATTCCTCTTCGGGAAAACTAGATTTGTTCTGTCCATGCAGATCTAATCTATGGCGGCGTTGTTTATTAGAGTTGTGTGTGAGTTGATTTTCGTCGCATTACACAACAACTAATACGATCAGAGTATTTAGTTAACAACTTCTGCATGTCTTTCAAAAAATGTCCTGCGTTAGTTTCATCTAGTCAAGTTTTAGCTGTAGGAGAAATAACAAGCCCCCACTAACCTATCATTAATCCTGTAAAACCATTTTTGTAAAATAAAACTGGACCTTTTGAGTAGTTGTCCCACAAATTTTGTATAATAGTGAAATATGCATGGTTTCTGTTGCGTATTTATAGTGTTTGATTATGGTTGGTTACTTTATATTAGATTTATATTAAATTCGTATTGTTACATTCATAATGATGTGTACAATTATTAACAAAGTTGAGTACAGATTTAACGTGGATTCTGGTAGAATATTATCCACAGACTATTCTTATTACTTCTACTTTTAATTAGATTCATTGTTAATAAGAAATAAATTACAGTCTTTGATTAGTGTCCGCGTGATTAGTTTTGCGTGCTTCACGTGTTTTATGTTATACATGTTTTGTGTGCCTGTGTTACGTCAGTGTTGTCTCTGTCACTCGTTTCGTCGTCAGTAATGGAGCTACTCGAGCTACCTATGTCGGCCTGCCTTCGTCTTCTGCGCCTTCTGTGATGATGAGTCTGTTTGTATATGTGATGTTCTGCTTTCGAGATGTTGTTAGCGATTGCATGCAACTGTGCTCATTTATCTGGGTTCCTCAGGGCATTATATGGTGTTGTTCCCGTTATGTGTTGTATGTTATTACGAAATTACCTGTATCCAACGCATTGTTCTGGGCAAACAATTTGCTCTTATGTGCGTTTCCTTCTGACAGCGACATGCGCTACAAATGAGTGGTATAACGGTCATGTCCAGTCACACAATGAACCATGCCTCGGCCGGAGTTGACATGGTGTAATCGTTACCGCTCCCTGATAATGGTGAAAAATGGGTAGACTCGACGGCCCTTATCACTCTGGTCTCACTCTTTTAGCCTAGTGTCTACACGCCAATTTTTTAGTTGGCACCAATTTTCTATGTGCTGCCCAGTATCTGCAACAGTCTAGCCATCTTCAGCCTGCCCGATATCTGATTCTCGTATCGATCGTGTATATTCCATAGCATACGAGAATCATATCCCTATTTGCAAATATAGCTAAACTATGGATGCACTAGGTACAGGTGACAATGAAAAGATTTGCTGGGCCTGGACTCGAAACCCGGTCCTTACGCTTGACGCGAGCAGCTGCCTTGACTACATCGGCCATCTGACCACGCTCCCCAGACCGACCCAAGATTCCACATATCACAGCTTTCGTCTGTATCTTACACTCACACAGATATTGTGACTGCCGTACAGGAAGAGACATTTGATCAAAATCGAAGCCGAGTTATTTATTTATAATGAAATGCTGAACACATGCAAGCATGACTGAAGAACAGTCCCAAGCACATCACATTAAGACAGGCACTGCAATTTATTATGGTTATAGATGGCTCTAGTGAGACCACAACTAGATTAGGAGTCCACTTTTTGGAGTCTGTATCAAGTATGCATGATAGCAAACACTAAACTACTTTGGAAACTCGATGCTAGCATCATACCATGTGTGTGTAGCCCGTACGGAAGTGATAATGGAACCGCCCAAGGATCTGAAATGAGGATATTTCAAAGAATGGCCATGTGGTTCTTACCAACCCGTGATATGTACATTTAAGAAAAGCATGTTCGAGGAGGTTTATTGGATAGATTTGCTCCTTCAGTCGTGTACCTCGCTTAGACATCATTAGAATGAGGTGAAGCATAGTCATTTTTCCCCGTTCTATACCAGAAATAATAGGACAGAAAGTTATTAATAATGATCAGATTTAGGTCTATTATTCGACATGCACAATTCAGTGGCTTCCAAATTATAAATGGAGTGATAATCCGCTCACTCGCCTTACGGTCACACCTCTTGCCGACTTTTTTTTTGTTTTAGATTAATAAAATTGCAGCCAAATAGCCATATACAGTTACTTTGCTTAACATTTTACATTTACGTTTCACGTTTTTGCATATTCATTCCTTGGTTTCACTCTTTTACTGCACAGTTCTATGTGATATCGTTCACAGGCTTCGTTACACAGTTCACATATACATGTTGTGATTGGGTTGGGATAAGTTTTGGTTTAGCAGATTAGATGATAATAGCCGTGAATAGAAAGTCTAGTTACAACATGTCGCAGCTCGAAGTTTGGTGCTGTCAGTGAGCTGCTCGTCATTGCTTCGATGCCACAGAACTCCGGCCATATTTTTTCTTGTTTGTCCTCCATGATCTTCAATTGCTTTCTGGAAGCCCTTGTGTGTGGCATCATATATCGAAAAGTTTGATGTCTTCAATTAGGGATGTCTCTCTCGCTAGCAGGTACTCTAGTCTAGATAGTGTTGTCTTTGAGAGACCTAGTGCTCTTTTTAGATTAGTTAGGTTTTAGCTTTTCTAGTGTTTCTAGATTTTTTTCAGTCAGGTGGTCCCATATAACCTTCGTCCCATAGGCCAGGATTGGCCAGATTTTTGTGTTTCATGGCTGTTTCTAGACTGATTAGGTTAATGTTTCTGATGTCCTGTATTGCTATTATTGCTTGGGCTACACGTTCTGTTTTATGTTTTGTGAAGCATTTGGCTGTTGGTTGCAATGTCACCCTTAGGTATTTAAAGTCTGATGAGATTTTTATTTTTTGTCCTCTAATGGTGATTTCCGCATTCCTGGATGTTTTGTATCCTTTTCTGAAAATTAACATTTATGACTTTGTTATGTTTATGTGCAGTTTGTGTTCACTGCACCATTTGTCTATTTTCCCAATCATTTTCTACAGCTTCTGTATATCTGTTGAATCTACGGCTATGTCATCAGCGTATGCATATACATATACCTCTTCTTCATTTTCTCCAATTCGGAGTACTTCTTCAGTGGCAAGGATGTGCAGCAAAGGGCTCATTGGGTCACCATGTAAGACTCCGTTCGATTGCAGAACGAGGTTCGAAAAAGAGAGGTTGCCTGATATTGTGATTAAGTTGTATTGCCGAATTTCGCCTTAAGGTCACACCTCGTGCCGAATTGCTGTGGTCTGGTCAGTTACAATACTATACACATTCTATTTTAACATATGTAACTACGTGATTACAATTTCAGAAAACTTGGAAGATTTATTCAAGAAAACACTTCACAAATCGAGCAAGTCAATATCGCACTGGTGCACCTTTAGCCTTTATGCAATCATTTATTCGCCTCGACATTTATTGACATAGTTGTTGGATGTCCTCCTGCGGGACATCCTACAACTTCTGTCCAACCGGCACATCAGATCGTCAAAATCCCCAGCAGGTAGAACAAAAGAATGGCGCTGACTAACATTAAACTATACCTTTCACAAATCACTTACCTCACAAAAATCTTCGCTGCACAAGCTACTGCAATACAACGAGCGCCACTACTGCCAGCTAAATAAAAGATTCAAACTATGGAAGGCACTAACTACTGATAGGGATAGTTAGCAAATGAAAGATATTAATAGAGAACAAACAATGTATTTACCTTGATATCATCATATATAAATATAGCAGTTCATGACAAATTTCAAAACTCCGCCATCTCTCTCCCCACATCCACCATTGCTGGCGGCTCACCTCCAACTGTGCAACGCTACGTGCTATTCACATCCAGCTGCCGCTGCCCAGTGTGTTTTTCTGAACCAAGTTTCAGAGTGTCCATTTGTGTTGAAATCGAATCTACTGTGTCCTTTAAGTTTTCCTGAGTTTTTGCAAGTTGCGTAACCGAATCGGTAGATGCAACTGAGTCAATTTTAGCCCACAAGGTCTCATGATTTTCATGAACAATGGTTTGCAGTTCTTTTATGGCTGCTTCGTGATTCTGTAATGCATTTTCATGCTGCGAAAAAATAGGTTGAAAATGCTCACAAATTTGTGTTTTTACGTCATTACAGACTTTTTGATATTTCGATTCAATGTTATGTAACTCAGTAGTTAAATCTTCACGTGTTTGTTCAAGTGTGGTGTCTAACTTTTGAAGATTTTGTTCCATTGTGTCTAACTGTTGCTGTGTTTGTCTCTGGTGTTGTACCATTGTGTCTAACTTTTTAAGATTTTGTTCCACTGTGTCTAACTTTTTAAGATTTTGTTCCACTGTGTCTAACTTTTTAAGATTTTGTCCCATTTGTCTCTGATTTTGTTCCATTTGTTGCATTAATTGCAATAATAATGTATTAGTGTCTGGAATCTGTTTCTCTACGCTTTTCGGCAGTGCATTTGCACCGGCAACATTCACATTTTGACAAGCAGAAAATGTGTCTTGACTTATTTGAGAAAACGGTGATGACCCAAAACCTGAATCTACAGTATTTGCGAAATTGTGTCCTGTCATTTCGGATTCCTGAGGCGAGCTGTTGCCGACCGATCGATCGATAATGCTTCCCTGTTCACTACCTGTTTCACTGTCTACACCATTGTTTGCAGCCCGCTCCATTTCCCTATGCACAATTACCATATTACTACTTTGAACATCAGTTAATTCATTACTCGGTGGCGCTAACACACTGCTTTCATTTTCACTGTCACTTCTCAGTTTACTTTGGAGCCTAGTATTACGTTTTTCACACGCCATTATTGTCACAGTATTTCACACGACAACACAGAAAAACACAATTTGAAGATCAAAAATAAGAGAACACATTAACATAGCACTGAAAATAATATCTAGTTAATTGCAGCTGCGAAATACTTGGTGCAAATCTACATACATGCCACAACTGTTTTACTGTACAACAATGAAAGACTGCAACTACAAAGGAGATTTTCTCTACAATTACGCGCTAGCAATAAACAATAGCTACACTAATTACACAAACTACAAGAAAAAATCAGAAGATTCCAGTGAGGTATCCTCGGCTAAGGGTCGACATATGAAACGTCCCCTTTCAACAATTATACAGGACTGTCCTTAAACCGACACACATTAATTTTAGCGCAACGCAATCTGACTTTCATTAATCCCTAAAAAAGAATGGCCCTTACTAACATTAACCTGTACCTTTCACAAATCACTTACCTCACAAAAATCTTCGCTGCACAAGCTACTGCAATACAGCGAGCGCCACTACTGCCAGCTAAATAAAAGATTCAAACTATGGAAGGCACTAACTACTGATAGGGATAGTTAGCAAATGAAAGATATTAATAGAGAACAAACAATGTATTTACCTTGATATCATCATATATAAATATAGCAGTTCATGACAAATTTCAAAACTCCGCCATCTCTCTCCCCACATCCACCATTGCTGGCGGCTCACCTCCAACTGTGCAACGCTACGTGCTATTCACATCCAGCTGCCGCTGCCCAGTGTGTTTTTCTGAACCAAGTTTCAGAGTGTCCATTTGTGTTGAAATCGAATCTACTGTGTCCTTTAAGTTTTCCTGAGTTTTTGCAAGTTGCGTAACCGAATCGGTAGATGCAACTGAGTCAATTTTAGCCCACAAGGTCTCATGATTTTCATGAACAATGGTTTGCAGATCTTTTATGGCTGCTTCGTGATTCTGTAATGCATTTTCATGCTGCGAAAAAATAGGTTGAAAATGCTCACAAATTTGTGTTTTTACGTCATTACAGACTTTTTGATATTTCGATTCAATGTTATGTAACTCAGTAGTTAAATCTTCACGTGTTTGTTCAAGTGTGGTGTCTAACTTTTGAAGATTTTGTTCCATTGTGTCTAACTGTCTCTGTGTTTGTCTCTGGTGTTGTACCATTGTGTCTAACTTTTTAAGATTTTGTTCCACTGTGTCTAACTTTTTAAGATTTTGTTCCACTGTGTCTAACTTTTTAAGATTTTGTCCCATTTGTCTCTGATTTTGTTCCATTTGTTGCATTAATTGCAATAATAATGTATTAGTGTCTGGAATCTGTTTCTCTACGCTTTTCGGCAGTGCATTTGCACCGGCAACATTCACATTTTGACAAGCAGAAAATGTGTCTTGACTTATTTGAGAAAACGGTGATGACCCAAAACCTGAATCTACAGTATTTGCGAAATTGTGTCCTGTCATTTCGGATTCCTGAGGCGAGCTGTTGCCGACCGATCGATCGATAATGCTTCCCTGTTCACTACCTGTTTCACTGTCTACACCATTGTTTGCAGCCCGCTCCATTTCCCTATGCACAATTACCATATTACTACTTTGAACATCAGTTAATTCATTACTCGGTGGCGCTAACACACTGCTTTCATTTTCACTGTCACTTCTCAGTTTACTTTGGAGCCTAGTATTACGTTTTTCACACGCCATTATTGTCACAGTATTTCACACGACAACACAGAAAAACACAATTTGAAGATCAAAAATAAGAGAACACATTAACATAGCACTGAAAATAATATCTAGTTAATTGCAGCTGCGAAATACTTGGTGCAAATCTACATACATGCCACAACTGTTTTACTGTACAACAATGAAAGACTGCAACTACAAAGGAGATTTTCTCTACAATTACGCGCTAGCAATAAACAATAGCTACACTAATTACACAAACTACAAGAAAAAATCAGAAGATTCCAGTGAGGTATCCTCGGCTAAGGGTCGACATATGAAACGTCCCCTTTCAACAATTATACAGGACTGTGCTTAAACTGACACACAATATTTTGTTAGCGCAACGCAATCTGACTTTCAAAATTCCCTACAAAAGAATGGCCCTGACTAACATTAAACTATACCTTTCACAAATCACTTACCTCACAAAAATCTTCGCTGCTCAAGCTACTGCAATACAGCGAGCGCCACTACTGCCAGCTAAATAAAAGATTCAAACTATGGAAGGCACTAACTACTGATAGGGATAGTTAGCAAATGAAAGATATTAATAGAGAACAAACAATGTATTTACCTTGATATCATCATATATAAATATAGCAGTTCATGACAAATTTCAAAACTCCGCCATCTCTCTCCCCACATCCACCACTGCTGGCGGCTCACCTCCAACTGCGCAACGCTACGTGCTGTTCACATCCAGCTGCCGCTGCCCAACACTGCAATGGCGAGTATTACAACAATGCAAAGCAGCCACAGACTGCACACAGCACAGCCAGTGATTTTCATACAGAGGTGGCGTTACCAATAAAAAAACCTAAACAGCCTACTTACAAGGGTTATCTTGCTGATATGTAATTCCAGGATGGCTTGCCATGAAGGGCAACAAAATACGGAGGAAAATATCACAGACGTACCTCTGTTGTCTAAGATTGCCGCAATGACAGCTAAAGGGTCCCTGCTTTATAGAATGTCAACCCAGACCATCATTCTTGACTGTCGGACGGTATGGAGGTGACAGTGAGGTTTTTTATCCCACCAGTGTCCAGAGCGTCTTCATACTCGTCTTCGCTGGTTGTCGGGCTTAGTTCGAAGTGGGACTCATCACACAATTTTATTTCAGTCTATGAGATTCCCGCCGATGACGCATCTGAAGACGCCCCAGCCAACGGTGGAATAGCAAGCTGACTGTCACCCGCCATAGAGCACGACAGCCGGGAGTGTATGTCTGGGGTGCCAGTTCGTTTCATAGTGGGATTGTCATTCACGGCAGATTCCCAATACCGCGGTACATCGACGATGTTCTACGCCCCGTTTTGTTGCTCTTCGTGGCAAGATATCCTGGGCGTACATTTCAGCAAGATATTGCCCACCTGCACATGGCGAGTTTCTTCTGCTCGTCTTCGTGCTTGTCAAACCGTACCTTGGCCATCGAAACTGCCAGGTCCTTCCCAATTGGGAACGTTTGGGCAGATGTGTAGGACCCTCCAATCATCTCGGGATTTTGTCGGTCTAACGCACGCATTCGACAGAGGTTGTACGATATCCCTCCTGCGGGCATCTAATAACTCCATCAATCAATGCCAAGCTTACACTCCTGGTTGGTCCATCACTGGCTCTTGCATAAGGGCCAGAGGTGGATCAACTTGTTACTAACTTCCTCAATTTGTGAAACTCTTTCTCTCGAAGAAATTATCCAGTTGTCCTGAAATTGTAACCATTAGTTTTTCTGTATATGTACAATACATCTACCTACTTCTGTCCAGGCTTTTTCTTTTTCTTTTTGTTTCTGTTAAAGTTTAATTTATTGCAGTTACAGTAAACAGTCGTCAATCCAAATCTGACATTCCGTTTTTCACATGCCAGTGAGAGTAATTAGTCAGGAATAACTAAATCCTGCTTTATGGGAATCTTCTCAGTAAGAAGTTTAGAACAGATCCCTACACTAATAGTCTTGTTGCGTTCTCATCTGCCTAAGATCAGTTTGAGCATGCAACTGGAACAAAACAATAATGAAGATAATAATGGAATGACAGATACAAAGAAACAGTTGTGATAAAACGAAATAATTAAATTAATTAATCAGAATAAGTTACGAAATATGCCTCATTGCAGTGAATGAAATATTCAGAAACTTTGGGGTTCTATTTGGAGTTGAACTTATATGTTAACGTAAAATATTAGAAAATTTACTACATTTCTTAAATTTACGACAATATAGAAAACTTATGCTCTAATATTTCGTATTTACTAAAAAAGAATTTTATCTGTATTGTTAATGCATTGTGCTTTTGACTGACGTTTACCTCTTCTTTACTGTGCGATAACTATTAATGTTATATGGTGTGTGGAGAGTATACTTTGAAACAGAATTATTATCAGAGACTATCCCACCCAAATGGTAGCATTGCGGTGTCCACCCCCTTTGTCTTTTTCATTTTTGCATTTTTTTGTTGTTGAACATGTTCAACAGACCGTTGTGCCACAAATGACATATACAGGGCTATTACAAATGATTGAAGCGATTTCATAAATTCACTGTAGCTCCATTCATTGACATATGGTCACGAGATACTACAGATACGTAGGAAAACTCATGAAGCCGCACTTCAGGTTTCTGCCGCCAGAGCGCTCGAGAGCGCAGTGAGACAAAATGGCGACAGGAGCCGAGAAAGCGTATGTCGTGCTTGAAATGTACTCACATCAGTCAGTCATAACAGTGCAACGACACTTCAGGACGAAGTTCAACAAAGATCCACCAACTGCTAACTCCATTCGGCGATGGTATGCGCGGTTTAAAGCTTCTGGATGCCTCTGTAAGGGGAAATCAACGGGTCGGCCAGCAGTGAGCGAAGAAACGGTTGAACGCGTGCGGGCAAGTTTCACGCTTAGCCCGCGGAAGTCAACGAATAAAGCAAGCAGGGAGCTAAACGTACCACAGCCGACGGTTTGGAAAATCTTACGGAAAAGGCTAAAGCAGAAGCCTTACCTTTTATAATTGCTACAAGCCCTGACACCCGATGACAAAGTCAAACGCTTTGAATTTTCGGCGCGGTTGCAACAGCTCATGGAAGAGGATGCGTTCAGTGCGAAGCTTGTTTTCAGTGATGAAGCAACATTTTTTCTTAATGGTGAACAGACACAATGTGCGAATCTGGGCGGTAGAGAATCCTCATGCATTCGTGCAGCAAATTCGCAATTCACCAAAAGTAAACGTGTTTTGTGCAATCTCACGGTTTAAAGTTTACGGCCCCTTTTTCTTCTCCGAAAAAAACGTTACAGGACACGTGTATCTGGACATGCTGGAAAATTGGCTCATGCCACAACTGGAGACCGACAGCGTCGACTTCATCTTTCAACAGGATGGTGCTCTACCGCACTTCCATCATGATGTTCGGCATTTCTTAAACAGGAGATTGGAAAACCGATGGATCGGTCGTGGTGGAGATCATGATCAGCAATTCATGTCATGGCCTCCACGCTCTCCCGACTTAACCCCATGCGATTTCTTTCTGTGGGGTTATGTGAAAGATTCAGTGTTTAAACCTCCTCTACCAAGAAACGTGCCAGAACTGCGAGCTCGCATCAACGATGCTTTCGAACTCATTGATGGGGACATGCTGCGCCGAGTGTGGGAGGAACTTGATTATCGGCTTGATGTCTGCTGAATCACTAAAGGGGCACATATCGAACATTTGTGAATGCCTAAAAGAACTTTTTGAGTTTTTGTATGTGTGTGCAAAGCATTGTGAAAATATCTCAAATAATAAAGTTATGGTAGAGCTGTGAAATCGCTTCAATCATTTGTAATAACCCTGTATAATTCACAAAGTAAATATGAGCTAAAATATTGGTTAAAACATGAATTACCCCAACTGTACTCATTAATATGACATAGGTACATTTTTATCGTTCGTAGCCGACCACAAATAAAAAAGAATAATACACACCAAAATTATGTAGTAGCTGCTGAAAGGTCTCGGTCAAAACAAGTACAAAAAAAAAAAAAAAAAAAAAAAAAACGTATATTTGTGGGATATAGGTGGACTGGACAGACTTGCGTATTAGGTTAGCCTGCACACTGATCGTGTCTTCCGCCTTTTCTACATTTACATGATTTCTCTGCACTTCAAACGTAAGTGTCTTCCAGACGGTTTTTCGAACCACTTCCAGACTATTTCTCTACTGATCCACTCTCTTATTGTGCTTGTGAAAAACGAACATTCAACCATTTCTCTGCGAGCTCTGATTTCTCTTATTTTATTATGATGATATGTTTACATTCAAAGGGGAAAGTTGGTGACTGAAAATTTTTGAAAAGGGGATCCCAACGTAAAGGAAAATGCCTTTGTTTCAACGACTGCCACCCCAGCTCATCTTTCCTTCTTTATCTTTCTTTATCTTTCTTTTTTGTTTTCCTTTTGCGCCTTCAAGTCTCCTAATAACAGAAATACTTCTCCTGTAGTTCTACTGATCATTACACCAACTACCCTTTCGTTTGTCCCGATGCATGTCGCTCCAGACCTGTCCGCTGTCAACACGGCGAACGAGCAGCGCCGAAAGACCGCGGTTTCCAACAAAGCAGTCCTCTGCTACTTATCGCGGAGCGATCATCATAGGGGCGTGGCTTGTCAGACATGCGTTAGTTTGAAAAAGGTGTAAGTGTTTAGATGAGCAAGAACTGCTTTGCATTGAAACTGATAATCAGCCTCTGATGCTTGCAAGTTATGTGAAATGCATAATTCCAATTACTTCAAGAAACAATTTGGAAAACGCTAAGGAACTCGTAAAGTTGAATGGAAATACTTACAAACCTTGATAAATTCAGAGCAATGGAAAGAAAAGGGCGTGCATGTCTCGAACTTGTATTTCGCATAGTGAGTGTTGACTGGTAAGGACTGTGAACCAAACGGAACATGTCTTAGCCTTTTGTATATAGCTTCCACCTGCGCTAGAGGGATGTTTCCTCGATTTTGTGTTCACCAAATTGATGAGCGTAAGTGGTAGACTGAATGCCAAACTAAATTCAGATTCTCATTTCTACATAACACCATAGTGGTATACAAGGTTATGTTGCACAGCAATCAGCAGAACAGCAACCTACACTCATCAGCACCTGGAACCTAAAAGCTCTCAAAGAACTGCTTATAATTAATGTTTCGTAGTGGTAACTCTACAAGTGATTGTCTCGTCATATGAATATATATGAGTGGTGAAGTGAGTTCACATGAACAACAGTATGGCTACGATGCAACGTAGGATACTCAGAACAATAAATAAGAGACAACAAATTCTTATCTTTGAAATAAACCCGGAAGAATTAAAGCAATATAAATTAGTATTGTCTCCCATTTAATCAAACTTACAAACCAGAATAGACGCCAAAACATACAAGAACCATTTTCACGACAAACAAGACTGCTTTAAAATCTTGAAAGGTAATATTTAATTAGGATTCACTGGGTTAATTCACAAATACACACTGTTTGTTCACAACAATGAACGGTCACGTAATAATTTATTAGGTAGTGTAGAATCAATTCGTGAAATTTAATACTTTAATTGAATGTTAAGATTTCAGGCTTGCAGCCGGTCATCGTTTAACACATGTTTTACTATTGTGATACAATTGCTCTGTTCAAAGATAGCTTTCCCCAACGCAAAGATCGAGTAATGGTCGCGTCTCATGATTCTTCAGGAAGTAAAAATCTACTTTATAACCTCGAGTTTCCAACTAGATGAAGAGAAAATATAATTTATGGTGCTGTAACCAGCTTCCGTTCAACTGAGCAGAGCAGACTATGAGTACCCATTTCATGGCGCGCAAGCACATCGCCTCACGGCTACACTCAGAACAATCGCAGTTAAGTATCCCTACTACAACCTCGTCGCTCTCAGACAGTTTCGGGACGGCAGATAAACTGAAATAGTTTGACCCAATTATTTAGTCGTCGTAAAATCTGCGGGAATGCGGATATCCACCAGACGAAGGTAACTTTCCTCTCAACAGCAGAAACGACAGAATACTCCAGCAGCAGTCCAAAATCCGAGCCAGAATGCTCAAACCACATGGTCTGACACCTGCGGAAGAGTCCTACTGGTCGAAAACAAAGACTGGCTATCGACGACTTAAAATCGCTGAAATCACTATGCAAAAATTTACAACAATGCCTATATCGACTAACAGAAAATGAGTGTAGTGGAGATAAATCCTGTGACCAATTACAAACAAGAAGTAATAGGACGGAAAAAAATGCAGAATGAAAGAGCCCATTCAAACGTGAAACACCCAGCGGGATGATAATTATTGTTGCTGCACGCAGAATCTTTTTCGATAAACATATAATTTTACGTCTTTCTGTGGTGGTTTCAAATGTAGATAGCTACCAATCAACAAAGAGTTTTAACTGCTTTGTACCACTCACTAAGTATTTTCTCACTATTTTAATGAGATAAATTGATGCAGTTATCAGTAATTTGAAATGATCTGTGCCAATTTATTATTTTCTACCGGTTTCGGTGATCGACCCTATGCGTTAGATGAAAATGCATTTCAACTTTCCATTAGGTAAATGGACAGTTACATGAATGACTCCGACGATTTTTGGTTAATGTAATGGGAATCTGAACTTCACTTCCACCTAATGCACAGCTTTTTCCACCCTATGAAGATGGCCGCCACGACAGAAACATGTGAAAAATGAATCATGAATTGCTACAGGTAGGGGAAAGCATGTTATTTTTCAAATTTACACATCATTTAAAAATGAATTTTAGTGTATGTACGTTTGCATCGTAGTATCGTAAGGAAGTGATTTATTGAGTGTGGGAAAACTGGTATGAAGAGGATCACAACGTTGGGGTGGTGGTGCTACAAAAGAATGCTGAAAATATGGTGGACTGGGAAGGAGTGAGGAGGTTCTGCAGAAAATCAGCGAGGAGAGAAAAGTATGAAAGTAAGCCTATGGAAAACAGTGACAGTAAGAAGGGACAGGATAATAAGACAAGTATTATAACATCAACGGATAACTCTACGGAACTGTAGAGGTTAAAAACTGTAGCGCAAAACTGAGATTTTAATATGTGCAACTAGTGCAACAAATTATAATACTAAGGATGTTAGGTACAAGTACTACATTGAGATGTAGAAGTTAACAAAAGCGAGAGATCCGTTGGGGGTCGCATGAAACCAGATTGCTCCTAACCCAAATGAGTGTTTGCTGGTAATATACATTTGCCTAAACATCGTAACGTCTGTTACTGCAAAGTTGCATTGATCAGTTTAGCAGCAATGAATTCATCTTATCTGATTATTATGTGTGACCTTTTTAAAGCATAGTTCTACATCTCGTAAATGTAATATTTTGCATTATGTCATTGTCTTCATCTAGTCCGCTATTATTAAATAAATAAATAATTACCAGCCACGTTCACAAATGGAAGTGTGATTACAACTTGTGGCTCTTCTGCAGACGCAGGGTGTTCTGAAGCACTGGACTTTCTTATCCAACGTAGACTGATGCCTTACCTTGGGCCAGTACCCGACAGCCTGACCGACCACGTGATCTGCTTTTGACAGTTGTGTGTTTCGGGCTCACTGACCACCCCTTCGCTTGCTGTCTCCGATGTCTGCCCTAACGGCTGCCGATCAAACGGACGTGGGGGTAACTTCATATAGTATCAACTTCCTCCTTTCCCGTTGCAGTAGCAATTGATGTGAGAGAAGAAAGATTGATTTTAAATCTCCGAGTCAGCTAGAATCTCTCTAATCGTACCTGCAAGGTGTTAATGTGAATCACCCCGTGGTGCACAGCTGCTCTCTTGTAACGTTGTCACTGTAGTTACACGAACGTCTCCGTGACGCATTTGCGCGTGACAAACGAACCTGTGACTAGAAACACTGTTCGTCTGTGAATTTTCTTTGTTTTCTCTTCTTGTCCCACAGTGTAGAGCAATACTCAGGTAAAGGACGATTATGAGAGTTAGATTATTTGTGGGAAGTCTACACTCCCCGCGCATTCTTCCACTGAAACTCAGTCTGGCATTTGTGTTTCCCACGATACCGTTAATATCGTCGTTTCACTTCAGGTCGCTCCGTAATAAGTGACTCATATGTTCTATGTATGAGGTTGCTGCCAGTGATTGCTCGGTAACTCTGTGTTTACAATGTAACGGTTTTCCTGCTTTTTTATGTGCACGCGAAGAAGATCACTTCTGTTTGTCCTTACTCGACACTTGGTGATTTCGATATCCGATATACCTCGAATCTCCACTAAACTATGTCACATAAAATCGAGAGTCCCTTGACAGTTACATGGAGATCAGGGTCTTCAGCCAACACTTGACACTACGACCACAGCATATGCGGTACTCCAGTAGGAGCTGCATGTGATTGTTTCCTTACTCAGAAGATGGTGATAATATCTATAAAAACGTGGAAAGTTCTATTAAATGTCAGAACTCTACAAATAACCAATTTCCGGAGTCCTCCAGCATTCACAAATGTTAAATGATATGGAAATCGTAACAGTGACGTACATCGCCAGGTTGCGGCTTTAATCTCTACGACAGGGCAGAAGACGCTTCATTTATTAATTTTCGAGATGTTAGGCGCCAACGCATTACGATATTAGTGGAAGACCTTTCGTTTTTATTGCTCTTAACTAATAAGTTCTTACGTGACTACGTCTGCAGAAATTGAAGCATCTGAAGTCCTGAAAGAAATATCAGTTCACTTTCCATGTACGTATAGACAAGTGACAGGCAATAATCATTCAATAAGCTATGCGACCATCTTTAACTGCAAATAGGAAATATTACGTACGAAGGTACAGTAAAATGTAGGCGCATATTGTGCTGCAGTTCACATTTATTTGTTACTCCTTTGTAAGTTATTCTTCAAAAGTTTTGACCTACTTACTTCGGGGTTTACTTCAACAATTTCCCGCATGCGCTCCATCAAATCATCATTGGGTTCTCATAAGTTGTCATGATGTTGTCATCTCTAGAAACGATGGGTAATAAGCGGAATAGTAATCGAAGAGAAGAAACGATTCTAGTAATATGCAATATAGACACATTAAGAAAAGTGTTGCGTCACGTCGTTACTTCGTGCAGGTGTGTTCTTACTGTGATTTTTTGCTCTACAGGTGAGAAGATTGTCCCTACGTTGTCAACGTAACCACAGTAACCTTGAGCTCAATCTACGGCTAGAACGCCGCACCCGAATCGACTGCAGAGCTTCAGTTGAAAGTAAAGGAACAGAGACTCATTAGAGACGCATGTGGAACAGTAGAGTGAACATCAATCACGCAGCGAAGAACAATTGCGACCAAAGATTGAGTCCCCATTATCACTTTGCTAGTGCAAGGCATGTCAAACAGGGAAGTTGCTCGACGTATGAAAAGAAGACACATTGAATTCTTACAAGGGGTCGAACTCTCTGCCACGTACTTCACAGTGGGGCGGACTTGGTTTCAGTTCCAATTGGCAGGTATTGAGGACTTACACCGATCAGGATGTACGCGTTCGATAGGTGCACAGGACTATCGACGTCTGCTTTTAATTCGAGGAAATTGGGCTGAGTGCTTCGGAAATGAATTCGGAGTTGGAAGAGGCTACAGGACATCGTGTATCACATCAGACTGTTACCAGACGACTGCATAATGCGAGTCTCCATTCCCGTTAATCCTGGTGAACATCATGTCGTACTCCACGACACATGCAGAATAGGCTGCCCAACATTGGCGGTGAGTGTTGTTTACGGACGAAACTCGGATCTGTGCGTATCTTGATAATCGCAGACAAGTACTCTGTGGATAACCCAGCGATCTCGAATGCCCCCAACACAGTGTTCCAGAGGAATAACAAGGTGGTGGTGATGTTCTTTGACGGCATTATATATGACCACAGAACGCCTCTCGTAGCTATTGAGAGCGATCTCACTGATTTACAGTATAGGGGCGAGATTCTGCACCCAACAGTGAGACCCTACCGCCAAAAGTTTGGTGAAAATTTCGTCTTGGCAGGTGATAACTCGCCTACGCATAGGGAACACGTTCCCCCAGCATGCTACCAATGTCAGAATGGTGTGGCCTACCTGTTTCGCGGGCGTGTACCCAAACGAACATGTGTGGGATTGACTGAAACGAGCTGTTTCTGGACGTCGAAAACGGCGACTTACTCTGCGCTACTTAAGAAGAGTCACCATTGCAAAAAGGTCAAAATGTGGACCAGTGTTGATTTGATAATCTCATGGATGGTATTCCAGGACTGATTGAAGCCTGCCTCCGAGCAAGAAGACCTTCCACCACGTGCTGATTTTGTTGAGGAGTTCTGTGGAAAATTCCCCGTAGGAAACCAACCATTTTGTCGTTACACAAATTATGCATGTCGCAGGTGAGTAAAAAGGAATTCCTCAGAGCAAATTTTTTGTTTTCTGGGCCATGAATTTAGAAACAAAGAGAGTCGCAAAATTTTCCTTGATGTGTGTAGAAAGTTGTAACTAAATGTAGGAGTATCTCTGGCGGCACACTATGGGCATACAGAATAATTTAATTAGTTTTGCGTTTGCTTTATAGAACTTGGGGCGAGAGCAAACATTAATATAAATACGCGAAAGTGAAATGGCAGAGAGCGTGGATCTGGAAGTGGTAAGGCGACTATAGAAAAAAAGAAAGATTTAATGATTTTATTTTGCTTCAGTTGCACTAAGTATTAAAAAAAACATAAAAAATTAGGTTATGAAAATTTACAGTAACTGAATGAGCAAAGAAGAATTTAAACGGGAAACTCTCTCGAATACTCTCTGGAGTACGATATTTAAATATTCTACCCCATCTCCAGTGTTGACAGATCTGAAATTTTAAATCTCATAAAGATTTTAAAAAACCCAAAAACTTATGCATCTCACACACACGATAAAAATAACAGATTTAAGAAGAATAAATAAGGAACTGAAAATGAGTACATTAGCTAACTCGAGATGACCGGCTTGAGCTCAGCCCATGCAACACACTATTGGATGACTCACCTCACGCTTTAACACAAAGCAGATAAAAATGCAAAATGTATAGCAAAACAAATTTCAAGCAACACATGGGTCTTTTATCTTGGGAAAGTGAACTTAAAACGAGAGAAACTGTGCCTATGTGACACATGGGCGTTTAAAGGTTTTATAACAGCATTAACGCTGTACAAGATCAGTACACTTAAAATTATACAAGAGTCAACATTTGCGTTACACTGAGATCGCATGCAATGTGTAGTGCATACCGTAGCTGGAGAAAAGATATCCGTACGTAATATAAAAATGTATGTAGATAGTACACATGTGTGAATGTGTGTCCTACACCTTCTCCGAAACCACTGTATCAATTTCAACCAAACTTGGTATACATATCACTTACTGTCTGAGAAGTATTTCTCTGGAGGTAAGAACCATCTACCTTTGAAACTGATGGGGTGGAGTGGAAAACAAGTGTAGGCTACGACTTGCCGGTAGCCAGATTTTATTCATGCAGTATCCGAGAATGAGCGCACACAGTAACTTGCAACAGACTCTACATATAATTTCAAGCCTTTATTATAATTTTTATGACTTACAACCTCCACAAAGTGAAGAAAGGAAAAATGTTGAGCGCTTTCGGTGTAGCAAAATTGCTTGAAGTTTTATTACTTCTTTACTACTGATTCCATTCGCGACACATTTACATATACCACTAAACGCACTTGCAAAAGAATATCGTTGTACGATACGTAGTTCAGTATATACTATGTCATGAACACTGACATGCTCGAAAAACTACCGCATTATTAATGTCGTTTAGATTTACTATCACTAACCGGCTGAACCGATTTCAGTGCAGTTTGGTAAGAAGATAGTTTGTGCCCTTTGGAAGAACCTGGGTTACCTTAGGAAGAGTTTTGTACAGGACACATATTGATTTGGAAAATATTACGCGAATTAGGAAAAAAGTATTTACTCTTTGGCTTTTGAACTTCATCATATTTGTGATAATGCTTTTATTCTAGGCTGACTCTCACACAGAAGATAACAGCAAACAGCACTTTTTATAATGCTGTTTATTTATTTAAATAGCGGCGTTACCGGTTTCGAACCGACAGATTCATCTTCAGACGTCTTCTTGACATTAAGATATATTTTGCATTAGTTTTCGCTCTTTGCTCTCCCATATGATGAAATTTTGTTGGGCTGGTGGTATCCCACAACCAAAACAAGATGTGAGACAAGTAACTGTGCCGCGCAACGATTTTAAATGATGTACACGAATTATTAGAGTGAAGATGTTTTGGTTACTGCCGGCCGGAGTGGCCGTGCGGTTCTAGGTGCTACAGTCTGGAACCGTGAGACCGCTACTGTCGTAGGATCGAATCCTGCATCGGGCATGTGGGCATGGATGTATGTGTTGTCCTTAGGTTAGTTAGGTTTAAGTAGTTCTAAGTTCTAGGGGACTGATGGTCTCAGAAGTTGAGCCCATAGTGCTCAGAGCCATGTGAACCATTTTTTTCCTTTTTTTCCGTTACTAGCGTTGTAAGACCCTCGACGTTCCAGGGCTGACTGCTTGTTTTCATGGTACAGTCTTCACTGCTACATGAACACAAGCAGTCAGCACTGGTACGTAATGGTGAGGGATTAACAACTAAAGTAACCAAAGCATCTTCAAATCATCTTCACTTTCATAATTTACTTACATCATGTAAAATCGTTGTGAGGCATAATTACAGTTGAATAGATCTTGGTCCACATCCTGTTTCGATTGTAGGGTACCACTAGCCCAAGGAAAATTTTGACAACTGGGAAAGCAAAAAGTAAAACCTAATGTAAAATGCATCGTAAAGTGCAGAATCCGTCCGATGATGAAACTGTTGGTAAAATAGTAACGACGCTATTTATGTAAATAAACAGCACTATAAAAAGTGTCTGGTCTCTGTTATCTTCTCTGTAAGGCTTAGTATTGCAGTTTTCGGCAAAATAACATAAGCGCTTTTATTGGTAGACATGTGTTACGAGATACGTTTCAAAGTAATGAGTACAATGCTTATACAATCTTCAGGGTTTTTAATACTCCCACATTACTCCAGTAGCACGATGCGTAGATGCGCGGCGGGCGGATTTAGGTGTGCGGTTTGATGCGCTGCAATCATGGACCGTGCGGCTGGTCCCGGGGGAGGTTCGAGTCCTCCCTCTGGCATGGGTGTGTGTGTTTGTCCTTAGGATAATTTACGTTAAGTAGTGTGTAAGCTTAGGGACTGATGACCTTAGCAGTTAAGTTCCATAGGATTTCACACACATTTGAACTTTTTTTTTTTTTTAGATGTGCGCACCTGCCCTTGCTCTTCTGTATCCTCTGCTCGGCTGTGACGCATCGCATGCCGACGCACCATGGCATGGGACAGCCCGGGAGGCGGTAGAACAGGGAGCACACCACGAGGTACGCTTACCCAAACAGGCAGACACTTGAAGGACCTGATGTTATTGCACTGACAGTAGATTACTTCCTCACCATCACTCATCGTAATAAAATTACTGATACGCAAGCACACCTGTGATAACAGCTATGTCAGTGGTTCCCAAACTTTCTTACCATGAGTGCAGTTGGATATTAGGTAGTACCCCAACTTCCCCCCCCCCCCTTCCATCTGTTGCCCCTGACTCCACACCCCAGCCACATTATCGTCAAATTTGGCACGTAACTGTATAATGGAAGACTATTTTCGAACACTTCTATTTTTAAAATGATGAAAGGTAATGATATTTCGCTTGCGTGTGTATGTGTTCGCGCGCGCGCGTGTGTGTGTGTGTGTGTGTGTGTGTGTGTGTGTGTGTGTGTGTGTGTGCGTGTGTAGGGGGCGGTGGGGTACGTATTTCAATGACTAGCGAAGGAATTCTTAGGGCATCCCAAGTGCTACCCACAACTAACTATCCACAGTAAGGGTAGACACTTGTCACGAAATTTATTCCAGTGCATTATGCCTCTCCATTGCGGCACTTGCTTCACCTTCATACTGCTACCCAGTCTAAAATCGACCAAGATGAAATGCCTGCACTGTACTTACTGTGCGTAAATAACTTGATTGCTGCACTCCTTACCTTTAAACTGGCAGAAACTGGAAGACTTCAGGATGTTAATGTTTTGTATTTGTCCTCAGCCAGTAATAGTAATATATATAATTCTAAGAACAATAATACTGTGTACAGCTCTATAGCCACCCTTTTGTAGTTACTGCTGTGTCATGCTGTCAATTAATCCTTTTTTCTGTCTCGAAGCGAGTTACGAAGCAATTTCTGGACTACTACAGCTACTATATACAAGAATTTTCTTGAGATATTTAGCATTTGTTACGTATATGTCTCACTTTTATCATCGGCGATTTATGGGACAAATCACAATACGTGTGTGTAGTGGGTGGACTAAGTGAGGAACTTGTAATCTCCACTGCAAAAAGTAATTATTGAGAACTTATATAATCAGTATTAGAGTATTTTATTAGAGTGTTACAAAATTGAGATGATAGTAATGATCCTTAGAAAATAATTTAATTTCACGACTGAAACAGAAGTTTTTTGCTTCCGTGGTGATACACGTCCTCTAAGTGTTTATTAAAAGAACACATATTCCGTTGTAGGCTGTACTGTGTTTTATTAAAATATTGATATTACCTAATTCTGGAGGTGAGCCATTATCAAGCACATTTGCTATGCTACGTACTATATATCGTCTTCATTGTGTAATGAGCACGACATGTAGCACATGAGATAGCATATGTGGTTGATAATGGCTTGCTGCCGAAATTAGATAGTAGTACGAGTTCAATTGAGTACGATACAGCCTACGATGAAAAATGTATTCGTTTGTGAAAAAGAATCGAATAGTTTAGTTTTTACCCCCCCCCCTCCCCCCAAAAAATTTCGTTTTACCCCTGAGGGGGTAGTTACCCCCAGACCGGAAACCAATGAGGTAGGTAGTAATTAAGCGTATTGTATAGATGTGCAAAGAGATGGATACTATCCTTGCATTGCACGAAAAGTATGCACAATACAGAGACGGTTACTACCCAAATAAGAACGTTCACTCATTTCAGATGAATTTGGTGCTTGTGTTCAACAGACATCTCAAAACCAAGTAGGTGGATGATGGCCTACCGTAAGACCCCTATTTCATCCCACAGTTCAGAGGGTGGTTGTCCACTGAGTGCGTTCCATATAAAAAGCGTCTCTGTCTGCCAGAAATCTTCCTTCCTTTACATAAGCTCAGCTGTGGTAGAGGTAGGCTAGTGTATGCAGTAAGCTTTTAAAAAACTGTAAAGTGTGAGGGCGTTTACAATATGTTTGCATCTGATAGGGCCATTCCCTAAAAGTTGTATGCCGATCACAAAACTGTTCTCTCGTATTGCACACTTGTAACACATACAATGTCTGACGTTGGTAATACATTACTGTTACTTATGGTCACCATGTGGCAACAGATCCACACTGATTCTCCCTGTTATAAAACCAGAACTGTAAAGCCTACCGTTCACTCACATACATTAAAGTCCCTTTTACAACTGAAATGCATATCAGAAACAGGAAACTTGCATTTGTTGTTGTAATAGGATAGTTATTACTATCATATACAGCGCCATATTCGAGCCTGAGATGCCAATGAAAACTACTCTCAACTCGTATCAGTATGTCAGATACAATTTGACTGCCGCTTGCTACAAAGATTCTGGCTATATAAACTGCATTTTAATGGTCTTTCTGCTACTACAATAGAGTATGACTCTAAGGAAGGTATCTAGAAAGCTTGTGACGTAATTGTACAATATCATGAGAGACGTCGCAATCGTGCACTTAAAAAATTTATATCAGTGTTACAGCTGGTGCAATTTGGAACTGGAACTGCTGAAATAAATAGTTTTTTTACATGTGTAGTGCTATTAGAAGTGGAATTTGTTTTCATTGTTCCTAATCAATAATGACTGCTCCTGCGGGTTTCCTCGCGAATGCTGCCGAATCTTCCGTGTTAAGCAAAAGATATTCGTTTGTTGGAAGCCAGCCGTGCTTTTAAGCTCCCCGGTCCAATATAGACAGAGTTTTTTAGAACCAAACAACAATAGCATTTGCTTTGTGAATATATGTGATATTAGCTTATATAGTTACAAACGGTTTTCTTTTTGTTTAGGGCTTTTATTTAGTCATCGGAGAAAACTAACAGTTGACGAAAGACTACTTTGTATTTTTTGTCCTTTTTAATCTCATCATTTAAATATAAATTTAAGCAGGTTATTCTTTCAACCCGAGATGTATTGGACGTTTCCATATTAACTGTAATCCGGTTAGGTCTTTGAGTGAGTCGCTGTTACTCTGTGTCAAGATAATTCTTGGGTTCGTTTTCTGCAACGCGAGGTTGGTTCAAGCGAGTTTATCTTATTCTAGCATGTTAACTGTATCCTGCTCCTTCCAACAATGAATGATTAGTAGTGAGTAGTAGCTATGTCCTTTGTTGGGAACTGTTCTTCAATGTACCAATGCAAACTGTACTGGTATCTATGAACGATCAGTTCCTGGTGGTTATTCTCTCCTTGAAATTTGTTCACAGCCTCGGTCATGTGTTTATGTCGGTTATTTGGAAAGATCCTTTACTTGTGATTCTCATTCACTAGTGACATACACTGAGGTGGAAAAACTTATTGGATACCTGCTGTTACCGTGCCGAACCTCCTACTGCCCGGCGCAGTACAGCAGTTCGACGTCGCATCGACTCAATAAGTGGTTGGAAGTGCCCTGCAGAAATATTCAGCCTTCTGCCTCTATAACCGTCCATAATTGCGAAAGTGTTGACGGTACAGGGTGTCGTGCACGATCTGACTTCTCGATCGCATCCCATAAATGTTCGATGGGATTCACGTTTGGCAATCTGGGTGGCGAAATCATTCTCTCGTATTGTCCAGAATGTTCTTCAAACCAATCGCGAACAATTGTGGCCCGGTGGCAGTGTAACACTACCGGCCGTTACAAAATTGGCAATCGCCGATAATGTCAACCTTCTGTGAAGGCTTTTTCTTGACCGTGGCTGTATCTAATGTCATGGAATCTGACTTTCATTTCGTAATCGTGAAGTAAGTAAAACAGT
This sequence comes from Schistocerca serialis cubense, assembly GCF_023864345.2. NCBI lineage: Eukaryota > Metazoa > Arthropoda > Insecta > Orthoptera > Acrididae > Schistocerca > Schistocerca serialis. The sequence continues at coordinate 69,025,992 of NC_064644.1, forward strand.
AACATCAGAATAGCGAACAGGTTTTGAACTGAGGTTCTACTAATAGGAGAGTAAACTGTGATTATATATACATGCGGTCTCCAGCCTAATAAGGCAATGCGGGATGAAGTTTAACTACAAAACGGAAAAAAAACTTCACCTAAGAAAACTAAACTCACTTGATATCCTAACTAACCTCTTCTAATACAGATACACTCAATATTATACAGTAACGCGTCGTAGCGAACAACACAACAGCTTAATATCGGCAAAAATTAATACGCAGTATAATTAACAAATGTAGGGTATATGGAACTACTAACAAAGTCTGACTGGCAATAGCATGAACTTCTATTATTTTTATTAACTATCACAGAAAAGATCATGATTTTGAAACGGTACTGATTACTATGTGCTTTAGAAATTTGCACATGAAGTTACACTATGCAAATGGGCAGTACAGTTATTATTTGTAAGAAAAGTTTTGATGCTGAATAAATGATTGTACTGGTAGCTGCACTTGCTCCGAAACATCCTTTATTTTCATATATCAAATAAGTTAAGAACCTTATTGGCTCCTTTAAACTGGTATGGTTTGAAGAACCATCGTCAATTGCAAATGATAACACAAAAAATTAAGAAAATGGCTAATACCTTTGATAACAACTTTAAGTATAATGAGTAATGCAAAATTAGTCCAACAGTTAACAAGAGGACCTCGTAACTAGTCTCTCATTGGACTCCGAGACAAATTGACTTTACAAAATGACTACCAAACTTGAAAAACCACTTCAAAACAACATATACAAACAAACAAACAATTAGAAGTCTACAAAGCTGTTCTAACTGAAATAATACTTCTGACTTTCTATAACTTATGCCTATGTACAGTTATAAGCACTTCATATTTTTGTGATTGGTTATTTTCATGGCACTTTCTTATTTAAGGTAATGCTTTCTTTCTAAAACAATCTTTAGGAAACTTTAAGAGATGTACTACTGTACAGAAAACTAACCAAACTTCATAATCAACAAAGTTAATGACACTGCAAAATGCTTAGCTGCCGAAATTGTCAGTTTAATAAAAAATATGATACTCGGAATTATTTCCTTGGAAAGGACCCTGTCTAGGAATGTGACTGGGGAAAATCATGGGTGTCCACATGTAAGTTATGAGTTCCACGATAAGTTGTTATTCAATACATTACACCGGCTGCATTGGATGTACATATTTAGTTCAAACTTCTGCTGAAAGTGGTGGCACTTGTGGAAAATGACAGTGGCTACAAATTTGGTGGTAAAGCAACCATGGTTCTTGAGGGTAGCCACGTCCTTATGTAACTCTTCGTGGCGTCGTAAATTTAACCAGATGGTACCATGGTCGACAGGCAACATTACATCTCTTCCGACGCTAATTTAGTTGGCCTCAATCTCTTCTTGCCTCAATTTATACATCAAAATTAACCACATTACACGACCAAGGCCGCCGCTGATAAATCAGTATCACAGTTAGAACTTGAAAATGCCACTCGCCACAAAGAAATCCAGTACATTGCGATCTAGGTCCTCCTTTTCCATTCCCGCCAAACAACTTCGGTAATGGCGGGGCTTTACTACAGGTTTAACATTTAGCTTCCATACTTATGGAGCAGTAAAATTTTTAAAAATTATTACATTCACATACTAGTACATATAAAACCAGAAGTACAGTTACAATCTTCAAAAGCCAAAATAATTAACATAATTATTAGATATTTGCACAACCTAAGTTCTTGACTATACCGATACACCGGTGTACAACGTCAGCAGAGAACTTATACGGGTTAGTCTATACATAAATCTATCAGTTATTGGTGTTACACCAGGACATCTTCGTTTCGGAACATGAAGTCCACGAATGGCTGCAAATGGTCTGCAAGTAGTCATACGTAACCAGGACGCAGTCCATTCCATGGAATCTCAGCCCAGACCATTATGGAGCCTCCACGGACTTGCAAAGTGCCTTGTTGACAGCTTGGGTCGATGGGGTCTGTCTCTGCCTCACTCGAAGCCTAACCTCGGCCTTTACCAACTGAAATCTGGACTCATCTAACCAGGTCACGGTTTTCCAGTCGTTTGGGGTCCAACGATATGAGCACGCGCACAGGAGACGCGCTGCGGACGATGTCGTGATGTTACCAACGTCACTCGCTTCAGTCGTCTCCTGTCGTAGCACATAAACGCCAAATTTCACCTCACTTTCCCGATGGATGCGTTCGTCGTACGTCCCGCATTGATTTCTGCAGTTATTTTACGCAGCATTACTTGTCTGCTAGTACTGACGACTCTACTCATACGCCGCTGCTCTCGGTCGTTAAGTGAAGGCCGTCGGCCACTGTGTTGTCGTGGTGGGAAGTAATGCTTAGATTTGGTATTCTTGGCGTCTTCTTAACACTATCTATCTCGGAATATTGAATTCCGTAACGATTTCCGAAATCGGCTCTCCCATGCATCTATTTCCAGCTACAGTTCCGCGTTCCAGGCCTGCTAATTCCCCTCGTGCCGCCATAATCGCGTCGGAAACCACTGCACTGCCCTTTTATACCTTGTGTACGCTATTCTACTGCCATTTGTAAGTGTGCATATCGCTACGCCATGACTTCTGTCATCTCCGTGTTATCAGGTTCTCACATGGTACACTTGAAGGCAGTCTACAGCGGACAGGAAATGTCAACGGTAGCATCAAAACAGCGAAAAGTTTGTGAACACAACTTTACTGTTATCTAATGACATATACGCAGGTTTATAAATTGTTGTATTCTTGGAGATTCAGCGTCTCTAGATGCTTAATAAACGTTAACACTGTCCGTAGTAGGCTGTAATGTGATTTTTAATTAATCGTCGAAATCAGCTAATAGCACGATTCAATAAAAATCACATTGCAGCCTACTACGGACCATGTTTACGTATATTAAATATATGCATGTGGTTAAGGCAACGTATTTCTTGATTGAATCATAATGAGTTTCCCCTTTCAGTTGCAGTACATGACTTTCCTAGTGCCTTTCGTATCATCACGTTGATCATCGTATGTCTGTGAGAGAGAATCTATTACTATTACCACAGAAGTGCCTACAGGTTACGTAGTTTTGAAATATATCTGCCCGTCTTGCGGTTGGAACACAACAGAAACTTCTCGTGCGTTTTGCGAACAACAAACTTCGTGTAGCTGAAGCAGCTCTATGATTTCTTAGTTATGTGACCATGTAAGACACGGGTTTGGTGGTCTGTATTCTTTCAGGTATCCATTACCGATCTACAGAACAGCAGCAGTACTTACGGAAATCGAAAATTCATCTGTTTACGACTCGTGACCTTTTGCAGCAAGATTGTGTTCAATATTCTTCATGTTTTGTGACACTCAAAAAATACTTTTTAATTATTTCTATAACCCTTCTCGGAGACTGTCCATTATTTTAATAAATTGGTACAAATTACCAACCTGATTCATGTTGCAAACAGATGGCCCACGATGGATGTTCATGAACAACATGTAAGAAATTATAAATTTGTACTGTGTATTTAATCGTGCTGTTTGCCAGTTACAGCGTTCGTAACAAGACTTTCAGGACGTTAGATTAGCATTCGTATTTTGAACTGTGTGTGTGCTGCTAGTTGTATTCGCTTTAGATTTTGAAACAAAACAGTTGCATCTTCAGCGTCTTGACTGTAGTTATGCTTGCAAAAACTATTGAAATCGGTAACATGTACAGCTAGCAAAAACATATTCAGGTAGCGAAAGAAGCCTTTCGTCGGTATTGAGCAGGTGACGTGCCGCTAACATGATAAAACAAAAAACAAAACAAAAAACCATTGCAACAGCTTCAGGCAATCGCACCATTTGATTTCACTGTTGCCTCAATACACACACATACCTCTCGTCTAGTGTCTAACCAATCGAACTCAATATCACTCCAAAAAAATCACCTCCGACATACTGAAAGCCCAGATGGCAGGCTTTTCACACAGTGTGGGCATTTATTGATGCGATCGGTGCTTTTCATCAGCATATGGCCAATAAAATCGAGTCGTAGAGTAACCTGACTATTTCATTTGCCATAGATATATGTTCCTATAACTATGAAAGGAAGGAAGAAAGAAAGGGTGGAGTTTAGGGTCCTCTCCACAACGAGGTCATTAAAGATAGAGTAAAAATTCGCATTCTTTCAATGGAACCGTGGTGGCACTCGTTTCAAACGCTGTAGACAAATCACAGGAGCCTACAAACCACATGGAAATTATTATTTGTTAAATGTGTTATTGAACTGTAATGCAAGAATTAAATGTTTTAGAAATGGTGATGCATACCTTAACTATTTTCAGTACGTCTTTCTAATTAATAGCAAAAGACAAGAATGTATTAATAATAATGTGATTCGATGATGATGATGATGATGATGACAAAGAGGCTGACAATCGTAGCAGACCATTTGTACCTACAGGAACATATTTTTATGAATCAACACAGATTGTATTCAGTTCTTAGTGCTGAACATTTTCTTGGTGCTGTGTTATATACCGTTTGAAGTGCTTTCACACGTAAATTTGAGAAATTAAGCAGCAAAATCCGAACACATACTACAGTATTAAAATCTTCGCTGAAATAAGTGTATTAGAGTGAAATGAAGATCCGATATTTATGTTATTAATATGAATTTTATGTAAAGTCTTTTGTAGTCGAAAGTGATCTCTTCATTTTTCTTGATTAAACTACATACATATTAAATTAGATATGAGATGTAAAAGGTATCATTTCCTTCTGTCACACTAAAATATAAAAAATTTAATAAAACGTATATATATAGAAAAAAAATTTGTTTCTGCTCATTGACATATGTGATCTCAAAGCAGTATGCATTTTAATTTCGTTTTCTTTGTAATTTAATATGTTACCCCAATTGTCTTCTTCCATCAGGTAACTGTGTTTCTGACTATTGCATGGTCTTCATCATCATGTTCCATTCTTAATGTTTTTTTGACAGTCACATGCAAATAATTGTCTACTGATATCTTGTTATTACATTATATTTAAAGCTCTAGAGACAAATAATCGATAACTCCCTATAAATCACTACCCTTGAATTTGATGTTAAAAATTGTCTAGTGTCCAAAAAGCTAAGCAAAAGCAGCATGTTTAGCGCCAGTTGAACATCTCCATTCTGGTCGCAAAACATGGGCGAAGTTCAACGTATTTAGTGCGGTTCTGGTAATAATTGAGTTTTTTCTCACGCATATTAGCCTGCGACACAGCACATCTCAGGATGAAACGTTAGGAACTGGAAAATTTCAGGGACCACTGTCATACAATCCAGAAGATACTTCGGCAGCTAAGACATTTTGTCGTGAAAGCCTTGATAGTATGACTACACAATTCACCCACAGAGGAAGGTGATTACTTTGATCTTATATATCTCAATAAGAGTTGGGTGTAAGTTTCGGTGAGGACTTCTAGCCATGATATAATATCTTATTCTGAATCTTTCCTCAAATTTATGGCCAATTTGTGTGCGTCCTGTCTGAAGAGAAAGTGATACTCAGAAAACCTAAAATGAATTCCGTAAAATGAGAATCATGAAACAAAATTGTAAGCTATGAGGAATCATGTAATACGAACACTTACAAAGGGATTGCCCGACGAATCGTAACACGTTAGCATTGGTGAAATATTGCCGGACGTTGCTCATGGTGCAAACAACATTATTGCATCACAACCGCGTACGAAACTACCATGACCACCCTATCTTGAAACCTCTCAATTACAGGTAACTGAGTATAAACATTGCTGCTTCCGAACTGAAGAAACCAACGAATACCCAATTTAGTGGAGGCAACTCACCAGCATTACTAACAACGAAGTGAAGCTGAACATGAAGTTCAATGGAATGGGACTCGGAGTTCTCCTCTGGGCACTTAGACGCACCACAGCAGTGTTAGTCCTCTGATAGAAAGTGGTTCCCGTATCCAACCTGACTGGGTGACGCAGTAAAGCGGTCCTTACTGCTTTTGGCTAGTACGGCTGCTCGGTTTTCTGGTGCTCAGTTAGAGGAACTTGTAGTGGTGCCAATTCTCCGAAGGGGTATGGAACTGGTGTCCTTAACTTTTCGGCATGGCTGCAGCTTGAATTTGAAGATAAAGACCCTTAACTTCTATTGATTCTCGGCATCTACTGAATTTTCTGGATTCTTGTTAGGTGAACAGAAAAATTCCTCCGCCGCAACTGTTCGATGACCCTCTGCACAGACGAGCTATCGGCGGTTCCAGCTGGCGAGGAAACCTGATTTTAAAGCTCACAGTTACTGATGGATTTCATCAGCTGTTTAAATAATGAATTTATAGGCTCATAACTACTGTCCCTGAAGTGATTAATTAATCAGTCCGAAACTGCTATTGAATATACGATTTTAATTTCAATAAACTCTCCTTCTAAGGAAACTAGACTGGACAGATGCTGAGACTTCTTCACCTGTTCCATATGTTTCAGTCAAGTCTACAGTTTACAAGATATCTTTCGTTTTCATAATTAATGCCGTCTGGTGCTGATATGTTTGGCAGGTGGTGTCGCCTGACAGGATCTATGGGAACTACATGCTTCGTTACAACGTTCTGAATCGAAATAGTAAATCACACATATTGAACCGCGTAACTAAAGTGATTTGTATAGCGGCAAAAACAATCTTATGGTAAGAAAAACGTTCGTGAACCGAAGCTTCTGCAAGTGCTCAGGAAGACCAGTGCGTACTCGATTTGGGGTGACTCGTGAGAAGTTGCTCAATGAACAGGAAGGCTCCAAAGACAATTATGTGTCGATGAACACGTGCTCAGTGATCAGTGCACAGCTGGAGAGGATGGGTCCACATTAGCCTGCAGCGGTTACAAGATCCTTGTAATGCGCTGACGGGATACAATAGCATCTGAGACCAGCACCGTAGTTGCTTTGTAAAACATTAGTCCTTTTAATAACATTCGTTGCTACTAATTTCCATGATAACCTGTCACTAGACCATTTCCTTATTTGATCAGTAGTCGAAATGCATTCAACGTATCTTTACGTAAGGTGCATAGTGCTTCAATGAAGCGAGAACATTAGACGTACTACATTCTAGTAACGTTATACGAATAGAGCAAAGACCTATGCCTCTCTGTAGTTGTATAATACCGCACATGCGCTACCTGCGGCAGTTTTTTATTTATTTTCTTTTTATGAAAAGTAGTTTGACTTCCAGTCCTCCTCTTGTATCTTCAAAGGTCTGAAGGTGCATTTTAATTTTTTTCTTAGTCCTCCCGATTGATATTAGACTTCATGTTTTTCTCGGAACATATAATGTTTACTCTCGTATAAATAGGTTACTACGTAACGAATTTCACAAGAAAGCGCAAAATATTAAAGAAAACCCTGTAGAGACTGAAAGCGACATAAGGCAAACGAAGCGTACGCTGAAGTTTAGTGCGAGATACTCTAAACATTTCAGTACAAATCTTAATTTCCAGATCACAACAGAAAGAAGTAAGTGTACTAACACTCTGAGATATTGGGAAAATTCTGAAAATATTATGCGCTTAAATTTCTTTGTCTGTGACATGGATCTGCGAACATTCAGGTTACTTTATTGTAATGGAGGGCGTGTAAAACAAAGTCTATAAAAGAAAATTCTATGTTATTTACTCGGAGCTGATCTAAATGCCTTGGGATAAAAACCAAGTTGTTAATGCAAGAAAGCTACCTGTGAAAGCCCAGCCAGCTCAAATGCTATTTTACATTACACTATATTGCCAATGGAATAGCAGCCAAGGACCTACACGTTATTTAGACGGCAAAAGATTCATTTCACATTACGAAACGGAACTGATACAACAGAAGCCACGTAAAATAAGAAAATAACTGAATAACATGATTTTACCTTCTACTTTATTCCGTAGCGACGCATAAATAGCATTCACTTTATTTTAAGGTGTTGTAGATGGCAGATGTGAGACAGCTTACAACAATGGCAAAACAAAGTAGATGAGACAGTCTAATTGTCGTAAATTTCGCACACCAGTTTGAACGTTTCAGTATTGAACGTGATTTTCTCAGCTTTCAATGACATTTTTAATTGTATACATATACCATTGACTTCTTTTTATAGAGAATGCCCTATTGAATCGGCAGGGAGTAATTTCTTTTTATCAACTGCCGAAAATGTCGTTGGTGTGTTCTTCACGATATTTACAAGGCTAGGTATGACACCACTAAAATTTGTAATAAACAACACATATTGCTTTCTCTCCCTCACCTTACGACGTCAGGTCTTACGGGTCTTTCAGATCCCTTGTATACAACTTACTGTAGAAATGACATAGCTACCAGAGATTTGTACTTGGTCGTTTTAGGACATGATGACCAATCCAGGCAGCGGAGTTGTACTGTGGAACCCGGCCCAGATCTACAGCGTCTCTGAGGGCACACCATAAATAACTTGGTTCTCCTCCCAGTTTTACGGCATACTAAAATTAACTTAGAATGTCGAGGTGTGCAGATTATGACAAAAAGTTTCTTAATCGACAATACATTCATTTGTGAAACATACGTTTTCAAAAATGGAATATAAACGCTTAGATACTACATTACCACTAACTAACATACGGAACAGGAAATATAATTAAACAGAATGATTGCTTATGTTGAAGTTCTTTTATTTATGTTCAGAGATCGACAGCGGTTAACAACTGACTTCCTGGAATTTGGATCTTTCGATTTCAGGGCGTACGTCGACCTCAGTCCATATCTGGTTAACCAGATCTTCACTCGGATTCTCGGCAGTGAAGATGAACGTCATCTCGTCTGAAAAGGTCAGAAAAATAATAAGTTATGAGCATCTGTTTTGCCATTAAAGCTACGTAATGGGTACTAGGAGCAATCTATGTGCTTCGTCATGTAGCTTACACACAGCATGATAACATTAGTTCTAACATGAAAACATTGTCACGATTTGTCGTTGTATATTTACGTCTATACTCCGCACTGGTTTTAGGTTGTCTGGTTTCCAGATCGACTTTATCTTTCGGAAGTTAATTTTGTCACCCACTCCCCTCTAAATTGTCTAAACTCCAAACAGATGTTACAGAGTCAAATTTCCGCACTTTATGTTTCACCTGAATTGGGGTTTAATAAAAATGATGTTCATGTGTTCGCATTACACACCCACAGTGAATTGTCTTGTTGTAGAACGTCAAGAGGAGCATTATAATCTCATATTGACAGTGTAGCTAACTATTGATTCATCTTGAACAAATTTATCGTAGTACACTGCTCATCGAAATTTCCATGCGAGTCTAACGGCAAGAGCACTGCAACCACATTGCCCCTTCACATAAAAGATGAGTGTGCGACTCGAAACTATGAATACGTTCAGACTACATTCTTAAGCTCACATAATGACGATGACAGGAGAGAGAAATTCGATCTCATATGTAGGCCCATAGAGAGTCGTCCCTCGCGCATATCACTCGCGAATGGAACAGAAACAGGCAGACATGTGATAGCAAAAGAACCCTCCGCCATCACGTGAAAGGCGCATTACAGATTATTAATGTAAGTGTAAGCAACCATTCATTTAATCTTCAATGTCTGGAGCCGTAAGGAAATGGAACGCTACTTAGTTCATCGTAAGAAATAAAGCAGTCATTAATAGGGGACGCCTGCGTACGTCAGAGTAAAACAATCAACTTTTTAGTACAATTAACTTCATAATTATCATATAGATTCACCGCTTGTAATTCTGTGTATTAATCCACATTGTAACGTTAGAAATATGCGTGACAGCATCAAAAATACTCTTTTCTTATGTAGCCTTCCGGTGGGGGCTGCACTTTTATGAGACTTCTCCTTCATCATCTGCCTTTGTGCAGCCTATAATTACCGCAAACACCACTGCTTACTAGTGGTACATATCGTATGACAAATTGACTAACTGACGGATGAAGTGCAGTGTTGAGACGCATATTTCTTTTTTAGGCCTTCATTTCAAAGATTCTGTACGTCTGTGAGTAGTGTTGAGTAGAGGCAGATGTGAAAGTCAAATTCCTTATGTAGTATTACTAATAATTCGAGTGATGTTGCAAACTTTTACCTGCACCGTTGGGACAGTATCAAAATTTCTACAATTGTGAGACATAAACGTACAACGTACCGCCAGTCACCATGCAGAAGTGTTCAACGAAGATGTCTGCGCTTCCATAGACGAGGTTACGCTCAGCGGTCAACAATTCTCCGTCTGGAACACACGGATAAAACCGGTAGGAAACTCATTTCTTAGCTTGTGAAACTAAATATAACGAAGCCGAAAAATGTATCAGAGCCAGACGTAAGTTCTCCCAGACTATCCCATCACTGTAAAGCATTAAAGAATGCATCTGATTGCTGGCCAACAAAACGTATTACTGTTAGCAAGTTTGTTCTGGGACAGGTACTTACACGTGCCGTAGTAGGTACTGTGAAGTCTGTTTCCCTCGATAGTGACGTCGGCCGTGACAGCAGCTCTGAAACGGTATGTTCATTACAAGCTTTAATTTTTCCGTAAAGCATTGTTCGAAAGACATGTGTATTACAGTAATGTGAATGTAGAAGTGTAGAAGTATTGTGTTTTACTGATGAACCATAGCCCATTTAAATGTTTTCTACTGTATCTAAAGCAAATTAACCGTATCCATGGACGGAATTCTCAAAGCGATTCATTACGGGTAAAATTGTCATCATGTAACAGCGATCGAACAATCATTTTATATCTTTCCCTTTTTCATCTATTATTAACTTTTTGTATTCCATATTATTCATTCTAAAAGAATTAGTTCTCAACCGATTAATAAAGAAACAGTCTTGGCAATTAAAAGAAGTTGAGTGTAGACTTTATATCATTGGCGGTGATGACGCTACGCTACTGGATATTTCTCACTCTCGCAGTTTCACAGTTTCCAATATTCGCACTTGTCAATAATTTTCCATTGTCATGAACGCCATAACCTGATCAAAACACGAATCATATTCTGTAGGAGTAGCGGCGAAATTTTGGGAGTGAATAATATATACGTTTTCTGCGATTTGTTTCGGAACCAATGTAGGCTTTCCTCCACACTGCCTCGATGGACATCATTGTCGACTGTACGTTTAATGCTGAATACCCTTCTTCAGGAATAAAAATCGGTAATTACTATCTATTTTCAGCTCGTTTTTCAGGAACGGAATGACGGCCACGATCCGAAGCACTGAAGTCCCCAGCGATTTACTTGACATGGTCTTATTGTGAGTGTGATGCCTAGCCTTCCTCCGACCTTTTAAGTTACTTATTTATCTGCCAATCACAGCTCAAATTTGCCATTTTTCGTGACAAAAAGTTACGGCCACATGAGAAAGAAGCAGTAAGTTACACAGGAAATCCTACAACCGACTCGGGATCGAAAATCAGACCTGTACCCGATATGGATTTTCAGTCTGTGTTGTAGTTTCCACTGAAGGTATAAATGATGGACCAGAAAGATACTCGGTCGCTGAATCCTTCCCTTTAAAGTGCAAATACTTTAGAGAATGTCTGAAAACTGTAATGGCAGAAGCGAAGCTTAGATTTTGTTTGTGAGTCGTGATTCGAAAAGTTCTGTTCAGTATTTGAATACGAAACGCAAAAGATTCCTGCTTCGAGATCCGATATGTGACACAGGTTTATTCTTTCTGAAAGTTCCTCTGAACTAGCAGTACCAGCCGAACAAAGTTTATAAATAAAACAAAAGCAATGTCACTGGAAGTGAAACAAGTAAGAAGAGCAATATAGCGTAGAACACTGAGATAACAGAGCAAAGAAATTTCTTTAAATGTATCAGTTGAGAGATATCAATAAATATAACTAATTCAGATATGTATCAAAATATAACGTTATAATTGTTTGTTTATGGAGCTATCTTGTTAGAATTATAGGGAAAGAGATTACGCTTAGGCTACACACCGTAATGTCTAAGCTTTCTCTTGTGTATGGTTGTGAAAACTGGATACTAAGGAAAGAAAGAGACGAACAATTATAGCAGCTGCCAATGAGATAAGGATTCTGTGGTCACTTGAAGGATTAACGTTAAGAGACAGAATGAGAAATGAAGACATAAGACAGCTCCTAGAAATGAAAAAAAACAGGCACTACCAACAAAAAACGTGTGACCACATGAAAGTGTCCCCACGTACGCAATACAACGTAATCAGACTGAGAGACCGGATATACGACAGACTATCAAGAGATAAAGACAGTTTGGTTAAAGTCGTTTGGTTTTGGAACGAGATAGACTGGAAGAAGATGAAGAACAGCATGGGAACCTACTGCTGAATGTTGATACATTTATATGTGGATGATGTACTTTGAAGACATAAAAGACCCCCACATTAAGGTAAACGGTTTTCGATTAGGGGGGCAATGAGTGTGGTGTTACTCTGCATCTGGCTAAAGAGACTGCCTACACTACGCTTTACTGTCCACTTTTGGATTACTGCTGCGTGGGCTGCGATCCTTATCAATAGAATGAACGGAACACGACGAGAAAGTTGAAAGGAGAACAGCAGGTTTTGTATTATAGCGAATAGGAGTGTCACTGACATGATGCAGGATGTAGTGTGGGCAGCAGCAAAGCAAAGGGGTTTTCCGTTGCGGCGGAGTCTTCTCACAGAGTGTCAATCACCAGTGTTACCCTCCATAATCAAAAATATTTTGCTGGCGCCGACCTACATAGGAAGAAACGATCTTCATAATAAAATAGGTGAAATCAGAGCTCGCACGGAAAGATATAAGCGTACGTCTTTTTCTGCGTGCTCTTCGAGAATGTAATAATACAGAATTATCGTAAACGTGGTAAGATGAACGCTGTGCCCGGCACTTGAGTATCCATGTAGATGTAGATGCAGATGTAGATGACCAGAAGCAGACTGCCAGATGACGGGAACTCACCGTGGTGACGCTTGTAACCTCCCCCCTCACTTATCGACCTTAATGACAGTGAAAAATTAAACCGCGTGTACCTAATGGAAATTTTGGAAAAGCAATCGTCACCGAAGTTAATCTATCGGTAAAGAGGGAGGAAAGGGTTACATCTAAATGAAAGGAAAAGTGCAAATGAAACTGGTGGAAATTAATTTTGAAAAGGGGTGAAGTTAATGAAGAAAGTAAATGTGCGGCCGTTACGTTAACAATTAACTAGCGGTAATTAGATATTTGAGATTTGGGGGAAATTACGGTCGCCAGTCCCATGGACAATTACTATAATAACTGAAAAAGAAAGGTTATTACACATATAATTAGCACTAGAAGCGTGGCAACTGAAGGTTGACACGTGTAATGTGAAAACTGAAAGTCTGTCAGAAGTAATAAATTTCGCTACACTTAATTTAGCAAAAGAATTAATGAAACCGGAAAATCGAAAGTTAATTTAGTGACTGAAGTTAATAGTGAGCTTTCTTTCTGAAGCACATCGACATTCAGAAAAATAAGGTTAGTCTTGGACTACCTCAAAAATCATTTCAAAAGCAACTTGACTCTACGCAATTTAGAAACAAGAGATTTAACTTTGAACTCGAATTAAATGATTCTGAACTATTAACAATAGTAAAATTTAGTACGTACCAAGCTGAGCTGCAGTCACAGGTGACCTAAAATATGCTAACAAAACTCGCACTCTAAATTTGTGCTCGTGTAACCTAAATATTGTAGCCAGCTACTGAACTTTGAAATTAAAGCAGTGAAATCTAATCATATTATTTTAATGCTGGCGTTTGAATTTCAACGACACTCGGGTTCATTTCGGAAAAGGAAGGGACCCTGCTTGGCAATGAAATTGGGACAATGAGCAACAAAGGTTCATGCTAAGTTGCTGTAATTTTGCGAGGCAAATGGAACAATTTGAAAAGCTGAGGTCTGCCATACAGTTCTGAAACTTTACGTGCTTTTAGTCTTCCTTGTTGGTTGATTGAAGGTTTGAAACCGTCGATCGAGGAGGTGGCGACAGTCACTCATTGTCGGCCGTCGCTGTTGCAGAAGCTGGATGTTGGCGCGCCTTCTTCTCGACACGGTCACCAGGCGAAACGGGCTCTTGATGTGCGCCAGCTAATGCTTCCCGTCCGCGACACCATGTCAGAAACTACCATCGCGAGTCGAGCGCAATTACATGCTGCCAAACCCCGAAAGCGCGGCAACTCGCGGGAGCGTCACACGACACCTGCTCCACTCGCTACTCCCGCCAGACTCTCACTGCTCTGCCCGCGCTCCACGCGGCAGAGTTAACACTACCAAAGATCCCACACACTTTGATTCTTCACACGACCCATCGATGTAATCGTTCGATAGCAGTTTTCCCTAGGCAAGACCCAGCGTAAAAATACAAATAATCTTGACACAACAAACCAATTATACATCGACATAAATGCATAAATATATATATACAAATAGTAAAACAATTACAATATGTGAAGACACAGAAATATCATATATTCAGGCAGCAAAAATAAGGAAAAAAATAATAGTACAATTGATGGAAATAGGAGTATATGCATTTCCGGCGTTACACGCTGAAGGTCTCTGTGGAGGCGTCGGGCAGCGTGCAGGTGTCGGCCAGGACTGCCCCAGCCAACAATATCGGCACTAGCAATACCAGGGTCGAAGTCATCATCTGTAGGAGAAAAGGCAGCGACATGTGAGAAATACGAACTGCATTCCTGGAAAGTGAGTCGGTGAATGCGCTCTAAGTGGTTCCATTCGCCATAACTTCTACCGCTGCGTTGTCAGTTACGTATGGAACTGACGCTAGGAACGTCGACATGCAGTCGTGAAAGCGGATGTGAAAGCAAACAGCCGTGCCCGAAAACTGGGTGCATAACTACAATAGTTACGGCCTAAATAGCCAAAAGACCGATTCAGCCTTAAGAATACAATCTCTGCTCATAATGTGATATTAAATCAAAGCACTGAAAAAGTTTGATACAACAATTTTTTATCAAAGTGTTTGAGAACAGTATACATTCTGATGGTTGAACAAGTCTTAAAGCCATTTATATTGTTACAGCTGCCACTTGATAATGCCACAGTAGGCAGCGATTGTGAATAAACTTAACGACGCTCCAGGGGATAAATATTGTCATTTCTGAAGCATGATTTTCAGAATGTTTTGGACCCGGAGGTATAAGGTTCGATTCCTCGTTTTGAGAGAAAAACAAATTGGCAGCAGCACACTCGTGCGCTAGATTGGGGTGGCGACTTCGGGGTGTCCGAGGGTACAAAGTAACTGATCACCAGAATTCGCGGAAGCGTCCTCACAGCCTCTTATACGTTACAGACTTATGACGCTGTCTATGGTGATTCGTCAGTCGTGTGGGGTGGTTAATCTCGACGACCCCTTCGGTGATAATCGACAGGAATAGACTCTCTGTCGGCACCGGGTTACACCCTGTCCATTCCCTGTCTTTCTGTCATCAACAAACGTGATTTAAAACGCTACAAGCATCATTCGTATTCACATACAATTCAGACATATACGCACTTCATGATATAATGCCACACGACGTTACTCTATTTAGAAGATGATAACTTTATGTACGAGACAAGTCATCAGTTGCATGTCATACTCAAGCTTCTTGATGTTCTAACTTCGATATTCAGCTTCACCAACACGACGAAAAACTACCTGTTTCGGCCAATGTTTAGTGAGAAAAATAGCAGTCTCTTAATCATAGCGGGGACATCGATTCCGAAGTAACGAACGACCTACAAAACTAACATGAAATACGAGAAAGTTGCGTAGACGATATACGAGAATAAGAGGAAGCAACTTACTGCTAACGATTGCTCTTTCGAAGGATAAACTCAGAAAGCTTCGAACTTCCAGATAAACTGGCCAGATAAACTAGCAGCTGAATATACTGAAGAAGATGCGTCAGATGAGGCTTTGACGTAAGTAATTTAATATTTGTTTATCTGTGTGTCTGTTTCAAGACACAATAAGATATTCAGACAATGACAGCTGTGGCCTCCATTGCATAATATTTACCCTTCTCACGTTAACCATAACTGCCAATAAGTTATGTTACTGCCCTTCTTGTTGCTACCAATTAAATTTTACATTATTATCATCTTCTTACTTCGAACCCATAAAATCTCAGTATAGTATAAAATATTTATACGGTTAAATAGAGCTGACCTAGTATGCTAGAAATGTAATAATACGACAAACCGATTACATACTCATCAGTCAGGTTGATTTACAGGATAGTTCGGCCTGTCAGGGATGTGTAATTTTTCGTTTCGTAGCTCTCTGTCAAACTCTGCAGTAGTGTTTCATAAAGGCGGTTGCTTTGCGGTTACGTTTCTTCACACTCCGTTGTAACGGTGGCCGTCAATGTTATTTTATGGTGAAATAACTGGAGAAGAAAGAGTCACATTGGTAGCACTCTAAATCCTTTGATGCCAATTTTGTTTTCAGCACTTTCACTCTGTTATTTCGTAACAGAAGCAATGCTATATTTATGTCCTGCCACAACTATGCACATACATTCCAAATTTTTGTAGCAGTCCTTCATCTGTAAATATTTGCCACATCTCTAGTATCAAGGTTCCTACACTTAAAAAGCTCTAAACATTCTCTTGTTACGTTCCTTACAAATTTGTAGTCTGTCCGCAGGTCAAAGGGAGACCAGGGCGTACCATCACATCTAAGATATTTCTAGGTATCTAATGAGGTGCCCAAAGTAATTCTAGGGCTTTACGTGTTATCGTATTCTTCAATCCGAAGCCTGGTTTGATTTAGCACTTCATACTACTCTATGCTGTCAAAGCCCTTTCATCACCGAATAACTACCGCCACCTGCACCCTGCTGAATCCGCTGGCTGTATCTATCTATCTCTTGGTTAGCCTGTAGGGTTGGTGCCCATTACACCCCCCCCCCCCCAAACCCAACTGTAAGTTGGTGATCCCTTGATGTCTCAGAATGGGCCCTCTCAAACGATCCCTCCTTTAGTCAAGATGTTTCCCAAATTTCTTGTCTTGCCAATTCCATTAAGTACCTCCTCATCAGTTACGCGATCTACCCAATTAGTCTTAGGATATCACAGGATACACTGAATTTAATTGATGAAAGGAGAAGATATAAAAATTGAGCTAATGAAGATGACGAATGGGAAAACAAACGTCTAAGAATTGAGACTGAGAGTAAGTGCAAAACAGTCAAACAGGAGAAGAGAAGTATAATGGTTTAGAGGAACGGGAAAGATAGTTATCCTCTATAGGATACTTGAAAATGATTTCTTCCGTAGCAAAAACCTCTGTTCTCCTCTTCTCTAAACTGTTTGTCGTCGATGATTCACTTCCGTACGTGGCTACACTCCAGAACAGATAAGACTTACAAACGTAGTTACTATCTTACTTTACGAAATAAGAACCAGAGCACCGCACGCTGCTACAAGGTTCCTCCTACACTGGGTTCTATTTTGTGCTTCCTGGAGTCAATCATTCTCTATTCAAATCTGCAGCAAATCTGCAGCAAGTCCTCATGGATTCCATCCCTCCATCTCTTCTTCCTACTGGTGGGCATCTTCCACAGTTAGTATAATCCATAGCTTTCAACGGCCATCGGTATTGATACCTCCCATGCAAGGCGCTTGGTTCTCATGAGTCCTACAGTGTTTGGTATTGCAAACACTTAAACCAATATTCAGTATTAACAAACTTCACTTCTTCAGAAACACTTTTATTGCCATCTCCAGTCCACATTTTATATCCTTTTTACTTCAGCCGCCATGTTACTTTGTTACCCAAATAGTTTTCCTTCCCATTACCAGTCAACATTTTGTATCCTCCCTACATCGGCCATCATCGGTTTTTTTTTCTGCCTAAACAGGAAAAGTCATCTACTACTTTTCTTGCCTAGTTTTGTAAGTTCATTCCCTTAGTATTACTTGATTCCATTCAACTACATTTCATTATCATTGTTTTCTTGACGTTCAACTGCTGTTGCAAGACCTTTTCGTCTTTGGTTGAACGACAATGTCATCGGCAAACCTCACTGTTTTTATTTCTTTTCCTTAATCTGTAATACCTACACCGAACATTTCCATGTTTTAGTTAACTGTTTGCTCAGTGTACAGATCGAAGAACATTGGGGACAAACTACAGCCGTGTCTCACTTCCTTTTCATCACTGCATCCCCTTCATGCATTGGACTCTTATAACTGTCGTCTGGTTTCTGTACAAGTTGTAAATAGCATCTTCCGCACTTTGTTTTATCCCTCTAGCTTCCGAATTTCAAAGAGAATATTCCAGTCAACACTATCTAAGGCTTTCTTTCTATGGCTTTCTCTAAGTCTACAAATTCTCTGAGCGTAGGCTTGCCTTTCCTTAACCTACCTTCTAAGAGAAGTCGTAGGGTGAGCATTGTTTGGTGCGTTCCTACTTTTCTCTGGAATCCAAACTGATCTACCCCGAAGTTAGTTTCTATCAATTTTTCCATTATTCTATAAATAATCGTGCTTGATTTTGAACCATGACTTATTAAACTGTTTCGGTAAAATTTACATCTGTCAGTACCTGGTATCATTGGATTTGGAATTATTACTTTATTTATATTTCGCCAGTCTCACACGTCTTGCACATCTAATGGAATAGTTTCGAAATGGCTGGTTCTCCCAAGTATGTCAGTAGTTGTAACGGAATATCATCTACTCCGGGCGCCTTGTTTTGGGATAGGCCTTTCAGTGAAATGTCAAATTCGTCCCGCAGTATCATATGTACTGCCTCATCTTCATCTATGTCCTCCTCCATTTCTAAGATATTCTTCACCTTCATTGTATAGACCCTGTTGTGGGGCGGCGGATGTAAGTTTGTGTAAAATAATAATTTTCTGCATATAAAAGCTTGCGTGTAGAATCAGTTTCTAGCTTTTAGAATGTTGTTATTGCTGTCTTTTGCCGTTCTCAACACTGGCTCTCTATTTACTCCGTGACCCCCAGAAAGTGATTTAATAAAACTTGGAGCCAGTAAATAGATATCCTAGTGCCCACTTTACCTGAGAATGTTCTTATAGCTGCAGCTTATAGCTCTGAGGAATTAGGAGATTGTCCGGGATTTCTAATCAAAAACGGTTTTCCAAAATAGTTGAGTATATTCTGAAATTCACTAATAAAAACCACAAGTATCCCTACAACCTAACTAACAGAACAGTTCAGAGTCTAATGCGCTGATGCAACTATAAATGTCCGAATCAAATGTTAAAAAGAATGCTCGCCATAATTTGATGAAAATATTTCATCAAACGCCACGCTAAATATTTGGTAGAATGACTGTCCCGCGACGGCACATGAAAATACGACAATACGCAAACTGAAGCTAGTTAATGAAAATCATTCCAGAATTAACACTTCGCATGAAATGTTCTCATGGTTCCGCGTATCTCTAGTAACTTAATACGGCACCCGAGGCTGTTTGTAGCAGATGCACTGATGCGACGCGACTACCGACACAGATGGCGTGTCATTCAGCGTCTGGAGAGAACTGGGGCCTTGCTTCCTCGCTCAGTGTTCTTATATATAAAGCCGCGGTGCGGACGGCGAAGGGAACGCCTGATCTTTCCGGCTCTCTCGACTAGCCGCTGGGCTAGTAACGCACCACTTCAAGTTACATAATAATTTATAGCTTCTTTGGCTGATGGCCGAAGAAGCTCTTAAATTAAACGTGCATTCAGCACGCAGGTAAGTATTGATAATAAAATTTTGACGTGGCTAAGTTAAATATTTTGGGCGAGAGAATTAATCTAATTACCCTGCACGCAGCAGATGAGCTCTGAACTGGCCCTGTTGAGATCCGCTATCGCTATAATTTTATAGGTATTAAAAAGAAACTTTACACATCTTCATAATCATAGCGGACCTCCAACCTATTTAAATCTAAACAACCTAGCCTTTTTTACTAGCCTACTTAATCTATCTTGCTTCCTTCAGTTTTGAGACGAAAACCAGAAAATCATGAATTTCCACTAAAATCTTAATATGTGAAATCCAAAGTACTGTTTTTATTAAATCATTATGAAAGATGAATCTAAATATAAATTTTGAAGTCTCTAGCTCTGTTCTGTTGCGCCAATGATTTTTCCAGAAAAACGTCCAAATCTCGGAAATGGCTGAAGTTATCGAACTGATATTTAACACACATTAATTTAGTATTATTTCTGACATGCTAGAAAAGTTTTAGTTCATTTGCTTGATTTTTAAGGTGTTGCGCAACATTTATGACGTCAGAGCTAGTTACAGCAGACTGGCTGGCACATAATGGAAACTGATGTGAATTTACTACAGCGTGAGTAGGCTGCTTCCCTACACTGTATACACTCCTCCCACCTTGAGCGCTTCTTTCTTTGCTTAGTACTTGTTTTCCATCTGAAATCTTGATGTTTCTACAGCTGCTTCTGTTTACTCCAAAGAACATTTTAATTTTCCTGTAGCTGATAACTATATTTCCCCTTCTTCTAAATCCTTATATTTTCCTCTAGGCACTCTTGCTTGGAGATTTTGCACTTGCTGTCAATGTAGTTTTTAGATGTTTGTATTCTCTTTCGCCCGTTACGTTGGCTGGATTTTTATATTCTGCCTTTAACCAGTTAAATTAAATACCTCCTGTGACATTCAAGTATTTCCACTAGGCTTTGTCTTTTTACCTATTTAATTTTTTGATGCCATCACTGTTCCATGTCTTCAAGGAACTCGTTGGCCTTCTACTGTTTTTCTTTCCCGTGTTGTAGTGTTGTTGCCAAATTCTCTCTCCGAAACTCTAAAAAAACTTTCGTCCTTTCAGTTTATCCAGGTTCCGTCTCCTTATTTTCTTATCTTTTTGCAATTTCTTCAGGTCTCCTATGTAGTTGACGACTAAAAAGTTGTGGTCAGAATCCGTATCTGTTCCTGAAGTTTCAACAACTGTGATTTGTATATCAACGGGCCATCTTCAACTTGAAAGGTGCCTTAGTCAGAACTTCCATTTCTTTGCAATATATTTTGTCCTATTTAGGAATCGCCATGCTTGCATTTTCTATAATCTGTGAGAGCTTGCTCTAACCAGATTTGATTTACCGATACAAGCTCTTTAGTAATCTCTTTGTTTGATCACCGTGACAGACTTAGGCCTTTGGCGAGTGGGTCTGCTCTGGACGAATGGTATTCATTTTCAGATGTGGGACGTATGACCCTTTCTGTTTGAAACTAGTTTGCCATTGCACGTTGTCAATACTTGATCGGACTCGGAATGGTAAATTCGAAGACGCAGTCTGTGCAGCTTTCAGATGTCGAAAAGGAATCTGCCATTGTCTGACCGAGATCCACGCTGGTGAGTAGACTTCGCAATACGTAAGGAATCAGGTGATACCAACAGAATTTATGTACTGTGAAGAGAGGTAGTTTTACGTGGCGACGTTTGTTTGGCAAGGAAGAATTGACTCCTACTGCGATCTTGGTGCCGTATCAGCTGAGTGTTGGTGATTTGTGTCACTCCCGTTTGCGTGCGTGGATAGACGAAGCGGTTAACGTAACCTCTCACCACAAGCGAGAAATCCTGGTACGAGTCAGGTTCGGCACAAATTATTATTTATTCTGTAACATTCTGCGGCTGATGTAGAACTATAACCGCAGTTCGCTGTTGCATCACATATATTTTTCACTTTAGGACAAAGAAAATTAGCACCACGATGAACTTATCCGAATATGACGGAAATCGGTAGATGTGATGTAGATGTACAGACACACAAAACTCGTTACAGTTTCACAAATGTTGGATGATTTACTCAAGGGAAAGAGCTTCATAAATTGAGAAAATTGTATCCCATTGGCACCACAGATAAATATAGACGTCGTTGAGTAGTTCTTCCCATAATAACTGTAAACCTTCTCAATTAGGAAGAGATCAGGTGACCTTGGCGGCCAAAACAGCGTTTGGCAAGCACGAAGATAAGCAGTAGAAAGAAACATTCGACGTGCGTGGGCGGGAATTATCTTGCTGATATGTACGTCCTGGATGGCTTGCCATGAAGTGCCAAAAAACAGGACGCAGAATACGCAGAATATCGTCAACGAACCGCCCTCCCGCAAGAGTGCCGCGCATAACAAGCAGAGAGGCCCTGCTAAAAAGAGAAAAAAAAAATCGCATTCTAGTCCAGCACTTCTGGTTGTCGGGACGTATGGTGGAAACAGTTAGGTTGTTATCCCACCGCCGTCTCGTTCCTCCTCAGGCACGTTTCGGCCAGGAACCCGTTGAATGCAGTAGAATTGTCTTCATTGATGAGTCCCGCTTCGAATTGAGCGCCGATGACGAGGAAGTCATGTCGTGGGCATTACAACTATAAATTCAGAGTGCGTTAATAGTGTCAGACCTTTTTTGTCAATGGCTTGAGATAAGTCTATTCTTCTTCATACACATACACAACTTCCAAGTCATTCACTTTCATTTGTCACTTCCTTCTGAATAAGAACCTGAATGGCTTACATTTCTCGTATCAGATCAGAAATACTCGCCTTTTACTTAATAACTGTCAGTGCACTGGTGAATCTGTCATTTCTACTTAGGTCATTCATGTGACTAAGTTTCCGAGGTGATTATGGCCACACAACGGGGTGCAACGAATTTCGAACGCGGACTCGTAGTTGGAGATAGACGCATGGGAAAATGTATTTCGGAAATCGTTAGGAAATTCAATATTCTAAGATGCACAGTGTCAAGAGTGTGAAGAGAATACCAGATTTCAGACATTACTCCTCACTGAGGGACAAGGCAGTAGCCGACGGCCATCACGTAAAGACCAAGAGCAGCAGCGTTTACGTAGAATCGTCAGCCTGAACAGACCAGCAACACTGCGCCGTGTACTTATAAAATTTTCGCGGCATACTTTCTCTTCAAATAATTATCGCCTGTACAGACGGATCCCGTCGACAGTTTGTCACGATATTTTGGGCCAGAAATGTCATGCCATCTTCAGGAGAATGACAGCTACTGCAGGGCCCAGGTAGATCCAAGGTATTTACGCCGAATCTCGCGTATACGAAATGTGCAGGCGTCTTTCGGCGCAAGCATCGCGTGTTGACACGTACGGGACAGTCCATCAGCGTGTGATACCCTCTTTGGTGGAACTGAGACGATCTAATCATTGAGTATCGAATGGCCCTGTCGATTCCACTGTGACTGCATAACATTAATTATAGGATTCCAATTTTTGTACAGTTGAAAGCCGTTGTCACAATTTGTAAAATTATAGGTAAGACGTATTTCCATCGATTCTTCGGTTACTGAATCCCATAAAGTGGAATCTATAGCTAAAATGTTTGTTCTACTGTGTTCCCTTGAGTGCTCCACGTAACCACAGTGCTCTGCTGCTGCTGATGTAGTCGGTTGCCGAAGACGGTCGTAACTACCGTGCTCTGTAGAAAGCTCCAAGGCAGTTCATCTCGTCGGCCCTGTATACGCAGCATCACACTCACAGGGAATTTTGTAAACTCCCGCTTTCTTCAGCTGAAAGTCGTCTTTAGCGGATCTAACCAAAGCCAAGCGCATCCCTGGTGGACGGAAGAAAACCTGGATTTTGAAACTTCCTGACCGATTAAAACTGTGTGCCGGACTGAGACGCGAAGTCTCGACCTTTCCCTTTCACCGGCTAGTGCTCTACCAACTGACTCACCCAAGCACGACCCACGACCCGTCCTCATAGAGTGAAAATATCATTCTCGAATCATCCCCCACGCTGTGGCTAAGCCATGTCTCCGTAATATCCTTTCTTGCAGGAGTGCTAGTTCTTCAAATTTCGCAGATGAGCTTCCATGGAGTTTAGAAGGTAGGAGACGAGGTGCTGGCAGAATTGAAGCTGTGAGGACTGGTAGTGAGTCATGCTTGGGTAGTTCAGATGGTACAGCACTTGCACCCGAAAGGCAAACATCCCCAGTTCGAGTCTCAGTATGGCACATACGAGGGCAGTTCAATAAGTAATGCAACACTTTTTTTTTTCTGAAATAGAGGTTGTTTTATTCAGCATTGAAATACACCAGGTTATTCCCCAATCTTTTAGCTACACAACACCATTTTTCAACTTAATCTCCATTCAATTCTACGGCCTTACGCCACCTTGAAATAAGGGCCTGTATGCCTGCACGGTACCATTCCACTGGTCGATGTCGGAGCCAACGTCGTACTGCATCAATAACTTCTTCATCATCCGCGTAGTGCCTCCCACGGATTGCGTCCTTCATTGGGCCAAACATATGGAAATCCGACGGTGCGAGATCGGGGCTGTAGGGTGCATGAGGAAGAACAGTCCACTGAAGTTTTGTGAGCTCCTCTAGGGTGCGAAGACTTGTGTGAGGTCTTGCGTTGTCATGAAGAAGGAGAAGTTCGTTCAGATTTTTGTGCCTACGAACACGCTGAAGTCGTTTCTTCAATTTCTGAAGAGTAGCACAATACACTTCAGAGTTGATCGTTTGACCATGGGGAAGGACATCGAACAGAATAACCCCTTCAGCGTCCCAGAAGACTGTAATCATGACTTTGCCGGCTGAGGGTATGGCTTTAAACTTTTTCTTGGTAGGGGAGTGGGTGTGGCGCCACTCCATTGATTGCCGTTTTGTTTCAGGTTCGAAGTGATGAACCCATGTTTCATCGCCTGTAACAATCTTTGACAAGAAATTGTCACCCTCAGCCACATGACGAGCAAGCAATTCCGCACAGATGGTTCTCCTTTGCTCTTTATGGTGTTCGGTTAGACAACGAGGGAACCAGCGGGAACAAACCTTTGAATATCCCAACTGGTGAACAATTTTGACAGCACTACCAACAGAGATGAGCACTGAGTTGTTTGATGGTGATCCGTCGATCATCTCGAACGAGTGTGTTCGCACGCTCCGCCATTGCAGGAGTCACAGCTGTGCACGGCCGGCCCGCACGCGGGAGATCAGACAGTCTTGCTTGACCTTGCGGCGATGATGACACACGCTTTGCCCAACGACTCACCGTGCTTTTGTCCACTGCCAGATCACCGTAGACATTCTGCAAGCGCCTATGAATATCTGAGATGCCCTGGTTTTCCGCCAAAAGAAACTCGATCACTGCCCGTTGTTTGCAACGCACATCCGTTACAGACGCCATTTTAACAGCTCCGTACAGCGCTGCCACCTGTCGGAAGTCAATGAAACTATACGAGACGAAGCGGAAATGTTTGAAAATATTCCACAAGAAATTTCCGGTTTTTTTGACCAAAATTGGCCGAGAAAAAAATGTGCTGCGTTACTTATTGAACTGCCCTCGTATTTTTAATTTGTTAGGATGTTTCATATCAACGCACACTCCGTTGCAGAGTGAAAATATCATTCTGGAATCTGGCTTTTGTGTTTCCTAAGTAATATACCTATTTTAGGAGAAGCATTCGCGACATATGGAAGGAACGCGGTTGATTTATAGTCGCCATCAGTGTCCCCAGTGCGTTGCTTCTTGTTATGGTACCTGCGCATGACCTTCCATATTTGGCGTGACGTGCAGCCATTCTCTGTAGAAACCTTCTCCAAACGTTCTAATTCTGTGTGGAGATTTTCATCGTCCGATATTACCTGCGCCCGCTGTATTAAGATACTAAGAACACCGGCGGTCTGTGCAGATGTCCCGCACGTTTCACAACCTGATGCATGTATCGAAGACGTCAGTACATTCCGCACTCATAAGATTCGGCATAAATACTGTGAATCACCTGGACTCTTCGACAGTTGTCTACCCACCTGAACATGGCCGGACGTCTCTGCTGCGAAATATCGTGGCAGAATGTCGACGGGCCCCAGCTGCACACCCGGAGATTGTTAGATGGACAGTGTGTGACATTACCGTAGGTATCAAACTGGAATGTATGACGATCGTATCCATTTGGACAGTGCGACAAAATTTGGTGTTAATTGGCAATGGCAGCAGACGACCGACGCGTCTGTCCTTGTCAACAACACTAAATTGCCTGCAGCACCCGTCCTGGACACATGACAATATCGGTTGGGAGTAGGCGAACGCATAGTTTCACGGTGATATATTGATTAAATTTTCTCGGGCTTCTAGTCGCGACCAGTGGTTTAAAATCCATGAGATTTCGGTCGATTCTCCTCGGCCATTGTCAAGTGGTGGCTGTTGAATGATTGCTTCTAACGTTAAAAATTTCTGACAACACTCTAA
Source organism: Schistocerca serialis cubense (assembly GCF_023864345.2). Classification (NCBI taxonomy): domain Eukaryota; kingdom Metazoa; phylum Arthropoda; class Insecta; order Orthoptera; family Acrididae; genus Schistocerca; species Schistocerca serialis. The sequence continues at coordinate 69,052,227 of NC_064644.1, forward strand.
ATAAAGGCGGCGGCTTGCAGCTAAGTACAGCTTAAAAGCCACCCACCGGGAAGCTACAGCGGACGCGCGTCAAGCGCGCATTGAGAACATTATCAGATATGACGCTGGAGCGAGCACCAATGGCGTCACTGAAGATAGCGCGGCTGTATAAGGACGTCAGCAGCAATATTTCGAGAGTCACCACTTGACAATGGCCGAGGAGAACTCGGCCGAAATCTCATGGATTTTAAACCACTGGGCGCTCTGGAAGCGAGAGATAATTTTATCACGATACCAGGAGATATCCCATGAATTTAGTCACCTCAGTATACACATACCGAAATCATATAGTATTTTGAATGCGCACGTTCACGTTAAGTTTTCATTACAGAAGCATTGATATACACATAAATACACAGAAGAATATCAATAATCATAGTATGAAGGCTTTCACGACCGGATGACATATCTTCTGGTAAACCTTGCGGGATGTAAGGTCGTGGTCCATGAAACTCTTCAGCTCCTAACGTTTCGTCCAGTGCTTCGCTGGACATCTTCAGAGGGGTATTTCTCCTCCGGTGAGTCTTGCCGGAGGAGAAATACCCCTCTGAAGATGTCCAGCGAAGCACTGGACGAAACGTTAGGAGCTGAAGAGTTTCATGGACCACGACCTTACATCCCGCAAGGTTTACCAGAAGAAATATCAATAATACTTTATCTGAAGCTTTGTTACTTACAACGTCTAACAGTAAAATATACGGTGATAACTAGCAGGGCAGGTAATCTCGGTCATATTTCTCTCCCGCAATGATAAGAAGATACAATCAAAATTGTTTGAATTTCCTAAAGTTACAGCCCACATCTCGTGGTCGTGCGGTAGCGTTCTCACTTGCCACGCCCGGGTTCCCGGGTTCGATTCCCGGTGTGGTCAGGGATTTTCTCTGCCTCGTGATGGCTGGGTGTTGTGTGATGTCCTTAGGTTAGTTAGGTTTAAGTAGTTCTAAGTTCTAGGGGACTGATGACCATAGATGTTAAGTCCCATAGTGCTCAGAGCCATTTGAACCATTTTTTGAACCTAAAGTTACATGGATTTCCTACGTCAGATTTACACGGTGGAAAGAGATAACAAATTGGCACTCACACACACTGTCATATTCCCTTTCACTCAAACCGCCACATGAGGCTGGCGCACCACGCTTCCATCAGTTTACTGACCGCTACAAATGCTTATAAAAAGTTCGTGACGTAGTCTTACTTCATACGTTTATGGCAGAGCTCGGTAGGACATGACACAGCGGCCATTCCCTTTTATTTGTGCACATCTATCCACTGCATCTGTCATGCTCGTCTTGCAGATAAAGCACTCCATCTGCTTCCAACGCTGTCCGCTGGATCACAAAATTCACAAGCGTTCCGCTTCAGGTTTACAGTTGTAAATGCAACACTGGCTATAATCTCACAAAACGTCTCTCGCTTCTACACGTAATTTATTATAGCTGTGAATCATTACACAGGGCATCTAAGAGTGCAAAATACCAAAATCACATTGCAAAAACTAGTCTTTGCTTTAATGGTATTTCCGCAGTTCTGTGGTGTTCCATGTCTCACATTTGTCTTTAGACCAAAAGTCCACTAATTCGTACACATTTTCAATTGATTTCCCAGAAATTTTAAATGGTTCTTCGCATAAATCGAAAGTTTCTCCCTTTATCCTTACTACTCGCTGGATTTCTTACGATTTATCGCTACTACTTAGTCAATAATTCTTAAATCTATGTGCTTTATTTCTCCATCATGTCGCCTTTTTCTCCTTGACGTGTGCACTCCACATTTTCTCCTGTATGATACTCGTAGATGTTAACTTGAAGTTCACCTTTTCTGTGACAGTTCCACAACTCTCTGAACAAATTTGGTGTTTGTTCACTTCCATCCTCCGTAAATAATGCACATGCACATTCGCAACATCTCCTACTTACTGCTTTCCTATTGCTTGTCTGGCGATTTCTTGATGGTTAGGGGACAAATGTATGTTGTTATCTGGATAGTAACGAAGTCTAGAATTGCCCTTTCCTCCACCTTCATCAAATATTTTGATACTTCCGAACGTACTGCAAATAATGTTAGGATATAGATCTCATTCGATTCATTAGTGGTACTCTAACAGTTCGTCGCACACATTCCCTTCGATTTACCCGGCCTTTATTTTTTTTTTTTTTACCGCCGTCATCTTATCCTTCCTTTTGTTGATCATCTTTCTCTTGCTCCTATTCTCCTCCTTTCTTGTTTTCCATCTCCTCCTCTTCATCTTTACCAAATTCTTCTCTTTTTACGATGTCCATATAGTCAACGGTAATAGACAATAATTGTCAGGTTAATAGTCAAATGAAATCTACTTGTTGCTATTTGATCACTCGAAGACGAGTGCAAAACCTTAAATCAATCCGGTGGCTTAACTGATTACAAAGTTGTTCAATTCTGCACTGTTGCGTTGTGCCGTTATAAACTGCTTTGAGTAACACAGACCCAGCCTAATGAACAATTAGAAAATAGTATACAAAATGTAGAAGGAATTATTGAATAAAGGTGATGAAAGAACTGTCCCTCAGGGTAAATATTTAGCTTGATCCTATTGTTAAGATTCGTTGTCATTCACTTATGTAACTCAAAGAGAAATTATACTAAATAGTGACCTTACGACGGCTAATTATTACACCCATTGAAACACACTTGAATTCCGTGATCTAACAGAGCATGGACAGTGTACACAGGCAATAACGATGGAGGGATTCCCAGTGCGCCAAAATCAGTGCACTGTACCAATGTGTAATATCCTATAAGTTCACTCGATGCTTTATGCTTTGTCTGATTTACTAAGCAAAGTTCAGTAGCAATTCTACACCACCAGTAATCGATAATACTCTGTCTACGTTGCAAACAGTAGCATTGAAAGTAACTAAATCCGGAATGGTTGCACGCCGCTCTATCACTTAAAAACACATAGTTCACACGCAGCACGAACTTCATGAATCTCATCCAGCCAAAGGTAAACGTCGAAAGACCCCCGACTCACTCTCCTGTCGCTTATTTAAACGTTCTGTCACATGACTGACTTGTTTTGATCATGGGCGGGCGTGTAAGTCCGAGCACTATTCTCAAAGAAATAAGTATTATAAGCGTTAAATATCCTAAATATATGCGTTATGTGTCTCTCAACAATTGTAATTGAACAATTCATTTCATTTCAATTAAATATTGGCAATTACTCAACCTCAAAATTACTCTTTGTTCGACGTAAAACGGGAAAGTCAATCGATAGTCAAGTGTGCAACTTTATTCTCTTGCCAGTAACCACTGTGTTACTCCAGTAACTGTTTTATAAGCGATGATTCTCAGCTTCTCTTTTTATACCCACATGTATAACTAGAAACACGGTATAAATAATTGAATCTAACCTATAGTCTAACTGGAGAGAACTCTTTGTTTTTGCATTTAGTAATCAATTATTTAGTAACCCACCTATAAAAAATAGTTGGTTTGTTCATCGCATTGTTAAATACTCTCATTTTATAGCTGACTTCAATATCTATAAAATGATGTATCGTCTTGCAGTATAGTACGTCAGTAACTTAATTTACTGTTTTTGGGTGGCGTCCGCAAATTACAGCTTTTTGTGCCAGACATGTTATTGTTAAGACAAACACAGACAAAAGAGCTTCAACATCAAGATGATTAAGTTATTGTTGTTGTAAACAAATTCCTTACATTAACAATAGTGAATTTGTTAAAATTTGTTGTATAAATGTATTAAAAATGCCTCTGAGCACTATGGGACTTAACTGCTGAGGTTATCAGTCCCCTAGAACTTAGAACTACTTAAACCTAACTAACCTAAGGATATCACACACATCCATGCCCGAGGCAGGATTCGAACCTGCGACCGTAGCGGTCGCGCGGTTCCAGACTGTAGCACCTAGAATTCCAGACTGTAGCACCTACAACCGCTCGGCCACACCGGCCGGCCTAATTGTATTACATTATTGAGTAATTATTATGTTTTAAATGCAATAAGCAGGTTTCCTTTCGCTTGTGTGGAAGCAATTTTAGAGACTTCAAATATTGGCCTTGTTAGCTTCCAACTCTCAAGCTACGGTGTACATAACGAAAAGGGATTTCCATATTTCTATAGAATGGCGCCCATCCTCACTTTACCAGCATGCAACACGTCCTTAAGTCCTAATTCTACTGTTTCCTTCAACTCGCCACCATCACGAAATTCAGCTTCGCCTGCCTTTCCATGATTACTACACTCCTGGAAATGGAAAAAAGAACACATTGACACCGGTGTGTCAGACCCACCATACTTGCTCCGGACACTGCGAGAGGGCTGTACAAGCAATGATCACACGCACGGCACAGCGGACACACCAGGAACCGCGGTGTTGGCCGTCGAATGGCGCTAGCTGCGCAGCATTTGTGCACCGCCGCCGTCAGTGTCAGCCAGTTTGCCGTGGCATACGGAGCTCCATCGCAGTCTTTAACACTGGTAGCATGCCGCGACAGCGTGGACGCGAACCGTATGTGCAGTTGACGGACTTTGAGCGAGGGCGTATAGTGGGCATGCGGGAGGACGGGTGGACGTACCGCCGAATTGCTCAACACGTGGGGCGTGAGGTCTCCACAGTACATCGATGTTGTCGCCAGTGGTCGGCGGAAGGTGCACGTGCCCGTCGACCTGGGACCGGACTGCAGCGACGCACGGATGCACGCCAAGACCGTAGGATTCTACGCAGTGCCGTAGGGGACCGCACCGCCACTTCCCAGCAAATTAGGGACACTGTTGCTCCTGGGGTATCGGCGAGGACCATTCGCAACCGTCTCCATGAAGCTGGGCTACGGTCCCGCACACCGTTAGGCCGTCTTCCGCTCACGCCCCAACATCGTGCAGCCCGCCTCCAGTGGTGTCGCGACAGGCGTGAATGGAGGGACGAATGGAGACGGGTCGTCTTCAGCGATGAGAGTCGCTTCTGCCTTGGTGCCAATGATGGTCGTATGCGTGTTTGGCGCCGTGCAGGTGAGCGCCACAATCAGGACTGCATACGACCGAGGCACACAGGGCCAACACCCGGCATCATAGTGTGGGGAGCGATCTCCTACACTGGCCGTACACCACTGGTGATCGTCGAGGGGACACTGAATAGTGCACGGTACATCCAAACCGTCATCGAACCCATCGTTCTACCATTCCTAGACCGGCAAGGGAACTTGCTGTTCCAACAGGACAATGCACGTCCGCATGTATCCCGTGCCACCCAACGTGCTCTAGAAGGTGTAAGTCAACTACCCTGGCCAGCAAGATCTCCGGATCTGTCCCCCATTGAGCATGTTTGGGACTGGATGAAGCGTCGTCTCACGCGGTCTGCACGTCCAGCACGAACGCTGGTCCAACTGAGGCGCCAGGTGGAAATGGCATGGCAAGCCGTTCCACAGGACTACATCCAGCATCTCTACGATCGTCTCCATGGGAGAATAGCAGCCTGCATTGCTGCGAAAGGTGGATATACACTGTACTAGTTCCGACATCATGCATGCCCTGTTGCCTGTGTCTATGTGCCTGTGGTTCTGTCAGTGTGATCATGTGATGTATCTGACCCCAGGAATGTGTCAATAAAGTTTCCCCTTCCTGGGACAATGAATTCACGGTGTTCTTATTTCAATTTCCAGGAGTGTATATCAAACGTACCAATTGTAACTCATACCGTTTCACCATCTTCATCAACTTCTTTCTCCTGGGTAAATACACCTTCATCCCATTCTTCATCATCCCCTTCGACTGTCTCGCCTTCTTGGTCTTCTTTCTCCTCTCAGCCTCATCATCTCTTTTTTCTTCGCGATCAGCATCTTCACCTTCAGCTTCCTGTTGTTTGACGTATTTGTTTTCCTCCTCTTTCTTGTACTCATATGAATTCTTCGGATGTCTGACTCAGGGATATTCGAATGTCTTCTTGCACTTGTACTTCGGGTCTTATTTTCTATTACTAGAGCGATTCAATAAGTAATGCAATCCCCTTTTTTTCCTGACAAAAGGTTGGTTTTGCTCAGGATTGCAGTACTCCGTATTATTACCTACTCTTGTGGCTATAAAATCCTAGTTTTCAGTATAATATCCATTCAAGACCACGACCTTGCACCCCTTCACCGGGAGGGCACATATGCCTGCATGCTATGACTTTGGTGGTCGACGTCACCCACGCACTTCTTCCCGCGGAGTGCAACATTCAATGGTCCAAACTAATGGAAGTCGGATGGTGCGAGATCCAGACTGTAGGGTGGATGGGGAAGAACAGACCAATTAAGATATGTGAGCTCCCTTCGGGAGCTGAAGTCGTTTCTTAAATTTCCTGAGGTTACTGCTGTACATATCAGAGTCAATCGCTGCACTGGACATCAAACAATACAACCCCTTCACAGTCCCATAAGAACACCGCCAAGACTACTGGTTGAGGGTGTGCTCTCAACTTTTCCTTCGGAAGAGAGGTGTACGGCGCCATTCCACCGATTTCTTTTTTGTTTCCAGTTCGAAGCCATTGACTCATGTATCATCGCCTGTGGCGATTACCGACAACGTTGTCACGATTAACTTAGTAACGCGCAGGCAGTTCCACACAGATGGTACCTCGTTGCTGTTTACTGTTTTGTGTTCGGCGGTGAGAAGTCCAATGGGCACACACCTGCGGGTGCCCCAAATGGTGGACGAGTACGTGAGCACTACCAACAGAGAAGAGCAGCTGTGCAGCGAGGTATTTGATAGCGACCCGTCGACCACCTGGCTGGCACGCGGGAGATTGGGTAGGCTAGCTTGACCTTGTTCCGATGATCACAGACACATCGCCCAACAACTCACCGTGCCTTTGTTCACTGTAAAATCTCGGTAGATATTCCGCAAGTGATGGCAGATCACTGCTTGGAACGCACTTCCGTTACATACGCCATTTTGAAGGCTATGTATAGCGTCTCCACATATCGGAACTTCATGAAACTACAATAAATGAAACGGGAATATTCCACATTTATTTCAACGTAACTGACCGAGAAGAAAATGTTTTGCGCTACTTGTTGAGCGCACCTCTTATATCTTCTTTCAGTTCCAAACTCTTCCCTAAGGCTTCAGTCTACAACGATCATGCCTCTCATAGACCACAGAGTTTGTTGCCGTATCTGCAGTTTATAAGCTCCATCTCCCGCTCTGCGTTTTCCTGAGTGACATCTCCTTGACTAGCAGCAGCGTGGCATCCAGAGCTGGTTGTTTCACTTGTCTTAAGGTGCGTCATCACGTCACTCCTATTGGAGCCGCTATCCTCCCTACCCACCGTCCCCAACTTTCTCTCACTGCGTTGCCATGACTGTTGTGAACAGATTCCTCTTTGCTCTCACTGGTCGTTGTGCCCCAGTCGGTCGTTTGAGTTGTGAGAGGACTTTTAACTAGGAACCATTTAGTTTTCCTATTGATTTGTGCTTTGGTTTCTCGCCCTCTCTTCTGCTATTGCTCTTACGTTGGTCTTCCATAGTTAGGTCTTCCTCATTCTCCTCTGTCACTTCCACCTCATTCGGCGTTATTCTTGTTTCTAGCTGAGCCATCCATTCAGCTCATAAATGGTTCCGATGTTGTATTGTTATTGAAGCTGTCCCTCTAATCTCCTCAGAAAAGTAATTACTTTCTTCCAGCTTCCTCCACGAACCACATCTTGCAGAACTCTCAGCAGATTCATACGTAATGCTGAAATCTTTACCTTATCACTACAAAACCTGGCAGAATGACATAGCTTCCGAAGTATCTTGTGAGAATATTCTCACTCACTAAGGTACCACTGAATCAATATAAACTATATTAGCTTGTACTTCAAAATTTATTTGGTGTGGAAACACTCGTTTTCTGTATCCTGTATTGCTGAACTTTGCTTTCTCAGGGTGTCATTCAAAATTCTCCTGTTGAATCCTAAACGGAACCACATTGCCAGGATCTGCTTGTATTTGTTGAGCTGCCTTCCTTATTTCCTAAAATAGTTCATTCGTGAAGCTTGTCTACCTTTGTCCCCTGTTGCTTTTCTGCAACTCGCTTACCCTCTTCTGGTACCATGACTGCACGCTCCTCTGCGACATTTGGTATCCTCTTCAGTAATAACACCACATTTAGTCCAGTTCAGTGCGATATTATTTTCAAGCTGGCTTTGGTTCGTTCGATGTTCCACTTAGAGCTTGTCTTGCCCTGTACTCATTTCTTTATTCATATCCACGTGCAACGATTTTATCTTCATTTCTATTGTATTGAGTTCCTATGATTTATGTTGACCTTTTTTCGTATAACTTTACAACTTTTATTCACCTTCTTTCATCTCTTTGTTATTTGTTTCTAGTTTCCTATATACCCATGCAGCTATTTCTTTCATCACATTGTAAAACTGGCTGAACATAACGTTAGTGTTGGTTTTTCCTGAGAGACCTTATTCTCCTTTAGTGTTTGTCGCTTCTGGTTACACATCCTACTCGGAAGTCTGATCTCTCCATTCCTCTCTCTCAACAGTTTTACTTCTTAGTAGATTTCAATCGTTTCATCAACTGACCCTATGTTAAGGCCTTTTAATCTTGCTTGTGCTGCTGTAACCATAAATTCTCGCCTAATCGGTACCCCGTATCCGAATACTGCTGACCTGCAAACGTTTGTTGTTTCTCAGCATTTTTATTTCCTCATAATAACTCTTTCCTTTTGTGTGTGTGATATTTATTTTACTATCATCTAGGAGATCTCGGTCTAACCTGTTTCACTATCGATACTTGCTACTTCGCAACGCCTTTGCTTAGTCACAGTGTCAGTATGGGGACGATGGTGAGTGAGTCTCTGTCATCGAGCAGGAGCCGTTCACAGGTTGAAACTATCTGGCTTCTTTGTTCGAAGAGTTAGCCATTACTATTCTGCTACTGTTGCCACGTTGATCCAAAAATGGTTCAAATGGCTCTGAGCACTATGGGACTTTACATCTATGGTCATCGGTCCCCTAGAACTTAGAACTGCTTAAACCTAATTAACCTAAGGACATCACACAACACCCAGTCATCACGAGGCAGAAAAAATCCCTGACCCCGCCGGGAATCGAACCCGGGAACCCGGGCGTGGGAAGTGAGAACGCTACCGCACGACCACGAGCACGTTTATCCAGTTGACGCCAGCTCTGAGCTGGAAAGTTGTATTCGAGACTAAGAGGTGCTGAAAGGAAGTCACATCTGTCTCATGAAGATCCACGCTACTGAACAGCAATCACCATGCACAAGGAATCCGGTAAGACACATCTGTTTATGTCCTGCAACGAAGTCGGGTTTTTGCGAGTCCAGGTTAGCTTGGAAATGTTCAAGGGTCCGATGCCGGTCAGATTGCTTGATTCCTCCCAGTGAAATAGCAGCAGATTGTTTGCTAAACCGTGATTGTTTGGAAACGGGTTAGTGTACTATATGCTATATATTTCAATATGTGCTACTATTAATTCAAGCTCTCTCATCTACTCAATCGTAAATGTCAGATTTTTAAAATTTTTAGTTACATATTTCTGCTTGTGAATCCAATATTCACATCGCAGATGAAAATGTTTCTATCTGTACGCATTTGACAGTACATTATTGGTTAAAATCAGCTCTCATAATTTTGTTATGCCAAGAAACCCATATTCCTTGAATACAGTTCCCATAAATGCACCATGCTCAGTGGTAGCCCTCTCATGTAAAGTAATTACTGAAGTCATACTCACTTTGATGATTAAATTTTTCACTACGAGCCATGATTGTAGTTCAACAGCAATAAATAGAAACTCTAGGCAAAGTTGTTGATTTACAGTGCCTGGGTGAGATGAAGCTACGTATGCTGCGCCGTTGGATACAGTTACGAGATTTGTGGTAATACTGGCTCACAGTCCTCCTGAGGTTACTGAGATTGTCTCACTGCACGGTTGGACACTACGAGCACAAGGTTTACACGTGTCCAAACCATTCAGCGCCATTTGAAAGCTAATTGATTCATTTGCATACATCACCTTGAAGTGCAGGCCATTATTTCTTTCCATTGTGGTGGATTTATGGAAGTGAGTTCTGTGTGGTCTTTTGATTTAACATGTCGAGTCAGATCGCACTGATAACTTTTTTCTCATGGAGTTTACGTATTTCATAATATATACCGTCAAAATATCATAGCGTTTTTTTCACATCTTATACGTTTAGTCGAGGACTCTTTCCTTTACAAAACACGCACACCTTTCAGCTAGTGTAAAATAGACGCTTTTAGTTATGATAAAACTGTTTGCCACAGTGTTTCCACATAAAACTGTTTTAATTAATATCTCTGACAGACTGACTAAATCACACATGAACGCCACTGAAGCGCACTTGCATACTGCTGTTTAACTGATAAAAGATATGAATTAAAGCCTGATGTGCTCCTAGCTGTCACTGTCAATAACCAATACTTGAAATACAGCCTCCAAGTCTGCTATTGTTTCCTGTGTATAGCTCGTATTGAAACAAATTGCCTTCGCTAAAGCCATACATATCTATGCCTTACTTCTGCTCTAGCCTATGACGGGTTACTTAGTTACACACACAGCAACACTTTTATATAACAAATCCAAATAAAAAATCGCAGAAAAATGTATATAGTTATTTAGACAGGTAATTTACTTGTCGACTATGACTAAACGGTTGCGCATCAGTGTAACAAGAGTATACTTTATTGTGTAAAACTGACAATGTTTCAGTGGCGTGACTTGCTAAATTTATCTGTCGGTCTGTATCTAAAAGTGAAGATAAGAAAGAAACGACAGGAGGAAGTGTTTATTACAGATTACCACTTAAATTTATGGTTTCATATATGTCAAGTTCTGTTCCTGTTAGTATACTTAGATTAGAAATGATACAAATAAAAGGATCTTCACAAACTAGTTTAAACTGAAAATTAGCTTAAGTTAGAGAAAGCCTAAAATGATACACATTTAACACTTCCTGTCAAGTAATTGTCGTTTTACTACACGAGTTCCTTATGAATGGCTGTGAGAAAAATTCGTGTTTGAATGCAAATAGAATACGTTCTCATGTGTTATTATTGTTCTCAAATAACTGTCTCTAATTTCAATGCGTATTTTATTGTGTTCTCTAACTAATGGTCATAGCATAACGTGTATTCCCGATGTAAACATTTATCGTCTAGTTACAATTAATGGCCGAATGGCTGACTACAAAGAAGTATCTGGGTGATACCTCTTCGCATCTCGAGGAATGAAACAACAGCAGCAGGTGACAATCGGTGGAGCTGTACTGCGTGAGATGTTTTCACTGAAGCAAGAAACAAAAAAACAGCGACAAAGTATCTCGTAAATGATCATATTACTAAAACTGCTTTTAAATCTCGCAGTCAATCTTGCACCATTTTGCTGCAACAACAGCACAAAATATCCAGAATGTACTACGAGACAGTGTTTACTCGACAAAATGATTCACATATTATTTTTTTTTTTGACACATAACAATCGATGAGCGCTTGAAGATTTGTTTTCGGTGTGAGTATTGTCACTGTTAGTTTTTACGCGTGCTTTGCTTCTCACAGTAAATAATCTGACAATTATGAATCCGTTCATCTCCTTAAACACGAAAATCAACCAAGATTCACTTTCTGTCACTGCTTCTGAACTTAGGATGTAGTTCACAATCTCAGATTGTTGCTTAGTGAGAATGACATCGTTATCTCCTTAGCACACAGTCGTTGCTTTTGTATTATAATCCTTAATCTTGTGGTGACTACTACCTACGACACTCTTCTCTCCAATATCTTGTAAAACTTGACTTCCTGTTGTCTTCTGTGACGACCGTTTTACTTGAGTATTGGATCTTGTCATTCTTTCTTTGTCTGCTCTTCCTCGTTGACAATTTCAAAATGTTTATGTCTGTCTTGAGTCTTTCTCAAGGATGTGTAGGATTGGAAATACGTCTTGCGGTCAGCACCAGATCAAGACTGACAATTTCATATATTGACAAACAATCTGATAAAAACTGTAAACACACATGGCATGTACAACAGACAGAATGTCACTCAGCAGAAGATAATCTGACCATATATGTGCTGCGGATTTACTTAAAGTGTTAAAGGAGGAATAACGTAACAGGTAAGGATATTCACACATGCTATTTTGTTAAGTGCACGCTATTTTGATGGAACATAATAGAATAATTAAAAACGAAAAGAGAGAACAATATGTATCGTTGGTTTTAAACCGGTTGTTTGAGTAAAACTACAAAATTGTTTTCAACTCCAACCTATAGTATCAACAGTGATTGCATAAAGGTAGTTCCAGAAAATGTTACCTAGTATTATGTTGACAGTTAAAGGTTAAAGCCTAAGGAAGTCTTGGAGTCTAACAAGAAAACGTGTGTGAAGGGCTGCATGTAAAATCACCAGGAACGCATATCAGATATTATATTTGGCAATGGAAACGAGACTAAATAGAAATAAGGATATGTTTAAGCGATTTATGCGCGTAGAAAAAGTGTTCGGCAATGTGACATGGTGCAAAAAGTTTCAAACTGCCAAAAAGTAGATATACACACTTGGATAATATGAGTACAAGAACCAAAGAGGAGAATTGAGTATTAAAAACTGAGGGAGAGGTGCTCGGGCTAAAGAGGTGGAAGGATTCAATCTCTCTTCTTGGCTGTAAAATTTATAAATCGAAGACTGAATGATTCTGAGGTGGGACGAAGGTTTAGAAGGAAATGCTCTAAATGAGAATATTCGATAATGATACTGCCATCCTCTGTGAGAATCAGAAAGTATTGCTGTTCTCTTTGAATAGTGAGTAGATGATGACCATCTCAGGATTCAAGAGTTCTTTGCTAAATAAATGTTTGCACCTTTAGTTGTCCTCGTACAGCATTAATTCGTTTATCTACATTTTAGGAAAAAGTAGGATCAAACTTACGTTTCTAGTTTTAACCTTATTACCTTTTACTGTATGTCAAATTTAATTGCATAACTTAATACGTGAGCTGAAATTATGTGTTTTTCTTCTTTAATATTCTTGGGGTGGAGGTCATTAAGGGGTGGCACTAACCTTCAAAGGCCATCAAAACAGTCAAAGGATGGAAGGACGATCTGAACAAAATCGGTAATAATAAATCAGAAAGCTTCTACACTCGTAGTTACTGTAAGCATATGGCAGTAGTAATTACGCTGGGGAACAAACAGATCCTTTTTCATGGTGCCTGGAATCTGTGAGCTGATTCTAAGAATTTGGTGGAGCTGGTTCCGAAAATTTCATCCATTTTGTTATAGCAACTGCAGCTGATCGGTGACATTATACATCGCTCTCTGGACTATTTCGTTTAACCCCAGCATCTGTAAATTGTTATTTCCATAATATTAACTGACTTTATCCTAGATATAATCACGATGTTGTAGCACATTTACTACAAGTATTCTGACATTTATTTCAGTTTCTTATAGTCACTATCATACCTTCATAAAGAAGAAAAATGCATGAGTACTCTTGATGTGTTTTGAAACTTCCTGGCAGATTAAGAGCACTTGCCCGCGAAACACAGAGGTCCCGAGTTCGAGTCTCGGTCAGGCACACAGTTTTAATCTGCCAGGAAGTTTCATGTAAGCGCGCAGACTCCGCTGCAGAGTGAAAATCTCATTCTGATGTGTTATGTTTCATCTGTGAGGAATACCCATTCATTCAGCAAGGAAATGTCTATAAATTACTTTATAATAATGGGTTATTGTGAGTATTTCAATGTAAAACTAGGAGACCAAGATAAAGCTTGGGTACCTCACACTGTATGTAAAACGTGCATAGGACGACAGTGGGGACATGGGAAACGGAATTGTTTGATATTTGGGGTACCGATAATATGGCAAGAACAAATAAACCACAGTGTTGACTGTTACTTTTATTCAGTGAATTCGAAGGACATCAACTATAATAATCGTAGATATATCACGATCTATCCTTCGCAAGATGCCACTTCCCACATTCACAGGAGATAACTGTTCCTGTATGTAATAGTGTTCCAGAATCATCTGAGGAAGAGGACGAATCAGCTCTTCTGAGCAAAATGACAGTAATTTTGTATGATCCCCATAGTTGCAACCGCATTTAATCAGACGGAACTGAACGAACTCATTACAAGCCTAAGTCGTCCTAAAAAGTCATTGGACCTGTAAACTTCCTGGCTGGTAGAGAGGCACTATCTGTTACCGAGAACAAAAGTCATATTCTATCACAGAAAAGAAACAGATTTCCTGGCATTCTTCACAACTGGGTGCGGATTAGTTTCTTACACCGAAATTGAAAGAGTGTTAAAGAAAGTGCGTTTAAGATATTATACCCCAAATGAATGGCAGTTATTTATCGACAGTTCCAAACCCAGCCTAAAATGTGTTCTTTTGCGGAAGCGGAACAAATGCATTACAATCCCAAATGATCACTCAGTTGCTAAACGAGAATGTCAAGCTACGATAGCCATATTCGTGGAGAAAACTCATACCACAGTCACCTATGGGTTATCTGTGTCGATTACAAAATGGTGAATATTCTTCCTGGGTGTGTCGATTCCAAAATTTTGAATATTATTCATTCCTTACCTCATTCCTTTCCTTATTAGTCTACTTAATATTCAACGTTTCGCTGCGGCACTGCTAATCAAATAGTGGGTCAACAGATGTAAGTACATAATTCCCGACACTGATTATGAAGAAAACAGAAGGAGGTATGCCTGTTGACCCACAAATCCGCTAACTCACAAATGACCGTACCTTCAAAACTCAATGAATGATACTGAGGCAACAGCGTGTTCGTCATTCTGTGTAGTAATGAAAAATTTCGTAGGAAACTATAAGGCTACTATGAAGAACTAGTCTAAAATATGCTGACTACCTTTTGTGAGCTTTGTTGTAACATGAGCATAAAATAACACTACCGTAACAGGCCTTTGGCGCGATTCCCGATTGCCTTGATGATGTAAGCAAGTAATAGATGAGAATTTTCACAATGGAATAAACTGATGGAATAACAGTGTCGTTATACAAATAACTACAGACTGATGTTGCAGTATCCAACGTGAATGTCTATGATCAGTGCGTCGGAGGGAAATCACAGAAAAGAGGACTCATTGACCTAATGGAAGAAAATTAATGAACCAAATGCTCCATTTTTTCTGTTGAGGCCTCAGTCTTTTGAGTGATTTGATGCGGACCGCCACGAATTCCCATCCGTGCCAACCTTTTCATCAAGGAGTAGCAGTTGTAACCGACGTCCTCAATTATTTTCTGGATGTTTTCCAATCCCTGTTTTCCTCCACACCTTTTACTCTCTGTAGGTTCCTCTAGTAAAAAAGGAAGTTATTCCCTGAAATCTTAGCGACGACCTACCATCACGTCCCTTTTCCTTGTCAGTTTTTTCCATATATTGGTTTCCTCGCCGTTTCTTCGAAGA
Organism: Schistocerca serialis cubense; assembly: GCF_023864345.2. Taxonomy (NCBI): domain Eukaryota; kingdom Metazoa; phylum Arthropoda; class Insecta; order Orthoptera; family Acrididae; genus Schistocerca; species Schistocerca serialis. Next base: position 69,067,730 of record NC_064644.1, read on the forward strand.
ACGTCTTCATTCCTTACCTCATTCCTTTCCTTATTAGTCTACTTAATATTCAACGTTTCGCTGCGGCACTGCTAATCAAATACTTCGATTCTCATACGTTCCGTTTTTCCCATAATCCATGGTTCACTGGCATGTAATGCGGCGCTCCGAACGTACAGCCTGAAAATTTCTTCCTCAAATTAAGGTATATGTTTCATACTAGTAGACTTCTCTCACCCAGTAATGTCCTTCTGGTCACTGATACTCTGCATTTTACGTTCAGCTCAGTCCCTCTGTCATGGGGTATTTTTCTGCCTAGGTAGCAGAATTTCTTTACTTCAACTAACTCGTGATCACTAATCCTGTTGTTAAGTTTCCGGCTGTTCTGCTACTTTTTAGTACTTCCGTCTGTTTTCGATTTACTCTCCATCCATATGCTGTGCTCATTAGACTGTTCATTCCACTCAGCAAATCCTGTAATTCCTAGTGACTTTCACTGAGGATAGCTATGTCATCATAGAACATTATCATTGATAAACGTTGAATTTTAATTCAACTCTGGAACCTTTCTTCCATTATAGTTATTGATTCTTCGATGTATAGGTAGTAAGCTCGAAAGTCACTGTCTTAAACCTTTTTCAAACTGAGCACTTGGTCTAGCTCTTCCAGTCTCACTGATCATTCTTGGCTTTTGTGTATTTTCTCTATAGCTTAACACTCTTTTTCTCACAATTTCGAGTGTTTCACACTTTTTGACATCGTCGTACGCCTTTTACAAGTCGATATATCCTATGAACGTGACTTAATTTTTCCTTAGCCTTCCTTCCATCATCAACCTCAATATCAGAATTGCCTCCCTGGCGCCTTCACCTCTTCTAAAACGTAACTGATCGTCACCTAACACACCCTGAGTTTTATTTTCCATTCTTAGTTATAGTAATCACATTCGTTGTTCCTAATTTCTGTGATAACCTGTTATTAGTCCACTTCCACATTTCATCGATCATCAAAATACATTCAACGTATCTTTACGTAAGATGCTGCATATTGCTACAATGAAGCGAGAACGTTACACAAACTACCTTCTAGTAACGGTAAACAAAGGGAGCAAGGACCGGCGGCTCTCTGTAGCTGTAAAATACCACATATGCGCTGCTTGCTACAGTTTTTATTTAATTTCTGAAAAGTAATTTGGCTTCCACTTCTCCCCTTGTATTTTCTACGGTGTGAAGGTACAATTTATAATTTTTCTCAATCCAGCCGATCAATATTAGACTTCTTGTTGTTCTCGGAAAAGAGAATGTTTGCTCTCGTAGAAATTGGTTACTACGTAATGAAATTCACGTAAAAGCGCACCAGCTGAAAGCAAATCCTGTAGTGACTGAAAGCGACAATACGAAAACGAAGCGTACCCTGAAGTTCTATGCCAGACACTCTAAAAATTTTAGTACACAAATTTAATTTCCAGATCACAACAGCAAGAAGTAAGTGTCCTAACAGCTGAGATATTGGGAAAATTTTGAAAATATTATCCGCAAAAATTTCTTTGCCTATGCCATGGATCTGCAGACATTCAGGTTACTTTATAGTAGTAGAGGACGTGTAAAAAAAGTCAATAAAAGAAAATACGACGTTCATTTACTCCGAGCTGATCTAAAGGCCTTGTTATTGCAAGAAAACTACCTGTGAAATCACAGCCAGCTGAAATGTTATTTCACATAACACAATATTGCCAAGGGAATAGTAGCCAAGGACCTACATGATATTTAGGCGGGAAAATATTCATTTCACATTACGAAATGGATCTGATACAACAGAAGCCACGTAAAATCTGAAAATAACTGAATAACATGATTCTACTTCCTATTTTATTCCTCACCGGAACATAAATCGCATTCATATGGCTCTGAGAACTATGGGACTTAACATCTGAGGTCATTAGACCCCTAGAACGTAGAGATACTTAGACCTAACTAACCTAAGGACATCATACTCGTCCATGCCCCTAGGCAGATTCGAACCTGCGACCGTAGCGCATAAATAGCATTCAGTTTATTTTAAAATGTCGCAGATTACAGAAGGGAGACAGTACACAACGATGGCAAAACAATCTAGATGCGACATAACCTCCAAATTATAGTCAATTTTGCACACCATTGTAAACGTTTCAGTATTAAACGTGGTTTTCCCAGCATTCAAAAAGATTTACATATGTATATTTACTTTTGACTTCTTTTCTTAGTGATAGTCCTATTGAACTGGCAGGGGGTAATTTACTTTTATCAACAACCGAAAATATGGTTGGTATATTCTTCACGACATTTACAAGGCTAGATATGACACCATTCAAATTTGTAAGTAACAATACATATTGCCGTCTCTCCCTCACCTTAAGACGTCAGGTCTTACAGGTCTTACAGATCCCTTGTATACAGCTTACTGTAGTAATCACATAGCTACCAGAGATTTGTTTTGTCGTTTTAGGACACGATGACCACTCCTGGCAGAGGAGTTGTGCTGTGTAACCTGTCAAAAATTTGCAGCGTCTCCTAGGGCACACCACAGGTAACTTGGTTCTCCCCCCTGTTTTAGGGTATACTAAATTTATCTTAGAATGTCGAGGTCTGCAGATTATGACAAAACGTTTCTTAATCGACAATACATTCCTTTGGGGAACATGCGTTTTCAAAAATGGAGTATAAACGCTTAGATATTACATTACCATTAACTAACATACGCAACAGGAAATATAATTAAACACAATGATTGCTTATGTTGAAGTTCGTTTATTTGTGTTCAGAAATCGATATCGGTTAACAACTGACTTTCTGGAATTTGGATCTGTCGATTTCAGGGCGTGCGTCGACCTCAGCCCATATCTGGTTGATCAGATCGTCACTCGGATTCTCGGCAGTGGTGAAGATGAATGTCATCTCGTCTGAAAAAGTCGGAAAAATAATAAGTTATGGACATGTGTTTTGCCATCGAATATTAAGTACGAATTAAAGCTACGTAATGGGTACTAGGAGCAAAGGAAACGAAAGAATCTATCTGCTTCATCGTGTAGCTTACACACAGCATGATAACATTAGTTCTAACATGAAAACATTGTCATGATTCATCAGTGTATATTTACGTCTATAGTCCGCACTGGTTTTAGGTTTTCTGGTTTCCAGTTCGACTTTAGCTTTCCGAAGTTAATTTTTTTCACCCACCACCCTCTAAATTGTCTAAACTCTAAAGAGATGTTACAGAGTCAAATTTCCGCACTTTATGTTTATCCTGAAATGGGGTTTAATAGAAATGATGTCCATGTGTTCGCAATACACACCCACAGTGAATTGTCTTGTTGTAGAACGTCAAGAGGAGCATTATAATCTCATATTGACAGTGTAGCTAACTATTCATTCATCTTGAACAAATTTATCGTAGTACACCACTCATCGAAATTTCCATGCGAATCTAACGACAAGAGCACTGCAATCACATTGCCCCTTCACATAAAAAATGAGTGTGCGACTCGAAACTATGAATACGTTCAGGCTACATTCTTAAGCTCACATAATGACGATGACAGGAGAGAGAAAGTCGGTCTCATATGTTGGCCCACAGAGAGTCGTCCCTCGCGCATATCACTCGAGAATGGAACAGGAACAGGCAGACATGTTTGTGATAGCAAAAGAACCCTCCACCACGCGGTGAAAGGCGGATTACATAGTGTGGATGTTAGTGTAAGCAACCATTCATTTAATCTTCAATGTCTGGAGTCGTAAGATAATGTAACGATACTTAGTTCATCATACAAAATAACGTAGTCATTAATAGGGGACGCCTGCGTACGTGAGAGTAAAGTAATCTACTTTTTAATACAATTAATTTTATATTAGTCATACAGATTCATCGCTTGTAGTTTTGTGCATTAATCTGGACTGTTACGCTAGAAATATACGTGACAGCATCAAATATACTCTTTTCTTATGTAGGCTTCCGCTGGGTCCTAGAGTACCATCAGTGTTTTCCTTCATCATCTGCTTTTGTGCAGCATATAATTACCGCAAACAGCACTGCCAACTAGTTGTACACTTGGTCTGAGAAATTGACTAACTGACGGACAAAGTGCAGTGTGAAAACACCTATTTCTTTTTTAGTCCTTCGTTCCAAGAGTTGTGTACGTCTGTGAATAGTATTGAGTAGAGACAGATGTGAAACCCAGTTCCCTTTTGTAGTATTAATAATAATTCTGGTGATGTTGCAATCTTTTACCTGCATCATTGTTACAGTATGAAAATTTCTACAATTGTGACACATAAACGTACAACTTACCGCCAGTCACCATGCAGAAGTGTTCAATGAAGATGTCTGCGCTTCCATAGACGAGGTTACGCTCAGCGGTCAACAATTCTCCGTCTGGAACACACGTATAAAACTGGTAGGAAACTCATTTCTTAGGTTATGAAACTAAAGATAAAGAAGCCTAAAAATGTATCAGAAGCAGACGTAAGTAAGACATTGTTCTCCAAGATTCTCATCACTGTAGAGCAATAAAGAATGCATCTGACTACTGGGCTACAAAACGTATTACTGTTAGCAAGTTTGTTCCGGGACAGGTACTTACACTTGCCGTAGTAGGTACTGTGAAGTCTGTTTCCCTCGATAGTGACGTCGGCCGTGACAGCAGCTCTGAAACAATATGTTCAAACCAAGCTTTAGTTTTTCTGTAAATCATTGCGCTAAAGACATATGTATTACAGTAACATTAATGTAGATTTGTAGAAGTATTTTTTTTTACTGATGAACCATAGCCCATTTAAATGCTTTTTTACTCTACCCAAAGCAATTTAACTTTTTGCCACCTCAGCCGTGGACGCAATTCTCAAAGCGATTCATTACGGGTAAAACTGTCATCATGTAACAGCGATCGAACAATCATTTTATGTCTTTCTCTGTTTCATCTATTATTAGCTTTTTGTATTCCATATTATTCTTCCTAACAGAATTAGTCCTCAAGCGATTAATAAAGAAATATTCTTGACAATTAAAAGAAGTTTAATGTAGACTTTATATCATTGGCTGTGATGTCGTTCCGCTACAGGATATTTCTCACTCTCGCAGTTTCGCAGTTGCCAATATTCGCACTTGTCAATAATTTTCCATTGTCATAAACGCCGTAACATGATCAAATCACGAACCATATTCTGGAGGAGTAGCGGTGAAATTTTGGGAGCGACTAATATAAAGGGTGTTACAGAAAGGTACGGCCAAACTTTCAGGAAACATTCCACACACACAAAGAAAGAGAATATGTTATGTGGGCATGTGTCCGGAAACGCTTACTTTCCATGTTAGAGCTCATTTTATTACCTCTCTTCAAATCACATTAATCATGGAATGGAAACACACAGCAGCAGAACGTACCAGCGTGACTTCAAACACTTTGTTACAGGAAATGTTCAAAATATCCTCCGTTAGCGAGGATACATGCATCCACCCTCCGTTGCACGGAATCCCTGATGCGCTGATGCAACCCTGGAGGATGGCGTATTGTATCACAGCCGTCCACAATACGAGCACGAAGAGTCTCTACATTTGGTACCGGGGTTGCGTAGACAAGAGCTTTCAAATGCCCCCATAAATGAAAGTCAAGAGGGTTGAGGTCAGTAGAGCGTGGAGGCCATGGAACTGGTCCGCCTCAACCAATCCATCGGTCACCGAATCTGTTGTTGAGAAGCGTACGAACACTTCGACTGAAATGTGCAGGAGCTCCATCGTGCATGAACCACATGTGGTCTCGTACTTGTAAAGGCACATGTTCTAGCAGCACAGGTAGAATATCCCGTATGAAATCATGATAACGTGCTCCATTGAGTATAGGTGGACGAAACTAAAATGAGCTCTAACATGGAAACTAAGCCTTTCCGGACACATGTCCACATAACATATTTTCTTTATTTGTGTATGAGGAATGTATCCTGGAAGTTTGGCCGTACCTTTTTGTAACACCCTGTATACGTTTATTGAGATATTTTTCAAAACCATTGTAGGCTTTACTCCACACTGCCTCGAAGGACATCATTGTCGACTGTACGTTTAATTCAGAAGATCCTTCTTCAGCAACAAAAACCGGTAATTACTATTAGCAGCTCGTTTTTTAGGAAAGATATGGCGGCCACGAACCGAAGCAGTGATGGCCCCATTGATTTACATAGCATGGACTTATTGTGAGTGTTGATGCCCTGCCTTACTCAGACATTTGCCGTTAACGATTTATAGAGAGAGCTGTTGTGCCACTCACAGCTCCAAGTTGCCAATTTTCGTGACAAAAAGTCACGACCACATGAGAAAGTAGCAGTAAATGACACAGGAAGTCCTATTACCGACTCGGGATCGAAAGACAGACCTGTGCCCGGTATGAATTTTCAGTCTGCATTGTAGTTTCCACTGAAGGAATAAATGAAGGGCCAGAAAGATACTCAGTGGCTGAACCCCTCTCTTTGAAGTGCAAACACTTTAGAGAATGTGCCACCAGTTACGGTTCATGACTTGTCTGAAAACTGTAATGGCAGAAGCAAAGCTTTGATTTTGTTCGTGAGTCGTGATTCGAAAAGCTCTGTTCAGTATTTGAATGCAAAACGCAAAAGATTCCTGCTTCGAGATCCGATATGTGACACTGGTTTATTCTCTGAACTTCCAGTCTGCTGTTTCCCAGCCGAACCAAGTGTGAGGCAGAATCACCCATTAACTCAGTCAATAATAGGAGACACTTACTACCGTAAAAACGGACGTCGTGTACAGATCAAGTATGGAAGTACTCACGGTGGGTCCTGGCTGAAGGCACCGCTGAGCGTCATCTGGTTAGCAGCCTCGCCAGGGTCCTGTGTGAGAATGAGGCAGCCCAGGGGGTCCAGGTCCGTTGAGGGGTAGCGGTACTGCTGGTACCACTTCTTGTGGGCCTGCGGACCACACACAACACGTCTGCACTTGTCACTCAGTCTCGCTTGTGTTATAAACGGCCGGCCGAAGTGGCCGTGCGGTTAAAGGCGCTGCAGTCTGGAACCGCAAGACCGCTACGGTCGCAGGTTCGAATCCTGCCTCGGGCATGGACGTTTGTGATGTCCTTAGGTTAGTTAGGTTTAACTAGTTCTAAGTTCTAGGGGACTAATGACTTCAGTAGTTGAGTCCCATAGAGCTCAGAGCCATTTGAACCATTTGTTATAAACGACGTAGAACAGATTCATGAAATTTATTCGTATTGTCTTTAAAGAAATTGCCAGCCAATAGCAGAAACATTTTTATGAGAGGAGCATTGAAGTTATAGTTAAGAATTATCTTCTGCAGATGCGAATTTATTTTAATTTCCGCTTCTCCTTCACTAAGAGAAAATCTACGATAAAGTAGGACTGATAAAATAATGGCGACTGTTGACTGGGAACAATGAACCTCCCGATTTGTTGAATGCCATTACATCATGGTCAGTAAACAATAAATTATTATAAATGAAGAGTTGTTGACTGAAAATCAGGGAGTAAAACAGGTGTACGGTCTCTCACCAATTCTTTTTGATAAATGTTTGTATCTACAGAGTTTTAGAAGAATGGAATCCGAAAAGCCCCAAGAAGATGGACGTGGAAAGGAACAGACGTATTAATTGTATTTTATTTGCGGATGACCAGGTTCCCCAAGCAGAGAGTGAAAGCACTTTACAAGAAAACGAGTTTAATTTGAATAACGATTTGTAGACTTAAAGAATGGTCATATTTGTAAATATAACAAAAGCAATGTCACTGGAAATGAAACACGTAAGAAGCGCAAAACAGCGCAGAACACTGAGATAACAGAACAATGAAATTTTTTAAAATGTATCAGGTAAGACATATCATAAATAAAACTAATTCAGATATGGTTCAAAATATAACGTTATAAATGTTTGTTTAGAGAGCTATCTTGTTAGAAATACAGGGAAAGAGATAACACTTAGCCTACACAACGTAATGGCTAAGCTTTCTCTTGTGTATTTTAGTGATAATTGCATAATAAGGAAAGAAGGTGACAAACAGTTATAGCAGCTTATATACAGATGGGGATTCCGTGGTCACTGCATGGATTAACGTTAAGAGACAGAATGAGAAGTGAAGACATAAGACAGCTTCTAGATGGGAAAAGAACAGGCACTACCAACAAAATTGGTGTGACCACATGAAAATGTTGCGACGTAAACAGTACAATGTAATAACTGGAAAACCGGATATAGGACAGACAACGACGGGATGAAGACAATTTAGTAAAATTCGTTTTGTTTTGGAGCGCGATAAACGTATCCCATAGACTGGAAGAAGATGAAGAACATCATGCGATCCTGCTGCTGAATGTTGAGACATTTATATGTGGATGGTGTACTTTGAAGACATAAAAGATCTCCACCTTAAGGTGAAGGGCTGTCGATGAGGGGGACAATGAGTATGGTGTTACTCTGCATCTCGCTAAAGAGACTGCCTACGTCTGTCCTCTTTTGAACTACTGCCACGCGGTCTGCGATCCTTACCAATGGAATGAACGGAATACAACTAGAGAGATAAAACGAGAACAGCATGTTTTGTATTATAGCGAAATAGAGGGGAAAGTGTCACTGACATGATGCAGGATTTGGTGTGGGCAGCAGTAAGACAAAGGTGCGTTTCGCTGCGGGGGAGCCTTCTCGCAGAATGTCAATGACCAGCTTTACCCTCTAAATGCCAAAATATTTTGCTGACGCCGACCTACATAGGGAAAACCGATCATCGTAATAAAATAAGGGAAATCAGAGCTCGCACGGAAAGATGTAGGCGTATGTCTTTTTCTGCGTGCTCTTCGAAAATGTAATAATACAGAATTATTGTGAACGTGGTACGATGAACCCTGTGGCCGACACTTGAGAGTATTTTTCAGAATTTCGATGTATATGTAGATGTCGATGCAGATGTTGATGACCAGAAGCAGACTGCCAGGTGACGGAGACTCACCGTGGTGACGCTGAAGGTCTCTGTGGAGGCGTCGGGCAGCGTGCAGGAGTCGGCCAGGACTGCCCCAGCCAACAATAGCGGAACCAGCAGCACCAGGGAAGAAGTCATCGTCTGTAGCAGATGAGGCAGCGACATGTGACAAATACGAACAGTATTCCTGGGAAGTGAGTCGGTGAATGCGCTCTAAGAGGTTCAATTCGCCATAACTTCTACCTCAGCGCTGTCAGTTACGTAAGGAACTGGCGCTAGTAACGTCGATATGCAGTCGTGAAACTGGACGTGAAAGCAAACAGCTATGCCCACAAAACTGGGTACATAGCTACAATAGCAAAACTATCACAAATCTGCTGTGATAATCCTAGACCCAGTTACATAGCTAGAGTGTCTACCGCATACTTTTGCGTTTCAGTCCTGCAATGAGAAAATACAGTCGCAGTTACAGCCTAAATTGCCGATTCAACATCAGAAATACATTCTCCCCTCTTAATGTTATGTTAGATCAAAGTACTGAAAAAGTTTGATACAATACTGTTTTATCAGAATGTTTGAGAACAGTATAAATTCTGATGGTTGAACTAGTCTCAAAGCCATTTATATTGTTCCCAGTGCCACTTGATAGCGGTCCAGTAGGCAGCGATTGTGAATAAACTTAACGACGCGCCAGGGAAAACATATTTTCGTTTCTAAAGCATTGTTTTCCAATGATTTTCGACCCGGAGGTAAGCGGTTTGAATCCTAGTGGTGATCCAAAAAAATTTGCAACAGCATAGGCGTGCCCAAGATTGGGAAGGGGGAGGGGGGGCGGCACAATTAGGGAGTGTACAAAGTAACTGATCACCAGACTTCGCGGAAGCGCTCTGGCTAAGAATTTCTAACCTCTTCACAGCCTCTCATATGTTATGGACATATGACGCTGACTATGATGATTGGTTAGTCGCATGGGGTGGTTAATCTCGACGACGCCTTCGGTGATAATCGACAGGAATAGACTCTCTGCTGGCACCGGGTTACACCCTCTCCATTCCCTGTCTTTCCGTCATCAACAAACGCGATTTAAAACGCTACAAGCACCATTCATGTTCACATACACTTCAGACACACACACACATTATGAAGTAATGCCGCAATAGCCCGCGATGTATGAATTTCTTTCTAATGAGGCGCCTGGACATCCTCGTAGGCGTCTCCCAGTCCTTAATGCCACACGAGTTTACTATAGTTAAAAGATAGTAACTGTATGTTTGAGACAAATCATCAGTTTCATCTCATACTCAAGCTTCTTGATTCTGTAACTTCGATATTCAGCTTCTCCAAGACAGCGAAAAACTATCTGTTTTGGCCAATGTTTAGTGAGAAAAATAGCAGTCTCTTAATGAGAGCTGGAACATAGATTACGGAATAACGGAGGACCTACAAAGCTAAAATGTAATACGAGATAGGTGCTTAGACGATATATGAGAATGAGAGGAAGCAACTTACTGCTAACGATTGCTCTTTCGACGGATAAACTCAGAAAACCTCAACGCCTTTTTATACTAAACGCTCCGGACCTCTTCGCCTAGGGCCAGTAAACTACCAGCTGAATATACTGAAGAAGATGCGCCAGATGAGGCTCTGACGTAAGTAATTTTATATTTGTTTATCTGTGTGCCTGTTTCACGACACAATAAGATATTCAGACTATGTCAGCTGTGGCCTCCACTGCCTAATATTTACCCTTCTCACGTGAGTCACAACTGTCAATAAGCTATGTTACTACCATTCGTTTTGCTACCAACGAAATTTTACGTTATTATCAACTTCTTACTTCGCACCCATAAAATCTCAGTGCAATACAAACATATTTACACGGTTCTATAGAGCTGCCCCAGTATGCCAGAAATGTAATAATACGCAAACCGATTGCATACTCACGTGTCCTGTCGAGTTACAGCGTAGGTTTGCCAGTCAGGGATGTGTAACGTTTCACATCGTAGCTCTCTGTCAAACTCTGCAGTAGTGTTTCATAAAGGCGACTGCTTTCCGGTTATGTTTCTTCACACTCCGTTGTAACGTCGGCCGTCAATGTTATTTTATGGTCAAATAACGGGAGAAGAAAGAGTTACATTGGTAGCACTTTAAATTCTTTGATGCCAATTTTGTTTCAATACTTACACTCTGTTATTTAGTAACACAACTATGCACATACATTGCAAATTTTTGTAGTAGTCTTTAACCTGTACGTATTTGCCACATCTCTAGTATCAGGGTTCCTGCACCTAAAAAGCTCTAATCATTATCTTGTTACGTTCGTTGCAAATTTATAGTCTGTCCTAAGATCAAAGGGAGACCATGGCGCACCATCGCGTCTAAAATATTTCTAGGTATCAAAAGAGGTGTCCAAACTAATCCTAAGGCTTTACGTGTTATCGTAATCTTCAGTTCGAAGACTGGTTTGATTTAGCACCTCATACTACCCTACGCTGTCAAAGCCCTTTCATAACTGAATTACTACCGCCACCTGCACACTTTTGAATCTGCTTACTGTATCTACCTGTTGGTCATTTTCTATGATTTCTTGCCCTCCTCCCGCCACACCCCCACCCAAACTGTAAGTTGGTGATCCCTTGATGTCTCAGAATGTGCACTATCAAACGATCCCTTCTTTTAGTCAAGATGTTGCCCAAATTTCTTGTCTTTCCAATTTATAAGTACCTCCACATCAGTTACGCGATCAGCCCATTTAATCTTAGAATATCAGAGGCTATATTGAATTTTTTATTGAAGAAAAGAGGAAAAATTTAAATGAAGCTAATGAAACTGACGACAGGGAAAACAAAAATCTAAAAAATGAGACTGACAGTAAGTGCAAAGCGGTCAAGCAGGAGAAGACATGTATAAGGGTTTAGAAGAAGGGGAAAGGTAGTTACCCCCTACAGGAAAATTGAAAATGATTTCTTACATATGACATTTCAAAACCCTCGGTTCTTCTCTTCTATAAACTGTTTGTCGCCGATGGTCCACTTCCGTACCTGGTTACACTCCAGACCAGATAAGACTTCCTGACTTACTTAATTACTTACTTTAAGCGATCAGGCAAAGCAGACCACGCGCTGATACAAGGTTGCTCCTCCACTGGGTTCTGTTTTGTGCCTCCTTGCGCCAATCATTCTGTGTTCAAATCTGCAGCAAGTCCTCATGGATTCCATCCCTCTAATTCTTCTTCGGTTTTCCTAGTGGGCATCTTCCACGTGGAGTATGATCCACAGTTTTCAACGGCCATCGGCAGTTATCCATCCGACTAACATATACCGCCCATGCATGGCGCTTGGTTCTCATCAGTCCATCAGTCCTACGATTTTTGGGATTCCAAACACTGAAACCAATATTCAGTATTAACAAACTTCTCTTCTTCAGAAATGCTTTCCTTGCCATGTCCAGTCTACATTTTAAATCCATTTTACTTCAACCATCATCTGTTACTTTGTTACTCAAATAGCTTTCCTTGCCATTACCAGTCAGCATTTTGTGTCCTCCCTACATCGGCAATCATCTGTTATTTTCTGCCTAAACAACAAAACTCATCTACTACTTTTCTTGCCTAGTTTTCTGATTTAATCCCATTGGTATTATTTGATTTCATTCGACAACATTCCATTATCATTGTTCTGTTGACGTTCATCTCATATCTTCCTTTCAAGACACTGTCCATTATGTTCACTTCTGTTCCTAAACCTTTGTATCTCTGGTGAAATGACAATGTCATCGGCAAACCTCACTGTTTTTATTTCTTTTCCATCACCTTTAATACCTACTCCGAACATTTCTATGATTTCCTTAACTGTTTGCTCAGTGTACAGATCGAAGAAGAACGTTGGGGATAAGCTACAGCCGTGTCTCACTTCCTTTTCATCACTAGATCCCCTACATGCCTTCGACTCTTAAAACTGCTGTCTGGTTTCTGTACAAGTTCTGTATAGCCTTTCACTCACTTTATTTTATCCCTGTACCTTCCGAATATGAAAGAGAATAGTCCAGTCAACACTGTCTAAGGCTTTTGTCTAAGGCTTTCTTTAAGTCAACAAATGCTCTTAAGGTAGGCTTGCCTTTCCTTAACCTATCTTCTAAGAGAAGTCGAAGGGTGAGTATTGATTAGTGTGTTCCTACATTTCTCTGGTATCGAAACTGATCTTCCCCGAAGTTAGCTTCTACCAGGTTTTCCATTCGCCAATAAATAATCGTGTTTGATTTTGAACCATGACTTATTAAACTATTTCGGTAAAATTTACATCTATCAGTACCTAGTATCTATGGATTTGGAATTATTACTTTATTCTTGAACTTGGGGATATTTCGCCTGTCTCACATGTCTTGCACACCTAATGGAATGGTTTAGAAATGGCTGGTTCTGCCAAGGCCGTCAGTAGTTTTAACGGAATATCATCTAATCCAAGCGTCTTGTTTCGGGTTAGGCCTTTCAGTGATATGTCAAATTCTTCCCGCAGTGTCATATACACCATCTCATCTTCATCTACGTCCTCCTCCCTTTCTATAATATTCTTCGTCTTCCTTGTATAGACCTTTATACACTCCTCCCACCTTGAGCCCTTCACACTTTGCTTAGTACTGGTTTTTCATCTGAAATCTTGATGTTTATACAGCTGCTTCTGTTTTCTCCAAAGAACATTTTAATTTTCCTGTAGGCGATAACTATCTTTCGCGTTCTTCTGAATTCTTATATTTGTCCTCTGGGCACTCCCGCTTGGAGGTTTTGCACTTGCTATCGATCTAGTGTTTAGACGTTTGGATTCTCTTTCGGCGGTTGCATTTGCTGGGTTTTTATAATTTGTGATTCATCAGTTAAATTAAATACCACCTGTGACATTCAAGTATTTCCTCTAGGCCTTTTCTTTTTACCTATTTAATCGTCTGATGCCATCACTGTTTCATGTCACCAAGCTACTCGTTGGTCTTCTACTGTTTTTCTTTTCCCTATTGTAGTGTTGTTGCCAAATTATCTCTCCGAAACTCTCTAAAAACTTTCGTCTTTTCAGTTTATCCAGGTTCCGTCTCCTTAATTTCTTATCTTTTGGCAATTTCTTCAGGTTTGTTACATAGTTCATGACGAATATGTTGTGGTCAGAGTCCGTATCTGTTCCTGAAGTTTCAAAACTGTAATTTATATATCAACGGGCCATGTTCAACTTTGAAAGGTGCCTTATTCACAATTTTCATTTCTTTGCAGTATATTTTGTCCTATTTAGGAATCGCGATTCTTGCATTTTCTATTATCTTTGCGAGCTTGCTCTAACCAGGCTGGATTTACCGATACAAAGTCTTTAGTAATCTCTTTGTTTTATCACTGTGACAGACTTATGTCTCTGGCGAGTGGGTTTGCTCTGGACGGATGGTATTTATTTTCAGATGTGTGACGTGTGATCCTTTCTGTTTGAAACTAGTTCGTCATTACACTGTTTGATTATAGTTGGGACTCGGAATGGTAGAGTCGAAGACGCAGTCTTTGCTACTTTCAGTGGTTGAGAAACAATCTGCCTTTGTCTGACCGAGATCCACGCTGTTGAATAGACTTCGCAATACGTAAGGAATCAGGTGATACCAACAGAATTTATGTACTGTGAAGAAAGGTAAATTTACGTGGCGACGTTTGTCTGTCAGTGAAGGATTAACTCCTACTGCGATCTAGGTTCTGTATCAGTTGTACATTAGTGATTTGGGTCACTCCTGGAGGCGTGCGTGGATATCCGATGCGGTTAACGTAAACTCTCGCCACTAGATAAATCCTGGTTGGAGCCCGGTCCGGCGAAGATTCTCATTTGTTCTGTAACATTCTACTGCTGATGCAGAACTATAGCCGCAATTCGATGTTGCATCACATATCGGTTTCACTTTAAGACATAAAATATTAGTACCATGAAGGATTTATCCAAATATGACGGAAATCGGTAGATGTGATTTAGATGTACAGACACAAGAAATCGTTACAGTTTCACAAATATTGGATGATTTATTTAAAAGAAAGTGTTTCACAAATTGAGCAAGTCAGTAACGTGTTGGTAACACTACCGCCAATATTGATAATAATTTGTACTGATTAATTCTGCACTATGTTTTGTCTTTGGTCTACTTTAAAGAAGTGGAAAGGTAGTGTGTCATGTTTACTCTTTGTAAGTTAAGTTCCTTGTATTATTTGGAGGGAAGTGGTATTTAATTACGTATATTTGTGTTGACTTCTTAATATGTTTAAATAATGAGATGTTTTAAAATATTTTTGCTGGCAACTATGTAATAACTGGTACATACAAAGGGACTTTGTATTGTATTAAGAGAAACCCAGAGTAGTTGCCCGCTGCATCGGTAGTGAGTTGGCGCGCTAGGGAAACGTGGATGTGGCGCTCAGTCTGGGTGGCAAGTGAGAGAGCACAGTAGTCAGTGGACAGCAAGTAACTGACTAGTAAACAGTGCAGATTCCGAGTGAGCTTTACAAGTGGAATGGAATGGCCTCGGATTTAATATGTGGCTGTAAAATGGTGCTCTCGATTTGGGAAATGCTCTAAAAATGATATTAACAATGCCAAGAAGAGCTAAGTAGAGCTAATTATTGCCAATGGAAAGATCACCTAGCCGCCACACGCTCGCCACCTCGATTGTGCAACCACTTCGTCATACATTTGAAAGGTCAGAATTGTATTGCTGTATGAACCAGTAACGTAGTGTTTGGTTCTCTGAAAATATAGTCCTAACATTCATAATGTGTTTGAACAATGTGACCATCTAATGCACTTATCCAAGTAGGATCCTTTCCTTTAAGTGAAGAAATAAAACGCATTTACAGATTTACAGTGCATTTTATTGATGCGCGGCTAAGCTATGCCAGTACTTCTAATGTGCAGGGTAAAATTTACTTGTTTGTCATAAATACCAAACAGACTATTTATGTTTGAGTATTCTGAAACTTCTAGAAAATGAACTTGAATATCATTTTTGGAAAGTGTATTGAAAAACAAAAGAGTTCTACTGTTTGTTGCTTTAAAGTTGTTTCCAAAAACGACTAGCTTCCCAAGTGGTATCATAAAACACTTTATCTTGAGGTTGTTTGAAGTAAAAGTTTACTGGAGATTATCTCTGGTTTTGCAGAGGTTCTGTCTGGGTAAAGAGTGATAAAATAGTACAAAATTAATGGTCTCAAATGAAAGAGTAATCCAATTCTACCTTAAGGATACATAAATTCGAAAGTGTGTATTGTTTTGTTGTTACAATGAAAAGTATAGTTTGTGGGAACACTTTTCTTTTCCATTATAATAAAACGGATAAATCAGATAAGTAGGTTTCTGGCTAATGAATCTTGAAGTGATTACTGAGAAGCAAAGGAAGAAGGTTTGTATGCTGTGTCTCCTTATTGCTTTTGTATAGTAAATGGGTATATTAATTGTACTTCACTATTATCATGTGCTATCTGCTCTTGTGTGGAGTGTGAAGAGCAAGTTTAGACTACGTTAATTAAAGGCAAATGTAATGATTAAATTAATCTTGTGACTGCTTAACTGCTAAAGTGACAACTGCTGCTAACCAATGTGTAATTTGTCCATTTGGGTGAGATCATTGCACTTCACAGAACAGTATTTAATGGAAGTTCATTTTGAATTAGTAAAAACAGGTTCTTTATAAATAATGTATCTACATTATAATGCCTAAATAGGCTGCAACCGTATAACTATTTCAATTAACAGTAATCAGTTGATGTTACTACTAGCAAAATTATTTCTTTCTGTTAACTACCTACAACTATTCTTACGAGATTAAGGTTCGATACAAATTTTCCGTTAGGTAAACTCTGTCAGTTTTCCAAACCTGTCTCACTGCATACCAAATTGTATCTCATTGGTCCGACTGATGATATATAGATATTGTTGAACAGTTCTGCCCATAAAGCTCTAAACCTTCTCAATTACGAAGAGATCAGGTGACCTTGGTGTCCAAAGCAGTGTTTGGAAAGCACGAAGATAAGCAGTACAAACAATCGAGGTGTAAGGGCGGGAAATATCTTGCTGAAATGTAAGTCTAGGGTGGCTTGTCATATAGAGCCAAAAACTGGGACGCAGAACATCGTCAACGAACCGCCCTCCTGCAAGAGTGATGCGGATGACAAGCAGAAGGGCCCCACTATAAAAATAATGGCACTCCAGTCCAGCACTTTTGGTTGTCGGGACGTATGCTGGAGACAACCAGGTTGCTATCCTACCGCCTTCTTCTACCTCCTCAGGCGCGTTCCGGCCAGGAATCCCGTTGACTGCAGTAGAATTGTCTTCATTGATGAGTCCAGCTTCGAACTGAGAACCGCTGACTAGTGAGTCATGTCGTGGGCATTAGAACTATACATTCTAAGTATCTTAATAGTATCAAAGTTTATTTGTCAGTAACCTGAGAGAAGACTATCCTTCTTCGTACATATGCACAACTTTCAAACCGTTCATTTTCATTTGCTGCTTCCTTCTGAATACAATTTGTACGGCTTGCATATCAGATCAAAGTGAGGTGACTAATATCACAGGATACAGATATGCGACAATATCGCTTGTTCAAGGTATGACATATCAGTGCACTGGCGGATCTGTCACTTGTAATTAGGTGATTCATGTGACTAGGTTTCCGAGGTGATAGTGGCCGCACAACGGGGACTGACGGGTTTCGAACGCGGACTCCTAGTTCGGGATAGACGCATGGGGTATTGTATTTCGGAAATCGTTAGGTAATTCAATATTCCAAGATGCACAGTGTCCAGAGTGTGAAGAGAATACCAAATTTCAGGCATTACTCCTCGCCACGGACATGGCAGTAGCCGACGACTTAGACCTGCAGCGTTTACATAGAATCGTCAGTGTTAACAGATAAGCAACTCTGCGCGGTGTACTTCTAAAATATTTAATAATTTTCGCATGTAGAGCCGGATCTCGTCGACATTCTGCCACGATATTTTGGGCCAGATACGTCCGGCCATCTTCAGGTGAATGAAAACTACTGAAGGGCCCAGGTGCATTCATGGTATTTACGCCGAATCTCACGTATGCGAAATGAGTTGGTGTCTTTCGGCGCAAGCATTGGGTGGTGACACTCGCGAGACAGCCAAGCTGTCTCTGCTACCCTCGATGGTGGAAGTGAGATAATCTAATCATTGAGTATCGAATTACCCTGTCGATTCCGCTGAGACTACATAATGTTAATTGTAGACTTCATTTTTTTCCAGTTGAAAGCAGTTGTAACAATTTATAAAATAATTGGTAAGATGTATTTTTATCGATTCTTCGATTTTTACCTCCCAAAAACTGTAAACTGCAGCCAAAATTTTTGTTGTGTTGTATTTCGTTGAGTGTCCCATGAAAACGCAGTGTTCTGCTACTGCTGCGTCAGTCGATTGCCGCAGAGGGGCGTATCATCCATGCGCTATACAATGCTCCAAGACAGTTCGTGGCTTCGGGCCTGCATATGCAGCACCACACTCACAGGGAATTTTGTAAGTTCCCACTTTTTTCAGCTGTAAGTCACCTTTAGCGGATCGAACCAGAGCCAAACTCTTCCCGGGGGGACGGAAGATAACCTGTATTTTGTTTTTCCTAAGCTATATGCCTATTTTAGAAAACGCATTCCCGACATATGGAAGGAACGTTGGTAACGCCGGAAATGCATATCCTCCTATTCCCATCTATTGTACTATAAATTTTTTCCTCATTTTGTTACCTGAATATATGACATTTCTGTGCCTTTATATATTGTAATTGTTTTACTGTTTATATATATATATATATATATATATATATATATATATATATATATTTATGCATTTATGTTGGTTTGTTTTGTGAATATTATTTGTACTTATACGCTGGGTCTGGCCTAGGGAAAACTATGCTTTCGAACGAATACATCGATAGGTCGTGTGGAGAACCAAAGTGTTTAGGATCTTTGGTAGTGTTAACCCTGTCGCGTGGAGCGCGGGCAGAGGGAGAGTCTGGCTGGGGTGGTGCAGTGGAGCAGGTGTGTTGTGCGATGCTCCCGCGAGTTGCCGCGCTTTCGGGGTTGGGCAGCATGTAATTGCGCTCGACTTGCTATGATAGTTTCTGACACGGTGTCGCGGCCGGGAAGCATTAGCTGGCGCACATCAAGAGCCCGTTTCGCCTGGTGACCGTGTCGAGAAGAAGGCGCGCCAACATCCAGCTTCTGCAACAGCGACGGCCGACAATGAGTGACTGTCGCCACCTCCTCGTCCGACGGCTTCAAACCTTCAATCAACCAACAAGGAAGACTGGAAGCACGTAAAGTTTTAGAACTGTATGGCAGACCTCATCTTTTCAAACTGTTCCATTTTTATAACTAAATTACAGCAACGTAGCATGAACCTTTGTTGCTCATTGTCCCAATAGCAATACCAAGCAGGGTCCCTTCCTTTTCCGGAATGAACCCGAGTGTCGTTGAAATTCAAACGCCAGCATCATTCGATTTCACTGCTTTAATTTCAAAGTTCAGTTAAGGTATTCATAGCTGGCTACAATATTTAGATTACGCAAGCACAAATTAAGAGTGCGAGTTTTGTTAACGTATTTTAGCGTACCTGTGACTGCAGCTCAGCTTGGTACGTACTAAATTTTACTACTGTTAATTGTTCAGAATCATTTAATTCAAGTTCAAAGTTAAATCTCTTATTTCTAAATTGCGTAGATTCAAGTAGCTTTTGTGTTGTGACTTGGAAAGACAGCCAAGTCACTATGAGAGGAAGCCGAAAGGCACGCACTTAAGCTCACGCAGGCTGGCGCGAGGTCTGGAATAGTTAAGGGAATTAATAGTAGTACGTAGTTGATGTAATACTTAACTTTAATCCATAATTGGAGAACATCGCACTTGACGGTACATGTTTTATAATTTCAATATTAACTGGTAATGGCGCCTTGCTAGGTCGTAGCAAATGACGTAGCTGAAGGCTATGCTAAGTATCGTCTCGGCAATTGAGAGCGTATTTGTCAGTGTAGCTTCGCTAGCAAAGTCGGCTGTACAACTGGGGAGAGTGCCAGGACGTCTCTCTAGACCTGCCGTGTGGTGGCGCTCGGTCTGCAATCACTGACAGTGGCGACACGCGGGTCCGACGTAAACTAACGGACCGCGGCCGATTTAAAGGCTACCACCTAGCAAGTGTGGTGTCTGGCTGTGACACCACATTCCTCCCCCGCAAATCGGCGTACGGTTGTGTTATAAGGCTTCCGCCCGCCGTGGGGAGGACCCCATGTCGACGTATGCGACTAGGTGGGGAGCCGAACAACAGCCGAGGCTGTGCCACCCGCACCCGGCCATTCGGTCCGAGGGGAGCTAGGAAACGCCTGAAAACCCAGTCCAGGGTGCACGCCAACATGCGGTGGATGCGCTCCTAAAGAGACGGGCCGAAGATTCGACCCCCATTGCGTCGGGGCACCCGACGGGCGAAGACGACATCCGGTCCGGAGCGGGCAAGAGTTCAATGTCGGAGGACAGCTGGTCACGAGAAGCGATCGGCGGCGCGTGACTCAGGGAGGCGCTTGGCGGCTGCATCGAAGCGTCCACTGAGGGCGTCGCCGGCGGGAGAACAGGTGGCGGCGGCGGCGGCGCGTCGCCATGGGGCAAAATGGAAGGCATCATCGGTAACACCTGGGGATGAGGCGAGCCAGTAGATGGGTCCCCAGGGCGCTGACCGGACGGCACCGTCGCTGAAAACAGACGGGGAGCGGCAGAACCCAGGCGACGACAGAGACGCAGCTGATTGAGATGCCGACACACCTCACTAGAGGCCCCCAAAACCAAATACATAGCGCGGCCGAGGCAGCGAGGAATGCGCCCTGCGAGCCAACGCCGTGAACCTCGATAGTTCCGATAGTATACAACGTCGCCTGGAGCAAAAACAGGTGGCTGCCGCTGCACAGGAACCTGATGCGGCGGATGTAACAAAGACATCAAGGTGCGATGAGGACGACTCAGCCGGCGAGCGACCATCTCGAGGCTGAGAGCGATACGAGGACAAAAAGAGCAATGACGCGTCTTCCCGAGAATGCGACTCTTTCAACTTCAACATCTGTGACTTGAAAGATCTGACCAAACGTTCAGCGGCACCGTTTGACTCAGGCGAAAACGGCGCGGATGGCAGATGTTGAATACCATTGGCCTTGCAGAATGACTGAAATTCTGCGGACATGAATTGTGGGCCATTGTCGGAAACAATAGTCTGTGAAAGACCTTCAATACAAAAGATAGCAGGTAACGCTTGGATGGTGGCAGATGACGTCGTGGAAGACATCCGGACAACAAAAGGAAAATTACTGAAGGAATCGACCACAACCAACCATCGAGCATTCCAGAAGGGACCAGCAAAATCGATGTGTAAGCGTTGCCAAGGGGAAGTGGCTTTCGGCCATGCAAAGAATTTCCGCGGTGGTGCGGATTGTTGTTCGGCACACGCCATGCAAGAAGAGCACATATTCGTAATCGCAGCATCGATTCCGAACCAAATACAGTGCTGACGAGCAAGTTGTTTCGTTCGCACTATACCCCAATCTCCTTGGTGGAGAAGCCGTAAGACAGAGGACTGTAACGAACGTGGGACCACGACCCTGAACTGATCATTATCAGAACGCAACAGCAAAACACCACATTGTACAAAAAGTCTCTCCTTGTGAGCAAAAAATCGGCGAACCAACGGATCCGCGATCCGTGACTTTGACAAGGGCCATTGCGTAGCAACAAAACGCAGAACGGTAGCAAGGTCAGGGTCAGCAGCTGTGGCTGTAGCTACACGACGAAAATCAATCGGAAACGATTCGACCACGTCATCGGTTTCCGAATCAATGAACATGCAAGCAAGTTCGGAGGAATCGAATGCTCTATCCTCAGCAACAGGCAAACGGGACAACGCATCAGCGTTTCCGTGCTTAGCAGTGGACCGATACAAGATATCGTAGCGGTACTGCGAGAGGAAAATAGACCAGCGAATGAATTTCTGCGCTGTACGTGGAGGTACAGACTTGTTCGGATGAAAAAGCGACGTCAAAGGTTTGTGGTCTGTGATGATGGTAAAGTGAAGACCATACAAGAAATCATGAAACTTTGTAACACCAAATACGAGAGCCAAAGCTTCTTTCTCGATCTGTGAATAATTTCTTTGCGCAGACGAGAGCAATTTGGAGGCAAAGGCAAGAGGGCGGTCATGCGATCCATCTTTGTGCGCAAGCACAGCACCGATCCCGAAATCCGATGCATCCACCATCAACAAAAGGGGCTTCCGGGGATCGAATGGCGTAAGGCAAGTATTGGAAAGCAACGCCGATTTCAACTGGCGAAAGGCGCGTTCGCATTCCGTCGTCCAGACGAACGGAACACCTTTACGGCGTAAGCGATGAAGCGGAGCTGAAATGGAAGAGGCGTGGCGCACATAGCGATGATAATAATTAATTTTTCCCAGCACACTCTGTAGCTGCTTCAAATTCTGCGGCGAAGGCAAGTCTTGTATGGCACGGAGGTGCTCGGGACTGGGATGTATGCCTTGGGCATTGATTACATGTTCCAGGTAGGGTAAGTCACGAGCAAAAAACACACATTTGTCCTTCCGCAAGCGAAGACCATTTTGCCGCAAGACCTGAAATAATGTTCTGAGATTGGCTAAATGTTCTTCTTCCGTCTTTCTGGAGATCACAATATCGTCCAGATAGTTTGCTCCAGTAGGGACCGACGCACAAACAGTTTGCAGATATTGCTGAAACAATGCAGGGGCGGAGGCACACCTGAATGGCAGCCTTTGAATCGGTACAAACCAAGATGCGTGTTAACCACCAAGACGCGCTGGGATTCTTCGTCCACCGGTATTTGCAAGTACGCATCTGCGAGGTCCTACTTCGAAAAATATTTACCCGGGCACAGTTTCTCAAAAAGATCCTCCGGGCGTGGTAAAGGAAAAGTTGCTATCACTAGTTGTGGATTCACTGTTGCCTTGAAGTCCACACAAAGTCTCAATTTTCCAGAAGGTTTTGGCAAAATTACTAAGGATGAGGCCCAGAGAGAAGCCTGCACACTTTCAAGTACACCTTGTTATTCCAAATCGTGTAATGTTCTTGCGGCATCATCACGCAATGCGTGGGGAACATTGCGCGCTCTGAAAAATTTCGTTTGCACGTTTACTTTCAGTTCCAAATGTGCTTTATAGTTCTTAGCGCAAATAAGGCCCAGTGCAAAAATGTCTGCAAACTCTTCACATAGACGAGAAACACTGGCTGAAGGCACAGTCTGGTTCACTGATAGGACCTGATTGACTATAGACAAGTTAAACAACTGAAATAAATCTAAACCAAACAAGTTCACTGCAGAAGAAGAACGAAGTACGTAAAATGACACAAGTTTTGTTTGTCCCTTGTATGTTGGAAGAAGGATGCACTGTCCTAACACAGGGATATTCTGACCAGAATAACTATTTAACTTAACATTTGTGGCATGCAACGGAGGTGTGCCCAGTTGTTTGTAAGTGTCTTTATTGATTAGTGAAACTGCAGCTCCGGGATCGAGCTGGAAAGGGATCACATTGCCATTAATGTCCGAGTCTACAAAATGTTTATTGTTCTGCTGATGACAAGAGCGACTGTCTCGTGCAACGTGAACAGACACTGGTGCAGAAGCACTTGCGACTTGACGCAATTACCGGCAATGTCGACGCACACTATTTCTGGGATGAACACAGTCACCGTTAGAGAGAGTGGCACTGGGCGGAGTGGATTGAACTACACGAATTTCCATGGGCGAAGGTTCACGAGCCTGAGTATTCTTGGTTCGATTCCGATTCCGGCGCGAAGCAAAGGGCCTGGAATGGTTGTGAGTGTCCGATCTGAGCTTTTTCTGGCAAACACTCTGAACATGTTCTTTTTTACTACAGAAAAAGCCAATAGCTTGGCGTGACAGGCAGTTCTCACGCGAATGTCTAGTAGCACATCGCGGGCATGATTTCACTGCATTTGTGTGCTTGCGCGGCACACTTAGCGGAGAGCTTGGCGGCAGCTGCGCGGACGGGCGCGAGGGCTGTTTACCGTTCCATGCAGCTCGCCCGGCGGGCCGGTTAATGTGACACACGGCTGGCGAAGTTTCAAATGATTCGTGAGCAAAGTCAAGTGTGTCCTGCCTATCCAATATGTCCAGCACTGGTTGAAGGGAGGGATTGACTAGTTTCAAAATCTGTTCCCATATACGAACATCAGAAACGTTCTGCGCAATTGCATCACTTACCATAGTATCTGAATAAGGGAGTCCACATTCACACTCAAAAGCACAATCCCTAGTAAGGCCTTGCAAAGTTGCAACCCACTCTCTATTAGTTTGACCGGCCATACGTTTGGTATGAAAGAACGTATACCGTTTGGCAACTACATTGACTGAGTCTTTGAAATATGCATCTAATGCAGACAAAATTTCTTCGTAGGACAGAGTTGCTACGTCGCGTCGGGGAAATAATTTCACTATCACTCGGTACGTTTGGACGCCTCCACAAGAAAGCAAAAAAGGCTGCCGCTCAATACCTTGAATTCTGTAGGCGGCGAGATGGAATCCAAATTGGCGTGACCACTCCATCCAGCTTTCCAGTGCCGCATCAAAAGGACGAAAATGTGGTGCAACAGCGTGTTGTGGCTGCGGTAGCGGTGGAGCGGCGGCTGCCGCATCGTTTTGCATTGCACGTTGACCCTGGACGAGCTGTCCAAGTGCACCCAATAAGGCCTGCGTCTGCTGATTCTGTAGGCGATAAAATTCTGACAGTACATCTGGAGATTGTGGCGAAGCCATTACACAAGCAATTTAAGCAAGTATAAAGAAGAAGACCCTTTTTAGACTCGTCGCCAAAAAGTTGTGACTTGGCAAGACAGCCAAGTCACTATGAGAGGAAGCCGAAATGCACGCACTTAAGCTCACGCAGGCTGGCGCGAGGTCTGGAACAGTTAAGGGAATTAATAGTAGCAAATAAAGTACGTAGTTGATGTAATACTTAACTTTAATCCATAATTGGAGAACGTCGCTCTTGACGGTACATGTTTTATAATTTCAATATTAACTGGTAATGGCGCCTTGCTAGGTCGTAGCAAATGACGTAGCTGAAGGCTATGCTAAGTATCGTCTCGGCATTTGAGAGCGTATTTGTCAGTGTAGCATCGCTAGCAAAGTCGGCTGTACAACTGGGGAGAGTGCCAGGACGTCTCTCTAGACCTGCCGTGTGGTGGCGCTCGGTCTGCAATCACTGACAGTGGCGACACGCGGGTCCGACGTATACTAACGGACCGCGGCCGATTTAAAGGCTACCACCTAGCAAGTGTGGTGTCTGGCGGTGACACCACATTTTGAAATGATTGTTGAGGTAGTCCAAGACTAACCTTATTTTAATGAATTTCGATGTGCTTCACAGACAAAGCTTACTATTAATTTCAGTCACTAAATTAACTTTCAATTTTCCGGTTTTAATAATTCTTTTGCTAAATTAAGTCAGAGTGTAGCGAAATTTATTACTTCTGACAAACTTTCAGTTTTCACACTACACGTGTCAACCTTCAGTTGCCACGCTTCTAGCGCTAATTATATGTGTAATAACCTTTCTTTTTCAGTTACTATGGTAATTGTCCATAGGACTGGCGACCTTTATTCCCCCAAATCTCAAACATCTAATTACCGCTGGTTAATTGTTAACGTAACGGCCGCACATTTATTTTCTTTATTAACTAACCCCTTTTCAAAATTAATTTCCACCAGTTTCATTTGCCTTTTTCCTTTCATTTAGATGTAACCCTTTCCTCCCTCTTTACCGACAGATTATCTTCGGCGACTATTGCTTTTCCCAAATTTCCATTAGGTACACGCTGTTTAATTTTTCACTGTCATTAAGGTCGATAAGTGAGGGGGAGGTTACACGTTGATTTATAGTCGTTATCTGTGTCCCCAGTGCGTTTCGTCGTGTTGTGGTATCTGTGCGTGACCTTCCTTATTTGGAGTGATGTGTATCCATTCTCTGTAAAAACCTTGTCGAAATGTTCTAATTCTGTGTGGAGGTTTCGATTGTCCCTTATTACGCGCGCCCGATGTACTAAGGTACTAAGAACAGCGGCGGTTTGTGCAGCTGTCCCGCGCGTGTCACCACCTGTCGCATGCACCGAAGACGCCAGCACATTCCGCATACATGGGTTTCGGCATAAATACCGTGAATGCACCTGGACTCTTCGAGAGGTGTCTACCCACCTGAAGATGTCTGGACGTCTCTTGGCCGAAATACCGTGGTACGATGTCTACGGGGCCCTGCTGCACACTGTGTGAAATTATCGTAGAGATCAGTGTGGATTGTACGACGAACGTATCCATTTGGACACCGGGTTAATGGGCAATGGCAGCAGGCGAGCGACGCGGCTGTCTTTGTGAACAGCACGAAATTGCCTGCAGCACTCCTATTGGACACATGAGAATGGTCTGGTTAGATCAGTCCCGATTTCAGTTGGTAAAAGCTGATGTTAAGGTTCGGGAGTGGCGCAGACACCACGAAGCGATGTTTACATGGAATGGACTGGGTAATCTGGTCCAGCTGAACCGATAATTGACTGAAAATGGTTATGTTCGGCTGGTTGGAGTCAATTTGCAGCCATTCATGGACTTCACGTTCCCAAACAACGACGTCATGTGAGTAGGCCGCAGTTGTACGCGACTGGTTTGAAGAATGTTCTGAACAGTTCGAACGAATGATTTTGCCAGCCAGATCGTTCGACATGAATCCCGTGGAATACTTATGGAACGTAATCGAGACGTCGGTCCGTGCACAAAATCCTGCACCGGCAACAGTTCCGTAATTATGGACGGCTGTAGACGCAGAATTTCTCAATATATCTGCAGAGGAATTCCAACTGCTTGTTGAGTCCATGTCATGTCGAGTTTCTGCATTACGCCCTGAGGAAGGAGATCTGACACAATATTAGGAGTAGGCGAACGCATAGTTTCTCGGTGATATACTGATAAAATTTTCTCGGGCTTCCAGCCGCGTCATAGTTTAAAATCCATTAGATTTTGGCCGAGTTCCACTCGGCCATTATCAAGTGGTGACTGTCGAATGATTGCTGCTGACGTTAAAAATTTCTGACAACACCCTCAATAAAGGCGCCGGCTTGCAGCTAAGCACAGTTGGGAAAACGGTCATCGTAAAGCTTAAGCGGGCGCGCCAAGCGCGGAATGAAAACATCATCATATATGGCGGTGGAGCGAGCACCAGGAACGTCACTGAAGACAGCGCGGCTATATAACGACGTCAGCAGCAATAATTAGGCAGTCTCCACTTGACAATGGCCGAGGAGAACTCGGCCGACAGCTCATGGATTTTAAACCACTGGGCGCCCTGGAAGCGAGAGATAATTTTATCACGATACTAGGAGATATCCCATGACTTTAGTCACCACAGTGTACATATATTGAATTCATATAATATTTGGAATGCACACGTTCACGTAATGTTTTCATTACAGCTGCATTGATATATACAGAAATACATAGAAAAATATCAATAATAATTGAACGGAAGCTTTGTTACTTACAACGTCTAACAGTAAAATATACGGTGTTAACTAGCAGGGCAGATAATATCCGTCATATTTGTCTCCACCAATTCTAAGGGGATACAATCAAAATTATGCTTGTAAAAAGTTCGTGACTTAGTCTTACTTCATATGTTTATGGTAGAGCTCGGTAGGACATCACACAGCGGTCACCCCCTTTTATTTGTGCACATCTATCCACTGCATCTGCCACGCTCGTCTTGCAGATAAGCACTCCATCTGCTTCCACCGCTGTCTGCTGGAGCTCAAAAATCACAGGCGCGCAGCTTCAGGTCGACAGTCGTAGATGCAACGCTGGATATAATCTCACTCAACTTTTCTCGCTTATACACTTAATTTACTACATCTGTGAATAATTACGCAGGACATCTAAGAGTGGAAAGTAACAAAATCACATTGCAAAAGTTAGTCTTCCTTTTGATGATATTTTCGCAGTTCTGTAGTTTTCCATGTCCCAAGTTTGCCTTTAGACCAACAGTCATCTAATTCGTGCACATTTTCCATTGATTTCCCTGAAATTTTAAATGATTCTTCATATAAATAGAAAGGTTTCTCTATTTCTCCTGAAGACTTGCTGGATTTCTTACGGTTTCTCGCTACTGCTTCGTCTGTAATTCTTAACTCTGTGTGCTTTATTTCTCCGTCATGTCGCCTTTTCCTCCGTACAACGTCCTCTCCGCATTTTCTGCTGTATGCTAATCGTAGATGTCAACTCAAATTTCACTTTTTTCTGTGACAGTTCCACGTCTGTGTGATGTGATACTAACAAAGTCTAGAATTGCCCTTTCCTTCATCCTCACTAAAATTTTGTGATACTTCCGAACGTATTGCAAATAATGTTAGATTATCGTTCTCATTCGATTCAGTTCGAGGTACTCTGACAATTTCTCGCACTTTCTCCTCCATTTAACCCGTATTCTTTTCATTCCCGTTATCTTCTCATTCCTTTACACTTTCATCTTTACCTTGCTCCCAATCTCCTCCTTTCTTCTTTTCCATCTCCTCTTCTTCCTCTTTACCAAAAACTTCTCTTTTTACGACGTACGAAAGGTAATCGGTAGTAGATAATAACTGTCAGGTTAATAGTTAAATGAAGTCTACTTGTTGCTACTTAATCACCGGAGGACGAGTGCACAACATTAAATAAATTCGGTGGCTTGTCTGATTACATAGGTGTTCATTTCTGCACTGTTGCGTTGTGCTGTTATAAAATTCTTTAAATAACACAAACCCTGCCTAATAAACAATTGGAAAATTGTATACAAAATATAGAAGGAATTTTTAAATGAAGGTGATGGAGGAACAGTCGCTCAGGGTAAAGATTTAGCCTGAAACTTTGACATTTACTTATTCAACTCAAAGAGAAATTGTACTAAATAATGACTTTAAGAAGGCTAACTATTACATCCATTGAAACACATTTTAATTCAGTGACATACCGCATGGACGGTATACACAGGCAATGACGATGGAGGATTGTGCAGTGCGCGAAAATCAGTGCATTGTACCAATTTGTAATATCCTACACTCCTGGAAATGGAAAAAAGAACACATTGACACCGGTGTGTCAGACCCACCATACTTGCTCCGGACACTGCGAGAGGGCTGTACAAGCAATGATCACACGCACGGCACAGCGGGCACACCAGGAACCGCGGCGTTGGCCGTCGAATGGCGCTAGCTGCGCAGCATTTGTGCACCGCCGCCGTCAGTGTCAGCCAGTTTGCCGTGGCATACGGAGCTCCATCGCAGTCTTTAACACTGGTAGCATGCCGCGACAGCGTGGACGTGAACCGTATGTGCAGTTGACGGACTTTGAGCGAGGGCGTATAGTGGGCATGCGGAAGGCCGGGTGGACGTACCGCCGAATTGCTCAACACGTGGGGCGTGAGGTCTCCACAGTACATCGATGTTGTCGCCAGTGGTCGGCGGAAGGTGCACGTGCCCGTCGACCTGGGACCGGACCGCAGCGACGCACGGATGCACGCCAAGACCGTAGGATCCTACGCAGTGCCGTAGGGGACCGCACCGCCACTTCCCAGCAAATTAGGGACACTGTTGGTCCTGGGGTATCGGCGAGGACCATTCGCAACCGTCTCCATGAAGCTGGGCTACGGTCCCGCACACCGTTTGGCCGTCTTCCGCTCACGCCCCAACATCGTGCAGCCCGCCTCCAGTGGTGTCGCGACAGGCGTGAATGGAGGGACGAATGGAGACGTGTCGTCTTCAGCGATGAGAGTCGCTTCTGCCTTGGTGCCAATGATGGTCGTATGCGTGTTTGGCGCCGTGCAGGTGAGCGCCACAATCAGGACTGCATACGACCGAGGCACACAGGGCCAACACCCGGCATCATGGTGTGGGGAGCGATCTCCTACACTGGCCGTACACCACTGGTGATCGTCGAGGGGACACTGAATAGTGCACGGTACATCCAAACCGTCATCGAACCCATCGTTCTACCATTCCTAGACCGGCAAGGGAACTTGCTGTTCCAACAGGACAATGCACGTCCGCATGTATCCCGTGCCACCCAACGTGCTCTAGAAGGTGTAAGTCAACTACCCTGGCCAGCAAGATCTCCGGATCTGTCCCCCATTGAGCATGTTTGGGACTGGATGAAGCGTCGTCTCACGCGGTCTGCACGTCCAGCACGAACGCTGGTCCAACTGAGGCGCCAGGTGGAAATGGCATGGCAAGCCGTTCCACAGGACTACATCCAGCATCTCTACGATCGTCTCCATGGGAGAATAGCAGCCTGCATTGCTGCGAAAGGTGGATATACACTGTACTAGTGCCGACATTGTGCATGCTCTGTTGCCTGTGTCTATGTGCCTGTGGTTCTGTCAGTGTGATCATGTGATGTATCTGACCCCAGGAATGTGTCAATAAAGTTTCCCCTTCCTGGGACAATGAATTCACGGTGTTCTTATTTCAATTTCCAGGAGTGTATAAGTTCATTCGATGCTTTATGCTTTGTCTGATTCACTAAGCAAAGTTCAGTAGCAACTCTACACCACCTGTAATCGATAATACTCTGTCTACGTTGCAAACAGTAGCATTGAAAATAACTGAGTCCGGAATGACTTCTCGCCACTCTCTCACTTGAAAACAGATAGTTCACACGCAGCACGAACTTCATGAATCTCATCCAACCAAAGGTAAACGTCGAAAGACCCCTGACTCACTCTCCTATCGCTTATTTAAGCCTTCTGTCACATGACTGACTGATTTTGATCATGGGCGGGCCTGTAGGTCTGAGCACTATTCTCAAAGACATAAATCTTATAACCGTTAAATATCCTAAATATATGCATTGTGTATGTCTCAACCATTGAGATTGACGATTATTTCAGTGCAATTAAATACTTACAATTAATCAACGTCAAATTCCTTTTTGTTCAACGTATAAAGGGAAACACATTTGCTAGTCAAGTGTGCAACTTTATTCTCATGCCAGTTACCACTACGTTATTCCAGTAACTGTTTTATAAACGATGTTTCTCAACTTCTCTTTTTATATCCACATGTATAATTAGAAACAGGGTATAAATAGTCTAAGTGGAGAGAACTCTTTGCTTTGGCATCTAGTAATCAATTATTTAGTAACATACCTATTACAAATAGTTGATTTGTTTATCGCCTTGTTGAATACTCTCATTTTATAGCGGACTTCAATACCTATAAGATGATGTATAGTTGGGAAGTGCAGTATGTCTGTAACTTAAGTTACCGTTGTTGTAAACAAATTCTTTACATAAACAATAGTGACTTTGTTAACATTTGTTGCATAAATATATTAAATTATTATTATGTTTTAAATGCAATAAGCAGGTCTTCTGTAGCTTATGTGGAAGCAAATTTGGAGACTTCAAATATTGTCATTGTTAGTTTGCAACTCTCAAGCTACGGTGTACATAACGCAAAGGAGTTTCCAGATTGCTATAGGATGAGGGCCTGCAGTAAAGCGGCGCCCATCTTCTGTTTACAAGCACACAAGACGTCTCAAACTACTAATTCCACTGTCTCTTTGCAACTCGCCACCATCACGATGTTCAGCTTCGCCTGCTTTTCCATGATTACTACGAAGGTTGAATGAAACGTAATGCCTCCACCTTCGTTTATTGGGTTTGGGTGGGAATATTTTCATAAATCAAACCCAGAAATAATCCTTAGAATGTGATCTTTCACTGTTCCACATAATAACAAGCCAATTGGATACATTTCTGCCCATGATGAACAAGTTTTCTGAAGCCGCCACGAAGAAGTCGACACTCTGTTTCCGTAACCAGTTTCATAGTTCTCTCAACGTCTTAATCAGAAGCATAATGATGTCCTTACAGATGGTCTTTCATTATCGGGAACAGTTGGAAGTCAGACAGTGCTAAGTCTGGACTGTATGGAGGATGCCATATGGTGGCGAGATTCAGTTTCTGAAATTCTGCTGTTGTGGCACGTGAAATGTTTGGTTTGTCATTGTCATGCTGCAGGAAAACATTTCCCTTTTCCTTTCGGACCCTTGTTAGCCGTTGTTTCAGAGCTCGCAGCGTTGTGATGTAACGCTCTGAATTTATTGTTGTTCCACGATCAATCTGTCAACATTTTGCTTGTGAAACTCTGTGGTTGCTGTCACAGGACGTCCTACTCTTTGTTTGTCACGCAGGTCAGATGTTCCACTCTCGTCATCTTTAAACGTACTCGCCCAACGACGCGCAGTACTCACATCAACACAATCACCATAAACTGCTTCCATTCTCTGATGAATCTCCTTTGGGGTGACACCTTCTGCTGTCAAGAATTCAATGACTGCACGTTGCACAAATCGCATTAACCGACCGTCTGTGCAGCGTTCCATACTTTACACTGTAACAACACAGCCTTTCAATGCTAAGGCTTCCCGCCAACTGAAACTGTCGTAAAGAGGCTAGGGAACAAGCCAATATCTGCCGCATCCGATGCTGCCAGTTATTGAAGAGTTACAAGGGTGGAGGCATTACTTTTCAGTCAACACTCGCGTATCAGACATACCACTCATAAGTCATACCCTTTCAGCATATTCACCATCTTCGCTCTCCTGGGTGCCTACACCCCTTCATCCATTCTTCATCATCCACTGTGTCTGTCTCCCTTCTTGATCTTATTTCTCCTCCCAGTCACGTAATCTCCTTTTTTCTTCCCCATCGGCATCTTCGTCTTCAGCTTCCTGTTGTTTGACGTATTTATTTTCCTCTTCTTTCTTCAAAGCGGCTTGTACTCATATAATTTCTTCGGCTGTCTGAATCGGTGCTAATCCGTTGTCTTCTTTCACTGCTACTTCGGGCCTTATTTTCTATGACGACAGTGATTCAATAAGTAATGCTTCACATTTTCTCCCCTGAAAACAGGTTGGTTTTACTCAAGATTGCTGTACGCATTATTTCCCACTCTTGTGGCTAAAAAATCCTAGTTTTCAGTATAATATCCATTCAACACCACGGCGTTGCCCCCCTTCACTGGGAAGGCACACATGCCCGCATGCTATCACTCTGCTGGTCGACATCGGAACCACGTCTTGCTGCATCAATAACCTCCCCGTCACCCACGCACTGCTTCCCGCGGAGTGCAACCTTCATTGGGTCAAACAGATGGAAGTCGGATGCTGCGAGATCCAGGCTGTGGGGTGGATGGAGAAGAACAGACCAACGACGATTTGTGAGCTCCCTTCTGGCGCTGAAGTCGTCTCTTAAATTTCCCGTGCTTAATACAATACATTTCAGAGTCAATCGCTGCACCATGAGACAGGACATCAAACAGCACAACCTCTTCGGAGTCCCATAAGACCATAACTTTACCGGTTGAGGGTGTGGCTTTCAACTTTTCCTTTGGAGGAGAGGTGTGTGGCTCCTCTCCATGGATTGCCGTTTTGTTTCGGGTTGGAAGCCATGGACTCATGTTTCATCGCCTGTGACGATTGCCGATTAACGTTGTCACAATTAGCTTAATAATGTGCAAGCAGTTCCACACAGGTTTGCCCTCTTTGCTCTTTATTGTTTTGTGTTAGGCGGCGACGAGCCCAATTGGGACACACCTGCGAGTGCCCCAAATGGTGGACGAGTACGTCAGCACTACCAACAGAGACGTGCAGCTGTGAAGCAAAGTATTTGGTGGCGACCCGTCGACCATCTAGGATGAGAGTGTCACACATTCTCACACTGCTGAAGTCACAATTATGTGCAGCCCGCCGGTACGTGGGAGATCGGGCAGGCTAGCGCGACTTTCTTGCTATGACGACAGATACCTCTCCCAACGACTCACCGTGCCTTTGTTCATTGCCAGGCCTCGGTAGACATTCCGCAAGTGAAAGCAGTTTGAAATCTGGTTTCGCAGGACAGAGTGGATCAGGGTCTAGAAAGGCCATACAAACTTTATTTTGCTAAAACCATCACACCTAACCTTGAAATAATTCAGAAACAATACGGTTGAACGCCAGAACACAAATTATTAAAATTGCCTTAAGGAATACTCACGGATGAAGGCCTTAGTTACAGAATAGAAGAACTGAGGGCTTAAGGCCTGGATAAAAAGAGTTTCAATAAGAAATTTTAATAGGTTTTAAGCAAATGACCTTTCAAATTTTAATTTAAGGTGGCTGAAGGCCTGATCTTAAAGTATTTCACATAAAGTTCGGCTGAAGGCCATATACTGTACATAGAACAAGTCAAGGCTTAAGGCCTGGACAGCAAAAGCATGGTAGAGACGAAAATTTTCAAATTTTCAAATGATTTTTCAAATTTTAATTTAAGATGGCTGAAGTCCTAAAAGTATTTCACGTAGAAGTTCGGCTGAAGGCCACATACTGAACATTAAAACAAACTAAATTAATACACGACTGAAGGACTTGCACAGTACCTGAGACCAAAAGAAAATCGCAATCCAAAACAACAGAGGAGAGGTGTTCAGAAGTGTTCCAAGGATCGACCTGGGTAGGAAACTCTAACATAAGTTTAGGTGAGACAGGCAGCCAAGTCTAATACTATATAATCAGGTGGCAAGACGACCTAGGGAAGGCTGAAGAACCAACCAACATCCTAATCGGTTCCCTTCCACCCGACCAATGCCACAATAACCAAAAATATTAGCGAGGACGAAGATACCAGCAGCACTATGTCTTGACAACTGGCGTCTTAATACAGTCAGGGTAGAATAACCAATAAAAAAAAAAATGAACAACGGCAAGGCTGTCGAACTACACGCCGTGCCGGACAGCATCAACACAGTTAGCGAAACCACTGCCGGAATTCTACGTTAACGACCAGGGCAGTTAACCAGAATGTTAACGGCCACATGGCAGAATATACCGCTGGTGCAATTCACTAATAAGTTACAGTCAATTCATTAGTTAAAGACTATACAAGAAGACGGCTGCAGAATTCTGCCATCTCCAGCATACAATATGTTGCTGCTTGCAGGAATGACCCAGGAAGAAACAACCGGCAATGAACGAAGAGATGTCACAGCAGTTGAGGATTCATAACGGGTTAACTGATTACTCAACTCCAGTATCCTGGTTCGGTGAATGACGAATTTTCGGCAGCTCTTGCAGCTAGTGCCTCACAAATCTGACCGCGTGTGCACGTCGCCAGCGACCCCGGCCTGATCTCGCACTGTGGTGACATCCTCGCTGCTCTGTCGCAACCGATTAACTGCACACCAGTACGCAGACAGCATTCATAACTGCTCAGTGGAAGTCACACAGGCTATGCACAGTTCCAAGTAAAAAACTTCCACCAAGATCTTCGACAATCCTGAAACCAATCACTGTGGAACTATATGGAAAAATCACAAGTCAACAGACACAGAGTTTCCACAAGTGTCAGCGACCAGTTGTCCGATGAGATGACCGACCGAAGGACCAACCAAGGTCGTCATCACTCAACCACTCAAGTTATGTGTGTTGGCAACGGCCGGGCTAGTCATGGCTGTCCAGATCTCACTGCAGCTCCATCCTTACTCCCTTGATGTCGGTTCGGAACTCGGAGACACGGCGACCCGAGCACACTGGCTCGGACCCAAACATGCAGAGGGAACACTTGCCCATTGGCCACCCGACATCTCTGCACAAGGAAGGAACCGACCCACGTCTGGCAAGATGACCAACTGACGAGGCACAGAAACGGTCAAAAGACCAAATACATGTAACCCAATGAGACCACCGACCTAACGGTCAACCAACTGTCGTTTCCGTTCTAGTCTCCTTCTGTCGGACAGTACATGGGTGTCGCCAGCTGTTTGCACCTCAGTGGCGCTCCATCCCGACTGAACTTCTGACACACGAAGAGCCAGAAATACTAGCGGTTGCTTCAAAGGTAATGCGACAGTGCTCTTATCGATACATGCTGCTGCTGCCACTCACGAGGAAGCAAGCCAGCCGGCCGGTGTGGCTGAGTGGTTCTACCGCTTCAGTCCGGAACCGTGCCGCTGCTACGGTCGCAGGTTCGAATCCTGCTTCGGTCATGGATGTGTGTGACGTCCTTAGGTTAGTTAGGTTTAAGTAGTTCTAAGTCTAGGGGACTGATGACCTCAGATGTTAAGTCCCATAGTGCTCATATCCATTTGAACCATTTTTGAAGCAAGCCAGAAACTTAGTCACGCCATTAAATTGAACAAGAAATGAGGCGGCAGAACAGCAAAGACAAGATGTTAAATAATAAACGGTATGAACATGAGCCACTCATGACCAATACTTCAGTGCTTGGAGTGCACATACATTACATACGAAATTTTCAGTGCTATGTACAGCGTCGCCACGTATCGGAACTTCATGAAACTACAAGGACTAAAGCGGGAATATTCCACATTTATTTCAACGAAACTGACCGAGAAGAAAATGTTTTGCATTACTTATTCAGCGCACCTCTTATATCTTCTTCGAGCTCCAACCTTTTCTCTAAAGCTTCAATCTCTAACGATCATCCCTCTCATAGACCACAGAGTTTGTTCCCGTATCTGCAGTTTATAAGCTCCATATCCCACTCTACTTTTTCCTGAGTGACATCACCTTGATTAACAGCAGCGTTGCATCCCGAGCTGGCTGTTTCACTGTCTTGAAGTGACTCATGACGTCACTAACATTGGTGCCGCTATCCTCCCTACCCACCGTCACCCACTTTCTCTCACTGCGTTGCCATGACTGTTGTGAACAGATTCGTCTTGGCTCTCACTGTCCCCCAGTCGGTCCCTTGGCGTTCGAGAGGACTTTCACTTACGAATCATTTAGTTTTCTTATTGAGTTGTGCTTTGATTTCAGCACTCTCTTTTCCTCCTACTGTTCTTCCGTTGCTTCTTCCATACTTAGGTCTTCCTCACTCCCCTCCGTCACTTCCTCCTCATCCGCCGTTATACTTGTTTCAAGCTGAGCCATTCATTCAGATCATGCATTCTTCCGGTGCTACGTTGTTGTTGAAGCGTGACTCTGCCCCCTATAATCTCCTCAGAAAACTGTTTACTTACTTTCAAGGTCCTCCACGAACCACATCTTACAGCACTCTCAGCCGTTTCATCCATAATGCTGAAATCTTTACCTTATCACTACTAAACCTGAATGACAT
This sequence comes from Schistocerca serialis cubense, assembly GCF_023864345.2. Lineage (NCBI taxonomy): Eukaryota > Metazoa > Arthropoda > Insecta > Orthoptera > Acrididae > Schistocerca > Schistocerca serialis. The sequence continues at coordinate 69,104,909 of NC_064644.1, forward strand.
AGCTTCCGAAACATCTTCAGAGAGTAGGCTCATTCATTAATTTACCCCAGAATCCATGTAAACTACGTCACTACATTAGCTTGTACTTCAAAATCTATAGGACGTGGAAACCCTAGTTTTCTGTACCCTGTGTTGTCGAACTTTTCTTTCTCAGCATGCCATTCAAAATTCTCCTGTTGAACTCTACACGGGACAACATTGCCAGGGTCTGCCTGTCGTTGTTGAGCTATCTTCCTTATTTCCTAAAATGGTTCGCTCCTGAAACTTGTCTACCTTTATCTAACTGTTGCTTATCTTTCACTCACTTACCCCCTTCTGCTTCCATGGCTGCTAGCTGCTCCGCGACATTTCCTATCTTCTTCAAGACCAAATTTCTACATCGGATGTCTTATGTTCTGCCCTCAGCACTACAATCAGTTAACTAATAACACCTCATTTAGTCAATTTCAGTGCGGTGTTATTTTCAAGTTGGCTTTGGTTGGTTCGATTTTCCCCTAATAGCTTGTCTTGCCCTATACACGTTTCTTTATTCATATCCACCTGCACCGATTTTATCTTCATTTCTATTGTATTGAGTTTCTATGATTTATTTTGACCTGTATTCGTATCAATTTTCAACTTTTACTGACGTGGTTTCATCTCTTTGTTATTTGTTTCTGGTTTCCTATATAATCGCGCAGTCACCTCTTTCATCACATGGAAAAAATGTCTGAACTTATTGTTAGTATTCGTTTCTCCTGAGAGACCTTCTTCTTGTATAGGATATGTCGCTTCTGGTTACACGTCCTACTCGAAGGTTTTATCTGTCCATTCCTCTTCCTGAACAGTTTTGCTTCTTAGTAGTTTCCGATATTTACATCAATTGACGTTATTTTAATGCCTTTTAATCTTTCTTGTGTCGTAGTAACGATGAAGTGTTGCCTAATCGGTACCCCTTCTCCGAAGACTGCTGAGCTGCGAAAGGTTGTAGTTTTTCAGCATTTTCATTCTCTCACAATAACTCTTTCTTTTTGTGTGTGTGATATTTATTTTACTGTCATCTAGGAGATCTCGCTCTAGCCTGTTTCACTATCAATACCAGGTACTTCGCAACGCCTTTGCTTAATCACTGTGTCAGTATGGAGTCGCTGGCGAGTGTTTTCTGCAGTCAAACAGCAGTCGTTCACAGGTTTTAACCATGTGGCTTCTTTGTTCGAAGAGTTAGCCATTACTATTCCACTACTGCTGCAATGTTTATCTAGTCTGATGCCTGCTCTGAGTTGGGAAGTTATATTCGAGACTAAGAGGAGCTGAAAGGACACCACATGTCTGATTCACGCTACTGAACGGCAATCACCATGCACAAGGAATCCGGTAAGATCCATCTAATTTATATCCTGCAACGATGTCGGTTTTCTGCGAGTGCGGTTCGCTTGGAAATGTTTAAGGGCCCCGTGTAGATCAGATTGCTTGATTCCACCCAGTGAAGTAGCAGCAGATTCGTTGCTATACCATGGTTGCTTGGAAGCGGTCTGGTGCACTACATGCTACATATTTCGCATTGTGCTACTATTAAGTCAAGCTGTTGCCTCTACTCAAGTGTAAATGACAGTTTTTTTTTGAGATTTTTAGTTACATATTTCTGCTTGTGAACCCAACACTGGAAAAGTTTCTTTCTGTACGCTTTTGACAGTACAATATTTGTTAAACTCAGTTTTCATAACTATATTCGCTGAGAAACCCACTTTTCTTGAATACAGTCCCTACGAATGCACCATGCTCTCTGGTACCCATCTCATGTAAGGTAATTACTGAAGTCATACTCACTTTGATGATTACATTTACAGCTACGAGCCATGGTTGAAGTGCAACAGTAATAAATAAAAACTCTATGCAAGCTGGTTGATATACTGTGACTAGGCTAGGTGAAGCTACGTATGCTTTGCCACTGGACACAGTTATGAAATTTGTGATAGTACTGGCTCACAGTCGTCTTGAGGAAAGTGAGATTGTCTCACTGCAGGGGTGCATAGTACGAGCACAAGGTTTACACATGTTCGAACCATTCAGCGCCATTTAAAAACTAATTGACTCATTTACTACATGCAATATCCTAAAATGCAAGCCCTCATTTCTTTCCACTGTGTTTTATTTATGGTATTGTATTCTGTGTGATTATTTGATATAATATGTCGAGTAAGATCGTACTACTAACATTATTCTCATGGAGATTACATATTTCATAATTTATGCCTTCAAAATATCATAGCGTTTTTCAAATGGTTCAAATAGCTCTGAGCACTATGGGACTTAACATCTGAGGTCATCAGTCCCCTAGAACTTAGAACTACTTAAACCTAACTAACCTACGGACATCACACACATCCATGCCCGAGGCAGGATTCGAACCTGCGACCGTAGCAGTCGCGCGGTTCCGGACTGAGCGCCTAGATCATAGCGTTTTTCTCACATCTTATGAGCACTGTCGAGGCCTCTTTCCTTTTCAAAACACGCGCACCTTTCAGCTGGTCTCAAACAGGTTGCCACGGGGTTGTCACATAAAACGGTTTTAATAATATCTCTGGTTGACTGACTAAATCACAGAGGAACTCTACTGAAGAGCAATTTCATACTGCTGTTTCAATGATACAAGTGATGCATGAATGTCTGATGTACTTCTAGCTGTCACCGTCAATGACTAATACTCCAAATACTGCCTCCAAGTCTGCTAATGTTGCCTCTATACAGTTCATATTGACTCTTGCCTATGACGGGTTACTTAGTTCTACACACTGTCCCACATTTATATGACTAGAACAAATACAAAATCACAGAAAAATATATGTAGTTATTTAGACAGATAAGTTACTTGTCGTTTATGACTAAATGGTTGCGTATCAGTATAACTAAAGTACATTTTCTTGTGCAAAACTAACAATGTATGAGTGCTGTAAATTACTAAAAATATCTAGCAGTCTATATCTAAAAGTGAATTTATGAAATAAACGATAAGAGGAAGTTTCTATTGCAGATAACTACTTAGATTTGTGGTTTCATATATGTCAAGTTCTGTTCCTGTTAGTATAGTTTGATGCGAAATGACACAAAAAAAGGAAATTTACAAACTAATTTAAACTGAAAATTAGCTAAAGATAGAGACAGCCAAAAATTAAACCCGTTTAACACTTCCTGTCAAGTGTATTGTTTTACTACACAAGTTCCAGATTGGAGCCAAATGTACTTTTGTGAAAAAAATCTGTGTTTGAATGCCAACAGAATACGTTTTCATGTATTATTATTGTTCTCAAATAACTGTCTCTAATTTCAGTGTTTATTTCATTGTGTCTCTCTAACCAATGGTCATAGTCTAACGTGTAGTCCAGTTGTAAACATTTATTGTCTAGTTACGAGTAATGGTCGAATGTCTGACTACAAAGGAACATCTGTGTGATACCTCTCCGCATCACATGAAATGAAACAACAGCAGCAGGTGACCATCGGTGGAGCTGTACCGGATGGGATGTTTTCACTGACGCAGGAAACAAAAAAATAGCAACAAGGTGCGTTGTAAATGATCATATTACTAAAACTGCTTTTAACTCTCGCTGTCAATCTTGCCCCATCTTTCTGTAGCAACATAACAAAATATCAGGGATGTAGTGTGAGACAGTCTTTTCTGGTCAGAATGTTACACATATTATTTGTTTTTACACATAACAATTATTGAGCACGTGAAGATTTTTTTGCGGTTTGAGTACTGTAGCGTTCATCCACTGTCAGCTTTTAAGCGTTCTTTGCACCTCACAGTAAATAATTTGACAATTATTAATCTTGCCACCTGCTTAAGCACGAAAATCAACCAAGAGTTACTTTCTGTAACTTATTTTGAACCTATGATGTAGTTCACAGTCTCAGACTGTTTCTAAGACGGAATGATGTTGTTATCTCCTTGGCACAGAGTCATTGCTCGTGTATCATAATCCATATTCTTGTGGTAATTACTGCCTGAGACACTCTTCTCTCCAAAATCTTGTAAAAGATCACTTCCTGCTGTCTTCTGTGACGATTCTTTTACTGAATCTTCAGTCTTGAGTCTTAGTCCTGGTCATTCTTTCTTGGTCTGCTCTTTCTCGTTGATAATTTCAAAATTAAGTCTTTCTCAAGCATGCATAGGATTGAAAATGCGTCTTGCAGTCACCACCAGATCAAGACTAACATTTTTATATATTTACAAACAGTCTGATAAGAACTGTGAAACCATATGGCATATGAAACAGACACAATGTCACTCAGCAGAAGATAATATGACTATAAACGTGCTGCGAATTTACTTAAAGCCTTAAAGGTGGAATAACATCACAAGGTGATGATATTCACCCATGGTTTTGTGTTAAGTGCATGCTAGTGTGATGGGACATAATAGCAGAATTAAGAACGAAATAAAGAGCAAAATGTGCCGTTGCTTCTAAACCGGTTGTATGAGTAAAACTACAAAATTTTTGGCAACTGGAACCTATAGTATCAACAGTGATGGCATAAAAGCTGTTCCATAAAATGTTGTCTAGAATGATTGCTAAAGTCTAAGGAAGTCTTAGAGCCTAACAAGAAGACGTGTGTGAATGGCTGCACTATATTGCTATGACATACCCAAAAGGAGTGAAATAAGTATAGTTTTAATAACTATAAAATTACCAGTGATGCATATCTCACATTATGTTTGGCAATGAAAACGAGACTAAGTAGAAATCAAGACGTGTTTACAGGATTTATCTGCCTAGAAAAAGTGTAACATGGTGCAAAATTTTCAAACTGCCAAAAAGTAGATACACACTGTTGGGTAATATGAGTAATGTACTCGTATGTACAAGAACCAAAAGGGAACATTAAGAATTAAATACTGAGGGAGAGGTGCTCGTGCTAAAAGAGGCGGAAGGATTCAGACTTTCTTCTTTGCTGTAAAATTTGTAAATGGAAGACTGAATGATTCAGAGGTGGGACCAAGGTTTACAAGGAAAGGGTCCAAACGAAAATATTCGATAACGCTGCTGCTATCCTCTGTGAGAATCGGGAAACTATTCCTGGGCTCGTTGAATAGTGTGAGTGGATAACTGACCTTCTCCTCAGAATTGGAGTGGTTTTTGCTTAATAAATTTTTGCGCCTTTAGTTCTCTACGTGAAGCATCAATTCATTTATCTCAATTTTAGGAAAAAGTAGGATCGAAATATAACATCAACTGATGATTCGCAAAAATTTTCACCAAATGAGTTATGTGATCTCACAAGAGATTTGGAGCTCCCCAAGCTAAGGCTGAAATTTTAGCATCAAGATTGCAGCAGCGAAATTTTCTGGAAAGCAATGTAAATGTTTCATTCTACCGCAGAAGAGAGCAACAATTCACTCCTCTTTTTAGCATGCAAGATAGTCATGTGGCATGTGTAGACACAAATGGTCTAATGAAGGCTCTCATAATTAATTACATCCATGATGATTGGGTAGTCTTTATTGATACGTCAGAGTTGAGCTTAAACGCAGTGCTTTTACATATTGGTAAAGAGCTGCCGTCTATTCCAGTTGGGCATAGTGTGCATATGAAAGAGTCATACCAAAACATGAAAATTTTACTAGATTCCAGCAAGTATAATGAGTCTCAATGGCAGATCTGTGGTGACTTGAAAGTGGTTGCAATATTATTAGGTATGCATTTAGGGTATACTAAATATCGCTGCTTTCTCTGTGAGTGGGATAGCGGAGCTCGTGCAGCTCATTACAGTAAACATGAATGGCCCACCAGAAAATTTCTTCAACCAGGTATAAAGAAAATTAAGAGTGAACCTCTAGTAGACCCTAAAAAGATTCTACTCCCGCCCTCTCACATAAAGATGGGTCTCATTAAAACTTTGTGTAGGGGAACGAACAAAGATGATGACCCATTTAAGTACTTAAGGAAAAAAATTCCTTCCTTAAGTGATGCAAAGGTAAAGGAGGGCATCTTTGTAGGTCCACAGATTCGAGAGCTTTTTGGAGACCATACGTTTCATGGAATCACACAAGGTGATGAAAAGCATGCATGGGAATGTTTTAAGACAGGCTTTTTACATTTCTTAGGGAACAAACGCCCAATAAATTACAAGGACACTGTAGATAACATGTTGTCATCTTATGAGAAAATTGATTGCAACATGTCATTGAAAGTGCATTTCTTACAGAGTCATCTTGACTTCTTCTCCAAAGATTGTTGTGCAGTACATGATGAACATGTGGTGCGATTTCATTAAGATATTGCCAGATTTTAGAAGAGGTATGCCAGAAACTGTTTTAGCAGATTACTGCTGGACCGTCATAGGGGATGTTCCCAAGTATGTGTATAAACGTCAAGCCAAACAAAAACGGTGATCTTCAGAATTTATCTCTGAACAAAATACGTACTTCTGTACTTCCAGATTGGCACTGAAATTTATCAATGCATAATACGTAACATAATTCAAGTAATTATTCACTTAAAATTTGGTATGCCGAATCTTGGAACATGTATGCATACTTCGTTAGTGAGTTATTTATACAAAAGTGTAGATTACTTTTTCTAAGAAACTAGAGCTAAATACTTATGAAGATGGTGATATTGTATCATTCCGTTCTGAAATAAACATAACTAACTCAAAATTATGGAGTTTACACAGTTTTATTAAACTTGGTTGTTCAGTGTAATATGTACGTTCGTACACAGAAAAGGAAAATGTCCTGTAAAGGAAAGAAAAATGTTTAATCGATCTGCAGAACTGTTCCGAAACACGTATGTTTCAAACACATTTTATGAAGTAGTAGAAGTAATGATGATGTGATATACTTGCAGAAAGCGTGCTGTAACCTGGTTTTTATATCCCTTAACTGAGCGGCAGACCTTTTTCTGCATAAAAATCAACAAAACAGATATAACACGTTTTCAGTGTGGATAAACAAGGAGTCCTGCCCCCTCATAAAATTAAACGTGTGAAAGAAATTGCGTCATGGGTCCATTAATCTAATCATCAGACACAAAGGGGTCGGGAGACGCACATTGATATCTTTTATGGAAAGCTTAATTGCATCGCATCTAATTTAATGTTGAAGACTAATTACTTTCATAAGGTATGTAGCATGGTTGCCGAAAAGAGGACCGTATATTGTAACATCATTCATTGAAATATATCATCTCTCGAATACCTGGCTCAGCAGTTACCAGAAATAGCATTTCATGCAGTGTCTCAGACATTAAAGTTCAAAGTTTTAAAAATAACACCGATTTTTAAACTGACTGGTTTGAGACGAGAAACGAACTTTTGAATAGCACTATGAAGATTTTCTTAACTAACGTAAACAACTGACAGCCTAAAGTAACAACTTAAATTCCTAGCAATAGCTGCAAACATCGAGCGCCATTCTCAATGCATCTAAACCTCGGCGCCACTTCAAACACCCCTATTGTCTGTTGCATACTATACACAAACGACTTATTGTAGACCATTATAATAGAGATCCATCTTGCACGACGTAGCGTTATCACTGTCGATGCCAACACGTATTTAGTTCGCAACAACTCTCTCTCGTGCGTAGCTCGTTCAAGATATCGTACCGCCTAGTATATTCACCTCTCGCCGTTGGTATCTTATCTTAAAACACACAGTTTAGGGACTTTTGCCATCTGTGTGTATTTAGAGAAACCTGTAAGTGAGGAATCAAAGACAGAAGCAATAGCTGAATAAACCTGTTAAATAAAGAAACAAAAAACCGGATATTAGAGAATATTCTACGGGAGATCGCGGAGATATATTTGCTGATTCGTTTGTAGTTCGTAAAGTGTTCTACATCAGGTTGTTCTGCGAGTCCACGAGGTTACGTTACGAACGCGTTATGTAGTCTTGGTGTAACACTTCATTTGGCATTATGATCCGTGCAGACAATAACATACCACATACATAACGTGCAGCGTAAATTCACCATTACTGCTCATGACGATGTGTGTGGTTAACGTCAGTTCGTAGCAATAGCTTCTGTCTCAAGGAGTCAGTAACCTTGTAATACTATGGGGATGTTCCTAAAATTGTATTACCTGCAGCGTACATATGAAGTATATGTGACGTAAAGCATAGTTCTATACATAGGACGTTTCTAAATGAAATGCGTTTGGATGTCAAAAGGGAAATGAGTGAACCCTTTAACATCTACCGTAGCAGAATATTATCGAAGGATCTCTCACAGAACGCAAAGAAATTCTAATCATATATGAAAGGATTGAAACTGATGGTAGTGGAGCAAAAGCAGGGAGACTCAACTCGTTTTTAAATGTTTCTTTACAAAAGAATATTCTCGGGTATTGCCCCAATTTCACTTTCACATCACTGCAGAGACGTGACATACAGATATTAGTGTCAATGCTGTGGGAAACAGCAGAAATCACTAATTTTGAATAAAGGTGAAGGGCCCGATGGACTCCCTATTAGATCCTATACCGAATTTGCGGCTGAGCTAGCCCCTCTTTTAACTATAATCTATTGTAGACCCCTCAAACAACAAAGCATGCCCAGTAACAGGAAGAAAGCAGAGGTCGCAGTCTACAAGGATGGTATCAGAAGTGACCCACTAAACTACCGTCAAATATCCTTGACAACCATTTGTTGAAAGTACAAATTCTGAACTGAAACATAATTATGTCATTTCTACAGGCCGAGAAGCAAGTACTAAAATAAGTGGCAAAATGCTCTTAAAGGTGCCTGATGTGCTGTAGATGGTTTTCTGTAAGCTCAGATTCTAACGAGGCACATGAGTACAAAAAGGTGAACGCCACATCTTCATAGAATCACGAAGGGAATAGTCTAACCATGTAGTAACGCCCACCACACACAAATGTAAAAACGTTAGCTTTAAACTATTCGCCTTTATTTTACTCTACAAGAACTACATAGGGTACATCACTAACTATTGCCACCTGGTATAACTCAGAAAGTATGATAGTAGCTGAAACGTTTGTGGGAGAAATGTTACATGGGACAGCGGGGGACATATATCGACGTTGGTTTTTTGTTTCTAGGTGGGGTCGTGTCAGAGATATGAAGGTCTACCTCATCTTTTTTTTTAAAAAAAGGATGCTATAGTTTGGTACTTATTTTCTGATAGCAACTATCGAGACGAATCCAATGATGTGTAACAGTAGGGTCTTTGAAGGTCAACGAAGGTCACAAAGGTGGCAAACGTCCATTTACAGAAGGTGTTCGAAGTGATGACCATTGGTATCAATTCAGTGCTGAAATCTTCTTATCACGCGTTGAGTGGTATTCCTTATCACTTTGGCTTTTTTTGAAGCACATGCTCTGACAATTCTCTCTCGTATATCGTGGAAATAGTAAATATTCACCGAATACGGGGTATACATCTAAGGTACTACTGACATGCAAACACCATTCGACGGTTTCGTAATACAACACTAATACGAACGGTAAGTCTCAAGTATCGTCGAATCAAGCGAATGAAATGACGCATTCCTTCGAAGACAAGTCGATAAGCTTCTCATTTACGGAGAATGCCAACGAAACTCAGTGAGAACTAGAGACTTATACGCTAAAAGATATCTTCAAAGTACTCACCCTACGCGTCTTACAATTAAATATGTGTACGACAAATTGAGAACAACTAGATCTTTAACGTGCCGGAAACATATCTGGCAAAGAAAAGTTGCTAACGAGGAAACGGAAGTTGGTACTCTTGCCACTTGGTTTGAGATCATTGTGTTTGTTTGCGTCACATCGCAAGAGAATCTGGAATGAGCCACAGCAGTGTTGTTCGTGTTCTGCATTGCCTTAAATATCTTCCCTACCATATCGGTCTCCACCAAGAATTAACTGGTACGGATTGTATGCGTCGCATCGAATTCTGCCGATGGGTTCAACTTCAGATTAAGAGGGATAACACATTTAATAATTTGATTTTATTTACTGACGAGGCTACATTCACGAAACAAGGGAATGTTAATTTGCATAACATGCATTACTGGACATCTAGAAAATCCATGTTGGCAGCGGCAAGTTGCACACCAAAAACAGTTGTCGGTGAATGTGTGGTGTGGGATTATGGAGGACAGATTATAGGCCCCTATTTCATGGAAGGAAATCTTAATGGTAGGAAGTACACCACTTTCCTGCAAGAAACATTAGTTCTGTTATTGGAAGAAATACCCTTAGGATCAAGGAACAGAATGTGGTATCAACACGAAGGAGATGCGGCACATTTTTCGCTGATGGCTAGAAATGAGTTGCAGAGACAATTTCCAAATCGTTAGATTGGACGCGGAGGAAATGTGTCGTAGCCGGCTCGTTCGCCAGACTTGACGCCTCTGGATTTTTTCTTGTGGAGATTCGTAAAAGACATTGTTCGTAAAGACGTTCCAACAACACCTGAAGATATGTGAGAGAGAATCCTCAGAGCATGGACTTCGAAAAGCGTCGAATTGATAAGGAATACCACTCAGTCCATGCTAAGAATATTTCAGCACTGCATTGGTAACAATGTTCATCACTTGGAACACCATCTGTAAATGTACGTTCATGCCACCTTTGTGTCCTTCGTTGACATTGAAAGACTTTACTGTTACACTTCACTGGATTCGTCTCGATAGCTGCTATCAGACAATAAGTACCAAACCACAGCATCCCATTTAAAAAACAAAACTGACCTTCATATCCCTGACGCGACCCCACCTAGAAACAAACAACCAACGTCGTATTTTGGCACCCGTTGTCCCATGCAACATTTGTCCCACAGACTTTTCAGCTACTATCGTACTTTCCGACTTATTCTTTGTGGCAATAGATAGTGACTCACCCTGTAGACTACAGCGAACGGCCGGCCACGGTGGCCGAGCGGTTCTAGGCACTTCAGTCCGGAACTGCGCGGCTGCTACGGTTGCAGGTTCAAATCCTGCCTCTCGCATGCATGTGTGTCTTGTCCTGAGGTTGAAACAGTACCAGCGATGGCGAGGCATGACAGAATATCTGACCAGAGAGTTATTTATCGTTGCTAGTCTGCGCTTGACCGCGCGAGTGTTCAGTTGCGAGTTGGACTCAGGCAGTTGCGTGTAACGAGTCGGCAGGAACAGTAGTAGTGTGTGAGGAGTCGGCAGAGCGTGTAGTCTGTTGCGAGTTGCACTCAGTCGGCAGTACTAGTAGCGAGTGGACGGTTGTACTGAGCGGGCGTCGACATGGGTCTCTGGTCACGGTTCTGGACGAGGTATATTGTTATCGAAGGTAATGAAGCAGCACTGCGCTCAGCTAATAACATATGTTAATTGTAATTAATTTGTTCAAGAATTGCCCCAATAATAATTTTTCTACAAAGTAACCTTTTTTAAAAAAAGATTCATTTCAAGTTCAATAATATTTCCCATGCATTCCCTCCAAGAATCAAAATTAAACATGGGCCAGCATTGCACGGAGCTGTGCCGAAAAATAAGAGCAGATATAGATGCAGTTTACTGAGGTAAGAATTTTGGATTTTGTGTTCAGGTTTAATTATTGCACACGGCCGAAGGTCAGCGCAGCTGCCCTTATAAAATTTATCAGGTTCATCTTAACGTTAATTTTGTGGGGACTTAAGATTTTTGCACATTTTTATTATCATTGAGTTTTATTACTGTGGGAAGCTAACATTTGGCTGTATTTGCATTATCATTCAATTCTTTTCATTTAAAAATTCTTGCTGGGAGGTTACAATTTCACTAATGTTGACTATCGTATTTTCACGGGGAGGTTACAAGGTTAATTAGGTTTAGGTAGTTCTAAGTTCTAGGGGACTGATGACCTCAGATGTCAAGTCCCATAGTGCTCAGAGCCATTTGAACCATTTTTACAGCGAACGCCGTAAGGGAGATGGCGGCCTCGTAAATGGGAGACTATAACTTGGCTGCAACAGATGAACATTTTACTATAACACACAGCCTTACGTCAGACACATTAATTTTACGGGATCCTTTAATAAATTTTGCAAAGAATAGCAAACACCCTACATCCAAAGCCAAAATAGAACAACTAGAAATTTGACTCAACGTTATGTCACCACCAGTAACTTTGTGGATTTTTTATACTACCTCCAATACACAAATAAAATTTACGTTGGAGAAGAACTAGTGACAGACGATGGTAATGTTTAAGCATGTATTTGAGGATGTACAGTGTGTAGAAACCGCTGAACACCTGTATCGGATCACAGTAGAGGTTCTACGTACTAAAGTGACAACCTATGGGTTGCTCACCTTCTTTTATGTAGCAAGTGCGGTGTGCAAGCTCAGTGTTGAGTAATTTGAAAACTAACTGCACTTCAATTTATATTCATTGGCAGAAATTAATCATTACATCTTACATCACTCGACTTCGTTATTAGTAAATTATTATCATCTGGAAATAAACAGTAAGTCCGCCAGTTAAGCTCTATGAAAATTCCTCCTTACAAAATTTATATTTAGTATTTAAAAATCAAAAGGGATAAAGGCTGATACGTTCCTTTCCTGTGTTCATGTATTCGCGAGGTCCTGAAACAACAGTACCGAATTGTCAAAAAATCTTAGATAGGAAGATTTGCAGATCGAAACTACAAGTCCTCTCTAAATACAACTTACCACTCTCTGTAAAGCTAGTGCATGCTGCTGCACATTACCTTCCTTAACATATTCCAAGTCACAGCAACAGTATTCCGAAATTATCCCACACACTAGTACACAAGTCGGCTTTCAACCATGCTCGACACCCAAGTCTCTCTGACACTCGGACTCACTGCTTGACAACAATATAAACTTTGTAATCCGGAGAGCCTCAGTCATACATGCACCCTCGAAAAGGGTTACTTGTGGCCAGTATCACAAACAAACCTTACACTTCTCATGGGGCGAATCCTTTCAACAGACCTTCAGTATAGCGAGAGGAAATTTCGTGTACAGCAAGCCAAGCAAGTTTCTCTTGTTTAACGCCAAAGTGAAACTTATGGTATTATCGCTGAACATGTTTGACGTTTGCCTTATTTATGGTGGTTCTTGTAATAATTTTAGCGAGTTTTTCAGCAACCGGTTCCAATTGCTAATCGTTTTCCAGCATAGATATATATATATTCTATAGTCGGTAAAAAACTACTCATCTCCCTGCTGATCAATCTTCCGTGTTTCCCATGAAACTTTTTCCGTTCTTAATGTTTCGTCCAGAGCTGCACTGGACACCTTCAGAGGCGTTCGTAGTTTCGCTGAGTCTTGCTGAAAAGACGACACAGCTCTGCACGAAACATTAGGGTCGGAAAAGTTTCATAGACCATGAGCTTACAACACGGAAGATTTAGCGCCTGTTAAGATATCCGGTCGTGGGAGAGTTCATTGTTAGAATACACACATCACATAGGGCTAAGTGACCTATTTCATTTTATTTTTGCGTGCGTTGGGTAGGTTTCCGTGGTGACATTTTGACACATTGCTGTTTTGGGTAAAATTTTTCCTCGACATTTCCGGCATGTGGTGCGCAATTTTTGTGGGGATAGTTTATTGCCATGGCGTGCTGAACCGCCGTCTTTCTAAGTGCGAATTGCGAGTCCACTTTGATAATCACTAGGCCACCTCACTCGACCACTTCATGTATGTATCATATAGTAGATGGTGGCTTTATTACTGGGTGATCAGAAGGAAATGAGATGTACCACCTGTCCCATTTTCCTTATCAGCAGATGATAACACTCTTACCTGGTAATATTCTACTCCCTTCACTTATAGGTGATGTTACTATTTCCCGGATTATTTATTACAGAAGAATCTACAGATCGTTAACAGAAAGTGAAATGAAAATAAACCACATACAATTTCGATAAAACACGACATTTGCGAGGTAATCCTGTCACATAAATTAAAACTTAGATAACCCATTATTTCGGGTTGTATGCTCAGCTGTTAGCTTGCTGTAAGACAAGACAGATATACATGTGAAACATTGAGAAACGAGTGAGAAACGTTGACAACTCGTCAAGTTCGCAGAGAGAATGATAAGCGGAAAAACCTAAATGAATGGTGGGAAATGAGATTGTGTTAGTAATAGGAACATGAGGCAACCCGAGAAAACTTCGAGCGTTAGCGTCACTGAGATCATGACACTATTGTGTCACACTATTGTGAAAAACGTCGTAACTATACCTGATTGAGTCTACAAATGCCTGCTTCCAAATTGATGGAAGTCTACATACGTACAATAAAGTAGCGACAACTCCGGCACTATATTTATAACTAATAAGGGGACCCTCCAACTGTAAATCATGGACTTTGATGCGCTTCACTTATGTTGTAGATGAGCTTACTATGATTTCTGACTATCCGGTTTTTTAGCGACGTGCCTTGATTTTTGAGAAAATCGATTTTCAAGTTCATTGCGTGCTCTACATATCCTTAACATTTCATTTATCCTCAGGAAGTCAGCGTAGCGCAGAGGTGAAGGTTCACGGCTACTGCACTGTATGTACCGTATGTACTTTTTTTTCAAAATCGACCGAATTTTTCAATTTTATTTCAAAAAATGTCAAGAAATAGTGTAAGATGTGCGAAATTAAAATACATATTCAGTTATTAACTTTTTCTGTCATACAATATTATATAATCTTATTATTCATCGTCCACATTTCTTGATGTGCTAGAACAATATTGTGGGTGACACTTATCATAGAAACAACCGAAGCACAGATTTTCGCAGCACCACGTGCATTTTCTGAAAGCAACCATCTCATAAATGCACGGTTTCTTTATGAGCGATAGCGGGAAACACAATTCTTTTGCATTCAAAAAGTTTCGCCTTCATTCGCAAATTTCAATGCAAGCCATGCGTATCTAATCATGCTTTCAAAATCAGGTGCGCTGAATTGATGTAGAATTAGCGAATGTAATGTTATTGAATCTTCGCTAGAAGCGATCTCTGTTTTGTCTTCCGTCAAGTCGGGAGCATTCTGACTTATTTCCGTTAAGATATTCTCCTATCAGTAAAAATGAACATCGCAGGGCTGGCAATAAGGAGTACACATTGGTAGGACCACTTTTAGGGTGCAGGTGGTGACGGTACAAACCCCCGTTACTAGATGAATAGGTCTAGTGTGCAAGGATTGTTTTGTGGAAAGCAAGCGCGATATGGCGCGCTATTCACGGAAGCGGGTGGCGCACCCGCGCGAGATTTGCAACTTGTCGGTGTGATGTGGTTTTTCGTACATTAGGCGGAAACCATGTAACTTACGGTGAAGAGCGATCCGGAAGTGGATTATGGTCTGCAATATGCACCTTCTGAAACATCGATCATTATTTTAAGTCACGAGACGCAAGAGTTATAGTAACTTAAAAATATTTTAATGTCACAAATACTGAAAAATTAATAAAAATAGTAAATAACAACTTACAGAGATGAGCGAACACTCATTAAAAACGTCTCCTCATAGCGAATCGAGTGCTATAGTCATATGCTAAGATTCATAAATAATTAAGCTCGCAAAAAGCAATTAACGAAGTTTGATGGTAAACTGTTTATAAAATTCAATAAAAAATTCATGACGTAAAGAACGGCATTATATAATATTTTGGGTGGCATCACATGTGTTTTAAACTAGTTAAGTTATATTATACACTTAACTTGCAATAGTTTTCGTTGTTTGGAAATTATTATTAACATTTATCACCCATAAAACATTAATTATTACAAATATGAAGATTTTCAGCAGCACAATGTGTAGATCGCTATAGATTACGTCTAATAACAGTGCTATATGCAGTTCTACGTTAAAATTTTGAAGCACAGATGTAAACAAACAAATTTGTGCTAAGTGGCAAAATTTTGCAAAAAACTAAAGCCTGATTTACGCGCGATAGAATAATCCTAGAAATTAATGTAACATAGTAGATAATATGTACATTTTAAAGCGGTTCCGATGGTGTACTTATTTCTGTTGAGGGAACTATGTGACATAATTTGTAATCTTAACTGGTGAGACTGGTATTTGCATAGCCAGTGGGGGTTGACATCCGAGTCTATATAAGCGAGTGGCCATCTTGGCCAGGGTGGCAGTCGTTGGTGAGTCGGGGGGGGGGGGGGGGGGTAGTCGTTTCGCAGTCGGTGAGCGTGTGGGTGGCGGAGTTGGCCGGTGTGTGGCGAGCAAGCCCCACTTGTGGGCGGCCCATGTGGTCGTTTGAGGAAGAATTTCTCGCGCCGATTTATTTCAACAAAGAGTATTGTTTAATACTGCAAGCATATATTTGGTGAACTGGAAGTGCTACGATCGTTTGTATGATTACGAATTACGAGGTATACATCGGCGTAAGTAAAAATGTGGCGATCTCTGACTTCGCGCGGAAACTGCTAGAAAAAAGAGGACAGTGGGACTTACGGTTCTGTTCGAGTTGATTGAGTAACTCTCGGTCATAGCAGCCTACATTACTGCTATTGGGGGCTCGGAGTGAAATTATTATTAAAGTAAAACTGTAAACCATCTCACCAGTGCTAATTTCATTGCGTGAAAGAAATTAACGACGCCTATAAATAGCGATGATAAAAACTTAATTGAACTGTTTCGTGAAAAATGATTTTGCTATAATAACCGCCTAATTTTTGTTCCCTAGCATAAAATGTACTCATGCCCGACTGAATATTAGTTCAAAAGCTATAACTAATGCGCTGGTGTGCAACAGTGTACTAATGCACCAAGTGTGGAAATCATCCTCTGAGACTTACGTGAGAACCAAAATTTGCACTAACATTTTTTAACGAACATATGTATATGCACATTCGTTTGAACTCTTCAACCGTACTTATTTTCCGCCCCAATTTCCTTTCATCAGTGAATATCATACAAAGTTGAATTGCTTTTCCCTCCCCACGAATCGATAGTCTACAAAAAAAATTTCTGTCCCACACACGGAAGAATTACAGAACGCAAAAATTCTTCGTACACCCGTTTCGTGAACTTATCGGATTCCGTGCAGGACATGACTACATTTCTGTATTTCCCAGGTAATTCGTCTACTCATTTTTGAACGTTAGGACCAAATTTTCCAGACGGTTCTTGTATACATAAAAAAACATGTGGGAGCAGGATTCGAAAACGGTACCTCCACCGTGGTAGCCGTGAACCTTTACCGCTGCCCTATGCTGACTTGTTCGGAATATATGTAATGTTACGGGTATACAAGGTGCACAATGAAATTCAAAATCAATTTTCTCGAAAACCAAGGTCCGTCGCTAAGAAACCGGATAGCCAGGTACTCACGGCAAGTGCCTCTACAACATATTTGAGGGGCATCAAAATCCATGATTTACAGTATGGAGGGTCCCCTAGTGACTGAAGACTACCTACCGTTTGGTATCTGGGGATTGTCTCTCCGTGGTTTGTAAACTCGGGCGCAGCAGAGCAGTGTGCGTTCTCCGCAAGAATATGGTTATAGTAGCCATCTTAAGTGGAGGTGTGAGTAAAATGGTTCTTGCTGCTTTTTGCTGGTGGGGTACCTCAACATCCGGGTGCTCTTGATGGTGATCACTGAATAGCGCCAATTCTCCCAACGTTGGCAGGACTGATGCCTTTACGAGTCGATACGGCTGCAGCTTGAATTTGAAAGTAACGGCCTACAACTTTTACCCGTGTTGGCAATCTTGATAATTTTCTGAGTTAATTCGCTGGTGAACACCAAAATTACTCCTCCATACAATGGAAATACCCAGGTGAGCTATCATTCTATCCAGTTGGCCGGGGAAAATTGCTTCTAACGTATAGATTAACCCATTAATTTCATCAACTTTTTAATTAACTGGTTTATAGGCCCGTGACTACTATAATTGAAATCGTGCTTATTTATGCAATCACATTCTGAGATTCGAAACATCATTGTAATTCAGTTAAACTCACTTTCTTTCTAAGGGTAACGGGCTGTACAGCCGCTGAGACTTCTTCGCATATTTCACACGCCTTTGAAAAATGTCTACGTTACAGGATTTTCTGTTATTCGTAAGTTATGTACTGGTGATGCCATCCGTTGCTGATGTGTCTGGCAGGTGGTGTCGCCTGTTGGGAACTATACGAACTGCATGCTGCTGCACAATGTTCTGAATCTAATTTATAAATCAGACGTACTGAATTAGGTAACTGGAGTGTAAAGCTGCAAGTGATTTAAATAGCACTGTGAACAGTGTTTTGATACGAAAAATAGTTGAGGACTGTGACTTTGCGCAGATGGTCAGGAAGGTCACTGTTAAGAAGGCCAGTGCATGACCAACTCGTGATCTGTGCCTCGAGAGAAATGCGCTGCACACAGAGCGGCCCCACAGACTGTCCAGCTGGAGAGCATGCCCATAGCGCCCAGCGCATTGTTGGAGAAGATTGGTGCACGTGAGCCTGTGGCGGTTACAAGAAAATGCTTGTGCCTTCGTTAATATGCTGCGAGGAGACAGCACCATCACCACCACAATTGTTTTATAAGATTTTAAACGATTTAGCCGCATTCGTTTTAACTAATTTTTGTACGAGGGCATACAACCTCGCCGTTCAACGCACACAAGCTCTCGCACACCGCATATCTCCGTAGTTGAGTTTATTTTAGGACAACTAACTCTTTCTAGCGGATTTTCTTATTTATTCTATCTCCGAAACACATTCAGTTTATCAATGAAATCGTTTACGACTTCCAGCCGCGTCAGGTGGTTAAAATACGACTAGCTTTTGATCGGCTATCTTCGAGTGGTAAATGACTGTCTTGTCGCCGTGGCCTCGCCTTTACATAGCCGTGCTGCTCACAGGCAATGTTTTCGGCGTGCGTCTTTCGCGCTCACTACAGCCTCGCGATGGTACATTCAGTTTAACTTCTCATCTGTAGCATAAAGCGACATGGACCTGAGAACTTCAGACAAAATACTATCTTCTAACCGTACACGAAGAAAGTTAATTCCAGATATTCGTAAGAGCTGTATAATACCCCACATGTTCTGGTTGCACGAGTTTCTTTTCATATTCTAGTACTGGCGCCTGTGCTGAAAATGAAAACCGTTCTAGCTTCCAAAATACCTCGAGCACGTTCACACAAGTGAGAAGTTACAATTAATTTTTTTCCTCTCCCGCTGATTCACATGAGACTTCCTGCGGTTTGCAGGGAGCAAAACATTTACCCTTGAATAAACAGGATGTCACATAACAAAATTCGTCTGAAAGTTAAACAGTTGCGCGAAAACCATTTACAGACTAAAAGCAAAGTTTTACCAATTAAGAAAACGAAGTGCTTTCTGAAGTGCAGCGCGAGGTATTTTGAAAACTTCAATGTATAACTTAATTTGTTGGTAGAGATATACTGGAAAGAAAAGAAACACATATTATCCATTTACGTTTTTGAGTGTCTGAGATTGATCTACGTACATTCAGGTTATTGGATGCAAATATGGGACTTTGATAATCAGTTCGACGTAAGGAAACATTTTGTTCTTTTACTCTGAGCTAATCTAAATTCCTTGGAACAACAACCAACTTGTTATTGAGAGAGGACTGTGAAAACACAACCAGTTCAAATGGTATTTCACATAACACTACACTGATAAAGATATTATGACAAAGTACCCGCTAACATTCACTTGGAAAATATCCTCTTTTTAATAAGAAATCGAATTTATACAACGAAGCCAGATAAAATACTGAACCGAATAATTACATCTGCTATGTCAGCCCACAGAGACGAATAACAGGCATTCAATTTTTTTTTTTTTTTTTTTTTTTATGATGCTGTAGGTGACAGAAGGGAGACCACAGCATCTAGAAATGACACAACAGTCAATTGTTTGTTGAATATACAGATAATTCTCTATCTTTCAGTATTAATACTGGCCGGCCGAAGTGGCCGTGCGGTTAAAGGCGCTGCAGTCTGGAACCGCAAGACCGCTACGGTCGCAGGTTCGAATCCTGCCTCGGGCATGGATGTTTGTGATGTCCTTAGGTTAGTTAGGTTTAACTAGTTCTAAGTTCTAGGGGACTAATGACCTTAGCAGTTGAGTCCCATAGTGCTCAGAGCCATTTGAACCATATTAATACTGGTTTCTAAGTTGACAGAAATATGTATAACTGTATAAACACTTTCCATTTCTTTTCATAAATATTGTCTTGTTAAGTCTGCAGTTCAGTTGTATCATCCGCTGAAAATGTGCTTGGCATCTTCTTTATGATATGTACATGGCTGTGTGGTGTGATCAAAATGTTTCGGAGACATCCAGGGCCAAATCTGCAGCGCGGGGAGAACACACTATGCAGAACTTTAACCTCCTCCATGTTGTGGAAAATAGAGAACCGTCTATATGATAACCATGAGAAACTTTTCTAAATGGGGTGTTCATTCCTCTGGGAAACATGATTCGTGGAAATTAATGTTACTCACTTACATGAAAAACAGCATCAATAAAATTAAGGATTGGGAAGTAAAATTAAAATCAGTAGGAGTTTCTGCTGAAGTTCATTTATTTACGATCGGTGGTCTGCATCGCTCAACAACTGACTTTCTGGAATTTTGATCTATCGATTTCAGGGCGAGCGTCGACCTCTTCCCATATCTGGTTGACCAGATCGCCACTCGGATTCTCGGCAGTGGTGAAGATGAAAGTCATTTCATCTGAAAAAATTTAGGAAAAGAAAACCTCCCGTTCAGCTCTTTGTACATAAGATGTAAATTATATATCAAATTCAGATGATTTAAAGTTACACAGCAGGAATTTCGAGAAAACAATACAAAAGAATATGTGTAAGTAATTGATTAATCATGTAGTTTACTTTTGTTGAAATATTTATCGTAGCATAGGAATACTTAATCAGAATAAACCTGTCTATATATCGCCTGAAAGAAAAAGAAGTACCAATGGTAGGATGTTAATGTAATTTTGTACATGTGCACACAATCAGCGAATATGCAAATAATTACCTGTGACTGATAAAATGGCACAAGAGTGTATTACTGTTGATCGTGTTTACTGTTGTCAACAAAATTGATGGGCTACATAAGGAAGGACACACAATCGTGTAACACAACATTATCAGCAGCTATTGGGCTTTCGGAGGGGCCTCCATATGGATTTCTCTTCAGTCGTCAGGTCGAATTGTACAACATCCAAAATTGGGGCCCGAATATTGGACTGCATGAGAACGTGAGAGCGCGCTTAGCCTGATCACAATCAAGAGTCCAGTCAACCACATCTGACCGACACATGTGAGCATCACCCATCGTGCAACTGGAGCATCGTAATTCCTTCATATTGGCATCTGCCGTCCGGAAACAAGTAATGGATCGCAGTAACATCCTTTTTCGTCTCGCACCATTCCTCAGAAATTATCAGGCCCTACTAGGGAATGAGAGTCCCATTCGTGGGCTGCCGTTAAATCCAGAATACGAACGGCTGCGATTGGAGTGGTGATGTGAGTGGGAACCGTGGACTGCTGATCACTTACGTCTTGTTGTGTTTCACGACGAGTCGCGGAGCTGCACTACCGTGGATAATCATTGTCTGCGAATATGGCGGCGATCTAGGGGAGGAGTCCCAGTCTCCCAACGTTTTGGAAAAGTACACCAGTGTTACGCTTCACATCGTGATATGGGGCGACATCGGGTATGAATAATGGTTACGGTTGATAGCGACTGAGGGAACTCTGACGGCACATCTAAAAGCCTTAGACATCTTGCGTCCTCATGATTTGCTTCTCATGCGACAGTACTGTAGTGGGATTTTTTTTTTATACGACAGCGCTTTTTCACACATGCATGAGTCTCTGTAAATTGTTTGTGTTAGACTGCAGTTTTCTCGTCACCAGAAATATCCCCAGATCTGTCCTCGATAGAATATGTGTGGGACAGCTTGGATGTTTACTTCGTCCCAGTGGCAGTACCCAGACTATCAATAACCAGTTACAACAGTGGTCACTCATCTTGCCTCATGAAGGGATAGAGCTGCTTTATGCCATCTTTCCCAACGGAAATATCAGAGAGGGTGCAATGGCATGTGGACAATTGGGCTCTTGTTGCCAACTTCTTATTCAGTATGACAGTAATCAAATAGTTTACGCCTCCGTTCATGAATGCTTCACTTTCTTTGTCCGGCAGACTATTTACGTCTACGTCTCCATTGGTTCTGGTTTTGTTAGTTTCCAAACCAAATATCCTCTATGAATAGTCTAAACTTGGTACAAATGCTACTGATTGATATCTCATCATTTTACCCATCTTGAAATAGGGTGTAATAGACACGATGTCCATAGACACATCTCTTTACAATGCACGCAAAAAATCTTTTGTCATGGTGTAAATACGTCCAGTTTCATGTTGACAGTATGACGTTCCATCTGTCCTCAAAACATTTATTGCAGCACACTGCCAATACAAAATATAGTGCGAGTCTTATTTCATGATCCTTGAGAACCTATTCTCTCTCCACATCAAAACTACAGAGTGTGCCTAGGAAAAACGTGTGTCTTAACTCAAAATCATAAAGTTCGTATAGCGATGATAATGAGAAATCATAAAAAAAACCAGTTTCATATGGGGGTGTACCGAGAGTCGTTCTGCGCTGGCATTATTCGCAAATGAAACAGAAACCGTTAATACGTTAGTAGTAGCCTCCGAAAAACACTGCATAGTGGATTAAGAAGTACAGAAACAGGCGTTAGCAACCATTTATTTAGTCTTCAATATCTGAGAGCTTACGAAGTTGCAATGAAAGTTGATTGTTGGTGCATAGTAATGGCAGACACAGCTAGCGTCATCATAAAAAATATGTTTTAATACAGTTTTTTCGCCACTAATGGTGTAAACCGAACTTTTCTACCTATCTTTACTATACGGCATTAGTCCACTAGAAATATAAGAGCTAACCACGCTTTTCGTACCTAACCTTCGACTGATTGCTGTACTTCTGTCAGATTACTCCTTAATCATCTGGAATTGTCCGTATATAATTACGGAAAATTTTACTGCTTCTGGGTTGTAGATAATGTCTGACAGATTGATTAACTGACGGATGATGTACTATGTCGAAAGGCAGTTTCCTTATGTAGACTACTCTTCCAAGATGATTCGTGAGTCAGCGAATACTGTTGAGTAGAGAACGATAGGAATCCTAGAGTCCTAAACTACCACAAATAACCTGAGTGATGCTGCCAACACCTACCTCCACCATTAAACATTGTGACAGTCTGCTGATTAGTACAACTGAGAGACATATATGTGCAGCTTACCGCCACTCTCCATGCAGAAGTGTTCAATGAAGATGTCCGCGCTTCCATAGACAAGGTTGCGTTCAGCAGTCAACATTTCACCGTCTGTAATACACCGTGTCAAACGGATATTAAACTCATATATAATATTACGAAATTAAATACGATACAGCTGAAAAAGTGTCATAGACAGACGTAAGTAAGACATTCTTACAGTTTTCTCATCGCTGTAGAACAATAAATAACACATTACTGTTAGCAAGCTCTGAGACAGGTACTTCCACGTGCCGTAGTAGGTACTGTGAAGTCTGTTTCCATCGATAGTGACGTCGGCAGTGACAGCAGCTCTGAAACGATGCGGTCATAACAAGCTTTAATCTTACTGTAAGGCAGTATACCAACAACTATGTACATGCAGTGTATTATGTATATGTAGTATACTATCAAATATGTATTAAAGTAAAGCGAATTTAGTAGCAGGTAAATTTCTTTTGCTTATTACTGAGGAAATATAACGTTTCTAATAAGTACACTATTGTACCTTAAGGTGGAACTTCAAGTAGTTATTTGTCTCCAAGGCTCTCAGGACATATCACACCAGGTAAAAATACTATTGCGTAACAGTGATTAAAAATAGTTTTATATCTTTCTCTTTTTTCTCAATATTATTTTTCTCTATACCACTTTATTCATTCCAACACAATTAGCCAGTCCAGAAATTGATGACTCTGATGAAGTGTACTTGGTAACTAAATGAATTAAAATCACGTGATCTACTGTTATCAAGGTGAATCTACTCCATAATGTGGACATTTCGGCCTTCGTATCGCAGGTAACAGGCACTGCAATATGTTTCGTTTGTCGAGATTTCTCAAGCGTCGTAGACGTAATTTCTAGAACGAAAAACGAATCATGTTCTGGAAGAGTAGGGATAAAATTTTTGTGGTGACGTGCTAAGATCCTCCCCATGGACTACCCCCTGAAGGTTGGTGGGGAAGTTAGTGTGCCTTAATGTTCGGCTGAGCTACGCTGACGGGAATAATGCTCCTGGCAGACTGGTCAATTTGTGAGATTTCAGATAAAGTGTAGTCCCTCTCGGGGAGGAGAGGGCTTAGCTGATGTTAGTTCCATTTACTAGTGTCAGACTTCTGCGATACTAGGCGTCGAAGCCCGATGTTGTCCTTCACTTTCCTTGCCTTTGAATAATAGGCGGAAATTGGCAAAGGATCTGAGAGTCTGTTCAGGCTGCCGATACCCGTTCGGAATCAAAACTAGCAGAAACATCCACTGAAATTTGATTAATGATTCAGATCTTGAAGAATTCTAGGCAGCTCAGCCTACAAACCCTACTACTTCAACGTCCAAGAAGATGTGAGTCGCGTGACGTCTACTCAATGCTTAGCGTACAGTGGCTGTACCTTATGCAGTCAGCGGGAGAGGATGAATGACTCGATTTCTGGCGCCTTTAAATAACAAGAACATGTCAGCTAAGGGAGATAACCCCGAAAGAAAATACTGCTCCTCCTAGGAAGGGGGTTGTGCAGATGGCAGGCAACCAACTCTCGAAAAACACTCACTACTCCTAATGCCCCAAAGAGCCTCGGAAACACGATGGCCTCGAAAGTCAATGTCAGAACCATGAAAAAGGACAAAAGGAAATGGATCGACGGATTTGTCAAAGTAGCAATCTCGAATATCACAGGAATTTCTCAAAAAGAGATAGAACTAGCAAATATAATGAAATATATGAATATCGATGTTGTAGCAATTACAGAAAAAAAAATGGAAATGAGAGGTAATAAATATGGGGGCGATTACATTATGTTCTGCATTGGAGTCGAACGAAATGAAAGAGCGGACAAAGGTATGACGTTACTGCTGCGTAAGAGATGGAAAAAAGAGACCAAAGATTGCATATACACAAGCGAAAGAATACTCATAGTCACACTGAAACTGAGAAGAGGCAACGCCACCAATATAAGCATATATGCACCACAAAAAGGAAAAAAAAAGAACTTCAGAAAACTCCGAATAAATACAATGCTACTGATCAGATTATTACGATGGGTGCAGGAAAAACCCCAGTAACGAATGAATCAGTAACGAATGAGCCTTTTGCAGAACCGGTATGTAGTGAAAATGGAAAAACACTAAGAGATTTTGCCACATACAGTAATCTAAAGATAAGCTCGGTTTTCAAGAAAAGAGATATGCGTCAGTATACTTGGGCCAGTAGGAGTCTTAGACCAATAACTGACACCATTTTAGTAGATGATAACCTAGTGGGTCAAGTAAGCGATACAAGAGTTCATAGAGGACAAGATCTAGGTCAGATCATTTTCTCCATCGTATGTCCATCAAAGAAAATGACAAAACAAATAAGTAATTAACAAGGTCAAAACGTTTATAACATATACTTGCTGGAAGAAGACAGGATCAAACATCTTTACCTAAGCAGATTGAATAAAGATCTAGCAAACTTGCAAACTAAAGATAATATAGAAGGAGAATGGCAAAATCTAAAGAACGTGATACGCAGAGTAGCAGAAGAAGCCCTCTGTAAAAATCAAAGAAAAGGAAGGGTCTAAAAATTTGGAATGAGCATATACGAATAGCTGTTAAAGAAAAACAGGATGCATATGCGAAGTACATTGACTACCCCACTGCTGAAAAGACGGTCTTATAAAGAGAGAAGAAATATAGCTAAATGTGTAGTCAGAAAAGCACACCAAGATCATTGGGATATATTTATTTTTAAGATAGAGAATGATGTTCACGTGAGAAAGAAATGCCCTAACAATAAGGTTTTATAAACTTTAAACACAACAGAGAAGGAGAAGATACAAATAAAGAATATTTAAGGAGAACAGTGGATAAAATATTACAAAGTGTCAATGTATGATGATACTGAAATTGAAACAATACATAACACGGGATCAGATGAAACGCAGCCTGACGGAGTAAAATCTGCTTCAACATCGCTTAAGAACAGAAAAGTGGCAGGAGAGATGGTATTAAAGCCGAATTGCTAAAATATGGAGGAAGGAAATAACGACTGATACGTCTCTTAAACGAACTTTGGAAGAGAAAAAATATCTCCAATCACTGGAAGATTGCTAGAGTGATATCAATTTTCAAAAAAAGGAGGCAAAAGCCTATGCAGAAACTATATAGGGCTAAGTTTACTAGATTCAGCAAACAAAATATGTGTTAAGATCTTAAACAAAAGACTTAAAAACATATTGGATGCAGTACTACATGAGGAACAAATAAGTTTAAGGAAGGAACGTGCTAAGATAGATGCAGTTTTTATTTTACAACACGTAATACAAAACCGCAGTGAATGTAAAAAAGAAACACGCATTGTTTTCATCGATCTTAAAAAAGCTATTGACAATGTCAATAGACAGAAACTTTGGAAGACAACGACGAATCGTGGATATGCAAAGCATCTAATAAATGAGATATAAAGTATATATTACAACACAACTATCACTCTAGATCTCAACAGAAAAGCGTCTAATGAGATACCAACTAACAAAGGAGTACGGAAAAGCTGCTGTATCTTCCCAATTTTGTTTAACATTTACATACGTGAAATAATGCTAACAGGGAAATAGAATTTCAAAAAGGTATATACCTAGACAGGACGAGTCTTTTAAATAACTTACTATATGCTGAAGATGCAGTGATCGTAGTAGATAAAGAAGAGGACCTTCAGAAAGGAATTTAAATAATGCAACAAATAAGTGCGAAAGTTGACTTTTAGAAAGCAACAGAAATAACATTGGCCTTCATGGGGAAAGGACACACTAGAACCAATATATTGTTAGTTCAAAAGATTTTAGAGCAAATAAACCACTTCAGTTACCTAGGATGTAAAGTGACATATGGCTATAGCAAATATATAGAAATTAAGCTCAGTAAATTTAGTCGTGTATGTGGAACAATTAACAGAAATCTTAACTGGAAACCTAGGAAAGACACTCAAATAAAATTCTACAAAGCGGTTGCAATCCCCGCACTGCTCTATGGAAGCGACACCTGGGTGGTTACCAAAAACCAAGAAGCCGTATTCAGACGCAAGAAATGAAATTCCTAAGACGAGTTAAGGTTTGCACAATAGAAGACAGACCAAAGAGCCACGATATTAGAGATGACCTAAAAGTTTTTAGTCTAAATGATAAACTGTAGAGTATAGGAGAAAACTGAACGAACACCAAGAGAGAATGGAGAGTAACACACTAACAGGCTAAAATAGATCAATGCCAAGGAAGAAGAGCTAAATGATGACCCCTGCAATTATGGGTACCGCAGCAGGTAACATCGCCAAACGCCTGTACAGGACGATCACGGCAACGTTGGGTACCACTACAGGAAACTTCGCCTACTACCCGAAGAGAGGACGATGAAGAAGAAGACATAATAAGATATGTTTTCCGAAGGTTTCCTAGATCACTTTGGCCCATCGTTGCCATGAGCTCTGGGACTTTACTATAGGTTGTACATTTTACATGCTTCTCTCTCTTCTAGAATAAAAATCTATAATTTCTATTTATTTGGAGCATGGTGCTGAGGTAAATAAAGCCGGCCACAAACGGAAGTAAGGAAACTTCAATCATTTACTTGGAAAGGTGCTGTCGGAAGCGGTATGCCCTTGCCTTAACCCGACCACTGAACGTTTGGAGCCACAGGTAGACGTGCTCTAGAACAAGGTGCCCTAATCACAGTCAACGTTGCTGTTTTCCAAGTTAAAAAGGTTTCCCGACCTGCGCTTCAGCAATGCTGATGAAAGTAGAGTTGCGCTGTGGGCCATGAACTATGCTGGATAGTTCAGTAGGTGAAGTATTTGCCCTCGAAAGGGAAGGATTCCGGTTTCGAGTCCCAGTTTTTCCGTGAGTTTTGTTCTGCCAGGAAGTTCCTTTCAACTTGTGGTCTAGTGCTTAATCACCCAGCCAAATGTGAGGCAGACTCACTCATTAGCTGAGTCGATAGTAAGAGACTCCAGTCACCGTTACAACGGACGTCGTATACAGATCAAGTGTGGAAGTACTCACGATGGATCCTGGCTGAAGGCACCGCTGAGCGTCATCTGGTTAGCAGCCGCGCCAGGGTCCTGTGTGAGGATGAGGCAGCCCAGGGCGTCCAGGACTGTCGAAGAGTAGCGGTACTGCTGGTACCACTTCTTGTGGGCCTGTGGACGAAGCGCAACACGTCTGCTGTAGTTACAATGTCTCGCTCGATTTTAAAGAACGTACAACAGCACTCGAAACTAATGCTGGGACACTGAGACAATTCTCTGTAGTTCACGTACTCTGTAGGATTTAGAGAGCCCACATTAAGGTACTCTGCCATAGAAGAGATCCCGGGTTCGATTCCCGGCGGGGTCAGGGATTTTCTCTGCCTCGTGATGACTGGGTGTTGTGTGCTGTCCTTAGGTTAGTTAGGTTTAAGTAGTTCTAAGTTCTAGGGGACTGATGACCATAGATGTTAAGTCCCATAGTGCTCAGAGGCATTTGAAGGCATAGAAGAGAGGAACAATGTGCACAGTGGACTGTGTTCCACACTACAAGTGCAGATCCCACATTAAGGTACACAGCAGTAGATGATGGGGGCGAAGCGTATTGTGTTGCTTTGCACGTGGCCAAAAGCAGACTGCCAGGTGACGGGGACTCACCGTGGTGACGCTGAAGGTCTCTGTGGAAGCGTCTGGCAGGGTGCAGGTGTCGGCCAGAACTGCCCCAGCGAACAACAGCGGAATCAGCAGCACCATGGAGGAAACCATCATCTGCACAACAAAAGGCCGCCACCTGTGAGAATTTCGTACTGCAGTCCTGGAAAATGGGTCAGTGAATGCGCTTAAAGTGGTTAATATTTAGGTATATTCTACTGCTGCATATTCGTTTGTGTAAGAACTGATATTAGAATCGGCGCAATGCAGTTATGAAAGCGGGCGATGAAGCAAACGCTTATGCGAGAAAACTTTTTCTACAGAACTTTTGTTGCGAAGCCATCGCGTCTGTCCTCTGATATAGCGGGAACCGTTTTCATAGCCAAAGTCTCCGAAGCATGAATACGTTCAGTCGCGATTTTTGCCTGTAATGCGAATATAAACTGACAGTTGTAACATTGTAAGTTGCTTAAAGACCATTCATCCTTAACAATAAATTTTTCTCTATATAGTTTTATAAAAAAAGAAAACATCGAAAAATACGTCGAGACACATTTTTATGAAAGATGTTTGAAAGCAGTATACGAGTATATTCTGAAGTCTGAATTAGTCTTAAGGCCATTTGAATTGGTCTAAGAGCTATTTATATTGTTGCAGCGGTCACCTGATAATGGCTCAACAGGTCGATATCACCATCATGACTGAATATAATTACGGTCCAGGGGCAGAAGTATTGTCAATTTGAAAGCGTTATTTTGCGACAGCAGTGGCCCCGGAGGTAAACAGTTACTAACGATCCGAATTCACGGAAGCGTTCTTGATTAAATTTCTAGCATCTCCGCAGTGTTTCATGAGGTATGCACATGTGACACTGTCTGTGTCGATTGGTTCGTCTCAAGGGGACGCTACCTTCAATGGCCCCATTGGGGATACTCGAGAGAAATAGAATCTGTGCAGGCATTTCCCCATACCCTGTCTTACGGTCGTAAAAAATATCACTCAAATCACTACAACTTCTACGCTGGACATACACACTTCAGACATAGCATTAACAATTTACGGCAAGTCACCTTCGCCGAAGAGGTAGGAATTCAAGGCTGGTCTTCGGTATCGTCAAGTTTCTTACTCCTGCAACTTCGATATTGAACTGCACCAGGTCACGAAAAGTATTTATTGGCACCAAAGTATACTAAGAAAAATTACAGTCCCTTCATGACAGTGAGAACACCTGTTCATAAGAAAAGGCATACCTCCAATACGTGAAATGAAGTTCGAGAAAAGGGAATAAACGCTGTATAAGAACAAGAGGCTGCAACTTACTGCTAACGATTGCTCTGTCGAATGATAAGCGGTGAGAGCTCATTCACCTTTTTATACTATACGCCCCGACCTTTCTCTCCTGCAGCCACATGTCACTACCAGCTGAACATACTAAAGAGAATTCGTCAGACGTCATTAACAGAATGTTTGTTTATCTGTGTGCCTATTTCGCCGTATGACCGTCAAGTGTCACCTCCAGTACTTCATATTTATCTTGTTCCGACGTGGCATAATGTGTGTTGACGTCACTCTTATTGGCACTACTAATTATTTATTTATTCGTTTCACCATCTGAGGAGCACCCGGGACCATTAGTTGGCACTGGTCTTCTTGGCTTTCTTACCCTTCTTTTCTTCCCAAAACTTCCTCATCCTTTCACTATGGGCCTGTCTTCTTTCCTGTGTCCATGCGTTTTTCTATTTCAGATTGTTTTCCGTCTTGTTTTTGGTTGTGAACTCATGATTTTTTGTCTGTAGGCAGTCCATATGGTTTCTAGTTGGTCAGTACTGAGTTCTGTGAGGTCATTTTGGGTTTCTCTCTGGTTTGGCGAGTTGCTTTGATGATAAGGAAGATTTTCTTGGTCATTCTCGAGGCGTCCGTCCTTGCTAAATGTCCGTAGAATTTCAATTGTCTTTTCCGTGCAATTGACGTGAAACTGGTAATATTTTAAATTGTTATTCAATTCTTAAACTCGTATCCACACAATGCCCATATTATATGAGTAGTATTCTTATGCTAAACCAAAATGTCCCTAGTAAGTGAGACTGTTATAATGTAGTAGTTGTGGGACATAAACGAAAGTTGGTAGGAGTGTTTCTACACCTGAAAGATGATGTTTTTTCAAATTTAGCACCAGCAGCACAAGAGTGCCGCTAGTAGGAGCACTATAAGGATGAAAATCAGGTTTGCTTTAAACATACGCTGTGAGCGTTAGTTACCTTCGAAACTCGGCAAGGTGATTTGATTTTAGTCATGAATGTCTGTAAGGCGACAAAGACGTCATTATCAACACCTCACTGAGTTTGAACGAGGTCGTGTAGTAGGACTACGAGAAGTGGGATGTTGCTTCAGCGATATTAGAGAAAGTGTTTGCAGGAATGTAGGCACTGTACAGGACAGCTGGAAGCGTTGCTCACGAGAATGTACGGTCACAAGAAGATCTGGCTCCGAACAAGCACGCGGCACTACCGGGAGGGACTATCATCTTGTGCATCTTAAGGTTCTTGTATATCGTACTGCATCTGCAGCAGCGAACTCAGCACCAGTTGGCACTACAGTGGCACAACGAACTGTTGAAAATCAGTTGCTTCATGGAGATCTCCGAGGCAGACAGCCTGTAGAGTGCACTTCACTGACCCCAAACCACCGCCATTCGCACCTTCAATGGTGTCAAGTGACAGCTCGTTGGGGAACGTGGTGGATGACTGTTGTGTTCTATGGTGAGAGCTGGTTCTGCCTCGGTGCCAGTGACGGCCGCGTGTAGGATAGAAACATAGAAACAGACCAGTTGAGGACCTGGACGTACCTGTCTGCGTACTAGACACATTGGACCTACACATGGAATTACGGTCTGCGGTGAGATTTTGTATGATAGCAAGAGCATTTGTGGCAAAACCACACACCCTGAGTGCAAATCCGTACGTCAGTCTGGTGGTTCGAGCTTTTGTGCTGCCTTTATTGAACAATATTCCAGGAGCTGTTTTCCAGCAGAATAACGCTCGCTCACATACCGCTGTTGTAACCATCATGCTCTACCGAGTGTGGAATTGTCGCCTTGGCCTGCTGGATCACCAGATCTGCTGAAAATCGAGTACGCGTGGGATATCATCTGACGACAGCTCCAGCGTGACCCACGACCAGCCTTAACCGTCCCTCTATTGACTGGCCAAGTGTAACAGGCATGGTACTCCAACCCACAAAGTGACACCCGGCACCTGTGCAGAACAATGCATTCAACATTCTGGCGATTGCATTGGTTATTAATGCACCCGTATTTCACATTTGTAACGGCCTATTTCGCGCTTACATTAACCTGTGATCTTGCACTGTTAAGCATTGGAATATGATACCCACACAAATGTACTTCAGAAATATCATTACCCTAATTACTTTTTGTGTTGCGATTTTTTTCCGCCACTATATGTATTTATGTGTCCCTGTCAGAAAAGTACGATTTCCAGCCTGTGCTTTACTCTCCAAATCCGCAACTGTATTTGAGGAAGGGAATTGTTTCTCACCTTCTGAGTACGGTTATGACATATTCCTTTGTCGTAACAGCGTCCACCAATGTTATTTCATGTAGAAATAATTGAA
This sequence comes from Schistocerca serialis cubense, assembly GCF_023864345.2. Classification (NCBI taxonomy): domain Eukaryota; kingdom Metazoa; phylum Arthropoda; class Insecta; order Orthoptera; family Acrididae; genus Schistocerca; species Schistocerca serialis. Next base: position 69,137,434 of record NC_064644.1, read on the forward strand.
GAAAAAGCTGTTTCGGGAGTACTCTAATTTGTTTTAGCTATTTTTTAATTAGCATCTTTGCTATTTCCTTCATCAGGCCGCTATATCTATTTCTTATTACGTCTCCACACATACTCTCCAAAATTTTGCAGCATCTTTCAACTATTAAAAATTTACCTTATCTCAAAAGTTTCTCATATCTGAAACGCTCAAAGCAGTCTAGTGTCATGATCCAAGTAAATGTTTAGGTGCCTGAAATACCGACTGGAAGTGTTGGACTCAGATCAAGGGGGGGACCACCATCACCTCCATGATATGCCTAGAAAAGTAATGTGGTGTTCAAACTAACCGCAGGGATTTACTTACGGTTTGAAGTTACTTCAGTTATGAGAATGACATGCTGCGTTTATGCACATATTTAATTGTCTTACCAATCTTTCTCTTACTATTCTTTTTAATGGATCATCCCACCAAGTACGTTCGATAAACAGTTCGATTTGCAATTATGAGACAACTCGTTGCAGTTCTCGAGTTTCTCTTTGTAGTTACAGTAAATTAGAGGTTTAGCATAGCGGCGTGCAAGATAGAGCTGTACTGCAACTCGCTATCCAGATTTGCCCAGAATAGAGGTAAGGAGAAAATATTTTGATGTTGTTATTTATTCAGACAGGGACAACTTATGTAATTCAGAGAACGTTTTTGTGATCAAATTTTGCAAAGTCAATTACTCAAGGTTTCATGTCCAAGTTAATTATTCAGGCAGTTTATAGTGTCAAGATTCTTCCAGTCAGATTGCTAACTTTTGCAGTATGAAATACTTCCCTTTTCATTTTGACAATTATTTACTTTTACACTACAGCTTCGCATTCACCTTACAACAGTACAAGTTTCATTACGACAGTTCATTTATCATAGCTCAGGCTCACAGCCCGAAACAGAATATTTCGGTCCATATTTTTTTATTGTTTAGGTAACTTTCATCAGTCGTAGGTAAAGCGGGTGACAGACTGCGGTTCATTGGTAGAATACTAGGGAAATGAAATCAGTCTACGAGGGAGGTTGCTTGCATATCACTTGTACGAGACATCCTAGAGTGCTTCTCAAGTGAGCTCATCAGGTGGAACTCGTGAAACTGTGCATATCCAGAGCACGGTAGCAGAAATGGTCGTAGGTGTGTTTAACATATGAGATAGCGGTACGTAAAGCCTGAAGGAACACACTGAGAGACGCTTAAAGAAAGACAGACTATCCCGAGAGAGATAGAAAATTCTAGAACCAGCTGTAAAAGATGAGTCTTGGGCTATACTGTAAGCTCCTCAGCATATTCTGCGATTCGCTTTATAGTTGTTTGCAGAACGCGGATGTAGACGTGGATGTAGAAGCAGAAATTAATTCAGAAATCAAGAAAGAGTTTTCTCTTGGCAGGGGAGTGTGCGATGATTTGAAACTTGCTGGCAGATTACAAGTGCGGGCCTATCTGGTACTCGTATATGGGGCGTTGAGCCTCGACAGGCAGGTGCTCCACCGACTGAACAATCTAAGGACAACTCGCGACCTGCCTTCTACTCTTCCTACCTTTCAAAAACAACAGAAGTTCTTCTGAATACATTACGAGACTAGCACTGCTGGAAGAAATGAAATTCCGTAATATTTAGAAAAAGAGAGCTAGTTCTCAGTATCGATTTCATGCAGTATGGCACAACTTCTACAACAACGTCAAAATGGAATTTATATTGCTACTGCGGGTACTTCAGTTCTCCTTTCCTTCTTTCTTTCATTCTACCGATAATGGAAAGGGACAACAAGATGTGTTAAAAGAAAACGCCTTACATTAGTGGTTGGTTGCTGTTTTTATACTGTCGCCTTAAATACCTCTTCGGTCTTCATTTTTAGACAATCTGCAATTTTCACAGGTATACCGGGATTGGCAATTTGAACAGACCAAGGCATTTTTTTTTCTATCCTTGCCCACGTGAGTGATCGTCTGGCTGTAATAATCACGTCACTTACAACGCAATCAACTCTAACATCCATGACTTCTCAGAACATATTATATACAGGGTGATTCAAGAAGAATACCACAACTTTAAAAATGCGTATTTAATGAAAGAAACATAATATAACCTTCTGTTATACATCATTACAAAGAGTATTTAAAAAGGTTTTTTTTCACTCAAAAACAAGTTCAGAGATGTTCAATATGGCCCCCTCCAGACACTCGAGCAATATCAATCCGATACTCCCACTCGTTCCACACTCTCTGTAGCATATCAGGCGTAACAGTTTGGATAGCTGCTGTTATTTCTCGTTTCAAATCATCAATGGTGGCTGGGAGAGGTGGCCGAAACACCATATCCTTAACATACCCCCATAAGAAAAAATCGCAGGGGGTAAGATCGGGGCTTCTTGGAGGCCAGTGATGAAGTGCTCTGTCACGGGCTGCCTGGCGGCCGATCCATCGCCTCGGGTAGTTGACGTTCAGGTAGTTACGGACAGATAAGTGCCAATGTGGTGGCGCTCCATCCTGCTGAAATATAAATTGTTGTGCTTCTTGTTCGAGCTGAGGGAACAGCCAATTCTCTAACATCTCCAGATAATGTAGTCCAGTTACAGTAGCACCTTCGAAGAAAAAGGGACCAAAAACTTTATTGGCTGAAATGGCACAGAAAACGTTCACCTTAGGCGAGTCACGTTCATACTGAGTTGTTTCCCGCGGATTCTCAGTGCCCCATGTACAGACATTGTGACGGTTGACTTTCCCGTTAGTGTGGAAAGTTGCTTCATCACTAAACACAATCTTTGAAACGAAAGATTCATCTGTTTCCATTTGAGCAAGGATAAAATCACAGAAATCGATTCTTTTAATCTTATCAGCTGCAGACAGTGCTTGAACCAATTTCAGACGATAAGGTTTCATAACTAACCTTTTTCGTAGGACTCTCCATACAGTTGATTGTGGAATTTGCAGCTCTCTGCTAGCTCTGCGAGTCGATTTTCCTGGGCTGCGAACAAATGTTTGCTGGATGCGTGCTACATTTTCATCACTCGTTCTCGGCCGTCCAGAACTTTTCCCTTTGCACAAGCACCCATTCTCTGTAAACTGTTTATACCAACGTTTAATACACCACCTATCAGGAGGTTTAACACCATACTTCGTTCAAAATGCACGCTGAACAACTATCGTCGATTCACTTCTGCCGTACTCAATAACACAAAAAGCTTTCTGTTGAGCCGTCGCCATCTTAGCATCAACTGACGCTGACGCCTAGTCAACAGCGCCTCAAGCGAACAAATGTACATCTAATTCGCCAACAGATAGTGCTTAGCTCTGCCTTTTGTCGTTGCAGAGTTTTAAATTCCTAAAGTTGTGGTATTCTTTTTGAATCACCCTGTATTTTGGCCACAGAGTGCAATCCTTGCTTTCTCCAGATATAATGTAGTAACATGATTACCGCTAGAAGATAGTATCTCAAAAGTAATTGTAAATCCGAAATATTGTTCCCCTAAATACACAGCCTCGAGATGTAGATATCTAAGAAGGAACTCTTACTGTACATAGCTACAATATCATTTTCTATGTAATCAATTGTACCCTTGCTATGAATAAATAAGTAATAAAACGATAATAATATATTTATTTTATGTCGCACATCTCCATGATTAACTAAATAGAGGGAAAGATCTTAACGCGAAATAACAAGGCTCAAAATCTGTATTCATTACTTACAGATACATACCTGTATTTCCGTATCAAGTGTAAGTATTTAACTTAGCTGTTCGCAGCTGTACCATCGGTAATGCCCTGTTGTCTCTTTGTGAAAACTGATCGCAGTCAAACAAGTACTTACGTCATCACCAAATCCACATCTGGCGTACGCCTTCTGCCTTTCAGTATGTTCAGCTGGTCGTGGGGCTTTATCAGGAAGAGGGACTTACAAATCATACGGTATATAAAAGGAGTATTGATGTGTTTTGGTTGCACTTTGACAAAGCAGAGCTGACAGTAAGTAACTCTCTGTTTTCCTGGCGCTGAATGTTTCCGATTCGTTTCTCCTAAAGTGCGGTGTTAGATAGATATATACGTTGTGGGTTTACAACATAGAGCACTAATAATTGTACTGGGCACGTACTTCAAATGTTCACAAGCACCATGGAGACTATATCTAGACGAAGTGACGTACTTGATTATACTGGTCTACCACTGATTAAGTAGCTGGTATAAGTCTGAGACGGTTATGTTGATTCATCTTAGGCAGTAGCATTATGCTTACTTAAACTGTAAAATTAGTGTAAAAGCTAAGTTCTTAGAAGCGATGCTGAATTTTACATCTTTTAATATGTATTCTATGTGTTAGTCTCTTTCCATGCAGTTATCTCTTTCGATTGTCACACACTAACAACGGCATTGTGAGTTGCTAGTTACAGTAAAGATACTTTTAAATAAAGCTTACCATTTACCATTAGATTTTCTACTATGCTGCACAGAAAATCCTTGTTCTATGACTAAAGCAATTAACTAAGTGACTGTGACACTAATATGTTCCAAACCTTCTCGATATAGCCTAACATTATTTAGCGTATCACATTTTCCTTTCGTTTTAAGTAAATATTAGTTATTAGTGCTGTTAGTTACAGGAAAGATACCTTTCAATAAAGATTATCGATTAACAATTTTTCGACTATTGTGATAACTAAGAAAGAAAAATTTCTGAGAAGTTTATGTAATCTCTTTGGTTATTGGAGATTATAGAAATATTTGAAAACATGTATTTACAGTTCAGGTTGTCATTTACTATTTATTTTCTCTTTTCTCTTCATTGGCAGCCCATTCGAATTCCTCCATTACATCCAATGGATATGATTTTTTGAAGTTATGGAATATACAGGTTTCTCAGTATTCTCTGTCCTCCTCCTATGTCTAATGGCTCGCATAATTGAAAATGTAGCTTAAGAAACTAACGTTTATGGTCACGAGAATTACTTAATCAACTCGTTTCTGTTATAGCGCAGACAGGCAAAGGATTCACAGTTTGACCCAATACGCTGTGCGCCTGGACGTTTGCTTTAAAAGCTCTCACAGAAAAATTCCACAGCTTTTGTCTGTCCTCATTGAAAATGCACGACTCTGTTCTGCAATGGGGTAGTTATTTGCGGTGCTATTGTCTTTGTTAATTGTTAAAATATTAACGTATTGTCAGGTCGGCACGACTCGTTTCTGCTACTACACACCACAGAGGCCGTAATGTAAAACCCATGATCGCAGTTTAACACAAATTCTCTCTCTCTCTCTCTCTCTCTCTCTCTCTCTCTCTCTCTATATATATATATATATATATATATATATATATATATATATATATATATATATATATAAAAACTGATGAGACTGTAGCGATCACTTATTGACGTGTTTCCTTTGGCCACTTGAGATCTCTGACCACTGATCAAATTTTATGGTTTATCTGAAGTTTCACCAACGTGGTTGGCAAGCAAAGCCACAGATTTACTTTTGATTGTTGGTGACCATGGCTGGAGTTCATCATCAACTGTGGAAGGAGAATCCTCCATCTGGCGAAGGTGAAATGTGAGATAATAACCGTCGACAGAAGATCCTGAGAAAAGCACCAAAACAGCCAGGACGATTTCATGTGTGTTGCTGTGTCTGACTTTGTGTTTCAGATTCATGAAATTATCATTCTCTTTATTCCAACAGTACCAAGAAGGACCTCTCGAATTTCAGTCGAAACTTAAAATCCCCTGAAATTTTATAACATATACCAATTTCCATTCACTGGTTTACAGCGAATCACGAAATATTAAAATTTTTTCTACTTTATGTCTTTATTCTATTTGATACGGTAAGTCTGCTGAAGATGAATTTATCTATGTTCATGGCCACGCTTTAAAATCCCTGTAAACACAAGAGTAATCGTACGGTGAATGTAAAGACTGTACCTCTCTACCACACACGAAGTCTGACCTTGGGACCCTCTAGCTGCTACCTGTTCTTGTGCAGATGATGGCTTCCTCTGTGATGATGCTGGTGCCGCTGCTCTTGGCTGGGCACGTCCTGGCTAAGTCCTGCACCCTGTCGGACGCCTCCACAGAGACTTTCAACGTCACCACAGTGAGTACCAGACGCCTGGCTGTCTGCTTGTGTCCAGACACCCTGCGACACAATGCACAGCAGTATAGGCTACTCCTCGAGCTGCCCTCACGATCTCCAGAGCAGAGCAATATGTGTTTTGTACATCCTCCAGACTGTAGCACCTATGTAAAACAGTATCAGTGTGTAGCATTAAGTTAAATTTCTGTTAGGTGTACTAGAAGCTCTAGCGAGACTGTGCAATAGATGCAGACGTGCTGTGTGTGTTGTCCGCAGGCCCACAAGACGTGGTACCAGCAATACCGTTACCACTCGAAAGAGGTGAACCGCCTGGGCTGCCTCATCCTCACACAGGATCCTGGCGAGGCTGCTAACCAGATGACGCTCAGTGGCGCCTTCAGCAGGGACCCGTCGTGAGTACCCCTATACGCGAAAATTCAGCATCTCGCAGGCATGTCAGCTAGCAATGGCACTAAAACCAGAATTAAAACTTTGGGCTTCTTACCACACTGACAATGAGACACCTGATGTTCGCCGCCAGAATCTTGTTACGTTGTGCAACAGCGAATGTCTCTTCCCTCTCACCGCGCCCCTCGGCCTTCTGTTAGCGAATAACTCATGGTGCAACCGTATTACTTAAGCTGATGGCCACATCCAGTGTACATTAGCTGCAGATACGTGGTCAAAGCTAACGTCCTGCCATGTTGTTGTTGTGGTCTTCAGTCCTCAGACTGGTTTGATGCAGCTCTCCATACTACTCTATCCTGTGCAAGCCTCTTCAGTACATTAGCTGCAGATACGTGGTCAAAGCTAACTTCCTGCCATGTTGTTTTTGTGGTCTTCAGTCCTCAGATTGGTTTGATGCAGCTCTCCATGCTACTCTATCCTGTGCAAGCCTCTTCATCTCCCAGTACCTACTGCAGCCTACATCCTTCTGAATCTGCTTAGTGTATTCATCTCTTGGTCTCCCTCTACGATTTTGACGCTCCACGCTGCTCTCCAGTACTAAATTTGAGATCCTTTGATGCCTCAGAACATGTCCTACCAACCGATCCCTTCAACTTGTCAAGTTGTGCCACAAACTCCTATCCGCCCCAATTCTATTCAATACCTCTTCATTAGTTATGTGATCTACCCATCTAATCTTCAGCATTCTTCTGTAGCACCACATTTCAAAAGTTTCTATTCTCTTCTTGTCTAAACTATTTATCGTCCATGTTTCACTTCCATACATGGCTACACTCCATGCAAATATTTTCAGAAACGACTTCCTGACGCTTAAATCAATACTCGATGTTAACAAATTATTCTTCCTCAGAAACACTTTCCTTGCCATTGTCAGTCTATATTTTATATCCTCTCTACTTCGACAATCATCAGTTATTTTGCTCCCCAAATAGCAAAACTCCTTTACTACTTTAAGTGTCTCATTTCATACGCTGAAGCAAAAATTTCCCTGCCCCGACTGCAAAGAAAAGATTCATAGCTGGATAAATGACTGCGAATACTTAGGAAAAAAGGTCTTCCGATGAAGATGGAAAATTATAGTTACCCGTGAAATAGATATCATCAAGTAAAACGTTAATGGGGACATGCCAACAAATGCTTGAACGCTGCACCTCCGGAATACCATTCGACTACATCACGTCTGCAGGCTCTCGAGTAATTTGAGAAGAGACAAACAACGCACAGAGTGAACCAAAACATCACCAATGAGATATGAAAAATTATTATGAGATATTTTAGATTTATGTTCTACGGCGATTCCTTTCAGAGTAATAATGCAGGATTCATTCATTCGGTTTTATTACCCAAACCACAGTTTGTTCTGAAGTACTAGCTGCACATAAATGAGGAAGCATGTAATACGTTATCACCAGAATGTGCGACAACAGAGAATAATGCAACAATGCTCAGACGAAACACATACACTTTTACCACAATGTGGTCAATCTGTTTAATGAACTCTGTGAATCCTAACACTCTTGCACTTCGGCAAACTCAACAGCGGCAAAGGTATTCATACTGCTATGTAGCACCGATAACGTGTAGGTAAAACTGACGTAAAACAGATACCAGTCTGAGAATAGCAGTGCTGAATGCAGGCTTGAGGGCAAAGAGCAAAATGGCCAGCTGCAAGTACTATGAGCAACTGGAATTTTTTTTTTTATTTTTCAAATAAGACGAACACCAAAAACTGTCGTCATCTGCACTGTTGATTTTATTTTCAGTGAAATTTAGATGGATAAGAAATCTCAAGAACTGCAGTTTTTCTGTGACGGGCAACTAATATCAAACTACTCAGAATTGATTTCGGTGTAGTCGAGTTCATTCTGTGCAATATACCCTGTTATAAACTTAAAGACGAAAGCAACTTTCGCATGATGTGTCAGTGCAAAGTAAAACAGGCCGATGAAAATCGAATGATAGAACTGCTACAACTTGGTACAGGAGGTAACTGGGAGAAACACACAATGAGACGAACAGAAACGACACTTTTATTCGAAGGCAATAATTACACAGTCACCTCTATTCTTGATGGTCTGTTGGATATTACAAAAGGCGGTACATGGTTCTTACTATGGTTGTGTGATCACTACGAACTGCAGTGCATATCTGCAACGTCCTCCCATTATGGCTACAAGGTTGGTAAGAATTTCTCTCGGTAAGGTGCTCCATTCCTCGACTAGCGCGGTTGACAAATGAAGGGTGATAGTTTGTGAATGTTGACATGCTACAACACGTCTCACACATGTTCTCGGTAGTATTTACGTCGGGGCTACGTGCACGGCAATCTATCAGCCGAGTATCCTCTCGTTCCGGGAGCTCATCCACCTGTGTTGTTCGATGTGGTATTGTCACCCACAAAATGAGGTCAAAAACGGACGCACAGATGGTGAAGGACTACAGTGTTACAATAATGTTAAAGTTCCTGGCAGATTAAAACTGCTTGCCGGACCAAGACTCGAACTCGAGACTTTTGCCTTTCGCGGGCAAGTGCTCTAACAAATGAGCTACCCAAGCACGACTCGCGACATGTCCTCACAGCTTCAATTCTGCCAGTACCTCGTCTCCTACTTTCCAAACTTCAAAGAGACTCCTCTGCGGACCTTCCAGAACCAGCACTCCTGGAAGAAAGGTTTTTGTTGAAACATGGCTTAACCACAGTCTGTGAAGAGTGCGCTGATGTGAAACTTCCTCGCAGATTAAAACTGTGTGCCAGACAGAGACTCGAACTCCAGACCTTCACCTTTTGCGGAAAAGTGCTCTACCGACTGAGCTACCCAAGCACGACTCGCGACACCTCCTCACAGCTTCAGTTCTGTCACTGCCTCGTCTCCTACCTTCCAAGCTTCACAGAAGCTCTTCTGTGAAGATACAATAATGTTGATCGGTGAGTACTTCCCGCACCATAACGTTCATTTTCGGCAATATTCCTGACTGCATTACGTCTTCCTACTTCTCTCCATATGAGGTAGGTCCAGCATCGTTTTACGGGATCGTTTCGGTGGTCCACAAATTATGGCATGGGAAGGCATAATGCTGCATGGACGTACTGACCACTCATCAGTCAACCTTGCAAATCACTGGTGCCCCATGTGCGTCTTTTAAGGCGTGCATTTAGCCCTGACTTCATGTTTAAGGCTGACATTGCGTAAACTGCGAATTGTGCAGGTGGAGGAGGTCTTGAAACGAGAGAACGTTCAGGCCATGGATTGGTCTGCACGTTAGCCCCATTTAAGTTCTATCGAATACGCTTACGATGCGTTGGAAGGGAGGGAGGAAGGGCGGTGGGGGTATTGCAGCACGTTCACGTGTGCACCAACTACCGTGCACCAGTTGACAGTCTCGCTGGTCGAGGAATGGAACACCGCACCATACTCACTTAATACTGTCTTTGTGGCTACCATGAGACCACGTTGCAGAGAATGCTTGCTGATTGAGGTGATCTCACCAACCCGATAAGAAACATGTACTGCCATTCGTAAAGTTCAGGGAACCATCTTTAATCACGGTTCATTTCAGTGTGGTTATTGTCTTCGAATAAAAGTATCATCTCAATGTGTCTCATTGCGTAATTCTGTCAGCTACATTCTGCACTATACTGCGGCAGTTCTAAGTATGTTCCAAGTTTCAGCGAGCCGTGTTACTTGTCAGTGACACATCACGTTGAAGTTGCTTTCGCCTTTAAGATTAGCAGGATGTTTCGACATCGTCTACAATGACAGAAAATTTGAAACCTCAAAATTGAGGTGGAGAATTAGCTCATACAGTAGATAGGCAGTGTACATATAAAATACAATTTTATTCAATCGTTTGTGGAGAATAGTAAAGTTAAAGAGATAAAACTGCAAAGAAACAGAGTAACATATAGTAATACTAAACTTCCAAGTCTTGCCTGCTGTACGATTAACCTTACATGTGATGAGGCGTCGTTTGAGTTTCAATGACGGCTGTGGTAACGAGCAACCGTATTTTATATGTTTTCTTCTGGGCTAATGTGGCACTTCTCTGACAGACTATATTTCTTGCTGAAAATATATCGCTAAGCTTGATGCACCATACCCAGTGGAGTACCTTAGCAAGATCAAAAAAGCTCCGTGTGCATAGGTCTGCCCTTCTGCAACGCTTTTGTGTCATTAAACCGGTAGTGTTTTGCAGCCGATTTAAAAATCACTATGACGGCCTAATTTCAGAGCTGCTGTCACGGCCGATGTCACTATCGAGGGAAACCGCCTTCACAGTACCTACTACGGAAAGTGTAAGTATTTAGGACATGGTGAGACTAACATACGTCCTTGACAAATTCTGAAATTCACTACAGGATTCCATATTTTCCGAAAACAATAATAGTCTTCATTATGTCTACGATATATTTGTTATCAATTTCGTATTTTTTTTTTTTTTTTTTTTTTTTACTCTCGTGGAAGTTTTCTTTACCAGTCTCACATGTCTGTTCTAGACGGTGAATTATTGACCGCTGAACGTAACCTCGTGTATGGAAGCGCAGACATTTTCATTGAACACTTCTGCATGGAAACTGGAGGTAAGTTGCACAAAAAGCTGCATAGTGAACTCACACTTTTGTAGAAGCCTCTATATTATATACGCATATACAGTGCAACAAATATTGAACACGTAACCAATATCGCAGAGAGTAAACAATGATTCTGGGGTTCACATCTCAATTTCTTTCATCTGTCTATTAATTACTTCGCCAAAAGTATGGCATTTTGCATAGTTTTGTACAGCACAGGATCTTTTAGTAAATAAGAAAAATTACCAAAGTGCTTAAGTTTAGATCTACATCTGCACTGCGTAAGTCACTTTTTGGTAGATGGTGCGTGGTGCTTTGAGTACTTTCAGTTCCCTTCTTTTCCTGTTCCGAATTATTTCATATAGCTCCGTATGTGCTCGGATTTCCTGACCTTTCATATCGTAGACATCTTCAACGTTAAGAATATAGCTTATGAACATACATACTACCTGAGGACGCTTGCCGTATTTACGTTACTGGGAAGAGAAAATTGTATAAGTGCTCGTAATATAAGATTCGAGTTGATGTTTTGATATAAGTTAATTTCGTTTACGTATTTAATCGATCGGGTTCCTCACATAGGATTCGATAGATTAACAAATTCAAGTCAGGTAGCAGAAGAAATTTATTCGTTTACGTACATACAAAATTTAAATAAAGCGGAATTTGCTCTAAACCAACGAAATGCCGCAGCAGTTATGCTCCCCTGGGACGGCTTCTCGTTGCAAGAATGAGGACAACGTATACATTGATGCAGATGTCTCGTTGGCTGTATTTCTCCCAGCTCACGCAATGTTATCCCTTTTAAGTACTCCTATTTCGTTAGGCAGTTCTTTGATTTTCCAACGCCCGTGTGGAACCAGTTAAGCTTTCTCCATGTGATCCAGTCCAAGTTATGTCAGGCTGGTAAACATTCTGCAGGCTTTACCCCAGCTTGGAGCTGTCTTATCTTAGGTGCCCACATATTTCATTGCTTTCTTGGCTTAGATATGTAGTGCAGATCTCTTCCAAGACGTCATCCAGGATCTGGGTGGGGTATATCTATACAGCTAGTGCTTCTAATTTTTTTCGACTTTCTTCCTTTGGGCATTTTCGGCTACTTCCTGGCGCATGTCAGGTAAAGCAGTGTCTCTACGCACTACAGTTTATCAACAGAAGCTGGTTTGACACAGCCAGTAACTAGCCTTCCATTTTCAGCGAGGTCACTATAATACTCCTCCTCTGGGCAGATTTATACCACACCGGCCAGGCATACTCACCATTTGTCTGTAATAAGAGCTGATAACCATGTCTACACTGACGCTATATGCCACATCATTCGCCCGTCATAGAAAGAATGTTTCTAAATGGGACACCCCTTCACTCAGCTTTTGACCACTCAATTTATTTTCCTTAATATAACAGAGACAATGTTTATACACGTGTATAGCTTTCGGACATTCATCGTAGGTGATTCACCATACTGTGCCCACTATTCAACATCTTGATTAACACACTTCATATATACACTGATAAGCCAAAACTTTATGACCACCTACTTAACAGTCTTTGTCACGAAATACATCACTCATTATGCGTGTCAGCGATTCAACAGTTTGTTGGTAAGTTTGTGGTGGTATGTGCCATTGGATGTCTACACACAAGTCATGTACTCGTAATTCGCATGAATCAGTGGCCGCTGATCTGAGTACCGGATAACGGCGCCCGGTATGGACCCAAGTGGATTCCATAAGACTTGCATCAGGCGAATTTGGTTGCAGAGACACCAACGTGAGGTCACTATAATGCTCCTCACACCACTTTATCACGGTTCTGCATCCTAGACACGAATAATTATACCTCTGAAAGATGATATCGCCGTCGGGGAAGACATCACGCATGAAGTGATGAAGGTGGTTCACAGTTGTCAGCCTGTCTTCGGTTACCACCACAGGCCCCATGCAAGCGCAGGAGAATGTCTCCCATAGCGCAATACTGTTCCCACCAGCCTGCGTCTGTAACGCGTTGCATGCGCTCGAACCATTTTTCGCCTCGATGACAGTGTTTGTGGAGACGAACATCGACCTACTGTAGCAAATATGTGATTCACCCGAAGAGCCGACACGTTTCTTTTGATCGACGGTCTAATGCCGATGGTTCCATGCCCACTGCAATAGTAATTGACGATGCCGTTGGGTCAACATGTGAAAACGTAGTGGTGGTCTGTTGTGGAGGCCCATGTTCAAAAAAGCACGATGAACGCTTGTGCGTGCACGAGCATTGTGCTCATTCGGCAGAGATGTCACTCACCATCTATACTTTACAGAGAGAACAAGCCTCTGAATTCCACGTTCTGTGGAGAATCGTTAATGTTCAACCATTTAACCTGGTGACTGTTTCACTGTTCTTCCACCCATTTTCGTAGATTCTCATGGCAGTAGCATGTGCACATTCTACCAGCTTCACCATTTTCGATACACTCGTTCACAGGCACTGCGTAATAATAATCTGCTCATTGTCAGAGCTGCCTATCTCAGTGGATTTCCCAATTTGCAGCCCATATCTTCGCTACGGTGATCTGCCGTCCATGTCTGCTGCTCCGCTTACATACTTTTGTTACCGCCTCAAGTGTCCGCAACGCCATCAGGCAGCATCCAACGTCGCGCTGCATGCTGCAAGTTAACCAAGTTGCTCAAATAGTGGGCCAAAGTGCTCTTACCTGTGTCGGAATGGCTGGTGTAATCACGTATCCGCTGCTGGCTGTGGTGATAGTGGAGCTGATAAACTGGATGCCGGGTCCACGGAAGTAGGTGGATTTCCACTAGTAGGTCATAAAAGTGGATGAGAGATTCATTCATTTATTCCCCCAGGTACAGTGGCCGTGTTTTCGTAGCAGGCGGCTGCGTTCAGTGGCCATCCCTGGAGTGTGGAGTGTTGTTGAATTCAGCATGTGGACTTTGATGGCACAGACTGCTCACCGTTCTAAGCAAGTTGCAAAGTCACGTCGGCAGTTCTAGGGCGAAGATGGTGTCAGAACGCAACATGGGGCGGTAGGCCTCTGCGCCGGTCTCTACAGAAGTCTGCGAATGGTGTCACTCTCGATTTTAAAAAGATGTAGCATATTCGGTTCTGCACGTCTAGGAGTGCTACTCCATTGGTAAGTGTGACCCATGGCGAGGAAATAGTAAATAGGGTGCAAACTTCAAAATTATTAGGTATCCATACTGATGAGAACTTAAATTAGAAAAACTAAATTTTGGAATTGCTAAAAGAACTTACTATATTTCCACCTAGAACCATTCAAAATTTTGGGGAGAAACAAACCAGTAAGTAGACATGGTTTGCATATTATCATTGAGTAATGTATATGGGACAATATTCTGGGGAAACTCGTCTTTAAAAAAGAAAGTCTTAATTGCACAAACACGTGATGCACATGACGTCAATACGAGAAGGAAAAATGACATTAGTTACGCCTCATCAGGGTTGCCTTAGCACAAAAATCGATTCCCAGTTTCCGCAGCTAAAATGTTTGATAACTTTCCCACTAATATAAAATGCCTGGTAGAGCGGAAAGTGAAATCTAAAAACAAACTAAAAAAGTTTCTCCTTGAAAACCTATTCTGCTCCGTAGAACAATTACCATTATTGTAATGTCTAAAAATGTGGCGGTTAGGAATTTATATCTCGCATGTATATACTTCATTAAAAAAATTAAAAAAACTTATTTGTACTAAGCATGTAGCCGTATTTACACATTGATTTGTAATGTCAACGAATCGTCCCACATGATTACGATATGTCGCGCAAATGGTCAGCGGAATATGAATCTAACTAATTCACCATCAAAATACCACAGAGAAATTTGCATAAGACGAATATCTCTGTCATTCCTTCCGTGGTTTTTGGTCACTTCGTTCGATTTCCTTCATTTCGTTTTCTTCCATTACAACTCGTCTAACTTTATTTCAGAACATATTCATCGGATTAACTGTTGCATCTACCATATTAGTTTTTTAAATTTTTTTCAGATGAGATGACATTCATCTTTACTACCGCCAAGAAGCCGAGTAAACAGCTGGTCAACCAGATATGGAAAGAGGTCGACGCTCGCCCTGAAATCGATAGATCTAAATTCGAGAAAGTTAAATGTTAAAGACACACGTCTCTCAAAGTAAATAAATGAAATTTTGTTCAAGAAATCAGAGTGTATTTTTTCCCTGGTCCTTACCCTCTTAATTTATCAGGTTTGGTACGACTGTATTTCATATTCCACGGTGGCGTAGCTTCAGTGTTCCATAACTCTTGACGTATGTTTCTCACAATATGCACATGATATTAACATGAAAGTCGAATTTCGTCATCCTTCCGCTATATTTTGCTCAAATATTAAGCAAATTCCACACCTTGGAGATCAAGATCACCGTGAAGTGCCTCCTTCGATGCAGTAAACTTGGACCATATTGGACAACGTCACTCACACCAGAGCAAGATACAGTAATCCTTACATCGGACGAACAATTCGAAGTACTGTAATTGCTATCATTAGAACCGAGCAGATATAATTACAGCAGTTGAAGGTATGATGTACTGAAACTATGCCTACATAGGGACATGAACTCTTTCCAGTCTTACAATTAAGAGAAACAATATCCAGTCAGTGCTAAAGCGCTATTTATTAAGAACAAAGAGCGGTGTTACAGTTTCGAACTCACAAGTGCATCTTCAGAAGGCTGTATATGTACACTCATGTTCACATAAAAACAGAACACCTTGCACGGCTAGAGATATGTCGTTCATGTTCACAGGAAATGTACATTAACACAGCCTACAGAAATGATTAGCACTGCCTCGCAGACGTATGCGCAAATCGTAACATCAAATTAGTGAGTTTGAAAGGGGGTGCATATTGACGTGAGAGAATCCGATGCATTCATCCGGGAAACTGCTGCTCGTGTGGGACGAAGTGTTTCCGCAGTGCAACGTGTGTGTGCAGAATGGTCCAGGGAAGGGAGTAGAACACGACGGGATGGATCTGGTCGCAACCACCTAGACCACCCTCTGAGACGATCGACATCTCATCCGAATGGCATTGCAGGACAACTCAGCGTCCTCCTCGGCTCTGGCCCAACTGAGGGACAGAGTGACAGATTGTGTACTATCGGGGGTGACACTCCATCGCCGTTTATTACGGCGTGGGTTACGTGCGCGTCGCCCAGTTGCCCACCTATCTTTGACGAATGAGCATAACATCCAGATGGCAATGGTGAATGGAACGACGTCACTGGGGACATAAATGGCATCAGGTAGTGTTTTAGGACGAATCCAGATTCCTTTTTGTTTGAAAATGATGGCCGCATTTAGGTTCGCAATAGACAAGAGGAGCCGCATCAAAGTAACTGCATTCACACAAGACATACAGCACCAACTCAAGGCCTTATGAGTAGTGTGCTATAGGATACAACCCACAAATCACAGTTGGCGCGTTTCCAGGTCACTATGATCGGTGTGATATACGTGAATTACATCCTGCGACTCTTAGCCATAGCCTTTCTGTGTAATAACGCCGACGCCATTTTTCAGCAAGACAATTCACACCCACATGTTGCTGCACGAAACCCTGCCTTCTTGGTGTCACAGGATATCAGTTCTTTGCCCTGAACCACCAGATCACTAGACCTGTCACCAATCGAAAATGTGTGGGATATGGTGAAACAATGGGTGCAGTGCTGTGACTAAATGCCTTTCGCGACAGATGAACTTTGGAAGCAGGTGAATGCGGCAAGGATGGCTGTATCACAGGATGCCATTCGCGCCTTATACGCGTAGATGTCATCACTGAAGGAACGAGTTTTCAGGGTCCATGACGGACCCTGTACCTGGTAGGCAACTAGACACGTGCTGAACCGAAGTGGCTGAAATGCTAATAATTTCTGCAAGACGTGCTAATGTCCTGTGAATGTGAACGTCGTTTCTCTAGTCGTTCGAGATGTACTGTTTTTCCCGAGCAGCAGTGTGTGTTCGATGATTATGGCTGAAGTTACTTCGAGTGGAGTGTCCTACAGCGAAACCCGATGTAAGAATAATGGTATATTTCATTGTACATTGACCGAATAATGAACTACTCGTGCAATAACGTATACAGTATTTAAGATAAGAACTGAATTTATTTTGTGTTAATTACATTGAAAATTCTACGATGTAAGCCAATACAAACCTAATTCTGTTTGAAACCGAAAAGCATTACATTTAGTTTTATGTAATGTGTTTTTTGTAGTACTATTAACTTAAGATCGGTATTTCTTTCTGTGGATCTGGGACTGTTGTGTATACATTGAGTACTTAATAACTTATTGAAGTTTAACTTTCCGGAAAATATAAACATTTTCACAAATCAAAACTGCAAATGTTCTCCTGCTGAGGGAAAAATTATTTATTTTAAAGTAGAGAGAGTGTCTGCAACTACCGAAATATGGAACCTACTACTCATTTTAAGTGTTATGCAGTTGACGGATACGTCTTTATTTCACTTTTCCGTGTCTGAACGCCATTTTCTCCGAGCGAGGTGCACGGGATGCATAACACAGCAAACAAAAACTACAAGGTCATGTTTGAGCATTGTCCACGTCAAGGTGAGCTATAGAGAAATATGGTGTAACTTGTGTATGAAGTCGGTTATGTAGCATGCAGTGATTAGTCGTTTCATATAGATAGTACCCTTCGATGTAAGATATTTCCACGTAAAATTCTACTGTTGAAGAGTTAAAGAACATCTACATTAAGAATTGTTAAAAGAGGTAGCCAGTTAGCCGTAAAGATACAGTGAAAGCAAATCTGTACAATACGCACAGCTGCACTGCGACTTAAAGGCAAGCTCTCGAATTTATATTTTGTGTCTAGAATTATTACAGTAGTGACTCGCATGTTACGGAGATTGTGATGTCTGTTTGGACAACAACGCAGTATTAATATACTGGAAGAGGTGTTTTACACGTATGGTAAAGTATTGCACTTCCACTTGTAGACAGTCCTGTAACAGACATCTAATGTCTTTTATTATTCTTTTGAAAGGATATTACTCACTTAAACTATTGTGCTGACTTTTCCGAAAGCGCAAAACGTACTCTGGAGAAGTGAATTGGTTTCAAATGTGAAAAAAGATTCCAATGTTAAACTAGGTCACGTAGTTGGGAACAAAGGAATATTTCATATTCAACAGGCATGCATGCGAGAATATCTTTTCAATAGTGTATTTAACAGTCTTTGTGTGACGTTGTTACTCGACATTTTTTCTTCTTTGAGTCATCAATCTTCTGCGAAATTTGACGCGGCCCGCCACGAATTCTTCTCCTTTGTTAACCTCTTTACCTCAGAGTAGCACTTGCACCGTACGTCCTCGGTTAATTGTTGGATAAGTTCCAGTCTCTGTCTTCCTCTACAGTTTTTGTCTTCTGGGGCTCCGTGTAGTACCAAGGAGGCTACACCCTGAAGTCCTATAACCGTGTCCCTTCTTCTTGCTGGTATTATCATTATCATTCTTTCTTCTCCGATTTTGCGGAGAACCTCCTAACTCCTTATCTAATTAGGCGATGCTAGTCTGCTTGTTATGTCCTCCTTGCTTCGTTTATCATGGGTTATTTTGATTGCAAGGTAGCATAATTCCTTAACTTGTTCTACTTCGTGATCCCCAATTCTGATGTTAAGTTTATAGTTGTTTCCATTTCTCCTACTTCTCATTACTTTTGTCTTTCTTCGATTTACTCTCAATCCATATTCTTTACTCATCACACTGTTCATTCCGTTGAAAAGATGATGTAATTATTCCTCAGTTTCACTGAGAATAACAGTCTCATCAGGGAAACTTATTATTGATAGCCTTACGTCCTGAATCTTAATCAAATGCTTGAATTTTTCTTTTATTTACGTAATTGATTCTTCGATACACTAACTGAACAAAAGCGGCGAAAACTTCCGTCCTGACTTAAACCCATGTATATTACCTGTCTTTCCCTAAAGCTCACGCCTATTTTTCTCGGAATCTTGCACGATGTTAAATTTTCGACTACTTTTTCTGAGTCGACGAATCTTATGAGTGTGTTGATTGTTCTTCAGTCTTGCTTCTATTATCAAGCGCAACTCTGTGGTGCCTTTACCTTTCCTAAAGCCAAATTGAGCGTCATCTTACAGGTCTTCAATTTGTCATGGAGGCCTACAATGTACACTTTCCACGTAACGGCTCTCCCCTCTGTTTCTACCAATGGAACTTCTAGTGCACTCTTAATGCTCTTGCATTTAATTTCAGCGACGTGCTGTTTTGCCATGTTTGTCCAACGCTTTCCATTCTTTTCGTTCCTAAGAGATTTATATTGCTGTACTTCGGTCTCTCCGATGAATATTTCTGTATTACTTCTTTCATCGATCAATTAAAGCAATTCACTGTCAACCAAGATTTCTTTGCAGTTACCTCTCTTGTTTATATGTTTGTCCTGTTCAGAAATATCCTCTCCTATTCAACTCAACTGCCAACACTGATATTCCTCGTCGCAGTATTCATAATCATAGCAAACTTCTTACTTGTCTCATCGTTAATTCACTACTTCAATATCCCTCTTCCTTCCACGCTGTTTCTTGAAACCAGTCTACACTTCATCACTACTAAATTGTGATCTAAGTCAGCTACACGGTACACCTAACAATCGAGTAACTGATTTCGCAACGATGATGCAATATATCTGGTATCTACCTGTGTCCCAGGGTCTTTTGCGAATATACCTGCTCCTCACGTGGTCCTTGAATCGAGTATTCGCTATTGCTATCTGAAATATATTGTAAAACTCAATTAGTCTTTCTCCTCTCTCATTTTTATTCGCAAGACTGTATTCGCCAGTAAACATTTCTTCTGTTCCTTCCCCTAAAACCCCGTTCTGAATCTCCATGGTTAATAGAGTTTCATACCCTTTACAAACTGAATTCTCTTTTATCATCACATAATTTGTGTGCCGCTTCATCGTCTACTTGCGACGTCGGCACGTATATCTGACCAATGGTCGTCAGCGTTAACTATCTGTTGAATTTTAAGACAAAAACCGTATCACTGAGCTGCTCACAATATTCACTCGCTACCCTGCCTTTGCATTCATAAAAACTCCTACAGTGACTATAACATTTTCTGCTGCTTTTGATATTGTCCTATATTTGTCTGATCAGAAATGCTTATCGTTTTCCATTTAACTTCGCCGACTCCCACAACATCTATATCGAGCCTTAGATTTTAGATTCCTAATAATCTCAAACCTCTGATATTCCACGTATCATTATGTAGAATGGTATACGTTCGTTATTCTTTCTCATGGTCCCATACGCATTGGCAGTCCCCTCCTGGAGATTCGAATGGGGCACTAATTCTGAATCTTTTACCAATGTAAAGATCATCATGGCACTTCTGGGAGGCAGCTCCGCACCCGAAATGCAAGAGGGTGTCATGACTCTCTGTTCGCTCCTCCGCCCTCTTTTACAAGGCCCTTCGCACAACGAGGGTGACCTCTTAAGCCAGAAGTCTTTGGCCATCATTGCGGATGATCTTTATCCAAAATCGAACAGCAACTCTGTTAGACTCCGGGCATCAGCACTTTTTTGAGGCTAGACAGAGAAGCCACCCTCAGGTTTACTAAACTCCAAGAACCAGCAACTAAAATCGAATGAAGAGGAACCACTATCAGAAACTTCTAAGAAGGCATTGAAACGTCCCCTTTGAACAATTATACATGACTGTGCTTAATCTGACACACAATATTTTTTAGCGCAACGCAATCTGACTTTCAAAAATCCCAACAAAAGAATGGCCCTGACTAACATTAACCTATACATTTCACAAATCACTTACCTCACGAAAATCTTGGTTACTCGAACTACTGCAATACAGCGAGCGCTACTACTGCCAGCTAAATAAAAGATTCAAACTACGGAAGGCACTAACTACTGATAGGCATAGTTAGCAAATGAAAGATTTTAAAAGCGAACAAACAATGAATTTACCTTAATAGTGTTGAAAAATCATAATATGCATAGCAGTTCATGACATCCAGTTTTACAAATTTCAAAACTCCGCCATTTCTCTCCCCACATCCACCACTGCTGGCGACTCACCTCCAACTGTGCAACGCTACGCGCTGTTAACATCCAGCTGCCCAACACTACAATGGCAGACAACAATGCAAACTAGCCACAGACTGCACACAGCACAGCCTGTGATTTTCATACAGAGCGCTACGTGGCGTTACCAATAAGGAAACCTAAACAGCCTACTTACATAGCCCCCATGCTCCCCTCAAAAATTTTACAAATTGTTTTGGGCACTGGCCAATACAGATTGGAAAAAATTTTTCATAACTACAATAACAAAGAAATCAAATGCACACACTTATTGATACAATGTTGGTCAAAAGCTTAAATTTTCTCAGTCCGTAAAGACAGTCCTGATAGTTCATCACAGTAAAATAGCAGTGTTTTTTCTCAAAGTCTGAGCAGTAAAAGAAAATTCACACGGAAGTAGTGGCTTTCCATGCAGTCTTGAAGAAGTAGTGTTGTCCTTCCAACGGAAAGACAGTGCTGACTCTTGGCATGCAGACAGGTAATGGGCCACAACAGAGCAAACCCACAGCACAGTCAGTCGAAGTTTTGAAGAATATTGATTGGTAGGTCATCACAGAGCAGACCCACTGTAGTCCTGGTAGATATTACGGTATTGGTGGGCCATCAAAGATGCAGACCCACTATAATCCTTGTAGAGGTAACTGTATTGGTGGGCCATCAAAGATGCAGACCCAGTGTAGTGCTTGTAGAGATGGCCAGCAGCCATCTGCTGTGACTGTGCAGGTGCACAATCACCATCGAAGAGTCTTGCGGACAACATAGCAAGTCCATAAACCACCACTTGTGCACTCACAAAATTTTTTTTGAAATGTCTTTAGAACCAGCAATGCTGTTATCCAGTCCCTTGCTGAATTATTAACACATGTGCAACCACTAACAGTCCCTACGTCTCACATATTGTCCATATACTATGACCAACAGAAATGTGTGCAGTGAAATGTAACTTAAAAGTTACTTAATTTGATGAACTGGTGTCATTTACAATTTTATAACATAAGAATACAATAACAAAGGTACAAAATACATCATTAAAGAATATAACAGTACAGATAACATTTATAGTAACACAGGCTTTACAAAAGAATAGAAATAAACATATACATGAGTGTTACAGGAATTGTGACATAAGTACATACATAAAAGATCAGAATAACTTTCGAAACATCAACTTCGCACATGAGCATTAAAACAGAACACAATAAATAATGTCTAAACATATTTACAAAGAAAACAACATATTATCAGAAAAATTCTACAACATAACTCTTATTAGCTAAACAGATTAAGACAGGAAAAACACAATTACCCAAGAGTACACAAACACATAGTGGGATAGCACAAGGAAAGGACAGGGTTTGTTTTACTGCAGAATTTTGCAAACAAAACTTTCTTTACTTCTCGGAGATCTCCCTTCATTCTTCATTATTTCCAAAAAGTCTTATCTATACCTGCTTGCTGTACTTTTTTCGTATAACTTCTCAATGCATTTCTTCCAATTCATCGCAACGCATTTTCTTATATAGTCTATCCCTTCTTAAGCTAACTTAAATCTACTGAGCTCAGATATATATACCGAGGGATGAGGCAATGCAGCAGCACATTACAAATTAACACAAACCGCAATGACAAAAGAAATGGAAATTGGCAAAGCAACTGCAATATTACAACTAATATAAGGCAATGTGCAGCAAACAAGAAAAATAAATCAGTAGTAAAACTGGCTTAACAGAGTAATACAAAGTGAAATTCAGTAGCACTATTCCTGACAAACAGCAGCAGCAAATGCATTAACTTATATCTAAACATGACAAACCCACATGTAGAAAAAATAGTGCACTAAAGACAACAATGCAGATAAGGGAAATGTATATTCACATCTTAATGTCTATGTAATTAAAGTGGTGCACCACAAGAAGTTATTCTACCAAAAATATTACCAAGTAGTTGAAAAGAAAATAATGTATGCAGTTACTGTTATTAATCCCTTATTATTGTTCTTTCCTTTCCAAGTGCTCCTTTTTCGAAGAATGTGGATAATAAAATTGTTATATAATAGATCTGTTGACAGAAATTTTTTACATTAGCAAATGCATTTAATGTTATTTTATAAAACCAATGCTGCAACACAGCTGGCAAACAGATATCAAATGAAATAAGCAACTATGTACAAAGCATAAAAATATCATTCAATAGTCATGCAGCATCTCATAAGTTAGTAGAAATTCTTTCAATTCTCGTAGAAAGACGCTTGTCATAATCAGGTGTGCAGATGTAAGTATCTTTCCAAGTAATGAGCGTGTCGTATTTGCGATGCTTTCTACAAAGGAATGTCAATAGCAAGGATAATGGCCTCTTTTTTTTCTCCACCTAATGGCTTTCTTTTGTCAAACGACTACCTCTCAACTGGGCGCCCAAAACGTATTACGTCAAGGTCACTTACCTTTCTTACTGAAATATTTACGACACCAGTTTGCATTACAGTGACAGTCTACTATAAAAAATTTCACAGGTCGAGAAATTGCGTTGCAAATGTGTAGAAACAAAATCCTATGAATATAACAGTGTTCAAAAAGTTTTCGTCGGCATTGTGATACATTCATGCATCTACACACATTTCATAACTCTTAAAGTACGATTCTTAGTTTCCAACATCATTTTCCACAAATCAGAGTCCCTAACCACTGCTCATTATTCCTTACCTTATTATACATATACATATTCGTCGACACTTCTTCAATATTTCATCATAAGAAATATGTAGCATAATTAAATTCCTCATATAGCATCAGCTTATTGATCATAAACATACCTCAGCAGCATAATACACATCATCGTCGTAAATATAACATCATAACACCTCAGTCAAATCTCAAAAACGTCGTAGCTTTCTGCAATAATTAAAAAACCTAAAAAAATTTTCTGCTCATTTCGATAGTGTCATCTACCTCAAACGTACTTTAAAAATCGTGATCCCATACCAAATATATCATTCAAAGCTCTCATAGTATCACATTGGTTCCGAACAAAAATTCGAACAGTTCACAAAGTACAGACAAAATACAATTTCATAAGTGTGAAGTTATCCAACTGTGTAATTACGCAAACATCTGTCACTGACGTAGTAAAATAAATATTTGTCTCTCTCAGTTAAATGATCAGATAGCTGTGTAATTTATGTGTTAGAGAAATATGGTACTGATGTGTAAAGTTGTATAAGCAGATACCATATTAGCTAGGGCTCCTTGTGCTTGACAAACACATGGTACACAAAGTAAGCGTGTACCCCCCTGAGGATTAATGGAATTATACCCTCATGTGTTACAGATTACACCAATGGAATGAAATGTATCACAGAAAACTTTCTTTGTAATTCAAAAATCTTGAAAAATAAATGGTTCAAGTACAAAATTAATCTCTCAAATGCGTGTCCTGTAGCGCTAAATGTGCGTCTTGCTGTAGAATAATCTCTGTCGAAGTGTCGTAGTTATCGTCCTCTGTAAGTAAAGTTCTGCTGAAGTCAATGTACTTACCTCATCATAAACGAAAGTGAAATGCCTTGCGTATAGATATCGTAGTTATTACGTACCTTACCGTGATCAAGAAAGTACTGTGCTGTAACGTATTGTTGTGCTACGGAAAAGTCTGTCTCCTTGTAGCTATACCACAAAAGTTACTACTAAAACATGTTTTACTTTCCAGAAGAATTCAGAAAAACTGTGCAGATACAAAACAGAAACACCTCAGAAGCAACATTGTAAATTGTCACTCATCAGTAGCGTCGTGATAAAATCGTATAGCTGTCACATAAACTAACCACTGTGTCATCTGGTATCTCACAGAAAGTACTTTAAATCCAGAATGTATTTTCAAATAAGCCAAAATGCTGCATTAAAATCTCATTAGCAGTACCGGTACATGTTCTAAGTATGTCAGCCTTATAGTCGTTACGTAATTGTGCAACTAACAAGCAAGAATGTACACACACAATAACACTGTGACATCTCTCCACTATAACAATGCATTCGTAATTTCTGTTTAAATAAGTTCTCTTGGTTCTTCACTGGATATTTAACTTCAAACATTGTTGCATGTTAACAGTTTCTAAGTGTGACAAAGAGTACTAGTAACGTGAAGTGAAAAATATTATAGCAAAGACTAAGTTAAAAAGCAGATTATCTCTCAATAAACGGTTTATTTTAGAGTTCACCTCATTTTCAACACTCTTCTGTAGCATCACATCTCAGACGCTTCGATTCTCCTCTGTTCCATTTTTCCACTGCCCATGATACACTACCATACAATTCTGTACTCCTAACGTACATGCTCAGAAATCTCGACGCAAAATTAAGTCCTATATTTGACTCTAGTACACTTCTCCTGGCCAGGAATACAATGTTTGCTTCTGCCGGTCCGCTTTTTATGTACTCATTGCTTTGTCTGTCACGGATTATTTTGCTTCCAAGATAGCAGAATTCCTTAACTTCGCGTACTTCGTAATCACCAATTTTGACGTTAGGCCTCTCGATATTCTGACTGCTGCATCTTCTCATAAGTTTTGTCATTTTGGTGTTTATTCTCAATCAAAATTCTATACTCATTAGACTGTTCATGATATTCAACAAACCCTGTAATTCTATTGAGGATGGTACCTTTGCATTCATATCCATTCACACTGAATTTTAATCCCAATCATGAACCCTTCTTTCATTTCCGTCCTTGCTTCTTCTATGTTTGGATTGAACAGTAGTGATGAAAGACTGGATCCCTTCCTCAAACCTATACAGCCCGGGGCATTTCGTTGTTGGTCATCCAGTCTTATTGTTCCCTCTTTGTTCTCATGTATATTGGATTCTACCCTCTATCCCTGTAGTTTATTTCTATTTTTCTCAGGATTTCGAACATCTTTCACTATTTTACACTGCGAATGTATTTTCTAAGAGGACATATGCACTGGACCTTTCTTGACTTTTGTTAGTTTTGCTCCCATGCCGCAACGTCCGAAACTCCTGTTTGGTGCTGTTACCATTCCTAATGCAATTTGATAGCCATTTAACATATCCACTGGACGTTTCTTGATTTTCCTCTAGTATTTCTCACATACCGCAACTTCCGAAACTCCTGTTTGGTGCCTCTACGTTTCTTGAAGAAATTTGATCGCCATTTAACTAAGCCACAATTTTTTTTTCATTATACTGTGTATTATCTTTCTCAGCAACTTGGAATTGTGAAGTAAACTATGTTTGTCTGATCAGAAATCTAGAAGCCGTTACCTTCTTTCGATTTGACTTCGCTGACCAACTCTATGTATAGAGTGAGCTTTGCGCTTCTCTTTTTTATATTTTGTAACTTCTTTGTTACGATCAAACTTCTGATATTTCAACCTCTGACTCGTAGAATTTTTCTTTCTTTTTCTGATGGACACCTCCCCCTTAGCGGTCTCCTCCCGGAGATACGAATTGAGGCATAATGTGGAGACCGTCATGAAATTTGGTCAATTACAGGGCAAATGTGCTGTGGATATACATCATGTCTCTTTCATGCAATGGTTTCCATTACCTTCTACAGACCTATGGCATTGATCATTACTGATTCTTCCGCCTTTTAGGGGAAATTTCTCACCCAAAGGCCAGAGAGTGCTCTGATCCTCCGCCCGCTCCTCTACTCTCTTCCACAAGGCCGTCCACAGGACGAGGGTGACCCTTATGCCGAGGTTTCGGCCACCATTGCTGATGTCTTTCATTCAGAACTTAAATTATGCTTGGGATAGAACCTTGAAGGTGCTACGACACACAAACTACGTCCACGTTCGCGCAGCCACCGGATGTACTACGACATCCAGAAAGGCACACATTAAGTTACATATCACAATTTTACGTGAGACACGCGGCAGTTTCTCTGGTGAATCTGAAGCGCAAATGTCTGGCAAAATTTCAACAGCCGAAAAACGGGCAATACAAAAAAGTCTACAATGTGATAATTACACTGATAAAAGTAAACAGTAGAGCCTAAAACTGCAGGATAAAAAGAATTTAATGATATAGTCATCTGCTGTTTGAAATGATCCTAGATCTTTTTGAAAGTCATAAGAAAGTTTAAGCTAAACTCAAAATAATTGGCTAGCAAAGATCCTAAGAATTCAGAAATTTAATAATAACAATATTCTTAACGTCTTGGGTAGGGATCCAACGCGCTTAGTCACAAGAAGTGACAATATAACATTGAATGACTTAAATGGAAACTTTGAACTTCAGTTCTCATATTTGTAATGCATCGACCCTCATCTGAACTTGCTGAAACAAGGAGGCCAGGAAAGTCGCGCAGTGAAATCCGTGCTTCCCAAGACACACAAATGTCGTGGGCAGTACTCACCAGTATTCATCAAATTCCTTCTTATATCGGCCAGCGTTGAACGAGGGGGGGCACTGCACGCTTCCACAGCCAGAGCACCAGTGCGGCCAATGACGGCTTGCGACTGATCGTGCCACTCAGCCCATTGCACATTAAAAACGAAAAGCCTCAAGCCGACACGCTTATTTCCTGTTGTAGTTCGGCATTGCCACAGTGCGCGGCACACTTCCAGCTCTCGTCCAGGGTTGACTCTTCCAAACCGCTCCAATGCGAGGCCGAAAACAGACCCAGTCGAACCGGGACGGCAAGCACGTTCAACTTATTTAGAAAGACTATCGATGTGACACGCAGCGCTCACTCACTTTGGCACTTTGGTTGTCGTTCTGGTAACTCAGTATCTATCGCTAGTCCATAGTACCCATATTTACAATTGGATCGCAAAGCAGCAGAAACTCATTTCGAGTATGTTCCTCCAAAAGATAAATAGTATTACCTATCAGAATCAGTAATCCTAAAGAGACATATTTTGAAAATATTCCTTTTAATTGAAATTGAAATCGTTATGGCAATTTGCCTTTAATGACTTCAGCATTTCTTTTAGTAACTAGAAAGGAAGACTTTCGCTTTCGCAATCAAATTAACGAGTTTTTTCGAAAGGAAATAAAGTTACCCATCATATATTATTAGCTTTTCTTTAAGTTTGAGGAACTAAGTAAGTCAAAATATCAAATGAGTTTTGCAATGCCACCTCTCACAGTTGCACTTCAACAATTACGTATTAAAATTGCCATATAAATCTTTATGCTAACAGACGTACCTTCTTTAGTTTATACACTATATCTTGAAAGGATTTAGAGAAACTGATGTAAGGTAGGGGAGAGCGTCGTAAATAGAGTATAGTGTACAGAGGAACATATGATGTTTCCTAGTCTGTATTTCAATCTACCGACCGGTTTTGGCATTACAAGAAGGACTGTGCACTAGAGAATTCTGTAACCTTATTCCAACAGTTCAAACTTTTTTGTGTTGTGAGACATGAAGTTGTGTTCAGGGCCACGTCTTCAATCATTTTGAGTTCTGCATGTTATCCAGAAATTCTTCGATGTTTATCTGTAATTGATACTTTATGGACTCATTATCTTTACATCATAACGAGCTAGTTTCAGCAATTTTACCATTTTGATCTGCTAATGACGGTACAATTTTTTCTAATACTACACGATGAACTAAATTTCGTAAATCTAGGTTGGTAGTTGTTTGTTCTGCAACATAGTCTACAATATATTATTATGCTGCAAAGGAATAAGGTTTATGTCTACATTAATGGTTTTGTTGTTTATGTTTCACTACGGAGTAATACAAAAGTATACACCTTACATATATGTTAGTAGATGTACAAGTGTGTTTTGTACTGCAGATGTTTTGATGTACGAAATAACATTTCATCCTAGAGCTTTTTTTTTTTTAGTACAGTACCTTTCAGGCTATGTTCTTTTGGAAAGTTCATCTGTTAGTGATTACATTTACAATAACACTTATAAGTGTGTGACAGCTATATCCAGTGATGCTTACATGTTTTCAAGCATATTACTCATAGAAAATCAGCGATAATGAGCACTTCATAACGATTGTTTGACTGTAATTTCTTAGCTTCTTGTACAAAGACATTTGTCTTGGGTATTCTATTGTTGAAAATGAATTTTTTCTCTTTTAGGACGTTAATAAAATTTATCAGTTTTTTTTGTTTGAGTTCTGTTCGACATTAAGGATTTCATTTGGGTATGTGTCTGTGTGCGTGTAGATTTAAATTTTCACTGTATGTCCTTCGGGTACAGCTACTATTTATCAGATTGTTCACATACTCATAGACGACATGCTTCAGATGTATTAGAGGTGGATAGCTGTCGTGGTACAGATGAAGATAGTGATCATTATTCGGTAAGAATCAAATACAGAAAGAGGAATGCCAGTTATGGACAGGCCAAGAAACCTATCATGCCAAAGTTTGAGGATACCAAATTAATAAATGATGAAAATACAGTACAACAGTATAAAACTATCTTGACAAACAGACTTATTGATGCCCATGAGCAGGCAAGAGAGGATACTGAAGAACGATGGGAAACGGTTAGGGAAATAATACATGAGACAGCTGAAACTATACTGTGCAGAAAGAAGAAAGTGAGAACCCAGCGATGGTTTGATATAGACTGTAGAAGTAAGATAGAAGAAAGAAATGAGACAAGAACAAGAATGCTGCAGAGAAGAGATTGGTTCAAATGGCATTGAGAAGAACAATAAGCAGAGTAAAGATCAAGGGAAATTTATGAAAGACATTTGAAGTTAACCAAGGACAGCAGCAGAGTTTAAACTCTGTTTGGAATCCGGCTCTCTCCCTTGTCAAAAAACAGAGGAACAGTGTCAATGCTGCCTCACCTGCGAATTCATAGTCTCACTATCGATAGCTCTGACTTTGGTCATCTTTGGTGGCACTAGTGTTCTGTGTGTGTGTGTGTGTGTGTGTGTGTGTGTGTGTGTTATCTTCCGTGCTTCTGTCCGAGAACCGAGGTATTAAATTTGCATGTACGCCGCCTGTCCGCTGCAGTTTGCCTTGAAAATGGCGGGGTGTTCTCCCGCCGAAATATCGGCGGTCGCTGAAATATAACAATCTCATTAGATTGTTATATTGTCTTCCAAAGTCGATCCCTTTTGATACTATCATAAGCTTGTTTGAAACCAGTGAACAGCTGGTTGACATCGGTATTATACTCATAACATTTTTCAAGGATCTGTCTGAGAGCGAAAATCTAATCTGCAATGGATCTATTGGTTCTGAGACTCCTAGATAATTTTCTACATATGTTCTTAACCACCCAGCCATCATTTTTCCTAATAAAGTACAGAGCAGTGCAATTCCTCTATAATCTCCGCTGTACTCCACTGTTTCGGCATATTTTCTTTCCGCCATATTTCCACTATAATCTCATGCAAAATCTTATTAGTTTTTCGCCACCATATTTTATCATTTCTGCTGTAATATTGTCTTCCCCCAGAGCTCTGTTTTTAAGAGACTTGATACTAACTTTAACTTCTTCCAGTTTGGGTTTTGCTACTGATCCCTGCAGCTCTTCATTTCTGTTTACTTCCTGCTCCACCTTTTCTGCCATACTGGCATGACACCACCTTCGTTTTCATCTCCTGCATTCAGTATTTCACTAAAATACTCCATCCATCTGTCTAAAATCTGATCTTCTCCTCCAATCAGATTTCCCTCCTTATCTTTACAGTAAACTTCTCTGGGTTGGAATCCTTCCCTTATATCGTTAACCCTCATACAGAATTTCCTTGTTTCTTGAACAATATTTGGCTCTTCTAACTCATTGATCCACCATTTTTCAAATTCTCTCTTTTTCTTCCTACATTCCTTATCTGGTTCCCTTATCTTCTACTCGTATTCTTCTACAGTACCTCTAGTTCTTCTCTGCAGCATTCTTGTTCTTGTCTCATTTCTTTCTTCTATCTTACTTCTACAGTCTATATCAAACCATCGCTGGGTTCTCACTTTCTTCTTTCTGCACAGTATAGTTTCAGCTGTCTCATGTATTATTTCCCTAACCGTTTCCCATCGTTCTTCAGTATCCTCTCTTGCCTGCTCATGGGCATCAATAAGTCTGTTTGTCAAGATAGTTTTATACTGTTGTACTGTATTTTCATCATTTCTTAACTTGGTATCCTCAAACTTTGGCATGATAGGTTTCTTGGCCTGTCCATAACTGGCATTCCTCTTTCTGTATTTGATTCTTACCAAATAATGATCACTATCTTCATCTGTACCACGACAGCTATCCACCTCTAATACATCTGAAGCATGTCGTCTATGAGTATGTGAACAATCTGATAAATAGTAGCTGTACCCGAAGGACATACAGTGAAAATTTAAATCTACACTCACACAGACACATACCCAAATGAAATTCTTAATGTCGAACAGAACTCAAACAAAAAAATCTGATAAATTTTATTAACGTCCTAAAAGAGAAAAAATTCATTTTCAACAATAGAATACCCAAGACAAATGTCTTTGTACAAGAAGCTAAGAAATTATAGTCAAACAATCGTTATGAAGTGCTCATTATCGCTGATTTTCTATGAGTAATATGCTTGAAAACATGTAAGCATCACTGGATATAGCTGTCACACACTTATAAGTGTTATTGTAAATGTAATCACTAACAGACGAACTTTCCAAAAGAACATATCCTGAAAGGTACTGTACTAAAAAAAAAAAAAAAGCTCTAGGATGAAATGTTATTTCGTACATCAAAACATCTGCAGTACAAAACACACTTGTACATCTACTAACATATATGTAAGGTGTATACTTTTGTATTACTCCGTAGTGAAACATAAACAACAAAACCATTAATGTAGACATAAACCTTATTCCTTTGCAGCATAATAATATATTGTAGACTATGTTGCAGAACAAACAACTACCAACCTAGATTTACGAAATTTAGTTCATCGTGTAGTATTAGAAAAAATTGTACCGTCATTAGCAGATCAAAATGGTAAAATTGCTGAAACTAGCACGTTATGATGTAAAGATAATGAGTCCATAAAGTATCAATTACAGATAAACATCGAAGAATTTCTGGATAACATGCAGAACTCAAAATGATTGAAGACGTGGCCCTGAACACAACTTCATGTCTCACAACACAAAAAAGTTTGAACTGTTGGAATAAGGTTACAGAGTTCTCTAGTGCACAGTCCTTCTTGTAATGCCAAAACCGGTCGGTAGATTGAAATACAGACTAGGAAACATCATATGTTCCTCTGTACACTATATTCTATTTACGACGCTCTCCCCTACCTTACATCAGTTCCTATAATTCCTTTTAAGATATAGTGTATAAACTAAGGAAGGTACGTCTGTTAGCATAAAGATTTATATGGCAATTTTAATACGTAATTGTTGAAGTGCAACTGTGAGAGGTGGCATGGCAAAACTCATTTGATATTTTGACTTACTTAGTTCCTCAAACTTAAAGAAAAGCTAATAATATATGATGGGTAACTTTATTTCCTTTCGAAAAAACTCGTTAATTTGATTGCGAAAGCGAAAGTCTTCCTTTCTAGTTACTAAAAGAAATGCTGAAGTCATTAAAGGCAAATTGCCATAACGATTTCAATTTCAATTAAAAGAATATTTTCAAAATATGTCTCTTTAGGATTACTAATTCTGAAAGGTAATACTATTTATCTTTTGGAGGAACATACTCGAAATGAGTTTCTGCTGCTTTGCGATCCAATTGTAAATATGGGTACTATGGCCTGGCGACAGATACTGAGTTACCAGAACGACAACCAAAGTGCCAAAGTGAGTGAGCGCTGCCTGTCACATCGATAGTCTTTCTATATAAGTTATCTATGCTGGTTGCCCAGCAACAGATTATGGAGCGTCTCCTGAGGGGGCCCACCCTGTCTGCTTTTGTGAGTTGAACGTGCTTGCCGTCCCGGTTCGACTGGGTCTGTTTTCGGCCTCGCATTGGAGCGGTTTGGAAGAGTCAACCCTGGACGAGAGCTGGAAGTGTGCCGCGCACTGTGGCAATGCCGAACTACAACAGGAAATAAGCGTGTCGGCTTGAGGCTTTTCGTTTTTAATGTGCAATGGGCTGAGTGGCACGATCAGTCGCAAGCCGTCATTGGCCGCACTGGTGCTCTGGCTGTGGAAGCGTGCAGTGCCCCCCCTCGTTCAACGCTGGCCGATATAAGAAGGAATTTGATGAATACTGGTGAGTACTGCCCACGACATTTGTGTGTCTTGGGAAGCACGGATTTCACTGCGCGACTTTCCTGGCCTCCTTGTTTCAGCAAGTTCAGATGAGGGTCGATGCATTACAAATATGAGAACTGAAGTTCAAAGTTTCCATTTAAGTCATTCAATGTTATATTGTCACTTCTTGTGACTAAGCGCGTTGGATCCCTACCCAAGACGTTAAGAATATTGTTATTATTAAATTTCTGAATTCTTAGGATCTTTGCTAGCCAATTATTTTGAGTTTAGCTTAAACTTTCTTATGACTTTCAAAAAGATCTAGGATCATTTCAAACAGCAGATGACTATATCATTAAATTCTTTTTATCCTGCAGTTTTAGGCTCTACTGTTTACTTTTATCCGTGTGATTATCACATTGTAGACTTTTTTGTATTGCCCGTTTTTCGGCTGTTGAAATTTTGCCAGACATTTGCGCTTCAGATTCACCAGAGAAACTGCCGCGTGTCTCACGTAAAATTGTGATATGTAACTTAATGTGTGCCTTTCTGGATGTCGTAGTACATCCGGTGGCTGCGCGAACGTGGACGTAGTTTGTGTGTCGTAGCACCTTCAAGGTTCTATCCCAAGCATTATTTAAGTTCTGAATGAAAGACATCAGCAATGGTGGCCGAAATCTCGGCGTAAGAGGTGACCCTCGTCCTGTGGACGGCCTTGTGGAAGAGAGTAGAGGAGCGGACGGAGGATCAGAGCACTCTCTGGCCTTTGGGTGAGAAATTTCCCCTACAAGGCGGAAGAATCAGTAATGATCAATGCCATAGGTCTGTAGAAGGTAATGGAAACCATTGCATGAAAGAGACATGATGTATATCCACAGCACATTTGCCCTGTAAATGACCAAATTTCATGACGGTCTCCACATTATGCCTCAATTCGTATCTCCGGGAGGAGACCGCTAAGGGGGAGGTGACCATCAGAAAAAGAAAGAAATATTCTACGAATCAGAGGTTGAAATATCAGAAGTTTGAACGTAACAAAGAAGTTACAAAATATAAAAAAGAGAAGCGCAAAGCTCACTCTATACATAGAGTTGGTCAGCGAAGTCAAATCGAAAGAGGGTAACGGCTTCTAGATTTCTGATCAGACAAATATAGTTTACTTCACAATTCCAAGTTGCTGAGAAAGATGATACACGGTATAATGAAAAAAAAAATTTGTGGCCCTGTTAAATGGCCATCAAATTTCTTCAAGAAACGTAGAGGCACCAAACAGGAGTTTCGTAAGTTGCGGTATGTGTGAAAAACTAAAGGAAAATCAAGAAACGTCCAGTGGATATGTTAAATGGCTATCAAATTGCATTAGGAATGGTAAAAGCACCAAACAGGAGTTTCGGACGTTGCGGTATGGGAGCAAAACTAACAAAAGTCAAGAAAGGTCCAGTGCATATGTCCTCTTAGAAAATACATTCGCAGTGTAAAACAGTGAAAGATGTTCGAAATCCTGAGAAAAATAGAAATAAACTACAGGGATGGAGGGTAGAATCCAATATACATGAGAACAAAGAGGGAACAATAAGACTGGATGACCAACAACGAAATGCCCGGGCTGTAAAGGTTTGAGGGAGGGATCCAGTCTTTCATCACTACTGTTCAATCCAAACATAGAAGAAGCAAGGACGGAAATGAAAGAATGGTTCATGATTGGGATTAAAATTCAGTGTGAATGGATATGAATGCAAACATACGATCCTCAGTAGAATTACAGGGTTTGTTGAGTAGAATGAACAGTCTAATGAGTATAGAATTTTTATTGAGAATAAACCCCAAAATGACAAAACTTATGAGAAGGTGCAGCAATCAGAATATCGAGAGGCCTAACATCAAAATAGGTGATTACGAAGTACGCGAAGTTAAGGAATTCTGCTATCTTGGAAGCAAAATAATCCGTGACGGACAAAGCAATGAGTACATAAAAAAGCGGACCAGCAGAAGCAAACATTGTATTCCTGGCCAGGAGAAGTGTACTAGAGTCAAATATAGGACTTAATTTGGCGTAGAGATATCTCAGCATGTACGTTAGGAGTACAGCATTGTATGGTAGTGTATCACGGGCAGTGGAAAAATGGAACAGAGAAAAATCGAAGCGTCTGAGATGTGACGCTACAGAAGAGTGTTGAAAATTAGGTGAACTGATAAAATAAACGGGAGAAAGAAACATACGGAAAACACTGACAAGAAGAAGAAGCTGGATTGTAGGGGATGTGTTAAGACGTCAGGGAATTAAGCTCCATGGTACTACAGAGAGTTATAGAGGGTTAAAACTGTATGAAAGATATTTGAATACATCCAACAAATAAATGAGGGCTAAGGGTGCAACGCTAGTCTGAGATGAAGGGGTTAGCACAGGAGAGGAATCCGTGGCAGCCCACATAAAATCAGACAGAAGATTAATGAAAGAAGAAAGAAGGAAACGAATCTTTACGAAAAGACTCATTATAGCTCCGTCTCAGATATACATTTTTAATTAGATTACGTGTTTCAATCACTCAGGTTATCTGCAGATCTAAGTAGTTGTGTCAGCAACAGTTCTTGTCTAGTCAGAAACATTTCTCAGAGTACTGATCAGTTCTCTGACATGTGGTTTTGAGTATACAAGACGGGTTGCTTATGCAACTACCTAGATCTGAAGATGATCCTGAGTTATTGAAATGTGAACCTAATGAAAAATGTGCGAATGAGACGGAATCATAAATGAGAATTATCGTTGATATCAATATAGTTGCTGAATGTCTCAAGACGTGTATTTTGGCTTTAATGGGAATGATTATTGTATTATTTTTGTCTTCTCTACTCTTTCTGAAAACTGTCTGAGGATACCCTTCGGCTGGGCGAAAGTCGTTATGGCATTTTAGAATGCTTTGTGATCTTTGTCACAAGAAAATAAAGGAAGATTAAAGGCAACAATTTGCTCAACGATGGGCCGGTCTTTCTACAAGGTTTTCCCATTTCGTCTGACGTCCTGCAGTGCCATCCAGTACAGTCTGAATGCTGTAAGTCCATTTCGGATGCGATTATTTCTTGTGGATCATGAATCAGAGCGCAGGAACCTCATTTCCGCCACCTGGATTCTACATTTAGAATTTCATTTCTGGATACAGAACTCTTCACCATAGGTACTGTAGGAAGTGCAATGGTTGTATAAAACTTCGTCACTTTTTCAGCACTGGTTTTTCCATCAAAGATTATTTTAATTTTTGAGACGTGACAGAACGCTGTCACACCACTGCAAACTCTCAAGTTAATAATTAAACTCATTAAAAAATTAAGCATAACTAACTAAAGTACTTACCTGGAAATGTTGTTAACTGCGGCAGTACTTTATTGTACAAAGAATGGTGAAAACAGTTTGGCAATTGGAATTCATACAGGTTGCTTGTTTTAACTTGAGGCACCTGAATACTTTGAACACGATGCGTTGAACGAAAAATGTACTCAGTGAAAATTTCATCTGAGTAATGGGGACATGGGACATTTTTGTTGTTTGTGCCACAACTGGCCTCAATTGTGCTCCTTCCCCCCCCCCCCCCCTCCCCCCTCCCCGCGTTTTTATTACATGTTCCAATTTTACTGCCAAAAAGTACGTGCGGTTTACTCAAACTATTGTTTTACATTCGTACTAGATGGCGCTGTAATCGAAAAATATCAAGTGTTTTTAAGTCTTACATGCAGTGAACTTTATGGCGGTGTTTTAAGTATGTTTCTGCTGATGACAAACTACCCAGATTTAGACGCAGGTATTTAATGAGCAATGCTTATGGCACGTGCGAGACACCAGGCTGCAAAGTTGGTGGTGTGCGGCCTACTGGCAAACTGTTACCTGCCCATTGTAGTAATATTGTCATCGTTGATGACCCTTTGGTCGCGTTCATAAGTCACGTCATTTGTTGCTTCGCTGAATATCTCATTAATCATTTCGACTTTCCAAATTACTCTGGCGAGTTGCGAGAAGTTGCATGTGCCCCAATATACGATGTAACCCAAAAACCTATTAGTATTTTTGGAAATTGACTGATACACATGACTGAAATGAGGTAGGTTTTATTGAATCCAAAACCAGGGGACGAAAGGTGAAGCTTCATACAATACAAAAGCAATGACGGTGTTCCTTGTAACAAATGTTCAACATGTCGGCCGTCATTCACTAACGGTACTTGTAGTCGAAGGACCAGTTTGTGAGCAGCACGGTATAGGTACGTTGAGAAATTGCCATCGGATGTTTTCTTTTAGCATACGTAATGAGCCGGTCGATCGCGGTAGACTTGAGACTTCAAGTAGCACCCTAACCAGTAATGACACGGATTGCGGTCTGTGCACCTGGCAGACCAAACATGACGGAAGTGGCGGTTCAGTACGTCATCCTCCACCAAATGATGAGTACAAGATATATTTCACATGTGCAGCAAGCAATATGAAGCGGAGCATCATCCACATAAAAGTTCTACCTCCCAATATGTGTTTATCGACCCGTATAGGGATGATGCGAGTCTGTAACACGTCGGCGTACATCTCACCCGTCACGTTTACGATTCTCATGCGACGGAACAAACCTTCGTGTCCAGTGCCATCTGCTGGCCGTTTTCTTCAGTTATTTTCTGTTTCAATAAAACCTCATGCCAGTTCACACACATGTGTCGAGTTTTCTCTCTCTACCTACATTATTTGTGGGTTAGTGCATTTTTCAAATGTTTATGGACTTTTGGGTCACCCGGTTGATTAGCTAAATAAAACGTAACTGTTACATGAGTGAAATTCCGTGTGTAGTCTTTCTACCTCTGGCGTCGGCACACTCACATTTGAGCCAGCTATGTGAATTCTGAAAAGCGCTATCTTTCGTTTCATCCTAATTACGAATGAACAGCCACTTATTTTCAAGACACTGGTCCCCCATCATACAGTTCTCTTCTAGCAAATAAGCTTCTCTTCACTCGTAGATGTATTCAAATTCCCCAAGTACACCTGTGTTGAAAACTTAATTAGGCAGCATTAGGCAGGTTTCGTGTTTTCGAAGGGCAGCGTAATGGTAACGGCATTGGCCGTAAGGACAGATAAGTCTGATATGTGGATGGGGAGACGCTGGCCAGCAATCACGAAGTACTGGTAGGCAGTTCAGTGCCAACATAGTACCCCGCAACCCCTTAACTGCCTCCTGCTGTAACAAAGAGCTATATGCTTTGTCGATTAGGGTTCGTCGTATCATATGCGCCCATAGCCGTCCGATATGGCTGGCCCCAGCACAGCTATTAACTTCATAACAGAAATCAATCTGACCATGTTACAAGACTACACACTTCTGTTTTAATCGTGGGAAGAGCACCGCAAGGCATCTTATAATTCTGTAACTACTTCCCTGTTTGTAAAAAATAAGGTCATGTTTCGTGGCTTTATATTGAATTTCATAGCTAAGTATTTTTTCTGTTATGAACAATGTCAATCGCATCAAAGTTAAATAAAGCAAGTGATAAGTTACAAATCTGTTTACAGTGACATACTCCCTTTTCTTTGTACGTTTATCTCCTATCCAAATTCTGTTCAAATGGTTCAAATGGCTCTATGGGACTCAACATCGGAGGTCATCAGTCCCATAGACTTATAACTGCTTAAACCTAACTAACCTAAGGACATCACACACATCCGTGCCCGAGACAGGATTCGAACCCGCGACAATAGCAGCAGCGCGGTTCCAGACTGAAGAGCCTAGAGCCGCCCGCCCGGCTCCCAAATCTGTTTCTCGATAAAAAATTCTAACAGCCAAACGCGTTAGGACCTCATCTCTTTCCATTATTTGCAATAGTGTATGGATGAAAACTGGACCAAACATTCACATAATTCATAATGACCATTAAAATAGGTTTGTTGATTTATTTATATTTTCACTTAATTGCGCCATACTAAATACAGCACGTGTATGATCTTCCTCTTAGAAAGCTGTTTTGATGATTTAAGCATTTTTTCTGATACATAACTCAGACTCAGACATGTAATAATCTGGTACAAAATGTGCTGCATTAATATTCATAGAGAAGACTCTAGTTGAAGTATAACAGTAGATTTTGGTGTTTCCTGAAGGTGAATACCTCTATTGTCCACAATTGGCAAGTTCTAAAAATTTAAAAAAGTCGTGTTTTGAAATCAGGGTTTATTTGCACTATACATAATCAACAGTTGACTCTCCTCAGTTTAGACTCGTTTACCTCTGGACTCTCAGCAACGACTTTCCACATTCTCTTCAGCACTTCGGCACTGGGATTCTTCACATTCGTAAAGACTTGAACGACATCTACAACAAAATAGCACAACATTTAATGAAAACCACGCATTTAGCTAGTATGTTTTATGGGGTGAGTCAGGAGGAAAGGTAAATGTTTTGACGGGTGATAGCATTAGTGATTCTGAACAAAACCTTTATGTGGATATATGCCCCGTTCCGAATGGTTTCCGAGATAGAACACGTTTAATGCACATTTCTATTTATTTTCTGTGATATTCATTGTCATTGTTCACAACGTACCACAATAACATAGAGGAAGTTGAGACGAACATTTTGATGCATAACACTTGTGGTCTATCAAGTCGGAAAACTACCCCAAACTGGCCTACAAAAACTACCTAAGCTACGGCGCACGCTCGTCGCGAGAGATTTTCAATGTTCTCGCGATTTCTCCGCCTGAAATGTTAGTCCTAGACAAAAAATAAATAGAACTTTTTTGTAGTAAATTTAATTTAGTTTAATTGTGTTCCGAGACACGTTTTCGTTGGAGTGTGCGGTTTTCGAGCTATCAAAGGAAAACGCACAAAAGTGATTCTAAATGTATTCTATCTCGGAATCCAGTCGCCTTAGAACTTACTGCTGCATATAATTATCATTTGCGTCACAACAAGTTCGTTGCTTATTGCCGTAGTGATAGCTTTCCTGTATTTCTCCAGGAATCAACTGAATGAAATGGGGTGCCTGGGAGGAAAACGGCTTGGAATGCTCGAGACAGGTCAGAACTTGTAGTGCTTTGTAGCAGGAACCCTCCTCACACCGTGGATGACCTCTGGTGAACTAATTAAGCAGCAGCGTCTTGAACTCTTGGTCAAGAGCGTCCCGCGGAGTATTCATGGTTGTTAGATTGCATGGGATGGAGCAAATTGTGTTTAACGTTACTCAGAACTAATGTTTGATTTCACTGAGCACTTCCGATCAGACTGTATTTACTTTGGCGTTTCACTGGCTTTTGTTTCACAGCAAAGGTTACCTGTAAGGTTCCACACAACTTACTCTTTCACTATCCGCCCTCTTTAAATCTACACTAACACGTGTTTGCAGATGTGCGTGTGGTCAGTTCATTCAGCCCACTGTTTTCTAAACTTCCATTGCAATGATCTCTCTATCATTCAAAACAGACGTCACTACCCTGTGATCTCCGGTGTTGACGGTTAATCCGACCGTTGGTGGGACACGACAGCGGTTCATCGCATTGGCCTGACCACTGAGTCAAGCCGAAGACGATACCAGTCCATTTGACCACTGCAAGACACTTCTTATCATGCTGTGGCAAAGTCTCTACCTTTCTTAGACGGTACTTCCGTGACTTAGCTGTTTACTGGATTGCGCTTTGGACTGCTGTTCTATGGATTACTGGCAGATGTAGTTGACCCGGCACAGCAGGGATTATTGTCTTGCTGTATACTACAATTAGCGACGACTCGGCGCTGGTTGGATATATGATCTGTTGCTTGCAGCGTATCCGTATTTTCTATATAAAGAAGAGTGTTTCGAATCGTAGCGGGCGTTATAGATCATTTTCTGTATTTAGACGAAAATAATGAATTCAGTTCTCGAATGAAATATCTAGCAAATATGGATACGCTAAACTACTGACTATCAGCCACGCTATGAGGACCGTAGCTTTCAAATTACATTCACAGTTTGGACAGTAGATACGTGAGATTCAAGCCTATGCGGTCCAAAGTGAGACCGAAAGTTCGTCAATTCAACACATAATGAGAGAGGAATTTTGGCACATGTGATATCAAACTTCTGTGATTGTTGGTGACTTCATTATTTACTCGCAGGATGTGTTTTCTAGCTACAGTAAGTAAACAGTTTCCTTGTTGTTTACCTGAGTGCAAACACAGGATCATGTTATAGACTATCCAATTCATGATTAATGTTCTTCTGAAGGGCGAAAAATTACTATTGATATTCTATTGCCTTCAACAGTAATATCTGTGCGTACCATTTAACACTGACAAAACGGAAATCCTGCCCTTTGCAGTTAGTGTAGGCATCATAATTAAGTCCAGCTCGATGTAACAAGAGATGTAACAATAAACTCAACATTCAGAAAGGTAATTAATTGGTTTCTAAGAAGTGACATAAAGATACTTATATGCGATTGCATATAAAGACAATTCGTTCAGTTACATTACAAGACCGTAACAACAGAGCGCGAGGGAAAGGAAATGTGTAAAAGCTTAAGTTCAAAATTCCAGGGTCTGCACACTGATCAGAATTTTTACCCGAAATCATGTGTTACATATCTTCAGAAAAGCTTGAGTTTAGGAACTTTTTCTATAGCTCAATTTCAAATACTGGCTTATTTGTATACCTCCAATCCTTAACTTCGTAAGGAATAATTTTCTGTGACACTTCCACACAAGTATTCATTGTACCGAAACGAGCTCTAACTTTAATGTCTGATGGTGATCTTCGAGCATTATTGCCTTATTGAGGCAACCACAAGCAAATTAGTTGCGGTAACCACCACCTCTCAGTAGATTCATCCTGATGAACGAGTTACAAATTGAGAATAAAAATGGCTCTAAGCACATAATGTTACCATCCTCTTAGTCAGCAAACAGCAAATTGTGCTGACATAAAAAATTTGATAATCACCCTTGCGAGTGAAGGGTCGTGACACGTAATGAAAATGTAAATAATTATCTCAGTAATTTGTGTCTGATATGTTATTTTACTCCATTTATGAATTTCTAACCAGATAATAGCAATATGAGACTTGATTAGATTTATTGAATTTAATTCTAAATTTGGATAAAACTTTAAATAACCTGAATGCATACGTATTTTAACAGACGAGCTGTAATGTATTTGCTCACCAACTGACACATTCCAAGTCATTGTGAGTCGCCACAGAATACAAATAAACAATTATATCAATTTAATTTCATAATTTCTGGTAACATTATTGTGCCTTTACTTCTTTAACACGGACATCAGAGACAAAATTACCTGAAATACTGCCAGGAGTAAAATGTTTCTCTTAGAAGACTGACATATACACTGAATACGAACCATAAAGAATAAAACTTGAGAGCTATACGTAAGATGAAAGTAAGTTATTTCGAAAATCGAACACAGAGAACGGATCATCGCCTGAAAGAGTACTGCCTGTTATGCAGCTGTGTCCGAAAGAAATGCGAAATTGAAGAATGGTAGCTTAGTCTTTCATTGAAATTTATGACATTATCACCGACATACTGCTATAAAGACGTGAGCTTCAATTTTTGACGTCACTAATGCAGCAGTTCTATTCTGAAGCGAGGCTGAAATTCCTTTGGAAGTTTAATTACTGGTCGATAACGTGCTGTGATGCATCGCTCCTTTTCATTGCATACACGAAGATAGCTAACAGCCTTGCTCGTAACATTGACTTGAATTCGTCATTTCACATAGTCAAGATTCCAAAAAATGTAGATTGAAACAAGAGTGTAACATGCAGATTTCGAGAATGAAAGGTGGTCAGTTAAATATCCTCACTGCAGTTATTCAGTTTTAGAGTTGTGGTTTTCTATAAATCTAGATCTGTTTAACAAGAAACGTTTACTGCTCCAGAAACTTGTTGTAGGGAGCAAAAGTATTCTTGAGCAGCGCAAGCAAGTTGGTTCAAATCGAATGTGCTAGTTGGAGCAAGATACTCACCATTGCCTAAGAAGCAGTAATGATCAATGAAGAGATCCGCATCTGTGTACACGACATTGTACGGTCCACTCAGGAAGGGATACCCTGAAACAAATACCGATTCCTGACTGTGATGCAACAGTACCTGGTAAGCAAGGTAAACAGACCCGTTATTAACTTTATCCTTTCCTAGAACCAAAAAAAGGAATACGGCAAATTTGAAATACCATTTTTTTCATACATATGAGCGCACAGAATGCAGTAACCAATAAATTCGTTCACTTTTATACTCACATATGCCTTTGTAGACTTTGTCTAATCGGTTCCCGTTGAAAG
The DNA here is from genome assembly GCF_023864345.2 of Schistocerca serialis cubense. Lineage (NCBI taxonomy): Eukaryota > Metazoa > Arthropoda > Insecta > Orthoptera > Acrididae > Schistocerca > Schistocerca serialis. The sequence continues at coordinate 69,181,115 of NC_064644.1, forward strand.
TGGCTTTAGCCGACAAGGGGAAACTGCAAGAAAACGAAGAGTGTTAGATTCACAATATCTGTAATTTGTAAACGTTTTGACGTTCGTGCTTTCCAGACTAACCACACAAGCAACTTTCAATACAAGCATTTGTACAAACGTACCCTGAGGGTCCGTTATTCCGATAGACGGAACTGGTATAGTTGTCTGAACAGTGGCATAGTATTTTACATCAATAGCCTTCGCATATAAAAACGAATTTCTTAAAAAAATTATGTAGTTAATAGCTACAAGACTAATACCAAGATGGTTCCTTCATTGTGACCACAATTTTTTGTCTGAGCCTGCAAAAATTCTTCACAGGTTAATGCAAGTACAGAACGCAACAGATGTTACCACGCTGCCTACATCCCTAGCTGCCTAGTTAAAGCCATGCGTAATTCTTCGCACAGTTATGCGTACCACTGTGCTTGCTGTGGAGTAACGAACCGTGTGTAGGACTCTCTGATCAGGTGTACCCTCTACTCATCCTCCTTCCTGCACTGCCTTTACTTGATCTGTTTTTCAAGGACTGTCAAAAGAGGCAGCCATTTAGCTAATTTTTAGGGGCTTAAGGAACCCATAATGGAACTTATCTATCAAAAAGATAAGCATTGAAGATAATACCTCTCACATAACTAGCGAAATATTCATAGCTTCCTTGGAAGTGTTGTTCCTCTAGGATCAGTGTAGTGCACACTACATTTAAGCATCCAATTTTATGTTATTTATGATGGGATGCGTTTATTCATCCTTGATTATATCAGTAAGAGTGTTAGATATTATTCGACCGTGGAGGCTCCAGTTAATTTTATCTCTGTCTTCCCGTTTCCTTCTTCCACCGGGGCTCTGACAGGTGCCACGAATTTAGCTTGCAGTTTTGATAGATGAATGCTGGCTCACATTGTTTGGAATTGGCCGGCAGTGGGTTGTGAAGTTCTCAGCGGGACTCAACAGCAGGAGCAGCATTCTCTTGAAGATGGCGACCAGTTGGATCGCCGAAATATCGAGCGCAGTTGATTTTAGGATTCGGCAGTAAACCCGAATAGACTTTCAACTGAGTTGTACCTTTGCGTTTGTTTTATTGGTGGAAATTTTTGGTGAAAATTCGTGACCGTCCCTGCCCTGGTGTAGATTGTACCCCTGAGACCATTACTTGTTGTGGATTACTAACACTGTAAGCGGTGTTGCACATTCGAATTCAGTGGTTTAATAGTGAAACTTAACTTTAGTCTCGTGTTTAATGAAGTTATTTACTCAGTTTTATTAACTTGGTCCTGAACGGTAAGGTTTTATTCCTGTTCACTGAATTTGAGACTTTTTTGTGTTTTGTAAGGTTAATCATTTTAGCTTTTAATTATTTGAAGGGGAAATTCCTCTTTTTATGTTAGGCCTATAACTTTTCTTCCGCCGTTTTGCAATAGACGGCAGTAGTGGAAATTGGGGTGCGGGTGGTTAGTCGTTGGTGTAATACAATAAGCGTATGCATCTGTAAACATAATGCGATAAAAATGTTAGTCGATTTGTGATCGCATCATAAGGTTATTCTCGATTAAGTACGTCAACTTACGCACCGGTTCCCGTTTCTGGCCATTTGCGGGAAGTTTTAATTTTCTGCTTTAATATGAAGAAATCTGCGGCTATGGCTCTTAAAATGCTGGGTAAGACCAATGGCGAGCGAACTATTAGTGGAAGAACGTGCAGAAAATGTTTTCAACGCCTTGAGGACGGTGATTTTGATGTCGAAGACCAGCATGGCGGTGAAAGACAGAACGTTTTCGTAGCTACTGAAACAGACGAAAACAATCACAGGACATCATTATCGAAAGCAATTGATGGGTTCGAGCCCAGCGCTAAAACACAAACGGACACAAACAGCGATAGGCACGTAAATGTAATTTTGCAGCAGGTCATTGCTCTACCCCATGGCCCAAAACCCGTCAAAATATACATGGAAACGTTGAAATGAGAAATCCTATCCCTCCCGCCATATTCCCCATACGCTGCTCTCTGACTACCACCTTTTTCGATCAGTGGCATATGGCAGATGGGAGGATATAGTGGCCAGAGATGGGCAATACTATAAATCTTTTTTTTTTTTGTAGTTTTTCACAATAAAACCCCGAACTTAGAGAGAAAACGTCGGAAGCAAAGTTGTAGACCTGGTACTTGTGTCTTGAAACTATGTTCTAGATGGCTGTTAGGCCTGAGGACCGATTCAAAGAAATACTGTTTGGAATACCTGGATATTAAGTATTTCCTTGGAGGGGTAAGCTTGATCGTTTATTTGTTCTCTCTGCTTGATTCAAGTAGGCACCTGACAGTGTAATTTTGCTCTTAAGTTTACGTAAATTGTTTTGGGAGACATTAGTTATCACATTTTTATAGTCCCTTGCCACTGACGTAAGACCCGTCCGCTTTAGGCAGATTTTTGGGGTTGATATTTACTACCTTATTTTATGATGGATTTTTTTTGAACTTGTAGTCGTGATCGCTTAACAAGGTGGCGAATGTTGTTCATGTGGTTCGTATTTCCGTAACCTGTATCCCACCTTTGTGTTGTTTGTTAGCAGCGCTTCTTAGCCTTGTCAAGCGCGAACCCAACGATTCTGCGGCTGCCAGCCACGAGGTTCTGTTGCTATTGTGCTCCTGCACGTGCCTTCCCGCTGTGTTTGACACGTGTCCGCTGTTTCTACAGTGGATCTATTCACCTTGGCGGCTTGCTTCCTTTACGTTAAGCTTCGCTTTTCGCTTCTTAAGGATCTGATTTACTTCCTTTAACTTATAAATATTCTGCCAAAAGGCCTATATGTAAGCGATGTTGCAATTAAAATCTGAGTTAGTTCCTTTGCCTGTCCATGTATTCGGGTATTTACTTGGTGTGCTGAGAAAAGGTTTAATATAATTTCAGTTCTAATTGCCATCTCCTTAGATTCCTACTTTTAATTATAGCTCCCTATTCTTTGCTTGAGTTTAATTTACCAGTGTATCCGTTCTATGGAGGTAAGAAAATTTGTCAGATCTTCCATGGAAGGATGTTTATTCTGAATTACCATTTCTTAAAGTAGTGACGGTGACGGTTTAAGAAGACTGTACAAGAGCTATCGTTTACGCGCTTATTGTTTAAGAGAGGTTTGTTAGGATTTCCTTTTTTATTTCTTGTTGGCACTGATTCCTTGAGGTAGCAAGAATTGAAAGTTTAGTTATGTCAATCTATGGTTAAATTTTAAAATGGTTTGTTTTCATTTAACAACTTCTTATGTTCAGAGATATTTGGTTCTTACAGTATTTTATTTCTTACTATCATGTGCATTGTAAATGTGATCATTCAAAGGACAAATGATGTAAGAATTGTGGACCCAACCATCCATATGACACTTTTCCTATCCCAACCCGTATCTTGAGGTTTAGATTATTTCATATTTCATTCCACAGACCAAATACATATTAATCAGTGCATAAACTAGAAGTTACTTGGCTTACCCGGGATATCACTGGGTTCTTCTGTTTAGCGAATAATTTAATGAAATAAAAAGTCATTTCTTGAGCACGAACTTCCCACATTCATGCATGTTTTAATTTTTCTTAGATACACAAATCATTTCAATAACTTAAATTTCCTGTTCTCGACATTTGTGTGGTTTGTCACCAGTGGATATGTCACCTTTATCTGTGTCTTTTCGAATGATATCTCGTGTATTATTTCCTGTCTGGTTTTTTGTTGGTTTATTCCTTGACTTCTAGCACCTTATATGTTATTAGCGTGTATTGCTAACACGTCTCGTAGTCCTAAGCAATTTAAATTAAATTACCCTTTTGTTAATTTCAGTTTGTATTTTCTTTCGATTTTCCCTGTATCAATATCTTATGAACTTTCCCACAGAACAGTTGAAGATTGTTACCCTAAATACTGCAATTTTTTATTGTATGAGCAACCCTGGCAGTGAGTTCTCATCAAGGAGATAGGGGCAGAGCGGTTAGCCGGGTAGACTTACAGGGGTAACTTGCTGAAGTTGCCATTCAGGTACATCTCCGTGTCGCTGTCACCAGGCGACTGCTCGTAGGTAATGCAGCCGATCCATGACAGGATGGGAACCTGGTACTGGTATTGCTGGTACCAAGATTTCTCCGCCTGCGCAAACAAATAAATTGCTGGTTATACACATTTAAAAAAAAAATTGTTTAACTGGAAAAAAATAAATTGGCAAAACTGTTCAAGAGTTCTCACTACCGATACACTGAGATAAATTATTACGTGAACGGCACTGGTGCAGTAGGATTTTAAATTTATTGAGAAGTAGCACAGAGCAGGACAGCACTCGGTATTCTGGGATAGTATGTAGACAGCCTGGATGCCTAACTTTGTCGACTGGGGTCGAGGTATGATTGCCAAAGTAAAGGCACAACGCAGAGGCGAGTAACCAGGTGTTACAATGCTATTCCTTACTTTATTCATTGTTATAATAATTTGTGAGCAAAGTTTCGGCACCCTCACGGATAATCCAAGTAAGTACACCTAGATTTTCTCTAGTGAACTCGATGAAATAAGATGACATTTACGATCATAAGTTGCTGAAGCAACATGGAGGGTTTGCTCATTAGGCTTCATGGTATGCCCTGAAATGCTGATCAGTGAGCGACAGTTCCTTTTTTCATGCGTGTGCCAAGTCTGGCTCTAAACGCTGCAACTGTCCCACGCTTAAACGTCACCCTTGGCTAACCGCTCCTCACACCTCTGTGTTTAACGCAACCAGTCAGTCTATCGATACCTAAAATTCTGTATTCGACATCATTATAGTTGGTTTTTTAGTCACAGTCTCCACGCACGAACACCACATCTAAGGGCCCTGTTTTTATCATTCACGTGAGGTCTGCATTATATGTGCTACTTCCGGCTGAAATTTATTCTCCCTCTCCACACAGACCTCTCCCTAGGAGAGCTACAGGTCTCCGGAGCCTAAGGTCTTTTTTCTTCATAGCTTTTGGGGATAGTGCTTCTCACTCACGTAGGTAATCAGTACCTCTAAGCTGAGTGCGCCCAATTGTAGGCCTGCCGATGAGGAGCACTTGTGGGAGCAGGCAGCAGCTTCTCTGTATGGTGATCAGACAAGCTGACTGCAAACTATAGGTTGTCCATGTATAGTCTTAGACATAAAAACTGACCGCCGGCCGGCCGCCACAGAGACTAAGTACGAGTCGTACACTTAAGGTGGCCAATAGAACCGACCACCCCTGACAACGCTAAGTCCGGCCATCTGCACGATCTGGCAACACTTCTAGATGCGGAAGTGTCAGGAGGAAGTGTTGTCTACTTCCGAGACGTGCTTGTGTTGGGTGAGCCGGTGGTCTAGAGGTAATCGTCGCGATTTCTAAACTTACAGTCGCGTGTTGGCGTCAAACTGTATTTCTATTTTTAACCACATTTCGGCCCTCATCTAAAGCTATGAGTCCAGCAGTAACAAGCACCTCCAGAAACAATTCTGCAAGACAGCTCGTGGCTATGTCGCGATCAGAACAGTTTACGCTCGAGAGTTTCCTCGACCTGCAGCGGCTACCGACCACCGGCCAGACGCCACCCTCCACCTGAAATCCCGCGCCGCCCAGGTGAACGCAGCGCGACGCTGTCAGTGTATGTATCAACTGTCATTTTCGGATTCGAAGTTCTAGTTATCATCTTGCAGTTAAGCATTGGATTTTGCATATTTGAAAATCATGAACAACAGTTAAACGTTGTAAAATTGAGTCTCAAGTGGAGAAAGGTGTAACATCTGCAACACAATTTTTATTTTTGGTATAACGGAGGGGTTAATGCAGACGAGGCAGCTAGAAAGATTTGAACTGTGTGTGGAGCGAGTGCTTTTGGGAAAAATGCGCCAGTAAAAGATATTCTTGTTTCAACAAAGATCGTTCTGGCGTGAATGATTTTCCACATTATGGAAGTCTCGAATACTGATATATGTGACGGATCACCATTTAACCATCATGCGACATTTGCGTTCATCAGGCAAAGTTCAGAAGTCTGGTGTAGGAGTACTGCGTGCTCTAATTCGAAACAACAAAAATCAACGGAGTGACTATTATTTAACGTCATCAGGTCGCTCATTGAGCATTCCTATGCAGTACTGTTACTGGTGAGGAGTTATGATGCCTTTATCGTTAACTTCCTAAGAAGAAATGAAAGGCTGAGCCCCACCAAAAGACGTAAACCCGAGCAAAGAGTAGTGTGAATATAATATTTTACATCTGATAGCTCCAAAAGTGTTTTGCGCTACGAATTCTGCCCCAAGGTATGTGCATCACAGCTGGAATTTGTTGCCAACAACTGAGACACCTTTCGGTCGCAGTGTAAGAAAATCGAACGACAAAATTACATCACATGTGATAAGTTACTCTGATGATTTGAGAAACAAAACTGTCCAGGAGACTGATAGGAAATTTATCTCTTAGGCACTTGTGTTGATAGGGAGGTCCTCTCTCAAGCACTTGTCCCTCTCATCATATACTCGCAAAATTTACCTTTACCACTATTGATCGATGAACCGTAAAGGCAATCCATTTCTAGAAGAAAATACTCTACAAACTACACTGGTTTAATGACGTCATTAGAACCACTAGGTTTCTACGGATGTAGAATTTGTAAACTACTTTAGCATTGTCAGATTGTTTTAGATATCGTGACAGAAAATCGTGCTGCTGATTAATTTCTCTTTGATGATTACTGTTGCGTTCAGTAAACTAATGAAAAACGCAATTAAAATATTCACTGTACTAATACAAATTAAATTCAGTCTACTACAGAAACATCACGACGGCAGCCTATTTTAACACGAATTAGTAGGATATTACCGACTTTTGACTTCGCAAATATCTGTATTTACTTCATGTCCTGTATCATTCGCAAGTATTATGAAAATGTGGCAATTCATAGATAAAATTATTTATTCACAACAACAAAAAGTATTTCGGAAGAAAACAAAAGTGACATGAATTTTGCAGTACCGTAAGGTTTTCGCTCTAAAGCTAAGGGGTACTAAAAGTAGCAAAACGAATTTTGCTCGAGCGTTGTCTTACGATTCTCTTATTGAGTTTGTATCTGCCTGCTTGTAGCTCTGCTACAAAAGAATAAAAAATCTGGCTTTCAGCGAGTTTCGAAAGGCGAACGAAAGCAGCTTGCACTTGGTAGCCATGCATGTTACATGGGAACTGTTTTTTTCCTGATGTGTGTAGACATCATTTTGAGGTTGAATTGCTGGCAAAAGTCAGTCAGACGTGTGTCGTTGGTGTAAGTGTTTCGGTGTGTTGAATTTGTGCCAATGGTTTATCTATAGATTTTTTCTGTCCCAAATAGAGAGCTGAGGAGTCCCATTAGTATCTACACGTCGTCTTGATGAATTCTGCTGATGGTTTTTCCGAGTGTGTGCCAGAATTTTTCAACATTTTCGGTGTTTTCTTATTTTCTGTGTTGGTGGGGGCATGTGCATTGATAAGTGTGTATTTTTTATCGGGACTCTGAATGAGCATAGTCATAAGTCGATTGTTGATGGGTGTGATTTCTTTGACAGAGTTGATAGTAGATCTGTGTTCGAGAAATGCCATGCCGAAGATTGGTGCGCCTTTCGGATTTCAGGCGGCGGCTGGTGCCGGGTGGCTGTTATGATCGCGACGCAGCCACGAGCTGTCCTGCGGAATTGTTCCTGGATGTGCTTGTTATTGCTGGTGGGTAGAATGCGAAGAGAACTATCTTCGATGTTCAATCAGACTCATAGCTTTAGATGAGGGCCGAAATGTGGTTAAAAATAAAAATACACTTTGACGCGAACACGCGACTGTAAGTTTAGAATTTGCGACGATTACCTCTAGACCACGGGCTCACCCACAGAACTACGTCTCGGAAGTAGACAACACTTCCTCCTGACACTTCTGCATCTAGAAGTGTTGCCAGATCGTGCAGATGGCCGGACTTAGCGTTGTCATGGGCGGTCGGTTTTATTGGCCCCCTTAAGGAACGACTCGGACTTAGTCTCTGTGGCGGCCGGCCGACGGTCAGTTTTTATGTGTAAGACTGTTCATAAACACACTGCGCAAAAGTTTTGAAGGTTCACTTTTTTGAAATCTCATAATTGAACCCCCAATGCAACGCAGAATTCAGAAATTAGGCTCAAAGGTGCTTACAACCTCCTTTCGGTCCCTTCCATTGATCAAAAACTTGGCACCCTGCGACTTCCATCCTCGCGCTCGGCGAAACTTCAAACAGCAGGGTATTGAAACATGCAAAAAGAAGACCAGAGCTCATAAGTGCATGTGAGGCGTAAGTCACATTGGAGGCCCGTTTTAGCACATTTCTCCCCATTTCCACCGTGGACTTGTCACACGACGTCCCTTAGAAATACGAGGGTTGCTCGGAAGGTAAGGAACGATCGGTCGCGAAATGGAAACCATAGTGAAAATCACAACTGTTTTCTTTGCACATTTAGCTGCACCTTCCAGGCACTTCTCCACATAGTCGCCGCTCCGACTTAGACATTTGTCGCAGCGTTATACCAAATTTCCAACATCGTAATAGAAGACAGCCGCCCGTGCTTTCCAATAATTCTCTACGCTGGTCTATAGCGCGTAGCCTGCGTCCAAGTATTGTCTTCGAATCCAGCGTTTCATGTGAACAGAGATGATACTCAGGACGACCCAATTAGGGCTGTGTAATGGGTGATCGAACACTTCCCATGGAAAAGGCTGCAGGAGCGTCTTCACTGCCCCTGCAGAGTGCGGCTGAAAATTGCCATGAAGAAGGAACTGCGTGGCAGCTGTGTTAGGTGGGCTGCATTCATTAAGGCGAAGCTTCTCAGAGGACGTTCCTGCTTGGTGGGAGACATTATTGTTTTAGGCACCTTTACTCGTTCACAGTGCGCTCACAACTGAAAAGAGCGTCTTGATGTGATCGTCTGGCATACTAGAGACACTGCCCAAAACGTCTGTGAAAAGCCTCGTCGGATTTTCAAAGTGGTTCCCTTTTCGCGACCGATCGTTCCTCACTTTCCGAATAGCCCTCGTATACGTAATACCTTTTCTTGAGGTAAGAACCTCTGCGGTGGAGGTAAGAACCGCGCTTTCCAGTCTTGAAATCTCAGGCTTTTCGTAACGGTGGCTGAGGAAAACATTTCAGACACACCGCCGTTCAGAATGGATAAGGAAATTCCTCAAAAGCTAGCACAAAGGGCGTTAGTGTAACGACCTGCTTCCTTGGGGAATTCGTTTGCACACATTTCGCAGTCAAAAGCGACACTTTACACTGCGATGAACCACGGTAGGATACCAGCCACCAGACTACTCGGCGCTACTCTAAAGACATCGTGGTGCTGTACCCCCAGTTAACGTGACCTGATCCCTTTGGGATACCAGCCACCAGACTACTCGGCGCTACTCTAAAGACATCGTGGTGCTGTACCCCCAGTTAACGTGACCTGATCCCTTTGGGATACCAGCCACCAGACTACTCGGCGCTACTCTAAAGACATCGTGGTGCTATACCCCCAGTTAACGTGACCTGATCCCTTTGGGATACCAGCCACCAGACTACTCGGCGCTACTCTAAAGACATCGTGGTGCTTTACCCCCAGTTAACGTGACCTGATGCCTTTCGAGCGAAGAGTGACAGTATTTTCTTCTCTAGTATACAGTATTTAACCATTTGGGATCGTTCAGAACCATTCTAAGACATCTGAGCGTGAAGTGAATCAGCGAGGGAATTATATGCACTTTAATTCATCCTGCTTCGTGGTCTTATTTAGCATGATCATGGGAGGATAAAAGCACATTGAATGAGCGTAAATTAAAACCCAAAGGGTTCCTCTAAGACTTCCCAATAACTCCCTCCTCGGTGCTACATACATACCTTGTAACTATCATTAAGAACGATTATTTCTTTAAAATTACGTTGAATGAATGTATGATCTGTGAAATGAGTACTGATCTCGAATTGTCATGTTGCGTGTTGTAAGTGGAATTGGTGTGCTTACTTTGTGTTATTGTTAGCAAAACTTTACATAAATTGACTGAGCAATGCAACGCCCGGTACCAATAAAGAAATACAGTCACTGCAAAATACATTCAGCCCTTTAGGAAATGAAGCACCTCTCCCTCTTCAAAACTGATAACTTTGATCGCTGTGTACATATCAAATAAATTAAATTGTCTTACCTCTAAAGAAGCAACGGCGTAACGATATATATTCTGGTCTCTCACAAAAAATATAGATATGCTAGTTAAAGGTTCAGCGATGTGCAGTACTGGCTGTAATACTTTGAAATGCATTTGAAACTGTTTACGCTGATAAATGAAAACATTTATGAGAATGCAAATTCTTTGAAAAATATATGACCTGTACAGGGAGGTGGCACTGACTGTGGTGAATTACTAGTACTGAGTTTTTTTTTTTTTTGCAAAAATCGTATTGCGAGTTATGTTTGTCTTTTCAGAAACATCTGACAATTGAAGTTACATTACTCACAATTGATTCACAAACAATGAGATTTAAACAGCAAGTATTTTCTAACTTCGTCAATCCAATATAAACGCAAATCATCAAATTAAATATAGCTCTGTTACCAAATCAAAGAAACTTTACAAAGTAAAATATCTAACTAGCCTTTTTATCAAAACGGTTTACTTACATTCTGGGTATACTCAATAATTATAAATTATCAGCCCACTCATCTACACTAACGCGCTGACAAAAACATAAATCATAATAATTTAACGTGTTTACCTTGGTTGCATGAAGACTTCAGCTCTCATGTTCAACGATATAGACATACTTCATGAATCTATCACTTGGCAGCTTTACACAGCACACCCAAAAGACTGCCTGCTCCATCGTCTTTCCCTCACAGTTACCTACAACTGTGCACCCAGCGCTCTCTTACTCCAACAAAGCAGTATCTTTGGCTCTGCGGTCGTGCACAGTCACGATCCGCATTATCGAGCCTATCAGAGACACTGATCGTTTATAGTATAATAGTTTCATTTATTAATAATCGTATCTTATTCTGGTGTCACATAAAAGCGTGGCCCAGCATACTCCTTTCAGCCTTTATTGAGCATTTTTAAAATATGCCTGTACTGAGACATCCCTTGATCAACTAAGGCCCGCAGACTGGCAACCCCTCGACACTCTTCAGCTGAGTGACACGCTCCTGCCACTCTAGCACCTGCTTGCAGGTATGCGGAATCAGTGGTATCGAAGGTTGGCTTGCATGCAGATGCCTAGGAATCAGTTAAGGGTTGTCTCTGGGTGGTACGTTTTTGAAGGATTCAACAAAGGTGCAGAAGTAGCACTGAGGGTGTTGTCGAACTGCGGGGCGTTAGCAGGACCCTTTGCCGTATTATTCACACATGTTTCAATGTCAGACACATGTGATCACGCCACAGGAGGCTGCAAAAGAAGAGGGGTGCGAAGGGCTACATATCATTTTCTGCTTTGGAGCAATTTCAGTTCTGGTCGATTGATTCTGAATTGTCCCTACTGGTTCCACATTATACACCAGGAAAAAATTCTGGTGGCGCTACACGCCAAAGGATTCAGATCACGTTAAATGAAGCTATAGTCCCACGATGTGCTTACAGTAGCGTTGAGTCGTTTGGAGTGTGTGAACAATGTCACAGATTGTAAAGAATGTCCCCTTTTGCACATCGCACTGCATATTGCCATTCTAGAACACGAAATGTGTGTAAATGAACGACCTAGAGGTTGTTTCTTTCACTCCCTTTAGGCCACTTTCGTTATGGCGAATTTGTGTGGCGGTTCACCTGAAATGTTTTCCTCTCCCACAAACAAGAAAATCGCGTGAGATCAACAAAGGGAGTCGCGGTTTTGACGTTCATCGCAGAGGGGTCAGATGTAGATAAGAGGAGGTGTGACCTCTTACCAACAAATAATTCTGGACAGATAGAGAGTATCACGACGAATGCTGGATTAGTGACCACAAGGCAGTTACTGCTAGGCTGAATACCGAAACCCCCACAACCATTAAAAGGAAACACAAAGTACATCTTGAAAGGTCTCTGTTGGATTACTTTCATGTTAATTTCTTAAATCTGTTGTCATTTACGGCATAAATTCCTCTTCTAAATTTACTGTGGTGTTTCTGACTATCTGGGAGGAGACTGAGCAGTGAAACGTGTTACTTTTACACATAAACAAGAACGATCTGTCACACTACTACACTTTAAAGCACAGTTTATATGTAATTCATGTCACACAGTCTCATACGGAACCTACATCTGCTTTCTTTTATATACTGTATATGATAAGATACTGTCATCCCCCTTCCCTTCTGTGTGAGAGGATGAATGAGAAAATGTATTTCTAGTTGCATGCTGGATGGTAGCAGACAAGCCTGTCTGCTAGAGAACAGTAGGACCAACGTCGGAACAGGTAGCTACGCTTTCTAAAAGCAAAGAGGTTTCTATCCTTAGTTGGTCCTGTCCGTCCCTTGTCATATTGGTATAGGAAGCTGCCTCTCTGGTCACTTCCGTTTTGTATACGGAAGCACCGTTGGTAGGAGCCCAGGTCAGTCTGTCCGCGGCGAGCGTCTGAAGTGGTAGGATCTCCGGCTAAGCGCATCTCTGCTAAGTCTGTAGGACAATGGATTTCTTAAGATCAGCCTACCTGAAAATTTAATCACCTTTATTTCAGGTTTAGCTCTAAGATATCTAACGTTATCTTAAATTGCAACGCAGTGTAATTCGAGTGTGAACTTCAGAATATATTCCGGTAGTTGCTTTGTCACTATTTTTCAATATAGCAACTTTTATTTGTGTTCAACCCACATGGGGTGTACTTTGTGAGACCAGTACCACGTGCTTATACAATTGTTTGACCCATCAGGTTAGTAGTAAGACTATAGTAACCAGTTCGAGGTTTTTCTGTTGTAAATTGCTTTTCGATCCAATTTATTTTAATTATCAAAATTTTTGTGGATTACACTCTTTGTGTAAACCAAGTTGACCATGTGAAGCATGTGGTGTAATCATCAAAGTAGCCCTCAGCTATTCTTTTCGGGAAGATTTCACAGGGAGTTAGTATGAATTTAGTATACCAGTGTGTGGTAATTACATGACGGACAGGATTGTGCTACGAACGTAACTTCTTCGGGTGAAAAGTGAATCGGTTGATTGTGGTAAATTTCCTCTTGCATATGTTTCAACGTTCTTCGTGTGTTATTTTATAAATGCAGTGTTGTATGCAGTCTGCCAATCTTGGCTCCATATTTGATGTGTTCCGTAAGAATACAATCTCACATTTTCACAATCCTAAATAAGGCACCAGTTTAGTTATGAATCAAGTTTAATGTGCTGAAATTTCAATGATCAATGTTAAAATAAATTTCCAAATATAAACTGATTTATTTCTTTTTATTTAAATTCTCTTATATATATATATATATATATATATATATATATATATATATATATATATATCACCGGTTGTCGTATGACTATTAAAAGATTATAATTAATGTTAGTCTGATTGGGAATTTGGTAAGCTAGACTGGATACTTGGTGAAACAGTTGCGCAGTAATGCAAGGTTAACTTCCCCAGACAGCTCACAGCTTTTAAACCGCTTTTATTCTCTATCAGCACCGCTTTCAGAACAAATTAAGCAACAACATTACAATCTATTTAAAAAGCTAATAAAAATGATCTTAACGCCTTTTTAAGAGACAGTCTCCACTCCATCCAATCGGATCACGTAAGCGTAGAAAAGTTGTGGAATTATTTCAAAGAGATTGTATTGACGGCAACTGAGAAACATATGCCGCATAAATTAATAAGTGATGGTACTGATCCCTCTTCGTACACAAAACGGGTCAGATCGCAGTTTCAGAAGCAACGAAAAAAGCATGCCAAACTTAAAAGAACGCAAAATCCCCAAGATTGGCAAAGTTTTGCAGCAGTTCGAAATATAGCGCTTGCTTCAATGCGAGATGCTTCTAATAATTTCCACAATGAAACTCTGTCTCGGAATCCGGCAGAAAACCCAAAGAGATTCTGATCATATATAAAACATACCAATGTCAAGTCGCAATCATTGCCTTCACGGAGCGATAGCTACATAAAAGTAGATCTCCTCTGTGTTGCAAAGCAGCTTAAATCACTCAATAATCATTACCTTCACGGAGCGATAGCTACCAGGTGCAAGCTGCTTTCGTTCACCTTTCAAGACTCGCTGAAAGCCAGAAGTCACTTATGGCAGTGCCACTAAAGCAGAGTTATTGAACACGGTTTTCCAAAACTCCTTCACTAAAGAATACGAAGTAAATATTCCGGAATTCCAACCAAGAACAACTGACAAGACGAGAAACATAAAAGTAGATATCCTCTGTGTCGCAAAGCAGCTTAAATCACTCAATAAAGGCAAGGCTTCTGGTCCGGACTGTATACGAGTCAGTTTCCTCTCAGAGTATGCTGATACAATAGCTCCATATTTAGGAATTATATACAACGGCTCGCTCGTAGAAAGATCCGTACCTAAAGACTGCAAAATTGCTCAAGTCACACCAATATCCAGAAAGGGAAGTAGGAGTAATCCGCTGAATTACAGGCCCATATCACTAACGTCGATTTGCAGTAGGGTTTTGGAACATATTCTGTAGTCGAAGATTATGAAGTACCTCAAGGAAAACGATTTATTGACACATAGTTAGCATGGATTCAGAAAGTAGGTTTCTTGTGAGAAGACAACTAGCTCTTTATACTCATGAGGTAATGAGTGCTATCGACAGGCGATTTCAAATTGATTCCATATTTTTAGATTTCCAGAAGGCTTTTGACACCTTTCCTGACACGCATCTTCTAACCAAACTGCATGCCTATGGAATATCGCCTGAGTTGTTGCGACTGTATTTGTGATTTCCTTTAAGGAAGGTCACAAAAAATGGCTCTGAGCACTATGGGACTCAACTACTAAGGTCATTAGTCCCCTAGAACTTAGAACTAGTTAAACCTAACGACATCACAAACGTCCATGCCCGAGGCAGGATTCGAACCTACGACCGTAGCGGTTGCGCGGTTCCAGACTGCAGCGCCTTTAACCGCACGGCCACTTCGGCCGGCAAGGAAGGTCACAGTTCGTAGTAATAAACAGAAAGTCATGGAGTAAAACAGGTGGAAACACAAGCGGCCAAAGACACTGCTAACTAGGGCATAACCACCTATGGTAAACTAACATACCCAAACAGCGACAAACGCCGGTAAGCCCCTGCATATCAGCAACACTGACTGGTAACTACCAGCTGCTATTAGAGCCGTCCAACAGGCCACAGCAGGGACACCGACGAGCTCGCCCACAGACGCACGAACAATCTGCAAACACTCCCTCACACTGTGCCTCCGGTATATGACCTATCGGACACAAGACCGATAACAAACCTAACTGTTGCAGGTTGCAGGACGCTGAACGAGGACTCTGTACCAGCACCCAGCGCCAGCCGCCGAGCAGCACAAACGCACAACGTCAAGGTATCGACATGCATGATACCCACAACTAACAAAGCCTATCCTTGCACAATCTATCGCAGGCAGCCAGACAACCGCTACTGCTCTTGCCGCCCGACCTAACTTTCGCAGAGGTTTTTTCCCTTGGCTCTTGCCTTGGCACTTTTTTTCCTCTGCCCTTCAAACCGCTGCCCTTCGTCACATTTCGACCAATCTATCTCCAGATGAGCGCGTATTAATGGTTAATCCTAACCAGACGTACGCAAACATCGCAGTACCCACATCCTGCGACACCTCACTTTAGTGAATACTAACCACTATGCAGAGATGGCAGTAGACCTTTTGTGTTGGCCATCATGCCGGTGTGGGCGTGGAGGGGCTCCACCTCTATTACAAAAAAGTAAAACAGAAGTAATATCCGGCGTTCCCCAAGGAAATATTATAGGTCCTCTATTGTTCCTGATCTATATTAGCAACATAGGAGACAATCCGAGTAGCCATATTAGATTGTTTGTAGATGATTCTACCATTTACCGTCTTGTAAGGTCATCAGATGGCGAAAACGAATTGCAAAATGATTTAGATATGGTATCTGTATCGTGTGAAAAGTGGCAATTGACCCTGAATAAAGAAAAGTGTAAAGTTATTCAAATGAGTACTAAAAGAAATACGCTAAATTTCGATCAGGCGATAAGTCACACAAATCTTGAAGCTGTAAATTCAAGTAATACTCAGGGATTAAAATTACAAATAACCTAGTTTGGAACGATCACACAGCTAAAGTTCTGGGTAGAGGAAAGCAAAGACTGCGATTCATTGGCAGAATACTTAGAAGGTGCAACAGGTCTACGAAAGAGACTGCTTACACTGTACTTGTCCACCCTATCCCGGACTATTGTTGTGCGGTGTGGGATCCGCATCAGGTGGGACTGACGGATGACATCGAAAAAGTTTAAAGAACGGCAGCTCTTTTTGCATTATCGCGAAATAGGGGAGATAGTGCTACAGACATGATACGTGAATTGGAGTGGCAATGATTAAAACAAAAGCGTTTTTCGTTACGCGGGGTCTTCTCCTGAACTTTCAATCCCCAGTTTTCTCCTCCGAATGCGAAAACATTCAGTTGGCGCTCAACTACATAGGGAGAAATGATCATCACGATAAAATAAGAGAAATCAGGGATCGCACAGAAAAATTTAAGTGCTCGTATTCCACGCACTCGTTCGAAGGTGGAGCGGTAGAGAGACAGCTTGAAGGTGGTTCACTGAACTCTCTGCCAGTTGTGAATAGCAGAGTAATCACGTAGATGTAGATGAGATGTAGAGGAACTTTCCATAGTGTGTCACGTGCACGGCAGAAGTACGTTCTAGGCACTTTTGAGCTAAATAGCAAACTTCTGTCTCTCAGTGGAGAAAAATGACGTGTTTTCGAATGGGTGATCTTTTAACTTCATTGCTCAGTGTATACACAGTGAAGTTTTGTACGTTTATCTTGAATAACTCGAAAATTTCACCTTCCTACGAAAACGTGGCTCAATACACAAACTAGATTAAATTTGCTACAAGAAAGGTCCGATGTGTCTTTTGTCTAGGACTAACAGTTTGCGCGAAGAGATCATGAGAATATTGGAAATCTCGGGCGACCGGTGTGCGCTGTGGCTTAGGTACTTTTTGAACGCCAGTTTGAGGTAGTTTTCCGACTTTATAGACTACAAGCGTCCTGAATCAAAATGTTCATCTCAGGTTCATCTATACTATTGTGGCAAGTTGTAAAGAGATGACAATAAATAATACAGAAAAGAAATAGAAATGTACTTTGAAAGTGTTCTCTCTCGGAAACCATTCGGAATAGAGCATATGTCCACATCAAGTATTTTGTTCAGAATCACTAATGCTATCACCCGTCAAAAGTACGTACCGTTCCTCCTGTTTTACCCAGCATATCGATAATGTAGGATGAAATTTGTGGAACTAAGATGGCTTTTACATCGATGATGAATCATTATTTTACGATAAGCACAAGATCCGAGCAGTTCAGCTGTTGAATACAGCAGGTGTTTCTACCAAGAGTTGTCAGGTGAACTTTCTAAGAAGTTTCACGATTTTTTGTAATTTATTTTATGAATTAGCAGATGGAGTGCTACTGTGCAACGCGCATTTCATAGAATTCACGACTGCGATGGAAAAAGGTGATTTATTACTCATTAAAATTCTAGGTTTACGAAACGGAAACTATCAGTGGTATTATGGCACCGATGGCGCCTATGATGACACGTCTTGCGTCCAGTGTCCTGCTCTAAAAATCACCACGCTAGCTTCAGTAGGTCTCGCCTAAAGACGAGATCCAGAGTGTTTGATATTTAATAAAGAGAAAGTAATGTTTCGTACGTGACTGGTCGCACTGAGCTGTAGACATAATTTGCATGTGTCACTCAAGGCATGCACGTCGCATCAACTTACTGTTGTCGCGTTGAATTGTTGTGTGGAGGGAGGCGGCAGGGAGCATCCAAACACGTGCGAGGCCTCCGAGAATGCTGGCAGCACGACGAGAAGCGACCACAGCAGCATCTGCAAGGAGAGAGTCCCGCCTGCTGAGGATCTTCATCGTCAAATCACATTTAAATATCAATGGCTTGTGTATCAAGTTCGTCCCTGGACCTATCAGATGAGGTTATTGGTACTCGATTTTGTAGGCCAGTGCCCTAAACCTTCATTCCAGTATTTATGATATAAATGCATCGTCAACTGAGCTGATTGGATTACATTTACCTTGGGAAATGTGTGTCTCATCTTCGACAATGATAAAGGCTGAAGAACTGAATTAAAATTTGTGTCATGGTGAAGGATTGAACCCAGGGATCCTGCTAGCTGAAGAACTGAATGAAAATTTGTGCGATTGCTGGACTTGAACTCAAGGACCTGGTTACTACGCAGATTTGCTATCCATTACACCAGCGTACCAGTACGGCTAAAACAACTGAATGGAGTATCCTACTCTAATATGCTGCCGGCCGCGGTGGTCTAGCGGTTCTAGGCGCTAAGTCCGGAACCGCGCGATTGCTACGGTCGCAGGTTCGAATCCTGCCTTGGGCATGGATGTGTATGATGTCCTTAGGTTGGTTAGGTTTAAGTAGGTCTAAGTTCTAGGGGACTGATGACCACAGATGTTAAGTCCCATAGTGCTCAGAGCCATTTGAACCAATCTAATATGCTCCCTAACAGGTATAAGGCTGGGGTGCTATTCCAACACCGTAGAACCTTGGCAATACAGATGTTTTAAGAAGGGGATTGAAGGCATGAACTCAAGCTTGTGTTAGGATGGGCATTCGTTTAGGGTAGTCCATGCAGTTGTATTAGGCACATTGCTATGGTCGTGTAATAGTTAGCAAATCGCAATAGTACCAGGAGTCATGGGTTCATGTCCCAGCCATGGCACAAATTTTAATTCATTTCTTCAAGTTCTGTCATTATAGGAAATACGTCATTCTTTAGTTGTAACGACTTTCTACGCTGACGAGGAAAACACGGAAACGCGACAACCCGGTTTCCCAGACACTTCACTTACTGTAAGAGGAGCAAAAATAAGCGAACACGCTCTCTACCTATCTCCAGATACTAGACCGATTCTCAAAAACCTACCATCAAAGTTGTTCAAGCAATTTAGAATTCATTAACCAACATACAGTTAGAAGACAAACAAGGAAATCCTTATTTCAGTATACTTTGGAAAATATTAATGTAGTATTATTCCACGCACATTGGTAGATAACTGAATAACAAATATAAAAATGAAAACAATAACAGGATTCCGAAAGCGGAGAGATCAGTGTGATGTCACGTCGCTACCCAGTGGACTACCGCTCTGGTTGGACTGTTTTCTCCCTAAAAGGCACATACGTTACCTCGAAAACTTTGACCGTCGTGTTCCCAGAAATGGTCGAATATCTATTGATAAGCCGAAAAATGTATTCACTTATTCTGACCCCTCTTCCACTGAGCTAAGTTTCTGGGAAATCTGATTATGGCACTTACCGTGTCCTCCTCGCGGTCAAGGTTTTTGACATTCGGAACAAACGGCAATATGAACTCCTTAAGTGTCACTATCTTGTAAGTGTGCGTGTTTATTGGCGTTTTCCTCTCTATCTTTGTGTATAACTGAATTTTTTGGCTGATATGTTTTTTCACCACCACTGTCAATATGCTTAGAAAATGAAGAAGCTTTTACGTTAGGTTGAGTGCTTCAGATCTGGTTCATTACATAAGCTTCGTGATTTTCGATATTTTGTTCATCGTTAGATGTGGCAGTCCGGTGAAAGAGTGGAAGGGTGTTTCTGGCTCCTGTGCAGTTTTGACTTGATTTCTGTAATTTTTCTACCTCTTATATACTGTTGTAGCCTGCCTGAAAGAGACTAACGGTGTTTATGCCGGTAAATTCTAATCACGCTACCCACCTTCTCAACTTCAGTACAGTTTCCAGATATTTTGACAATACATTTCAACAACAATAATAAAAAGCGTTACATCACTGCACTCCTCTTTTCAAGACTCTCGAATGACGTTAAGAAAGGTGTAGAAACAACAGTTTCTCCATATGCCTCCTCTGATACGGGAGTTACGTGTACAAATGTTGTAACAATATTATGTGCATTTACGTCAGCAAATGCTCAAAACGAACACCTTCTAATTACACAAACAATTTGCACTGAAGAATGAAAAGGAGATAATACGTCCCGTCTAGGACAAGTCGGTTACCACTGGGGAAAGAAATCGACTGTGGCCTTTGAGAGGAAACATATGGACATTCGCGTTAAATGAGTTTGTAAAATGACGGAAACCTAAATGGCCGATGACCGAACAGGTATTTCTACCACCGTTCGCTGGGATGCAGGTCTCTATTCCTGACATTGTGTCAGCTCGCTTTGTTTCTTATGTGAAGACATCTAGTCAGACCGAATACGCTTCATCATAATCTTTGCACTAGCTGCCATAGCGCAATGGTTTGGATCCACTTGAGTCGTGGAACTGGGGTATAGCCTACATCTGCCGGCCGAAGTGGCCGTGCGGTTAAAGGCGCTGCAGTCTGGAACCGCAAGACCGCTACGGTCGCAGGTTCGAATCCTGCCTCGGGCATGGATGTTTGTGATGTCCTTAGGTTAGTTAGGTTTAACTAGTTCTAAGTTCTAGGGGACTAATGACCTCAGCAGTTGAGTCCCATAGTGCTTAGAGCCATTTGAACCATAGCCTACATCTCTGACACGATGACGTTACGGCACTGGTGTCAAATCAGTCGAAACTGCAGAACTTCTGATAATGCATTCTCTTATCTTTTATTGACTTTCAGCCATACAGACCGTACCCACTGAACCACCTTGCTGGTTTTATGACACAATACGAACGTAGGAATAACACAACGGCCAGTCCCGGAGCGGAGGAAATCTCGAACCATTCCCCCTCTGTCCAGCGATCAGTAAAGTAAGTCACAAGCGCTTTGCTAGCAACAGAGGATGGGTGAACTGCGAACCTGTTGTTCTGGTACCACACACATCTAAGTATTTCAAATGGTTGTTCCGCTACGAGAGCCGAACGTACACTACATGATCAATAGTATCTGGACGCCATTACGTATTGCGGAATTTACCACTAGTTGTCATGAGAGAAGGACTCGCGAGTGTGAAAGTAGGCGGGGAGTATTGCTTTTTCAGTATAGAGACAACAACAGCAGAATGGGTCGGTCAAGAGATCTGAGTGGCTTTCAAAAGTACCAGTCACTGAATGTCACCCGAGTATCAAATCCATCAAGGGCGTTTCAGTCCTTGTAAGGCTGTCCAAGATGAACAACTACAGTTAAAGCACGACGAGGCAGACTTCAGGTATAGATGGACAGGAACCCCTCAGCATTACAGTAGGTGGTTGTAAAGGAATTCTGAGCCCAGCCAGCACGATGACTGTGCGAATGGAGTTAAAAAGCATAGGGCGTAATAGTCGGACACCTTCAATGAAGCTGTAGTCAGTTCTAAGCGACACCTGTGATGGTGTGAAGACTGACTTACTGAACCGTGGATGACTGGAAACAAAACGTGGTTTGGAGTGCTGAATCACGCTATACCCTGTGGACAGCCGATGGATGTGTTTCAGTTTGGCGAATGCTTGGAGAATGGTACCACGGTACCTGCCGTCAGGTGTACTACCAACAGTGCGGTACACAGTATGTTGTGTTGCGGTATAGGGGTGTTTTCCGCGCTTAGTGCGTGATCCAGTCATTGCGTTTAAAAAACTACAGTCTTCTTCTACTGCATACAGTAGAGGAACACAACCTGCCATAAAACAAACAGTGGGAGGCAACGGTTTGTGGACAATATCATTCCTGAAATGCACTGGCTTGCCCAGTCTCCCACCGTCAGCCCAAAGGAACACCTTTGGGATGAGCTACAGCGCGTCGACATCCCACCAAACTCCAGCGTGCACCATCACTACCTTCCCTAGTTCGGCTGTCGGGGAACAATGTGGTGGCGTTGCTTCACAGACGTTCAGCCACGTGAATCAGCTTTCACTCTGCAGCTGAGTGCGTGGGGATTTGAAACTTTCTGGCAGATTAAAACTACGTACCTGACAGGGACTCGCACTTGCACGCTTGCCTTCCGCTGGAATGTGCTCTACCGACTGAGCTATACAAGCGCGATTCGTAATTTGTCATCACAGTTCCTCGTCACCCAGTACTTCATCTCCTACATTCTTACATTCATTCTAGAAACAATCAACGAGGTTGCGGGTAAACAGTGTCTCCACAAGATCCTTTCTGCCGCTAGTGATGGTCCCGTAAGGTATGTAGGAGAACATCTGTCAAGTTCGGGACGTAGGAATGGGATACTTGCAAAATTGGAACTGTGAGGACGAGTCGTGAGTAGTGTTTGGATTGGTCAGTATGAGCGAAAAGCAAAGGTCGCAAGTCAGAGTCCGAGACTGGCACACAGTTTAAACCTGCGAGGAAGTTTCACTCAGATAAGTCATTGAAAGAGTCGCCAGGAGAGTCAAGCCGTCAACGCGAAGGGCGGACACACCCTCTATTGATGACCACTGACAGATGTCCGGAAGCTTTTGATCAGATAGTTATTACGAGGGTTTAAGTTATACGAGGCTTAACGAAGTAGGTGCATAGCAGTGTGTACACAACTCATCCCATAATGATTTGCCGCAGAGGTAATTTGGTTAATGGTCGCCTGTACATTGAGATATTGAGATACTTACGGCTGTTGGATCAGTAAATGTGCCTTGCCTCGACAGTTCCTCACTTTATATAGAGCAGGCCGAAGATCTGACGTGTCGTAAAGACAATTAAGTAAACACTTGCAAATCACACCTATGCACTGTGGAGTCAGGTGCAGGTGAAGTCGCAGTGTTTACACGAGACTTGTTAACTACGTCTTTGGAGTACAAGGAGCAACTACGGCCGTACTGTGGATATTTGAAAAGCACTGAACACCAATCAAACGTACGCTCCGTCGCACGACTGTCTAACTTGATCAGTAGAAAAGGCACTATCTCGAGAGATATTTTGATAATTAATAAATTAAATTATGTTTTTTCGTTATTGAATGTAACAGCTGAATTTAGTAATTATACGGCAGAAAGTGTACAAATTACTGAAAATAGTATAGCTATTAAATAGTACGAACTATTTTAAATTTTGCAGTCAATTCAAAAGTGAATGGAAATTTTTTCAGGATAATTTAATTAAATTAAGATCCAAAACTGGAAGCAGGGAAGGAAATATCATAATAATGCTCAGTTTAGTATGAGACTAGCGCTGATTGTGGATTTATTTCGTTGCTTGAGCTATAATCGTGTCATAAGTGTCAGTAAACTATACTTTAATAGAAAGTTTCATGGGAGATGCTCGGTACATCTGTTTATTACTCATCAAAAGTAGTTTAAAAAAGGATTTTCGACAATTTGGAATGGATTATAAAACGAGCTAGTAATTAGCTCTATTAGACGGATAGAGCTAATTAGTAGCTTCTTTTAAAATCAGTTCGAAATTGAACGACAGGAAGTTCAAAATGGCTAAGCAGGGGTGGCTAGAAGACAAAGGTAAGGATGAAGACGCATATATCACTAGGGTGAAATAGATACTGCCTACAGGAAAATTAAAGAGACCTTTGGAGAAAAGAGAACCACTTGTATGAATATCAAGAGCTCAGATGGAATACCAGTTTTAAACGAAGAAGGGAAAGCAGAAAGGTCGAAGGAGTATACATGGGGTCTATATAAGGGCGAATTACTTGAGGGCAATATTATGGAAATGGAACAAGACGAACATGAAGATGAAATGGGAGATACGATACTGCGTGAAGAGTTTGACAGATCACTGAAATACCTAAGTCGAAACAAGGCCGCGGGAGTAGACAATATTCCATTACAACCAGTGATAGTCTTGGGAGAGCCAACCCTGACAAAACTCTACCATCTGGTGAGTGAGATGTATGAGACAGGCGAAACACCCTCAGACTTCAAGAAGAATATAGTAATTTCAATCCCAAAGAAAGCAGGCGTAAACAGGTGTAAAAATTACCGAACTATTAGTTTAACAAGTTACGGCTGCAAAATACTAATACGAATTCTTTACAGACGAATGGAAAAACTGGTAGAAGCGGACGTCGGGGAAGATCAGTTTGGATTCCGTAGAAATGTTGGAACACTTGAGGCAATACTGACCCTACGGCTTATCTTAGAAGATAGATTAAGGAAAGGCAGATTTACGTTTCTAGTATTTGTAGACTTAGAGAAAGCTTTTGACAATGTTGACTGGAATACTCTCTTTCAAATTCTGAAGGTGGCATTGGTAAAATATAGTGAGCGAAAGGCTATTTACAACTTATATCGAAAGCAGATGGCAGTTATAAGATTCGAGGGGCATGAAAGGGAAGCAGTGGTTGGGAATGGAATGAGATAGGGTTGTAGCCTATCCCTGATGTTATTCAGTTTGTATACTGAACAAGCAGTAAAGGAAAGAAAAGAAAAATTTTGAGTAGGAATTAAAATTAATAGAGAAGAAATAAAATCTTTGAGCTTTACCGATGACATTGTAATTCTGTCAAAGACAGAAAAGGGCCTGGAAAAGCAGTTGAACGGAATGGACATTATCTTGAAAGGAGGTTATAATATGAACATCAACAAAAGCGAAACTAGGATAATTTAATGTAGTCGAATTAAGTTGGGTGATGCTGAAGGAATTAGATTAGCCGACCGGTGTGGCGGAGCAGTTCTAGGCGCTTCAGTCTGGAATCACGCTACCGCTACGGTCGCAGGTTCGAATCCTGTCTCGGGGACTGATGTCCTCAGATGTTGAGTACCATAGTGCTCAGAGCCATCTGAACCATTTGAATTAGATTAGGAAATGGGACACTTAAAGTAGTAGATGAGTTTTGCTGTTTGTCGAGCAAAGTAACTGATGATGCTCAAAGTAGAGAGGATATAAAATGTAGACTTGCAATGGCAAGGAAATCGTTTCCGAAGAAGAGAAATGTGTTAACATGCAGGGTAGATTTAAGCGTCGTAAATTCCTTTCTGAAATTATTTGTGTGGTTAGCCATGTACGAAAGTGAAAAATTGACGATAAATAGTTTAGACAAGAAGAGAACAGAAACTTTCGAAATGTGGTGCTACAGAAGAATACTGAAGATTAAATGGGTAGATCACGTAACTTATTAGGGGATATTGAATAGAATTGGGCAGAAGAGGAATTTGTGGCACAACGTGACTAGAAGAAGGGATCGTTCGTACGACATGTTCTGAGGCATGAAGGGATCACCAGCTTAGTACTGGAGGGCAGCATGGAGGGTAAAAATCGTAGACGGGGACCAAGAGATGAATACACTAAGCAGATTGAGAAGGATGTAGGTTGCAGTAGGCACTGGGAGATGAAGAAGCTTGCACAGGATAGAGTAGCATGGAGAGTTGCGTCAAACCCGTCTCTGGACTCAAGACTACAACAACAACCGCCGGAAGGAAACTACTGGTCTGTTTTCATCATTTGAGTACCATACTCGTCTCCTCCGACGGCCGTTGCGTTACTTTCATTGGTGCAATAATTTTCTTCGTTACCGTTACTTGTAATGTCCTGTCTGGCAACAGTAGTGACGCTTGCTTTGCCTGCTGCCATTGGCGACCACTCGGCTATGAACTGCGCTTAGTACTTTTTGTATGAGTTGTCAGTAATTCCCATTTCACTCTTTTTATGAATCGGGCGACTCCAACTTCGGAAGCGACAACTCACCATATTTGAGTTCGGTCCTCAGCTCGATGAAGGTACCGCAGACACTTCTGTGCTCACGAAACGACCGAATAATTCTCCCCCCCCCCCCCTCTCTACCACTCGCGCATCGCGCGAGGGAAAAACGACTGTCTGAAGGCTTCAACACGAGCTCTAATTTCCCTTATCTTTGAATGGTGATCATTGCCCGATTTTAAAGTTGGTGGTAATATATATGCTGTACATCCTCGGCGAAGATCGGATTTCGGAATTTAGTGAGCAGCCCCTTCCGTTTAGGGAAACTTCAAACTTTCTATGAGATTTGTAACGCTCTCGCGATGGCTAAATGTACCAGTCACGAATCTTGCCGCTCTTCTTTGGACCTTCTCAATCTCTTGATTCTGACCCAACTGGTAAGGCTCCCATACGGACGTACAGGACTCTTAACACTGGACGAACTAACTTACCGTAAGCAATTTCCTCTGTTGACGGACTGCATCGCTTCAGGATTCTACCAAAAAACCACAATCAAGAGTTCGCCTTGCCCGTTACTTGTGTAATCTGACCATTCCATTTCAGATCATCTCGTATAGTAACACTCAGATACTTGACGGATGTTACCGCTTCTAACGACTGGGCGTTTACTTTGTACTCGTACATTAATGCGGATTTTCGGCTTGTTATACACAGTAGGTTACACTTACTAATATAGAGATTCATTACGCCACGCACTTATATTCTGCAAATCCTCATTGTTTTGTTCACAACTTTCGTGTGATACTACTTTCCTGTAGACTACAGCATCATCGGAAAACAGTCTAATGCCGCTGTTAGTACCATCAACCACATCGTTTATGTAAATCGTAAAATGCAGCGGACCTATTACACTGCCCTGGGGCACACCTGAAGTTAGGCTTGTTTCTTTTAAAGTCAACCCGTTCAGGTTCTGTCTGTTAGAAAACTATCTATCCAACCGCATATGTCATCGGATAGGCCGTAAGCGCGCAATTTTTGGAGGAAGCGAAAGTGTGGAACTGAGTCGAACGCTTTTAGGAAGTCTAGAAATATGGCATCAACAAGGGAGCCGGTATCTAGAGCCTATTGTATATCATGCACAAAGAGGGCCAGCTGTTTCCTAAACACGTGCTTGTTTCTGCAGATGATCTTCTCATAGTCTAGAACTGTCATTATGTCTGAATACAAAATATGTTCCACGATTCTACAACAAATCGATGTCAGTGAAATTGGCCAGTAATTATGTGCACCCGATTTTCCACCCTTATTATAGATTGCAATGACCTGCTCTTCTTCCAGTCATGTGGAACTTTCCACTGTTCCAATGATATCGGATAGATTGTGGGTAAGAATGGTGCTATATTTGTAGCATACTAAACATATAACCTTACGGGGATACCATCTGGGCCAGATGCCTTCCTGGCGTCTAAGGATCCTAACTGTTTTACAATCCCAGACACTATGTCAGCTATCCTTGTGTTTATTCGATAATTGAAACAGAGAATGATGTTGCAGTCCTCTGCCGAAAGCGAGTTTTTGAAAGCAAGGTTCAGAATTTCGGCCTTCTGTTTATCATCATCCCTTCCATTACCTGTACTGTGAGCAAGACAAGGTATTGATTTTTTTTGTCGCGTTCATAGATTTTACATACTACAATAATTTTTTGGGGTAACTTTTAGAAGCTGCAGATAAGATATTGCTTTCAAATTCGCTAAAAGAATCTCTCTCTGACCTTCTGACAGCAGCTTTCATTTCGCTTTATTTCTTTTTGTCAGCAGGGCAGTGTCTATGTTTAAAACGACTGTGCAAAATTCTCTGCTTTCTCAGCAAACTTCCTAATATGTTAGAATTATATATTAATACATTCAGCTGCTGATGGACGTCGATCTATATCAATGGGGACAGGTGAAAATTTGTACTCCAGCCGGGACTCGAACCCAGGATCTCCTGCTTACATGGCAGACGCTCTATCCATCTGATCCACTGAGGGCATGAATAACAGTGCGACTGCACGGACTGTCTTGCACATGCCTTCCGCAAGACCCACATTCTGACCTTATATTCCACACACTGTAAGATGGCAAGAACTATGTCCCTTACATGAAGTCATTAAAGATCACCGAACTCACGTTGAGTGAACAGTAGGGCTGAACAAAAATGACTGACAAGGCACTATGCATCTTGTAGAGGGTATAGTATAAACGTATTGGAATAATTAATGTTGGGTGATGGTTTTAAAGTAATTCACACGATATGAAAACTTTGTGGAAACACGCCGATTTACTAGAGGCTAGTTCATCCCAGGGAAGTATTCAGCATTGACCATGGTGTGCAGCTGGGTAGCAGCAAAGGGAAGCGAAAATAGGCAGCTTAGGGCGGCTCAGACTCTTGAGAAAGCGGTAATGGGGCGCGGCCTCCAGCTTCCTTAAGATAAAGTGCCAGTGAGGGGGGGTTGACCCCGTGCTGGTGTGCTGGGAAGCAGACGGAGAACTTGTATGCCTGTTGATAAATGTCCATTGTCCCGTTTTCAGTGAAACATGCGAGTGATCCGCGCAAGGCTACAGTGGAGTGGTCAACAGAGGCCAAAATATGCGTGTTTGTGACTACAGCAACTTCACACTGAATTCACAGTCTGCAGAGTCTGAAGTAAATCAGGTGAAGAGTGACAGAATGAAATACACCGGCCTCCAATGGGAACATAGGACCAAGGAATTTGAAGTACTCTCCTGGGAGTCAGAATTCCGGAAAAATTGGTGTTTGTGCAGATGATAACCTTGATGGGTGGCCTGGGAGGAGCTCAATAGCAGAAGTTGAGGGGAAGGGAAATTTTGTGGGAATTTGTTCACTTCCCAGAGCAGGCATTGGTCGGCACTGGGAAGCGACTCATAATTAACGTGACTTGCGTTGCAATTGGCGTAAGTGATTTTGCTGGAGGGGAAGCCGAGGCAAAGAGCTGACTGGCAGAAGTCCCCGTAGTAGTCCTCCGTTCCCAGCTTCCCTGGAGGGTGGACGTGGCGTTCTTTACTCAGCTTGCCTGAGAGAGAGTGAGCATCTCTGCAGTTTAGGACTTAGCAAATGGAACGATTGAGCTAGGAGATAGAAAGTTTTCGTTCAGCTATGTACTGAGCAAGATAGCTAGAAGTGAATAGATGAGCGCAGCCTTGCAGCAGCATGAGGTCGGCTGACGTCCGCATAACGATGCCGCACTGCCACGCTGAATTCAGTGATATTGCGTCCGCTCTGGCCACTGATTAATTTGTTGGATCTATTCAGCAAAGTTTCCATGAGAGTTTCATGGGTCGTGTATTGTAGGATTCTTCTCGCACTTCGCATTACGCCTGGATCAGTCGATAGGAATTAGTTATGATTTATCGCGCTTTACTCAACGCAAACGCAATTTATTACCACGGCCTGTGAGGAGAGTCATGTAATGTGATGAATGAAGGTCGTGAGTTAAAATAAATCTGTGCTAATCGACTGCATCTGTTTTCAATAAAGTATTTGAAATCACAAGTGACTTTCTTCATTAATTTTATGTTCAACATTTGCATGAGGTGTTCAATAGCTGACTATAACGTCAATGTGCACCCCTTTATAATTAAATGGGATCAATTCTGAATCAATTAATGTCAACACTGCCACTGCAGTTCAATCAGGAGTCACAGGGCCTTATTACTTTCTTTGTGTTATCTGACATTGCGGCAGTTTTGCACTCTCTGTTGATCTGTTAGTCAGTTACCTGGGGTGAACACACACCAAAACCAGATAACTGACTGGTGGGGTGTTACAACACTACATTCTAGGTGTCCCTACGCAACACACTCACTACTCGTGGAAGACATTTTTACCAAGTCCCATAAGAGTTTGGGTAATATGTGTGCATCTGCACAGAAGAGGAAGGTCATGGCCGGATTTGCTGTTCTGGGCGCTCAGTCCGGAACCGCGCGACTGCTACGGTCGCAGGTTCGAATCCTGCCTCGGGCATGGATGTGTGTGATGTCCTTAGGTTAGTTAGGTTTAAGTAGTTCTAAGTTCTAGAGGACCGATGACCACAGATGTTAAGTCCCATAGTGCTCAGAGCCATTTGAACCGGATTTGCCAGAACTATATACATATACGGATATGGTGTCTGTTCTTTCTGACATGTCCGAAAGAACCGACACCATATCCATGTAAGTCGTAATGTGTTTGTTGTACCAAGGTATATCCTTTCCCTCCCCTATATTTTTGCTGGGTAAATACTTGTCTAGCATGTGGTGGACCATACCTTTAAATTCTGACAAAGGCTGCTCAATACCTTTGTGTCTCGTGATGAACGTTTGTAGCTGATTATGAAGACATTCATTAATGACACTTTTATTTCCTTTTCCAAACAAGAAAACTCTACGCTGTTTCTTTCGTTTTTTTGCATTCCACTGACATAGAAGTCACAACGTCATTACGGTCGCTAATGCCTTCTTCTAGATTAACTTCCTCAAAAATATCAGGTCTGTTTGTCGCCAAGATACCTAATATGTTCCCATTTCGAGTTGGTTTTCTAACCAATTGCTCAATGTTGTATGTTGAGAGCGCTTCTAGAATAACTTCGCACAAGTCTTTGCTTCCACCCCATGTGATAAACATGTGATTTTCCCAATCAATGGATGCCAGATTAATGTCTGCAACTATAACTAATACATAATTTGAAACGTTCTGCGTCGTTTGTTCCGGATGCTGGTGGTCTATAAAAACATCCTTATACAATGGTCAATCCCTGTTTGTTTGACAGCTTTATACTGACCATCTGACAGTCCGACCCAGTATAGATCTGAACTGCGTTTAAAGAGCTTTTAATTGCAATGAACACACCACCTCCCATAGCATCAGTCCTATCCTTCCTAAGCATTGTCAGAATTTCACTGCTATTTATGTTTGGTTTCAACCAGCTTTCGGTACCTAATAGAATACTGGCGTTGCTACTATTTATTTCGGAGAGTAGCTCGGGGATCTTGCTACAGACACCTCGCCAAGTTACTAACATGAAATTTAGCACATTTATATCCTTCGGAATGACCTATTTAGGCGAACTAACAATTTTTAAAGTTGGCACACCCACATCAGTGTCATGAACAGGTAATTTTTCAGACCAACAGTTTCTCTCCTGTGGGGAGGAACCTAATCTAAAAAAAAAAAAAAAAAAAAAAAAAAAGCATGCGCAGGTACTGTGCTACCCATGTAGCTGCTTCCTGTGTGTATTGCACCCCTGGTCTATCGAGAGGCGTCCTACAACCTTCCACCCCATAGCGCACGTCGAGGAATCTACAACCATTTTCGTCACAGAGTCGACGTAGCCTCCGGTTTAGATTCTCCACTCGACTCCAAAGCAGAGGACCCCGGTCCACCCGGGGTACGACGCTGCTGGGAATGGAGGCGTTCTCCTGTAATTCAGGCTTCTGGGGAGTCGTTGTGTGGGAAAGATCTGTCCATTATCTGCACATTCGAAATCTCAGAAGCGTCCGTGGTGCCTTCATAGTGCTCTGGATTCAACGCAGATGTCAGTGTGGAGATACTCGGCGTCCGGTCGCAACCATAGAAAGGCCCAGTTCACAAATCCTGTGAAAACCGAAGCCATTTGACGGACAGCCCGTGATATTGATCATGGTATCATCGGAATAATCTGCGAAATCTTGTTTGTTTCGAGTAGTGTCGTTTCAGTTTCCCTACTGGATTCGTGATTTCCTGTCAAACAATTCACGGTTGCTGCAGACAAATCACCGTGTAAAACTGATGTAATAACTAGGGCAACCCAAAGAAGAAGGACTTCCGCTCTAGCCAATTCATATAATTGAGTTACGAGAGAATTTGAGCAGCGTTCTAAGATAGTTTGTAGATGATGTTGTCGGTTAACGCCTAGCAAACACATCAGAAGATCAAAACCAATTGCAAGATGATTTATACAACATACCTGTATGCTGCGAAAAGTGGCAGTTAGAGTCAATGAAATATGTGGGGGCATCCACATGGATACTGAAAATAATCCGTGAGGTTCTGTTTACATGGTGCGTCATAAAAATTTAAACGTGGGACCCTTAGGTCAATTAAAGATACTGCTGACACTACATTTGTCCGGCCTCTTCTGGATTATTGCTGTGAGGTATGGGATCCGTATCAGATACGACTGACGGAAGACATGAAAAAGCTCAAATCATGGGTACTCGTGTTGTACTGTCGTGGAGTAGGCGACAAAATGACATGGATATGAGACACCGAATTGGAGTGAAAAAAGGTGTTTAACGTTGCGGCGGGATCTTTTCACGAAATTTCAGTCACCAACTATCTCTTCTGGATGAGTAAATATTCCGCTAGTGCGCACCTACGCAGGAAGATATAATTATTGTAATAAAGTAAGAAAAATCAGAGTTTAAGTGCTCCATTTTCCTTTGCCCTGTTCGCTAATTAAATGACAGAGGAATAATCTGTAATCCTGTAGTCGTACTGCACAATAAATGTCTTGGATGAACTTCACACATTTTGTATAACCAGTTACGCTGATATGATTATTATTCTTTTTATTTGAACTAAGACCCATTTGTAAATGTATATAAAATCATATTATGGATAAGTAACTCACACGTCATAGAACCAATGCTCCCAAATTTGTAAAATGCTCTAATACATATTAGATGATGATATATGTATTGCTGGAATAGGCCTATAGCTCAAATAAAAAAATTAATATTCGTAGCAGCGCACTGTTTATACAAAATCTATTATGTTCGTGATAGAGAAATATTGTGAAGGTCGTCCGATGGACCATCTGAGGGCAGACAGCTCTACATTTACATCTACATCTACATCTACATCCATACTCCGCAAGCCACCTGACGGTGTGTGGC
Organism: Schistocerca serialis cubense; assembly: GCF_023864345.2. Taxonomy (NCBI): domain Eukaryota; kingdom Metazoa; phylum Arthropoda; class Insecta; order Orthoptera; family Acrididae; genus Schistocerca; species Schistocerca serialis. Next base: position 69,213,764 of record NC_064644.1, read on the forward strand.
GGAGGGTACCTTGAGTACCTCTATCGGTTCTCCCTTCTGTTCCAGTCTCGTATTGTTCGTGGAAAGAAGGATTGTCGGTATGCCTCTGTGTGGGCTCTAACCTCTCTGATTTTATCCTCATCGTCTCTGCGCTAGATATACGAAGGAGGGAGCAATATACTGCTTGACTCCTCGGTGAAGGGTTGTTCTCGAAACTTCAACAAAAGCCCGTACCGAGCTACTGAGCGTCTCTCTTGCAGAGTCTTCCACTGGAGTTTATCTATCATCTTTGGCGATTACTAAATGATCCTGTAACGAAGCGCGCTGCTCTCCGTTGGATCCTCTCTATCTCTTCTGTCAAACCTGTCTGGTACGGATCCCACACTGCTGAGCAGTATTCAAGCAGTGGGCGAACAAGCGTATTGTAACCTACTTCCTTTGTTTTCTGATTGCATTTCCTTAGGATTCTTCCAATGAATTTCAGTCTGGCATCTGCTTTACTGACGATCAACTTTATGTGATCATTCCATTTTAAATCACTCCTAATGCGTGCTCCCAAATAATTTATGGAATTAACTGCTTCCAGTTGCTGACCTGCTATATTGTAGCTAAATGATATGGGATATTTCTTTCTATGTATTCGCAGCACATTACACTTGTCTACATTGAGATTCAACTGTCATTCCCTGCACCATGCGTCAATTCGCTGCAGATCCTCCTGCATTTCAGTACAATTTTCCATTGTTACAACCTCTCGATATACCACAGCATCATCCGCAAAAAGCCTCAGTGAACTTCCGATGTCATCCACAAGGTCATTTATGTATATTGTGAATAGCAACGGTCCTACGAGACTCCCCTGCGGCACACCTGAAATCACTCTTACTTCGGAAGACTTCTCTCCACTGAGAATGACATGCTGCGTTCTGTTATCTAGGAACTCTTCAATCCAATCACACAATTGATCTGATAGTCCATATGCTCTTACTTTGTTATTTAAAGGACTATGGGGAACTGTATCGAACGCCTTGCGGAAGTCAGTTAATTGTGAATTGCAGAATAGTCGTGTAGGTCTGGGCGTAGAGGCGGGTTACCCGGCCCGTGTCATACGATCATTTCATTAACACCAAAATCATTTTAGATGAGCAGCATTGCTGTATGAATAAACACCAGAAACGTACACAGATATACTACATAAACTAGGAGAAGTTCACAAAGTTCACAGGTTGCATTAATTAACATTAATATTTGTATAATAAGTGCACCTCCGTTTATTTTCTGGTCTGCTTCCCTTCTCCTGCAGTTTTAGCAGGCCATCCTTTCACGAGAAGCAGCCGAAAAAGAAACGCAGATCTACAGAAAGAGGATCATATTAAGAGCAGAAAGGCAATTGGAACCTGAAACAGGTTTATTGTCCTGGTAGACGGAAGAGATGATATAGAAAAGTTACTGTCCAGTGTCAAGATTGAAGTCAAACACGCCACAGATAAGGTGATGAACCCATTGGAGAGAAGAAGTAACAGGACATGGTTGAATGGTAGCTGTAGAGACGCAGTGGACAAGAGAAATACAGATAAAGTGTTATTCCTGACAAAAGAACAAGATGAAAGAACAAGGACAGGATACATGAAAGCAGCAAGATAATCAAGAACGGTCCTTCAAAAAGAAAAGCGAGAGTATATAATCAGCAAGATAACAGTGGCAGAAATGGATCGAACAGTAGATAATACAATATGTTTCTACAGGACAGGCAGGTTCATCAAGAAATGATATAGCGCAATGATAAATGTGGCTAAATGCGAAGCAGGACAGATGTTAAGAGATGAAGTGAAAGCTGTGCATGAATGGAAAAACTATTTCGAAAATCTCCTGAATTTTGATGACATCAACGACGGCGTTGCGACAGCAGCATCGGAAGAAGAAGAAGAGTTATAAAGACAAGCTAGGGTGGCAGTACCAGCAGCACCGAATGAAATACCGAACATAAAACGGATAGAAGTCACAAAAATGTTGAATAAAGGAAAGGTGCCCGGCATAGACGGAATATCTGCATAGTTGCTGAAAGTGGGAACAGATATTCTACAAGAGAGAGTATATAACCTAAAATGTCAAAGTTCGAGGACAGAACGGCTACCGGGCAGACTGGAAGCGGTCTTTTATCTGCCCAATATTTAAGAAAGGAGAGCGAATGCGATGCACCGACTGTAGACCAATTACCGTACTATGACCAGCGAGTAAAATCGTAAGCATGTGGTTATTGAAACGGCTAACACCGTACGACGAAAAGAAAATTGAGTACCAACAAGCTGGGTTTTGAGAATGAAAGTCGACGGTAGACGAGCTACATTTAATCAGGAAATTCTTATTTAGAAGCTTGGAATTTCGCGGAGATGTTCACTTTCTTTTAGTGGACTTACAAAAAGTTTATGATAGTGTAAACACGCAGGCAGTGTCACAGGAACTGGAAATTGCGGGTTTCCCAGAAAACTAATACAATTAACACAACCAAGTGTATGGAAAGACGCCGGAGAAGTTCAAGTTGAGGACTTCTGCTTAATCCTATTCTGGAAGGAGCATTGAGAAAGGTAAGAAGCCTGAAGACGGAATTCAACTGGGCTGAGGGCTCAATACCCAGCACTATGCGGATGATATAGTATTAGAAGAAAAGAACGAGAAGCATCTGTTATAGATGGCAAAAATGTTAGTGGAAGAGGCAATGAGAGTAGGTTTGAAGATAAAGTCGGTTGAGAGCAAATACTTCGTGACACGTGACGCCTTTACATCGCTCCCGTTTGGAGCCTGTGTATCGGGAATACGACTCATGTGTGCACCGTGAGAGATGGTCTGAAGTGGGTTCAGTCGAGAACGTAGTTCTAATTTTCAGCCACCAAAGTACAGTAGCGGACAGAGACAATCAAGACACACGTTAAAAGAATTTTATTGTGAATAGTTCAGTGTATTTCTTGAAGTTTTTTCTGTTTCTTTATGTTTGTACAAAATGGTTCAAATGGCTCTGAGCACTATGGGACTTAACACTATGGTCACCAGTCCCTTAGAACTTAGAACTAATTAAACCAAACCAATCTAAGGACATCACGCAACACCCCTTCATCACGAGGCAGAGAAAATCCCTGACCCCGCCGGGAATCGGTCCCGGAAACCCGGGCGCGGGGTGCGAGAACGCTACCGCACGACCACGAGCTGCGGACTATGAATGTACAGTTTTGTATATGTATTAAGTTGTGTAAATGATGCATGAATGTGGCCTAAAATAAATATGTAGATCATTGTTATTCCGATAAATGCTGTACAAACTAGCGTGATAAATTTTTAATACAGTGTTAATGCAGACGACGAGGAATTTTGTATCATAATATGTTAAGTAAGTTTGTGGTAAAACGGAAGTTAATTCGAGTGCTAATGAAAATGGTGAATAAAGTAAAGTATAAATAAAATATCAGAATGATAAATATTTATTTCGGAAGACGGTACATTTCGAAAGTGCATTATTTGTTGATTGGTTAGTCATGAAAAGCGCGGACTAACGCGGGAGAATAATGTCTTTCTATTGGGCTTAAAAATACTGACCATTCAGAACGGAGTATTCTTCGCAAGTCTTTTCCCTCGGAAATATGGAATGCTTACAGTAGTCAAAAGTAGTCGGAGCCCAGCCTTTCAATGGTTCGGTCGTGTGTAGTACGAGCTCCGAAGGAAGTTACAGTTTGCCGGTTTTAGTTGTGCTACATGCCTCAAAAGTGCTTTAATGTGAAGGTATATATATTCCGTTGCGTTTTTTAGAAAGAACGGATTTTTTAAGGTAATTTTGTGTATGACGAAAGACAGTAATTCCGCGTGGCATATTGAGCAGATCGGTGACCAAAAACTTGATCGGATTAGACATCGATAAACTTCCTAGTGTGAGGAGCATTTTCATTTAAGAACACTCTGCGCTTTGTAACTGTTCAGATTTCGGGAAATGTGTAACCATAAACTTGCTAACGTGAATGAAACGGTTTGTACTGTGTTAGGATCAGCACGGGTTTGGCAGTGAACTTGTAATTCTCAGCTTCAGGATAAACCAGCAATTTCCAGTATTTCCACCTTTCATTCAAAATTAAGACCTTTTCCCTATTTTTTGAATAGCTGCATGCAGCCTGCTGCGAGTCGCGGTACGGTAGGTTTGTGCTCGGCTTTCCTACCGGCGATTTGCTGCGACAGGTAGGTGTTGGTTTAATCCCAGAAAGGTACCGCGCCGCTGTACATGGTGGCTCTGAGCACTGTGGGACTTAACTGCTGTGGTCATCAGCCCCCTAGAACTTAGAACTACTTAAACCTAACTAACCTAAGGACATCACACACATCCATGCCCGAGGCAGGATTCGAACCTGCGACCGTAGCAGTCGTGCAGTTCCGGACTGAGCGCCTGAACCGCCAGACCACCGCGGCCGGCGTACATGGTGCATCGGCCGGGAAAACAGTTAATAAGCCGTAGTACATTGAATCCGTAGTTAAGGCAAATTTACTGAAAGACCGTAAAGTGAACGATAACGAAAAATTTTGTTAGTCGTTACACGCGGAATTTGGAACGGAACACGTTTCGAGTCGCCGGAGGGATATACAAGAAAGAAGATGCTAAGCCGGCACAATAACAACAGGAGCGCATCGAAGTAGCAGACGGCGTCTTAGCGGTGTCAACAAGCAGCAGTACGGCGGGGTAGCGATGCCAACTTACACGACAAGTGGGGTACCTGAAACTGGTACGGCAGACGAAGGAGGTCGGACTCGCAGTTTCTGCACGCCGAGGCTGCAGCATTCAATGAAAGATAAGCTAAGTTGGTTACATTTGTTGTGTGTGTGTGCAGGAAAACTGAGTAACATGTAAACTAATAACGATTTTGTAAATACGAACGAAGTGGAAGGACTCTCATTCAATGTAAGTGCTTCACAAACTAGCACGCCTAGACGGAGAGAAGGAATAGATGTTCTACATATACATCTACATCTATACTCCGCAAGCCTCCTGACGGTGTGTGGCGGAGGGTACCTTGAGTACCTCTATCGGTTCTCCCTTCTATTCCAGTCTCGTATTGTTCGTTGAAAAAAAGGATTGCCTCTGTGTCGGCTCTAATCCCTCTGATTTTATACTCATGGTCTCTTCGCGAGATATACATAGGAGGGAGCAATATACTGCTTGACTCCTCGGTGAAGGTATGTTCTCGAAACTTCAACAAATGCCCGTACCGACGAGCTACTAAGCGTCTCTCCTGCAGAGTCTTCCACTGGAGTTTATCTATCATCTCCGTAACGCTTTCGCGATTACTAAATGATCCTGTAACGAAGCGAAGGTAAAAGAAGTTTTTGAGGATATTTCTTTGTTATTTACGGACAGTGGAGTAGAATCTGCTTCAAGTATGTCAGTTAATGTAACTAGTGAGATTAGTGTAAATACTGAAAGTGACATTAGGCATGAAATCGGTAACAACCAATTGCGTGATGACAGTGTGGGGAGTGTTACTGAAATAATTGTGTCAAATGTTGATACCAAATTTGATACAGTACCGGTGGAAACAAGTAAACAGGGAACAAAAAAAAATGGTTCAAATCATTCTGAACACTATGGGACTTAACATCTGTGGTCATCAGTCCCCTAGAACTTAGAACTACTTAAACCTAACCAACCTAAGGACATCACACACATCCATGCCCGAGGCAGGATTCGAACCTGCGACCCTAGCGGTCACGCGGTTCCGGACTGAAGCGCCTAGAACCGCACGGCCACATCGGCCGGCAAACAGGGAACAGTAATGCAGTAAATAGAACCTGGAAGAACGCAAGAAATGTTTGCAGCATTAATGGGTTCTGTAAGAGATGGACATACTAATTTATCTGAAACAATTGGTCAGAAAATTGAAAAGAAAATTAGTGATTTTAATGAGAAACTTGAAAATCAAACTATTGATTTTGATGAGAAACTAGAAAAGCAGACTTCGGTTTTAAAAGAAATGTGGAAAAATGATTTAAAGTTGTTAGAAAGTAAAGTGGATGGCAAAATTTTTCAAGTTAAGTATAACAATCCATTATAATAGTAAAAAGTGAATTGACCGACGCACTGAAAAATGTTGCCGTTGGAAACAAAGAGAGGTAGATTTAGTAAAAGAAAGAGTGCAGAAAGTAGAGGTCAAAATAGAGGCGGTAGGGTCCATATGTGTAAATGGTAACACGTTGTTAGAACGTAAAATCAGTTCTAAATATTCCAAATGTATGAACGAAGGAAAAACTGTGTCTGACCGAGTGGCTGTGTCTAAAGAAAATGTTATTCATCTAACTGATCAGGTAGAAGAGGTTGAAAATAAGTTGCATGAGCACAGAAGTAGATTATGCCAAGTTCAGACTAACCCCAGACATGGAACTGATAGTAGTGGGTGTAGCTTTCTAGCAGAATCGCCTGATATATCATATGTCGCTAACAGGCAGTTTTTATGTTTTGATCCAACAGGAAATGTACTTCCAAAAGAATTTTGGAATGACTCTGCAATTGTTCTACGTAGCTTTGTGGTCAGATAGACAAAAACAGGGTTTGTTACGTCTAAATGTTTGGAAGGGGCAAGAATTTGGAGGATTATTGCTACTGAACAGTACTTTATTATACACAAATGTAAAGAGGCATTTTTTAAAGAATATTGGGGCAAGTAAACACAAATGTAGTTGCTAAATAGCTTCTGGGTTGGGGAAAAGTTTAATCCCTGAAAGAAAAGTGTAAGGAAATTTGCGTTAAAATGCATGACCAATTTGTCATATTTAAACAATAAAATCAAGCCAGAACAAATTGTTATGGGTCTGGAGCGTAAACTGCCCATGAGCTGTCGAAACAAAATTATTTGTAGGTCCGAGGGATACGTTCTTAAATTCATAAGTTATTTGGAGAGAGTTAAGAAGTTGTTGCATGAGGAGGAGCATGCGAATCGTAATGGTAGATCAGCGAATGATGCAGAACCGCGGCAGAATGTAAACGTTAACAGATTTGGCGTGTACCAGGAGGTGGCGGTATCCAGCAAATGATAGGTGAAATAATGGGGAGAAGGTGCACAATTGTCGATCGTATTCTCCGGTACGAGAAGATGATGTGTCAAGGCGACAGCAAATGGGGTTAAACGTGATAAATGGTACAGAATCACAGAATCCATTAAACTAAATGCCGTCTGTGAAAGTATTAGCGTTTACAAGACAGGAAGTAGTAGTTTGAACCCGCTAGCAAAACCCTTTGTACATACTGGAACTAAACAAATGGTTCAGATGGCTCTGAGCACTATGCGACTTAACTTCTGAGATCATCAGTCGCCTAGAACTTAGAACTAATTAAACCTAACTAACCTAAGGACATCACACACATCCATACCCGAGGCATGACTCGAACCTGCGACATAGAGGTCGCTCGGCTCCAGACTGTAGCGCCTAAAACCGCACGGCCACTTCGGCTGGCTAGAACTAAACAGACAGGGATTATAAGTGAGGAGCAGAGGAAGGTAGTAACAACAGACGGAACGAGCAACATAAAAATCGGTACATTTAACAGAGGTTTTGGGGATTTTTTTGGACACACATAAACAAAAAAACAATTGCAGACGACATGGTTGATGAATTACCGGAATATGTGACATAATCTGATTTCCAGGAAGTCTTTAGCAACCAAGCTGAAGTCGAGTCATGTTCTGGGGAAGGAGAAAGTACAGAAGTTGCAGTATTACAGGAGATTAGTGATGTCAGTGTACAAGAAATTCTAGAGTCTATAAATGATGACGTATGTTACGTTCTATGGAAGAGGCAGGAAAATGGTGACCAAAATGTGGGTGAGCCAACTAATTGTGGAAAAAAGGAGGAGAGAGAGAGGAAAGGGAGAATGGCGAAACAGCCGGAAAAAAATTTTTTGCTCTCTTTTGTGGACAGAATAGTTAGTAATAGTAGTGGTAGTAGAGGGGTTTTTGGGCGCACGACAGCAAGGTCTTCAGCGCCCAGAATAGTTAGTAGGTGAGAGAAAAGTGTTGTGGGTAATTCTGCAAATATCTATGTAATTTCTGGAAACAAGGAAGGTTTCGATAGAAGGGAGGTTGTGAATGATTTGTTGGAGGAGGGTTCTGATACTATCAATGAAAGGAAGTTGGTGAGTCAGACAGCAATTAGTCTGCAAGTGTGTAACAAAAAAGTACAATGATTAGCAGATGGTGGCAGTGATTTATGTGCTGTGAGTAAAAGTTGGCTCGAATCGTTGCTAATAGAAATGAACTTGTAATAATGCCAGTAATGGGGGTGCAGACAATTGTAGCTACAGGAGAAGTTAGGAAACCTATGACGCCCACAGTTCTAGACGCTTCAGTCCAGAACCACACAGCTGCTACAGTCGCCGGTTCGAATCCTGCCTCGGGCATGGATTTGTGTCATGTCCTTAGGTAGGTTAGGTTTAAGTAGCTCTAAGTTTAGGGGACTGATGAACACAGCTCTTAAGTCCCATAGTGCTTAGAGCCATTGAACCGTTTTAGAAAACCTATTAAACATTATGTTCTGTTGCCAGTAAAAATAATTGGTATGCAAGTACCCCATAACTTCCTTATAATTCCTGATATATGTATAAATATGCTAATGGGCGTATATTTCTTTAAACAATTAAAAGGGAGATTTAATTTTGATGAAAATATAGTAACTTTTGAAATAAATGGGTAAGATGTAGTGATAACATTTTTTTGGGAGAATAATTTGACCAAAGAAGAAGTAGCCAGAATACCAAATAGATATTGTAGAAGGATGGAGGATTTAGAGGGCTACAATTAGTATGGGGCTGATGTGGGGTTGGAGATTGAGGAGATGAAACAATTGGGCTTAAGAAATGTTATCAGCTTGAAAAGATAAATTAGTCAAGTGTTAGATATCAGCTAAACTTGGAGGCTTTAGAGATCATTGCTAAATATGCAGTGCTAGGTGTTTGACGAACACCAGGTGCTCGAGTTACTGACAGTGCTACTTCAGTTTCTTTTCGTATTGTTAATCTTCCTCTTCTGTCATTATGAGCCGAAACTGTCATCTTTAATTCTCTTCTCTATCCATGAAGGTAAAGTGTTTGAGAGCTTCAGACGGATTTATAGTGTCTTATGAGGAATTAAGTTTTATGGTTGGAGAAATAGGGGTCAAATTGTAATGGAATGAAGCTACAACATAATTATGTTAATATAGGGAAATGAAAGCAACTGGATGAGACAAGTGCAGATAATAAAGGAAATTTTCATGATGAACCCTAAAGTGTACTGGTAAGGAAAAGACGTGTTGTAATGAAGAAAGATGATATACAGTAGCCACATAGGTAATGCAACTCTGACAAATGTGACGAAAAATATACTTGGATAAAGCTGAAAAACATTTATTATGAAAGGAATATGAACTCCACCACTCCTGGAACCAAGACCAGTGCCTCATCTCCCAAGCGATGAGGAAGGAGAAGGGGGTGGGGGAGTAACACCTCATAAAAAAATCTGTGTTCATCTGGCTCTGGATGATAGTACACTGTGAAAACCCCTGTCTGGGATTACAGGTGAAGCCTGGTAAACAGTCTCAAAGGTGGAAGAGGAATCAAAACTCCCAATGGCAGAGTGATAGGAGGAACCTAATGGAGAAAATCACCAAAAATCATCATTTCGAACCAACAATCCGATCTTACTTTGGAATTTATTTCCTACCATGTACAATGTACAATTTCCATTGCAGAATGAAAAGTCTGCCAGAAGAAAACACTACCCAAGTTGATAACTCGGAAAAGGATTACACCTTTGCTTTATGCAATGCATCAGGACTTAGAGTTCTGGGGAGTCCCAACATCTGCATTGAGGATGGAGCATCCTTGGTTTCTTTCCATACTCAAGTTTGAAAAAAAAAGTCTTTGCAGGCACCCTGAAAGTAATCTCATTACTAAAAATTGGTGAACAAAAAGAACTTGAAATTCTTAGATAAGCATGAAATAAAAATTTTAGCAGTTCAAGAAACAAGAGTTTTGGATGAAAATGTTACAGAAACAAAAACCACAGAATTATTAAAAGTAAACCAGGAATAAATATCATGAATAGCTTGACAATACATGGTACTGCTTTCTGTGTTCATAAGAATTTACATCATTTAAGTCCACTACAGAAAGACTATCTCTTCTCATAGTTAAATGCAAAAATAAACAGTATAGCATTGTTAATTGTCATGCACCAGTTAATGACGACAATAAGAAAAATCCAAGTAAAGTAACGGCATTCTGGGAACTTTTAGGAGAAGAAATATCAAAAATTCCAAAATCAAATGTTGTTACACAGTTGGGGGATTTTAATGTACAAATAGGAAGGGAAAAATCGTTCCAAAAATTAGTTGGATATTATCCGGCCAATGAAAGAACAATCAAAAATGGCACAAGACTAATCAGTCTTTGTAGAACATTTCAGTTTAAGATAATATTAAACTTCTTCAAGAAATTACCAACAAAGGCAAAAACATGGATCTCTCCGAATGCAATGTTAGGGGAGTTCCAGTTAGATCACGTGGATATTTTTTACAGCAGTTTTAAAGAAATAATAAATCTAAAAGTAGCAAGATATAGGGAATTTGATTTTGATCATTAATTGACTAAAACTGAATATTCTCCCCAATAAAAACCAAAAGAGACAGCAAAAATTAAATAAATATAATGCAGACAGTCTCAACATCACCAAAGAGGTAATAAAACATTTTCAGGATGAAATTAAAGTAACTAAATCAGGAAAATGGGAAGAATTATCGAAATAAATCAACATGACAGCGAAAACTGTATTTGGAACAACAAAAATGAAGAAGAAAGTCTGGTGGAATGAAATCTGTGAAGAAGCAGTTACAGAAAGAACAAAACAGAGTAAGAAATGTAAATGTTCTCCGAATCCTGAACTCCTTGATGAATTTAGAGTGCAAAGGAAAGAAAGGGCAAGAATAATAAAGAGTGCTAAAAGATCTTTTGAGAGATAACAACTTCTTGACATAAAAAACAACTTTGTAAAAAATAACTTCCAGAATTTCTATCAAATGTTTAAAAGTCATCTAAAGGGCTACCAAGCTCCAAGTATTTGCTTCACAGGTGTGAATAGTTAAGTACGCCTAAGCAACAGCCACAATTGTGAAATACTAAGAATGTACTTTGAAAAAATATTGAACTGTGAAGCAGCAAACTGTAAGCTAGAATATCCAGATCTCCATGAAAATACAGAAGCAGATCCACCACCTACAGCTGAAGTAATAAGTATCATGAAAAACAACAGAGCCAGTGGAGAAGACTCTATTACAGCTGAACTTATTAAACGCTCATGTTTGAAGAAATATGGGAAACTGAAAAGATACCAGAAGACTGGAAAGTGGCTCTCATCCATCCCTTGCACAAGATATGTGATCAGCAAAATGTATATAACTACACAGTTATATCTTTGTTGCCAGTGGGTTATAAAATATTTTCAACGATACTACTAAAAAAGGTAGAAGCAACACTTGATAGCCATTTGGAAGAATATCAGAGTGGATTTAGAAAGGACAGATCTAGCTCACAACAGATTTTCAACCTAACGCCCATAATTCGTCACAGACTTACAAATTCCAAAGATAATGTTGTAACATTTCTAGATTTTAAAAAGGCATTTGAGTCGGTTGATAGGGAAACCCTAGATAAAGTGATCAGAGAATTTGGCATCAAATCTAAATTATCAAACCGTGTTCGTGAAATGCTCACAGACACCAAATAAAAAGTAATGTTTTGGGTGAAATATCGTAGGCATTCAACATAAAAACAGGTGTATGGCAAGTCCTATCTCCACTCCTCTTTAAGTGCGTGCCAGAGAAAGTAGTAAAAGAATGGAAACAAACACTAAAAGAACAGAAGCTGTCAACAATCAGACTGGGAACTAAAAACAAAGGTATTGAAATACACTGTTAGCATTTGTGAATGATTTTGGCAGTCTTTCTGAAAACCTAACAAGTGCTGAAATACAAATCAATCTCTTAGGAGAAATAAACAACAAAGCAGGTTTAAGAATATCTGTAGAAAAAAAATTATGACAAATATTTAAAAAATGCTCCAGAATCCTTAGCAACAGATATTGACTATATAAAGAGGGTAAACAAATTTAAACATTTGGGAGAAATTGTCCAAGAAAAGGTTTAGAAAAATTCGCTGTAGAAGAAAGAGTACATAAAATGGAGAGAGATTATGGAATAACTAAGAATGTCTCCAACAAAAGGTGTCTGTCTAAAAATTTGCAGATACACCACTACAAAAATACAAATTACACAAAAGAATGAAAAAATCATTCGAAAAATACTAGGGCCACCAAAAAATACAGAGGTATGGAAATTAAACAGCAATGAATACGTTTTTTTCTCAAGATAGAAAACATAATTGAAACACTACAAAAGAGGCGACTGTTATTTTTAGGACACTTACACAGAATGAACAGCAACAGGTAAACCAAACAGATTTTAAAATACCTTTGGACAAGGATTCAGCAATACCCTGGATTTAAGACGTTAGGAAAGAATTGGAAAGAACCAATGTAAGTAAAAATGATGCACCAGAAAGACAGATGTTCTAGAGGAAAGTGTAAAAATGGAAGGATTTCAAGGCAACAGGGGGAAGAAGAGAGGGTCAAAATGGTCCAAGGAGAGAAAAAGGACACAGTGAATAGATGAAAGAATACTGGAAGAAGAAAAAACAACAACAAAGAAGGAAGCACTCAAATTAGTGTGTGGTTCTTAGATGACCCAAACGAAGAAAGCAGAAGAAGAAAGTAATGTGAATGAATGTGGACATTGTAGTAAATTGTAAGATGGAAAGAACTATGGCCCTTACATGAAGTCATTAAATATCACCTAACTCATGTCGAGCGAACAGTAGGGCTGAAAAAAAAATGACTCACAAGGCACATGCATCTTGTAAAGGGTATAGCATGGATGTATTGGAATAATTAATGTCGGGTGATGGTTTTAAATTAATTCACATGACATGAAAACTTTGTGGAAACGAGTCGATTTACTGGACGCTAGTTTACCCCAGGGAAGCAACAATTGGCAGCATAGGGCAGCTCAAGCTCTGAGAAAGCGGTAATGCGGCGCGGCCTTCTGCCGCCTTACGATGAGTGACAGTGAGTGGGTGGTTGACCCCAACTCCATGCTGGTGTACCGGGAAACAGACGGAGAACTTGCACGCCTGTTGATAAATGTCCATCATTCCGTTTTCTGTGAAACATACAACAAAGCTGCGCAAAGCCGTGGTGGAGCGGTCAACAGAGGTCAAAATATGCGTGTTCGTGACTATAGCAACTTCATACTGAATTCACGGTCCGCAGAGCCTAAAGTAAATCAGATGAAGAGGGACAGCTTGAAATACACCAGCCTCCGATGGAAACGTAGGACCAAGGAATTTGAAGTACTCTCCTGGGAGTCAGAATTCTGGAAAACTTGGTGTTTGTGCAGACGCTAACCTTGATGGGTGGCCTGGGGGGAGCTAAATAGAAGAAGTTGAGAGGAAGGGGAACTTTGTGGGAATTTGTTCACTTCCCAGAGCAGGCATTGGTTGGCACTGGGAAGTGATGCATAATTAACGTGACTTGCGCTGCAATTGGCGTAGATGATTTTGCTGGAGGGGAAACCGAGGTGAAGAGTGGACTGGCAGAAGTCTCAGTAGAGGTCTTCCGTTCCCAGCTTGTCTAGAGTGCAGACGGTGCATTCTTTACCCAGCTTGCCTGAGAAAGAGTGAGCATCTCTGCAGTTTTGGACTTAGCAAATGGAACGATTGAGCTTGGGTATAGAAAGTTTTGGTTCAGCTTTGTACTGAGCAAGATAGCTAGGAGTGAATAAACGAGTGCATCCTTGCAGCACCACGAGGTTGGCTGATGTCCACACAACGACGCCACTCCGCCACGCTGTATTCGGTAATATGGCGCCCGCTACGGCCACTAATTAATTTGTTGGATCACATCAGCAAAGTTTCCACGAGGGTTTGATGGGCCGTGTACTGTAGAATTCTTCTCGCACTTCGCATTACGCCTGGGTCAGTCGATAGGAATTACTTTTGAGTTATCGAGCTTCACTCCACGCAAACGCAATTTATTACCACTGCCTGGTAGGAGAGTCATGTAATGTGATGATTGAAGGTCGTGAGTTAAAATAAATTTGTGATAAACGACTGCATCTGTTTTCAATCAAGTAGTTGAAATCCAAAGTCACTTTCTTAATTAATTTTATGTTCAACATTTGCATCTGGTGTTCAATAGCTGCACATAACATCAATGTGCACCCCCTTTTAATTAAAAGTGATCAATTCTGAATCAATTAATGTCAACACTGCCACTGCAGTTCAATCAGGAGTCACAGGGCCTTATTACTTTCTTTGCGTTATCCGATATTGCGGCAGTTTTGCACACTCTGTTGATCTGTTAGTCAATTACCAGGGGTGAACACACGCCAAAACCAGATATGTGACAGGTGGGTTGTTACAAAATTATTATTGTATTATTATTATTATTATTGTAAATAAATTTTTTTAGTTCTGTTCATTAGTGGTAGAAAAATATGGAGAAGAAATGATGCAAAGAGACACTGCATAAAAGTGGTAACTTTCTGTTATAAAATGTTTCTAAATAATTGCTTTGTGTGAAATGTGTTTTTCCCAATCAAATTTTCTCCAGTTGAGTTAAAGGAAACAAAGTGTTTAAGATTTGCCTTGAATAGCAACCAGTTAAAAAAAACTTATTAGGTCTTGATAATTAAACAAAGCAATACTCTGTTAATTCACTTCCATTTGAAATCAAGTTAAATGAAATGTAAAATTTGTAAGTAATTTCTTGCAATAATAAATAATAGTGTATTATGATGTATGTAAAGAAAGTATTCTTGGACAGAAATAAGGTTTCAGGGACAAAGTTGCATGAGAACCATAGAAGGACAGAGGTGGGGAGAATGGAGAAATGTTATGGATGCTACAGTGCAAAGGTGCCGTAGTCAAAAACCTGGGGAATGTGAGTGACAAATATTGTGATGTGCTTGTGCTAAGGTAGATAAAATATCGTTATTAAATGTAAGGACACAAATCGCAGTGCCTTTAAATAAAAAAGCGAAAAAAAGGTAACTTCAAAAGACTTTCACGAAAAAGTTATTAAAATCCTCTAAATATCTTTTGAAAATTTTTATCAGTTTGTCAAGTAAGAAATTATTTTCCATAAATAAATTAAAAAGTTAGGTTATATTAGTCGTAGACTGCAAAGTCTGGAGTAAGGAATTTGTAATTTTGGTTTATAAGAATGAGAGTTTTAGAAAGATTTAAAATTTGAAGCCAGGATCGATAATTTTGTATAATTCTCAAATTTTTGGAAAAAACTTCATTAACTTCGCTTCTGTCTGGGGCCTGTGTATCAGGAGAATGAATCATGCATGCACAGTGACAGAAGGTCTGACACAGGTTCAGTCGAGTACATAGTTCTAATTTTCAGCCAACAGAGTACAGTAGCGGAGAGAGACTGTCAAGAAACACTCAAGAGAATGTTTTTGTGAATTGTTCAGTTTATTTACTGAAGGTTTTTCTGTTTCTTCATGTTTGTACAGTTTTGTGTATGTTTTTGGTCATGTGAATGATACGTGAATGTGGTCTAAAGTGAAGATCATTGTTATACTGACAAACGCTGTAGGACCTAGCGTGAGAAATTTTTAAGACAGTGTGAATTCAGACGACGGGGAATTTTGTATCATAATATGTAAATAAGTTTATGGTAAAGGGAAAGTTAATTCGAGTGCTATTTAAAATAGCTAATAACGTAATGTATAAATAATATATATGAATGTTAAATATTTATTTCGGGAAAAAGTACAGTACGAACGCCTGTTATTTGTTGATTGGTTATAAAATAGTTCATATGTCTTAGTGCAGCATTCAGTGAAAGGAACGAGATAGACCAGGAAATAACGGCAAGAATCCAGGCAGGAAACAGGTCAAGGTTTGCTCGCGCTTTTATGAGACAGGTTTTTGGAGTAGTGAAGGACTGAGATGAGTGGAGAAAAAGGAAAACCCGTGAATTACAAGAACTGTACAAATGGCAGGACATCATGTCTGTGATTAAAGAAAGGAGACAGAACTGGTATAGGCACGGAATGAGTCGAGAAGGGCACATCACCAAGCAGTTGGTGTAAGAAGACATCAGACGTAACATCCAGAGTCGAAGACCACGGCTGAGATGACTCGTTGTGATCAGATGGGATACGAATACGTGGACCGATGATGAAGTGGTGGCCGATTGGCTAGGCCAAAGACAAACTGCGGTTTTCACGGCCAACCTAGAAGGTAAGTAAGTTCGCCTCATGAGTGACGGATGACGACAGTAATTAAAGTCAAATACTAAACGTAAGAAGTACACAACAACTGACCATCGGGCTTGGTATTACGCACTCTAAGACATGCCCAATTTGATGGCTCGTTACAGACTCAGAAATGACACATACGTTTTCAAATTTACTGCTTGCCTGTATGCGACTCCCATTTACAGGTGTTTCCGTAAGAGAGTGAAAAACTTTTACAGGACATAGAGTGAGCTCCACTGAACAATTTAGGATAGTGAACCCGGGGTCCGGGAAGCCATCTTAAGGAGGTAATAGCAATAATGTCATATTATTGTGTACTTTTTTATTTACATTAGTTACAGTTAACTGCAAATGCCACCATTGATACAATGAACGTACCATTTGGAATTTATAGTACAAAATGTGCTGAAACCAACAGTCATCAACCACAATTCAAGCAGGACATCGACGAACAATATTCTGACGCACCCTGACATGTATCCCTGGTGTCTTTCGAAAAACATCACAGGCAGCTGCAATTCTGGCAACTAACTCCATCTTTGGATCCACTGGGGTGTCTGACATAAGTGACTTTAGATATCCTCATAGAAAATAATTATGGGAATTCAGTCAGGTGACCTGGCACGCCATGGATTAGGACCTCCTTTTCCAGTCCAGTGACTGGAAAATGCAGCACCTGGATGCTTTTTGACATCCACAACGACGTGAGGTGGTGCGTCGTTACGTTGTATCCATATCCCCTCAGGAACAGCCAAGGATACGTTCTCCAACAACTCAGGTAGAACTCTGTGCTCCAACATAGGTACAGGTGGCCATTTAGACGGCCAGGTAGAAGGCATGCCCCAGTGACATTGCCGGCCAGATATTCACGTACTTGGTGGTGCGATTCTCTACAGCCTGAGGGTTTAGAGGCCTCGTCAGGAAACAGCAAAATCGGGAGGAAATCTGGTCGATCAGTCGATTTTCGGAGCAACCACTGGCACAGTGCGGCCCTTGCTGAAGAGTCAGTCACAAGCAGTGCATGCATTCGTTGTGGGTGATAAGGGTGTGACTGTTTTTCGTGGAGTACTCGCCACACGCTAGTATGTGCAGCGCCCATTTCACGCCCAATACGAGTGCCTGTAGTGGCGTCCGCTGCAACAAATTCCAGCACCTCCTCTTCCAAACCGGGTGTGTGAATGGTCCTGATGTTGCCAGGTCCCTCGTTGGTGCTTTCCAATGAGCCAGTGTCCCGCATTCGTCGATCAAGAGAAATAAACACTCGTCGTGACGGATGATGCCTCTTAGGAAATCGTTCCCTGTATAGCCTTTCAGCGGCTAGAGCGTGGCAGAGTACTTCCTCATACACAAGGTGCAAGTCACTGAGTTCTGCGAAGCTGTAACGGTACTGCTCCACCGTGTTGTACCATAAGTCTCAGAACAGCACTCAGTAATAAATGGGTCTATCGTTGATTCATAGCACGTTCTGTCATGGGACAATACAACAGAGCCACCTTATGGACTATAGTTCAATTCTTTTATCTTGGCGGCTCGCGCATGCCCGCCCAGACGCGGGAGATTGCGGCGTTGCTAGTTGCACAACTCTTTCGCTGCTACAGAGACTTGCTCCCCGCATTCAGCACTGTGCGCGATTTTGTCATCACTGCACTGCTCGCCTGTGCAGACACAGGTGTTCCGACTGCTTTGACACACTTATCATTCGATTTCACAAAAACTATTTGGCCCAAAAATTTGATTTTTGCAGATCTTCTTGACTGGTACCTTCCCCCCATAAATGACTTAATTTTGTTTCGATGTTCAACGCAGTTATTGTGCAGCATTAAATGTAGTAAACCATTGCACGAAATTTTGAAGAGTTTGCAAAGGTAAAAGTCCACAGCATATACTTTCCGTATCATCGATTTTAGTTGCCACTAGAAATTTCAAAAAATACCGCAGCTCGTCATTCAATTGTATTCCTGGAGGACTTTAATCAATCAAGCAAAATACCGACAAACACTGTTGGTATGACTATGAATTACTCACGTTTCGTCGAAGTACAATAGGAAATAAACAATTACCACTGTTCTTTATTGTGACAAAACGGTTAGTGAGAATGAATTTCCTTGCTATCGCCTGAATTAGGAGGCTTATTGCTTGTTTGGTTTAATTAATTAATAGAATATGAAGCAATTGGTATAAATAAAGCTTTTTCCAAACTTTCTTATATAGAAAGTCTGCTATGAAGACATTGCTTTTGTTCAATTGCTTTAGTTATAACTGAACATCTCTAAAACTGAAGACACTCGTCCGTGCTCTTCACTGCAGTCGAGCTCTGGCAACGTTGTTCTCTGTTCATTGGCTGACTGTGTTTTGTGACGTCAGATGCACAGAACGAACCTAAACTCGGCCGCCGTCGTAAATGACGCGCACTTTAGTAAAGTAAACAAAACCTGCATCATGACTTCCTAGTAAGTAGGCTCGTTGACCTCGTTTTCTTGCAGGAAATAAATAATGTACATATGAATAAACAGCACAGTATGTGTGAACCTGAACGCATGTTAGTTGCAAATACGCTGGAAGACAGAAATGCTAGACAAAGTGGTAAACCCTTTACGTCCATATCTAATAAAAATGCCTTCTCCAACCCCAGGTTCCATATCTCAATTTCTTTAGTACAGCATTCCCTATGTCCTGTTACGTTTTTTCACTCTCTAACAGAAACACCTGAGTAGAAGCGCGTGTTACAGGACTTACATAATGGTGAAATAAAAAACTATTACATTTGATATAGCAACAAAAAAGACAAAAAGATACAATGCGCAGGGAAGCAACTTCGTTTCACCAAAGTCTGTACAATCGGAAAATGGTGAAATAATGGTTCTGTGGAAGGGAAGTTATAGTATGCACGGGAATTCCAAAAGTTTGCGAAGAATTTTCTAGAAACAGATATTTTCTTATTTTAATAGTTAACAAACTGACATGTGACTTTAGTAAAAGTATACGAGGTGCATTCAAGTTCTAAGGCCTCCGATTTTTTTTCTAATTAGCTATTCACCCGAAATCGATGAAACTGCCGTTACTTCTCGACGTAATCGCCCTGCAGACGTACACATTTTTCACAACGTTGACGCCATGAATCAATGGCAGCGGCGAAGGCTTCTTTAGGAGTCTGTTTCGACCACTGGAAAATCGCTGAGACAATAGCAGCATGGCTGGTGAATGTGCTGCCACAAAGAGTGTCTTTCATTGTTGGAAAAAGCCAAAAGTCACTAGAAGCCAGGTCAGGTGAGTAGGGAGCATGAGGAATCACTTCAAAGTTGTTATCACGAAGAAACTGTTGCGTAACGTTAGCTCGATGTGCGGGTGCGTTGTCTTGGTGAAACAGCACACGCGCAGTCCTTCCCGGACGTTTTTGTTGCAGTGCAGGAAGGAATTTGTTCATCAAAACATTTTCGTAGGATGCACCTGTTACCGTAGTGCCCTTTGGAACGCAATGGGTAAGGATTACGCCCTCTCTGTCCCAGAACATGGACACCATCATTTTTTCAGCACTGGCGGTTACCCGAAATGTTTTTGGTGGCGGTGAATCTGTGTGCTTCCATTGAGCTGACAGGCGCTATGTTTCTGGATTGAAAAATGGCTCCACGTCTCATCCATTGTCACAAATGACGAAAAGAAAGTCCCATTCGTACTGTCGTTGTGCGTCAACATTGCTTGGCAACATGCCACACAGGCGGCCATGTGGTCGTCCGTCAGCATTCGTGGCACCCACCTGGATGACACTTTTCACATTTTCAGGTCATCATGCAGGATTGTGTGCACAGAACCCACAGAAATGCCACCTCTGGAGGCGATCTGTTCAACAGTCATTCGGCGATCCCCAAAACAATTCTCTCCACTTTCTCGATCATGTCGTCAGACCGGCTTGTGCGAGCCCGAGGTTGTTTCGGTTTGTTGTCACACGATGTTCTGCCTTCATTAAACTGTCGCAGCCACGAACGCACTTTCGACACATCCATAACTCCATCACCACATGTCTCCTTCAACTTTCGATGAATTTCAATTGGTTTCACACCACGCAAATTCAGAAAACGAATGATTGCACGCTGTTCAAGTAAGGAAAACGTCGCCATTGTAAGTATTTAAAACAGTTCTCATTCTCGCCGCTGGCGGTAAAATTCCATCTGCCATACGGTGCTGCCATCTCTGGGACGTATTGACAATAAACGCGGCCTCATTTTAAAACAATGTGCATGTTTCTATCTCTTTCCAGTCCGGAGAAAAGAAATCGGAGGCCTTAGAACTTGAATGCACCTCGTACATTATAGATTATAGAAATACCACTGCTGCAAAGTTATTGCACTGGATTTGGGGATGAAACAAGTTTTTACATTGGAATATTCTTAAACACGAATATTTTGAATATGAATAACTATTGAACTGGTAAGATTTCGTTACAAAAAAAACCCTTACAACAATTTCTAAGAGACAGAAATCTGGTATGCACGTATGATTCTGGTATCGTAAATTGTAAATTTTTCTGTACACTAAACGTTTTGATTTGTACTACATATATTTTTATCATCAGCAAAAGGAACAATATTTGGTGAAGTGCTGGAATAAGAATTTCGAAATTTTGTGTACAATGGTATATGCACTAGCAGTACAATGGAAAAATAAGAAAAAAACTACTTATATAAGCAGTATAATTTTAGCATGTGGGAGCCGGCCGGAGTGGCCGTGCGGTTCTAGGCGCTACAGTCTGGAACCGAGCGACCGATATGGTCGCTGGTTCGAATCCTGCCTCGGGCATGGGTGTGTGTGATGTCCTTAGGTTAGTTAGATTTAAGTAGTTCTAAGTTCTAGGGGACTGAACCATTTTTTGACAATATCAGGGATGTTAGACCTCAAACGAGGGCTTAGCGTTAGCCGTTTTCACGCGTCATTCCCGAATAATAGAGGAAATGATGATGTCGCGGGGTGGTTTCTGGAGCACAGTTGGGGCTATAGACAGATGGTGTCTAAAAAGTAGGGGAGAGAGAGATACAGATAGATAGCTATTTGACTTACATTTACATGAATTTTTTGGAGCCATTTCAGGGCAATATGCGTAGTGCGATAATAACTAAGAGTTCACCTGTACAAACATCCCTACAGTTCCGTAGGCTACTTGTGCTGCATCTACATGAGGCTGTCAAAAGAGGCTCGTACAGGTAGCTGGCAGCTGAGTAATCACATGCGGTGCTTGTTAGCGCATACTCGCCCCTGTACGTAACACCTTGTGCAGGCACGTGTCACAACGGAACTGCACTTGGATCACTGTTATTGGTTATTGCGTTGTGGCAGAAAGGGATCGCCTGCTCCAGCTAGAGAACCAGCCCTCTCAGAGCGCCTTGTACCGACTAAAAATGATTTCAAAGTACGGGGACGCTTCTTTCCTATCACCCGTGAAAAATCTAGTCTGCGAAAACTCTGCATGTGTTTACATTAGGATCACTGTTATTGGTTATTGCGTTGTGGCAGAAAGGGATCGCCTGCTCCAGCTAGAGAACTACCCCTGTCAGAGCGCCTTAAACCGACTTTCAAAGTACGGGGACGTTTCTGTCCTATCACTCCTGAAAAATATAATCTGCGAAAACTCTGTATGTGTTTACACCCTTCGTTTGAACTTTAACGGATGTAAAGATTGCTGACGCACATGTAGTTGAAGAAAAAATATCATGCAGCAGACAAGTGTGACCAGTATATTCACAAGAAAACCTGATCTGAAGTATTAATTTGCGAAAAACATCACATTTACTAGAAACAACATGTATTAAAAGTCGTCGTTCCCAAAACAGAAGATCCTATGTTGCCTCAGGTTCTTCATCGTACCAAAGACTTCATCGAAGCGTAGATAGGAATTTTCGGAGAAAATGGTAAAATCCCAGCGGAATCAATATCTACATCTACATGAGTTTTTGTCAATTCACACTTCAGTGCTTCGTACAGGGCTCATCGAAACACTTTCTCTGTCGTTCCACTCTAGAACAGCACGTGGGACAAATGAACACGTAAATCTTACCATATGATCCTGATTACTATAATTTTCATAAGATGGTAATTTTTCCCTATAAAGATGGAAGTCAGAAAAATATTTCTGCATTCAGAGAATGTTCATGATTGAAATTTCGTAAAAAAGACACGCCTTCGTTTTTATGACTGCCAATCTAGGGCTCGTACCATTCCTGTGATAGTCTCTTCCATTTTTCCCGACGATGAAAACGAGCTCCTCTATTTTGAAGTTCTTGATGTCCCCCATCCATCATATCTAGTAAGGAACTGATACGGCGCAGCAGTATTCCAGAAGACCACGGACGAGCATGATGTGTGTAGTCTCTGTTGTATATTTGTTGTCTGTTCTACATGTTTTGTTAATGAAACGCAGTCTTTGGTTCGCTTTAGAAACAACATTTTCTATGTGATCATTCAAGTTTAAGTTCTGTGTTGTTGCAATTCTTAGGCATCTAGCTGAATTGAGAATTTTTAAATATGCGTAATAACCGTCTGACTGAAGTTAAGAGATTCATTTTAAATCTCATGAGACTCAACTACCCTGCCCCGTTGAATACGCCGGTTCCCACGAGATCACCGAAGTTAAGCAGTGCCTGGCGTGACCGCCTGCCGGAGTGGCCGAGCGGTTCTAGGCGCTGCAGTCTGGAACCGAGCGACCGCTACGGTCGCAGGTTTGAATCCTGTCTCGGGCATGGATGTGTGTGATGTCCTTAGGTTAGTTAGGTGTAGGTAGTTCTAAGTTATAGGGGACTGATGACTTCAGACGTTATGTCCGATAGTGCTCAGAGCCATGTGAATCATTTTTTTGAGCCTGGTGTAACCTCCGTGTTACGTCGCACGCTGTCGGCTGCTTCCCTTTTCCCATTCCGTCAAAGGGGAGAAGTGGTGGTGGCGTAAAAATGCTGACCACCACCGTTTTCGTCAATATCCTGTATTAAACTACAAACTTCACTTAAATGTCTCACACTACAAACACCCCCAATTATAGTGATCTACATATATGACAAGCAATTAGTGGCTCTCACAGTTTTCAATGAACATGTGTCAATGTGAACGAAGGACGGGAGAAAGCTTCACAATCAAGCAGCTAGCGAACTACGACCCAACCATGCCGTATGACATTCTCCTTTTAGTACCGTACTAATGTGGATAACCTCACACTTCTTTATTATTTAGTCAGTTGCCACTTTTCGCACCATACAGATATATTGTCTGAATCATTGTGCTATTGGTTCTGAAAATGGTTCAAATGGCTCTGAGCACTATGGGACTTAACATCTATGGTCATCAGTCCCCTAGAACTTAGAACTACTTAAACCTAACTAACCTAAGGACATCACACACATCCATGCCCGAGGCAGGATTCGAACCTGCGACCGTAGCAGTCGCGCGGTTCCGGACTGAGCGCCTAGAACCGCTAGACCACCGCGGCCGGCTATTGGTTCTGATCTTCTGTGTTTTATAGATAGTAAATGACAGCATCATTGCAATGAATGAAAGAGGGTCACTAAAATTGTCTCCTAAATAGATAAAATCGATTAGGAATAGCATTGGCTATATAACACTTCCTTGGGGAGCCCAATGCCTTAGCATCAGTTACTACAAACTGCGATCGTTCTGACATAAGACCAAAGTAGTGCAAATGTCACGATACTGCAAAGGCATACTATGTTATTAGAAATCACTTCTGATGATCGATGTCATAAGTATTCCCGAAATCAAGGTAAATAGAAACAATTTTACATCGTCTGTATTTCCTGAATTCGTGCTATGTTTCAGATAGTGAACGGAACAGGTATTGGGAAGGCTCAGGAAATGTGATCACTGTGGCTTTTAATACTGGATAACTGCAGTTTCGACTAAACGAAAATGTTGTAGCACACCCATATTCGAGGCCAACGAGAAAGACAGGCCGCGGCGCATACGTCACGAAGGTAGTCGTGAACTCGCTCGCCTCTCAGCTTGGCAGACAAAAAGTGTTTCTAAATCTGTTAACTTGCAGCTGGGCGTTTACATACTATCGAGAATTGCATCTTCAACTGGACTCTGCTATTATGAAGTCTTACTGATCAACAGGACTACAACAGAATTTAATTGAAGCTCAATACTCGATGTAAACAGTATAACGGCTTTTCTTATAGCATGTAGTCTCTTCTGCCGAACAGTCCTCATTTCGTACATGAAGTGGTGCATTGCGCAACTGATAATCATTTTGGCACCATTTTAATTTGGTTGTACCCCAGTAAACGTATTATAAGTAGGCCTATGGACTTCCGATCATTGTAGGACTAGTAACTGTAAGATTTCATAAGAGCGGATTCCAGTAGAAGATGCAATCCTCGTTTGTACGTACACACCTAGTTACGAGTTAGCAGGTGTATAAGCGTAGTTTATATGCTGAGTTGAGCGAGCGAGCGAGCTCAGGCCTATCTTCGTGACGTAAGAGCCGTGGCCTCGGCCATATTTGAACTTTGACAATTGGGCGAACTACCCTATTTCATTTCCTTGCTGAAGTGTTTGTATTTACTATGTCCACCCTTCCACTGCCCCTTCCTGCGCCACAGTTAATTATTCTTGAAATCCTTAACAGGCGTGCCATTAACCTGTCCTTTCTTGTGGTAAAGGCTTCCCATGGAGCTTCTCCTTCATCTATGTTGTTTAGGACTTCATTTCCTACTTTTTCTGTCCCTTTGAATTCAAAACTTCTTGGATAACACCATTCGACCAACGATACAAGTTTCACTGTGCTCGCTTCTAGTTTACACTTTCTGGAACACCTGTCTCAGTTCCAGATGAATGAATTACACCAGTAACGATCCTTTAGTGAAGTCAAACCTCTTCTCTTGTGACAATGTACTTCTGACCCCTTCCTTGCTTCGACAGATATTTCCTCTCCTGTGGCAGTCTACTTCTTATATCTCCCTGCTTCGGCCATAATGTGTCGTTACCAGTTTTGAGTCTAAGAAAGTCTTTACGCTTCTGCCACTTTTCATCAGCTTCGACCCCGCATTATTTCTTCATAAGCTGTATTCTGTGCCAGTTATGCTGCAGCCTACCTAGAGGAAGTAATTAGAAATACTACTGCTTTCATTGTAAATCAGAATAAATCAGAATCACGATAAAAAAGAAAAGCCCGGGAAAATGAATTTTTGACATGAAAATGGATGTTTAATGTTTCACTGACGACTAATCTTTTACAGAGGAAAAAAATGGTTCAAATGGGTCTGAGCACTATGGGACTTAACTACTGAGGTCATCAAGTCCTCTAGAACTTATAACTACTTAAACCTAACTAACCCAAGGACATCACGTACATCCATGCCCGAGGCAGGATTCGAACCTGCGACCGTAGCGGTATAGCGGCTCCAGACTGTAGCGCCTAGAACCGCTCGGCCACAGAAGCCGGCTTACAGAGGAAAACAAGCTCGCTTTGTGACCGTGTATAGGTATTAAATCAGCATTCCCATTTTAAAGGAACCAGCCCAGCATTTGAGAAAAGCTAAATCGGGTAGGACAGACGGTTGTTAAAGCCCTGCAATTTCCAATTGCGAATCGAGATTCAGAGCCACTATGCGAGGTCTATAGCTGTATTTGTGTTGCAGAATGATTATTAATTCCATGCATATGGTAACTGCAACTCAACGCTACAGATGATGTTCTGGAACTAGAAACACGGTGTAGACAGCTCAAGAATAAGACTAATAAATGGAGAAATATGTGTGTGAGCTTGTACTGGGAAAATTTTTTCACTTACTGCTTTCAGCAACGGCAAAGAGACGTCGCAAGGGAATAGGAATCATAATACACCACGAAGATGACGTTCTACAGACGCGAAATTTAACCGAGAGGCAGAAGATGCTGTGATATGAAAATGATTAGCTTCTCAGAGCATTCACACAAGGTTGGCGCTGGTGGCGACACCTACAATGTGCTGACATGAGGAGAGTTTCCAGCCGATTTCTCATACACAAACAGCAGTTGACCGGCGTTGCCTAGTGAAACGTCGTTGTCATGCCTCGTGTAAGGAGGAGAAATGCGTAACATCACGTTTCCGACTTTGATAAAGGTCGGATTGTAGCCTATCGCGATTGCAGTTTATCGTATCGCGACATTGATGCTAGCGTTGGTCGAGATCCAGTGGCTGTTAGCAGAATATGGACTCGGTGGGTTCAGGAACGCCGTGCTGGATCCCAACGACCTCGTATCACCAGCAGTCGAGATGACAGGCATCTTATCCGCATGGCTGTAACGGATCGTGCAGCCACGTCTCGATCCCTGAGTCAACAGATGGGGACGTTTGCAAGAGAACAACCATCTGCACGAACAGTTCGACGACGTTTGCAGCAGCATCGACTATCAGCACGGATACTATGGCTGCGGTTACCCTTGACGCTCCATCACAGAGAGGAGCGCCTGCGATGGTGTACTCAACGACGAACCTGGGTGCACGAATGGAAAAACGTCATTTTTTCGGATGAATCCTGGTTCTGTTTAGAGCATCATGATGATTGCATCCGTGTTTGTCGACATCGCGGTGAACGCAAATTGGAAGCGCGTATTCGTCATCGCAATACTGGCGTATCACCCGGCGTGATAGTATGGGGTGCCATTGGTTACACGTCTCGGTCACCTCTTGTTCGCATTGACGGCACTTTGAACAGTGGATGTTACATTTCAGATGTGTTGCGACCCATGACTCTATCCTTCATGCGATCCCTGCGAAACCCTACATTTCAGCAGGATAATGTACGACCGCATGTCACAGGTCCTGCACGGGCCTTTCTGGATACAAAAAATGTTCGAGTGCTGCCCTGGCCAGCACATTCTCCAGATCTCTCACCAACTGGAAACATTTGGTCAATGGTGGCCGAGCAACTGGCTCGTTACAACACGCCAGTCATTACTCCTGATGAACTGTGGTATCGTGTTGAAGCAGCATGGGCAGCTGTACCTGTACACGCCATCCAAGCTCTGTTTGATTCAATGCTCAGGCGTAACAAGGCCGTTATTACGACCAGAGGTGGGTGTTCTGGGTACTGATTTCTCTGGATCTATGCACCCAAATTGAGTGGAAATGAAATCACATGTCAGTTCTAGTATAATATATTTGTCCACTGAATTCCCGTTTATCATCTGCATTTCTTCTTGGTGTAGCAGTTTTAATGGCCAGTAGTGTAGTAGCAGCTGGTAACCAATACACGTGTGCTCTGAGAACAACAGATCGTTATGTTCGTGTGTGTACTCAGCAACAATAGAGTCTGAACATATACACCTGCCGCGTCTGTCCTCGTCGCTTGCAATCGTAGTACTGAAAGAAAACAACGATAGACAAAATAAAGCTCTACAAGGAAATCATATTTCGGAATTGTCTCTCATTTTATTTTGGAATGAACAATTTATTTCGTTATTTAGTAATTAAATAATTTCGGCCTCTTGGAAATTCTCAAGCTACTTCACGTTAAATATTTGATTTTGAGAGAATCCACATTTCACTACCTTCAAGGAATTGTCTAACGTCGTTTCCGCTTACGGATGTAAAATATTGTATTTTATAACTAATGCGACTGCAGTTTCGAATATTACTCTATAACTAACTCTAAAATAAATTTCCTCTTTATTGGCAGTAGCGATATAGCCGCTCTCCAGGGTACAGGCTTTCAGATGTTGAGGACGCATTAAAAAATATTCATGGTTGGTAACGATGATTTCTTATTAAATACTAGGCGATGCTAATTCAGTGTAAATGAACCTGTGTAATGAGCTGGTTAGTGGTTATGTGTTGCAGAAGAACATGCTGATCCGAGTTCTTACTTGATGATCAGTTGCAGGTGATGAATAGATGGGATGATATGAAGGTGCTTAGGTGAAGGATGAGCATAGGGAGCAGACGTTGAATTTATAAGTATTGAAAACAGGCTGTTAGGTGAAATTTATGAGGGCTGTCGTAATGAGAGGGATGTAGTTACACTGTGAGAAGTGGTGTGTGAAAAGTACTAGATGAGGGGATCTAGCCGAGAAAACAGGAATTTAAATGAAACGGAAATCTGGTAGCCGAGGTAATGGAGCATATGGAGACACACATATGGGTGAATAGTTTGAAGACAGTGGGAATGAAACGGATGACGTTGTCAGTCGTGAGAGTGGTATGTAGTCAGTTGTTGTTTGGATGAAGTGGTGAGTCGATAAGACAAATTGATGCTTTCAATTCAGGTTTGGTGAGAGGCGGTTTAGGTCTACATTTATTAAACTAAAAATGTTTGATCGCAGATGTTGCGGAAGGATGAGATCCCTAGATTAGTGTTGCTAGATTTCCATGGATGGTTTGGGGGGGAGGGGTAGGGGGGGGGGGAAGAAAAGCGGGGAGGGGATTTGACATGAATGTGATTTGGCACTCAAAAGTTAAACTGCAGTTTTGGTGCGTCTTCAGAGAAGATTTGGATGAGGAACGTGGGACCATGGTGGTTCAGAATTCGAAGAGCTTCTTCAGTCTGTCAGTTAGGTAGGACATTAGCTCCCACCTGACTACATTCGCTGCGTTCTCGTGGTCTACTCCTTTTGCAACAACAATGAGGGTCGGTAAAAACTGTATGGAAAAACAGAGATTTCAATACCTCCAACAAATAACCTAAAATAAATGGTACAAATACTACTCTGCGACGAAGAGGTTAGCGTGGGATAGGAATTTGTTACAGGCCGCCTCAAACCAGTCAGAAGACTGAAGACTCTAGCAATGCAGGAGCTGACGGACGGTGAGGGGTTACGGGGTGTATGTGATGTGGGAAGTAAGGAGGATTGAGGACCGGAAGTTACGGCAGGAAGTCCGTGCTGCAGGTGGGAACAGAAAGCAGTATAAGACGACCTGGTGATTATGGAGCATCTTTCGGGAGATGGCAAGTGCTGTTTGCAAACGAAACGTCTAAAGAAAGAGCAGGAAATGGAGTGACAGAAGAAAAGAAAATTCATGGAGTGAAACACGAGAGTCATACAACCTTATGTGACCTGATAGGGTGCCAAAAAATGGTTAAAATGGCTCTGAGCGCTATGGGAGTTAACTTCTGAGGTCATCAGTCCCCTAGAACTAAGAACTGCTTAAATCTAACTAACCTAAGGACGTCACACACATCCATGCCCGAGTCAGGATTGGAACCTGGGACCGTAGCGGTCGCGCGGTTCCAGACTGTAGCGCCTAGAACCGCTCGGCCACACCGGCCGGCGATAGGGAGCCAAAGAGAACCCTTACAAAAAGAGGTATCCTTTGTATTGCGTAGCGAGTGTTGGGCAGGAGCTCTGCAACACTTACCTGTTTGCGACGCGATCTCTCAAACACGCATGTTGTGTATTTTCTGCTGTAAGCAGGAAAAGACTTCTGCGGTACTCAGCCAAATATGTACAGAACAACCATTTAAAGAGAAGCATAATTTGCTTAGAAGCACGATTGTTTCATAAAGCAATACGTAAGTGAGTAATTACTTCCTGAAATACACTGTGATACCTCCGATGGGGCTATTTCCACCGAATCAAAACACCAGCGGCCCAGAGTGACTGCATGCGGCGAGCGACCGAGACGTGGACACTAGAGGCGTTCTACAAATACATGGGGCGTGCGTGGGACAATGCCCCCGTCTCACTGAAGAATGGACACCTTCCAGAAAGCCTGGTGGGCAATGAACAGCGTGAAGCACATTAATGGACCCCGTGCAGCCACTAGAACGGATTGTCAAGAATTCACATGTGAAGGCGTATGAATTCTGCTGCTGAGTTGATTCCTCTAAAAATGGGACGGCGAATTTAATGGCTTTACCTTTCCCAAAAGGAGATGGTTTCTCTCAGTAAAAGCCTAATCGTCAGTATGATATCAAACAATAATTTTTGTTTCAAAAATTCATTCACACAAGCATATCTTTTTTATTGTAATTCTGATTTACTCTGATTTGTAATGAAATTAATCCTGTTCCTAATTACTTCCTCTAGAATGGCTGTAGCATGGAATGCTAATAACTTGGCACAGAATAAGGCTTATGGGGAAATAACGCACAGTCGCAGCTGGTGAAGACTGACAGAAGTGTAGCGGGCCGGGGTTTGATGGCACTAGATACTGAGCGTTAGTGACAGAGGGGAGCATTATTTTGTCAGGCATGGTGGGAGGGAAGCGACGTTTTCTGGGCTGTGAAATGTGTGCTTTCCTTGGCTCAGTGGGTGAGGTGCGAGTGAAATATTGGTGCTTCCACTAACGGTCATTTATTGAGATGTAAGACCCTTTAAACAAACACAGTAATACCACACCTTTCAACTCGCTCAATTCCTCGCGGCTGCTCATCGGCGGAGTAGTAGCGTGCAGATTGCAGCGGTCGCTGATGCGGCGACGGCTCGTGTTGCTGCGGCGCGCCGGTGGCTTAAGCAGTCGGCACACGGGCCGTGCCGTCGAACGACAACATTGAGCGTGCTGAATTCAACGTGCTGGTGAACGCTCAGAAACGATGCGACTTGTGCATACGGTACGTGGGCCCCACCAACGTGGTATACGCGATCACAATGATCTCCAGCGGCAGTTGCGGGATGTTTCTAGTTTGTAAATCACACTGTTTGCTAAACGGGCACGCGTAAAATTCCCACGTTAGCTCTATTAAAACGCACATGTCCTCCATTGTCCATATGCTAGTCACGTTGTTCTATATGTAATATACACAAACAAAAACTTCAATGTCCATTTCCACGTTTTAAGACGAAAAGGAAAGTACCATGTCCAACCAATAAGCATACAGGCTTATAAACGTTCCATTACAAACGCCGCGATCCAAATTTGCAATAGCTCTCC
The DNA here is from genome assembly GCF_023864345.2 of Schistocerca serialis cubense. Classification (NCBI taxonomy): domain Eukaryota; kingdom Metazoa; phylum Arthropoda; class Insecta; order Orthoptera; family Acrididae; genus Schistocerca; species Schistocerca serialis. The sequence continues at coordinate 69,244,980 of NC_064644.1, forward strand.
ACATAAGATAAACATTATTTCATCATTCCCACATTATAGAATAACGCCAAGGTCATCGTTACTTGACCACTGTTCCTACCTAGTAGCGGAATCCATGCAACGTGTGAATTACGAAGTGTAAAAGAAAAAGTAGCAAAATATCTTAATACAAGTAGCGCAAGCTGTCCTGTAGATTAAGCCAATCGAACAAACTCACTGCTCAAAAAAGGTGAACTTATATTTAAATAACATCAAATATTATCGTAAATACTTACATTAAACTAATAATAAAGCATCAGAAACTATTAAAAACGCGAATGTTAGGAAAAAATTAGGTGTGTGGGGTTGGAGACGCGAACCCCCAATATCTCATTCAAGTCGTTCATGAATCAGTCATGCTACTCACTACCCTGCACCGACAACCCCTATAGTGGCGCCAATATTAGCATGTTGCTAATTGCCAAACGATTTAATCGTAGCTATGTTACTAATTGAAATTTAATTATAACAAATTGTACCAAGAACAAAGCGTTTCTAGTGGATCCTCAGTGTGTCCTTGCCTTCAAATGGCATTGTCCCATAATACGCAAGTTACAATAATTCTTTTGCCACGAATATGATGTTTCTCATTATTTTACACCAACGAATCACACAGTTACAACGTGTTTTCGAGTGAGTCTCAATTTGCTGGTGCTCAGAAATGGCATATATACATATAAGCTTGAAATGAATGCCAATATGACGCCTCACAACTTCGTGCTGAAGGGAGATGGCGTGCGTGTGACGTAGGTGGCGATGTGCCATCTCACTGGTCAACGCTCAGACACACGCTCAGAATATTTGACATGATAGATATTGCTCAGCACGTTCGGAAAGACTCCCGAACGTGCTATTCCATGCTATGACATCAGAAACTCGGCACGCTCAACGTTCGGATGTACGGTCCGTGTACCGACGGCTATAGTCTTCCATTCAGTACAGTGCCCGTTGAGTCACTGCTGTGGCGGCGTGATCTTCTCCTCGAGGTAGAAATCTAAGAATTTTCAACATATTGCAGCCCCGTCAGCAACTGTGATCGACTGTGGTGTAGTTTTCAATGTATTTCTCCTTGAGGATTCGGTCGCTGCGTTATCAATAAGCAGCTACGGCGTAGCGCGGTGTTCTCCGTCTCGAAATCGAACCAGCGACCCTCAGATTGAGAGTCTGCTGGCGGAGTGCATCAACCTCTTGGTTGACAGGTGACCCATTTGGTGAGGCCGCAGTCTCTTCGTCCTCACCGGCCACTTGAGTAAGCACCACACGAACTTCCACCTTCTTTCTGATAACATCTGGGATGGCAACCTCTGCGTTGACCTATTGGCGCCGTATCGACACCTACTTCTGTCGAGCATCATAGTGGCTAAGCAGTTGACATCCACTGACAAACCATCGGTCCGTCCGTCCAGGGGACGTTCCTTCGTGTCTTCTTTCTCCTCTCGAAGGCCCTCCCTAAAGGACTCCCTTACACCCGTTTTTTGATGTTTTTGCCAATGTCGTGAAGTTTCCAGGCCGCGACTGACTCTTCAGTCGTTGATCTACGCTTCTCACGTTGGGCAGAAACGTGACCAATGTCGACAAACGTGCCGGCTTTCCACTGTTTTACCTCTACGCTGGCGTGCTCGTTATTGCCCTGTCGCCCTCCTCCACATCGTCAGATAAGTCACGCACGTGAGTTCAGTATGCTGACAATTCTTGGAGCATTTGTAAGTAGGCTGTTTAGGTTCTTATGTTGGTAACGCCACGTACCGCACTGTATGAAAATCACCGACTGTGCTGTGTGCAGTCTCTGGCTGATTTCCATTGTTGGAATTTTGCTATTGTAGTGCTGGGCAGTTGGATGTGAACAACGCTTAGCGTTGCGCACTTGGAGGTGAGCCGCCAGCAGTGGTGGATGTGGGGAGAGAGATGGTAGTTTTGAGAGCGGACGATCTGAACACGTGTCCATCAGAAAAAGGAAATCTGTAAGACTGGAAGTCATATATATATATATATATATATATATATATATATATATATATATATAATGACTTTTGATCACTATTAAGGTAAATACATTGTTTGTTCTCCATCAAAATCTTTCGTTTGCTAGCTATGCCTATCAGTAGTTAGTGCCTTCAGTAGTTAGAATATTTTATTTACCTCGCAGTATTGGCGCTCGCCGTATTGCAGTAGTTCGAGTAACGAAGATTTTTATGAGGTAAGTGATTCATGAAAGGTACAGGTTATTGTTAGTCATGGCCATACTTTTATAGGGATTATTGAAAGTCAGATTGCGTTGCGCTAAAAATAATATTGTGTGCCAGTTTAGTGTTGATCAGAATAAGTAAAGAGAGAAATGTCTGAGTATGTTCAGTTTTGCTCAGCTGTTTGAAAATCAAGTAACGTAAGAGGTTTACCAGCACGGTCATTTATAAATTTTTCTAAGGGGATGTTTCACATTGACAACTGATGTGCGAAGAGCGTTGGTCGTTGTTTCCCTTCGAATCATTGCCCATCCGCTCGTTCGTTGATCTGTCGTTCTGCTGCCTGCTATGCACAAACTCCGCTGGTCATTTGCCATCTCACGTGAGCTACGTGAGCAATATCGATGCATGTGCTGGCTTCCCTAGTTCGACTGCTGGCGCTTCCGAATATTGTTGCTTAAAGTGGACCATGGACCTTGCCATTGGTGGGGAGGCTTGCGTGCCTCAGCGATACAGATAGCCGTACCGTAGGTGCAACCACAACGGAGGGGTATCTGTTGAGAGGCCAGACAAACGTGTGGTGCGTGAAGAGGGGCAGCAGCCTTTTCAGTAGTTGCAGGGGCAACAGTCTGGATGACTGATCTGGCCTTGTAACACAAACCAAAACGGCCTTGCTGTGCTGGTACTGCGAACGGCTGAAAGCAAGGGGAAACTACAGCGGTATATTTTCCCGAGGGCATGCAGCTTTACTGTATGGTTCAATGATGATAGCGTCCTCTTGGGTAAAATATTCCGGAGGTAAAATAGTCCCCCATTCCGATTTCCGCGCAGGGACTACTCAAGAGGACGTCGTTTTCAGGAGAAAGAATACTGGCGTTCTACGGATCGGAGCGTGGAATGTCAGGTCCCTTAAACGGACAGGTAGGTTAGAAAATTTAAAAAGGGAAATGGACAGGTTAAAATTAGATATAGTAGGAATTAGTGAAGTTCACTGGCAGGAGGAACAAGAATTTTGGTCAGGTGAATACAGGGTTATAAATACAAAATCAAATAGGGGTAATGCAGGAGTCGGTTTAATAATGAATAACAAAATAGGAGTGCGGGTAAGCTACTACAAACAGCATAGTGAACGCATTATTTTGGCCAAGATAGACACGAAGTCCACGCCTACTACAGTAGTACAAGTTTACATGCCAACTAGCTCTGCAGATGACGAAGAAATTGAAGAAATGTATGATGAAATAAAAGAAATTATTTAGATTGTGAAGGGAGACGAAAATTTAATAGTCATGGGTGACTGGAATTCGGTACTAGGAAAAGGGAGAGAAGGATTCGCACAGAGCACAACTTATTCATAGCTAACACTTGGTTCAAGAAACATAAAAGAAGGTTGTATACATGGAAGAAGCCTGGAGATAGTGACAGGTTTCAGATTGATTATATAATGGTAAGACAAAGATTTAGGAACCAGGTTTTAAATTGTAAGACATTTCCAGGGCCAGATGTGGACTCTGACAACAATCTATTGGTTATGAGCTGTAGATTAAAACTGAAGAAACTGCAAAAAGGTGGGAATTTAAGGAGATGGTACCTGGATAAACTGAAAGAACCAGAGGTTGTACAGAGTTTCAGGGAGAGCATAAGGGAACAATTGACAGGAATGGGGGAAAGAAATACAGTAGAAGAAGAATGGGTAGCTTTGAGAGATGAAGTAGTGAAGGCAGCAGAAGATCAAGTATGTAAAAAGACGAGGGCTAGTAGAAATCCTTGGGTAACAGAAGAAATATTGAATTTATTTGATGAAAGGAGAAAATATAAAAATGCAGTAAATGAAGCAGGCAAAAAGGAATACAAACGTCTCAAAAATAAGATCGACAGGGAGTGCAAAATGGCTAAGAAGGGATGGCCAGAGGACAAATGTAAGGATGTACAAGCTTATCTCACCGGGGGAAAGATAGATACTGCCAACAGGAAAGTTAAAGAGACCTTTGGAGAAAAGAGAACCACTTGTATGAATATCAAGAACTCAGGTGGAAACCCAGTTCTAAGCAAAGAAGGGAAAGCAGAAAGGTGGATGGAGTATGTAGAGGGTCTATACGAGGGTGACGTATTTGAGGACAATATTATGGAAATGTAAGAGGATGTAGATGAAGATGAAATGGGAGATACGATACTGTGTGAAGAGTTTGACAGAGCACTGAAAGACCTGAGTCGAAACAAAGCTTTGGGAGTAGACAACATTCCATTGGAACTACTGACGGCCTTGGAGGGCCAGTCCTGATAAAACTCTACTATCTGGTGAGCAAGATGTATGAGACAGGCGAAATACCCTCAGACTTCAAGAACAATATAATAATTCCAATCCCAAAGAAAGCAGGTGCTGACAGATGTGAAAATTACCGAACAATCAGTTTAATAAGTCACGGATGCAAAATACTAACGCGAATTCATTACAGACGAATGGAAAAACTGGTAGAAGCCGACCTTGCGGACGATCAGTTTGGATTCCGTAGAAATATTGGAACACGTGAGGCAATACTGACCCTACGACTCATCTTAAAAGCTAGATTAAGGAAAGGCAAACCTACGTTTCTAGCATTTGTAGACTTAGAGAAAGCGTTTGACAATGTTGACTGGAATACTCCCTTTCAAATTCTGAAGATGGCAGGGGTAAAATACAGGGAGTGAAAGGCTATTTACAATTTGTACAGAAAGCTGATGGCAGTTATAAGAGTCGAGGGACATGAAGGGGAAGCAGTGGTTGGGAAGGGAGTGAGACAGGGTTGTAGCCTCTCCCCGATGTTATTCAGTCTGTATATTGAGCAAGAAATAAAGGAAACAAAAGAAAAATTCGGAGTAGGTGTTAAAATCCATGGAGAAGAAATAAAAACTTTGAGGTTCGCCGATGACATTGTAATTCTTTCAGAGACAGCAAAGGACTTGGAAGAGCAGTTGAACGAAATGGACAGTGTCTTGAAAGGAGGATATAAGATGAACATCGACAAAAGCAAAACGAGGATAATGGAATGTAGTAGAATTAAGTCGCTTGATGCTGAGGGAATTAGATTAGGAAAAGAAACACTTAAAGTAGAAAAGAAGTTTTTTTTTTGCTATTTGGGGAGCAAAACACCTGATGATGGTCGAAGTAGAGTTATATAAAATGTAGACTGACAATGGCAAGGAAAGCGTTTCTGAAGAAGAGATATTTGTTAACATCGAGTACAGATTTAAATGTCAGGAATTCGTTTCTGAAACTATTTGTGTGGAGTGTAGCCATGTATGGAAATGAAACATGGACGATAACTAGATTGGACAAGAAGACAATAGAAGCTTTCGAAATGTGGTGATATAGAAAAATGCTGAAGATTAGATGGGTAGATCACATAACTAATGAGGAGGTACTGAATAGAATTGGGGAGAAGCGGAGCTTGTGGCACAACTTGACTAGAAGAAGGGATCGGTTGGTAGGACATGTTCTGAGGCATCAAGGGATCAGCAATTTAGTATTGGAGGGAGGCGTGGAGGGTAAAAGTCGTGGAGGGAGACCAAGAGATGAATACACTAAACAGATTCAGAAGGATGTAGGTTGCAGTAAGTACTGGGAGATGAAGAAGCTTGCACAGGATAGAGTAGCATGCAGAGCTGCATCAAACCAGTCTGAGGACTGAAGACCACAACAACAACAAAGTGTCAAAATCTGTAAAATGTTCACTTAATCTATAATAACTCTTTACGTATTTTTCTGTTAGAACAACCAGTCATAACACGTTATTATTATACATAATAATTATACATCCTACAGAACCATAACTACTTGCTTAGAATCAAAATTGAGAGCGGCACAGTATGATCGAAGCAGGATGGTTTGCACTGCCACAGGGTAAGAAATTTCGCCGAAGCAAGGAAGGTGCCAGAAGCACTCTGTCACAGGAGAAGAAATTTGTCTTCTCTAAAGGATCTTTACCGGTATTACACATTCATGTAGAACTGAGACATTAAGTTCCAGAAAGTGTGAGGTAGAAGCAAGTACAGTGAAACTTGTATCGCTGGAATGGTGGTGCTGTAGAAGAAGGTTTGAATTTAAAGAGACATAAAAGGTAGGAAAAGAAGTCCTAAATACCATAGGTGCAGAATGAGATTCATGGCAAATCTTTTCCAGAAGAAAGTGTAACACTATTATTCAATCAGTCATCTAACTGATAATTTTTTTTCCTTCAAAGTTTGTCATAATACAACAGTGACATGCAAAGACTATATGGGAGGTGTGCTGTATGTGAAGCTAGTGTACTTTGTTAATGTATGTTTGTAAATTACGTAAAGAAATGTGTGAGGTGTATAATTTACTAAATAATATTTCTTCGTGGACTCTTCAAATGGAAATGTTCGAGTATAACATTTTATATAATTGTGCACGTTTTCATTCATATAAAATGGTACACTCTTAGGGACTTTGCGTAGGATATGTGTTGTGTGGAAGATGGAGTGCTTTTGTATGGCTTGGGCTATCGGGGCGCCCCACCTGTAGAGCGAGAAGGTAGGAGAGGATGCACTCCGTAGGCAGCAGTGAAAGCGGCAACACGCGGACGTAGCACAACAGCCTCTGATGACGACTGCTTAATTATCATGACTCTGGCACAAGTTGTTCGGCTATGTTATGAACGCTAAAATGATGCCAAGAAGAAACAATTAATCCGCACTTCAAGAAACTTTACACTGTACCGTTGGTAGCGTGGCAGCCATTACTATCCACCATGCCCAACGACTACAGCCAACTGTATAATTAGAGTTGTAGAAGCATGAAAATTAAAGTTTCTTGTATAATTATTGTGTTAAACATAAAATTTGGTTCACCTATTACTTAGTTCTTAGTCATTCACCTACGCAGGGTTATTTACAGTTGTTTGATTATTATGAGTAAACCGGCTATAAAAACTTTGAAGAGCTTTACTCAGTATCTACAAGCACTAATTTTCATCTTTAAATAAATGTCTGAAAACAATTGTTGGGAATTAGATTTAAAGAGCAGGTAAAAACAGTGTATGGTTTACATGGTAGAAATGCTGTAGTGAAATTATGCATAAGTACTAAAGTAGATGTTTTCAGACAAATATAACGCTTTTCATATTCTTACTCTCTTTGTGGTAATCAATTAAGTGGAAGTAAGTGCTAAGTTTGGCTAACAAGACGAACTTGTCACGCATCGATGAGGTTATACAAATTTCAGTTTTGACTAAAGATAAAATTCTTTCAGCTATAAATGAAATTCAGTATGTTGCTCAGAAACACTGAAGTAGGGTTGCATAAACATATTGAATGAGAGTTCAGTGTGACCACACCCGAAAGATCATTTGCTGGTAGAAAGGTACAAGAAAAAGTGTCTCAAGACATTTTAATCTGTGTATTATGCTATTAGAATATTTAATTATTTCATTTGTTGGTTGAAAGAAATGCAAATGTAGTATTCTCCCACGGCCAAATTAATTTTAATACATAGCGATGATTAAAAATTCGTGGCCTTTCCAGATCAAAGCTATATACGTATTTGGTGTACTAGCTAATAGAATCTTGAGCTTTCTCAGAACCATATCCTGAAAAGCTATATTTATTTCTGAATTTATTTTATTGAACAACAGGAAAGTAGGGCAAATTTACTTCTTATGCTTGTCTCAAACTTCATCAGTTCTTTGCCTTGGTAGTCTGAGGACCGCAGATCCATTAGATAAACCACTTAATGAACTTGGTACAGAAACGATTTAGATTCAGTATTATTGCATTTTTTCTGCGTTTCTTTTTAACAGCTAGAAAACTCTTAAGAAAAGAATTTGTAGTCTGATTTCTATAGCCATTAGTTATACATCAAGATCAAATCGTGAAAAAGGAGTAACATTATGTGACAGTTGTGGGAGGTAGGCACGTTTATTTCTATATATTACATGCACAGCTCCCCGTAAAACAGTGATATACGTTGCTTTCCCATGACGGGACCACTTTCTCTGTTATGGTGTAGTGTTGTAAAAGAAGAGGTTAACACTACGTCTGTTAAGGCATTCAAAAATAGTTATGCGTGAAGCAGACGGTGGTAGCAAAAGGATAAACATAGGAAAGACAGACAATGACCTGAATAAAGAAGAGAAACAGAATAGTATACACATTTGGCAGCGTCAACATATGGGTATGCTACATCCTTTTCTATTAGTAGATGCTGCAGTTATCCAATTCTAAAAGCCACTGTAATCACATTATCCCGATCCTTGCCAATATCTGTTCCGTTCAGTACCTGACACATACTTAGCATGGATTAAGAAAATATCGTTCTTGTGAAACGTAACTGGTTCTTTATTCACGAGAAGTAATGACGGCTGTCAACAGGGGATCTAAAATTGATCCAGTTTTCATGATTTCTAGAATACGTACGATGACATTCATCGCAAGTGACTTCTAATCATATTTGTAGTATCGTCGCAATTTTAGCGCTGGATTTGTGGTCTCCTGTCGGAATGATCACAGTTCGTAGTGACTGATAGAAAGTCGTCGGTTACACCACGTGAGTGTTATACGCCTTCTGCTATTCATAATCTATTCAAACTATTTAGCAGGCAATGTGAGCAACCCTCTCACATTCATTGCAGATGATTCTGTCGTTTACTATCTAGAAAGTCGCCAGAAGATCTGAATCAATAAGAAAATTATTTAAAAGAGGTATCTGCATGGTACAAAAAGTGGCAATTGACGAAATAATAAAGTGTGAGGCTATCCACACGAGTACAGCACTAAAAGAGGCATGATTGGCTGGTAATTCCCAAACTGCTTAACTGTATAGGTTCTCTCGTCCTTCGTGCACACTGTCACCTTTCCTTTTGGAACTATTAGAGCCATTTTTTATTTGTCTGTCATATATTTAGGTGACTGTAATGCGTGTGTGCGTAGAGTGTGGTATCACGTTCGAGATGAAGAGTGAATGGAGATGGTGAAGACGCTAAGGCACGCAGCTCACACCTGTCGAACAGCACAAAGCGGTTTGCCGATCTTAACCTCCTCTTCCGACAGACGGATCACCTTCAGCAGCGGCTGTGGCCCTCATTCCGTGAGACACCGCAGACACTTTTGTAACTTGATCGAGGACATTGACGAAAAACGTGGTGATCACCATTTTTACGAAGCATCCAACAGCGCGAGGCATAACAAGGAGGTTACACGATAAATCACCCATATTTCAAGGTTGCCAATTCAGCTAAATGCCTGTGGACTTCCATTACACAGAACCACAGTTGTAACGGTCACGTAGAAAATGTTGCGAGGAAGGCGATCCAATGACCACGTTTTGTTTATAAAACGCATAGAACGGGCAACAGATCTACTAAAAGACTGCTACATTGCTCCTTCCTGTCCTCATCTGGACTATTGCGGCGCCGTATGGGATCTTTACCAAATAGGGTTGACACGGGACGTCGAAGAGTTCAATAACGGGCATCTACTTTTCAATTTTCTAGAAAAATGGAAGATAGTGTCACGGAACTGATACGGCTGTTGGGTTGGCAGTCATTAAAACAAAGGCGTATCCCGTATCTTTTCACGAAATTTCTATCACCAACTTAGTGTTCTCAACGCGAAAATACCTTTTCTGACCATCACCTGCATAGGGAGTAAAGACCACCATAACAAAATAAGAGAAATGAGAGCTCGCATGGAGTTCATTTGACCCTCGTGCTGTTCGAGAGTGTAACGGTAGAGAAAGGGTTTCTTCAAACTCTTCACCAAGCACTAAAGTATGAACTACAGAGCAATCACATAGATTTAGATGCTGATTCCACTGTACTTTAATCATTTATCTGATAATCCCATTCTGCACATCGGTGACGAGTAAGTGAAGAAATTATTCTTCTGCGAAGTAATACCTCTTGAGTTGGTGACACTTCGCTCTCATCTTCAGGCTGTGATGGCTTCGGTTACACAGCTTGAGGCTGCAGTGGATGGGCCACTGTTGTTGGCCGGCCGTTGGGATCCAACGGTCGTACAGCAAGTCCGAGTCCTCCGATCAGTCCTCACCGGTGACCAAGTGCTCGCACTACATCTACATCTACATTTATACTCCGCAAGACACGCAACGGTGTGTGGCGGAGGGCACTTTACGTGCCACTGTCATTACCTCCCTTTCCTGTTCCAGTCGCGTATGGTTCGCGGGTAGAAGGACTGCCGGAAAGCCTCCGAGCGCTCTCGAATCTCTCTAATTTTACATTCGTGATCTCCTCGGGAGGTATAAGTAGGGGGAAGAAATATATTCGATACCTCATTCAGAAACGCTCTGAGGTTGACCCCCCACCTGTTGTCGAGTGGGAGGTCGTCCCGGGGCGAAGCAGGCGGTGAAAGACTTCCCAGGCGGCCACACGTAAGGCCTCTGCTGTTTGACAAACAGGTTCCAGGTGCTGTTTGTGGCTGACACTGTCGCTGAGCCAGATGCTGTCACTTATCCTGTTTCAGGGAAAACCACTCAGCCCGCCAGATCCGGGTGGGGTTATGGGTAGTCGGGAGCTCAAATGTGAGGTACGTTATGCGGCCCCTTAGGGACTTGGTTGACAAGAAAGGTAAGAAAACCAACGTGCAGTCCGTGTGCATACCGGGTGGAGTCATTCCAGATGCAAAAAGGGTCCTCCCGGATGCCATGAAGAGCAAAGGGTGCTTGCCCACGTCGGTACCAATGATGTGTGTCACTTTGGATCAGAAGAGATTCTCTCTGGTTTCGAGCGGATAACAGAAGTGGTAAAGGCTGCCAGTCTTGCTTGCGAGATGAAATCAGAGCTGACCATATGCAGCATAGTCGACAGGACCGATCGCGGACCTCTGGCACAGAGCCGAGTGGAGGGTCTGCATGAGAGGCTCAGACGGTTCTGCGACCGTGTAGGCTGCAGATTCCTTGACTTCCGCCAAAGGGTGGTTGGGTTTCGGGTTCCTCTGAATAAGTCATGTGTCCACTATACGCAGGAGGCGGCTGCATGGGTACCAGGGGCTGTGTGGCGTGGACTCGGCGGTTTTATAGGCTAGAGGGTCTCGGGAAAACACAAGAAGGGCTTCAGTCACAAAGGGTACAGGCCGAAAAGAAAAAGGGCGTAGATACAGGAACCATCGGTATAACAGTTGTAAATCGTCGTCGCTGTGTTGAGAAAGTACCATAGCACTGATGCTCAAATCGTTATAGGCACTGAAAGCTGGCTAAAGCCGGACATCAGCTGAGCCGAATTTTTTGCCAAGAACCTAACGGTGTTCCGAAAGGATAGGCTGAACACGGTTGGCGGAGGCGTGTTTGTTGCTGTAAGAAGTAGTGTAACTTGTCGCGAAATTGTAGTAGATACTAATTGTTAGTTATTATGGGCAGAGGTCATTGTTGGCTACCGGAATAAAATAATAATTGGGACCTTTTACCAACCTCCAAATTCAGATGATACCGTTGCTGAGAGGTTCAAAGAAAACTTGAGTCTGATTTCATCCACGTTCCCGATTAAAACGATTATAGTTGGTGGTGACTTTAATTTACCCTCGATATGTTGGCGAAAACATATGTTTAATTCCAGAGGTACGCATAAAATATCATCCGAAATTGTGCCAAACGCATTCTCTGAAAATTATTTCGAGCAATTAGTTTATAACCCCACGCGAATAGTAAACGGTTGTGAAAACACACACGACCTCTTAGCATCAAATAATCCTGAGTTAATAACGAGCTTCAAAACCGATACAGGGATTAGTGTAGACAGGGTTGTCGAAGCGAAACTGAATATTGTAATCCCCAAATTCTCGAAAAATAAGCGAAAAATATACCTATTCATAAAAGCAGATAAAAATTCACTTGACGCATTCCTGAGAGACAATCTCCACTCCTTCCAAATTAATAATGTAAGTCTAGACCAGCTGTGGCTTGAATTCAGAGAAATACTATCGGCAGTAATCGAGAGATTTATACCAAATTAATATAACAAACGACGGAGACGATCCTCCTTGGTGCACAAAACGGGTCAGAACACTGTTGCAGAAACAACGAAATAAACATGCTAAATTTAAACAGACGCAAAACCCTCAATATTGCCGATCTTTTACAGAAGCTCGAAATCTAGCGCGGACTTCAATGCGAAATGCTTATAACGGTTTCCATAACGAAACTTTGTCTCGAAATCTGGCAGATACTATCGAAGACAGTGCTGCCGAAGCAGACTTACTGAACACAGCCTACCGGAACAAAAGAAGAAGAATATTATAGCATTCGAATCGAGAACAGCTGCCAACATGAGTAACGTAGAGGTAAATATCCTCGGAGTAGTGAAGCAACTTAAATCACTTAATAAAAGCAGGTCTTCTGATCCAGACTGTATACCAATTAGGTTCCTTTCGGAGTATGCTGATGCCTCGCTCCATACTTAACAATCATAGACAACCGTTCGCTCGACGGAAGATCCGTACCCAAAGACTGGAAAGTTGCACAGATCACACCAATATTCAAGAAAGGTGGTATGAGTAACCCACTTAATTACAGTCCCACTTCGTTAACGTCGATATGCAGCAGGATTTTAGAGCATGTATTGTGTTCGAACATTATGAATTATCCCGAAGAAAACTGTCTATTGACACACAGTCAACATCGGTTTAGAAAACATGGTTCTCGTGAAACACAACTAGCTCTTTATTCACATGAAGTGTTCAGTGCTACTGACAAGGGATTTCAGATCGATTCCATACTTCTGGATTTCCGGAAGGCTTTTCACACTGTACCACACAGCCGGTTTGTAGTAAAATTGCGTGCTTATGGAATATCGTCTCAGTTCTGTGACTGGATTTGTGATTTCCTGTCAGAGAAGTCACAGTTCGTACTAACTGACGGAAAGTCATCGAGTAAAACAGAAGTGATTTCTGGCGTACCCCAAGGTAGTGTTATAGGCCCTTTCCTTATCTATATAAACGATTTGGGAGACAATCTGTGCAGCCTTCGTAGGTTGTTGGCAGATGACGCTGTCGTTTATCGACTAATAAAGGCATCAGAAGATCAAAACAAATTGCAAAACGATTTAGAAATGATATCTGAATGGTGCGAAAATTGGCAGTTGACCTAAATAACGAAAAGTGTGAGGTCATCCCCATGAGTGCTAAAAGGAATCCCTTAAACTTCGGCTACACGATAAATCAGTCTAAAGGCCGTAAATTCAACTAAATACCCAGGTATTACAATTACGAACAACTTAAATTGGAAGGAACTCGTAGAAAATGTTGTGGGGGAAGGCTAACCAGGGACTGCGTTTTACTGGCAGGACACAGAAAATGTAACACATCTTCTAAGGAGTCTGCCTATACTACGTTTGTCCGTCCTCTTTTAGAATACTGCAGAGCGGTGTGGGATCCTTAACAGATAGAACTGGCGGAGTACATCGAAAAATTTCAAAGAAGGGCAGCACGTTTTGTATTATCGCGAAATATGGGAGAGAGTGTCACAGAAATGATAAAGGATTTTGGCTGGTCATCATTAAAAGAAAGGCGTTTTTCATTGCTACGGAATCTCCTCACGAAATTCCTATCAGAAACTTTCTCCTCCGAATCGAAAATATCTTGTTGATACTGACCTACATAAGGAGCAACGATCACAACGATAAAATAAGGGAAATCAGAGCTCGTACGGAAAAATATAGGTGTTCATTCTTTCCGCGCGCTATACGAGATTGGAATAATAGAGAATTACGAAGGTTGTTTGATGAACCCTGTGCCAGGCACTTTAATGTGATTTGCAAAGTATCCATGTAGACAGATGTAGATGTAGGCCACCCAGCTAGCCGCACCGTCTAACGTGCTGCTTCCCCAGCGGGAATGTGTACTGGGCCCCGGCACGAATCCATCCGGCGGATTAGTGTCGACGTCCGGTGTTCCGGCCAGCCAGAGGCTGGTTTTTAAGGTGGTTTTCCATCCGCTTCGGCGAATGCGTGCTGGTTCCCCTTATTCCGCCTCAGGTACACTATGTCGGCGATTGCTGTGCAAACACTGTCTCCATGTACGCTTACACAATGTTTACGCTTTCACGCAAATAACCCTCGGCACGGTACGTGGGTGTGGGGGGAGGGGGGGGGGAGGAAGCCGGTGGGGTGGCTGGACTGCTGTGGCCGGTTGTGGAATTGTGAACCACTGAGGACTACGGCGGGACGAAGCCCTTCCGTCGTTTCTAGGTCCCCGGTTCAATACACAATACAATACCTGATGTGCTCTTGAGAATATACTGTCACATTTGTCTGTTGTATGGTATTTATTCTTCAGCAACATGCGCGTCTGTGGTCTTTACATCCGTTAACGTTCAAACGGCTGTTGTAAATACATGCTGAGTATTCGCAGATTAGACTTTTCAGAGGTAATGGGACAGACACGTTGCCGTACTTCAAAATAATTTCTGATTGGTTTTAGGCACTCTAGCAGGGGTAGTTCTGTAGCTGGAGCCGGCGATCCCTTTCTGCCACAACCCAATAACCGATAACAGTGATCCTAGTGCAGTTCCGTGGTGACACGTGCCTGCACAAGGTGTTATGCACTGGGGACGCATATGCGCTGACAATTATCGTCTTTGATTACTCAGCTGCTGTCTACCTGCTAGAGCCTCTATTGACAGCCCCGTGTCGGTACAGCACAAGTATCCTATGGAACTGTGGGAATGATTGAATAGGAGCACTCTAGTTTTCATCTCATTACGGTTTTCACTTGAATGGGTCTATAAAAATTCATCTAAAAGTAAATCAAATACGTCTCTATCTGAATGTGTCTTTCTCTTTGTCTAAATGATTTCTTCCTCTTTTTCCATTGTACAGGTAGTGTACAAACCATGTGTACATAAAATATCCAAATTCTTGTTCAAGACTTTCATTAAATACTTTTCTTCCTCACAAACAGTTTACAGCTAGCTGATGACAAGGGTATATTTAGTTCCTATCGAAATATTTCACTCAGAGGAAAACTCGTAATTTACTATACCCACGACATACATGGGCGTAGAAATTAAGTACAGTCACAAAATTGTTTCAAGGCTCGATACAGAATGACTGAAAGCCCTTACTCTCCTCTTCCAAGAAAACCTTTTGCTTGTATCGAAAATTTACCGGTTCAAACGTTATTCACATTCAAAATATTCGCTTTCAAGAACGTTCCAATGTAAAAACATGTTTCATTCATTAATCCAGCATAATAACTTTGAAGTAATAGTTCTTCTGTATTCTACAACGTATACGTTTACTGAAGTAACACATTAGTTTGTAAATTATTCAAATAAGAAAATGTCAGTTTGCAGAAAATTCTTGGTAAACTCTGGGAATACCAGTGGAGATTAAAAATTTTCCTTTCATAAGAACTATTACCTCACCAGTTTCTAATTAGACTGCTGTTGGTGAAACAAAGTTACTTCCCTGTGTATTGTATCATTGTATCTTTTTTATATTTTTTGTTACCATACAAAATGTGATGGTTTTGTGTTTCACCATTTTGTAAGTTATGTAATACGCGCGTTTATAGATGGGCGTTTCGGAAAAATAAGCAGTAAATGTAAAAAATTATATGTCATTTCTGAAGTCTGTAACTAGCCATTAATATGCTATATCTTAAGTTGCGCATTTCCAAGCTCGGTGCTCGGTTGTTGTGTACCTCTTAAGTTTAGTATTTGGGTGTAATAATTTTCGTCTTCCATCATTTGTCATACAAACTTACTTACCTACTTACTAGGTCGGCATCAGATACCGCAGATTGTCTTTGGCCTCAACCGTCAGCCACGTCCATCTTCTTCTGTCCATGCATTCTTCTCCAGCTGGTCGCAC
Organism: Schistocerca serialis cubense; assembly: GCF_023864345.2. Classification (NCBI taxonomy): domain Eukaryota; kingdom Metazoa; phylum Arthropoda; class Insecta; order Orthoptera; family Acrididae; genus Schistocerca; species Schistocerca serialis. The sequence goes on from NC_064644.1 coordinate 69,261,001, forward strand.
TGTAATCGTATCCCCTCGGATTCCGTCGATCCATCTCAGCCGTGGTTTTCCTCTCGCTATTATAGTCTGATGTCCGCTTTTACTCCAACTGCTTGGCGAACCGGACTTCTCGACTCATTAGCACTTCAGCCTCCTTTCTTTAATCACAGACACAGTGGGTCGCTATTTGTACATTTCGCGGTTTTTCCTTTTTCTTCAGTTGTCTCTGTCTTTCAGTAGTCCACAGACCGGTCTCAGAACAGCGAGTGCCAACCTGGACCTGTTTCTTACTTGAATTCTTGTTGTTATTTCCTGGCCTGTCTCATTCCTTTCACTAAGTGCTGTCCTAATATATATGAACAGTTTTAGCCTTGCAAAGATTTTGCCATCCATATATAAAAGTCTGTAGTGGTTCGCTTAGTTCACTACGAGGTATTTGCTCTCAACCATGTTCATCTTCAAGCCTGCTCTCAATGACCCCCTCCATCAACACTTTGCCATCTGTAACACATGTTGCTCCTTCTGCGCTAGTAATACTACGTTATCAGTATAGTCAAGGGCGTTGTTCCCTGTAACTAACTGAATACCTCTTCGCAGGGCTATCATCTTCCTCAGCATTCTTTCCAGGATCAAATTAAGCAGATGTTCTCAACTTGAACTTCTCCAACGTCTTTCCATTCATTTGGTTGTGATAGCTTTATTAGTTCTCCAGGAAACCCACCTTTCCCGGTTATTGCCACGGTGCTGGCCTGTTCACACTATCTTACGCTTCTTGGAAGTCCACCAAAAGATTCCAAGCTTTTTGATAACACTTGCCTTAATGTGTGTAGCTGGTTTACGGTTGATTTTCACTCTCGAGAACCTGCTTGTTCAAATCCAAGTATCTCCGTTTCAGCAACAACATGTTCCATATGTTATAAATTGGCCATAGTACGGTAATTATTCTACAGATGTTGTAGCTCATGGGGTCTCGTGTACACAGATGACAGACTGCATCCGAGCTGCCGGGATCCTTTTTCCCCTCAAAATTAGATTATATATTGTCTTTTGTAGGATATCTGTTCACTCTTTCAGCATCTCTGCAGGTATTCCGTATATTCCTGGTAAATTTTCTTTCTTCAACATTTTTGTGACTTCATCTCTCTGTTTCATACTCGGTGTTTCATTCTCCGCTGTTGCTGCTGTCGCTTTATTTTCTCTATAAAATTCTTCTAGTTCTGACGCTGCTGTCACAACGTTGTCGAGCATCCACTAGATTTTCGAAATAGTTTTTCCCTTCCTGCACACCTCTCGCTACATCTCTTATCATTAGTTTTGCCTGACATTTGACCACATTAATCCTTGCATTTTATCGTTTCTTTAAGACCCTGACTTCCTTCTATAAGTCTCTTGTATTGTTTACTGTTCGATCCTTTTCTGCCAGCGTTATCTCGCTGATTAAATAGACGCGCTTTCCTTTTCGGTGGACATTTCTTGATTCTGTACCTACTTCCATGTATCTCTATCCTGTTCTTTGATCTTGTTCGCTTGTCAGGAGTAACACTTTATCTGTATTTATCTTGTTAGTTGCATCTCTACACCTACCGTGAAACCATTTTGTGTTCCTTTTTGGTTTTTGCATCTCATCTGTGACGTGTTCGATTTCAATCTTGAGATTGGACCATAACTTGTCAGCATCATCTCTCTCTTCTTCCAGGGCGGCAAACCTATATCTAATTTCAATAGCTCGTCTGTTCTTAATGCGATCCTCTTTTAGTAGATCTGCGTTTATTTACGGTCTGGTTCTCTTCTCGTGAAGGAAGGATTCCGCAAACTGGAGGAGAAGAGAAGAAGACCGTAAAGCAAACACAGAAATACTTATTATTCAAATGTCTGTTAATTAATGCAACTTGTGAATTTTGTGAAACTTCTCCTAGTTGATGTAGCCTATCTGTGTTACGTTTATGATGTTTATACATACAGCAAGCATGCTCATCTAAAAAGAATTTTCTGTTAATGAAATGATCGTATGACATGTGCCGGGACATAGTCCGCTCCCTACACTGACACCTATATGAAAACTCTGCAATTCACAATTAATTATCTGCAACAAGAGGGTTCAACGAACCCCTTTCAGACTATTTCTCTACGAAATACGTAATTTTGTACAAAAAGAGTGACTAGCTAAACTAGTTACGCTGCTACGAATATTATTATTTTATATGAAGTACAGGCCTATTTCAGCTATACAGCCATCATAAGATTATCTGTAATAGAATATCTTATGACTTTTGCATTGTTGTATGATGTGATTTTGCACACAAGTTTTCAAATAGGCCTATAGTTCAAATTAAAAAAAATAGTATTCATAGCAGTGTAACTGGTTATAGAGTATCTAATATGCCCTTGCAGACATTTATCACGAAGCAAGCCCATACGATTACAAATTATTTCTCTACGATTCACTCCCCCCCCCCCCCCCCATGCCCCATGAACCATGGACCTTGCCAATGGTGGGGAGGCTTGCCTGCCTCAACTATACGGTAGCTGTACCGTAGGTGCAACCACAACAGAGGGGTGCCTGTTAAGAGGCCAGACAAACGTATGGTTCCTGAAGAGGGGCAGCAGCTTTTTCAGTAGTTGCAGGGGCAACAGTCTGGATGATTGACTGATCTGGCCTTGTAAGACTAACCAAAATGGCCTTGCTGTTCTGGTACTGCGAACGGCTAAAAGCAAGGGGAAACTACAGCTGTAATTTTTCCTGAGGGCATGCAGCCTTACTGTATGGCGTCTTCTTGAGTAAAATATTCCGGAGGTAAAATAGTCCCCATTCCGATCTCCGGGCGGGGACTACTTAGGAGGATGTCGTTATCAGGAGAAAGAATACTGGCGTTCAACGGATCAGAGCGTGGAATGTCAGATCCCTTAATCGGGCAGGTAGGTTAGAAAATTTAAAAAGGGAGATGGATAGGTTAAAGTAAGATACAGTGGAAATTAGTGATGTACGGTGGCAGGAGGAACAAGACTTTTGGTCAGGTGAATACAGTGTTATAAATACAAAATCAAATAGGGGTAATGCAGGAGTCGGTTTAATAATGAATAAAGCAATAGGAGTGCGGGTAAGCTACTACAAACAGCATAGTGAACGCATTACTGTGGCCAAGATAGACACGAAGCCCACGTCTACTACAGTAGTACAAGTTTATATGCCAACTAGCTCTGCAGATGACGAAGAAATTGTTGAAATGTATGAGGAGATAAAAGAAATTATTCAGGTAGTGAAGGGAGACGAAAAATTAATAGTCATGGGTGACTGGAATTCGTCTGTAGGAAAAGGGAGAGAAGGAAAAATAGTAGGTGAATATGGATTGGGGCTAAGAAATGAAAGAGGAAGCCGCCTGGTAGAATTTGCGCAGAGCATAACTTAATCATAGCTAACACTTGGTTCTAGAACCATGAAAGAAGGTTGTACACATGGAAGAACCCTGGAGATACTAAAAGATATCAGATAGATTACATAATGGTAGGACAGAGATTTAGGTACCAGGTTTTAAATTGTAAGACATTCCAGGGGCAGATGTGGATTCTGACCATCTATTGATTATGACCTGTAGATTAAAACTGAAAAAACTACAAAAAGGTGGGAAATTAAGGAGATGGGACCTGGATAAACTGACTAAACCAGAGGTTATACAGAGTTTCAGGGAGAGCGTAAAGGAACAATTGACTGGAATGGGGGAAAGAAATACAGTAGATGAAGAATGGGTAGCTTTGAGGGATGAAATAGTGAAGGCAGTAAAGGCTCAAATAGGTAAAAAGACGAGGGCTAGTAGAAACCCTAGGGTAACAGAAGAAATATTGAATTTAATTGATGAAAGGAGAAAATATAAAAATGCAGTAAATGAAGCAGGCAAAAAGGAATACAAACGCCTCGAAAATGATATCGACAGGAAGTGCAAAATGGCTAAGCAGGGATGGCTAGAGGACAAATGTAAGGATGTAGAGGCTTATCTCACTAGGGGTAAGATAGATACTGCCTACAGGAAAATTAAAGAGACTTTTGGAGAAAGGAGAACAACTTGCATGAATATTAAGAGCATTGATGGAAACCCAGTTCTAAGCAAAGAAGAGAAAGCAGAAAGGTAGAGGGAGTATGTAGAGGGTCTATACAAGGGCGATGTACTTGAGGGGAATATTATGGAAATGGAAGAGGATGTAGATGAAGATAAAATGGAAGATACGATACTGCGTGAATAGTTTGACAGAGCACGGAAAGACCTGATTCGAAACAAGGCCCCCAGGGTAGACAACATTCCGTTAGAACTACAGGCAGCCTTGGGAGAGCCAGTCCTGACAATACCATCTGGTGAGCAAGATGTATGAGACAGGTGAAATACCCTCAGACTTCAAGAAGAATATAAAAATTCCAATCCCAAAGAAAGCAGGTGTTGACACACGTGAAAATTACCGAACTATCAGTTTAATAAGTCACAGCTGCAAAATGCTAACGCGAATTCTTTACAAACGAATGGAAAAACTGATAGAAGCCGACCTCAGGGAAGATCATTTTGGATTCCATAGAAATGTTGGAACACGTGAGGCAATACTGACCCTACGACTTATCATAGACGAAAGATTAAGGAAAAGCACACCTACGTTTCTAGCATTTGTAGACTTAGAGAAAGCTTTTCACAATGTTGATTGGAATACACTCTTTCAAATTCTGAAGGTGGCAGGGGTAAAATACAGGGAGCAATAGGCTATTTACAATTTGTACAGCAACCAGATGGCAGTTATATGTGTCGAAGGCCATGAAAGGGAAGAAGTGGTAGGGAAGGGAGTGAGACACGGTTGTAGCCTATCCCCGATGTTATTCAATCTGTATATTGAGCAAAAAATAAAGGAAACAAAAGAAAAGTTTGGAGTAGGTATTAAAATACATGGAGAAGAAATAAAAACTTTGAGGTTCGCCGATGACATTGTAATTCTGTCAGAGACAGCAAAGGACTTGGAAGAGCAGCTGAACGGAATAGACAGTGTCTTGAAAGGAGGATATAAGATGAACGTCAACAAAAGCAAAACGCTGAAAATGGAATGTAGTCGAATAAAGTCGGGTGATGCTGAGGGAATTAGATTAGGAAATGAGACACTTAAAGTAGTAAAGGAGTTTTGCTACTTGGGGAGCAAAATAACTGATGATGTTCGAAGTAGAGACGATATAAAATGTAAACTGACAATGGAAAGGAAAGCGTTTCTGAAGAAGAGCAATTTGTTAAAATCGAGTATAGATTTTAATGTCAGGAAGTCGTTTCTGAAAGTAATTGTATGGAGTGTAATCATGTATCGAAGTGAAACGTGGACGATAAATAGTTTGGACAAGAAGAGAATAGAAGCTTTCGAAATGTGGTGCTACAGAAGAATGCTGAAGATTAGATGGATAGATCACGTAACTAATGAGGAGGTATTGAATAGAATTGGGGAAAAGAGGAGTTTGTGGCACAACTTGACTGGAAGAAGGGATCGGTTGGTAGGACATGTTCTGAGACATCGAGGGATCACAAATTTAGTATTGGAGGGCAGCGTGGAGGGTAAAAATCATAGAGGGAGACCAAGAGATGAATACACTAAGCAGATTCAAAAGGATGTAGGTTGCAGTAGGTACTGGGAGATGAAGAAGCTTGCATGGGATAGAGTAGCATGGAGAGCTGCATCAAACCAGTCTCAGGACTGAAGATCACAACAAAAACAGCAACAACGATTCACTCCAGAACTAGTCTTACTGCGATAATCATGTTTTGAAATTTAGGTGACCGTCAGCAGAAAATTTTTGCATGTAGTAGAGAGAGCTTGTGGTTGAAATATAGTGAAAACTTCTACTCGTAAGTTTTAAAGAACGCCACATTAACTCGCAGCTAATTTCCGTGACACTTCGTCCCCTACTTCACCCCAATACAAAACGAACTACCATAACTTAAACATTTTCGATGTCATCCGTCATTCGCGCGTGATACTTACTTTTAGTACTCTTGTGGATGATCCCACGTTTTTCATTATTTAGAGCCAGCTGCCATTTTTCGCAACATACAGGTGTCTTCTATGACTCATCTTGTAAATAGATTTCATCTTCTGATGAATTTACTAGGCCTTAGACGACAACATCATCTGCAGACAATCTAAGAAGGCTGCTCACCCAACTCATTTTTATAGATTGTAAAGAGCGGATAAAGCTTCACTCAGAACTGCAGAAGTCTCATCTGTTACACCCTATTCTTCCGAAATACTAATGTGGATCGTCAATTATAGCTCATGATGTTCACATTTGCCACTTGAAGTAAAAATCTGAAACGCGATGTTTTTTTCTGTTATATAGTTATTGAGAAGCCACATCAGCCACTGTAATTTACGACAAGTTAGATAAGTAATTAAAGATAATTGAGGGTTGCCGGCCGAAGTGGCCGTGCGGTTAAAGGCGCTGCAGTCTGGAACCGCAAGACCGCTACGGTCGCAGGTTCGAATCCTGCCTCGGGCATGGATGTTTGTGATGTCTTTAGGTTAGTTAGGTTTAACTAGTTCTAAGTTCTAGGGGACTAATGACCTCAGCAGTTGAGTCCCATAGTGCTCAGAGCCATTTGAGCCATAATTGAGGGTTACTGTAGACCATTTTGATAGTTTTCTCTTTTGTGAAACTTAGTTTAAACCTAGATTATATATGTGATATGGCATAGGTCATCCTTCGATCCATTGTAGAACTTGGAAACCCATTCAGGGAATATTCGTTCACATTTTTGTTGAACGCAGTTGGTTTTTACCATCCTGTATTAAAACATTTCCTTTTATCAATAGTGCAATTTATAAACAATATTTTGTGAGTAGAATAAAATTTCCAATGCTAAACTTAACTGCTTTGTCGACGTTGTTTTACCAGCTAACTAAAAATAGGAAAGCCTTGAACCCCTTCCACTAAATTTAGTTGGTATTAAGATTCTTTTACAGGGAGTGCAGTGGAGCTGACGCTGAAATAATTAAGTATTTGGTTATATCATCGCTAGTCTCACTGAACTCTTCTGAACTCTACAAGTCTTGTGTGGTCTGACGTCTCCTTACCAGCAACAGGTCTCAGGTTCAGACTAGTCAATTCCCTAAAAAACAGGCTCAGAGCGTCGTTGCGCGAAAGTGGTAGGGAGACATGATATAGAACAAACAGACACCACGCAGAATGTTAGAAAATGGCGACCCTGCCAGGATGGTAAAATATCATGATTGAAGGTCGACCACATGCCTAACTAGGTCAGAAAAATATCCTGCTGAAAAATTTTCGTAGTAAAAAGTTTTTTCTTAAAGTTATACATAGTCGGAAACAGTAGCTGCAGCGATAGATAGTAAGAAAGTATTCAATAGAAAGTGAGACATTGTAGCAGAGACAATAGCATAATTAAGTCATGAATTTTAATATTGTTAAAATTAAGTTTTCTCTCCAATGCAAGCGCACAGGTGGCGGATACATCGTTGACAAGTTGGTTCTGACCCAACAAGTAAGTGAATTGATTGTCAAGTCGTGTGTGCAAAAAGTTTATGAAACGCGTGAGACCGTATGAGCGCATGTTGACGCGAAGTAGGGCGTGTGAATTGCTTTTAAAACAGAAAATGTGGGATTCGGAAAGATTGGCAATGGCAGATCGAGACCTTGACCGAATTGAGGTAGAGACCCAGCATGAAAATGGACAGAGAATAGAGGACAGTACAAAAGACGATGCAGTATCGCGAGAAATAGGACATATAACGCACCATAACGAGGATAATGTACGTCAAGGCATAGAAAACGTAAGTCAGCACACGACAGAGGAGCAGGAAAGTAGAGAGACTGTCGATGAGGATTCTAACTTGCGTCTTGAATACGTAGAGCCCATAGTACAAGTAATCAGAGATCCCTCACCACAGAGTACAAGGAATGCGAGCAGAAACGTGTCACAGCACAGTTCAATGCAATCGGTTGCGAACCAACACTTGGGCGAAAACACGGAGCGTAGGACGTCAGAAGAAAACGCAATAGGACCCACCGATCTGGCAGAATTATTACAACAAATTACGGAAACCACGACAAGGCACAATAAAGACATAGCGAGTCAAATTAAAATTCAGAATGCAGAAACCACGAGACAAATGCGTGAGATTAAAGAACAAAACAAAAAAATTCAGTTACACCTAAGTCATATTGAAGACGAGGCAAAAGAATCTCGAGAAGTGATACGAAACTTAATAACAGGTCACAATCAACTGAGAACAGACATTGACAAGGTACAAGCGGACGTACAAACATTGCGTAATGACATTCAGGACGAGATCAAAACATTACGTAACAACACCCAGGGAGAAGTCAAGAAACTAGAGAAACAGATAATCGAAATTACTAGACAAGCAGCAGGTACAGCGCGTGAAGTTGTTGAAAACAGTGTGTTACACAAACGTATCACAAAAGCAGCGCTGAAAAGATATGATAACCGCATAGTCAAAATAGAAGCGCAAACGAAGCGACCATTTCAGATATTGCGAACAGAGTTGTTGCAAACCACTGGAGAGCGTAGTGAACAGGATCGAACAAGCACAGAGTCTGAAACCATATCCGTATCTGTAACAGCACCGGAAAAACAAGCAATTAACGAAGATATTACGCATTTGCGATTCCAATCACAGGCGGAAAGTAACATACGTGAAATCAGACAGCCTGCACGGCGACAAACACGTTTAGAAATTCTTGATGAACAAACGTCATCACAAACACATGCGGAACCACAAATGTATGTTTCAAGACAGTTTGGATCGTGTAATGAAGCAGCAAGGTTAGCCAGACAAGATACCGAACCAATACCTGACAATCGAAAGCCAGGTCGCGAAGAGTACAGTGCAATGCATTCAGCTACACGTTCACAACCGATGGAAGAAAATTATTGCGTACCACTCCAACGATACTGCGCAAGGGTAGGCGAAAGTTACAGTGGACAATATCCAATGGATCTACCACAACCGGAAAGAACGATGGGTGAAATGATCAGAAACAAAAGTGGCGAAGAATCGCGAATTTCATATGGAACTATGACGAAGTTCGACAACGATCATTTCCTCACAGAAAACTTCAACACTTTCGAGAAGGATACTCATTACATCCACTAATTTTTATTGATCAATTCCGAGTAGGATTACCAGAACACTGGACGTTAGCACACAAATTAGACTTTATATGTGCACACATGTCAGGAACAGTCGCAGAAACCATGCAGAACGTTGCAGCGACATGCCGATCGTACGAAGATTTCAGAGCGAAGTTTCTCTCACGATATTGGTCCAGCGACGCACAGAACAGAGTGAAGTACGAATTATTATAGAACCCATATTTTGAAAATTCAGGAGAGAAGAGTCCCGTGAAATTTTTCGAATTAATGGCAAAGAAAAATCAATGCTTAGATATACCATACAGTGACGGAGAGTTGATTAAATTATGCGAGATGAAGTTACCATTGAAATACCAGCAATGATTTGTAGGTCGCGGAGGAAATGACGTCGAAGCATTTAACGGTATTCTAAGGGAACTAGAGTTCATATTTTCGGAAGATGACGCAAGAAAAAGACGAAGCGCACAAGAAAACGAAAGCAAAAAGCAATGGAATTCACAAGACACAGTACGAAGAAACAATAATTACGAAGCATGTGGTAACTTCGCACCAAGAAACGACAATAGATTTCAACAAAGAACCGGTTATGGATTTAGAAGAGAATATGGCAATCACTATAATTCACCCAGGAACGGCAACAACAATTACAGAGGGAATAACGACAACAGGAACGGGTACTGGAGAACCAATAGACCGACAAATTATCAACAAAGAAACCACTATCAACAAGCTGAACAAGAAAAGAGAATACAGATAGAAGAGGTGGAGGTAAGACCACCAAACCCCGATAAACGTTCGAATTGACAGCTAAGCGCCCATGCCAAAGAGAATGACGCACCGACTCAGGACAATTGCAGCACCTTGAACAGAGAAGTAAAAATCTTATCACGAGAAGAGAAGAAGGAAGAAACAAATCTGCAGGGACCAGATGAAAACGAAGACAGGAAAATAACAATATTGTGTTGGGACGAAATTAATTGGGAGAATACTGACGAGGAAAATGAATTACCAGAGGCATGCACAACGAATGCGGGAGGAAAGGACGAAGCAATGAGTATTGCAGAGCTATTTGAGTTGGAAACCAGGGAAAGCGAATTCAATGAGGATAATGCGCAGTCGACAGAAGTTGGAAATAAGTTACGAGGGGGCACACAACCCAACGTATATAATGAAGGAAGTTATGAAGCGATAATTAGAGCATTTAGATGCGATTATGTGGAAGTAGCGACGAGGAAGGAGAAGATAGACGAGGATGAGGAAAAAGTCGAGAATGTTGAAGAAAGCGTAAATGAAGGAAGAAATAGAGAAGAGGAAATAAAAGAGGGGGAAGTAGCAGTCGAAGCTTATCATACAAAAAGTTCGAATTCACAAGGGAAATTCCTAAAAAGACTCATGTATGGTTCAGTGGAGGATTCGTTGATGCAAGAAGAAGAAGAATAGAACCAGCCCTTTCAAATTCAACCAATTGTGAAGGCCATCGTAAAGCATATCCCAGTCAATATTGTAACAGATAGCGGAAGTGAACTGACTGCGATCTCAGAAAATTTATTCATGCAGTGTAATGCCAATGAGGAATTTCCAGTTCTGAAAACACGTAAGATTAAAGTAAGAGGTCCTATTAGAAACAATGCTGCGGAAGTTACGAGACAAACAAGGTTAACTCTTTCGTGTCAAGGTCAAAAGATCGAAGCCAACTTCTTGATTATACCGAAACTAACTGTAGATTTGATTATAGGTGCAGATTTTTTAAATGAGAGACGAGCGATAATAGATATGGGGAAAGGTAGCGTAACATTCGGGAATGTCACACTTCTCTTTGAGCAAAAGCTAAAATTAGAAGAAATACCAGCTATAAACAAACAATTAAGAATGACACGAGATAAAGAGGATGAAGAATTAGAATGGTAATTACAAAAGGGGGAATCGCCTCAACTCATGTTAGAACTTCATAAAGAAATCGACGAAAAATTGCAAGAAGTTCAAGGTATTTCGGAACACAGTAAAAGAGAATTAGAGGGTATTTTACGAGATAAAGCAGAGGTATTTTTACCTAAGACTAGCAGTATTAAACACTTTCAGTACAAGTTTGAAGATTAATTTTATAACTGGTAACTAATCAGCACAATATTTCAAGATTATGTTGCAGATAAGGTCGTCAGGAGAAAGAAGAATGAAGAGAGAGGAAGGTGGGAAAAAGAAAGTAGTTTCAATAAAAACAAAAACAAAAATAAGACGAATAGTAGCATAGATTAAGGTGAAGGGATATAACATAGATAGTCTAACAGCATGAAATACTAAAATGCTATACACCACAACACTACACAAAAATAAAAAACGAATTTGAGGATTCTTTTAGAAGTTAAGACTCAAAAATCTTAGAATTGTAACACGGAAAGGGCGCCGAAATTTGTAAGCTTTTTAAGAAGGCGTAAAACAATTTAGGTACCAGACATATGTTAGATGATTATAAGTAAAACTTTTTGTAAGAACCATTGTAAAAAGTCCAGCAAAGACCAGATGCAACGACCCACAAGTTGCAACACGAGAAGTATCAAGACAGTAAATGACGTAATTAGCAAGACACGATTCCTTCAAGGCAGAAGCGTCGAGAGAAGGGAAAGGACATTGAGACCAACAGAAGGTCCTTGTAGCGAAGGTTGGCCGTAAATCTGCCCGCTAAGCGAAACCCTGCTGGGACAGAACATGGAACCACACAGTGGTGGAACCCTGCAGAGACACAACAGGACACCGAACGCCAGAAGGGACTGGTGCAGGGACTGACAAGCAAACACTGGACTTTCACCGCTCGTAAACCCCGGAACGCCCGGCTCAGCGGAGCAAGAAACGGCCCGACGAGAAGACTGCTTGGGCAAGCCACCACTGGCAAAAAAAAAAAAAAAAAAAAAAAAATGTGTAAAAGTCACACTACTGCTATTAAACAGCACGCTGATGCATGAAACTGAAGAAATCGTCCACAAAGTAGAAATGACATGCCCAAACAATTTATCAAACTGTTACTAAGAGGAGAACTTCAAAGTGACTAGTTATCAATAAATATTTCCATATCCTGCCCAGAGAAGAACGAGGAAGCAAGTAAGAGGCAGAGAAAAAAGCAGGAAGAACAGAAGTTGAAGATTCGCAAGATTGAGACCAAGCAAGAAGATGGGTGAAGAATAGACGACATACCTTCCCAAATCCCTATCCTATTGTAAACTAGTCGTCTGCGAAGTATTACAACGAAGAACGATCGCTTTCAGCGACACATAACGATGACTTTCACGTATACGAAGCCAGTAAACCACGAGATTCTGCAATCACAGCTCCATTCCATTATGGGACCTCCACAACAGCAACACACACTTGCAAAGCCAACAAGGAACAATGAACGAAGCTGTACATCAAATACTTGCCCACATCCATCTTGCTCAAGTCCATCACCTTTGTGCAAAATCATTCGCCAACCTCATGCTTATACACTCATAGGATTGTGTGAATGTGTAAAATCAAATTATGTGATGTAGGAATTGTGCAAAAGAAACGTGTGAAACACTAAATAAGTTAAGCACACCAGACAGCTAATAAACTAAAAATAACAGACATTGACTATGGACTTAAGTAAAAATAGACTATCGATAAAAATAAGACATTAGTTCTGGAATGGACAGTATATAAAGAACAAAAGTAAGGTATAATAAACACTAAAACTATATGCCACTTATATTCTCCTCATAAAAATAAAAGAATAACTATATTTTACAAATTTTCTCCTTATAAAAACAAAGAATAAAAAATTATCTTGTTGGATGTTTTCCCCTTTTTTTAACATTTGTACCATTTGTTAGGATAATATCTCAATACTTGAGTATGTATATTTCTTTGTCAAAGCAATTCTTGTAAATAATTCTTATTTGTTAGTGTAACAATGTTGAAATGAGTGTCTAGAAACAAAAACATTTTACTTGTGCATGATATCTAGAAAATCTGTTAGGAATAGATTTTACTTAATTACTACATTTATAAAAACAATATTTCTAAGAAAATCGATGTGAAAGACTCCTCACTTTCGATAAGAAACTTCTTAAAAAAACAAACTTCACAATTAAATAAAGAAAGAAAATAATTAAAAATTAATAATTATAAGAGAATAAAAATATTCTTCCCTTGTCAATATAAACATATTTTTGATAAAAATGTGGAAGAATATAAAAATATAAATTAGTAATACAAACTAACATAGAACCAGAATAACGTGGCTGAACAGTAGGCAACAAAATTTAGATAACGGAATAATTTTTGACTGACTTGCACAAAGATTCAATCATTGTTTAACTTCAGTGCAAAAATTAAGTTCGAATGGTGGTGATATGTGAGGTGTCAGGCAAATCCAACACCATCCATGAAAACCCTGACATGATAAGCAAATCCGGCAGTACGTCACATAGCTACGAATAAATCGTCACATTAAATTAACCAAAGTAATACGAGTAACGAGTGAGCAAATGGAATATCACAGACTAACACAAGAATGCCTAAATGCATGTCATACCTTCCCACCGTGAGACAGACGCAGTTCCGAGTGGAGAAACGAGAACAGAAGCCGAGAGCAGAACTGTGTTAAGCTGGAAGGCTCTACGATAAGGGACGGACACCCACGTCGCCAGCTAACCGCTAGGACCACCCCCCCCCCCCCCCAGCCCATGTTAAACGCTAGAGCCCTCCATAAGAACAGTATAGATCTTACGATAACACAAAAAGGGAAACCCACAGGCGCAAGTTTTAACGTGAAACTTTTTCGCGTCTCTGTTATGTCAGGACCACCCCCCAGCCCACGTTAAAAGGTAGAGCCCTCGAGAAGAACAGTATAGATCTTACGATAACACTAAAAGGACCACACCAGCTGCAAGTTTTAGCGTGAACTTTTTCCCGTCTCTGTTACGTTGCAAACTTTAAAGACAGTGCCCCACCACGAAAAGTATAACGTTTCTCATTGGATAGACAGAATTTTTGTAGGCGGGGCTTAAGGTTAGCATTGAGACCCTGATTGGCCAGATGAAAACACAGCCAGATAGTTTTTTTTTAACCAACTTCGGTAAATTGTAGTAAGGAGAAGTTAGGAGAGAGTTGCTTCCGGGACGGCGAGGTGAGCGGAGCTGTGCTGCACTCCGCCCCCTGACGAACACCAACAAGGTAATGAACGCACGCGATGCCGCATAACAGCGCATAAAGCTTCACTCAGAACTGCAGAAGTCTCATCTGTTACACCCCCTTTTTGCGTATTACTAGTGCAGCTCGTCAATTAAAGCTCATGGTGTTCACATTTGCCACTTGAAGTAAAAATCTGAAACGCGATGATTTTTCTGTTATATAGTTCTTGAGAAGCCACATCAGCCACTGTAATTTACGACAAGTTAGATAAGTAATTAAAGATAATTGAGGGTCACTGTAGACAATTTTGATAGTTTTCTCATTTGTGAAACTTAATTTAAACCTAGATTATAGATGTGATATGGCATGGGTCATCCTTCGATCCATTGTAGAACTTGGAAACCCATTCAGGGAATATTCGTTCACATTTTTGTTGAACGCAGTTGGTTTTTACCATCCTGTATTACAACATTTCCTTTTATCAATAGTGCAATTTCTAAACAATGTTTTGTGAGTAGAATAAAATTTCCTATGGTAAACTTAACTGCTTTTTCGACGTTATTTTACCAGCAAACTAAAAATAGGAAAGCCTTTAACCCCTTCCACTATATTTAGTTGGTATTAAGATTCTTTTACAGGGAGTGCAGTGGAGCTGACGCTGAAATCATTAAGTATTTGATTATATCATCGCTAGTCTCACTGAACTCTTCTGAACTCTACATGTCATGTGTGGTCTGACGTCTCCTTACCAGCAACAGGTCCCAGGTTCAAACTAGTCAATTCCCTAAAAAACACACGCTCAGAGCGTCGTTGCGCGAAAGTGGTAGGGAGACACGATATAGAACAGACAGACACCACGCAGAATGTTAGAAAATGAGACGATATTACTCGAAACTGAAAGCTTTTCCAGATCATATCATGAGCAATGTCACCGACTTTCCGTCAATTGGCTTCTGTTTCGAAAGAATTTCTGAATTTAGCCTTTCTAATTTTGGACGGGACAATACGCCGAGATTCTCCACACTTCCATCTGCAGTCCAGAGCTCCATGAAAGTTCTACTTACGATGCTGAGCTTACGAATCACCAGGCAATGGACAGACCTCTCCCACAGTGTAACATCACAGGAGCTAGCATTATCGGAGTACGCCTCCGTTCTCAGCTATGGGAAGGCCATTATGTGGGAGATATCTGTAGATTACCTGCGGAATCTGTCGTTTCGTGAGCACAGAAGCGTCCGCGGTGCATTCAGCGAGCTGTGAACTCAACACAAATGGCAGTGTGGACAATTTTGTCAAGTTTCCACTTCCGGAGTCAGAGAAGCCCTATTTTCAAAATGAGAGAAATAGGATTTACTGATAATTTATTTGAAAAGCACGAAAAGCAGTTCAATTGTTACGGCATAAAGTCAAGCGTCGGCATGCTATGCAGGAACAAGAGAGGTTAAAGGGCAGTGAAGAAGACGTCAGTCAGTTGCACGCTGACCGACCCCTCTCCAGGATGACAACGCGCCAGCAGCGGCCTCTATGCGAAGCGCACGTAAGAGCTGCTCCCGATACTACAGCAGCTTCAGGACTAGTCATTACGCTAGTGTCCGCCCCCGGTAGCTGAATGTTCAGCGTGACGGATTGTCAATACTTTGGGTCCGGGTTCGATTCCCGGCTTGGTCGGGGAATTTTCTCTGCCCATGGACTGTGTGTTGCGCTATCTTCATTATCATCCTATCATCCTCATCGACTGCAGGTCGCTGCAATCGGCGTCTAATTGAAAGACCGGCACCAGGCGAACGGTCTGCTCGATGGGGGGCCCCAGCAATACGAATAAATAAAATAAAATTACGCTAGTACTATGTCACATTGTCTGTACTGAAGAAGCTTGGTTATTTCGTACGTCGCTCTTTGCTTGCGACACTTCTATGTTGTTAT
Source organism: Schistocerca serialis cubense (assembly GCF_023864345.2). Taxonomy (NCBI): domain Eukaryota; kingdom Metazoa; phylum Arthropoda; class Insecta; order Orthoptera; family Acrididae; genus Schistocerca; species Schistocerca serialis. The sequence goes on from NC_064644.1 coordinate 69,277,194, forward strand.
CAGAGTTAAATATTGTCATTGTTCATTTCGTAATAAAACTCATTAATACGATTTGCTTGAATTGTTGTCTAGCGATCCGAGAAACAGGTTTCCTAGATACCCCACAATTTCACGACGACTTGGCAGGGTTCTATATCAATGTTGAGGGATCGCGCTTGACAACAGGCAAACCAGACAGCACTGCTGATGCCAAACCATAGAGTATAAATATCTATGAAGTGAGTATCTAGAGGCGCAGAACGAGAAATCTGTCCGTACCATTTCCTGCTGCTCCAGTCACGTGGCATGTTAGTCCGTTTTGCGCTTCTAACATTCTGCGTAGTATCTGTTTGTTCTAAGTCGTGTCTCCCTACCACTTTCGCGCAACGACGCTCTGAGCCTGTTTTCTAGGGAATTGACTAGTTTGAACCTGAGACCTGTTGCTGGTAAGGAGACGCCAGACCACACATGACAGGTAGAGTTCAGAAGAGTTCAGTGAGACCAGCGATGATATAATCAAATACTTAATGATTTCAGCGTCAGCTCCACTGCACTCCCTGTAAAAGAATCTTAATACTAACTAAATTTAGTGGAAAAGGTTCAAAGCTTTCCTATTTTTAGTTAGCTGGTTAAATAAAGTCGAAAAAGCAGTTAAGTTTACCATTGGAAATTTTATTCTACTCACAAAACGTTGTTTATAAATTGCACTATTGATAAAAGGAAATATTTTAATACAGAATGATAAAAACCAACTGCTTTCAATAAAAATGTGAACGAATATTCCCTGCATGGGTTTCCAAGTTCTACAATGGATCGAAGGATGACCTGTGCCATATCACATCTATAATCTAGATTTAAATAAGTTTCATAAAAGAGAAAACTATCAAAACGGTCTACAGTGACCCTCAATTATCTTTAATTACTTATCTAACTTGTCGTTAATTACAGTGGCTTATGTGGCTTCTCAATAATTATATAACAGAAAAATCATCGCGTTTCAGATTTTTACTTAAAGTAGCAAATGTGAACACCATGAGATTTAATTGACGATCGACACTAGTATTTCGTAAAAATGGGATGTAACAGATGAAACTTCTGCAGTTCTGAGTGAAGCCTTATGCGCTCAAAAATGTGGCATCGCGTGCGTTCATTACCTTCTCGGTGTTTAGGCAGCGTCAGGGGATGACCAATATAGCTACACGCACCTCGCCGTTTTGGAAGCAACTCCTCCTAACTTATCCTTACTACAAATTACCGAAGTTAGTTTTAGAAAAGCTATCAGGCTGTGTTTTCAACTGACCGATCAGGGTCTCAATGCTAACCTTAAGCTCCGCCTACAAAACTTCTGTGTATCCAATGAGAAACGTGAAACGTCCCCTTTGAACAATTATACATGACTGTGCTTAAACTGACACACAATATTTTGTTAGCGCAGCGCAATCTGACTTTCAAAATTCCCTACAAAAGAATGGCCCTGACTAACATTAAACTATACCTTTCACAAATCACTTACCTTACAAAAATCTTCGCTGCTCAAGCTACTGCAATACAGCGAGCGCCACTACTGCCAGCTAAATAAAAGATTCAAACTATGGAAGGCACTAACTACTGATAGGGATAGTTAGCAAATGAAAGATATTAATAGAGAACAAACAATGTATTTACCTTGATATCATCATATATAAATATAGCAGTTCATGACAAATTTCAAAACTCCGCCATCTCTCTCCCCACATCCACCACTGCTGGCGGCTCACCTCCAACTGCGCAACGCTACGCGCTGTTCACATCCAGCTGCCGCTGCCCAACACTACAATGGCGAGTATTACAACAATGCAAACTAGACACAGACTGCACACAGCACAGCCAGTGATTTTTATACACAGGTGGAGTTACCAATTAAAAAACCTAAACAGCCTACTTACAAACGTTATGCTTTTCGTGGTGGGGCAGTGTTTTTAATGTTTGCTACGCCACAGGGACGTGAAAAAGTCTCACTCTAAAACTTGCAGCTGGTGTGGCCCTTTAATGTTATCGTAAGATCTATGCTGTTCTTCTGGAGGGCTCTATCTTTTAACATGGGCTGGGGGATTGTCCTGGCGGTCAGCCGGTGATGTGGGTGTCCGTCCCTTATCGTAGGGCCTTCTAGCTTAACACGGTTCTGCTCTCGTCCTCTGTTCTCGTTTCTTCCCTCGGAACTGCGTCTGTTTCACGATAGGAAGGTATGACATGCATTTAGGCGTTCTTGTGTTAGTCTGTGATATTCCATTTGCTCACTCGTTGATCGTATTACTTTGGTTAATTTAATGTTAGGATTTATTCGGATCTATGTGACATACTGCCGGATTTGCTTTTCACGTCAGGTTTTTCATGGAAGGTGTTGGATATGCCTGACACCTTACACGCCAAGCAAATTTGGATGTTATTACTCCTCTAGAACAGATAGGTCACCTTCAGAAGTATACTGAAACTTTTAATATGACTTTTATAGACATCATAACAATTTTATGCCTGGAACTGAAGTAGTTTTGAAGCTATGAAGAGTAAGGGTATTGGGCTTTTTCGCCACAGTATCATAGCACAGTTCCACTTTACTTACGGTTTTTCGGGTGCGGGAAGAGAAGTGACAGCCAGTAATACCTTTTTAGGTGTTCTATTGCAACTATTCATGTTCTCAAATCTCCATTCTAATTAATTAGGTCACAATGATACTGTATTGGGCGTCGATGATTCACAGGAACGGGGGCATAAACGCATTTGTAGCAATGGAATTCGTACTGTAAATAAGCAATTTACACCACCTGCTTTATTTATTTGGTAGACACTGACTGGCAGCTTACACGCAATTGCAAATTTATATAGCATTTCTCTTGTAGACACAAGGCCAAATAAAAGAGAAAAAAATTATTACATAAATTTGGTCTACAATACAAGATACTATAATACCACGTCTTGATATTTTTGAGCATATATAAAGCACCTCACATCAATATCATATTGACTATTAGAGATTTTTGTACGTACCTGTGAAAAATATCTGGTCATCTTTCCACGTTCTTCTCTTTACACACGTAGAAGCAACAATACTGTGCCATGGCCGTGTAATATTAAAGTTTCGCTTTTATCACAAGTTGCAGACAAGAAGCTACGTCCCACTACCACGTGAGTAGACCAGTGTGATGTTGAGAAAATGCGCAGTAGGCCATGCTCACTCCATAGATGTTTATAGTCTATGTGCCAGACAGGCTACAAGGATATATAAGTGATGGCAACGAAGAAAATTACTACGCTAGTGTCACTATTCGAACGGTCGTTGAAGGTGCCGGGTCTGATACTCAAATAATGAAAACGGACACGGAATTAAATATAAGATGAATCTCGTGTTTCAAGAAACATTGGTCATAAACTATCCAGGACATATATCTAATTACTAGCCTCTTTTAAAATTCATTCCACATTGCCGAAAACCGTTCCTTAAACTACTTTGCATCAGTAATAAACAGCTGCACCACTCATCACACACGAAAATTTCTCTTTTACTATACTTGGCAATGCTTGCTTGAGCAACGCAATAAATCTAAAGTCAGTCTAATACTGAAATTAGCATTATTTTGATATTTCCTTCTGTGGTTCCAGTTTTTGGACTTCATTTAAATAAATAATTTTGACATAATTTACATTCATCTGTGAATTAATTGCAGGATTTAAAATAATTCATACTACTTAACATCTAAAACATTGTGAGATATTTGTATATCTGTTGCCATATTATTATTAAGTTGAGCTGTTACAATTTTCAGAAAAATCATAAGAAATGATTACTTATAAAAATAACTCTCAAGATATTTCTTTTTCTACTGCCCAAGTTAGACAGTTGTGGGACGGAGCATAAGTTTCTGATGTATCAAATATCCCTACCATTGCTGTACTTCAGTCACGTATGGCAAAGACGCAGTTACCAAATGTCGTGTAAACACTGCACCTTCAGCTGCACCTGATTTAACACTGCACATGTACGATTTGCCACTGTTTACTTAAGTGTCTTTACAACACAAAGGTTCTTCGGCTAGCGCTATATAATGTGGGCCATCGTCGAAGAAAGGAACCTTTCGCTGTACCACCAGCTGTAAGTACACTATGTGATCAAAAGTATCCGGATACCTGGTTGAAAATGACTTACAAGTTCGTGGCGTCCTCCATTGGTAACGCTGGAATTCAATATGGTGTTGGCCCACCCTTAGCCTTGATGACAACTTCCACTCTTGGAGGCATGCGTTCAATCAGGTGCTGGAAGGTTTCTTGGGGAATGGCAGACCATTCTTCACGCAGTGCTGCACTGAGGAGAGGTATCGATGTAGGTCGGTGAGGCCTGGCGCGAAGTCAGTGTTCCAAAACAACGGAAAGGTGTTCTATAGCATTCAGGTCAGGGCTCTGTGCAGGCAAGTACATTACAGGGATGTTATTCTCGTGTAACCACTCCGCCACAGGCCGTGCAAAAAGGTGCTTAAAACTTCAATGTAGGCCTGTTTTTCCACTGTTTAACCGTCCAGTGTTTATGCTCCTTACACCAAGCGAGGCATCGTTTGGCATTTACCGGCGTGAAGTGTGGCTTATGAGCAGCCGCTCGACCATGAAATCCAAATTTTCTCACCTCCCACCTAACTGTCATAGTACTTGCAGTCGACGCTGATGCAGTTTGGAATTCCTGTGAGATGGTCTGAATAGATGTCTGCCTATTACACATTACGACACTCTTCAATTGTCGGCGGTCTGTGTCAGTCAACAGACGAGGTCGGCCAGTACGCTTTTGTGTTGTACGTGTCCCTTCACGTTTCCTCTTCACTATCGCATAGGAAACAGTGGACCTAAGGATGTATAGGATTGTGGAAATCTCGCATACGGACGCATGACTAAAGTAACACCCAACCACCTGATCATGTTCGAAGTCCGTGAGATCCACGGAGCGCCCCATTCTGGTCCCGCACAATGTCTAATGACTACTAAGGTCACAGATATGGAGTAGCTGGCAGCACAATGGTTTTGGGGGTGTCTGGACACTTTTTATCAAGTAGCGTATCTCAATGTCGCAATGTACCGGCGACCTTTAAACAATTACCTCTAGTAAAAATCATTATAGAATGAGTTTGTGGACACTGTTAGTTACCTAGTCTGTTAAGCTTGATATTTTTTAAGGCCTCATAATAAGTGTCCTAAAACCACACATAAATTATCCGATGAAAAGCATTTGGGCAACTGTTAGTGGAAATTAATGTGGATCGTGCCCGCCCTTCGCCTTGACGGCTTGACTCTCCTGGGGACCCTTTCAGTGACATCTGTAAATGAAACTGCCTCGCGGATTGAAATTGTGCTCCAGTAGGGGACTACAACTTCTGACCTTTGCCCTTCACGCGGTAATGATCGACATACTGACCTATCCAAACACTATTCACGACTCTTCCTCTCAACTCTAGTTAGACTCGCCCTCACCGTTCAAATTTTGCAAGCATCTCACCTCTTACGTCCCGAACTTCACATACGTTCTCCTGCGTACGTTACTGGACCAGCACTAGTGACAGAAAGGATCTTGTGGTGACATGGCTTACCCGCAACCTCGGTGACTATTTCTAATGCAGGAATGTAGGAGATGCAGCACTGGTGAGCGACGAACTTCGAGGAAAGGTTATGAGTAGCGCTTTTATAGGTCAATCTGTAGACTGCATCGATGCGGAAGTCAGAGGTGCAAGTTCGAGTCCCGGTTAATCCGCCAGGAAGTTTCAAATGGCGCACACTCAGCTCCAGAGTGAAAGCTGATTGACGTGGCTGAATGTCTGTGGAGCAATGCCACCACAGTGTTCCTCGACAGCTGTAACCAGGGAAGGTAATGCCGATGGACGCTGGGACCTGGAGCGATGTCGAATCTCTGACTCATCCTAAAGCAGTTCCGTTGGGTTCATGTCGGGAGACTGGGCAAACCAGCTAATTTCAGGAATGATATTGTCCATTAACCGTTGCCTCCCAATGTTTGTTTTATGACATGTTGTGTTCTTCTATTGTTTGCTGTAGAAGAACATTGTAGTTTGTTATACGCAATGACACAACCAACGAAAAGCACCCCAATACTGTAACACAACATACGCCGTTCAAATGGTTCAAATGGCTCTAAGCAATATGGGACTTAACATCTGAAGTCATCAGTCCCCTAGACTTAGAAGTAAGTAACCTAAGGACATCACACACATCCATGCCCGAGGCAGGATTCGAACCTGCGACCGTAGCAGCAGCGCGGTTCCGGACTGAAACGCCTAGAACCGCTCGGCCACAACGGTCAGCTCAACATACGCCGTTCACCACTGTTGGCAGTAGGCATAATTGCAGGTACCGTTCTCCAAGAATTCACCAAACTGAAACACATAAATCGGTATAGCTTGATTCAGCACTCCAAACGACGTTATGTTTCCAGTAATCCACTGTTCAGTAAGTCAGTCTTCACACCATGGCAAGTGTCGCTTAGAACTGACTACAGCTTCATTGAAGCTGTTCGGCTATTACGCCCTATGCTTTTTAACTCCATTCGCACAGTCATCGAACTGGCTGGACTTCAGGGCGTGCTCTGGAGCTCTGAATTCCTTTACAACCACCTACTGTAATGCTTGGGGTTCCTGTCCATCTACAGGTGAAGTCTGCCTCGTCCTGTTTTAACTGTAGTTGATCATCTTGGACAGCTTTAGAAGGGTAGAAACGCCCTTGATGGATTTGTTTCTCGGGTGACATTCCATGCCTGTTACATTTTAAAGCAGCTCAGCTCCCTTGACCGACCCATTCTGCTGTTATTGTGTCTATACTGATAACTCAGTACTCCCCGCCTACTTTCATGCTGAGGAGTCCTTCTCTCGTTTCGACCAGTGATCAATTCCGCATTACATAATGGTGTCCGGATACTTTTGATCCGGTAGTGTACTTTCAGCTTTCGTAGAGGAAGAGCCACTTGAAATTCTTAGTTGAGTGTGGTAGCAGAAAAAGGGGTTGTCAGTTCACCGCTCCCGTGTGGCTAGGAAAGCGCTAGTGATGTTCTTTCCTAATCACTTGATATAGTGGGAATGCGTTGCCCGCCTAGGTAACTGCGCAGATTGGTAAGCAAAGCGGCCCGCGTTCGATTCCCGTCCGGGTCCGAGATTTTCTCCGCTCGGGATCGGGGTGTTGTTCTTACGTTCGCTGTCGTCACAAATGATATTAAAATAGTGTGATGACTGAGTGGGCAAGACCCGGAAGTCAGTAACAGAAATGGGAATGAGTTATCAGAAGTGCAGTAAGCTCAGAGATGCAGGATGTATAGTAGTTCCGATATCCCAAGTACATCTGAAACAACGTGTTTTGGCAGCGCGTGTAACGATTTAGCCCGTTGGCTCCAGCTGTTGCAAACCTCTTCGTGGAGAATTTTGAGGATATTGCCGTATATTCTGCTCCATTGAAGCCGAAGTGTTTCTTTCGATACGTTGACGACACGTTCGTCATTTGGCCACACGGACGCGAGAAACTAGACGAGCTTTTGGAACACCTCAATCGCAACAACCGTAATATTCAGTTCACCATGGAGGTGGAAAAAGATAATGTATTGCACTTCCTCGACGTCCTTGTCCATTGTAAACGAAATGGGTGCCTTGGCCACAGCGTCTACAGAAAACCCACCCACACAGACCTGTGCCTGCACGCCACCAGCCATCATCATCCATCACAGAAGCGAACAGTATTAGAAACATTGGTGCATCGTGCAAGAGTTATACCAGACGACTACTATAACCTGCACCATGAACTGAGCCACCTACGCAAGGTTTTCAGGAATAACGACTACAGCGCCCATCAAGTGAAAAAAGTGATTTCTGTGAAATATCAGAATAAGACCACCGACGAAGAGCAGGAAAAGAAACTGGCTTTGCTGCCATTCTGTGGCTCTGTGTCGGGCAAGTTAAGCCGCCTGTTGAAAAGACATAAGATCAATTCAATCTTCAGGCCTCCAACGAAAATCCGTCAATTACTGAGACCAGTTAAAGACGCAGAAGGGCTCAGAACACCTGGAGTCTACGAAATACATTGTGAGTGGGGCCAGAAGTACATCAGACAAACAGAGTGCACTGTGGAACAACGCAGGAAAGAAAATGAGAGATATTATCGCCTACGCTATCCAGAGAAATCTGCCTTAGCTGAGCATGCGTTAGGAAACGGTCACCACATAAAATTTGTCATGGCTCGCACTAACTGCTTCTGGGACAGTTTAATAAAGGAAGCTATTGAAATAAAAATTACCGAAAACACCCTGAATAGAGACGGTGGCTTGCAGCTCAGCGCTGCGTGGGATCCAGCGATCGCGCGGTTGAAGAGGGCACATCGAACCCGACTCAAAACATGCCCATATATGGCAATGTCACGGGCACCAGTGACGTCACAGACGGCAGCTAGCGTATATAAGGGCGCACCAACAGCCCACTTGCAGTCATACCACTTGACAATGGCCAAGAAGTGCTTGGCCGAAAGCAAGTGTAGTTTTAAGCAATTGACGAGGTAGGAAACCCGAGAACATTTTATTCAATGTTATCGCCATGAGACTCTGCATTCGTAAAATCTGCTTAAGAATCACAAGAAGACGATGTACAATTGGAGAAGGTCGGGTGATACGGGAAGAGATTCCGAAATCAGATAGTGGATAGTAAGGCGAACCAGGAGTAGATATAGGCTCAAATCACAGCGTAGCAGTGATAAAGAGTAGGCTGAAGTTTAGGAGATTAGTCAGGAAGAATCAATAAGCAAAGAAGTGGCACACGGAAGCACTAGGAAATAACGACATACACTTGAAGTTCTTGAAGGCTACAGATACAGCAATAAGAAACAGATCTGTAGGCAGTATAGATGAAGAGGAATGTACATCTCTAAAAAAGGGCAATATAGTAGTTGTAAAGAAAAACCTAGTTACAAAAAAGATAACTGCGAAGAAACCCTGTTAACTTCAGTTGCTCGATGAAAGAAGGATGTAAAAAAATGTTCAGGGAAATCCGGGGGGTATATAAAGACAAGTCGCTGAGGAATGAAATGAACGGGAAGTGGTGGGAAGCTAAGACGAAATGGCAACATGACAAAATTATGAAATGATCGTATAGCTGTGCAGGGTGGAGACCCCCCCAAGAGGGATCATCGCCGACAAAATTTTATTAAATAAATTTTCCATGCAAAATGTTCGGCCGTAGCCGGCTTGGGCATACTGTGGTGGAAGGTGCTGGCCCGAAGACCATGGTCGGCACATTCCTGCCACGTGCTCCTCGGTCAGACTCAAGTCCCACGGGTTTGTTGCGCTGACGGGGGTACGCTACTAGCAAGGCGCGTTGGCGGAATCAATCCTCCAATCAGAGACTAATCGTGTGATCACGTGGGGAGCCGACCGGGAGCGGCGAGTGCGGCTTGGAAACAGCTCCGCGCTCTCTTAACTTCCGACCTCGGCCCCGAGTAGTCGCTCCTCTAGCCTCTGCCTCTCTGATGAGCAGACGACAACCCCTCTTGGGGCTCCTCAGACCTACGTAGGCTCCAATGTATCATCGTTACAGGAATAAACTGGGTCCATTCCACTTCATTACTTTTCATTTTACAGCGCCCTCCGCTCCTGACCTCTACCCTGACGAACATAGCATTCATGGCCGGGAGGCCCCATCCGGGGAAGTTCGGCTGCCGAGTGCAAGTCTTATTCCGGTCGACGCCACACTGGGCGACTTGCGTGCAGGTTATGAGGATGAAATGATGATGAAGATAACACAACACCCAGTCCAGGCGAACAAAAACCTCCAACCCGTCCGTGAATCGAACACGGGCTTACTGCATAGGAGACAAGCTCGTTACCACACAGCTAACCAAGAGGACGGAAGCATGAAAATATAAGAAATCGAAAATGAAATGGTTATCGGAAGGATTGACTCAGCATATACGAGAGTCAAAATAGCCTACAGTAAAATTAAACGCAAGGGCGGTAACATTAAGAGTGCAACGAAAATTCCACTGTTAAATGCAGAGGAGAGACAGTATAGGTGGAAAGAATACATTGAGGCCTCTAAGAGGGGGAAGATTTGTGTGATATGACAGAAGAAGACACAGGAGTCGGTGTAGAAGAGCTAGGGGATCAAGTATTAGAATCAGAATTTAAGAGAGCTTTGTAGAAGATAACGCTGAATGGATAGATCTCATTCCATAAGAATTTCTAAAATCGTTGGGGTAAGATGGAACAAAATGACTGTTCTCATTGGTGTGTAGAATGTATGCGTCTAGTGCTAAAATATCATCGACGCTATTCTGAAGACTGTAAGAGCTGACAAGTGCGAGAATAACACGCAATCAGCTTAATAGATGATAAATCCAACTTACTGACAACAGCAATATACACAAGAAAGGTAAAGAAAATTGAGGATGTGTTAGATGACGATCAGTTAGGCTACAGGAAAGGTAAAGGGGCCAGAGAGGCAATTCTGATAATGGAAGCAAACCTAAAGAAATGTCAAGACAGGTTCATAGTGTAGAATGATTCAAAATGTTCGAAATTATGAGAAAAAAAGAGGTAAGCTATAGGGAGACACGAGTAATATAAACACAGCAAAAAAAGTTTTGCATCAGCCAGGTTCACAGAGCTCCTGAAGACAGCCGATCACCTACAGTCATTCCACCAGGAAGGAGGTACACGGCTCGTGTTATCTTCAGTTTAACAATGTCTAGAAGGTTCGACGGCGGCCGCAATGTTACTTTGTTCCAGGAAGGGCTCTCAACAAGGGAAGTGTCCAGGCGTCTCGGAGTGAACCATCGCGATGTTGTTCGGACATGGAGGAGATACAGAGAGACAGGAACTGTCGATGACATGCCTCGTTCCGGCCGCTGAAGGGGAGGAGATAGAGAGAGACAGGAACTGTCGATGACATGCCTCGTTCAGGCCGCTCAAGGGCTACTACTGCAGTGGATGACCGCTACCTACGGACTATGGCTCGGAAGAATCCTCACAGCAACGCCACCATGTTGAATAATGCTTTTCATGCAGCTCCAGGACGCCGTTTTACGACTCAAACTGTGATCAATAGGCTGCATGACGCGCAACTTCACTCCTGACGCGCATGGCGAGGTCCACCTTTACAAACACGACACTATGCAGCACCGCACAGATGGGCCCAACACCATGCTGAATGGACCGCTGAATGTCGCATATGCCTTCAACCAGAGAATCGTCGGAGAGGTGTTTGGAGGCAACCTAGTCAGGCTAAACGTCTTAGACACTCCGTCCAGCGAGTGCATCAAGGTGGAGGTTCCCTGCTGTTTTGGGGTGGTATTATGTTGAGCCTATGTACGCCGCTGGTGGTCATGGAAGGCGGCGTAGTGACTGTACGATACGTGAATGCCATCCTCCTATCGATAGTGCAACCACATCGGCAGCGTATTGGTGAGGCATTCGTCTTCATGGACGACAATTTGCTGGTGCTCAGAAATGGCATATATACGTATAAGCTTGAAATGAATGCCAATATGGCGCCTCACAACTCCGTGCTGAAGGGAGATGGCGTGCGTGTGACGTAGGTGGCGATGTGCCATCTCACTTGTCAACGCTCAGACGTACGCTCAGAATATCGTGCACACCTTGCGAATGACTTCCTTCAGGGTAACGACATCGCTCGACTACAGTGGCCAGCATGTTCTCCAGACATGAACTCTATCCAACATGCCTGGAATAGATTGAAAAGGGCTGTTTATGGACGACATGACCCACCTACCACTCTGATGGGACAATCTGGACCAACAGTGACTTGATGAACTTGTGAATAGTATGCCACGACAAATACAAGCATGCATCAATGCAAGAGGATGTGCTACTGGGTATTAGAGGTACCGGTGTGTTCAGAAATGTGGACACCACTTCCGAATGACTCGCTGTATGGTGGTACAACATGCAATGTGTGGTTTTCATGAGCAATAATAAGGGCAGAAGTGATGTTTATGTTGATCTAAATTCCAATTTTCTGTACAGGTTCCGGAACTCTCAGAACCGAGGTCATGAAAAACTTTGATGTGTGTATAACATATGCAACAGCCAAGAGGGAACAATAAGGGTGGACGACAAAGAATGAAGTGCTCGAATAAAAAACGGTTTAAGACAGGGATGTAATTTTTCGCCCATACTGTTCAATCTGTTCATCGAATAAGCAATTATGGAAACAAATGAAAGGTTCAGAAGTGGGACTTAAATTCATGGTGAAAGGATATCAATGATTTGCTAATGAGATTGCTATCCTGAGAGAAAGTGAAGAACAATTACATGATATCCTGAATGGAATGCACAGTCTAATGAGTACTGAAAATGGACTGAGAATAAGTTGAAGAAATATGAAAGTAATCAGAAGTAGCAGAAATGAGAACAAGGTGAAACTTAATATTAGGATTGACGGTCACGAAGTAGATGAAGTTGTAAGGTGGCTATAATTTCGCACCTTACAACAACTCATCCACATACTTTGCCGTGATCTACAAACACAATTGGGCATCATGTGATAGGTTGTACATCCTATATATGAATATATAAAGGAGACTGACATTGTCACGTATGTCTTGTAAATTATTGTTAACGCTTATTGCATGAAAGGTGACGGAGTGTCTTAATTATAAAAACGACGTAAAGAATGATTGCCCATACTAGTAGAGGTTGGAACACCAGTGTAGATGAAACGGCAGGCAGAACTCAAGCTCTGGGCGGAAGGCGCGCACAGGTGTTGGTCCTGCTTAAACACAGGAAGTACCTAGATGGACGTCGTGGCACCTGAGCTCTGGAGCACAATATGGTGACGGCCGGCAGCTATTGTAGTAGGCGCCGGAAGGATAACCGGATAATACTTCCGAACGCTGAAAATCTTGGATGCAGATGAGATGAACGAAGAAACGGCCCCTCAGAAACCACGCAGGGTGGGTTATTTCCAAGGATTATTACTCAGAAGCATACCATTGTAAGAGTATAGGTTTTTCCTCGCAAACTTTCCGTGCTGGACGACAAACGACTAAAATATGGTTGGTTGGCGTTCGGAAGAATCTGTAGAGAAGCAGAATATTCAGTGATTTGTTTTCGGGATTACAATAGTGGTGAGCCAAGCCTTGCTGGGAAGCATGCACTGGAAAGATGTGGTCTTCCGTTGTGAGGGCCCGTGTGTCACAGTCGCTCGATATCAGCTTTGTTGTTACGGACGGACTTGCTGTCTTTGCTCTCAGGAGAGTTTATAGTTGGAACAGTTAGGCACTGTACTGTTGCGAACCTATGCGATTGTGGACTTCACCTCCGGGTTGGAAGTCGTCGTTGAGTACGCAGCGTTCAGTAATTGAGAGCACTTCCTCTACCTATACTTATGTTGAGACGTTTCTGAACTCCGTCCTTGGGGCTGGGTGTTCACGTTTCTCGTCTGTAGAATACAGAGAGGAGAAGGCAGTATTAGAATATATTAGTCAGAGGACCGCCTTCTGCAGTCCTAGTGTTTGAAAGAGTTTATTTGTGGCTGGAGTTCTTCCATCGTTGCAGACGAGTACGAGAACCGAAACTTCGACACCGGACGCAGTACATACGGTGATATCGCAAATTGCTTCGGCTTATTAGGGCTATGAAGGCTAAACAGCTGTGATAACGTTAGTTTATTTCCACTGAGATTCCACGCCACCGTAGATCATCTTTGAAAGAAGTGTCTTCTAGTGTTTGGTAAGTAGATGATGTCAGTCATTTCAAGTTATTGATATTCGGCGGCACAGTCATAATAAGGGGCAGAGTTGGCAATTGATTAGTAATTTTACTTAGGAAATGTAAACTTTGTAATATAAAGGTTTTTCTAATCTACAGTAAATACCGGGTGATCGAAAAGTCAGTATAAATTTGAAAACTTAATAAACCTATAAATAATGTAGATAGAGAGGTTAAAATTGACACACATTCTTGGAATGACATGAGGTTTTTAGTAGAACAAAAAAAAAAAAACAAAGTTCACAAAATGTTAAGCAGATGGCGCTGGAGAGCAAAACGTCAGTGACTGCGCATGACAATCGTATATAAAGGGAGCTGTAATGAGAGAGAGAATCAGATGCGCCAGCAGTCGCAGCATGTTGACGTTACCTAAAAAGGCGCTTTTGCTGAAGCTGTATTATCAGATGCGTGAAAGATCTCTTGCGCTCGTCGTCATGCTTGGCTTCTCAGGCCCCCAGACCTGAAGTCACGAGTGTATCGTGATCGACCGACATCTCTAGGTAGGCTGAAAGACAACATCCGACGCCCATGCTTTACAGTGCTGTTCACAACATTATTCCTCGACTACATCTATTGTTGAGGAATGATGGCGGACTTATTGCGCATTTCCTGTAAAGAACATCATCTTTGCTTTGTCTTACTTTGTTATGCCAATTATTGCTATTCTGATCAGATGAAGCGCCAACTGTCCGACATTTTTTGAAATTTTGTATTTTTTGTGTCAATTTGTACCTCTCTATCTACATTATTCCGTGATTTATTCAGTTTTCAAATTTATACTGACTTTTTGATCACCCGGTATATAAGCAGGAGCAAGGTTTATCATTTAGTAGGATTAGTTGCTTTCATCATTCATTTATCTTTAGATTGTAATTTATAGAATTAAGAGATCGTAAGATCTGCTTCAGGTGGAAGTGAGACAGGGCCAAATCTTCATTTTAGTGTTCGTTATTCTCCGTTGCGTCCATTCATTTTACACCCGCCAGGAGTCGCCTCTTGGATATTTCCTACCCTGCCAGGATCCTGCTTAGACTCTTCTGATAGTAGTCACAAAGTGGTTTGACACGTCGGAAAATTTCAAAAAAAATTTTCCCTTTTAATGTTTAGGTGTTATTGATAGTGATCACCAGCTTATGTGTATGGTTTGCAGTGATAAAGCCACGCGATCACATTAAAAAGTAATATTTGTGTATTTTAATGTATTTCTTTTCAGAGGCGTTGTGCTTCAGTCCCCTGGCCGCAATTTATTGATTTACGTTTTGTAATGTGTCAATGTATTTTGTTGTATTGTAAGGACACTGCTCGTTCACGACGTTGCCATTAGTTTAGCTTCTTTGTCGTAGATATTTTATGTTACATGCCCATCTCATAATAAATGTGGGTAGTGTAGATTGTGTACCTTTAAGAGAGAGCTGTTATCAGGCATCAGTCCATGTGAAATGAGGCGAAAGAGTGCTTAGTAGCACAACAGAGCACATGTTGTAACAATATAGAAATGGCAGATATACGGGGTAGTCAAGAAAGCCTATGGGACGAGAAAGAGTTAGCTATGATAACAGCCAAGGCACTGGTGAGAAGAAATTCGATCCAAGGGAATTTTGTGAGGATGATAGACACAGTCAAGCCCGTGATGGGCAATCTGATAGCGAAGATGAGGCACGGCGACACACTGAGGCAATCATAAAGATACGGGACTATAATATAGGGAGTCCAAGTGGACGTAGAACAACTAAGAATTGTGGTAGATCGCCGTCAGTGGAATCGTCACGAGGCGGCATATCAGGGGCACTCGGTGATGACTATCTTGAATTCCAAGAACTTGAAAGGGAAAAGGGGAGAAGATCACCTAAGAGCAGGATAAGGGAAAGTCACACTAGGAGAGAAGATTTAGATAACACAGGTGTGTCGGACATCCACGCATACCTAAAAGAAATGGGAAGCAAAATTCAAAATGTTACTGCCGAAATTGGAAATAAAATTGAAGGGGTCAGCGCTAAATTGAGAGAGCAAATAAAAAAAGGGGGAATGATGAAGTACGCTCAGAAATGGGAAGTAAAATTCAGGATGTGAGCTCTGTGTTGGAAAGTCAAATAAAAAAGGGGAACGAAGAAGTACGCTCTGAAATGGGAAGTAAAATTCAAAATGTTAGTGCCGAAATACAGTCCATAAAACATGAGACGAGGGAAGTGAAAAATGCGGTAGTGACGCTCCGAACAAAACTAGAGCGAGAGATTGTGGAGGTCAGAAGAACCGCGAGCGAGGTGCGATTACTAGCGAGGGGCGCGAAGCGTGTTGCTATGGAAACGTTAGATGAAACGGAAAATGCGACAAAGATAGGAAGAGGAGAATTAATGAAGTTGCAGAGGCGCGTGAGACAAGTAGAAATAACACAGCTTCAAAGGACAGAAGCTGCACCAAACAAGGCACTGACCGCGGAGTTCTCCCAATTTAAACAGAACATGGAGTGCGAAATTAAGCAATTATCTCAGGAAGTCAGGCAAAAATCACTTCTCAGAAAAGAAGTAGTAGGCGATTTGGAAACCATAGAAACCGAAAGAGCCAGTTCAAACTCTACACAATCATGTCCAGGCCCGGACGGTATCAGAATGTGCCCGAATGTAAGAGTTGCTCGTCAACTACAGACTGAAAGCTTATCTGCAGAGCAACGAAATGTCGCATGAGATATGGTCCCCACGTCTACACAGGACACTACTGGATCGCAGATTGCGAATACGGAGAACAGCAATGAAATATTTCTTATGCATAATTATTATCCGATAATGCGCACCAAGGAACATTTTTTCAGTGAGAAAAACGTGACAGGGAATAGAAGAGGGGATGCCCAAGTTAACGGTAGACAGGGGACGTTAGCGCCAAGTGAGCATGTGATAGGCCGACTGGGAAGAAACTCTAATGAAATTTTCGATTTTAAGCATTTTATCACTGTACGAAAATTTCAGTATTACAAAGACGGGGGTAATGTTTTACACCCGAAAACCTTTATTGGTCAATTTCATTTATCATTACCTCCTCACTGGCCTCTGATGTACAAACTGGACTTCGTATGTGCACATATCGAGGGAACAACGGCTGAATGCATGCGGAACATTGCAAAAACGTGCACGTCATACGAAGAGTTTCGTGACGCATTTTTAACAAATACTGGTCCAGGGAGACAAAGGACAGGATAAAATAGGAAATAATGATGAGCAGAGACTTGGAGAGTTCGGGGTTTCGTAGTCTGGTGAAGCTTTTCGAAAACTTGACCAAGAAGAATCAGTATTTGGACGACCCATGCACACCGGCTGATATCATAAAATTGTGTTACATGAAGCTGCCGATTTTCTACCGGCAAACACTCGTCGGTCGTGGATGTGATGTAGAAGGATTCAAGAGTATCCTAAGAGATGTAGAGTTCGCTTTCAACGAGCAGCAGACGCGAGGAAAATCTAGGCAGAGAGATATGCAAGGTGAAGGAAGGGAGAACGACGGAGGGAATATTAGAGACTATACTTGGCAAAACAATGCAAATCGTCCGCCTCACCAATACATGGACAAGACAGATCGTAGCGGGAATAATTGACAATGGAGGAGCTATGGTAGAGAATATAGGCAACAAAATGACCGCAGATGGGAGCCACAAAATAGTGGCGCATCACGGTGCGACAATAGATAAACTCGTCAACAGTCTGACCGGGGATGGAGTGGAATGAATAACAACAGGAATCGGGAAGAATCGATTGAAATTAGACCACCTAATCCTGGAAGAGTTAGCCCAGATAACATGGAAAATGAACAATGACTATGCCAGACGACGGGCACTAGAGACATTGCGCCCGTAAACCGTCTAGGAAGTAATAAATATTATAGAATATGAGGACATGACTGAGGTATTACTTGAAGAAAACGAAACATTACCTAAACAGGACATGTATCGGGTGGTAAAAATACAAATTGGAGACATCAGGGGTACTGCTGTAGTAGATAGTGGAAGTGAACTCTCAGCTATTTCAGATAGGCTGTTCGCTAAATGCAAAGAGTTTGCTAATCCACTGGTGCTCACAATACAAAAAACAAAGGTACGAGGTGCGTTAGTTGGAAAGAGTATGGAAATATCGCAACAAACACGTCTAGACTTTGATTTCCAAAGACACCATACGACTGCAAATGTGTTCGTAATACCGGAACTAACAACTGATATAATAATCGGTGTAGATTTCCTCTCAGTGCAGAAAGCTCTCGTCGATTTAGGAAGAGGGGAGTTAACGTTAGGGAATGAGAATAAAATAAAAATCAGATATGATGAGAAGCAATAAAAGCTCAAATTCCGAAGTGCTGTTTGAAAATACAATTCACGGGCCGACATGCAGTTCAGAGGAAAAAGTGTGAAAAAGATAATGACAATAGAGCAGAGGTCACGTCAGAACGTGAACATATTAATGAAATTAACAATCGGATTGATGCGAAACTCGAGAATCTGGATAACATAGACAATAAGGATAGAAAAGGGTTGGAGCTTGCACTCAGAAATAACACAGAGATCTTCGTACCGAAAACCGGATGCATTAAGGGGTATCAATATAATTTTGAGGTAAAGAAACATAGGCGCTTTCGGGTACCCCCTTATGCCATCCCATGGTCCTAAGTGAACTACGAAGAATGGAGGACGAAGGTGTAATTGAGGCCTCGAGATCTGAGTACAATAGTCCACTACGCATAGTAGTCATAAAGGACGGTGGAATTCGACTGAAGTTAGCCTCACGGCAAATAAATTCCACGAGAAGCTACTTCAAAGAATTCAGGGGGTTTCGGTGTTTTCCTCACTTGATTTGCGCTAGAGCTTTTGACAGATAGAGCTCGATCCTGAAAGCCGAAAATATGAGGCCATTATTGCCTTTGGAAGGTGTTTTCAATCAAAAAGGCTCCCTTTTGGATTGAATATATCTTCAGCTGCATTTGTCAGGGGTTTTAACAAAATATTGAGTGAAGAGTTAAAAGAGAAGGTCACATCTTATGTAGACGATATATTGACAGTAGAAAATACCTGGGAGATACATAACAAACTGAGAGGAAGTGTTAAGATATTTGAGGAGGTATGAGGTGATCGCAAACATTGAGAAGTCTTGTTTTGGGAGCAGTAGGGTTAGCTTTCTGGGACACGTGATAATAGAAGGGATTAGTCCCGACCCAGACTGGATGGCAGCAATTGCAAAGTTTACGACTCCTACAACCATAAAACAACTGAGAGGGTTTCTGGGATTAATAAATTTTTATAACAAGTTTATCTATGTGGGAGCATTAGCTAGTCCCCGACTCTGCCTATTGACAGGAAAGGAACACCCTGGGTGTGGGATGAGTGAGCAGACCGAGAATTCAATAATTTGAACGTGGCACTCGTCAATGCTACTATTTCATGACATCCTGACTTGTCACAAGATTTTTGTGTGGCCTTTGACAGCGCGAAGACCGGTCTGGGAGTTATGCTGTTTCAGGAGTTTGAACAAGATGGCAAATCAGTGCACAAAACAATCGCCTTTGGTAGAAGGGTACTATCCAACAGTGAAAGAAATTAGTTACCGAACTTGAAGCCCTTGCAATAGAATGGGGGTTTAAAAAGTTCAGATAATTTCTGTTTGGTAGAAAAACAAAAGTTTATACGGACCATAGGGCCCTAGAATTTCTCCTAACCGCCAAATTTCCGCATGGAAGACAAGCGAGATGGCTAGCTGTGCTTCAGGAATACCAGTTTTCAACGGTCTATGTACCTGGTCCGACAAACGTCATCGGTGACGCCCTGTCCCGCTCACCTATTGGTATAACAGAAGAGATGGCTGAAGCATTAGGGCAAGATAACTTTTCGTTGTTCTACCTCAAAGGCGTGGCATTTGAAAAATTCGTTACTGGACCGATGCGGAATATCCAGAATGAACAGGACAAGGACCCAGTTTTAGTCAAAATAAAAGAAGAATGGAAGGATTGGACGCAGGGCTGCATAAGGCATCACTACCTAATGAGAAAAGTAATTCTGTTTTATAGGGCATGCGTTAATGATTCGTTGCGGGTGGTGTGCTACCAAATGAATTAATAAATGAGGTTATATGGTATACACACCTAAGTTGCGCACATTTCAGTCCACGAAAATGTCTTATGAAAATGAGGAGTGTCTGCTACTTTAAAAACATGGAGAAACGCATACGGAAAGTACTAGCCATCTGTAAAAACTGCCAAAAGGCCGAATCCATACCAGTAGGAACCCAGGCTCCTTTATACCCAATTATTCCTTAGAAGCTAAGGTATATGGCAGCGACTGATTTAATGGGACCATTGCCCAAGACACCGAGGGGCTATCAGTGTATATGGTTAGCATTGGAGCTGACATCCAAATTCGTGATGTCGACACCACTAAAAAGGGCGACTGTTGCAACTGTAATTAGAGCCTTGTGTAGAGACTTCATAAACCAAGTGGGAACTGCAGACTGTATCATCTCAGACAATGGAACTCAATATAAATCTGAGATATGGAAAAGAACACTAAGGAGGTATAAGGTAAAGCCCACATTTATTAGTACGTTTCACCCAAGTTCGAACCCCGCAGAGAGAACAATGAAAGATTTGGGAAATTTATGTAGATTATACAGTGGAAAGAATCATGCTAGCTGGAGTGTGTTTCTTAAAGATTTTCAGGATGTGGTAAACTAGCTTCCCCACAGTACTACACTGCTGCCACCTATGATGGCTTCGAAGAATAGGGACCCTCCAGATAAAATTTGAGGACTGATTGATTTTCCACAAAGGACGCACCGACAGCATACATTCATTGTGGAAGAGGCTTTGCACAATATTCGGGTAGCTGGAGAAAAGCGCAAGGTTCGCGCAGACCAAAATGCGCACGTAAGGGAATTTGTAGTTGGACAAAAGTCTTAGTTAAGTCTTATAGGTTGTCTAACAAACAAATGAAGCTGTGTCAAAAATTCTTCAGAAGATACGGTGGCCCTGTATGTATAAGAAGACGATCACACGCATATGCAGTTCAAATTGAATCTGTGAAAACAGGAGAACCTTTGGGAAAACACCATGTTAGCCATCTCAAACTATTTATAGAATACGTAGGGGGAACTGAAGGGAGCTTGTATGGCAAAAGTATAGTATTGTATATAGTTATAAATTACACTGAAGGGATCTGTAGATTTGTCAAATTTTCTATAATATTATCATGTTAAAAGAGGTACAATAGTACATAAAAGGGTACGATACAGTGGGTAGGAGAATTTGGGTATGTTTCTTGGTAGGTTATAACTATGTGCACAGCAAGCTGAGCGTACAATTTTAGACGATGTTTACAGTTTAACATGTGTCGTGACGGGATAAAGCGTAATTGAGAGACTTGTGGTACTGCAAAGATGTTGTAAAGATGTGGGAATAGATAAAAATTGCTAAGCAATTGATGTGAAACCTATTAGGAGAGAACGTTAGTAAAAAAAAATAAATAAATAAATAAATAAAAAAAATATTTTAGAAATGAGTCTCTGTTTTACATGTTTAGCAATAGGATCATAAATGAGTGACTTACTAATAGGGTTTGCAGTGACACGCAGGTGTGTCGTCCCGGTATGACTTTCTCCATTCAGAGAATGGGAGCCGGCAGGAGTGGCCGTACGGTTCTAGGCGCTACAGTCTGGAGCCGAGCAACCGCAACGGTCTCAGGTTCGAATCCTGCCTCGGGCATGGATGTGTCTGATGTCCTTAGGTTAGTTAGGTTTAATTAGTTCTACGTTCTAGGCGACTGATGACCTCAGAAGTTAAGTCGCATAGTGCTCAGAGCCATTTGAGCCAGCCGGAGAATGGGAGTTAAATAGGTGTCTACGCGAGAGTGCACCATTAATTGTATGGGGAAGTTGTATATATGCTGTCCAAAGAGACGGAGTAATTGTGTACATAGTGGCAGGTTCTGCAGAATTTCATGTGAGTGCACCGAAACATTATTTTGAGTGTTACAGGGACATGAAAGTATAATAAGGGGATATAGACACTTAAAATGTAATAAAGAAAAATTACGAAGCTGTACGATCAAAGCACAGGACTCAGAGGGTAATACATAAGGACATGGCAGTCGAGTTGCTGAGCAGTGATTTTATATAAAGTACCAAATCTTTATATTTGCAGGTATCATTAATAAAATAAAGTGTAATTTTATTAAGATGAAAAGAAGAGACCACCAGAGAAAGGTAACAGCAGCAGATCCGAAAAGAGAAGAGAAGGTATTACCGTGTAAAACCATGAGAAAAGGTAAGTTAAAGCGTGATTAAAATAAAAGATATTAGTAATTGCACTAAACTTGTTACGTAGTATGATTGTCCACAGGGAGCACGCCAGAAGCATGAAATGAAGTAGATGCCCACCTAATCATTCATTTGTGTTAGTTTTTGTGTGCAGATGTGCACTTTACCGTTCACAGATATTCACAACGACATCCAAAACGTAAACCAAGAGCTATGAGGTCGGACGATTTTGTGATATCCATGGCAGTGTAGTAGTTACACTTATATAAACATCCTATTGGCCAGTAGTTAACAGTAGTTTAACAAGTACTTTAACAAATAATTAACAAGTAGTATTTGCAAGTATTAACGTTGGGATTTGGTGAGGATTAATTCTATTATTGTGTGAACAACAAAGAACATGTATTTTTATAGGTATACAGGTGCCGACGGATATTTAATAACTCATTGACATAGACAGAGGCGTATTCATTTGTAAGTAACATTTACATTGCACATAATAGTTTTTTATCAAAATAATAATAGTAAATACGTGAGTGTCTTGGCTAATAATACAAATAAAACAATAATAAATGTAAAGGTAAATGAACTCACTAGTGAGTACATCTTAAAATTCTATATTTCATAAATGTCAATGAATTGTGTTATGTATTGTATAGTATTTGTTGTGAATCGGAAAGTAATTCTGGACATTAGTCAGTACAGCATGCGCAAAAAACTTTGCGAGACACACTGGACACAACAACACGGTGCGCAGACAGAACGGTCCAGAACCAAGGGGCGCCGTCAGTCATGTCGCGGCAGATATGAGGACGTGGGCTATTCATCGGCTGCCTGGAGATCTCGCGCGGGCGGCAGACAATAATCTCAGGTAACGTGGCCAGCGCAGCAGAGGTGGTATTTAAACGGCCACTAATGATTTGTCTCCACTGTTGTACTACGTGATGGAGACGAGATAAACCATTTGCACACATAATACAGTCACTTAAGCTTAAAGCAGTACTGCTAATAGCTGTACGGAACTGTGAACTATATTTGCTTTTCTTCTGCGGTTTTCTGCCAGACAGAGACTGATAATATCGTAATCTGTAGCAGTCAGTCAACTGGCATTGACTTCTGAGGAATCTGAGTCACACACAATGACTCAAGTCCCACGTATAGTGTCACCAAACAGATAACCTACCTGTCCACAATTACCGATATCCTTATCAAAAGTACAATAGTTATATCAAGAGAAAGAAGCGACAGGTAGAACATAAGAGTAGAAATACAAACACAGTAACAGAAGAAACAGAAAGAACTGAAGGCTAGTTACAATTACACTTCTCTTAGCCAATACAGAAGAATTCTGGGTGACCTAAAGATCCTACCTGACTGTACCTTCCCCATACTGTGTGCAAATTCGACAAAAATCTTGGTTGTTTCAAAACGTACATCCACTTACCTGGCTGTATATTCCGAGGACCCTTCCACATCATCAACTCTACGAGAGGCTGGTAACCTGACGGAATCAACAATGCGTTGAGGGTCCAAAGACTGACTTGTAAAGTCAACCTGTCCAATCTCAAATGATCTTCGCGTCCTAAACTTAACAAAAAACTATAGCTTCCAGCGCTGTACACAAATGAAGATGAAAGTGTGTTGTGAAATCCGAATCAGTGTGTGACTCTTGATAAAAAAAAGTGGCATAATGTAGTGAACACTGAACAGTTGCACCTACAAAGTAACTGTTTCTGGTATCTATCATTTGTGTAAATATTTTGTACTTATTTTTCAGGATAGTCTTAAGAAAATATTTGTGCATGTATTCGTGTAAAGTATTGTTTTACATGGCCTTTGATAATGATGCGATGTCTTTCACTGTTTTTTTATATTTGTATATTTCCAGAATTTTATTTCTGTAAAATTATTGTTTGTCATTTTCTATGTTAATGATGCTATGTCCTTCACTGTATTATATATTTGTGTATTTCCAGAATTTTATTTGTGTATGTATTAATGTAAAATTATTGCTTGTCATGATACTACAGGTTTCAATGTTGTTCATGTATTACATTTTTATACAGTTTGAACAAGCATGTTAGTTAATATTGGTGATCGATCTGAACTCTTATTACAGATATTAATTTTCACAATAAATGTAAATGCAGTTTGTCAAAGAACGCTTTAGAACATAAGATTGTGGAAATCTTTAAAGGTTATACACAGTAAGGGAAAACTAGTCTTGGTCAATCACTTTGTGAAATGATGCTTTCTTCTGTAATGTAAGCCAAGAGCATAAATATGACCAAGCGAAATTCCGTAGGATGTTCCACAGAATTTTATATAAATGTGTAATGACCAATAAATAAACTCTTGAATAATTGACATAACTGCTTGATTTGCATATCAATGGGTAAATGAAGCACATGTAATTTATTGGTCGACCACTTTGGAAAGATTACGATACTTTACTTTAATATTTCTTGCCTCAGCCTATATCTTAGGGATGGATGAATGACAGAGAGCATGGGCCTTAAGTTAAAAGAAAGTTGGGAACTGCCATTTTTGAAAGAGAATAAAATTTTCTAATGTTAGTTAAATTCTTTTGACATTGTTTATTCCAACTGTCACGTCTCGGAACAATGTTCCTAACGTAACGGGTAGACAGACTACAATAAACATTTAATAAGTAAATTTATGGCAGTAAACCCATTAATGAATGCAGAATGACTGTAGAAGAACATATCATAATTCAAGTGTTCCTCTGCCCTCGTATTCCTATTAGTTCGCTTGTACTGATAATTGATGGGTATATGATTTAGTATTGGATGATATAATACTGTAAGAATTACCCCATCCTAGTACAAAACAGTTCACTATGTGGTGTATTGTAAGGTGGCTATAAATTCCCACCTTACAAGAATTCATTCACATAGTTTGCCGTGATCTACAAACACAATTAGGCATCATGTGATAGGTTGTACATCGTATATATTAATATATAAATGAGACTAACATTGTCACGTACGTCTTGTAAATAATTGTTAACTCTTACTGCATGAAAGGTGACGGAGTGTCTTTATTATAAAAACGGTGTAATGAATGATTGCCTATACTAGTAGACTTTGGAACGCCAGTGGAGATGAAACGGCAGGCAAAACTCAAGCTCTGTGTGGAAGACCCGCACAGGTGTTGGTCCTGCTTAAACACAGGAAGTACCTAGATAGACGATGGTGACGGCCGGCAGTTATTGTAGTAGGGGCCGGTAGGACAACCATATAATACTTCCGAACGCTGAAAGTCTTGGACGAAGGTGAGAGGAACGAAGAAGCGGCCCATCGAAACCACGCAGGGTGGGTTATTTCCAATGATTTTTACTCAGAAGCCTACCATTGTACGTGTATAGGTTGTTCCTCGCAAACCTTCCGCGCTGGACGACAAACGACTAAAATAAGGTTGGTTGGCGTTAGGAAGAATCTGTAGAGAAGGAGAATATTCCCTGGTTTCGGGAATATGATTCGTTTTCAGAATTACGATGGTGGGAAGCCAAGCTTTGCTGGGTAGCATGCACTGGAAAGAGTGCCCCTGTGTGACGGTCGCTCGATATCAGCTTTGTTGGTACGGACGGACTTGCTGTCTTTGCTCTCAGGAGAGTTTATAGTTAGAACAGTTAGGCATTATACTGTTGCGAAACCTATACGATTCTCGACTTCACCTTCGGGTTGTAAGTCGTCGCTGAGTATGCAGCGTCAGTAATTGACAGCACTTCCTCTGCCTTATACTTACATTGAGACGTTATCTGAACTCCGTCCTCGTGGCCGGGAGTTCACGTTTCTCGCCTGTAGAACACGGACAGGAGAAGACAGTATTAGAATATGTTAGTCAGAGGACCGCCTTCTGCATTCCTGCAGCTGTGACACGTTAGTTTATTTCCACTGAAGTTCCACACTACCGCAGATCAGCTTTGAAAGTAGTGTCTTCTAGTGTTTGGTACGTAGATGATGTCAGTCATTTCGAGTTGTTGATATTCGACGGCGCAGTCATGATAAGGGGCAGAGTTGGGCAATTGATTAGTAATTTTCCTTAGGAAATGTAAACTTTGCAATACAAAGATTTTTCTAAGCTACAGTAAATATATAAGCAGGAACAAGGTTTATCATTTAGTACGATTAGTTGTCTCCATCATTCATTTATATTTAGATTGTAATTTATAGAATTAAGAGATCCTAAGATCTGCTTCAGGAGGTAGTCAGACAGGGCCAAATCTTCATTTTAGCGTTTATTATTTTCTGATGCGCACATTCACTTTACACCCACCTGGAGTAGCATCTTGGAAAGTTAAGGAGTTCTACCGCTTAGGTAGCAAAATAACCAATGACGGACAGAGAAAGTAGGCCATCAAGAGGAGACTAGTACTGCTAATAGGGCATTCCTGACCAAGAGAAGTCTACTAGTATCAAACATAGACCTTAATTTGAGGAAGAAATTTCTGAGAATGTACGTCTGGGGAACAGCATTCTATGGTAGTGAATACCGGAACAGAAGAGAATATAAGCATTTGATGTGTGGTGCTACAGAAGAATGTTGAAAATTAAATGGACTGATAGCGTAAGGAATGAGGGGGTTCTGCGTAGAATTGGAAAGGAGAGGAATATGTTGAAAACCCTGACAATGGGAAGTGACAGGATGATAGGATATCTGTTAAGACAGCAGGGAATGACCTCCATGGCATTATAGGGAGCAGTAGAGGGCAAAAACGTAGAGGAAGACAGAGGCTTAAATACATCTAGCAAATAATTTAGGACGCAGGTTGCAAATGCTACTCTGAAATGAATATGTTGATAGAGGAGAAGACTTCCTGGTGGGCAGACTGAAACCAGTCGGAAAACTGATCAAGAAATCGCTTCTTGCATAACATTTGAATAGTTAAGTGAGGCATTACAACCCAATGTCTCGTGGCAGTCTCATCCAGCGTACTATGAACCACCCTTCATCAGCACCTGAATCTTAATTGGGATGCGGAGATATTCTACGTACTGTAGTTTATCATTCTCAGCAGCAGCTCTGTAGGCGAGTGTCTCTTCATCAGAGTCGTTGTGACTTACATAAAGGCAGCAAGACATTGGAGAGCCAGGCACTTTCAAGTAAATTAAAAACAATGAGTGACATGGTTCTGACAGATGAATTCGTGAGATGAGTATTTAATAACTAATGTATTGCCTTTAAAATCAAGAAAAGAGCTTTAAAGCCCCGTAGGGGTATTTCAGCCGACAATTTCAAGTATCAAAAAAAAAAAAAAAACAAAGCAATGCCATCTGAAATTCGTGATTCTGTCTCTGTAAAAAAATAATCTTATACTTCGGGAGAGGACGAATTTATTATTAGAAGGAGTGAAATAAAGCAACATATGATGCAATAAGCAGCTGCCATACAGTGCGTGATTGCAACTTGGAGAAGCTATTACATGCGCGCAAACATGAGAGCGGATAGCTAAACGACGAGTAACACAAACAAATATTCTTAATCTAATCTCGCCATTTAAAGCTAACCATCTTCACAGTAAATAAAAGGAGTTGCGTTTACCCGTGTGCATACACGCTGTAATGTCTGCTCAATAGTGCTGACCACGTTCACAGAAAGGCATCTTACTTCTCAGAATCAGAACACAGTACAAAGTGCCTGTTAGACTTTCCCTTTCCAAGTCGGAACTTCTTGTTCCGAAGACTGTTGGGGTATTACTTTCAAACAAGAAGGATCGCATCTCCCACATCAAGGAGAGAATACTACTGGTCGAGAGAAATGCGACTCACCCAAGTCTGTCACAATGATCAAAGACAGAGCTTATATCGACAAACAGAAACAGGTCAGAGCAAGCTCTCACAGACAGCAACAAAATGAAAGTAATGAGTGAATAGGAACCGTTCGAGTCAAAGAGTGAAAACCGACGAGAGGGACTTGTCGCAATATTAGTGGAAAAAAGAGCGGTGTTTTGCGTTACGGAAGCTTTCGGAAGGCGCAACTAGGAGAAGAGAATTATTGAACACAGATAGTGGACGCTCTTTAGGAGTGGAAAGACAAATAGAACGAAGAATTCCACAGCAGATTGTCATGGAGTTATGTTTAGAATAAATTAATAAATTTTAACAAGAAAAACCTACTTGAAATTATAAACTACGACATGGAGACAAAGAGAGAATTCCGCAAGAGTCAAGACTCAAGACTGAACCTTTAGTAAAAGCATCGCCACAGAAGACAATAGCAGGTCAAATTTTACAATGCGTCGGTGACAATTGGGTCGCAGGCAGTTATCACCACAAGAACATGAAATCTGATGCATCGGCACAGAATCTGTTCGAAGGATATAACGGCGTTATTTCGTCTAAGAGACAGAGTATGGTTGTTGTGCTGGAGGAGATGGGCACAGTAATTGCCACACTACTCACTCATTGTGAGGACGAAAGCAATAATTAAAACTGGCAGTGAAAAGCTAATAAATAGACACCACATCACCCAAAAAAGTTTATGGTGTTGTCTGTTCTTGTGTGAAAGAAATGTGAGAATCTATCAGTTTATCCAGAAAGCCTCATCTCCATACTACATCAGGAACGTCTACCGAAGTATCGACAGTAAAGCCATCGGCACACAGACCGTGCGTTGGAGGTTCAGCGTTGAGCGTTCCTAGTTTGTGGCGTCATGGTGTGGAAAAAAAATGTTAAGGAGTCTCTCTGTAAGTGCAGGGCAATATTTAGCGCGTTAGATAATCTGAACGGGCGTTTCAAAGTGGACCAATGAGACCAAGAACGCCACCTACGTCAAATGACGTCATCTCTCTTTAGTACATAGCCGCGACACCCCTTTTTGGCTCTCAATTGGAACGCGTATATATAAACGCTGTTCCCAAAAGTGTCCCGTGACAAGCAACATTGAGGCTCCATCAAAAAAGCTTTGCTCTTGCTACAATTTGTTATTCTTAAATGTCAGTAAATAACAGAGTTTCGTTAATGCTTTCAAGGGATGGTATGAGGCAAAGTATAGACGTCAGATTTTATCGTCTGCTTATCGTAAAGGGTGGATGTGGAAATTACTAAAATAACAGATCATGTAACGGTGGTTTGCTCTCACAAGATCAAAGTAACTTTTTACTACCTTTCGCGTATTCTCAGACGTTCTGATACTTTGTTGTTAGTTCAACAGAAGAATATTCTATAATATTCCATGTTTATAACTGTGCTCTTTTAGAGGAGTGATTTTTTCGATTGGTTTTATCCAAACGACAGCTTGCACTATTTGCAGTATTGTGTTTTACCCTTTCTTGTTTCAAGTTTTGTATTTCACATATTGTAAAGCTTCTGCTACTGAATAAAAACAGTGATCGCCTAAGAATGAGGTAGGATTTTACTAAAATGTGAGAACGACGAGACAGTTTCTATCTTATGTGGGAAACTATTTGTAATGGAACTATCTTAAGCCCAAGTCTTTATCGACTAGCGCATGGTACTTTCCACTTTACCTTACACAACGTACAGCGACATCGAAATTTATATTTACGAGTAATACAAACATAAAAACATGACTGGCGTATGGACGACGGAAGAAATGTGCATTTTAGCAGAGTTAACCTAGGAATTGTACGCACAGTGCGATTTGCTAGCCAGTTACATGTGACAAACGAAGCTGATTAGTACTCACATCGCGTATATCACGTTGACGTGTTCATTTAAGCGACAGCTCGTCACTAACTTATATATTCCCGCTTCAGTGAAAACGTAAGACGCACTGCAGTAACTCGAGTGGTGAAATTATCCTTAATTAACAGCAAAGTGTTAAATAGGGTTCATTTTAGGCTTCCTCTGGATATAGTAACGCTGCAATTTACACCCGCGTGTAAAGATGAGTTCACTTGTATCGTGTGTTCACAGACTGAACTTAATATATAGGACGCCATAAGCCGGCCTTGGTGGCCGTGCGGTTCTAGGCGTTCCAGTCCTGAGCCGCGCTGCTGCTACGGTCGCAGGTTCGAATCCTGCCTCGGGCATGGGTGTGTGTGATGTCCTTAGGTTAGTTAGGTTTAAGTAGTTCTAAGTTCTAGGGGACTGATGACCACAGATGTTAAGTCCCATAGTGCTCAGAACCATTTGAACCATATAGGACGCCATAAGTTGTTTCTGATGGACACTCCACCTCACCGTTTATTTCAGGCACTCCATTCTCAGTTTTACACAAGAAATCCTCTCTAAGTATAGTGATACACGATTATTCAGTCAAACAGGAACGTTACTTATCCATCTAACAGTTGCGTAAATAATATTGTGATTTGTGCCTATTTCATGTGTGTGGCACTGTGTGTTTGCGTGTGCGGAATAGGTCACCTGTCATAGCAGAAGCGAGACTTAAAAACGTATGTATTTAGGGAAGGCAATTTGTTTTGTAGTGATCTCTTCAGATGAAACAGCAAAAGGCGTGGAGGCACGCTTGAGAATTTCGGTTATTGAGAGTGAGAACTAGCAGTCCATCAAGCGTTCCTTTATATCTGTAATAGTGAAAGCAGTATTCAAGCGTACATCTGTGGTATTCCAGTACTATTTAGTCTGTCGGACGTATTCTTAATAGTGATTTTAAGTGGATGTTACGATTTCAATGAAAATGAATCAACAGTTACTAAATAATTCGGGAACTTCGAATAGTGACAACTCTATCTCTTTTTCATGATCAGTACGCTAATTACAGTATTCCAATATTTTTAATATTTTGTGCAAATGTTTTTAGAGGTATGCATTAATTTGTGAGGTAAGAAAGTAATTAAAGATAATTAATAAATGAAAGATGAACTGCAGTCATGGTATACATAGAAAATATCCATGTATGAAATGTGATGCTACGCTCTGCTCTAGATTTCACCTGAGGACTACTTTAGCCATCCCGTAGTTGTGGGAACTAAACATATACACGCAACATGACATGAGTCCAGTAATTTTTTTTTTAAATGTGAGGAACTTGTAACTAGAGATGCAGCAAATATTTACCATTTAGGAGCTGCTATATACATACAGAATATTTGTGCATAGTTATGGTTGAAATGGCTCTGAGCACTATGGGATTTAACTTCTAAGGTCATCAGTCCCCAAGAACTTAGAACTACTTAAACCTAACTAACCTAAGGACAGCACACACATCCATGCCCGAGGCAGGATTCGAACCTGCGACCGTAGCGGTCGCGCAGTTTCAGACTGTAGCGCCTAGCACCTCTCGGTCACCCCGAACACCTGTGGAGAGTTACAGTAGGACATAATTATAGCATTCTGAATCAAAGTGTTGTAATAAAAAGTAGCATAAAAGAATTTAAAGTGCCACCGAACTATTCATTCAGTTATTTCTCTATGAAATGTCGCTGATGGCCACCGTTACGAGAATGCAGTGAGAAGTAATCACAATTAAAAAGCAAGAAACAACCGCCTACCTGAAACACTACTCCAGGTTTGGAGAGAGCAATTTATTTTTTTATATTATATTGGCATTTTGTAGGTACGAGGTAAGAATCAAGCAATAATGTAAAGTCTTTTTGGTAGCAATAAGAATGACACCAAAGGTCGCTTATTGGCGGTAATGGCTCGTTCGAGAAGTGTTAATAGTAGATATTGAAGGTCACAGCTGTCCATATCTGACTATTCCGCGAAACAGGCATACAGATAAACAAATATTAAATTAATTACGTAAGAGCCTCGTTTGACGCATCCTCATCAGTATGTTCAGCTGGTAGTATTGTGTGGCCGTAGTGAGAAAGTTTGGAGCGTTTGTATAAAAAGACGTTGAGGCTCTCACAGTTTATCATTCGAAAGAGCAATCGTTAGCAGTAAGTAGCTATTCTTATACATCGTCTATGCTCCTTTCTTGTATTTTATTTTGCGTTTTGTAGCTGCCTCCATTACCTCCCAAACAATAACCTCACTGCCAACAAAATACTATAAATTTTCTCACTAAAAATTGGCAAAAATAGATTATTTCCGTGTCCTGCTTAAGTTGAAGGTCGAAGCTAAGTTGCAGAAACAAGAGCTAGAATTTGAAAGGAAACTCGACTCGCCTCCATTATAGGGTTATTTCCCTTTAGTCAGAGTGAACTCGTGTTGCATTATGGGCTGGGAGACTCCCTAAGGGGATGTGCAGGTTCCTGATTGGAAACACCCTCCAACCTCGCTTGCAACGGCGACATTTCTTCGTGAAGAGTGAATGCTGCGTCTGAAGTGTACATGCCTAGTGCATTTGACAGTGAATAGTGCCTGTAGCGTTTTGAGTCATCTTTGTTTTGATGACGGAAAGACAGAAAATGGAGAGGATGCAATCCTGTGTGGGCATGGAGTTTATTCTTTTAGATTATCACCAATTGGGAGCTCGAGCTTAGCGTCCATATACGACGGACGATTCGTCATAGCGTCCCATGTTGATTCCACATGAGGCACTGAAGAGGTTTGAAATTTAACGCAGGACGCTTCCGCGAAGTCTGATGATCAGTCATTGTCTTCTCTTCCCACTTCTGACCCATAAACTGGCGACGAGGGCTTCTTGGACGTCAACCAGGATTCGAACCTTTCATTCCGGATCGAATGGTATCGCAAAGTCAAGATTTAGAAACGACAATATTTTTTCCCTGAACCGTTGAAAGATTTATTCACGATCGCTGTTTCGCCCTACTGTTCCATTATCAAGTGATAGTTGTAACAATTTATATGACCTCAAGACTAGTTCATCTTTCAAAATATGTACTGTTGTCAAAAATTTATTAAAATTATTTGACAATAGCATTATAGGCCGAAACTGCAATGGTTTGTTGTCATTTAGAAATTATTGTAGGACTGGAAAGCAAAGGCATGCCATATAGACCTTGGCTACGGAAGCGGGTCTTTTTCAGAGGAAAGACTTGATAGTTTTGCTGTTGCAGCTATGTAGCTAGTTTCCGGCGCTTGCTTCATCGTTGACTTCCATAAGTCCATGTCGCCAGTGATAGTCTTAGTCTCCTGTGTAATTGAAGAAGCAACGGTAGAAGTTATGGAGAATTAAACCACTTAAGGCTCACTCACCGACTCACTTTCCAGGAATACAGTACGCATTTCTACCACTTGACGGCTTTTTCTTGTGCAGATGATGGCTTCCTCCCTGCTGCTGGTACCTCTGCTCCTGGCTGGGGCAGTCCTGGCCAACACCTGCACGCTGCCCGACGCCTCCACAGAGACCTTCAGCGTCACTACGGTGAGTCTCTGACACCAGGCAGTCTGCGCCTGGTCAGATGCAAAGTAACACTGTGCACGTTGTTCCCCTTATCTACACTAGTGTACCTTAATGTGGGGTCTGTGCTACCGACAAAGTACATCACTCACAGTGCACTGTCTCAATGCTCAGCATTTGGTTCGAATGCTGTTCTTCACTTTCATCTGTGTCATTGGCCATCCTATAGCGTCTCTTCCAGTTTGATTAAACTTTGACGTTGGTCTTGGTAGGCACTCACGTGCCATTTCTTTGATATGGTTTCACCATTTTTTTTCTTGTAATGCCTGATCTGATTACCGCATCTAATTGCCTGCTGTTGTCCTCACATCTAGTTGCTGTCTTGTGGCTTCACTTCTCACTGCTCATGTTAACTTTAGTCCAATGAGTTGTCAGAGATTCCTCACCTGAATTGCTTCAATTCAATAACCTTCTCCTTGGAATGATGTTTTCACTGACATACACAAGAACAGGCTTGGCCAACATGTGTGGTTTCAGTGTTACCTCTTTCCCCATAACTCTGTCAAGATACATCCATACACAAACATTTACTTTTCTGTATTTTTTTTGAACCAGTATTGAATTAGTTTTGCAGATTGATATTTATACCCCAAGGTATTTAAACGAATTTTCTTGTTCTGTTATTGTTCATTATTTTTGCTCTTCGTGAATGTTTCACTTCCACTGCCATTAGCTTTGTTTTGTTTACAGGCTATAAGTTTGCAAAAAGTTACTCAATGTAAACACGTATTCTCCCATAGCGCTTTTACTGTCTCCTAGGAGAACCTGGGCGTCCACAAATAAAATAGTGGTAACACGTTTGATCTTTCACAGCTGAATCTCCTTGGAGGTTTCAGAATTCCATTAATCGATTAGTCTGAAACTTAGTAGTTTCTCCGTGTCGACTGGTGAGAGACCACACACCTGTATTAGTCCCTGATTTACAATCAAAAACTCTTCGTCTATACTAGTTTTAGACTTTTCTAACAGTGACCTAATGGCACTCAACATATTCATAGTTTCATTCTAGTCCGTAATTCCACTGATTCATGCTTTCTATCTTATCGTAGGTCTTCCCATAGTGTGGGAGAAGTAAAAATTTAAACGAATGTCGCTTTTTTTCAAGACCTAGATTCGCG
Source organism: Schistocerca serialis cubense (assembly GCF_023864345.2). Lineage (NCBI taxonomy): Eukaryota > Metazoa > Arthropoda > Insecta > Orthoptera > Acrididae > Schistocerca > Schistocerca serialis. Next base: position 69,311,612 of record NC_064644.1, read on the forward strand.
AAGGTTGCAACGTTCCTCTCGTAAAACTGTGTCTGCTTTTCGCTGGAGTTTCCTAGTAATGACACATGAATATTTTTTATAACGCTGTTCTACGTCCCTTAAAATCAACCGAGACTGTGTGACAAGTGCAGACGTGTTGTGTGTGGTCCGCAGGCCCACAAGAAGTGGTACCAGCAGTACCGCTACTCCTCAGCGGACCTGGACCCCCTGGGCTGCCTCATCCTCACACAGGACCCTGGCGAGGCTGCTAACCAGATGACGCTCAGCGGTGCCTTCAGCCAGGATCCATCGTGAGTACCTCCATACTGAATCAGTAGAAGACGTCCATTGCTATGGCGACGGAAATCTCTTTATATTGACTCAAATAATGATTGAGTCTTCCTTACATTTAGCTCAATGGTTAAGCACCAGACTACAAGTCCAAAGCAGCTTCAGGGGCTGAATAAGTCTGTGTCCCTGATCGGAACTCAAACCCGAGGGCAAATGCTCAACCGAGTTGAGGCTCGTAGTGAACCTATCTAGACAGCTCAGTCTCTAAAGCATATGCCCGCGACAGGCAAAAAACTTTGGCGTACGTGTATCGGCCTGGCAATTCGTTTTAACCTGTCAGGAACTTTCACTTCATCGGACAATTCACATTCATTCTGGATACAGATCTGAATTTTGGTCTGCAGTCGGTCCTAGGACTTTTTATATCATTTACTGCTTCTATCACCTTCGGAAGCGTTGACTGTGACTGCGAGATCAAGCTGAACTGCAGGTCTCCCTATATCTCGATAACTTCAAAGGTCGGAAGAACGCAAGACAAAACCACTCCCAACAGCACCATGAAAAGTAAATCGTTGAAGTTTTCAATGGTTCAGATTGTGGCCGTCATTATATATCTGAAAAACAAGCTGAAAATTGATATAAATGAAGGATTTTTATTTTAGAAGAAATAAATGCAGGATTAAATATATAATCGAATACAAGTTCCTTTGAGGCCAAGCCGTTGAAGACCTAAAATGATTTAGAAAAAAGCGGGAAAACGTGTGTCAGAACATCACTTACAAAATTAATCGCTACTCCTAAAGAATATGATTCGTGTTTTGTCACGATACGACACGACATGAAAAATTTGGAGTAGGAATTAAAATCCATGGAGAATAAATAAAAACTTTGAGGTATGCCGATGACATTGTAGTTCTGTCAGAGACAGCAAAGGGCCTGGAAGAGAAGTTGAACGGAATGGACAGTGTCTTCAAAGGAGAATATAAGATGAACATTAACAAATGCAAAACGAGAATAATGGAATGCAGTCTTATTAGATCAGGTGACGCTGAGGGAATTATATCAGGAAATGAGACACTTAAAGTAGTAGATGAGTTTTGCTACTTAGGGAGCAAAATAAGTGATGATGGTCGAAGTAGAGAGAGTATAAAATGTAGACTGCTAACGGCATGAAAAGCGTTTCTGAATGAGAGAAGTTCGTTAACATCGAGTATAGATTTAGGTGTCAGGGAGTCTTTTCTGTAGGTATTTGTATGGAGTGTAGCCATTTATGCATGTGAAACATGGACGAAAAATGGTTTAGACAAGAAGAGAATAGAAGCTTTCGAAATGTGGTGCTAAAGAAGAATGCTGAAGATTAGATGGGTAGATCACCCAAGTAACGAGAAGGTACTGCACAGAATTGGGGAGAAGAGGAATTTGTGGCGCAACTTAAATGGAAGAAAAGATCAATTGGGACGACATGTTCTGAGGCATCAACGAATCACCAAGTTAGTATTGGAGGGCAGCTTGGAGGGTAAAAATCGTAGAGGAAGTCCAAGAGATGAATACACCAAGCAAATTCAGAAGGTTGTAGGGTGCAGTAGTTACTAAGAGATGAAGAAGCTTGCCCGGGATAGAGTAGCATGGAGAGCTGCATCAAACCAGTCTCAGGACTGAAGACCACAACAACAACAACCACAACAGCACGACATTTACGACAACTGAGAAATACTGACGACTGTCGAATATTGACAAACGAGAAATTACAAAAGTGAGGAATGTTCTGTAACGTAACGTCATCATTATTTATGACGTAAAGTCTCCAGTCTCAACACGAAGGTGCAGACGCACGCTGACAACAGTAGAACTGACGTTTTTACTTCCTTTAATTAGCAAGTCTATTTCATCAGTAATCATCAGTTTGAGAAATGACTAATCTGATGGAAAGAATAATATAGAATACAGAAGAAGAATAATAAAAGGAGTAGAAAACTAATTTTACCCAACAGGATAGGTTTTGAGACTTTCACCGACGGTTGTGGTGCAAGTAATTAATTATGTGCCTACTTAAGGTGCGGTAGAATACCTATTAGAAAGGTCTTAGTTCGTTGTCTAAAATCAAAAAATCGTACCTTCTCCTGCATTCGCGTTACTGTAATACATATGTGTAAATATACTGTTTTATAGTGAAACTATAGCTAGTTATGAACGCGTCGTTTCAGAGCTCCTGTCACCGCCGACGTCACTATCGATGGAAACAGACTTCACAGTACCTACTACGGCACGTGTGAGTACCTGTAATTTATTTCATCACCAAGTAATCAGATACGTTATTTATTGCTGTACAGTGATGAGACAAACTGAGAACATTTTTCTTACTTGTGTTCGTCTACGATAAAATTTTTGCTGTTTTGCAACTTGTTCCATAATCTTATAAATGAGTTACCTACCAGTTCGACACGTATGTTCCAGACGGTGAAATGTTGACTGCTGAACGTAACCTCGTCTATGGAAGCGCAGACATCTTCATCGAACACTTCTGCATGGAAAGTGGCGGTAAGCTGCACATTTATACCTCACGACTGCAGAAATCTTCTGTCATAAAGTTAGTGGTGCTGGTAAATGTTTCCAACATCACTCGTATTACTGCATAAGGAAACTGAAATTCACATCTGTCCCTAGTCAACAATATTCGCAGACTTATAGAACCTTTGGAACGCAAGCCTACGAAAGAAAAAAGCGTTTCCACAGTGTATTTCGTCTGTCAGTCAATTTGTTAGACCATATTTACAACCAGTAACCAGAGGTATCTGCTGTAATTATATGCTGCACAGCTGCAGGTGATGAAGGAAAAGTTTGACAGAAGTTCAGCATACAGGTGAGGGCTACATACGAAAAGAGTATTTTTGACGCTGTCGCGTATATTTTTAGCGTAACAATGTGTCAGCACAAAACGCTACAAGCATTGAATCTGTATGGTCAGTGTGAAGGAGACTGTATTAAAAATTCTATTATTTTACCCTCACGCAGGCAGGTGTCCCGTATTAATTATTACGTTATTTTGTGCTATGAACTAAGTAGCATTACCTTTTCTTATGACTCCAGACATTGAAGATTACATGAATGTTTTCTTACAGCTATATCCATACTCTAATCTGCCTTTCACTGCGTGACGGAGGGTTCTTTGCGTATCACTAACAGTTCTGCCTGTTACTGTTCCATTCGCGAATGATGCGCGCTAAGGACGACCTTCTTTAAGCCTCCTTCTGAAATCGATTTTCCCACTGCTATCACTATCATTATTCGATATTAAGAATGTAGCTTGAAGATATTCGTAGCCTTGAGACACATACTCATTTTTGTTGCGAATAGTGAAAATGGTTGCAGGGCTCATATAGTAAGACTTGCATGGAAGTTTCAATCAGCAGTGTACTGCAGTGCTCCTCTGGACATACTTACATCAAGACTATACATTGTGGCTGTGCGTTTTGAATATCTGGACATCGTCTCTATTAAAACGTAATTCAGAAAACCATGTGTGGAAATTTGACACTGTAACATCCGTGTAAAGCATAGGCATTTTAGAGGGAGACGGGTGATAAAATTAAGTTTGGCAATCTAAACTCGATGTGGAAAGCAAAAAACGTAAACCCTAAGGGGACAACAGGCTTAGATTTACGCGGATACATCTTGACAATGTTTTCAAATGCTGCTGTTAAGGTTCTCATGCTGTATGTAAGCTACATTATTGAAGTATGCATATTCCTTCTTTTTCTTTGTTCATGTTACCCGTTGCATAGCTTTAACTCATACTTAACATTCTATGGAAAAACAGGTGCAAGTGGCTATTTATTTTTCCAACTTTTTCAGATGAGATGACATTCATCTTCACCACTGCCGAGAATCCAAGTGACGATCTGGTCAACCAGATATGGACTGAGGTCGACGCTCGCCCTGAAATCGACAGATCCAAATTCCAGAAAGTCAGTTGTTAACCGTTGTCGATCTCTGAACGTAAATAAAACAACTTCAGTATAAACTATCATTGTGTTTAATTGTATTTCATACTCCTTACCTTTGCTGACGGTGTTTGGCATGTAAGTGTTTAACATTCGTTTCTGAAAGAGGATACTCTCCAAAGGAAGGTATCGTCGATTAAGGATTTTTTATCATAATATACACCTCGACATTGTAAATAAACTTGAAGGACAGACAAGTTATTCGTGGTGTGGCCTCAGAGTTGGTGTGAATCTGAACCAGGTTGTACAGTACAACACAGCTAACAGGAGTCGTCATCATAAAACGACCAAATATACACACTTCTTTAGTTACTTGTCATTACTCTCATAGATCACACACTAGGAATTTCTAAAACTTGACATCGTAAAGTGTGGGAGATACGGAATATATATTGTTTATTATGAATGTTAATGGTCTTGTACGCAAGATGAAAAACCAATTCTTTTTTATTAGCAGCCAACCTCAGATCATGCACACACTACAACTAGTTCCTAAATACAGAACCACTTTACTTTCTACTCATATAACTTTACATTATAATCAAGACCACAGCAATTGATAATGCACTAAGGAAGTTGGTGAAACTATGGAATCATAGAGACGTTGCATTTTTGAGAAACGTAATACACACTTGTGTATAACTTACAAAATAAATAAAACGAATATGTAGCCTGGTAGACGTGAGAGTGAGTTATAGCAACGAGTTATAATTTCTGAAATACGACATTACTTTTTTCTGTAGTGGGGATGGTGTTCTGAAACCACGGACATTACAGCTGAGATCAAATTTTTGTGTTTCAATTAGGGAGCTAGACATGTTCAGAGTTTTAATCGTGGTTGCAACGTACTGTACATAAGTGGCTGTGTTGAGATACACTCCTGGAAATGGAAAAAAGAACACATTGACACCGGTGTCAGACCCAACATACTTGCTCCGGACACTGCGAGAGGGCTGTACAAGCAATGATCACACGCACGGCACAGCGGACACACCAGGAACCGCGGTGTTGGCCGTCGAATGGCGCTAGCTGCGCAGCATTTGTGCACCGCCGCCGTCAGTGTCAGCCAGTTTGGCGTGGCATACGGAGCTCCATCGCAGTCTTTAACACTGGTAGTATGCCACGACAGCGTGGACGTGAACTATATGTGCAGTCGACGGACTTTGAGCTAGGGCGTATAGTGGGCATGCGGGAGGCCGGGTGGACGTACCGCCGAATTGCTCAACACGTGGGGCGTGAGGTCTCCACAGTACATCGATGTTGTCGCCAGTGGTCGGCGGAAGGTGCACGTGCCCGTCGACCTGGGACCGGACCGCAGCGACGCACGGATGCACGCCAAGACCGTAGGATCCTACGCAGTGCCGTAGGGGACCGCACCGCCACTTCCCAGCAAATTAGGGACACTGTTGCTCCTGGGGTATCGGCGAGGACCATTCGCAACCGTCTCCATGAAGCTGGGCTACGGTCCCGCACACCGTTAGGCCGTCTTCCGCTCACGCCCCAACATCGTGCAGCCCGCCTCCAGTGGTGTCGCGACAGGCGTGAATGGAGGGACGAATGGAGACGTGTCGTCTTCAGCGATGAGAGTCGCTTCTGCCTTGGTGCCAATGATGGTCGTATGCGTGTTTGGCGCCGTGCAGGTGAGCGCCACAATCAGGACTGCATACGACCGAGGCACACAGGGCCAACACCCGGCATCATGGTGTGGGGAGCGATCTCCTACACTGGCCGTACACCACTGGTGATCGTCGAGGGGACACTGAATAGTGCACGGTACATCCAAACCGTCATCGAACCCATCGTTCTACCATTCCTAGACCGGCAAGGGAACTTGCTGTTCCAACAGGACAATGCACGTCCGCATGTATCCCGTGCCACCCAACGTGCTCTAGAAGGTGTAAGTCAACTACCCTGGCTAGCAAGATCTCCGGATCTGTCCCCCATTGAGCATGTTTGGGACTGGATGAAGCGTCGTCTCACGCGGTCTGCACGTCCAGCACGAACGCTGGTCCAACTGAGGCGCCAGGTGGAAATGGCATGGCAAGCCGTTCCACAGGACTACATCCAGCATCTCTACGATCGTCTCCATGGGAGAATAGCAGCCTGCATTGCTGCGAAAGGTGGATATACACTGTACTAGTGCCGACATTGTGCATGCTCTGTTGCCTGTGTCTATGTGCCTGTGGTTCTGTCAGTGTGATCATGTGATGTATCTGACCCCAGGAATGTGTCAATAAAGTTTCCCCTTCCTGGGACAATGAATTCACAGTGTTCTTATTTCAATTTCCAGGAGTGTATATGTTCTGGTAGCGGAATGTTCTATTAAATAAGCTGTTCAAACAAGTGGCCATTCTCCGGAAAGAACAACTAAATGCGTCTTCTAAACGAGATACAGACGAATCGGAAGTCTGTTGCCATTGAGCAAAAAGCTTTATAGGTGCGCTGCTTGAACTCCTCTGGAGTATTAAGGAGTAGCTCGCAGAATCCCCTCGATTTATCATCATGAGATTTTTTGATGTGGAGTTTTCTAATGAATCGTAATTATCTCCTACTCCGCAATCCCAATGTAATTTGAACTGGGCACCGAGAACCATCTGACAGAGGTATATTTCTCACAAAAAACGGTCATGTCATCAGCAATGGACGTAGTGAAGTGTAATTTGCCACATGAGCACATCTCCAGATCCGTTGATGGGAAATTTTATTCACTCAATTACTCTATCAGCATCTGAAGAAGAGGGTGTAAGCCATCGTACTAGTTACAGAATATGTTGAAAATAGTGGTGCTAAGACATGTTTCAGTTTATAATATATTAATTAACTGAGTGTCCAGTGTTGCCTCGGTACGTATTTATTCCAATATTCTTTTAGTACATCTCCTCCTTCCCCACTCTCTGTCCATCTCACTTTTTCCCTTTCCCTCTGTCCATCTTCTCTTCCCCATCTCTCTACCATTTCCACGTCCCAAATCTCGCTGTCCATCTCCTCCTCCTCCTCCTCCTCCACCTCTCTATTTTTTTCTCCCCTCTATCTGTCCTTTCCTCCTCACTTCTTCTCGTCCATCTCATCCTCCCCATGTCCCTGTCCATCTCCTCCCCTTTCCTTTCACTGCCTTCTTCTCGTCCTCTCTCTCTGTTCATCTGCTTCTCTTTCCTTTATCTAGTACTTATCTCCTCCCCTCTTTCCGTCCATCTCCTCTCCTCCTCCCCCTATGCAATCCATCTCTTCCTCTTCCCCCCCCCCCCTTTGGTTCGTTTCCTTCTCTTCGCTTTCTCTATCTCCTCATCTCTCCTCTGTCTGTGAATCTCCTCATTTTCTTTCCATTTCCCCTTCCACTCTCTCGTCTATCTGCTCCACCCCCTAGTATGTCCATCTCCTCCACTCTGATTGTTCAACTCTTCCTCACCTATTCTCTCATCACTATTTCACACTCACGCCAATAGGAGGTTTCTGGTTCTTACCCCCACAATACTGCTCTCCACACATTGGTGTTCCAGACAGTAAGTGACATTTGTACCAAGTTTGGTTGAAATCAGTCCAGTGGCTTAGGAGGAGATATGGAATATACATACATTCATACGTTTTTATGATATGTATCTACACAGTACAGAGCTGAAGCATTGTAAATACTGAACCGTGAGTTTACTTTCAAAACCTTTTCTTAAAGAATTTACTTTATTTACTAACGATTCATCAAGAACATTAACACATTTAATCACAATATGAGAGCGTGGAAGCTGTTGCCAGTGGGTAACTGATGGAAAAGAAATAAAATTTCAACAAATGGAAATTTATTCATAAAAGCATTTTCAAAAACAAATTTAAAAATAATAAGCAGAAAAGCAAATTCGAAATATCAAGTTACAATTTTATTTAGAGGTAGAAAGAACAATATTGACAGTATGAGCCTTCGAGCTGAGAAGCTTGCCGCTCCCTTTTTAACACGGCCGTAGTTACGACCGCTCACAACAACCTCTGAAAGACTACACTGGCGCAAATGTGCAACACACCAGATTACTTTAAACTAAAAATTTTAACAACTCACACAAACACATTAACTATGCCCCCGTAAGAGGGATGGAAATGGTGCAAACACACACACTAAGAAATTATTTGTCACCGAAAGTGCAATTTGTTTTTAAAAGGACTCTTATGGTGGAAGGGTGGCAAATCTATAAAAATGACTATTTAAATAAAACCCATGAATTTCAGACTTACATAAAATGTACAACATGCTCTACATGACACATATACCGCCTCGCCAGATGATAGGCAAGATAAAACATATTTTAGGAATTCGGCCTGTACACCTTAATTCTATAAATTCGTTAACACCGAATCCGACAAACGTGACAGAGGCAGCTATTAACGTATGGCAGATTGACAGGGGGATTACTGAACAACCCGAACCGCAGATTGCTCTAACCCTCCCCAACTCCAAAAGGGAAAAACGGACCACCTAAATTCACAAATAACCGCCTTCCCGCGGGTGGGCAAACGGAGAAGAATGGTGGGACGCCCCCAAAACAAAGCGGCTGGTGACCTCACCAAGAAAACAAGTAGAATGTAAGTAGTAAATGAAACAACATATCTCCAATCACTTAACTTCTAATAAACTGCAATTTCTGGCGAAGACCTGGCGCAGAACCCCCAATGCTCTCTCGAACCGTCCGCTGCCAGCCGCTTCAACGGACGCAGGAAGGCGCGCCAATCTCCCGTCTCACGGCGTCGCAGCTCGCCCCGGCCAGCCCGATGTCAGGGGTTGACTCCTGTTGCTGTCGTGTCGGCGGCGAAGCCACTACCCCTTTCTATACGGCGCGGCTCACTAGACTCACTTGGGGACCTCACATGCGCCGACGCTCAGGGCGGACAAGTCATCTTGTGTCTCAGTGCGCGACCGACCAACCGACCGATCCTACCGCCAATGACAGTTGCCCGAGCAGACTGGCGGCCCAACGCGCAGACTCAGATGCAGGAACTCAACCGCTACCGGGCGACCACTAGCTGAGTTCTGTTACTGGCGGAGTGGAAAGACTCTCATTTTCTGGCTTAAAGTTTCATCCAAACGACAGACATACTCGCATTCCGTCGACAGACAGACACTAACTGCCGTACAAATGCGAACGAGAGACAGACCAGCAACTGGTGACGCGAGATTGACCTAGCCTCACTCCGACTGACCTCCACTAGCGAGCTTATCGTGCCCCTTAAGTGCACGTGAACAGGCAACCTCTCCCCTTTTACACCAGGGGAAGACACCAAAGCTGCGATTGCCACAGCGGCGCCACCGCCAGAAACGGAGGGCGACTGCTTTACACTACGCGCTGCGGCGCGCTCTTCAAAACGGCAGTTTTTACCACGGCTCAAATACGATGGGTTATTATTATGGTTTAACTATCACCTCGAATAATTTTATATACTTGGCGCATTATCTAGTTAAAATTTCGTTCGAGAGGTTCGAGCTCATATTGCTCCAGACGTTCTCAATTGGGGAGAGATCCGTCGACCTGGCCAAGACAGAGGTTTGCAAACAAGAAGACACGCAGTAGAAACCCTAGAAACCCTCGCCCAGTGCAGGTGGACATTATCTTCCTGAAATTTTAGCCCAGGATGGCATGTCATGAAGGGAAACAAAACGGGACATAAAACATCGTGGACGTACCACTGTTCTGAAAGGGTGCCGCGTGTGACAATCAAAGGGGTCATGCTACGAAATAAAATGGTGTTCTAGATCGTCACTCCTGGTTGTCGTGCCATATGGCGGGAACAGTCAGTTTGGTATGCCACCAATGTTCGGGGCATCTCCAGTTACGTCTTCACTGGTCATAAGGGCTTAATTCGAGGCGGTATATTAACTGAAAACAATTCTATTTCGCCCAATGAGATTCTAGGCAGAATGTGCAAGACGCCACAGCAATCCGGGTTGTTGATATACAGGGTTAGTCACCTAACGTTACCGCTGGATATATTTCGTAAACCACATCAAATACTGACGAACCGATTCCACAGACCGAACGTGAGGAGAGGGGCTAGTGTAATTGTTTAATGTAAACCATACAAAAATGCACGGAAGTATGTTTTTTAACACAAACCTACGTTTTTTAAATGGAACCACGTTAGTTTTGTTAGCACATCTGAACATTAACAAACACGGGCCACGGTCGGCGAGCAGCATCTGCAGGGACATGTTTACGGTGACGACCGTGTTTACGAGTGTGGCTGTAGTGCACTGTTGTGGTTTGGTCTAGCTGTCACAGTGTCCGCATGTAGCGCTTGCTGCTATTGTTATTCTGCATTCGTCTCCGCACGCAGACCAACTGTAGTACACCGTGTTACCAGACGTCTGTGACAGTGTAGTGTTGTAGGAAATGTGACCATGGTGTATTCGAACTCTGAAAAGGCGGAGATGATACTCATCTATGGCGAGTGTCGACGAAATGCAGCTGAAGCCTGCAGGGTGTATGCAGAACGGTACCCGGACAGAGAGCATCCAAAGTGCCGCACATTGCAAAACATCTACCGCCAACTGTATGCAACAGGTATGGTCGTTGCACGCAAACGGGTCCGTAACAGGCCCGTCACAGGAGAAGCGGGTGCAGTTGGTGTGTTAGCTGCTGTTGCCATGAACCCACACATGAGTACACGGGACATTGCGAGAGCCGGTGGACTGAGTCAAATCAGTGTCATGCGCATACTGCATCGTCACCGCTTTCACCCGTTACATGTGTCGCTACATCAGCAATTACATGGTGATGACTTTAATCATCGCGTGCAATTCTGTCAATGGGCATTAACGGAGAATGCGTTGCAGTTATACCCGTTTACTGATGAAGCGGGTTTCACAAACCACGGGGCAGTGAATCTACGGAACATGCATTACTGGTCCGTGGACAATCCTCGCTGGCTCAGATAGGTAGAACGACAGCGACCGTAGACTGTAAATGTATGATGCGGAATCATTGGCGATCACCTCATTGGTCCTCACTTTATTGCAGTGGCCCAAACAGCTGCAACATACATCGCGTTTGTACAGAATGATCTGCCAACGTTGCTCGAAAATGTCCCACTGGAAACGCGTCGACGTATGTGGTATCAGCATGATGGTGCACCTGCACATTCCGCAATTAACACTACGCTGACTCATGATAGGATGTTCGACGGGCGTTTCATAGGACTTGGAGGACGCATAAATTGGCCAGCCCGTTCTCCTGATCTTACACCTCTGGACTTCTTTCTGTGGGGTACGTTAAAGGAGAATGTGTACCGTAATGTGCTTACAATCCCAGAGGATATGAAACAACGTATTGTGGCAGCCTGCTCCGACATTACACCAGATGTACTGCGGCGGTTACGACATTCATTACGCCAGAGATTGCAATTGTGTGCAGCAAATGATGGCCACCACATTGAACATCTATTGGCCTGACATGTCAGGACACATTCTATTCCACTCCGTAATTGAAAACGGAAACCACGTGTGTACGTGTACCTCACCCCTCATGGTAATGTACACGTGCGTCAGTGAAAAAGACCAATAAAAAGGTGTTAGCATGTGGACGTAATGTGCTGTTCCAGTTTCTTCTCTACCTAAGGTCCATTACCGTTCCCTTTGGATCCCTACGTAATTCGGTGCTCTCCGATACACACGATCGAACAGCGGAGGAGTGGTACTCAAGAGTCAACTTTAGGTTACAATATCTCCGGATGTAATTAACATTTTACAATGCAACAAACGCCACTGATTACGTATTTGTTTATATGTTCAGATGTGCTAACAAAACTAACGGGGTTCCATTTAAAAAAACGTAGGTTTGTGTTAAAAAGCCTACTTCCATGCATTTTTTTATGGTTTGTATTAACCGATTACACTAGCCCCTCTCCTCACGTTCGGTCTGTGTTATCGATTCGTCAGTATTTGATGTGGTTTACGAAATATATCCAGCGGTAATGTTAGGTGACTCACCCTGTATACAGGTCAACGGCATTCGGTGCAAGGAGCGCCGTTAAGTGTGGCCTAATTTCTGTGAGCCGCTTGTAATGGTTCTTGCCGTCAGTGAAGCACCAGGTGCACGTTTGATCGATGATAATGCTGAATCCATGGCTTCGAGTACGTCTTGAAGATGGCTTGGTCCCCACGTTCTGTTGTCTGTCTAGACAGACCACTGCCTGCTTGACGCTGTACTCGGCTTTGTACCACCTATTCCTGCCAAAGTCGTCCAATAGTGGCATCGCTCCTATTCAAACGTCGAGCGATTCGCCGCTTACTCCAACCGGCTTCTTTGAGCCCAACTACACGTCCTCTGCCAAACGCTGACATCTGCGTACATTGTTCAAGCATCTGTCTGCGGGCCATAATTATTGTCTACCTGACTACCCGGAATGATATCCTCTAAGAAATTATGATCTAGTATCCACATGTTTCCCGTTTACTACACCTGTTAACTGTGAAGTGGAACTGCGCTACGCGTCCCACACTTAGCCTTCAGAAGCCAAAGTTTTCAGTTCTACATTTTCCGTCAGTATTGTAGATTATCAATTTTTGAGGAATTTGCGTAACTCCTTCGTGGTGCATCGTCTTTTGCGTCTTAGAACGTATTAATCAAAGGCTTTAATTTGACGAACGAAGTTCTGGCAACATACATCTGGAGCACCAGAACTGAACTATAGACTGCTATAAAACAGGCAAAGTAAGAGTATCTAAGCCCACCCGGTTGGCCGTGCGGTCTAACGCACGGCTTTTCGGGCGGGAAGAAGCGCCTGATCCCCGGCACGAATCCGCCCGACGGATTTGTGTCGAGGTCCGATGAACCGGCCAGTCTGTGGATGGTTTTTAGGCGGCTTTCCAACTGCCTCGGCGAATGCGGGCTGGTTCCACTTATTTCGCCTAAGACACTATGTCAGCGATTGCTGCGCAAATAAGTTCTCCACGTAAGCGTACACCACCATTACTCTACCACGGAAACGTAGGGGTTACACTCGTCTGGTGTGAGACGTTCCCTGGGGGTCCACCGGGGGCCGAACCGCACAGTAACCCTGGGTTCGGTGTGGGGCGGCGGAGGGGTGAAGTGAACTGCGGTAGTCGTTGTAGGGTTGTGGACCACTGCGGCTGCGGCGAGGAGGGAACCTCTCCGTCGTTTCTAGGTCCCCGGTTAACATACAACAATACAACATACAAGAGTATCTAAGCGTTTGAAGTTTGTTACAGAGGGATATTGCAAATGAAATGGCTTGACAAGAATTGCAATTTTTTTCGTCATCAGTCTTCTTCTCACTGATTTGATGCAACCGCCACAGATTTCTCGCTTATGTCAACCTCTTCACCCCAGAGTAGCAGCCTACATCCTCAGTTATCTGCTGGATGTATTCCAATCGCCGGCCGGAGTGGACGAGCGGTTCTAGGCGCTACTGTCTGGAACCGCGCAACCGCTACGGTCGTAGGTTCGAATCCTGCCACGGGCGTGGATTTGTGTGATGTCGTTAGGTTAGTTAGGTGTAAGTAGTTCTAAGTTCTAGGGGACTGATGACCTCAGCAGTTAACTCCCATAGTGCTCAGAGCCATTTGAACCATTTGTATTCCAATCTCTGTTTTCCTCTATAGTTTTTGCCCTCTACCACTCCCTCTTTTACCATGGATGTCAGTCCCTGATGTCTTAACAGATGTCGTATCATCCTGCCCCTTGTCCTTGTCAGTCGTTTTCCAAATATTCCTTTCCTCTCCGATTCTGTGCAGAGAATCCTCATTCCTCACCTTATCAAACCACCTGAGTTTCAACATTCGTCTGTAGCACCACATCTCAAATGCTTCGGTTTTCTTCTGTTGAGATTTTCCCACAGTCCATGTTTCACTACCATACAATGCTGTATCCAAACGTATATTCTCTCAAATTTATTCGTCGAATTAAAGCCTACGTTTGATACTAGTAGACATCTCTTTGCAAGGAATGCACTTTTTGCCAGTGCTAGTGTGCCTTTGATGTCGCCCTTGCTCCGTCCGCCATTGATTAGTTTGTTGCCTAAGTGGTAGAATTCCTTAACTTCATCTACTTCGTGGCCGTCAATTCTGACGTCAAGTTTCTTGCTGTTGTAATTTCTGCTACTTCTCATTACTTTTGTCTTTCTTCGATTTGCTCTCAGTCCATATTCTGTACTCATTACATTATTCATTCCTTTCAGCATATAATGAAATTCTTCTTCACTTTTACTCAGGTTAGCAATGTCGTCAGCGAATAGTATCATTGACACCCTTTCACCTTGAATTTCAATTCCACTCGTGAACCTTTATTTTACTTTCATTATTCTTTTTCGATGTACAGAATGACCAGTAGGGGCGAAAGACTAACCTTTTTAATCCGAGCATCTCGTTCTTGGTCTTCCACTCTTATTATTCCCTCTTGGTTCTTCTGCATATTGTATATTACCCGTCTCTTGCTATAGCTTACAACTGTTTTTCTCAGAATTTCGAACATCTTGCACCATTTTACACTGCCGAACGCATTTTTAAGGTCGGTAAGTTCTATGAACGTGTATTGATTTTTCTTTACTCTTGCTTCCATTATCAAGAGCAGCATTAGAGTTGCGTCACTGGTGCCTTTACCTTACCTAAAGGCAAACTCAGCGTCATATAACACATCCTCTATTCTCTTTTCCATTCTTCTGTATATTATTCTTGTTCCAGTTTTGATGTATGAGCTGTTAGACTGATTGTGTGATAATTCTCGCACTTGTCAGCTCTTGCATTCTTCGGAATTGTGAGGATGATATCTTTTCGAAAGTAAGACGGTATATTGCCAGAGTCATACATTCTATGCACCAACGCGAACAGTCGTTTTGTTGCACTTTCCCTAATGATTTTAGAAATTCTGATGGGAAGTATCCATGCCTTCTGCCTTATTTGATCTTAGGTTCTTCAAAGCTCTCTTGAATGCTGATTCTAATACTAGATCCCCTATTTCTTGTAATTCAACTCCTGTTTTTCTTCTATCACGTCAGACGTATCTCCCCACTCATAGAGGCATTCAATGCACTCTTTTCTCCTATCCGCTATCTCCTCTGCATTTAACAGTGGAATTCTCGTTGCCCTCTCTAATGTTATTACCCTTCTTTTAACTTCACCGAATTTTGTTTTGACTATCCTATATGCTGAGTCAGTCCTTCCGACTATCATTTCTTTTTCCATTTATTCACATTTTTCATGCAGAAATTTCGTCTTAGCTTCCCTGCACCTCTTATTTATTTCTTTACTCAGCGACTTGTATTTCGGTATTCGTGAATTTTCCTGTACAATTCTTTATTTCCTTCTTTCATCCATCAGCTGAAGGATTTATTCTCTTCCACATGGTTTCTTCGACGTTATCATCTTTGTACTTATGTTTTTGCTTTCAGCTTTTGTGATCACCATTTTTAGAGATATACATTCCTCTTCAACTGTAATGTCTACTGGACCATTCTTTATTGATGCATTTTCAGCTTTAGAGATCTACAAGCGCACCTCGTCATCCCTTAGCCATTCCTTATCCCACTTCTTTTCGTATTGATTCTACCTGACTAACCTCTTAGACTTCAGACTATTCTTCATCACTACTACATCGTGATCTGAGGCTATGTTTGCTCGTGGGTACGTCTTAGAATCCTGATTTCGGAATCACTGCCTGACCATGATGTAATCTAACCGAAATCTTTCCGGATCACCCGGCATTTTCCAAGTATACCTCCTCTTCTTGTGATTCTTGAACAGGGTACTCGCTATTACTAGCTGAAATTTGTTACAGAACTCAATTAGTCTTTCTCCTCTCTCATTCCTTGTTTGACGCCCATATCTTCCTGTAACCTTTGCTTCTACTCCTTCCCCTACAACTGCATTCCAGTCCCTCGTGATTACTGGATTCTCATCTCCCTTTGCGTATTCTATTACCCTTTCAATATCCTTACATATTTTCTCTGTGTCTTCATCTTCAGCTTGCGACATCGGCATGAATACCAGAACTATCGTTGTCGGTGTTGGTTCGCTGTCGATTCTGACAAGAATAACCCTATCACTTAACTGTTCACAGTAACACACTCTCTGCCCTACCTTCCTATTCATAATGAATCCTGCACCCGTTATACCATTTTCTGCAGCATTTGATATTACCCTATACTCTTCTGACGAGAAATCCTTGTCTCCTTTCCGTTTCACTTAACTGACCCATACTATATCTATATTGAGCCTTTGGAAATGTTATACGAAGAAAAGACGAGTAAATCAGTATAACTGGAAGCATGAACAGGATGACAGTTTGACGCTACAACACAGTTATCGACGCTGATGTACTGTTTATCGCATGCATAGTTGTGTTTTTAGTCAGTGTGACCGACGAAAATGAATGTTGTTCAATTATTTTGAAGTGCATATTGACAGTGTTTATGTTCATAACTACAAAAATACGTGAAATATGAGAACAATTTTAAAGCTATGCAGCAGCAACATTAGTATTGCCAGGGACTAAATATTACGTGAATCATGAAACAGAGTGAAAACGGAGAGTAGAATGTTTTACTTTCTAAAATTGTGTGGAAGATATCGAGTAGTTGCCGTCGAGAGTCTGGAGTGCTGCAGAGGGGAGTAGGAAGGGTGGGAGGGAGGGCCACAGAAAGAGAGAGGATGGAAAGCTCTTGCGTGACAAAGATAAGAGCAACGAGTTATATGCGTTTAGAGCAACAGTGCAGGTTACTTACGTGGACACAGTACTGCGGCTATTGACTGTCTTGTAACAGCGATCGCTAGACCAACATTAGCACCACAAGCATTAGCTTCCCGAAGACAGATATCACAGTGTGCACAAATGGAACACTCTTATGACCGAGGTCTGCAGCAGTAAAACTGCATGGTAAAAACACTACACACTTTCAGCAGTGTAAAAACCTCGCAAGTGTTTCGCATGATAATGATAACTATTCAGAGTGTCCAACTCGAAAGAAGCCTCACAATCAAACATCTGCTTTAATTACACTTAAAGGCTTTGTAATAAAATCAGGAAATGAAACGAACACGTGATATCTTGTTCATGGATAAGTAACAGTGAACCACAAAAGGTACTGGAAGTGACCACCCTCGACTTGTAAACACAGTTGAACACAATGCTGCAGGTTCTCGAATGTTGCAGCCAGAACCTCTGGTGTCACTGCCTAGATTTCACTGATGATGTTCTATCGTAAATCTTCCAAGTAGTATGATTTATTCCTGTAGACCTTGCCTTTCAGGCCACCCAAAGGAAGAAGTCAGGTGGCGTTAAATCAGGTGACCTTCGTGGCCACAATCGTTTCGAAATCGTTCTGAAATGATTCGACCTTAGCCATGCTCATTCGAAACCGTGGCATGTGGTTCCATCCTGTTGGTGCCGGCCGAGGGTAAGTTCTTCATCGTCCAACTGGTTCACAAATTACTGAAACATTTCGATGTAAACCGCACTTATCATAAAGTCAATGAAAAATTGTCTGATGATGCGACGCTGTCATATTTCACACAGCATATTTGTGAAAGTAGGGGTTGCTCGACCAGTGCTTGTATATTTTCAATACACCACAAACGTGTAAGCTAAGAGTTCACATATTTTCCAGGAAGCTAACACTTGTGGTGCTAGCAATGGCCAAGCGATCGCTGTTTAATCGTTAGTACACAGCCTCAAAAGACAGGTGGAACTACGCGTTATCACTGAACCACGTGTACTACAATATTTCTGGCCTCTGAGCAATAAATTGCTGAAACCAATGACAAAACGTAATGCCTTTTTCTTTGTCACTGACATTCATTTCCTGAACAACAGTAAACCTATATGGATACATGCCGGCTTTCTTCGCAACTCTATGACATGTGCTCCGTTGACATTCCACATTCCTGAGATAAACGTCGAACAGACTCGGCAGGAGAGACCAACAATCGTCGTCTCATGTGAGTGACTATTTCTTCCGATAATTGCGGCCGTCCTCCGCAGTGAAGATCCAACACCGTTTCACTGCTCTCCATTTCGTTCAACAACTTTTGTGTGCACCATTTGGACGGTATATGGTGGTCATCAAACCGTTCAACAAACATTCGCTGACGTGTCTTAGTAAAACAAAAACGCGCTCTTCGACAGAATAGCGATACATTGTTACTGAACACTGAACACCAGCCACAGCGACGCGCGGGAACACGTCGTACCGTCAAACGACGTTGCAGAGTGCAGTATTAGTGCGTCAAGCGTCACAGATTACGTGCTGCAATTTCAGCGGAATTACTGTACATGTTCGCGGGGCCTCATTCGAGTGAGAGCCCATGCATTAATTTGCGTGGTATGTAAATGTGGACAGACGTGATCATTTTTGCAAGTAACAATTACCTGGTACAGGATCCAAGTAATATTGTCGTTTATTCCGACTTCCGATCTATGAATGACGAGTGAAAAATGGATGATATATATTATCATGCCCAGAAAAAAAATTAAACTGATTTCAGTTTGAACATTGGTATTCTTTCCAAGCAGTTAATCCCTCAATCCACACTGGAGTAAGAATAACATTAATTCAAGTTTTTAAGTTAAAGTTTGTAAAAGGTACTGAAATGAGTGCTATATGACTAATCTGAATAATATCATGTTTATGAAATTAAGCTGCTTAATTTATTTTGCTTATAGTCACGACAGTATATTCAACTTTTGCGATTAGTGGCGTCTTGCTTAGAGGTACTAATATGTCAATGAATGAGTAATGAGAAAAATATTAGGTACGAGGTGCGGCTAGAAAAAAACCGGACTGATGCTGGAAAAAACATTTATTTACAATTATTTACAATTTCATGTTATCTCCTTCAATGTACTCTCCTCCTCGGTCTCTACACCGCTCCATACGAATTTTCCACTGTTCATAGCAATGCTGCAGATCATTTTCGGTAATTTCATACATTACTTCCGTCGCTTTTTCTTTTACTGCTTCAACATTCTCAAATCTGGTTCCTTTCAAAGCTGACTTGACTTTAGGGAAAAGAAAAAAGTCACAGGGGGCCAAATCAGGTGAGTAGGGTGGATGATCTAAGATGGGAATGTTGTGTTTTGCCAAAAACGTCTTCACTGACAACGCACTGTGAGCTGGGGCATTGTCTTGGTGAAGGATCCATGACTTTTTTCTCCACAAATCGTTCCGTTTTCTCCGTACTCGCTCACGTAGGGTAGCCAGGACGTTAATGTAGTAATGCTGATTCACTGTTTGTCCCTCTGGTACCCAATCAACGTGCACAATCTCTTTGATGTCAAAAAAAAAACAATCATCGTTTCCTTGAATTTCGATTTTGACATTCGTGCTTTTTTTTGTCGTGGAGAACCAGGAGTTTTCCAATGCATCGATTGGCGTTTAGTTTCGGGATCGTAAGTAAAAAAACCACGATTCATCGCAAGTAATAACATTTTGTAAGAAGGTGGGATCACTTTCAATGTTTTCCAGGATGTCAGAACAAATCATTCTTCGGCGTTCCTTCTGTTCAATTGTGAGACACTTTGGAACCATTTTTGAACACACTTTGTTCATGTTGAAACTTTCATGAAGAATCTGCCTAACACTTTCCTTGTCAACTCCTGTTAACTCAGACACGGCTCTGATTGTTAAACGGCGATCTTGTCGAACAAGTTTACCGATTTTTTCAATGTTTGCATCATTTTTTGCTGACAATGGTCTGCCAGTGCGAGTGTCATCACTGGTGTCTTCGCGGGCATCTTTAAATCGTTTAAACCACTCAAACACTTGTGTTCGCGATAAACAATCATCGCCGTACACTTGTTGTAACATTACAAACGTTTCACTTGCAGATTTTCCTAGTTTGAAACAAAATTTGATGTTAACACGCTGTTCTTCTGTACACTCAACATTTTCCGACGCACAGACAAAACGCCACGGGCAGACTGAGTGCAGGAGGCAGATGAAACTCGAGCAGTAGGCGGAGCGAGAGTCACGTGACAGGCCACGCGACTTTCAGCCTTACTGCATTCGTTTTATTGTTTCACCAGTACTAGTCCGGTTTTTTTCTAGCCACACCTCGTAATTTAGAAACGGAATTGATCTACCAGAATTCATGAGAGTATGAGTTACAGTGAGAAGTCGCAGCACCATTATTACTGCAGTCAGAGATTAATTTGTTATTCTGTTAACCGTTGGCTTAGGTGATCTGAAACTTTTTGAAATCTAACGATAGTAAATTTTACTCTTCCGTGATTTCATCAGCGCCAGGGTAAACGGATCTTACGCAAATCCAAGAATAATCGTAACTATTTGCTTCAAATTGAAATCGTCCTTTTTGCCATTTTGGCGATCATTGGTACTCTTTCCCATGACCTTGGTTTAAAAATCTTAGAAAGTGATGCCTTATCTATCGAGTAGGTACACATGACCACAGTCAGGTTAATTAAACTGAACAGGGTAGGAAGGAACATTAGGACTTGGTGTTAAGGCAATACTTAATAATTTGCGTGGCACTAGAGGAAAACGCAGAGGTAAAACACTGTAGTGAAAGACGGAGATTTTAATATATCTAATTGTGTGACTTTGACAGATGTATATACTCACGAGAAAAAGGACGGTACACAACGGTATAAGTAACTCAGCAATGAATTGCGCAGTAAGACCAGGGAAGCTAAAGCGAGATGTCTGACGCAAATTGTGAAGAAATCGAAAATGAGATGGTAACGGGAATGACAGTTATAACAAGTATAATGATTAAAACCAAATGCGTCAAAATTAGAAAGGAAAGATTATTTCCATTCCTAAGCGGAGGACTGATAGGAGGAAATACAGTGAGAGCTTCTGCTAGGTGAACTGCGTTCTGACTCGACAGGAGAACAAATAGGCATCGACTTGGAAAACATAGAGGATCCAACAATAGAGCAAAAAAATTAACAGAGTGTTTGGAGGCTTGTGATTAAACAAGATGAAATAGGTATGTGAAATTTCTTCTAAGTTTCTACGGTCATTGAAGGCACAGGCTACAAATTTCAGATTTGAAAACGCACATAATCGTTCCTGAATACTTAAATATCTCGTATCTTTACACACTGGTTCTTCCTTATGAGTCTCTTCATTACTATGTTGCGAATGCTTTTACGTCTGCTAGTGGATACTCCCTACAGTCCAACATCTCATTTTATAATCTCCTCCTCACCATGATGTAATCCAGCTGGTATCTTCCCCAGTCTCTCGACCATTTCCAGGTATGACGCCATTTACTGTGACTTTAGAAAAGTGTGATTGCTATTACTTGTTGAGATTTGTTGCAGACATCGGTTAGTCCTTCTCCTTTTTTCATTTCTACTAGACAGCCCACATCGTATCGCAGCTCTTTCTCTTTCCCTGCAAGAGTTTTCCAAGCCACGATGATCATCAGATTTTAATCTCCCTTACTAAACAGTAAATTAATTTAGTCTTCGTTTGTTTTTTTTTCCTCACGTGCTTCTGCAAAGAAGTGAACTATACGTGTGCATGTTACCGTGTAGACTAGTGGTTAGAAAATTAATCGTAGGTTTTGGTTATTGCGTAAGGCTTGTGAATATCCTTGTGCAGAGCGGCTTCCTTGTGTAAATTTTCCCGCCGCGAGACCGCCACGTCACCCGTCGCGTGACTCAGTTGAGTAAGTGACCGTAGACTACTCAATGTAGCGGCAGCCGCCGAGCCGAGAGGACGCACAGCAGAGCAGCAGCACTTGTCTGATAAACAGTAAATAATTTAGTTTCTGTTTTTTTCACGTGCTTCTGCAAAGAAGTGATCTATATGTGTGTGTTTTTTGCTGTGTAGGCTAGCGGTTAGAAAATTAATAGTAATCAAAATATCCACGGGTGTACTGCCGGTCTACAGTGTCCAACGGGCACAATATTTCGGCGATCATACATGTCGCCATCATCAGGTGAACTGACGGACTGAGCTCCTGTGAACGTGCCGGCACGGAGATCCGTACGTTATGGCTGCTCAGGGGGAACTGGGCCGGCACGTTCACAGGAGCTCAGTCCGTCAGTTCACCTGATGATGGCGACGTGTATGATCGCCGAAATATTCTGCCCGTTGGACACTGTAGACCGGCAGTACACCCGTGGATATTTTGACTATCAAATACGCCGGGAGAAACTCAAGAATCACAAATTAATAGTAATTTTCTGTAAATCTTGTGAATATCTGTGTGTAAGGCGGCTTCCTAATGTAAATCTTCCCGTCGCCAGAAACTTCGTCACGCCACAAAGTTTCAATTTTGTGCTAGTAGACAGCATAGAGTTTAGATCAGTGCATTCTAGTTTTAATATTTATCTCGTGTCGTAGCTTTTCGGTAAAGAGGATTTCTAATAACAGGTATCTGTAAATACATCAACTGCAGTAGAGAAACTTATTTCTGTTTAACAGCTTGCGGTCTCAGAGTACAGTGAGAAATCTGCACAGCAACTTTTAGTGTTACTTTACTCTACTTTGGTATATTTTGTATACATTTCAAACTCACTAGCGCCACTTGAGACCTTATATCTATTTTATACACAGTACGATATGGCTAAGGACTGTGCTTGTTGTGAGCGAACACAAGGAGATTTGTCTGCTGTTCGAAAACAGCTGTAAGCTGCGTTGGTTACCATCGACAAACTTGTAGTGAGTGCTCAAAGTTGATGTGAGGTCGGGGCGCCAGTGACGAGACCTGCGACACTCTTGGCGCCACTGGAATCCCCTGGTGACCCACATGTCGCTGCGGCTTCTGATAAGCAACATCAAACCAGTCCGTGGCAGACAGGGGTGGGTTCGCGTGTCACTGGACGGAAGGCGAAAGAAGGAGCAGGCCATGCGGCTGGCCCCTATGTCTTAGCAATAGGCACAAGGTGCTACCCAGTGTTGATGATAACTCAGAGCCGGCACGGGATGCCTCTTCTGTTGGGCCAGCGGTCGATTTTCCTGTCAAGTCGGGACAAATACAGAGGGTAGGTATGCTTATCATTGGGAGCTCCAATGTTAGACTGGTGATGGAGCCCCTCAGGGAGACAGCAGGCAAGGCGTCAAAGAATTCCAGGATGCATTCCATATGTTTGCCGGGACGGCTCATCTGTGATGTGGAGGAGGCCCTGCCCGAGGCTATCGACCGCACTGATTGCAACCGGCAGCATATAGTGGCACATGTCGGCACGAATGACGCCAGCCGCTTGGCCTCTGAGGCCATCCTCGGCTCCTTTCGGCGGCTGGCTGATTTGGTGAAGGCAACTAGTAACTCACGCGGGGTGCAGGCTAAGCTTTCTATTTGCAGCATCATACCCAGGGTTGATCGCGTTCCTCTGGTTTGGAGCAGAGTGGAAGCTCTACGCCAGATGCTCAGATGACTCAGTGACGGTGTCGGAAACTAATTTCTCGACCTCCCGCTATCGGTGCAGAACTGTAGGGTTCCCCTCAATAGGTCAGGCGCGCACTACACGCAGGGAGCCGCTACTAGGGTATCGCAGTACGTGTGGCGTGCACATGGGGCTTTTTTAGGTTAGAGAACCCCACCCTTGGGAGCAAAGAAGATTTTCCTGTTAAATCAGATACAGTGATATCAGAGAATCTTATTCCGCGCAGATCATAGATAGAAAAGATTAGTATGATTTTAGTAAACTGCAGGAGAATCCAGGGAAACGTCGCAGAATCAGTACCGCTTACTGAAAATTATAATGCACAGGTAGTATTAGGAATAGAAAGCTGGTTGAAACCAGTCGTCATTGACAACGAAATGCTAAGGTCAGATTGGAATCTTTATCGTGAGGATAGGTTTGTCGCTAATCATGGCGGCTTGTTTATTGCAGTAAAAAATTCGACAAAATCTAGAGGGGTTATCACGGATTTCGAATATTAATTAATCTGGATAAAAGTGAGTATCAAAGAACCGCCAAAAATGGTGATGGGATGCTTCTACAGACCACGTGGGTCAGTATCTGCAGAATATCATTAGTAACTTTCCTGATCGTGCCGTTGTAAGAGGGGGTAACTTCAACTTACCAAGTTGGGAGTGTTATGCCATCAAAACTGGTGCCAGATACAGGTATTCGTGTGGCATTGTCTTGGATGTCTTGTCCGAAAATTAACTTGAGCGGATAGTTAGAGAAACGACTCGAGACGGTAACTCCTGGCAACAAACAGATGTTAACTTATCGAATCAGTTAACGTAGAGAAAGGTATCAGTAATCATAAGGCGGTGACAGCATCTATAGCGGCGGGTCCTACAAGGAATGTTAAGAAAGGCAGGAAGATATATTTGCTCAGCAAGGGTGACAGGATACAAATTTCAGAAGACCTCAGCAGTCAGCATCAAATGTTCGTAAATGAGTACGAAGAAGAAATGGAAAAAATTCAAACGCATCGTTCAAGTATGTTCGGATTAAGGTTTTAAGGGATGGGAAAGATCCACCACGGCTTAATAGACATGTTAGGAAAGTGCTACGTAAACAAAGAACACTTCATCTCAGATTCAAGCTGACAAACAAAAGCTGAACGAAGAGAAAATGAGCGTAAGGAGATCAATGAGAAAAGCATTCAATGATTTTCAAAATTAGACGTTGTCAACCGACCTGAGTTAAAACCCTAGAGACCCTGTGAGACCACGTCAGCCAATAGCACGCTGGCTAGGGCGTCACCACCACAGGAGCGCCACCTACACGAAGAGAATAAAAGCGACGCGACGCCTAGCTGCGGCCGCACCGATACAGCCGGACTAGAACAGAGCACTAGAAAAGTCGACTTGTGATCCATACTCAATACTTGCATTCACATTGTATATTGTGAAGGACTTTGATTATCTGCATGTCACCAATTGCTTGAGACAACTCGTTGTAAATACAAACTCAATTACTGTAATAAACTACACTAATATGAGTGTGCTTGTATGTTCTCTAGCTATCCCAGTAAAAAGTTCCTAGGCACACTATAAGAGATGAGTTGGTAGGATCCCACAGATTGTATATTATGCGAAAGAACTTGCTCCCCTTCTAGCAGCAATTTATCGTAGATCGCTTGAGCAACGAAAGATACCTAACGACTGGAGAAAAAACCGCAGGCCATTTCCGTTTTTAACAAAGGCCGTAGGACAGATCCACCCAATTATAGACTTACATCGTTGACGTCAATCTGTTGTACAATTATGGAACATGTTTTACGCTCAAGAATTATTATGGTTTTTGGAAAACGAACATATTCTCTATTAAAATCAACATGGACTCCACAAACAGAGATCCTGCGAAACTCAGCCCGCTCTGTTCCTCCATGAGATCCACAGCACAGTGAACAAGGGCGCTCAGGTTGATGCCGTGTTCCTTGATTGAATTATGGCATTTGACACCGTCCCGCATTGCCGTTTAATGAAAAAAATACGAGTTTACGGAATATCGGAGCAGACTTGCGATTAGATTCAAGACTTTCATCCAGATAGAACTAAACACGTCGCTCTTAACGGAACAAAATCGACAGATGTAAAGTAATATCCGGTGTACCACAGGGAAGTGTGATAGGACCGTTGCTGTTCACAGTATATATAAATGATCTAGCAGAAGGCGTCGGATGCTCTTTAAGGCTATTCGCTGATGATGCAGATGTTTATACCAAAGTAGCAACGCCAGAAGATAGTAAGAATTTGCAGAACGACCTGCAGAGAATTGATGATTGGTGCAGGCTCTGGCAGTTGACCCTGAACGTAAATAAATGTAACACATTGCGCATACATAGGAAAAAAAATGTCCACTACTGTACGGGTACGCTATTGATGACAAACAGCTGGAGACAGCGTCTGCCCTAAAATATCTCGGCGTAACTATACAGAGCGACTTTAAGTGGAATGCCCATATAAAACAGGCAGTGGAAAAAGCAGACCCCAGACTATGATTCATCGGAAGAATCTTAAGGAAATGTAACTCATCCACGAAAGAAGTGGCTTATAAGGTGCTTGTTCACCCGATTGTTAAGTATTGTTTATCTATCTGTGATCCCTATCAGGCAGGACTGATAGAGGTGATAGAGAAGATCCAACGAAGAGCGGCGCATTTCGCCACGGGATCGTTTAGCTGGCAAAACGGAGATGCTAAACAAACTCCACTGGCAGACGGTACAAGAGACGCGTTGTGGATGACGGAGACAGTTACTATTGAAATTTCTGGACAGCACTTTTCAGCAGAAGTTTGACAGCATATTACTTCTCCCCACATACAACTCGCATACTGACTACGAGGAGGAAACTCGAGAAATTAGAGCCAATGCACAGGTTTACCGACAATCATCCTTCCCACGTACAATTCGCGAGTGGAACAGGGTAGGAGTGATCAGATAGTGGTACCGAAAGTAGCCTTCGCTAGACACCATTTGGTGGCTTGCGGAGTACGATGTAGATGTAGATGGCCTTGGTATGTTGAATCACTTCAGAATAATCCCATCACTGAACATTCCATAGTAACTTATTCTCTGGCCTATTCTGCTATTCGTAACAAATCCTACTCACACGAGAATAACACCATTTTCTTCTGATGTTGATATTACCCTATATGATCCTGAGCAGAAATCCTTATCTTCTTTCCATTTCACTTCATTGTCTCCTGCTCTACATAGAGCTTTTCCACATTTGCTGCCGGCCGGTGTGGCCGAGCGGTTCTAGGCGCTGCAGCCTGGAACTACGCGACCGCTACGGTCGCACGTTCGAATCCTGCCTCGGGCATGGATGTGTGTGATGTCCTTAGGCTAGTTAGGTGTAAGTAGTTCTAAGTTCTAGGGGACTGATGACCTCAGAAGTTAAGTCCCATAGTGTTCAGAGCCATTTGAACCATTTGCACCACATTTTCTTAGGTAGGCCTATTCTAGCTTTCCTACCGTATTCAAGTGTCTGGAATTCAAATAACCGTCCGTTAGCGACCTTTGGCGGTTTTCCAATGATTTTCGTGTGGTCTCCTCATACTTGGCAGTCCAGTCCGGGAATCCCAACGGCGGAACTAATCCAAAATCTTTTGCCATTAGAGACCATCATGACATTTTTAAGTTGCAAGTCACATTTCCTATTGACACACAATGTATGTTTTTAATGCATTGCTTTCCATCGCCTTCTGTATCCTCACGTCTTTCTTCATTGCTGTTTTTTTTCCTTTTATTGGCAGTTTCCTGCTGCAAAGATTAAGAAGGCGCCCGGTATCTCTATCCGCTCCTACGCCCTTTTCGATAAAATTTTCGTCAGAATGAGAATATAGCCTATAAGAGAAGTCTTAGGTCGCCATTGCTGACGATTTTCATTCAGATTCTTAGCAGTTCTGAGCTCTAATCTGGGACCACAACTTTGGTTAGTACTCAAAGATTGTGCTACAAATATCACGGCGAACCCTATATATATCTTACATATCGAATTAAGTTGTTGGAAACACCAGTAGTCTGAGATATTAAGAAATTATTTCATGAAATCTGTTACCGTTCAAGCAAAAGTGTGCTATATACTTCCTGCATTCAGCTGCACCTCTTAATAACGACATTTTTAATGGAAGAAGAGTAACAGCAATGCCTTAGTTCACGATTTCCACTTTGATGCTGAGGAAAGGCCAGTTCTGGGGACAGTACGGCGGACTGTGATCTTAGTTGGAAATCCTGAATCTGAGTAATTTACTTGCCTTTCTGCACCTGTTTATAGAACCCCGCCTTCGTATGTCAGGTCACTGACTCACTTACAGCGAGAACTGCAGTTTAATGTGGACTCTGAATCATGGTAAATTTCGAGTTTTTCTCTTACACAAAGCATTACCAGACACAGAAGTCGTTCTACTAATAGAAAGTACTACAGGGCGAACCGCCGTTCACGCATTGGTCGATCATACTGTATCTGTCGAATAAGAATTTCTAGAATAGTAACATGTAGATTAATGACGAATATCCCCGATAAATTTCGTGCCCACAACGTTGTCTCTGTGTAGCATAATGAAATATATCGCTCGTAAGGCCGAACGTACAATGCCCGCGCCGTTAGAAGATTTCCTTTTTGTCGGTTCTTGAGTACTAGCATGTTAAAAACACTTTTATGTCCTCCACATTTGCTGAAAGGAACGATGGAATATACACTCCTGGAAATTGAAATAAGAACACCGTGAATTCATTGTCCCAGGAAGGGGAAACTTTATTGACACATTCCTGGGGTCAAATACATCACATGATCTCACTGACAGAACCACAGGCACATAGACACAGGCAACAGCGCATGCACAATGTCGGCACTAGTACAGTGTATACCCATCTTTCGCAGCAATGCAGGCTGCTATTCTCCCATGGAGACGATCGTAGAGATGCTGGATGTAGTCCTGTGGAACGGCTTGCCATGCCATTTCCACCTGGCGCCTCAGTTGGACCAGCGTTCGTGCTGGACGTGCAGACCGCGTGAGACGACGCTTCATCCAGTCCCAAACATGCTCAATGGGGGACAGATCCGGAGATCTTGCTGGCCAGGGTAGTTGACTTACACCTTCTAGAGCACGTTGGGTGGCACGGGATACATGCGGACGTGCATTGTCCTGTTGGAACAGCAAGTTCCCTTGCCGGTCTAGGAATGGTAGAACGATGGGTTCGATGACGGTTTGGATGTACCGTGCACTAGTCAGTGTCCCCTCGACGATCACCAGTGGTGTACGGCCAGTGTAGGAGATCGCTCCCCACACCATGATGCCGGGTGTTGGCCCTGTGTGCCTCGGTCGTATGCAGTCCTGATTGTGGCGCTCACCTGCACGGCGCCAAACACGCATACGACCATCATTGGCACCAAGGCAGAAGCGACTCTCATCGCTGAAGACGACACTTCTCCATTCGTCCCTCCATTCACGCCTGTCGCGACACCACTGGAGGCGGGCTGCACGATGTTGGGGCGTGAGCGGAAGACGGCCTAACGGTGTGCGGGACCATAGCCCAGCTTCATGGAGACGGTTGCGAATGGTCCTCGCCGATACCCCAGGAGCAACAGTGTCCCTAATTTGCTGGGAAGTGGCGGTGCGGTCCCCTACGGCACTGCGTAGGATCCTATGGTCTTGGCGTGCATCCGTGCGTCGCTGCGGTCCGGTCCCAGGTCGACGGGCACGTGCACCTTCCGCCGACCACTGGCGACAACATCGATGTACTGTGGAGACCTCACGCCCCACGTGTTGAGCAATTCGGCGGTACGTCCACCCGGCCTCCCGCATGCCCACTATACGCCCTCGCTCAAAGTCCGTCAACTGCACATACGGTTCACGTCCACGCTGTCGCGGCATGCTACCAGTGTTAAAGACTGCGATGGAGCTCCGTATGCCACGGCAAACTGGCTGACACTGACGGCGGCGGTGCACAAATGCTGCGCAGCTAGCGCCATTCGACGGCCAACACCGCGGTTCCTGGTGTGTCCGCTGTGCCGTGCGTGTGATCATTGCTTGTACAGCCCTCTCGCAGTGTCCGGAGCAAGTATGGTGGGTCTGACACACCGGTGTCAATGTGTTCTTTTTTCCATTTCCAGGAGTGTAGTAAGAACTATCAAATTATGTTTTCTTATGTGTAAAGTTCTTCACCAATAGAGAACGCTTTCCCATGCTACCAAGGGAGGTGGCATTGTGGATAGCACATTTGTATCGTGTTTTGGAGGATGACAGTTCAACTTCGGGTCAGAGATTTCCCTCACTCGGTCGAGGACTATGTCGGAATTGTTCCTTAGAATGGGCACAGGCGATTTCCCCGTACTTGAAACACTATAAGCACGTGCTTCGAATTTAATTATTTACGTGTCGGCGGGACGTTAAACCCTAACCTTCATCTTCCTTTTTTTTTATTAAGTGTATACTCCAGGTGTATGTCTGAAGTAGTCTGATGGAAATTTAGCGGCGTAGTGTGCAATGACTGCTACGAATAAGTGGAAGAGCCTTTCTTCGGGTTTGTTCGCATGGCGCTCGGTTGTCCTATCTGTTACGGGATACAGGAGGCCGTCGGCAGAGTAAGTTGGCTACAGGAAGGCAGACAAGCGCTAGCAAAAACTCTTTACTGTTCCAACAAACTTACATCAGCTACAGGTACGAGACGACGTCATGTGGCCCAGTCTGGCGTCGATGCCTGGACCACGGCGTGGGGGTCGTACTAGGCCACCTCTTTATGGCGTCGAGCCTGAACTAGACTCATGTTGTTACAAAATTTAACGACTCACTAGGTTGGAATATGAGTTTCTGTAGACCTCTAGTCCAGAACCTCAACCACTGATCCTCTGTGTGTGGTGTGTTATCAACTCACAACAATAAAAGTTTTGATGGCCACGGTTCCGAGAGTTCCGGAACATGTACAGAAAATTGGAATAGACATCAACATAAACATAATTTCCACCCATTTTATTGCTCATGAAAACCACACATTGCATTTTGTAACACCATACAGCGAGACCTTCAGAGGTGGTGGTACAGATTTCTGTACACACCGGTACCTCATTATCCAGTAGCACGTACTCTTGCATTGATGAATCCCTATATTCGTAGTGGCATATTATCCACAAGTTCATCAAGACACGGTAGGTCCAGATTGTCCCACTCCTCAGCGGCGATTCGGCGTAGATACTTTGGAGTGGTTCGTAGGTCACGTCGTCCATAAGTAGCAATTTTCAATCTATTTCAGGCATGTTCGATAGGGTTCATGTCTGGAGAACATGCTGGCCACTCTTAGTCGAGCGATGTCGTTAACCTGAAGGAACTCATGCACAAGATGTGCACGATGGGGGCGCGAACTGTCGTCCATGAAGACGAATGCCTATCCAGTATCCTACCGATATCGGTCGGAGGATGGCATTCACGTGTCGTACAGCCGTTACGGCGCCTTCCATGACCACCAGCGTCGTACGTCGGCCCCACATAATGCCACCCCAAAACATTAGGGAACCTCCACCTTGCTGCACTCGCTGGACAGTGAATCTAAGGCGTTCAGACTGACTACGTTGCCTCCAAACACGTCTCCGACGATGGTCTGGTTGAAGGCATATGCGAGACACATCGGTAAACAGAAGTTGATGCCAGTCCAGAGTGGTCCCTTCGGCATGTTGTTGGGAGCATCTGCACCGCGCTGCATGGAGTCATGGTTGCAAAAAGGGACCTCGCTATGAACGTTGAAAGTCATGCAGCCTATCGCGCACAGTTTGAGTCGTAACACGACGTACTGTGGCTGCACGAAAGCATTATTCAACATGGTGGCGTTGCTGTCAGGGTTCCTCCGAGCCATAATCGGTAGGTAGCGGTCATCCACTGCAGTAGTAGACCTTGGGCGGCCTGAGCGAGGCATCTCATCGACTGTTCCTGTATTTCTGTATCTCCTCCGTGTCCGAACAGTATCGCTTTGGTTCACTCCGAGACGCCTGGACACTTCCCTTGTTGAGAGCCCTTCCTGGCACAAAGTAACAAAGCGGACGCGATCGAGCCGCGGTATTGACCATCTAGGCATGGTTGAACTACAGACGACTCTAGGCACATACCTGCTTTCTGGTGGAATGACTGGAACTGATCGGCTGTCGGACCCCTCCAGGCACATACCTGCTTTCTGGTGGAATGACTGGAACTGATCGGCTGTCGGACCTCTCCTTCTAATAGGCGTTGCTCATGCATGGTTGTTTACACCTTTGTGCCGGTTTAGTGAAATCTCTGAACAGTCAAAGGGACTGTGGACACAATATCCACAGTCAACGTTCTGGGAACCGGGATGATGCTAACATTTTTTTGATGTATGAAAACTACACTCGAAAGTGTATGCAGTAACCGTGATGGAACATTAACCTTCACTTCTTAAAAGTCGACATCTAGTGCACCATGCACAAAAATCAGTTTATCATCAGCTTTAGTTTCTTACACCTTTCTGTCTGCCAAATAATATCATTGCATTTGAAAATTGATGATTATATGTTTGTATCAGTATGCTCTAATATTCTGGTGAAACAGATAGCTATATTCATCGAGACATTTGCACTCATGTAACTTGACACATTACGTCAGCAGTTTTTAGAAGTTCTCTGATACAAAGAAAACCAGCGCGTCGATTTATGAACATGTCTTTGTATTCACCAGTTGTCAAGAGACGTTCCTGCTGGAATAAAGGACGGCTCTAAATGTCGTTGAGATGTAGAAAATCGTCTCGTCTTATCTGCGCTGCCGGGATGTTTGTGGAAAGACATTCGGTCTCCATCTGCTATCATTAAGGCGAGAAGCTTTCCACATTCTCTCACGTTACGGTCACGAGCAGCCGTACTTAAAGCAGTTTCCCTACATGGGTCATTTAT
Organism: Schistocerca serialis cubense; assembly: GCF_023864345.2. NCBI lineage: Eukaryota > Metazoa > Arthropoda > Insecta > Orthoptera > Acrididae > Schistocerca > Schistocerca serialis. The sequence continues at coordinate 69,344,147 of NC_064644.1, forward strand.
GCAATAACTTACGCTACTGCCTGCACTATTATGTACTTGCCCCTCTTCTCACCTTCCAGCCAACAATGCAGGTACTTTTCAATAGAAACAGTTTCAATAGGTGCAGTTTTTCTTTTTCTGGAATAGGTTCTACGCTCGGTAAGATCCGCAATGGTGTCTAGATCTAACAAGCTCACTACCGACTGTTTCTTTAATGTATTATTTCCACACCTTTATCGTTTTATGGTGTGTTTCGCATGTACAGAATCATATTATTAAAAACTGGTTACTCGTTTGTATGCTGTGGACGTCAGTAACATGTTAATCGAATAAGGCTGATAGCATGTGCGATGTGAAAGCAGGCGCGTATTACAATAGACGTTTAGCACCATTTTATTGCCTTGGAAGACAAAACATAATTTTGAGTAACGCATGAGAGGCTGAAAGTAAATTCACAGTCCGGTACTATTCACAATTACTGTGAAACTATAACCATGAACATGAATCATAGCAATGCAACCTTACTAAAACACGAAAAGATTGCGCGCTCGTATACTGAATCGTAAACCCGTGATCAAGTTACAAACGCTTAAAATAATGGTAAAATATAGAGTGAAAAATTGCATCACGCTTATTAGACAGAATGAATTCGATGTTTCTACTTCGATTTTAGCTATAGATAAATTGGACAGCTCGAGATTTAAATATGAAATATTACTTACGTTTCATCATGAAGCCAACCATAAAGAAAACTGTAATAGAATGAATTTGAAATTTTGGATCCTAAGTAACTCGTCAGAAACTAACTACGTGAACATTTTATCTACATAATTAAAATTGAAATTTTTCTGATACATCTATGTAATCGTTATTTTCACAGCAAAATAATTGTTACGTCGAGAATAGGTTATCAAAAAGTTTCCGTTTGAGGATATTGTTGCTGCGTATAAGTAACGTAGCGCGATGCCGATACGGGTATACAGGGAGTTACAAAAAGGTACGGCCAAACTTTCAGGAAACATTCCTCACACACAAAGAAAGAAAATATGTTATGTGGACATGTGTCCAGAAACGCTTACTTTCCATGTTAGAGCTCATTTTATTACTCCTCTTCAAATCACATTAATCATGGAATGGAAACACACAGCAACAGAACGTACCAGCGTGACTTCAAACACTTTGTTACAGGAAATGTTCAAAATGTCCTTCGTTAGCGAGGATACATGCATCCGCCCTCCGTCGCATGGAATGCCTGATGCGCTGATGCAGACCTAGTGAATGGCGTATTGTATCACAGCCGTCCACAATACGAGCACGAAGAGTCTATACATTTGGTACCGGGGTTGCGTAGACAAGAGCTTTCAAATGCCCCCATAAATGAAAGTCAAGAGGGTTGAGGTCAGGAGAGCGTGGAGGCCATGGAGTTGGTCCGCCTCTACCAATCCATCGGTCACCGAATGTGTTGTTGAGAAGCGTACGAACACTTTGACTGAAATGTGCAGGAGCTCCATCGTGCACGAACCACATGTTGTGTCGTACTTGTAAAGGCACATGTTCTAACAGCACAGGTAGGGTATCCCGTATGAAATCATGGCGGTGAATCGAGGAAGTACCGTACATACTGACGAAACTAAAATAAGCTCTAACATGGAAATGAAGCGTTTCCGGACACATGTCCACATAACATCTTTTCTTTATTTGTGTGTGAGGAATGTTTTCTGAAAGTTTGGCCGTACCTTTTTGTAACACTCTGTATAAGCACTGACATAAATGCAAGGGATTAGTGTGGCGTTCTTGGCCTTCCGACAAACGTGTAGTAAACGCTGAAATACGGACTACGGCGACACTATTACCAAATGCGTCCAAACAGAACCAACGTGCTGCTATTCCTTCCTTGGCTCCGAAGGATAAACACCGGTAGAGATCGGATAGAAAATGGAAAATGTGTTTGGGACAGCATGTCTGTCGAAAACCAGTGTTGTGGAATGGAGCTCCTAGTTCCCTGTTGGTCACGCTTCGACACGGGACGGCGGTCGGTCTAGGAGGCCAGAAGGTACGAAGAAGGTGGGCCGGATCAGGTGGGAGACACTGTACCACAAACCCTATAGTCCTGATCTTTTCCAACGCGATTATAACACCTTCGGTCCCTAAAAAGAGGCCTTGAAAGGTCGACCATTCCTGTCGTAGGAGAATGTGCAGCAGGCAGTTAAGGACTTCTTCACGCAGCAGGGCACGGTGTTTTTACCAAATGAGTACACTCAATCAGAAGCATGGGTGTGACAATTTCCACAATGCTCACGGCGATTTTTTCTGATTGGCATACCGGAAACTTTTTGATATTATGCTCTGTAAAGCTACTCTATAAACTGGATATAATACCTTCGGTCGAAGTCAACTGATATTTTGGTTAATTCCTCCAATCAAATAAAAAAAAAGTGATGAAAAACATGTCTTATAAGGCATATAGTATGTAAAATAAAATAGACAGTATGGTACATGTATAACTTTTTCAAACGGCTGCAACCCGTTTGTAGCAGAGGATACTAATAAGCAATTTAGCGTCCTCGTAACTCGACAGGGAGAACCGCCTCCCTACTTACTGCTGACATATAAATGGGTTCCGACGATTCGTGGCAGCCAGAGGTGGATCGGCAACTGTGAATCGCTAACAGTAAGTTTTTTTTGTCTCGTAGTTGTGAGCTGACCGTTATTTCGTTGGCAACGCCATGTGAATATGAATCTCAATAAAACGTTTTTTGGTATCAGACTGCGATTGTTAAGTAAACTGACGATCACCGTGGCCAAGTGGGTCGACAGGTCTGTTTTGAAGTTGTTTTAATGTTTTGTAATGAAACGTCCTACCAAAAGGTTATTATTCAAATTAATACTGGTCGTTGAAAATTACGAACTTATACAGGTATGAGTAAGTTCTCTGCGAGTAACTTCCTTCCGTGTGACATATCGTATTCCGGCATTAGAATGTCACCAGATTCAAAGATTGTGTTTAGTTTCTTCCTTAGACATCAAGTGCAGAACTGCTTCCAAACATTTCTTTCTGATACTCTACCATAAGCTTCATTGTTTTTGGATTTACGGTCAGAAGTAGTTCTTGGAATTCTGCAAGTAGCTAACCCTTCCAACTAGTGCAATAACTCTAATTTTGTTATTAAATATTCAAGCTGTTCCTTTAGTCATTTTAATTGGAATTTTATTTTATCGAGTGTACAAGAGAAACCCGATTTGTGTGCATTTAAATTTCTTTAAATCAGAGAGACAATGTTCAACATATTTGAGAAACTATGACTAATTAAGTTGTGTCTTGTAGCCTAGAGTTAATCCTGTCTAAGAAAAAGAGATTTTCCTTACTTAAACGCTAGGCGCTATAGAGTTAACGTATATCACTAAATAATTGTTTTTCGTGGCATATCGTGCGTCGTTTTTCAAGAACTTTACCTCTTCGCAGGCAGTATTTTGAAAAATACGAAGTAATAAACTGTTTCCTTACCGTAAGGTTTAAACGGGCCCTTGCACATCTCATTTATGAAAGCTAATAATGATCATGGATGCCTTACGTATGAATAAATTGTGATAGGGATATTTTCTTCTCTTGGTAGTATGAATTCAGAGGCTATTTGAACCACTGCAGCACTAGGCCGTACAGCAATCGACAGTGTTCTTACACCATTGGTAAACAGCTAACTTTTATGTTGTATAAAAGAAATTGTGCTTACGGTGGAACGTTGCAGCAAAAGGACACACTATGTGATATATCAATGGCCACAGTTAATTGCCATTTGGTACCTCATACTCAGCTACCGCAAGTATGTCACAGCCAGGTGATGCCGTGATTAAGACGCTATACTTGCTTTCCAAAGGAGTGGGCTTCAAATCCCTGATGATGGTGATGACGTTTGGTTCGTGGGGCGCTCAACTGCGCGGTCTATAGCTCCCGTAGAAAGTTCCAATTTTTACACAGTCCAGTTTGTTTACACAGTCTACTGACGCGAATGACGATCGTGATCATGAAATGGTGAGGACAACACAAACACCCAGTCCCCGGGCAGAGAAAATCCCCAACACGGCCAGACATCGAACCCGGGACCTTGTGATACAGAGGCAGCAACGCGTTCAAATCCCTGTCTATGTTATCCGTGATTTCCGTAAGTAGTTAAGACTGTAGCCGTCAATGTGAATTTCGAAAAGACAATTTTTCTCCTTGTCCAATAACAGGCTCTTTGTTGACTGGAAACAACGATGTTCCTACATTCCTCCTTTTCGAACTCGTAGCACCAGTCAGGTCTTCATCCAACTATGTGGAGATGTTCAACATGTAAACAATATTACCAGCTGAGCACCTGGCATTACCTGGTCATGTATTGATTCTTGTCTTGTATTAGTCCATCTCCCCTCTCCTTCTCTCTCCATCTCCTCCTGTCCCGTCTGTCCATCTTCTCCTCCCCCTCTCTGTGTCCACTCCTTTCTCTCTGTCCATCTCTTCCTGCACTTCTCTCTGTCCATTGGCTCCCCCCCCCTTTCTCTATTCATCAGCTCCTGCCTCCTCTCTCTATCTATCTGCTCCTCCATTCTCTGTTCGCCTTCTCTTTCCCTCACTGTCCACCTACTTCTCCCTCTACTCCAGTTCCTTCCTTTCCCCTCAGTCTTCCTTTTCACCTCCGTAATTCCATCCAACTTCCCCTCTCATTTTCCATCTCCTTCCTCAATCCCTCCCCTGTGTCCGTTAACTCACCTCTCATGGCCAATCACATCATCCCTCCTCTCTCTCACCATCACCTATATCATTTCTCCGTTCATCTCCTCCTCTCCCCACTCTCTGTCCATCTCCTCCTCTTCCCTTTGTCTGTCCATCTCCTCATCTCACTGTCTCCTTGCTCCTGCAGTCTCTCTGCCCACATCCTCGTCCTTCTGTCTCCGTCCTCTCCTTCACTTTCCTGCCTCTGTTGATTTTGTCCTCCCCCTCTCTGTCCATCTCCTCCTACCCTACTGCATCTGTCCATCTCTTCCTCCCCCTCTCTTTGTCCATTTTCTCCTGTTTCTGTCCATCTCCTCGTCTTTCATTTCTCTATCAGTTCCTTCTCTTCCCTTTCTGACCATCCCTTCCTCCCCTCTCTACCCATGTCCTTCTACCCTCTGTGACCAGCTCGTCCTTTCCCTCTCTGTTTTCCCATCTTCTCCTCCCCCTTCTCTCTTCACTTTATCACTCCCACCAGTTGGAGATTACTGTATCATATCCCCACAATATTTATTTCCCGATAGTAAGTTATGTGTGCACCAAATTTTGTTGAAATTGAGCCAGCAGCTTTTTACCCATCGTTTTGTCCTTGTATACACATGTCACATATATTTCACGTATGTTTAACGTATTTCTTACATATTTACACGTGTATGTCACCTGTATCTGTAGCGAATAGCATCCTGTACTTGCGTTTTCACATAGTTCAATGCTTATGATGGCATGTCTTCTGATCTGTGTGTCGTGCAATAATATAATTTTGCAGGTACACCCAGTACTGTATGTGGATACTGGCTGAGAAATGTGTTGCTAACAGTGTTTCTAGTAAAGAAGTAATAAATTAAAATTCCATGCATGATGCGGCAGTTTTTCATGTATCTCAGTGTTTATGACGACATACATCATGCACTACATGTCATTTTTCCCGGTACATTCTGTGTTATATATGAATAATCTCTGCAAAATGTGTTACAAAGCAGTAAAGAGGTAATAAATTAAAGGTCAAGCCTGATGCAGCAGTATTACTGCAGGAACAGCGACAAAGTAGTAAGTGATGAGTGTTTTTTCTTTCATTACGTGAGATGCGTCAATGAAAAAAGTCTCTAAGGGTTTAACACAATGCTCTCATTCACAAATACTGGATGAATATAGAATGACTTCTGTTTCACACTCGCCCCTACCCCTCCCAGGTGATAGGTGGTTCTTAGTGCCACACTGTTGCTTTACAAATAGTAAGTGACGTGTGTACCATGTTTGGTTGAAATCGAGCCTGTGGTTTAGCTGGAGGTATAGAACATACATATTTGCACAAGTCCACTTTTACAATATGCATGAATTCGGCTTGATTTTGAAAGGCAATCCTAGCGGGACTATATAAGTGGTTGATTGTAATGGCATAATTTTAGTTTTGTAACAACATTTATTTTTCTTCAAAATAGACATAAAGTATGCTAAACAAATTATTGATTGATTTTTCTTATACAACCAAGGTGGCCAATGGAAGTGGTTCATAGGCCTATCTGCACTTTTGGTGAACACAAAATTTTTATTGCGTGTGGCTCTGCACACAATGCCCAGTTTACAACTCCACTGTGTTGGCACATTTCTTCAGACCGTAGCCCTCAGCCCAGGTACTGCTGACGCCACAGCAGGTATCACTGCATTGTTCTGCTGGAGACCTATTTCAAAGAGGTGCTGCTGTGTCTGCAGTGTAAGGCTGTGGGCCTGTTCAGCAATATTTACTAAGGGGTAGGCTTGCCGCCAATTGACTTCAACTCCCAATATGCCGTTTCTATGAAGTAGGAACCATAAAAATACCTCAACCTTTTTGTTCCCTACCAGGCTCCATCAGCATCTGCTCAGGCTGTTAACTTTCTAGTCTCGTTCAAGGTGCATCAGATTGTTACAAAATCTTTAATAATTTTCCATATGTGAAAAATAGGTGAGAGAGTAACTCGTCCTCTTTAAATTTTATCTAGAACTGATTTCCATACTTAACATCACTAGGAGGTAGCACCCCCACAGGCTATAATACACTCTTGTATTCGTTGTGAGAACGAACAGCCTCCAAATGGCGTCTCGAGAAATTCTTGACAAGAGTGAAACATATACTAAATCTGCTCAAGCAGTCTGCTGGCTGGAGGTCAGCATAATACAGCTTCTAGTCGCATCTAGTCGAATCAAAGGACCGAGCCAGTCAGACAATGAAACTGCAAATTTCTCATGGCATTTCTAGGATGTACAGCAGTGCTGGGTGTTGTTTTATGCTGCTGGAATACAGCATTCAACATAGGATGTGACATTAGAATTTACCATTACGATCATTCAGCATGCATTCTACAATGGTATCAAATCAGTCCTGTTGTCGTATCCAGTAACCCCACACACAATGGTTCCATGAGATTAAGGCGTGTGGACCTACAGAAACACTACTTCCTTTGACCATTCACCAAGTCATCTGCAGATAAGACGTCGTCGATATGACCATCACAAACAGAGGCGAGGCAACGCAAAATGCCACTCTAGGGCTCAGTTACCCGTGACTTTGCACAATGCTAGTCTCTGTTGTCTTAGGTATGGGATCAGCAGTAAATTTGCAACGGCAAATCGACATCTTCACCCAGCTTCCACCAATTTTTTTCCCAAAGGTTCGTGGTGACACTCTGTCAGAAAACTCGTCCAGGATTTCGGTGGTTTCGTCCATTAGCTCGTCAGAGCCAGTCGAACAGTCCTCCGAACTTGTGGTGCGGTCCTTGTGGAAGGGCCCATGACACTCCTTATGCAGTCGTTGCATTACAACCAGCTTTCTGTGTGATCTGGCAGTGGGATTCTCCCGTGACTCTCACGCCTATGATTCTTTCTCAAAGTTCGGAAGATGGTTCAAATGGCTCTGAGCACTATGGGACTTAACATCTATGGTCATCAGTCCCCTAGAACTTAGAACTACTTAAACCTAACTAACCTAAGGACATCACACAACACCCAGTCATCACGAGGCAGAGAAAATCCCTGACAACGTCGGGAATCGAACCCGGGAACCCGGGCGCGGGAAGCGAGAACGCTACCGCACGACCACGAGCTGTGGACCCGGAAGATGGTGACTAGCTGCACGACCACGTTCTCTGAGCATGCTGTGTTGCAGTCTCCGCCTGTAGATTGCCAGTATCGTTAGGCACATTCAGCAGCCATCCAAGTACTCACATCATTCTTCCTGTGTTGGAACAGCGTTTTTCTGTATTGAAAATAAGCACGCATGAGGATGAAACGTAAATCAACGTTTCCCACAGGCAGTTGGGTGCTGCCGGGTCTAAGTGTTCCGCTTCTGTCAATGTATAATGAGTTAAATGTACAAGATTCAGTAGTGCGAATGTTGGAGCCACTACTGTCTTGTAATAAGGCTAGAGATTATTGCTCGGTGGAGTATTGTCAATTTTACCGTGTCAATGAATTCTATTATAAGCTCCTTTACAATAATTGTTACATAAAATTCTTCCTTCAGTCCGAAGGTTGCCCTGAGCACTGTAGTTGCCATTAGTCTTGTTCATATTTGTGGCGAAGGGGAAATTCAGACGTCAGCTACATCAGGGCACAGTGATAATTCAGCTCCGACAAGCGAACATTTGTGTGGGACTCGGACTCGAACCCTGATTTCCCACATTGTGCGAACGGTCGCCTCAACTGCTTCGGCTATCCGAGCACGCTTCCCTCCAAACCAAATTCCACACTTGTTGCACAGTACTTTGCTGTCCACCATTGTAATTCCTACCATCATTAACATTATCCCCGCAACATGGCGACCTAGCGTGCATCCTGCTGAAAATGTCATGAAATACCGTCAAAGCGTGTATATTACAATATGTGTGATAATATGGTACTATTACATGATTCGGACATCTCCGAAAGAACAGACACGACACACAGAACAGAAATGCTTCGGTTGACGTGCTGCACGGTGTGACCGCGCGGTTTAAAGCGCCATATCACGGATTGCACCGCCGCTCCCGCCGGAGGTCCGAATCCTCCCTCGGGCATGGTTGTGTGTGTTGTTCTTAGCATAAATTAGTTTAAGTCTAGGTACAAATGACCTCAGCAGTTTTGTCCCTTAGGAATTCACACACATTTCAACACTCCTGATGGCGATGGAATGCCCCTGCCTTTCTACGACGTTTAACTTTGTTTACCCAGGCTGTTATGCGGAAACCTACAGTCAAGCGTAGACTCCCAGCCATGGAGCAGTTACATTTTTCGCGTATACAGATCATTGGCAGAGGTTCGTGGAAGCCGTAAATTACCGAAAAAGTTCATGAACTGTCCAAGGATTAAAACCTGAATATATGCCACTTATCCCCTAGGCCACGACTCTTCAGCTCTTCACGAATTTTTACGAACAAACTTTCAGGCGTAATAGAGAGGTAACGTTTATGTTGAAGAATTGTGTTCTCAGATCATACGTAACTGAGTAGGTACTCTATCAAAGCTCCACGCCTTCTGCTTCCGCGCTTACTACAAGATTTGCTACTAATAATCTGGAGGTTGTTGTTATTCTCTTTTTCAGGGTCACGAGGAAAGCCTAAGACATAATTAGAAAGAGAAAATGTTGAGGGATTGTGTAATATAGCCACTAGTGAAGTCACTACAGCAAACAATCGCTTGCCCACCGCTCGGCGTCTGCTCAGTTGCTTCGGAAGCTGGCCATATGGAAGAGATAATTTTGGTTGGAATGCGGGCAAACTACCACACATATGGCGAACACTTTTCTTTACAATGCTGTATTTATTCGGCACCTCGTCCTTTGCGTGTTTCCTTTCAAGATTAACTTGCTCACGATTACATAACAAAATATCATATACAATAAAGTTCTGTTAGCATCCTATCGTATTTACACTGCTTTCAGAGCTGGCGCTATGACTGAAGTACAAAGGTGAAACCATTCCGCGTTGCTCTTTCGGTTACGATCAACCAACGCGGAAGTGTGCAAGAGACGGTATTTCATCGACGAGTCCCCGATAGTCTCCGAAAATAGCACAGCTCTTGATACCTGAAGCTGACGGTCGTAGAGTCTCATTTAATTCGTGAGTGATTGGTTGACAGTGCGATCCGCACTTGCTACCATTAACCATTGCACACTACCATTAACCGGTGCTTTTGGTATTACTAAGAGGTAATATTCATGTTTTTGGTCATGATTTTTAAACAAATTGTAAGGCGGAAGCCGGTGCTGTACACAGCTAAGTTCACTCTAACAGTATCGACAGTTCTCCAATTCTATGTTTCCGATCAGCCTGATGGATCACCATCTATTTTGCCACATGCACTCTTTCCCTGACACATTGCAAAAGGGCCTTAACCCATACTTTGTGCTAATGTCTGCTGATTAGAAACCTCACCTGCCCTCTCTTTGGCAACGAATGTTCAGCTTGAAGCTTAGTGCTTAGTGAAACTCGCTGCTTCAGTGGAGTGCCTTTGCACAAGTATGCGTCATCATCCTAGACAGCCTCTTAAGCTCTGCACCTTAAAACTATTATCTACTATAGTGTTGTGATTCTATTATATGAGAAATTGGACTAAACTACTTTAATTAGGTGTCAAACTATTTCCCATTCCAACCTATTTCCACCTGGTATTAGGATAAAATTTTTATGGCGTTCGTTCGAATGTATACTTTCAATTTTGGTTTACTTCGTAGTTGAACTAAATATGAAGGAAAAAATATCATCGAATCATATAAACAGTGATTTAGTGTACTAGGTACATTTCAATATTTGCGACATTAATTACAACATTAAAGGTTTTCATTACATCATTCACTATCACTGTATATATACACTCCTGGAAATGAAAAAAAAAGAACACATTGACACCGGTGTGTCAGACCCACCATACTTGCTCCGGACACTGCGAGAGGGCTGTACAAGCAATGATCACACGCACGGCACAGCGGACACACCAGGAACCGCGGTGTTGGCCGTCGAATAGCGCTAGCTGCGCAGCATTTGTGCACCGCCGCCGTCAGTGTCAGCCAGTTTGCCGTGGCATACGGAGCTCCATCGCAGTCTTTAACACTGGTAGCATGCCGCGACAGCGTGGACGTGAACCGTATGTGCAGTTGACGGACTTTGAGCGAGGGCGTATAGTGGGCATGCGGGAGGCCGGGTGGACGTACCGCCGAATTGCTCAACACGTGGGGCGTGAGGTCTCCACAGTACATCGATGTTGTCGCCAGTGGTCGGCGGAAGGTGCACGTGCCCGTCGACCTGGGACCGGACCGCAGCGACGCACGGATGCACGCCAAGACCGTAGGATCCTACGCAGTGCCGTAGGGGACCGCACCGCCACTACCCAGCAAATTAGGGACACTGTTGCTCCTGGGGTATCGGCGAGGACCATTCGCAACCGTCTCCATGAAACAGGGCTACGGTCCCGCACACCGTTAGGCCGTCTTCCGCTCACGCCCCAACATCGTGCAGCCCGCCTCCAGTGGTGTCGCGACAGGCGTGAATGGAGGGACGAATGGAGACGTGTCGTCTTCAGCGATGAGAGTCGCTTCTGCCTTGGTGCCAATGATGGTCGTATGCGTGTTTGGCGCTGTGCAGGTGAGCGCCACAATCAGGACTGCATACGACAGAGGCACACAGGGCCAACACCCGGCATCATGGTGTGGGGAGCGATCTCCTACACTGGCCGTACACTACTGGTGATCGTCGAGGGGACACTGAATAGTGCACGGTACATCCAAACCGTCATCGAACCCATCATTCTACCATTCCTAGACCGGCAAGGGAACTTGCTGTTCCAACAGGACAATGCACGTCCGCATGTATCCCGTGCCACCCAACGTGCTCTAGAAGGTGTAAGTCAACTACCCTGGCCAGCAAGATCTCCGGATCTGTCCCCCATTGAGCATGTTTGGGACTGGATGAAGCGTCGTCTCACGCGGTCTGCACGTCCAGCACGAACGCTAGTCCAACTGAGGCGCCAGGTGGAAATGGCATGGCAAGCCGTTCCACAGGACTACATCCAGCATCTCTACGATCGTCTCCATGGGAGAATAGCAGCCTGCATTGCTGCGAAAGGTGGATATACACTGTACTAGTGCCGGCATTGTGCATGCTCTGTTGCCTGTGTCTATGTGCCTGTGGTTCTGTCAGTGTGATCATGTGATGTATCTGACCCCAGGAATGTGTCAATAAAGTTTCCCCTTCCTGGGACAATGAGTTCACGGTGTTCTTATTTCAATTTCCAGGAGTGTATATACAGTGATATGTGGTATATCTCGGCTAAGAAACATATAGCACTCTTAGAGTTTATACCTTAGTGTGAAGCGTTCACATGTACAGTCGTGGACAAAACGAACGAGACCCCTCGCCTTTTCGTTATGCTGATCCGCACTGCTTTAAAGTCTGCTACACAGTACAACAGGCAAGGCGACGAAGTGCTACCAACATACTACGCTAGTTCGCTCAGCTGATAAGCTGAGGTACCACTGGTGAAACTCGCGCTTCGAAGATGCCACAGCATCGTCTGCACCACTTCGTGGGAAACGAAACACCTCAAGTATAAACCAATGTGCTGTATTTCGCATATCTGTGACTATGAGTTGGATCTAAAGCGTGGTTATGGATAGTACGTATGCTCAGATTGCGAATATAACATCGTGAATAAAGACAAGGGGAAATGAATTAGGCGTCGTTCCTCTTCCGTAACATCAAATATATTTTAGTTATTTTTTCTTAAATGAACTGCGCAGAAAATCATTCACCAGAAGTGAATAACTTTTCAGTAACACCAGATGATATTAACAGCTTGCCGGCGCTGGTTAGCCGTGCCCTCAACGGCGTCATATCGCGGACTGCGCGGCTTCTTGCGCCGTCAGTTCGAATCCATCCCCGGCCATGGATGTGTGTTAGGTTAGGTAGGTTGAAGTAGTTCTAGATCTAGGAGACTGATGACCTAAGCAGTTTGGTGGTATAGTTCTTAGAGCCATTTTTTGACCTTTCTCGTAAACGTTCTTTATATAAACGACCGTATCTTTTGATTGCGTTGACATATCTCACTTTTTTACACCACCAAGGGACCGTATACTGCACGAAGTGTGATACATTTCCGCTTATTATGTCCACCCGTGCTAGAGGTAAACGGGTTTTAAGGGTTGGGTAGACAGATAGACGTTCAAGAAAGTGAGACTAGTAGCGTTCCATTTTTACCGATTTACGTGACGAAGTCCTAACAACGAAGATAGTTACTGAAGATGAGGGCCGCATAATAACTTCCCTTGCTCTTTATTCGAAATGTTCCAGTTGCAATCGATACATCAGCATATTAACCTTAGCTACGCTTTCGATCCAAATCACGTTTACAAGAATGCAAATAAAATCCATTTGCCTATGCAAGTGGTAATTCAGATCCCACTATTAATACCACCGCGTTTTAGATGTGCGAGCATTCCCATTGCTAGATGCCTTAAGGAACACTTCGGCTAATGAACGTTTTCTGGCTGTGGCACGTCTAATGGAGTATTCGAAAGATTGTAGAATACGTTTGGCAGCTACGTCGCCGTTTATTTCCTGGGGTGGTGCAGAATTATCCTACTAAATTTACTCGCTATTAACAGTTTATGTTATTTCGATAAACACCCCGAATGATTGTCACATAAGCGGTGACATGAAGGTAGACAATTCATGTTTTTGAGCCCAGCAAGCTCTCTGTAACAGAAACTGCAGATCATTTTGCCATTTTCATTGCGAAATTGCCGGCTTATTCACGTCTGGGGTAATAATAGAGGGCTGTTTGCCTGGGTTGTCTGCTAGTGTAGTGAAAGGTGTTTGCTAGTGCAAGGGAGGTCTGCTTTGTTTTCGGTTCTAATCTCGATGGAGGCAGGGAGACTATCAGTAAAGGAATTTTAAGAAATTCTCGCGCCGCTAATACGTTTTATTGCTACCTTTATTCTGTACCGGCGCCCTGTGGACGTCGATAAGAAAGTCTTGTAGAATTTCACACTTGTTACTGTCTACTTTTTCCGCTTCTGTCAATGACTGAATTGACTTAAGTGTGGAACTGAATGATTTTTAACTGAATTTCGTTATGAATCTTCACGCATTGCTAAATTTGCACACTTTCATGGTAGGTCAGCAACGGTAATCCAGTATGACCGGTCGGAACGTTGACACAGACCATTTCGCGGCAGGACGCGCATAATATTTTGCTAATTCGTAACGATCTGGGGTACTTTGTCTTACTAAAACACTTATGTTATCTCGATAAGCTGAAATTTATTTTTATTAGTGCAGTTCATACTAATTAGTGTTTCTTTTTTCATTTATATCTTATATATGGGTGTTGATGTTAACACCCTAATCAGTATTAATATAGTCTTACGCATGATTGAAAACAGTCTGACAAATTTCGGATAGTTTTTCAATTTCACGCCTGTGCATAGTATGTTGGTAGCACTTCGTCGCCTTGACTGTTATGCTGTGTAGCAGACTTTAAAGCTGTGCTGATCAGCATAACGAAAAAGCGAGGGGTCCCGCTCGTTTTGTCCACGACTGTACAAGTAGTCAAAACCGAACTAAGTGCTGAATCCAGAGTTTTTGTGGTCACCATCAGATCAATGATAATCGAGATTAGTGACAGTCTTGGAGGAAATGGACTGTAGGTGGTTGGAAGTAACGACGTGCAAAGCTACAAAGTTTGGAGCAACTTCAACCAAAGTGAGTTCAAATGGTACTGGGACGTCGCTAACACTCGTAAGAGTGAGGGCGAAAGTGGAGGAGGAAAGGGAGGAGAAAATAGTTCTGATATTTAGCGTATCAGTCATTCAGGTTGATCATGATTATTTTAAAATGACTTCAGTTACCCGTTGGATCTCGAGTCAGGATAACAATCAATGATTCACAGTGGTAAGATAAAAAGTATTGTGTAATGGATTTGAGATGTCCCTTTGTTTCTTCCACCAACAAGTTTATGTTGCTCCTTCAACAATTTTAGATTCTCCTCCAAATACAAAAATAAATGCGACTTGAATTTGCAGCAGGAACTAAAATACTTTATCAGTTCAGGTTTAGTATTACAATGAATGAGTAGGTCATTTCATTTTATAATTTGTATACCTACTGCTGTTACGCATTTTTGGTCAGGGATTTTCACCTGCCCCGAGATGACTGGGTGTTGTTGTGTCGTCTTCGTCATCATCATTCATCCCCATTACGCTCGGAGGAAGGCAACGGCAAACCTCCTCCGTTAGGACCTAGCATAGTACAGCGGTGCAGGTCTCCCGCATCGTTCCCATACGCTCTGTCAGGAAGCATGGGACTTCATTTACACTTTCGACTAATTTATTCGTTTCCCTATAAACAGTATAAACTCGATTAACCGTCACTCTTTAAACCGTCAATTTCTGTTAACCGTCACTGCCGTAACAGCATAATAATACTGTAATAACAGAATGCTCTAAGGTGCAGTGACGCGTTCGCTTTGTTTATTTACTCCATTTTAGTGGGAAGTGAATGTGCCCGCCCGCCGTAGAATGGTACATAAAATATGACCTTCAGTTGACGTGCTAACACATCTCTCCCTTTTCTTGTCTTTGTCTCACTTGTGAGTCAATAGTCACCACTGGATCGGTTTCCAGTTGTGGTGAGAAGACTGTAATTGTCGCAGTGTATCTCGCGGGCTGTTACGTGTTTTGCACTTGAATAAGTTTTATTGACTAATATTTTACACTACCGTATTTAGTGCAGGTTTGTGTGATACAGTGACTTGATAAAATGTCTGAAAAACGTAAACGTGTTGTTTTAGGACTTAATCAAAAACTTGAAATTATAAAACTCTTAAGAAAGGGCGAAACTGCGACAAGTGTAGCGCTGATTTATGGTATTGGAAGAACAACAGTTAACGATATAAAACGTGATGCTCATAAAATAGAACAACATGTGTCAACAATGCAGAGCATGGATGGAGATGTGCGAACAAGAAACACAATGAAACCTGCAAAATGTGATAAATTGGACACTGCAATGTACCGATGGTTTATACAAGCAAGAAGTCAGGGGATTCCACTTTCAGGGCCTATAATAATGGCCAAGGCTGTTGAAATGAACAACAAACTTGATGGTGACTCGTCTTTTAAGGCAAGTATCGGATGGCTCGACAAGTTTAAATTTCGACATGGCATTCGCCAACTTGATATCAGTGGAGAAAAACTCAGCGCGGATAGCTCTGTAATTGCTGAGTTCCGGGAACAATTTAAAGAAAAAACGGCTGAATTGAATCTTGTTAGGGAGCAAGTTTACAATTGTGATGAAACGGGGCTTCATTGGAAGGCTTTACCACAAAAGACAATAACATCACTCTCTGAAAAAGCTGCTCCGTGTTTCAAAGTACAAAAAGATCGCATCACTGCTATGGTTTGCGCAAATGCGACCGGCAATCATAGGCTACCCCTACTTGTGATTGGGAAATGAAGGAAACCTCGTGCATTCAAGAATTTGAATTTGAATGCTCTCCCTGCACAATTGCACAGTACTACGCCCAGAAGAGTGCTTGGATGGATCAATCAATTTTTTCTGGCTGGTTTCACAAATAATTTGTACCTCAAGTTAGAGCACATTTGGCTGAAAAAAAGTTGCCACAGAAAGCGCTGTTGCTATTAAATAATGCCTCAACGCACCCTACTTGTGAAATGAAGAGTGATGACGGCAACATAACTTGTCTCTTCCTTCCAGCAAACACAACTTCACTTATACAGCCCATGGATCAGGGAGTGATGAAATTGTTGGCAGCGTATGTGCCACCAGAGAAGAAGAAGAAGGGGCTGATGAAGACGAGTGTTCAAACCATGAAGAAAAACAAACTACACTCCTGGAAATTGAAATAAGAACACCGTGAATTCATTGTCCCAGGAAGGGGAAACTTTATTGACACATTCCTGGGGTCAGATACATCACATGATCACACTGACAGAACCACAGGCACATAGACACAGGCAACAGAGCATGCACAATGTCGGCACTAGTACAGTGTATATCCACCTTTCGCAGCAATGCAGGCTGCTATTCTCCCATGGAGACGATCGTAGAGATGCTGGATGTAGTCCTGTGGAACGGCTTGCCATGCCATTTCCACCTGGCGCCTCAGTTGGACCAGCGTTCGTGCTGGACGTGCAGACCGCGTGAGACGACGCTTCATCCAGTCCCAAACATACTCAGTGGGGGACAGATCCGGAGATCTTGCTGGCCAGAGTAGTTGACTTACACCTTCTAGAGCACGTTGGGTGGCACGGGATACATGCGGACGTGCATTGTCCTGTTGGAACAGCAAGTTCCCTTGCCGGTCTAGGAATGGTAGAACGATGGGTTCGATGACGGTTTGGATGTACCGTGCACTATTCAGTGTCCCCTCGACGATCACCAGTGGTGTACGGCCAGTGTAGGAGATCGCTCCCCACACCATGATGCCGGGTGTTGGCCCTGTGTGCCTCGGTCGTATGCAGTCCTGATTGTGGCGCTCACCTGCACGGCGCCAAACACGCATACGACCATCATTGGCACCAAGGCAGAAGCGACTCTCATCGCTGAAGACGACACGTCTCCATTCGTCCCTCCATTCACGCCTGTCGCGACACCACTGGAGGCGGGCTGCACGATGTTGGGGCGTGAGCGGAAGACGGCCTAACGGTGTGCGGGACCGTAGCCCAGCTTTATGGAGACGGTTGCGAATGGTCCTCGCCGATACCCCAGGAGCAACAGCGTCCCTAATTTGCTGGGAAGTGGCGGTGCGGTCCCCTACGGCACTGCGTAGGATCCTACGGTCTTGCCGTGCATCCGTGCGTCGCTGCGGTCCGGTCCCAGGTCGACGGGCACGTGCACCTTCCGCCGACCACTGGCGACAACATCGATGTACTGTGGAGACCTCACGCCCCACGTGTTGAGCAATTCGGCGGTACGTCCACCCGGCCTCCCGCATGCCCACTATACGCCCTCGCTCAAAGTCCGTCAACTGCACATACGGTTCACGTCCACGCTGTCGCGGCATGCTACCAGTGTTAAAGACTGCGATGGAGCTCCGTATGCCACGGCAAACTGGCTGACACTGACGGCGGCGGTGCACAAATGCTGCGCAGCTAGCGCCATTCGACGGCCAACACCGCGGTTCCTGGTGTGTCCGCTGTGCCGTGCGTGTGATCATTGCTTGTACAGCCCTCTCGCAGTGTCCGGAGCAAGTATGGTGGGTCTGACACACCGGTGTCAATGTGTTCTTTTTTCCATTTCCAGGAGTGTATTAACCATTCAGAGGCCGAAACAATGCTGTCCAAGTGTATAGAATGGTTTGAAAGTCAAAAAGAGGCTAACGCAACGCAGGCACTACTGCTCCGAAAAATACGAAATATTGCCGCGGTGAAAGCTCGAACATCAAAAAGGCAGAAGAAATTGACTGACTATTTCCAAGCTAGATAAACTATTTCACCTGTAAGTTTATAGTACAGTACAGTACTGTACATTACGTATTTTGCAACTTTTGTAGCTACTGTACGGATGTTGTTATCATATAATAAATAGTTTTATTTGCTATTACAATCGTGTTTAATTTGTTTTCGCTCCGTAATATTATTATATTACTGTGAGAGTGATATGTGTCTGTACATAAAATAATTGATTGAGGTTATGTTTTGGAGGAATACAGTGTTTCTGTTATCCGTCTATTCGCTCAACCGTCACGACCAGCCGGCCGGGGTGGCCGAGCGGTTCTAGGCGCTTCAGCCTGGAACCGCGCGACCGCTACGGTCGCAGGTTCGAATCCTGCCTCGGGCATGGATGTGTGTGATGTCCTTAGGTTAGTTAGGTTTAATTAGTTCTAAGTTTTAGGCGACTGATGACCTCAGAAGTTAAGTCGCATAGTGCTTAGACCCATTTGAACCGTCACGACCACGGTCCCGAAGATGACGGTTAATCGAGTTTCCACTGCAATACGTAATCGACTACGATCTGTAATCGCCAAGTTTATAATCAAAATACATAAAAGCATTAGGTACAATATACTGTTTCCTGAAGAACTGCAATGACACAGTTTTCACGTGGTTGGTGTTGGGTCGTTAGTCAGTGAATATCTGCGCTGTGCGCCTGCTGTTTGCCTGCAGATGGCTGCCTTACTCGTGTTGATGCCGTTACTTTGTGTCGCCGCTGTGGTGGGGGAACCCAGCTGCTTGCTGCCACCCGCCTCCGAAGAGCAGCTCCCATTTACCATGGTGAGTTTCTCCCGACAGACATACGTTACTAGACTAGTAAAGTCACATCTTTTCTGAAGCCTGACGTTTGGTGTGGTAAAACGACAGCGTCAAAAAGTTTGTTTATGCTACTACTACGATTTTCTGCAACGAAATGACGTCTTAAGCTTTACGATGCGTCGTAAACAAGTTCTGCAGTTCAGAAAACTTTTACGTACTACTTGAGTTTAACACATACATGATAGAATAGTTTTATGAGAAAAACATCAAGCTGAATACGCACAGGTTTATAGCAGACTGAACACTCAAATGCATAAAGACACTTGCTGTCAACGAAAAATAGAGCATTCTACTTACAGGCGCACTTTCGTAAATGGCGTTCTATTCGAAGGAAAGTCAAAGTTGATCAAAATTTGTTAAAAACACATCATTACGCTGCGTCTGCTAATACTAGATTTATTGAGCTCCTGATTCTATATGTTGTTGTTGTTGTTGTTGTTGTCTTCAGTCCTGAGACTGGTTTGATGCAGCTCTCCATGCTACTCGATCCTGTGCAAGCTGCTTCATCTCCCAGTAACTACTGCAACCTAAATCCTTCTGAATCTGCTTAGTGTATTCATCTCTTGGTCTCCCTCTACGATTTTTACCCTCCACGGTGCCCTCCAATAGTAAATTGGTGACCCTTGGTGCCTCAGAACATGTCCTACCAACCGATCCCTTCTTCTAGTCAAGTTGTGCCACAAGCTCCTCTTCTCCCCAATTCTATTCAATACCTCCTCATTAGTGTTATATGATCTTCCCATCTAATCTTAGGCATTCTTCTGTAGCACCACATTTCGAAAGCTTCTAGTTTCTTCATGTCCAAACTATTTATCGTCCATGTGTCACTTCCATACATGGCTACACTCCATACAAATACTTTCACAAACGACTTCCTCATACTTAAGTCAACACTCGATGTTAACAAATTTCTCTTCTTCAGGAACGCTTACCTTACCATTGCCAGTATACATTTTATATCCTCTCTACTTCGACCATCATCAGTTATTTTGCTCCCCAAATAGCAAAACTCCTTTACTACTTTCAGTGTCTCATTTCCTAATCTAATTCCGCAGCATCACCCGACTTAATTCGACTACATTCCATTATCCTCGTTTTGCTTTTGTTGATGTTCACCTTTACCCTCCTTCCAAGACACTGTCCATTCCGTTCAACTGCTCTTCCAAGTCCTTTTCTGTCTCTGACAGAATTACAATGTCATCGGCGAACCTCAAAGTTTTTATTTCTTCTCCATGAATTTTAATACCTACTCCGAATTTTTCTTTTGTTTCCTTTACTGCTTGCCCAAAATACAGATTGAATAACATCGGGGAGAGGCTACAACCGTGTCTCACTCCCTTCCCAACCACTGCTTCCCTTTCCTGTCCCTCGACTCTTATAACTGCCATCTGCTTTCTGTACAAATTGTAAATAGCCTTTCGCTCCCTGTATTTTACCCCTGCCACCTTCAGAATTTGAAAGAGAGTATTCCAGTCAACATTTTCAAAAGCTTTCTCTAAGTCTACAAATGCTAGAGGCGTAGGTTTGCCTTTCCTTAATCCATTTTCTAAGATAAGTCGTAGGGTCAGTATTACCTCACGTGTTCCAACATTTCTACGGAATCCTAACTGATCTACACAAACTATTTAAACAATGCCAGTATTTCAGATAACATAAAATACAATATCATTATTAAGGCCTCCACACGGAACAAAAGCAAAAATATGTGAGATGTTTCTCGTTACGCTGGCATTGAGACTCGTTCCTTTCCTTGTGTCTTTGGTCTTCAGTACGAAAAATCACAGCCAAACACGTCTCATGTATTGACCATTGAGTCAAAACTGTAAAGGTGACGTAGTTGTAGTATTTTCTTACGGGTATTTTATCAGTAAATAAACAGCTGTTTACTCGTCCTTTGCGGTCGCCGCCATATTGCGATTTTAAAGTGTTGACTTCAGTGACGACACTGAAACTGTACACGGTATTGCCAGTCCAGCAATGTATGTCTCTGCTCACGGCGTACTGACACTAAACTACAACATCCACAACTACAAACCTAGTACAGACATACTTTGTTGACTTCTACAAATTAAAAACTGAAATATATAGTATTGATGTTCTAGAATATTATTTATTTTATACTCCATTGCAAACCGGCTTTCTGTTGTTTTGGCCTTACTCAGGTTACCTGAGTCATTTTTAGAGTTAATCCTGCATAATTCCTTAAGAAGAATGTAATGACCCTAATACCACGTAAGTTAAGTAGAGCCGAGACATGGTTTTAATAAGTCATACTTACAAGGGAAACACCCAATTGCAACCCTTTCGGATGTAGTGGTAAGATGGACAAGTGATAGCCTGTCAAAAACTGAACACAGATCAAGCATGAAAACAGGAATAAAGTGTACTGAACTGTGAAAAAGAGGCACAACAGAAACTGTAAGCGGTTCGGGCTGAAGAAGTACATTGAGCGAAGGGGAGCACTGGTAAAGTTGTCACAGTATTGGACATCAAAGAGGACGAAGTGTGTAGAAAACTCCTTTCAGCCAATATTTTCGCAAAATTATGAACTGTCCGTCCGGTCATTCAAATGTTTGTTCTTTCTCTGTAGTGTTGCCAACTGTCAAACTATTAATTGGTTATAGAATATGAGTCATGTGGTGTGAATAGATTACCGTCGCAAGTAAATGTTATGAATAGTGAAAGCAGACGCGATACAACATAGCCACATTTTACTATAAAAATACAGCAACCAGACACTTTTTTTAATGCGTTTTATTTATGACAATATGCATTTCGGGTTGCACCGATCTTCAGCTGGCAAATTACATGTATCTTTCCAGCTGAAGATGGGTGCAAACCCGAAATGCATATTGGCATAACTAAAACGCATTAAAAAAATGGCTGGTCGCTGTATTTTTATGGTAAAATATCATTATCCACGGCCACGGAGCTCAACAGTCCAAATGAAATGGACAAATTGTTACAACACAGTCATTTCACAGAAAAAAACAACTAATAAGCGGATATGAACAATATTACAACGAAGGAATTCTGGAGCCAAAACTTCCAAAACGGAACTCAAATTCAAAAAAGTTAAAAACGTATGTTATGATAGAGCACAGAGAAAATTGTGCGATTGTGGAACTGTTGCGTTGATTCGTGTGCAGCTTATGTGACAAACTATTATGCTTTCAACATTTGTTTGAGAGTGATTTGAGATATACAGATCGAATAACATCGGGGACAGGCTACAACCCGGTTTCACTCCCTTCCCAACCACAGCTTCCCTTTCATGTCCCTCGACTCTTATAACTGCCTTCTGGTTTCTGTAAAATTGTAAATAGCCTTTCGCTACCTGTATTTTACCCCTGCCACCTTTAGAATTTGAAAGAGAGTATTCCAGTCAACATTGTCAAAAGCTTTCTCTAAGTCTACAAATGCTAGAAATGTAGGTTTGCCTTTCCTTAATCTATTTTCTAAGATAAGTCGTAGAGTCAGTATTGCCTCACGCGTTCCAACATCTCTGCGGAATCCAAACTGATCTTCCCCGAGGTCGGCTTCTACCAGTTTTTCCATTCGTCTGTAAAGAATTCGCGTTAGTATTTTGCAACTGTGACTTAATAAACTGATAGTTCGGTAATTTTCACATCTGTCAACACCTGCTTTCTTTGGGATTGGAATTATTATATTCTTCTTGAAGTCTGAAGGTATTTCGCCTATCTCAGTTCCGTATCTCCCATTTCATCTTCATCTACATGCTATTCCATTTCCATAATACTGTCCCCAAATACATCGCCCTTGTATAGACCCTCTATATACTCCTTCCACCTTTCTGCTTTCCCTTCTTTGCTTAGAACTGGGTTTCCATCTGAGCTCTTGATATTCATACAAGTGGTTCTCTGTTCTCCAAAGGTCTCTTTAATTTTCCTGTACGCAATATCTACCTTACCCCTAGTGAGATAAGCCTCTACATCCTTACATTTATCCTCTAGCCATCCCTGCTTAACCATTTTGCACTTCCTGTCGATCTCATTTTTGAGACGTATGTATTCCGTTTTGCCTGCTTCATTTACTGCGTTTTTATATTTTCTCCTTTCATCAATTAAATTCAATATTTCTTCTGTTACACAAGGATTTCTACTAGCCCTCGTCTTTTTACCTACTTGATCGTCTGCTGCCTTCACTACTTCATCCCTCAGAGCTACCCATTCTTTTTCTACTGTATTTCTTTCCCCCATTCCTGTCAATTGTTCCCTTATGCTCTCCCTGAAACTCTGTACAACCTCTGGTTCTTTCAATTTATCCAGATCCCATCTCCTTAAATTGCCACCGTTTTGCAGTTTCTTCAGTTTTAATCTACAGTTCATAACCAATAGATTGTGGTCAGAGTCCACATCTGCCCCTGGATGTGTCTTACAACTTAAAACCTACTTCCTAAATCTCTGTCATGCCATTATATAATCTACCTGATACCTTCTAGTATGTCCAGGATTATTCCATGTATACAACCTTCTTTCATGATTCTTGAACCAAATGTTAGCTATGATTAGGTTATGCTCTGTGCAAAATTCTACCAGACGGCTTCCTCTTTCATTTCTCTCCCCCAATCCATTTTCACCCACTATGTTTCCTTCTCTCCCTTTTCCTACTCTCGAATTCCAGTCACCCATGACTATTAAATTTTTGTCTCCCTTCACTACCTGAATAATTTCTTTCATGTCATCATACATTTCATCAATTTCTTCATCATCTGCAGAGCTAGTTGACATATAAACTTGTACTACTGTAGTAGGCATGGGCTTTGTATCTATCTTGGCCACAATAATGCGCTCACTATGCTGTTGGTTGTAGCTTACTCGCACTCCTATTTTTTATTCATTATTAAACCTACTCCGGCATTACCCCTATTTGATTTTGTATTTATAACCCCGTATTCACCTGACCAAAAGTCTTGCTCCTCCTGCCACCGATCTTCACTAATTCCCACTAAATCTAACTTCAACCTATCCAGTTCCCTTTTTAAAGTATCTAACCTGCCTGCCCGATTAAGGGATCTGACATTCCTCGCTCCGATTCGTAGAACGACAGGTTTCTTTCTCGTGATAACTACGTCCTCTTGAGTAGTCCCCACCCGGTGATCCGAATGGGGGACCATTTTACCTCCGGAATATTTTACCCAAGAGAACGCCATCATCATTTAACCTTGCAGTAAAGCTGCATACCCTCGGGAAAATGACGGCTGTAGTTTATCCAGATCAATCAATCATCCAGACTGTTGCCCCTGCAACTACTGAAAAGGCTGCGGCCCCTCTTCAGGAACCACACGTTTGTCTGGCCTCTCAACAGATACCCCTCCGTTGTGGTTGCACCTACGGTACGGCCATCTGTATTGCTGAGGCACACAAGCCTCCCCACCAAAGGCAAGGTCCATGTTTCATGCTTAGTGTATACATATCTTGGTCTCCCTCTACGATTTTTACGCTCCACGCTGCGCTCCAGTGTTAAATTTGTGATCCCCTGATGCCTCAGAACATGTCCTACCAACCGGTGCCTTCTTCTTGTCACAAACTCCTCCCCAATTCTATTCAATACCTCCTCATTAGTTATGTGATCTACACATCTAATCTTCAGCGTTCTTCTGTAGCACCACATTTCGAAAGCTTCTATTCTCTTCTTGTCCAAACTATTTATCGTCTACGTTTCACTTCCATACATGGCTACAATCCATACAAATACTTTCACAAGCGGCTTCCTGACACTTAAATCTATATTCGATGTTAACAAATTTCTCTTCTTCAGCAACGCTTTCCTTGCCATTGCCAGTCTACGTTTTATATCTTCTCTACTTCGACCATCATCAGTTATTTTGCTCCCCAAATAGCAAAACTCCATTACTACTTTAAGTGTCTCATTTCTTAATCTAATTCCTTGAGCATACTCCGACTTAATTTGACTACATTCCATTATCCTCGTTTTGCTTTTGTTGATGTTCATCTTAATACTCCTTTCAAGACACTGTCCATTCCACTCAACTGCTCTTCCAAGTCCATTGCTGTCTCTGATAGAATTACAATGTCATCGGCGAATCTCAAAGTTTTTACTTCTTCTCCCTGGATTTTAATACCTACTCCGAATTTTTCTTTTGTTTCCTTTACTGCTTGCTCAATATACAGATTGAATAACATCGGGGAGAGGCTACAACCCTGTCTCACTCCCTTCCTAACCACTGCTTTCCTTTCATGTCCCTCGACTCTTTTAACTGCCATCAGGTTCCTGTAAAAATTGTAAATAGCCTTTCGCTCCCTGTATTTTACCCCTGACGCCTTTAGAATCTGAAAGAGAGTATTCCAGTCAACATTGTGAAAAGCTTTCTCTAAGTCTGCAAATGATAGAAAAGTAGGTTTGCCAGTCCTTAATCTTTCTTCTAAGTTAAGTCGTAAAGTCAGTATTGCCTCACGTGTTCCAACATTTCTATGGAATCCAAACTGATCTTCCCCGAGGTCGGCTTCTACCAGTTTTTCGTTTCGTCTGTAAGGAATTCGCGTTAGTATTTTGCAGCAGTGACATATTAAACTGGTAGTTCGGTAATTTTCACATCTATCAATACCTGCTTTCTTTGAGACTGGAATTATTATATTCTTCTTTAAGTCTGAGGGTATTTCACCGGTCCCATACATCTTGCTCCCCAGTGGTAGAGTTTTGCCAGGACTGGCTCTCCCAAGGCTGTCAGTAGTTCTAATGGAATGTGTTCTACTCCCGGGGCCTTGTTTCGACTCAGGTCTTTCAGTGCTCTGTCAAACGATTCACGCAGTATCGCACCTCCCATTTCATCTTCATCTACATCCTCTTCCATTTACATAATATTGTCCACAAGTACATCGCCCTTGTATAGGCCCTCTATGTACTCCTTACACCTTTGTGCTTTCCCTTCTTTGCTTAGAACTGTGTTTCCATCTGAGCTCTTGATATTCACACAAGTGGCTCACTTTTCCCCAAATGTCTCTTTAATTTTCCTGTAGGCAGTATCTATCTTGCCCCTAGTGCGAAACGCCTCTACATCCTTACATTTATCCTCTATCCATCCCTGCTTAGCCATTTTGCAGTTCCTGTCGATGTCATTTGATTGATGTTTGTATTCCTTGTTGCCTACTTGATTCACTGCATTTTATATTTTCTCCTTTCATTAAATAATTTCTGTTGTGACGTAACAAGATAGCTACGCCACACTGAAGTAGCCGAAAGGCACGCGTTAATCTAGAGAGAGGTCTGAAACAGGATACGTAATGAATTGTAGCAAGAAAAGTACGTAGCTGCTATTCTACTTAACTTTTAATCCTTGTTGTATACATCGCTCATGATGAGACATTTCTTGATGATACAAGTGAGACTCTATCTTAAAATGGTTAATGGCGCCTTGCTAGGTCGTAGCCATGAACTTAGCTGAAGGCTATTCTAACTATCTGCTCGGCTAATGAGCGATGCTTCGTCCGTGTAGTCGCTAGCAAAGTCGTCCGTACAACTGGGGCGAGTGCTCTTCCGTATCTCGAGACCTGCCTTGTGGTGGCGCTCGGTCTGCGATCACACAGTGGCGACACGCGGGTCCGACATGTACTAAATGTACCGCGGCCGATTTAAGCTACCACCTAGCAAGTGTGGTGTCTGGCGGTGACACCACATTCCTCCTCCGCAAATCGGCGAACGGTCGTGTTATAAGGCTTCCGCCCGCCGTGGGGAGGACCCCATGTTGACGTATGCGATGAGGTGGGGAGCCGAACAACAGGCGAGGCTGTGCCACCCGCACCCGGCCATTCGGCCCGAGGGGAGCTAGGAAACGCCTGAAAACCTACTCCAGGGTGCACGTCAACATGCGGTGTATGCCCCCGTAAAGACACAGGAGGGGCCGAAGGGTCGACCTCCATTGCGTCGGGGTATCCGACGCGCGATGACGTCATGTGGTCCGGAGCGGGCAAGAGTTCCATGGCGGAGGACAGCTGGTCACGGGAAGCGATCGGCGGCGCGTGACCCAGGGACGCTCTTGGCGGCTGCAGCGAAGCGTCGAATGCGGGCGGCGCCGGCGGGAGAACAGGCGGCGGCGGCGCCGGCTGCGGCGGCGCGTTGCCATGGGGCAAAACGGAAGGCATCGTCGGTAACACCTGGAGATGAGGCGAGCCAGTAGATGGGTCCCCAGGGCGCTGACCGGACGGCACCGTCGCTGAAAGCAGACGGGGAGCGGCAGAACCCGTGCGACGACAGAGGCGCAGCTGATTGAGATGCCGACGCACCTCACCAGAGGCCCCCAAAACCAAATACATCGCGCGGCCGAGGCAGCGAAGAATGCGCCCTGCGAGCCAACGCCGTGAACCTCGATAGTTGCGATAGAATACAACGTCGGTTGGAGCAAAAGCAGAAGTCTGCCGCTGCACAGGAACCTGATGCGGCGGATGCAGCAAAGACATCAAGGTTCGATGAGGACGACCGTGGAGCAACTCAGCCAGCGAGCGACCATCTCGGGGCTAAGAGCGATACGATGACAAAAAGAGCAACAAGGCGTCCTCCCAGGAATGCGACTCTTTCAACTTCAACATCTGTGCCTTGAAAGTCGGGACCAATCGTTCAGCGGCACCGTTTGACTGAGGCGAAAACGGCGCGGATGTCAGATGTTGAATACCATTGGCCT
The DNA here is from genome assembly GCF_023864345.2 of Schistocerca serialis cubense. Lineage (NCBI taxonomy): Eukaryota > Metazoa > Arthropoda > Insecta > Orthoptera > Acrididae > Schistocerca > Schistocerca serialis. The sequence continues at coordinate 69,371,816 of NC_064644.1, forward strand.
GGCAGAATGACTGAAATTCTGCAGACATGAATTGTGGGCCGTTGTCGGAAACAATAGTCTGCGGAAGACCTTCAATGCAAAAGGTAGCAGACAACGCTTGGATGGTGGCGGAGGACGTCGTTGAAGACATCCGGACAACAAAAGGAAAATTACTGAAGGCATCCACCAGAACCAACCATTGAGCGTTCCAGAATGGACCAGAAAAATCGATGTGCAAGCGTTGCCAAGGGGAAGTGGCTTTTGGCCATGCAAAGACTTTCCGCGGTGGTGCGGATTGTTGTTCGGCACACGCCATGCAAGAAGAACACATATTCGTAATCGCAGCATCGATTCCGAACCAAGTACAGTGCTGATGAGCAAACTGTTTCGTTCGCACTATACCCCAATGTCCTTGGTGAAGAAGCCGTAAGACAGAGGACTGTAACGAACGTGGGACCACGACTCTGGACTGATCATTATCAGAACGCAACAACAAAACACCACGTCGAACAAAAAGTCTCTCCTTGTGAGCAAAAAATTGGCGAACCAACGGATCCTCGATCCGAGACTTTGACGAAGGCCATTGCGTAGCAACAAAACGCAAAACGGTAGCAAGGACCGGGTCAGCAGCTGTAGCTGTAGCTACACGACGAAAATCAATAGGAAACGATTCGACCACTTCATCGGTTTCCGAATCAATGAACATGCAAGCAAGTTCGGAAGAATCGAATGCTTTATCCTCAGCAACAGGCAAACGGGACAACGCATCGGCGTTTCCGTGCTTAGCAGTGGACCAATACAAGATATCGTAGCGGTACTGCGAGAGGAAAATAGACCAGCGAATGAATTTCTGCGCTGTACGCGGAGGTATAGGATTATTAGGATGAAAAAGCGATGTCAAAGGTTTGTGGTCTGTGATGATGGTAAAGTGACGACCATACAAGAAATCATGGAACTTAGTAACACCAAACACGAGAGCCAAAGCTTCTTTCTCTATCTGGGAATAATTTCTTTGCGCAGACGAGAGCAATTTGGACGCAAAGGCAATAGGGCGATCATGCGATCCATCTTTGTGCGCAAGCACAGCACCGATCCCGAAATCCGATGCATCTACCATCAACAAAAGGGGTTTCTGGGGATCGAATGGCGTAAGGCAAGTATTAGAAAGCAACGCCGATTTCAACTGACGAAAGGCGCGTTCGCATTCCGTCGTCCAGACGAACGGAACACACTTACGGCGTAAGCTATGAAGCGGAGCTGAAATGGAAGAGGCATTGCGCAGAAAGCGATGATAATAGTTCATTTTACCCAACACACTCTGTAGCTGCTTCACATTCTGTGGCGAAAGCAAATCTTGTATGGCACGGAGGTGCTCTGGACTTGGATGTATGCCTTGGGCATTGATGACATGTCTCAAATATGGCAAGTCCCGAGCAAAAAACACACATTTGTCCTTCCGCAAGCGAAGACCATTTTGTCGCAATACCTGAAATAATGTTCGTAGGTGTGCTAAATGCTCGTCGGCTGTCTTTCCGGAGATCACAATATCGTCCAGATAGTTCACAGCAGTAGGGACCGACGCACAAACAGTTTGTAAATATTGCTGAAACAATGCAGGGGCGGATGCACACCCGAACGGCAGTCTTTTGAAGCAGTACAAACCCAGATGCGCGTTAACCACCAAGACGCACTGGGATTCGGCGTCCACCGGGATTTGCAAGTACGCATCTGCTAGGTCCAACTTCGAAAAGTATTTACCCGGGCACAGTTTATCAAAAAGATCTTCCGGGCGGGGAAAGGGAAAAGTTGCAATCACGAGTTGTGGATTCACTGTTGCCTTGAAGTCCACACAAAGTCTCAGTTTTCCAGAAGGTTTTGGCAAAATGACTAAGGGTAAGGCCCAGAGAGAAGCTTGCACACGTTCAATTACACCTTGTGATTCTAAATCGTGTAATGTTCTTGCGACCTCATCACGCAATGTGTGAGGAACATTGCGCGCTCTGAAAAATTTCGGTTGCGCGTTGACTTTCAGTTCCAAATGTGCTTCATAGTTCTTAGCGCAACCAAGGCCCGGTGCAAAAATGTCTGCAAATTCTTCACACAGACGAGAAACACTGTCTGAAGGCACAGTCTGAGTCACTGATAGGACCTGATTTACTATAGACATGTTAAACAACTGAAATAAATCTAAACCAAACAAGTTCACTGCAGTAGAAGAACGAAGAACGTAAAATGACACAAGTTTTGTGTGTCCCTTGTATGTTGCAAGAATAGTGCACTGTCCTAACACAGGGATCTGCTGTCCTGAATAACTTTTTAACTGAACATTTGCGGCACGCAACGGAGGTTTGCCCAGTTGTTTGTACGTGTCGTGATTGAGCAATGAAACTGCAGCTCCGGTATCGAGCTGGAATGGGATCACTTTGCCATTAAAGTCCAAATCTACAAAAAGTTTATTGTCCTGCTGACGACAAGAGCGACTGTTTTGTGCAATTTGAACAGACACTGGTACATAATCGCTTGCTAATTGACGTGATTTCCGGCGACGTCGACGCACACTTTTTGGGGGACGAACACAGTCACTGTTAGAGACAGTGGCACTGGACGCAGTGGAATTAAATACATGAATGTCCATGGGGGAAGGTTCACGAGCCAGAGTATTCTTGGTTCGATTCCAGCACGATTCAAAGGGCCTGGAATGATTAAGAGTGTCTGATCTGAGCTTGTTCTGGCAAACAATTTGAACATGTCCTTTCTTATTACAGAAAAAGCAAATAGCTTGGCGTGACGGGCAATTGTCACGCGAATGTCTAGTAGCACACCACGGGAATGATTTCACTGCATTTGTATGCTGGCGCAGCACACCTGGTTTAGAGCATGGCGGCAGCTGCGTGGACGTGCGCGAGGGCAGTTTACCGGGCCGCGCAGTGCGCCCGGCGGGCCGGTTAATGTTACACACGGCTGGCGAAGTTTCAAATGATTCCTGAGCAAAGTCAAGTGTGTCTTGCCTATCCAATACGTCTATCACTTGCTGAAGGGAGGGATTAACTAGTTTCAAAATTTGCTCCGGATACGAACATCAGAAACGTTCTGTGGAATTGCATCACGCACCATTGTATCTGAATAAGGGAGTCCACATTCACACTCAAAAGCACAATCCCTTGTAAGGCCTTGCAAAGTTGCAACCCACTCCCGATTAGTTTGACCGGCTGTACGTTTTGTACAAAAGAAAGTATACCTTTTTGCAACGACATTGACCGGGTCTTTGAAATAGGTATCTAAAGCAGACAAAATTTCCTCGTGGGACAGAGTTGCTACGTCGCGTCGGGGAAATAATTTCACTATCACACTGTACGTTTGCACCCCTACACACGCCAATAAATGAGGCTGCCGCTCGTTACCTTGAATTCTGTAGGCGGCGAGATGAAATCCAAACTGGCGTGACCACTCAGTCCATGTCTCTTGGGTTGGGTCAAACTTGCGAAACGGCGGTGCAACTGCATGTTGTGGCTGCGGTAGTGGTGAAGCGGCGGCTGCCGCATCGTGTTGCAGTGCACGTTGACCCTGGACGAGCTGTCCAACGGCATCAAATAACGCCTGCGTCTGCTGATTCTGCAAGCGATAAAATTCGGACAGTACATCTGGCGAAGCCATGACACAAGTAAAAGTAAGCAATTAGAAAGAGCAAGACACTTTCTGTTGACTCATCGCCAACTGTTGTGGCGTAACAAGACAGCTATGCCACACTGAAGTAGCCGAAAGGCACGCGTTAATCTAGAGAGAGGTCTGAAACAGGATACGTAATGAATTGTAGCAAGAAAAGTACGTAGCTGCTATTCTACTTAACTTTTAATCCTTGTTGTATACATCGTTCTTGATGAGACATATCTTGATGATACAAGTGAGACTCTATCTTAAAATGGTTAATGGCGCCTTGCTAGGTCGTAGCCATGAACTTAGCTGAAGGCTATTCTAACTATCTGCTCGGCTAATGAGCGATGCTTCGTCCGTGTAGTCGCTAGCAAAGTCGTCCGTACAACTGGGGCGAGTGCTCTTCCGTATCTCGAGACCTGCCTTGTGGTGGCGCTCGGTCTGCGATCACACAGTGGCGACACGCGGGTCCGACATGTACTAAATGGACCGCGGCCGATTTAAGCTACCACCTAGCAAGTGTGGTGTCTGGCGGTGACACCACAATTTCAATATTTCTTCTGTTACTCAAGGATTTCTACTAGGCCTCTTCTTTGTACCTACTTGATCCTCTGCTGCCTTCACTACTTCATCCCTCAGAGCTACCCATTCTTCTTCTACTGTATTTCTTTCCCCTATTCCTGTCAATTGTTCCCTTATGCTCTCCCTGAAACTCTGTACACCTCTGGTCCTTTCAGTTTATCCAGGTCCCATCTCCTTAAATTCCCACCTTTTTGCAGTTTCTTCAGTTTTAATCTACAGTTCATAACCAATAGGTTGTGGTTAGAGTCCACATTTGCCCTGGGAATGTCTTACAATTTATAACCTGATTCCTAAATCTCTGTCTTACCATTATATAATCTATCTGATACCTTCTAGTATCTCCAGGATTTTTCCATGTATACAACCTTCTTTTATGATTCTTGAAACAAGTGTTAGCTATGATTAAGTTATGCTCTGTGCAAAATTCTACGAGACGGCTTCCTCTTTCATCCCTTACCCCCAATCCACACTCACCTACTATGTTTCCTTCTCTCCCTTTTCCTACTATCGAATTCCAGTCACCCATGACTATTAAATTTTCGTCTCCCTTCACTACCTGCAAAATTTCTTTTATCGCATCATACATTTCATCAATTTCTTCATCATCTGCAGAGCTAGTTGGCATATAAACTTGTACTACTGTAGTTGGCATGGGCTTCGTGTCTATCTTGGCCACAATAATGCGTTCACTATGCTGTTGGTAGTAGCATACCCGCACTCCTATCTTTTATTCATTATTATACCTACTCCTGCATTATCCCTATTTGATTTTGTATTTATAACCCTGTATTCACCTGACCAAAAGTCTTGTTCCACCTGCCACCGTATTTCTCTAATTCCCACCATATCTCACTTCAACCTACCCATTTCCCTTTATAAATTTTCTAACCTACCTGCCCGATTAAGGGATCTGACATTCCACGCTCCGATCCGTAGAACGCCAGGTTTCTTTCTCCTGATAACTACGTCTTCTTGAGTAGTCCCCACCCGGTGATCGGAATGGGGGACCATTTTACCCTCGGAATATTTTACCCAAGAGGAAGCCATTATCATTTAACCATACAGTAAAGCTGCATACCCTCGGGAAAAATTATGGCTGTAGTTTCCCCTTGCTTTCAGCCATTCACAGTACCAGCACAGCAAGGTCGTTTTGTTTAGCGTTACAATGCCATATCAGTCAATCATCCAGACTGTTGCCCCTGCAACTACTGAAAAGGCTGCTGCCCCTCTTCAGGAACCACATGTTTGTCTGGCGTCTCAGCAGATGCCCCTTCGTTGCGGTTGCACCTATGGTACGGCCATCTGTATCGCTGAGGCACGCAAGCCTCCCCACCAACGGCAAGGTTCTTTGTTCATCGGGGGGGAGGGGGGGTTACCAGTGCTACAAGTCCATTTTTGTTGATTGTGAGATACAGAGTCCTCAAGTTAAAAGACCACTGAAAAATCTGCAGTTGAGATACCAGAAATACTCAAGTATATGTATTCAAGTATATAAATCAAGTATATATATATATATATATATATATATATATATATATATATATATATATATATATATATATATACATACATATATATTTCTGGTATATACAAATCTCAACTCAGATCTTTTAACTATAGGACTCTGTATCTCAGAATGAAGAAATATGGACTTGTACCACTATTGAAATAAGCCCTTCATATAGTTACCTGAATTCTTCTCAAAAACAGCTGAGGTGGAAAACTTCAAAATGTAAGGCTGTGGTACCCAACATGAAGAAAATTATCCATATATTAAGGTTATAACGCGTCTGTTTCTGGTGAGCATCTTTTTTTTCTCTTGTATCGGTGATGATTTATCTACTGCCGCTTATTTTCTGCTGCCTGGATTGAATTGTTTCTCTGCCGGAGAACTCTGAGGCGAGAGTGCCATCTGAGTATTTGTAGCTACGGCGTGGTCATCATGCTGATTTGAGGGGAAGCAAAGCGTTCTGCTTGGTAGCGATTCCATTTGAGCTACTTTGTAGTGAAAACGTATTTTCGTTGCGTGTGATTTGGTGTGCTTTTGAACGCGTCTGCATTAAATTACACTGAGAAGGTTGGAGAGTGGTAACTAAAGCCACCTTATGGTTTTGTATTCGTCCAGTGGTGCTGAGAATTGTAATAATATTTCCTACACACCGTCCGCAGAATACAGTGTAATGTGTTTCTTTATTTTAAGATCTGGCAATCTGTATTGATACGATGTGGTTGCTTAGGTAGTGTCATCAAATGAGTAACAGTGTGACACTCGAGGTTACGATCAATGATGGGCAGATTACATTTTGTTTACGTGTGTTACGCACGATTCTTGACTGAATGTAGGAAATCAGTATTCATTTTACCAAAGGGTTTCGTTTCTTATGTGCTTTTCATATCTGCACTATGGACCAGGCCTTTCTGTTGTTGTGCTGGGAGAAAACGTGAAACTTGCAACTGTAATCTGATTGCACTTTGTAAAATCTTTTTGTTTGTAGGATCCAGTAACAACTGGTAGATTAGGAGACGGTCGCAGATCTTGATTTCTGTTTCGTTCCTTTCATCAATTCAGCTAAATGATTTTCCAGTATGGTAGTACTGATTAACTGCGAGGATTTGTATGAACGCCGGCTGTAAGAATAATTAGGGAAACGATTTTATGCCTTTAGTTCACTTATTACATCGACAATAATGCTTACTCATGTCGTACGAATTGTAAGTTATCTTAGTAACTATTTCGGATTGCAGTACATAAGGTTGCTTCGCAAGTTTTAGAGCACAGGCTTTTACGTCGTCTTGTTCTGTCCCGTGACAGCCTTACGTTACTCACAAGCAGTAGTAGATCATTTCAGATGCATTGACAATTTCCGTAGCGTTGCGTATGCGTGTCTGTGATGTCATTTCCGAAGTTTTATTCATTTGTAAAATACACCTCTTTAACTAGGGCAATATCTAGTCCAAATTTAATATTCATTGGTATTATCAAAGTCACATCAAATAATTAATTTCTTATCAAGTAAATTTCGTTTCTATAGTATGATTTTCGGTAAGGAAAAATGACAGATGCGTGAAATTCTTTATGTGACGTATCGGAAGATGAAAGACATTCAGGCATTTACCTGAAAGACATGTTTCGAAGTATGCCTTTTCACTCAAAATTCTGAATTCTTATAATTTCTTTACTTGACTCTATCGGTCTACAAGGGTCATCAAAAATGCTAGACTGAACAGGTATCACATTGATGTAAGGTATACTCCATGAACACCCATGTCTCAAACAGTCAATTTTTTGTGTTACTGTTGAGTCGAAATTTTATTTGCTATTAGATTGCAATGACGGTAGTGTCAGTGCATTCGTATTGTCAATTGCTATTAGAAACGGAAACCAAAAATTAACTGTAGCGTATAACATCGAAAAAAGTTGATTTCCATGCATTATGAAACAGTCGTACATAGAAATATGAGTAATATATAAGCACAGCTGCTTTGCGTGTCCACAACGCGCATTTGTAAACACCTCTATGGCAACGTCTCTTCGTAGCTGAGTAGACGGCTATTGTTTTCGCCTACAGCCGTTTGCGCTTCTCAGTTGAAAGCTGTCAAAAGCGCTGACAGGTATCAGGGATTTTCTTAAGTTAATTTGAAGGCAGGAGTGTCTTTGTAGTGAAGAAGGAATGTATTACAACTCCATGCTTGATGTGGAAATTTTTCATGCATCTCCGTGTTTATGACGTCATATATCTAGGCTTATGTGTCTTACAATAATGTATTTGTGCAGGTATATTCAGCGGCATGTGTGAATACTGTCTGTGAAATACGTTGCGATTAGGTTAGAAGCAATTAAGAAGTAAATTTAAACGTTATGCATGATGCCCTGGTTTTTGACGCATCTCAAAGTTTTGACGTGTGATCTCCTGAACTATGATGGATAGATTGTTGCCTGACAGTATGGGATATGTGTACCTAATTTGGTTGTAACCGGCCTAGCGGTTCAGCAGGAGATATTGAACATACATACGCATACATATGTACATACACCCATTTTTGTAATATACATGGGTTATCGAAAGCAGTTAATATATATAAATTCCAATTAGAATTTTATTGAATGAGGCAGATATTCTTTGCAAAATTCAAGCTAAATGCCGGCATCAACTTTAAATATCATGGGGGCTATTGTTGCATGTGATTTTCTTGCAGATACAAAGTATATAATTTCTCACAATTATACTACAAGGAGTGAACTGTAAACGAGAGAACATTCAATTGGATGATCATGCTGTTTAAACATGCAAGGATACTGTGCATTTCAACTACATTGTTTCAAGTAATCGTTACGATACGCACCTCGCGTGGTTTGTGGGTTTCTCGTCTTGGAAGCCGGTTGAAAATTTTGGCGCTTTGGTATCGTAGGTAAAAGGATGACTGTGCCTTCCCAGGACGCCTGATATATTCACTAGAAATTGGCCTTGGGGCCGAAGCAGGTCGTGATAAACAAACACAAAATTGCATGTAGATCGTACAGTTCTTCCAAAGATTTGTAAACGGCCATATGTGTGTGTCACTGAAGCGTAGTGGAGCATTCACTATGATATTAACTGGCCTGCCATAATAACTAGCATCTTGCTTTTAGATGTCGCCTGGTAGTTTAAATACAATCCATCACTGGGCTGTTTTTATCAGGGTAGTGCTGTGTGAAGCATAGAGAGAACCATTTGGTGTGTTTCTGGATTAAGATCAGAAGTTGGGTTTATGTTGCACATTTCCACTCAGTAAAGTCTTACGGAATTATTTTCGGGAATAACACATCACTTAGGAAGCACTGACTGCACAAAGACGAGGGGTAAGCACAGTATGTGGTGTTCATCCACGGACGCCTTGTTGGAACCCCTTCAAGGAGCTAGGTTTTTTAGCTGGGTCCTCGCAATGCAGCCACTAGTTACTGAAATTCGTCGCTAATAATCCATCACAATTTGAGAAGAACTATGATGTCCGTATCCACAACAGCAGAGGGCAGAATGACCTTTACCCATTGTTAAAGAAGTTGAATATGCAGCAATAAGAATTATTGAGCATTTGTCCACTAAAATTAAATGACTCACAGGTAGCGAAGCAAGTTTAAATCTAATTTAAAATCATTTTCCCAGGAAATAATCCTTCTATTCCATTGACGAATGTCTACTTAAAAACCGGTGGTTAGTAAAAACAAATACAAAAAATAAAAAAGTGTACTTGCAATACTGGAATAATAATGTGTTCATCAATGTTAACACTAATCAAGTATACATAGCGTGTAAACTTACCCGTTCCACATCATTTTGATAAAAGCATCGTTCAGATGATCTATGGAGCATGTAACTAACTGACTAACGACCGGAAGACAGTGACAGATCGGTTGATTACGAGAGCATTGTACATGGGCAGTCCTCTAGTTTTAACTATAGACTTGAAAAACTTACGTAACGAAACTGTAGTTCGTTTGAAAGTATATATCTGCTGTTCAGACAGACGTTGCAATCCCAGCGCCTAAATTGGCGAACACTCCGTTAAAAGAGGAATGTGGAAAGATGTCCATCTCATAAGTAGGCTACGCCATTTTTCTATCTTTTTTAGCTGCTGTATGCTGTGCCTCAGCGATACACATGGCCGTACCGTAGGTGCAACCACAACGGAGGGGTATCTGTTGAGAGACCAGATAAACGTGTGGTTCCTGAAGAGGGGCAACAGCCTTTTCAGTAGATGCAGGGGCAACAGTCTGGATGATTGACTGATCGGGCCTTGCAACACTAAACAAAAGGGCCTTGCTGTGATGGTACTGCGAACGGCTGAAAGCAAGGGTAAACTACAGCCGCAATTTTTCCCGAGGGCATGCAGCTTTACTGTATGGTTAAATGATGATGGCGTCCTCTTGGGTAAAATATTCCGGAGGTAAAATAGTCCCCCATTCGGATCTCTGGGCGGGGACTACTCAAGAGGATGTCGTTATCAGGAGAAAGAAAACTGGCATTCTACGGATCGGAGAGTGGAATGTCAGATCCCTTAATCGGGCAGGTAGGTTAGAAAATTTAAAAAGGGAAATGGATAGGTTGAAGTTAGATATAGTGGGAATTAGTGAAGTTCGCTGGCAGGAGGAACAAGACTTTTGGTCAGGTGAATACAGGGTTATAAATACAAAATCAAATAGGGGTAATGCAGGCGTAGGTTTAATAATGAATAAAAAAATAGGAGTGCGGGTAATCTACTACAAACAGCATAGTGAACGCATTATTGTGGCCAAGATAGGCACGAAGCCCACACCTACTACAGTAGCACAAGTTTATATGCCAACTAGCTCTGCAGATGATGAAGAAATTGATGAAATGTATGATGAGATAAAAGAAATTATTCAGATAGTGAAGGGAGACGAAAATTTAATAGTCATGGGTGACCGGAATTCGATAGTAGGAAAAGGGAGAGAAGGAAACATAGCAGGTGAGTATGGATTGGGGGTAAGAAAAGGAAGAGGAAGCCGTCTGGTAGAATTTTGCACAGAGCATAACTTAATCATAGCTAACACTTGGTTCAAGAATCATAAAAGAAGGTTGTATACATGGAAAAATCCTGGAGATACTAGAAGGTATCAGACAGATTATATAATGGTAAGACAGAGATTTAGGAACCAGGTTTTAAATTGTAAGACATTTCCAGGGCAAATGTGGACTCTGACCACAACCTATTGGTTATGAACTGTAGATTAAAACTGAAGAAACTGCAAAAAGGTGGGAATCTAAGGAGATGGGACCTGGATAAACTGAAAGGACCAGAGGTTGTACAGAGTATCAGGGAGAGCATAAGGGAACAATTGACAGGAATGGAGGAAAGAAATACAGTAGAAGAAGAATGGGTAGCTCTGAGGGATGAAGTAGTGAAGGCAGCAGAGGATCAAGTAGATACAAAGACGAGGGCTAGTAGAAATCCTTGGGTAACAGAAGAAATATTGAAATTGATTGATGAAAGAAGAAAATATAAAATGCAGTAAATAAAGTAGGCAAAAAGGGATACAAACATCTCACAAATAACATCGACAGGAAGTGCAAAATGGCTAAGCAGGGATGGCTAGCGGACAAATGTAAGGATGTAGGGCTTATCGCACTAGGGGCAAGATAGATACTGCCTACAGGAAAATTAAAGAGACCTTTGGAGAAAAGAGAACCACTAGTATGAATATCAAGAGCTCAGATGGAAACCCAGTTCTAAGCAAAGAAGGGAAAGCAGAAAGGTGTAAGGAGTATATAGAGGGCCTTTACAAGGGCGATGTACTTGGGGACAATATTATGTAAATGGAAGAGGATGTAGATGAAGATGAAATAGGAGGTGCGATACTGCGTGAAGAGTTTGCAGAGCACTGAAAGACCTGAGTCAAAATAAGGCCCGGGAGTAGACAACATTCCATTAGAACTACTGACAGCCTTGGGAGAGCCAGTCCTGACAAAACTCTACCACTGGGGAGCAAGATCTATGGGACCGGTGAAATACCCTCAGTCTTCAAGAAGGGTCGTCGAGCAGATACGCAAAACTATAGACCTATAACTCTGACGTCGATCTGTTGTAGAATTTTAGAACATGTTTTTTACTCGAGTATCATGTCGTTTTTGGAAACCCAGAATCTACTGTGTAGGAATCAACATGGATTCCGGAAACAGCGATCGTGTGAGACCCAACACGCTTTATTTGTTCAAGAGACCCAGAAATATTAGATACAGGCTCCCAGGTAGATGCTATTTTTCTCGACATCCGGAAGGCGTTTGATACAGTTCCGCACTGTCGCCTGATAAACAAAGTAAGAGCCTACGGAATATCAGACCAGCTGTGTGGCTGGATTGAAGAGTTTTTAGCAAACAGAACACAGCATGTTGTTATTAATGGAGAGACGTCTACAGACGTTAAAGTAACCTCTGCGTGCCACAGGGGAGTGTGTATGGGACCATTGCTTTTCACAATATATATAAATGACCTAGTAGATAGTGTCGGAAGTTCCACGCGACTCTTCGCGGATGATGCTGTAGTATACAGAGAAGTTGCAGCATTAGAAAATTGTAGCGAAATGCAGGAAGATCTGCAGCGGATAGGCACTTGGTGCAGGGAGTGGCAACTGTCCCTTAACATAGACAAATGTAATGTATTGCGAATACATAGGTAGAAGGATCCTTTATTGTATGATTATATGATAGCGGAAAAAACACTGGTAGCTGTTACTTCTGTAAAATATCTGGGAGTATGCGTGCGGAACGATTTGAAGTGGAATGATCATATAAAATTAATTGTTGGTAAGGCGGGTACCAGGTTGAGATTCATTGGGAGAGTGCTTAGAAAATGTAGTCCATCAACAAAGGAGGTGGCTTACAAAACACTCGTTCGACCTATACTTGAGTATTGCTCATCAGTGTGGGATCCGTACCAGATCGGTTTGACGAAGGAGATAGAGAAGATCCAAAGAACAGCGGTGCGTTTCGTCACAGGTTTTTTGGTAACCGTGATAGCGTTACGGAGATGGTAAATAAACTCAAGTGGCAGACTCTGCAAGAGAGGCGCTCTGCATCGCGGTGTAGATTGCTCGCCAGGTTTCGAGAGGGTGCGTTTCTGGATGAGGTATCGAATATATTGCTTCCCCCTACTTATACCTCCCGAGGAGATCACGAATGTAAAATTAGAGAGATTAGAGCGCGCACGGAGGCTTTCTGACAGTCGTTCTTCCCGCGAACCATACGCGACTGGAACAGGAAAGGGAGGTAATGACAGTGGCACGTAAAGTGCCCTCCGCCACACACCGTTGGGTGGCTTGCGGAGTATAAATGTAGATGTAGACTTAAAGAAGAATATAAAAATCCCAATCTCAAAGAAGGTAGGTATTGACAGATGCGAAAATTACCGAACTACCAGTTTAATATGTCACTGCTGCAAAATACTAATGCGAATTCTTTACAGACGAATGGAAAAACTGGTAGAAGCCGACCTTGGGGAAGATCGGTTTGGATTCCGTAGAAATATTGGTACATGTGAGGTAATACTGACCTTACGACTTATCATAGAAGAAAGATTAAGGATTGGCACACCTACATTTCTAGCATTTGTAGACTTAGAGAAAGCTTTTCACAATGTTGACTGGAATACTCTGTTACAAAGTCTGACGGTGGCAGGGGCAAAATATAGGGAGCGAAAGGCTATTTACAATTTTTACAGAAACCAGATGCCAGTTATAAGAGTCGAGGGACATGAAAGGAAAGCAGTGGTTGGGAAGGGAGTGAGACACGGTTGTAGCCTCTCCCCGATGTTCTTCAATCTGTATATTGAGCAAGCAGTAAAGGAAACAAAAGAAAAATTCGGAGTAGGTATTAAAATCCAGGAAGAAGAAATAAAAACTTTGAGGTTCGCCGATGGCCTTTTAATTCTGCCAGAGACAGCAAAGGACTTGGAAGAGCAGTTGAACGGAATCGACAGTGTCTTGAAAGGAGGATAGAAGATGAACATCAACAAAAGCAAAACGAGGATAATGGAATGTAGTCGAATTAAGTCGAGTGATGCTGAGGGAATTAGATTAGGAAATGAGACACGTAAAGTAGTAATGGAGTTTTGCTTTTTGGGGAGCAAAACAAGTCATGATGGTCGGAGTAGAGAGGATATAAAATGTAGACTGGCAATGGCAAAGAAAGCGTTTCTGAAGAAGAGAAATTTGTTAACATCGAATGTAGATTTAAGTGTCAGGAAGTCGTTTGTGAAAGCATTTGTATGGAGTGTAGCCATGTATGGAAGTGAAACATGGACGATAAATAGTTTGGACAAGAAGAGAATAGAAGCTTTTGAAATGTTGTGCTACAGAAGAATGCTGAAGATTAGATGGGTAGATCACATAACTAATGAGGAGGTATTGAATAGAATTGTGGAGAAGAGGAGTTTATGGCACAACTTGACAAGAAGAAGGGACCGGTTGGTAGGACATGTTCTTAGGCATCAAGGGATCACAAATTTAACACTGGGGGGCAGCGTGGAGGGTATAAATCGTAGAGGGAGACCAAGAGATGAATACACTAAGCAGATTCAGAAGGAAGTAGGTTGCAGTAAATACTGGGAGATGAATAAGCTCGCACAGGATAGAGTAGCATGGAGAGCTGCATCAAACCAGTCTCAGGACCGAAGACTACAGCAAGAACAACAACAACAACCACTACTGAAATAAGCCCTTCATATCTTGTGCAAGAAACAAAGGAAAACATCAAAATGTCCTGTAACAAATGTAAAGCTGTGTTACCCAGCATGAAGAAAATGATCAAGATGCTGCCCCACGAGAAAGGAGTGTCCTTGAAAATGGCCTGTAAGGCAAAAAGTGGCTAATCGTGTATGATATAATACATTGAATTCATGTCAGAAACAGTCGAGCTGGAAAATTTCAATAATTCCTTTAAGAATGTTTGTGGAAGAGAGCAAGTTAGAAAGACGTATTTCAATTTGAAAACCGTGTTTTCTACATAGGAGTGGACCTATAAGGTGCCTATTTTGTTTCACCTACGTTGCAGGAGATCCACTGAGAAGTCCTTACACATCCTCCATGCAGCTCTGGTCTCTCCCCATGCGATTTCCATATATTTGGAGCCCTGAAGAAGAATTCGTGGCCGTCGATTTGCTTCAGACGAAAAGGTGCACGCCAGGACACAATACTGGTTCAGTGGGCAACAGCACACGTTTTTTCTATGGAAGCAATGACCTTCTTGTCCCACAGTGGGATATTTGTATTAACATTTGCCGGCTACTTTTGAAAGATTAATGAATTTATTTATTTTATTCCATGTGTCTTACTTTCATTTGAGTGCCCCTTATACTTGGACGAACAGTGTGATGAACTTCATGTAATCCATACGATATTTCAGTGCCTGTGTTGTTCAGAAATGCGATGCAACTGCAATGCTCGCATATCCGAAGGAACATTGCACCGTACTTCTGAAAACACAAGCACTGCAATGTCGTATTTTTCCTCCGACCCGGTCAGACGACTTTCAGTCAAAATGTCTCCCCCTGCACGGGAATATACACTCCTGGAAATGGAAAAAAGAACACATTGACACCGGTGTGTCGGACCCACCATACTTGCTCCGGACACTGCGAGAGGGCTGTACAAGCAATGATCACACGCACGGCACAGCGGACACACCAGGAACCGCGGTGTTGGCCGTCGAATGGCGCTAGCTGCGCAGCATTTGTGCACCGCCGCCATCAGTGTCAGCCAGTTTGCCGTGGCATACGGAGCTCCATCGCAGTCTTTAACACTGGTAGCATGCCGCGACAGCGTGGACGTGAACCGTATGTGCAGTTGACGGACTTTGAGCGAGGGCGTATAGTGGGCATGCGGGAGGCCGGGTGGACGTACCGCCGAGTTGCTCAACACGTGGGGCGTGAGGTCTCCACAGTACATCGCTGTTGTCGCCAGTGGTCGGCGGAAGGTGCACGTGCCCGTCGACCTGGGACCGGACCGCAGCGACGCACGGATGCACGCCAAGACCGTAGGATCCTACGCAGTGCCGTAGGGGACCGCACCGCCACTTCCCAGCAAATTAGGGACACTGTTGCTCCTGGGGTATCGGCGAGGACCATTCGCAACCGTCTCCATGAAGCTGGGCTACGGTCCCGCACACCGTTAGGCCGTCTTCCGCTCACGCCCCAACATCGTGCAGCCCGCTTCCAGTGGTGTCGCGACAGGCGTGAATGGAGGGATGAATGGAGACGTGTCGTCTTCAGCGATGAGAGTCGCTTCTGCCTTGGTGCCAATGATGGTCGTATGCGTGTTTGGCGCCGTGCAGGTGAGCGCCACAATCAGGACTGCATACGACCGAGGCACACAGGGCCAACACCCGGCATCATGGTGTGGGGAGCGATCTCCTACACTGGCTGTACGCCACTGGTGATCGTCGAGGGGACACTAAATAGTGCACGGTACATCGAAACCGCCATCGAACCCATCGTTCTACCATTCCTAGACTGACAAGGGAAATTGCTGTTCCAACAGGACAATGCACGTCCGCATGTATCCCGTGCCACCCAACGTGCTCTAGAAGGTGTAAGTCAACTACCCTGGCCAGCAAGATCTCCGGATCTGTCCCCCATTGAGCATGTTTGGGACTGGATGAAGCGTCGTCTCACGCGGTCTGCACGTCCAGCACGAACGCTGGTCCAACTGAGGCGCCAGGTGGAAATGGCATGGCAAGCCGTTCCACAGGACTACATCCAGCATCTCTACGATCGTCTCCATGGGAGAATAGCAGCCTGCATTGCTGCGAAAGGTGGATATACACTGTACTAGTGCCGACATTGTGCATGCTCTGTTGCCTGTGTCTATGTGCCTGTGGTTCTGTCAGTGTGATCATGTGATGTATCTGACCCCAGGAATGTGTCGATAAAGTTTCCCCTTCCTGGGACAATGAATTCACGGTGTTCTTATTTCAATTTCCAGGAGTGTATATACTGGATGTACCCATACACGTTGCAGCCACGTGGTTGACAACATATGGAAGTTTGCGTCGGATAGCCTAACGGTGTCTGAGAACTATAGATCTATTTGTGACGGCTCCGTTCCTCCGCAGGAGAGGAAGAACTGGTACGTGCTGTTCCAGTATGAGGCGCCAGACTACCAGAGGCTCGGATGCTTCGCCCTCACGCAGACGCCCGGCGAGAATCCGTACGAAATCAACATCAACGGCAGTTTCAGCAGGCAACCTGAGTAAGTGCACGATGGACACCACGCCACGCAGGGGGCACGGCCAAAACGCGACACCTACTTCATCGTTTCTGTAAAATGTGGGACTCTTCTAGCAATACGAAAGAGGTTTTTTCATTTAAGAACTTTCAGCATTGCAGCGCGTCAGCAATCGTAAGTATCGAAATAATTATGAAAAATCTAGACTACCACAAATCATTTCGCAATATCGAAAAGAGTGTCTTGGCAAATGGTAGTACACAGAGGGCCACCTGATTTTGTTCCATAATTGTGTCTAGAATACCACATCGATATTGAGGCAAGTAAATTTACTTTAAATGGCTTTAAATATTTTTTACAGCATCTGCAAACTGTTGAAAAATTTGTGCCATGACATTTTTTTTTCCTAATATCTTTGGCAGTCACCTTATCTACCCATATAATCTTCAGCATTCTTCTGTAGCAGCATATTTGAAAAACTATTCTCTTTTCATCTGGACTATTTATCGTCGATGTTTCATTTACGTTCACGGCACTACACTGCAGATGAATACTTCCAGAAAAGATTTCCTAAGATTTAAATTCTATACTAATAAATTTATCTTTTTCACTAACGATTGTATAGTTACTGAGAGCCTACATTTCATTTCAATAGTTGTTTTGCTACCGGCTGGCCGGTGTGGCCGAGCTGTTCTAGGCGCTTCAGTCTGGAACCGCGTGACCGCCACGGTCGCAGGTTCGAATCCTGACTCGGGCATGTGTGATGTCCTTCGTTTAGTTGGGTTTAAGTGGTTATAAGTTCTAGGGGACTAATGACCTCAGATGTTAAGTTCCATTGATAATTGCGGTTTGTTTCCTTCAAGACATTTTTAACTATCATCAACTCATCACGTCCGATCTCAAAACTAATTAACACTCATAATTGTAACAGTGTCTATTTAGAGCAAGCCTGATTTGCGCTACTACCGCCAGTCTTCTACCACTGGCGCGAAATTTGAACAGCCCCATCCTTCAGATACAGAAACACGTCTACCATCTTTCGTTTAAGTCGCAAAATCCGTTCTTGGTATTGCGATTTTTTTTTTCATCAGCGTAGCTTATGACACTGTTTACAATGCAAACAAACCACTGTTAATGAATGATCGCATTATCCCCTACTTGGAATTAAGGAACTCGTAGACAATAACTAGGTCTAACTATCCAGAGCGACCACATAAAGCAAATAATAGGAAAAGCAGATGGAAGGCAGATTCATAGAAAGAACCTTAAGAAAATGTAACTCGCCCACGAAGAAAGTACCTTGTAAGGCGCTTGCTTAAGCGATTCTAGAGTATCGTTCATCAGTATGTAATCCTTCCCAGGTACAGTTGACAAAAGATCCAACGAAGTGCGGCTCCTTTCGTCGCAGGATTGTTAAGTCAGTGCGAGACCGTTACCGAGTTGCTTAACGAACTCCACTGTCACTCGATACAACAGAGGCGTTGCTCTTTATGGAAATTTTTACTACTGAAATTCCGAAAAAAGCGCTTTCAAGGAATCGTCGTACGATACATTACTTTCTCCCCTCGCGTAATGACCACGAAGAGAAAATTCGAGAAATTAGGGCCAATACAGAGACTTAGCGGCAATCACTCTTCTTCGCGATTAGATCAGGATTGGAGGGATCAGGTGGTAGTACGAGAAGTATTCTCCGCCACACACAATTTGGTGGATTGCAGAGTATGATGTAGGTGTAGACAACTAAATGCTAGATGGAGTGGTCACGCTGGTTAGGACGAAAAATAACTGAAGAGAAAAATTTCACTCGAATGAGCAGGAACTGAGATTCAAATGATAACCTTCCAGCATTTGAAATAGCGTAAAATGCAGCAGAAAAAGTGAGGAAACTTAACGTAAGATGACAAAGGGTGAAGCTCCTGTACGTCCGCAGCTCGTGGTCGTGCGGTAGCGTTCTCGCTTCCCACGCCCGGGTTCCCGGGTTCGATTCCCGGCGGGGTCAGGGATTTTCTCTGCCTCGTGATGACTGGGTGTTGTGTGATGTCCTTAGGTTAGTTAGGTTTAAGTAGTTCTAAGTTCTAGGGGACTGATGACCGTAGATGTTAAGTCCCATAGTGCTCAGAGCCATTTGAACCATTTTTTTGAAGATCCTGTAAGTCTGGATGTGAGTAGGCTAAGAACAGCTTCAACAAAGACTTTCACGCGTGACAGACTCGCTTATCGATAATTAAGAACATTTTCAGTCTGTATATTTGGAGCGCACAACTGTGTTTTGAGTAAATGAACCAGTCTTTTATTGCGACTGGTAGCGGGAACTTTTTTTACACCCTATAAAGGCACAGTCACGGAGTTCGACAACATCCACTGTGGATAAAATTCGCTGTCCGAACAATGCTGTAGAGATCAAAGCACTATTCTCATTAATAATTTTAAATGTTTTTCAAATACGTATTGCTTCATTGAAATAGAAAAAATAATGCCTTATTTACCTTTTTTTCAGTTTCCCTGTGTCAGGTAATGCAGTATTCAAAGGAAACCGAATGATAAAGGTATATGATGGTAAATGTAAGTATGTGTTAAAATATTATTCATATTACATTAAAGATTACGCGGAAAATTTTGTTTCTCTTGCGCTTAAGTTAGACGTAAAGAACATCAAAACATATATTATTATTTACGCTGGGAAATGTCAGTTATTACACATATACAAATAGTCTACATCTTCTCGAATACCAGCAACAAAGCTTCCTCGAACTTTATGAAGTTTTACAAAGTCTAAACTTTTACAGTACACCAGAATTTTCACGTTTCGTTCTACAAAAATACCCTGCAATGTAAATCGGTACATGGTGTTACTAAATATATACAATGGTAGTTCAGTGCCTCCATTCTATCAGTGTCACTCTTACTGCATTCCTCCAGTGGAGCTCTATCGTGAAATATTTCAAGTATAGTTTCTCCAAAGTCTCATACATGCCAAACGTGGATATCGTAATACTAGATCACACATAATAAAGTGAAGGATAATATGTTTCACCAGGTTCCTCGCGTATTCATATAGTCTAAAAGCCACAATATTACTCAAGTTACAATATTACTCATTCACAACCACATAGGAAACAACTGGTCACCAGCGGTACAAAGACTGACATTAGAAACAGAAACGATACAAGCAGAATACATTGCAAAGGAGAACATACTTGGTCTAGAGAACAAATCTATGCCTAACTTATTTTCCGGGTTATTCTGAAAAACAACGAAAATTCTAAATTTCTCCAAGATATCTTACACGTCAGTATCAATATAACTGACGCAAAAATTAATTCCAATTTAAATAAAAAGTAAAATAATACTATGAGCTATTGCTAAGTATGTGTTACAATTAGACTTCAAGTATATCACAAAACATATATGCTTTTCGCCGTTTTCATTTCAGGGGACAAGGAGTTTACTGGGGACTACAATGTGGTGTACGGAGACAAGGATATATTCATTGATCACTTCTGCTATTTGGGAAATGGTGAGCCTACATGTTATATGCATTCCGATATCTCAAAAACTCTGCCTTTCCATTTGCGCTATATTTAGGGCAAGTGTAAATATCAAATAGAGATTGATTTTTATCTGTATACAGTCCACTTGTTTTGTAAATGCAGATTGCTCTACATTGTCTGCCTGACGTAAATTTTTATAGGAAATACATCAAATTACAAACAATGAACTTAATTAATGGAACTTCCATCAAGAGCTTTGCTTAAAGTTATGTATTTAGCGGAGTGAATTTTAGATTCTTCGTAGTGTGAGGATGACGAGTGCACATGTAGCAATGTTGCAAAGGCATACTGTAATTACTTTATATCCACGAAATTCGTCTAATTTGAAGAACAGCTACAATGGTGATTTTCGTATGTCCATTCTTTTCATAGAAGGATTGAGGGACTTCGGCCGTCCACTTACGTAATAAAATGGATTACTACTACCATCCTCTCGATGTTATTTCTTATATGGCTTCAGGCATTAGCTGACGCTGAGGGGGTTAACTCTAACCGTATACACGATTCATCAGCGGCCAGCATGTATGAAATGGTTTCGCATACTACTTGTAACAGTAGACATACGAGATAAATCTGACTCACAACCAGAAAGTGGAGCACTGAAAGAAGAAGAGAAGAAAATCTTCACCGAACACTAGATAAAAGTTCCGTGGTCCTCAGTAGCCCAAAACGAAGAAGAAGAAGATGACGGAGAAAGGGTACGTCGTAGCAATAAAATGTCGTTTTTACTAACACTTCGTTAAGTAATTTTGTTGCCACGTTTTCTTCTAATGCGAAAAGTGGTATCTAGAAAATGTATGGTCGAGTTCAGAAGGAATCAAATCTAGTGAAGAAGTTGACTGACCTGGGGAAACGCAAAAAGTATGCAGAAGAGCAAGAGAGCAAAAGATTAGCCATCTTCCTACACATGCAAAGATTTCAAAGTAACATATTCAATTTCTGTTAATAACTATATATCTATCAACATCTATTGCAAATAAATGTTAATTCTTTTAGAAGAGTGTATCTCTCATCGTTTCATATATAAAGGTTAGTTCCCATTTCATTCACGGACGTAAGCATGTTCCTCATGGCTGGTGGTATGACTCTTTACGGGCTATGTATTATTTCCCCATCCTTATCAGCGTGATCACAACGTGTGAAGTTGAAAAATGTTTTAAGCTTCTGCCAGGAAAGACAGTAGATGAAGTTTCCTAAGCGGGACCTTGAAGCTTTCCGGACGTCGTCCTTCGAGTGACTGTCAGGCTGTCTGTAGTAGTCTCCAGCTCACATTTCTGGATTACGTCCATTTATTAGTAGGGGTTGGGCGGGAGCGGAGGCAGAGCTGAATAATGGCACACGGTTTTTTCCCACAGAGCGTTAGCGCAACTAATTACCTGGTAGGCGCTGCCATTGTCTGTCGGCGCACGCACGGCGATCACGCTGCGTGCGAGCGAGGTCGGCGACTGCAGGAAGCCGCTGGTTGTGACCGGTCTAGCGTGAACTTAGAGCCGACCGACGTCTCGAACCAAGTCTAGAGTGACCGACAAAGCAAGTCTTCCTTGGCACCTCTGAATCAGAAACCTCTCACTGTAGACGTACTCTTTAACGTCAGAAGCTACACACGAGAACCGCCAAGAATCAGAGAAAACTGACAGTCCTAAGGACTTACGTAAAACATCCGCTTCAGGCGTGTTCTTTCTTTTGATCTGTCATATGGCGATTGAGTCATAGAAGTTGAATTGTTCCCTAGAAATATTCCTCGCTCTTTGACGATGTACACAGATATTTTCAAAAAATATTCCGTCTAAAATCATTCGAGAATATAAAGCAATTTCTCAGGTGTCACTTGTGGCATCTCTACGCGAATTACACTCCATATTCCAATAGCTAGTAACTACTTACGACAGCTGGATGGAGCTCGAGCATATCCCTGTTACCTGCTGACCGACAACAAGCTTCAGGCCCCTCTCCAAAGTCCAACAAGGCTCTTAGGCCCAGGCGAGCCGTCACTGAAGTGCAGGACGTATCCTGTGCCCTGTTTGCCTTCTCCCCTTCAGAAGAAAGGAAAGAGGGCTAATTAAGGATGTACATATCGTCGACGCTCACCAGGCACGAAGCAACAGCTTAGAATGGGCAAACACCAGTAAGGAAAAGAGATGCCCCATGAAAACGAACTGTCCTGACATTTGTGCTAAATAATTTGGGGCAACCTCAGTCAGGATGTAAAGAAGAGGATCTCATGCACCTCCTGCTCCTGTTAAATTTGCCTCTTCTCTGTAAACCATTACACCATACACCTCACACGGTTTCCAATACAGACATACATCACAAAGCTGCATGATGGAAGAGACACACCGAGTCTCATCTTCAACATTTTCGTCTGTTCGTAGGAGCAATGCAATGTTAGAAAATACAATGATCAATGTACAAATCCAGGACTTCGTACAGAACATTATAACAACAACAAAATTTTTTTACAGAAAATACGTTCTGACAGAAACACTACACAACAATGTCTGTTGTAATTGGCAAAGCAGAGGTTGGGCGATACACCAGAAAGAAACTACTTGTCATAATGAAATTTCGTCACAGAACGCCAGACCAGACTATCCAGGACAGTCCTTTCACTATTCCACAACATCATATTCCACAAATGGGAAATTTGTAATTACATGGAAAGCTCCAGAATGAGAATTTTACTCTGCAGCGGAGTGTACGCTGATATGAAACGTTCTGGCGGATTAAGATTGTGCGCCAGACCGAGATCTGAACTCGGAACCTTTGCATTTCGCGAGCAAGTGCTCTACCAACTGAGCTACCCTAGCCCCCGACTCACGACCCGTCTTCACAGCTTTACTTCCATCAGTATATCGTGTCCTACCTTGCAAATTTCACAGAAGCTCTTCTTCACTCTGGAAGCACCTCCAGGTTGTGGCAAAACCATGTCTCCGCAATATCCTTTCATCCAGGAATGCTACTTCAGATAGTTTCGCAGGAGAGCTTCTGTGAAGGACGGGTCGTGAGTCGTGCTTGGGTAGCTTAGTTGGTAGAGCACTTGCCCGCGAAAGGCAAAGGTTCCGAGTTCAGATCTCGGGCCAGCACGCAGTTTTAATCTACTAGGAAGTTTCATATCAACGCACACTCCGCTGCAGAGCGAAAATCCCATTCTGAAAACATCCCTCAAACTGTGACAGAGCCATGTCTCCGCAATATCCTTTCTTCCGGGAGTGCAAGTTCTTCAAGTTTCGCAGGAGAGCTTCTGTGAATTTGGAAGGTAGGAGACGAGGTACTGGCGGAAGTAAAGCTGTGACGACGGGTCCTGAGTCGTGCTTGGGTAGCTCAGTTGGTAGAGCACTTGCCCACGAAAGGCAAAGGTTCGAGTTCCGGCCCGACACACAGTTTTAATCTGCCAGGAAGTTTAAATTCAACGCACACTCCGCTGCAGAGTGAAAATCCCATTCTGAAAACATCCCCCAAACTGTGACAGATCCATGTCTCTGCAATATCCTTTCTTCCGGGAGTGCAAGTTCTGCAAGTTTCGCAGGAGAGCTTCTGTGAAGTTTGGAAGGTAGGAGACGAGGTACTGGCGGAAATAAAGCTCTGAAGACGGGTCCTGAGTCGTGCTTGGGTAGCTCAGTTGGTAGAGCACTTGCCGCGACAGGCAAAGGTCCCGAGTTCGAGTCTCGGTTCGGCACACAGTTTTAATCTGCCATGAAGTTTCAGATGGAAAGTTACTGACACTATTACTGCTAAATTTACGCACCAAATACCCACTTGACAATATGGAACATTTGTTCATTTTAGAAATGACGATTTTCTGGCGCGAAATATCGGAATTCTGACAATTCCCTTATCTGCAGAGACTAAATCAGGCACCTTCCGTAAAAGTGAAAAATTGGGGACTCATATGTTCCAATACCAGTTCATTGAAAGACCACTGGCCAACTTAATCACGTGAAGGTGTAATTCGGAAGCTTTACGATTTGCACACAATTAAGCTTTTGAGTATAAAGTTGCAGAACGTGTTTGCTAATAGTCTGACTAGACCATTTTCACAACTAAGCAGCGTTCCTAGGTTGTTGCACTATTCTGTAGTAGAGCAACGTTTTCTGGCGTTCTGTATAGTTTCCAATAACTCTCTAGTGATCTCTTAGCTGTGTAGATAACGCTCTGACAGAAAATGTGAAACTGCGTTTCGGATCAACTGTTTTATATTCACTACTTTGTTGCGAATGTAGTATATATACAAGCAAAGTACATGTACTTAGTTTTATAGAAATGTGAGATGGATAGCTCCCATTACGTATAAATAACTTTTCTTTTGCAGAAATGGCCCAGATCTTCACAACTGACAAGAAACCCAGCGCTGAGGTGCTCCAACGAATCTGGAAGGTTGTTGACGAACATCCTGAAGTGGAAAAATCCAAATTCAAGGAAGCAATCTGCTAATACTTTACTTGTTGACAAATGGAAGTTTGAGGAAGCTGTTTCTAAGATTTCTAATCTGTGTTTCCTTCCAATGAGCTTCCTTCTATTGAGTGATAACTGAACACGTACAGGACCCAACTAAACCCAATCTTTACACATACGTTACACAGATTATTTTATAGATTATTAATAATATTGAAAGTTTCATTATTTGACACCAGTAAATAAAAGAAATGAATAAATACTGAATACATCGCTTATGCAAGGAATAGGAAATACGCTGTTTCGAAATGACTGTCACAACCCACAAACTGGAAAACTATATTGATAATAATCAAAACTCTGTTTACTTTCTCGTAATATCGGCACATATCAGGAACCTTACGGCAACAGATTGATGACAGGTACATTTTTGTTAGAGAACGGGATATAATGTGAAATAAGGTCAACTATGGCGACGTCCAGAATACGCCTGCAACAGCATATGTCACTACGATCTTTTAGGCGAACTCCAGATCTCCTCAAATTCAGTTAACTGACTCTACCTTATTTCATTTTTATTGTGTGACCCACTCCACGTATTCAACGTACATATCTTTCCCATACCACTGCAGAAACACCACAAGATTTCGTTCAGTCTCTGCTTCTGCATACTGTCTTCGAACATCTGGTATTCTTAAGTCATGTCTACTGGCATGTAGACAGTTAAAAAAAGCGGAATTGAAGGAGAATATCAATCAGTATATGGAAACCAGGAAGAGTGGAGACTGGTGGAGTTCTCAAACTCATTTTATCTATTTGTCACGAAGTACACCTAAAAGAAAAGAAGGTAGACAAGAATAGACCAGCATACATGAGTAGGCCTATATGTCAATTACATTATGTGATCGTTAGAGAATGATTTAGCTGCTGAGTATTTGAATGGGAAGTATACTTAGGAATCAATACGAATTAAGATCATGACATAGTTCTACACCATAGGCAATTAAGGGAACAGAAAATGTTAGTGGGATATTTGCAAAATGTAACTGAATAAGGTAAAGTAGAAACCCTTTATACATTGTCCATCAAGCTGTCGAAGGAGGCCCAAAGGGATAAATGCGAAACGTCCTAGACGATCAGTGTGGAAACCAGTGCTTCAGACAGCAGAACACCCAAATATACGGTACAATAAAACATCACTTGAAAAAAATACACAAACAAAATGTTTCAATGGTACAGACGACGAGTTTGCTGGTCAGGCTGTCTTAGAATGATGAATAAAGTGGATCACAATGAATGAATCCAGCAAAAGTACTTCAACCGTAATCACTTGATAACTGAAACTGTCATATCTAGGCAGAAACAATAATACAGCTGAAAATAATCAAGTGAAATCTGCGTTAGCCGTAGTTAATAAAATGAATGTACAAGTAATTCCCAGAAAGGAATTTTTGGATTGTTTTTACCTTGACTAGGAGTGTTCCTACATAAAATGAAGCTTATAGAAATCATTTCGTATACTTTTATGAAAACGTAGAAGTACCGTTAAAAGTAAATGACTGGGAAGTAAAGCGACGAAGGTTAAGATAAGAAAATGTTGGATTCACTACTTGATAACCGCTGGTTAAAAAATGTGATTTCATAATTTATCCACTGTATTTAACTCTTGTTGCAAAATACAGGCGCTGAGAAGTATATAGAACCAGAGAAATTAGTCTTCACACTGTTTTGGTATTTTCATATTTCTCTGCTCTGGAAGAAAACATAAATTGTAATTTAATGGCTCTGAGCACTATGGGACTCAACTGCTGAGGTTATTAGTCCCCTAGAACTTAGAACTAGTTAAACCTAACTAACCTAAGGACATCACAAACATCCATGCCCGAGGCAGGATTCGAACCTGCGACCGTAGCGGTCTTGCGGTTTCAGACTGCAGCGCCTTTAACCGCACGGCCACTTCGGCCGGCAAATTGTAATTTAACAAATCATAATACATTCTTATCTGTTACCGTATTGAAAACTCAAGCAAATGGATAACCTTGTCGACAAATTTAATGAAAGCTGTTAGATGCATTTTCTCCGTGAGTTAACGTTCTGGCTATCTTGGTATCAGAGAAACACTTTTTTACTATTTTTACGTAAAATGTATAAATTTTCCATTGGAATAAAAATTCTCTTGAAGTCAGATTTCCAGCAGTATTCATTTTGCAAGTTAAAAAATCGGTTTAATTTTTGCGTTTTGCAAGTTTGCTAACAGTTTACTATCTTCCGTTTATATACACTCACTAACTGTAGCTTTTTTCTAGATATTCTAAACCAAGAGAATTTCTTCTGCACCGGTGCAACATGTGATGCTTACAATGGTTTATGCGACGATCTGTGACCTTTGGCACTGATTTTTTTAAGAAGGAGAAAGTTTCTCAAAATTCAAGTAAACGTCTAAACACGTACACACAAGCAAACTGCAACGCCAGCTTTTCACTTTCCACTCCGCCCTCATCACTTAACGTAATTTAATGTACGTAATTGTAGCCATAGGGCCTGAAGGGGTTAAAAATTATTCATACTGTATCTCCTTTCTACTAGGAGAGATTTTTGTGCCTGGAAGATAGTGTACCTAGCAACCCGTCGCGTTTCCTGTCGGTGTTTCAATCCAGTGACTGATTTTAAAATCTCATGAAAGAATACCCACTAGAGAGCGCCATAGCTCTAAAGAGGCATTTTGTTCAGTGCTTGTAAATATTGCGACTTCTACATATTTATGTTCTGCGTAATAAATTAAAATTTCTTGGAGGATGGTGTTAGTTCTTCAGTTACAAAGTTCTGTGGTGAGTAAAATACTGTACATTTTAAAATTTAGTATCATAATGTGTGAACGATTCAGCCACACTTCATCGGTCGTGCACCATTCTACACTTGTAAGGAGAAGAAGGTGTTCTGTAACGAAGCACATGGTATTTACAAATTAATTGATTCTTTTTACAATAGTGTAACAATTTTCTCTGTGGTGAAAATGGAAATTTTTGTTGGCCTCAAATAGCTTCTGAATCAATATGTTTTTAACTTGAAACTGGTTTTCGAAAATATTTCTTCTTAATTTCATTTTACTTACTGATTATTGGTGTGTAGTACTCGTAGATTAATGACGCATAACTATTGAATACAGCATTGAAAGCACCTTAAAATTTGAATAGGACATTTGTTCCTGGGTATTTCAGCAGTTTGTACCTTGGAACGGTTTCTTACAGTTGTGAACATTACATTTTTCCAGAGCAAGAAAATATATTTAACGCCTGTTACCGGGCTGGCTATGGGCGAACATCTGATACGTGCCCCAAGGTACAACACTCACCACTACCACACAGCACCGAGATGTACAGCACGTTCATCCACGATCATCATATTTTCCGACAATTTAGCACAACAAATCGTTAAAAAATTATGTGTTTAAGAGAGATATTTAAAGCAGTGTATCAATTAAACCACAATAATGCTAGTACAACTTCCAAAAGCACCAAGCGCCACACATTAGTTTTATAAGTTCTTAGATAAATAGGGTGGCTGCTTGGTTTGCTTATGTCAAAGACAACGACGGACAAGAATCCAAAAAAATAATGTTCTACCTTTGATCACGAACTTAAAGTCAGAGAATTCACCAAACTAAAGCAGTGTTTATTGTCTGTGTTATTTATCAAAATAGGTAAAGATTTCACTATCTCAGTACAAAACACACACAGCTCGCTTATTTGCATTATTGAGGAAACTCACAGGCTAAGCTGCACTCTTCTATGGCAAATCTATCTTTGTATGAAATTTTAAATAAACACAAAGTTTTCTATATTATTTTCCACAATACGTTAATATTTATTCTGGAGTAATGCAAAACGCACATTGGTATGTTATTGGTATTACTGGGTCGAGGGTGCAGCCACATTAGGAAGCACACGAGAATTTGTGTCAACACAATGAAATATGACTCGTTTGGAGATTGCACAGGCCTCCAACACGTCTGAGAAGCACATACCCATTTCTGTTGACAGGAAAATATGACACACATGGAGATCGTTTCAGTGTGCAAGACAATAGAGCACAAAAAGGAACCATCTCACGTTACGAAAAAATCTAAATCCCTCGATAACAAGAGAGATTTCTGTTACCTATCTACAGCAACATAGAATCAATTTCAGCGAGAAATGAACTGACTGAAAATGGCTGGTCTTCTGGCTCTTTTCTTGTCTACAACTGATCAGCACTCCCAGGAATGATCAATTAATTTCAGTTCTGTTAAACTGTTCACGACTGCAACATTTAGCTGTCTTCCACGAAATATGTCTACAACAAATACTTACGAATCACAGTGAAAATACTGTTCAGCAATGGGAGTTCGTTCCTCTTGACAAAACAGGATGCTTACCAGGTAATGAACTGCTCAATGCTGCAGACGTTACATTCTCTCCGTTTATTGTTGGTAACTATCTTGTGGTGACTGATTGAACAAATTACTCGCAATTCCCATTTACAGAGACATTAATTTTCATGTGCATGACTTTTAATTCACATTGTAGATACTGAGGTCAGAGCTGGCAACCTGTTACATGTGAGTTTTGAATTAACCGCTGGTAGCAAAGCAGTTTCCTTCCGGTAAATTGTCGTACCTGATAGTGCAGTTCTTCTGCCGAATTCTGGAGAGCAGATCATCCGTCTCACAGACACTGTGAGAGTAAACGTATCCTGTCTGTATATAATTTTTTGGTCTCCAAGTATTTTTAATACCTATTTAGCCTTTCTGTACACGAGTTCAAGTGCTGTGTCATGTGAGAGTCTTAAATTCAGGTAAGTGATGAAATGTTTAAAAGTTTTCTACAGCTGAAAATTGAGGCTTATCTCTAAGTTAATATGAAGTGTCGATGTATGGGACTACCTGTTACAATTTCTTGGGAACTCAGTGTTACCTACATCTCCATCTACGTCATACTCCGCAAGCCCCATAATGGCGTGTGGCGGAGGGTACGTTTCATAGCACTAACCGAGCCCCCCAACCCTGCTCCACTCATTGATATTGCGTGGGAAGATTGATTGTCCGTAAGGCCCTGTATTGGCGCCCGGATCGCGAGGATGGAATAAACCTCTCTCTCTCTCTCTCTCTCTCTCTCTCTCTCTATATATATATATATATATATATATATATATATATATATATATAATCTCAAGGTACAATGCGCGGTGATGAGATGCACGGCAGTTGAGGTGGAACAGCCGTCAGTCGTTAGCGGACAACCTCTGGGGAACCTGCCGCACCACAGTTGTACAAGGCTTACTCAGGCACGCGGGGCTGTCTCTGAGTGGGCCATTATTTCCATAGCTGCTCGTGGGACCAGGATAGATCGTCCGAAATTTTCTTTTCCTCCTCCCAGCGCAGATGGTGGGCCACTGGAAGGCATTAACACCCAACCTAGTAAGAGGGCTCAGGTAGCCAGCCCTCCAGATGCGTGAGTAAATAAGGAAAACGCAGTAAAGAGTAACAGAACACAGGCTGAAAATCAGAATATGTTTTTAATAATAAAAAGAGTAGAAGGAAATTTTGATAAAGTTTTCCCTTTCTACATCCAGAAAGGCTTAGAAAGTTTTGCCAGGACTCTAAAATCTGTACAGCGGTTGCGAAATAGCCCGCTGTTGGTTGAAACATGCAGTTCGCAACAACCTATTAACTTACAGAGTGCTAAGTGGCTGGAGGAATATGCCATCGAGGCAGAGTCCCACAGAGCCTTCAACTTTGCCAAAGATATTGTGTGATGTAGTGATCTAGTTGATATTCCTATCGAAGAACTGAAGAGCGCCTGCTCTCCGGAGGGAATTATTGATGTTCAGAACGTTATGAAAATGGTGGATGGAGGCCTGGTGAAACCCGACTCTTTTATTCTTACCTTCAACACGCCCAAACTTCCAGAGCACGTCAAGGCAGGCTTTCTTCACCTAAACGTACGACCGCATGTCCCAAACCCAATGCGCTGTTTTAAATGCCATCTATCATGGCAGAGCGTAAAGGAGAAGCGACGTGTGGCAGCTGTGGTAAGGTCGCTCATGAAGGAGTTGGTTGCTCGTCACCTGCCAAATGTAACAACTGCTCTGGAAACCACCCTGTTTGGAGGAGGGACTGCAGAATCTTTCTAGAGGAGCACAAAGTACAGGAAATAAAAACAATAAAGCGTATCACTTATGGTGAGGCCAAAAAGATCCGTAGGTCCCTACAGCCTCCCGCATTTTCTACATGTTTCTACATCACTGCTTCAGAAACCTACTTCAAAAGTTTGTGCCTCTCCAAAAATTCTGCCGGAAATGCTACCTATATGTCGCGTTGCATCAAAACCTTGTCATTGAAGACTGCCCTGGCGGTACCACCACCTCATGAAGTGCTGGTGATTGTAAAATTGGACCTTTGGGCTGACGCACCGCTGGCTTTCCGCCACCGGCACCCTGAGTACAATTCCGCATGAAACTCTAACCAAAAAAATTATTTGCGCTTAACACAATGCAGTACATTCTCATTGCTCATTCCTTACTCATCTCTGTTAACATAGCGCGATGAACCGCAAATTTGTTCACATCCATGCTGCTACTTGTCATTACTGCTCCTATTAGTTACAGAATAATGCAAAGTGGCGATTGATTTGACGTTGCAGTCACAGTGCATAGATCATATAGGTTGCCACCTGGCACCATCGCCTTGCCCGGAAATTAGAATCCAGGCAACTCCTTAGTCACTTTCAGTGTGGCTCCACCTTTGATAACCTGGCCGTCCTGGAGGTGGGCATACAACAGGCTTACCTGAACCGGCGTCACCGTCTATGTATATTTTTTGACATCGTCAAGGCCTACATTACTACTTGGTGGCATCTTATCCTCGAGCAGATTCACAAATGAGGTTTCCGTAGATGTCTTCCCAATTTTATCCGGTCCTTTCTCTCGCCAGAGTATTTTCGATACTGAGTCGGTCACGCCCTGTCTTATCAGTTTGAGAAGGAGTGTGGTGCCCCTCAAGATAGTGTTTTAAGTGTGGCAGTCTTTGCCATAGGTATTAATGGCGTTACGTCATTGGTGAAAAAGTCCAGTCCAGTGTCCTTTGTTTTTTGGATTAACTCTCTGTGTTTTGCTCTTCTTCAAGCCTTTCAGCGACAACATATCAGTGGCAACTAACTGTTCGACGTTTGGATGAATGGGCGCAGAAGGGTGATTTTAAGTTTTCATTCAAGGAGTCTGCGTGTATTCTTTTTGATGTGCATGAGGTGGAACTATGAGCCTCGTGGAAAAGGAGTGACCCGGCTGAGTCACGTAATTTTACTCTTATTCTGATCAAGAGGTATGGCCATAGTTACACGCGTTGGTCACGTAGGCTGACGTGAGGATCAATGAACTATACTTGACGCGATGTATCTGGGACATCTTAGGTGATTAGAAAGTTAGTAGTATAACTGCCCACGTCGTGTTGTGCCGACTACACTGTACTTTGCATGGATTTTTAAGTTTGTTTTATATGCCCGACTTCTAATTTCACCACACACGTCTCCAGGGTTGAGCAGTTATTGCCCGATAACGACACGCAATACAGTTTGTTAAAGCGGAGTTCATCGTTATTAATTATGTTTTTAGATTTAATTTATTACTCGTACAGAGACTCAATGTTCCCTTGTTTAACAGCGCGTCGTCAAAATAAGTATGAAATGCTAATGTCTTTGCAATACATAATGTCGACTATTGAGTTAATGTTCGTACCTATTTTGCCATTTTAGAGAAGAGAAACCTTAATCGCTTCTGCTTCTATAGTCTCAGTATCAAATGTTCACTAATTTCAATTTACTTCCTATCTCAGTTTAGTATTTAACACAAATTATGTATCAATGTTATTTCAGAGATATTAAGTCTGTTCCACACTAACGGAATAACATGTAATTGTCATTTAACATCACTTTTATTAATAATCCTTTGTCTTATGACGTAAATGTTAATTATTGATCACCATCTAGGAGGAAAGAGGGATTGATCCTAATCATGAGATAACAGCTTTTAATGAGCCCGCAATCATTTATTAAATAAAAAGTCAAGTTCAAGGATGATATGCGAACAACTTTCGTTGCGTCCGTTTTCAAGTATCTGTCAAAACTAATCCTGTCACCCACAATTCAAATTAACACTGACGTTAACCCCTTTTGTTGGAACATCGAATCGTAACTATTATGTGACAGTTTATTCTAGTCCTCGAATTAATCCCTTTCAGATATGCGCACGACCGAACAGCAGAACGGAACACAAACGACTTGTTTTAACAACCGAACAACGCAATGACGTTACATTACGACAATGTCCACCCAATCAACATCTCTTTGACTTTATCTTCTGTACTCTGCTTAATTAAATTATTCTTAATTACAATTTATTCAGCTATTTAACGGAAACATCTAACAAAAAATAAAATAAATTTATCCCAACGTAAATCATCCGTAATAGTAGACAAGAATACAATTAAATACTTAGCTTTAATTCAGCACCAGCGGTGAACGTCGGTCTTGACTTTGTACAATAATATTTACAAGTGCAGTTATAGACTGAACTGCGAATACTTCTATACAATTCTGATTGCTTCACAAATATAGATCAATTGTCAATTAATAAACTGTATGTGACGCCTGGCTAGGTAGTAGCTACTGACTTAGCAGAAGGCTATGCTAACTAGCGTCTCTGCAAATGAGATCTCTGAAACTACAACAAGTTAACCACGCCTATTAAAGTCGGCTGTAGAGCTGCGCAGGTGCTAGCTTGTAAGACCAGCCGAGTGGCGGCGCTCGGTCTGCTAGCGTCGACAGTGGCGACTCGCGGGACCGATGTGTACTGACGGACCGCGGCCGATTTGAAGCCTACAACCTAGCAAGTGTGGTGCCTTGTGGTGACACCACACTTTTTAACCTTTCTCGTTCCATTTTAACACAGATCGTAATTTTAAAGACACAGTGAGGTTTCTGGGCTTCATATTTGACTGTAAATTTACCTGGTTGCCACATCTAAAGGACCTGAAAAAAACGGTCCCTTAAGGCTCTTAAGTATTTTAAAATGTCTTATCCAGAGTTGCCTGCCCAGTTTTACAGGGAATTTGTGTGATCTCGGGTAGATTATGGGTGCACGGTACGTTGGTTTGCCGGCCGATGTGGCCGAGCGGTTCTAGACGCTACAGTCTGGAACCGCGTGACCGCTACGGTCGCAGCTTCGAATCCTGCCTCGGGCATGCATGTCTGTGATGTCCTTAGGTTAGTTAGGTTCACGTAGATTTAAGTTCTATGGGACTGATGACCGCAGATGATAAGTCCCATAGTACTCGGAGTCATTTGAACCATTACATGGGTTTGCCGGACCCTCTTACTTAAAGATGTGGTTGTGGGCATATGGTGTATGGCTCTGTGAGACCATCTTATTTATGGATGTTGGACGTGGTACACCCTGAAGGGATTCGGTTGGCCGTGGGGCCAATCAGAGATATCCCAATACCAAGCCTATGTGCAAAGAATAGATAACTGCCACTTCACATCTGGCGATGGATACTTAAGACGGACCAGGAATATAAAACACTGTCCACGCCACACACATCAGCATACCATACAGTTTCCCGGCCTCCAATGGAAATGCTTTTTCGTAAGTTGCAACGGGCAACGAGGGCCCTGTGGGATTCGCGCACGTGATTGTTTTTTAGAAAATGGTTGAAATGGCTCTGAGCACTATGGGACTTAACTTCTGAGGTCATCAGTCCCCTAGAACTTAGAACTACTCAACCCTAACCAACCTAAGGACATCACACACATCCATGCCCGGGGCTGGATTCGAACCTGCGACCGTACCGGCCGCGCGGTTCCAGACTGTAGCGCCTAGAACCGCTCGGCCACAAAGGCCGGCTGCTTTTTAGAGATGGACGTGACCGGTATTAATGTTTTTCATTGCAGTTGGGGCAGGTTACCCCCTTGTCTCCTCAAGATCCCCAGACTGAGCAATGTTAAGAAAGATAATACGCCAGATTTTAAATTCCAATCTGTGTTTTTTGACATTTTAGATGTGCATCACGGTTTCACAGTACTGTGCACTGATGGCTCCAAACAAAAGAATTGTCTTGGCTGCTCTGTCGCGTTCCCCAACCATGTTAGCAGGATTCGTCTTACTGACAAGTATACCATTTTCTCAGGGGAGCTCCACGCGACCCTAAAGGCTCTGGAGCAGATGCAACGTATTCAGGGCAAACGGTTTCTCATCTGTTCCGATCCCCTTACTGTCTTACAATCGTTACAGAATCTGCACCCATTTGAGAAGTTGGCCAAGCTGATATATGACCAAGTATACGTGCTCCAACGGCAGGGAAAGTAGGTGTCATCCTGCTGAGTACCAGAACATATGGGGATACGAGAAATGAACAGGCCGATCACGCTACCAAGGAGGCCTGCAGAGGGCACATTGTTTCACAGTGACCTATTTCCTTGCAGGCTGTCGTTTCTGTGCTATATAGGAAGGTCATGCAGATGCGGGATGAGGAATGGCTGGCGGTAACGGAAAATAAGCTGTGGCTGATGAAGTCAACTATCCTGCCCAATGCCGGCTGCTCAGGCGGGATGAAGAGACCCTCACAGCTCTTAGAATTGGGCACGGCCCTCTTACACATGGCTTTGTACTACGGCGAGAGAATCCCCAATTTTGTGATGTTTATGGCTTGCAAATCTCTGCATGCCATATTTTAGCAGAGTGCATTTTATATCGTGATACTACGGCGGAAGCTGAGGAACTGCCCTCGATTTTAACTGATTATGAGACGAGTGTGACTAAAATTTTAAAGCGTTGTGATATGTCTGGACACTGACCTAAGCTTTTAGGCTGGTGGTTAATGGCAATCCGAGTTCAAGCACGTGCTTCCACGTAACTTTATAATATTCTGAATCTAAGCTCTCAAAACAAAGGTAAACACCACAACTATACTCTCTGCACAGGTTAGTAGCGATTACTGTACGTAGTGAAGTGCCTCGTCTTCTGTCGAGATAGGCAGTTGGGAAAACAGCAGCGTAGCGGTCGGTAATTTTCCAACTGCTAGCGGCTTACACCGAAACAGAAACTAGTGAGGGCGTTAACGAAGAAAATTTTTCCAAATAGAACATTTGTTCGGAACTGTTTGTGCTTCGTGAAATCCATTACGTTTAACGCAAACGGTGTGCCGAAACCTACTACTGCACTAATTTCAATCCCTTAATAACAATATTTTTACGGCCTAAGTGTAGAAAGTTTGACCTCATTCACTCTTTCTGTTTGGTTGCTGAACAAAAAACATTCTGCAGACAGTATGGCAGATTACGAGATTAGTAGAAAGTTTCTGAAAGTGAATAATGTACTTGCCTTTTTGCACCAGTTGACGGGGTAACAATGGAAAACCGCGTCTACTCACTGCGTTTGTTGCTACAGGGAGAATTGCAGTTTAATATGGAATCCGAATCAAGGTACAGCTTGATTTTTTCCGCTGACACAAAGCATTACCAGAGGGACTGGAGCCGTTCCAAAAATTAGGGAGTATCCTAGGACGAATCGCCAATCGATGGCTGCACGTTGGAGTTATTACTCGCCGGCCGCGGTGGCCGAGCGGTTCTAGGCGCTTCAGTCTGGAACCGCGTGACCGCTACGGTCGCAGGTTCGAATCCTGCCTCGGGTATAGATGTGTGTGATGTCCTTAGGTTAATTAGGTTTAAGTAGTTCTAAGTTCTAGGGGACTGATGACCTCAGCTGTTAAGTCCCATAGTGCTCAGAGCCATTTGAACCAAGTTAGTACTCCTGTACATTCACAGGCAAACATTCACAGGTCACACTGATAACGTTTCTTGAAGGAAAGACACAATTTCACCTTTATGCAAGACAGGTGTCCCCTCTGATCATTTAGTCGCTATTCCTACTGTTGAATCATGTAGACTGATGACCAACATTCCCTACAAACATCGCTCCTACAGTATTAAATATATTTAGCATATGCATGTGTTAATCTTATCATGGTTAAAATTTATTTAGTATATATTTGAGAAATGAAGGTCAGAACCTGTCTTGCTTTGTGGTAAATACAAATAAAGTACAAAACAAGGTCGGCTACAAAAATATTAAATTATGTATCGCATGAACCTAACTAGACTCGTGTTTTCGTGTGAAACTAGGATTTTCGGGGCTAAATTTTTAATTTTAGAATGAATTTATCAATGTGGCAATTACGGAAAATAGAATAACAAACAGTACCAACAAACGTTTATTTTTCTGACTATGAAAAACATGATATATCACACACAATTGTCGACATAAAATATGAAGATGGTTTTGACGTACTACATCCCAATGTTTTCTACATTCTGTGAAGTTTCCTGGGGTATATGTGTCCCACTACACACAAATAATGTAACAACCAGTAAAATCACTTGAGTTGTATAGTAATGTTTCAAAACAACGTCTATGATGTACAAGAAGACACATTTAGTTACTTCAGACATTCTTGGAATTCAAAAGATGGTGTTTTGATTTGATTTTCGTGAAACAGATTCACTATAAACACACACTGCTCCATTCTATCACTCGCAGCCTTCTATAAAAGCGCCACTCGGTAGATAGTATTTTTTCCCAAGTTCCGAATGCGTGTCTCTGCATGGTAGCGCCAGACAGACACTCAAAACTGAGTATGCCTTTAGTGGAACATCCTGTCAACGGCGAAAATATTAAAATACTTTCATATCCTCCACATTTTCTGAAAGAAAAGATGTTAAAACAGAAAGAATTACCAATGACAATGCCTTAGGAATAAATATCATTGTTCGTCGGGAAAGAGGGCCATTTGAGGTAGTTGCGGATGGAACAACGTTGCAGAGTGAAACTGATAATAGCTCGAATTATTTTTTGAAAGCTTTTCCATAATACCGAACAAGGTGGCGCAGCGGCTAATATGCTGGACTCGTATTCGGGAGGACAACGGCTCAGCTCTAGGTTTTCCGCGATTTCCCTAAATCGCTCTAGTCAAATGTCGGGTTGGTTCCTATCCTTGGAACAATCCGAGCTTGTCCTCTGTTACTAATGACCTCGATGTCACGGGACATATCCATGATCCTGTTCTTCATTGCGGATTACTTATTAGTGGGTAGTGCCGGCGTAGTGTCTGAAGATGTTTGAAGGAAACTGTAGCGGTCTGGTGTGTAATGACTGCTGTGGAGGTATGGGAGAAACTTTATTGTGCCTGTCAACAAACTTAGAGCAGCTACTGGCGCACACGCTCCTCATTCGGCACAGCTTGGCGTCGATCTACGGACTGCATAATGATCCTTGTAATAGGTAACATCGTTGTGGCATCTAGCCTTTTGATGGACTGGTGCTGTTACAAAACCAAAGGACTGACTAGTTGGGGATTCCAGTTTCTTCACACTTCTAGTCTAGGATCTCAACCGCTGCGCCACCTTCTTCGGTGTTTTATCCAAACCTCACTCGAAAGATCCTGTAGGTGTAAAAACTTAGTGGGAACATAAACCTTCATTAAAAAAAAATACTTTCACACATCTGCTTTGGAATTTAGATTATCACCAGCCTTTCCATGTGATAAACAAGCTCATTGCATTAATAAATTTATGATTGTAAAATTGTATCAGTATGCTCTAATACGCTTGTAACCCAGAAAGATATATTCATTGTGTCATTTTCTGTCATAAAACTGCACACATTGCGTGACCAGTTCCTTAGATGTCCTCAGATGCAGAGAATACAAAGGCCTGTTTATAATCACCAGCTGTCAGAAGACGTTCCCGCTGGAACAAAGGAATGCTGTGAATGTCTTTGGGATGTAGGAAACCTCCTCCACTTATCGGCACTGTTGGATGTTTGTCACGACAGAGTCCTCGGTGGGAAGGCAGACGACCTTCAACTGCCATCATTAAGACGAGGAGCTTTCCACATTCCCTCCCGTCAAGGTTACATAACGTTGTCTTGTCTGTTTAAAACAGCAACATCCCTACATGAGTCAGTTATGTGACGATTTCCACTATTGCCTGCTACAAAATGTTCTCATCTCTCCACTTGTTTTTCAACGAACAGTGCAGGAGCTATTCAATAGATATGACACAAACATCTTTTTCCGAGTCGGTTCTTCGCTTTTTAAGACAGCACTAGCGTCTACATCTAACAGGCTCTATACCGACATCTATATATTCCTTCCACACTTGTGTCTTATCTCGAAGCCTTTTGCACATAGTGGATAAATTTCTTCCTGCTGACAAAATAGAAAGGGGGTCAACACTTTTATGCATTAATTAAACTCTTCATAGATTCAACTGAGAGAAATTGAAATAACATGCGAAATTATTTTCACTATATCTCACAGTCAAACGTAATGAAACCTATAATGTGATGAAACTGGAATTTTCAAATCTAAGTACAGGGCTATTACAAATGATTGAAGCGATTTCATAAATTCACTGTAGCTCCATTCATTGACATATGGTCACGACACACTACAGATACGTAGAAAAACTCATAATGTTTTGTTCGGCTGAAGCCGCTTTCAGGTTTCTGCCGCCAGAGCGCTCGAGAGCGCAGTGAGACAAAATGGCGACAGGAGCCGAGAAAGCGTATGTCGTGCTTGAAATGCACTCACATCAGTCAGTCATAACAGTGCAACGACACTTCAGGACGAAGTTCAACAAATAACCACCAACTGCTAACTCCATTCGGCGATGGTATGCGCAGTTTAAAGCTTCTGGATGCCTCTGTAAGGGAAAATCAACGGGTCGGCCTGCAGTGAGCGAAGAAACGGTTGAACGCGTTCGGGCAAGTTTCACGCGTAGCCCGCGGAAGTCGACGAATAAAGCAAGCAGGGAGCTAAACGTACCACAACCGACGGTTTGGAAAATCTTACGGAAAAGGCTAAAGCAGAAGCCTTACCGTTTACAATTGCTAGAAGCCCTGACACCCGATGACAAAGTCAAACGCTTTGAATTTTCGGCGCGCTTGCAACAGCTCATGGAAGAGGATGCGTTCAGTGCGAAACTTGTTTTCAGTGATGAAGCAACATTTTTTCTTAATGGTGAAGTGAACAAACACAATGTGCGAATCTGGGCGGTAGAGAATCCTCAAGGATTCGTGCAGCAAATTCGCAATTCACCAAAAGTTAACGTGTTTTGTGCAATCTCACGGTTTAAAGTTTACGGCCCCTTTTTCTTCTGCGAAAAAAAAAGTTACTGGACACATGTATCTAAACATGCTGGAAAATTGGCTCATGCCACAACTGGAGACCGACAGCGCCGACTTCATCTTTCAACAGGATGGTGCTCCACCGCACTTCCATCATGATGTTCGGCATTTCTTAAACAGGAGATTGGAAAACCGATGGATCGGTCGTGGTGGAGATCATGATCAGCAATTCGTGTCATGGCCTCCACGCTCTCCCGACTTAACCCCATGCGATTTCTTTCTGTGGGGTTATGTGAAAGATTCAGTGTTTAAACCTCCTCTACCAAGAAACGTGCCAGAACTGCGAGCTCGCATCAACGATGCTTTCGAACTCATTGATGAGGACATGCTGCGCCGAGTGTGGGAGGAACTTGATTATCGGCTTGATGCCTGCCGAATCACTAAAGGGGCACATATAGAACTTTTGTGACTGCTAAAAAAAACTTTTTGAGTTTTTGTATGTGTGTGCAAAGCATTGTGAAAATATCTCAAATAATAAAGATATTGTAGATCTGTGAAATCGCTTCAATCATTTGTAATAACCCTGTAACTAATGCGAAACACTCCTCAATTAATTTATTACCTTTTCCCTGTCCCCCCGCAATTTTCATATCTGTTGTTGGTTATATGGTCAGAGCTGAAGTGGGTAGCACGTCGTCTACGGGGAATTGATAGCACGCAAGGGCCGCATACGGGAACGGCTCTCGCATACGGTAGTGGCGAGCGTTTAAGTCTTGCGGGGCTCAACGGCTGTATTATTGGCTGTGGACGTAAGTTTGCGGAAGGGGAGATTTTGCTGCTGAGGATTATTCTACTTGATTTTGAGGTCGGCAAGTGCGGCAGGAACACATTTTTGTATCGCAGTTGATAAGAGCCGCCAGTGTGTAAAAATGAAGAAGCTAGAGGTTAGACCATTCATGGAAGTAGTAACTGGACTCACGCGTTGTGGCAGCCGGTGCTTGTTGTGGCTTGTTCCTTGGGGACTGTGTGGCATGTCGTATGTTCTCTGGCTACAAATTACAAGGTACTGAGCTGAGACTGTACGTTCCTCTCTTTAACTGAGGTCTGTCTCGTGAACTCCGTTCCGAACAACGGAGACTGGCAACTGTCGTTGGAAGTTTGATGTGTCCTTGCTATCGATCACGAGGTAT
The DNA here is from genome assembly GCF_023864345.2 of Schistocerca serialis cubense. Classification (NCBI taxonomy): domain Eukaryota; kingdom Metazoa; phylum Arthropoda; class Insecta; order Orthoptera; family Acrididae; genus Schistocerca; species Schistocerca serialis. The sequence continues at coordinate 69,413,095 of NC_064644.1, forward strand.
TATGGTCTTGGAGTTCGCTGCTACCGGTCATTCATAGCTTTTGGTTTCCTTTCTGGACATATCGTAAGAGACAGTAGTAAAATCTGCATGGTTGTAATGTGTATATCTTCGTCACGCCCACCGTGTTTGCTGAATACGTTTGCCGTTGAGCACGATTTCAGCTGTTTTTAAAGGAGTGTGGACGCACTGGAAGTTGTAGTTGTAAGCAGTCATGTTACAGGGGTTTAACTGATAAGTTCTTTGCGATCTACATGTTAATGCATTGTATTAACTCTAGTTCATTTTCGAACTTCCGTCTAAATGTTGAAATGCGTAAACTACGTATGGATCATTAAGGAGACTAAATGTCACTGAAGCCAGGACAGTATTTGGGCAGTAGCCAATTTTTTTTACTTTTTTTATTTATTAATTTATTTATTTTTTTATGTGGAGATCAAAGTGAAGGCAACGGAGCATATCTGGCATTTGCAGACTGGTTTCATGGCCTACAGTTTTTAAAGACCTTAATTATTTTATATAGCTACATGTTTTCAGATTTTAGCGTTAAAGATCGAAACTATTAACTTTTAGTTGATGTTGTGTATACATGAAATTGTGTCTAATAGCTGTTTGGCAATTGATTTTAATTGTGGCTGACAGAGGAAAAAAATGTTGTAGCATGTTTTCAGGCTGTTGTATTTTGCATTTGAAAAAGTGTGTAATGAAATTTGAAACCTTTATGTAATTTAACCACGCCCGCCAAGCCACTTCCCACTAGCAACTTTTAGATATTTATTGATTATGTGTTTTGTTGTTTACCCCAAGGGAAGAGAGGATGGATGGGGATGAAGCTACTGAGGATGAATTTTGTAATTAAAATTGTAATACTTACTGTAAATTTCATATAACTTTTAATTCAACAGCGAGGTATTGGTACTTCTATATCAGTACTAATGTAATATATTCAGTTGTGATCAACTAGTATTTTGGTACGTTGCATCAATGAAGACGAAAAACTACTGATAAATACAGTTATTTTCTTTATAGTGATGTCTGGCTATTTTCGTCAATTGGTTCACATAAGACGAAAAACTACTCACTAATACAGATATTTTCTTTAGAATGATGAGTGCTTACTTTTCTATTCGTTATATAAAATATACATGTGAGGTACACCTATCACTTGTTCGCGGCTTATAGCACGTTTGTAGCCGTTGTATCAACAGATAGTTTAGTGTTCTCCCAGCACGATTGGGTCTCGGGCAGGGGATAACTGCCTCCCCTCTCCCTGCTAATGGTATATAAATTGGTGGCGACGCCTTCTGACAGCCAGACGTAGACCAGCAACTGTGAATCGCTAACAGTAAGTATTTTTCCTTGTAGATGTTATCTGACAGCTACTTCGATGGCAATGTCACATGAATTTGGATAAGAATAAAGTGTTTTCGATATTAGGTCGCAGGTGCTAGGGCGACTGACAAGGACCGTTCCCAAGTCGATCGATGCCTCGTCTTTGAAGTTGGTTAGTGTTCTACGATGAAGCTCATAAATACCTAAAAGAATTTTGTTCAAACTTGCCATAAGCGTACAAGGTTACAAACTTAGACGCGTATGAGTAAAATACATGCATTTAGGTTTGTTGCCAAAGCCATACCGTATTCAATCACTATAATTTCACTAGATTCAAAGTTTGTTTTCGTTTTTTGTGTGGACATAAGAGAAGAACTCTTGCAAAATATTGGTCTCCCAGATTTTACAATGAGCTTTAATATTTCTGGATTTATCGGTGACAAGTATTTCCTCGAATTCTGTAAACAGCTATCCTCTAAACCAGTGGTTCCCAAATTGGGGGTGGTGTAATTACGCTCTGAAGGATAAAATTAAATTTTTTGGAGAAGTATAACAAAAAATATTGAATTCCATTTCAAGCTAAATTATTTTTAGAACATCATTACAAATGTCACTATTTCCTAGGGCTATTGAACTAATTATAGGAGTTGCCTTTTTGCTCATGTAGTCCATCCACTACACACATACTTTGTACCATGAATCTGTGACAGTAAAATTGGGACATTTACGTCACATACGCTTTGATACATCATGAAAATACCATGTGTAAGTCGTACTTAGTGGCCGCAGTACGCCAGAAACTGCTTAATTATTCTCTTCGCAACAACAAAGAAACAGACTGAGAGCACAAAAATAACTGTGTAATGGTTACTAAATTGCTGTATGGCTTACATTGTATTACAAATTTTTTAAAATTTTTTACATTGGACAGCTAGAATCACGTAACAACTTCCATTCTTGTTGTTTTCTTGTTGTGCTTTTCCTATTTTCTCATGACTAATTTCCTTTTCCCTATGTAGTCATTTCCTTTCTTCTGTTCATGGTCACCCTCATTTTTTATTTCCTCTGCATTGAAAGCGTTCTAACATTAGTATTTTATTCTGAAACATATTCATGTTTGTTGTTTCCGATTTTTTATATAATTTCTTTCTATTTATTTTCCTGATTTCTGTAATCAATGTTATTACTGATTCCTTCTTCAATGAATATGTAAATGTTTGTTTCGCTAGTCTGTTCTGATTCATTCCGTAGAGATATTCAAAGAAAGATTAATCTTCTTTTAGACAATACCTCTGAAATATTAGCAACAATTTTGTAGAGCTGCTCACTACTACTCATTTTCCAGCCATCTTTAGTTTTTATTGCACTCATTATTTTTCTGATAATCCTTATTTCATGAATCACCATCTTTACAGCTTATAGTTCACTGTTAGGCATTCACATCCATATAAATATTCCAGCTGTACAAGTGTGGTATAGTGTTTTTGTATTGTTTTTCTAGGTGTACATTTCTTGTTCGAAATATTTTTTATCGGACCATATTCTCTCTCCATTTTCTTAACTTTTATATCGAATGCAAATTTTTCTTGATGCAATAATTTACCAATCGTAGAAATTTATTTTATGAACTTTTTATGTGCTACCAGTTTCGGCATTACATTGATGCCATCTTGAGGCCCTACACGTCATAGTCGTAAAAACGCTATACACCGAAGGAGCCGTATAACTAGATCCGTGCATCAAATCGCTATGCAACAGCTCTTGGTGGCCAGGCGACACAGACTGAGCAGTCACTGCTGCCAACAGCGTGATCCTAGGTAAATTCAGGAGCGTGACGCTAATGGATTTGTCCAGTGGCTGAAGCTTTTAAATTAAAAGCAACGTTAACATGGCCGAGAGTCTAAGAGCTACGTCAGCAGTTAGCTGGGCCACTCCGAGTTACATGAGCGCACATGACCTGTACCGCCGCAAAAAAAAAAACGCGCAGGTTCTTGACTTCCCATCATATATTACAATAGCACGATAATCGCAAATATTTACGTACGAACGTATGTGCTTGTGTAAATCTACTCGCAATTGCCTGAACCATTCTAGACTCGAAACTTTTGAGCAAAAGACCAATTTTGCTGGAAAATTACTGATTATTCTTATGTAAGGAGCTGTCACTGAATTGATCTGCTCAGCGGCGATTTCAAAAGGTAGCTTAAAAGGTACGAACAGTCCTTATTTCTAATCCAACATGCGTAACACAAACGTCACCAATACTACCCCCATGATGAAACTTCCTGGCAGATTAAAACTGTGTGCCGGACCGAGACTCGAACTCGGGACCTTTGCCTTTCGCGGGCAAGCGCTCTACCAACTTTTTTTTTTTTTTTAATTTTGTTCGCTTTAGTTCGTTGCATCCGCACGGGGCGGACGTCGTAAGACATCCAGTTAAGTTCGTTGTTGATCTGTTGACTCAGTTCTTTTATTACAGAGGGCACATTACCCTCTCACCGAACACGCTGAGCTACCGTGCTGGCTACCAACTGAGCTACCCAAGCACGACTCACGTCCCGTCCTCAAAGCTTCACTTCTGCTAGTACCTCGTCTCCTACCTTCCAAACATTACAGAAGCTCTCCTGCGAACCCCATGATGTTTATACTTGAACGTTTCGCCACTAGATTTTACAATTTTGTGAGACAGATCTGTATTTTTAAGCTTTACTCGCACAATGCTGCTCACAACTGAAAGGTGAATATGTTGTGACTTTGCAAGACAGCCAAGCCACTATCAGAGAAAGCCGAAAGGCACGCGTTTAAGCTCACGCATGATGGCGTGAGGTCTGGAACAGGATAAGTAATTGAGACTAGCAAAAAAGGTACATAGCTGCTGGAATACTTAACTTTAATCCATAATTGGTGAACATCGGTCTGACGGTACATGCATCACAAGATTAATAGCAAATGATAATGGCGCCTTGCTAGGTCGTAGCAAATGACGTAGCTGAAGGCTATGCTAACTATCGTCTCGGCAAATGAGAGCGTAATTTGTCAGTGAACCATCACTAGCAAAGTCGGCTGTACAACTGGGCGAGTGCTAGGCCGTCTCTCTAGACCTGCCGTGTGGCGGCGCTCGGTCTGCAATCACTGATAGTGGCGACACGCGGGTCCGAAGTATACTAACGGACCGCGGCCGATTTAAAGGCTACCACCTAGCAAGTGTGGTGTCTGGCGGTGACACCACAGAATACCTACGTATATTTTCCTCAAACGAAACTTTCGCAAATTTCTCTAGCCATGTCTCAATTTCGAACGAATTCGGTCTCTGAACTTTCCGGTTAAACATAAATTTCAAATTTCTATTAGGCTAATACATCTCGCCTTCTAATACGAATCCATCAAGAGCCTCAAATAACGCAGCTAACTACTGCAACAGGCACTTTGACTCGCCGAGTGGAGCGCAGCAGACGGCTGCGCACAACACACGCCAGGGGTCCGCTGTCCACGCACGCCGACTACCGCCCCTACTGAGCTACGCAAGCACGACGCACAGTCCCTCCTGACAGCTGCACTTCTGCCGTAACCTCGCCCCCTACCTTCCCATCTTCACAGAATTCCTCCTGTGAACCTTGCAAGACTAGCACTCCTTTAAAGATGATGAAGTAATTCTCGGTATACTACGCGTGCTACCTACAACATCTTTTCGGAACAGAAAGCTAACTGTCCATATTATAGGAGCTACTTGTCACAAAGTATACTTCATCTGCACCAGCGCTCTCCTTAGCGACATTTGTTTCATTCACATCCTGCATTAAAATGTGTACACAATACTTGGGTCTTCTTACTTCTGAACTGGACCGAATGAGTTTATGCAGTGGTTAGCACACTGGACTCGCATTCTGAAGGATGACGGTTCAAACCCCGAAACATCACCTTTGAAAAATTAATGAATTATTGTGCTGATAAAGCTCTATGTTATTTGATTTTCAAACAGCTGAGCAAAACTGAACGTACTCAGAAATTACTCTCTGTACTTATTCTGATCAACACTAAACTGACACACGATATTTTTAGCGCAACGCAATCTGACTTCCAAAAATCCCTACAAAAGAATGGCCCTGACTAACAATAACCTATACCTTTCATGAACCACTTACCTCACAAAAATATTCGTTACTCGAACTACTGCAATACAGCGAGCGCCATTACTGCCAGCTAAATAAAAGATTCTAACTACTGAAGGCACTAACTACTGATAGGCATAGTTAGCAAATGAAAGATTTTGTTAGAGAACGAACAATGTATTTACCTTAATAATATTCAAAAGTCGTCAATATATATCACTTCATGATATCCAATATTACAAATTTACTCTTTCTGCCGGACACACATCCAGATCGTCCGCTCTCAAAATTCTGCCATCTCTGTCCCCACATCCACCACTGCTGGCGGCTCACCTCCAACTGCGCAGCGCTACTCTTTGTTCACATCCAACTGCCCAACACTACAATAGCAAATATTCCTACAATGCAAACCAGCCACAGACTGCACACAGCACAGTCAGTGATTTTCATACAGAGCGCTACGTGGCGTTACCAACATAAAAACCTAAACAGCCTACTTATATAGAGCGCTACGTGACATTACCAACATAAAAACCTAAACAGCCTACTTACAACCCGTGTCCCGCTATCCTGATTTAGGTTTCCCGTGATTTCCCTTAATCACTTCAGGCAAATGCCTGTATGGTTCATTAGGAAGGACAAGATCAGCTTTCCTTCCCTAATCCGATGTGCCTCGCTGTTTGGTCCAACCAACCAACTTCTGAACCGGCAGAAATTGGTAGACTTGAGTCATTGAATGTTTTGTAACCGACCAATGGCACTAATAATAATAGTCCACCATAAATTTTCACTCTGCAACGGAGTGTGCACTGATATAAAAAGTTCCTTGCAGGTTAAAACTCTGTGCCGGAGCGAGGCTCAAATTCGGGACCTTTAGCTTTCGGGAACAAATACTCCACCGGCTGAGCTATCCACGCACGACATGCAACCCATCCTCACAGCATTACTTCTGCCAGTACCTCGTCTCCTACGTTCCCAACTTAACAGTATTTCTCCAGCGAACTGCCGCGCGGCGTAGCCGCGAGGTCTCAGGCGACTTGTCACGGTCCGCGAGGCTGCCCCCGTCAGAGGTTCGAGTCCACCCTCGGGCATGGGTGTGTGTGTGCTGTCCATACAGTTAGTTAGTTTAAGTTAGATTAAGTAGTGTGTAATCTTAGGGACCGATGACCTAAGCGTTTTGGTCCCATAAGATCTAACCACAAGTTTACAAAATTTCCTGCGAACCTTGCAAGACCAGCACTCCTGGAGGAAAGGATATTGCGGAGACACGGCCTAGCGGCAGCCTGGGGGATATTCCACAATGATTTTTCACCCTGTAGCGGAGAGGGAGCTGACATGAAACTTCCTGGCAGGTTAATACTCACTTGGTAGAGCACTTTCCCGCGAAAGGCAAAGGTACCGAGTTCGAGTCTCCGTCTGCCACAGAATTTCAATCTCCCTGAAAATATCATATCATCACATCGCAGCTTAGTGAAAATTTATTCTGGAAACATCCTCCAGGGTGTGGCTAGGCGATGTCTCCGCAATATCCTTCCTTCCAGGAGTGCTAGTCTTGCAAGGTTCGCAGGAGGAATTTTGTTAATTTGGGAAGGTAGGAGAAGAGGTACCGGCGGAAGTAAAGCTGTGAGGACGGGTCGCGTGTCGTGCTTGGGTAGCTCAATCAGTAGAGCACCTGCCCACGAAAGCTTCGGAGTTGGAGTCTCGGTCCGGAACACAGTTTTCATCTGCGATGAAGTTTCATATCAGCGCACACTCCGCTGCAGAGTGAAAATTCATTGTGGATTATTATTATAAATGCCAGTGGCCAGTTACAAAGTGTTCACAGCCTCATGTCCTCCAACTTCTGCCATTTCAGATGTAAGGAGACCAACAATCAACAGTAAGCCTAAGCACTATTTACATATTTTAATGCAGGATATGAATGAAACAGATGTTGCTAAGGAATGGGCTGATGCAGATGAAGCAAACTTTGTGACAAGCAGCTTGTCCAGCGAGGATAGTTAGCTTTCTCTCATGAAAAGAAGTTATAGGCACGCATTATACAAGAAGAATTACTTCATCATGCATTCAAAAATGTTTTTAAAATCAAACAGTAACAATTGCCCCACTGAGTCATTAGTTCGTGGTTTAATATAACGTAACAACAAAAACTAACTATCATTTACCTTTACTCATTATAAAAATGCCAAGTGTTCGAAGAAAATGGTATTCATTTTAAAGGTTATTTAGACAGTAATATTAATGATCGTGGGGGCGCGCTGAGGGTCGTGGGTACTAACGAAGACAGGTTTACTCTTGGGGGTAATGGTCTCAGAAAAGTTGAGAAGTTCTGCTCTAAACCCTGTACAATAACTTTTCTGATGTCTATTATCAAACATTCAGGTTTCGCCGTTAGTCAGTTTACTGCGATTTCATATAATCGAGATACTCTATAGTAGATAATCAATGTTATCAGAGCATACAAATAACATTCTTAATTTTATGTTTTGAGGAAAATATTCGCCATTTTTGAGAATTTCTATACGATTTTGGCACAATGTTACGTTTTGTTCTCCGCTATTGGTAGCATCTGGTTATCAGTTGGGCACGGAAATTAATTCAACGGTGACAAGTGAAAATGTGTGCCAGAACAGGCGGGACTCGAAAGCGCATTTCCACCTATACGCGATTTGTCAGATAGACTTATTTTAAGAGTTCTTTCTGTGTGTCTGTGTGTATATACAAAAGTCGTTCCTCACTCCTAAGGTTGGTATCAACACCATAGTCAAAAATGGTTCAAACGCCTCTGAGCACTTAAACCGAACGAACCTAAGGACATCACAAATATCCATGCCCGAGGCAGGATTCGAACCTGCGACCTTAGCAGCAGCGCGGTTCCGGACTGAAGCGCCTAGTACTGCAGGGCCACAGCGGCCGGCTCAACACCATAATCTTCATTAACCAAGGTAGTATTGGAGATGGAATGCCCGCCTTCCTCTGATGTCTCGCCTGATTTCCTCAGGCTGTTATGTAGAAAACTACAGTTTAACGTACACTCCTGGAAATGGAAAAAAGAACACATTGACACTGGTGTGTCAGACCCACCATACTTGCTCCGGACACTGCGAGAGGGCTGTACAAGCAATGATCACACGCACGGCACAGCGGACACACCAGGAACCGCGGTGTTGGCCGTCGAATGGCGCTAGCTGCGCAGCATTTGTGCAAAGCCGCCGTCAGTGTCAGCCAGTTTGCCGTGGCATACGGAGCTCCATCGCAGTCTTTAACACTGGTAGCATGCCGCGACAGCGTGGACGTGAACCGTATGTGCAGTTGACGGACTTTGAGCGAGGGCGTATAGTGGGCATGCGGGAGGCCGGGTGGACGTACCGCCGAATTGCTCAACACGTGGGGCGTGAGGTCTCCACAGTACATCGATGTTGTCGCCAGTGGTCTGCGGAAGGTGCACGTGCCCGTCGACCTGGAACCGGACCGCAGCGACGCACGGATGCACGCCAAGACCGTAGGATCCTACGCAGTGCCGTAGGGGACCGCACCGCCACTTCCCAGCAAATTAGGGACACTGTTGCTCCTGGGATATCGGCGAGGACCATTCGCAACCGTCTCCATGAAGCTGGGCTACGGTCTCACACACCGTTAGGCCGTCTTCCGCTCACGCCCCAACATCGTGCAGCCCGCCTCCAGTGGTGTCGCGACAGGCGTGAATGGAGGGACGAATGGAGACGTGTCGTCTTCAGCGATGAGAGTCGCTTCTGCCTTGGTGCCAATGATGGTCGTATGCGTGTTTGGCGCCGTGCAGGTGAGCGCCACAATCAGGACTGCATACGACCGAGGCACACAGGGCCAACACCCGGCATCATGGTGTGGGGAGCGATCTCCTACACTGGCCGTACACCACTGGTGATCGTCGAGGGGACACTGAATAGTGCACGGTACATCCAAACCGTCATCGAACCCATCGTTCTACCATTCCTAGACCGGCAAGGGAACTTGCTGTTCCAACAGGACAATGCACGTCCGCATGTATCCCGTGCCACCCAACGTGCTCTAGAAGGTGTAAGTCAACTACCCTGGCCAGCAAGATCTCCGGATCTGTCCCCCATTGAGCATGTTTGGGACTGGATGAAGCGTCGTCTCACGCGGTCTGCACGTCCAGCATGCACGCTGGTCCAACTGAGGCGCCAGGTGGAAATGGCATGGCAAGCCGTTCCACAGGACTACATCCAGCATCTCTACGATCGTCTCCATGGGAGAATAGCAGCCTGCATTGCTGCGAAAGGTGGATATACACTGTACTAGTGCCGACATTGTGCATGCTCTGTTGCCTGTGTCTATGTGCCTGTGGTTCTGTCAGTGTGATCATGTGATGTATCTGACCCCAGGAATGTGTCAATAAAGTTTCCCCTTCCTGGGACAATGAATTCACGGTGTTCTTATTTCAATTTCCAGGAGTGTAGATCCCAAGCCAAAGTTGTATTTTTAACATGTACAGTCCACTGCCAGATATTTTTGTAAGTGGTAAAGGACAGAAAAAGTTCGTGAAATGACTGATGTTGAACATCTACACTTTTACCTCTTGTCCTCTAAGCCACCGAGGGTCATACAATTCTTGTGTTCGACATGAATTCTGCGAACAAACTTTCACGCGTTATGGACAAGTAGTGTATATTCTGAAGAATTGTGGACGCGGATGATAAGTAACTGTGTAGCATCACTACAACGCACTCCAATTTTTGTTTTCGTACCTGCTGCAAAATATGCTATTAATATTATTGAGTCCCTTTTTCAGTGTCATTAGGTGATACTAATAAATAATTTGTGGGAGAAAATAGTGTGAGGTGGTATAATATATCCCCGAACTATATGGGAGAAGCAACTTCCGTTAAGAACGAACAGTGTTCTTTTGATGACACTACAGCACACAGTAGCTCACTTAACGCTCGGAGTCTGTTCCGTTGCTCTGCAAGCTGGCTGTATAAGTTAGTTTTCACGAAATATGGGAAAACTAACTTATAATTAACGCTGTCTTTAGGCTATTGTATTTATTCGACACTAAGTTCTTTGTGTGTGTACCTTCAAGTTTCTATGTCAGCCGACATAACAAAAAAAAGGTCAGTTAAACTAAAGCTCTAATATGTTCTTATAACAACTGCAATACTTCCAGACATGACATATGAACTACATGCCAAACCACTCTGAGCTGTTCATTTTACTATGATCAACCAACACGAAATTGTAGATGAGGTGGCGTCTGAATAACAACTCCCCTTTTGTCTCCAGAACCAGTACAATTCTTGTGAATTGAAACTGATGTTCATACAATCTCATACAAATCCTGAGTGACCAAGTGAAAGTGTGAGATAACTTGCTACTATTTACTGCATACATGGAGGTGGGGGGGGGGGGGGGGAGGGAGATTGTTTGGGGGAAGAGACCAAGCAGCGAGGTCCTTTCAAAGGAACCATCCCGGCATTTGCGGAGAAATTTAGGGAAATCACGGAGAACCCAAATGAGGATGGCCCGACGCGGGATTAAACCGTCGTCCTTCGGAATGCGAGTCCAGTGTTGCATACTTCGATATTACTAAGTGTAGTATTTGTGTTTTTTATGATTATTTTAGACGAACTATAAGGCTGAACGCAGTACTCAACTCGAACAGCTTCATGGGTGCCGCCGATACTAGTTTTCCCAACAGACGGATTTGTCACCATGAACATCGCGACATGTATTCTCTCTTTGATACGCTGCGAAGATGTCTTTAATCCAGAACGGAACTTCATCTCCGGTTTTTTGCCAACGAAATATTCCAGATGAAGCTTACTGCCAACATTAGTAACTGAACTGGCTCCTTTGAAGTAGAGTGCCAGTGCACACGTATGCGTCAGCGTCCTAGGGTACTTCTAAAGAACTTCTTGTATAGCGTCGTGACGCTGGTAACTTGGCTAAATACCTCAATAGCATACCGAACCATCAGTCTGTCCTATTTTCACCTGTGGCGTTCATTCGAAAGCTTACATCCAAATTTGTGTCACACCTTAGTTGATACGAACAGCGAGGAAGAATGTTATTAGGTCATATAAACTCCGATGGAGTGAAGTAGGTACGTTTCAATATATTCTGTTTTAATTACATCAATAACTACATCTACTGACTATTTGTGTGACCACTGTTGCAGTATCACCTTATATTAGGTGATATATTTGAGCTACGACACATGTAACACCTTTAAAGCTTACGCGTGTATGTGGTGTGATGGGGTGACATGTATATATAATCACAATCTAACTAAGCGTTGAACACAAAGTTTTTGTGATTAATGATTAGCGATACTCCATATTGGTGATATACATACAGGTTATGGGGGGTTTGAGGTGGACTCTAATGATGTGCAACACTGAAAACCTTGGAGCAACTTCAACCACAGTTGCTTCAAATGATATTATCACTCGTAAGGGTGAGGACGAGAGTAGAGGAGGAAAAAAAAAAGGACGAAACAGTGCTCATGCCTCAGGTATCAATCTAGCAGATGCATCTCGTTTGTCTCTAAAGGTTTCACAATCGCGATAAAAATCCGTATTTCACAGCGAAGAGGTAACAAGTACAGTGTATTGGATCTGAGATATCGTCATGTTTCTTCCACTGACAACTTGTACTCCTGGTTCAATAATTTTAGTTTCTGCTCAAAATTCAAGAATAAACATATTCTTGAAATTGGACCACAAACGAAAATAATGGCTATTCACGTTCTGTGTTTCAATTTTGTATACCGCATTTATACTTTTAAGTTCTTGTATATAAACTAAATTTGTGTTTACACTTAAGATAAATTTATCAGTTCCCGATGTAACGCAATTTCGCTACAAACAACATCTGGTAACACCCTATTTTATCACCACACTATCCGAAGGGCGTCCAGTAAGTGATGCAAGAAATGTTACTCGATCAACTACGTTGAAAAATGTGGAATTTTTTGTGGGACACCATGGAATAATTCCGCTTCAGCCCCTATATCTTTACAAAGTTCCCCTGGGTGGTGGCGCTACAGGTAGCTTTCAAAATGGCGTCCCTAGTGGAGGTGTGTCCAGGCAGAGAGCTGTGATTGAATTTCTTTTTGTGGAAAACCAGAGTACCACAGAAATTCATAGGCGCTTACCGAACGTCTACGGAGACTTAGCAGTGAACAAAAGCGCGGTGAATCGTTGGGCGAGGCGTGTGTCATCATCGCAACAAGGTCGCACAAACCTTTACGATATCCCGCGTGCTGGCCCTGCCTCGCACAGATGCGACTCTTGCAGTATTGGAACGTGCAGACAGCCTCATTCGAGGTGACCGACGGATCACAATCGAACACTTCGCTGCTCAACTGGACATCTTTGTTGGTAGACACACTCGTACATAAGTTGACCTACTCAAAAGTATGTGTCCGCTGGTTGCTCGCAGCCTAATAGAAGACCATAAAGAGCAAAGGCTTGCGCGTTATGAGGCTGATTTTGACAGTTTATTGTCGAGCTTCGTCAAGAGCGATGACGCATTGGTTCATCACTTCACGCTGGAAATAAAACGGCAATCCAGCGAATTAATCACGGCGCCTCCTCCGATGAAAAAGTTCAGAGCTGCACCGCCAACCGGTAAAATCATGGTGAGCGTCTTCTGGAACTCTGAAGGGGCTATTCTGTTTGATGTTCTCCCTCTCGGTGCAACGATCAACTCCGAAGGGTATTGTGCTACCCTTACGACATTGAAAAAACGATTTCAATGTGCTCCTCGCCACAAAAATGCAAGTGCGCACCCGACAGGAGCTGACAAACTCCACTGGGTTGTTCTTCATCATCCACCCTACATCCCGGATCTCAGAATCTCACACCTCCCGACTCCCATCTGTTTGTCTCCACGAAGGACGCAGTACATGGTTAACGGGGAGGTTATTTGTACAGGAAGAAGTCGGTTCCAACGCCGACCAATAGTGGGGGCATACAACCCTCCGAGTAAGGTGGCATAGTCCGTCGCATTGAACGGAGATCGTTTTGAAGAATATGGTTTTTTTAGCCGAAAGAGTGAGGAATACCATGGTGTATTGGAATCTTAAAGAAAATCAACCTGGAATTTGAAGTCATTTTGACTATTTTTCGACCATGACTGTCTCAAGAAACATGTAAAGGTTTTTTTTAAAACTACGGCTACCAATCAGAAACTTTGTTAACTATTGTATAATTTATTTATTTTGCTACATGTTTCGACGGAATACCTCATCTTCAGGCTAAATGGAATTACAAAAGCAGTTTCGCGATAAGATTATACTGATGTTACATAGTCTTTTCATAAAGATAACCACTGAATTTACGAAAAAACTAAGTAACATCATATAATCTTATCGTGAAATTGTTTTTGTATTGGCGTTTAGCCTGAAGTTGAGGTATTCCCTCGAAACATGTAGCAAATTAAATAAATAATACAATAGTTAAGAAAGTTTGTGACTGGCAACGGTAATTTAAAAAAAAAAGTTTACAAAATTAACCTGTTTTCAGAGAAACAAAGTGTTGCATTACGTACTGAACGCCCCTCGTACAAAATCACCAGACACCGTACACTGTGTATTGAATAACTGCGATGACACAGTAGCCCGGTCGTTACTCATCGAATAACTGCTCTGCGTGACTACTGTCTGCCTGCAGATGGCTGCGCTCCTCGCTTTGGTGCCGTTACTGTGCGTGGCCGCCGTGGTGGGGGTACCCAGCTGTTTGCTGCCGCCTGCCTCCGAAGAGCAGCTCAACATCCCAACCGTGAGTTGCTCCTTGTCTGCTGCCACTAAATAACACCACCCACAACTATGTGAATAAAACAATTTACTGCGCCAGTCACTTGTTTGTTTTCCCACTACAAGCGTAACAACTTTCTGTGAAGCAACGCGTAAACATAACATGTTGTGAAACAAGTAACAGGAGGCAGCATCCTTTAGGTTTCACTTTCCTTCAACGGCGAAACGTATCCTACTTTACACTTGGTCTGTTATTGTTAAACGTCGTCTCTCTGCTACACACTATCACAGTTCTCCGCCTGATGACCACGGCGTGAGCAACCTAAACTCATATTGGTAAAATAAACACGTAACTGACGCAGTAAACTTTTTTTTATATAGGGTGTCGTAGGAGGAACGATCAGTTTTCAGGGACAGTTAAAGAACGATCATTCGAAGAAAAAGGTCTAGTAATACATACCTTCAGAGTTCTGAGCACTTCCTCGTCTCCGATATTGTGAAAAAAATCTCTTCTTGTACAGTCTCGCATCTTTCCACACAGTTGAGAGGAGATGGTATGAAGAGACGTATTTCACACTAGCAAAGATCAACAATTGCTTGTAGCTCTTACGCCGGCCGTTGTGGCCGAGCGGTTCTAGACGCTTCAGTCTGGAACCGCGCGACCGCTACGGTCGCAGGTTAGAATCCTGCCTCGGGCATGGATGTGTGTGATGTTAGTTTTAAGTAAAGTTCTAGGGGACTGATGAGCTCAGCTGTTAAGTCCCATAGTGCTCAGAGCCATTTGAACCATTTTTGTAGCTCTTACGGTATGCTATTCGGACGGCACGTTTACTACACCTTTTTGTTCTTCTTCATACTATCGAAGAAGAAAAAGTACTCATATCTCTCCATGTGTCCCTTTTAGAGCCCGTGTTTACTAGGAGTTTCTTGCATCGAATGATGGTTCCTGTCATATGTCTGAATATTGACTGTTCTTGATGAGACAGCCTGTATTTAGTAACAGTTGCATACCTCATGCTGCCGGCCTTATGACCGAAATATTCAACATTCACTATTACACATCCAGAAGTTCCGTCTCACAAATGTTTTAAGTATAACTTTTTTTGAAACTTTCAAAGAAGGTGGCTTTAAAGAGTTTGTCTCTTCTGATTACAAAGACCTTTTTAAGCCTTCAACAGCGTTATACAGCTACGATATTTATAAAAGCCTTGTTCAATTGGTACATATTTCCTCGTCTCACATTATGGACATTCCTGACAGTGATAGAGAAAATACACTGAAAAAAAGCTCAAAAATTTTACACAATGGTAGACCGATGTGGTGAATATTGAGATAAAACGAATGAATTATTTTTAGATGTAACACTTCATAATTGCTTAAAAAGAATGTAATGGTCCAAATGCCGTATAATATGAATACTAGCGAAATATATTTTCAATAAGTCTTGTTTGTAAAGTGTGGTAGAGGCCAACCTCACAGTGGGTCACATTAGGTGGCGGTGGAGTGAACCAAAACGCAAGGCATCACAGGTCCAGCTTCTTAATTTAGAAGAGTGAACTATACGGAAGCGAAAACCTTAAACTCTCCTGGCCTCCTACTGTTCCCTACTCGCACTGAGACTGCCTTCGCATAAATCATGTCGCAATCAGAAACACTCCCAATAAAAAATGGTTCGAAATGGCTCTAAGCAGTATGGGACTTAACATCTGAGGTCATCAGTCCCCTAGACTTGAAACTACTTAAACCTAGCTAATCTAAGGACAGCACACACATCCATGCCCGACCCAGGGTTCAAACCTGCGACCGTAGCAGCAGCACTTTTACCACAGTCTGTCCTGTTAGTGTGCTGTACAGCATGTAACAAATACAGAACTCTTCATTTACAGCTATTGTTCAGAATTTCGACCAGTACAATCACTGCAGAGTGTACGGCGAGGCACCACTCACTATCTTACACGCTCAAGAATTCCAGGAGTTTGCCGTACTACTGCCACGGCTGCGATAATCCTAGAAACCAAGTCCGTGCGAATATCAATTGGGTCTCGTAAACTACGCTCTTCACATGACCCCAGAAGTAAATTCGTGTCATTTCAGGTGTCCAAGCACGCCATGGAACAGGACCAATCCATTGTCGTCCATAGTGCGCTACAGTGTGGTTCATAACATCGATCGCTAAGTATACCCCGTCAAGTCGAAGTCACATAAGTCAACGAATTCACTGCGTCACACATCTGCACTTTTGTGCACTATTCTGTTGCCCGTTATTTTCAGTGCAACACAGATACAAAGCTAACTGGGGCAAGAAACCAAAAGAAATACAATAAATTTGTAATGAGCCGCAGACCCTGCTTTCCAGATACTGATTTCTAACTACTCAGAAGGTGTCCCTTAACAATTTCTGAAGTTTGTCGTGGGAGTTCTGGTTCACCCTGTGTATTCGTAGTTTGGCATGTGGGGGAGTCAGGTATTTATGGATTTAACCTGAGGATTAAATTAATCTAGCAATGATTTAGAAGATATGATTTGCACATAAAAGGCAGACAACGGTGAGAAATGCAAATTAAGACATCTCGTAGAAACAATCAGTTTCCAACATGTAAGTGAAGTGAATGCAATGTGAACATTTGTCTAACGAAGTTGAAGTAACACAGTTCTGTAAGGAACGACCTCCCGTTGCAAGCTGTGTGAGGGTGTTTGTGGACTCCTTGTGACGGGTCGACTCCTCTGCAGGCGAGGATGGACCGGTACGTGCAGTTCCAGTACGAGGCGCCGGACATCCAGCGGCTGGGCTGCTACGTCCTCACGCAATCGCCTGGAGAGAATCCGTACGAACTCAACATCAACGGCAGCTTCACCAGGCAGCCTGAGTAAGTACGCAGTAGTCACAACGCCACGGTTGAGGCACCATCAGAATACGCCACCTGTTACACCATTTCTTACGAGGAAACCCCCTCAGTGTGTGATCGCAAGTTCAATCGTTAGTAAGGCTCATTTGCAACTGTTTAGGAGCGAGCTAGAAAATGAGTGTGCGGGAGGTGCAGAGATCACAAAAAGGGCATCGTCAATATCGTCAAAATGTTCAAAACAAACCATTAACTTTGACCATGAACACCGAATGAAAAATGGTGCATCACAGTGACCACAAAGCTTCGCACCATCAAGATCGAATACGAACTTTTTTTTTCCTAGGGAGATCCTAACCATATAGAATGTTGAGCTAAGTAACCACTCTTAAAGCCTGCATAAAGAATCATGTTGGTGTAATGGGGTTATAAAAATGATGGAATGTGATGACACGCAGCCGAATGCAAAACAGTCTGTCGTGGAGCCTTTAGTGGCACTGGATATCTTTTAAGGCGTAGCTACAGGTAGTACGATAATATGATTTATAGTCATGGAAGAAACAAACATACACAACGTGAATTTGTCCAGTGTTTCCAGGTGGTATGAAATGCAATGTCGCACACTTGTTGGGAGGGACAGTTTGCCCTAAAGGAATACGATTTTTATACGCAGACTATGAATCAAGCAAAAGTAATTTTGACCAGCTATTGGCCAAAAGCGGTGCTCATACCATAGTTGTAGTTCTTTTAGGCCAATTTCGCCACTCTTGCTTGTGGAACGTAAACATTCCCTATTGCCATTGTAAGATCACGCACGTAAGAATGGATCTTGGGGGCACAACATCCACCTTCTCGCACACAGCAAATAACTTTCGAGCCGATTTACGTGCAGATTATCAGCCATTATAATTTTAAAAGAATATGTTAAGGCATTGACATTAGTTGACCATGAAAGAACTCTTTTGGTACCTCAGATTTCCAACGTTACTTTCATACGCATTTCTTCTTGAAATCTCGATTGGTTGGATTTGAAAGCAAATTCCATACTGTTCGATGGGATAAGTTTGTTGATCTCGTCTACCAATTTTCAGGCTGTTTCCGCAGTTTGCTGTGCGTCATGATGGTCATTCTTTGTTTGAAATTTCGTTGTCTTAAGTCTTCCAATTCTGTAGCACTGTTTGAAGTTATGAAGTCATCCACTGCTTCCCTTGGAATCACTTTAACCTATGTCGCTTGCAATTTGACTTGCATCACGTCGTAGGTCCCTGTCAAACAAATACTTTAAAATGTATTGAGCGTCCTTAAAACGTACAAACAGCAGTTTTTGCAACAAGTGCGCCCTGTGCTTCCTTGAATATCGGTAGTTTTTCTTATGCAATACTTGAAATCGGTTCGTAAATTGTTTTTACGACGCTGCGGATGATCTTCCATGTACACAATTACGTTTAGTACCCGCTTCTTGGACAACGATTGTCCTTTACTACATTTCCCAGGAGAAGGGAGCTGTGGATCCATGCCCGCCAAGGATGACACCTATTTCAACACCACTTTCACTTGTGAAGCACGTGATCATCATTACTGTACTCCTCGTGTACATTGCCCGCACAATCGAGCGTAAATGACACCACATACTCCAACGACTCGCTAATATTTCATGTGCCTCTTCTTTCTCACTCTGAGAAATTTCTTGAATTCCTTCCTCACGAGATACCAACTTCGTCAACTGTTGTTGTAGATATATTTAAATGTTTGCCTTGCTTATCGTTGCCATTTCTCTGCTTTGTATCAACACCACTAGCGCTGTAGCACTGTTGTGATTTACGAATTGACTAAGCAGTTCAAATGCCGCAGCTTCATACTGTGCTCACCATTGCATACCTCCAGTCCCGCCGCTTGTTTCCGTTAATAGCCATTACTGTGATTGCATGGTAGAAAATATGTCGGTCGTCGAATTCGCCCTTTGCGAGCTCGCACTCAAGGGGTCCCTTGTTACTACACTGGGTGAGTCGCGTAACCGAAACAGCTATTCGAGATATCGAAACGATGTTTGCGGTATGTGATAGTATGCAAAGGGGCGCGTAGTTCTGCTGCATGTTTAACAATCCTAACTATTGTACCAGCTGGTATATTGAAGCAAGTACTTTTTTATGGAGCGATATACTATTTTATGGCATTTGAAAGTCCTTGAAAAAATTATTTATGCCATATATTTCTCTTTCAGCATCCTTTCATTACCAACCTTATCTCACCACCTAATCTCTCAGGACTATTCTGCAGCTCGATATTTCAAAAGCGTCTGTTCTCTTCTTCACTGAAGTGTTTATCGTCCACAGTTCACTTGCATACTGGGCTGCTCTACATACAGATACCTCCGAAAAAGATTTCCTCATACTTAAATTGGATGTTAACATTATTTACCTTTTTACAGATGCTATTATTATTACTGACATTCTGCATTTTATACCGTCAGTTACTTTTCTACTCAAATATCATCTGATGTGTTACGTAGCGTGTCACTTCCTAATCTAATTCCTCCAGTATTTTCTGATATTCGGCTACTTTCTACTACCACATTTGTTGATGTTAATTTTTCAAGACGCAACTCCTTCCGCTCATTTGCTATTCTAAGATGTTTGCCACCTCTGACAAAATAACAGTGTCATGAGCAACCTTAAAACCTTTAATTCCTTCTCCCTCAACTTCAATTTTCTTTCAAAATTTTCCTTGATTTCCTGAATATTTTGCTCTGGGTGCAGATAGGATAACATGGAGGGTAAAGTACAGCCCATTCTCTCTCCCTTCTCAGCTACTGCTTTCCGTCCATTTCCTTCGACTCTGTGATATGGTTTCCTTATATAGTGCCGGTAATCGCACTGCCATGTACTTTCATTAAATGTACACTGGGAATGCACGGATGCCTTTTGTGTAAATGTATTGTTAAATTACACTTTTTAGTATGTCTTTGTATTGGATCTATGCTTTTGAGACCACACTAATACGCTCATTCATATCTTTTAAAAAATATGGCTTCATGGAAATGCAACATGATAATGCCGTCATTATCTTTTTTTTCAGTTTTCCTGTGTCAGCTAAAGTAGAATTCAAAGGAAATCGAATGATCAAAGTTTACGAGGGTAAATGTAAGTATGTGTTAAAATGCTATTCTTAATACGTTAAATGTTACACACAAAAAATATAATTTGTTGCTACTGTAACGATTGTTGTAACGCAGAAATGAACACTCATTATTTATAGTGCAAAAAAAGTTTATTGTTACTCACGGAGAGAAGAGACGATAATCAAACAGACTACATCTTCTTGAACTTGAAAAACAAAATTTTCTCACAATTAATGACATTACTCAAAGTTTATAATCCTACGTTACACCAGAACTTATAAATTTATTTACTAAAGCGTATCCTTGTTATACTCCCGACCTATGGAGCTACTAAATATGAACAGTGATAGACCAGAGCTTCTCTTCTATTGAATTCGCTCTTGCATTCCTCATATATAAGTATTGCAAGTAGATTTATTCTAACTGCAGTTTCTCCAAAGTTTGAGATAAGCCAAATGTGGATATGCCTCACTGTATTGTCATACCAGAGTAGTTATATTGAAAGTTTAATATATTGTATCAGTTTGCTCAGATCTTCATACAAAAAGTTCAAGTATTACGTATTCACAACCGCACCATACAACAACCATGTCATTTGTAAGTGCTATAAATACTTACATCGAAAAACAGAGACGATACAAGTAACGTACACTGCAGAGATGAACTTACTTGTTATGCAGACAAAGGAAAAGTGTAATGATTCTGTCAGTCTCAAGCTCAACTTTCGATACTGTCCCGGAAAAAATTATTCTCCGAAGTACTTTACACGTATATCATAAATAACTTTCACAGAAATGCATTGTGATTTAAGTAAAAAGTAAAATAGTATGAGAAACTGTTGTTATAATCATATGTTAATATTAGTTTTCAAGTGGATCTCAGTACTAATATTCTGTTCTCGGTTGTCATTTCAGGGGACAAAGAGTTTAGTGGGGAGTACAACGTGGTGTACGGAGACAAGGACATATTCATTGATCACTTCTGCTATTTGGGACATGGTGAGTCTATACGTTACACACTTACTGAGATATGCAAAACTTGGTCAGCCCATTGCCGTTATCTTTGGAGAATGTGTAAGTCTGAAACGAGGTACGACAATTACCTGTCTATAAGCCAGTTGCTTTGCATATGCACGCTGCTCTGCATCATTTGTCAGACGTATACGTTTAGGGCAAATATTTCGTTGAAAATAAATATAATGAGATGCTGCGAGTAGCAGGCAGAATACAGGACAGAAATTACTTTAAATATAGAGGTATCTATTGTTAGATATTAGGACCATCTCAATTCAAATTAGGCATAAATTAATTCGACTTCAATCAAAAGTTACAGTAAATACCGAAACTAATCCAAAGTGCAATTTCTTTAATCGATGCAGTAACATGCCTCAGAGAGGCATAGTTCAGATTAATCATAAAATCTCCTTCATTATTGCATTTTTTGTTGACATTACTATTTACAAGTAGTAAATTGTTTTCAAACCAAGTTTGTTACAAACGTTGCTCATTGTGATAACCATCTGCATCCGCGAAAGCCTGGGGCTGCATTAGTCATTTCACAACTGTTCGAAGCACCTTTCGAAAGTTGGGCTATGGAACCTTCAGCTATCGTGACACATACACTGAAACTTCCTGGAGGATTAAAACTCTGTGCCGGACCGAGACTCGAACTCGAACTCGGTTCGAGTCTCGGTCCGGCACAAAGTTTTAATCCGCCGGGAAGTTTCATACCAGCGCCTAGTCCGCTGCAGAGTGAAAATCTCATTATGGATCTCATACACTGTTTGAAGATCGCATATTTCGTCCAGGATCTTCAGTCATGGCGAACGTAAATTTTTAACAATTCGTGATGCAGTTGGTCGGCGACCTCTAACGGGAGCAGTTCCCAAATTGCCAGTTAGTTGGAACTTTCAAATCATGTTTTGCAACCACGTTGCAGAAAAAGGACCTCTCCGTATTCCTTTAGTGCGTCGATACTCGCTAAGAGAAGCAGCACTACGGCTGTTGTTTTGATAAAACAACTAACTATTAAGAGCAAAGTCCTGCTCGACTTGTCAAGATGCATGTTTACTGTCTGCAATAACTGTAATGCGCATCGATGCATGTGCTTCATCTACGTCGCGATACCAGTACAGGCGCCTAACGGCAAATCATGACACTGACGCTACTTAACAACGCAAATCTACAGCGCACACTCTGAACGTCATTCCCAGAAAGTTTTGTGTCCTTACGGTAAACGTTTCCCGTCTACACTAGTTCGAGTTTTATTGTAACCATCCTGTAGTATATGAGCTGAAAAAAGGTAATAATAGATATATTAGTCAGACTGTAATGATAGTAATAACAATTGATGTAGTAATGAATGTATGCGATTGGAAATATGACATTGTACTTAACACTTTCATAAGTTATTTTATCGTTACCTTTTTCTTCGAATGAGAGTAATGACACCTAAAATTGTTCGACCGTAGTACAGAATGAATCAAATTTGTTGACTGTTCTGTGGATAAGTAATAAATATGCAAATGAACAAGGCAGCATCAGACTTGACATCTTCCCACATATAGTAAGAAAAAAGATGTACTATTTCTATTTATATCATCTTCATCCACAGCTACACTCTGCATATCACTTTCAAGGCCGTGGCGTAGTGTAGCTGTTTTTGTATCATATACTTGTGGTGTCTTCCCATTTCATTCCTGGATGGGAACATGAGAATAATGACTGCTCGTATCCATCTTCGCGAGCTGTGTATTATTTTCCTATCCTTATCTGTATGGTCTCTAAGTGTGGAGAAGAACATTTTCGTAATTTATGCGATGTAAGGCAGTACTTCAAGTTCTCAGATTAGGTTTTGCGGTACGTCAGGCGTCTTTCTTCGTTTGACTGTCACTGCCAGTAAAACAGAGTCATTGTCACGTTCCTGGGTGAAATTCATTTCTCATGACCAGAATACGTCTATGTCGTGTCCTCTTTCTGCCCTGATGCACGTAAAATACTTTTGAAAGTTACATTCTTTGTCTTATGAAATGTTCGTACTTTATAATGTTTTATGCGTAACTCCAATTCATCAACACGTCATTTCATATTTTCTGAACTGTAATCTTTACCTGGTACCTTCTCTTTCAATTTGATATATTTCTACGTTTATAGACGAACCATAATGCATGAGTATTTACTGTGAACAGCAACATCAGACACTAGTATACGTAATTTTTGCCATGTCAAAAGAAGACAGCGTATAATGTAACTGGCTTTAAGTTTCTTACTAAACAGCAGCTTGACGCTATGCAACTAATGTTCAATGCAGTGATCAGGATTTTCTAGTGCATAATTCAAATTTTAGTCCGATGAAACGAAAAACTGCGGACTCCGATGTTCCGATACCACTTCACTGAGAAACCTACAGCAGAGTCAGTCACGTGCAGGTAAGTTCGGAAGCTTTAGGTTATGCACAATACGGCACTCCTAAGTATAGAGATGAAGATCGTGTTTGAAATATTCCGACAAGATGATGTTTTAATGTCCTTTGGCACACCTGACCAGCATTCTCGTTTTGTTGGTTGGTTGGTTTGGGGAACGGGACCAAACAGCGACGTCATCTGTCCCATCGGATTAGGGAAGGGTGGGAAGGAAATCGGCCGTGCCCTTTCAAAGGAACCATCCCGGCATTTGCCTGAAGTGATCCAGGGAAATCACGGAAAACCTAAATCTGTAGGGCCGGACGCGAGTTTGAACCATCGTCCTCCAGAATGCGAGTACAGGGTGCAAGCCCCTGCGCCACCTAGCTCCGTTCGTTTTGCTCAACTTTTCTAAAGTTATATGGTGTTCTGAAACGTTTAGAATAATTTTATAATAATCTCTTAGCTGGCGTGATTTTGAAGTTTTCTGTGCTTAAAAAGTATTCCAGGATGTTCCTGGTTTGCAACGGAGTGAAGTCGACATCTTGCCACTACATTTCGGCTGGAGATTGCTAGTGCCTGTATTTATACCAAAAATAGGCGTGGAGACGTACGCTCTTAGGCAGTCATTACATAAGTGCCATTTGTTGAGTGACGGCCCTCTTCCAATATTTCTCCATCTCTGGCTCGCAGGCACATACTTAAAAGTGACGAGTCCGTATTTCAGCAGAGGGCGTGCATATAGCATCACTGTTATGCATGTGCGTATACGCCACGGATGGAAAAATATTCGAAGAGGGCGCTAAAAGCAACGCAGGGCGCTC
Organism: Schistocerca serialis cubense; assembly: GCF_023864345.2. Taxonomy (NCBI): domain Eukaryota; kingdom Metazoa; phylum Arthropoda; class Insecta; order Orthoptera; family Acrididae; genus Schistocerca; species Schistocerca serialis. The sequence continues at coordinate 69,437,473 of NC_064644.1, forward strand.
ATATAGTCGTTTCCTATGCGCATGTCTCTCTGCTCTAATTTTTGGTATAAAGTTAGTGACAAGCACTAGCATTCACCAGTCTAAAACATTCACCTAACGACAGCCAAATTATCGTGACAAAATGCCGTCGTCATCTGGCTTGCTGGCATGGGATTTATTAGCAGTTTTGATAACGTTTTGACAGAAACACGTAAAATAATTTTCGGAAGGACTGTATTATATCCACCGCTCTGTAGATGATCTAGCACATCCGCAAACAAAGTAAATATCCTTATTTTATTGATAGTATGAGAAGGTTAATCATTGCTGCCAATCGAATAAATAATATTATTTGTTGCAGAAATGGCTCAAATCTTCACAACTGAGAAGAAACCTAGCGCTGAGCTGCTCGAGCGAATCTGGAAGGTCGTTGAAGAACATCCTGAAGTAGAAAAATCCAAATTCAAGGAAGTAGTCTGCTAGTGCCATACTTGTTGCTAAATAAAAGTTTATGTTAGCAGTGTCATAAATTTCTATTCTCTTTTTCCTACACTGAATTTACTTCTATTGAGGATTAAGTATACACCTACAGGAACCAGCAAAAGAAAATCTTTACGCGTATATTCCACAGATCATTAATGAAACTGAAAGGAATCACTTTTGTCAGGAACTGGGCACATATTTTGAAAATGACTGATATAATCTATTAGCTTAAATATTATATTCTTATTGTAAATATACGCAACTCCAATTACTTGTCCATAATTCTCACGTACCAGGAGACGCTCGAAGGCAGATTAATAGGACAGGTACATTTTTGTAATGAAGTTTGATACTGTGAGTAACATGTCAACAAGGTAGCCCCCACAACATACCTACAACCGTGATGGCATTCTGACCCTTAGATCTACTCACTTCCATTTAAGTAACTGTGCCTCACTGAATTTTTCTTGTATAGTCCACCCCCAGTAATCAACATCTGCAACTCCCAGACCACTGGAGGCACATGCCTAGGTCCCATCCTATCTGTGCTGCGGTATATACTCCACGAACATCTGATATTTTCGGTTCATTGACACACTGCTGGGAGACTGTTAAAACTACGCTGTATCGAAGAATAATATCGATTAGTGTCGGGAAACTAGAAAGCGTTGGGCTGAAACGGTTTTAATTGCCAAAATCACCTTCAACCACAACTACAATAAGATAAACAGGAAAAGACCGGAAGACACGAGCACCGAATCCTTTACTCCTATCGGCAATCACATTTTTGGCACTTACATGTGTACATGATGACCAAGTTGCCATTAATGAGAATCTGATGTTAGGGATACATCTGTCACCTCTTTATTTATCGTGGAACTATCTCCTTTTTTTTTTTTTTTTCGTCATCAGTCTACTGACTGGTTTGACGCGGCCCGCCACGAATTCCTTTCCTGTGCTAACCTCTTCATCTCAGAGTAGTACTTGCAACCTACTTCCTCAATTATTTGCTTGACGTATTCCAATCTCTGTCTTCCTCTACAGTTTTTGCCCTCTACAGCTCCCTCTAGTACCATGGAAGTCATTCCCTCATGTCTTAGCAGATGTCCTATCATCCTGTCCCTTCTCGTTATCAGTGTTTTCCACATATTCCTTTCCTCTCCGATTCTGCGTAGAACCTCCTCATTCCTTACCTTATCAGTCCACCTAATTTTCAACATTCGTCTATAGCGCCACATCTCAAATGCTTCGATTCTCTTCTGTTCCGGTTTTTCCACAGTCCATGTTTCACTACGATGCAATGCTGTACTCCAGACGTACATCCTCAGAAATTTCTTCCTCAAATTAAGACCGGTATTTGATATTAGTAGACTTCTCTTGGCCAGAAATGCCTTTTTTGCCATAGCGAGTCTGCTTTTGATGTCCTCCTTGCTCCGTCCGTCATTGGTTATTTTACTGCCTAGGTAGCAGAATTCTTTAACTTCATTGACTTCGTGACCATCGATCCTGATGTTAAGTTTCTCGCTGTTCTCATTTCTACTACTTCTCATTACCTTCGTCTTTCTCCGATTTACTCTCAAACCATACTGTGTACTCATTAGACTGTTCATTCCGTTCAGTAGATCATTAATTCTTCTTCACTTTCACTCAGGATAGCAATGTCATCAGCGAATCGTATCATTGATATCCTTTCACCTTGTATTTTAATTCCACTCCTGAACCTTTCTTTTATTTCCATCATTGCTTCCTCGATGTACAGATTGAAGAGTAGGGGCGAAAGGTTACAGCCTTGTCTTACACCCTTCTTAATACGAGCACTTCGTTCTTGATCGTCCACTCTTATTATTCCCTCTTGGTTGTTGTACATATTGTATATGACCCGTCTCTCCCTATAGCTTATCCCTACTTTTTTCAGAATCTCGACCAGCTTGCACCATTTTATACTGTCGAACGCTTTTTCCAGGTCGACAGATCCTATGAACGTGTCTTGATTTTTCTTTAGCCTTGCTTCCATTATTAGCCGTAACGTCAGAATTGCCTCTCTCGTCCCTTTACTTTTCCTAAAGCCAAACAGATCGTCACCTAGCGCATTCTCAATTTTCTTTTCCATTCTTCTGTATATTATTCTTGTAAGCAGCTTCGATGCATGAGCTGTTAAGCTGATTGAGCGATAATTCTCGCACTTGTCAGCTCTTTCCGTCTTCGGAATTGTGTGGATGATGCTTTTCCGAAAGTCAGATCGTATGTCGCCAGACTCATATATTCTACACACCAACGTGAATAGTCGTTTTGTTGCCACTTCCCCCAATGATTTTAGAAATTATGATGGAATGTTATCTATCTCTTCTGCCTTATTTGACCGTAAGTCCTCCAAAGCTCTTTTAAATTCTGATTCTAATACTGGATCCCCTATCTCTTATAAATCGACTCCTGTTTCTTCTTCTATCACATCAGACAAATCTTCACCCTCATAGAGGCTTTCAATGTATTCTTTCCACCTATCTGCTCTCTCCTCTGCATTTGACAGTGGAATTCCCGTTGCACTCTTAATGTTACCACCGTTGCTTTTAATGTCTCCAAAGGTTGTTTTGACTTTCCTGTATGCTGAGTCTGTCCTTCCGACAATCATATCTTTTCGATGTCTACACATTTTTCCTGCAGCCATTTCGTATTAGCTTCCCTGCACTTCCTATTTATTTCATTCCTCAGCGACTTATATTTCTGTATTTGTGAGTTTCCCGGAACATGTTTGTACTTCCTCCTTTCATCAATCAACTGAAGTATTTCTTCTGTTACCCATGGTTTCTTCGCAGCTACCTTCTTTGTACCTATGTTTTCCTTCCCAACTTCTGTGATGGCCCTTTTTGGAGATGTCCATTCCTCTTCAACTGTACTGCCTACTGCGCTATTCCTTATTGCTGTATCTATAGCGTTAGAGAACTTCAAACGTATATCGTCAGTCCTTAGTACTTCCGTATCCCACTTCTTTGCGTATTGATTCTTCCTGACTAATGTCTTGAACTTCAGCCTACTCTTCATCACTACCATATTGTGATCTGAGTCTACATCTGCTCCTGCGTACGCCTTACAATCCAGTATCTGATTTCGGAATCTCTGTCTGACCATGATGTAATCTAATTGAAATCTTCCCGTATCTCCCGGTCTTTTCCAAGTATACCTCCTCCTCTTATGATTCTTGAATAGGGTATTCGCTATTACTAGCTGAAACTTGTTACAGAACTCAATTAGTCTTTCTCCTCTTTCATTCCTTGTCCCAAGCCCATACTCTCCGGTAACCTTTTCTTCTACTCCTTCCCCTACAACTGCATTCCAGTCGCCCATGACTATTAGATTTTCGTCCCCCTTTACATACTGCATTACCCTTTCAATATCCTCATACACTTTCTCGATCTGTTCATCTTCAGCTTGCGACGTCGGCATGTATACCTGAACTATCATTGTCGGTGTTGGTCTGCTGTCGATTCTGATTAGAACAACCCGGTCACTGAACTGTTCACACCCTCTGCCCTACCTTCCTATTCATAACGAATCCTACACCTGTTATACCATTTTCTGCTGCTGTTGATATTACCCGATACTCATCTGACCAGAAACCCTTGTCTTCCTTCCACTTCACTTCACTGATCCCTACTATATCTAGATTGAGCCTTTGCATTTCCCTTTTCAGATTTTCTAGTTTCCCTACCATCTTCAAGCTTCTGACATTCCACGCCCCTACTCGTAGAACGTTATCCTTTCGTTGATTATTCAATCTTTTTCTCATGGTAACCTCCCCCTTGGCAGTTCCCTCCCGGAGATCGGAATGGGGGACTATTCCGGAACCTTTTGCCAATGGAGAGATCATCATGACACTTCTTCAATTACAGGCCACATGTCCTGTGGATACACGTTACGTGTCTTTAATGCAGTGATTTCCATTGCCTTCTGCATCCTCATATCGTTGATCATTGCTGATTCTTCCGCTTTTAGCGGCAATTTCCCACCCCTAGGACAAAAGAGTGCCCTGAACCTCTATCCGCTCCTCCGCCCTCTTTGACAAGGCCGTGGCAGAATGAGGCTGACTTCTTATGCCGGAAGTCTTCGGCCGCCAATGCCGTCTATTTATCGAAATTTAGGCAGTGGCGGGGATCGAACCCGGCACCGAAGACGTTTTGATTATGAATCAAAGACGCTACCCCTAGACCCCGGTTACCATGTTTTAAATGCAATAATTCATTTCTCTTCGAGCGTTTTTCACCATTGTTTACAGCCAGAGTCTTCATAAGTTGGAATACGCCCTGGTTGGAGACTGAATTAGATACCAAGTCCAGACTCCATATTTCAATACGCAGTCAGACCAACTGTAACCTGGATCTAGATCATGGGTAGTAAAGAGGAAGAAAACCAGAGCGATATGGGATACTTGCAACATGGAACCGAAAGAGACGATGTAAAAATCCTATGAACAGTTTTCACTATGTTGTCGAGGCAGCTCAGAAATAAGTATCAGACGACCAGTCTGGAGCGTTACTTTTCAACCAGCTGACCATCTACGTACACAGTACAAGATTTATTAGACGATGAGCACGTTTGTTTGAGAAAAGAAGCCAGAAATTTAGATACGACACGTTCCTTTGGTAACGGAATGTCGAACAAACAAAGCTCCCAAGATCAAATCATCTTTATAATAATTTCGATAGAAATGTCTGACATAAAGGAGAAGGGTTTTAAATGCAGAATAAATCTGTTTCTCCTAAACATTTACTGTGTTATAGAGTAATTCCTAAAAAAAAAAAAATATGTGGCCAGTTGCAGACCTGTTAATGCCCGGTATGCAGTCATATAAATACTTTTTTATTTTCTGAGATATTGTTTGTTCGAATGACACGTTTCGTGCCATAACGTTTATCCTGGATATGATTTATGGAACTAAATAAAATCAAAAGTAAACATAAAAACCTTCTAGATTTTTAAATCGATTATAGTGTTGACATTTAACGCTTGCATACTTGCATCCATCATTCCGCCAGTTACACGTGTTATTAATGTACCAGCATTTCACATTTGAAATGGCTTTTCTCTCTCTGAATTCCAGATATTTCATTCCTCCAAGTTAATAATTGTTTTCCGTCAATGTGGTACTTATCAGCAGATCACGACGTCCTGTGTTCACGATGCTTGTCGTTTGATGAAAATTGTTGTCTAAATTGAGATGCTGGGTGACGATGGTGGACGCTTTCGCTAATCTTTATTCCTGAGATGATCCAGTCTGGTTGCAATTTGCAGTGTATGGTAAATGAAGAAAACTTCACAAGCCAAAATCTCCCCAAAAGCATTCCATTAGATGATCAGTTTCGACAGAGCTATGCTATCATCATGGAACCTCATGCTTTTGAATTTTTACAATATATCACAAAATCCGATGCTGACAGCATAGCTCTGTCGAAACCGGTCATCCAATAAGGTGCTTCTTTAGCAATTTCGGCTTGAGAATCATTCTTCAGTTACCAGCTTTACTTATTCTATAGCGTGCTATAATCATATCGAGAGCTATATGTCGTCGCAACTTCAGCAACATGTACGTATCGAAATGATTTATGGCATTTTTGGCTGGAATACCCCATATAGGGTATTCAACCGGCTGGTGCAATTCCTTCTGTCTGACACCAGTTCGACGACTTTGCGTCTGTGATGAAGATGCTATGAACTGATTAGGACAACACAAAGACTGAGCCACCAAGCGAAGAAAATCTCCATCCCGCAACCCGGCTGGGAATCGAACCCATGTCTCGGCTATTCAGATGCAGCGACACTAACAGTTGTACCACGAACTGTGGACATGAATGTGTTGATGCACTCAAAAAGAGCAAAAAACGCATACCTGTAAGAAGTAAATGTTATAGACAAATCTACAAAGACGCAGAGGACTACAAAGTCTACAAATGAATTTTATTTGGTATATGGTTACTGTGAAATACGGATTATTGAGAGCATTTATTGATTGTAATAGGGGTTCCAATGAAAAAAAAATGGCTCTGAGCACCATGGGACTTAACATCTGAGGTCATCAGTCCCCTAGAACTGAGAACTACTTATACCTAACCAACCTAAGGACATCATACACATCCATGCCCGAGGCAGGATTCGAGCCAGCGACCGTAGCGGTCTCGCGGTTCCAAACTGAAGCGCCTAGAACCGCTTGGCCACAACGGCCGTCTGTTCCAATGAACCCAGTGATGATTTAATATTTACGTGTTACAGTATGTGTTATTTCTGTTAATACAGAAAGGGGTTGGTCCATCACTTCGTAGAGTTCTTCGGTAAGTTCAGTAAACACAACAGATACACATAATGGAGACTTTATTTATGAGCAATAAATTCTTCTTCGTTATTTACAGCAGCCTCTAATGCTCGAGTAATTTTTAGATTCCTCGACTATAGAAAACACGTGGTTTTGGGGCGCGAAGATTTTGTCTCGACATGCTCTCTACCGAATAACCTTGAACGAATAGAGAGCAGAAAAGCTGATAATAAGGGGGCGCAAGATCACATGAATAAAGTGGGTGCGGCATGACTTACCAACCGAGCTCCTACACAGTGTTTTTTGTCAGTCTAGCAGGATAGGGGGGAAGTTATCGTTAATCAACATCGCTTCACGCAAACTGTCTGGTCATTATTCTTGGATTACGTGTGCAGGACGTTGACAGTAAATGTCAGTAGAGATGGTTACACCGTCAGGAAGCAATTCGATGTACATCACATCGTCGCTGTTCCACGAGATGCGTAATTGTGGATCTTCCATTCTTCGAACGGGAAGTTTCACTTTGTTTGGATTGAACCATTCTTTCCCTTTGTTAGCATAAGGACACCATTTCTCGTCGTCAGTATCAATACGGGATTGGAATGGTAATTGTTGTCCACAGGCCAATTGATGACTAGCAAGCAGAGATGCATACATGGCCACACGGCGATTTTTATGCTGTTGACTCTGAGCATGCAGTAACCATGCGCCCAGTTTTTGTGTCTTCCCCATTGCATGTAAATGTCGCACGATGGTGCAATGAACACCGTTCATCACATCTGCCAGTTCTCGAGAACACTTCCGTGGGTCGTTGTGGATTGATGCATTTAAACTATCATAATGAAACCCCGTAGCTCTTCCTGAACGTGGAGAGCCATTAACGTCAAAATGATCGTGCTTAAATCGATGAAGCTGTTTTCTGTCCGTGCTCACAGAAGAATGTATTGGAAATGTTCTGATATCTCCACATGGCACTCCATTCTCTACCGTCCACTCCACTCGCTACCTCCAAATGACAAAATGACAGTAATTAAAGGCAAACAGCAAGAGTGAACTACACGTGAAATATGACAATCGAAAAATAAACCCATAGCAACAGTAATACCAAATTGCAAAACAAAACCGCTATGAGCTTACTCCTTTCATGTACGGGACGAACGACTCTCATCACAGTTACGTAACCACGTTGTTACTGTTTACGCCATGTAAATTATTAACTGAAATTTGGATCTGGGTACCAGCTACGATGCGTACATTTGGTTCTGTGACTACGGAGATATGGGAAAACTTACATCCACCTCACTTTTACTGTAAAATATGTTGGAATTGTAAACGTGAGTAGCTGCTTCTTATTCATGTTAGCAGTTCTACATGTTGGCTTAATAATACTACGATTCACTAGTACTACAAAGGTTGATTTCTTCAAGAAATATATTTTAATTTTTCTACACTCCTGGAAATTGAAATAAGAACACCGTGAATTCATTGTCCCAGGAAGGGGAAACTTTATTGACACATTCCTGGGGTCAGATACATCACATGATCACACTGACAGAACCACAGGCACATAGACACAGGCAACAGAGCATGCACAATGTCGGCACTAGTACAGTGTATATCCACCTTTCGCAGCAATGCAGGCTGCTATTCTCCCATGGAGACAATCGTAGAGATGCTGGATGTAGTCCTGTGGAACGGCTTGCCATGCCATTTCCACCTGGCGCCTCAGTTGGACCAGCGTTCGTGCTGGACGTGCAGACCGCGTGAGACGACGCTTCATCCAGTCCCAAACATGCTCAATGGGGGACAGATCCGGAGATCTTGCTGGCCAGGGTAGTTGACTTACTCCTTCTAGAGCACGTTGGGTGGCACGGGATACATGCGGACGTGCATTGTCCTGTTGGAACAGCAAGTTCCCTTGCCGGTCTAGGAATGGTAGAACGATGGGTTCGATGACGGTTTGGATGTACCGTACACTATTCAGTGTCCCCTCGACGATCACCAGTGGTGTACGGCCAGTGTAGGAGATCGCTCCCCACACCATGATGCCGGGTGTTGGCCCTGTGTGCCTCGGTCGTATGCAGTCCTGATTGTGGCGCTCACCTGCACGGCGCCAAACACGCATACGACCATCATTGGCACCAAGGCAGAAGCGACTCTCATCGCTGAAGACGACCCGTCTCCATTCGTCCCTCCATTCACGCCTGTCGCGACACCACTGGAGGCGGGCTGCACGATGTTGGGGCGTGAGCGGAAGACGGCCTAACGGTGTGCGGGACCGTAGCCCAGCTTCATGGAGACGGTTGCGAATGGTCCTCGCCGATACCCCAGGAGCAACAGTGTCCCTAATTTGCTGGGAAGTGGCGGTGCGGTCCCCTACGGCATTGCGTAGGATCCTACGGTCTTGGCGTGCATCCGTGCGTCGCTGCGGTCCGGTCCCAGGTCGACGGGCACGTGCACCTTCCGCCGACCACTGGCAACAACATCGATGTACTGTGGAGACCTCACGCCCCACGTGTTGAGCAATTCGGCGGTACGTCCACCCGGCCTCCCGCATGCCCACTATACGCCCTCGCTCAAAGTCCGTCAACTGCACATACGGTTCACGTCCACGCTGTCGCGGCATGCTACCAGTGTTAAAGACTGCGATGGAGCTCCGTATGCCACGGCAAACTGGCTGACACTGACGGCGGCGGTGCACAAATGCTGCGCAGCTAGCGCCATTTGACGGCCAACACCGCGGTTCCTGGTGTGTCCGCTGTGCCGTGCGTGTGATCATTGCTTGTACAGCCCTCTCGCAGTGTCCGGAGCAAGTATGGTGGGTCTGACACACCGGTGTCAATGTGTTCTTTTTTCCATTTCCAGGAGTGTATTCGAGTAGAATGTGATGGTATTCATAGTGTGCTTGTGCTGAAGTGAGGATTACTCGTATTGTGTGAGTGCAAACCAGATTTGCGTGCAGAAAAAATTTGATTAATAATGTTGAATTCTGAAGTTCTGCGCTGTTCCTCAGCGATTGTGATAAGTGAATTTTCTTGACGACGGGTTTTCAACATAATTACCTACAATCGGCATCTTTGCTTTAATTATCCGAAGATTTTTATCGTTTCCTATGAGTTTAAACGCCTCACATGCACCCTGACAGAATTATGTCGACAACAGAGAAGAAGACGAAGCAACACCTCAGAGCATTTCCAAGGGACCAGGTTTACGTGCGTTCTTACGAAACCACATTCATGATAAACTGACATTAAGAAAAATCAGTTTAGACATTCGTTATAAAGAGGCTCTGCTAAAGCGTGGCAATAAATAAGTTACTACCACATAATAACAGCCCTCGACGAATGAATGTGGATGTTCCATTGGCCATCTCCTTGTTAAACTTCCTGGTAGACCAAAACTGCATGCCGGGCTGAGAGTCGAACGTTGGAACTTTGCCTTTCGTGAGCAAGTGTTCCATCACTGAGCTAACCAAGCGCGGCTCACGACTGCCCCCTCACAGCTTCAATTCTGCCACTACCTCACCCCACAGAAGCTCTTCTGCACATTTCCTTAGGCTCTTGCAGAATGTGTACAGAGATCTGGTGAGTAAAAAAAAAGCACGGTGAGTCGTTGTGCGAAGCGTCTGGCATGGTCGCAACAAGGTCGCGCGAAGCTGTCCGATCTCCCAAGTGCCGGCCGGCTGCACATAGTCAGGACTCTTCCATTGTTGGAACGTGCGGATACGCTCATTCGACGTAATCGACGGATCGCAATCAGGAACTTCGCTGCACAACGGACGTCTCTGTTACTAATAATGACACACTCGTCCACCAGTTGTCGTACTCAACTCATTAAACTGTGTTCATAAAGAGCAACGAAGGACCATCTGTGCAGAATTACTAACGCATTACGATGCTGATAGTGAAAAATTTTGTCAAATATCGTCACAAGCGATGATACATGGGTTCATCACTTCGAAACGGAAACAAACCTGCAGTCCATGGAGAGGCGCACGCCACTTCTCCTCCGAATAAAAAGCTCAAACCGCACATTCAGCCAGTAAAGTCATGGCGACGGACTTGAGGGACACTGAAGGGGTTGCTCTGTTTGATATCCTCCCTCATGGTGCAACTATCAGCTCGCCAGTGTTTTGTGCTGCCTTCAAGAAACTGAAGAAACAACGTCAGCGTGAACTTCGTCGAAATGCAAATGAACTCGTTCTCCTTGACATATAACACCTCACACGAGGCTGAATACCCGAGAGGGGCCCACAAAACTTCAGTGAACAGTTCTTTTTCATCCACCCCCTGTATCTCGGATCTTCCGACTACAATCTGTTTGGCCTAACGAAGGATGCACTCCGTGAAAAACAGTGCGTGGACGATGGAGAGGCCATTACAGGTGCAAGGAGTTGCATCCGACGCCGACTTGTAGACCGGTACCGTGCGGGTTTAGAGACCCATCCAGTGAGATGGCATAAGATCGTCGCACTAAAGGGAGATAATACTCAAAAATAGTTTTGGAGCTAGAAGAGTGGAGAATAATATGGTGTATTGGAATGCCTAATGAAACCGAACTACTTTCAGAAAAAGAATGTGTTGCACTACTTACAGAACGTCCCTCGTATATCTGAATTTCATCCACTTCAACTGTCTGGTCCATGTACTACCACGTACCAACAGAGAAGTGTGCGGCGGCTGCGCAGAGGTAAGTAAAATAATTTCACACACGAACAGCGGCTGCGCAGAGGTAAGTAAAATAATTTCACACACGAACAGCGTTTCTCAAAACCTCGAAGCGTTTCTCGCTCTACGGGAAACTGTTCCCGAATGTAGCAGTGGGGGGGGGAGGGGGGGATACCCGGGGTGAAGCTATAGTTTTTATTATGAACAGTTCCACGCAATGAAACCTACGGTGGATTCATTTGCGAACGAATCTTCACGTCGGTACGAGATCACAAAATGGGTTTACTCAGCATAAATTCAAAAACGCTGTGGCTTGCATTCCTAGCAACTTCAGCTTCCTTGCAAGCAGCATTAAATAGTCAGAATCTATCGGGTTGGCTCTGCAGAAACAGGTATTGTTGACAACTACAAATGGAAGGTGACGGGCTTTGGAGGCGACACTGGGCAGGAGATAGTGAACGCGTTTGACGCTATACTGGTAAGAAATCCTGGCTATTTGTCTTTTGCTGTAAAATTCACTAGACACCTTCCTAAGACCCAATCTGCATTTCTTCCAAACTGTGTAGGCGTAGACCAGATGTCGATTGAAATCTAGGAACTAGTATCCAAACCAATTGCGAGGTGTATACAATTAAAGTACAGCTACTCACAAAGCTCCAGTGTGGACCGTAATTATGCTCTGGCAGTCAAACTTGGTAGCCATTCTAATGCGTTAATTCTGAACCGAATTATGCTGGAAAAATTTATTTAGTTTCATTTTTGGCTACCAGGTGTCAATCTGGCGCTGTGAATGCAGCACGGCTTCTTCATGGACAGTTCTCCATGCAAGATATTACACACTCGCTGAGGAGAGATGCCTTCAGCCTCCGCAATCCCACGAAATTGTATTCGGCTGCCTTGTGTTATCATGTCGTGGAATTTGCCAATTGTTTCCTTTGTGGCAGATTCAATTGAACGTCTGTTACGTGCTTCGCCTTCTGGACTTGTCCGACCACGTTTAAATTCATTGACTAAAAGTAATGGCACAGAGTCTGTGTGACCTTCATCCAATTCTGTTTTGGTTTGTGTGGCAGTTCACCCCTTCAAAAGAAAATGTTTAATAACGGTATGAAAATCAGTTTCCTCTATTGCCAGTCGGAGTCGACACGCTAATCAATTCAGACAGCTCTCAACAATGAACTGACGCTGTACATTGTTAAAATTCTTTATAAGATCCTCAGAATAACCAAGCTTGCCTAATATGAGGACGCAACAAAAGCGTTCCATTCTTTCGTGGAAATACAACAACCTTATCAAATCACCCTGGTATGAGCAACATAGATTTCGGCAAGATGCTGTACAGCACTAGCGCCACACCACCTAGTGACCAAAATAGGAACTAACTTCTTCCCCGTTTAAATTGGTTCCGCATTAAGGCATCAGCATAACGACCAAGTTTCGCTGCCATACCACAGTTAAAGCCCACACTGAACTCAGTAAATAGCTGCACTTCAATTACAAATATCCAGTACTAAATAAATTAATAAGCACGGAACTGATACCCCATTGCACGGAAAACAGATGAAGCAACTAAAATGGCTTTCAAAATTTAAATGAAAAGGGTGTCATTAATATACGCGACTTGGGGTGGCTATCATTTAACAAAGGCACTTTTCGTTGCGGCGAGATGATAATATAGTATTTTCTTGATGCTTACCTACGTAGGGAGTAATGAGTAACGAAACAAACTGAGAGAAATCATAGCTCGTACGGGAAGATATATGTGTTCGTTTTCTGCATACGCTGTTCGAGAGTGGAACGGCAGTGAAATAATGTGAAAGTGGTTGGATGGACACACTGCCAGTCACTTACTCTACAAACCAACCAACTTCAGTGTGAATTTTGGAGTAGTGATGCAGTTTACTGTGCGTTCTTTATTTGCTGCAAGGAAACAAGGAGTACGAGTCTGATTACCAGAAAGTCATGCTGGAGGTTTTGTTTACTTTACCTGTCCAAAGGTAGCTCTGTTGTATCATATATACATTGTCCCATGACAGAATGTGCTACGAATCAACGACAGAAAAAAAAAAATGGTTCAAATGGCTCTGAGCAGTATGGGACTTAACATCTGAGGTCATCAGTCCCCTAGAACTTAGAACTACTGAAACCTAACTAACCTAAGGACATCACAGACATCCATGTCCGAGGCAGGATTCGCACCTGCGACCGTAGCATTCGCGCGGTTCCGGACTCAAGCGCCTAGAACTGCTCGGCCACCGCGGCAGGCAGTCAACGACAGACCCATTCATTACTCAGTGCTATTCAGGGGGCATAAACCACAATACGATGGCGCAGTAGTGTTAAATAATTTCCTGGTGGCTGGATTGGAAGGGGATGTCCTATTCCATAGCCTGCATACTTCAGCTGAGTACTCCGACACCATGTCCATTCCTAAAGTTATTCACTGGAGCATCTCCTATGTCCAGTTAAATTTTTGCACGCTCTAACGGAGCGAGAGGAGAAGGAAAATACGGTGAAGGGAACATCTCTACAGAAATATTTCACCTACTGTAATTTGCGCAGTCAACGTCCTGCTATACGTGGAAAGATGATTCTCCTGCTGAAAAAAAAATACGTTATTTCTCACCGGTGAAAATTGGAATAGGTACATCGTTGTTCACTGTGCTTCGAAAGGAAATGAAGGATAAGGCAATTTAGTAATGTCAGTGGGGATGGACACTTGTGTAAGTGAATGTGGCCGGAAGTAATTTTACTATATTAGCACAATACAAATAATAAAAACAAAGTAATGTGAACCTTTTTAATGTACTTGTGTTTCTGATATGTTTAAGTGCATATTAATAGAATGTAGAAGGCTATCGTGTAATTCAGAATTTTATTTCAACAAAAATAACTTTTATGTCAAATATTTCATAAAACATTTTCATCGTATTACATTTTTCTTACAAATTTCACTCATTTTCATATCATAAATATGTACATTATTTGTTTGTTTGGATTACGTAAAAGTTTGGGCTCTACCTACGAATACACTGTTAGAGAACACGCGAAGTAGCAGTGTTGTAGAATGGCCAGAGTGGCTTGTACGGGAAGCTGTGTGATGGGATCTGCAGTAACGTGGCGAGCTTGGAGTCGGGAATGTTTACTCCGACTGTAGCTAGCGGGCAGCGAGTGACGTACGCTGAGTCAGAGGAATGCTGTTGACAGCGTTATAGCGGCTGGTTCGACGGCGCCCTTGGTGACGGATACCACGTTTCACCTCAGCAGTTCAGTTGGTGGCAGGGCTAGTGCGAATTCCACATGGCCCTTGGAGGCTGGCAGGAACTGCTGGCGCCACGCCTGAACCCGGGAGCATCGTAGAGTGGCTGGGGTGCAAGGAGATGGTTACCAGCGTGTGGCCTCGCCTTGGCGGATACAGTTCGAAGCTCGATTGCACCAGGTCTGGCTGACGGCTCGTAGATCAGCGGCTGCCTGGCTGCTGACGCAGCTCGTTGAGTCAGCAGTGACGTAGCTGCACATTCGACCGATGTCCGTCGCGAGGACTCTACCGGTCGAATGCACGGCGTTGTAGGAATGTTGCTCAATCCGGCATGGTGTCGCCAGGAGGAAACGCTGCACTGTGTTGCAGCATGTAGCGAACTAGTTGACTGCAGAGGGCACCATGTTGCATACTGGACTGATGCGACGCCACCGGAACTGCAGCAACTATTTGCAGAATTACGTGGATGGCTGCCCCTCATTCTCCTTAACCGGTTGTGAAAGTCCGCCTGAAACTTAATGGGTGGTAAAAATCATACACGAAAGCATGCATGTTAATAGCCTTTTCTTAGTATGTAATAAAACTATAATAAAGTCACGACATACTGTAGGTAAAATTAGTCCTAAAAGTTATTTCATGGTATTGATCAGTTAATAAAAACAGAAAAAAGATTAGGCACTGTGCAAAACAAGCACATGTTGGGATTCAGTTCTACAAAATTCATGTCAGGAGTGCGGAAATAAAAACTTGAGTCTCAGTTTACATATATTGTATTGCTTGACAGTTAGTAAGGAACAGAGACAGTGCCGATCAGGATTAATCGCGGTAGTGATAGACGATATGACACGCTGTACATACGTAATACAGTTGCAGTGATGTATTTATAACGAAAAACGGATCAATTAGACCATGTGGAGTAGCAGAATGGAAGACATAAATAGCATTCGTTTCTGATACAGGTCATACTGCCAACATAAAGGTCAATGTCTGACTGTCAATAGGGACATTTCCTCCTTCGAGCCGGCCGGGGTGGCCTAGCGGTTCTAGGCGCTACAGTCCGGAACCGCGGGACCGCTACGGTCGCAGGTTCGAATCATGCCTCGGCCATGGATGTGTGTGATGTCCTTAGGTTAGTTAGGTTTAAGTAGTTCTAAGTTCTAGGGGACTGATGACCTTAGAAGTTAAGTCCCATAGTGCTCAGAGCCATTTGAACCTCCTTCGACACTAAATCACATTTTACCTCTGTTAATCATGCTGGCTACCAAACTGTAGAGGAGTCCTTGGGGGATACTGCTCCACTCCTCGCTCAAGACGGTGTTCAGTTGTTGCACGGCTCTGGGCGAGTGTGTTCATTGAGAAACACGTCTGCCAAGAACATCTCAGGCATGGCCTACAGGGTAAGTACACAGGACACTCCACACGTTCAGTATCTTCACCTCCTGGTGCGTCCGACACCTCAGTGATCCTGTGTAAACGGTCATTGTTGTCCATAAACAGAAATCCGGCACCTACTGCATCCATAAACAGAAGGACGTGATCCATAATAATCTCCCTGCAATTCCGCTGTCCTGAAACAGTACTTCGCGCAACGATGTGCAGCGATGTTCGGTCATTGTGTATAATGCCTGTCTACACCATAGCAACTGGCTCATTACCGATGACTTAACAATCTGTGTTGTGCAAAGTGTTCCCTCGTCGCTCCACACTAACTGGTGGCCTGAATCACTAGCCATGGTGAAGCGGGATTCTTTGTAGAATATCTCTCTGGTCCCCGACCGACATGCTCCTTACATCAACGAAATCTTTCTCGACGATGACGAGGATCGAATGGGATGCATTTAACAGGCTTTTGTGCATGCAAACCAGCCTTATGTAAGCGCCAAGAAATGGTTCTGGCAGAGACACGTGCACCGTTAACGGTTGCAAGCTCTGTAGTGATCTGCCTTGGATTGAAATGTCTGTTCCAAAAAAATGGCTCTGAGCACTATGGGACATAAGATCTGATTTCGTCAGTCCCCTAGAACTCAGAACTACTTAAACCTAACTAACCTAAGGACATCACACACATCCATGCCCGAGGCCGGATTCAAACCCACGACCGTAGCGGTCGCGTGGTTCCAGACTGTCTGTTTCATTTCGCCATTAGGACTACGTATCGATCCTGTTGTGGTGTGGTGGTTCGTCCGTTTACGACAACCAGCATGTTTTGGCACAGCATTTCCACCTTCAGCGGCCTTATTTAATCTCGAGATGACACACCCATTACTGTGGCCACTGAAGTAACACTTTGACCGGCTTCGACGGCCCTACTCCTCGTCTACGATCGTAAGCATTCAAATGATGCCTTCCAGACATGTTGCCGTACCAAACTGCATGTCGCACTAATCGCTTCCACAACAACTTTCGTCAAATACCGTACTGCATGAACTGTCGAATGTGTACGTGCTCAGGGTTCTGTGCAGTTAACACGTCCCGACCCCTGTATTTCCTTAGCAAGTGTCATTTGTTCCTTAGCAATTGTTAAGCAGTGTGAAAGTGAAATGGACACATATCCAAAATTTTGTATCTATGATTCAAGTCGTCGTGGCAGATTTAATCACTGGCTAATAATGGATGAACCAGTTACTCACAGATACTTTAAGATAAGCTGCCCAACAATTTTGACAAGAGTATGGACAACACACAATAAGTTACAATCTTTCCACACTCATGTCTGTTATGGTTTTCCATAAGAGTACCTACCAGATCTATGTGTATGACTGTCTCTTAATTCCGAAGGAAAACCAGCCTAGATGGCGGACCTGTTATGACAATGGAGTCATATTCGACAAATATCTGCCCCATTCTTCTATAGTGAGCCCGTGTGTCGTTTTTGAAGGACTCGCCTTCGAGTGAACATCAAGCCGTAGTCTTCCTTCCTCTCTTGCATATTGGTGGAAGCACCGGTCTGGATCCGGTGGGATCATAGGTGAGGGGCAGCAGACTGCTTTGAGGTGAGGGTGGCACGAATCACTCGAAACTGGTTTGATTCATAATGTCATAACAGATGATTTATTTTCTGGATATTGTTCTCTTGCTTTAACTGACCTGCTTCGTCGGTAAGAATTTTCGTCGCGGAGAATGAACACGCTTCTCTCACCTCCACTAGAAAAAACGGTGACTAATGGCGAGTTTTAGTCATAGTGAACATCTAACAGTCCTTATAACATAATTTGCTAGCGTAGCTTCAGGTATTATAGTGAAACAAGTGAAAAATATGTCACAAAAACAGAGTACTGTTCCGAGCTGTACTTGTCTGGCAAATTTTGTCCTACTCGACCTCTCCTACTGTGTCCTTATTATCAAGTTTTATTTTTGCACCGTGTGTTCTGCAGGGTAAACAAACAATGTAAGCTGTTATTCTCTCTCAATTACGGAAAAACGAAATTTCAGTATAGGCTCATCTTGTTCATGCTAGTGAAACTACAGGATATAGGGCCTAGAGTTTTAAGAATGGTTGTTTTGAAGATACAGTAAGGCAGAAGGAATAGATAACATCAATACGGAATATCTAAAGTCGAAGGTTCTAGTAACAACGAAACGATTATTCAAATTATTTTTTACAACGTATGAAGATATATAACTTTCCGAAGAATATAATTCCCAAAATGGCGAAGGTAGCAAGGGTCCATTAATGTGAGAGCTGTTGCAGAATCAGCTTCACAGCTCATGCTTCTAAGTTGATGGCAAAAATTACATAAAAAACAATTCCAACAAGCCTAAAACAGGATGCTGGATTTGAATGCCACACCTCACGAAATATATATATGACAAGTAAGTCTGGGATCATACTTGTGTACCAGCGTTCCATCTTCAGAAGTAAACAGTATGTTCCAAATAACATTTGCTGCTCGTTGCACGTCTTTTACTTATCTTTTCGTTAATATCTATACATTTGCATCTAAGTAGGAAACCATGCGAACCATGCGAACCATGCGAACAAACTGAAAACAGAATTTCTGACAGACATACGACAAGCACTGGGAAATTCTGAGTCTTTAAATAAGGCTTATTGTTGATAACTGTTGGCTCATGTCGCATGAGAAACAGCGTAAACATTCTTGTATTAAGCACCAGCAACGGTTAAGTCATAACGTCTCATTTGCGCACCGTCAACGAAACGTGTGTGGTGTAAAACATCATATGTGGTCATATTATGTATGCTACACAATGTTATCAAGAATATCACCAATGTGATGAAAAACCTGAACAACGTATCACCACATCATAATTAGGTTGCATGGTATGAATTACCCAGTCATATTGGGTCAGTTATAGGCTGATATTCAGAAAAAAACAAAACACCTTGAACGACTTCATATAGGATGTTCATATTCACACGGCGTTCAAATTAATACATTCTGCAGAAATGATTAGCATTTGAACCATGTTGGCCCCGGATTCAAGGTCAACGTCGATATCGAGGCACAACACCACCTACCAGTATAATGTGCCTGCGGCTCTCGTTGTCACTATAGATCAAAGGTAATGGATGAGAGTAATTTCAGCAGACGTACAGCATGCCTGGTGGGCGTATTCGCGAACCGTACCATCAGATCAATAAGTTTGGGAGAGGGCGCATTATTACCATGACAGAATGTAATGCATCCACCAAGAAAGTTGCTGCTCGTGTGGGACGAATGTTTCGGAAGTGCAACGGGTGTGTTCGGAATGGTTTACGGAAGACCGTACGACACGACGATGCGGGTCAAGTCACACCCCCTAGACCACACCCCGAGAAGATCGACATTACATCCGAATTGCATTCCAGCTCAGACCTGTGTCCTGCTCAGCTCTGGCCCAACAGTGAAATATTGGAACACATCGTACACTATGAGGGGTGACTGTCCGTCGCCGTTTATTACGGCATCGGTTACGTGCGCGTCGTCTACTTCTCCGCCTAACTTTGACGAATGTGCAGAAAGAATGGTGTTTGGAACGACGTGACTGGGGCCACGAATGGCATTAACTAGTATTTTCAGACCAATCCAGGTCGCGTTTATTTGAAAATGATGGCCGAATTTTGGTTCGCCGCAGTCAGAGAAACGTCATCACATTGATTGCATTCGCACGAGATACAGGACTATTACAAATGATTGAAGCGATTTCATAAATTCACTGTAGCTCCATTCATTGACATATGGTCACGACACACTACAGATACGTAGAAAAACTCATAAAGTTTTGTTCGGCTGAAGCCGCACTTCAGGTTTCTGCCGACAGAGCGCTCGAGAGCGCAGTGAGACAAAATGGCGACAGGAGCCGAGAAAGCGTATGTCGTGCTTGAAATGCACTCACATCAGTCAGTCATAACAGTGCAACGACACTTCAGGACGAAGTTCAACAAAGATCCACCAACTGCTAAATCCATTCGGCGATGGTATGCGCAGTTTAAAGCTTCTGGATGCCTCACGGTTTAAAGTTTACGGCCCCTTTTTCTTCTGCGAATAAAAAGTTACAGGACACGTGTATCTGGACATGCTGGAAAATTGGCGCATGCCACAACTGGAGACCGACAGCGCCGACTTCATCTTTCAACAGGATGGTGCTCCACCGCACTTCCATCATGATGTTCGCCATTTCTTAAACAGGAGATTGGAAAACCGATGGATCGGTCGTGGTGGAGATCATGATCAGCAATTCATGTCATGGCCTCCACGCTCTCCCGACTTAACCCCTTGCGATTTCTTTCTGTGGGGTTATGTGATAGATTCAGTGTTTAAACCTCCTCTACCAAGAAACGTGCCAGAACTGCGAGCTCGCATCAACGATGCTATCGAACTCATTGATGGGGACATGCTGCGCCGAGTGTGGGAGGAACTTGATTATCGGCTTGATGTCTGCCGAATCACTAAAGGGGCACATATCGAACATTTGTGAATGCCTAAAAAAACTTTTTGAGTTTTTGTATGTGTGTGCAAAGCATTGTGAAAATATCTCAAATAATAAAGTTATTGTAGAGCTGTGAAATCGCTTCAATCATTTGTAATAACCCTGTATACAGCGTCAACTCAAGGCCTTATGGCGTGGGGTACTATTGGGTACAACCACAAGTCACAACTGTCGCGTGTCCAGAGCACTGTGACTGGTGTGACGTACGTGAATGACATCCAGCGACCTCCAGACACAATCTTTCTGCACAACAACACAGTCGCCATTTTTAAGCAAGACCACGCACGACGACATGTTGCTGCACGAAGATGTTCCTTCTAGTTCTCACAGTATGTCAGTGTTTCGCCCTGGCCCTCAGATCACCAGACTCGTCGCCAGTCGAAAATGTGTGGGATATGGTGAAACGATGGGCGTGACCCAGTGCCAACCACTACAGATGAACTCTGGAACCAGATGAGTGCAATACGGATGGCTATACCATAGGGCGCCATTCGTGCCTTATATGCGTCGATGCCGTTGCTCATGGAATAAGTTATCAGGGTCCATGGTGGACCTTGTGCCTTCTAGGCACATACAGAACCACAGTGACTGCAATTCTAATCATTTCTGCATAAAAAAGTGATATACATGTCATGTGAAAGTGAACGTCCCATCTCTAGTCATTCAAGGTACTGTATTTTTTCTGAACATGAGCGTATTTGAAACTTCCTGGCAGATTAAAACTGTGTGCCCGACCGAGACTCGATCTCGGGAACTTTGCCTTTCGCGGGCAAGTGCTCTACCATCTGAGCTACCGAAGCACGACTCACGCCCGGTACTCACAGCTTTACTTCTGCCAGTATCTCGTCTCCTGCCATCCAAACTTTACAGAAGCTCTCCTGCGAATCTTGCAGAACTAGCACTCCTGAAAGAAAGGATACTGCGGAGACATGGCTTGGCCACAGCCTGGGGGATGTTTCCAGAATGAGGTTTTCACTCTGCAGCGGAGTGTGCGCTGATATGAAACTTCCTGGCAGATTAAAACTGTGTGCCCGACCGAGACTCGAACTCTGGATCTTTGCCTTTCGCGGGCAAGTGCTCTGCCATCTGAGCTACCGAAGCACGACTCACGCCCGGTACTCACAGCTTTACTTCTGCCAGTATCTCGTCTCCTGCCTTCCAAACTTTACAGAAGCTCTCCTGCGAACCTTGCAGAGCTAGCACTCCTGAAAGAAAGGATACTGCGGAGACATGGCTTGGCCACAGCCTGGGGGATGTTTCCAGAATGAGATTTTCACTCTGCAGCGGAGTGTGCGTTGGTATGAATATTTCTCTCCCTCTTAATGAAGGTTAAGGTACAGGCAACTACTGTTATCTGTAAAACAGATTTCTAGCTACAACTGATGAAGGTTCAAGAAATCCCCTTAAAGAAACTGCGTACATTACTTCTGTCCGTATTATTGCACGTAATGCACTGAAGAGCCAAACTAGTACACCTGCCTAATATTATGTAAGGCGCCTGCGAGGACGCATAAGTGCCGCAACACGAAGTAGCATGGACTTGACTAATGTCTGAAGTAGTGCGGCGGGGAGGGGGGGAGCACTGAAAACATAAATCCTGCGGGACCGTTCATAAATCCGTAAGAGTGCGAAAGAATGGAGACCTCTTCTGATCAGCATGTTGCAAGGCATCCCAGATATGTTCAATAATGTTCATATCTGGGGAGTCTGGTGGCCAGCGGAACTGTTTAAACTCAGAAGAGTGCTCCTGGTTCCACTCTGTAGCAATTCTGGACGTGTGGGGTGTCGCATTGTCCTGCTGGAATTTCCCACGTCCCTCGGAATGCACAATGGACATTAATGGATGCAGGTGATAAGACAGAATACACGTCCAACTGCTCGATTCAATTTGAACCAGACTCGTCCGAACAGGCAACAGGTTTCCAGTCATCAACAGTTCAACGTTGGTGCTGACGGGCCGAGGCAAGGCGTAAAGCGTTGTGTCGTGCAGTCATCAAGGGTACATGAGAGGGCTTTCGGCTCGGAATGCCCATATCGATGATATTTCATTGAATGGTTTACACGCTTACACTTGTTGATGACCCAGCACTGAAATCTGCAGCAATTTTCGGAAGGGTTGCACTTTTGTGACGTTGAATGATTCTCTTCAATCGTCGTTGGCCCCGTTCTTGGAGGGTCTTTTTCCGGCCGCAGCAATGTCGGAGATTTGATGTTTACCGGATTCCTGATTTTCACGCTGCACTCGTGAAAAACCCATACGGGAAAATCCTCACTTCATCGCCACTTCGAAGATGGTGTCTCCCATCGCTCGTGCGCCGACTATAATGCCACGTTCAAACTCACTTAAATCTTGATAACCTACTATTGTAGCTTCAATAACCAATCTAACAACTGCGCCAGATACTTGTCTTGTACAGGCGTTGCCGACAGCAGCGCTGTATTCTGCCTGTTTACATATCTCTGCATTTAAATACGCATACCTATACCAGTTTCTTTGTCGCTACAGTATTCCTTACAAAATGGTATTGATAGAGAAAATCGAATAAGTTCAAAAATGGGTGATATGTTTTGTGTTATAATGAAATAGAAGAGGAACTGGCATAAATATTATGGCCAAGTTGCCATAGCAGTGATTAAAATCATTATTACTTCCTGGGAATTATTTTCACGAAATTTCAGTCAGCAACATTCTCCTCCAAATAACAATATACGTACGAGCTCTGATGTATCCAGACACTTAATAGTGGTCATTGTTATAGGTTGCGCCCACCCTTCACCTTTATGACGACTTGAGATCTGCCGGGGACACTTTCAGTGCTGTGTCCGAGTGTCTGTGGAATAACGAGAGCCCATTATTCCATAAGAGCCGAAACCAAAGAAGGCAGTGATGTTGGACGCTGAAATCTGGACCGAAGCACGACTTTCTGATTCATCCGGAAGGTGTTCCAATGACTCCTGACTCGGGGCTGGCCAGTCCATTTCTGAAAACTTGTGCGCAAACCATTTTTCATATTGCTTCTTTATAATATGCAGCATTTTTTTGCTGGTAAAAACAACTGTTACGTCCTCGAACCGTCCCTCTAATGCACGCAATACTAAACGCGAGTGCAATGTGTTCATATTCTTCCGCAACCAGCGTTTTCGTATGCGTAAAACTCCAACAACGATAAACGTAACACTACCTCCCTCGCAATTCCCTGTGGCAGTGCAAACGACGACATGTAACGTCCCCCAGGCTTCGCAAAACGCAAACACTTCCATCGGATTGCTACTGGCTAGAGCGCTCCAAATCACTCGTTTCTAGTCAAACTGCCCCGTGGCGTCGCTATTTACACCAGCTGAAGAGTCCGTTGGTACTGATTACAGAACTGTCCATTTTAAGCAGAGCTGCTCTACCACTGAAGTCAGTTACTTGTAACTCTCAACTCACACCTTCCTAGCTCGACTGCTGAAACAACTTAGGAATTGAAAAGCGTTTTCTTCTGTTAATTCAATGCGACTCTTACAGCAGACTTCCTCAGTGCTCGACGGTCCCTGTCCGCCAACACGTGAGGTCAGCCTGATCCCGTATTACCTGCAAATTGTTCACAATCACACTACCAACAGTCCACTTAGGCAGCTTTAGAGGGGTTGAAATGTCCCTGACGGATTTGTAACTCAGATCACATCCAGCCACTAGTCCACAATCTAAGTAATCGAGCTCTCCTCATTGACCCATTCTGCAGTTACTGTTTATGTACTGAGAATACGATACTGCACTCCTTTTGTAATGGCGGGCCTGCCTCCCACGACACTTACTGCGCAACCGCGCATTATATAGCAGTGTTCCGCTAGTTTTCATCAGGTAGTGTATTTTTTTGCCTTTGACTTTATATTGTGGAGTGACCACTGTGTCAAAATTAGAGAAATAGTGTCTTAAACACAAGTATACAAGTTTCCATTACTTCCATGAATTATTACAGTCTCAAACAATATACATATAGTTTGGAAGTGAACTTTGCTCCCTCAGTCAAGCACTTATTGATCAGTCATGTACACTACTGGCCATTAAAATTGCTACACCAATAAGAAATTTAGATAATAAACGGGTATTCATTGGACAAATATATTATACTAGAACTGACATGAGATTGCATTTTCACGCAATTTGGGTGCATAGATCCTGAGAAATCAGTGCTCAGAACAACCACCTCTGGCCGTCATAACAACCTTGATACGCCTGGGCAAACAGAACTTGGATGGCGTGTACTGGTACAGCTGTGCATGCGGCTTCAACGCGATACCACAGTCCATCGAGAGCAGTGACTGGCGTATTGTGACAAGCCAGTTGCTCGGCCACCATTAACCAGACGTTTTCAGTTGGTGAGGGATCTGGAGAATGTGCTGGCCAGGGCAGCAGTCGAACATTTTCTGTATCCAGAAAGGCCCGTACAGGAACTGCAACATGCTGTCGTGCAATATCCTGCTGAAATGTAGGGTTTCGCAGGGATCGAATGAAGGATAGAGCCACGGGTCGTAACACATCTGAAATGTAACGTCTGCTGTTCAAAGTGCCGTCAATGCCAACAAGAGGTGACCGAGACGTGTAACCAATGGCACCCCATCCCATCATGCCGGGTGATACGCCAGTATGGCGATGACGAATACGCGCTTCCAATGTGCATTCACCGGGATGTCGCCAACCCCCGGATGCGACCATCATGATGCTGTAAACAGAACCTGGATTCATCCGAACAAATGACGATTTGCCATTCGTGCACCCAGGTTCGTCGTTGAGTACACCATCGCAGGCGCTCCTGTCTGTGATGCAGCGTCAAGGGTAACCGCAGCCATGGTCTCCGAGCTGATAGTCCATGCTGCTGCAAACGTCGTCGAACTGTTCGTGCAGATGGCTGTTGTCTTGCAAACGTCCCCTTCTGTTGGCTCAGGTTTCGAGACGGGGCTGCACGATCCGTTACAGCCATGCGGATACGATGCCTGTCATCTCGACTGCTAGTGATACGAGGCCACTAGGATCCAGCACGACGTTCCGTATTACCCTCCTGAACCCACCGATTCCATATTCTGCTAACAGTCATTGGATCTCGACCAACGCGAGCAGCAATGTCGCGATACGATAAACCGCAATCGCGATAGGCTACAATCCGACCTTTATCAAAGTCAGAAACGAGGCGTCACAACGACGTTTCACCAGGCAACGCCGGTCACCTGCTGTTTGTGTATGGGAAATCGGTTGGAAACTTTCCTCATGTCAGCACGTTGTGGGTGTCGCCACCGGCGCCAACTTTGTGTGAATGCTCTGAAAATCTTATCATTTGCAAATCACAATATCTTCTTCCTGTCGGTTAAATTTCGCGTCTGTAGCACGTCATCTTCGTGGTGTTGGAATTTTAATGGCCAGTAGTGCAGTAACAGACTTTCTGGCAATCATTAGTTTACTCTGGCTGATAATAAATGACGCAACATGATGTACTGTTGAAGTAATTACCGTTCTAAATTTTCCCATCTACTTATAATCTACAATCTCATTAGAAAGGTAAGAGCTTTAGGTGTCTATTTCTTTCAGAAATAGTTGTTGTAATTACCCATTCATGTAACCAAAGACACTCAGTTGCACTGAGAATCTCCATACGAGCGTGTTTTGTTCGCCAGTAGATCGTAGAGCGGAGTCCGGAGTGTGAAGACCACAAGTACAATCAAACACAACCTGTAAAGAGACAAATTATTGACACTGTTAACTGACAACATATTAGTCTTGCTTCCTTATACCACACTGAAGGATAGCAATACTATAAACATCACTATCATCTAGTTGCGAGGAATAAAAATTACACTTTAAGACAAAAAAAGACGACTCACCACAAAGGAATTATTCAAATGCGATGGATGTCGATAGATATGATGTACATATACAGACAAGTAAATAGGGAAATGATTCCAGTTTCAGAAGAATTGGATGATCTATTCAAGAGAGAGATCTTGACACTTTGAGAGAGTTAATTAAGTCATTTGCACGTTGGTCCACCTCTGGCCCTTACCCAAGCAGCTATTTGGCTCAGCTTTGCTTGATATAGTTGGCTGTACGGCCCTTCCCATAATGCTCCAAACATTCTCAATTGGGGAGAAATCCGGTGACCTTATTGCTCGAGATGGGGGTTTGTCAAGCACGAAGATAAGCAGTAGACACACTCGCTGTGTGTGGGCGGGCTCTGTTGTGCCGAAACGTAAGCCCAGGACGACTTTCCATGAAAAACAAGGAAACAGGGCGTAGAATACTGTCGTCGTATCGCTGTGCTGTCAGGGAGCCGCGGATGACAACCAAAGGGGTCCAGCTACGAAACGAAATGGGACTCCATCATTCCTGGTTGTCGGGTCGTTTAACGGGCGAGTTAGGTTGGTATCCCACAGCTGTCCAGGGTGACTCCAACCAAGTTTTCGCTGATCACGTGTCTGAGATCCCATTAGCTGAAATAGAATTGTCTTCAGTAATGAGTCCCTCTTCGAACTGAAGCCTGATGACTAGCGAAGTGCCTGGAGACGCTCAGGGAGAGGTGAGATACCAACCTGATTGTCGCCCGCCCTAGGGCCAGATAACCTGGAGTGATGGTTTGGAGTGGCATTTCATTACATGGCGTGAACCCTTTGGTTATCAACCAGTGTACCCGGAGCCTCGACCATACGCTGTGCCCCGTTTTGTTGCCCTTCATAGCAAACCACCCTCGGTCTGCATTTCAGTAAGACAATGCCGGCCCACACACGGAGAGAGTTTCTACTGCTGGTCTTCGCGCTTGCGAAACCCTGCCTCGGCCAGAAAGTTCGCCGCATCTCTCCCCAGTTGAGAGCATTTGGAGCATTATGGACAGGGCCGTCAAACCAGCTCGAGTGTTCGACTGTCTAACCCCCCCAAGTGGACAAAATTTGGTACGCTAATTCTCAGGACGACATCCAACAATTCTGTCGATCAGTGCCAAGTCGAATAACTGCTTACACAAAGGCCACAAGTGGAGCTCTCTCTTGAAATAATCATTCAACTTTTCTGAAACGTTTATCAGTTGTATGTCTGTACATGTATACCACGTCTATCGATTTCAGAGCCATTCGGAGAATTCTTTTGTGGTACATCGTGATCTTTCTTTTGCGTGTGTGTGTGTGTGTGTGTGTGTGTGTGTGTGTGTGTGTGTGTGTGTGTGTCGGAACGAGACACGAACCCAGGCGTCTGCTCCTCTCGGACACTGCACTATTAATATAGCTATTCGTACACTAAACTCCTCAGTTTCAAACTCTTCCGTCCACAGTTTTCATGTTCCGCAGGAGAGTGCACAATTGCTAACCCACTGACCCTAAAAGGTGTGCTTCCTGGACTCGATTTCGATTCGACGTATAATTAAAGCTAATTAAAAATATTTATAGCAGCAGACACTACCTTAAAGAGTAGAAAAATGTCGTCTCATTACTTACGTACTTAATACTCAGGTGATCGCGACGAATCGTCCACCGTCCATCGATGTCTCGGAGTCCTCAGCAGCGAGCACCCTTTGTGCTGTTTCCACTGCCTGTAGCGTTCAGAATCTTCATTTTTCATTTTCTTCTGGAGTGATGTGTTGGCTCCCTCTGTGTTGATTGCCTGTCTGTACCTTTAAAAACCCTCAATATTTACCATCTTCTGTTGTTGAATAATAAAGTTTGTACATTTAAAACATCGGTAGCCACAGCAAAGTGAACAGCTTTTTTATTCATTGGAGCGATATAGACGTCCTCTTCATGTAAATGGCTGCGGCGAAGAAATTCATCCTTTATACCTAATGAGGAAAAGGGACACACTTTTCGTCGAAAGGTTACGTTAACAGCAGTCTTTGGATTCCACCCAGAGCTTTTCTTTTCCTCAAAACTGGCAGTTTCTTGCCGAAGAATGCTGAGACCATTACTTAGATATGTAAGGTAAATCCTTTCTAGGCATCTTTTCAGGTCTGCAGCTTGTGGGTGTGTCTGTAACTGTGGTCATGCTATGCTTGTGATACTGCTTGATGATTCAATTATACGCTTCACTTGTCAAAACAATTCTAGCCGCACTACAAGATAACGCTTTCAGAGGCTTCTGTTCATATTCTTAAGTGAGCAAATATACCGTGGTAGTCTAAACCTCTTACGTGAAAGCTGCCCTTCCGTACCGTATAATTAACTCTGTTCGTACACCTAACATCTGTAGTGTATCTTTACATCCTGATTAAGCCGATACAGAAGCAGATATCCTCAATTAATTTTTGAGAATGTACATCGAGAGGACAACACTGAATGCAAGTAATCATACACTTTACGAGAACCCGAAAAGAAGATAATCGAAGAGTTTAAAATGTAATGTTCTAGATGCAGGTTGAAACTTAAGGGAATTGGTAAGAGAAGAACATGGAGGTTATCTACAGAGTTGGCGAGGAAAGGAATATTACTGTGGAAAACCCTGTGCACAAGACGGGACAGGTAGACAGACATATGTTAAGGTAGAACTAACTTGCTAAGCACCAGAGGGAGCCGAAAAGTGCCGAAATCTAGGAGGAATCATCAGAATATGCGCAACAAGTAATCGAGGACAGTGGGTGTTAAATTCTACTGCGAGTTGAAGAGAAGAGATTTCTATCGTTCTGCAATCCCCTAACGTATCTGGAACGTGTGCAAACGGAGGCAACAAGATGTAATTGTAAATACTTAGTCGTAACAGATAAGTTATTTCAATGCTTCCACTATACATCAGTACGAACTTACAACAAAATCACATAGTTGGGAACGTCTGTTTAGTATCAGCCCTAATGTTGGCATCCGTATCCCACACGTAATACCCAGGCTGCGTTACGATATTTAAGACTTTATTACAAAGAGGAAGCAAATCTTCGCAACTGACAAGGAACCCAGCGACAAGTTGCTAGAGAGAAATATTGCTGTCGAGAAGAGGGGATAAACATAGAATGTTTATCAGCGACAAATTTAAATTCAGTACAACTGATTCGAAAAGTTCAGATCAATTATCAAGGATCCAATTCATCAACAAGTACAGAATTACGACTTACCTTTGACATGCTGTTTCCAGTTGCGAACCACATCACTTGTCAGTACAGGAGCCATTGCACTGTATCAGATAAATAGATATGAATATATTTAAGCCTTTACCCGTGTAAAGTGTCGTACAAAATGGAGTTGTTTCTTCTGGGCCGACGGGCTTCAGTTTTCTATATCGTCCGAAGAAGAAAGGTACTATAGCTGATCATAGAGAAAGAAGTGACTATGAAGTCTTTAGTTGAAGAAATTCTCGTAGGACTCAGTTCTTTTACAGAAAGAAGCAATTTAAACTCGTTCAGGGCAAAGGACCTTAGCAAGCAGAGGCAAGCTCCGTTATAAACAAGTATTACTTCAAGCAACTACCCAACATATTTCCACCATTAACGATCAATGAACACAAGAGACAAATCGATGCATCATTATACGCTATGACAACCCGAGGCCGTGAGGTGAAACATTACCAGAATCTGATTCACTGACGTCTCGTGAGTTTCTATATGCTGTGCTATTTAAGGAACACTCTTCGGAGTATTGGCGATCGTTCCTTGTGTTGGTCGGCAACAGCATCCTGCCGTTATTGTATAAGAGTTTGCCGGTGATTTTCGAAGAAGATGACAGTTTCGTGGCCACTAGAGTTTTGCTTAACGCTACCATATTTTCTGCTTCGGGAGACGTACGAGATAACCTACCCTGAACCTCTCAGCTTACACTTCACTAGCTTTCGTAATGACGCACGAGATTCCAGAAAGAAACCAATAAAAACGTTGCCCTACCATTTCTGATAAAGGCGGTAATGTGAAAGAACTATGTCCACATGTTTGACATGCAAAGACCAGCGATAAAGAAAGGAACTGGTAGCCGGTTTAACACGTATTCAATGAAATAGCTCACTCTACGGCACCAAAGCAGGCAAAGTTGATTAATTACGAGGGTCGCGTTCAATTTGCTCTGACATTATACAAGAAGGTAATTATACGATCTGGCATAGCAGACTACGCGAAGAGGCAGCCTGCTGCGTCATCCTATGCCAGGTTACGTCATTTCCATGTGGTACTGGGGGACATGGGTTCAGCACACGGCTGTCCCACCCGTTGTGAGACTTGCAGGGATTGCAGCCGCTACTCTTCACTGAAGAACCTCCTCAGTTGGATTGAGGAGAGAGCATGCTCAGACCCTCGCAATGAGCAACATATAGGTCAAAGCTGGCCGTTCAATTACCGACACTGAAGTCACAATATAGAGGACGAATTAGGAAGAAGAGGTTTGATGTAAGCAACGCTACACTTCTCAAATTAAAATTTAATGTTTTCTGGAGTCAGAGAACCTACACGATTCATAGAATACTTTATTCACGACAGCTCACGTTATTATTGAATTACTGTGCTGCAACAAAATGACGCATGGAAAATCCACTTTACACGTGTCTTTGAGGAGCTGTGTCTTTAATACGTAATTCAAAGACCTAGTTTCCTCTGAACGAGGTGTACAAAACTGGACAGGAGACGTGCGATGATCGGCTCATCTGTTACAAGCAGCGTAAGATTACATAGTACAAGGGTAACCAAGCTATCAGGAATTATCTCCACGGTGGAGGGCCTAGGAAACTAAATCTGCAGACCAGAGTCCCAGGTGTACTTTTAATGCTTCACGTCGCTACTTCTCGCCACTGTGTCATGAACACCGGAGAGGTATGAACCACCCCAGCACGGCACAACAGACCACGTTAACGAAGGTAGATCTTGAAGTGTTTATGGTAGACTATATACTCAACACAGACAAAACACGTCGCAGCCAGAGAGGAGATATTTTGGCCAAGATTTGGTGACTGCAAAAAACACTGCAGTTAGTACCTATTATAGGCTTCCATCAAAGATGCTCACCTATCCTCAAATTACGACGTCAATGGCAGGCTAGAGCCTTTACAGCTTTACTGCTTTCAGTGCTCGTGAATCGTGTATCAGAAGTTAACTCCGCCTTCAGCTCAAAATATGCCACCGTTCACTCAGAGTCCGCCGCTTCGGCACTATTGGTGCTAATCTTTGAGGACCGAACGTTGGTACACACTGCAGACGCCGCCAAATACGACGAACTTCCGACAGCTATAGTGTGCAATCTTCGCAACTGCCAAGGAACCCAGTGACAAGTTGCTAGAGATATCGAGAATTTTGTCGAGCAGAGGGAATAAACATACAACGTTTAACTCCGACAAATGAAAGATGAATACAAATGATTAGTACTTCACTATTCTTTTTCCTTCATAACACAATTTACAGTTCCATTCAATGAGCAAGAGCTGAGTTCACCAACAGCCACTCATTTATCGCTTCATCGGACATACTGTGTCCTGTGAACGAGCGTCAAGCGCATCACTAGTTATTACAAGAATGACTGTGCCGTACCAAGTAGACATGAATAGATTTAAGCCTGGCACCGAGTCCAGTGTGGGACAAAACGCATTTTTTTTTTCCTCTGGGCCGAAGCGTGTCACGTTTCTGTATCGTCGGTAGATGAAATCGAGTATTACCAACCGTCTACTGAAATGGGCCTACCAAGTCATTAATTGTAGCAGTTCATTATAGGACCAGCCATTTCTACGAAGAGAAGCAATTTTAATTCATTTAGAAGACAACGCCTTAGTAGACAGACGAAAGTTCCATAATAAACAAACGATTTATCACGCAAATGTAGGTAACGATCAGTGATTATAAGTGACAAAGGCGAAAAGGAAGTAAATATAAATCACACACCACTAAATGGTCTGACATGACAAGGCCATGGGTGAGACAACACCAGAACCGGACGCCGTGAGCTATTATGAGTTTTTATGTGTCGTGATGTTAATTTTATTCGGACTACTGGTAACCGTAACCTAATGTGGGACAGCAACTACAAGTACTGCCGTTATAATGTAAGGATTTATTGGTGGGCTTTGGAGAGTATAACATTTTCACGGCCGTTACAATTAAGATTAGCGCTACCATATTTTCTGCCCCTATTGATATCCAAAATAACGTAACTTGGGCCTTTCAGACGGCATTCCTCCAGCTCTAAGAATGTCGTACGAGATTCCAGAGCCGGCCGGTGTGGCCGTGCGGTTCTAGGCGCTTCAGTCTGGAACCCTGACCGCTACGGTCGCAGGTTCGAATCCTGCCTCGGGCGTGGATGTGTGTGATGTCCTTAGGTTAGTTAGGTTTAAGTAGTTCTAAGTTCTAGGGGACTGATGACCACAGATGTTAAGCCCCATAGTGCTCAGAGCCATTTGAACCTTTTTTTTTTTTTTTGAGATTCCAGAATGAACTCACCAACAAAACAGTCTCACTAATCCTGACAGAGCTAATACTATGAAAAAGGAAATATCCTGCTGTTCGACACTCAAAATCCACCAACCTAGAAAGACTTTGGTTGCTCACTAAGCATGTATCTAAAAAAGCAGCACCATCTGCGGCGCACAAGCTAGTGGAGCTGCTTTTAATTTGCATTGATATTATACAAGAAAAGTAACTATGCGATTTGGCGTAGGGCACTACGCAATGAGAATAGGCCGACCTGCCATTCTCTGGCATAAGACGTCATTTCTATGTGGTATGGAGGGACATGAATCAGGACACCGCTGCCCCGGCCGATGTCAGATTCCCAAAAGTTTGAGCTACCGGGTCCTCAGTCAAATAGCTCCTCAGCTGGCTTCAGGGATTGCACGTGGCCCGTTCTAGTCTTCTCACAGACACAAAATCACTGATAGT
The DNA here is from genome assembly GCF_023864345.2 of Schistocerca serialis cubense. Lineage (NCBI taxonomy): Eukaryota > Metazoa > Arthropoda > Insecta > Orthoptera > Acrididae > Schistocerca > Schistocerca serialis. The sequence goes on from NC_064644.1 coordinate 69,470,881, forward strand.
ACAACGAACCGAGCCCAGGGCCTCCTGAGGCAGGTCATGCAGTCACAAGCTGGCCATTAAGATCGGACGCTTACAACAAAGAAGGCTAAACAGGTACAAAATATGCACTGTAAGCAACGCCATACTTCTCACACTAGCATTTAGTGTCTCCATTCTAGATTCAGACAATCTGTATGATTTTGTACCTTGATGGAATCCTTCGGCTACCAAAGGGCGCCTCAGCGCTGATTTAATGTACTGTACCAAGACGGCGAACGACAAACCACCAAGTAGGTTTCACGGTCGAGCAGGGTATCAAACACATAATTCAAAAGCACGCAATGATTAAAAAATGGACTTTCTCACTCAGTTATTGCAGGCGCTGTAGGATGGTTTAACACAAGAGTAACCCAGCATTCAGAAAATGTCTCCACGGAGGTACTAGGAAACAAAATTTGCGGACGCCAGTACTATGTACACATTTAGCGTTTCGCGTCGCTGCTGCCCTCCCCGATTCACGAACGCCAAAAGCGAAGCGTTTTTCCCATAATGGCACAACAGAACAACTTAACGATGGTGGATCTCGAAGTATTAACGGGGGACTATGTACTGAAGATATGCACACGTTGTAGACGAAAAAGAGAAGAAATGCTGCAAGCGGAGAACTAGGTAACACCGGAAGCACCACGAGGCTCTTCGCAGATGATTGTGTTGTACACACAGAACTCGTGAAGCTATAAAATGTGAGGAGACCTTCAGATGACTGACGCTTTAGTGGCAATTGACTCTCACCATAAACAAATGTAACTTATTGCAAATTCATGGACATGAAGATCGTTGTTATATGATTTCACGTTTGTAGAACAATCACTGGAAGTACTTGCTTTCATAAAATATCTAGACGTAGATCTGAAGTGGAATGATGACATAAAATTAATCGTGGGCAAGGCAGATGCAAGGCCGAGATTCATTAGAAGGCTCCTCGGGAAATGTAGTTCATCAACAAAGTAAGTAGCTTACAGAACTCTGGTTTGACCTACACTTGAATATTACTCGTCATTATGGGATCCATACCATAGAGGACTGATAGAGAATTAGAGAAGATCCAAAGAAGAGCAGCACTCTTCGTTACAGGTTCATTTAGCAAGCGCGAAAGCGTCACAGAGATATCAGCGATCTCCGGGGGCAGAAGCTGTAACGAAGGCGTTCTGTGTCACACTATGGTTTATTGTTTAGATTTCAAGAGTGTGCGTTGCTGGAAGTCTGAAAATAAATTGCTTCCTCCTACGTATATCTTGCGACAAGACCATGAGGAAAAATTTAAAGAGATTCGAGCTCACACTGTGTCTTATCGGCATCGTTCTTCCTACGAAATAATCGCGGCTGGAACAGGAAACGGGGCAAGTGACAGTGGTACAGAAAGTATCCCTCGCCACACACCGCAAGGCGGCTTGCGGAGTATAGACGCAGATGCAGAAGGTTTTGTGAGCACAGAAATGTCCAAAGGCTGCAGCTACTACCTATTACAAGCTGCCATCAAGATTATTCATTTGCGCCAGAGCTGTTGATTTCGGTGCCTTTTGTGTCTTCAGAGCTCATGAAGCAAATAGCATAGCTCATTTCACCTGCAATTTAGAGTCTTGTCCTTCAGAGTTTACAAATGCTACAAATGGCTCTAAGCACTAAGGGACTTAACATTTGAGGTCATCAGTCCCCTAGACTTAGAACTACTTAAACCTAACTAACCTAAGGACGTCGCACACATCCATGCCCGAGGCAGGATTGGATCTTGCGACCGTAACAGCCGCGTGGTTCCGGACTGAAGCGCCTAGAACCGCTCGACGTCAACGGCCAGCTTCAGAGTTTACAACTTCTGCACAAATGGTGCTGGTATTCGAGGACTTAATTTGCATAGAAATGCTGCAAAAGACTGAAAACACATGGGCCTGTAGTATGTGTGATATTCGCCTAGATTAAGGACTTACAAAGAAACGTTACGACTCCAAGAAACAACTGACATACATATGTCGTTTGTGTCTCACGTTGGTATATTACCATCACCATGGATAACACTGATCTCTGTAAAACAGAATATAATTTAGTCGTCTAGATAAATGACAGTGTTGCGCCACGTTTAGTAGCAAATCCCCATTCCCAATGACACCACCTACAGATCCATGTTGTTCCAATATCTGTTCCTCTTATACATTGGTACTAGGAGCATCCTTCGACAGAGCAGAGAACTGAATAGGTCAGGGACTGACTGGCGCAAGAATAGCCCCTCGACTCACAAAGAGGAGAAAGGAATTAAGATTGGACTTTAACTCTCTGTCCACGACCACGTGATTAAAGGCAGAGCGCAAGATTCAGAGTGTGTTCTAAGTTCCCCCTCACCGACATGGTACTTGGAGATGGAACATGAAACTCAGATTGGACAAGAATGGGTAAGAAATAGGTCGTGTCCATTGTAAGCAACCTTCAAGAGATTCCCCTCAATTTATTTGGGGATATAATGGAAAAAGTAAATCTCGAAGGTCAAATGAAATTTGAGCCCCTCCTTTGCCAAAATGAAAGTGCTGTTCCTTATACATTGCTTCCCCTCATTCCAGAGATTTTTAGTAATTTACCCAACGCGCTGATGACAAAAACAAATGTATCATAATGTGATGATACTTCTTGAATGAAGACCCATATCAGCTTCTTACGTCAAGCAGAGATATTCTCATAGCTACAAGCAGGGAAATTACTCGTCTCGCAAACGAAGACTATAGCCAAGTACAGCACCATTCTTCACTGTTACGTCACTTTCTAATCATAAATAACCATCACCCATCAACAAAAGATACTGCAGCACCGAAACGGGCTCACTTTGAAGAAGAAAATGAATCTGCTTTTCCCAACTGTGTATTGCAACATATTCGATGGGTAATTATTTAATAACACCTGACTCCCGACTATCATCTAATTGCTCCGTAAAGGAAATATCCAGAACCGATTATGTGAGAACTATCTTCAGTAGTATTCTCGACTGGAAAACATTTCAACGCCGTTGAAACAGTAATTCATGTTCCTCTGAAAATCAGTGCTTCTCATCGATTTCTAGTATTTCATTGATTGCTTCTATAAGTCTATACACATTGCTCTATCATAGCACATGATTTTATTTGCAATGCTCCTCGATAAAAAGTACCCCTGTATCGATTTACTGGTCGAATAGCCCAATGAAGTAATCAGACATTTCTCTCTTCTCACTGTCGAAAGTAAGCAACTAAAGTACTTCGCTTACTTCATATTGTATCTACCTACATAGTACGAAAGTAAAGTAACAAAAGCACGAACGACTCGAAACGATCTGTTTTCAATAGAAAACAACAATTAGAAATTTCCAATTGTTCATCCTGCGTAAACTCATCTCAGTGATCATTTCACAGCAACACAAACTAATATGACTGTATTCTTTCAATAAAAGTCCTGCAGAACTACACACACATATATCTGTATACAAAATTTGAGTTTCCCAACGACTAATACGTGCGAGCATAAACAAGCATTTTTTACGCTACATCCTGTACGTATTAGCCGGACGTACTGCATATGTCTTTAGTGGTAGCAGAGTCTATCTTTATAGTTTGGCAGAGGCAGTTCACCAAAATAACACATTCTGTTTGGGTTCAGTTTATGCTGTTCACATCTTTCCCATTATCGATTTCAAACACGATCTTGATTTCGAAGATAGCCTTAGTCAATCCAAAATAAGTTTTCCTTCCGTAACTGAAGGAGTTTCGCAAAACGTACTGTGTGTCACAGGCACTGTTGACTTATTCTGTCATTTTAAACAGGGTGTGTTGACGTTTTTACAAATATCATAAAACTGAATTTTGTGAATGAACTCATCAGTTTTTCATATTTTCCTTCGGCTACTCTATGACGGTCGAACATTATACACAACTGAAAATCGATTCTGACAAACTACTGTGCATTTTTACATGGCTACTCTATCACGTAGATTTTACAATGTACGGGGATCATTGTTCCTATAATGGTGCGCAAAACATTTACATTCGTGGTAATACTCGTACCAGTTCATTGGATGGGGAAACTGTGACATTTTCCTAATAAATAGAGTCTGAAGTCATCATGTTAACCCTGTAATTCGTTTATATTAAACTTCGAAATCACTAAAATACGTAATGAAACGGGCAGCATTCACAATCATCAGTGTTACTTAACCCTACGTCTACACCTACACAGTACAGAAGCTCAACCACAAATACTACTGTTCAAATCTAAAAATGTGACAGAAAATGAGCCACAAGTATCTTCTCTAATGGATGTTGTGTATGGCGACTAGAAATGTAAAGCACTTTGACGGAAATTGAAATGCAGGAAGTCTCACATATCACAATCATGAGATCTATCTCATCTAATACATTGACACACCAGTTGACAGACACGCCATATTCTGTCAGATTAAATGCCACGTTCCACTGCGCTGCACAGCAGACCTCTTTATGTTTCATCGTATCGTAGTAAGTCATACCCAAATCTGTTCAAATCACGTAATGATTGGGCGAAGTTGCTGTTTGATTGTGTCTTCACGTACGGGACAGTTGTTAATGAATCACTTCATTTGACAAATATACAGCTAGCCCCTATGGGCTTTCTGAAACTGCGTCAAAGACATATTTCATCATAATTACTAGTTCTTTTGTTATGTATTTCACAGATGCAATTACAACACATGAAACGAATGTGATCGACAACTGCTCTTGTTACAGTTATGAACGATTCCCCTGTGATGAGCTCACACGTTTATTAAGGCTTCGCCATCATCACCATCATATCAGTATCAATTACTTAATCAGTCAGTACCATCCTGTAATGAATAAAAGTCTTCTCCAGACTTGTGTACTCTTTCAAATGTTCAGCTTTCTCCACAGCCGTATTTTCTGTACGTTTCCTGACAAAATAGGAAATTAAGTTTTGAATTGGCCGTTTAGCTATCAAAATGATTACCGTGCCATCACTGACCTCCTGTTTATTTATTTCTGAATCCAACGACTCATCTTTCCAATTATACATCGTTTTTGGCTCGCTATTAATTACTGCCATACACGCAAACGCAACAGTTTATACGAAAATCGGTAGTCATACCGACAACGTCCGTTGATACGTACTCTTCCAGTTTAATTCAAAAAAATAATATTGTGTTTTAGACGATGTTTTCCAGGTCATAATATCAGCTTGCCTCGTTCCTTTTTCACTTATGTGTATTTCTGTCCACGTAATGTAATGTAACTGAAGGTTTAGCCATATAGTTTCGTAGTAAGTTAACACATATTTGTTCCATGGCCTATTCGTCCAGTGCAGATTGTACAAAAATTGAATGAACTGCTTTGTGAGCCTTAAAAAATTCTGAAGCCGGTGACGAGTAACTACTTACGGTTATCATTTCCGTGTTACGCTCCTGTACTCTGCCTGCGAGCCACTCAACTCTACCTGCGACGACTGATGTTCCTCTTTTATGTGGGGATGCTTGCTCGCAGTATTCACGTGCTGGCGGCACCCACGCACACATCTAAAGAACAAAAGAACAGCGTTTCCGGCTGGTACCATATGTGCACGTGCCGTATTTGATGTAGTGGTGCCAATATCCTGGACGACACCGAGGTCATGCAACTAAGGAAATATTTGAACAGGCGCTTACTTAATTTGTCGCATTTTCTGTCTCTGACTCTCTCTGCCTCTCTCTGAATCCATTTGCACTAATATAGATGTATTCTCTGTACATCGATTTGACATCTTGCACAGCGTAACACGCTGAGAATTAGACTTCAGTGCAGGAGTATGAGGGATACCCGGCCCAGTCCACATTACGAAGCAGCGAACGACCTTCTCACGAACTCCCGATCTCGTAAAGCTGTCCATCACATTCCTAACTATATTACAGTAGCAAGACAAAATGCATCACATCCATAGTGATCTCAAACCATCGTTAGCTGCGAATCTTTAGAGGACGAAAAAAGCTACTCTCATATTTTATCTCCACTTTTAACTTCTGAGTTTAGTCATTTAGTATTTCATATGAACAAGACATAATGGCTCCATTAGTTTAATCAGTGCGTATTATTTATTTTTCGTCAAAACTCGTCAGATAATTGAAAAAAAAGTTTCAAATAAACAAATGATTCGCTTATAAATATTGAATGAATAGCGTCTCAGTCGAACAAGCATTCTACTTCCTCTACAACTTCCAAACACCTATTTGGCTGTACGACATGTGTTCTATGATGTCTGCGTACCGAGCGAGTGATTTCGCAAAACGCGTGGTCCTTTAATATACTACAAGTTCTAGGTCTGTTAGCTACAGCATATCTCACGCAACAACATCGCATCGCCAAAGTTATCTGATTCCATGTGATTTATTTATTACAAAATATTTTCGAGGAATCTGCTGACGCCTAAGGAAAAAGTTCTGCTCTGTTCCTGGGCTGCGATACTTGGGAAACTGCTGTGTATTTGCTGTAGCTCATCTCTCTGTTTTGTTATTTTGTTTCATCGTTATGGTAACAAGGAGGTATTATTGTTGTTTCTCATTACAGTGCGTTTGCCTGTTGATGAAGAACGTCAGATGAATAAATTTCAGGTGTAACACCGTGTTCTGGAAACCGACCCGAAGGTTATGGGGGAATATAAGAAACTTAAAATTTACCGTTGTTCTGATGACGCCACACAAATTGAATCAATTTTTTCATTCGGAAAGCTGTTCAAAGCGCTGTACCATAGCACTACATTCAAAGTAACATATGTTTGTTTATTCAGTTACTTATTTAGCCTTGTGATCATATGCAATGGAATGTAAAAGATAATATTGTACGTGACTTAAATCTAGTAGTTACAAAGGAAAGTAACCATACTGGAGCCTACATATCACAAATTACTAACTACGTAATTGTAGTTCATCTATTCACTTACAAAAAAGAAGTCATGGTACTGTAAATATATCTTTCAAATGTAGTTGTATAAATTTAAATCATCTGGAAACTTGTTGAAAAGTTTTATTCTCATGCAGCATGGAATAATGTTAAAGTTTCTCTTTTGGATTCTGTAGGTCCCCGGAACTTTTGGGGAAGTTACCCAGAATACGAGGCCATGTTTCAGACATGCATTAAGAAACGTCTGCCAGAGTAAATATTCCTTAGCGACTGCTCGTTTGCGCACCCTTTTTAGAAGCCTTCAAAGATAACACCCAAATCTATACAGTCAACCAAAAATAAGTTCTGAAGTCACTTATTAAATACGTTTATCCCATTTTAGATGTGTTCGTATCGAAATACCAAGAAATTTTGTTGCCTCATTATTCACAAAGAGTTGAATGTTGTTGGCGATATCAGGTAATGCAGAATGTTATTCTGGCAGTTATGTAAATTTTTTAATACTGGTTACCAATTGTTTCTTACGAACTGATTTGCTGTTGACATTTTACTGATCTGATTTGTAGTACAGTATAGTACATTTTGGATACTTTCAATTTTCGTTGTTCTACAAATAAATTTTTGTCGTCAGCCAATGTAAACCAACGTGCACTTCTGTCGTGAAACAGAGGAGAGAGTGTCGCAGATATGATACACAAGTGGACGGCCAATCACTAAAATAAAGGTTTTTATCGTTGCGGCGAGATCTTTTCAAGAAATATCAATCTCCAAGTTTCTACTCCGAATGCTTGAATACTTTGTTGACACCCATCGGTAGAGGGAAAAGTGATCATTGTAATACATTGAGAGAAATCAGACTTCACGCAGGAACATTCTCGTGCCCGTTTTCGCAGTGCTCTGTTATAGAGAGGAACAGGAGGGAAATACAGTGAAGGTGGTTGGATGAACCCCTTGATAGGCACTTAAGCGTGGATTGCAGAGTATTCATGCTCATGGAGATGTAGGCATCGGCCTTTATAGTTCTGGAAGAAAAGAGTTCTACGATGAGAGGAGACCAGAATATATACATTTGCATATTGCATGTGTATGTACATGTTTTGCTCATTTTCAACGGTTATTGCATATTTTAACTAAAAACTAGTGACGATGCATATTTTCGCTGTATGTTTACAACATTTTAAAAAGTAGCCGGGCGAGCTCTAGCTCAATTTCGTTTTGATGTCTTACAGAGTAACCGCGACCTACAAGAGCGTACGATCGCTAACCGAGAGAGTACTTGCAAGCGAAAACCGATTACTGAACAGGACCAGGCAGACAGAGTCAATGCGTCCCTGCTTAATCTCTTCCCCTGTCACACCGCACGCGTCGGTAACAAATTATGCACGTTGTTAGTTGCATGTCTATTGTTTCAGTTTAGGTTTCTATTTGCTTGTACAAAGTTGAACGTGTTTACGTTTAGTGTGTAACGTGTTACGTACCATGTTGCCAGAAAAAAATTAATGTCGTTTCGTCTAACTGACCATACTAGAACATTTACATATGACTGAAATGTTTTATAGTGTGGAGTTTGCCAGAAAAACGTTTGGAGTAAAAAATAGTTTCAAACATACCAGTATGTCAAGACAAGTCTTCATACAGCAGGAATACAAAAGAAAGGCCCACGACAACTTTTGACGGCGGCAAGTAGTAGAAATTTAATTCCCAGATGTAACCAAACACATCGCTCTAACATGGTGAGTTGCAAATAATATCCCTTTCCACAAACTTACAAACCCTACCCTCAAAGGCTTCCTGTTCAAATAGTGTTTAAAACAAAATAGGCATATACCAGGTGAATCAAGATTGAATAACAACTACATACCGACAATTTTCCTAGATGTTCTGAAAGAATTACGCAGTCAACTTCAAGAACAACATTATTTTGATTTTAGTTGACGAAACTACCGACACCTGTGGCCGTTACATGGCAAATGTAATAGTTGCTACGTTAAAACAAGAGCCTTCTTCTTCATATTTAGTGGCCTGCAAAGAACTTCAAAAGACGTATCATTCTACGATCGTCAGATTCTTGAATAAGGGTATTAGAAAAATACATCCAGAATGTTCTGCAGATGAAAAAGTGTTGTGTTTCTCTCAGATGCTACTCCTGTATCAGAAACGCAGCAAAAGCCCTCCAAGTACGGGGTGTTCAAAAAGTCTCTACGCAGTGCCGTATGATTGTTAGCCATGCGTGCTGTATTATTGTTCGCTTGCCTGGGTTGCTTCCCTTCAAATCAACTCTCCCAACATTCCATTGTTTTGTTTATCTCAGCCAGCGTCCGTAGTATCGTTTTTGTGTGCCTTACGTGTTGACGTCAACGTTTAAGTTCAGTTCCTTTGTTCGTTCGTTTCGTTTATGCCACTGTTAAAATGCTAACCATTGAAAAACGTGTGTTTTTCCTCGAACAAGTGTTCAAAGCTGGCGGTAAATACGCAGTTTCAGTTCGTCAAACATTTAATTCAGTTTTCCCGAAGACAAAACTCCCACATCGCGATACTGTGTGAGGCATGCTTAACAAATTTAGAAGTACGGGTTCAGTGACAGATGCACCGAGAAGTGGTCGTCCTAGCGTTTTGTCTGAAGATAAACTGCTCGATATTCCCGGTATAATTTCCATGAGTCCGAACAAGTCAGTAAGAAAACACGCCCAGGATATCAATGTTAGTGCCGGAACTGCTCACACAGCCGTTAGGAAAAAATTAGAACTTTTCCCATACGTAGTGACAGTCGTGCCAGAACTGAAAAATACTGATCATGACAAGAGACTGCAATATTGTCAATACTTCAAAAATTTCATTCAACAAAATGGAAGCGATATTTTTAATGAAACATTTTTCACTAATGAGGCGTGGTTTCATTTATCCGGGTACATGTACTTGCAAAATTCTCGTATGTGGAGTACTGCAAATCCGTTGTGCATTCACGAGGAACCACTTCATTCTGTGAAAGTAGTAGTTTGGATTCCAGTTTCCAGACGTCGGATTGTGGGTCCCATATTTTTCAACGAAACAATAAACGTACAACAATACTGCAGTGATATTCTGCACCCATTCATAGGAGAACTTGTGTTAGGTGAAATACTGAACGGTTATTTTCAACAAGATGGTGCAACCGCGCATACAGCTCGCGTTTCAATGTCACTGCTTGCTGATGCTTTGGTGATCGCATAATTTCACAGGGACTTCGGCCACCACGATCGCCTGACCTAACACAACCTGACTTTTTCTTCTGGGGAGCAGTGAAAGCAACTGTCTATAAAAACCGTCCAAAATCCATCGATGAATTGAAAACTGCAATATCCAGTTTCACTGCTTCTGATACAGAAGAAATATTACAGCTTGTGTTTGGAACTGAATTGTGTATTCAACAACAGTTTGAAAACTTTCAACATTTAATGTGAAAATTTGTAAGTAAAAATGAATATTCAATAAATTAATAACTTGTATTTCATTGCGTTTCATTTCTGTATATTCACTGCGGCATATGGCACACGCGGTTAAAAATCATACGGCACTGTGGAGAGACTTTTTGAACACCCCGTATTTTTCCCCAGTTTGATTAATGTGACGTGGTTTACTCACGGAGTATATCGTCTTACTGAAGTTGTTTTGGACCGTAAATAAACAGATTTCATCCACAAAGAAAGTGTTTCTTAAGGCACCTGTTCGTATCAAGACCTACAAAGGAAACTACCAAATGTGTTCTCACCTCCCAGACCAGTGGTTGCTCGTATGGGGTACAAGGGTCGAAACTTTGTTTTTCTACAATGAACATTTCGAGGCCATCAGAGACATTATGAACGACGTCGATGGTGCAGAGCCTTTGGCAGTTTACAAATGCGAGGAGGCATTTAATGATTCCAGTATAAAAAAAAAACATTGCTATGATTAGCACTTATTTTTCCCATATGGCTGGGGGTACTAAAAAGCTTGAAACTCAAGGTTTGGCTTTGATTGAATCCATTCAGTTAATGAATAAAATTAGTGTGGTCAAATCCTCATTGCCAGAGGAATTTCCGAGAAACTTAAATGAAAAGCTTGAAAACATATTGAACAATAGCCAATGCTTTGAACCCTTGTCCCAAATGGGTTTACTAATGGGACGGGTGAACTACTGCCAGGAACAGGACGTGGCGAAGTAGCACCAAATTCATATACCTCCCAGATACCTCAGCTAATGTAGAACTGTATTTTCTGCTTATAAAAATGTTTTCAGTGATCAAAGACACAGTCTTACAGCAGAACATTTGGAACAGTATCTGATCGTTTATGTTTACAATAGTAGCCAAGTCTAAAGTAATTGGTAAACTATACTTTAGTGCGATAATATTAATTTAAAGTTTTTTTTGTTGTGGTCTTCAGTCCTGAGACTGGTTTGATGCAGCTCTCCATGCTACTCTATACTGTGCAAGCTTCTTCATCTCCCAGTACCTACTGCAGCCTACAGCCTTCTGAATCTGCTTAGTGTATTCATCTCTTAGTCTCCCCCTATGATTTTTACCCTCTACGCTGCCCTACGGTGATCCCTTGATGCCTCAGAACATGTCCTACCAACCGATCCCTTCTTCTAGTCAAGTTGTGCGACAAGCTCCTCTTCTCCCCAATTCTATTCAATACCTCCTCATTAGTTATGTGATCTACCCATCTAATCTTCAGCATTCTTCTGTAGCACCACATTTCGAAAGCTTCTATTCTCTTCTTGTCCGAATTATTTATCGTCCACGTTTCACTTCCATACGTGGCTACACTCCACGCGAATACTCTCAGAAACGACTTCCTGATACTTAAATCTATACTCGATGTTAACAAATTTCTCTTCTTTAGAAACGCTTTCCTTGCCATTGCTAGTCTACATTTTGCTGTGACCAACTCGCATCGCATTCACTTGTTACAATGCAATGAAGGGCCAATGTTTGAAAAATGGTGTCCGTCTTCTTTTAGCAATTTTGTAACAACTAATCTGATAAAGGATCCTGCATGACCTCTACCACAAAGTATACAGAACATGAGGTGAGCATTCTAAATGTCATGATTTCTGTCGAGACCGGTTCTGTTCCTAGCAGTCGATATTCACAGGTACTGTTTCGAGATATATAACTTGCAGTAACTACCACGTTTTATTATTTGGTCTTGCATGTTTCATGCATATTTGCATGCATATTTTGAGCTTTCTTATGTTGTATATAATCCGGTCTTTAATGATGACCCATCGTCTTCATTATGGATTCATGTCTGATTCATAACCAGAACTTTATGTTCTTGAAAGCAAGAGCACGGAGTAATTTACAAATCATCGATGTCTAAAAAGAAACTGAGATCTGTTATATGTACATTTAAGTTACCAACACCAAATTTGTTATGTGGTTTCATTTATAGGTCATATAAATGGTCTCAGTATCATAAAGTGTTCTTTGAGTTTTTTGTGCCGATTAACTGGCACTTTGAATTACATCAAGTAGAGAGCTTAAAATTTCTTTATAGACTTTGATGTTTCTGGATGTTTTAATAACACCACCAGCTCACTATTTCAGTTTTACCTCGTCATCTTTTCTTGCAATCAGAAAATTTCACGAATTTTCGCTCATGCTTGTTTAAATTGGGGTTACATTTGTGTTTAATAGGTGTTAAGTACTTACAGTGACTACACGTAAAAAGTGTAGTCTCAATTGTGTTTTCACATGAGAGACAATTGCGCCCTTTTTAAACGAATAAGACATTTCTTCTCTTCATTTTCAATCAAAAAAAAAAAAAAAAAGGAAAACAGTGTGATACTCCAGGAAGCCTACTGAAGACACATTGCTAAAATGTGTAATCCATCAGAATGTGTTGCAGTCTACGTGCACTGCGGTAACAGTGACGATTATTCCGAATTTCATCTGTACCGATGTGCAGACTGCATGGAACGGTTTGGCAGATAGCTGCATAAGATAGCAGAGCGCATAGAAAGTACTTCGTACAAAAAAAAGAAAAAATTGATTATGACTTCCAAAGAAGAAGGACTGTCACAATTTAGCGACATTTGTAGGAAATGCTGCAAGCAAACAGATGTGAAACATAAATATCCTGTCATTTAACGTGCAGTTTTACATGGCAGATGTAATTTCAGTTGTAGTCCTGGTTTATTGTGCATGGTATGTTGCACAGTCTGATGAATTACAATTCATTTTATAATCAGGAACCTATGTGAACATGTGGAAGAAATGATTAAAATAAATTCAGACCATGTTTCTGTGATTGCAGCAAACTTGAAAAAAATTTACACCATTCACTAAATCTATGGAAGTGGGCTGTTTTAGGTACATAAAATTTAGGTTTATAGATTCGATTAAGTTTCTGGCGCCCTCTCTAGAAAAAAGTGTTTCTCAAAAACCTTGTACAAGTTAGCCCAAGTGGTGTATCGGTTACTGCTTTGAGGATACATATTTAAAACATCTTATGTAACATTCACTTTAAGGACACAGGAAGAGATCTTGGGCTTCTCGGAACGTGCACCACTGTTTGTTTATCTGACAGCTTCTACAATGGAATGTGATAGGTTATCTGTTATTGTTTTGCTGTAATGTGGCGGGCAGTTTTGTTCAGTTTTCTGTAACGAGGGCTGCAATTCAGCCAATGACATGCCGTCACTTGGGCATAAAAGGGGGACCCTCGCGAGTTTCACTACTGCGAGAATAGTCTCTGAGGATGATGGTGATGTAGGTAGTCATCAAAAGATAGCGATTTTATCTGAATTAGACAGGGCAAGTTTACTGAGAACTTTTTCTCCAAGGACTCCAGTATGAAAGGCCTCATAGACAATTTGCTACAGCTTCAGTATAACATGGATGACGATTTTTTGTGTTTTTACTGTAAAATGGGCAATTTGTTACAGTTTCACTGTAACATGGATGGTCATTTATTGCAGTTTTGCTGTGTAAGGTAGGCTCTTTGTTAAACTGTAGCTGTCACATGGGTGGTTTGTTTGTAATTTGCTGCAACATTGGCGACTGATACAAATTTTCTGTTACACGGAGGGCTCTTTATTGCAGTTTTGCTGTAAGATAGCCAATTTGTAGCAGCTATACTACAACAGAGTGGGCAAATTGGTTCAATTGGTTTATTGAAATTTATTCTAACATGGGTTGATTTGTGACAGTTGTGGTGCATCGTTATGGACGACAATTTGTTACAATTTTTGCCATAACGCGAAGGGCACTATCTGACTGAACATATCATGACGTCCCTATGTAACGCAATATAGACGACTGAATGTCACTAGAGGTGGACCTGCCAGTATGAAAAGTAGAACCGAGAATTGGGTCGTCAGCAGGGAAGCAGTAAAATCACAACAGGTTGGTCAGAATAGCACAGAGACTTCGAATGGTGACTGGTCATTGGATGACATCTCAATAACAAATCCATCGGGGACATTTATGCCTTCTAAAACTGCACAAGTCGATTGTTGGTAGTGAAGTGGAAATGTGGAGGAACAACTGCAGCTAACCCAGAATCGAGCGGACCTCTTGCGCTGACAGAAAGGGACCATCGAGAATTGCGGTGAGTGGTTGTAAGGAATCGCATGAAATCAGTTGGTTGAATTACTCATGAGTACCAAAGTGCCACCAACAATCCAGCTAGGGCAATGGCTTTGCTTAGGGAATTAAAAGAATGGAGTACGGTTGTCGGCCAGCTGTTTATATGGCACACATACTGCATTAGTAGTCAATGTCAAGCGACCGTTGAGGTGGTGCTAAGGGTGATGCACGTGGATACTGAATAACTGAAAATGAGTTATTTGGAGAGCCGAAACATGCTATACCATGTGGCATTCTGGCTCAACGATGTTGGTTTGGTGAATGCCTGGAGAACATAACCTGCAGCCACGAGTAGTGCGAGCAGTGAAGTATAAAGTGGGCGGTGTTACTAAATGGGAGTGTGTTTCATGTGGAAAATTATCACGCTCTAGAAAATGCTGGATGCAGAAGGATATGATCACTATTTGTACTGCTGTGTACAGGTGAGGAACAGTCGGGAACGATGAAAACGCCATAAAGCAGCATCTGTGAGGCAATCGTTTGTGGACAATAACATTCCTGAGATATATTTGCCTGGCCAGACTCCTGACCTGAACCCAATGGAACACCTCTGGGACAACTGATAACGTCGACTTCTCTTCAGACCCCAGTTTCCAAAATCGCTACGTTCAGAGATATGGGCTCTTTATGAATAATGGTTTGCCATTCTTCCAGAGACATTCAGACACATCATTGTCCCCAGCACAGTTTGAGTCATCATAAATGTGAAGTGTGGTCACTCCATATTAATATCAAGTATTGCAATGCTACTAAATTATGGAGAGCAAATTTGTAAAAATTTTGAGGCTACAAGGAGAGGACTTTGTTACAATTTTCGATATCATGGGCCTATTTGTTATAATTTAATTCTAATAATGGCTACAGAGGATGCATTTTGTTATAAATTCATTTGATGCTTATCTACCCTAAAATAAAATGATGACATACGAGCAACTGGTTATGATGTAACAGTGTACTAATGTCATGTACAGTTACTTATGTATTTCCTTATGAAGAGAAAATGGGAAGACAAACAGAGACGCAACAACAAAAGAAACATATAGCAAAGGGCAAAAGAAGTAGGAACAAGTTATTCATTGACGAGGGCCACTAATATGCCTGTATATTGTATAAATTTCATATCATTTGCTAGTAGTAACTTTCATAGATGAAGCATCCAATTATCTACGGAAGATCGCAGATCGAGTGACGCCTTCACAAATACACCATCAGTATTCTTATGAAAACGACATTTCCTTAGCAAACTGAATTGATTTGGCTATTTTCAGAGTGATATTCACTGATTTATATCGATTCTGCCTTTTTGGTCAAACGACAGAGTGTAACATAAACATCATTACCTATAAATAACATGACGAGTTCTTGTACGAAGTTTCATAGGCAAACGAAGAGTGGGCACTGAACAAATGGCGTATAAAATAAGCGAGAGCGAGGTGAAGTTTTGCAAAAAAAATTTGATTGCTTGAAAGAAGCAGAGTAATTAAGAGAAACCTTAATTAGTGACTTGAAGGAAAATGAAAAAATTGCTGAACAGCTGCTGCTACCTGGGTAAATGAAGTGTCAAAATTTTCATCCCCTGAAGGCCTAGCCATTTTGCACACGAAAAGTTGCATTTGTGTTATAAATAACTGTCAAAGAGGTTTCCTTCGACTCAAGTACTAAATTCGAAACGTTAAGAGAACAGAAGACGCTACAAAAGCGATTTGGTACGCGTCTCTATGGTAACTCCGCAGATGACTATTGCGTCTACCACAGCCGTTAGTGCTTCACATTTCACATTCAAAGTCGGTAACAGCACTGCTGTGAAACAGGGAAGTAGGGTTCAGCCGGTGGTACCAGAAGTACTCTAACATTCTGCGTGGTGTCTGTTTGTCCTAAGTCGTGTCTCCCTACCACTTTCGCGCAACGACGCTCTGAACGTGTTTTTTAGGGAATTGACTAGTTTGAACCTGGGACCTGTTGCTGGTAAGGAGACGCCTGACCACACATCACATGTAGAGTTCAGAAGAGTTCAGTGAGACTAGCGATGATATAATCAAATACTTAATGATTTCAGCGTCAGCTCCACTGCACTCCCTGTAAAAGAATCTTAATACTAACTAAATTTAGTGGAAGGGATTCAAGGCTTTCCTATTTATAGTTAGCTGGTAAAACAATGTCGAAAACGCAGTTAAGTTTACCATTGTAATTTTTATTCTACTCACAAAACATTGTTTATAAATTGCACTATTGATAAAAGGAAATATTTTAATGTTGTTGTTGTGGTCTTCAGTCCTGAGACTGGTTTGATGCAGCTCTCCATGCTACTCTATCCTGTGCAAGCTTCTTCATCTCCCAGTACCTACTGCAGCCTACATCCTTCTGAATCCGCTTAGTGTATTCATCTCTTGGTCTCCCTCTACGATTTTTACCCTCCACGGTGCCCTCCAATGCTAAATTTGTGATCCCTTGATGCCTCAAAACATGTCCTACCAACCGATCCCTTCTTCTAGTCAAGTTGTGCCACAAACTTCTCTTCTCCCCAATCCTATTCAATACCTCCTCATTAGTTACGTGATCTACCCACCTTATCTTCAGCATTCTTCTGTAGCACCACATTTCGAAAGCTTCTATTCTCTTCTTGTCTAAACTATTCATCGTCCATGTTTCACTTCCATACATGGCTACACTCCATACAAATACTTTCATAAACGACTTCCTGACACTTAAATCTATACTCGATGTTAACAAATTTCTCTTCTTGAGAAACGCTTTCCTTGCCATTGCCAGTGTACATTTTATAACCTCTCTACTTCGACCATCATCAGTTATTTTACTTCCTAAATAGCAAAACTCCTTTACTACTTTAAGTGTCTCATTTCCTAATCTAATTCCCTCAGTATCACCCGACTTAATTTGACTACATTCCATTATCCTCGTTTTGCTTTTGTTGATGTTCATCTTATATTTTAATACAGGATGATAAAAACCAACTACGTTCAACAAAAATGTGAACGAATATTGCCTGAATGGGTTTCCAAGTTCTACAATGGATCAAAGGATGACCTATCCCATATCACATCTATAATCTAGGTTTAAGTTAAGTTTCATAAAAGAGAAAACTATCAAAATGGTCTACAGTGACCCTCAATTATCTTTAATTACTTATTTAACTTGTCAAAAATACAGTGGCTGATGTGGCTTCTCAATAACTATATAACAGAAAAATCGTCGCCTTTCAGATTTTTACTTCAAGTGGGAAATGTGAACACCATGAGCTTTAATTGACGATCGACACTAGTACTATGCAAAAAGGGGGTGTAACAGATGAGACTTCTGCAGTTCTGAGTGAAGCTTTATGCGCTTTTATGTGGCATCGCGTGCGTTCATTACCTTGTCGGTTTTCGTCAGGGGGCGGCGGGCAGCACAGCTCCGCTCACCTCGCCGTCTCGGAAGCAACTCTCTCCTAACTTCTCCGTATTACAATTTACCGAAGTTGGTTTAAAAATAACTATCTGGCTGTGTTTTCAACTGACCAGTCAGGGTCTCAATGTTAACCTTAAGCTCCGCCTACAAAATTTCTGTCTATCCAATGAGAAACGTTATACTTTTCGTGGTGGGGCATTGTTTTCAACGTTTGCAACGTTATAGAGACACGTATAGTCTCACGCTAAAACCTGCAGCTGGTGTGGCCCTTTCAGTGTTATCTTAAGATCTATACTGTTCTTCTGGAGGGCTCTATCTTTTAACATTGGCTGGGGGGTGGTCTTGGCGGTCGGCTGGCGACGTGGGTGTCCGTCCCTCATCGAAGAGCCTTCTAGTTTACACGATTCTGCTCTCGTTTCTCCTCTCGGAACTACGTCTGTTTCACGGTGGGAAGGTATGACATGCATTTAGGCGTTCTTGTGTTAATCTTTGGTATTCCATTTGCTCACTCGTTGATCGTATTACTTTGGTTAGTTTAATGTCAGGATTTATTCGGAGCTATGTGACATACTGCCGGATTTGCTATCATGTCAGGGTTTTCATGGAAGGTGTTGGATATGCCTGACACCTTGCAGTACCTTCAGCTACACATCGTCAAGTGACTTGCGGATTATTGATGTACATGGTGAAGCTGCAGAGTTAGCAACAATCACAGAAATGGTTTCGTCTGTGATTTTTATTGCTTTCGGCGTTTTATTATCACTTTTGTGTTGTTTGCTATCTAGTACATTTGCGGTGATTTATTTGGGTCGTAAAATAATGTACGTAGTGTATTCCACACAATTTTCCGGCGTTTCACATTGACTGATTTGCCTGGAAGTGTAGGAACAAAGCTTCTCCTTGATGGGAATTATACAACTTTTCCAGTTAAAGGATGACGCCTTTTGCTGTTTACAATCCATTTTTTTGTTCTTGAAGGGAAACGACATTTTTGCGTAAACACCTGTACGCTAGCAGAGAATGGTAAATAATCTATCCCGTCCGTCTCATACCTCCCAAGTTCCTTAGGAATCTCTTTTTTTTAATTATTGTCAATTTTCAATGCATTATATACACTACCTCTTGTGAAATTACGTTAATATAAACGATAGTATTCGTACTCATCCGATATCGTATTCAAAAGTGCTGGTGACTGTCCGCTTGGAGCGCTGTTGTGGCGGTGTATATTAAGACTGAACAGGGGTGTGTTCAGTATAAGTGTAACACCAGTGGGCGTCAAGCTATTTCGGTCAAGGGCCAGTGTTGGCGTTAGGTGGCGTGATACCTTGCACCCTAGGCCGTAGAAACATAAGGAGTTGGGGCCGGGGGGGGGGGGGGGGAGGGGGGGGAGAGGGGGGTGGCTGTTAAGTGGCTACTCAAAGCGAAATTCCATTTTCAGCGAAGCATGGGTACCTTTAATGTCTCTTGCAGTGGTCTCTCCGCGTTATTTTCAGAATTTTTTTATAAATTACGTAACTCAGTACATATCTCGAAATATTTCTTCTTATCTTACCGATTCCTAAACTTTAATATACGATGATTATCAATGCAAAGTAGTTTCAAGCCCTATTATTCCTTGGAGGGTGCATTTACTCCATGGAATAGCTTCTCTGCTATCTATGAAGGATTGAGATCTTGCGGATTAGCCGTGAAAGAATGAAGATGTATAGGTATGTATTGTTAAGCTAGTCGCCATCTTGATGAGATTCTGTATCAGAAGGAATTTAATTCATGAACTAAACTAAAGTAAGTGTGTTCGCGTATTATTTAACTGATTATTATTGACAGTGTCTGCTTACTACGCTGTGTTGCACGGGATCAGTGGGGAACGTCTGATTTACACTGGACGAACCTGCCGCTTTGTATGCTCAAGATATCCAGTTTATTACTTCCAATACATAGGCTAACACGGTCTTACCAGCAAATCTCCGGTCTTCCCCATGTGATCACCGAAAGTTAATAATTATTACAAATGATTTCAGGAGATCGAGTGACAATTTTCGTCGAACCGAGACTTCGAAATTGCTTCACTGCCCTATGGAATTTAAGTTAAGCTTAGGATAGAACAGTATTGAACTTTGTGAATGTGATAAGCCTGCTTTGTGAATGAAAATTCCCTTAATATACGCATGTTTTTTACTATCCTGATCAGTGAAGCTAAATCAGGCCGCTGTGAGAGAGGTTTTTTAGATTTTAGATCCCACAAAAAATATTAAATATCGATAAAAGCTTACGACTGCCATATTTCTAATCTACGTTTTATTAGGTATCACACCAAGCAGTTTAA
This sequence comes from Schistocerca serialis cubense, assembly GCF_023864345.2. NCBI lineage: Eukaryota > Metazoa > Arthropoda > Insecta > Orthoptera > Acrididae > Schistocerca > Schistocerca serialis. The sequence continues at coordinate 69,491,139 of NC_064644.1, forward strand.
GTCAAAAATAAAACGGTATACAGAAACTGCATACATATTTTGAAGGCTCACATTGTGTCCAGTTTTTTGTAACCAAGCGGATAATGTGGCACGTGCCATCGCAACACGATCCGATGATTATCTTTTTGATATCCAGGAATTGTTTCCCTGCATCTTCGGGCCCTATTAACTGACAAAATACCAGTCGGCTGCAGCAGACCGTTTACAGTCGGAATTTTGCACTAGATAATATGGAGCAGAACAGAGGCAGTTTTAAATAGTATGAAATAATTAATTCGAAATAGTTACAGACGGATAGAATCTCGGATGACAGCTTTGTATACAAAAGGTTTTGAAAGTTATTTATATCTGTTGTGTAATGCCTAGTTTTTCGACGTAAGTATTATTTGGGCAAGGAACTTGGCCGCTTTTCTAGAGGAGTAGGTTGGTCTCTTTTCCCGACCGGGTGCCATGGCGGCATTAGTGATCCACAGATGACTTGAAAAAAAAAAAACACTAAGGAACCACATTTGTAGGCGAGAAGACGTTGCTTAAACATCAATATTGTAAAATATTATTAATCTCCATACAAGTGAGATAACAAGAAAAATATAAAAGTCATACCTAACATCAGATGACTCAAACACAAAGAAAGTTTTACTAAGTAATAGCGGAACAAGCTCCCTCTTTCAGTCTCACTATCAACAACGGCAGTGTTTGTTAGAACTATTCTGACCACTTTTCGGCAAGAAGTAGTACTGTTCAGGGCCAAAAACATGCACCTGCCGCCTTTGCCGGCCTTACTACTTTATCATACCTTTCCCTACCGATCTTACCACTCATTGGTAACCTACATAAATTAGTATGTTATATTAGCTAATGACTGTGATTGTAATATGAGACGCGATCACAAATGTTTACTAAATGTTTTGAATGTCATTTCATTTTACTCATCACATTGTATTATAACAGCCTTAATTTTAGTTCATATTACGTGGTTCAAAGATGCACCGCATTTGAAGATGACCGTCTTCGTAAGGTACATTCACGATCCCATGTCTTTTGTCATACCGTAGTAGCTGATAGTTGCTATCTGCACACGCTCGTGAGTGTCAGCATTTTAAGACGAACAATAACATATTCCCCCTATAACGTCTATTAACCCTTCAGTGGCCACGCTACATGGGCCTACCAATCTGCCCCCGACAAAGGGCTGCAAATTTTACACTACTGGCCATTAAAACAGCTACACCAAAAAGAAATGCAGATGACAAACGGGTATTCATTGGACAAATATATTATACTAGAACTGATTATATTTTGACGCAATTTGGGTGCATAGATCCTGAGAAATCGGTACCCAGAACAACCACCTCTGTCCGTAATAACGGCCTTGGTACGCCTGGGCATTGAGTCAAACAGAGCTTGGATGGTGTGTACAGCCCATGCAGCTTTAACAAGATACCACAGTTCATCGAGAGTAGTGACTGGCGTATTGTGACGAGCCAGTTGCTTGGCCACAATTGACCAGACGTTTTCAATTGGTGAGAGATCTGGAGAACGTGCTGGCCAGGACAGCAGTCGAACATTTTCTGTATCCAAAAAGGCCCGTACAGGACCTGCAACATGCGGTCGTGCATTATACTGCTGAAATGTAGGGTTTCGCAGGGATCGAATTAAGGGTAGACCCACAGGTCGTAACACATCTGAAATGTAACGTCCACTGTTCAAAGTGCCGTCAATGCGAACAGGAAGTGACCGAGACGTGTAACCAATGACACCCCATACCATCATGCCGGGTGGTACGCCAGTATGGCGATGACGAATACACTCTGCACTTTGCGTTCACCGAGATGTCGCCAAACACGGATGCGACCATCATGATTCTGTAAACAGAACCTGGATTCATCAGAAAAAATGACGTTTTGCCATTCGTGTACCCAGGTTCGTCGTTGAGTACACCATCGCAGGTGCTGCTATCTGTGATGCAGCGTCAAGGGTAACCGCAGCCATGGTCTCCGAGCTGATAGTCCATGCTGCTGCAAACGTCGTCGAACTGTTCTTGCAGATGGCTGTTGTCTTGCAAACGTCCCCTTCCGTTGACTCAGGGATCGAGACGGGGCTGCACGATCCATGCGGATAAGATGCCTGTCATCTCGATTGGTAGTGATACGAGGCCGTTGGGATCCAGCACGGTGTTCCGTATTACCCTCCTGAACCCGCCGATTCCATATTCTGCTAACAGTCATTGGATCTCGACCAACGTGAGCAGCAATGTCGAGATACGATAAACCGCAATCGCGATAGGCTACAATCCGACCTTTATCGAAGTCGGAAACGTGATGGTACGAATTTCTCCTACTTACACGAGGCATCACAACAATGTTTCACCAGGCAACGCCGGTCAACTGCTGTTTGTATATGAGAAATCGGTTGGAAACTTTCCTCATGTCAGCACGTTGTAGGTGTCGCCACCGGCGCCAACCTTGTGGGAATGCTCTGAAAAGCTAATAATTTGCATATCACAGCTTCGTCTTCCTGTCGGTTAAATTTCGCGTCTGTAGCACATCATCTTCGTGGTGTAGCAATTTTAATGGCCAGTAGTGTACTTAACTCACGGCCGATATAGCTAAAGTTAATTAAAATTAAGCAAATTTTAACATGTTACTGTCTCTAGAAGTACATTTGTTTGCTATTGAGGAAGAAGAAAACATTAGTGAAATTCTGTTAGCGTAGTTTGCAGTTTTTGGAATCTGCCGTTAGTTGCGAGAAGGATTTTATTGTAAAATATGTTTGAGAGTCGCGGGCTGCAATAATAGTCGACTTGGGTTGCTTGAGGCCTGCAGACTGCATTTTGACGACCGCTGTGTTAGACTGTAGTTCAGGTGCAACAGTGTTAACGTTTTCCCCTGTTGTCGCCTTGTGCGAGGGGAGGCCTCGGCTCGTCGCAGGTGTATGTGTCACTCAGAGCTACGCAGCTGCAGGAAATGCCGCTACATACAGCAGTCGCTTATGCAAGTCTGTCTGCTGCACAAAGTATCAAGGACGTGCAGGGAGTTGCAGCTTTCACAGCCGTCTGTGTTTGCTCAGTTGCTGTTGCCCTAATGATATTTAGACAGAACACGTGAGATGTGCGTCACAATATGGAAAAATGACAAATAGTATTGAAGCACAATTTGAGGAGATGTGAGTGCCGGAGTAGGTATAAAGCTGTACAAGTCACATAACAGACAGATCTGCGAAGACAGTGTGACGATAATAGGTAAAGTTTCCTTCTAATTTCTTCTTCTGTACTTGAGATTTCATCCAAAATCTATCTACTCACCTCTCCTCCTTACAGCGACCTACATAACTCCCAAAACACGTATTTCTGATACTTTTGCTTTTTAAGCTACAAATTGGGAAGAAAATACATATCACTGAACACTTTGCGTCCTATGACAGACCTTTTACTGTCAAACAAGGAGTTACTAAGCATAGTGAAACAAGGGAATGGAACCTACAGATTTTAGGGATTTAGAGACGTTTTAGCCACAAACTCAGCGAAAAGTCAGTCTCGATAAACCTTAACAAATCCAGAAAAGGTATCTTTAGCACGGCAAATCGGACTCCAAACTTGCTACACTCTTCCAGCTTCTTCAGTTTAACAGCAAATTTGGCGTTTATAGCTTAGGGAAGAAAGTAAGATATCTGTTGCCTGGGAAGAAGTCTATGGCTATAATTGACAGGCTACACAAAGACCTTCATTATAGTCACAGTCAAACATATAGTTACTTTATAAAGAAATTGACTGCGAGCGTACGATAGTAGAGGGGAATATGATAGAACTGAAAAACACTCTGCTCGTGGAGGAGATCAAAATATTGATTTCGTGTACACTGAAATCTGATTGGAATCAAATACATTAAATCACTGAACAGCAGTCTCAAAACAATCAAATTATTAAAAAAACAGCGCATTGATGGCATGTTAGTAGGTGTTTGGTACAAACAGAGAACTTTAGCAGCTGGGTGTGTGGAAGTATCGTTCGCGTGTCGTACAGTCACTGCACGGTTATAATCCCCTGTACACACAATTACGGGCACTTTCTGATACTTCGGGTACCGTCTTCTAGCTACAGTGTACTCTTGCAGTCGGGCGTATAGAAGATGACAGAAATTTAGAATGCTTTCTTGATAGATGCTACGTTCCGATTATACCCGCTTGAACTGATTAGCGGAGGGTACTTTTTATTGGACTTCACGAACTCATTAGCGGAGGTTACTTTTTATTGGACTTTACAACAACGTTTATTCCGTCCAAGCTATTATGTATATCATTTTATCTTTTGTCCATTCTTAATGGCAGTTCTGGGCCTCTGGAGGTGCTGTAGGGAGAGGGGGCCCCAGGTGGTTGGCTGCCACACTGTGCAACACGTCATCCAGTGTGCTGCAGTATGTACACACATCTAAATCACATAAAACACCGTTATTCCACCTTTAACCGTGTCAATTGCAATTATGTAGAAGTATGAAATCACCATAAATATTTCAAGTCCACATCTTTCGCTGTTTTGGAAACATAGAAATTTACTTAAGACACAAAATATTTAGCAGTAAAATACAATTACGATTGGCATGTTCAGTGAGTGGGAAGACTACGTCGAAACTGAATCTTGAATTTGTGAGGGACTGAGAATGTCACAGCCTGTGAAGAAATATTGTGCGGTAGTGACGCCAGTAACAATACCAATTGAATGAATATATGTGAGTACTCCAGTTACAAACATGACAAACTCCATTTCTTAAAATTTTTCAGGAGTGGCAAAAAACTGTTTTGCTCATTTACTACCCGCCTTCCGAGTTGGTTATTATTGTTCAGTTTCTTAGCATCGTTAGAATCGCATTTACATCAATATTTTCATATGATCTAGCACAGCTAAGTAGGAAATGATAGTTGAAATATGGAGTTGGCCATGTCTGTAACTAAGGAATGAGGTTGGCCGTGTATGTAATGAACTTTAACTGAACTCTGCAAACTGCACTGTTCTAACACCGTAAAATCATCAGTACTGTTAAAATTTATTGTAGGTACTGTGGGGCGGCAGGTGGAATAATAGAACAAATGTTTTGTATTTATGCTGTTTGCCGTTCTCAACACTGGCTCTCTGACTACAATATTGGCAACCAGAAAGTGATTAACAAAACGTGAAGCCTGTAATTAGAATTCCTAGTGCCCACTTCATCTGAGAAATACATTTATAGCTACAGCTTATAGCTCTGAGGAATTAGGAGATTGTCTGGGATTCATAATCAAAAACCATTTTCTCTAAAATGTTCACTATATTCTGAAAGTCACAGACCAAAAAGAATCCACACAATCCAACTACCAGAGCAGTTCAGAGTCTAATGCGCTGATGTCCTATAACTGTTCAAATTAAATGGTTAAGTGAATGCTCGCCATAATTTGATGATAATGTTCATCAAACACCACACTAATAATGGTAGAATGTCTGTCCTGTGGCGGCACGTGAAAATACGACATATGCAAACTAAAGATAGATCATTAACGTCATCCCAAAATTAACACTCCACTCGAAAACGATTTCATGGTTACACGTATCCCGAGTAACTTATTACCGCATCCGAGGCTGTTTATATCAACGATACCGACGCGACGCGACTCCCGGCACAGGTGGTGCGCTAATCAGCGTCTGGGGAGAACTGGGGCCTTCTTCTCTCGCGCAGCGTTCTTACATATAAAGCCGCGGTGCGGACGGCTAAGGGAACGCCTGATCAAATCTGCTCTCCCAACTAGCCGCTGGGCTAGTAATGCACCACTTTAAGTAATCGAATAAATCATTGCTTCCTTCGCTGATGGCCGATGAAGCTTTCAATTTAATTGTGCAATCAGCACACAGGTAAGTAATCATAATAAAAGTTTGACGTGACAAAGTCAAATATTTTGGGCTAGAGAATTAATTTAATTACACTACACGCAGTAGACGAGCTCTGAACTTGCTCTTTGGAGATACACTATAGCTATAGTTTTATAGTTATTTTGATGAAACATCTCACATTTTTATGATTATAGCGGATCTCCGTTCTACTTAAATTTAAACATCCTAGCTTTATTTATTCGCCCACTTCGTCTATCTTGCTTCCTTAATTTCTAAGACAAAAACCAGAAAATCATGAATTTCAACTAAAATTTTAATTTGTGATATCCAGAATACTGTTTCTACTAAATTATTATGCAAAAGGAATCAAAATATAAATTTTTAAGTTTCTAGCTCTTTTCTGTTGCGCCAATGATTTTTACAGAAAAATATCCAAATTTCCAAAATGCTTGAAGTTATTGAACTTATATCCAACACATATTGATTTTGTATTACTCCTGACATGCTAGAAACGTTTCAGGTTATTTACTTGATTTGTAAAGTATTGCACAACATTTATGACGTCAGAGCTAGTTACAGCGTACTGGCTGGCACACAATGGAAAGACTAATGTGAATTTTGTAAGGCGTGAGTAGCCTGCTTCCCTACAGTACGTTTAAGAAAAACTCAGAACTTCCAATTTTACTGAAGAACATGAGATTATTTTATTAATGATACAAATGTAAGAAAGTGGTTCTGTTACTCTATACATACCACAACAGTGTTCAGTTGGTGAAGTTATACAATCACTTCCCCAACGTCATAATAAGCCTCATTATTCTGAATGAGACAGTCACAGCCGTCAGCTTCTTCAGGTACCTCTTGTTTGGTGTCATTTTCATCAATGATGTTCTGAAACCATTTGAGATCCTCACGTTTGTTCCATTGCTTCCCGTCGTGTTTTAGAAGCAAATTTCTGACATCTTGTACCTTCGAGGGATTTACTCTGATGCCAGGAACCAGTTATGTAGGATTTATGTCCTTCAGCCGTTTACCTTACTTCTATAGCGTCCCCAGTGCCAAATTTTTATCATGTAACCGTAAAATAATAATTTCTGTGTGTAGGTTTAGATTGCAAAGAAATAATTTGTGACAGAATGATCTAAAGAGACGACAAGTTACGCTCTTTTGTTAATTTTTTAGTCGACCTTACTTCTTCACTTGTCTTTATGGTGACAGATGGACATCTTGCGAGTGCTGGCAAATGTAAGCATATTTGTATGAGTTAAGCATATAATATACTGATTTAATATTATTGTGCACTTTTAATTTGTAAGAGGTGATCCCGATTTCATGTCCGCCTTCCTTGAATTAACCTGCATTCAAGTAATTCACAGCTCAACAATCGCAGCTGCCGATGCAGCCAACGACGCCATTACGTGGCGATATTAACTTATGAAACATTAGCGGAAGCGGAAAACTCGCCCGCTATTAGCATAATATTAATTTTTCTCCACAGCGGCACGAAGTTGCAGAAATACATCTACATCTACATCTATACTCCGCGAGCCACCTTACGGTGTGTGGCGGAGGGTACTTATTGTACCACTATCTGATCCCCCCTTCCTTGTTCCATTCACGAATTGTGCGTGGGAAGAACGACTGCTTGTAAGTCCCCGTATTTGCTCTAATTTCTCGGATCTTTTCGTTGTGATCATTACGCGAGATATATGTGGGCGGTAGTAATATGTTGCCCATCTCTTCCCGGAATGTGCTCTCTCGTAATTTCGATAATAAACCTCTCCGTATTGCGTAACGCCTTTCTTGAAGTGTCCGCCACTGCAGCTCGTTCAGCATCTCCGTAACGCTCTCGCGCTGACTAAATGTCCCCATGACGAATCGCGCTGCTTTTCGCTGGATCATGTCTATCTCTTCTATTAATCCAACCTGGTAAGGGTCCCATACTGATGAGCAATACTCAAGAATCGGACGAACAAGCGTTTTGTAAGCTACTTCTTTCGTCGATGAGTCACATTTTCTTAGAATTCTTCCTATGAATCTCAACCTGGCGCCTGCTTTTCCCACTATTTGTTTTATGTGATCATTCCACTTCAGATCGCTCCGGATAGTAACTCCTAAGTATTTTACGGTCGTTACCGCTTCCAATGATTTACCACCTATGGCATAATCGTACTGGAATGGATTTCTGCCCCTATGTATGCGCATTATATTACATTTATCTACGTTTAGGGGAAGCTGCCAGCTGTCGCACCATGCATTAATCCTCTGCAGGTCCTCCTGGAGTACGTACGAGTCTTCTGATGTTGCTACTTTCTTGTAGACAACCGTGTCATCTGCAAAGATTCTTATTTTCAGTACCATAGCCGAGACCCAGAGCCAGGACTCTGACTACAATACAATGGTTAACGGAGGTAAGAAAAATACTCTCGCGCGTGTGTGGGCCGCAATTTTAATTAATAACTAAAGATTTCTTGCTTTAAAGTGAACTGACTAGCCGAGGAAATTAATATGAAAAGTTTATTACATTGTTCAACTTAAATATCATTTTTATTAATGCCACCACGTAAGTCGGCAACAATCAAAAAATAATAATAACAATAATAATATATATATTAAATTACGACGGCCGACGGACGCGAGACTTCATAACTGACCAAGGCTGCGCAATCTCGAAATTATAGTTGAGTTCTCCACTAACAGTGACCGAGTTTGTCTTCCTAGTCAGCAAAAGTCATTTAATTTTTTTCTTTCACCCATTTTTTAGGTCTAGCTTTCCAATAAACGTCATTCCAGTGAGTGTTCAAGAGCTTTACAATTCCGTCATTACGGAGTGTTACTGGTCTGAAGATGCTCGTACAACGATCGAAAACGGTCACCTGGTAAATAAGATTTAAGAACTTACATGGATTCATCGACCGTTTTTCTCACAGAATGTACGATTCCTTTCTTCGACTCTCTGCCAGTTAAGTGCTCTCAGGATTCTTTTAACCTCTGTGTTGCATTACCGCAGTGTCACGTGTTATTCTGACGCCATATGGGACCTACACACGTGTGCAGTACTTAAACATGAGACATAAAATGGTTTTGTACACAATTTATTTGAATTACAGTTTTCCAGTGCCACACGGAAGAATAGTACCCTTACATACAACTGTACTTGTGTGGTAGCTCGACTCCATTTCTCTTCACATCCTACCTCCAAGCTATTTTTTTATTAAATGACTCACTCTGCTTCTGACTCAGCAATTAGACTGTCAAAAGATGCCATAATCTATGTTCCGGAAAGGGCACATCTTTTCATTTGTCTGCATCAATAACTAGTTTTCAGTCCTGGAACCAGGCTATAGTCTATCGAAATCCAAATTGGTAAAATTTCTTACCTCACACTATTTCTTCATCTAACAGTGCACTATCTACTAAAATTGGAGATTGTTAGTAATACTGTTCCCGAAGTCACTAGCATATGACATAAATAGCACCAGCCTCATTGCGCTCCCTTCAAGACACATATGGTTTCAGTATTTGTAGATGAGTCTCTATCCTGGACCACGTTCTGCCCAGCATGTCAGGCAATTTTTAACACAGTCGCATCCTATAGGAATGCAATTGCTTCTTTAGATTTCGATCTGGAACTGAATCAAATACTCTTCTCACGTCTGTAAATATCGGGCCAACCTGGTTGCCTGTGTCCGTGGCTCAGATGATATCTTGTGAGAAGAATACGATTGGGGCTTCCAAAGTTCAGCTCTCGTCTTATCTCTCTCCCAATGATGCGAGTCCTTAAGCGCAGCACAGGGCTTAGGCGGAGATTATAAAGTACAGGGGGAACAGTGACGGATCGAATCGTTCTGTCAGCCTGTGACGCGTATACGATTGTCAGCATTGTTCATGCACTTCCGTGGTATTACGTGTGGAAAAGTCCATTAACGAAGAGGTTCCCTACCCGAATAGTATGTCGTTTTTCATAACAGGTATGTATAGAGTTCTTCGGAAACGTACGTAACTGTTTAGGGGATAAGAAATCAATAAAAGTGTTCCAGTCCCCCTCCTCCTTCCCCCCCTAGTGGCCTGACTGCTTGTATTTGCTTTCACTTCTAAATATGTACAATATGTAACTAGCGACAGGGATGTCGAGATGCATCCTACATTTCCATTCTCCTGCTAGCGTCCTCTTGATCTACGCCTGCCAACAGACCTACAGACCCAAAAAGAGCCTCTTCCGAATATCAGGGTGCTCTTCACAAGCGTAATCCTTAGCGCTTAGAGAAGTTAACTGCTAGAATCAGCTGCAAACATTTCTTTGTATGTTAAGTTTCGTCCTTTGTCGTCTTGACATTGGCTGTTTACTAAAACTAAACGCTCCAGTTGCCAATAATCTTGTAATTTCATTCTTACTTCATTCTTACAATCTATTTACACTCAATTAAGTCATTTTCAAGCGGGTGTTGGGATTTCTACGTCGGTTGACAAAAAAGCGTTCCACCACGAAGGAATTGCCGTAACAGGACGGAACTCGGGAGATGTGATGCACATATGCAGACAAAAAGATCACTAAAACTTCAGAAACATTGAGTGATTTACACAAGAGAAAGAGCTTGAAAAATCGCGCAAATCAATTATGCGTTGGTCCATCTCTGGTCCTTATGCAGGCAGTTATTCGAGCTGACATTGATTGAAACAGTTGTTGGATAACCTCCTGAGGATATCGTGCCAAATTCTGTCCAAATGGTGCATTAGATTGTCAAAATCCCAAGTTGACTGGAGGGCCCTAGTCATAATGCTCCAAACTTTCTCCACTATGGAGAGATCCAGCGACCTTGCTGGCCAAGGGAGGCTTTGATAAGAACAAAGATAAGCGCTAGAAACTCCCGCCGTATTCGGGGGAGGGTCTTTATATCCCTGAAATGCAAGCCAAGGATGCTTGCCATGAAGGGAAACAGGAATGAGGCAACCAAAGTGAGGAGAGGAGGGGAGGGGCAACGAAATAGGGCATAGAATATCGTCGACGTACACCTGTGCTGTAAGGGCGCCACAGATGACAACCAATGAGGTCTTGATATTAAATCAAAAGGCAGCCCAAACTATCTCTTTTGGTTGTGAGGCCGTATTTCTGGCGACAGTGAGATTGGTGTCTCACCGCAGTGAGAGGCGTCTCCAGATGCGTCTTGTCATCTGGGATTGGAGAATCACTGAAAATTGGGTTCCAGTCAATGAGATCCCAGACCGAAGACGGCCTAGAGAACGGTAGGGTATCAGTCTGACTGACGCCTGCAGCATGGCACAACAACCGCGAGTGATGGTAGAGGGCGCAATTTATTTTCACAACAAGACTCCGCGGCCGCCTTACGAGTGAGCGTTACGTCTACGATACTCTATGCCCCCCTATTATTTTCTGTCATGGCAAACAATCCTGGGCTTACATTTCATCAAGATAATGTTCGCTCGGACATTGTGAGAGTTTCTAGTGCTTGTCTACGCACTTGCCAAAGCCTACCTTGGCCGACAAGTTCCTCCGATCTCTTCCCAGTTGAGAAAGTTTAAAGCATTATACGCAGGGCGTTTCAGCCATCTCGAGAATAAGACGTCTAACGCGCTAATTGGCCAAAATCTGACGTGAAATCGCTACCCTCAGTAGCATTTCCTGTCAGAGAGGTCACAGTCTTAGTCATCGAGAAAAACAGAAGTGATTGCTGGCGTTCTCCAAGGTAGTGTTGTAGGTCCTTTGCTGCTCCGTATTTATATAAACAATGTGGGAGACGATCTGAGCAGCTGCCTTAGGTTGTTTGACTATGATGCTGTCGTTTATCAAAAAGTAAAGTCATCAGAAGATCAAAACAAATTGCAAAACTATTTAGAAAAGATATCTGTATGGTGCGAAAATTGGCAGTTGGTCCTAAATAACGAAAAGTGTGAGGCCATCCACACGAGTGCTAAAAGGAGCCCGTTAAACTTCGGTTACACGATAAATCAGTCAAATCTAAAGGCCGTAAATTCAACTAAATACCTAGGAATTACAAATACGAACGACTTAAATTGTAAGAAACACTTAGAAAATGTTGTGGGGAAGGCTAACCAAAGACTGCGCTTTATTGGCAGGACAGTTACAAAATGTAACTGATCTACTAAGGAGGCTGCCCACACTACGCTTGTCCGTCCTATTTCTGAATACTGCTGCGGGATGCTTACCAGATAGGACTGACGGAGTACACCGAAAAAGTTCAAAGAAGGACAGCACGTTTTGTATTATCGCAAAATATGGGAGAGAGTGTCAGTGAAATGATACAGCATTTGGATGAACATCATTACAAGAAAGACGTTTTTCGTTGCGACGGAACCATCTCACGAAATTCCAATCACCAACTAACTCCTCCGAATGCGGAAATATTTAGTTGACACCGACCTACATAGGGAAAAACGATCACCACGATAAAATAAGGGAAATCAGAGCTCGTACGGAAGTATGTGCGTTCGTTCTTTCCGCGCGCTGTACGTGATTGAATTAATAAAGAATTGTGAAGGCGTTTCGATGAACCCTCTGCCAGACACTTAAATATGATCTGCAGAATATCCATGTAGATGTAGATGTAGGACAACCAGCAGCAATATCACTCCATACGAAGCCATATAACTGCTTGCATAAGGACCATAGATCGACCCACGCGTAACTGACTTGCTTTATTTGTGAATTTCTTTCTCTCTAATAAATCATCCATTTTTTATGAAATTTTAATGATTTGTTTGACTGCACATGTACAACACATCTAACGATTCCCGTGCCAGTCCAATAATCCCTGTGTGGTGTGTTATAGAATTTCTTGTAAGTTAGCTTACATCTGTTATAAGAGTAAAATTATAATATTTTTGGCAACTGGGGCGGTCGACCTCAATAAATATGCAATCAACAGCTGCGAATGAAGAACAGCGCTTTGAGCAGATGCAGCTCATACTGTCACTCTGGTTAGATTCGAGGATATTAAACTCGTCTGAGTAGTAATTTTGGAAGAAACTGTGCTTTGTCAGTCGCGGTGGGGGGCGTTCCAACTGCACGCCCGTGCATAATTCAGACGAACTAGTGCGACCAGCAATTGCAAATTTTACTGGTAGATGACACCACATCCCATCAGGCAAGCAACCAAGCAGAGATTTCTGTACTACTTTCAAGTCGCCTGCCTGTTAGAATACTTAAGCTACGTATAATATTTTAAGCATTATGGAACCTTCTTGGCAATCATTCCTGCTCAGCGATTCCGTAAGTGAAGAGGCCTAGTATACTTTATTAAATTTTACACAGCAACTTTTCTTTCCATAGTGATATTAAATCTTACCTGCTATCTCTCGTCCATTCTCAGTAACTCAATATGAAGCCAGCTAGCCTATCGTTGCGGAAACTTACTGCGCATGCATCAGGAGTGGCGGTACTTCGAGAATAAAATCTCGTCGTTTTTCTGTGACAGCTTGTAATATTCTTCAGTTGTGCTCCTGATTCTATTCATTTACTTCCCTGGATTCGGCGTAAATTTTTTAAAAGCAGTCTCTACCATAATGCAAGGATCGAAGTTTATTTCAGTAAGGACATGAAGATTTTGTATTATTTACATCGGATCCTACTGACAGGAACATGTTGCTCACAACCATGAGTGTGACTTGGCTTTCATTTACCCGATTTTATCTCCGATGTTAAACAAAGTTAAAGTTGGAGTTGATACCATGGGTCAGCTTAGGGCTTACTACTCAGTATCTAGGCGAACCAGGAGATGGCCAACGATCATACATTTTGCTATATTGAACATTAATATGTTAATAGTCTGAATGTGTTAAAGTCTCTTGAAAATTCAGACGGAACAAACCTTAGAGCAGCACTAAAACAGCTTGGGATAGAATTCTGCTGCATATGCAGTGCAGGCATTTGAAACAAATTCCTGGAGATCTGTAAGCCCTCACACGCAAGCTCAGAGGGGTGTCAGTTAATAACAGCCACGAAAATCCATATACGAATTATGCACAAGACAAGTAGAGACTAAAGCTAAAAGTCTTTGTGAAAAGTGTGGTATGCTCATTTTTGGGCAACATATCCATTTTGATTACCCACTTTCATTACGAAAATCGTTTGTAACTTTATCTCTCCAGGAACTATATTGTATTTGTTCATAATATTATGGTTTACACTTGTATTTTATGTTTTTATTACTTTTTATTATTTGTGATATATAAAACCCCATCAGCATATTATCGCTGCTTCAAAACACCAGTTAAGTTAAGGATTAAAGTCAAAGAAGTACATGAGATCGACAGGTAACGGAAAATATCATCAAGTACGGCGACATTATGTGAAAAAGTAGTAAGAAAATTCTTTGCAGGCATAAACACTTTCCCGACAGAGTACTGCCGTGTTCGCAATATCCAAAGGTTTCCTCATTTTTTCATGTGGCGTGTGGATAACAGAAGGTTTTGTAAGCTGTTGGACATAACATGTCTGGTTCTTTAAATTTTCCCGTTGTTCAGTGCAAAACACCCACCTGAAGATGGCTGAATCGTTGTCAAACGCCAGCCGGGGTGGCTGAGCGGTTCTAGGCCCCACAGTCTGGAACCGCGCGACAGCTACGGTCGCAGGTTCAAATCCTGCCTCGGGCATGGACGTGTGTGATGTCCTTAGGTTAGTTAGATTTAAGTTGTTCTAAGTTCTAGGGGACTGATGACCTCAGAAGTTAAGTCCCATAGTGCTGAGAGCCATTTGAACCAACGTTGTCAAACTAAATATTGTGGCAAGTTCTCTACGTGATAATACGGATAAACAACTTGACACGCTTAGGCTACAATCTTACTTCTTTCTGTTTTGTAAGAAGAGTCCCGTTTCTTTTTGACGTGGAGTAGAAAAACATGATTTACGTAGAATCTCAATGGAGAACGAGCGTAACTAATGGATATTAATTCAAACTTAGTTTGACCCACAAGAGAGCTTCATGTAAACAGCTCCTGACTCTTAATGCAAACTTCAGATCTCAACGGCTACATCTCTTTCAATCAGATCGCAATCTGTCTTCAAGAAGCTGAATGAATTGCACTCCAGTCCTCCTCAAAGGAAATATCATTTGCAATACCAAGAATGGATGCTGAGTTCTTCGCTTGACAATTAAGAGACATTTATCATTCGCTTACAAACGGGGGAAAGTCACTCACTGCCGTGCAAGTTGTTATCGTCTGAAAATTAGAATGACACTAGCGCCCCTAGTGACGAAAAAGCCAGACATAAGATGTTTGTTTTTAACCATATTCATACTTATTTACAGAAATAGTTGTTATACTTTCGCGTTCCAAGCACCAGTAAATCGTAAAGAGACATGGATGATAGTGAAATAAATGTAAAAAGAGGCGAATCTGGCTGGGGCACTAATATAAGCTACAACTTATTCATGAAGAAATACTTTCGAACATCTGAATAATATCACTTTACTCCTGAATCAAAGGAAGTAAATACAAAGAGTTTCATGCATGCGGAGCTTATATAATGTGTCCCAAAAGGTACTTTACAAACTCAGTGCCATATAACTCCACTTGTGATTAATTTAAAGTAAAAGGTGAAGTTTGTCTGATGCTCCAACTCACAAGTGACAAGAGCAGCATAACAGCCGAAAACGTTTTTTCTTTATTACTGCAGAGTGGTATGAGAACTATGAAAGAATCCAGGAATAGAGTCTGCACAGTGGAAAGCACGGTGTGTCTGTTGGTTTATTGAAACGAAGGCAGACACCCAAGTTAAAAGAAATTTCAGAGTGCGATTTGGAAAACCACAAACACCTCGGCCAACCGTAAGAAAATGGCACAGTAAATTCATGATTAAAAAAAAGGAATTTGTATTTGATCTGGAAACTAGCCGCGTGTTTATTATGGTGGGACCCTTAATTGATATGCAAATTTGGAGGCAGAATTACAATGTTATGCAAATCACACTCAAGTGGGATTATACTGAATCTGTACAAAGCGTGTAAGGCAGTTTTATAATGACGCCGATATAAATCTTACGTGCGGTGGCTAGCCGCTATTATAATTTATACATTAAATTAACTGAACAAAGTTTCCTTCCGAAAATGATGATGGGAAAGGATTCTTGTGAGTGTGAATGCTTAGGAGGGAAATGCTGTCCCAAGATGTTAAAATTGCTTTTATCTTCTATAAAGGGAACACAAAACTGATCATGAATTGTACAAGGAGAAGTCATCCATGTTAACATAAACCAAAGATATAAATACCAATCACTTGATAGACGTGTTGACAAGAACCTAATCCAAAGAGCAAAAAGATCAGGCAAATTGTATAATATCGGCAAACGCGCTGATACCGTCATCACTGAGCTCCTGAAAGCTCTTCCAACATCGATAAACAAGTGGATAATTGGATGTAGTACTACGATACACCTAAGGAGGCAAAGTGGTTCTATGTATGTTACCGCTGAGAAAGCTCAATTCGAATTTTGGGCAGCTGAAAAAGCAACTGAAACCGTGCAGGCCCAAGCTACGTATGCTACAGTCAGTAGGGCGCAACGCGCGGAAAACACTGTTTGTCCAGATTGCCGGAAAAGTGAAACAGCGAATGAAAGTATCTGAAGTAAGGGCGGCAAAGTACGCGGCCGCAGCTTGTTATAGCCTCTGCCAGTACCCTGCGCGGGAAGTTTTCTGGCATCGGATGCAAACAGAACATGATAATTGGGGTGATATGTGTGGCGCTGTTCCGTCGCCTACACCTGTGGAGCTCGCCAACCATTTCTCCGTAACGTCCCAAACAACAGTACAGCCGCGGCGCCGAGCTAGCGCGTTCCTCCCCAAAACATGAGGTCTTCGTGAGAAACCTGCCCACAGCCATTGTAAAAAAAGAGTGAGCGTACGTCGCTCTGACCCCTGACATTCGACTTCAAAAGGAAAAGCCGCCAGCTAGAGTTCGAGACTCTGTTCTCAGTTCCCAGTAATCGGATATCCCTCCACCTCCTGCTATTGTGAGCAGTTGGCCTGCTCACAGTATAAAAATTCACCCTCTACTCCTACTTGAACAGAATTAAGATATACAGGGTATCCCAGCTATCTTGTCCACCCAAAATATCTCTGGAACAATAACAGCTATTTGAAAACGACTTTCACCGGTATCAATGTAGGGCTGGGGCCCATGAATGTACATATTTGGAAACATTCTAAAACGAAAGCATACGTGTTTTTTAACACAAACTTATGTTGTTTTTTAAATGGACCTCCTAAATTTTTTCTTCAGCAATCCATAGTAGGACAAAGCACATACACAATGGCGTTGATTGCATCGCAATATTCCCATTACATCCCGAGATATTAAGACGCGCAGTTGACGCTTGAAACACCCGACAAGCGCTGTTAGCGCACGTCCTGAGGCTCAGGCGTGAACCCCATGCTGCCCGTAATCGCAATGTGATTGACAATCGTAATCACACTTCCATACTTATCAAGAGGTCCGAAACGAATAATACGGTCTGCTTCCATCCTGCATTAACGTCGTACATTCCAGCAGGCTAGGGGTGATGCGGTTCTGTAACATATCTGTGTACCACAACGTTAGTCACAAAGTTAACTTCACTTATCATTAATCCGTTACTAAAAAGGTAATGCCGCTCAACGTTAGAACTTTACTTTACTGTAGATCTAGCGCAAGTGACAGTTAATCATTCACTCGTAATAGTAAAATTCATGTTGATGGTTTTAGTGAAACGAGCAAGTGGACTAAAAGTTTTACCGTTGTTTCGGACCTCTTGATAAGCATGGAGGCGTGATTACACATAATCACATCGCAGCATGGGGTTCACGCCTGAGCCTCAGGACGTGCGCTAACAGCGCATGTCGGGTGTTTCAAGCGTCAACTTCGCGTCTTAATATCTCGGAATGTAATGGGAATATTGCGATGCAATCAACGGCAATGTATATGTGCTTTGTCATGCTATGGATTGCTGAAGAAAAAATATAGGAGATCCATTTAAAAAAACATAAATTTGTGTTTAAAAACACATATGCTTTCGCTTTAGAATGTTTCTAAATATGTACATTGTAACCTCCCCACCGCAAATTTTAAAGAAAATAAAGCAATACTTAATAGAAATGGGAGCCAAGTGTAACCTCCCCACAAAATTTTTAAAGAAAGGACGATACTAATTAGAAATGCTGATGGACATTGCTCTATGCGTAACCTGCCCACAATGAAATGTACTGAAAATGGCAACAAAAATGTGAAATTCGCAATCTGACTCAAATATAAATTCCTCATGAAAAATTAAAGTCCCTTCAGTGATAAGAAAATTTAATTAAACCGAAATATCGGTCTTTGGCCCTGTGTAAAAACAATCAGAATTAAAGTCTTACCTCAGAATAAATGGATGTCACATATCTGCTCTTGTTGTTGCGCACCGCTTGGAGGAACTGCATTGCAAATAATAATATTCTCTTTTTTTTTGTGATTCTAGTGAAATTTTTCTTCAAAGGAAGTGGAATGAAATGGGAAGTGCAACGAGATCTTTAGTTCAATAAAAAATTAAATTTTTGAAAAAATGCTTTTGAAATAAAAATTATTATTGGGGAACTTGTTGGAGAATAATTACAATTTTTCGTTATCTAATAATTATATTAATTAACAGTATACCTTATTCACCATCTTGACCAGTGTTGCCGACCGCCTACATCACACAACCGCACTGGGCTGCTACTACTGACCGACCGCTCTGCATGACGACTAAACCGAGCTACCGACTGCAACGACTACTACTGACAGACTCGCAACGACTGACTGAGAACCGCTCGCAACACACGCGCGGTCAAGCGCATACTCTCTGGTCACAGATGCTACAATGCCTCGCCATCGCTGCTGCGTTACATACGTGTTTCATAACCCTCCACTGGGGGGGCAAAAATTTGGCAGCGATGGTGAGTCATTTGGACTTGCCAAGCGCGGCAAAATTTTTCTTTAACTAACAAAATTCTACAACTTACAGAATATTTAAATGTTGTGCACACGCACTAAGTACAAAATATATCAGACAAAGACAAAATGTGAATACTAAACATAGTAGCAAATCAGAAAAAAGTATATACAAATTTTTTGACAGATAAAGTGCACAGGCACTGAAAAAATTCTTTAGCATATTCAGAACAAATAAACAGACTGGCAAAAAATATTATGTTGACAAGTGTACATGCACTGAAAAATGTCTTTAGCATTTTCACAAGAAATAAACATAATGGCAAAAAAAAAAAAAAATCATGTCCAAAGTGCACATGCACTGAAAAATGTCTTTAGTATTTTCACAACAAATAAACATAATGGCAAACATCATGTCGACCAGTGACATAAGTGTACTCACACTGGAGTTTAGCGAATCGAAAAATGTATAACCTATGAACATAAATGATGTTACCAAAAATATTTTTTTCTTTATGTGACAAGAATCAGGATAGGAAAGGGAAGGATTGCATCATGGTTGTAGCACTTTAGATTGCACACAGCTGCTCTGAAAGTCCATATCTTTCCACAGAAGTACAACACCAAGTGACACAACTTGAAGATCTTTTCCCATCAGAATTTATCAGTGTAGCAAAGACACTGAACTGTCGTAGTAATGTTCCATGTTTTCATTTTGGCAGTACATTAGGTACACCAAACAGTGGGACCATAATAATGTCTTCATCGCTCATGGTGGTGGACAGCATGTCGTGTCAACACCACACTCTTACAAGGCACACCAACGTAGAATTAGTGCAAAACCAAAATAGTGCTCCATGATCACTGGGATAAACAGGACAAATGGACATTGCAGTAATTCAGGGTAGTCAGCTTATGAGGTGAAGGACATCAAGTCACATAATATTGACAATTACAGACTTAATTAGTAGTTTGTGGCATTCATAGCCCAGTTATTGAACATTTCTGTACCAAGTATGTAGTATTACAGAAAAATGTTCATTGATTGTTTTACATAGAATCAGTAGCCTTCTTTTCCTGGTTACAAAGCATTATGAAATAATCGCATTCTTTTCAGTTACAGAGTATAATTAAGAATCATTAACCTTCTTATAATTACAGTTAATTAATCATTTGTCATTCCAATAATCATTAGCCTTTTCCTAATTACAGTTAATTAATCATTTGTCGTTAATTGATCATTTGTCTAATTACAGATAATTAATCATTTGTCGTTAATTAATCATTTGTCTAATTACAGTTAATTAATCATTTGTCGATAATTAATCATTTGTCTAATTACAGTTAATTAATCATTTGTCGTTAATTAATCATTTGTCTAATTACAGTTAATTAATTGATCATTTGTCATTTCAATATAGTAAGAATTATTAGCCTTAATTAATTACAAAGCATTATTAAACAGTACCATAGTTAATTAATTATGTGTCATTCCAATCTATTAAGAATCATTAGTCTTTTCCTAATTACAAAGCATTATGAAACAGTCACATTCATTTCCAATAACAAAGTATGGCATCGTTAATTAATCATTTGAAATTCCAATATAGTAAGAATTATTAGCCTTCTCCTAATTACAAAGCATTATTAAACAGTCACATTCATTTCAAATTACAAAGTATCAACATTGGAAACAAGAGCTAATCAATGGCATAATTAATAACAATTCGTGGAGTGACATTAATTATTGGCACTCAGTGGCCAGCAAGTATTGAATAGAATCATCATTCAGTATTATTCAGATTATTACGAAGTCATTATTAAAAATCAGTTAATTACAGTCAAATCATTAATAATCACAGGCATTATAAGTGGTATCATTACAATAAACAGTGGCAGTTATTAGCTAGTGACAAAGCATCATTTTGAATATAGTCTCATTAAGAGGTCATTACTCAAGTGACATACTATTCAGAGTTGATCAGTATTATTCAGAATTTTCTCAAACTGGTATCACTATTTGGGACTGTTAACACATTTTATTTTATTTTTTTTTTTTTTTTGTCAGCAATGCATTGCGTTGGGATCGATAATTAATTGCTGAAACATAACACTATTTGCTTTTGACCTATTGCAGCAAATGAGGATAGGTAACGTCATTCGTCATGAGTCAGCTGTAGCAAGATTATGTAACAAGGCAGTACATGTGATCACATTTATAAACGATAGACACAAATGGGTAAAAATATAAAAATGCAAGTACTAGACCAGGTATAATAAGTAACAGGTTTAGTAAGTATCATGACAAGCATCTCCTGGAAAAAATACAAAATGGATTATTGACCTGAAAGAAGAAACGCACACTATGCTGAAAAGTAGTGAACTTCGAATTAACAGGTAGTGAAATGTGTATAAAATGTGTTCCATAGCTGTCCTTTCCAAAACTTTCCGTCATCCTACTATGCAATATAACACCTGCTGTCAAAACAAACTGCAACAAATACTTAAATAACTACATAGCATAAATACATAACTTCAACATTATTCTCATCTGTAAAGAAAAAACTTCATTATCCATCACTTCATTATCCATATTATCATAACTTCATTATTATCACCACCTGTAAAGAAAAACTTCATTATTCATAACATCATATCCTTCATCATTATTCATCAGTATTCATTATCATCTGCAAAAAATCACTTCATTACTCATTATACAATTATTCCTTATCTCTAGCATATTTCATCACTAAAACTAAGATGTGTAGTTCAGTCTGACAGCCTGCATCAATCACCTTGTAATCTGAAAGAAAAAATTAGTTAAGACTGCTATTCTGTGATGAGTACAGTATAGTCTTGTTAATGCTTGTTAATCCTGATCCATTTACTCTTCCTCATAAAGTTAGTGCATCTCCTTTCGTGTATCCCGTAGGTGAAATTCCCATTTCTGTTGAATTTATTTCTTACATGCATCATTTCTTTCTGAAATTGATGACAGAGATTAATGTCCTGCATTTAAATCATATACCCATTAAATAATGACTGGTTTATGGTGACACAATTAAGCATACAGCATAACATGACAGAAAACGTAATATGTCAAAGACATTGACAGTGTTCAGATGCAAAAATGTACACAGAATATTACAGTGCAGCAGCAAAAAAAATGTGAAACAGTCACGATGTTGAGATGTCATAAGGCCAAAAAAAAATGTCAAGGTCGACTGGTGTGTGTTACATCTTAACTATTTCATAGTGCATACAAACAAAACTGGAGTACAATCATATACACAAAAAAGTAGAAAATGTGCACGGTCTGATGTATAACGACAAGAAAAGCGACCTGCTAACCTTACCTTGCCGGGCACTTGCCAAGAAAAAATACGATAATCATCAGTAATTAGTCAGGTGAATTAATTGCATTAGTAAATGGCATCATAGTGTGTTGAATCATACAGTGGTTTCACTCAATAAACGGTTTAATGTTTGATATATGGTGATTGCCTTTCGATTTTCTAGTTCTCAAAGTTTCGACATGTACAACATTGGGGTGAGGGATGCTGCGAATCCGATATGGACCTGCGTATAGAAGTTCAAATTTACTGCACTTACCTTTTAATTTACTGGATAAATAATGTGTACGTACTAATATTTTCTGTCCAACGTGAAAGACGCGGCGTGTACAAACCTGTTTTTGCTGTCTTCTCCGGCGCTCTGCGGCACGTTTGATGTTGTTCAGCGCAATGTCAATTATTTCGTGGTGTCGTAGGCGACGACTTTTGGGAAATTCTATTAATTCTTTAATTTTGTTCGGGGGTTCAACGTTTTTTAGTATAACAGACGGAGATAGCATAGTGGATTCATTTGGAATGGAATTAATTACATCTTGGAATGAGAGTATGTGTGTATCCCAATCAATATGTCTTTTGTGGCAGTATATTCGGCACAGTTTACCAATTTCTTTCATTAATCTTTCACAGGGGTTCGAAGAAGCGTGGTACTTGGATATATAGATCGGAGAAATGTTTCTGGCTCGTAACATGCGTGTCCATACACTACTACGAAATTGAGATCCATTGTCAGAAATTACTCTCATCACATGCCCTACATGAGATAGAAAATGTTTTACAAATGCTTTCGAAACAGTTTTAGCAGTAGCTTTGCGTAACGGAGTGAAAGTAACAAATTTTGAAGTGAGATCAACAGCGACAAAGATGTAGCAAAAACCTCTGTTAGTTCTGGGAATCGGACCAAAAATATCTACTGCGGCCATGTGTCTTAATTTAACAGGTATAATGGGATATAAAGGAGGAATATGTGAAGTGGTGTCTGATTTAGCTTTCTGGCAAATTTTACAAGACGCTAGAACTCGTCGTATACGTTTTTCCATGTTAGTAAAATAACAGTTCTGTCTCAGTATAAGAAAACACTTTCGTGCTCCGTAATGTGCGTAGCTTAAATGAGTGTACCAAATTAATTTGTTAACCAGTTCGTCAGGTATGCATAATAACCAATTGTTGCTATCAGGATGAGACCGGCGAAACAGAACGTCATTGCGTACAGTGTAATGGTTTCTAATCGTAACATTATTCCTATCTTGCCAAAGGTGTTTAATTTCTTTCCACACATTGTCTTTATTTTGCTCCTTTGCTATGTCCTGTAATGACGATGAAATAAAGTTTTCAAATGCAACTTGCTGAATGTACATGAGACTGAAATTTGCTTTGCAGAAGTGGGTTGCTACGTCTTGCTGATTGTTGCTGAGAGAACGCGATAGTGCGTCTGCTATAACATTTTGTGTGCCGGGAATGTGAACAATCGTAAAATTAAATTCTTGCAAATAAAGTTTCCATCTGCTTAATCTATCGTGAGTAAATTTAGCTGAAAGTAAAAATTGTATCGCTCTATGGTCTGTGTAGACGGTGGTATGTCTGCCATAAAGAAAATGCCGAAATCTCGTGAAAGCCCATACAACACATAATGTTTCAAGTTCTGTGACGGAATAATTTCGTTCAGCAGGTGACAAAATGCGACTTGCAAATGCGATGTTTTTAATTACTGTAGAACCATCTTCTTCAGTTTCCTGGAAAATGTGTACGCCTAAAGCGGTGTTAGAACTGTCGGTAGCAATGGAAAAATTTCTCGTAAGATCTGGGTGCGATAAAAGTGGAGCATTCAACAAAGCATGTTTCAAATAACATTCTCGTGAACAAAATTCTGCGTGTCAAAAGTAATGTTTGCGTTACTGTACTATGCAATCTGTGCTGTATCTGGTTAAATTCTGTCGTACGTGTTATTATTTACGGGAGGATGCTGTGGCATATCCACTATATGAAGTGTTCTGTTATTTCTTACTGACGTGTTACGCTATGGATGACACCTATTGTCTGTTTCATTCATCATAATATGTTGTTGCTGATGTTGTTGCTGCTCATAAGATCGACTGTTATTAAATGTATGCTGAAAATTGTGCTCGTTATTTTTACGTCTGTCATGATAGTAACTTCTATACGGCGCATTGCGATGCGAGTTGAAATAGAGTGTTGTCTGTACATAGTTATTTCTTTGCTGCCATGCGTTACCATTTGTTGGAGCTGGGACTATACGTGCACGCGGCGAAACATTGAAGTTTGGTTGACCTTGTAGACTGCATTGTTGGTTAGGTATGCTAAGCGGCTGACTTTCATGCTGTTGCGGTGAAAAACGTCTATTGTTACTAAAAAAATGCGTTTGCTGTTAAATTTACACATACTGATGATTAAAATTTTTTTTTGATATTAAAATTACACTGGTAGTTCTGGTGTGCCTAATGAAAATTGTCACATTCGGTAAAAGTTGTCACATCCGGTTTTCATTACATATTCTTAATCCTACAAAGAGCAATAGTTAAAGAGCAGTTTGGATAGATATAAAGGATAGTAGAAGAAAAGGCAGCAGTGCAGAAAACTAAAGATGAAATAGCACTACTACAGCTCGGGGCCCTATGCTCGCTACGGCACATACACTCCTGGAAATGGAAAAAAGAACACATTGACACCGATGTGTCAGACCCACCATACTTGCTCCGGACACTGCGAGAGGGCTGTACAAGCAATGATCACACGCACGGCACAGCGGACACACCAGGAACCGCGGTGTTGGCCGTCGAATGGCGCTAGCTGCGCAGCATGTGTGCACCGCCGCCGTCAGTGTCAGCCAGTTTGCCGTGGCATACGGAGCTCCATCGCAGTCTTTAACACTGGTAGCATGCCGCGACAGCGTGGACGTGAACCGTATGTGCAGTTGACGGACTTTGAGCGAGGGCGTATAGTGGGCATGCGGGAGGCCGGGTGGACGTACCGCCGAATTGCTCAACACGTGGGGCGTGAGGTCTCCACAGTACATCGATGTTGTCGCCAGTGGTCGGCGGAAGGTGCACGGGCCCGTCGACCTGGGACCGGACCGCAGCGACGCACGGATGCACGCCAAGACCGTAGGATCCTACACAGTGCCGTAGGGGACCGCACCGCCACTTCCCAGCAAATTAGGGACACTGTTGCTCCTGGGGTATCGGCGAGGACCATTCGCAACCGTCTCCATGAAGCTGGGCTACGGTCCCGCACACCGTTAGGCCGTCTTCCGCTCACGCCCCAACATCGTGCAGCCCGCCTCCAGTGGTGTCGCGACAGGCGTGAATGGAGGGACGAATGGAGACGTGTCGTCTTCAGCGATGAGAGTCGCTTCTGCCTTGGTGCCAATGATGGTCGTATGCGTGTTTGGCGCCGTGCAGGTGAGCGCCACAATCAGGACTGCATACGACCGAGGCACACAGGGCCAACACCCGGCATCATGGTGTGGGGAGCGATCTCCTACACTGGCCATACACCACTGGTGATCGTCGAGGGGACACTGAATAGTGCACAGTACATCCAAACCGTCATCGAACCCATCGTTCTACCATTCCTAGACCGGCAAGGGAACTTGCTGTTCCAACAGGACAATGCACGTCCGCATGTATCCCGTGCCACCCAACGTGCTCTAGAAGGTGTAAGTCAACTACCCTGGCCAGCAAGATCTCCGGATCTGTCCCCCATTGAGCATGTTTGGGACTGGATGAAGCGTCGTCTCACGCGGTCTGCACGTCCAGCACGAACGCTGGTCCAACTGAGGCGCCAGGTGGAAATGGCATGGCAAGCCGTTCCACAGGACTACATCCAGCATCTCTACGATCGTCTCCATGGGAGAATAGCAGCCTGCATTGCTGCGAAAGGTGGATATACACTTTACTAGTGCCGACATTGTGCATGCTCTGTTGCCTGTGTCTATGTGCCTGTGGTTTTGTCAGTGTGATCATGTGATGTATCTGACCCCAGGAATGTGTCAATAAAGTTTCCCCTTCCTGGGACAATGAATTCACGGTGTTCTTATTTCAATTTCCAGGAGTGTATTCATTAAAGCGTAATGAATCCCCTGAGGTCAATTACGCACTGAAAATAAATTTTAGCTTTTGCGTTACAGGCAATAGCGGTAAAATTTCAAAGGCACATTGTTGTATCCGTGTTAATTCTGGTTTCTGCATAATACGTAACGCTGATGAAAATATAATAGCAAATTGTCGCCTCAGGTTCAAAGCTAGTTTCTGCATTACAGGTAATAGCGGTGAATGTACAAAAACAAATTGTCGTATACAGCTCAAAGCGTGTACCTGTGTTCTGTCATTATTAAACTCTTTACATTTTCTTGCGGATAAAAATTGCTCATAATCTATGTTCTCGTCACCGAATTTGAGAACACGTTCAGGCTTGTATGTGAATCCGTTCGTCTGTGTCATTTCGGATTTAAAGTTGCATAGCTTTTCAGATTTTAAGTCGCGTGACTTTTCGGATTTTACGTCTCGTAGTTGCTGTAAATTGCTCACATTATACACGCTGCGTGACTCTGATAAATGCTCGCAACGTGGCGGATTCTGTGACGTGTTGGTGACTGAAATAGTCTTTAATTCTGTTACTTTAATGCTTTCGACATTTTGGTTGTTCTGTCGTGCAAATTTCTCGTCAACTTCCGTATTCGGAGTGTAAGAAACTTCCACTGATTCTAAATTAACCTCGTCGCGAATCTGTACTGCGTTTTTAGAGCATTGTTCAGTAATGGCATTAACTTCGTGTATCTGTGTTGAGTTTGCTGAATATTGTTCAGTGACTGCATTAATCTTGTCTTTATGTGATTCTGTTGTGCTTACACGTGTACTATTTAATTCTTGTGCAACAGTGCCAACTTTTTCATTACTGTTATTAGCACAAGCCTGAGTATCCTCACGTAATTGTTCTTTATTGTCCTGACATTGATCGGTAACAGCAGTAATCTGTTCGCTAGCTTGTCTGTTCTGTTCATTAAGGTTTGCATTAAGTTGTTTATACTGTTCTATAAGTTGTATGAAACTGTTGTCTGTTTTCACACTCGGTTGTTTGATAATTGCACTAAGTTCGTTCTTAAACTGTAGCATTATTGCCCTAAATTGATCCACACTTAAAGTAACTGTTGCATTCACAGTACTCTGTGATGGAGTACATGCAATTATCACGTTTTGTGTGACCATTCGGTCATTCTTTGGTTCACAAAAAGCTTTCCCTGTCAAATGTACACTCTCATTCACTATTTCGGAATTAACAGAATTTGTCTGTACGTTACTTGAGTTTTCCGAATCGGGTGTGTTAGGCTGGGTAGCGCTCATTACTATAGACCGCTCCGCATCATCAATTGTCGTCAAGTTAACCGACGAGACAATCGAGTTCGTTTGTTCATCATTAAGGTGAAAGTCATCATTAGTGGTTGGAATGCACTGATTGTTAGTGAACGCAGGATTGTCATCATTACGTTGCGTATCACAATTACTATCGGTCACGTTGTTTAAGTCGGTAATTTCATTAACAATACTTCGCGATACACTATTCACAGTCTTTCGCGGCATTTTTACAATAGTCAAAATTTTTCACAAAACAAATCAACACAGTGCAAAAGCAACACACAAATACAACAAAGCAACAAACTGCCGTTGACCTGTAGAGAGAAAGTCACAATATTATTAACAGCGTTGCGCTAAATCCTAATTATATCTAAGCAAACAAGAGCAGATATCTGACTGTTGTTCAAAAGACTCTCAACGAAATACGATCCTGGACTGGGTGTCGCCAAGTGTAACCTCCCCACCGCAAATTTTAAAGAAAATAAAGCAATACTTAATAGAAATGGGAGCCAAGTGTAACCTCCCCACAAAATTTTTAAAGAAAGGACGATACTAATTAGAAATGCTGATGGACATTGCTCTATGCGTAACCTGCCCACAATGAAATGTACTGAAAATGGCAACAAAAATGTGAAATTCGCAATCTGACTCAAATATAAATTCCTCATGAAAAATTAAAGTCCCTTCAGTGATAAGAAAATTTAATTAAACCGAAATATCGGTCTTTGGCCCTGTGTAAAAACAATCAGAATTAAAGTCTTACCTCAGAATAAATGGATGTCACATATCTGCTCTTGTTGTTGCGCACCGCTTGGAGGAACTGCATTGCAAATAATAATATTCTCTTTTTTTTTGTGATTCTAGTGAAATTTTTCTTCAAAGGAAGTGGAATGAAATGGGAAGTGCAACGAGATCTTTAGTTCAATAAAAAATTAAATTTTTGAAAAAATGCTTTTGAAATAAAAATTATTATTGGGGAACTTGTTGGAGAATAATTACAATTTTTCGTTATCTAATAATTATATTAATTAACAGTATACCTTATTCACCATCTTGACCAGTGTTGCCGACCGCCTACATCACACAACCGCACTGGGCTGCTACTACTGACCGACCGCTCTGCATGACGACTAAACCGAGCTACCGACTGCCACGACTACTACTGACGGACTCGCAACGACTACTACTGACAGACTCGCAACGACTGACTGAGAACCGCTCGCAACACACGCGCGGTCAAGCGCATACTCTCTGGTCACAGATGCTACAATGCCTCGCCATCGCTGCTGCGTTACATACGTGTTTCAACATTCATGGGCCCCAGCCCTACATTGATTCCGGTGAAAGTCGTTTTCCAATAGCTGTTATTGTTCCAGAGATATTTTGGGTGGACAAGATAGCTGGGACACCCTGTATATGCACCCTGCTCCCGATCATGAACATGTCAGTAAACAGCATCCTATTACCTAATTTGCATGACAGTGTAATACTGCAGTGAAATAACATTAATTTGTATTTATGCAAATTCATATTTTAGAAAGCTAGATAGGCTGGTCTAATGGCCCGTAGTATGTGTATGAAGAGGTCAGATAGCCTGACATCTTGCAAAGCCCCATGTAGCAGGCCATGGGGAAGTGACAAAGGTACGGAGGGAATCCGACGGGTCTTCCACGGTTCGTAACGGGAGAAGACATCAAGAGGACCGCTATCAGTGAAACGGGTACTCCGAAATTGTCTTCACCTCTTTCTCTACAGACTGTAGTTATACAGAAAATCAAACCAGATGACAAATCAAAACTCAGAACATTACTCTATATGAAGTAATAGACGGAAAATCATCGAGTAAAATTGAAGTGATGTCAGGTGATCCCCAGGGAAGCGTCCTGGGACCTCTGCTGTTCATGATCTATATAAATGACCTGGGTGACATTCTGAGCAGTTCTCTTAGGTTGTTCGCAGATGATGCTACAATTTACCGTCTAGTAAGGTCATCCGAAGACCAGTATCAGTTGGAAAGCGATTTAGAAAAGATTTCTGTATGGTGTGGCAGGTGGCAGTTGACGCTAAATAACGAAAAGTGTGAGGTGATCTACATGAGTTCCAAAACAAATCCGTTGGAATTCGATTACTCGATAAATAGTACAATTCTCAAGGCTGTCAATTCAACTAAGTACCTGGGTGTTAAAATTACGAACAACTTCAGTTGGAAAGACCACATAGATAATATTGTGGGGAAGGCGAGCCAAAGGTTGCGTTTCATTGGCAGGACACTTAGAAAATGCAACAAGTCCACTAAAGAGACGTTTGTCCTCTGTTAGAATATTGCTGCGCGGTGTGGGATCCTTACCAGGTGGGATTGACGGAGGACATCGAAAGGGTGCAAAAAAGGGCAGGTCTCTTTTGTATTATCACGTAATAGGGGAGGGAGTGTGGCAGATATGATACGCGAGTTGGGATGGAAGTCATTAAAGCAAAGACGTTTTTCGTCGCGGCGAGATCTATTTACGAAATTTCAGTCACCAACTTTCTCTTCCGAATGCGAAAATATTTTGTTGAGCCCAGCCTACATAGGTAGGGATGATCATCAAAATAAAACAAGAGAAATCAGAGCTCGAACAGAAAGGTTTAGGTTTTCGTTTCTCCCGCGCTGTTCGGGAGTGGAATGGTAGAGAGATAGTATGATTGTGGTTCGATGATCCATCTGCCAAGCACTTAAATGTGAACTGCAGAGTAATCATGTAGATGTAGATGTAGATGTAGATAAAAATAAACTCCTCCCAAACTAGACATGAAGGCTCAACGGTACCGGTTGCCGCCGTGTCCTCAGCCCACAGGCGTCGCTGGATGCTGATACGGAGGGGCATGTGGCCAGCACACCGCTCTCCCGGCCGTTCGTAAGTTTAAGAGACCGGAACCGCTACTTCTCTATCCAGTAGCTCGCCAGTCTGCTCCACAGGGTCTAGGTGCACCCCGACTGCCAACAGCGCTCGGAAGACCGGATGGTCACCCATCAAAGGGCTATCCTAGCCCGACAGCGCTTAACTTCGTTGATTTGAAGAGAACCGACGCTACCACTGCGGCGAGGCCGCTAGCATACGAGTCCGTAGGGTTGAATAATTTCTAAGGCATGAAGCATCATCATATGGATCAACTTTTTACGCACAAAGGAAAGTTAATTAATGTAAGGTACTTAAATAAGGAGCTGAAGATAGATTTTTGAGTTGGTGCATGAGACAAACTGTACCTTTTTCTCTTAATTAACAACTAGTCGTTTTATTTGACACTGAAGTTGTGAAGTACCTTTTGTGACACCCTGTATTTGTGTTGTCTGTTCTTATCGCAATTGCAGTTTTCGTAACACGTGAAGTTTTATATGGAGTCTAATGATTCACACATTCTTACATTTCACTCGCCTTTCCAATGCACGAGTATTTTTATGACTATAAGTACTTTTTCTTCAAAAGACGAATGTGCTGAAGATTCTGGCCGTTTGTGACTTTTTACGACTGTTCGCCGATGATGTTGTTGTCTATAATAAATCATCAACACGAGAAGACAGTATCGATTTGCAGAATGCCCCACAGAGGACTGATGAATGGTGCAGGCTCTGGTAGTTGACCTTGAATGTCAAGAAATGTTCAACGTATTGTGCACATATAGGAACAGAAATCCACTACTGTACAACTACACTATTTCGAAAGAGTCCTTTCCTGGAGGAGTTGGACAACATTACCCCCACCCCCTCCTATACCCCTATATCTGCCGAAACGACCACCACGAGCAAATTCGAGGGATTAGAACCAATACAGAAGCTTACTGATAATCATTTTTCCCTAGCGCCATTTGAGATGGCGGAATCAGTTACTGGTACGAGAAGTACCCTCAGCCACACACCGTCAGGCGGCCTGTGAAGGACTGATGTACATTTAGAGGTAGCGATAATTTCAGACATAGTTTCGTCTATAATATAAAACAGTTTTATTGCTTTTGGCCTTTTATTATCTGGTTTGCTTGGTTTTCTATCCAGCTACTGTAGTGCATGTATCTATAACCTATTAATGTGTGTGTTCTTGAATGGAATGTGAATGTGGGTTTAATAACTTTATTTAATTTAGCTATTATTATTATTATTATTATTACAGGATTAATCAATACAAAGATTAATTAATAACAAGATCTTGTTGTATTACTGTCATCCTCCGCCAATCCTCTTTATTCAGCGCATCTTCCTTGCTATGCTGCGATGTTCCATTACTCAATTTATATGGTCTTACGCGCTTGCCGGCCGTGGTGACCGAGCGGTTCTAGGCGCTGCAGTCTGGAACCGCAGGACTGCTACGGTCGCAGGTTCGAATCCTACCTCGGGCGTGGATGTGTGTGATGTCCTTAGGTTAGTTAGGTTTAAGTAGTTCTAAGTTCTACGGGACTGATGGCCTCAGAAGTTAAGTCCCATAGTGCTCAGAGTCATTTGAACAATTTTTTTTCTTCCGCACTTACGTCTGCCGCGTGGTTTCGACTCATAAAGCTTCATTGGCCACCGATGATCTGGCATTCTCATCATATGCCCGTACCATATTAATGATTTTCTTTCAATTCCATTTATCGCTGTATCATTTGCCTTCAGTCTAGCTCTTCCTTCGTCATTAGCTTTTCTTTCGATTCTTGATATTCTGACATTCCTATGCAAATAATCCATTTCCACAGCTATTACTCTTCTTCTGAGATCCGCATTTAAGACTCATAGGATAGCACTGATTCATCCATTATCTTACCTACGCTTTTATTATTGCTGTTGTAAGTATTCTTATCCCGCCAAAAAGAATTTTTACATCCCAACACTTTTCTGCTTTGTTGTATTCCATATTTTTCTTCTTTGTGGACCAATTCATTTTTATCACTATGTGCCCCGAGATATTTAAACGTCTCTACCTGTCTCATAACTGCTTTGTCATTGATGCATACTTCCAATTTAGTATCACTTTTCACCACCAGATACTCTGTTTTTGTTAGACTCATTTTTAGTCCCCATCTGTTGTATTCCTGATATAATCGTCGTATCAAGAACTCTAGGTCATAATCATTTTGCGCTGTAATAGCTTGATCGTCACCCACACTTAATGAAAATATCTGTACATCGTTGACAGTGATTCCGATTCCTCTGCAGCTGTTCGTCCAATTTCGGAGAGCCACTCCTACATATAAATTGAGCAATATGGATGACACTCTACAACCTTGTCGCAAACCTTTAGTGACATTAATAGGTTCTGATAACTTTGAACCTCGTTTAATCTCTACCACATTATCTCTGTACATTTCAATAATAATTTGTGAAAGGTGATCATCCATACCAATATCTTTCATAGCCTCCAACGGTTTAGATCTAGGGACTGTATCGTATGCTTTTACTAAATCTACAAAGACAATGTGTAGCTCCTTCCCTACTGCTACAAATTTCTCCGTTAGGTGTTGTAAAATGAATAGGTTACCTGTACATGATCTGGTCTGCCTAAACGCTCTCTGGTCTTCCCCAATATGGTGGACAACATTTTGACTAAGTTTTTCAAACACGATCTTGCCAAATAAGCGGCTCACTGTACAGTTGACACCAACGCGTCTATAGCATTTTGTATCTTCTATTCCCTTTCTTGAAAATAGAAATCGTATATGACTTTTTCCATTATGAGGGAATTTCAATCCTTTTACAACAGTTGTTCATCAGGCAGGTTATTCGTTTCTTCAGATAGCTTCCTCCAGCCTTCTACAGGAATGTTTCCTGGACCAGGTGATAGGCCATTCTTCATTTTAATTGTTACACAATTCACTTCCTCTATTGAAATGTTTATATTTCGATAAGTTACTTCCATCTTCTCTTCACTCCTTGCGTGTAGTATGGCCTATCTTCAGTTACAAGGTTTGCATAATGCGTTTTTTTTCATTTAAGGGCATTAGGTTGTCTACAGCTTTGTTTACTTGTGTTTTCTTCGTACTGGTAATTGTCCTCCACATTTCTGTTGGTGCTGATCCACCTGTTAGACTCTAAATTTCAATACCTTTCCGTTTCCATATCTTGTTCTTTCCTATTTGAATTCTGTTTCTTAATTTGTAATTTGTTGTCTGGTAGTTTTGCCTGTTCTATAGTGATTCAGTTAATAACCATTATTGTAGAGATTTTTCTTTTCCCTAATCAACACCTTCAGGTCATCAGACATCCATGGAGGATCCCGTTTACCTAGACTGTTATTCTCAGTCCCTACTACCTCTAGAGAAACTTTTGCAAGTGCTTTTTTTCTCTTTTTTTCATATTCTACTTCAAGATTGTCATCTTTTGGAATCAATTTTAGTTCATTTTCTAATATACGTTGAAATAAATCCTTGATGCTGAACTGCTTCAGGCGAAAGAATTTGTGCCTTGCCTGCTCTTATTTCTCATCATTGCTGTGATCAGCCACTTGTTGATGGTTTTCGCCTAAATGGGTGTGTCAACCTTGCAAAAACTGAATAGTGATCATACAAACAGTTGCCTCCTCGCATGTCTCTACAGTCTTTAACTACCATTTTAGCCGTTGCTTGGTAATGATGTAATCAATTATTGATTTCTGCTGTAATGATGGTCTCTCTCATGTATATCTCAGGATACCTTTTGTGAATAGCGTGTGTTCACAATTTTCAAGTCGTATTAGTTACATAATTTTACAAGATTTTCTACAGCACTATTAATGACATTGTCTCAATCTCTTCCTACTGCTGCATCATTTACATGTGCTCTGACCTTCGCATAAAAACTCCTGCAGTTATTACTTCTTGGTGCTTTTTGACTTGGTTCAGTAGATGGTCTAATTTCTGGTAGAAAAGTCCTTGGTTTGCTGTGCCGCATCGTTCTTTGATCCATACACCCCTATTGTAACTGTTTCAATGCCATATAAATTGACGGTAATAGTGACAATTCTTTCGCGTATAAATGCATAACCCTTGAGGTAAGCGCTCAGAGATTTATTAATTAGAATGGAAACGCTGACTTTGCTCGCTTGTCAACTCCAGACAAAAAATTGATGAAATTTTATTTTTATTTTTGATTTTGGTTTCATTGCAAATATATGAGAAGGCACGGATCGTTCTTAGATTTTACTGACACAAAAATTTTGCGTGGGATCCTGTATTATTATTGAAATCACTTAGACGAATCCATGCTCAAAAACAGTTAATCATTATAGCCTATATACACACATAAAAAAGTATCGCACCATTTTCAAAACGCAAGGACCTACGTGTGTTTTAATTACGTCCTATTCCACGTAACATTCGTCATACGAGTAAATCATTAAGTACTATGAAAATGTCAGTTTCCTACAGATCACGCATGAAAGAAGTAACATCGCCGATCTCCAACGTCGACTGTGGAAATAACTGGATAATAATTACAATAATTTGAAATTGCCGCTTAATGACGACCAGTTGTCGCTGTCCAGCGATGTTCAACTTGCTGCCAGCGCGGCGTCTGAAATTCTTCTAGAAATGATGTCAAAAGTAAACGGGAAATGTGGTGCAGGTTACAGTTAAAATTAACAACAGAAATACTTTAGACATATATTGGAGCTCACTGCTCAAATAATAAAATATACACACATTTTAGTATGTAGACTGCGCACAATGACGTCCTATCTGAACAAGACAAAACAAGATAGTGTCCATCGCTTTTTGTTTCACGCTGATACCAAAAAGAACAAAGATAATAATATATATTAATAAATATTAATCGCATTATTCCTAGACGTTCAGTAGTGTTTCTTTTACATATGACAAATATAATTGCTTAACACATCGTGGAAAAATATTTAATCATTTATAGTTCACCTAATCTGGGCCGTGGGACGTCCTAAGGCCACCTGGAATGCCATGGTCACATGTTATAATGTCCGGGAATGCCATTCCACATTACGTCACATGAAGCACTTTCACTAAAGTTTTTACTTCGCATCACAATAGTTAACATACAGATAATCGCTTTTCTTTGTAATCGCATTATTTCTTGATTTTCTGTAGAGATTCTTTTACATGTGACAAATATATCGTAGAAAAATATTTAACCTTCGGTGGTTCACCTGATGTGAGCCATGGAACGTCATACTACAGTTGTGGTGGTTTATTTGCTGTATTAAATGACGTAGGTAGTGTATTCCATACAGGGTTCTGACGTTCCACTCTCACCGATTTGCCTACAAGTGCGGCAAACCAAGCGTCACGTTGTCGGGTAGTTATACGACGTCTTTCAGTAAGGGGTGAGGTCTTCTGCTGTTTAAAATCCATTTTATTTTTGTTCTTAAAGGAAAATGCCAATCTTCAGTAAACACTATTACGCCAACAGAGAATCGCAAGTACTGTAATATACCTTTTCATATATCCCAGGGTCGTTACGAAGGTAAAGAAAGACAAATGTGGCCTTAATCTTTAGCTATTGGGGATTTTCATTGCACTACATATGCTTCCTTTTGCACTACATATGCTTCCTTTTGTAAAAATTGTGTCACAGATGAACAGAAACGATTCTATTCGTACGCATCCTATAACATTTTCAAAAGTATTGGTATCCATCCGCTTGGAACGCTGCTGTCGCAGTGTGTAAAAGAGTTGAACAGAAGTGTCGTCACTGTATGTGTTAGACAAGTGGACGACATATTATCTTGGTCGACAAACAATACTGACATTGTGGGGCGAGCGGGAGGTGTAAAGTAGCCTCTGAAACTGAAATTCAGTTTTTACCAAACCATGGTTATCGATAGGAAAATTACTACTCGTAACGTGCTACTTGCGTTTTGGTTTATTTGGAAGGGACAGGCGTCAATGGACTGAACACCGCTGGTAATATTTATAGATACAAACACTGAAAAGAACACATGAAATAAAATAAAGCGAAATTAAGCAGAAATTTGGCAATCTCTTAAAATCTCATAAGTTAAGGAGAAATTTCGTAAGGTATTAAATTTTTCTAAAGTCATTTGCAAATTTTGAAATCTTTTAAAATATCAGTCACGCAATCAAAATAATTAATGACAAATTTAACAACAAAGACGACAGTTTGGATCACAACAGCAAATTCAGGCGTAATTTATTATATTTTATTTTATTTTATTTATTCAATTTTTTATTGAGTCTTCAGTCTTCTGACTGATTTGATGTAATTAAGCGGCGCCTCCCGCCAGAGTTCGAGTTTTGTGTTGTTCTTAGCGTAAGTTAGTTTAAGTTAGTTTATTAAGTGTGTAAGTCTAGGGACCGATGACCTCAGCTGTTTGATCCCTTAGGAATTCACAAACATTTGAAAGTTTGAACATTTGATGCAATTGAAGTAATTCATCGCAATATTTATAACGAACATGACAGTTTGAATCACCACAGCAGATTCTGACGTATTTTGTTTCATTCATTCATTTTTTGATTGAAACATCAGTCTTATGATTGGCTTGATGAGGCCTGTCATGAATTCCTCTCCTATGCCACCCATTGCATCTCAGAGTGGCAGCTGCAACATACGTACTTCGTCATTTGCTGGTTGCATTTCAATCTCCGTGTTGCTCTAGACTTTTTACCCTCTACAGCTCCGTCTAATACCATGGAGGGTATTCCTTGATGTCTTAACAGGTGTCTTATCTTCCTATTTCTTTTTCTTGTACGTGTTTCCAATAAGTTCCTTTTCTCGCCGATTCTGCAGAGAACCTCCTCATTCCTTTTTAGTCCACCTAATTTTCGACATTCTTCGCTAAGGTTACCAATGTCATCAGCGAACATTATCATTGCTATCTTCTCACCTTGAATATTAATCCCTGTCTTGAACATTTCTTTTATTTCCGTCATTACTTCTTCGATGGGTAGACTGAACAACAGGGGTAAAGACTACACCCCTGCCTTACACACTTATAAATCCGAGCACTTCGTTCTTGGTCTTCTAGTCTTATTGTTTCGTCTTGATTCTTGTACTAAGTGTATTTTACTCCTCTTTCCCTACAGCTTACGCCAGTCGTTTTCAAAATTCCCACATCTTGCACTATCGAACGCTTTTTCCAAATCTATAAATCCAATAAATGTGTGTTGTATTTCCTTCAATCTTGCTTTCATTATCAACGGCAACATCAGAACTGTTTCTGTGCTGCCTTCACTTTTCCTAAAGGTCGTCATCTAACACATCCTCAGTTTTCTTGTACATTCGTCGATATATAATTCTTCTCATCAACTTGGATACATGAAACGTTAAGTTGATTCTACAATAAATCTGTCTGCTATTGCAATCTTCGGAATTGTGTGGAAGATGTTTTTCCGAATATCTAATGGTATGTCGCCAGACTCATACATTCCACACACCAACGTTAATAGTCACTTTGTTGCCAGTTCCCGGAACTATTTTAGAAATTCCGATGGAATGTTATCTATCCATTTTGTCTTATATGATGTTAAGTCGTCCAAAGTTCTTCTAACTTCCTATTTTAATACACGGTCCCAGGTTTTTTATTTTTTATTTTTTTTTTAATCTGTTGACTCCTGTTTCTTCTTCCATTACGTCATCAGACAAGCCTTTCTCCTCGTAGAGACCTTCAGTATGCTCTTTCCACCTATATGCGATTACCGTTTTTCCCGCCCTGGAGACTTTACCACACTTTCCCCTACCGATCCGAAAATTAATTGGTATTCTACATAAACTAGTATGTTAGATTAATTAATAGCAGTAATTACAAAATGAGATACGATCACAGATTCTTACCAAATGATTTGAATACCATTCTTGTTCTACTCATTGCATTATATTAAAGCAGCCTTAATTTGAGTTCATGTTATTTACTATAAACACCTCCTGATGCACCATATTCGAGTATGACCGTCTGCATATTGCGCGTTCACGAATCCACGTTACTTCCAAATGACTTTATGCCGTAGCAGCTGATCCGTAAGAGTTGCGCATGTTCGTGATTCGTCAGCATTGGAAGACAAACAATAAAATGTTCCTCCTCTCACTTCTACTATCCACTCGCAGTGGCCGCCCTGCTTAGCGGACCGCCCTTGAAGTAGGCGGCAAGTTGCAAGAACCATATCATTGTAAAATACAGCTGTGAACCGCAGTTCGCAGGAATACTTGATTGGGGTTGCATGTGGCCTTCGGACCGCATTTTGACGACCACTGTGTTAGACAGTGGTTAAGGGCAACAGATCCGTGTTAACGGCTTACGGTGTTGCCACATTGACTGAATCCAGGGTCAGTGCGGTTGTGTGTGTGTCAGCGCTGGACAGCTGCGGGAACTGCTTCTGCATACAGTGGTCGCACGTACGAGTCTGTCTGCTTCACAAAGTGCTAAGCGCGTGTTATCACGACACACACCAGACATCTGTGATTGTTCAGGTGTTGTTGCCGGCATTATGTTCAAGCAGTACAATTGGCGCATGTGCCACAATGTGGAACTGCGTTAAGTAAAACAACGAGTAGTTGACTGAAGGACTGTTTGAACAGATACCAGTGCCAAAACCGGTAGCACAGTGGAACACAAGTCACACAACACACGTAACTGCGTAGATAGTGTGACGACAATAGGTAAATCACAATACATAAATCACATTCTCTTCTAATTTTTTTCTGCATTTGAGAGTTCATCAGAAATATTTCTACTAACTTCTGCTCCTTACATCGTTCTATGTTTGTTATTTCCGATTTATTTGGAAGAAAATATGCATCACTGAACAATATCAGTCCAATGGCAAAGCCAAGCAAGGAGCTACAGGGCACAATGAAATAGTGGCACGCAATGTCAACTTTTTTTTTTTTTAGGAATTTCAAAACGTTTCACCTGGGAAATCAGCAAGAAGTTAGTTTCGATAAACCTTAAGAAACTTAGTCATGCAGATGGAGGATCACAGAAATGTCGGATGCTTTCTTGGGAGACGCTACGTCCAGTTTACATCTAAATGGAGATGAACTAATTAGTGTCAGGTACTTATTATTGTAGTGTACAATACCGTTTCCTCTGTCCAACCTATGACTCATTTCATTTTGTGGCATAGCAGTACGTAGTTCAGTCGTAAATGGAATTCTGAGCCTCCGTAGGTGTGGTCTGGAGAAGTGTCCTGGTGGCTTCTTCCAACACTACTCAAAGACTCATCCAGTGTGCTGTAATACACACATATATAGAGACAAACTAAATCATATATCAGCCTGTGATTCCTCTTTAATACATTAATATGGTCCATTACTACACTTGTACAGCTGCACTATGCAAATACTCGTATGTAGAAATATCAATTCACCATACAAATTTCAAGCCAAAGTGTTTCATTGTTCTGCAGGTACAGAAGTTTTCTTCACACACAGATCATTTAAGAGATAAGTATAATTACAATCGCCATTTTATTAGAATGTGTGTGGACTGAGTGGGAATTGTGCGTCAGACTGCATCTTCAGTTTGTGAGCAACTGAGAATGTCTTTGTGTGTGAAAAAACGCCGTGCAATTGCGAAGTGAGTCACGTACACCAACTCAAAGGCAAAATGTGGAAACAGCCGGTAATTATATTGGAGAAATAATAATTTACGCCGGTCCATAACAAAAGTCAGAATTTAAGTGTTACAGGTTCATCAGACATTTTGGAATTAATATTTTGACTCCTGGCATAAATTCCGTGTAAGAGATATAATTAGTCAGTTATGGGGATTTTCTTAGTTGCATGAGAACAAGTACAATTCTCACCGGCCATATCTAGAGCCAGAAAATCGGAGAAGCACACGTTACAGTATTTTGAAGGGAGGTGGTTTACTGCGCAGGCTGAAGTCGGAGATAAACAGTGCTTAAAATTGTTTCCACAGTGGCTACCGTGATTTCGTTAAGTCTCTCTAAGGACGTTTTGAAGAGAACCAAAAGAAATCGAACAGTGAAAGGTGATGATATTTTGGATAACCAATTTCAGTAACAGTTCGGGTAAGTTAATTTGATGAAGGGAACCAGTGTTTCGGTACACGTCGTAGCTTCTCGTGACGTGTTACGAAGAAGTTGCTTATAAATGAAGTTAGAGATTATGTGGTATCTTTGGCAAGCGTAATTAAAAATGGAATGTTGAGTGAAACAAAGGCAGTTTGTAAACTGATTACTTTGACGTTTAGTAACAGAATGTCGTCGGTTCGATGAAACTATCTGCTGTTACTTTGAATGTCACATGTGAAATTACAACTGAAACTTAAATA
The DNA here is from genome assembly GCF_023864345.2 of Schistocerca serialis cubense. NCBI lineage: Eukaryota > Metazoa > Arthropoda > Insecta > Orthoptera > Acrididae > Schistocerca > Schistocerca serialis. Next base: position 69,531,850 of record NC_064644.1, read on the forward strand.
GAAACAGTGCATCAGAGATTTGGAGCTGGACTCAGGGTTGGACTTTTTCTTTTGTGAACTGGCTATTCAGATAATATATGCAATTTTTTTTAAACACTAAATTCATTATTAGCAAACGAAATTCTGAACTGTAAAATTAGCGCAGCACTGTCGTAGTTCCTCACAGCTTTCCATGGCTAAGTAGCAGAGTGCCCGCAGCTCGTGGTCGTGCGGTAGCGTTCTCGCTTCCTACGCCCGGGTTCCCGGGTTCGATTCCCGGCGGGGTCAGGGATTTTCTCTGCCTCGTGATGGCTGGGTGTTGTGTGGTGTCATTAGGTTAGTTAGGTTTAAGTAGTTCTAAGTTCTAGGGGACTGATGACCATAGATGTTAAATCCCATAGTGCTCAGAGCCATTTGAACCATTTTGTAGCAGAGTGTATCGCCCTATATCAGACAGCTAGATGTGTGGAGCTTACCACAACCCCCCCCCCCCCCCCCCCCCAATCTACACGATAGTTACGAATGTTACGTATGGGGTTGAAGGATACGAATGGAGTTAGCTCTTAAAGATGTTTCTTAAAGTTTCTTGTTAGGTTCGTCTTAGTTATGTGCTGCGAGGATCCTCCACCTAAGATTCTTCGTTATTTCTGATATTCTCCCCCATCAGTCAGCAAAGAACGTCACCATTCATAACGCTGTAATTTGTAAACTATTCATCGTCCCTGTCAGTACGACCATATATAGCTCCAATATAATTGAGCTGTTTTCAAGTATGAGTCGCACAGGAGTTTAGTTTGCAGTGTCCTTCATAGAAAAACTACAATTTCCAAGTTTGCAGCATTGATATTACGAGAACGTTCTACATCTGTAGGAACAGGAACAGCTCTTTGAGGCGGTAAGTTCGTTTGTTCTGCCAGTACTGCTGTATGTGCTCAATAAAAGTATTTTCATTGTGAAGTGTTAGTTCTTATCATAACATGAAGGCTTTCACTGCCGGGCTAAGAGGCCGTGGTCGAACAGTAGAAATTCTTTCTCCTGACGTTACCTTCTCAACTGGGGGCAACATCTTTAGAGATGGGTCAACGTTTGCTCACCTCGGAAGATGTTGCCCGCAGTCGTCAACGAAACGTCAGGAGGAAGAATTCCTACTATTCGACCACGGCCTCTTACCGCGGAAGTTCTAATTTATCTGTTTGTTCTTGTTAACGACTCTGCTGTTGTAAGTGGTACATGATTAGAGATACTAAGCGACATAGTTTTATAGAGTAGTGACATCGGCGTCTCTCCAGTAAGGCTGGGAATACATATACAGTGTAAGACCAAAAAAAAAAAAAAGAAAAAAGACATCAACGCTCCCAGAAAGAATTATCCTAATGGAACGGAAATCAGATGTAGATGTTCAGACAAAGAAAGGATTAAAATTTCAAAATTTCTGATAAATTATAAATTCTATCATTTATTCAAGCGAATCAGCTTCAAAAACAGAGCAAGTCGATAACACATTAATTAACCTTTGGCCCTTAAGCAAGCAGTGATTCAGTTTGGAATTGATTGACAGAGTTGTTGGATTGCTCCTAAGAGATATCGTGCCAAATTCTGTCCAATTGGCGCTTTAGATAATCAAAATCCCGATTTGGTTGGAATGCCCTGCTTATAATGGTTCAAACGGCTCTGAGCACTATGGGACCTAACATCTGAGGTCATCAGTCCCCTAGAACTTAGAACTACTTAAATCTAACTAACCTAAGGACATCACACACATCCATGTCCGAGGCAGGATTCTAACCTGCGACGCTGCGACCGTAGCGGTCGCGCGGTTCCAGACTGAAGCGCCTAGAACTGCTCTGCTTATATTGTTTCGAAAGTTCTCAGTTGGGGTGAAATCCGGCGACCTTGCTCCCCGAGGTAGGATTTGGTAACTACTTGCTATAAGGGTACCGTAGATGACAACCATAGGGGTCATGCTACAAAAAAAATAAGCGCCTCCGATCATCACTCCTGCTTGTCGGGAGGTACAGCGGGATGCAGGCCGCTTAGAGTTGAGCCACGATGACCGGCGAATATGTGTCTGGAAACGTGACGTACAGCCCTTCATGTCAAGTCATCCTGGGCTCACATTTCAACACGATAAAACCCGCTCCCATATGGTGAGACTTCCTAGTGCTTGTTTTCGTGCTTGCCAAACCCTACCTTGGCACCAAGTTCTCAAGGCCTTTCCCCAATTCCCAACAGCGAATGTCTGGAACATTTTGGGCAGGGTCCTCAAACTATCTAGGGATTTTGACGATATAACGCCATAGCTGGACAGAATGTAGTACGATATCCCTCAGAAGGACATGCAAAAACTCTTCAAATCAAACCCAAGTCGGATTAGTGCTTACATAAGGCCCAGGATGGACCAACGCGTTACTGACTTGGCCAGTTTGTGAAGTTCTTTCTCCTGAATAAGTTGTTTAGTTTTTCTGAAACTGCAATTATCGTTTGTTTCTACATGTACATCACATCTACTGATTTCTACTCCATTCGGATAAGTCCTTCGCGGTACCACATATACTAGCTTTTCTTACAGAGCTCACTGTCAGACTACTAACAAATATATTAATTAGATTAGTGAGATGCACATTAGATATCCAGGAAAGGATCGCAAGGCACCGATGGCCGGGATGCCCCACCTGGGGAAGTTCGGCCACCGAGTTGGAAATCGTCGCAGTTCAAGCCACATGTGGCAACTTTCGTGTCAATGATGGCGCAATACCACTCAGCTAAGGAGACGGACATCCAGTGGTGATTTCGAGAGACGCATTGTAATGAGGAGGACAAGGATATTAGTGTTTAAGGTCCCGTCGACAACGATGTCATTAGAGACGGAGCACAAGCTCGGATTAGGGAAGGATGGGGAAGGAAATCGGCCATGCCCTTTCAAAGGAACCATCATGGAATTTGCCTGAAGCGATTTAGGGAAATCACGAAAAACCTAAATCAGGATGGCCGGAAGCGGATTTGAACCGACGTCCGAATGCGAGTCCAGTGTGCTAACCGATGCACCACCTCGCGCGGTAGACGCAGTGTAAGATACGACCAAAATTTGTAAAGGGATTCGACATAATAGCTAAAGACAACATCCAGGATGAAATGAAGTGCTTTGGTCGGTACAGTCCAGCACTGGTTTGAAAACGAGGTAACTCTAGAGAACATGGGCAAAAAACAACTGAAAATAGAGAACACGGCCTGCAGGCGACGCCACAGTCGTATAAAGAGTGTTTTGGCACTTTCCACAAAGTGAACTCCATATGACGGAAGCCATTAAGGCTTCATTCCTAATCAAGGTGGTGGAAAGTTATGTCTATCCACCACTTCTTTTACAGCAAGTCACTAAAAAACTAAAAAATCTAGGCTGTGTACTAGAAAACAACGTTAAACAGGCAGTCAAGACCGTCAGGGCACCTCGTATTTAATGAGGCAAAGAGCATGGGAACAAATACGACTGTTAATGTCGAATCCTGAGGGCGGAAGCAGCAACGTTGAGTGTGAAACCTAGTGTGACGTATAATTTTATATATATAAATGTTCGGCGCCTACAGTGTCACGTCTTTTAGTGTCACACAAATTTTTATTTTTAAAGGGGATCACTTAAGACTATTTCCATGGGTTCGCCCCTCAGATTTCTCCCTCGTATCACAAAATTGTCTTCTGATGAAGTGCAATCTGAAAAAATAAATTCCTTCTAAAGCACAGTTTCCTATATAATTTATATTCAAAACCTTACACCTGTGTCACAGAACAAATCCTACATCGAGAATACTTTACACAAGTTTAAGGGAAGAAATGCTTCCGATAATTATTACAGTATTTAAAGAACATCAAAATATGAACAGGCTGAAATGAACAAACAGTACATGAGACTGTGTTAATCAATTCAACTGTAAAAAGCTAAGAAGCGTATTATTAACAAAATGAGAAATATGCAAAAGTGAAATGCCAAAATGAGCACTTCTCAATTGGGAGTAAATCAAAACAATCAGAATGGCTGAAAGAGAGCACAATAACATAAGCCATAAACGAATAAGAGCTAAGCAACTAAGCAAATAAGAGAATAGGCAAAAATGAGATGCCAACGAAATGAGAGCTGGCCGAACTCCGTTGGCACTTATATACGGTTGCGCTCGTGGCGGCACCTCGCGGACCGTACGCAACACGCGCGCCTGCGATCGCAATGCACTCTTAGCGCTCGCGGCAGCGTCTAGCGGCCCATACGCTAGTTGTGCGACTGCTGTCGCAGGTCGACCCGTAATCTGCGATGTTACACTAGGTAGGAGGTGTAGCTTTTCTCGTTCAAGAGAATATTCGTCAATCATTAACATCAAATTCTGCACTACAGTCCAACCTAGAGCAATGGAGTCGGACACCCTCGGTGCGCGATGCAATCATCAGACAACACTCAAGGTTCATGACCGCACAGACAGAATCGGCTACCTAATCCTTTCGTCCAAGAAAGAGAAACACAGAGACCTGAGGAAGGAGGACAGCACGCTTTCTATTGCGGAAAAACTGTTGACATTCCACGGTGATATAACGGAAGAAGAAGAGTGTTCTGTAGTTTCAAGACCTCAAACAACAGTCGAGTGGCAACCACGCCATGTTACCGCAGGTGACTTCAGCCGACCTTCGGGTCGAGATACATCACCGTACGCGTGTTTCTACCTCGCCGCTGTCGCTCCTCACCGCAATAAAGAGATTCTAGCCATCAAAACCAATAAAATAATACTATGGCACCAGCTATGTAGCTGAGATAGCGGCAGATAAAACTCGCTGATCTTTAGGGCTGAGTTCGACGCTGTACTCATCACTGACAATTCTACTACAGTCAATGAGATTCCAGGCCGAAGAGTTGAGATTCCGAGCCAAAGACTTCTCTGGAGACGACCTGGACACAGGCAGGATACCAACCTGACTGTCGCTTGCTATGCGGACTGACAACCAAGAGTGTTGGTCTGGGGTACCATTTCCTTTCATATTAGGAACTGCTTAGTTGTTCCCCTTAGCACCCATAGAGCACAGCGATACGTCAACGACATCCTTCGCCCCGTTTTGCTGTCGTTAGTGGAAAGCCGTTCTGGGCTTACATTTCAGCAAGATAATGCCGCCCACAGACGGAGAGTTTCTACAGCTTTTCTTCCTGCTAGCCAAACTCTGCCTTTGGCAGCAAGGTCGCCGGATCTCCGCCCTGCTGAGAAAGTTAGCAGCATTACGGCCTGGGATCTCCAACCATCTCAGTATTTCGACCATCTAACGTACCAGTTGGACAGAATTTGACACGGTATCCCTTAGAAGGACAGCCAACAACTCTGTAAAACAACACCAAGCCGAATAACTCCTTGCATAAAGGCCAGAGATGGACCAAAGCGTTATTGACTTGCTTAGATTACAGAGTTCTTTCTGATGAATAAATCATCCACTTTTTCTAAAATTGTAAACGTTCGTTTGTCTGTAGATACACATCGCATCTACCGATTTCCGGCCCATTCGGATAATTCCTTCGTGGTTACGTCATTTTTTTCTTCAAATGTATATAGTTCCATTAGTAAAAAATGCAGAAAAGTCAATAAAAAGCATTCGAAATCAAGATGTCGTAACTCGGCGATTATAAACGACAAAAATTACTTTCGAAAGACAGGAATATCGTCCGCTATAACATGGCGAATACAATACATCGATATATTTATCCACTAGCTGATTGCCCGGTATTTCTCAGGTACACTCTGCGACCAAAAGTATCTGGACACCTGGCTGAAAATGACTTTAAGGTTCATGGCGCCCTCCATCGGTAATGCTCGAATTCAGTATGGTGTTGGCCCTCCCTTAGCCCTGATGTCAGCTTCCACTCTCGCAGGCATATGTTCGGTCACTAGCTTCAAGGTTTCGTGAGGAATAGCGGCCCATTCTTCATGGAGTGCTTCACTGTGGAGAGGTATCTATGTCTGTCGGTGAGGCCTGGCATGAAATCGGCGTTCCAAAACATCCCAAAGGTGTTCTATCGGGCCGCCCACGGTGACCGAGCGGTTCTAGGCATTTCAGTCCCGAACCACGCGGCTGCTACGGTCGCAGGTTCGAATCTTGCCTCGGGCATAGATGTGTGTGATATCCTTAGGTTAGTTAGGTTTAAATAGCTCTAAGTCTAGGGGACTGATGACCTCAGATGTTAGGTCCAATAGTCCTTAGAGCCTTTTGTTCTGCAGGATTCAGGTAAGTGTGCAGGCTAGTCCATAACTGGGATGCTATTGTCGGGTAACTACTCTGCCACAGGCCGTGCGTTATGAAAAGGTGCTCGATCGTGTTGAAAGATGCAACTGCAGTCACTGAATTGCTCTTCAACAGTGGAAAGCAAGAAGGTGATGTAGGCTTGTGCTGTGATAGTGCCACGCAAAACAACAAAGGGTGCAAGCCCCCTCCATGAAAAACACGACCACACCATGACACCACCGCCTCCGAATTTTACTGTTGGCACTACACATGCTGGCAGATGACGTTCACCGGACATTCGCCATACCCACAACCTGCCATCGGATCGCCATATTGTGTACCGTGATTCATCACTCCACGCAACGTATTTCCACGGTTTAATCGTCCAAGCGAGGCGTCGTTTGGCTTTTACCGGCTTCATGTGTTGCTCACGAGCAGCCGCTCACCCATGAAATCCATGTTTTCTCACCTCCCGCCTAACTTTCATAGTACTTGCAGTGGATTCTGATGGAGTTTGGATAGAGGTCTGCCGATTACACCTTACGAACCTCTTCAGCTGTCGGCGGTTTGTGTCAGTCAACAGACGTGGTCGGCCTGTAGGCTTTTGTGCTGTATGTGTCCACGTTTCCACCTCCCTATCACATCGGAGACAGTGGGCCTAGGGCTGTTTAGGAGTGTGGAAATCTCGCGTACAGACGTATTACACAAGTGACACCCAATCACCTGACCACGTTCGAAGTCCGTGAGTTCTGTGGAGCGCCCCAATCTGCTCGCTGACAATCACTGATATGGAGAGTACCTGGCAGTAGGTGGCAGTACGATGCACCTAATATGAGAAACGTATGTTTCTGTGGGTGTCCATATACTTTTGATAACATAGTGTGTGTATTTATTCCGATCTTCTATTAGTCCACTTCCTTCTTCCCCCTCTTTCCATCTTTCTACTCCTCTTCCACTCCCTATCAATTAACTCCACCACCTCTCTCTGTCTACCTCCTACACTCTCTGTCTATCCTCTCCTCCCATCTCTCTCTAAACACCTCTTCGTCTTTCCTTTCTTCACCCATCTACTCCTCTCCACTCTCTCTGTCCTGCTCATTTCTTTCTACGTCTATTCCTTCCTACCCCTCTGTCTGTCCATCTTCTCGTCCTTGGTCCCTGCCTCTCTGTGATTGCCTTGTTCAGAACTTGTGTCCATGGCTTCATGGAACCACACTCGAAACTTTCCATCAGCTCTTATCAACTCAAATCGGAACTCATCAAACCATACCACTGTTTTTCAGCAGCCTAAGGTCCAACAGCTATGGAGAGGTGCTGCAGGCGATGTCGTGCTGTTAGCAAAGACACTCGTGTTAGTCGGCTGCTGCCATAGCCTTCTAACGCCAGATTTCACCACACTGTCCTATAAGTTCGTCGTACGTTCCACATTGACTTCTGCGATTATTTCACGCAGTTCAAAAATGGCTCTGAGCACTATGGGACTTAACTTCTGAGGTCATCAGTCCCCTAGAACCTAGAACTACTTAAAACTAACTTACCTAAGGACATTACACACATCCATGCCCGAAGAAGGAATCGAACCTGCGACCGTAGCGGTCGCGCGGTTCCAGACTGTAGCGCCTAGAACCGCACGGCCACCCCGGCCGGCTATTTCACGCAGTGTTTCTTGTCTGTTAACAGTGACAACTCTACGCAAACGCCGCTGTTCTTGCTTGTTACGAGACGGCCGTCGGCCACTGTGTTGGCTGTGGTGAGAGATAATGCCTGAAATTTGGTATTCTCCGCACCGCACACTTCTTACACTGTGGATCTCGGAATACTGAATACCCTAACGCTTTCGTAAATGGAATGTCCCATATGTCTAGCTCTAACTACCATTCCGCCATCAAAATCTGTTAATTCTCGTCAGGCAGGCATCATCCCGTCGGAAACATTTCCATATGAGCCACCTGAGTAGAGATGACAGCTCCACCAGTACACTGCCCTTTTGCACCTTGTCTACCGGATACTACAGCCATCTGTGTTAGTACATCTCCCTATCCCGTGACTTCCGTGACCTCAGTGTATAATTGGTTCAAATGGCTCTGAGCACTATGGGACTTACCACCTGAGGTCATCAGTCCCCTAGAACTTAAAACTACTCAAACCTAACTAACCTAAGGACATCACACACATCCATGCCCGAGGCAGGATTCGAACCTGCGACCGTAGTAGTCACGCGGTTCCGCTCGGCCACCGCGGCCGGACAGTGTATAATTCTCCACCCCCGGTAGCTGAGTGGTCAGCGCGACAGAATGTCAATCCTAAGGGCCTGGGTTCCATTCTTGGCTAGGTCGGGGATTTTTTCTGCTCAGGGAGGGGGTGTTGTCCTAATCATCATCATTTCATCCCCATCGAAGCGCAAGTCGCCGAAGTGGCGTCAAATCGAAAGACTTGCGCCCGGCGAACCGTCTATCCGACAGGAGGCCCTACTCACACGACATTTTATTTTAGTGTATAATTTGGATTCCAAGTAACTGTTGGTATTATTGACAACATAATTCCGCATGATTATCAACGCTGAACGGGAACCTGTGACATTAGTGACTATCTTTGACCAAAACGGCAGCATATTTAAGTCCCTCTAGTACCGCAGCGAGCTCCACTCCACAGAGGTTTCTGGAGGGAGTTGGTGCTAATCACGAAGATCTTTCTGTAGGTGATAACACGCGCTGTCAACTCTGTCTAAAGTATGTGATCCACCTCTGTAGAGACTGTGCTCTTGTTTCCATCCACTTACATAGTTCATTGTCAATTCTGGGCTCATACTAGGTTTCGTCTAAGGCTTATCCGTGTGACTGCCTAAATCTGTTGTTATATTCCAGTAATCCATAATGAAACAGCGCCGATGCGAACCTGTTGCACTTCGGTGACACAGTGGTGAAAAATCATAAAGGTACATGGTAGTGGTGGAAGATTTTTGTATAAGTCAGAATCTACTAGTGAAGCACCTCTAGGCCAAATGAGAATCGTGAACAACAAAGGGTCTTTTCCAAATTGTGCGAGTATGAGCACATATCTGGAGCCAGCTCACTGTCTCCTGAGTTCGAGAGGAGAATCATTAGGGAGAATCATTAGCTTCCTGGAGGTTAACTTGCACCTGATCGCTTTATATTGGCTTCAGTCTTCAGGGCAGCATCATCGGGTGAGCTGTGCAGTAGCTCACACAGGCTGAATTGGATTTCGATATAGAGTAAGACATACTCTAGGGTCGGCAACGCCCGCAACCTTCCCGTAATAGAATGTAAAATTTTCAATTGTTTTTTCGATATTTGTGGAATATACTTATACAAGCGGAACAAGTGAACTTCTGGTCGAAATACAGACCAAGGAATCAAAGAACTGGTTCGAGATACGAAAATGACCCAATAACATAGATCTTCGTTGTTGTCATCTATGTTACGCCTAAATACAAGCCGCGGATTTAGCTGTCAATATTTGTAAGGAATTCCGAGCAAATCAATCCTGAAATTTCTTCGTAGGAAGACGACATTCCATGAGGTTCCCTATTGCAGTGTAGTAGGATCTGTAGTCTTCATAATCGCATCACACTGACGTTGCCTTGCAAATGACAATATAGGTCCGCAGCGTACAGACAAAGTAATACAGACCATAAGGTCGAACCTTTCTGCAAACTTTTGCTAACACAACGGGGCCCTATGTCTCCCTCATTTACACATGTAATTAATGCTCTGTTTCTCAATAAAAGATGTTGAATGCGAATTAACATAATTGTCGTGCCAAGCTTCTTTAACTGTTGTAGTAATAGTGGGAGTAGGACGCAGTCGTAGCTTTTGGTGAGATCCGTATAACAGACAGCAGATATTTGTTGTCACTAAGTGAGATCTGCATGTCTGAGCAACAGAGGTGACCTGACCTTACCTAAAACTGACTGCACCTCAGCGAGATTGTTCTGATTTTCTACAAAACATTTCAGTCTGTGTTTAATCATGTGTTCTAAAGTTTTGTAAAAATAGTCGCGTTATAGCTCTATGTGAAGTAGCTACTGCCTGTAAATACGTACAGAGCATTCAGTTTTCAGCTCTGGTATAACAATTTGAGTGAACCGTACTGCAGGAAATATTTTGAGCAACTGTTTCTCCCCCTTGTGGAGGCCGAATTATATTATTTGATAAGCGGTTGGTCGTGAAACGGTATTCGTGAAGCTGTGTATCAAGGCCTTGAGGAAATGTTTCTTTGAGATTCTGCTAAAAGTCATTAACCAGTTGAATGTCTGCCAGATTGTGTTCCCAAAATTTATCTTGTTCCACGTTGAAATGAGCGTAAGCCATCGGTGGCCGGGAGAGTTCGGCCGCCAAGTGCGTCGACGCCATAGTGGGTGACTTGCACACCGTTGGTGAGGATGAAATAATGATCACAACACAACACCCAGTCCCAGTGCGGAGAAAATCTGCAACCCAGCCGGGGATCGAACCCGTTACCACCCAGCTAAGCAGGCGGATCGTGGTAGCAGCTTTGGAGAAACTGTTACAAAGTATTTTCTAGTTGGATTTTTCTTTCCTTTGAATATACTCTTCACCGTCGCTTGTAAGTAACAGAGTTGTATATAATTCTATTGTAGGGAGTCGACTATTAGCGTCAATGCTGTAAAAGCAGAAACTCTTGAAAATACACAATTCGGACGGAACGTGATATAGAGTTAGAGAAAAGTGTCTGTAACATCTTCCATCACTGCAAGTAAACTGGCATAGTAATTACAGACTTTGTCACGTTCGGTGTCATACGAGGTGCATTCAAGTTCTAAGGCCTCCGATTTTTTTCTAATTAACTACTCACTCGAAATCGATGAAACTGGCGTTACTTCTCGACGTAATCGCCCTGCAGACGTACATATTTTTCACAACGCTGACGCCATGATTCCATGGCAGCGGCGAAGGCTTCCTTAGGAGTCTCTTTTGACCACTGGAAAATCGCTGAGGCAAAAGCAGCACGGCTGGTGAATGTGCGGCCACGGAGAGTGTCTTTCATTGTTGGAAAAAGCCAAAAGTCACTAGGAGCCAGGTCAGGTGAGTAGGGAGCATGAGGAATCACTTCAATGTTGTTATCACGAAGAAACTGTTGCGTAACGTTAGCTCGATTTGCGGGTACGTTGTCTTGGTGAAACAGCACACGCGCAGCCCTTCCCGGACGTTTTTGTTGCAGTGCAGGAAGGAATTTGTTCTTCAAAACATTTTCGTAGCATGCACCTGTTACCGTAGTGCCCTTTGGAACGCAGTGGGTGAGGCTTACGCCTTTGCTGTCCCAGAACATGGACACCATCATTTTTTCAGCACTGCCGGTTACCCGAAATTTTTTTGGTGGCGGTGAATCTGTGTGCTTCCATTGAGCTGACTGGCGCTTTGTTTGTAGATTGAAAAATGGCATCCACGTCTCATCCACTGTCACAACCGACGAAAAGAAAGTCCCATTCATGCTGTCGTTGCGCGGCAACATTGCTTGGCAACATGCCACACGGGCAGCCGTGTGGTCGTCCGTCAGCATTCGTGGCACCCACTTGGATGACACTTTTCGCATTTTCAGGTCGTCATGCAGGATTGTGTGCACAGAACCCACAGAAATGCCAACTCTCGAGGCGATATGTTCAACAGTCATTCGGCAATCCCCCAAAACAATTCTCTCCACTTTCTCGATCGTGTCGTCTGACCGGCTTTTGCGAGCCCGAGGTTGTTTCGGTTTGTAGTCACACGATGTTCTGCCTTCATTAAACTGTCGCACCCACGAACGCACTTTCGACACATCCATAACTTCATCACCACATGTCTCCTTCAACTGTCGATGAGTTTCAATTGGTTTCACACCACGTAAATTCAGAAAACGAATGATTGTACGCCGTTCAAGTAAGGAAAACGTCGCCATTTTAAGTATTTAAAACAGTTCTCATTCTCGCCGCTGGCGGTGAAATTCCATCTGGCGTACGGTGCTGTCATCTCTGGGACGTATTGACAATGAACGCGGCCTCATTTTAAAACAATGCGCATGTTTCTATCTCTTTCCAGTCCGGAGAAAAAAAATCGGAGACCTTAGAACTTGAATGCACCTCGTAATTCAGGTCCTCTATAAACTTCTTTTAATATTCTTCCCAGTCGGTTTTCCGGTTGTTGCATTTGTAAATGGAGGAGTACATTTTATTGGCCGTTATGCTGTTTGATAACTTTATCAAAAACGATAGATGTTCCGAGTCAAAGTGTTCCTGCAGTACTGCCCTTGTTGTGGCTATCGCAGTTCTTGGCGAGGAGAAGCAAATTTCCATGTCACTGAGATGTTGTCCTGGTCTCGGTTGCTCAGTATGCCTTTGATGGTTGAAGACTCATCTTTAAGAGCTATTATCACTGCAAGTAATCTTCTTTTTCTGTCAATAGACGTCAGATCCCAGGGAATATAATGCATATTGGTAATGTCTATTAGTTCCGGATGCTCAACAGCGCTGATAAAATCACATAGTTGTTCCATTTATTTTCCGGACCAGTGCTCGGTGTATGTATAACACATTCATGTTGCAAGTAGAAGGCCTTAAATGCACTCCTACTGCATCAAGGGCATCTAGGAAGATAGCTAAATTGAGGGTCCTGTGTTCATTTCCTTGTTTAATGTGGAGAGTCATACCCGCGTAACTATTATGGCGATTGATTACGCTTATCCATTACGGATATTTTAGAACCCGTAACAGTTAATTGAAGGTAAATACGTAAAGCTGCAACCAGTCACTTTTTTGAACAGTCATTTATTATTCCATGAACCGGTTTTCGAACCTTTTCAGTTTCATCTTCAGATGGTTTTCTGGAAGTTACAGCACAATTTCTAGCATAATTCTGGGTGCTGGCTCTGTGACAAGAAGATGGGACACGCTGCACTGTATCGCTGTGACTATTATTTATCTGTCGACATGGATGGAAATTTAATTTTTTACTTACTACGACAGTATGGGCGACTTTTTTCGATGGTGTCCATATGTCTGCTTCCATTTTGATGGCCAGCTGGTACATCACTTCACAAACTTTTACACAAGCTGGCCATCCAAATGGAAGCAGACGGATGGACACTAAAGAAAAAAGTTACCGATACTGTTGCAGTAAGTAAAAAACTTTATTTGCATCCATATCGACAGATAAACGAGTCATAGCGATAAATTAAGGCGTGTCCCATCTTCTTGTCACAGAGCCACCACCGAGCATTACGCTAGAAATAGTGATGTAACTTCCAGAAAATCATCTGTAGATGAACGAGAAATGGTTCGAAAACCGGTTCTTGGAATAATAAATTATTCAAGAAAGTGGCTGGTTCTAGTTTTATGTATTTACCTAACAGCGATTTCTTCAGTGTAGTTGGTAGCCCAGAAGTAAGATATTTTGACTCACATGTAACCAAACCCCTGCAAGAACACAGGCTGAAATGTGTTACTTCATCTCAGTGAGCATACATTCCAATGTAATTTTCGTTTAATGGCTTTCTTCGATGTCGTAAAAGACATGGATGATGTAAACTGTAGCATCAGGTAACTTCCCTTATCATCAATGTGATGTCATAAATATATTTAATCAATTCGTCTGTGGTGTGCGAATTGTTTGGTAAGCAACAGAAAAAAACTATAGCTACCTGTGAGTACTCAAGTCGTGGCTCTATGATATTTAATCAGTATGTGTACTGGTTATGTGACAACGTATAATTGTTCATTGAATGACTGAACAGTAACAAGTGGCAAAATTCCTTCCTCCTTACACGTCATTACTTCTTTAAAATGTATGTTGTTTGTAAAGTCAGCAACAATTAACCAAATTTGAATTTTTTTAAATTTCTTTGTGGTAGCCCCCTTGATTGTACACCTTATTGGAAATATGTTGTCATTGTTAAGAACCTACTAAAAGATATTTTCATATCCTAAACCCTACTTACACATCAGTATCTCTTTAAAAAGTATGGTGTTTTAAGAGAAAAACAATTCAAAAACTTTTCTTAATTTTTTATGTGGTGCACATAAAGTATCTCCCTTTCATTTGATAATATACATTATGGTCGACACGTTGGTATTGCGAGGCTGAATTGCATTTTCCCATTAATTAACACACAATTTTAAAGAACATGGGTTTTGTAGAACAATAGCACAGACAATTTAGACATGGTGACAGCAATATGTAAGTGCTCACAAGTTAGCCGGCTGGTGTGGCCGTGCGGTTCTAGGCGCTTCAGTCTAGAACCGCATGACCGCTACGATCGCAGGTTCGAATCCTGCCTCGGGCATGGATGTGTGTGATGTCCTTAGGCTAGTTAGGTTTAAGTAGTTCTAGGTTCTAGGGGACTGATGACCACAGATGTTAAGTCCCACAGTGCTCAGAGCCATTTGAACCATTTTTGCTCACATGTTATTGATAAACAACGCAGAGGTGGAAATACTGTAGGTAATATCATTTATACATTTTCTCAGCCATTTTATATGTGTTGAGAACGTTCTGATACTTGATTTTGTGATAATTGACATGAAGATTGAGTGTGTTGCTAACATATTTCGCTGCTATTTTAGACGCGGAGGAAACGTACTTATATTAGTATTGTAATTATATTTACGAATTTCAGAGAAGGAAAAATTTTTCATAAGTGATACAGAAAATATGGAATTAAAAATATTAAATCTGAGGAGAATTCTGCCTTACACCAAGTATGACACAGATATCGAACTGTGCTCATTGATAAGTGCAACTTCACCTGTAAGCTACATCACTAGTGCCAAGCTACGCCAGTATTGGCAATCTAGTTACGTATTTTTGACACACAATAGAATACTTTAGAATGTGTTAACAGTTAATGCTAAACTCAGATCGTTACGATAATTTTGAACATGGTAAAATGGTTCAAATGTCTCTGAGCACTATGCGACTTAACTTCTGAGGTCATCAGTCCCCTAGAACGTAGAACTAATTAAACTTAACTAACCTAAGGATATCACTCACATTCATACCCGAGGAAGGATTCAAACCTGCGACCGTAGCGGTCGTGCGGTTCCAGACTGAAGCGCCTAGAACCGCTAGGCCACTCCAGCCGGCTAACATGGTAAAGATGGTGTCTGCATACTTAATGGCTTGTTTTGTTTTGTTACCTGGTAGGACACTAGGTTGTGATTGGTTGTATCGTTTCAACAGTGATGGCTCAGGTAAGGGTCACAGCTGGTAGGTGAACCAAAGTTGGTGGGTTGTGCCAGGGGAGTAGTGGTGGAGGGGGGGGGGGGGGAGTTGTGGCTCCTCTCAGGCGCTAGTCGGATTTATTTAGCTCAGACATTGCTTTGCCTTCCTATTGCTCATGCTCCTTTTCACTCCGTTTATAGTCGTTCGCTGTCTGTGAATTACACTGATATCAGATAAATTTCAGTCTTTTCAACTTAGACAAGAAGTTTTTGGGTTTAGAGTTAATTCAAGCGCAAAGCTTTTTCCGTCTTGTGTCCCCTGATGCGAATGTGTCATATCATTTTAATGAAGCCTTATTATCACTATGGCAATACTGAGAGATTATATGTACAGGGCTGACAATTCAGAAATTATTCAACAACGACCTCCAAAATGTTCGTGAACTGATACTGCAGTTGGTTGTGACTGCTCTTTCCCGGTCTACGATCGTGCAGAGTAGCCGGATAATAGGGTATCAATGGATACATTTTGAGATAGTATGCAAAATAAACATGCTCCCGAGTTTAATTGTCAGAGAGCTCAGAAACTGTAATTATAGTAATGATAACAGTATTTAGTTTCTTTACAAGATAAACAACATAATACGAGACTCTTTTTCGTCGATCATCAATCAAATGACTTATAATGTTCGACTTCACTAGTTATATAATCACTTTGTGACGACAGATCATCACTTCTGTAAGGGCTTCGTATCAGAAAGCGTAAGGATTGTCAGTGCGAGTTGCTAACAGCCTAATCTGAGATAAGTAAGATCTGCAAAGGCTACGTTCGTAGGAGGCTGAAGAACATACATAGTTTCTGTCCTGAAAGTCAATTCTTGCATCTTTACGATCTTCGTTTATCGTGACTGCATTGTGGGCTAGTTCTGCTGGCATCATCATGGAGTGTTAATGGTCTAAGATGATCGCACCACGATCGAAACAGGTCAACATACAAATAAATTTTAACAAATTACATGCGGTCGTGGAATGTATGACGCCTTTATTCGACTGTTTGCCAGTTAAGAAGTTACAAAATTTCTGTTAACCTCTGTTGCCTGTCAAACAATTTGTGCATTCGCACATCCCTTTCCTTGTCTAAGCGCAGTTTCCCTCATGATTCTGGCTGATAGGAGACCTATGCACGTGCTCAGTGTCCAAGTATGGGCAACAAAACTGTTTTGTATACAATTTATTTGAAGGCTAACTACAGTTTTCCAATATACTACGAAATAATCGTACACTTTACTTCACCGTGCAAACAACTGAGCGTGTATTGTAGCTCCATTTCATTTCTCTCTGGATCATACCACTCACTAACTTTTATGAAATTATTCACTCCAGTTCTAGCTCATTAATTAGGTCGTCAAAAGATGCCATGATTAGTGTACCTGAAAGGAAACAACTTTTCAGTTGTCAACATCTGTAACTAGTTTTCAGTCTTTGAACCAGGCTCATATTTTATCGGAATCCAACTTGGCTGACACATGGTACCGAGGAGGGCAGGATCGGGTTACCATTTTGGATGGGACCGTAATCAATTGCTGTTGTTTAGTTTATTTTTCAATCACGTACACTTTATTTGGAAACATCAAAAAATAAAAGGTGACAATAAATTAAGAAGAGTTCCACGGATGAAGGCCTTAATGACAACAAATTCAAAACTATTTATCGGCTGAAGGCCCCAACAGTGATAATTTAAAACTGTTTCACGCCTGAAGGCCTGAATAGCAGTCTTAAGAACCAGTTAAACTACTTCAAACTGCAACTACAGATATTAAATTATTTTTAAAAGAACAATCATGAAAGTCTCACTGCTAGAATACAATTCTCTAATTAAAATTTTAAGACAAGTAACACTCACAGCTGAAGGCCTTAATGACAACAAACTGAAACTATTTCACGGCTGAAGGCCCCAATATTAATAATTTAAAACTGTTCCACGGCTGAAGGAATCAATACAAATCTTTTAAGAACCAGTTAAACATCTTCAAATTCAAATTAAAGTTTTTTTCAAACAGTCATCAAATCTGACCAAACCAAGGAGAGGGGGGGGGGCGCAAAATATGCTTAAATGATCGACCTAGGGAAGACTCTCAAAACTTTGCTAGCGATGAGACTGGCAGCCAAGAGTTGCATTCACTTCACGAGATGATAACTCAGACTAGTAGCAGTTTAAACGCATGACCAATAATCATTTGCCGAATCTACCTAACATGCGATGACCAATACAAAGCTGTAACTGGCGGTCAGCACTGCTTCTTCAGACTCCGGTGTGTAGAGCATACGGAAGCAGAAAGGAACCACTACTATCATAGTAGGAAAAAAAAACACACCACCCGGCCCTCAAACCAAGGAAGCTGTCGAACTACACGCAGGACAGCAGTGGCAAGGCGGGGAAAAGTACACAGCCGTAACATACAGTACGCTTCAGGGCAGGTAACTGGAGCGATAGCGGTCACTACGCAGGAAAAATACGATTGGTTGAACTTCACAAATAATAACATATAGAATCCAACAATGTATAATAAGAAGTGGAGGAAGGCTAATTAGGTTCGCCTTCCCCAAACGCTCCACTCGCTGATCTTCGTCTCGGTGACACTGCGAGCAGCAACACGCAAGCAAATGGCGAGATCTCACAATGTGGAAGTTTCACTACTTGAATTAAGGTCCACTCAACTTCCTGGGTCTGGGTGACAACGAGGTTGTACCCCTCGTGACTACAGCACTTCCATCCGGCAGGGCATTTGTGCCACCAGTGGTCCTGGCTGCACAGACCTGGCTGCTCGTCCGTTCCCAACCGAACTGGCGACTCACACCACACGGAAACACAACAACGTCGCCCCAAAGATAATACCCCCGTTACTAGATACTGATAACCGCCGCTCCTGTCACTAGCGGATAGACAACGCTTGCAAACGGAGTGGTGCCAATGAACACAAAAAGAAGACGGCAACAGTACCTATACCAACTAAACAATGCCAACCTAGAAATGGCACCAACGCGAGCCGCTGCACGGCTCAACCTCCCACTCTCAAATACAAAGCCGGGGGCAACCCAACTAGCGGTCTAGCCAGACTTCATTTGATTAAGATGGATCCGGTATTGCTCACTGGTACAGTTGTCAAACGGAAGATTGACTGAGCCTAAATTAATCATAATTGTACACGGAACCAGAAAACGGGGAGTAAACTTACCAAGGTTGCAAACACGCACCTCCCTCCTGGTAAAATTACGGACATACCGTACACCTGATCTCCCAGCTTATCTCTGAAGGCTTGTTGATTACAGTTATAACGATCAGCTTGTCTGTTGTGGGCCCTGAGAATATTGCGCCTAACGCGATTTCAGTTTTCTTTGACGACGTGAGGGATAATGTCCGCAGGAACTAGATCTTGAATCCCCAATAAGTTCGAAAGAGGGGAATTAACAGGATAAGCAAAGATCAGGGAAACCGGGGTAGCCTTCAAAGCCACATGGCTGGCGGTATTGAAGTCTAAGCTAGAATCCCACTTACTGGGAGACTTCCGATGAAAGATAATCAGTGTAGATTTAAGGTTACGATTGATCCTTTCCGTGAAGGAGAGCTGCGGATAATACGGAGTGATAGTCACGTGCTTCACACCGCTTTGAAAACAGATGACCTTGAAGGGGACCGAAAGAAAGGCCGGCGCGTTATCACTAACGATTTGCGTAAGGGGTCAAAAAACACTAAATACGTTAGTTAAATGCGCAATGGTGGTAGCGGCGTCACATTACGACTCGAAAAAGGCCACGTAAACCTCGAAAACGCATCAATAATAACTAATACGTACCGATGGCCTCCTTTGGTGCGAGGTGAGGGCCCCACATAATCAATATAGAGCTTGTCCAAGGGGTAGGATTCGCGCTCAGAACTCAGGAAGCCTGCTGAATAGCGTTCTTCGGATTGGCCACATGACACAACTGACACGGAGAAACCACCTCTGTAACCTCTTGGTCCATAGCCGGCCAAGTCAGATGCTCCTTAATCTTCTGAAAGGTCTTATAGGTTCCTAAATGCCGCCAATCAAAGAGTTGTTAAAGTAATGAAAAACCGGGCGCACTAGGGTGGCTGGTAGACAGATCTTAATCTCCCTGACACGCCCCACCCCTTTACACAAAATGCCTTTGCCGATAACATATTCATCCAAACGTTCTCCTGCCAAAACCCGTTTCTTAACCTGTCCCCAAGTGGGGTCCTTATCGTGATGGTCGGCAATGTCACTAAACAAATGTGGAATACCGCCTAACACGACACAACTGAGATTGCCCTCATCAGTTTCTTGGGCGCCCTAGCTAGATGGATGTTTCGTAAACATACGGCTGAGGACGTCCGCGAGCACTTTCTCAGTGCCCCTGATGTGCTTATCCTCGAACTGAAACGCAGAAATGCGTACCGCCCATCTCCGATACGGCCGGTTTTGCGCGGTCTAGCTAGCACATAGCTTAAGGCTTGATTGTCAGGCTCTAGCTGAAATACTCTATGTTCGAGATAAAACAGGTACTTCTCCAGCGCGAACAAGACGGCCAGTGCCTCACATTCGTAAACAGAATATGTGACCTGGGCGCTGGTTAACAAACGAGACGCATATGCTAATGGCTGCCTTTGACACTCGAGCTCCTGGAGGAGATGCGTTGGTTTGGACAGTAAATTTCTTATTAAAATCAGGCACTCCGAGTACCTTAAGACTGGCTATAGCTGCCTTAATGTGATCAAAAGCGGCCTCTTGGGCAGGTCCCCATTCAAAACACACCCCCTGTTCATTTAAAGGAGCCGCCAGCTGAGCCAAATTAGGGACAAAACGCCTAAAATAATTCGCCATGCATATAAAGCTGGCAATCCGTCGTTTATCAGTAGGCGGCGGCAGAGCTCTCATTGCCATAGTCCGCTCCTGATCAATGTGAATGCTCTCACCTGATACTAGATGACCTCAGAAGGATACCTGCTACCTGGCTAATGTCACCTTACTGGGTTTAACAGTCAAATCGGCCCCCTGCAACCTGGCAAAAACTTGTTAGATAAGTTCCAAATGCTCTTGAAACGAACGACTATAAATTACCAAATCGTGCAGATAATTATAAACACAGACTAACCTCAAGTCTCCAAGAATATTACCCAGCAAACGAGTAAGGGCGGCTGCGCCAGTAGCCAAACCAAAGGGGACCCTGTTAAACTCAGATTCCAATCAGTACAAAATGCCATAACGTGTTTATATTCTTCGGCTACGGGAATCTGATAATAGCCCTGATTCAGATCGAGCACAGTGAACCAATTAGCCCCGGAAAACTAAGTAAAAGAGTTACGAAGATAGGTGAAGGAACTTCTAGGATAACCTTCGTATTTAGGCGACGGTAGTCAACAACAGGCCGAAAATCCCTCCCCTGATACTTAGAGACGAGGAATATAGGGGAGGCATAAGCAGATGTAGAAGGCCTAATAACTCCTTGCTCAAGCTTTTTAGAGATCTTTCCCCTTAGTATCTTCATCTTAGGCGGTGAGAGACGATATGCGGACTGCCTGACGGGAATATGGACAGATAGACGAATATGATAGTCAAGAACATTAGTAACTCCCAGTCTATCACAGAGAAGCTCTGGGAAGCTCTCCAACAAACTCTTTAGTTCAGAGGCCTGCTAGGAAGAAAGATGGGTGAGATCAAATTCACTAACCTTAGTATCAACAGCCAGCATTCCCGCATCTCGAAGCACCTTACGTTTACCACATTCACAGAACCCAAATTTCTGAGTTGAAGCGAACTTAAAGAAAAAGGTGTACCCGGAATAAGCCAAGACAAGATCAGTTTTACCGATAAAATCCACACCCCAAAATTAAATCGAACGGCAGCTTCTTAGCCAACGCCAAAGACAAGGACCATGACAAATCGCCAACCGAGATGCTGCCTCGGACCCAACGATGTAGAGGCAACACATGCCCGTTGGCAACCCGACATGTCTGCACCGGAAATTGGACCGACCTAAGCCTCGCAAGATGACCAAATTCAAGGAAACATTCCAAACTCAACACTGAAAAGGAGCTACCGGAATCCAAAAGGGTACAAATAGGTTCGCCACCTACTCGAGAACAAATATAAGGCAGAGGAGGTGATGATCGAGCAGCGACATGGGCACACCAGGGTTTAAAGGCTAGATCCCGGTGTCGCTGCCAAGCCAGGCGTCTTTTATCGACTCTGGGTGTCCGGGGCTGAACGCAAGTACGTACTAAATCCCCTGTCCGACCGCACCTAAAACAACGACGCAATTCCATTTTAGCAGACTCAGCTCATGTAGATAACCGGAATTCTCCTCGACAACGCCCGCGGACTGAACTTTAACTTCACGGCATCTATCGTTCTAGAGCGTCAACGCGGCTATCGTTCCTCCCAAGTGGAGGGACGACCACGAAAAACAAAGTGTGACTTATCCGCGTCTTGTATCCCCCTCAGGACAATAGAAACTAACTCTTTTTCGGGCAACTCAACTAACAAGGTCAAACAGGTCGTCTTGACCCTTTCCACGTACTGATGTAACTCCCCTTTATCTTGTTGCATCTGCCAAATATATCTACACTCGAGTTGCTTGCGCACTCCCATGGTCAACCTCTCAACTGCTGCAAGGAAAACCCTTCTGCCATTGCTATGGATACCAGGGTCCTCAATTTGCCTCTAGTTCAAGGATACAATAGCGACAAAGCTAGTTGATGCGAAACACCAAACGCATCAGCATGTTGCTCGAGCCGGCCGGTGTGGACGAGCGGTACTAGGCCCTTCAGTCTGGAACCACGTGACCGCTACGGTCGCAGGTTCGAATCCTGCCTCGGGCATGGATGTGTGTGATGTCCTTAGGTTAATTAGGTTTAAGAAGTTCTAAGTTCTAGGGGACTGATGACCTCAGATGTTAAGTCCCATAGTGTTCAGAGCCATTTGAACCATTTGAAACATGTTGCTCGAAGTGAACCAACAACCATAACAACCTTTCAACTTGCTCGAGTCGGTCGACAACTAATTCCGTGATGTCTCGAAACACATGCACGAGGGCATTAGGCAGCTTAGCAAACGCCCCACTTAACCTCTCGGGAGACATAAGGGCGTTATTGCCGGGCTCGCTACCGCACCGCCGGGACGTTAACAAATCCTTCTCCCCGGTCCTCCCATCAAGGTCTAAGCACGTGACCTTAAGCTGAAATTTACTAACCAAGGGCCCTAATTCAGCTGTTGATTCCTTATCACGATACTCTAACTTTAATCGCCTTAAATCAGATATCCGGGTGCTCAAGTGTATCAACTGCGCCCGCTCTCTGTCTAACTGACTGCCACTAGGTAAGTGCCCTCTAAGAAACCGATGTTATCCTCAAGACTACTAACGGTTTTAAACAAGAACTCAATGGCTGCCTTTGTCTCACCCACAACCTCCGGCGTTACGTCAACCGGCTGAAGCACGGTAGCACGTAATCGGGCTGCGAAGTCCGGAACACTAAACTCAATAGCTGGCGTCTTATCGCCAGCTCATAAATAAGTTGGTCCTTCCTCAACAGGCCGATGCCGGGGCTCTGCCTGACCGCCATTACAAATGGTCACCTGAAACATAACACAACACCAAACACAAATGCCGTATAACACTGGCAGAGTTACAGTTCAAACCAACAGCAACTTGAATGGCAATTTTACAATCGTAACCACGCTTTGCTACCAGTTGTGACCTGGTACCAGGATTGGGTTACGATTGTGGACGTGGCCGTGATCAATTGCTGTTGGTTAGTTTACTTTTCACTCGCTTTATTTGGAAACAACAACAAATAAAAGGTGACAATAAATTAAGAAGTGTTCCACGGCTGAAGGCCTTAATGACAACAAATTCAAAACTATTTCTAGACTGAAGGCCACAATAATGACAATTTGAAACTGTTTCACAGCTTAAGGCCGAAACAGGAATCTTTTAAGAACCAGTTATCTTCTTCAGCTTGCAATTAAAGTAACTAAAATATTTTTAAAACAACAGTTACCAAAATGTCACTGCCAGAATACAATTGTCTAAATGGCTCAAATGGCTCTGAGCACTATGGGACTTAACATCTATGGTCATCAGTCCCCTAGAACTTAGAACTACTTAAACCTAACTAACCTAAGGACATCACACAACACCCAGCCATCACGAGGCAGAGAAAATCCCTGACCCCGCCGGGAATCGAACCCGGGAACCCGGGCGTGGGAAGCGAGAACGCTACCGCACGACCACGAGATGCGGGCTACAATTGTCTAATTAAAATTTTAAGACAAGTAACACTCACAGATGAAGGCCTTAATGACAACAAATTCAAACTGTTTCTCGGCTGAACGCCCCAATAGTAATATCTTAAAAACTGTTTGACGGCTGAAGGCCTGAATAGCAATATTTTAAATAGCAGTTAAGTTCTTCAAGTTGCAATTACAGTTATTAAAATATTTTAAAAGAACAATAATGAAAGTCTCACTGCTAGAATACAATTCGGTAATTAAAATTTTGTCCGCACCTCGTGCCGTGCGGTAGCGTTCTCGCTTCCCGGGTTCGATTCCGGGCGAGGTCAGGGATTTTCTCTGCCTCCTGATGACTGGTTATTGTGTAATTTCCTTAGCTTAGTTAGGTTTAAGTAGTTGCAATTTCTAGGGGACTGATGACCATAGATGTTAAGTCCCATATTAAAAAAAAATAATAAAATTTCAAGACAAGTAACACCTCACAGCTGAAGGCCTTAATGAGAAAAAATTTAAGCTATTTCTCGGCTGAAGGCTGCAATAGTAACAATTTAAAAACTGTTTTACGGTTGAAGGCCTGAACAGCAAACCTTTAAGAACTAGTGAAACATCTTCAAATTGAAATTAAAGTCATCAAATTTTTTTAAAGACAGTCATCAAATATCTAACCAAACCAAGGAAGGGGGGGCAGACGTTGCTCCAAGGATTGACCTGGGAAAGTCCCTCAAAACTTTGCAAGCGATGAGACAGGCAGCCAAGAGTTGCATTCACGTCACGAGATGGTAACTCAGACTATTGGCAGTTTAAACGCATGACCAATAATCATTTGCCGAATCTACCTAACGTCCGATGACTAATACAACGATGGAATAACACATCCAAGCGGGAACCGGTGGTCAGCAATACATCTTCAGACTCCGGTGTTTAGAGCATCCAGAAGCAGAAAGGACCACTATTATCATAGTGGGAAAAAACACACCACCCGGCCCACAAATCAAGGAAGCTGTCGAACTACACGCCTTACCGGACAGCAGAGGCAAGATGAGGAAAAGTGCACTGCTGTAACATACTCTAAGCTCCAGGGCAGGTAACTGGGACGTTAGCGGCCACTAGGCAGGAAAAATACCACTGCTTGAAATTCAGAAATAATAACATATAGAATGCAACAATTAATAATAAGAAGTGGAGGAAGGCTAATTAGGTTCGCCTTTCCCCAAACGTTCCACTCGCTGACCTTCGTCTCGGTGACACTGCGAACAGCAACACGCAATTAAATGACGTGATCTCACAATGGTGGAGGTTTCACTACTTGAATTAAGGTCCACTCAATTTCCTGGATCCGTCTGACAACGAGGTTATACCCCTCGCGGCTTATACTTCTTCCTAACTCACTAACGTATGACAGAAACAACAGCAAGCCCATCACGCTCCCATGAAGATACATACGCTCCACGTTTGTAGATGAACCCCCATCTTCGGCAACGTTTTGCCCAGCTCATCAGGAAATTTTTAATACAGGCGCATCCTATGGAAATGTATTTGCTATGGTAGGTTTAGATCTGTGAATCAAATGCTTAGGCCGGCCGGAGTGGCCGAGCGGTTAAAGGCGCTACAGTCTGGAACCGCACGACCGCTACGGTAGCAGGTTCGAATCCTGCCTGGGGCATGGACGTGTGTGATGTCCTTAGGTTAGTTAGTTTTAAGTAGTTCTAAGTTCTAGGGGACTTATGACCACAGCAGTTGAGTCCCATAGTGCTCAGAGCCATTTGAACCAATCAAATGCTTCTCAAAAGTCTACTGATATCGACTCAACCCGGTTACTTGTAACCTTGGTTGTGGGGATATCTTGCGATACGTATGCAGTTTAACATTCGCAAGTTCAACTCTCCTCTTTATCTCTCTCCTAGTAATGCAAGTCTAACAGCGTAGCAGCAGGGCCTGCGTGGAGCTTATATACCGAGGCGAGAAAAGACATTTCATAAATATATATACAGAGTGGTCCATTGATCGTGACCGGGCCAAATTTCTCACGAAATAAGCATCAAAGGAAGAAACTAAAAAGAATGAAACTCGTCTAGCTTGAAGGGGGAAACCAGATGGCGCTATCGCTGGCCCGCTAGATGGCGCTGCCATAGGTCAAACGGATATCAACAGCGTTCTTTTTAAACAGGAATCCCTATTTTTTATTACATATTCGTGTAGTACGTACAGAAATATGAATGTTTTAATTGGACCACTTTTTTCGCTTTGTGATAGGTGGCGCTGTAATAGTCACAAACGTATAAGTACGTGTTATCACGTAACATTCCGCCAGCGCGGACGGTATTTGCTTCGTGATACATTACCCGTGTTAAAATGGACCGTTTACCAATTGCGGGAAAGGTCTATATCGTGTTGATGTATGGCTATTGCGATCAAAATGGCCAACGGGCATGTGCTACGTATGCTGCTCGGTATCCTGGACGACATCATCCAAGTGTCTGGACCGTTCGCCTAATAGTTAATTTATTTAAGGAAAAAGGAAGTGTTCAGCTACACGTGAAACGTCAACCCCGACCTGCAACAAATGATGATGACCAAGTAGGTGTTTTACCTGCTGTCGCGGCTAATCCGCACATCAGTAGCACAAAAATTGCATGAGAATCGGGAAACTCAAATACATCGGTGTTGAGAATGCTACATGACCATCGATTGCACCCATACCATATTTCTATGCACCAGGAACTGCATGGCGCCGTCTTTGAACATCGTGTACAGTTCTGCCACCGGGCACAAGAGAAATTACAGGACGATGACAGATTATTTGCACGCGTTCTATTTAACGACGAAGCGTCATTCACCAACAGCGGTAACTCAATACGGCATAATATGTACTCCTGGGCAACGGAAAATCCACGATGGCTGCAACGAGTGGAACATCAGCGACCTTGCAGGGTTAATGTGTGGTGCGGCATTACGGGATGAAGGATAATTGGCCCCCATTTTATAGATGACAATCTAAATGGTGCAATGTATTCTGATTTCCTACGTAATGTTCTACTGATGTTACTACAAGATGTTTCACTTCATGACAGAATGGCGATGTACTTCCAACATGATGGATGTCCGGCACATATGTTGCTTGCGGTTGAAGCGGTATCGAATAGCATATTTAATGACAGATGGACGGGTCATCGAAGCACCATACCATGGCCCGCACGTTCACCGGATCTGACGTCCCCGGATTTCTTTCTGTGGGGAAAGTTGAAGGATATTTGCTATCGTGATCCACCGACAACGCCTGATAACATGTGTCAGCGCATTGTCAATGCATGTGCGAACATTACGGAAGGCGAACTACTCGCTGTTGAGAGAAATGTCGTTACACGTATTGCCAATGCATTGAGGTTGACGGTCATCATTTTTAGCATTTATTGCATTAATGTGGTATTTACAGGTAATCACGCTGTTCAAATGGTTCAAATGACTCTGAGCACTATGGGACTCAACTGCTGAGGTCATTAGTCCCCTAGAACTTAGTAGTCAAACCTAACTAACCTAAGGACATCACACACATCCATGCCCGAGGCAGGACTCGAACCTGCGACCGTAGCGGTCTCGCGGTTCCAGACTGCAGCGCCAGAACCGCGCGGCCACTTCGGCCGGCAATCACGCTGTCACAGCATGCTTCTCACAGATGATAAGTTCACAAAGCTACATGTATCACATTGAAACAACCGAAATAAAATGTACAAACGTACCTACGTTCTGTATTTTAATTTAAGAAACCTACCTGTTACCAACTGTTCGTTTAAAATAGTGAGCCATATGTTTGTGACTGTAACAGCGCCATCCATCACCAAGCGAAAAAAGTGGTCCAACTAAAACATATTTCTTTACATACTACACGAATATATAATTAAAAATCGTGGTTCCTATTTAAAATCGCAGTTGATATCCGTTTGACCTATGACAGCGCCATCTAGCGGGCCAGCCATAGCGCCATCTGGTTTCCCCCTTCAATATAGACGAGTTTCTTTGTTTGTAGTTTTTTCGTTTGACGCTTATTTCGTGAGATATTTGGCCCGGTCACGATCAATGGACCACCCTGTATATATTATCACATGCACTAATGTATGTTATTCCTTAGCTCTGTTGTCGTTAGTTCAACAAGTGGAGGACAAAATAAGAAATTATTCAGTTCTTACATTCTGATAACTACATTTGTTGAGTTACTCCATCGCATTCCCAGAGGCAGGTAATTTGTAAGAAGAGGTCACGATAATCCGTCAGTGGGACGACTGTGATTTATTTCTGTTCCAGGTAGAATATTATTTTTTTATCTATTCCAGGAAAGAACAAGCACACATGTAAATATTTGTAGTATGTTTTAAAATATAAGAATCATAACGAGATCTTTTTAATAATATTGATGAATAAATATAGTTACACTACTGGCCATTAAAATGATAAACGGGTATTCATCGGACAAATATATTATACTAAAACTGACATGTGATTACATTTTCAAGCAATGTGGGTGCATAGATCCTGAGAAATCAGTACCCAGAACAACCACCTCTGGCCGTAATAACGGCCTTAACACGCCTGGGCATTGAGTCAAACAGAGCTTGGATGGCGTGTACAGGTACAGCTGCCCATGCAGTTTAACACGATACCACAGTTCATCAAGAGTAGTGACCGGCATATTGTGACGAGCCAGTTGCTCGGCCATCATTGACCAGACGTTTTCAATTGGTGAGAGATCTGGAGATCGTGCTGGCCAGGGCAGCAGTCGAACATTTTCTGTATCCAGAAAGGCCCGTACAGGATCTGCAACATGCGGTCGTGCATTATCCTACTGAAATGCAGGGTTTCGCAGGGATCGAATGAAGGGTAGAGCCGCGAGACGTAACACATCTGAAATGTAGCGTCCACTGTTCAAAGTGTTTGCTGTCAATGCGAACAAGAGGTGACCGAGATGTGTAACAAGTGGCACCCCATACCATCTCGCCGGGTGATACGACAGTATGGCGATAACGAATACATGCTTCCAAAGTGCGTTCACCGCGATGTCGCCAAACACGGATGCGACCATCATGATGCTGTAAACAGAACCTGGATTCATCCGAAAAAATGACGTTTTGCCATTCGTGCACCCAGGTTCGTCGTTGAGTACACTATCGCAGGCGGTCCTGATGTCATGCAGTGCCAAGGGTAACCACAGCCGTGGTCTCCGAGCTGATAGTCCATGCTGCTGCAAACGTCGTCGAACTGTTCGTGCAGATGGTTGTTGTCTTGCAAACGTCCCCATCTGTTGACTCAGATATCGAGACGTGGCTGCACGATCCGTTACAGCCATGCGGATAAGATGCCTGTCATCTCGACTGCTAGTGATACAAGTCCGTTGGGATCCAGCACGGCGTTCCGTAGTACCCACCTGAACCCACCGATTCCTTATTCTGCTAACAGTCATTGGATCTCGACCAACGCGAGCAGCAATATCACGATACGATAAACCGCAATCGCGATAGGCTACAATCCGACCTTTATCAAAGTCGGAAACGTGATGGTACGCATTTCTCCTCCTTACACGAGGCATCACAACAACGTTTCACCAGGCAACGCCGGTCAACTGCTGTTTGTGTATGAGAAATCGGTTCGAAACTTTCCTCATGTCAGCACATTGTAGGTGTCGCCATCGGCGCCATACATGTGTGAATGGTCTGAAAAGCTGATCATTTGCATATCGCAGCATCTTCTTCCTGTCGGTTAAATTTCGCGTCTGTAGCACGTCATCTTCGTGGTGTAGCAATTTTATGGCCAGTAGTGTATAAATGTCATAACGTGATCGTTTGAATAATACTCATGAATAAATGTAGTTATTTATACTATGAAACGAAAAAAATGATTTTTACATTTACATCTCAGATTTCAAAAATGTTCTGGGAGCAGACGCCGAGGCGTGCGGACGTGCCAGCAGCGGTAGCAATGGCAGCATTTGCCTGAAACACAGTAATTTGGTTCAGTTTCTGTTTTTTTTTTTTTTCTCTTCACGTGCTTATGCAAAGGAGTGAACTGTACCTCTGTATATTACTGTGTAGACCAGTGGTTAGCAAATTACTGTCTTTGTTTTTGTGTGCTTATCCTTGTGCAAGGCGGCTTCCTAGTGGAACTTTCCCGCCTCGTCACACGTCACGCAACTCTATTTGAATCAGGGACCGTGGACTACAGGGCTACCGCAGTCACTGTCCCGGCAGACGCTGAGGCGTGCGGACGCGCCAGCAGCGATAACAGCAGCAGCAGAATTTGCCTGATACACAGTAATGTAATTCAGTTTCTGTCTTTTTTTCACATGTTTCTGCAAAGGAGTGATCTGTACCTGCGGTTTTACTGCGTAGCCTAGGGTTTAGCAAATTAGGCGGCTTCCTAGTGTAATTACCGCCACGCCGCACCACTAAGTTTAAATCTCGTGCTGGTACACAGCATCTAGTTTAGAAGAGTGCATTCTAGTTTGCATACTTATCTCGTGCAGTAGCTTTCGGGTAAGCAGAGTTTCTAGTAACAGACAACTGTAAATACACCCACTTCAGTAGAGAAATTTATTTCTGGTTAGGAGTTTGCTGTCTCAGGGCGTAGTGAGAAATCTGCAGAGCAAGTTTTAGTGTTGCTTTATTTTCCTTGTTATATTGTGTGTACATTCCAAACTCAGTACCGTCATTTGAGACCTTGTATCTATCTTTAGACACCACGAGATGGTTAGGAACTGTACTTGTTGTGAGTAGACACAAGGAGAATTGGCTGCTGTTCGTAAACAGCTGAAACCAGCGTCGGCTACCGTCGACATGCTTCTGGCTGATGTCCAGAGTTGTGACGGCATCGGGGCTTTGGGTACGATACCTGGTGCCTTTGGAATCACCTGGTTACCCAGATGTCGCTGCATCTTCTGATTCGCAACATGTGACCGGTCCGTCTTCACAAGAACAGACCACAGTCTTCCACTCGAGAGTGGATGGCAGACTGTGATGGGATCGTGTGTCACTGAAACGAAGGCGAAAGAGATAGCAGATCGCTCGGCTGGCTCCCTAGTCTTCGCAACAGATACCCAGGGTTGACGATAATCCTGAACCAGCACGAGATGCCTCTCCTGTTGGGCCAGCAGCCGATTTTCCTGCACAGTACGAACAAGTTCAGAGGGTGGGCGTGCTTGTCTCTGAGGCTCCAATCTTAGACGGATGATGGAGCCCCCCAGGGAAATAGCAGGCGAAAAAGAATACCAGCGGGCATTGGGTATGTTTACCACGGTGTCTCGTCCCTAATGTGGAAGAGTCGTTGCCGGCACCTATCGAGCGCACTGGGTGCATACGTCGCCTGGCGCTTGGGTTCTGAGCCGTTCTCGGT
This sequence comes from Schistocerca serialis cubense, assembly GCF_023864345.2. Classification (NCBI taxonomy): domain Eukaryota; kingdom Metazoa; phylum Arthropoda; class Insecta; order Orthoptera; family Acrididae; genus Schistocerca; species Schistocerca serialis. The sequence continues at coordinate 69,562,909 of NC_064644.1, forward strand.
TCCTTTCGGCGGGTGGCTGATTTGGTGAAGGCAACTAGCACCACACGCTGGGTGCAGACTAAGCTCTTTATTTGCAGCATCGTTCTCAGAGCTGATCGCGGTCCTCTGGTTTGGAGCAGAGTGGAAGGTCTAAACTAGACGCTCACACGACTCTGCGACGGTATCGGATGCGAATTTCTCTATCTCCGCTATCGGGTACAGAATTTCAAGGTTCCCCTTAGTAAGTCAGGCACGCACTACACGCAGGAAGCGGTTACTAGAACAGCGGAGTAGGTGTGGCGTGCGCGAGGGCTTTTTTAGGTTAGGGAAACCCTCCCTTGGGCTCAAAAACGATTTGTCTGAAGAATTAGCCACAATGCCCTCAGAGAACGTTCGTCGTCGCAGATCAGAGATAGAAAAGATTTATGTGACTTTTTTAGTAAATTGCAAGAACATCCAAGGAAAGGTCCCGGGGTTAATAGCCCTCACTGAAGGTTATAAAGCACATATACACTCCTGGAAATTGAAATAAGAACACCGTGAATTCATTGTCCCAGGAAGGGGAAACTTTATTGACACATTCCTGGGGTCAGATACATCACATGATCACACTGACAGAACCACAGGCACATAGACACAGGCAACAGAGCATGCACAATGTCGGCACTAGTACAGTGTATATCCACCTTTCGCAGCAATGCAGGCTGCTATTCTCCCATGGAGACGATCGTACAGATGCTGGATGTAGTCCTGTGGAACGGCTTGCCATGCCATTTCCACCTGGCGCCTCAGTTGGACCAGCGTTCGTGCTGGACGTGCAGACCGCGTGAGATGACGCTTCATCCAGTCCCAAACTTGCTCAATGGGGGACAGATCCGGAGATCTTGCTGGCCAGGGTAGTTGACGTACACCTTCTAGAGCACGTTGGGTGGCACGGGATACATGCGGACGTGCATTGTCCTGTTGGAACAGCAAGTTCCCTTGCCGGTCTAGGAATGGTAGAACGATGGGTTCGATGACGGTTTGGATGTACCGTGCACTATTCAGTGTCCCCTCGACGATCACCAGTGGTGTACGGCCAGTGTAGGAGATCGCTCCCCACACCATGATGCCGGGTGTTGGCCCTGTGTGCCTCGGTCGTATGCAGTCCTGATTGTGGCGCTCACCTGCACAGCGCCAAACACGCATACGACCATCATTGGCACCAAGGCAGAAGCGACTCTCATCGCTGAAGACGACACGTCTCCATTCGTCCCTCCATTCACGCCTGTCGCGACACCACTGGAGGCGGGCTGCACGATGTTGTGGCGTGAGCGGAAGACGGCCTAACGGTGTGCGGGACCGTATCCCAGCTTCATGGAGACGGTTGCGAATGGTCCTCGCCGATACCCCAGGAGCAACAGTGTCCCTAATTTGCTGGGAAGTGGCGGTGCGGTCCCCTACGGCACTGCGTAGGATCCTACGGTCTTGGCGTGCATCCGTGCGTCGCTGCGGTCCGGTCCCAGGTCGACGGGCACGTGCACCTTCCGCCGACCACTGGCGACAACATCGATGTACTGTGGAGACCTCTCGCCCCACGTGTTGAGCAATTCGGCGGTACGTCCACCCGGCCTCCCGCATGCCCACTATACGCCCTCGCTCAAAGTCCGTCAACTGCACATACGGTTCACGTCCACGCTGTCGCGGCATGCTACCAGTGTTAAAGACTGCGATGGAGCTCCGTATGCCACGGCAAACTGGCTGACACTGACGGCGGCGGTGCACAAATGCTGCGCAGCTAGCGCCATTCGACGGCCAACACCGCGGTTCCTGGTGTGTCCGCTGTGCCGTGCGTGTGATCATTGCTTGTACAGCCCTCTCGCAGTGTCCGGAGCAAGTATGGTGGGTCTGACACACCGGTGTCAATGTGTTCTTTTTTCCATTTCCAGGAGTGTAGTATTAGGAACATAAAGTTGGTTGAAACCGGACGTTAATGACAACGAAACCGTAAGTTCAGATTTATCGTGAGGACAGGTTAGTCGCCAATGGTGTCGGCGTGTTTATTGCAGTAATGAATTCGACAAAATCTATGGAGGTTATCACGGATTTCGATTACGAATTAATCAGGGTGGAGTTAAGTATTAAAGATCAGTCAAAAATAGTAATCAAAAGCTTTTATAGACCGGCTGGGCCACGAAATCTAGTGGGAGAGCGCTTTAGACAGAACTTGCAGAATGTCATTAGTAATTTTCCTGATAATGCAGTTGTAATAGGGGGTGACTTCAACTTGCCAGACGTAGATTGGGAGTGTCATGGTATCAAAACTGCTGCCAGGAACAGGGATTCGTGTGACACTGATCTGGATGTCTTGTTCGAAAATTACTTTGAGCAGATAGTTAAAGAACCAACTTGTGAGGTTAACGTCTTAGACCTCCTGGCAACAAACATACCAGAACTTCTCGAATCCTTTAACGTACAGGACGTTATCAGTGATCGTAAGGCTGTGATAGCATATATGGCTACTGGTGTGACAAAGAATGTTAAGAAGGAAGATATTTCTGCTTTGCAGGAATAACACTATACAAATTTCAGAGTACCTGAGCAGTCAGGATCAAATATTCGCTGATGAAGACAGATGAAAAAAAAATTAATATGTTCCGAGTAAGGTCTTAAGGAATGGGAAAGACTCACCAGGGTATAATAGCCGTGATAGAAAACTGCTACGTAAACAAAGATAACTTCACCTAAGAATGAAGAGAAGTAAAAACCTAGCTGACAAACAAAAGCTGAACGAAACGAAAGGAGCGTAAGGACGGCAATGAGAGAAGCGTAAATGACTTTCAAAGTAAAACTTTGTCAACCGATCTCAGAAAAAATCCTAAGTTGTTTTGGTCGCAAGTAAAATCAGTAAGTGGGTCGCAATCATCTATTCATTCACTCAGCGACAACACTAGCATCGAAGCGGAAGATGCCAGAGGGAAAGCCGATATACTGAATTAGGTCTTCCAAAACTGTTTCACCGCCAAAGGTCGCTTCACAGTCCCTCCTTACAATCGTCGTACGAACGTCGAAATGACGGCCATGGAGGTAACCGATAGCGGAATAGGAAAACAACTGCAACTGCTTAGTAGTGGAAAGGCGTCAGGGCCAGACGAGGAACTCACAAGATTTTTCAATGGTTATGAGAAAGGATTTTCTCTCTTTCTAGCAGTAATTTATCGTAGATCGCTTGAACAACGATGGGTAACTATTGACTAAAAGAAAGCGCAGGTCATTCCTGTTTTTAAGAAGGGCCATTGGACTGATCCACACACTTATAGATCTATATCGTTGACGTCAATCTGTTGTATAATAATGAATCATATTTTATACTCAAGAATTTTATCATTCCTGAAGAAGCAAATTCTCCACCATAAAAGTCAACATGGATTGCTCAAACAGAGATCCTGCGAAACTCAGCTTGCTCTGTACCTCCATGAGATCCACAGGGCCTTAGACAATGGCGCTCAGTTCGACACCGTTTTCCTTGACTTCAGGAAGGCATTTGACACCGTCCCGCACTGCCGTTTAGTGAAAGAAATACCAGTTTATCGAGTACTGCAGCAGATTTGACACTGGCTTCAAGACTTGATTGCAGGCAGAACTCGAAACGTCCCTCTTATCGAAACAAATTCGACAGATATAAAGGTAATTTCCGGTGTACCCCAAAGAAGTTGTAAGGGGTCCATAGGCCCTTACTATAACTTTGCACTTGGCACAACTCGATAGGACAAACAATCGATTGTTTCGCGTCTACCGCGTCGGCCTAACCTTGGATTGCAGTGTTGGATGCAGTGATGGATTAGCGTGTGACGATAATGGAAAATGAAGAAAGCCTGTGCTGAGATTAGCCGTAATTAGATATGTATGACGAAGGCAGTGCCTATCTCCTTTTTGTTCTTTTGAGAAGAATATACGTTCATAATTAGTAAACTGTGTGGTGTTCCTTATTACCAGACACTCAGTATTATAGTATTGAGCAGGACGAACTGGAAAGTTCCGTAGCAGTCAATTCCGACTGCCAGCCCCATTAGGTTCACGGTCATGTTAATAATAAATATTGGGCTGCTAATCGATCAGATCAGGTCGGGATAATAAACGGAGGTGTTACAAAGTGTGGTAGGACCGTTACCGTTTACAGTATACATATAAATGTAGAAAGTATAGGATGCTCTATAAGGCTGCTCGCAGATCATGCGGTAGACTATAACAAAGTACCAACGCCAGAGGATAGTAACGATTTGCAGAATGACCTCCAGAGAGTGCATGTATAATGCAGGGTTTGGTTGTTGACAGTGAACGTAAATAAATGTAACATATTGTGCATACACAGGAAAAGAAATCCACTACTCTACAGCTACACTATTAATGACAAATCGCTGCAAACAGTATATGCTGTAAAATATTTAGGAATAACTGTCCGGAGCGACCTTAAGTGAAATGACCATATAGAACAAATAGTGGGAAAGCAGATTCCAGACACAGACTCATAGGAAGAATCTTAAGAAAACGTAACTCATCCATGAAGGAAGTGACTTATAAGGCGGTTGTTCGACCCATTATCGATTATTGTTCAACTATATGGGATCCCTACCAGGTAGGACCGATAACGAGATGCAGAAAATCCAACGAAGAGCAGCACGTTTCTTCACAGGGTCGTTTAGCGCGCACGAGAGCCTCATGGACATGCTAGACAAACTCCTATGTCAGATGTTAGAAGAGAGACGTTCTGAATCACGGAGAGATTTACCACTGAAACTTCGAAAGAGCATTTTGCGGGAAGAGACGGGCAACATATCACTTCCCCCCTACACACGTGAGGAGAAAATTCTGCCGATTCGACTGACGAAAGGTGTTAATACCGGAGTTCCTGAAATAACGCACCCGTGGTGGCCGGCCGCTGTGGACGAGCGCTTCCAGGTGCTTCAGCCCTTAGGTTGGTTAGGTTTAAGTAGTTCTAGGTCTAGGGGACTGATCACCTCAGATGTTAAGTCTCATAGTGCTTAGAGCCATTTGAACCATTTTTTAGAAAATTCGGGAAATTAAAGCCAATATAGAGGCTAATGTGTGTAATAGTCTTCCTATAATATTCTTACTTCTGTATTGTATGAGTAAAGCATGTTACCGACATTCATCAGATTATAATACTACTTCATTCCTCTGCTTTAGTTTCTGCTACCTGTATACTATGTTATATCTTAGGTTATGTTTTTACTTGCATGCAGTATTAATAAAAAAAACTTGGTTTTTCTAAAGGAGAAATGGAGTCTCATCACCCGCTTGTGTTTTGAGTACATTGTTTGTTATCATCATACATAAATTTTTTATGTTTCGTTGCGCAAACCAACGAGGTATAGAGACTGTGGATATGACATGTAAGAGAAATTGTATTCTGACACTATGACGAGAAAGGAAATCGACAGTTAGTGGTCCTGCAAAGTCTCGAATTGGAAACTACTTCCAGCTTTCCTTTCCTTGGACGTCCAAACACGTGTTTTAATTCCTAAGAGGCAATAGTCCGAACATGCTCTTGTCAGTTACTGCTAACGAGTCAGATTACAATTGCCACCGACGTTGTACACCTTGGGAATAACATCGTTTAACTAGTAATACTGTCAAGAGGTGACAACGAATGTTACAATTCAGTTGTGTGATTGGAAAAGTCATATTTGCATCACAAAGTGCTGTTAAGTGATGATTTCACATTTGTATCCATGTGTAAACAGTGAGAAGTCTACTATTTAAAGCCGCGCCGGATTAGCCGAGCGGTCTCATGCGCTGCAGTCATGGACTGTGCGGTTGTCCCGGCGGAGGTTCGAGTTCTCCCTAGGGCATGGGTGTGTGTGTGTGTGGTTTTGTCCTTAGGATAATTTAGGTTCAGTAGTGTGTAAGCTTAGTGACTGATGACCTTGGCAGTTAAGTCCCATAAGACTTCACACACATTTGAACATTTCTTACTATTTAAAGTAAGTAACTGAGTTCAGCTTGTTGCATAGTGCGAAAGAATTCAGTAACTACTTTGTGCTAAATTTCAGAAGCGTATTTCAAAAGCGTTGTGAATGTTACAGCGCTACACTATACTCATCACGAAAAAAAATGAAAGAAGGGGAAAAAAATTGGCGCTTCAGCCAAAACCGGTACGTTATGTGGTTTTCATACATGAATTTATCTCACACATTTGCTTCAAGAAACTACATATCCCAAACTACGTCGCGATCATAATATACTTGCTAAAAACGATGCCGATCATCATAAACAAAGTGTTTATCCAAGAGAGAAGCGAAAATGCGGTTCAGCAGTCATTACTCGATTTGCCAAAGGAGTCTTCTGCAGAGACACTTAAGCAGAGTAGCACTTGCAACCTACGTCCTCAATTATTTGCTTGACGTATTCCAATCTCAGTCTTCCTCTACAGTTTTGCCCTCTACAGCTCCCTCTAGTACCATGAAAGTTACTCCGTCATGCCTTAGCAGATGTCCTATCATCCTGCCCCAGCTCCTTATCAGTGTTTTCCACATATTCCTTTCCTCTCCGATTCTGCATAGAACCTCCTCATTCCTTACCTTATCAGTACACCTAATTTTCAACATTCGTCTATAGCACCACATCTCAAATGCTTCGATTCTCTTCTGTTCCGGTTTTCCTACAGTCCATGTTTCACTACCATACAAGCGGTACTCCAGACGTACATCCTCAGAAATTTCTTCCTCAAATTAAGGCCGGTATTTGATATTAGTAGACTTCTCTTGGCCAGAAATGCCTTTTTTGCCATAGCGAGTCTGCTTTTGATGTCCTCCTTCGCTCCGTCCGTCATTGGTTATTTTACTGCCTAGGTAGCAGAATTACTTAACTTCATTGACTTCGTCACCATCAATCCTGATGTTAAGTTTCTCGCTGTTCTCATTTCTACTACTTCTCATTACCTTCGTCTTTCTCCGATTTACTCTCAAACCACACTGTGTACTCATTAGACTGTTCATTCCGTTCAGCACATCATTTAATTCTTCTTCACTTTCACTCAGGATAGCAATGTCATCAGCGAATCGTATCATTGATATCCTTTCACCTTGTATTTTAATTCTACTCCTGAACTTTTCTTTTACTTCCATCATTGCTTCCTCGATGTACAGATTAAAGAGTAGGGGCGAAAGGCTACAGCCTTGTCTTACACCTTTCTTAATACAAGCATTTCGTTCTTGATCGACCACTCTTATTACTCCCTCTTGGTTGTTGTACATATTGTATATGACCCGTCTCTCCCTATAGCTTACCCCTACTTTTTTCAGAATCTCGAACAGCTTGCACCATTTTATATTGTCGAACGCTTATTCCAGGCCGACAAATCCTATGAAAGAGTCTTGATTTTTCATTAGCCTTGCTTCCATTATTAGCCGTAACATCAGAATTGCCTCTCGTCCCTTTGCTTTTCCTAAAGCCAAACTGATCGTCACCTAGCGCATTCACAATTTTCTTTTACATTCTTCTATATATTATTCTTGTAAGCATTTTACTGACAGAACACTTGGAAAATGTAACAGGTCTACTAAGGAGGCTGCCTACACTACGCTTCTCCATTATCATTTAGAATACTGCTGCGCGGCCTGGGATCCTTACCAGATAGCAGTGACGGAGTACATCGAAAAAGTTCAAAGAGGGGCAGCACGTTTTATAGTATCTCAAAATATGAGAAAGAGTGTCACCGAAATCATACAGAATTAGGGCATTAAAACAAAGGCGTCTTTCGTTCCGGTGCAACCTTCTCACTAAATTCCAATCACCAACTTTCTCCTCCAAATGTGAAAACATTTTGTTGACACCAACCATCATAGGAAGAAACAATCACCTCGACAAAATAAGAGAAATCAGAGTTCGTACGGAAAGATATGGGTGTTCGTTGTTTCCGCGCGCTATGTTTGTTGTTGTTGTGGTCTTAGTCTTGAGACAGGTTTGATGCAGCTCTCCATGCTACCCTATCCAGTGCAAGCTTCTACATCTCCCAGTACTTACTGCAAACCACATCCTTCTGAATCTACTTAGTTTATTCACCTCTTGGTCTCGCTCTACGATTTTTACCCTCCACGCTGCCCTCCAATGGTAAATTTGTGATCCCTTGATGCATCAGAACATGTCCTACTAACCGGTCCCTTCTTTTTGTCAAGTTGTGCCACATACTCCTCTTCACCACAATTCTATTCAATACTTCATCATTAGTTATGTGATCTACCCATCTAATCTTCAGCATTCTTCTGTAGCACCACATTTCGAAAGCTTCTATTCTCTTCTTGTCCAAACTATTTATCGTCCATGCTTCACTTCCATACGTGGTTCCACTCCATACGCCGGCCGCGGTGGTCTAGCGGTTCTAGGCGCTCCGTCCGGAACCGCACGACTGCTACGGTCGCAGGTTCGAATCCTGCATCGAGCATGGATGTGTGTGATGTCCTTAGGTTAGTTAGGTTTAAGTAGTTCTAAGTTCTAGGGGACTGATGACCACAGATGTTAAGTTCCATTGTGCTCAGAGCCTTCCTTCCTACAATCCATACAAATACTTTCAGAAACGTCTTCCTGACACTTAAATATGTACTCGATGTTAAAAAATTTCTGTTCTTCAGAAACGCTTTCCTTGCCATTGCCAGTCTACATTTTATATCTTCTCTACTTCGACCATAATGAGTTATTTTGCTCCCCAAATAGCAAAACACCTTTACTGCTTTAAGTGTCTCATTTGCTAATCTAATTCCCTCAGCATCACCCGACTCAATTCGACCACTTTCCATTATCCTCGTTTTGCTTTTGTTGATGTTCATCTTATATCCTCCTTTCAAGACCTGTCCATTCTGTTTTTCTTTTGTTTCCTTCACTGCTTGCTCAATATACAGATTGAATAACATCGGGGAGAGGCTACAAACCTGTCTCACTCCCTTCCCCAACCACTGCTTCCCTTTCATGCCCCTCGACCCTTATAACTGCCATCTGGTTTCTGTACAAATTGTAAATAGCCTTTCGCTCCCTGTATTTTACCCCTGCCACCTTCAGAATTTAAAAGAGAGTATTCCAGTCAACATTGTCAAAAGCTTTCTCTAAGTCTACAAATGCTAGAAACGTAGGTTTGCCTTTCCTTAATCTTTCTTCTAAGATAAGTCGTAAGGTCAGTACTGCCTCACGTGTTCCAACATTTCTATGGAATCCAAACTGATCTTCCCCGAGGTCAGTTTCTACCAGTTTTTCTACTCGTCTGCAAAGAATTCGCGTTAGTATTTTGCAGCTGTGGCTCATTAAACTGACAGTTCGGTAATTTTCACATCTGTCAACACCTGCTTTCTTTGGGATTGGAATTATTATATTCTTCTTGAAGTCTGAGGGTATCTCACCTGTCTCATACATCTTGCTCACCAGATGGTAGAGTTTTGTCAGGACTTGCTCTCCAAAGACCGTCAGTAGTTCTAGTGGGATGTTGTCTACTCCCGGAGCCTTGTTTCGACTTAGGTCTTTCAGTGCTCTGTCAAACTCTTCACGCAGTATCACATCTCTCATTTCATCTTGATCTACATTCTCTTCCATTTCTATAATATTCTCCTCAAGTACATCGCCCTTGTATAGATCCTCTATATACTGCTTCCACCTTTCTGCTTTCCCTTCTTTGCTTAGAACTGGGTTTCCATTTGAGCTCTTGATATTCATACAAGTGGTTCTATTTTCTCCAAAGGTCTCTTTAATTTTCCTGTAGGCAGTATCTATCTTACCCGTTGTGAGATAAGCCTCTACATCCTTACATTTGTCCTCTAGCCATCCCTGCTTAGCCATTTTGCACTTCCTGTCGATCTCATTTTTGAGACGTCTGTATTCCTTTTTGCCTGCTTCATTTACTGCATTTTTATATTTTCTCCTTTCATCAATTAAGTTCAATATTTTTTCTGTTACCCAAGGAGTTCTACTAGCCCTCGTCTTTTTACCTACTTGATCCTCTGCTACCTTCACTACTTCATCCCTCTGAGCTACCCATTCTTCTTGTACTGTACTTCTTTCCCCCATTCCTGTCAATTGCTCCCTTATGCTCTCCCTGAAACTCTGTACAACCTCTGGTTCTTTCAGTTCATCCAGGTCCCATCTCCTTAAATTCCCACCTTTTTGCAGTTTCTTCAATTTTTATCTACAGTTCATAACCAATAGATTGTGGTCAGAGTCCACATCTGCCCTTGGAAATGCCTTACAGCTTAAAACCTGGTTCCTAAATCTCTGTCTTACCATTATATAATCTATCTGAAACCTTCTAGTATCTCCAGGCTTCTTCCAGTCACCCATGACTATTAAATTTTCGCCCGCAATACGAGATTGGAATAATAGAGAATTCTGAAGGTGGTTCGATGAACCTTCCGCCAGGCACTTAAATTTGAGTTGCAGAGTGTGCATGTAGGTATAGATGTAGTGGTAGCAGACGTCGTGGTCACACAAGACGCGGGACATGGAGAGTGTGACGCTGGTTGGGACGTCAGACTGTAACTCAGTAGAGTGGTCCGAACGGTCTGGTCTGTTTGCAGTAGGATCGGGTGTTGGGAAGTGTGACATATTGGAATTGCGTCCACCGACTTTATTGCTGCAGCTGCCCAGATCGGCTGTCTTCAACGTCGTTCCAAGAAACCGCAGGGTGTCGAATCTTTCGACTACTGTTCCGTTCCTGTGCTGCATTTAAATGGTGGTCGATGGAGATTAGTTCCGCAACTAGTTCGTAGCTGCGCAGAAACGGTCCCGCTGGAATCACAGCGTCGCTAGCTGTACTGTCGATAGCCGATACTTTACCTCGTCCTATAGTGTGGGGCTGCTCAGTTGCCCTGTGTTAAGTGCTCCCGGGTTAGAGGGTACTTGTGTCCAGTTTGAGATATTCTGTGTATGATAGAACACAATGCCCGGGCCTTCCTGGACGTTAACCTGCGGATGCCGTTAGTGTTACCGTTGCTGATTATTTTCTGTGTAAGACAATAATGCCATGGATATTGATTTTGATGTTGTATTTGTGCATCTTAAACTGTGAAACCGGGAGGTCCTATTTGATCGTGGGTACTGAATTATGTAAACTGCTTCTTTTTCGCGGGAGGATTAAAGTGCAAATCAGCCGGTAGAATAGTAATGCATTCGTCCCGGGGTTTGCTTGTTCAATTTTAGCAGCAGTGTGAACGAGCATACTTAAATTTTCGGGCGCTTCCTGCTACTTTTGTGCGCTCTCTTGTCCAGTGTTAAATTTTGTCATTAGCTTAACCTGACTTCTTTCTTCAGCTCCTCGCGATTTGTTCACTATTACAGGCGAAAGAGAGGCACATATCATCTTAACACTAACTTTTCGTTATTAGTTTGCTCACCTGAAGTTTTTGTTTCATCGGTCTGCTCCAAGTTGAACTCACACTTGATATTGCTGTCGGAGACTTGCATTGGTATTTAATTTTTATGTGCGTTTCTAACAAAATGTTTCGTGAGTTAGAGACAGGGGCTGCTCCTGTGCGAAGCCTAAAGGTCAGTGCGGCGGGTCGGTTGGCCAGTGGGAGTCGGACGTGATAGTGAATTCCCGCCTGGGCGGCTAAGGCAGATTGCACTAATTCTGATGTTGCTGTATTTACGATGCCGCTGTTATTCTGTTAATGCCCTTGTTGGTAAAATTTTACTTTAACTTTGCAACGGCGCTTGGAGCACTTGTTGTTTCTGTGGTGTCCACCACTATTAAATCTCCTCTCCGAGCACTGGCGTGCTATTACGCGCGGCCGAGAAATGCATCGCCGGCCTCGCTCCTCCGTGCACGGGTCGCTGCTTGCACCGCAGTCCTCCTTCGCGCGCTTCGAAAGACAGCGATTGGCCACCCAGAATATACAGCGACTCCCGCCGCCGGCTCCATTGACTGTGGAGCCTTATTTAACGCCGCTATTGAAGTCTACAAGCCAGTTCTCATCGTGCTACGTTCTGCTCCACAAGTCGGAACTGCTACGCTGTGGGGGACCTGCTGTTCGATGTTGATTTGGGTGCGCTATGGCTTAGAATCCGAATGCTAAAGTGGAACTTGGACTTCAACGTTCACTGGGCTTAGTATCTCAACGGACTTGTGATTCCGGCCGGAATTCTGCATTTCACTTGCGTTTCCTGGACACTGGTATAGCCACTACCATTGTACACAATTTCCATAAAGTGTTCATCTACGAATTAGCGCCTGGTAACAGAATTAGTTTGTTTCAGTGTTTTGTCAATAAACCGTAGAACGGAGATATATTTACTGTGTTACTCCTGGTCATAACACAATAAAAATGGCGTCGAGCCAGCATCCACCGGCAGTGGAATCTCTACCCATGCAACTTATTCATCACCAGGACCAGAACCCGAAGATGCTACTGAACACCCTCCAACCATTTCTTGAAGGCCTGCTGCAGACGCAAGCAACTAAGCAAGTGCCGACTTTTCCTTCCTTTGGTTCAAGTTGTTCAAATGGCTCTGAGCACTATGGGACTTAACTGTTAAGGTCATCAGTCCCCTAGAAGTTAGAACTACTTAAACCTAACTAACGTAAGGACATCATACACATCCATGCCCGAGGCAGAATTCGAACCTGCGACCGTAGCGGTAGTGCAGTTCCAGCCTGTAGCGCCTAGAACCGTTCGGCCACTCTGGCCGGTCTTCCTTCCTTTGATGAGGCCTTAGAGGATAGGGAAGCCTACGAATAAATATTACTGGGACATTTCCAAACGTTTAAGGTATCGGAGTCCAGCCATATGAAACCTTTGTTTCTGTCTTGGTCAAAACCTGAATTTTACAGTCTACTGTGCAAATTGCATCACTTATTTTAACCTTCAGAACCCACCTTTCCAAATATTCGTTCGTTACTGACAAAATATTACCAGTAGCATACCCATTTTATTAGCTTCCGGGTACATTTTACCAGTGCAAGAAATAGTCAAACCAGACTCATAGAGATGGGCCGCCGAGTTGCAAGTATTAGGCAGAAAATATTTTGCTACCTCTAAAAGTAAGGAATCTTATGCAGAAGAAATGAACAGGGACATGATTATCCCCCCCCCCCCCCCCCCCACGAACCATGGACCTTGCCGTTGGTGGGGAGGCTTGTGTGCCTCAGCGATACAGATAGCCGTACCTTAGGTGCAACCACAACGGAGGGGTATCTGTTGAAAGGCCAGACAAACGTGTGGTTCCTGAAGAGGGGCAGCAGCCTTTTCAGTAGTTGCAAGGGCAACAGTCTGGATGATTGACTGATCTGGCCTTGTAACAATAACCAAAACGGCCTTGCTGTGCTGGTACTGCGAACGGCTGAAAGCAAGGGGAAACTACAGCCGTAATTTTTCCCGAGGGCATGCAGCTTTACTGTATGATTAAATGATAATGGCGTCCTCTTGGGTAAAATATTCCGGAGGTAAAATAGTCCCCCATTCGGATCTCTGGGCGGGGACTACTCAAGAGGATGTCGTTATCAGGTGAAAGAAAACTGGCGTTCTACGGATCGGAGCGTGGAATGTCAGATCCCTTAATCGGGCAGGTAGGTTAGAAAATTTATAAAAGGGAAATGGATAGGTTAAAGTTAGATATAGTGGGAATTAGTCAAGTTCGGTGGCAGGCAGAACAAGACTTCTGGTCAGGTGACTACAGGGTTATAAACACAAAATCAAATAGGGGTAATGCAGGAGTAGGTTTAATAATGAATCGGAAAATAGGAATGCGGGTAAGCTACTACAAACAGCATAGTGAACGCATTATTGTGGCCAAGACAGATTCGAAGTCCACACCTACTACAGTAGTACAAGTTTATATGCCAACTAGCTCTGCAGATGACGAAGAAATTGAAGAAATGTATGATGAAACAAAAGAAATTATTCAGATTGTGGAGGGAGACAAAAATTTAATAGTCATGGGTGACTGGAATTCGAGTGTAGGAAAAGGGAGAGAAGGAGACATAGTAGGTGAATATGGATTGGGGCTAAGAAATGAAAGAGGAAGCTGCCTGGTAGAATTTTGCACAGAGAACAACATAATCATAACTAACACTTGGTTTAAGAACCATGAATGAAGGTTGTATACATGGAAGAACCCTGGAGATACTAAAACGTATCAGATAGATTATATAATGGTAAGACAGAGATTTAGGAACCAGGTTTTAAATTGTAAGACATTTCCAGGGGCAGATGTGGACTCTGACCACAATCTATTGGTTATGACCCGTAGATTAAAATTGAAGAAACTGCAAAAAGGTGGGAATTTAAGGAGATGGGACCTGGATGAACTGAAAGAACCAGAGGTTGTACAGTGTTTCAGGGAGAGCATAAGGGAACAATTGACAGGAATGGCGGAAAGAAATACAGTAGAAGAAGAATGGGTAGCTTTGAGGGATGAAGTAGCGAAGGCAGCAGAGGATCAAGTAGGTAAAAAGACGAAGGCTAGTAGAAATCCTTGGGTAACAGAAGAAATACTGAATTTAATTGATGAAAGGAGAAAATATAAAAATGCAGTAAATGAAGCAGGCAAAAAGGAATACAAACGTCTCAAAAATGAGATCGACAGGAAGTGCAATATGGCTAAGCAGGGACGGCTAGAGGACAAATATAAGGATGTAGAGGCCTATCTCACTAGGCGTAAGATAGATACTGCCTACAGGAAAATTAAAGAGACCTTTGGAGATAAGAGAACGACTTGTATGAATATCAAGAGCTCAGATGGAAACCCAGTTCTAAGCAAAGAAGGGAAAGTAGAAAGGTGGAAGGAGTATATAGAGGGTCTATACAAGGGCGATGTACTTGAGGACAATATTATGGAAATGGAAGAGGATGTAGATGAAGATGAAATGGGAGATGTGATACTGCGTGAAGAGTTTGACAGAGCACTGAAAGACCTGAGACGATACAAGGCCCCCGGAGTAGACAACATTCCATTGGAACTACTGACGGCCTTGGGAGTGCCAGTCCTGACAAAACTCTACCATCTGGTGAGCAAGATGTATGAAACAGGCGAAATACCCTCATACTTCAAGAAGAATATAATAATTCCAATCCCAAAGAAAGCAGGTGTTGACAGATGTGAAAATTACCGAACTGTCAGTTTAATAAGTCACAGCTGCAAAATACTAACACGAATTCTTTACAGACGAATGGAAAAACTAGTAAAAGCCAACCTCGGGGAAGATCAGTTTGGATTCCTTGAAACACTGGAACACGTGAGGCAATACTGACCTTACGACTTATCTTAGAAGAAAGATTAAGAAAAGGCAAACCTACGTTTCTAGCATTTGTAAACTTAGAGAAAGCTTTTGACAATGTTGACTGGAATATTCTCTTTCAAATTCTAAAGGTGGCAGGGGTAAAATACAGGGAGCGAAAGGCTATTTACAATTTGTACAGAAACCAGATGGCCGTTATAAGAGTCGAGGGACATGAAAGGGAAACAGTGGTTGGGAAGGCAGTAAGACAGGGTTGTAGCCTCTCCCTGATGTTGTTCAATCTGTATATTGAGCAAGCAGTAAAGGAAATAAAAGAAAAATTCGGAGTAGGTATTAAAATTCATGGAGAAGAAATAAAAACTTTGAGGTTCGCCGATGACATTGTAATTCTGTCAGAGACAGCAAAGGACTTGGAAGAGCAGTTGAATGGAATGGACAGTGTCTTGAAAGGAGGATATAAGATGAACATCAACAAAAGCAAAACAAGGATAATGGAATGTAGTCTAATTAAGTTGGGTGATGCTGAGGGAATTAGATTAGGAAATGAGGCACTTAAAGTAGTAAAGGAGTTTTGCTATTTGGGGAGCAAAATAACTGATGATGGTCGAAGTAGAGAAGATATGAAATGTAGGCTGGCAATAGCAAGGAAAGCGTTTCTGAAGAAGAAAAATTTGTTAACATCCAGTATTGATTTAAGTGTCAGGAAGTGATTTCTGAAAGTATTCGTATGGAGTGTAGCCATGTATGGAAGTGAAACATGGACGATAAATAGTTTGGACAAGAAGAGAATAGAAGCTTTCGAAATGTGGTGCTACAAAAGATGCTGAAGATTAGATGGGTAGATCACATAACTAATGAGGAAGTATTGAATAGGATTGGGGAGAAGAGAAGTTTGTGGCCCAACTTGACCAGAAGAAGGGATCGGTTGGTAAGACATGTTCTGAGGCATCAAGGGATCACCAATTTAGTATTGGAGGGCAGCGTGGAGGGTAAAAGTCGTAGAGGGAGACCAAGAGATGAATACACTAATCAGATTCAGAAGGATGTAGGTTGCAGTAGGTACTGGGAGATGAAAAACCTTGCACAGGATAGAGTAGCATGGAGAGCTGCATCAAACCAGTCTCAGGACTGAAGACCACAACAACAACAACAACATGATTATCCGGGGTAATCCCCACAGGGCTTTCCGGCACGAGACACTTTAGCTCGAAAGTCCGTCATTAGGCGAAGTTTTCCTCTTAGCACAAAGCTTCGAAGTAAGCCGAGCAGTGGGCAAGGAACTAGTGGTAGATCAACATAGCAGCCGTTAACTTAACTACATCCCAGCCAGCAGCCAACAGCCACACTAGTGGCGATTTGGACGTAGCAACAGTACAGGAGGGACGGCGTAGCATCCAACAACGTCCTCCACCCTGCTCGAGCCGATCAAGCCGGTGTTGCGTTCCGAAACGATTGCTTTCTTGTCCGGATTGCTTAAAAAAGGTCAACGTAAATTCTCTCCTGACAGATGGGCTTATTGCCAACACTACACTTGCAACGGCAATATAGTTTCTGTGTATCTGAAGTCCAGTCAGGCAAGACAGCCTCCTGCCCAACAGATGGATGTTAATCCGGCTGCCACAATAGACCATCAAGAGATCGCCAATAAGTTTTTCGTAGAACTGCAAATTGCAAAAAAATCACATCAATAACAAGTCGACACTGACGCAGCCATGTAACAAGCAAAGAGTTGTCTAATATTGTGTAATAAACATACCATCCCAGTATATGCTCAAGTCGAACTGCGAACGACATATCATAACGTCATCCGCCACACTACCTTCGTAGTTGTCGACAGTGATTCCGCTGAGAACTTCATGGGACTGGACTCTTTCCAGAAATTTGGATTTTGAGTAGAAGACTCTGTGAATTTGGTATCTAAAGGTGTTCCGTACTCGGACCTAGAGTCACTTTGCCAGGATTATAAGGACGTGTTAACTCAGGAACTCGTCACCGTAAACGATTTTGAGGCGCACATCGCACTGAACCATAATGCTCGGCCTGGTACATTCGAGCCCACCCCATTCCGTTAACTCTCAGAGACCAAGTAAGAGAAGAATTGACTCGCCTAACGGCAGTTGGAATTTTAGAATCTGTTCCTTGTAGTCAGTGGACAACCCCATTAGTCACTGCGCCACAGCCATCGGAGCTGTAACTGTCAACGGCCAATCAGAGATTGAGACGTAAGCTATTCCTAAGCCGGAAAAATTATTGTCAATATTAAAAGGTGGAAACCTCCCCTTGATGCAGACTAACTTGTATTATGAATTAGTGACATGGGTGCTCAAATCAAATGGCTCCAAACACTAAGGGACTTAATATCTGAGGCCATCAGTCCCCTAGACTTAGAACTACTTAAACCTAACTAGCCTAAGGACATCACACCGATCCATGCCCGAGGTAGGGTTCGAACCAGCGACCACAGCATCAACGCGGTGCCGGACTGAACCGTCTAGAGCCGTTCTTCCACAGCGGCCGGCTACCATGGGTGCGTTATTTGACGAAGTCTGTTAATAACACCTTTCATCAGTCGAATATCCTTCATAGCTCTATTTCATTACAGTGAACTGAATTTCATCACCATAAAACTCCATCAACAGTGGCCTTATTAGACCTTGGACTCTTGCTCTGACTGTAATATCACAATGGTGTTAGAGTGCCCCTACTTTCGCCAGGTGCGGCAACCTACAAAGCTGTGCGGCTTTCGAGGTTGCATACTCGAAGGCGTTAGAGCCAGTCACTTCCCGAGATTACTTTCGTCACGATTTTAAAAAGAATTTGTACACCTCACAGAGCAATAATTTCATCTGAAATGATTTCTCCACTGAGAATAGAAATAACATTTTAACTCGATGCTGGATCTCAACAGATTCTTACACTTAACACGCTGCACGAGGTTTATCGTGTGAAACGCTTAATGTTTGGTACAGCAAGTGTCCGTGCCATTTAGCAACGGCTTTTGGAACATTTAGTACTCGAAGTGGATGGATGGATTAACTGCTTAGACGACATCATTGTAACGGGGGGAACCACTGAGGAACTCCTCCGCGATCTGAACTCTTTATTCAGCATCTTAAGGGAGGCTGGTCTAAAATGCCGAAAAGTAAAATGTTTTTTCTAGCCGAAGATTGAGTACCTAGGCCACATCATTTCCAGCTGAGGCATTCATCCATTGGATAAACATTTCGAATCCATAATCAAACTTCCCAGAGCAACAACGCTCAAGAAAATTTCATACAACCGAAAGTTCTTGCCCGCAGCCACAATAGAAAACGCTCCCTTGTCCCAGTGATGTAAAAGAGGACTGCCTTTCCAGTGGACACCAGCTTCTGAGCGCCCCTTACATAGACTGAAATCCCAGTCATTGACGGTGCCGTGCCTCCCACATTTTGATCCAAAAAAACAGGTAGTTATTACGACGGACGCATCTGATACAGGCGTCGGAGCGGTCATGGCACCGACGGAGGCGGGTGGCTCCGAGCACACTGAGGTCTACGTATCGAAAACATTGTCTGACAAACGACGCAGGTATTCCCAAGCGCTGGCCGTCATCTTCACATTAAAGAAATCCAACATTTCAGTTTAAGTCGCAAAGTTTCACCTCTTCACAGACCATAAACTGCTGATCTTATTCAGTCCACCAGCAAAGATTCCAGGCCGGACTGCACTCCGCCTCCAGCGCTGGACTTTATTTTTGGCGCGCTACCAGTATGAGATTCACTTCCGCGACACGACTGAGCATGACAACGCTGACTCACTCTCCCGCCTTCCATGAGGACCCGATTCAGAATTTTCAAAGAAGAAAAAGTGTGTCCAAGACATATATGCGACACTCATCAGTGAAGAGGAAGTGTTGCCAATTCTGAGCGCTACATTCGGCATGTTGATGGGCCAATCTATATAGCTGTGCATGGTGTCATGGTTGCAAAGATGGACCTCGCCATAGACGTTTGAAGTGAAGCTACGCATCATGCAGCCTATTGCCCGCAGTTTGAGTCGAACTAGACGTCCTGTCGCTGCATGAAAAGCATTATTCAACATGGTGGCGTTGCTGTCAGGGTTCCTCAGAGCCATAATCTGTAGGTAGCCGTCATCCACTGCAGTAGTAGTCATTGGGGGGCCTGAGCGAGGCATGTCATCGACAGTTCCTGTCTCTCTGTACCTCCTCCATGTCCGAACGCTGTTGTTTGGTTCACTACGAGACCCTGGACACTTCCGTTGTTGAGAGCCCTTTCAGTCGTACATGGTTGTTTCCATCTTTTGGCGGGTTTAGTGACATCTCTGAACAGTTGAAGAGACTGTCTGTGATACAACAATCACAGCCAACGTCTATCTTCAGAAGTACTTCATCCGTGGAGGTACAAAACCTTTTTTGATGTGTGTATTTATTGTGTTATTCCTGATTATAATAATTTCCAGTTTTGGGTTCCCGGGTGGTTAAGTTAATTATCATTCCTGCAAAGTCCAAGAAGTGCTTAATAATTCTCGTTAAATAAGATTAAATTCGGGAGTTGATTTCTCATTAGCACTGTAGAATTGTTGTCCAGTTTTTATTTCAACTCTCTAACGAAGCCCAAAAGATTTTGTTCTGCGTTAATCGAAATATTGTTATCACTACTAAAATTGTTTTAAATATTCTTTGAAGACAGCATTTAAGGCTTATTATGTAGTTTTATGTAAGTTGTCTTTTTGAATGGTGCTTAATCTTCATTTGGGTGCAGCCCTTCAGTAATCAATAAATTGCAGGAGTCGAACGAATATGATTTAAAGAATCTGCTGATATTTTAGTCAATATTTACGCCGCTAATATTATTTTCTATTTCTCATTTTCATATTCAATGGAATCAGTTATTTATACGTTATACTAACTTGAATTGTGAATTAGTGACCATGGGTGCACTATTTCACGAATTCCAATAATAATATCTTTCATCAGTCGAATATCCTTAATAATTCTATTTCATTACAGTGAACTGAATTTCATCACCATAAAACTCCATCGACATTAGTAATACTTTCCCTGTAGCTAAGACTAACTCTTCGTCTCACTATTATCACAGTGGTGTCAGAGTGCCCCTACATTCGCGTGGTGGAGCAACCGACAAAGCAGCCCAGCTTTTTAGGTTGCATTGTCCAAGGCGTTAAGGCCAGTCCCTTCCCAAGATTACTGTCATCACGGTGTGTGTGTGTGTGTGTGTGTGTGTGTGTGTGTGTGTGTGTGTGTGTGTGTGCGCGCGCGCGCGTGTATCCCTGACCAAGCAATAATGAAATCTGAAATATTTTCGCTATTAATAATAGGAATAACAATTTGATTTCTCTTGCAACGTGTGCATTCAAGCGCATGTCAAAATATACGTCGGATCTTTATTTAACAACCCCAACGTAATTTACTCTTATTTTTACTGTCAACAGTCATATTGACATTTAATGTTACACTTTAATGACTAAATTAATAGCAGTTATTTATTGTTGTGAGATCTACCATCGACATGATAGTGTAGGTCCTCAGGGCATGATAATTGAGTAAAGTTATAAGAAGCGATCGTTTTTCGCTTGATTATGAAGTAAGAACTTTAGCAGCGTCCTTTAGCCAAAACCAACGAATTTCTTTAGTACTCAAGCTTGGGTCATTCTTTGCCTCTTCCTCTGTTTCTTGTAACTTTAATTACTGGCTATATTATTTTATCTGCCTGAGACTTAAATATAGTAAATGAATTCAGTCCTACGAAATGGTGCACCTCGACTATCCTTTAGTATTAATTTTTTCTTATTAATAATGGTTGAGCTCTGTGGCTGTAGAGTGAATTACACGAGGAAATTAACCAAGCAGAGGACCTAAATGAACTCTTATTTTTCACTGGGAAACTGCGGCATTCGAAATACACTCATGCCAAAATAATTTTCCGGGGATGAAAGAAAAAGTTACACACCAGTTTGTGCAAAGCACGGATTATGCTGTCTTATTTTCTAATATCCTTTATATTTCCACAATCTCTGATTCTTCCTACATGTCACTGCAAACATCTCTCATTTTTCGGCTACAAAAGGACGGATCCTTTGTCTATGTATGCTACCTTCCATTAGTTAGCCCAAAGGGAAATTCCCTTACCTTATTTACTGTGTTATTTACACATCGTCGAGCTCCTTTTTCTGTTTTGAACATCATAGTAGAAATGAAACAAGCAGTCACTTCACTCTAAGAATATAGATGTCTTACATAAAGCCATATAATAGGTTTCTTTTAACTTCTCATGATATATATAATAAAAGTTGTCCGTTGATTTACAGTCACCGCCAAATACTTTTACGTAAGTGTGCAAACAAAGGCATTTCTGAGACAACACAAGGCCGCAGTCTGAATATCTGTAGAAGGAATCCCACAACTTTATGTTCAACAAAATATCTAATCACCAGTTTACTTTTCAGTCGGTAATTCATTAGCAGATGGTATAATTTATAGAGCAGATTAGTGTGATTGTCATTTATTTGAGATAGATCCCTAACTATACGTCTACATTCAGACGAGAACAGTAGCATTTGACCTGATTCAGATCCGCATCTGTAGGTACTATCATGCTCAAAGGAATCTAGACATTTTGACTTGCTTTCCACCGGACTTTCAAGCGACCCGCGTATCGCAACGTCCTTGTATTTTCTGTAATCTCTTTCCGGTATCATCATTTGATGGCAAAAAAATGGTTGTTGCAAGTGAGCTCTAAGGACACAGCGCTTTATGCCTGTCATTGCAGATACATATTAATGCCACAATAACACAAATATCAGGAAACACGTTGTTAGAGATGGCACAGTATAAAAAACTTGAAAAATAAACTTTTACAACATACGACATTTCAAAATAGAAGTTTCAACTTGAACACACCAGAAGCAAATTTTTCCACCGTCCTGAGACACGGGACTTCCATCCAACTACTACTTCCTCTAAATATCTTAAATGAGCCGCGCAGGGTAGCCGTCCGGTCAGGGTCGTCTTGTCACGGTTCGCGCGGCTTCCCCCGTTGGAGGTTAGAGTCCTCCCTCGGGCATGGGTGTGTGTGTTGCGCTTAACGTAAGTTAGTTTAAGTAATGTGTAAGCTTAGGGACCGATGGCCTCAGCAGTATAGTCCCACAGGCTCTTAAAAAAAAAAATAAAAACAAAAAAAAAACTTTAAATGTGGTTACCAATCACATGTAATAAAATATATGAATGTTTAAACTCACAACTACATGGCAAAGTTTTTTGTTAGATTGGGGTTTCAAACCCAGAAGTCAATCGGATTTTTAATTAAACACAAACATATAATAGGTATCCCAAATTTTTTCCAATGATGAATTGACTGAATCCGTAATGGCGAAATGGAAATCTTTCACTTTACCGAGATATACTGTAACACATCACCTTCCTTCGTCAGTTTTCATACAGGAATAAATGTTAAATATCGATTTATTCACCAGTAGCGAGGTGTGCGCATATATGAACTGGAAATAAAGTGACAAAAATTTTTGGATTTAATGAGACTCGAACCTCACATATTGTATCGTTGTTGATTATGCAAGAAAGTATGTTAATTATCGAAATATTTGTCGCTAGTAGTTATGAGTGGCATGTCTGAACCTAAAATAATGAGATGAAAAGTGTCTTACTGGGAGTTGGAAAAGGCACCAATCGATAAGACATTAAATATAATTACTTTTCACCTGTAGTTCTTGTGCAATTTCATTTGAATAACTATTCAGTCGGAAGTATGAACTGTGTAATGGAGGCAGTTGGTGAATGGTGATATGGCAATTCAAGGAAATTAACATTTTTGGAAGACTGTAATTCACCTCCATGAAGTCATAATTACCATCCAGTATGGAGCATGATTCATTACGGTAAAATCTGGAGTAAGCATATTTGTAGATCGGTTGGGTTTTCGAACACATCTAGCATCGTCTGTTTAAGGTATGGGTTTGATTCACACTTCAGGCAACAATTTTAACAACCTCAGAAAGCTCATCTTTCTGAAATGACACAATGAAAATTTAGAACAGCTACACACGACATTAGTAGAGACTATGAGTTTGAGTTAGGAAAACAACGGAAGCGTACTGTCCCTAAGTGTTCGAACCCCTTCAAAGGTAAGATCTGAGCTCGAAACGCAATCCATCATCAATATTACGAACAAATCAAGTTCAGATACAATCAAAAATGACTGCCCTGTGAACTTACATCATGATTACTTCAATTATTAAATAAAATTTGTGGTGTAAGAAAACTTATAGCTTACAGAGTTTCGGCTTGCAAGACTTCCACCTCCGTCAAGGCCCAACTTACACTGACTCTCCCACAGCCAGTAGTGAAGCGAAATTATGTTTCAAATGGATCTGGAACCACGGTGCAGCCCTTCGTGGTTCCATTAGTGTTACCAGATGTAAAGATTAGCTGTGTGAGCTTGCTAAAATCGTTGCCCGAAGTGTGAACCAAAACCAGACCTTAAACAGACCATGCTACATGCGTTCGAAAAACCAACCGAACTACACATATGCCTACTCCAGATTTTGTCGTAATGAACCATGCTAGAAATGACTTCGCGGAGGTGAACTACAGCCTTCCAAAAACGTGAAATGCCGTATCACCATTCACCAACGGCCACCATTGCACTTTCGACTTGAATCAATAATAAATCAAATGAATTCACGAAACGGCCATTACATAAAGTAGCACCGTGGTAGGATGCAAAAAATGCTACAGGATCCATTGTGTTCCACTTAGGCTGCTGTGGTGGTATGTGTATTTGTATTAGAGCGCTGAATATTTCTCGCTGCTTTACTGAACATAAGAGAAAAACGTAAAACAGAAATTAACCATCAATATATCCTCTCACATTCACTGATGTATCTCAGGCACCTAAGTGATTCCAGCCTGGCTGCTGAACGGGTTCTTTTGTGCAGTCAGCATACTGCGGATTGGCGTTCCCGTTTAGTAGCAGCCCTTTGTGAATTTCATTGGTCGGTTTTCTTATTTTGCGACCGCAATGGGTCTGCGTTCTCATCATCGGATGGCAACAGCTATGGACACATCCTTGGGATGCAGTTCGTAACATAAAAAACTCTTTCGTGCAAGCAGATGCGTAACGCTATGTTTTGTGGACACACTGGCCTTTCCTTCAGACATTTTTGGTAGGGCAACAACTATTTTCTTTCCATGAAAATTACTCACCGTGATTCTAATGTCTATCCTGTCATCTTGATTTTTAGTTTTCTGTTGCCTACTTAAACTGATTAAGGTAAATGCTGGGATCATTCCCTTGAAAGGGCAGAGTTGATTTTCTTAGCCACCCTTCACGGTTCTAATTCTCCATCTCCATTCACCTTGTCATCAATGGTATGTTTAATCCCAGACATACTTTTTTCCTTTTTTCCTCAACATTGTCCACAGAATGCATGCAGCATGAACAGTCACAGTTCATCACATTTACCAATAATGTGGTGGACCGTAAAGTTAAAACGTAAAAATGTCCCTAAACAAAGGCTGGTAGCCTTCTTGAAAAAATTCCACATTCAAACGACAGTACTATAAACGAGGAAACCTTTCTCTCACGTGATTTCTTCGGTGCTTGTTTCTAGCTGCATCTCGCTTTAAAATCCAAAGAGAACAAAATGTCACTCGTCTTTGACTTTCTTGTCTACTTCACTCTCTGTTTTCAAACCGTTGAACAACGATCTTCTTAACTTTCTGCTACGCCACTTTCGATAATTTACTACAAGAACAATTGATCTACAACATGGCGAATATATCAACCTGAGTGTCAACATTTCAAACAATAGCACTAAGAACTTATGCACCAATATACCTTTGCAAGAAAATTTGCTTGCATGTTCTCAAGTTCTGTAATAATTTCCGCTCTCTATGATGTGTCAGTTCGTGCAGGTGGCCCTTTTGTGATATTATATCAGTGATCACAAAATCAGGCCGGAACTGCGCACTGCATAGCCGAGGCAGCTGACGAATGGCGATACGGCAGCAAAAGGCAACGAATGTTTTTGAAACGCTATAATTAACCTCCAGAAGCCATAATGGTCATCTAGTGTGGAGCATCCTTCGTTATGACAAAATGATGAGCCAGGCATAGTCCGGCGTTCTTTTCGAATGCTTCTAGCACCGTATCTTTCAGGTCTTGATTCCATTGACATTTCGGGCAACAGTTTGTAACAAGGATATAGACTCTCTTCATCTCTGATGATACCAGTGACGAACAACGTGATGTTGTACTATAGTTCCAAATCCACTTAAGACTTCATAACCTTTCCCCGTTGACTGGATGAGAGTCGGTGTAGGTTGAACGACAACAGTGGAGAGGTCGTGGAAAGTCGGCATTCTGTAACCAGTAAGCGCTCTTACAGCACAAATTTTACTTTATTAACGCGTTAATCGATATACATGGGCACAAGACCCATATTTCTTATCTTACGTGAGATAACGAAAACAATGTTGCTCGACTGGGATTCGAAATCAATATGAACCGTACCGGAGAATGGAGCTCCGTCCCTTCCCAAGATTACGAGCAATTGAATGTCCTCACAAATGGTGTGTGTCTAGTGTAGAATCTTGGTCGGACATAAAAGAAATTATTGTGTCATTTCAAACTGTAATGTACGCAAACATAACGACAGACGAAAAAAATTATTATATTGTTGACTAGAATAACGATCGGTACGTCTTCCAACGTCAGGTAAGATACAAACTTTTAAACTTCTCATTTCTGAATCCAGACATACTACTCCTAACCACAAGTGAAAAACAATTCAATAATTAACATCATGTGCATTCAACTACGATGATCATGTGTGTTATCGATTCACTCTCAGTACAGAACTTCTCGTCACGTTATTTTCGGTTCATAGATGGGCTCACTTCGATACTGTTGAAATAAACCGATATTTCACAACCATTCGTGGTTATAAATCTTCACCGAGAAGTTTCTTTTTCGAACTGCAATGGAGCAAAAGTTTTCATGTCGCCATTACGGTTCCCTTCATCCCACGACTGGTGAAAAAACGCAATATATATCATTTTCTTAAATTCAGTTAACAATCGGGTTAGGTTCTGGTTTCGAATCCTTTCCAACGAAAATAATGTCACGTTATTTCAGGCTGAAATAAGCACACTTTTTATTACTTGTGATTTAAACCACATTTGAGATCTTTCATGACCGTAACAGAGCCAGTATTTGTAGGATAAAGGTACTCGATTCCATACCAGTAGAAAAATTTAGGTTGTATAATTTCAAGTTTGAAACCTGACTTTTGAAATGTCATTTATTGTAGTAAGCTAAAGTTGATAAGCACTGAAGACTACGTCATTTCTAATAATTTATTTATAGAGATCCGCAGTTATCGTGGTATCAGTTTCCATCTGGACTGATACCCACACGGAGCAGTCATCTCTTTAGGTCTCCTGTAGTAACAGTTTTGTATAGTCAGACGACTCAACCGAGAAGAGACATGAAATCTTGGAAGAAACTTATGTTATGTGGCTTACAAATGCGGTGGAATAGAGATTGAATGGTTCTGATACTTTTGAGTACGATAGTTCACGTAGACGCAGAAGTGAGTCAGACCAAATGCCGAATATGAATAGTACTTACAAATCAATTTCAACAAATGAGACAATAAAACTAAGTTTTACATATTAATATAAATGAGTCCTTCCAAAGGCTTCTAATTAATTACCGTTTAGACAGTCTATTGTTGATCAAAGTTTTTGCAACACATATAGTCGCTGTGGCGATTGCGATCAAATGCAGCATCAGAACTGGCTTTATTTGAAAATCAATGTAGAGATATTATCCTGTACACAAGAAGCTACAAATAGCTCTCCTTCTGAATCATTAGGGGCTAATAGAAACCAATTGCTTGCTTTTATATAATACAACCACATTCTTTTCGCCTTTTGACTGAAGAGACGATTCGATGCAATTGGCTACGGAGCTCGTAATGGAAACAGGATGTTCATCCTGTCAAAATACGACAGCTAAGAAAGGGAAATGAAACGTTAGCATAGACAGATAGAGGGGGTTACATTTCGTAGCCGAAAAATGCGTGGAATCTCCAGTGATTGCCACAGACATACAGAGCAGATGAGATCTTAAGACGTTGTTTAGGCCTCGACAATTGTGAGAAACTGGTGAAGTTGCATAACTGTACCTGTGAGAGAATAATGCGATTCACTGTCGGAAGTTAACCAGGTAGACAGAGAGTCAGAGAGAGAGGGGGGAGGCGATGGAGAAAAAACAAGCACCTATGGAAAACTAATCGGATGAACTATTACAATGTGGCAATGACTGAGTGGTTTATTGGTATGTTTGATGGCTGAAGCTGATGATGTGTCTCCTCTTACGAGATCAAACTAAAGAATATATAACCGGCTAAGCAGTCGAAAGTTTCGCTTGGTTTCCTTCCCCAACGTGGAAAGTATATTAAGATAAGTAAAATATACCAGAAAAAGGAGAGTGTACTTCTTTACTTTTGAGACTGTTACGCTTAGGGACTTTATACGTTATTTTGTCAACATTAGTGCTTAGGCATATCAGGGATTCTCTGCAGGTAAATGGGTTTAGCTGCTTGATAGCGCAAATAAGAAACAAGTGTTTAGTTGAAAGTTATATGATTAGAACTTGCTTTTGAGCAATTGTTCATTATTTTGTGAGAGTACGTACTTTAAGATTTTATCAATCTTCAGCTTCAGTAATACTTTTATAGCGTCGTCAGTGTAACATCTAATCTTGGTTGCATCTTGAATACTGCAACTGTGCAGTGAAAAACAAGATTTAATGTAACTACCACGTTCTGCGAGTTGCCTGATTGGTATATTTTTCAAGTAAATCAACCACGTAACAGAATCACCATTACTACAGATCAATAAACGTATAAAGACAATAGTAGTGTACCATTTGTAGAATCGAATTCATTCCCTCTATTATATTCTCAGGCAGATTTCATTTGATAATATTACATTTTCACTAGTTAACGTTATAAAAAGCAGAGGAAAAGTTAAGGAAAGATCCAACCTTCAGCATTTGCAAAAAACTGTGATTTCCAGTATATGACACTACTAAAGTATTTAGTACACAATCAGGGGCAAAAAAATGCCTTATTACTATCTCTTTCATTTACATTACACTGAAAACCTGCACTGTGACATCTAAAATAGGACTGACAACAAAAATTAACTACTACTAATTTACATATTCAGATTTCATATTAAATATGAGTAGTGAAAAATATTGAGATGGCAGTGAAGTATGTACGAGTTGTGAAAAGAAGTTTTTTCGATCGCTACACTTCTGACTGCATACATTTAGAGGCAGCATGAAATATTATTGCTAGTTTTAATTGAAGAGACATTTACAATTGCATTGTAAATGTTACGAAGTTTTCCAGCAGTTATATACGGCATCTACATCTACGTCATAATCTACAACACACCTAATAACGTGTGGCAGAGGGTACTTTTTGTACCATTACCTGAGCCATCCTAATCCTACCCTGTTCCACTCTTGAATAGCGCGTGGGAAGAATGACTGTCAGCAAGCCACTTTGTTGGCTCTAATTTCTAGGGTTTTCCCTCGTGTTCATTATGTGAGAAGCATGTGGGGGAAAGTAATATGTAATCCTACTCTTCGCGGGAATCAGTCTCGAGAAACATCCATAATAAATCTCTCCGTGAAGCATAACGCCTCTCTTGTAACGTTTGCCAATGGAGTTTGTTGAGCATCTCTGTAACGCTCTGGCGTCGGATAAACGATTGACTGCATGACGAAACGCGTCGCTCTTCGTGGGATCTTCGCTATCTCTTCCATTAGTCCTACCTGGTGGGAACCTCATACAGATTTCAGATAGATGAACTATACTCAAGAATCGGTCGAACGAGCGCCTTTAAGCCACTTCCTTCTTCGATTAGTTACATTTCCTTAAGAGTCTTTCTGAGAACCTGAATCTAGCGTCTGATTTCCACCTACTTGTTTTATGTAGTCATTGCACTTCTTCCCTCCTCCCCCCCCCCATTTGCGTGCCTCAGCGATACAGATAGCCGTACCATACCGTAGGTGCAACCACAACGGAGGAGTATTTGTTGAGAGGCCAGACATACGTGTGGTTCCTGAAGAAGGGCAGCAGCATTTTCAGTAGTTGCAGGGGCAACAGTCTGGATGATTGAATGATCTGGCCTTGTAACACTAGCCAAAACGGCCTAGCTGTGCTGGTACTGCGAATGGCTGGAAGCAAGGGGAAAATACAGCCTAAATTTTTCCCGAGGTCATGCAGCTTTGCTGTATGGTTTAATGATGATGGCGTCCTCTTGGGTAAAATATTCCGGAGGTAAAATAGTCCCCCATTCGGATCTCTGGGCGGGGACTACTCAAGAGGATGTCGTTATCAGGAGAAAGGAAACTGGCGTTCTATGTATCGGAGCCTGGAATGTCAGATTCCTTAATTGGGCAGGTAGGTTAGAAAATTTAAAAAGGGAAATGGATAGGTAAAAGTTAGATATAGTGGGACTTGGTGAAGTTCGGTGGAAGGAGGAGCAAGACTTCTGGTCAGGTGACTACAGGGTTATAAACACAAAATCAAATAGGCGTAATGCAGGGGTAGGTTTAATAATGAATAGGAAAATAGAAATGTGGGTAAGCTACTACAAACAGCATAGTGATCGCATTATTGTGGCCAAGATAGACACGAAGCCCACTCCTACTACAGTAGTACAAGTTTATATGCCAACTAGCTCTGCAGATGACGAAGAAATTGAAGAAATATATGATGAAATAAAAGAAATTATTCAGATAGTGAAGGGAGACGAAAATAGTTGGGGCTAAGAAATGAAAGAGGAAGCCGCCTGGTAGAATTTTGCACAGAGCATAACTTAATCATAACTAACACTTGCTTCAAGAATGATAAAAGATTGTTGTATACATGGAAGAAGCCTGGAGATACTGACAGGTTTCAGATAGTTTATATAATGGTAAGACAGAGATTTAGGAACCAGGTTTTAAATTGTACGACATTTCCAGGGGCAGATGTGGACTCTGACCACAATCTATTGTTTAGGAACTGTAGATTGAAACTGAATAAACTGCAAAGGTGAAAATTTAAGGAGATGGGACCTTGATAAACTGACTAAACCAGAGGTTGTACAGCGTTTCAGGGAGCATAAGGAAACAATTTACAGGAATAGAGGAAAGAAATACAGTAGAAGAAGAATGGGTAGCTTCGAGAGATGAAGTAATGAAGGCGGCAGAGGATCAAATAGCTAAAAAGACGAGGGCTAGTGGAAATCCTTGGGTAACAGAAGAAATATTGAATTTAATTGATGAAAGGAGAAAATATAAAAATGCAGAAAATGAAGCAGGCAAAAAGGAATACAAACGTCTCAAAAATGAAATCGACAGGAATTGCAAAATAGCTAAGCAGGGATGGCTAGAGGAATGTAGAGGCTTATCTCACTTTTTTTTTTTTTTGTGGTCATCAGTCTTCTCACTGATTTGATGCGGCCCGCCACGAATTCCTTTCCTGTGCTAACCTCTCCATCTCAGAGTAACACTTGCAACCTACGTCCTCAATTATTTGCTTGACATATTCCAATCTCTGTCTTCCTCTACTGTTTTTGCACTCTACAGCTCCCTCTAGTACCATGGAAGTCATTCCCTCATGTCTTAGCTGATGTCCTATCATCCTGCCCTTCTCCTTATCAGTGTTTTCCACTTACTCCTTTCCTCTCCGATTCTGCGTAGAACCTCCTCATTCCTTACCTGATCAGTCCACCTAATTTTCAACATTCGTCTATAGCACCACATCTCAAATGATTCGATGCTCTTCTGTTCCGGTTTTCTCCCAGTCAATGTTTCACTACCATACAATGCTGTACTCCAGACGTACATCCTCAGAAATTTCATCAATCCTGATGTTAAGTTTCTCGCTGTTCTCATTTCTACTAATTCTCATTACCTTCGTCTTTCTCCGATTTATTCTCAAACCATATTGTGTACTCATTAGACTGTTCATTCCGTTTAGCAGATCATTTAATTCTTCTTCACTTTCACTCAGGATAGCAATGTCATCAGCGAATCGTATCATTGATATCCTTTCACCTTGTATTTTAATTCCACTCCTGAACTTTTCTTTCACTTCCATCATTGCTTCCTCGATGTACAGATTGAAGAGTAGGGGCGAAAGGCTACAAACTTGTCTTACACCCTTCTTAATACGAGCACTTCGTTCTTGATCGTCCACTCTTATTACTCCCTCTTCGTTGTTGTACATATTGTATATGACCCGTCTCTCCCTATAGCTTACCCATACTTTTTTCAGAATCTCGAACAGCTTGCACCATTTTATATTGTCGAACGCTTTTTCCAGGTCGACAAATCCTATGAAAGTGTCTTGATTTTTCTTTAGCCTTGCTTCCATTACTAGCCGTAACGTCAGATTTGCCTCTCTCGTCCCTTTACTTTTCCTAAAGCCAAACTGATCGTCACCTAGCGCATTCTCAATTTTCTCTTCCATTCTTCTGTATATTATTCTTGTAAGCAGCATCGATGCATGATCTGTTAAGCTGATTGTGCGATAATTCTCGCTCTTGTCAGCTCTTGCCGTCTTCGGAATTGTGTGGATGATGCTTTCCCAAAAGTCAGATGGTATATCGCCAGATTCATATATTCTACACACCAACGTAAATAGTCGTTTTGTTGCCACTTCCCCCAATGATTTTAGAAATTTTGATGGAATGTTATCTATCCATTCTGCCTTATTTGACCGTAAGTCCTCCAAAGCTCTTTTAAATTCCGATTCTAATACTGGATCCCCTATCTCTTCTAAATTGACTCCTGTTTCTTCTTCTATCACATCAGACAAATCTTTACCCTCATAGAGGCTTTCAATGTGTTCTTTCTACCTATCTGCTCTCTCCTCTGCATTTAAAAGTGGAATTCCCGTTGCACTCTTAATGTTGCCACCGTTGCTTTTAATGTC
This sequence comes from Schistocerca serialis cubense, assembly GCF_023864345.2. NCBI lineage: Eukaryota > Metazoa > Arthropoda > Insecta > Orthoptera > Acrididae > Schistocerca > Schistocerca serialis. Next base: position 69,595,145 of record NC_064644.1, read on the forward strand.
ACCAAAGGTTGTTTTAACTTTCATGTATGCTGAGTCTGTCCTTCCGACAATCATATCTTTTTCGATGTCTTCACATCTTTCCTGCAGCCATTTCGTCTTAGCTTCCCTGCACTTCCTATTTATTTCATTCCTCAGCGACTTGTATTTCTGTATTCCTGATTTTCCCGGAACATGTTTGTACTTCCTCCTTTCATCAATCAACTGAAGTATTTCTTCTGTTACCCATGGTTTCCTCGCACCTACTTTCTTTGTACCTATGTTTTCCTTCCCAACTTCGGTGATGGCCCATTTTAGAGATGTCCATTCCTCTTCAACTGTACTGCCTACTGCGCTATTCCTTATTGCTGTATCTATAGCGCTAGAGAACTTCAAACGTATCTCGTCATTCCTTAGTACTTCCGGATCCCACTTCCTTGCGTATTGATTCTTCCTGACTAATGTCTTGAACTTCAGCCTACTCTTCATCACTACTATATTGTGATCTGAGTCTATATCTGTTCCTGGGTACGCCTTACAATCCAATATCTGATTTCGGAATCTCTGTCTGACCATGATGTAATCTAATTGAAATCTTCCCGTATCTCCCGGCTTTTCCTAGTATACCTCCTCCTCTTGTGATTCTTGAACAGGGTATTCGCTATTACTAGCTGAAACTTGTTACAGAACTCAATTAGTCTTTCTCCTCATTCATTCCGCTACGGTCGCAGGTTCGAATCCTGCCTCGGTCATGGACGTGTGTGATGTCCTTAGGTTAGTTAGGTTTAATTAGTTCTAAGTTATAGGCAACTGATGACCTCAGAAGTTAAGTCGCATAGTGCTCAGAGCCATTCATTCATTCCTTGTCCCAAGCCCATATTCTCCTGTAACCTTTTCTTCTGCTCCTCCCCTACAACTGCATTCCAGTCGCCCATGACTATTAGATTTTCGTCCCCCTTTACATACTGCATTGCTCTTTCAATATCCTCATACACTTTCTCTATCTGTTCATCTTCAGCTTGCGACGTCGGCATGTATACCTGAACTATCGTTGTCGGTGTTGGTCTGTCGTCGATTCTGATTAGAACAACCCGGTCACTGAACTGTTCACAGTAACACACCCTCTGACCTACCTTCCTATTCATAACGAATCCTACGCCTGTTATACCATTTTCTGCTGCTTTTGACATTACCCGATACTCATCTGACCAGAAATCCTTGTCTTCCTTCCACTTCACTGCACTGACCCCTACTACTTCTAGATTGAGCCTTTGCATTTCCCTTCTCAGATTTTCTACTTTCCCTACCACGTTCAAGCTTCTGACATTCCACGCCCCGACTCGTAGAACGTTATCCTTTCGTTGATTATTCAATCTTTTTCTCATGGTAACGTCCCCCTTGGCAGTCCCCTCCCAGAGATCCGAATGGGGGACTATTCCGGAATGTTTTGCCAATGGAGAGATCATCATGACACTTCTTCAATTACAGGCCACATGTCCTGTGGATACACGTTACGTGTCCTTAATGCAGTGGTTTTCATTGTCTTTTGCACCCTCATGTCGTTGATCATTGCTGATTCGTCCGCCTTTAGGGACAATTTCCCACCCCTAGGACAAGAGAGTGCCCTGAACCTCTATCCGCTCCTCCGCCCTCTTTGACAAGGCCGTTGGCAGAATGAGGCTGACTCCTTATGCCGGAAGTCTTCGGCCGCCAATGCTGATTATTTAACAAAATTTAGGCAGCGGCGGGGATCGAACCTGGGACCGAAGACGTCTTGATTATGAATCAAAGACGCTACCCCTAGACCACGGGTACAGCACTAGGAGTAAGATAGATACAGCCTACAGGAAAATTAGAGAGACCTTTGGAGAAAAGAGAAACACTTGTACGAAAATCAAGATCTCAGATGCAAACCCTGTTCTAAGCAAAGATGGGAAAGCAGAAAGGTGGAAGGAGTATATAGAGGGTCTGTACAAGGGTGATGTACATGAGGACAATATTATGGAAATGGAAGGGGATTTAGATGAATAGTAAATGGGAGATACGATACTGCATGAAGAGTTTGACACAGCACTGAAAGACCTAAGTCGAAACAAGGCCCCGGGAGTAGACAACATTCCATTAGAACTGCTGACAGCCTTGGGAGCCAGTCCTGACACAACTCTACCATCTGTTGAGGAAGATGTATGAGACAGGCGAAGTACCCTCAGACTTCAAGAAGAATATAATAATTCCAATCGCAAAGAAAGCAAGTGCTGACAGATGTGAAAATTATCGGACAATCAGTTTAATAAGTCACGGATGCAAAATACTAACGCAAATTCTTTACTGACAAATGGGAAAACTGGTAGAAGCCGACCTCGGGGAAGATCAGTTTGGATTCCGTAAAAATATAGGAAAACGTGAGGCAATACTGACCCTACCACTTACCTTAGAAGCTAGATTAAGGAAAGGCAAACCTACGTTTCTAGTATTTGTAGACTTAGAGAAAGCTTTTGACAATGTTGACTAGAATACTATCTTTCAAATTCTGAAGGTGGCAGGGGTAAAATACATGGAGCGAAAGGCTAATTACAATTTGTACAGAAACCAGATGGCAGTTATAAAAGTCGAGGGACATCAAAGGGAAGCAGTGGTTGGGAAGGGAGTGAGACAGGGTTGTAGCCTCTCCCCGGTGTTATTCAATCTGTATACTGAGCAAGCAGTGAAGGAAACAAAAGAAAATTTCGGAGTAGGTGTTAAAATCCATGGAGAACAAATAAAAACTTTGAGGTTCGCCGATGACATTGTAAATCTGTCAGAGACAGCAAAGGACTTAGAAGAGCCGTTGAACGGAATGGATAGTGTCTTGAAAGGAGGATATAAGACGAACATCAACAAAAGCAAAACGAGGATAATGGAATATAGTCGAATTAAGTCGGGTGATGCTGAGGGAATCAGATTAGGAAATGAGGCACTTAAAGTAGTAAAGGAGTTTTGCTATGTGGGGAGCAAAATAACTGATGATGGTCGAAGTAGGGAGGATACAAAATGTAGACTGGCAATGGCAAGGAAAGCGTTTCTGAAGAAGAGAAATTTGTTAACATCGAGTATAGATGTAAGTGTCATGAAGTTGTTTCTGAAAGTACTTGTATGGAGTGTAGCCATGTATGGAAGTGAAACATGGACGATAACTAGTTTGGACAAGAAGAGGATAGAAGCTTTCAAAATATGGTGCTACAGAACAATGCTGAAGATTAGATGGGTAGATCACATAACTAATGAGGAGGTATTGAATACGATTGGGGAGAAGAGTAGTTTGTGGCACAACTTGACTAGAAGAAGGGATCGGTTGGTAGGACATGTTCTGAGGCATCAAGAGATCACCAATTTAGTATTGAAGGGCAGCGTGGAGGGTAAAAATCGTAGAGGGAAATCAAGAGGTGAATACACCAATCAGATTCAGAAGGATGTAGGTTGCAGGTGGTACTAGGAGATGAAGAAGCTTGCGTAGGATAGAGTAGCATGGAGAACTGCATCAAACTAGTCTCAGGACTGAAGACCATAACAAACAACACATCCACTTCTGGTCGCTCTGAATAGCTACTCCTAGATATTTTACGGTAGATACTATTTCAAACGATTTGTCATCAATAGTGTAGCTGTACAGTAAAATTGAAACAGATGAGCCCTTGGTCACCATTTTTTATGTACCAGGTTTCAACACTTCTAAGAGTACCTTCATCAGAATTTAGACATTTAAAGTGATCTGTAACATAATTACAAATTTATGGGAAGAAAAGATTTTTTATATAGAAAAGTGTGAGTAAAAAAGTGTAAGTAAAATAAATAACAGGCCAGAAGGGCTTTAGTCAAAAAATATTTAAAAGGAATGTACGAAGGCGTGCCTCTAAGGGTTGTTCAAACCTGTACAGCCACAGGTTGCATCTGTTCTACGGTCCTTCTTAGAAACGGGAATGACCTTCGCTTTCTTCCAGTCGCTAGGTTTCCTTCTTTGCTCAAGCGATGTACGATGAACTACTGCTAGAAGGGAGCAAATTCTTTTGAATAACCTTTGTAAAAACGTATAGTTATCTGTTCTGGTCCTCACACCTTTTCACTACTTAGTAGTTGCGGTTGTTTATCTATTGCACAAGAGATCATCTCAATGGCCCCCATTTTGACGCTAGTATGACTATTGATCTGAGGGACCGTGTCACAGTCATCCTCGGTGAAACAATTTCGGAAGACCGAATTCAATACTTCGACCTTCTCTCTGTTATCTTCCGTTTCGATGCCAGCATGGTCACTGAGTGAATGAATAAATGATTTTGTCCCACTTCTTGATTTTACCTACGACCTAAACCTCTTAGGGTTTTTACACACATTGGATGACAAAGTTTTGCTTTAAAAGTCAATGAACGCTTCTCTCATTGGTCTCCTTACGGTCATTTTCGCTTCGTTCACCCTTTATGTCTAATGGGTGTTTTACTCATTTTTGTTGACGTAGCAGTTTTCTAACATGTGCATTGAACCATGGTGGCTCCTATCCTTACTCGGAACGTACTTTGCTAAAGAATATCGCACCACGGCTCTGAATTTTTCCATTTGTTTCTCGGCATCTTCGTCCTTATCAGAGAATATTTAATGCTGACTGCTCAGATAACCCGAAATATGTATCCCGTCACTCAAAAATATCTTCCTAACTTTCTTAACATTCTTGGTCAGATATGCTATCACAGCCTTATGATCATTGATACCTTTCTCTACGTTAACTGATTCGATAAGTTTAGATTAGTTTGTTGCGAAGAGGTCTAAGACGTTACGCTCAGGAGTTCGTTATCTGTCTGCTCAAAGTAATTTTCGGAAAAGGCATCCGGAACAACATCATACGAATCCCTGTCTGTGGCAGTAATTTTGATAGCAGGACACTCCCAGATATACCTGGCTAGATGAAGTCACCATCTATTACGACAGCTCGATCAGGAAAATAACTAACGATATTCTGTAAGTTGTGTCTCTATGACTGGAGCTTCTGATCGAGGCGGTCTATAAAAGCATCCTATTACAATTTTTGACCGATCTTTGATACTTAACTTTACTACAATGAACACGCCGCTACCATTGGCGACTACTATATCCTTACGATAAATATCCAAAATCGAACATAGGATTTCGTCGTCAATAACGTTTGGTTTCAACCAATTTTCTCTTCCTGATACAATATTTACGGTATAAACTTCAGTAAGCAATACTAATTCTGAAAACAATACTGAGTAACGTTCCCCTAGCTGAAGAGCGAGTCATGTTGACGTAGACAACTGCACTCTATAAAATAATGGATGTATAGTGATCTCAGAATGTGACTGGCTTTAATGCCTTCGACCATGCAATCTCAAAAGCAGCATAGCTTTGTCGGTTGTCGAACCGTGCGAATGTGGAGGCACTCTCATAACAGTGTTGTAATGCTACCGGAAGAGAGAGTGCAAGCCTAAACCCCGTGGAACAGAGAGGTGAAATTTTTAAGTGATGAAGTTCAATGCACAGTAATGCAATATAATTTTAGAAGATATAAGACGGAACAAAGATGTTACTAATGCGTTTTATGTAAGAAAGCACTCACCGTCGTTCATTTTTAGTGTAAGCTTGCATTATATATTTGTAATTACTTGTACTGAATATAAAATATGAAGATTAAAAAAGAATATTAACCGCGTAAATACTGATGAAACATCAGTGAAATGTAAATTTTAATCTTTGAATCGGAACTCGAGTTATTCCGTGCAGCATGTTTGAAGCACATAAGTGAGAATCTGAAAGATAAAACAATACGAGTATATAGCGCGTCCTCTTGTATTATTATGTTTTGCTATTTTTGCTGTTAGAAAAATCTTTATTCAGTCGGTCGTCGAAATTTTGAAATGAAAGTTATTGTGGACGTCGCGTAATAAATATTTCGCGTGAAGCGCTGTTGTGACACAGGCAAAGATCAGTTGTGGAAACTAAGCCACTGAATATTACAAATAATGTTATTAAAGAATACAGCAGACTGACTACATCAAATAAGAGGGCACGCACATTCGTGAATGAGTAGTCAAAAGAAAGTAAGCGTTAACACTGTGTAGGAAATATAATTACGCTTGTACACACTTAAATGTATGCGAACATGCGAACGGGATAGAGGCACGTACATTTTGAGTGTAATCATCCCCCGTGGCCTGGATAAAAATAATTACAATTAAATGCATTTATTCGTCTTAGAACGTAAATCCGTGGACTTCGAAATTAAATGAAAAGAAAGACTGCAGGTTCTGAATATCGCGGCATGTATATTGAAATTGACGGTAGCGGCCATGAAAGGAAAAAGATGAACAAATTCACGTGCCTCTATTGTTGAGCACCGTCGCCGTGAAGATCGTCGCCTCCATCTAAGCTGTCTGCATAAAATTAAAATAATAGTAATAATTTTCCAGAATTTCAGGAGGTGGGACTCATGGTATCACAAAAGACGAAATCGCCCTGCTTCAAAATCACTTTCATTATTTAACTCAATGTTATCAATAAGAAATGGCACAACATTTCTTATCACTAGGGCAGGATGACGGGGAAAGGTAACTTATTCAAAAACTAATAAACGAAGAGCGTAAAGCTTCCTTTATTCCACAAATGCTTTACGCATTAATCTCTGGTAGTTGAACTAGTGTCTATATATTCATAAATTTTTTTATATATAATTCCTTTACAAGCATAATGAGGTTACGGCGAAAGCCTTTCGTCTTTGCGCTTGATAACTGAGATAAACTACTCCACACTCCATCAATGGAAATCGTAATCTTGGTAAAGAGACGATCAGCGTAACTACATTTCTAAGGATAACAGTAGGCTTAAATAACGGTTAGTAATTTCTTCTTTAATTTACGATAAAGTAGGTCGATGCTGTCAACATGTGACTGTAGAAAAGGTAATTACAGGGCCATATTGGCTGATTGAGGAAACTGTGTAAACACAGGCTGGGAAGTCTTAATTCTATAGCCGATGAATGGTAGGATCTGCAGTGAGTCTTAAGAGGAGGCAAAGAATAGGTAGATACAGAGGACACAAGAACTTAGGATTTTGTTACGGCCTCGATAATCCATGTCTTGCACCAACTCGTAGGGCTGCAGCATTTTTCCCGTAAGAGAGAAATGTGAGACAGTTTCGAAAGTTTTCACAACTGGATAGAGACAGAGAGAAAGAGAGAGAGAGAGAGAGAGAGAGAGAGAGAGAGAGCGGCCATATACAGGTAGCTACGAACAACGAAATGAAAATGCTGTTAGAATGCGGCAACGGCTGAGATATTTATAACTGTGACTGTTGAAGCTGACGTGGGAAATGTAGTGAGACCAGGAAAACAGACCTTAAGAAGGAGGCTGTATTGCTTTGGAGCGTGGTCTGTTATTTTGTCGACGTTAAGGTTTAGGCACAATGGAGGTTCTCATCACATAAATCGGTGGCGTTGTGTAATAGTTCATATATGAAAGAGGTTTTTCCTCAAAATTTGTATAGCTAAAACATGTACTTGTAAAACAATACTTCACAAAGACGTGATCATGTCAACTTTGGTAGAGCTCTTCTTTCAGCAGCAACAGGGAAGTGGAAGGGCTCTTTAACTGGATCGATTTTTCTTTATAACATTTATTGAATCAAATAAATGAGAACAAAACTTCATCGCTGCCATTATGTACAGTTAAAAACGTATCTAAGGTAGTTGTGCCCAGTGTCCACTTTTAAGGAAACAAGAAACAAGAGGGTAGTCCCCAGTTAGCAAAATTTTAACAAAACCCTCACAAACTAGGCGCAACGGTCTGAAATGTGAAACTTCACCAAAACCGCACCAATACGAAAATAAGAAACAGTTTCAACTCCAAATATGCTTAATCAGTACACAGAAATGCAAATTCCGAGGATGCATTCGGCATTTTATACTACAGAAATTCTAGTATCCCCTTGAGTAATGGGCCGTTATCTCAAGACCCTCATTGACATGGCCTTGTAGGACAGTCCCACCAATTCGGCAAGACTTTCGCAACCACAACAGATAGAGTAATTTTTTTATATCACCAATAATATGTACGAGTAGTCAAAAGAAGACTCGTCGGTTCGATAGACTCGCAAGTGACTGCACACAGTTCGAGGTGGTACGTAATATTATTGCTAGTTGTAACGGAAGAATCATGTAAACTGCATTATTGCTCTGTCAGAGCTAAGATCGTTGTGAAAACCGTAAAGGTCACGAAGATTTCCTTCCGTGATATATTGAATCATGTTAACGAAGCTGGTGAGCAAGTCATGTCGACGTAGACAACTGTATCCTATAAAAATTCGGTATCTGAGGAAAATGACAGCGTAATGTGATCGTTTTAACGCCTGCGACCGTGCAACCTCAACAGCCGCACTGCTTTGTCGGTTGCCGAACCATGTCGGTGAAGGGGTACTCTAACAGCGTTGGCATATCACCAGGGCGAGGGTCCAAGACCTGAGTGACCTGGGAAAATACGGTCACTGTTGGTGGAGTTCCTAGGTGATGGAATTTATTTTATTATGCCACCTATCAAAGCCACTGGCTCCTTCTTCCAGCAGAAGATTTGAAGAGCAAGGAAGGGGGCTGAGGTGAACTGGAGAGGTTTAGGAATAGGGGTAGTGCAAAACTCACCCAGAACCCCGGGTCAGGGGATACTTACGTCTACGTCTACGTGATTACTCTGCTATTCACAATAAAGAAGTACCGCGCGGGATGAGAAGGAAACACTCTGGCTTTTATCGTATGAGTTCGTATATAATATTGTTTAGAGATATAAAATTGAAGGGATTCCACGTGTTGGATGAAGTGTTATACGCATCCAACATCATACTTAGTTCAGGTTCGATAATGATAGGAACATTATCACCAGGAATGATTTGTTCACAATTGGAAAAATTATCTAATTCTAATATTTAAGGTAGCTGGTAATTTACTTGGATCCTTATGTGTTAAAACAAACCAGATGCACCACATATTTCCTGTAACGGCACGAGGACGAAGAACTGTTATTGAAATGTGCTCACTACAGAAAATTTCTTTGGCAAATAGAGAAGGGGTATTCTGTGATAAATAGCAATTACCGTTTGCCTATTTATTAAACAGCTTGCTAGTCAGCAGTTCAGCACCTTTATTAGGTAGTATATTGTGATCAGTACATCCTATGGAATGAATAGTTTCCTGAAGCAGACGCTTGCGTCAATGAAGTAGAAATAACATATAGTTAACTACTACCCAAAACGAATTGGTTTTTGTCGTGATTGCCGAAGCCCCAATCTTTTTGATTTGTGGTAAATTTTGTGTTACATTAACTGCAGTGTTGGAAAACGCTTTGCGAATTTGACACGTTTATATGATGATAAAGCTAACTGTGGACGTAAGCACATGGTGGCTCTGGGAAAGTTTCTCATAACGCAACAAATTGAACCCAGTTACCCACCACATTTAAATTGTAGGCATTTATAGCTATGGATTTACTTTTGAGACAACATTCCCCCTAAAGGAACAACACTTTGGTGCAATTATGTGACATTACCATTTACACGACAGAATTATTAATTTCATTCTTATATGCTGATAGTGATTACTCATAATTACTCGTTAGACTACGGTAATCCTAAAATGGATAACGATGGTGGAAATTACAAACTGTTCCGATGGCTGTAATTGACAGGAGCATGTATGGACAATTTCCTCACAGGAATGAAAGCAGCTGGTTAGACATTCTAGTAACGTTAGAAGTAGTCTGCAATCCGTGACTTTGCGGGACGAAAGACGCTCGACTTCCTGTTTCGTCATAGTATGGGAACATCGTTTTTCTTGAACGACGCATCCTCAGTCGCAATGCCTCACTGCTTTGCGCAATGAACAATACAAGTTTTTATGAGTGGTGATAACGAACAGTGAGCTTCGAACGCAAGCGGTTAATGGGAAGTTCCGTATCATCCTTACGAAAGTGGGGTTATTTATATACATTAAGCAACTGATGAGATGGCAAGGTGTAGATAAGTTAAAAATCGTTTGGCTAGAAAAGTTCAAGTAACTGGGAGGGAGTATAGAACTGAATATCAACGAGATAAAGGTCTTCAGTTCAAGGATTAACAGTATGGCTGTGGCGTACGGGCAGTCTAAAGTTGCTTGCACTTGTGACATTTAACCCTATGCTTATATACAGTCTTGCACAAATTTTGCCGTAGATTGCAGAATGCCTGGCGATGAACAAGAAAGACCTCACGACACGCTGGAAGCAGAGGAAAGATATACCTTAAAGATCTTAGTCCTAGTAAGAAGAAACGGCTATTTTTGGAAAATTGAAAATTTGTAGTAAGTTCAGTGGGTCCAAACTGCTGAGGTCATCGGTCCCTAGCCTTGCACGCTCCTTGCTCTAACTCAAACTAACATACGCTAAGGACAACACACACGCCCATGCCCGAAGGAGGACTCGAACCTCCGACGGAGGGAGCTGCGCGAACCGTAGCAAGATGCCCATGACCGTGCTGCTACCCCGCGCGGCCGGTTATTTTAGCATCACAAAAATACAGTACTCGCACATGGAGAAGGTTAAAGACCAACTCTGTGAAATAAGATTGCGTTATGTCGCCACATAACACAAATGTCGTCGAATACACTGAACAAGTGCATATTTACCCATCCTCAGGTTAAATATCTAGGGTTCCTGATCCTTCTGGGTTAAGAGGCATCTTCAAGATTATGGGATCAAAAGACATTGACATTCTAGCGATTCACTAAGATACATAAAACATAATATTATTCTCAAGAAAAGCCTTAACTAGAAAAGTGGCCTGAAATCACGCCACTAATACAATTAGAATCAGATTGTGTGCAAGTTAAAAAAGAAGCATACATGGACGAAATAACATAATATACAGCTGGTAGATGCTGTAGGGAGAGAGTGAAGTGCTATTATAGTGAGGTTGCTGTTTGTAAATTCTTTATTCATATAATATAGAATTAACAACACTGGAGATGAAGATGATTATACACTGCAGCACCCACCACCAACTTATAAATACATACTGTGAAGTGTAACAATACATTTTCATTCTTGCATAGTATGAAGCATCACATTTTTCCTTGAGTATTGTTGACAGGAATAAACCACTTAATGAAATTAATATTTTAATATATATGCCAAATGTTTTACGGTTGTGCTTGTTCTTTCTAGTACGAGATAAAAAGCATTTGACAGTTTACCTGAAACAGGAATAAATCAGTCGGCCGGCTGGCGAATGGAAACATCACATTTCCTCTGACATAGAATTGATAACTTCTCACCATTGTTCACACCTGTAACGTAGCACTCTGCGCCCATAACTTCAAATAAAATTCAGCTGCACCACACCTATAACCTTTGCCTCTACGATTCCTGTCAATAAGCATACTTTCCATTCAAAGGCACTACTTTCTTTCTGTCAAACAAATACTACAAGTACATGTGTTACGTGCCAGGCGCGATCTGATTGCACTGATCTCATCGAAAAATACATAAAAAATGACAAATGACAGAAATCAGACGCTATCCGCTTTACAAGAATACAAGTAAAAGGCTTCCCTTTTCTGAACATATGTTTGTTCTGGAATTGATAAAAGGCCACTCCTGTTTCATTAAGACGAAAAGGAACAATGTTTTCCCTTTACAGTAATGTCAGACATTTTTACATACTCAGTTCAGCCTCCTTATTCATTCATATTCTCCTATACAATTAACAACACTCCGTGATTCAGTCCTTATTTACACTCACAGCTGAAGGTCTTAATGAAAACAAATTCAAACCATTTCTCGGCTGAAGGCCCCAATAGTAATAATTTAAAACCGTTCCACGGCTGATGGCCTGAATAGAAATGTTTTAAGAACCAGTTAAACAACTTCAAACTTGAAATTAAAGTTATCAACATTTTTTTAAACAAGCATCAAATCCGACAAAACCAAGGAGAAAGGGGGGGGAGGGCCGGGAACGACCTGTGAAAGTCCCTCAAAACTTTGCAAGCGATGAAACAGGCAGCGAAGCTTTGAATTCACTTCAGGAGATGGTAACTCAGACTAGTGGCAGTTTAAACGCATGAACAGTAATCATTTGCCGAATCTAACTAACGTCCGATGACCAACTGACCAATCCAACGATGGAATAACACACCCAAGCCGGAACCGGCGGCCAGCATCACGTCTTCCGACTCCGATGTTTAGAGCACCCGGGGCAGGTAACTGGGGCGTTAGCGGCCACTAGGCAGGAAAAATACCACTCCTTGAACTTCACAAATAATAACATATAGACTCCAACAATTAATAACAAGAAGTGGAGGAAGGCTAATTAGATTCGCCTTCCCCAAACACTCCACTCATTGCTCTTCGTCTCGGCGACAGTGCGAGCAGCAGCACGCAAGCAAATGGCGAGATCTCGAAATTGTGGAGGTTTCAATTCCTGAATTCAGGTCCACTCAACTTCCTGGGTCCGGTTGACAACGAGGTTGTACCCCTCGCGTCTACAGCCCTTCCATCCGGCAGTCCATGCGTGCCGCCAGTGGTCCCGGCGTGTTCTGGCGCAGTGCGGACCTGGCTGCTCGTCCGTCCCCAACCGAACTGCCGACTCACAACATCCGGAAACACCACAACGTCACCCCAAAGACAGTACCACCGTTACTAGATATCGATAACAGCCGCTGCTGACACTAGCGGACAGACAGCGCTTGCCAACCGAGTAGCGCCAATGAAGACAAGAAGAAGACAACAGCCGTAACTATACCAACTAAACGATGAGAACCTAGCAACGGCTCTAATGGGAGCCGCAGCACGGGTCAGTGGCATCACTTCATTTTTTACCTCACAGTATTTTCTCATACAATATAGTCCACTGTCAGCGAAAATTTGGATAGTGTTACTTATACTACTTCCTAACTCACTAACGTATGGCATAAACAACAACAACCCCATTAATGCAAGTCTAACACCTGCGTGGAGCTTTTACACTGAGGCGAGAAAAGACATTATACAGGGTGTTACAAAAAGGTACGGCCAAACTTTCAGGAAACATTCCTCACTCACAAAGAAAGAAAATATGTTATGTGGACATGTGTCCGGAAACGCTTACTTTCCATGTTAGAGCTCATTTTATTACTTCTCTTCAAATCACATTAATCATGGAATGGAAACATACAGCAACAGAACGTACCAGCGTGACTTCAAACACATTGTTATAGGAAATGTTCAAAATGTCCTCCGTTAGCGAGGATACATGCATCCACCCTCCGTCGCATGGAATCCCTGATGCGCTGATGTAGCCCTGGAGAATGGCGTATTGTATGACAGCCGTCCACAATACAAGCACGAAGAGTCTCTACATTTGGTACCGGGGTTGCGTAGACAAGAGCTTTCAAATGCCCCCATAGATGAAAGTCAAGAGGGTTGAGGTCAGGAGAGCGTGGAGGCCATGGAATTGGTCCGCCTCTACCAATCCATCGGTCACCGAATCTGTTGTTGAGAAGCGTACGAACACTCCGACTGAAACGTGCAGGAGCTCCATCGTGCATGAACCACATGTTGTGTCGTACTTGTAAAGGCACATGTTCTAGCAGCACAGGTAGAGTATCCCGTATGAAATCATGATAACGTGCTCCATTGTGCGTAGGTGGAAGAATATGGGGCCCAATCAAGACATCACCAACAATGCCGGCCCAAACGTTCGCAGAAAATCTGTGTTGATGACGTGATTGCACAATTGCGTGCGGATTCTCGTCAGCCCACACATGTTGATTGTGAAAATTTACAATTTGATCACGTTGGAATGAAGCCTCATCCGTAAAGAGAACATTTGCACTGAAATGAGGATTGACACATTCTTGGATGAACCAGTCGCAGAAGTGTAACCGTGGAGGCCAATCAGCTGCTGATAAAGCCTGCACACGCTGTACATGGCACGGAAACGACTGGTTCTCCCGTAGCACTCTCTATACAGTGACGTGGTCAACGTTACCTTGTACAGCAGCAACTTTTCTGACGCTGATATTAGGGTTATCGTCAACTGAACGAAGAATTGCCTCGTCCATTGCAGGTGTCCTCGTCGTTCTAGGTCTTCCGCAGTCGTGAGTCATAGGCTGGAATATTTCGTGCTCCCTAAGACGCCGATCAGTTGCTTCGAACGTCGTCCTGTCGGGACACCTTCGTTCTGGAAACCAGTCTCGATACAAACATACCGCGCCCCGTGCTAATCCATACATCAAATGGGCATCTGCCAACCCCGCATATGTAAACATTGCACTGACTGCAAAACCACGTTTGTGATGAACATTAACCTGTTGATGTTGCGTACTGAAGTACGTGATGCTAGTACTGTAGAGCAATGAGTCGCGTGTCAACACAAGCACCAAAGTCAACATTACCTTCCTTCAATTGGGCCAACTGGCGGTGAATCGAGGAAGTACAGTAGATACTGACGAAACTAAAATGAGCGCTAACGTGGAAATTAAGCGTTTCCGGACACATGTCCACATAACATCTTTTCTTTATTTGTGTGTGAGGAATGTTTCCTGAAAGTTTGGCCGTACCTCTTTGTAACACCCCGTATAGGGTGGTCCATTGATTGTGACCGGGCCTAATGTCTCACGAAACAAGCATCAAACGAAAAAACTACAAAGAACGAAACTCGTCTAGCTTGAGGGGAAAACCAGATGGTGCTATGGTTTGCCAGCTAGATGGCGCTGCCATAGGTCAAGTGGATATCAACTGTTTTTCTTTTTTTTTTGTTTTGCTTTTAATAAGAATCCCCATTTTTATTACATATTCGTGTAGTAAGTAACGAAATATGAATGTTTTAGTTGGACCACTTTTTTCGCTTTGTGATACATGGCGCTGTAATAGTCACAAACGTAAAAGTACATGGTAACACGTAACATCCCGCCAGTGCGGACGGAATTTGCTTCGTGGTACATTACTCGCCGCCATTGCGGACAGTATTTGCTTCGTAATACATTACCCGTCTTAAAATGGACCGTTTACCAATTGCGGAAAAGGTCGATATCGTGTGATGAAAGTGCTCAACGGGCGTGTGCTATGTATGCTGCTTGGTATCCTCGACGCATCATCCTAGTGTGCGGACCGTTCGCCTAATAGTTACGTTATTTAAGGAAACAGGAAGTGTTCAGCCACATGTGAAACGTCACCCACGACCTGCAACAAATGCTGATGCCCAAGTAGGTGTTTCAGCTGCTGTCCCGGCTAATCCGCATGTCAGTAGCAGACAAACTGCGTGAGAATCAGGAATCTCAATAACGTCGGTGTTGAGAATGCTACATGAACATCGATTGCACCCGTACCGTATTTCTATGCACCAGGAATTTTATGGCGGCGACTTTGAACGTGGTGTACAGTTCTGCCACGGGGCACAAGAGAAATTACGGGACGATGACAGATTTTTTGCACGCGTTCTGTTTAGCGACGAAGCCTCATTCACCTACAGCGGTAACGTAAACCAACATAATACGCACTATTGGGCAACGGAAAACCCACGATGGTTGCGACAAGTGGAACATCAGCGACCTTGGCGGATTAATGTACGGTGCGGCATTACGGGTGGAAGGATAATTGGCCCCCATTTTATCGATGGCTATCTAAATGGTGCTGATTTCCTACGTAATGTTCTCCCGAAGTTACTACAAGATGTTTCACTGCATGACAGAATGGAGATGTACTTCCAACATGATGGATGTCCGGCACATAGCTCGAGTGCGGGTGAAGAGGTATTGAATAGAATATTTCATGACAGGTGGATTGGTCGTCGAAGCACCATACCATGCCTTGCACTTTCATCGTATCTGACGTCCCCGGATTTCTTTCTGTGGGGAACGTTAAAGGATATTTGCTATTGTGATCCACCGACAACGCCTGATAACTTGTGTCAGCGCATTGTCAATGCATGTGCGAACATTACGGAAGGCGAACTACTCGCTGTTAAGAGGAGTGTCGTTACACGTATTGCCAAACGCATTGAGGTTGACGGTCATCATTTTGAGCATTTATTGCATTAATGTGGTACTTAGAGGTAATCACGCTGTAACAGCATGTGTTCTCAGAAATGATAAGTTCACAAAGGTACGTGTATCACATTGGAACATTCGAAATAAAATGTTCAAACGTTCCTATGGTTTGTATGTTAATTTAAAAAACCTACCTGTTACCAACAGTTCGTCTATAATTGTGAGCCATTTGTTTGTGACTATTACAGCGCCATCTACCACAAAGCGAAAAAAATGGTCCAACTAAAACATTCATATTTCTTTACGTACTACACGAATATGTAATAAAATATGGGGGTTCCCATTTAAAAAAAAAAACGCAGTTGATATCCGTTTGACCTATGGCAGCGCCATCTAGCGGGACAACCGTAGCGCCATCTCGTTTCCCCCTTCAAGCTAGACAAGTTTCGTTGTTTGTAGTTTTTTCGGTTGACGCTTATTTCGTGAGATATTTGGCCCGGTCATGATCAATGGACCACTCTGTATATATTATCACATGCAGTAATGTATATTACTCCTTAGTTCTATTGTCATTAGTTTCACAAGTGGAGGACAAAATACGAAATTGTTCAGTTCTTATATTCTGATAACTACATTTGTTGAGTTATTCCATCGGATTCCCAGAAGCAGGTACTTTATAAGCCGAGTTCACGATAACTTATCAGTGGGACGACTGCGATTTATTTCTGTTCCGGCTAAAATATTACTTTTCTATCTACTCCTGGAAAGAACAAGCACAGCTGTAAACATTTGTGGTATGTTTTAAAATATAAATATCATAACGTGATGTTTTTAATAATATTCATGAATAAATATAGTTACACTACTGGCCATTAAAATGATAAACGTGTATTCATCGGACGAATATATTATACTAGAACTGACATGTGATTACATTTTCACGCAATGTGGGTGCATAGATCCTGAAAAATCAGTACCCAGAACATCCATCTCTGGCTGTAATAACGGCCTTAACACGACTGGACATTGAGCCGAACAGAGCTTGGATGGCGTGTACACGTACAGCTGCCCATGTAGCTTCAACACGATACCATAGTTCATCAAGAGTAGTGACTGGGAGTTACGGGAAGATTTCAATTAGATTACATCATGGTCAGACAGAGATTCCGAAATCAGATACTGGATTGTAAGGCGTACCCAGGAGCAGATATAGACTCAGATCACAATATAGTAGTGATGAAGAGTAGGCTGAAGTTCAAAACATTAGTCAGGAACAATCAATACGCAAAGAAGTGGGATACAGAAGTACTAAGGAATGACGAGATACGTTTGAAGTTCTCTAACGCTATAGAGACAGCAATAAGGAATAGCGCAGTAGGCAGTACAGTTGAAGCGGAATGGACATCTCTAAAAAGGGCCATCACAGAAATTGGGAAGGAAAACATAGGTACAAAGAAGGTAGCTGCGAAGAAACCATGGGTAACAGAAGAAATACTTCAGTTGATTGATGAAAGGAGGAAGTACAAACATGTTCCCGGAAAATCAGGAATACAGAAATACAAGTCGCTGAGGAATGAAACAAATAGGAAGCGCAGAGAAGCTAAGACGAAATGGCTGCAGGAAAAATGTGAAGACATCGAAAAAGATATGATTGTCGGAAGAACAGACTCAGCATACAGGAAAGTCAAAACAACCTTTGGTGACATTAAAAGCAACGGTGGTAACATTAAGAGTGTAACGGGAATTCCACTGTTAAATGCAGAGGAGAGAGCAGATAGGTGGAAAGAATACATTGAAAGCCTCTATGAGGGTGAAGATTTGTCTGACGTGATAGAAGAAGAAACAGGAGTCGATTTAAAAGAGTTAGGGGATCCAGTATTAGAATCGGAATTTAAAAGAGCTTTGGAGGACTTACGGTCAAATAAGGCAGAAGGGATAGATAACATTCCATCAGAATTTCTAAAATCATTGGGGGAAGTGGCAACAAAACGACTATGCGTGTTGGTGTGTAGAATATATGAATTTGGCGATGTACCATCCGACATTCGGAAAAGCATCATCCACACAATTCCGAAGATGGCAAGAGCTGAGAAGTGCGAGAATTCTCGCACAATCAGCTAACATCTCATGCATCGAAGCTGCTTACAAGAATAATATATAGAAGAATGTAAAAGAAAATTGTGAATGCGCTAGGTGACGATAAGTTTGGCTTTAGGAAAAGCAAAGGGACGAGAGGCAATTCTGATGTTACGGCTAATAATGGAAGCAAGGCTAATGAAAAATCAAGACTCTTTCATAGGATTTGTCGGCCTGGAAAAAGCGTTCGACAATATAAAATGGTGCAAGCTGTTCGAGATTCTGAAAAAAGTAGGGGTAAGCTATAGGGAGAGTCGGGTGATATACAACATGTACAACAACCAAGAGGGAATAATAAGAGTGGACAATGCAGAACGAAGTGCTCGTATTAAGAAGGGTGTAAGACAAGGCTGTAGCCTTTCGCCCCTACTCTTCAATCTGTATATCGAGGAAGCAATGATGGAAATAAAAGAAAGGATCAGGAGTGGAATTAAAATACAAGGTGAAAGGATATCAATGACACGATTCGCTGATGACATTGCTATCCTGATTGACAGTGAAGAAGAATTAAATGATCTGCTGACCGGAATGAACAGTCTAATGAGTACACAGTATGGTTGGAGAGTAAATAATAGAAAGACGAAGGTAATGAGAAGTAGTAGAAATGAGAACAGCGAGAAACTTAACATCAGGATTGATGGTCACGAAGTCAATGAAGTTAAGGAATTCTGCAACCTAGGCAGTAAAATAACCAATGACGGACGGTATGAAGGAGGACATCAAAAACAGATTCGCTATGGCAAAAAAGGCATTTCTGGCCAAGAGAAGTATACTAATATCAAATACCGACCTTTATTTGAGGAAGAAATTTCTGAGGATGTACGTCAGGAGTACAGCATTGTATGGTAGTGAAACATGGACTGTGGGAAAACCGGAACAGAAGAGAATCGAAGCATTTGAGATGTGGTGCTATAGACGAATGTTGAAAATTAGGTGAACTGATAAGGTAAGGAATGAGGAGGTTCTACGCAGAATCGTAGAGGAAAGGAATATGTGGAAAACACTGATAAGGAGAAGGGACAGGATGATAGGACATCTGCTAAGATATGAGGGAATGACTTCCATGGTACTAGACGGAGCTGTAGAGGGCAAAAACTGTAGAGGAAGACAGAGATTGGAATACGTCAAGCAAATAATCGAGGACGTAGGTTGCAAGTGCTACTCTGAGATGAAGAGGTTAGCACAGGAAAGGAATTCGTGGCGGGCCGCATCAAACCAGTCAGTCGATTGATGACCACAAAAAAAAAGAATAAATAAATAAATAAATAAATAAAGTGACTGGCATACTGTGACGAGCCATTTGCCCGGGCGCCATTGACCAGACGTTTTCAATTGGTGAGAAATCTGGAGGATGTGCTGGCCAGGGCAGCAGTCGAACATTTTCTGTATCCAGAAAGGCCCGTACATGAACTGCAACATGCGGCCATGCATTATACTGCTGAAATGTTGGGTTTCGCAGGGATCGAATGAAGGGTAGAGCCACGAGTCGTAACACATCTGAAATGAAACGTCCACTGTTCAAAGTGCCGTCAATGCGAACAAGAGGTGACCGAGACGTGTTATCAATGTCACCCCCATACCACCATACCATCACGCCGCGTGATACGCCAGTATGGCGATGACGAATACACGCTTCCAATGTGCGTTCACCGCGATGTCGGCAAACACGGATACGACCATCATGATGCTGTAAACAGAACCTGGATTCATCCGAAAAAATGACGATTTGGCCTTCGTGCACCCAGGTTCGTCGTTGAGTACACCTTCGCAGGCGCTCCTGTCTGTGATGCAGCGTCAAGGGTAAAATGTTTTTTATGTTTACATCTCAGATTTCAAAGATGTTCTGGGAGCAGACGCCGATGCGTGCGGACGTGCCAGCAGCGGTACCAGCGGCAGCATTTGCCTGACACACAGTAATTTGGTTCAGTTTCTGTTTTTTTTTTCTCTTCACGTGCTTATGCAAAGGAGTGAACTGTACCTCTGTATATTACTGTGTAGACCAGTGGTTAGCAAATTACTGTCTTTGTTTTTGCGTGCTTATCCTTGTGCAAGGCGGCTTCCTAGTGGAACTTTCCCGCCTCGTCACACGTCACGCAACTCAATTTGAATCATGGACCGTGGACTACAGGGCTACCGCAGTCACTGTCCCGGCAGACGCCGAGGCGTGCGGACGCGCCAGCAGCAGCAGCAGCAGCAGAATTTGCCTGATACACAGTAATGTTATTCAGTTTCTGTCTTTTTTTCACATGTTTCTGCAAAGGAGTGATCTGTACCTGCGATTTTACTGCGTAGCCTAGGGTTTAGCAAATTAGGCGGCTTCCTAGTGTAATTACCGCCACGCCACACCACTAAGTTTAAATCTCGTGCTGGTACACAGCATCTAGTTTAGAAGAGTGCATTCTAGTTTGCATACTTATCTCGTGCAGTTGCTTTCGGGTAAGCAGAGTTTCTAGTAACAGACAACTGTAAATACACCCACTTCAGTAGAGAAATTTATTTCTGGTTCGGAGTTTGCCGTCTCAGGGCGTAGTGAGAAATCTGCAGAGCAAGTTTTAATGTTGCTTTATTTTCCTTGTTATATTGTGTGTACATTCCAAACTCAGTACCGTCATTTGAGACCTTGTATCTATCTTTAGACACCACGAGATGGTTATGAACTGTGCTTGTTGTGAGTAGACACAAGGCAGCTGTTCGTAAACAGCTGAAACCAGCGTCGGCTACCGTCGACATGCTTCTGGCTGGTGTCCAGAGTTGTGACGGCATCGGGGCTTTGCGTACGATACCTGGTGCCTTTGGAATCCCCTGGTTACCCAGATGTCGCTGCATCTTCTGATTCGCAACATGTGACCGGTCCGTCTTCACAAGAACAGACCACAGTCTTCCACTCGAGAGTGGATGGCAGATTGTGATGGGTTCGTGTGTCACTGAAACGAAGGCGAAAGAGATAGCAGATCGCTCGGCTGTCTCCTTAGTCTTCGCAACAGATACCCAGGGTTGACGATAATCCTGAACCAGCACGAGATGCCTCTCCTGTTGGGCCAACAGCCGATTTTCCTGCACAGTACTAACAAGTTCAGAGGGTGGGCGTGCTTGTCTCTGAGGCTCCAATCTTAGACGGGTGATGGAGCCCCCCAGGGAAATAGCAGGCGAAAAAGAATACCAGCGGGCACTGGGTATGTTTACCACGGTGTCTCGTCCCTGATGTGGAAGAGTCGTTGCCGGCACCTATCGAGCGCACTGGGTGCATACGTCGCCTGGCGCTTGGGTTCTGAGCCGTTCTCGGTTCCTTTCGGCGGGTGGCTGATTTGGTGAAGGCAACTAGCACCACACACTGGGTGCAGACCAAGCTCTTTATTTGCAGCATCGTTCTCAGAGTTGATCGCGGTCCTCTGGTTTGGAGCAGAGTGGAAGGTCTAAACTAGACGCTCAGACGACTCTGCAACGGTATCGGATGCGAATTTCTCTATCTCCGCTATCGGGTACAGAATTTCAGCATTCCGCTTAGTAAGTCAGGCACGCACTACACGCAGGAATCGGTTACTGGAGCAGCGGAGTAGGTGTGGCCTGCATACGGGCTTTTTTAGGTTAGGGAAACCTTGTCTTGGGTTCAAAAACGATTTGTCTGAAGAATTAGTCACAATGTCCTCAGAGAACATTCGTCGTCGAAGATCAGAGACAAAAAAGATTTATGTGACTTTTTTAGTAAACTGCAGGAACATCCAAGGAAAAGTCCCGGTGTTAATAGCCCTCACTGAAGGCTATAAAGCACGTATAGCATTAGGAACAGAAAGTTGGTTGAAACCGGACGTTAATGACAACGAAACCCTAAGTTCAGATTGGAATATTTATCGTAAGGATAGGTTAGTCGCCAATGGTTCAAATGGCTCCGAGCCCTAAGGGACTTAACATCTATGGTCATCAGTCCCCTAGAACTTAGAACTACTTAAACCTAACTAACCTAAGGAAACCACACAACAGCCAGTCATCACGAGGCCGAGAAAATCCCTGACCCCGCCGGGAATCGAACCCGGGAACCCGGGCGTGGGAAGCGAGAACGCGCCAATGGTTGTGGCGTGTTTATTGCAGTAATGAGTTCGACAAAATCTAGGGACGTTATCACGGATTTCGATTACGAATGAATCAGGGTGGAGTTAAGTATCAAAGATCAGTCAAAAATAGTAATCAGATGCTTTTATAGACCGGCTGGGTCAGGAAATCCAGTGGGAGAGCGCTTTAGACAGAACTTGCAGAATATGGTTAGTAATTTTCCTGATAAGGGGGTGACTTCAACTTGCCAGGTGTAGATTGGGAGTGTCATGGTATCAAAACTGCTGCCAGGAACAGAGATTCGTGTGCCGCTGATCTGGATGTCTTGTTCGAAAATTACTTTGAGCAGATAGTTAGAGAACCAACTCGTGACGTTAGCGTCTTAGACCTCCTGGCAACAAACAGACCAGAACTTCTCGAATCCTTTAATGTATAGGAAGTTATCAGTGATCATAAGGCTATGATAGCATCTATGGCTACTGGTGTGACAAAGAATGTTAAGAAGGAAGATATTTCTGCTTAGCAGGAGTAACACTATACTAATTTCAGAGTACCTGAGCCGTCAGCATCAAATATTCGCTGATGAGGACAGACGGAAAAAAATTAATATGTTCCGAGTAAGATCTTAAGGAATGGGGAAGACCCACCAGGGTATAATAGCCGTGATAGAAAACTGCTACGTAAACAAAGATAACCTCACCTAAGAATGAAGAGAAGTAAAAACCTAGCTGACAAACAAAAGCTGAACGAAACGAAAGGAGCGTAAGGACGGCAATGAGAGAAGCGTAAATGACTTTCAAAGTAAAACTTTGTCAACCGATCTCAGAAAAAATCCTAAGTTGTTTTGGTCGCATGTAAAATCAGTAAGTGGGTCGCAATCATCTATTCATTCACTCAGTGACAACACTAGCATCGAAGCGGAAGATGACCGAGAGAGAGCCGAAATACTGAATCAGGTCTTCCAAAACCGTTTCACCGGCGAAGATCGCAACACGGTCCCTCCTTACCATCGTCGTACGAACGTCGAGATGACGGCCATTGGGGTAACCGATCGCGGAATAGGAAAACAACTGCAACTTCTTAGTAGTGGAAAGGCGTCAGGGACAGACGAGGAACTTACAAGATTTTACAATGGTTATGAGAAAGGATTTTCTCTTTGTCTAGCAGTAATTTATCTTAGATCGCTTGAACAATGATGGGTAACTATCGACTGGAAGAAAGCGAGGTCATTCCTGTTTATAAGAAGGTCCATGGGACAGATCCACACACTTATAGACCTATATCGTTGACGTCAATCTGTTTTAGAATAATGGAACATGTTTTATATTCAAGAATTATAGCATTCCTGGAGAAGGAAAGTCTCCACTATAAAAGTCAACATGGATTGCTCAAACAGAGATCCTGCGAAACTCAGCTTGCTCTGTACCTCCATGAGATCCACAGGGCCTTAGACAATGGCTCTCAGTTCGACACCGTGTTCTTTGACTTCAGGAAGGCATTTGACACCGTCCCGCACTGCCGTTTAGTGAAAGAAATACCAGTTTATCGAGTACTGCAGCAGATTTGACACTGGCTTCAAGACTTCATTGTAGGCAGAACACGTCATTCTTATCGAAACATATTCGACAGATGTAAAGGTAATTTCCGGTGTACCCCAAGGAAGTGTGATAGGACCGTTACCGTTTACAATATACATATAAATGTAGAAAGTATCGGATGCTCCATAAGGCTGCTCGCAGATTATGCGGTAGACTATAACAAAGTGCCAAGGCCAGAGGATAGTAACGATTTGCCGAATGACCTCCAGAGAGTGCATGTATGATGCAGGGTTTGGTTGTTGACAGTGAACGTAAATAAATGTGACATATTGTGCATACACAGGAAAAGAAATCCACTACTCTACAGCTACACTATTAATGACAAATCGCTGCAAACAGTATATGCCGTAAAATATTTATTAATAACTGTCCGGAGCGACCTTAAGTGAAATGACCATATAGAACAAATAGTGGGAAAGCAGATTCCAGGCACAGACTCATAGGAAGACTCTTAAGAAAACATAACTCGTCCACGAAGGAAGTGGCTTATAAGGCGCTTTTGCGACCCATTATCGATTATTGTTCAACTATATGGCATCCCTACCAGGTAGGACCGATAAAGAGAGACAGAAGATCCAACGAAAAGCAACACGTTTCGTCACGGGACCGTTTAGTGGGCACGAGAGCCTTATGGAGATGCTAAACAAACTCCAATGGCGGATGTTAAAAGAGAGACGTTCTGAATCACGGAGAGATTTACCACTGTAATTTCGAAAGAGCACTTTGCGGGGAGAGTCGGGCAACATATTACTTCCCCCCTGCACACTTGAGGAGAAAATTCTGCTGATTCGACTGACGAAAGGTGTTATTAACGGAGTTCGTGAAATAACGCACCCGTGGTGGCCGGCCGCTTTGGGCGAGCGGTTCTAGGCGCTTCAGCCCTTAGGTTAGTAAGGTTTAAGTAGTTCTAGGTCTAGTGGACTGATGACCTCAGGTGTTAAGTCTCATAGTGCTTAGAGCCACTTGAACCATTTTTGAGAAAATTCGGGAAATTAAAGCCAATATAGAGGCTTACCGAAAATAATTCTTCCAGCGCGCTATTCTCAACAGGGTTGGAGGTCTCAGAGGTACAGAAAGTACCATCCTCCACAACCCATTAGGTGGCTCGCGGAATATGGTGTTGATGCAGATGTAGATGTGGAGCTAATGTGTGTAATAGTCTTCCTATAATATTCTTACTTCTGTATTGTTGAGTAAAGCATATTACCGACATTCATCACATTATAATATTACTTCATTCCTCTGCTTTAGTTTCTGCTACCTGTACACCATGTTATATCTTAGGTTATGTTTTTACTTGCATGCAGTGTTAATAAAAAAAACCTTCGTTTTTCTACAGGAGAAATCGAGTCTCATCACCCGCTTGTTTTAAGTGCACTGTTTTTTATCATCATACATAAAATTTTTATGTTTCATTGCGCAAACTAACGAGGTATAGAGACTGTGGATATGTACGAGAAATGGATTCTGACATTATGACGAGAAAGGAAATTGACAGTTAGTGGTCCTGCAAAGTCTCGAATTGGAAACTACTTCCAGCTTTCCTTGGACGTCCAAACACGTGTTTTAGTTCCTAAGAGGCAATAGTCTGAACGTTCTCTTGTCAGTTACTACTATCAAGTCAGATTACAATTGCCACCGACGTTGTACACCATGGGAATAACATCGTTTAACTAGTAATACTGTCAAGAGGTGTCGACGAATGTTACAATTCAGTCGTGAGACTGAAAAAGTCTCATATTTGCATCACAAAGTGCTGTTATGTGATGCGTTCACATTTGTATGCATATGTTAACAGTGAAAAAGTTTACTGTTTAAAGGCGCGCGGAATTAGCCGAGCGGTCTGGGGCGCTGCAGTCATGGACTGTGCGGCTGGTCCCGGCGGAGGTTCGAGTCCTCCCTCGGGCATGGGTGTGTGTGTGTGTGTGTGTGTGTGTGTGTGTGTGTGTGTGTTGTCCTTAGGATGATTTAGGTTAAGTAGTGTGTAAGCTTAGGGACTGACGACCTTTGCAGTTAAGTCCCATAAGATTTCACACACATATGAACATTTTTTACTATTTAAAGTATTTAAAGTAAGAAACTGAGTTCAGCTTGTTGCATAGTGTGAAAGAGTTCAGTAACTACTTTGTGCTTTTGTCTTCATTTAGCTTTATAAACATATAAACGTGCTAAATTTCAGAGCGTATTTCAAAAGTGTTGTGAATGTTACACCGCTACACTAAACTCATCACGAAGAAAAATGAAAGAAAGGAAAAAAAAGTTTGGCGCTTCAGCCATAACGACAATAACCGGTACGTTATGTGGTTTTCATACATGAATTTATCTCACACATTTGCTTCAAGAAACTATATATCCCAAAGTACGTCGCGATTATAATATACTTGCTATAAACGATGCCGATTTCATGATTAACAAAATGTTTATCCAAGAGAGAACCGAAAACGCGGTTCAGCAGTCATTACTCGATTTGCCAAAGGAGCCTTCTGTAGAGACACTTCAGCATAGCCGTGGCGTTACAAGGTATAATGAGATATCTAGAACTTTTGGAAGGTTTGTGTTAATAAATACATATTCGAGTAATATGATAAGCTACCTTAAATATTAGAAAATTCTGCTTGATAGTGTTCGTATGTTAACTAGGGAAATATTACTTTTCATTCGAAACGTGAAAAATCCTTCACTTTTATATTTACATTTTATGAAGAAGTAATATACAGATTTACAGGATTTTGTGTTCCGCATGCTGTGCGAAGTATTTGACCATACAGCGTTCCATCTTTTTGTGCGCAGGGTTTTAGTGTGTTGTTGTATCACATGTCTACACCCATAATAATTCTATAAATCACTGTTGTGTGTCTGTTTGAACACACTTCTCCAAAACCGCTACAAGGATTTTCACGGGTTTTCGCCGGTAACTCGAGGATAGCTTGGGGAGAAGTATAGGCTTTATTTCATCAAAATCAGATCTCGAAAAGGAAAAAGAAACCGGGATTTAAATTTTTATATGAAACCATCATGTCTCTCTGTTCCAACACGCCGGTCTATTTCAAGTGAGTTTCGTCCTGGGCGTAGACTGGGATACCTGTGGTCTTTCTTTCATCAAAAGCCGGCCGGAGTGGCCGTGCGGTTCTAG
Source organism: Schistocerca serialis cubense (assembly GCF_023864345.2). Taxonomy (NCBI): domain Eukaryota; kingdom Metazoa; phylum Arthropoda; class Insecta; order Orthoptera; family Acrididae; genus Schistocerca; species Schistocerca serialis. The sequence goes on from NC_064644.1 coordinate 69,622,059, forward strand.
GCGCTACAGTCTGGAACCGAGCGACCAATACGGTCGCAGGTTCGAATCCTGCCTCGGGCATGGATGTGTGTGATGTCCTTAGGTTAGTTAGGTTTAATTAGTTCTAAGTTCTAGGTGACTCATGACCTCAGAAGTTAAGTCGCATAGTGCTCAGAGCCATTTGAACCATTTTTTTTTTCATCAAAATCTTATCGTCGAAGAAACTACACAGTAACTGAAAGTTTTATCCCTACTAATATCATAAATCTGAAAGTAACTCTGTTGCGTTTCCAGACTAGCTCGCTGAACCGAATATGATGAAATCTGCTGTGGGTAGTCTGAACCGTGAGAAAGAACACAGTCTACTTCAGATTTTGTACCAACTTGTACTCTATGGACATCATAAAACCTGGTTAACAATGACATTTTCATAATTATTAGCACAGAACTGGAATTAATCACTAATATATTGGGAAAAATGCGATATTCACAGCTTATGTGTCAAAAGCACCAACACTAGAATTAAGGCCACACTGAAATTCAATATAAAATGTATTAGTGAATTCCATTAGCCACTTACATATGCGCCAAAAGAGGGGTAATATACATACTGCCCCGAGGAATATCACGCTAACTGTGAAAAAATAATTATTCTTTTAGAAAGCTATATTTATTTTTGGCTTTCCGTCTTTATTATACTTACGAAACTACATTCGTTGGTTGATACATTCCACGTGATACGATTAAGAGAAATGAATACGATGCTTACACAATCTTCGTTGTGTTGAATCCACATTTCGACAATATTTGTTGCATAATATTTACATTGTTTATTGTATAGCTGAGGATATAAAATGTAGACTGGCATTGGCAAGGAAAGCGTTTCTAAAGAAAAGAAATTTGTTAACATCGAATATAGATTTAAGTGTCAGGAAGTCGTTTCTGAATGCATTTGTATGGAGTGTGGCCATGTATGGAAGTGAAACATGGACGATAAATAGTTTAGACAAGAAGAGAATCCAAGCTTTTGAAATGTGGTGCCACAGAAGAATGCTGAAGAGTAGATGGGTAGATCACATAACAAATGAGGAGGTATTCAAAAGAATTGGAGAGAAGAGAAATTTATGGCACTACTTGACTTGAAGAAGGGATCGCTTGGTAGGACATATTCTGAGGCATCAAGGGATCACCAATTTAGTACTGGAGGGCAGCGTGGAGGGTAAAAATCGTAGAAGGAGACCAATAGATGAATACACTAAACAGATTCATAAGGATTAGGTTGCAATAGGTACTGGGATATTAAGAAGCTTACACAAGATAGAGTAGCATGGAGAGCTGCGTCAAACCAGTTTCTGGACTGAAGACCACAACAACAACATTGTACACCTTCTTCAATAGCGCGATACATAGATGTGTGTTCCTGCCTATATTCGTCTGTACACACTGCTCTTCTGCGACGCTTCACATGCCGATGCAGTATGTGCTGGGACATATTAGGACGGAGAAAGGCGAGGGACACATTATGAGGTAAAGCCCTAACAGGCAGTCACGTGAGGGCAGATGGTATTATTTGACGTACAGTTACTACACTTACTCACCATCACTTACCGTAACAAAACCCCTGATATGCAAGCACAGCCGAGGCTACCAACTAGTTAATAATTAATTCGTTAAGTTGCTTAGCAGTAATCCCAAAAATTAGCAGCTGTCACTCAGTTAATACTAGGCAGATATTGAATCTGCATTTGGATCGCACTTCCTTGACCCTTGTGCAGAAAAGTGTGCAGAATACTGCTCTATCCGTTTTCAGTAATCTTATACAAGAATTCAAAAATTTTAGAGTTTCGTCGTGGGTCACTCCTTCTATTCTGTCGAGGACTTTCTTAAAAATATAAACTGATTCCTGCGTTGTTGGTTGCGTTTTCACAAACTTATGGCCTGTGTTTTTTTTTTTTTTTTTTTTTTTTTGGGGGGGGGGGGTTCATAAACATTTTATTTTATCTGTTATTACTTTTATGTTGTTATTTCATGTACTGACACGTTCCATGACCTTGGAATTTGCTTCTCAATTTGATCGTACGGAACTACACGGGTAAGATAACTAAAGAATTAATAAATATATTACGGGGAGGGGTTGAGTGGGATGCTGTGGGGGGGGGGGGGGGGCTGGCAGGGGTGGGTGAATTATCTCAGGGCCCTCTGGCTTCCAACGCTCCAGGGCCCTATAGAGCATCCGTCTTAGGTTATCTGCAGAAGACGCTGTCGTTTATCAACTAATAAAGTCATCAGAAGATCAAAAAACTTTGCAAAACGATTTAGAAAAGAGATGTGAATGGTTTGAAAATTGGCAGTTGACGCTAAATAACGGAAAGTATGAGGTCATCCACAAGAGTGCTAAAAGGAATCCGTTTAACTTCAGTTACACGAAAAATCAATCAAATCTAAGAGCCGTAAATTCAACTAAATACCTAGGAATTACAATTATGAACAACTTAAGTTGGAAGGAACACATAGAAGATGTTTTGGGGAAGGCTAACCGAAGACTGCATTTTACTGACAGAACACTTGAAAAATGTAACATATCTACTAAGGAGGCTGCCTACACTAGGCTTGTCCATCCCTTTTTAGAATACTGCTGCGCGGTGTGGGATCCTTACCAGATGGGAGTGACGGAGTACATCGAAAAAGTTCAAAGAGGGGCAGTACGTTTTATACTATTTCAAAAAATGAGAGTGTCACTGAAATGATACAGAATTAGGGCATTAAAACAAAGGCGCCCTTCGTTCCGGTCGAATCTTCTCACTAAATTCCGATCACCAACTTTCTGCTCCGAATGCGAAAATATTTTGTTGACACCGACCATCATAGGAAGAAACAATCACCACGATATAAGAAGAGAAATCAGATCTCGTACGGAAAGATATGGGTGTTCGTTGTTTCCGCGTGCTATACGAGATTGGAATAATAGAGAATTGTGAAGGTGGTTCGCTGAACCTTCCGCCAGGCACTTCAATGTGATTTGCAGGGTGCCCATGTATATATAGACCTAGAAGTAGAGGACGTCGTGGTTACACAAGACGCGGGACGTGGAGAGTGTGACAGTGGTTGGGAAGTCGGATTGGAACGCAGCAGGGTGGTCCGAAGGGGCTGGTCTGTTTGCAGCAGGATCGGATGTTGGGAAGTGTGACATATTGGAATTGCGTCCGCCGACTTTATTGCTGCAGCTGCCCAGATCGGCTGTCTTCAACGTCGATCCAAGAAACCGCAGGGTGTCGAATCTTTCGACTAATGTTCCGTTCCTGTGCTGCATTTAAATGGTGGTCGATGGAGATTAGTTCCGCAACTAGTCCATGGTTCCGCAGAAACGATCCCGCTGGAATCACAGCGTCGCTAGCTGTACTGTCGATAGCCGATACTTTACCTAGTCGTATAGAGTGGGACTGCTCAGGGGCCCTGTATTAAGTGTTCCCGGGTTAGGGGTACTTGTGTCCAGTTTGTAATATTCTGTGTATGATAGAACACAATGCCCGGGCCTGCCTGGACGTTAACCTGCGGATGCCGTTAGTGTTATCATTGCTCATTATTTTCTGTGTAAGACATTGATGCAATGTATATTGATTTTGCTGTTGTACTTGTGTATCTTAAACTGTGAAACCAAGCGGGCCTATTTGGTTGTGGCCACTCTATTGTGTAACCTGCTTCTTTTTCGCGGGAAGATTAAAGTCCAAATTAGCCGTTAGAATAGTAGCGCATTCGGTCTGGGGTGTGCTTGTTCAGTTTTAGCAGCAGTGTGTATGATCGTACCTAAATATTCTGGCACTTCCTGCTACTTTTGTGCGTTCTCTTCGATTTCTTTACTACACTACTGGCCATTACAATTGCTACACCACGAAGATGACGTGCTACTGACGCGAAATTTAACGGACAGGAGGATGATGCTGTGATATGCAAATGATTAGCTTTTAAGAACATAAGGTTGGCGCCGGTGGCGACACCTACAACGTGCTGACATGAGGAAAGTTTCCAAGCGATTTCTCATACACATACAGCAGTTGACCAGCGTTGCCTGGTGAAAAGTTGTAGTGATGCCTCGTGTAAGGAGGAGAAATGCGTACCATCACGTTTCCGACTTTGATAAAGGTCGTATTATAGCCTATCGCGATTGCGGTTTATCGAATCGCGACATTGCTGCTCGCGTTGGTCGAGATCCAATTACTGTTAGCAGAATATGGAATCGGTGGGTTCAGGAGGCTAATACGGAACGCCGTCCTGGATCCCAACGGCCTCGTATCACTAGCAGTCGAGATGTCAGGCATCTTATCCGCATGGCTGTAACGGATCGTGAAGCCCCGTCTCGATCCCTGAGTGAAAAGATGGGGACGTTTACAAGACAACAACCATCGGCACAGTTCGACGACGTTTGCAGCAGTATGGACTATCAGCTCGGAGACCACGGCTGCGGTTACCCTTGACGCTGCATCACAGACAGGAGCCACTGCGATGGTGTACTTAACGACGAACCTGGGTGCACGAATGGCAAAACGTCATATTTTTCGGATCAATCCAGGTTCTGTTGACAGCATCATGATGGTCGCATCCATGTTTGGCGACACCACTGTGAACGCACATAGGAAGCGTGTATTCGTCATCGCCATACTGGCGTATCACCCGGCGCGATTGTATAGGGTGCCATTGGTTACACGTCTCGGTCACCTCTTGTTCGCATTGACGGCATTTTGAACAGTGGACTTACATTTCAGATGTGTTACGATCCGTAGCTCTACCCTTCATCCGATCCCTGCGAAACGCTACATTTCAGCAGGATAATGCATGACCGCATGTTGCAGGTCCTGTACGGGCCTTTCTGGATACAGAAAATGTTCAACTGCTGCCCTGGCCAGCACATTCTCCAGATCTCTTACGAATTGAAAACGTCTGGTCAATGGTGGCCTAGCAACTGGCACGTCACAATACGCCAGTCACTACTCTTGATGAACTGTGGTATCGTGGTGAAGCTGCATGGACAGCTGTACCTGCACACGCCATCCAAACTCTGTTTGACTCAATGCCCAGATGTATCAAGGCCGTTATTACGGCCAGAGGCGGTTGTTTTGGGTACTGATTTCTCAGGATCTATGTACCCAAATTCCGTGAAAATACAATCACATGTCAGTTCTAGTATAATATATTTGTCCAATGAATACCCGTTTATCATCTGCATTTTTTCTTGGTGTAGCAATTTTAATGGCCAGTAGTGTATTAGAGGGGAAGGAGAGGCAGATAGCATCATAATACTAGCTATTCGTTGTGTTATTAGCTCGCTCGCCTGAAGTTTTTGTTTCATCGATGTGCTCTAACCTGAACTCACACCTGATATTGCTCTCGGAGACTTGCATTGGTATTTAATTTTGATGTGCGTTTCTAACAGAATGTTTCGTGAGTTAGAGGCAGGGCCTGCTCCTGTGCGAAGCCTAAAGGTCAGTGCGGCGGGTCGGTTGGCCAGTCGGACGTGATAGTGAATTCCCGCCTGGGTGTCTAAGGCAGTTTGCACCGATTCTGATGTTCCTGTATTTATGATACTGCTGTTATTCCGTTAATGCCCTTGTTGGTAAAATTTTACTTTAACTTTGCTACGGCGCTTGGAGCACTTGCTGTTTCTGTGATGTCCACCACTATTAAATCTCCTCTCCGAGCACTGGCGCGCTATTACGCGCGGCCGAGAAATGCATCGCCGGCCTCGCTCCTCCGTGCACGGGTCGCTGCTTGCACCGCAGTCAGCCTTTGCGCTCTTGGAACCGCAGCGAATGACCACCTAGAATATACAGCGACTCCAGCCGCCGGCTCCATTGACTGTGGTGCCTTATTGAACGCCGCTATTGACGTCTACAAGCCAGTTCTCATCGTGCTCCGTTCTGCTCCACAAGTCGGAACTGCTACGCTGCGGGGGACCTACTGTTCGACGTTGATTTGGCTGCGCTATGGCTTAGAATCCGAATGCTATAGTGGAACTTGGACTTCCACGTTCACTAGGCATAGTATGTAACCGGAATTGTGATTTCCGCCGGAATGGTGCATTTACCATGCACTTCCAGGACATTGGTATAGCCACGAACAGTTTACATAATTTCCATAAAATGTTCATCTGTGGATTGGCGCTTGGTAACATAATTATTTTGTTTCAGTGTTTTGTCAATAAACCGTAGGACGGTGATATATTTACTGTGTTACTCCTGGTCATAACACAATAAAAATGGCGTCGAGCCAGCATCCACCTGCAGTGGAAGCTCTACCCATGCAACTTATTCATCAGCAGGACCCGAACCAGAAGCTGCTACTGAACACCCTCGAACCATTTCTTGAAGGCTTACTGCAGACGCAAGCAACTAAGCAAGTGCCGACTTTTCCCTTCCTTTGATGAGGCCTTTGAGGGTAGGGAAGCGTACGAATAATTATTACTGGCGCATTTCCAAACGTTCAAGGTATCGGACTCCAGCCTTATGAAACCTTTGTTTCTGTCTTGGTCAAAACATGAGATTTACCGGCTACTGTGCAAATTGGCTCCCTTATCTAAACCTTCGAAGCTCACCTTTTCAAATATTCGTTCGTTTCTGACTAAATATTTCCAGTGGCATAATTTTATTAGCTTCCGGATAGCATTTTACCAGTACAAGAAACAGTCAAACCAGACTCATAGAGAAGGGCAGCAGAGTTGCAAGGCTTAGGGGGAAAATATTTTGCTACCCCTAAAAGTATGGAGTTCTATGCAGAAGAAATGATCAGGGACACTCCAGCCAGGGCTTTCTGGCGCGAGGCACTTCAATTCGAAGGTCCGACATTAGGCGAAGTTTTCCACTTAGCACAAAGCTACGAAGTAAGCCGAGCAGCGGGCAAGGAACTAGTCGTAGATCGACATAGCAGCCGTTGACGTAACCACATCCGAGCCAGCAGGCAATAGCCACACTAGTGGCGATTCGGGCGTAGCAACAGTACAGGAGGGACGCCGTAGCATTGGCCAACAACGTCCTCCACCCTGCTCGAGCCAATCAAGCCGGTCTCGCGTTCCGAAACGATTGCTTTCTTCTCCGGATTGCTTAAAAAAATCAACGTAAATTCTCTCCTGACAGATTGGCCTATTGCCAACACTACACTTCCAACGGCCACTTAGTTTCTGCATATCTTAAGTCCTGTCAGACAAGACAGCCTCCTGCCCACAAATGGATGTTAATCTGGCAGCCACTATAGACCATCAAGAGATCTCCAGTAAGTTTTTCGTAGAAGTCCTAATTTCAAAAAAAAAAAAAAAAAAAAAAAAAAAAAAATAAATAAATAAATAAATAAATAAAAAAAAAAGACACTTCAATTACAAGTTAACACTGACGCAGTCTTGTAAGAAGCAAAGAGTTGTCTAATATTGTATAATAAACATACTATCCCATTATGCGATCAAGTCGAACTGCCAACGACATATAGTAACATCCTTCGCCACACTACCTTCGTAGTTGATCACAGTGATTCCGCTGAGAACTTGATGGGACTGGGCTCTTTTCAGAAAATTCTATTTTGAGTAGACGACTCTGTGAATTTGGAATCTAAAGATGTTCCGTACTCGAAACCTAGAGACATTTTGCCAGGATTATAAGCACTTCGTAACTCCAGAACTCATCACCGTAAAGGATTTTGAGGCGCACATCGCACTGACACATAATGCACAGCTATTGGGGAAGATTTTAAAGTAACTGTCAACGGCCAATCAGAGATTGAGACATATACTATTCCTAAGCCGAAAGAATTATTGTCAAAATTAAAAGGTGGAAACTTCTCAGCTAAAATAGCTTCCCCTTGATGCAGACTAACTTGTATTATGAAATAGTAACCATGAGTGCTCAAATCAGATGGCTCCAAACACTATGGGACTTAACATCCGATGTCATCAGTTCCCTAGACTTATAACAACTTAAACCTAACTAGCCTAAGGACATCACACACATCCATACCCGTGGCGGGATTTGAACCTGCGACCACAGCAGCAGCGCGGTTCCGGACTGAACCGCCTAGAACCTCTCGGCCACAGCGGCAGGCCACCATGGGTGCGTTATTTCACGAAGTCCGTTAATAGCACCTTTCATCAATCGAGTATCCTTCATACTTCTATTTCATTACAGTGTACTGAATTTCATCACCATAAAACTCCATCAACAGTGGCCTTATTAGACCTTGGACTCTTGCTCTGACTGTAATATCACAATGGTGTTAGAGTGCCCCTACTTTCGACTGGTGCGGCAACCAACAAAGCTACGCGGCTTCCGAAGTTGCATTCTCGAAGGCGTTAGAGCCAATCACTTATGGAGATTACTTTCGTCACGGGTGTAAAAAGAATTTATACCCCTCAGAGAGCAATAATTACATCTGAAATGATTTCTCCACTGAGAATAGAAATAAAATTTTAGTTCGATGCAGGATCTCAACAGTTTCTTACACTAAAGTTTATCGTTTGAAAGGCTAAATGTTTGGTACAGCAAGTGCCCGTTCCAAGTAGCAACGGCTTTTGGAACATTTATTACTCGAAGTGGATGGATGGATTAACTGCTTAGACGATTATCATTATAACGGGGAGAACACCTCCGCGATCTAAACTCTTTATTCAGCATCTTAAGGGTGGCTGGTCTAAAATGCACAAAAGTAAAATGATTTTGCAGCCGGAGATTGAGTACCTAGGCCACATCATTTCCAGCTTAGGCATTCATCCACTGGATAAACATGTCGAACCCATAATCAAACTTCCAAGAACTACAACGCTTTACAAACTTCATACTACCGAACGTTCTTCCCCGCAGCCACAATAGAAAACTCTCCCTTGTCACAGTTATGTAAGAGGGGTCTGCAATTCCAGTGGACACCAGCTTGTGAGCGCCCATTGCACAGACTGAAATCCCAGTCGTTGACGGTGCCGTGCCTCGCACATTTGGATCCAAAAAAACAGCGCATCTGATACAGGCGTCGGAGCGGTCCTCGCACCGAGGGAGGCGGAAGGCTCCGAGCAGCCTGTGGTCAATGGATCGAAAACATTGTCTGACAAACGACGCAGGTATTCCCAAGCGCTAGCCATCATCTTCGCATTAAAGAAATTCAGCGTCTCTGTTTATGGCGCAAAGTTTCACCTCGGCAGAGACCATAAACCGCTGATCTCCTTATTCAGTCCAGCAGCAAAGATTCCAAGCCGGACTGTTCACCGCCTCCAGCGCTGGGCTTTATTTTTGCCGCTCTACCAGTGTGAGATTCACTTCCGTGACACGACTGAGCATGCCAACGCTGACTCACTTTCCCGCCTTCCATGAAGACGTGATCCAGAATTTTCAAAGAAGAAAAAGTGTGTCCAAGGCGAATATGCGATACTCATCAGTGAAGAGAAAGTGATGCCAATTCTGAGCGCCACATTCGGCATGTTGTTGGGCCCATCTATACAGCTGTGCATGGTGTCGTGGTTGCAAAGATGGACCTCGCCATGGACGTTGGAAGTGAGCCTATTGCTCGCAGTTTGAGTCGTAACACGATGTCCTGTGGCTGCATGAAAAGCATTATTCAACATGGTGGCGTTGCTGTCAGGGTTCCTCCGAGCCATGATCCGTAGGTAGCCGTCATCCACTGCAGTAGTAGTCATTGGGGGAGCCTGAGCGAGTCATGTCATCGACAATTCCTGTCTCTCTAAACCTCCTCCATTCCGAACGTTGTTGTTTGGTTCACTACGAGACCCTGGACACCCGTTGTTGAGAGCCCTTTCGGTAATACATGGTTGTTTCCATCTTTGGGCTGGTTTAGTGACATCTCTGAACAGGGAAGAGACTGTCTGTGATACAACAATCACAGTCCACGTCTATCTTCAGAAGTACTGGCATCTGTGGGGATACCAAACTTTTTTTTATGTGTTTATTTATTGTGTTATTCCCGATTATAATAATTTCCACTTTTGGGTTCCTGGGTGGTTAAGTTAATTATCATTCCTGCAAAGTCCAAAAAGTGCTTAATAATTCTTGTTAAATAAGATTAAATTCCGGAGTTGATTTCTCATTAGCACTGTAGAATAGTTGTCCAGTTTTCATTTCAACTCTCTAACGAAGCCCAAAAGATTTTGTTCTGCGTTAATCGAAATATTGTTATCACTACTAAAATTGTTTTAAATATTCTCTGAAGACAGCATTTCAGGCTTATTATGTAGTTTTAAGTAAGTTGTCTTATGTATTTTTCGAATGGTGCTTAATCTTCATTTGGGTGCAGCCCTTGAGTAATCAATAAATTGCAGGAGTCGTACGAATATGATTTAAGGAATCTGCAGATATTTTAATCAATATTTGCGCCGATAACATTATTTTCTATTTTTCATTTCATATTCAATGGAATCAGTTATGAATACGTTATACTAACTTGTATTGTGAATCAGTGACCATGGGTGCACTATTTCACTAATTCCAATAAAAACATCTTTCGTCAGTCGAATATCCTTAATAATACTATTTCATTACAGTGAACTGAATTTCATCATCATAAAAGTCCATCGACATTAGTAATACTTTCCCTGTAGCTAAGACAAAGTCTTCGTCTCACTATTATCACAGTGGTGTCAGAGTGCCCATACATTCGCGTGGTAAAGCAACCGACAAAGCAGCCCAGCTTTTCAGGTTGCATTGTCCAAGGCGTTAAAGCCAGTCACTTTCCGAGTTTATTGTCGTCACGGTGTGTGTGTGTGTGTGTGTGTGTGTGTGTGTGTGTGTGTGTGTGTGCGTGCGTGTATCCCTGACCAAGCAATAATGATATCTGAAATGGTTTCGCTACTAAGAATAGCAATAACAATTTGATTTCTCTTGCAACGTGTGCATTCAAACGCATGTCAAAATATACGACGGATCTTTATTTAACAACCCGAACGTATTCACTCTTATTTTTACTGTCAATAGTCATATTGACATTTAATGTTACATTTTAATGCCTACATTAATAGCAGTTAATTATTGTTGTGAGTTCTACCATCAACATGATAGTGTAGGTCCTCAGGGTATGATAATTGGGTAAAGTTACAAGAAGCGATCATTTTGCGCTTGATTGTGAAGTAAGAACTTTAGCAGCGTCCTTTAGACAAAACCAACGAATTTTTTAGTGCTCAAGCTTGGGTCATTCTTTGCCTCTTCCTCTGTTTCTTGTAACTTTAATTACTGGCTATATAATTTTATCTGCCTGAGACTTAAATATAGTAAATGAATTCAGTCCTACGAAATGGTGCACCTCGACTGGCCATTAGTATTAATTTGTTCTTATTAATTATGGTTGAGATCTGTGGCTGTAGAGTGAATTACACGAAGAAATGAACCAAGCAGAGGACGCGTAAAAGATGGTACCTAAATGAAATCTTATTTTTCACTGGGAAACTGCGGCATTCGAAATACACTCAAGTCAAAATAATTTCCGGTGATGAAAAAAAAAGTTACGCACCAGTTTGTGCAAAGCACGGACTATCCTGTCTTATTTTCTAACATCCTTCATATTTCCACAAACGCTGATTCTTCCTACATGTCACTGCAAACATCTCTCATTTTTCGGCTACAAAAGGACGGAGCCTTTGTCTATGTATGCTACCTTCCATTAGTTAGCCCAAAGGGAAATTCACTTACCTTATTTACTGTGTTATTTACACATCGTCGAGCTCCTTTTTCCGTTTTGAACATCATAGTAGAAATGAAACAAGCAGTCACTTCACTCTAAGAATATAGATGTCTTACATAAAGCCAAACAAGAGGTTTCTATTAACTTCTCGTGATACATATAAGGAACGTTGTCCGTTGATTTACAATCACCGCCGAATACTTTTCCGTAAGTGTGCAAACAATGGCATTTCTGAGATAACACATGGCCGCAGTCTGAATAGCTGTTGAAGAAAACCACAACTTTACGTTCCACAAAATCTCTAATCACCAGTTTACTTTTCAATCGGTAATTCATTAGCAGATGGTATAATTTATAGAGCAGATGGGTGTGATTGTCATTTAATTGAGATAGATTTCTAACTATACGTGTACATTCAGATGAGAACAGTAGCATTTGATCTGATTCGGAGCCGCATCTGCAGGTACTATCATGCTCAAAGGAATCTAGACGTTTTGACTTGCTTTCTACCCGTCTGTCAAGCGACCCGCGTATCGCAACTTCCTTGTATTTTCTGTAATCTCTTTCCGGTTGCTGCAAGTGAGCTCTAAGGACACAGCGCTTTATGCCTGTCAATGCAGATACATATTAATTCCACGATAACACAACTATCAGGAAACACGTTATTAGAGATGGCACAGTATAAAATACTTGTAAAATAAACTTTTACAACATACGACATTTCAAAATAGAAGTTTCAACTTGAACACACGAGAAGCAAATTTTTCCACTGTCCTGGGACACGGGACTTCCATTCAACTACTACTTCCCTGTTAACTAACCTCTAAATACCTTAAATGTGCCGCGCGGGGTAGCCGTCCGGTCTCAGGCGTCTTGTCACTGTTGGCGATGCTTCCCCCGTCGGAGGTTCGAGTCCTCCCTCGGGCATGGGTGTGTGTGTTGCACTTAAGGTAAGTTAGTTTAAGACAGATTAAGTAATGTGTAAGCTTAAGGACCGATGGCCTTAGCAGTTTAGTTCCACAGGCTCTTACCAAAACAAAACAAAAAAAACTTAAATGTGGTTACCAATCACATGTAATAAAATACATGAATGTTTAAACTCACAATTACATGGCAAAGTTTTTTGTTGGATTGGGGATTCGAACCCAGAACTCAATCGGACTTTTAATTAAACACAAACAAATATTAGGCATCACAAATTTTTTCCAATGATGAATTGACTGAATCTGTAATGGCGAGATCGAAATCTTTCACTTTACCGGGATATACTGTAACACATCACCTTCCTTCGTCAGCTTTCATACAGGAATAAATGTTAAATATCGATTTATTCACCAGTAGTGAGGTGTGTGCATATATGAACTGGAAATAAAGTGACGAAAATTTTTGGGCTTAATGAGACTCGAACCTCACATATGGTATCGTTGTTGATTATACAGGAAAGTATGTTAATTATCGAAATATTTTTCGCTAGTAGTTATGAGTGGCATGTCTGAACCTAAAATGATGAGATGAAAAGTGTCTTACTGGGAGTTGGAAAAGGCACCAATCGATAAGACATTAAATATAATTACTTTTCACCTGTACTTCTTGTGCAATTTCATTTGAATAACTATTCAGTCAAGTCGAAAGTATGAACTGTGTAACGGAGGGAGTTGTCAATGGTGATATGGCAATTCAAGAAAATTAACATTTTAGGAAGGCTGTAATTCACCTCCATGAAGTGATAATTACCATCCAGTATGGAACATGATTCATTACGGTAAAATCTGGAGTAGGCATATTTGTAGATCGGTTGGGTTTTCGAACACATCGTCTGTTTAAGGTATGGGTTTGATTCACACTTCAGGCAACAATTTTAACAACCTCAGAAAGTTCATCTTTCTGGGCCGGCCGCGGTGGTCTAGCGGTTCAGGCGCTCAGTCCGGAACCGCGGGACTGCTACGGTCGCAGGTTCGAATCCTGCCTCGGGCATGGATGTGTGTGATGTCCTTAGGTTAGTTAGGTTTAAGTAGTTCTAAGTTCTAGGGGACTGATGACCACAGATGTTAAGTCCCATAGTGCTCAGAGCCATTTGAACCAACCATTTTTCATCTTTCTGAAATGACACAATGAAAATTTAGAACAGCTAGACACGACATTAGTAGAGACTATGAGTTTGAATTAGGAAAACAACGGAAGCGTACTGTCCCTAAGTGTTCGAACCCCTTCAAAGGTAAGATCTGAGCTCGAAACGCAATCCATCATCAATATTAAGAACAAATCAAGTTAAGATACAATTAAAAATGACTGCCCTGTGAACTTACATCATGATTACTTCAATTATTAAATAAAATTTGTGGTGTAAGAAAACTTATAGCTTACAGAGTTTCGGCTTGGCAAGACTTCCACCTCTGTCACGGCCCAACTTACACTGACTCTCCTACAGCCAGTAGTGAAGCGAAATTATGTTTCAAATGAATCTGGAATCACGGGCAGCCCTTCGTGGTTCCATTAGTGTTACCAGATGCAAAGATTAGCTGCGTGAGCTTGCTGAAATCGTTGCCCGAAGTGTGAACCAAACCCAAACCATAAACAGACCATGCTACATGCGTTCGAAAAGCCAACCGAACTACACATAAGCCTACTCCAGATTTTGTCGTAATGAAGCATGCTGGATCGTAATTATGACTTCGCGGAGGTGAACTACAGCCTTCCAAAAACGTGAATTGCCATATCACCATTCACCAACTGCCTCCATTACACTTTCGACTTGAATCAATAATAAATAAAATAAATTCACGAAACGGCCATTACATAAAGTAGCTCCGTGGTAGGATGCAAAAAATGCTACAGGATCCATTGTGTTCCACTTAGGCTGTTGTGGTGGTATGTGTATTTGTATTAGAGCGCTGAACATTTCTCGCTGGTTTACTTAACATAAGAGAAAAACGTAAAACAATAATTAACCATCAATATATCCTCTCACATTAACTGATGAATCTCAGGCACCTAAGTGACTCCAGCCTGGCTGCTGAACGGGTGCTTTTGTGCAGTCAGCATACCGCGGATTGGCGTTCCCGTAAAGTAGCAGCCCTTTGTGCAGTTCATTGGTCGGTTTTCTTATTTTACGACCGCAATGGGTCTCCGTTTTTGACGTCGCATGGCAACAGCTTTGGACACATCCTTGGGATGCAGTTCGTAACATAAAACACCTCTCTCATGCAAACAGATTCATAACGCTACGTATTGTTGACACGCACTGGCCTTTCCTTCATATATTTTTGGTAGGGCAACAACAATTTTCTTTCCACGAAAATTACACACCATAATTCTAACGTCTATCTTGTTATCTTGATTTTTAGTTTTCTATTGTCTACTTAAATCGATTAAGGCAAATGCTGAGATCCTTCCCTTGAAAGTACAGAGGTGATTTTCTTCGCCACCCTTCCCAGTTCTAATTCTCCATCTCCATTCACCTTGGCATCGATGGGATGTTTAACCCCAGACATACTTCTTTCCTTTTTTCCCCAACATTGTCCACAGAGTGCATGCAGCATGAACAGTCAAAGTTCATCACATTTATCAATAATGTGGTGGACCGTAAAGTTAAAACGTAAAAATGTCCCTAATCAAAGCCTGGTGGCCTTCTTGAAAAAATTCCACATTCAAACGACACAACTATAAACGAGGAAACCATTTTCTCACGTGATTCCTTCGATGAGTGTTTCTAGCTGCATCTCGCTTTTAAATCCAAAGAGAACAAAATGTCACACGTGTTAGACTTTCTTGTCCACTTCACTCTCTGTTTTCAAACGGTTGAACAACGATCTTCTTAACTTTCTGCTACGCCACTTTCGATAATTTACTACAAGAACAATTGTTCTACATCATGGCGAATATATCAACCTGCGCGTCAGCATTCCAAACAAAACCTCTAAGAACGTATGCACTAATATACCTTTGCAGGAAAATTTGCTTGCAAGTTCTGTAAAAATTTCCGCTCTCTGTGATGTGTCAGTTCGTGCAGGTGGCCGTTTTGTGATATTATATCAGTGATCACAAAATGAGGCCGGAACTGCTCACTGCATTGCCGAGGCAGCTGATGAATGTCGATACGGCAATAAAAGGCAATGAATGTTTTTGAAACGCTGTAATTAACATCCAGAAGCCACAATTGTCATACATTGTGGAGCATTCTTCGTTAAGACAAAATGATGAGTCAGCCATAGTCCGGCGTTCTTTTCGAATGCTTCTAGCCTCGTATGTTTCACATCTTGAATCGATTGACACTTCGGGCAACAATTTGTAACAAGGATATAGGCTCTCTTCATCTCTGATGATATCAGTGACGAACAGTGTAATGTTGTACCATAGTTCCAAATCCACTTAATACCTGATATCCTTTCCCCTTTCACTGGATGAGAGTTGGTGTAGGTTAAACGGTAACAGGGGAGCAGTCATGGGAGGTCGGCATTCTGTAACCAGTAAGCGTTCTTACAGCACAAATTATACTTTATTAACGCATTATTCGATGTACATGTACACAAGACACTCATTTCCTATCTTACTTGAGATGATGAAAGCATTGTTGCTGGACTGGGATTCGAAATCGGAATGAACCCTGCGGGACAATGGAGCTCCGATCCTTCCCAAGATTATGAGCACTTGAATGTCCTTACAATTGGCGTGTGTCTAGTTTAGAACCTTGGTCGCACCTACAAAAAACTTTATCGTGTCATTTCAAACTGTAACATACGCAAACATAACGACAAATGAAAAAAAATTATTACATTTAACTTCTCTTCCCGCGTTGTCAACAATAACGATTGGTACGTCTTCCAACGTCAGCTAAGACACAAAATTTTCATCTTGTCATTTCGGAAGCCAGACATACTACTCCTAACCACAGGTGAAAAATAATTCAATAATTAACATCACGTGTATTCAACTACGATGATGTGTATGTTGTCGATTCATTCTCAGTACAGAACTTTTCGTCGCATCATTTCTAGTTCATAGATGGGCTCACTTCCATATTGTTGAAATAAACCGATATTTAACATCCATTCGTAGTTATAAATCTTCACCGAGAGGTTTGTCGTTCGAACTGCAATGGAGCTAAAGTTTTCTTGTCGTCATTACGGTTCCCGCCATCTCACGACGGGTAAAAAAAGGCTTAGTTAGCAATCCGGTTAGGTTCTTCACATAATTTCAGACTGAAATAACCACACTTTGTATTACTTGTGATTTAAACCACATTTCAGATCTTTCATGACTGTTAATAGAGCCAGTATTTGTAGGATAAGAGTACCCGGTCCCATAACAGTAGAAAAATTTTGGTTGCCTAATTTCAAGTTTGAAACTTGAGTTTTGAAATGTCATTTACTGTAATAAACTAAAGTTGATAAGCACTGAAGACTGCGTCATTTCTAATAATTTACTTCCAGAGATCCGCAGTTATCGTGGTATCAGTTTCCATCTGGACTGATACCCACACAGAGCAGTCATCTCTTTAGGTCTCCTGTAGTAACAGTTTTGTATAGTCAAGCGACTCAACCGAGAAGAGACATGAATTCGTGGGGGAAACTTATGTTATGTGGCTTACAATTGCGGTGAAATACAGTTCGAATGGTTCTGATACTTCTAAGTACGATAGTTCACGTAGACGCAGAAGCGAGTCAGGCCAAATCAATTCCAACAAATGAGACAATAAAAATAAGTTTTACAGATTAATATAAATGAGATCTTCCAAACCGTTTAGACAATCTATTGGTGATCAAAGTTTTTGCAACACATATAGTCGCGATTGCGATTGCGATTGCGATTAAATGCAGCATCAGGACTGGCTTTATTTGAAAGTCAGTGTAGAGATATTATCCTGTACACAAGAAGCTACAAATAGCTCTCCTTCTGAATCATTAGAGGCTAATAGAAACCAATTGCTTGCTTTTATATAATACAACCACATTCTTTTCGCCTTTTGACTGAAGAGACGGTTCGATGCAATTGGCTACGGAGCTCGTAATGGAAACAGGATGTTCATCCTGTCAAAATACGACAGCTAAGAAAGGGAAATGAAACGTTGGCATAGACAGATAGAGGGGGCTACAATTTGTAGCCGAAAAATGAGTGGAATCTGCAGTGATTGCCACCGACATACAGAGCAGATGAGATCTTAAGACGTTGTTAAGGCCTCGACAATTGTGAGAAACTAGTGAAGTTGCATAACTGTACCTGTGAGAGAATAATGTGATTCACTGTCGGAAGATAACCAGGTAGACAGAGAGTCAGAGAGAGAGGGGGGAGGCGATGGAGAAAAAACAAGCACCTATGTGAAACTAATCGGATGAACTATTACAATGTGGCAATGACTGAGTGGTTTATTGGTATGTTTGATGGCTGAAGCTGATGATGTGTCTCCTCTTACGAGATCAAACTAAAGATTATATAACCGGCTAAGCAGTCGAAAGTTTCGCTTGGTTTCCTTCCCCATAGTGGAAAGTATATTAAAATAAGTAAAATATACCAGAAGAAGGAGAGTGTATTTTCTTAGGGACTTTATACGTTATTTTAGTGCTTAGGCATATCGGGCATTCTCTGCATGTAAATGAGTATAGCTGTTTGATAGCGCTGATAAGAAAGAAGTGTTTAGTGGAAAGTTGTATGGTTAGAACTCGGTTTTGAAAGATTGTTCTTTATTTTATGAGAGTACGTACTTAAAGATTTTATCAATCTTCAGCTTCAGTAATACTTTTATAGCGTCGTCAGTATAACACCTAATTTTGGTTGCATCTTGAATACTGTAACTGTGCAGTGAAAAACAATAATTTAATGCAACTATCGTGTTCTGCGAGTTGCCTGATTGGTATATTTTTCAAGTAATTCAACCACATAACATAATCACCATTAATACAGATCAATAAACGTAAAGAGACAATAGTAGTGTACCATTTGTAGAATCGAATTCATTCCCTCTATTATATTCTCAGGCAGATTTAATTTGATAAAATTACATTTTCACTAGTTAACGTTATAAAAAGCAGAGGAAAAGTTAAGGAAAGATCCGAACTTCAGAATTTGAAAAAAATCAGTGATTTTGAGTGTATGACGCTACTAAAGTAGTTAGTTCACAATCAGGGGCAAAACAATCCCTTATTACAATCTCTTTCATTTACATTACCCTCAAAACCTGCACTGTGACATCTAAGATAGAACTGACAACAAAAATCAACTACTGCTAATTTCCATATTCAGATTTCATATTAAGTTTTAAGTATGAGTACTGAAAAATATTGGGATGGCAGTGAAGTAGGTACGAGTTGTGAAAAGAAGTTTCTTCGATCGCTACACTTCTGACTGCATACATTCCGAGGCAGCATGAAGTATTATTGCTAGTTTTAAATGAAGAGACATTTACAATTGCATTGTAAATGTTACGAAGGTTTCCTACAGTTATATACTACATCTACATCTACGTCATAATCCACAAGACACCTAATAACGCGTGACAGAGGGTACTTTTTGTATCATTAACTGAGTCATCCTACCCTGTTCCACTCTCGAATAGCGATTGGGAAGAATGACAGTCAGCAAGCCTCTTTATTGGCTCTAATTTCTCGAATTTTCTCCTCGTGGTCATTACGTGAGACGCATCTGGAGGAAAGTAATATGTTGTTCGACTCTTCGCGGGAATTTCTCTCTAAAAACTTCCATAATAAATCTCTCCACGACGCATAACGCCTGTCTTGTAACGTCTACTAATGGAGTTTGTTGAGCATCTACGTAACGCTCTGGCGCCGGATAAACGATTGCATGAGGAAACGCGCCGCTCTTCGTGGGATCTTCTCTATCTCTTCCATTAGTCCTACCTGGTGGGCACCACAGACAGATTTGAGATAGATGAACTATAATCAAGATCTGGTCGAACGAGCGCCCTTAAGCCACTTCCTTCGTCGATGAGTTACATTTCCTTAAGATTCTATCTGTGAACATGAATCTCGCGTCTGATTTCTATCTATTTGTTTTATGTGGTCATTCCACTCATGATCGCTCTGAATAGCTACTCCTAGATATTCTACGGTAGATATTATTTCCAGCGATTTGTCATCAATAGTGTAGCTGTACAGTAAAACTGAAACAAATGAGCCCATGGTCACCATTTTTTAGTCTTATTTACCAGGTTTCAACACTTCTAATAGTACCTTCATCAGAATTTAGACATTTAAAGTGGTCTTTAACATAATTACAAATATATGGGACGAAAGGATTTTTTATATAAAAAAGTGTAAGTACTGACTAACAATAGAAGACAGAGAGAGTACATACATATCATATATAAAATAAATAACAGGCCATAAGAGCTTTAGTCACTAAATATTTAAGAGGAATGTATGAAGGCGAGCCTCTAAGGATTGCTCATACCTGTACAGCCACAAGTTGCATCTGTTCTACGGCCCTTCTTAAAAACGGGAATGACGTTCGCTTTCTTCCAGTCGCTAGGTTTCCTTCGTTGCTCAAGCGATCTACGATAAATTACTGCATGAAGGGAACAAATTCTTTTGCATAACCTTTGTAAAAACGTATAGTTATCTGACCTGGTCCGGACACCTTTTCACTACTTAGCAGTTGCAGTTGTTTATCTATTCCGCAATGGATTATCTCAATGGCCGCCATTTCGACGTTCGTATGACTATTGAGCGGAGGGACCGTGTCAGAGTCAACCTCGGTGAAACAATTTCGAAAGACAGAATTCAGTATTTCGGCCTTCTCTCTGTTATCTTCCGTTTCGATACCAGCATGGTCACTGAATGAATTAATAAATTTGTCCCACTTACTGATTATACATACGACCTAAACCTCTTAGGGTTTTTACACACATTGGTTGACAAAGTTTTGCTTTCAAAGTCAATGAACGCTTCTCTCATTGTTCTCTTTTCGCTCGTTTTCGCTTCGTTCAGCCTTTATGTCTACTCTATGTTTTACTTATCTTGAATACAATTCTCTTTGTTT
Organism: Schistocerca serialis cubense; assembly: GCF_023864345.2. Lineage (NCBI taxonomy): Eukaryota > Metazoa > Arthropoda > Insecta > Orthoptera > Acrididae > Schistocerca > Schistocerca serialis. Next base: position 69,642,681 of record NC_064644.1, read on the forward strand.
ACGTAGCACCCTTTATGTCTAATGGGTGTTTTACTCATTTTTGTTGACGTAGCAGTTTTCTAACATGTTCATTGAACCATGGTGGATCCTATCCTTACTCGGAACATACTTTGCTAGAGAATATTGCACCATGACTCCGATTTTTTTCCATTTTTTTTCGGCATCTTCGTCCTCTTCATCGAATGTTTCATGCTGACTGCTCAGATAATCTGAAATTTGTATCCCGTCACTCTTGTTACTCAAAAATATCTTCCTACCTTACTTAACATTCTTGGTCAGAGATGATATCACAGCCTTATTATCACTGATACCTTTCTCTACGTTAACTGACTCTATAAGTTTAGATTAGTTTGTTGCGAAGAGGCCTAAGACGTTACGCTCAGTAGTTCGTTATCTGTCTGCTCAAACTAATTTTCGGAAAAGGTGTCCGAAACCACGTCATACGAATCCCTGTCTGTGGCAGCAGTTTTGATAGCAGGTCACTCCCAATCTATACCTGGTAAGATGAAGTCAGCACCTATTACGACAGCCTGATCAGGAAAACAACCAACGATATTCTGTAAGTTGCGTCTCTGTGACTGGAGCTTCTGATCTAGGCAGCCTTTTATTTTTTTTTAACGATCTTTGATACTTAACTTTACCCAGATTAATTCACAGTCACTAGAGTTTCACCGAATTTTTTACTGCAATAAACACGCCGCTACCATTGGTGACTACTCTATCCTTACGATAAATATCCGAATTCGAACTTAGGATTTCGTCATCAGTAACGTCTGGTTTCAATCAGCTTTCTCTTCCTAAAACTATAAGCACAGTATAACCTTCAGTAAGCAATACTAATTCGGAAAACAATACTGAGTAACGTTCCCCTAGCCGAAAAGCGAGTCATGTTGACGTAGACAACTGCCCTCTATGAAATAGTGGATGTTTAGTGATCTTGGAATGTGACTGGTTTTAATGCCTTCGACCATGCAATCTCAAAAGCAGCATAGTTTTGTCTGTTGTCGAACCATGCGAATGTGGAGGCACTTTCATAACAGTGCTGTAATGCTACCAGAAGAGAGAGTGCAAGCCTAAACTGCGCGGAATAGAGAGGTGAAATTTTTAGGTGATGAAATTCAATGTACTGTAGTGCAGTATAATTATAGAAGATATAAGACGGAACAAAGATGTTATTAAACCGGTTTATGTAACAAAGCACTCACCGTCGTTAATTTTTAGTGTAAGCTTACATTATATATTTGTAATAACTTGTATTGAATATAAAACATGAAAATTCAAAAATAATATCAACCGTGTAAATTCTGATAAAAGTCAGTGAAATGTAAATTTTAATCTTTGAATGGGAACTCCAGTTATTTCGTACAGCATGTTTGAAGCACATAAGTGAGAATCTGAAAGATAAAAAGATATGAGCATTATGAGGTTACAGTGAAAGCCTTTCGTCTTTGCGCTTTGTAACTGAGATACACTACTCCATACTCCATCAATGAAAATCGTATAATCTATAATAAAGAGACGATCAACATAGCTACCTTTCCAACTACAACAGTAGGCTTACATATCGGTTAGTAATTTCTGCTACAATTTAAAATAAAAGAGGTCGATGCTGTCAACATGCGATTGTAGATAAAGTAAGCACAGGGCTATGTTGGCTGATTGAGGGAACTGTGTAAACACAGGCTGGAAAGTCTTAATTCTATAGCCGATAAATGGTAGAATCTGCAGTGAGTCTTAGGAGGAGGTAAAAATTATGGAAATATAGAGGACGCGAGAACTTAGGATTTTGTTACGGTCTAGATAATCCATGTGTTATACCAGCTCGTAGGGTCGCAGCATTATTCCCGTAAGAGAGAAATGTGAGGCAGTTTGGAAAGTTGAGATCACAACTGGATACAGTGAGAGAGAAAGAGAGAGGGTGGGGGGGGGGGCATACAGGTAGCTTTCTCACAGTGGTAAATGTAGTGAGATAAGGAAAACAGACCTGAAGAAGGACACTGCATTGCTTTTCCAGGAAAGAGTTCTTATCGCTTTGGAGCATGGTCTGTTATTTTGTCGACGTTAGGGTTTAGGCATAATGGGGATTCTCATCACATAAATCAATGGTGTTGTGTAATAGTTCATATATGAAAGAGGTTTTTATTCAACATTTGTATGGCTGAAACATGTACTTGAAAAATAATACTTGAAAAAGTATGTGATCCTGTCAACTTTGGTATAGCTCTTCTTTCAGTAGCAACAGGGAAGTGGAAGGGCTCGTTAACTGGGACGATTTTTCTCTATCACATTCATTGAATCAAATAAATGAGAACAAAAGTACATCGCTGCCATTGTGCACAGTTAAAGACGTATCTAAAGTCGTTGTGCCCAGTGTTCACTTTTAAGGAAACAAGAGGATTGTCCCCAGTTAGCACAGTTTTAACAAAACCCTCACAAACTAGGCTCAACGCCCTGAAATGTAAAACTTCACTAAAACCGCACCAATACGAAACTAAGAAACAGTTTTAAATCCAAATCTGATTAATCAGGATACAGAAATGAAAATTCCGAGATGGCATTCGACACTTCATACTACAGGAATTCTAGTATCACCCTGAGTAGTGGGCCGTTATCTCAAGACTCTCTTTGACATGGCCTTGTAGGACATTCCCACCAACTCGGCAAAACTTTCGCAACCACTAGAGATAGAGCCATTGTTTTATACCACCAGTAATAACCGGCCTGGCTGGCAATGAAATATATACGAGTAGTCAAAAGAAGACCCGTCGATTCGCTAGACTTGCAAGTGACTGCACACAGTTCGAGGTAGTATAAAATATTATTGCTAGTCGTAGCGGAAGAATCATGTAAACTGCATTATTGTTCAGTCAGAGCTAAGATCGTTGTGAAGACCGTAAAGGTCACCAAGATTTCCTTCCGTGATATATTGAAGCATGTTAACGAAGCTGGTGAGCAAGTCATGTGGACGTAGACAACTGTATCCTATAAAAATTCAGTATGCGAGGAAAATGACAGCTGAATGTGATGCTATTAACGCCTGCGATCATGCAACCTCAACAACCGCTGTGTTATGTCGGTTGCCTAACCATGTCAGTGAAGGGGTACTCTAACAGCGTTGGCATACCATCAGAGCGAGAGTCCGAGACCTAAGTGACCTGGGAAAATACGGTCACTGTTGGTGGAGTTCCTAGGTGATAGGATTTATTTTATTGTGCAGCAACAAAAATATAAAGGACATATGACACAACAAAGATGTTGTTAATGCAGTTAATTGAAACAGCGAACAAACAATGAAATTGGATAGGAGAACACACATTTAAAAATGGTTTTACTGATGCCAGCTATCAAAGCCACTGGCTCCTTCTTCCAGCAGAAGATTTGAAGAGCAAGGAAGGAAGGGGGCTGAAGTGAACTGGAGAGGTTTAGGAATAGGGGTAGCGCAAAACTCACCCAGAACCCCGGATCAGGGGAGACTTACATCCACGTCTACGTGACGTCTACGTGATTACTTTGCTATTCACAATAAAGAAGTAACGCGCGGGATGAGACGGAAACACTCTGGCTGTTATCGTATGAGCTGGTATATAATATAGTTTAGAGATATAAAATTGAAGGGGTTCCACGTGTTGGATGAAGTGTTATACGCACCCAACATCATACTAAGTACAGGTTCGATAATGATAGGAACATTATCACCAGGAATGATTTGTTCAGAATTGGAAAAATTATCTAATTCTAATATTTAAGGTAGCTGGTAATGTATTTGGATCCTTATGTGTTAAAAAAAACCAGATGCACCACATATTTCCTGTAACGGCACGAGGACGAAGAACTGTTAATGAAATGTGCTCACTACTGAAAATTTCTTTGGCAAATAGAGAAGAGGGGTTATTGTCTGATAAATAGCAATTAGCGTTTGCCTATTTATTAAACAGCTTGCTAGTCAGCAGATCAGCACCTTTATTAGATAGTATATTGTGATCAGTACATCCTTTGGAACGAATAGTTACTTGAAGCAGACGCTTGCGTCAGTCAAGTAGAAATAACATACGGTTAACTACTACCCAAAATGAATTGGTTTTTGTCGTGATTGCCGAAGCCCCAGTCTTTTTGACTTATGGTAAATTTTGTGTTACATTAACTGCAGTGTTGGAAAACGCTTTGCGAATATGACACGTTTATATGATGATAAATCTAACTGTGGACGTAAGCACATGGTGGCTCTGCGTAAGTTTCTCATAACGCAACAAATTGAACCCAGTTACCCACCACATTTAAATTGTAGGCATTTATGGCTATTTACAAATGGATTCACTTTTGAGACAACATTCCCCCTAAAGGAACAACACTTTGGTGCAATTATGTGACATTACCATTTACACGACGGAATTATTAAGTTCATTCCTATATGCTGATAGTGATTACTCGTAGTTACTTGGAAATTACAAACTGTTCCGATGGCTGTAATTGACGGGAGCATGTATGGACAATTTCCTCACAGGAATGAAAGCAGCTGGTTAAACATCCTAGTAACATTAGAAGTAGTCTGCAATCCGTGACTTTGCGGGACGAATGACGGTCGACTTCCTTTTTCGTCATAGTATGGGAACATTGTTTTTCTTGAACGACGCATCCTCAGTCGCAATGCCTCACTGCTTTGCGCAATGAAAAATACAAGTTTTTATGAGTGGTGATAACGAACAGTGAGCTTCGAACGCAAGCGGTTAATGGGAAGTTCCGTATCATCCTTACGAAAGTGGGGTTATTTATATACATTAAGTAAGTGCTGAGACGGCAAGATGTAGATAAGTTAAAAATCGTTTGGCTAGAAAAGTTCAAGTAACTGGGAGGGAGTACAGAACTGAATATCAACGAGATAAAAGTCTTCAGTTCAAGGATTAACAATATGGTTGTGGCGTACGGGCAATCTAAAGTTGCTTACACTTGTGACGTTAAACCCTATGCTTATATACAGTCTTGTACTAATTTTGCCGTAGATTGCAGAATGCCTGGCGATGAACAAGAACGACCTCACGACACGCTGGAAGCAAAGGAAAGATATACATTAAAGATCTTAGTCCCAGTAAGAAGAAGTGGTTATTTTTGGAAAATTGGAAATTTGTGGTAAGTTCAGTGGGACCAAACTGCTGAGGTCATCGGTCCCTAGCCTTGCACGCTCCTTGCTCTAACTTACTTACGCTAATGACAACACACACGCCTATGCCCGAGGGAGGACTCGAACCTCCGACGGAGGGATCTGCGCGAACCGTGGCAAGATGCCCATGACCGTACTGTTACCCCTCGCGGCCGGTTATTTTAGCATCACAAAAATACAGTATTCGCACATGGAGAAGGTTAAAGACCAACTCTGTGAAATAAGATTGCGTTATGTCGCCACATAACACAAATGCCGTCGAATACACTGAACAAGTGCATATTTACCAATCCTCAGGTCAAAAATCTAGGGATCCTGATCCTTCTGGGTTAAGAGGCATCTTCAAGAATATGGGGTTAAAAGACGTTGACATTCTAGCGATTCACTAAGATACGTGAAACATAATATTATTCTCAAGAAAAGCATTAGCCATAAAAGTGGCCTGAAATCACGCCACTAATACAATTAGGATCAGATTGTGTGCAAGTTAAAATAGAAGCATACATGGACGAAATAACATAATATACAGCTGGTAGATGGTGTAGGGAGAGAGTGAAGTGCTATTATAGTGAGGTTACTGTTTGTAAATTCTTTATTCATATAATATAGAATTAACAATACTGGAGATGAAGTTGATTATATACTGCAGCACCCACCACCATCTTATAAATATATACTGTGAAGTGTAAAAATACATTTTCATTGTTGCATAGTATGAAGCATCAAATTTTTCCTTGAATATTATTGATAGGAATAAACCACTTAATGAAATTAATATTTTTAATACGTATGCCAAATGTTTTATGGTTGTGCTTGTTCTTTCTAGTACGAGATAAAAAGTATTTGACAGTTTACCTGAAGCAGGAATAAATCAGTCGGCCGGCTGGCGAATGGGCACATCACGTATTCTCTGACATAGAATTTATAATTTCTCACCATTGTTCACACCTGTGACGTAGCAATCTGCACCCATAACTTCAATTAAAATTCAGCTGCACCACACCTATAACCTTTGACTCTACGATTCCTGTCAATAAACATACTTTCTATTCAAGGGCACTACTTTCTTTCTGTCAAACAAATACTATATGTACATGTGTTACGTGCCAGGCGCGATCTGATTGCACTGATCTCATCGATAAATACATAAAAAATGACAAATGGAAGAAATCAGACGCTTTCCACTGAACTTAGACAACAATAAGCGAAGTTTCTCTTTATTCTTTACCAGAATACCAGTAAAAGGCTTCTCCTTTCTGAACACATGTTTGTTCTGGAATTGATAAAAGTCTACTCCTGTTTCATTAAGATGAAAAGGAACAATGTTTTCCCTTTACAATAATGTCAGACATTTTTACATACTCAGTTCAGCATCCTTATTCATTCATATTCTCCTATACAATTAACAACACTCCGTGATTCAGTCCTTATTTACGCTATCTTGGAGAATTTTCCCTATTCTCTATGATTTCGCAAGTAGCCTTTATCGCAGTTCCATGTATACTATTATTCCCCTGAATTGTAATCTTCCGTTTATCACTACTATACCTCACTGCCAAACACCACGTTGCCTGTATATACTTTCTGATGTTTGTAATCAGTTTTCTGACTAAAGACTTGTGATAACCGCAGGTTCAGGCCAGTTCTTTGTTTTGCAGGTATTACGCAGAAATTGGTACAATGACCAACGGAGACTGTACAGTAATTGTAACTGTGCGGTTCTGCAGGAGTAAGGCGTTTATTAACGACATTAGTTATAGTTTAGTGGATGTATTCAAATACATCCACTAAACTATAACTAAAATGTTCCTTAAGCAATTATTTTAAAAATACGCAATAATGTAAGCCTAATTGTACTGGTTCAACGCCAATAAAAATAATTCCCGAAATAAAAATACTAAAATGATATGTTAGAGAAATAGGGTTATCACTAGTTCATTGACTGTGGAATTAAGCACACAGCAGGTATCTTATGACTCTCGCAATGCGTAAGTGGATAGTTAATAATACTTGTAACATCCTAGTCAGAGAGTAATCAACAAATTAACACTAAATCCATAATATAAGAGGCATAACAAAGTTAAAACTAAATAACACGGATAAACACAACACAACCAGCAAGGTACGCCATACACGTCATTCGACAATATGAATAACATCATATCGCAACAGTATTACAGAGTCTTGACATAGCCATACATCAGACCTGATAGGTATTGTGATATCAAACACAAACTTTACAGAAATGTTTTTGGAGAGGTCCACCTTGCGGAAAACACAATTTTATTTTTTCTCGATATCCCTGGCATGTGTTGAATTTTCAGTGGGTTTATATTTTCTTTCTCTTACGTGTACACATGTAAACTTGAGTTTTTGACGTGTTTAGAGATTTGAGAAACAAAAAGTTGTGTGTGCACCTTGTTACCATATGCTGCGATTTTCCTCTTTCTGTTTATGTAATTGTACTTGTTTCCTTTCACAGATCGTCATCTGCAGCCATATAGAACTTAATGAAGTAATATGCTTCGAAATTTTGCGACTGGGGATGTTATTAGCTCTAACTTTACTAAATTCTATGTGGTAGATCGGGTGCTTTTGGTGTGTGTGTGTGTGTGTGTGTGTGTATGTGTATGTGTGTGTGTGTGTGTGTGTGTGTGTGTGTACGTGTATGAGCGCGCACGTATGTGTCATTGAGTATGAACTACAAAAGCCCCCACAACTTTACTGCTTCCTCACCACCATTTGAGTAAACGACCTTCCAAATGCTAGCTTTCTTCCTTTGAATACACACGCTCTGTAGAACGCATCAGGTACCCGCTTTATCTTCCGCAAACATTACCAACCGGCTTCCGACAGTCTGTGCTCTCTTTACATCATTGATTCCTCTAACTCCAGTTTTCGTGCCTCTGATGCTTTGTGTGACCATTAAGGCCCAAAAAAGAAAACTACTACTCGCATTTCAGAACATCTGTTCCTCATTTCCCTGTTTCTATGTGTTTAAACAGCTGTTAATTCATCTGAGAATGGCACTCACGCAGCAGTAAATATACAAATATAATATTTTATACGTAAACTTAGATAAGATGTGTAACACAGGCGGCATTGATGAAAAAGAAAACAAGAAAAAAGCAATTACGATTCCGTTACTGGAGTCGAAGTTTTCCATTTTCTACATACGTAATTATTAGCCTTCCATAAAGTCGTCTTTAAACACATGTGCTACTTTAAAATAATATCTAAGCACTCAGAAATGAAGGTAAAATTAGTAATACAGCTGTTCGCTGGAACAATGCTGGTAAGCAGACAGAGCAAATAGATAGTTCCAAAAAATTCGTGCGTCTGCCAAATACGTTGCAACCAATACGGTCGGCGACTGTTTGAAACGCTTTATAGAGTCACAACAAATACAATTTTAGCAGCTGGACATAAAACCGAGGAAAGGGAAAAGAGCAGCTGAATTTTTAGCGTGGATTTTACTTACAGTGAAATTCACTTGGACCTTTTTATAAGTAACTGTAGATAGAATGCCCTTTCCTCTTATAAACGTCAGACATAGTATCAACTTTTGACACGGTTTGTTAATCTGGATTTCAATTTTCTGTGTCAGCAGAAAAGAGGGTATAGTATATGTACTTCTACAAATTCAGTGAAATTATAAAAAAATGGTTCAAATGGCTCTGAGCACTATGCGACTTAACTTCTAAGGTCATCAGTTGCCTAGAACTTAGAACTAATTAAACCTAACTAACCTAAGGACATCACACCCATCCATGCCCGAGGAAGGATTCGAACCTGCGGCCGTAGCGGTCGCTCGGCTCCAGACTGTAGCGCCTAGAACCGCACGGCCACTACGGCCGGCAGTGAAATTATAGTCACGGATGAAGCCGTCCCTATGTGAGGGCACTGAACTTCATTACAATACATGTTTGTATAAACTGCTTAAACAAACTAACAAAAGCAGCATTAAACCGTGTAGTATGAAATAAATTAACAAGAATTGTACTACAGGCGTTACAGTATTAAAATACCCCATATTGTAAATAGGTCCTAAAATTCTTCAACGTGCATATTTACTGATGTGATTTCATTGCTGCAGACTATTCTCAGAAAGCTGTTTTAGAAACTGAAAAAGTTTCTTTAGAGGAAGAGAGCTGAGCGGTAAGCAGGAAGTGGCAAAATAAAGATTGTGGTATAAATATTTGGCGATTAGTATTATACGTATGGCTATGATTTTGTCAAAGGGAGTAGGATTCCGATTTGTTAAAGAGGACTTTAAAAGACTCTTGTTTTTCATTTATTGTGAAAATTTCCATAAAGAACGATAAATCATTTTTTTCGCCAATGATCTCAGAGTTCTCCCGAACGGGAGATATAATCTAGTTACTTAGGAGTGGTATGTGTTGGCAAACCACTAAGAAACAGTCATGCTCATATCTGCCTTCACCCTGCAAGCACCGGTTTGTGCTCCTCCTCTTTTAGTCTGAATTGAGCTCAGGAAGTGATCAAGAATAGACGTTAGTCTCACTATTACCGAGAGGGCTTTTGGGATAAGGATATCTCTGTTCGACAGAGAAGATAGAAAGAACGATTCTTGGTGTCGAAAACGTCAAGGATCTGGGTCTACTCAACCTTAAACTTCCTCAAATTTTCTCATTTAAGTATCCATCTGTCATTTTTTGCAATAGAGAATGTCCTGATAGACAAATGGATGAGCTTAAATGAGGAGGATTTGGATTATTATTTATTTAATTATCACAGGTTTTTCGTGCCGGGACTCACCGAAGAGATGCTCGGCTCGCCTCCGATAGTACTCTTTTCATATAAACAGAGTGCTTGCATCTTCGAGGGGACTGGTATCTGTCGAGAAGGAAAGGCATTCGGAAGGAACTGGCTGTGGCCTATACTAAAGGACCAACGTCGGCATTTACAAATGAGAAACTACAGAAAATCATTTTCAAGATTGTCGGCGGACGGGCTGAAACCATTTCGCCTCCCGAATACAGGGATTGCCAGCTCAGCGGCTCAATTCGCTGAGCTACCCCAAGTCGGTGGAGAAACTAGAAAGACTGGTTGTTGTACTTTGTTTTAAAATAACATAAAACGCATCAAAACAACAGATTGAACTCTGACAGTGTATGGTTTTCCTGTAATCGTGCATCTTTAGTTATGGAATGGATGCATATCTTAAGATTTCATTGTGTATGTAACTGCCTACTTCAGTTATTATACTATTCCAAGAACGTACTTAGATTTTCAGCGAAAGAAGGGAGGACGAGGGAGGCATGGTACAGTTGGCTCGGAGGAATTCAAGAGGCTAGCGGGAAAAAAATCATTTACAAACGAACGGTCTACAGAATGTGCTGGCATCAATTATGTCTTCGCTCGCCATCGCTCCGTATCGAAAATGGTTTTCATATCTGAGTACCGCCCGAGTGCCAGGATGAGCGATTTTTCGTCATTTTGGTTACTAATGACAGAAAATTGAGAAAATTTGGCAGTGAAATGCAACCGTCGACATCCGTCGACATTTGGGCGATATTTTTGTTGACTTAAGTGTTTTCTGTGCGACACAAACATATACAAGTGTATTTTTATACACTTATTTCAAATTAACGATTTTCCTATGATATTTACCGCTCCTTTACCTTTTGAAATACTTAAATATTGCGACCTCAAAGATCCAGCACCCTCCACATAACGACTCCAACGCTGCAACGGGTAAATAGGTGTGTTATTAAGCGATTATAGTGCTTAGTTCCTGTCGTTGCTTCTGGAACATGGGGAGGCGAGTATAGTAGTGCGTGCATGTTTTTAACTTACAGTAACGCTAGCGTGTGAATCGAAATCGAGTTTCCTTACTCCAAGTACTAACCGAACTGAGTGAAAAAAATTGAGCTCAAGCAAGGTCACGAACTAATCTTGCCTAAAATAGGATGGGCGACAGCCGACAGTGCTATGGATGCATAGATAGTTTAAGCCTGTCGTTAACCTTGCTGACTATAGATAGTGCGTCTCCCTTTATCGCCGTATGACTGAAAACAAAATATCTTTCAGTTTTACTACTCGTCAGCTAGTTCGTGTGTAGTGGGGGGAGTCCGGACCGCCTGGACTCACCTCCTCCCCCCCCCCCCCCTACCTTTTGCTATCTCCTTGAGACACCTTCTTGTTAATGGTAACAGAGATTGTTCTACTACTGATTCATGGCACAGAGCTTGTCTGAATACATATCTGTATTCCACGGCAGGTTTCCAGCACAAGTTTAGGGATTGCGTCACAACTTCGTACGTTGGTGTATCCAGTTCCTATGATTGGGAATGGGTGCGCTTAAAGGTCCTAGGAGAAAGAATAACATGGCATGTGAGTGTAGATATAATGGGATATGTATGTTTCCGAGTCGCAGCGTCGTATACCCAACAGTTTATACACATATACACTCATCAAAAAAGGTTTTGCATCACATCGGTTCCCAGAACTGCTAAAGACGGACGTTTATTGTGGATACTGTATCACAGACACAATCTCTTTTACTGTCAGAGATGTCACTAAATCCTCCCAAAGATGGAAACAAACATGCATGAGCAGCGCCTATTAGCCGGAGGGGGTCCGACAGCCGATCACTTCCAGTCATTCCACCAGGGAGGAGTTACACGGCTCGTCCTGTCTGTAGTTCAACCATGCCTAGACGGTCAATACCGCGGTTCGATCGTGTCCACATTGTTACTTTGTGCCAGGAAGGGCTCTCAACAAGGGAAGTGTCCAGGCGTCTCGGAGTGAACCAAGGCGATGTTGTTCGGACATGGAGGAGATACAGAGAGATATGAACTGCCGGTAACATGCCTCGCTCAGGCCGCCCAAGGGCTACTACTGCAGTGGATGACCGCTATCTATGGGTTATGGATAGGAGGAACCGTAACAGCAACGCCACCATATTGAATAATGCTTTTCATGCAGCCACAGGTCGTCGTGTTACGACTCAAAGTGTGCGCAATAGGCTGCATGATGCTCGACTTCACTCCGGACGTCCATGGTGAGGTCCATCTTCAACCAGACAATCGTCGGAGATGTGTTTGGAGGCCACCCGGTCAGGCTAATCGCCTCAGACACACTTTCCAGAGAGTGCACCAAGGTGGAGATTCTCCGATATTTTGGGGTGGCATTATGTGAGGCCGACGTATGCCGATGGTGGTCACGGAAGGTGCCGTAATAACTGTACGATACGTGAATGCCATCCTCCGACCGATAGTTCAACCACATCGGCAGCATACTAACAACAAAGCATTCGTCTTCATGGACGACAATTCGCGCCCCCATGGTGCACATTTTGTGAATGACTTCCCTTAGGATAACGGCATCGCTCGACTAGAGTGGCCAGCATGCTCCTCATACAAGAACCCTATCGAACATGCCTGGGAAAGATTGAAAAAGTTTATGGACGACGTGACCCACCAACCACTCTGATAGATCTACGCCTGATCGTCGTTGAGGAACGGGACAATCTGGACCAACAGTGCCTTGATGAATTTGTGGATAGTATGCCACGACGAATACAGGCATGCATCAATGCAAGAGGACGTGTTACTGGGTATCAAAGGTACCGGTGTGTACAGAAATCTGGACCACCACCTCTGAAGGTCTTGCTGTATGGTGATACAACATGCAATGTGTGGTTTCCATTACCAATAAAAAGGGCGGATATGATGGTTATGTTGATGTCTATTCCAATTTTCTGTACAGGTTCCGAAACTCTCGGAACCGAAGTGATGCAAAACTTTTTTTGATGCATGTAGTTTATTAAGTGAGAATAATCAATAAGACGAAAAACAATATGTAGTGTATTAACAGACAACACATGAATAAACTTGACGGGTCAGGCAAACGAAAATCAGTGTGATTATGAACAATGTTTCAAAACTGATTTTGATGTGTGTTTGAAAGTGACCATGAGACACTTTTGCTCCCACAAAAATGTGCGAACACTTCTCGATAGTTCTGACACTCTGTTACACACGGGTGAGCCAAAACATTGCGACCACTGTTCATCGCAAGAATGAATGCTTGTGGCGGCACTGAAAGCACACGATACGGTAAGAATATTATAGACGTGGAGCAGAGACGAATGGAGAACATTCTGGCGTCAAACATGGATACAGATGGAGATATTATTAGCTACGTAAGTGACATTCCATCAGAATTTCTAAAATCATTGGGGGAAGTGGCAACAAAACGACTATTGGTGTGTAGAATATATGAGTCTGGCGATATACCATCAGACTTTCGGAATAGCCGGATCCACACAATTCCGAAGACGGCAAGAGCTGACAAGTGCGAGAATAATCGCACAATCAGCTTAACAGCTCATGCATCGGAGCTGCTTACAAGAATAATATACAGAAGAATGGAAAAGAAAATTGAGAATGTGCTAGGTGACGATCAGTTTGGCTTTAGGAAAAGTAAAGGGACGAGAGATGCAATTCTGACGTTACGGCTAATAATGGAAGCAAGGCTAAAGAAAAATCAAGACACTTTCATAGGATTTCTCGATCTGGAAAAAGCGTTCGACAATATAAAATGGTGCAAGCTGTTCGAGATTCTGAAAAAAGTAGGGGTAAGCTATAGGGAGAGACGGGTCATATACAATATTTACAACAACCAAGAGGGAATAATAAGAGTGGACGATCAAGAACGAAGTGCTCGTATTAAGAAGGGTGTAAGACAAGGCTGTAGCCTTTCGCCCCTACTCTTCACTCGGTACATCGAGGAAGCAATGATGGAAATAAAAGAAAGGTTCAGGAGTGGAATTAAAATACAAGGTGAAAGGATATCAACGATACGCTTCGCTGATGACATTGCTATCCTGAGTGAAAGTGAAGAAGAATTAAATGATCTTCTGAACGGAATGAACAGTCTAATGAGTACACAGTATGGTTGGAGAGTAAATCGGAGAAAGACGAAGGTAATGAGAAGTAGCAGAAATGAAAACAGCGAGAAACTTAACATCAGGATTGATGAAGTTAAGGAATTCTGCTACCTATGCAGTAAAATAACCAATGACGGATTGAGTGAAGGAGGGCATCAAAAGCAGACTCGCTATGGCAAAAAAGGCATTTCTGGTCAAGAGAAGTCTACTAATATTAAATACCGGCCTTAATTTGAGGAAGAAATTTCTGTGGATGTACGTCTGGAGTACAGCATTGTATGGTAGTGAAACATGGACTGTGGGAAAACCGGAACAGAAGACAATCGAAGCATTTGAGATGTGGTGCTATAGACAAATGTTGAAAATTAGGTGAACTGATAAGGTAAGGAATGAGGAGGTACTACGCAGAATTGGAGAGGAAAGGAATATGTGGAAAACACTGATAAGGAGAAGGGACAAAAAAATGGTTCAAATGGCTCTGAGCACTATGGGACTCAACTGCTGTGGTCATAAGTCCCCTAGAACTTAGAACTACTTAAACCTAACTAACCTAAGGACATCACACACATCCATGCCCGAGGCAGGATTCGAACCTGCGACCGTAGCGGTCGTGCGGTTCCAGACTGTAGCGCCTTTAACCGCTCGGCCACTCCGGCCGGCAGAGAAGGGACAGGATGATAGGACATCTGCTAAGACATGAGGGAATGACTTCCATGGTACTAGAGGGAGCTGTAGAGGGCAAAAACTGTAGAGGAAGACAGAGATTGGAATATGTCAAGCAAATAATTGAGGACGTAGGTTGCAAGTGCTACTCTGAGATGAAGAGGTTAGCAGAGGAAAGGAATTCTCGTGGCGGGCCGCATCAAACCAGTCAGTAGACTGATGACCAAAAAAAAAAAAAAAAAAATGCGACTTCTATACAGAATATAAGAGGGAGAAGCTTGACGGATTTTCAGTGTTATTGTGAGCAGTTAGCGAAAGTGCCTGTAGCACCGTAAACCACTGACCACGCTACAAGGTGTTGGATGCCCACGTCTGAACAAAGAACGTCGGGGTAGGAGGCTCTCCCACTCTGGAAGGCGAGACAGGTGGCGACATGAGTAAGACCTGACCACAGAGTACGAAGCCTGTGCGGACACAAGTGTCTGGAGCACACCGTTCCGTGCACATACTGAACATGGAACCCCACAGCAGTAGACTCCTACATGTCCCCATGCCGATTCAAGGACGTCATCAGTTATGATTGCTGTGGGCATGAGGTCCTTGTTGTTTGATTTTGGGTTAACGAGAACATATTCTGTGCTTAGTTTTAGATTTTTGAAAAATGTTGCTGAAACGTACAATGAGGAATCAATTTTACAATACACTGTTCTGAAATTGAGGTTTGTGGAAAATAATTTTTTATAATCAATACAATAAAACACAAGATTTAATGTTAGCAACAGATGGTACCTTCTGTTCCCATGGCATTGTCACTTTGCTCCGTAGTTTTGCTCGACACTTATCTGCACAAGTCGGTCTTTGTCACCATAACGTCACATTTTCAACTGCTGCCACCTGCTACGTCCAAACACTTGCATTGCAGCTGCTCGTTGCACCTGTGTCCAGTACGTAGGCATCCGCAAAGGGGGTGGGGGAAGGGGGGGGGGGGGAGACAAGACGGAGTACTTGCCCTCTCCTGGAATCTGAGAACACGCTTTTTATTTGTTACAGAATTCTCTCACATCTCAGCAATGATTACCAGCAGTATCCTTTCACTTTCTAGCAAAGGTTGCCAGAGAATATACTGAATTGCAGGTTTAGCACTTCAGAAATAAAAACAGTGTCTCCATCAGTCACTTGTTTATTTTGCCACTACGTGTTTCAATGGTTCACAGTATCATCTCCAGGTGGACAATTGTTCATTTATAGGGCTGGTGTTGGTGAAGAGCACAGAAGTCTTTTTACAGTCGCATACCAAGGCAGTGTAGGTAATTTTACGTCTTTTTCTAGCGATAAAAATTTAGTCGAATTGTACTTACAGGGACGGTAGTGTTCTGCATACTGTTGCTTGCGTGTCCCCTCCGCTGCACATTACATCTGCCATATGATCTTTGAAGTTACAATGTAAATGTAATGTGCAATGGAGGTGACACACATCAAGCAACAATACCGAATTAGAGTTAATATAAAGACTTCACTACAGTAATTATTCCTACGCGCCATTCGTGAGTGGAACACAGACAATACGGGAGGGGTGGAATCAGTTAGTGGGTCCAAAAATTCCGTCCCCCCCCCCCCCCCCCCCCCACACACACACGCCGTAGGATCACTTGCGGAGTACTGATGTACATGTAGATGTTCACTGGAAATTATGACGATTATATGTATCTGGGTACTGGGGAGTGGTGGTAGGTTGGAGGAGAGGGGGGGAGTGAATTAGGGGCGTTTGATCCCCCAGAATATGGAGTAAAAAATTTTTATTCACCAGAGAGTTCTCATGCCATTCTAGGAGTAAGGTCCGTTATTCCGAAAAACCTCTCCTTTAGCCAAGTACAGCATTATGTGGCTCATTGTGATGGGATAATTACCTTCTTCTCTAAAGGGTGATTTTTTCCACTTGTACAAACTCTAGGGATTGATCATTGAAAGAGTACTGAACATACTATGTCTAATGACCTTATGTCCGGAAATGCATAATTTCCATGCTACAGACCACTTATTCATACTTTGTTACAGAGACTGCGGTCTGATATGCGCTGTGCCATGCAGCCAGAGTTGCAGTACGTACGGTTTCCTCCCAGAGGATGATACTGTTCCCCATGTGTCATGCACTAGCGCCCTATTCTGCCATTGTAACTGGTAATGTTGTGTCTGATTCACTTCTCTTGCTGACTCACCCTGTAGTGAATGTGATACAGCGTTGTACACAGTGGTTCCGTATTCAAATCGGGTGCTTACCGACATGATGTTTACTTACGGAGTTGCCAATGGAAACGAGCGGCGGGCACCTAGGAGGCCTACCCCTGCAGACAAGAACCACAGCATTCGATGTTTGCAACTGTGTTTCACCGTTTGTCTGAGACGGGGTCGTTTCAGGAAGTCGAAAATCATGAAGGACGTACCCGAAATATTCGGACACCAGACTAGAGGAAAATGTGAATAGCAGTGTGGAAGGCAACCGCCTTGACAGTACCAGACAGTTGGCCTGCCAGTACAGGGTAAGCCAAACGATATTTTGGAACATTCTGCTTTACAATTGTTACTATCCTTATCACTTACAGCGTGTGCAGGGCTTACTAGCGACAGACTTTTCACATCAGTAGCAGTTTTGTCACTGGTTTCTTCACCAGGCAACCACGATTCCCGTTTCTGTGTCATTCATCCTCTTCACAGATGAGGCCACCTTTACACGGAGTGGTATCTTCAACTTACATAACAGTCTCTGTGGGATAGTAAGTAGAACCTCCTTAGCGTGGTGACAACGAATCATCAGAATCGGTGCAGCGGGAATGTGTGGGATGGGATAACTGGCGACCATGTTTTGGGACCGGTCTTCCTTCCACGTCGCCTAACGGACCGGAACTATTGGCGTTATTTTTGGGTCCATCTCGAAAGAATCGTGTATGAGGAGCCCGTTCCAGCTATGGAGACACTAAAGCAGCATATTCGTGCTGCCTTTGACACTGGCCGATGTGGAATATGCTACGGCGCATACACGCATGCCTTGAGGCACATAGAAACCATTTTCAACACGTACTGTAACTGTGGCTTCATGGTACAGCGCATATTAGACAGCAGTTCTGTAACAATGTACCACGCGGGATTAGCCGAGTGGTCTCTGGCGCTGCAGTCATGGACTGTGCGGCTAGTCCGGGCGGTGGTTCGAGTCCTCCCTCGGACATGGGTGTGTGTGTTTGTCCTTAGGATAATTTAGGTTAACTAGTGTGTAAGCTTAGGGACTGATGACCTTAGCAGTTAAGACCCATAAGATTTCACACACATTTGAACATTCTTTTTGTAACAATGTAAGACTGATTAAATGGTCCTTAGCTTGGAAACCATGCATTTCCTGACATAAGTTCAACACACGTTTCTTGTTCAGTATCTCCTCATTGGTCAGCCCTTAGAGTTGGTACATGGTGCAAAAAATCACACTGTATAGAAAATCTAACACCGGACGGACTTTCGATTACAACGCACTGGCTCCGTTTGTACGTCGCTCTGATTTTCATTAACAGCAAGCAAGCTGCACTTACTGGGATCAAAAGAAGACGGAAAAAACCGCTCTTCTGTGTCGTGCCGACTTCCTTTGTTGCCTTCTTCAAAGTATTGTTGTCAGGTTGGCTACAATGGGTTTCCCTGTTGTTGTATAATCAAGCCCCCCCGTCGCAATATTCTCAAGGGCCGCCTCACATGAGCCTCCGCATCACAGCAGTGCAGCGAGCCTTCACACGGAGCTGGCGGCGTGGTGCTACTGGAAAGAGAAGCGCTTCCTTTGTAGTCGCGCTGCTACGTTTCAGTCTCCGCTGCTGCCTCGCCGCACTGTTTACCATTTCTAGAAGCAGGAGTAGTTAAGTCTGACTAAGAGGGCAACAAATTTATCCAAATGTGTGGAGGCTACAAATCTTAAACACATACGTGTCATGGCAAACAGATAACTGCAGCATTAAAGAAGAAATCCTGGGAAGACTCTGGAAACAGGTTGGAGACTTTGGGTCAAGCTGCTGGAAAACCATTCTGGAGTGTAATTAGCAGTCTTCGAAAGGGAGGTAAGAAGGAAATGACAAGTATTTTGGACAGGTCAGGAAAACTGCTCGTGAATCCTGTTTATGCCTTGAGCAGATGGAGGGAATACACTCCTGGAAATTGAAATAAGAACACCGTGAATTCATTGTCCCAGGAAGGGGAAACTTTATTGACACATTCCTGGGGTCAGATACATCACATGATCACACTGACAGAACCACAGGCACATAGACACAGGCAACAGAGCATGCACAATGTCGGCACTAGTACAGTGTATATCCACCTTTCGCAGCAATGCAGGCTGCTATTCTCCCATCGAGACGATCGTAGAGATGCTGGATGTAGTCCTGTCGAACGGCTTGCCATGCCATTTCCACCTGGCGCCTCAGTTGGACCAGCGTTCGTGCTGGACGTGCAGACCGCGTGAGATGACGCTTCATCCAGTCCCAAACATGCTCAATGGGGGACAGATCCGGAGATCTTGCTGGCCAGGGTAGTTGACTTACACCTTCTAGAGCACGTTGGGTGGCACGGGATACATGCGGACGTGCATTGTCCTGTTCGAACAGCAAGTTCCCTTGCCGGTCTAGGAATGGTAGAACGATGGGTTCGATGACGGTTTGGATGTACCGTGCACTATTCAGTGTCCCCTCGACGATCACCAGTGGTGTACGGCCAGTGTAGGAGATCGCTCCCCACACCATGATGCCGGGTGTTGGCCCTGTGTGCCTCGGTCGTATGCAGTCCTGATTGTGGCGCTCACCTGCACGGCGCCAAACACGCATACGACCATCATTGGCACCAAGACAGAAGCGACTCTCATCGCTGAAGACGACACGTCTCCATTCGTCCCTCCATTCACGCCTGTCGCGACACCACTGGAGGCGGGCTGCACGATGTTGGGGCTTGAGCGGAAGACGGCCTAACGGTGTGCGGGACCGTAGCCCAGCTTCATGGAGACGGTTGCGAATGGTCCTCGCCGATACCCCAGGAGCAACTATGTCCCTAATTTGCTAAGAAGTGGCGGTGCGGTCCCCTATGGCACTGCGTAGGATCCTACGGTCTTGGCGTGCATCCGTGCGTCGCTGCGGTCCGGTCCCAGGTCGACGGGCACGTGCACCTTCCGCCGACTACTGGCGACAACATCGATGTACTGTGGAGACCTCACGCCCCACGTGTTGAGCAACTCGGCGGTACGTCCACCCGGCCTCCCGCATGCCCACTATACGCCCTCGCTCAAAGTCCGTCAACTGCACATACGGTTCACGTCCACGCTGTCGCGGCATGCTACCAGTGTTAAAGACTGCGATGGAGCTCCGTATGCCACGGCAAACTGGCTGACACTGACGGCGGCGGTGCACAAATGCTGCGCAGCTAGCGCCATTCGACGGCCAACACCGCGGTTCCTGGTGTGTCCGCTGTGCCGTGCGTGTGATCATTGCTTGTACAGCCCTCTCGCAGTGTCCGGAGCAAGTATGGTGGGTCTGACACACCGGTGTCAATGTGTTCTTTTTTCCATTTCCAGGAGTGTATTTTGAAGAGTTGCTCAATGTAGGTGAAAATGCGATCAGTAATGTTTCAGATTTCGATGTACAATGGGATAGGAATGATGATGGAATTACGAGCACATTTGAAGAAGTGGAGAAAATGTACAATAGATTGCAGTGCAATATAGCGGCTGGGGTGGATGAAATTAAGTCGGAACTCATCAAATACAGTGGAATGCCAGGTCTTACATGGCTACACAGGATAATTGAAATGTCGTGGGAGTCGTGAGAGGTTCCATCAAACTGGACGAAAGCAGTAATCACACCAATCTTTAAACATGGAAACAGAAAAGATTGCAACAACTACAGAGGTATCTCTTTAATCAGCGTTGTGGGTAAAATCTTCTCAGGTATTGTTGAAAGGAAAGTGCAAGTGTTAGTTGAGGACAAATTGGATGAAAACCTCTTAGAGGTTGTCAGGACCAGATCTTTAGCTTACGGCAAATAATGGAGAAGTGTTACGAGTGGAACAGGGCATTGTATCTATACTTTATAGATGTAGAAAAGACATATGACCGGGTTACTAGGGGGAGGTTATTGTCTGTTCTATGAGATTGTGGAATAGGAGGCAAACTTTTGCAAGCAATTAAAGGTCTCTACATAGATAGTCAGACAGCAGTTAGAGTTGACGGTAAATTGAGTTCATGGTTCAGAGTAGTTTCAGGGGTAAGACAAGGCTGCAACCTGCCTCCACTGTTGTCCATATTATTTATGGATCATATGTTGAAAACAATAGACTGGCTGGGTGAGATTAAGATATGTGAACACAAAATAAGCAGTCTCGGATATGCGGATGACTTAGTTGTGATGGCAGATTGGATTGAAAGTTTGCAAAGTAATATTTCAGAGCTAGATCAGGAATGTGAGGACTATGGTATGAAGATTTGCATCTCCAAAACGAAAGTAATGTCAGTGGGAAAGAGATATAAACGGATTGAGTGCCAAATAGGAGGAACAAAGTTAGAACAGGTTGACGGTTTCAAGTACTTACGATGCATATTCTCACAGGATGGCAACATGGTGAAAGAACTGGAAGCGAGGTGTAGCAAAGCTAATGCAGTGAACGCTCAGCTACGATCTACTCTCTTCTGCAAGAAGGAAGTCAGTACCAAGACTGAGTTATCTGTGCACCGTTCAATTTTTCGACCAACTTTGTTATATGGGAGCGAAACCTGGGTTGGTTCAGGTCACCTTTTCAATAAGGTTGAGGTTACAGATATGAAAGTAGCTAGGATGATTGCAGGTACTAGTAGATGGGAACAATGCCAGGAGGGTGTCCATAATGAGGAAATCAAAGAAAAACTGGAAATGAACTCTATAGATGTAGCAGTCAGGGCGAATAGGCTTAGATGGTGGGGTCATGTTAATGCATGGGAGAAGCAAGGTTACCCAAGAGATTTATGGGTTCAGCAGTAGAGGGTAGGAGGAGTCGGGGGTAGACCAAGGAGAAGGTACCTGGATTCGGTTAAGAATAATTTTTAAGTAATAGGCTTAACATCAGAAGAGGCACCAATGCTAGCACTAAATAGGGGATCATGGACGAATTTTATAAGGGGGACTATGATCCAGACTGAACGCTGAAAGGCATAATCAGTCTTAAATGATGATGATGATACGAGTCATCAAGGCAGCTGACTGTGGATCGTTTAATAGAACAAAAATGTTTTCTCGACATTGTTGAAGGCCATTTGTGATTCCTAACACAGACTCATGAGCAGTGACGTTGCAGCGAACATCACGACACTGATGTGTGTTCAAGAAACGATTCCTTCCTAAGAAGTCAACTGACAGTGAAACTAAATTTCCACAAAGCAGGCAATTGTATGAAGGCTGCGATTACTTTCCTCTTGCAGTTGTTGGTGCTAAAGGTTACTTTGTTAATACGGAGACAATTTGTTTTCGAAGAGTTTACAGTCACTGTCTATGTTGGGATAGAATATATGTTGAATGTACCTTTGTAACTGATTGCTAAAGAGATCAGAATTTCCGATCGTTCTTCGAATGTATCTGCAGAATTTCATGAAGATATTATAAATGTTAGCTGTGTGTTGCACAGTTTTTGTCGTAAAAGAGACAGATACAGATCTAGAGACATTCTGAGTACTATGGTTTACATGACATGTCAGCAGATGCAACACAAGGGAGAAAAAATTTGAATGACGCTACCCATGAGCTCCAATGTCTGGTGAAACTTTTAATTTTCTGTATTTCATCTAAGTATTCCCGACATTCCATGTTGCATGTCGATGGATGTTTTTTAGCTTTACGGATAGATCTCCTGTATTGACTTTCATCTCTAGCCAACAGCATGACCTACACCAGCTATCCTGAAAGTGGGGGCGGGGGGGGGGGGGCACATAGAGTAATAGAGGGGGAATGCTGCTGACTTTTAGTGAAATATTTATATTTCATATTATGTAGGAAAAAGGGTTCCAATGAAGAAATATTGCTAGCGTCAGATTCTCATTTTCATGAACCAAGTCAGCAAGCCGGTCCATCACTGATTTCCTGAAATACCACAATACATGATCAGTAGCACCTGTCAGTAGGAGTGATGGAAAGAGTCATATTTCACCAGATAGCCCCTGTTACCGATCACCCACTGGGTTACCTATTTACCAATCATTTAACAGCCACTTACGATAATAAGCCGCTAGGCAATGCGACCGCCGATTCCTTGCAACTGAATACAAGAAGAAATCATTATTCACAGCCATTTTGACTGTGCACCCAATTTCTGCTAGGCTTCCGGAGTCAGCTCAAAGATAGTGAGTCAGCTGGAAGTCGAATGATAGTGCGTTTTCGGTGCAGGCAGTTAACCGGATTTAAAATAAATTGATCCGAGTTCTGCCCTTCCCGTAGGTAAGTGCCTCATTAACAGGTGGTAACAAGACATCCCATGGAAGTGATTTTCCGAGTGTCTCTCCCCTTCGAAAGTACGTGACACTAATATAGGGTGACCAAATTATTTTCGGTGAAAACCGGGACACATTCACCCGGGTGCCAATGGACACCTCATTCCACATGTACCCAGGTTTCTTAATTTTAAATAGTAATGTTTTGTTGGTACATTTTGTTAGCTCGAATACTATAACTAATAAGAGGATACAAAAGATTGATATAATCTAGATTATCTGTATAATTAATGAAATTTAATAAACGTATACAGTAATAAATAAATGTATTACGATTTTACAAAATTTTACAGCCATTCAACTTTTAATCAATTAATATTAACATGAGCTTTAATATTACTGATCACTTATAGATGGAATTGATTATCCTTGGAGAAAAGGGCATTTTTCACTGCCTCCAGCCTTCTTGATCATGTCTTTGTTCTTTGAGACACAGTGATAGAACTCAGCACAAGCCATTTTGTAGTTGTACAGGATCTGCAGGATTGCTTCAAGAGAGTCCACCTCCATTCTGCTTCTTTCATCAGTCCACCGGATATTCATGAACGAAAATATCCTTTCCACATTGGCATTATGGGCTGGGATTTCAAATAAATACCTTGCAATTATTACCAACTCAGAGTAATGCTGAAGACAGTCACAGATGTTTAAAAAATTCACCCACTTCTCAAGACATTCCAATGGTGTTCTCTTTTCATCATTTCACTTGTGAAGACTTTCTTCAAAAAAATTTGTGAGTGTGCCGAACTGATCAAAGAGAATGGAATCATCGATTTCAATCTCTTTACTCTTCAAATAAGAAACTGTCTCTTCAACACTTTCCCATTTTGGGACTCTCTCCAGTAACATCCAATCAAACACCGGCGATGAGGGTAAATATGAGGCGCTCCAATTGTTGAGATATTCTACACAAGTGTCATAAAACTTCTTCTCTAAAACTCCTTTCCGCTGCTTCTGATACTTCTGCTCTTGTAAGGACAGATTTAATATTAAAAGAAATGAACTGCTATTCTCACCTCTTAGTAACAGTTTCCAGAGCATTTTTCGATACATCATTTACCTCTATTACACTTTTCGTGCTCCCCTCAATATCCTTTATCCCACGCTGCAAAGTGCTAAGCTGACTGTGAATGAAGCATAAGTAGGCTTCACTTAAAGGGTTACTGAAAAACTGAACCAATACTTTCGGGGCTTTGTCTTCATTTAGGAAAAAATATTTTAACGGTTCAAACAGGCGGATTACTCTTTGAACTGCTGGAAACAGTGATAACCAGCGAGTTTTCGAGTGACATATTACATTCATATATTCGGTTCCCACATAATCACAGAACTGCTCAAGCCTCTCTGTTCTAACAGTATATATGTAAAAGTGCGAGTATACCTTCATGACGATAGTTTCAACATCACAGCTTAAACTGTCAGCAGATGTCGCACGCTATTGTGTAAAACATGTGCAGGGCACCCTATGCCTCCAATGTTTTCATGCAATGTTGCCTTTAATGTGGTAAATACGTTGCCTTTGCCTTGTCTTTTTAAACCACCAAAGTTTGTGTTGGTGTTGTCTCCACAAAATGCCACACATTTATTTTTCTCAAGATGAAACATTTCGATAGTATTCATATAAAATCTTGAAATTTCGTCAGATGTTTCATTAGGTAGGGAACTCACCTTCAAAAGTTTGGTCTGAATTCCCTGATTAATATCGAAAAACTGAACAACAAACGGAAATATTTTAGTGGCCTTATGATTGCTGGCATCAGTGGGTATCCCGTAGAAAGAAGACTTTTTGATGTATTCAAGGCTTTCCTTTACACTCTGGGGAGCAATAACTCCTTTCACTAAGGCTGACACTTTAGTTCTTGCTGAACTAAACTTTTTTGCAATGGAAGAATCATCAAACATAATGCTCTTAAGCTTATTAGTACAATCACTAGATCAATAAGTTTGGTGATATTTTACCGTGTGGTAGGCTCGTGTAAGCTCGGCTGCTGGAACTTTCGTCTCTTCACTTGACTGATGTTTCACAAAATAATTTTGTAGAGTTTTACTGCAGCTCGGTGCACTGTATCTGTTAATGTGTTTCTTTGACCTGATGTGATCAACTATGTCGGAATGTCCACCATGACTTATACTAATAAAACAGTTACATGCGGAACGCTCTGCTTCGTAATCAAAACGACCTTTCTTAATGAAATTCCATTCCTTGGAATAACAGTCACTGAACTTGTAGGCACGTTTCGGCATTGAGTTTCACAGTACTGCAGCAATAATACCACTAATATGAGAAAAAACTATTGCAGTTTGTCTGACAAAACATCAACTACTACACTGTTCTGACAATGAGTGTGTGAGTAAGTGGCGCAACAATCGGACGGTTTCATAGCTCTGTTACAATAATACAACTTACTACTTGTTGGCCAAAGTACCGCTCAAAGTAAATTATTGCCTGAGTGTATCAATACTGATACTGTCATTACTAGTATGGGACAATGGAGGTATTAGACAAGTAAGCTAAAATATATTAATTTCTTGTGTTTTATTTCCTTTAATAGAATGAAATCCCAAAAATTTGAGAAAGTTTCACGAAATGTATTTAAAAACTGAATTCCGGGAATTTTGAGCGTCGCGAAACAAATTTTTGGGACACCGGAACACAGGGATGAAAACCGGGACAATCCCGGTTTTCCGGGACGTTTGGTCACCCTACACTAATAAGGAAAAAATTGGAATTTCATCAAATTCCATTCTTCTTTCTAGGCGCGCAGTCCGAAACCGCGCGACAGCTACGGTCGCAGGTTCGAATCCTGCCTCGGGCATGGATGTGTGTGATGTCCTTAGGTTAGTTAGGTTTAAGTAGTTGTAAGTTCTAGGGGACTGATGACCACGGATGTTAAGTCCCATAGTGCTCAGAGCCATTTGAACCATTTGACCCATTCTTCTTTCACTTGTTCCGATTTTCTATCAGCAACGATAGCTCTAAACGCAAAACCAAAGTGCGTACATCTCAAGCTGATTATCTGAAATTAGGCTTTAACAGCGTTCTTTTGAATAACGTCTTTTTTGCTCGTAGATTGTAGCTAACGATAGCTCGAAGCCCATAAACCTAAAGCGACACCTGCAGACAGTACTTCCATACTACGTAGGTAAATCCACCTAATTTCTTAAGCATCATGAGCACCAGCTACAAGTAGATTTCAGATTCCTCAAACAACATGTATGGGCTCCTAAGAAAGTTCTAACAGCACTCCTAGAGGCGCCTTACCTAATTGTAACATTTAAATCGCCACACATTATTGATGAGAAATTAGGACCTCCTGCAGCAAAATCATGCAAGGTGAAAGTTGGGCAAGAGTCTGAAGCCGATATCACTCTCACATGGTATTGTGGCTCGTATTGATGCAATAGTCTCTGACATAAAAACTAAATTGCTACCACGTCTTCATGAGCCAAAATTCGAGCAGTAATTTGATGACAATGCTGATATCGGAAATCTTCCCGGCTTCTTATTTTTGTACGCTACTATTACGAGAATGAAATGCAGAGGACTTTCTATTTCTCTGGGAAGACTACAGGCGAAGACGTTTTCTTTCTTGTGTATTCATTTTCTGATATTGCTCAAGAATCAAGTTATCCAAGATCGTTAGCAGTTCTTTTTGTTGCTATGACCGGTTCCGACAGATATATGCTGTCAACGTAGCATCTTGTAACATTATTAATTGTCCATGATTGTTACAATACTTAAAATCACGTAGTGATGTTACATCAAATACAATGTTTAATGGAACATGAGCACGTCACACTTGAAATAACACACAATTAAAGCATACATATTGTGCTAACATCCGAGCGTAGTCTAATAGCTTGACATCACAGTAACTTTCAGATCGTCCGCAAACTAACGCAGTGTCAAACATATACAACTCCTTTTCTGTTGACACCAGTCTGTCATGGACTCGCTGCTTTGGTGTATGTACGGATGGGGTGGCAGCATTTACTGGAAATAAAAATAGGTTCATGACAAGAGTGTGTACTTTTTCTCCTTCTGTAAATTTCACACACTGCGTGATCCACAGGGAGGCATTGACTCCTAAAGTAGTACAACAGAAAGCAATAAATTGCTAAACGATGCAATAGTGTTGTAAAAAAATGTAAAACCACGAGCTTTAAACAGTAGACTATTTTCCATTCTTTGCGAGGAGATGGATTCCACGCAAGGTTCGCTTCTACTGCTCTTGGAGGTACATTGGTTGTCTCACGTAGAACTCTTCGTCGCATTGTGGAGCTAAAGGATGAAGTTCGTCTTTTACAACTGAACAGTAGTTCCACACGTGTGGCTCAGTCTCTGGATGAAAAATGGCATCTAATATTGTGCTATTTGGCCTGTGTTCTTCAGAAACTAAAGGATCTTAACGTATCACTTCAGGGCCAAAATAGTAATATCATTTTTTTAACGAAGAATGTGCTTGCATTTAAGAGAAAACTTGTACGGATGGAGAACGATAACTGAATGATTCAGTGGAGGAAAATGAGTTGGGAGTAGCTAAAAGTAATGCAATTCGCATAGTGCAGTTCGAAAATCTTCGTCAGCAGTTCGAGAATAAATTTCCAGAGCCTTGATCTGAGTATGACTAGATCCACAATCCATTCGATACGATCATATCGTACCACTTGTCAACGGTGGACCAAGAAGAACCAACAGAACTTTAAAGTGATAGAACACTTCGAAAAGAATTTAAATCAATGTCTTTTGAAAATTTTTTGTTGCCGACTCGGAATGAATGTCCCAATACGGCAAGACCGGCAGCGGACGTGTTACTACCCTTCGCGTCTGTTTACTGTCATTAGTTCAAGATGAAACATTGGTTTCGAACTCAGCTGGAATGGAATCTTCGAATTGCTGTTTCAAAGGTCGAAGCAAGACTGGATCTGCTTTCTTCTTGTGAATTAGCATACATAGCAGTCTAAATGTGCAACTTTAACAAAAATTCCGAATTTTGAGCCGTGTGCATTTTTACTCTTGTTTATTTCCATTTGTGGACAATCAGTTTAGATATAACAGCTACTTAATTGGTATTTAAATGTTGGATATTGTTGTGTTTTTATCTGTACGTTGTAATTTTCCAAATATTAACTTTTTCAATGAATTAAAAGCATTTCCGACGGAAAAAGTTAAATTTTAATTGATTCACGAATATGTGAAGTAGTTGTAAAAAATGTAGTAATGTACACATATTTGCTCAATTCCAGTAACTGCCCTCACACCTGTGTCTACTTATAAACTGGTAGTTTTTATCATTTTCCACCACCTCTGAATAATACACTTGTGCTCGAATGCAACTCCCTAATTACTATTATCATTATTATTGTTGTGACTAATAGTTGCAGTAATTAGAAGTAAATGAATATCGTGGGCAGTTTTTGTGCCAAGTATGAAAAGTGTTGAGGAAAGAAAGCAAAATAGGAATGGGGGCGTGGGATTGAAATAATTTATGTTTCAGAAGGCGGTGAGAGGGCAAAAATTTGAGGATCCCTCACCTACACGACCTGTACTACAAAATAACAGTGAGCAGTACTCCCAGTACGCCATGCCACTAGCCGACTGTTAACGTACAGCATTACCCGCTGTTTGGCTGATCAGCAACGACATCGACTGACGTCGTGTGAAGGCCGCTATTGGAGACAATGTTCCGCTAGCGGTGACCCAGTGTCGCTTTTGCTCCACCCGTGGTGGTAGTCAGCAGCAACAATTGTGGTAGCGCCACACGTCTTACGGTGCCCATTTATACTAATACTTCTGCAGCGGAAGCACCACTAGAAAGAGTATCTCAGTGGCTCCGTATGAAGGTAGCCTGGCGTATAATCAACAGTAATGAAATGCAGCGTTTCCCGGAGTATTGTTTTTGATTCACAGAATGCCATGTGCAGTATCGTGTGGCTTCACAGAATGCCATGTGCGGTATCGTATGTGTTAAAACTTTTTCTCGGCATTATCATTTTCCATAAAGTTTCGTCAAAGTTTTTTTTTCCTGACTGCTCATTTTCGTCTGTAACCAACAGTATTCTCACTTCTGATTATTTCCTACTTCAAACTTTTCACATTCGGTATTAATAAACATTACTGCTATACTAATTAAAATACGTTTTCTGAATATTTTTGCTGCTTTATTTCCTAGCTTATTGACCATTTTGTTAGATACAGGTCAAACATAATCCTAAAAGAACATAATTTTAAATCACCAACTTCAAAAATGCGTCACATCCATAATCATTTTAACAGTCCAAAGAGGTGCACTTTGAAGATAACCATGAGCCACGTATAGCCCTATAAGGATCAAAGTAATCTACATATAACAAATATAATTATTGAGTCGATGACCATCAGTTCACTGGAATATCGTAAGTCTTTTGCGTTATTATGGCATGATATATCAGAAAACTGATCAACTAATTTATATAAAAAATGACAATGTTAGAGTGAAATTTCTTATACTGCATTAGGCGGTCCAGTACAGCAGCCGTATGTGGAAAATTTGAATTAAAAAAAGTTTTGTTTGTAAATTTTTCTTTAATCAAAATTGCGTTTCGCCTTCGTAGGGCATCTTCAGATTCTCTTAAAATATTCCTTTTACAACATATTAAAAATAATAACCTGCGCTATGTTACACTGAAGCACGTGTCGACCAGATGCACCGGCCGCGACCATTTTCTTTCCCTACATTATAAAAACCGTGAAACCACTCTGTGCTAGTTTGAAGCACGCATCGAGTCAGATGAACCCATATGAATATGGGTAGATGATTTTTGCGTGTGTGTGTGTGTGTGTGTGTGTGTATTTGTGTGTGTGCGTGTGTGTGTGTGTGTGTGTGTTCCGCAGAACACAATAAGTTAACAGTACTATATGGAGCATGGACTTGATTTTGGTTACGAATGTTATGTGTAACGTCATTTCCATGAGAACGTTTTTAAGTATTACGTCAAGTATACGGATATTGGTAAGCAGGAATAGTTTTGGCTCTCAGTAGGAAGTATCAGTTAAACAAGTGCTCAAGGAACAGTTTCCTCAAGAAATGATTTAGTTCACAAACATAAAAAATTCTAAACTGGAAAAGATAATTAGTACATTCTGTGTTTACTGAAAGTGAATGAAATATTTCAGTGGCCTGTTACTTCTGGACTGAATGGAAATGGAAATGAGCGTTTGGCGTCATTGGCCGGGAGGCCCCTCGCGGGGCAGGTCCGGCCGCCATATCGCAGGTCTTATTACATTCGGCGCCACATTGGGCGACCTGCACGCCGGATGGGGATGAAATGATGATGAACACAACACAACACCCAGTCCCTGAGCGGAGAAAATCTCCGACCCAGCCGGGAATCGAACCCGGGCCCAGAGGACGGCAATCCGTCACGCTGACCACTCAGCTACTGGGGCGGACGCTTCTGGACTTATAGTATAATACGTTAACAGGTGTAGTTGACAGAGCATGATCTCCATCCAGGCTGCATTTAAGTATGGAAGTACCAAACGTGTCACAAGAGTTGTGCCAAGATTTTGAAATTATTTCGGTAATAAAGACAGTCCATACGGCCTTAAAGTGTTGCCCTAATTATAAATTATCAGTTGCCAATGCTTAGACGATTAATCTGATATTTTAGAGAATAGGAATAGAAAGTGTTTCCATATAATGGCTGTTTTCAGAAATGAATAATTTCTAGTTAATGTTCAAAAATACCTCGAAATGACTTCAATAATATCTGATTACTAGATTACAGATAATCCTGTGGAACCTGTCAGAGAATGTGTATTTAAGTATCTCTAGGTTCTACTCACTTCACCACATATCTGGTGAAGGGGTATTAAGAACGATATAAGAAAGACTACATGACACTAAGACGGACTACGTATGGTAATTTCTCCCTTCTGCCCAGAAGAAAAAGAAAAAAGGCTGTTATTAAACACGATCTATATATGTAGGTCTGTATATATAGGTGTAAGTGATCCGTGGTATAAGCGTTACGTCTATACTCTGTCATGGGTCATTGATCATATGCCCTCCTTTAGTGGGTTTGTGGCTGCACAGTGCTATTTTCCTTTTCCTCCTACGGACTATCCAAGCCCGATGCAAGGCCATCCATTTCACTTACATTTATCCTTTCTGAGATTTAATCTGCCAGCGCTGCTGAGGCTCTTACACTGGTATTTACATACAAAGCTTGCATTATCATCTGTTTTACATGACATCTCCGCTTCTAGAGATATAACATTTCATCATGTCGGCTGCAGACGTAAAGCGTCTAAGATTAGATTAATATATCGATACAAAAAGCCGAAAATCGGAGGCCCTCAATTACGTTTTCCCCTCTTTGGCAACAACCGCTAAACGAGCACTTTCCACAGAAGACACAAACGTAGTGTTATCAAATTGCAGCATCTGTTACTTGAGTGGTTTTAGATTGTTAGTGAATGACACCTATAAAACGTTGTCTTCAGAGTGTCATTACAGAAGACAGAATGTACGTGACCTTGTGGCACAAGAAATCGTTCAAAACATTTTTCCCCGTGTTTCCTCACTACTAGCACAGCAACTTACAAATCTAGTCACTTGTTAATATTAAATAAGCAAATGGCTGTTGTACCATAAATGTAAAAGACATTTTAGCAAGTCACTACTTTCTTCTTGTGTACATACCAGATTTATTTTCATGATTATTTCATATCCACTTTTTTACTGAATTTGCAATCTCCGCGCAGCTAGTCCTCAGTAATGTATATAACAGCTTTAATATTCGTTTGCTTTTACATGTTTCCTGGTGCTATTCGACCGCTCCTGAAAGACGCAAATGACGTCACACAGTCTAGCCCATTCTTGTAGTGTTGGAGTAAGGCACTCCTTTTTTTCTCTCATGTTCTTTCTGACCACTCAGTTTGTAATACATTTCCATTCATCAGAATTCTTAATACTTCCTATTTCTGCTCTGGTTTTATACATCTGTGTGTCACTTCCATAGAAACCTGCATACTAGGAACATTTTTTCTCAGTCCCGTATAATTATATCATTCCTGTCAATTTCTTTTTTGAGCTGAGTTATGTGAGTCACTCCACCTCGGATTACCTACTTAACTTGCTCATACTGAGTAATGTTTCCTCTGTGAACAATCGTTAAAATTTTAATTCCCTGTGATATCCGGTTTCGTTGCTTTCGACCACAGGTTACTGCAGGCATCTGAACATTGGTTCTGTTCTGTCAACGTTCCAGCAGAATTTAAGGTCCACTACTGTCTTATTTCGTCTATCTTATTATCGTGGCTGTCTTTGTGTAGTGTATAGTGATTAATACATTTCCGGAGAGTTTACGTGTTCTTTGACAATTCCTTCGTTAAATGGGGAAATATATACTATTTTTTTGCAACCATTTCAACTAATAGAATTGTTGGAAAATTAGCATTGTAGTTACTCGTGTATGAATAAATCTGAAATAAAATCGAAGGGAAGTTCAAGTTCCCTTTTCCACATCGAAATGACCTCCATCTGCCCAAATCATACCCGCGAAGCTGCAGCAATACTCTTCGCCAAATGAGGACAGCGCGATTTTAGGCGCCTTGTCACGGTCCGCACGGCTCGGAGGTTCGAGTCCTCCATCGGGCATGGATGTGGGTGTTGTCCTTAGCGTAAGTTAGTTTAAGTTGGTTTAAGTAGTGCGTACGTTTATGGACAGATAACCTCAGCAGATTCGTCCAATAAGACCTTACAAATCCGGACCACTTAATCAACGAAACATGCCACCAGAAGCGAGAGCGACAGTTATTCGTCTTTACCTGAATGAAAAAATACGCCTCATGTGTAGCTCTCGGTACTTCAGTGAAGGACTTAGATTTATTTATTTCTGACATTTGTAACTGTTTAAGATGTAAAATTAAATTTCTATCCAGATATTCATTGAACTAGGACGGAACAATCGTTCATACATTGTTCACCAATGATGTGAACACAGAGATATCTAGACACGTTGGCTTCCTGTCACAGTAATTAGACTGGGAAGTGCACTTAAAGCTACAGAAGGGCAGCACCTAAGTCGCCACGCTTTTTCAGTTTTCTGTGGAATACAACTGTTTGAGAATATAGGAAGCTGAGCCATAGAAATGTCTCATTCCGCGTACAGGATGAGACACAGACAAATGACTAGCACTCCGTTACAGCTACGTCTAGGATATTTACAAGTAAAGTATTTTTACACTAAGACAGAAATCCATTCACTGTAAAATTACTCATTTCGTTCCCCATAGCAACAACTTCTGCTTGCTTGTCTCATATGTTTTTCAGTAATGTTTTCATTTGCTTTCTTAACACGATTATGTTTACTTTATACTGTTTTTGATATTACGCACTGCGATACTTCATAGGAACTAGAAGTCTTCAATCCCGTTTTACATTTTTTAAAGAATATGCATTTCAGACCTCGATTGTAATGCATGTAATGACTTCCGAAGTTGTTTCTTGGCGGAAGATCGTAACACTGTCCCTCCTTTCAATCTTTGTGCGAACGTCGAAATGGCAGATATTGAGATAACCGATCTTGGAACTGAAAAGCAGTTACAGTCTCTTAGTAGTGGAAAGGCGTCAGGACCGGATGAGATACCTATAAAATTCTATAAAGATTACGTGAAGGAGCTTGCTCTCCGTCTAGTAAAAATTTATAGTAGATCGCTTGAGCAACAAAAAGTACCTAACGACAGGGAAAAAGTGCAGGTCATCCCCGTTTTTAAGAAAGGCCGTAAGACAGATCTACACAATTATAGCGCTATATCGGTGACGTCAATCTTTTGCAGAATTATGGAACATGATTTACACTCAAGAATTATGACGGTGTTAGGAAAACGAACGTCTCCTCTATAAAAATCAACATGGGTTTCGCAAACAGAGATCCTGTGAAACTCAGCTCTCCCTCTTCCTCTGTTAGACCCACAGCGCAGTGGACAACGGCGCTCAGGTTGATGCCATGTTACTTGATTTCAGTAAGACATCTGACACTGTGTCGCATTCCCGTTCAGTGAAAATAAATACGAGCTTACGGAGTATCGGAGCAGAGTTGCGATTGGATTCAAGACTTTCTTGTAGATGGAACTCAACCCGTCGCTCTTAACAGAAAAAATTCGATGATTGTAAAGGTAAAATCTTATGCACCACAGGGAAGTGTGATAGGAACTTTGTTGTTTACAATATATACAGGGTGGTCCATTGATAGTGACCGGGCCAAATATATCACGAAATAAGTGTCAAACGAAAGAACTACAAAGAACGAACCTTGTCTAGCTTGAAGGGGAAAACCAGATGGCGCTATGGATGGAACGCTAGATGGAGCTCCCATAGGTCAAACGGATATCAAATGGGTTTTTTTAAATTAGGAACCCTAATTTTTTATTATATTCGTGTAGTACGTAAAGAAATTTGAATGTTTTAGTTGGACCACTTTTTTCGCTTTGTGATAGATGGCGCTGTAATAGTCACAAACATATGGCTCACAATTTTAGACGAACAGTTGGTAACACGTAGGTTTTTTAAATTAAAATACAGAACGTAGGTACATTTGAACATTGTATTTCGATTGTTCTAATGTGATACATGTACTGTCATGCTCAAACGCATCCGAACGACCTGAATTGCATTTCGCCTGATTCGCATGCAACCCACATAACGCAGCTGTGTAGCAGGTCCTCTAATCGCCTCTTGGTACAGTCGTTTGACTATTGAAAATGGTTCCAACAAGTCACCACTAGAAAACACTGCTCGATATCGCAATAACTCTAGATATAAAGTAATAAACCGATACTACAAATAACAGGCAACACCTTATCACAGATAAGATTGTCCTTAAGTATTGTAAGCTTATATTTATTACAATATATGACATAACTGAAATGTCACCACTCTCATTATTACGTCAGATAGGTAATGCACGTTGTAAGTTCGTCGTAATCATGATTTCTTCTTCAAAGTAACATAACGTACTTATTATTTAACACAAAATGACATTAAAAATTTAAGTTATTCACGAGCAGCTAGTTGAGAATATATATGATCTTCAAATGACACGACGAACCGTCTCTTCTGCATATGGATTCAAACCCAGGTCATCCAGACTAAGCAAAAATTTCGTGATCGACGGAAACTAACAGGCATTCCTGATTCGGTATACAGAGAGTGATATACCTCGATTTTAGACAGTATCAGTTAGTAAATACCAACTTTAAATTACATAACGCAAACATTTTTAACGGTCACGAATTCTTACCCAGCACCTATTGTCCCTCTTAACGAACTGCGAGCGATGTTAAATATTGCTTCTTAACAAGTAACTTACTTGAAATGCCATGAGGTAAAGCCTTGTGTTGGACAGGGATTCGAACCCAGAAACTAATTTGATAGATATCGAAGCACAATCAACTGTGACATATCGCATTTTCTCGGCCGGAGCCAGATGTTTTTACTGAAATGACGAGACGAAACATTAATTTTTCCTTCCCAGGACTCCAACCCTGCACCTTCTAGAGAAAACGAACGTTAAATATGGGTTTGTTGCACCAGCGACATGTGAGCATGTTTGAACTAGAAATAATATGACGAAGAGTTCAGTGCTGACTGGGAATATAGCAGCACACATATCGTTGTTGACTACATGCAAAGAGACGTCAGCTACCGAATTTTTCTCCACCAGCACCTGGGAATAACATCTTAAACTTACAGTGATCTCGCAAATAGTTCTGTGTCTCACTGGGAGTCAAAAACGTCAAATATCGTTAGTGTTGACAACGAATGAAAATACATTAAAATTGAAATTATTATCCACCATCAGATAGGTGTTCTCATGCTAGATCTTGATAATACATAATGAGATCTTTAGTGCTGGCCAGGATTCGAACCCATTCACGCGCAATATGTGGAGATGTTGAAGAATCTGCAGTTTTGAAGAAACAACAAATTGTAGCCGAGCTGTATTGTCACGAAGGGAAAAAATTCCGCGTTAATGGCGGTCTGAGTTGCATTCCCAGATCAGAACCAATTTTATCGACATACAGAAGCTCAGATAAAAGATGGAATAAGTGTCCTGTGAGCCTACATAGTGTTTGTTTCGTCACTAGAAGTAAATAACTAGTATAAGAAAGATTACTGCCGATAGAGATTCTACATGTAGCCACGCCAGACTTTATTGTGGCTCAACCAAACGTAAACTTAGTAGTGAAGGAATATCATTTTTTATGTGAATTTCAGACCACAATGCCATTATATCTTCTTCACTAAGTGTAGCCAGAAGAGAATGGAATCTGTCTCTCCCTATCTAAAATCACAGGTAGAAGTTAGAATCGAACCCACAATGCAGATATACGAACCTCTCATCAGCCCAACAGACCACCAAATCCAGTTCGGAGTGGCTTATTTTTCTATCATAACGCCGTTGTGCCACACTGGCTGAGAATTCTGACACAAAGGCTACGTGTATCAATTTGCAGCATGTTCAGTAAATTCATTTACTTGGTAGACTGAATCACCAAGAACTAGCTGCCTCAGCTAGCCAGTGCATACATTCAACTTTATTTTGTAATCACCAAAATAAAATCACATAACTGCCACCAACACAGAACTGCCAACAGTGTAGGATTCAGAAATTTAAATAGGAAGTGTTCCTTTCCACTTCAGCTACAGTATTGCACTATCTATTTGTTGAAAACGTCGTGCAGTGCAAAAGGAAAGGTATTACTGTTGCCTCTCATAAGTATTTACCTGGCCACATGCATTATCCCAATTATCCCACAGCGCTGTGGAATGCAGATTTTCTGGAGG
Source organism: Schistocerca serialis cubense (assembly GCF_023864345.2). Taxonomy (NCBI): domain Eukaryota; kingdom Metazoa; phylum Arthropoda; class Insecta; order Orthoptera; family Acrididae; genus Schistocerca; species Schistocerca serialis. The sequence continues at coordinate 69,679,778 of NC_064644.1, forward strand.
AGTTGTTGTTGACTTCTGGAGCTGTTACAGCTATGTGTCGGCTAGTAGTGTAATGGTAAATATCGCGCTCGGTAGATAAGATGTCGCGAGTTCGAGTACATTCACTGCTATATTATTATTTTTTTTTAAACGCAATTCTGCTGTCTACTAAAGTTATCAATCAAATGGAACTTGTAACATAATTCCCTTCACTTCTCAACCGAAAATAGTCGTATGTGGAAAAAGGGCTAACTTCTACGACATTTTGTTCATTTCAGGTTTAACAGACAGCCAGACAGTAGGTGCATCTCGAAACTTTTGTATTATGTATGGGTAGAGCACATCGTGCCAAAATACGTCAGAAAAGTATTTTCTACCTTAGCTGTCGTTTGGTAGTGGCGTTTTATTCTTCATCAAACCTTGTTTCAGAGCTTTAACTCAGAACAAGTTTTCTGCATGCAAGTAATCAATAAAGTGCATGTGCACTTTCAGACTGTTATAGATAACATCAGAGAATTCGCATATTTCGTTGATGATTAATTTCTCTCTCATTTTTACTATTGTTTTAACAACACTAAAGGAAACCTTACGAAAATTGTGAGCTGTATTATAAGAAATATAATAAAACTAACCACAATAACCTTATGTCGAAAGTCTGTTTCAATCAAACTGAGTAGCTGTACACAAGCGTGCCTCTATCGACACGAATTGGTAAAATAGTACTCACTAAGATTTTTATTGGGTCTGTGTTTAATTGGTATGCTGTGTCATAGTCAAGAGGTATGCAAATGTGGAATTTCATAAATAAAGTTATCTATTCCTAAAAACCCAAAATTTGCTTGTCAGCAGCGGAAAGAGACGTTACCTATTCTGCAGCATTGTGAGTTTTTCACCATGATCCGAAAGTATTTTCTTGATATTTCCTTAGCCATGTTTGATCTGACTGCTTGTAGCTCTTTCACAGAAGGGATAAAAATGCTACACTCAGTGCGACTGGAACTGCGAACCATAACAGATGCTGTTTCATAGCTCAGCACGTTACCACAGAACTGGCGAAGATATATGTGGCTTAGTTTCCTCTTACGAGACCAACAGTGGCTAGAACTTGTAAACCGCTATTTGAAGGACAATATTAGTTGCGATTTCCACGTGCAACGACTTTCCTGGGCTGAAAACCGTAAATTTACAATCTTTTGTTACACCTCAAGCGATAATAACTCAGATTATTCAATGGAAATGACAGGTAAAATCAAGTGAACTTGGAGACTTAATTCCACGCACACCATGAAGTAACTCTTCGATCACAGAGTTGCCAAACATACATAGCCTTGTTGCCAAATCTCAGTTACAATACCACCAGGAAGAAGACGAACCGATGTGATCCTACAGCGGGCTGGGAAGTGACCATAGCTGGTGTCTCCAAGTCGCGGCTGCAGTGTCTTGGAATACGTAATGCATCTGATTGGCATTTCTGTATCTATGTTTATGGACTGGAGCGTAGTTGCTAATAATACTCAGAACTGACTGCAAACTAAGCATCATAAATCAGTAACTCTTATAGTTGCTTTTGTATTTCTTTCGTAAGTGTACTCAAAACTAAGAAATTCAGACTTTTTCGTTCCTCGCCGATAGTCGAGCACAACAAACAAACAAAAATATCTGTGTGTGTGTGTGACAGAGAGAGAGAGAGGGAGAGAGTGTAAAAAATCGTAAAAAAATTGATCGTGGTATGTAAAAAAAATCATTCATTAAAATGATACATTCCACATCATTACGAAATATCGTATTCATGATCTATGAAACAAGAATTAATCTAATGTAATCTAATCTAGTCGTATCATATTGATGACTAGCCATGAAGAGTCATGAATTACCGAAGTTTTTGCCAATAGCAATAAACAAATCTAAACTTGAAAATAAAGACGACAATTTTTGTAATAAACCGGGACTTCTGTCAAGACCCTTTCGTCCCTGTTAATTAACCACGAAAGATGTCTGATATACCTCTATTCTGAAGTAACAAAGTGTCCATGCATTTAAAGATGAAGTGCATGATGTGAAGTTCTGTGACAGAGATACGAACCCAACACGGTTCTTTCCCTGTCTACGGAATACTTTTTATGTTAATATCAAACCGCAGTAATTACTCGTAGATTACATTAAAACTAAAGTAATTGATGAAGACTTTAATTGATAACAAAAACGCGCTGCCTTTCTTCATTTACTTGCGCCTAGAAATAGCTATCGAGTACTGCCAAACCAAAAGGCAAGAGATCTTACTGCCTTCCGATATACGTCGCTGTCAGTTCTTCCATATGATTTGGTCGACATGACCTGTTTCAAGTTGTGATGACAGACAATGTTTTAGAAAATCAATTGTTTTCCTTTGCAATAAACAGAACGATTTTCATTCTAAGTATCCAAGTACATAATTTTCGCAATATTAGTTCAAATTTAATATTCGCTTCTATAATGTAGGAAAGTATTTCACAATTGCAAAACTCGCATCCGACTCATTGACCTTACACTTAGTCGCTGACCATAAATTCTAGCTCAGAGTGACACCAGATTAAGTAACCTAATGTAGCGAAGACTGTTTGCCAATGCTCTTTCTAACCGGGAATTACGCTATTCACTCATTGGGCTCCATAAGTACACTGTAACAGTAATTTCTGTGTGTATGCAATGCATACGAATTAGAATTTAGTGGTGTTCTCTCTTCCACTTCTGTATACAATATGCCTGACCTAAACGAGCCCTTTGTCATTACAGGCCCTGGGCAGTGCAGCATCATACTGACAACAGTAATGTGCTTATACTGACAATCTGACTGTTCGTTTTACCTGATTTTGTAATCATTTAAATAAAACAACATGACCTTCCAGTGGGAGACATTTCGTCCCTCTTTTCCTTCTGTGAAATTTGTTAGGAAGCTTTTTGCCTTCCAGCCAGCGGAATGCGGCAGAGTACGGCCGGTACACGATTCACAAACCACGATTTAGTGCCGTTAAGACGATTTCTTTAAACATTGTCGTAGGTGAAGGAATTTAGTTTCGTCTTAAATCGTCTCAATCAGTAATGTTCACAGACATCTCAAATAGGAGAAACCTCATTATCCAGGTACGAAGGTTTTAAAAAAAACCTCCCACAGTTTGTGTCAGATTGATCTTTTCGTCCGATAGCACTGCGTAATTATTTTGTCTATGAGGTATCACAAGTAGGGCTCCTGTAGCTGTGGGAATCTTTGGTTGAAAACGAGTTTAACACCAATGGGTACAGTACTGCTAAATATTACAAAATGATTATCAACCTAAGTCTGAGTTCATCCGAAAACTAAGGCGAATTTATAATATTGAAGCTAGACTGTGTATCCTTGTCTTCCTTGAGTGGGCATTGGAAGGCGTTTGCACACACGTATACAATACTATGAATACTTCGAACGCTATAGTTAACGTTGCTCTCATAAACTACTTTTGTTTTTTAATTCTTCTGGGTCTTCAGCGTGCAATATGTGTTGTAGATACAGTCTTAGAGCAAAAAATTTACCGCCGTGTCGTTCACGCAAGGTGGGCAATACAGTCGTGCTCCTCTCACAATCCTATGTCCGGCAATATGCTCGATTTGGCAACATTGTAGACTGCGGCACTTCCCAGAGGAAGTTCTTGGGAAACTACTTCTATAGTGACCAAAAGGCATCACATGATCTTCAAGTACAGTGTTCCAGCAGCGGTATGAAGAAAATGATAGTAATAATGACGGTAATAATCGAATTATCCGGTAATTTCACACTTCCCAGTGGATTTTCTCGAACTAAGAAATTTGCTGAATTTGTGAAAATTTCAAAATGGCTTTATTTTATTTATTTATTTATGCATTTATTTTACCTGGCAAGATTAGGGCCTTCAGGCCCTCTCTTACACCTAACCAGGCATACTCAGATTCAACAAATTTCAGTGTCTACAGAAAATTAGGACATATAACATGTTATACAGTATTAATGTTAAAGAAAAAAATAGAGATTATAAAAGTAGTACAATGATAATTATAACAATCAAAAAATAATTATAACAATCAAGAATAATAAAAATAATAATAATAATGATAATAATAATAATAATAATGACTATGTATATGAAAGTAAACATATTTTTCTTTTATGAGTGTTAGTCCTATTGCTAGTTGGGAATTTTCTCGTTATATTCTTGCAGCTTGTGAGTTATTCTCATCAAGCAGAGACATAAGACGATGGAATGGGGTGAAAGAGATATAGAAGAGGTAGATAGGTTAGAGCCTATGATGCCTAGAAGAGTCTTTACATCCTGCTGACATAAGAATAGCGTAATCTCCGCTTCAGAAGCTTGCATCTACTTAACCATTTAATAGACTCGCGTTTTTTCCACCCTGACTAATTTTGTAAGCTAAGCACATCATCTGTTACAGCACACTCCTGGGGCTGGGAAATGTGGCCACAATGTTCTTGCGGAAAGAACTATCACAGGTGCAATGCGTGGGTTCAGGCATTTACTTTTAAGAGGCATAAACAGATTTACTTCACCCCTGGTAACATCAAGAGAAAGGCGTTATAATCCAGAATCCGCATTAAACATCACGTTCCTTCATTACCAACTGGGCAGACACGGTTTACGTTGGGAAATGACATAGCGGAAGTCATGGTAAACAGAAATATAGTCGCAAATAAGCTTATTTACATTAGAAAATTTTATTTTATTTGATGAACCGATAACCATTTAAAGAAACAGGGTTCTTACTTTACTTGTACTTGATTGAAGTAGAGACGTTGAAAAATTTGGTGCTGGACTGTGATTCGAATTCGTATCTCCTCTTTAGAGGATCTGAATCTCTCGGAACAGTATAGTTCAATCATTTCGTTCCTTTTCTCAGGAGTGCAATCTTCTCTAGGTCTCCTCCAAAGGTAAGTATGTGGGTCCGAATCCGGATCCAGTACAAAAATATTCATAATTCTATTTCAAGCCCTGTCACGTGCACACCGACCTGTTAGTGAAAATTAAGGTACATTTTTAATGTCTGTTCATGTGTTGCCAACAATCGCAATAGGTGTCGTTATTTCTGGTCAAACACGCACACATATTACTATCGGTGAATAAGCAACTGATACTTAAGCTATATTCGTGGGTGCACGGTAGGTGTGCAGTTCGATTGTCGCTTAGGCACAAAAGTTTGTATCCTTTATTTTAGATTCAAACACCTAGCAGCTGGTAAGAAAAACTGATGCGAAACATTTGATCTTAGTCAGTTAATAATCCGATTACGTATTGGGTTCGTATCTCCGTCTCAGAACTTCACATCATGCACTTCATCATTAAATGCATGCACACTTTGTTACTTCAGAATAGAGGTATACCAGACATCTTTCGTGGTTAGTTAACAGGGACGAAAGGGTCTTGAAAGAAGTCCCGATTTATTAAAAAAACTGTCGTTCATTTTTTCAAGTTTAGATTTGGTTACTAGTATAAGCAAAAATTTCGGTAATTCATGACTCTTCATGGCTAGTCATCAATATGATATGATTAGATTAGATTACCTTAGGTTAATTCTTGTTTAATAGATCATGAATACGATATTTCGTAATAATGTGGAATGTGTCATTTTAATGAATGATTTCTTTACAATTTTTTACTCTCTCTCTCTCTCTCTCATTCTTTTTGATTTTTATCTCTCTCTCTCTGGAAGTACTGATTTATGATGCTTAGTTTGCAGTCAGTTCTGAGTATTATTAGCAACTACGCTCCAGTCCCTAAACCTAGTTACAGAAATGCGAATCAGACGCATTACGTATTCCAAGCCATTGCAGCCGCGACTTGGAGACACCAGCTATGGTCACTTCCCAGCCCGCTGTAGGATCACATCGGTTCGTCTTCTTCCTGGTGGTATTGTAACTGAGATTTGGCAACAAGTCTATGTATGTTTGGCAACTCTGTGATCGACGAGTTACTTCATGGTGTGCACGGAATTAAATCTCCAAGTTCACTTGATTTTACCTGTCATTTCCATTGAATAATCTGAGTTATTATCGCTTGAGGTGTAACAAAAGATTGTAAATTTGCAGTTTTCAGCCCAGGAAAGTCGTTGCACGTGGAAATCGCTACTAATATTGTCTTTCAAATAGCGGTTTACAAGTTCTAGCCACTGTTGGTCTCGTAAGAGGAAACTAAGCCACATACATCTTCGCCAGCTCTGTGGTAACGTGCTGAGCTATGAAACAGCGTCTGTTATGGTTCGCAGTTCCAGTCGCACTGAATGTAGCGTTTTTATCCCTTCTGTGAAAGAGCTACAAGCAGTCAGATCAAACATGGCTAGGGAAATATCAAGAAAATACTTTCGGATCATGGTGAAAAACTCACAATGCTGCAGAACAGGTAACGCCTCTTTCCGCTGCTGACAAGCAAATTTTGGGTTTCTAGGAATACATAACCTTATTTATGAAATGCCACGTTTGCATACATCTTGACTATGACACAGCATACCAATTAAACACAGACCCAATCAAAATCTAAGTGAGTACTATTTTACCAAATCGTGACGATAGAGGCACGCTTGTGTACAGATACTCAGTTTTGTCGAAACAGACTTTCGACATAAGGTTATTGTGGTTAGTTTTATTATATTTCTTATAAGACAGCTCACAATTTTCGTAAGGTTTCCTTTAGTGTTGTTAAAACAATAGTAAACATGGGAGAGAAATTAATCATCAACGATATATGCGAATTTTCTGATGTTATCTATAACAGTCTGAAAATGCACATGCACTTTATTGATTACATGCATGTAGAAAACTTGTCCTGAGTTAAAGCTCCGAAACAAGGTTTGATGAAGAATAAAACTCCACTACCAGACGACAGCTAATGTAGAAAATACTTTTACGACGTATTTTGGCACGATGCGCTCTACCCATACATAATACAACAGTTTCGAGATGCACCTACTGTCTGGCTGTCTGTTAAACCTGAAATGAACAAAATGTCGCAGAAGTTAGCCCTTTTTCCACATACGACTATTTTCGGTTGAGAAGTGAAGGGAATTATGTTACAAGTTCCATTTGATTGATAACTTTAATAGACAGCAGAATTGCGTTTAAAAAATAATATATAGCAGTGAATGTACTCGGACTCGCGACATCTTATTCACAGAGCGCGATATTTACCATTACACTACTAGCCGACACATAGCTGTAACAGCTCCAGAAGTCAACAACAAATCCTCCAGAACTTCTGCATTCCACAGCGCTGTGGGATAATGCATATGGCCTGGTCAATACTTATGAGAGACAACAGATATACCTTTCCTTTTGCACTGCACGACGTTTTCAACAAACAGATAGCCCAATAGAGTACCTCAAGTGGAAAGGAACACTTCCTATTTAAATTTCTGCATCCTACACTGTTGGCAGTTCTGTGTTGGTGGCAGTTATGTGATTTTATTTTGGTGATTACAAAATAAAGTTGAATGTATGCACTGACTAGCCAAAGCAGCTAGTAAAAGAATTTACTGAACATGCTGCAAATTGATAAAGGGAGCCTGTGTGTCAGACTTCTCAGCCAGTGTGGCACAACGGCGTTATGATAGAAAAATGAGCCACTCTGAAGACGATTTGGTGGTTTGTTGGGCTGAAGAGAGGTTCATTTATGTATGGTGTGTGTTCGATTCCAACTTCGGTTAGTGATTTTAGATAGGGAGATATTCCTTCTCTACCAAGTAGACGTAAGGTTGAGCCACAATAAAGTCTGGAGTGGCGACATGTAGAATCTCTATCGGCAGTAATCTTTCTTAAACTAGTCATTTACTTATAGTGGCGAAACAAACGCTATATAGGCTCACAGGACACTTATTCCATCTTTTATCTGAGCTTCCGTATATCGATAAAATTGGTTCTGAAATGGGAATGCAACTCAGACCGCCCTCAACGCGGAATTTGTTCCCTTCGTGACATATACAGCTCGGCTACAATTTGTTGTTTGTTCAAAACTGCAGATTCTTCAACATCTCCACACATTGCGCGTGAATGGGTTAGAATCCTGTCCCGGCACTAAAGATTTCATTATGTATTATCAAGATCTAGCATGAAAACGCCTATATGCTGGTGGATAATAATTTCGATTTTTAATGTATTTTCATTCGTTGTCAACACTAACGATATTTGACGTTTTTGACTCCCAGTGAGACGCAGAATTATTTGCGAGAGCACTGTAAGTTCAAGATGTTATTCCCAGCTGCTGGTACAGTAAAATTCGGTAGCAGACGTATCTTTGTGTGTAGTCAACAATGATATATGTGGGGCTCTATTCCCAGTCAGAACTGAACTCTTCGTCATATTATTTCTAGTTCAAACATGCTCACATGTCGCTGGTGCAACAAACCCATATTTAACGTTCGTTTTCTCTAGAATATAACAGCGATAGGTGCCGGGTTGGAGTCCTGGGAAGAAAAAAAAGTAATGTTTCGTCTCGTCATTTCAGTTAAAACATCTAGCTCCGGTCGAGAAAATGCGATGTGTCACAGTTGATTGTGCTTCGATATCTATCCGATTAGGTTCTGGGTTCGAATCCCTGTCCAACACAAAGCTTTACCTCACGGAATTTCAAGTAAGTTCCTTGTTAAGAAGCAATATTTAACATCTCTCGTAGTTCGTTAACAGTGACAATTGGTGAAGGGTAGGAATTCGGGGGTCCGTTAAAAATGTTTGCGTTATGTAATTTAAAGTTGATATTTGTTAACTGATACTGTCTAAAATCGAGGTATATCACTCTCTGTATACCGAATCAGGAATGATTGTTAGTTTCCGTTAGTCACGAAATCTTTCCTGAGTCTGGATGACCTGGGTTTGAATCCATATGCAGAACGAGACGGTTCGTCGTGTCATTTGAAGTTCATACATATTCTCAACTAGCTGCTCGTGAATAATTTAAATTTTTAATGTCATTTTGTGTTAAATAATAAGTACGTTATGTTACTTTGAAGAAGAAATCATGATTACGACGAACTTACTACGTGCATTACCTATCTGACGTAATAATGAGAGTGGTGACATTTCAGTTATGTCATTTATTGTAATAAATGTAAGCTTACAAGCCTTAAGGACAGTCTTATCTGTGATAAGGTGTTGCCTGTTATTTGTAGTATCGTAGTATTACTTTACATCTAGGGTTATTGCGATACAGAGCAGTGTTTTCTAGTGGTGACTTGTTGGAACCATTTTCAATAGTCAAACGACTGTACCAAGGAGCGATTAGAGGACCTGCTGGACACCTGCGTTATGTGGGTAGCATGCGAGTCAGGCGAAATGCAATTCAGGTCGTTCGGATACTTTTGAGCACTACTGTACCTTTGTGAACTTATAATTTCTGAAAACGCACGCTATTACAGCGTGATTACCTGTAAATACCACCTTAATGCAAAAAATGCTGAAAATGATGTCCGTCAACCTCAATGCATTTGGCAATATGTGTAACGACATTCCTCTCAACAGCGAGTAGTTCGCCTTCCGTAATGTTCCCACATGCATTGACAATGCGTTGACACATGTTGTCAGGCGTTGTCTGTGCATCACGATAGCAAATATCGATCAACTTTCCCCACAAACAGAAATCCGGTTACGTCGGATCCGGTGAACGTGCCGGCCATGGTATGGTGCTTCGACGACCAATCCACCGACCAATCCACCTGTCATGAAATATGCTACTGAATACCGCTCAACCGCACGCGAGCTATGTTCCGAACATCCATCAAGTTGTAAGTACATCGCCATTCTGTCATGCAGTGAAACATCTTGTAGTAACATCTGTAGAACATTAGGTAGGAAATCAGGTACTTTGCACCATTTAGATTGCCATCAATAAAATGGGGGCCAATTATCCTTCCTCCCATAATGCGGCACCATACATTAACCCGCCAAGGTCGCTATGTTCCACTTGTCTCAGCCATCGTGGATTTTCCGTTGCCCAATAGTGCATATTACGCCGGTTACGTTACCGCTGTTGGTGTATGGCGCTTCGTAGAACGCGAGCAAAAAAATCTGTCATCGTCCCGTAATTTCTCTTGTGCCCAGTGGTAGAACTGTACACGACGTTTATGTCGTCGCCATGCAGCTCCAGTTGCATAGAAATATGGTATGGGTGCAATCGATGTTGATGTAGCATTCTCAACACCGTCGTTTTTGACATTCCCGATTCTCGCGCAGTTTGTCTGCTACTGACGTGCGGATTAGACACGACAGCAGCTGAAACACCTACTTGGGCATCATCATTTGTTGCAGGTCGTGGTTGACGTTTCACATGTGGCTGGATACTTCCCGTTTCCTTAAAAAACGACACTTTGATGATGTCGTGCACGATACTGAGCAGCATACATAGTAAACGCCCATTGGACATTTTGATCACAGTAGCCACACATCAACACGATATCGACCGTTTCCGCAATTGGTAAACGGTCTATTTTAACACGGGTAATGTATCTCGAAGCAAATACCGTCCGCACGTACTTATACGTTTGTGACTAATACAGCGCCATCTATCACAAAGCGAAAAAAATGGTCCAACTAAAACATTCGTATTTCTTTACGTACTACACGAATATGTAATTAAAAATGGGCTTTCCTACCTAAGAAAACGCAGTTGATATCCGTTTGACCTATGGCAGCGCCATCTAGCGGGCCAACCATAGCGCCATCTGGTTTCCCCGTTCAAGCTAGACGAGTTTCGTTCTTTGTAGTTTTTTCGTTTGATGCTTATTTCGTGAGATATTTAGCCCGGTCACTATCAATGGACCACCCCGTTTAAATGATCTAGTAGGAAGCGTCGAATGCTCTTTCAGGCAGGCTGTTCGCAAATGATGCAGTGGTCTATATCACAGTAGCAACGCCTGAAGATAGTATGAATTTGCAGAAAGACCTGCAGAGAATCGATGAATGGTGCAGGCTCTGGCAGTTGACCCTGAACGTAAATAATTTAACATATTGCGTATACAAAGGAATAGAAATCCACTACTGTACAGTTACACTGTTGATGACAAACAGCTGAACACAGCGTCTACCGTTGAATATCTAGGCTTGTCTATCCAGAGCTACCATAAGTGGAATGACCATATAAAGCAGATACTGGAAAAAGCAGACACCAGACTCCGTTTTATCGGATGAATCTTAAAGAAATGTAACTCGCCCACGAAAGACGTGGCTTATAAGGCGCTTGTTCGCCAATTTCTTGAATATTGTTCATCTATCTGGGATCCCTATCATGTAGGACTGATAGAGGTGATAGAGCAGATCCAACGAAGAACGGCGCGTTTCGTCACGGAATCGTTTAGCTGGCAAGAGAACGGTACGCGGATGCTAAACAAACTCCACTGGCAGACTTTACAATAGAGACGTTGTGCATCATGGAGAGTCACTATTGACATTCCGGGACAGCACTTGTCAGGAGGAGTCGGATAACATATTACTTCCCCCCACAAACACCTCGCGTATTGACCATGAGAATTCGAGACATTAGAGCCAATACAGAAGCTTAGAGACAATCATTCTTCCCACGCAGTATTCGCTATTGGAACAGGGTTGCAGGGATCACATACTGGTAGCAAAAGTACCCTCCACCACACACGATTATGTGGCTTACGGCATATGATGTAGATGTAGATGAACCGTAGCAGAGGGGTTTTCGGCCTAAGTCTGGATAAAGGGAGACTTTGTAAGTTTTAATACGCATAAGAACGTTTGTGAATAAAATATTGAATTCTGGAACTGCATTCATTCGAAACACACATTCGTTTACGCAACATGTAACTGAGCCCTTTAACATAGAACCGAAGACAGTTTCATGTTCCAATGTAATAGAACAGGTAGTCATTCGCTATGCGTTACTGGCACAAGGCTTTGGAAATGTCTCCTCTAAGCGTCATTCTGTTCACTACATATTCGTAGTCTTACTAAAATAATGCCAGGGTCCAGAATGAGATTTTCACTCTGCAGAGGAGTTTGCGTTGATATGAAACTTCCTGGCAATTCAAAACTGTGTCCCGGACCGAGACTCGAACTCGGAACCTTTGCTTTTCGCGGGCAAGTGCTCTACCAACTGAGCTACCCAAGCACGACTCACGAATAACCACGGAAGATACTTTATAAATAAGAGCGAAATGCGTCTGGTGTAATCCTTTTTCATTAAATTGCAGTCAGTCCAAGACGGATAACCAACAGGGAGCTATCAGTTTGAAGGAACGGCCGAATAGAAAGTTATAACCAAAGCTTGTTCCGTTGCCTCTGACTGTGAAATACATGTAACAGCGCTGTTGTTGCTAAGATTGTAGGGTGGCAAGAATGAGATATGGTAGTCAGGGCCAAAACAAGAAAATAATTGTGTAGTAAATATAGGCTCTAAAATTCATATCTCAAGAGCTGAGAGCACGTGTTTATCTTCGATACTCTGAGGCACATTTCTTCTACTGCAAGCTCATTGGTTTTCTTATTTTTAGAGGACGTAGTATGGGCCAAAACAAGGAAGTCCTTTAAAAATGGGCTACAAAATGCATGTCTTAAGAGCACTTTTTCAACAGAAGATATGTATTTCATAGTGTCGAAGATGAACAACCGATCATAGCCCTTACGGTATGTACTTTAGAGTCCTTCTTCCCCCGACATTATTTTCTTGTTTTGGTTCATACTACCACCTCTGAAATTTTCGTTTGCGCCAGTGTTAGCACCAGCATTGCCTTTACATGTTTGCAGACTAGGAGCCCTAACCTCAGATTGATACATTTATCTTCCTCCATCATCCCTAAAAGTTTGTAACATCATCCCGGTGTCATCATGTATAAACAAAGGAAACAGACGTATCCGCTTTAAACTTCATTCAACTTCGCTGTAGTAACTACCTCTACGACTGTATAACAAACTTTCTCCTCACATAATGATTCACTCATAGAGCATGCTTTCAAACCGATCGAATTTAACTGTCAGAATATGGCCAACGCAGACAATGTGCTGTGTTTCAGAAAAGCATCATGGGATATAGTTGACAACTATGTTCGAAAAGTAATCAGTAAAATCCTTTCAGGATACAAATGACAGCTATGGTACAAGAGTACCGCGACATGAGGTACTAGTGGTCGGAAGAGAATATTTACTTTTTTATAGATATGAACAACTTACTTCTTACAGAATCACCTTAACATCATGGGAGCTGCTGAAAGTGACGACTTCAACTCTCAGTGCATACATTATAATAACGCATAAAATATTTCCGCACTCTCTGTAATATTCCTGTTACACACAATGTAATGAGGGGTGCTGTCAGAACTCAGTTAACCTGTTCCTCTCTTGTTTCTACTGGTATTGATACGCCAAAGACTTTAGGCAATCTCATATGAACAAACCCGTTGTGGACACATCACAATCGATTATGCATTGGTTTTCAACGCTTCATCAGCAGCGATTATGCAGAGACAAGGCCAGTTCACTAACGCCTACTTCACATTCATTGTTTCGTCAAGTTCTTACGCAACTTTCACTTCTGATCGTCTTTCCTTGTACCAAAAAATGAGTTTCTGATCGCAGACAGTCTGTACTACATTGACCTAATTGTTTGTAGTAGTCCCTAGAACTGAGCCAGAGTATGAAAATCAAAATAATTAATTACAGTGACGAGTAATAAACAGGAATAATGCGTAAGACAACAGCGTGAACATTCGAAATTTTTCACGAATCTGTTTACATTAACTCAATCCTTCCCCAGAGTCTAATTCTTACTTGATAATGTATGGATGTGAGTTAATTGCAACATTTTCAGCTCTGGAAAACTAAATGCTTTATCATAAATCGACTGTCAATTTCTGCGCAAATTTCGCTGAAGAATTCTTCTCAGCACATGAGCAAAATTTTACCTTGTTAAGGTTACTCGGTTGATATCCCGAGAATAATTCATAAATAGTAACAGACCTTAAATTTATAAAGAAATAGTATAAAATCCTAATTGTTCCACGTAACGACGAGTGTGTCAAGACATTAAGGAAAATTTTATTTATTGCTTTCAAAGTCAGCACTTCAACTAGATGTGTTTAGTTTTCATTCTCTGTGTCTTAGATGAACGATGATTGAAATACTGTGTAAGCCTGAATAGAACTTTTAATGAAAATGGACATAATTTGGCTTTTAGATTTCAGAATGCTAATATAACAAAAGAGCAATTTCTAATAACACTTTAACAGTAAACACTGAGTACTTCAGAAACTAATTTTTAGCCATTTTAATTAGTGTATTATTTATTTTCAAAACATAATGGATATACGAAGGAGCAGAGCAAGGATCAACGTTGGCTTTGAGCTACATAGCCTGCAAGAAAATCTTGGCAGACTTGAAAGAAAATCAATTGTTTAAGAACCTTGCGTATCCGACCATAACTTCTGTCTCGATCTCTGTCCGTTACACCTGGTCAAATTAAACAATTTTGAAAGCCTTAATGAACGATGAAGAATGTTTCAAGTAACTTTCCGACAATATTCCTCCTATACCAAGGACAAGATCGAAATAGGGCATGTTTGTTGATATTACATTGTAAGAACAGTACTCGAATTCACATTTGAATCAAAAGTGATGAAGCAGAATGGAGGATCGGGAATTATTCAGTGACGTTCTTACTAAGTACTTGGGCAATAGAAGGAACCCACACTGTAATTCAGTGGTAGTCAATATAGTGCAAAAATTCGAGAAGGTAATATGTTTGAGCGCCTTGAACAGTCTGATTCATTTTTTCTCCAAATGTTTTGGTGATATGATTTGAGGACATTCATCAGGACATCTGAGTGATGATAAGAAGTTATCAGGTCCCCTGGAATGCTGTTTTGGTGGTAAACTACTATTGGTCGCTTCATCAAAACATATAATTGGCAATTGGCCGGAAAGAAAGATGTACTAGATGATATTTAGGCTGTCGCAGTCGTCGTTTACATCCTTGATGGTTACTGTATTATTAGTATAAAACTGTTGTGTCATGGTCAAACATTTTGTCTTACTGGAAACTTCATCAGAGGCTATAAAGACGAAATCAGTTGATTTTATATCTTAAAAAAAGGTCAGAAAACCGAAATGTTCACTCTAACTACGTGACAGTCGAGTCGTAGCCTGATACGACCGCTGTCAAAGATCTCAGAGAAGCATAAGGTCTCAAAGCAGCACAGACTTGTTTTATGGAACTTGTACTGTAGAAAAGTTAGATTTGCGTCGTTTAACACTAAAGCCAACAACACGTCAAATTTCAATTTTTCTGTTCTATTTAAGCTCGGCTGATTGAGTTTCTTAAAGCCTGAAAATCATCTAGCATCGTGTTTGTAGTCCCTGAGGATGCTATCCAGGATTAGCAGACGGAACGTTAGTCACTGAAATATGCCCTACACAATGTCCTAACTGTAATCAAATAGATATCGCCAAGGATCTATTTTAGAATAAAAGGTAGGTGAGAAAGAAAATATAAGCAAATGGACTCATAATTCCTGTGCAATAAAGAGATTTTTTAATCTTGAATAAAAAATTCGTTTATTATGAAAGCTACATTGCTCACCACTCAAACTCTATATGTTTCACTAATTTTCAATTACACAAGAAAATCTGATTACATGTATTTTCTCGTTGTAATATGAAATTAATTAACGTGCCGTGTGACTCACATTCGTATTCGACTTTCACATGTGCGAATCTAAGAAAGCTGCCAGAGGTGTCACATGTCGTTGTGTGTTCAGCACATTAGCAGCTGGTTCTGCGTATTGAGAAGTAATTAAGTATCACTTTGTATGCTGCCTTCACAGTGTAAATAGGTGCCTCTGATACTAGACCACTCACGGAGAACCTTGAACAGAAGGTTCCTGGCAGATTAAAACTGTGAGCCGGACGGAGACTCGAATTCGGGACCTCTTCCTTTCGCGGACATGTGCTTTACCATGCAAGCTACCCAAGCACGCCTGACCAGCCGTCCTCACACCTTTACTTCCGCCAGTACCTCGTCTCCTACCTTACAAATTTCACAGAAACTGGGTTCTCGGTCCGGCAAACTATTTTAATCTGCCAGGGATGTTTCATATCAGCGCACATTACGCTGCAGAGTGAAAATTTCATTCTATTAAACTTTAACAGAGTCGTATTGAAGGGAGAAGTAGTCCCTGGTTGTCACATAACGACATCCCACACCGAACAACCTATGTAACCAAACATATATTCCTTTGATTTTTGAAATAATAGCATTTACTCTGCCCTCCGTGGAAACTGGAAATTAATTATTAGTTAGATACAGAGAAGGTTACCTGTTACCTAGAACAGTTGACACCAATAATTTGTTTATACTTACCGTGCGGTAGTTATGGTTGGCAAGGAGAACAGTACGCAGCTTGTAGACCCCACACCCGAGTATTAAAAGAATCGAATGCCTCTACATAAATTGTCGTATCTCCTGAACAATAACTCGCATAATGATACAAAATGTCAGATACATTCCGTGATATACGTGGAAATCATCCGCAAAATGTGTTGCCAATAAATGTAGTGGTAAAGAAGCAAAAAAATAAAACGTCATGCCTGAGGCTGCAAATTCACAACATGGGCGAGGAAAATGTAGAAAACGCAAAACTTTTTTGCTTTCATCATTTTGTAGGAAGTGTCAGCGAGAAAAAGTTTCGTGAAGGTTTGAACTACACATGAAGTATGTTAGAAGTAGCCAAGAGTTCTAATAATACAAATATTGGATGAATGTGGTCTGGATATTTTACGCACCGTGTGTGTTACCTCGACTCAAGACCTATCCCCATTTTATAGCTTTAATACATGACTCATTGTGTTAACCATTTAATGCAACATTATACCTCTTATACGGAGATTATAACAGCATTTTAAAACTTTTAACTCGGTCAATAAATTTTTGTTGCCCCAGGAAGCCGTTAGATAGGCAGCCCGCAAGTGATGTTTGCCGCCGGTTAATCATTTAGTAACACAGATACTGCAGGTTCGAATCCTGCCTCTGGCATGGATGTGTGTGATGTCCTTAGGTTAGTTAGGTTTAAGTAGTTCTAAGTTCTAGGGCACTGATGACCACAGAAGTTAAGTCCCATAGTACTCAGAGCCATTTGAACAATTTTGAACAGATACTGCAACAATTACGAACGATAACCAACCAACACGTGAGTCAAAATATGTAACCTGAATTAAGTGTAAAACTTACTGGTCTCTGACTCATGTTCGATAGAGTGGGAGGCTTTTTATTCCAGGATTTTAGCTTTTCAGATTTAAGTTTATTCTTGTTAATGTTCGAAAATGTAAAATAAAAAATCAACAGAAAAACACTTGGCTAGGCTGAAAATAGAAGTCAGGAATCGACAAGAATTAACTAATAAAGGTGTCCAGTTCTTTTCCTGAGGCTCCAATCAGCGGCCAGAGTTCAAGTCCCTCTGAACGGAAATCGCAAACGAAAAACGTCAGATATGGACACAAGTAAGGAGTCTTGCAACATTCATCCATTTTCTTTTGTTACTGCACAGCATATTAGCAACGTTGTTGCCAGAGGACAGTGATGGACAAGATGTCATTCAGCAACGTCCCAGGTAAATTCGGTGGACTACAGGTCAAGCGAATAAGCGTAATACGAAGGTGGCAGACGCTGTTCTTGGAAGTAGGTTTGCACAGTCTTCATAAAGTGGACTGGTCATTGTCTGGACGTGTGGAATCGCTGTGTGTGGACACAATCTCATGAAGTAGAACCTTTGCTGATCAGTCCGCATTCTTAGCTGAGTAGTTACGTTCTTGCCTGCCCTGCAGCGGTATGGTTGGAGATTTTCTGCGCTCGTGGACTGAGTGTTGTGTTGTCCTCATCATCATCTCATCATCACCGACATGGAAGTAGCTCAATGTGGCGTCACTGAAATAAGACTTGAAACTCGGCGATCGACCTTCCACAAATGGGTTCTCACCCTCAACAAAGCCACACGATCATTTCATTTTTTTGCCGTTGTAATAAAGGTAGAAAAAGTAATCCAACTGTAATCATTTCATTTCTGCTGATCAGACTGCCTTCAGTACAAGGCAATCGAGACATGTTCACTGACACGGAAAGTGGCTAGAATGATATACTCTGGTATGAAATGATATAAACAAAGAGTGTTCATAAAAAATTGCACTCTAGTACAGTGAACATATCGTAGCTAATAAAAAACGTGTCTAGCCAATACTCAAACCTGGGATGTCTGTTTATCGTCAGAATTTCTGAGCGATTGCCTGTGTGTATTGCGTATTGTGTATTGAACCGGGGACCTAGAAAAGAAGGAGAGGCTTCGTCCCGCCATGGCCCTCAGTGGTTCACAACCCCACAGCACGACACAGCAGTCCACCCTCCCCATAGCCGCCCCACACCAAACCCAGGGTTATATGATAGCCGGTGCTTTAATTTCATCTCATTACACCTTGACAGCTTTCAGCTTTAGTGACTGCATTTATTTCAGTTCAATGAAATTAATTCAGTTTATTTGTATCCCTAATCCAGCCACAGTTCTCTACCATAACCTCTTCTCCAGAGGTGCTAACATTACACACCCACTGGGTTCAGGTTACGAAGGTTCAGTGATAATTAAGATCTTATTCGAAGCCGGAGGCATGCTCAAATGGCCTAAGTTTAAGTCTACTGCTCGTGAAACGCGAGGTATATAGGTTTAGAGTTGGTCTGCAACAGGTTTTCATTAGCCGCGACATATGCCTTCAAGGACACCGTGAAGTGTGACTAATTCTGTAACACAAAAGATCGCCTCTCTCCACGCTATTGAGGGCATTTAACGGCCTGTGGCGTTTTTAGTTTGTGGAGAGTGGACGACTATGGAATGAGTTGCGTGCCATCCATCCATCCCCCCAGAAGACACCGTTGAAGTGTCGACACAGACAGGTCCACAACCAGTGCAAAGTTCCGTTGTCGATTCGTCTTACATACGACGAGTACAGATGTTTAATGCAATAGGAACAAGAACGAGATGTTCCAATAACCCGCTCAGATAACCCTCATGTGTCCAGTGGATCCACAGACTCAATACGCCACCTGAAATCTCACGTGCTGAGGATGTAGTGAATGACATTTACCAGCATGCTGGCTCTTGTTGTGTCTTCTCAGTTTCACTTTCTAGCTCGTTACTGATTTAGCAGTGCGTTCCCTTGTCGCATATAAGACGGCACTACTCTGATTCCGTCTCGATCTTCTTCCTCTAGCCTTAATTACTTATTGCGGGTCCACTGTCATCCACGTCCTCCAGTATGGATATTGTCGAAACGTTGTTTCTGGGTATTCCAATTATCGTCAACTCTAGTGTATGGTTTAGATGGAGCGACGAAGAACTTCTTTTGTTACGCGACTTTCGTTAGCTACGATATGTTTGTTACGTAATAAATAATCGCTAATGACGACGTATACAGGGAGATTTCAGGTGCCCCTATTAACGTGTCTTATGTAAAGTGCAACGCCCTCAAATACCACGTGCTAGTTTTCATATTCTTTCGCTCGCTACGTGCAAACTAGGGTTCTGTATAAAAAAAGACAGGACTTTTTTGTACGAAAATTTTGCACTGCGATTTTATCTGCTAGAAGCTGTAGTTTTCGAACTATTCAAGAAATACGTACACAAGTGATGTCCAAAAGCATTTTTCTTGTTTAACTCGAAAGCGCTGGCCTCCAGCGGGTGCGTATCCCAGTACAATATTTATGTTCATTAAATTTTGTAAAAGCGACCTGTTCAACTTTTTCATGGGACTAAAAGCTTGCATGTATCGAGCGAGAGAATATGAAAACGTAGCACATGGTTTCTGAAGGCCTTGTGGGTTGGTTATACCCGTAGGTAGGGGCATTTCAGTCACCCTCTATATCTTATATTCCACTAATTTCGATAAACAGTGAGCGTTGTCTTTGCCGACAGATGTTTCCGCTGCTACTCCTGGTGCTGCCCTTGCTGGCGGAGGGTGCTTCCTCTGACAGTGTGGGCTGTGTACTGCAAGATGCCTCCACGGAGTTATTCTACATCACTACCGTAAGTTAGTAGCAGTACAGGAAAGGTATTATACAAGCCCACAATACTTTTATGATTAAACAATATTACAAGCAATTTTTCAATGTATTTATGACAGAAGGAAATAAGATTCATAGTTTATGTAAGACAGTAAAAAAGTAATTGGAAGAAATTGTCACACAAAACGCATTTTTTGCAATCTTTTCCGTAACAGGAGTCAGTAAAACCTGAAGTCAGGAACTGCCTGAGTTGACAGCAATGTCTAAAGGAAAATAACATTTTTAATACACGTGACACATTAGACTGCCCCAGTGTAACGTATACATCAATTTTCTACGTTGTATTGGCTATATATCTAATTCAATTGTACGTGTGTTGTTAAATCCTTTCCTGCGTTCGTCCGTTGAGCTCGTATTCGGTTCTCGTGAACCTGTTAGAGAATTTAGTCTTTAACATAAAACCTATACAGTTTCACTTGATCAGTGTATTAACGCTCCAACTTATAAGCTGGAATAGTTCATATCACATGCTGTGATTATTGTACTTACAAGCTGTGCCGTGGATCCACAGGAGGAGAAGCCCTGGTACCAGCAATACCAGTACAAGGTACCCGGCCTGTTTGACCTGGGCTGTGTTACTTACGTCCAGTCGCCTGGGGAGACCATGATCGAGATGAACCTTACCGGGAACTTCAGCAAGGTGCCTTTGTAAGTCACTGGAATAACCTGCTTTATGTGAGGCTCGGCATGTTATAACAATGGCTAGATACTAGTGGACAGCGATAAATACGTGATAATTTATTTATCTTCTTAAGAAGGCTACATTCCTCACTGAGTTAACATAATGCATTCCCCTGACAGCAACGGAAACAGAATTCTGTACCAATGTAAATAAAGTAAGAGAAGAGATATTCAACCACATGTTGATAGTGATCTCCTAGTGCTTCATCGCAATAAAGTCTATTCCAATACAAAAAGGATTTTGTAGACACTTCCGAAATACACATATACCCAGAAGGATTGGCCAAATATTATTGTTTCTTGATAAATGCGATAATATCAAAACAGTCCATACAATTTCTAGAATCTTTGGGTTAGTACACTTTTGTGTATTGTTGTTGTTGTTGTTGTTGTGGTCTTCAGTCCTGAGACTGGTTTGATGCAGCTCTACATGCTACCCTATCCTGTGCAGGTTTCTTCATCTCCCAGTACCTACTGCAACCTACATCCTTCTGATTCTGCTTAATGTATTCATCTCTTGGTCTCCCTCTAAGATTTTTACCGGCCACGCTGCCCTCCAAAGCTAAATTTGTGATCCCTTGATGCCTCAGAACATGTCCTACCAACCGGTCCCTTCCCTCGTCAAGTTGTGCCACAAACTCATCTTCTCCCCAATTCTATCCAATACCTCCTCATTAGTTATGTGACCTACCCATTTAATCTTCAGCATTCTTCTGTAGCACCACATTTCGAAAGCTTCTATTCTCTTCCTGTCCAAACTATTTATTGTCCATGTTTCCATACATAGCTACACTCCATACAAATACTTTCAGAAACGACTTCCTGACACTTAAATCTATACTCGATGTTAACAAATTTCTCTTCTTCAGAAACGATTTCCTTGCCATTGCCAGTCTAAATTTATATCTTCTCTACTTCGACCATCATCAGTTATTTTGCTCCCCAAATAGCAAAACTCCCTTACTACTTTAAGCGTCTCATTTCCTAATCTAATTCCCTCAACATCACCCGACTTAATTCGACTACATTCCATTATCCTCGTTTTGCTTTTGTTGATATTTATCTTATATCCTCCTTTCAAAACACTGTCCATTCCATTCAACTGCTCTTCCAAGTCCTTTGCTGTCTCTGACAGAATTACAATGTCATCGGTGAGCCTCAAAGTTTTTATTTCTTATCCATGGATTTTAATACCTACTCCGAATTTTTCTTTTGTTTCCTTTACTGCTTGCTCAATATACAGATTGAATAACGTTGGGGAGAGGCTACAACCCTGTCTCACTCCCTTCCCAACCGCTGTTTCCCTTTCATGCCCCTCGACTCTTATAACCGACATCTGGTTTCTGTACAAATTGTAAATAGCCTTTCGCTCCCTGTATTTTACCCCTGCCACCTTTGGAATTTGGAAGAGAGTATTCCAGTCAACATTGTCAGAAGCTTTCTCTAAGTCTACAAATGCTAGAAACGTAGGTTTGCCTTTCCTTAATCTTTCTTCTAAGATAAGTTGTAGAGTCAGTATTGCCTCACTTGTTCCAATATTTCTACGGAATCCAAACTGATCTTCCCCGATGTTAGCTTCTACCAGTTTCTCCATTCGTCTGTAAAGAATTCGTGTTAGTATTTTGCAGCTGTGACTTATTAAACTGATAGTTCGGTGATTTTCACATCTGTCAGCACCTGCTTTCTTTGGGATTGGAATTATTATATTCTTCTTGAAGTCTGAGGGTACTTCACCTGTCTCATACATCTTCCTCACCAGATGGTAGAGTTTTGTCAGGACTGGCTCTCCCAAGGCCGTCAGTAGTTCTAATGGAATGTTGTCTACTCCCGTGGCCTTGTTTCGGCTCAGGTCTTTCAGTGCTCTGTCAAACACTTCACGCAGTATCATATCTCCCATTTCACCTTCATTTACATTCTCTTCAATTTCTATAATATTGTCCTCAAGTACATCGCCCTTGTATATACCCTCTATATACTCCTTCCATCTTTCTGTTTTCCCTTCTTTAATTAGAACTGGGTTTACATTTGAGCTCTTGATATTCATACAAGTGGTTCTCTTTTCTCCAAAGGTCTTTTTAATTTTCCTGTAGGCTGTATCTTACCCCTGATGAGATAAGCCTCTACATCCTTACATTTGTCCACTAGCCATCCCTGCTTAGCCATTTTGCACTTCCCGTCGATCTCATTTTTGAGACGTTTGTATTCCTTTTTGCCTGCTTCATGTATTGCCTGTTTGTGTATTAACAGTTTTAATTAGCCATTAAGTCTCGGTCCGTGTGTTAATTTTCTTGCTCACTCAATGAGTAGAATTTATATAAAAAGAATATGCTGCTAACTGCAAGTTAAACACCAAATAATAAAAATGTTAATCCGTTCACAAGGACATTGCGTATAGATATTTAACAAGCTTTTTGTTTGTCAGCTCTTGACATTATGTTCCTATGGGACAGCTGGTAATATAAGTAGTTCTTTTCAGAGACTGGTTGTCACTTATAGTTTACGAAGTATAATTTGCTATAAGGGCTACTGCATCCGTTGATTGCTAAACGCTTCTAAAAATATTTCGAACTGTGTGCAGTCTTGAGAGACACAGTTCTCTTTACCGGAATTTTCAATGTTTGCAACACTTCTAAAACAGCTGTCTGTATCTTCAACCGAACAATTGAATGATGGCTGTAATAAGGAGGACGACTGTAAATTTTTCTGATACAGTATCCTCATTCTTGTGTTGTTTTTTGTTTTGTTGATTTAAGTTCTTTACTTTGTAATACTTTCCTTTCCTTATTACTTTAGATTTTCTTAATAAGCATCAAACTGCGAACGACTTGACTGCATCTTACAACGATTGAAAGTACTTCGATCCGGTGATTGTACAGATAAATTCACGCTGAGACGCATTCTGAACGTGAATCACAGTTATGCAGGAGCCATGATGTTACACAGCAAATATATCACCAAAATAGGGCCTATTTTTCTATATTTTTGAAATTCACAGGTTTTACAGCCGATAAACATGGTGTATCAGTAAACTGAAACACGCCATTAAGTTCACCATTCAGAGAGACAGCAGGCGAAAACTCAATGTATGTTACAATTACAGAATGAATCTAAAAGTCAGCGGTGGAGTGATCACAGTTCTGAAATTCGAAGGATAGCAAACCTGCATGCAGGACAGCGTTATCCGTTCATCCAGGTATGTGACACAAGTACTGTATGGCTTGTTACGAGTGATTCTGTGAACTTGCGGTAGGACAGATATTGGCATAACCTGCTGTCCTGCTCTGACGATTAGAGAATTATTTGCGGAGAGCAAATTCGGGTTTCTGTTTCGGTGCAGTGTGCCATTTTAAGCTGCCACTCCTTGAAAACTACATATGGGATGATGTAATTCTTGATTCGGTTACTAAATTCATAAACTGTTATAAAGAATCACATAAAATATAATAAAACACCAATTGTTTGCAGCACTGGCTGGAAGGACTTCGGAAAACGTTGGAGCCAATTTCAACGAGAAGGCTGCGCCCTAGCAATAAGTTCAGAATTTACCACAGAGAATATCAGTATATTGCACACGAGTGAGATATATACATTTAAACTTACTAGTATTGTTCTCTTTTTTTCAGCTTTCCCCTTAACTGCGTTGCATCAGCCACAGGAAATGGAAACAGGATAGACAAGGTCTACGAAGGCGTATGTAAGGGCAAATTCATACTTTCATAAATGTAAGCTAGTTTTCTAGAACTGCAGAGCCTTTTTTCGTGGTTGGCAGAACAGGTCACACGTGTTGCTCTTAGAACTTAACAAACTCATTTGTTTTTGAGTTACCTTACTCTTGTGGAGGAGCTAGACATAAACATTTTTATCTACTTCTCTTTCCAGGGAAATCTCTACTGAGCGGACCGTATAACATAGTGTACTCACATGAGGATTTCATCATGGACCGCTACTGTTTTCTGGGATATGGTTAGTCTCTCTCATCTTCTTCCATTAATCATTTCTACTGTGTTGTGTGTGTCGTGAACGAACTATTACGGTAGTTTTTCATTTTCGATGTGTGTGATGGAAATTCAGTTTGTCGATTCATTTCATACTTTGCACGTGTATTAAGATGACGGCTACTGGGAGGTATTCAACGTCCGAAGCAATCACTATCCGTAACGACATTACAAAACTCATGTACACAAAAACGGGACATATTAGATCTCAAATCACCGACAATAACACCCCCGTAAGATTGTTCGAGGGATTCTGCTCGCGTCTCACCATCTATTGTTTTAACTTCTACACTCCTGGAAATTGAAATAAGAACACCGTGAATTCATTGTCCCAGGAAGGGGAAACTTTATTGACACATTCCTGGGGTCAGATACATCACATGATCACACTGACAGAACCACAGGCACATAGACACAGGCAACAGAGCATGCACAATGTCGGCACTAGTACAGTGTATATCCACCTTTCGCAGCAATGCAGGCTGCTATTCTCCCATGGAGACGATCGTAGAGATGCTGGATGTAGTCCTGTGGAACGGCTTGCCATGCCATTTCCACCTGGCGCCTCAGTTGGACCAGCGTTCGTGCTGGACGTGCAGACCGCGTGAGACGACGCTTCATCCAGTCCCAAACATGCTCAATGGGGGACAGATCCGGAGATCTTGCTGGCCAGGGTAGTTGACTTACACCTTCTAGAGCACGTTGGGTGGCACAGGACACATGCGGACGTGCATTGTCCTGTTGGAACAGCAAGTTCCTTTGCCGGTCTAGGAATGGTAGAACGATGGGTTTGATGACGGTTTGGATGTACCGTGCACTATTCAGTGTCCCCTTGACGATCACCAGTGGTGTACGGCCAGTGTAGGAGATCGCTCCCCACACCATGATGCCGGGTGTTGGCCCTGTGTGCCTCGGTCGTATGCAGTCCTGATTGTGGCGCTCACCTGCACGGCGCCAAACACGCATACGACCATCATTGGCAACAAGGCAGAAGCGACTCTCATCGCTGAAGACGACACGTCTCCATTCGCCCCTCCATTCACGCCTGTCGCGACACCACCGGAGGCGGGCTGCACGATGTTGGGGCGTGAGCGGAAGACGGCCTAACGGTGTGCGGGACCGTAGCCCAGCTTCATGGAGATGGTTGCGAATGGTCCTCGCCGATACCCCAGGAGCAACAGTGTCCCTAATTTGCCGGGAAGTGGCGGTGCTGTCCCCTACGGCACTGCGTAGGATCCTACGGTCTTGGCGTGCATCCGCGCGTCGCTGCGGTCCGGTCCCAGGTCGACGGGCACGTGCACCTTCCGCCGACCACTGGCGACAACATCGATGTACTGTGGAGACCTCACGCCCCACGTGTTGAGCAATTCGGCGGTACGTCCACCCGGCCTCCCGCATGCCCACTATACGCCCTCGCTCAAAGTCCGTCAACTGCACATACGGTTCACGTCCACGCTGTCGCGGCATGCTACCAGTGTTAAAGACTGCGATGGAGCTCCGTATGCCACGGCAAACTGGCTGACACTGACGGCGGCGGTGCACAAATGCTGCGCAGCTAGCGCCATTCGACGGCCAACACCGCGGTTCCTGGTGTGTCCGCTGTGCCGGCGTGTGATCATTGCTTGTACAGCCCTCTCACAGTGTCCGGAGCAAGTATGGTGGGTCTGACACACCGGTGTCAATGTGTTCTTTTTTCCATTTCCAGGAGTGTATGTTGCATTAGAGGTCTATTTTCTTTAAAACACATTTTCGCAGTTCCTTTTACCTTAAAAGACAGTTTACGCAGTTCCATTAAGACGCACGCAATCATAACAAAAAGTCGTTGAATTTTTGTATGGCCTAATCAGCCAAATTTCTATCCTTTTCGTTGCCTACTGAATCTCTTCCCCTTCAAACGTAATATAGTAGTAACACTATTTCCAGAATGATCATATTCATGTTTATTCTGAACGCTGGAACCATTTTTGAAACTTCATATTTATTCAACTACAAATACTAAATGAATAGAGGAAGTTTCAAATTTTTTTTTCGTAATGTTCGATATCAGTTTAAAACTTTCATCCTCTAACATACGCGGTCGGCCTATGCTTCTTCCTTTGCACACACTCCCAGTCGCTTTTATTATTTATTATTTTGAGCTTTTCCTCATTACAGAGGCTTATCTCCAACATAAAATTTACTTGGAAATTACAGTGCAAACAATCAACGTTCTTAAACTATATTCTCAAAATATTCCTCCAGGTGTTTCGATCTTGTGTGTCTTCTTCCTCTGCGCCCATTCTCCTCATTGTGTGCTGTACATTTTGGAGCCAGGTGGTCATAGGTCGTCCTCTTCTTCTTCTCCCCTCCGGTTCCCACTCCAGTATCAATTTTGGTATTCTGATTTTCTCCATGCGTCGTACATGCCCGTACCACTGTAATTTCTTCCTATCCATTACGTCATATTTTCTATCTTTTATTTCCATTCTCCTTATTACTTCGGTGTTCCTTATCTTTTCTTTCCTGGAGATTCTTGCCGATCTTCTCCAAAAGTTCATCTCTAGAGCTTGTAATTTTTTAATGTGCTTCATGTTAATTGTCCAGGTCTCCGTTCCATACAGAACCACACTCTCTAACATGGCTTTGTATATTAATTTTTTAGTTCTGCTCATTACATTCCTGCTCCATAAGACTGAGTTAAGCATCCCAATGACCCTCCGTCCGCTACTAATTCTTTTATTGATTTCTGACTCTGATTTTCCCTCGATTTCTAAAATGGATCCCAAATAAGAGAAAGTGTTTATCTTTTTGATTTTCTTTCCTTCAATGTATAGCTCATCTGAATCATTAGTCAAGTATTCTGTTTTTTGGTAATTAATCTTCAAACCCCAAGTTTTGTATGCTACTGCTAGTTGATTGCACATATAGTTAGCATCCTCCCCATTATGTGCTACGACTACTTGATCATCAGCAAATAATAAATGATGTAGATAGACTCCATCTCTTATTTCTAACCCCATACTATTACATTTACGAGACCGTGTTCTAAGGCTAATATCTATATAGATTTTAAATAATGATGGTGACATGGGACAGCCCTGTAAAATGCCTTTGCTTATTCTAAATTTCTGTGAAAGTTTATTACCAACTTCCACTTGGCAAATGTTATCTTTATACATCTGTTGTATTATTTTAATCAAGGAAGGGTTTATGTTTTCCGTATGTAGTGCTCTCCAAAGTAAATTTCATCCTCTAACATACGCGGTTGGCCTATGGTTCTTCCTTTGCACACACTCCCAGTCTCTTTAAATTGCTTAAACCAACGGCTAATGCTTTTGTGAGTTGGAGGTCGAACACCGAATCTGGTGCGAAATGCTCGCTGCGCTGGTGTTTGCGACTCACTTTTCGCAAACTCAAGAACGCAGAAAACCTTGTGCACCATAGTCGCCATCCGACTCGCAACTGACAGTGAAACGGAACGACGGTCCTATGCCGTGCGAACTCTACCGGCCGCTTTTGAAACCATCACAGCCCGCCCGTCGCCGCCCGCCACAAACTTTGAAACTTCCTGTTTTCATTAGCACAAAGCTTGTTCATTTTGGATTTGTACCTGAATACAAACGAATTTTTGAAAGTGGTTCCATCATTCAGAATAACCCTGTACAACGATAGCAAACACCTCTTGCCACATGATGTTAACACTTTCACATGACTTTCGGCATCGATCTGCATACCAGTTTCACTGACAGAGAGGAGCGTTGGAAATACAATGGACACTCATCTGGTTGCAAGCTGGCTCAAACCGACATCCAGCCATTCATGTTTTGGACATTTACATCTCCCTAAATCTCTTGAAACAAATGCCGGAATAATTCATTTGAAACAGACTTTGCCGGTTTTTCCAGTTCTTCTCCAGTCCGAACTTATGACAGGTTCGAAAAGACGTTAAATTTAATTTTTATTTCTTACGTTCAAAGCCTTTTTCAGTTAAAGATTTCTTGCTCGCACGATTGTAGTAGCATGAGACAATTTAGATGAGATTTGGGAAACATTATTGTATTATTCTAGTCAGTTCACCCTGGCAGTAACTTCAGTCTGAAAGAGCATTCATTACATCAGTAGCTGTAAGGAAATCTACGATAATCTGCAGCATTTGCACATGCTATAAGGATACATGGCACATTTAATCCTGTCCGTCAATTAACCGGTTGAGAACTGCATAAAGCGAATGTTTCTGTTACAGAAGTGGCTCAAATCTTCACAACTGTCAAGGAACCCAGCGACAAGTTGATGGAGATGATATGGGAAATTGTCGGTAATCACAGTGAAGTGGACAGATCTAAGTTTCAAAAAGTGGTCTGTTAATGCTGTACTCATGGTAAAAACTATTAACGTAGTGCATTTTGATATCGTTTTTATTTCTCACCCTAAAGTTAAATTTCATTTTCCACAGAAACAACTAATTAATGTTGTTACATAGGACGTATATTTATTTACCATTGAAAGGATATGTTATTAAACACAATTTCTCACTTAACATATTTCAGACTCGTATGTAGTTTGAGAAAAAGATTAAAACAAGTGGCATCCAGGACACGGTCTGGGAAATTTATTTCTACGTACAGATAAAGAGAATGTACGCCAAAACGAACAACTTAAGATACGGTGGTATCTGCTGTAAATGAGTAATTTTTTTAGTATGTTATGGTTTCTATGTTACTAGCCTTAGTCAGTTTTATCTATGGTTCAGTCTAAGAAGTTAACGTATGACAAACCTGTTGACACAAAGAAAGGTTGTGTACCCGCTTTGGGGAACCTTTCGAAACTGTCTTCCATGTTCTAGAAGCCTTTGGTCAAGTGTAACAGGTCTTACAGAACAAACGCACTTCCTGCTTCAGTAAACAAATTTCGAACTATGGCAGTTGTAACAAAGTTTCAGGAATTAAATATATGGAAAAGTGTACTTCATAGCGTTGTCATTTCTCTTTCCCCTACCATGCCGAGACTAAGGCACATATTGAGGAAACGAGGATTTAACGGTTCCTACTTCCTGATGGGAAGTACTTTCTATCCATGTACTTTATCTTTTATCGTTGGTCTACGACATAAAGCTGACTTTCGCAACGTGTTAACTTCTGTATCTCAACAACTGAGCTATACATACTGATTTAACAAGATCACCCAAAACTTTTTAACTGCTGAACTTCGCATTAACTGCACTCTGCACACATCTGTGGCTCCATCATGTCTCAATACAGCAAAGGAATCTCACCTCTGGCCGGAGCTTATCCTCATTGCAGTTACACAGCACTTTACTTCGCGCCAACGAAGGCAAAACATTTTGATACATCCAACAGGACAAAATATAATACAGAATCGTTATCAAAATTGTTATTCTCAGGCTCAGAGACGTGTGCGCTTGTCAGAGAAACGATGGCCTTCGATGCACTGCAGATGGCGACCAGACACTCGAGAGCGCGGTTGGGTTCTTCAGAGGCGTTACGCATTCTTCCAGTGATTAGCCGTTACACGACACTAAAAACACAGTTTCTGTAGGTTATTTTCGAACATATATTTCAACACAAAATAAAACTTGTTAAACGATGAGTACATACTTCTCGTCTACGGTTGCAAGCAATTGGTGTCACGACTGGGATTGTGTGGTGCACTGCATGCAGTGTAAACATGTGTAGCTTGAAACTCTATAGAGAGTATAAGTACTCATAAGCGTAGTGATTAAAAAAATTCGACGTCGTCTTCCCAACAACAGACAAATCATATAGACAGTAATGCACTGCACTAATGAATAACAGCTGTATACTACACTCCTGGAAATGGAAAAAAGAACACACTGACACCGGTGTGTCAGACCCACCATACTTGCTCCAGACACTGCGAGAGGGCTGTACAAGCAATGATCACACGCACGGCACAGCGGACACACCAGGAACCGCGGTGTTGGCCGTCGAATGGCGCTAGCTGCGCAGCATTTGTGCACCGCCGCCGTCAGTGTCAGCCAGTTTGCCGTGGCATACGGAGCTCCATCGCAGTCTTTAACACTGGTAGCATGCCGCGACAGCGTGGACGTGAACCGTATGTGCAGTTGACGGACTTTGAGCGAGGGCGTATAGTGGGCATGCGGGAGGCCGGGTGGACGTACCGCCGAATTGCTCAACACGTGGGGCGTGAGGTCTCCACAGTACATCGATGTTGTCGCCAGTGGTCCGCGGAAGGTGCACGTGCCCGTCGACCTGGGACCGGACCGCAGCGACGCACGGATGCACGCCAAGACCGTACGATCCTACGCAGTGCTGTAGGGGACCGCACCGCCACTTCCCAGCAAATTAGGGACACTGTTGCTCCTGGGGTATCGGCGAGGACCATTCGCAACCGTCTCCATGAAGCGGGGCTACGGTCCCGCACACCGTTAGGCCGTCTTCCGCTCACGCCCCAACATCGTGCAGCCCGCCTCCAGTGGTGTCGCGACAGGCGTGAATGGAGGGACGAATGGAGACGTGTCGTCTTCAGCGATGAGAGTCGCTTCTGCCTTGGTGCCAATGATGGTCGTATGCGTGTTTGGCGCCGTGCAGGTGAGCGCCACAATCAGGACTGCATACGACCGAGGCACACGGGGCCACCACCCGGCATCATGGTGTGGGGAGCGATCTCCTACACTGGCCGTACACCACTGGTCATCGTCGAGGGGACACTGAATAGTGCACGGTACATCCAAACCGTCATCGAACCCATCGTTCTACCATTCCTAGACCGGCAAGGGAACTTGCTGTTCCAACAGGACAATGCACGTCCGCATGTATCCCGTGCCACCCAACGTGCTCTAGAAGGTGTAAGTCAACTACCCTGGCCAGCAAGATCTCCGGATCTGTCCCCCATTGAGCATGTTTGGGACTGGATGAAGCGTCCTCTCACGCGGTCTGCACGTCCAGCACGAACGCTGGTCCAACTTAGGCGCCAGGTGGGAATGGCATGGCAAGCCGTTCCACAGGACTACATCCAGCATCTCTACGATCGTCTCCATGGGAGAATAGCAGCCTGCATTGCTGCGAAAGGTGGATATACACTGTACTAGTGCCGACATTGTGCATGCTCTGTTGCCTGTGTCTATGTGCCTGTGGTTCTGTCAGTGTGATCATGTGATGTATCTGACCCCAGGAATGTGTCAATAAAGTTTCCCCTTCCTGGGACAATGAATTCACGGTGTTCTTATTTCAATTTCCAGGAGTGTATATTCTTCATAGTGTCATTTCAGAAGACAGAATGATTTGTGCATAACATTGTGGCACAAGGCATCATAAAAAAATGTTTGCGCATTAAATTTTAATTTTGATCAGTATCTTATAAATCTAGTCACATGTTAATATTAAATAAGCATATGGCTGTTGCACCCTCAAAGAAAACGACTCTAGTAAGTCACTGCTTCGTTCTTGTGTACATAACTTCTTTATTTTCATGACTATTTTATATCCACGAATTAATTAAAATTTTCGTCTCCGTGCATCTTGTCCTCAGTAATTTATCTAGCAGCTTTAATATTCGTTTACTTCTAAAAGTTTTCGGGTGCTATTTCGCCACCTAGTTCCGTGTTAACTACTTCTGGAACACATAACTCATGTCGCACACTCTTGCCCATTCTTCTGGTGTTAGCGTTCCACAGACCTTCCTTCCTCTCACGTTGCTATTGACGACTCAAGTTACAAGCTATTTCCATTCAACAGAGTTCTTAATGCTTCGGATTTCTTCTCTGCTTTTATACAATATATGTATCACTTCCACAGTAACCTGCGCTCTAAGAAATTTTTTCTCAGTTCTATATCATTATTTCATTCCTGTCAATTTCTCTTTCGGATTGATTTACGTGAGTCACTCCACCTCTTGCTCCGTGCTTACCTTGCTCATACTGAGTACTGTTTCCTCTCGAAGTAACCATTTTTGAATTCCCTTCAATATCTTGTTTCGTTACTTTCCACTACAGGCTACTGCATGGATCTGTAAACTTGTTCAAATGTTCAAATGGCTCTGAGCACTATGGGACTCAACATCTTACGTCATAAGTCCCCTAGAACTTAGAACTACTTAAACCTAACTAACCTAAGGACATCACACACACCCATGCCCGAGGCAGGATTCGAACCTGCGACCATAGCAGTCCCGCGGTTCCGGACTGCAGCGCCAGAACCGCACGGCCACCACGGCCGGCTGTAAACTTGTTCCGTGCTATTCTACGAGGCTTTAAGGTCCACATCTGACTTATTTCAACTACATCATTATGGTCGGTTTCGTTGTGTAATGCGTAATGATTAATACATTTCCAGATAGTTAACGTATTCTTGCACAATCCGCTCGTTAAATGGGGAAATAAATATCATCTTTGAGCTGCTATTTTAGTATACTCTAGAGCCACATTTTAATTGTTAGATAGAAGATTAGAAGGAACACTACAAAAGCTGGATACTTAGAACAGGAGACTCCACTGTTGCAGGTCACATACTTAAAAAAAGCCCGTGGGTACAAGGCGCAACATCTCCATAAAAGAAGACAGATGATCTATCTTGCAGTAATAGAAATTAATGCACATATGTGCATATGCCCAAGGTAGTACTATACGACCAAACACAGTTCCCTAACACGCCACTGTAAACTGCAGACGATACTCACAACCCCATCCACGACGTGTTGTAAATTACCCCTCACACTCACATATCCCATTTTTTCCGTATTTCAGTTGCTATAATTTCTCCTAAATTACCCCTCACACTCACATATCCCACTTTTTCCGTATTTCAGTTGCTATAATTTCTCCTAAATTACCCCTCACACTCACATATCCCAGTTTTTCCGTATTTCAGTTGCTGTAATTTCTCTCATCATGTTAAAAAATTTTACTTTGTATAATCATATTTGCTTCACTTACTTGCTTAATTTCACTTTTGTATCTAAGCTGCTTATTATTTAGGACCTGTTACGGACAAGAGCATTTTATTCATCGCCAGACTTGGAAATGTCACCAACATTTATTGTTCAATTTATTTTCTTCTAAGAACGATTATCATAAATTGTTGTCTTTTTAATTTGTAAATGTATCAAATTTCTTATTTAAACAATCTTCCTCTCGTTTTATTCCTACGTCTAACAGTAATATGTTTCATCTTTGGAAACAAAGACACTCACTAGATGCACAAGCTTAAAATCTTTGATGCTACGAAAAATTCACTCAACCACATATTTATCTTTGTACCTGATGAAGACGTAACAGCCGAAAACCGGTTTCTGAAAGATATAATAAATGTTGTAGTATGTTACATCCCTGTCGCTTGAGTTTTCCGTCATAATGTATAAAATATTCTACCAAGAACTGACGGAACATTCTTAATCGCATATTTCGTACAAATCCGAAAACATGGTACAGAGGCTCGTCGGAAACACGAACAAAGCAAAAGGGAAAAAAAGAGAAGACAAGAGAAGAGAATGGTATGTCAGGTAAGTCTTTTTTTACGGCGAAATCAATACATCTACATCTACATCCATACTCCGCAAGCCACCTGACGGTATGTGGTGGAGGCTACTATGAGTATCTCTATCGGTTCTCCCTTCTATTCCAGCTTTGTATTGTTCGTGGAAAGAAAGATTGTCGGTATGCCTCTGCGTGGGCTCTAATCTCTCTGATTTTATCCTCATGGTCTCTTCACGAGATATACGAAGGAGGGAGCGATATACTGCTTGACTCCTCGGTGAAGGTACTTCAACAAAAGCCCGTACCGAGCTACTGAGCGTCTCTCTTGCAGAGTCTTCCGCTGGAGTTTACCTATCATCTACGTAACGCTTTCGCGATTACTAAATGATCCTGTAACGAAGCGCGCTGCTCTCCGTTGGACCTTCTCTATCTCTTCTATCAACCCTATCTGGTACGGATCCCACACCGGTGATCAGTATTCAAGCAGTGGGCGAACAAGTGTACTGTAACCTACTTCTTTTGTTTTCGGACTCCATTTCCTTAGGATTCTTCCAATTAATCTCAGTCTGGCATCATCTTTACCGACAATTAATTTCATATGGTCATTCCATTTTAAATCACTCCTAATGCCTACTCCCAGATAATTTATGGAATTAACTGCTTCCATTTGCTGACCTGCTGTATTGTAGCTAAATGATGAAGTATCTTTCTTTCTATGTATTCGCAGCACATTACACTTGTCTACATTGAGATTCAATTGCCATTCCCTGCACCACGCGTCAATTCGTTGCAGATCCTCCTGCATTTCAGTATAATTTTCTATTGTTACAACCTCTCGATGCACTACAGCATCATCCGCAAAAAGCCTCAGTGAACTTCCGATGTTATCCACAAGGTCATTTATATATATTGTGAATAGCAACCGTCCTACAACACTGCCCTGTGGCACACCTGAAATCACTCTTATTTCGGAAGACTTATCTCCATTGGGAATGAAATGCTGCGTTCTGTTATCTAGGAACTTTTCAATGCAATCACACAATTGGTCTGATAGTCCATATGCTCTTACTTTGTTCATTAAAATACTGTGAGGAATTATATAGAACGCCTTACGGAAGTGGAGAAACACAGCATCTACCTGGGAACCCGTATCTACGGCCCTCTGAGTCTCGTGGACGAATAGCGCGAGCTGGGTTTGACAACACTGCTGTTACATTGGTGGAAATACAAAAAAGAACGAAAGAAAGGATCGAAGCCAAATGCCTCCGTTTCAGTCTTTAATGTAGAATTGCCGAATAGTAGTAACAGATTTTCAGTTAACACAATCTATGCTCATACTGTATTATAAGAGATTACATAATACTTGTATAAGTAAATGTTATCACACTTCTTAAATGAAACAACTTGGAAGTTGTAACATACCATAAATTCACTTTACGCTCACAGTAAGAGGACAGACAAAGGTAAGTGAATTCTATCATTGTTTCTTGACTCGCATACTGAAAGTTGGTATGTACCTGTCGTGTCTTCATTGCTACTGTTTGTAATAATTATAGTGTGTTACAATGTTCCTGTACATATTGCGTCAATGCAAAAAGCACAAGCAGATAGTGCCTAGAATGACCGACGCTTATTGTTATTAACTTAATATCATTTTGTGTCAGTCTAGAAGGCTTCACTGGCGATTCACGTTGTAACGTACCTAGAAGAACTGCACTAACAAACTTATGGTCAGCTGTGTACAAGTAATGTACAGCTGTGCTAATAAGCCGTCTATACGTGTCGCATATGTCATGCTGAGGTGTCTGCCGCTGCACACAAAGTTCTAAGTAACAGCAACGAACGTAGACCACGAAGCCGTTAACGGGAAGGTCTACGAGAAAGTAAGAATATCCACCGTATTTTGTTACGAGGAGTCTGAAACTCTTCACATAAGATCACGTGTTATACTTCAATTCTCATTGATTTGTAGTGAATAACTTACACTCACTTGAACGAAGCATTACAAACTGAGTACATAATTAAGTACGAGGTGGAGCAGCTGCAAGAATGGAATACACACTGATCAACTTGAAAATTATGACTACCGACCAGTTATCGATATCAGCCCGTCCAGGCAATAAAAGTGTCACCTGGCGAGGAGTAACTGCTAGCCGTGCACACGCACGGTTCTTGTAGTAGCAGAGAGAGCGCTGTCTGTGTGTACAATGGAGGAGAAGTGTGAGCTGCCTGAGTCTGACTGAGGGCAGACTGTGATGGCCCGGAGGCTCGGCACCAGCATTTCGGAAACTGCTCGATTTGTTTGGTGTTCGAAGAGTGCTGTGATGACTGTCTTCAACAGGCGGCGAAACCAAGGTGAAACCTAGTCCAGACATCTTGGGACTGAGCGGCCACACGTCGATACACTCTGTCGAACCATTGTGGACCCGACTGTATGCTGGGCAGACTGATAAAACAGGACAGGTGGCGAACAGTGGCGGAACTAACAGCAGGCTTTAATGCTAGGCTGAGTACGTCTGAACACACAGTTCAACGGCACTTCACCCTGGCGAATGGCAGAGCGTTGCGTGGTCTGATGAATCCGGATACGTTCTTCTCATGCCGATGGGAGGGCGCGAGTCTGTCATCTTCCAAGGAACAGCTCATTGACACCTCCACAGCACGTCGGAGACAAGCTGGCAGTGGGTCTCTTATTCTCTGGGGAATATTCGTGCGGGCGTCCATGGGTCCAGTGGACCCCGTGGGAAACACCATGATGATCAACAGGCACCGTACACAGGTTGCAGACAAAGTACACCCTTTCATATAGATCATGTTCCCGACGGCAGTGACATTCTTCGACAAGGTAACGTGCCATGTCACAAGCCCTGTAGTGTTGTGGTTCGAAGAACCCAGTGGCCATTTCTAATAGATACGCTTTCCCCCAACTCGCCAGATCTGAATGCGATCGAACACACATGGGATGTGGTTCGAACGTGGTGTCAGAGCTCATCACCCCCCTCCCCGGAAATTACGGAAACTGAGTGACTTGTGCGTGCAGATGTGGTTCCAGCTCCCTCCAGCGACCTGCGAAGACCTCAATGCTTCTATGCCACGACGCGTCGCTGCTGTTACCCGTGCCAAAGGTAGGTACACCGGCTATTAGGTATGGGTCATAATGTTCTGGCTAATCAGTGTACAAAGGTAATAATTTGTATTATTACACAGTAAACTTCCATTTTCATAATGCAGTTTTTTTTATTACTTAAGACTGAGCACTATGGGACTTAACATCTGTGGTCATGAGTCCCCTAGAACGTAGAACTACTTAAACCTAACTAACCTAAGGACATCACACACATCCATGCCCGAGGCAGGATTCGAACCTGCGACCGTAGTGGTCACGCGGTTCCAGATTGAAGAGCCTAGAACCGCAGGGCTACACCGGCCGGCTTATTACATAAGAACCAAACATTGCGAAACTAGTTGTTCTATGGGTGGATTTAGAGAAAAACAATAAAATGTATACTACAGTCATAGAATTGGTGTAGGCTTTAGACTGTGAGGTTCTTTTTGCAAAACAACGGCTATTGGAAGTTACAGGTTGGTAGGACATCAAGTAGTGGCTACGTTGTAGATGAAGGGATGCATGGAACAAAAATTTTACAGTAAGACAAGGCTTATTAATGGAAACGGGTTCAATGTAGCTAAGTGGTGTTAAATTAAATATGGCAACGGGAGAAATGTGTCATGACAAATGAACGTTTCTACTCAGTTAACATTTACCAAACAAAATTTAAACTTACCATCCTCGAAGACCTATATCTAACTGTCAATAATTTATAACAGAAATGATACAGTAAACAAACAGAAGCAATCATGTCACTATTTCTGAAGCAAAGCGGGGTAAGGCTAAAAAGTAACAGCGATCTTTGACAGAATATAAATTTTCTTGTTTTGTCTTCACCGTTTCGAGCATTTTGATGACTTCCTTTACCCTTTCTTCACTGCTTCTTATCTTTCCATCATGACATTTCAACTACAGTCAGCACCGTGCGTAGTGGTACTGTATGCCCTAAACTTTGTCTATTCCCACAATGTTTCCATTTGCAGTTCCTACTGTCTCTAATTTAGCACTACCTTGGCGGGGTAGGAGGAGTCGTACGAAAGTGTATACTTTCCTGTAATACTTCTTCGTAGATCATCACTTTGTGTTTTGTCTTCAAGTTAATTCATTCAAATTACTCTACGTCACCAAATTTAAAACGCTGTCAGTTTCTCCTTTTATGATTATCTCACTGTCCACATTCATTTCGACATAATTCGGAAGGACGACGGTTCAATCCCGCGTCCGGCCATCCTGATTTAGGTTTTCCGTGATTTCCCTAAATCTCTCCAGGCAAATGCCGGGATGGTTCCTTTGAAAGGGCACGGCCGACTTCCTTCCCCATCCTTCCCTAATCCGATGAGACCGATGACCTCGCTGTTTGGTCTCTTCCCCCAAACAACCAACCAACCAACCAATCGACATAATTATTTTAAAAACTTCATCACTTCCCTGTCTGTATTTAACGGTAGAACAGCCCTTGTCTCAGAGACGATATCAGTCTGCTTCTTCCACCTCTCTCGCTTCAGCCATCGTGTGTATTCTTGCTACAGAGATTCTGTCTTCCTATCGTATATCACTTCTTCTCTCTCTGAGTCTTTCGAAATTTTCATGCTACACAAATTCGTGTTATCTTTAGGCGAGTCTCTCTTTTGTCTCTGGTCTGATGCCACACATACACAACGTATAACAAAACATTCCAGCTAGATAACCAGTCCCCGAAGGATTGTCACCTGCATGATGATCGTCCTCCGTATTGGCACGCCACTTGAAACCAACTCTACAAAAGGGAACTGTTAGGACAGAAATTGTTACGACAGTCCTGACAGTTGAAATGCACATTTCCGAATACCAGAACGTACCGAACGGGGCGATGCAAACGACACTGCTGTGAGTAGGCATAGACGGTGTCCTAAGAGGGGACAGTGTCTTTTGGGTATGACCCCTTAGCGCTCTGACAAGTTTCTGTCCAGAATATTTCGGTGGCGCCTATAACCAGTCAGTCCTTTAGTCTGTCTTTAGCGTAAGCATCGTCCAGACTTACGATTGCACTAGTGGACATGCCTTAGTTGGAATCTTCGGCAATCGGTATGAAGCAGCAGCATGCCCTGGGTGCAACTACAGCAGTTGTGGGCTAGACCAGTAGCGTAGTTATCGACGGTCAGTTCGTACAGACACAGACCCAAACTATACGAGAGGTAGTAATAAAGTTTTGATATTCACCTGACAAATATAGTTAATTGTTGTTTGTTTGCTGGTATACAGAGTGGTCGGTCCATTGATAGTGACTGGCCCAAATATCTCACGAAATAAGCGTCAAACGAAAAAATTGTCTAGCTTGAAGGGGGAAACCAGATGGCGCTATGGTTGGCCCGCTAGATGGCGCTGCCATAGGTCAAACGGATATCAACTGCGTTTCTTTTTCTAAATAGAAACCCCCAGCCTTTATTACATATTCGTGTAGTACGTAAAGAAATATGAATCTTTTAGTTGGACCACTTTTTTCGCTTTGTGGTAGGTGGCGCTGTAATAGTCACAAACATATGGCTCTCTGAGAACGCATGCTGTTACTGCGTGATTACCTGTAAATGCCGCATTAATGCAATAAATGCTCAAAATGATGTCCGTCAACCTCAATGCATTTAGCAATACGTGTAACGACATTCCTCTCAACAGCGAGTAGTTCGTACATCTCCATGGTGACGTAAATATCACTACTACACACTGTTGACTGCATGTGTTTTTTTATAGATTACCACTATCTCCCTTTAACTTTACAGCTGTGTGTACTAAAATATAAACGTTTTGCTTGCTATTTATATCTGACCTAGAGCGGCTGGTATCAGATGTCACTCGCATAAAATTATCAGGTCAAAGTAATTGTCAATCACCTGTATCACCGTTCGAATGATTAGGCTTCTGATTTTAGGCCTCACATACGATGATTACACACCCATTCGAATACAAGATGATTCCATGATGATGTTACAAACTTTCAGGGATGATAGAGAAACGTAAAGGTATCAGTTTGAGGAAACGATCGAGTCGAGGGTTATAACCGAAACTGTGAAATACATGCACCGGTACTGTCGCTGCTAAGATTATAGGGTGAGCCACATTCATAGGTGGTAGTCAGAACCAAAAGAAGAAAAAAGAATTGTCTAGTAAATACGGACTCAAAAATTCATACTTTACGAGTCATGAGCACTTCTTCATCTACTCTGAGACACATTTCCTCCACTGCAAGCTCTATGATTTCTATATTTTTAGAGACCGTAGTATGGGCCAAAACAAGGAAGTCCATTAAATATGGGATTTAAAATGCCTATATTAAGAGCTATGGGCACTTGTTCAGTAGAAGATATATGTTTCATACTATCGAAGATGAACAAGTGATCATATCCCTCAAGGTATGTAGAGTTCTCGTTTACCAGACATTGTTTCCCAGTTTTTGTTCATACTACTACGTCTGAAATTTCCCTTTCCGCCATTGTTAGCACCAACAGTGCCTTTACGTGTATTCCAGTCAGTGATATGACAACAATTTTCGCTTATAAGTTTCGCTTCGGTCGTTTCCAGACTAGAAGCCCTAAGCTCAGACATATACATTATCTTCCTCCATCGTCCCTAAATGTTTGTGGCATCAACACGGAGTCATCACGTATAAACAAAGATAACGGAGGTGTACGGTTTATATCTTCATTCAGTTTGGCAGTTGTAAAGACATCCACAACTGTATCCAAATGATCCATTGGTGAGCATGATTCGGAACTGAATTAATGATACTATCAGATTTTGCACAACGCAGACAATGTATCCTGTATGGGAAGTTGTTTACGGCTATGTTCGAAAAATAATTAATATAACCCCTTCAGGATACAAATGACAGAGATGGAAGAAACGTGGCGTACTTCGACGTAAGGTAATAGTAGTCGGAAGAGAATATTTAGTTTTTGTAGATATGAACAACTCACTTCTTGTAGCTTAATACCCTGGCAGCTGTTGAAACTGACGACGTCAAGTTTCAGTGCATGCGTTACAACACCGCACTCTCTAATATTCCTGCTGTCCACAATAGCATTAGGGATGAAGTTACAACTCGGTTAACCTGTTCCTCCTCTTTCTCTACTTTTTCGACTTCAAGCAACGGCATTCGAACTAATCTACCGCGGATACCATGCAGTGGATTGTGCATTTGTTTTCAAGATTTTATTACCAGTGTCGATGCACAGACACAGTCACTTCAGGAACACGTATCTCACGTCCCTTGTTCAGTCAAGATCTCATGCAGTGTGCATTTCCGACCACCCTTCCTTATATCAAACAAAGAGGCTCTCTTCGTGAACAGCCTGCACACTTTTGACCCTCTATAACTGAGCCAGCGTATTATTACAGTGGAGAGTAATGGACAGGAGCAATGCATAGCTCAGTAGCCACTAAAGTAATGAACGAATCTTACTACACTAGCATGACCGCTACGATCGCAGGTTCGTATCCTGCCTTGGGCATGGATGTGTATGCTGTCCTTAGGTTAGTTAGGTTTAAGTAGTTCTAAGTTCTAGGGGACTGAAGACCTTAGAAGTTAAGTCCCATAGTGCTCAGAGCCATTTTTTTTTTTACTACACTAACTCACTCCTCGCCCAGACCATTCTAATTACTTGATACAGTATGGGTGTGAGCTAATTCCAACATATTTTAAGCTATGGAAAACTAAATTCTTTATCAAAAAGCTAATGTGAATGAAAGCTTTCTAGGAATTTCACTGAAGAGTTCTTCTCGGCACATGAGCCGGATTTAGTTTAGTTTAAGGTACTCGGTTGATATCCTGAGAACAATCCATAAATAACACCAGATGTCAAATTATAAAAGAAAGAATATAAAATCGTATTCAATGAAATGACGATTTATCAAGACTTTTTAGAGGAACTGGTATTTATTGAGTTTAAAGTGTGGATCTGAAGGACGTGTGCTAAGTTATCGTTCATTAAATCTTAAATGAACGATAAATGAAACACTGTTTATGCATGAAATGCAATTTAAATAAAAAGGCACATAACTTGGCTTTTAGTTTGCTGAATTCTAATATAATAATACAACCATTTCAAACAACATTTTTACAATTAACATTGAATACTTCAGAAACTAATTTGTAGCCATTCTAATTAGAATACTATTTGTTTTACTAATATAATGAATACACAACATAGTAGGGCAAGGAACCAAGTTGGCTTCAAGCTAACAGCCTGTCTGAAATTCTAGGAAATGTTGAGAGGAAACAAGTTGTTCAAGAACCTTGTGCAATGCACGGTAAATTCTATTTCAAATTCTGCCCATTACATCTGGTAAAATGAACCACATTTTGATAGCTTTAACAAACGACGAAAAATGTTTCAAGTAACTCTCGGACAAAATCCATCATCTGTCAAGGACAAAACCGAAATATGGCATGTTTGTTGATATGACACTGAAAAACCGATACTCGGTTTTACCGTTGAGTCGAAAGTGATGGACCGAAAGCGAGGCTCAGGAATTATTCAATGACGTTCTTACTAAGTAAGTGGACTAAGAAAGGACCCACACTGCAATTCAGTTGTAGTCAACATATTGGAAAACTGAAGGCGATATTCCGTTGGAGCATCTTGAACATTCGCATTCATTTATTCCCACAATATTGTACTCATGTTATTTGAGCACATTGTTCAGGATATTCAATAGATGCTAAGAAGGTATCAGGGAAGCTGGAATGTTAATATTGTGGGAAGATACTACACTACTGGTCGGTTCACCAATACATACGATCGGTAATTCACCGGAGATAACTCTGTAATATAGGATATTATTCAGGCTTTCACAGACGCTATTTACATTATTGATGGTTCCTGCATTACTGACTTTCAGTTGCAGTATATGGCATGCGTTGGTGTCCAACATCTTGTCTTACATTTTGTTTTACAGGAGACTTTATCTGAGGCTATAAAGACGAAATTATTTTCATTTTCAGGCTTAAAAAGCTCAGCTAACCGAACTGTTCGTGAGTAACCTTGCCAAGGTCGAGTCGTGACGTAATACGACTATTTGCGTTATTTATTACTAAGGCTCACAACATGTCAATTTCAATTTTTCTGCCCTTTGTAAGTTCGGCTAATTGTGTTTGTTGAAGTCGAAAAATCATCTAACATCGTTTTTGTGGTCTCTGAACAACGTCCTAATTGTTATGAAATAGAAATCATCATGATCTATTTTAGACTAAAAAGAAGTGATAAAAGTGAATATAAGACAATGGACCCATAATTCCTGTGCAATGAAGAGTATTTTGTCGTTGGTCTGTGAAATTACTTAACACGACTTTTGAATCGCTTTTGTATTCGACCTTCAGCCGTCGTATCTAAGACAGCTGCCAGAGATGTCACATGCCGCTGTGTGGTCAGTACATGAGCAATTGGTTCTACATATTAAGAAGATTCAAAGTGTTCATAGGTGCCTCTGATACAAGACAGGCAGCCTTGAACAGAGTTGTCTATAAGGGAGACGCAGTACCTGGTGTCACGTAACGACATCCCACACGGAGCAACTGTAAGTAACCAAACATCTAAAACATATTCCTCGGATTTTTTAAAAAAATAGCATTTTCTGTGCTCTCTGTAAAAACTGAAAATTAATTACTGTTTAGATACAGAGAAGGCTGACTGTTACCTCGGATAGTAAACTCCAACAATTTATTTATATATATACCGTGTGATAGTTAACGGTTGGAAAGAAGAACAGTTTACTTGTAGTAAACCCCCACCCGCAACTGCTTAATGAATCCAACTTCTATACATAAATTGTCATCTCCTGAATCATGTGTCGTATAATGATATAACATGTCATGTACATTCAGTGGTATATGTGGAAACCATCGGCAAAATATGTTGCGAATAGAGGTAGTTGTAAACAACTAAAAAAATAAATAAATAAAACGTCATGTCTGAGGCTACAATTTTAATACATGACCTGTGGAAATGTAGAAAGCGTAAAAAAATTTTCTTTCATCATTTTGTAGGGAGTGGCTGCGAGAAAAATATTCGTGAAGATTTCAAATTATACATGAGGTTTGTTGGAAGTCCCCAGGTATTATGATATTATAAATAGTGAATAAATGTGGTCTGGGTAATTTATGCGTCGTGATTTACCTCACCTCAACACACATTAACATTTTATAGCTTTAATACCTGACTTACACTTCTTATAAGTAGATTGTGACAGCATTTTAAATTTTTCAAATTGGTCAAAACATTTTAGTTGCCTTGGAAACCGTTAGAGAGGCTATCCGCAACTGGGACTGTGCCCCGGGTAACACGGATATTGAAATAATAACGAACGATAATCAACCAGCACATGAGTCAACTTATGTAACCTGAATTAGGTGTAAAACTTACTGATGTCCGAAACACGTTCATTACGGAGGAAGCCGTTTTCTTCCAAAATTCTTGTTTTTCGGATTTAAGATTATTCTTGTTAGGAATCTGAAACGTAAAATTAAAAGAAACGAATCAACAGGAAAACACTTTGCTACGAGTATCCATGGGACACGCAGCATATTAAAATGAAAGTCAGGAATAATCAGGAATTATCTAATAAAGCCGTCCAGCTGTATTCCTGAGGAACAGATTGTTAAGCAAGAGACCAGCAATCAGGAAATGGAAACAAA
The DNA here is from genome assembly GCF_023864345.2 of Schistocerca serialis cubense. Taxonomy (NCBI): domain Eukaryota; kingdom Metazoa; phylum Arthropoda; class Insecta; order Orthoptera; family Acrididae; genus Schistocerca; species Schistocerca serialis. Next base: position 69,724,758 of record NC_064644.1, read on the forward strand.
TAAGGAGCCTTGTTCCTACTGTTCTTTTTATTTATATATGTGATTCCACAGCGGATTTTCAATGTTTTGCTGAGATCAGTGACGGACAAGATGTCATTCAACTATGCGCCAGATACCTTCGGTGGCCTACAGATCAAGCATATGAGCCTAATAGGAAGGTGACAGGCACTGTCCTTGGATGTAAGCTTGCACAGCCTTCATCAAGTGTGCCTGGTCATTGTCTGGACTTGTGGAACTCCTGTGTGTGGACAGAATATCGTGTAGTAAAATCTCAGCTGATCATACCGTCTTCAGTAGTGGAGCGAGGGGCTTGTTGTAACAGGGGTAAGTAGTAATAGGTTCTTTTCACTAGGGTCTTAAACTTTATTAGCGTATTTCTTTGACTCTATTTGACATATAAACCGCGCCGCATCATGTTGCCATACCCAGCCGGTGCAGTGAGGGGAAGTGTGCACGCGCTTCACTTTCGCCAGGTATTATAAGATTACACTGTCGTAACATTTTGGTTTGCGTTATTATTATCGACTAATTGCAAACTTTCTATATCTTATTTACATTCAAATTTACCTATCTCTGATAATGTGTAACAGTTTCTCAGATTGCTAAATTGTTTAAATAGTTATCTTGATAAATGTTAAAAATCATACCATGGGGTTAGTTGTAAAAAAATCCCGGAACTTGTTGTAACGCGTTACAATATGCCCCACGTTATGATGTAGATACCTACTTTTTTTTCCTTTCTTCTAGAATGAGGGTGTATAAAAGAAAGAGCGGGCAACACAAAGCCAAGAAGTGTACGAGTTAGCGGCAGCTGAAGTTGTAGGGAAAAAAATGCAGTATTCGGAAAGCTAGTCAGACTTTCGGTTTATGTCACTTCTTTCTTTATAGATACATAAAGAATAAGAAGAATAATGAATGTTTAAGAGTTGGTTATGTTAAGCCTACAAAAGTATTTACTGCAGAAGAAGAGGGTAAGATGACTTCCTACCTACTCAATTGCACCGAAATATAGTTTGAACTACTTCCTATAGAAGCAAGGAAACTAGCTTACCAATGCGATGTACAGCTTAATGCTAAAAGCATTCCTCCTTCTTGGCATCAAAATAACATGGCTGGTACTGACTGGTTCCAAAATTTTATGCGCCGAAATCTACAGTCATTTTTAAGGACACCAGAAGCGACGTCTTTAAGTCGAGCGACGTCGTTCAATAAGACTAACGTTAATTCATTCATTGCAATATATCAACGACTTCTCCAAAAATATCATTTTAATGCTTCTCGAATATTGAACATTGACGAAACAGGGGTCACAACGGTTCAAAAATCTAAAAAAATAGTAGCTGCTCGTGGCCAAAAGCAAATTGGAGCTATCACATCGGGTGAGAGGGGAATTGTTGTAACACTTGCTTGTGCCTCTAACGCTACGGGTAATTTTATCCCATCAATGTTCGTTTTTCCCAGGCTCAAATATTGTGAAATTTTTACTCGTAGTGGATCTCCAGATTGCATTGGAGCTGGTAATTCCTCTGGATGGATGACCGAAAAAGAATTTATAATTTTTATGGATCATTTTATCAAACACGCCAAACCCACCAAGGAAGAGCCAGTTTTGTTGCTACTTGATAACCATAGCTCACACGTGAATAGTGGAGTTGTTAAAAAACCCAAAGAAAATAATGTCATCATGTTATCGTTTCCCGCGCACTGCTCCCACAATTTGTAACCTTTAGACATAGGAGTGTAAGGCCCTCTTAAAAATTACATAAATAGGGCACAGACAGCATGGATGCACAACAATCCGGGGAAAGCGTTGACAATATATGACATCCCAGGTATTGTGAAAGAGTCGTTACCGCTTGCCTTAAACCCTGCGAATAGTATGAGTGGATTTAAAGCTCCTGGTGTGTGGCCTTTGAATGCTGATATTTTCCAAGCCTCCGACTTGGCGCCATCTTATGTTACTGATCGTCCAGATCGTACACAAGAGCCAGATGTCGTAAATTTCACAGAAAATTTATCATTAAATCTTGAAAATCCAGAACTATTAGATTCTGCCCCTGAATTAGATATCAGCACCACGGAAGTTATAAGCCAAATCGAAACTGCGAAAGAACCAAATTCCGAGTTGCTCCAGTCTACAAAAACTTTTTTCGCCATCGAAGATTAGACCTCTACGAAAGGCGTCATCAAGAAAAACTAATACAAATAGCAGATGCAAAAGAAAATCTACAGTGTTGACAGACACTCCTGAAATAGAAGCTTTACAAGAGGAATATGAGGAAAATATGAAGAAAAAACAGAAAAAAGGTAACAAAATTAAAGGAAAAGTTAAAGGAAAGGGAAAGGGGAAGGGCAAAGGTAAATCAACAAAACATAAAACCGGAGTGCACAGAGCTAAAAAAAAAAAAAAATTATGTTCAGATTCAGAATCTGAATCACAAGAGTGGTATTGTCTGGCATGCGGTGACGCTTAACAGATTCAAATAAAGAAGATTGGGTCGCCTGTTGCATTTGTAAGATGTAGGCACATGTAGGATGTGTTACAGGAGACACTATATCTTTTATTTGTATTAATTGTAGCTCAGATGAAGACTGAATTTAATTGTAATGAAACCCACCAAATGTTGATTCGTATATAAGGGCAATACTTTGTGAGATAGATATTAAAAAGAGATAATTACGAAGCATACCTTAGATATAAATGATTTAATTACTTACTGTGATTGAAAAGTGCCATGATGATTATAAGCAGTGTTTAACTAAATAAAACTGTTAATTACTTAATTTTTAGCTGCTGATTACTTAAAAAGTGTATTTAAGTTGATTTTTGATAAGAATTACTTAATACCCACTTTAGAAAGATGTCAATTTTGTTAACAATAAACAAAGAATAAATGATTAGAGGTATTATTGTTTTTTTATTGTCGTTACTACTTGCCCCGGTAGACGTTACAACGTGCCCCAAGCACGAGGTAAGTTGTAACACCGCACTTATTCTAGCAAATGATTTATTGTAAAACAATGACCAATAGTTATGGTATGATTTTTACTTGATTTGGTAGAGGGAGAGTTAAGGCATCCGTCCATGTTTATTTAGTAGCAATTTCATCAATGGATCTCAAGATATATTAGTTTTCATGAAAGCTGTTACAACAAGCCCCTCGCTCCCCTACTACGGAATCGAGACCTATTGTCATATCAGTTTTATCAATAGCGTCACAGTTTGCCGAACTTGCAGCTTGAGTTGTGACTAATTCTGTATCACGAAACGTTGTCTCTCTCCACGCCAGCGAGGGCATTTGATGGTCTGCGGGGAGTGGACAGTTATGGAATGACCTGTGAGGAATCCGTCCAGCCCGACGCAGATGACTGCGAGATTAGGGTTTCCTGCTGTAGTGTCTAACCAATGCCACCGATTCAGGTCACAGCGAACTAAGTTCATTGACACGAAATCCTCTGGTATGAAACGATATAAGTAAAGTGCGTTCAGAAAATACTGAACTTCAGTATAGTGAACATATCATAACTAATGAAAATCGAGTCAAGTCGGTACTCAGACCCGAGGTTTCTGCTTGTCCCAGCATTTATGAACGATTGCCAGAGCTGTCACGTCATTACACCTTCACAGCCTTTAGTTCCAGTGGCTGCGTTCATTTTGTCTCAGTCAGATTAATTCAGTTTATTTGTGTCCCTAGTGTAGGGAAAGCCAAAGTTCCCTACCACAACTTTATCCCAGTGGTGTTGTTACATATTCACTGTGAGAATCTCTGGCTATAGTTTATGAGAGTTCAGTGATAATTAATGCATTTTTGCGAGATGGAGGCATGCTCAGGTAGCCTAACTGTTAAGGCTGCTGCTCGTGATACGCGGGATATCTAGGTTTAGCCCTGATTTGAAATAGATTTTCGTTATTCACGACATATTCCCTCCAGGGCAGCTTGAAGTGTGACCAATTCCGTAACAGGAAACGTTGTCTCCCTCCATGCTAGCGAGGGTATTTGACGGTCTGCAGGTTATGTAGTTTGCGCGGAGTGGACAGATGTGGTATGACTTGTGAGGAATCCGTCCATCCCGACGCAGACGCCGTTCTATTGTCGATACAGATAGGCCCACAACTAATGCAACGGTGCAGCGTCGATCCACCACACATATGACGAGTTCAGACGTTTAAGGCTATACGGACAAGAAAGGGATATTGCAACACACGCTCTGATAACCCTCGTGTGTCGGTCAACAGACAGAATTCTGTTTGAAATCTCACATGCTGAAGATATAGTAACTGACGTTTACCAGCATACTGGCTCTTGTTATGACTTCTGATTTTCGCTTTCTAGTTAGTCACTGATTTAGCATGGCTTACCGTAGTAGCATTCTTCCTCTAATCTGTTATCCACGTCTTCAAAGTATGGATTTATACGAGACGTTATTTCTAGGTGTTTGTTCTTAGCTGGAGCAACGAACAGCTTCTTTTGTTTCGTAACGACAAACGCTAAAATGACGTCGTATACATGGTGATTTAGCTGCCCCTACTTGTGGGTTTCATGTACCCTGCAATGCCTTCAAACACCACATGCCACTTTTCATATTAATTCGCTTGCTTCGTGAAAACTATTAATCCTACATAAAATAAGATTGGTCATTTTTGTAGGAAATTTAGTGTAGCTAAATTCTGTAATGGCATATGTTTTGTAGTAGGCTGTTTAGGTTTCTATATTGGTAATGCCACGTAGCGCTCTGTATGAAAATCACTGGCTGTGCTGTGTGCAGTCTGCGGCTGGCTGGCATTGTTGGAATATTCGCTATTGTAGTGTTGGGCAGTTGGATGTGAACTGCACGTAGCGTTGCGCAGTTGTATGCGAGCCGCCAGCAGTGGTGGATGTGGGGAGAGAGATGGCAGAATTGTGAGAGCGGATTATCTGGACGTGTGTCCATCAGAGACAGTAAATTTGTAAGACTGAATGTTATGAACTGATATATATATTATGCCTTTTGAACACAATTAAGGTAAATACATTGCTTGTTCTCTGTTAAAATCTTTCATTTTCTAACTATGCCTATCAGTAGTTAGTGACTTCAGTGGTTAGAATCTTTTATTTAGCTGGAGTATTGGCGCTCGCTGTATTGCAGTAGTTCGAGTAACGAAGGTTTTTGTGAGGTAAATGATTCATGAAAGTTATAGGTTATTGTTAGTCAGGGCCATTCTTTTGTAGGGATTATTGAAAGTCAGATTGCGTTGCGCTAAAAATATTGTGTGTCAGTTTAGTGTTGATCAGAATAAATAAAAAGCGCAATGTCTGAGTACGTTCAAATCTGCTCAGCTGTTTGAAAATCAAATAACGTAAGGAGTTTATCAGCACAATCATTCATAAATTTTTCTAAGGGGAGGTTTCAGTTCTCGCTACAGGCCGTAGTTTAGGAATTATTCAAGAAATATGTACAAATGTGACATTCAAACGCGTTGCCAGTCGAAACGGTTGCCTCCATTGGATGCGTATCCCAGTACAAAATTTAATTAAACTAAATTTCCTACAGAAATTTCATCTTGAGTTTTCTCCATAGGACTCATAGTTCGCTCGTAGCGAGCAGGAGAATACAAAAACCTCGCTCGTGGTTTTCGTAGGCATTGTGAGTTGTATAAAACCTATTATTACGGGCACATGAGTCTCCTTGTACATCTTATATTCCACTAATTTCTATAAAACGGGAACGTTGTTTTTGCCAACAGATGTTTTTGCTGGTCTTCTCGTTCTGCCGTTGCTGGCGGAGGGTGCATCCTCAGACAGTGTGGGCTGTATACGTCCGCTGCCTCCATGGAGATATTCTGCATGACTACCGTAAGTTGATAGCAAACCTACAAAATATATGTTTATGGTTACTTTAAATAATATCAGCAACAGTTTTTGAGTGTCTTTAAGACAGAAGGAAATAATATTTCTAATACAAAAGAACGATAGTAAACGAAACGTGTTCTTAAAACTCTTTTCCGTAACGGTACTCCCTAAAACTTTAACCAGGAGCTCCTTGAGTTGACAGCAGTCAAACAAAGGTGTAGAATACTTTCAGAGTTGGTGGTACTGATCAAAACAAGAAAAATAACTCCAATCGACATGGGTCCCGAAACGCATACTTTTTGCTGTGAACACGTATTTACAGAAGGTGTTCAACGGGGCGTCCATTCACGACAGTGCATCCCTCGCCCCTCTGGCTTCAGGACTTACGCAGTCTTTGAAATACATCCTGTCGTTGTTACACCTGCTGTCACTGAATACGCCACACTGTAGTGTCCACACATCGTTGATTGGCTTGACGCAGCCCAGTTCCTTCAAGCTTTCGCAGAATCAGAAGTCCAGAGGATTGATTTTTGGCGAACGAGTAAGCCAAAGTGCCCCCCCCCCCCCCCCCCCCCCGCCCGACCAATCAAGCGGTCCCGAAATGTCTGTATCAGATGTTCGTGCACATTGGAACGGAAGTGTGCTGGTGCGCCATCATGCATGAACCACATTTGTATTCGTTGTTACAGTGTCACAGCCTGCAACAATGTAGACATACATTAATGAGAAAGTCCAGATAACTCCCCCGTTAAACTTCGTGGTAGCACGTATTACCCTATTAATCTATCGCCAAATACGCCTGCCCACACACTGATTGAGAATCGGTGTTAATGCCCTCTTTCCTGAGCTGTTTGGGGCTTTACATCTGTCCATACATGCTGGTAATGGAAATTCGCAACACTATCTCGTGTGAACTCTGCCTCGTCGGTAAATAAAATCTTGGATGTGATCCGAGGACCAGCTTCTCACTTCTGCAACAGCCGTTGACAGATCAGTAATTCAAGAACAGTCTTAGTCGCATTTATTATTGTCATAATACCGCCAACTGGTTTCGACCCGACGTAGGGGTCATCTTCTGGGCGTTGAGATAGTTTCCTGCCGTTATGTAGACAGGGTGACACCACCAGCAGTCGACCAATGGTGTAAACGTCCAGAAGATGACCCCTACGTAGGGTTGAAACCGGTTAGCGAGCAATAATAAATGCGATTAAGACTGTTCTTGAATTATTGATTAATACTAATCGCTACTTCTCTCCACAACCCTGTTGTCCAAAATGCCGTTGACAGAGTCATCGTCTTCCATGATGATCGTGTGGCCTTAGGGCCTGAATGCGCTGTAGATGATATCGGTACAGCAATTGTTCGTTAAGTACCGCCCCCCCCCCCCCTCGACAAGAGAGTGAAGCATATCTTCTGGTGCTGCTAATCGCCTCACACTGGTCCCAGGCTATTCTTCATCTTACACCTCTATGTCGGGCGTGTGTCTTCCACTGTCAGTCTTCCGAGGTGCAAGAGTACCTGTGTCCCTTAGACGCTGGACACGTCTGCCAACAGCTTATCAGAGGGCACTCTGCGCTGTGAGTATTACTCATCCTACTTCGCAGTAGGATATCATATCCGCCATTTCACTTGTCGAATTGTAGGCTTCCATTGCTAACAAGTGGTGGAAGAGAGAAAATGTAAATGTACTACTCCAGTTGTACGAACAAACTGCGCAATAACAGTGAACACTTAAGTTAAAATGGCTCACATGGCTCTGAGCACTATGGGACTTAACTTCTGAGGTCACCAGTCCCCTAGAACTTAGAACTACTTAAACCTAACTAACCTAAGCACATCACACACATCCCTGCCCGAGGCAGGATCCGAACTTGCGACCGTAGGGGTCGCGCAGTTCCGGACTGTAGCGCCTATAACCGCTCAGCCACTCAGGCCGGCAACACTTAAGTGAATCCTCGTTTGGGAGAAGGTAAAGCACCATGCGTACCCATGGGTGACAGTTCTGAACAACAAGCCACACAAACGCGACGAAAATTAGCCTGCAACACGACTTGAATCTCGACACATCTGATGGAGCGCCAATGCAACGACTGTGCTAATATCCGCAACGAAGCGCAGTGCTGCCCTCCCTATAAACACGTGCTTATCTCGGGAAGTATGCGTTTCCGGACACATGGTTACTGGCAATATTTTTCTTGTTTCGATAAGTAATACAACCTCGCAAAGTATTCGACACTATTTTTTGAACATCCTGTATATATGTCATCCCAAACTGAGTCTGTAATACGTATACCTCAATTTTTTTGTACATATATCTGCTTCAGTTGTGTTGGCGTAGCTAAATCCTACCCGATGTTCTTCCATTGACTTCATATTTCGTTCTAGTGAACTTGTTATCGAGGAAACTTTCGTCTGTAACATTAATCCTATATTCTGTGGATTCCTTCATTTCCTTTGTTCCTATTATTCGTTGCGTAGCCTAAATTCACACTTAACATTCTATTGAGAAACAGCTGCACGTGACGTATTATTTTTCTAACTTTTCCAGACGAGATGGAATTCATCTTCACCACTGCCGAGAATCCCAGTGACGACCTGATCAACCAGATACGGACTGAGGTCGACGCTCGCCCTGAAATCGACATATCCAAATTCCAGAAAGTCAGTTTTTAACCAGTGCCGATCCAGACAGTAAATAAAAGAATTTCAACATAAACTACCACAGTGTTTATTTATATACCCTATTCCTTAATTTTGTTAATATTTTTTGGTACTCAAGTGGTTAACTTATGTTTTCGAAAGAGAATTCTCCCCAGAGGAATGTATTGTCGATTAATAAAGTTTTATCATGATCAACATCTCGTCATTGTACGTATCTTTTAGTATATCCTACTACTTGACGGAGAGCCAAGTTATTCGTGGTGTGGCCTCAGAGATGCTGCAAATCTGGAAAAGGGTTCTTCAGTACAACACCGCTGCCAGGATTCATCATCCTGCCATAAAACGACCAAATATACATACTGTAAGGGGTCCGTAGGCCCTTACTATAAGTTTGCACTCGGCACAGGTCGATAGGGCAAACAATCGATAGTGTCGTGTTGGGTGAGCGAGTGTGAGTTGAAGTCAGTTCCAGGTTGCGGGCCGAGCCGTGCGGAGGCCGGTTGCTGTGATACAAGGCTTACCAACAAAGGGAGTGACCATCGCCGCGGTTTAACCCCTTTGTGTTAGAATAATACGGGAAGGTGAAGAAGTACAATTACAATAGTTATCAGTGATATTTCTGTGCCGATATTTGTGGTTTCGCGTCTACCGCGCCGGCATCATTTGGATTGCAGTGTTGGATTGCAGTGTTGGATTGTATTAGCGTATGACGACTATGAATAACGAAGAAGCCTGTGCTGAGATTAGCCGTTATTAAATATGTATGACGAAGGCAGTGGCTGTCTCCTTTTTTTGGTGTATTTTTGAGACGAATATAGGTCCTTGATTAGTGAAGCTGTGTTGGCGTTTCTTCTTGTCACTGGACATTTCATTATTACAGCATTTGAGAAGGACAAAATGGAATGTAACAACTCCGTAGCAGTCAAATCCGATTGCCAACCCCATTAGGTACACGGTCACATTAATTAATATTTATTTGGGCTGCTATTCAGATCCCAATCGAGCGGGATACATAAATCGGAGGTGTTACACCCTTGGCTTACCGTGAAAGGACAAGTGCAATTTTCGGACAAATCGTACAGAACAATAGGTAATTCTATCTTGCTTAACGCGAGAAAATATTTTTTCCAATTTCGGATCGAGACAGAGCACAAACTTTGAAATCGCGACAAGAAACAGTGCATTTTGAACAATACAAAGTAATAGCATCTTACGATTGTGACTAACCTTTTTCCTTGCCATATTAGATAAGAATAATAGTGTCAATAAACTGTGTTATAATGTGCAAATGCGTAAATCCGCGCGAAAAACTGTGAAAAGTGAACACTAAAGAAAGACACGTGTGAACATTAAAATAGCAAAACGAGCCAAGAATTCGTCACGAAAGTTTTAAAGAAGTGTTTAGTGGTAATATTTTGACTGAAATTGCTCTTTGAATAGTGAAAATCGGACAGCTTCTTGTGGACCCATAAACTGTTATGCGGACGACAATTTATTGTCGCGACGCAATTGTTGAGTGATGTCATGCAGACCAGTGTAGCAGTTGCGCCAAAGAGCTTCGATCCGCGAGGTGATTTCACACGTCATCCCGACTACCTGTGCAAGGAGTAGGTCAAGCACAGACGCACTACACCGACGGTCTTCAGCGCGACTTCGAGACACCGAGCGCCGACCCGGCATCTAGCGGCCGAACTACAAACTACGCCCGCCTGCAGTGCCATGGAGCAGCCGGCTGAGAACTATGACGTCCCGCCACAGCGAGCAACGCGACTTCGAGACACCGAGCGCCGACCCGGCATCTAGCGGCCGAACTACAACTACGCCCGCCTGCAGTGCCACGGAGCGGCCGACGGAGAACTAATACGACTCGCCACAGATCTTCAGCGCGACTTCACGCGGCTCCGGCAGCAGTACAGCGCCACGCCCACTTCAAACGTCAAAACATCGTGACTCGTGGTAATGTCAGTTGGTGAGTGGAGATGACTGGTTAGCATAACATTGAATTGCAGTGTACTGTTTTCGCGGTATATAAACAATGGTAAACGGAATTTCACATTAGGAAAAGTGCCCAATTACAGTAATTTCCGAAAAGTTTGCGAAACATACTCTGAAATATAGCATACTTGTTTATGCATACTTCGCTGTCTAAATGGTAATTATACAGATATGGTCATTGTTTTTGGGGATTTTACGTTTATAGATTTTATGAGTGGTGTGATTTATCTTGTTTTGAACATTTTACATAAGCTGTGTATGTGAGAATTGATATTTGAAGTTATTAGGTTTTGAGAGTTGTTATGTTCGGTATTCATAAGTATTGTACCAATTTTGGGATTAACTGAAAATACTGCAGGTACTGTTTGGTTAGTTTCATGGTAATTAGGAGTGTTTTGGGTTACTAGAGGTTATTTTGTGTTACTTGCCTGTGCATTAAAAATAAACCAAACATGTCTACTGAAGATAAGCAGGTTTGTGAGGCAGTAGTTGAAAGGAAAGGGATAGGACAGGAAGACAGAGAGGATTCGGGAATCAGTGATTATGGAGTGTCATTAGATAGCCCATTAGCACATTCAACTAGCTATCCCAAGACACCGGGACAAATGATGAGAAATAAGTCAGTTTCAGAGGATGCAGATAAGTGATCGATGTTGATAGACTTGATAAAGGAAACTAACGCATCATTAGAGAAAGGTCTCAGAGAATCATTAGAGAAAGGTTTACAAGAAACAAGAGAATCACTAAAGGGTTTACAAGAAAATAACGCATCATTAGAGAAAGGTTTACAAGAAGCTAGAGAAAGGGAAGAAATATTCCGCAAATCATTAAAGGAAGATTTACAAGAAACTATAGCACAAGAGATCAAAACATCACAGATGAGGATGGAATGTAATCTGAAGTAGGAAATGCAGGAGTTACAAGAACGACTGAAGATGGACATCGACGAGAGAGAGGAAGCTACAGAAGAGTGTAGACCAAGTCCAGGGAGACGTGGAGAAGATGGAAGAAAAGTTGACAAAAAAGATAGAAGACGATGTTGAAGAAACTAAAGCCGAATTGGGAGAAAGGATCGCCGAGGTGACGCAGATGCAGAAACAATGCAATGATGCAGTTAAGGGAATAGGAGATAGGCAAAACCAACTGGCTGTCAATCTGAGAAATGCTATAGCCGTGCAACGAGAAGAGGATAACAAGAGGGTTGCAATGGAGGTCAGGCAATTACAACAGGGAGTGCATCAATTGGAGAGCAAGACAGAAGAAATTCATAAACGAATTAGCAATGCCACTTTAACCGTTGGGGGAGGTAGAGTCGTTACCTTGATGAGCAGTGATAATCGGTACATCCAAAATAATACAGGGCAGAAATTTAGACCGAAAGGAGGGTTGCACCCAATGATATTTATGAAATGGTTAAAAAGAGTTTTCCCAACACATTTTAAAGACTCAGACAAGATTCAATTTGCAATAGATAGGATGGAAGGTGAGGCCTTCACTTGGGGAGTCAGGAAGAAGGAAGGGACTACTAGTTTTGATCAGTTTGGAGAGGAATTCTTGAAGAAATACTGGTCCAAAAGTCATCAGTGTGCAGCAATTGAGGACCTACTCCATTGCAAGTCACTTAGTACATGGAGAGGAACGTTGAGAGAGTTTGCCGAACATTTGTGGGAATTGAACGAGACCTTGGAACAACCCCTGAGTGATGACGTAATGATATCAGCGATAAAAAGAAGAATGAGCCAGAGAATGCAAGAAACTGTATCCGGGAGCCTAATTAAAGATAGGGAGGCCTTGATGGAAATACTGGAACAGTTTGAATCTGTTCGATCACAGGAACACAAGCAAGCTAATGATCAAAACCGAGGGGGAAGTAATGACCCAAGGAATCATTTTGGTAATTCGTCAAATTATAGAGGAAGAGGTGTTGGCCATAGGTACAGGAACCATGGTGGTGAACGGCAATGGAGAAAGGATTGGAGAAGGAGTGAAAAACCAAGAGATCATGAGAGAGGATGGGATAGGCGAATGAATGACACAGTGCATATGGAAGAGGCGGAGAGACCGGAAAACTGAATGACACTCCAGATGAGGTCTGGTCAGGAGTGAGAACTACAAGGACCAGAGTAAACCTACTAAGACACGACAATGGTGGAGATCTGAGAGAAGATCTACTGGAGGAAAGAAGTAAGATTCCCAAAGAACCCATACTACCCATGATAAGGATCAAGCTATGTGGACTGAATATCGAGGCATTAGTCGATACAGGAAGTGAAGCATGTGCAGTATCCAAGAGGTTATATGAACAGGTACTAAAAGCAAACATTAGCTTGCCTAGTTTCCCGGTGAGTGGAGTGAGAATTGTGAATGCGTTGGGTGCAAGGAGTAAACCTATTAAAGAACAAGTGTTGATTACCTTCGAGATAGAGGGAGAAGAAAACGAAGCAACATTTTTGGTGGTGGCTGGATTGAACACATCAATTATTTTAAGGATGGATTGGTTGAATGAAGTTAATGCAGTAGTGAGTTTTGATGACGATACTATCAAGGTCAAAGGAAGAAAGGGAGAAGAGAAGAGGTTAAAGTTTGCGGAGGGGAGTGCAATCGAAGAAGAGGAGGAATTCAGAAGAATAAATTTGTGTCATGAAGAGGAACCCACCATGAGATACGGGGAAGAGGAACTAGGAGAAGAAGTGTTGATATACCTTGAGGGATTAGCATGAGCGGATAGACATAAAGAGGATAAGATCAGTAAAAAGTTGGAGGAGATGACACACCTAGATGAGGGGACTAAGAGGAAATTAGCCACAGTATTATACAGGCATTGTAAGGTATTTTCCCAATGGCCAGGTATCATAAAAGGGGTGGAGTGTAATCTAAAGATAAAGAACCACAAACCGTTCAATATAAAACAGTATTCCACTCCCCAGGCGAAACGAAGAGCAGTAGATGATGAGTTACAGAGGATGATGGACCTTGGTGTTATAGACAGGGCCAACAGTCAATATAACAATCCCCTATTTGTTGTTGATAAGAAGGATGGAAAGGTGAGGATAGTTTTGGATGCACGAACAGTGAACAAAATCATCGAGCCGGAGTGGGATAAACCTGATACTATAGAAGAACTGATTCAAAAATTCCGAGGAGCAAAGGTGCTTAATAGTATCGACTTAACTGCTGGTTACTGGCAAATGCCATTGGCCGCAGAATCCCGCCAGTATACAGCATTTACTTATGGAGGAAGGTGCTATCGATTTGGAGTGTTGCCATTTGGGCTTAATGTGTCAGTGTCTGAATTCATAAGAACGATGGATAAGATACTAGGCGAGGAGTTACTTAAAAAGGTCACCGTTTACGTGGATGACCTCTTGATAGCAAGCGAATCATGGGAAGAACATTTGAATAGATTGGATGCAATCTTGGCAGCTTTTGAAACCGCAGGGGTAACTGTAAACCTGGACAAGTCGGAATTTGGCAAATCAAAGATAAAATTCCTGGGCCATGTAATGTACGAGGAGGGTATCTATCCTGATCCTAGTAAAATGGAGGCTATTAGAAATTTTCCGACCCCCCATAGTAAGAAACAGTTGCGAGCATTCTTTGGGGTTTGTGAGTTTTATAGAAAATTTGTCAAAGGATCTGTACTTAATGCCCCGAGTATGAGAGAGTTGACCAAGGTGAGGATGCCGTGGCATTGGAGTGCAGAGTGCCAAACCGAGTTTGTGAATATCAAGGAATCACTATATAGTGCAGACATATTGTACCACCCAGATTTTTCCAAGGATTTTTATTTAGGAGCAGACAGCTCTGACTATGGACTAGGAATACATTTGTACCAAATGGAGAGGAGCGGAAATGGTGAGAGTGTAAGAACAATAGCGTTCAGTAGCAGAAGTTTAAATGCTTGGGCGAGGAAATATTCGATTACTGAAAGGGAGGCATTGGCAATTGTGTGGGGGTTTAAGCGTTTCCGTTATTATTTGGCTGGGAGGCATGTGAAAGTAGTGAGTGACCATAAGGCCCTTACATTTCTGACCACAAGCAAGTTGAGGCATAGCAGACTAACGCGATGGGCCCTGGCATTACAGGACTATGACTTCGAGATAATTTATGAACCAGGAGCAACACATGTAATACCTGATGCTTTGTCGAGATTACCAGCTGACTCGAGAGGAATGTAGGTGGACAGGCCAGAAGGAGAAGGAGCTAGAATTAACCTGATGAAAGGAGTACAGTATGAAGAATTCATAAGGAAGTTCCTAAAGAATGTGCGCAGGGAACAGAACGAGGACGAGAAATTAAAGACAATTAAAACCAAATACAGGTGTGTAGGAGAGGAAAGAATTCGCACATTTTATTATATTCATAATGGGATACTTTATAAAAGAAACAAGGAGAGTGAGGAGAACTGGAAACTCTGTGTGCCTGAGCATGTGGTAGAAAAATTAATTTGGTATACGCACTATAGTAATGCGCATTATGGACCGAAGAAGTGTCTGGAAAAGTTGAAGTTAGATTGTTAATTCAACAACATGGGAAGGCGTATACGTAAGATACTGAGTACATGTGACACCTGTCAAAAATCTAAAACGACTACAGTACAGCATAAAGGATATATGCATCCAATTCTACCAACAGCAATTAAGGACATAGTTGCAGTGGATCTCTTTGGGCCACTTCCTGCCTCACAAGGGAATTACACACAAATCTTAGTAGTGGAAGAATTGGTTTCCAAGTACATAAAATTTTACCCGTTGAAGAAAGACACTAGTAGAGACATCATTAACCATTTTGAGAAAGACTATTTTCAAAAGATGTGTATTCCTAAGCGAATTTTGAGTGATAATGGGTCACAATTTAGGTCAAAGGAGTGGACAGAGATGCTAAATGAGCACAGAATAGAGCAAATTGCCATTTCTAGGTATAGGCCAGCTTCTAACCCAGCAGCACGAACAATAAAGGAATTGAACCGTTTATGCCAAACATACTGTCATAGGAAGCATGGTTCATGGAAAGAATATCTGGAAGAATTTGAGCGGGTCAGGAATCACCTCCCACATGATTCTACAGGGTTTGCACTATGTGAAGCATTGCTCAATCAAGAGCCCGACAGTATTTTTCGTGAGTTATTAGTCTACCCACCAGGAAGTTCATTGACTTGGGAAAGGAAATTGGAGCTAGTGGAATCAAGTATGAAGGAGAAGGCTAGGAAAAGACAGGAAAGACACGACAAGCTAGTGAAACCGATAACTTACCGAGTGGGACACTTGGTACTAGTAAAGGTTCATCCAAAATCAAAGAAAATAAACTCTGAAATACATAATTTCAACCACGTTTATAAGGGACCATACAGGATTATAAACATTGGTCATCCTAACACTGTGGAGTTGGAATATGCACAGACAAAGAGAGTGCATGGTAAGGAACATGTAGAAAACATAAAAAGGTACTACTCACACGAGAACAGGCATAACCCAGATGAGGAAGGGGAACTCGATTAGGGCAAATGTCTGAAATGAGAGTGTTCAAGCTCCTTGATGTAGTTGGGAAGGACATGTTTAGAACATTTAGTTGTTAAACGGACATATGAAAAAGGAAAATGTTTATTTACATTGTGTTTTCTGATGTATTATAATTAGAATTGCATATTTCATATCGACGATTACCTGGGGATGGGTACAAAACCTGTAACAACTAATTTGTAGTATAATAATTCATATGTCATGTGTTCATGTAATAATTTTTGATTGTATGTTGTGTGTTTCATTCAATATTGGACTATAGAGGACTACTGCTGTTTGATATAAACATTGTAATTTGGACAATGCCATGTTTATGAGATGTAATAACCTTTTGTAGAAATTATTGTGGAGGCAGCCCACTACCGGAGTCGAGGGATTATTTTGTGAATTGTACTTTCATTAATTATTTACACTATTTGTTTTGTTCAGATGTAGCAATGTCTAATTCCCTTGCCGATTCTTTTACGCCAGAGGCTCCAAAGAAGTTTTAGAGGGCGGGGATGTAAGGGGTCCGTAGGCCCTTACTATAAGTTTGCACTCGGCACAGGTCGATAGGGCAAACAATCGATAGAGTCGTGTTGCGTGTGCGAGTGTGAGTTGAAGTCAGTTCCGGGTTGCGGGCCGAGCCGTGCGGAGGCCGGTTGCTGTGATACAAGGCTTACCAACAAAGGGAGTGACCATCGCCGCGGTTTAACCCCTTTGTGTTAGAATAATACGGGAAGGTGAAGAAGTACAATTACAATAGTTATCAGTGATATTTCTGTGCCGTTATTTGTGATTTCGCGTCTAAGGTGCCGGCATCATTTGGATTGCAGTGTTGGATTGCAGTGTTGGATTGTATTAGCGTATGACGACTATGAATAACGAAGAAGCCTGTGCTGAGATTAGCCGTTATTAAATATGTATGACGAAGGCAGTGGCTGTCTCCTTCTTTTTGGTGTATTTTTGAGACGAATATAGGTCCTTGATTAGTGAAGCTGTGTTGGCGTTTCTTCTTGTCACCGGACATTTGAGAAGGACAAAATGGAATGTAACAACTCCGTAGCGGTCAAATCCGATTGCCAGCCCCATTAGGTACAAGGTCACATTAATTAATATTTATTTGGTCTGCTATTCAGATCCCGATCGAGCGGGATACATAAATCGGAGGTGTTACAATACTCTTGTAGCTATTTGTCATTACTATTGTAGATTGTACGCGATGAAATTTTGTAAGACTTGATGTCTTAAAAAATGTAAACATGGCATTATGTGCTGTTTCTTATGAGTTTCAATGGTCTTGAACGCAATACAGTGTAATAACAAGATGAAAACAAGTCTGCGCTGATTAGCAGCCACTCTCAGGTCATGCACACATGCAATTGGTTCATAAATACAATGCTAAGCACACCACCATCGTTACCAACTATAACAAAGGATGGTTGCTAGTCAACCAAACCATTTATTTTCGAGTTGTTATAATTTTATAATACGATCAAGATCACTGCAATTAATAATGCATTAAGGAAGCTAGTGAAACTATATGGTCATAGAGACGTGACATTTTTCAGAAAGATAATACAGACTTATATGTAATTTACAAAATAAATGAAACGAATATTTAGCCTGGTAAATTTGAGGAACATTACTCTTTCTTTGAAATTATTAACTCAGTTTTAGCTATTTTCCAGTGGGTCAGAACAAAGAGTTACAATTTTTTAAATACAAAATTACTTCTGTAATATGAACGTGTACTGAAAACGTGGACATATCAATTGAAATGAAATTAATATCAATGTATTGAGCTAGATAAGTTCAAACTTTTAGAGGTAGTTGCAAGGTTGCAACGTACTGTATATAACAGGCTGCGTTGAGATATAAGTTCTGGTAGCTGAACAATCGATTAAATAAGGTTTTCAAACGAGTGCCCATTTTCCTGAAAGCACAACTAAATGCATGTTCTAGCCGAGATGCAGACGAGACGAAAGTTGCTGGTGTCACGGAAAGAAAAGCTTCTTCGATGCCCTGTTTGACGTCGTCTGGAGTATCGTGCGGTCCCTTTGGGGACCGCATTCTGTCTCTGGGTTACCCAGAGGCCACTGACATGGCTCTCGATTGCCCGCCGTATGCTCCGGATCCGAACACATGTAACTACTTTCTGTGGGGCTGTATTAAAGACAAGGTGTACAGCAATAACTCCAAAACCATTGCTGAGCTGAAAACACCCCTTCAGCAGGTAATCGACAGCATCGACGTTCCAACACTTCAGCGGGTCATGCAGAATTTCGCAATTGGTTTGCGCCACATCATCGCCAATGATGGCAGACATATCGAACATGTCATAACCTGAATCCGCATGTCTATAGTGACGTTTACATATCGAATAAAGGGTGTGCACACCGTAGTTTGTAGCTAACTTACGTTTTTCTCCATATAGTTCAGTAATTGTCACCCTGTATGTTTTACTTTATAATACATTAATTAGCTGAGTCCCCGCCGTTACCTATGTATTTATTCCAACAATCTGTTACGACATCTCCTCCATCTCCCTCTCCCCGTACTTCTCCACCTCCTCCCCTCCCTTTCCAACTCCCCCTTCCCCTCTCTGTGTCCATCTACTCCTCCCCCCACCCCCACCCCCACCCCCACCCATTCTTCATTCTCTGTCCATCACTTCCTCAAGTCAGTCTCAAACATGCCTCCAGTGTTTCCTCACTCCCTCTAAGCCATCTCCTCCTACCCATTTCCTTGTCTGTCTCCTCCTCCTCTCTATGTAAATCTCGCTCTTTCCCTTTGTCCATCTTATTTCCGCCATCTCTCTCCCATGTCCCAAATCTCACTGTCCATCACCTCCTCCTCCTCCTCTCTGCCCATCTTATCATCTCTTGTTTGTCTATGACCTTCCCTCCTCCTCTTTCCTCTCTCTGTCCTTCTCCCCTCTGTCTGTCCTTTCCTCCTTCCTCCACTCATCCATCTCAGCCTCCCCCTGTCCCTGTCCATCTCCTCCACTTTCCTTTCTCTGCCGTCTCCCTGGCCCCTCTCTCTGTTCATCTCCTCCTCTTTCCTTTATCTTCTCATTTTCTCCTTCCCTCTCTCTGTCCATCTCCTCCTCCCACAGCACCCTCATATGTTCCTCCCTCTCTAGGTTCGTCACCTTCTCTTCCTTTTCTCTATTTCCTCGTCTCCTCTCTTTGTTGCATGTCCGCCTCTTAATTTTTTATCCATTTCCCCTCCCACCTCTGTCTATCAGTTCCTTTCCCCGCCTATGTGCATCTACTCCTTTCCCCCATTTTGTCTGTATATCTCTTCCTCACCACCTCCCTCACGACATTTTCACCCATAACCCCACAGGAAGTTGCTGGTTCTCAGTCCTACAGTATTTCTTTCGAAAAAGTGATATTTCAGACAATAAGTGACATTTTTTTACCAATTTAGGTTGTATGGATATAGTACAGAGCTGAAGCATTGTAAATACGATAGGTAACTATTGCGGTTTAATTATCACCTCGAAAAAATCTGTCCAATTGGCATGTTAGCTCGTCAAAATCGCAATCAGGTTGGGTGCCCTTTAGCAATCCAGACGATTTCAAAAGACGTGCAATAGAAACCTCGCCGCGTGTAGATGTGCATTATCTTGTCGAAATACAAGACCACAAAGGCTTGTCAAGAAGGGTAACAAAACGGGGCACAGAATACCATCGACGTACCGCTACGCTGTAAGGATCTCACTTATGCCAGTCACGCTACTAAATAAAATGGCATCCTAGATCATCACCGCTGTTTGTCGTGCCATATGGTGGTCCCAGTCATGTTGGTATTCTACCGCTGTCAAGGGTGTCTCCAGATACGTCTTCGCTGGGCATCGGGACTAAATTCGAAGCGGCACTACTCAACTGAAGACACCTCTACTCCAGTTAATGAGATTCCAGCCAGAATGTGCCAGACACCACTGCAAACGGGCTTGTTGATGTACAGAGGTCGATGTCAATCGAGCGCCGTGAACCCTGTCTCGTTTCTGTAGGCCGCCTAGTAGTGGTAGCTGGGGTCACTGAAGCACCAGTTGCACGCTGGATCGACGATATTGCTGAATCCAGGGCTCTGAGTGCTTTTCCGGCGATTTCTCGGTCGTCACATTCTGTCGTCTCTCTAGATCGACCACTTCCTGCGTGGCGCTGTGGTCGGACATGTATCACCCAATCCTGCCAACGCCGTTGTATAGTGGCATTGCTCATATTCACAAGTCGAGCGACTCACCGATTACTCCAACCTTCTACTTTAGCCCATCTACACGTCCTATCTCAAATGCCGATATTTGCATATATTGTTCAAGCACCTGTCTGCGAGGTATAGTAATTATTCAGCGGAGTACTCCGAATGAAATTCGCTAAGAATTGGTGCTATTGTATCGACACGTTCCCTGTTTACTTTGCTTGCTAGCTATGCGGTGGAATTGCTCTGCAGTGTCACACATGCAGCCATAAGGCCTCCAAAGTTTACAGTTTTGCTTTTTCCGTCAGTACCTGTATGATTATCAGTTTGTGACCAATTTGCATAAGCCCTTTCGTGGTGCATTGTTTTTTGTCTTAGAATGTATTAAGCAAAGGTCTTAATTTGGGGAACAAAATTCTGACAACGTATATCTGGAGCTCTTCGCCGAATGGAACTGAATTATAAACTGTGAGAAAAAATGGAAAGCTAAAGAATCGAAGGGTTTGAAATTTGTTACAGTAGGGTGCAGCAGGTTAATTGGACTGACAAGAAATGGGTAGGTTATCCGAAGAAAGTCCAAGGAAATCAGCATCTGGGTAGCTCGAAGAATGAACTGGATGACTGTCGACGCTAAAACACAGTTATCGCCACTGGAGTATTAATTTTGTCTGTTTATCGCTTGCGTATTTGTGTGTTTAGGCATTGTGACTGACGAAATAGAATGTTGCGTAATTGTTGTGAAGTACATACAAACTGTGTATATGTTTCTAACTACAATATTACGTGAAATACGAGAACTATTTTTATTAAAGCTATATAGTAGCAATATTGGTACTCTGAGGGACTTGGTATTACGTGAGTCATGAAACTGAATGAGAACGGGAAGCAGAACCTTTGACGTTGTACCAAAATCATGTGGGAGATGTCGAGTGGTAACCGTCGAGAGTGGAACTCGTGGGAGTGTGACAGAGAGATAGGAGTAAGTTGGGTGAGAGAGAAGGAGGGGAGGGGGGGGGGGGGGGGGAGACAGAGAGAGAGAGGATGCACGGTTCTGGCGTGGCAAAGACGAGAGCAAGGAGTTATTTTCGTTTAGAGCTACAATGCAGGTTACATGGGCCACTAATTTTGAGGCTGCGTACTGGCGAGTAACAGCGATCACTTGGCTATTGCTAGCACCACAAGTGTTAGCTTTCCGAAGAAAAGTATCATACTGTGGAAAAATTAAACACTGTTTTCACTGAGCTAACACTACACGTCTGGAGCAGTAAAACTGTAAGGTAAGAGCACTAATCACGTTTAGCAGTATAAAGAACTTGAAAGTATTTTGCATTATATGGAGGACAATTACAGGGCGACCCGCTCGAAAGAGGCCCCACGAACGAACATCTGCTTAAATAACACTTAAAGACTTTCCATAAATATCGGGAAATGAAATGAACTGAACATGTCATAGCTAGGTCATTGGGAAATAAACTTGAATCACAAAAGTTGCTGAAACTTACCGCCCTCGACCTGTAAACACAGCTTAACATGGCTGTGGAGATTCTCGAATGTTGCTGCCAGGACCTCTGGTGTCACTGCCTGGATTTCACGGATGATGTTCTTTCATAATGCTTCCAGATTGTGTGGTTTTCTCCTCTAGACCTTGCCTTTCAGCCCACACTAGCGGAAAAAGTCAGGTGGTGTTACATCAGGTGTCCCTGGGGGACACAGTCCTTTGGAAATAGCACTGCCGAGGAAAAAATGATTCGACTGCAGCCATGGTCACTCGAAATGTGTGCCATGTTGCGCCATGCTGTTGGTGCCAGCCGAGGATAAGTTATTCATCGTCCAGCTGGTTCACAAATTCCTGAAACATTTCGATGTAAACTGCACTTGTCTGAGTAGACTCGAGAAAAGCTGGTACCATAATGCGACGCTATGATGTTGTACTGGACACGCCAATCTTTTGTGAATGCAGCGGTTGCTCGATCAGTGCATGTGGATTTTGGTTATATCACAAATGTGTATTCTGAGAGTTTACATAGACAGGCAAGTGGACCCAAGCGTCATCACTGAATCAAGTATACTGCAGTATTCCTGGTCTCTGAGCAATAAATTGCTTGAACCAATGGCAAAATGTACTGCGTTTGACTTCCCCATTGAGATTCATTTCCTTAACAAGTGTAAATCTGCATGGATACATGCCAGCTTCCTTCGCACCTGTCTAACATGTGCTCCGTGACATTCCACATTCCTGAGATAAACGTCGAACAGAATTTGCAGGAGAGACCGTCAATCGTTGTTTCATGTCACTCAGTTTTTCCTCTGATAATGGCGGCCACCCGCCTCCTTCAAAATCCGACATCGTTCCACTGGTCTCAATCTTCTTCACTAAATTTTGTGTGCAGCATTAAGACCGTGTATGCTGGTCACCAAGCAGTTCAACAGACATTTTCTGGCATGTCTTAATAGAACCAGTAACCTAATATTCCTCTACAAGAAACTCGCGCTCTTCGACAGAACAGCGATACATTGTCACTAAACACTGAACACTGAGCTCCAGCCAAAGCTACGCGGGAAGACATACTGTTGCGTCAAACGATATTGCAGAGTACAGTGTTACCACGTCAAGCGGCACAAATTCCACAGTGCAATTTCGGGAAATTACTACATACTGAAACCTTCCCGTCTCCTCTATACCTCTTTTGTTATTACGCAATAACCGTCTCCTCTATATCTCTTTTGTTACGCAACCTTCCCTTTTACAATAACCTATGTACCCTTACCTTAGGATTTCTATCTCTTGCTCAATAATAACAAATGAAATCTTCCCTTTGAAATTTATTCTATTTCTCAATCATACAAATTTAACTGCTGCTTATTAAAAGTCATTTTCTGATTATTTCGACGAAACATAGAATGTGTCGTCGTCGTGGCCCTCAGTCGTTATCTGCAACAACCCAAAGCTGTCCCTTACCTTTTTTACTGTTACTGGATCGCCATCTGATTGCTACATCGAACTCCGACATGAATATACTTTCTCTGGTTTACTATACTCTATTAACTCCTGGTGGGCTGTCATAATAAGTGGCTGTATTTATTACCAAAGCTGACGTTATTCTTTAATAGCAAAGCTGACGTTATTCTTTAATTAATTTGACTGAAGTTACGTAATTCATAGTTACACTTTTTCTTGAGAACAATAAAATTTTTGCAAAGTTTTACGTTGATGGTTTTTGGGATGGATTATAATCAGTAATGCAACATTGCTGGCAAAAATTAATTATATTCTGAAAACGTTTCTTCAAATAATTACTGCTGGTAATGAAATGATTTTACAAACGTTCTAATGGGACTTACCTTTTCCAATACACTTACGACTAGCATTGCGCAAACATACCTTCAGTAGTCTTGAGTTTCCCAAAAAAATAATTCAATAATATTAGTTCCTCTTATGATAAGAGTTAGCTGATGTCTCTGTACATCCGTTTATAATCTCTTGTAAATCATAGCTGGTGGCTGGCAGGCACACCGCTTCTCTCAACATCTCGCTTGCTACCGACTCGCTTCACTTCTCGCTTACTACTGACTTCCTACGAACGCTAAAGTGCGGTCTCTCCTGCCAACAATGCTTTCTGGTGCAGACAATCCCTGCTACCATTACAAAATGTATCAATGCGCGGTCTTTCCCGCTATTCTTAAAATGTATTTATACGCGGTCTCTCCCGCCCTTTTTAAAATTATGTCTATTTGCGGTCTCTCTTGCCAACAATACTTTGGTGCAGACATTCCCTGCTACTACAATTATTTCCAACATGACAAATATTAATTATTCGTACTTAATCCTATTAATAAATATAAACGTCTTTCATAAATTGTGGTTTGACAATAGACAACAGAATTATACACGCCTTACCATACGTTTGCGAGGTCTCTTTACAGTGGGACATCCAGTACAAATAGGCATGGCATGTCAATGTGGACAGAGGTGATCAATTTTCCAAGCAATTATTAAGTAGAACAGGATCAAAGTCCTATTGTTGTTTATTCCGAATATCACCCTATGAATAATGGGTGAAAGAAAAATTAAACTGATTTCCGTCTGAAGGTTTATATTACTTACAAGTAGTTAATCCCTCAATGCGAATTGGAGTAAAAATAACATTAATTGAAGTTTTTAAGATAAAGTTTGTAAAAAGTACTGAAATGAGTATATACGACCAATTTCAATGATATCCTCTTTATAAATTTAGACTGCTTTAATTTTTTTTATTTTCCTTTCTTTTCTTCTTTTTTTTTCTTCTTATAGTGATGAATGTGATATTCCAGTGTTGTATTAGTGTATTAGTGGGATCTTGCTGAGAAGTACCAATATTTCGGTGAATTTGAACCAAGAAAAATATTAGGTACTTTAGAAAGGGAATTTCCCTACCAGATTCGTGATAGTCAAGAGTCGCAGCACCATTATTACTGCAGTTAGAGATTAATTTGTTGCTCCGTTAGTCGTCGTATTAGGTGATTACGAATTTTTTATTCTGAAGCTAATAAAAATAATTTGTACCTTGCCGCGACGTCCTCAGTGCCAGTATAAATGGGTCTTACGAAAATCCAAGAATAATCGTAACTAGTTATTTGAAATTCAAATCGTCCGCATTGTCATTTTAGTGATAAGGTGTATTCTCTTCCATACCCTTGATTTAAAAATTTTCGAAACTTCTGCCATATCAGTCGAGCAGGTACCATAAACACAGTCAAATTAATTAAACTGAACGAGGTGGGACGGTACATTAAAACACGTGTTAAGGTATCAGGTAATAACTACCATTGTGCTAGAGGAAGCTGCTGCCGTAAAAGACTGTAGTGAAAGACAGACATAAAAACTTACAAAAAATGTTCAAATGTGTGTGAAATCTTATGGGACTTGACTGCTAAGGTCATCAGTCCCTAACATTACGCACTACTTAACGTAAATTATCCTAAGGACCAACACACACACCCATGCCCGAGGGAGGACTCGAACCTCCGGCGGGACCTGCCGTACAGTCCATGACTGCAGCGCCTTAGATAAACACTTACAAATATACTTACAAATAAGGCGGAACTACAACACTGTACAGAAAAAGAACCATACCCAGCAGTATAAGTAGGTCGGCAATGCAATCAGCAGTGAGCGCAAGGAAGCTAAAGCGAAATGACTGACGGAAAATTGTGAACAAGTAGGATAGGAAATGGTCACGTGAACTACAGTTACAACAAATATGATCATTAAAACAACTTTCGTCGAAATTGAAGGAAACGCGTCAAAATTAAAAAGGGAAGAGTAGTTACGCTGCTAAGCGGAGAACGGATAGGAAAAAGTACAGTGAGGGCTTCTCTTAGAAGGGCTGTGATGTGACTCGGCAGACGAACAAATAGGTATCGATTTGGAAAACATAGACGATCCAACTTTAGATGAAAAAATTTAGCAGTATGTTTGGAGGCTTGCGATCAAACGAGGTAAGTAGGCGAAATTTCATCGGAATATCTACTCTCATTGAGGGCAGAGGCAACTAACTTCAGACACACATAATCGTTCCTGAATACTTAAATGTCACCTATCTTTACACACCGATTCTTCCTGACGTTTCTCTTCCTTAGTACATTGTGATTGCGTGTACATCTGCTAATGGATACTGCTTACAGTCCAACATCGCAGTTCGTTATCTCTGCCTCACCATAATGTAATCCAGCAGGTATCTTCCTCTCTCTCTCTCTCGATTTTTTTCCAGGTACGATGCCATTTTAGTGATATTAGAGCAATGTCATTGCTATTACGTGTTGAAGTTTATTGAAGAAATCAATGAACCTTTTATACAGCCCATATTCTACCAACTCTGTCTTCTATTTCTTTCCTACCAAAACTTTGCAGACCACCATGATTACTAGATTTTCATGTCTCCTGAACTACAGTCAATAGTCTTGGTATGTCGTTTCTCATGGGAATAATCCTATCGCTGAACTGTTCACAGTAACTCATTATCTGCCATACTCTGCTGTTTATTACAAATCCTACTCACATAACACCGTTTTCACTGTATGCTCCTGACCAAAAATCCTTACTTTCTTTCCTTTCACTTCACTGTCTCTTGCTATTCATTGAGATTTTGCATAATTCTTCAGGTATTCTAGTTTTCGTGGCGTACTCAAATGTTTGGCACTTCAATAACCGACTCTTACAGACCTTTGACGGTTTTACACTCGTTTTGAGTAATTTACGTGCCTTTCTGCACCTATTAACGGGACAACCTTGCGTAGTCCCGTCTGCTCACAGAGTCAGTTACAAGGAGATTTGCAGTTTAATGTGGAATCCGAATCAAAGTAGATATCGAGTATTTCAGTTACACAGAGCATTACCAGAGACAGAAGCCGTTCTACTAATATGAAGTATCCCAGGACGAAACGCAGTTCGTGCACTCGTTGCTTGTGTTCGCTAGTCCTATACATACGTAGCCAAACACACACAAGACACGTTGACAGTGTTTCTTGAGGAACTAACGTAATTTCGTCCTCCATGACAGGTGCCTCCTCTGATAATCCTGTAGCTATTCGATAATATATTCTAGAACTTAAACAAGTAGATTGGTGACGAACACCCCCTACAAATTTCGTGTCCACATCATTGTCTCTGTGTAGCATAGTGAAATATACCGCTTGTACGGCAGAACCAGCAATGCCCACGCCGTTAGAAGATTGTTTTTGTCGGTTCGTGAGTATGAGCATATTAAATATCTTTTACATCCTGAATAGTTACGTAAAGTAACGATGGAAAATAGTAAGAATAATCAAACGACATCGTCTTGTGAACACAGATCTTTTTTCATCAATGGTGAAAGCTTTCTCATGCTACCAAGCGAGGTTGCGCAGATCGTAGTGCAGCGGTCTCGTGTTCGTGAGGATGACAGTTCAGATCCGCGTCAGGTCTTCAATTTTTAGATTTCCGTGATTTTCCCAACGTGGTCGAGGCCAGTGCCGAAATGGTTCCTTAGCAAGTGCACTACTCATTTCCCTGTGCTTGACAAATACCGAGCTTGTGCTCCGAATTCAACCACTTCTATTTCGAAGGGACGTTAAATCCTAATCTTAAGCCGGCCGAAGTGGCCGTGCTGTTAAAGGCGCTGCAGTCTGGAACCGCCAGACCGCTACGGTCGCAGGTTCGAATCCTGCCTCGGGCATGGATGTTTGTGACGTCCTTAGGTTAGTTAGATTTAACTAGTTATCAGTTATAGGGGACTAATGACCTCAGCAGTTGAGTCCCATAGTGCTCAGAGCCATTTGAACCTAATCTTAATCTTCCTTTTTTGTAAGTGGATATTCCAGGTGTATGTCTGAAGTGCTTCAAGGGAACTTCAGAGAAGTAGTGTGCAATAACTGCTACGGAAAGGTGGACGGGCCGTTCTGGGGTTTGTTCACATGGCGTACGATTCGCCCATCTGGACGTTGTGAGTTGTTAAGGGCTACAGGAGATCGTTGGTAGAGTTAGGTGGCTGCAGCAAGGCAGACGGAGTTACTGAAAACTCTTTACTGTTTCACCGAACTTACTTCAGCTACAGGTACGTGACTTAGTCATGTGACACAAACCACGGACCGCGGCAAGACGTTCGTAGCAGCCCACCTCTTTATGGTATCGAGCATTGATGACTCAGTCTAGGTCGAACCGCGGACCGTGGAAAGACGGTAGTAGTGGGCCACATCTTTATGGCGTCGAGAATTGACCACTATGCCCGCGCTCTTACGGACTGGGAATTTGTTTCTCTAGACTTCTAGTCCAGAATCTCAAACATTGCTGCTCCTTGTAAGGTATGTTATCAAAATCTCACTCGAAAGTATGTGTAGTACCTATGATGAAACATTGACCTTCGCTATTACAAAGTCGACCTTTTGTGTGCCATCTGCAGGAATCAGTTGATCATCAGCTTTAGTTTCTTACACCGGTCTGTGTGCCAAACAATATCATTGCATTGGTAAATAGATGATTGTATATTTGTATCAGTATGCTCTAATATTCTGGAAAACCAGAAAGTCATATTCAATGAGTTATTTGGACTCATTTAAAAGCTCACAATACGTCAGCAGTTTTATAGAAGTTCACTGATGAAGAGAATGCCATTGCGTTGATTTCAAACCATGTCTTTGTATTCACCAGCTGTCACGAGACGTACCCGTTGGAATAAAGGACGGCTCTAAATGTATTTGGGATGTAGAACATCGCCTCCTCTTATCTGCTCCGCCGCTGTGTTTGTCACAGTAGATCTCTTGGTGGGGAGGCATTTGGCCTCCATCCGCTATCATTAAGGCGAGAATCTATCCACATTCTCTCACGTTACGGTCAAGGTACGCTATTCCATCGGCTTAAAACAGCAGTATGAAAAGCAGTTTACCTACCTGCATCAGTTATGCAATAACGTCCGCTACTGTCTGTACGTTAATGTACTTGCCCCTCTTCTTACCTTCGAGAGACCAGTGCACGTACTTTTCAATGGATACAGCTCTTTTTTTTCCGGAATAGGGTGTACGCTCTGTAACATCGGCAGTGGTGCCTAGATCTAAAAGGCTCCCAACTGTCAGTCTAATAGGAAAAGGCTGATTACATGTGCGACGAGAAGACAGGTGCGTATCACAATAGAGGTTTAGCGCCATTTTATTGCTTTAAAACACATTTTCAGTAACGCGTGAGAGCCTGAAAGTAAATTCACTGTTCGTCACTATTCACAACTGCTATGAAACGATATCCATGAACATGAATCATAATGATGTAACCTTACTAAAACACAAAAAGATTACGCGCTTGTTAACTGAATTGTAAACCCGTAATAAAATTACAAACGCTAACTAGATAGAATGAATTCAATGTTTCTAAGTGGATTTTAACTCTAGATAAATTGGACAGCAAGAGATTTAAATAATCAATATTATTGGCATTTCATCATACAGTCAAACACCAAGAATATTATAATAGAATATATTTGAAATATTGAAAATTAAACAACTCGTCAGAAACTCTCCTTAGGCGTCATAGGTTAAACTTTTATCTGCAGATGATGAAGAACGTACACTATTGACCATTAAAATTGCTACACCAAGAAGAAATGCAGATGTTAAACGGGTATTCATTGGACAAATATAGTATACTAGAACTGACATTTTCACGAAATTTGGGTGCACAGATCCTGAGAAATCAGTACCCGAACAACCACCTCTGGCCGTAATAACGGCCTTGATATGCCTGGGCATTGAGTCAAACAGAGACTGGATGGCGTGTACAGGTACAGCTGCCCATGCAGCTTCAACACGATACCACACCTCATCAAGAGTAGTGACTGGCGTATTGTGACGAGTCAGTTGCTCGGCCACCATTGACCAGACGTTTTCAATTGGTGAGAGATCTGGAAAATGTGCTGGCCAGGGCAGTAGTCGAACATTTTATGTATTCAGAAGGGCTCGTACAGGACCTGCAACATGCGGTCATGCATTATCCTGCTGAAATGTAGCGTTTCGCGGGGATCGAATGAAGGGTAGAGATACGGGTCGTAACACATCAGCAATGTAACGTCCAGTGTTAAAAGTGCCGTCAATGCGAACAAGAGGTGACCGAAACGTGTAACCAGTGGCACCCCATACCATCACGCCGGGCGATACGCCAGTACGGCGATGGCGAATGCACGATTCCAATGTGCGTTGAGCGCGATGTCGCCAAACACGGATGTGACCATCATGATGCTGTAAACAGAACGTGGATTCATCCGAAAAAATTACGTTTTGTCATTCGTGCACCCAGTTTCGTCATTGAATACACCATCGCAGGCGCTCCTGTCTGTGAGGCAGCTTCAAGGGTAATCGCAGCCATGGTCTCCAGGCTAATAGTCCATGCTGCTGCAAACGTCGTCGAACTGTTCGTGCAGGTGGTTGTTGTCTTGCAAACGTCCCCATCTGTTGACTCAGGGTCGAGACGTGGCTGCACAATGATGCCTGTCAGCTCGACTGTTAGTGATACGAGGCAGTTGGGATCCAGCACGGCGCTCCGTATTACCCTCCTGAACCCACCGATTCCATATTCTGCTAACGGACATTGGAACTCGACCAACGAGAGCAGCAATGTCGCGATAAGATAAACCGCAATCGCGATCGGCTGCAATCCGACCTTTATCAATGTCTGAAACGTGATGTTACGCCGTTCTCCTCCTTACAGGAGGCATCACAACAACGTTTCACCAGGCAACGCCGGTCAACTGCTGTTTGTGTATGAGAAATCGGTTGGAAACTTTCCTCATGTCAGCACGTTGTAGGTGACGCCACTGGCGCCAACCTTGTGTGAATGCTCTGAAAAGGTAATCATTTGCATGTCACAGCATCTTCTTCCTGTCGGTTAAATTTCGCGTCTGTAGCACGTCATCTTCGTGGTATAGCAATTTTAGAGGCCAGTAGTGTAATAAAAATTGAAATTTTTCTTATGTATCTATATAATCTTTATTTTCGCAACACATGAATGGTGACGCCCAGATAGGCTACCAAAAATTTCAGTTTGAGGCCATTGCTACAGGATATACGCAACGTAGCGCGATACCGATGCAGGTATGTAAGCACCGACATATAGGCGATGGTTTCTGTGTGGCATTCGTGACTTTCCGACGGACAGGTAGTAAATGCTGAAACACGCACTACGGCGACATTATTACCAAATGCGTCTAAACAGAACATGTGTGCTGCTATTCTTTCTTTGGCTCCGAAGGTCTAACACCGGTACAGATCCGATGGAGAATGGGGAATGTGTATGGGACAACATATCTGTCGAAAAACCACTGTTGTGGAATGGTGCTCCAAGTTCACAAGACGGCGGTCGACCTGGGAGGCCAGAAGGTGCGCAAAAGATTCGCCAGATCAAGTGGGAGACACTATAGCACACACCCTATGTGCCTGCTCTCCCCCAACACGATTATTACGCCTTCGGTCCCTAAAAAGAGGCCTTGAAAGGTCGACCATCCCTGTCGTAGAAGAATGTGCAGCAGGCAGGTACGGACTTCCTCAGGCAGCAGGACGCGTTGTTTTCACCAAATGAGTATATTCGATCTGAAGAATCTGTGTGATTACTTCCACAACGTTCACAACGCTGACTGGCATACCGGAAGCTTTTTGATATTATGCTCTGTTAAGCTATTCTGTGTCGTAAACTGAATCTAACGCCTTCGGTCGTATTAACCTGAAATTTTTGTTAATTCCTGTAATCAAGCGAAAAAATAATGAAAAAGTACTTTCTTTTGAGTAATATATAAAATATATATTACTTAAAATAAAATAGACACCTATGGTACGTGTATCGCTTGTTCAAACGGTTGCAGCCCATTTGTAGCAGAGGGTACTAATAGGCAATTTAGCGTCCACGCAACACGACTGTGTGTCCCCCAGTGGAGAATCGCCTCCCCACTTCCTGCTGATCACATATAAATGGGTGCCGGCAATTCGTGGCAGCCAGAGGTGGACCAGCGACTGTGAACCGCTAACAGTAAGTATTTTTTCTCGTAGTTGTGAGTTGACGGTTATTTCGTTTGCAACTACGTATGAATATGAACGTGAACCTGGATACTCGTAAAACGTTTTTGGTATGAGACCGCAAGTATTACTGCGACGGACGAGTGTTTCGACAGGTCTGTTTTGACCTTGTTTAAATGTTTTACGATGAATCACCCTTCCAAAAGGATATTATTCAAATTGATACTGATCGTCGCAAACTACTAACTTTTACAAATATGAGCAAGTTCTATGCGAGTGACCTCGTTACCTGTGGTAAAACGTATTCAGTCATTAGACTGTCTCCAGATTCAAACGTTTTTCTAGTTTGTTCCTTGGACTTTAAGTGTAGAATTTCTGCCAAACGTTGTCTCCGATGTTCTACCATAAGCTTCATTGTTTCTGGATTTACCGATCAGAAGTAGTTCTTGGCATTCTGCAAGTAGCTATCACATCCAACTTGTGCAATAACTCTCCTTTTGTTAGTGAATGTTCAAGCTGTTCCGTTAGTCTTTTTTTATGTTATTTTATCGAGATGTGTAGAAGAGAAACCCTATTTCACAAGGCTGTTCACTTAACATTCTTTATATCAAGGAGGAAATGTTCAACTTATTTGAGAATTTCTGTTTAATTACCTAGGTATCTTGTAGCCTAGAACCAAACTCTCTAAGGAAGAGAGGGTTATTACTTGAACGTTAAGAACTACAGAGTTAACGTGTAACACTCATTACTTTTCGTGGCATATAATACATTGTGTTTCACCAACTTCACCCCTTCTCTGACAATCTTTTGGAAAATTCGAAACTATTAGCTTTCAGTGCGGTCTTAAAGGAGCATCTGCACACTTCCTTTACGAAAGTTAATAAAATCGGGGTTCCCTCATGTATGCAGAAATTGTGATAAGGATACTGTCTTCTCTCGGTAGAATGAATTTGGGTGGCTGCTTCAACTGTTACAGCACTAGCCCATTCATCAATCGACAGTGTTCTGACATCAATAGTAAACAGGTGGCCTGCATGTTGTGTGGAAGAAATTGCGCTTATGGTAAAACGTTTCAGCAAAAGAGCACACTACGTGATATATCAAAGGCCTCAGCTCACTCCCATTTGGTGCTTCATATTTACCAAGACAGCTGCCGAAAATATCGCAGAGTGAGGTGATGCAGTGATTAAGACGCTAGGTTGGCATTCCAGAGAGCGGGCTTCAGATTCCCATCCACGTAATCTGTGTTTTCTTTAGTCGTTAAGACAAGAGCTGAGAACACGATTTTCCTCCTAATCCTTGTCCAGTTACAGCTATTGTTTCTTCCCTAAAGAGCTCTTTATTGATTGGAAATTAAACAATGATGCTCCTACTTTCCTCCTTTTCGAACATGTAAAACCAGTCAAGTATTCGTCAAATTTGTGGAGAAGTTCATCATGTCAATAATATTAGCAGCTGAGAACCCAGCGTTGCCTAGGTAGGTATTTATTCCGATTTTCTATTAGTCCATCTCTTCCTTCCTCCCCTCTCTCTATTTCCTCCTCTCCCATCTCTCTGTCAGTCTCCTTCTTTTCCCTTTCTATCCATTCCCTCCTCCCCTCTCTGCCCATGTTTTTCTACCATCTGTGTCCATCTCGTCCCTTCCCCTCCCCATACTCTCTTCACGTTATCACTTCCACGAATAGGAAATAGCTAGAGCATATCCCCACAATATTTATTTCTAAATAGTAATATGTGTACCAAATTTGGTTGACATTGACCCAGGGGTTTAGGGGCAGCTGTATATACATCGCTTTATCCGCATATACGCATCTCACATACATTTCACATACGTTTGACATATTTCACATATACTTATACATGTATCCACCTGCACCTGTAGCGAATTCCACTCTGAACTTGCGTTTTCACGCAGTTCAATGTTTATGATGTCATTTCTCCTAACATGTGCGTTGTACGACGGTATTATTTTGCAGGTACATCCAGTAGTATATGTAGTACACTCTGTTGTCTTATGTATGGGGTCAGCAGTAAATGTACCAAAGAAAATCGACATTTTAACCAGCTTCAAGTAATTTTTTGCCGAAGGTTCGTGGTGAAACTCTGAAAACTCGTACATGGTTTCGGCTGCTGTGGTCCTTCTATTCATCAGTCAGTCGGAAGCCCTACAAACTTATGGTGCGGTCTTTCTGGAAGGGCCTGTGGCACTCTTCATGGAGCCATTGCATTACAACCAACTGTCCCTGTGATCTCGCAGTATGATTCTCCCGTGAACCTCAAGCAAACGATTCGATCTTTCTAGAAAACCGAAAGATGGTGGCTAGCTGCACGACCACTTTCTCTGAGCTTGTTGCGTTGCGATCTCCGCCTGGAGATTTCCAGTATCGTTAGGTACATTCAGTAGCCATCATTTACTCACAAAATTCTTCCTCTGTTGGAACGACATTTTCCTGTGTTCAAAATAAGCTCGCACGAGGATTACATTTAATCTAACGTAGCCCACAGGCAGTTGGGTTGTGCTGGGTCGAAGTGTTAACAGGTTCCAGTGTCGATCCATCTTACATGTAAGGAGTACAGACGTTTCAGGCTATACGGACAAGAAAGGAATGTTCCGTACCCGCTCCGACAACCCTCATGCGTCCAGTGGTTTCATAACTCAGTATGCTATCTCAAATCTCACATGCGAAATATGTAGTGACACGTTTACCAGCAGACTGGCTCTTGATACAACTTCTCATCAGCTTCGCTTTCTACCTCGTTATTTTTTTTTTTTTTTTTTTTTTTAGCAGGGCGCTCCCTTGTTGCCTTCTAACTCTGACCTTCAGCAGTTGTCGTGGAACACTGTTGTCCACGTCCTTCCCGTATGGGTTTATTCGACACGTTATTTCTGTGTATTTCAGTCATCAAAATCTCTAGTGTGTGTTTTTAGCTGGAGCTACGAACAGCTTCTTTTGTTACATATCTACATCTACATGACACTCTGCAAATCACATTTAAGTGCCTGGTAGAGGGTTCATCGAACCACCTTCACAATTCTCTATTATTCCAAGTTCGTATAACGCGTGGAAAGAACGAGCACCTATATCTTTCCGTACGATCTCTGATTTCTCTTATTTACGTGGTGATCGTTCCTCCCTATGTATGTCGGTGTCAACAAAATATTGATGGTTGGAATTTCGTGAGAAGATTCTGTCGCAATGAAAAACGCCTTTCTTATAATGATGTCTAGCCCAAATCCTGTATCATTTCTATGACACTCTCTCGCATATTCCGCGATAATACAAAACGTGCTGCCTTTCTTTGACCTTTTTCGATGTACTCCGTCAGTCCTATCTGGTAAGGACCCTGAACCGCGCAGCAGTATTCTAAAAGAGACGGACAAGCGTAGTGTAGGCATTCACCTTAGTAGATTTGTTACATTTTCTAAGTGTTTTGTAAGTAAAATGCAGTCTTCGGTTAGCCTTCCCCACAACATTTTCTATGTGTTCCTTCCAATTTAAGTTGTACGTAACTGTAATATCTAGGTATTTGGTTGAATTTACGGCTTGTAGATTAGATTGATTTATCGTGTAACCGAAGTTTAACGAGTTCCTTTTAGCACTCATGTGGATAAACTTCCACTTTTCGTTATTTAAGGTCAACTGCCACTTTTCGCACCATTCAGATATCTTTTCTAAATCGTTTTGCAGTTTGTTTTGATCTTCTGATGACTTTATTAGTCGGTAAACGACAGCGTCATCTGCAAACAACCGAAGACGGCTGCTCAGATTGTCTCCCAAACCGTTTATATAGATAAGGAACAGCAAAGGGCCTGTAACACTACCTTGGGGAACGCGAGAAATCACTTTTGTTTTACTCTATGACTCTCCGTCAATTACTACGAACTGTGACCTCTCTGACAGGAAATCACAAATCCAGTTACATAACTGAGACGATATTACGTAAGCACGCAATTTCACTACGAGCTGCTTGTGCGGCACAGTGTCAAAAGCCTTCCGGGAATCCAGTAATACGGAATCGATCTGAAATCCCTTGTCAATAGCACTCAACACTTCATGTGAAGAAAGAGCTATTTGTGTTTCACAGCAACGATGTTTTCTAAACCCATGTTGGCTGTGTGTCAATAGACCGTTTCCTTCGAGGTAATTCATAATGTTCGGACACAATATATGTTCAAAAATCCTGCTGCATATCGACGTTAACAATATGTGCCTGTAATTTAGTGGATTACTCCTACTACATTTCTTGAATATTGGTGTGATCTGTGCAACTTTCCAATCCTTGGGTACGGATCTTTCGTCGAGCGAACGGTTGTATATGATTGTTAAGTATGGAGCTAATGCATCAGTGTACTCCGAAAGGAACCTAATTGGTATACAGTCTGGACCAGAAGACTTCCTTTTACTAAGTGATCTAAGTTGCTTCACTATTCCGAGGATATTTTCTTCTACGTTACTCATGTTGCCAACTGCTCTCGATTCGAATTCTGGAATATTTACTTCTTCTTTTGTGAAGGCATTTCGAAAGGCTGTGTTTAGTAACTCTGCTTTCTCAGCACGGTCTTCGATAGTATCTCCATTGCTATCGCGCAGAGATGGTATTGATTATTTCTTGCCGCTAACATACTTCACATATGACCAGAATTTCTTTGGACTTTCTGCCAGGTTTAGAGACAAAGTTTCGTTGTGGAATATGTTATAAGCATCTCGCATTGAAGGCCGTTCTAAATTTCGAGCTTCAGTAAAAGATCGCCAATCTTGGGGAGTTGGCGCCTGTTTTAATTTGGAATGTTTGTTTAGTCGTTTCTGCAACAGTGTTTTAACCCGTTTTGTGTACCAAGGAGGATCAGCTCCGTCGTTTGGTAATTTATTTGGTATAAATCTCTCAATTGCTGCTGATACTATTTCTTTAAATTTAAGCCACATCTGATCTACACTAATATTATTAATTTCGAATGAGTGGATACTGTCTCTCAGGAAGGCGTCTAGTGGATTTTTATCTGCTTTTTTGAATAGGTATATTTTTAGAGGATTTGGAGTGTTTCGTATCGAGCAACTTAACCTCTTACCCGTGTTTACATTCCGCGCTGACCAGTTGCAGCTGTAGCGGCGCATCGAAAGCTAAGTACTATTTAATTGTTTGTGTATAGTAGATTATTTAGGAACTTTAGTAGTCTTCAACCGGTGTTCTTGGTGTTTTCTGGTGAAATAACTTCAGAAGAAATTTTTGCGAACTGCTTTCAGTTTCGTTACTGTGTCATTAGACGTTTGATTTTCTTTCTGTGTTAGTATTTTGTTATATTCTCATTTGTTGTTGATTAATGCTGACTATAATAGTAGTTACTTCCCTTGTAGAGCAAGTTTGTGATTATTATAGTCAGTTTTTAACATCTTCTTATTGTAGTAGCGGAACTAAGGTAAAGTTGTTTTCTTGTTTCAATAACTGTAAAATTTTACCATGAGTGAGAAGTGTGGGCTTTGCCGTAGGTTCGTGAGTAGTGGATTGCGGTATGAGACTTGTTCGAAGTATTTTCACTGGGGGGAATGCAGTGGGGAAGCCAGTGGGCATTCTGGTGAGATCCTCTCCTGGAACTGCAGGTTATGTAGCAAGCGTAAGTTGATAGAGGAGCAGAAGCGTAAGATCTGTGCCCTTCAGGTGCAGTTGAAAAACGCACAGGAGGAGCTACATAGGATGAGGGGGGAGAAGGGGATTGGGGAATGGGAGCTGGCTGTTGGCAAGAGATCTGCTAGGAGAAGGAGATTTTCAGATAGTTTTACTATTGGTGTTTGTAATAGGTATGACCAACTTTCAGAGTCTAGTGGAGAGGAATCTCTAGTAGCTGTAGATGCAGGAAGTATGCAGCAGACCTCAGCAGTTACGGTGGCTAGGACAGCTGCAAAGGCTAAGAGAAAGAAGAAGGTTCTGCTGTTAGGTAGTTCTCATGGTAGAGGTGTAGGCCAGCAGTTGCGGGAAGTGTTGGGGAGTGAGTACCAGGTCACCAGCATTGTGAAGCCTAATGCAGGATTGGCTCAGGTGACTGTTAACATAGTGGGGTTATGTAGGGATTTTACTAAAGAGGATCAGGTAGTGATTGTGGGTGGGGCTGGTAATAGTATTGACAGGGATGGGTAGTATGGCATAGGTGGTGACCTGGAAAAAATAGCCACTCAGACTGGGAACACGAATGAGCATTTCGTGGAACTGTTTCAGCGTCACGATCGGCCTCATCTTAATACAGCCGTCAGGCGTAATAACATGAGACTTGGGGGTGCGCTGATGACAGAAGGCATGAGTCACATTTCAGTGGTGTCGGTGGAGTCTATCACCAGGACGGGTTTCACTAGACATGGCCTGCACCTCAACAGGTATGGGAAGGGGAGGTTGGCAAAACTTATAGGTGACAGCATAGGTGGGGGTGGTGGGATCACTCATGGGAAAATTCCGGTAGTTGTGGGTGTTAGAGCTGTACCTTTTTTAGATGGAAGTCAGCTGATAGGTATTCCTGCTTAAGGGAAGTCTCTCTAACAAAGAAACCGCTTTCGACAAAGCTTAGGTATCCGATTAATGAGGGAATTAGTATATTTCATCAAAACA
Organism: Schistocerca serialis cubense; assembly: GCF_023864345.2. Taxonomy (NCBI): domain Eukaryota; kingdom Metazoa; phylum Arthropoda; class Insecta; order Orthoptera; family Acrididae; genus Schistocerca; species Schistocerca serialis. Next base: position 69,763,051 of record NC_064644.1, read on the forward strand.
TACAAGGTATTAGAGATAAAGTTAGTGAACCGCTTATAGATGTTCACTCTGAAATTATTGGTATATCTGAACACTTCTTAACTAAGGAGATAATTCAGAAGCTTCATTTACCAGGATACAGGTTGGCTGGCAGCTTTTCTAAGAGCTCTTTGCGGTGTGAGGGAGTAGCCATGTATGTGAAAAACGGTATCCCATTTGAGTCAATTGATGTTTCAAAGTACTGCACTGAAAAGGTGTTTGAATGTTGTGCAGGTGTGGTTAAATTTAGTGGAGCTAAACTTCTTACTGTTGTTATTTATAGATCCCCAGACACAGATTTCACAATATTTTTGCTAAAGCTAGAGGAGGTTCATGGTTCGCTTTATAAGAAATACAAAAAGTTTGTTATATTTGGTGGCTTCAATATTAATTGTATAAGTGATTGTGCAAGGAAAAGGATGCTGGTAGACCCCCCTTACTTCATATAATCTTATGCAAACCGTATTTCTTCCAACGAGAGTGCAAGGGAACAGTAGAACAACCATAGACAATATTTTTCTTCATTCCTCATTACTAGAACGGCATTCTGTTAGCAAAAAGGTGAATGGCCTTTCAGATCATGATGCACAAATTTTAACTCTAAAAGATTTTTGGGCTGCAACACATGTTAAATATAGTTATCAACGTTTTAGGAAAACTGGTCTAGTTGCTATAGAGACCTTTGTAAACCTTATCAAGGAACAAGAGTGGCAAGATGTTTTTAGTGCTGATACAGTAGACGATAAACATAATGCTTTCCTCAGGACTTTTCTCGTGCTCTTTGAAAGTTGCTTTCCGTTAGAACGTTCAAAACAGGGTACTAGCACAAACAGGCAGCCTGGATGGCTGACTAAAGGGATAAGAATATCTTGTAGAACAAAGTGGCAATTATATCAAAACGTTAGAAACAGTCACAATCTAAATGCAGCAGCCCATTACAAACAGTATTGTAAGGTGCTTAAAAAAGTTATTAGGAAGGCAAAAAGTATGTGGTATGCAGATAGAATAGCTAAGTCTCAGGATAAAATTAAAACCATATGGTCAGTCGTAAAGGAAGTGGCTGGTCTGCAGAGACAGGTCGAGGATATAGAATCAGTGCGTAGTGGGAATGTCCGTGTTACTGATAAGTCGCATACATGGACAGTATTTAATAATCACTTTCTGAATATAGCAGGTGAACTAAATAGAAACCTAGTCCCAACAGGGAATCATATAGCGCTCGTAGAAAAAAGTGTTCCGAGACTGTTACCTGAAATCCTCCTCCATGATACTGACAAGAGGTAGATTGAGTTAATAATTAAATCACTAAAGACCAAGAACTCTCATGGATATGACGGGGTATCTAGCAGAATACTGAAGTATTGTTCTATGTATGTTAGCCCAGTACTTAGCCATATCTGTAACTTTTCCTTTAGGAGTGGTCGGTTTCCTGACCGATTAAAGTACTCGGTAGTGAAGCCACTTTATAAAAAGGGAGACAGGGATAATGTTGACAATTATAGACCTATTTCTATGCCATCGGTGTTTGCTAAAGTTATCGAGAGGGTTGTGAATACAAGGTTACTGGAGCATTTAAATTCACATGATTTGCTGTCAAATGTACAGTTTGGTTTTAGAAATGGCGTAACAACTGAAAATGCTATATTCTCTTTTCTCTGTGAGGTTTTGGACGGATTAAATAAAAGGTTGCGAACGTTAGGTGTTTTCTTTGATTTAACGAAGGCTTTTGACTGTGTTGAGTACAAAATATTACTGCAGAAGTTGGATCATTATGGAGTAAGGGGAGTAGCTTACAACTGGTTCGCCTCTTACCTTAAGAACAGAAAGCAGAAGGTAATTCTCCGCAATATTGAGAGTGGTAGTGATGTTTAGTCCCAATGGGGCACTGTTAAGTGGGGCGTTCCCCAATGATCGGTGCTGGGGCCACTGCTGTTTCTTATTTATATAAATGATATGCCTTCAAAAATATTTCTGTTTGCTGATGACACCAGCTTGGCAGTGAAGGATCTTGTGTGTAATATTGAAACATTATTAAATAATGTAGTTCATTAAATAAGTTCGTGGCTTGTGGAAAATAATTTGATGCTAAATCACAGTAAGACCCAGTTTTTACTGTTTCTAACTCACAATTCAACAGGAACTGATATTTTGATCAGACAGAATGGGCATATTATAAGCGAGACGGAACAGTTCAATTTCCTAGGCGTTCGGATAGATAGTAAGCTGTTGTGGGAAGCCCATGTTCAGGATCTTGTTCTGAAACTAAATGCTGCTTTATTTACCATTAGAACAGTATCTGAAATAAGTGACATTTCAACACGAAAGGTAGTCTACTTCGCATATTTTCATACGCTTATGTCATATGGTGTTATTTTTTGGGGTAATTCCTCTGATTCAAAAAGGGTATTTTTGGCTCAAAAACAGGCTGTTCGAGTTATGTGTGGTGTAAGTTCGAAAATCTCTTGTCGACCCCTATTCAATAGTCTAGGAATTTTGACATTGCCCTCACAGTATATATTTTCTTTCATGTCGTTTGTTGTTACCAATATTAGCTTATTACCAAGAGTTAGCAGCTTTCACTCAGTTAATACTAGGCAGAAATCAAATCTGCATGTGGAATGCACTTCCTTGACTCTTGTGCAGAAAGGAGTGCAGTATTCTGCTGCATCCATTTTCAATAAGCTACCACAAAAACTCAAAAATCTTAGCAGTAGCCCAAACACTTTTAAGTCTAAACTGAGAAGTTTCCTCATGGCTCACTCCTTTTATTCCGTCGAGAAGCTCCTGGAAGAGCTAAAAAATTAAGCAAATTCCAGTGTTATATTGTTGATTTTCTTTATTTAAACTTACGACTTGTCGCCTGAATATGTTTTTGAATTTCATTTTATCTGTTTCTACAGTCGTGTTATAATTTCATGTATTGAATCGTTCCATGACCATGGAGACTTCTCCTTAATGTGGTCCCACGGAACAATAAATAAATAAATAAATAAATAAAAAATAAACAATTTTCAATCTCGCTACGACAACCCTGTGTTCACTAATCCATGAATCGGTTTTGATGCTCCTTATTAATTCCGGATTGTTTGTTGCTAAGAGGTCAAGTGTGTTTTCACAACAGTTTACTATTCGTTTGGGCTCATGAACTAATTGCTCGAAGTAATAACACACACTAAAATTACGTCGTAATTGGGAAGAGTCAGCTGCCCCTGCCTATGGGTTTTATGTAACCTGTAACGTCTTCAAATACCACATGCCAATTTCCATATTCTGTCGTCCGCTATATCCAGACTATTAGTCCTTGAGGAAGCGGAAGCGTATCCCAGAACAAAATTTGTCTACATTAAATTTCCTACAAAAATGCCCTGTTCAGTTCTTCCATAGGACTAATAGTTTTCACATAGTGAGCGAGAGCATATGAAAATCTCGCCTGTGGTCTTTGAAGGCTTTGTGGGTTGTGTTGAGGTAGCTGCATATCTTAAATTCCACTCGTTTCTATAAAGAGTGAGCGTTGTTTTTGCCGACAGATGTTTTCGCTGCTGCTCCTGGTGCTGCCTCTGCTGGCGGAGGGTGCTTCCACAGAAAGTGTGGGCTGTGTACTGCCAGCTGCCTCCACTGAGAAGTTCTATATGACTACCGTAAGTTAGCAGCAGTAGAGGAGAGGCAGCATACAAACATACATAAAATGTCTTTATGGTTAGTTTAAATAATGTTAGAAACAATTCTTAAAGTCTTTATGACAGTAAGAAATAAGGTACGTAGTTTATGTAAGAGAGTAGAAAAGTATTTACAGTAAATTAGCATCACGCGAACCGTCTTCTTAGAAATGTAATCTCTAACAGAACTCCTTAAAATCTTAAGTGAGGAACTTCCCGGGTTGACCACAATATCTTTTTTATATATGTGACATCCAAAACAGAATAAGTACAAAGTATATCTCAATTATTTGTTGTGATATTGCACATATGTCTACTTCAGTTGTACTGGCGTAGATAAATCCTTCCATGTGTTCGTCCGTTGAGTTTGTATTTCGTTCCACTGAACTTCTTGCAAGGAAAATTTCTTCTTTCATTTTAAGCCCGTATAGTTGCACTTGATCATCGTTTAAACCGTCCACTTTGCACACTAGAGTAGTTAGTGTCACAAGCTTTGAATACTATACTTACAAGCTCTGTTTTGGATCCACAGGACGAGAAACCGTGGTATCAGCAGTACCAGTACAAAGTACCCGGCCTGTTTGACCTGGGCTGTGTCACCTACGTCCAGTCGCCTGGAGAGAGCGACACCGAGATGTACCTTACTGGGAACTTCAGCAAGGCGCCACTGTAAGGTACTACACTAACCTGCTTAATGTTAGCTGGCAAATGTCAAGTGATTACAATGGTTAGATTCTGATGGACCGAGTAAATGAGTGATAATTTTCTTGTTTTAAGAAAGTTATACTCGTTACTGTCTGAACGTAACGCATTCTACTGAGAGCAATGTAAATTGATACATGTATTGCTATTAAAATAGTCCGCATATCTTCCAGTACCGGTCCGCAGCTCGTGGTCGTGCCGTAGCGTTCTCGCTCCTTACGCTCGGGTTCGATTCCCGGTGGGGCCGGGATTTTCTCTGCCTCGTGATGACTGGATGTTGTGGGCTGCCCTTAGGTTAGTTACGTTTAAGTAGTTCTAAGTTGTAGGGGACTGATGACCATAGCTGTTAAGTCCCATAGTGCTCAGAGCCATTTGAACCATTTTTTCTTCCTGTACTTCTTGTCTAGTACAGTCTGTGTATTACCGGTTTTAAACTACCAGGAGGTGTTAGTTTGTTTATTAACAGTTTTAATCTGCCACTGGGCTTCAGTCTGGGTATTTAGATTTCTAGTTCTCTCTGTTGTATCCTGCCTACTCCTCAAATGACGGGTGCCTAGGAAATCTGTTTCTCAGATAGCCAGCCAACACTAGACAACTCAAGAAAATCGTATTAATGATTTTTATTCACAGAAAACCAATGGTAGTACTTAACTTTGAGAATTACAGATGTGTCGCGAGTAAGGCACGACAGACAAACAAGAAATCTCTTCAGTATATACAGTTAGTACAGTGAATGCTTCTATCCACGTTGCTGGTCTTGACGCTTCTCGTAGAACTCACAGAACTGGGCCGCGACCAGTCGGGTGCAGCGCTTATGTTCGCTTTGCGTAGAGGTCGCTGCCGTCACGTTGTCGTCCGAGAGAGGGATCGAACCGGGTGCATTTGGCTGACGCCTTCTTCACAGCCCTCTCTGCTCTAACGTCCCCGACCGGCCTGTCGGCGCTTGAATTTACGGTGCAACACTCTCAGTGTATGGAAAATATAACAAATAAGTTGCTATTTGAAAGTTAACCAACAAATAATGAAAGTGAGGCAGACCATTCAAAAGCGCATCGCATAGAAATATGTTTTCTGTTTGTCAGCTCTTGTCATCATGTTCGTATGGAGCAGCTGGTGCTGTAAGCAGTTCTGGTCAGAGAATGGTTGTCACTTATGACTTATGAAGTGTACATTGCTACGCGGCCTACTCCTTCCATTGACTGCCGGCCTGTGTGGCCGTGCGGTTCTAGGCGCTTCAGTCTGGAACCGCGTGACCGCTACGGTCGCAGGTTCGAATCCTGCCTCGGGCATGGATGCGTGTGATGTCCTTAGGATAGTTAGGTTTAAATAGTTCTAAGTTCTAGGGGACTGATGACCTCAGATGCTAAGTCCCATAGTGTTCAGAGGCATTTTTTTCTTCCACTGACTGCGAAATTCTTCCAAAAATGTTCCGAAATGTACGCAGCCTTGAGAGACGGAACTGGTCTTTTCCGGAATTATCAATGTTTACAGCAACTCTAATGTACCTGTGTTTTGGAAAAAAAAAAGAGAACACATATTCTATGACTTCAACCGTACATGACTTCAACCGAATATTCAATGCGAGATGATAATAAGTAGGACGATTGTAAACATTGCTAGTACAGTATCATCATTCTTGTAGTGTTTTATTTGCGTACGTGCTTACTTTGTAATACTTTCCTTTCCTTATTGTTTTGTATTTACTTAACATGATTTAAACTGCGAACGAACCGCCGGCATCTGACAACCGTTGAAGATTGAGAAGCATACTCTATGTGGATCACATTTATGCAGGAATCATGATGTTATACAGATAAAGATACCACCAAAATAGGGTCCATTTTTCTGTTTTTTTTTTTCAAACTTACAACTTGTACAGGCGATATGCATATTACTTAAGTGAACCGACATACGTAACTAAGAACATCATTCATAGAGATAGCAGGCGACGTCTGAATGTACGTTGGAATTACCGAATGAATCTAAGACTCTGCGATGGAGTGACCACATTTCTGAAATTAGAAGGAGAGCAAAATTGAATGCAGGACAGCGTTATCCGTCCTCCAGGTACGCAACGCAAGCATGGTATGTTGCGACGGCTTCAGTGAAGTTTGCATAAAAAATATTGGCAGCTCTATCGTTAGAGAATTATTTGCGAAGGACAAGATTTCGGATTTCTGCTCCGATCCAGTGCGCAATTTTAAGCTGTCACGAAGTTACGTCAGAACTGTATCGTGTTCACATTCATTATCTTACATGATGCGGCACTGTACTAAGCCACTATTTAGTACCTGATAACCGCAATGGCGCTGCCACGCCATGAAGACTACACCTCACATGATTGTAGATTCGCTTCCTAAGTTCATAAACACAATATAATGAATCACAAAAAAGAAATGCAACGCGGCTTTAGTGCAGCACTGTCTTGAAGGATATTGGAGAATGTTAGAGCCGATTTCAACAAAAAGACTGCGCCCTAGAAACATTTTTATATTCTACTATAGAGAATGTCAGTATATTACACATGGGCATGGCATAAACATTTGAACTTACTGGTAATATTCTCTTTTTTCAGCTTTCCCCTCAACAGCCTTGTAACATTCACTGGAAACAAGATGGATAAGGTCTACGAAGGCGTATGTAAGTGAAACTCGCACTTTCATAAACGTTAGATAGTTTTCCGATAGAAGCATAGAGGCCTTTTTATGTTTTTTGGTGGAAGAGAATACACGCGTTGTTTAATGTTATTACTCTGGAGCAACTAGACCTAGACATTGTAGCAAACAGTACTTCTAATTGGTACGATTTGTAGACATGTGCATAAATTGTTACATACTTTTATCTCTTTCCAGGGAACTCTATACTGAGCGGACCATATAACGTAGTGTACTCGCACGAGGACTTCGTCATTGACCACTACTGTTTTCTAGGATATGGTTAGTCTCTGTCATCTTCTTCTACTAACGAATTCTGAAGTATTTTGTGCCTCATGAAGGAGCAATGACGATTGTTTTGCATTGTCGATGTCTGCTATGGAAATTAAGTTTGTCTTTCCATTTCATACTTTGTGAGAGTATTAAGCTAGCCACAACAACAAACGCCTTCAACGTCCGAAACACTCGCTATCCTTACCGACATTACAAGTCACATGTACACCAAAACGGGACAGACATGGGAAATCTGAAATAACCGACACTAACGCTCCCACAAGTCTACCCGAGGTATTCATTGTTCGTCTCACCACTCAGATCTTGCGTTAGAAATGTCTTTCCTTTTACAACATAGTTTTCTCAATCCACCGAGACGCATACAGTCGTAAAAATCCTTGAATATATATATCCCATAATTAGACCAATATTCTATCCTTTTCCTTGGATACTGAAGTTCTTCTCGTTCGAACTTAGTACAATAGTAACTCTATTTTGGTAGGAAACGTCTTTTGTCACATGATTCTGTTAATACTTTCACCTCACTTTCGGTATTTATCTGTAAACTAGCTTCACTGACAGAATGAAGCGGTGGAAACACACTGGATACTCATTAGGGGGCACTCTGGTTCAAATCACCGACCAACCATTCATACTTCGGACATTCAGATCTCCCTAAACGTCTTAAAGCAAATTCCGGAATAACTTGTTTGAAACATACTCTGCCGTTTATCTTTCCAATTCTTCTCCAATCAGAAATTATGCTATATCTCTAACAACCTTGTCGTCAACGAGACGTTAAACTTTAATTTCTATTTTTTACCTTTCAGACCTTTTTTCAGTTAGTGATTTATTATTTCTACGAATGTACTGCCATGGGACAATTTAACTGAGATGTTGGAGAACATTATTGTATTATTGTAGTCAGGTAAACCTGCCAGTGACATCAGTCTGAATGAATATTCTTCAAATTAGTAGTTGTAGGGAAATGTACGACAATATGCCACATCCGATTATTCTGTAAGGATACACGACACGTTTAATCCTGTCTGACAGTTCGTCAGTTCAATATTGCATAAAGCGACCGTTTCTGTTGCAGAAGTGGCACAAATCTTCACAACTGTCAAAGAACCCAGCGACGAATTGATGGAACTGATATGGGAAGTTGTCGGTAATCACACTGAAGTGGACAAGTCTAAATTTCAGAAAGTGGTCTGTTAATGCTGTACTTCTGATAAATAAATATTTACGCAGCGCATTTTGATATCGTCTTTGTTTCTCACCCTGGCGGTAAAATTTCCTTTTTGTAGCAAGAAGGAGTTAATGTTGTTAAATTGAAAGTATAATTCTCTACCATTGAAAGCATACGTTATTAAGAACTATTTCTCACTTCACATATTTCAGACTCGTATGTTGCTTGAGAAAATGATTAAAACATCCAGTACACGGTATGGAAAACTTACTTTTACATACACATAAAGACAATGTACATCAAAACGAACATCTTAAGATAAGGGTGTACATGCGGAAGTGTGGAAACATGTTTTTAGTACGTTATTATTTCGATGCTGCTAGCTTCACTTTATTATATTTGTGGTTCCGCCTGAGAAGTTCACGTATTACAAACCTGCTGAGAATGAAAGGTCGCGTTCCCGCTTTGAGAGAGAGCCTTCCGAAATTGTCTTCCATATTCTAGAAACCTGCGGTCAAGTGCAAAAATTTCATCACAACAAATGCACTTTCTGCTTTAGTGAACAAATGTTGAACTGCGACAGCTTTAACAAAGTGTTAGTAATGAAATACATTGGAAATGTTCTTCATGGCGTTGTCATTTCTCTTTCTCCTATCATGCAGGGATTTATGTAAATATTGAGAAAACAAGGATTTTTGGATTCATGATTTCTGATGTCATGTACTTCCTTTTCATATACTTCATTTTTCATTGTTGGTCTACAGCATAAACATGACTTCATGACTTTTGCAACGTGGTAACTTCTGTTTCCGTAAAATGGAGCTGTAAAAACTGAATTAACAAGATTACTGAAGACTTTATAGTACTTGACACTTTGCTCAGATCTGTAGTTTCAACATGGCTCACTATGGCAAGGGGATCTCACCTTGAGTCTGAGCTTATCCTCTTGCGATTGCACAGCACTTTACTTATCGGCGACAAAGGAATGAGACCAGGTGGAATTTGTTATCTTGTTCGAAACATGAACTAATACAGTGGAGATTTGTAGATGTAAATAGTTCTCGATCTGTTCCCAATTTGAGAGAGATTCACAAACAGTATCATATAGCATCACCCGAATTTCAGAAAATGTGACTGCAATGAAGATTCAGCTAGAAACCAACAGATAAAGAAGCATCCTGCTTTAATGATGTAGGTAACGATGAGACGTTGTACAGTCAACTTACGTTCCTTCTATTTCCTTCGAACTGCTCTTCATGTAAGACATAGAGCCCCATATGCTGCGACCTAGCAACAATTCTCACGACAACTGCAATAAGACCGACCTCCATCACGGCCACGAAACAGTGTTGGGTAATCAAACGTGACGCACTTTAAAATGTTAACTGGCTCCATTTAACCACTGAATCAGCTTCCTCTCGCACAGCTAGTCTATGGCGACAGCCTGGTGGCAGAGTCATCCACAAACCTGAGTGGCAAAATCGTCCTGCTGAAGCTCATCCAACATCATCCTGCAGACACTTATTTAAAGAGCTAGAGATCTTCTCTGTAGCCTCACAATATATATATATTCACTTATGAAATTTGTTGCCGGCCGCGGTGGTCTCGCGGTTCTAGGCGCGCAGTCCGGAACCGTGCGACTGCTACGGTCGCAGGTTCGAATCCTGCCTCGGGCATGGATGTGTGTGATGTCCTTAGGTTAGTTAGGTTTAAGTAGTTCTAAGTTCTAGGGGACTGATGACCACAGCTGTTAAGTCCCATAGTGCTCAGAGCCATTTTTTTGAAATTTGTTATTAACAATCCCAACGAATTCAAAAATAATAGCAGTGTACATGGCTACAACACTAGGAGGAAGGATGATCTTCACTACTCAAGGTTAAATCTAACTTTGGCTCAGAAGGGGCGCAGAAGGGGGTAAATTATGCTGCGACGAAAGTCTTTGGTCACTTACCTAATAGCATCAAAAATCTGACAGATAGCCATATAGCATTCAAAAGGAAATTAAAGGAATTTCTTAATGGCCACTCCTTCTACTCATTAGATGAATTTTTGGATATAATAAGTGGGTAATTTCCCCAACCCCCACAAAAAAATTAAAAATATTAAGTGTCATGTAATATTTTGTGTAATGTCGTATCTTGTATAGACAACCTTTTATTAACGGGACACGTTCCACATCATTACGAAGTGTCGTATTCATGATCTATGGAACAAGTACTAATCTAATCTAACTGGCTTACCTTAGTTTTATGAAGGTATGATTACGCTCTCTTTAACTTACTTTTCTTTCTTTCTCCTGGCTCTTTCTTAGTTTACTTGTTTTCTTTTTAAGCACGATGTGCTCCTTAATTCACATAACTTATGTCTCAAGAAATGGAGAAAATATTTGAATTATGGCCACATAAAGAGTACTGAAAATGTACGTTAAACAGCGATCACTTATTAAGGCATATAACATATTTAGAACATTAACGCCTTTCATTTACACACGTTTAAGAAATGAAAGTCGGGACAATACGTGTTCTGTAACGATAAATTTGGTTCCATGTTCTTCCATGGATAACACACGTGGGTAATATCATCACCCTTAACTTCCAGTGGCTGAAATCACATGAAGTCTTGTGGTTCAAGTGACAATTATGTTATCATAACACATGCGAAATAACCGCAGACTTCGGTAAGAACGTAATGATTCCTGTTCTGAAGAGGCAGGCTGACAATTGTAAATATTACCAAATTTCAGTTTAATAAATAATGATTTTAAAATACTGACACGAATTACCACGACAGAATGGAACAATTCGAAGAATCCGATCTCGTGTGAGACCTGTTTGATTTATGGAAAAAGTGCAGGAATACGAGGAGCAGTACTGATCTTACCTCGGAACGTAGGTTAAAGAAAGAGAAACCACGAGTACAGTATTTGTGGATTTAGAAAAAGCTTTTAACATGACTGGATTTCACTTTCAACACTGCCGAAGGCATAAGATACGGGTAGCAAACGGCTATTTACAAATTGTACAGTACCATACGACAGTTATAGCAGTCGGAGAACATGATAAGGAAGAAATGTACGAGAAAGAAGTGAAACAGAGTTTTAGCGCATCCCCATCATTATTCAATCCGTACATCGAAAAATCTGAAAAAGAAACCAAAGCAAAATTTAAAAAGGAAATTAATGGTGAGGGAGAAGGGATAAAAAGCCTTGATGTTTGCCGGCGACACTTTAATTGTACCACAGACAGCACTGGACTTCAAGGAGCATTTAAGTGGAACCGATATTGTCTTGAAAAGAAGCTATAATACGTACATCGATAAAAGTAATACAAGTGTAATGGAATGTAGACGAAGCAAGTCGGGTGATGTTGAGTCAATCAGATTAGGTAATGGGGCACTAAAAGTAGCAGATGGAAAATGGAAATGAGCGTACGGCAATGTGGGCCGGGAATCCCCCCTTCGGGGAAGTTCGGCCGCCGAGGGCAAGTTCTTGTTGCATTCAACGCCACATTGGACGACTTCCACGTCGGGAATGGGGGTGAAATGATAATGAGGACAACTCAACAACCAGTCCTTCAGATGAGAAAATGTCCTGCCACGGCCAGGAATCGAACCCGGGCCTCTTGGCGTGGCATTCCGCCACACTGACCACTCGGCTGACGGGGTCGGTCGCTAAAAATAGTAGATGGACGATGTAGAGGGTATATAAAATTCTTGCTGGCGATGTGAAGAAAAAAGTTTCTGAAAAAGGAAAATTCGTTAACATGTGTACACATTATACACTCTCACAAAAAAAGACCCACCACGAGGTCTTCGTACTTGCAGAACCCTATCTTGGACAGCAAGGTCGCCGGATCTCTCACCATTCGAGAATGTTTGGAGCATAATTGACAGGGGCCTGCAAACACATCAGAATTTTGACGATCGAACTCGCAAATTGGACAAAATATGGCACGACATCCCTGAGGAGGACACCCAACAACTCTGTGAATCAATGTCAAGCCGAGTGACTGCTTGCATAAGGAGCCAACACGTTACTGACTTGCTCGATCTGTGTAGGTCCTCTTTTTGACTAAACCAATCAGTTTTTTCTGAAATTGTAATCATTTATTGGTCATTTCATATACATCTGATTACGTACCATTCGGATAATATGTTCGTGGTGCGCCGTCCTTTTGCCTTAGAGTGCCTCTCTTCTCGTTTTCCTGTCTGCGTGTGAAGGAACTACTGTAAAGATATTGACATGGTCTTCACTATAAGCGCCGCCGAAGTGGCCGAGCACTTCTAGGCGCTTCAGTCTGGAACCGCGCGACCGCTAGGGTCGCAGGTTCGAATCCTGCCTCGGGCATGGATGTATGTGATGTCCTTAGGTTAGTTAGGTTTAAGTAGTTCTAAGTTCTAGGCGACTGATGACCTCAGATGTTAAGTCTCGTAGTGCTCAGAGCCATTTGAACCATTCACTATAAGCTGACTCACGAGGAAGTGTTTTTGTACACTATGTAATTTATTACCGATACATCAGATAAGATGTGATTGGTTAGCTGAATTAGGGGAGGGGACCAAACAGAAACGTCATCGCTTACAGCGGACTATGGAAGGACAGGGAAGGAAGTCGTTCATGTCCTTTCAAAGGAAACATCCCGGCATTTGCCTGAATCGGTTTAGGAAAATCACGGAAACTCTAAATCAGGACGGCCGGCCACGTTTTCGAATCGTCGTCCTTAAGAACATGAGGGCAGTGTGCTAACCACTCCGCCACCTCGCTCAGAACGCCAGACAGGTCTATGGAAGGACAGGGAAGGAAGTCGTTCATGTCCTTTCAAAGGAAACATCCCGGCATTTGCCTGAATCGGTTTAGGAAAATCACGGAAACTCTAAATCAGGACGGCCGGCCACGTTTTCGAATCGTCGTCCTTAAGAACATGAGGGCAGTGTGCTAACCACTCCGCCACCTCGCTCAGAACGCCAGACAGGTCACTCTCGTTTGCAGCTTCAATATCTATCCCGATGGCTTTAAGTTTCTTGTCTGACGTACCTTATTATGAAACAAGAAGATTGTTATGGTATGGTACGTGGGAAAGAGCTGGTCGCCTGTTCGCTTACTACTGTCGTGAGAATCTCTGGAGAGTCGTCGAAGGACTGTGAAACCACAGGATGGCGACCAGATGTCGGAAGTCCACGTCTTTCTTCAGAAAGTCGGAGGCCTGTCAAAGCCGATAAGGCCGCCCTGACGCAGGGTCTTTGGTTCATTTTCCTGGCAGGGCACTGCACACCATCTACCTCTGTTGTGACCGTAAATATCCCTCCAAGGGTCCGTACGTTTCTCTAAGATCGCGAATCAGCATATGAAGACAAAAAGCTGGCCCATATAAATACTGCGCAATTCCTCCAGCAACATTAATCTGGATGTAGTTATACCTTTCATTCGTAAACGTACAAACAGAAATCCAAATTGTACTTCATCTGAGTTAATAAAATCACACACTCACACAAACTGACACACACGCGCGCGCCCGCACGCGCTCGGGAGCAAGCGCGCGAGCCCCCGCACAGGCACGTTACATGGAATTTATCAGGGACCTTCCCTTTGACGTTCCAGCTTCTGGAACGAGCTTACTTTTTATAGCACCATTCTGTAGTTCACCATTCTGTAAACCCGTCTTATTACCTTTTTAGGGGAAGCCTCCCAGACAACCCGTCTCTCTGCTTGACACAGATGTCTTACTTCAAAACGCAGAAATTTATTTTTGTATAGGGAAAGGGTTTATTAAGCCTACAACCTAGAACGGGATAAAATATAATATTTGATATTTTTTTACGTAGACGCGATGACCAAACGTCTTGCATGAAGTGCAATAGAAAAAACATTGACGTAGTATGAGACTGGCTCCACAGCGCAATCGGTCCTCGGCATAAACCATGCTTAGAATGTGCCTTCACTGAGTTTGCGAGTTTGATATTACTCGTACCAGTCACACTGTGTAGAGATACTTTTGTGCCATATGCTGAGGTCGATACCTCGTACCTGGTGAACTTGACAGACATTGTAACGTCCACACTCGGGCGTACGTTAACTCTTTAAAGCCTGTACTATGATAAGTTGACGGGCTTCACCTTATCGGAAAGGATTTTAATAAATATGTTGACCGCGTGTACCTAAATGGAAGCAAAACCGGACTTATACCCAGTCAGCAACAACAATGATACGTCAAGCAAGTATAAGTGCAACTACACATTAGGACGGATAATAAACAGACACTGCAGATGCTACCAATGGTTAATAATACGGTCGCCAGCCTAATTAGGCATTGAGTGAGCTTTTCCCTTGTACAAGTGGATGTACGTACAAGCATAACCACACGTAGTAATACTGTATTATATGGTGAATTTTAGAACCAGAAAAATCTACTGAACTAAGATTTTCCCTTTCTGTACTAATTTGAACAAGCTATAAACACACAACATTACACTACAATGATTACTACGAACTGCGTTTTGCCTATTGATCCGACTGAAATCGGACATAGGTCACCCTAGAAATGGCACTTTTGACACACACACATACAATGTCAATTTTAATAATGGTAAAACACTGATAAATTTAGGTTTTATTTTGACTTTAACTTTGCTGGTCAAATCAGTGCAATCACTTCAGAATTTAAATGAATAGAAAAGAAAAGAGTGAAAGAGGGGGGGAGAGGACCCTGAAACTGTTATGATCACGGTGTTGAAACCATTAACTATTGGAAACATAAATTACTCAAGATTTACAAAATATGAATTATTATTCTTATTGTCCGATTACTTCCTCATTTAACTACCATTATTTTTGTCTCAAATTAATTAAGCTTCCTTACTAAGCCAATTCCAAAATTATCTTAGTACTTTGTCAGACCTTTGCTCTTTACTTATATTTTCATTAACCATAAAGCTCCATGAAATTCATTCTAGCATAAATAGGTCTGCAGTTAATTCTTATTAACATGAACTTTAAATCTTCATTTCGGGACACTAGGATTGCACAACATGTGGAAAGGACCCTGTCTAGGTGAGTGATTAGGATAATTCATTGATAGAACAATTCTAGTAAAAGTTAAGTTATTATTGAACTGTCAGGAACAAAATTAACACTGGTCCACACTAATACCTGTTCTAAAGATTCAACCTGTGCGAGTCGATGCGGCGGTTGGCGGGCGGTGAGATGGCGAGACGCACAGCACACATACAATCACAGCTATGGCTTTTGCTGTAGCGGCACTTTGCTTCTTCTTGGCGTCGTAATCCTTTTCAATCCAGTGCCATTAGAATATAGCCATGCTGTATAGTCGTCGGACACGGCACATCCGAGGCTCAATGGAACCTCTTTTTCCAGGATAGCCTCCTCGATCCGGTACGTGTTCCTCAGACCGATGCCCAACTCCGACTGTTTTTTACTGAGCTCGTTATGCCGTGCCGCGCCCGTGTGCATTTTCCCGCGCTCGCCTGCCATCCACCCTTTACCGCTCCCCTACAGATAGGGTATTCACCAAAGGTTTTACCTTCCACATATCTTAATACATTGCCTACGCATGGGCCAGGCACACAAATACAACTTTCACATCTTACAATAGTTTCAACATTAGTTACACTTCAATTTTGTTATAACATTGCTTGAGATTTTACATAAATATTAAAATTTACATCGAAAATTGTTTACAGTTTCTTCAACATATTGACATGAAAAGAAAAGAAATGGAATCAGAACATCGATTATATTAATTTATCTAAATTCAGAAGAAAAATTTATTATAATTACTATAGTATAGTGTTGTTGTTGTTACAACATCTTTCGAGTATCTGGAAAGCTAGCGCTCTCTGGTGGAGGAACGTTGGAAGTGATAGTCGGGCCGCTGGTTTGGGTTAAGTCTCGGGACGGAGACGCCCGAGGCAGAGCGTTCTAGCTTTGGGTTAGTGTTGTTGTGTCCTGATACAGGATCACGGGGAGTCATGGGGTTTTAGGTCAGTCTGCAATTTCCGAGCTGTGAGGAGCAAAAACAGAAAGACAAATTCCCATTGAGGGAAGGTTAATGACTTGGATCAGCACCAAACAGTGTCGCAGGGCACCTACGAGAGGCGCGGATTCAGGGACTCGACAGAATGCTTGTAGCAGAAAACTCGTGGAATTCAGGGGTTTAATTAGCACTACTACAATGAAGGCCAATTCTACACATTAGAGAAAGCAAAGGAGGCAAGTAATTGCTCAACAGATGTCAGTTTCTGAAGCCACAGGGTGGGTGCTAACAGAAGTAGCGAACACTGGCAGCATTTTACATTGATAAACTTCAAGTCTGGTATCAGTAGCATTCAGCCGAAAGCTAAACGTCACTGATACTCCTATTGCGGCCAGCAACAACAGTGTTTCACGTCACTTGGCCCCGCCCTTCGACCTTTTGTGGGTCTGACTGCTGTAGTGGGAGTCTAACCCGCGTGCAGCTCTCAGGAACTAGTATCGCTTGCTGCCTCTTCCAAGACGTGCCTTTCTGCGGCAATTTTCTACTGTGACGTCTTACAACGGCGCCTAGGCGGTGGATGAGTTACCAGTTAGTTCTCTGAATCCTATATGGGAGTGCCCTTGGTGGTTCCCAACAGCGTGAAACTAACACCGTAAAAGTCATTAAGTCATCAGTATATGACAGCGTGGCTAGCTATCCAAGTGTGCTACATTCCAACAGCTGGCCTCGGGAGTGGACACTGAGGCTACATAGCTCTATGGTAGCTTGCCAGCCGTTACTAAGGTACACTTTGGCCCGCCTTGCTTCCCACGCTTCGTCGGGGGTAGGACCTGGGATTTCTGTTTACCTGTTTTAATGGTGAGCATTGTGTGATATTTCTGCGACACTAGTTCCGGCCGATAGCTCTTGTTTGCGCTGCACCGGTTTAGTGATTACTGGCTGCTTGGTGTTCGACTCTCCGCCGTCCATTCTGCAGTCCTATTTTTGACAATGTTTGTTTCTGAAGTTTCATCAATTGTGCTCAACCCCCTCCCTCGTAGGCACACTACTGAATCTATTAAGGCTAATTCCTTTTAAACTAAAAAGGTGGATACTGCAAGTAAATAATTTTAGGTTAAAGGTTTGTAGTTTTATTAGTGTCTAATTTCATTTACAGGGTCTTGCGACCTTTGTGTTTTCATCTTCATCTACGTCTACATGAGTACTCTGCAAATCACACTTAAATGACTGGCAGAAAGTTCCTAGAACCACCTTCACAATATTTCGCTGTTATGCCAATCTCGTCTAGCGAGCGGTAAAACCCAACAGTTATACCTTTCCCTGCGAGCTCTGATTTCCCTTATTTTATTATGATGATTTTTTCTCCCTGTGTAGAAAGAAAGATCCTTTATTATTTAGCTACAATATAGCGAGTCAGCAACTGGAAGCAGTTAATTCCATAAATTATCTGGGAGTAGGCATTAGGAGTGATTTAAAATGGAATGAGCATATAAATTTGATCGTCAGTAAAGCAGATGCCAGACTGAGATTCATTGGAAGAATCCTAAGGAAATGCAATCCGAAAACAAAGGAAGTAGGTTACAGTACACTTGTTCGCCCACTGCTTGAATATTGCACACCAGTGTGGGATCCGTACCAGATAGGGTTGTTAGAGGAGATAGAGAAGATCCAACGCAGAGCAGCGCCCTTCGTTACAGGATCATTTAGTAATACCGAAAACGTTGCGGAGATGATAGATAAACTCCAGTGGAAGACTCTGCAGGAGAGACGCTCAGTATCTCGGTACGGGCTTTTGTTGAAGTTTCGAGAACATATCTTCACCGAGGAGTCAAGCAGTATATTGCTCCCTCCAACGTACATCCCGCGAAGACACTATGAGGATAAAATCAGAGAGATTAGAGCCCACACAGAGGCTTACCGACAATCTTTCTTTCCACGAACAATACGATACTGGAATAGAAGGGAAAACAGATAGAAGTACTCAAAGTACCCTCCGCCACACACCGTCAGGTGGCTTGCGGAGTATGGATGTAGATCTAGATGTAGAAAGTTGGTGATTTGAATTTCGTGAGAAGATTCCGCCGCAACGATAAACGCCTCTGTTTTAAGGTGTCCACCCCAAATTCTGTGTCATGTCAGCGACACTCTCCCCCCTATTTCTCTATAATACAAACGTGCTGCTCTTCCTTGAACTTTCTCGATGTATTTCGTTAATCTTATAGGGTAAGGACCCCACACCGTGCAGCAGCACTCCAAAAGAGGATGGGCAAGCATAGTGTAGGCTGTCTCTTTAATAGACGTGTTCCATCTTCTAACACACAAACCTCCAACTGTCAGACATTCAGATCGGTACCAACCGTTTACGTGGCGACTATCAACCAAAACCCGATTTAGTTCGTGACATATACTGTCACCCTGTAGAACATGTATAAACGGTAATAAAATGTAATGCCAGAACTACGAACAAAGAAAAAGCGTAGCTGTGGGTAACAACTGGTTATAGAGGTGACATCCGTGGGTTGGTAGTACGTGAGGTCGTCGTACCAAATATTCCGCCTTTACACTCCACTGATGACAATTTTTTTAACTGTTTACATGTTAGACTGTTGTATGTAATTTACTTCACACACTTCTTCATATACAACCATTATCGTGAAGCCTTTGTTCCTGAATGAGTGACACTGGATGTGTGTGTGCGTGCGTGTGTGTGTGTGTGTGTGTGTGTGTGTGTGTGTGTGTGTGTGTGTGTGTGTCATCGTGTTCGCAATGAATTTTGAACGTTATGTCGTTATTTATCTCATTATTTTGTTTATGATTACTATTATTAGTTTATTATTATTATTTCTTTCCTTTCTCAGACGCTAAGTCTGGTTAAAAATGGAAAGTGACGCGGACCAATTTTTTTAACTGTTTACGTGTTAGACTGTTGTATGTAATTTACTTCACACACTTCTTCGTATACAACCATTATCGTGAAGCCTTTGTTCCTGAATGAGTGACACTGGATGTGCGTGTGTGTGTGTGTGTGTGTGTGTGTGTGTGTGTGTGTGTGTGTGTGTGCGTGTGTCATCGTGTTCGCAATGATTTTTGAACGTTATGTCGTTATTTATCTCATTATTTTGTTTATGATTACTATTATTAGTTTATTATTATTATTTCTTTCCTTTCTCAGACGCTAAGTCTGGTTAAAAATGGAAAGTGACGCGGACCATGATCAAGTGTGACTTCCTTTTAACTGTACGGTATATGTGACATTGTGTTGTGTACATAGTTCCTCGTAGTCAGCGCGTACACAACTTTCCCACTAGAGCGCGCCCCGCTAAGCACAACAGCGCAGGCGTAGCGCTCGTCCATCTCCGCACTACGAGATGGCGCTGTCTTAAGGCCGGTTCCCACTAGGGCTGCCGCGCGTCAAAACGGCGCGTCAGCGGCGTGGTTGCCATGGAAATGGCGTCAGCGGCAAGGCGCGGCGGGCTCTGCGTCGCGGTTTGACCATGTCGAACCGCTTCCGCTGCCGCGTGCCGCGCTCCAGGTGCGCGCCGCCAATCACAGAACGCGCTGAGCGTGACGTCAGGTACGGACTCCCGGGCCACACGAACTTTCGCCGAACCGCTGGCGCGGACGCGGCGGCAGCTATGATATACTTATCATCCGATTCCAAGGAAACTATTCGGTAGAAAAATTTGATTCTTGGGCATGTTACAGCCTGATATCTTCTCTCGATAAAGGACCGAATTTCTTTTCGTTATTCGTCGTGGTTACTTGCTGTATCGCATTTACGTAAACCTTTACACGAAATTTTAATGAGTGTGCAGAGGTAAAAACGCATTGCGTGGACTTTGCGTACAGTTCATTTTAGGTAATACATTATTGCGTATGAAATTTAGTCAACATATCGAAATTGTTTTTAAAGCTGAGAGCAGATCGATAGCTATCACCGTTCTCGAGATATTGTCTGATATGTCGGCGGACGGGCTATGCCGTGACAGCGCGCGGGTTGCTCGGCGACGCGACCGGTACTTCGTCCTGCTCGTCGTAAACCATGTGGTTGTATCAACCGCAAATTTCGTAAACGGTTCAAGAAATCGAAATGTTTTTTTTTTTTTTTTTTTTTTTTTTTTTTTTTTTTTTTTTTTTTTTTGCAAATGATAACTTGTGAAAACTCATGTATTTCGTCGCATGATAAATATCCTAAATCTGTTTATCTACCAAGATATGAAAGTAACTACAGTTTTTCAGAAGGGATAGATGAATTTTTTTAAATGGCATTAATAGCATGTCGAATGAGAAGTTAAACCGAAACTAATTTGCTGGTATGTCATAAGATGTAATTTACTAAATATGTAGACCTATTGATTATTTCCTTTCTTTTTTCTTTATCCAGTGTACTTTACTGATTCAAGACGCGTTTCGCCTTTTACTTTAAGGCATCTTCGGTGGAATCTAGAATGACTCAGTTTTGTTTTGATCTGTGATACTTGGAGATTATAAAACAGTTCACATCTTTGTTTACGTGAATGACTGATTACTTACAGTGAATTGAGTTTTTGGCGGACATATACATTTCCCCTCACCTGCTCACATGCTGGAGGTTGAACTAAAACTTAGATTATGGAACATAAGCACATTTTCATGTTCGCTTTTTTTTTCTTCTGTCACTAGCAGTAGACGTTTTACCGAAAACTCTGATTTAAAGTCGTAACTACAGTGTGTTCACCTCATGTCCCTTCCTGTCTGGTTTGTTTATGTACATGTTGCCAACCTGCAGAATTATATGCTGAAAACTAATGTTTGTTTATTTTTGTTCTCCTTATATCTGTATGTGTGTGTGGCTAGCCAGTGATAGTTATAGAAAGTTGAAAGTGAATCCAGTAGTTGTCAGACAGTGGTTGAAAGATTTGGTGTTCAGCTGATTTCAGTTTTGGTTTAAATGTTTTAAGGAGTGCATGGAAGAGTAAATTCACTGCTTACATAAATAGATAAAATAGTAGAATAGTATTTCAACAGATGATTATTATCAGAATACTATCACCCAACCCCTTTGTCCTCACTCTTTGACGCCCCACAATACGCCCTGTCAGCTAACCCCTATTGTCGTCAAAGTTGTACCGTAATTTCCTCTTCCTCCTCTATTTAATTCCGTACCTCTACTTTAGTCACACGATCCTCGTATCTAAAGTTCAGCATTCTTATGAATCACCACGTTTTGAAAGCGTCCATTGTCTTCTTCACAGAAGTGTTCATCGTCCACGTTTCACTTACATACGAGGCTGCACTCCACACAAATACCTTTGTAAAATAGTATCCAACCATTAGCATTTATATTCGGTGTGAACAAATTTTCTTTTTCAGAACGCTTTTCTTGCTATTGACAGTCTTCAGTCAGGTTTGAGTCTGCACCAGGAAATGCCTTACAATTTAAAATCTGGTTTCGAAAACTGTTCCAAATATATATTATTCTTTCGTGATTCTTAAGCAAGGTGCTGGCGATGATTACATTATGCTCTGTGGGAAATTCTATCAGGTGGCTTCCACTTTCATCCCTTCCACCTAGCCTTTGTGTTCTTACTGTTTTCGTGTACCTGCTACCGTATCACATTTTAAATTTTTGTCTCGCTTAACTATCTGAATAATCTCTTTTGTCGTACATTGTTTCAATGTGTTAGGAGATAGTGAACAATCGTGAACGGTAGTCATGAAATTTGTTTATGGTGAAATGAGAAAACATGAATAATGAAATATGTGAAAGAGTACATTGTACAAAAAATGAAAAATTGGTATGTCTTCACCCAACTTCGTCTTTCCTTCATGTAGGTGTAAGATATAGCTAATCAAACGCACCGCGCGTTTCAGTGGGTCCTGCCCCGTACCTCAGTGGCTGTCCGTCATTGGCTACCGCTAGCATCTGCCGCTTCCAGATGGGAACGCCAATTCCGCGAGCTGCCGCGTCAAAGCGGAAAACGCTTGCCGCTGCCGCTGCCGCTGCCGCATGACGCGCTGCCGCGCTCTAGTGGGAACCGGCCTTTAGAGACAGAGCAAATTCTGCTTCCGCCGATCCGCGTATTAATACGTAATGCAGCCAATGAGATTGCTGCTAACGTAGAACCTTTTCTCCTCGCGGATCACACTTGCACAGTGATACCTGAATGGGCGAGGTAGTATAACGAGTGTACAGACCTCCGATTAGCCAGTCTGCCTTACTCTGCATTAGTCTGCATTTGTCTGTACCAGTCTATAGTCAAGTTTCAGTCTGCGCCTAATAAGATTACCATATCCCTGTATATAGCCATGAAGATAAATGAATAGACACTTTGTCAAGTATCAGAGATATGTGAGAATAAGATTAACGTACCAAGACCAAAGGAACTTCAGATTGTCAATTGTAAACAGCATCCAGAACCATGTTAAATTATTTTTATGCTTGTTATTATTTTAATAAATGTGTTTAAAAATTAATCAAGTTCTGTTTAAAGTTGGTCACCGTCAATCTGCTACTCTAAGCGTGCAAGTGGCATTTCTATCGTCTGACCTAACGGCAGAAGATAAACACGCCGCAATAAGACCACGAGACATATTGCTGACCCTCGCCTACTTCGTTAGAGCGGCAAGTCAAATAATCCGATGGTGTGTGTACTGAAGGTCCTACAGTATGCACACCACACATTGCATTAGGAACTTTTGGGTAATTGAACATGTATCAATAATTACAGATTTCTGTAGTTGTATATATACGTTTGGATATAGTTGTATGGCGTTGATGTACTGGTGGATATTGTGTGGTATGACTCCTGTAGTTGATAGTATAATTCGTATGTCAGCTTTATCCTGATCCCACATGTCCTTGACTTCCTCAGAGCAGTAGGATGTATTTTTCAATTTTTTCTCGTGTTTTCTTCTGTATATTTGTTGTATTGGATATGGATATTTCGATTAGTTGTGTTAATTTCTTCTTTTTATTGGTGAGTATGATGTAAAGTGTGTTATGTGTTGTTGTTTTATCAGTTATAATGGTTCTGTTACAGTATAATTTGTATTCATCATTCTCCAGTACATTTTATTGCATACTTGTATGTGGGAACGTATTGTTTTATTAGTTTGTGTTGTATGGCAAGTTGTTGATGTATTGTTTTTGCTACATCGTCATGTCTTCTGGTGTATTCTGTATTTGCTAGTATTATACATCCGCTTGTGATGTGATCTACTGTTTCTGTTTGTTGTTTGCAAAGTCTGCATTTATCTGTTGTGGTATTGGGATCTTTAATAATATGCTTGCTGTAATATCTGGTGTTTAATGTATGATCCTGTATTGAAATTATGAATCCTTCCTTCTCACTGTATATATTGCCTTTTCTTAGCCATGTGTTGGATGCGTCTTGATCGATGTATGGCTCTGTTAGATGATACAGGTGCTTGCCATGTAGTGTTTCCTTTTTCCAATTTACTTTCTTCGTATCTATTGATGTTATATGATCTAAAGGGTTGTAGAAGTGGTTATGACATTGCAGTGGTGTAGCCGATAAATTTATATGAGTGATTGCTTTGTATATTTTGCTAGTTTCTGCTTGTTCTATACAGAATTTTCTTAAATTGTCTACCTGTCCTTAATGTAGGTTTTTTATGTCGATAAATCCCCTTCCTCCTTCCTTTCTGCTTAATGTGAGTCATTCTGTTGCTGAATGTATGTGATGTATTCTATATTTGTGGCACTGTGATCGTGTAAGTGTATTGAGTGCTATTAGGTCCATGTTACTCCATTTCACTACTCCAAATGAGTAGGTCAATATTGGTATAGCATAAGTATTTATAGCTTTTGTCTTGTTTCTTGCTGTCAATTCAGTTTTCAGTATTTTTGTTAGTCTTTGTCTATGTTTTTCTTTTAGTTCTTCTTTAATATTTGTATTATCTATTCCTATTTTTTGTCTGTATCCTAGATATTTATAGGCATGTGTTTTTCCATCGCTTCTGTACAATATGTAATCTTCTTGTTTAGTGTGTTATCCCATGACTATGCTATTTTTCTTACATTTGTCTGTTCCAAAAGCCATATTTATATCATTGCTGAATACTTCTGTTATCTTTAGTAATTGGTTGAGTTGTTGATTTGTTGCTGCCAGTAGTTTTAGATCATCCATGTATAGCAAATGTGTGATTTTGTATTGGTATGTTCCAGTAATATTATATCCATAATTTGTATTATTTAGCATGTTGGATAATGAGTTCAGAGCAAGGCAGAACCAGAAAGGACTCAATGAGCCTCCTTGGTATATTCTATGCTTAATCTGTATTGGGTGTGATGTGATATTATTTGAATTTGTTTGGATATTAAGTGTGGTTTTCCAATTTTTCATTACTATGTTTAGGAAATGTATCAATTTAGGATCTACTTTGTATATTTCCAATATTTGCAGTAACCATGAGTGGGATACACTATCAAAAGCATTTTAGTAATCAATGTATGCGTAGTGTAGCGACCTTTGTGTAGTTTTAGCTTGATATGTCACCTTTGCATCTATTATCAGTTGCTCTTTACATACTTGTGCTCCTTTGCAGCAGCCTTTTTGTTCTTCATTTATAATTTTGTTCTGTTAGTATGTGTCATTAATTTCTGTGTAATGACTAAGGTTAATATTTTGTGTATTGTTGGTAGGCATGTTATGGGGCGATATTTTGCTGGGATTGCTGAGTCTGCTTGATCTCTAGGTTTCAGATAAGTTATTCCTTGTGTAAGTGTATCAGGGACTGTGTACGGGTCTGCAATGTAACTGTTAAATAATTTAGTTAGATGAGAATGTGTAGAGGTGAACTTCTTTAGCCAGAAATTTGCTATTTTATCTTTTCCAGGGGCTTTCCAATTATGCATAAAATTAATTGCTTGCCTTCATGTTGCAAAATTATTACATGGATCTGATCAGCTAGTCGTTGTTCTGTTAAAAATTTTAATTCTGGGTATCTGGTAATAAATTTTGTGTATACTTGTGATCTGTATCCAGTTGTGTTGGTTCCTAAGTTTGTTGCTTGGTAATAATAGAACTTGAGGTGTCGCCATTAACCACTTTTGTTTTACTCGATGAATTTCCTTCAGTTACTACGAAATATGACATCTCAGACAGAAAGTCACGTAGCCAGTCACATAACTGAGACGATATTCCATTAGCACGTAGTTTGACTACAAGCCACTTGTGAGGTACAGTGTCAAAAGCCTTCAGGAAATCTATAAATATGGAGTCATTTTGAAATCCCTTGTCAGAAGCGCTCAACACATAGTTTTATACTTTAACTGTTCATCTTTCTTTTATGAGGAAGGGAGCACACCTTGGAAGTAGTAACAGCTGTTGTGCGGAGATATTAGTAATCTGGAAGTCTCCTCCCATTTTAGTTAGTAGTTGCACGAGTAATCCTTCGGATGTACTGAAGTGCTTGTTACTTGTTGGCGTGAATAACCCAAATTTGTTACCACAGCATTTATTCACGGTTGAGGTACCCGTGTACTTTAAAAAATACTTTGCATTGTTTGGTACACACGATTAGTTTTAATATGATTTTTTTTTCATGTTAACAGAATCTTCCGTCTGCTCTTGGTACAACAACATTATAATAAATGAAAAGCGCCAGTCTGCTCTTGTTCTACAATATTACTTTTATTGTGTTAACCGGTTTTCCGCTTACAAGGCCATCTTCAGATTTTTACTGAGTATTGTCACCAAAGAAGCTACAAAGTTTGCAATCAACATTAGACGAGAAGTAACACGTCTAGACTGAAGAAGAAACATACACTAAGCAACACCTTTGACAGTGTGGTGGTAATGCAAAGAAAAAGTAAAGCATTGAACAGTAAATACGAAACACATGCCAATCCCATTGACGAAATAGCTTTAACTAGAGATAAAAACGAACCACAGAAAAATAAAGTTCTTGTATGGACATATTTAGGGATTATTTCCAACAAAATTACTCGATATTTGAAGGATACAAAATTATACAGAACCACTAACAATCTAAACAGATTGTTGTGAGACATATCACGTAAATCAAAGCCGTTTTCGCAATCAGGAATCTACAAGATTAACAGTGAAGAATGGCCAAAATTTTATATTGGACAAACAGGAAGAATATTTAGTACACGATTTGAAGATCACCCGACAATGAGCGGCAATAACACATCCACATTTGCTGCACACTTGAAAGACACCAACCACAAAATACCCAATATGGATGGATCACTTCAAATATTACATAAGCTACAGAAAGGAATAGTCATTGATGTAATGGAAGAAATTGAAAACTACATACATCTAAAAGATCAGCCAGACAAAGTTTTAAATGAGCAAAAAGACCTGCAAAATGGGAAATTCCTAGACATCTTTCTACCAGTTCTAGGGTCAAGCGTTACAGAAACATTGAATGTAAAATTATTGCTGCACTTATTAATAAATATAACTGTAATGCGAAACATCAAGCAACCATAACGCAGTTTTTACTAGACTCTCATGGTTCTCAGTACTATTTCATTAGAATGCAGTAATAAATGTGATATATAATATCCTTGTACCAACTGTTCAAATATGATGTGCTCCTACAACAGCAGAACAAATATTTACAAATTATTTTAAAGAAATTGCATACAGTAATATTTACAGGAATGATGAACGATAATTAAATATAACTGACAACGAAAGCATATGCAAGTTAAGTAGAAAAATTCTGTAAAATAGTTATAGTCTTCCTAGTGTTAAGTACCTTGTATATAAGAGCTTTGCAACAGCTGCTCGAAAGTAAGGTGAGCCTAAAATAGCATGAACATCTCGAACTAATTTATGAGCATAACACGATGTCATAGGAGCAACGACGAAAGCTGTTACCAAAACAATCATCCATAAAGTAAGTTATAATGCGCCAAGTATATTTATAGATATGACTTGATCCTACATCGAAATCGAAAGTGTCACTAAAATTTCCAATGTATAAAACTTCCGTTTTGGGTACTAGAAAATGGTCTAAAGCCATTCTATAATCGTACAGGAAATATAGAAAATGGCAGCTGAAGGCTTCAAGAAACCATTAAAAGAAATTACCACATCTGATACCTCTTCAAATGTTTCTAGTATCTCTCTTAGACATTAGCCTCCCACAAGAGATTATCAAAAGCTTTATGCTCATTTCAACGCTCAGAAAAGTAATAATTTTCTATCGCACTATTTTTCCTTCCACTTCGACCCAAGTCAGTTGGATGAGGGCATTACTTGGCTGAGGGGTGCCATCGCAAGATTACTATGTCTTTTAAGTAGACCAAAGAACGACCTACTCATAACGTTTTAGAACATTCATCAACACACAAACGGAAAGAAATTGCAACAACAAGAAGGAATAGTGCGACAAAAAAGAAAATTGTTAGGCGTATTTCTACATCTGAAAGATAATGTCTATTCAGATTTCAGGCCAATCGCTTAGGAGTGGTACTAGTAGCACCGCTACGAGGATACAAATTAGGTTTGTTTCCAATGGATGCTGTGGCGGTCGTAAGAGTTACTTAAGCTTGAGATTGGACGTAGTGGGTAGATGTGAGCCAAGAATGCCTTAGAGGCAACAAAGACGCTACTATCAACATCCCACTGAGTTTGAATGAGTTCATTTAATAGAGCTACGAGAAGCTGAATATTCCTACCGCGATATTGCAGAAAGGCGTGACAAATGTAGCCACTGTGTGTGATTGCCGAAAGCGGTGGTTACGAGAATGTACAGTGGCAAGATGACAGGTCTCCGGATGGACACGTAACACTACCGAGAGGGAAGACCATCGTGTTCGGATGGGGCACTGGCGCATCGTATTGCATCTGTAGCAGCAATCGGAGCAGCAGCTGACACCACAGTGACTCAAAAAACTGTTATAAACCGGTTAGTTCAGGGACAGCTCCGAGCCCGGCGCACTGTAGCGTGCATTACACTGTCCCCCATTCACTGCCATTTGCGACAGCTCATGGGAGGGCAGGTTTCAGGTATATTGGGTTTTCTGTTGAAAGCTACTTTCGCCACGGTGCCAGCGATGGCTGTCTGTTGGACAGGAGAAGGCTAGTTGAGGACCTGCAACCAACCTGTCTGCGTGCTAGACATACTGGACTTACATCTGGTAGTTACAGTCTGGCGTGCAATTTATTACGACAGCATGGGGGCTCTCGTGGATATGCCATGCATCCTGACTATAAATTTGTACATCAGTCTGATAATTCAACCTGTTCTGCAGTCGTTCATGAACAGCGTTCCAGCCGTTGTTTTTCAACGGGATAACGCTCCCCACATACCGCAGTTGTAACCCAACACGCTCTACAGAGTGTTGACATATTGCCTAGGCGTGCTAGATCACCAGATTGTTTCTATCATTGGACGATAACTCCAGCGTCATCGACAAACCGCATTAACCGTCCGTGTATTCACCGACCACGTGAAGTAGGCATGGAACTCTATTCCACAAACTGATATCTGCAACCTATATAACTCAATGCAAATGTTCAAATGAGTGTGAAATCTTATCGGACTTAACTGATAAGGTCATCAGTCTCTGAGTTTACACACTACTTAACCTAAATTATCCTGAGGACAAACACACACACCCATGTCCGAGGGAGGACTCGAACTTCCACCGGGACCAGCCGCACAATCCATGAATGCAGCGCCCAAGACCGCGCGGCTATTCCCGCGCAGCAAGTCAATGCATGCTCGTTTGCATGCTTACATTCAATATATCACCGGTTACACTGGTTACTAATGTATGAACATTTCACATTTGCAATGGCTTATCTCTCGCTTACATTAACCTGTGATCTTGCAACGTTAATTGCTTAATTATGTTACCTAGACAAATGTTTTCGACAAATTCCATTGCACGCATTATTATTTGGTGTTGCGATTCTTTTTCCGTGAGTGTCTATAAATTATATCGAAATATATCTAGCAAACTATTAAGATACAGTATTCTCCGTCTCCTCTTTACTGAAATAGTTTATCTTCTGCTTGATAGCGTTATCCACAGTTTGTCCTCAGGTTCGCTGTTTATAAAATTGTTTCTTTACTGAAAGCAAAGAATCAGTCTCATAGACACTTACTTTGTAAACAAAAGCAACAGTAGTCTTCGGATACCAACCAACAATACTAAATTAAAGGAACTATAGAATCTGATAGCTACAATAGCTACTTTTGTTTGAAGAGGATCTATTTAAAGGTACTGCTGTCTAAATAACAAGCCTCAACAGCTGTTTTGCTTATTGACTATATTGTTCAGGTTGGTCGAGATTGAGCTCATTCATCCTACTCGTTGATTGACTTATCTGATGATTTACCTAGAACTCAAACAATTCGATCAGTCCTTACGTAAACCTCCCGCCGTTTGTTAGTGAGCAGTAACAGAGCTCAGATGTTCATTGGATTTCGATCATCATCATCATCATAATCATCATCATTTAAGACTGATTATGCCTTTTAGCGTTCAGTCTAGAGCATAGTCCCCCTTATAAAATTCCTCCATGATCCCCTATTCAGTGCTAACATTGGTGCCTCTTCCGATGTTAAGCCTATTACTTCAAAATCATTCTTAACCGAATCCACGTACCATCTCCTTGGTCTACGC
Source organism: Schistocerca serialis cubense (assembly GCF_023864345.2). Lineage (NCBI taxonomy): Eukaryota > Metazoa > Arthropoda > Insecta > Orthoptera > Acrididae > Schistocerca > Schistocerca serialis. Next base: position 69,793,152 of record NC_064644.1, read on the forward strand.
CGAGTCCTCCTACCCTCTACTGCTGAACCCATGAGTCTCTTGGGTAACCTTGCTTCTCCCATGCGTGTAACATGAGCCCACCATCTAAGCCTGTTCGCCCTGACTGCTACATCTATAAAGTTCATTCCCAGTTTTTCTTTGATTTCCTCATTGTGGACACCCTACTGCCATTGTTCCCATCTACTAGTACCTGCAATCTTCCTAGTTACTTTCAGATCCGTAACCTCAACCTTATTGATAAGGTAACCAGAATCAACCCAGCTTTCGCTCCCATACAACAAAGTTGGTCGAAAGACTGAACAGTGCACTGATAACTTAGTCTTGGAACTGACTTCCTTCTTGCAGAAGAGAGTAGATCGTAGCTGAGTGCTCACTGCATTAGCTTTGCTACACCTCGCTTCCAGTTCTTTCACTATGCTGCCACCCTGTGAGAATATGCATCCTAGGTACTTAAAACCGTCCACATGTTCTAACTTTGCTCCTCCTATTTGGCACTCAATCCCTTTACATCTCTTTCCCACTGACATTACTTTTGTTTTGGAGATGCTAATCTTCATATCATAGTCCTTACATTTCTGATATAGCTCTGAAATATTACTTTGCAAACTTTCAATCGAGTCTACTATCACAACTAAGTCATCCGCATATGCGAGACTGCTTATTTTGTGTTCACATATCTTAATCTCACCCAGCCAGACTATTGTTTTCAACATATGATCCATAAGTAATATGAACAACAGTAGAGACAGGTTGCGGCCTTGTCTTACCCCTGAAACTACTCTGAACCATGAACTCAATTTACCGTCAACTCTAACTGCTGCCTGACTATCTATGTAAAGACCTTTAATTGCTTGCAAAAGTTTGCCTCCTATTCCATAATCTCGTAGAACAGTCAATAACGTCCTCCTAGGAACCCGGTAATATGCCTTTTAAAGATCTATAAAGCATAGATACAGTTCCCGGTTACACTCGTAACACTTCTCCTTTATTTGCCATAAGCTAAAGATCTGGTCCTGACAACCTCTAAGAGGCCTAAATTCCTTTTTATCATTAAGAAATTATGTATACAACAGTTACTATACTTCTAAGAAGTTTACTTTCAAAGACGATTTGACCGTGCAAGCCGCAGGTTTCCACGGAGTTTCCAATACACATGTGTCCGTTTTATTTATGTGAGTCATAAGAGTACATGAAATTGGTACTTACTGATCAGTCAAATGAAACTCGAGAATACTTTTTATTCCATTAAGTATTCTTCCCTATATTGCCTTAGTTGTTTAGATTATAAATATTCCTTTGTGGGGCGGCGGGTGGAATTGAATGTTGTTATTTAATTTTGTAGAATGTAGAATGTAGAAACAGGTTACATCAGACTGGACAAAAGCAGTAATCACACCAATCTTTAAACATGGAAACAGAAAAGATTGTAACAACTATAGAGGTATCTCTTTAATCAGCGCTGTGGATAAAATCTTCTCAGATATTGTTGAAAGGAGTGTGAGAACCAATTGGATGAAAATCAGTGTGGGTTTAGGCCTCTTAGAGGTTGTCAGGACCAGTTCTTTAGCTTACGACAAATAATGGAGAAGTGTTATGAGTGGAACAGGGAATTGTATCTATGCTTTATAGATCTAGAAAAGCCATATGACCGGGTTCCTAGGAGGAAGTTATTCTCTGTTCTACAAGATTATGGAATAGGAGACAAACTTTTGCAAGCAATTAAAGGTCTTTACATGGATAGTCAGTCAGCAGTTAGAGTTGACAGTAAATTGAGTTCATGGTTCGGAGTAGTTTCAGGGGTAAGACAAAGCTGCAACCTGTCTCCACTGTTGTTCATATTATTTATGGATCATATGTTGAAAACAATAGACTGGCTGGGTGAGATTAAGATATGTGAACACAAAATAAGCGGTCTTGCATATGCGGATGACTTAGTTGTGACGGCAGATTCGATTGAAAGTTTGCACAGTAATATTTCAGAGCTACATCAGAAATGTAAGGACTATGGTATGAAGATTCGCATCTCCAAAACGAAAGTAATGTCAGTGAGAAAGAAGTATAAACGGATTGAGTGCCAAATAGGAGGAACAAAGTTAGAACAGGTGGACGGTTTCAAGTACTTAGGATGAATAGTCTCACAGGATGGCAACATAGTGAAAGAACTGGAAGCGAGGTGTAGCAAAGCTAATGCAGTGAGCGCTCAGCTACGATCTACTCTCTTCTACAAGAAGGAAGTCATACCAAGACTAAGTTATCTGTGCACCGTTCAATCTTTCGACCAACTTTGTTGTATGGGAGCGAAAGCTGGGTGGATTCAGGTTACCTTATCAACAAGGTTGAGGTTACGGATATGAAAGTAGCTAGGATGATAGCAGGTACTAGTAGATGGGAACAATGGCAGTAGGGTGTCCACAATGAGGAAATCAAAGAAAAACTGGGAATGAACTTTATAGATGTAGCAGTCAGGGCGAACAGGCTTAGATGGTGGGCTCATGTTACACGCATGGGAGAAGCAAGGTTACCCAAGAGACTCATGGATTCAGCAGTAGAGGGTAGGAGGAGTCGGGGCAGACCAAGGGGAAGGTACGTGGATTCGGTTAAGAATGATTTTGAAGTAATAGGTTTAACATCAGAAGAGGCACCAATGTTAGCACTGAATAGGGGATCATGGAGGAATTTTATAAGGGGGGCTATGCTCCAGACTGAACGCTGAAAGGCATAATCAGTCTTAAATGATGATGATGATGATGATGATGATGTAGAAACATTCCCTGCCATTTTAACCATATGTGGGGTGGCGAATGGAATTAATTGTTATATAAATGTTCCTATTATTTATGCTGTCTTTTGCCATTCTCAACACTGGCTCTCTAACTACGATATTGGCAACCAGAAAGTGATTAGCAAAACGTGAAGCCTGTAATTAGAATTCCTAGTGCCCACTTCATCTGAGAAATACACTTATAGTTGCAGCTTATAGCTCTGAGAAATTAGGAGATTGTCTGGGTCTCATAATGAAAATACGATTTTCTAAAAATTCTCTGTGTTTTGAAAGTCACAGATCAAAACAAAAAGAAAAATAATCCACACAATCTAACAGAGCCGTTCAGAGTCTAATGCGCTGATGCAACTATAACTGTCCAAATTAAATGTTTAAATGAATGCTCGACATAATTTGATGATAATGTTCATCAAACGCCACGCTAAATAATGGTAGAATGTTTGTCCCACGACGGCATGTGACAATACGACATACGCAAACTGAAGCTAGATAATTAAAATCATCCCAGAATTAACACTTCACTCGAGTAACTTAATACGGCATCCGAGGCTGTTTATAGCAATGATACCAATGCAACGCGACTCCCGACACAGATGGCGTGCTATTCAGCGTCTGGAGAGAACTGGGGCCTTTCTTCCTCTCGCAGCGTTCTTATATATAAAGCCGTGGTGCGGACGGCTAAGGGAACGCCTGATCAAATTGGCTCTCCCGACTAGCCGCTGGGCTAGTAATGCACCACATTAAGTTATTGAATAAATCATAGCTTCTTTTTCTGATGGCAAATGAAGCTCTCAATTTAAATGTGCATTCAGCACACAGGTAAGTAATCATAATAAAAGTTTGACGTGGCTAAGTTAAATATTTTGGGCGAGAGAATTAATTTAATTACACTGCACGCAGTAGACGAGCTCTGAACCTGCCCTTTGGAGATACGCTATCGTTATGGTTTTATAGTTACTCAATTGAAAATTCTCACATCTTTGTGATTATAGCGGTTCTCCTTTCTACTTAAATTTAAACATCCTAGCCTTATTTATTCGCCTACTTAATCTATCTTGCTTCCTTAATTTTGAAGACAAAAACCAGAAGATCATGAATTTCAACTAAAATTTTAATTTGTGAGATCCAGAATACTGTTTCTACTAAATTATTATGCAAAAGGAATCTAAATATAAAGTTTTAAGTTTCTAGCTCTTTTCTGTTGCGCCAATGATTTTTACAGAAAAACGTCCAAATTTCGAAAATGGTTAAAGTTATTGAACTGATACTCAACACATATTGATTTAGTATTACTCCTGACAGGCTAGAAACGTTTCAGGTTATTTACTTGATTTTTAAAGTATTGCGCAACATTTATGACGTCAGAGCTAGTTACAGCGGACTAGGCTGGCACACAATGGAAAGACTGATGTGAATTTACTATGGCGTGAGTAGGCTGCTTCCCTACACTTTCACAGTCCTAAGTTACTCTTCTATCTTTATATGTGTTTCAATACGAAGATCTCAGTAATTGAAAATCACACCATGTGTGCCGTTAATAACCCATGATTCATTTTTTCACGTAACTATAATACTCCCACCTCCTCTGACATCTCATAAAGAAGTAGTTTAGTATCACTATTCACTCCGCGACTTGTAGCACCACGGAATACTCATGCTCACAACACTGATTATTGGCCTTTTTACACAGTTGTATCACAAAAACACAGTCTCGGTCAGTGACCTGTCTTTTCCTCTCACACGTACGGAAATTCCGTTACACACACAGTCTCATGATATACTGTAACTAATGGTTTCTTGGCCGGGGTTAACATTAAAGCACATATTAACAGAGTACATATTTAATGAGTTTTCCTCGGGGAGTAATAGTGCCATAGGTCAATAGCCATTGAAAATTATTTGACTGAAGTGTGAGTTCGAGAAGAAGACAATATGGGTGACATTTACAATTAAAAATAACTACTTTCCCCGCAAATACAAGTGTATAAATAATTTCTTGATGAATGTGATTCCTTTTCATCGTTCGCACAGAGCGTGTTTCCGCCATTAAAATCTTCCGGTAATGTATTTTTTATGAATTACTACTGTTTCAATGAATCTATATTACTCAATTCATTATTAACAAATACAGGTCCTCCTACATGTTCGAGTGCATGTACTTTGAAATCCTGTATGCACTACAGCAATCACTCTTATATTTGTTGTAATCAAAATGATGCAGTATGGTACATGTAGAGCATCACATTTCACATATGTTAGTCCAGTTCAGGTTTATGAAGAACCCATGAATCCTAGCGTGCCAATATGAAACGTGTCCTCCTATTTGGAAGTAAACAACACTAGTGTTCCTTGGTACCCGTGACTGAGAACTATATACAGGGTGAGTCACCTAACGTTATCGCTGGATATATTTCGTAAACCACCAAACCGATTTCACAGACCGAACGTGAGGAGAGGGGCTAGTGTAATTGTTTAATACAAACCATACAAAAATGCACTGAAGTATGTTTTTTAACACAAACCTACGTTTTTTTAAACGGAACCACGTTAGTTTTGTTAGCACATCTGAACATATAAACAAATACGTAATCAGTGCCGTTTGTTGCAGTGTAAAATAATAAATACATCCGGAGATATTGTAACCTAAAGTTGACGCTTGAAACCTCCGACGTTCAGTTGCGTGTTGTAACAAACACGGGCCACGGTCGGCGAGCAGCATCTGCAGGGACATGTTTACGATGACGACCGTGTTTACGAGTGTGGCTGTAGTGCACTGTTGTGGTTTGGTCTAGCTGACGCAGTGTCCGCATGTAGCGTTTGCTGCTATTGTTATTCTGCATACGTTTCCTCACGCAGACCAACTGTAGTACACCGTGTTACCAGACGTCTGTGATAGTGTAGTGTTGTAGGAACTGTGACCATGGTGTATTCGAACTCTGAAATGGCGGAGATGATACTCATCTATGGCGAGTGTCGGCGATATGCAGCTGAGGCCTGCAGGGTGTATGCACAACGTTACCCGGACAGAGAGCATCCAACGTGCCGCACATTGCAAAACATCTACCGCCAACTGTATGCAACAGGTATGGTCGTAGCACGCAAAGGGGTCCGTAACAGGCCCGTCACAGGAGAAGCGGGTGCAGTTGGTGTGTTAGCTGCTGTTGCCATGAACCCACACATGAGTACACAGGACATTGCGAGAACCGGTGGACTGAGTCAAAGTAGTGTCATGCGCATACTGCATCGTCACCGCTTTCACCCGTTTCATGTGTCGCTACATCAGCAATTACATGGTGATGACTTTAATCATCGAGTGCAATTCTGTCAATGGGCATTAACAGAGAATGCGTTGCACTTCTGCCTGTTTACCGATGAAGTGGGTTTCACAAACCACGGGGCAGTGAATCTACGGAACATGCATTACTGGTCCGTGGACAATCCTCGCTGGCTCAGACAGGTAGAGCGACAGCGACCGTGGACTGTAAATGTATGGTGCGGAATCATTGGCGACCACCTCATTTGTCCTCACTTCATTGCAGGGGCCCAAACAGCTGCAACATATATCGCGTTTCTACAGAATGATCTGCCAACGTTGCTCGAAAATGTCCCACTGGAACCGCGTCGACGTATGTGGTATCAGCATAATGGTGCACCTGCACATTCTGCAATTAACACTAGGCTGACCCTTGACAGGATGTTCGACGGGCGTTTCATAGGACGTGGATGACGCATAAATTGGCCAGCCCGTTCTCCTGATCTTACACCTCTGGACTTCTTTCTGTGGGGTACGTTAGAGGAGAATGTGTACCGTGATGTGCCTACAACCCCAGAGGATATGAAACAACGAATTGTGGCAGTCTGCGGCGACATTACACCAGATGTACTGCGGCGTGTACGACATTCATTACGCCAGAGATTGCAATTGTGTGCAGCAAATGACGGGCACCACATTGAACATCTATTGGCCTGACATGTCTGGACACACTCTATTCCACTCCGTAATTGGAAACGCAAACCACGTGTGTACGTGTACCTCATCCCTCATGGTAATGTACATGTGCGTCAGTGAAAAAGACCAATAAAAAGGTGTTAGCATGTGGGCGTAATGTGCTGTTCCAGTCTCTTCTGTACCTAAGGTCCATCACCGTTCCCTTTGGATCCGTACGTAATTCGGTGCTCTCCGATACACACGATCGAACAGCGGAGGAGTGGTACTCAAGCGTATATCCGCTGTATATACATATATACAGCGGATCGTGACTGGGCCAATTATCTCACGAAATAAGCATCAAACGAAAAAAACTACAAAGAACGAAACTCGTGTAGCTTGAAGATGGAAACCAGATGGCGCTATGGTTGGCCCGCTAGATGGCGCTGCCATAAGTCAAGCGGATATCAACTGCGGTTTTTTTTAAATAGGAACTCCCATTTTTTATTACATATTCCTGTAGTGCGGAAAGAAATATGAATGTTGTAGTTGGACCACATTTTCGCTTTGTGCAACCTACATCCTTCTGAATCTGCTTGGTGTATTCATCTCTTGGTCTCCCTCTACGATTTTTACCCTCCACGCTGCCCTCCAAAGCTAAATTAGTGATCTCTTGATGCCTCAGAACATGTCCTACCAATCGATCCCTTCTTCTAGTCAAGTTGTGCCACAAATTCCTCTTCTCCCCAATTCTATTCAATAGCTCATCATTATTTATGTGATCTACCCATCTAATCTTCAGCATTCTTCTGTAGCACCACATTTCGAAAACTTCTATTCTCTTCTTGTCCAATCTAATATTGTCCATGTTTCACTTCCATACATAGCTACACTCCATACAAATACTTTCAGAAATGACTTCCTGACACTTAAATATATACTCGATGTTAAAAAATTTCTCTTCTTCACAAATGCTTTCCTTGGCATTGCCAGTCTACATTTTATATCCTCTCTACTTCGACCATCATCAGTTATTTTGCTCCCGAAATAGCAAAACTCCTTTACTACTTTAAGTGTCTCATTTCCTAATCTAATACCCTCAGCATCTCCCGACTTAATTCGACTACCTTCCATTATCCTCGTTTTGCTTTTGTTGATGTTCATCTTATATCCTCCTTTCAAGACGCTATCCATTCCGTTCAACTGCTCTTCCAAGTCCTTTGCTGTCTCTGACAGAATTACAATGTCATCGGCGAACCTCATTGTTTTTATTTCTTCTCCATTGATTTTAATACCTATCCCGAATTTTTCTTTTGTTTCCTTCACTGCTTGCTCAATATACAGATTGAATAACATCGGGGAGAGGCTACAACCCTGTCTCACTCCCTTCCCAACCACTCCTTCCCTTTCATGCCCCTCAATTCTTATAACTGCCATTTAGTTTCTGTACAAATTGTAAATAGCCTTTCGCTCCCTGTATTTTACCCCTGCCACCTCCAGAACCTGAAAGAGAGTATTCCAGTCAACATTGTCAAAAGTTTTCTCTAAGTCTACAAATGCTAGAAACGCAAATTTGCCTTTCCTTAATCTAGCTTGCAAGATAAGTCGTAGAGTCAGTATTGCCTCACGTGTTCCAATATTTCTACAGAATCCAAATTGATCTTCCCTGAGGTCGGTTTCTACTAGTTTTTTCATTCGTCTGTAAATAATTCTTGTTAGTATTTTGCAGCCATGACATATTAAACTGATAGTTCGGTAATTTTCACATCTGTCAACATCTCCTTTCTTTGGGATTGGAATTATTATATTCTTCTCGAAGTCTGAGGGTATTTCGCCTGTCTCATACATCTTGCTCACCAGATGGTAGAGTTGTGTCAGGACTGGCTCTCCCAAGACTGTTAGTAGTTCTAATGGAATGTTATCTACTCCCGGGGCCTTGTTTCGACTCAGGTCTTTCAGTGCTCTGTGAAACTCTTCACGCAGTATCATATCTCCCATTTCATCTTTATCTGCATCCTCTTCCATATCTATAATATTGTCCTCAAATGCATCGCCCTTGTATAGACCCTCTATATGCTCCTACCAGCTTTCTGCTTTCCCCTCTTTGCTTAGAGCTGGGTTTCCATCTGAGCTCTTGATATTCATACAAGTGGTTCTCTTTTCTCCAAAGGTCTCTTTAATTTTCCTCTGGGCAGTATCTATCTTACCCCTAGTGAGATAAGCCTCTACATCCTTACATTTGTCCTCTAGCCATCCCTGCTTAGCCATTTTGCACTTCCTGTCTATCTCATTTTTTAGATGTTTGTATTCCTTTTTGCCTGCTCCATCTACTGCATTTTTATATTTTCTCCTTTCATCAATTAAATTCAATATTTCTTCTGTTACCCAAGGATTTCTACTAGCCCTCGTCTTTTTAAGAACCTTCAACCTCGTCTTACTACATACTTGATCGTCTGTTGCCTTCACTACTTCATCCCTCAAAGCTACCCATTCTTCTTCTACTGTATTTCTTTCCCCCTTTCCTGTCAATTGTTCGCTTATGCTCTCCCTGAAACTCTGTACAACTTCTGGTTTGGTCAGTTTATCCAGGCCCTACCTCCTTAAATTCCCACCTTTTTGCAGTTTCTTCAGTTTTAATCTACAGTTCATAACCAATAGATTGTGGTCAGAGTCCACATCTGCCCCTGGAAATGTCTCACAATTTAAAACCTGGTTCCTAAATCTCTGTCTTACCATTATATAATCTATCTAAAACCTTTTAGTATCTCCCAGCTTCTTCCATGTATACAGCCTTCTTTCATGATTCGTGAACCAAGTGTTAGCTATGATTAAGTTGTGCTCTGTGCAAATTTCTACCAGGCGGCTTCCTCCTTCATTTCTTACCCCCAATCCATATTCACCTACTACGTTTCCTTCTCTCCCTTTTCCTACTACCGAATTCCAGTCACCCATGACTATTAAATTTTCGTCTCCCTTCACTATATGAATAATTTCTTTTACTTCATCATACATTTCTTCAATTTCTTCGTCATCGGCCGAGCTAGTTGACATATATACTTGTACTACTGTAGTAGGCGTGGGCTTCATGTCTATCTTGGCCACAATAATGCGTTCACTATGCTGTTTGTAGTAGCTTACCCACATTCTTATTTTCTTATTCATTATTAAAACTACCCCTGCATTACCCCTATTTGACTTTGTATTTATAACCCTGTATTCGCCTGACCAAAAGTCTTGTTCCTCCTGCCACCAAACTTCACTAATTCCCACTATACCTAACTTTAACCTATTCACTTCCCTTTTTAAATTTTCTAACCTACCTGCCCAATTAAAAGATCTGACATTCCACGCTCCGATCCGTAGAACGCCACTTTTCTTACTCCTGATAACGACGTCCTCTTGAGTAGTCCCCGCCCGGAGATCCGAATGGGGGACTATTTTACCTCTGGAATATTTTACCCAAGAGGAGGCCATCATCACTGGCCATACAATAGAGCTGCATGCCCTCGGGAAAAATTACTGCTGTAGTTTCCCCTTGCTTTCAACCGTTCGCAGTATCAGCACAGCAAGGCCGTTTTGGTTAGTGTTACAAGGCCAGATTCGTCAATCATCCAGACTGTTGCCGCTGCAACTACTGAAAAGTCTGCTGCCCCTCTTCAGGAACCACACGTTTGTCTGGCCTCTCAACAGATACCCCTCCGTTGTGGTTGCACCTACGGTACGGCTATCTGTATCGCTGAGACACGCAAGCCTCCCCACCAACGGCAAGGTCCATGGTTCATGGGGGGAGGCTACATTACCCGTGTTAAAATGCACCGTTTACCAATTGCGGGAAAGGTCAATATCGTGTTCATATGTGGCTGTTGTCATCAAAATGCACAACGGGCGTGTGCTATGTATGCTGCTCGGTATCCTGGACATCATCCAAGTGTCCAGACCGTTCGCCGGATAGTTACGTTATTTAAGGAAACAGGAAATGTTCAGCCACATGTGAAACGTCAACCACGACATGCAACAAATGATGATGCCCAAGTAGATATTTTAGCTGCTGTCGCAGCTAATCCGCACATCAGTAGCAGACAAACTGCGCGAGAATCGGGAATCTCAAAAACGTCGGTGTTGAGAGGAATGTCGTTACACATATTGCCAAATGCATTGAGGTTGACAGATATTATTTTGAGCATTTATTGCATTAATGTGCTATTTACAGGTAATCACGCTGTAACAGCATGCATTCTCAAAAATGATAAGTTCACAAAGATACATGTGTCACATTGGAACAACTGAAATAAAATGTTCAAACGTACCTGCGTTCTGTATTTTAATTTAAAAAACCTATCTGTTACCAAGTGTTCGTCTAAAATTGTGTGCCATATGTTTGTGACTATTACAGCGCCATCTATCACAAAGCGAAAAAAGTGGTCCAACTAAAACATTTGTATTTCTTTACGTACTACACGAATATGTAATAAAAATGGGGGATCCTATTTTAAAAAACACAGTTGATATCCGTTTGATCTATGGCAGCGCCATCTAGCGGGCCAACGATAGCGGCATTTGGTTTACCCCTTCAAGCTAAACAAGTTTCGTTCTTTGTAGTTTTTTCGTTCGATGCATATTTCAATTTCGTGAGATATTTGGCACGCTCACGATCAATGGACCACCCCATATATATATATATATATATATATATATATATATATATATATATATATATATATATACAGGGTGTTTCAAAAATGACCGGTATATTTGAAATGGCAATAAAAACTAAACGAGCAGAGATAGAAATACACCGTTTGTTGCAATATGCTTGGGACAACAGTACATTTTCAGGCGGACAAACTTTCGAAATTTCAGTAGTTACAATTTTCAACAACAGATGGCGCTGCAAGTGATGTGAAAGATATTGACGACAACGCAGTCTGTGGGTGCGCCATTCTGTACGTCGTCTTTCTGCTGTAAGCGTGTGCTGTTCACAATGTGCAAGTGTGCTGTGGACAACATGGTTTATTCCTTAGAACATAGGATTTTTCTGGTGTTGGAATTCCACCGCCTAGAACACAGTGTTGTTGCAACAAGACGAAGTTTTCAACGGAGGTTTAATGTAACCAAAGGACCGAAAAGCGATACAATAAAGGATCTGTTTGAAAAATTTCAACGGACTGGGAACGTGACAGATGAATGTGCTGGAAAGGTAGGGCGACCACGTACGGCAACCACAGAGGGCAACGTGCAGCTAGTGCAGCAGGTGATCCAACAGCGGCCTAGGGTTTCCGTTCGCCGTGTTGCAGCTGCAGTCCAAATGACGCCAACGTCCACGTATCGTCTCATGCGTCAGAGTTTACACCTCTATCCGTACAAAATTCAAATGCGGCAACCCCTCAGCACCGCTACGATTGCTGCACAAGAGACATTCGCTAACGATATAGTGCACAGGATTGATGACGGCGATATGCATGTGGGCAGCATTTGGTTTACTGACGAAGCTTATTTTTACCAGGACGGCTTCGTCAATAAACAGAACTGGCGCATATGGGGAACCGAAAAGCCCCATGTTGCAGTCCCATCGTCCCTGCATTCTCAAAAAGTTCTGGTCTGGGCCGCCATTTCTTCCAAAGGAATCATTGGCCCATTTTTCAGATCCGAAACGATTACTGCCTCACGCTATCTGGACATTCTTCGTGAGTTTTTGGCGGTACAAACTGCCTTAGACGACACTGCGAACAACTCGTGGTTTATGCAAGATGGTGCCCGGCCACATCGCACGGCCGACGTCTTTAATTTCCTGAATGAATATTTCGATGATCGTGTGATTGCTTTGGGCTATCCGAAACATACAGGAGGCGGCGTGGATTGGCCTCCCTATTCGCCAGACATGAACCCCTGTGACTTCTTTCTGTGGGGACACTTGAAAGACCAGGTGTACCGCCAGAATCCAGAAACAATTGAACAGCTGAAGCAGTACATCTCATCTGCATGTGAAGCCATTCCGCCAGACACGTTGTCAAAGGTTTCGGGTAATTTCATTCAGAGACTACGCCATATTATTGCTATGCATGGTGGATATGTGGAAAATATCGTACTATAGAGTTTCCCAGACCGCAGCGCCATCTGTTGTTGACAATTGTAACTACTGTAATTTCGAAAGTTTGTCTGCCTGAGAATATACTGTTGTCCCAAGCATATTGCAACAAACGGTGTATTTCTATCGCTGCTCATTTAGTTTTTATTGCCGTTTCAAATATACCGGTCATTTTTGAAACACCCTATATATATATATATATATATATATATGTGTGTGTGTGTGTGTGTGTGTGTGTGTGTGTGTGTGTGTGTGTGTGTGTGTGTGTGTGTGTGTGTGTGGTTCATGGTGTGGGTTCCTGTAGTCATGTCCTAGTTCATGAACTATGGGCAACGTATGAGTGGCCAAGTAAGTAGTCCCGACAGTCGGGATACCAGTTACTTTGGAATAAGGCTGGGCATCTCGGACATATTCTGAGGCGTGGTCACCTTTGTGCTCATACGGCAAAGACTACCAACTCCACCGGTTAGTCCCTCAACCGTTAGGGGTAAAACTTAATGGGACTCTTGGCAAGTAAGGCTAGCAACCTGCTTCCCTGGTACTTTAAATATGATGCTGGCAACAATCAGAGCAAAATACCTCGGACCTTTGGAGGTGACGGAGTCCCACCTCTAACTGACAAACCAGGCGCTCCTAAGATACGACTTGGCAAACAAATGGTAATGAGATGGGGAGCTATTAATATCAATGGGGGCCACTCTGGGAAGAAGGTAGACCTGGCAGAGGCTGCAAGTAAGATGGGGCTGGAAGTTTTAGCTGTTAGTGAGAAAGAAGAGGAAGTGGAAGAAGGCAAGGTCTACCTGTCAGGAGTCAAAGCAGGAATAACACAATGGGGTGTAGGGCTTTACATCAGGAAAGAAATGGAACCCAGCGTAGTTGCAATAAGGTATGTAAACGAACGACTGATGTGGATAGATTTGACAGTGTCTAGCAAGAAAATTAGGATTGTGTCAGCATATTCGCACTGTGAAGGGACAATCAAGATAAGATGGATAGTTTTTATGAGACACTCAGTGATGTAGTTGTTAGAGTAAAGGACAAGGACAGTGTTCTGCTCATGGGTGATTTTAATGCCAGGATTAGAAATCGAACAGAAGGCTATGTAAAGGTCATGGGTAAATTTGGAGAGAATAGGGAGGCCAACAGGAACGGGAAACAACTCTTGGATTTCTGTGCCAAATGGGCTTAGTAATCACAAACTCCTTTTTTAAACATAAGAACATTCACCGGTATACTTGGGAGGGCAGGGGAACCTGATCTGTCATTGACTATATAATAACAGATCAGGAATTCAGGAAGGCTGTGAGGGACACACGTGTATTCAGGGGATTCTTTGATGACACTGATCATTATTTAATCTGCAGTGAAATAGGGATTGTGAGGCCGAAAGTGCAGGAGGTCAGGTCCATATGTAGGAGGATAAGAGTGGAGAAACTTTAGGATAAGGAAATCAGGCACAAGTACATAACAATGATCTCAGAAAGGTACCAGTTAGTTGAATGAAGTCTATTACAGTCATTGGAAAAGGAATGGGCAAGGTACAGGGACACAGTACTAGAAGTGGCTAAAGAATGTCTTGGAACAGTAGTGTGTAAAGGTAGGATGAAACAAACAGCTTGGTGGAATGAGACAGTCAAGGCAGCCTGTAAAAGGAAAAAGAAGGCGTATCAAAAATGGCTACATAATAGAACTCAGGTAGACAGAGAAAATTATGTTGAAGAAAGAAACAAAGCCAAACAGATAATTGCAGCATCATAGAAGAAATCTTGGGAATACTTTGGAAAAGGTTGGAGACTTTGGGTCAAGCTGCTGGAAAACCATTCTGGAGTGTAATTAGCAGTCTTCGAAGGGGAGGTAAGAAGGAAAAGACAAGTATTTTGGACAGGTCAGGAAAACTGCTGGTGAATCCTGTGGATTGCTTGGGCAGATGGAGGGAATATTTTGAAGTGTTGCTCAATGTAGGTGAAAATACAATCAGTAATGATTCAGATTTCGAGGTACAATGGGATAGGAATTATGATGGAAGTAGGATCACACTTGAGGAAATGGAGAAAATGGTCAATAGATTGCAGTGCAATAAAGCAGCTGGGGTGGATGAAATTAGGTCGGAACTCATCAAATACAGTGGAATGTCAGGTCTTAAATGGCTACACAGGATAATTGAAATGGCCTGGGAGTCGGGACAGGTTCCATCAGACTGGACAAAAGCAGTAATCACACCAATCTTTAAACACAGAAACTGAAAAGATTGTAACAACTACAGAGGTATTTCTTTAATCAGCGTTGTGGGTAAAATCTTCTCAGGTATTGTTGAAAGGAAAGTGCGAGTATTAGTTGAGGACCAATTGGGTGAAAATCAGTGTGGGTTTAGGCCTCTTAGAGGTTGTCAGGACCAGATCTTTAGCTTACGGCAAATAATGGAGAAGTGCTATGAGTGGAACAGGGAACTGTATCTATGCTTTATAGATCTAGATAAGGCATATGACCAGGTTCCTAAGAGGAAGTTATTGTCTGTTCTACGAGATTATGGAATAGGAGGCAAACTTTTGCAAGCAATTAAAGGTCTTTACATGGATAGTCAGTCAGCAGTTAGAGTTGACAGTAAATTGAGTTCATGGTTTAGAGTAGTTTCAGGGGTAAGACAAGGCTGCAACCTGTCTCCACTGTTGTTCATATTATTTATGGATCATATGTTGAAAACATGTCTGGCTGGGTGAGATTAAGATATGTGAACACAAAATAAGCAATCTTGCATATACAGATGACTTAGTTGTGATGGCAGACTCGATTGAAAGTTTGCACAGTAATATTTCAGAGCTATATCAGAAATGTAAGGACTATGGTCTGAAGATTAGCATCTCCAAAACGAAAGTAATGTCAGTGGGATTGAGATACAAACGGATTGAGTGCCAAATAGGGGGAACAAAGCTAGAACAGGTGAATGGTTTCAAGTACTTAGGATGCATATTCTCACAGGATGGCAACATAGTGAAAGAACTGGAAGCGAGGTGTAGCAAAGCTAATGCAGTGAGCACTCAGCTACGATCTACTCTCTTCTGCAAGAAGGAAGTCAGTACCAAGACTAAGTTATCTGTGCACCGTTCAATCTTTCGACCAACTTTGTTGTATGGGAGCGAAAGCTGGGTGGATTCAGGTTACCTTATCAACAAGGTTGAGGTTACGGATATGAAAGTAGCTAGGATGATTGCAGGTACTAGTAGATGGGAACAATGGCAGGAGGGTGTCCACAATGAAGAAATCAAAGAAAAACTGGGAATGAACTCTATAGATGCAGCAGTCAGGGCGAACAGGCTTAGATGGTGGGCTCATGTTACACGCATGGGAGAAGCATGGTTACCCAAGAGACTCATGGGTTCAGCAGCAGAGGGTAGGAGGAGTCGGGGCAGACCAAGGGGAAGGTACGTGGATTCGTTTAAGAATGATTTTAAAGTAATAGGCTTAACATCAGAAGAGGCACCAATGTTAGCACTGAATAGGGGATCATGGAGGAATTTTATAAGGGGGACTATGCTCCAGACTGAACGCTGAAAGGCATAATCAGTCTTAAATGATGATTATATATATATATATATATATATATATATATATATATATATATATATATATATATTACATGTTTGAACACGCAGCTAATTAGCACTTCAGCACAATACCACCATCAAGGTAGGAGCAACGCCATATGTATTTGACACAAGTTGTGATATTTATTAGCTTTTAAAAACGCCAGAAGCGATGTAGGTATCACTGAGACAAGTAATTAATTATAAGACACATTCTATGTATGCATCTACATCTAGGTACTTCGGATGCCACGGTGAGTGGCGGAGGGAACCCTGCACCACTACCAGTCATTTCCTTTCCTGTTCCACTAGCAAATAGAGCGAGGGGAAAACGACTGTCTACATGCCTCCGTATGAGCGGATCTTACATTCGTGGTCCTCAAGTACAGTGTATGTTAGCGGCAGTAGAATCGCTCGTCAGTCAGCTTCAGATGCCAGTTCTCAAAATTTTCTCACTTGTCTTTCTCGGAAAGAACGCTGCCTTCCGTCCAGGGATTCATATTTGACTTCCAGAAGCATCTCTGTTTCACTTACGTATTGTTTCAACCTTCTCGTTAAGAAATCTAGCACGCAAGCCTCCCCACCAATGGCAAGGTCCATGGTTCATGGGGAAGTGGGGGGGGGGGGGGGGTGTTAACACACAAATGTTAATACATAAATATGTAAAATAATGCAAAAAATACTACTCTTCAGGCGCAAGAATCAAACCATGAGCCTGTCACGTTGTGCCAATTGAGGAGCTACTCGACCGAATAGTAGCGGCTCCAGTCAAAGAAAACCATCATAACGACCGGGAGAGCGGTGTGCTGACCACACCCCCTCCTATCCGCATCCTCAACTGAGGATGACACGGCGGTCGGATGGTCCCGATGGGATACTTGTGGCCTGAATACGGAGTGCTTTATTTTTATTTCTTGATGGTGACTAGTTTCGGATACTCATGTCCGCTTTCAGACCTTCCGTGTTCTAAGTGTGACAAACAGACGACAGCCCATGTACAGTAACTGCCCGTGCAGCAATCAAAGCGGCATTCGATCGAATTAACAACAGCAAACTACTCCACGTAGGACAGGCCCATCCTACTTGGTGTAATTTGTTGTTGTTAAGTTGGCCCAATACAGCTTTTATTACCGCAAAGGCAGTTCCTGTACATGGGCATACATACAGCACGGATTGTTTGCACAGGACAGGGGTCAGAAACCAGTCACTATCAAGAAATAAAAAATAGCTACTGCTCAATGAAAATTATGACGAAGCTACAACCATTTGTTTCAAACTTGTTAAGACAATTTGCAGACCTATTTTTCACCTGCAGCACGCTACAAGATCGTAACTTTGTCATCTACTTTTGGGGTATTTCCCAACATTTGTGGCCCCACGTGTCTCAGCGTTGTCTACGGCGCTTCGTAGATTTTTGACCATGTGGTCACGGGTCATCGAGTCACATGCACGCCATCGCTAGCCAGCCGCCACTATTGTTGAATTTTGACATAGAGTCGAAGCAGCATGAAATGACGCTTTTTTGACCTTATTGGCACTCAGCGTAGAGGTCATCAGGTCCCTGACAGATTTTAAAACAACCAATTGTGGATAAAACCTCTAAAATTGTTGCACATTGTGAGAAAGGGCCCTACAAAACGACACTCATCCATTTATTTCCAACCCACTTTCCTTCGCTTTTACAATCACATTATCTCACATGCCCTATACAATTGGAAAAGAGTGAGACGTGCTTCTTCAGGTATTAAAGCAGAAGTAAAATGACAAAGGACCTAAAACGACTGTACAGTTATATGTGACTGGCTGATCACTTGCGAAAACCATAGCTGCGGCAGTCACCCTGTTAACACAATGGAATGACGCACCCGTATGTGTCATCTCAGAGCCACTGTAGATGCCGGAGGAGGCAGCTCTGAGTACAAAATTTCGCACCCTATTCAGCATCAAATCATCTGCAAATTTAATTATGTATTCTTCCTATTCTAATATTTGGTTACAGGCTATCCTTCCTGACGTTGCTGTTTTAACGGGCGGCAGTGTACGTTGCGCGCAATAGAAATACGTTACTTCAACTTCAGTTATAACTCAGAGTTATTCCAGTGTACGGGAGTCCATCTGTTACTGACCTTAAACGTGCACTTGAACTAATAAGCAATTAAATGAAATTATAATACAGAATTCGGCCGGAAAAAGTATCCAGTACTTGCGAGACTATTTACTACGAGTGAATTGCATTACTTTTGCTACAAAGCAATTTATAAATGCTAAGTTCAGTGATTAGTTAAGTATCACTGGACCTCCCGTGAAGCAAACAGGTGATTACAGTATCATTTTAAGACGGGGGCGTTCGCTGCCATTTCGAGTAGCAAAAGGTGCTCGCGGTGTCACATCGAATCGCACCCGCGGATTGCATCTTCGGTGCTGCCATCGAACCGTGTTTATTTTAGCTTTGTAGTATCTGACAGAAAGAGGAACCATTTCTTACTCGCGACCCGTCCAATCTAGTTTTCTTTCTGGGTGACCTGCCTTCTGGCTGTTTTGATTGCCTCTTCTGTGTCTTTGCTACTGTTTGAGCCTGTGCCAACACGACAACATATCGTTAAGTTAGCTCAGAGGCCATATCGCTGCTTAGCTTTTACTGTTTGACTTTCTTAACTTTTCCAAGGTCAGATAGCGATGAACATTTAACATTCTTACCTACCTCATTGCTACTGCCACATGGAGCTGAATAATATTTCGAGAAACATTACATCATAAATATGCCGAAACCTAGTTCAGTCCCAAAACGTTACTTAATGTGCATTCTCGGGACAACAGCTGTCTTTGGATCTCATTAAACGCAAAGTCCTACTAGACGATGGACATAACAATTTAAGCATGGAGAAACACAGCACCCTAAACTTTCGCGGCTGCACCTAATTTCGCATCTGGTGAATCATTAGGTTCCAACAAATGGTAGACGTACAAAGCTGTCATGGAGCAAAAAGGCACACTGAACTTTGCTGTGTGCATGTCTTTGCCCTTGTGAACCACAGAATTTGAACAAATAGAGGTGTACTCAATTACCATAAAAACCACAACACAGTTACCTCAGTACGTGTGCCCGGCTGCAAGGCTGTTGAAGTGTGAGTTTCCAAGAAATAGGGGATGTAATCAATTATCATCGAGTATCACAGCACAAAAAACTTCAGTAGAGGTGCCTGCTTCAAGTCTGGTGAACAAAGAGGCTTCAAGAATCAGTGGGTGTACCATATCAGCATGGAAGATCACAGCAGAATGATCTTCTGTACACTCACCCTACTTCTAATCCGGTGGAACATGAGACTCCAAGTAACTTCGGACCTACCGAGTAGCTACAGACGTGAACAGCATCCTGAGTTTCAGTTCAGGAGTTGGCTCCAGATTTGGTGATCCAAGCGATTCCAAGACATGCGTGACGGACACAATTCGTCATCCAGGAAAAACAGGACCTCTGAACACCAATACCTGCACCTTTCTTCTATTATAGTGGTTTCTGAGATCCCAGTAGATAGAATACCACAAAACTCTTAATTTCTATGTGTGAGCGTTCCTTCAGATATGCTGAAACTCAAGCTTCCAAGAAGTGGGTGCCATATACTACTACCATGGAGGAACACAAGCACCCTAAACTACAATACATTTATACCGCTTCAGTTATGGAGGAGCACCAAGTTCCATTAACGTAGGACATACACAGTTACTAAGCCGAAAGACATTACACACAATTCCTGTACGTGTGCCTAGCTTTGGATCTGATGCACCCGTAGGTTCTAAGAAATGGGGGACGTATGCCATTACCATGGAGTAATACTGGAATCCTCAGCTTCATTGCCTGTGCTTGACTTCAGATTAGGTGAACAGCAAGATTCCAAGATACAGGCTCTTACCAAGGAGCAACATAGCACCCTGACGTAAGTACGTCCATTTAGCTTCGGCTCTGAGCAACCGTGAAGTTTCCATGTGGGAACATAGCACAGTGAGCTTCAATATGTATGCCTGGCTTCAGATGTGGGGAATCTCTAGATTCCAAGAAACAGTTGGTGTACCAAACGGCCTTAGTAGAACGCAGCGCGCTGTACTTCAGTACATGATGCATTACATATACAGCTCTATCCTCACATTTAGCAAATTTTGAGATGCAAAATAAACGAAATGATGAAATCATGGGCAATGTACTTGATGTAACGAAAAGGAGTAACACCGATTTTACAAAAGATAAGTAGATCCTGATTCAGTTCATCAGTTCTATAAGCATATAAAAATTTAATCAATGTCTCTGTTATTCCTAAGTACATTGTTGCCGTAGTTAAAATTAAGGCACATAAAGGACAACTCGAACGGTTAAAATAACACACTAGAGTAACTCACGGAATCTTCATGCGTGCGTGAATTGTCCTGCAAATTAGCTAACATGGAGTGAGTGACATGAAGCTAAGCTTCTCGCATTCGTCAGTTTAAGTTGTGCTTGCAACTCGCTATTCACACTTCAGAAGTATTCAAATAGTCGTTATCCGATGATACTCTGCTGAACAAGCTATTTTTGTAATCCTTCATACCAATATTATAATGTATAGAACCACAATTAGCCTTCCCCCTTCTGAGTGTGATAGATGAAGGTCTATTTCCTTCTTCCAAGTACTCCTTGGAGTTTTAGGCACTTCTCCTATTTCAGTTCTGTATTTATAATGACATAAAATAGACAAATTTATGACATTTGTAGCACTTTTTGTAACATAACCTCATACAAAACTGTGTTCTGACCTTTTATTTACGCGTATATGGAATTTCATGTTTTATCTTCTACTTTTTATGGTATAAATAATTTATGTAAAATGAGGTATTCGGATTGTGGAGTAGTAATTCTAACAGAGTTCTGCAGGAAACCCAACGCATATACTCTCTTCTGGCATTGCGCCGCCCTTGCTGTACGGTGCTACTAGAGAGGAGCGCCTCGTGTAACTTGCTTTCTGATCTATCTATGTATGGATGTGAAATCATTGCATTTACGCGATGTAAAAATGGAACCTTTGAATAATAATAGATACTAGCTTTTAAACTGAAGGGTCTGAGAAACGACAGGTGCAGTTTGCAGCAAAAAGAGCAACAAACGTAATAGGAGAATTGTTGCTTATTCTATGTACATTCTTAATATTCATTAAATATTCCGTCAGTCTTTGTAGGAACTGAGACGTATTAAGTACTTAAACACACAGTAGCAATGTTCAGCATAAATGTAAAGTTAATAGTTCGTTATGAACAAGCTCTCGGCTTCCTAGACTGTAGTGTAGGCAACATTCAGGGGTGATAGTCAAGACCAAAACAAGAAAAACAAGTTCCTAGTAAACAAGGACCCTAAAATTCATACCTTAAGAGGTATGAGCGCATGTTCGTCTTAGATACCGAGAGACGCATTTTTCTACCGCAAGATCTTTGCTTCCTATGTTTAAGAGGACTTAGTATGAACCACAATAAGGATATCCATTGACTATGGACTTTAAAATGCGCATCTTGAGAGCTATGGGCATTTGTTCAGTGGACGTTACGTGTTTCATAGCATGGAAACTGAACAAGTGACCATACCCCTTAGAGATGTAATTTAGAGTCGTTTACCTGACATTATTTTCTTGTTTTGGTTCATACTACCACCTCTGAAATCTCCCTCCCCTACAATGTTAGTACAAATAGTGCCAGCGCAAGTATTGCAGTCAGTGACATCAGGACGATTTTCACTTATAACTTTCAATTCGGTTGTTTCATGACGAGGGTCCATAATCTCAGATTGGTACATTTATCTTCCTCCATCATCCCTAAAAGTTTGTAGTACCATGTGTAAACACAGATAATGGAAGTATACGCCTTGACCTTCATTCAGCTGCGCAATAGCAACTACGTCTACGACTGTATAGGAATTTTACTCCTTACACAACGCTTCACTTGTGGAGTATGAACTGAAAACGTATTAATTTCACTGTAACAATTTGGGCAACACACAAAAAATGGTTTTATTTTGGATAATAATCATGGGAAATCGTTAACAGCTACGTTCGAAAAATAATCAATAAAATACCATTAGGGTGCAAATGACAGAGTAATTTTACATAAGGTTCGAGTAGCCGGAAGCGTAAATTTAGTTGTTTATAGACATCAGCAGTTTACTACCTATAGCATCATCTTAATGTCAGTTATGAAAGTGACGACTTCAAATCTCAGTGCATGCGTTATAACAGCGCTCAAAATTTTGCCGCACTCTCTAATATTCCTGTTTCCTGTGACACAATGAGGGATGCCGCTAGAACTCAATTAATCTGTTCCTCTTCTTTTTCTATTGGTACTGATACGCCAGCGGCTTTAAGCAATGCCTTATAAATTAATCTGCCGTGGACACATCACAGCCGATTATATATATTTGTTTTCAAGGTTTCATCACCAGCGTCGATGCAGAGACACAGCCAGTTCAGAAACCCATACCTGATATCCATTGTTTAGCCAAGATCACATGCAGTGTGCTTCTCAGACAATCCTACCTTATGTCAAATAAACCAGGTTCTGACAGTGAACAGTCTGTACCGTTACGACCCTCTAGAAGTGAGCCAGTCTAAGAAAATCACATTAATTGCTGAGTACTGGAAAGGAAAGCCATTAGAATATCAAATGTTTCCACGAACCTTACTGCAGTAAGTCACTTCTACGACAGAGTCTTCTGCTTACTTGAGACAGTACGAATATCAGTTAACAGCAACAATATTTCAAATTTCAATATTTCTGTTCTGTTTAAGCTCGGCTGGTTGAGCTTGCTAAAGTCCGAAAATCATCTAGCATCGTGTTCTCTAAGGATGCTATCCAGGATTAGCGGAAGGAACGTTAGTTATTGGAACACGCCCTACACAACGTCCCAATTGTCATCAAATATTTATCACCAGATATCTGTTTTATATTAAGATGAAGCGACATATGAAATATAACTAGATGCACTCAAAATTCCTGTGCAGTGAATAGACTTATTTCCTTCAATAAGACCTTCGTTAGTTGGAAAAACTACGTTGTTTACCGTTGAAATTATATGCTTTTTACTAATTTTCAGTTACATAAGAAACACTAATCAAATGTATTTTGTCATTGGCACGTGAAATTAATTAACTTGCCTTGTGACTCGCTTTTTTATTCGACTTTCACATGTGCGAATATAAGAAAGCTGTCAGATGTGTCACATGTCGTTGTTTGTTCAGCAGATTAGCAGCTGGTTCTACGTATTAAGAAGTAATTAAGTATCACTTTGTCTACTCCTTTCACAGTGTACATAGGTGCCTCTGATATAAGTCGGCTCCCAGGCAGCCTTGAACAGAATCATATTTAAGGGAGACGCAGTTCTAGATTGTCACATAACGTCATCCCACACGGAACAGCTGTAAGTATCCAAACATCTAACACATACTCCTTCGATTTTTGAAAAAAGTAGCATTTTCTGTACCCTCTGTAGAAAGTGAATATTAAGTACTAATTGGAAACAGGGGGTTATCTGTTATTTAGAAGAGTAAACTCCAACAATCTATAACTATTTACCGTGTGATAGTTAATGTTTGCAAAGTAGAATATTTCACAACTATAGTTAATGTTTGCAAAGTAGAAAATTTCACAACTAGTAAATCCCACTGCCGACTATTTAAGGAATCGTGCTCCTATACATAAATTGTCGTATCTCCTGAACCATAAGTCGCATAATGATAGCACATGTCACCTACTTTGCTTGGTACATGTGGTTACCATCTGCAGAATGTGTTGAGAGCAGAGGTAGTGATAAAGAAGTAAAAAACTAAAACGTCATGCTTGAGGCTGCTGTTTTAGCACACCAGTGGCAGAAATGTGGAAATCAATAAGTGTTCTGATATCACAGATACTGGATGAATGTCGTCTGTGTAATCTACGCGCCGTGTGTTACCTCGGCTTGAGACATATACATATTTTATAACTTTTTATTTGACTCAGGCAGTTAAGCCCTTAATGCAAGATTATTCCTCTCATAAGCACTGTGAGAAACTCTGGTTGCCATTTACGAAGCGTCACTGATAAGTAAGATCTTATTCGAAGCTGAATGAATACTCATATAGCATAACAGTTCAGACTGCTGCTCGTAAAACGCGACACATCTAGGTTAAGACCAGCCACGACGTATTCCCTCCAGGACGCAGTGATATGTAACGAATTCTCTAATACAAAATGTTGCTTCTCTTAAGCCAACGAGAGCATTTAACGGATCTGCAGCTTTTGTATTTTGTGGGCAGTGGACAGTCGTGCAATGATTTCAGTACCTTTCGTCCACTCCTCAACAACGGGCTTTGCACTGTCGGCGGAGAAAGCTCCACAACCAGTACTACAGTTCAGTGTCGTACCGTCTTACATATGACGAACTCGGACGTTTCAAGCTCTGTGGTTAAGAATGGGATGTTCCAATACCCGCTCTGAACACCATAATATGTCCAGTGGTTCCACAGACTCAGAATGCCATCTGAAACCTCTTTGCTAAAGACGTAGTGACTGATGTTTACCAGCGTACTGCTCTTCTCAGTTTAATTTTGCAGCTCGTTCCTAATTTAGCACAGCGTTCTCTTGTCGCAGATAAGACGGCACTACTTTCATTCCGTGTTGACCTTCTTAATCTAACTTTAATCACTTGATGTGTAAACATATTATCCACGTCCTTCCAGTATGGATTTATTCGAGACGTTATTTGTTGGTATTCCAGGCATCATAAACTCTAATATCTGTTTTTACCTGGAGCAAGGAACAGCTTCTTTTGTTGCGTAATGACAAATGCTAAAATTACAACATACACGGAATGATTCAGCTGCCCATACCCATGAGTTTTATGTAACCTGTATCGCCTTCGAATATCACGTATTCGAAGGAGGTTTCTTTTTAGTAACTGAAAAACTGTGTCTTCGAGCGGAAGCGTATCAGAACACAAAATTTTCCGGCATTAATTTCCTACAAAAATGTGTTGCTCAATTTTTCCGTAGGAATAACAGTTTTCGCGTAGATAGCGAGGGAATAAGAGAGTCTCGAGTGTACTTTTTGAAGGCATTGTGACTCTCATAAAACCCATAGGTAGGGACAGCTGAATCACCAGGTTTATCTTATATTCCATCAATTTCTATAAAAAGTGAGCGTTGCCTTTGCCGACAGATGTTTTCGCTGCTACTCCTGGTGCTGCCTTTGCTGGCGGAGGGTGCTTCCTCAGACAGTGTGGGCTGTGTACTGCCAGCTGCCTCCACTGAGACGTTCTACATGACTACCGTAAGTTAGCAGCAGTAGAGAAAAGGTATCATGCAAACTTACATATATTGTACATATGATTACTTTACATCTTGTTAAAAGCAGTCTTTTAGTGTCTTTATGGCAGGAGGAAATAAGATTCATAGATTACGTATGACAGTAGAAAAGTAATTGCTGTAAATTAGTGAAACGTATTCTCAGAAATCATCTCCGTAACAGAACTAATTAAAACCTTAAGTCAAAAATTCACTAAATTGACAGCAATATGAAACTGAAATTAAGATTTTTTTTTAATATCTATGATATTCCAAACTGAGTCAGTGTAACGTATACCTCAACCTTGCTGTAACGTTACATATGTACTTACAAGCTCCGCTGTGGAACCATAGGAGGAGAAGCCGTGGTACCAACAATACCAGTACCAGGTACCCGGCCTGTTTGACCTGGGCTGTGTTACTTATGTCCAGTCGCCTGGGGAGAGCGACACCGAGATGTACCTTACTGGCAACTTCAGCAAAGCGCCTCTGTAAGTTACTAGGTTAACCTGCTGTAAGTTAAATATGGTATCTACACTGGTTACAGTGGTTGGATTCTGTTGGATCACGGTAAATAATTGCAATTAACCTCTTTTCTTGGGAGAGCTTCATTCGTTACTGACGGAAAATAATGCATTCCACTGGAAGCAATGGAGACGGAAATCTGTACCATTGTAAATAATGTCTGTGACTGGAAATTTCGAAGCAGACGTTGACAGTTATTCCTTCAACGTAATAAAATCATTTTGAATACAAAAAAGGGTTTTAGTCACTACCGAGATATACATCTACCCGGTAGGATTGGCCAAATATTATTGTTTCGTGATGAATGTCATACTTTCTAAGCAGTCCACATATTTTGTAGTAGCAGCTATGTAGTACAGTTATAATATGCCAGGAAGTCCCAGTTTGTGTATAAAATATAAAGTTTTAATCTATCAGAAATTTTCAGTCTGGGTATTTAATTTTCTAATTCTCTCAGCGATTTGAAGTTATATGGTAAGGAATATGCAGCTAATCGCAAGTTAAACACCAGAAATAAGAACGAGGCAATCCTTTTACTAGGGTATTGCGTGTTAATATTTAACATGCCTCCGGTTTTTCAGCTCTTGTCATTATGTTCCTATGGAACAGCCTGCATTGTAAGTAGTTCTGGCCAGGGAAAGGATGATACTTATGACTTGCGAAGTATACTTTGCTAGAAGGTCTACTGCTTCGATTGACTCCGGAATATGTCTAAAAATATTCCGATTTATGTGAAGACTTGAAAGACCGACTTGGTCTTCTCCCGGAATTTTCAATCTTTACACCTGTAATGTAGCTGCTTGGAAAAAACAGAGCACATACTCTGTGACTTTATCCGAATATTCAGTGAAAGATGATAATAAATTGTAAAATCTGTGAAGGTAAAGTATCTTCATTCTTCTGATGTTTTATTTGCATGCGTTCTTCACTTTGTAAGACTTTTCTTTCGGTACTTTTTTAATATGATTTACTGACTGTCGTCTAGCTCTGTTTGTTAGAGGATTACTTGCGAAGGACAAGATTTCGAATTTCTGCTCCAGTCCAGTGTGCAATTTTAAGCTGTCACGAAGTTTCAGTAAGTGATATCCGCTGTATCGCTGCTTCACCATGAAAATTGCACGTGACATGACACAATACTTCATTTGCTTCGTAAAATCGTAAACACATTACAACGATCATACAAAAAGAAATGCAACACACGTTGTGTGCAGCACTGGCTGGAACGACTTCGGAATTCACTAGTGC
The DNA here is from genome assembly GCF_023864345.2 of Schistocerca serialis cubense. Lineage (NCBI taxonomy): Eukaryota > Metazoa > Arthropoda > Insecta > Orthoptera > Acrididae > Schistocerca > Schistocerca serialis. The sequence goes on from NC_064644.1 coordinate 69,820,624, forward strand.
TGATTTCAATGAAAAGGCTGCACCCTAGAAACATTTCCAAATTTTAGCACAGCAAATGTCAGTACAATACGCATGAGGAAGGTATAAACATTCAACTTACTTGTACTGTTCTCTGTTTTTCAGATTTCCTCTGAACAGCTATGTGTCAGTCACTGGAAACAAGCTGGACAAGGTCTATGATGGCGTTTGTAAGTGCAAATTCATACTTCCAAAATGTAAAAGCTAGTTTTCGAACACACGTGTAGAGGCATATTTTTGTTGGTAGAAGAGGGCCCACGCATTACTCTTACAGCGGAACAAACTAATTTTTCTTTATCTTATTCCTCTGGAGGAGCTAGACATAGATGTTGCAGCAAACAGTAATTCTAACTGGCACGATCTGTAGACATGTGTATTAGTTGATATGTATCTTCTTCTCTTTCCAGGGGAATCTCTACTGAGCGGACCATACAATGTAGTGTACTCGCACGAGGATTTCATCATGGACCACTACTGCTTTCTCGGATATGGTTAGTCTGTGTCATCTACTTCCTCTAAAAACCAATGCAATATTTTGTGGGTCATAATCGAGCAATGACGATAGTTTCTCATTTCGGTGTGTGAGGGTGAAGGGAAAAAAAGATTGCTCGAGTGATTCTGTGTTCGTCTCACTACTCAATGTTTTAACTTGTATTTGCAATAGATGTTTCTATCTTTTTACAGTACATTTTTCTCAGTTCCATAGAGACGAACACTACCAAAAAACAAGTCCTTGAACTTATACATATATATCCCATGATGAGCCAAACTGTGTATTATTTTCATTGCCTGCTGAAGGTATCCCCATTTAAACTTAGTATAGTAGTACCACTATTTCCAGTTGTAGCATATACGCGGTAGGAAGCGTCCCTTGTCTCTTGATTTTGTTAATACTGTCATGTCACATTCGGTATTGATCTTCCGACCAGTTTCACTGATGGAGAGGAGCAGTGGAAACAAGTGGACACTCTTCTGCAGCATGCTGGATCAAATCGACATCTTGCCATTCATATTAAGGACATTTAGATCTCCCTAAATCTCTTAAAGCAAATTTCTGTGCTTATGCTCGGACTCTAATAAACCTGTCGTCAACAAGACGTTAAAATTAAAGTTCTACTTTTTACCTTCCAAGCCCATTTTCAGTTAACAAACGTTGTGGTATAATTTAGCTGAAATGTTGGAAAGCATTATCGTGTTATTCTAGTGTATTCTACCCGGCATTAACTCCAGTCTGCGAGCTAATTCATTAAATTCAGAGCCGGTCGGTGTGGCCGAGCGGTTATAGGTGCTACAGTCTGGATCCGCGTGACCGCTACGGTCGCAGGTTCGAATCCTCCCTCGGGCATGGAGTGTGTGATGTCCTTATGTTAGTTAGGTTTAAGTAGTTCTAAGTTCTAGGGGACTGATGGCCTGAGAAGTTGAGTCCCATAGTGCTAAGAGCCATTTCAACCATCAAATTCAGTTGTTGTAAGGAAATCTACGATAATCTGCAAAATTTGCATATTCTGTAAAGATTCATGATACTTTTAATCCTATCCGAGAATACGCCGGCGCAAAATTGCGTAACGCGAACATTTCTGTTACAGAAATGGCTCAAATCTTCACAACTGTCAAGGATCCCAGCGACGAGTTGATGGAGCTGATATGGGAAGTTGTCAGTAATCACACTGAAGTGGACAAGTCTAAATTTAAGAAAGTGGTCTGTTAATGCTGTACTTCTGATAAATAAATATTAATGAAGCACATTTTGAAACAGTCTTTCGTTCTCACCCTAATGTCAAAATCCATTATTCCTAGCAACAACAAATTAATTATGTTAAATTGAAAGTACAATTCTATACCGTTTAAAGTATATTATTAAACATAATTTCTGCCTTAAGATATTTCAGTCTCGTATGTAGAAAGACGTTAAAACAAACGGCATCCAGAACAGGATACGGAAAATTTACTTTTACGTACAGATAGAATGTATGTACGTCAAATCGAACAACGTAAGATAGGGTGCTTTATGCAGGAAGTGTCTTAATACATTTTTTTAGTACGTTATTATTTCCCTGTCGCTAGCCTCACTAGCCTTGTATCTACGGTCCCATCTGAGAAGCTTGCGTATTACAAACCTGCTGAGACAATGAGAGGTCACGTACTCGCATTGGGAAAACTTCCGAAGTTGTCTTCCATAATATACAAATCTTCGGTCAAGTGCAAAAGTTTCTTAACAACTAACGTGCTTTCTGATTCAGTGAACAAATGTTGATCTGTGGCAGTTGTAATAAAATGTCAGCAGCAATGAGATATGTTAAAAGTGTACTTCATAGCGTTGTCATTTCTCTTTCTCCTACCATTCCGAGACTTAGGTACATACTGAAGAAACAACGATTTTACGATTCCTACTTCCTGGTGGGGAGTACCTTCTGTTTATGGGCTTCATCTTTCATCGCTGCTCCAACACATAAACTCGATTTTTGCAACGAACTATCTTCTATCTCCGAAAAACTGTCATAGGAGTTGAGTATTCTGATTACTCAAGACAGTTTACATCTGCACAAATCTGTACATCTTCTATAGCATGGGGATTCGTCTTCGGGTGGGAGATTATCCTCATTTGCGATACTTACACTGAGAAAGGAATCCGACAAGATGCAATCGGTTATACTAAATGAAACATGATCTAAATACCGCAATAGAGATGTGTAAATGTGAATAGCTTTCGATCTGTTTCCAGTTTGATAGAGATTCACGATCAAAATCATGTAGCATCACCTTTATTTCAGAAAATGGGACTGCAATACAAATTCAGCTAGAAATCCACCGATAAAGAAGCGTCCTACTATAATGACGTCGGCATCGATGGGACGTTATACAGTCAACATACTTTCCTTCAATTTTCTATGGATTGCCCTTCACATAAGACACATCCGCTGTGACCCAACAACATTCCTCTCATAATCTGTAATACTAACAACACCGATCGTGGCAATAAAATAGCGTTGGATAATCAAAAGTCGGCCCATTTTCAGATGAGAACAGTCTCCAGGTAATCAGTAAATCATCTTCCCCTCACACCTCTGGTTTCTGGGGACCGTGAGGTGGCAGAAATCACCCACAAACCCGGGTGGCAGTATCGTCCATCTCACTTACTAACTGGCTACCTTAGTTTCTTAAAGAAATGATTATGCTCTCTTTAATTACTTTTCTTTCTTTTGAATGACTCACTTTCTTACTTCACTAATTTCTGTTTAAACATGTTGTGCTCCTTAATTCATATAACTAGCATCCTAAGAAAAGGAAAACATTTTTGAATTATGCAGACTTTTAAAAAGTCTTTTGAATGTAAGTTAAACAATTATCACTTGTTAAGGCATGTAACAGTTTTAGAGGGCTACCACCTCTCATTTACACTTTTTCACGTCAGGACGGTATGTGGCCTGTAATGATAGTTTTGAAAGGAAAATTTACGAATATGGCATTTGTAGCTTCTGAGAAAGCATCTAACAAAGTTGACTGGATTTCACTCTCGGAGATGCCCAAGATATACGGCACAGAGACCTAAAGGTTATTACAACTTGTACAATACCGGACGGTGGTTATCATCGTTGGAAGACATAAAAGGGAAGAAATAAATGAGAAGGCAGTAAGGCGGAGTTATAGCCTGTTCCCTTTGTTATTCAATCTGTACATCGAAGTATCTGAAAAGGAAACCAAGGAAAAATTTTGAGGTAGAAGGGAGGAAAAGTTTTGATGACTGCCAATGACACTTCAATACTGTCAAGGGCAGCAAAGGAGTTAGAAGAGCAATTAACTGTAAGTGACTGTGTCTTTGAAGGAAGCCATAATCTGAACAACTATAAAAGTAAAAAAAGATGTAATGCATTGTAGAGGAAGTAAGTCATGTGATGCTGAGGGAATTAGATTAGGGAAGCGAACATTAAAAAAGGCAACGAGTTTTGCTGCTTAGGTATCAAAATAACTGGCAATGGACGATATAGACGGGATATAAAACTGCTTGTTGCGATTTGTTTCTGATAAAGGAAATTTTGTTAACAAATATGCAGGTTATACACTCTAAGACAAAGAGAGAGAGAGAGAGGAAAGAAAAGGATACACAGCAAAGGAATTACCTGAATTGGATGGAAATACGAAGGTATGATATCCACGTACACGCCAACAGATAATTAGTTTAAAAAATATTGAATGGTTTATTGAAGAGAAAGTGCTCCACAAATTGAGCAAGTAGCGTGTGAGGTAATGGGCGAGTTGTGGCACCTTGAAATTATTCGAAGTTCAGAGCTGGCATGGCCACAAGGGCCGCTTGGCAAGCCAGGGCTCGTCAGCGACCAGGTGGTGCCCTACGTTAGCCAGAGCAAGAGGGGTAGCCCCAGAGCGTAGTCCAGGCCACGTGGCTGGGAATTAAATGTTAAAGCTTCATCGCAGAAGGTACTTTGTGTCAATGAACGGAGTGCCAAACATGGCGGACTTTGCGAAACCACAATAGCAGACGTTTCACAGCTCTTGTAGAAATTAATAATAGCCAGAGGAATTACAATACCTCAAAAAGAAACATGTACACTAGCATTATTTGCACGTCGATTCTGATGGTGTAACCAGATTTTCAATATCTTTATTAGTTTAAAGTTTAGTATCTGACTGTAAATTATACAAGTAACACTCAGGAACGAATTCCCAAAATCTAAAAGTTTCATCCGATTTTGTCGATCGGCATGTCTTTAAAGCTATTAATGTAATCATAAATTGGTAGGAATTACAGGCATGTAACTTGAATAGTATATGACTTATTGTAGGTCAAAGTGGCCGATTACTGTTAATCATGTCAGGCCATCAGTACTCCACAGTTACACGAAAAAGCGGTAGCAGTGTGCCAGTAGTAGAGCAACCTATGTTTGACGCCACTCTGCATTGTTGCAAAACTTATTCAAGATTGCGCCGATGACGTCATCCATGATGACGGTATGTAGACTTGGCAACAGTGCATGACGTCATCCAAGATAGTAGCTTTTGGCGGGAAGATAGGCCAATTGTGCTACATACACTAACCAAACCGTCAGATAAAATGGCGGGAATTTTGAATTTTGGTGGGAAAATAGGTCAAGTGGGCTACCTCCCATTACCTAAGCCTCCAGAAAAAATGGTGGCACATTTGAATTCCTATACGTAAATGCCTGCAGAACCTTACCTTTCTTTATTATTATTCATTACCATTTATTATTATTATTCATTATCATTTATCATCATTTATTATTATTATTATTATTATTATTATTATTTATTATTGGCCTACCTCCACTAGAAAATTCACGCCAAATTCAAATTCCAGCACAATAGTAGTTGCAAAACCGTACTTGTCTTTATTATTATTGATTATTATTCATTATCATTAATCATTTATTACTATTTATTATTATTATTATTGGCCTACCTCCACTAGAAAATTGCGCCAAATTCAAATTCGAACACGATTATGCCTCCAGAAATTAACTATTTTTTACTGTCATTTATTATCATTTATTATTCATTCAAGATGTCCGATTTCGGTGGGAAGATGGCCATTTGCGTTACATCCATAACAAAAAATCTTTCACAATTTCAAATTCCATCACCATAATCTATCACATGTACGAAATAGCCCACATCCTACGAACTTTCGCGCTCATTTATCCTTTCACTGCTAAGCTATGAAAATCGCGGCAAATAATAACGTGCACTTATAGTAACCTAATTCACATTCTTTGATTTTGTATGGGAAAAAAGAGCTGATGTCTTTATTTGAAGCAGTATGGTCGTCACTTGTTCTACAGCACAATCTGTACACATCTTCGAGATCCCAGTGCAGTCGCCACGACGTCCACGCTGCAAATGAATTAGTTGAAATCGTCGCCGCACCTGGCCCCGTCTCCCAGGCGCCACAGTCGCCGAGCGGCGGCCGCATAGCCCTATGTGCGACAGGTAAGGGAGTGGCCACATCGCCCTACGTCACAGCCAGTCCAGCGCTCTTTTCAACAACATGTTTTCATGGACAGGGGAGTCTGCCCCCACCGACCAGGTGGCGCAAAAGATGTTCGCTGGACACGTTCAAACCTGTCGATCATAACGATTCACCATCCACCTCATGGCTTTATGAGACCGAGAACGTCGTCCTACACGTTTGGCGCCAAAGTTGGCTTGACAGTGGAAACCGCTGTGACTGTATAACAGCTTGTTTAGTCGCCACGAGACCTCTCGCTAAGTTAATTGACTCTCTCTCGCGCGTACGATATAACCGGACTTGTGCCACGCCGCCGCCCCGCTGACGTCCGACCGTTTACGTCACACACCCTCGATCGCCCCCTCCATACACGCGATGGACAGAATCTTCTGTAAATATACTCCCACATCGCTCATCTAACCTATCAATTACCTAAGTACTTAATTCCACTTCAATTTTAATCATATTAAATAATTCAATTTAAAATCTCATATACGTTTGCAAAGGGGTTCAGCTACCTACTTTCAACTACTTTTCGAGGACCAGACCGCCACCTCTTCCTATGAACCCTCGCCGAGATTGAATTCTGTCCGTAAAGAAACGACACTTGCGCTGTCGCTACCAACCTACGAAAATTGCACGTAGAGAAAGGGCACTTGTACTAACCTTATCCTTCTGACCACCACTTCTTCCTAGAATCAGGCACCAAGTGTGAAATCTGCCAGTAAACAATGCTCACTTCCGTCTTCGCTACCAATGTAAGAAAACTGCTGAAAATGAAGCGTACCACCACCACCACTTCCTAGGGGACGGGTGGTAAAACGACTCAGGCTACATTAGGCTGATGGAAGGAGGAAGGAGTGTACTTTATTAATTTGGGAGCAATTTATTTAGGGATAGAGTATATGTATCACAGAACACACGCTCTCACATGCCCCCACACCATACAGACCTGCAAACTACTCCTATATAAGTCATGTATAAAACTCTACACACAAGCATGCTAACTGTAAACCGTCAAAAAAGTCACTGCACAGCCTACACACATGTAATGCACACCTACATAATTCAAAACATTCACTCCCATAGCACCGAACTATTCTTAATTTCTCTAAATAGTTATAAACCTACAAAAAAGTCACTGCACGGCATACAGACATGTGAAGCACACCTAAATAATTCAAAACATTCACGCCCAGACAGCCAAACAACTCTTAATTTCTCTAATTAATAATCCATCTAAAATCCCTGCCCCCTAATCGTCAACTTTTTAAAATCACTGCACTTGGCATCACTCGGGGAGGTAAGGAAGGACTTCATTCTATTTATCTCGAGCCATTTTATTTGGTCATGGAGTATATTTGTAACAAAACACCTCCACTGATCTGATTGTGGTCATCTGACACAGCCCACAAACACGTAAACAACGCCTAATTTCACCACACAATAACAAACTGCTCTTAAATAATGCGGTACACAATATCCACAGATGAGCTCTGTACTCTTAAAATCTCCAAATAACGCACAGCACAGGGCACTCACATGATCGCAAAATAGCGGAACAGACGAGCACAAACACCCTCACCCAATACCCTGCCCCCAGTTGCCAAACCGGCCAAAAGTCTCTGCTCGGCCTTCCCCAAACATGACCTCCTCACAGTCGCATTCGCGCCTAACACCGGAGAAATTCATATCACCTATGCGCCTTAGATTACGCTCCAAGGCAGGCTGCGCGCACGTGCGATCGGCGGGAGTGGGGTTCCAGAGCCTCCAGCCAAGTTCAGCTTCCGCGCGGTCGTGACAGCCGACCAGAAAGGGCGATCTCCTCTGACACATGTGAAAGATGCATTGTTCTTCTCATGAATACCGTCGGCGTCTCAGGTCTGAACCTGCCTTCACGTCTATTGTCGCAGTAGCCCATAGTTTGTTGACACACACGATTAACGCAGCTGCGAAAACACTTACTACTCGCCTGCGACCGAGATGGTGATGGAAAACCAAGCACTTTGACCTGTGCTGCAGGGGCGTGTAATGATTGACAGCACTCTATTTATTTTTTCAAATAACTTATTGAACCGTACAATATATCTATCACACTATCACAAAACATCCACCCAGATGTGGTGACTGGAGGTGACTGGATACACCTGGGTTTTATTTACAGGCAATTTAGAACACAGAACGATACGTTATGTCGCAGTCACATGGATGGATCTGACATAAAATCAATAGAAATGCGAAAACTGATTAGGGCATACGTATAAACTAACCTAAAACACACCGAGATGCGGTGAAAATGAGGACGTACTTGCTTATCTTGTCGTTCACATGGAGCAATTTGTACATGGAGTCAAGCATGCGGCAGCAAGAGGAATGTAGGAAAACGATGACATCGGAGGGAGCGGGATCAGGAAGATAGTCAATTTTTTGTCGTTGAGTTCGTGTTAAAGTGTATGTCTACTGAGGTAGCAGTGATACACACGAGCTGATTACTGTATTTGATGCTTTTCAGGAGGACAGAGAATCATTCACGTCTAAACTTAATCACGTGTGTATTAAAAAATAACAGAGAGTGTAATGATCTATTGAGATAGACCTGTAACTAAGTACGATTTAAACGTTGACTCAATTATTCTAGAGAAGGACAAGTTGCTAGAGGTTAATTTTTTTTTTCCAGAGTTCTATCTGGATGCTTTAGTCACGTGATATAGCCTGCGTTCTAGTCGTATGCAGCTACAATACTTCACATATGGTTGATTGGATGATTTATGTAAAAATGTGTCAAACTATGTTGCAAACTATGTTGCATAAATATCACTCCGTTCTTGTTCTTCTTAACTGTATGCTATTAAATTAACTCCGTTCTTGTTCTTCTTAACTGTATGCTATTAATTTAAGGTACTTTTAGATCTGTTACTATAGACTGATATGGTGTGCTAAGCTCCAAGACTTGGTTATATCTCGAGAAATGTGGTGCACTTGGAGCGGTTAGGACCAGGAAAGCTCTATTCAGTCAACAGAGGTGAATTGTAGCTGTATTCATCTGCTCGGTTGAGGATTAATTGGGTAGCGATATTGTGGGGTAGGTTGGTCAATTCCGAGGTGAGGTTGGTCTTTTAACGTAAGGGGGCGAGATTGCTCTGTGAGCGCCATACGCAGAGACATTGATTGAGTACTGTGCGCAAGGTTTTAGAAGTATGTATAGCTTTGTCTGGTATACTTTGATTGTTTTTATGTGTTCAAGAATTAAGTGTGAATGGACTTACTGAGCAGTCCTCTATCAATGCTCGCAATGATACTTGCAAAGTAGAGGGGGTATGGTTTAGCTATAATACTGAAATTAGGAAAACATGCTGTCACATGAATGGCCAGTGTTGGACTTACTGTAAAGTTTTTCGCGATATCAGCTGTGATGGATAATATTAGAGTAGATCGGTGGTGTCTTATCCATCCTATCCGTGCATTGGGTACCACATAATGATTGAGTGAAAATGCTTGTTTGAGTTGGGGAACAAATTTTGGTTGATGGACCGCAACTTCTGGGGTTGCTAGCACTGAGAAGAGTGATCCCATACTTGTGTGCAAAATGAACAATCACTAGAAACGGAACGCAGAGTTATCAACTATTGGGTCATTGCGACATCTGAGTTTAAATGTAGAGGCCGTCAATCACTTTCAGGGGGTACTTTGGAAAGTCGCCGCAACGCCACCAGGCTCTTCTAGATTCTAGTTTCTAGTATCAAGTTTCTAGTAGAGCTTTATTTAAAATCATTCAATGTTATGCTATCGACTGTAACAATATGATATATACAAGTGCAAGGTATAGTTTCCTGTGTGAGGCCTTGCTTCAGACCATGTTAATGTCTGTGCAGGGTAGGAATTCTAGTTAGTCAGAGGTCTATGGCACGCTAAAGTACTAGGAGTCTGCTTAATATCAACGAGTTAGAGGTGAATTTTATAGTATTATATTAAAAATATTTGCAGTGCTCTAATACACGAGTCTGGAGACATCTGTAGAAAAGAGAGAAGGCTCTGCTCGGAAAGACAGACGCGTTTCTGCCAACGGGAAGAGGCTCTCAAATTAGCTGAACTGTTCTGAGAGCGAATTGGGTCGACTGAGGGTGCTCTGATGTAAAGAGCTCATTTTTTAACGTATAGGAAAATAAAATTTATCTTTACTACAAGTACAAGGTGTGTGTCAGAATATTGTTATCATTAAGTATATAATATTAAATGCCCTATCCTCAGTGAGAGGGGTGTGTATGTCGGTAAAATTATTTGCTTATTTCACTAACTGTATGAGTAATTTAGTACGTTTAATTGTTCTCCGAATATGACTATCTGTGGAAAAAGGAATTATTATGTTCTATTGAGCTGGGTTGTGTGTGGGGGCGTAAATCCTTGTACAAAATTATTATACCAGGGTGGGTGGCATATAAGTAGAACAAGTTCTGTGAAAGTTTGTGTTGAAGGAATGAGCGAGTGGATGACACGACTCATCTACGACTATATCATTAGGACATCTACATAAATATCGGATAACCTAAATTAAGGTCTTCTTTTCTTTTTAATCATATGTATGACTTCCGCTTGGAATTATGTTTGTCTATTTGTTCTAAATGCATACTCACCTATGCTTAGAAAGCGAGAATCCTTTTTTATTATTAAGTGAGTTTTGGCAGGAGTGAATAGGCTTTTATATATGCGAGTCTTTAAAATTTGTGAGTGGAAATTGTCAGCGCAGTGTGAATGATGTCGGGTTCGCTGGCTGGGGGAGACACTGTTTAGATGTTCAGTTGGAGATGGAGGAGAAGATAGATATCTGCGCTATTCAGGAATCCACTTGTGCACTGTATGTCGTTAGACAATAGCTGGAGATCAGGTATAAAGAGAGCCCAATTCAGCATGCTCGTCATGGGGTTGAGTGGATGGCTGTTTAGATGGACAGATATGTGGCTCTGACATGCCGCCAGCTGCGCTCGGATGCTCGATTTGTAAGGTGCAATGGGATTAGTTTGAGCATTTAGTACTTTTCTTGGTGGTTATTGGACTAAGAACTGTAATATTGAAGGTCATGTCCTCAGCGGGATCGCTGTGTAATTGAGTAAGAGTGTTTACGTATTTGAAGGTATGTTTCGCGATTGGTGATGTTAAGTTGAAGGCGCAATTTAGCTACCACTGTAAAAAAAATACCTGTCTCCTGCTGAAAGAAAGGGATGACCTTGCCCCCAGACCTGATGGGTGAGTTATTAGATAAGAGCAAGTGATAGTAGTTGAATGGTGCTATGTGTTCGGATATAGGAGTCTCTAAAGGGCGGCACAAATGAATGTACATGTTGAGTGGATAAAGTGTAATACATGATGGAAGGAGTGAGACATACAACATCGAGGACAAGCGAATTCGCGTCTTTCCTTGTTGTTCAATGAAATGTGATGATGTTTACAGTACACAAACCCGCGTTGGCGATGTCTTTACAGACCTTACGTACGCTGGTCGGGTATTCATTATCGGGGATAGTAGCTGAGGCGTGTTGCTGATGAAAGTTGTATAATGAGTAGAGAAGATGAGTTTGTATGCTATCGTGAGAGGGTGCAGCTTGAGGACATAGATAATTGGACTAAATTTTTTTTATGTGGAAATTTATGCAATCTATAGATAGTGACATTCGACCGCTAGTGACAACAGTTAAGAGCGGAAAAATAGGTCCAAATGGAGTGCTGGCAGAATGTTGCAGCAATGGTAATAATATTTAATTCAAGTTGGAGGTGGTAAATATGGACCCGGCTTTGAATATTGGTGTGAGTATGGTATGTGCTTGATGGTCTCTATAGAAGTTTGATTCTTTAATTGCATTTGGTATTTCGGGGTGTGTGTAAAATTAATTTTACTGTTGAAAGTGCGAGAAAGATGAGTTGATTGGTGTTTAGATAGAGGCTATGTTTGTAAATCGAAAAGATTGGATGAAAATGGTAAATTGATTGATGGGCATGGTTTGTGGGGTGATATATGAGAGTCAAGATAGGGGTGAGGACGTTGCGTATGTTGATGGTGGGAGGGGTGTGAGGTTAGGTGTGGTGGGAGGAGCAAATTAGATCTGATTTTTAAAAAAATTTTGTAAAGTAAGAGTAATATTGAGAAGGTTTTAGATGGCTGTTCACGCGACGAGGCGAGAGCAGGGATATGTAGTTACGTTTAGCGTTTACTTAAAGGGCCATGTAATGTCGTTTCAGGAGCAATGCGCAGTGTCCTATTGTGTCATAGGAGATAAAGACATGTGCTGCTGCTATGATGTGTCTAGCGTATGGAGGCTGTGCTTTGGAATTAGGCTACGTTGATATTAAGTTCACTTTCACGCAAGTTTCGTGGTCGTGGCTCGGGATTGTGATAGGTCGCGGTCCTGGACAGACGTCTGTGTCTGCTTTTGCAGCTAATGAGCGTGTCGACCGCCCCCAATCACGCTTGCGGAAGCCGAGCAGGGGCTGTCCGCGGTCTCAAATCAGACGGATGCATGACTTCACGATCCTGTGGACATATGCGGTGGGGGATACCTGTGCATGTCTGCTGAGTTATTTTGCGAGTGGATCTGCAGGCACTGCTATGCGTTATTTGGATAGTTTACGAGTACTGAGAGTATCTACATGTCAGTGTGAAGAATTATTTAGTAGCTCTTTGTTATTGTGTGTACTGAAATTATGAGTTGGGTGCGTGTCTGTAGGCTGTGCAACATGGTCCAGGGCACATCTTGGTGGTTTTTTTGTGATAGTGTGATAGATATACTGTATGGTTAAATAAGTTGTTTGAAAAAATAAATAGAGTGCTGTCAATCATTACACGCCCCTGCAGCGCAAATCAGAGTGATTGGGTTTCCGTCACCATCTCGGTTGCAGGCGAGTAGTAAGTGTTTTTGCGGCGCCGTTAATCGAGTGTGTCAATGAGCTATGGGCTATGCTGACAATAGACGTGAAGGCAGGTCCAGACCTGAGACGCTAGCGGTATACATGAGAAGAACATTGCAGCTTTCACATATGTCAGAGGAGAGCGCCCTTTCTGGTCGGCTGTCACGACCGCGCAGAAGCCTACCACGCGTGCGCGCAGCCTGCCTTGGAGCGTAATCTAAGGCGCATAGGTGATATGAATTTCTCCGGTGATAGGCGCGAATGCGACTGTGAGGAGGTCATGTTTGGAGGAGGCCAAGCAGAGACTTTTGATCTGTTTGGCAGCTGGGGGCAGGGTATTGGGTGAGGGTGTTTGGGCGCGTGTGTTCCACTATTTTGCGAGCATGTGTGGGCCCTGTGCTGTATGTTATTTGGAGAGTTTAAGAGTACAGAGCTCGTCTGTGGATATTGTGAACTGCATTATTTAAGAGCAGTTTGCCATTGTGTGGTGGAATCAGGAGTTCTTTACGTGTTTGTGGGCTGTGTCAGATGACCACAGTCAAATCAGTGCTGGTGTTTTGTGACAAATATACTCCATGACTAAATAAAAGGGATCGACGGTATATTGATAATTGTTACTTATGGACCGTCTGACAGCAACTGAATAAAACACAATTTTAGTGCCATACGCGTTTCGCCTTTATTTTCTGCAAGGCATCATCAGTGGCCTGGAATATGTACATATGATTGCTATTTTATTTACATTTTTGACACTGTGCCTATAGGCTATAAACAGTTCTGGTGGTTGCTATTTCCTATTAAGTAGTAATGTTTTGAACTGTACTTACAGGTTGCGTGGACAATTTCTTACATATTACTCTCCTGTTACATTTTTGGTGTTGTTCTTCCTCTTATGAACGCCAATTTGCGGATTTTCCACATTCCACCGCAATATGCACTGAACGTTTGTTTTAATGCAATGTTTTGGTTTATTTTATTTTATTTTATTTTGCTGTATGTGTGTGTGTGTGTGTGTGTGTGTATGTGTGTGTGTGTGTGTGTGTGTGTGTGCGTTTGTGTGTATATGTTTTGGTGTGATATTTTTTTATGCTGTGTGTGTGTGTGTGTGTGTGTGCGTGTCTGAATTTCGGTGTGGTATAATTTTTTTTTCTCTTGTATGTGTATGTGTGTTTGTGTGTGTGTGTGTGCGTATGCGTGTGTGTGTGTGTGTGTGTGTGTGTGTGTGTGTGTGTGTGTGTGTGTGTGTGTGTGTGTGTGTGCGTGTGTGTGTGTGTGTGTCCAGATGGTGTGGGGAAGAGTTTTTTTGTTTTATGTTATCATTTCCTTTATTAAGTATAGTAGGGAGCCGGTGCTCATGTGGGTTTGTTCATTTATCACATGTTTGTTTTCTGCTATGGCTTTCTGGATGTGGAAGTTTTCTTGTGTTTGTATAAGATGTTTGTCATGGTTGCTTATTCTCATTATTTTCATTTCTTTTTCCATGTTTGTAGGATGATGGTCGTAGTGGTTTAAATGTTCTGCAAATGTGGAATGGTTTGTTTCATACTTCCAACATCTGATATGTTCTTTGTATCTTGTTTCAAAATTCCTGCATGTCATGCCTATGTATACTGCATCACAACTTTGACATTCAAGTTTATATATTCCTGATTGTTGGAATTTGTCCCTCTTGGTAGCTGGCTGGCTTAGGTGTGATTGAAGGGTTTGCCCAGGCTCATATGCTATTTTGAAGCCCTGTCTCTTTAGGATGTTTGCAACTCTGTGTATTAGTTTGTGTGTGTAGGTCATGGTGTACGATCTGGTTCTTTTCTGTGTGGTGTTGTCATTGTGTGTGTTTGTTGAGTGTGTTAGTGAGTTTTCAGGTTGTAAGTTCTTTTGTATTCTGGAAATGTTGTGTTTGTTTTTTATTTGTGTTTTTATTTTTTGATTGAGCCTGTGTACCACATGTGTGTCATACCCATTGTTCCCATCCAGAAAGCCAAAAGCAGAAAACAAACATGTGATAAATGAACAAACCCACATCAGCACAGGCTCCCTACTACACTTAATAAAGGAAATGATAACATAAAACAAAAAAACTTGTAAGTAGGCTGTTTATGTTTTCTTATTGGTAACGCCACGTAGCGCTCTATATGAAAAATCACTGGCTGTGCTGTGTGCAGTCTGTGGGTAGTTTGCATTTTTGTCTGCCATTGCAGTGTTGGGCAGTGGCAGCTGGATGTGAACAGCGCGTAGCGGTTCGCAGTTGGAGGTGAGCCGCCAGCAGTGATGGATATGGGGAGAGAGATGGCGGAGTTTTGAAATTTGTAAGACTGTCATGAACTGCTATATATATTATGACTATTAAGGTAAATACAGTGTTTGTTCTCTATTAAAATCTTTCATTTGCTAACTATGCCTATCAGTAGTTAGTGCCTTCTGTAGTTTGAATCTTTTATTTAGCTGGCAGTAGTGGCGCTTGCTGTATTGCAGTAGTTCGAGTAACCAAGATTTTTGTGAGGTAAGTGATTTGTGAAACGTATAGGTTAATGTTAGTCAGGGCCATTCCTTTGTAGGGATTTTTTGAAAGTCAGATTGCGTTGCGCTAAAAATATTGTGTGCCAGGATAAGCACAGTCTTGTACAATTTTTCAAAGGGGACGTTTCAAACTCTTCCCCACACCATCTGGACACACACACACACACACACACACAAGAGAAAAAAAAAATTATACCACACCAAAATTCGGACACACACACAGCATTTAAAAAAAATAAAATATCACACCAAAACACATACACACACGCACACACACACACATACACACACACACACACAGCACAAAAAAATAAAATAAAATGAAATAAACCAAAACATTGCATTAAAACAAGTGTTCAGTGCATAGTGCTGTGGAATGTGGAAAAAATCGCAAATTGGCGTTCATAAAAAGAAGAACAACACCAAAAATGTAACATGAGAGTAATATGTAAGAAATTGTCCACGCAACCTGTAAGTACAGTTCAAAACATTACTACTTAATAGGAAATAGCAACCACCAGAACTGTTTATAACCTATAGGCACAGTGACAAAAATGTAAATAAAATAGCAATCATATGTACATATTCCAGGCCACTGATGACGCCTTGCAGAAAATAAAGGCGAAACGCGTGTGGCACTAAAATTGTGTTTTATTCAGTTGCTGTCAGACGGTCCATAAGTAAAAATTATCAATATACCGTAATATTACACGCAACTGAGGAAGACAGGACTACAAAAGTTGAAGATGTCAAAAGGGATCGAAGTAAATAGAGTGCAGTCCTTCCTTACTTCCCCGAGCAGCACAGCGCAGTCTGAGCGCTTTTTGCGCAAAAATGCAATCAGATCAGACTGTGAGTGAGTGAACAAGTAACTGGACAAAGTTATCTGTAGAGCAGTTACAGGGCTGGATTGGAATGAATATATTGATGGGTGTTGTTGTGATTCCAAGTGTAGTGCACTAGTGTAGTTCAGAACCTGCCTTAGGTCAGCCTTACATATCGAAACCTATGACATGCAAACGTTTCAAAACTAATGTGAAACTATTCACATATTCCGATGTCAGGGGGAGGGGGGGGTTCCTCTGTACTAAGTCAGCTGGACCGTGGACTGAGTGGCGACTACAGAGGGTGGTGCTGCTGTCTACCTCTAGTTGTTTAAATAAAGACAGGTGTATGATTTTGAAAAGTTGACGATTAGGGAGCAGGGTATTTTAGATAGATTATTATTTAGAGAAATTAAGAATTGTTCGGTTCTATGGGCGTGAATGTTTTGAATTATTTAGGTGTGCTTCACATGTCTGTATGCTGTGCAGTGACTTTTTTTATGGTTTGCAATTTGCAAGCTTGTGTGTATAGCCTTATATATGAGTTACATAGGAGTAGTTTACAGGTCTGTGTGCTGTGGGGGCATATGAGAGCACGTGTTCTGTGATACATATACTCCATCACGAAATACACTGTTCCCAAATAAATAAAGTACACTCCTTCCTCCTTCCATCAGCCTAATGCAGACTGAGTCGTTTTACCACCCATCACCTAGGAAGTGGTGGTGGTGATACGCTTTGTTTTCGTTAATTTTCTTACGTTGGTAGTGAAGACGGAAGTGAGCTTTGTTTACTGGCAGATTTCACGCTTGGCGCCTGATCCTAGGAGGAAGTGGCGGTCAGAAGGATAAGGTTATTACAATTGCGCTTTCTTTACGTGCAATTTTTTTAGGATGGTAGCGAAAGCGCAAGTGACGTTTATTTACTGACAGAATTCAAACTCGGCGAGGTTTCCCAGGAGGAGGTGGCGGTCTGGTCCACGAAAAGTAGTTGAAAGTAGGTAGCTGAACACCTTTGCACACGTATATGAGGTTGTAAATTGAATTATTTAATACGATTAAAATTGAAATGGAATTAAGTACTTAGGTAATTAATAGGTTCGATGAGCGATGTGTGAGTTAGCATATTTACAGAAGACTATGTCCGTCGTGTGGATGGAGGGGGTGATCGAGGGTGTGTAACGTATGCGCTCGGACGTCAGTGGGACGGCGGAGCGGAGCGAGTCCAGTTATAATGTACGCGCGAGAGAGAGTCAGTTAAATTAGCTACACTACTGGCCACTAAAATTGCTACACCACGAAGATGACGTGCTACAGACGCGAAATTTAACCGACAGGAAGAAGATGCCGTGATATGCAAATGATTAGCTTTTCAGAGCATTCACACAAGGTTGGCGCCGATGCCGACACCTACAACGTGCTGACATGAGGAAAGTTTCCAATCGGTTTCTCATACACAAACAGCAGTTCACCGGCGTTGCCTGGTGAAACGTTGTTGTGATGCCTCGTGTTAGGAGGAGAAATGCGTATCATTACGTTACCAACTTTGCTAAAGGTCGGATTGTAGCCTATCTCGATTGCGGTTTATCGTATCGCGACATTGCTGCTCGCGTTGGTCGAGATCCAATGACTCTCAGCAGACTATGGAATCGGTGCGTTCAGGAGGGTAATACGGAACGCCGTGCAGGATCCCATCGGCCTCGTATCACTAGCAGTCGAAATGACATCCGCTAAGTTGCAACGGATCGTGCAGCCACGTCTCGATCCCTGAGTCAACAGATGGGGGCGTTTGCAGGACAACAACCATATGCACGAACAGTTCGACGACGTTTGCAGCATCACGGACTATCAGCTCGGAGACAATGGCTGCGGTTACCTTTGACGCTGCATCACAGACAGGTGCACCTGCGGTGGTGTACTCAACGATGAACTTGGGTGCACGAATAGCACAACGTCATTTTTTCGGATAAATTCAGGTTCTGTTTACAGCATCATGATGGTCGCATCCGTGTTTGGCGACATCGCGGTGAACGCACATTGGAAGCGTGCATTCGTCTTCGCCATACTGACGTATCACCCAACGTGATGGTATGGGGTGCCATTGGTTACACGTCTAGGTCACCTCTTGTTCGCATTGACGGCACTTTGAACAGTGTGTTACGACCCGTGGCTCTACCTTTCATTCGATCCCTGAGAAACCCTATATTTCAGCGGGATAATGCCCGACTGCATGTTGCAGGTCCTGTACGGGCCTTTCTGGGTACAGAAAATGTTCGAATGCTGCCTTGGCCAGCACATTCTCCAGATCTCTCACCAATTGAAAACGTCTGGTCAATAGTGGCCAAGCAACTGGCTCGTCACAATATGCCAGTCACTACTCTTGATGAACTGTGGTATCGTGTTGAAGCTGCACACACCTTCCAAGCTCTTTTCGACTCAATGCCCAGGGGCATCAAAGCCGTTATTACGGCCAGAGGTGGTTGTTCTGGGTACTGATTTTTCAGGATCTATTGTGTGAAAATGTAATCACATGTCAGTTCTAGTATCATATATTTGTCCAATGAATACCAGTTTATCATCTGCATTTCTTCTTGGTATAGCAATTTTAATGGCCAGTACTGTAGTACTCATTTAGCTGTGTCGCGCTAGGGTAGGCTTTTTGCTGTACTGTACTTTTCAATAAAGCAGCGTAGACTGCGATAGCGCTGAATAAAAAATACACAGCTGAGAACTCATAAATGTGAAAAATAATGTAAAAAATACTGCTGGCCAGGGGCAAGAACCGAAACATAAGCGGGTCATGCAGAAGTCCTGTAGTTGGGCCGGCAGCAAAATCGACGTGATTATTTTGTTTCGCAATAGTAAGGTGCAACAAACCAATAGGCTCAGTCGATGCATCGAGTGACATCGCGTTGTGACATCACTTTTTTATTTGTTATCCACTGAAGTAAATGGTTGTAGCTTCATCATAAGTTGAATTGAGCAGTAACTATATTTTATTTCTTGATGCTGACTAGTTTCTGATAAACGTGTCCGTTTTCAGACCATCCGTGCTCTAAGTGTGACAAACAGGCGACA
The DNA here is from genome assembly GCF_023864345.2 of Schistocerca serialis cubense. Taxonomy (NCBI): domain Eukaryota; kingdom Metazoa; phylum Arthropoda; class Insecta; order Orthoptera; family Acrididae; genus Schistocerca; species Schistocerca serialis. The sequence continues at coordinate 69,839,937 of NC_064644.1, forward strand.
GCCAATGTACAGTAACTGCCCCTGCAGTAATCAAAGCGGCATTCGGTCGAATTACCAACAGGAAACTACTGCACGTAGGACAGGTCCATCCTACTTGGTGTAATGTGCTATTGTTCAGGTGGCCCAATACAGCTTTTATTACGGCAAAGGCAGTCCCTGTACATGGGCTGTCGCCTGTTTGTCATACATACAGCACGGATTGTTTGCACAGGACAGGGGTATCCGAAACTAGTCACCATCAAGAAATAAAAAGAAGCTACTGCTCAATGCAAATTATGACGAAGCTACAACCATTTATTTCAAACTTGTTGCAGGCCTATTTTTGTACCTGAACCATGCTGCAAATTCCCAATGTCGTCTACATTAGGGGTATTTCAAAACATTTGTGTCCCCACATGTCTCAGCGTTATCTACGTCGCTTCTGAGACTTTTAACCGTTAGTAAAAGTCATCCTGTATAAGGAACGATTGCACAGAAGGTGTCTCATACAGAAATTGCATTTGATTGATGGTTGGTTGGGATGAAACAGTGTTTAATATTTTGTAAGAAGGAGAAACATGACAATAAAGAATAAAGGCCTTCAGCCACAAATCAATTTATGGCTGAAGGCGGTTATTGTTATTGCGAGAGTAATACAGTCATGGAAGAAACTCTGCAAAGAATGGATAAAATTAAGGAGAAACATCTATCAACATGTGTCAGAATTCGACAGCGGAACGATGTCCGGATTTTATCATTCCTCGCTGCTGATCGTCGCGTTAGTCGGTTCCCACTAGTGCTATGCGTATACGGAATAGATGGTAGATTCAGGATACCATGCTCAATGACATGCAGGATGACAGAGAGCCACTGCGACTAGCGCCCGAGGGGGCAGATATATTGCTCAACCGACAGTGCAGGATCGTGGAGCCACCTATTGATACTTGTATTGGATATAGCATTTATTTGCATGTATATAAGTATTCACACTTTCAGTGGACTGTCTGCGAGCACGGACATATACATCTGTCTCGGTATGTCCATCTTTTTATGGATGGTTGCGGGACTCGTCAGTTTGATACAGGATGTTAAATTAAAACCTTTCTGCCGTCTAGTTTCCAAACTTATTTTATTTGGTTACAAGTGTCAGCATTTACCACACGATCTCCAGGCCCCTGACTGACGTGTAGGAAAATTCTACCTCGGTTCCGATAAAAGCAGGGCCAGTAGTAGTGGTATTAGTAGAGTTCTGCTAGCTATATCGATCGCTATAGCAAGTAGAAGTCTAGTAGTATGAGTATAGCGACGATAATATGCTAAATCAGCTATTTTTGTTTTTCTTCATACCAATATTATAATGTATAGAATCACAAGTAGCTTACTCCCTTCTGAGAAAGGTAAATAAAGGTGTAATTACTTTATGTCACAAGCTACTTATCGTTTTAGGCACTTCTCCTCTTTCAGTTCTGTGTTTGTAATGCCGTCAAAGTGGGCAACTTTATGACACTTGTAGCACTTTTTGCAACATAACCTCATACAAAACTGTACTCTGGCCTTTTATTTACGCGTATATGGAATTTCATGTTTTATCTTCTACTTTTTATTGTATAAATAATTTATGTGAAATTAGGTATTGGGATTGTGGAGTAGTAACTCTAAGAGAGTTCTGCAGGACACCCAACACATATGCTCTCTTCTGGCATTGCGCCACCCTTGCTGTACGGTGGTACTAGAAATGGTCGACTGGTGTAACTTACTTTCTGAAGTATCGACATGGATGTTAAATCACTGTATTTACGTGATGTAAAAATGGAACCTTTGAATATTATAGATACCAGATTTTAAATTGAATGGTATGAGAAACGACAGGTGCAGTTTTCAGCGACAAGCGCTACAAACGTAATTGGAGAATTGTTGCTTATTGTATGTACATTCTTAATATTCATTAAATATTCCGTCGGTCTTTGTAGAAACTTAGACATATTAAGTACTTAAAGACACAGTACCAATGTTCAGCAGAAATGTAAATTTGATACTTCGTTATGAACAAGCTCTCGGCTTCCTAGATTGTACTGTAGGCAACATTCAGAGGTGGTAGTCAGGACCAAAACAAGAAAAACAAATTCCTAGTAAACAAGGACCCTAAAATTCATACCTTAAGAGGTATGAACGCATGTTCGTCTTAGATACCAGGAGATGCATTTCTTCTACCGCAAGGTCTTTGCTGTCTGTGTTTTTAGAGGACAACATCGGTAGCTCCGTGAGGCTATTTGCAGATGACACGGTTGTCTACAAGAAAGTAGCAACATCAGAAGACTCGTACGTACTCCAGGAGGACCTGCAGAGGATTAATGCATGGTGCGACAGCTGGCAGCTTTTCCTAAACGTAGATAAATGTAATATAATGAGCATACATAGGGGCAGAAATCCATTCCAGTACGATTATGCCATAGGTGGTAAATCATTGGAAGCGGTAACGACCGTAAAATACTTAGGAGTTACTATCCGGAGCGATCTGAAGTGGAATGATCACATAAAACAAATAGTGGGAAAAGCAGGCGCCAGGTTGAGATTCATACGAAGAATTCTAAGAAAATGTGACTCATCGACGAAAGAAGTAGCTTACAAAACGCTCGTTCGTCCGATTCTTGAGTATTGCTCATCAGTATGGGACCCTTACCAGGTTGGATTAATAGAAGAGATAGACATGATCCAGCGAAACGCAGCGCGATTCGTCATGGGGACATTTAGTCAGCGCGAGAGCGTTACGGAGATGCTGAACAAGCTCCAGTGGCGGACACTTCAAGAAAGGCGTTACGCAATACGGAGAGGTTTATTATCGAAATTACGAGAGAGCACATTCCGGGAAGAGATGGGCAACATATTACTACCGCCCACATATATCTCGCGTAATGATCACAACGAAAAGATCCGAGAAATTAGAGCAAATACGGAGACTTACAAGCAGTCGTTCTTCCCACGCACAATTCGTGAATGGAACAGGGAAGGGGGGATCAGATAGTGGTACAATAAGTACCCTCCGCCACACACCGTAAGGTGGCTCGCGGAGTATAGATGTAGATGTAGATTATGGATCAAAACAAGGATATCCATTGACTATGGACTTTAAAATGCGTATCTTAAGAGCAATGGGCATTTGTTCAGTCGACGTTACGTGTTTCATAGTACGGAAGATGAACAAGCCCTTAAGGGATGTAATTTAGAGTCGTTTACCTGACATTATTTTCTTGTTTTGGTTCATACTACCACCTCTGAAATCTCCCTCCCCTACGATGTTAGTACGAATAGTGCCGGCGCATGTACTGCACCCAGTGATATCAGGCCGATTTTCACTTATAACTTTCAATTCGGTCGTTTCCTGACGAGGGTCCATAATCTCAGATTGATACATTTATCTTCCGCCATCATCCCTAGAAGTTTGCAGTACCATGTGTAAACACAGATAATGGAAGTATACGCAACTACGTCTACGGCTGTATAACAATTTTACTTCTTATACAATGATTCACTTGTGGAGAATGGACTGAAAAAGAATTAATTTTACTGTAAGAATTTGGGCCAAGCACACAAAAAGTTTTGTTTCGGAAAATCATCATGGGAAGTTGTTAACAGCTACGTTAGAAAAATAATCAATAAAATACCATTAGGGTGCAAATGACAGAGATGGCACAGGGGTAATCCTACATAAGGTTCGAGTAGCCGGAAGCGTAAATTTAGTTGTTTATAGACATGAACAGTTTACTACCTATAGCATCAACTTAATATTAGTTTTAAAAGTGACGACTTCAAATCTCAGTTCATGCGTTATAACAACGCTCATAATTTTGGCGCACTTTCTAATATTCCTGTTTCCTGTGACACAATGAGGTATGCTGCTAGAACTCAATTAATCTGTTCCTCTTCTTTTTCTATTGGTACTGATACGCCAGCGACTTTAAGCGATGCCTTATGAATTAATCTGCCATGGACACATCACACTTGATTGTATATTAGTTTTCAAGGTTTCATCACCAGCGTCGATGCAGGGACACAGTCAGTTCAGAAACCCATACCTCACATCCATTGTTTAGCCACGATCACGTGCAGTGTGCTTCTCAGACAATCCTAGTTTATATCAAACAAACCAGGTTCTGACTGTGAACAGTCTGTACCGTTACGACCCTCTAGAACTGAGCCAGTCTAAGAAAATCACAATAACAGCCGAGTACTCGAAAGGAAAGCCACTAGAATACCAAATGTTTCCACAAACGTTACTGTAGTAAGTCACTCCTTCGACAGAGTCTTCTACTTACTCGAGACAGTACGAATATCAGTTGACAGCAACACATTTTTAGCTATGGAAAATGAAATGCTTATCATAAATCAAATGTGAATGTAGGCTTCCTAAGCCAATTTCACTGAAGAATTCTTCTCGCCCAATGAACCGAATTTAATGAAGTTTAGGTTACTTGGTTGATATCCTGAGAACAATTCTAAAATAATGCCAAATGTTAAATTGTAAAAGAAAGAGCACAAAATCGTAATCGTTTCATGAAACGACTAGTTTATCAAGACATTGTAGCAGAACTGTTATTTATAGCGTTTAGAGTTAGGTGTGCTGAGACTTCGTTTACTATGTTTTAGATGAAGAATGAATGAAACACAGAGTTAGCATGAAACACATTTTTAATGAAAATTGCACATAACTTGGGTTTCTTTTTTCTGAACTCTAATAAGATAAAAAATTATCACAAACACCACTTTTACAATTAATTCTCAGTAGTTCAAAAACTAATTTTTAATCATTTTAATTAGAGCACAACATATTTAAATAATACAATCAATGTATGAGGTACTAAGGCAAGCAATCAACAATGACCATGAGTTAACTAGCGTCCAAGAACATCTTGTGAGCCTTGAGAGGACAGAAATTGTTGTGTATTCAACGATAACTTTTATTTTGGTCTCTGTCCAGTACATCTGGTCAAATGAAACAATTTTTGAAAGTCTCAATAAGCAATGAAGAATGTTTCAAGTAACTCTCCGATAAGATTCCTCATCTGTTAGGAGCAAAACAGACATATGGCATGTTTGTTCATTGACATTGTAAGAACAATACCCGATTTCACCTTTGAATCGAAATCGATGAAGCTGAAGGGAGGCTCGGGAATTATTCACTGACGTTTCTAAAAAAAAAGATTCAAATGGCTCTGTGCACTATGGGACTTAACATCTGTGGTCATCAGTCACCTAGAACTTAGAACTAATTAAACGTAACTAACCTAAGGACATCACACACATCCATGCCCGAGGCAGGATTCGAACCTGCGACCGTAGCGGTTACGCGGTTCCAAACTGAAGCGCATAGAACCGCACGGCCACACCGGGCGGCCACTGCCGTTTCTACTAAAAGCTTGGACAAAAGGAAGGACCCAGATTTTAATTTAGCTTTAGCCAATGCAGTGTACAAAATTCAATGGGGTAGTCTGATGGAACACTTTGAACAGTCACCTTAATTTTAACCCCAGATATTTTAGTCATGTTGCTTGAGCACGTTGCTGAGGAGATCTAAGTGATGCTAAAAAAGTATCAGGGCTACTAGAATGCTACTTTGGTGGGAAACTACTATAGGTCGGTTCACCAGTACGAGCGAATGGCAGTTCACCAGAGAGAAGGCTGTATTAGAAGATAGTGTTCAGGCTTTCGTAGACGCTATTTTCATTCTTGATGGTTCCTGTATTATTGGCATAATATTGCGGTATATGGCATGGAATGTATCAGTGTCCTTTTGTCTTACTGCAGACTTTGTCTAAGATTATAAAGAAGAAATTAATTGATTTTCATTCTTAAAAAGGTCATCAAACCGAACTGCTTACATGAAGCACGCGGGGGTAGAGTCGTGACGCAATACGACCTCTGCCAAAGACCTCAGAGGGGCGGCGAGGTGTGTTACGGAGCTTGTACTGTAGAAGAGGTAGAACTATTTGCCTTATCTAACACTAAGGCCCACAATATGTCAAATTTCAGTTTTACTATTCTATTTAAGCTCGGTTGGTCGATCTTGCTAAAGTCCGAAAACCATCTAGCATTGTGGTCTCTGAAGATACTATCCAGGATTAGCTGACGGAATGTTAGTTACTGGAACACGCTCTACACAACATTCCGATTGTCATCAAATAGGAATCACCACATATCTGTTTTATATTAAGATGGAGCGAGATATGAAATATAACTCAATGCATTTATTATTCTGTGTAGTAAATAGATTTTTCCTTCAATAAACCCTTCGTTAGTTAGAAAAACTACGTTCATTATCGTTCAAACTACATATATTTTACTAATTTTCAGTTACGTAAGAAACAATAATCAAATGTACCTTGTCATTGTCACGTTAAATTATTTAACGTGACTCGCTTTTGTGTTCGACCTTCATATGTGCGAATATAAGAAAGCTGCCACATGTGTCACATGTCGTTGTGTGTTCAGCAGGTTAGCAGCTGGGTCTACATATTAAGAAGTAATTAAGTATCACTTTGTCTGCTCCTTTCACTGTGTACATAGGTGTCTCTGATAAAAGTCCGTTTCCAAGGGTCCTTGAACGGAATCGTATTTAAGGGAGACGCAGTTCTGGATTTTTCTCATAACGACATCCGACACGGAACAGCTGTAAGTAGCCAAATATCTAACACATACTGCTTCTATTATTGACCTGTAGAAAGTGAATATTAATTAACAATTATAAACAGGGGGGTTACCTGTTATCTAGAAGAGTAAACTCCAACAATCTGTACCTATTTACCGTGTGATGGTTAATGTCTGCAAAGGAGAAAATTTCACAACTAGTAAATCCGACTGCCGACTGTTTAAGGACAATAACTCCTACACATAAAGTGTCATATCTCCTAAACCATAAATCGCATAATGCTAGCACATGTCTGCTACATTCCTTGGTACATGTAGATGCCATCTGCAGAATGTGTTGCGAGTAGAGGTAGTGATAAAGAAGTAAAAAACTAAAACGTCATGCTAGAGGCTGCGGTTTTGCGCACCAGTGGTGGAAATAGGTGTTCTGATATTACAGATACTGGATGAATGTCGTCTGGGCAATCTACGCGCCGTGTGTTACCTCGGCTCGAGACATATACATATTTTATAACTTTTTATTTGACTCAGGCAATTAAGCCCTTAATGCAGGATTATTCCTCTCATTAGTAGATTATCACTGTGTATTAAGTTTTTTATTTCGACCAAAAATTTTGGTTGCCCCTGGAAGTGCCCCTGGAAGCAGTTGTATAATCAACCTCACCACAAGGATTGAGCACCAGTTGAACCATTTGTCAATATAGTTATAGTAATAACTACGTACGTTAACTAACCAGCACGTGAGTCTAAGTATGTGACCCTTTATTAGGTGTCTCCGAAACATGTTCAATAGACTGGGAGCCGGTTTCATCCAGGATTTTTGCTTTGGAGATTTAAAACAATTCTAGTTACAGACGGAATATGTAAAACAAAAAAGTATCAACAGAAAAACACTTCACAACGACTATTCGCAACACATTCAGCATATTGAAATGGAAGTTAGCAAAAAGCAAGAATTATTCTAACTAAGCTGTCTAGTTATTTTCCCCCGATACACATTGTTAAACCAAGGAACGGTGTTCAAGCCCATATATTCCGTAATCGCAATCAATAAACGTCAGAGCATGGAAACGTATGAGGAGGCTTGATCCCTTTTCTTTATGTGATTCCATAGCATATTGACACTGTTGTTTCCAGAGAACAATGATGGACATGAATTCATCCAAATATGCGCTTGATAAATTCGAATGGTTACAAATCAAGCGAATGAGCCCGATAGGAAGGTGACAGACACTGTTCTTCGACGCAGACCTGCACACTGTTCATGAAGTGTGATTCGTCGTTTTCTGGACGTGTGAAATTAATGTGAGTGGACAGAACCTTGTGGAATAGAATCTCTCTGATCAGACCGCCTTCAGGACGTTGGAATCGATACCTACTGTTACATCAGTTATATCAATAACGTCACACTTCACTGAAGTTCTTTGTTCCATCTAACAATGCAGACTGTGGGGTTTACTGCTGTAGTGTCTAACGAATACCATTGTTTCGGGACACAGTGAACTGGGCTCAATGATACGAAAAATATATAGAATCAAGTCCACTGGTATAAAATGATATAATCAAAGTGCGTTCAGAAAACATTAAACTCCAGTGTAATGAAGATGTCGTAACTAATGAAAATAGTGTCAAACTGGTACTCAGAACAGCATTTCTGAAGGCCTGCCTCTGATTTCATTTCACGTCATTACACATTCACAGCTTTCAACTTAAGTGACTGCATTTATTTCATTTCAACGAAATTAATTCAATTTATTGGTATTTCTAATCCAAGAAAAAACACAATTCTCTACAACAACTTTTTCCTAGTTGGTGGAATTGTTACATAACCACTGTGAGAAACTGTGGTTGCCGTTTACGAAGTTTCACTGATAAGTAAGATCTTATTCGAAGCTGGATGAATACTCTTATAGCATAACTGTTAAGACTGCTGCTCGTAAAACGCGAGATATTTAAATTAAGACAAGCCACTACATATTCCCTCCAGGACACAGTGAAATGTAACGAATTCTGTAATACTCTGTAATACAAAAGGTTGCTTCTCTTAACGCCAACGAGAGCATTTAACGGATCTGCGGCGTTTGTAGTTGTGGGCAGTGGACAGTTGTGCAATGACTGCAGTACCTTCCAGCCACCACTCAGCTATTGGCTTTGCATTGTCGACGGAGAAAGCTCCACAACCAGTGACCATCCGTCTTACATATGACGAACACAGACGTTTCAAGCTCTGCAGGTAAGAATGGGATGGTCCAGTACCCGCTCTGAACACCATAATGTGTCTAGTGGCTCCATAGACTCAGAATACCATCCTAAACCTACTTGCTAAAGACGTAATGACGTGTTTGCCAGCGTACTGCTCTTGTCAGTTTAATTTTGCAGCTCGTTCCTGATTTAGCAGAGCGTTCCCTTGTCGCAGATAAGACGGCACTACTTTCATTCCGTGTTGACCTTCTTAATCTGACTTTAATCACTCGTTGTGTAAACATATTATCCACGTTCTTCCAGTATGGATTTATTTTTTACCTGGAGCAACGAACAGCTTCTTTTGTTGCATAATTAAATTGCTAAAATTACAACATACACGGAATGATTCAGCTGTCCCTACCCATGAGTTTTATGTAACCTGTAACGCCTTCGAACAACATGTGCCAGTTTTCATATTCCTTTGCTCGCTACTTTCAAATTATTAGTCCTACACCCAAGATAGGACCTTTCTGTAGAAACTTCTAATGTACATAAACGCAAAAATTGTACGTTTTCGAAAGAGGCCGAAGTTCTCGATTTATTGGGGAAGTAAGTACAAAAGTGACGTTCGAAGGAGGTTTCTTTTTAGTAACTGAAAAACTGTGTCTTCCAGCGGAAACGTATCAGAACACAAAATTTACCTGGATTAAATTTCCTACAAAAATGTGTTGCGTAATTTTCCCGTAGGAATAACAGTTTGAGCGTAGCAAGTGAGAGAATAAGAGAGTCTCGAGTGTACTTTTAGAAGGCGTTGTGGCTTTCAATACCCATAGGTAGGGGTAACTAAATCATCAGTATATTTCTATAAACAGTGGGCGTTGACTTTGCCGACAGATGTTTTCGCTGCTAATCCTGGTGCTGCCCTTGCTGGCGGAGGGTGCTTCCACAGAGAATGTGGGCTGTGTACTGCCAGCTGCTTCCACTGAGAAGTTCTACATGACTACCGTAAGTTAGCAGCAGCAGAGAAAGCAGAAAAAAACTTACATATATTGTATTTATGATTACTTGTCATCTTGTTAAGAGCAGTCTTTTAGTGTCTTTATGGCAGGGGGAAATAAGATTCATAGTTTACACATGACAGTAGAAAAGTAATTGCTGTAAATTAGGGAAACGTATTCTCAGAAATCTTCCCCATAACAGAACTAACTAAAACCTTAAGTCAGAAACTTCCTGAATCAATAGCAATTTGTTACTCAAATTAAGATTTTCTTTATATACGAGGGGCGTTCAGAAAGTAAGCTCCGATCGGTCGCGAAATGGAAACGACTATGAAAATCCGATAAAGCTTTGCACAGATGTGATGGGTAGTGTCTCTAGTATAACCCCAGTTAGCATCCCGTCGCTCTTCTCATTTCTGAGCTCGCAGTGAGTGCGTAAAGATGTCTAGAAAATAGAGTCTGCCGCCAAGTACGAGGGCCTGGTGAGAAATTTCGCCTGAAGCTATGCAGCTAACATTACATAACTGTCGTGCTGTTTCGTCTTCACGACAATTCTCAGCCGCATTCTGCAGGGGCAATGAAGATGCTCCTGCATCGTTTTCAAATGGAAATGTTAGATTACCCACAATACAGTCCGCAATTGTCTCCCCCTGAGTTTCATCTCTGGTCACATGAACCGCTGTCTTTGAAGACAACATTTTGACACAGACAACGAGGTGTAGGCCAGCGTGGAGAATTGGCGGAAAGCACTGGCGGCTGCCTTCTATGATGAGGCTATTGAAAAGTTGGTACAACGCTATGACAAAAGTCTAAGTCAGAACGGCGACTACGTAGAGAAGTAGCTGAAAGGTGTAGCTAATTGTTACAAGTAAAACATTTCTGATGTTCACTGTGGTTTCAATTTGGCAATCAATCGGAGCTTACTTTCTGAACAGGCCTCGTATATGGTACTCCAAACAGAGACAGTGTAACGTATACCTCAACCTTGCTGTAATGTTACATATGTACATATACTTCAGTTGTAGTGGCGTAGTGAAATCCTTCCCCATTTTTGTCTGTTGAGTTTGGTTTTAACCTCTGGTCAACTTGCGGTGAAGGTTATTTTAGTCTTTAACATTACGGCTATATAGTTTCACTGGATCAGCGTGTAAACCCTCCAATTTGTACACTAGAATAGTTATCGTCACATGCTGTGAACACTGTACTTACAAGCTCCACTGTGGAACCATAGGAGGAGAAGCCGTGGTACCAACAATACCAGTACCAGGTACCCGGCCTGTTTGACCTGGGCTGTGTTACTTACGTCCAGTCGCCTGGGGAGAGCGACACCGAGATGTACCTTACTGGCAACTTCAGCAAAGCGCCTCTGTAAGTTACTTGGTTAACCTGCTGTAAGTTAAATATGGTATCTACACTTGTTACAGTGGTTGTATTCTGTTGGATCACAGTAAATAATTGCAATTAACCTCTTTTCTTTGGAGAGCTTCATTCGTTACTGACGGAAAATAATGCATTCCACTGGAAGCAATGGAGATGGAAATCTGTACCAATGTAAATAATTTCTGTGACGCTGGAGACATTGAAGCAGACGTTGACAATTATACCTTCAACGTAATAAAATCATTTTGAATACAAAAAAGGGTTTTAGTCGCTACCGAGATATGCATCTACCCGGTAGGATTGCCAAATATTATTGTTTCATGATGAATGTCATACTTTCTGAGCAGTCCACATATTTTGTAGTAGCAGCTATGTAGTACAGTTATAATATGCCAGGAAATTACAGTTTGTGTATTAAAAGTTTTAATCTATCAGAAATTTTCTCTCTGGGTATTTAATTTTCTAATTCTCTCAGGGATATGAAGTTATATTGTAAGGAGTATGCAGCTAATCGCTAGTTAAACACCAGAAATAAGGACGAGGCAATCCTTTTACAAGGGTATTGCGTATTAATATTTAATATGCTCTCGGTTTTTCAGCTATTGTCATTATGTTCCTATGGAACAGCCTGCATTGTAAGTAGTTCTGGCCGGGGAAAGGATGACACTTATGACTTACGAAGTATACTTTACTAGAAGGTCTACTGCTTTCATTGACTCCGGAATATGTCTAAAAATATTCCGAATTATATGAAGATTTGAAAGACCGAATTGGTCTTCTCCGGGAATTTTCAATCCTTACACCTGTAATGCAGCTGCTTGGAAAAAACAGAACACATACTCTGTGACTTTATCCGAATATTGAGTGATAGATGATAATAAATTGTAAAATTTGTGAAGGTAAAGTATCTTCATTCTTCTGATGTTCTATTTGCATACGTTCTTCACTTTATAAGACTTTGCTTCCCATATTTTCTTACTATGATTTAGAAACTGGCGTCTAGCTCTGTTGGTTAGAACATCACTTGCGAAGCAAAAGATTTCGGATTTCTGCTCCAGCCCAGTGTGCAATTTTAAGCCGTCACGAAGTTACAGTAACTGATAACCGCTGTATCGCTGCCTCACCATGAAAATTGCACGTGACATGATATAATTCTTCATTCGCTTCGTAAATTCGTAAACACATTATAACGGTCATACAAAAAGAAATGCAACACGGGTTGTGTGCAGCACTGGCTGGAACGACTTCGGAAATCGTTAGTGCTGATTTCTATGAAAAGGCTGCACCCTAGAAACATTTCCAGATTTTAGCACAGCGAATGTCAGTACAAAACGCATGAAGGAGGTAAAAACATTCTACTTACTTGTACTGTTCTCTTTTTTTCAGATTTCCTCTGAACAGTTATGTGTCAGTCACTGGAAACAAGCTGGACAAGGTCTATGATGGCGTTTGTAAGTGCAAATTCATACTTCCAAAATGTAAAAGATAGTTTTCTCACACACGTGTAGAGGCATATTTTTATTGGTAGAAGAGGGCACACGCATTACTCTTACAGCGGAACAAACTAATTTTTCTTTATCTATATTCCTCTGGAGGAGCTAGACATAGATGTCGCAGCAAACAGTAATTCTAACTGTCACGATCTGTAGACATGTGTATAAGTTGACATATATCATCTTCTCTTTCCAGGGGAATCTCTACTGAGCGGACCATACAATGTAGTGTACTCGCACGAGGATTTCATCATGGACCACTACTGCTTTCTCGGATATGGTTAGTCTCTGTCATCTAATTCCTCTAAAAACCTCTGCAATATTTTGTGGGTCATGATCGAGCAATGGCGGCGTGAGGGTGAAGGAAAAAAAAGATTGCACGAGTGATTCTGTGTTCGTCTCACTACTCAATGTTTTAACTTGTATTTGCAATAGAAGTTTCTATCATTTTTCAGTGCATTTTTATCAGTTCCATAGAGACGAACACTACCAAAAAACAAGTCCTTGAACTTATATATGTATCCCATGATGAGCCAAACTGTGTATTATTACCATTACCTGCTGAAGTTATCCCCGTTTAATCTTAGTATAGTAGTAACACTATTTCCAGTTGTAGCATATACACGGTAGGAAGCGTCTCTTGTATCATGTTTTTGTTAATACTGTCATGTCACATTCGTTATTGATCTTCAGACCAGTTTCACTGACGGAGAGGAGCAGTGAAAACAAGATGGACACTCTTTTGCTAGGATGCTGGATCAAATCGACATCCTGCCATTCATATTATGGACATTTAGATCCTAAATCTCTTAAAGCAAATTTCCGGGAATAATTAATTTAAAACAGACTCTGCCGATTACGTTTCCATTTCTTCCCCTGTCCGTGCTTATGCTCGGACTCTAATAAAATTATCGTCAACAAGACGTTAAAATTTAAGTTCTACTTTTTACCTTCCAAGCGTATTTTCAGTTAACAAACGTTGTGGTATAATTTAGCTGAAATGTTGGAAAGCATAATCGTGTTATTCTAGTGTGTTCCACCCGGCATTAACACAAGTCTACAAGCTTATTCATTAAATTCAGAGCCGGTCGGTGTGGCCGAGCTGTTATAGGCGCTACAGTATGGATCCGCACGACCGCTACGGTCGCAGGTTCGAATCCTGCCTCCGGTATGGAGTGTGTGATGTCCTTATGTTAGTTAAGTTTAAGTAATTCTAAGTTCTAGGGGACTGATGGCCTCAGAAGTTGAGTTCCATAGTGCTCAGAGCCATTTCAGCTATTAAATTCAGTTGTTGTAAGGAAATCTACGATAATCTGCAGCATTTGCATATTCTGGAAAGACTGATGATATTTTTAATCCTGTCCGACAATTCGCTGGTGCAAAATTGCGTAACGCGAACGTTTCTGTTACAGAAATGGCTCAAATCTTCACAACTGTCAAGGAACCCAGCGACGAGTTGATGGAGCTGGTATGGGAAGTTGTCAGCAATCACACTGAAGTGGACAAGTCTAAGTTTAAGAAAGTGGTCTGTTAATGCTGTACTTCTGACAAATAAATATTAATGAAGCATATTTTGAAATAGTCTTTCTTTCTCACCCTAATGTCAAAATCCATTTTTCCTAGCAACAACAAATTAATAATGTTAAATTGAAAGTACAATTCTGTACCGTTTAAAGTATATTATTAAACATAATTTCCGGCTTAACATATTTCAGTCTCGTATGTAGAAAGACGTTAAAACAAACGGCATCCAGAAGAGGGTATGGAAAATTGACTTTTACATACAGATAGAATGTATGTACGTCAAATCGAACAACATAAGATAGGGAGCTTTATGCAAGAAGTGTGTTAATACATTTTTTAGTACGTCATTATTTCCATGTCGCTAGCCTCACTGGCCTTGTACCTACGGTCCCATCTGAGAAGCTTGGGTATTGCAAACCCGTTGAGACAATGAGACGTCACGTACTCGCATTGGGAAAACTTTCGAAGTTGTCTTCCATAATATACAAATCTTCGGTCAATTGCAACAATTTCTTCACAACTAACGTTCTTTCTGATTCAGTGACAAATGTTGATCTGTGGCAGTTGTAATAAAACGTCATCAGCAATGATATATGTTGAAAGTGTACTTCATAGCGTTGTCATTTCTCTTTCTCCTACCATTCCGAGACTTAGGTACATACTGAAGAAACAACGATTTGACGGTTCCTACTTTCAGGTGGGAAGTACTTTCTGTTTATGGGCTTCATCTATCATCGCTGCTCTAACACATAAACTCGATTTTTGCAACGAACTAACTTCTATCTCCGAAAGTCTGTGCATACGAGTTGAATTAACCAGATTACTCAAGACAATTTACCAAATCTGTAGCTTCTACATGGCTCAATATTGCATGGGGATTCGTCTTCGGGTGGGAGATTAACCTCATTGCGATTGCTTACACTGAGAAAGGAATCAGACAAGGTGCAATCGGTTATACTAAATGAAACATGATCCAAATACCGCAATAGAGATACGTAGAGATGAATAGCTTTTGATCTGTTTCCAGTTTGATAGAGATTTACGATCAAAATCATGTAGCATTACCTTTATTTCAGAAAATGGGACTCCAATGCAAATTCAGCTAGAAATCCACCGATAAAGAAGCGTTCTACTTTAATGACGTCGGCATCTATACAGTCAACATACTTTCCTTCAATATTCTTTGGATTGCTCTTCAAATAAGACACATCCGCTGTGACCCAACAACATTCCTCATATCATCTGTAATACTAACAACACCGATCGTGGCAATAAAACAGTGTTGGATAATCAAAAGTCGGCTCATTTTCAGATGAGAACAGTCAGTCTCCAGGTAATCAGTAAATTATCTTCCCCTCACACCTCTGGTTTCTGGTGACCGTGCAGTGGCAGAAATCACCCACAATTCCGGGTGGCAGTGTCGTCCATCTCACTTACTAACTGGCTACCTTAGTTTATTAAAGAAATGATTATGCTCTCTTTAATTACTTTTCTTTCTTTTTAATGACTCACTTTCTTACTTCACTAATTTCTGTTTAAACATGTTGCGCTCCCTAATTCATATAACTAGCATCCTAAGAAAAGGAAAACATTTTTTAATTATGCAGACTTTTAAAATGTCTTTTGAATGTACTTTAAACAATTATCACTTGTTAAGGCATGTAACAGCTTTAGAGGGCTACCACCTCTAATTTACACGTTTCCGAGCAATGAACGTCGGGACAGTATGTGGCCTGTAATGATACTTTTGAAAGGAAAATTTACGAATATGGAATTTGTAGTTTCAGAGAAAGCTTCTAACAAAGTTGACTGGATTTCACTCTCAGAGGTGCCTAAGATATACGATACAGAGAGCTAAAGGTTATTACAACTTGTACAATACCGGACGGTGGTTATCATCGTTGGAAGACACAAAACGGAAGAAATAAAATGGTTCAAATGGCTCTGAGCACTATGGGACTGAACTGCTGAGGTCACCAGTCCCCTAGAACTTAGAACTAGTTAAACCTAACTAACCTAAGGACATCACAAACATCCATGCCCGAGGCAGGATTCGAACCTGCGACCGTAGCGGTCTTGCGGTTCCAGACTGCAGCGCCTTTAACCGCACGGCCACTTCGGCCGGCCGGAAGAAATAAATGAGAAGGCAGTAAGACAGAGTTGTAGCCTGTCCCCTTTCTTATTCAGTCCTTACATCGAAGTATCTGAAAAGGAAACCAAGGAAAAATTTTGAGGCAGAAGGGAGGAAAAGTTTTGATGACTGCCAATGACACGTCAATACTGTCAAGGGCAGCTAAGGAGTTAGAAGAGCAATTAACTGGAAGTGATTGTGTCTTCGAAGGAAGCCATAATCTGAACATCTATAAAAGTAAAAAAATTGTAATGCATTGTAGAGGAAGTAAGTCATGTGATGCTGAGGGAATTAAATTAAGTAAGCGAACATTAAAAAAGGTAACGAGTTTTGCTGCTTAGGTATCAAAATAACTGGCAATGTGAGGTAACAGGCGAGTTGTGGCACCTTGAAATTATTCTAAGATCAGAGCTGCCATGGCCACAAGGGCTGCTTGGCAAGCCAGGGCTCATCAGCGACCAGGTGGTGCCGTATGTTAGCCAGAGCAAGAGGGGTAGCCCCAGAGGGTAGTCCAGGCCACGTGGCTGGGAATTAAATGTTAATTCTTTGTCTCAGAAGGTACTTTGTGTCGATGGAGGGAGTGCCGAACATGGAGGACATTGCGAAACCACAATAGCAGACATTTCACAGCTCTTGCAGAAATTAAATAATAGCCAGAGGAATTACGATACCTCAAAAAAAACATGTACACTACCATTATTTGCACGTCGACTCTGATGGTGTAACCAGATTTTCAATATCTTTATTAGTTTAAAGTTTAGTATCTGACTGTAAATTATACAAGTAACACCCAGCAACGAATTTTCCAAAATCTAACCGGTTAATCCGATTTTGTCGATCGATGTGTATTTAGAAAGCTGTTAGTGTAAACCTAAATTGGTATGAATAACAGGCATATAACTTGAATGGTACATGACTTATTGGAGGTCATAGTGGCAGATTACTATTAATCATATCAGGCCATAAGCATTCCACAGTTACACGAAAAAGCGGTAGCAGTGTGCCAGTAGTAGAGCAACCTATCTTTGACGCCACTCTGCATTCTTGCAAAACTTATTCAAGATGGCGCCGATGACGTCATCCAAGATGGCGGTATGTAGACTTGGCAACAGCGCATGACGTCATCCAAGATAGCGGCTTTTGGCAGGAAGATAGGCCAATTGTGCTACATCCAATAACCTAACCGCCAGAAAAAATGTCGGGAATTTTGAATTGTGGTGGGAAAATAGGTCAATTGGGCTACCTCCAATAACCTAAGCCACCAGAAAAAATGGTGGCACATTTGAATTCCTATTATTATTCATTACCATTTATTATTAGTATTCATTATCATTTATCATCATTTATTATTATTATTATTATTATTTATTATTGGTCTACCTCTGCTAGAAAATTCACGCCAAATTCAAATTCCTGCACAATAGTGGCTGCAAAACTGTACTTGGCTTTATTATTATCGATTATTATTCATTATCATTAATCATTTATTATTTATTATTATTATTATTATTGACGTACCTCCACTACAAAATTGCACCAAATTCAAATTCCAACACGATTATGCCTCCAAAAATGAACTTCTCTTTTTTATTGTCATTTATTATCATTTATTATTTATTCAAGATGTCCGATTTCGGAAGGAAGGCAGCCATTTGCGGTACATCCATAACAAAAAATCTTTCACAATTTCAAATTCCATCACCATAATCTATCACATGTACGAAATAGCCCACATCCTACGAACTTTCGCGCTCATTTATCCTTTCACTGCTAAGCAATGAAAATCGCGTCAAATAATAACGTGCACATACAGTAACCTAATTCACATTATTTGATTTTGTATGGCAAAAAAGAGCTGATGTCTTTATTTGAAGCAGTATGCTCATCATTTGTTCTCCAGCACAATCTGTACACATCTTCGAGATCCCAATGCAGTCGCCATGACGTCCACGCTGCAAATGAATTAGTTGAAATCGTCGCCGCACCTGGCCCCGTCTCCCAGGCGCCACAGTCGCCGAGCGGCGGCCGCATAGCCCTATGTGCGACAGGTAAGGGAGTGGCCACATCGCCCTACGTCACAGCCAGTCCAGCGCTCTTTTCAACAACATGTTTTCATGGACAGGGGAGTCTGCCCCCACCGACCAGGTGGCGCAAAAGATGTTCGCTGGACACGTTCAAACCTGTCGATCATAACGATTGACCATCCACCTCATGTCTCTGTAATACCGAGAACGTCGTGCTACACGTTTGGCGCCAAAGTTCGCTTGACAGTGGAAACCGCTGTGACTGTATAACAGCTTGTTTAGTCGCCACGAGACCTCTCGCTAAGTTAATTGACTCTCTCTCGCGCGTACGATATAACCGGACTTGTGCCACGCCGCCGCCCCGCTGACGTCCGACCGTTTACGTCACACACCCTCGATCGCCCCCCCCCCCCCCCTCCCCATACACGCGATGGACAGAGTCTTCTGTAAATATACTCCCACATCGCTCATCTTACCTATCAATTACCTAAGTACTTAATTCCACTTCAATTTTAATCATATTAAATAATTCAGTTTACAATTTCATATACGTATGTAAAGGTGTTCAGCTATCTACTTTCAACTACTTTTCGAGGGCCAGACCGCCACCTCTTCCTATGAACCCTCGCCGAGATTGAATTCTGTCCGTAAAGAAACGTCACTTGCGCTTTCGCTACCAACCTAAGAAAATTGCATGTAAAGAAAGGGCACTTGTACTAACCTCACATCCGACCACCACTTCCTCCTAGGATCTTGCGCCAAGTGTGAAATCTGCCAGTAAACAATGCTCACTTCCGTCTTCGCTACCAATGTAAGAAAACTGCTGAAAATGAAGCGTACCACCACCATCACTTCCTAGGGGACGGGTGGTAAAACGTCTCAGCCCACATTAGGCTCATGGAAGGAGGAAGGAGTGTACTTTATTTATTTGGAAGCAATTTATTTAGGGATAGAGTATATGTATCACAGAACACACGCTCTCACATACCCCCACACCATACAGACCTGCAAACTACTCCTATATAACTCATGTATGAAACTCTACACACAAGCATGCTAATTGTAAACCGTCAAAAAAGTCACTGCACAGCCTACAGACATGTAATGCACACCTACATAATTCAAAACATTCACTCCCATAGCACCAAACTATTCTTAATTTCGCTAAATAATTTTAAACCTACAAAAAGTCACTGCACAGCATACAGACATGTGAAGTACACCTAAATTATTCAAAATATTCACGCCCAGAGAACCAAACAACTCTTAATTTCTCTAATTAATAATCCATCTAAAATCCCTGCCCCTAATTGTCAACTTTTTAAATTCACTGCACTTGGCTTCACTCGGGGAGGTAAGGAAGGACTGCATTCTATTTATCTCGAGCCATTTTATTTAGTCATGGAGTGACTAAACAAAACACCTGCACTGATCTGATTGTGGTCATCTGACACAGCCCACAAACACGTAAACAACTCCTAATTTCACCACACAATAACAAACTGCTCTTAAATAATGCGGTACACAATATCCACAGATAAGCTCTGTACTCTTAAACTCTCCAAATAACGCACAGCACAGTGCACACACATGCTCGCAAAATAGTGGAACAGACGCGCCCAAACACACTCACCCAACACCCTGTCCCAGCTGCTAAACCGGCCAAAAGTCTCTGCTCGGCCTCCCCCAAACATGACCAACACCCTGTCCCAGCTGCTAAACCGGCCAAAAGTCTCTGCTCGGCCTCCCCCAAACATGACCTCCTCACAGTCGCTTTCGCGCCTAACACCGGAGAAATTCATATCACCTATGCGCCTTAGATTACGCTCCAAGGCAGGCTGCGCGCACGTGCGATCGGCGGGAGTGGGGTTCCAGAGCCTCCAGCCAAGTTCAGCTTCTGCGCGGTCGTGACAGCCGACCAGAAAGGGCGCCCTCCTCTAACACAAGTGAAAGCTGCATTGTTCTTCTCATGAATACCGTCGGCGTCTCAGGCCTGGACCTGCCTTCACGTCTATTGTCGCAGTAGCCCATAGTTCGTTGACACACACGATTAACGCAGCTGCGAAAACACTTACTACTCGCCTGCAACCGAGAAGGTGATGGAAAACCAAGCACTTTGACCTGTGCTGCAGGGGCGTGTAATGATTGACAGCACTCTATTTATTTTTTCAAATAACTTATTGAACCGTACAATATATCTATCACACTATCACAAAACACCCACCCAGATGTGGTGACTGGAGGTGGCTGGATACACCTGGGTTACATTTACAGGCAGTTTTAGAACACAGAACGATACGTTATGTCGCAGTCGCATGGATGGATCTGACATAAAATCAATAGAATTGCGAAAACTGATTAGGGCATACGTATAAACTAACCTAAAACACATCGAAATGCGGTGAAAATGAGGACGTACTTGCTTATCTTGTCGTTCGCATCGAGCAATTTGTACATGGAGTCAAGTATGCGGCAGCAAGAGGACTGTAGGAAAACGATGACATCAGAGGGAGCGGGATCAGGAAGATAGTCAATTTTTTCTCGTTCAGTTCGTGTTAAAGTGTATGCCTACTGAGGTAGCAGTGATACACACCAGTTGAATACTGTATTTGATGCTTTTCAGGAGGACAGAGGATCATTCACGTCTAAACTTAATCATATATGTATTAAAGAATAACAGAGAGTGTACTGATCTATTGAGATAGACCTGTAACTAAGTACGATTTAAACGTTGACTCAATTATTCAAGAGAAGGACAAGTTGCTCAAGGTGTATTTTCTTTTTCGAGAGTTCTATCTGGATGCTTTAGTTACGTGATATAGCCTGCGTTCTAGTCGTATACAGAAACAATACTTCACATATGATAGATTGGATGATTTATGTGAAAATGTGTCAAACTATGTTGGGCATAAATATCATTCCGTTCTTGTTCTTCTTAACTGTATGCTATTAAATTAACTCCGTTCTTGTTCTTCTTAACTGTATGCTATTAAATTAAGGTACTTTTAGATCTGTTACTATAGATTGATATGGTGTGCTAAGCTCCAAGACTTGGTTATATCTCGAGGAAAGTGGTGCACTTGGAGGGGTTAGGACTAGGAAAGCTCTATTCAGTCAAGAGAGGTGAAGTGTAGCTGTATTCATCTGCTTAGTTGAGGATTAATTGGGTAGCGATATTGTGGGTTAGGTTGGTCAATTCCGAGGTAAGGATGGTCTTTTAACGTAAGGGCGCGAGATTGCTCTGTGAGCGCCATACGCAGAGAGATTGATTGAGTAATGTGCGTAAGGTCTTAGATGTATGTATAGCTTTGTCTGGTATACGTTGATTGTTTTTATGTATTCAACAATTAAGTGTGAATGGACGTACTGAGCAGTCATCTATCAATGCTCGCAATGATACTTGCAAAGTAGAGGAGGTATGGTTTAGCTATGATACCGAAATTAGGAAAACATGCTGTCACATGAATGGCCAGTGTTGGACTTACTGTAAAGTTTTTCGCGATATCAGCTGTGATGGATAATATTAGAGTAGATCGGTGGTGTCTTATCCATCCTATCCGTGCATTGGGTACCACATAATGATTGAGTGAAAATGCTTGTTTGAGTTGGGGAACAAATTTTGGTTGATGGACCGCAACGTCTGGGGTTGCTAGCACTGAGAAGAGTGATCCCATACTTGTGTGCAAAATGAACAATCACTAGAAACGGAACGCAGAGTTATCAACTATTGGGTCATTGCGACATCTGAGTTTAAATGTAGAGGCCGTCATTCACTTTCAGGGGGTACTTTGGAAAGTCGCCACAACGCCACCAGGCTCTTCTAGTTTCTAGTTTCTAATAGAGCTTTATTTAAAATCATTCAATGTTATGCTATCGACTGTAACAATATGATTTACAAGGTGCAAGATATAGTTTCCTGTGTGAGGCCTTTCTTCAGACCATGTTAATGTCTGTGCAGGGCAGGAATTCTAGTTAGTCAGAGGTATATGGCACGCTAAAGTACTAGGACTGTGCTTAATATCAACGAGTACGAGGTGAATTTTATAGTATTATATAAAATATATTTGTGATGTTCTAATACACGAGTCCAGAGACATCTGTAGAAAAGGGATCAGGCTCTGCTCAGAAAGACTGACGCGTTTCTGCCAACGGAAGAGGCTCTCAAATTAGCTGAACTATTCTGAGAGCGACTTGGATCGACTGAGGGTGCTCTGATGTAAAGTACTCATTTTTTAACGTATAGGAAAATGAGTTGTATTTTTACTACAAGTACAAGGTGCATGTCAGAATATTGTTATCATTAAGTATATAATATTAAATGTCCTATCCTCAGTGAGAGGGATGTGTATGTCGGTAAAAGTATTTGCTTATTTGACTACCCGTATGAGTAATTTAGTACCTTTAATTGTTCACCGAATATGACTATCTGTGGAAAAAGGAATTATTATGTTCTATTGAGCTGGGTTGTGCGTGGGGGCGTAAATCCTTGTACAAAATTATTATACCAGGGTGGGTGGCATATAAGTAGAACAAGTTATGTGAAAGTTTGTGTTGAAGGAATGAGCGAGTGGATGCCACGACTCATCTACGACTATATCATTAGGACATCTACATAAATATCGGATAACCTAAATTAAGGTCTTTTTTTCTTTTTAATCGTATGTATGACTTCTGCTTGGAATTATGTTCGTCTATTTGTTCTAAATGCATACTCACCTATGCTTAGAAAGGGGGAATCCTTTTTTTTATTATTAAGTGAGTTTTGGCAGGAGTAAATAGGCTTTTATATATGTGAGTCTTTAAAATTTGTGAGTGGAAATTGTCAGCGCAGTGTGAATGATGTCGGGATCGCTGGCTGGGGGAGACACTGTTTAGATGTTCGGTTGGAGATGGAGGGGAAGATAGATATCTGCACGATTCAGGAATCCACTTGTGCACTGTATGTCGTTAGACAATAGCTGGAGAGCAGGTATAGAGAGAGCCCAATTCAGCATGCTGGTCATGGGGTTGTGTGGACGGCTGTTTAGATGGACATATGTGGCTCTGACATGCCGCCAGCTGCGCTCGGATGCTCGCTTTGTAAGGTGCAATGGGATTAGTTTGAGTATTTAGTACTTTTCTTGGTGGTTATTGGATTAAGAACTGTAATAATGAAGGTCATGTTCTCAGCGGGATCGCTGTGTAATTGAGTAAGAGTGTTTACGTATTTGAAGGTATGTTTCGCGATTGGTGATGTTAAGTCGAAGGCGCAATTTAGCTACCACTGTAAAAAAAATAGATGTCTCCTGCTGAAAGAAAGGGATGACCTTGCCCGCAAACCTGATGGGTGAGTTATTAGATAAGAGCAAGTGATAGTTGCTGAATGATGCTATGTGTTCGGATATAGGAGTCTCTAAAGGGCGGCACAAATGAATGTGTATGTTGAGTGGATGAAGTGTAATACATGGTGGAAGGAATGAGACATTAGAACATCGAGGACAAGCGAATTCGCGTCTTTCCTTGTTGTTCAATGAAACGTGATGATGATTACAGCACACAAACCCGCGTTGGCGATGTCTTTACAGGCCTTACGCACGTTGGTCGGGTATTCATTATCGGGGATAGTAGCTGAGGGGTGTTGCTGATAAAAGGTGTATAATGACTAGAGAAGATAAGTTTGTATGCCATCGTGAGAGGGTGCAGCTTGAGGAGTATGAACAAATAACTGGACAAATTTATCTGTAGAGCAGTTACTGGGCTGGATTGGAATGAATATAATGATGGGCGTGGTTGTGATGCCAAGTGTAGTGCACTACTGTAGTTCAGAACCTGCCTTAGGTCAGCCTCACATATCGAAACCTATGACATCTAAACGTTTCGAAAATAAATGTGAAACTATTCACATATTCTGATGTCAGGGGGGAGGGGGGGGGGGGTGATTCCTGTGTACTAAGTCAGCTGGACCGTGGACTGAGTGGCGACTACAGATGGTGGTGCTGCTGTCTACCTCTAGTTGTTTAAATAAAGACAGCTGTATGATTTTGAAAAGTTGACGATTAGGGAGCAGGGTATTTTAGATGAATTATTATTTAGAGAAATTAAGAATTGTTCGGTTCTATGGGCGTGAATGTTTTGAATTATTTAGGTGTGCTTCACATGTCTGTAGGCTGTGCAGTGACTTTTCTTATGTTTTACAATTAGCAAGCTTGTGTGTATAGCCTTATACATGAGTTACGTAGGAATAGTTTGCAGGTCTGTATGCTGTGGGGGCATGTGAGAGCGTGTGTTCTGTGATACATATACTCCATCACGAAATAAATTGCTCCCAAATAAATAAAGTGTTGTGACTTGGCAAGACAGCCAAGCCACTAGGAGGTAGCCGAAAGGCACGCGTTTAAGCTCACACAGGCTGGCGTGAGTTCTGGAACAGTTAAAGGAGTTGAGTCTAGTAAAAAAAGTATGTAGCTTCTGGAATACCAAATACAATTAAAGAATCAAACTTTTATAGAGACCATCAAGCACATACCATACTCACACCAATATTCAAAGCCTGGTCCATATTTACCACCTCCAACTTGAATTAAATATTATTACCATTGCTGCAACATTCCGCCAGCACTCCATTTGGATCTATTTTTCCGCTCTTAACTGTTGTCACTAGCGGTCGAATATCACTATCTACAGATTGCATAAATTTTCACATTAAAAAAATCTAGTCCAATTGAAAAGCAGGTGTCTGCCGCTGCACAGGAACCTGATGCGGCGAATGTAGCAAAGACATCAAGGTTCGATCAGGGCGACCGTGAAGCAACTCAGCCGGCGAGCGACCATCTCGAGGCTGAGAGCGATACGAGGACAAAAAGGGAAATAACGCGTCCTCCCGAGAATGTGACTCTTTCAACTTCAACATCTGTGACTTGAAAGTCCAGACCAATCGTTCAGCGGCACCGTTTGACTGAGGCGAAAACGGTGCGGACGTCAGATGTTAAATACCATTGGCCTTGCAGAATGACTGAAATTCTGCGAACATGAATTGTGGGCCATTGTCGGAAACAATAGTCTGCGGAAGACCTTCAATGCAAAAGATAGCGGATAACGCTTGGATGGTGGCAGATGACGTCGTGGAAGACATCCGGACAACAAAAGGAAAATTACTGAAGGAATCGACAACAACCAACCATCGAGCATTCAGAAGATACCAGGAAAATCGATGTGTAAGCGTTGCCAAGGGGAAGTGGCTTTTGGCCATTCAAAGAATTTCCGCGGTGGCGCGGATTGTTGTTCTGCACACGCCATGCAAGAAGAGCACATACTCGTAATCGCAGCATCGATTCCGAACTAAGTACAGTGTTGACGAGCAAGATGTTTCGTTCTCACTAGACCCCAATATCCTTGGTGGAGAAGCCGTAAGACAGAGGACTGTAACGAACGTGGGACCACGACCCTGGACTGTTCATTATCAGAACGCAACGGCAAAACACCACGTCGTACAAAAAGTCTCTCCTTGCTAGCAAAAAATCGGCGAACCAACGGATCCTCGATCCGTGACTTTGACAAGGGCCACTGCGTAGCAACAAAACGCAGAACGGTAGCAAGGACAGGGTCTGCAGCTGTGGCTGTAGCTACACGACGAAAATCAATCGGAAACGATTCGACCACGTCGTCGGCTTCCGAATCAATGAAAATGCAAGCAAGTTCGGAGGAATCGAATGCTCTATCCTCAGCAACAGGCAAACGGGAAAACGCATCGGCGTTTCCCTGCTTAGCAGTGGACCGATACAAGATGTCGTAGCGGTACTGCTAGAGGAAAATAGACCAGCGAATCAATTTCTGTGCTGTACGTGGAGGTACAGGCTTGGACGGATGAAAAAGCGATGTCAAAGGTTTGTGGTCTATGATGATGGTAAAGTGACGACCATACAAGAAATCATGAAACTTAGTAACACCAAATACGAGAGCCAAAGCTTCTTTCTCGATCTGTGAATAATTTCTTTGCGCAGACGAGAGCAATTTGGACGCAAGGGCAATAGGGCGATCGTGCGAACCATCTTTGTGCGCAAGCACAGCACTGATCCCGAAATCCGATGCATTCACCATCAACAAAAGGAGTTTCTGGGGATCGAATAGCGTAAGGCAAGTATTGGAAAGCAACGCCGATTTCAACTGGCGAAAGGCGCGTTCGTATTCCGTCGTCCAGGCGAACGGAACATCTTTACAGTGTAAGTGATGAAGCGGAGCTGAAATGGAAGAGGCGTGGCGCACATATTTATGGTTGTAATTGATTTTTCCCAGCACACTCTGGAGCTGCTTCAAATTCTGCGGCAAAGGCAAGTTTTGTATGGCACGGAGGTGCTCTGGACTGGGAAGTATGCCTTGGGCATTGAGTACATGGCCCAGATAGGGTAAGTCCCGAGCAAAAAACACACATTTATCCTTCCACAAGCGAAGACCATTGGCTAAATGTTCTTCTTCCGTCTTTCCGGAGATCATAATATCGTCCAGATAGTTTGCTTCAGTAGGGACCGACGCACAAACAGTTTGTAGATATTGCTGAAACAATGCAGGGCGGATGCACACCCGAATGGCAGTCGTTTTAAGCGGTACAAACCAAGATGCGTGTTAACCACCAAAACGCGCTGGGATTCTTCGTCCAAGTACGTATCTGCTAGGTCCAACTTCGAAAAATATTTACCCGGGCACAGTTTGTCAAAAACATCTTCCGGGCGAGGTAAAGGAAAAGTTGCAGTCACTAGTTGTGGATTCACTGTTGCCTTGAAGTCCACGCAATGTCTCCATTTTCCCGAAGGTTTTTGCAAAATTACTAAGGGTGATGCCCAGAAAGAAGCCTGCACACGTTCAATTACACCTTGTGATTCCAAATCGTTTAATGTTCTTGCGACCTCATCACGCAATGCGTGGGGAACATTGCGCGCTCTGAAAAATTTCAGTTGCGCGTTTACTTTCAGTTCCAAATGTGCTTTATAGTTCTTAGCGCAACCAAGGCCCGGTGCAAAAATGTCTGCAAATTCTTCACATAGACGAGAAACACTGGCTGAAGGCACAGTCTGGTTCAGTGAGAGGACCTGGTTTACTATAGACTAGTTAAACAACTGAAACAAATCGAAACCAAACTAGTTCACTGCAGAAGAAGAGCGAAGGACGTACAATGACACAAGTTTTGTTTGTCCCTTGTATGTTGCAAGAAGGCTGCACTGTCCTAACACAGGGAGCCCGTGACCCGAATATGTAGTTAGCTTAACATTTGCAGCACGCAACAGAGGTGTGCCCAGCTGTCGTTACGTGTCGTGATTGATCAGTGAAACTGCAGCTCCGGTATCGAGCTGGAATGCTATCACGTTGCCGTTAATGTCCAAGTCTACAAAAAGTTTACTGTCCTGCTGACGACAAGAGCGACTGTCTCGTGCAACGTGAACTGACACTGGTACAGAATCACTTGCGACTTGACGTGATTTCCGGCGACGTCGACGCACACTATTTGTGGGACGAACACAGTCACTGTTAGAGAGAGTGGCACTGGGCGGAGTGGCATGAACTATATGAATGTCCATAGGCGAAGTTTCACGAACCTGAGTATGCTGGGTTCGATTCCGATTCCAGCGCGAAGCAAAGGGCCTGGAATGGTTTTGAGCGTCTGATTGGAGCTTTTTCTGGCAAACACTTTGAACATGTCCTTTTTTAGTACAGAAAAAGCAAATAGCGTGTCGTGACGGGCAATTCTCAAGCGAATGTCTAGTATCACACCACGGGCATGATTTTAGCACTGCATTTGCTTGCTGGCGCGGCACACGTGGCAGAGAGCTTGGCGGCTTTGGAGCAGCTGTGCGCGAGGACAGTTTACTGTTCTGTGCAGCTCGCCCGGCGGGCCGGTTAACCTGACACATGGGTGGCGAAGTTACAAATGATTCCTGAGCAAAGTCAAGTGTGTCCTGCCGATCGAAGATGTCCATCACTTGTTGAAGGGAGGGATTGACTAGTTTTAAAATCTGTTCCCTTATACGAACATCAGAAATGTTCTGTGCAATTACATCACATACCATAGTATCTGAATAAGGGAGTCCACATTCACATTCAAAAGCACAATCCCTAGTAAGGCCTTGCAAGGTTGCAACCCACTCCTGATTAGTCTGACCGGCCGTACGTTTTGTACGAAAGAACGCATACCGTTTGGCAACTACATTGACTGATTCTTTGAAATATGCATCTAATGCAGACAAAATTTCTTCATAGGACAGCGTTGCCACGTCGCGTTGGGGAAATAATTTCACTATCACACGGTAGGTGGACACTCCGACACAAGAAAGCAAAAAAGGCTGCCGCTCATTACCATCAATTCTGTAGACGGCGAGATGGAATCCAAATTGGCGTGACCACACCGTCCAGTTTCCAGTGCCGCATAAAATGGACGAAAAGGCGGTGCAACTGAGTAGTGTGGATGAGTGAGCGGTGGAGCGGCGGCGGCCGCATCTGTTTGCAGTGCATGTTGACCCTGGACGAGCTGTCCAAGGGCATCCAATAAGGCCTGCGTCTGCTGATTCTGCAAGCGATATAATTCGGACAGTACATCTGGAGATGGTGGCGAAGTCATTACACAAGGAAATCAGTCTATCAATACGAACGCAAAATCCTCATCGTCAAACTGTTGTGACTTGGCAAGACAGCCAAGCCACTAGGAGGTAGCTGAAAGGCACGCGTTTAAGCTCACGCAGGATGGCGTGAGGTCTGGAACAGTTAAAGGAGTTGAGTCTAGTAAAAAAAGTTCATAGCTTCTGGAATACTTAACTTTAATCCATAATTGGTGAACATCGGTCTGACGGTACATGTATCACAAGATAAATAGCAAATGATAATGGCGCCTTGCTAGGTCGTAGCAAATGACGTCGCTGAAGGCTATGCTAACTATCGTCTCGGCAAATGAGAGCGTAATTTGTCAGTGAACCATCGCTAGCAAAGTCGGCTGTAGAACTGGGGCGAGTGCTAGGAAGTCTCTCTAGACCTGCCGTGTGGCGGCGCTCGGTCTGCACTCACTGACAGTGGCGACACGCGGGTCCAATGTATACTAACGGACCGCAGCCGATTTAAAGGCTACCACCTAGCAAGTGTGGTGTCTGGCGGTGACACCACATAAAGTACACTCCTTCCTCCTTCCATCAGCCTAATGGAGGCTGAGTAGTTTTACCACCCATCCCCTAGGAAGTGGTGGTGGTGGTACGCTTTGTTTTCATTCGTTTTCTTACGTTGGTAGCGAAGACGGAAGTGAGCTTTGTTTACTGGCAGATTTCGCACTTGGCGCCTGATCCTAGGAGGAAATGGTGGTCAGAAGGATAAGGTTAGTACAATTGCCCTATCTTTACGTGCAATTTTCGTAGGCTGGTAGCGAAAGCGCAAGTGACGTTTATTTACTGACAGAATTCAAGCTCGGCGAGCTTTCCTAGGAAGAGGTGGCGGTCTGGTCCACGAAACGTAGTTGAAAATAGGTAGCTGAAAACCTTTGCATACGTATATGAGATTGTAAATTCGATTATTTAATATGATTAAAATTGAAATGGAATTAAGTACTTAGGTAATTGATAGGTTCGATGAGCGATGTGGGAGTTAGCATATTTACAGAAGACTATGTCCGTCGTGTGGATGGAGGGGGTGATCGAGGGTGTGTGACGTAAGCGCTAGGACGTCAGTGGGGCGGCGGCGCGGAGGGAGTCCAGTTATAATATACGCGCGCGAGAGAGTCAGTTAACTTAGCGAGAGGTCTCGTGGCGACCAAACAAGCTGTTATACAGTCACAGCGGTTTCCACCGTCAAGCGAACTTTGGCGCCAAACGTGTAGCACGACGTTCTCGGTCTCACAAAGCCATGGGGTGGATGGTGAATTGTTGGCATCGACGGGTTTGAACGTGTCCAGTGAACAGCTTCGGTGCCAACTGGTCGGTGGGGGCAGACTCCCCTGTCCACGAAAACATGTTGTTGATGAGAGTGCTGGACTGGCTGTGACGGAGGGCGATGTGGCCACTCCCTTACCTGTGGCACGTGGGGCTATGCGGCCAATCGCTCGGCGACTGTAGCGCCTGAGAGATGGGGACAGGTGCAGCGACGATTTCAACTAATTCATTTGCAGCGTGGACGTCATGGTGACTGCAATGGGATCTCGAAGATGTGTAGTGATTGTGTTGGAGAACTAGTGATGATTATACTGATTGAAATAAAGACATCAGCACTTTTTTCCTGCACAAAATCAAAGGATGTGAATTGCATTACTATAAGTGCACTTTATTATTTGACGCAATTTTCATAGCTTAGCAGTGAAAGGATAAATGAGCGCGGAAGTTCATAGGATGTTGGCTATTTCGTAAATGTGATAGATTATGGTGATGGAATTTGAACTTGT
Organism: Schistocerca serialis cubense; assembly: GCF_023864345.2. Taxonomy (NCBI): domain Eukaryota; kingdom Metazoa; phylum Arthropoda; class Insecta; order Orthoptera; family Acrididae; genus Schistocerca; species Schistocerca serialis. Next base: position 69,870,674 of record NC_064644.1, read on the forward strand.
GACAGATTTTTCGTTATGGATGTAACGCAAAAATAGCTTTCTTCCCTCCGAAATCGGACATCTTGAATAAATAATAAATGATAATAATAAATAGAAGTACAGTTTTGGAGACATTATCATGTTGGAATATGAATTTGGCGCGAATTTTCGAGTGGAGGTAGACCAATAATAAATAATAATAATAATAATAATAACAAACAAATATAAATGATAATGAATGATAATGAATAATAATAATAAATAATAATGAATAACAATAAAGAAAAGCAAAGTTTTACAGGCATTAATGTGTTGAAATTCAAATTTTCCACCATTTTTACTGGAGCCTTAGGGTAGTGCACATAGCCCAACTGACCTATTTTCCCGCAATAATTCAAAATTCCCGCCATTTTTTCTAAGGGCTAGGTTAGTGGATGTAGCACAATTGGCCTATTATTCCGCCAAAAGCCGCCATCTTCGGTGACATCATGTGCTGTTGACAAGTCTACATGCCACCATCTTGTATGACGCCATCTTGAATAAACTTTGCAACAATGCCGAGTGGCGTCGTACATAGGTTGCTCTACTACTCATGCCTATAAATATACTTATTCGTCTATGTCTGTTTATATTCCATATACACTATTCATGAGAAATTGGTCAAATATTAACTGTGTTTTTGAAAGCACAGCGACATTAGGCTACTGGCCTACTTTTCCTTCTAATACTTTAATAAACATGTATTTAATTTGTTTATGTATTTAATAATGTGTGTGAGAGCGTGTTTATGGTCCAGCCATAGGAATATTTATTTTATTTCTAGTTATTTAAATATAAATCCAGTATTTCAAATGTGTTTCACTATGTTTGTGAGTGTGCGTTGGCTTGGAGACAAGGCAGGAGCACTCTAGCCAATCACAGCGATCGTTCCAAAAAGGACATGTGGAGGGACTGTATGGAAGTGCGGGGGAGCATCGTTTCAAGAGAGGCCAGGGGAGTTCTGAACGGTACGGGAGAGGAAACGAGAGGTTCCTGTACGGTGCGACACGGTGTAAGGAAAGACTTGGAGTGTGGAGCAGTTTGTGGGAGATAGAAATATTTCGTAGTGCCGACTTTTGCACTTGTGAGACTTCCATCTTTTCTGCAGTGAAGACGTAGTGTGCGTTTAGTAGTGAATATGTCACACGCTATTGTTGTTCATAGCTAATTATGTGAAGTAGGAATCTATTGTTTACCTGTTATTCAACTTATATTTTATTTAATTGCTCGACCATCGACAACAATAAGTGTTTTACAGTAATAAAGGGCATTCTTAAAGGTACTTCTGCTATCGTATGTGTCATTTAAAATTTTTAAAAATAGTACCTGCAGAATTTATTTAATTGCAATCTTTCATTTATAAATTTCTATATAACATTCAAAATTCGCAATTGCCGAGTGATACGAGCCTTCGATCATTCGATTCATGTGTATATCAATATTGTATACTGTAGACTCAGCGGTATTAGGCATGTAATGCGGCAACTACGAATCCCAGCCCCTGGCAACGAAACCACACAAAACATTTAATATTTCAACATTGATTCAGAGGGAACTGAGCCGTGCGGGGCTCGTTTTCATCCCGTTTATTGTTTGTCATCTTCTCTTATGGTGCTGCCGCCTCGTTATCTTATTCCATTTACAGACGTCACTAACTTCCTGCCAGCAGCAGCGCTTATCGATAAGTCCACTCTCGTACCATCTCTGGAGCGACCGGTAGTATTTCCGGGTTGTGGTGTGTCGGGAGGTGAGAGAAGCTCGCGGCAGGTCAGTTGGGACGCAGCAGCAGTGAAGTCGGGGACAGAGCGCCGGTCAAGTGCGGACAGCCAGTTCTCGTCCGACCGCTGGCGACACACGTTCATTGTCCAACGGAAGGAGCTTTGAGCGGGGACGACCGTTGGTTGGTTGTTCGTTCGGTCGTCTCATCAGGCGAAGTGTAACTGGTTCTCTGAATGCTTCTGGGCCCCTTTAATAGGTCATCTCGCCGGACGTGGGTCGTTTCTTTGCCTGTGCAGAGATGTCGGAGTGTTCCCTCCGCATGGTTGGGTCCACGCCAGTGTCCCGGGTTGTTTAGTGCTGTGCTTGGCTGTCTGTCTCACCTAAATGTGCGTTAGTTTTATTTCTCAGGCCGAGCCTTGGAACCTTCTGAGCGCCGCTCTTTGTGTATAGTGATTCCCTTTTAGTGTTAAGTACTCTGTGTGACCTTCAGCCGAGTTTTAGCTTATTAAAATTGTATTTTTTTTCTTCAGGCCTTAAGCCGTGAAATTGTTTTCTCCATGGTTTGTGGGCTTCAGCCGAGTTTGAAACTCTCTTAAACTGAAAATTTAAAACCTTGCTCTTGCCGTTACGTCATAACATTGTTATTTTTTGTGTATGAGGCCTTCAGCCAAATTTGCATGAAACGTTGTCAGCTAAGAGCCTCAGCCTTTTCAAATTGAAAGCTCTTCTTCCTAGGCCTTAAGCAGTAAAATTGTTTTGACATGGTGTGTGGCTTTCAGTCGAGTTTCATTCTCTTTTAAATTAAAATTTCAAAATTTTGTTCCTGCCCTTAGGTCATAAGATTGGTAGTCTTTGGTATGTGGCCTTTAGCTGAGTTTAATCCCTTAAGAGATAAAACAGTTATTCTGTAGTACGTGGCCTTCAGCCTAGTTTTAATCGCTCTTAAACCAAAAATTTTAAAATCTTGGTATTCCATTACGTCAGAACATGGTTATCCTTTAGTATGAGGCCTTCAGCCGATTTTGTATGAAATGCTTTAAGCTCAGGCCCTCAACCTGTTAAATTGAAAGCCCTTCTTCCTAAGCTTTAAGCCGTTAAATTGTTTGGTTGACATGCGGCCTTCAGCTGGGTTTCAGCCTATTTAGAAGTAACACCGAAAATCTTTGTTTTGGCCTTAAGCCATAACACTGTTCTTGCTTAATGTGTGGCCTTCAGCGTATTTTTATTGAAGTAAAAAAAATTAAAGAAGTGAAAGTTACAAAAGAACTCCTGGGCCTCAATTCCTTGCTTAGGCCTTGAGTCCTGGATTTTCGTATGTGGCTTTCAGCTGATTTAAATTAAATAAAAGGAGCTCTTTTGTTAAAACCTTGAGAGTTTTTAATTCTTGCTTATTTTATTGTGTGTTTTAACTAATGAAATTTCTATTGAGTGTAACTGACAGCAAATTATTTTGACCCCTTTCCACAAATGTAACCTCACCCGCTCTGTCCCGCTAGCTCCGGGATTTCAGGTACGCAGTTTAGGGCCACCACAACACCTCATCGTTTTTTTTATTTGAAAGCCCGCAGTCCTCGGGCCGACTCTGGCCCCATACGCAAGCAGTCATTCGGTTCGGCATTGACTGTTAGAGTCCTGAGGGATATAGGGCCAAATTTTGTCCGAGTGGCGCGATAGATCGTCAAAATTCCGAGGTTGTTGGAGGGCCCAGTCCCTAATGCTCCAAACGTGGAGCAGAGACTCGGTGACCTTCCTAGACAAGATACGTTTTAGAAAGCGCGAAGGCAAGCTTTGGAATATCCAGCCCTTTTCCTCAGGACGATTGAGTTTCCCTGTTGTGTGAAATGCTGCTTCATCGCTAAACACTAACTTCCAAATGAACCGCTCACTTGTTTCCATTTGCCATGGACAATAATGCAGTACTCAATTCTTTTCACCAACGGGAAAGGCTTGAATCAATTGCAGATTCTAAGGTTTCATTACTAACCTCTTCCTTATGTAATGGTAATTGAATTACGTAACCATTACGGCACCTCAACTCAACCTCTCGATACCAGCAATATTCTACTGCATTTCTGTAAAGTAGTTAACATATTTCTGAGACAACATTCAGATTTGATTTCATTAATGTAGAGGTATTTTGATACATCGATATGTTTACGTTGCAATGATATTATTCTTATGTGTATTCTTTCTTTTGTCACTATGATCTTTGACGTACTTGTAACTCTTGATTCTTGGGCGCGTAAGCGATTGTTAGTTAGAGTCGGACCTTGAGACAGTCAAGTGACGGAAGTCATGTCGGAAAGACGCATATTGTAGCTAGTTTATAAAATGTGAACTTTAACAGTGAGGAAGATGTTTTCAAGTATGTTTAGTATTGTGAAGTGATGTTTTGTGTGTTACGTGATATTGCAATAAAAGCAATTAAAAGGAAGTGTAACTTAAATTCGGAGTGCAGATATTTTTTTTTCACATCACTATTGTGCTAACTTTGAAACGTTTAATCTTCAAGAATGTTTTGTGAAGCGCATCTACAAAACTTTTGAATATAGCAGAATAAAACCTAGGCCTCTCTGCATACGAGCTTAGAATCATCACCACCTAGTTTTTCGACGATTGCGCCATGATTTTACAACGATACCAGCGTGGGAAATGTAAAAAGATGAGTGCCTAGTTTATTCATTATTACGTGAAATGACTTTATTAACTGTGTTCTAATGACACCTGACACATAATAACTTTGTTGTTGCCCGAAAATGCAGTATTTAGCAACGTGGGCAATACCACAATCATTATTAATTTTTGACCTTTGTTGTGGTAGGGTTGTTAGACTTAGGACTCTCCAAATGGTCGGCTGTGGAATTTGCAGCTCTCTGCTAGCTCGGTGGATCGATCTTCCGTAACTGGGAGCAACTGCTTCCTGAATGCGGCCATCATTTTCTTTACTAGTGCGAGGCCGATCGGAACTTTTCCTTTTGCACAGGCTGCCTTTCTCCGTGAACTGTTTATACCAACATACGATACACCGCCTATGAGGAGGTTGAACACCATATTTGCTTCCAAATGCACAACTGCTGTCGATTCCCTTCTGCTGTACCCGATAACACATAAAACTTTTTATATTAACAGAATCTTTCGTCGGTTCTTGGTAGAACAACATTATAATAAATGAAAAGCACCAGTTTGCTTTTGTTCTACAATATTACTTTTATTGTTAACCGGTTTTCGGCTTACAAGGTCATCTTCGACCATTTACTGAGTATTACCACCAAAGACTTGTAACTTCTTTGGTGATAATATTCAGTAAATGTCTGAAGATGGCCTTGTAAGCCGAAAACTGGTTAACAATAAAAGTAATATCGCAGAAAAAGATTTTTGTTGAGCAGTAGACATCTGTACACTGACAACAGAAATGAAGGTTGCGTGGCCAACAGAGCTCCTGGCGACCAAGCAGGAAACCATTTGAAACATCATAGCTTCATTCAGTCGACGACAGAAACAGCATAGCTATCCTTTCATTTTTTCAGAGTTATCGATTTCCAAAATTGTGGTATTTATTTTAAATCACCCTGTATATTGCACTGTTTTGATATGAAAAGATTGAATGCCATAAACTAGTAAACTGATTTTGTAATTCTTTTGGAACATAATTCAAAAGTTGGATTCTGAATTCAGATGAACTTTTCGTAATGTTGCACTGTTCTAATAGAAAAGAAATTAATTATTGCAGATAAAAAGTGGTTTATTATAAAAACATAGAACCTTACGAATATTTCTCATGTATTGATGAAATGTACCGTGTTAATAAATCTTGTCAAGATATTATTTGAGGAAACAAACAATATTCAATTTGTAACCCAGTCCTTCCACTAAGAGCTGTCCTTTTTTGCCATAATAACTTTCTCTGTCACTTGCTCTGAAATAATGTGAAACATAGAGTTAGAAAAATTTATAAATGATAGTGCTGGTAAACCTCTACGTTATTTGATTTTCAAACAGCTGAGCAAAACTGAACGTACTCAGACATTTCTCTCTTTACTTATTCTGATCTACACCAAACTGACACTATATTTTTAGCGCAAACGCAATCTGACTTTCAATAATCCCTGCAAAAGAATGGCCCTGACTATCAATAACCTACGCCTTTCATGAATCACTTACCTCACAAAAAACTTCGTTACTCGAATTACTTCAATACAGCTAGAGCCAATACTGACAGGTAAATAAAAGATTCTAACTACTGTAGGCACTAACTACTGATAGGCATAGTTAGCAAATGAAAAATTTTGATAGAGAACACACAATGTATTTACGTTAATAGTGTTCAAAAGTCATAATATATATATCAGTTCATGACATCCAGTCTTACAAATTTCCTTTTTCTGACGGACACACATACAGATCGTCCGCTCTCAAAACTCTGCCATCTCTCTCCCCACATCCACCACTGCTAGTGGCTCGCCTCGAACTGCACAAGGCTTCGCGCTGTTCACATCCAACTGCCCAACACTAGAATAGTGAATATTCCAACAATGCCAAACAGCCACAGACTGCACACAGCACAGACAGTGATTTTCATACAGAGCGCTACGTGGCGTTACCAACATAAAAACCTAAAAAGCCTAATTACAAATGTAACTGCAATATTACACCTTCTTCTGCACGTTTCACTGGATATCTGAACAGCGTAATAAGGTATTCAGACTTTCACTGAACACACTACGCCTGTGCTATTGGGTCACCAAAGGTAAAAACATTAAAACGGAGAAAGGAAGCGACGCAAACCAAACCGCATAGCGTGATTTTACTTGTTCAAGGGCGATACGGAGTCTTCAATAAATGTACAGTTCCTTTTCGTCATCATACACAAAGCCACAATATACTTCCCAAAAGATACAACATGGACTGAAGCTGAAAGCTAACAGCTATTCGGTATTTTACTTCGGAGTTTGCACAACTGTTGTCTAATCTGTTCGGTCCCTTGGCGATTTCATCTCGGGGTAGCCGCGCTCTCTAGCCATCTTGTCAGCATCCGCATGCCCCTCCCCCCCCCCCCCCCCTTCGCAGGTTACAGTCCTCCCTCGGGCATGGGGTTGTGTGTGTCGTCCTTATCGTAAGTTAGTTTAAGTTAGATTAAGCAGTGTGTAAGCTTAGGGGTCGATAACCTCAGAAGTTTGGACCAATAAGACCTTACCATAAATTTCCAAATTTAGTTGGCGAGCTCCCGAGACGCCTGTCTTTACTTGTCGTCCGCTTCCAAGTCTCAACCCGAACATCTGCCCAGATACCATCAAATCTCCATCAGATTCGCGCCATACACATACTGCATCTTTCCTGCTTTTACATTGCCACATCATTTTTTTAATATCTCTCTCTATACAAGGGTGATGTTCTTGAGGACAATGTTATGGAAATGGAAGAGGATGTAGATGAAGATGAAATGGGAGATATACTACTGCGTGAAGAGTTTGACAGAGCACTGAAAGACTTAAGTCGAATCAAGGCCCCTAGACTAGACAAAATTCCATTAGAACTACTGATAGCCTTGGGAGACCCAGCACTGACAAAACTCTACCATCTGGTGAGCAAGATTTATGAGACAGGTGAAATAACATCAGACTTCAAGAAGAATATAATAATTCCAATTCCAAAGAAAGCAGGGGTTGACATATGTGAAAATTAACGAACTATCAGTTTAATAAGCCACGGCTGTAAAATACTGACACGTGTTTTTTACAGACAAATGGAAAAACTGGTAGAAGTTGACCTTGGGGAAGATCAGTTTGGATTCTGCAGAAATGTTGGAACACGAGAGGCAATACTGACCCTACGACTTATCTTAGAAAACAGATTAAGCAAAGGCAGACCTATGTTTCTAGCATTTGTAGACTTCGAGAAAGGTTTTGACAATGTTGACTGGAATACTCTCTTTCAAATTCTGATGGTGGCAGGGGTAAAATACAGGGAGCGAAAGGCTATTTACAATTTGTACAGAAACCAGATGGCAGTTGTAAGAGTTGAGGGACATGAAAGGGATGCAGTGGTTGGGAATGGAGTGAGACAGGGTTGTAGCCTATCCCTGATGTTATTCAATCTGTATATTGAGCAAGCAGTAAAGAAAACAAAAGAAAAATTCGGAGTAGGAATTAAGATCCATCGACAAGAAATTAAATCTTTGAGGTTCGCAGATGACATTGTAATTCTGTCAGCAAAGGACCTGGAAGAGCAGCTGAACAGAATGGACAGTGTCTTGAAAGGAGGATATAAGATAAGCATCAACAAAAGCAAAACGAGGATAATAAAATGTAGTCTAAATAAGTCGGGCGATGCTGGAGGAATTAGATTGGGAAATGAGACACTTAAAGTAGTAAAAGAGTTTTGCTATTTGGAGAGCAAAATAAATGGTGATGGTAGAAGTAGAGAGGGTATAAAATATAGACTGGTGGCGGCAAGGAAAGCGTTTCTGAAGAAGAGAAATTTGTTAACATCGAGTATAGATATAAGTGTCAGGAAGTCGTTTCTGAAAGTATTTGTATGGAGTGTAGCCATGTATGGAAGTGAAACGTGGACGATATTCAAAAAGTGAATAGAAGCTTTCGAAATGTGGTGCTACAGAATAATGCTGAAGATTAGATGGGTAGATAACATAACTAATAAGGAGGTATTCAATACAACTGGGGAGCAGAGAAATTTGTGGCACAACTTGATCAGAAAAAGGGATCGGTTGGTAGGACGTATTCTGAGGCATCAAGGATCATCAATTTAGAATTGGAGGGCAGCGTGGAGGGTAAAAATTGTAGAGTAGACCAAGAGATGAATACACTAAACAGATTCAGACGGATGTAGGTTTGCGATAGGTACTGGGAGATGAAGAAGCTTGCACAGGATAGAGTAGCATGGAGAGCTGCATCAAACCAGTATATGGACTGAAGACCACAACATCAACAACAACAACGAATATAAGTCCTTTTACTTATTCAAGTTCATGTAGTTTGACAAATGGTTCATATGGCTCTGAGCACTATGGGACATAACATCTCAGGCCATCAGTCCCCTGGAACTTCGAACTACTTAAAGCTAACTAACCTAAGGACATCACACACATCCATGCCCGAGGCAGGATTGGAACCTGTGACCGTAACAGTCACACGGATCCGGACTGAAGCGCCTAGAACCGCTGAAGGACCGCGGCCGGCTGTAGTTTGACATGTGCATCACACCAAACCAATCACTCTAATATACTCAAATTGTCACATGTCACATATGATGGTTCAGGTTTATGAAGCACTCACGAATCTTGCTACGCCAGAGGTCCGTTCGGAAAGTAAGGTCCTATCAGGTGCGAAATGTAAACCACTGTGACAATCAGATGAAGCTTTGCACACATGACCATCGGTCGGATCACGTCATTCCTTTCAGTTCTGAGCGCGTAAAGATGACTGGAAAGTAGAGCCTCCCGCCAAGTGAGAGATTTCGCCTTATGTCATACAGCCGACGTAACGTAAGCGCCAAGCGTTTCCTTCTTCATGACAGTTCTCGGCCGCACTCTGCAGGGTCAATGAAGATGCTCCTGCAGTGGTTTTGATGGGAAGTGCCTGATCACCCATAGTACAGTCTATAACTGGTTACTCCTGAGTTTCATCTCGTGAACCGCTGGCTATGGAGTCAGCATTTTGGCACAGACAACGAACTGAAGACCAGCGTAGAGAATCGGCGGGAGGCAGAGGCCGCTGCCTTCTATGACGACGGTAGAAAGCTAAGACGGATGTCTAAGTCGGAGGGTGCAGCTAACCGATGGAAATAAAAAGTCTTTGATGTTCACAGTCATTTCGGTTTCCCAACCGATCGTACCTTACTTTCCAAATGGCCCTTGTATACACAAAATGTGCTACATGTTTGGACATGCAACTAAACAGCACTTCAGCGCAATCCTACCTACATGGTTGGAGCAACGCCATATATATTCGAAATACATGGTGATCCTTATTAAGCCAGCCAGAGTGTCCGAGTGGTTCTAGGCTCTACAGTCTGGAACCGTGTGGCAGCTACGGTCGCAGGTTCGAATCCTGCCTCGGGCATGGATGTGCATGATGTCCTTACGTTAGTTAGGTTTAAGTAGTTCTAAGTTCTAGGGACTGATGACCTCAGAAGTTAAGTCCCATAGTGCTAAGAGCCATTTTTTTATTCTTATTGATATTTAAAACAGCCCGAAGACATGTAGATAACGCAGAGACAAGTAATTTTAATAAGAGACACATTCTACATATACATCTACATCTAGATACATACTCCGCAAGCCGCCCTAAGGTGCAGGGCGAACAGTACACTGCACCACTACTAGTCAGTTCCTTTCCTGTTCCGCACGCAAATACATCGAGGGAAACACGAATACCTGTATGCCTCGGTATGAGCGCTAATTTTTCGAATCTTACCTTCGTGGTCCTTAAGCGCAATGTACGTTAGCGGCAGTAGAATCGTTCAACAATCAGCTTCAGATGCCAGTTTCCTTAATTCTCTCAATAGTGTTTCTCGAAAAATAACATCGAAATCCCTCCAGGGACTCCTATTTGACTTCCAGAAGTATCACTGTAACACTTACATGTTGTTTGAACCTAACGGTAACAGATCTAGTAGCCGTGCACTAAATTGCATCGGTGTCTTCCTTCAGTCCGACCTGGTGCAGGTCCCATATACTCGAGAAGTACTCAGAAATAGGTCGCGCCAGTCTTACATGCAGTCTCCTTTACAGATGAAACACTCTTTCCTAAAATTGTCCCAATAAATCGAAGTGGGTCGTTCGGCTTCCCTACATAGTTCTCACATTCTCGTTCCATTTTATATCGCTTTGCAGTGGCGCCCAGATATTTAAACGACTTGAATGTTTCAATCAGGACACTAGTAATACTGTAACCGAATACTATAGACGTGTTGTACGTACTCATCCGCGTCAACTAACATTTTACCACACAGAGATAGCTGCCGTTCACCACACCAACTAGAAATTTTGTCTAAGTTTTCTCGTACCTCCCTACAGCCAGTTAACTTCGACACCTTGCCACACACCACAAAATCATCATCAAATATCCGCAGATTACTGCCCACCCTGTCACCACACTGCGTCTGAAACGTCGTAAAGTGCACCAAAAGGGATGAGAATTGCTGAACATGTGACGTAACGTCACCTGAATACTTTCATCCCCGCAAGCGCAGCAATTGGTTTGGGCGTGATGAAGTATTTGCATCACGTCCAAGTGTTGCAGAACTTCCATTCGAGCAAACGCTGCAAGTTTCGAACTCCTTTTTTTAAAATCTCAACTGTCATAAAGACAAGTATTTTTACAGAATTTATTGGCTAAAGCAATCTTACGTCATTTACTAGTAACGACGCAGTTCAGCAGCTACACTACTGGCCATTAAAATTGCTACACCACGAAGATGACGTGCTACAGACGCGAAATTTAACCGACAGGAAGAAGATGCCGTGATATGCAAATGATTAGCTTTTCAGAGCATTCACACAAGGTTGGCGCCGATGCCGACACCTACAACGTGCTGACATGAGGAAAGTTTCCAATCGGTTTCTCATACACAAACAGCAGTTCACCGGCGTTGCCTGGTGAAACATTGTTGTGATGCCTCGTGTAAGGAGGAGAAATGCGTATCATCACGTTACCAACTTTGCTAAAGGTCGAATTGTAGCCTATCGCGATTGCGGTTTATCGTATCGCGACATTGCTGCTCGCGTTGGTCGAGATCCAATGACTCTCAGCAGAATATGGAATCGATGGGCTCAGGAGGGTAATACGGAACGCCGTGCAAGATCACATCGGCCTCGTATCACTAGCAGTCGAAATGACATCCACTTAGTTGCAACGGATCGTGCAGCCACGTCTCGATCCCTGAGTCAACGGATGGGGACGTTTGCAAGACAACAACCATATGCACGAATAGTTCGACGACGTTTGCAGCATCACGGACTATCAGCTCGGAGACCATGGCTGCGGTTACCTTTGACGCTGCATCACAGACAGGAGCGCCTGCGGTGGTGTACTCAACGACGAACTTGGGTGCGCGAAAGGCACAACGTAATTTTTTTCGGATGAATTCAGGTTCTGTTTACAGCATCATGATGGTCGCATCCGTGTTTGGCGACATCGCGGTGAACGCACATTGGAAGCATGTATTCGTCATTGCCATACGGGCGTATCACCCAACCTGATGGTATAGGGTGCCATTGGTTACACGTCTAGGTCACCTCTTGTTCGCATTGACGGCACTTTGAACAGTGTGTTACGACCCGTGGCTCTACCCTTCATTCGATCCCTGAGAAACCCTACATTTCAGCAGGATAATGCACGACTGCGTGTTGCAGGTCCTGTACGGGCATTTCTGGATACAGAAAATTTTCGAATGCTGCCCTGGTCAGCACACTCTCCAGATCTCTCACCAATTGAAAACGTCTGGTCAATGGTGGCCAAGCAACCGGCTCGTCACAATGCGCCAGTCACTACTCTTGATGAACTGTGGTATCGTGTTGAATCTGCATGGGCAGCTGTACCTGTACACGCCATCCAAGCTCTTTTTGACTCAATGCCCAGGCCCATCAAGGCCGTTATTACGGCCAGAGGTGGTTGTTCTGGGTACTGGTTTCTCACGATCTATGCACCCAAAGTAAGTGAAAATATAATTGCATGTCAGTTCTAGTATAATATATTTATCCAATGAATACCCGTTTATCATCTGCATTTCTTCTTGATGTAGCAATTTTAATGGCCAGTAGTGTAGTACTCATTTAGCTGTGACGTGCTACGGTAGGCTTTTTGCCGTACTGTACTTTGCAATAAAGCAGCGTAGACTGCGATAGCGCTGAATAAAATAATAAATCAATGCACAGCTGAGAATCATAAATGTGAAAAATAATGTCAAAAATGCTGCTGGCCAGGGGCAAGAACCGAAACATAATCCTGTCACGCAGAAGTCCTGTAGTTGGGCGGGCAGCCACATCGACGTGATTATTTTGTTTCGCAATAGTCAGGTGCAACAAACCAATATGCTCAGTCGGTGCATCGAGTTACATCGCGTTGTGACATCACTTTTTTATTTGTTATCCACTGACGTGAATGGTTGTAGCTTCATCATAAGTTGAATTGAGCAGTAACTATATTTATTTCTTGATGCTGACTAGTTTCGGATACTCGTGTCCGTTTTCAGACCATCTGTGCTCTAAGTGTGACAAACAGGCGACAGCCAATGTACAGTAGCTGCCCCTGCAGTAATCAAAGCGGCATTCGGTCGAATTACCAACAGGAAACTACTGCACGTAGGACAGGTCCATCCTACTTGGTGTAATTTGCTATTGTTCAGGTGGCCAATATAGCTTTTTTTACGGCAAAGGCAGTTCCTGTACATGGGCCGTCGCCTGTTTGTCATACATACAGCACGGATTGTTTGCACAGGACAGGGGTATCCGAAACTAGTCACTATCAAGAAATAAAAAGAAGCTACTGCTCAATGCAAATTATGACGAAGCTACAACCATTTATTTCAAACTTGTTGCAGGCCTTGTTTTTACCTGCACCATGCTGCAAGCTCTTAATGTCGTCTACATTACGGGTATTTCAAAACATTTGTGTCCCCACACGTCTCAGCGTTATCTACGTCGCTTCTGAGATTTTTAACCGTTAGTAAAAGTCATCCTGTATAAGGAACGATTGCACAGAAGGTGTCTCATCCAGAAATTGCATTTGATTGATGGTTGGTTGTGATGAAACAGTGTTTCATATTTTGTAAGAAGGAGAAACATAACAATAAAGAATAAATCAATTTGTGGCTGAAGGCGGTTATTATTATTGCGAGAGTAATACAGTCACGGAAGAAACTCTGCAAAGAATGGATGAAATTAAGGAGAAACATCTATCAACATGTGTCAGAATTCGACAGCGGAACGATGTCCGGTTTTTTATCATTCCTCGCTGCTGCTCCTCACGTTAGTCGGTTCCCACTAGTGCAATGCGAATACGGAATAGAAGGTAGATTCAGGATACCATGCTCAATGATATGTAGGATGACAGAGAGCCACTGCGACTAGCGCCCGAGGGGGCAGATATATTGCTCAATCGGCAGTGCAGTATCGTGGAGCTACCTATTGACACTTGTATTGGATATAGCATTTATTTCCATGTATATAAGTATTCACAGTTTCAGTGGACTGTCTGCGGGCACGGACATATACATCTGTCTCGGTATGTACATCTTTTTATGGATGGTTGCGGGACTCGTCAGTTTGATACAGGATGTTAAATTAAAACCTTTCTGCCGTCTAGTTTCCAAACTTATTTTATTTGGTTACAAGTGTCAGCATTTACCACACGATCTCCAGGCTCCTGACTGACGTGTAGGAAAATTCTACCTCGGTTCCGATCAAAACAGGGCCAGTAGTGGTGGTATTAGTAGAGTTCTGCTAGCTATATCGATCGTTATAGCAAGCAGAAGTCTAGTAGTACGAGTATAGCGACGATAATATGCTAAATCAGCTATTTTTGTTTTTCTTCATACCAATATTATAATGTATAGAATCACAAGTAGCTTACTCCCTTCTGAGAAAGGTAAATAAAGGTGTAATTACTTTATGTCACAAGCTACTTATCGTTTTAGGCACTTCTCCTCTTTCAGTTCTGTATTTGTAATGCCGTCAAAGTGGGCAACTTTATGACACTTGTAGCACTTTTTGCAACATAACCTCATACAAAACTGTACTCTGGCCTTTTATTTACGCGTATATGGAATTTCATGTTTTATCTTCTACTTTTTATTGTATAAATGATTTATGTGAAATGAGGTATTGGGATTGTGGAGTAGTAACTCTAAGAGAGTTCTGCAGGACACCCAACACATATACTCTCTTCTGGCATTGCGCCACCCTTGCTGTACGGTGGTACTAGAAATGGTCGACTGGTGTAACTTACTTTCTGAAGTATCTACATGGATGTTAAATCACTGTATTTACGCGATGTAAAAATGGAACCTTTGAATAATAATAGATACCAGATTTTAAATTGAGTGGTATGAGAAACGACAGGTGCAGTTTTCAGCGACAAGCGCCACAAACGTAATTGGAGAATTGTTGTTTATTGTATGTACATTCTTAATATTCATTAATATTCCGTCGGTCTTTGTAGAAACTTAGACATATTAAGTACTTAAAGACACAGTACCAATGTTCAGCAGAAATGTAAATTTAATAGTTCGTTATGAACAAGCTCTCAGCTTCCTAGATTGTAGTGTAGGCAACATTCAGAGGTGGTAGTCAGGACCAAAACAAGAAACACCAATTCCTAGTAAACAAGGACCCTAAGATTCATACCTTAAGAGGTATGAGGGCATGTTCGTCTTAGATACCAGGAGAAGCATTTCTTCTACCCCACGGTCTTTGCTGTCTGTGTTTTTAGAGGACTTATTGTGGATCAAAACAAGGATATCCATTGACTATGGACTTTAAAATGCGTATGTAAAGAGCTATGGGCATTTGTTCAGTGGACGTTACGTGTTTCGTAGTACGGAAGATGAACAAGTGACCATAGCCCTTAAGGGATGTAATTTAGAGTCGTTTACCTCACATTTTTTTCTTGTTTTGGTTCATACTACCACCTCTGAAATCTCCCCCCCCCCCCCTTCAATGTTAGTACGAATAGTGCCGGCACTTGTATTCCAGTCAGTGATATCAAGACGACTTTCACTTGTAACATTCAATTCGGTCGTTTCCTGACGAGGGTCCACAATCTCAGATTGATACATTTATCTTCCGCCATCATCCCTAAACGTTTGTAGTACCATGTGTAAACACAGATAATGGAAGTATACGCAACTACGTCTACGGCTGTATAACAATTTTACTCCTTACACAATGATTCACTTGTGGAGTATGGACTGAAAACGAATTAATTTTACTGTAACAATTTGGGCCAAGCACACAAAAATTTTTGTTTCGGAAAATCATCATGGGAAGTTGTTAACAGCTACGTTAGAAAAATAATCAATAAAATACCATTAGGGTGCAAATGACAGAGATGGTACAGGAGTAATCCTACATAAGGTTCGAGTAGCCGGAAGCGTAAATTTAGTTGTTTATAGACATGAACAGTTTACTACCTATAGCATCAACTGAATATTAGTTTTGAAAGTGACGACTTCAAATCCCAGTTCATGCGTTATAACAACGCTCAAACTTTTGCCGCACTTTCTAATACTCCTGTTTCCTGTGACAGAATGAGGGATGCCGCTAGAACTCAATTAATCAGTTCCTCTTCTTTTTCTATTGGTACTGATACGCCAGCGACTTTAAGCGATGCCTTATGAATTAATCTGCCGTGGACACATCACACTTGATTATATATTAGTTTTCAAGGTTTCATCTCACATCCATTGTTTAGCCACTATCACGTGCAGTGTGCTTCTCAGACAATCCTAGCTTATATCAAACAAACCAGGTTCTGACTGTGAACTGTCTGTACCGTTACGACCCTCTAGAACTGAGCCAGTCTAAGAAAATCACAATAATAGCCGAGTACTGGAAAGGAAAGCCACTAGAATACCAAATGTTTCCACAAACCTTACTGTAGTAAGTCACTTCTTCGACAGAGTCTTCTACTTACTTGAGACAGTACGAATATCAGTTAACAGCAACACATTTTTAACTATGGAAAATTAAATGCTTATCATTAATCAAATGTGAATGTAGGCTTCCTAAGCCAATTTCACCGAAGAATTCTTCTCGCCCAATGAACCGAATTTAATGTAGTTTAGGCTACTTGGTTGATATCCTGAGAACAATTCTTAAATAATTCCAAATGTTAAATTATAAAAGAAAGAGCACAAAATTGCAATCGTTTCATGAAACGACTAGTTTATCAAGACAGTGTAGCAGAACTGTTATTTATAGCGTTTAGAGTTAGGTGTGCTGAGACTTCGTTTACTATGTTTTAGATGAAGAATGAATGAAACACAGTGTTAGCGTGAAACACATTTTTAATGAAAATGGCACATAACTTGGGTTTCTTTTTTCTGAACTCTAATAAGAGAAAAAATTATTACAAACACCACTTTTACAATTAACTCTCAGTAGTTCAAAAACTAATTTTTAATCATTTTTATTAGAGCACAACATATTTAAATAATATAATCAATGTATGAGGTACTACGGCAAGCAATCAACAATGACCAAGTGTTACCTAGCGTCCAAGAACATCTTGGGAGCCGTGAGAGAACACAAATTGTTGTGTATTCAACGATAACTTTTATTTTGGTCTCTGTCCAGTACATCTGGTCAAATGAAACAATTTTTGAAAGTCTCAATAAGCAATGAAGAATGTTTCAAGTAACTCTCCGATAAGATTCCTCATCTGTTAGGAGCAAAACAGACATATGGAATGTTTGTTCATTGACATTCTAAGAACAATACCCGATTTCCCCTTTGAATCGAAATCGACGAAGCTGAAGGGAGGCTCGGGAATTATTCACTGACGTTTCTAAAAAAAAAGATTCAAATGGCTCTGTGCACTATGGGACTTAACATCTGTAATCATCAGTCACCTAGAACTTAGAACTAATTAAACGTAACTAACCTAAGGACATCACACACATCCATGCCCGAGGCAGGATTCGAACCTGCGACCGTAGCAGTTACGCGGTTCCAAACTGAAGCGCCTAGAACCGCACGGCCACACCAGGCGGCCACTGCCGTTTCTACTAAAAGCTTGTACAAAAGGAAGGACCCAGATTTTAATTTAGCTTTAGCCAATGCAGTGTACAAAATTCAATGGGGTAGTCTGATGGAACACTTTGAATAGTCACCTTAATTTTATCCCCAGATATTTTAGTCATGTTGCTTGAGCACATTGCTCAGGAGATCTAAGTGATGCTAAAAAAGTATCAGGGCTACTAGAATGCTAGTTTGGTGGGAAACTACTATAGGTCGGTTCACCAGTACGAGCGAATGGCAGTTCACCAGAGAGAAGGCTGTATTAGAAGATAGTGTTCAGGCTTTCGTAGACGCTATTTTCATTCTTGATGGTTCCTGTATTATTGGCATAATATTGCGGTATATGGCATGGCATGTATCAGTGTCCTTTTGTCTTACTGCAGACTTTGTCTAAGACTATAAAGAAGAAATTAATTGATTTTCAGTCTTAAAAATGTCATCAAACCGAACTGCTCACATGAAGCACCTTCGTTAGTTCAAAAAACTACATTCATTATCGTTCAAACTACTTATATTTTACTAATTTTCATTTACGTAAGAAACAATAATCAAATGTACCTTGTCATTGTCACGTTAAATTATGTAACGTGACTCGCTTTTGTATTCGACTTTCACATGTGCTAATATAAGAAAGCTGCCACATGTGTCACATGTCGTTGTGTGTTCAGCAGATTAGCAGCTGGGTCTACATATTAAAAGTAATTAAGTACCACTTTGTATCCTTTCACAGTGTACATAGGTGTCTCTGATAAAAGGCCGCTTCCAGGTGTCCTTGAACGGAATCGTATTTAAGGGAGACGCAGTTCTTGATTTTCTCATAACGATATCCCACACGGAACAGCTGTAAGTAGCCAAATATCTAACACATACTGCTTCTATTATTGAACTGTAGAAAGTGAATATTAATTAACAATTATAGACAGGGGGATTACCTGTTATCTAGAAGAGTAAACTCCAACAATCTATAACTGTTTACCGTGTGACAGTTAATGTTTGCAAAGGACAAAATTTCACAACTAGTAAATCCGACTGCAGACAGTTTAAGGACACTAACTCCTATACATAAATTGTCATATCTCATAATCATAAATCGCATAATGCTAGCACATGTCTGCTACATTCCTTGGTACATGTAGATACCATCTGCAAAATGTGTTGCGAGTAGAGGTAGTGATAAAGAAGTAAAAAACTAAAACGTCATGATGAGGCTGCTGTTTTAGCACACCAGTGGCGGAAATGTAGAAAACTAAAACTTTCTTCCTTCGATCGTTTTGCAGTGAATGTCAGCAAGAAAAAGTATTAAGTAATACATAAAGTTTGTTGGAAATCAATAAGTATTCTGATATCGCAAATACTGGATGAATCTCGTCTAAGTAATCTACGCGCCGTGTGTTACGTCGTCTCGAGACATAAACACATTTTATAACTTTTTATTTGACTCAGTCAGT
Organism: Schistocerca serialis cubense; assembly: GCF_023864345.2. Classification (NCBI taxonomy): domain Eukaryota; kingdom Metazoa; phylum Arthropoda; class Insecta; order Orthoptera; family Acrididae; genus Schistocerca; species Schistocerca serialis. Next base: position 69,889,616 of record NC_064644.1, read on the forward strand.
TAAGCCCTTAATGCAAGATTATTCCTCTTATAAGTAGATTAAGACTGCGTATAAAATTTTTTATTTCGGCCACAAATTTTTGCTGCCCCTGGAAGTGCCTATGGAAGCAGTTGGATAGTCAATCTCTCCATTATGTTTGAGCACCAGATGAACCATTTAGCAGTATATAGTAATAACTACGAACATTAAAAAACCAGCATGTGGGTCTAAATATGTGACCTGTTTTAGGTGCCTCCGAAACACGTTCAGTAGACTGGGAGCCGGTTCCTTCCAGGATTTTTGCTTTGGAGATTTAAGATTATTCTAGTTACAGACGGAATATGTAAAACAAAAAAGTATAAACAGAAAAAAAACTTCACAACGACTATTCACAATACATTCAGCATATTAAAAAGGAAGTTAGGAAAACGCAAGAATTATTCTAATTAAGCTGTCTAGCTATTTTCCCCCTATACACATTGCTAAACCAAGGAACGGTGTTCAAGCCCATATGTTCCGTAATCGCAAACAGTAAACGTCAGAGCTTGGAAACGTATGATTAAGCTTCTTCCATTCGTGGTTTTCTTTATGAGATTCCATAGCATATTATCACTGTTGTTCCCCGAGAATAATGATGGACAATATGTCATCCAACTATGCGCTTGATAAATTCGGTGGGCTACAGATCAAGCGAATGAGCCTGATAGGAAGGTGACAGGCACTGTTCTTAGACGCAGCCCTGCACAATGTTCATGAAGTGCGATGGGCCGTTTTCTGAACGTGTTCAATTAGTCTGCGTGGACAGAACCTCGTGGAATAAATTCTCGCCGATCTGACCGCCTTCAGGACGTTGGAATTGAGACCGACTGCTATATCAGTTATATCAGTAACGTCACACTTCACTGACGTTCTTTGTTCCTTCTAACAATGCAGACTGCGAGATTAGCGTTTACTGCTGTAGTGTCTAACCAATACCATTATTTCAGTACACAGTGAACTGGGCTCAATGACACGAAAAATCTATAGAATCAAATCCACTGGTATAAAATGATATAACGAAGTGCGTTCAGAAAATATTAAACTCCAGTATAATGAAGATGTCGTAACTAATGAAAATAGTGTCAAACTGATACTCAGAACCAGCATTTCTGAACGCCTGCCGCTGATTTCATTCCATGTCATTACACATTCACAGCTTTCAACTACAATGGCTGCATTTATTTCATTTCAACGAAATTAGTTCAATTTATTGGTATTTCTAATCCAGGGAAAACCAAAATTCTCTACAACAACTTTTTCCTCGGTGGTGGAATTGTTACATAACATTTAAGACTGCTGCTCGTAAAGCGCGACATGTTTAGGTTAAGACCAGCCACGATATATTCCCTCCAGAACATAGTGAAATGTAACGAACACCGTGTTACAAAAGGTTGCTTCTCTTAAGCCAACGAGAGCATTTAACGGGTCTGCAGCTTTTGTAGTTTGTGGGCAGAGGACCACTGTGCAATGACGTCAGTACCTTCCGTCCACACCCCCCAGCAATGGGCTTTGCATTGTCGACGGGGATAGCTCCACAACCAGAACTACGGTTCAGTGTCGATCCGTCTTACATATGACGAACAAAGACGTTTCAAGCTCTGCGGATAAGAACTGGATGTTCCAGTACCCGCTCTGACAACCATAATGTGTTCAGTGGTTGCATAGACTCAGAATGCCATATGAAACCTCTTGGCTAAAGACGTAGTGACTCATGTTTACCAGCGTACTGTCTCTTCTCAGTTTCGTTTTGTAGCTCGTTACTGATTTAGCAGAGCGTTCCCTTGTCGCAGATAAGACGGCAGTACTTTCATTCAGTGTTGACCTTCTTAATCTACACTACTGGCCATTAAAATTACTACACCAAGAAGAAATGCAGATGATACACGGGTATTCATTGGACAAATAGATTATACTAGAACTGACATGTGATTACATTTTCACGCAATTTGGGTGCATAGATCCTGAGAAATCAATACCCAGGACTACCACCTCTGGCCGTAATAACGGCCTCAATACGCCTGGGCATTGAGTAAAACAGAGCTCGGATGGCGTGTACAGGTACAGCTGCCCATACAGCTTCAACACGATACCACAGTTCATTAAAAGTAGTGACTGGCGTATTGTGACGAGCCAGTTGCTCGGCCACCATCGACCAGACGTTTTCAGTTGGTGAGAGATCTGGAGAATGAGGTGGCCAGGGCAGCAGTCGAACATTTCCTGTATCGAGAAAGGCCCGTACAGGACCTGCAACATGCAGTCGTGCATTATACTGCTGAAATGTAGGGCTTCGCTGGGATCGAATGAAGGGCAGAGCCACGGGTCCTAAGACATCTGAAATGTAACTTCCACTGTTCAAAGTGCCGTCAATGCGAACAAGAGGTGACCGAGACGTGTAGCCAATGGCACCCCATACCATCACGCCGGGTGATACGCCAGTATGGCGGTGACGAATACAGGCTCCCAATGTGCATTCAGCGCCACGTCGCCAAACACGGATGCGACCATCATGATCCTGTAAACAGAACCTGGATTCATTAGAAAAAATGACGTTTTGCCATTCGTGCACACAGGTTTGTCGTTGACTACACCGTCGCAGGCGCTCCTGTCTGTGATGCAGCGTCAAGGGTAACCGCAGCCATGGTCTCCGAGATGATAGTCCACGCTGCTGCAAACGTTGTCGAACTGTTCGTACAGATGGTTGTTGTCTTGCAGACGTCCCCATCTGTAGACTCAGGGATCGAGACGTGGCTGTACGATGCGTTACAGCCATGTGGATAAGATGCCTGTCATCTCGACTGCTAGTGAAACGATGCCGTTGGGATCCATCACGGCGTTCCGTATTACCCTCCTGAGCCCACCGATTCCGTATTCTACTATCAGTCATTGGATCTCGACCAACGCGAGCAGCAATGTCGCGATACGATATACCGCAATCGCGATAGGCTACAATCCGACCTTTATCAAAGTCGGAAACGTGATGGTACGCATTTCTCCTCCTTACACGAGGCATCACAACAACGTTTCACCAGGCAACGCCGGTCAACTGCTGTTTGGGTATGAGAAATCGGTTGGAAACTTTCCTCATGTCAGGACGTTGTAGGTGCCGCCACCGGCGAGAACCTTGTATGAATTCTCTGACAAGCCAATCATGTGCATATCACAGCATGTTCTTCCTGTTGCTTAAATTTCGCGTCTGTAGCACGTCATATTCGTGGTGTAGCAATTTTAATGGCCAATAGTGTAACTAATCACTTGCTGTGTGAATATATTATTCACTTCCTTTCAGTATAGATTTATTTGAGACGTTATTTGTGGTTATTCCAGGCATCAAAAACTATAATATTTGTTTTTACCTGGAGCAACGAACAGCTTATTTTCTTCCGTAATGACAAATGTTAAAATTACAACATACACGGAGTGATTCAGCTGCCCCTACCCATGAGCTTTATGTAACCTGTAACGCCTTCGAATATCACTTGCCAGTTTTCATATTCTTTTGCTCGCTACATTCAAACTATTAGTCCTTCACCCAAAAAACAGGAACTTTTTGTAGAAACTTGAATGTACTTACATGAAAAAGGGATACGTTTTCGCTAGAGGCCGAAGTTTTCGATTTATTCGGTAAATACGTACAAAAGTGACGTTTGACTGCGGTTTCTTTTTAGTAACTCAAAAACTATGTCTACCAGCGGAAGCGAATCACAACACAAAATTTACCTGCATTAAATTTCCTACAAAAATGTGTTGCTCAATTTTCCGGTACGAATAACAATTTGCCTGTAGCAAGTGAGAGAATAAGAGGGTCTCGAGTGTACTATTTTGAAGGCATTGTGGCTTTCATAAAACTTATAGGTAAAGACAGCTGAATCACCCCATTTATCTAATATTCCATCACTTTCTATAAACAGTGAGCGTTGCCTTTGCCGACAGATGTTTTCGCTGCTACTCCTGGTGCTGCCTTTGCTGGCGGAGGGTGCTTCCACAGACAGTGTGGGCTGTGTACTGCCAGCTGCCTCCACTGAGACGTTCTACATGACTACCGTAAGTTAGCAGCAGTAGAGAATGGGTATCATACAAACTTACATACATTGTACTTATGATTACTTTACATCTTGTTAAAAGCAGTCTTTTAGTGTCTTTATGGCAGGAGGAAATAAGATTCATAGATTACGTATGACAGTAGAAAAGTAATTGCTGTAAATTAGGGAAACGTATTCTCAGAAATCTTCTCCGTAACAGTACTAACTAAAGCCGTAAGTCAGAAATTCCCTCAATAGACAGCAATATGTTACTAAAATTAAGATTATATTTAAATATATTATACTCCAAACTGGGTCAGTGTAACGTATACCTGAACCTTGCTGTAATGTTACATATGTACATCTACTTCAGTTGGATTGGCGTAGTTAAATCCTTCCCCATGTTTGTCTGTTAAGTTTGGTTTACACCCCTAGTCAACTTGCGGTGAAGGTTATTTTAGTCTTTAACATTACGGCTATATAGTTTCACTGGATCAGCATGAAAACCCTCAGATTTGTACACTAGAATAGTTATCGTCACATGCTGTGAACGCTGTACTTACAACCTCCTCTTTGGAACCATAGGAGGAGAAGCCGTGGTACCAACAATACCAGTACCAGGTACCCGGCCTGTTTGACCTGGGTTGTGTCACGTACGTCCAGTCGCCTGGGGAGAGCGATACCGAGATGTATCTCACTGGCAACTTCAGCAAAGCGCCTCTGTAAGTTACTAGGATAACCTGCTGTAAGTTAAATATAGCATGTACACGGGTTACAATGGTTGGATTGTGTTGGATCACGGGTCCGCAGCTCGTGGTTGTGCGGTAGCGTTCTCGCTTCCCACGCCCGGGTTCCCGGGTTCGATTCCTGGCCGGGTCAGGGATTTTCTCTGCCTCATGATGACTGGGTGTTGTGTGTAGTCCTTAGGTTAGTTAGGTTTAAGTACTTCTAAGTTGTAGGGGACTGATGACCATAGATGTTAAGTCCCATAGTGCTCACAGCCATTTGAACCATTTTTTTGTTGGATCACGGTAAATAAGGGACAATTAACCTCTTTTCTTGGGAGAGCTTCATTCGTTAGTGACGAAAAACAATGCACTCCACTGGAAGCAATGGAGATATAAATATCTACCAATGTAAATAATTTCTGTCACACTGGATATATTGAACCACATGTTGACAGTTATTCCTTCAACGTAATAAAGTCACTTTCAATACAAACAGGGTTTTAGTCGCTGCCGAGATATACATCTACCCAGAAGGATTGGCAAAATATTATTGTTACTTGATGAATGTCATACTTTGAAATCACTCCACATATTTTGTAGTAGCTGCGGTGTAGTACAGTTTGTGTATTAACAGTTATAATCTGTCAGGAAGTTCCAGTTTGTGTATTAAAAGTTTTAATCTATCAGAAATTTTTAGTCTGGGTATTTAATTTTCTAGTTCGCTCAGAGATTTGAAGTTATATTGTAAGGAATATGCAGCTAATCGCAAGTTAAACATCAGCAATAAGAACGAGGCAATCCTTTCACAAGGGCACTGCGTATTAATATTTAGCATGCTTTCGGTTTTTGAGCTCTTGCCATTATGTTCCTATGGAACAGCCTGCATTGTAAGTGTTTCTGGTCAGGGAAAGGATGACACTTATGACTTACGAAGTATACTTTGCTAGAAGGTCTACTGCTTCCATTGACTCCGGAATATGTCTAAAAATATTCCGAAATATTTGAAGTCTTCAAAGACTGAATTGCTCTTCTCCCGGAATTTTCAATCTTTACACCTGCAATGCAGCTGCTTGGAAAAAGCAGAACACAAACTTTGTGACTTTATCCGAATATTCAGTCAGAGATGATAATAAATTGTAAAATTTTGGATATTAATGTATCTTCATTCTTCTGATGTTTTATTTGCAAGCGTTCTTCACTTTGTAATACTTTTCTTTCCGTACTTTTTTAATATGATTTACTGACTGTCGTCTAGCTCTGTTTGTTAGAGGATTACTTGCGAAGGACAAGATTTCGAATTTCTGATCCAGTCCAGTGTGCAATTTTAAGCTGTGACGAAGTTTCAGTAAGTGATATCCGCTGTATCGCTGCTTCACCATGCAAATTGCACGTGACATGATATAATACTTCATTTGCTTCGTAAATTCGTAAACACATTATAACGATCATACAAAAAGAAATGCAACACACGTTGTGTGCAGCACTGGCTGGAACGACTTCGGAATTCATTAGTGCTGATTTCAATGAAAAGGCTGCACCCTAGAAACATTTCCAAATTTTAGCACAGCGAATGTCAGTACAATACGCATGAGGAAGGTATAAACATTCAACTTACTTGTACTGTTCTCTGTTTTTCAGATTTCCTCTGAACAGCTATGTGTCAGTCACTGGAAACAAGCTGGACAAGGTCTATGATGGCGTTTGTAAGTGCAAATTCATACTTCCAAAATGTAAAAGCTAGTTTTCGAACACACGTGTAAAGGCATATTTTTGTTGGTAGAAGAGGGCACACGCATTACTCTTACAGCGGAACAAACTAATTTTTCTTTATCTTATTCCTCTGGAGGAGCTAGACATAGATGTTGCAGCAAACAGTAATTCTAACTGGCACAATCTGTAGACATGTGTATAAGTTGATATGTATCTTCTTCTCTTTCCAGGGGAATCTCTACTGAGCGGACCATACAATGTAGTGTACTCGCACGAGGATTTCATCATGGACCACTACTGCTTTCTCGGATATGGTTAGTCTCTGTCATCTACTTCCTCTAAAAACCTCTGCAATATTTTGTGGGTCATGATCGAGCAATGACGATAGTTTCTCATTTCGGTGTGTGAGGGTGAAGGGAAAAAAAGATTGCACAAGTGATTCTGTGTTCGTCTCACTACTCAATGTTTTAACTGGTATTTGCAATAGATGTTTCTATCTTTTTACAGTACATTTTTCTCAGTTCCATAGAGACGAACACTACCAAACAGCAAGTCCATGAACTTATATATATATATATATATATATATATATATATATATATATATATATATATATATATATCCCATGATGAGCCAAACTGTGTATTATTGTTATTGCGTGCTGAAGTTATCCCCATTTAAGCTTAATATAGTAGTAACACTATTTCAAGTTGTAGCCCATACACAGTAGGAAGTGTCTCTTGTCTCATGATTTTGTTAATATTGTCATGTCAGATTCGGTATTGATCTTCCGAAAAGTTTCACTGGCGAAGAGGAGCAGTGGAAACACTCTTCTGCTAGAATGCTGGATCAAACCAATTTCCTGCCATTCATATTATGGTCATTTAGAACTCCCTAAATCTCTTACAGCAAATTCCTGGAATAATTAATTTGAAACAGACAGTTCCGATTACGTTTCATTTCGTCCCTTGACCGTGCTTATGCTCGGACTCTTATAAACTTGTCGTCAACAAGACGTTAAGATTTAAGATCTACTTTTTACCTTCCAAGCCTATTTTCAATTAATGATTTCTAACTTCCACAAACGTTGTGGTATAATTTAGCTGATTTGTTGGAAAGCATTATTGAGTTATTCTAGTGTGTTCTACCCAGCAGTAATTACAGTCAGAAAGCTTATTCATTAAATTCAGTTGTTGTAAGGAAATCTACGATAATCTGCAGCATTTGCAAATTCTGTAAAGATTCATGATACTTTTAATCTTGTCCGACAATTCGCCGGTGCATAATTGTGTAACGCAAACGCTTCTGTTCCAGAAATGGCTCAAATCTTCACAACTGTCAAGGAACCTAGCGACGAGTTGATGGAACTGATATGGGAAGTTGTCAGTAATCACACTGAAGTGGACAAGTCGAAATTTAAGAAAGTGGTCTGTTAATGCTGTACTTCTGATAAATAAATATTAATGTAGCACATCTTGAAACAGTCTTTTTTTATCACCTTAATGTCAAAATCCATTTTTCCTAGTAACTACAAATTTACATGTTAAATTGAAAGTATAATTGTGTACCGTTTAAAGTATATTATTAAATATAACTTATCGCTTAACATACTTCAGTCTCGTATGTAGTAAGACCTTAAAACAAACGACATCCAGGAAAGTGTATGGAAAATTTACTTTTACATACAGAGAGAATAAATGTACGTCAAAACGAACAACGTAAGATAGTGAGCTTTATGCAAGAAGTGTGTGAATATTTCTTTTTAGTACGTTATTATTTCCATGTCATTAGCCTCACAAACCTTGTATCTACGGTCCCATCTGAGAAGTTTGCGTAATCCAAACCTGCTGAGACAATGAAAGGTCGCGAAGATACAAATCTTCGGTCAAGTGCAACAGTTTCTTCATAACAATCTTGCTTTCTGATTCAGTGAACAAATGTTGATGTGTGACAGTTGTAATAACATGTCACCAGCAATGAGATATGTTGAAAATGTACTTCATAGCGTTGTCATTTCTCTTTCTCCTACCATTCCGAGACTTAGGTACATACTAAAGAAACAACGATTTTACGATTCCTACTTTCAGGTGGTAAGTACTTTCTGTTTATGGGCATCATCTATCATCGCTGATCTAACACATAAACTCGATTTTTGCAACGAATTAACTTCTATCTCCGAAAAACTGTGCATACGAGTTGAATATTCTGAGTACTCATGACAATTTACCTCTGCACAAATCTGTAGCTTCTGCATGGCTCACTATAGCATGGGGATTCGTCTTCAGGTGGGAGATTATCCTCATTGCGATTGCTTACACTGAGAAAGGAATCAGACAAGGAGCAATCGGTTATCTTAACTGAAACATGATCCAAGTTCCACAATAGAGATTTGTTGAGGTGAATAGCTCTCCATCTGTTTCCAGTTTGATAGAGACTTACAATCAAAATCATGTAGCATCACCTTTATTTCAGAAAATGGGACTGCAATGCAGATTGAACATGATTCAAGTACCACAATAGAGATTAGTAGAGGTGAATAGCTTTCGATCTGTTTCCAGTTTGATAGAGACTTACAATCAAAATCATGTAGCGTCACCTTCATTTCAGAAAATGGGATTGCAATGCAGATTCAACTAGAAATCCACCGATAAAGAAGCGTCCTACCTTAATGACGTCAGCGTCGTTGGGACGTTATACATTCAACATATTTTCCTTCAATTTTCTTTGGATTGCCCTTCACGTAAGACACATCTGCTGTGACCTATCGACATTCCTCATAACATCTGTAATACTAACAACATCGCTCGTGGCAATAAAACAGTGATGGGTAATCAAAAGTCGGCTCATTTTACAGATGAGAACAGTCTCCAGGTAATCAGTAAATTATCTTCCCCTCACACCGCTGGTTTCTGGTGACAGTGTTGTATCTGAAATCACCCACTAACTCAGGTGGCAATATCGTCCATCTTACTTACTAACTGGCTACCTTAGTTTATTAAAGAAATGATTATGCTCTCTTCAATTACTTTTCTTTATTTTTGATGACTCACTTTCTTACTTCACTTGTTTTCTGTTTAAACATCTTGTGCTCCTTAATTCATATAACTAGCATCCTAAGTAAAAGAAAACATTTTTGAAATACGCAGACTGGTAAAAAGTCTTTTGAATGTACCTTCAGCAATTATCACTTATTACATGTAACAGATTTAGAGCGCTACCACCTCTCATTTACACGCTTTCAAGTAATGAACATTCGGGAAAGTGTGTGGCCTGTAATGATACCTTGGAAAGGGAAACTTACGAATATGGCATTTGTAGCCTCAGAGAAAACTTTTAACAAATTACTGGATTTCACTCTCAGATATGCCTAAGAGATAAGATACAGGGAGCTAAAGGTTAATTACAACTTGTCCAGTACCGGACGGTGTTTATCGTCGTTGGAGGACAAAAAAGGGAAGAAATAAATGAGTTGGCAGTAAGACAGACATATTTCATTGCGGATGACAATTTATTACAACTGCCATAGATCAACAGTTGTTCACTGAATCAGAAAGCACTTTTGTTGTGAAGAAACTGTTGCACTTGACCGAAGATTTGTATATTATGGAAGACAACTTCGAAAGTTTTCCCAATGCGGGTACTTGACCTCTCATTGTCTCAGCAGGTTTTGTAATACGCAAGCTTCTCAGAAGGGACCGTAGATACAAGGTTAGTGATGCTAGTGACATGGAAATAATAACGTACTAAAAAAAATACTAACACACTTCTTGCATAAAGCTCCCTATCTTACGCTGTTCGTTTTGACTACATTCATTATATCTGTAAGCAAAAGCATATTTTCCAAACCCTCTCCGGGATGCCGTTTGTTTTAACGTCTTTCTACATACGAGACTGAAATATGTTAAGCGAGAAATTGTGTTTAATAATATACTTTAAACGGTACAGAACTATAATTTCAATTTAAGATTCTTCTTTTGTTGTTGCTATGAAAAATGGAGTTTGACATTAGTATAGGGAAGCAGCCTACTCACGCTGTAGAAAATTCACATCAGTCTTTCCATTGTGTGCCAGCCTAGTCCGCTGTAACTAGCTCTGACGTCGTAAATGTTGCGCAATACTTTAAAAAATCAAGTAAATAACCTGAAACGTTTCTAGCATGTCAGGAGTAATATTAAATCAATATGAGTTGAATATCAGTTCAATAACTTTAACCATTTTCGAAATTTTGACATTTTTCTGTAAAAATCATTGGCGCAACAGAAAAGAGCTAGAAACTTAAAAATTTATATTTAGATTCCTTTTGCATAATAATTTAGTAGAAACAGTATTCTGGATCTCACAAATTAAAATTTTAGTTGAAATTCATGATTTTCTGGTTTTTGTCTTAAAAATTAAGGAAGCAAGATAGATTAAGTAGGCGAATAAATAAGGCTAGGGTGTTTAAATTTAAGTAGAAGGGAGATCCGCTACAATCATAAAGATGTGAGAAGTTTCAATTGAATAACTATAAAACTATAGCGATAGCGTATCTCGAAAGGGCAAGTTCAGAGCTCGTCTACTGCGTGTAGTGTAATTAAATTAATTCGCTCGCCCAAAATATTTGACTTAGCCAGGTCAGACTTTTATTATGATTACTTACATGTGTGCTGATTGCACATTTAAATTCAGAGCTTCATCGTCCATCAGCAAAGGAAGCGATGATTTATTCAATAACTTGAAGTGGTGCATTACTAGCCTAGCGGCTAGTCGGAGAACGGGATTGATCAGGCGTTCCGTTAGCCATCCGCACCGCGGCTTTATATATAAGAACGCTGCGCGAGAGAAGAAGGCCCCAGTTCTCTCCAGACGCTGATTAGCACACCACCTGTGCCGGGAGTCGCGTCGCGTCGGTATCATTGCTATAAACAGCCTCGGATGCCGTAATAAGTTACTCGGGATACGCGTAACCATGAAATCGTTTTCGAGTGAAGTGTTATTTCTGGGATGACTTCAATGATCTATCTTCAGTTTGCGTATGTCGTATTTTCACGTGCCGCCGCGGGACAAACATTCTACCATTATTTAGTGTGGCGTTTGATGAACATTATCATCAAATTATGGCGAGAATTCACTTAAACATTTAATTTGAACAGTTATAGTTGTATCAGCGCATTAGACTCTGAACTGCTCTGGTAGTTGGATTGTGTGGATTCTTTTTTTTTTGGTCTGTGACTTTCAGAATATAGTGAACATTTTAGACAGAATCGCTTTTGATTATGAATTCCAGACAATCTCCTAATTCCTCAGAGCTATAAGCTGTATCTGTAAGTGTATTTCTCAGATGAAGTGGGCAATAGGAATTCTAATTATAGGCTTAACGTTTTGCTAATCACTTTCTGGTTGCCAATACTGTAGTTAGAGAGCCAGTGTTGAGAACGGGAAAAGACAGCATAAATAATAGGAACATTTAAATAACAATAATTCCACCCGCCGCCCAACATATGGTTAATCGGCCGGGAAATGCATCTTTTTTACAAAACATTCTACGTTTTAAACAACATAAATTCCACCAGCCGCCCCACATTAGGGTGAGAACGAAAGACTGTTTCAAAATGTACTAAATCAATATTTATTTATCAGAAGTACAGCATTAACAGACCACTTTCTTAAATTTCGACTTGTCCACTTCAGTGTGATTACTGACAACTTCCCATATCAGCTCCATCAACTCGTCGCTAGGTTCCTTGACAGTTGTGAAGATTTGAGCCATTTCTGTAACAGAAACGTCCGCGTTATGCAATTTTGCACCGGCGAATTTTCAGATAGGATTAAAAGTATCATGAATCTTTACAGAATATGCTAATGCTGCAGATTATCGTAGATTTCCTTACAACAACTGGACTTAATGAATAAGCTTGCAGATTGGCGTTACTGCCGCGTAGAACACACTAGAATAACACAGTAATGCTTTCCAACATTTCAGCTAAATTATACCACACCGTTTCTGGAAGTTAGAAACCATTAACTGAAAACAGGGTTCGAAGGTAAAAAGCAGAAGTTAAATTTTAGCGTCTTGTTGACGACCAGTTTATTAGAGTCCGAGCATAAGCACGGACAAGGGAAGAAATGGGAACGTAATCAGCAGAATCAGTTTCAAATTACTTATTCCCGCAAGAGATTTAGGAAGATCTAAATGTCCATAATATTAATGGCAGGATGTCGATTTGATCCAGCATTCTAGCAGAAGAGTGTCCATCTTGTTTCCACTGCACCTCTACGTCAGTGAAACTAGTCGGAAGATCAATGCCGAATGTGACATGACAATATTAACAAAATCATGAGACAAGAGACGCTTCCTACCGTGTATGTGCTACAACTGGAAATAGTGTTACTACTATACTAAGTTTAAATAACTTCAGCAGGCAATGAAAATATTACACAGTTTCGCTCATCATCATATAAGTTCAAAGACTTGTTTCTTGGTAGTGTTCGTCTCTATGGAACTGAGAAAAATGTACGGTAAAAGGATAGAAACTTCTATTGCAAATACAAGTTAAAACATTGAGTAGTGAGACGAACACAGAATCATTCGAGCAATCTTTTTTTTTTTTTCCTTCACCCTCACACACTGAAATGAGAAACTATCGTCAAAGCTCGTTCATGACGCACAAAATATCGCAGAGGTAGTTAGAGACAGACTAACCATATCCGAGAAAGCAGTAGTGGTCCATGATGAAATCCTCGTGCGAGTACACTACATTGTATGGTCCGCTCAGTAGAGATTCCCCTGGAAAGAGAAGAAAATATATATCAACTTACACACATGTCTACAGATCGTGCGAGTTAGAATTACTGTTTGATGCAACATCTATGTCTAGGTCTCCAGAGGAATAAGATAAAGAAAAATTAGTTTGTTGCGGTGTAAGAGTAATGCGTGTGCCATCTTCTACCAACAAAAATATGCCTCTACATGTCTGTGAGAAAACTAGCTTACATTTTTGGAAGTATGAATTTGCACTTACATACGCCTTCATAGACCTTGTCCAGCTTGTTTCCCGTGACTGACACATAGCTGTTCAGAGGAAAGCTGAAAAAAAGAGAACAGAACAAGTAAGCTGAATGTTTATACCATGCTAATGCGTATTGTACTGACATTCGCTGTGCTAAAATGTGGAAATGTTTCTAGGGGTCAGCCTTTTCATTGAAATCGGCAATAACGATTTCCGAAATCGTTCCAGCTAGTGCTGCACACAACCCATGCTGCATTTCTTTTTGTATGATCGTATTAATGTGTTACGAATCTACGAAGCGAATGAAGAATTATATCATGTCACGTGCAATTTTCATGGTGAGGCAGCGATACAGTGGTTATCAGTTACTGAAACTTCGTGACAGCCTAAACTTGCACAATGGACTTGAGCAGAAATCCGAAATCTTGTCCTTGCAAGTAATCCTCTAACCAACAGAGCTAGACGACAGTTTCTAAATTATATTCTGAAAATATGGTAAGCAAAGTCTTACAAAGTGAAGAACGCATGCAAATAAAACATCAGAAGAGCGAAGATACTTCACTGCCACAAATTTTACAGTTTATTATCGTCTATCACTGAATACTCGAATAATGTCACAGAGTATGTGTTTTGTTTTTGCTTAGCAGCTACATTACAGGTGCCAAGATTGAAAATTCGGTCTCCTAAGACTGCACATAATTCGGAATATTTTAGACATATTCCGCAGTCAATGGAAACAGTAGACCTTCTAGCAAAGTATACTTCGTTAGTAATAAGTGACATTCTTTCCCTGACCGGAACTACTTACAATGCAGGGTGTTCCATAGGAACATAATGACAAGAGGTGAAATATTAATACTCAATGTCCTTGTGAAAGGACTGCCTCGTTCTTATTTCTGATGGTTAACTTGCGATTAGCAGCATATTCCTTACAATATAATTTCAAATCACTGAGGGAACTAGAAAATTAAATACCCTGACTGAAAATTTCTGACAGATTAAAACTGTTAATACACAAACTGTAACTTCCTGGCAGATTATAACTGTTAATACACAAACTGTACTACACCGCAGCTACTACAAAATATGTGGACTGTTTTGAAAGTATGACATTCATCAAGTAACAATAATATTTGGCCAATCGTTCTGGGTATATGTATATCTCGGTAGCGACTAAAAATCTTTTATGTATTGAAAATGATTTTATTACGTTGAAGGAATAACTGTCAACATGTGGTTCAATATCTCCAGTGTCACAGGAATTATTTACATTGGTACAGATTTTTATCTCCGTTGCTTCCTGTGGAATGCATTATATTCCGTCACTAACGAACGAAGCTCTCCCAAGAAAAGAGATTAATTGTGCCTTATTTACCGTGATCCAATAGAATCCAATCAGTGTACATACGATATTTAACCTACAGCAGGTTAATCTAGTAACTTACAGAGGCGCTTTGCTGAAGTTGCCAGTAAGGTACATCTCGGTGTCGCTCTCCCCAGGCGACTGGACGTACGTGACACAACCCAGGTCAAACAGGCCGGGTACCTGGTACTGGTATTGTTGGTACCATGGCTTCTGCTCCTATGGTTCCACAGAGAGGGTTGTAAGTACGATGTTCACAGCATGTGACGATAACTATTCTAGTGTACAAATTGGAGGGTTTTCATGCTGATCCAGTTTAACTATATAGCCTTAATGTTAAAGACTAAGATAACCTTGACAGCAAGTTGACCAGGGGTGAAAACCAAACTCAACAGACAAACATGGGGACAGATTGAACTACGCCAATACAGCTGAAGTTGATCTACATACGTAACATTACAGCAAGGTTCAGGTATACGTTACACTGACTCAGTTTGGAGTATTATTTATTTACATAAAATCTTATTTTAAGTAACATGTTGATGTCAATACAGGGAGTTTCTGACTTAAGGTTTTAGTTATGTTACGGAGAAGATTTCTGAGAATACGTTTCCCTAATTTACAGCAATTACATTTCTACTGTCATACATAATCTATGTATCTTATTTCCTCCTTCCACAAAGACACTAAAAGACTGCTTTTAACAATATGTAAAGTAATCATAAGTACAATATATGTAAGTTTGCATGATACCTTTTCTCTACTGCTTCTGCTAACTTACGGTAGTCATGTAGAACGTCTCAGTGGAGGCAGCTGGCAGTACACAGCCCACATTCTCTGTGGAAGCACCCTCCGCCAGCAAGGGCAGCACCAGGAGTAGCAGCGAAAACATCTGTCGACAAAGTCAACGCCCACTTTTTATAGAAATTGATGGAATATAAGATAAACATGGTGATTCAGCTGTCCCTACCTAAGGGTTTTATGAGAGCCACAATGCCTTCAAAAAGTACACTCGAGGCTCTCTTACTCTCTCACTTGCTTCGCGCAAACTGTTATTCCTACGGAAAAATTCAGCAACACACTTTTGTTGGAAATGTAATGCAGGTAAATTTTGTGTTGTGATTCGCTTCCGCCTGAAGACACAGTTTTTGAGTTACTAAAAAGAAACCGCCTTCGAACGTCACTTTTCTACGCATTTACCGAATAAATACAAAACTTCGGCCTCTAGCGAAAACGTATCACTTTTTCGTTTAAGTACATTCAAGTTTCTACAAAAAGGTCCTGTCTTCTTAGGTGTAGGACTAATAATTTGAACGTAGCAAGCAAAAGAATATGAAAACTGGCACGCGATATTCGAAGGCGTTGCAGGTTACATTAAACTCAAGGGTAGGGGCAGCTGAATCATTCAGTGTATGTTGTAATTTTAGCATTTGTCATTATGTAACAAAAGAAGCTGTTCGTAACTCTAGGTAAAAACATACATTAGAGTTTATTGTGCCAGTGATATCCACCAATAACATCTCGAATAAATCCATATTTGAAGGACATGGATAATGTGTTCACACAACTAGTAATTAGGGTTAGATTAAGAGGCTCAACACGAAATGGAAGTAGTGCCATGTTATCTGCGACAAGCGAACGCCGTGCTAAATCAGTAACGAGCTACAAAACGAAACTGAGAAGCCACAACAAGAGACAGTACGCTGGTAAGCATCAATCCCTACGTCTTTAGCAAAGAGGTTTCAGATGGTATTCTTAGTCTATGGAACCACTGGACACATTATGGTTGTCAGAGCGGGTACTGGAACATTCCATTCTTATCAGCAGAGCTTGAAACGTATGTGTTCGTCATATGTAAGACGGATCGACACTGAACCGTAGTACTGGTAATGGAGATCCTCCGTTGACAGTGCAAAGGCCAATAGCTGAGGGGTGGACGGAAGGAACTGAAGTAATTCCACAACTGTCCACTGCTCACAAACTACAAACACTGCAGACCCGTTAAATGCCCTCGTTGGCGTTGAGAGAAGCAACCTTTTGTATTCGTTACATTTCACTGTGTCTTGGAGGGAATATGTCGTGGCTGGTCTTAACCTAAATATCTCGCGTTTTACGAGCAGCAGTCTTAACTGTTACGCTTTATGAGTATTCATTCAGCTTCGAATAAGATCTTACTTATCAGTGACACTAGAGTTTCTCACAGTGGTTGTGTAACAATTCCACCACTGAGGAGAAAGTTGTCGTAAAGTATTGTGGTTTTGCCTGGATTAGAAATACCAATAAATTGAATTAATTTCGTTGAAATGAAATAAATGCAGACACTGTGTCTGTTGAAAGTTGTGAATGTGTAATGACATGAAATGAAATCAGCGTCAGGTCTTCAGAAATGCTGGTTCTGAGTACCAGTTTGACACGATTTTCATTAGTTACGACATCTTCATTGTAATGGATTTTAATATTTTCTGAACGCACTTTGTTATATCATTTTATACCAGTGGATTTGATTCTATAGATTTTTCGTGTCATTGAGCCCAGTTCACTGTGGTCTGAAACAATAGTATTGGTTAGACACTACAGCAGTGAACGCTAAGCTCGCAGTCTGCATTGTTAGATGCAACAGAGTACTTCAGTGAAATGTGACGTTATTGATATAACTGATGTAAAGGTAGGTATCGATTCCAACGTCCTGAAGGCAGTCTGATCTGTGAGGTTTCACTCCACGAGGTTCTGTCCACGCACATTAATTGAATATGTTCAGAAAACGAGCAATCACACTTCATGAACATCGTGCAGGCCTGCGTAGAAGAACAGTGTCTGTCACCTTCCTATAAGGCTCATTCGCTTGATCTGTAGCCCACCGAATTTATCAAGGGCATAGCTGAATGACATCTTGTCCATCACTGTTCTCTGGAAACAACAGTGTTAATATGTTATGGAATCACATAAAGAAAACCACATCTGGAACAAGCCTCCTCATACGTTTCCATGCTCTGACGTTTATTGATCGCGATTACGAACATATGGGCTTGAACACCGTTCCTTGGTTTACTAATGTGCATCGGGGGGAAAATAACCAGTCAGTTTAATTAGAATAATTCTTGCTTTTCCCTAACTTCCTTTTTAATATGCTGAATGTATTGTGAACCGTCGTTGTGAAGTGTTTTTATGTTGATAAATTTTTGTTTTACATATTCCGTCTGTATTAGAATTATTTTAAATCTCCAAAGCAAACACCCTGGAAGAAACCGGCTCCCAGTCTATTGAACATGTTTCGGAGACACCTAATACAGGTCACATATTTAGACTCACGTGCTGGTTAGTTAACTTTCGTAGTTATTACTATAACTATATTGCTAAATGGTTCAACTGATGCTCAATCGTAGTGGATAGGTTGACTGTCCAACTGCTTCCAGGGGCACTTCCAGGGGCAGCAAAGATTTGTGGCCGAAATAAAAAACTTAATACGCAGTCATAATCTACTTATGAGAGGAATAATCTTGCATTAATGGCTTAACTGCCTGAGTCAAACAAAATGTTGTAAAATGTGTATATGTCCCGAGCCGAGGTAACACACGGCGCGTAAATTGCACAGAGGACATTCATCCAGTATTTGTGATATCAGAACACTTATTGATTTCCAACAAACTTTATGCATTATTTAATACTTTTTCTTGCTGAAATTCCCTGGAAAACGATCGTAGGAAGAAAGTTTTGCGCTTTCTACATTTCCTCCACTGGTGTGCTAAAGCAGCGGCCACGGGCATGACGTTTTAGTTTTTTGCTTCTTTATCACTACCTCCACTCGCAACACGTTTTGCAGATGGTATCCACATGTACCAAGCAGTGTAGGTGACATGTGCTATCATTATGCGATTTATGGTTCAGGAGATACGACAATTTATGTATAGGAGTTAGTGTCCTTAAACAGTCGGCAGTGGGATTTACTAGTTGTGAAATTTTCTCCTTTGAAAACATTAACTATCACACGGTAAACAGATATAGATTGTTGGAGTTAACCCTTCTAGATAACAGGTAACCCCCTGTTTCTAATTAGTAGTTAATATTCACATTCTACAGAGGGCACAGTAAATGCTACTTTTTTTTCAAAAATAGAAGGAGTACGTATTAGATGTTTGGCTACTTACAGCTGTTCCGTGTGGGATGTCGTTATGTGACAATCTAGAACTGCGTCTCCCTTAAATACGATTCTGTTCACGGCTGCCTGGTAGCGGACTTGTATCAGAGGCACCTATGTACACTGTGAAAGGATACAAAGTGATACTTAATTACTTCTTAATATGTAGAACCATCTGCTAATCTGCTGAACAAACAACGACATGTGACACATCTGGCAGCTTTCTTATATTCGTACATGTGAAAGTCGAATAAAAAAGCGAGTCACAAGGCAAGTTAATTAATTTCACGTGCCAATGACAAAATACATTTGATTAATGTTTCTTATGTAACTGAAAATTAGTAAAAAGCATACAGTTTCAACGATAATCAATGTAGTTTTTCCAACTAACGAAGGTCTTATTGAAGGAAATAAGTCTATTCACTGCACAGGAATTTTTAGTGCCTCTAGTTATATTTCATATGTCGCTTCATCTTAATATAAAACAGATATCTGGTGATAAATATTTGAAGACAATTGGGACGTTGTGTAGGGCGTGTTCCAGTAACTAACGTTCCTTCTGCTAATCCTGGATAGTATCCTCAGAGAACACGATGCTAAATGATTTTCGGACTTTAGCAAGCTCAACCAACCGAGCTTAAACAGCACAGAAAAAATTGAAATTTGACATATTGTGGGCCTTAGTGTTAGATAACGTAAACAGTTCTACCTCTTCTACAGTACAAACTCCGTAATACACATCGGCGCCCCTCTGAGCTCTTTCGCAGCGGTCGTATTACGTCACGACTCCACCCCCGCGTGCTTCATGTGAGCAGTTCCGTTTGACGACCTTTTTAAGACTGAAAATCAACTAATTTCGTCTTTATGGTCTTAGACAAAGTCTGCAGTACGACAAAAGGACACTGATACATGCCATGCCACATACCGCAATATTATACCAATAATACAGGAACCATCAAGGATGAAAATAGCTTCTACGAAAGCCTGAACACTATCGTCTAACACAGTTTTCTCTCCGGTGAATTGCATATCGTTTGTACTAGTGAAGTTACCTATCGTAGATTCCCACCAAACTAGCATTCTAGTGGCCCTGATACATTTTAGCATCATTTGGATGTCCTGATCAATGTGTGAATGTTCAAAGCGTTCAATCAGACTACCCCATTGAATTTTGTACACTGCATTGGCTAAAGATAAATTAAAGTGTTGGTCCTTCCTTTTGTACAAGCTTTTAGTAGGAACGTCAGTGAATAACTCTCGAGCCTCCCTTCCGCTTCATCGATTTCAATTCAAAGGTGAAATCGGGTATTGTTCTTACAATGTCAATGAACAAACATGCCCTATGTCTGTTTTGCTCCTAACAGATGAGGAATCTTATCGGAGAGTTACTTGAAACGTCTTCATCGCTTATTGAGACTTCCAAAAATTGTTTCATTGGGCCAGATGTACTGTACAGAGACCAAAATAATAGTTTTCGTTGAGTATACAACAATTGGTGTTCTCTCAAGCCTCCCAAGATGTTCTTGGACGCTAGTTAACTCATGGTCATTGTTAATTCCTTGCCGTAGTACCTCGTACATTGATTATAGAATTAAAATATGTTGTGCTCTAATAAAAATGATTAAAAATTAGTTTTTGAAGTACTGAGAGTTAATTGTAAATGTGGTGTCTGAGATGACTAGCCGCGCGGGATTAGCTGAGCAGTCTAGGCTGCTGCAGTCATGGACTGTGCGGCTGGTCCCGGCGGAGGTTCGAGTCCTCCCTCAGGCATGGTTGTTTGTGTTTGTAATTATAATAATTAGGGTAAGTAGCGTGTAAGTTTAGGGACTGATGACCTTAACCGTTAAGTCCCATAAGTTTTCACACACATTTGAAGGTTTGTGGAAACATTTGGTATTCTAGTGGCTTTCCTTTCGAGTACTCAGCAATTATTGTGATTTTCTTACACTGGCTTAGTTCAAGGGGGTCGTAACGGTACAGACTGTTCAGTCAGAACTTGGTTTGTTTGATATAAGGTAGGATGGTCTGAGAAGCACACTGCACGTGATCGTGTCTAAACAATGGATGTGAGGTATGGGTTTCTGAACTGACTGTGTCTCTGCATCGACGCTGGTGATGAAACCTTGAAAACTAATATATATAATCGGCTGTGATGTGTCCCGGCAGATTAATTCATAAGGCATCGCTTTAAGTCGTTGGCGTATCAGTACCAATAGAAAAAGAAGAGGAACAGATTAATTGAGTTCTAGCAGCGTATCTCATTGTGTCTCAGATAACAGAGAGTGCTGTAAAATTTTGAGCGTTGTTATAACGCATGCACTGAGATTTGAAGTCATCACATTCACTACTGATATTAAGTTGATGCTATAGGTAGTAAACTGTTCATGTCTATAAACAACTAAATTTACGCTTCAGGCTACTATAACCTTATGCAGAATTACTCCTGTACCATCTCTGTCATTTGAACCCTAATGGTATTTTATTGATTATTTTTCGAACGTAGCTGTTAGTAACTTCCTACGATGATTTTCCGAAACAAAACTTTTTGTGTGCTTGGCCCAAATTCTTACAGTAAAATTAATTCGTTTCCAGTCCATACTCCAGAAGTGAATCGTTGTGTAAGGAGTAAAATTCTTATACAGTCGTAGACGTAGTTGCTATTGCGCAGCTGAATGAAGGTCAAGGCATATACTTCTGTTACCTGTGTTTACACATGGTGCCACAAACGTTTAGGGATGATGGAGGAAGATAGATGTATCAATCTGAGATTATGGACCCTCGTCAGGAAAGGACCGAATTGAGTGTTACAAGTGAATATCGTCCTGATATCACTGCCTGCAATACATGCGCCGGCACTATTCGTACTAACATTGTAGGGGAGGGAGATTTCAGAGGTGGTAGTATGAACCAAAACAAGAAAATAATGTCAGGTAAACAGGACTTTAATTTACATCCCTTAAGGGGTATGGTCACTTGCTGATCTTCCAAACTATGAAACACATAACTTCCACCGAACAAATGCTCATAGCTCTTGAGGTACGCATTTTAAAGCCCACAGTCAATGGATATCCTGGTTTTGGTCCATAACAAGTCCTCTAAAAATATGGAAGGTAAAAATCTTGCGATAGAAGAAATGTTTCTCATTATCTAAGATGAACATGCGCTCATACCTCATAAGGTATGAATTTTAGGGTCCATGTTTACCAGGAATATTTTGTTTTCCTTTTTTGGTCCTGACTACCACCTCTGAATGTTGCCTACACTACAATCTAGGAAGCCGAGAGCTTGTTCATAACGAACTATTAAATTTACATTTCTGCTGAACATTGCTACTGTGCCTTTAAGTACTTAATATGACTAAGTTCCTACAAAGACTGACGGAATATTTAATGAATATTAAGCATTTACATACAATAAGCAACAATTCTCCTGTTACGATTGTTGCGCTTGTCGCTGACAACTTCACCTGTCGTTTCTCATACCCTTCAATTTAAAATCTAGTATCTATTATTATTCAGAGGTTCCATTTTTACATCGCGTAAATGGAGTGATTTCACATCCATACATAGATAGTTCAGAAAGCAAGTTACACGAGGCGCCCCTGACTAGTAGCACCGTACAGCAAGTGTTGTGCAATGCCACAACAGAGTACATGCGTTGGGTTTCCTGCAGTACTCTGTTAGAATTAGTATTCCACAATCCAAATACCTCATTTCACATAAATTATTTGTACCATAAAAGGTAAAAGATAAAACATGAAATTCCATATACGTGTAAATAAAAGGTCGAGTACAGTTTTGTATGAGGTTATGTTATAAAAAGTGCTACAAGTGTCATAAATTTGTCCACTTTACGTCATTATAAATAAAGAACTGAAGTAGAGAAGTGCCTAAAACTCCAAAGAGCACTTGGAAGAAGGAAATAGACCTTTATCTATCACTCTCAAAAGGGGGTAAGCTACTTGTGGTTCTATACACTATAATATTGGTATGAAGGATTACAAAAATAGCTTGTTCAGCAGAGTATCATCGGACAACGACTATTTGCATACTTCTGAAGCGTGAATAGCGAATTGCAAGGACAACTTAAACTGACAAATGCAAGAAGTTTAGCTTCATGTCACTCACTCCACGTTAGCTAATTTGTAGGACAATTCACGCACGCATGAAGATTCAGTAAGTTATTCTAGTGTGTTATTTTAACCGTTTGAATTGTCCTTTACGTGCCTTAATTTTAACTACAGCAACAATTTACTTAGGAATAACAGAAACATTGATTAAATTTTTCTATGCTTATAGAACTGATGAACTAAATCAGGATCTACTTATCTTTTGTAAAATCGGTGTTACTCCTTTTCGTTACATCAAGTACATTGCGCATGATTTCATCATTCCGTTCATTTTGCATCTCAAAATTTGCTAAATGTGGGGATAGAGCCCACAGTATATGTAATGGAGCATGTACTGAAGTACAGCGCGCTGCGTTCTTCTAAGGCCGTTTGGTACACCAACTGTTTCTTAGAATTCAGAGATTCCCCACATCTGAAGCCAGGCATACATATTGAAGCTCACTGTGCTGTGTTCCCACATGGAAACTTCACGGTTGCTCAGAGCCGAAGCTAAATGGACGTACTTCCGGCAGGGTGCTATGTTGCTCCTAGGTAAGAGCCTGTATCTTGGAATCTTGCTGTTCACCTAATCTGAAGTCAAACACAGGCAATGAAGCTGAAGATTCCAGTATTACTCCATGGTAATGGCATACGTCCCCCATTTCTTAGAACCTACGGGTGCATCAGATCCAAAGCTAGGCACATGTACAGGAATTGTGTGTAATATCTTCCCACTTAGTAACTGTGTATGTCCCACGTTAATGGAACTTGGTGCTTCTCCATATCTGAATCCGTATACATGTATTACAGCAAATTACACCAAGTAGGCAGTACCTGTCCTACATGGAGTAGCTTCCTGTTGTTAATTCGACCGAATGCCGCTTTGATTGCTGCAGGGGTATTCACTTCATGGGCTGTCGCCTGTTTGTCACACTTAGAGCACGGATGGTCTGAAAATGGACCGGGGTATCCTAAACTAGTCACCATCAAGAAATAAAAAATAGCTACTGCACAATTCAACTTATGATGAAGCTACAACCATTCACTTCACTGGATAACAAATAAAAAAGTGATGTCACAGCGCGATGTAATTCGATGCACCGATTGAGCCTATCGGTTTGTTGCACCCGACTATCCCAAAACAAATGAAATATCCACGTCATTGTGGCTAGTGACCCAAGTGCGCGACGCCACCGTGATAGGCTCATCATTGGATTCTTGCGCCTGACAAGCAGTATTTTATGCTTTATTTTACATATTTATTTGTTAACACCCCCCCCCCCCCCAAAAAAAAGAACCATGGACCTTGCCGTTGTTGGGGAGGCTTGCGTGCCGCACCGATACAGATAACCACACTGGAGGTGCAACCATAATGGTGGGCTATCTGTTGAGAGGACAGACGAATGTGTGGTTCCTGAAGAGGGGCAGCAGCCTTTTCGGTAGTTGCAGAGGCAACAGTCTGATCTGGCCTTGTAACACTAACCAAAACGGCCTTGCTATGCTGGTTCTGTGAACGGCTGAAAGCAAGGGGAAACGACAGCCGTAATTTTTCCCGAGGGCATGCGGCTTTACTGTATGGTTAAATGATGATGGCATCCCATTGGGTAAAATATTCTGGAGGTAAAACAGTCCCACATTCGGATCTCCAGCCGGGGAATACTCAAGAGGACGTCGTTATCAGCACAAAGAAAACTGGCGTTCTACGGATCGGGCAGGTAGATTAGAAAATTTAAAAATGCAAATGGATAGGTTAAAGTTAGATATAGTGGGAATTAGTGAAGTTCAGTGGCAGGAGGAACAAGACTTTTGCTCAGGTGAATACAGGGTTATAAATACAAAATCAAATAGGGGTAATGCAGGAGTAGGTTTAATAATGAATAAAAAAGTAGGAGTGCGGGTAAGCTACTACAAACAGCATAGTGAACACATTATTGTGGCCAAGATAGACACAAAGCCCACGCCTACTACAGTAGTACAAGTTTATATGCCAACTAGCTCTGCAGATGATGAAGAAATTGATGAAACGTTTGATGATATAAAAGAAATTAGTCAGGTAGTGTAGGGAGACGAAAATTTAATAGTCATGGGTGACTGGAATTCGATAGTAGGAAAAGGGAGAGAAGGAAACATAGTAGGTGAATATGGATTGGGGGTAAGAAATGAAAGAGGAAGCTGTCTGGTAGAATTTTGCACAGACCATAACTTAATCATAGCTAACACTTGGTTCTGGAATCATAAAAGAAGGTTGTATACATGGAAGAATCCTGGAGATACTAGAAGGTATCAGATAGATTATATAATGGTAAGACAGAGATTTAGGAACCAGGTTTTAAATTGTAAGACATTTTCAAGGCAGATGTGGACTCGGATCACAATCTATTGGTTCTGAACTCAAGATTAAAACTGAAGAAACTGCAAAAAAGTGGGAATTTGAAGAGATGGGACCTGGATAAACTGACTAATTCAGACGTTGTACAGAATTTCAGGGAGAGCACAAGGGAACAATTGACAGAAATAGGAGAAAGAAGTACAGTAGAAGAAGAATGGGTCGCTTCGAGCGACGAAGTAGTGAAGGCAGCAGAGGATCAAGTAGACAAAAAGACGAGGGATAGTAGAAACCCTTGGGTAACAGAAGAAATATTGAATTTAACTGATGAAAGGAGAAAATTTAAAAATGCAGTAAATGAAGCAGGCAAAAAGGAATACAAACATCTCAAAAATGAGATCGACAGGAAGTGCAAATTAGCTTAGCTGGGATGGCTAGAGGACAAATGTGACGATGTAGAGGCTTATGTCACTAGGGGTAAGACAGATACTGCCTACAGGAAAATTAAAGAGACCTTTGCAGAGAAGAGAACCATTTGTATGAATATTAAGAGATCAGATGGAAACCCAGTTCTAAGCACAGAGGGGAAAGCAGAAAGGTGGAAGGAGTATATAGAGGGTCTATACCAGGGCGATGTACTTGAGGACAATATTATGGAAATGGAAGAGGATGTAGACGGAGATAAAATGGGAGATACGATACTTCGTGAAGAGTTTGACAGAGCACTGAAAGACCTCAGTCGAAACAAGGCCCCGGGAGTAGACAACATTCCATTAGAACTACTGACGGCCTTGGGAGAACCAGTCCTGACAAAACTCTACCATCTGGTGAGCAAGATGTATGAGACAGGCGAAATACCCCCAAACTTAAAGAATAATGTAATAATTCCACTCCCAAAGAAAGCAGGTGTTGACAGACGTGAAAATTACCGAACTATCAGTTTAATACGTCACAGCTGCAAAATACTAAAACGAATTCTTTACAGACGAATGTAAAAACTGGTAGAAGTCGACCTTGGGGAAGATCATTTTCGATTCCGTAGACTTAGAGAAAGCTTTTGACAATGTTGACTTTAATATTCTCTTTCAAATTCTAAAGGTGGCTCAGATAAAATACATGAAGTGAAGGGCTATTTGCGATTTGTACAGAAACCAGGTGGCAGTTATAAGAGTCGAAGGGCATGAAAGGGAAGCAGTGGTTGGGAAGAGAGTGAGACAGGGTTGTAGCCTCTCCCCGATGTTATTCAATCTGTGTATTGAGCAAGCAGTGAAGGAAACAAAAGAAAAATTCGGAGTAGGTATTAAAATCCATGGAGAAGAAATGAAAACTTTGAATTTCGCCGATGACATTGTAATTCTGTCAGAGACAGCAAAGGACTTAGAAGAGCAGTTGAACGGAATGGACAGTGTCTTGAAAGGAGGATATAAGATGAATATCAACAAAGGCAAAAGGAGGATAATGGAATGTAGTCGAATTAAGTTGGGTGATGCTGAGGGAATTAGATTAGGATATGAGACACTTAAAGTAGTAAAGGAGTTTTGTTATTTGGGAAGAAAAGTAACTGATGATGGTCGAAGTAGAGAGGATATAAAATGTAGACTGGCAATGGCAAGGAAAGCGTTTTTGAAGAAGAGAAATTTGTTAACATCGAGTATAGATTTAAGTGTCAGGAAGCCGTTTCTGAAAGTATTTCTATGGAGTGTAGCCATGTATGGAAGTGAAACATGGACGAAAATAGTTGGGACAAGAAGAGAATAGAAGCTTTTGAAATGTGGTGGTACAGAAGAATGCTGAAGATTAGATGGGTAGATCACATAACTAATGAGAAGGTATTGAATAGAATTGGGGAGAATATCAGTTTGTGGCACAACTTGACAAGAAGAAGGGACCGGTTGGTAGGACATGTTCTGAGGCATTAGGGGATCACATATTTAGCATTCGAGGGCAGCGTGGATGGCAAAAATTGTAGGAGACCAAGAGATGAATACACTAAACAGATACAGAAGGATGTAGGTTGCAGTAGATACTGGGAGATGAAGAAGCTTGCACAGGATAGAGTTGCATGGAGAGCTGCATCAAACCAATGTCTGGACTGAAGATCGCAACAACAACTTATCAGCAGCAAGATACTACCTGAAGGATCATATGAACCCAGTGAAAAGATAATTTAAAATAAATTACAAGTTGAACATAATACAGTGCAGCCAAATTAAAACATCGAAATTTATGAAATTTGATTAGAAATGAAAGGCTGAAAGTTGTAGATGAGTTACTTTCAATTTTCTAAGGAACTGTGAAACAGGACGCAACCCTACAAGCGTACCATTACTTATTTATATCACTCTCCTGGCATGGGATGTCAGAAAACTCCGAGTTTGTTTTCAATCTGTTGATGACTTCTATTACAGTTTTTCATCATTGCACTTGATATTTGTAGATGCTTAACGTGGAAATTGCAGCTGCAGAATTTAAACGTCCACAGACTTAAGCAGAATATTACTTCGTTTAATTCTTCTTCTTTCGAATCCACAGAATGGCCTACTGGTATTAACGCGTATTTGTTTACATTATTTCTCTAACAGCAAAGGAATTTCAGTACAGTAGACTAGTTTATGCCTGTAGAAAAAAAAGGAACCTAAATGTAAGGTGCCATTGGTTTACGAACTATACTTGAGTGCTGAAGAGTGATGTACACAATTTTTGCACTGAAAAACGTCTCCAGACAGTAAATGTAACCGGAGATAATAAATTCACACAAAGCACATCGAAAATCGGGGAAAGTAGCTTGGAACTAACGAAATAAAAAGGTGAACGAATTTTTAAACTACTAAAAGCATACTGCCTTCCTTCGGACTATTCAATTGTATCTTGTAAGTCCGATTAAGTCTGATTTGTGCAAAGGCAAACGTTTTTCTAGGCTGTTATGTACAACAGCTAAAAACTTGTGATCACTAGGCACTTTGGGTGATGACAATGATTTTATTATTACGTGTCAGCCGCAGGAAGTCTCGGAGGAACCACAGCAGCACCGACAAAAATGATTTGCTGAAAATCTTTTCCAAAACTACAAATTATACAGGGGAACGCATGTACAATGTAGTCCTTGATCAAATGCAATACAAGAGCAGAAAATGCACCATCGCAATAAAATACGTAAGAATTCCTTCATGAAAGCAAATAATTGTGGCGGAGATTGGTAATGTCAGTAAAAGTTGTAGGTTAGTGAATTCACTAAGTCAAAATGCAACATAAACTTATCATAATTTACAAGTAGATTATGCACACAATTCTGCCACGGTGGCAGGGGATGATCATCGAGTCAGAGTAGCTAACATCCCTTTAGAAAAATATCTCAGAATAACATAAAAATAACATTACTAATAACTTGAGAATATAGACATGACTGTGAAAGGGCGCTTGTAAGTCACTTGAAACTTAAAGCCCGTATTACACGATGTGCCTAAACCGTACACCTAAGCCACAACGCCCCTAACGTGCATACCTGTAACTACAGACTGGTTCACTTCTGACTTATTACACCATCCACGCGGGGTATACCTAGCGCGCATGCGTCGCAGCAGAAGAGTGTACGCGCGAAAAGAAAATCATTTCCTGATGTCTTGTAAACTCGTTCGTTCTACCGCGCGCAACTCAAGAGCGACTGTATGATATACTGAAGCGTCATACGTTCAAATTATTTATGAACTCAAGGTTCCTATGTATAAAGAAACTGTTTTCTACCATTATGTATTAAGTAATAGTTTTTTTCTAATGTAGGTTAGTACTGTTCTGAATTACAGACGCAAAAGTTTTATATTACCACACTTGATTACACAGGTATATGTATATCGAAATTTACATTTGTACAGCATATTGCACATGGAGGATCCACTTGTTTTTGGAGATATTGCCCTGGCAGTGACAGTAAATCTTTGGATTACGGCAGAAAGGCGACGAAAACGAAAAGTCAAACGTTGTTGGGTTCGACCCTGGCTGACGAGAAGGGTGGAAGGCAGGGAAATATACTCAGTGTTAATGAAATAACTGAGGCCTGAAGATCGGCAAGAATTTCGGAGCTTCGTTAGGATGGACATGGCTTGTTTCGAGAAGTTGCTGTCTATGATAGAAAATGGAAACATAAATTGTGACACAGTCATGAAGGAGGCTATCTCACCTTCTAGAGAGTAGGAATTATATGGTTATTTTTTGTTATCATACCAGCCTAGATCACTAATAAAATGCCGGTGAGCGCCCTGTTATGTTGTTGGCTGGTTGTAACATTACATTTCCTGGCGAATGGGGAATCTTTTATGAGTGTGGCTTTTAGCCACAGAATAGCACAGCCCACTATTTAAAAAGTTGTTGTGGATGCATGCACTGTAATTTGCAACACATTAAATGACCAATACTTAGGTGACCTTGTGTTACTTTTCCAAGTTTGGACTATACGCAGAATTTTGCAGTCCTCGTCTGTCGCACTGGGGCAAACTGCAAAGACTTTCTCCCTTTCACTGCTAGTTTCTCTTTTCTGGTATGTTGAAATCAAGCAAGAGGTGCAATTAAATCAAATCTGAACTTTCGTAAACTAAGGTATTACGATACAAATCGAAAATCACGGTATAAAGTTATATGCATATTCCACAGAAAGAAACGATTTCCGACTTATTATGATACAGTGGGCCATACATACACCTTTCCTCGCTGTATGCCTGATTTCAGACGCTACATTCATCTCTGTTCCATTTCATTTCTAGAATACGAAGCTATCAATAGAAACAATCCTTTCACAAACACCTAGTATATAAGAGTCTACTGCGAAAAATGTTTCTTTTCTGCATTTGTGAAACCTCTTTACTGAAAAAAATGCAGAAGATCCCCAACGCGAAAAATCCCCAACACGAACGTCTGAAATTAGCCACTAGACGCCTAACAAGAACCAAACAACAAGCAGAAAGCACCGTGGTACACCCTTCTGCGCATGCGCGAATTATGGCTGCCTACTGCGCATGCGCGGACTGACGGCAGTTTAGAACTGCTCTATTCCGTATTCCTGCTTAGTTTCACCCGTTCTACCGCTAGATGGCTGTCGCGATAGACCAGTACCGTTCGCGGGAGATCGTCGTGTAATATGGGCTTTACAGACAGCTTGCACAGACTTAAAATGAAAATGTGAACAGAGGCTATGTATTCTGCAGGCTAAATTCACACATGATAGACATCTGCAAAAAGACACGACTTCACGTAATTTGAATATTATCAATACTATGAAAGCTATTGTAATACTTCGCCGTATGCTGATTTTTCACTATTACACTGAAAATTGTCCATGGAATACGTTCATATCAGCACAAAACAAATGTCTTGCATGCTGTGCGTGGCAGGGGGAGAGAAGAGATTGCCTTCCGCTTCATAGTGTGCTGTCGCTAGCAGTTCTGTTGACCGGAGGTAATATATATTACAGCGCTTCGTTGTTTCTAACAAAGGTGAGCGTCTCGCAGCCAGAGGAAGCTCGCGACTGATATTCTTTGGTCAACAACTCACTTGAGCTGTTTTCAAAGTGGCACCAACAACGTTTGGTAGTTTCCCACAATTCATATTACGTGTATGAAGAAGTCGGCCGATTCGACCGAGAAACACAAACTGAACTGAATTTTACCGACTGTCATCCGATATCTGTCCGATCAGGCAATGAGATCGGCTTCATTGTGACCGCGCACGTACTGACTTACTGATTTGAGAGGATCGGCTGTCTTCGACTGACGTCGGTCGTGGGCGGAGCCCACAGATGTCGGTGCCGCTGTGACCGCAGACTTGGACCGAATATGGTGATGCATGGACCCGCCGAGTTTCTGGGTGAACTGTTCTTCTCTCCTATTGTATCATAAAAAGAGTTCCAGATGTCAATTCTCCCCCTAAACGCGGAGTCTAAGATTTCAGGCGAATCTTCAGGAAAAATCTAGTCTCTGAACGAATCATTCAGTTCAGCTCATGTGAATGTCGAAGTTCATTGCTGCATCCAACGATCCGAACGCCCTCATCAAAGTGCATGCCACTGCTCCTTGATATTTCAAGAGAACTTTATGTTTCTAGGGGAGGATTGGGAAACTGGGGAGGTACAGTTATACATGGTTCATATATTAGATAAAGCGCAGCTGACGTCATAATCCGACGAAAAGACCATTACTTTCAAGATCTATGACAAGCACATTAGACGCACAAAAGTAATAGTCATATGATCGTAAAACTCTCTCCAAATCGCCGGTAACTCAACGCGAAAAAATCGTTCTTGCATTCATCCTAAGGTCAGAGTACCTCGCAGAGACCGAACACTACATAGTTTTGGTGACGCAGTTTTAAACCAAAGAATGACATCATTTTCACCAGGTTGTTAATGTAAATGAGTATTAAATACTACTTGACGGTTTTAAACGTGTGCTGACTTCCAAGAACACTAATTAATGTAAACGCATCTCAATCGTATCAAATGCCATAATCTATGCACAGATACAGTTGGCATGGATACAACCTCAGAAGAAGTATTCTGAAACCTCATATATGAAACAATCGTGTGGAACTATGTTATTAAGGGATGCAAGAAAGAAGCAATACAGAACACTGTTCGGTTTCAATTAAATATAAGAGTTTTCACTCTTGTCGAGAAGCAAAGCAGTAACGATTAAATTAGTGGTCGTTAAAAAATCAAACGTAAGAAAACAAAATGAGAACGTCGATTAAAATGTTACATTTACAATAATCGTCTTTGGCGGAAGAGGTATTTCTCGAGTGTTCTGTGTTAAGTGAATAGGCAATATTAGTGAAATTATAGCTAACATTGCCTTCTTTTCAAACAGCCGGCCGGAGTGGCCTTGTGGTTCTAGGCGCTACAGTCTGGAGCCGAGCGACCACTACGGTCGCAGGTTCGAATCCTGCCTCGGGCATGGATGTATGTGATGTCCTTAGGTTAGTTAGGTTTAATTAGTTCTAAGTTCTAGGCGACTGATGACCTCAGAAGTTAAGTCGCATAGTGCTCAGAGCCATTTGAACCATTTTCTTTTCAAACATTCTAGAAGTGACGCGATCTGTGATAGCGCTAATGTTCAAATGCTACCAGAAGCGTCAGTTGTAGGTGTTTATTCACTACATCTGCAGATGGTTCTATGTAATAATAATTAACTACTTTCACTTCGTCTTTTGTTCATAGTGTGTACATAGGCGCCTAACACGCGGCTACTCACCTGCGGGCTTGCACAGACGCGGGCCCTGGCTGACGTACTGCGACGTCCCAAAAGGAAACTACGACGGTAAGTTGTCAAACACTTGTCGCAAGTATTGGTACTTGTCAAAAGAATTTATTCGCATCAAAGAGTCAGCAGCCTACATGCAGGTTAATCACCCTCCTACGCTCGTAAGCTCTACGTCGGAAATGAGGTATTCTTGCCCTCTGTTAGTGACAGCATTACATTCAGTGCGTACCATCGAGCACTGGAGTCAGACAGATACCTACATAACCTCGTTTCGAACTCCATTCAGATATCAGTTCGTAACCTCAGTATTCACCATTAACGTTTTATGAAAAATTGCTTCCGCACAGTCTATTCAAGTTGCAGTGCTCACGCCAGTCTTCATTGTTCATGCATTTTTCAAAAATGGTTCAAATGACTATGAGACTTAATATCTGAGGTCATCAGTCCCCTAGAACTTAGAGCTACTTAAACCTAACTAACCTAAGGACATCACACACATCCATGCCAGAGGCAGGATTCGAATCTGCGACCGTAGCGGTCGCGCGGTTCCAGGCTGAAGCGCCTAGAACCGCTCTGCCAGACCGGCCGGCATGCATTTTTCATGTGGCCACTGAAGTCTCTCGATATCAAGAGATTTTCACAGGAGGGTTTTTATTTCTTGTCCCCAGGCTGAAATATACCAAGCAATTTCGTCAGGTTCCATACTGTTCGATTTTGAGCGCGAAAGCGATTCTAGAGGCTCTCAAACTTATTCATCATGGAGAGCACCAGGAACTGCTGACAGTGTCAGACTCAAGAAGTTTATTGCATTCTACTGAAAACTTTAGGTGGAACAATAACATGAAAGAATCACAGTTAAATAAACAAAGAGGTATGACTAGCTCTTTCCTAGGGCCCCAGCTCATGTACGATTTGCCTACAGTGACAAGGTGGGCCACCTGCGAAGGACGTAAGTCCTCTGGCCCAGTAAATGAACGTCTATCTACCATCCTACGACTCCTAGTTGTAGATGCGGCATCTGGAGCAGGAAGAATGGGCAAAGGACTAAAGGTGTTCAGTCTGCTATAAAGGTCAATACTACACGGCAATACAGCCAGTACTTAGAAAGCACCCCCCCCCCCCACCCCCACCCCCCACCCCCTAACCCCACCGGGTTCGAATTTTTTAATCAAGCAGAAATATAGTAACTACCTTGGTTATAGTAACTACCTTGGTACGAATGCCTCCCAACCGTGGTTCAACTCCCTCGTACTTACACCGGATAGCCATCAAGAATAATGTTTTCTGTGATTCTCAGAAGAAAGAAAGAGAAGATGTCAACCACTCTCTGTTTCCCTGCAGTTTCTTAGAAACACTGAAAAACCACTTTCCGCAGAACCTTGCGAAACTGAACATGCCCCGTCCCACTAGTGCTTCAGTTGTATTATATCTGGAAGTTCTTGAAATATATAAAGCACATTTTTATCTTTTACGACACTGTAACACGTACGTGAAATGATATTTGGCTTTGCATGAACATTATAATCTCAAGGTGTGTGCATCCGAATTGTTGTTGAGTTATTTTTATTTCCTATTTTGTCTCTAGTTAATAAGTCAAATTTCCTTAACTGTATGAATTGTAACCATATGGAAAAGGTAAAATAAAGTCAGATCATTATTCAAACTTTTTATACTGTGATTTCTCTGTATATTTGTGACAAGCTGTTGGCAGTATGGTTCAATTAACCAAAGCCTTTGATGGAAAGCTCTCAGGTTTCCAGCCGAGTGGCAGTGTTCAAATACCATACCATTTTTTTTTTAGTGTCAGACTCATATTCTCGCGAGGAAGATTGTGAGTATGACACTCTTCGAAACGTCCCAGTACTTTAACTCTAGCACCCAGGTGGAAATCGATGGCTTTTCATCAATACTTCAGGCAAGGTAAGTGTACATTCACACAAACCATAGTCAAATAAATAAATAAAAAAAACCTCTCTGATTAATACGAGTACATGAAGAAACGGTATAGTTATGCTGGTATGTGTTAGAAACACTGTGTACAGGTGAGCAATATTCTACATCTTCCTTTCAGTCATTTTCTGTTGCCATTAAACGCTATGTTTACCGACAGATGTTTTGACCGCTTCTCCTGGTGCTGCCCCTGCTGGCGGAGGGTGCTTCCTCAGGCAGTGTGGGCTGTGTACTGCCAGCTGCTTCCACTGAGACGCTCTACATGACTACCGTAAGTTAGCATAGTCAGCAAGGTAACATAGCATACTATGTAACGAATTTTTATGGTTCCCTCAGTACGTCTTTCATTTTGCTTAATGTCCTCCCAGTTGCATTTGGCATCTGCGTGGACCTCAAAGTGTACTGTCGATAAATCAACTTTCAGTGTATCGAGTGTATAAGATGAGGTTCACATGTGACAGAATATGGTGCTTCACTGAATTCGTTTTCATGCTGCACTGTAGTTCGTCACACATTTTACAATCTCTCCGTTCGGGTTCGATACAGAACGTACCAATATTAATGGGTAGTTCGACATGTGGATCGATTAATTGGGTCACATGTTGTTGTGTACATAGTTCCGCGTAGTCAGCACGTACACAACTTTCCCACTAGAGCGCGCCCCGCTAAGCACAACAGCGCAGGCGCAGCACTCGTCCATCTCCGCACTACGAGATGGCGCTGCCATAGAGATGGACCAAATTCTGCTTCCGCCGATCCGCGTATTAACATGTAACGCAGCCAATGAGATTGCTGCTAACGTAGAACCTTTTCTCCTCGCGGATCACACTCACGCAGTGATACATGACCGCGCGAGGTATTATAACGAGTGTACAGACCTCCGATTAGTCAATCTGCATTTGTCTGCACCAGTCTGCACCAGTCTGCATTTGTCTGCACCGGTCTGTACCAGTCTGCATTAGTCTGTACCAGTCTGTACGAGTTCTACATTTGTCTGTACCAGTCTATAGTCAAGTTTCAGTCTGCGCCTAATAAGATTACCATATTCCTGTACATAGCCATGAAGATAAATGAATAGCCATTTTGTCAAGTATCAAAGATATATGTGAGAATAAGATTAACGTACCAATACCAAAGGAACTTCAGATTGTCAATTGTAAATAGCATCCAGAATCAAGTTAAGTAATTTTTATGGTTGTTATTATTTTAATAAATGTGTGTGAAAATTAATGAAGTTCTGTTTAAAGTTGGTCAGCGTCAGTCTCCTACTCTAAGCGTGCAAGTGGCATTTCTATCGTCTGACCTAACGGCAGAAGATAAACACGCCACGATAAGACCACGAGACATATTGCTGACACTCGCCTACTTCGTTAGAGCGACAAGTCAAATAATCTGATGGTGTGTGTACTGAGGGTCTTACAGTGCGCACACGTCACATCTCATGCTACATGTTGTATACTAATAATGTGTTTGTGCTTTAGAATGACTTTAAAGTCGAAACTGGCCAATATCAACAAATAAACTATTCACAATTATGTTTTTGATGGTTCAAAATTCTACATACTTCTATGTACCGGTCTGACAATGAAGGAAGTTTAAAAAAAAGTGTCGGATTTTTCGAGAGATGGTAGAACCCGACCGTACACGAAAAACAAATACAAAAAACGTACGTCCGCCAATGCTTACTTTCTGCGATCAGAATACTTATTCATAGGAAGTAGGGATTATGAAAGGCTTCTGGTGCGAATATGCGCACAGTCTTTGCTTCGGCGCTCCGTCAACAGGGTCAACAGAGAGTAATGTTGTACGTCTGTATCACTGTACTCTATACTCACGTTAGTACGAAGTCAGTTCAATAAGTAATGCAACACATTTTTTTTCTGAAACAGGGGTTGTTTTATTCAGCATTGAAATACACCAGGTTATTCCCCAATCTTTTAGCTACACAACACTATTTTTCAACGTAATCTCCATTCAATGCTACGGCCTTACGCCACCTTGAAATGAGGGCCTGTATGCCTGCACGGTACCATTCCACTGGTCGATGTCGGAGCCAACGTCGTACTGCATCAATAACTTCTTCATCATCCGCGTAGTGCCTCCCACGGATTGCGTCGTTCATTGGGCCAAACATATGGAAATCCGACGGTGCGAGATCGGGGCAGTAGGGTGCATGAGGAAGAACAGTCCACTGAAGTTTTGTGAGCTCCTCTCGGGTGCGAAGACTTGTGTGAGGTCTTGCGTTGTCATGAAGAAGGAGAAGTTCGTTCAGAATTTTGTGCCTACGAACATGCTGAAGTCGTTTCTTCAATTTATGAAGAGTAGCACAATACACTTCAGAGTTGATCGTTTGACCATGGGGAAGGACATCGAACAGAATAACCGCTTCAGCATCCCAGAAGACTGTAACCATGACTTTACCGGCTGAGGGTATGGCTTTAAACTTTTTCTTGGTAGGGGAGTGGGTGTGGCGAAACTGCATTGATTGCCGTTTTGTTTCAGGTTCGAGGTGATTAACCCATGTTTCATCGTCTGTAACAATCTTTGACAAGAAATTGTCACCCCCAGCCACATGACGAGCAAGCAATTCCGCACAGATGGTTCTCCTTTGCTCTTTATGGTGTTCGGTTAGACAACGAGGGACCCAGCGGGAACAAACCTTTGAATATCCCAACTGGTGAACAATTGTGACAGCACTACCAACAGAGATGTCAAGTTGAGCACTGAGTTGTTTGGTGGTGATCCGTCGATCATCTCGAACGAGTGTGTTCGCACGCTCCGCCATTGCAGGAGTCAGAGCTGCGCACGGCCGGCCCGCACGCGGGAGATCAGAGAGTCTTGCTTGACCTTGCGGCGATGATGACACACGCTTTGCCCAACGACTCACCGTGCTTTTGTCCACTGCCAGATCACCGTAGACATTCTGCAAGCGCCTAAGAATATCTGAAATGCCCTGGTTTTCCGCCAAAAGAAACTCGATCACTGCCCATTGTTTGCAACGCACATCCGTTACAGACGCCATTTTAACAGCTCCGTACAGCGCTGCCACCTGTCGGAAGTCAATGAAACTATACGAGACGAAGCGGGAATGTTTGAAAATATTCCATAAGAAATTTCCGGTTTTTTCAACCAAAATTGGCCGAGAAAAAAAATGTGTTGCATTACTTATTGAACTGCCCTCGTATTAACAATAGTCGACTGATATTGATTTTCTGTTTCCAATCGTATTGTAGTAGCAGGCATATTGATATGTGGCAGTGTTCAGCACGTTACTCGCAACTCTGATTACGCATCGTGGTCTTACATAACATTATCAATGATTTCAGTTTTATACTTCGCTGGTATCATGCTGTTTATTCGTACGAACGATTCAGTACATTATCTTTCCGCATTTCCACCACTTGTTAGCATAAGAAGCTAACTTCGTAAGTCATATGAAGGATATGGTTTCCTGCTAAGATTTAACAAATGTAGCATACACATACCTGTCTCAGTTCACTGGAAAAAAGAACAGTGCCGCAGCTGTTCGACCGAGGTTTCAAGCTACCTAGCGACAGAAGTTATCTAGCATCCAGATACGTAAACAGTGGTAAGCTAAGCTGAGTCCACACAGCTGTGATATAGAATAGTGTGCTGCATTTTACTAATAATCCTAGAAAACGTGTGCGAAGATTAGTGTTGTGACTAGGCGAAACAAGTTTCCTCCGGCCACAACTGTGGGTTCTTTGATTTCTCTGGGAGTGTGCTCATCAAATTGCAACACATGAAATATTGGAGTTGACTTTACAACATAAATGTATAAAAGATTTACTTAGCACAGATCTTTACCAAAGGATTGCTTAGTAAGTTACAACTGTAAGGCGTCATTTGATGCACAGATGAAAAGACTGTTCTCTTGCACTACAAAATGTAACATTACGAAATACATTTCATCAGAAACTGTAACTGTCACTGTTCTACACGATGAAGTTGACTGCTGTAGCTGAGGTCTCGAAGAGGGGGGGGGGGGGAGGGGGAGGTCCTGAGCTCTTTCTAGCTCGGTGCTATACTGACCTCAGCATGAGGACGCTGCTACGCTGAGATGGGAGACGTGGTCTGCAGGAGCGCCTTCCATACGTAGCTGCGGGTTACAGCAATGTCTGTGGTTTCGATTCGCGTTTCCAACTTTGCTGTGGCACTGCAATCTCTGGACGATTCCTCCTTTGGTAA
Organism: Schistocerca serialis cubense; assembly: GCF_023864345.2. Lineage (NCBI taxonomy): Eukaryota > Metazoa > Arthropoda > Insecta > Orthoptera > Acrididae > Schistocerca > Schistocerca serialis. Next base: position 69,928,415 of record NC_064644.1, read on the forward strand.
CAAGAGTGACTCGTCCCCTAGTCTGGACGGTATTTCATGAAGAATTGCTGCACTCGTTTCATCTACATACCGTCCATGCCCTGAGGTCATAAGACCACTTCCACTTTCAACAGCGTGGTGCAATGCCACCGTTCAGTTCAAAGATTTCGCTCTCTGGTAATGTGGGATTTACGAGAGATGGCGCTCTGAGTTTTCATAACCACCATTTGTTGGCTAGCGTTAAGTCTCTACCCAGTTTCAGAAAAACGCCTTGTTTTTCTTTCTTTTTTTCGGTGAATGTTATCGCGTCTCAAAACATTTTCGTATCCCTGTATAAAGCCCCATTACGATCTTAGCAGCCAATAGATGTGTTACATGTACAGTTAATATTGTTGCAATTATCTGTGAAATCACAATTACCGACATGAACCGTGCAAACTGTACCACGCCCAGTTCTTACAAACCTTGTTCTGATCCTGCAGGAGGAGAAGCCATGGTACCAACAGCACCAGTATCAAGTACCCGGCCTGTTTGACCTGGGTTGTGTCACCTACGTCCAGTCTCCTGGGGAAAGAGACACCGAGATGTACCTCACTGGGAACTTCAGTTAGGCGCCTCTGTAAGTCACATGTCTCAGCTTCTCTATCCTACCAAATACTTTAAGAGTGCCACGTGAAGGATAAACTGGCCTCAACTATGAATGGAAATCGTTACGAGTAGTACAGTTTGACCTGTTCTGCATAGCAGATTAAAAGTAGACCTCATCTCTGACCGCCCTCTAAAGATGTGTAAACCAGTTAAATTTTCTGAAGTCGATTGCTGCCTGCTGCTTTTGATTCCTTTCCTTGCTTAATGCATTACCTTCTTATTATTGAATTGTTGCTAACCTATGACTGCGATTCACAGAAGAAAGGGCGTTGTTGTAGTCTTCAGTCTGAAGATTGGTTTTTCATGTAGCTCCCTACGCTAATCTATACTGTGCTACTCTATTCTCTCTTCATCTAGTTATAGCTACTGCAACCAATACCCACATAACGTCTTTCGCAAGTCAACCTTTGGTCTTCCTTTGCATCCCTTCCATTGCCTAATTATCTATTCCCCGATGCCACTGAGTGTGTCCTACCACATTATGCCTTCCTTCCGTCAAATACTTCCAAACTTTGTTTTTCTCTGACATTCGATTTAGTACCCGTTCATTAACTGTCTCATCTACTACCTAATTTTCCACATTCTTCTATAGAAAGCCATCACAAAAGCTTCCATTCTGTTCTTGTCTGTACCGTATGCGACTCACTTCCATTTATGAGTACACACCAAATACTTTCAGAGAAGACTAACTGCTAGCTCCACAGATGAAGAGACTGAAAAAAAGTATGAAGAAAGAAAAGCTATTCAGCATGTTGAGGGGAAACAAAAATTAAATTTCGATGCACCGGTGTTCGACGGTTAATAAAGGAAGATAGAAAAAGTAAAAGCTCATAGATTGGTTGAGGCGAATGAATGAGGAAGCCATTTGGTAAAACAGCCCAGAACACAATCTATTCATTGTAAAAATTTCATTTAAATCCCACGAAAGATGTTTGTACACGTAGAAGAGATGCGGAGACACCGGAAAGTGTAGTTAGATTATATAAATTAAGACATAGATTTATAATCCAAATTCGAAACTTCATTATGTTTATAACAGTAACCTCTTACAATAATTTATCAGATATTAAATGCAGATTAAATGAGAAGACAGGAATTAAGAAAATGAGGCATGTGCAAGTTGAAACAAACGAAGGTTATTGAAAGTGTCAAAGAAAGGTTTATGCAACGAGTGACTGAAATAGGAGAAAGAATTTCAATACAAGCTGAATGGGTAGTTGTGAAGGATAAAATATTGAATGCTAAGCTGTGTCTTAATGCATGGTAGAATTTTAAAAAAAGTTAACACCCTGCAGTGGAACAACAGTCGTTTTAAAATTTCGATGGGGATAAAATAGCACACCGTACCGAAAATGTCTCTCTGCCAGATATGCTAGTGAAGTAAGATACGATGAAGTAACACTACTAACGAAGTTTCGGAATAACAGAAACTGACAAAATTCGATGTGTGAAGACGGTCATTTATTGTTCAATCCATAAAAACACTGACCGCGGAAGACACCATTACGGATGCCCCAGACCACTATACAATTTTTATTCACCAGGAAGGTATGCCAAATATGTGATTATATCGTAAATCACTGTCGCACATGTGACACATAACAAAGCCACTACTCATTAGCCGGTAAACCCTGTGATGCTGCCACACCTTGGGAGTTATGTGTAATATAACACAATTACTCTGTGGTTTCTCAAATTCGTGAACACTTACGAACAATCAACTGAAAGGAGTTACAACATGCGTGTGGATTGCAGGCGCCTTCCGACGTCGTTGGTGCCTATATCAATGAAAATATTGTGTTGTGCCCTAGAAATGTGCTCAGTATCTAGCGTAGCGCGTTTAAGTATATTATATCTGAACGTGGTGTGAACATGAAAATTACTAATATTGCTTTCTTTTCATTTCCTTGTACAGATTTCCTCTGAATAGCAATGTGTTAGTCACCGGGAACAAGCTGGACAAGGTCTACGAAGCCGTATGTAAGTACAGAATAAGGCTTTCAGAACTTATTTTTCTGAATAATTCATAATGGCACCGTTTCTACCTGTAGAAGACCCCTCACCCACTACACTTAACCTCGAGCAGAATCATTTGTTATTAACGAATTTTCTCGAGGTGATACGTACAGGCAGTGTGGCTGACAGTAACAATAATGCTCTGCAGACACGTATGAAATTTTGACAGTAATTTCAATAATAATGTTCTGCAGACACGTATGATATTTGTATTTGCTTCTCCTTCCAGGGAAATCTTTGCTGAGCGGACCGTACAACGTAGTGTACTCACACGAGGACCTCATCATGGACCACTACTGTTTTCGAGGATACGGTTAGTACCTGTTTTATTCTTGTATTGATCTGCAGGATTTAGCGTGTCATGTAACACCAGTAGTGATAGTGTTCCTTCTTCGGTGAGTCTGAGGGAATATAGAGTTTACCCATAGTTTGATGTGAGGCAGGTGTACAGCCTTCACGTAATTACTAAACAGGGTAGCTGACAGATAATATGGTCAAGTTAACTAAGTTTCAAGTTTCTTTGCATATTTTGCAACAATATTAGGTTGGCTTCTAGAACAATGTTCCATTTTCGAAGTACTCCCTGCCCTCATCGGTATTACTAAAAACACATTTCTATCTGGTACTCATCATCATGGGAAAGACGTAAATAATGTCCAATCACAGCCAACTAGCACCTGAAAACTTAGGCAGGTTCTGGGCTATTCTCAACAGTCTGTAATATTTATGACTAGTTGCACAAGAAAAGTAGTTTGGAACAAAACTTACTCAATTCTGTCTGGTGCACATAATCATTACAGGAAATCTTTGAATTTGTTCAACCGTTTATGAATTAAGATTTCCCCTCTTTTCTATTAAATGCGAAATTTTGTGGGAAACATGTAACCTCCCCGCAAAAATGTTAATATTTAAATGTAAATGGACATCGTGCTAAACGTAACCTCCCAGCAAATGTTGAATTTTCCAATAATTTTTCCGCAAATAATGTAAATGACTATAATTGAATGTTAATCGAAATAGAGCCAAATGTTGTTGAGCTCCCACAAAACATCGTTAAATTGAAATAAAGGCCACTGTACCTTCGCTGCAAAAATATTGAAAAACAATGTCCCAATCTAAACTCGACACAAAAATTGAGAAATGAACATTAATCATTAAACCCACAATAATTGGGCAGCATCGCTGACCTTAGGCCCTGTGCAATAATTAATGTGATAAATTGATTCTGGGAGGAAACGCAAAGGAAATTGGAATGATTCTTTTCTTAAAAACGATTGCTTTGAAAACAAAATTATTATTGGGGCATTTCTTGAACAAATTAATTACAATTAACATACATTACATTATCAGATGTGCGCAATGCTGCTTCATTACCTTATTTAACAATATACCTCGTCCCGAACCTTGACCAGAGACCCACGTCGACGCCTGCCGACTCCTCACACACTACTTCCGACTGAGTACAACTCGCAACTGAACTCTCGCGCGGTCAAGCGCAGACTAGCAACGATAAACAACTCTCTGGTCAGAGATTCTGTCATGCCTCGCCATCGCTGGTACTGAATACATACGCGTTTCATAACCCTCCACTGGGGGGGGGGGGGGGGGGCAAAAATTTGGCAGTGATGGTGATTCATTTGGACTTGCCATGAGTAACAAATTTTTTTAACTAATTAACTTTACAATCACAGAATATTCAGATGTAGAACATGAAGTAAATGTGGTGCACATGCACCGAGAACAAAACATATTAGACAATAACAAAATATATATACAATGAGTATAAAACATATTAACAAAAGACATATTTGCACACGCACTGAAAAACTCTTTAGCATTTTCATAACAAATAAACGTAATCGCAAAAATCATGTTGACAAGTGACATAAGTGCACATGCACTGTAGTTCAGAATATATCAGCAAATCAAAATGTACATACAATAATCATGTTAGAAAAATGATAAAGGTGCATACGCACTGTAGTTCAGAATACATCGAAAAAAAATATAGGCCATGAATACAAATGATGTTAGCAAAAAATGATTTTCACTATGTTACAAGAATTAGGATAGGAAAGGAAAGGATTGCATCATGGTTGTAGCACTTTAGGTTGCACGCAGCTGCACTGAAAGTCCATATCTTTCACAGAAGTACAACACCTAGTGAGACAATCTGAAGTTCTTTTCCCAGAAGTGTTTACAGCGTAGCCAAGACACTGAAATGTCGTAGTAATATTCCATGTTATCATTTTGGCAGTACATCAGGTACACCAACAGTGGGACCATAATAACGTCTCCATCGCTCACGGTGGTGGACAGCATGTCGTGTCATCACCACGCTCTTACAAGGCACACCAAAGTAGAATTAGTGCAAAAACCAAATATGGTGCTCCATGATCAAGAGGATATACAGGACAAATGGATATTGCAGTAATTCAGGGTAGTTAGGTCAAAAGGTGAAGGACATTAAGTCACATACTAGTCTTCATTGGGAATTACATTAGTAGTTTGCGGCATTCATAGCCCAGTTATTGAACATTTCTGTACCATGTCTGTAGTATTACAGAAAAATGTTCATTAATTGTTTTACAGAGAACCTTGGCATTCATTGCCTAATTACAAATCATCAGTAGTCATTCGTTTTACATAGAACATTGAAATTCGTTGCCTAATTACAAATCATCAGAAGTCACTCGTTTTACAGAGAACATTGAAATTCATTGCCTAATTACAAATCATCAGAAGTCATTACTTAAAACAGGAGGTAGTCAATAACACAGTACTACAGAATAATGTTGATAATTAATCATTGGTCATCCCAATACAGTAATCAGTAGCATTCATTTCCCAGTTACAAAGCATCATCTCAATACAGCAATCAGTAGCATTCATTTCCCAGTTACAAAGCATTATTAATTGATCATTGGTCATCTCAATACAGTAATCAGTAGCATTCATTTCCCAGTTACAAAGCATTATTAATTAATCATTGGTCATCTCAATACAGTAATCAGTAGCATTCATTTCCCAGTTACAAAGCATTATTAATTAATCATTGGTCATCTCAATACAGTAATCAGTAGCATTCATTTCCCAGTTACAAAGCATTATTAATTAATCATTGGTCATCTCATTACAGTAATCAGTAACATTCATTTCCCAGTTACAAAGCATTATTAATTAATCATTGGTCATCTCAATACAGTAATCAGTAACATTCATTTCCCAGTTACAAAGCATTATTAATTAATCATTGGTCATTTCAATACAGTAATGAAATTATGCACATAGTATTTATGCATTCATTATTCAAGTGACATACTATTCAGAGCTAATCAGTATTACTCAGAACTCTCTTAAACTGGTATCATTATTTGGAACTGGTAATACATTTTTTTGGTTAGCAATGCATTGCTTTGGGTAATTATAGGGGAAAGCAAGAAGAGAAAAAAAAAATTTGCTTCTGGGTTGTTCCTGTAAATGAAAATGTGTAACGTCATTTGTCACGAGTCAGCTGTAGCAAGGTTATGAAACAAGTAGAGTATATGTAATCACATTCATTAATGACATAGATTTAATGAACAACTGCTTATAGCACATTTATTTCATAAATAATTTCTCCTGCAAAAATATATATAAAAATGGATTATTAAGCTGAAAGAAAAAACGCATTTTGTGCTGATAAGTAGTGAACTTCCAATTAACAGGTAGTGAAATGTGTATAAAAATGTGTTCCATAGCTGTCCTTTCCAAAATCTTCAGTCATTATACTATGCAATATAACACCTGCTGTCAAAGCGAACTGCAACAAATACTTAAATCACTACATAGCATGAATACATAACTTCCACATTATCCTCATCTGTAAAAAAAAAAAAAACTTCATTATCCATCACTTCATTATCTATATTATCATAACACTGTTATTATCATCACCTGTAAAGAAAAACTTCATTATTCATAGTAGCATATTCTTCATCATTATTCATCAGCATTCATTATCATCTGCAAAAAAATCACTTCATTACTCATTACATAACTATTCCTTATCTCTAGCATATTCCATCACTAAAACTAAGATGTGTAGTTCTGTCTGACAGCCTGCATCAATCGCCTTGTATTCTGAAAGAAAAAATTAGTTAAGACTGCTATTCTACGATGTGTATAGTATATTCTTGTTAATGCTTGTTAATCCTGATCCATTTACTCTTCCTCACGAGGTTTGCATCTTCTTTCGATCATTCCGAAGGTGAAATCCCCATTTCTGTTTAATTTATTTCTTTCACGCATCATTTCTTTCTGAAATTGATGAACAGAGATTAATGTCTTGCATTTAAATCATATACTCATTAAATAATGACTGGTTTATGGTAACATAATAAAGCATACAGCATAACATGACAGAAAACGTAATATGTGAAAAACTTATATAGTGTTCAGAGGCAAAAATGTACTCAGTGTATCACAATGAAACAGTAAAGTAGTCACGATGTTGAGATATCATAAGGCAAAATGTCAAAGTCAACTGGTGTTTGCTATATCTTAACTATTTCATAGTGCATACAAAAAAAACAAGAAACAATCGTATATACCTAAGAAAGACAAAAAATGTGACGTTCATTGTGTTCAGCTTGTATGTTGTGTAGTTAATAGAGGCGAGAATTAAAGACTTTAATGGAGAGAAAATTTAATAAAATTAATATGTCACTAGATAACATTGCATAATTATTCATAAGATACGTAAGTTTCTCTGGAAAAAATGTGCACAGTCTGATATGTAACGACAAGAAGAGCGACCTGCTAACCTTACCTTGCCGGTCACTTGCCAAGAAAAAATACGATAATCATCAGTAATTAGTCATGTGAATATAATTGCATAAGTGATCATAAAACTAGCAAAATGGCATTATAGCACGTTAAATCATAAAGTGTCTTCATTCAATAAAAGGTTTATGTTTGACCAATGGTGGTTGCCTTTGGATTTTCTGGTTCTCAAAGTTTCGATGTGTACAACATTTGGGGTGAAGAATGCTGCGAATCCGATATGGACCTGCTTATAGAAGTTCAAATTTACTGCACCTACCTTTTCCTTTGTTGTATAAATAGTGTGTACGTACTAATATTTTCTGTCCAATGTGAAAGTCACGGCGTGTACAAACCTGTTTTTGCTGTCTTCTCCGGCGTTCTACGGCACGTTTGATGTTGTTCAGCGCAATGTCGATTATTTCATGGTGTCGTAGTCGACGAGATGTAGGAAAGTTTACTAATTCTGTAATTTTGTTTGGTGGTTCAACATTTTTCAGTATAACAGATGGAGATAGCATAGTGGATTCATTTGGTATGGAATTAATTACATCTTGGAATGAGAATATGTGCGTGTCCCAATCAATATGTCTTTTGTGGCAGTATATTCTACACAGTTTACCAATTTCTTTCATTAATCGTTCACAAGGGTTCGAAGAAGCATGGTACTTGGATATATAGATCCGAGAAATGTTTCTAGCTCGTAACATACGTGTCCATATAGCAGAACGAAATTGTGATCCATTGTCAGAAATTACTATCAACACATGCCCTACATGAAATAGAAAATGCTTTACAAATGCTTTCGAAACGGTTTTAGCAGTAGCTTTGCGTAACAGAGTAAAAGTAACAAATTTTGAAGTGAGTTCAACAGCGACAAAGATGTAGCAAAAACCTCTATTAGTTCTGGGAATCGGACCAAAAATGTCTACAGCGGCCATATGTCTCAATTTAACAGGTACAATTGGATGTAATGGAGGAATATGTGAAGTTGTGTCTGACTTAGCTTTCTGGCAGATTTTGCATGACGCTAAAACTCGTCGTATACGTTTCTCCATGTTGGTAAAATAACAGTTCTGTCTCAGTATAAGAAAACATTTTCTGGCTCCGTAATGTGCATAACTTAAATGAGTATACCATATTAATTTGTTAACCAGTTCGTCAGAAATGCATAATAACCAATTGTTGCTGTCAGGATGAGAGCGGCGAAACAGAATGTCATTGCGTACAGTGTAATGGTTTCTAATCGTAACATTATTCTTATCTTGCCAAAGGTGTTTAATTTCTTTCCACTCGTTGTCTTTATTTTGCTCTTTTGCTATGTCCTGTAATGACGACGAAATAAAATTTTCAAATGCAACTTGTTGAATGTACATAACGCTGAAATTTGCTTTGCAGAGGTTGGTTGCGATTTCTTGCTGATTGTTGCTGAGAGAACGAGATAGTGCGTCTGCTACAATATTTTGTGTACCGGGAATGTGAACTATTGTAAAATTAAATTCTTGTAAATAAAGTTTCCATCTACTTAACCTGTCGTGAGTAAATTTAGCTGAAAGTAAAAATTGTATCGCTCTGTGGTCTGTGTAGATGACAGGGTGTGAAATGGATTTCTGAGCAACTGGTCTTTCCTGCAAAAGAGTGTCTCGTATGTCGTCAAAAGTAATAACATTTTCGTGAATAACATTCTGCGTGTCTAAAGTGGTGCTTGTGTTACTGGAAGATGCGGTCTGTACAGTATCTAGTCAAATTCTATCTGACGTGTTATTATTGTCAGGACGATTCTGTGGCATTTCGACTATTTGATCTGTTCTATTATTTCTTCCAGGCGTATTACGTTCTGGGTGGTATCTACTGTCAGGTTCATTCATGAGAATATGTTGTTGCCGATCATTTTGCTGCTGGTAAGACCGACTGTTATTAAACGTATGTTGATAATTGTGCTCATGGTTCTTAAGTCTGTCGTGATAGTCATATCTATACAGTGCATTGCGATAGGAATTGAAATACTGTGTTTTCTGTACGTAGTTATTTCCTTGCTGCCGTTTACTATTTGTTGTACCTGGGACTATACGTGCACGTGGCGAAACATTAAAGCCTGGTTGACCTTGTGCATTACATTGTTGGTTAGGTATGCTAACCGGCTGACTTTCATGCTGTTGTGGTGGGAAACGTCTATTGTTACTAAAACGTGGTTCCTGTTGCTGATAATTTTGACGATATTGATAATTAGAATTTTGTCTGTTATTAAAGTTCTGGTGGTTGTCATTCCTGAAGTGTCTAATACCTTTACTATTGAAATTACGTGACTGATCGTAATTACTGTAAGTTTGTTGGCCTTGGTTATTATGTGAAAAATTTTTGTTTACAAAGGAATAATCAGATTGCTGTACTTCCAAAATCTGTAACAGATCTCTGAATGCTGAAATGTTTTCTTTTTGCTGACCCGTTAGAAGTGACACTCTTAATGACCATGGTAATTTAGAAATGCATAATTGTATAAGTGCAGATTCACTGTATGGTTCACTTAGGTACTGGTTTTGTTGCACCATGTGCTCAAAAAATTGCGTGACACTGGGAAAATTTGAGTTCTCATAATTCGGTAAGCTAATTAGTTGATCCTTAATTCCACGCTGTGTCGTCTTCGAGCAATACTCTGACAGAAAAGCATTCTGAAACTCTTCTACCAAATAGCATTGTCTCGCGATCGGTCTGCCGGTTCGCCTTCCAAAAAACTGCAAATAAATTCAAGTTTGTGTGTTACGGGCCAAGTTGGTGGAAAAGCAAAGCTAAATTGTTGTATCCAATCCAGTTGGTGAATCTGTGTCCTGTCATTTTTAAATACTTTAAATTTTCTCACTGATAGAAAATGTTTGTAATCGAAATTATCGTCTCTGTATGACAGAACAGGTTCAGTATTGTAAGAGAATCTATTCGTTTGTGCCTGTTCGGAATCTAAGTCCCGTACTCTCTGTAGGTTATCCAAATTATGCGTGCTGCGTGAATCTGACAAATGTTTGCAAAGTGGCGTCTGCTGTGATGTGTTAAACCCTGAAACATTTTTTATCTCTGTTACCTCTTGCTGTAAACATGACAATTTTCTACACAATGTGTTATTAGATGAATCTATCTCATTAATTGTCTGTTGTAGATTTTGGAATTCAGGTGTTTGGTTAAACAAAATCGGTGCAGTATCGTCTGATTTGCTCTCATTATTACTTTCAATAACATCAATACGACTGGCCAATTCATCACATTTTTCAGTCAGTATTTTTACTTGATCATCACTCTTAGTGTCAGAAGTATTAATCTGTTTTTGTAATTTACGTGTTGTTTCGTTCAATTTTTTAACGTCAGCTTTGACGACATCAGAATCCTGTGTTAGTTCTAATTGTTCGAGTCTGTCGGTCACTGTTTGAAAATCTACTGTGTGTGTCTCTGTTTTTGATTTAAGGTCAGAAATCTCATCACGTAATTCTGTGTTCAACTGTTTGATCGTATTAATTTCATCGGACACTGAAGCAATATTGTTGTCTACGTACATTTTTGCTTTCGCAAACAATTTACGTTTGTCTTCCTGTCTCTGTGCAGTGATTGTTTCCATGACTTGACGTTTTACTTTGTTTTGATCCTGTATAAATTTGCGGAAACGCGTATCACTGTTTTGTAGGTGTTGATTAAAACGTTCGTCAATTTGAGTGTTGGTCGAATTTCGCGTCTATCTTTGCATCTATTGTGCGCGAAAGTTCTGCTGTCATTAGTTTAAACTCGTCGCGTAATTATATAGCTTTTTCAGAGCATTGTTTACCGTCTGTACTAATTTCCTCTCTAAGTGTTTCTGTTGTAGCTGTTTGCATATCCCTTAATTCTTGAGCAACAGATCTAACTTCTTCGCAATTTTTTTTTTTTTTGAACAAGCCTCAATTTCCTCGCGTAACTGTTCCTTAGTATCATGACACTGCGCGGCAACGTCTCTAATTTGTTCACTAAGCTGTCTGGAATTGTTGTCTAATTTTTCATTAAAGTATTGTTTGAGTTTTTTGTTATCTTGTTTGTTATCTTCACTCTGTTGTCTGACCTGCTCACTAAGTTGTTTGTGATTTTTGTCTTGTCTTTCATTCTGTTGTTTGAAATTTTCATTAAGTTGTTGTAGCAATATTGCCATAATTTGATCCAAGCCATTATTACCTACTCTATTCACTGTGCTGTTTGATGACGTACCTGCAATTGTCACGTTTTGTGTGACCATTTGGTCATTCTGTGATTCATCAAAAAGTTTGCCCATCAGATGCGCACTTGTAGTCACTCCCTCCGAATTAAATGAATCCGTCGTACTTTCAGTCCACTGTTCATTTTCATTAGAAAAATTTGTCTGTACGTTACTTGAATTTTCCAAGCCGGGTGTGTTAAGCTAGGCAACGCTCATTACAATAGAGCGCCCCGCGTCATCAATTGTCGTCAAATTAACAGAGGACACAACTGAGTTCGTTTGTTCATCATTAAGAGAAAAATCATCATTAGTCGTTGGAACGCACTGATTGTCAGTGAACGCAGGATTGTCATCATTACACTGCGTGTCACAAGTACTATCGGTGAAGTTGTTTAAGTCGGTAATTTCATTCATTACACCTCGCGATGTACTATTAATAGTTTTTCGCGGCATTTTTACACAACTCACACTTATTCACAAATGAAACAAAGGCAATGCAAAATTCAACAAATACAAGTACAACAAAGAGCAACGAATTGCCGATGACCTGTGAAATAAATTGACAAAATTAGTAAAAGCGTTGTGCCAAATCCTAATTATTTAAGTAAATAAGAGCAGATATCTGGCTACTTTTCAGAAGATTCTCAAAGAAATACGATCCTTGTCCGGACGTCGCCAAGTGTAACCTCCCTGCAAAAATGTTAATATTTAAATGTAAATGGACATCGTGCTAAACGTAACCTCCCAGCAAATGTTGAATTTTCCAATAATTTTTCCGCAAATAATGTAAATGACTATAATTGAATGTTAATCGAAATAGAGCCAAATGTTGTTGAGCTCCCACAAAACATCGTTAAATTGAAATAAAGGCCACTGTACCTTCGCTGCAAAAATATTGAAAAACAATGTCCCAATCTAAACTCGACACAAAAATTGAGAAATGAACATTAATCATTAAACCCACAATAATAGGGCAGTATCGCTGACCTTAGGCCCTGTGCAATAATTAATCTGATAAATTGATTCTGGGAGGAAACGCAAAGGAAATTGGAATGATTCTTTTCTTAAAAACGATTGCTTTGAAAACAAAATTATTATTGGGGCATTTCTTGAACAAATTAATTGCAATTAACATACATTACATTATCAGATGTGCGCAATGCTGCTTCATTACCTTATTTAACAATATACCTCGTCCTGAACCTTGACCAGTGAACCATGTCGACGCCCGCCGACTCCTCACACACTACTTCCGACTGAGTACAACTCGCAACTGAACTCTCGCGCGGTCAAGCGCAGACTAGCAACGATAAACAACTCGCTGGTCAGAGATTCTGTCATGCCTCGCCATCGCTGGTACTGAATACATACGCGTTTCAAACATCTGTTGTCATATGATTCTGGTAATATCCTCACATCGGTTTTTGTATTGATCTACAAATCTTTCACACCGAAAGAGCAGTTTTAACACACTAGATATGGTTTCGAGAGCACGGTGGTTCAGATCCCATTCCGAGTAGCACATGTAGGTATCCCGTGATGTCACTTAATCTCCTTAGGGATATTCCTGGTTGGTTCCTTCGAATAGCACAAGGGCGATTTCCTTCAAAAACTTTGCCCAGTCCCAACTTGAACTGTTCTCTAAGAACATCAGGATCGTGAGACGCAAGTCTCTAATCTTTCTTTCTTTCGTGGCAAACGTCTTTTCAATGAATGGCTTAATAACTTCCAAGATACTTCTGGTATAAGTAACTTTTGTCTATACAGGGTGTTACAAAAAGTTACGGCCAAACTTTCAGGAAACATTCCCCACACACAAAGAAAGAAAATATGTTATGTGGACATGTGCCCGGAAACGCTTACTTTCCATGTTAGAGCTCATTTTATTACTTCTCTTCAAATCACATTAATCATGGAATGGAAACACACAGCAACAGAACGTACCAGAGTGACTTCAAACACTTTGTTACAGGAAATGTTCAAAATGTCCTCCGTTAGCGAGGATACATGCATCCACCCTCCGTCGCATGGAATCCCTGATGCTCTGATGCAGCCCTGGGGAATGGCGTATTGTATCACAGCCGTCCACAATACGAGCACGAAGAGTCTCTACATTTGGTACCGTGGTTGCGTAGAGAAGAGCTTTCAAATGCCCCCATAAATGAAAGTCAAGAGGGTTGAGGTCAGGAGAGCGTGGAGGCCATGGAATTGGTCCGCCTCTACCAATCCATCGGTCACCGAATCTGTTGTTGAGAAGCGTATGAACACTTCGACTGAAATGTGCAGGAGCTCCATCGTGCATAAACCACATGTTGTGTCGTACCTGTAAAGGCACATGTTCTAGCAGCACAGGTAGAGTATCCCGTATGAAATCATGATAACGTGCTCCATTGAGCGTAGGTGGAAGAACATGGGGCCCAGTCAAGACATCACCAACATTGCCTGCTCAAACGTTCACAGAAAGTCTGTGTTGATGACGTGATTGCACAATTGCGTGCGGATTCTCGTCAGCCCATACATGTTGATTGTGAAAATTTACAATTTGATCACGTTGGAAGGAAGCCTCATCCGTAAACAGAACATTTGCACTGAAATGAGGATTGACGTATTGTTGGATGAACCATTCGCAGAAGTGTACCCGTGGACGCCAATCAGTTGCTGATAGTGCCTGCACACGCTGTACATCGTACGGAAACAACTCGTTCTCCCGTAGCACTCTCCATACAGTGACGTGGTCAACGTTACCTTGTACAGCAGCAACTTCTCTGTCGCTGACATTAGGGTTATCGTCAACTGCACGAAGAATTGCCTCGTCCATTGCATGTGTCCTCGTCGTTCTAGGTCTTCCCCAGTCGCGAGTCATAGGCTGGAATGTTCGGTGCTCCCTAAGACGCCGATCAATTGCTTCGAACGTCTTCCTGTCGGGACACCTTCGTTCTGGAAATCTGTCTCGATACAAACGTACCGCGCCACGGCTATTGCCCCGTGATAATCCATACATCAAATGGGCATCTGCCAACTCTGCATTTGTAAACATTGCACTGACTGCAAAACCACGTTCGTGATGAACACTATCCTGTTGATGCTACGTACTGATGTGCTTGATGCTAATACTGTAGAGCAATGAGTAGCATGTCAACACAAGCACCGAAGTCAACATTACCTTCCTTCAATTGGGCCAACTGGCGGTGAACCGAGGAAGTACAGTACATACTGACGAAACGAAAATGAGCTCTAACATGGAAATTAAGCATTTCCGGACACATGTGCACATAACATCTTTTCCTTATATGTGTGTGAGGAACGTTTCCTGAAAGTTTGGCCGTACCTTTTTCTAACACCCTGTATATGACAAACTCTTATTGTATTATTCTGTTCCATTCAACTTAGTGGCATTTTCGATCTGAAAGACTGTTAACATCTTTGATTATATAGAATTAAGCGATTATATACAACACATGCATATTCTCTGTATATTGTGCACAGATAGAGGATACGTTAATTATGTCCGACTAAATCAGCTTCAAAGTTTTAGAAGTACATTTCTCTGTTGCAGAAGTGGCCCAAATCTTCACAACTGTCAAGGAACCCAGCGACGAGTTGATGGAGCTGATCTGGGATGTTGTCGATAATCACACTGAAGTAGACAGGTCTAAATTCACGAAAGTGGTCTGTTAATGGTGTACATGTGATCAATAATTCACTACACTTCTGTATAAAATTTGTTTCTCACCCTAATGCTTAAATTCATGTCGCTAATTAAAGATGTTAAATAAAAAGGATGATTGTGAATCATTGGAAGTGTATATAATTAGGTGAAATTTCGAAATACCCATGATACAGAATCGAAAGGATTATGATAAAAGGACTGCAAAGTGTGACATCAGTCACAGAGTAGGGAAAAATTTACTTTTGCATACAAAATAGCCGGCCGCAGTGGCCGAGCGGTTCTAGGCGCAACAGTCTGGAACCGCGCGGCCGCTACGGTCGCAGGTTCGAATGCTGCCTCGGGCATGGATGTGTGTGATGTCCTTAGGTTAGTTAGGTTTAAGTAGTTCTAAGTTCTAGGTGACTGATGACCTGAGAAGTTAAGTCCCATAGTGCTCAGAGCCATTTGAACCATATAAAATATTCGCAATGTACATCAAAATTAGGCAGGGAAGTATACATCAGAAGTGCGTAATTCCTTTGTTTAGCGTCTTTAGATTTTCGAGGTTAGTAGCTCGGCTTGACTTGGTATCAATTATCCTGTTAAAAATGTTTACGTATTACAAACCTGTTGATGCAATGAAATGCCTTGAGTGCGCTTTGGAGAACAGTGCGAAAGTGTTTTCCATGATCTAGAAGTCTGGTCATCTCTGAGAGCCTCTATTATAGTTATAACAATGTGTCAGCAATAACAAATATTGAAAATGAATTCCTAGCGTTATTATTTATTATTGTCCTACCATAGCTGTTTATACCTACATAGCGGAAAAACTAGTGTTTCACCAGTTCTACTTTCTGATGGGAAGAGCATTCGTTTAATGTATTTTATCTTTCCTCAAAATCTGAGTAAGCGGTGTCTTCATGTGCTGTACAAATCTGGTTAACAAAATCGAGTTGAACGTAGTAAGTGTGATCTTTGAAGTCTGATAAATTCAAAAGTAAAGGTCAAAGAGTAATGGAGCGGAACATATCACTATGATTATCCACGATTTTTTAACCACAATAAATCGCAGCTATTACTGTTTGCACTAATCTTGAGCTTCTACGTCATGAAGTATAAGAAGGGAAAGGTTATGGGCCTCAGTTTGGACTGCAGACATCCACGTTGAAATGTCATGATTTCAGAGCTTTTTTTCTCACTTGGGGTTCAGGCATGGTGAAGACCACGTATCATTCACTGAAATGTATTGAAACGTCCCCTTTGAACAATTTATACAAGACTGTGCTTAAACTGACACACAATATTTTGTTAGCGCAACGCAATCTGACTTTCAATAATCCCTACAAAAGAATGGCCCTGACTAACATTAACCTATACGTTTCACAAATCACTTACCTCACAAAAATCTTGGTTACTCGAACTACTGCAATACAGAGAGCACCACTACTGCCAGCTAAATAAAAGATTCAAACTACGGAAGGCACTACTACTGATAGGGATAGTTAGCAAATGAAAGATATTAATAGAGAACAAACAATGTATTTACCTTAATAGTCATAATATATATAGCGGTTCATGACAAATTACAAAACTCCGCCATCTCTCTCCCCACATCCACCACTGCAGGCGGCTCACCTCCAACTGCGCAACGCTACGCGCTGTTCACAGCCAGCTGCCTAACACTACAATGGCGAGTATTACAACAATGCAAAGCAGCCACAGACTGCACACAGCACAACCAGTGATTTTCATACGGAGGTGGCGTTACCAATAAAAAAACCTAAACAGCCTACTTACAGTATCATGAAAGAGTAGGACGAGGAAAGTGACATTGTTTCAGAAATGATGCCAATAATATATGAGTGTTTCTTTCGGATATCCTTCTCAGCTGTGATAATAGTCTTTTCTTGTGGCGGCTATTTTCGGATCATCACGACCATTTTCAAACCATAGCCTTAAACCTAAGTGTAGGCATACAGTCTGAAATATACATATGAGTTATGTTTGAACCTCATAAAATATATGAGGGATTTGTAGAGGTTGTAACACGCCTGGGAGTACAAATGGGTGGGGTACTCTAAACTGATTGTCGTTTCGGACCGTTTCTTGACCGTACCTGATAATCCCGCGGCGGTCGTACTGTTCTGCTCCACACTGCTGCTGGCTTGCCTGAAATTATCTATCGAAATATGCAAGCGGGTTTAGGGGAGCCACTCAACGCTAAAACACAACACTGTCCGACATCTGGTAAAAACAACTATATTCTGAGACGATGAATGAAAGTCGCTGGTTGCATTGTTTATATTCTAATTCAGAAGTATTATCCCAATTAATGGATAATTAACAGTCCACAATATCATTCGGACGAGCATACGCGTAACCGACACGATGCGGGTGATTGTTGACGATGCGGAAGCCGAATGATCGCACGAAAGTTCTTAAGCTCGTCACGCATACACAGACATCTGATACCAGTTCTCATTGACACTAGTAATGAATTTTAACTCTGTTCACAAAGATAAATTTACAGTTCACAGTTCTCAGTTGTACGAGCGTGCGCGTAACCATCGCGGCGCGGTTTATTGTTGATGATGCAGAACGCGATGATCTAATGCACATTCACACGCTCGCTACAAGACACTGGCACTTACTGCACTCTTTTGTGGTAACTAATTTTTTTTTCTGATTACATTAGTTCATTCTGGGAGACCGAACAAAGCGTGGATGATGGTACTGTACGGTACGAAACGCAACGAGAGGATGCACAAATACGTTATCAGCAGCACTGCTCATTTTTAAATTACATCTTGACGCACTTTCCTCTGAATCATTTGCTTATTTTATAACTTTACTGTAATAGCACTTGTAGCAACACTTCAACTTCCATACCAACAATGCCTCTCACATGCAGAGCTACACACTGCACAACATAACCGTTCCGCGTCCCGCGCTCGACTCTGCAGACGCGGCTGCCCCCAAAGATACTCCACAACTAAGCCAGCGATATGACAGTACGCTTACAAGGTGTGTAGTCCTCAACATCTGTTGAATTTTATTTTATGGGCGTTAGTTCATGATCCCAGGTTTATTTCTTTGCGTAACGTTTCGTCTCCTAATGCTGAAGACATCATTATAAAAAGTCAGATATCCGTTCCAGACTTAATGATTAGCAATGCATACTGTTTCTACTTTGTACACACAATGATCGTGTCATGCCGTCATCAAACCTCTGCCTGAACATGCGTTTCCAATGTGGTGACTTGGAATCTCACATAAAGATCGCGGAGCTTGTAGTGGGGGAACACTTGGTACTATGTTCTTCATATACCAGTAAGGTCCTCAACATGTCTAATTTCAATCCGTCTTCTTTTCAATTAAAATTGCTTTTGTGCTTTTGAATTTAAATGGTCTCCCTGTACATCCTAGAATAGTAGCGACTGGATCCTGGTCGTTCACAGGTGCCAGTGTATAATCTAATATTGCCAATTTATCCTTTTTACCAGCCGACAATTGTTCTTGAGTTCATTAAACCGGATGTTAGTGGTCCTATTTTTTAGTTACCATGAACACTTGGTCGCATTTGCAAGGGATTTTGCATATTCCTGCTGCGACAAGCGGCAGGCTTAAATCCTTTACAGTGCTTAAATTTTCGAACACTTTTGTCGCTGGTTCAAGCAATGTGTATACACTGCATTTTCTTTTTATTTTGTTAATGCTATGCGTGACTGTTCCGGATAAAGACAAAATTGCGATACTGGCTTTGGGCTTACAGTAGTGACGTAAAATACGCGACAGACGATATAAAGATGCAAATGTAAATAATATAAAAAATGTTGGCATGTACAAACAGTACTTTCAGTTTCAGTATGTATGTTCGATAAATTGTATTGCTCAGGGTCCCACAGACCTCGCTTACTCTCGTATAATCTGTGGTGTTACCTTAACAATGAATTCTTTTGCTCAATTGTGTATAGTCATGAATATTAAAATATAGATCGTTTTATTCCTGCAATCTAGTGTTAATTATTACTTATTTCGCTGCGCTTGTTCTAACAGATTATGGCCCGGACAACAGCGAACGCGTTCGGAATAAGTATTCCGATATGCAGCGTGCTCAGAAAAAGACGTAAACTTCTAAAGTTGTACAGGATAGGTTGTGCGGAGAAATAATTGTTAAGAAAAAAATTCGATACGTTACGCTGTTTCTGAGTTAATTTGCACTGAATTTAGCCAATCAGACCGCTGGTGTGCAAATTCAAGGGGCCCGCATTGAACGGTGTCGCCAAACGTGTTCTTGTTTTGGCTTCCTAAAACCGAACAAATGAGAGACACGAAAAGCTGACACTGAACGATTGTAAGGATGGAAACCGAGTCACAGGCTGATCGGTCTCGTGCGCTGTCATTTACTCTCAGGGAACAACTGACATTAATTGTGTCTGGTGGGCAGCTTGAATTTGGGCGTGCAACAGCCTGATTGGCTAACTTCAATGCTAACTAATTCAGAAACGGCGCAAAGGATCGAATTTAATTCTTAACAATTATTCATCAACACAATCCACCCTGCAACACCTTACAACCTTCTCACACAGATCTGACCACGATGTAAAGAAGCAAGGCACCATCGGAACAGCCCTGAATAAAAAAAAAGAAGAAAAACTATTCAGTGAAGGCTGTGGGTATTAGCCGGTTGCTCAGGAATTTGCGTAGTTTAATACTACGGTATAACCCGCTGTCCGATAGGTCGCGCCATCAAATACGAGCGTCGCCAATTACGTCGGCGCGACACGAGGGTGCTGCCACGAACGATTACTTCCCTGCGAATGATATGCAAGCATCCCGTCTCCGAAGAGTCAGTGGCGGGTGTACTTAAGTTCGAACATTGACGTGCCGAATACCATTTGGTGTCTTTGTCAATTAAATAACATTTGCAGACTTTCATAGTGTCCAAGGCTCGACATGTTCTGAATGGGCATTGTATTGAAGAGTGTCTAGAGCTATAAATATTTTGTGTCTATATATAGTTTTCCATTCATATTTACTGTTAGCAATTGACGCTGCATCTACAGCAACCAAGTTTTGTGTTATTTATACTATTTGATATTAAATGAACCGGTAGAAAACATTAATATCTTAGTTGTCTGTTCATGAAAAGTATCTGTTCTTCGCTCCTGCAGCCATTAAAGAACCACACACCGCGCAAAGGAAGTCAAAACAATTTCTAATACAGGTAATTGTGAAAAATTATAGCGGCACCAATACCGCAAATAGAGAGAATTGTACGTCACGGGAACTAGATTACAATGGAATTTTGCTGAGGAAACATAGTTACTCTTCGACGATTGGGCCGGCCGTGGTGGTCGAGCGGTTCTAGGCGCTTCAGTCCGGAACTGCGCTGCTGCTACGGTCGCAGGTTAGAATCCTGCCTCGGCCATGGATGTGTGGGATGTCCTTAGGTCAGTTAGGTTTAAGTAGTTCTAAGTCTAGGGGACTGATGACCTCAGATGTTAAGTGGCATAGTGCTTACAGCCATTTGAACCATTTCTTCGACGATTTATGAGACGTAGTGAATGGTACACTGAAGTACACTGAGCAAGCCACGCATATATGCACCCGAAGTCAATATCAAATTTAATATTGTTGATTGATCCAGTGTAATATATACGCACAGAGAAAACCGTGACAGCAAAAGAAGTTAGGGATATGTTATGTAGCGCAGTTGAAGACGGAAAACTTACAATAAATGTCGAATTATTCTATGAAATTACAATCACTCGACTCAATAAGTGCAAGAATGTGGACGAGTACTTGAGCAAGATAATATCTGCATCAAAATCACTAAGGAACTTTGAGTTCGAGATTACCGATGAATGTGTGTGGAAGTTATTGCTAGCAGGACTGCTCGAAAAATACGCAAAATTTTCAAACGGCTCTGAGCAGTATGGGACTTAACATCGGAGGTCATCAGTCCCCTAGAACTACTGAAACCTAACTAACCTAAGGACATTACACACATCCATGCCCGAGGCAGCATTCGAACCTGCGAGCGTAGCAGTCGCGCGGTTCCGGACTGAAGCGCCTAGAACCGCTCGGCCACAGCGGCCTGCTGAAATATACGCACCCATGAATCTGCGGTTGTAGTGTTAGGCGTACTGACCCCGGGGACAGTGTAAAAGTGAAGATTCTGCAGGAGGGGGAAAATACATCTCAGTACCATACTCACCTTCAGAATTTTATTCTAAGAATATATAGAAAAGACACCAGTCAATTGATACAACTCTCAGAACATGGATCACGTCGAATCCCAATGCTGCGTAGGGTCAGTCTAACGTAAAAGGTAGAACACAAAGAGCGCAAAGAGGATACCTGCCGTTTCGGGAAACGGATATTAGAGAATCAGAATTAATATTAAACGTACGAGCGTCAGTGAATATTATTAGGATAAAACAGCTCTTTATGATGTTAATAATAAAACATATTTGGGTACTGCTACAGTGTATGGTTCCGGCCATTAGTATCAGCATGCCGAGCATGTTGATCTTAATGTAACTATAATCGGAGAATCAGAACGTATTATGACACATGATGTCTATAATGTAAGAGCTGTTGCAACAATTTGTTGTAAGTAATCTCAAGAAGACCACAGAGTAACCTTCGACACAAATGGAGTAAAAATGATGATGGGAAAGTATTTAGTGAATGTGGCAGTGTAGCAGATAAATGCCGTCCCAAAAATTTCCTATTACATTTGTTTTCTTCAGGTGGATTACAAAATTGATCCTGAATTTGTACAAAGAACAATCATGTGTATTAACGTAAACCAAAAATGTAGACCCACATAGGTATCACTTCATTAAGGTGTTGCCAATAACCTTGTCTACTACGACAAGGAAGAGCAAAGAGAACAGGTAAAATGTATAATATCGATAAACAAGTGGGTGCAGTAACACATTATCAGCTAAAGAAGCAAAGTGTTTCTACGGAGCTGCCACTGAGAAATCTCAGTTCCAGTTATGGGCGGCTGAAAAATCGACTGAAACCTACAGGTCGGAGCTGCATATAGGGTAACTCGGGGTGAGTTGGACCACTGGGTGAGACGGACCACTGACATATTTCGTGAATGCGCAGCTAGACAGCAGCACCGTTCACTTGTGAGTACGCTCTTTGTTGAACGATCGTCGAGCAAAAATATTGTTGCCATTATCGTATTAGTTCATGAGAAAAATTACATTTTCTGTTTTGGTAATTTGAAAAGTTTTATCATGCAGTTACGTTATTTTAGTATTGTGGCACAGTGTGCACAGTATTCCTGCAGTTTTATTACTAAAAGCTTGACAAATGTGTTAGTATGTACCTAACCTAAAATGGCCACCGAGCTCTAAAACTGCAGACTTAAATCGGGGTGGTCCATCCCTTCCAGACAATCGAGATAGATGGACCAGTTCTATTTGTGAGTGATTGACCATGCATTTTAATTAGGGAGACATGGACCACAATCAAATATATCTTAAGTGACCATGGAAATTACATTAATACATTAAAAATTGATAGAATAACATGTTTTTCCATAGTTGGTATTTTTCTCTTTCAGAAAAATTCCAACTAATTTCAAAAGGGTCGGATGTTGTGAGCGAGGCAAATGGACAAAAATGGATTGATGAAGGCCATACTTGCTGTGTGGGATAATATCATGGGTGTCAATGCTGCAGATAAAGCTTTTGGTACACCTAAAACTACAGTGAAAAGAAGACTGCAGTCAAAAAATTATTCTAAGGGTAGTATGGGACCTCAGCCTTTACTGGGAATTGAGAATGATCGAAAAGTCATCGCTCACATTAAGAAACTTCAACAGCGAGGTTTTGCACCATATAGAGATTCGGTAAGGAGTATGGCATTTGAATTAGCTGAAAGTCTAAATATACAATATACTACCAATAAGGAATTAAAAAAGGCTGGTTACGACGAGCTTCATTCCTTTCTTAGACGTAATCCCAATATAGTTGTAAGAAGAGCGGAATGTGTGGCAGCTGCTCGAGCCAAAGGGATGAATAAAGACATTGTGAAAAAGTATTTCAGGCGTCTTGCAACTGTCATGCGCGAAAACGAATGGTTTGGCAAACCAAGCCACGTCTACAATATGGATGCAACTGGGCTTTAGCTGAACAACAAACCTGGCAGTGTTTTAGTAATTAAAGGCTCAATAAACGTTTCGTCAGTCACATCTGGCGAGAAAGGAGAGACAATCTCTGTTCTGTGTTGTGTCAATGGCGAAGGAACATTTCTTCCACCCTTTTCCATAATGAAGGGGAAAAACCCAAAGCAGGAATTTATGGATGGAATTCCACCTGGTGCAATTGTAAGAATGTCTGAAAAATCTGCACATGTAAACAGTTCTATTTTCCGAGATTGGCTAAAAAACCATTTCACTCCCAGGAAACCAGCAGGAAAAGTACTGTTAATACTTGATGGACACACGTCTCACACAAGCTGTTTGGAAACTTTAGTTTGCAGAGAACAGGGGATTATTTTAATGAGTCTGCCTCCACATACATCCCACTGCTTGCAATCGTTGGATCGAACATGTTTCAAATCACTGAAAAACTATTTTTACAAAGTTTGCAACAATTACCGTCTTCAGTTTGGAAAACTACTAAATTCAGCGTGGGCTAAATCAGCTACCGTAGAAAACGGTACAAGCGGCTTCAAGGCATGAGGAATAATTCCACTGAGTATGTCTGCAATCCCTGACTATGCTTTTTTGTGGGAAGTTGAGTCAGTGGCAACAAATATAGGAGCTGAATCTAGCACTCAAGCCAACCAACCAGTTCAAAGCTCATCAACAAACCTAGCCACCCCAAGCACGTCAAAAGAGCTGAGTTCCTCCGCCGACACAACTTCAAGCACGACTCCTACGAAATCGGAGACTTCCACGATTACCACATCAAAACTAACCACTCCGATGTCTAAGCAAACACCGACAAAGCTTTTGGAAGAAATATCACCTGTTCCTTCTATTGACAAAACACCGAATTTCATGAGGAACTCCGGCCGGTGTGGTCGTGCGGTTCTAGGTGCTTCAGTCTGGAACTGCGTCACCGCTACGGTCGCAGATTTGAGTCCTGTCTCAGGCATAGATGTGTGTGGTGTCCTTAGGTTAGTTAGGTTTTAGTAGTTCTTAGTTTTAGGGGGCTGATGACCACAGATGTTAAGTCCCAGAGCCATTTGAACCATTTTTCAAGAGGAACACAACAAATGTCTCCAAAGTGTTAAACTCTGCTGAAAATATTAAAAGTGTAAGGGGAAAGAGGGATGAGGAAAGAAAGGCAACAGAAAAAGGGAACAAAAACTGCTAATAAAGCAGAGCACTAGGGAAGAGAAAAAGAGATCCAAGAAACGAAAAAAGAAAAATTCTGCAAACAGTCCACCATGTTCATCAGATGCAGAAAGCTGCAACACTGAAGCCTTTGTAGAAGATACTGAAAATAGCTTTGACGAATGGGATGAAGACGAATGTGTGAGGTGTGGTGAAATCTATAACGAAACCAACAGAAAAGGCGACTGGATTGTATATTTCCTGTTCACGATGGTCACATGAATGCTGTTCATCATTTGCTAATAAGTGTAATAGTTGTGGTTGGAGAAAAATATCCTAACGTTTGCACAAAATCTACAAATCAATGAAACTCCAGTGTTCGCTTACTATTTACAAAAAATTGATAAAATTGTTTTGGTCCGAAATGTCTTACTGTATTCTTTACTGCATATTCCAATAAAAATATGTGATTTCCATTCACTCTTTTCTTCATGTGTTGCAATTATTTACGTGGTCCATCTCTCCCACTACACTGGTCAATCTCACCCATACACCTACGGGTGAGATGTACCGTTGATGTATATTTTTATTTCGTTGTGTGACTTGCACTTTGAGTGGGAAGGCCTCAATAATGTACTGTATGTAAGTTTATTTGACAATATACAGGAAAATGCTGCCAGAAGTTAAAAAAAATAAAAACCGATGAATTTCAACCTAAAGAAAAAAAGTGGTCCAACTCTCCCTGAGTTACCCTACTACCATCAGTATGGGGCATGGTGAGGGCTGCTACTCGTGACGGCTCTGCTACATGGAGATGGACTCCGCCTTGGAGACCAATCGAGGTACGAGAGCGAAAAAAAAACTAAGTGTTAGTCCAGGTTGCAGGACAAGTGGAACGGCGATTGAAATGACTCTGCAGCATGGGTGGCAAAGTGCGCGACCAACTCCTGCGGTGTCCAGGAGCCAACAACTCAGAATTCTGTTCTACCCCACGTCCAGAGAGCGACGCTCCGCTTGTGTCAGAGTTCGGCCATTGCCCGCCGATAAACAAAGCTTTCGCCAATGATGGCCTTGCAACAAATTCGTCTAAACTCCCATTATTGCGCTCTTGCCGCCAGTTCCCGATGGTGATTGCAAACGCGTGACGACGTAACAGTCGAGGAGCCTATCACAGCTTCCGCCAAGACTTTGCACAGGACGCTTTCAGGCTACGGGCGCCAGCAGAATATGGCAATTCTGGTGCTACGTGTTGTTGGACAACTCGTCGGATATACCGTGGAGCTCAGCGACCATTTCTCCAAAACGTACCGAACAATACCACAGCCGTGGTGTCGAGCTGGCGCGTTTCTGCCCAAAACAAGAGGCTTTTGCGAGAAAACTGTCCCAGCCATTGTAAATCCGTTGCTCTGGCCCCTGAGAACCAACAGCCCTGTCCATGGTGAGAGCTAACGTCTCAAAGGTGTTCGGGATCACAATGTCTTTACCCTCCCTAAATTAGACACTCGTGAGCCTTTGGTTAAATTGTCTGGCTGAAGGCAAGTTTGCGAAATGCAAAGTTAATGTAATATATAGTAACAGTAATAATAATATCGGGAACTAAATTAACGACCCATAAATGATGTAGGCCAAACAGTTGCAATTTGCGTGGAATAATGTTTCTTCAGAAAGCAAACTAGTAACGAAAGTGGTGGTATTTAGAGTTACTGTTACACTCGAGCGCATATCCATTTGACACAGTTCGATCATTGCGAGACAGAAGGCCAATACCGATATTTACACGAAAAGTTAGAATTCACACCAGGCGCGCGGCTGCTCACCGCTCAGAGACTCACACAACGTGAAATTCTCTTAATTATTTCACTTGTTAGCTACCTAAAGACCGACTGTCCGCTTTCGCGTCTGCATCCGAACTTTACCCTCTGGTGTCTCCAGCCGAACTGTGCCATTTGGTGTCTAGAGCAAAACTGTGCCTCTGCCCGTCTCCGATCGCGTTTCCCGTCGCGCCGAACATCTTCGCTCAACTGATTAGCGCAGTTTCCTTTCCTGAAGCCATCCATCTGATTGGCTGCAGCTTATTCTACATTATTTCACATTTTACCGTATTTAAATAATCAAAGCTTGACCACTTTCACGTTCTAAATAAAGTAACAATAATATCCATTACACAATATACGTTAAATTCTTTTACATAAAACCAATACAGTTTCCTTCCTCACTTTCAAAAAATGTGTGTGAAATCTTATGGGACCTAACTGCTAACGTCATCAGTCCCTAAGCTTACACACTACTTAACCTATTATCCTAAGGACAAACACACACACCCATGCCCGAGGGAGGACTCGAACCTCCTCCGGGATCAGCCTTCTTAACTTTGAATGTCATGATCAGTAGCCTTGCACCAATGTGCTTTCTGATAAATGAATAAAGAACAAAAGTAACTATTATGCACTAAACTTTACAACAAATCTTCTATTACCTAACGACTCAATAAGGTGTCATGCTGTCATCGTTAAATGTATTTTGTGTGCCGGAAATGACGATCTCATGCCTAACTGTAAATGCTGATAATTTAAAATTACTATATGAAACAAATAAATTTATAGAGTTGATATTTACAACGTTTTTTATTTTAATGATGCGCTTCCATACGAAATGTCGATCGTTAAGATCAACCAAAGTGTTCAGATTTTAGCACTCAGATTTTTGTTACAAAACTTGTTCACTTAACAATAAATCCTAACATATTACAGATATTATCAATATTCTAGTTTTATTGGGATCACAATGAAAATTTATGGACTATGGTAGATTAAAATTACTGTGGCTTGATTCCCTAGACTACTAAAGTGTTAAATAGTGTTCATAAATGTTTCCCTTTATGGCCGATCTTAGGTCCGCCATATTTAACACTGCTACGTCTCCTTGTCCACAAAAGCCCTTCTACTGGGTTTCCCTATGGCGTAGGTTCTCGTCTGTTTCATTTGCACACTACAGCGCTTAGGCGTCAATAGACAATAGACGCCTGTGAATTTCCCCATATTATGGTGAATCTGCGCCCTTTGTGGCATCCAGTCCTGGACGACAGGGTTCGTTTGACAATTCCTGAGGCTGTATCTTTCTGCCATATACTTAAATGAGAGCGAGATGCTCGTCAACTCACAATGGGTGGGTCAGACATCCGCCTGCAGTTCCTAATAATCAGATATTTCTCCGGCTTCCGATTGTTATTTGCTAATGTGACCAGTTGGCCTCCTCACAGAGATAATGGTCCTGCTCGTTACCAACGTGAAATGAACTGTTTTATGACATGCATGCATCTTACTCCCGATTATGTACATACTGGTACATACGAGGTGTGGCTAGAAAAAAACCGGACTAGTACTGGTGAAACAATAAAACGAATGCAATAAGGCTGAAAGTCGCGTGGCCTGTCACGTGACTCTCGCTCCGCCTACTGCTCGAGTTTCATCTGCCTCCTGCACTCAGTCTGCCCGTGGCGCCTGTTTCAAGTAGTTGACGTTTTGTCTGTGCGTCGGAAAATGTTGAGTGTACAGAAAGAACAGCGTGTTAACATCAAATTTTGTTTCAAACTAGGAAAATCTGCAAGTGAAACGTTTGTAATGTTACAACAAATGTACGGCGATGATTGTTTATCGCGAACACAAGTGTTTGAGTGGTTTAAACGATTTAAAGATGGCCGCGAAGACACCAGTGATGACACTCGCACTGGCAGACCATTGTCAGCAAAAACTGATGCAAACATTGAAGAAATCGGTAAACTTGTTCGACAAGATCGCCGTTTAACAATCACAGCAGTGTCTGAGTTAACAGGAGTTGACAAGGAAAGTGTTAGGCAGATTCTTCATGAAAGTTCAACATGAACAAAGTGTGTTCAAAAATGGTTCCAAAGTGTCTCACAATTGAACAGAAGGAACGCCGAAGAATGATTTGTTCTGACATCCTGGAAAACATTGAAAGTGATCCCACCTTCTTACAAAATGTTATTACTTGCGATGAATCGTGGTTTTTTACTTACGATCCCGAAACTAAACGCCAATCGATGCATTGGAAAACTCCTGGTTCTCCACGACAAAAAAAAGCACGAATGTCAAAATCGAAATTCAAGGCAATGATGATTGTTTTTTTTTTACGTCAAAGGGATTGTGCACATTGATTGGGTACCAGAGGGACAAACAGAGAATCAGCGTTACTACATTAGCGTCCTGGCTACCCTACGTGAGCGAGTACGGAGAAAACGGAACGATTTGTGGAGAAAAAGTCATGGATCCTTCACCAAGACAATGCCCCAGCTCACAGTGCGTTGTCAGTGAAGACGTTTTTGGCAAAACACAACATTCCCATCTTAGATCATCCACCCTACTCACCTGATTTGGCCCCCTGTGACTTTTTTCTTTTCCCTAAAGTCAATTCAGCTTTGAAAGGAACTAGATTTGAGACTGTTGAAGCAGTAAAACAAAAAGCGACGGAAGTAATGTATGGACTTACCGAAAATGATCAGCAGCATTGCTATGAACAGTGGAAAATTCGTATGGAGCGGTGTAGAGGCCGAGGAGGAGAGTACATTGAAGGAGATAACATGAAATTGTAAATAATTGAAAATAAATGTTTTTTCCAGCATCAGTCCGGTTTTTTTCTAGCCGCACCTCGTACACTGATGAGCAAAAGAAACTGGTACACCTGCCTAATGTCGTGAGGGCCCCCGCGAGCAAGCTGAAGTGCCGCAACATGACATGGCATGGGCCGGACTGAAGTAGTTCTGGTGCGAAATGACGTCATGAATCCTGCAGGACTGTCCATAAATCCGTAAGAGTACGAGGGTGTGGAGATCTTTTCTGAACAGCAAGTAGCAAGGCATCCGAGATACGCTTAATAATGTGCATGTCTGGGGAGTTTGTAGGCCAAAAGAAGTGTTTAACGTCAGGAGAGAGTTCCTGGAGTCACTCTGTAGCAATTCTGCACTTGAGGCGTATCGCATTGTCCTGCTGGAATTGCCCAAGTCCGTCGGAATCAGAATGGACATGAATGGATGCAAGCGATCAGGCAGGATGCTTACATACGTGTCACCTGTCAGAGTCGTATCTAGACGTAGGGTCCCATATCACTCCAACTGCACACGACCCACACCATTGCAGAGCCATGCTGACATGCGGGGTCCATGGATTCATGAGGCTGTTTCCATAGCAGTAAACGTCCATCCGCTCGACAGAATCCCAAGCGAGACTCTTCCGACCAGCAACATGTTTCCAGTCATCTGCAGCCCAATGTCCTTGTTGTCGGATCCAGGCGAGGCATAAATCATTGTGTCGTGCAGTCATCAAGGGTACACGAGTGGGCCTTTGGCTCCGAAAGCCCGTATCGATGATTTTTCGTTGAATGGTTCGCACGCTGATACTTGTTGATGGCGCAGCACTGAAATCTGCAGCAGTTTGTAGAAGGGTTGCACTTCTGTCACGTGGAACGGTTCTCTTCAGTCGTCGTTGGTCCCGTTCTCTCAAGATCTTTTTCCGGCCGCAGCAGTGACGGAGATTTGATGTTTTACTCGATTCCTGATATTCACGGTACGGTCGCTACCTCGTAGGTACTGTCTCCCATCGCTCCGTGTGCCGACTATAACACCACGTTCAGACTCACTTGAATCTTGATAATCTGCCATTGCAAGAGCAGTAACCGCTCTATCAACTGCGCCAGATACTTCTTGTTTGACAAAGGCGTTGCTGTCCGCAGCGCGGTATTTTGCCTGTTTACATATCTCTGTGTTTGAAAACGCATGCCTAGATGAGTTTCTTTGGCGCTTCAGTGTAATATTGGATTACCTACTTTGCATGACAGTGTAATACAATAGCGAAATGACATTAATTTGAATGTATGCAAATTCAGGTTTTAGAGATGCAAAATAGGCTGATCTGATGGCCCTTAACAAATGCATGAAGAAGCTAGAGGGCCTGCCAGTGCTGTTGCTTTACTTGTACTGTACTGTTACTGTATGCCATTTGTTTAGGATATGGTGAAGCTTTCTGAATCACGTGGATAAGTGGATAGAAATAGGGAAATATTCTAATACAATACCATGTGCGCAGCTCAGACACCATTATGTTACAGGATGGTTGCAAGAAAATTAGTGCACAGTACCAATAATCGTTGTCCCAGTATATTTAACCCAGACAGTAATCATCCAGAAGGAAATAGATGAGCTAAGACAGTATAGCCTACAACGATCTGCCATGGAATTTTACATCTGTGTGAAATAAGGTCTGTTGTTGAAGTACATGAATACTAGTTATTAATATTTCCGCTACCTGTTGCAAAACATCGAGAAGTTTGGTCAAAGTAACATCTACAGGTATCTGCTATAATTTGAGCAACTGCTTCCGTTTAACAAATAACAAGGAATGCGGGGCTAAGTGAATGCCGGCAGCTGTGGCCGAGCGGTTCTAGGCGCTTCAGTCTGGAACCGCGCTGCTACTACGATCGCAGGTTCGAATCCTGCCTCGGGCCTGGATGTGTATGATGTCCTTAGGTTAGTTAGGTTTAAGTAGTTCTAAGTTTAGGGGACTGATGACCTCAGATGTTAAGTCCCATAGTGCTTAGGGCCATTTGAACCATTTTCTAAGTGAATCAGTTTCTTGAGGGTTTCTGAAACGGAATTTTACATACGTTATTTCTTCTACATTAAAGTATTATTTAGCCTAATTATATACAACAATCACTCAGCCTCGATTACTATTATTTTATTTTTTTGTATAATTTTCGTGTCGCCTGCCTTCATGAAGCTAATTTAAATGTAGGAGTGCACGGGAATATTCCTATTCAATCACAACAAAATACCATCTCATAAAATTCCTGAGTGATAAGTCTGGCTCTATTACCATACAATCAGAAGTAAATCCAAGCCCTGTAGCTTCATCTGATACTCCACTAACATCGGAAAGTCAGAGCTCAGAAAAATCATTATCATCATTTTCTTCTATTTTTCCAACCTCAACAAACACCACCGGTACCACTAGTGGAAGGAGAGAGAATAATTCAGTTTTTCATCTCACTTAACCAGTTCATCTCCATCTTATAAGACCGAAGAGAAAATTGAATTTTGAAAATACTCAAGGAAAAAAGATTGAGGATTGCAGATATGGGCTGTATATTCCAGAGAAATCTTCAAATCCAGAAAAGAGTTCATCTTCATTATCAGCTGAAACTGACTAGGAGGAATGAAACATACCTTGTGGTTTCTGTAACATCAAATATTACGACCCTAGATCTACGAAGAAAGTGAAATGTACAAGGCGTGACAAGTGCAAGGTGTGTTTTTACGAAATTCTCATGGTGGTTCCTGGTAGCAAACAATTCCGATGACGAGAAATGAACGTAACAACTACTGGAATAGTGACAAAGTGTAATCTTCCATGTTGCATATAACTGGAGGACAATTTTCAATGATCCATATAACCCCATATACAACTGACAAAACCATACATGTTTTTAAATTTTGTGTTGTTTCGATATTTTAAATTTTCCTGTTTACAAAGTAGAAGAATCGATCGTGAAGCAAAGTATCTTTACCATACAGAACTTACACTGACCATCCAAAACATTATGACCACTGCCCACCGCGACGTTGGATGTCGCCTGGTGGCTCTGCAGACGCGTGAGGCGGTAGCAAAATTTTGTAAGTGAAACACCGTAGCGAAGGTAATGGCTGCAAATAGGGAAACCCATTGAGATAAATGACTTTGACAAAGAGCAGATTATTACTACTCAGAGCTTGTAAACGAGTATATCGAAAATGACGAACCTGGTCGAATGCTCACGTGCTACTGTCGTGAGCATCTGTAGCAAGATGTAGAAGGGCAGTAAAACTACCCCTAGACGCTAAATGGTTGGACGTCCATGACTCTTCTCAGGACGTGGGGTTCGAAGGCTTGTCTGCTATGTAACGTACGATAGATGGTGATCTGTGGCATCTCTGAAGAATGAGCACAACGGTGGTACACGCACAAGCGTTTCGAAGCACACCGTTGAGCACACATTTTTGAACATGAAGCTCCGCAGCAGACGTCCCCAACGTGTTCGCATGTTGACCCAACGCCTTCGTCATGTACGATTTCAGTGCGATCGCGACCAGTGGGATTCGACCGTCGATCAACGGAAACGTGTCGTCCCTTGGGCTGAATCACATTTTTGCTACGCTAGGTCGATGGTCGTCTCCACAAATGCTGCCCTCCAGGTGAACGGCGGCTCGAAACGTGCAGCGCGCCATAGGCGGGAGCAGTATGATGCTATGACAGACATTCTCCTGCACTAGCAAGGGACCTGTGGTAGTAATCGAAGACACGCTGAAACCTGTGAACAATATGCGTCCCTTCATGCTTGATGTCTTCCCCGTCGGCGATGTCATCTTTCAGCAGTACAATTGTTCGTGTCTCGCAGTCAGAACAGTACTACAGTGGTTTGAAGAGCATTGCAGGGAAATCATGATGATGACTCGACAACCAAATTCGCCTGAGGTAAATCATATGGAACCCATCTGGGTCTATATCGGGCGCAGCCACTGCGCACGCAAATCAGCGGCCCGTTATTTACGCGAATTGCTTGTGTGTGCGCAGACATCTAATGACACATAGCTCCAAGAACCTACTGACACACTTCTGTTCTCTGATACCCACAATCAGTGCAATATTTCGTTCCAAAGACATACAAACAGACTATTAAGCAGGTGGTCATAATGTTTTGGTTCATCGTAATGTAACTATGGTACATTCACCTTTACAATTTGACAAGCGCAGTAAAATATTTTTGATACTTTTGAGACCCATAAAATTGAAATGATTGATTTTGTCCCATGTTACCCCTATAACAAATGTAACGCAATATCATCGAGCTCTGGAGTTTTTGTGTGGATTTGCGTATCACTGATAGCGAGGCCAAATAAAATATTTAGTGACTTTCATTTGAGGTCTTGTAGACTGTTGTACCATGACTTCATGAACTGTTATTAATTTAAAGATATTTACAAATTCGGCAGACTATCAGTTGGTGCAGTGTCCAGTGGACGAGCTTCTAAAAGGTGTAATTGCTTTCTGAATCTGAAAATTCCAAGCTATATCCAAACATACATGTATTACTGTAATATGTGCCATGTCCTCGGACTCGGGCGCACCCAGCGTTATTTCCTGGCCGTCCCACCCCTAAGCGCTGGGGTACTAAGTTCACACCCTTCCGTCGCCTGCTTCTCCATGCAGCCGTGTCAAACCCTGTAGGGCCGCATTCTCTCTGACACTCTCTCCGGTCGGGACGTACGGATATCCGCTACCACAAAATGGATGTACCAATAGTGAAGAAAACAACATAGATGCAATTATATCCGTGAAGCCGCTCGCGTAATTCCCGTACAAATCAAAATTTGTGCCAAATCATTAGAGTCCCACATTACCCCTGGGAGAGCGTCTGGTTACAGGTTTCTGAAGTGACAGGAGGAAATTTAAGAGCCAAAAACACTTGAGTCAAACGTGCTAACGTGGTCAAGCAAGTTCCCTGTGGGCAGCCATCCGTTGTGGATGGGTTTGCCTCGTGTCGGCTGATAGGGCACGCACAACTGCGGAGACACACCGGTTAGAGTGCCTATATGTACAGGTTTGCAGGTTCGGTCTCAGTGCACTCCCATTGGTTACGCTGAGCAGACAGAGCCACGTCACAGTAAGTACCCAACTCTGTACCTCGTGGAAACGTGGAAATGTACGTTGCGTTTCTGGTGTCTTTATGGCCAAAGTTTCTCCGTATTGATTCATGATTGTACGAATCCGTAAGTCTCAGTTCAGTGTTGAACGTCCCGTCGACAACGAGGTCATTAGAGACGGAGCGCAAGCCTGGGTGCGGGAAGGATGGGGAAGGAAATCGGCCGTGCCCTTTCAAAGGAACCATCCCGGCATTTGCCTGAAGCGATTTAGGGAAATCACGGAAAACCTAAATCAGGATGGCCGCAGACGGGATTGAACCGTCGTCCTCCCGAATGCGAGTCCAGTGTGCTAACCACTGCGCCACCACGCTCGGTCCCGTAAGTCTACAAGACGGACAGATGACGGGTTCACAATAATTTTTTTTAGTAAATACCCTTTCCTTTAAGTACACTAATAATACTTTAACGGAGAGACGTATTTTGTTATGCCTTCGTGTAAAAGAAGTAAAATAACAGTTACTCTTACAGTATTAGAGATCCACCCGATTAAGTTGCTTAGTATGTCAACAACAATTCCGAACTCGACTACTGCACAGGCTCTTACCACATATGGTGAAGTACAACAGAGTAATCAGGAACGCTAGCAGCACAGCTGCCACTTTAGCTTGGATGACGAGAGTTAGTGTGTGATGAGGAAGAATTGAAGAAACACAGTCCGTCGCAGCTAACTGCACCAGGTTTCCGTGCCCTCAGTTATGATGGCCGGCTTTGCAATTGTCCACTGCGCGGAGGGACCGATCTTTTGAGAGCCGGGTGCCCTAGGCTGCATAACGAACGGGGAGACACACAATCCTTTAGTGTGACATTATTAACGAGTCAACAATTTCGTCAGATACGCGCCGACGAAGATACCAGCTTAGGTCAATTATCAACCACCGGAAGAATACTACTATCGGAGCACAGAAAATGTAAATAAGTTTATCTTTATTTAAAAGACTCTGGCTGAAAAGTGGGGTACCAGCTGCCTCATTCTGCCTCGCTCACCATCTTTAAAGTCTGCCCCGATAGCTGAGTGGTAGCCGGCACGCTCAGCGTGTTCGATCAGGGGGTTAGCAGCCATCTGTAATAAATAAAAAAAATTTAAAAAAAACTGAGCTAATCGATCAACAACGAACTTAAACGGATGTCATACGACGTCCGCCCCGAGCAGATGCAACGAACGAAAGCGAACAAACTGAGACTCTAAAAAAAAAAAGAAAAGAAAGTGGTCAGCGTGATGGATTGCCTTCCTACGGGCCCGGGTTCGATTCCCGGCTGGGTTGGAGATTTTCTCCTTTCAGGGACTGGGTGTTGTGTTGTCTTCATCATCATTTTATCCCCATCCGGCGCGCAGGTCGCCCAATGTGGCGTCGAATGTAATAAGACCTGCACCAAGGCGGCCGGACCTGCCCCGCAAGGGGCCTCCCGGCCAATGATGCCAAACGCTCATTTCCATGACCACCTTTAAAAATTTTATCAACAATTTTTGCATGTGAACATAATCGCGCTTTTTTAACATGCAGCTCGCTTCAAACTCAAACCGTAACTTAATCACACCCACTACTTAATCGCTGTAAGTCGTTCATATCGATCCACTCCCTTTTGCTCTTTCTCACTCAGTCATTCAACCAAACTCTTTGTGACAATCTCTTTCGGTCTCTACGTCATTGTGTCCTGTATGACAGCAACAGTCCCATTTGTTCTGTTCTACTACTAACTTCCCCTCTGACTGGCACTGTTTCGCTCTTGCTCTCTCTAACTGCTAATTTCTCACTTCTTCCTTCCTACTCCTGTTGTCTATTATCACTGTCATTATCTCTCTCTTTCTTGTTGTGCTCTCATCCACTTTCTCTTTATTTTGCTCCTTCATTCCCCCTCGAGCACTGTCTCCTTCGCTCTTTTCCTAACACTGTTCCGTCACTGTTTCTCTCACAGTGCCATTGTATCCATAGCTCTTTCTGTACCACAACCACTGTCTACTATCTTCCAGTATTCAGTACTTTTCCATCTCTTTGCCACTGCCGCTGACATCTTCTTTCCCAGCATGAAAAAACGTAAGCATGTCCGAATGCCAAAATTTCTGAAAAAAATTTAAAGGTGCTGAGGAAGGTAGAATGAGGCAGCTGGTACGCCACTTTTGAGTCACAGTCCTTTAAACAAAAATGAACGTATTCGCATTTATGTGTTCCAATAGGAGCATTTCTCCCCCGGTTCCCTTGTTCTCCCTGTTGTAGCAGAATATGTAACTCATATGAAAGGAAATGTACTGCTCAGTAAAATTTGGATAGCGTACTTACGTGAAACTGAAATAAGGCAAAACTGGTTTTACACATCAGATCGGATCCAAGGCGAAAAAGAAATTGCCTGCGCTTCAGTGCTACAAAACATGGGGTTCCCAAATGATAGCCGAGACACTTTACTGCATATTTCTCCGTGCTACGTCGGTTTATAAACTACGTTTTTACCTCACACCGGATTTTTTTATGTGCTTGTTTTACGAGTACAAGTAGGTTAATTATGAATCTCTGTAACTCGGAAACGGATAAAGGTATTAAGAAAATTTTCAAGATCAGAGATCAGAATCTTAGGAAAGAATCTTAGGAAAATGTCGAGAAATTTCAGCCATTTGCTGCGCATAGCCGACTTGGAATCCATCGCTGGGTTTTGGTCCGCTCGCGGCGGCAGAAATATAGTAAAATAACACTTTTTTGCGGTTTTCCGAGAAAACGCACATGACCTAATGGTGCCTCCATAAGTCCCACCAAGCCCACCGTAAATTGCGTTAAATTCGAAAAGAATTAACCAATTTGCTCCGTTTGCCTAGCAAAAGGGAGTGTGTAATATTCAAACTTCGGCCCTGTACTGTAGGATATTAACACTAGGACGGCCCTTCTCTTGGCATAGGAATGGTCCCTAGCCCGAGAGCTATATAAAACGCTTCACCCTACTTTTTTTGTCACCATTAGAACCTGAGGAACGAGTACCGGAAAATTCCGTTTTTACGCGCGGCTTTTTGGAACACAGACACGTATGCTATCACATGCATTTCAATTATTCCGGCAGATTCTTTGCCTCAAACCTCAGACCGACTTCACTTTCTCCACATGAGATTTCCATTACAAATAATTTTCTTGTGCCACGAAATATTATCTGATCGTCTACATCAGACGATTTCGCAAACCCTACCTTCAGCACCCGACATCCTCCCAAGACTCTCTCGACTCGAGCTTTCATTACCTCAACGCCGCCATCACTGTAGCTGGCAGCAAGTAGGCTTACAGAACAGAATGTCAAATGCCGTATAGGTAAGTGTGCAGATGAACTTACCCTCAGCTACATCAAATCTTTGGACTTAATATCTCATAGGCAACATTAATCCGCTTAGATGATGATGAAATGGGAGATATGACTGCTGCTTGAAGAGTTTGACAGAGCACTGAAAGACCTAAGTCGAAACAAGGCCCCGGGTGAAGACAACATTCCATTAGACCTACTGACAGCCTTGGGAGAGCCGGTCCTGACAAAACTCTACCATTTGGTGAGCAAGATGTATGACACAGGCGAAATTCCCTCAGACTTCAAGAAGAATATAATAATTCCAATCCCAAAGAAAGCAGGTGTTGACAGATGTGAAAATTACCGAACTATCAGTTTAATAAGTCACGGCTGCAAAATACTAACGCGAATTCTTTACAGACGAATGGAAAAACTGGTAGAAGCCAACCCCGGGGAAGATCAGTTTGGATAGAAATGTTGGAACACGTGAGGCAATACTGACCCTGCGACTTACCTTAGAAGAAAGACTAAGGAAAGGCAAACCTACGTTTCTAGCATTTGTAAACTTAGAGAAAGCTTTTGACAGTGTTGAATGGAATACACTCTTTCAAATTCTGAAGGTGGCAGGGGTAAAATACAGGGAGCGAAAGGCTATTTACAATTTGTACAGAAGCCAGATG
Source organism: Schistocerca serialis cubense (assembly GCF_023864345.2). Classification (NCBI taxonomy): domain Eukaryota; kingdom Metazoa; phylum Arthropoda; class Insecta; order Orthoptera; family Acrididae; genus Schistocerca; species Schistocerca serialis. Next base: position 69,966,713 of record NC_064644.1, read on the forward strand.
GCAGTTATAAGAGTCGAGGGACATGAAAGGGAAGCAGCGGTTGGGAAGGGAGTGAGACAATGTTGTAGCCTCTCCCCGATGCTATTAAATCTGTATATTGAGCAAGCAGTAAAGGAAACAAAAGAAAAGTTCGAAGTAGGTATTAAAATCCATGGAGAAAAATTAATAACTTTAAGCTTCGTCGATGACATTGTAATTCTGTCAGAGACAGCAAAGGACTGGGAAGAGCAGTTGAACGGAATGGACAGTGTCTTGAAAGGAGGATATAAGATGAACATCGACCTAAGAAAAACAAGGATAATGGAATGTAGTCGAATTAAGTCGGGGAATGCTGAGGCAATTAGGTTAGGAAATGAGACACTTAAAGTAGTAAAGGAGTTTTGTTATTTGGGAAGAAAAGTAACTGAAGGAAAGCGTTTCTGAAGAAGAGAAATTTGTTAACTTCGAGTATTGATTTAAGTGTTAGGAAGTCGTTTCTGAAAGTATTTGTATGGAGTGTAGCCATGTATGGAAGTGTACGTGGACGATAAACAGTTTAGACAAGAAGAAAATAGAAGCTTTAGAAATGTGGTGCTACAGAAGAATGCTGAAGATTAGATTGGTAGATCACATAACTAATGAGGAAGTATTGAATAGAATTGGGGAGAAGAGGAGTTTGTGGCACAACTTGACTAGAAGAAGGGATCGGTTGGTAGGACATGTGTTCAGGCATCAAGGGATCACCAATTTAGTACTGGAGGGCAGCGGGCAGGGTAAAAATCGTAGAGGGAGACCAAGAGATGAATACACTACGCAGATTCAGAAGGATGTAGGTTGCAGGAACTACTGGGTTCAAATGGTTCAAATGGCTCTGAGCACTATGGGACTTAACAGCTGTGGTCATCAGTCCCCTAGAACTTAGAACTACTTAAACCTAACTAACCTAAGGACATCACACACATCCATGCCCGAGGCAGGATTCGAACCTGCGACCGTAGCAGTCGCGCGGTTCCGGGTTGCGAAGTACTGGGAGATGAAGAAGCTTGCACAGGACAGAGTAGCATGGAGAGCTGCATCAAACCAGTCTCAGGACTGAAGACCACAACAACAACAACAACCCTCCGACAAAAAAAATGGTTCAAATGGCTCTGAGCACTATGGGACTTAACTGCTTAGGTAATTAGTCCCCTAGAACTTAGAACTAATTAAACCTAACTAACCTAAGGTCATCACACACATCCATGCCCGAGGCAGGATTCGAACCTGCGACCGTAGCGGTCGCGCGGCTCCAGACTGTAGCACATAGAACCGCTCGGCCACTCCGGCCGGCAACCCTCCGACACATGAGCCTCTTTACTTCAGCCTAGTGACGTTATATTTGCGAGGTACGTTACTAGTCTTTACTTGTAACACAATTGGGGGTTCTTTTTAAGCCCTTGCATACAGTAGGCAACAGCACACTTTACGTAAATAATAAACGTTTCGTTTGAAAATATGAATAATTGACTTACAGTAGTTTATTATGTCTCCTATTTTCGCGAATACTATGGTATTGCACAACGTCCATACTGAGAAAGCTTCTGGAGTTATAGTGACCGTGGACGCGGTAGTACTGCCCTCTGGTGCAACGTAAGTTAGAAGACTTGATGAGAGAGTGGGGTGAAATATCTCTAGATGTTTCTGCGGTGCCAAATACAAGAAGACCATAACCTATCAGGTGCGTGCGATTAACGGAAGTTTAAAGTCTGAACTAAGTGCCCGGAAAAGTAACGACAGTCAAAAGCAGAGAGCGCAAACAGTTTTGAATTTCAACGGTCACCAGGGTAAACATCAACACAGGCCTTTACTTACGAGTGGTATTCACAAAGAACAATGAGGGCCGACAACTTTGCAAATCCACGCTGGACGAAACCCGAAACTTAACAAGTGTCAGATGAGCACATCCCAGAATGGAACATACAATCCCACATTAATTCGGGCAGAGGACAAGGAAAAATAAACCTGTAAATTCAAACGTCTAAAAAGAAGTGCCGTCATTGAGCTTAAACTGAATATCATCTCATATAAAATACTAGTATTTCACTAATACTGATGATCCACTAAAAGGAGGCCGTCACTCCCGTAACAGTATTCTGGGACGTGCTCATCGGACACTTGTTAAGTTTCGGGTTTCGTCCAGCGTGGATTTGCAAAGTTGTCGGCCCTCATTGTTCATTGTGAATACCACTCGTAAGTAAAGGCCTGCGTTGATGTTTACCCTGGTGACCGCTGAAATTCAAAACTGTTTGCGCTCTCTACTTTTGACTGTCGTTACTTTTCCGGGCACTTAGTTCAGGCTTTAAATTTCCGTTAATCGCACGCACCTGATAGGTTATGATCTTCTTGTATTTGGCACCGCAGAAACATCTAGAGATTTTTCACCCCACCCTCTCATCAAGACTTCTAACTTTCGACCGACGCTAAATAACGAAAAGTGTGAGGTGATCCACATGAGTTCCAAAAGAAATCCGTTGGAATTCGATTACTCGATAAATAGTACAATTCTCAAGGCTGTCAATTCAACTAAATACCTGGGTGTAAAAATTACGAACAACTTCAGTTGGAAAGACCACGCAGATAATATTGTGGGGAACGCGAGCCAAAGGTTGCGTTTCATTGGCAGGACACTTAGAAGATGCAACAACCCCCCTAAAGAGACAGCTTACACTACACTCGTTCGTCCTCTGTTAGAATATTGCTGCGCGGTGTGGGATCCTTACCAGGTGGGATTGACGGAGGACATCGAAAGGGTGCAAAAAAGGGCAGCTCGTTTTGTATTATCACGTAATAGGGGAGAGAGTGTGGCAGATATGATACGCGAGTTGGGATGGAAGTCATTAAAGCAAAGACGTTTTTCGTCGCGGCGAGATCTATTTACGAAATTTCAGTCACCAACTTTCTCTTCCGAATGCGAAAACATTTTTTTGAGCCCAACCTACATAGGTAGGAACGATCATCAAAATAAAATAAGAGAAATCAGAGCTCGAACAGGAAGGTTTAGGTGTTCGTTTTTCCCGTGCGCTATTCGGGAGTGGAATGGTAGAGACATAGTATGATTGTGGTTCGATGAACCCTCTGCCAAGCACTTAAATGTGAATTGCAGAGTAATCATGTAGATGTAGGTGTAGATATGTATTTGGATGTAAATCCACGCTGAAAAGACATTTGGCGCAAGCCATTCTCATGCTCGAACAGGGAGTGCAGTACAACACTTTAGTGTACCTTTCGTCGGGACGTGGTACAGTATTTCAAATTAACGATCTCCTTCTCAGTCTATGCGCCAGATTCGCATCGTTCCCTGTGATTTCTATGGAGGAGACGCAACCTCTTTGACTAACAATTTACGCACACTAATGTTATTGGCGGTCATTTTAATTTTAGCTACTCTGACGAGCTAAGCATTTTAGTCAAAAATCAATCTCATCCCAACGTTCTTGCGTAAGCTTACGTCATAATCACATCTAGATTAAACAAGAAACTTGACCAGCGGTAAGGTCTTTGGCTAGCAAGCGAAACGTCTTAGGCCCCGGGTTCAAATTCTTCCACTGCTTAAATTTCGAATAAATATAATCAGAAATAGCAACCGTAGATTCCCGGTAAAAGGAATCATACCCGTCTGGTCAACGTCGTTGTCCCAGAGGGCGTAGAAGCGGACAGTTTCATGGGAAATCTGCTCCGGGAATCTGCCCCTAAAAGGCAGAAAAATCAACAATGATAAACGGCATGAGGACGCAGAAATCTATGGGAACTGTCAAGCACGTGGAGTCTAATTAAAAAAAGTGTCACGATTATTTCTCTCGTGCCTGAATATTCGGGTTTAGTCACCTACCCGGATCTCCAGAAGCGGACTTCCAAAGAGGAGGCAACGAAGAGTAAAAGACTGAATGACCAACGAAAGGGTAATGAGGGGTCCTGCCTACCCGTCTCTTATAGGATTCCTAAAGGATGCTGATTTTTGGATAGCTATACAATAATTCAAGCAAATCACATTAATGGTTTTTATTACAATAAAGTAGATTGGAAATACTTTGGTTCACAAGAGCGTGTCGAAAGCGATTGGCAACATGCAAACAGTGTCCTTCGCTGTATACAAAGTCCATTATATCAACGGATATGAATCACAAGTACCATCTCTACTAGCGTCAGTCTTCTATTGTTCGTCCGAGGCTGGCAAGAACGCCGCTAATATTCTATTCGTACGGAGGTCGCTCATATTGTGGAAAGCTCCTAGTCACTTTGCTATTGGCTGACATTGTCTCACAGCCCCCTCTGCTCTTGCGTTCTTCGTCTTCGTGCTGGCGCTTGTCGTTAGACCGGAACGGGTAACACACTATGAGTCGGAACAAGGAATATGAGAACTTTGAATGTGGCAGAAGGGCTATAAAATCTGAAAAGTCAGTCTGGATATAGCGGGGTTGTGTGAAGTGTCATGGAAAGAAGACAAAAATTTCTTGTCAGACGAATGTAGTGTAATACTAAGAGCAGAAGAAAATGGAGTAACCGGAGCAGGACTCGTTGTTAATAGGAAAGTAGCACAGAGCAGGAGTTTCTGTGAACGGTTCAATGTTAGCTTTGTACCGACAAGAATCAATAGCAAACCGACACCAAGAAAGATTGTTCCAATATACACTCCTGGAAATGGCAGGAAGAACACATTGCCACCGGTGTGTCAGACCCACCATACTTGCTCCGGACACTGCGAGAGGGCTGTACAAGCAATGATCACACGCACGGCACAGCGGACACACCAGGAACCGCGGTGTTGGCCGTCGAATGGCGCTAGCTGCGCAGCATTTGTGCACCGCCGCCGTCAGTGTCAGCCAGTTTGCCGTGGCATACGGAGCTCCATCGCAGTCTTTAACACTGGTAGCATGCCGCGACAGCGTGGACGTGAACCGTATGTGCAGTTGACGGACTTTGAGCGAGGGCGTATAGTGGGCATGCGGGAGGCCGGGTGGACGTACCGCCGAATTGCTCAACACGTGGGGCGTGAGGTCTCCACAGTACATCGATGTTGTCGCCAGTGGTCGGCGGAAGGTGCACGTGCCCGTCGACCTGGGACCGGACCGCAGCGACGCACGGATGCACGCCAAGACCGTAGGATCCTACGCAGTGCCGTAGGGGACCGCACCGCCACTTCCCAGCAAATTAGGGACACTGTTGCTCCTGGGCTATCGGCGAGGACCATTCGCAACCAACTCCATGAAGCTGGGCTACGGTCCCGCACACCGTTAGGCCGTCTTCCGCTCACGCCCCAACATCGTGCAGCCCGCCTCCAGTGGTGTCGCGACAGGCGTGAATGGAGGGACGAATGGAGACGTGTCGTCTTCAGCGATGAGAGTCGCTTCTGCCTTGGTGCCAATGATGGTCGTATGCGTGTTTGGCGCCGTGCAGGTGAGCGCCACAATCAGGACTGCATACGACCGAGGCACACAGGGCCAACACCCGGCATCATGGTGTGGGGAGCGATCTCCTACACTCGCCGTACACCACTGGTGATCGTCGAGGGGACACTGAATAGTGCACGGTACATCCAAACCGTCATCGAACCCATCGTTCTACCATTCCTAGACCGGCAAGGGAACTTGCTGTTCCAACAGGACAATACACGTCCGCATGTATCCCGTGCCACCCAACGTGCTCTAGAAGGTGTAAGCCAGCTACCCTGGCCAGCAAGATCTCCGGATCTGTCCCCCATTGAGCATGTTTGAGACTGGATGAAGCGTCGTCTCACGCGGTCTGCACGTCCAGCACGAACGCTGGTCCAACTGAGGCGCCAGGTGGAAATGGCATGGCAAGCCGTTCCACAGGACTACATCCAGCATCTCTACGATCGTCTCCATGGGAGAATAGCAGCCTGCATTGCTGCGAAAGGTGGATATACACTGTACTAATGCCGACATTGTGCATGCTCTGTTGCCTGTGTCTATGTGCCTGTGGTTCTGTCAGTGTGATCATGTGATGTATCTGACCCCAGGAATGTGTCAATAAAGTTTCCCCTTCCTGGGACAATGAATTCACGGTGTTCTTATTTCAATTTCCAGGAGTGTAGATGCCAGCCTCACTGTCAGACGATAAGAAGATAAAGTACATGAAAATATTAAACGGGTAACTCAGTTTGTATAATAGATGATAATCTGATAACCACAGAGGGCTGGAACGCAGCATCAAGGGAAGAAATAGAAGAAAGTGTTATGGCATAATATGGGTTCGGTAGTGGAAATAAAAGAGGAGAATGGCTAATTGAGTCCTACTAGCTGGTTATAGCGAATACTCTGTTCGAAAATCAAGACAGGAAAAGGTAGAAATTAAATTCTTGCCACGTCTCCAGCCGTATCAAACTGCCCTCTACTAGCAATATTGCCGCGGTCCACCTGGCCACCATCATCAGGTGAGAAAAGTTAAGCTTCTGGCCGATAACTTATGCAAACCGTAAACAATTAATCTTTATTTGCCGCGAAAATATGAAGTCACAAAAGAAGAAGGTGTACATGGAAAAGACGAGCAGATACTGGGTTAGTATTGGTCAGACAGAGATTCAGAAAACAAATATGAGATTGACAGGTACAGTCACAAGCAGATATATACTCGAATCACAATCTAGGGAAGACGCAGAGTAAGCCACGGTTTAAAATGCCTGGAAGAAGCGATGTGGAATAATGAAATGCTGTGGAATTATGAGATGCATTTTATGTTCTCTGATTTTATAGATACTGAGAAAATTAGTACCACAGTAGGCAGCACAGTTGAAGAGGAATCGATGTCTCTAAAAGAGGTCAGGCACAGAAGTTTGATATACAGACATAGGTACGCGGAAGATAGCTGCGAAGAACGTTGGATACCAGAAGAAAAACTTGAGCTGATGGACGAAAAAGAAGTACAAAGAAATTCAGGGGAATTCAGGAATGCTTAAATAAGAGCCACTTGGGAAGAAATAAATAAAAAGTGCAGAGAAGCCAAGGAAAAATCCCTGCTGAAAAATTATAAGATCTATAAAGAAATGGTCTTCGGAAGAACTGCTGCATCATATAGAAAAATCAAAACGAGTTTCCGTAAAATTAAAGAAAGGACGTTATAATTTACAGTAGAATTGTGACTCCACTGTTAAGTGCAGAGGACAGAGCAAATAGATGAAAATAAAACATTGAAAGCTCGTGCAATGGGGGGACTGAGGAAGAAATTGGAGTCGATATCAACGGCGTGGGCGTCGAGTTTAAGAGACATTTGGAAGATCAACAATCAAATAAAGCGGAAGGTACATAAATGAGACATGCTTGGGATAAATGGCAACTAAGCGACTATTTATGTTGGTATTTAGAATCTATGAGTCTGAAGACATGCCATCGGACTTTCAAAACATATTATCCACAAAACTCCGAGGATAGCAAGGGCAGGTAAGTTCGAGAACTATAGCACCACCAGCTTAATGGCTCATGCATCCAATCTGCTGACAAGAACAGTATACAGTAACATGGAAAAACAATTGAGTATGTGTTAGATGATCAGTTTGTCGTTCGGAAAGATAAGGGCATCAGACAGAGGAGCCTTTTCTTACGAATAATAGTGAAAGCATGGCTTAAGAAAAATCAGGACACGTTCATACGATCTGTCGACCTGCAAAAAGTGTTTGACAGTGTGAAATGTCGCAAGACGTTCGAAATTCTGAGAAGAACCGGAGTAAGTATTAGTGGAAAGACGGATAATATACAACGTGCACAAGAACCAGGAAGGAACCATAAAAATAGAGGACCAAATACGAAGTGCTTAATGTTACATCTATACATCGAACAAGCAACGACAAAATTCAGGATGAAAATATATCACCGATAAGATTCGCTGATGACATTACTATTCTCAGTGAAAGAGAAGAAGAATTACAGGACGTGATAAATGGAATACACAGTCTAATGAGTGCAGAGTATGGACTGAGAGTAAACCTAAGAAAGCAGAAAATTATGAGGAGTAGCATAAATAACATGATAGATAAATGTAACGTCAATTGAGGGACGCCCAGAGTAGACATAGTTAAGGAATTCTGCTTACTCGGATGCAAAAACAACACATGGTGGAGGAAGCAACTTCAAAAAAAGAAGCTTATCACACACAAGAGGGCATTCTAGACCAAGAGAAATTTCTGCAAACTATTCCCACCAGACCACTGTGTGCATCGTACAGTGTGAAATCTTCAAATCGCACAGACGACTGTTTCACACCTTACGGCATCTTCACATTAACCGGAAAGATATAACGAGAACCTGGCAGAGAATTGTATTGAATGAGCGTTAGATCCTTGCTTACAGCGTCCAGCCGTGCAATAAGGATGTCCTCAATTTTGTAATTTTTATCTGATAAAATCAAGAATCTGTAAACTGTCTGACTCAAAGAGTAATTCATGAATGCTACTTTCATGCAGCATTGATGCATTATTTTCAGAATCCATCCGCACGACACAAAACCAGGAGTAACTGTCGCATCATTTGCCGTTCAGAAACTGTGACCGAACCTGAAATCCCGTAGCTTGAATCTAAGTCTTGTGACATTACCCTGAATGGTTATATAAAGTATAGCGATGCCATGGGTTTCAATAAGGTGTCGCCCATGCACCGTAGCACACTCTAGTCATTTAGTACAAAGAATGATAGGGGATATCTGGAATAAAAAAAGGAAGAAATGGACTGACAAGCAATTGCATTGTCACTGAATGCCAGGAAATAATTTTATAGTCCCGGAAGGGTATTCAGATTTGTAAGTTCAAGATATAGATTGACGACAAACGGAGGAAGCCATGTTTCTCACGTATCAGTTCTTCAATATCTGAAAAACTATGTTACGCTTGAGAAGACAGTAACATATTTGAATTTGCAGGAAAACGAATGGAATAATTAATATACGACGCTATGATCAGCTTCCGATCAACTAAACATAAGCAATCTATGACTTTCCATTTTGCTGTGTGTAAGCACACAACATAATTCCTAAGCTTGAGGCGATCGCATCTTAGCCACCAGACAAAAGCAGTCTTCTGTCCAAACCCAGCTCAACCAAGTAGCTCGCGGACTCGAATGTCAACAGAATTAGAGCTCGAACTAGCAATGAATGTCGTATTCTCTCTCTAGAACCATCTGAATCACAGGAGCTGCGCTCCGAGGACGATACCGATCGGTCTAAGGAGGACTGACAGGCCAAAGCTATAAATTTCCCTCACCGATAATCAAACGATTTGCTACTTTGCGTATGTCGATTAATTTAAATTACTACAGACTCGTGTAAAGTACATCTATAATATAAAAATGAATCGCAAAATGTGTTGGTAAGCGCATAACTCAACAACGCCTCGACCAATTTGGCCAAATCTTTTTTTTAAATGTTCGTTGAAGTTCAAGGATGGTTTTTACGGCGAGAAAAATTAGAATTATTGCTGGAAAAACCCTAAAAATAGCCCTTTTCTTTTTCCTATACAAATGATTTGTAACTAAAACGTAGTCAATTTGAGCTTTATTGCTATGGTATAAAGTTCATATTAAAATGAATCGCAAAATGGGTTGGTAAGCGCATAACTCAACAACGCCTCGACCAATTTGGCCAAATCTTTTTTTTAAATGTTCGTTGAAGTTCAAGGATGGTTTTTACGGCGAGAAAAATTAGAATTATTGCTGGAAAAACCCTAAAAATAGCCCTTTTCTTTTTCCTATACAAATGATTTGTAACTAAAACGTAGTCAATTTGAGCTTTATTGCTATGGTATAAAGTTAATATTAAATTACAAGCACTCACTGTTGTCTAAGCAATGTAGGTGTGTTCCTAACGTCAAAGATCATATCTATCAAAACAATGTGCGTGTGTGCGTTGGAGCACAGAATACATAGTTGGAGAAGTTTAATGTCGCGTTCCGAAACTCGCGTTTCTTTTGTATTAGTTTCGGCACGCGAGATACAATGCATCAGTTTCCACGTCATTACATCAGTCAAACAAAAATCGCGTTACAATTCGTACGGCTTAAAAGGATTTGACTTCAAGTCATATAAAATTAAAAAAAAAAAAAAGTTGTCTGTGACCTATTCTACTGAGTTTGCTTTTGTCAACTGATACACGAAACAAATTCGTGTTTTGTGCAGAGTGTTTACTTAGTTAGTGTTTGTTTAGTTCGTGATTAGTGAAAAACTAATTTATATTTGATATGCCTCCTATATGACAAAGCAATTTAGGTAGAAGAACCAGAAATGCTACAAACCAAGCTAATTACCGATCTAATCGTACGGCACAAGAACGTGACGACGGAAATGAACGTGAAAGAATTCGGATATCACAAACGCGTGAAGCGCGAGCGCGACATTCAACTAATAATCGCGCAAGTTTGAATCGAGCTGCTTTCAGTTACGATGTGTCAATTGACTACAGTAACTACCAACGTGTTGTTATTGGTTCTATGAACTCGGTTTGCTCACACTGTAAGGCATTAAAATACAAAAACGAAGCCAATGGATTGTGTTGATTGTTTGGGATGAATGCACGACGGCACATAAAAAATCTTTGGAGGCTTTAGACAGAACCTTAAAAGATCTACGGAGCAATAATAACCGATTTGGTGGTGCAATGATTTTATTAGCAGGAGATTTTCGTCAAACATTGCCAGTGATTCCACGATCAACGCCAGCTGATGAACTCAATGCATGTCTAAAGTCCTCCAATTTGTGGAAACATGTCAAAGTACTTCATTTAAGCAAGAATATGCGTGTCGAGTTGCGAAATGACCAATCTGGAAACATATTCTCTAAACAACTCATTGACATTGGTAATGGCAAATTTCCTATAGACATGTTGACTGGCTGCATTAACTTTCCTCAAAGTTTTTGTCAGTTAACTCGATCAAAAGATGAACTTATTCAGAAGGTGTTTCCAGATGTTTCTCAAAATTACAGAAACTATGATTGGTTGAGCGAACGAGCTATACTGGCTGCAAAAAACATAGATGTAAATGAATTAAATTTCAAAATTCAAGAACAAATTACAGGCGAATTGAGGATATATAAATCAGTTGATTCGGCTACTAATCAAGATGATGTAGTCAACTATCCACCGGAATTTTTAAACTCGCTGGATTTGCCAGGATTGCCACCTCACAATCTTCAATTAAAGGTTGGATCGGTGGTTATAATGTTGAGAAATATCAACCAACCGCGTCTTTGCAACGGTACACGGTTAGCGATAAAAAAATTACTAAACAATGTGATAGAAGCAACTATACTCAAAGGAAAGTATAAAGGAGAAGATGTTCTCATACCGCGCATCCCAATGATTCCGACTGATGTGCCATTTGAGTTTAAACGACTACAGTTTCCAGTGCGGCTTGCTTTTGCTATGACTATAAACAAGTCCCAGGGGCAATCATTAAGTGTTTGTGGTATTAATCTAGAAAACCCATGTTTCTCACATGGTCAATTGTATGTTGCCTGTTCCCGTGTTGGAAAACCATCAGATTTGTTTATCTATGCGCCAGGTAATCAAACAAAAAACATCGTATACCACAAAGCACTACAATGATAATAATAATAATTATGATTCACATGATTAACAATAAAGCGATTACTTACTTTTAAATCCTTATATATGTTTTATTTAATTATTTTTTATTCACAACGCCCTATCACCAGGGTGACGGTTCTGTTCAGGAGAATTTTTTTAAATACGTAGGCAAAAAAACTGCCATATTACAAATCTTTTTGACAGGACGAAGTCTGTCGGGTCAGCTAGTTACAGATAAATATAGCGATCTTCTATGACTAAAACATTCCTTTAAAAATGTCACCCGACGCTTCAATACTTCATACGTTATACTTGACGAGAAATAAGCACTGCCGAAGTTTGCTTTTCTTACTATAATCCGATCACATCTGTTATTCTTAAAGCGCCACAAAATTATCAACTCATTATGTCTTTTAAAACGGCTCTGAGCACTATGGGACTTAACATCTATGGTCATCAGTCCCCTGTTATGTCTTTTACGCCTAATATACTCTTTGGGATACTTAAGAGCATCCCCAGAAAAAAAATTGCTTGGAGCAAATGGTATCCCACCTGAGTTTGACAAAGATACTGGCATATTTTCGGTGACCAACTAAATACACTACTGGCCATTAAAATTGCTACACCACGAAGATGACGTGCTACACACGCTAAATTTAACCGACAGGAAGAAGATGCTGTGATATGCAAATGATTAGCTTTTCAGAGCATTCACTCAAGGTTGGCGCCGGTGGCGACACCTACAACCTGCTGACATGAGGAAAGTTTCCAACCGATTTCTCATACACAGACAGCAGTTGACCGGCGTTGCCTGGTGAAACGTTGTTGTGATGCCTCGTGTAAGGAGGAGAAATGCGTAAGATCACTTTGATAAAGGTCGGATTGTAGCCTACCGCAATTGCGGTTTATCGTATCGCGACATTGCTGCTCGCGTTGGTCGAGATCCAATGACTGTTAGCAGATTATGGAATCGGTGCGTTCAGGAGGGTAATACGGAACGCAGTGCTGGATCCCAACGGCCCCGTATCACTAGCAGTCGAGATGACAGGCAGCTTATCCGCATGGCTGTAACGGATCGTGCAGCCAATTCTCGATCCCTGAGTCAACAGATGGGGACGTTTGCAAGACAACAACCATCTGCACGAACAGTTCGACGACGTTTGCAGCAGCATAGACTATCAGCTCGGAGACCATGGCTGCGGTTACCCTTGACGCTGCATCATAGACCGGAACCCCTGCGATGGTGTACTCAACGACGAACCTGGGTGCACGAATGGCAAAACGTAATTTTTTCGGATGAATTCAGGTTCTGTTTACAGCATCATGATGGTCGCATCCGTGTTTGGCGACATCTCGGTGAACTCACATTGGAAGCGTGTATTCGTCATCGCCATACTGGCGTATCACCCGGCGTGATGGCATGGAGTGCCATTGGTTACACGTCTCGGTCACTTCTTGTTCGCGTTGACAGCACTTTGAACGGTGGACGTTACATTTCAGAGGTGTTACGACCCGTGACTCTACCATTCACTCGATCCCTGCGAAACGCTACATTTCAACAGGATAATGCACGACCGCATGTTGCAGGTCCTGTACGGGCCTTTCTGGATACATAAAATGTTCGACTGCTGCCGTGGCCAGCACATTCTCCAGATCTCTCACCAATTGAAAATGTCTGGTCAATGGTGGCCGAGCAACTGGCTCGTTACAATACGCCAGTCACTACTCTTGATGAACTGTGGTATCGTGTTGAAGCTCCATGGGCAGCTGTACCTGTACACGCTATCCAAGCTCTGTTTGGCTCAATGCCCAGGCGTAATAAGGCCGTTATTACGGCCAGAGGTGGTTGTTCTGGGTACTGATTTCTCAGGATCTATGCAGCCAAATTGCGTGAAAATGTAATCACATATCAGTTCTAGTATAATATATTCGTTCAATGAACACCCGTTTTTCATTTGCATATCTTCTTGATGTAGCAGCTTTAATGGTCAGTAGCGTATGTTTGACGAATTGTTTCAAGGAAGCGCACTACCACCAGTTTGCAAGAGACGTCACACTGTTTTAATTCCCAAGGAAACCCAACCCCAAACTATTGAATATTATCGCTGAATAAGACTGTTGAACGGTTGTTTTAAACTTTGGGCCGGCCGAAGTGGCCGTGCGGTTAAAGGCGCTGCAGTCTGGAACCGCAAGACCGCTACGGTCGCAGGTTCGAATCCTGCCTCGGGCATGGATGTTTGTGTTGTCCTTAGGTTAGTTAGGTTTAACTAGTTCTAAGTTCTAGGGGTCTAATGACCTCAGCAGTTGAGTCCCATAGTGCTCAGAGCCATTTGAACCATTTTTTTGTTTTAAACTTTTGATTCATTTTCTTAATGTTGGACTGTCACCTCTTTTATCCCGTTTCCTGGCACCTTCACAGACAACTGCAATGCCGCAGAGTAGTATGACAGACGTATCCGTAAGCTTTATGGATGTTATCAAGCCTTCTTGGACGTCTAGGTAGATATTCTACTTTGCTTTTCTAGTATTTGAACAATATTCTAGTGGAGCAGAATGGCATATCCACATGTCTCGTATCCATTAGAACCATCTGAATATATTCAGTCTTTATTACTTTAATACAGCAAATTCTGATGCTGCTTGGTAGTGATGGAGCGCATACGATTTATCTGGGCTCCCTTCTATATAGAGCCTGTGGTATCTTGCCAACTCGTTGCTTACAGGGTGCGTAGAGAATGTTGCGTTCTCGGAATGCTATACAACAATTCAAACAAATGAGATTAGTAGTTTTATTTCTAGAAAGAAAATTGACAATACTTAACTTCCATTACAGCAAATGTCGCTAGCGAGAGGCGACATGAAAACAGTGAAGTTCTTGCTGCAAACCAAGTCCAAGTAAGCACTTGATACGTATCACGACAATCTGATAGCGTAGCACAAATGTTCCTTGCAGACTCGGACCGATGTGAGCGACTGTGGCTATCAGGAACGGCGTTTATATTCACGTCTTATACGTGTCGCTCTTTTTTTATCACTTTTTTTTATTCTACAAAACAGTAACAAAAATGGCTGGCTTACAATGAAACGACATAAATAAGGTGACAGGTAATTGCAGTCGTAAATTACAGCATTCAGAGAATGAGGAATGTAGCACACTTTCAGCACCGCCATTGTCACCTTCAACTAGTGGCCGTTCAGCACGGCACATTTTCTTCTTCTGCAGCCGGTGCCTCATCATCATTTCCCAGACCCAAATTAATCATTCAGTAAATCCATGATGTGCGTTCCTTCCCGGGTAAATTACCTGGACAGGCGAGCAGTCCCGAACAGCGACAAAGTCCTTCCCTGCCTTGTTTTTTTTGTCAGTTCCAGCCTTCTGAACGCATCCTTAGGGAGTTTAAGATCTTCCTTTATGACACCAGGTGTTTCCCGTCATATTCTTGTATCTGCTGTCCTTCTAATTTATTTCTCATGTGTGAATTGCAGGTGAGGTTAGGATCGGGAACGTGACACAAGCCATCCCCTCTCCATGGGGAATCCAGTTCCTAACCTATACCCATTCTGTTGAAGACAATTCGGCGCAAGTTACCATATTTCTTATTGGGATTCAGATACTTAAGTCTTTTCTCGAATTCATTTTCCATATACATTTTGTATTCAATATGTTCACAGCTCCCAATATTGTTAAAAATGTATATTTTCCCATTAACCAAATCACTGCGTTATTTTTTGCCTGAGGGTAGCAACTTTCCTCTGGTCCGAAGAAAATGTTAGTCGGTACATTGGTTGCTGAAGTTCTGGTTATTTGAGCAATTTTCTCCCTGGTCCACCTCCAGCTGATAATCCGATCTCCACATGTGCAACGATGAGGCCCACTATCAACGAGGTTGCATTTGCTGCTGAGGTTGGTGTCACTCAAACCGATGGCAAAGAGGCGCTCATTAGTGATGATGATGTTATTGACCACCTTGTTCCAAGCTGTTCTCAGATGAGACGAAAGAACATCACTACTGATGTTTTTCCAGACCACATTCCATGCTATTCCAGCATATTTAGCTCTTGACGCGGCGTGGTCCAATGCCGCGCACCGTTGGCGATGTTTCCTCGCCGCCTTCTCTGCTCCTGCGTTCCGCATCTTCGTTCCGGCGCTTGTGGTTACGCCAGGACAGAACCAGTTAAAAACGGATATCAAACATATGAACAAGATTCTTTCTGTCCGTAGATATCATAGCAGTAAACCATTATTCCACCTTTTATGACCTCAGTCTCGTCCTTCCTATTTATTTAGCCTTTTAAAACGGAAAGTTATCCTCTACTGTGAAATATTTGCTAGAGGTCATCTACATAGCAGCAACAGTACTGTAACAATTGAACTTCTCTTTCTCCAGCTGAAAACAAAGAGGTACAAAATACAGTCGACACCCACTCCAAATTTTGCTCATCGGCATCTGATGGATTTACTTGCAATCGACTTACTTATTGACACAAGGTAATCGTTTCATAATAGACGAAGAAGAGGCATGCTATTCCTCACTATATGACGCCACACGTTATTCATCTGGTACTCAGACTCGGACCCTGCTGATGTCTCTTTCCGTCATTTGATAGACGTTATCACAGTCGTCTACGGGTAACGTCTGTGAATACTAATCGAAACGTAATCCGACCTGCGTTCGACGTCTGGAAGCAGCATTGGCTTACAATAAAATTAAAAAGCAATTACAACCAAAGCTCACTGTACAACGAGTCGTTCTCTTTATGTCCATGGCCATTTCAAGAAGCGGAGGAGTGTACTGAGTCTCATGGCTCCATCTCGCCCTTGGGATCGGAAATCGTCATTTAAGAGGAATGGTCTCCTGTGATCAACGGTATGAGGATTCAAAAGATAATGAAAGACTGCATTACCATGCATCCACTGGAAAAGTCACCTGTAATTGAAAGAACATTCACGACGAGCGCTGAAATGGCAGGAGATTCGGGATTAGCGCCCATTCAGGGAAAAATCTAATAAGGGGAGATGAACAATAGATAAAGGTTGAAACACCAGCTTAACAGTAAAATTCTACAGGTCAGAACGTGGAGCACCAGACGTCCGTATGTGAAAACTCTGAAAAGGGACAGGTAGTGGTTCAGTGTACATATATTAGGAGTCATTGAAGCGAAAGGGAAAGATGGGTTTCAAGGTCGGATAAATTAGCTTAACGGTAACAAAATGTTGCGCAAAGATAGAAGGATTTATATATACGGTGTGTGAAAGAACAGATACCATTTTGATGCTGGTGCTTTTGTGAATCGAGACACAAAGGAGTTAATGACGTTTAGCTGATACAGGCCATTGATTTGCATCAATAGTGAAGTTGAAAATTTGTGCCCGACTGGGGTTCGGACCCAGGTTTCCTGCTAACTAGGCAGAAGCTCTGACCAATAATTCACGCAGACACAGTGGTCACCGTAACTGCACGATCTTAGTGAGCTGCTATCAGACCCAAATTCTCAATTTATCAAAACACTGCTGACGTACGTAGTGCCCCTGCCCATTATCCTCCAGTAGCGTTGCTCTGATTCCCGTAAGAGTTCGAACGAGTTCGAACGTGATGCGTATCTGCACTGAAGGGATCACTGGCCAGCATCGCCTTCATTATACGAGTGGTGTCTGATCTTTCGGAGATGTCCGCCGATCACTGTGTCTGCCTGGCTTATTGGTCAGAGCATCTGCCTAGTTAGCAGGAAACCCGGGTTCGAATCCGAGGCCACATAAAGTTCCCCACTGATCTAAATTTGTACCCAATAGTACCTAAAAGCGGTTAATTCCTTTTTGTCTTGATTCATAATGGCTGAAGGATCAAAATGACGTCTGTTCTTTCGGACATATCCGAAAGAACAGACACCACATGTACAATTAACGTGAAGCTCGTCAGTGATGCCTTCACTGCACATGCACATCATGCTCGAACTCTTATGGGAATCGGTGAAACGCTACGGAAGGGTCATGGACAGAAACACTACCCACGTCAGTAGTGTGTTGATGAGTTGTGAATTTGCGTTTGACGGGAGGCGTGCTACGGTAGTCCGTAGTTGTGCTGACCACTGTGCCCGCATGGCTGAGCATCTCCCTAGTTAGCAGGGGACCCGGGTTGGAATCCCAAAGCAGCACAAATTCTCAACTTTCCCATTGATGTAAATTAATGCACACTAGCAGCTAAATGTCATTAATTCTTTTGTGTTTAGAGAAGGATTTGCTAAAACAAAGAAGGTGGGAGACACAGTCAGCTACTGTGAACAGTTCAATGATAGGATTGTGCTCATCGGAATCAACAGAAAACTAATGATAACAGCATTAAGTTCATGTAGACACGCAGTGGTCACAACCACAAGATACATAGATAGTTTATATGACCAGATTGGGCGGTTAGTTTAGAAAGTAAGGGAAAATTATAATCTAATATTTACGGGGGATCTGCACGTCGGAGTACGGGATGGAACAAAAGACGCATTGCGGGAGAATACCTGTCAGTTTTAGGAATGAGAGAAGAGAAAAACTTCTTGAGTTCTGGAACAGCTATCAGAAACAGGAAAAACACTTTTCGAGAATGACAAAACTGGAAGTTATACATAGATAACTCCTGGATCCATGGAAAGATAACAGCCGGATTGTATCACGCTGAAGCAGGGACTGTAGTGCGTATTTTGGAACAAATATAAATTCAAATCACAATTTAGTAATGATTAATACCGGGACGAAGTTTGAGAGTATCGTTAGGAAGGATTAATATGTGAATAAGTGTGGTATTTGAGTGCCGAAGAATAATGAAATGCGCTTCACAATGTCTAGACGCCATATCAACACTGCACTCTGTTATGCTGACGTAATATTCGTGCTACTATTACGTGAAATGTTTCCAAACACTTTGCAGTCGTCTACTTCAGCTGATAGAACGTTCCAATATACAAATGCAACTGAGACCTTCCTCTCGGAATAGCCTCCCCAATTTCTCCTGTGGTTGAAAAACAAAACTAAATGCTCTTTCCAGTACATATTCTGTTTCAGCTTGCATTTTTGCAATAATTCCACTTTTAGTCGAGATTTCAATACCTGACTTTCAAGACAAATCTTATGTTCCGTGCAACTGGGAGACCTGTTGACACCCAGAATGCTACGTCAATATCTGAATGGATTATAAACAAATGTCTCAATTTATATCACTACTCACGTTTTACAGATAACATCAAATGCAAATATAATTCCCGAAATTAATATGAAAACGTCATTTTTTTAAAAAATTCGTGTACTTCGCTTACAATGAGGAAACCGTATGCATTTTCACTCAATTCTCGTTTGGACATTTCGATGAAAATATTAGAACTCATATCCGAGTTCATGTGATCGTTGAATACGTGCATTAAATTATGTTTGACTTGTCTGAAAAGAATGATTACAAGAACACCGTCTCTCAGCAACTGTTTCGGAATTTTTCTGTACATTCCACATCAATAAAGCCTGTCTACACAATAATGGCGATCCCACGCAAAGTATGCCTTTATATGAGCTTCCTTATCACAAGCAGTATTATCGAAAATAAGAATCGAAAGCGGTAGAGCTTCCACAGGCGATATTACATCTTCCTTACTCGAAAATATGAAATATCTGGTATCATTCTACTTTCAAAACACTGGTACTGGAGATTTACATTTATATCGCAAAAGCCATCTGGAATATAATGTATATACACACATCATTAAGTTCGAGATAATTTTCACGAAGCAGAAGCTTGTTTATTGGAATTTTCTTTCCACAGTTGGGTAGACCAGATGCAATGCAGCTAATTATATCAGGAAACAGATCACCATTTTTCAGTTTTGTGGATGTAGCCCACTTCCATTGTTAATAGGATTGATGGGAAGCTGAAGTGCGTGCTTCCTGAATCGCTTCTTTAAACACACTAAGGGTTATTCCGCCTTGCAGCAATTAAAATATAAGAGCATTGTCTGGATTCTAATGCATCACTTCTGAGGTGAAATTCTAGCAGTGAACAAGGAGAAGGAGAAAGAAGACGGATTTCTCCTTAATCGTGGTACCCATAACCTGCCTCTGAAATTTCATATAATTTCATATAACCCATACAAGGCTCAGTAACATGGCTGATGGAAAGGCTTAATAGAGGTGATACAGGAGTCACCCATCAGATGTAGCGTGAAAAGAAAATGACATCGCTTATGCAACGAACCCAGACAATTCATCAGACAGACGTCTAGCAGACTGTATTGTGGATGAAAGAGCACGATGTAGACTGAAGGCATAAAACACTGACCTGAGAGGAAAATTAACAGCTTTAGCAGTGACTGGTGCCATGAAAGCTAAAACTGAAATGGACGTGGGTGCGACAAGGATGAAGAAGAAGAAAAAGATGATGATGATAATGATGATGATGATAAACAAGGCATAATTAAAACAGTTCAAAGTAGTCTAAAGTGAATGAAGCCAGACAGGAAAATCGTTAGCACACAATCTACTCCAAAAGCAAAATCGCTCTGCTGATAGCGCATAACAGCCATCCTACAACCAGATTAAGTATTATCTTTCGTTTACAAATTTTCTGCACTGTCTGTGTTTCGAGGATTAGCTTGAGGTTAGCAGACACAGCTAATTCTCTTAAACCTGCAAGAAGTGCTCATAAAGATTTAATTTAGTTGTAAAGGCGTAATCATTCAATGGAGGCAATAGCATTTTTCGAACATAGCAGATTTTGCGCAGGAGTATGTAGGAAAATGTTCTTGGTCTGTATTTCATGAACAAAAATAAAGATTCTTCTTATGCACTCTTCTAACAAGAGCGCTGTCTAACATTGACTTACATGATGCAAGAACACTGGACGTACCATGTTTTCGACGTGTGTTAAGGGAGATACTTTACGCAAAATGCCTAAAAGCTATGTGAGTGCAGTTGCTAGCCTCCAGGTAAAAAGTAAACGTGGTTCACACTGGGTATCTTAAAAGAAGGACGATAAAGTTTTATACTACTTTGATAGATCTGGAAACTTACCATCTCTTTCGGAAATAGCTAGACACGTTATTTCACGAGCTACACAATTACATATGACTACAATACGCTTCAAACGCCTAAATGTCTGAGGTGTGGTCTACTTTGTTTGAAATTTCTGAAATATAACTGAGTCATGCGCGGCTCGTGTTTATCCCGTTTGTTGTTTGTCATCTTCTCTTACGGTACTGCCGCCTCGTTTTCTTATTCCATTTACTAGAGTCACTAATTTCCTGCCTTACCTTCCCGTGAGTGGCAGTAGCAGCGCTTATCGATAAGCGCACTGTCGCACCATCTCTGGAGCTACCGATAGTATTTCCGGGTCGTCGTGTATCTGAGGAGTTGGGAGCTCAGTCGGGGCACAACAGCAGTGTAGTCGGAACGCAGCACAGTGCGTCGGTGCCGGAGCGCCGGTGAGGTGCAAACAGCCAGAGCTCGCCACCCGCTGGCGACACACATGATCTGTCCGACGGAAGGAGATTGGAGCGAGATGACCGTTGGGTGGTCGTTCGGTTGGTCGTCTCATTGGGCGACGTGTATTTGGTCGCCGACCACTTGTGGAAACTCTCTGTGTGTGTCGAACTGATTCGTCCTTGTTTTTCCACAGTGATTGCCTTTACGATTGTTCGGGTTCTTGTGCAAGTGTGTTTACGTGGAGCCGTGTGTAGCTTCTGTGATTTCCACTGAGCAGATGAATGCTGTCTGCGTACTGGAGTAGTCAGTCGGTCGGTTGAAATAGAGCAGCGAGTGTGTCGGGTGGAAGGGAATTGATTAGGCTGTTGGTTGGTTCCTCAGCCGTCCCTAGGGCGTCTCTACCACCCGATTGTTCAATGTTACGCGTGGCTGCCTGTCTCACCTAAACTGTGGTTAGAGTATCCTCCCCAGACCGACCCTCGTAACACTTCTGAGTACCATTGTTTGTTGTTGTGACCGTCATTTTATTTGGTCGCAGGTACTGTGAAAGGCCTTCAACCGTGTATTAATATTGTCTGTTTATGTTTAGTATATGGCCTTCAGCCGAACTTCATGACACCTATTTTAAGAGTAGGCCCTCAGCCGTGTTTCATTTAGAATTTTTGTTGCTGTGTATTTAGGCCTTTAGCCGCGTTTGTATCAGAATCTGTGGCTTTAATATGTAAATCCTTGTCTGTAAGGTTTCTCTTTAATTATCTGGAATTGTTCAAACGGCCTTCAGCCGTGTTCTCTAAATGTTTATTTTAAGAGTGTCTTTAACTATTCTTGAGTAATTGCTTGGACCTTTTGCCGACAAAATACTTCAAGTTATCTTAAGATGTTTTTGTGTTGTACTGTGTAAAAGCTTACCTTTAAAGCCTCTCTTTTATTATGTAATTTTTTTTTATTTGGGCTTTCAACCGAAGAATTAATTTGAATTTCCTTAACATGGCCTTTAGCCGAAACTTGTGAATGCTTGGCTTTTAAAGAATTTCCTTAGTTGATCTATTATTTCGACCATTAGCCGAGAAGTTACTGCAATTTTACTTAAGTAAGGCCTTCAGCTGCTACTCTAAATATTGGTGTTTTAAAAGGAATCATTTACACTTATTCTGGAGAAGTTACACCGGCCGCTGTGGCCGAGCGATTTTAGGCGCTTTAGTACGGAACCGCGCAGCTGCTACGGTCGCAGGTTCGAATCCTGCCTTGGACATGGAAGTGTGTGATGTCCTTAGGTTAGTTAAGTTTAAGTAGTTCTAAGTCGAGGGGACTGATGACCTCAAATGTTAAGTCCCATAGTGCTTAGAGCCATTTGAACCATTCTGGAGAAGTTACTTGGACCCTCAGCCGTGAACTGATCTTTGTTGTTTTAAAGAGAAAACTGTGCCTTGGTTTGAACAATAAAGATGTGTGTGTTCTTGTATAACTAACAGTAATTGACCTTGGCCCCTTTCCACAACCTGATACGCTCTGTCCTACGAAATCAGGATTTCAGTAAATAAACAGGCAAGTCTTTTAGCACTTACTCACCGTACGTCACTGGATGTCATCTATCTTGCTCTAACGTTCAGCCGATCTGGGGTAAACTCGATTATAACAGCTGTCGTTAAACTCACGTTAAATCTTTTCAATTATGTGTGCGGTATTACTTTAGCCGTCTCATCTATTTACAATTCCAAGCTGAATATAACATCGAAAAACATTTCTTCTTTTACAATCAAATGGGTGATCTGAAAATTCTGGACATAGTTACTTCAAAACTGGAGATTATGAATGCAACATTATTTTTTCCCTGTATAGGGAGACGTAGTGATAATCTTCAAGAATGTCTGAGAAGATGATGTGGAGAAAATGAAGAAAGCGCCGTGAAATCGAACACAGTTACAGTAAAACATGTCGAGTGTTGATATGTCAAAATTAAGTTGGATAATAAAGGTTCACTTTTAGACTTTCAACGATATGTAATTAAGAAAAGAAACCGTAAAGAGAACAGAATATCCAATAAATATTCAGCGAGACAGGTGCGTTGAACATGATCGCCACACCAGTTTTTCGCCGCTCAGTGAGTGGGCCATAGCTGAGGGTTGTATCTGTACAGTCCGTTCTATGGATTATTCTGGCATGGAAATCTTGGCCTCGAATATATCCATCCCACTGGTATTAAATTAAGGAATCGGTGGAAATACGATTGTCGGTAGATCTCAGTAATCGCAATGGCGACTTTCAGCTGGATAATGTGTGGGACCCTTTGATCTCTTTCAGAAAGAAATCTTTTATGACAAATGCACGGCTAACGACATCTCATTTTATTAATTTGTCGTCTGAACTTTAACTTCACGAACCCGCATTCCTACAGAGAGGGCGCATGCTGTATCATCATTATGTCCATCTTCTCTGCGATTATTGGTTCACTGTGCTGGCTGTAGAAGCTTATCCGCATTCCTGTTTTCTCTTTCACAAGTAGACCTATTCCTGCGTTATCGCTAGTTGATTTTGTGCTTGTTACCCTGTCCTCAACTTGAACAGATGACCTGTTCTTCCTGCCACCGCAATTCACTAACTCTCACTTTATACTATTTCAACCTGTCCATTTCCCTTTTTTAATTTCATAGCCTACCTATCTCATTAAATAATCAAAACTTCGCAGCAGTGACCCATACAATACAAGTCTTGATTTTCCTGACGACATCCTCCTGAGTAGCCGTCACGAAGATATTTTGTTTGTCGCTGTTTCCGATTAAGCTGTTATCGTTACAAATCGTTCTCAGTACCTGTTCCATTTCTTCTTACTTCCTGCGAAAATCCTCCTCCGTACAGAAACAGCAGTAAAATAAAATGCTTCTTGCTTACATTGCTCTTCTGGTCCCTTGTTGTTGTTGTTGTGGTCTTCAGTCCTGAGACTGGTTTGATGCAGCTCTCCATGCTACTCTATCCTGTGCAAGCTTTTTCATCTCCCAGTACCTACTGCAACCTACATCCTTCTGAATCTGCTTAGTGTATTCATCTCTTGGTCTCCCTCTACGATTTTTACCCTCCACGCTGCCCTCCAATACTAATTTGGTGATCCCTTGATGCCTCACAACATGTCCTACCAACCGATCCCTTCTTCTGGTCAAGTTGTGCCACAAACTTCTCTTCTCCCCAATCCTATTCAATACTTCCTCATTAGTTATGTGATCTACCCATCTAATCTTCAGCATTCTTCTGTAGCACCACATTTCGAAAGCTTCTATTCTCTTCTTGTCCAAACTATTTATCGTCCATGTTTCACTTCCATACATGGCTACACTCCATACGAACACTTTCAGAAATGACTTCCTGACACTTAAATCAATACTGGATGTTAACAAATTTCTCTTCTTCAGAAACGCTTTCCTTGCCATTGCCAGCCTACATTTTATATCCTCTCTACTTCGACCATCATCAGTTATTTTGCTCCCCAAATAGCAAAACTCCTTTACTACTTTAAGTGCCTCATTTCCTAATCTAATTCCCTCAGCATCACCCGACTTAATTAGACTACATTCCATTATCCTTGTTTTGCTTTTGTTGATGTTCATCTTATATCCTCCTTTCAAGACACTGTCCATTCCATTCAACTGCTCTTCCAAGTCCTTTGCTGTCTCTGACAGAATTACAATGTCATCGGCGAACCTCAAAGTTTTTATTTCTTCTCCATGAATTTTAATACCAACTCCGAATTTTTCTTTTGTTTCCTTTACTGCTTGCTCAATATACAGATTGAATAACATCGGGGAGAGGCTACAACCCTGTCTTACTCCCTTCCCAACCACTGCTTCCCTTTCATGTCCCTCGACTCTTATAACTGCCATCTGGTTTCTGTACAAATTGTAAATAGCCTTTCGCTCCCTGTATTTTACCCCTGCCACCTTCAGAATTTGAAAGAGAGTATTCCAGTCAACATTGTCAAAAGCTTTCTCTAAGTCTACAAATGCTAGAAACGTAGGTTTGCCTTTCCTTAATCTTTCTTCTAAGATAAGTCGTAAGGTCAGTATTGCCTCACGTGTTCCAGTGTTTCTACGGAATCCAAACTGATCTTCCCCGAGGTTGGCTTCTACTAGTTTTTCCATTCGTCTGTAAAGAATTCGTGTTAGTATTTTGCAGCTGTGACTTATTAAGCTGATAGTTCGGTAATTTTCACATCTGTCAACACCTGCTTTCTTTGGGATTGGAATTATTATATTCTTCTTGAAGTCTGAGGGTATTTCGCCTGTCTCATACATCTTCCTCACCAGATGGTAGAGTTTTGTCAGGACTGGCTCTCCCACGGCCGTCAGTAGTTCCAATGGAATATTGTCTACTCCGGGGGCTTTTTTTCGACTCAGGTCTTTCAGTGCTCTGTCAAACTCTTCACGCAGTATCATATCTCCCATTTCATCTTCATCTACATCCTCTTCCATTTCCATAATATTGTCCTCAAGTACATCGCCCTTGTATAGACCCTCTATATACTCCTTCCACCTTTCTGCTTTCCCTTCTTTGCTTAGAACTGGGTTTCCATCTGAGCTCTTGATATTCATACAAGTCGTTCTCTTATCTCCAAAGGTCTCTTTAATTTTCCTGTAGGCGGTATCTATCTTACCCCTAGTGAGATAGGCCTCTACATCCTTACATTTGTCCTCTAGCCATCCCTGCTTAGCCATTTTGCACTTCCTGTCGATCTCATTTTTGAGACGTTTGTATTCCTTTTTGCCTGTTTCACTTACTGCATTTTTATATTTTCTCCTTTCATCAATTAAATTCAATATTTCTTCTGTTACCCAAGGATTTGTACTAGCCCTCGTCTTTTTACCTACTTGATCCTCTGCTGCCTTCACTACTTCATCCCTCAAAGCTACCCATTCTTCTTCTACTGTATTTCTTTCCCCCATTCCTGTCAATTGCTCCCTTATGCTCTCCCTGAATCTCTGTACAACCTCTGGTTCTTTTAGTTTATCCAGGTCCCATCTCCTTAAATTCCCACCTTTTTGCAGTTTCTTCAGTTTTAATCTACAGGTCATAACCAATAGATTGTGGTCAGAGTCCACATCTGCCCCTGGAAATGTCTTACAATTTAAAACCTGGTTCCTAAATCTCTGTCTTACCATTATATAATCTATCTGATACCTTTTAGTATCTCCAGGGTTCTTCCATGTATACAACCTTCTTTCATGATTCTTAAACCAAGTGTTAGTTATGATTATGTTGTGCTCTGTGCAAAATTCTGCCAGGCGGCTTCCTCTTTCGTTTCTGTCCCCCAATCCATATTCACCTACTATGTTTCCTTCTCTCCCTTTTCCTACACTCGAATTCCAGTCACCCATGACTATTAAATTTTCGTCTCCCTTCACAATCTGAACAATTTCTTTTATTTCGTCATACATTTCTTCAATTTCTTCGTCATCTGCATCCCTTATACAGATGTTATGTATGTTTAGAGCTAAAACAGATAGGGAAGTCCATTTTCCTTTTGATCGGCACCTCTACGGAAGTTGAATGGCACCTCTAGCCTAGGGTAAGATTGTTAAAAAGGTAAAAGGTTCAGCTGACGAAGTTTCCATAGCAGTTTCACTGTGCTACAGGTAGCAGACAGATCAACATGGAACCTTCATAGAGGAGCTGTTCCCATTATAATACTCAATGTACTGATTTAAGTTTTCCAGATTTCTGGATTGCAGATCTAAAATCAGCTTGCTTCGGTTACTTTATCATCAGACCACTTTCCTAGCTTCACAAATGCTACCGCTTATTTTCTTCTCCGTAAGTTAGGGATATTTTCTGTTTTGGAACTATTATTAGACAGCAATATTAACGACTCAAGTGTTCTTAAACTTAATTACTTCCTTTTCATGCTATCAGTAGTATCTAATTAAGGAATTCGTTGCATTTCAAGAGCTTTTGCAACTAGTGACAGAAGGACTGGCTGCTGACGAATGGCCAGCATTCTCCATGGTTGCCTCACTGCGGATACCATTTATTATTCGCCGTTTTGTAGCCTGAATGTAGTCTCCTTCATTCCATCCTTTTACCATGCCCCTGAGGCCCATAACTGTATTTGGAATGAATGAATATTTGAAAAGTATGCGATGCGAACGAAAGGTTGTGATAACCTCCATTCACCTACATACCTATACTAGGATACACCACCCACTGAATCCTCTTTAAGATGGTTTCCTTTAGTAAGTGACCTTTGTTTTCTTTTTCTTGTTTACAGATGTTTGTGCTGCTTCTCATGGTGCTGCCGTGTTTGGCAGAGGGTGTTTCCTCACACGAAGAGGGCTGCGTACTACCGCCTGCCTCCAAAGAAAACTTCTTCGTGACAACCGTAAGTTCTCGTGAAGAGCTTATATATCTCGTTACACACTATGTATTCTGTGTTATTTTAAGGCGTTTTACCTTCCTATGCAATCAGTTTGGTCGTCTTGCCTAATGTCTCCTGATGTAACACTGACATCTGTACAGATAAAACCGGCCGAAGTGGCGGGGCGGTTAAAGGCGCTGCAGTCTGGAACCGCAAGACCACTACGGTCGCAGGTTCGAATCCTGCCTCGGGCATGGATGTTTGTGATGTCCTTAGGTTAGTTAGGTTTAACTAGTTCTAAGTTCTAGGGGACTAATGACCTCAGCAGTTGAGTCCCATAGTGCTCAGAGCCATTTGAGCCATTTGAACCATTTTGTACAGATAAAAACGGAGTTGGTGAATGTCCTCCTGAGGGATATCGTGCCAAATTCCATCCAACTGGTTCTTTAAATAGCCCAAGTCCCGAGCTGGTTGGAGGGCCCTACCCATAATGCAAACGATGTTCCCAAAAGAGATCCGACGACGATGGTGCCCAGACATGAAGACATGCAAAAGAAACTTTCACCGTGTGCGGGTGGGCACTTGCTGAATTTTAAGCCCGGGGTAGCTTGCCATGAAGGGCAGCAAAATGGGACGCAGTGCTGTGCTGTAAGGGTGCCGTGGATGACAACCATTGGGTTCCTGCTACGAAATAAAATGGCACTCCAGATCTAGAGTGCCATTTCATTTCATAGCAGGTAACCTTTGGTTGTCGGGCCGTACGGCGGTATCCCACACTTATCTAGACCCGACTTTGACCTGGAATCTCACTGACTGGAGTAAAAGTCTCTTCAGTATGTGTCCCACTGCGGAACGAGCCCCGGTGAGCAGCGACCATGATTTCCAAACCCTACATTTTCGAACCCAATTGAGAACATGTGGAGCATTACGGCCAGGGCCCTACAACCAGCGTCGTCTGTACGAATTCATTTATAAATTTACATCGTGACTTCCATCGAGAGTACAGCACAGTACCAAGTAGTGTACGGACCTCACGTCGCACCACTGGCCTCCTAGTTCGCCGCCATTTTTTTTTAAATTTGTATTTATGAAACACATCCTGTATGCGAGTCCGCTTCCAACAGCTTAGGTTGAACTCTACGCCGCACAGAGAGAGCACTCAATGCAATAGGTCCTGACTCGCTTGCTGAAAGTAGGGACGAGCTTTACTGTCTTCAGGATACTTTTGGGTCCGGAGGAGGGCACATTAAACATATGTGAAAGGTTAACGAAAACTTTTATCCCAAACCATATTTAAAAAAGTATCCTATTGTTGAATGTGCAAGAGTATAAAAGGCACTGGCATTTGCCCAACCCATCGACAATGATCAGAAGTTACTGAAGCGTGTGACTAATGCAAGTGATGCAGTCCGAATGGATTCAGGTGTGTTTGAAGGAGTGAGTAATTCACTGCAAAGAAGGACTGAAGGCTGCGTCAGGACGCGTGATACTGGTTTCATCATTCCAGAAATTTTTTGTGCTAGGAACAATGTGAGACTTGATGGTTTCTTCCACCGTCAAGAAAGAATAATATGTAAGAGGAAAACAGTTTAGACGTCATGCACGAGAAGTTTCTAGCTAACAAAACTCTCCCCAGTAAGGGTAAGAAAGTCTTAGAAGAATGTGCTTGGAAAGTCAGATCAACTTTCAGGAATATCAGCCTGAGAAAATCAAAGTAAAATAAATAGTACATCCTAAAGTAGAAAACGAATAACAAATCATTAAAATGGGGCGAGTACTAGTTAGTAGATCAAGACTTTCTTGTCTAGAATAAGGAACTGTACATGGTCTCCGAAACGAGAATGATTTATAAAGATGTAAAACAGAATAACCAGTCGTTGAAACTGACTTTCTTCATACGTCGTCAAACACAAGAGAATAAATTAAGCAAAGAAAACCTTACGCTAACAAAAAAATTTAAATGATGGTAAAGTGCAAGAACAACAAATTTTGTGATCTTTTGAAATATGAAATCCCTAATATACTTAAAGAAATGTTAAAATAGTTCTCAGCTGCTCCAGTGTGCACGTTGAGAAGGAAAAGAGATTCACTGAGTTTGTAAGAGAATCTCCAGCACACTTAATAACAAACTGAAATGGCAACAGAGTGACCAGTATGTGTAGTCTTTTCCCGTTAAAAGTAATGTACACTCATTGTTGCAAACTACGAAGAAAAGCAAAAACTTGGATATCTCGAAATCTGATTCGAGGATAATTTCAGATGGACCACACAGCCATATCTAAAATACATGTCAAGCAAATTATGAATGTTAATCAGAGCAGTACTGAGGGATCTGATTTAGATCATTATCTCTCTAAAGTTCTCCCATTTAACATAAAAAATAAAACCCTATAAGTTACCCATTACAACGAAAGTAGAGGCATCATTATAATGTAAAGTGTGGTATATTCAGAGAAAAAATTATTACGGCTAAGAAACGTGAATGGCACATACTCTAAGAACAAGTTACCAAAACGGCAGAGAAGAAATTATGCTTGCCCAAGCATAAAAGGAAGGCATGCTGGCGTGAAAAGTGTGAAGAAGCACTTGAACAAACAGTTTGAAAATGGGAAAAGTGGAACTGTTCAAAAACGAACACTTCGAACAATTCAGATCAAAAGGCAAAAAAATATTGAAAGAAATCTAGAAAATTGAAAGAACATTTGAAAAACATACAGAAATACAAGAAAATTACAACAAAAATTACATTAGAACCTCCAGACTAGTGAGCCAACCAAGAGTCTCATTTTCCTTACCATCTTCATAGTTGTCTCCCTAGCCTAACATTCAGTCTTACATCTCCAACCTCAGAGACCTGAAAAACTTCAGCCTAGCCCCATCGCCACTTAACTCCTGTACACAGGTGCTCGCGTACCAAGAAACGGATGACAAAAAATCCCCCACCACCTGCGGTTCTAAAGTATGTAGATTTGTCAGCGCATGTTACACACACATCTAGTAAAGTTCGTATCCTGTGACTATCTTCGCACCTGGATATCTGATGATGGACATTACTCCCAAGTAATTAGTTTGAGTAATAAGTCATTTGTCATGGGCCGTATGACTTTTGAAGCGACCTATTCAACTCCAGCTGTCGTGCCCCAGTTGCTGAGCAATGTCATATTTATACATGTTGTTGTTGTAGTGGTCTTCAGTCCTGAGACTGGTTTGATGCAGCTCTCCATGCTACTCTATCCTGTGCAAGCTTCTTCATCTCCCAGTACCTACTGCAACCTACATCCTTTTTAATCTGCTTAGCGTATTCATATCTTGGTCTCCCTCTACGATTTTTACCCTCCACGCTGCCCTCCAATGCTAATTTGGTGATCCCTTGATGCCTCAGAACATGTCCTACCAATCGATCCCTTCTTCTAGTCAAGTTGTGCCACAAACTTCTCTTCTCCCCAATCCTATTCAATACCTCATGTGATCTACCCATCTAATTTTCAGCATTCTTCTGTAGCACCACATTTCGAAAGCTTCTATTCTCTTCTTGTCCAAACTATTTACCGTCCATGTTTCACATCCATACATCGCTAGACTCCATACAAATACTTTCAGAAATGACTTCCTGACACTTAAATCTGTACTCGATGTTACCAAATATTTCTTCTTCAGAAACGCTTTCCTTGCCATTGCCAGTCTACATTTTATATCCTCTCTACTTCGACCATCATCAGTTATTTTGCTCCCCAAAAGCAAAACTCCTTTACTACTCTAAGTGTCTCATTTCCTAATCTAATACGCTCAGCATCTCCCTACTTAATTCGACTACATTCCATTATCCTCGTTTTGCTTTTGTTGATGTTCATCTTATATCCTCCTTTCAAGATGCTATCCATTCCGTTCAACTGCTCTTCCAAGTCCTTTGCTGTCTCTGACAGAATTAGAATGTCATCGGCGAACCTCAAGGTTTTTATTTCTCTTCCATGGATTTTAATACCTACTCCGAAATTTTCTTTTGTTTCCTTCACTGCTTGCTCAATATACAGATTGAATAACATCGGGGAGAGGCTACAACCCTGTCTCACGCCCTTCCCAACCACTGCTTCCCTTTCATGCCCCTCAACTCTTATAACTGCCATTTGGTTTCTGTACAAATTGTAAATAGCCTTTTGTTCCCTGTATTTTACCCCTGCCACCTTCAGAATCTGAAAGAGAGTATTCCAGTCAACATTGTCAAAAGCTACAAATGCTAGAAACGTAGGTTTGCCTTTCCTTAATCTAGTTTCCAAGATAAGTGGTAGGGTCGGTATTGCCTCACGTGTTCCAATATGTCTACGGAATCCAAATTGATCTTCCCCGAGGTCGGCTTCTCCTATCTCTTCCATTCGTCTGTAAAGAATTCCCGTTAGTATTTTGCAGCTGTGAATTATTAAACTGATAGTTCGGTAATTTTCACATCTGTCAACACCTGCTTTCTTTGGGATTGGAATTATTATATTCTTCTTGACGTCTGAGGGTATTTCGCCTGTCTCATACATCTTGCTCACCAGATGGTAGAGTTTTGTTAGGACTGGCTCTCCCTAGGCTGTCAGTAGTTCTAATGGAATGTTATCTACTCCCAGGGCCTTATTTCGACTCAGGTCTTTCAGTGCTCTGTCAAACTCTTCACGCAGTAACATATCTCCCATTTCATCTTCATCTACATCCTCTTCCATATCCATAATATTGTCCTCAAGTACATCGCCCTTGTATAGACCCTCTATATACTCCTTCCACCTTTCTGCTTTCCTTTCTTTGCTTAGAACTGGGTTTCCATCTGAGCTCTTGATATTCATACAAGTAGTTCTCTTTTCTCCTAAGGTCTCTTTAATTTTCCTGTAGGCAGTATCTATCTTACCCCTAGTGAGATAAGCCTCTACATCCTTACATTTGTCCTCTAGCCATCCCTGCTTTAGCCATTTTGCACTTCCTGTCAATCCCATTTTTGAGACGTTTGTATTCCTTTTTGCCTGCTTCATTTACTACATTTTTATATTTTCCTCTTTGATCAATTAAATTCAATATTTCTTCTGTTACCCAAGGATTTCTACTAGCCCTCGTCTTTTTACTTACTTGATCCTCTGCTGCCTTAACTACTTCATCCCTCAAAGCTACCCATTATTCTTCTATTGTATTTCTTTCCCCCATTCCTATCAATTGTTGCCTTACGCTCTCCCTGAAACTCTGTGCAACCTCTGGTTTAGCCAGTTTCTCCAGGTACCATCTCCTTAAATTCCCACCTTTTTGCAATTTCTTCAGTTTTAACCTACAGTTCATAACCAATAGATAGTGGTCAGAGTCCACATCACCCCCTGGAAATGTCTTACAATTTATAACTTGGTTCCTAAATCTCTGTCTTACCATTATATAATCTATCTGAAACCTTGTACTATCTGCCGGCTTCTTCCATGTATACAGCCTTCTTTCATGATTTTTGAACCAAGTGTTAGCTATGATTAAGTTGTGCTCTGTGCAAAATTCTACAAGGCGGCTTCCTCTTTCATTTCTTACCCCCAATCCATATTCACCTACTACATTTCCTTCTCTCCCTTTTCCTACTACCGAATTCCAGTCACGCATGACTATTAAATTTTCGTCTCCCTTCACTATCTGAATAATTTCTTTTATTTCATCATACATTTCTTCAATTTCTTCGCCATTTTCAGAGCTAGTTGGCATATAAACTTGAACTACTGTAGTAGGCGTGGGCTTCGTGTCTATCTTGGCCACAATAATGCGTTCACTATGCTGTTTGTAGTAGCTTACCCGCATTCCTATTTTTTTATTCATTATTAAACCTACTCCTGCATTACCCCTATTTGACTTTGTATTTATAACCCTGTATTCGCCTGACCAAAAGTCTTGTTCCTTCTGTCATCGAACTTCACTAATTTCCACTATATCTACCTTTAACCTATCCATTTCCCTTTTTAAATGTTCTAACCTACCTGCCCGATTAAGGGATCTGACATTTCACGCTCCGATCCGTAGAATGCCAGTTCTCTTCCTCCTGATAACGACATCCTCTTGAGTAGTCCCCGCCCAGAGATCCGAATGGGGGACTATTTTACCTCCGGAATATTTTACCCAAGAGGACGCCATCATCATTTTAACATACATTAAAGCTGCATGCCCTCGGGAAAAATGATGGCTGTAGTTTCCGCTTGCTTTCAGCTGTTCGCAGTACCAGCACAGCAATGCCGTTTTGGTTAGTGTTACAAGGCCATATCAGTCAATCATCCAGACTGTTGCCCCTGCAACTACTGAAAAGGCTGCTGCCCCTCTTCAGCAACCACACGTTTGTCTGGCCTCTCAACAGATACCCCTCCGTTGTGGTTGCACCTACGGTACGGCTATCTGCATCGCTGAGGCACGCAAGCCTCCCCACCAACGGCAAGGTCCATGGTGCATGGGGGGGAGGATTTATCTATCTATCTATATATATATATATATATATATATATATATATATATATATATATATAATATATTAGAGGGAAACATTCCACGTGGGAAAAAAATATATATAAAAACAAAGATGATGTGACTTACCGAACGAAAGCGCTGGCAGGTCGATAGACACACAAACAAACACAAACATACACACAAAATTCAAGCTTTCGCAACAAACTGTTGCCTCATCAGGAAAGAGGGAAATAGAGGGAAAGACGAAAGGATGTGGGTTTTAAGAGAGAGGGTAAGGAGTCATTCCAATCCCGGGAGCGGAAAGACTTACCTTAGGGGGAAGAAAGGACGGGTATACACTCGCACACACACACATATCCATCCACACATACAGACACAAGCAGACATATTTAAAACAAAGAGTTTGGGCAGAGATGTCAGTCGAGGCAGAAGTGTAGAGGCAAAGATGTTGTTGAATGACAGGTGAGGTATGAGTGGCAGCAACTTGAAATTAGCGGAGATTGAGGCCTGGTGGGTAACGAGAAGAGAGGATATATTGAAGAGCAAGTTCCCATCTGCGGAGTTCGGATAGGTTGGTGTTGGTGGGAAGTATCCAGATAACCTGGACGGTGTAACACTGTGCCAAGATGTGCTGGCTGTGCACCAAGGCATGTTTAGCCACAGGGTGATCCTCATTACCAACAAACACTGTCTGCCTGTGTCCAGGTTTTACACCTGTCCCATGCACCCTCCCACCACCACCTATTCCAGTCCTGTAACCCGGAAGGTGTACACGATCAAAGGCAGAGCCACGTGTGAAAGCACCCACGTGATTTAACAACTGACCTGCCTACACTGTGATGCATTCTATGTGGGAATGACCATCAACAAACTGTCCATTCGCATGAATGGACACAGGCAGACAGTGTTTGTTGGTAATGAGGATCACCCTGTGGCTAAACATGCCTTGGTGCACAGCCAGCACATCTTGGCACAGTGTTACACCGTCCGGGTTATCTGGATACTTCCCACCAACACCAACCTATCCGAACTCCGCAGATGGGAACTTGCTCTTCAATATATCCTCTCTTCTCGTTACCCACCAGGCCTCAATCTCCGCTAATTTCAAGTTGCTGCCACTCATACCTCACCTGTCATTCAACAACATCTTTGCCTCTACACTTCCGCCTCGACTGACATCTCTGCCCAAACTCTTTGTCTTTAAATATGTCTGCTTGTGTCTGTATGTGTGGATGGATATGTGTGTGTATGCGAGTGTATACCCGTCCTTTTTTCCCCCTAAGGTAAGTCTTTCCGCTCCCGGGATTGGAATGACTCCTTACCCTCTCCCTTAAAACCCACATCCTTTCGTCTTTCCCTCTCCTTCCCTCTTTGCTGATGAGGCAACAGTTTGTTGCGAAAGCTTGAATTTTGTGTGTATGTTTGTGTTTGTTTGTGTGTCTATCGACCTGCCAGCGCTTTCGTTCGGTATATATATATATATATATATATATATATATATATATATATATATATATATATATATATATATGTATATATACATAACCGTAGTAGATTAAACCTAACTTCCAGCTGCATGTGGCAATGCAACCTGGAGGTGCTTAATGCCACCGCGGTGGATTCAAGTTCAATTTCTTTCTCAGACACTTTTTCGCAACTCTTCAGCAATATAAGTTAAATTACTGAATTTGCCTTTTCATTAGCTTTCCAGTAGCAAAGTACACAAAATCCATTGGTAAGAAATGTGCCTTTTCAATATGGTTCAAATGGCTCTGAGCACTATGGAACTTAATATCTTAGGTCATCAGTCCCCTAGAACTTAGAACTAGTTAAACCTAACTAACCTATGGACATCACACACATCCATGCCCGAGGCAGGATTCGAACCTACGACCGTAGCAGTTGCGCGGTTCCGGACTGCGCGCCTAGAACCGCGAGACCACCGCGGCCGACCCTTTTCAATATCTGTTGACGTTTGGGTTCATAGTGTTAAGTGTGAAAGTTACGTGCACTACTTCATAGTACCATTTGCCGAAGAACCTCCTTTTCAGTTCTTGAACTGCTCACGAAATTAATGGGAAGTTACATCTCATAACACTCCAACTTCATAGACGAGATACAGCGTGTGGTTATAAAATGACGGGACCAGTGTTCTAAAGGATTTAATTCCAAAAACATTCATATTTAGTCACTGTCACCATGAACATTATCACTACCTCTATCCCTACAACGCTTCCTGCGAATTTTCAATTGCTGGAAACACTGTTGAGTGTCTTCCATCGTGAGCTCCTTGGTAACGTGTACCGCTTTTTCTTTCACTGATTCAGTCGACGGAACTCTTGTTCCTTTTACTGCAGATTTGGCCTTCGGGAACAGATAAAAGTCACATGGTGCTAAGTCATGCGAATAAGGTGGTTGATCTAACACTGGGATGCTGTACATCGCTGGAAACCTCGTAATAGACAATGCTGTATGAGCCAGTGCTTTGTTTCGATGCAGTTCTTTCACAACTGGGGCCACTTATTTGTTATTTTCTAATGGACTTGGGCAAGAACCTCAACGTTAGTAATTTTGATAAATAGTTTGATCTTTAGTAACCCAGTGAAGATCATTAATTCCATGAATATCGAGAAAAACAGTCACCATCGCTTTGAATCTCGATTTGCTCATTCCAGCTTTTTCGCTCTCGGTGAAGTTAGTCCCTTCCACTGCATTGATTGGCTCTTAGATTATGGTTAATAAGTGAAAAATCAAGATTCGTCACATGCTATCACTTTTCCAAGAAATGAGGATCATTTTAGAGGGTATCCAAAGAGTCAGTAGAAACATTTTCACGAGCTTCTTTTTGCTCGATCATGCGTATTTTCGGAATCAGTTTCGCATACTCTTCTTAAAGTGGTTGTGTGAAATTTTTCTTTCGCATTATTTGTCAATCCCTACAGTTTCAGCAATGGACGTACAGGGCGTGAGTTATCTCCAATGTCTTCTCGGCCATCTTGGAAACGCTTGAACTGTTCAAATACTCGCGTGTGGTAAAGTCTTCTGAGCAAACTCTTTTTGGTAAAAAAAAAAAAGGGTTTCAGTAATAGTTTTTCCATGTTTCATGTGAAATCGCGACAATTCGTTTCTCACTTGTTACACTTGTCACTTTTCCGGTGAAACAAAATATGCTTCACGCTTCACTGCTATTGGTCGTTCATCTTTGGCGCACGCGTACTTACTCTGTGACAGCATTAATCACGTTATGTTGTAGCCACACTTCGCATATGAGAACTTCGGAAAGAATGATAAAGTGGAAAGTAACTGTATTTCGAAAGCGCTGTCACAGAGTTTAATTCTAGAGATAATGTTATAGGGTGTCGATTGTGATGTGGAGTCGTCCATTTACTGTGCACTGTGCGAAGCGTATCGTCGCCAGCGAACAACACTGAACACATGCTGTGCTCTTGGTCCACAGGAGAGGAAGACGTGGTACCAGCAGTACCAGTACGACGTGCCCGGCCTGTTCGGCTGGGGCTGCGCCACGTACACGCAGTCTCCCAGGACAAACCCCAAGGAGATGGACTTCGTTGGAAACCTGAGCCAGGTGCCTCTGTAAGTCACACGTGCTTTACGCTAGATCAAACGTGGGACTGGACAGGACCTTCTCGAATATTGATCTAACTAGAAATGACTGTGCTCAGCTAATAAAAATGAAGGAACCTGATCTGTTTCCTTTGATATGTCACTTTAGTAAGTTTAACAAAACAAAGAATCATTAACTCTTGTCAGGATTAACTGAATATCACTCCCACAAACGCAAGCAAGGCTCATGACGAGTATTCACACCTCCACCAAACTCGAAAGTTTTCCCCTACCAAAGTACTTCACTAAACACACAGCTTGTGCATCCTTGGTTGCTGTCTACCGACTTAAAAGCTGACATTGCTCAGTGCACACATTTGCACATCAATCGACAACAGTTATTACGATTATTCGCACTAAACAAGACACCATGCAAATGCTGAACACTACACTCGCAAATGTATATGCAAAAGTGATTAAAAGTGTATGAAAAATCAAGACAGATGTCAGCATTTGGGGAAGGAGTGTAACTGAGCTCAAAGAAGCCGGTTGGTACAATCGGCTAATCACTCGAAATCTAAATAGAAGCTACGCCGCTATTCGACGATGTTGGCAGGAAGGGTGACTCATGGCCGAACACAGCGTCCAGAAGGAAGTGGTCGACATAGAGAACGACGGAACATGAGGACTCGACAGTCGTCAGAGACGCACTCTGAGCCCCAGAATCATCACTGTCATCAGTCCGGTGAGCAACTGCTGCTTTAGTGACCACAGGGACCAATAACAAGCGGCTCACAGGAAGGGGACTGAGCTCACTGCGCCCCTTGCTCAGCATTCCATTGACCTATGTATATCAACAAGTTTGTACGCGTTGGTGTCGGGCACGTTAGGCCTGGAATTCTCTTCAGTGACGAGTGCCGATTTGAGCCCCGATGGTCAGCGATGATGTGTCAGGAAACGCCCCGGACGTCCGAGGCATACCAACCTGACTGTGTCAGCCGTATGGCCCGACAACCAGCAGTGATAGTCTAGGGGGGTCATTTCATTTACCTTTAGTTTTCATCCGCAGCACCTTTACATAACAGCGCTACGTTGACGATATTCTACGCCCCGTTTGTTGCCCTTCACAGTAAGCCATCCCGGGCTTATATCTCCACAAGATAAGGCAAACCCGCACACAGGGAGTTACTTCGTGATTCCCAAACCCGACCTTGATCTACAAGGACGCCGGACTTCTTCCCAATTGAGAATGTTTGGGCAACAATGGGCGGGGCCCTCCTACCATCTAGGGACTTTAACAAGAGTAACGCGCCCGTTGGACATAATTTGGCACGGTATCCTTCAAGGGACCCAGAAACTCTGACAAGCAGAGCAGTTAAGTAGAACAACCGATGGCATAAGGACAAGACGTGGACCGTCGCGTTATTTCTTCCCTTAGAGTGAGAAAGCAGGTATCTGAAACAATGGATACAGTGGCGGAAGTTAACGAGATTGCCAAATTATAACGTCTGTAGTTGTATGATTAATGAAACATATTTCAGTTATACTTCTGAATGCTTCTGAAAAGGCAGTTCAG
Organism: Schistocerca serialis cubense; assembly: GCF_023864345.2. NCBI lineage: Eukaryota > Metazoa > Arthropoda > Insecta > Orthoptera > Acrididae > Schistocerca > Schistocerca serialis. Next base: position 70,005,634 of record NC_064644.1, read on the forward strand.
TCTGATATTTTGCAAGGACCTGAAGATCAATGAGACTGAATCTTTAGCATGGCTTTTACAAAAATTCTTTACAACGTCGTTTATAGTAACAGTTGACTTTCTTATCATTTCTTCAATCTCGGGCTCCATTTAACTGATACTGTCGGTGTGTCGTCAACGTCAACGTCCGCGTTTCTTAACCAAATCAATAGAGGATACAGACCGGTAACTATCGTTGTCCTGAAACTTCCTGGCAGATTAAAACTGTGTGCCCGACCGAGACTCGAACTCGGGACCTTTGCCTTTCGCGGGCAAGTGCTCCACCATCTGAGCTACCGAAGCACGACTCACGCCCGGTACTCACAGCTTTACTTCTGCCAGTATCTCGTCTCCTGCCTTCCAAACTTTACAGAAGCTCTCCTGCGAACCTTGCAGAACTAGCACTCCTGAAAGAAAGGATACTGCGGAGACATGGCTTAGCCACAGCTTGGGGGATGTTTTCAGAATGAGATTTTCACTCTGCAGCGGAGTGTGCGCTGATATGAAACTTCCTGGCAGATTAAAACCGTGTGCCCGACCGAGACTCGAACTCGGGACCTTTGACTTTCGCGGGCACAGTGAAAATCTCATTCTGGAAACATCCCCCAGGCTGTGGCTAAGCCATGTCTCCGCAATATCCTTTCTTTCAGGAGTGATAGTTCTGCAAGGTTCGCAGGAGAGCTTCTGTAAAGTTTGGAAGGTAGGAGACGAGATACTGGCAGAAGTAAAGCTGTGAGTACCGGGCGTGAGTCGTGCTTCGGTAGCTCAGATGGTAGAGCACTTGCCCGCGAAAGACAAAGGTCCCGAGTTCGAGTCTCGGTCGGGCACACAGTTTTAATCTGCCAGGAAGTTTCATATCAGAGCACACTCCGCTGCAGAGTGAAAATCTCATTCTGGAAACATCCCCCAGGTTGTGGCTCAGCCATGTCTCCGCAGTATCCTTTCTTTCAGGAGTGCTAGTTCTGCAAGGTTCGCAGGAGAGCTTCTGTAAAGTTTGGAAGGTAGGAGACGAGATACTGGCAGAAGTAAAGCTGTGAGTACCGGGCGTGAGTCGTGCTTCGGTAGCTCAGATGGTAGAGCACTTGCCCGCGAAAGGTAAAGGTCCCGAGTTCGAGTCTCGGTCGGGCACACAGTTTTAATCTGCCAGGAAGTTTCATATCAGAGCACACTCCGCTGCAGAGTGAAAATCTCATTCTGGAAACATCCCCCAGGTTGTGGCTAAGCCATGTCTCCGCAGTATCCTTTCTTTCAGGAGTGCTAGTTCTGCAAGGTTCGCAGGAGAGCTTCTGTAAAGTTTGGAAGGTAGGAGACGAGATACTGGCAGAAGTAAAGCTGTGAGTACCGGGCGTGAGTCGTGCTTCGGTAGCTCAGATGGTAGAGCACTTGCCCGCGAAAGGCAAAGGTCCCGAGTTCGAGTCTCGGTCGGGCACACAGTTTTAATCTGCCAGGAAGTTTCATATCAGAGCACACTCCGCTGCAGAGTGAAAATCTCATTCTGGAAACATCCCCCAGGTTGTGGCTCAGCCATGTCTCCGCAGTATCCTTTCTTTCAGGAGTGCTAGTTCTGCAAGGTTCGCAGGAGAGCTTCTGTAAAGTTTGGAAGGTAGGAGACGAGATACTGGCAGAAGTAAAGCTGTGAGTACCGGGCGTGAGTCGTGCTTCGGTAGCTCAGATGGTAGAGCACTTGCCCGCGAAAGGTAAAGGTCCCGAGTTCGAGTCTCGGTCGGGCACACAGTTTTAATCTGCCAGGAAGTTTCATATCAGAGCACACTCCGCTGCAGAGTGAAAATCTCATTCTGGAAACATCCCCCAGGTTGTGGCTAAGCCATGTCTCCGCAGTATCCTTTCTTTCAGGAGTGCTAGTTCTGCAAGGTTCGCAGGAGAGCTTCTGTAAAGTTTGGAAGGTAGGAGACGAGATACTGGCAGAAGTAAAGATGTGAGTACCGGGCGTGAGTCGTGCTTCGGTAGCTCAGATGGTAGAGCACTTGCCCGCGAAAGGCAAAGGTCCCGAGTTCGATTCTCGGTCGGGCACACAGTTTTAATTTGCCACGAAGTTTCATATCAGTGCACACTCCGCTGTATCGTAGTCCTGTTAATCCTCTTCGTCGCAGCTGCGCTTTGAGGACGCAGCAAGTACACGCGATGTTTGTTGAATACGCTCAATTCAGCGACGTAGATAAGACGCTTCAGGCGATTTACCCATGAGGTATCCCGGCCTCATAACGTTCGTTAGCCGTTCACAGGCATAGTTCTGAATTTTCGGTTTCCCGTTCGATTCAAAAGTACCACATATATGTATTGTGATATAACAATTCGTGGTACGCATCAAACAGTCCCTAGTCAACGTACATGCTGGAAAGAACAAATGCCCAATCTCCTCATCGACTCGCAGCTCTTAATGGGCACATCTGTGTAGCAGGTGCATCTTCTTAGTAATCACGTAGAAAATCTGTCTAATGACAAGCAGGCCAAGTAGGTGGAAGTTAGACATCAGATTGATCCTACGCAAACATGGGAATTAATGCTTTTTGCCAAACTTCCAAATGTTTGAAACTTCTTGACAGGGGAGAAATGATTGTAACCAAAACCAGATGTGCTTTTACCTCACACATCCACTCTAGGAAAGTCTTGACTTCGATGGGCTCTCCTCTTCTCATAATGGGCCATAGTATCTGGATCATCTTCATGACCTAAATCTCCTCAACAGGCACATGACCCCTGCTATAACAATGACCTTCAGCAACAGCTAACCTTTTCTTCTCCTCATATTTTGACAGTCTACATTAAACTGTTGTGATAATTCCATTCTCCTCTTCTTAATCTCCACGTGATCCCCTTCAAATCTTAACAATGACGTTACTTCTTCTGACTCTCCAGTACCATCTGGAACAGTGCCACTATAACCCTACTGAGCATTAACTGCTAATCAAGTAACTGAAACAATCAACTGATCAACATTCCTTATTATCTGCTTAATCTCTTCTCATTCCTCTGAAATCTCTTTCTTACTACTAAGTTCTACCTTCTCGAAATTCCTTTGTAAATCGTGTAACAATGCAGCATGACTTGAACTCTGTTCTTCAATATCAGCAGCAGCTTCCTGAATGGTTACCCCCTCAAGTCTCTCAGACAATCCTTGTTTATTCTTTTCATATTCTTCCACTAAATTTTAAAAGTTAGTTTGCAGTTACTCAGTTTGTTCATAGACAGCCAAATTAAACTGTTGCTGCCTTTCATCTATAGTACCAAGCTTGCTTAGAAATTCTACAATTAAAACGAACTAAATACTTCTTTATGACTCTGCTTTGCTAATAAATCATATTTATTCTTCTAGACTCAGTATTTGCACTTGTACTGCACAAACACTGGCTTGCTGTTCTGTTGAAATACATTCAATCTGTTTCCTCAATCCGCCTGTACTCTCTTTTCTTCCCTCTGGCACTATTCTCTTCTCTGACAGCCCCTAATCTCTCATCAATCCCCTTTGATATTATCCCCTAACATTTCAACCTGTACTCTGTTACTAGGCCTGAATGTTTCACTTAAAGGTGGCAGTATTGCATTCAGGATACATCAAACAAAGGAAAGTGTAGGCAATGAGCCGCCATTCTGTTTCCAGAATGAGATTTTCACCCTGCAGACGAGTGCAGGTTGAATATCTCATTCTGGAGACATCGCTCAGGTTGTGGCTAAGCCATGTCTCCGCAGTATCCTTTCTTCCGGGAGTGCTAGTTCTGCAAGGTTCGCAGGAGAGCTTCTGTGAAGTTTGGAAGGTAGGAGACGAGTTACTGGCAGAATGGAAGGTGTGAGGATGGGGCGTGAGTCGTGCTTAGGTAGCTCAGTTGGTTGAGCATTTGCCCGCAAAAGGCAAAGGTCCTGAGTTCGAGTCAAAAGGCAAAGGTCCTGATTTCGAGTCTCGGTCCGGCATACACTTTAAATCTGCCAGGAAGTTTCGCTAATCTGCTGTTCACACTGAATAGAAAAAGCTGTAGAAACAGTAATAGGGTTAACTTGAGACACTGGAATTACTGCAGACTCCTTTATGCGAACCACATCACAAGCACAACCACATCACACTACCGCTGTCTGGGACATCACTGGGTGGAATATAATTTCTGTGACAACTACGCAGAACAGTTGAATCACTATTAGGTACATTATCCCCACCTGGTTAGCAGTAAGTAACATAACCTCTGAATCTTAATGTTCTACAAATTTGGTTTCATCTCTTTCTCTACCCTTTTTTGAAATCTGTTTATACTTATTCTTTTCTGATTAACTTATGATTTCTTCTTTATGTCTTGGTTTTTAACTAGACAGCTATCTGGCCAAGTAATTACGTATTATCTCACAAGTCATAAAGTTATAAAAACTAATTCGTAATTTCAGAAATACCTAAAAGTATATAATGCTCCTCAAAATTCTCCAGTCATCATGAAACAAACGAAAAATTCGGTTCACATCTTCATCTCATCACCATCAATAGGCAGTAAAAAATAGTCACGTCGAAAAATGTTGGAAGTTCCAGGTATATTAATATCTGAGTAAAACCCTTAGAAAGTCTTGCATCACTGGCACTATTTGGCTCACCTCTGTTCAACATCACTTCATGCCTCAATTCACATACAGAAGTCACAAGCTCAGGTAATTCCAAAATGAACAAATTAGAGACAAAGTAGTCTTAAGACGCTCATTATCATTAGCATGCAAAAATTGTGAGGAAATCCCTCCTAAGTTAACTCTGTAGTACTAATCTCTCCTTAAAAGTAGCTGAAGGGTGCCTGAAAATTTCCTAATAAAACTGTACCATAGAATTTTTACTTTCAAGGAATAAAAGTTACACTCCAAGTTACTCCCTAACATTAGGTTGTTGCTTAAGTTTATATCGTTTCCGTTTTGCGTGTTGGTACGAGTGTATTTTTTGTTTGTTGTTCACTGTTGGTGACTGAATTTACATGTTGTCATTTTGTCGTTTGTAAATAGTGAGTGGAAAGTGGAGAAATCCGAAAGTCTCCGACACATTCTTCTGTTTGAGTTGCATAGAGGGTTGACAGCAGCAGAGGCATCCAAAAGCATTTGCGCCGTGTATCGTTTGACATTGGACACAGCACTGCAAAAAATGGTTCTTTCGTTTTAAGGAGGTTAATTTTGACATTATTGACTCTCCACGTTTAGGAAGACCTTCGATGAACGATGACAATCGTTTAAACTCATTAATACACAATAATCCGCATCAGTGAAATCGGGAACTGGCAAATTTGATGAACTGTGATCATTAGACTATCGTGTGACTTTTTCAAGCAATGGGTACGGTTCAAAAATGGGACGCACGGCTACCGTATGCTCTAAGCCAAAATCACAAAAATCATTTGTTTGGCATATATGCTTCTTTGCTTACTCGTCGTCAATTGGCTCGTGAGCAACACCGACCATTCCTATCCTGTATCGTTACTGGTGACGAGAAAGAGTGTCTTTATGTTAACATAAGGAAAAGAGAGGAAAGACTGAACCCAAACAAAGCAGTAACTTCTCGTACAAGGACCTGTGCGCATCCATAAAAGAAAATTTTATGCATCTGGTGGAACAGCGACATGTGGTGCACACTACATGTTGATACCCCGACGTGTAACGATCACTGCTGAAGTTTTTGTCCTCAACTCAAGACGTCCTGCAGACGCAGTCCAAGAATAACGACCAGCAAGCCTGCTTGAAGTGATGCTACTCCACGATAAGGCCCGATTGCAGTCTGCTAGACTGACGAGAAAATACAATTCAGGTGTTGTGTCGGGAAGTCATTCCGCACCAACCTATTTACTTGTTGTTACACCTTCAGGTTTTCAACTTTACTCATCTCTGTCGAACAACCTTAAAGAAACTTCCTTTCCAGATGAAAATGCGCACCAAACATAACTCGAAACGTTCTTCGATTCAAATGCACGTCATTTCTACAGTCGCTGAATCGAAAAGTTACCCCACCGTTGGTAGACATTTGTAAATAGTGAAGGAGAATATATTATTGATGTCTAAACTATATGTTATGTGTACCTGTAGTATTTATTAATCATATGGGAAAAAACACTGAAAACTTATGCACCTACCCAATACTACTAGTTTCCTTATCAAGGCTATTACTTTTATTTGTAAAGCTCTGTCTTCTCATTACACAAATTTCAAAATTCACAATTACCGGTTTCGGCTACTGCAGTCCTCAGACCATAAAATATTCTGACGTAGGTATCAGCGACAAAATCCTTACCATTATGTACGTTCATAGTATGTAAAATCCATGTGATCAAGACGGACGTTTACAAATAAAGTGCAGTAACGTTATCGCGGACTCATTTAGAGACTTTATGTTTTCAGTTCATAAAGGCTATTAACTGCTACACGTGACATCTCTTATTAACATCTTCTTCCGTAATGAAATAAACGATATGACATGACTTTTCTCCAACCATCAAAATATGTGTGTACTGCACTAAAGTAAAGGTGTGAAAAGATAGAAATGTCATGTAACACTTCAGAAGAAATCCAGCCGCAACAGTGCAAATCAACACAAACTACAGAAAAAGTACACATGAGAAAAACCTAAAAAACGCTCACTTCACTCATTTCCACAAACATTGTTACTCCACAAACAAAAGATAATCATTCAACTGAACTTTTATTTAAAAACTAAAATTTTGTTCATGATCTACTGCCACCATATTCAGCTAATTACTCTCATTGTATAATTAAAAATATTATTTCCGTTCACACTGCTTTCCTGACATATCACTATACTTTTGGCAGAATGATTAACTATTGCCTTTCACGGGTTGTTGTTGTTGTGGTCTTCAGTCCTGAGACTGGTTTGAAGCAGCTCTCCATGCTACTCTCTCTTGTGCAAGCTTCTTCATCTCCCAGTACCTACTGCAGCCTACATCCTTCTGAATCTGCTTAGTGTATTCATCTCTTGGTCTCCTTCTATGATTTTTACCCTCCACACTGCCCTCCAATACTAAATTGGTCATCCCTTGATGCCTCAGAACATGTCCTACCAACCGATCCCTTCTTCTTGTCAAGTTGTGCCACAAACTCCTCTTCTCCCCAATTCTATTCAATGCCTCCTCAATAGTTATGTGATACACCCATCTAATCTTCAGCATTCTTCTGTAGCACCACATTTCGAAAGCTTCTATTCTCTTCTTGTCTGAACTATTTATCGGCCACATTTCACTTCCATACATTGGTACTCTCCATACTAACACTTTCAGCAACGACTTCCTGACACATAAACATAAACTCGATGTTGACAAATTTCTCTTCTTCAGAAACGCTTTCCTTGCCATTGTCAGTCTACATTTTATATCCTCTCTACTTCGACCATCATCAGTTATTTTGCTCCCCAAATAGCAAAACTCCTTTACTGCTTTAAGTGTCTCATTCTCTAATCTAATTCCCTCAGTTTCACCCAAATTAACTCGACTACATTCCATTATCCTCGTTTTGCTATTTTTGATGTTCATCTTATATCCTCCTTTCAAGACAGTGTCCATTCCGTCCAACTGCTCTTCCAAGTCCTTTGCTGTGTCTGACAAGACAGTGTCCATTCCGTTCAACTGCTCTTCCAAGTCCTTTGCTGTGTCTGACAGAATTATAATGTCATGGGCGAACCTTGAAGTTTTTATTTCTTCTCCATGGATTTTAATACCTACTCCGAATTTTTCTTTTGTTTCCTTTACTGTTACCTCAATATACAGATTGAATAACATCGGGGATAAGCTACAACCCGGTCTCACTCCCTTCCCAACGACTGCTTCCCTTTCATGTCCCTCAACTCTTATAACTGCCATCTGGTTTCTGTACAAATTGTAAATTGCCTTCCGCTCCCTGTCTTTTACCCCTGCCATCTTCAGAATTTGAAAGAGAGTTTTCCAGTCAACATTGTCAAAAGCTTTCTCTAAATCTACAAATGCTAGAAACGTAGGCTTGCCTTTTCTTAATCTAGCTACTAAGATAAGTGTTAAGGTCGGTATTGCCTCACGTGTTCCAATATTTCTACGCAATCCAAACTGATCTTCCCCGAGGTCGGCTTCTACCGGTTTTTCCATTCGTCTGTAAAGAATTCGCGTTAGTATTATGCAGCTGTGACTTACTAAACTGATAGTTCGGTAATTTCACATCTGTCAACACCTGCTTTCTTTTGGATTGGAATTATTATATTCTTCTTGAAGTCTGAGGGTATTTCCTGTCTCATACATCTTGCTCACCAGATGGTAGAGTTTGTCAGGACTGGCACTCCCAAGGTTGTCAGTAGTTCTAATGGAATGTTGTCTACTCCCGGGGCCTTGTTTCGACTTAGGTCTTTCAGTGCTCTGTCAAACTCTTCATGCAGTATCGTATCTTCCATTTCATCTTCATCTACATCCTCTTCCATTTCCATAATATTGTCCTCAAGTACCTCGCCCTTGTATAGACCCTCTACATACTCTTTACACCTTTCTGCTTTCTCTTCTTTACTTAGAACTGAGTTTCCATCTGAGCTCTTAATATTCATACAAGTGGTCCTCTTTTCTCCAAAGGTCTCTTTAATTTTCTTGTAGGCAGTATCTATGTTACCCCTAGTGAGATAAGCCTCAACATCCTTACATTTGTCCTCTAGCACTGCCTGCTTAGCCATTTTGCACTTCGTGTCGATCTCATTTTTGAGACGTTTGTATTCCTTTTCGCCTGCTTCATTTATTGCATTTTCATATTTTCTCCTTTCATCAATTAAATTCAATATTTCTTCTGCCACCCAAGGATTTCTACTAGCCCTCGTCTTTTTACCTATTTCATCCTCTGCTGCCTTCACTACTTCATCCCTCAAAGCTACCCATTCTAGTCACTTGTTCCCTTATGGTCTCCCTGAAGCCCTGTACTACCTCTGGTTTAGTCAGTTTATCCAGGTCCCATCTCCTTAAATTCCCCACCTTTTTGCAGTTTCTTCAGTATCAATCTACAGTTCATAAACAGTAGATTGTGGTCAAAGTCCACATCTGCCCCTGGAAATGTCTTACAATTTAAAACCTGGTTCCTAAATCTCTGTCCTACCATTATATAATCTATCTGAAACCTTTCAGTATCTCCAAGCTTCTTCTATGTATACAACGTTCTTTTATGATTCTTGAAGCCGGCCGGGGTGGCCGAGCGGTTCTAGGCCCTTCAGTCTGGAATCGCGCGATCGCTATGGTCGCAGATTCGAATCCTGCCTCTGGCATGGATGTGTGTAATGTCCTTAGGTTAGTTAGGTTTAAGTAGTTTTAAGTTCTATGGGACTGATGACCTCAGAAGTTAAGTGCCATAGTGCTCAGAGCCATTTGAACCATTTTGATTCTTGAACCAAGTGTTAGCTGTGATTAGGTTATGCTCTGTACAAAGTTCTACCAGGCGGCTTCCTCTTTCATTTCTTACCCCGAATCCATATTCACCTCCTACGTTTCCTTCTCTTCCTTTTTCTACTATCGAATTCCAGTCACCCATGACTGTTAAATTTTCGTCTCCCTTCACCATATGAATAATTTCTTTTATCTCATCATATATTTCTTCAATTTCTTCGTCATCTGCAGAGCTAGTTGGCATATAAACTTGTACTACTGTATTAGGTGTGGGCTTCGTGTCTATCTTGGCCACAATAATGCGTTCACTATGCTGTTTGTAGTAGCTTACCCGCACTCCTATTTTTTAAATTCATTATTAAACCTACTCCAGCATTACCCTTATTTGATTTTGTATTTATAACCCTGTATTCACCTGACCTAAAGTCTTGTTCCTCCTGCCACCGAACTTCGTTAATTCCCAATATATTTAACTTCCATTCCCCGTTTTAAATGTTCTAACCTACCTGCCCGATTAAGGGATCTGACATTTCACGCTCCGATCCGTAGAATGCCAGTTCTCTTCCTCCTGATAACGACGTCCTCTTGAGTAGTCCCCGCCCAGAGATCCGAATGGGGGACTATTTTACCTCCGGAACATTTTACCCAAGAGGACGCCATCATCATTTAAACATACATTAAAGCTGCATGCCCTCGGGAAAAATGATGGCTGTAGTTTCCCCTTGCTTTCAGCTGTTCGCAGTACCAGCACAGCAAGGCCGTTTTGGTTATTGTTACAAGGCCATATCAGTCAATGATCCAGACTGTTGCCCCTGCAACTACTGAAAAGGCTGCTGCCCCTCTTCAGCAACCACACGTTTGTCTGGCCTCTCAACAGATACCCCTCCGTTGTGGTTGCACCTACGGTACGGCTATCTGTATCGCTGAGGCACGCAAGCCTCCCCACCAACGACAAGATCTATGGTTCATGCGGGGCTTTCACCGTTAGAACTCATAAATAAAGGAGTATATGATGGAATTGCTTAAAGATATATGCGAGCACATAACAAGAAGAAGAATTACCGTAAGGATATGCCAAAGTTCTAATACAAAGTAGTGGTCTAGATGTTTTGAATAACGATTTTGTTTCAATAATTAATCAGAATAATTCGATCCTGCCCTCACTATTGATCCCCTCCCCCAGATGAACCAATCATAGTAATCCAAAATTGTATATAATTCTTGATAATAACATGAAACTCAACATCGCATGAAAGCATTAAGCGAGATAAATTACTACAGCGTTGCACTGCGTGAAAGTATTAACAGTCAGAAACTGTAACAGCAAAGCAATCAGAGGCGAACAGGAAGGATAATTCCTTGCAATATTCGAAAATTATGAAAGCTTCAGTCTTCTTCTTTTTTCGTGATATGATATCCCTGATATTAGTGTGAAACGCACAACTAAACTATGACGGACATTAAATATTATTAATCGTATCTGACTGGGAACAACGCTTCAAGAGTGCATACACAACGAACACTATCGTATGGTTGAGTGCAACGGATAATAAAGGCAAGCATATCTCAACACAGAATATAATGCATAAGTAAACAGGTTCTAGAAAGCTATAGGTGTTGCTATGGCGTGTCAGCATGACATCTGGAGTGATCTTGCATTGCGCTGGGAATGTTTAGTATGTGTTCATCTACTCACAGTGAATGCGGTAGCATATATGTGAGCATCGAGTGATAAACCCTATACTCAAATTTAGCCTGCTCATGGATGTTCTGTGGCAACACGGAATCTGAATGGTTTCCATTCGGATCAGGATTGTTGCATCTTTATTGACATCGTACGCCGAGGCTCTAGCATCAGCAATAATCAACAGCATGAGGATTAACAAAGCAATGGAAACCACTTCATTAAAGACAGGCAATGTATAGCCACAAGACATGCGGCCTGCAGTTAAAAAAATGTCATGATAATCTCTCCACTGGCAAAAGATTCCGTATTTCTCTTACATTCACATTTCCGGGAGATAAAAATGTGAAAAATGTCGAATAAACAACGAAAGCGTAACATACTAAGAGCTGGATAGTGGGCTATCGGAAGTTTGAACGTCGTAAGGAAGTCAGAATTTAGAGGTTCCTGTTCAGACGTATAGGGCAATACCAACAGAAACAGAAAATCATATAACGTGAGTTTATTTCGATATGAATAGTAAAGTAGGGCAGAGTGTGAGCTCCTACGAACAGTTCATCGACAGGAAAGGAACGGCAACAGCAGTAGGTCAGGTATATATGTTGACGCCACGAGCGAAGATAAGGAGATACAGAAAATATGTGAGGATACTGGACGGGTAACTCAGTTTGTAAAAGGAAATGAAGATCTAATAATCATGGGGGATTGCAGCGAGGTAATAGGGGAGGGAACGAAAGGAGGATTTACGGGTCAATGTGGGTTTAGTAATAGAACTCAGAGAGGTAAGAGATCAATTGAGTTTTGCAATAAAATATAGGCTGGTGATAGCAAATAATCCGTTCAAAAATTACGTGAGGAGAGGCATTTCCCTTAGTGCTACGGTCGTGTACATTGGCCTATTCTACCATCTATTGATTAAGACGAGAGCACACGATAGCCGGCGGCGGTGGCCGAGCGGTTCTAGATGGTTCAGTCCGGAACCGCGCGACTGCTACGGTCGCAGGTTCGAATCCTGCCTCGGGCATGGATGTTAAGTCCCATAGTGCTCAGAGCCATCTGAACCATTTGAATTTTGAAGCACACGAAAGATACCAGCATCAGGTGATCATCTTCCATTACGCGCCATTAATGAAACTTCCGTCAACCATGTTAAACATAATCGTTATCACAAATCAGATATTCAGTACAGGGGGAAACTTTACATCTGTTGTGCTTTCCTTCAACACCAGAAAACTTCCTCAAGCATTTCTGAAATTTAAACAGGTGTGACACTGAAAAATAACATGTAACGAAAATTTATTCTGTCACGAGGGTCTTTCAAGAATAATCCCAAAATAGACATTAGCTTCAGAATGAAATTTTCACTCTGCAGCGGAGTATGCACTGATATGAAACTTCTTGGCAGATTAAAACTGTGTGCCGGGCCGAGACTCAAACTTGGGTCCTTAGCCTTTCGCGGGCAAGTGGTCTACGATCTGAACTACCCACGCACAACTCACGCCCCATCCTCGCAGGTTTACTTCCACTACTCGTCTCCTACCTCCTCCTAGAGCACTTGCTCGCGAAAGGCAAAGGTCCCGAGTTCGAGTCTCGGTCCGGTACACAGTTTTAAACACTAGCTCGTTTGCATATTATAACACACAAGAAAATATCGGGATGTAACACTTCAGAACGCGGTCAGTCGGTCATCTGCGTGATTAAACATTGAAGGGAAAACTTTAGGAATTCTCAGGAGCCTAAAGCCATGAGCTGAAATCACCAACCCATCATGCTGAGGCAGCGCTGTTAGTCGAGAACGTCGTTCTTAAGATCGCCAAAGTTAGACATTATGCTTGCATACACAATCCAAGTCGCACTCGTTCACAATGCTTACGCGTAATAATTGCAGAATAACCTGTCGCTAATCAAGTGCTGTTTTGTGCACCCGGAGCAGTGTCCGAAAAATGTTAGTACTCCGAAAGTACTAAATGAAATCCAAAATGATCATTTTTGTCGAGAGCTTATTTATGCGTCCTTCCCCTAAGGCTATCCATTACCTTAGCTGACACCCACTGCACTGAGCATACTCTTCCGCGCCCATGAGTTTCATTAGATTTACTCACTTTTGCAAATGAATGAATACTTACAAAATGCAACAAAGGAGACTAACTCATTAAGTACTGTCCTCTATTGCCTTCTTTAGATCACTGTTAAAATAAGCAGTTCTTAACCTGAAGGATTAAGTTCACCTGGGACTGTTTTACGCCTTCTGTGGTATCTCAATACACTCCTGGAAATGGAAAAAAGAACACATTGACACCGGTGTGTCAGACCCACCATACTTGCTCCGGACACTGCGAGAGGGCTGTACAAGCAATGATCACACGCACAGCACAGCGGACACACCAGGAACCGCGGTGTTGGCTGTCGAATGGCGCTAGCTGCGCAGCATTTGTGCACCGCCGCCGTCAGTGTCAACCAGTTTGCCGTGGCATACGGAGCTCCATCGCAGTCTTTAACACTGGTAGCATGCCGCGACAGCGTGGACGTGAACCGTATGTGCAGTTGACGGACTTTGAGCGAGGGCATATAGTGGGCATGCGGGAGGCCGGGTGGACGTACCGCCGAATTGCTCAACACGTGGGGCATAAGGTCTCCACAGTACATCGATGTTGTCGCCAGTGGTCGGCAGAAGGTGCACGTGCCCGTCGACCTGGGACCGGACCGCAGCGACGCACGGATGCACGCCAAGACCGTAGAATCCTACGCAGTGCCGTAGGGGACCGCACCGCCACTTCCCAGCAAATTAGGGACACTGTTGCTCCTGGGGTATCGGCGAGGACCATTCGCAACCGTCTCCATGAAGCTGGGCTACGGTCCCGCATACCGTTAGGCCGTCTTCCGCTCACGCCCCAACATCGTGCAGCCCGCCTCCAGTGGTGTCGCGACAGGCGTGAATGGAGGGACGAATGGAGACGTGTCGTCATCAGCGATGAGAGTCGCTTCTGCCTTGGTGCCAATGATGGTCGTATGCGTGTTTGGCGCCGTGCAGGTGAGCGCCACAATCAGGACTGCATACGACCGAGGCACACAGGGCCAACACCCGGCATCATGGTGTGGGGAGCGATCTCCTACACTGGCCGTACACCACTGGTGATCGTCGAGGGGACACTGAATAGTGCACGGTACATCCAAACCGTCATCGAACCCATCGTTCTACCATTCCTAGATCGGCAAGGGAACTTGCTGTTCCAACAGGACAATGCACGTCCGCATGTGTCCCGTGCCACCCAACGTGCTCTAGAAGGTGTACGTCAACTACCCTGGCCAGCAAGATCTCCGGATCTGTCCCCCATTGAGCATGTTTGGGACTGGATGAAGCGTCGTCTCACGCGGTCTGCACGTCCAGCACGAACGCTGGTCCAACTGAGGCGCCAGGTGGAAATGGCATGGCAAGCCGTTCTACAGGACTACATCCAGCATCTCTACGATCGTCTCCATGGGAGAATAGCAGCCTGCATTGCTGCGAAAGGTGGATATACACTGTACTAGTGCCGACATTGTGCATGCTCTGTTGCCTGTGTCTATGTGCCTGTGGTTCTGTCAGTGTGATCATGTGATGTATCTGACCCCAGGAATGTGTCAATAAAGTTTCCCCTTCCTGGGACAATGAATTCACGGTGTTCTTATTTCAATTTCCAGGAGTGTATATCGTGTAGCAGGCCAGAATAAGGATCGCCTTCTGACATGCGAAGATTATTGTAGAAGCTTCAAATACTCTCTACTATTCCGCACAAATGACACGCCCATGTATTTTCGGCTGCGTTACTATCGCTCCTTCATGCTTTTAGCAGCTCACTGCCTTCTATACGTGACGTCCAGGCTTCTGCCTGTTAATAACATTGCAAGTGCTAACTGCTTACGTTAATTTAACTGTAAAGTAAGAAGTATATTCACTTCGCCCCAAGGGGTCGTCAACTCTCTTCTTTTACTATAGATGAAGCCTTTAAGTCATATCATTACCAGAAAATTACTTGCGACTTAAAAGAAGAGGAAGCATTTAACATAACTGCATAACGTAGTTCCTATGTAACAAACCCCGTGTAATAACACGTTCTAGGCTTCTGATTATCTTATTATCCACGTTACGCAATAGTACATATACAGGGTGAAGAAAAATTGCCGTACTTTTAGGTCAGCACGCGATTCCTCATCCAGGTTCAAGACAAATGTTCATTCGGGTGCATTTTGAATTATGTGTGAAATCGAGGAACAGTGTCACATCGTACAGCACATCGGAATATACAGGGGAACGTTTACCACCCTGCACTGCCGTATCGACCATCCTAACTCACCGAGTAGACTGCTGGGACACCAAACGCGTATCCTTTATGGAACTATGGTTTGAATCCTCGTCAAGTCCTTTTTTCTACTTTTTAGACATCCATTCTCTAGTTCTCGTCATTTATAAGCAAGGCATATCAATTTGTCACGTCACAACAGTGCATCACATGCATGAACGTGTCTACTACCTGCACAGAGCTCAACCATGACTGGTCCTCTCAAGTTCATATAGCGTAGTTTCCCGGTGAAAGAGTCGATATGCCTTTTTGTGCTTGGTGAAACTCGATAACCAAGCTGCTGCAACAGCTTGTGCTGCTCCTTGTACGCATGCTGCACGGTACCCTCAAAGGCGTCATCCTGATAAGAATGTTTATCGTCATGTGGAGGAACAACTTCAGTAAATCGGTAATCTTCATTCACAACTAATGGACAGAGGTCGTCCAAGAAATAGACGCGCTCCACAAACAGCGGACGTGATTCTTGAAGCCGTTCACCAGTCACGTCGTCGAAGTATTCGTGACATTGCAAGGCAGTTCCAGATATCTCAAAGACTAGATGTTGATGTGTTGCAGCCGGCCGCGGTGGACGAAAGGTTCTAGGTGCTTCAGTCAGAAACCGCGTGACTGCTACGGTCGCAGGTTCGAATCCTGCCTCGGTCATGGATGTATGTGATATCCTTATGTTAGTTAGGTTTAAGCAGTTCTAAATTCTAGGGGACTGATGACCTCAGATGTTAAGTCCCACAGTGCTTAGAGCCATTTGAATTTGATATGTTGCACTATGAAATGCTGCATCCATATTTTTGAATCCCGTCTGGACAGGTGGTGCGTGAGCCTTCTCCTGTGTACTGCTTCTTTAATATAGGCCGAGAGTGAAGAAAGCAAGTAGGAGCAGGAGAGGTGAAGCACTTCGGTACTGCACGTAATTTTAAAAACATAAGTAAATATCAAATGCATACATACCTTTGGCTAGGATGAGCACGCATGTGTGAAACCGTAGTCCATGTCTAATCAAAAAATGGTTCAAATGGCTCTGAGCACTATGGGACTTAACATCTGAGGTCATCAGTCCCCTAGAACTTAGAACTACTTAAACCTAACTAACCTAAGGACATCACACACATCCATGCCCGAGGCAGGATTCGAACCTGCGACCGTAGCGGTCGCGCGTTTCCAGACTGTTGCGCCTAGAACCGCTCGGCCACACTGGCCGGCTCATGTCTAATCCTCTGAAGTTAGTATGACCTGTATTATCTCAAAAGTAACAAATACTCGTTAATGTCCAAATTTAAACTGAACGTAACTAATACAAAGTCTCGGTAGCAAGCTAGCCCATTCTGAAGTAGAAACGATATTTCCAGGCCGTCTACTCTTGATGAGATGGGGCCGAAAACCAGAAAGGCACTCGCTGAGCTCCACAGCGTCGGCCAGAGGGCGCTGTGGTCGGCTTAGTTAGTCTTCTCTCGAAGTGCCAACTTACGAGAGCGTACACCTACGTTGTGGCATCGTAACTATCGACGCCACACGTATCATTACACGTTAAGTCAATACCATCCAAAAGCCCGATTTCGACGACTAAAGCTTTGTGAATGGTTTTTGCATCAAGTGGAAAATAACGAATATTTTCTAAATAACATGATGACGAATTTGGATTCACACGTGAAGGTATTTTCAACCTCCACAAAAGCCATTATTCTTTGGAACACAACCCACATGTCACCCATGAACGTGGCGTTCAGGCATGCTCTAACATAAATCTTTGGGCTGTAGTACTTGAAGGAGTGCTTTTGGGCCCTTATCTACTACTAGAGAAATTCGATGCACCCCTGTATCGTACGTTTCTTTGTAATACTTTGCCTGACGTATTAGAGAACTTCGTGTTTGGTGACAGCTATAGTTTCAGCATGATGATGCACTGCCACACTTTGAAATGAGTGTAACTATTTATATGCCCGCCCGGCTAGCTGCGCTGTCTAAAGTGCTGCTTCCCGAGCGGTAAGGCGTACCGGTCCCCATCACGAATTCTCCCAACGGATTAGTGTCGAGGTCCAGTGTGCCGGCGAGCCTGTGGATGGTTTTCCATCTGCCTCGGCGAATGCGGGCTGGTTTCCCCTATTCCACCTCAGTTATACTATGTCGGCGATTGCTGCGTAAACACTATCTCCAAGTACAAATACATCACAACTACTCTACCACTCAAAGATTTTTACTTATACTCCTCTGGTATGAGACGTTCCCCCCACCCCCCACCACCCACCCCCCGGGGCTGGGGATCCACTGGAGGATGAAACACACAATAACCCTGGGTCCGGTGTGGGGTGGCGGTGGGGTGGTTGGACTGCTGTGGCCTGTTTTGTGGCGTTGTGAAGCACTGAGGGATACGGCGGGAAGAAGCATGTCCGTCGTTTATAGGTTCCCCGTCTAATACACAATATAGCTATTTAAATGATGCGTTTCCAAAGAAATGGATTTTTGGTAACACTTAAAGGAACAGGTTCACAGCACTCCAGCCATGGAAGTACACGAGCTAATGCCGTGTGCATGCCGCTTCGGCAGTGGCAGACGCAGGTGTTTTGCGTAGGGTCCAGCAAAATATGATTCAGCGAGTGGCGAAGTGGTCGCTTTGAACAGGTTGTCTAAAGTGAACGTTGCTCGTACGTTTATGCACCGGCTCTGTGAAAATAAGCTTGGACGTCAAACGTACAGAATGGATTTATTGAGCGTAACAGAATGTGCAATATAGCGTAGGTTAGGTTCTGGATTTCTTTGTGTGTCTTTAAATACAGACGATGTTACATTATTCACTGTCATTTTCTGTTGGTTTCATTTGTGTCATGGACTAAACAAGTGGTCATTTACTTCTGCAAGAAGTTCATGTTAGGTCTTAATGTTTAAAGAAAGATAACTGTAACGGAAAGGAAGACGCACCACATTGTGACGTGTTAATTGGATACAATTTGATGTTTCACCTGGGAAAAGAGACTGAAGAGAATTCGACTCAAACATCGACGAATCTGCATATCCGTTTTCCACGACATTGCCTCATTCCACAGAGCTAATGGAACAGATCTGGTACATTACAGAGTTCATGCTGTTTGTTCTTGGTCACACTGCACCCAGTTACAGCGTTGTAAGCGCCTTGCCTTATTTTTTAGAGCGTATTTCTGTTAAACCTTTTGGTAAGACTAGATTTTGCTACATATATTTTTGTCTGGAATTTGCATGAGTAATTGCATGTTGACCCCCAAGAGATGAATTTTTCCTTCACCCTGTATATATTTTATGGTGTTAACGTTTATATTAGCAGTTGTTTCTTTATACGGAAAGAAACTACTGTTAAGTCGCCAGTGGACCATTTCATGCTAATTTTCTATGTATGACAATCTTCACATCGAGTTCGTCGTATATCTCACCCATTGCCTCTCCAATATATAAACTAAATAGCACTGGTGAAAATAGGCTGTCTTGCTTTCACACATGTCCTGATACTTGAATCCTGCACGCCTCTGTCAGTGCCGATTATTATAGTCTGTTTCGCATAGAGAGAACGGATTACAGTTCCATCCCTGTAGTAGATATCACATACCATAAATATAAATATTTTATTCCATCTCTCATTCTCGAAAGCTGCTAAGGTAATGTTGTATGTTTCCACTCTTTACTTGTGTCTATCTCTTTTAGCAACCGAACTCTCGAAAACACTTTTCTAGCGCTCCTTCCTCTTCCAAAATAAATCTGGTCATCTCTTAATCTAATGGAATACCCCAACTGACCTAAACTATCCTCATGAATATGCACTGTTCCTGTTCCAAAACTTGGGTCATTATGATACTATAATACTTGGAAAAAGATCAGTCTGAGGCGATAAAATGCTGTTCTTTACTTGCGGATTTCCAGAAAAGTATTAATGTTACGCCTGGCAACGTTCGAATGATATTTTCTTCCACCATTCACGATCAGTTTGAATGACTTTATCGATTATCAGCAGGCAGCTCACTGAAGCAGGAATTCAGCTTCAGCGACAAGTTGTGTGATGTCACTGCTGTTGCAAGGATGATTATTTCCTGAGCATGCCACTTCGTTATGCACAATTGTGAGAGCTGATGGGCTTTAAGTGTAAGTACAGGCCACCGCTGTCACCATCCTGCACCATGAAGTGGCTTGCTCTGGACGTTGGTCCATATAGCGTGAGCCGTATCGGATTCTGAGCTGCGCCATCTCCGTACCGTATTTTTAGAGAATGCCTATTCTAACGGGAGATTCAGCGTGCCTTAGGTACGGCGCGTGACAGAGAAAGGGAGGAGCTGGAAGAAAGAGCTGAACAAAGAGGAATCGTCATTTGCATAAGTCTGCAGTGCTTGTCTCGCAAATAGGACGATTATTGGAGAAACTAAAGTTAAATGCGTCTTTCGTCCGCCAACGAATCTCAGAGCTCTTTTAGGCTCAGTGAAAGATGATCTGTGTTTAAGAAGGCATGGCGTCTAGACGATTACCTGTAGCGGTAGGCTGGCACACATTGGACAAACTTTCCGCACTGTGGAGGGCAGATGCGCCGAACATCGATGACACACTCATCTGGACTAGCCAGTGAAATCTACAGTGGCGGAGTATTGTCACGTTACAGGACATTGTATGGAATAAAAGAACACCGAAATTCCATCGTTATCGTCTTCGTCCTGGGACAGCGTTATTAAAGAAGAAATTCGCAGCTCGATTAATTTGCTTACAGGGACACAGGATACCAACTCAACACTGCATGGGATCCAGCGCTGGCCATGTTAAAATCACAGCGAACTCGAAAAAGAGCTGTTGGTCGTACGACGGATGACGCAGCGGTGGCAACATAGATATCTGGTTGACAACAGCCAGGATGGACACACGCCAGCGCGGAGCTGTACTTCGGCACGCCGCTCGCGGCAGATGGCGCTGAGGCAACCGACTGCAGCGCAGCCTCTGGCCACGCGTTCATAGTCCGACAACTGGCTTAGCTGTCTCTATCTTGCTACCGATATGAATATCTGCGCTATCGGTCGCAGCAACGTAGCGCGTTCACACCTGGGCAGTTTCTTCTCTGATTGTCTTCGGTCTCACCCTGAGCATTGTGTTCGGTGCACCTGAAGATGTCGGTCAGTTGCGCCGACGAAATAGTACGGAATTTTCACAACGACATCCGACACCCGATAACCATGTTTACAACTCGTCAGTCGGGAAAGCCACAAACTGATTACATCGTGCAGTAAAATATTTTCCCTTCATTTCACTTTGCACTCATTTTTGTAGCTATACGAATCGTACTCGCTCATACTGTTGCTTGCAGACTAACTGAAACACTTTGTTAAGTCTGTACGTTCAAAGCAGGAAAATGAAGTCTTAATGTGAAGCGAATTCTCTAACCGAAGTAACACGCTCAGAACTAATCAGAGTATTTCTCAATAAATTATACAATCCTTAGCTACTCTCCGTGTAATGTGCCCAATGCCTATATACTAATTTGTAACCGTTGGTTTTTGCAGCTTCCCACTGTCCGCCGTTACGAAATTCACCGGTAACAGGATGGACAAAGTGTACAGAGGCGTGTGTAAGTACTAATTATGCTTTTTGCTCTAGTTTAACTTCCTCTTAAAGTCTAACAGCCATTGCTTTCAAACTCTGGTCGTCCTTGGGAAAATCATTATATTGACAGAGGTGGTAACATTAATAACGGCGATCGCTTGCTGTCGTTGTTTAACTAATTTATTTTGTGTCTCATTTCAGGGAACGGTATTTTCTCAGGGCCCTACAACACGGTCTACTCGCACAGGGAGTTCATCATTCTTCACTACTGCTTCTTGGGATATGGTTCGTCTTTATACGCTACTCGTAAATTTTGTATACGCGGTGTCTACTTGATACATGACACAGCGATTAGCTCTAATCAAGCGCCTTTATGGCTATAGTTTTTTGATACTCTGTTTGGCGCTATTGAAATGAATCGATGTTTAATACTGTTCAGTTTATTTATTTAGTCTGTATCTTATTACAGTCATCACGTATATTAATTATATTAAGAATGCACGTAACGCATGCAAGTCTTATAGAAAGGAAAGAAATAAAAGATATATATAAAGCTTTCTCAACCGCAAAAGTATATCAGAACAGAGCTACAGCCGAATTTCCACGTTGCTGGTGTATTATAATCCTTTTCGGTAGCGTACAAGATTTCGGAGCAGTCGATAGTGAATGCAGTCAATGCGCAGCATTCAGCTGTATGTTTTCCTGTTTTCGTAGCAGCGCCGCCTGGAACATGCTATTTTTCCCCATCCACACAGCAAGTCAGCAGATCTGTCACAGTTTGTTCGTATCGCAGGGCTTGCTCATATGTTAGCGAGGCAAGGCATATTACGGAATACAGGGATGGATGTCTAGTTCTCTCGTTGTCGGGGATTTCTTGACAGCTTTATAGAAGAGCGTTGTTCTTATAAGGCGAGAGATAATTATTTTCTGTGGCCAGAATAACATGTTCCTTGAGACATGGTGACTGCAGAAAGTTAGGCGAACTGGACAATAATTTTGTTAACGTGACAAAACAGAAGACAATAAACCTCTTCTACCTTTCGCATTTGTTTACCTAATCGTATTTTACTGTGGCATATTAAATTCTGGAAACGAAAGGTCAGTGAAAGAAGCTTTGTGGCCCACTGATAAGATACACACTACAGTTGCAAAAGATTTGTAGCTCGATTCCAAGTCGGTACCACAACTTCTTTTTGTCATTTACGCTTTTTTCCTCTATGTAAGTGATTCAGTGATGTGGAAATTTTCAAGTTGCTGTATCGTTCGAAGTCCACTTTATACTGTAGTTATCCCTACAACTGGCGTGTAAAGTAAGTTCACAAGTCGGAGGAAAGTAATGAGTTTGCTGTTACAGTTGAATCTCACGATGTATTTCTTATCCTACACGATCAGTAATTCTTAACATCTTTGACTGATATGATTTTCCGTCAATGCGCCTTTAGTGATATCATACCTGTTCTTTCTATTCATTTCATTTTGTTAAAATTAATTCAACTGTTATAAATTACTAACTTTACAGATAGTATTTGAAATTTCGGATTTCTCGGAGGTTATACCGTTACAAATGAAAGGATTCTACCCGATAAAATTAGTAATAATGTCTAAGATAGACGGAAAATCCGAAAAGGTGAAATTAAAGGCTCAATCTAGATGTAGTAGGAAACAGAATAGTAAAATGTATAGAGGATAACGTTTTCTGTTCAGATGATCACCAACTGTACAAAATGATATAATGGGAGTAAGGACGTAGTGGAAGAGATGACTTACTGTGGATAACTTAGGAATAGGATTATTCTCATCGGACTCGAGAGAAAGCCAGTACCAACAACCATAATTCAGGTATGCATACGGAAGTCATGAGTAGAAGACGTAGATGAAGAGTATGCGCCGCCAATGAATAGATAAGTCAGTGTGTGAAAGAAGATGAAAGTCTAATAGTGATGAGTTACTGGAACACTATAGAAAGTGTAGGAAATGAAGACTGTGTTTCTGGAAGCTACGGGCTCAGTAATTGGAACGAGAGATGAAAAGATTAGTTACACCTACATCTACATCTACATTTATACTCCGCAAGCCACCCAACGGTGTGTGGCGGAGGGCACTTTACGTGCCACTGACATTACCTCCCTTTTCTGTTCCAGACGCGTATGGTTCACGGGAAGAACGACTGTCTGAAAGCCTCCGTGCGCGCTCGAACCTCTCTAATTTTACATTCGTGATCTCCTCGGGAGGTATAAGTAGGGGGAAGCAATATATTCGACACCTCATCCAGAAACGAACCCTCTCGAAACCTGGCGAGCAAGCTACACCGTGATGCAGAGCGCCTCTCTTGCAAAGTCTGCCACTTAAGTTTGCTAAACATCTCCGTAATGCTATCACGGTTACCAAATAACCCTGTGACGAAACGCGCCGCTCTTCTTTGGATCACCTCTATCTCCTCCGTCAACCCGATCTGGTATGGAACCCACACTGATGAGCAATACTCAAGTATAGGTCGAGCGAGTGTTTTGTAAGCCACCTCCTTTGTTGATGGACTACATTTTCTAAGGACTCTCTCAATGAATCTCAACCTGGTACCCGCCTTACCAACAATTAATTTTATGTGATCATTCCACTTCAAATCGTTCCGCACGCATACTCCCAGATATTTTACAGAAGTAACTGCTACCAGTGTTTGTTCCGCTATCATATAATCATACAATAAAGGATCCTTCTTTCTATGTATTTGCAATACATTACACTTATCTATGTTAAGGGTCAGTTGCCACTCCCTGCATCAAGTGCCTATCCGCTGCAGATCTTCCTGCATTTCGCTACAATTTTCTAATGCTGCAACTTCTCTGTATACTACAGCATCATCCGCGAAAAGCCGCATGGAACTTCCGACACTATCTACTAGATCATTTATATATATTGTGAAAAGCAATGGTCCCATAACACTCCCCTGTGCCATGCCAGAGGTTACCTCAACGTCTGTAGACGTCTATCCAATGATAACAACATGCTGTGTTCTGTTTGCTAAAAACTCTTCAATCCAGCCACACAGCTAGTCTGATATTCCGTAGGCTCTTACTTTCTTTATCAGGCGACAGTGTGGAACTGTATCGAACGCTTTCCGGAAGTCAAGGAAAATAGCATCTACCTGGGAGCCTGTATCTAATATTTTCTGGGTCTCATGAACAAATAAAGCGAGTTGGGTCTCACACGATCGCTGTTTCCGGAATCCATGTTGATTCCTACAGAGTAGATTCTGGGTATCCAAAAACGACATGATACGCGAGCAATAAACATGTTCTAAAATTCTACAACAGATCGACGTCAGAGATATAGGTCTATAGTTTTGCGCATCTGCTCGACGACCCTTCTTGAATACTGGGACTACCTGTGCTCTTTTCCAATCATTTGGAACCTTCCGTTCCTCTAGAGACTTGCGGTACACGGCTGTTAGAAGGGGGCAAGTTCTTTCGCGTACTCTGTGTAGAATCGAATTGGTATCCCGTCAGGTCCAGTGGACTTTCCTCTGTTGAGTGATTCCAGTTGCTTTTCTATTCCTTGGACGCTTATTTCGATGTCAGCCATTTTTTTCGTTTGTGCGAGGATTTAGAGAAGGAACTGCAGTGCGGTCTTCCTCTGTGAAACAGCTTTGGAAAAAGGTGTTTAGTATTTCAGCTTTACGCGTGTCATTCTCTGTTTCAATGCCATCATCATCCCGGAGTGTCTGGATATGCTGTTTCGAGCCACTTACTGATTTAACGTAAGACCAGAACTTCCTAGGATTTTCTGTCAAGTCGGTACATAGAATTTTACTTTCGAATTCACTGAACACTTCACGCATAGCCTTCCTTAAGCTAACTTTGACATCGTTTAGCTTCTGTTTGTCTGAGAGGTTTTGGCTGCGTTTAAACTTGAAGTGAAGCTCTCTTTGCTTTCGCAGTAGTTTCCTAACTTTGTTGTTGAACCACGGTGGGTTCTTCCCGTCCCTCACAGTTTTACTCGGCACGTACCTGTCTAAAATGCATTTTACGATTGCCTTGAACTTTTTCCATAAACACTCATCATTGTCAGTGTCGGAACAGAAATTTTATTTTTGATCTGTTAGGTAGTCTGAAATCTGCCTTCTATTACTCTTGCTAAACAGATAAACCTTATCCCTTTTTTTAATATTCCTATTAACTTCCATATTCAGGGATGCTGCAACGGCCTTATGATCACTGATTCCCTGTTCTGCACTTACAGAGTCGAAAAGTTCGGGTCTGTTTGTTGTCAGTAGGTCCAAGATGTTATCTCCACGAGTCGGTTCTCTGTTTAATTGCTCGAGGTAATTTTCGGATAGTGCACTCAGTATAATGTCACTCGATACTCTGTCCCTACCACCTATCCTAAACATCTAAGTGTCCCAGTCTATATCTGGTAAATTGAAATCTCCACCTAAGACTATTACATGCAGAGAAAATTTATGTGAAATGTATTCCAAATTTTCTCTCATTTGTTCTGCCACTAATGCTGCTGAGTCGGGAGGTCGGTAAAAGAAGCCAACTATTAACCTAGCTCGGTTGTTGAGGGTAACCTCCATCCATAATAATTCACAGGAACTATCCATTTCTACTTCACTACAGGATAAACTACTACTAACAGCGACAAACACGCTACCTCCGTTTGCATGCAATCTATCCTTTCTACACACCGTCTGTGCCTTTGTAAAAATTTCGGCAGAATTTGTCTCTGGCTTCAGTCAGCTTTCTGTACCTATAAGGAAATCAGTTTCGGTGCTTTCTATCAGCGCTTGAAGTTCCGGTACTTTACCAATGCAGCTTTGACAGTTTACAATTACAATACCGATTGCTGCTTGATCCCCGCATGTCCTGACTTTGCCCCGCACCCTTTGAGGCTGTTGCCCTTTCTGTACTTTTCCGAGGCCATCTAACCCAAAAAACCGCCCAGTCCACGCCACACAACCCCTGCTACCCGTGTAGCCGCTTACTGCGTGTAGTGGACTCCTGACCTATCCAGCGGAACCCGAAACCCCACCACCCTATGGCGCAAGTCGAGGAATCTGCAGCCCACACTGTCGCAGAACCGTCTCAGCCTCTGATTCAGACCCTCCACTCGGCTCTGTACCAAAGGTCCGCAGTCAGTCCTGTCGACGATGCTGCAGATGGTGAGCTCTACTTTCATCCCGCTAGCGAGATTGGCAATCTTCACCAAATCATGTCAGAAATTTCAGCTAGTTGTGGTAAATACACTGTTCAAAAATCACGGGAGAAGGAACTTCACTTGGAGAAGGCTTGGAAATACAGGAAGATACCAACAGGAATGCATTAAGGGTAGAGAGGATTTCCGAAATTAGATTTTCGAATATAATACGTTGCTAGAAACAATTACAGAAGCAGGTAACAATTCATAATGATGAATAAACTGAAGTCCAACTGAATTTTGCAGAAAAATAGAGCATAATGGACTGAGATACTGAATTATTAAGGAATTACCATGTGCTTTTGAGTTTTTATGAGGGAGTAGCTAACGTATAACACAGCAGTCATTTCAGATGAAGATGGGTGAATTTGCCTAAGAACTGAATGTGGAGAGACGTATGTAGGTACAAGAAAGGCTGCTGCGAAGAAGCCTCGGGTAGTTAGATAAATTGATCCAGGAAAGAGGGAAGTCCAGAAATGACCAGGAAATGCAGGAAGACTGCAATGTAAATCGCTTAGAAATTCTAGCAATAGGATTCGAAGGTAACTTAAAGCGTCATAGCAGCAGGAAAACTGTGAGGAAGTCAAAAAAGAAATTGTCGTCAGAAAGACAGATTCAGAATACATAACAGCCAAATTACCTTAGATGAACCTAAAAGCAAGGCTTCAGTATTAGGCGAACACAAGGAATTCCACTGATAAACGAATAGGAAACAGATGATAGGTGACCTGCACGAAATATCTGCTGGCGTGACAGGAGAAGGAAAGACTGTCGATCCGAGACACAAAGTGGATCCATTATTAGCATCAAAGTCTGAAAGAGCTTTGGAAAACTTGTGAACTAACGACGCATGAGGGATAGACACCGATTCTTCAGAGTTTCTAAGCTCACTGGGTAAGCGGAAACCAAACAGTTATTGAAGCTGTTGTTATTTAAGCTGAAGTGCGGAATCTACTGGAATGGAAACATACCACCGGACTTGATGTCATTAGCATGCTGTAAATTAAGAGGACAAGATAAAAAAACAGGAAGTCATCTTCAGAATCAGTGATTAAATAAACGTATGGAAAATTCTGACTAGAAGAAAGGACAGAACGATACCACATAATTTAAGACATTAAACAATAACTCCAGGGCCACAAGAGGGAAGTACAGAAAGTAAAATCTCAATTGGAATACATCAAATAACTGAGGACGTTAGCTGCAAGTGCTACTCTGAGATGAATAGTTTGACACAGGAGAGAAAGTAGTGGCGTACCATATCAAACCAGTCAGAAGTAGTGTCCTAGAATTTTTTAGAAAGTAATAATAAATACAATAATAAACTGTCAGTGTTCGACGAAATATCAGCCTGCAAACAAAACCTAGAGCGGTGCAAAATTGCGCACTTCACGAAGTGTAAAAGTGGACCATTCTTTGGATACAGGAGTAGAGTCAGTCAAGTCCGGTAAATATTTTGGGGTAACACTGCGTATATACGAAATAAATGAAAGTAACACAAAGGATCGCTTATAGGTGGTAGGGTAAAGGTAATGTGCAGTTCGCCAACAAAAGGAACCGTACGGAAACGCTTCTACGTCAGATACTTGAATGCTGCAAAGACCTATGGAATTCATTTCATATCGCAATAACAGGGTGTCTCGAACATACAAAAGTAGGTGAACGCTGGCAGGCGTCTTTGACTGGCGAGAAAGTGTAACGGAAATGGCGGAAAACTCTTAAGTGGCAGACATTTGTAGAAAGACGCCATACTGTTCTCAGAAAGCGGCTTGGGAAACTTCAGCTGCATTTCACTTCCCTTTTTAGCCGTCCGGTAGAAATCGTGTGCATGAAATTGGACAAATAGCAGCTCGCACAGAAACCTATGAGTACAAGCAGTCATTTTGTCCACACAACATCCATAAATGAAACTGTAAAAAATGTTAATGTGCGGAACAACACTTACTGGAACACACTCAACCAAACATTTGGCGAAATTCTTAGTCCCACCGGAATTCTTTTCGCTCCAAATACATTTCGTGATTTCGCACGCAGTTAACTCATATATATTCTACTTTTTGTTTCCTCACCGAGAGAAAGGAAAAAGAACTGGTTGGGACATTCATTGAGAAGGGAGTGCTTTTAGCAGATGCTTTGGAAGGAGTGGTTTGTGGGAGAAGACTCAGAGGAAGAAGGAAGTACAAGATGATAGGTGACATAAAGGGAAGAGGAAATTATGCAGACCTAAAGAGGATGACAGAAGACCGGACAGCTTGGAGAACTACCATGTGAAAACCTGCAATTTGGCAGAACACTGATGATGATGATGAATGTTGACTCAGATGCCATTTTTGGATGCCAACCTTTCTAAGTACTTAAGAGATTTTCTCTCTCGCAAAGTATTACCTTGACATGCTCTTTTAACTCAGCCCATAGAAAGATTTATCACAGTCACCTATTGACAAAAATATTTGATTAGTTATATTCGGTTCTGATTTTCACAGAAGACTGAAAATTAGAATTTGTAAAAATTTCACTAACCAACAGCACGGCAGCACGAACAAGGAAACAGGGCCCTCTCCCTATTTTCTTTCCTTTTTCTGAGTCACCAGTCATCTCGCTGGTTTGCTGTTGGTCGATACGATTTCCTAGCCTGCGTCAAACTCCAAATCTCAGAGTAGCACTGGTACCCATCGCCCTCAATGCGTTGTGGGAGATATTCTCGTCTAAGTCTATCCCTACAGTTTTTCTTCCTCAACAACTTCCAACAGAAACTTGGAAGTTTTTCCGTGATCTCTTAACAGATGACCTACCATCCCGTCCCTTCTTCATATCAGTGTTCTATGGCCCATGCCTAGACGATTCTGTGGAAAACATCCTAATTCCTTATATTCATCATCTTTCTGTGACACCACACCTCAGAAGCTTCGATTCTCTTTCTTCCTAGTTCTCCCAGATTCCATGACTCCATTGCGAACAAAGCTGTGACCAAAACGTACATCACCAAAATATTTTTCCTCAAATTATGGCCTACATTTTATACTAGACGTATTTTGGCCTGGAATGGCCTCTTCACGTTTGCTAATGTACTTTTTGATGTGCTTCTTTGTTTCGTTCGTCATGTGTTATTCTCCTTGAAGATAGAAGAATTCCTTCTATTCATTTATCTCTTGATCACCAATTTTGCTGTTAAGTTTATCGCCTATTTCGTTTGTGCTACTCTTCGTTACTTTCTTCTTTCTTCGGCTTACCTTCGTCTGTATTCTTCACTCATTTGACTGTTCATTCCACTCAACAGCAGGCAGGGGTGGCCGAGCGGTTCTAGGCGCTACAGTCTGGAACCGCGCGACCGCTACCGCCGCAGGTTCGAATCCTGCCTCGGGCATGGATGTGTGTGATGTCCTTAGGTTAGTTTGGCTTAATTAGTTCTAAATTCTAGGGGACTGATGACCTCAGAAGTTAAGTTCCATAGTGCTCAGAGCCATTTGAACCATTCCACTCAACACGTTCTGCAGTTCTTGATTTTCAGAGGAGAGCAATTTCATCAACGAATGCTATCATCGATAGCCTTTAACCTGAATTTTAATTCCATTAATGTAGCTTTACTTTATTTCTATCATTCCTTCTACGACCTATAGACTGAACAATTGTGTCGAAAAACGACATCTCTGTCTCACACACATTTAATGCCTGCACTTTGCTCTTCGTCTTCGTTTCTTATCGCTACCTCTTGGTTTTCGTACATATTGTAAACTACCATTGTTATCCTACAGCTTACATCTACTGCTCACAGAATTCTAATATATTTCACTATTTTACATCGCCAAACGCTTTTTCAAAGTTCACGAAACCCATCAAATTACTTTTGATTTTCAAATGTCTTGCTTCCAGTATCAAGCACAACGTAAAAACTAAGACTCTAGTATCTTTATCTTTCATAAAACAAAAGTGATCGTCGTGCAACAGATCTTGAATTATCTTTTCAGTTCTTCTGTATACTACCCGTGTCAGCAACTTCAATATATGAGGTGTTCAGCTGATCTTATGATAGTTTTCGGAGTTATCTTTCTGTCTTTGGGTTTGTGTAGATGACACTTTCCCCTGAAGTCTAAAGACATATCTCGAGCCTCATACATTCTACAAACTGAATAGTTGTTTGGTTGCCACTCCCCCCTAATGTGTTTACGAGTTTGATGGAATGCTATAGACTCCTTCTGTCTTATTTGAACTCAAATCTTCAGATCTCTGACAATAATGGATCTCAAATACAGTCCATATCGTCTCCAATTTCTTCTACTCTCGCGTCATTAGACAAGTGCCCTACCTTGTGTACTCCTTTCTCCTAGACGTTCTTTCCTCTGTCTTTAATAGCTCTCTTGTACTCGTAATGTTGACGCCTTTATTTTTTAAGATTGTTTTGACTTTTCTGTATGCTAATAATAATAATAATGGCGTGTGACGAGGGCCTCCCGTCGGGTAGACCGCTCGCCTGGTGTAAGACTTTCGATTTGACGCCACTTCGACGACTTGCGCGTCGATGTGGATGAAATAATGATGATGAGGACAACACAACACCCAGTCCCTGAGCGGAGAAAATCTCCGACCCAGCCGGGACTCGAACCCGGGCCCTTAGGAGTGACAGTCTGTCGCGCTGCCCACTCAGCTGAATTTGTCCTTCTGAAGACAATTTCTTTGACGATTTCTTCTCATTTTTCCTTCAAACGTTCCACGTTAGCATCTCAGTCCTTCCTGTTTACTTCATTCCTACGTCACTTATATTTTTGTGTTCCTACCTTACGTTTAACACTTTTGTACTTCATTCAGTAACCTGAAATATTTCTTCTGTCACTCAAGGTTTCTTCGCAGTTACCTATTTTGAAACTACACATGACAACAAAACCTCTGTGATTTCACTTTATAGAGCTGTCCATTCTCCTTGAACTGAACAGGAATAGGTACTTCCTTACAGAACTTCAAACGCGTATCATCCAGCCTTAGTACTTCATTGTACCTCTTATTTGCATTTTGATTCTTCCGGACGTTTCTCTTAAACCTCAGCCTATTCTTCATTACTAAATCGTGATCGAACCTATATCTGCACCTAGATAAGCCCTGCCTGATTTCGTAATCTCTGATTCACTCTACCTTGATCCAGATTAAGTTTCCCGTGACTCCAGGCCGCTTCCAAATGTATTAGTCCTCCTGCATTTTTCATACAGGGCTATTACCATCGGAAATTTATATCAGAACACAATTTTTTTCTCTCTTCACATTTCTACTGCTTGCCACACTATCTCCCGTAGTTCTATCTTCTGTTCCCTCCCTTGCTACAGCGTTCCAATTCCTCGTGATTATTAGATCTACATCTCCCTTTTCATGCAGTATTACCCATGCCATCCCTTCGTGTACTATCTCTTTCTTCTCATCTTCTGATTATGACGTTGGCATGTATATACAAAATAGTGAAGTTGGCACTCGTTTGCTACCGATACTGAGAGTAACCGTAATACTGTACTTCTCACGTGTACTCACTTTCTGTCCTATCCTCCTTTTCCTAATGAATCACACTTCTTTACAAAACGCTCTAATGTTAAAACTTTAAACATGGCTGCGTTGTCAGCGACCGTTACAAGGTGAAATTTAAACAGTTACAGCACTCGGTCGTGAAAATGAAGTCTTTTTGATCTAGGTTTCGGCCACTTCTTAGAGTGCCTTCATCAGAATCAAAACGTTTAAAACTGGCTGATGCTACCGCAGCTCGACATGTGATGCAGCCCTTAGTGGTCTACCTTCTATGTTTCCTATTCAATATTTTGTGACTAAAGTGTTATCGCTCCATATTTTATTTTATACGTGACATGCCAGTTTTAAATGTTTTATTTCTGATGAACGCACTCTTAGAAGTCGTCGGAAACTAGGTCAAAAAGACTTCATTTTCGTGGTCGAGGGCTGTAATTGTTCTAATTTTGCTCTAACGTTTTTGATATTGCCCCCCACTCTACCACCAGACGTCCCTCCATTTTACTTCACTGACAGCACTCTACATATAAATTGAGCCTTTGCATTTCCCTTTTCGTATTATACTGTCACATCATTTTGTCTACCCTTATGTCTGAGTGGACACTGTGGCGATCTTACATTCGATTCAGGATAGTCCTGAGGGGTTTTCCTTAGCTAGAGAACTGGAAACGTGCCATGTGATGCCAACTGAGGAGCTTCTTGTAAGTTGCTGCTCTAGGCCCTTTAAACCGACAAACCAAGAGCGGTGTGCTCTTTCTTGACCCCAGATAACGCATGCAGATGAAGCCAATTTTGAGGATGACACGGTGGTCGGTCGGTTCCGACTGGTCCGTCTGTGGATAGAGCGGCGGAACTACAACATTCAGACTACTGACATTCCTCAATCCGATTCGTAGGTTCGCCTTTAGTTGGTTATTAGAACTTCTTCTCACAGTCACCATCCTCTTGGTAGTTCACTCTCAGAAAACTGTGTCTTTTCTAAAGGGGAAACAATCATAACACTTTTTGAATTACGGGCCATATGTCGTACGGATAAACATTACTTGTCTTTAATGCAATGGTTTCTGCTGCCTTCTGCGTCTTCATACCGTTGATCATTGCTGATCCTTATGACTTTGAGGGGCAGTTTCCCACCTCACGTGCCCTGGGAGAGTGCTCTGCTGAACGTCTTTGCTCTCCACTGTCCTCTCTGACTTGGCCGTTGACAGAACGAAGTTGATTCGTTATACGTGAAGTCTTCGGCAGGCTCTACGGATGATTTTTATTCAAAATTCAAGAGGTAACTTGAACCTGGGGCTGAGGACGATTTGATTACTAGCCAGATATGCTAAAAGCACACCATGGCAGTTTCTATTGTGTTGTTATTACGTCAACGTATTTTCATAATGTTCATGAAATGTAGTGTAGAAACTTAATGTACACTCCTCTGCAAAAGTTAATTGCTCATTTACAGGACTGCATGCACACGAAAAAACTTAACTAATATCACACTGCTACCACAAGCGATTGCGCTACTCTAGTTACTACAACGTGTTAGGAATTCCAACACACACTTACTTTTTATGAGACTGAATATAAAACAGGATAGCATTTCGAAGTATATATTGTAAACGTCATGTATCGTATTTATGTGATATTGCCATAAATTCTTGCTTTAAAATTACGTAAATTATATGTTTCTCTTGCAGACGCTGCAGAAATTTTTACAACTGCCAAGGAACCCAGTAGGGAATTGTTGAAGAAGATCTGGAAAGTTGTCGATGAACACCCTGAGGTGGACAGACGTAAATTTAAGAAAGTTGTCTGTTAATGATGCAACTGTGTAAAATAAAGATTACCGGAACAATCTGTTGGTTCAGCTTTATTCCTCAATATCATTTGTAGAAACAGAAAACATTTCTGTCTACCATAATAAGACTCATTTGTGATGAAGGCAACATCACTCTGCAGATTACTGAATCTTAATGCACAAGCTTGACACAAAACAAATGAACATTGGTACACTGAGGTACGCCTAACAGCCATCAAGTCCACCTTTCCATGTGGACTTCTGCAGTTTGTAAACACTGTATCTGCAAATGAAAACAAACATGAAGAACAGGTATTAGGAAGCGAACGTTGTAGGTTCTATACAGGTCCCAGATTCAGTCCTAGATAGAGGTGGATAATATTTCTCGTTCCATTCACTTCACAACAGCCCCAGTATGCACTCGACCTGCCATTAAACGGGTACTGGACAGCAGGAATTCAGCAGTGACTTTCGGCCAAATATGGCCTGGCACAGTTTTCTCAATAACATGAAGAGAGGAATGGAAAATTTATGTCATCAATTTCCCGCTTTTAGAAATATACCAATTACTTTGCTAAGCCGAAACACAGTTATATTGGTCTCCTCATCAATATTTAAACAGCCTTAAAAATACAACAGCCATCAGTATGTGCACCTGAGCCACCATCTCCTTAGAAATCGCAGAACCACACAGCTTCGTTAGCAGAGCACAAACACGCAGACGTATTAGCAGTTGCTCAACCACACAGCTTCGTCAGCAGAACACAAGCGTAAAACTGTGTTAGCGTTTACAGAACCACACAGCTTTGTCAGCTGAAAGAAACATCAGCTATGTTAGCTATCACGGAACCCACATAGCTTTATCGGCATTCGCAGAAACCTAACACAGCTTTATCAAAAGATTCATATGTCACACACACACACACACACACAAACACTCTTCACGAACACGCACGCTCATACGCTTGGATCTCCCATTCAACGCCCAGCATTTTACCAGACATTTAAACGAAACAGCCAGTCACAGACCAGTATTTCACTGGCTATTAAAGCGAAGCAGGCAATCAAAATGTACCCCATAGTCGACCATCTGTTACTCTGCACCCCACTTGTTGATGAGCACAGTTCGATAGCTGTACTCCACTTCCCCACTTGATGCAAAGCTCAATTGTCCCTGAGATTAAATGTCACGATGTTACTTGCAAGCTCAATTTTTTAATAAAATTACGTATAGATATTCTCGCTAATTGAGTAACTTGCTGCTTAAGATATTCTTGACAACCAGTACAGATTGATCTTTGCACAATACTTCTGTGTATGACCAGCCCATAACGGAAAATTCCAGGCTTTTCATCTATGCTGACGATACTGCGACCGATGACCGTCGCAGTCTGGTCCCTTTAATCCCACATACCACGATACTGCAGTGGCTTCTCAAGGAAAGACGTTGACTTCTGCGCTAGATACGCTTGGCTCCTACTACAAAGCCAATCACCTAAAGCCAAATCCCAACAAGACACAGGTGTGCGCTTTTCACTTGAAGAACAGGGAAGCCCCGTTGGAACTGGACGTTACATCGCCAGTCAAGCGACTGGAGTACTGCACGCCAGTATATCTGGGTGTTACCCTTGACCGAACTCTGTCCTTCAAGAAACATTGGCATAACACCAGGCTGAAAGTTAGTTCACGGAATAACATCTTGAGGAAGCTCACATCCACCGCCTGGGGAGCAAGTTATCCCGTCCTGAGAATTTCGGCTCTTGCTTTGTGTGTGTCCGCTGCAGAGTATGCTTCACCTGTGTGGAGTGCATCCACTCACACCAAACAGGTTGATATTGCAATCAATGAGACCGTCCGAATCTTGTCGGCATGTATGAAGCCAACTCCAGTCGACAAAATCTAGCTGACTATTGGAACAGCTCCCCCCACTACTAGAAGGGCTGTTGCTGCTGACGTAGAGAGGGCTAAACAAACTTATGATCCCTGACATCCACTGCATGACCATTGTCTAACCGAGCAAGACCAACATGCGAAAATGGGGCATTCTTTCAGCTGATAGAGGTACATCCCGCGAGTGCGGAACAACATAAGACACGGCCCACTAGCTAATTTGTCCTCAACTTCAACAACCCTGCACAACACAGGACCTGATAGAGGGAAACAACAAGGCCATCGGCGTTGCTACCTTCTGGAAATGCTAACCGGACACTGGAATGAATGAATGAATGCACAATACTTGGTGGAAGGCACGACAGACCTTCAAATATCAAAATGTTATTTTCATGTCTATATTGTGTGTGTTACTATTTTTTGACTGTACAAGCTGTATAGGGCTCGCTTATTGCACTATTGATCTAATTTACAGGATAAGAAGAAATTTAAGACAAGCATAGTTTGATCCTTGTGCCCGACTTTGTGCCGAGCACAATCTCGCGCGCAGATGAAAGATCACAATATTAATGCCATGTCTAAATTGTTTTTATTATTATTGTATAACAGTACAAATTACCTGTGGCTCACTTACTGACACTACTGCTGCTCACTGAAGTGACGAAAGACTAGGATAGCGATACGCACGTACACAAATGGCGGAAGTACCGCTTGCACAAAATATAAAAGAATAGTGCATTGGCGGAGCTGTAGTTTGTGCTCAGCTGAAACTAAAAGGTGGTGAAAGAACGCGAATAGTAGTCTGATCTAGATGCGTGGGACATTCCATTTCGCAAATCATTAAGGAATTCGATACTCCGTGATCCACAGTGACAATAATTTCCGCTAATACTAAATTTCAGGCACTACCTCTCACCACACAGACAACGCTGTGGCCGACGGCCTTCACTTAAAGACGGACAGCTTGCTACGTTTGCGTAGGGTTGTCAGTTCTAACAGACAGGCAACACTGCGTGAAATAACCGCAGGAATCAATGTGGAACGTGGAGGAACGTATCTGTTGGGACAGTAGGGCTAAATTTGATGTTAAATGGCTATGGCAGCAGATGACCGACGCGAGTACCTTTGCTTTCAGCTTGACATCACCTGCAGTGCCTCTCCAGAGTCGAATGGAACACCGTGTCCTGGTCATATGAGTCCCGATTTAAGCTGGTGAGAGCTGACAGTAGGGTTCGAGTGTGACGTAGACCTCACGACGCCATGGTCCGAAGCTGACAGCTAGGTACTGTGCAAGCGGGGGGTGGCTACATAATTGTGTGGGATGTGTTTAAGTGTGATGGACTGGGTCCTCTGGTCCTATTAACTGATCATTGTCGGGTTGCTTACAGTCCATTTTCAGCCATTCATGGACTTTGTAGATGACGAAGCACCTTTAGAATGGGCAACAATTGGTCATGATTGGTTTGAGGAACATTCTTCACAGTTCGACTGAATGATTTGGTCATCCACTAAACATTTATGGGACGTATTCGATACGTCAGGTATTGTACAATATCCTGCACTGACAACACTTTTGCGATTATGGACGACTATGGAGGCAGCACGGGTCAGTATTTCTGCAGAGGACTTCCAATGACTTGTTGAGTCCACTCCACATCGAACTACTGCACTGTACTGGGCAAGAGGAAGTGTGACACGGTATTAGGTGTTGTCCCCTAACTGTTTTCACCTTAGTGTAAGCAAGAAAGAGCAAGCCGCTTGTGAGCTAACAAACAGAGTAACATAGTTGTTACAAGTATAAGACAATTATTTACGCAGATAGATGAATATATCTGGGTTTTTTGTAAGTGTTTTGTGCTATGATGGCTTGGAAAATATGGAAGAAAAATTTCTGTGCTGATTTAGTCTGTTTACTAAGGATTCCTTGAGGCAGTTTTTAGCTTCTGAATGTAAATCTCTATATGAATTTCAGGAAATCTGTCATTGATATCAGCACAGTGGGTGTATGATGGGCAATGTGTGTTGCTAAGTTGGAATTTTTTAAGTTTTTGAGTCATAGGGCATGCTTTGTATAGGGTTGGAGAGTTTATACACACATCAAAATTGTTTTGCATCACCTCACTTCCCAAAACCTTGAATGTGGATATTCTATCACAGACACAGTCCCTTTGTCTGTTCAGAGATGTCACTAAACCCGCCCATAGATGTAAACAACTATGTATGAGCAGCGCCTGTTAGACGGAGGGGATCCGACAGCCAATCAGGTCCAATGATTCCACGAGGAAGGAGGTACACGGCTAGTGTTATCTGTAGTTCAACCATGCCTAGACGGTCAATACCACGGTTCAATCGCGTACGCATTGTTACTTTGTGCCAGGAAGGACTCTGAACATGGGAAGTGATCTGGCTTCTCGGAGTGAACCAAAGCGATGTTGTTCAGACATGGAGGAGATACAGAGAGACAGGAACTGTTGATGACATGCCTCGCTCAGGCAGCCAAAGGGTTACTACTGCAGTGGATAACCCGCACCTATGGGTTATGGCTCGCAGGAACCGTGATAGTAACGCCACCATGTTGGATAATGCTTTTCGTGCAGCCACAGGGCGTCGTGTTACGACTCAAAGTGTTCGCAATAGGCTGCATGATGCACAGCTTCACTCCCGACGTGCATAACGAGGTCCATCTTTGCAACCACGACACAGTACAGCGCGGTACAGATGGGTCCAACAACATGCCAAATGGGCCGCTCAGGATCTACATCTACATCTACATCTATACTCCGCGAGCCACCTTACGGTGTGTGGCGGAGGGTACTTATTGTACCACTATCTGATCCCCCCTTCCCTGTTCCATTCACGAATTGTTCGTGGAAAGAACGACTGCTTGTAAGTCTCCGTATTTGCTCTAATTTCTCGGATCTTTTCGTTGTGATCATTACGCGAGATATATGTGGGCGGTAGTAATATGTTGCCCATCTCTTCCCGGAATGTGCTCTCTCGTAATTTCGATAATAAACCTCTCCGTATTGCGTAACGCCTTTCTTGAAGTGTCCGCCACTGGAGCTTGTTCAGCATCTCCGTAACGCTCTCGCGCTGACTAAATGTCCCCATGACGAATCGCGCTGCTTTTCGCTGGATCATGTCTATCTCTTCTATTAATCCAACCTGGTAAGGGTCCCATACTGATGAGCAATACTCAAGAATCGGACGAACAAGCGTTTTGTAAGCTACTTCTTTCGTCGATGAGTCACATTTTCTTAGAATTCTTCCTATGAATCTCAACCTGGCGCCTGCTTTTCCCACTATTTGTTTTATGTGATCATTCCACTTCAGATCGCTCCGGATAGTAACTCCTAAGTATTTTACGGTCGTTACCGCTTCCAATGATTTACCACCTATGGCATAATCGTACTGGAATGGATTTCTGCCCCTATGTATGCGCATTATATTACATTTATCTACGTTTAGGGAAAGCTGCCAGCTGTCACACCATGCATTAATCCTCTGCAGGTCCTCCTGGAGTACGTACGAGTCTTCTGATGTTGCTACTTTCTTGTAGACAACCGTGTCATCTGCAAATAGCCTCATGGAGCTACCGATGTTGTCAACTAAGTCATTTATGTATATTGTAAACAATAAAGGTCCTATCACGCTTCCCTGCGGTACTCCCGAAATTACCTCTACATCTGCAGATTTTGAACCGTTAAGAATGACATGTTGTGTTCTTTCTTCTAGGAAATCCTGAATCCAATCACAAACCTGGTCCGATATTCCGTAAGCTCGTATTTTTTTCACTAAACGTAAGTGCGGAACCGTATCAAATGCCTTCCTGAAGTCCAGGAATACGGCATCAATCTGCTCGCCAGTGTCTACGGCACTGTGAATTTCTTGGGCAAATAGGGCGAGCTGAGTTTCACATGATCTCTGTTTGCGGAATCCATGTTGGTTATGATGAAGGAGATTTGTATTATCTAAGAACGTCATAATACGAGAACACAAAACATGTTCCATTATTCTACAACAGATTGACGTAAGCGAAATAGGCCTATAATTATTCGCATCTGATTTATGACCCTTCTTGAAAATGGGAACGACCTGCGCTTTCTTCCAGTCGCTAGGTACTTTACGTTCTTCCAGCGATCTACGATAAATTGCTGATAGAAAGGGGGCAAGTTCTTTCGCATAATCACTGTAGAATCTTAAGGGTATCTCGTCTGGTCCGGATGCTTTTCCGCTACTAAGTGATAGCAGTTGTTTTTCAATTCCGATATCGTTTATTTCAATATTTTCCATTTTGGCGTCCGTGCGACGGCTGAAGTCAGGGACCGTGTTACGATTTTCCGCAGTGAAACAGTTTCGGAACACTGAATTCAGTATTTCTGCCTTTCTTCGGTCGTCCTCTGTTTCGGTTCCATCGTGGTCAACGAGTGACTGAATAGGGGATTTAGATCCGCTTACCGATTTTACATATGACCAAAACTTGGATTGGCATTACGTTCTCCTTACCGATGAGTGTCTCATATGCCTTCAACCAGACAATCATCGGAGACGTGTTGGGAGGCAACCCAGTCAGACTGAACTCCTTAGACACATTTTCCAGCGAGTGCAGCAAGGTGGAGGTTCCCAGCTGTTTTAGGGTGGCATAATGTGGGGCCGACGCACGCCGCTGGTGGTCATGGAAGGCGCCGTAACGGCTGTACTATACTTTAATGCCATCCTCCGACCGACAGTGCAACCATATCGGCTGCATGTTGGTGAAGCATTCGTCTTCATGGACGAAAATTCGCGCCCTCGTCGTGCACATCTTGTGAATGAATTCCTTCAGGATAACGACATCGCTCGACTAATGTGACCAGCATGTTCTCCAGGCAAGAAACCTATTTAACATGCCAGGGACAGATTAAAAAGGGCTGTTTATGTACGCGACCCACCAAGCACACCGAGGGATCTACGCCGAATCACTGTTGATGATTGGGATAATCTGGACGAACAGTGCCTGGATGAACCTGTTGATAGTATGCCACGACGAATACAGGCATGCATCAATGCAAGAGTACATAATGCAGGGTATTTGAGGTACCGGTGTTTACAGAAGTCTGAACCACCACCTCTGAAGGTCTCGCTGTATGGCGGTACAACATGCAATGTGTGGTTTTCATTAGCGATAAAAAGGGTGGAAATGATGTTTATGTTGATCTCTATTCTAATTTTCTGTACAGGTTCCAGAACTCTCGGAACCGATGTGATGCAAAACTTTTTTTGATGTGTGTATATCCTGGTCTTTTGATGCCATTTTCCCATGGATTTATTACTCAGAATTATTTTATTTTGTAGTTAAATACCTGTCTTGAAGGACGTTTCTATAGTTTGTGGTCTAAAAAGATTTGAAAGTATTTGAGTGACTCCGCTGAGGAACTGAAGATTGGAAATTTAGGCATTTCTTTTCAATAAGCAATAGTGGTGGTGGTTGCTTTGGTTGTCTTTGTATTTGCTCAGCTAAGATGTTTGTGGGGGGAGAGTTATATCCATTATTTTCGGTTAGAAGGATAAAATCAGGAATTTATTTTCCACATCCCCTTCCCATAGCATGTTGTTCCCCATAAGCCGTTAATGTAAACCACAGATACAATTCGCTATTCACAATGGATAAAGTGGATTTACTGCTACCTCGTCAGATAAAACTAATAATGAACATCTACAGGCAGAAAAATTCTAAACTGATGAAATACGTTCAAGCTATCAAGCTTAATAAGAAGTGTCTCATACAGAAAGTCATTCCATGCACTGATCAATATCAGCAGCAGATCGGCAAAGAAAGCCAAGAGAAATTTTCAAATCTTGCAGTTAAATTCGGAAATCAGGATGCACTACAGACACAGGCAGCCCTACCAACTAAACAACTTCATGACCTGCGTTTTGGACTATGTAATGTCATTGTTCAAGTCACCTAACGCAATTTACTGATAATGTTGATGCCCAGGTTAATAAATTAAAACTATAAATAATACACAGCCACAAAGAAGTTTCAAATCTGATGTCAAAGAAAACAAAGAATGAATCTATATATTACTGCCCTATAGCACATAAGATCTAAGATAGGCTTGTGAGAAACATTGATATAACTTTCAGCTTTAATTAAGTGAACTTACTAAATAAGGACTCGAACACTGTATTGCCCACAGGCTACGTAAATTAGAATAATATCAAGACTCTAATTATCAGCACCAAACTGGACTGAGTCAATGCGAGAGTAAACTACAATACACAGAACGCCATAGCACACTATACCAAACCTATGAAATTATCAAGAAATATGTTAAGCAACATTAATTTTCAATCCCAAATCATAGTGGACAGTAAAACTGACAAACATCGACAATATTTTGTCATGAAATCCTTGTAATGAAGGTGGAAAAAGTAATATAACTGTAGTCATGTAACAAAGAATCTACAATAACACAACACTTGAATTCCATCAAGCTAGTAATGAGACTGAAATAAAAGGAGACTTTACTCAAAAGTATGATGAGGAGCTCAAAGAAATACATAAAAGCTGCAACTCTATACTAACCATTAATGAAACATTCTATTGTGTGGCAACGAACCCACAGGCACTGAAGCTATGATTTCACACTACAATTCCTTAAACTAGTTGTCCCATAACTCCCACTGGAAACCCCATATACGATCAAGAATACAGAATTAGCAGAAAAATTCACGATATACTGAAGAAAAATGGGGTTTTAATTAACAACTATTTTGAGTTTTCACAACAACAGGGACATAACACGACCAGGTACAGCAATATTTGCCTCCTTTGCCATAATAAACCACTAGACCAACGTCACCCTAAAAGAACCTCTTTCGGTAATAGGGAAATATGGAGCCAAGTAAAAAAAGGCTATGGATTGCAGAAAATTATTAACTTACCACGTTACATAAGTTAATCCCCTGCTACAACTATTCTTCCTTCAGTGGCATGTTTTTTGTGCGGCATAGTGGTGTGTCAGTGAGTAGCAGCTCTGCAGCCAGCCTTGTGTGCTGGCATATTTATACAGACCTAGAATAATGCCTCTTCTGCCATAATAAAAATCTAGTAAAATGTCGCCTGAAAAGACACTCTCTCATTAATAGAAAAGTACCAAATCAAATACAGAAAGTTAAACGAAGTAGAAATTTATGAAATCGTCATGTTACTTGAGTTAATCATCCCACGTAACTATTTTTTTGTACACTGGTATCTACACTCCTGGAAATTGAAATAAGAACACCGTGAATTCATTGTCCCAGGAAGGGGAAACTTTATTGACACATTCCTGGGGTCAGATACATCACATGATCACACTGACAGAACCACAGGCACATAGACACAGGCAACAGAGCATGCGCAATGTCGGCACTAGTACAGTGTATATCCACCTTTCGCAGCAATGCAGGCTGCTATTCTCCCATGGAGACGATCGTAGAGATGCTGGATGTAGTCCTGTGGAACGGCTTGCCATGCCATTTCCACCTGGCGCCTCAGTTGGACCAGCGTTCGTGCTGGACGTGCAGACCGCGTGAGACGACGCTTCATCCAGTCCCAAACATGCTCAATGGGGGACAGATCCGGAGATCTTGCTGGCCAGGGTAGTTGACTTACACCTTCTAGAGCACGTTGGGTGGCACGGGATACATGCGGACGTGCATTGTTCTGTTGGAACAGCAAGTTCCCTTGCCGGTCTAGGAATGGTAGAACGATGGGTTCGATGACGGTTTGGATGTACCGTGCACTATTCAGTGTCCCCTCGACGATCACCAGTGGTGTACGGCCAGTGTAGGAGATCGCTCCCCACACCATGATGCCGGGTGTTGGCCCTGTGTGCCTCGGTCGTATGCAGTCCTGATTGTGGCGCTCACCTGCACGGCGCCAAACACGCATACGACCATCATTGGCACCAAGGCAGAAGCGACTCTCATCGCTGAAGACGACACGTCTCCATTCGTCCCTCCATTCACGCCTGTCGCGACACCACTGGAGGCGGGCTGCACGATGTTGGGGCGTGAGCGGAAGACGGCCTAACGGTGTGCGGGACCGTAGCCCAGCTTCATGGAGACGGTTGCGAATGGTCCTCGCCGATACCCCAGGAGCAACAGTGTCCCTAATTTGCTGGGAAGTGGCGGTGCGGTCCCCTACGGCACTGCGTAGGATCCTATGGTCGTGGCGTGCATACGTGCGTCGCTGCGGTCCGGTCCCTGGTCGACGGGCACGTGCACCTTCCGCCGACCACTGGCGACAACATCGATGTACTGTGGAGACCTCACGTCCCACGTGTTGAGCAATTCGGCGGTACGTCCACCCGGCCTCCCGCATGCCCACTATACGCCCTCGCTCAAAGTCCGTCAACTGCACATACGGTTCACGTCCACGCTGTCGCGGCATGCTACCAGTGTTAAAGACTGCGATGGAGCTCCGTATGCCACGGCAAACTGGCTGACACTGACGGCGGCGGTGCACAAATGCTGCGCAGCTAGCGCCATTCGAC
This sequence comes from Schistocerca serialis cubense, assembly GCF_023864345.2. Taxonomy (NCBI): domain Eukaryota; kingdom Metazoa; phylum Arthropoda; class Insecta; order Orthoptera; family Acrididae; genus Schistocerca; species Schistocerca serialis. Next base: position 70,049,466 of record NC_064644.1, read on the forward strand.
GGCCAACACCGCGGTTCCTGGTGTGTCCGCTGTGCCGTGCATGTGATCATTGCTTGTACAGCCCTCTCGCAGTGTCCGGAGCAAGTATGGTGGGTCTGACACACCGGTGTCAATGTGTTCTTTTTTCCATTTCCTGGAGTGTATTATACGCAATAAAATGGTGTGGCAATAGGTAACAGCTCTTCAGGCCTGTAATCTGACATGTTTACATACCTAGCACCAAAATTCGTCTTAATCCATCCTCATTTTGCAGATAAAACTGTATATTATTAGAGATGTTGATGATATATTAGTAGTACTCAAGGGCTCAAAGGAAAAACTAAGTAACCTGGCGGAGGAAATTAAAATGCCCGCAGACATCAGATTCACAGTTGAACAACATGTAACACCGGAAATGCATATCCTCCTATTTCCATCTATTGTACTATAAATTTGTTTACCTTATTTTTGTTGCCTGAATATATAACATTTCTGTGTCTTCATATATTGTAATTGTTTTACTATTTGTATATATATATTTATGCATTTATGTCGATGTATAATTGGTTTGTTTCGTAAATATTATTTGTATTATTACGCTGGGTCTTGCCTAGGGAAAACTGCTATCGAACGATTACATCGATAGGTCGTGTGAAGAATCAAAGTGTGTAGGATCCTTGGTAGTGTTAACTCTGCCGCGTGGAGCGCGGGAGAGCAAGAGAGAGTCTGGCTGGAGTAGCGAGTGGAGCAGGTGTGTGGTGTGAAGCTCCCGCGAGTTGCCGCGCTTTCGGGGTTTGGCAGCATGTAATTGCGCTCGACTTGCGATGATAGCTTCGGACATGGTGTCGCGGACGGGAAGCATTAGCTGGCGCACATCAAGAGCCCGTTTCGTCTGGTGACCGTGTCGAGAAGAAGGCGCGCCAACATCCAGCTTCTGCAACAGCGACGGCCGACAATGAGTGACTGTCGCCACCTCCTCGATCGACGACTTCAAACCTTCAATCAACCAACAAGGAAGACTAAAAGCACGTAAAGTTTCATAACTGTATGGCAGACCTCAGCTTTTCAAACTGTTGGAGGAGATGCATACTTTTCTTATTAGCATTTACTACTTATCCTGTTCTAGAAGTCACGCCCGTCTGCGTTAGATTGCTTCCATTTCGGCCTCCTCTATCTACAAGGTGTTGGCACATTTACCAACACATCATTGGCGACGAGACAACGGAAAGGGTCTTGTTCTTTCTCATTGCTTACATTTACTTGTGTCATGGCTTCGCCAGATGTACTGTCCGAAATTTATCGCTTGCACACTCAGCAGACGCAGGCGTTATTGGACGCCCTTGGACAGCTCGTCCAGGGTCAACGTGCCATTCAAACCGATGCGGCAGCCGCCGCTTCACCGCTACCGCAGCCACAACATGCAGTTGCACCGCCGTTTCGCAGTTTTGATGCACAGCAAGAGACCTGGACTGAATGGTCACGGCAGTTTGGATTTCATCTCGCCGCCTACAGAATTCAAGGTAACGAGCGGCAGCCTCATTTATTGTCGTGTGTAGGGGTGCAAACGTACCGTGTGATAGTGAAATTGTTTCCCCGACGCGACGTAGCCACTCTGTCCTACGATGAAATTTTGTCGGCATTGGATGCCTATTTCAAGGAAACAGTTAATGTAGTTGCAAAAAGGTATGCTTTCTTTCGTACAAAACGTACGGCTGGTCAAACTAATAGGGAGTGAATTGCAACATTGCAAGGCCTTACAAGGGACTGTGCTTTTGAATGTGACTGTGGCCTTCCTTATTCAGATACTATGGTGCGTGATGCAATAGCACAGAACGTTTCTGATGTTCGCATACTGGAGCAAATTTTGAAACTAGTTAATCCCTCCCTTCAACAAGTGATAGACATATTGGATAGACAAGACACACTCGACTTTGCTCAGGAATCATTTGCGACTTCGCCAGCCGTGTGTAACATTAACCGGCCGGCCGGGCGCGCTGCGCGGCCCGGTAAACTGCCCTCGCGCACATCAACGCAGCTGCCGCCACGCTCTAAACCAGGTGTGCCGCGCCAGCATACAAATGCAGTGAAATCATGCCCGCGGTGTGCTACTAGACATTCGCGTGAACATTGCCCGTCACGCCAAGCTATTTGCTTTTTCTGTAATAAGAAAGGACATGTTCAAAGTGTTTGCCAGACAAAGCTCAGATCAGACAATCACAATCATTCCCGGCCTTTTGCTTCGCGCCGGAATCGAGCCACGAACACTCCGGCTCGTGAACCTTCGCCCATGGACATTCATGTAGTTAATTCCACTCCGCCCAGTGCCACTTTCTCTAACAGTGACTGTGTTCGTCCCACAAAAAGTGTGCGTCGACGTCGCCGGAAATCACGTCAATTAGCAAGTGATGCGGTACCTGTATCTGTTCAAATTGCACGAGACAGTCGCTCTTGTCATCAGCACGACAATAAACTTTTTGTAGATTTGGACTTTAATGGCAAGGTCATACCATTCCAGCTCGATACCGGAGCTGCAGTTTCATTGCTCAATCACGACACATACAAACAACTGGGCAAACCTCCGTTGTGTTCTGCAAATGTTAAGCTCATTACATATTCAGGACAGAAAATTCCTGTGTTCGGACAGTGCAGCCTTCTTGCAACATACAAGGGACAAACAAAACTTGTGTCATTTTACGTTCTTCGTTCTTCTACTGCAGTGAACTTGTTTGGCTTAGATTTATTTCACTTGTTTAACATGTCTATCGTAAATCAGGTCCTATCAGTGAATCAGACTGTGCCTTCAGACAGTGTTTCTCGTTTGTGTGAAGAATTTGCAGACATTTTTTGCCTTGGTTGCGCTAAGAACTATGAAGCACACTTGGAACTGAAATTAAGCGCGCAACCGCAATTTTTCAGAGCGCGCAATGTTCCTCACGCATTGCGTGTCGAGGTCGCAAGAACATTACATGATTTACCATCACAAGGTGTGAGTGAATGTGCGCAATGCCTTTTCGATTTCAGCTCCGCTTCATCGTTTACGCCGTACAGGTGTTCCGTTCGTCTGGACGACGTAATGCGAACGCGCCTTTCGCCAGTTGAAATCGGCGTTGCTTTCAAATACTTGCCTTACGCCCTTCGATCCCCAGAAACCCCTTTTGTTGATGGTAGATGCATCGGATTTCGGGATCGGTGCTGTGCTTGCGCACAAAGTTGGCTCGCATGATCGCCCTATTGCCTTTGCGTCCAAATTGCTCTCATCTGCGCAAAGAAATTACTCGCAGATAGAGAAAGAAGCTTTGGCTCTCGTGTTTGGTGTTACTAAGTTCCATGATTTCTTGTATGGTCGTCACTTTACCATCATCACAGACCACAAACCTTTGACATCGCATTTTCATCCGAACAAGCCGGTACCTCCGCGTACAGCGCAGAAATTCATTCGCTGGTCTATTTTCCTCTCGCAGTACCGCTACGATATCTTGTATCGGTCCACTGCTAAGCACGGAAACACCGATGCGTTGTCCCGTTTGCCTGTTGCTGAGGATAAAGCATTCGATTCTTCCGAACTTGGTTGCATGTTCATTGATTCGGAAACCGATGACGTGGTCGAATCGTTTCCGATTGATTTTCGTCGTGTAGCTACAGCCGTCAAGCGCCTCCCTGGGTCACGCGCCGCCGATCGCTTCCCGTGACCAGCTGTCCTCCGCCATGGAACTCTTGCCCGCTCCGGACCACATGGCGTCTTCGCGCGTCGGCTACCCCGACGCAATGGAGGTCAACCCTTCGGCCCCTCCTCTCTCTTTAAGGGCGCATACACCGCATGTTGACGTGCACCCTGGACTAGGTTTTCAGGCGTTTCCTAGCTCCCCTCGGACCGAATGGCCGGGTGCGGGTGGCACAGCCTCGCCTGTTGTTAGGCTCCCCACCTCATCGCATACGTCAACATGGGGTCCTCCCCACGGCGGGCGGAAGCCTTATAACACGACCGTTCGCCGATTTGCGGGGGAGGACTGTGATGTCACCGCCAGACACCACACTTGCTAGGTGGTAGCTTAAATCGGCCGCGGTCCATTTAGTACATGTCGGACCCGCGTGTCGCCACTGTATGATCGCAGACCGAGCGCCACCACAAGGCAGGTCTCGAGTTATGGAATAGCACTCGCCCCAGTTGTACGACGACTTTGCTAGCGACTACACTGACGAAGCCTTTCTCTCATTTGCCGAGAGACAGTTAGAATCCTTTCTCTCATTTGCCGAGAGACAGTTAGAATAGCCTTTAGCTAAGTCCATGGCTACGACCTAGCAAGGCGTCATTAACCGTATCTGAAGATAGTCTTATTTGTGTTATCAACAGCGATGTACCACAACATGGAATAAAGTTAAGTATTGGAGGAGCTGCATACTTTTCTTATTAGCATTTACTACTTATCCTGTTCCAGAAGTCACGCCCGTCTGCGTTAGATAGCTTCCATTTCGGCCTCCTCTATCTACAAGGTGTTGGCACATTTACCAACACATCAAAGAGTGCGAGTTTTGTTACCGTATTTCAGCTTACCTGTGACTGCAGCTCAGCTTGGTACGTACTAAATTTTACTATTGTTAATTGTTCAGAATCATTTAACTCAAGTTCAAAGCTAAATCTCTTATTTCTAAATTGCGTAGATTCAAGTAGCTTTTGAAATGATTGTTGAGGTAGTCCAAGACTAACCGTATTTTACTGAATTTCGATGTGCTTAAGAAAGAAAGCTTCTTATTAATTTCAATCACTAAATTAACTTTCAGTTTTCCGGTTTTATTAATTCTTTTGCTAAATTAAGTCAGAGTGCAGCGAAAGTTATTACTTCTGACAAACTTTCAGTTTTCACACTACACGTGTCAACCTTCAGTTGCCACGCTTCTAGTGCTAATTATATGTGTAATTACCTTTCTTTTTCAGTTACTATAGTAATTGTCCTTAGGACTGGCGACCGTAATTTCCCCCAAATCTCAAATATCTAATTACCGCTAGTTAATTGTTGACGTAACGGCCGCACATTTACTTTCTTCATTAACTTTACCCCTTTGCAAAATTAATTTCCACCAGTTTCATTTGCATTTTTCCTTTCATTTAGATGTAACCTTTTCCTCCCTCTTTACCGACAGATTAACTTCGGTGACGATTGCTTTTTCCCAAACTTCCATTAGGTACACGTGGTTTAATTTTTCACTGTCATTAAGGTCGATAAGTGAGGGGGAGGTTCCACGTGGCGACCTGGTGACAGGACAATCTTCAGTTTTGAGATTGTTCTGGACACGATTTTTGTATGGTGCAAATCTCGTAACAAAGTACTGGTTACGTACAGGCCGTTACGTCAGCGAGAGTAAGTAGTGGGAGTAATCCTAATTATATTTGAGATTTGGCATTTATATTGAAAATTATTAAAATGAGTAAAGGCAACAATTGCCAAAATTTCGTAGACTTGGATACGGAACAATCGGTCGAACAGTGGGAAACGCGCACCGCGGTACCCATTGTTCAGGGGCAGGCGGCTAGCATGAAAGACGCGACCGCGGAAACGCAACAAAGAGCAGAAATGGAATTCCAAACTTCAGAAAATGTTTCGGAATCGGAAGTGAAAATCAAATCTGAATCCCTTGATGACGAATACGGGGGGACAATTAAAGAGGAAGCCGCTACGGAAGTAAAACCGGTAGTTTCCGGGAATTTAACTGATTTATTGAATGTTTTGATTAACGAAATCAAGAGTCAATCGGCCAAGCAAGAAGATCAGGCTGCCAAGCAAGAAGCTCAGGCTGCCAAACAAGAAGCTCAGGCTGCCAAGCAAGAAGCTCGGGCTGCCAAGCAAGAAGCTCAGTCTGAAAAATTTGAACGGATGCTAGACAATCAGAACAAAGCTATTAACGTTGTTATCAACAATGTTGGAGTTGTTAACACAAAAGTTGATAGAATCAAAGAAGATATTGTTGTAATTAATACCGAAATCGGTAATCTTAAACAGGAAATGATAGGCGTTCAGGTGGAAATTGCGAGCATAAATACTCGTTTTAATTCCGAAATTAGCAGAATCGAGAAAAGTGTAGGAGAATCAGTTGCTCCGATCATCGAGAATAAGGTGACGGAACAAATTCAATTAGTGAAAAAAGAGGATCAAAAGAAGGTGGGAACTTTAAAGGCTTTAGTATCCGAAGTAGATACCAAAGTGACGAAGCAGGCTAATACCTGCGAAGAAAAAAAAAGGGAAGTAGAAACGCTTGCGACAACCACTTGCCAAGTAATTACGAGAGTGTCGGAATTAGAAAAGAAACTTGACGAAAAACAGAGCTATGTGCCAATCTATGCACATAGTTCGGAATTGTTGACGAAAGAGGAGCGGTTCGACCCCTTGAAAAAAGGCGGTATACACGCGACGGATTTCATTAAGAATTGTGAAAGAGTTTTACCCAGATCATGGACTGAAGAGAGAAAAATTCATGCAGTTATTGATGTGTTGGCTGGTGATGCCAAGCGTTGGGGCTTAAACCTCAACATTACGAACCTGACTTTTGACGAGTTTAAAAAATTGTTTCTGGCTGAATACTGGTCAGAGCAAAAACAGCAAAGTGTCTGGCGCGAATTTGTCGTATCGAGGCCTTTCGATGCGAATTCGCGCGGCTCGATGAAGGAGTTTTGTGAGGGCTGGATCCGCAAGTTGGAATATTTGCGTGATCGCCGCACGGAATCCGAAATAGTCTGGGAACTCTACAAGAAGCTTCCAGATGATACAAAACGCTACATAGGAAGCAATTACAGGACAATCAATGATTTCCTGGAAAGAGTTGAGGACGAGGACAATTGGCGCAATAATCGCGATACTGGTAGAGGCCGTGGTAACAACAACGGGTACCACAGCAACCACAACAATCATAACTATGGGAATAATGCATACCGCAATCTTGGCAGCAATAACAGTAGTGGTTTGGGCCGTAATGACAATCGGTACAATGCAAATAATAACAGGAATGACGGAAACCAGTATCATACTAGCGTGATACGGGCTTCGCAGGATACTAATAACGCCAGAGGGTGTGATCAGCCGCCTCAGCAACATCCGGGGAGCGTATCTGCTGGGACAAGACAGGGAAACCATTACCCGCGCCGGTGAGGGGCCGACCGGGCGTGGAGAAATTTTGGCGGCCCAATAACAGTAGAAAACCGAGGTGTCGTCGTTATGAAAATTCCGTATGGAATAATCAACGGCGGGAGAGTGTGCCAGTGTTAAGAGAAAGGAGTGCGCCCACAAGTAGTAGATGAGCTGTATACTCGGCAGTAGAAGGTACATTCACTGTCAGTGAGAACAATTTAAGTGGTGTTCCGGAAATCGATTATAAGGTGCCAGCTGTAATACCCACAGCGGATCTGGAGATTGAGTTTAAGAATGATTCGCAATTCTTGAGAGAAGATCAGATGTCGGATAACACGTTCGTCATTGAGCGAGGGGATGCAAAGAGGGATGAGGTCTGGTTAAGGCAGTTCGGTCGCTTATACGACGAACTAAGAGATTATAGGGGCCTGTACGGGAGAAGCATTTATGGAGAGCGCGGGCAGAATTTGCCGCGTCTCGTCCCACAGGAAGATAGTATTCGTGAAGTGATGAAAAGTTCTGGCCCTAACCGGCAGACTTTACCAGAAATAGTTGATGTTAATGGGGAGCACGAGCAAGATTCGTTGTGTTTCGTCCCGCAGGAGTTAGATGTTGAAGTAGTAACGGAAAGTTCTGGCCCTAACCGGCAGACTTTACCGAAAGTTATAGTGGTAGAAGTAGCCGACCCATCCGACGCAAACCTCCAATTTAAACGTTGCGAGAGTATTAAGGAGAAAGATTACGAAAATTTTAGCGATAGCCGGACACAATTGGTAGAAAAGCACATAGATTACAGCGTGTATGAGGTTAGAGCTGACATTATACGGTCAGACGATAGCAGTGTGGGTTGCGCAGATCTAGAGGAAGTAATTGCAGATACTACTGGGCATATTTCTCCAGGTAGATTGGCAGATGAGATCAATCTGACTAAAGAGGAATCAACGAAGGTGACAATTAGTGAATTGATAGCAAAGCAACACTCACTAGTTGACAAGTTACAGGAAAAGGTTTCTTTATTGGAGGCGAAGCTACAGACTAAGCCTCAGGACAGACGTGTTGAAATTAAAACTGTATGTGAACAGAGGCTGAAAAAGCCGCCAGATAAACCGGATTTAGGATCAAAGCCGGATGGTTTTTTCAGGAATGACCTGGATATAGACGAGGATTTATTGTGGGAAAATAAAGAAACAGTCGAGGGCAAGTGTAGACAGATAGTAGTGTCTGTTAATATGCACGACCTACAACTAAACGTGTTGATTGACACCAGTGCAGAATTGAGTGCTGTATCTGGGAAAATATTTGAGTTACTGAAAGACAGACCTGGCATCGTAGTTATGCCAGTAACAGGAGTGAAAATTATCGGTGCTACTGGGAAGGCCAGTAAACCGGTCACGAAACAGATTTTTGTCAACTTCGAGATTTGTGGGGCACGATTTGAACAAGAGTTTGTCGTCGTGCCAGACTTAACTACGGAAGTAATTATCGGGTTAGATTGGCTATTAAAGTACCATGCAGTGATTAATTGCGAAAGCAAAACTTTGACATGTACGTCACAAGATAAAGCAATAGTAGTTAGTTTTGACGAGGCAGGAGACGGTGTGCATAGGCAATACCAGCCTATACACATTGTTAACTGGCCGGATGACATTGACGTAGGAATGAATTTGAACTGCCGTAACGTGAGGAATCTCGGCATTGACAAAAGTGTAGAAAGTGAATTGGAAGAGATAATCAAATTCCCTCCACGGATGAACATTAGTATTGGTTTGAAAAAAGATCGTTTGCGAGAAGTAATGAAGCTAAAAGCCGATGCTCGCATACGTCGTCATGACGCTAAAGCGCGTTTTGCTAAGTTTGCAATCAGAGACGTAGTACTTGTAAAAGCTCATGAGAAATCGAGCGAGATAGACCATGAAATCTCTAAATTTAAGTTTGTTTATAATGGACCATATGAAGTCATTGGTATACCTCACACAAATGCTTATTGCTTAGAGTATCCAAGCTCTGGAAAACTATTAGGTATACGGAACATTGTAGACTTGAAATTGTACCGACCTGAGATCGATTAATACCACACAATGGGTAATTTATACAGTATGTAAAATAGAGTGTAAGATTTAACGATTTGCTAGATTGCCATGCTTTTGACTGACTAAGGTCATTAAAGAAATTGTAATTAATAAGTGATTAATTTTGATTAATCAATTTAATTTTAATCAATTTAATCATGATCTAATCAACTGAAAAAACCAAGCTGCTAGTTTAAGTTTTCAGCTGAGTCACAGTAGATTAAGGAATGTAAATATGATTTTGTAAATAGCTGTAAGATTTCATAAATATGTGATTTACTAGTCATTGCCGATGTACTTAGACGCTGTTTTAAGTTTCAGGCTAGTACATGCGTGTGATGATGGACAGTGTTGAGTTATCCACTGTGATAGTGTTTATGGACTCCTTGAGATTACTCGGGAGTGAGTTTTACCGAAAGAATTCAGTGAAACGGACGTTCTGGAAACGCCGCCACAAGGGCGAGTGAGATCAAGCGTGCCGCACACGCGGGCGCAACAATACTGGCGAGGCGAGCCGCTGTCGGCTCTTGTGCCGCTGTTGGCTCTTGTGCCGCTGTCGGCATTCTTTGTTCTTGCGAGTACGGAAGGCGGAATTGATTTTCTTCCTGGACAGCTGAAAGAATTCTGCTGTTAATATTTATGCTTTTGTCGATCTGCTGTACATTATTTTCTTGTTTAGCGTTAAATAGATCCTCGTGACGAGAATATTAATTATGAAAAGGTTATATAAAATGTGTAGTCTATTTAATTATTTATTTGCGTATTTTGATCTACCTGTTTTTATGACCGTGCACTCTAATTAATTTTGCAAATAGTATTCCATTTCTCATAGTGTTACGAATTTTAATGATTTTGCAATAGCTAAACCATTTTCTATATTATCTATGAATTTTAATATGTTGTCAACCTGTTTTATTTTGTGCAAGATGACAGAGTGGAATAAGATTAGGAGTGTCTCCACTCAATTATTATGGTCTAAAAATTGATTTATGGTTAATTAGACGAATGCTAAATTTTGTTGGTGTTTTGAGCATATGCATTTCCGCTGTTTCTTTTTTGGGACATTTTCTGAGTCTGTTTACGTTACACGAACATCCTCAGACAATGTGGGGCACGTGTAACGCCGGAAATGCATATCCTCCTATTTCCATCTATTGTACTATAAATTTGTTTACCTTATTTTTGTTACCTGAATATATAACATTTCTGTGTCTTCGTATATTGTAATTGTTTTACTATTTGTATATATATATTTATGCATTTATGTCGATGTATAATTGGTTTGTTTCGTAAATATTATTTGTATTATTACGCTGGGTCTTGCCTAGGGAAAACTGCTATCGAACGATTACATCGATAGGTCGTGTGAAGAATCAAAGTGTGTAGGATCCTTGGTAGTGTTAACTCTGCCGCGTGGAGCGCGGGAGAGCAAGAGAGAGTCTGGCTGGAGTAGCGAGTGGAGCAGGTGTGTGGTGTGAAGCTCCCGCGAGTTGCCGCGCTTTCGGGGTTTGGCAGCATGTAATTGCGCTCGACTTGCGATGATAGCTTCGGACATGGTGTCGCGGACGGGAAGCATTAGCTGGCGCACATCAAGAGCCCGTTTCGTCCGGTGACCGTGTCGAGAAGAAGGCGCGCCAACATCCAGCTTCTGCAACAGCGACGGCCGACAATGAGTGACTGTCGCCACCTCCTCGATCGACGACTTCAAACCTTCAATCAACCAACAAGGAAGACTAAAAGCACGTAAAGTTTCAGAACTGTATGGCAGACCTCAGCTTTTCAAACTGTTCCATTTGCCTCGCAAAATTACAGCAACTTAGCATGAACTTTTGTTGCTCATTGTCCCAATTGCATTACCAAGCAGGGTCCCTTCCTTTTCCGAAATGAACCCGAGTGTCGTTGAAATTCAGACGCCAGCATTAAAGTACAATCATTCCATTTCACTGCTTTAATTTCAAAGTTCAGTTTAAGTATTCCTAGCTGGCTACAATATTTAGATTACGCAAGCACAAATTAAGAGTGCGAGTTTTGTTACCGTATTTTAGCTTACATGTGACTGCAGCTCAGCTTGGTACGTACTAAATATTACTATTGTTAATTGTTCAGAATCATTTAATTCAAGTTCAAAGCTAAATCTCTTATTTCTAAATTGCGTAGATTCAAGTAGCTTTTGAAATGATTGTTGAGGTAGTCCAAGACTAACCGTATTTTACTGAATTTCGATGTGCTTAAGAAAGAAAGCTTCTTATTAATTTCAATCACTAAATAACTTTCAGTTTTCCGGTTTTATTAATTCTTTTGCTAAATTAAGTCAGAGTGCAGCGAAAGTTATTACTTCTGACAAACTTTCAGTTTTCACACTACACGTGTCAGCCTTCAGTTGCCACGCTTCTAGTGCTAATTATATGTGTAATTACCTTTCTTTTTCAGTTACTATGGTAATTGTCCTTAGGACTGGCGACCGTAATTTCCTCCAAATCTCAAATATCTAATTACCGCTAGTTAATTGTTAACGTAACGGCCGCACATTTACTTTCTTCATTAACTTTACCCCTTTGCAAAATTAATTTCCACCAGTTTCATTTGCATTTTTCCTTTCATTTAGATGTAACCCTTTCCTCCCTCTTTACCGACAGATTAACTTCGGTGACGATTGCTTTTTCCCAAATTTCCATTAGGTACACGCAGTTTAATTTTTCACTGTCATTAAGGTCGATAAGTGAGGGGGAGGTTACAAACAGACAACAAAAGGAATACATTTTCTTTAAATAACTACTTCCAGGCCATAATACAAGCGGAAAATGTTTGAGTCCTGCTCTGGAGCACATTCACACCTCACAAAAGTACAGTGTCCCTTGAAAAATTTAAGTATGGTAGCAGCTTATTCATAGCCCAGAATCTACCATCCATTCCTTCCAAAGGCGCATGATACCACAGGCACGTCTGCCCCCTGCCAGAATGAACATTCAAGTGTCTAGAAACGCTCTCTTAACCTCTTCATTCGGAAAGTCCCAGTCTCCACTTGACTTCCACAGTTTTCTGCTACTGTTTGCTTTTCCATTGAATGAAGGCCGTCTTCATCAAAAATATGAGTTCTTAAGTGATATGATTTGAGTCAACTTGAGCACTTCATAAATAAATAATATAATATTCTTAGCCAAGGGTACTCGCGTTAAACGACAACGAATTATCATTAAATCTCTCCCGAGTTCGAGTATCGGTCCAGCACACAGTTTAAATCTGCCAGGAAGTTTCATATCAGCGCACACTCCACTGTAGGAGTGAAAATCTGATTCTGGAACATCCCCAAGGCTGTGGCTAAGCCACCTCTCCGCAATATCCTTTCTTTCAGGAGTGCTAGTTCTGCAAGGTTCGCAGGAGAGCTTCTGTAAAGTTTGGAAGGTAGGAGACGAGGTACTGGCAGAAGTAAAGCTGTGAGGAAGGGGCGTGAGTCGTGCTTGGGTAGCTCAGTTGGTAGAGCACGTGCCCGCGAAAGGCAAAGGTCCCGAGTTGTAGTCTCGGTCCGGCACACAGTTTTAATCTGTCAGGAAGTTTCTTGTAAATGTTGTATATTACCGTTCTCTCGGTATAGCTTACCTCTATTTTCCTCAGAATTTCGAACGTCTTACCAGCCAGTATCTGATTTCGGAATCTCTGCCTGATCATGATGTAACGTAACTGAAACCTTCCCGTATCTACCGGCCTTTTGCAGTATACCTCCTGCTGTTATGATTCTTGAACAGAGCAGTCGTTGTTACTAGCTGAAATTTATTACGGAACTCAATTAGTTTTTCTCCTCTCTCACTCCCAGCATCTACCTAATATTCTTCCTTAACCGTTTCTTCTACTCCTTCACCCATAACAGCATTGGCGTCCCTCGTGACTGTTAGATTTTCATCTCCCTTTACGTGCTGAATTACCCTTTCAATGTTCTCATGTACTTTCTCAATCTCTTCAATTTCAGCTTGCGACGTCGACACGTATATCTGAACTATCACTGTCCGGGTTTGTTTGCCGTCAATCCCTGCTCGTAACGAATCCTACACCCAGTACACCATTTTCTGCAGCTATTGCTATTACCCTGTACTCATCTGACCTGAAATCCTTGTCTTCCTTCCATTTCAGTTCACTGACCCCCCAGTATAGCTTAGGTTTAGCTTTTGCACTTCCTTTTGACATTTTCTAGCTTCCCTACCACGTTCAGGTTTCTGACATTCCAAGCCCCGACTTGTACAATGTTATACATCCGTAGCTTATTCACTCATTCTCTCATGGTCCCTTACTCATTGGCAGTCCTCTCTCAGAGATCCAAATGGGGCTATGCCGGAATATTTTCCAATGGAGAGATTATCCTCACATTGTCCCAGTTGTAGACCACATATCCTGTGGATACACATTATGTGTCTTTAATGCAATGGTTTCCATTGGCTGGTGCATCCTCATGCCGCCGATCATTGCTGATTATTTCATGTTTATGGGCTCTTTACCATCCCATGGGCATCAGAGTACTCTAAACCTCTGTCAGCTCCTCCGTCCTCTTTCACAATGCTGTTGGCAGAGTGAGGGTAACTTCTCATGCCGGGAGTCTTCGGCCACTAGCGGTGATTTTTATTCGAAATTCAAGCGGTGGCGTTGTTTGAAGCCAGGACCGAGGTCGTTTTGATTAATCAAAGTGGCTACCGGCAGACCACGGGTGGAAACTCATGAAGCATTTAAAAGTGGTTAATTCAAAGGTCTAGTGTGAAAATACACTCCTGGAAATTGAAATAAGAACACCGTGAATTCATTGTCCCAGGAAGGGGAAACTTTATTGACACATTCCTGGGGTCAGATACATCACATGATCACACTGACAGAACCACAGGCACATAGACACAGGCAACAGAGCATGCACAATGTCGGCACTAGTACAGTGTATATCCACCTTTCGCAGCAATGCAGGCTGCTATTCTCCCATGGAGACGATCTTAGAGATGCTGGATGTAGTCCTGTGGAACGGCTTGCCATGCCATTTCCACCTGGCGCCTCAGTTGGACCAGCGTTCGTGCTGGACGTGCAGACCACGTGAGACGACGCTTCATCCAGTCCCAAACATGCTCAATGGGGGACAGATCCGGAGATCTTGCTGGCCAGGGTAGTTGACTTACACCTTCTAGAGCACGTTGGGTGGCACGGGATACATGCGGACGTGCATTGTTCTGTTGGAACAGCAAGTTCCCTTGCCGGTCTAGGAATGGTAGAACGATGGGTTCGATGACGGTTTGGATGTACCGTGCACTATTCGGTGTCCCCTCGACGATCACCAGTGGTGTACGGCCAGTGTAGGAGATCGCTCCCCACACCATGATGCCGGGTGTTAGCCCTGTGTGCCTCGGTCGTATGCAGTCCTGATTGTGGCGCTCACCTGCACGGCGCCAAACACGCATACGACCATCATTGGCACCAAGGCAGAAGCGACTCTCATCGCTGAAGACGACACGTCTCCATTCGTCCCTCCATTCACGCCTGTCGCGACACCACTGGAGGCGGGCTGCACGATGTTGGGGCGTGAGCGGAAGACGGCCTAACGGTGTGCGGGACCGTAGCCCAGCTTCATGGAGACGGTTGCGAATGGTCCTCGCCGATACCCCAGGAGCAACAGTGTCCCTAATTTGCTGGGAAGTGGCGGTGCGGTCCCCTACGGCACTGCGTAGGATCCTATGGTCGTGGCGTGCATACGTGCGTCGCTGCGGTCCGGTCCCTGGTCGACGGGCACGTGCACCTTCCGCCGACCACTGGTGACAACATCGATGTACTGTGGAGACCTCACGTCCCACGTGTTGAGCAATTCGGCGGTACGTCATCCCGGCCTCCCGCATGCCCACTATACGCCCTCGCTCAAAGTCCGTCAACTGCACATACGGTTCACGTCCACGCTGTCGCGGCGTGCTACCAGTGTTAAAGACTGCGATGGAACTCCGTATGCCACGGCAAACTGGCTGACACTGACGGCGGCGGTGCACAAATGCTGCGCAGCTAGCGCCATTCGACGGCCAACACCGCGGTTCCTGGTGTGTCCGCTGTGCCGTGCGTGTGATCATTGCTTGTACAGCCCTCTCGCAGTGTCCGGAGCAAGTATGGTGGGTCTGACACACCGGTGTCAATGTGTTCTTTTTCCCATTTCCAGGAGTGTATTTAGCCACTGTGAAATAACTTTCGTAGTTTTAAATATATCCAAAATATTTTTGTGTCAGTGGACGCACCTCATTTTTCTTAGCTCGTAAACGTATTCAGATTTGCTATATTACTTGACTGTAAATTATTATAAATCTCAAAGGTTTGTAAGAAACCATCATTCAACTTGTCTGACACTGAGCAATTTTTGGTTCATCTCCAGCACAAGACGATGCTAGCGACAGGCATACAAATTTCCAGCCTTGGGATTTACCCATTCTTGGCGACGCTGGTCGTCGTCGCACCTGGACTCGCCCACATCGGTAACGTATCCAGACCTGCCGCATCGTGCTCTGAGACCTTGGTCTGCTAGCTTTTCACTTCTACTCATATGACCTCAAGGCGGCCAAATCACTTGTTACAAACGCGTAATGTTACAAGTGTAATGTGGATAGCTGGAAGGTCGTTATCTAGAGTCAAGTGTGATTGATTCCTATCTGAGAAACATGGCACAAAAAAACTGCCATTTCTCCTTCATGAGAAGCAGAATGTGTGACAGGAAGACGAATACCGTGAAGCAATTGGATGGGATATAAAAATTCTTTTTTGACTCTGCATTAAAAATTAGGTAGGAGCGCTAGTTGCAACATCTAAACTTGTGTGTCAAGTGCTATAGACACTACCACGTTTCAACAATGTTTACTGTATTACCCGTCTGTGGGTTAGCAAGTACATTGTAGCCAATGGCTATGTTACTGGTTTAAATATAATAAAGCTGACATGAAAGTGGTTACTAAAGAGGTTTTGCTGGACAAAAAAGTATATCGGGATAATTGAATGTTAATGTCCTCTTATTTGTGAAATATCTACAACGATTAAAAGACACGTTAAAGAAAATTCTTAGAGAGTGCTTGAAACTGCCTACAATGGTGCCCAGTGCATGTGACTCCACGTCTGCTGAGTGCTTGGCATATAGACAAATGTCAGCCTGCCAAACATAGAATCTACTCTGTTGCCATGCATGCGTGGAGGTGTGGGACACTAATTTTGTTGCTACTGGCGTTCGTCAGCCAGCTGTGTGCCACGCCTGTAGCGGTGGACGGGGTGTTCACACTAGAGGGGCACTGTCAAAGGGCGCAGCACTGGTGGAGTCTTGTGCAGCTGTGGGACTCCCCCTCTCCCCTTTCTTTGCTTGTTTTCAATAAAGCGCTTAGCACTTCTATTCCTGTCCTAGTGGAGGTAGCAGTACAAATGTCAATATTAGTTTAATTTAGCGATATTTTGTGTTTGCACGTGTCCGTATAAACGATCCTACATAATTTTTCTTTCCTTTTTCTTTAATTTCCTGCCGGTTCACCACGTCCACTGCAATGTCATGGTGTTGGATTCCTCCTATGCGACCTGAAAGTGACGGTGTCTTTGTCAGTCATTATTTAATACACTAGTACTGCAAGGACACTTTCTCAAAATGAAACATTACCCCGGTACATAGCAGGTTTGTATTTTGTAATTATCACAGTGCCATCATTATTTCACATAAAACTGTTGAAATACCAGTTTATTTGTTTAAATAAACCACTGTGGCTTTTGTTAAACCTTTAAAGTTTCATATTTAAATGTGTCTTTGGTTGATGGTTTTGAGAAGTGTGTATTTGAATATTGGGAGAAAGTCGATAAATTTGTAACATATTGCACCGAAACTGCAACAGATAGCCCCAACACCGTGAATATAAAAGATTAAAAGTCAATAGTTGCGGAAAAAACAATTGGAGAGCCATGACATCATTAAACTATAGCAATTCAACCGACAGGATAATTTCCCACCTTTTTAAAATAAACACTGTGCTGTCAAAGTATCTTGTCATTTTCGGGGTCACAAATGGTAGTAATTCATGTAAGAGAGATGTAAATATATAGACAGTCCCACTTTGATAATTATCATAAATTACATTAATTAAGAGTAGTGGAATAATATAATTTATAGTGATTTAAACAAAAGGGGACATAATTTATCAGAGTAAGCTAACTGGGTAATATATTATAAGTGAGATATGCTACCTCGCCTTAGCATGTTGGGTAATGGTCCCTTTAAATTTTCCACCATTATTTTCAACCAATAGGAGAAGAAGAGAAGGCAGGAGTAGGGGGGAATGGGGAGGCGGGTTGTGAGAGGCCAGGTGGCAGCTTGAAAGGGGTCTGATGGTTAAACAGCCGAAACCTAAATAAACAAGCAGTAAGAGTGCAAGTGGCCATCTTGTTTACATAAGCGATGTCATTGTTTTATACAGAGCTCAACAAAGTGAGTGGTTAGTTTACATAACTGGTATCATCGTTTATATTCGGAAGAAGGCGCATCTGTGGTTTTGGAAAAAATCAAGTGACATCATTTTTTAAAATTAGGAATACAATCGGCCATTTCATCCAGGGAGACGTGAGTGGTTAACCTGAAAGTGACAAGTCATCTTTGTTTACATAATGGTCATAAGTAGGTGGCCCCTAAGCATCCTGCCCCCCTACTAATCCTACTAATAGCGTCTTCAGACGTGTTGTAACCATGGTTCCTAGTGATGTACGCATATCAGCTATGTCGTGTTTCTCCAAATTTATTGGTCATTTCTGACTTTGCTTTTCGTACGTTTATACAATAATTTTTAATATAGTGCAGCATTGTGACGCCCATGGATCAATTTGGAATTTTCATGTCCTTTCCATAGATCGTGTTTTATTGTTTTTTATCTTCAATTTGAACACCGTTGATCAAGTGAGCGGGTGGCGTATCCGTAACATTTTCCCGGGAGATTGTTGGATATTTCCATCTCACGCAGCACTCCAGTGAACTAGCGCCATTTCTCCCACACAGTGTTTACTGGCACTCGAGCGTCTGGGCACGTCTTGCAATCCGAAGTTCTGAGAGAGCTGAGGTATTTATACAATGAATTTCTGTCATGTGATTGGTTCCCCATGATAATGGTGTTGCTAGTACCGATTGCACATTTCGGACACTGAGTTTCCTTGGCGTTTAAGCCACCATCGTTATTCCTAAATGATTCGCTTTGGTATGTGATCATTTTCGTGATCTTGGCAGGCTAGGATCACATTATCAGAGTATAACATCGTTGACGGAAGACCTGCTGTTACTCTGTTTATACACAGAAGCAATGGGAGAGGTATATTGCGGAACCAAATTTGTTTGGAAATTATTCCATATGGACACCGAGTAGCACTCGTTACAGTAAAGGGTTCTGAAATATTATGATCACAGGGCGCTTATCGTACAAAGTGGAAGAGCTCTGTATAAAACTTTATCGCCGTCCAGTCATGTTTTACATACCCGTATCCCTGCCTCCTTCAGCGGTTCTTTCCTTCTGGAGTCACTGTGCTTATGATTTTCGTCGATGAATATGTCGAAACATGTGCCCAAGGGTTCTGTGTCTTCGTGTTTTTTATTGTCTATTCTGAGGTAGGCATTTTTTATCATTGATTACTTGCTGGACGTCCTCTTTCTGTACTCCGTCAATCGATCTTATCTTCAGTTGATACATGTAACAACACGTTTTCAGGCTTCTGGTACTTTTATTTCGGCTTCTTCATTGTCCACGTTTCACGTCAGTATGGTGTATAGTCTTCTTGTCTTAATGTTTGTATTTTCATATATAAGTAGCTGTTAAGACATCAGGGAACGGTATCATGCCGCTTTTCTGTCCGTGAAAAACTAACTCCAAATCGAGATTATCCTATGCTCTCGTCGTTGCATATTCAGTAGACAAACTACACTGAGGTTAAAAAGTTACAGGATACCTCCTCTTATAATTTCGGACCTTCTTTTTCCCGGCGTAGTGCAGTAACTCGACGCCACATAGACTCCAAAAGTCGACAGAAGTCGCTGTAGAAATAGTGAGCTATGCTGGTTCTACAACCGAACATAACTGCGAAAGTGTTGCCAGCGCAAAATATAGTGCACGAACTGATCTATTGATTATTTCGCATAATTGGTTGGCCAAATCATTCGCTCCAACTGCCCAAAATATTCTTCAAACCAACAGGAAAATAACGTGTGGCCCAGTGACATGGCTGATTCTCATCCATAAAATTCGATCATTGTTTGGGAATCTGATGTCCACGAGTGGCTACAAATGGACTACAAGTACCATTTCTAGTCAACGATCGGTTCAGTTGGACCAGAAGACCCAGAGGAATCCACGTAAACAAAATGTTCAAATGTTTGTGAATTCCTAAGGGACCAAACTTCTGAGGTCATCGGTCCCTAGACTTACACACTACTTAAACTAAATTGTGCTAAGAACAACACACACACTCATGCCCGAGGGAGTACTCGAACCTCTGGCGGAAGGGGCTGCCCAGTCCGTGACATGACTAAAAATGCGCGGCCTCTCCGAGCGGCCCACGTGAATACAGCCCACACCATTAGCCTACAGTTCGCACGGTGCCTTGTAGACAAGTTGGGTCCATGACTTCGTGGGAGCTGCACCACATTCAAACTCTGCCATCAGCTCTTACCAACTGAAATCGGGACTCAGGTGACCACGTCACGGTTTTCCAGTCGTCTAGGATCCAACCGACATGGTCACAAACCCAGGAGTGGCACGGCAGACGATGTCGTGCATCGGTCGTCTGTTGCCATAACCAACTAACACCGTATTTCGCCGCACTGTCGTATCAGATACGTTCGTCGTACGTCCCACATTGATTTCTATGGTTATTTCACGCAGTGTTGTTTGTCTCTTAGCACTGACAACTCTACACAAACGCCGCTGCTCTCGGTCATTAAGTGAATGCCGTCGGCCACTGAGTTGTCCGTGGTGAGAGGTAACGCCTGACATTTGGTATTCGCGGCACACTCTTAACATTGTGGATCTCGGAATACTGAATTCCGTCACGATTTCCGAAATGGAATGTCCCATTCGTCTAGCTCCAACTACTATTCTGAGTTCCGTCGTGCCGCCACAATCACATCGCACATCTTTACACGTGAATCGCCTGAGTCCAAATGACAGCTCCATCGCCGGCTGAAGTGGCCGTGCGGTTAAAGGCGCTGCAGTCTGGAACCGCAAGACCGCTACGGTCGCAGGTTCGAATCCTGCCTCGGGCATGGATGTTTGTGATGTCCTTAGGTTAGTTAGGTTTCACTAGTTCTAAGTTCTAGGGGACTAATGACCTCAGCAGTTGAGTCCCATAGTGCTCAGAGCCATTTGAACCATTTTTGACAGCTCCATCAATGAACAGCCCTTTTGTACCTTGTGCACGCAATACGACCGCCATCTGTGTATGTACATATCGTTATCCCAAGACTTACGTCACCTCAGTGTAAACATCGCTAGTGACAACGAGCACTCCTGCGTGCACACGTATCCTGGTGGTGACATCTTGTACGCCACAGTCAGTGCTGACTGCTCGTGTCTGTTTCACTTAGAGAGTGTGGCTTACAGTCCCATCCCTGTAGTTTGTAACAACAATTCCTTTCATCTGATTTTACGATAAACTTGTGTAATCGATGTTCTGATTTCATTTCATTTCTTTTTGTTTCATGCCATTCTGTTAAGAAAACTGTAAATAAGTTTCAATGCGAATATTAGTGTGTATGTCAAATGTCAAGTAATATTGTAATAGAATTGAAATGTCACAAATGTTGAAACTGTTGTAAGATGTTTAAAATTGTAACTGTGCGTCTGGTCCATACGTAGGCAATGTGTTAGGATATGTAGAATGCAAAACATCGGGTGAATACCCGGTCAGTCAGGGACCGGTAAAAGGTGGATGGCAGGCGAGCTGGGAAAAATGTGCGCGGGCACTGCACGACACAACCGGCACAGTAGTAGTTGGAGTTTGCCACTGGTTTGAGCAACACCTTCTGGAGCGAGGAGGCTCTCCTGGAAGACATAGCTTCACTGAGCCTCAGGTATGCAGTTCCAACGCCCACATAGCATGGCAAAATTCCGTAGGAACTAAATGGAAAAGTATTGCGACGCTAAGAAGAATTAAAGTGCCGATACCTCAAGAGCCATAGCTGTGATTGTATGTGTGCTCTGTTCCTCGCCATCTTGCCGCTCGCCAACCGCCGCATCGATACTATCAGGTTGAAACTTTTAGTACTGTATTCGTATGGCTCAGAGAATGAACTGTGTTTGTTTGGTGCAATAATAACCTAAATTTTACCAGACCTTTTCCATCATTCAATTATCCTCACAACTAAACTAGACAGGGTCCTTTCCAAACGTTGTCCAATCCGAGTGTCCCTAAATGAAAATTAAAAATTGTGTTAATAATAATTATTTGCAGAACTAGCTATATTAGAATGGTGGTTAAAGAATTGTATTGTTAATGAACCAGTAAATGAATAGCGAAGGTCTAACGAAGTTGAAATGTAACTTTAGTACTGATATAGTAATGAAGTTTATTATTTCGAGACAGATTTAAAGGCATTTAAATTAGCAGTAAATAAAGATGAAAAGAGTAGTAACTTATATACTGGTAATCTTGAATGAACAATAAATTCAGCAATAATTTTTTTTAAATACAGTGATCATAAAAGTTTCAGGCCCCCCCCCCTCATTCATTTGAATTCTGAAGTGTTCTAAATTGGTATGACCAGCAAAAGTTAAAGTCAGTATAAAAATCAATATTTATCAGTGTTATCTTTATCAAAATTGACATTTTCTGTGTAGTATGAAAGTACAATTTCTAGGGTAACCTATGCCCGATTTTAATCAGATTAATAGGCAGTATAAAGTTTTGTAGTAAACATTATAGTGTAGTGTTATGTATTCATGATTTCCCCTATCACTACTGAACGTGAAACTATCAGTCCAATAGATTTCCTGGTTCAAAAATTCTACTATATCATGCAGTGTTACAACTTCTTGTTTTGCATTGAATATATACCAACTTGTAGAGGGAAGAAACTCAGTTAATGCCTAATTAGGCTGGCGACCGTATTATTGTCACATTGCTAGCATCTTCTGGTTTGATTTTGATCCATCCTGACGTGTGATTGCACTTCGAACTTACTTGACGGATCATTGTTATTACAGAGTGGATGTAAGTCTGATTTGCCACCATTCAGGCACACGCGGCCGATATCTATGCGACAATCCTTTCTCATAAGGTGAATCCCGCTCACTTACCATAGCACAGGCTTAGCGAGTACTGTGTCAGGGATTACAAGTAGATGTCACGTACACTAGATATTAATATTCTATTCCACTCCACATCATCAAAACCCTTTCTCTAAAGCTACGAATGCGATTGTATATGCTTCTTTGATGTACCTATGGCTGCTCTCTGTTAGAAACTCCATCGCTCAAATTACCTTTAAGGTGCCCCCTCCTCTCCTAAAATACATCTGGTCCTTTTCTAACCTACTCTCTATTTTCTCATCCGTTCTTCGATGCAGTATTTTAGTTACTAGAATGCTGTATTTTTCACCTTTTTCGATTTTCGCTATTACTTTCCTCTATAGAGTAATAATCACATTATTTTCCAAAGCTAATGGAATCCCTGATGGCATTAAGGGGCTCCGGAACGCCCTATACTTGCAATGTTAAAATAACGCTTATAAATTACATCTTTCCTCACAAAGTATTTGAGGTAGGAAGTTGAACTTTTTACAGATTATTTATTGGAATATGGGCTACAACTTAACACAGGGATTTTACAAAATTTTAGTTCAGTTATTAAAGATGATTTTTTTTCAATTGTAATGAAAATTCACATTTTTTGCAATTTTTTATTTATATATTCAAAAATATACAGTTTTTTGGAAAAAGGCTGTGTTAAATTATGCAGAAGGTACTGTGTAACATTTACTGAAAGTTTGAAATAAATATGTTTGGAAGATCCTTAGAAAACATGTAATTAGTATGAGAAAATAAAAGTTTTGGGAATCGAGCGACAAATATTGGATTAACTTTTTAGTGCATTCCAGGTCCATAGGATGGATTATCTTCATCCTCTGCAAACTCCTCCTCCAGCTTCCTCTTGTTCCTCCTCCTGTTTACTCTTGCTTGTATTTCTAGACTCTTTACAGCCATGTCTGCAGCCCGAAGGCGTTCCTTGTCTAAAGCAAGCATCGCTCGTTGTTGTGTTCGTAGATTTTGCTACCATTTTCTTCAGTTGCAGTTACTGCAACACTGTTCCAAAAGGTGGTCATGTATGAACACTTATCACATTTCAGTTGTATTTCACTAGCAAGTCCTACGTGCTTTATTATGGAGAGTTCCAGACCAACTTCACTACAGTGAATACATCTTACACAGTTTGAAAAAATTCCTTTGAGAACCGACATATCAAATATTTCATTCACATCCAATTCGCCCATAAAACATTCATAGTTTTCACTCATTGAACCAAGCTTCTTCTGTGAAGTATTTTCCTTCCCACTTTGACTGCTATGGGCAGGTGTACTTGAGAGGTTAGGTTCACTCACTTGGTTATCGTCTTTATTGTTTACAGTAATAACACATACCTTTGGCTTTCCAACATTTCTCCTTTTCTTAAAAGCCTTCAGAGGATTTCTAATAACTTTACTTCTACTCATGATTGTACTTCAACAAAACAGAGACTCAAGAAACAGAATTAATTACGAATATTTTCGAGATAACGACGGAGTAAATAAACATGAAACAATCGACAATCACACCAGCGATATATATCGAACCATCACAGGTTAGCCACAACACATACTTTATCTCACATCACTAAAATGTACCTGATGAACACGGACGTTAATAATAACACCATTTGACAGCAGTTTAACAGCGCCACAGTGGGTCACGCCCATGTAGAACACATTTCAAAAAAAATTTAAAAATAGTTGCAGTCTTCGGAATTGAATAAATTATATATCTATTAAAAGGTAATAGTCTGCAGATTCAGAAAACGCAAAAAAGTAAAAATTGAACTTTTCATGATTTTGAGCCTTTCCGGAGCCCCTTAACTTCACTGATGAACTTTTGCCTTTATGGTGACATAACACTACGAAAAAGAGCCAGTCCAATGCGCTACAATGGATTTCCAGATAATTGCTTTATTACTCCTGGTAAGGTTTGAATGAAAATACAAACATACACATAAACGTTCTTTTACCAGACATGATCATTTTTTGGTGATTGTTTGGAGTATCAGGAGCGTTTTCATTGCAACAGCATGTTCAGCCTTAACAACAAGTTCTGTGCAGTTATTACTGTTGCGAGGGCTGTTACATAACACAAGACGCGCGGTCAGCGTTCTCTGTGCAATATTCGCCGATACGTGATAGTGTCCAGTATGTAACTTCTGAACTTCTGAACAGCGTATAAAATATTTCCTCTCAACCTGCCCAAAGTGCTCTTAAGAACATAACTACGTTATTTTCAAATCGACATCGTTTTGATGTTCCTTAACATAGATCAACGTCGCACATCACAGCACGGTGCAAGCTCCGAAGGTTCGTAGAGTCACCTAAAGGTGGCAGTGTTGGCTAAAAAGTCATCCTACGCATATGTTCTCTTTCGGAAGAACAATCAGCACTTGCTACTAATTAAAGAGTAATTACATGCAGGTAAACTAAAACCTACCTAAACTCCGTCCTAACAGGCCTGGAAAGCCCAACGGCTTCGCCCGGCCGCCGTGTTATCCTCAACCACAGGCGTCACTGGATGCGGATATGGAGGGGCATGTGGTCAGCACACCGTTCTCCTGACCGTATGTAAGTTTACGAGACCGGAGCCGCTACTTCTCAATCAAGTAGCTCCTCAGTTTGCCTCACAAGGGCTGAGTGTACTCCTCTTCCCAACGGCGCTCTGCAGACCGAATGGTCACCCATCCAAGTGCTAGCCCAGCCCGACAGCACTTCGGTGATCTAATGGGAACCGGTGTTACCACTGCGGTAAGGCCGTTGGCAATTACATGTAGCAGTAAAACATTTTCATTTCAATTAATTAGCATTTTTCTAGCTATACAAATAGTACTGGTGCATTTTGTTGCTGGGTAAGTAAATCAAATACTTCATTAAGCATGCATATCCAAAGGCGGAAGATGAAGTCTCAATACCAAAAAATTATCCAAACAGTGCAGCACTTTGAGAAGTAATCAGAGTTATTTTAATGGTTCGTATAATAAGCAGCTACTCTCCACGGAATACGGCAAATGCCAACATAATTATTTATAATTGTTCAATTTTCCAGCTTCCCTCTGGATGGCCACGCGATCTTCGATGGAAACATTACGAGCAAAGTGCACAACGACGCTTGTAAGTAACAATTCTTTAGTTCAGCGTAGTCCTACACTACACAAAATAGCTTGCTTTCGAAGGCGAACAAAGCCATTTGTTTTATAATCTTGTCGTCCTCGGTGAAAGTATAATATTGCCAGTGTTGTTGACATTGTGTATGATGATCGCGTTTGTGGATGTGTAAGTAATTTATTTTCTGTCTCATTTCAGGGAACTGTCTTCTGACCGGACGTTACAACGTGGTGTACTCGCATGAGGATTTTGTCATTCTTTACTACTTTTTTCTAGGATATGGTTGGTCTCTATAGGCTACTCGAAAATTTGTATTAGCGATTAGCCCTAATCAGGCACCGTTATGGCTATATTTTTGATACTATGTTTGGCGCTAAGGATATGAATCAATGTTTAATACCCATACTATTCACAGTTCTAAATAACAGAAAACAGTCACATTCTGCGAGAATTAATTTCCGTGGTCAGAATATCATGTTGGCTAAAACCTGCTACAGAAACGAACCAAAGAGAAATATTTGAATGGTACCAAACAGTGGGCAATAAACCTCTTCGACCTGCCACAATTCGTATAAATAAAGGTTTTTTTTTTACTGTGGCACATTTGACTCCGCAGACGTAAGGTCAATGCATGAGGCTTGGTGGATCGTGTGAAAGATATAGACTACAGATTCCAATGGTTTTGAAGCTCCATCCCAGGTCGGTCCGACGACGCTTTTTCTTTTTTCATTTATCTTTTTATCTATGACAATGATTTGTTTATGTAATTATTTACAAGTTGCAATGTGCTTTGAAATCCATATTAAACTGTAGTTTTTCATAAACGGGCGGGAAGAAACATAATGAGTATCCTGCGACAGAAGAACCTCAGGACGTATTTTTTTCCCAACACCATCAGCAATTATAAAAAGCTTTGATTGATACGATTTTTGTCATTGCTTCATCACTGATATATCTACCAACTTTGTTCATTTCAGTTCAGTAAAATTAAGTCAACTGTAATATAACAGTATATTTACTGAATCTGTACTACTGATAGTAACTGCAGTCTCAGGATTCACCCTGATGCTGCAGTTACATATAATAGAATTCTCTCCGATAAAAACTGTAACAATATATAGGGTGGGTAGATAATCCGAAAAGGGATATGCAAAGGCTCAATCTAGATGTATTAGGGATGAAGACGTTAACCTTATAGCTAATACGGTTTTCTATTCAGATGAATATAGAACTATATCACTAGCAGCATAAAATTGTATAAAGGTGGGAAGGTAGTCTAAAGAACCAGTTATTGTTAATAGAACTAGGATTATTCTCATCAGAATCGACAAAAACCAACGCCAAAAACAATAATTCAGGTATGCATACCAATATCATCCAGAAACGTACGTATAGAGTAAATGATGGCATGAATTGGGTAACTAAGTACGTAAAACGAACTGAAAATGTAATAATGACGAGGAACTGGAGTGCTGTGGAATGGGGAAGAATTAAGGACAACTTTACAGGGGAACGCATGCTCCGTAATAGGAACGAGAGATGAGAAATATTACTTAAATCCTGCAATGAATGTCAGCTAGCGACAGCAAAGATACTGTTCAAGACTCACAAGAAGAAGGGCTGCACTTGGACAAGGCTTCCAAACAAGGGAATATGCCAGCTGAAATATATCGTAATCAGACAGACATTCCGAAATCAGATATTTGGTTATAATACGTCGTCAGAAACAGAGAATCAGGCCACGATTTAGTACCAATGTCAAGAAATCTGTTGTGCAATAGAACTGTCACTAAATATTTAAGAATAATGAAGTGATATATTGAATTACTGAAGAATTACGATGTGCTTTTGAGTTTTTCTACAGCTTCTGACACCTGCAATACTGAATATTACGGTAGTCAGTTCAGTCAAAGAAGGATAAATATGCCTAAGAAGTTGGACAGACAAATTTAGGTACAACAACGGTAGCTATGAAGAAGCCGTGGGTATTGACATAAACTGATTAAGAGAAACAAAGAAATACAACAGTTATCACGAAATTCCAGGAATAAGGCAATATAAATCACTTAAGAATGAAATCAGTACAATGTGAGAGAAGTTAAAACGACGCCATTTTAGGAAAAATGTGAAGAAATCAAAAAAGAAATTGTTGTCGGATGGACGGATTCAGAGCACAGAATGGCCAAAATAACTTTCGGTGAAACTAAAAGCAAGTAGCTGAAGGTTAGGAGAATGGGAGAAATTCAACAGTGAAACGTGTAGGAGACAGCTGATAGGTGGAAAACTGCATTGATGGTCTCTACAAGGTGGAGGGTTGGTTGCTGACGTGATAGAAGAATAAATTTAAGACGGTTTGGGACAGAAAGGGGATCCAATATTAGTGTCAGAGCCTGAAAGAGCTTTGGAAAACTTGCGAGAAAACGTAGCATGCGCGACAGAAATCATTCCTTCTGATTTTCTGAAGTCGTTGATGAAACTGGTCACCAAATGATTATTCAAGTTAGTGTGCAGAATCTATGAACCTGCAAGCGTACATTTGAACAATACGAGAATGTTGAAAATTAAGCAGATAAGATTATAAATGAGGTAGTTGTCGGCAGAATTCTTAATGAAAGGAATATATGGAAAAGCACTGATTAGAAGAAATGACAGAAAGATAGGACATATTTTAAGACATTGGACAATACTTTCATAAGCACTAGAGGGAACCGTAGGGGGTAAAAAGTCTAGAGGAAGGAAGAAATTGAAATATATAAAACAAAATCCTTTCGCGTAAATAGGACTCTGAGATGACGAGTTTGGCGATGGAAGGGAAGTAGTGTTGCACCGCATCAGACCTGTCAGAAGACTAACATCCAAAAATAGAAAGGTACTAATGTGATAATAAACACATAGTCCCCGACCAAATATCAACTTGATGTAAGGGATGGGAAATAGTTCTTAAGATGGAACTATACAAATCTGTGCGCTTCACGAAGTGTAAAAGACCATTCTTTCGGTTCAAGAGCAGAGCCTGTTAAATCAGATAAATGTTTACTGCTGAGCGTGTGTATACGTATAAATGGAAGTACACTTAGAATCGCTTGTATGTGGTAGGATAAGGTAAACTGCCGTTCCTCAACAACAGCAATAACATGCAAAAAGCGTCTACGACCCAAATTAAAATGCTACACTGGTGAATGCGACTTCTTTGATTGTTTGGTTGGGGAGTCAGTCTAACAGAGATACATAAAAATCTTAAGTGGCAAACATTTGAAGAACGACGCTGTATTGCTCTCTAGAAGTTGTTTAGGAAACTTCAAGAACTGCCCTTCAGTTCACTAGTTACGTATGTGGTAGACTTTGTGTACATAAAATTAGGCAAATAACAACTTGCATAGAGACATGCAAGCAACCATTCTGCCCGCGCAACATCAATAAATGAAAGCGGAAACAAGATTAATATGCGATTACAATATTTTCCCCGCACGAACCATGAACCTTACGAGTGGCTTGCGTGCCTCAGCGATGCAGATAGAGGTCCTACAGGTACAACCACAACGTAGGGATATGCGTTGAGAAGCCAAAGTGTGGTTCCTGAAGAGAGGCAGCAGCCTTTTCAGTACTCACAGGGACAAGTCTCGACCATTGACTGATCTCGCCTTGTAACACCAACCGGGACTGCAGGGAAACTAGAGCCGTAATTTTTCTCTAGGGCATGCAGCTCTACTGTATGGTTCAATGATGATGGCCTCCTCTTGGGTAAATTTTTCCGGAGGTAAAATAATCCCTCATTCGGATCTTCGGGTGAGGACTACTCAGGGGGATGTTGTCATAAGGAGAAACAAAACTGGGATTGTAAGGATAGGAGCATGGAAAGATGTATCCCTTAATCGGGAAGATAGGTTAGAAAATTTAAAAATAGGAATGGATAGATTGAAATTAGATATAGTGGAAATCAGTGTATCTCGGCGGCAGGAGGAATAGGACCTATAGTCAGGTGAATATAGGGTTATAATACAAAGTCAAATAGGTGTAATTCAGGAGCAGGTTTAATAATAAATAAGAAAATAGGAATGCAGGTAAGCTACTATGAACAGCATAGTGAATGCATTATCGTACCCAAGACAGACACGAAGTCCACGCCTACAACAGTACTACAAGTACTATCATCCGCAGATGATGAGGAGATTGAAGAAATGTATGACGAGATAAAAGAAATTATTTAGGTAGTTAAAGGAGACAAAAATTTAATCTTGATGGGGGGCTAGAATTAGATAGTAGGAAAAGAAAGGGAAGTAAGAATAGTAGGTGAATATGGACTGTGGGGGGAGGGGGGTGCGGAATAAATGAAAGAGCAAACCGCCTGGTAGAATTTTGAAAAGAAGATAATATAATAATCGCCAACGCTTACTTAAGAATCATAGAGCTGGGTTTTATTGGTGGAAGAGACCTGGAGACATCGGAGGGTTTCAAATTGCTTATGTAATTCTTAGACAGAGATTTAGGAACCAGATTTTAAATTGTGAGACATTTCCAGGGGCAGATGTGGACTTTGACCACAATTGATTGGTTATGAACCGGATTTGACCACAATTGATTGGTTATGAACCGTAGATTAAAACTTAAGGAATTAGAAAAAGGTAGGAAATTAAGGAGATGCTGAATAACTTCAAAGAAACAGAGGTTGTTGAGGGCTTCAGAGGGTGCTAGAGCGGTTTCCCCTCGGAAAGGAATACAGTATAAGACGACTGGGTTGCTTTACGAGATGAAATAGTGACGGCGGCAGAGCATCAAATAGATACAAAAGCAAGGCTAGTATGAATCCTTGGATAACACAAGAGATATGGAATTTAACTGATGAAACGAGATAATTTAAAAATGAGCAACTGAAGCAACCGAAAGGAAATTCAAACGTTTAAAAAATTAGATAGACAGGAAGTGCAAAATTACTAAGCACGAATGGATGAAGGACAATTGTAAGGATTTAGAAGCGTATTTCACTAGGGGAAAGATAGATACCGCCTACAGGAAAATTAAAGAGGCCTTTGATGAAAACAAAAGCAGCTGTGTGATATCAAGATCCCAGATCGTAAACCAGTCCTAAACGAAGAAGAGATAGCTGAATGGTTGAAGGACTACACAAAAGGCGTATACAAGGGAGATGAAAGCAAAAATGTAGGAAGGGAAGTGGATGTAGATGAAGACGAGATGGGAGATACGATACGGCGAGAAAAATTTGACAAAGCTCTGAAAGGTCTAAGTCAAAACATGCGCCTGGAGTGGACGATATTCCGTCAAAATTACTGATAGCCTTGGGAGAGCCAGCCACGACAAAACTCATCCATCTGGTGTGAAAGACGTATGATACCCTCAGATTTCAAGAAGAGTGTAGTAATTCCAGTTCCAAAGAAAGCAGTTGCTGACAGGTATGAAAATTACCGAACGATCTGTTTCATAAATCAAGGTTGCAAAATACTAACACGAATTCCATACAGAAGAATGGAAAAAGTGGTAGAAGCAGACCTCCGGGAAGCTCAGTTTGGATTACGGAGAAGTATAGGGACACGCGAGGCAATAATTACCCTATGATTTAACTTAGAAGTTAGGTTAAGGAAACGCAAACCTACATTTGTAGCATTTGTGGAATTAGAGCAAGCCTTTGACAATGTTGAATGAACTACTCTCTTTGAAACTCTGAAGGCAGCAGAAATAAAATACAGGGAGCGAAAAGCTGTTTACAACTTGTGCAGAAACTAGACGGCAGTCATAACAGAGGAGGAGCATGAGAGGGACGCAGTGGTTGAGAACGGAGTAAGACAAGGTCGTGGTCTATCCCCGGCGTTATTTAATGTATACATTGAACAAGCAGCAAAGGAAACCAAAGTAAAATTTCATGTTCATGGAGAAGAAATAAATACTTCGAGGTTTGTAGATGAGATTGTAATTCTGTCAGAGATAGCAAAGGATTTGGAAGAGCAGTTGAACGGAATGGACAGGGTCTTGAAAGGAGGATATAAGATGAACATCCACAAAAGCAAAACAAGTATGATGGAATATAGTAAAATTAAATCAGGTGCTGCTAAGGGAATTAGATTAGGAAACGAGACACTTACAGTAGTAGATGAGTTTTGCTGTTTATGCAGCAAACTAACTGAGAATGGCCGGTGGGAATAGAATGTAGACTGGCAATGGCAAGAAAAGAATTTCTGAAAAAGAGAAATTTGTTAACATCGAATATAGATGCAAGTGTTAGGGAGTCTTTTCTGAAAGCTTTCGTCTGGAATGTAACCATGTATGAAAGTGAAACATGGGCGATAAACAGTTCAGATAAAAAGAGAATAGAAGCTTTCGGAATGTGATGCTACAGAAGAATGCTGAAAATTAGATGGGTAGATCACGTGACTAATGAGGAGGTACTGAACAGAATTGGGAAGATAAGGAATTTGAGGCAAAATTTCCCAAAAGTACGGACCGGTTATCAGGACACATTCGACATACTGTGAGGTATCAACCGATTACGAATTTAGTATTGGAGGGAAGTGTGGGTAGTAAAAATCGTAGAGGGAGAGCAAGAGATGAATGCAGTAATCAGATTCAGAAATATGTAGTTTCCAGTAGTTATTCGGAGGTGAAGAGGCTCCCACAAGATAGAATACTATGGACAGCTGCATCAGTCAATCTTCGGACTGAAGACCACAACAACAATATTTTCTACTAATCAGCTGTCTCTTTTATGTTTGACGGTAGAATTACTCCTGGCCTCCTGATCTTGACCTCTTTCCTTTTAGTTTAATCGAAAGTAGTTTTTACTATTCTGTTCTCTGAGTGTGTTCTTCGTACAACTATTTCTTGTGTGACTTCTTCACGTTTAATGTGCAGCCATGTCGGCTTATGTCCACTCACTTCCTACTGAATTCATTTCTAAGTGATTTATATTGCTCTGTTCCTGTCATTCCCTGATCACTTATGTGCTTCAGACGAAACACAAGGTGAGGCTCTTTTTTTTTTGGGGGGGGGGGGGGGGGTTTAAGATCTTGTGGGACTAAACTGCTGAGGTCATCGGTCCCTAAGCTTACACACTACTTCACTTAACTTACTCTAACGTACGCTGAGGACAACACACACACACACACACACACACACACACACACACACACATGCCCAAGAGAGGACACGAACCTCCGACGGGGGGAGCCGCGCGTACCGTGACAAGAGGCCTGAGAGCGTGCGGATTTCGCTGTTTCAAATACACTTTTAATCATATACACTCAAAAAAGTGCACCGCGAAGAAATTATCAGAATGGAACGGAAATATCTAGACGCGATGTACATGTACCGAGAGATGAATTATTAGTTTCCGAATAACTGGGTGATATATTCAAGAAAGGAGCTTTACAAATTGAGCAAGTCCATAACGCGTTGGTCCACTGGAGTTCTTAGATGCCCTCCTCAGTGCTATCGTGCCAAATTCTGCCAAATTGTGGTCATAGATCCTCAAAATCCAGAACTGGTTGTAGGTCCCTGCCCGTAATGATCCAAACGTTTCCAGTTGCGGAGAGATCAGGCGACCTAGCAGGCCAAGGTAGGGTTTAGCAAGTACGAAACCAAGCAGCAGAAACTCTATCCGTGTGCGATCGGGCGTTAGCTTGCTGAAATATAAACCCATGATGGCTTGCCATGAAGGTAAACAAAATGGGGCGTAGAATGTCGTCGCCGTATCGCTGTGCTGTAATTGCGCCACGGACGCTAACTAAAGGTGTCCTGCAATGAAAAGAAATGGCACACCAGACAATCACTCCTGGTTGACGAGCTGTATGATGGGCGACAGTTGGTTGATATCCCACTGCTATCAAGTTATTAATTATATTTAGCAATACAGCTTCTGTGCGTGCCCTTTTTAGAGATGTCCATTCCACTTCAGCTACACCACAATATCTACAACCTTAGAGAACTTCAAACCCATAGCATTATTTCTCACTACTTCATTACCACACCATCTTTGCACATTGATTCTTCTGGATGATTCTCTGAAACTTCAATCTCTTCTTCCCATAATAAATTTTGAAACGAGTCTATATCTGCTCCTGAGTATGCCTTATAATTCTCTGTCTGATTTCGTAATACCTGTTTCACTGTGATGTGATATAGATGGAGTCTTACTATGTCTCCAAGCTGTTTCCATCTAACCCACTTGTGATTTCCGAAAAGAGTATTCTTTATTGCTGAACTCAATTATTCTTTCTCGTCTCACATTTCTACCACCCAGTCCATAATCACCGGTAACTCTTTCTTCTGTCCCCTCTTTCGCTGCACCACCCCTGTCTCCCGTGATTATTTGATTTCCATCTCATTTACACGCTCTATTCCCCATGCTGTGGTCTCACGTGCGTTCTCTGTCTTGTCATCTTATGCTTTTCAAGTTGGTATGTATATCTGAAATATTGTTGTTGGCACTGGTTTTGTGCAGTTTCTGATGAGAATATCACTGAACTGTTCATAGTAATTCGCTCTTTAGACTCGTACTCATAAAGAATCGTACTCCGTTATATAGTTTTCTGCTGCTGATAATAACGTCCTATACTCAATTACCAAACGTTCCTTCTTCTTACCGTTTTACTCCAATGACTCCCCACTATACATAAATTTGGCCTCTGCTTATCCGCTTTCAGGTTTTGTAGGTACCATATTCAGACAGCAGATAGGTCAGCGTGGTAGACTGTCAAGCACAGCACCTGGGTTCGATTCTCGGCAACGCCAAGGATTTTTCCTAGGTGGGAAGACTGCAAAGGTGTCAACTCAGTCTCACGATGCCAACTGAGGTGCTAACTGAATGAGATGCAGCGGTTTCAGGTTTCTTAAACCGAGAGCGGCCGGGAGAGCGGTTCACTGTCCGCAAGCCCCTACATACCGCATGCCAGATGACGCCATTGGCTTTGGTTGACATATGGAGGTCAGTCGGTTCCGTCTCGCCCATTTGTGGCTATATCGGCAGACATATCTCATTCAGGCTTCTGGCATACCACGCTCTGATTCACAGAAAGTTAACCTTTCCTTAGTCATTCAGTGTGTTTCGCATGGTCACCTTGCCCTTGATAGGCCCTATCGGAGATCCAAATGAGGAGATCGTCATAACATCTCCCAGTTACAGGCTATACGGTTAGTGGATACATATGTGTCATTAATCTTGTGGTTCCCATTGCCTTATATTCCTTCACGCCATTGATAATCTAGGATAATTCCGCCTTTTAGGGCAATTTCCCACCGATGGCAAGATGGTGCCTTGACCCTCTGTCCAGTTCTCTGACTTCTTTGACATGGTCGTAGAATGAGAGAAGACTTCGGCATCCATTACCGATGATTTTTATTCAAAATTTGGGAGGTGTCTGAGTTCGAATCTGAGACTCAAAGATTCTATCACTAAACCATTGTATTTTCTATTGTGGTCTCATTACGTCCATACATTTCCATGACATTATTGAAATGGAAATGGAAATGTCATGTGACGAAGGCCTCCCGTCGGGTAAACCGTTCGCCTGGTGCAAGTCTTTCGATTTGACGCCACTTCGGCGACTTGCGGGTCGATGGGGATGAAATGATGATGATTAGGACAACACAACACCCAGTCCCTGAGCGGAGAAAATCTCCGACCCAGCCGGGAATCGAACCCGGGCCCTGTGGATTGACAGTCTGTCGCGCTGACCACTCAGCTACCGAGGGCGGACATTGAAATGTAATGTTCAGACATAATGTAAACTCCGTTGTAGTAGCTTAGCTAATAACACACTGCTATTTGAAGGGACTGAACTATTCTATTTAATTCAGCTCGTTCGGTATTCAAATATATACTTACTTTTTTAACACTGAATATAAAAGCCAATATCATTTCACAATATATAGCGTAAACGTCGCGTATCAGATTTATTTTGTATTGCTCGTTAACTCTCACTTCAGATTTACGTAAATCATATGTTTCTGTTACAGACGCGGCTGGAATCCTCACATCTGTTAAGAAACCCAGTACAGAACAGATGAAGAAGATCTGGAAAGCTGTTGATGACCACCCTGTGGTCGACAGAAGTAAATTCAAGGAAGTGATCTGTTAACGTTGCAACTGTGAGAAATAAAAATTGATGTTACACTTTTTCAGCTCCATTCATCATCATTTGTATGAGAATCGCTTGTCACTATACGAAATGTTTTATGATGATACATAGGATAAATTATTTTCTACCACAATAATTTGTCATGAGCGCAAACTATTCCACGTATTACTAAATCTCACTTTACGAGCTTGAAACGAAAGATCAACAGAACATTAGTAAATTAAGATACTCTTACTAACCAACGGAAGACAAGCGAATTGAGGCAATGTTTATAATACACGCAGTGGCGGTGGTGATTTCTTCTGTTTACTTCGGGTTTGTTCAGCTAGGTTGTTTACGTGGAAGGAATTATATTTTCGGCTATAGATATAAGTGTGTTCATTTGATATGAACCGTGTACTCCACATTCCGCTCTGATTGGATGTTGTATCAAAATGAGTCGCCAATTTATATCACAGTTACAGTTACAGTTCAGCATCTGCAATGCATATAGTTGATTTACTGCCACCTGGCCAGGTAAAGCCAACAATGAACGTCAAAACGAACAGAAATTTCAAGTTTAATAAGAACTGTCTTATAACTATAGTAATTCCAAAGTATATTGATGCAAAGATCAGTAACAGCAGCAAGTCAGCACTAAAAACCAAGATAAATTTTGGAATCATCTAGTTTACATCAGAATCCAGGATGCACCACGGACACAAACAGACCGGCTAACTAAACAACTTTATGAGCTGCATTTTCGATTTGTAATATCATTGATCCAGTCGTCGTACGCCATTTATTGATAATATTGATACACCGATTCATAAACTAAAACAGAAAATAGTATCTAGTTTCAAATCTGATCTCAAACAAACCAAAGACGGAATCTATCGAACCAGTCTTTGCGCCACATAGATTCTACGATGTAATGAACTGAACTCACACAATAAAGGACTTAAAATGGTTCAAATGGCACTGAGCACTATGGGACTTAACTTCTGAGGTCATCAGTCCCCTAGAACTTAGAACTACTTACACCTAACCAACCCAAGGACATCACACACATCCATACCCGAGGCAGGATTCGAACCCGCGACCGTAGCAGTCTTGCGGTTCCAGACTGCAGTGCCTAGAACCGCTCGGCCACTCCGGCCGGCTAAGGGACTTCAATACAATATTGCCCCTAGGGTAAGTAAGAATATTTCAGGAATTTAATCATTAGCATCAAAATGGCCTGAGCCACAGGAAAACCAAATCACATTACATAGAGTACCATAGCACTGTGAGGGACTGGAAAAACCCACCGTGGTTCAACAACAAAGTTAGGAAGCAACTGCGAAAGCAAAGAGAGCTTCACTCCAAGTTTAAACGCAGCCAAAACCTCTCAGACAAACGATGTCAAAGTTAGCGTAAGGAGGGCTATGCGTGAAGCGTTCAGTGAATTCGAAAGTGAAATTATATGTACCGACTTAACAGAAAATCCCAGGAAGTTCTGGTCTTACGTTAAATCAGTAAATGGTTCGAAACAGCATATCCAGACACTCCGGGATGATGATGGCATTGAAACAGAGGATGACACGCGTAAAGCTGAAATACTAAACACCTTTTTCTAAAGCTGTTTCACAGAGAAAGACCACACAGCAGTTCCTTCTCTAAATCCTCGCACAAACGAAAAAATGGCTGACATCGAAATAAGTGTCCAAGGAATAGAAAAGCAACTGGAATCACTCAACAGAGGAAAGTCCACTGGACCTGACGGGATACCAATTCGTTTCTACACAGAGTACGCCAAAGAACTTGCCCCCCTTCTGACAGAAGTGTACCGCAAGTCTCTAGAGGAACGGAAGGTTCCAAATGATTGGAAAAGAGCACAGGTAGTCCCAGTCTTCAAGAAGGGTCGTCGAGCAGATGCGCAAAACTATAGACCTATATCTCTGACGTCGATCTGTTGTAGAATTTTAGAACATGTTTTTTGCTCGAGTATCATGTCGGTTTTGGAAACCCAGAATCTACTCTGTAGGAATCAACATGGATTCCGGAAACAGCGATCGTGTGAGACCCAACTCGCTTCATTTGTTCATGAGACCCAGAAAATATTAGACACAGGCTCCCAGGTACATGCTATTTTCCTTGACTTCCGGAAAGCGTTCGATACAATTCCGCACTGTCGCCTGATAAACGAAGTAAGAGCCTGCGGAATATCAGACCAGCTGTGTGGCTGGATTGAAGAGTTTTTAGCAAACAGAACACAGCATGTTGTTATCAATGGAGAGACGTCTACAGACGTTAAAGTAACCTCTGGCGTGCCACAGGGGAGTGTTATGGGACCATTGCTTTTCACAATATATATAAATGACCTAGTAGATAGTGTCGGAAGTTCCATGCGGCTTTTCGCGGATGATGCTGTAGTATACAGAGAAGTTGCAGCATTAGAAAATTGTAGCGAAATGCAGGAAGATCTGCAGCGGATAGGCACTTGGTGAAGGGAGTGGCAACTGACCCTTAACATAGACAAATGTAATGTTTTGCGAATACATAGAAAGAAGGATCCTTTATTGTATGATTATATGATAGCGGAACAAACACTGGTAGCAGTCACTTCTGTAAAACATCTGAGAGTATGCGTGCGGAACGATTTGAAGTGGAATGATCATATAAAATTAATTGTTGGTAAGGCGGGTACCAGGTTGAGATTCATTGGGAGAGCCCTTAGAAACTGTAGTCCATCAACAAAGGAATTGGCTTACAAAACACTCGTTCGACCTATACTTGAGTATTGCTCAACAGTGTGGGATCCGTACCAGATCGGGTTGACGGAGGAGATAGAGAAGATCCAAAGAAGAGCGGCGCGTTTCGTCACAGGGTTATTTGGTAACCGTGATAGCGTTACGGAGATGTTTAGCAAACTGAAGTGGCAGACTCTGCAAGAGAGGCGCTCTTCATCGCGGTGTAGCTTGTTCGCTAGGTTTCGAGAGGGTGCGTTTCTGGATGAGGTATCGAATATATTGCTTCCCCCTACTTATACCTCCCGAGGAGATCACGAATGTAAAATTAGAGAGATTCGAGCGCACACGGTGGCTTTCAGACAGTCGTTCTTCCCGCGAACCATACGCGACTGGAACAGAAAAGGGAGGTAATGACAGTGTCACGTAAAGTGCCCTCCGCCACACACCGTTGGGTGGCTTGCGGAGTATAAATGTAGATGTAGATGTAGAATCAAATGAGCAAGGAAATCTTAAGGAACATTAATTTTCAATGTGAAAGTACAATGAATAGATAAATCTTACAAATATCAATAAGCAGCATACCAACCATGATGCTCCCGTAATAAATTCAGATAAAGGCAATCCAACTGTAATCATGCACCAAAGAAACACTTGAGCTTTTTGGAGCTAACAGTATTACTGAACTAAAAATAAAATCCACTGAAAAGCATTAACATGAGCGCAAATAATTGCTTAAAAACTACACCTTCCTACTGACCAATAATGTAGCCAAGTATTGCGTGGCAATAAACTCGCGGATCCCAGCCTACGATGCAAGACTAATATTTATAAAACTGGTTATCCAAGAAGTCCCGCTGTAAATATCATAAATAATCGGGGACACAAAATTAGCAAAGAACTTCATGATTTACTGAAGAAAAAATACACTTTTGAAAACAGGTTTTCAGTGAGAAACAGTTTTGAGTCACCAGCAAATTTAAGAATCTAGTAGCACCAGACAACAAATCCCTTGAGAAAATAATGCCATATGAAAAGGCACTTTCTCATTAATACAAAAGAAGTGAATCAAGGAAAAATCCTAAGCAATTCAGAAATTTATATACTCATCATGTCACTTGTGTTGATCCTCTCACATAACTAGTTTTCATTCGGTGGCAGATTTCATATGTAAAACGATGGTCTGACAATGGATAACAGCTCTGTAGGGCCGTCAATTCACATATTTATTCATTGGCATTTTACATGTAATGTAATGTTATTTATTACAAAAAATACAAGCGGAGTACCCAGTGTTGCCCAGATATTTATACAGCCCAATCACATTAATGTGCCCACCTCCACATTCCTGGTGGACGCGGAAGACATGCAGTCGTTGTTGTAATGAGGAAACGGGGCGATATATCTGACGTTCATGATCATTGGCTTTCAGGCCAAGGATGGAAGCATCTCCGAAATGGCTAAGTCTGTAAAATGTTCACACGTCGCCATGCTTAAAGTTAACCACGAGTGGCAAATGGTGCTACCACAAACCAGCGCCGAGACAACTGTGGTGCAGAACAGACCATAGTTGACGGCTGAGGAGATGTGCGTGGGCGAATAGACGTGGAACTGTTTAACACCTGAGCACCTAGATGAACCAAGGGCCTACAAACAGTGTCAGAGACCTGATTGTATACAGAGTTTACAGTGGGATTTCTTGATAACCAGTTTTGTGAATATCAGTCTTGGATCATAGGCTGGGATCCTGCGAGTTTATTACCGTACGATACTTGGCTTCATTAATGGTCATTATGAAGGTACAGCTTTTAAGTAGTTCTTTGAGCTCATATTAATACTTTTAGGTGGGCCGACGACGCTACAGCGTATGGTCTCTGTAGCAGGCGCTTGGTTCATGCACCAATGTCGACTGCCGTTCATTGGCGACAGAAGCTGGAATTTGCACGCCAACACCGCAAGTGCACATCCACTGAGCAGTGGCAGATGAATCTCGTTTCATACTCCATTGGACACATGGCCATTGATGTGTACAGCACTGCAACAATAGTTGGAAGAGCCCAGGAAGCGCAAGAGAGTGATTTCGTGGCGTTCCCTGGGTGATCTCTTTATTCTGGAAGTCACAATAAATCAACATAAGTATGCATCCATCCTTTCTCACCATGTGCACTACTATATGCAGTTGGCAAGATGCCATCGACCATCAGGACAGTGCGCAATTGAGAGACTGTGGGACCACCTCGATCGGGCTGGATCGTGAAACCTTCCAAAGCACTAGAGCGACATAGTTCAGAATCTGTGTCGTTATCTCCCAGAACCTCAGTGACTCTTTTGCTGCATGTCCGCGCTTCAAAAGGTGGAAATCAGGCTTTTCTCAGGTAGTCACATTAACGTGACTGGACAGTGTATTCATCCTATTTCTATTACAATATCTCCTCCTTTCCCGAATCTCTCTCAATATCCTCCTCCATGCTCTTTGTATATGTCCTTTTCCCCTATGTCTCTGTCCAGCTCCTCTACTCCCAACTGTCTGCCTATCTCCGCCAGCCCCTCACTCTCTTTCTCTCACGATCCGCTCCTCTTCCCTCTGCCCATATACTCCTTCTCCATCGATCCATTTGCTTCTTGCCTCCTATCTATCTCCTCATATTCCTCACACCTCTATTTCTTCCACACTTATTGTCTATCCATCTTCTCCTCCCCACTCTCTGATCACCTCTTCCTCGTCCTCTCTCGATCCGCCCATCCTCTCTGTCCACCTCCTCTTCCCTCTCTCTCTGTCTGTCTCCTCCTCCCTTTTTTTGTCGATTGCCCTCTCCCTCTCGTTTCTCAGTGCATCTCCTCCTCGCTCATGTATGCAGCCTGTCTCTTCCTCAGCCCTCCCCTTCCGCTCTCCCTTTCTCCATCTCTTCTTCCCCCCATTTTCTCTCCCAACCAGAGGTTGTTGGTTCTTAACCCAACAGTATTTCCTTTCAGGTAGTAAATATATCTGCACCAAGTCTTGCTGATATCGACCCATGAGTTTGGGAGAATCATTTGGGAGAATCATGTACCCTTCGCAGCGCTGTACACATCACATATATTACATCTTTACTTATCATTTACGTACATATTTCATCTTTATCTCTAACGAATTTCAACATGCAGTTTACTTTCCACTCACCTTAATGTTTATGATGTCATGTCTCCTGATATATGGGTCGCACAGTGGTATAATTTTGCAGGCACATTCATAGATATATGTAGATACCCTCTGTGAAATGCGTTGCGAATGGAGTTATCAATAAAGAAGTAATAGATTAACACATCATGCATGATGCTCCAGTTTTTCATGCATCGCACTGTTTATGATGTCATATCTTCAGAACTATATATCGTGCAATGTTATAATTCTGTACCTACATCTATTCCAGGAGGAAGGCGTGCCGGTCTCGAGCATAAATCCACCCGGCGGATTAGTCTTGAGGTCCAGTGTGCCCTCCAGTCTGTGGATGGTTTTCAAGGCGGTTTTCCATCTGTCTCGGCAAATGTGAGCTGGTTCCCATTATTCCGCCTCAGTTACATTTTGTCGGTGATTGCTGTGCAGACACTTTCTCCATGTACGCATGCACCATAATTACTCTACCTCGCCAACATAGGGGTTACACTCACCTGGTGTGAGACGTTCCCAGAGGGGTCCACTGCAGACCGAACCGCACAGTAACCCTGGGTTCGGTGTGGGCCGGTGATGGGGTGAGTGGACTGCTGTAATCTGTTGTGGGGTTGTGTACCACTGCAGGCTATGGTGGGGACGAAGCCTCTCCATTGTTTCTAAGTCCCCAGTTCCATGCAATACAATTCAATGTACATCTAGCGGCGTATGTGTGTACCGCCTTAAGAAAGTGGAATCTTTCCTGAATTGTTAATGTTAGTAGCAAAGAAGTAATAATTTTGAACATAATGCATGTTGCAGTAATTTTCCACTCATCTCAGCGTTTATACGTCGTATGTCCTGAACTATGTGTCGTACAATGATATAATTTTGCAGTTACATTCAATGGAATATGCGAATATTATCTGCAAAGTGCGTTGCTAGTAAAGTTAGAAGTAAAGAAGTGCAAATCTAAAACGTTACGCTTCATGCGGCAGTTTTACTGCATGAACAGCGAAACACGATAGACGTTTTTCCTTTCATCCTTTTGTGAGGGTTTAAAAGAAAAAAACAAGTCTTATATAACTTTCAGACTACGTATCAATTTTGTTGCATATTACTAAGTGCTCTCATTCTCAAACATTGGATGAACGAAGTCTTAGTACCTACACATCATGGGCTACACTAGTTTCTCACCTCCAACTGTTTGATAGGTAGGTGATTCTTAACCACAACAGCTATTCATTCCAGACAGTAAGTCATATGTTTACTAAGTTTGGTTCAAATCGATCCAATGGTTTAGGAGCATATATATATATATATATATATATATATATATATATATATATATATTGTGTGTGTGTGTGTGTGTGTGTGTGTGTGTGTGTGTGTGTGTGGGCTAGACTAGTTTTTCACCTCCATCTGTTTTATATATATACATATATATATATATATATATATATATATATATATATGTGTGTGTGTGTGTGTGTGTGTGTGTGTGTGTGTGTGTGTGTGTGTGTGTGTGTCTGTGTGTGTGTGTGTGTGTGTGGGTTTGGGTGGGTGGGTGGGTGGGTGCGTGGGTGGGTGGGTGGTTGGGTGGGTGGGTTTATAAATGCATGGATCTAGATGACACAATAACAGTTTTCAAAGAGCCAAGGGAAGAACTAGACAATCTAGCAGATGAAATTAAAATGAACCCCAAAGATCAGATTCACAGCTTAACGTCAGACAATAGAATGAATTAATTTCTTTGATATCATTACATCCAATCACAATAATATAATGCTGTCAGTGGAGATTGGAGTGGGCAAGTATTTTACTGCTGGATGTGAGCATAGGTGTAGATGATGAAGGTAGCCAGATGTCGTCAGAGTTCTGTATTATTTAACACAGACAGGCGTAGTACAGTGTGACTGCAGTAAGCATTCAACAGTTGAAAGTGTGCTAAACCTTGTACTGAGTTATCCCACTTTGAACATGCCACAGAAAGTGTTTCCCAAATAGGTAGCCCAGTAGCTAGCGTATCTGGTTGCCAGTGTATTCCAACTGGCCCGTTGTTGTTGAGCAGAGGAGGCTGGTGGCTAGACTAACAGAGGACAGTTACATCCAGATGACGAACACCTGACCATCTGCTTGAGTGCTGTGTCTCACGATATCGAATCTTAGAGGTACTTCGTACATTGGACAATGAGGTGACCACAGGATCCACAACTGATGTTTTCGTGGAGACGACAGCAGAATGAAGGTTATCCAAGGGCTAAGCTGTTTGGAAGTGGTCGCTGGTTGATGGCCTTGTTGCGTCGATGACAGCTGCATCATAAAAATGTTGACAGCCCCATGGAAGGTGTCGACTCATAGCGCGGTATTGCCAGTGA
This sequence comes from Schistocerca serialis cubense, assembly GCF_023864345.2. Taxonomy (NCBI): domain Eukaryota; kingdom Metazoa; phylum Arthropoda; class Insecta; order Orthoptera; family Acrididae; genus Schistocerca; species Schistocerca serialis. The sequence continues at coordinate 70,093,323 of NC_064644.1, forward strand.
ACTGTTCCAGCAACATGGGAGTATGCATACAGCTTAATGGAGCTTGTTACGCGGAAGAGAGGTACTATGGCATACGTCAGTGCTGTCGAAACGTCCGGAAGCGTGGTCATGGTTCCTATTGAGAATTGGCGGGGTGAAGTGGTGCGTCGTCTGCCAGCAACCTGTACCCTGACTATGGTGCTGGTCTACTGTCTGGGCTCCTACCGATATAAGAATGACATTATGTTCAGTTGTTCCCATTAACGACACCTCATACGACTCGAACCAACATAAAAGCTGTAAAAAGTTGTGACATTAGACTGGTGTGACTTATGTCATTCTATACCTGCTAATCTCGTGCCGTACATCCTCTTTTCCGATTTAGAGCAGTAACTAGGCGTGACACGGACTCGACAAGTCGATGGAAGACCCCTACAGAGATACTGAGCTATGCTGCCTCTATAGCAGTCCATAATTGCGAAAGAGTTGCCAGTGCAGTATTTTGTGCACGAACTGACCTCTCGATTATATCCCAAACGTGTTCTACGGTTGGTGAAATCATTCGTTCTTCAAACCAATGGCGAATATTTGTAGCTGGTTGACATGGTGCACTGTCATCCATAAAAACTTCATTGTTTTTTGGGACTATGAAGTCCATTAATGGATGCAAATGGTCTTCAAGTAGCAAAAAAATAACCATTTCCAATCAATGATCGGTTCAGTTTTACGAGGGGATCCAGTTCATTCCACGTAAACACAGCCCACATCGTTGTGCAACCAACACAAGCTGGCACAGTGCCTAGTTTATAACGTGGGCCCACGGTTTCGTAGTGTGTGGCACAGACCACACTCGAACCCTACCATCAACTCTTATGAACTGAAATTGAGACTCATGTGACCAGGCGACGGTTTTCCAGTCGTCTAGGATCCAACCGATGTGGTCACGAGCCCAGGAGTGGCGCTGCAGGCGATGTCGTGCTCTTATCAAAGGCACTCGCATCGATCGTCTGCTGCCACATCCTACACTAATGGCCATTAAAATTGCTATACCACGAAGATGACGTGCTACAGACGCGAAATTTAACCGAAAGGAAGATGATTCTGTGATATGCAAATGATTAGCTTTTCAGAGCATTCACACAAGGATGGCGCCGGTGGCGAAACCTACAACGTGCTGACATGAGGAAAGTTTCCAACCGATTTCTCATACACAAACAGCAGTTGATCGGCGTTGCCTGGTGAAACGTTGTTGTGATGCTTCGTGTAAGGAGGAGAAATGCGTAACATCACGTATCCGACTTTGATAAAAGTCGGATTGTAGCGTATCGCGATTGCGGTTTATCGTATCGCGACATTTCTGCTCGCGTTGGTCGAGATCCAATTACTATTAACAGAATATGGAATCGGTGGGGTCAGGAGGGTAATACGGAACGCAGCGCTAGATCCCAACGGCCTTGTATCACTAGCAGTCGAGATGACAGGCATCTTATACTCATGGCTGTAACGGATCGTGCAGCCACGTCTCGATCCCTGAGTCAACAGATGGGGACGTTTGCAAGACAACAACCATCTGCACGAACAGTTCGACAACGTTTGCAGCAGCATGGACTATCAGCTCGGGGACCATGGCTGCAGTTACCCTCGATGCTGCATCACAGACAGGAGCGCCTACGACGGTGTACTCAACGACGAACCTGGGTGTACGAATGGCAAAACGTCTTTTTTTCGGATTAATCCAGGTTCTGTATACAGCATCATGATGGTCGCATCCGTGTTTGGCGACATCGCAGAGAACGCACATTGGAAGCGTGTATTCGTCATCGCGATACTGGCTTATTACCCGGCGTGATGTAATGGGGTGCCATTGGTTACAAGTCTTGGTCACCTCTTGTTCAAATTGACGGCACTTTGAACAGTGGACGTTACATTTGAGATGTATTACGACCCGATCCCTGCGAAACCCTACATTTCAGCAGGGTAATGCACGACCGCATGTTGCAGGTCCTGTACAGGCCTTTCTGGACACGGAAAATGTTCGACTGCTGCCCTGGCCAGCACATTCTCCAGATCTCTCACCAACTGAAAACGTCTGGTTAATGGTGGCCGAGCAACTGGTTCGTCACAATACACCAGTCACTACTCTTTATGAGCTGTGGTATCGCGTTGAAGCTGCGTGGGCTGCTGTACCTGTACACGCCATCCAAGCTCCGTTTGACTCAACGCCCAGGCTTATCAAGGCCGTTATTACGGCCAGAGGTGGTTGTTCTGGGTACTGATTCGTCAGGATCTATGCACCCAAATTGCGTGAAAATGTAATCACATGTCAGTTCTAGTATAATATATTTGTCCAATGAATCTGCATTTCTTCTTGGTATAGCAATTTTAATGGCCAGTAGTGTATTAACGCCATATTTCAACACACTGTCCTGAGGATAAGTTCGTCGTACGTCCCACACTGAATTCTGCTGCTATTTCACGCATTGTTTGTGCGACAGAACTGACAACTCCACGGAAAAGCCACAGCTCTCGGTCGTTAAGTGAAGACCGCAGGCCACTGCGTTCTCCGTGTTGTGAGGTAATGCCTGAAATTGCTATTCTCGGTACGTTCTTGACACTATGGATCTCAGAATATTGAATTCCCTAACGATTTACCAAATGTAATGTCCCATGTGTCTAGCTCTAACTACCACCCCGCATTCAGAGTCTGTTACTTCTGTCGTGCGGCCACAATCACTTCGAAAACCTTTCCACGTGAATCATCTGAGTACAAATGACAGCTCCACCGATGCACTGCCCTTTTGTACCTTGTGTACGCGATGCTACTGCTACCTGTATACGTGCATATCGCTATTCCATGACCTTTGACACCTCATTATTTGTTCCCATATCGCTTACGAATTATTGAATCCATTCAGTGCGTTTATGTGCGAACTTCTGTGTGGAGTCTTACATTATTCTGTTGGAATCTACCATTTATGATCTGTCACAAAAGGTGTGACAGCAGGATTTGCCGATCTTGCCATACACTGGCTCTCTTCAACAGTTATCAGACCAGTCCGGTTGCCCTATTCGTTAGTCACCGCACAGTGACACAAGGATTCAAGCAATTTGGTCTCGAAAATCACCGCTTTCCGTGACCTTTCAGCAAGTCGTCTGCTGAGAAGGTAGCGTCAACCTGACTGCCAGAAGCAGAGGTGAGACTCATCGTTGATCACCACAGAATGTCACTCTACGCCGCGCACGTATCGGTTGTCTGTTGGGGTGTCAGTGATAAACGGTGTTTGCAAACGCGAGTTCTCAAACTATCTTCCAGCAACACGTTACCAACGTATGGTGGCAACACTCTACCAGTATTTCACCTGTTACCGTCATCAGTCTATTCACCATAGCCAGGAGAACAAAACCACTGTCCTCTCGCGAGGTAGTCTCCCTGCAACGAACCCTGCCTACTCTCCTTGCAACCCTATTGTACTGAGTCCATCCCTTGATCACTCACTCTGCAGTAGCTGCACTTCACATGCCACCAGTTCCCTCTGTCGTCTCGAGGCGATGCGTTGCCGTTTCACCCTGAAACGTTCAAGCATAAGTTAAACACACTCAGTAGCCTTCATGTACTTGACACAACTTTGATCTGGAGGAACGGTCTTCTTCCGTCCTGAGAACATAGGGAATGAGTTACCATAGGGATGAAATTTTAATCAACCTGTACCTCAGGTTTGAAGATATTTGAATATTACTTTGTTAGTATTCGCTCAAAGCTTTCAAGGTGTAACACCTTGCTTTTTTGTCACTGTTTTTCGTTTCACACATAGGCGTCTATCCTTTGTGGCAGGTAAGACTCGATACTCCACGGACTGACCTCCCAGTGGAGCTCTTCCTACATCTTCCAAAGGAGAACAACTGGTTGTTGTATTCGTAAATCATAGAAGAAAGCAGAAGTGACAATGGAAGTTTGCGCCATACTTGGAGACAAGTGCTCGCGTAATCAGTCCACTACGGGCAGCCATGCGGAGAGGACGTGCTTTTCCTCAGAGAAACTGGTGAGCGTACCTGACAGCTCATTCAGTGACCGAGTTTGGAGTCGGCAGCTAACAGGTACAAAACTGTAAGTATAGTGCGACACTAACATGTGGGTTTCATCAGAGGTAGTACGTTGCTTTTTGTATTTTCTTTCGGTAAGGGGCGACCAAGACTACAGAGCTCTGCCAATTGCTAGTTGAAGCCACCAAATTATGATAGTTAAAAGTATTAGAAATCCCAAAATTCATTCCATTCCTCTCTGTTCACCTGGTGCAGCAACTGCTATGATTATTTTAAACTAAAAAAACGGTCTGGGTCCCAATTAATTTCAATTTCAATAACGCGTTTCGCTCTTATTGGGTATCACCAGATTCTTTACAAAACAAAAACAAAAAATCCATTAAGAACAAATAGACCGAGGACCATGGTCCTGTCTTGTGCGACTGCGTTAATGAATAAATAGACGCATATAGACAATCTGATGATGCCCCAAAAGAGCGAAACGCTTCATTTAAATTAAATAACTCTGCAACCCAAACTGTTTTTCGATTTGGTTGGTTGGTTGATTTGGGGGAAGGGACCAAACAGTGAGGCTATCGGTCGCATCGGATTAGGGAAGGAAATCGGCAGTACCTTTTCAAAGGAACCATTCCGGTATTTCCCCGAGGTGATTTAGGGAAATGACAGGAAACCTAAATCAGGATGGCCGGTTGAATGGTCGTCCTCCGGAAATGCGAGTCCAGTGTGCTAACTACTGCGTAACCTCACGCGATTTCTTCAATTTGAAACATTAGAAATTCAGTATAATTTCTTATCGAATGACCCATAGGAAACATTAGACTCAGAACAAACTTGTGAAAGTTGTACATTAGAGTGATATGGTGTGGCGAAATAAGCAAAGTAATAGCAACGTAACAACTATAACAAGCTCACACTTTTACTCCAGACTTCACAGTGACGCCATTCGCTAGCCGTTGGCGCAAAAAAATTAAATAGATAAATAATCTTCTTGCTCTTCATTATTTCTTTAGGTAGCGTACCAGTCCCTGTTTCGATCTCACTCCAGTTATCTCTTCTGTGCTGTTCCCAGATCCTGTTCCTCTTGTTGTTTTTGATACAGTATTTCCATTTGTAAGTCGTCCTGCTGGCAGCCAGTCAATTTGTTTTGTTTATACTTTTGTGGTTTGTTAATTCGTTAGCTAAAAAAATTCCAACCTCTGCTCTGATGCCTTTACTTCTCATCTGATCCTTCACTGTGCAACATTTCGTACATCTCACAAATTTCATTTCAGTGGGTTGTATACTTGTTACGTCCTCCTTTCGGACTCTACTCAACTGTGACTCTCATGTCAAAGTGAGTGTAGCCATTACTACATAAGAAACTATCTCAAACGCGTTTATTTATTGCTGCGAACTCTTTCGGTCAGCAAACCATCAAAGACAAATCGAAGGCAGCGGCGACTTAGGCAACGAGATAAACCGAATGTTATCAGTCAGTGGCATATGACCAAACAGAACTTAGCTACCTTTTTAAAATTATGAGAACAATGACACTCGTAGAATCTGTCTTTAATGTTATCAGAAATTGCATAGACAACACACGTTCGAGGATTGAGACAAACGAAATAGTCACAGGAAATGATACTGTAGCTGGGCTACAGTTAGCTGCCATCTCTACGCGTGTGCTGCAGTGTGCAGCAGTAGGGAAGCTCTTGTTAAGAAAACTCGCACATTTGTCTCTGGTATTAATAGCGCCATAAATGCGTATGAGGATAGTAACAGCGTAAACAATCAAGAGGATGGGACGCTTCCGAAGGAAATAATGCCCTGCTGCGACTTCTTAAGGCAAAAAAGACATACTGTCAATGTACTTTATGTGTCAGAATGTACTTTTTTATATTTCTAAAACACAAGTGCATGGGCACTTCCCAATATCGTAACTGTTTTCGATGAGTGGGGAGTGGTCATCTTCAGACTGCGATACAAGAATGGCACTGTTGACGAAACAATGGGAACGACTTGCAGTTTGTCTCTTTAGTCTGAAGTCGACCACCGGCTGCTCGAATAGTGTTATAGCTTTGTGAAATGCTCATATCTTATGTCGTAACGAGTATGCTTGAGCAACATATTAGGAATTTAGATTGCCTGCATAGGACGCATTGGAAGACGTACCTGTTTTCAAAAATCAGTCGTATCGCAATGGTTTTACCAAAATCCAATTTATCTCACAAGAAAACCTTAGTGACAGTCTCTTGGAACATTCGGAGGGTTATTCTTGTTGTGGTCTTCAGTCCTGAGACTGGTTTGATGCAGCTCTCCGTGCTACCCTATCCCGTGCAAGCTTCTTCATCTCCCAGTACTTACTGCGACCTACATCCTTCTGAATCTGCTTAGTGTATTCATCTCTTGGTCTCCCTCTACGATTTATACCCTCCACGCTGTCCTCCAATGCTAAATTTGTGACCCCTTGATGCCTCAGAACATGCCCTACCAAACGGTCCCTTCTTCTTGTCAAGTTGTTCTACAAACTCCTCTTCTCCCCAATTCTCTTCAATAGCTCCTCATTAGTTACGTAATCTACCCATCTCATCTTCACCATTCTTCTGTAGCACCACATTTCGAAAGCTCCTCATTAGTTACGTAATCTACCCATCTCATCTTCACCATTCTTCTGTAGCACCACATTTCGAAAGCTTCTATTCTCTTCTTGTCCAAACTATTTATCGTCCATGTTTCACTTCCATACATGGCTACACTCCATACAAATACTTTCAGAAACAACTTCCTGACACTTAAATCTATACTCGATGTTAACAAATTTCTCTTCTTCAGAAACACTTTCCTTGCCATTGCCAGTCTACATATTATATCCTCTCTACTTCGACCATCATCAGTTATTCTGCTCCCCAAATAGCAAAACTCCTAAATACACTGAAAATTGCTATTTTGCAACAATTTTTGCAATTCTTTGTTGCCCGTTGCACACACTCACAGTGCCAGCTAGACTGCTGCTAGCACATTCCGAGTGATTCCTTCCACTGATTTCATGCGATCTTTCATAGCAACAATCCTCAATGGTTTATGGTGTTTGTCCATCAGTAATCGTACATGGGGTGAACGTGGTCTTCGTTCGGCTGTGCCTGTCCTTTAGCTTTTCCGCTTCACAGTCACATCACCAGCAGCTGACTTGACATCTTCAGAAAGGTTTAAATGTCCCTGATCGATCTATTACTCAGGTGACATCCAGTGACTAGTCCACGTTCTAAGTCACTGGATTATCTTGAGCCACCCATTTTGCTCTACTGGCAACATATTCTCCATGTCTCCTTTTGCACTTGCGAGTCGCCCTCTCGTGACTTGCAGTTGTCTATTCCGTGTTACATAGGGTGTAGGGGTACTTCTGAACAGATAGTGCAATATCCTACGTTCACTGAACAATTTCATAAGTTTCCCGTTAGATACCTGACTTCGTTACAGCACATAATTTCGACAAAACAAAAGTTCAAGACATAAACCTCAGAGTATGACCAGGGAGTTAACAAGCTTTATCGCAACTTACCCCCTTGTTACAAAACAAATCAGTTTCTTGGGCGTTACAGCTTCAGTTCTTAAAACGAACCTGTAATCCGAGAAGCGAAACTGATCCTCATATCTGCGAGATTAAATTAAAGACATTTGATTACTGTTGAGAAAAGCATTGCATCAGTCGCAATGCAGCCGCATTGTCAATGATGTTCTCTGTGCAAAGGAAGTGGCAGTTACTGTTTGTAAACAGCTGGAAAGCGTTCTAGCCGCTGTTAAGCGAATGGACTCTTCAGTGAGTGGCTGCGGCTGTCAAAGTACTGAGTGTCACGTACCAGAGATACGGCAGCTACCTTAAGTACTGTCCTCTCCCCTCTCCCGTGGTTTCTGTCTGGACGCCAGTTCTGTAGGTGATGGGCATGACAAGAATTTCTGAAATAAAATTAAATACGTTCTCTGAAAATAACAAAGAACAGATAGTTCGGAAACCTTCTCCGGTCTGGAACATATTAGATATAATTGATATACGCTGGCCGGAATCTTTGAGGATGTCCACATAGAAAATGGTATAACTGATCATGCGGCAGGTGTAGCACAATGGATGACAAAGGAAAAAGAGGAACTGAAATAAGCAGAAATTGTCCATGTTCATTAAATTAGAAATAGAGACTGAAATTGTTATTTCTACATCTACATCTACATCTACATCCATACTCCGCAAGCCGCCTGACGGTGTGTGGCGGAGGGTACCTTGAGCACCTCTATCGGTTCTCCCTTCTATTTCAGTCTAGTATTGTTCATGGAAAGAAGGATTGTCGTTATGCCTCTGTGTGGGCTCTAATCTCTCTGATTTTATCCTCATGGTCTCTTCGTGAGATATACGTAGGAGGAAGCAATATACTGCTTGACTCCTCGGTGAAGGTATGTTCTCGAAACTTCAAAAAAAGCCCATACCGAGCTACTGAGCGTCTCTCCTGCAGAGTCTTCCACTGGAGTTTATCTGTCACCTCCGTAACGCTTTCACGATTACTAAATGATCCTGTAACGAAGCGCGCTGCTCTCCGTTGGATCTTCTCCAACTCTTCTATCAACCCGATCTGGTACGGATCCCACACTGCTGAGCAGTATTCAAGCAGTGGGCGAACAAGCGTACTGTAACCTACTTCATTTGTTTTCGGATTGCATTTCCTTAAGATTCTACCAATGAATCTCAGTCTGGCATCTGCTTTTTTTTTTTTTTTTTTTTTTTTTTTTTGGTCATCAGTCTACTGATTGGTTTGATGCGACCCCGCCACGAATTCCTTTCCTGTGCTAACCTCTTCATCTCGGAGTAGCACTTGCAACCTACGTCCTAAATTATTTGCTTGACGTATTCCAATCTCTGTCTTCCTCTACAGTTTTTGCCCTCTACAGCTCCCTCTAGTACCATGGAAGTCATTCCTTCATGTCTTAGCAGATGTCCTATCATCCTGTCCCATCTCTTTATCAGTGTATTCCACATATTCCTTTCCTCTCCGATTCTGCGTAGAACCTCCTCATTCCTTACCTTATCAGTCCATCAAATTTTCGACATTTGTCTATAGCACCACATCTCAAATGCTTCGATTCTCTTCTGTTCCGGTTTTCCCACAGTCCCTGTTTCACTACCATACAATGCTGTACTCCAGACGTACTTCCTCAGAAATTTCTTCCTCAAATTAAGGTCGGTATTTGATATTAGTAGACTTCTCTTGGCCAGAAATGCCTTTTATGCCATAGCGAGTCTGCTTTTGATGTCCACCTTGCTCCGTCTGTCATTGGTTATTTTACTGCCTAAGTAGCAGAATTACTTAACTTCATTGACTTCGTGACCATCAATCCTGATGTTAAGTTTCTCGCTCTTCTCCTTTCTACTACTTCTCATTACCTTCGTCTTTCTCCGGTTTACTCTGAAACCATACTGTGTACTCGTTAGACTGTTCATTCCGTTCAGCAGATCATTTAATTCTTCTTCACTTTCACTCAGGATAGCAATGTCATCAGCGAATCGTATCATTGATATCCTTTCACCTTGTATTTTAATTCCACTCCTGAACCTTTCTTTTATTTCCATCATTGCTTCCTCGATGTACAGATTGAAGAGTAGGGGCGAAAGGCTATAGCCTTTCTTACACCCTTCTTAATACGAGCACTTCGTTCTTCATCGTCCACTCTTATTATTCCCTCTTGGTTGTTGTACATATTGTATATGACCCGTCTCTCCCTATAGCTTACCCCTACTTTTTTCAGAATCTCGAACAGCTTGCACCATTTTATATTGTCGAACGCTTTTTCCAGGTCGACAAATCCTATGAAAGTGTCTTGATTTTTCTTTATCCTTGCTTCCATTGTTAGCCGTAACTTCAGAATTGCCTCTCTCGTCCCTTTACTTTTCCTAAAGCCAAACTGATCGTCACCTAGCGCATTCTCAATTTTCTTTTCCATTCTTCTGTATATTATTCTTGAAAGCAGCTTCGATGCATGAGCTGTTAAGCTGATTGTGCGATAATTTTCGCACTTGTCAGCTCTTGCCGTCTTCGGAATTGTGTGGATGATGCTTTTCCGAAAGTCAGATGGTATATCGCCAGACTCATACATTCTACACACCAACGTGAATAGTCGTTTTGTTGCCACTTCCCCCAATGATTTTAGAAATTCTGATGGAATGTTATCTATCCCTTCTGCCTTATTTGACCGTAAGTCCTCCAAAGCTCTTTTAAATTCCGATTCTAATACTGGATCCCCTATCTCTTCTAAATCGACTCCTGTTTCTTCTTCTATCACATCAGACAAATCTTCACCCTCATAGAGGCTTTCAGTGTATTCTTTCCACCTATCTGCTCTCTCCTCTGCATTTAACAGTGGAATTCCCGTTGCACTCTTAATGTCACCACCGTTGCTTTTAATGCCACCAAAGGTTGTTTTGACTTTCCTGTATGCTGAGTCTGTCCTTCCGACAATCATATTTTTTTCGATGTCTTCACATTTTTCCTGCAGCCATTTCGTCTTAGCTTCCCTGCACTTCCTATTTATTTCATTCCTCAGCGACTTGTATTTCTGTATTCCTGATTTTCCCGGAACATGTTTGTACTTCCTCCTTTCATCAATCAACTGAAGTATTTCTTCTGTTACCCGTTGTTTCTTCGCAGCTACCTTCTTTGTATCTATGTTTTCCTTCCCAACTTCTGTGATGGCCCTTTTTAGAGATGTTTATTCCTCTTCAACTGTACTGCCTATTGCGCTATTCCTTATTGCTGTATCTATAGCGTTAGAGAACTTCAAACGTATCTCGTCATTCCTTACTACTTCCGTATCCCACTTCTTTGCGTATTGATTCTTCCTGACTAATGCCTTGAACTTCAGCATACTCTTCATCACTACTATATTGTGATCTGAGTCTATATCTGCTCCTGGGTACGCCTTACAATCCATTATCTGATTTCGGAATCTCTGTCTGACCATGATGTAATCTAACTGAAATCTTTCCGTATCTCCCGGCCTTTTCCAAGTATACCTCCTCCTCTTGTGATTCTTGAACAGGGTATTCGCTATTACTAGTTGAAACTTGTTACAGAACTCAATTAGTCTTTCTCCTCTTTCATTCCTTGCCCCAAGCCCATATTCTCCTGTAACCTTTTCTTCTACTCCTTCCCCTACAACTGCATTCCAGTCGCCCATGACTATTAGATTTTCGTCCCCCTTTACATATTTCACTACCCTTTCAATATCCTCATACACTTTCTCTATCTGTTCATCTTCAGCTTGCGACGTCGGCATGTATACCTGAACTATCGTTGTCGGTGTTGGTCTGCTGTCGATTCTGATTAGAACAACCCGGTCACTGAACTGTTCACAGTAACACACCCTCTGCCCTATCTTCCTATTCATAACGAATCCTACACCTGTTATACCATTTTCTGCTGCTGTTGGCATTACCCGATACTCATCTGACCAGGAATCCTTGTCTTCCTTCCACTTCACTTCACTGACCCCTACTATATCTAGATTGAGCCTTTGCATTTCCCTTTTCAGATTTCCTAGTTTTCCTACCACGTTCAAGCTTCTGACATGCCACGCCCCGACTCGTAGAACGTTATCCTTTCGTTGATTATTCAATCTCTTTCTCATGGTAACCTCCCCCTTGGCAGTCCCCTCCCGGAGATCCGAATGGGGGACTATTCCGGAATCTTTTGCCAATGGAGAGATCATCATGACACTTCTTCAATTACAGGCCGCATGTCCTGTGGATACACGTTACGTGTCTTTAATGCTGTGGTTTCCATTGCCTTCTGCATCCTCATGTCGTTGATCATTGCTGATTCTTCCGCCTTTAGGGGCAATTTCCCACCCCTAGGACAAGAGAGTGCCCTGAACCTCTATCCGCTCCTCCGCCCTCTTTGACAAGGCCGTTGGCAGAATGAGGCTGACTTCTTATGCCGGAAGTCTTCGGCCGCCAATGCTGATTATTTATCAAAATTTAGGCAGTGGCGGGGATCGAACCCGGGACCGAAGACGCTTTGATTATGAATCAAATACGCTACCCCTGCTTTACCAACGATCAACATCATATGATCATTCCGTTTTAAATCACTCCTAATGCGTACTCCCAGATAATTTATGGAATTAATTGCTTCTATTTGCTGACCTGCTATTTTGTAGCTAAATGATAAGGGATCTATCTTTCTATTTATTCGCAGCACATTACACTTGTCTACATTGAGATTCAATTGCCATTCCCTGCACCATCCGCCAATTCGCTGCAGATCCTCCTGCATTTCAGTACAATTTTCCATTGTTACAACCTCTCGATATACTACAGCACTATCCGCAAAAAGCCTCAGTGAACTTCCGATGTCATCCACAAGGTCATTTATGTATAATGTGAATAGCAACGGTCCTACGACACTCCAATGCGGCACACCTGAAATCACTCTTACTTCGGAAGACTTCTCTCCATTTAGAATGACATGCTGCGTTCTGTTATCTAGGAACTCTTCAATCCAGTCACACAATTGGTCTGATAGTCCATATGCTCTTACTTTGTTCATTAAACGACTGTGAGGAACTGTATCGAAGGCCTTGCGGAAGTGAAGAAACACGGCATCTACCTGGGAACCCATGTCTATGGCCCTCTGAGTCTCTTGGACTCAAGAAGGAACAAGCAACATTTAGTTGTAGACAGCAGCATGAAAAGAAACTGTGGCTCAAGCTTAGAATAATAGTTGACGAAGCACTCTATAGATATGTACCCAATAAAATCCTTTTTGATGGGAAAAACCGTCAATACTACTCTGTTCATGTAAATAGACTTCTAACAAACCAGGAACTGCTGCTAGATAAGTATAGAACAAAGCATAAGACTATAGACAGATGCTAAATAACGCACATTTCATTGCTCAAAGTTCAATACATGCAGCCGACAACGACATCAGTAGCCGAGTTTCTTCGCAACATTTGACATAAAGCCCAAAAAACTTCTGACCATTATTTCAGGTTGACAGGGGCTCCAAAGTTAGTGTCCAGTCTCTGTTGGTGGACACAGGAAACGGAACTCAGATTAGCTATGAAAAAGCAGAATTTTTGTTCTTTCCAGAAAGCTCCAGCAGTACTGCACCAGTTATATTGTAGCACCACTTTATAAATGAGAGACATAGATATTACTGACAAACAGCAGCAATCCCCCATACTGAACATGGACCAAAGCTTGATAGAATCCTTGTGAGACTCGATGTAGAATGTGCAGCAGAGATAGCTCCTTTCTTAACTGTAGTAGAGCATTAATCTCCTGGACCAAAAACACAGGTCACATCTGTTTAAAATAAGGTAGCAGAAATGATCCATAAAACTGCTGTCCAACATCACTGACATCTGTCTCTTGTAGACTGTCAGAATACATTCTGAGCTCTAATATACAGGTCGAGGGGTAATTCGAACTAACCAGTATGGAGTACAAAAATATCACTAATACGAAAATCAACTAGCAGTTTCGTCACGCAGGTGGTTGCAACATTTCTCACCAACTAAAAATATCTGACGGCAACACAGTGTGTCAAGGAACGTATGATCCTATGGAGTACGAAACTAAATTTGTGACTGAACTGAGGATCAGTTGGAACGGAGAACACAGCAGGTTTTCTTGGATGGAGAGCCTTCAATAGATGCAGAATCCAGTACAGATGTGCCCCAGGGAGGGTTTTTGCAACCATGCTGTGTGTAATTAATTAATGATCTGGCAGACAATAGCGATGATAACTTCGTACTTTTCACGGATGATACTGTTGCCTTTCACGGAGTCTTGCTCAAAAAGGTGAACAGATATCCAATTAGATTTCGGTAAGATTTTAGTATGCTTCTGTGATGAAGATTTGCTCGAATATTTGGAGATGTGTAATTCTGCGCTTCACAAAACGCAAGAAACTTCGGATTTCACGACTGTGACACAGACAGGTCGTACGTACAATCGTTCGAGTCTTACTAATAACAGTGTATAACTTATAACAATCGAATTTTGCTCTGTTTGTTTTTTCGGAAAATTGTTGAATAGATATTGTTATCGCTTGATAATTAATTGAATTATTAATTTTTGTTTTAAGAAGTGTGTAAAACTGTTTGTAAGAGAATGCTCTAAAATTCAAAAACACAAAAAAATAGTAACTACTAGTGTACATCGGCTAGATGTACGCTAGAAACAGGACAGACGTCGCCGGCCTTTGCACATGATCTGCAGTAGCAAACTCGTAGCCGGCGGGTCTACAGGCTGGTATCATCTGCCCTGCTTCTAGCTTCTGTACGTTGGTATTTAAGTATTTTTCTAGTAGTTGGCAGTTTGAGCTTTCTCTCGCAAACAATAGGATAAATACCTTCTGAATACCCGATAGACATTTGAGGGCAAAGGAAGCTCACGTTATGAGCATCGCAATACTTTATCCCTTTATCACATCACGTTTCACAAAACCACTCATTCCTCATATTAAACCAGATCTTAATTTTATCTTTTTACTTGTACTTTGCGGTCTCAAATAGCTTGGATTTGGGAGAGAGAACTTAATTGCTAGGATCCGAGAAATTACCAGCAGATTCATTTAGCGAGAAATGAGTTTTATTCATTTATTATCATTCACTAAAATAACATGACCATAATCAGAGGGTATGATCCCACCATAAATGAACACACTGGAAACAAAAACACTGTTCTGCTCTATCCTTCAGTTAATGATAATTTATGCAATACGAAGGACAGTATTAAACACAATCCGTTGTCTAAGGATAGTAAAGCAACATGAAAGAGAGGAATGGAGAATCTTCACTTATTCTTGTATTACCACATGCAAAGTCACAGCTACATCAGCTCCCTCATACAATGGTTTACTGAGAGCCGGCCGGAGTGGCCTAGCGGTTCTAGGCGCTACAGTCTGGAACCACGCGGCCGCTACGGTCGCAGGTTCGAATCCTGCCTCGGGAATGGATGTGTTTGATGTCATTAGGTTAGTTAGGTTTAAGTAGTTTTAAGTTCTAGGGGACTGATGACCTCAGAAGTTAAGTCCCATAGTGCTCAGAGCCATTTGAACCACTTGAAACTTACTGAGATTCAAAGAGGCTGGCTGAGGCATATCTACGACCATCACATGTAATGGAGCGAAAGTATAGAAATCTGTAATTAAAATGAATTTTTCACGTATATAAATAAGCGCTGTATCCACATTGATCGATCTGGAACACTGCTCGTAGCTGGAGCGTTTTGGTGGAAATACAACAGCAATATCGGACGGTTAGCCCGAAAACCATATTTAAAACTGTTACTATACGCCTCGCAAACATAATTCTGATTTAGCGCAGAGTTCTAAGAGTTGCGAAAGTTACTCCAGTATAACAAATCTCAGAGCAATCTCATGTGTGCTGTGACTTGGATGCTGAATGCCAGGTGGTCTTAAGAGCTACGGAGACGCCAGAGCAGTCACAAGCCGTAGCTTGGTGTCATACGTTCTCTTACAGCTTCCATGATGCTTGAACACACACGACGTCGGCGTCATTTTAAAGGCTGTACGACTATCAGAGATTCGTACCTTTACATGTGGAAAGTGGGAAGCTTTACGTGAGGCTTGAGTTGGTTAGTCATAAATTAATCATCGCAGGGCGATAGATAAGAAATTTAGGCAGCATGATGCATTAAAATGGAAGGAAGAAACGGTTGGCGTGTGTTGCTCTAAAAGCAAAATCTCCGGTTCAGTACTAGGTGAGCCAGAGAAACTGCTAAAATCTCTACTTCTGCATGCATGTGATGAATCGAGGCATTTTTAAAAATATAATTAGAAAATATAATGCATGCTTTCAGATGCGGCGTACAGCAAAATAATAGAATCACATTTGTTATGTACCTACATACCAGCTCTGCATATATATTTTTACACACGCCTCTACACCATTATATACAAAGACATCCAGTAAAATTACTAGCTTGCTTATACACCATCACTCATCATAAAAAATTACTGATTTCCGAGTGAGGCAGTGGGTAACAGCTAGTAAATTCGCAAACAGCGAAAAGAATTTCAATTTTATCTGCATGTGGGTACTCGTTAAACTCAGAGCTTTGAATAGTATCTGTTAAGCAAGGTAACAGGTCAAGAATTTTTAACTTATGGCTATGTATCAGCTGATGGCCATAATTAACTAAAAGCACATTAAATTCAGAATCCGTCAAATAAATGAAAATACTACACACTTGAGAGCATTCATTATATTCAGAACATTAAGTCTTATCATTTAAAATAGGTCATTGGTCAAGAATCTTTAAGTAACAGCCGTATGATCAGTTGAAGACCAGAATTCAGTTGAAGTTAGTTACATATCATTTGAAAGGTCTGGCAGTCACAGCCAAAATTCTACATGGTGGGTAAAATCTTCCATACTTGCAGTTAAAACACTTTTATTAAAAATTCATCACTAGGTTTTGCGTCAATACAGATGCATCTCCCGGTGACAGATATTTTTTTACGTAGTCATGGTGCGGCACTGTGGTTGTTTACAGCCAAGTCCGATCGCTGATCGTCAGAATAGAAATAAACAGCACTCTAAAAGTGGTAGTCCATAATTATACCGGTTGGAACTAGAGAGCACCATGCCACAGACAGCATAAACCTCACTGATGAGTCAGTATTAAGACCCACGTGTGCGAGGTGACATGAGGACGACTCTCGGTCCAAGAGTGGACTGCACATCCTTGAATGTTGTGTGGATTAACAGCTCAACACCTCTTGTGGGATCCTTACTAATATCGGTTCCATTTTTTGGAAAGTCCAGCGTAATTTCTTCTTTGTATAGTTATAGAAGCATTGTTGATCTGTGACGGGAATGTGTGAATGCAGAGTCTCACGGCGATAACATTGAATAAAATGTTCTCGGGTTTCCAACCGCGTCATTTGCTTAATGCTTTCGGCCAAGCACTCCTTGGCCATTGTCAAGTGGTATGGCTGCCGGTGGGCTGTTGGTGCGCCCTTATATACGCTAGCTGTCGGCTGTGACGTCACTGGTGCCTGTGACATTGCCACATATGGGTAAAGTACGGCAAGAGTGATTTTGGTGGTAATTACATTTTATGAGCTGCAACTTTTGTGAGGGTAATCCAATCACTTGCATTTACCTCTCGTCATGGAGTTTGTGTGTAGTAAGGTCTGTGTATGTTTCCTCCACTATCTTGCTGTTGTGGAAATGTTTCACGATCTGCTTATTGTGTAATTGTTGGCACGTTGGTTCTCTTTGTACAATATCCCTTGGCCGTCATGGTGCCTTGCACGAACTCCGCTGGACCCATGGAGGCCCACGTGAATAATGGAGCCCCCGCCAGCTTGGCTGCGGCCCGCAGTACAGGTGTCAAGGAGGTGTTCCCCTCGAAGACGACTGATTTGCGCCTTCCACTAGCACGATGAAGAAGATATTTGGTGTCATCAGACCGTGTAACATGCGAGGTCTGAACATCGTTGCACCTTGGATTCGTCACACATTGAAGACACTTACCATAGCACTCGTCGAACATCCGACAAGTCGTGCACTTTTCGAAATGTTTGTACCAGGTCTCCAAGCCATCACAGTCTCTCTGACCTAGGTCAAACTCAGATAGATCGAGCGCCTTCCCCGTTCTACACGCACCATGCGTGTGTCTGACTAACAGTCATTCTTCTCCAGGTGACGCTGGTATCATCCGGACGGGTTTATATCGATAGTACGTCGGTGATCGTAATGTTCTGCCTGTTCAGTGTAGTACATTAAATGTATTCGCAATTACGAATGAGGACAACCAACAGCTGTAGAATGCAACGACAATGAATATTTGTGCTGGGCCGGGAGTCGAACCCTGATTTCCCGCTTATCGTGAGCGGTCGCCTTATCATTTGGCTATCAGTGCACGACTTGCGGCCAGACCCAAGCTTCCACATGTCGTCAACCGTGTGTCTAAGACCTCTACTCGTACATCCATTATGTATGTTCCCGTACAGGTCTGCCGTTGTACTTGAAAGTCGCTTGCCTGGTATTGGCAGATAAATACGATATTGCAGTGATTGTGTTATCCTGATTACGCTGCAAGGTTCCTTTGGACATGCATGCCTGTATGCAGAATAACACAGGCACTGCAGTATCGTGCCCTGTGTTGGTATCCGCTACGCGAGTAATCGTCGGAGTGTAGTCTTTGTCTGCTTGTAGTGGTCCACGTTGGACTCTGTTCCGATAGACTCTGTTTAATCTGTTTTCCTCTGTACTACTTTAGATTGGTGCAGCAGTACCCGCCAGGGTAGCCGAGAGTGCTAATGCGCTGCTTCCTGGACTCGAATGGACGCGCCGGCCCCGGATCGAATCCACCTCTAGGATTAACGACGAGGGCCGGTATGCCAGCCTGAGTGTGGTTTTTAGGCGGTTTTCCGCATTTCGGTAGGTGAATAGCAGGCTGGTCCCCACGTTCCGCCTCAGTTAGACGACTCGCAGGCATCTGAAAAGGTTCGCACAATTACATGGCTTACACTAGATTCAGACAGCTGGAGTACACTAATTCTGTCCCGGGGGGTTCGGGATGGCGGCAGGAAGGGCACCTGCCGATGCTCTATAACTAAAACCGTCAACTCAATAGTAACACGGCCAACCCAGCGTTGAAGCGGTATAAACGCCCAAAGAAAGAAAGATTGGTGCAGCAGTGTGACGGGTACATAAGGTGCAGTCCCTCAGTGTTTGAGCGATGTTGTTTGGCAGCTATTACCGTTGACCAGTCCTTCTATGATGTCGTGTGGCAGACATTGTGACTGATCAGCGTATAAGTGATATTCTTTTCGCTATCATTCTCGTTAGTTTCAGTATTGGCGTTTTAGATATGTCTCGTTTGTCTCGTTTGTGTCATTTGTAAGAGTTAATCGATATTTCTCATCGTGTTAGCTTATCTCCTTTTTCAACGGTGTATATTGGTGCATTAGTTTTTAGTGTAAGCGAGAAGATTGTTTTGAACGCCAAGATCTTTTCTTATTCGTACCCTGTTCTAAAATTAGTAATAAGTTTGGTTTGACGTTTGCTTACATAAGCCTGTGATCATTTGTCTTTTAAATGATGCAGAGGACTGTGATATTTTGTTGACAGGTTAATTGAAAATGCTTGCAACCATTTGATTACTTTTAAATATTTGTGGTGCTGTTGGCGCCGATATTGCGTAACAAATGGTCAGATGTACGCGAAAGCTAATGATCTGAAGTTCCCACCATTGAACTGTGCAAAGTTTAGTGCACCAACGTATAACTGATCTATATTGTCATGAACATTTTTAGAGAATTTCGTGCTGAAGATTTATTTTTGAAGTGATTGTTTTTTGCAAGTGTCCTTTAAGGTTCTTTTGGAGAATGAACACTGTTAGTGAAGTGACTGCTACCGCAACATTAAACATCAGTAGTAAAACGGTAGGTTGTGCTCAGAAATAAATCTTAAGCAAAAAATTCGATGTGTTGAACGGCATGACAGGTAAGTAAAATGTGGTTCCTCAGTGTTTGAACGATGTTATTTGGCAGACATTATCGTTGGCTAGTCTTCGTTGATATCGCATAGCATTGTGCTAGATCAGTGTACGCGGGATGTCATTTTTATTGTCGAATGGCCCGCCAGAGACGGCGTCACCAAATGTATTCTTCGTCTGGTTTCCTAAAACCGAACAAGAGAGCGATACAAACATTGGACATGGGACGGTAGGCTAATCAGTCTCGTGAGTTGTCATCTACACTATGAGAGCAACTGACACTAATTGTAGCTGCTAGACCTCTTGAATCCGTGCACGCAACGGCCTGGTCGGCAGAGTTCAATGCAGATTAACTCAGGAAAGGTGTAACGTACTGAATATTTTTCTTAAAACGTATTTCCCAGCACAACATGCCCAGCAACAACCTTTCCAGACTGGTTCTGACCACCCTGTATATATGGAGATTAATCTATGTCATGATCAGCTATGATGAAATCACTCTTACAGTTAAGTTTAAAGTTCAGGTTGTATTTTTATTAATGAACTGAAATTAGTCCAGTCAAACCAGCATGCTCCACTCTCCCACACCCAAGCTTCCTATTCGCACAATCATATGTTGAAATAAACTGCTTGCTCATTATATCATTTGTCTGGTAACTTATATAGATCTCATGTACGGCTGTTGTAAAAACACTGCATTAGGGAAGTTCATTTTTCTTTTGATCAGCACCTGATTACATTTTAAACATTCTCTGACCTCCGGCATAGTCGACGAACAGCTTACTAATTACTTAGCATCAAATAACCGCTTAGATGAAGACCAGTCCGGTATCCAGCAAAATGACTTCAGGACGTGTGCTGTTACAAAAGTGTCTGATGTATTGGAACAAACCCTGAAGTAACAACAGGCGGCTATTACGTGATTGTTGGATTTCAGTGTAGCTTTCAACACTGTCGAATTTGACATTTTCTGGGTGAACTTATAAGCCAAAATTTTTCTTCAGGTGCTGCACAATGTTTCCACTCATACGTTACACCCATTCAACAGTATGTAATGATTCGATCTAAAATGTCACAATGGAGTGATATAGCGTCAGGGGCTCCATACGAATCAGTATTAGAGCTATTACTTTTTTCACTCTCTGTTAATAACTTGTTAAATACACTCATCCTCTGCAAGTGTCACCTCTACGCTGACGATCTTCAGTTATACCGAAGTGCAAGTCCAAAAGCCTGTGCACAACCATTCATAATGTAAATGCTGATTTACTTGCCTCATCAGAGTGGATGATGAACGTAGGTTTGAAACTTAACACACCTCAAACTCAAGTCGTTCACAGAAGATTTATTACCACGCTTTTATGAGAATCTGTTCCATCTTTAATCCTAAGTCACATTTTCTTCTTCTGCATTGATCACTTAGCGTAGGCTGAACACACAACAGTAGTGCGTAAGAAATTGTCGTCGTCACTCCATCCACTACAGGAATAAAATAGTTAGAAACTAGCTCGTAGAGTCTCTAATAGTCCCCATACTTGACTATGGTGATGCTATTCTTCAAGCACATCATTATGAAGGCTCACACAGCCTAGAACTAGCAACGAATGCTTTTTTTACATTTCAATGTATACGATTTCGACCACATCACTCCTGAATACGAACAATTATCATGGCTATGTGCCGATAAGCGTAGAGACTGTCATACTCTATCTCTGCTCTAACGTTTTTCCATCATTGAACTCCCTCTTCTTTATCTTGAATTCGAACACCACAAACTGAATAGCACAGCAGAAATGCGCCTTTTCGACCATGAAAAATCCTCTCTGTACCATCACATAACACTGCCGTGCTGTCTAAATAATTTTCTGCTTGAGGAACCCGACTTTGGAACAATCTTCCTCAATATATCAGACAAATTAAGTTCCTGTCAAACTTCAAAAGATATCTAATGGCCCACCTTCTATTACTACAGCCATTTGTCTCATATGGTAGCGTGTAAAATGTAGTTGACGGCTATTGATAGTCACATTCCAAAAATGTTGTGTACTAGTCTTCAGGCCACTCTCTGCTATCCCCCTCCGCCTCAACTGTTCACTCACCATAACGGCTGAGATCTTTATTTCAATTCTGCTCCTTCCTAATAGCTACTGTCACTGTCGCTTCAAAGTTCTCGTCTTTTTTTATTCATTTTACTTCTGATACTACTAAACATGGCTTCAAATATGCTAAAAAATATATATTATTCTTAAAATTCTTTACTGTTATTATTAAACCTGTCGTTTATTGTTGTTTTTTGTGATTCATTGTAGCAGAGCCATCACACAGGTCGACATAACGTGCATATTCTCATTTTTATCCTCAATATAATGGATTTGTGGCCTACAGGACATATCACGTCAGAAATAAGCTTGCTTTGGTTGTTTCTTTCATCAGCCTGCTTTCTTAGCTTCACCATAGCTACATTATGCTTTCGTCTCCGTAGTTTAGGGATATTTATGTTGTGGAACAATTATTAATACGACTCAGATATTTCTGTAGTAAAGTACTTTCTTTCCACGTTTCTAACAACATGTAAATTAAGGAGCCCGTTGGGTTTTAGAAAGCCTGTGCAGCCAGCCACTAAAGGACTGTCTGTTTACGATTAGCCAGCATTGTCCAGGGTATCTAGACTGCTGTTACCATTTACGATTCACTGTTCTGTAGCCTGCATGAAGGCTCCTTCAGTGCACTCCTTTCACATGACTAGAGCACATAACTATACTTGGATTGGAGGGATACTTGAGAGGTACATAGATACGAACGAAAGATTGCGTCAGCCTGCATTCTACTTAATGTGTCTACTGAGATGTGCTGCCTATTGTGTCTTGTCTTAGATAATATTCTGCAACTATTGAATGTTATCTTTGCCGGCAGATGTGTGTTGCTTCTCCTGGCGGTGCCGTTTCTGACGGACGATGCTTCCTGGCACAAAGTCGGCTGCGTTCTGCCGCCTGAATCCACAGAAGAGTTCCACTTCACTATCGTAAGTGCTCGAGATGAAGTAGTATACCATGATACACACTCTGTATTCTCGGCTCCTTAAAAAGTCAAACTTTTCGAATTAGTAAACTTGCTCGTCTTACCTAACGTATCCTAATTTAACATTGTCTGCTGTACAGAGAGAAATGTTATTTAATACTCTACTGGCCATTAAAATTGGTACACCAAGAAGAAATGCAGATGATAAACGGGTATTCATTGGACAAATATATTACACTAGAACTGACATGTCATTACATTTTCACGCAATTTGGGTACATAGATTCTGAGAAATCAGTACCCAGAACAACCACCTCTGGCCGTAATAACAGCATTGATACGCCTGGGCATTGAGTCAAACAGAGCTTGGATGGTGTGTACAGGTACATCTGCCCATACAGCTTCAACACGATACAACAGTTCATCAAGAGTAGTGACTGGCGTATTGTGACGAGCCACTTGCTCGGCCACCATTGAACAGACGTTTTCAATTGGTGAAAAATTTGGAGAATGTATTGGCCAGGGCAGCAGTCGAACATTTTCTGTATCCAGGAAGGCCCGTACAGGAATTGCTGAAATACAGGGTTTCGCAAGTATCGTATGAAGCGTAGAGCCAGGGGTCGTAACACATCTGAAATATAGCGTCCACTGTTCAAAGTGCCGTCATAGTGAACAAGAGGTGACCGAGACGTGTAACCAATGGCACCCCATACCATCACGCCGGGTGATACACCAGTATGGCGATGACGAATACAGGCTTCCAATGTGCGTTCACCGCGATGTCGCCAAATACCAATGCGACCATCATGATGCTGAAAACAGAACCTGGATTCATCCGAAATTTTGACGTTTTGCCATTCGTGCACCCAAGTTCATCGTTGAGTACACCATCGCAGGGCTCCTGTCTGTGATTCAGGGTGAAGGGTAACCGTAGCCATGGTCTGCGAGCTGATAGTCCATGCTGCTGCAAACGTCGTCGAACTGTTCGTGCAGATGGTTGTCTTGCAAACGTCCCCATCTGTTGACTCAGGGATCGAGACGTGACTGCACGATCCGCTACAGCCATGCGGATAAGATGCCTGTCATCTCGACTGCTAGTGATACGAGGCCGATTCCATATTCTGCTAACAGTCACTGGATCTCGACGAACGCGAGCAGCAATGTCGCGATACGATAAATCGCAATCGCGATAGGCTGCAATCCGACCTTTATCAAAGTCGGCAACGTGATGGCACGTTTTCTTCTCTTTACACGAGGCATGACAACAACGTTTCACCAGGAAACGCCGGTCAACTGCTGTTTGTGTATGAGAAATCTGTTGGTAACTTTCCTCTTGTCAGCATGTTGTAGGTGTCGCCACCGGAGCCTACCTTGTGTGAATGCTCTGAAAAGCTAATCATTTGCGTATCATGGAATCATCTTCCTGTCGGTTAAATTTCGCGTCTGTAACACATCTTCGTGGTGTAGCAATTTTAATGGCCAGTAGTGTATTTATGTGTAGAGACAATAGTATGTAATCCATTGGCGGGAAAACGTAACCGAAGAAAAGTTCGTTATTAGAAAAAGGTGTTCTACAAGTGTTTCAGAAAGATTCAACCTATTTCACTGGACTGTATCTTCTCGATGGATAAAGATAGAAACTACGGATGAATGTGAAGTTGCGCTCACCCTGGTGCCAGCTGCAAGTTACCGGTTTATGTGTTTTTGCTGGTACCGGTCTCCGTGGTGCAGATAGCTCGCTCTCTCGCTTGTTTACTATCCAATGTGTGTTGCGATAACACTGAAAAAAGATAAAAAGAACAGACGTCAGTGGGGCTCGCTGTCTGACGGTTCCGTACAAACTTAATTATGTATGTAGATGATGATGATAATAATAATAATAATAATTATTATTATTATTATAATTATAATAAACCCCGCGGAGGCCCGGGAAAAGAATAGGCCTTCGATATGTTCTGCCAGTCGTAAAAGGCGACGAAAAGAACAAACCACTAATAGGGCTAACCCCCCTTTTAGTGTGATTAGTTGGTTCAGGACAGAACTAATGAAGCCTCGGACAAGCGCTGTCATGGTCGGGGACGACGCTTGAACCCTATGCCCGTCCACAATGGTAACGACACTGCTAGCCACACGGAAAATGATTTAAATCCAAATAGAGGTGTTTTGCAGGACATGCTTCCTGCAACCACCCTAGAAGGAAAACAAAGACAGAGGATGAGATGGTCAGATGAAGTTAACCAACACCTCATGTTCTGTTATTACCAAGCAACAAACTTAGGAACCAACACAACTGGATACAGATCACAAGTATACACAACATTTATTACCAGATACCCCGAATTAAAATTTTTAACAGAACAGCGACTAGCTGATCAGATCCGCGTAATAATAAAAAATAACAGGATACCCCAGTCAGAATTACAAAACATCAAACAACAAGTACAACAAATACTGGAACAAAATAATGTGCATTCAGAAGCAGAAAAAGAAAATACATTTACGGACTCAAACATCCCAGAACAAACAAACAAAGAACAACACACATCAATTAAACAATCAGAGGAAAACGAAATCTTAAGACAGCCACCAGAACAAGCACAAATAGAACATGAAGTGACACATGTTAGATATAGAAGAAAAATTTCAGCTAACTTATATAGAATACAAAGACACAAATACAGACATTTGACCATTCTTGCATAGACCCCCAAATAACCCACAAGTCGAAACAACAATAACAACTATCAACACTATCATACAAACCAAAATAAATGAAAATACAACTATGGAAGAGTTACAACTACTGGTTTATATAGGAGCACTCACTACATTAAATATACACACTAGGCAGAAATCAGAACCAACCAACACACAGAGGAAACCCACAAAACCAGCATGGCAACACAGGCTACAGATCAGAATAGAAAAACCGATAAGACATCGGACAGCTAAAACAATTTATAAGAAATGAAATATCAGACAAAAAACGAAAAAGGTTTGGTAAAGTCTCACAACAAGAAGCGATAGAGCAATTAGATGAAAAGAAGCAGAAATTAAAAGCATTGGCCAAGCGACTTAGAAGATACAAAAAAAGTGAAAATCGAAGGAAACAAAACCAAACATTCAACACAAACCAAAAGAAATTTTACCAGACAATAGATAACACACATATTAAAATAGACAACCCACCAAACATAACAGACATGGAACACTTCTGGAGCAACATATGGTCAAACCCAGTACAGCATTATAGGCATGCACGGTGGATACCAGCAGAAACAGACGCATACAAAATGATCCCGCAAATGCCTGAAGTGATAATTTTGCAACATGAAGTCACCCGAGAAATTAATTCTACTCACAATTGGAAAGCCCCTGTAAATGATAAAATAGCAAATTTCTGGCTAAAGAAGGTCACCTCAACACATTCACATATAACTAAATTATTTAACAGTTACATTGCAGGACCACACACATTCCCTGATACACTTACACATGGAATAACTTATCTGAAACCTAAAGATCAAGCAGACACAGCAAACCCAGCAAAATATCGCCCCGTAACATGCCACCCAACAATATACAAAATATTAGCTTCAGTCATTACACAGAAATTAATGACACATGCAACACAGAACAAAATTATAAATGAAGAACAAAAAGGCTGTTGCAAAGGAGCAAGAGCACGTAAAGAGCAACTGATAATAGATGCAGAGGTGACATATATAGCTAAAACTAAACAAAGGTCGGTACACTACGCATACATTGATTACCAAAAAGCTTTTGATAGTGTACCCCACTCATGGTTACTACAAATATTGGAAATATACAAAGCAGATCCTAAATTGATACAGTTCCTAAACATAGTAATGAAAAACTGGAAAACCACACTTAATATCCAAACAAATTCAAATAATATCACATCACAGCCAATACAGACTAAGCGTGAAATATACCACGGAGACTCATTAAGACCTTTCTGGTTCTGCCTTACTCTGAACCCACTATCCAACATGCTAAAAATACAAATTACGGATACAATATTACTGGAACATACCCACACAAAACCACAGATTTGCTATACATGGATTATCTAAAACTACTGGCAGCGACAAATCAGCAACTCAATCAATTACTAAAGATAACAGAAGTATTTAGCAATGATATAAATATGGCTTTTGGAACAGACAAATGTAAGAAAAATAGCATAGTCAAGGGAAAACGCAATAAACAAGAAAATTACATATTGGATAACCACAGAGAGTGCATAGACGCGATGAAAAAAACAGATGCCTATAAATATTTAGGATACAGGCAAAAAATAGGAATAGATAATACAAATATTAAAGAAGAACTAAAAGAAAAATATAGACAAAGACTAACAAAAATACTGAAAACAGAATTGACAGCAAGAAACAAGACAAAAGTTATAAATACCTATGCTATAGCAATATTGACCTACTCATTTGGAGTAGTGAAATGGAGTAACACAGACCTAGAAGCACTCAATACACTTACACGATCACAATGCCACAAATATAGAATACATCACATACATTCAGCAACAGAAAGATTCACATTAAGCAGGAAGGAAGGAGGAAGGGGATTTATCGCCATAAAAAACCTGCATTATGGACAGGTAGACAATTTAAGAAAATTCTTTCTAGAACGAGCAGAAACTAGCAAAATATACAAAGCAATCACTCATATAAATACATCAGCTACACCACTGCAATTTCATAACCACTTCCACAACCCTTTAGATCACATAACATCAACAGATACGAAGAAAGTAAATTTGAAAAAGAAAACACTACATGGCAAGAAACCGTATCATCTAACACAGCCACACATCGATCAAGACGCATCCAACACATGGCTAAGAAAAGGCAATATATACAGTGAGACGGAAGGATTCGTGATTGCAATACAGGATCAAACAATATACACCATATATTACAGCAAGCATATTATTAAAGATCCCAATACTACAACAGATAAATGCAGACTTTGCAAACAACAAATAGGCACAGTAGATCACATCACAAGCGGATGTACAATACTAGCAAATACAGAATACCCCAGAAGACATGACAATATAGCAAAAATAATACATCAACAACTTGCCATACAACATAAACTAATAAAACAACACGTTCCCACATACAAGTATGCACCACAAAACGTACTGGAGTATGATGAATACAAATTATACTGGAATAGAACCATTATAACAGATAAAACAACACCACATAACAAACCTGACATCATACTCACCAATAAAAAGAAGAAATTAACACAACTAATCGAAATATCCATATCCAATACAACAAATATACAGAAGAAAACACGAGAAAAAATTGAAAAATACAATCAACTGCCTGAGGAAGTCAAGGACATGTGGCATCAGGATAAAGTTGACATTATACCAATTATACTATCAACTACAGGAGTCATACCACACAATATCCACCAGTACATCAACGCAATACAGCGACATCCAAACTTATATATACAACTACAGAAATCTGTAATTATTGATACATGTTCAATTACCTGAAAGTTCCTAAATGCAATGTAACATATACCGTACAGTTAAAAGGAAGTCACGCTTGATCAAGGTCCGCTTCACTTTCCATTTTTGACCAGACATAACGTCTGAGAAGAGAAAGAATAATAATAATAATAATAATAATAATAATAATAATGAAGGCGGAGGAGGAAGGGATTAGTTTTTAACGTAAAATTAGACCGTTTTGTTGGTAATTCCAGAATCATATTCTTACGAGTGGAAGAACGTTCAGAGAGGTCACTTGAAATCTTGGGAGTTTAAATTAGAAATGGGTATTGAAACCTACGTGTTCTACAGAAATTAAAGCGTGAACAAAGACCTAAAAATTCCAATAGCAGGTCATAACACGGATTGAAAGCTGGTTCTCCGTAATCTGAAAGGCCGTGTAATTTACAATCACGTAATAGTAGTGCAAATGTGTAAAGCCAGTGGCAGATTCAGCATAATCCAGAGAAAAGTCGGTTCACTGTGACCTCACTATCACAAGACGTAGTGTCCACACCGCAAAACAAATCGATACTTTCAGTCACCACGACAGCAGGAAGAAACGTTACTATGTGCTGTGTCCGTAAAGCTTCCAAACACAAAATATGCCGCGCTGTGTTGCTGTTGGCCTAAGCCTGCCAAAGCTTGTTCGTCCCTTCAAGATATGCCTCGCAGTTCCTACGAAAAAATACACTGTACTAGTAAATACACCATCTGATCAAAAGTATGCGGACACCTAGCTGAAAATGACTAATAAGTTCGTGGCGCTCTCCATTGGTAATGCTGGAATTCAGTATGGTACTGGCCCACCCTTAGCCTTGACCACAGCTTTCACTCTTGCAGGCATACGTTCAGTCAGGTGCTGGAAGGTTTCTTGGGGAATGGCAGCCCATTCTACACGGAGTGCTGCATTGAGGAGAGAGATCGATGTCGATCTGTTAGGTCTGGCACCAGGTCGGTATCCCAAAACATCCCAGAGGTGTTCTATAGGATTAAGGTCTGAACTGTGTGCAGGCCAGTGCATTACAAGGATGTTACTGTCGTGCAACCACTCCGCCACAGGCCGTGCATTATGAACAGGTGCTCGATCGTGTTGAAGGATGCATTCGCCATCATCGAATTGCTCTTCAACAGTGGAAGCAAGAAAGTACTTAAAACATCAATGTAGGCCTGTGCTGTGACGGTGCGACGCAAAAGAGCATCGTGTGCAAGTCCCCTCCATGAAAAACACGACCACACCATAACGCCACCGCCCACGATTTTTACTGTTCGCACTACACACGCTGGCAGATGGCGTTCACCGGATATTCACCATACCCACACCCTGCCATCGGGTCGCCACATTACGTACCGTGATTCGTTACTCCAAACAACGTTTTTCCTCGCCCAATGTTTATGCTTCTTACGCCAAGCAAGGCATTGTTTGGCATTTTCCGGCGTGATGTGTGGCTTATGGGCAGCCCATCGAGCATGAAATCCAACTTTTCTCACCTCTCGCCTAACAGTCATAGTACTTGCAGTGGATCTTGATGCAGTTTGGAATTCCTGTGTGATGGAATGGATAGATGTCTGCCTCGTACATCGCCGACATACGAGGCTACAACAGCCGGAAAAATCGGCAGTAGCAGAACACTGCGTAAATGAGAGACACAAAATGAAATTTGGGGAAACTGTTGTGGTTGCCAACATTTCCGGTTTTTGGAACAGTTTGTATAAAGAGGCGATTGAGATTAGGTTGACTGATAATTTAATCAACAGAGACAATGGGTTTCCTCTTAACAAAACGTGGAATCCTGTATTATCTCGCATCAAAACTGAACGTTCTTCGGTGCGGTCTTGATTGCGATATATCGTTGCCAGCAGCGTTTGACTAAGGGCGGCGCCACCTCCCTGTCTTGGAGGGCAGCAACCATGATGGGCGGCGCATGCGCCGTGTACTGAACGGTGGCCTATATAGGACGTCGATTTGCAACCTGGTGTCAGCGGGACTCTTCAGCATAAGCAGCATTTTCCTGAAGATGGCGAACAGTTGGATCGCCGAAATATCGAGTCAAGTTGATTTTAGGATCCGGCAGCAAACCCGAAGAGACTTTCAAGACTTATTACGCCGGGAAAGCCTACGTAATCACAGTACTGAACTCGCTGATACGGCTTACCTGGCAGCACAATGCACATAATATGAAAAACGCATGTTTTTGGGGTGTGCGGATACTTTTGATCACACAGTATATCGAAGTATATGCAGATCTTTGAGGTAGACAAACGACTGCCGCTGTGCACACGAGTACGTTGATGATGGGCATTAGGGCTAAAGCAGACGCCTTCCAACCTATAAGTTACCATTTGCATAGATTAACATTCTTATAACAAGGAAGCTAAGATAGACGGGGCACAACCGTGTAACACACGCATTATAAATCGCCTGTAGCCTCTCCTGGGAAGCAGTACCGACAAGTTCGTCGACTACACAGGTTAAACGAAGCACTGTTGCTACGCTTGCAACTTCTATTGCCGTTTAATGATTTAGCCATTTAAATTGGAACATGTGAATCTGACGAATTCCATAAGTAGCGCTTGGGTAGTCAGAAATGGCATGTGCGACGGTAGTCGACAGATCGTACTGCGGTTCCTTATTTAAATCGTTGCACGAACGTCAAAATGACAGATAAAATAAGTGACAGCGGTACAGAAAATCAGCTGAAATCGTTCAACGGAAGAAAGGTGATTCTAAATGAAGTATGTGAAAGAACTTTTTCCTCTCTTATCATTCGTGTACCGTAGATCGCTGGAGGAGCGAGTGATTCAAAATTGCGAAGGTGACTCCCGTTTCTAAAAATGTTTGTCCAACGGGCACCCATAAATCGATGATGTCAGTATGCTGTAGAATTTTAGAACACGTTTTGCATTTGCGCATTGTAACAATTCTGGACAAGGAAAATCTGCTGTGTAGGAATCACAGGGAATCCTCAGACACTGCCGGTCGGTGTGGCCGGGTGGTTCTAGGCGCTTCATTCTGGTACCACGCGACCGCTACGGCAGCAGGTTCGAATTTGCCTTGGGCATCGATGTGTATGATGTCCTTAGGTTAGTTAGGTTTAAGTAGTTCTAAGTTCTAGGGGACTGATGACTTCAGATGTTAAGTCCCATAGTGCTCAGAGCCATTTGAGCCATTCCACAGAAACCGATCGTGTGAAACCTAGATAGCTCAGTTAATGCACGAGACCCTGAAAGCAGTAGATATCACTTCCCAGGGCAAGTGCGAGTTTCATTGCGAAAAAGGACTGAAGAGTGTTTCAGGGTGTATGGTAACCACATACAGCATTGCCTGTAGTGTCTTCTTCAAAACAGATAAATAATAGTAGATCTGCTTAAGAAACGTATAAACTCAAGTGGTATTGAGTAACAAGTGTTTTTTTTTCAAAGACAAAGATGGTAAAGCTAAATTAAAAACCAGGATAATTGTCAAATATTTACCTATTTCTTTGACACTCTCCTAAATTGGCCAGTTCCGGTAATTAAGTTAGAGTTCTCACCAGTGGCAGAAAATCTTGTAGGTTCCCTACCAACAGAGAAACTCGAGGAGCAATCAGAAAATTCAGAAATAAGTAACCAGCTGCTGATGACTAGATTACAGCAGAACTATTGAAATGGTCAGAACAGAAGATAAGGAATCTATGAATATTTTTTAAAAACTTTGGAAAACAGGAAGGACAAGAAGAGTGGAAAATACACTCCTGGAAATGGAAAAAAGAACACATTGACACCGGTGTGTCAGACCCACCATACTTGCTCCGGACACTGCGAGAGGGCTGTACAAGCAATGATCACACGCACGGCACAGCGGACACACCAGGAACCGCGGTGTTGGCCGTCGAATGGCGCTAGCTGCGCAGCATTTGTGCACCGCCGCCGTCAGTGTCAGCCAGTTTGCCGTGGCATACGGAGCTCCATCGCAGTCTTTAACACTGGTAGCATGCCGCGACAGCGTGGACGTGAGCCGTATGTGCAGTTGACGGACTTTGAGCGAGGGCGTATAGTGGGCATGCGGGAGGCCAGGTGGACGTACCGCCGAATTGCTCAACACGTGGGGCGTGAGGTCTCCACAGTACATCGATGTTGTCGCCAGTGGTCGGCGGAAGGTGCACGTGCCCGTCGACCTGGGACCGGACCGCAGCGACGCACGGATGCACGCCAAGACCGTAGGATCCTACGCAGTGCCGTAGGGGACTGCACCGCCACTTCCCAGCAAATTAGGGACACTGTTGCTCCTGGGGTATCGGCGAGGACCATTCGCAACCGTCTCCATGAAGCTGGGCTACGGTCCCGCACACCGTTAGGCCGTCTTCCGCTCACGCCCCAACATCGTGCAGCCCGCCTCCAGTGGTGTCGCGACAGGCGTGAATGGAGGGACGAATGGAGACGTGTCGTCTTCAGCGATGATAGTCGCTTCTGCCTTGGTGCCAATGATGGTCGTATGCGTGTTTGGCGCCGTGCAGGTGAGCGCCACAATCAGGATGCATACGACCGAGGCACACAGGGCCAACACCCGGCATCATGGTGTGGGGAGCGATCTCCTACACTGGCCGTACACCACTGGTGATCGTCGAGGGGACACTGAATAGTGCACGGTACATCCAAACCGTCATCGAACCCATCGTTCTACCATTCCTAGACCGGCAAGGGAACTTGCTGTTCCAACAGGACAATGCACGTCCGCATGTATCCCGTGCCACCCAACGTGCTCTAGAAGGTGTAAGTCAACTACCCTGGCCAGCAAGATCTCCGGATCTGTCCCCCATTGAGCATGTTTGGGACTGGATGAAGCGTCGTCTCACGCGGTCTACACGTCCAACACGAACGCTGGTCCAACTGAGGCGCCAGGTGAAAATGGCATGGCAAGCCGTTCCACAGGACTACATCCAGCATCTCTACGATCGTCTCCATGGGAGAATAGCAGCCTGCATTGCTGCGAAAGGTGGATATACACTGTACTAGTGCCGACATTGTGCATGCTCTGTTGCCTGTGTCTATGTGCCTGTGGTTCTGTCAGTGTGATCATGTGATGTATCTGACCCCAGGAATGTGTCAATAAAGTTTCCCCTTCCTGGGACAATGAATTCACGGTGTTCTTATTTCAATTTCCAGGAGTGTAGCATTAACCCGCCGACTGAATAAAAGGGAAGACAAACAAAAAGTCATCAGTTACAAGGGAGTGTCATACGTGTTATCCCAGCAGTCTCAATTAGTAACTTTTTGTTGCGTGTGAGGATGCACCATGGCGGTAATTACACCGCAACTGAGGATTCAGATTTAGTTTATTTACCTGAAACTTCTGCGAAACGTTTCAGCGCAGACCATATCGAACGATATGTTGTTGAACTCGTCATTTCAATAGCTTTCGAATATCATCTAACAAAAAGTATACTAATCCTCTGATAAGAAACGTATTTTCTTTATTACGTAGGCTGAGACATTGGTTCACAATTGATGTTGTGTCTTCAGTTCGAAGATTGGTTTGAGGCAGCTCTCCATGTTATTGTATCCTACAGAAGCCTATTCATCTCGTCCTCTTGGTCTTCCTCTACGATTTTACCCCCCACGCTCCCTTCTAATACCAAATTCGTGATCCCTTGATGTCTCGGAAACTGCCGTACAACCGATCCCTTCTTCCAATCAGGTTGTGCCACAGTTCTGTTCAGTACCTCCTCATTACTTATGTGATCTACCCATCTAATGTTCAGCATTCTTCTGTAGCACCACATTTCAAAAGCTTTTATTGTCTTTTCTTTTAATTGTTTACTGTCCATGTTCCACATCCATAAATGGCTACAGTCCAGACAAATACCTTCAGAAAAAACTTCCTAACACTTGACATTAACAAATTTTTCTTCTTCAGAGACGCTATTCTTGTCATTGCCAGCTACATTTCGTGTTGTCTCCACTTCAGCCATTATCAGCTATTTTGCTTCCCAAATAGCAAAACCCATCTACTTATTTAAGTGCTAATTTTCTTATATAATTGCATGAGCTTCACTTGATTTAATTCGACTTCATTGCATTATAGTTATCTTGCTTTTGTTGACGTTCATGTTATATCCTCCTTTCAAGACGCTGCCATTCCGTTTGACCTGCACTTCCAAGTCCCTTGCTGTCTTTGATAGGATTACAGTGTCATCGGCAAACCTAAGATTTTATTTATTCACCCTGAATTTTAATAGCTATGATAAGTTTTTCTTTTATTTCCTTTTGTGATTGGTCAACGAAAAGATTGAATGACGTCAGTGATAGGCTACAAACCTGTCTCACTCCCTTCTGAAACACTGCTTCTCTGTCATGCCCTGTGACTCATAACTACCGTCTGGTTTCTGTACAAGCTGTAAATAGAATTTCGCTCCCTTTATTTTGCCCCAGCTACCTTCAGAATTTCAGAGAAAGTATTCCAGTGACATTGTCAGACAGTCTATAAATGTTATAAATGTTCACGCAATAACCATGAAACTATGTTAGGAGTCACTCTTGGTATTGTCATTTTCCGAAAATTTCATTTAGAGTTCTTGAGCTGATCGTCAAGTTAAGGACATAAATTATCTTACACTACTGGATCTCCGCGGACAGGATTTGTGAGAACAGCTGAAACAACGGTAAAGAAGAAAATAGCGGAATTTGGAAAGCAATAACACGTATGTTAATGAGAGACAACTATATAGAATCTAGATTCTGGTGTTACTGTGTTTTCTACAATACTTATGTTACCTAAGGAAATAAGAAAAAGGGAAAAAAGAGGAAAAGCATCTTCCCTGTTCCTCTCACTAAAAGTCAGCTTCTTACATTTTTTAAAAAAAAAATTTTCATGTTTAGTAGAGAACTGCATTTACAAAAACTATTCCTCGTAAATTTCTACAAAAACGAATTTGCATATATTTCAAGTCATACGAATTGTTTTAGACGTATGAGTTGGAATAGCATTGTGTTAGCGTATTAATTTGGTAGCTTTTGTTAGTTATGTAAGAGAAACGAGTAATTAAGTATATCGAACCATGTCGTATAATTTCAGCCTGATGAAATTCCTTGTGTGTTCAGCGTTGCTGAAATCAGGATTACATGCCCAACAATTTAAACGACAAATTCCCCTTCCATTCACTCACCGTTCCCCTGTCTCTTTGGCTGCCGTCTTTCCCTACACATGTTCAATTTGGTTGAGTTTATATCGAGAACATATTAAAGCCGTGCGGGATAGTTCAGTTTGTTGTTTTATGTAGAGTTGATTCGTACTCTTTCCTTTTTTGTGGACTGAGGGAAGAATAATGCCAGACCGCACCACCTGTTTTATTTGTGGTAAATCTAGAATGGGATTTTCACTGTGCAGCGGAGTGTGCGCTGATATGAAACTTACTGGCTGACAAACTGTGCGCCTGACCGAGACTTGAGTCGCGAGTCGTGTTTCGGTAGCTCAGTTGCTAGAGCACTTGCCCAAGAAAGCCAAAGGTCCCGAGTACGAGTCTTGGTCCGGCACATAGTTTTAATCTACCAGGAAGCTTGTTGTAAATCTGTTCAGAAGAAGAGACATCGGGGAGGAGCAGAACTGGTCCAGCATAACTAGCGCAATGTGCATGTCAGCCATCAGACTTGTCAAAGTACATGCAGCTCAGTTATCTCAGAATAGTGTGCACGGTTAGTTCCCATGGTGGTTTAAAAGTTTGATTCACCGGCGAATTGCCATGGGCACCTATGCCTGTTTTGTAGCAGTGATTTCCTAAGAAAACAAAAGTATTCACTATGCTGTCTTTTAAACAAATACCTGAATTGAATATTGACTGTAATGAAACAGTTTATTGTTATACATGGAGGATTTCTCATTCAACATGTCATGAGGCTTGTACACAGAAATTTTCGTGCCCTTTAAAATCTGGTATTCACAAACATTATCCAGAAAATCAAAAATTATTGAACATCAAAAGCCATCGATTAAGCGGACATCACAAGAAATTTCCCTTAACGATGACAAAATATGCTGAATGTCAGCGCTTTTTTCTTAGTAACTATAGCAATAAAAAAAATTTGTTACTCATCTTGTACAAGAACTAGGAAGTTTTGATATTTTAGTCAGTATTGTGAACGAAGATTATCTGCTCGTGCCACTTATATCTCTTGCTCCAGATGACAAAGACATTATGATGATGAAGGTGAAGGCAACATCAGGACAAGGTGTTAACAGTTCTAAAGATATACGTTGCTACTCACTCGTCCATGACTGCAAGGACTCAGTCCTATTTCTTTATGCAGAAAGTGTTGCGGAATTACTTGGTAAACGAAAGTTGACAGCTTTCCAGCTATTCAGCCTATTCTCGCATCTACGTAATATTGCGCAACCCGAACTCGGCTCCCGACAGCAATGCTAAAGCATGATAAAAATTCATCCATTCTCTCTTTACAAAAATTGAAAGGATCCCTCGTGGTGAGACATTAAATGATATCAGACTTCAACGTTTTAATTTATTTGACGGTCAGGCAAGCAATATTGTGCAATACCGTCCTGCTCTCTCGTTTTCCACCCATTACTAATGCAGCATGCGTCATCTCCCACTAGGTAAATCTACAACAGCTTGGACCCCAGAAATTGTGGTTGGAGCGAATAAAACACATCCAGTTCACATGAAACTATTACCACCTCCAGACAAGACATTACTACTGACTTCATGTGGTTCCATTCAAGGTTACGAATGCCAACACAAGTGTGTGCAGGCTAACTTAGGCTGCAAAACAATGTATAATGGTTGTCGAGGTCAAAACTACACAATCATGACTCGCAGTCACCTGAAAAAATGTTTCGTGGGTGGTTCTCTGTGAATTATATACAACAGATTGTTAACTGTTAAACAGATATTATGATATTCTAGCTGTGTAGGTGTTATTGTTCATTTGTTGAGGTATATTGTCATGTTTTAGTTGTGTAGGTATCGTATGGTGATTTTCAATGACTAACAGTAATTGATACGAAACTTCCTGGCAGATTAAAACTGTGCTGAAATGAGACTCGAACTCGGGACCTTTCCCAGGAAGTTTCATAACAGTGCACACTTCGCTGCAGAGTATCATTCTGGAAGTGTTGATTTATTTTCCAATAATTCTTAATTCTCATGACAATTTTTTTTATTCCAATACAAATATGAATGTATATAAAGGTACATAATACTGAGCAAACCACTGTATAACAGAATTATTCTGAATCAATAAATGTCAGTTTTAATAGGAAATTATCTCTCTCTTTTACCTTCAGATTTTAGTATTAACAATTATGTGCCACATATATGTTTCATGCATATAAAAGGTAAGTGGTTGTCGAAAACATAAGAAAGATTATCTAAATTAAAATCGAAGTTGAAAATTATGCCAAACTCATAAGCTAATGGATTTTTGATCCTACAGATAGAGTATCTCAAAAACTGGTTGTCTTGCTTATAATATGCATTTGACCTACTTCGAACAGAATTTCACTTTTTTCATGATATATCTATTCCAAAAAAAGACCTTTTTTGTAAAAACTGAAAAAAAAAGATTGAAACATTTAATCAGGGGGTCGGGAAGAGTGATGTTCATCCGCTAGTGGAGGGAACTATCTTTCGTACTACTACATCTACACCCATACTCCGCAATCCATCATACGGTGCGTGGTGGAGGGTACCTCGTACGACAAATAGCATCTTCTCTCCCTGTCCCACTCCCAAACAGAATTAGAGAAAAATGACTGCCTATATGCCTCTGTACGAGACCTAATCTCTTATCTTTGTGGTCTTTCCGCGAAATGTAAGTTGGCGGCAGTAAAATTGTACTGCAGTCAGCCTCAAATGCTGGTTCTCTAAATTTCCTCAGTAGCGATTCACGAAAAGAATGCCTCCTTTCCTCCAGAGACTCCCACCCGAGTTCCTGAAGCATTTCCGTAACACTCGCGCTATCATCAAACCTACCAGTAACAAATCTAGCAGCCCACCTCTGAATTGCTTCTATGTCCTCCCTCAATCCGACCTGTTAGGGATCCCAAACGCTCGAGCACTACTCAAGAATAGGTCTTATTAGTGTTTTATAAGCGGTCTCCTTTACAGATGAACCACATCTTCCCAAAATTCTACCAACTAACCGAAGACGACTATCCGCATTCCCCACAACTGCCATTACATGCTTGTCCCACTTCATATCGCTCTGCAATGTTACGCCCAAATATTTAATCGACATGACTGTATAAAGCGCTAAACTACTAATGGAGTATTCAGACATTACGGGATTCTTTTTCCTATTCATCCGCATTTATTTACATTTATCTATATTTAGAGTTACCTTCCATTCTTTACACCATTCACAAATCTTGTCCAAGTCATCTTGTATCCTCCTACAGTCACTCAACGACGACACCTTCCCGTACACCATAGCATCATCAGCAAACAGCCGCACATTGCTATCCACCCTATCCAAAAGATCATTTATGTAGATAGAAAGCAGCGGACCTACCACACTTCCCTGGGGCACTCCAGATGATACCCTCACCTCCGATGAACACTCACCATCGAGGACAACGTACTGGGTTCTATTACTTAAGAAGTCTTCGAGCCACTCACATGGGAACCAATCCAATATGCTCGTACCTTAGTTGGGAGTCTGCAGTGTGGCACCGAGTTAAACGCTTTCCGAAAGTCAAGGAATATGGCATCCGCCTGATACCATTCATCCATGGTTCGCAAGATATCATGTGAGAAAGGGGCGAGTTGCGTTTCGCAGGAGCGATGCTTTCTATAGCCGTGTTGATGCATAGACAGCAACTTCTGTTTCAAGGAAATTCATTATATTCGAACTGAGAATATGTTCGAGAATCCTGCAACAAACCGATGTCAAGGATATTGGTCTGTAATTTTGAGGATCTCTCCTCCTACCCTTCTTATATACAGGGTTCACCTGCGCTTTTTTCCAGTCGCTCGGGACTATGTTGCGCAAGAGATTAGCGATAAATGCAAGCTAAGTAAGGAGCC
Organism: Schistocerca serialis cubense; assembly: GCF_023864345.2. Taxonomy (NCBI): domain Eukaryota; kingdom Metazoa; phylum Arthropoda; class Insecta; order Orthoptera; family Acrididae; genus Schistocerca; species Schistocerca serialis. The sequence goes on from NC_064644.1 coordinate 70,132,438, forward strand.
AATGCAGTAGAGTACTCTCTCTAAAACCGAATTGGAATTCCATCAGGACCTGGCGATTTATTTATTTTCAACCCATTCAGCAGCTTCACAACCCGAGGGATGTCTTTCACTATGTCCTCCATACGGGAATCTGCACGAGACTCAGACGGCGGTATGTTTGTACGATCCTCCTGCGTGAAAGATTTCTCAAATGCTAAATTTAAAATTTCAGCTTTCGTTTTGCTGTCTTCCGTTGCCAGGCCAGACTGGTCAGTGAGTGACTGGATGGAAGCCTTCGACCCGCTTACCGATTTTACGGAACACCATGATTTCCTTGGGTTTTCAGCTAGATATTTAGCTAAGGTATGACGGTGGTAGTGGTTGTATGCTTCGCGCATCGCTCTTTACAGCAGCAAGAATCTCTACTGACTTTTGCCTGTCCTCATTCTCCCAATCTTGTACCGCGAGTGCAACTGTCTTTGCTTCCTGAGCATTCTCCGAATTGCGCTGCTAAACCACGGTGGGTCTTTTTCTTCCGTAATCCACTTTTTCGGCACATAGTTCTCCAATGCGTGATTTACAATGTGTTTAAAATTTGCCCATAATTCTTCCACGTCCATCGTACCGGTTCCCCATAATTCTTCCACGTCCATTGTACCGGAAGTAAATGAAGTCGATTCATTTACTAAGTGGGATGTGAACAACTGCTTATCTGCTCTTTCTAGTCAGAATACTCTCCTAGCCTTCTTGACCGACTTTTTAACTTTCGTAACCATAGTTGTAATGACAACATCATGATCACTAATCCCTATCTCAATACTGACACTGTCGATGAGGTCTGCTCTGTTCATGGCTACTAGATCTAAAATATTTCCATTACGCGTTGGCTGTCGATTTAGCTGCTCAAGACATTTTTCGGATGATGTGTTCAAAAGTAATTCGGACGACTGCTTGTCTGTACCACCTGTAATGAATCCATAGACATCACAGTCTATATTAGGTAGGTTGAAGTCGCCTCCGACTAATATAGCATGGTCCGGATACTTCTACGGTACAGAATGTAGACTCCCTTTTAATGATTCTAGAACTGTCACGGTGGAACCTGGTGGCCGGTAATAGCACCCAACTATTAACTTTATTTCCCCTAGCCCTATTAAACGTGTCCACCTAACTTCACAATCACACTCTACTTCGACCTCACTAGACAATATTTTTGTCAACTGCAATGAAGACACCACCTCTTACTGTGTTTGATCTGTCTTTCCGACACACGTTCCAATCCTCAATAAATATTTCAGAACTTCCTATCTCCGGGTTCTGCCAGGTCTCAGTCCCGAGAATAATTTGAGCGCCATACGGAGGGCAGTAAATTCAGGAACTTTATTCCGAACACTCTGAAAATTTACTGGTAATATCTTGACATTAGAAGTGTCTTTACAGTGAGCGCGTCCTGATTTCCCTACCTGCACGTCGACTGGTGAGTTCATTAGGACACCTCGCACTACTGCCTAGCCTAAAAAAAAACCATGTGCAGGCCACAAGTACTCTGCTACCACAGCAGCCGCTTCCTTTGTGTAGTGCACCCCTGACCTATCTAGGGGCGTCCTACAATTCCCCGTCCAATAGCGCAAGTCTAGAAATTGCAGCCAAGACCGTCACAGAGTCGACGAAGACTGGTTGAGACCCTCCACTCGGCTCCAAACCAAAGGACCTCAATCCACTCTGGGAACGATGATGCAAATAGAGAGCTCTGCTTGCACCTCACATGCGAGGCCAGCTGTCTTAATCAAATCAGCCAGCCACCTGTACGAAATGAAGATCGCCTCAGAACCCAAGCGACAGGCATCATTGGTGCCGACGTTAGCAACTGCTTGCTGACTACTGCACCCTGTACGCTCGATAGCCGCAGGCAAGGCCACCTCCACATCTCGGATGAGGCCCCCTAGCCCCCCATGCCGAGTGCACGTTGGATTTCTTTCCAGCCCTGTACGCTATTTCCCTAAGGGGCTCGATCACCCGCCTAACGTTGGAGCTCCCAATAACCAGCAAGCCTTTGGCCCGATGTGCCAGCTCGGGCCTGCCAGCATCCACATTGGCCCTCCGACTCGAGCAACGCGAGCGCGTTGCAGTCCGCCACTCACCCTGAAGTGAGAGCAGCCACAGCGTGCCAGGTACACTAGAAGGTGACTCGGCGGCTGAGTCAGCAGACGCAGCAAGCGACACATAGGTGTCAAGCGACGCGCCATACCCTCCACCATCGCTGCACCTCGAGGCAGCAGATTGAAGACGGCTGACCGTGGCCAACACCACGCTCAGCTGCTCGCGAACTGCGGCCAGTTCCTCCTGCGCCCGCACACAGCACGCAAGCACACACCCTATCCATCCTACTGCTAATACCTAACGACTCCGCGAATTTATACTCCACAGCTATCAATAAGCAATATTACTCCTCTCAAATACGAGAATACGCAAGAATTTTATGTAATTAAATACGCAAGCGCACCAACTCACGGAAAGAAAACAAAAATCAAACTACAAAACAATTATGATACCTAAATATGCGACTCGCTGCCGCACTGCTACTGCACTGATTCTTCACAAGCGGCTGCTTAAGGCTCACCCATGCGTGTTTTCCCAAATTTTTAAAACTTTGCACATTATTTCCCCAATTTTACCAATATGCTTCGGTTATGTCCCAGGCAACAATACTGAAAACTGAGCGTTGGTATACTCTGCTCTCGCCCTGCAGGGGGAGAATACATGGTACCAGTAGTACCAGTACCAGATACCAGGCCTGTTTGACCTGGGCTGTGCTACGTACATCCAGCATCCTGGAGAGAGTGCCAACAAGCTGTTTTTCACTGAAAACTTTAGCAGGGTGCCTCAGTAAGCTTCAAGTGCTTTACGCCAATCACTAACTCAATCCTGGCACATGCTCTCTATAACATAGAAAGTCGGCATTGGGAATCATAGAGACTATTTCGAATTACAACTTGTTTGTAAGGAGAATCAAGACACTGGTTTTGATTGTTAACTACAGGCTACTCCACTACCAAGTATGATAATATGATTACATATTATGTCAACCATTGTATTCTTCCTATTTCTATTGTTTACTGTACGTATTTATTCATCGTATTCTACCTGCCTGAAGCTATTTTTGAAAGAAAAGAAGCAACGTGATTTATCGATAAAATCTTGCGCAACAATAACCACCTATCTGAAGCGTACGAAGATAAAATACCTCAAATCTTGTATCAACGGACATCAGCTAATACAAGTACTTGTTTCTTATGAACCTATGCACTTTTTACTGAATGTCACTCTAAATCTCTTCGAAAACGAGAGTGCAGTGATACTATGTTTATCAATGTTGGCGTTGGAACTTTTCACATAAACATCGGATAAACGCAAGGTGAGACTTTCATCCCAGACTGCACTGTTGTATCGGAACTTTCGACTATTTATATTATTTCACAAAAACACGTGCAAATATGAGTATGTACATGTATATGAAGTAGATTTCCTAAGCTCTTTCTGATATGCAAGAACATGTCATATAATTCCATCAATAACAATCTTAGTTGAACTTGTACCCACGTCGCATAAAGTAAGGCCAAGAGCAGATACATTTCATATCTTAGTAGCTTAGGCCTACCACTTTGCAGTATATAACGTTGGAGCCTGACATGAGAACCCAACAAGGAGAAGTTAAACACCGTAGTAGCAGATTCCAACCGCCTTGCCTTTCGAATTCAGTACAGCTCTCGGATAACTTTACGAAATGTCTCATCACCAACTTCAGCGAGCGTTATATCGCTGCACACGTCTTCGGAAGGCCCTTCAAAAGAAGTTAAGCAAAAGCGTATTGTTCCATTAAAAAAAAAAAGATTTGCAGCAGTATCTGGGTCGATAAAGGAGCTAAACAGTACTCGTATTACACTCAAAACACAATTACGTGCCCCTCTACCTACGATCACATATCGAGAATCCCATTACCGTATCTCTAACCGCTCTTGCAGTACAGGGTGACAATTATTGAACTATATGAAATAAAATCGTCAAAACCTCTTAACAATTTGCTTTCGGACGTTCAAACTGCACGGTTGGCCGCGGGGCATGATGGGAATTAGTATGCGCATGCGCACGCGGCTTGACGTTGTCGGCCACTTTCATTGGGATGGGTTCGTCAATAAGCAAAATTGGCATATTTGGGGGACTTAGAACCCGTATTTCACGATCTAGAAGTTTCTTCGCTCTCAGCGGGTGACTGCGTGGTGTGCAATGTCCAGTCAAAGAATAATCAGTACTATATTCCTTGATGGCACGGTGTGTACCGAACGGTACATGAAGGTTTTGGAAGATGATTTCATCCACATTATCCATATCGACCCTGATTTCGACAAGATGTGGTTCGTGCAAGACGGAGCTTGACCCCATCGAAGCTGGAGAGTGTTTGATGTCCTGGTGGAGTTCATTCGGGACCGCATTCTGGCTCCAGGGTACCCAGAAGCCACTGGAAAGGGCTTCTATTGGCTTCCACATTCTCCGAATCTGAACACATGTGACTCCTTCTGTGGCGTCATATGAAACAGACGGTGTACAGCAATAACCCTAAAACCATTTCTGAGCTGAAAACAGCCATTCAGGAGGTCAGCGACAGCATCGATGTCCCGACACTTCAGCGGCTCACGCAGGATTTCGTTATTCGTCTGCACAACATCATCGCCAATATAGGCAGGCATATCGAACATGTCATAACCTACATCCGAATATCTATAGTGACGTTTACATGTTGAATAAAGCGTTTGCACGCCGTAGTTTGTAACTAATTGAATTTTTTTTCATAAAGTTTAATAATTGTCACGCATTACAAAGTGCGCAGGTTTTAGGTTCACCCTGTGTATGAAACCAATTAAGCTCGCTCATATGAAATCGATGGGGATAAAATCAGTCACATTGCAATGGTGCAAAGAACTGTAAACTGTAGAGGCTACCAGCCAATGTTACGTCATAGGTGGCTGTGGCAGCGCGCAGTGGCACCGTGAATCTCCTCAAGTTCCTACTAAGTTTACGTCTACATGACTATTCTGCAGTTTTCACTTAACTGCTTGGCAGAGTCTTCAACAAAGCACTTTTAGACTATTTATTTACTGTTCCACTCTCTAACACCACAAGGCAAGAACGAAGACATAAATATTTGCAGGCGAACACCAATTTCCGTTATTTCATTTCAATGATCATTACCCCTATGTTGGTGGGAATCAAAATACGTACAGACTCAGAAGTGAAAGCGGATGACTGAAATTTCGTGAAAACGTATCATCGCAAAGGGAAACACCTTGTTTTAAAGGAAACACTCCATCATTTGACTGTATTGTTTATTTAATTATGACCCAGGTTTCAACCTTTTGTACCATTTTCAAGTAATTGAGTTTGTGTCATTAACATACATTTCAGGACATCAAGCTCAAATTCGGCCATTAATTAAGAAAAGCTCGGCCCCACATAAAGTTCCAGATGTAAGATCATTATCTTGTAAAAAGATCGGTAAGTAATCGTGTAATTTAGTAAAACTTGATCTTCCAGGCTATCGATTTTATGGTCCAGGAACCAAATTAGAAGAAAGATTAGTTGGAGGAGATCGAGGACTTAATCCATTACATGAAGTATGTAAAGAACATGATATTTCTTGTAGAGATAATAAAGATTTAGAAGAAAGGTATGACACTGATAAAAAAACTTCAATTAGCAGGAAAAGAAAGAATTCATGGCCGGCCGCGGTGGTCTAGCGGTTCTAGGCGCTCAGTCCGGAGCCGCGCGACTGCTATGGCCGCAGGTTCGAATCCTGCCTCGGGCATGGATGTGTGTCATGTCCTTAGGTTAGTTAAGTAGTTCTAAGTTCTAGGGGACTTATGACCTCAGCAGTTGAGTTCCATAGTGCTCAGAGCCATTTGAACCATTTGAAAGAATTCATGCAAGTGAGAAAACATAGCTGCAACTGCAGTTAGAGGAATGGAAAACAAAAATTAGGAATCGGTTCAGAATTTGATTAAAATGGATAGGGTTTATAAAAATTCTTTTATTATTTTTAATCTATATAAATGAATAACTTTTCAGTTGGTTATACTTTGTTACCCTGTGGCGAAAATAAAGCAAAATCAATGAAATGTAAACTCAGTAACAAACATTTAAATATTATTGAGCCATTTCTAATTGAGGTACAAAAAAGAAAAAAATAGAAAAAAAGCTAGTGGTAATGTACTTGTTTAATTAACTAGTCCTGTTGTGAAAAAGACTGTTGAATATTTAATTAACAGAAAAGGAACAAAATGTGAATATGGATTTTTACCACTATTATTAGCTGCATTACCTCATTTAGCAACAATTATTGGTTCACTTGCTAGTGGAACTATAGGAATTGTAACTGCAGCTATAAATAAGAAAAAAGGTAATAAAGAATTAGAGGAACATAACAGACTTAATTTGGAATATGAAAAGAAAGGAAAAGGAATAAAAAGAATTTCAAAGAAATAATCGAAAAATTTAATAACCCATTATCTAATTTTGACATAAATGAATTAGTGAAACAATAAAAAATTAATCATTTTCGTAATTTTTTATGATTGAGGAATTACCACATGAACCAAATAATTTTGAATGTGGAATAGGAAATTCAGATGCTTCTGATCATATTGGGACTCATTTTACTAGTTATTATAAAAATAAAGATATAAATTCTTTTTTTTTCATATGGATGAAATATTCCAAAACAACTAGTTAACTATTTGGGAAAAATGATCTTCACTACAATACTAACAATTACAAAAATTCATTGTTCCATTTGCATTTATTTGTTTTGAAGTTATTATGTGTGAATTATAAGTCCAAGGATAGTTTAAATTTAATAAACAGAAATTTTTGGAAATGAAATCAATAGCGATTTTGGAAAAATAAAACAAATTCTGTCATTAGATCCAAATTTAACAATGAATTAATTTCAAATTTTGATTATTTTCCATCAAAAAATCAAAGATTTTCAATCATCAATAGATCCAAAAATTAATACCATCATTAGAGTCATTAGAATCAAAATTCAAAGCTTTTCAGTCTTCAACATACTCCAAAATAAATTTCAGTGTATCCATTGTGGATGATGAACTGCGACTGTGATTTAAATTGGCGATTTGTCTGGTAATAAATACGCTACCAGTCACTTTTTTACGATTTATTCAACCATGAACATGTTTTTGAGCCACTGCAGGCTCATCTTCAGATGGAAGTATTACAGGAACATTAAGTTGTGGAGCAAGTGTAGTTAGACGCAGTGCTGGTGCTGAGTGCACTGCTTTGTGGTATCCATATCAGACTGCTTCTTATAACATACATTATTAAGCTATGTACACAAATATACACAGTATTTAGCTACACTTGGTTTGACAGTGATTCACAGAATGTGAAACAGAATGTGTTACTTTTCCTCTTCAACTCACCGATAGATCTTATTATCGTTACCATTATTAACTTGTAACACATGCCTAGGATTTCAGTAATAATGATAATAAGAATGATAATGATAATAGGAGTAATAGTAATACTAGAAATATGTTAAAAATTTAATATAATAATAATAATTTGCTTACTTCTGTCCCTAGTATATCACTTTAAAACAACCTACATGAACTAAAAATTCAGAGAGAGGCATCCTTCCTTATTTCATACCAATCTGCTCTCTGCCTGCACCTGAAGTGCTGAAATTTCTCATCGAACGCCTCTTCTTCTCATAATAAAATAAAACTGGTCCTCTCCTAATGTTTTTTTTTTAATATTTTGGCTTCCATTCTTCGATACGAGTGTAGACTGATACAAGCTTTTCTATACATCATGGAAATTCCCTAGAAACATAATTTTCAATAATAAACTTCCGTGATTCATCTTCCAACCTATAGCAATTATGATGCTATAAAACAAGTAAAAAGTCTGAGTCTGATGCGACATGATGCTGTTCTTTATTAACGGATTATTAGAGAAGAGAAGTCTTGTTGTTACGGCTAGTTACGTGTGAATTAAAATACAAACTTGCACTCTAACATTTCTTCTATCAGCCATTATCAATTTTGGGGCACTTTGTTGATTATGCTGCTTCTCATTGTAACAGGAATTTAAGCATTAGAAGCAAATTGTGTGCTGCAATTGCTGTTGCGAGGACGGTTACAGGACAGAAGACCCTCATTTAGAATAAGGCTCTTCTTGCAGGCCTTGAAGGCCCAAGGGATGTGGACTAGCTGCCACGTCAACTTCTATGTAATATCATAGGCGTTTTCAAGAAGACTCATAGGAACGGTTCACAGAACTACCGACCAGTGTCATTGACGTCCATATACTGCAGAATCTTAGAACACATCCTGAGCTCAAAGATAATGAGATATTTCGAGCGGAATGACCTCCTCCATGCCAGTCAGCATGGACTTCTAAAACATTGCTGATGCGATACACAACTCTTATCTTTCTGGCAAGGCGTACAGATAGTTTTCGATCAACTCAGTCAGTTAGATGCAGTATTTCCTAATTTCCCAAAACCATTTGACTCAGTACAACATCTACGCTTATTATTGAATGTATGATTTCATGGGGTATCAAGCGAAATTTGGGACTGGACTGAGAATATTTTATATAAGAACGTAGGCTTCCGCGGCCGGTGTCACAGTGATTAAAATTCTTCTTGGTATTATGCCGCGTCATTGCTAAAACTAACAACAATAATAAACTAAAACCGACGTTTCGGCCGAATTGTAACGGCCTTCGTCAGGGCACGGCTGGTTTTGCATGGGGATAGGTGCTTCTATTTATTACAGACTATCGATGTCTGTCGTCACTGTTGTAAAACTTTAATTGACCCTATAATATGATTGGTTAGTCATGACGTAAGGGAAGATGGAAGGAAAGATTCAAATGGTTCAAATGGCTCTGAGCACTATGGGACTTAACATCTATGGTCATCAGTCCCCTAGAACTTAGACCTACTTAAACCCAACTAACCTAAGGACATTACACAACACCCAGTCATCACGAGGCAGAGAAAATCCCTGACCCCGCCGGGAATCGAACCCGGGAACCCGGGCGTGGGAAGCGGGAACGCTACCGCACGACCACGAGCTGCGGACTGGAAGGAAAGAGGCTATTCGTGGATGTCCATGTCGTCAATGATTGGTAGCTGTCCACCAATCAGCGTTCTGCTTCTGGTCGGCAAGTTTTCCTCCTGGTGTGCGCGGAAGTGCGCTGACAGTTGCTCTACAGCTGTTTGTGCAGATACGTCGGTGTCCCTTGTAGCTTCTGCCCCGCGACCGTTCGCTGCCCGTTGGACTGGGATGGCCGACAGCCAGGACGCCGGGAGTTTGTAGCCATCTTCTCTGCTGATGTTGTCAGGCTGCTTAGTAATTTCTATCGCCTCCCGTATTTTAACTATTCCGCTAGCATTATGAAACTGAGAATAGACAGAGTATGAGGTCTTCCTCGCTTTTCCTCATTCGTTAATGTAAATCATCATGCAGAACTCTGAATTATTTTATGCTAGCGAATAATTCGTGTATCCTAGTCACTAAATGGACTTAGCTTTCCACGACTCTTTAATGACCATTTAGCTTAGGAATTCTCCTACCATCCTCTTAACACTTTCAGCACAACAGTAAATTCATTTAATAACGTTATTTTCTATCTGTATTATAACTCGCTATCACAGGAACACTTCCTTTTTATTTGAGATTGTTTCTTCAATAAACATTATTCAGCGTAATTTTCTAGTATCGTCTACAAAAATTTCAAATGTTATAATAGTACCCTCTGTATTAACTATTCTTTTATCTTTTAGCGAATATGTCTGTTTATTTCCGATTCTAGCCACTGTGTACACAATTTGACTGCATGATAACTGCTCCAGGTTGTTATTTGCAGCGATTTAGGTTCTGGGCAAGAAAACAGACATGTGCGGCTCGACCATACAGCATTATCGAACAAACATTTCTGAACGGAGCCATGCATCGCCCAGTTACGTAAGGTGCGAACAACACCAGGTCAAATCGCAGTTGGTTTGCTCGTTCAGGTTACTGGTTAGAGAAGCTACTTCTCAGCAGAATATCCATAATTAACATCTCTGTATGTTACGGCCATCTGTATCGCTGAGGCACGCAAGCCACTCCACCAACGGCAAGGTCCATGGTTCCTAGGGGGGGGGGGGGGGGGGGGGAGAATCTGCTGAGAGGCCAGACAAACGTGTGGTTCCTGAAGAGGGGCAGCAGCCTTTTCAGTAAATGAAGGGGCAACAGTCTTGCCTTGCTGTGCTGGTACTGCGAATGCCTGAAAGCAAGGGGAAACTACAGCCGTAATTTTTCCCGAGGGCATGCAGCTTTACTGTATGGTTAAACGATGATGGCGTCCTCTTGGGTAAAATATTCCGGAGGTAAAATAGTCCCCCATTCGGATCTCCGGGCGGGGACTACTCAGGAGGACGTCGTTGTCAGGAGAGGTATTAAAATCCATGGAGAAGAAATAAAAACTTTCAGGTTCGCCGATGACATTGTAATTCGGTCAGAGACAGCAAAGGACTTGGAAGAGCAGTTGAACGGAATGGACAGTGTCATGAAAGGAGGGTATAAGATGAACAACAACAAAAGCAAAACGAGGATAATGGAATGTAGTCGAATTAAGTCGTGTGATGCTGAGGGAATTAGATTAGGAAATGAGACACTTAAATTAGTAAAGGAGTTTTGCTACCTGGGTAGCAAAATAAGTGATGATGGTCGAAGTAGAGAGGATGTAAAATGTAGACTGGCAATGGCAAGGAGAGCGTTTCTGAAGAAGAGAAATCTCTTAACATCGAGTATAGATTTAAAGGTCAGGAAGTCGTTTCTGAAACTATTTGTATGGAGCGTAGCCATGTATGGAAGTGAAACATGGACGATAACTAGTTTGGACAAGAAGAGAATAGAAGCTTTCGAAATGTGATGCTACAGAAGAATGCTAAAGATTATATGGGTAGATCATATAACTAATGAGGAGGTATTGAATAGGATTGGGGAGAAGAGAAGTTTGTGGCACAACTTGACTAGAAGAAGGGATCGGTTGGTAGGACATGTTCTGATGCATCAAGGGATCACCAATTTAGTATTTGAGGGCAGCGGGGAGGGTAAAAATCGTAGAGGGAGACCAACTGACCAAGAGATGAATACACTAAACAGATTCAAAAGGATGCAGGTTGCAGTAGGTACTGGGAGATGAAGAAGCTTGCACAGGATAGAGTAGCATGGAGAGCTGCATCAAACGAGTCTCAGGACTGAAGACCACAACAACAACAACATGTTACGGCCGCGTGAGCTTGGCCCACAGGTGTTGGCCATTATTTTCTAGACAGACAGCTGTAAGCAGAGCGCTCACAGGCGTACAAGACAGCCTTTCAGCGTCACATAAGACCCAGTTGGTAGGAAATACACGTTTTCTGACTGAAATTAATTCAGTGTCTACCTGCTGAGGACTTCCTAAGATGGATAGTTGCCGTTAGATTTGAAATCGCCCATAGGATGTAACTCAAATTATTTGCAGTCTTACAGTCCAAGTATCACACTTGAGACATTTATCAATGTAAATCAGTCGAGTCTTGGGACTTACTGAGGCAACCTGCTGAAGCTGTCATTGAGGTACAGTTCGGTGGGGCTCTCTCCAGGAGACTGGACGTATGTGACGCATCCCAAGGCAGACACGCAGGGAATGTCGTACTGGTACTGCAAGTACCATGTCTTCTCCTCCTGTGGGACCAGAGCAGTGCTATTCCTGTAAGACTACTCTATTTCCAGCTTCCATCTTTTCTTGTACTTCGTTTCTGTGAAGATCAAGCAGCACCCTGATACACTCATTCTGGCGTGAGGTTGTCTTTCCGTAATTTACCGTTCTCATTTTCGCAATTTGTTTCTGTAATAATGGCTTTCTGTCTCTCCATCACCCTTGCCTCCTTCACAATTACAAGCGAGCGAGGTGGCGTGGTGGTCAGATACTGCATTCGTATTTGGGAAGACGTAGGTTCTAATATCTGTTTAAGCCTCCAGATGCATGGTTCATGTGACGTCCCTAAAGCCCCTCAAAACAATGACACGGTGGTTCTTTTGAATTGGTGCGAGTGATTTCCTTTCACATCATTTCAAACACGAACTTGTGGAATTTTTCTAATAACCTCGTTGTCAACAGGGCATTGAACTCTAATATTCCTTCTTTTACACCACTGCATGCGCTGAAATGGTTGATTACGTATGAAGGTTTTCATATTATTTTATTCGCTAGCTGTCGGTCGTAAGTGGAAGGTCACAGCTGATTCGGACGCTTTTCGCTCTGTAGCCCATATTTATTTACGAAGTATTCCCCTTTATTTTTGATTTGACTGATTGATTTATGTTTAATATTTATTTCTGTATGGTGGATAGTGGAATTTGCAAATTTTGGAGTAAGGGCTAACCATGATGTCAGCACCGTGATGAATTCATTTGTTTTTACAAGTTGTTTACATCAGTTTTGTTTTTATCTTCCAATTTACTTTATAAATTCCTTTGTTTCTAGCTTTTGCAGTATCTCCATCAATCTTGTTTTTATGATCATTAAATCGCCTTACTTGTATCTTTCTCAGGAGGAAAGGTTCACTGTAAAACATGTTTATATATAGACTTTTATTTTTTGTATCCTATAATGAAAGAAGTAAAGTATCAAATACGTTAGGAGCGTTTCATTTTTAGCTGCCACTGGTACAGCGCTGCAGAAGCTTCGAATTTCATCGTTCGTCAGTAATCGCTTGCATAGCAGTTCCCCATTTCCTATTCATTCTCGGAAGCGTAAGTGAAATATCCTAGCGAAAGTGTTAAATATGTTCGTCACTCACATCACTACAATCTGGTCGGAAGAAATCCAAGTGTAACTGACGTCTTTGACAGAAGTGCACCTTTAGTGACACTGCAGCTGTCCGTCAGATGGCATCGAATCATTTACAAGTCCTTTGAAATTTTCCGCTTATAAGTTTCTCAGGAAACCGTTAAAAACGTGCTATGACTGGCGTACTGTTTTATGCTTGTCCTTTAGCACTAACTCAAACTGTCTTTAAGAATTTCTTCGATTTGTAGACCGATATATAAATCTGCTCTCACTTTTTAGGAAGTAAGCGAAAGGAACTTTTGACGTAAGCAAGTGAAAGCAGAGCCATATCTCGAAATGGATGGTTTTATATCATCAGTTGAGTTCACAGAAACTCTTTGTGAAGGTCTACAAGCAGGATGCAGAAATAGCAGCCATGAGTGCACTTGGTCTACTCGCTCCAAATAATCGGCTTTCCGAATGACATACTACGTACTCTTCCATTCATCCACCCATTGAAGTTGAACGAACATATAGTACAGCACATGTGTAGTGCCTCTATTATATCTCTGTCGTCCATGTTACACACTACAATAAATACTTCCTATTTATACAATGTGTTATTGAATACTTTCTTGAATGAAATTGCACTTCATCCCTGTTGCAGCAAACGTTATCGTCACTATTAACACACTTACGAGATATCGTTACACAGTATCTGCCTGTTGATAGTAGAGTGTCAGCCAGCAGTGTAACACGAGACAGTTCTTGTGAAAGCAGTTTGAAAATCGTCAGGAAACTGCCATTTTACTGCAACAATTCTCAAGGACTGAATACTCAAGTCTGGCCACAGATGTTCTGCTCACTTGATGATACCGCATTGTGAGAATGACGACTGTCTTTGTCAGTGCTGCCAACTGTTTACACGTGCATTCGAGTATCAGCGAAAAAATGAAATTACAGGTAACGGAGGTATTATGCGAATTTTGACATCAGTTTCGAATTCAGTAACACAAAATTAACAACTTTTAGTTCATTTCATCTTTAATTATTTTGTGTGTTAAACAGTGTATTTGACAGGGGTCATCGGAGAATCGATTATGAACGATTATTAGGCCTAGGTGAGGAACTTAAGTTTTTTCTCCTGCATCCAAACCTTAAATCGTATTTCTTTTTCTGTAACAGAGGACGTGAAATGAGGACTGAAGAAGAAGCGCTTCGTAAGGAAACAATGAATACCCAGCCCCTTAGCTACTTCTAGTACTTACAGTCGTCAGTTAAAATTTCTCCGTCGAGGCAGGCGGCAGCACGCAGCCCACATTGTCGGAGAATGTACCCTCCGCCAGAAACGGCATCAACAGGGGAAGCGGCACAAACACCTGTCGGAAAAATAACTATAAAGAATAGAAGAAAAGAAAATCCAGGAAATGACTTTGAGCTTATTCTATGATCAGAACTTCTCTCTTCAACAACCAGACACTCGAATGCATGTGTTCCCTGCAACAGCGCGGGTTTCGAACAGGATTGGCCGCTAGTGTATTGCTAATGTGATCATAGTACTATTTTATACTATGGCTACCAAGAATAAAAATATTCTTATAACGATTCTTTACGTTATAACTGAATGATATAACTAATTTATAAGACCTGACATCATCGGGTGAAGGAGATCTGTATTATTTGTTAAAAGTGTTAACTCGTGATCGCAGTCAAAATATAAAAATTACAATTCACTTCTTATCGGTTTCGTTTGACTGACGTCCATGCTCAGGTCAACGAAAATAAACGGAAAATTACCTTTTAGTTAGTGTGAAAACATAACAATCCTTTTAAAACATCCATTATTTAAAAAAACATTTAGAGCAAAAAATAATCAAACGTGCCATGCTTAGTAAAGGATCAATACCTATGTACAAGGTTAGCGACAACATCATCTTTACTAAATTGACAGAAAATAATCTTTCAGTTAATATGAACACTAAACAATTTCACACACTATTTAAAAGATATTAAAACACAAAAAGGGAAATATACATCGTGCTTGCAAAAGAATCAGTATCTAAGTACAATTTCGGTTGCTGCCTAGAGATAACAAAACGATTTGATATTTCGATATATCAGTTCTCGATATACCATCTGGTGACGTAATGTTGAAAATAAAATATGCGTATCGTCGATGTATCAAATTTTTGAAATACAAAAATGAGTGGTATTTTTCTGACAAGCTTGTTAGTTTCGAGGCAGGGATCATAGCTTTAAACTGCTGTAAGAGTGGACACTGTTGAACAACAAACAAGATTTGACAAGAAATTTGTTTAAATTTTGCTGCAAATTTTAACATTTTCCCTGTTTTAATGTACAGCAGAGCTGGTTAATTATACTAAACCTATTTTAACGTACATATCAAAGAGGACTTCTAATCTGCAAACTCTAACAAAAAGTATCAGTTCCAGAACAGACCACACTTGAGGTGTCAGAAATCATGTAATACTCCTTTTAAAGCAGAGAAAAGTCTTCTTAATGTTTTAGACTTTTTTATTTGTTATAAAGGTGACAATTACACCTTTTTGATAATAAAACCTAATGTAAACTAACAATTCAGTATTATTCACTTTCAGTATTTTTGGGCAATGCCGTCAAAGAGGGGACTTGTAACAATATTTCGTTGAGGATGTTGCCAGTATTTGAAAATAGCCTCTAGAATACGGTTTGTCGGGTACACGCACTTGAGATTTTCTCGTACCTCTATAGGACCAATTCTGTGACTGACAGCTACAGATACTGACATGTTGCGAGATACTTCCCCTAAGTTAAAAGGTAAGGTTGCTCCCAGTATCTTGGTTGTATTGAGTGGCAGTGACTCTAGCGGCAATGTATAGCTGAAGGAACGGTTGTCGAGGGCATTTCAGCCTCCTACTCAGATTGTGTTGGTTTTACTGACAGAATTCTAAAGACATTCTTTTGAAGCTTGTCGAAGGCTCATGATAATAAATTTGGATAAAAAAAAAGGCATTTTTTGAATACTGACTCCAAAAACATAGGTACACCAACTAAATGTGTCTATTCCCTGTCCTTAAACCTTCTGCATGATTCAATATGGAATTCGAAAACTTGCGATATTTTTGAGATTATTCATTTATTGACGGAAAGGAACAATGAAGTTATGGGACTCCCATAACAGTAGTGTCATTCGTTTCTCCGGATAATACTTTCGTCAAACCGAAAATGATAAATTCTTTGCTTCTTTAGTAGTACCGAAGACAGCGTGAGTGGCGACTTAGCCGTAAAACAAGATTGCTGCTCGTAATGTATGGAAAAACATTAAAAATTCCTCTCTCTAGGAGAATGTGGAGTTCCCTCGTGTACTCACGCGGAACAGCATTTTCAAAATATGTTTGGAAGTCCATTTTCAAAGTTTCTCCGTCAAAAGCTATCGTTTTTGTCTCAAATCGTCACTGGTACCCATTGCACGTTTTCTGGATTTAAAAACGTCTCTTACCTTTATTGTCAAGTATAGGGTGGACAGAAACGGTCTGAAAAGCTTGTAAAGGTGTTGCAGGGCAATTTCTGCTGGGAAATAATAGTTAACAAAAAATTGATACGTTGCTGGATTTCCGAGTAAATTAGCACTAAAGATAGCATCAGAACGTCGCGCCCAGAAAACTGAAGCGGCTCGCCAGAGACAGTGTCGCCAAACGTGATCTTCGTTTGGTCTCCTAAAACCAAACAAGGGAGCGATACAGAAAAATGGGTAGTAACTATCGAAACCGAGCCAAAGGTTGAGTAGTCTCGTGCGCTATCGTCTACGCAATGAACACAACTAACACTAATTGTATATGGTGGGCCTCTTGAATGTGCGCGCGCAACGACTTGATTGATTAACTTCAGTGCTAATTAACTCGGAAACGGAGCAACGTATCGAATTTCCTTCTTAACAAATACTTCCGGCACAACATACCTTGTAACAAACTTACAAGCTTTTCAGTCTGTTTCTGACCACCCTGTATAACGTGATACAGTAGTTACTTAATGATAATTCAAACGCAATAAAAGTATACATTATATGATGAAAAGTATTGATCACCCCTCTGTAACGGATGCCACAAGAGGATGATCCGCCAGTATAAAAGAAGGTGGAGATTATTGTGCATTCAGTAGAGAAGTAGTAACTACTAACTTGGGTATAAAAGTAGCCAGAGAGTATTGCGTTGTCAATAGAGCAGCAATAACACCATAATGGGTCGATACAGACAGCTCAGTGACTTTTAACGTCGTCATTAGATGAGACCTGAGTAACAAATCCATCAGGGACATTTGAAGTCTTTTAAAGCTGCATAATTCTATTGCTAGTATGTGGCTGTGAAGTGGAAACGCGAAGGAACAACATCAGCTAAGCCAGGACCAGCAAGGTGGAGAAGGAAGGACACGACGACCAACGACACAAAGAAATGAAAGTTCTAGATGTCAGCGGCACCCAAGAATGAACCATCACCTAACAACATGTAAATTTCACTTCGAACTTATGAGCAACTAACGAAAAGGGGCATTTTTTTTGTTTGTTAAATTTAAGTACAGAAACATAGGCAGACTCCACCCTGTGGTACTAAGCAAACTTATTAGATGGGAATGTGGATCATTATTCAAGTTCATAATCAGTACTAGGGTAGAAAGGGAAAACCGTGTGAAAACTGAGACTACGACAGGATTGATTGCAAATGCCTTGGTTCAACATTCTCTCTTAGACAATGCAAATTTAGAGTCCTATATTCCAAATTTATGCACTACTAAATAGGTTTGGAAGGGTCATCTCATACTGACAGCTTCAATTAACAGAAGTCATTTTAAATAACGCGAAGAAGCGTAAATGACGGAAACAGAAGTCCATTATGGACACTGTTATTGAAGTTAACGAATAAAAGACGGGGTTTCGGAAGTATACAGCTTTCCGAAACCAACTCTCGGAGACTACGTAAAACGTAAAACAAAGGACATAAATGATTTAATAGATACCAAGCCTGAACGGATTGCATTCCTAGGACATGAATTGT
The DNA here is from genome assembly GCF_023864345.2 of Schistocerca serialis cubense. NCBI lineage: Eukaryota > Metazoa > Arthropoda > Insecta > Orthoptera > Acrididae > Schistocerca > Schistocerca serialis. The sequence goes on from NC_064644.1 coordinate 70,150,350, forward strand.
AGGAAGAGTTAGTTAGGTACTGTGGGATCATGGTGAGCAGGTATTATGGATTAAGATCTTCTGATATCAGATAATTAGCTCTCCAGATCCCCGCGAGAAACAATATTGATCGTAACTTCCCGCTATCAAAATCAGCGGCAGGGAAACAACGATTAAGAAATTTTTTAAGCCAACTTCCTTTTCTCAGCTCGAGAACATCGGAATCTTGACGCCAGCTGGAGTGAATGGCATTTCCAAGGAAAGGGTTAATTTCTTTTTCGACATACTGAAGCCGGCGCTGGATAAAGTAAATTCCAGTCCAGTGAAATTGTTTAATACTGACGAAACTGGAATAACTGTAGTTTCTAGTGGACGGTCGAAAATAATTGATGTTAAAGGCAAGAAACTGGTTCGAAGCTCGCCTTGTCAAAAAGAGGCGCTCTTGTGGCAGTGGTTGTTTGCGGAAGTGCGCTCACTATGGCCGACCCATCTGTGATAGTCTTTGTGGTGTCACCGCCAGACACCACACTTGCTAGGTGGTAGCCTTTAAATCGGCCGCGGTCCGGTAGTATACGTCGCACCCGCGTGTCGCCACTATCAGTGATTGCAGACCGAGCGCCGCCACACGGCAGGTCAAGAGAGACTTCCTAGCACTCGCCCCAGTTGTACAGCCGACTTTGCTAGCGATGGTTCACTGACAAAATACGATGTCATTTGCCGAGACGATAGTTAGCATAGCCTTCAGCTACGTCATTTGCTACGACCTAGCAAGGCGCCATTACCAGTTAATATTGAGATTGTAAAACATGTACCATCAAGAGCGATGCTCACCAATTATGGATTAAAGTTAAGTATTCCAGAAGCTACGTACCTTTTTTGCTAGTTTCAAGACCTTGTCCTGTTTCAGACCTCACGCCAGCCTGCGTGAGCTTAAACGCGTGCCTTTCGGCTTCCCGTCATAGTGGATTCGCTGTCTTGCCAGTCCACAACAGCCTTCCCTCGAAATAACGTGAAGCCTGATCTGCCGGATGGTTATCCTCCAAGAAATTTAGTTAGCTGTCACCCTTCTAGATGGACCCAGTTCCATATCTTCACTGATTGGTTTCGTCACTTCTTGGACTATACAGAGCCTACTCCAGAAAACAAACTCAGTTGTTCTCAGCTTGGATGAGCATTTCTCCCACGCAAGGAACATTGATGTCAACCACCTAGCACGTCAACATGTCGTTATCCTTGTGTGTTTACCTCCACATACTACCCCGAAGTTGCATCTTTTGGGCGTGACCTCCATGAGTCCGTTTAAGACCTACTACAGCTAAGCAGTAGAGTCTTGTGTGTCCTGTAACATCCCCTTAGAAAAATTAGTGAATTACTTTGCTGATAAACATTTTACGTTATTTGATATTCAAACACCTCAGCAGAACTGAACGTACTCAGACATTTCTCTCTTTACTTATTCTGATCAACACTAAAGTGACACGCTATATTTTTAGCACAACGCAATCTGACTTTCAATAATCCCTACAAAAGAATGGCCGGGACTAACAATAACCTATATCTTTCATGAATCACTTACCTCACAAAAATCTTCGTCACTCGAACTTCTGCAATACAGCGAGCGCCAATACTGCCAGCTAAATAAAAGCTTCTAACTACTGAAGGCACTAACTACTGATAGGCATAGTTATCAAATGAAAGATTTTGATAGAGAACAAACAATGTATTTACATTAATAATATTCAAAAGTCATCATATATATATATATATATATATATATATATATATATATATATATATATATATCAGTTCATGATGTACAGTATTACAAATTTACTCTTTCTGATGGACACACGTCCAGATCGTCAGCTCCCAAAATTCCACCATCTCTCTCTCCACATCCACCACTGCTGGCGGTTCACCTCCAACTGCGCAACGCTACGCGCTGTTCACATCCAACTGCCCAACACTACAATAGCAAAAATTCCAACAATCCAAACCAGTCACAGACTGCACACAGCACAGTCAGCGATTTTCATACAGAGCGCTACGTGGCGTTACCAACATAAAAACCTAAACAGCCTACTTACTGTCTACACATCGATTCAGAGCGCCGGCCGGGGTGGCCGAGCGGTTCTAGGCGCTACAGTCTGGAACCGCGCACCGGTACGGTCGCAGGTTCGAATCCTGCCTCGGGTATGGGTATGTATGATGTCTTTAGGTTAGTTAGATTTAAGTAGTTCTAAGTTCTAGGGGAATGATGACCTCAGAAGTTAAGTCCCATAGTGCTCAGAGCCATTTTTTGATTCAGAGCCTTAACTTCCTACCAGGCACCTGAACTGAAAGGAAAGGCTTACTCCAGATTTGGGATTTTTGAATTCCTATGAGCCGCGCAGGATTGGCCGAGTGGTCTGAAGTGCTGCAGTCATGGACTGTGCGGCTGGTCCCGGCGGAGGTTCGGGTCTTCCCTCGGGCATGGGTGTGTGTGTTTGTCCTTAGGATGATTTAGGTTAAGTAGTGTGTAAGCTTAGGGACTGATGGCCTTAGCAGTTAAGTCCCATAAGATTTCAAACACATATGAACATTTTTTTGAATTGCTATGAAATGGTTTCAGTTGTGTGGCGTAATTCCATTCAACGGGCATATCGTTGCTGGTCATAAATTTTTTCCATCTGAAAACGACAGGTTGCTTAAGGGGCGGGTGCATGGAAAGGAAGAAGAGCTAGCAAGGCCGTCTCACCATTCCAAATTCGTCCACAACAAACAGTACGACGACCTACCAGTACAACGGCCACCATAACAACGACGACCTCCCCATTCAAAAGAGCCACTGACAGAAACTACAAAAGATAGCAAACCAAGAGGGCCTCGCAAATCAAGTACAGCACTGGAAACCCTAGGCCCATCATTGGAATCATCATCCGAGAGCCGGCCGCTGCGCCCGAGCGGTTCTAGGCGCTTCAGTCCGGAACCGCGCTGCTGCTATGGTCGCAGGTTCGAGTCCTGCCTCGGGCATGGATGTGTGTGAGGTCCTTAGTTTAGTTAGGTTTAAGTAGTTTTAAGTCTAGGGGACTGATGACCTAAGTTGTTAAGTCCCATAGTGTTTAGAGCAAGTTGAACCATCATCTAAGACTTTTGATACTGCTTCCACTTCAACCAATCAACGGAACAGGAAGAACCAAAACAAAAGAAGCCGTATCTCTTCTTCCTATTCACCTGAAGGCGGTTGCATACCGTTTGTTTCAGCTGACGACGGTGATAGAGCGGATACAGACTGTGTCTACTGTAAGTATCCCTATCGCTTGTCCAAAAGTGGGAACAGTGGTTAAGCTGCACCAAATGTCTTAGGTGCGCCCATCAACTATTTTCTGGTGTCGAAAAGAAGGGATGGAAGTCTTATGTTTGTGACGTCTGCCAATAACTTACGTTTAGTAATTTGAGTAAAACTTGAACCAATGCTTGTACATGTCTGAGTTAGATTGCAATACGTGTCGTTGTAATTACGTTCAGTCTGCATGACTACGGATAAAGCACTGATGACAACTGCACTGTTGGTTGAAATTTAGATCTGCAATGCAATAAAAAAGACAATTGACATGACGACCGAAACTGACGTTATTTCTATCCCGAATCACATCGCCGTCGCGGAACACAACCATTCGCATGGAAACGTACATGATGAACTTTCCAGACACCTGTGCACACAGTGGGAGAAATGTATATAGTCTTACGCAAATACCTCCGATTACGAGACCAGTGGCAGATGCAGCGGATAAACACCCACCTGTGCCGCTTGTGGAAATTAGTGTATATTGACGCATTCATTGTTAAATGTGTAAACAGAAACTGCTAGCAACAGAACTACCTCTATTAATTTCAGTTCTCTGCTCAGACGTAAAAAGATAATTACAAGGCCTCATACAACATTTTTTACTGCGACTCAGACTTTCGGAAGAAACCATGTTGTTGTTTTGTCGGTTGTAGTGTGGTTCTTGCCCCTTCTTGAACACAAAGTAGTTAAAAATGTTGAAGAATAATGTAGTCGACGCCGATGTATTTTGAGACTCGCCGTTTATTTCAGAAAAGCTGTTAACAAAACACGTAAGTGCGCGTATCTTTACCCCGTCAGCTTCACAACTTCCTGAAGAATAAAAATAACATCTGCCTCCACCTCGTTTCATTTATTTCAAGACAATTGAAAATGAGATAGCTTCAGAGATAAAATTACTCAAGAGAATGTCTAATGCATAACAGATGCTGCTTTCCGAGAAAAATAAAGACGGAAACGTTACATAAGACCACGAAACTGAACCAGAAGAATTACGTCGCAGTCAGGGGAGGCGTCATATGATTACGAACGGGAACGTCAGGAGTCTATTTCCATGAAGCATTCCTATCAATGAAGGTTGTTTTGTCAATGTCATCATGACTGATAGACTGTTTTACTTTTTATTATCCTTTTGTTCGCAGCTAAACAAACAGATTTAGTGTAAGTACTATCATTGCCTAGTAAATCATTGAAATATATAACGTTCGTATCAATTTCCGAAAACATTGTAATATCTCTCAGTGAGGTGCTTATACGCAATAAGGTTTTAAATCTTTTTTTGTGTTGAATGTAAGGCCTCAAAGCTCGTTTAACTGCTTGCATAAAGTTTGGACTGACATCTGTTCAGAACCTATCATCCAAACACAGTTTAATAACAAAACAATGGCCTCTAGGAAATTATATTTGGGAACAGACGTTGTTAACACCAAACTAATGATTGAAACACCTAGTTGCATGATAATTAGCATATTTTTAGATTTCGATAGTGGATTTGAAAACAAAATTTAAAAAATGGTCAAATGTTTTGGTAATCATTTCTCTAATACCAATAAATAAAATAGGTTACAGAAACATTTGACACGCCTTTACGTAATGCTCGAATGAAGTTTTTTATGGGAAAAAGTAAGACATCCTCAGGACAACCCCTGCGAATGTAGGTATAAATGAATTGATACGATCGGAAGGAGTCTGATACACGACAACAAGGGCCAACGCTACAATCTACATGCTTGCACATACTACAACATCGATAACACATCACTGTCTATCAAAGCACTAAAATACTTATCGTCTATTGAAAAAGAACATCGGAAAATCATGACATTTGCCAAATATGCGGAAAGCTTTAGCAACGTACTAAAAATAATGACGATACCATAAATACAAGTAGTAGAACGAACTGAACAGAAAGAAGTTTAATTGTTGGTAATCATGGTGCTATAGCTCTACACTAGAAAAGAAATAAATCGTAATTACTGTGGAAAAATGACGTTCAACTTTTTTAATGTGCCGAATGGCAAAGACTTCTTTATGTGATACTTGATGTGTATATGTCTGTACTATGTTGAAATACTGTAAGGTTACTACCAATAAATAATTTTTGCAAACAACGAAAAAATAGTTGACCACACCTGAAGGCAATGTAAGCGCTTGCTACGTATAAGCACTCACCGCCCTCCCCAATGTCGAAGGCAGCTGAAGTCGCTTGATCGTTGAATACCATAAAGATGCTTATCTTTAGTAGAAATGTTGAGAGGATCGTCGCACCGAACGAGAAATTTTCACCGGCCGCTGACTCAAGCGAAGCTGATCTCGAAGCGTTCAGCGAACCTCAACAATTTCACAATGACGAGGCCAGAGCTAACTGAAATCCTTACCCTCAAGGTAACTCGAGCGCCGGTTAAAATACTGACTCCGACAGCAAGTCTTTCACAGTCGTTAGCGTTTTATTTACGATACTTTTTCAGTGCTGGCTTTGGTGCATACTGAGATGTTTCGGAGCACATTTAGATGGTGAAAACTTGATAAACTCTGGCAGCCAATTCTGCAAGCCTCTGCTGATTCCAGGCAACCCGCTGTGCGTTTTTGGATAGATGCGAAACAACTGCTTCACTCTCTCCGATCTCAGACCAGTTTTAGATATAACTATGCCGTAGAGGACATCCATGTCCGCAGAAGTGAAGTTGCCTTCACGAAGTCGATTAAGCAGTTTAATGAAGATATTATATTGCTGTTGCATAGTTTCATGGCGTTGCATGAAACTGAAGAGGTACCACAGATTAAAAGTACCCACGTCAGAATTCCGGTCGGTGTAAAAGAACCCCGACAGGAATCAGTGCCGTTGCTAGTTTTCATTATTGTGAAGCGCTGACTGCTGAAGCAGAAACAGTAATCATCTACAGAGTTACAGTAGAGACGTCTTCAGACTCGCGTCTTTTACAAGTGTCTTTTGTTCTCGAAATGTCCTGGATTAGTACTTGGTTCGAAGGAAGACATTTTGAGGCAAACTTTTTAACGCCTCATTTGCCTTCCTAGCGATTTCTGTTCTAGAAATGTCCTAAATGTAGAACTTGATTCGAATGAAGCCTTTTTGACGCTTAACGCAGAAAACGAACTCTTTGTGTGCAAAATGGCAAGGTCCTGAAGAGGTGAACTTTTTGACAATTTACGTTGGCTGCAGCTGAAGATCGTGACATATTTCAGTTTTTCGTCGAATCACTATCTTTATCTTAATTACCTTGATTTCTGTCAACGAATCAAGTATTTTTTACTAAACAATAGCACACGCTGGTCTGTATCACACCCCATTTATACATTTCGCACTCTTCGTTTGGTTATGGAAAGTTAGACAAAAAATTTCTGTCAAATCAGTACTTGAATTTTTCTTAATTACCCTGATTACTTTAAAGCAATTAAATCCGTTTTTTGTAAATCTAGACCTAAAGCTGGTCAGTTTCATACCATATTTGTCCATTTCCCACCCTTCGTTTGTCTATAAAAATTCGGACAAGACCCACTGTGTAATTTATAGGGAGTCTTGTTTTCGTTATGCTCAAACGTTTAACCAACACATAAGCAGAAAAGTGCATTTAGGAGATGGCGCACTTCAAGTGCAACACATACGAAGAAGCAAATACAATGGGGCGAAAAGGCTTCAGCTCAGAATTACACAGACGGCAGAAGAAACTGAATACTATCAGATGAGGTACTAATGCTAGGATTTTGTACACCGCTATTCAGTTTTTTCAGTGACTGAAGCAATTGTTTACGCTCATACCAACGGTTAAAGGCGACGATCGTCGCTCTCAGTGCACAATGCATGAGTTACTATGAAGGCACATACAAATTTACTATACTCCCTCGAATACGCGAACAGCAATTATTTCGGCACTTGAGAATTTATCACTTCTAAATATTACCTTGAGGAGGTCCAAATGAATACAGGAATGCGGAAGACGATAAGCCAGAATATAACATTTCGACGACTCATGGCTCAGTTGTGCCGATTTTCGTGCTTCCACTAACGCATTGGTTACAGCGTCTTTGAATGTGTGTCTTAACTCCAGAAGCCTTCCTCACTTCCTTCCCTTTCCCTGTGGTATTTCCCCTTTTCTACTTTGCTGGTGGTTTTCGAACATCCACAATAGCTTGCCCACTTCAGCATCATTATTAATTCCTATCATTTCTAGTGAATTTTCTCCATTTTATTATCTCCGTGGTTCATGATAATGCCCAATGCTCTTATAGTGGTGGCGTAGGTTCGGCCTCGGAGTCTTTCGCGGAAGCATGGCAGAATAAAATACTTACGGTATTCAAGGCGCGTCATTCAAATGGCATTGTGTCGTTCCAGCCTTGCAGAGAACAGTTCGCTCAGTGCAATACAGATAATGGCTCTCTCACGCCGCTTTGCCCTGTACATGACACACCGTCCCTCCTTAGGTCATTAAGTGAGCAAAAGCGCGTTTCCTCAGTGCACTGCACTGCAGCTGCGTTGCGTCTGATGTATCCACCTGCTCTCTTTCCCTGCACTATATCACGTGGCCTGATCATTATTCCATCAGAATGTGTTGACATGAACTATAAAACATTACCGATTAGCAAGCTTCGTAAAGTTTACACAGTTGCAAATTAGATACGTGAATACGATCATATTACAACAGGAGTTATTCCTACTGAATACTTTATGGACAATTAATCACATCATCGTTGACATTACCTTTTGCATATTTTATGTGAATTTCTGGAAACGATATTTCTGCGGTTTTACCCACTGGCTACTGTATGTAGATGCTCGAAACTTTAGGTATACATTAACAACACATCTAACTAAACCTAAAATCACTGTCATGTTATTTGTATCCCAAGATGTTATACAATAATTATTTGCAGCTCAGAACGTAGAAATTCCTATTTTTAGAGCTTATAAATTAGTATTTTCCTCAAGTTGAACACGTTTGTAACTGCTTTTCTCAGGACAGTGTCCTGAGACACACCTAAAAATTAGCTCTCTAGCCCAGATATTTCTTTCGGGCGTAAGGAAAAATGGTCAATCGTGTAATTGTCACGAATTTCAGTTGAAAAGTTGTGTTTGGCCTACGATTCACGTCTGTGCACTCGTCAATGATTTGCGGGAGTTTATATTTCAAAGTTAATCGCAATCATTTTCCTCTTTCATTTCCGGATTACTGCTTTGCCACCACCGATCGAATCAATCACATGTATCACTGTGTATGTGAGTGTGTGTGTGTGTGTGCGTGTGCGTGTGTGTGAGGGAGAGAGAGAGAGAGAGAGAGAGAGAGAGAGAGAGAGAGAGAGAGATAGAAGGAGAGTAGAAAGATAGGGAGGGAGGGGGAGAGAGAGAGAGAGAGAGAGACAGGGGGGAGAGAGAGAGAGAGAGTCTCTACATAACATCTCCTCTACACACACACCCCTAAACCCAAGAACACCGAAACATCTTGGAGAGAATTATAATAATATTAGGACAAAGAAATGCTAAAACAAAACTTAGAAAATGCCGTTTGTTCTACATCACATGACACAGCAGGTCGCGAATACGGATGACAATAATAATAATAATATAATATTTTCCTTTTGCGAAAAGTTTGTGATGCTTGTGGTTTATTTGTTGGCAGTCCTGATCAGGCTTGAGGCGAGGAAGGATTGTCCCTAACTTTTCTGTGTTCTGTAATTTGCGCTCGTATGTCTCTAATTTGTGTATAATTTTTCGACTCTTTCTAACCCACCCTGTGGGCACGTGGCTCTTATGTATATCCCTGAAGAACGCGTAATAAATGGAGCAAGTGAACAGCGCTCTTTTTCAGTTATCGGAATTCCAACCACAACAAAAAATTCGTAATTTTCCAATTAAACTACAGGAAAACAAAAAGTTTTGTTTGAAAGCAAGCAAAACAATGTAGGCACATAGAAGTGTGTGTTAACCTATAAATAAGTGTCTGAGTAGATGGGAAAAGTAAATAATTCGATTTTTGATCTACTTTTCCTTCCAAGTGCTTACAGAAATATTAGAAAAATTTTTAACATGTCAGCAACTGTGATGAATTAATATGTCAAAAATCCGCCTCAGTTGCGAAATGTTACTGGTCTTTACAAAGGTTTCAGCTAATCTAGCCTTCTACAGAAGCATAAATAAACTAATACATGCCAGAATAAGGCACGGTGAAACAGAGTTCCAACGCAGCGTCCGAGACTAACCGACCGCTTTTCAGGAAGTGTGGCCGGTGCTGTTCCTCAGCTAAGTAACGTAGCTTGACGTGGTGCCACGGTACTTTAGCTTTCTATGTTTGACTGTGCCTTATTCTGGCATGTATTAGTTTATTTATGCTTCTGTAGAAGGCTAGATTACTCTATCTGAAACCTGGGTAAAGACCAGTAACATTTCGCAACTGAAGCGGATTTCCGACACATTTATTAGAAAAATGCTTTGGATGCTTTAGTAATAATTCATAGTTCGATTTCTTTCAGTGACTTTCCACTTGACTGTCTCTCTCTCTATCTCTCTCTGTCTCTGTCTCTCTTGAAAAAATATGTAGATAAGCCATGCATAAACATGTTTCTGTGCTCTACAAGTGGGCGTGTAAATGGAATTTTTTCAGTACGCTCTCTGGCAGCTGTGTTTACTAACGGTAGCGGTTCCTCAAACTTCGGCGTTGTTATATAAGAGAGAGAAGTTGATCATTACAGCCAAACGAGTGCAGTCCGAAAGAAGACAGTGGTGAGCAGCTCACAGTCGTTGCTTCCCCTGGTCGTATGGCATACTTCGGTCGGGAGTCCCATTTCGTGGAGGGTGAGATGCCTGGCGCATGCTTCTTCTTTCTTTTGTTTACACCACTTCTCTTCATCTCCACCTAACTACATCCATTTCAACCTTTTTACTGTTTTCCAGTGCTGGTCTCCATCTGCGATATGTACCTCCCGCCCTTCCTCCATTGCCAGATCGATGAACCGTTGATTCTCAGGATGTTTCCTACCTAACGATCCTTCCTTTGCTCAGGTTGTTGTATAAACTTCTTTTTCCACCAATTCGATTAAGTACATCCAGACTCCGAAGACAATTCCTCATCAATCTAACCGCGTAATTTTCAGCATTGTTCTGCAGCACCTCTATTATCTTCTCGTCTCTACTGTTTATCGTCCACGCTTCACTTTCGTACAAGGCAACACCCCAGATAAATACTTTCAGAAAATACTCCCTGACATTTAAACTTACATTCGAGCTTAACAAATTTCTCTTTTCCACATATACTTTTCTTGCTATTGGTAGTCTGCATTTTATATCCTCTCAGTTTCGACAATTATCTGTCCCTTGGCTGCCCAAGTAGAAAAAGTTATCTCTAATCAAAACTGCCTCACTTCATAATCTAATTCCTTCTGCATGACCATATCGACTACGTTCCATTATCTTTGTTTTGTTTTTGTTGATGTTAATCTTACAGCCTCTTTTCAAGACGCTATTCATTCCGTTACATTGCTCTTCCAAGTTCTTTTACCGTCTCTGACAGAATTACAAGTTTTTGTATCTTCACCCCGAACTGTAATTTCCTTACCAAATTTCTCATAGCGTTGTCCAGTCAACATTCTCAAAAGTTGTCTCTAAATCTGCAAATGCTGTAAACGTTGATTTTTTTTCTTCAGCCTATCTTCTAATCTGTGTCGTAGGATCATAATAGCCTCGTGACTTCCTCCATTCCTCCGGAACCTACATTAATTTCGCCAGAGTCGGTGTCCGTAACTCATGGTGTAGTGGCTGGCATTACTGTCCCTCCAATATGGGGTCCCGAGTTAGATTCCCGGACGTGCAGGAGATTTTTTTTTATCTACCCGAGGAGATAGTATTAGCTTTGTCATCATCAGTCAGGAAAATGGCTAGGCTGGACAGTGAAAACGTTGGGAATTTGTAGGGGCCCTGATAACCACGCAATTGAGCGCCTCACAAACCAGGTACCATCATCATTATTCGAGGTCGGTCTCCACTAATTTTTCCGTACTTCTACAGATAATTCGTGTCACTATTCTGCAAACATGGCTATTAAACCTGGTAGTTCGGTAATACTCACACGTTTCGACACCTGCCATACTTGGATTTCAAGCTATTGGATTATTTGAAGTGTGAGGCAATCTCTCCCGCCTCACACATCTTGCACGAGAAGTGGAACAGTTCTGTCATCGCTAGGTATCCCAGTGACGTCAATAATTCTTAGGAATGTCGAATACTTCAGGGCCTCGTTTCGATTCAACGTTTTCTTCAACCTTATCTCCAATTTCATTTCTTCTGTACAGCCATTGTATACAGTCATCCCTTTTTTCAGCTTTCCCTTCTTTGCTAAGTGTTGGCTAGACATGGGAGCTCTTGATATTCATACAGATGATCTCTTCTCTCTAAAAACCTCTTTAAATTTCCTAAAGCGGTATCGACCTCTCCCGTGCTTTTGCATAATGTCTGTAGAAGGACATTCATTTTTTATAGCCTGTAATCCATTTATCTTACGTCATTTGCTTAATTTTCATATTTTCTCCTTTCGCCAATTAAGTTCAACATCTCGGGTGTTATCCAAGGATTTCTACTAGGCTTTATGCCTTTGCTTATTCGAGCTTCTGCTGCCTTCTCTATTGCGTCTCCCAAAGCCACTCAGTCAACTCCTATTTTTTTCTTTACTACTTTTTCGTCAGTCGCCTAAATGCTTCCAACGAAACCCTCAACAACTTCTGGTTGTTCCAGTTTCTCCCTGTTCGATCTTCATAATTTCCTAGATTTCTGCAGTTTCTTCAGTTTCAGTCGGCAGTTGATAACTAACAAATTATGGCCAGGGCGAACATCTAGCCCTGGCAACATTTTGCAGTTCAAGATCTCGTTTCGAAATTGCTGTCTTCTCAAGATATGATTTATTGTTATATAAAACCCACATCAACAAATGAACGCATCTGAGGTTGAGTTATAACACCTGAATTTGCTTTAGCGTAGGCTACATGTCACAGAATTTACGAAGAAAAAGCAGGTCCGTGACTAGCAGACGAATGCCGTATTACGAGGTAAGACTTGGGTTTCATTGCGAGCAGTTGTCAACCGGAATAGGTCCAAAGGAGTCGCAAGTACAACTGCATATTAAAACACGATATCTCATAGTTTTTGTACCGATGAGAGGAAACATTGTGACAACCTGCTTAATAACTTGTTTGTTCGCATCTGGAACGAAATACGTCACTGATTCCGCGTATCAGGGATCCGACAGTTTGGTAATAAACTGGTGGAGGTGTGTGGCATTAGATGACTACGCACAGGTCATGTAATTCCCGTAATTAATGGGCCGCTGATTTGCGTACTTGGTGGTGCCGTCCACAGCGACTCAGATGTGTTCCGTAGGATTCATATCAGGCGAATTTGGTTGCAGAGGCATCAACGTGAGTTCACTATAATGCTCCTGAAATCGCTGTAGCGAGGTTCTCGCTCCGAGACAGAGACAAATATGCTGCTGAAAGGTGACATAGCCGTAGGGGACGGTGGTTCGCAGATGACAGCGAGTCTTCGATTGCTACCATAGTTCCCACGCAAGCGCAGGAGAATGTCTCCCATAACATAATACTGCTCCCAACAGCCAGCGTCCGTGACGCGTTGCTCGTTTCGAGCCGCCGTTCACCTCGATGACGAGGTTTATAGAGACGACCAGCGACCTGTGTGATTCACCCGGAGAGCCGATACATTTGCATTTATCGACGATCGAATCCCGATGGTCCCGTGACCACTGCAATGTAATTGAGTCAACACGTGAAAACGTAGGGGTGGTCTGCTGTGGAGCTCCGTGTTCAACAATGTGCGATAAATAGTGTGCTCCGAAATATTGTGCGTGCTCCAGCATTGTGCTCTTTCGGCAGAGGATAGTAATATACTTACAACTATCGCTTTAAACTTTCATATTCAGATGTTTACGTTCCAAAGACTCGTAACGGCTCATTTGAGTTGCCGGTGTACTCGTAGTACAAACAATAAAAACGCAATTTCTTTTAAATAAGCACACGACACATCATGAGTTGTTTTACTGTGCTCTGTGTTACAGACAAATTTCCAGCAGAGTGGTAATGGAATGATTTAAAACTACAACACAGTTAATGGAAATATTGAAATAAATGAATCTCTCTGGACAGAGTTAAAATTTATTTTATAACCTCATTGGCTCATCTAGAAAATTATCCTCATTACAATTCAGATTAATGTACGTGTAACTAAAATCCACGTGATGATGGCAGCATGCTGCCGAAATGCTTCGCGGTGCCCAGTATTAGTATAGAGTAACTGAAGCAGTAAAAATTATTTCATAAGCTTATAACACAGTCACTAACCTCAACTATCCTATCATTTTCTTCTAGGCAGACACTGCAGCCACGATAAATTTGAAGAATGGCGTTATTCCACCAACCTGATGGAATAATGTCTTTCTTCAACCACTTTCTTAGAATATGTATAAAATTAAGGAATGATGAGATTTTTAGTTGGCTTTGTTAATTGATTTTTTGGTCTGCACAAATACGCTGTTCAAATTTTATAACTACTTGAGTAGGCACGAATTTATTTCTCTTAGAATGAACGATTATCAGTCCAAGGACTTAAAAAAACTTTTTACATTTTTATCTATTTTCCTTAGGGGACAGTAATTTTAATTGTGTTAAATATAGCAGTCATGTCTATAGTTTTTACTTGTTTGTTGTTACAGGCACATTAATGCTGAGAGGTGCTTACAGCCTGGAGTATTAACCTGGAGTATTCACCCGTCATTTTCATCATGTAGCAGTACTGATTTCAAGGAATTGGTGAGTTTCTACCAGATCCTTTCTACAAAAGTCACGAGTGAGTTGATCCTCAGTGACCTTAGCATGGTCATGATGAGATTCTGATATTTAGGAAATGAGCCTTCAGCTCAAAGGACGGTTTAAACGCTATGTGTACACGAGTGAGAGGTACTTTCTCCATCTTCTCGTACTACGTGGAAGATGAACAGCCCCGCCTTCCTTCGAACTGATAACGACATCACTGAACCAGTAGTGCGGAGTTCCTTCCATTTAAAGCGACCTCCTGGTATTTCTCTCAAAAAGGAAGTGTTTCCGTAGGTTAAAGACACAGTTTCAAAGAAATGCTAGGACTGACAGAAGAAAAATAAGAAAAGGACTTTAAATAATCTAATCTCCAAAGTTATGCTTTGAACTTTATTGTAGTTGGAAATAAATTTCAATATTTTCGGCTATGTTGCTTTTATATCCCAGAGTACATTGTTTCAGGACACTATATTAATCATAATATACTATTCACTCATTCTGGACTTGATAGGCGGCGATAGCATTCTCTTAATCACATTTGTTTACTGACTAAGAATGAGCGACTTGCTGTGGGAAGGTATATAAACGTGTCTCCAATACTTTAATAGTTTATTTTTATGCTTATTGAATCATAATCTATACGCATGACATTGTCAATTGGAAAACTAAATTCATTATTCGCCTTAATGCAGTGTCTGTTTTAACATTATGAAACAGAGGCATTTGTCACTTGATAGCAGTAAATTTATAGTCGCAGTCAGGGCATTATTTTTCATTATAGAGCAATACATCCTACAGTTATTTCTTATTACGCTGATATGATGATCAAACGTTTGGTATTTCGAAAGTTTTTGATCTGTGCATATTTGTCTGTTTTTATTTTCTGGAGTGTAGTCTTCCACAGAGGTCGAACAGGGACGATGCATGCTACAGACAGAAAGAGAACAGCAACATTTTAACACTGGAGCTAGAAAAGAATGACGAAGTGTAGGAACGTAAAGTGAGTAACTGATAACGAAGTACAGAATCTAATCGGGGAGAAAAGAGCTGTATGGCAGAAGTTGGTTTATAGTTGGAAAAGATTCATAGTCTATATCCTAAGGCACTACGGAATAATTTTGGTAATGGAGGGAAGGATGTGTGTTTGTGTGTGTGTGTGTGTGTGTGTGTGTGTGTGTGTCTTAGCTGTGACATGGGGGGGGGGGGGTGGATAGAAGGATAGTACTATAGTAAAGGGAGACCAAGGTTTCACTACAGTAAACAGTTTCGTGTGGATTTACGTTGCAGTAGTTATGTAGAGATGAAGAGATTCGCACGGCATAGCCTGGCGTGGAGACCTGCATCTTGTCAGTCCTCCGGGATAATAACACACATAAATTTCTTCACATATGAATCTTGTAGGTAAGAAACGTAAGCCTTTATGAGCATTGTAAAAAACGGTTAATTACTTAATAATACAATTGATAATGTAGCACAAACAGGAAGAAGGTGTAGCATCCTTCCGTCGACCAGGTCGTTAGAGATGGAGCTCAAACTTGCAATAGGGAAATGACGGGGAAGGAAATCAGCCCAACCCTTTTCAGAGGAAATGACCAGTGTTTGGCTTTAGCGATTTACGGAAATCACTGTAAACGTGTATCAGGATATCACAGAGCTTCGAACCATTTCCCTTCCGAATGTGATTTTGGCTAGCTAACTATGTGGTATCTCGCCTTCAATGATCAAACTATTCTCGTTTTGTTCCATGCTCAAAAGTCTCGGAACAGCGATGTTTTTCTCGGTCGTCCTACCTTCCTACTTCCATGTCCCGGTTTGTAGTTCAGCCACGGGATCGGCATGTAGTTTCACATTTGGCATGATTCGCGGTAGGGGTAGCCGGATACCGCCCCACAACCGCTCGTCGTAACTTTTGTACCCCAAATCTGTCTTCGTCTGATGTTACCTCATGTGCAAGTGTGACAACGTTTTCTGTTTGTGAATCGTGTAGCTGAGGAGGGACGTGTATAACAGGCAAGTATTACCTAACTGGATGAGGAAAACTGCCTAAAAACCACATCCACGCTGGCTGCCACACTGTTGTCGTTGTGTTAGTCGTCGAAACTTACAGGAAGCAATATATCTAGCAAGGTGGAAATGGCTCTAAGCACTATGGTACTTAACAGCTGAGGTCATCAGTCCCCTAGACTTAGAACTACTTAAACCTAACTAACCTAAGGACATCACACACATCCATGCCCGAGGCTGGATTCGAACCTGCGACCATAGCAGCAGCGCGGTTCCGGACTGAAGCGCCTAGAACCGCTCGGCCACAGCGGCCGGCAGCAATGTGGAGTCTGGGAATTATTTGCATTACGCTTTGCACGTCTTTCATATAACGTTTCTCACTGCACTTTTTTGATCTCTCCTGTGACACTCTCTTGCTCACTTCATAAACTTGATGCAAATAGTACAGCTCTTTTTGGAAAATTTTCTCTCTCTTACGATAACCCAACTTAGTAAAGATCCCAGATCGACCAACAGCTACACTAGGTGATCAAAAATATGTGCGAACCTGGATGAAAATGACTTAGAAGTTCGTGGCGCCCTCCATCGGTAATGCTTCAATTTAATATGGTGTTAGCCGACCCTTAGCCTTGATGACAGGTTCCACTCTCGCTTGCATACGATCAATCAGGTGCCGGATGGTTTCTTGGGGAATGGCAGCCCATTCTCCATGGAGTGTTGCACTGAGGAGAGGTGTCGAAGTCGGTCGGTGAAGCCTGGCACAAAGACGGTGTTCCAAAACATCCCAAGGTGTTCTATAGGATTCAGGCAAGGACTTTGTGCAGGTCAGTCCATTACAGGGATGTTATTGTTATTGTCGTGTAATCACTCCGCCACTGGCTGTGCATTATGAACAGGTGCTCGATCGTGTTGAAAGATGCAATCGCCATCCCCGAATTGCTCTTCAACTGTGAGAAGAAAGAAGGTGCTTAAAAATCAGTGTAGGCCTATGCTCTGATAGTGCGACGCAAAACAACAAGGGGTGCAAGCCCCCTCGATGAAAAACACAAACACACCATAACACCACCGCCTCTGGATTTTACTGTTGGCACTACACGCGCTGGCAGATAACGTTCACCGGGCATTCGCCATACCCACACCCTGCCATCGGGTCGCCACATTGTGTACCGTGATTCGTCACTCCACACAACGTTTTTCCACTGTTCAATCGTCCAATGTTTATGGTTGTTACACCAAGCGAGGCGTCATTTGGCATTTACCGGCGTGATGTGTGGTTTATGAGCAGCCGCTCGACCATGAAATCCAAGTTTTCTCACCTCCGCCAAATTGTCGTAGTACTTGCAGCTTGGATCTCCTGTGTGACAGTCTGGATAGATGTCTGCCTATTACACTTTACGACACTCTTCAACTATCGGCGGTCTCTGTCAGTCAGAAGACGAGGTCGGCCTGTACGCTTTTGTGTTGTACGTGTCCCCTCAGGTCTCCGATTAACTGTCACATTGGAAACAGTGGACCTAGGGATGTTTAGGAGCGTGCAAATCTAGCGTACGAACTTATGACACGAGTGACTCCGAATCACCTGACCACGTTCGATGTCCGTGAGCTCCGCAGAGCTCCCTATTCTACTCTCTCACGATGTCTGAGGTCGCTGATATGGAGTACCTGGCAGTAGGTGGTAGCACAATGCACGTAATATGAAAAAAGTATGTTTTTTGGGGTGTACGGACACTTTTGATCCCACAGTATATCAAGAATTGATGGAACGAGAGTGTGTTAATCATACTTTCTTCAGATTCTTCTAGTAAGTCGGAGTCTGGCATCTACATGCAGACAACACTTCCGGATATAAGCATAAAGAGGACGCTAGTGCCGTAAGTCCATGAACCATAACTGAATAGCTTATTAAACGAACTGTTTTTAGGTCAACATCCCAATCAAAATTGCAAATAAACTTTCTTACAGACTGCTGAAAATATTTTAACCCAATATAACGAAACGCATATGGTGCAATAAATACGTATTTACGGTAGTAAGATTGGCGGATCCGAAGTATTATCGCAGATATCGACTCTATTTGTCTCTCTGCTTGCTTCACCTTACATTTGCTCATGTTTAGAGTCAGTTACCAATCTTTGCGCCTGGCACCGATTGCCTAGAAGCCTCTCTGCATTTCGTAAAAAGTTTCTAACGACGTCGCCTCCCTGTACACACTTGCCTCAACAGCGGAGAGCTATGTACGGCTGCACGCGTTATATGCTAGGTTATTTCTACATAGTATGTCGTGAACAGCAATAGCCTATTACCCTACACTGAGGTGCGCCGGACTGTAACTTTACCTCTGACGACGACAAGTAATTAAGAACACTGTACTATGCTCTGTTTGCTAGGAAATCATTACTTGAGTCGTATATCTGCCCGGATATTCCATGTTATTCAGTCTCAGTGTTGCGTAAGAAGTAAGAAAGAAAAGAAGAAATGTGGAAAGAGAATTGAAGTTTAGGTAGAGGAAACAAAAACTTTACTGTTTGTCGAGGACATCGTAATTTTGTCAGAAACCTTTAAGGATTTGGATGATCAGTTGAAGAGAGTATCAGGTGAACAGTAAAAATTAAACTACGTGAATTTGGAGAAATTATATTAAGAAATATGACGTTGAAACTAGTTGATGAATTTTGTTATTTGGGCGGTGCAGAAGGAAAGCGGATATAAAGAATAGACTGGCACTACCAAAAAAATTTAAAAAAAAAGTCTTCGCAAAAAAAGATGTATTAGATATTTAAGTTTCAGCAGACATTTTCTAAAATTTGTTTGGAATGCAGCAAATGTGGTAGTGAAAAGTGCACGAAAAACAAATCGGACAGACGAAAATAAAAGCATTAGAAATATGATGCTCCAGAAAAATGTTGAATTCTACGTTTCAGTACTTATGCAGCGATCAAGACACCGCAGAGGGTGTGCTAGTGTGAGAAGAAAAATCAAATCAGCTTCAAACTGCAGATCATTACAATAGAACAATGAACGTAGTGCCAGTACTTTGTAAAATTTTAGTTATTCTGTCTTCTTTTCTAAAAATTTCCATCACTATGTCACACGGAATTGACGTTTATGCAATTGTCTAGCGATATTGCGATATAATGTATATTGAAGTCGGAACTTCGACATAAAAACTATTGTTTAATTATCAGGCATCTTGGCCCCGATTCGGTAATGTCGAGAGTAAAATTATTGGTAATCAGTTACTGTCACACCAGATATGCGAGCTGTTGGTACTATTCTCTACGAAATGGAGTACCAACACAGCTTGACTTCTTCTGTCAGTTCGAATGTCGTGACGGGTATTTTATTCTTAGTAAAAATAGTATTATTTCTTGTTGTCACTACACTTCGCTGAACTGATGTGTAATGTTGAAATTTTTTTGCAGAAGTGGATCAGATCTTCGCAGCTTTCAAGGAACCCAACAACGAGCCAATGGAGCGACCTGAAGAAGTTGCCGACGGTCACCCAGAGGTGGAGAAGTCTACAGAGATTGGACAGAATAATGCGAACACCCGTCTAACATGTAGAGGACTATGTTTTGCATCCAAACCAGCTTGAGCGTTCCTGGAGATCTCTCCTACAAATACTGTGTGCCAGCTAGCAGAATTACATTCCATTATTCACAAATACACTGTTTCAGGAGAGATGCATGAGGAGCACAAGGAATCCTCATAGTTTTTATCACTGATCGGAATTACTAGATAAGATACAAATTAGATATTTGTGGAAAGTCTGAAGAACGTTATTTCACTCTAATAACCTTCAAAACAGTTTTGTAAATTTCCAGTGTGTGACCAGGAGAATTATCATATTGGAAGATTCATATGTTGCAGTGTACCATTTAATCAGCACTTCGAAACAAAATGGTTGGTTACCTTTCCCGTTACGATTCATTTCAAGCTGACCATCAGACCCGCCGTAAACCAGTAAAAATGCTACACAGCATTTACGATGCTACAGTGCTGAAATGATACTGTATGAGCAACACGCTTTCTCTGTGTTCTCCATAGCAAGGACATCTGCGGCTGGGGCAGTATACAGGAAAACACGCCGCAGTATATCTCCTGTACTATTACTCAAAGTGACCGAGGGTAGACCACATGACTCCGGCCTGGTGGTCCCGGGTTTAACCCAGGTAGGAGCGGGGTTCTTCCTCGTTCCAGGCCCTCCAGGACTGTCCACGCCCACTCAACTTGCTATCAGGCAGCAGATCCCAGGGGTAAAAGGGGGCTGAGGCGGTGGCCGCACCACCCTCCCACCCTCTCCCTCCTCACCTAGTGTCGCGGCGTATGAAGGACTATGCCCTACCCGCAAAGAGGCCAAAAGATCATTCACGAGCTAAGAGCCACAGCCTTTATCACTCAGACGTCCAGCTCTGTCAATGTCTTGTATGCGTAATTCCCGTCGTACTGCTTTCGCTAGACTGTAGACACATATTTAAGTTCAGACGTCTCTTTCTTACGGTATTAGAGGTAATATCACTTTAGCAGTTTGTTATACATGACAGAGCACAGCAGATGCAATGTGCCACAAAATTATCATACTATCACGACGCTGGACACAGTAGCTCTGGATATTCCCAGTTCTCAGACATACCAATGTCTCGGGACACACTGATGAGTATTACATAGTACGTAAAGAAAATAAACCGTCAGGTTATAATTTGTGATTCTTATTGTTTACACAAGAGTATAGATGGAAAATAAGACAATGTAAGATTATAAGTTGCAGATATTGTTTATACATGGATGTTCATATTATTCTGTCCAATCCCTGTAGATTTTAGCAAGCTGTCTATTAATGGTTTATCAATCAAAAATAAACACACAAAACTCCTAAGCTGACTTTTTATCTACCTTTTTCAACACTATGTTATTTCTACGAAACAGCAGAGATCGAGACCTTCAAATGACAAAAGGATTTCTCTGCTGTTAAAATGTATTTCAGCAAAGAGT
This sequence comes from Schistocerca serialis cubense, assembly GCF_023864345.2. NCBI lineage: Eukaryota > Metazoa > Arthropoda > Insecta > Orthoptera > Acrididae > Schistocerca > Schistocerca serialis. The sequence continues at coordinate 70,171,474 of NC_064644.1, forward strand.
GAAGAACAAACGTTTTTGCTTCCGTTACGTCGTAAAGAAACTGATTCCTGACGGAAGTCTCACAGGCAATGTATTTCTGCTATGTAATTGTGTGCAGCGCCTGATGGCAGACGATCACCGCTGCACAGTGAAACACATCCGGCATTGAAACATGTGGCTAACGATGGCCTTTGATTAGCAAGGATCACAACTTACTAGTAGCTTTCTCTCGTCTTTTAAAACACAAAAAAGAATATATGTGTCATTATTATCCAATTTAGAAATGGGTCTTGTAATGTGACAACGTGCCGTCTAGTGAATACCAGGCATAGACCAGGCGCAACGGTAGAGAAAGTGGACGCTTATGCCATCTGTGTGCCAGAATCGGAGGCAAAGCGGAAGTGCTTTCGCCTGGTGTCAGCTAAATTAAAGAACGCTATGTGGGAGGCAGTGTCTGGCTTGTGCTGCACTCTGCCAGCGAAAAACAAAAGAATTAAACTAAATAATATTGTTATGTGTAGTAAAAATACAAATGTAATATTACTTTAATATATGAAAATGATTCTAATTGAATATTGTAATACTATGATATGTTTAATTCCAAATAGAGAACTTGGCATAATGTAAAATAATGTTTAGGTGTGGGGGGGAATCCCCGAGAATGAGAACAGTGTACAGGTTGGCGCATAATATTGGCGGCAGAAGTAAGTTGGTGTAGCTCTGAGGCAGAACAAGTGTTAAGTGGCGTAAAAGTGACTGCCGGTGTGTGCTACGGTAATGTTGCTAACACACCATTTAGAAGTGAGCTGAAAACAGATATGGATTTCGTTTATCATACGGCTACAAGCTAAATGGACACTAAGGCTTGTAAGACGCGGTATTTCGATGGAGATGGGCTATGAGCGGCAAAATAGTAGTTTCCCGCTCTGAGCCACATGGTACTCCATGGTGCATTGCTGTGTTAATTGCGACGAGTTGCGTGTGCCAACGGCGAGGTGTGAAGGGACCAGTAGCTCATCCAGCAGCGTATTGTGATCTCAATAACTGATGAGGGCCATTGGTGAGCTCACTTCGGTAGCAACGAACTAGAAGTTATCTTACAAGAGAATCATTATGAACAGTGGTTGTTAAACTGACGCCATTACCAGTACATTTATATTTTGTGAATCAGTTTGTCTAATAGTCAAACCAAGTTCTGTACAGTGTGTAAAGTTTGGAGGCAATAATAATTTTGTGGTTTAAATTTCATTCCCCGAGTGTAGTCAATTATTTAAAGGAAATAGTTCATTATTACCCCATATCCAATGATTTCTATGTGCTGCAACATCAGTCAAAAGTTATGGTGCATGAGTATCGGCGTAGCTATATTACAAGAGAAAATAGTCGGAATTAACGCCGAAACTGCCAGCAGACGCCGCTTCATGCAAAGGATGGAAGATGCCAGGTACTGTGCCACCTTAATTGCTATCCAGCTCAATATGGTGGCTTTTCAGTACCTTGCCATAGTCAAAAGTTACTCGGTTCCGTCCGAGCAACGTGATTCTCAATTAGTGTTTTCAGTAACTATATTGACAAGCAGATCTATATTGTTCCTTAATTGAGTGTTCAAGGAAATTTCTGCCTCCACATTAGACATTGTGCCTTCAGCACAACGCAAGCTCAATAACATTAAATTCAGTTCAAAAATGGTCCTGAGCACTATGGGACTTAACATCTGTGGTCATCAGCCCAGTAGAACTTAGAACTACTTAAACCTAACTAACCTAAGGACATCACACACATCCATGCCCGAGGCAGGATCCGTACCTGCGACCATAGCGGTCACGCGGTTCCAGACTGAAGCACCTAGAACCGCACAGCCACACCGGACGGCCATTACAATTTGTGTAGTTTACATTAACCTAAAACAAGTTCAAGTGTTTATCATGTGTGTTTATGTATTGTGAAACGATTTGAGGCTGTGGTATTGTTTAAAATGAATAATGTCCTCCTGCTAAGCAATATCAAATATACAGAATTAATTGCTCCCTGTTCAGTCACTTCAAAGAGATTATCAGTGCTACTAATAATCAAATGTAGACGTAAAAATAAGTTTGTTATGCGCCATTATCATTATTTATTCCAAAAATTCCGTGTAGTAGCTGGATCACCACAGGGTGTCTATTCAAACCTATTATACGCGAGAGCCGCTTTCCGGACGTCTGATGCCGAATGGTCTATTAATAATACAGTAAATTCGGGTAGTGGCATCGCAGTCTCCACAATTTAAGAGGGAACGCTCACCTGTGGTATCGATAGCACTCAAGTACAAAATCAGGCAACACAGTAGCAAAAACGTAGATTTATATGAAGTTGGATTAGTGATAAACCCTATTCCAGCGTTCGCCTGAAGACATCTGGGCCATCACGGGGAATCTAAAGTAGGGTGGCTGGATATCGATCTGAACACGACTTCTGAATACCATTGCTTTCGGACGTGAATCCTGAGTCGACAGTCAGAGTTTATTGTCCTTCTCAGCTTCGCAGGAGGTGAACTCGCATGGTTCCCTAACGCACCATTCGGTTATGCGAGGTGTACGAGTACATGTGTTCAACATCAGCTTATTATATCATATACTCCACCTTGCAGTGTTGAACTTAATTCCGAAGCAACGCGCTATATGGCAATGCTGCGACCTGTCCTGTATCAGACCTGGTTCTTACCGATTACATTAAATAAATTTTTACATGTACTCATTATTTGGTCCCTAAGCGTGGAAACGTCATTTTTTTCGCTGTTCTCAAAGAGCGAAAGTTCATCAATTAGTGTGACCGAAAAACTTGATATTGCTTGCATTTTATACAATATAGTAACAATATTAAGAAATTACATCCCTTCGTGGACGTAGGTGATTTCATTATCGTTTCTGAAAACATACAGGTCCTGTCGAAAACTGCTATCAGTATTTAGGGGTCACATCAATAAAGCAAAAATGAAATGAAAAATTCATATGGATAAGTGGGTGGAAATCTTACTTTACTAATTATGAGCCAGTGTCTGCTGGGAAGTCATTTAACGAGAAGCCGGCTTTCATGGACAAACATTTCTTGAACAATTCACTGCTCTGTTGTTTATGGTCTATCCGTGCGTCGAAGGGTGTACTTCACACTGATTGTGCCACTGCGCTACTACTGTCTGTGTCCAAGTGCATGTTATCGAGGCCAGTGCACAGGTAGAAGCGAACACACGCTTTGGTCAACTTTTTTAAATTCCTGAAGGCGCCTTCATGTCACTGGTGAAGTCACAGAAGATGAAGAGACTTGCATCTCCTCAGTCGTTCCACTTTCTGTTGCCTTTTTCCGGTGTGGTCACTTAATCTACTGGTGTTTGACCTCAACCATCTGTACGGGAACTCGAACTGAACCGACCAGAATACGGAGATGGATTAGGGATATTGATAGGGTGAGTCTTGGTTCAAGCTGTTTACAACTTCTGGCCAAATTTACGTCCCAAGAGTGAAACACAGCGGGGCTTTGGTGATGATTTGGGCAGCCATATCGTGATATTTCATGCTCCCCATGGCAGTTATGCAATGTTGTATTACTGCCAAGGATAATGCGGCAATTGTGCCTGATCAGATCCATCCCATGGTATAATGTTTGTTCCCCAATGCAGATTCCATGTCCTAAGTCTACAGGGACGCTGCTCACACAGCTCGCATCGCCCGGGCCTGGGTTTCTGAGCATGAGGATGAATTTTCGCACCTCCCTTGGCCGCCACAGTCACCGGATCTCATTGTCACTGAAACACTGTAGTCTACTTTGGAGAGATACATATGTGATAGTTATCCACCTGGTTACCTCAGGCTCGTCTGGTAGCTGCGCGGTCTGAGACACAGTGTCACAGTTCGCGCGACTCCCCACGTCAAAAGTCCGAGTCCTCCTTCGGGGATGGGTGTGTGTGTTGTCCTTATCATAAGTTAGTTTAAGTTAGTCACTGTAGGAGGATACAAGATGACTTGGACAGGATTTGTGATTGGTGTAAAGAATGGCAGCTAACTCTAAATATAGATAAATGTAAATTAATGCAGATTAATAGGAAAAAGAATCCCGTAATGTTTGAATACTCCATAGTAGTGTAGCGCTTGACACAGTCACGTCGATTAAATATTTGGGCGTAACATTGCAGAACGATATGAAGTGGGACAAGCATGTAATGGCAGTTGTGGGGAAGGTGGATGGTCGTCTTCGGTTCATTGGTAAAATTTTGGGAAGATGTGGTTCATCTGTAAAGGAGACCGTTTATAAAACACTAATACGACCTATTCTTGAGTACTGCTCGAGCTGGAATCCCTATCAGGTCGGATTGAGGGAGGACATAGAAGCAATTCAGAGACGGGCTGCTAGATTTGTTACTGGTAGGTTTGATCATCATGTGAGTGTTATGGAAATGCTTCAGGAACTCGCGTGTGAGTCTCTTAGAGGAAAGGAGGCGTTCTTTTCGTGAATCGCTACTGAGGAAATTTAGAGAACCAGAATTTTGAGGCTGACTGCAGTACAATTTTACTGCCGCCAACTTACATTTCGCGGAAAGACCACAAATATAAGAGAGATTAGGGCTTGTACAGAGGCATATAGGCAGTCATTTTTCCCTCGTTCTGTTTGGGATTGGAACAGGGAGAGAAGATGCTGTTTGTGGTACGAGGTACCCTCCGCCACGCACCGTATGGTGGACTGCGGAGTACGTATGTAGATGTAGGTTAGGTAGTGTGTAAGCCTAGGCAGCGATGATCTCAGCAGCTTGGTCCCACTGGAACTTACCACAAATCTCCAAATTTTCGTACCCTCAACTTGCCACTATTTTGGAGGGAGTGTAAGATTCCCTTCAAAACCTTACAGGACCTGTCTGTATTTATCCATTCCGACATAAGTGGACTCTGCTTTGAATTCCAATGCTTTTCCTACACTGCATTAGGCGTAGTAATGCGTTACTCTTGTAGTGTTTACATATTTTTGTCAACCACTTTATCTGCAACAAACTAATAATACAATAGAGATTTTAAAAATATTCTTTGGTATTCTTTTCTACACAGAGAATTATTGAAAGCCTCTCATGTAAAATGTTTTTAAGTGACTAATACTCTCTTCCCTACAAGTCTATAAAGCATACATAAATGCTGAATTCAACGAATCATCCACAGTCCCGGGGTTAGAGAGAGGAAATGTTTTTATCCTTGGCAGATGGCATTAACGTCAGCAAGGCAAGAGATACTTTCAGAATGAAGCAGGCTATGGCTGATCAAGACGATGGGGGGGGGGATCGGCGATACGTCTTAGTCCGTGTGTTGGCCGGACTGTCCCCTGGGGCAGTCGAATACGCCCGCCTTGTACACGGTTATGCGCCTCCTACTATCGCACCGCCGTTTTAAGTAATCAAATGGGCCACGTATCTTGGCAACGTATGTACACATCAGAGAGACTGTCCGCCTGCCTGATGTGAACGCAAAAACATGTTTATGCAAATGTACATTCACCCACTTTAAGCAACTGCACCCCGTCCCCTCCCCCCATGAACCATGGACCTTGCCATTGGTGGGGAGGCTTGCGTGCCTCAGGGATACAGACAGCCGCACCGTAGGTGCAACCACAACGGAGGGGTATCTGTTGAGAGGCTAGACAAACGTGCGATTCCTGAAGAGGGGTAGCAGCCTTTTCAGTAGTTGCAGGGTCAACAGTCTGGATGATTGACTGAACTGGCGTTGTAACACTAACCAAAACGGCCATACTGTGCTGGTACTGCAAACGTCTGAAAGTAAGGGGAAACTACAGCCGTAATTTTTCCCGAGGGCATGCAGCTTTACTGTATAGTTAAATGATAATGGCGTCCTGTTGGGTAAAATATTCCGGAGGTAAAATAGTTCCCCATTCGGATCTCCGGGCGGGGACTACTCAGGAGGACATTATCAGGAGAAAGAAAACTGGCGTTCTATTGGTTGGAGCTTGGAATGTCAGATCCCTTAATCGGGCAGGTAGGTGAGAAAATTTAAAAAGGGAAATGGATAGGTTAAAGTTAGATATAGTGGGAATTAGTGAAGTTCGGTGGCAGGAACAAGACTTCTGGTCAGTTGAATGCAGGGTTATAAATACAGAATCAAATAGCGGTAATGCAGGAGTAGGTTTAATAATGAATAAAAAAATAGGAATGCGGGTAAGATACTACAAACAGCATAGTGAATGCATTATTGTGGCTAAGATAGATACGAAGCCCACACCTACCACAGTTGTACAAGTTTATATGCCAACTAGTTCCGCAGATGACGAAGAGATTGATGAAATGTATGATGAGATAAAAGAAATTAGTGAAGGGATACGAAAATTTAGTAGTCATGGGTGACTGGAACCGGATAGTAGGAAAAGAAAGAGTAGGAAACGTAGTAGGTGAATATCGAATGGGGGTAAGAAATGAAAGAGGAAGCCACCTGGTAGAATTTTGCACAGAGCACAACTTAATCATAGCTAACACTTGGTTCAAGAATTATAAAGGAAGGTTACATACATGGAAGAAGCCTGGAGATACAGACAGGTTTCAGATAGATTATATAATGGTAAGACGTAGATCCAGGAACCATGTTTTAAATTGTAAGACATTTCCAGCGGCAGATGTGGACTCTGACCACAATATATTGGTTATGAACTGTAGATTAAATCTGAAGAAACTGCAAAAAGTTGGAATTTAAGTAGATGGGACCTGGATAAAATGATAGAACCAGAGGTTGTAGAGAGTTTCAGGCAGAGCACTAGGGAAAGATTGACAAGAATGGGGCAAAGAAACACAGTAGAAGAAGAATGGGTAGATTTGAAAGATGAAATAGTGAAGGCAGTAGAGGATCAAGTAGGTAAAAAGACGAGAACTAATAGAAATCCTTGGGTAACAGAAGAGATATTGAATTTAATTGATTAAAGGAGAAAATACAAAAATGCAGTAAACGAAACAGGCAAAAATGAGTACAAACGTCTCGAAAATGAGATCGACAGGAAGTGCAAAATGGCTAAGCAGGGATGGCTAGAGGACAAATGTAAGGATGTAGAGGCGCAGACCACTAGATAGATACTGCCTACAGGAAAATTAAAGAGACCTTTGGAGGATAGGGAACCACTTGTATGAATATCAAGACCTCAGATGGAAACCCAGTTCTAAGCAAAGACGGGAAAGCTGAAGAGTGGAAGGAGTACATAGGGGGTCTATAGAAGGGCGATGTACTTGAGGACAATATTATGGAAATGGAAGAGGATGTAGATGAAGATGAAAAGGGAGATATGATACTGCGTGAAGAGTTTGACAGAGCACTGAAAGACCTAAGTCGAAACAAGGTCCCGGAAGTAGACAACATTCCATTAGAACTACTGACTGCTTTGCGTGAGCCAGTCTTGATAAAACTCTACCATATGGTGAGCAAAATGTATGAGACAGGCTAAATACCCTCAGACTTCAAGAAGAATATAATAAATCCATGATGTGAAAAATAGCGATCTATCAGTTTAATAAGCCACGGCTGCAAAATAGTAATAAGAATTCTTTACAGACGAATGGAAAAACTGGTAGAAGCCGACCTCGGGGAAGATCAGTTTGGATTCCGTAGAAATGTCGGAAAACGTGAGGCAATACTGACCCTACGACGTATCTTAGAAAACAGATTAAGGAGAGGCAAACCTACGTTTCTAGCATTTGTAGACTTAGAGAAAGCTTTTGACAATGTTGACTGGAATACCCTCCTAACAAATTCTGAAGGTGTCAAGGGTAAAATACAGGGAGCGAAAGGCTATTTACAATTTGTACAGAAACCAGATGGCAGATATAAGAGTCGAGGGGTATGAAAGGGAAGCAGTGGTTGGGAAGGGAGTGAGACAGGGTTGTAGCCTATCCCCGATGTTATTCAATCTGCATATTAAGCAAGCACTAAAGGCAACAAAAGCAAAATTCCCAGTAGGAATTAAAATCCAAGGAGAAGAAATAAAAACTTGGAGGTTCGCCGATGACATTGTAATTCTATCAGAGACAGCAAAGAACCTGGAAGAGCAGCTGAACGGAATGGACAGTGTGTTGAAAGGAGGATATACAATGGACATCAACAAAAGCAAAACGAAGATAATGGAATGTAGTCGAATTAAGTCGGGTATTGCTGAGGGAATTAGATGGGAATGAGACACTTAAAGTAGTAAAGGAGTTTTGCTATTTGGGGAGCAAAATAACTGATGATGGTCGAAGTGGGAAGGATATAAAATGTCGACTGGCTACGGCAAGAAAATCGTTTCTGAAGAAGAGAAATTTGTTAACATCGGGTATAGATTTAAGTGTCAGGAAGTCGTTTCTGAACGTATTTGTGTGGAGTGTAGCCATGTATGGAAGTGGAACGTGGACGATAAATAGTTTGGACAAGAAGAGAGTAGAGGCTTTCGAAATGTGGTGCTACAGAAGAATGCTGAAGATTAGATGGGTAGATCACATAAATAATGAGGAGGTATTGAATAGAATTGGGTAGAAGAGGAGTTTGTGGCACAACTTGATTAGAAGAAGGGATCGGTTGGCAGGACATATTCTGGGGCATCAAGGGATCACCAATTTAGTATTGGAGGGCAGCGTGGAGGGTAAAAATAGTGGAGGGAGACCAAGAGATGAATACACTTAACAGATTGAGAAGGATGTAGGGTGCAGTAGGTACTGGGAGATGAAGAAGCTTGCACAGGATAGAGTAGCATGGAGAGCTGCACCAAACCAGTCTCTGGACTGAAGACCACAACAACAGCAACAAGCGACTGTACGCGATCTGTATCATTTGTCGCTCGAGAAAATTACGCAGTGCAATGAATTTGTAACCTGAAAACACTCCCCTCCCCACCTCCCGCACACATACATATATCGAATAGGTTAGTGGTTTCAAAAGTGCTGCTGCTAGTCCACACAATGACAACACCGTAATTCACTGCTCAGGCATGATTGATAATTGTTTAAGTAACTTAGCGAAGTATCACTGTTACAACTTAATTTTAAAGTAAACCTGTCATCGAACAAAAAATTGGTTTGGACACCACAGTGTTCCGCTGGTCCTGCCTATGGTAGACATGGTATCTATATCCTTGGCTTCCTCCAATCTTTCGTCTGACTTATCCAACCAGCTATGAGGGGTGGACACCAAATCACGATGCATCTCGACGTCTTCCAGATTTACAAACACTACCAGACGTTAAGCAAGTGCTCAGCGACAAAAAATCTGCTACTGATAGAGAACAAAGCGCACAGATCCTTAGATCAGAAGTCTGGTGGTTAATCACTGTATTTCTTTCATCTGTTTAGAACGGTCTATGCTGTTTTACACATCCATCAGGTTATTTACGATAAATGGGTAATAAAGGTGACAATAGCACATATTTGCACTCACGAGAATATACGAATCACTAACTGCAGGAAGGAAACATGTAAAAAATTTGTAAAATTTATTTCATTGTGTCAAAGCAGTCCAACTGGATAGGTGCATCGTTTGCGGCTGATAAAGAACATGTCTACATTCAACAAACTGCCTGTAACAACAACTATAATTCACCGCTTCCTGCAGGTATGGAACATGTCCTAGAAGTGTTTCCTTTCTGCTGTAGATAACGTTTCCTGTACACAACGCTAGTGCGTGAACACAGCTCGATTGGACGGATCGGAATATATATGATCACACAGCTTTTTAAACATCTGATCTATTTCCAGTCTGTAGTTTATACAGACAATATGGCTTATTTTATTAACTTCTTTCGTGAATTATTATTTTCGTCGGCAAATTATTACCGTTCATAATGAGATCAACGGAAGAAGAAGGAACTGAGGTAAAGTGTAACCTCCCCCCTCACTTATCGACCTTAATGACAATGAAAAATTAAACCGCGTGTACCTAATGGAAATTTGGGAAAAGCAATCGTCACCGAAGTTAATCTATCGGTAAAGAGGGAGGAAAGGGTTACATCTAAATGAAAGGAAAAATGCAAATGAAACTGGTGGAAATTAATTTTGAAAAGGGGTAAAGTTAATAAAGAAAGTAAATGTGCGGCCGTTACGTTAACAATTAACTAGCGGTAATTAGATATTTGAGATTTGGGGGAAATCACGGTCGCCAGTCCTAAGGACAATTACTATAGTAACTGAAAAAGAAAGGTTATTACACATATAATTAACACTAGAAGCGTGGCAACTGAAGGTTGACACGTGTAGTGTGAAAACTGAAAGTTTGTCAGAAGTAATAAATTTCGCTACACTCTGACTTAATTTAGCAAAAGAATTAATAAAACCGGAAAATCGAAAGTTAATTTAGTGACTGAAGTTAATAGTGAGCTTTCTTTCTGAAGCACATCGAAATCCAGTAAAATACGGTTAGTCTTGGACTACCTCAACAATCATTTCAAAAGCAACTTGACTCTACGCAATTTAGAAACAAGAGATTTAACTTTGAACTTGAATTAAATGATTCTGAACTATTAACAATAGTAAAATTTAGTACGTACCAAGCTGAGCTGCAGTCACAGGTAAGCTAAAATATGCTAACAAAACTCGCACTCTAAATTTGTGCTCGTGTAACCTAAATATTGTAGCCAGCTACTGAACTTTGAAATTAAAGCAGTGAAATCTAATTATATTATTTTAATGCTGGCGTTTGAATTTCAACGACACTCGGGTTCATTTCGGAAAAGGAAGGGACCCTGCTTGGCAATGAAATTGGGACAATGAGCAACAAAGGTTCATGCTAAGTTGCTGTAATTTTGCGAGGCAAATGGAACAATTTGAAAAGCTGAGGTCTGCCATACAGTTCTGAAACTTTACGTGCTTTTAGTCTTCCTTGTTGGTTGATTGAAGGTTTGAAGCCGTCGATCGAGGAGGTGGCGACAGTCACTCATTGTCGGCCGTCGCTGTTGCAGAAGCTGGATGTTGGCGCGCCTTCTTCTCGACACGGTCACCAGGCGAAATGGGCTCTTGATGTGCGCCAGCTAATGCTTCCCGTCCGCGACACCATGTCAGAAACTATCATCGCGAGTCGAGCGCAATTACATGCTGCCAAACCCCGAAAGCGCGGCAACTCGCGGGAGCGTCACACAACACCTGCTCCACTCGCTACTCCCGCCAGACTCTCACTGCTCTGCCCGCGCTCCACGCGGCAGAGTTAACACTACCAAAGATCCTACACACTTTGATTCTTCACACGTCCCATCGATGTAATCGTTCGATAGCAGTTTTCCCTAGGCAAGACCCAGCGTAAAAATACAAATAATATTTACGAAACAAACCAATTATACATCGACATGAGTGCATAAATATATATATACAAACAGTAAAACAATTACAATATATAAAGAGACAGAAATGTCATATCTTGAGGTAACAAAACAAGGAAAAAAATAATAGTACAATAGATGAAAATAGGAGGATATGCATTTCCGCCGTTACAAGCTCGATTGGACGGATCGGAATATATATGATCACACAGCTTTTTAAACATCTGATCTATTTCCAGTCTGTAGTTTATACAGACAATATGGCTTATTTTATTAACTTCTTTCGTGAATTATTATTTTCGTCGGCAAATTATTACCGTTCATAATGAGATCAACGGAAGAAGAAGGAACTGAGGTAAAGAAAAGAAACAAGGAAACCATTAATGTTGACATATACAAGAGAAACACAATCAAGAAAGCTAATTTTTCGGGTAGTTTAAGAAAGCTACACCAGCTAGCTCAGTGTATGATACACATCAACGGCATACGGGCCGATAGCTTTCATTTAAGCAGTACTCAGATGAATATAGAGCTTTGTATGGAACCTGTCTACAAATCCAAAAAAAAACTAAAAAATTTATGGATGCCACTTAAAACATTGAATTTATGTTCCGGTAGAAAAGATGCACATTCGACTACAAAGAGAGATGATACTGAAGAGAATGTTAAAGAGTATGTATTTGTTTTCATGTAATAACATTCAAAATGTATTTTATTTCAGGAAAGTATCTAAAATAAATCTGTACTGTCATAATATAAGGCGCTCAATTTATGTTCCACATTGTTTACTTGAAAAATGGGATATTTCCGGCTGCAAAAAAGAGCTTTCAAGCTGATGATAACTCAAAGTTGGTTAAAAATTACATACTCTAAAACACCGTACAACTACATATTCTTAGAAAAAATACAGAATAATTTCGCTTTAGAGTGGCTATAAAAAGCAGTTTTTTTCTCTCTCCTGCAAAATGTGTAAAAGTCGACTTGTTCCCTTTCTGCACTTAGCAGTTTATATTCTTGGTAATCAACAGAAACGTCTGCTTGCTTAACTGAGTGGTTACGTGTTTGCCTCCCATGAACTGGGCCCGGGTTCGATTCCCGACAGCGTGTTGTGTTGTCCTTATCATTTCATTCTCCTCATCGGCCGCAAGTTGCCCAATGTGGCGCCGAATGAAGTAAGACACACTTGGGACATCCAGCCAACAATGCCATACGATCATTTCACCTTCATCAGAAACAAATTTCAGTTTCTTCCTCCCGTAATAATTTATGTTCTATCTTGATACAGCTGTCTGAATTTAACCAGATTAACTACAGTAACTGTCACAAAATATGTGTTATCTTAAAAAACAGACGTGTGACAACAACATGAACTTGTATTATTCACGTTAATGATATGACGACTACTGTAGATAAAAGTGCTTCGTCCAAGTTTTTGTAAATAGTTTTACAATAAAACTAAGTGGTAAATGCAACAAATTATTCTCCTCACTTTCATAACAAAACTGAAAAAAATTCGGGTTCCAGAGCTACTGAAAATAATTCTCATTTATCAGCTGCATTCTCGTCCACAATCTCAAAACAAAACAAAAATGGTTCAAATGGCTCTGAGCACTATGGGACTTAACGGTCATCAGTCCCCTAGAACTAAGAACTACTTAAACCTAACTAACCTAAGGACATCACACACATCCATGACCGAGGCAGGATTCGAACCTGCGACGGTAGCGCTCACGCGGTTCCAGACCGAAGCTCCTAGAACCGAACGGCCACGCCGGCCGGCAATCTCAAAACAAATCAGCATTTTAGCTACCTGGCCTCTGAGCTGCAAAGAGTAAAAGGCAACTGACACGAAGAACTGAGCATGTTGTGAGCCCAGTGGCGTTGCAAATGTCCGTCATATTCAAACATGAGCTCTGCAACTGGCTTGTGCCACCTATAAGAAACAAACAGCCATCCAGAACGTGCAGAATGACCAAAAGCTATGACGTGTGCCACTTTCGGAAATCCGTGTTTCTGTACAGAATAGATAACAGCGACCTGATTTAGCTACACTCGTCAGAAAAACTATATTCGCTTCTGTACACAGTGATCTTTATAGACGTAGTGTGTATCCTCTAGCTATCTCTTGCATCAGATATGATATATCGTTTCCAAGCACGTTTGTTCAGCCGGCCGAAGTGGCCGTGCGGTTAAAGGCGCTGCAGTCTAGAACCGCAAGACCGCTCCGGTCGCAGGTTCGAATCCTGCCTCGGGCATGGATGTTTGTGCTGTCCTTAGGTTAGTTAGGTTTAACTAGTTCTAAGTTCTAGGGGACTAATGACCTCAGCAGTTGAGTCCCATAGTGCTCAGAGCCATTTGAACCATTTGAACCACGTTTGTTCGCAAAATGATCTTATTTAGTTTGAACGTGAACTGTAACGTATTTCACACACTCTGCATAACAACCACGTCAATTACTTGTCACTTTCAGAATAAACACTATATATCTCAGGAGTAACCAACCAAGACTCCTTGAAAGATACGCTGGTATGTTTGATTTAGCTTTATTTAAATCAAAAACAGTGCCAAAAAGTTGTTAACAACACTTGATTCTAATTTATTAAAGAAAATCAAACGGAACAATGTGAGTGTACAAGGAACCTGGGTACATTAGAATGTTTCAAACTGATTGTATAATGGTGAGGTCGAGAATTGGAAACCAGATTTAATGTGAGGTCGAGAATTGGAAACCAGATTTTAAACTGCAGGACATTTCCATGGACACATATGGACTCTAATATTATTCCGGAAGGGTGGGTTAACAGTCACGTTGCGTTGCGTAAATGTTTGATCACTTACTCTCGTCGTACTGTGCACTACAAAAGTTCCACCTACCTCAGTACGGCGTCCGATCACCAGCCCGCTTATCTGCATACGTAAATACTGTTCAGACGGTATTAAAAGCAGCGTCGAAGAAAAACACCGTCAATACATACGTTTGCGAAGTCCGCGTAAACTCTGGTAGCAAGCTGTCCTGTAATATTTTATAACAAATTTCGGGTGGAGGGCGATTGCTTCTTCTCTTTAGAAAAATGGCAAAATTTTGCTACGAGCTCTTTTATTTCTTTAGGTTTCTAAATTAGACACTTGCCATCAGTCTGTATTTAATTAACGAATAACATCAGAGTCCTCAGCTCACAGTTCATGTAACCCAGTACACATGCAAGGCAGCCAGGAATGTACTTGACTCCGAACCAAAATGTTACACAATGTACAGTCTTTACTCTGCTACAATATACGAGTTTCACATTAGGTCCTTTTTCAGTGGATTTCTAATAAAGAAATTGCTCGCAAAATATTCCATAGACGAATATGAAACATACCACGTGCAATTTTACAAAGGCCGAAAGTTCACACGCCTTTATCTCTTTAACAATTCACTTCACCAAGCTCAAATTTTCACAATCTGTCCGTGAATGCAACTCCCTTCACGCCATTACAGTCCGGACGCGAGAAACCAGTAACTTCTTCATTTTACTCTTAATGCGGACGGACACGTCCAACATGACCTGTACGTCCGATTCCTAGCCAGCGACTGCCTCCATGCCGTTTCTTCCAGGGCCTATAACTGCGTGGAATGCGCGGGAAATACTCAACTCCGATTGGTTGTTCAAAATGACCAGGCAATCAAAACCATCCTTCGAGTTATTTCTCGTGCTAAAACGGTCTTACACCAATCAACATTCACAGATGCATTTACGTCACTTCATCATGCAAATATTAATAAATTGTTCAACAAAACCAAACGAAAACTAATCTTGAAATGACTTTAGAAAATCATTATTCTGCAAATGGCTATTCTGGCTGCCTTCTTACAAAAGCAAATACCCTTGGACACACGTCATCAGCAAGGTAGGGAAATTACAGCTTTCATTGCAACTGCTTGCTTCACGCTTTCCCATGACATAGTTACGTAATGTTTAACATCAGATAATACTGAATCTTTACGTATGTCCCACATATACACTCTCACTCGCTCTCATTTATTTACACAACAAAATAAATAGTTATTAAATAAATATTAATTCTTTCTGAATTCTGTGTTACGAAAACGAAAAATAGTGAACGATTTTAATTATAAAATATCTAAATAAGCTGTTCTGCCATTTAGTGAACTTCAGTAATAATTCCAAATGATACTGAAAGAGAAACTGCTGTGAATCCTAACTGACTTTAATCTTACAAGTGTCGGTTTGGGGTATTTTAGGTAATTTTCTCTAACTCTGAAAGTATGCCAGCTAGAAAGCAGAGATTTTTACACACTCTTCTTTTTAATAACAAAGGGCAGTATATTGACTTTTAACTAAATTGAATAATATTTAATATAGTTTATTTAGATTATTAGGGGCTTCAATATTCCGTCGGTCGAACAGACACAGGTACCACTTCCCACGGCTAGGCTAGCGACTGGTACGAATGAGTCACGCTAAGATACAAGCGGCTGCAAAGCTACGAGCCGTACTGCAAAGTAGTGCAATAAATGGTATTGCGTATTGCCTCGCGACGTTACATAACCATATCTGATTGATTTAAACTACAATATAAAGCTGAAGAAATTGCAAAAATGTATGAAATTAATTAAATGGGACCTGGATAAATTGGAAGAGTCAGGGATTGTTCAAAGATTCAGAGTAATCGTTTGATAACGATAAACTAAAAAAGGGGGAAAGGAAAGCGACATAAGATTAATGTGTAGCTTTCACAGTCCAAATAGTGAAAACAATGGAGGGCGAAATATCTAAAACGACAAGGCCTAATGGAAATCTTTAGATATCTCAGGTGATATTGAATTTAAATGAAGAAAGGAGGAAGTAACGAAACGAAGGAAGTGAAACGGAGTACAGACTTCGAAAAACGAGATTAACGGGAAATATGGAATGGCTAATAAGGATGGGTAGATGTCGAAGTCTATAGAAGCATGCACAACTAGAGCAAAGATAGATGCCGGCTGTAGGAAAATAATGAGGCCTTTGGAGAAAAGAGAAGCAGTGGTACGAAAATCAAGAGCTCTGGTGGCAAGCCAATACTAAGCAAAGAAGTGAAAACTAAAAGATGGAAGGAATATATAGAAGGCCTAAATTAAATTTCTTCCGAACAGGTCATGGAGGCCTAACGGTACCGACCGGCCGTCGTGTTATCCTCAGCCCATAGGCGTCACTGGATGCGGATGTGGAGGGGCATGTGGTCAGCACACCGCTCTCACTGCCGTATGTCAGTTTCCGAGACCGGAGCCGCTACTTCTCAATTAAGTAGCTCCTCAGTATGAGTAACAAGGGCTGAGTGCACCCCGCTTGCCAACAGCGCTCGGCAGACTGGATGGTCACCCGTCCACATACTAGCCCAGTCCGATAGCGCTTAACTTCGGTGATCTGACGGGAACCGGTGTTACCACTACGGACAGGCCGCTATATACGAGGCCTGTTCAGAAAGTAAGCTCCGATTGATTGCCAAATTGAAACCACAGTGAACATCAGAAATGTTTTACTTGTAACAATTAGCTACACCTTTCAGCTACTTCTCTACGTAGTCGCCGTTCTGACTTAGACTTTTGTCATAGCGTTGTACCAACTTTTCAATAGCCTCATCATAGAAGGTAGCCGCCAGTGCTTTCCGCCAATTCTCCACGCTGGCCTACACCTCGTTGTCTGTGTCAAAACGTTGTCTTCAAAGACAGCGGTTCATGTGACCAGAGATGAAACTCAGGGGGAGACAATTGCGGACTGTATTGTGGGTAATCTAACATTTCCATTTGAAAACGGTGCAGGAGCATCTTCATTGCCCCTGCAGAATGCGGCTGAGAATTGTCGTGAAGACGAAACAGCACGACAGTTATGTAATGTTAGCTGCATAACTTCAGGGGAAATTTCTCACCAGGCCCTCGTACTTGGCGGCAGACACTATTTTCTAGACTTTTTACGCACTCACTGCGAGCTCAGAAATGAGAAGAGCGACGTGATGCTAACTGGGGTTATACTAGAGACACTACCCAACACATCTGTGCAAAGCTTTATCGGATTTTCATAGTCGTTTCCATTTCGCGACCGATCGGAGCTTACTTTCTGAACGCCCCTCGTAGAAGGCCTAAAAAAGAGAAATGAAGTTTAAGGCAAAATTATAGAAACAGAAGAGCAAATTTCGGTGTGACGACCGAAAGAGCTACGCCAGTTAACGTGCACCAAGTAGCAAGAATAAATTAACTTTAATTATGCTCTTAAATTATTACCCCAAACTGTCTTTCGGACTTGAACCATCACGACTTGGTTCCATTCCATCGATAGTCATTGACGTAGCACTGGGAAAGTCTTGACGAGGGCAATGCTGTAAGGGTTGGAGAACTGTAGGACTCGGACACGGTTCAGGAGAGAGGACCCGGCGAATCAGGATGTGGCTTGAATGCGGACCGGTCGCGGACGTGGGTGGCGCGATCCGGGAGCCACGGTGTGTTGCACACTGGCAGATGCGCCGTGGGTGCGGCCGAGGTAGAACTCAGCGTGGTGAAACTCGAATGACAGCCAGAGTGAAGACTCGGTACACGAGTCAGGGCGAAAGCGTCCGAGGGCTGTATGGAGAAGTCGCACGAGGCGCGGAGTGGAGACTTGGACGCGACTACGAGCGAAGGACTGCACTGGAGCGGCGGAAGATCCGACTGAGTGACTGTTGATGCAAAAACAGACATAATGTCTAATGAGATACCGCAATCACTGGCTATACAATGTTACTTATAATCCGTCTTGATTGCAAAATGTTTATTCACATAATCTAGAACCATTTTCGGATCTGAAACGATAAAGATACTAATTTACTATTTCACAAATGCAAAACTTTTTTCATGGTGTCCGATCAACATCAAATGTACCAGAACGTACCTGCAATTTCGGCCACAGGAGTAACCCGTCCACACTCAGCAAACTTCACATGCTGCGTCACATAAAATTGGCTGGCAGAATGCACGTCATTTATATCAATTACAAACCTATTACCGACCAGTAGCGTCTAGCACATTTGTTACATTACATATGCACATACTGCATAAGTAGAATTTTGTAATTTACTTTTATCTCTAAAAATACTTAATTAAAATCTGTAGATGTCAAGGTTAAAATCTGTACTTCTCAAAATTAAAATACACAATATAATTATCATTTTTGTTCGATCTAAAACAAAGGGCGATTTCTATATTCATGGCACGGGTGTAGACTTGTCTCCCTCCGTGGTCTGCTTCCGTGGTTCCCGGTATTTCGGTACTGTGCCGCGAGCCGTTCACTTGTCTCAGTCTCCATCGCCGTGGGTAAGAGGGCCCCGTCAACGACGCTAGGCGCTGCACGCACCTTCCAGCTTTTTCACCATACACCATCTCTCATCCTTCGGCTTGAACTTCAATACGCAACAGTGACCATCTCAGTAAGTCGTCTTAAATACTAAAATAGGCGTTATGATTGAACCCGCTTTGCTCGTTGAGGATTAAATCCGGATCTTTCTTTTTGTAGGTGTACATTTCAACTTCTTCCAAAACGTTAAGAAATCGTCCCATATGAGCTCTATGTAGGATGTCCAAATTTTGTTCAAAGTTCGTGACTGAGTGCTTGAAGGCAGCCATATGCGCCCCAAACGCTGTTTTGTTTTGAGAGAATGTGTGCCCCCTGAATCTGGTTTCAAAGTTCCTACCAGTCTGCTCTATACATTGTTTACAGCAGTCATCACATTTGATCTTATATACACCTGAATCCCGAAAGTTATTCCTACTGTCACATTTTTTTTTTTTGCCGGAGCTTCAATTTTAGCGTGTTATTTGCTCGGAGCCCTATTTTGACGTCGGATTTACGAAAGCACCTTTCAATCTTATCTGTAATTCTTCCTCTGTACGTGAGAGCCACGTATTATTTCTTTTTGTTCCTCTTAACTGCGACTTGACTTCCTTCTACTTGTTTCATTTGCCTTTTCTTTATCATAAATATTCATCACCTCCTTACACGTATATATCCGTTCGCTACCACCACTTGTTTTAAAATACTTCATTCTTTTTCTACTTCCTGATGGCTTAGTGGAAATCTTAGTAGCCTGAATACCATCGAAGTACAATCTGCCCATTTGTATCGCGGTGGATGACAAGAGCGCTCATTAATAACTGAATCTGTACACGTACGTTTTCTGAATATGCTAAATTCATGTTTCCCGTCTTTCTTTATTAGTATTAAATTTAAGTAATAAATACGGTTGTCTTCTTCAAAATCCATAGTGAATCCAATTTTCGGGTGTTGAGAGCTCATGTTTTATGCTACGTTTTCGATATCATTTTTATCTCCTTTATATAATGAACTGGAGTCGTCAACATATGTCCTGTAAAAATCAGTAATATGTCAAACGTAGCACAAATAGTAAAACGTAAAAGTGAAGTATTATGGGTTAAAACTTAAATTCGAGAAGCATATAAAATGAAAGATAAGTTAAGTAGAGTAGCTTTTAATCTTCACTTGATTCTAGGTAACATTTTATCTCCACTACAGTTCACATACGTATTCGGAGAGACTGAAAACAGAATTGACAGGGAGCGAGAATTAACTCTAAACAGACATCAGGAGAAGCTTTCTAACCTAGGTGTAAATTTTAATTTTGATAACGAAACAACGGTTAAAAAGTTGCATACATTTTATAAGAGGGTCGTGAACTTAACAGAGATAGAATTAACAAAGGATGAACAGAATCTTTTAAATAAAGGGCTGCAGTATAATCTGAATCCCGTAATTAACTCAAATACAATAAAAAAGATTGTCGCAGAATTGAAAGTTGCATGTGATATCCCAAATATGAACAGATAGGAACAGACCAACACGGCAGTAAAAATAAAGAAGTCGATTTTAGGTGAAATGCATACTACTCACAAGAACAGAAACGAACTATTAACTCTTAAGGGCTTGCATAAGATATAAGAACCACAGGAGGTTATCGTCACAAAGGCAGATAAGGGCGGCACTATGGTTTTAATACATGATACTGACTACACAGGGAAAACCGTAAAGATCTTTATGGAGAACGGAATAGTAGAGGTCAAGAAAGATCCAACCAGGAAATTTCAAACAGACATAAGGAAACAAATAGATAACAGTGTGTTTCTCTTCACGGAGGAGGAAAAGTTTAAACTGAAAGTAATGAATCCGTGAACCCCCAATTACGGTCACAAATAAAGCTCCATAAGGTTGAAAAATCGATTTTGCCCGATCGTCGAAAACACTTGTAGCCCAAGTTATAAATTAAATAAAGAGCTAAATAACTGATTGAAGGCGGCATATACATATCGGCGGACTTTTAACATTAGGAACACTACGAATTTGCCGAGGAAATTAAAGACGTAGCTATAACTCAAAATGGTTCAAATGGCTCTGAGCACTATGGGACTTAACATCTGAGGTCATCAGTCCCCTAGAACTTAGACCTACTTGAACCTAACTAACCTAAGGACATCACACACATCCATGACCGAGGCAGGATTCGAACCTGCGACCGTAGCGGTCTCGCGGTTCCAGACTGAAGCGCCTAGAACCGCTCTGCCACAAGGGCCGGCAGCTATAACTCGGGATCCGTCACTAGCTTTATTGGATATCACCAATCCGTACACGCACATTCCAGTAAATGAAACGATTGAGATCATTAAGAACAATCACCTCACACAAGGTAAATTGGCATTGGGAGAAGTGACTGAACTAGTGGAAATGTTGGAACAATTCTTGTCGTTCAATTACTTTACTTTCAATGGTAAAATTTATCAATAGAATGATGGCTTGGCAATTGGGATCAGTTTAGCTGGGACGCTGGCTGACATTTTTGTAAATCACTTGGAAAACGAATACTTTGATGAAAATCCCGATATCGCTGAGAAAATTGTATATTACAGGAGACATGTTGACGACTCTATTTTATTATACGAAGGAGATAACAATGAGAACGAAAACGTAGCACAAAAAATGAGCTCTCAACACCCGAAAATTAGATGAATTTAGCATATTCAGAAAACGTACGTGTACAGATTAGTTATTAAGGAGCGCTCTTGTCACCCACCGCGATACAAATGGGCAGATTTTACTTCGATGGTATACAGGCTACTAAGATTGGCACTAAGCCGACAGGAAGTGGGAAAAGAACTAATTATTTTAAAACATGTGGCGGTAGCGAACGGATATACACGTGTAAGGAGGTGATGAATATTTATGATAAAGAAAAGGCAAATGAAACAAGTAGAAGGAAGTCAAGTCGCAGTTAAGAGGAACAAAAAGAAAAAATACGTGGCTCTCACTTACAGAGGAAGAATTACAGATAAGATTGAAAGGTGCTTTCGTAAATCCGACGTCAAAATATGGCTCCGAACAAATAACACGCTAAAATTGAAGCTCCGGCAAAAAAATATGTGACAGTAGGAATAACTTTCGGGATTCAGGTGTATATTAGATCAAATGTGATGACTGCTGTAAACAATGTATAGAGCAGACTGGTAGGAACTTTGAAACCAGATTCAGGGGGCACACCTTCTCTCAAAACAAAACAGCGTTTGGGGCCCATATGGCTGCCTTAAAGCAATCACTCACGAACATTGAACAAAATTTGGACATACTACGTAGAGCTCATATGGGACGGTTTCTTAACGTTTTGGAAGAAGTTAAAATGTACACCCACAAAAAGAAAGATCCGGATTTAATGCTCAACGAGCAAAGCGGGTTCAATCATAACGCCTATTTTAGTATTTAAGACGACTTACTGAGATGGTCACTGTTGCGTATTGAAGTCCAAGCCGAAGGATGAGAGATGGTGTATGGTGAAAAAGCTGGAAGGTGCGTGCAGCGCCTAGCGTCGTTGACGTTGCCCTCTTACCCACGGCGATGGACACTCAGACAAGTGATCGGCTCGCGGCATGACCGCGAAATACCGGGAACCACGGAAGCAGACCACGGAGGGAGACAAGTCTACACCCGTGCCATGAATATAGAAATCGCCCTTTGTTTTAGATCGAACAAAAATGATAATTATATTGTGTATTTTAATTTTGACAAGTACAGATTTTAACCTTGACATCTACATATTTTAATTAAGTATTTTTAGAGATAAAATAAAATTACAAAATTCTACTTATGCAGTATGTGCATATGTATTGTAACAAATGTAACAGACGCCACCTGCCAGTAATACACTACTGGCCATTAAAATTGCTACACCACGAAGATGACGTGCTACAGACGCGAAATTTAACCGACAGGAGGAAGATGCTGTGATATGCAAATGATTAGCTTTTCAGAGCATTCACACAAGCTTGGTGCCGGTGGCGACACCTATAACGTGCTGATATGAGGAAAGATTCCAACCGATTTCTCATACACAAACAGCAGTTGACCAGCGTTGCCTGGTGAAACGTTGTTGTGATGCCTCGTGTAAGGAGGCGAAATGCGTACCATGACTTTTCCGACGTTGATAAAGGTCGGATTGTAGCCTATCGCTATTGCGGTTTATCGTATCGCGACATTGCTGTTCGCTTTGGTCGAGATCCAACGACTGTTAGTAGAATATGGAATCGGTGGGTTGAGGAGGGTAATACGGAACGCCGTGCTCGATGCCAACGGCCTCGTATCACTAACAGTCGAGATGACAGGTATCTTATCCGCATGGCTGTAACGGATCGTGCAACCACGTCTCGATGCCTGAGTCAACAGATGGGGACGTTTGCAAGACAACAACCGTCTGCACGAACAGTTCGACGACGTTTGCAGCAGCGTGGACCATCAGCTCGGAGAGCATGGCTACAGTTACCCCTGACGCTGCATCACAGACAGGAGCGCTTGCGGTGGTGTACTGCACGACGAACCTGAGTGCAGGAATGGGAAAACGTCGTTTTTTCGGATGAATCCAGGTTCTGTTTACAGCATCATGACGGTCGCAAACGTATTTGGCGACATCGCCGTGAACGCACATTGGAAGCGTGTGTTCGTCATCGCCATACTGGCGTATGACCCGGCGTGATTGAAAGGGGAGCCATTGGTTACACGTCTCGGTCTGCTCTTGTTGGTACTGACGGCACTTTGAACAGTGGACGTTACATTTCAGATGTGTTACGACCCGTGGCTCTACCCTTCATTCGATCCCTGCGAAACCCTACATTTCAGTAGCATAATGCAGGTCCTGTACGGGCCTTTCTGGATACAGAAAATGTTCGACTGCTGGCCTGGCTGGCACATTCTCCAGATCTCTCACCAACTGAAAACGTCTGATCGATGGTGGCCGAGAAACTGGCTCGTCACAATACGCCAGTCACTGCTCTTGATAAACTGTGGTATCGTCTTGAAGCTACATGGGCAGCTGTACCTGTACACGCCATCCAAGGTCTGTTTGACTCAATGCCTAGGCGTATTAAGACCGTTCTTACGGCCAGAGGTGGTTGTTATGGGTACTGATTTCTCAGGATCTATGCACCCAAACTGCGTGAAAATATAATCACATGTCAGTTCTAGTATAATATTTGTCCAATGAATACCCGTTTATCATCTGCATTTCTTCTTTGTGTACCCATTTTAATGGCCAGTAGCGTAGTTTTATAATTGACATAAATGACGTGCATTCTGTCAACCAATTTTATGTGACGCAGCATGTAAAGGTTGCTGTGTGCGGACGGGTTACTCCTGTAGCCGAAATTGCAGGTACGTTCTGGTACATTTGATGTTGGTCGGATACGATAAAAAACGTTTTGCATTTGTGAAACAGTATCATTATCGTTTCAGATCTGAAGATGGTTCTACAGGAACCGAAACCGGTCACGTGAATAAATATTTTGCTATCAAGACGGATTGTAAGTAACATTGACTGTTGATGGTCGGTGCTTTACCCGGACCGACACCTGGTTCGGTCTGGCTCCGGTCTGCTACGCGGTGTCCGTCATAGCTGCCCGGCGTGAGAATACTGTCCCGGAGATCGGCCGACATGTGATCGCCAATTGCGGAACCTCTTACGCATCTAACAGCGAAACTTGCGCCACATGTGACAGTGGTATTGTAGTTGTATGGTTCAAATGGTTCAAATGGCTCTGAGCGCTATGCGACTTAACTTCTGAGGTCATCAGTCGGCTAAAACTTAGAACTAATTAAACCTAACTAACCTAAGGACATCTCACACATCCATGCCCGAGGCAGGATTCGAACCTGCGACCGTAGCGGTCGCTCGGTTCCAGACTGTAGCGTCCAGAACCCCACGGCCACTCCGGCCGGCTGTAGTTGTATGAGTAGGACTAAAAATAACGTGTTCATTAACGTTAACATTAACACTAGAAGTACCGGATTTCGCAGTACCCCCAGTAGTATCGTGTGGGTCATTTTTGACCCACAGTAGGAAACCACCGTTTTATTCATATTTGGGTATTATTCTGAGTGCCACCATGTTGACAGCATGTTCAGGAAAACTCTGAAGTGCAACCAAATATAATTTTGTCTCAAAAATAAAGAGTACCCTGTCAAACATGAATTTTCAGAAACAAACTTTCTTTTTATTTTGAACTTTAAGGAAGAAATACCACAGTCTTTCATCAATCATAATTAAAACCATTAAGTAAACCAATTTTACAATGTTTTTCTTTATAAAAAGGTTGAAACACAATAACAACACATTGATTATAAGGGTACTAATCTTTTTTTGTATTTTTACAGACAAATTAATTACCGGATATCTGCGAAAGATTCTAAAACTTGAGTCTCATTTCAAATAGGTACCCCACTCATACAATTATAGTCGGTGGTGACATCAATCTACCCTCGATATGCTAGAAAAATTATACGTTTAAAGCAGGCGACAGGCATAAAATGTCATCCGAAATTGTATTGAATGCTTTCTCAGAAAATTATTTTAAACAATTAGCTCTTGAGCCCACTCGAAACGTAAATGGTTGCGAAATCACCCTTGGCCTCTTTAGCAACAAATAATGCTGGACAAATAGTGAGTATTGTGACGAATATAGGGATTAGCGACCACAAGGCAGTTGCTGCTAGGCTGAATACCGTAACAACTACAACCATCAAAAAGAAACACAGAGTATATCTATTTTTTTAAAAAGGTGATAAAAATGCTCTTAACGCCTTTTTAAGAGACAATCTTCACTCCTACCGACCTGATCATGTAAGCGTAGAAAAGTTGTGGAACGATTTCAGAGAGATAGTATCGACAGCAATTGAGAGACACACAGGGTGGTCCATTGATAGTGACCGGGCCAAATATCTCACGAAGTAAGCATCAAACCAAAAAACTACAAAGAACAAAACTCGTCTAGCTTGAAGGGGGAAACCAGATGGCGCTATGGTTGGCCCGCTTAAGTAGGAACCCCATTTTTATTACATATTCGTGTAGTACGTGAAGAAATATGAATGTTTTAGTTGGACCACTTTTTTCTCTTTGTGATAGATGGCGCTGTAATAGCGACAAACGTATAAGTACGTGGTATCACGTAACAGTGCGGTCGGTATTTGCTTCGTGATACATTACCCGTGTTAAAATGGACAGTTTACCAATTGCGGAAAAGATCGATATCGTGTTGATGAATGGCGTGCTATGTATGCTGCTCGGTATCCTGGATGACATCATCCAAGTGTCCGGACCGTTCGCCGGATAGTTACGTTATTTAAGGAAACAGGAAGTGTTCAGCCACAAGAGAAACGTCAGCCACGACCTGCAACAAATGATGATGCCCAAGTAGGTGTTTTAGCTGCTGTCGCGGCGACATCGCACATCAGTAGCAGATAAATTCCGCGAGAATCGGGAATCTCAAAAACGTCGCTGTTGAGAATGCTACGTCAACATCGATTGCACCCGTACCATATTTCGATGCACCAGGAATTGCATGGCGACGACTTTGAACGTCGTGTACAGTTCTGCCATTGGGCACAAGAGAAATTACGGGACGACGGCAGTTTTTTTTTTTTTTTTTAACTTGTTCTGTTTAACGACCGAGCGTCATTCACCAACAGCGGTAACGTAAACTGGCATAATATGCACTATTGGGCAACGGAAAACCCACTATGGCTGAGACAAATCTAACATCAGCGACCTTGGCGGGTTAATGTATGGTGCGGCATTATGGGAGGAAGGATAATTGGCCCGCATTTTATGGCGATGTGCTTCCAACGTAATGGATGTCCGGCACATAGCTCGCGTGCGGTTGAAGCGGTATTGAATAGCATATTTCATGACAGGTGTATTGGTCGTCGAAGCACCATACCATAGCCCCGACGTTCACTGGACCTGACGTCACCGGATTTCTTTCTGTGGCGAAAATTGAAGGATATTTGCTATCGTGATCCAACGAAAACTCCTGACAACATGCGTCAGCCCATTGTCAATGCATGTGCGATCATTACGGAAGGCGAACTACTCGCTGTTGAGAGGAATGTCGTTACATGTATTGCCAAATGCATTGAGGTTGACGGACATCATTTTGAACATTCATTGCATTAATGTGGTATTTACAAGTAATCACGCTGTAACAGCATGCGTTCTCAAAGGTACATGTATCACATTGGAACAACCGAAATAAAATGTTCAAACGTAGCTACGTTCTGTATTTTAATTTAAAAAACCTACCTGTTACCAACTGTTCGTCTAAAATTGTGAGCAATATGTTTGTGACTATTACAGCGCTATCTATCACAAAGCAAAAAAGTGGTCCAACTAAAACATTCAAATTTCTTTACGTACTACACGAATATGTAATAAAAATGGTGGTTCCTATTTAAAAAAAACACAGTTGATATCCATTTGACCTATGGCAGCGCCATCTAGCGGGCCAACCATAGCGCCCTCTGGTTCAAGCTAGACAAGTTTCGTTCTTTGTAGTTTTCTCGTTTGACGCTTATTTCGTGAGATATTTGGCCTGGTCACGATCAGTGGACCACGCTGAATACCACATAAAATAATAAACGATGGTACTGATCCCCCATGGTACTCAAAACGGGATCAGATCGCTGTTGAAGAAGCAGCGAAAACAGCATGCCAAATTTAAAAGAACGCACAATCCCCAAGGTTGGCAAAGTTTTGCAACAATTCGAAATATAGGGAATACTTCAGTGCAAGATGCTTTTATAATTTTCACAACGAAATTCTGTCTCGAAATTGGCAGAAATCCTAAAGAGATTTTGATCATACATAAAGCACACCAGTGGCAAGACACAATCAATACCTTCACTGCGCGGTAACAACGGTGAAGTCACTGATGACAGTGCCACCAAAGCAGAGTTATTAAACACAGTTTTCCGAAACTCCTTCACCAAAGAAGACGAAGTAAATATTCCTGAATTCCAATCAAGAACAATTGCCAATATGAGAAACATAGAAGTAGATATCCTCGGTGTATCAAAACAGCTTAAATCACTTAATAAAGCCAAGGCCTCCGGTGCAGGTATTATACCAGTCACGTTCCTCTCAGAGTATGCTGATACAATAGCTCCATATTTAGCAATTATATACAACCGCTCACTCACAGAAAGATCCGTACCTAATGACTAGAAAATTGTTGAAGTCACATCATTAACCAGAAAGGTAATCAGGAGTAATCCGCTGAATTACAGACCCATATCACTAACGTCGATCCGCAGTAGGGTTTTAGAACATATACTGTATTCGAACATTATGATGTACCTCGAAGAAAACAATTTATTGACACACAGTCAGCACGGATTCAGAAAATATAGTTCTTGCGAAACACAACTAGCTCTTTACACTCATGAAGTAATGAGTGCTATCGACAGGGGATGTCAAATTGATTCCATATTTTTAGATTTCCAGAAAGCTTCCGACACCGTTCCTCACACGCGTCTTCCTTCTAACCTAACTGCGTGCCTATGGAATATCGCCTCAGTTGTCCGACTGGATTCGAGATTTCCTGTCAGAAAGTCCACAGTTCGTAGCAATAGACGGAAAGTCATCGAGTAAAGCGGAAGTAACATCCGGCGTTCCCCAAGGAACTGTTATAGGCCCTCTATTGTACCTGATCTATTTTAACGACATAGGAGACATCTGAGTAGCAGTCGTAAGTCGTTTTCAGATGATGCTGTCATTTACCGTCATGTAAAGTCGTCAGATGACCAAAACGATTTGCAAAATGATTGAGATAAGATATTTGTATGGTGCGAAATGTGCCAATTGACCCTGAATAAAGAAAAGTATGAAGTCATTCACTTGAGTACTAAACGAAATCCGCTAAATTTCGATTCCGCAATAAGTCACACAACTCTGAAGGCTGTAAATTCAATTAAATATTTAGGGATTACAATTACAAATACCCTAAATGGGAACGATCACATAGATAATGTTGTGGGTAGAGTCAACCAAAGACTGCGATTCATTGGCAGAACACCTAGAAGGTGCAACAGGTCTATTAAAGAGACTGCTTACACCACGCTTGTCCTCCCTATTCTGGAGTATTGATGTGCGGTGTGGGATCCGCATCAGATGGAACTGACAGATGTCAAAGAAGGGCAGATCGTTTTGTATTAATCCGAAATAGGGGAGATAGTGCCACAGACATTATAAGTGAATTTGAAGTGACAATCATTAAAACTAAGGCTTTTCTTGTTGCGACGGGATCTTCTCATGAAATTTCAATCACCAGTTTTCTCCTCCAATTGCGAAAACATTGGGTTGGCACCCACCTACGCAGGGGGAAATGATCATCATGGTAAAGTGATAGATATCAGGGCTCGCACGGAAAAATACAAGTGCTCGTTTTTCCCACGCGCCCTTCGAGAGTGGAACGGTAGAGAGACAGCTTGAAGGTGGTTCTAATAAATTAATTTTTTTAATTTGTGATAAGATCTTATGGGATCAAACTGCTCAGGTCATCAGTCCCTAAACTTAGACACTACTTAATCTAACTTAAACTAACTTATGCTAAGGACAACACACACACCCATGCCCGAGGGAGGACTCGGAACTCCGACGGGGACAGCCGCGCGGACCATGACAAGGCGCCCTAGACGTCGCGGTTACCCCGCGTGGCGAAGGTGGTTCATTGAACCCTCTGCCAGGCACTTTACTGTAAATTGCAGAGTAATCACGTAGATGTAGAAAACACAGCAGGTGACTAAAATACTTTGTGTGTTTTCTTTAGCCTATAATTATAAATATTTGGAAATACACAGGAACACAAGACTTGACGGAGCTGCCTAAGAACGGATGGGCTCACATGTCGGACATTCAACAAGAGTTTTTGCTTGGCTGCTTTTGCACACATATTTGTTACACTTGAGGTAGATGTTTGATATTTTATTCCCCTTTGTTGTTTCGTTGTTTGCAGGAAACCTGAGTTTGATAACACCTTCTGTTTCCATATTAGCGCCAGTATCGAGTAGCTGCAAGGGGAGATTGGCTCTCTCCTGCAGTTTGTAGAGGGCGCCAACCTCATCTGCGACTCAGAGGGTAAAGTCTCGGTGAGAAATCCTAGAGGTGAACAATTGAAAAATTGTTTGAGCGTTGGTCATGGGAGACTAAAATATATAATACAAGACAAGCACAGGCCATCGGTGGGTATCAGCTAGCACACTGATGCGTCCAGCCATTTGGTCAACTATATCGACTTCACCCTCAGTTTCATTACAGACCTTCACCGTTTCTGTATGTTTCTTCTCAGTATTCTCAGTCGTCTGACATCAAGTATGCATTTTACTCAGGATAAGGATATTTGTTTCTTTTTCCCTTTGTATGCTGCAAGAAGACTGTCACCTGATTTGCAAATACGTCGTTTCGACTTCGCGTCGCATGAGGGACCTCTTTGAGTGATCTCCGAAGAATGTCAGCTAAACTTATTCCTATTTGTTTCAGCTCATCTGCCAGTTTCACGGAGGTGCAAAAGTTGTCAGTCATAATGTTCCGTAAGGGCGACCCGCCTGACATCTGCTGCCAAGTAAGAGAACTATTAGCAGCGTCCTAGACAGTAGTGTAGGAGTGCCGGGGGGGGGGGGGGGGGAGGGAGGGCAGCTATCCCACTACATAAAACGTTATTCTGTAGCTTCCCAGTGTCAATACGCAGGTCTACTGGTCGCCAGTCCATATAAAACGGAAAGCCGCGCTGATATAAAGTATCGCCTGACCTCCGAATTCTTCGTATTTTGCTTTAGTTTTGGCACAAAATGTTGTAATATACTCCAACATCTCGTGAATAATGTCAAGGTACGCTCAGAAACTATTTAGCGACTGAAAGTTGATGTTACTGATATCAAATGGCGTTAAAACGTGTATGGGTCGAAAATGTCCCGGCCCCTGCCGCCGGAGGTTAGAATCTTTCCTCGGGCATGGGTATGTTTGTTGTTCTTAGCATAACTTAGTTTAAGTAGTGCGTAAGTCTAGGGACCGATGACCTCAGCAATTTGGTCCCTTAGGAATTCACATACACATACACACACACACACACACACACACACACACACACACACACAAATGACTTCCTTGGGACTTCTAGTGTTAAGCAAGTGTATATGTCTTGTAAACTGACTTGTTCAAATAATCTATGGAGAATGTAACTAAGTGAGTGACTTATTAAATGGCAGCAGTGTGGAATGGTGTGCTACTATTGCGGTCGTCGTGTTTATCGTATTTTCGAACTGTTAATTTAATATATAATGGGAGCAAAATTCTGACACCGATTATTTACTTGAGAATGGAAAAAGTGGTAGAATCCAATCTCAGGGAAGACCCGGTCAGGTTCAAGAGAAATATAGGAACATGCGAGGCAGTATTGGCTCTATGACATGTCTGAAATGAAAGGTCGAAGAAACGCAAGTCTACATGCATAGTATTTGCAGATTTAGAGAAATCTTTTGATATTATTGACTGAGACACACTATTCGAAATTTTGAAGGTAGCGAGTATAAGCTATATGTGGCGAAAGGTAATTTACAACTTGTACAATAAGCAGCCTACAGTTATAACTGTCGAAGGACATGAAAGAGAAACAGTGGATGAGAAGATAGCGAGACAGGTTTGCAGCTATCCTCGACGTTATTTAACCTTTACGTAGAACAAACGCTAACGAAAACCGACGAGAAATTTTGAAAATAACCTTAAGATTTGCAGATGACATTATAATTCTGTGAGATAAAGGAGTGGACCTGTAACAGTAGCTAAGCGGAATGTATGGTGTTTGGAAGATGAACATCATGAAAGAATCGTGGAGATGCCCAGGTAACAGCAGTGCCAGAACTGGAAAAGAGGCGTTTTGCAGCGCTTGTGGTTTACTGTTAAAACTGCAAGAGCGTTCGCTCCTAGAGGAGTCAACAAATGTATTGCTTTTTCCTACATTATCTCCTGAAAAGGCCATGAGAGTACAGTTAGTGAGATCCGAGCACACACGAAGGCTTACCAACAATCATTCTTCACGAAAGAAACAGGTAAGGGAGGAAATGGAAGTAGTACATAAAGTACCCTCCGCCACACCCCATCTGGTGGCTTGCAGAGTACAGATGTAGATGTAGATCAACAATAGCAAAATAGCGTAAGGGATTGTGGCCGAATTAGATCAGGCGAAGCTAAGGAATTAACTTAGGAAATAAGACACGAAAGTAGTAGACAAGTTATATGGACAGTAAAACAACTGTTGGTAGCCGAAGTAGGGAGAATACAAAACGCAGATTGGCTATAACAAAAAATCATTACTAAAAAGGAGGAATTAGTTAAAACCGAATATAAATTTAAATGCTAGGAAGTATTTTCTGAAGGTAGCCATGTAAGTATCATGTAGTGGAACTTTGTATGGGAGGGAAAAGCGGACTATAAACAGTTCAGACAAGAAGAGGATGGATGTTTTTGAAATGAGATGTTGCAGAAGAATGCTGAATATTAGAATGATAGCTGAAAAAAATTGGGGAAAACAGAAGTAGGGAGAATACAAAACGCAGATTGGCTATAACAAAAAATCATTACTAAAAAGGAGGAATTAGTTAAAACCGAATATAAATTTAAATGCTAGGAAGTATTTTCTGAAGGTAGCCATGTAAGTATCATGTAGTGGAACTTTGTATGGGAGGGAAACGCGGACTATAAACAGTTCAGACAAGATGAGGATGGTTGTTTTTGAAATGAGATGTTGCAGAAGAATGCTGAATATTAGAATGATAGCTGAAAAAAATTGGGGAAAACAGAAATTTATGGCCCAATTTTACCAAAAAAGAAAACCGTTGATAGCACACAGCATAGGCCGTCAAGGAATCGTCAGTTTGGTAATGGAGGCATATATGCAAGGGTAAAAATTTTAGAAGGACGCTAAGGGATGAAGTAGGTTCAGATAGATGTAGAATGCGGTAGCTACACAGTGACAAATTAGCGTGGAGAGCTGCAATAAGGTTTCAGACTGAAGGGTTCATTGCAGAAAGAAAAACCTATTGAACGGCTCTTGGCACAGCTTGAACACATGACATGTCATGCCTGGATAATTTGCGATGCTAACATATCGACGGCTGTATGTAAAGTTCCCTAGTATTACCACGAAAGAAAGATAAACCCGCACGTTATTGCACCCTAAGAAACGGCACTTTTAATGTACTGTGGACGTCCTCATGGCTCATTATGCCCGCTACCGAAGACACGAAAAGAAGGCCGACAAATATCAGTCACTCAGCCCACTGCATCATATCAAATTGCAGTCCGTGGCCACTGACCTCACAATAGTACTGCGTAGACGATGGTGCTGGCTGCTGCTATTGTAGAGGTGTGGGTCTGACATCAAGCGTAGACGTCTCCACGGCTAGCAGCCACTCGCTGACCCTAGAAATACCGGTGTCAGGCACTTCCGTGACACCAAACCCAGACCCCTACGACTGTCAGGATTGAACCGAGCAGGGTATGGTGAGATGCATCTGTTCGTGCTCGAGAGCAGCAAGAAAACACTATTTACAACAAAATATGTATCAATCAGAGGTACCGGATTGTTCCGCCGAAGCCCTGGCTGGTCCGATGGGCCAGGGGTGTGGGACCCAGACACTAGAAAAGAGTGCACATCGCCAGCAGTTCTGTTGCATCGTGGAAGGCTCGTGTAGCGTCCATTACATCGTGGTTCGGTCGGTGACTCCCAGGCTCCAGCAGGAATGATCCTCGCAGGACAGCTGCGGACAGTAGCCTCTGTGGGCTGATCTCCAAAGTGCTCTCGTTGAGGACGTGTACCCAGGACACTCACCCTCCAGCACAGTATGAAGTACTCGTTGTCATCATATCCAGGTAGTAAACAGCATCAACTTCGGCTGCAGTCACGGGGCGAGCAGCAGCAGTGACTCCTGCTCACAATGGCTTATCGCCTACAGCTTCCTGGCCCTGCTGGTCAATCCTCCAGTAAGCTAGCAGACTGAAGGTGGTCCCTGCACCCCATCAGTGATGATTAAGAAGTTGACACTTCAGCTTGCTGTGTCAGAGTCTCTCCAGCAAGACAACACCAAAGATGCTTGTAGACAATTGGGCACGCAAAGCCAACGGCGCTGCCGCAGTCGTAACACCTGTTCCCCTCAGAACACTGAGTTAAGCGATGTTGAGTTTGGCTACTACTTGGGCGCGTCACAGTCCGGATCTGCCGAGCGCTGTTGGCGAGCGGGGAGCACTCAACCGTTGTGAAGCCTACTGAGGAACTATTTGATTGAGAAATAGCGGTCCTGGTCACGAAATCTGTCAACGGCCGGGAAAGCGGTTGCTGAATAGTGGACGTTACATTTCAGAAGTGTTACGACCCGTGGCTCTACCCTGCATTCGTTCCCTGCGAAACCCTACATTTCAGCAGGATAATGGACGATCGCATGTTGCAGGTCCTGTAGGGGCCTTTCTGGATACAGAAAATGTTCGACTGCTTCCCTGGCCAGCACATTCTCCAGATCTCTCACCAATTGAAAAGTCTGTTGAATGGTGGCCGAGCAACTGGCTCGTCACGATACACCAGTCACTACTCTTGGTGAACTGTGGTACCGTGTTGAAGCTGCAAGGGCAGCAGTACCTGTACATGCCAACCAAGCTCTGTTTGACTCAATGCCCAGGCGAATCAAGGTCATTATTACGCCCAGAGGTGGTTGTTCTGGGTACTGATTTCTCAGGATCTATGCACCCAAATAGCGTGAAAATGAAATCACATGTCAGTTATAGTATAATATATTTGTCCAATGGATCTCCGTTTATCATCTGCATTTCTTCTTGGTGTTGCAATTTAAATGGCCAGTAGTGTATTTTATTGAATATTATTACCTTGTGAATTTTTCCTCTTGGAATTTCTAACTTCTGTGCTCATTCCATAAAATATTATTTACAAAGTCAGTCTTTTTTGCACGGGTTGACTGTTCCGTCGGTTCCTGGTAGAATATTTTATACATTTGAATGAAACATACACAACACTGCTGTAATATTCTGTAACATTTATTGTTACACGAACCAGTTTT
Organism: Schistocerca serialis cubense; assembly: GCF_023864345.2. Taxonomy (NCBI): domain Eukaryota; kingdom Metazoa; phylum Arthropoda; class Insecta; order Orthoptera; family Acrididae; genus Schistocerca; species Schistocerca serialis. Next base: position 70,206,192 of record NC_064644.1, read on the forward strand.
CGGCTGTTACGCTATCATCATGTACAAAAATTAGCATGCGGTGCAGTGAAATTTTGTTGGATCAAAGACGTTAAACTAGTGCATCTACAGAGTATCTCCATTTCCAGAGATGGAAAATGTTAATGTTAGAATCTGGAATAAAACAAGAGGGGTTATTTCAGTGTAAATGCTATATAAGAATATTTAACTAAGATAACTAAAATATGTGACACAAAACTAATGAACTATAGACAAATTAAAACAATTGTACAGAGAAGAAAATAATGGAACAATAAACTTTGGTGATATTTGCCAAAGATGTGGCTGAACAAAATAATAGTGTCTGTAACAGGTCCTAAATTTCAAACAGGTAAGATATAATAGTGATATTAAGCAGGTGAGCGTTGCAGCTGTGTTTATACTAAATCAAAAGTTTTTAACACGAGAGAAATTATTGTAACTCATGCATTGAGGCATGTGAGTAAGAATGTTAATTTATAACATGACCTGGATGGGATTACGAGTAGCGCCTGCAGTTAGAAGTGACAAGTAAGAGTATTAAGGATGGGTTGATGAACATGTGTTTATCAATTTCCATTATTTCAAGGTAACTCACATTACTTCCTGCATGGATGTGATGTAATACTTCGTGTTTGATCTTGCAACTATGTCCTTCTTTAACAGGTGTTCTTCAAAAGTAGAGTCCCCTTTTCTAAGTTTCCAACTTCCGTGGTGTTCCTTCAAAGAAATGCGAAACCTATAGAGCCACAGCACTATCGATAGCAGCGATGCTAGTGGATATAAGCTTAAAGTCAGCTTCAGGAAACCTATCGGAAAGCGAACTGTGCTCAAAATTCAGAAATATTTTGTTCTGAAATACAAAGCAGATGCTTCAGTACTAAGCGCACTAACGTACAAAGGTCCATACACACCATTTCGGCTCTGGGAACGGAAGTACGGTAATTGCCTACTGAAAAACCTGAGACTATCGACAGTGGCTCTTAATCCAGCGAAGCGAAGAAAGGAAAGGATGTCAGGGATTTATTGACGTACCTTATTGATGGAAGCAGCTCTTGAAGCGTGCTTAAAGATAGACGTCAGCAACCATACATTATTTAGAAAGTCGGCTTCCATACAGGACGGGGAGAAGGAGAAGAAGACAAACAAAAGGTCCTTCGACAACTAGAAACTATACCAGAGAACTGTCCATCATAATGTATGGACCACAGGACAAAACAACGGTATTTTATTTGCATAGCTGTATTTTGTTATCAATATATTTCCTGTTATACTGTGCAAATGAAACGGTTCTATAGTCAAGAACGTGTGACTTTTCCTCTATATTAAAGCCATCAGACTAGAAAGAAGGTAATAAATTACGTGGCCTAATATTAGGACAATTCAAACCCATGTGGTGGATAAAATCATCTTCAAATTGTTTTGAAAGGTATGTGAGTATTTGCAGTGTAGCTTATCTTCAGTTTTCCAGTACTTCTTTGCTATATAAATTTTAAAGTTCTATTAAGTTGATCCTGTGAAAGTCACGACTTAGTGAACTGCGTGGTCAGACATAAATAACTATCCAATAAAGTAGGACCAATTAGGAAAGATGGACTTTTAACCTTATGTTGGCATCGTTCGATCTCGGTTGGCCATCAACGTGTTAACTATCGCAGAAATTCATTTCGTTGGCAGAGGCGAACAGCAGTACCCACGTTATCGTCAACAGTCGCTGAACAGTTGACGAAACAAAATATCACTTGTGAGTAAGAAAAATCTATCTCTTATCTAGGAGCAGCCAGCTTTGACATGAGTGGAAGAGTGCCACTTTTGGAAGTCAGTCTCACAATCCGTATACCAAAAAAAGAAAAATGTCCCTTGCATGTACTGAACACAGCCCCTACCACATGCATAAATTCCCGTAGATCTCTAGTAAGAATTACCGCTCATGAAATTCGAAACATAAATGCAAAATTGAAAAGATTACCTATGTCGATTTCCGAATGGGGAACCTCCCAGCTGCAAATCCGTGTGTGAGGGAGACTTCTGTCCATCATTTTAAGATAGAATCAGATGGTCTATCACAGGTATGTGATGGAAGCGATCATTAGCAAAGTACGTTATGTAGATACCCGACTTGCTTACCCTGATATGCCAAGCGAAAGTTAGCATAAACAAACTTCCATGCTCTGAACTAGCCGAAACATACTGTTTACCTTGTAGCAGAGATCGCTGAATCCTACGATTAATACAGGTAATACAGCGTGGTTATAGTGTTAAACTTTCACTATTTGAGAGGGCCCCATGACCAACGAATGATCGTTGGACAATGAATCTTCGTGGAAACATTTGTAGAGATATGCGGAAGAGTAATAACGAATTAACCATAGAAAGAAAGTCATTTTAATATCCACATCAAGGGTTTAACATTTGTTAATTGCGTACCCCGTTTACGTTCCTGGTTACAAACGTTGTTAAGTGTGAGGACCACCTGCATCCACGACTGCCTGGAACCGCATCAGAGACTACTCTTCTGATGCGCAAATAACCGTGGGATATTCAGCTGCCGTGACTCAGCCTGTGCACTGTGTGAAGATCGCACATCCCGTCCAGCATTCTCGGCTTTGGTAAAAGTATCTTCTGCAACAAGTTTGGGCGCAACTGGCCGCTGGCCTCTCCCAAGAGCAGTTCCCAAACCGCCAACCAATTCGAACTTCTGTTCTTCAACCCCTATGCGAAAAGCGGATCACTCCGCATTCCTGTAATGCGTCGATACTCCCCAAAAGCAGCAGGACTGTTGCTGTTGTTATGTCTGCCACAGACGGCCCCTGCCAAGCAGACTACACTCAAGACAGCCCTGTGTACCATATAACATACACAAGCACTTGCAGGCGCAACCAAGAGGAAAACAATTCTTTAAAACAAACAGAATTTGCTAGAAAGTAATGCAAACCTTTTTACTGCAGAATACTCAGTATTGTAGAACACTCAGTATAATGTGATTTATTGAAACTGAACTACATTTCTCGAACAATCACTATATACACACAAATACAATAAATTGTAAACGACCATTCATCAAGAGCGTCGGTGATGTCCGTCGGAGCTGGTCCTAGCTCGGTGAGGAACTGGCTGTACTGCTGCTGCGCTGGCCTTATGAAGACGGCGGAGGCCGGCGGAGTACTCCAACTTTCCCTGTATCTGTGAGGCGACCTCTGCAGAAAAAGGTTCGCATTAGTCTCTAGCAAGTTCTGTTGGTTTTCAAGAATTTTTTTCCTCTTGGTTGCGTCTGCAAGTGCTCGTGTATGTTATATGTTACACAGGGGTGTCTTGAGTGTAGTCTGCCTGGCAGGGGCCGTCTGTGGCAGACGAAACAGCTGTTGTTTTGATAAAACAGCTCTACAAGTGAAGTACTCCTCACCTTGTCCACACACGTGTTGATGATTGCAACTGTAACGGACACTGATGGCTTATGTCTCAAACCTACGTCGCCGTCCAGCGGCAAGTCGCGACGCTAACACTGTTTACAACGCAATTCCTGCAGCCGTCAGTCTGAGTATCTTTTTTGTAAAGTTGGGTATCCACGCGGTGTATATAGAAGGGGCGTTCAGAAAGTTTCCGTTTCAGCGCGTTGCTGCAGCGTATACGAGTGTGCAACGTAGCACGGCTCCGATTCGCGTATATAACCACCGACATACGGGTGAAAGATTAGTGAGGCATTCGTGTCTTTCCGACGTGCGTGCGATAGACGCTGAAACGCCAACTATGGCAGCGTTATTACCAAATGCGTCCAAACAGGACCCATCCGTAGGAGAACAAAGAATGTGTACAGGGGCCGGCCGCGGTGGTCTCGCGGTTCTAGGCGCGCAGTCCGGAACCGTGCGACTGCTACGGTCCCAGGTTCGGATCCTGCCTCGGGCATGGATGTGTGTGATGTCCTTAGGTTAGTTAGGTTGAAGTAGTTCTAAGTTCTAGGGGACTGATAACCACAACAGTTGAGTCCCATAGTGCTCAGAGCCATTTGAACCATTTGAATGTGTACAAGGCAGCACGTCTGTCGGAAACCGCCCTCGTGGAGTGGTGCTACTGCTTCGTGATGACGCACGCTCCCATATCGCAAATGCTGTAACGCAGAAGTTACGACAACTGTAGTACTCGAAGATCCACCCTAAAGTCCCATGCGATTATCACGACTCCGTTCCCCATTCCATTGAGAAATGCTTTGAAAGGTCGACGATTCCTGTCGGACGAGGATGTGCAGCAAGCAGTTACCGACATCTTCAAGCACCAGAACAAGGTGTTTTACCAAACGGGTATCTTCAACACGGTGCGCGGGTGGGGCGATTTCCTCAGTGCTCAGGCAGTTTTTCCTGATTTACTTGCCGATTCTGGGCTGTACAGCCTTCCAACCACACTGTACATTCAGCATAGAACCAATTAATTCAGCAATGACATTCCTGTCCTCATGACCATGCACTGCACTCGCATAGCTATGGAATATTCCAGCAGATACACACTACGGCATACGTCCTCCGTAAAGCTCAAAAGTTGTTGTCAAAAGTAGGCTATTTTAAGTGATGAGGTCTGTAGCAGATTTGCAGTTGACACAGTTTAATTGCTCTTAGAAGCTGAATAACCTACAATTTATGGCCAGATAAAGTCTCATTTATTATTTGTGCACAGATGAATGATTAGCCACATACTACACTCTGTTGCTGTCCCATAATAAGAGTTTTCGACTGCACTATCCTAACACCGAAGTGACACAAAATTTCACGTGTGGCAAATGACCAAATACCACAGCATCTGAATCATTGTTCTTTAAGTCTAACGGTCACGTCGGTGCGGAAAACGGTATGCACAGTTGGTAACTGTTAGAAGTAGCAACACAGTTCACTGTCTGATCCTGTTGTCGTATTGATGACCATTACTGAAGTATGGCATAGTCCATAACGATAATTAATTGCATCATCACAGTCATTCTTCAAGAAAAAACAGTTACTGAATCACAGAATGAAATCTCGGATGCGAAATTTAGGTAAACCTCGGCACGTCTCACGACTTGCACTTTCTACTCTCTCATCTGCGGTGTATTTCCCCCTTTTGGTGGACAAAGATCTTGTACATTTCACAACGTTCTGCAGTCACACTAAAATGGCTTGTGATGAGCCTCCTTTACAAGATTACAAAAATGAGAACTACATTTATCTATAGTTGTTCTCTGGGTTTTTACCAATTATAGTAAAAATATATAATTCTGATTAACTGAACTGTGGAGGGAGATTTTTTTAAATGTGAAGTTTTAGATACAATACTAACTGGTACCGAATTATAGTGTATAGTTCGTTAAAAATATGAGATTCTAGGTCAATAACAAAGTTTAAGTAAAGAACGCTAATAACTCCTTAACTACCCTACAGGCCATTAAAATTGGTACACCGAGGAGAAATGCAGATGATAAACGGGTATTCATTGGACAAATATATTATACTAGAACTGACACGTGATTACATTTTCACGCAATTTTGGTGCATAGATCCGGAGAAATCAGTACCCAGAAAAATTACCTCTGGCCGCAATAACGGCCTTGATACGCCTGGGCATTGAGTCAAACAGAGCTTGGATGGCGTGTACAGGTACAGCTGCCCATGCAGCTTCAACACGATACCACAGTTCATCAAGAGTAGTGACTGGCGTATTGCGACGAGCCAGTTGCTCAGCCACCATTGACCAGATGTTTCCAATTGGTGAGAGATCTGGAGAATGTGCTGGTCGGGGCAGCAGTCGAACATTTTCTGTATTCAGAAAGGCCTGTACAGAACCTGCAACATGTTGTCGTGCATTATCCACCTGAAATGTAGGGTTTCGCAGGGATCGAATGAAGAGTAGGGCCACGGGTCGTAACACATCTGAAATGTAACGTCCACTGCTCAAAGTGCCGTCAATGCGAACAAGAGGTGACCGAGACGTGTAACCATTGGCACCCCAAAGCATCACGCCGAGTGATACGTCAGTATGGCGGCGACGAATACACGCTTCCAATGTGCGTTCACCGCGATGTCCCCAAACACGGATGCGACCATCATGATGCTGTAAACAGATCCTGGATTCATCCGAACAAATGACGTTTTGCCATTCGTGCACCCAGGTTAGTCGTTCAGTACACCATCGCAGGCGCTCCTGTCTGTGATACAGCGTCAAGGGAAAGCGCAGCCATGGTCTCCGAGCTGATAGTCCATGCTGCTGCAAACGTAGTGCAACTGTTCGTGCAGATGGTTGTTGTCTTGCAAACGTCCCCATCTGTTGACTCAGGGATCGAGACGTGGCTGCACGATTCGTTATAGTCATGCGGATAAGATGCCTGTCATCTCGACTGCTGGTGATACGAGGCCGTTGGGATCCAGCACGGCGTTTCGTATTACCCTCCTGAACCCACCGACTGCACATTCTGCTAACAGTCATTGGATTTCGACCAACGCTAGCAGCAATGTCGCGATACGGTAAACCGCAATTGCGATAGGCTACAATCCGATCATTATCAAAGTCGGAAACGTGATGGTACGCATTTCTCCTCCTTACACGAGGCATCACAACAGCGTTTCACCAGGAAACGCCGGTGAACTGCTGTTTGTGTATGAGAAATCGATTGGAAACTCACATCAGCATGTTGTAGGTGTTGTCGCCGGCGCCAGCCTTGCGTGAATGCTCTGAAAAGATAATCATTTCCATATCGCAGCATCTTCTTCCTGTCGATTAAATTTCGCGTCTGTAGCACGTCATATTCGTTGTGTAGCAATTTTAATAGCCAGTAGTGTAAATGAGTGCAAGGTTTGCTAAATATTTTTGAAATTAGCTGTATATATGCTACCGCCCTTTTCATGGCTTCTTCAACTACATTGTCAGAAAGTTATAAATCGGGTCTATGTTTACATATGAGCTCTGATAACGAAGATTTACGTTGCTGGTATTTGTAACTAGCTCGCTTTTTAGGTAAGCTAATTGCACTTACGAATTCCCATTAACGAAAAGAATGTAATGGATAATACACCAAGGGGACAAAAGTCGTGGGATACCCACTAATACCCTGTCCGGCCTCATGTGTACCGCAGCAACTCGACGTGGGATGGGGGCGACAAGTCGCTTGAAATCACGTCCAGAAGTACTGAGCCGTGCTGCCTCTGTAGCTGTCCATAACTGCGCAAGTGCAGCTGGTGTGGGTTTTTGTGCACCAACTGACCTCTCGATTATGTCCCATAAATGTTCGATGGGATTCATGTCGGGCGATCTGGTTAGAAAAAACATTCGCTCGAACTGTCCAGAACTTTCTTCAAACCAATCGCGAACAATTTTGGGGCAGGTCCGACCGCCTTGTTGCTGGTTTTATTACATTCGACGCCACATTGGGCGACCTGCGCGCCGGATGGGGATGAAATGATGATGAAGACAGCTCCCTGAGTGGAGAAAATCTCCGACCCAGCCTGGAATCGAACCAGGGCCCGTAGGACGGCAGTCCGTCACGCTGACCACTAAGCTGTCGGGGCCTACAGTGACGTGGTGAACTGCCATTAATAAAAATGTCATCATTGTTTTCTGCAAATCATCTCCAAGTAGTCGAACGTAAGTATTTCTATTCAGTTATCGGTTCACTTGGACCAGAGGACCCAGTCCATTCCACGCAGCCACAACCCACACCTCTATCGAGCCTCCACTGGTTTGCACAGAGCCTTATCGACAACTAGCATCCACGGCTTCGTGAGGTCTACTCCACACTCGAACCATAGCATCAGATCTTACCAACTGATACCAGGACTCATCTGATCACGACACGGTTTTCCCGCGAGCCCATGAGAGGCGCTGCAGCCAATGACGTGTTGTTACCAAAGGCACTCGCGTCGGTCGTCTGATGCCATATCCCATTAACGCCATTCTTCGCCGCACTGTCGTTCAAATGGCTCTGAGCACTATGGGACTCAACTGCTGAGGTCATTAGTCCCCTAGAACTTAGAACTAGTTAAACCTAACTAACCTAAGGACATCACAAACATCCATGCCCGAGGCAGGATTCGAACCTGCGACCGTAGCGGTCTTGCGGTTCCAGACTGCAGCGCCTTTAACCGCACGGCCACTTCGGCCGGCTCGCACTGTCGTAACTGATACATTCGTCGTATGTACCACATTGATTTATGCGGTTATTTCGCGCTGTGTTGTTTGTGTTTTAGCACTGACAACTGTACACAACTGCTCTCGGTCGTTAAGAGAAGGCCGGTGCCCACTGAGTTTTGCGTGGTGAGAAGTATTGCCTGAAATCTGGTATTGTTGGCTCACTCTTGACACACACTCTTGACACTGTGGATCTCGGAATACTTAATTCCCTAACGATATCCGAAATGGAATGTCCCATGCGTCTAGCACCAACTACCATCCCGCGTTCAAAGTCTGTTAATTTCTGTTGCGCGGCCATAACCACGTCGAAACTTCTTCACACACATCACCACTCTACAAGTGACAGCTTCGTCATTGCACTGCCCTTTTATACCTCGTGTACGCGATACTGTCACCATCTGTATATGTGCATTTAGCTATTCCATGTCTTACGTCACCTCAGCGTAAAGTTAAATTGGCTAAGCTGTGAGTTAATATGGAAGATTTTGAGCATATACCATATAAATGACAGTATCGAAGATAATGAAAAGGCGGGAGAAAAACATAACAGGAGGAATGAATCCACTTGCTTTATTACAAAGTCTTCGTTACATATAGGTGTGTAGTGTTATATGGGAGTGAGAATTAGACCATAAATGCAGCAAGATAATAGAAGTTGCTGACGACTAGATGGGTAGATCGGATAATTAATAGGGAAATAATGAATAAGCTGGTTCGAAAAGCGCTTTTTGGCACAACTTGACTGACGGAAGGGATACACTGACAGAGCACATCTTGAAACATTCAAGAATTCTGAGGGGAAAAATTGTAGAGGGAGACCAGGGCTTGACTACAATAAGCAGGTTCAAGAAGATGTGTATTGCAGCAGTCATGCAGAGATGAAGACGCCTGCACAGCGTAGACGAACGTAGAGAGCAGCATTACGCAGCATTCGGACTGTAGACAACGAGAACAAGAACAGCAGTATAGTGCGGATAGTGATTAATCAAACTCTGCTATGTAATCGCCACAGTATACGAGCGTAGACAGTAACATTACCCAGCTTTCGGACTGTAGACAGCAAGAACAACAACAACAACAGCAACAGCAATATAGTCCTGATAGTGATTAATCAGACTCTACTATGCATTCGCTACTAAATCGTTTTACGTGTTACTGCGATTTAATGTCTGGCGCTATTGCAATTAAAAATGTCTGATTTTTCAGTAAGTGCATTGCTCTGTAGTCTGAAGACATGAAGAGTCTTCGTTTGTCACTGATCGAGAGAAATGTTCTGCTAGTAAAGGAGCGTTTTCAACTGATACTGTACTGAAGAAGAAGCAATGAAAACCCCGTCTCGCGTTTCGGAGGAGAGAAACTGTGGTGAACAATGAGGAACGAGCACTTCAGGGACTTCGGGACCAAGGCGGTAGGTAGCTGACACTCGAACCAACTTGCGGCAGTTACAGGAAAACATACTCAGGGCCTTCTGCCGCATATCCCAAGGTCCAGTCCGCACCCTACGTTGAATATCCCATTCCGTTCCTCGTGCTGAAGTAGCGTGTGATCCCTTTGCTGACATGTAGCTACAGCTGTGAACTCCCTATGGACCTGTACATCTCTGGGTTTACGTTTGTTAGAATGGGCAGACTTGGTAAACGCAAAGCTGGTATCGATACGTATTCAGTTTTGATTTAAAGCGAAAGGCTTTATACACATAGGATACTAACCGCGAAAGACATACTGATTCCAGTTTCCCATAAATAGGCTTGTTAAATGAAAAATGCTTATTACATTTTGTTCCAATAATAATTACCCATTACAGACAGGTTTTCGTCTTATTAAGTCGTCAGGTCACAACCCACTGTTGTCATATAATAATGTCCTAATAAGTCGAAAACTTGTTTTCAGTAAACATATTTAATGGAAAAAATTGCAATTTCTTTGATTGTCACACTTAAAATAAGAAATTGTTCAACCAAGGAGAAATGCAGTAGTCCCATCGCTAAAAATACTGAATTGTAATAATTACATACGGACACGAATATTTACAGTCTTGACTGTATATCTGGAGCTATGGAATTACATATGGACACGAATATTTACAGTCTTGACTGTATAACTGGAGCTATGGCATGAGAGCATTATTGTAATGCGAGGAATGTGCAATAGACATCAGAGAAATTCCATTCTTCAGTAAAGTCGATACGCGTACCGACTGTGGTGCTGTTACGTCTTTCACGAGCATAATTTTGCAATTGAAATTAGAAGTACAACAATATTGTTCGTACGATTGCTGGAAGGTTGACGTAGGTATGATCAACAATTTAGCACCCTCATCCACTCTATTTAACCAAACAACGATATGACGTAATAATAAAAACCATTCACGCATGCATTCGTACAAACTACATTACTGATCATGTACAAAACAACACTGTAATTAGCATAAATTTATAGTGTGCAGCTAGTAAAAATCTGCTAAGTAACTGTAACGAAATTTAGAAGTACACAGTAGTTAGAAAGATTTTCCCGAAGGGAAACAGATTTTATTTCAGTGACAAGTAATATTACTGAATCACATTTGTCCTTCCATTTCAAAGTATTGATTAATATTGTCTTAGGAAGCTACATTGTAAAGAAAATTATTAAGAAAAAGACAATATCGCTGAAACTACTTTTTACGTGATTAATGTCAAAAAAAGTTTTGGTAAGTGGCAATTCACAGAATGTTATTGACCTTCAACATCGCAGCGCGTCAGCAACCGTTGGTTAATATATTAAAAAACTAAAAACCCGCCTCGATTGCAAAAAAAGCACCTAGTGTTAAGTAATAACCCAGGTTTCGGCGTAGATAACTACGCCTTCTTCAGAACAACAATAAAACCCACAAGTGCCTAAGAAGACCTTTGTAAATGATTAAAGGAACACCATAGCTATACATTTATAAACACAAAAGAAAAGGAAAACACAAACGGTACGTACAAAGCCAAAAACACTACTTAGCTTAATGGTGTACGCTCCACCTCACACCGGCCTACGTTCAATGGGCCATGACCCGCCATAAACTGCAGCTACAAGCTGTCGCTCGCTTACAACTTGTTGTTCTGAAGAAGGTGTAGTTATCTACGCCGAAACCTGGATTAACACTTAACACTAGGTGCTTTTTTCGCAATCGCGGCCGGTTTTTAGTTTTTTAATAAATGTTATTGACCTTAGCTGAATAGACACATTGTTGCAGTGGTAGCGTGAATTTGATGGCAGACTGACATTTCCTCATTTCCTTTAAATCTCTTCCTCCGACATCTCAACACATTGCCTTTACATAAGCATTAGGCCACATGCTTTCCTCTGAGCCCCACAAGCGCCGCAACCTGTGTTGAAAGCACTCTGACTGACTAACTGCCAGAGATGACGGGCTTCGTTTACTCAGCTCTCTCAGAAACAAATAAAGCCTTTGGCCTACCCTTTGCAGTTCTCCTTCTTTCTTTATCTAAATTGTATCCATATATATTTTATCTTTTACTACATGCTCTACTGCATGCATGTCATTTAAGGTTTTAAGAACCTGTATCCTAAAAATAGTAAGAAATAAAATGACAACTTTGTACAGACAAAAACATGAAAATGTTTACACAAATAGCTTACTTCGTCAGTAACAGGCTGTACTACTCGTTACGTTTACAAAATATTTTCGTATATGTTGAGATTTTTCAAACTGTGTTAGTTGACTGACAAATGAAAGAAATATTGCAAACTTTGTTAGTTGACTGTCAAATAAAAGAAAGAAAATTATTTGTGTGTTAATGACCTGAATGTGTGTGTGTGTGTGTGTGTGTGTGTGTGTGTGTGTGTGTGTTTTAAATGCATGTTATTGCCTTGAACTTACTGTGTCATTATTGCTAGTAAAAAAATATTGTTTCAATGACAACACAATATATAATGCAGAAAATAATAGTAAAGAAGTGTGGGACGTCATAAAACAAGAAATCGGGAAAGGCAGACTCAAAAAATAACAAAATACTCGTACAAATTTAATGCGGGGGTAGAATAACAGAAAATCCTAAGGAACTGCCAAATTTTGTAAATGACTATTTCTCTGTTATTTCGGAGAAATTGTAACAAAATTTTCCTTGGAAGCATGTAGCAACCGCAGTGACGTACACAGCAAACACAATGACTTTGTTTCTCACCACTTAGCTTAATTTCAAGAGCACGACATTGAAATTAAAGAAATAAGTCAGCAGGTGTATATGATTTCCAGTGCACAAGTTGTCCCTTTAATAAAGAAAGTTAATGGGGAGAGTATTAAAAAATTCAGGCAACTTTCACAAATGTTTCCCGTACTGTTGGCCATTAAAAGTACCATTAGGGATATAAGGGTCAGTGATGTGTTGTCCTACAATACCACACCATGCATTGACACTCCACCGACGTTGATGTTTTACCTGACAAATCAAAAGTGGCTTTTCCGGTGACCAGTGGTGCATATTGTATCAGTTGACGTACCCAAAGTTTGTAAGTGTGGCTTCATTGGTGAACAGTACCCTTCTCATAAACGCACAGCATTGCTGCAAAATCAGAGACGGCATTCAAGGCGAATTTGAAAGTAATTCCCATGAAGAACTTTATGCAGCAAGACATGTAACAGGTGGTATTTACGTCTGTGAAGAATGCGCAGCACGTTTGATCAAGGGATTCCCACCAGTCTCTTCATTTCACGAGAACTGGCTTGAGGATGTATTGCGATGGCCGCCAGAACAAGTACTTCTGATGCTTTATGTGTTACTCTTTCGCTCCGGATCAGCATTTGTGGAAACATGTGTCTTGTCGCGCGAAACCTTCCAACAGCGTCCGTGAAGATAAGACGGATCGGATATGTCTGTTAGGGTAATGCTGGGCATATAGTTGTGCCACACGTGTCACTTTTTGGTGACATCCTCCGTAAAGTAATAATATATCGAACAATTGTTCATTTGTAAAAAGCATGTCGAGTGCCTAGAACAGATGGACAGATACATTAATATCGCGTTTATACCAATTAAAGTGCACAGTAGAACAGTGCCATTTACCTGTACGTACCTACACACAGATCAACCTGCTTAGTAGTGATCTTTTCCCACACACATCGGCGATTGTGGTCCATTCCGGTACACAACTGCAGAGGCAAGGGGTTTCACTGGGTACTGTAACGGGTCGATGTACACCGACCGGTACTATCACATAGTGAGTACGTACATACATGAAACACGCAAATGGAAAACCGTTTTGTACGTGTCAGTGTGTGTGGCAGGAAACTCTGTTACTACTTTCGATTCTCGCGACAACGTATGTCAATCACATTGCGATTACGAGCAACGTGCGGTGCATGCTGGCATCTCTGGATGTGCAATAGCGGCGAGTTTCCTTTATTTCAAGCGTAAATTTCGCTTTGCAATTTCTCCGGTCGTAACTGACGTATTGCGGTATCACCGAAGTCATTCTTTTCTTGCCGGCCGTGGTGGCCAAGCGGTTCTAGGCGCTTCAGTGCGGAATCGCGCGAGTGCTACGGTCGCAGGTTCGAATCCTGCCTCAGGCATGGATGTGTGTGATGTCCTTAGGTTAGTTAGGTTTAAGTAGTTCTAAGTTCTAGGGGACTGATGACCTCAGATGTTAAGTACCATAGTGCTCAGAGCCATTTTGAACCATTCTTTTCTTGATTTTTTGTATCACTGATTGCATAAAAAATAACATGGTGTGTCCGTTTAAATAACACAACTTCGTGTTGAAAATAATATTTGCTTACGTTTTAGAACGTCTCATAGTATTAAATTTCATGTGCTCTTGCCTTACATTCATACCTGTGCAACGCATTTCTTGATATTGACAGTTGCTCCAAAGATATTTGCGCTGAAACGTTTAACTGGAGCACCCTGCATATATAACTAAGGCGAGACAGTCAGCGATCTGTTCAGAGCAGATACACAACAAGCACGAACTCACGGGAATCGGCGATATGCCGCAAGTAATGAGGATAATGTGTAAGGGGCATTACATTAGTGGTGTGTGAATATGTTGAGAATCTGCGTCTGAAGGGAGGCGTGCCAGGGGAGTCCATGCAGTTGAGGTGACCACTGCGTCCAGACGACGGAGTGGTCAGAGCATCGGCCTAGCAAGAATGAGACCCAGCTTCGATTCCTGATGCGGCACAAATTTTCAACTTCCCCGTTGATTTCAATGCCCCCTCGCAGCCAATGTCTGTAACTCCTTTGTGTCTTACTTCATAAAGGCTGTTGGTTGAAAATTGTTTCTGTTAGTGGGGACATGTATAACACATGGGATGATTTTCTTTAATTTCACTGATCTTAACAATAGACCTACATTTAATAGCACAACTACACCTCGTGCAAACTTTTACTACATGGCGATATGGATTGTATCGATCTTTTAAAGTATTTGATCCCATGACGGCTACAGATACCTGAAACGCGACATCAGAATATCAGATAGTAAAGTGTGTCCAAGACAAAAAAAAAAGGATGATTGTGCGTGATTATAGCCGCTGATCCTTGCAAAGCCCTCCTCTCTGCTATTTTGATATTATGAATTACATAGAACGTCGACTTCGCTTCAGTCTGAAGCGTAGAACATGACTACCTTCTCTGGTATCGGCTCTTGAGAGAGAATGGCCTGCCATTCCTCCACAGACTTTTAGACATCTCATTGGAAGTGTCCCCAGCACAGTTTAGTCCGCCAAAAAGGCAGAGGAGGCACGTGCCCACATTAAAGTCCTCTAATACGTGTTGGATACTTTTGACGAGGTGGTGTACATTTCTCCATATGTCGCTGCGAAACCACTTATTTTAGAGTAGTTGTCACATTCAAAGCCCTTGTCTTATTTCCATAAACGAAAGTAGTCTGCGGATGTCATACTCATTTTATTGTACATCGAGTACCACCATAACAAAGACATTTCGTCAATATTAACGCGGGAATTTTTCAGGTCCTCCGTTTATGACATTCCACAAAACACAGGGTGCTTTGTAATTAATTTCGCTGCTGGGGAGGGCCCCCATGACAAACCAGTAATCATAGGAGGATGAAATTTTATAGCAACATTTCTAAGACCATTCGGAAAAGAAATAAGGAACTAACCACTGAAAGAAACACAATTTGATTTCCACATGAGAGGATAATATTTGTTAAATGCGTATCATGTCTATGTTCCAGGTTACAAACGTTGTTCAATTTGACGACTATATGCATCCACGATAGCATGGAACCGCACTAGCGATTTCTCGTCGTGACACAGCTCGTGCATTGCTTGAAGATCGCACACTGCGTCCAGCATTGTCAGCAATGGCAACAGAAACCTCTTCAGCAGTCTGTGGTGCAACTGGCCGTCAGCCTCTTCGCAGGAGCGATTCCCAGCTAATTCCCAATTAAATCGAACTCCCGAATCACGTTCTTCAACCCTGGTTCGGGAGGAGTATATCTCAGTATTCTTTTAACACGTCGATACTCCCTAGGGGCAGTTGCACTATTGCTGTTGTTTTGGTAAACCAGCTTTACGAGGAAAGCCTTGCTCACTTTGTCCAGACCCATGTCGACTGTCTGCAGCTGTAATGCACGCCGATGCTTGTGCTTCAGTCCTGCGTAGCCGTACTAGTACCGGCGTCTAACGGCAAGTCATTGTACTAACACAACTAACAACGTAAATCCTGCAGCGTACTGTCTGAACATCTTTCATATAAAGTTGGTCACTGATACAGTAAATACACTATTGGCCACTAAAATAGCTACACCACGAAGATGACGTGCTGCAGACGAGAAACTTAACCGACAGGAAGAAGATGCTGTGATATGCAAATGATTAGCTTTTCAGAGCTTTCACACAAGAGTGGCGCCGGTGGCAACACCTACAACGTGCTGACATGAGGAAAGTTTCCAACCGATTTGTCATACATAAACAGCACTTGACCGGCCTTTAGTAAAGGTCGGATTGTAGCCTATCGCGATGCTCTTTATCGTATCGCGACATTGCTGCTCGCGTTGGTCGAGATCCAATGATTGTTAGCAGAATGTGGAATCGGTGGTTTCAGCAGGGTAGTACAGAACGCCGTGCTGGATCCCAACGGCCTCGTATCACTAGCGATCTAGATGACAGGTATCTTATCCGCATGGCTGTAACGGATCGAGTCAACAGATGGGGACGTTCGCAAAACAACAATCATCTGCACGAACAGTTCGACGACGTTTGCAACAGCATGGACTATCAGCTCGGAGACCAAGGCTGCGGTTACCCTTGACGTTGCATCACAGACAGGAGCACCTGCGATGGTGTACTCAACGATGAACCTCTGTGCACGAATGCCAAAACGTCATTTTTTCGGATGAATCCAGGTTCTGTTTACAGCATCATGATGGTCGCATCCGTGTTTGGCGACATAGCGGTGAATGCACATTGGAGCGTGTCTTCGTCATCGCCATACTGATATATCACCCAGCGTGATGGTATGGGGTGCCATTGGTTACACGTCTCGGTCACCTCTTGTTTGCATTGACAGTATTTTGAGCAGTGGACATTACTGATTTCTCAGGATCTATGCACCCAAATTGCGTGAAAATGTAATCACATGTCAGTTCTAGTATAAAATATTTGTCCGATGGATACCCGTTTATCATCTGCTTTTCTTCTTGGTATAGAAATTTTAATGACCAGTAGTGTGGTTTTCCAGCTGGACTGGCTCAAGTACCGAAAGTTTAATTATAACTACCCTGTAGGATGTCAAGCTATAATTCACACAGGAATTACGTAGAAATTTTATGAAGATCCAAAATGTTCTAAGGAAAAATATCATCGCAAAATTGTATCTGGATTAAGATGGAACGATAGGGTGACGGATGAAAATATTGCTGAAATTCAGGTTTCTTTTTCTCCGTAGTAGGCAAATGGGTTTTCTGCAATGAATAAAACATGCATTTAAGTTTTTATTGCTATTTTTTATTGAACAATATTAATATCTTTACTTTGTTATTGGAATTTTTCCGAGGCAGCTCTGAAAGAAGGTAGATTGGCGGTTGTCGCTGTTAACTCCGACACGGATATCTGAAACGTTAAATTAACATATCTATCATATCTCCCAGATCCTTACAGATCTGATTTTAGTTCAACTTAGGGATTTGAAAAAAAAAAATTGGCGAAATTGCACGTGTTTGAAAAAATGACCATTTTTATACCCCTCACTTTTGGCCGAAAAATATATCAACACAAAACCATTAAAATCGGATGAAAACTGTGAGAAAACCGCGTTTAAAGTTTGACAAGTATTTATCATACAGTAAAAGGGACATAGCTTGAAACTTACGGTATATCGTCGATGCCTGGTCCATGACAACTATCGTCCCGGCTAGTGAGTGGCCGCTTTCTGCTACTTTGACCCGATAAGCCCTCATTTTCGTTTTCAAAGCCCTTTTCGTAGCTGCGCGTATGGCCGCCGGCTTGTCTCTCTTAGCGAAATCGGCTCATTTCGTCGCCGATTTTGATTTAAAGGGCATTTGTCAAGTGCATTATTTCGGTATGGCCTACATGGAATAGGATACTGCCAAATTTGACTCAATGTTGACAATTCCGGCCGGTCGTTGTGGGCGAGCGGTTCTAGGCGCTTCAGTCCGGAACGGCGCTGTTGCTACGGTCGCCGGTTCGAATCATGCCTCGGGCATGGATGTGTGTGATGTCCTTAGGTTAGTGAGGTTTAAGTATTTCTAAGTCTAGGTGACTGATTACTTCAGATGTTAAGTTCCATAGTGCTCAGAGCCATTTGAACCATTTTCACAATTCCGCTTCGGCTGGATGTTATTTTTGGAACGTTGAAACTTTCGTTCACATTTTGAGTAAAACTGCCCAAATAACGCTCCAGAAAATCAGGTTTCCTCAGATCGATATAAATAGGGAGCATGAGCGTGGAACCGATTCTCTAATGCTCAGGCGTGCCGTGCGCGCTCGGCTTCAAACGCTCACAGAATCGTTACTTTTTGTGCTTCGTGCATAATATTTTGGAGAATAATTCTTCAATGTATATACATTCGGATTCCGTGATAAAAAGGTTCTAGTTTTATCGACCGTCACCCTCTCGTTGCCCCTAATGTCCAGTCAGCTGTAGTACTTTTCTAGAAAGCAGTTCCACTCAGGATTGTTCCCAGAAACACGCAACGTGTGTATAGACGAATGACTGTGCCACCCGCACACAATGGATGCAGCTGCCAGCTGCGCCCTGTGCAGCGGTGTGTACACTACACGTGTAGCTGCCTCGGCCCTTGTTCCAACAACTTGTTTAAGTGCGCCGTAGATGTGGAGCACGTCGCCGGCCTTGAATGCTTTTCTGTAAAAGAGGCTTCTAGCACCCTATCATGCACGTAGCAATGCTGAATCGCTAAAAGTAAGAATTATTCTGCCACTGTCTGCCTCAAACTCATTACCATCTTCGCAAGGAGTGCAAAAATAAGTTATGATGCAGATTTCCCGCCTCCTCGGCAGAGGTAGCTAACTCTTGTGTCTGCGGTGGTGGTCGACTTGAAGGCACCTAGTGTAAATCCTACTTCCGTGAGAAATATCTACCACCAATATCTGGCCAACAAGGGGAGCAGTGTACATTGCGTCAGGACTTTGGCGCTGTCGATGATTATCCATCCGTCTGATCTACACGTGCAGAAGGGGTTCCCAAATCAGTTTTTCATAAACCGGTATCCAGTATCGATTCTGGTTGATCATATAGTCGAATACAGATCCCATAAATGCACTTCTTGCTGCTGGATTTCCTTTTCCGCAATCGATATTTGGTCCCGTGTAAATGCTAATCTTAGTTTATATGCGCTGAGGTAGTGAAGTACAGTTGCTTAGAACAATGTCCGATATTCTAAAATCAGTAACTTGTTTTTCCGTGGAAGGAAATGAAGAAATATAGCAAGCAGCAAGAATCTACTCACTTTCTAGATTTAAATGAAGCGGGCAGCATTCTGACTAAATTTGAAATCGGAGCAGATGATTTCCAGAGGCCATTTGTGTGAAACAACAATCGGAAACATATATTTGACAGCGCTGGTAAAATAGTTTCAGGATTTAAAATATAAACTCGTCAGAGAATATTGATTTCCCGAGTTTTGTCATCTGCAAGTTGCTTTGCAGGCAAGAGTAGTAATGAAGACGTCGATCCCCACGAACACCTTGGCTGTAATCGAGAGTAGCAGACTGTTTGCTGATACTAGATTTTCGCCTCTCTCTTCGCTCGTCATCACACAACGCAAACATGACACGACACTGGCATACATGCATCGCAGTTACCTACCCTAACCAGGTATACTCACAACATAACTCCCATGAAAGCATCTTCTTGATGTGGGGTACCGCCCGCGTGGGCAGAAGAAAGAGAACACATACGGTGTAAACGTGGCATTAGTTACGAAGAGACCATTATAGGATGCAGTTTTAATTCTGACGCTTGCACGTTATGTGCTCGCTTTCTGTTTGGCTACAACCACTGTTTAATAACAGTATAATTTTACAAGACATAGTTACTCTTCCGCCACCCCTCCTACGTTACCATCCATAATGCCAATTCCCACACCTTCTACCCCACTGCAGGTGTGCCCCAGGGCTCTGTCCTCTCCCCTCTCCTCTACCTCCTGTACACGGCAGATATTCCCCAACCCCCCCCCCCCTCCAGAAAAACCTCTTGCAGTATGCCGATGACACCGCTTTCCTTGCTCTCGCTCCTACCCTCCAACAGTCCCCTTCTCCAGAATCGCCGGCCGTGGTGGCCAAGCGGTTCCAGAAAATTCAGTCGAGAACCACGAGGCTACTACGGTCGCAGGTTCGAATCCTGCCTCGGGCATGGATGTGTGTGATGTCCTTAGGTTTAAGTAGTTCTAAGGTCTAGGGGACTGATGACCTCAGATGATAAGTCCCATAGTGCTTAGAGCCATTTTAACCATTTTTTTCTCCAGAATCACCTTGACCTTTTTGCTGCATGGTGTAACCAGTGGCTCCTGAAAATCAATCCTTCCGAGACCCAAGCAATCATAGTAGGTCATACCACTCGCTCCTTCCGGCTGCTGGATTTCTCCCTTAACATCTGCGCCCGTCCTGTCCACCTCTCCCCCACCCTCACCTACCTTGGCCTCACCATTGACCATCACCTCACCTGGATCCCTCATCTCTGCTCCATCCAATCCAAAGCCCACAACCACCTCCGACTCCTCAAACTCCTCTCTGGCTGGACATGAGGGTTGCACCCCTCTGCCATCCTCCACAACTACAAATCCTTAATCTGTCCCATCCTCTGTTATGCCAGTCCCACGTGGATATCTGCCCCCACTCAAATTCTGTAAGTCCCTCCAGATCCTCGATCGCCATGCACTCTGCCTTGCCTTCCGTATACACCCCATCCTGTCCCCCACGCGGATCCTCTACGACCTCATTCCTTTCCCCCATCTGCTCCTATTCCTCGAACATATCCGCATACTCTACACCTTCCGCCAGCTTGATCCCCTCACCCCCTGGTTGCTCCTCTCCTCTCCCATCCCCGCCCTTTGCCACGTCTTTTCACTGTTGTGTCCCCCCTACCCTCCATCTCTACACCCTTCATCTCCTTTCCCAAGGTGGCTTCTGTCAACTCCCCCTCCCAGATGATGCCCTCTCTCCCTCCATTTATCCCTCCTATCAACTCTGATCCTCACCCCCCCCCCCTTCTTTCCTCTGTTCTTTCCCTTGGCTCCCTCTTTCCCCCCTTCCATCCTGTTTTCTCCCCACCTAACCTCTCCCTGCCTCCCTTCTGCCCCCCTCCCGAGTCCTTTTGTATTCCCCTCCTCTGCCTTTCCCCACTCCCTTTCGTGTCTGCCCAGCTACCCAACACCCCCCCCCCTCTTATGGGCCCTTGTTCTCCATCGGCTCCTTTCCCCCCTCCCCCCCTTCGTGTTTCCTCCCCTTCCCTCTTTTCTTTCCCATCACCTGTCCAGGTTCCCCCCGTCTGCACTCGGATGTGGTATGTCATATTTGTGCCAACTTTTTAGTGCAGCGTTTAAGTGAATGTTCAGTGTTGTTCGTCTTCCCAAAGTGTTGCGAACAAAAATCATGCTGTCACTGTGTGTGAATTTTATATCTCTTGCAAACAGAAACCAGACTGTCGCCGTGTTTTTAATTGTCTGTCTATTATTATACCTGTCTGCTTCATATGTATTTTATTACCAACATCAACCCTTTGTTCTATGTTTTAAGTTCCACGATTTTCGACCATGTTACCATTTCAGTCTCTGATTTTATCTCCTGTTTTTATTAGTTATTATCTTCATCTTTTTAAAACAAATTCTGTAGCCTGAAGAGCGGCATACTAAGCTGCTGCCAGCCCGCCCCCTTCGGGGAAATAGAAACTCAATAAAAAAAAAGTAAAAGAAAAACAAGACATAGACACCCATGGCGCTTGAAAATGGCCAGTCGTACAAGGTATAATAAATTGAACACTTGTGGAACACTGACGCTGTGGAAAACTTAAAAATGTCTTTCAACTCTCTCTCACTGAGGGAAGACCTTTTAGAAGAAAACACTTTCCGATTGGAGGGCTAAATCTGTACCTAAAGGTTCTCCTGGTCAACAATGAGGTACAACACTTCCTTCGTGACATGCTACCCATAATACCCATAATTTTTGTTAACCACTTTTCAATATTTCATCGGAAATTTATTCTATCACAATACAGCGAGCAGATTTTTGATTTCGATCACTAATTTCAAAGCGCACATCGATTACATTTGCATAATCTGTACCAAAAGAAACTGCTTATCATTTGTTACAACGGCTGTTCGTGTGACATACATCTTGAACAAATTTTACGTTAAAGTTGTTGTGTACTACTGTGAAAACTTACGCAAATAAACGCGGTCGGCGCGTGCTAGTCGTTTAGACTTGTAAGGGAAAAATGAGCTTACAGTCGTTCTGCTTGATTTGTTTCGAAGTTTAGAGTATGCTCTTGTATGATTTGCCCTCCATTCGTCAGGACATCGTTTTTCTATCTTTATACGTATTCTGTCGTAAGATTTGATCAAAATAGCTGTAGTGCTGCTGCGTACTGATTTTATACTGTCAGTCGCTAAGAAAGGAAAAAAGGGGAAGTTCAGATGTAAGATACTACCAAAAAAGAGGTATTTGGAAAGGCAGAAACACCTAGCAGTTTTTGCGAGAGTACGAAAGGAAATTGGTCGCCCTACCTTTTATGGAAAAATACCAGCATTCTGATGAATGTATTTAGAGAAACAAGAAAAATCAAAAGCGGGACGGCAAAATCAACATTTAAACCCTGCTCCTCCTAGTGTCAGAAGAACTTCGCGGTTTCGTTCTGTCGTTCTGTCTTAGACACAGTATTCTCCCATAACCCACTCAATAGCACCACTGTATGGTGGCTGCCTTGACGCTTCGTTCGCACCTACGTTGGTATGTCACATTCGAACTGGGGTAGAGACGTACGTCACTTCCAATGTGTTCGGGTTCTCCAATAACATTCTGGAAAATATGTGGTAGCATTAAATCTTCCTGGCGGATTAAAACTGCTGTTATGAAACTTACTGGCAGATTAAAACAATGTACCAGACCGGGACTCGAACACTGGAGCTTTTCCTTCCGTAGGTAAGTGCTCGCCAACTGAACTCCGACTCACGACTGATCCCCATAGCTTTCCGTTCGCCAGTATCTCACCTCCTGGCTTCGAAACTTCAAAGAAGTTCTCCTAAGTAGCTTGCGGGAGTAGCACTCCTGGAAGAAAGAATGTTACAGAGACTTGGCTTAGCCACAGACGCGAATTGTTACAGAATGAACTTATAGTCTGCAGCTGAGTGTGTTCTGATATGAAACTTCCTTACAGAATGAACTGTGGGACTCTAAAGCGAGCCCTTTGACTTTCGCGGGCAAGTGCTGAGATACTGGCGGAAGTAAAGCTGTGAGGACGTCTCGGAAGTCTTGCTCGGTTAGCCCAGTTGTTAGAGCAATTTTCTCTGCCTCGTGATGACTGGGTGTTGTGTGACGTCCTTAGGTTAGTTAGGTTTAAGTAGTTCTAAGTTCTGGGGGACTGATGACCATATATGTTAAGTCCCATAGTGCTCAGAGCCATTTGAACCGTTTTTGTTAGAGCACCTGCCGCCAAATGCAAAGGTCCCGGGTTCTAGTCGCGGTCTGGCACATAGTATCAATACGCCAGGAGGTTTCACATGATTGCACACTCCGCGTCAGAGTGAAAATTCATTATGTATTGTTAAACTCGTACAGATACTACACTGCGTTAGCCTGAAAGCACATATTTTTTATAATGTGCGCCTTCCAGAACCAGGTTTTTACTCTCCAGTGAAATGTACGCTGTTTTGAAATCTACATTCACATTAATGCTTCTGCCGGACAGGGAATCAAACCCGGACCCTCATCTGTCACGCGTCTTACTGACTGAGTCACACAGGTACGAATTATGATCCATCCCCAGCGCTACGCATCAATCCGCCATTACTAGACTTCAAAAATGTCTCTTCCAGACCTTCCTGGACTTGTGTAGAGGTACGGAAGAACGTCACAGGCGAATATCGTAGACGCATCCTACCGATAGTCTCCAGAATGAATTTTTCACTCCGAAGTCAAGTGTTCGTTAGTACTAGTTTGGAAAATAGGAGGAAGGTACTGTCAAAATTCAAGCTGTGAGTGGAATTCGTGAGCTGTGACTAAACAACCACTCAGCGGGGTGGCGCAGTGGTTAGCACACTGGGCTCGCATTCGGGAGGACGACGGTTCAAACCCGCGTCTGGTCATCCTGCTTTAGGTTTTCCGTGATTTCCCTAAATCGCTTCACGCAAATGCCGGGATGGTTCCTTAGAAAGGCCACGGACGATTTCCTTCCCTATCCTTCAATATTCCGAGCTTGTGCTCCGTCTCTAATGACCCCGTTGTCGACGGGACGTTAAACACTTATCTCCTCCTCCTTCACTAAACAACTTCGCCGGTGAGGCCAGTGTCCGTGGGAAACAATACGAAGTACGAGACCTTTATCCAATTGTAACCTCTCAGGAAGTTTCAGTTTCCGATTTTTTGACTCCTGATTACAAATCCAGCAAATCTCGTAATTCGACAGCTACGAAAAAACCTGTGGAAAGGTTCTTCAAATCTGAAGGAAGTTGAGAGTGCTTTCAGTACATACTAGCGAATGCACATTAATGGATCAGTGCTAGCCAGTCACTTCTGACAGATTCAAGCTGCGACATGGTCTAGAATTGAACAGTGAACCGAATAAAGAATAAATTTCCTTTAACCCACGTCTATGGCCATACATTATTTGTCATCAGACTGCCGGTTTAGATCTATAATGACCGTCTTCAGATCTGTTTTATAAAAACAACTCCTGATATACTGAAGCCATAAAAATGGCTCTGAGCACTATGGGACTTAACATCTATGGTCATCAGTCCCCCAGAACTTAGAACTACTTAAACCTAACTAACCTAAGGACATCACACAACACCCAGCCATCACGAGGCAGAGAAAATCCCTGACCCCGCCGGGAATCGAACCCGGGAACCCGGGCGTGGGAAGCGAGAACGCTACCGCACGACCACGAGATGCGGGCTACTGAAGCCATAGCGGCATCGTCAAATGTTAAACACAACATCAGCACCAGCCTCGCTAATATATGTAAATAACAGCATATGCAAGAGTCATAATGTCAGCAGCACTACTGTTAAAAACAAATCTGAAGTTGGTCATTGCATATCGGAACAGGTGATTTGATGAAAAAAATTTGTGACCATAGATGTGAAGTAAAGGAAATTTATTCTTCTTACAGATGTCCACCTACAAGTACAATAAAGCTGCTAATGGTGGTTAAAGCCAAGCTTAAAACTTATAATGCGTTCCGTCGTCGTGTGAATAAACAAGTCTCTGTGAGATTATTGCACGTCTGCACTGCAAATACGGGGTTCATTCAATAATTAAAGAGACAAATTGGTCTCGAGAAAAAGCGTTTATTTTTACAAAACAATACTTTTTCTACTCTCCAACATAATCCCCTTGAACATTTATGCATTTGTTCCAACGGGCGTTTTCACCCCAGCTGCAATGAATTCTTTATCTCGATGTTTGAACCAATTTCCCACAAACTTTTTCACGTCCTCGTTGTCCTGGAACCTCTTCCCACGTAATGCCTCCTTCAGAGCACCAAGCAAATCGAAATCACTAGGTGCTAGATCAGGACTGTAATGGGGATGAGGCAGTATTTCCCAACTCATTTTGTCGATGGTTTCACGGGTTAGCTGAGCAATAGGAGGACGTGCGTTGTCTTGCTGGAGAATCACACCTCTCCTCTGAGATCCACGACGTCTCCCTCTCATGGCTGGCTTCACCTTGTTTAAAAGCAAATCCAAGTAGTTTTGGCTGTTCACTGTACACTGCTCTTCGAGACAGTCACAAAAAATTGGACTTTCAGCATCCTAAAACACCGTCAGCATGATTTTTCCTGCAGATGTTTGGGTTTTGATTTTTTTCTTGACAGACGAGTTGGTGTACTTCCATTCCATTCTTTGTCTTTTTGGTTCTGGCTCGTAATAGTGGACCCAAGTTTCATCACAAGTTAAAGTTTTGTTGAGGAAGTGCTCACCTTCTCTATCATAACGTTCCTGTAGCTC
Organism: Schistocerca serialis cubense; assembly: GCF_023864345.2. NCBI lineage: Eukaryota > Metazoa > Arthropoda > Insecta > Orthoptera > Acrididae > Schistocerca > Schistocerca serialis. Next base: position 70,231,995 of record NC_064644.1, read on the forward strand.
TGTGCACACTCTCAACCTTATTTCCATCTGTAGCCGTGTCACCTGCTTTGGGAGCCATCTTGCGGATGTTTTTCGGTACTTCAGCTTGTTACATATAATGTTATGAGCACTACCAGTAGTAACTTGAACTTTATCAACCATCATTTCCACAATCACACTGCGGTCGGCACGAATAATGCCATCAATTCAACTTTCAAGTAAGGGAGATGAAACCGAAACTAGTCGGCCAGAACGGTGTTCGTCAGTCACTGAGTCGCGACCATTTTTGAACTGCTCTGCCCACTTGTAAAAATTCGCATAATTCATAAACCTTTACCATAAACTTTTGACATTTTACAGTAAATATTCATTGGTTTCTCGCCTTCAGCAAGTAAAAAACGAATAACGGCACGCTGTTCAAGTAATGTGGACGTTTCAAGCGGACTCGCCTTGTTGAAATGTATTTTTGAGGTTATAAACAAAACAATGTTGATACATCAGCTGATCAGGGCTCATCCCAGTGATGCCAACTTAAATCCATAAACAAACTTGCCCTACTAACTATCCCCACACCAATTTGTCTCTTTTATTATTGAATGACCCTCGTATATTTTGTAACAAAAGCTCTGAAATTGGCTGACAGATGTCCCTGGGTGTGCTTCTGTTGCTGCCTCCGTTGGCCGAGGGTTCGTTGCTCGTCGACATCTCCTGCGAGCTGCCTGATGCCTCCACTGAGAACCTCAACATCACCACGGGAAGTTTTACTGGGGACATAACGGAGGAACATGGATAGTGCTGGTAGAACGCACCATTTTCATAATGTTTTTCATTCATTAAGCAGTGTTTTGAATAAGAAATACAAAACAAAACTACTAAAACAAATCAACAGCTTCAGCCGTAGACTGATGTGCAACCAGAGCTAAGGATCATTGCCTGAATTTCGAGAAGCGTACGAAACGTTGTACTAGATGCATACTATTGAACAAAACTGAATGTTGAAACAAAATTGTGGTATTTGCTAAATGTTTAACGATCTCGTATGATTCTGGTGGCCACATTACACATAAGAATCAGTTCAGCAGCAATGTATGGGAAATATAAAAATATTACTCTAATGGAACATATGAGCTTAAATATGAAACCTTGATAGTCGTGGATGTAGTATTGTGGGATACGTTTTATGGCTTTTAGCATTCGTCAATGTAATTGCTCTCGTACTGGTGTTTGTAGAATTAAATTATGCCTCATATGCGTATCGTCTATAGCCCATAACAAGCCGAAGCCTCGCAGAATGTAAATTATTTCACACTCTTGTCATGCCTTAATCGTCTCATACTGATGCACGTTACTCTGTTATTTACCTAACAAGAATCGTTACGTTCAGTTCACTTTATTCAGGACGTCATTATTCTAGTGACGACTGAGTTCTTTTTCCTCTCCTTGACAGGCAGAGAAGAAGTGGTACAGGCAGTACCAGTACGACATCCCTGGTGCTCTGGAACTCGGTTGCCTCGTGAAAACAGCAACGAGTTGAACATCGATGGGACCTTCAGCAGGGTATTCAGAAAATTTAGTCTTTAGCGTGACGTACTGACGCAGATACTCGTATCTGTGCGAAATATTTGTGTAAATCGCTGTTATTTAGTACAGTGTTCATTCAGCTTCCCTTTGCGGATACGACAGAACCTTGTGAAAGTAGTGGTGTGTGCACTAAAATGATAATTCTGTGAAAAATGACGAGTAATGGTGAAGTTAAGGGTGACGAATTATCGTTATGAAAACACTGTAGGCCCGCTTTCCAAAATCATAATTGTTATTTTCGGTCTCCTTTCACCCTGTGGTGTAAATCTTCAACTGAAACTACACTACGGGCCATTAAAATTGCTACACCAAGAAGAAATGCAGATGATAAACGGATATTCATTGTACAAATATATTATACCACAACTGAGATGTGATTACATTTTCACGCAATTTGGGTGCATAGATCCTGAGAAATCAGTACCCAGAACAACCACCTCTGGCCGTAATAACGACCTCGATACGCCTGGGCATTGAGTCAAACAGAGCTTGAATGGTGTGTACAGGTACATCTGCCCATGCAGTTTCAACACGATACCACAGTTCATCAAGAGTAGTGACTGGCCTATTGTGACGAGCCAGTTGCTCGGACACCATTGACCAGACGTTTTCAATTGGTGAGAGATCTGGAGAATGTGCTGGCCAGGGCAGCCCTCGAACATTTTCTGTATCCAGAAAGGCCCGTGCAACATGAGGTCGTGCATTATCCTGCTGAAATGTAGGGTTTCGTAGGGATCGAATGAAGGGTAGAGCCACTGGTCGTAACGCATCTGAAATGTAGCGTTCACTGTTCAAACTGCCGTCAATGCGAACAAGAGGTGACCGAGACGTGCAACCAATGGCACCTCATACCATCACGCCAGGTGATACGCCAGTATGGCGATGACGAATCCACGCTCCCAATGTGCGTTCACCGCGATGTCGCCAAACGCGGATGCGACCATCATGATGCTGTAAACAGAACCTAGATTCATCCGAAAAAATGACGTTTTGCATTCGTACACACAGGTTCGTCGTTGAGTACACCATCGCAGGTGCTCCTGTCTGTGATGCAGCCTCAAGGGTAACCGCAGCCACGGTCTCCCAGCTGATAGTCCATTCTGCTGCAAACGTCAAAAATGACTCTGAGCACTATGGGACTCAACATCTTAGGTCATAAGTCCCCTAAAACTTAGAACTACTTAAACCTAACTAACCTAAGGACATCACACACACCCATGCCCGAGGCAGGATTCGAACCTGCGACCGTTGCAGCCTCCCGGTTCCGGACTGCAGCGCCAGAACCGCACGGCCACCGCGGCCGGCCTGCAAACGTCGTCGAACTGTTCGTACAGATGGTTTTTGTCTTGCAAACGTCCCCATCTGTGGACTCAGGGATAGAGACGTGGCTGCACGATCCGTTACAGCCATGCGGATAAGATGCCTGTCATCTCGACTGCTAATGATACGAGGCCGTTGGGATCAGGCATGGCGTTCCGTATTACCCTCCTAAACCCACCGACTCCATATTCTGCTAACAGTCATTGTATGTCGACCAACGCAAGTGCCAATGTCGCGATACGATAAACCGCAATCGCGATAGGCTACAATCCGACCTTTATCAAAGTCGGATACGTGACGATACCCATTTCTCCTCCTTACACGAGGCATCACAACAACGTTTCACCAGGCAACGCCGGTCAACTGCTGTTTGTGTATGAGAAATCTGTTGGAAACTTTCCTCATGTCAGCACGTTGTAGGTGTCGCCACCGGCGCCAACCTGAAAAGCTAATCATTTGCATATCACAGCATCTTCTTCCTGTCGGTTAAATTTCGAGCCTATAGCACGTCATTTTCGTGGTGTAACAATTTTAATGGCCAGTAGTGTATTTAAAAACAGTCCTGCCGGAAGAACATATAACAGCATTATAGAAGAGGTTGAAAACATCGCTTCTGTTGGAAGTTTCTTTCTATTTTACAGTAGTTATAACACGACCGTTTTCGGGATTTTACACGCCCATCATTAGATGTTATACTGAAATGAAACGAGAGAGAGGAGCTAATAGTTCTCACTCGCAGTAGTGGTGGTAAGTTCTGCATCTACATTTGTACTCTGCAAGCCACCAAACGGTGTGTGGCGGAGGGCACTTTGCGTGCCACTGTCATTACCTCCCTTTCCTGTACCAGTCGCGTATGGTTTGCTGGAAGAGCGACTGTCGGAAATCCTCCGTGCGCGCTCGAATCTCTCTAATTTTACATTCGTGATCTCCTCGGGAGGTGTAAGTAGGGGGAAGCAATATACACTCCTGGAAATTGAAATAAGAACACCGTGAATTCATTGTCCCAGGAAGGGGAAACTTTATTGACACATTCCTGGGGTCAGATACATCACATGATCACACTGACAGAACCACAGGCACATAGACACAGGCAACAGAGCATGCACAATGTCGGCACTAGTACAGTGTATATCCACCTTTCGCAGCAATGCAGGCTGCTATTCTCCCATGGAGACGATCGTAGAGATGCTGGATGTAGTCCTGTGGAACGGCTTGCCATGCCATTTCCACCTGGCGCCTCAGTTGGACCAGCGTTCGTGCTGGACGTGCAGACCGCGTGAGACGACGCTTCATCCAGTCCCAAACATGCTCAATGGGGGACAGATCCGGAGATCTTGCTGGCCAGGGTAGTTGACTTACACCTTCTAGAGCACGTTGGGTGGCACGGGATACATGCGGACGTGCATTGTCCTGTTGGAACAGCAAGTTCCCTTGCCGGTCTAGGAATATTAGAACGATGGGTTCGATGACGGTTTGGATGTACCGTGCACTATTCAGTGTCCCCTCGACGATCACCAGTGGTGTACGGCCAGTGTAGGAGATCGCTCCCCACACCATGATGCCGGGTGTTGGCCCTGTGTGCCTCGGTCGTATGCAGTCCTGATTGTGGCGCTCACCTGCACGGCGCCAAACACGCATACGACCATCATTGGCACCAAGGCAGAAGCGACTCTCATCGCTGAAGACGACACGTCTCCATTCGTCCCTCCATTCACGCCTGTCGCGACACCACTGGAGGCGGGCTGCACGATGTTGGGGCGTGAGCGGAAGACGGCCTAACGGTGTGCGGGACCGTAGCCCAGCTTCATGGAGACGATTGCGAATGGTCCTCGCCGATACCCCAGGAGCAACAGTGTCCCTAATTTGCTGGGAAGTGGCGGTGCGGTCCCCTACGGCACTGCGTAGGATCCTACGGTCTTGGCGTGCATCCGTGCGTCGCTGCGGTCCGGTCCCAGGTCGAAGGGCACGTGCACCTTCCGCCGTCCACTGGCGACAACATCGATGTACTGTGAAGACCTCACGCCCCACGTGTTGAGCAATTCGGCGGTACGTCCACCCTGCCTCCCGCATGCCCACTATACGCCCTCGCTCAAAGTCCGTCAACTGCACATACGGTTCACGTCCACGCTGTCGCGGCATGCTACCAGTGTTAAAGACTGCGATGGAGCTCCGTATGCCACGGTAAACTGGCTGACACTGACGGCGGCGGTGCACAAATGCTGCGCAGCTAGCGCCATTCGACGGCCAACACCGCGGTTCCTGGTGTGTCCGCTGTGCCGTGCGTGTGATCATTGCTTGTACAGCCCTCTCGCAGTGTCCGGAGCAAGTATGGTGGGTCTGACACACCGGTGTCAATGTGTTCTTTTTTCCATTTCCAGGAGTGTATATGCGATACCTCATCCAGAAACGCACGCTCTCGAAACCTGGACAGCAAGCTACACCGCGATGCAGAGCGCCTCTCTTGCAGAGTCTGCCACTTGAGTTTGCTAAACATCTCCGTAACGCTATCACGCTTACCAAATAACCCTGTGACGAAACGCGCCGCTCTTCTTTGGATCTTCTCTATCTCCTCTGTCAACCCGACCTGGTACGGATCCCATACTGATGAGCATTACTCACGTATAGGTCGAACGAGTGTTTTGTAAGCCACCTCCTTTGTTGATGGACTACATTTTCTAAGGACTCTCCCATTGAATTCTAACCTGGCACCCGCCTTACCAACAATTGATTTTATATGATCATTTCACTTCAAATCGTTCCGTACGCATACTCCCAGATATTTTACAGAAGTAATTGCTACCAGTGTTTGTTCCGCTATCATGTAATCATACAATAAAGGTTGGTTCAAATGGCTCTGAGCGCTATGGGACTTGACTTCTGAGGTCATCAGTCCCCTAGAACTTAGAACTACTTAAACCTAACTAACCTAAGGACATCACACTCATCCATGCCCGAGGCAGGATTCGAACCTGCGACCGTAGCATCATACAATAAAGGATCCTTCTTTCTATGTATTCGCAATGCATTACATTTATCTATGTTAAGGGTCAGTTGCCACTCCCTGCACCAAGTGCCGATCCGCTGCAGATCTTCCTGCACTTCGCTGCAATTTTGTAATGCTGCAACTTCTCTATATACTACAGCATCTTCCGCGAAAAGGCGCATGGACATCATCCTATGACATCAAATTGTTCAAATGGCTCTGAGCACTATGGGACTTAACGTCTGAGGTCATCAGTCCGTTAGAACTTCGAACGACTTAAACCTGACTAACCTAAGGACATCACACACATCCATGTCCGAGGCAGGATTCGAACCTGCGACCTTAGCGGTCGCGCGGTTCCAGACTGTAGCGCCTAGAACCGCTCGACCACTCCGATCGGCCCACTAGTCAACTAAACAGACCGCTTGCCCTACGCTTGTCAGCCCTCTTCTGGAGTACGTCTGTGCTGCGTGGGAGCCTCATCAGATAGGATCGACGGAGGACATCGAAAAAGATCAAAGAAGGGCAGCTCGCTTAGTATTATCGGGAAACAGGGGAGAGTGTGCCATGGATACGATACGCTACTTGAGATGGCAACCATTAGAACAAAGGCGTTTTTCGATGAGGCAGGACCTTCTCATGAAATTTCAATCACAAACTTTCTTCTCAGAATATGAAAATATTTTGTTGTCGCCCACCTTTACAGAGAGAAATAATCATAATAATAATGTAAGAGAAGTCAGAGCTCGCACGGAAAGATTTAAGTGGTCGTTTTTCCAGCGTGCAGTTCGAGAGTGGAACGTCAGAGGAACAGCTTGAAGGTGGTTCAATGAATCCTCTGACAGGCAGCTAATTGTGATTTGGTGAGTAAGGTAGTAGACGTAGATAAATGAAAACATTAGCTCACTTGCTGATAGTAAGGGTAGTTGTTAAATAGTTTCAGAGATTGAAAATACCGCTTCAGTTGTAAGGTTCTTTTTATTTTTCACTAGTTAAAACACTACCGGTTACTGGCTCTTACCTGCCAATCATCAGATGTTTGCTGAAAATAAACGAGAGACACGGAGTAGTACACACAAAAAAGCGAAAAAGAAGTTCCATATAACATTTTAGAAAATAGCGGTTGAGCTAGATGCGGTAAAACCTACGTTAATGACAAAGTGACACCAGACGTTACTATGGACGACCGCCTGGGTAAAGAAATATGCAGTGAACATCAGGACACTTGTCACTTTGTGCTGTGACCCCGAACGCCGCGGTAGAGTACATGACGCAGTGTAGTTCTAAGTTCTAGTGGACTGATGACCTCAAGTTCCAATTTATGTTATTCGCACTCGTAATCCCTAAACATTTAGCTTAATTTACAGCCTTTAGATTTGTATGATTTATTGTGTAACCGAAATTTAGTAGGTTTCTTTCAGTACTCATGTGGATGACTTCACACTTTTCATTATTTGGAGTCAATTACCAGTTTTCGCACCTTACAGATGCCTTGCCTAAATCATTTTGGAATTGGTTTTGATCATCTGGTGACTTTATAAAACGGTAAATGACACCATCAGCGGCGAACAATCTAAGACGGCTGTTCATATTGTCTACTAAAGCTTTTATGTAAGTCAGGAACAGCGAAAGGCCTGCAGCACTTCCTTGGAGAACGTCTCATATCACTCCTGTTTTACTCGATGACTTTCCGTCAGTTACCAGGAACTGTGCCCTATTTAAAGGACATCATGAATTTAGTCATACAACTGAACCAATACTCCACAGATACGCAATTTGATTAGGAGTTACTGATGAGGAACAGTGTAAAAAGCCTTCTGGAAATTTAAAAATATGGAATCATTTTGACATCCCCTGACGAAAGAGCTCACTCCTTCGTGAGAATAAGGAGTTAGTTGATTTACTGGTACGGACAAAACGTTTTTACATTAAAAATTTTCAAACTACTTGAACAAAATTTATATGCATTTCTCTTACTTCTTAAAGTGTTTTCGAAAATTATAATCGTTATCCTTGGTCTCCTATATCCCTATGGCCTATATCTTCATCATGAAAGCACTTAACAACTGCACATCCTGTCAGAAATGGAGCGTATTTCTTCCTATATAGTCATATTGCATCGTCTAGGAACTAATAAGGACCGCACGTTTTTACATAAAATCTTTTGAACCAAGTTCTATAGAATTTATATGCATTTTTGTTATTTCTTAAAGCAAACATTATATTATTTAGGCCTAGTCCCCAGCCGAAGACATCATTCCGGCAGCTTGCGTTGATACGAACTTCTTCCGTCTGTGAAATCTATAACAATTAACTATTAATTTACTCATTAAAACATCCCACCACCCAATATTAAAAAAAACTCCACTAATAACAGTAATAAATCTAATCACAACAATAAGTGGAACAGAAAGACGAAACGGAAAAAAGGAATAGAAAATGAACAAATGATAAAAAATTACTCGTTATTAATACTGAAATATGTGGTAGAGGCGACAGTTACTCTCTGACATTGCTTGTCAAACGACAACGTAGATGTCATACCGTCATACAAATGCTGTACAGCCCCAGATATGCACCTGATGGTCACATTTAGAACTATTTTTTCAGCATAAATCAGTTTTGCACTAACGCCTTACCATATCCTGCAAGTTTAGCAGCCATACTTCAATTATAACCACTAAATACTATTCATCGGATGTGTATTTATATGCATGTGTATTTAGTTCACCTTGATTTTCCGCTTCCTCCCACTTGGCCTGCTGGTCCCAAAATTGCCTTTTGTGTGGTTATGAAGAAGGTGAACCCTTTATGAATAACCTTAAACTTTGAATCGAATGAGAAGTTTCGACATTTGTTCTTGTCTGCATATTGGTCTAAGGCAGCACAAGACGTAGTCAGACATAGTACACTACCGATATAGAATTTCACTCACTCTGGTTTCAGAAATCCTGTTCGAATCTGTGAATACATGTTGCTAAAAATCGAGTCTTGTACAATTCCTACAGTTCTGCTGAATTGATCCGTACGTGTCTCACGGAACTTTCCTTACACTAGCGTCAAATTGTCCTTTCTGATCATTGTAAAGATGATTTAGAGGGATTTCAGACTCTGTTTTAAGTGTTACAGTATATAGTCGTGAAAAGGTTGGTCATAGTAGGAGTGATAAATCAGTTTTCTTATACTGAACTGAGTTCTCAGAGGAATGAAAATTATGATCATGGATTACATTATTCATGTAGTTTAGGTACAGTAATGGTAAATGGAGGCATCACGAAGAGTTCCAAGATCATAATGAAAATAATTATTTTAAGAGAGGCTGAAATGGTCAAAGGTTTCATTACACTCAAGGTGGTAAAGGAAATGCTAGTCACAGACGATGGAAAAAGAGATTCAGATCCGCTCATTGTGGAGATATGATCAGGATGCATGTGGAGTGCCTGCAGCCACATGATTGACAGTTGCTGTCAGCAGCCTGTTTGGGTGCTTCAGATATGACAAACGCTATTGAATGTGTTGAAGTTTGAAGACATAAAGGGGGCATTTGCTAAGTGAGAGACAGGGAGGTGTTAGTTCTTTGGTGATTCCAGCGCTCCAAATAATTCTGAACAGATTTATTTTGTCTTGTATTCTGTATGTGGGTAACCAGCTGTCTGGCTGAGTCAGACAGCATTTCGATGGTTTGAAGGTGTAGGTTCATGGTCTGTTATTCTCTTATGGTGGACTAAGGTGAAGGGGAGTGATTATTGGAAAATGTTTGGAGGTGAAGAGGCATGTAGGTATTGAATTTCTCTGTCGAGGTTATAGGTTTTCAGCAGATATTGTAATTTTGATGAGGTTGTCTATTGATGCAATTTTAGGGGTTGATTTTTTGTTCACATGCCAAGCAGTGATGGACTTCAGCTGTTATGAAGTAAACCTGAAGTGATGATGCTACATTGATGTTGCATTTTGATGAGTGTGGTGTTAGAGAAAAGGATTCAAGGGATTAACTTAAGTTTCTCACCAGATCTGAGTTCCCCTATGATTCAAAGTCTGTTGGGAGTGAGATAGTAGTGTACTTCTATTACTAGATTGCCCATAAGAAATATGGAGTGGGTTGACTTGCTGAGGAGGCAAATGAGATAGCGAAAGGAAATTTATTTAGTGTAACATGACATCATTCCTGCGTCTTTTCAGAGCATCCTGTAACAATCAGAGGTTTTTCATTTGTGTTCAAAGTTAAGGCGTTCAGAACGCTTTCAGTCAAGCCCTATCCCATATCAATGATTTACAAAGAGATAGTTGAGACAGATTGAAAAAATGTTGCAGCAGGATGTCATCAAGCCTGCACTCAGTTCCTGGAATAATCCATCATTGGTAGTTCAAAGAAAGGAGATGGTGCTAGGTTCATGCTAGACTCAAAGTAGATAAGCGCAATTACTGTAGCATCAACTAATAGCTGAATGATGTTAAACGAGCTTCTGCAGAAATTTTGTGGTGTTAAAGTCTTGTCTTCCACTGACTTAAGAACTAGTTATTGGCGAATTGAGTTGCATCCCTCCTGTCGAAAATTCATGGTATTTTTGTGTTATCAGTCTCACAAGCGGCCTCTCCGACTGATTGTTATTTCAGCTACATTCATAAGATGTTTCAACAGTATACTTTCAATTGATGTTGACAATTTATGTTGACAATATATTGGTTGCTCAGGAGAGTTGGGAAAAGGAAATAAAGAGGTATGGGACAGAGTGTTGAGTGTATTCGAAGAGTATGGTACAACTGTGAACTTAGAGAAGTTGAAGATTACGAGATGTCATGCAATGTCTCTTAGACATATTATGACTGCATCAGTGGATTCAACCTGTTCTAGATAGTACTGAGGCTATTCGAGAAAAATCACTGTTCCCACATTGAGATTTTCATGCATATCTCGGAGTAGCAAAATTTAAAAAATATTTATTAATTTAAACACATTAGCTATGCCATAAGAGTGTGCATTTACGGGTAAAAATACTCCATGGAACTGGGATGCACAATCTGAATTTGGGGGTTGAAACAGGCTTCTCTAGAGGCTCCTTTCCATCACATGCTCACCTGAGTAAAGTTTTGTGTCCAGGATCAGACAGTTCTGAGCTCTTTATAGAATTTGAAGTAAGTGGAGTTGTGAGGTGTCAAGCTATTGTTTTTGTGAACTAGGTGCTCAGTAACTGTGGAAGTAATTATATGTATACTGAGTGAGAAGTTTTGACTGTTGTGTTGGGTTTCATGAGGTTCTATTGCTATTTATTTGATCATGTGATCAAATTTTGTAAAGATCACGGAGCTTTGCAGTTTTGGTGAGTGCTTAGTTGACTCAAGGTCATTTAGCTAGCAGGGTCTGTGTTTGCAAGACTTATTACTTCAATGTCACCTAAATTCCTGCAAGGATAAAGTTTTGACTGATAGTCTTTCAAGATCTTTTCTAGCATTGAACAACAGGACTAAGGATGAAAAGATTTGCAGTGTTTTGTACTTTTAAAATGTTGCTTTTTACCATTTCATTATATGTCTGCTTGCAGATATTGCCAAGGAACAAGATAAGAACCCTTCATGGAAAAGGGGGTGGGAGCAAAGGTGAAGTGGAGGGAGAGCTGAGATTAAAGCTTCAGTTAGACAGTTTTATGTGATTAAGGATGGGATTTTGTTTAGGAAAAGAGACACAGATATTTCACACTGGTTTGTGTGTATTCCAGATAAATTAGTTAACAAGCTGATTTAGTGTACTCACTTGAGTTATGTGCTCTTTGGTTTAAAGAAATACGTTCACAAAGTTAGTAAAACATGTTACTCTCTAAACAAGGAAAAGTTCATCCCCTAGCTCCTGTGTTGAGGCAGCCACTGCTAGAAGGCGAAAACACTGACTATTTCTTATCACCTACCATCGTTTAGTATTATTATTCCTTGAGAAAATTTGCTACTGCAGATTTATGTTTTATGTTTTTGTCGTGAGAGAATTTGTAACACTACTATCGATATTACCTATATTTATCTTAGCTAATTTCTTTGTCTGGTTTTACTTAATGTGGCATCTGTATCACTAAGATCCTTGATATAACACCTTGTGGGGCGGCGAGTAAAAGTTTGTAAAAATAAATCTAAAATCTGATTGCTGGATAAACGCTTGCGTGTTGAATCAGTTTCTAGCTTTTAGAATGTTGTTATTGCTGTCTTTTGCCGTTCTCACCACTGGCTCTCTATTTACTCCGTGACCCCCAGAAAGTGATTTAATAAAACTTGGAGCCAGTAAATAGATATCCTAGTGCCCACTTTACCTGAGAATGTTCTTATAGCTGCAGCTTATAGCTCTGAGGAATTAGGAGATTGTCCGGGATTTCTAATCAAAAACGGTTTTCCAAAATAGTTGAGTATATTCTGAAATTCACTAATAAAAACCACAAGTATCCCTACAACCTAACTAACAGAACAGTTCAGAGTCTAATGCGCTGATGCAACTATAAATGTCCGAATCAAATGTTAAAAGAATGCTCGCCATAATTTGATGAAAATATTTCATCAAACGCCACGCTAAATTTTTGGTAGAATGTCTGTCCCGCGACGGCACGTGAAAAATACGACAATACGCAAACTGAAGCTAGTTAATGAAAATCATCCCAGAAATAACACTTCACATAAAATGTCTTCATGGTTCCGCGTATCTCTAGTAACTTAATACGGCACCCGAGGCTGTTTGTAGCAGATACACTGATGCGACGCGACTACCGACACAGATGGCGTGTCATTCAGCGTCTGGAGAGAACTGGGGCCTTGCTTCCTCGCGCAGTGTTCTTATATATAAAGCCGCGGTGCGGACGGCTGAGGGATCGCCTGATCAATTCCGCTCTCCCGACTAGCCGCTGGGCTAGTAACGCACCACTTCAAGTTACATAATAATTTATAGCTTCTTTGGCTGATGGCCGAAGAAGCTCTTAATTTAAACGTGCATTCAGCACGCAGGTAAGTATTGATAATAAAATTTTGACGTGGCTAAGTTAAATACTTTGAGCGAGAGAATTAATTAAATTACCCTGCACGCAGCAGATGAGCTCTGAACTGTCCCTTTTGAGATCCGCTATCGCTATAATTTTATAGGTATTAAAAAGAAACTTTACACATCTTCATAATCATAGCGGACCTCCAACCTATTTAAATCTAAACATCCTAGCCTTATTTACTAGCCTACTTAATCTATCTTGCTTCCTTCAGTTTTGAGATGAAAACCAGAAAATCATGAATTTCCACTAAAGTCTAAATTTGTGAAATCCAAAGTACTGTTTTTATTAAATCATAATGAAAGATGAATCTAAATATAAATTTTGAAGTCTCTAGCTCTTTTCTGTTGCGCCAATGATTTTTCCAGAAAAACGTCCAAATCTCGGAAATGGCTGAAGTTATCGAACTGATATTTAACACACATTAATTTAGTATTATTTCTGACATGCTAGAAAAGTTTTAGTTCATTCGCTTGATTTTTAAGGTATTGCGCAACATTTATGACGTCAGAGCTAGTTACAACAGACTGGCTGACATACAATGGAAACTGATGTGAATTTACTACAGCGTGAGTAGGCTACTTCCCTACATCACCCTCTACTTAAATTTTTTGTTTATGAATGTTAATGAATAAAAAAAAATTTAATTACAAAAAGGGAAGCAAGAGTACAATTTAACTCCCTATGAAAAATCAAAATTGAAATATAAACCTGTAGAAACATTAAAGAAAACTGATTACCTACATTAATTATTTAAATTGTAGGCATGTTCACTGCCTTTTAAACAATGTCATTACTCAAAATTTTAAGCAAAGTCAACGAAATATTTTGGCACACATATTGCCTTATACAAACAAACACATACAAATTGAAAATTTATGAAAATCTTAACTACATTAAATACATTTTTACACACACAAATTCTGAGAAAATAACATGATACATAAACAGATCATTATCTCTTAGCAGTCTTTTCTAAACCTGAAAGAAAAGTTCACAAATAATTTTTACACACGTGGTTGTAGCCGCTTTGGCTGGCGTCCTACACTTCCATTCACAAGGGTAGAGGAGGGGAAGTTGCTATGGTGTGCGTCCTTCACGTTCTCTCTAAATTACATGGGGGAAAGGGGAGGGGTCACTGTGAGTTGTGTCCAAGTCACTCCACGCTTTCACGCAGCTACCAGGCTGCCATTATCTGGTTTGTCCTGTAGAACAAACAAAAAGAGTGCCTCAGACTCTGTTCACTTAATATCTAAGGGTGGGTCACAATGAAATGGGGATATATACATTCTATCCTTCAGTATGTTGCTGGAACAAAGTTAACAGAACCTTTTTAATTTTACTCTCGTGGTTACTTAATTGTCATAAAGTCGGTAAACAAATGGCTCAAAACGCCGTTAGTCACGTACTGGAGAAAATTTAAGCTCCTAAGGCATACAACCATAAATCATATTTAATCTGAATTTATTAGTTCTGGGCCGGAACACTGAACCAATGCTCGGTACATTCCTGACAAATCTGCATTTTATTTACTTAACTGACTCATCTTTGATTACTTTATTCTTAGAGATAGTATGAGTATGATTAGTGGTTGTCTTCTCAGCTTCCATGTACATGTGAGTAACTTTTGGTAATAGTACAGTTGTAAGTGTTCAAAACACACTACGTTTAGTTGACTACAAAATCCACTTATTGGTCCACTGCTGTTGTCAGTTCCACATCTGCAATTAGGTACTTACTTACTTTGAAGTGTATTTATGCTGAGCTAAAATAATGTTTTACGTCTGTCATTATGTACTTACTTACTTTGCTAGTGTATGAACTTAGGTAATACTCACTCCATTTAAATTTAAAGCATAGGAAAGCACATTTATTTAATATTCATAGTGTACTGCAGTTGATTAGTTTGCTCACGCGACAATCCATTTCCACTCGATCGGATGCTGAAACCTCAGGTAGTCTCTCTCAGACCTACCACTAAAGTGCATCAAGTAATTATGGACGAACGTAATGCTAAATTCCTTAAACCTATAGGACACCATGAGCTGCTCTGTCTCATCTAACATAAGGGTACCTATGGTCGCATTCACGCCTCCAACTCATAACCTCAATACGTGTAGGTGTATCCTGTCACACACTATACCAAAAAAATGGCCAGCTCCAACCTTATAAATACTTCAGGGACGTGTCCTTCACGTCTCAACCACAAACACTGCTCAATTCTATTACACTGCCTTTCCTTGCTACACCAGGTGAGTTTAATCTTACAACTTATCTGCATATTTTTCATAACACTAAGCAATCTCTTTCTTACTATTTATTAGTTAGCTCTAATGCATACACTAGATTTCACTACCACTTCAGATTCTGCTTGTACATGAATTAGTACATTTTTTAAAAATATTGTTGGTGGACCATTTCCAATAAAACAACACTTTGTACTTACTATATTACCAGGTTTCTACACATACTTGTTACTCAAATACATTTTATATCTTAATTACGTCATACTTCTCTATTGTTTGTCACTATTAGGTTTGTCACATTAGGTTGTTTTTTTTTTTTTTTTTTTTTTTTTACTAATCGGTAGATAGAATGGTTACATAACTCAAGGCTTGATAGTCATAACGGAAAATTTTAGTATTTGGAAAGAAAAGGTCGAAATTTTTGTGGACAGGAAAGAGGAAGAATGAGTGAGACCTGAAAGGGAAAGAAGATCTCACACAGCTGGGACTGCACAGCTGCCACACTGTGTAGAGGTTACAGAACAACCTCCTCCCTACAGCATTCATTGGCTACCTATGAATCTGGCAGGTCGATCTGAAAATACTTTATGATGCCTTTTTAGAACCTGTCACAGTTCTTCCTTCTGATTGGCGGAAATATTATCGATTTCCTGCAACTTAGCTTCTATCTTGTCTAAAATAATTGCTTCTTCTTCTTCTTCTGTATTCAGCTTATTGTTATTAAGATTAACATCCTCGTCCCAATATCTCCTGTTTTTCAGAACTCGTATAGGCAGCTCCCAAGTTTCATGATCAGTTACTACATGTTTATCACTAAAAGGGACTGTAATTACTCCGGTTATTGGCAAGACCATTTTTAACTGGCTTCTTTCAAAGTCAACAACACTCTGATATTTTGACAAGAAATCTATGCCAATTAAAATCTCAATACTGAGATTATTTACAATTAAACATGGATGATCAATTAAATTACCACTTATGTTAAAAGGTAGCAAAGCTTCTTGCTTTACTGTTTTTGACACCTTGCCAGTAGCACCAATTATTCTTAGTCCTGATACCCTCATTACAGTAAGTTTGTCTTTACCAGGTAATGCATCAAAGAAGGATTGAGATATTGCACTCACCTCACTTCCACTGTCTAAGAGACAACGTACATTGATACCCAACATATTCACTATTATTATAGGGTGGCTTATTCTAGGCTGTACAGGTGGTTCCTCAGATTCATCTAGTAGTTCCTTTTGGATTTGTCTCCAACTAAAGTGATCAACATCTGTCTTCATTACATTTAGGTCACAGTGTGTAGGGGTTTCCTGAATTACATTTTCAGCTGCTTTTTCCAGTCGGTCTATTAATTTTAAATCGAAACACCGCACGACTTCATTACATTTAGTTTGCTGAACATGACCCAAATTACTGTAGTCTGAGCGATTCTGCGCCTCCAGACAGGGCATAACATTAGTTACAGCTAAACCACTTTCACCATTATCGTCGGTTTCCTTCTCAAGTGACAACTGGTCACAGCTACTGGGTTCATCGACCCTCAACAGCCTACCCTCTACATTCTCACTTATCTCCTGTCCTAAATCTATTAGTACATTATCAACATCCTGCACAGGCACTTTAGATAAGAGCACATCATTCTCATCGTAAATATAAGCATGAATTTCTTCTGCTTCTTCACCTGACAATTCAGTATTTTGTAGCTCATCCCTACTGTTACACTGCTGCGCGTTCTCTTTCTCTTCCCACTTAGAAAGCGTCTCTAACACGGTATCTATCAAATACTGTGAGTGATCTAATATTTCTGTTGTATCCTTAGGTGCTACCGACATTTCATCCATCTGTTCAGTTTGAGTATTCTGATCTGTCTTACCAATTCCCTTAACTACTGGCATAGGAAAAGTAACCGCCTGGTGAGCGCCAGTGTCCTCATAGACGGGAACTAGTTTTCCTGCCTCGGCATACTACTGTTTCCTTTAGTTTCATTATAGTTAGCTGGCATAGCCTTACTTTCCGTACTGTTGTTTACATGCATATTTCTGTTTGGAACAAAATTATTATCCCTTGGACGCCATTGTTGGTTCTGATAATTATTTCCCCAATTCCTATCTCTCTTAGGATGACGAACATCTACTGTTCTGATGTTTACATTGCCATTTTGCTCGTTCCTAAAATTACTATTATTATTATTGGCATTACGGTTATTACGTGCTTGCTCCTCATTGGCAGCAACACGTTCTACACGTTCCAAATATTCAATGAAACGATCTAGATTGTCTCTAGGGGCTGATATAATTCTAGTTTGCCAGTACCATGGCAGTTTGGCTTCCAGACCTAGTATAATCATTTCTGGTTTTAGCTTTTCCGCCAAATGTGACAAACGTGAAATCCATGACCTAGCAAACTCTTTAATTGATTCCTTGCCTGCATTGAAGCGTTTCCCACTCCAAAATTCTCTCAACACTTCATTTTGCTTATTGCTAGACCAATACTCATTAATGAAAGCTGTTTTAAACTCCGCTAATGTTTTACACTTCAACATAACATCAGCTGACCAACGCATGGCGTCACCTGCTAAATGGCTTCTAATAAATGAGATTTTCTCTCGCTCAGACCAAGTTGGTGGAATCACATCTTCAAAATCGTTCCAGAAATCTAGCGGGTGGATATTTTTATCTGGATCGAACCGCAAGAACTGCCGACACCCGATAAAAGCGGCGTTTGCAGCTACAACTTGTTGTACATTACCATTACCAGAAGTTACTGAAGCTACTTTACTCTCAATGTTAGCAATGTTAGTACTTATATTTTCTACTTTCATTTCAACATTATCTACTCTTTGTACAATATGAGTAGTGTCAGTTTTGATTGCTTCTACTTCTGCTTGACATACGTTTACTTTTACATTAACATCTTTAAATTTATCTGAGCACAGTTCAGATTCCGCCTCGATCTTTTCTGTTAACTTGTGCTCCAGCTTCGCATCTTCCATTTGGAAGTCTTTGCGAGCCTCAGCGACTTCGGATTTTATTGTCTTATACATTTCAGAAAATTGCTGAGCAACCTTTTTCTTAATATCCTCATGATTGCAATCAATTTTATAATTCAAACTGTCTAGATCCTCTTTCAACTTATTGCAACCAGCCTTGAAAGTATCGTCCATTACCTCCAATCGTTTATTAAAATTTGTTTGGCTGGCCACAATCTCAGACTTTAATTCAGCATTACTGTTTTTGACCTCAGTTATTTCAAACTTTAATTCAGCATTACTGCTTTTGACCTGTTCACTTATTTCAGACTTTAACTCAGCTGTCATTTGTGCATTACTGGCAGCTATTGCTTGTAATATAACATTTAGATCCACAGCCCCAGCATCTTTGGGTTGCTCACGAGCTGGCTTTTTATCACACTCAGGTGACGAAAAACTGGCTCCAATACCAGAATCATCAAACCCAAATGAAACTTCTGATTGATTAGTCATATCTAACTGCTCCTTCTTAAATTCTACCATCTCTGATGACTGTTTCATTTTTAATTCATCAGAGAAACTATCATCCAATAAATTTACAATTTCTACTTTCCGCTTTACTACAGGGGTCTCTATTATTGAATCATTGCCCCTTCGCACACTACTGTCAGGAGACAATACTTCATGTTTCACCTTAACATTACTACTTTCATGCATATTTACACTTGAACCGTTGTCTGTATTTACAGTTCCCTCAACAGACATAAGTTCTGATTTAAGTTTAACCTCAGTTTCTTTTGACGGTTCCATCGCCGACAGTCTTTTAGTGCAGGTTAGTAAAATTTTTAACAGCTTTTCACTTAACTTAGTTCCTTCTGCACGACGTATGTCGTTGCCGGCGCGGCGTACCAGGATTCCTGATGCGACGTGGCCCGTTGAACTGCAGACGGCTCTCCGACGGCTGTTGTGTGTTTGCGCGGCCCGCAATTGCAGGCTCTGCGTCGGCTGCTCCAGCGGACGACTGCGGTGCGGCGAGACTGGCTTCTCGCGATGCCGGCAGCACCGCTAGACTCAGTGCCAGCTCCGTCAATCCAGATGCGTTGTTAATCCAATTGCGTCGTCCGTATGCACACGTAACACATTCACTGTTCTATACTCAGTTGCGTGTCGCATTTCACTCGCGAATCCGAAAAGTTAAAAATCACTTTCACTTAGTTGATTTCCCGGCCGATGCACCATATGTGGGGCGGCGAGTAAAAGTTTGTAAAAATAAATCTAAAATCTGATTGCTGGATAAACGCTTGCGTGTTGAATCAGTTTCTAGCTTTTAGAATGTTGTTATTGCTGTCTTTTGCCGTTCTCACCACTGGCTCTCTATTTAGTCCGTGACCCCCAGAAAGTGATTTAATAAAACTTGGAGCCAGTAAATAGATATCCTAGTGCCCACTTTACCTGAGAATGTTCTTATAGCTGCAGCTTATAGCTCTGAGGAATTAGGAGGTTGTCCGGGATTTCTAATCAAAAACGGTTTTCCAAAATAGTTGAGTATATTCTGAAATTCACTAATAAAAACCACAAGTATCCCTACAACCTAACTAACAGAACAGTTCAGAGTCTAATGCGCTGATGTAACTATAAATGTCCGAATCAAATGTTAAAAGAATGCTCGCCATAATTTGATGAAAATATTTCATCAAACGCCACGCTAAATTTTTGGTAGAATGTCTGTCCCGCGACGGCACGTGAAAAATACGACAATACGCAAACTGAAGCTAGTTAATGAAAATCATCCCAGAAATAACACTTCACATAAAATGTCTTCATGGTTCCGCGTATCTCTAGTAACTTAATACGGCACCCGAGGCTGTTTGTAGCAGATACACTGATGCGACGCGACTACCGACACAGATGGCGTGTCATTCAGCGTCTGGAGAGAACTGGGGCCTTGCTTCCTCGCGCAGTGTTCTTATATATAAAGCCGCGGTGCGGACGGCTGAGGGATCGCCTGATCAATTCCGCTCTCCCGACTAGCCGCTGGGCTAGTAACGCACCACTTCAAGCTACATAATAATTTATAGCTTCTTTGGCTGATGGCCGAAGAAGCTCTTAATTTAAACGTGCATTCAGCACGCAGGTAAGTATTGATAATAAAATTTTGACGTGGCTAAGTTAAATACTTTGAGCGAGAGAATTAATTAAATTACCCTGCACGCAGCAGATGAGCTCTGAACTGTCCCTTTTGAGATCCGCTATCGCTATAATTTTATAGGTATTAAAAAGAAACTTTACACATCTTCATAATCATAGCGGACCTCCAACCTATTTAAATCTAAACATCCTAGCCTTATTTACTAGCCTACTTAATCTATCTTGCTTCCTTCAGTTTTGAGATGAAAACCAGAAAATCATGAATTTCCACTAAAGTCTTAATTTGTGAAATCCAAAGTACTGTTTTTATTAAATCATAATGAAAGATGAATCTAAATATAAATTTTGAAGTCTCTAGCTCTTTTCTGTTGCGCCAATGATTTTTCCAGAAAAACGTCCAAATCTCGGAAATGGCTGAAGTTATCGAACTGATATTTAACACACATTAATTTAGTATTATTTCTGACATGCTAGAAAAGTTTTAGTTCATTCGCTTGATTTTTAAGGTATTGCGCAACATTTATGACGTCAGAGCTAGTTACAGCAGACTGGCTGACATACAATGGAAACTGATGTGAATTTACTACAGCGTGAGTAGGCTGCTTCCCTACAACCTATGTAAATGTTTCATTCATTATTTATGCCAATTTATTTCATTTTAATTAATCTGTAGATATAATTTTAAAAGCAATGTCCTAGAAAAAATGTTAAAGTTTTGCTGCAATACAGGTTCTTGCAGTTGGAAAGTACATTTGTAATCACGTAAAAGCTGGAGGGAAGTCCCTTCACAACAATACCCGCCAGGCAGGAATACAGAAGAAGGATTTAGTTGGTGGCAGACAGTGATAGTCGACGGCTAGCATTCAAAGTGTTCACATCTTGCATGCTGAACGAGGTAAGAAGAGCAGAATGATTCTGTAACATAGCCTCAGATGTGGATGCAATTTGGATTATTGCTCATGAAACACATTCATTAACTCTGTAGTACGAAAATCCGACGCTAAGAAGAGAATTTTCAGATCTTGTTGCACAGAAAGAGCAGTGGGCAGTTTTGCCACCTTTTTGGGTAGACAGGAAATCTACATAGCCACCACCCTCTTCTCAAATTATCTTTTGAGTAGTGTATAATTGCATATACCAGTTATTTGGTTTCTTATCTAAATAAAAGTTCCGTTTTCTTTAAACTTTGTTTCGAAGAACCATATTTCATCCATAGTCATTCACCCAGACAGGGTCCTTTTCCAAGTGCTGCAATGTTTTGGAGTATCCAACTTTATTTAGCAGAAAATTAATTGCTATCTTTAACTACATTTAATAAATTATGAAATGCCAGAACAGCATATAAATTATTAGCATCATAGTGGAATTATTCAGAATAGTTACCAGTTAGGGAAACTGAAGGACCACCATTAGGAATAATGACCGTACAGGCTTGCAATATTATTTATATTTTAATGTGTATGCAAGTAAAATGTGTTTCTCAGGTTGTGTATTAAATAAAATGCAAAGTTTTGATCTGAGTCAATTTAGAGAATAGTTTCTGCTTCCCCATGCGAGCTTTTGAGTCAGTTTTGCAGTATATGTTACAATAACAGTACTGAAGAAGCGCAGCTTTCATTCTTATAACTAGTGTGTACTACAGTAAGTACCAGGCTGCCACTGTTCAAACTGTAACAGATAACACGTTTCATTTGAGCTATATAGTGTGAAGAAGTGAAATCCCCTTGACAACACAAATAGTAATCAGAAAAGGTAATGTAATTACCTGAAAAACACTTCAGTGACAGTATTTTCCAATAATTAAGCTAGTACAGGAACCTTTTGTCCAAGTTAGTATTACTCCACAATTAGCAATCATTTGCCTCTCAAATGATCGTTAGCTTGCAACCATAATGTTTGATAGTATGTGTTGCCAAAGTGTGTAATATTACTACTGTGTTGTTCATGCCAAACTACAATTACATTACTTGCTAAATTATGCTATTGCTTCGTATCTTATTTGCAATACAGAATTGTAATATCAAGTAAAGTCAATCCCAATAGATAACTTTCTTTATGAACAGTACTAGCACGTGGTACTACTTTGCCTAATTAAGTTGGTGAACACTTCCTTCTACATAAATGCAGTTTACTTATAACTAATAGAATCCTGGTTTTAATCCCATTTGTTCTGCTACAGCTTCCTTTCAATAGTAATATTTCGAGAGATCGGAAACAGTCTCATACTTTTCCATTACATACGATCATGGTCATTTTAAATCCTTTCTCAGAAGTAAAAGTATCAATCTGTTGCTAATTTAGTAAGACTCAATAGTGTTGTTAACTGATATCTAATTTTGTGTCACTCAGACCATTGAGGAAATCTACCAATACTTCTGTTGTACATGTATTTCTTAACCGTTTTCAGCATATAATCGGTCATTTTGATAAAGTTATTCTGGGCAACGGTTCACAGTTCAGGGGAAGAGTTTGGAAGCACACATTGTGTCAAAGAAATATTAAGACAGTTTACACTTTGTCATATTATCTGGCCTCAAAACGGTCAAAGCTGGTTGTTAATGAGCTTGGTATATTACGCAAACTTAGTAGCTGACGTCGTACACAAGTCATGAGACTTGCATATTCGTGAATTTCAGGAGATTATGAATGGATTTCCAAGTGATTAGACATCTGCACTGCGATTCTAGTTTGAAAAATAAAATTTCACTGCATAAATTGTACCATTGCCAGCTTACACTAGGTGGAGATACAGCAATGTAACGAGTTTAGGTTTTCAGAAATTTTAGGAAGAGTGGCAAGGAACGTCAAAGAAATGTTAAATGAAGTCATTCATGGTAGCCAGAAAGTGCAAGTAACTCACACAAAGCCATCCTGTAAATAGCAATAATTGATACGTGAATTCTTTCCAGTTTATGTGGGACCATATACACCAAGGCATAATGGGCATCAAAATGCAATAGAAGTGGAGATTCTTAGGAGCAAGAGATCTCATTGAATTCACCATATTATTAACAAAAAATGTTCATGGAGTAAAAGCATCATAATTGGTACCCTGAGTTGAGGGAAGTACTATTTGAAATACATTGTTATATTTATGAGTATGTTTCCAACTTGATGTATATTTACAGATGGATGATTTTTTTGTAAGTCCTGTGTGACACTATACCCTTTCTGTAATAAATCTATGGGCTGTGGAAAATTATATGGAGATGTGAAGAGTAAAGATAATGTTGGCAAAATGAAGTCAATGGGAGAAGGTAATGAAGTTTCAAGAAAAGTTTGGACATCACGAGGAAATAAAGGACAAACTCAGTGGATGAATAATGGGGTGATGTATCAGTGACAGATAATAACGTACTGATATTTAATGATGGAGAAGGAGAACTGGTTTTTATTATGAGTATATTTTGTTTCTTTAATTATTCTGTTTCCATGATCATGTATGTATGAGATGTATCATTGTATTTAAGTTTTATTCTACAGGTTAATGATAATTGTGTTCAACAGTTTTTCAGAAAGGATGTATGAAAGGAAGGAATGATAATGTCAGTGACTAAACTTTTCAGTCAGACTTACATCAATAACAGCAACCATAACAGAATATTACTTTGTGAGCTAAGCAAGTTTTTCACTCACATATGAACTGTCTGCAATACATGATTATCATCATGGTGTAAAAAAAGTGAACAATTGCTTATATTTGATCTTTGTAATAAAACATTGTTTGTTTCGTATATAATCGGTTCAACAGAGAAAGGATACATCCTCAGAAGAGAAGTCCAACAGAACTATTGTACGTGGATTATATGTAGTGTTGCCAGTAGTACTAAGTAGTGGTATTTGGTATTTAGTAATGTAGAAATGTGCCGTTGATACCATGAAAGTTATTTGATTTGAACATCTTTAGACATAATGGGTAACAGGAAGTGTGTAAGTGGATAGTCATCTTCCACCAGGGATACACGCAAAATAAATTCTTATTACAGTATTTTGTTTCTTATGTTTATATGTATGATACTGTGCATTATAATGTTAGTTAAAAGCTTTTACTGTTTAGATTGTTTTTTACTCTTACAAACTCTAAAAACAGTCAAGTTTGAGTTTTTTAAATAGTTAGGACTTGTAAAATTTTTGTCCAAAGAGGATAATGTAATTTATAAAAAGAGGTATTATTAATTTTGTTTATACTGCATACATATGGATATACTTTATGAGGCTAAAATGAATATATTTTGTAACTTTTCATGTGTGTTGTGAGGGATGGGTGGAACAAGAGAGGTCGACACACTAATGCATAAGAAACATGGTAACTGACTGTCTGATTGCTAGGCCACATTAGAGATTTTCTGTCAGAGATGAACAGAGGTCAATGGCGCTGCAAACAGAATGGCACTCAAGCGTTACTTGAGCTGGAAACACTCACTAGTCAGGGCGAGGTGCTAGCATAATGTTGGGATAAATATAAGAAGAGGTGATAATCTTGGATCACTGGATCACTCCAAGAACCATGGCAGACTTACATCTTTTGGGGCATGTCACAGACTGTCAAAATAGTATCAGAACAGATGACCAATGATATCTCCACGAACTTCAAGATACATCAATAGTACAGCATACCCTATCAATTGTATCACTTCCCAACAAGAAACAAATTCAACTTGCTCTTCTGTTCGTGTCTGTGACTGTGCAGATATATAAGTGTCTACTTTGTGACATAACACTAACACCAGATGAAAGTAATCTTTCTTCATTTTTAATATTAGTGGTGTAGAAAAATTTCTAAGTAAAAACAAATACAATTTAATTATCAAATTATTAAGTTAAGAATTCAACTCAGGGATTTACCAAAAAACATTATATCCATTCACAGTTTTCTCATTTGAATTGTATTGACAGCTAACAGAAAAGTGCAACGTATTATTCTTTCTTTATTTATATGAACATTATTGACAACTTTCATGAATCATAATAAAAGAATAGTTTAATCCAAGATATCACACTGTAATTTCTTCTCAATTAAGGTGAAACTTTTTGATGTACAAAGTTTATTTCCTTTATTACAAAATTTGCCCTCCACCATATTATCACTGAGAAACTTATCCCATTCACATATTTAAGATGGTTTTCTTTGTTATTCGCTGTTTCAGGGAGCTTTCCCTCGTTGGACGGTATCAATAGATCCTTTTTCACGGAGAAAAAGACAAGCCTAAATGCAAGTTTTATTATACTAAATATCTTCTCTGTTGATTTCTATGTCAATTGTTTCTGTATCTGCCTTTTAATTCTTGGTATGTAGAGAGACATAAATTTCTTATTACTGTTTCGATTTTAGCCCGTGTTCGGTTTTCATTTAAGGTTTGGCGTAATGTTGTAATACATATATTTGCACATCCAATTTCATCCATGAACAGAGGTGTTTATTGTAGTGTAATCTTTTAATGTGTTGGTAATAATCAGTTTTTAATATAAAACACTGATGTTCACTATCGAATTTCGAAATTCTGACAGTGCACTATGAAACAATTCATTCATTTCTTGTTTTAACTGAAAGATTTGAGTAATTATTTACACCATTTTGGAATTGTACAAATCATTTTATTTCTACTGAACTGAAAACTTGGTACTCAAGGGTCAGTTTCATATAATGTCAGCCCTGTAGGCTTCCGCATGATGTTGCCATTGCTTCAATTTAGCTTCAGTAATATCACTTGAATTTAAAATTTCGTTGCTAGCTAGTTTCCCCGTTTTTGTAAATAAATTTTGTAGGATTTCTTTTTTGACACCAGTTTGTAATGCCCTCTCCTAGTTCCTTCCTGAGCATGCCACAAATCTGTTTCAGTTGGGCAGTGGTTGATGAAAGATGCATGTTGAACAGCAGTTTCACTTTATCCACAGCTTTGTTTTCCTTACATTGTGAAATAGTCTCTGCAAACTTTTTGTAAAGATATTCTGTAATCAGTACTGACAGATAGCGTCAACTCTTTGAGTTATCTCTCTATGAAGCACTGCCCTGTTTCATCTCTGTCAAGCCCCACACACATTCAGCTAAGTCAGGCCATGTGGCCCAAAGAAATTAAAATCATGCTTATGTTCTGGACATCGAATTGGTGAGTTCGAAGCAATGAGGTGGTGGAAGCTGCAGCTGGATATTTGAGTAGATAGTTTTAATTACTTGCAGTGTTCATTAATAGCCAGTGTTGAAGACATTTCATTTGTATGATTTCGTACTCACACATTTATATTGTTGTCATTTCGTGTGTTCAACTACTGATGAGGTTCGAATGTGTTACAGAGACTCAGATATTATTTACTTTTCGCAAATTGGAAGATGAGTACAGAATTGTGACATAGTTACTCAGTCTGATATATTCTGAACTCGGTTTTGTCATTCTCTCCTGCAATTTAAATTATTTAATGTCCTACTGGAAGACATGTATAGAAAACTTGTGTTTCCGTGATTCCTAGCATTTTAAACATTTTTCGCGTTTCCTGTGAGTCCCACATGGTTTGTATTCACTGTTTGATTAATCTGAAGTTAACACAGTACACAGATCATGTAGACGTATAGAATCAAATGAATAAGTTTATGCATTGATTACTTTGGTGTCGTATTTTGATAGCATTGTTGGTCTCCTGCTCTTATGTTGCATCAGAATCAAATTTCCCTTGACATTCAGGCGAATTTCGGGAGTGGAAGTCAGGTAGAAAGTATTTTTAAATGAGAACCATTTCACTGAGACGAGCCAACATTTCTCAGTCGGGAAATATAGACGCTGATAGAAAGTAGGTCCAGAAGACTACTTAGGAGCCCCAGTACAGATTTAACAGCTACCACACAATGTTTGAGGATCGCACTGCCCAGCACTGCTTAGCATAAACAATGTTCCTACCCAATCAACGTCTTGTCGTAGTTTCCTTTGACAACGAGAAAACTCTACAAAGCACTTGGATACACATTGTTCTTTTATGTTTATCTATCTTTGTTGACAGTCAGTCACCTTGCTAACTAAATAGGCTATTTTTTATAAAAATGAATTCATGAGCGTCTGTGTTCTTGCAAGAATACAATTTTTCTTTCGTTTTGTCCTCAAAAATATTTCACTACATACGAATATTTCTTTTATTGTTTTTGAAGTATGTACGTGGACCAGAAGAAAAAATGGTGTCTCTGAAAGAAGACGGATCCTCTTTAATTGATTATTATTTTCTGCAAGCATAGAAAAATAGTTCAAAATTCCATTACGGTAGGTTTTTATTGTTTCTTCAAACCCCTAATACATATAGTGACCTCCTTACCTATCAGCGGATGACCTTTGCAACAATGCGTTCCTCAGCACTTGTCTCTAGCTACTGCCTGTTACTAATTCATCCATTAAAGTCATCCATTATAACTACACACACATAATATTACAAAAAACTAATAATAATAATGAGCGATAATTAATAACAACAAACCTGGAGGCACAACATTGTCCTATAATTTCACAACTTGAGAGCGTGAGGAAATTTTCCATTCTTAGCATGAGCTTCACTGATCGAACGTTATTTTCGGCTATATGGTCCGTGTAACACACTGAGTACAACTTTTTTTCATCGCAGTTGACACTGTCATGTCAACACAAAAGACTGCAGTGGAGAGATCTTTGACTCCAAATGAGTTCTCATTTTTCTGCTCTTTTGCCAACCTCACCAAGTCACTACGTCGTCAGCTGCAGAATAAGAAGCTGGAAGAATGAGCAAGAGATTTCTGAAAATATGATTAAACATAATCTGTGTAGACTTTTATGGCTTACGTTCTTCTTTTTAACTCAGGCAAACTCATCATGGAAAGTACCATTTTAACTTCAAAAGAGTAAGAGTGCCCTATGATAACTAAAGAGAGACAGCAGCCTTTCATTAGTGGCAGGGGCGGTGGTGTGGGTTATTGGCCAGCCTGGCCTTATAACATTAGACAATATAGCCCTACTCACTTCGAACAGCGAACGGATCAAAGCAATGCTGATTGATATTTCCTGGGGACATGCAACTTGCTCTATTACTCAGTGCTGGTAGACTCCCCTTGGATAAAATATTCCGAAGGATAGTAGGAAAAGGAAGACATAAAAAATTGCAGGAGAACATAGACTGGGGGAACAGAGTGAAAAGGGAAGCAAAATGGTGGAATTTTGTAAGGAGCATAATTTAATCATCTGTAACATTTTGAGCCGGCTGGTGTGGCCGTGCAGTTCTAGGCGCTTCAGTCTGGAACCGCGTGACCGCTATGGTCGCAGGTTCGAATCCTGCCTCGGATATGGATGTGTGTGATATCCTTAGGTTAGTTAGGTTTAATTAGTTCTAAGTTCTAGGCGACTGATGACCTCAGAAGTTAAGTCACATAGTGCTCAGATCCATTTGAACCATTTTTTGTAACATTTTATTTGGATTCATGAAAGAAGGTTATATACATGGAAGACATCTGATAAAGGTTTCATGTAGCTTACATAATGGTAAGAGACATTGAAACGACATTTCAATTTGCAAAGCATTTCCAAATCTCTGTCCATAATTTATTGGTTATAATGTGCAGATTAAACTCAAGAAATAGCAGAAAGGTAGTAAAAAGTGTATGAATTGGAAATACAGTAGAGTACTAAGAGATTTAAACGGGTCAAAAGCAGGAAATGACTGGAACAGAGGAAGGAAAACAATAAAAGAGAATTAGCGGCTTTGAGAGATGAACTGGGAAAGGCAGCAGACTATCAAATAGATAAAAGGACAAGGCCCAGTACAAATCCTTATATAACATGAGATATATTGACTGTAATTGATAAAATGGGAAAATATTAAATGCAATCATGTAGTCAAAAGGGAATGGGATTGTGTAAGAAATGAGAGAGACAGAGAGCACAAAATAGCAAAGCATGAATGCCTACAGCTTAAGTTCGAAACTGTAAAAGCATGTTTAACTGGGGCGTAGACAGACACTACCCATAGAAAGATTATCGAGATCTTTGAACAATATAGTGTACGTAGGCTGTTTACGTTTTTATGTTAGTAACTCCACATATATATATATTACGACTTTTGAACACTATTGAGGTAAATACAATGTTTATTCTCCATCAAAATTTTTCATTTGCTAACTATGCTTGTCAGTAGTTAGTGCCTTCAGTAGTTAGAATCTTTTATTTAGCTGGCAGTATTGACGCTCGCTGTATTGCAGTAGTTTGAGTAAGGAAGATTTTTGTGAGGTAAGTGATTCTTGAAATGTATAGGTTATTGTTACTCAGGCCCATTCTTTTGTAGGGATTACTGAAAGTAAGGTTGCATTGCGCTAAAAAAAAATATTGTGTCAGTTTACTGTTGATCAGAATAAGTAAAGAGAGAAATGTATGAGTACGTTCAGTTTTCCTCAGCTGTTTGAAAATCAAATAACGTAAGAAGTTTACCAGCACTGTCATTCTTAATTTTTCTAAGGGGATGTTTCATGTGGTAATAGAAACGTTTTCTGTCTACAGACCTAGTAAATAATAATTTTATGATCTACTTCCAAAAAAAAGGGAGCACAAATACACATTTCCCCTCACAGGAATTGTATACATAATTTTTTTTTCAATGACTGGGTAACTTGTTTCGTAGAGTAAGTTAAGGTGATGCATCACTCTAGTGTTAAGATCTGACATAGATATTAGACATTTCCTATCTTTACTATAATATTCTTTCTGCTTGAACTTTATCGTGTTTAGGTATAGGTTATTGCATTCGTCACTTTGTATTACTCTGCTAAGCCAGTTTTACTACAGATTTATTTTTCTTGTTGCTGCACATTGGCTCATATTAGTTGTAATGTTGCATTTGCTTTGCTAATTTAGATAGACTGCTGCTTGCTTTGCCAATTGCATTTTTTTGTCATTTCTGTTTGTGTTAATTTGTTATGTGCTGCTGTATTGCCTTGTCCCTTAGTATATATATCTGAGCTCAATAGATTTAAGTTAGCTTAAGAGGGTGTCGGCTATATAAGAGAATGGTTTGCGATGAATTGGAAGAAATGCATTGAGAAGTTATATAAAAAAAGGTTTGGCAAAGAAAAATTAGTGCAGAATGAAGAATAATTATTTTGAAAGAGGATATTAACAAAAAAGTAGGGTTTAGGGACAACAGGTATAGATAGGGCTTTTTTGAGAATAATGATGAACTAAGGGAGATCTCCAAGAAGTAAAGAAAGTGTTGTTTGCAAATCATATACGATAAATACTGCAGTACCAAATGTTATACTGAGAACAAACCCTGCCCTTTCCTTTTGTGTCATCCCGCCATGTGTTTGTGTACCCTTGTGTATTTGTGATCGTCCTGTCTTTATATGTTTATCTGATAGGAGTTATGTTATAGAATTTTTCTAATACTATGTTATCTACTTTGTAAAGATGTTTATACATTATTTATTCTGTTCTGGTTTAATGCTCACGTGTGAAGTTAACCTTTCGAAAGTTCTTCTCATATTTTTTTATTTATTTACTTATGTCATAATTCCTGTAGCACTGATGTATATGTTTATTTCTATTCTTTTGTAAAGCCTGTATTACTAGAGATGTTATCTGTATTATTATGTTCTTTAATGATGTTTTCTGTACCTTTGTAATTCTATTCTCATGTCGTAAATTTATAATTGTATAGACACCAGTTCTTCAAATTAAGTTTCATTTCACTGCACACGTTTCTGTTGGTCATAGTTTATGTACAATCTGTGAGAGGTTTAAAAAAAGGACTGTTAGTGCTTGAACGTGTGTTGATAGTTCAGCAAGGGACTAGATAACAGCACTGCTGGTTCTAAGGACATTCGAAAAAGTTTGTGAGTGCTCAAGTGGTGGTTTATGGACTTGTTATATTGTCCGCAAGACTCTTTGATGGTGATTGTGCACCTGCACAGTCACAACAGATGGCTGCTGGCCATCTCTACAAGGACTACAGTGGGTCTACACCTTTGATGGCCCACCAATACCATTATTTCTACAAGGACTACAGTGGGTCTACGCCTCTGATGGCCCACCAATACCATTATTTCTACAAGGACTGCAGTGGGTCTGCACCTCTGGTGGCCACCAATACCATAATCTCTGCCAGGACTACAGTGCGTCTGCTCTGTAATGACCTACCTACCAATATTCTTCAAAACTTCGACTGACTCTGCTGTGGGTTTGCTCTGTTGTGCCCCGTTACCTGTCTGCATGTCAAGAGTTAGCACTGTCTTTCCGTTGGAAGGACAACATTACTTCTCCAAGACTGCATGGAAATCCACTACTTCCATGTGCATTTTCTTTTACTGCTCAGAATTTGAAAAAAAAAATGCAATTACTACTGTGATGAATGATCAGGACTGTCTTTACGGACTGTGAGAAAATTTTTGCTTTTGGTCAACATTGTATCGATAAGTGTGTGCATTTGATATATTTGTTAGCGTTAATATAAAAATGTTTTAACAAATATGTATTGGCCAGTGCCCAAAAAATATGTAAAATTTTTTGTGGGGAGAATGGGGGCTATGTAAGTAGGCTGTTTAGGTTTTTGTGTTGGTAACGCCACATAGCGCTCTGTATGAAAATCACTGACTGTGCTGTGTGCAATCTGTGGCTGGTTGGCATTCTTGGAATATTCGCTATTGTAGTGTTGGGCAGTTGGATGTGAACAGTGCGTAGCGTTGTGCAGTTGGAGGTGAGCCGCCAGCAGTGGTGGATGTGGGGAGAGAGATGGCACAGTTTTGAGAGCGGACGATCTGGACGTGTGTCCGTCAGAAAAAGGAAATTTGTAATACTGGATGTCATGAACTGACATATGTATATATATTATGACTTTTGAACACTATTAAAGTAAATACATTGTTCGTTCTCCACCAAAATCATTCGTTTGCTAACTATGCCAATCAGTAGTTAGTGCCTTCAGTAGTTAGAATCTTTTATTTAGCTGGCAGTATTGGTGCACGCTGTATTGCAGTAGTTTGAGTAAGGAAGATTTTTGTGAGGTAAGTGATTCTTGAAAGGTATAGGTTATTGTTAGTCAGGGCCATTCTTTTGTAGGGATTATTGAAAGTCAGATTGCGTTGCGTTAAAAAAGATTGTGTCAGTTTACTGTTGATCAGAATAAGTAAAGAGAGAAATGTCTGAGTACGTTCAGTTTTGCTCAGCTGTTTGAAAATCCAAAAAACGTAAGAGGTTTAGCAGCAATGTCATTCTTAATTTTTCTAAGGGGATGTTTCAATAGAACCACCTATACGGATATTAAGAGATTAGATGGCAGGCTAGTACAAAGCTAAAATGGGAAGCCTGGATGGTGGAAGTAATATATAGGAGGGCTATACAAGGGAAACGAAGTTGATAACATTCACTCTCTTTCCTAGCATTAATCCCGACTTGAGGAGTCTGCTGTTATGGTTAGCCGGATTTGGCGTTTTAATTTTAAGGGGTGGCCAGATGCCCTTCCTGTCGTCAAAACGAAGTTGATAACATTATGGAAGAGAAACGGAAGTAGATAAAGATAAGATGGGATAAATGGCATTGCAAGAAGAATTTCAGGACACTGAAAGACCTAAATCGAAAGAAGACACCTATGACATTTCTTTGGAATTACTGAGAACTTTAGGTGACCATTCGTTGAGAAAAACTTGGTAAGCGAGATACATTAGATGAAGGAAGTACCTTCAGACTTCAAGAAGAAAGTAATAATTGCAATTTCAAAGAAAGCAGATGCTAACTGGTACTATAGTCACAGAACCATCAGTTTGTAAGTAAAGTTTACCAAACGTTGACACTAATTATTTACAGATGTATGGAAGAACTAGCAGCAGACGAACTAGGGGAAGCCTAGTTTGCAGATGGACAAACGCAGGAACACTTTACACTATACTGGCCGAGACACTTATCTTGGAAGATAGATAATAGAAAGAAAAGCCTATGTTTATAGCATTCCTTTTTAGATTTAGACAAAGCATTTGATAATGTTGACTGCAGTACACCATTACAAAATTCTGAAGAAGCTGGGACAAAATACCAGGACCGAAAGGTTGTCTGCAACGTAGATAGTAACAGACTATACCACAATAAGTTTCGAAAGATATCAGGTGGCAGTGTTTGACAATGGAACGAGGCACGGTTTTAGCCTTTCTTTTAATCAGACTTCAGACTGGTTTGAATCGGCCCGGCTCGAATTCCTCTATTGTTACAACCTCTTAAGACTTGCACACTAAGTCTTCAATTATTTCCCGAATGTACTCCAATCCCTGTCTGCCCATACAGTTTTTACCCTCAAATGCACTCTCTGGTTCGAAGGAAGGTATTCTTTGATGCTTTAACACATGTTCTATCATGCTTCTTAGCCGTGTTTTCCTTAGGTTCTTTTATCAATCGATAAAGGAAGATCATCCTCATCCCTTATCTTATTAGTCCAACTAATTTTCATCCATCTCTACTGTCTGAAGCATCCTAAAGGCTTGGTCCGATCTTAAAACAGCATAGTACACGTACGCACCATCAGCAGTTACGTCAATGATTGAACTTGCACTTCTCTGTGACATGTAGGAGGGCCACGAGAGTGCGTTACTGTTGTCCGAGTTTAATGTTATTACCAGGCCTGGTAGAGTTCATTAGGGGCATGAACAGTGACAGATAATCAGTGATCCCCATGAAGGATATAGAGGAGACGCATTCTCTTCGGAGACCTGATGGCAGAATTATTCGACATCAGGGCTCCAGACGACCAATCCTAACCACCATAAGGGAGGATGGCCGTCTTGTGCACTAAGCACGTCGTAACCCCTGCATACTTGCATCTAACCTCCTATAAAAAGTAACGGACTGCTTCCAACCTTCTGTCATCTGTGTGGGCTTCCGTTAACATCAGGAAACAAACGGCAGTGTTTTCGGTAGTGCCATGACCACGAAGTAAGGGCTGCTCAGTAATGGCGGCACATCGCGTTCGTCCATGAAGTGTGGATCTGCACTACTAAAGATGACCATCGTTGGCGAGTATGGCGGGATCCTGGATAGATGTCCCATACTTCCAGTGTTTTGGAAAGGCACAGTGGTCTCGCTCCTGGCATTATGCTGTGGGGAGCCATCAGGTATGACTGCAGGTCCCGGCTGGCAGTGATTGAGGGAGCTCTGGTGGTGCAACAGTACGTCACACACATCCTACGTTTTTATGTGTTACAATTTTTCAGCACGACGATGCTCATCTAGATGGGACGTGTCTCCATGAACTGTATGCGTGAAGCTGAGATCTCTCGTGACCAGCAAGATCGTCAGATCCGTCCTAGACAGAATGTGTGTGGGACCAGGTCACTCACAAATACCGTCTCTGTGATAGTCTCCAGTATGTCAAGGACCAGTTACAACAGTTGTTGGCCATCTTGTCTCTGGAGAGGACACAACGGCTTTATTATACCTCTTTTCCGCGGAATCAGTGCATACATCCAGGACAGAGCAGTATGAACGTCACACTGATAGGTGGGCTCATAATGCCAAGTTCTTTGTACTCGTAAAATTGACCTCATATCGTAATCACTCAAACAACATAACGTACCTTCTCAGTCCTAACCGGCCGCGGTGGCCGAGCGGTTATAGGCGCTTCAGTCCGAAACCGTGCGACTCCTACGGTCGCAGGTTCGAATCCTACTTCGGGCATGGATGTGTGTGACGTGTGTTACTTAGGTTTAAGTAGTTCTAAGTTAAAGGGGACTGATGACCTCAGATGTTAAGTCTCATAGTGCTTATAGCCATTCTCAGTCCTTGAAGCTTAATTTCATTTCTAACTCTCCTTTTTGGCTGGCACGCAGTGTGTACCACCACAACTCAAAACGTTTCGATTCTCTTTTTTCCTGGTGTTTCCACAGTCCGTAATTCACTTCCATAAAGCGATTGACACTACTAGACTTCTCTTGACCAACAATGTCCTACTTGCCAGTGCTTCCCGTCTTTTTTTATGTCGTCCTTGCTACGTCCATCATGTGTTATTTTATTCCCAAGAAGAAAAACGCCCACTGGAATGCTGTTCATGAATGGCAACACAAAAGGTCGAATCACGAGACTGACCTATAAATATGGAGTCACGGTGCGTAGGGTAAATCACGAGAGTACTATTGTTTTCGTACACATTCGCAACGCAGACCATAACTCCAAGTGTATGTCCAGCAGACAGGCTGGTTCCAGGCCATCAACTGGACTCCTGATCACCACACGGCTATCACTTTCCCCGAAGCAGAACCAGCTTTCATCAGAAAACACAACACGCCTCCATCTTCCCCTACACTTTCCTCTCGCTTGACATCACAGAAATCGTAAATGGCGGTGGTTCGGGAGCAGTGAAATGGACGCTACAGTGCGCCTGGCTGGATCTGTCCTTGAACTAACTAATTTGTAACATTCCTTTATGTTAGTGATGCTAACTGCTATGCCAATTGCTTCTGCAGATGCAGTACGATGCGCCAGAGCCATATGCAGAACACCTTGGTGTTCTCTCTTGGCACTGTCACGTGGCCGACTGGAGCCCGGTCTTCTTGCGACCGTACCTTCTCGTGGCCACCGCTGCCAGCAGTCGCGTACAGTAGCTACACGCCTGCCAACTCTTTCTGCAATATCGCAGAAAGAATATGCAGCTTCTCGTAGTCCTATCACACGGCCTCGTTCGAACTCAGTAGGATGTTGATAATTGTGCCTTTGTCTGCTCAAAGTCATTCTTGACTAACTTCAACTCACCATGTCCAGTCTCAAAGCTAACTACCGCTCCGGACCGTTACGGCGTTCATTTAAAGCAAACCTGATTTCTAGCCTCATTGTGGTGCTGCTAGCACTACTCTTATGCATCTGGCATGGAAATTCATTAGACAACATCTTCCAGCTATAGAAACTCGGCTACCAGGTTTAGTTTATGTCGCACAACCCCTTCTTGATGCTGGTATTTTTTTCCGGCAGTGTATTTCCATGTCTAACATATTCATTTTATCTACATCTACATCTACATCTATACTCCGCGAGCCACCTTACGGTGTGTGGCGGAGGGTACTTATTGTACCACTATCTGATCCCCCCTTCCCTGTTCCATTCACAAATTGTGCCTGGGAAGAACGACTGCTTGTAAGTCTCCGTATTTGCTCTAATTTCTCGGATCTTTTCGTTGTGATCATTACGCGAGATATATGTGGGCGGTAGTAATATGTTGCCCATCTCTTCCCGGAATGTGCTCTCTCGTAATTTCGATAATAAACCTCTCCGTATTGCGTAACGCCTTTCTTGAAGTGTCCGCCACTGGAGCTTGTTCAGCATCTCCGTAACGCTCTCGCGCTGACTAAATGTCCCCATGACGAATCGCGCTGCTTTTCGCTGGATCATGTCTATCTCTTCTATTAATCCAACCTGGTAAGGGTCCCATACTGATGAGCAATACTCAAGAATCGGACGAACAAGCGTTTTGTAAGCTACTTCTTTCGTCGATGAGTCACATTTTCTTAGAATTCTTCCTATGAATCTCAACCTGGCGCCTGCTTTTCCCACTATTTGTTTTATGTGATCATTCCACTTCAGATCGCTCCGGATAGTAACTCCTAAGTATTTTACGGTCGTTACCGCTTCCAATGATTTACCACCTATGGCATAATCGTACTGGAATGGATTTCTGCCCCTATGTATGCGCATTATATTACATTTATCTACGTTTAGGGAAAGCTGCCAGCTGTCGCACCATGCATTAATCCTCTGCAGGTCCTCCTGGAGTACGTACGAGTCTTCTGATGTTGCTACTTTCTTGTAGACAACCGTGTCATCTGCAAATAGCCTCACGGAGCTACCGATGTTGTCAACTAAGTCATTTATGTATATTGTAAACAACAAAGGTCCTATCACGCTTCCCTGCGGTACTCCCGAAATTACCTCTACATCTGCAGATTTTGAACCGTTAAGAATGACATGTTGTGTTCTTTCTTCTAGGAAATCCTGAATCCAATCACAAACCTGGTCCGATATTCCGTAAGCTCGTATTTTTTTCACTAAACGTAAGTGCGGAACCGTATCAAATGCCTTCCTGAAGTCCAGGAATACGGCATCAATCTGCTCGCCAGTGTCTACGGCACTGTGAATTTCTTGGGCAAATAGGGCGAGCTGAGTTTCACATGATCTCTGTTTGCGGAATCCATTTTGGTTATGATGAAGGAGATTTGTATTATCTAAGAACGTCATAATACGAGAACACAAAACATGTTCCATTATTCTACAACAGATTGACGTAAGCGAAATAGGCCTATAATTATTCGCATCTGATTTATGACCCTTCTTGAAAATGGGAACGACCTGCGCTTTCTTCCAGTCCCTAGGTACTTTACGTTCTTCCAGCGATCTACGATAAATTGCTGATAGAAAGGGGGCAAGTTCTTTAGCATAATCACTGTAGAATCTTAAGGGTATCTCGTCTGGTCCGGATGCTTTTCCGCTACTAAGTGATAGCAGTTGTTTTTCAATTCCGATATCGTTTATTTCAATATTTTCCATTTTGGCGTCCGTGCGACGGCTGAAGTCAGGGACCGTGTTACGATTTTCCGCAGTGAAACAGTTTCGGAACACTGAATTCAGTATTTCTGCCTTTCTTCGGTCGTCCTCTGTTTCGGTGCCATCGTGGTCAACGAGTGACTGAATAGGGGATTTAGATCCGCTTACCGATTTTACATATGACCAAAACTTTTTAGGGTTCTTGTTTAGATTGTTTGCCAATGTTTTATGTTCGAATTCGTTGAATGCTTCTCTCATTGCTCTCTTTACGCTCTTTTTCGCTTCGTTCAGCTTTTCCTTATCAGCTATGATTCGACTACTCTTAAACCTATGATGAAGCTTTCTTTGTTTCCGTAGTACCTTTCGTACATGATTGTTATACCACGGTGGATCTTTCCCCTCGCTTTGGAACTTAGTCGGTACGAACTTATCTAAGGCGTACTGGACGATGTTTCTGAATTTTTTCCATTTTTGTTCCACATCCTCTTCCTCAGAAATGAACGTTTGATGGTGGTCACTCAGATATTCTGCGATTTGTGCCCTATCACTCTTGTTAAGCAAATATATTTTCCTTCCTTTCTTGGCATTTCTTATTACACTTGTAGTCATTGATGCAACCACTGACTTATGATCACTGATACCCTCTTCTACATTCACGGAGTCGAAAAGTTCCGGTCTATTTGTTGCTATGAGGTCTAAAACGTTAGCTTCACGAGTTGGTTCTCTAACTATCTGCTCGAAGTAATTCTCGGACAAGGCAGTCAGGATAATGTCACAAGAGTCTCTGTCCCTGGCTCCAGTTCTGATTGTGTGACTATCCCATTCTATACCTGGTAGATTGAAGTCTCCCTCTATTACAATAGTATGATCACGAAACTTCTTCACGACGTTCTGCAGGTTCTCTCTGAGGCGCTCAACTACTACGGTTGCTGATGCAGGTGGTCTATAGAAGCATCCGACTATCATATCTGACCCACCTTTGATACTTAACTTAACCCAGATTATTTCACATTCGCATTCGCTAATAACTTCACTGGATATTATTGAATTCTTTACTGCTATAAATACTCCTCCACCATTGGCGTTTATCCTATCCTTGCGGTATATATTCCATTCTGTGTCTAGGATTTCGTTACTGTTCACTTCCGGTTTTAACCAACTTTCCGTTCCTAATACTATATGCGCACTATTTCCTTCAATAAGAGATACTAATTCAGGAACCTTGCCCTGGATACTCCTGCAGTTTACCAATATTACGTTAACTTTTCCTGTTTTTGGTCTCTGAGGACGGACGTTCTTTATCAACGATGATAATGTCCTCTCTGGTAAGCCGTCAGGTATTTTATCGTTTCGCCCAAGGGGGGGTCCCTCTAACCTAAAAAACCCCCGTGTGCACGCCACACGTACTCTGCTACCCTAGTAGCTGCTTCCGGTGTGTATTATTTGTCAATAATACGTAAAGATATTGATGATAATGCGGTGGCTTACAGTACTTCCGTGCCTTAAATATCTGTACTATTTATACATGTGACATGACTAATCTAACTTACAGCTTTTGCCCCACTTGGTAACAAGCAAAGTTCGATCTTTGTGCCACACTTGGTGCAAGAGACAAAGGAGGCCCAAATTAAATATTTTCACATCTAAATTGTTTCTACTACTGTTCTACACCTGTCCAAAGCACATGTGAGCTAAAATAATATGTTAAGCTGGTAAGGTGATGGTAACTGACAAGTCCAAATAAATATGCAGTCCTTATTATTGCTCTGTTACTGGGCAAAACATATGTTGGCTAAAATGATATGCTAAGTTGCCAAGGCATTGATATTGATGGCTCCAAAAAAACCAACAGGCATTCAGAACTCAAACAATATTCTAACCCCAAAAGTTGATAGTGTGTGTGTGCCGCAAATTGACAGTGTGTGTCAGCTACTGCAAGAGTGCAATTATTGTCTTATTTAGAGATAAAAATACACTTGAAGCAACAGGAGTATGGTATCTCAAACTAAGTGGCACGATCCTATTTCTACGTCTTAATTGTCTATATTATTATTCTATAACAGCACAAAACGCATGTGGCTAAAGTAACATGTTAAGCGGCCAGTGCCGTAAATGATTGACAGTTCCTCTTGAAACTAAATGTGGCTACGTTAGCGGTGGTAGAAAATCGATCTTCCATCACGTGAACAATCACAATTTTAGGGGGGAAGAAGATTAAGCGCCAAGTTCAACAATAGAACAATATAGTTGACGTTACTGACTGGCTGATACAAATTATTACCTTTGATCTTGGACTTGCTGGTCCCGACGGTCCACTGAAGTACAAAAACGAGCGACTGAGGAAGGCTGCGCCATTTACTGTCGTCCCAAGGCTCTGTATAAAAGTTTACTGACTATATTTCCATAATCATCCACTAAATAATACCAATTATATAGCATGTTTAGCCACTGACTTCACTTTTTACGACACTTTAGCACAACAAAGCATATTAAAATGATGCATTTTCGAGACATTCTTAATATGGTTTATCACATAAACTGCAATACGCAAGTATAACTTCGAAAAGCACTAAATGCAATGTATTAGATTCCTGGATAACAATTGTAACTTCCTAGTTTGCTTATCGCAAAGACAATGATGGACAAGGTTCCACACACAGGAGTATTCAACCTAGGAAAATTCGAACTTTGTACCAAAATAAACATGTCCACATTATTTATCGAAATACGTAAATATTTCTTGTGTAACAGTCCAAAACATATGTGGCACTAGTCATCTCTCTCACAGGTTACAATGCTCTTGTCAGTAGTTTGATCTTTGTATCATACTTTAAAGAAATAAAAAAATTGTACTATTTAGAACACATGGACTCGTTTATTGGTGCTACTGTTCTAACTTACAGGTCAAAGTGCTCTTCTTGACAACAATAGTTCGATCTTTGTAACATAACAACTAACCCTAACGAAACTGTAACAACTGCTCCATGCACCATTATATATTCAGTTTAAAATAACATCAAACAAAATTGTTACAAATTGCCCCATACGTCACGATTTTATATTCAAATCGTTTTTTTCTCCATAACCAAACCAAATTTTTCTTTTTTGTCTGATGCTATAGAAAACCTTTGATAATGTTTTAGTACTAGTGTGCAGGTGGAAAGTCAAATTTTCTTCCTAAGCTCGTGTCTGATTGAGTTCTTCTCTTCAGTCTGTTTAGCAGCCTCTCCAATCGATAAACCTGTAGTACAGCTTGGTTTGGTTTTTTCAAATCTTCTGCAGTCTTTTTAGAACTGCCTGCCTTACATATTTTCCAACAGGCTGAATACAAAAAAATAATGTAAAAATGTATACTATTGGGGTAATGTGGCCCAGTTAACATGCTGACTGTCATTACCCCCAACATGATAACTACCATATCCTCAAATGCATGGTGAAAGTATATGTGCCATTACCTGACAGTGGCTGTCAGCTACTAGATAACTACCACATCCTCAAATTCATGATGAAAGTATATGTGTCATGACATGACAGTGGCTGTCAGATACTAGACCTGAAATACTATTGTAACACCGGAAGCTGACAGTGTACGTAGTAGTAGTAGTTTTATATATCAAAAGATGACTTGTACAAGGATACTGAATATGCCTGAGTATCGCAACTGAAGTATATTAAAAATATCGTAAATTATATATACACAGGTATTTACATATAGGGGGTGCACAAAAAATGGAAACAACAAAAACACAACTCATTGTTAGACTAATACGGTGTAGGAAAACCTTTGGCACTCAAGGGAATTCCCGCAAAATTGTGGCAGTCTCAAATAGCAGTAATGGAGACGCAAAGCGATCTCTCACACTTCTCTCCAAGGTAGACCACAAGGGCACAATAATATTGAGATCTGGTGACTGTTTGGCCAGAGGAAATCGGACAGTTCATCGTCACGCTCACAAAATCAGTCCTAGTCGTTTGAAGCTGTGTGAACAGGACCCGTTTCGTCTTGGAACACAACATTGTCACTGAGAAACAAACATTGTAACATGGGATGGATCTGATCAGCCAAAATGGTCACATAATCCTTGCCACTAATGTGCCCTTGCAGAGTAACCAAGGGGCCCATGGAATACCTTGGTATTGCTGTCCAAATCATCACCAAACCCCTCTCACCATGTTTCACTCTTGGCAACAAGCAGTCTACATTATAGGTTTGGAACGGCGTATACTTGATAAAAACTCAGCCAGAAGTTGGAAATAGTGTGAAACAAGATTCATCCGATCAAATGATTTTCTTTCATTGCTCTATGGTCCAGCTTTTATGCTTGGAGCCACGTTTTCCTGTTATGGGCATTTGCTTCACTGTTGCGGTGGTTTTGCAATTCCAGCTTGCTCTGCGATTCGTAGCAAGTGGAGTCACTTCGTTTTATTGTGGTGTGGCTCTAATACTCGGTCCTGCGGTGACTTTTACTGCTGTCGTCCTCTTCTTTCTCGCCGCAATCATTTTCAGTGACTGTCCATCACGATCACGCAACGTCCGCATTGTGTCTTAGTGGGTGATGTTCCTCTGCTATTCCTGTATGTGGCATAAATCTTCGACATGGTGGCTCTTGAATCAACAACTACTTCGGCTGTCTTGGTTATGGAAGC
This sequence comes from Schistocerca serialis cubense, assembly GCF_023864345.2. Classification (NCBI taxonomy): domain Eukaryota; kingdom Metazoa; phylum Arthropoda; class Insecta; order Orthoptera; family Acrididae; genus Schistocerca; species Schistocerca serialis. Next base: position 70,274,384 of record NC_064644.1, read on the forward strand.
ACTCACCACACGAGCACAAACAATTTGCTCCCATACGAGTTCGCTTAGCTCTGACACTGTGCACTCACAGCTACACAGAACACTGTTTGGACCACAACTGAAACCCTTAACGTATTAAGGCTATTGCACAGGTGGCATTTGTGCTCAAGTACCACAGCACCAGCTGCAACCTTGGCTAGCATCTGAATTTATGTTCAAACACGCATTTCCGGTGGTGTTCCCATATTTTTGTCCAACCCCCGCACTTAGAGATGAGCCGTAACCTGACAGTGGATGTGAGTTACTGGATCTTAAGTATTATTCTAATAGTAGACTCTGACGGTGCATGTGAAACAGTGTGACAGTAGGTGTCAGTTACTGGATCTCAATTCGAATTCTAACATCAGAAGTTGACAGTTCATGTTTGCGATAATTTGACTGTGTATGGTTGCAACAATTTTGTTTGATGTTTACCTGTAAGTGGATGTGATGTTTTGATGAATGGTACATTTTGTTTACATTCCTTTGTGGCTAATTATTACTTAAAGTGTGGTACAAAGATCAAAGTATTGCCATTAACAAGAGCAAATTAATATGTAAGTTAGGTCACTAGTGCCACATGTGTTTTCCATTGTTAGGTGTAATAGATAGTACAGACAATTTTATTTTGGTGCAAAGCATGTAAGTAGGCTGTTTAGGTTCTTATATTGGTAACGCCACCGCCACGTAGCGCTCTGTATGAAAATCACTTGCTGTGCTGTGTGCAGTCTGTGGCTGGTTGGCATTGTTGTAATACTCGCCATTGTAGTGTTGGGCTGTTGGCTGTTAACAACGCGTAGCGTTGCGCAGTTGGAGGTGAGCCGCCAGCAGTGGTGGATGTGGGGAAGTGAGATGGTGGATTTTTGAGAGCGGATGATCTGGACGTGTGTCCATCAGAAGCAGTAGATTTGTAGGAATGGATGTCATGAACTGCTATATATATTATGACTTTTGAACACTATTAAGGTAAATACAGTGCTTGTTCTCTATCAAAATCTTTCATTTGCTAACTATGCCTATCAGTAGTTAGTACCTTCTGTAGTTTGAATCTTTTATTTACCTGGCTGTAGTGGCGCTCGCTGTATTGCAGTAGTTCGAGTAACGAAGATTTTGTGAGGTAAGTGATTTGTGAAAGGTATAGGTTATTGTTAGTCAGGGCCATTCTTTTGTAGGGATTATTGAAAGTCAGACTGCGTTGCGCTAAAAATATAGTGCGTCAGTTTAGTGTTGATCAGAATAGATAAAGAGCAAAATGTCTGAATACGTTCAGTTTTGCTCAGCTGTTTGAAAATCAAATAATGTAAGAGATTTATCAGCACAGTAATTCAATAATTTTTCTAAGGGGACGTTTCAAGCAGACTGAATTTCCTCTGGGTGGAACCTCGTCCACCATTGTCACTGGCGTCAACAACCCAGGCAGCTACTATTATCATAGAAATATTTATGCAGCTAATATAAAGGGTGAGACAAAAAGCACTTTACAACTTCGGCTAATATAGAAATTTATTGAGGTAACTTACAGAATCAGTAGCGTTGTCATTTTGTACCAAACAACCTCAAGTTTCTCCCACACTCATTGCAGCAAATCGGGTGTAACTTGTACAGCGTCAGTGTATATTCGATCTTTGAGGTCGGCTACATTGTCTGGTATTGGGAGGAACATACACACGGACTTTAATGAAACACCAGAGAAAAAAAATCGAGTGATGTCAATTTCGGGGGGGGGGGGGGGGGGGGGGGGGCGGCGGCGAAGTGGCCATGCAATTGGTCCTTCACAGCCAGTCCACCGAACTTGGAAGCGACTGTGCAGGAAACCTTTAACTTCTGTGAGGAAATGGGGTGGTGCACCGTCTTGCTAGTAATAAACTATCCCATTACGGTCATTCTCATTAAAAAGTTTTTAAGCATATCCAGATCGACAATACCAGTAATAGTTTTCTCCATGAAGAAGAAAGGGCTGTACACTTTAAATTTGGTAAGAGCACAAAACACATTAACTTTGGGGCTGTCACGAAGAGTTTCCAGAGTTGCATGTGGATTTGTGCAGCCGCATATTCTGTCACTAGCATGAAATGTTGACTCATCGCTGAAGATTATTGTGTTAAGGAATGTCTCATCGTGCTCTATCCGACGCAACATTTACGAACAGAATTCCCCACGAGCAACCTTACCCGCATCAATAATGTGCTGTTCCATTGTGAATCTGTAAGGGTGCCAAGTGTAAATGTCTACGCAGTTCCCGCAAAACAGTCTCTCGTGGAATGCCACTCTTGCGAGACGCACATTGCATTGATTTTTACGGGACTGTGGGCAAAACTCTCCCTAAGCTGTTGAACATAACCAATACGCAGGTGATCTGAAGATTCAAAATGTCGCAGTGAACAAGCCGTCTCAACAAAGTTTTTCTACCAAGAGTAAATTGTAGGTTTGCTTGAGGGTCTTTAGCCTATTCTGTGCGAAATTACGACAGTTGTTGCAGAGTTCATTTCATGGAACCAAAACGCACAGCGAGCATGCTCCGCACCACTGAAGATACTAACTGTACACTACGCTGGCGCTCCTGGTGGCGGAATAGGGTAGTGGCGCACAACGTGAATCAAATTTTTAGGTTTTCTGCTGCAAAATTACACCCCCTAGATTCTGTAAGTTATCTCAATAAATTTATATATCATTCTAATGTAGTAAAGTCCTTTATGATCCAGCCTGTGTTGTATACCATGCTTTTCGAAGTTATACTTGCATATTGCAGTTTATGTGATGAACCATATTAAAGCTGTCTCGAAACCACGTCATTATAGTATGCTTTGTAGAGCTAAAGTGTCGTAAAACGTAACGACAATCGTTAAACATGCTGTAGATATTCGTATTAATAGGAGTTTATTTACTACAGAGGCACAGTCCATGGACTTATTTACAAAGTCTTGACACCACAGTTCTGACCAGTAAATGTTGCAGCCTTCCTAGTACCTTTGTTTTTGTATACGAGTCGTCCAAGAACAAAAGAAGTACAAAAAACTCTATTATCCAATCAATAATGTCAATTATATTTTTCTAGTTTAGATCATGGTTTATATATTTTTCGCTCCTGAAATGGACATTTTGGATGTGAAAGCTTGTGACACTTGACATAACCATCGTGTTCTTGTGTGAGTGATGAAGCCTATATACAAAGCAAACACCATCCGAACATGCCTTGAAGCAGCAACGATGTGTCATACTCAGCCCACAGGCGTCACCGAATGATGATGCAGAGCGCCTGTGGTCAGCACACCGCTCTCCGGTCGCTGTCAGTTTCCGTGGCCAGTGCCGCTGCTTTTCAATCACGTAGCTCCTCAGTTGGCCTCACACGGGCAGAGTCCACCCCGCTTGCCAACAGCAGTCGTCAGACCCGGATGGTGACCCATCCAAATGCTAGCCAGGCCCGACAGCGCTGAACTTCGGTGATCTGACGGGAACCGATGTTACCACTGCGTCAAGACCGTTGACCGATGAAGCTTGCACACAAACATCAAAAAATGTTTTGCATCATCTCGGTTCCGAGAGTTCCGGAACCTGTACAGAAAATTGGAATAGAGATCAACATTAACATTGTTTCCGCACTTTTTATTGCTCATGAAAACCACACCTTGCATGTTTTACTACTATATAGCGAGGCCTTCAGAGGTGGTGGTCCAGATTTCTGTACATACCGATACCCCTAATACCCAGCAGCATGTCCTCTTGCATTGATGCATGCCGGTATTCGTCGTGGCATACTATCCACAAGTTCCTCCAGGTAGTGTTGGTCCAGATCGTCCCACTCCTCAAACGGCGATTCGGCGTACATCCCTCAGAGTGGTTGGTGGGTCACGTCATCCATGAACAGCACTTTTCTATCTATACCAGGCATGTTCAATAGGTTTCATGTCTGGATAACAAGCTGGCCACTCTAGTCGAGCGATGTTGTTGTCCTGAAGGAAGTCATTCAAAAGATGAGCACGCTGGGGCCGCGGATTGTCATCCATGAAGACGAATGCCTCGCCAATATGCTGCCGATATGGTTGCACTATCGGTCGGAGGATGGCACACACGTATTGTCCAGCCGTTACGGCGCCTTCCATGACCACCAGCGGCGTACGTGGGTCCCACATAATGCCACCACAAAACAGCAGGGAACCTCCAACTTGCTACACTCGTTGGACAATGTGTCTAAGGAGTTCAACCCGACCGGGTTGCCTCCAAATACGTCTCCGATGATTCAGTGGTTGAAGGCACATGCGACATTCATCGGTGAAGACAACGTGATGCAAATCCTGAGCGGTCCATTCGGCATGTTGTTGGGCCCATCTGTAATGCGCTGCATGGTGCCATGGTTGCAAAGATGGACCTCGCCGTAGACGTCGGGAGTGAAGTTGCGCATCAGGGACCCTATTGCGCACAGTTTGAGTCGTAACACGATGTTCTGTGGCTGCATGAAAAGCATTATTCAATACGGTGAGGTTGCTGTCAGGGTTCCTCCGAACCATAATCCGTACGTAGTGGTCATCCACTGCAGTAGTAGTCCTTGGGCGGCCTGAACGAGGCATGTCATCGGCAGTTCCGGTGTCTCTGTATCTCCTCCATGTCCGAATAACATCACTTTGGTTCACTCTGAGACGCCTGGACACTTCCCTTGTTGAGAGCCCTTCCTGGCATAAAGTAACAATGCAGACGCGATCGAACAGCGCTGTTCACAGTCTAGGCAAGGTTGAACTACAGACAACACGAGCCGTCTATCTGAACAGTCAAAGCGACTATGTCTGTGATGCAATATTCACAGTCAAAGTCTATCTTTAAGAGTTCTGGGAAACGGGGTGATGCATAACTTTTTTTATGTGTGTAGAATTTGCTTGCTTGTCTCTCTCCTTGGGTTCCAACTTTTTAAACCAATAGCTGGGCACGTCAGTTGCACCAACATAACAGATTCTGAGCCCTTATGCGAAACAAGTGATACATTTCAAGATCTTCTGATATTTAGAACGCTGCTTCGCTGTTAACGCGAACGGGAGAGAGAACAATGAGTAGTGACAGTGCGACATGCCGTCGTGTTATCTTCTCTGTAGGCGGCAGCATGCTTTAGGTCTGCGGGTCACCTTCCAGCCGTGTAAGCTACGATGATTATTTATGCGTAGTGAACAGCAAACATCACGATCTGCATTAGAAGCCCTCGATACTCTCTGAGTGTGTTAGCTCTCAAAACAAGACTCTCGTCCACAAGACGCTGTGTACGAGGTCTATTGTGATGGACACAGACCACCCGACTAGGGCGTTACGTGTTGGCTGCTTCATAATATCGACAAAAATTAACCTGAGTAACCCTTTTAGGCCCTGTTTACTGAGTGAGTACCACCAAAGAAGCAGCGTGCTATTTCCTATTTCGACCTATTACCTTCTAGCAAATGTATCCATCCACACACGGCGTGCTCCTTCGTACAAAAGTGCCTTTCAAACGGTCACAGCCGAAATTACCTACTACAACTTGAGAGATGCCATATCAGTGTAAAACATCAAAAACTACTTCCGGAGCTAACGAATAACACTATCTACAGCCTGTTCTTCTCTCTCGACTCGGAAACACATAGTAAACTGTTATTCAGGTATAAACATCTACATAATCCACATAAACATAATATCTTCATGAGCTGCAATGTTTGCTTTTGTTCTCAATCCTGGTCACATGTCATGTATTGCTCAGTTTATTTCAACCACAGCATTAAAGTAATACTGAAACTTCGGAAGGACATCAACAAGATGCCTGAAAACACTAGGTATTATCTAACACGCATATGAAACTTGCTTCTGTCACAAGAAAACATTTCAAATTTTGAAAAGGCATCAAAAAGCTGTCAAGCCTGCTAACAGATTAAATCGATTTTCTCTTTGCTTTCACAGAACCACCAGCCTAACTCCTTGCTTACACCTGAACCACTAACAAATCAGCGCACAAAATTATTTCAATTTTTCTCTTGAAAACGGTCCACTGATTGGTCAGAGCATTGCTTTGACATTGATTTTGATCAGAGTGCATCATATACGGCACTTATCGCGCTTGCAGCTTCCCCACGAGCAACGCTTAGTGATCTGATTTAAGGCCCCATTTCTTCTGATATAACTATATTGTCCGCTACTTCACACACCTGTAATTGCCGATCGTGAACCGCCCTCTCGTGTACTTCCTCGATGCTTTCATCTGTAGTTCCTGTGTTTGTTGGGACGTCTTTCGTGTGAATCATCTTCAGAATACGTACTTCACTCACTTCTAAACTGCTGAAAATAGGAGCTGACTTTTGATAATCTTCGTAAGGTTTCCATATTATGAGAAATGGCAGTTTTGTCCTGGTATTTGCAACATTTCTCGAGTATATGTATCAAGACGACACCCCGGATAGCAAATTTTATATTGTCGTTGAGCAATCTGTCCGCTGGCGAGCGTCGTGCTGTGGAGGCCTAATTTCGGAATTAAATATATCAAATAAATATCTGGCAATGCTTTCGTGTGCGCTAGCATTGCAGGATATCACTTTTATGGACCTTTTTCAGTTTTTATGTGCACATTTGGTAACTCATGTTTTGACCATTAGAACATATTGATTCAAGTATAATACAAATACACTCAGGAAGGGGACATACCACTCTTCAGCACTTTTTCGTTTTATTTATTAAGTGTAAGTTTCAGCTAAAGAGTTAATTTTATGAATGTAAAATTTTTTCCAAAAGAATTAATTTGACGATGTTTGTGTTTGATATTCAAATTACAGTAACAACGATCAGTAATGCAAACTTGTTCACATTTTCAAATTCCGCTAACTACAATGCAACTAAAACAATACAGTTCGGTACTTTTTCGTTGTTGAACCTTCACATCCCAGTTACTCGTACCTATTCAACAGATTCTAAAGTTAGATTGTTCAGACTAGCACTGGAGCTTCGTAAGATCTGAGAATTAACATGTAACCTGCTGCCGCTTATCATTCTTGTATAGCACTTTTCAAGATTTATTTTAAATAACAGGAAAAGCAGAGTGCTTTCTTTTAGCGTGTAGCAGATGTCTGCAATTGCATTGCTCAGCTCCGCTATCTGTTGTCCCACGGGTAAGCCATAGTCCAAACACTTATACAACCTAATCACAGCTAACACTTGGTTCAAGAATTATAAAAGAAGATTGTATACATGGAAGAAGCCTGGAGATACTGACAGGTTTCAGATAGATTATATAATGGTAAGACAGAGATTTAGGAACCAGGTTTTAAATTGTAAGACATTTCCAGGGGCAGATGTGGACTCTGACAACAATCTATTGGTTATGAACTGTAGATTAAAACTGAAGAAACTGAATAAAGGTGGGAATTTAAGGAGATGGGACCTGGATAAACTGAAAGAACCAGAGGTTGTACAGAGTTTCAGGGAGAGCAAAGGGGAACAATTGACAGGAATGGGGGAAAGAAATACAGTAGAAGAAGAATGGGTAGCTTTGAGGGATGAAGTGGTGAAGGCAGCAGAGGATCAAGTAGGTAAAAAGACGAGGAAGTAGAAATCCTTGGGTAACAAAAGAAATATTGAATTTAATTGATGAAAGGAGAAAATATAAAAATGCAGTAAATGAAACAGGCAAAAAGGAATACAAACGTCTCAAAAATGAGATCGACAGGAAGTGCAAAATGGCTAAGCAGGGATGGCTAGAGGACAAATGTAAGGATGTAGAGGCTTATCTCACTAGGGGTAAGATAGATAGTGCCTACAAGAAAATTAAAGAGACCTTTGGAGAAAAGAGAACTACTTGTATGAATATCAAGAGCTCAGATGGAAACCCAGTTCTAAGCAAAGAAGGGAAAGCATAAAGGTGGAAAGAGTATATAGAGGGTCTATACAAGGGCGATGTACTTGAGAATAATATTATGGAAATGGAAGAGGATGTAGATGAAGATGAAATGGGAGATATGATACTGCGTGAAGAGTTTGACAGAGCACTGAAAGACCTGAGTCGAAGCAAAGCTCCAGGAGTAAGGAACATTCCATTAGAACTACTGAGAGCCTTGGGAGAGCCAGTCCTGACAAAACTCTACCATCTGGTGAGCAAGATGTATGAGACAGGAGACAGACGAAATATCCTCAGACTTCATGAAGAATATAATAATTCCAATCCCAAAGAAAGCAGGTGTTGACAGATGTGAAAATTGCCGAACTATCAGTTTAATAAGTCACGGCTGCAAAATGCTAACGCGAATTCTTTACAGATGAATGGAAAAACTAGTAGAAGCTGACCTCGGGGAATATCAGTTTGGATTCCGTAGAAATATCGGAGCACGTGAGGCAATACTGACCCTACGACTTACCTTAGAAGCTAGATTAAGGAAAGGCAAACCTACGTTCCTAGCATTTGTAGACTTAGAGAAAGCTTTTGACATTGTTGATTGGAATACTCTCTTTCAAATTCTGAAGGTGGCAGGGGTACAATACAGGGAGCGAAAAGCTATTTACAATTTGTACAGAAACCAGATGGCAGTTATAAGAGTCGAGGGATATGAAAGGGAAGCAGTGGTTGGGAAGGGAGTGAGACAGGGTTTTAGCCTCTCCCCGATATCTTTCAATCTATATATTGAGCAAGCAGTGAAGGAAACAAAAGAAAAATTTGGAGTAGGTATTAAAATCCATGGAGAAGAAATAAAAACTTTGAGGTTCGCCGATGACATTGTAATTATGTGAGAGACAGCAAAAGACTTGGAAGAGCAGTTGAACGGAATGGATAGTGTCTTGAAAGGCGGTTATAAGACGAGCTTCAACAAAAGTAGGCAGCTGCGGTGGTCTAGCGGTTCTAGGCGCTCAGTCCGGAACCGCGCGACTGCTACGGTCACAGGTTCGAATCCTGCCTCGGGCATGGATGTGTGTGATGTCCTTAGGTTAGCTGGGTTTAAGTAGTTCTAAGTTCTAGGGGACTGATGACCACAGATGTTAAGTCCCATTGTGCTCAGAGCCATTTGAACCAACAAAAGCAGAACAAGGATAATGGAATGTAGTCGAATTAAATCGGGTAATGCTGAGGGAATTAGATTAGGAAATGAGACACTTAAAGTAGTAAAGGAGTATTGTTATTTGGGGAGCAAAATAACTGATGATGGTCGAAGTAGAGAGGATATAAAATGCTAAATTTGTGATCCCTTGATGCCTCAGAACATGTCCTACCAACCGATCCCTTCTTCTAGTCAAGTTGTGCCACAAACTTCTATTCTCCCCAATCCTATTCAATACTTCCTCATTAGTTATGTGATCTACCCATCTAATCTTCAGCATTCTTCTGTAGCACCACATTTAGAAAGCTTCGATTCTCTTCTTGTCCAAACTATTTATCGTCCATGTTTCACTTCCATACATGGCTACACTCCATACAAATACTTTCAGAAATGACTTCCTGACACTTAAATCTATACTCGATGTTAACAAATTTCTCTTCTTCAGAAACGCTTTCCTTGCCATTGCCAGTCTACATTTTATATCTTCTCTACTTCGACCATCATCAGTTATTTTGCTCCCCAAATAACCAAACTCCATTACTACTTTAAGTGTCTCATTTCCTAATCTAATACCCTCAGCATCACCCGACTTAATTTGACTACATTCCATTATCCTCGTTTTGCTTTTGTTGATGTTCATCTTATATCCTCCTTTCAAGACACTGTCCATTCAGTTCAACTGCTCTTCCAAGTCCTCTGACAGAATTACAATGTCATCGGCGAACCTCAAAGTTTATATTTCTTCTCCATGGATTACTCTGTTAGGGACTTTAAATACAGAAGCGTCATATGAATTTCATATAAAGGTTACACATAGGTATTATTGAGCATACAGTTATACTATGTAAATAATCACACAGGTATAACAGTTAAAGCATAGCAGTTACACCTTCATCAGCTTTGGATGAAGTTTTGGTGGCGAGAAACCTTTAGAAACGAATAAGTAGTCAGTTCATTATTTGAATCATACACCCAACACTAATAGTTTAGAAAGCCATATCATCAGCGTCATCTTCATCCCCATCAACCATTTCGGATCTACTGCTGGACAATCCCAATGGTCAGTCGCGGTCTAGTGCTCAGTTTGTGAGGCACTCCATGATGTAACTGCCTGGTTGCGTCAACAAGTGTTCCTTCACGTTATATTGCGTTCCTTGCGAGGCCGCCAAACTTGTAAGTAGTTAATCCTTCTTGTTCATTCCATTTTGAGTATCATTCGCGAGGCGGAATATCCGTTTCGCACCCAAAAGTCCTGTCCATGGATTCAATTAGGATAAATACTTCGAACTTCACCTTCGACAAAAATACAAAAAATATGCAACCTACAGCCTTAGAAATTGCTGTGTTTATTCAAACGGATAATGAGATCTACTGTGTTTTTCCTAAACTGCATAGTTCTCTTATTTCAGGGATAATATTACTGGAAGTCCAGGGCAAATTTGAATTCCATCATCGCGATGACTCTGTCAGTACCGTCGGCATAAGTAACGCTAATAGCGAAGTTGAAACTGTCAGGGTGCTCTGTCTTTCCTAGAGCTAGACAACAAGGACTTGATACAGGTACTTTCGAAATACGGACCGGTAAAAAGTATCTAACTCGAAAAATGGTCCATTAGATAAGGGATTCGGGGCTACAACGGGAATGGATCTGTACGAAACAGTTACGTCCAATATCCCGCCCCACATTCTTCTAGGTGGTTGCAAGACACTAGTAATATATGTTGGGCAAACACCAAAAGGCCACGTGGGCAGTGAGCCAACACATCGAGAAAACTTTCCACGGCTGTCTAAACATCAGCCGATGCACGAAGCAACACTCCAGGCAACGAATTAGGAACATTTGAGTGAAACCAAAACAGCTTTTACTCAAAAATGTCAAGATGGTTGTAAAGTGAAATATCGTGAGGAAACAACTTTCACTATCACCACAGAAACAGCGAAATACTCAGTCATGACAGAGGAGGGATGTAACAACACTCAGAAGGGTGCAAAACCTGAAAGGGTTGCGAAGGCGCCAAGAGAGCAAGTCAGACCCAATTAAAATACGGTACGTAACAAAATAAGAAAGGCGAGGATAGGGAACGCAAAGGTGGCGATATGGAGGAAATGAAAAGTGAACCCTCCTGGAAACGACTCCGATCAATAGAATTAGAATGGGGAATAAGAAGGAAAGTAAAAACCGAAAAATATCTTGCAATGGACAGTGGGATAGTGCTGACTCTCCCCTCGTTACGATGTTCTAAAGAACGCAGATAAACGACATGAACATGCAATGGCTGCGACACGACCGTAAAATGTAGAAAACAACCTAGTCTGGTCCGAGGACTCTGGATATCGGGCGTGATCATGCAGTCGTATAAGAACGGGTTGCCATCAGCCGAATTTAGTCGGACGTGAATTTCAATGCTTAACCGATTACTTACATTCCGGTAATGGGTTTGATGAGAAACTCAATGCCGGCGAAAAAACTGCAACGGCGCTACTACGAGTCTTTTGGAATAGTATACAATGTACAGTTCAATCGCGCCTAGAGTCAGGAAGAAGCATTGCTGCCCTGATTGAGGGTGTGTTCCTCTTCATCATATACACCCTCATGCGTACAAATGTTAGAAGAACGAGTTATTCCGAACGGAATCACAGCAAACATAAACATAGCCACAGCCTTGCAGACAAACAAAAATTACGCGAAGCGAAATGTAGTGTGAGGAGGGCTATGCGAGAGGCGTTCAACGAATTCGAAAGTAAAGTTCTACGTACTGACTTGGCAGAAAATCCTAAGAAATTTTGGTCTTATGTCAAAGCGGTAGGTGGGTCAAAACAAAATGTCCAGACACTCTGTGACCAAAATGGGACTGAAACAGAGGATGACAGACTAAAGGCCGAAATACTAAATGTCTTTTTTCAAAGTTGTTTCACAGAGGAAGATTGGACTGTAGTTCCTTCTCTAGATTGTCGCACAGATGACAAAGTGGTGGATATCGAAATAGACGACAGAGGGATAGAGAAACAATTAAAATCGCTCAAAAGAGGAAAGGCCTCTGGACCTGATGGGATACCAGTTCAATTTTACACAGAGTACGCGAAGGAACTTGCCCCCCTTCTTGCAGCGGTGTACCGTAGGTCTCTAGAAGAGCGTAGCGTTCCAAAAAATTGGAAAAGGGCACAGGTCATCCCCGTTTTCAAGAAGGGACGTCGAGCAGATGTGCAGAACTATAGACCTATATCTCTAACGTCGATCAGTTGCAGAATTTTGGAACACGTATTGTGTTCGAGTATAATGACTTCTCTGGAGACAAGAAATCTACTCTGTAGGAATCAGCATGGGTTTCGAAAAAGACGGTCATGTGAAACCCAGCTCGCGCTATTCGCCCACGAGACTCAGAGGGCCATAGACATGGGTTCACAGGTAGATGCCGTGTTTCTTGACTTCCCCAAGGCGTTCGATACAGTTCCCCACAGTCGTTTAATGAACAAAGTAGGAGCATATGGACTATCAGACCAATTGTGTGACTGGATTGAGGAGTTCCTAGATAAAAGGACGCGGCATGTCATTCTCAATGGAGAGAAGTCTTCCGAAGTAAGAGTGATTTCAGGTGTGCCGCAGGGGAGTGTCATAGGACCGTTGCTATTCACAATATACATAAATGACCTTGTGGATGACATCGGAAGTTCACTGAGGCTTTTTGCGGATGATGCTGTGGTGTATCGAGAGGTTGTAACAATGGAAAATTGTACTGAAATGCAGGAGGCTCTGCAGCGAATTGACGCATGGTGCAGGGAATGGCAATTGAATCTCAATGTAGACAAGTGTAATGTGCTGCGAATACACAGAAAGATAGATCCTTTATCATTTAGCTACAAAATAGCAGATCAGCAACTGGAAGCAGTTAATACCATAAATGATCTGGGAGTACGCATTAGGAGTGATTTAAAATGGAATGATCATATAATGTTGATCGTCGGTAAAGCAGATGCCAGACTGAGATTCATTGGAAGAATCCTAAGGAAATGCAATCCGAAAACAAAGGAAGTAGGTTACAGTACGCTTGTTCGCCCACTGCTTGAATACTGCTCAGCAGTGTGGGATCCGTACCAGATAGGGTTGATAGAAGATATAGAGAAGATCCAACGGAGAGCAGCGCGCTTCGTTACAGGATCATTTAGTAATCGCGAAAGCGTTACGGAGATGATAGATAAACTCCAGTGGAAGACTCTGCAGGAGAGACGCTCAGTAGCTCGGTACGGGCTTTTGTCAAAGTTTCGAGGACATACCATCACCGAAGAGTGAAGCAGTATATTGCTCCCTCCTACGTATATCTCGCGAAGAGACCATGAGGATAAAATCAGAGAGATTAGAGCCCACACAGAGGCATACCGACAATCCTTCTTTCCACGACCAATACGAGACTGGAATAGAAGGGAGAACCGATAGAGGTACTCAAGGTACCCTCCGTCACACACCGTCAGGAGGCTTGCGGAGTATGGATGTAGATGTAGATGTCCTTCATACTGATGCAAGTCTAAGTTTAATGCGTACTAGAAGGAGACTTCAGTTGCGTAGTAAACGAAGAAGACAAGAATCGGAACTGCAATTTCTACCTAGAGTTAAAAGCTTTAGCAGATGGCTTAGACCTCAATGACACCTGGGTCCACCTCTATCCTAATGCACCAGCGAACTCGATAGAATCTGTATCTCTGGCGACAAGTTAAGTAACCTGCAACCTACAAGACTGTGAGATATGTCCCCCTGAACTTCACTGGCCGAGTGAGGTGGCGCATTGGTTAGCACACTGACTCACATTCGGGAGGTCGACAGTTCCAACCCGCGTCCGGCCATCCTGAATTAGATTTTCCGTGATTTCCCTGAATTTCTTCAGGCAAATGCCGGGATGGTTCCTTTGAAAAGGAATGGTCGAATTCCTTACCCATCATTCCCTAATCCGATGGGAGCGATGACCTCGCTGCTTGGTCCCCTCCCCCAGATCAACCAACTGACCAACTAACTTCGCTGAATATTGTGCTTGCCATATAACCGTTACCCACGCCAGACAAAAAGCTTTTAGGCCATTGCGTATGAGTATTGAGAATGACAATGCGTTAAGGAAGGAATGTAACGAAATTTAGAGGCAATATTTAAGTAGCCGGACAGCTATAGAGAGTAAATGCTGTGGTGGACGGACTGGATAAAGCCACAAATAAGGAAATACGTTATTCAATTGCCACAGAGTGAGGCACATCGGAAAGGAAATACCCTGGAATACTACTTTACTGTTTTACAAGAACTATACAATCAGGCGCCCACTCCAACAGGAAACCTAATTGAAATTAAAAAAATTAAGCCGCTTATACGAGGGCTATCCGCAAAGTACATTACGTTTTAGAATTAAAAATAAATAAAGAATTGGAAATTTTTTTAATTATATACAGATGAAAGCCACACTTAAATATTACTTTTCTACATAGTTGCCATTTAAATTAAGGCACTTATCGTAGCGATGGACGAGCTTGGAAATTCCTTCGTCGTAAAATTCGGCCGCCTGGGCCTTCAAACACGTGGTTACCTCTTCTTGAAGCTGTGCGTCGTCATCAAAACGCTGCATAGCCAACCCCTTCTTCATTGCTGGGAATAAGTGGAAGTCGCTCGGTGCCAGGTCGGGACTGTACGGCGGATGAGGAAACAACTCCCACTTAAAAGATTCGAGAACTTCACGAGTGGCATTTGCCATGTGGGCCCGGGCGTTGTCGTGAATCAGCAAGATCTTTGAGCCCAACTTTCACCTGCGCTTGTTTTGTATTGCTGTTCTGAGGTTGTGCAGAGTTTGGCAATACCTTTGAGAGTTTATTGTAGTTCCTCTTTCCAGGAAATCCACAAAAATCACACCTTTTCTGTCCCAAAAGAAGAGGTAACCACGTGGTTGAAGGCGCAGGCGGCCGAATTTTACGACGAAGGAATTTCCAAGCTCGTCCATCGCTACGACAAGTGCCTTAATTTAAATAGCAACTATGTAGAAAAGTTGTATTTAAGTGTGGCTCTCATCTGTATGTAATAAAAAAAATTTCCAATAATTTATTTATTTTTAATTACAAAACGTAATGTACTTTGTGGATAGCCCTCGTAATAGCACGCGTTAGCGAAACTTTGTCAGCCATGAAACTGCATCCGTCTGTCACACGATTAGCGAAACACGTGCTAACGAAGAACTAATCGCTAGGATGACAAATGAGGACATTACAGAGCAGAGTATTAATAGCAATAAAGTTGCCTATTGTAATGCTGTACTGGCTGTAGTTCACTTAAAAAAACTGTAAATTAGCTGCATTTATAATTATATCTAACATTTAAGGACCCACTAATCATGTAAGGTGGTGGGTTGCATATGTATAATTATAAAGATTTGTGAATAAAATGAGGACATATTCAGAAAGGAGAAATTCCTATCGCTCCCATATTTGGGCAATGAAAGAATTCATTGGCGGGAAATGATAATTTGTACGAAGCCTGCAGCCGAACCCGGATCTCCTACTTACTAGGCAGATGCGTTAACCATCCACGGCACCTTTTTAAAGAACCCTTCTGGCGCGCAAAGGGAGGGGTGAGGGCAAAGTGGGCACGGGTGGCAACCCGAGGCCTGCCCACCAGGTCCGGTTTCCACACTCCAGGAACCAAGGAAAGCGCAGGGAACGTGGAACAGAGGTGTAGTGAGTAACAATCATTTATTTATTTATATTCCTGTTTTTTTCTAAACTAATACCACCGACAATAGCAGGAAACCGACCCGACATTGGGGGGGGGGGGGGGGGGGGGGAGGAGGAGGGCAAAACGTCTGACTCAGTTAAATTATAGGGGCATAGTTTTCCGGAGAACATTCCGATGACCAGAGAATACACCGGTTCTAAGGGTGGAAGAAGTGGGGATCAACTTCTCATGGCAGGAAAACCCCAGGTCTGGTATGGGCTAAGAAAGACAATACATACCATATATCAAAATCCCTAAAGAATGTACCAACTGCACATACGAACCTACACACATACTGCAACAGCAGATATACATGCGCTAACACAACAAAAAGAAATCCTCCAACAAAACATTGCATTCTTTAAGAATTTTCATGCACAGTATCGCTCTAACTGTCGATTACGCGATCTGTTGTGCCTCAGCGATACAGATAGCCGTACCGAAGGTGCAACCACAACGGAGGGATATCTGTTGAGAGGCCAGACAAACGTGCGGTTCCTGAAGAGGGGCAGCAGCCTTTTCAGTAGCTGCAGAGGCAACAGTCTGGATGATTGACTGATCTGGCCTTGTAACACAAACCAAAACGGCCTTGCTGTACTGGTACTGTGAACGGCTGAAAGCAAGGGGAAACTACAGCCGTAATTTTTCCCGAGGGCATGCAGCTTTACTGTATGGTTAAATGATGATGCCGTCCTCTTGGGTAAAATATTCCGGAGGTAAAATAGTCCCCCATTCGGATCTCCGGGCGGGGACTACTCAGGAGGACGTTGTTATCAGGAGATAGAAAACTGGCGTTCTACGAATTGGAGCGTGGAATGTCAGATTCCTTAATCGGGCATGTGTGGAAATTAGGGAAGATCGGTGGCAGGAGGAACAAGATTTCTGGTCAGGTGAATACAGGCCTATAAATACAAAATCAAATAAAGGTAATGCTGCAGTAGGTTTAATAATGAATAGGAAAATAGAAATGCGGGTAAGCTACTACAAACTGCATAGTGAACGCATTATTGTGGACAAGATAGATACGAAGCCCACGCCTACCACAGTAGTACAAGTTTATATGCCAACTAGCTCCGCAGATGACGAAGTGATTGATGAAATGTGTGATAAGATAAAACAAATCATTCAGATAGTGAAGGGAGACGAAAATGTAATAGTTATGGGTGACTCGAACTCGATAGTAGGAAAAGGAAGGGAAGGAAACGTAGTAGGTGAATATGGAATGGGAGTAAGGAATGAAAGAGGAAGCCGCCTGGTAGAATTTTGCACAGAGCATAACTTAATCATAGCTAACACTTGGTTCAAGAATCATGAAAGAAGGTTGTATACATGGAAGAAGCCTGGAGATACTAGAAGTTTTCAGACAGATCATATAATGGTAAAACAGAGATTTAGGAACCAGGTTTTAAATTGTATGACATTTCCAGGGGCAGACGTGGACTCTGACCACAATCTTTTGGCTATGAACTGTAGATTATAACTGAAGAAGCTGTAAAAAGATGAGAATGTAAGGAGATGGGATCTGGATGAACTGACAGAACCAGAGGTTGTAGAGAGTTTCAGGGAGAGCATTAGGGAACGATTGACAAAAATGGGAGAAAGAAATCAGTAGAAGAAGAATGGGTAGCTTTGAGAGATGAAATAGTGATGGCAGCAAAGGATCACGTAGGTAAAAAGATGAGGGGTAATAGAAATCCTTGGGTAACAGTAGAGATATTGAATTTAATTGATGAAAGGAGAAAATACAAAAATTCAGTAAATGAAGCAGGAAAAAAGGAATACAAATGTCTCAAAAATGAGATCGACAGGAAGTACAAAATGGCTAAGTAGGGATGGCTAGAGGACAAATGTAAGGGTGTAGAGGCGCATATCACCAGGGGTAAGATAGATACAGCCTACAGGAAAATTAAAGGGATCTTTGGAGAAAAGAAAACCACTTGCATGTATATCAAGAGCTCAGATGGAAACCCAGTTCTAAGCAAAGAAGGGAAAGCTGAAGAGTGGAAGGAGTACATAGAGGGTCTATACAAGGGCGATTTACTTGAGGACAATATTATGGAAATGGAAGAGGATGTAGATGAAGATGAAATGGGAGATATGATACTGCGTGAAGAGTTTGACAGAGCACTGAAAGACCTAAGTCGAAACAAGGCCCCGGAAGAAGACAACATTCCATTAGAACTACTGACTGCCTTGGGTGAGCCAGTCTTGATAAAACTCTACCATCTGGTGAGCAAAATGTATGAGACAGGCTAAATACCCTCAGACTTCAAGAAGAATATAATAATTCCAATCCCAAAGAAAGCAGGTGTTAACAGATGTGAAAATTACCAAACTATCAGTTTAATAAGACACGCCTGCAAAATACTAAAAAGAATTCTTTACAGACGAATGGAAAAACTGGTAGGAGGCGACCTCGGGGAAGATCAGTTTGGATTCCGAAGAAATGTTGGAACACGTGAGGCAATACTGACCCTACGGCTTATCTTAGAAAATAGATTAAGGAAAGTCGAACCTACGTTTCTAGCATTTGTAGTCTTAGAAAAAGCTTTTGACAATGTTGACTGGAATACTCTCTTTCAAATTCTAAAGGTGGCAGGAGTAAAATACAGGGAGCGATAAGCTATTTACAATTTGTACAGAAACCAGAAGGCAGTTATATGAGTCGTGGGGCATGAAAAGGAAGCAGTAGTTGGAAAGGGAATGAGATAGGGTTGTAGCCTATCCCCGATGTTATTCAATTTGTATATTGAGCAAGCAGTAAAGGAAACAAAAGAAAAATTCGGAGTAGGAATCAAAATCCATGGAGAAGAAATAAAAACTTTGAGGTTCACCGATGACACTGTAATTCTGTCGTAGAAAGCAAAGGACCTGGAAGAGTAGTTAACGGAATGGACAGTGTCTTGAAAGGAGGATATAAGATGAACATCAACAAAAGCAATACGAGGATAATGGAATGTAGTCGAATTAAATCGAGTGTTGCTGCGGGAATTAGATTAGGAAATGAGACGCTTAAAGTAGTAGATGAGTTTTGCTATTTGGAGGGCTAAGTAACATGATGGTCGAAGTAGAGAGGATATAAAATGTAGACTGGCAATGGCAAGGAAAGCGTTTCTGAAGAAGAGAAATTTGTTAACATCGAGTATAGATTTAGGTGTCAGGAAGTCGTTTCTGAAAGTATTTGTATGAAGTGTAGCCCCGTATGAAAGTGAAACGTGGATGACAAATACTTTGGACAAGAAGAGAATAGAAGCTTTCGAAATGTGGTGCTACAGAAGAATGCGGAAGATTAGATAGGTAGATCACATAACTAATGAGGAGGTATTGAATAGAATTGGAGAGAAGAGAAATTTGTGGCACAACTTGACTATAAGAAGGGATAGGTTGGTAGGGCATGTTCTGAGGCATCAAGGGATCACCAATTTGGTATTGGAGGGCAGCCTGGAGGGTAAAAATCGTAGAGGGAGGCCAAGAGATGAATACACTGAAGCTTGCACAGGACAGAGTAGCATGGAGAGCTGCATCAAACCAGTCTCTGGACTGAAGACCACAACAGCAACAACATGTCATTTTCATTGGGTGTGATCTCCTAATTCATTAAATATTTAACTATATGGTATAGCTCCTTGCGCTACTGCACAAACGCCATAAATATCAAGCCTTGAAATCAAAAACTCGACTGCGCAGTGGTTCGTTAGAGGATTTCCGTTTTTGGTGTTACTTTCTGTAGTATTGTTGCTGCCATTGGTGTGGAGGTGTGTGCGTGCATTAGGGGCACTCTTTAAGAAACACATTCTTTAAGAAATTTGATACATGATGGGCTAAACTTACCGTGCAGAAAAGCCACGAAGATGTAATGCCAGAGCTGGTACTCCATTAGTTTCCCCTACGATCGTCCCTTCAACATTTTTGCCAACGAAGTGACACAATAAAGACTTCGTCTCCAAATCAACAGCAATTCCACACCGTAGTCGGCGCAGCCGCCGAAACAATTCTGATTACATAAACTGTACAACACCATGTAAAGTCATTTTCAACAGCCCAAGATGAACTAAACTCACCGTGCAGCCACACTCGGGCAGGTGTACTGGTGAAGTTGATACTCCAGGCGCTTCAGTTACGTTCGTGTCTTCCGATTTGTAGCCGGGGAAACGCCTACAACATGAAACAAGAATGAGTTTACTTCAAACTCCTCTTCTTTCCACAACAAAAAAAAATTTCTTACAGTTATCGACTAAGTGCTCGAAAGAATTCTGAGTAGGTAAACAGCATACCGCCAGTTAACCACCACTTGCTACTACCTACCCTGAGCTAAACTCGCTGTGCAGCAAAATAAATACTCGTACGCGTGCTGCCACTAGAGGAGCTTCTGTTACTGCCGTCTCTTCCACAGCGTTGCCGTGAGACGCCTACAACGCGAAAAATAACAAAGTGTTTATTTTCAAACCCCTTTTGTTTCCAAAACTTTCAACCACCGAAGATGAGCTAAACTCGCTGTACAGGAAAAATCCAGCAGACGTGCTTTCGAAGCTGCTGCTCCAGGAGCGTTCGCTAGCTACCAATGCCCCTTACTCTTTGTTGTCATAGAAACGCCTGCAATGCGAGACAACAAAAGGTCCTAAACCTTTGCTGTCTTACGTTGTTGGCGTTTCTCTGACAACAAGCTCCTACTCTTTCCAAAAGAAACAGTCATTTCATACCGCGATTCGTGCAACTGCCGACACAATTCTTAGTAGATATGGAGTATAAAACCATATAAAAGTCAATTTCATCTACCCGACATGAGCTGAACGTGTCGGTTAATTCTAGTGCCCGATTCCAAGCGTCACCTTCACCGGTCACATCCCATGAGATGTCATGAGATTATGATGCGAAGAATGCATAGAAGTATTAAGTGGCGCGTTAATGAATGCTATTTGTGGTTATCTTAGCAACTTGCGTAAACTGCTGTTTATTTGAAATAAACTGTAAAACAAAACAAACAAACAAAAATACGACGCACTATGAAGGGCCAGCCGATGTGGCCGACCGGTTCAAGGCGCTTCAGTGCGGAACCACGCTGTTGCTACGGTCGCAGGTTCGAATCCTGCCTCGGGCATGGATGTGTGTGATGTCCTTAGGTTAGTTAGTTTTAAGTACTTCTAAGTTCTAGGGGACTGATGACCTCAGATGTTAAGTCCCATAGTGCTCAGGGCCATTTGAACCACTATGAAGGAGTTATGTAAATTGGTTACAGACCGATACATTACAGGTATCGACGGAAAATGCGAAATTATAAACTTTGGGGGTCAATGGATGAATGTGTGATGCTGTACCGCAGTTTCACCACGCAGCTGGGATGGGCAGAAAACACCAGACATGTCGATACCAGAACATAATTACTTCGCGAATTTTATTCCATGTACTCAGCTGGAGAGAAGCTAATGCCTCACAGGCAGGTGTGTGAACAGCATACGCAGATGTCATCATTTGAGAGAGAGGACATGTAGTTGGGGTCAACGAAGCCGGTTGGAGCAGACGGTGAATCGCTCGACATTTGAACAGTAACGATGCTACTGTTCGATTATGCTTGCACGAATGGGTGAACCGTGGCCGAATACAGTGTCAAGAAGGAAGCGGGCGACCTAGAGAGACGGCAAAATGTGACGGCCGATCATTCGTCAGAGAGGCACTCAGAGCCCCGGATGCATCATTATCATCGCTCCGATGCGAAATTGGTGCTTCAGTGACCGCAGGGACCATTAAAAAACGGTACCCCTTGCGCTGATTACCATTTACACTACTGGCCATTAACATTGCTACACCAAGAAGAAATGCAGATGATAAACGCGTATTCATTGGAAAAATATATTATACTAGAACTGACATGTGATTACATTTTCACGCAGTTTGGGTGCATATATCCTGAGAAATCAGTACCCAGAACAACCACCTCTGGCCGTAATAACGGCCTTGATACGCCTGGGCATTGAACCAAACAGAGCTTGGATGGCGTGTACAGGCACAGTTGCCCATGCAGCTTCAACACGATACCACAGTTCATCAAGAGTAGTGACTGGCGTATTGTGACGAGCCAGTTGCTCGGACACCATTGGCCAGACGTTTTCAATTGCTGAGAGATCTGGAGAATGTGCTGGCCAGGACAGCAGTCGAACATTTTCTGTATCCAGAAAGGCCCGTGCAACATGAGGTCGTGCATTATCCTGCTGAAATGTAGGGTTTCGCAGGGATCGAATGAAGGGTAGAGCCACTGGTCGTAACACATCTGAAATGTAGCGTTCATTGTTCAAACTGCCGTCAATGCGAACAACAGGTGACCGAGACGTGTAACCAATGGCACCCCATACCATCACGCCGGGTGATACGCCAGTATGGCGATGACCACGCTCCCAATGTGCGTTCACTGCGATGTCGCCAAACACGGATGCGACCATCATGATGCTGTAAACAGAACCTAGATTCATCCGAAAAAATGACGTTTTGCATTCGTACACACAGGTTCGTCGTTGAGTACGCCATCACAGGCGCTCCTGTCTGTGATGCAGCGTCAAGGGTAACCGCAGCCATAGTCTCCGAGCTGATAGTCCATGTTGCTGCAAACATCGTCGAACTGTTCGTGCAGATGGTTGTTGTCTTGGAAATGTCCCCATCTGTTGACTCAAGGGATCGAGACGGCGCTGCACGATCCGTTACAGCCATCCGGATAAGATGCCTGTCATCTCGACTGCTGGTGATACGAGGCCGTTGGAATCCGGCACGGCGTTCCATAGTACCTTCCTGAACCCACCGATTCCATATTCTGCTAACAGTCACTGGATCTCGACCAACACGAGAAGCAATGTCACGATACGATAAACCGCAATCGCGACTTCATCAAAGTCGGAAACGCGATGGTACAACAACGTTTCACCAGGCAACGCCGGTCAAATGCTGTTTGTGTATGAGAAGTCGGTTGGAAACTTTCCTCATGTCAGCACGTTGTAGGTGTCGCCACCGGCGCCAACCTTGTGTGAATGCTCTGAAAAGCTAATCATTTGCATATCACCATTCGGTTAAATTTCGCGTCTGTAGCACGTCATCTTCGTGGTGTAGCAATTTTAATGGCCAGTAGTGTATCTCTGTACACCAACTTGCGCGTTCATAGTGGTGTCGGTTACCTTCGGCCTGGAATCTCATTGGGTGGACTAGATTTGTCTTCAGCGATGAGTGCCGCTCCCAACTGGGCCCCGATAACCACCGAAGACGTACCTGCAGATGCCCCGGACAGCGATATGATACCAACCTGAGTGTCGCTCGCCGTATGGCCCGACAACCAAGAGCTACGCTCTGGGACGCCACTTCTTTTCACTGCAGGACCTCTTCGGTTGTCATCTGCGGCACTCGTACAGCACAGCGGTCCGTCGACGGTATCCTACGTCCCGTTCTGTTGCCCTTCATTTCAAGCCGTCCAGGACTTGAGTTTCTACTACTTGCCTTGGTGCTTGCCAAACCCTAATTCGGCCAGCGAGATCGTCTGATCCCTCTCTAATTGAGACAGTTTGGAGCATTATGAGCAGAGCTCTCCAACCAGCTCGAGATTTTGGCGATATAACTCTCCAGTTTGGACAGAATTTAGCACGATATCCCTCAGGAGGACATCCAATAACTCTATCAATCAATGCCAAGCCGAATAACTGCCTGCATAAGGGCCAGAGGTAGACCAACGCTTTATTGACTTGTTCAGTATGTGAAGCTCTTTCTATCGAATAGATCTTCCACTTTGTCTGAAACTACAATAATTTATTCTTCTGAACATGCGCATCACATCTACCGAGTTTCCTCCTATTCGGATAATTCCTTCGTGGTGTGTCGTTTATTTGTCCTGTAGTGTATGTGCAATTTTCGATGGTGTGCTTCGGCAGGAACACTGGCGCACTGATTAAGCTGCTGCGAGTTAGTCAAGTAGCAACCACATATATAATCTTGATTCTCATAAGAATTTCACTGTTTTTTCGAATGTGGCACGATTTCTGAGGGTGAAATTACTCAAGAAGACAACGTATATTGCTTCGAATGAATAGTTTAGCAATCTTCTTCTTCTTCTTCTTGCGTTACGGCCTCTGTAGAACCACGGGTAGCCCCTTCGTGGACTGCATTCTCATCTTCTTCTCCCAGAACCGCTTCATTCTTTCTCTTCTTTTCTCTCGCTCTTCTTCCGACATCTTCAGTGTCCATTTCTTCTGTCGGCTCCACTGGTGACACTCTAATCTTTTTCTGTATTCTTCTCTGTCACTGATCTCCTGCATATTGGTTGGTGTATATTTATTCCCGCAATTTTCCTTTCCTTCGACCTTGGTCCCCAATCCCTACCAGTTTTTCCGAAGTTCAACAACCCACTTGGTTCCTGTCTTTCCCCTTGTCCTCCCTGTTGTTTTCCACTCTCTCTTCGTCATTCTGTCCATACTCATCCTAACTACATGTCCAGCAAATCTTGCCCTTTTGAGTTTGATTTCCCCGGATATTGGTCTCATGTTCCGGTACAGTTCTTCTCTAGGTCTTCGCTTCCACCTCTTTTGGGACCTAGTACTTTTCTCAGTATTTTTCTCTCTTCTTTCTCTAGTTGTTCTGCCCCATTTCTTCATAGTGTCATCGTCTCAGCAGCATATAATACTGCATTCCTCACCGTTGCCTTTTGCGTCCTCTTCCGTCTCACTTACTATTGCTATGTCGTCTGCAAAGGCTAGACAATTTTGATTAGCAATCAAATTTATAACCTAGGTTCTCACAAATAGTTGGCTGTTTTTTATGTTGTACTATTTCCGTGTGTTAGGTTAGTCAGGAATCCGAGAGCACAGCTTACACTGCTGCGGGTGAAACGATCTGCAATCATATTTGTATTACTGTTTCTCACAAGTATTTGGCTTTTTTTTTTCGAAACGTGAGGTTAGGCAGGGACCAAAGAGGACAGCTATATAAGTCGATTCTAGTTCTCCATTCTTCGTCCGTCTTTTTCTGTGATTTTTCATTAAATGCGTATTGTTACTCTTTTATGATTTGTTTTCTTACTTCATGGTCTTTGTCCTTGAGCTACGCAGGTCAAGTCTACTTGTCTATTCGAAAGTTTGTCATTTATTGCGTTTTTGCAGTAGTACAGAAAAGGATACTTTACAGTTAAAACTTTAATGGATTTGGAGTCCACACTTAATGAAAATGACAAATAATAACTGAACGTGTAATCGACAATTACAGTGATACCATATACGAAAATTCTGAAAGAGTGCACAGTAGACACCTAGTGCAATAACAGTGATACAGGAAGTAATATCAAAAACAGAAATCTTCTAACAAACACGTAACTATTGCGTAAACGTGAATCGGTAACTTGAAACGAAGTACTGCAACAAACGCTAAAAACAGTGAACCCTTGATTCAACAACAAGATTTCGCCTGTGTAGGTAACTTCTGCGTACTGTGCCTTCTTTTAGAATCTTCATATGTGGTATCACTCTAACTGTCGATTCCATGTTCCTTTATCTTTTAATTTTCATTACGTGTAGACTGCCAATTCGTCGAGGATTTAACTGTAAAGTACTGCTTCCTGTACTACTGCAAAAACGTAATGAATAATGAACCTTGGAATCGAAAACGGGAATTGACTTATATAGGGCAGTTCTAATTACTGTTTCGAAGAGCTGTTATTTTTCCTTGAATTTTCGGTACTTGTGTAGTGCTTTTTGTTTTAGGATTTCTGTGTTGCTCACTCCTTATTTTCTGTTAATGTCCTGTTACGTTTCCCATATGTTACTACTTATTTCATTTTGAGGTTGTTGGGTGATATTTCAGTTTGTCCCCACCCAAAACCCCCGCTATCCCGCGGTAGTCTCCTTAGCTTCAACAGTTATTAAGAATTATTGCTGTTCCATTATATTACGAGTTTACGATGCGTGATATTGTAGTGGACTTTACAAGTAGTCTATTTTTCTTTCACTTACTCGCGTAAACTATGATAATAATTTATATCACCCATGTATATTTTCTTTTATCTTGTTGCTGTCTTCTTTTTTGTTATCTCGATTTTTTGCGATATAGTTTGGTACTACGCAATTAATCGCGTAAAAGGTGATTGGAACTTATCGTTTGTATCTGTGATATTTTATTTTACTGACAGACATTCGTTTCCTACGTAATAAGCCTCGATGCCTTGAAATACCACTTTGGCATAGGCATGACGTCAATGCTCAAACCTAATGGGTAGGATCGAACACTAAAATTTATCGAAAAATAATGCTCCTAGGTCCCCAAACCGAATACATAGACCAAACCTGGCTACAGCATACTAAAGAGATGGGTCCGAAGGACGGGATCAAACTGATTTGGGAAATGAAACTTATTGCTCTACGGTATATGATCAAAGAGCACACTATGAGGACTTTCTACAGATACAAAGAGTCACCTTACTCCATACGTACGTACTTAGCAGAATATACGATATGGATACGATGCTTCCCACTAAACGAATATAGCCCTCGCTGTTGGTACATCTGGAAAGGGAATATTTTTCGAGATTAGCCGCCGCGCGTAGTGGCTGTGTGGTTTGAGGCGTCATGTCACGGATTGCGCGGACCCTCTCGCCGGAGGTTCGAGTCCTCCCTCTGGCATGGGTGTGTGTGTTGTTCTTAGCATAAGTTACTTTAAGTTAATTTAAGTAGCGCGTAAGTCTAGGGATTGATGACCCCAGCAGTTTGGTCCCTTAGGAACTCACACACATTTTTCAAATTCACCTATAAGGCATCAACCTTAGGGTGACTCACAGGCGACTGAGGATCAAAGACATCCGTCAAAATGCACAGCAGTCTTCATTAATAGCACATCTAGAATGCTACAGAACAATCGGCCAAGCACTACAAAAAGTTTGGAAATGACAGAATATAAAATAAAGTGGCTTAGAAACGAAATACTATCACGCTCTTAAGAAGAAGAAATTTTGATTTTACGAGAGAGAAGTATTTAGTTAACTTTAAGAAGAAAAATTTAGAAAAATAATGAGAAATGGTTAGCGACGTTGTCTCCGGTGCCGAAAGACACGGATTCGATTCCTAGTAACTAATCCGATTTTTTATGAACGAGGGAGATCTGGAATAAAGTCTACTCAGTCTCGTGAGCCAAAATGAGGAACTGCTTCAAAGGATTCATATACTGGCAATAATGGCTGGCAAAATCGGCAGCATGCTGGTCACATGTCCCACGATCATAGATCGTTCCTCGTACTGCCTTGCAGCCAGTGGTCTGTCAGACGGTACAGGTCCAAGGGCTAAACCTTGTGCAGTGTTTTCGTATATGTTTACGTTTTGCTGTATAAATGCTTCCTCTGGATATGTCTATCCATTACTGTCATAGCTATCCGCACCCATGTTCTTGCTGCGTGATCTATAATTTCATCGTCTTTAATTCATACAAAAAAATCGGAAAGACCTGCGTAAAAATCCAAAATACTCGGGTAAAAAACATCTGGACGACGCTACTGACTGTGCCAATATCGCTGAAAAACCTTGGGTGGATTAATGTCCTCGTAGGTGTAGAAATTTTCCAGAAGGCAGTGCTCTTTCAAATAGTTGCCAGACATACACTAAGTGTGCACAGAGGCGTGACTGTGCCCCAAGCAAACAACGGAAGCGTCTGTGCACCGTGCAACGGCGTCTGCAGCACACCTTGTTCCTACAGTTTACCCACGTGCGCCACACATGTCGGGCACCACTCCGGCCTTGAATAATTTTGTATAAAAGAGACCCCTCGCTCCCTGTCAGGCACAGACCAACACCGAATCTCTAAAAGTAAGTAATATTCTGCCGCTGTCTGCCTCTAATACTTAGCCTACTTCCCGGCAGAGTGCATAGGTAATTTATGATTTTCTTATGTTACCCACCTAGCAGCAGTGGTCATTAATGCATGCCGGAGGTTCGTGTTCTAATTTCTAGTTCTGCAAGAAATTTTCCCACCATCATTCGGCCAGCAAGGGGAAGAAGGTGATGACGTAAAGCTCCTGATCACCAGTCTTAGCGTACCACTGCTTCAGGTCTCTTGGAGCTGCCGATGTACACATTCAGATGGTGTTCCCCAACGCCGTTTTCATACATGTTTCCTAGTATTGCTTCTGGTAGTCCGTGAAAACACTCAAATATGGATTACAGAAATGCGTTTCTTGATTCAGTATTTCCTCGCAAAATCAATATTTCCTCCCACGTCAACGCTTACAAATTTTTGATGTTTGCTTGGGTGTTCTAGTTCCTCGTTGCTTTTAACAATGTAAGCTGATCTACACACAGTAACGTTTTCTTCATCGAAAGCCGGCCGCTGTGACCGAGCTGTTCTAGGCGCTTGAGTCCGGAACCGCGCTGCTGCTACGGTCGCAGGTACAAATCCTGCCTCGGGCATGGATGTGTGTGATGTCCTTAGGTTAGTTATATTTAAGTAGTTCTAAGTATAGAGTACTGATGACCTCAGATGTTAAGTCCCATAGTGCTTTGAGCTATTTGAACCATTTTTTTCCATCGAAGGCCGAAGGCCAATATGAAACATTGCTCTGAGTAGGAAATTATTCACATTTTACATTTAACTGGATATATATAGTCATCATTGTCACTAAGTAATTTGGTAATCGAAACAACTAATTTCCAGAGGCTGGCCCTGCGAAACAGCTATCGAAAATTGATATTTGACTGGGCTGGTAAAAGCTATTGAGGGTTTAACATATAAACTCATCAGAGAACATCGGTTTCCGACGTTCGGTTTTCTTCCTCTGGAGGCTGCAGATATACGTAGCGATGAAAACGTCAACCCCGGTGTCCCCTTTGCTGCTATTCGAGCGGAGTAGGGTGTGGTGTGGCTCTTGAGTTCACCCTCTCCCTCCTCTCGTTATCGTTTGAAGCAAACGTGAAACAACGCTGTACATACATTAATTACAGTCACCTACTCTCAATAGCTACACTAACAACATAGCTTTCACACACTTTGTAGTGGTGCGGTAGCGTTCTCGCTTCCCGCGCCCGGGTTCCCGGGTTCGATTCCCGGCGGGGTCAGGGATTTTCTCTGCCTCGTGATGACTGGGTGTTGTGTGATGTCCTTAGGTTAGTTAGTTAGTTCCTGCATACCTCCTGACCTAGTATTCCGGGACGGAAGAATGTCGCAGATGAATATCTTAGCCGCATCTCGCTTATAAAGGAAGGTACGGGTAGAACTGAAACTGTGAGGGAGTTCGTGACTTGTGACTAAATAGCTCAGTCAGTAAGGCCACTGAATGTGAAAAGCGACGTCCAGGGTTAAAGCTCCAGACCGATATCGAATTTCAATCTCTCAGGAGGATTCAGTTTCTGATTTCCCTTTGAGCAGAAATGCAACACGTACATGTCGAAGGAAACCACGGCAACTCGATATCACAGAAAAAGTCTCAGCAAGAGAACTTGAAATCTAAATAAATGCGAGAGTCGTTTCAGTAGATACTGGTGAACGCAGAGCAGTGGAACAGCTTTGGCGGGACACTTCTTACAGATGTACAGATAAGAGCACGAAAATATAAATGGAATGGAGCTTCCTATGGAGTTTAAAGACGCGCTTGAAACTAATAACTTTAATGAACTTGCGAGCAAATGAAGATGTGCTGCTACAGTCGTATCGCGCTTGTCAGACGACTGCACTTGTAATACATTTGTGTAACCAAAGGCTCTAATTTGGCCGACAGATGTTCCTGGGTGTGCTGCTGCTGCTGCCTCTGCTGGCCGAAGGGTTGTTCTTCAACAACCTCTTCTGCAACCTGCCTGATGCCTCGACTGAGAGCCTCAACATCACCACGGTAAGTTGTGCAGAAGTTGTAACGGAGGAAGATGGATACTGTCGTTGCCGTGTACTGTTTTTATCATGTCTTGTATTCTATAAAAAGTGGCTGGCGTCAGCAACAAAAGAAACAGACTATTAAAGCAAAGCAAGAGCTTCCGCCTCAGTTTGAGACGCTACTAGAGCTAATGACTACTGTTTGAAATTCTATAAGCCTCAGAAATTACAAGCTGAACGCATACATTGTGCAAAATTGCATCCTGGAGTAAGTTCTACATCTTCATTTATACTCTGCAAGCCACCCAACGGTGTATGGCGGAGGGCACTTTACGTGCCACTGTCATTACCTCCTTTTTTATTCAGTCCAGCCACACAGCTGGTCTGATATTCCGTAGGCTCTTACTTTGTTTATCAGGCGATAGTGCGGAACTGTATCGAACACCTTCCGCAAGTCAAGGAAAATGGCATCTACCTGGGAACCTGTATCTAATATTTTCTGGGTCTCACGAACAAATAAAGCGAGTTGGGCCTCACACGATCGCTGTTTCCGGAATCCATGTTGATTCCTACAGAGTAGATTCTGAGTTGCCAGAAATGACATGATACGCGAGCAAAAAACATGTTCTAAAATTCTACAACAGATCGATGACAGAGATATAGGCCTATAGTTTTGCGCATCTTCTCAACGACCCTTCTCGAAAACTGGAACTACCTGTGCTCTTTTCCAATCATTTGCAACCTTCCGTTCCTCTAGAGACTTGCGGTATACGGCTGTTAGAAGGGGGCAAGTTCTTTCGCGTACTCGAATTGGTATCCCGTCAAGTCCAGTGGACTTTCCTCTGTTGAGTGATTTCATTTGCTTTTCTATTCCTTGACACATATTTCGATGTCAGCCATTTTTTCGTTCGAGCGAGGATTTAGAGAAGGAACTGAAGTGCGGTCTTCCTCTGTGAAACAGCTTTGGAAAAAGGTGTTTAGTATTTCACCTTTACGCGTGTCATCCTCTGATTGTGGGATTATGCTAGCGGCCACGTTATCCGTTAAGACTGATCTAAGCGCCATTGTCTGTGGAATATGAAAATGCAACTCGGCTCTGAGGGCTGACATAAAGAAAACGGAACCTTGTTATTCGTGGTGGTACTGTTGTGCGATACAGGTTATTACTTTCAGAAATAGTTGATTTGTTGCGCTGTAACTGGCATTTGTAGACAGGCAGAACCATAACGTATATTGTTTATGTAATTGTCATTTAGTATAAAACACACATCATACGGTAACTAAAAGCCGAAGACCTGGAAACTGCAAATTATATCACACATTTTAATAAGTTAATCGTCTCATACTGATTCGTGATACTGTGTCACTGATGTCGCAATACACTTTAAATCATATCCGCTTTCTTGCGAAGACTAAGGAGTTCTCTTTTCCTTTCCATGACAGGCAGAGAAGACGTGGTACACGCAGTACCAGTACAACATCCCCGGTGCATCGCTGCTCGGCTGTCTCGTTGTGACGCAGTCGCCGCGTGAGAGCAGCGACGAAATGAACATTAATGGGACCTTCAGCAGGGTGCCACTGTAAGTCTTGCCGTTCTGGTATTCCTCACGAGTCACCTAACGGCAGAATTTTCTATTTCTAAGTGAAAGAACTCATTAAGTTTTGAAACTGCACTGTTCAGTGTAGCTACCGTTTAACTTCACGTACTTACGAAGACAGTTGTACTACTGACAAATATTCTTATTAATCACTTCCTGCACATCACTCTGTTCATTCTGCCTGTGTGTCTCTATCTTCTGTATTGCTCTTTACTCTTGCCTCCCCCTCGTTTCTGGGAATCGAAAAGCACAAATTGAATACCTTCTACATCTACATCTACATATATACTCCGCTAGCCACCAAGCGGTGTGTGGCGGAGGGCACAATTCGCGCCAAAGGCTAAGAACTCCCATCGCGTAATATTACAGAAAACTAAAAACCCCGGGTAGTAGTAAAAATCTACTAATCACAAAAATAACTGTGAGGAGATGGAAATAAGGATTACAAAAGGAATAACATTTACATAAATGATGTTTTTCTATTACTGATTTATGTGAAAGAGAACATAACTAGTGACAACTTTTAAGTAATCTGATATTAGTAATCAGGGTGCTCTCCTTCCATATTCTGTTTCACACTAGTGACAGCAACTTTGAGGATCCAAAATCAAATGGATACTGTGGCGGGGTATTTTCCGTTTTGCCATCTGTGCAGTAGGTTAGGTACTCGAAATGCAGTCTTCCTTTCTAACTCGGCATTGGATTTTAATACAAACTACTGGTTTCCTTGACTAAGTCCCCTGCATTCTGTTTATTCATTCTTATCGTGGTACCGAGCCTTTTAGTTATGTTTCTCTATTGTGCGCAGTACCACTCTGTCCTAGGCACGCCCTAGCTGATCGGCAGCCTCTATTTTGTCTGTCTCCGGGATAGTTGCAGCTATTGCGTTACAGACTGTGGTGCTTCATTGCTGCTGTCTCCTTCCTCCCGTGAAGAATTCGCTAATTGTACGTTCCAGTAGCGTTCGGCTAGCTGTACCTATCGTTTCACAATCGCAGATCGGTTGCTCTGCACTTTTAATTTCATGTAAATATACGGGGTACGTAGCAAGTCCTGCCAAACAGTGAACAAGATAGCGGTTGAACCATTTAGAGTCTCTCTCTGAGAACCAGTGGCAAAGGACTTTCAAATCTCTTGCCATGAGTACAATGAACGCCTTCTGACGGGGATGCTATTGTCTTCTCGAGTCCCAAGAATTTAATTTGCTCTACACTACCAAAATTTCTTCATTTTCAGTAGCTGGCTGCAATTTCCTTGATTTACAGATCAACAGGAGAATCCATAATGAACAACAACATGGTATTCCATTTGAAATAATACCCTGTACAGTCACATCAATGTGCCCACCTGTCAAAAGCCTGAATAACCACCTTTTGCAGCGCGAGAGGTGGAGGAAGATAGTCGATGAGGTTCTGGAAGGTGCCGACAGGGATCTGGAGTCATACCGACTCCAGTGCGGTGGCCAGCTGCGCTATGTTTCTCGGCTTAGGACTCATGGCGCTAACAGCTGGATCGACGATTCTCGATTGGGTGTAAATACTGGGTGTTCGGTGGCCAAGGTAGTACGGTAACCTCATTATCATACTCCTGGAACCACGCAGGTACCCTGCGAGCTGTGTGGCACGTTGCATTGCCCTGCTAGTAGGTGCCGTCGTGCCGAGAAAAAACAAACTGCATGCAGAGGTGGACGTCGTCCCCAGGGACAGATGCACATATTTGCGTTGATCCACTGTGTCTTCCAGAGTAACGAGGTCGCCCAGGGAATGCCGCGAAAACGTTCCCCATACCATAAAGCTCCCTCCTGGATGCAGGGCATTTGCTGTCAGAGGTTTCACGTCACAAACATGTACAGATAGTGTTGAGGATCAGTGGACAAAGTTCAAAACCATCGTACAATAGACACTGGATGAGTATGTGCCAAGCAAGATCGTAAGAGATGGAAAGGTACAACAACCGAGTTAGAAAACTGCTGCGGAAGCAAAGGGAACTTCACAGCAAACATAAACATAACCAAAGCCCTGCAGACAAACAAAAATTACGCGAAGCGAAATGTAATGTGAGGAGGGCTATGCGAGAGGCGTTCAATGAATTCGAAAGTAAAGTTCTATATAATGACTTGGCAGAAAGTCCTAGGAAATTTTGGTCTTATGTCAAAGCAGTAGGTGGATCAAAATAAAATGTCCAGACACTCTGTGACCAAAATGGTACTGAGGATGACAGACTAAACGCCGAAATACTAAATGTCTTTTTCCAAAGCTGTTTCACAGAAGAAGACTCCACTGTTGTTCCCTCTCTAGATTGTCGCACAGATGACAAAATGGTAGATATCGAAATAGACGACAGAGGGATAGAAAAACAATTACAATCACTCAAAAGAGGAAAGGCCTCTGGACCTGATGGGATACCAGTTCGATTTTACACAGGGTACGCCCCCCTTCTTGCAGCGGTGTACCGTGGACTCTAGAAGAGCGTAGCGTTCCAAAGGATTGGAAAAGGGCACATGTCATCTCCTTCTTCAAAAAGGGACGTCGAACAGATGTGCAGAACTATAGACCTATATCTCTAACGTCGATAAGTTGTAGAACTTTGCAACACGTATTCTGTTCGAGAGTAATGACTTTTCTACTCTGTAGGAATCAGCATGGGTTTCGAAAAAGACGATCGTGTGAAACCCAGCTCGTGCTATTCGTCCACGAGACTCAGAGGGCCATAGACGCGGGTTCCCAGGTAGATGCCGTGTTTCTTGACTTCCACAAGGCGTTCGATACAGTTACCCACAGTCGTTTAATGAACAAAGTAAGAGCATATGGACTATCAGACCAATTGTGTGATTGGATTGAAGAGTTCCTAGATAACAGAACGCAGCATGTCATTCTCAATGGAGAGAAGTAAGAGTGATTTCAGGTGTGCCGCAGGGGAGTGTCGTAGGACCGTTGCTATTCACAATATACATAAATGACCTTGTGGATAACATCGAAAGATCACTGAGGCTTTTTGCGGATGATGCTGTGGTATATCGAGAGGTTGTAACAACGAAAAATTGTACTGAAATGCAGGAGGGTCTGCAACGAATTGACGCTTGGAGCAGGGAATGGCAATTGAATTTCAATGTAGACAAGTGTAATGTGCTGCGAATACATAGAAAGAAAGATCCTATATCATTTAGCTAAAATATAGCAGGTCAGCAACTGGAAGCAGTTAGTCCATAAATTATCTGGGAGTAGGCACTAGGAGTGATTTAAAATGGAATGATCATATAAAGTTGATCGTCGGTAGAGCAGATGCCAGACTGAGATTCATTGGAAGAATCCTAAGAAATGCAATCCGAAAACAAAGGCAGTAGGTCACAGTACACTTGTTCGACCACTGCTTGAATATTGCTCACCAGTGTGGGATCCTTACCAGACAGGGTTGACAGAAGAGATAGAGAAGAGCCAACATAGAGCAGCGCGTTTCGTTACAGGATCATTTAGTAATCGCGAAAGCGTTACGGAGATGATAGATAAACTCCAGTGGAAGACTCTGCAGGAGTGACGCTTAGTAGCTCGGTACGGGCTTTTGTTGAAGTTTCTAGAACATACCTAGTCAAGCAGTATATTGCTCCCTCCTACGTATATCTCGCGATGAGACCATTAGGATAAAATCAGCGAGATTAGAGCCCACACAGAGGCACACCGACAATCTTTCTTTCCACGAACAACACGAGACTGGAATAGAAGGGAGAACCGATAGAGGCACTCAAAGTACCCTCCGCCACACACCGTCAGGTGGCTTGCATATCATGGATGTAGATGTAGATGTAGATAAACGCCAACGGCCATCTGCCCGATGGAGCATAAAACGTGATTCATCTGAAAAGCCCACCTCTCGCCACACAGCGGACGTCGAGTTGCAGTACTGGCGTGCAGATTCCGGCCTCCGTCGCCGATGAACAGCAGTCAGCGTGGGTGGATGAACTATACGCAGCAACGTTTACTGGTCGGTCGTTACGAAGACATTGCTGGTAGCGCCTTGGTTCACCTGGGCGGTCGTATCTATTCGCCGTACACATCTCTGCAGCTATCGTACATGCCTGTCATCAATACGATATTGCAGTGCATGTGTTGTTCAGAATTACGGTGCAATGTTCCTTCGGACATGCATTTATGCCCGAAACAATATCGCATCGTAATTCTGAACAACATAGGCACTGCAGTATCGTATTTATTCGCCGACGCCAGGCAAGCGACTTTTAGTTTAATCGTCTCTCCTGTACAGTAATACACATAATGAATGTAGGAGTGCAGGTTGTAGTCACATGGTCTGAGACATATGAAGGTTTGTGTCTTGCCGTGTAGCACGCTCAGATAGCCTAATGCTAAGGCCACCGCTCGCGATAAGCGGGTAATTCGGTCTCAAATTCCGGTCCGGCACGAATTTTCATTCTACTCATTCCATTACACGGCTGATGGTTGTCCATATTCGCAACTGCGAATACATTTCATGGCTGCCATCTATGGCTCATGCTGTACCACAGTCGCCTCGTCGCTTGTTTTGGGTAGCGCTATTTTGCCATGTACAGTGTACTTTGTCCACGGTGCAAGCGAACTGTTTACAAATCTAACCGTATGGAAAATGCTTCCGCCCTTGCCAATGATCGTGTTCTTTTGGACGTCAGATAAATGCTTCCGCATTACGACAACGATTGCACTGTTCTTCGCGACTGTCCGACTCGCTTTAGACAGGGTGTATCATAATTAATGACGTAAACGCATACAGTTGAAAGTACACGATGCTAGAAGCAAAAAAATCCCAGTAAACATAGGGTCGAAAATGCATACATTAAGAGCTACGAGCAATTTTTCATCTACGATACTGTGAAACAAATCTCCTCTAGTGCAAGCTCTTCGCTTTCCGGCCGGCCGGAGTGGCCGTGTGGTTCTGGGCGCTACAGTCTGAAGCCGAGCGACCGCTACGGTCGCAGGTTCGAATCCTGCCTCGGGCATGGATGTGTGTGATGTCCTTAGGTTAGTTAGGTTTAATTAGTTCCAAGTTCCAGCCGACTGATGACCTCAGGTGTTAAGTCGCATAGTACTCAGAGCCATTTGAACCATTCTTCGCTATCCATATTTTGGGAAATGGTAATGTCGACCAAAACAAGAAAAAAATGTCTGCTCTAAAATGCATACCTTAAGAGCTATGAGCACGTGCTCATCTTCGCTACTTGGAAACACAACTCTTCTAATGAACAATTGCTCATAACTTTTAAGGTACGCATTACAGAGCAGATGTTTACTGGACATTTTTTCTACTTTTGGTCCTTAGTACTACTTCCCAAAATGTGGAAAGCAAAGAGCTTGCAGTACAAGAGATTTGTTTCATCAAAGTATCGAAAAATTGCTAATAGCTCTCAAGAAATGCATTTTCGACCCTAAATTTACCGACACTTTTTTGCTTTTAGTATCGTGTGCTTTCAACTGTATGCGTTTACGCCATTGATTATGATACACCCTGTATACTCTCCACAGCTAGTGCTACCAACTACTGTCTGTGAGTATTTATTCCACACTGATATTCAACTTAATTGGTGGTCTCGGTAATGTGGTTGGGTCACATAAAGCAGAGTAGTATGTTGGCACTCGAATCCGGTCATCAAAAGGCCTATCCGATTAGCACTTCCTTCTCTCAAAAATTGAGAGATATTCGCACTACTAATGATTTTCTCTGGTTTACTTATACGTCACCTGTCAAATATAACATTCTTTGAAGGATCTATCATAGTGTACTTTCGGGCGTCGATTCTGTTTCCTGCACAATATTCCACGACCGACGCAGGTAACTATTGCGTATGAGAGATCACCTCACAGCACCTGAAGAAAATGACTGGATTGGCTTTTGAAATAGTGTGCATCTCGGTTAAATACTAGAAAGTCCATCATGAAGCAGTAACACCGAAAAAACCTGAAAGATCACACTTTTTAAAGATCTGTTATAGTGGACTATCGAGACCTGTATAATATGAAATTAAAATGACCACATGCATTAATTTTTGTACATTGAACCATGAAGTTCGAAATCTCAGTTTTATTTGTAACTAGCTGACCCGGCGAACTCTGTTCCGCCTTAAAGCCAATAAATAATCAGATTTTGGATGTTAAGTTCAATTTTTTATTAGGACAAATAAAAATTAAGTATTTTAATGATTCTTTATGTTTTTTGGTGCATAGCTTCCACTCTTCAATTCAGTACCTTGTGTTACACGACATTTTTTGTTTTATTATCAGGCGCAAGAACAAACAACGCATATGGTCTTCCGACCCGTGAACATGCCACATATAATTGACCATTTGAAAAATATGGATATTCCAGATTTAAACCACAAACTTTCAAGGATTGGCCTTGTGATTTGTTAATGGTCATGGCGAATGCAAGACGTATCGGAAATTGAAGTCTTTTAAACTCAAACGGCACATCGGTTGGGACCATCGGGATCCTCTGAATGAGAACTTCCTCACCCTCGAATTTTCCTTTGAGTATCGTCGCGTAAATAACATTGGTCATCAATTTACTTACCTCAAAACGTTTACCGTTGCACAGTTTTGGTTGGTTTATGTTTCGAAGCATGATTACTACGGAGCCAACTTTTAGGCGTAAATTGTGCGGTGGTATGTCAGGCACATCCCAAGAGTTTAAAAATTCAATTGGATAGTTGGTGGCTTCATCTTCATTTGTTACACAGTCAATAGATTTGAATGAATGCATTTTACCAATGATCTCATTCTGAATTACGTAGTTTAGGTCATCTACATCTTTATTCATAGCCGCTAAAATTGCTCGCTCACTCAACCATTCATTATTTTTGTAGTTAGTAATGATGTTTGGGAATACTTTGTTGATAAGTTCGTCTTTCGATGAGACACAGTTACAGAAATTATGAGGAAATGAAATCAATCCGCTCGATTCTTCGACAGGTACTCGACCATTACCGATAGTCAGCAATTGCTCAAAGAAATCTTCAGCAGATGTATCATTAAGCAATGCAACTCTCATGTTTGTTGTCAGTTAAAGTTTCTTCACAAAGCGCCATAGATTCGATGACTTGAGGCAAGCATTTATTTCATCTGCAGCCATTGATCTTGGAACTACTGGCAGTGTTTGGCGGAATTCGCCATACAGTAAAATCATTGCTCCTCCAAAACATCTCGAGTCATTGCGTAGATCTTTCAATGTTCGGTTAAGTGCCTCTAATGCACGTTTATGAGCCGTTGTGCATTCGTCCCAGATCTTGGATGCTGATAAAACTTCGGCCACTGCTGAGTTTTTTGTAATATTACATGTTGGTTATTCAATAGCTTGAAGATTTAACGGTAATTTTAATGCTGACTGAGCCGTACAGCATCTTTCTAACAATGTGTCTGCTATTCCGGAAGAACCAACTGCAACCGCAATGTTGGATCTCGCACGAACAGTGGCTAAAGCTACTGACATGAGGAATGTCTTGCCAGTTCCACCAGGGGCATCCAGGAAATATAAACCACTATTTCCATCATCAATTGCCTTCATTAATGTACCATAAACTTCCTTTTGTTGGGGGTTCAACAGGGGTACATTCGTTTGAACTACTAAATCTAATTTGCGTTTTGTTATTCCACGCCAGATGCGTTTCTGTTATACTACGTTTTATAGCGGTCGAACGGGATAAAAAGTATCCTATGCCCGTCTCCTGGTTCTAAGCTACCTCTCCACCAATTTTCAGCCAAATCGGTCCAGCCGTTCTTCAGTTATAAATAGTGTAACTAACACGACTTTCTTTTATATATATAGATTAAGTATTCATTACACATTTCTGAACGCACGCGTAATATTTTTCAATCTTTTTTAAAAAAATACACATAATAGTTTATTCATCCATTTTAAATAGTTTATGAACGCATGCATAAATGTCAATCCTTACTTACAGATTTTGACAAAAAAATTTGACAGCTCCGAAACTAAAGAACTTTTAGGGAAAATAACGCATTTTTCAAGTATTCGTCACTTTTCATTATTTTTAAGATGTATTCTGCTATTCGGGGCGGAGACAAATCCAACAAATCAAAAACCATGAAAATTTTTATTCGTCAATTTTTCATTATTTTTAAGATGTATTCTGCTATTCGGGGCGGAGACAAATCCAACAAATCAAAAACCATGAAAATTGGTCCAGCAGATCTCGAGTTATAAGTGTTGTAACAAACCCGACTTTGTTTTATATATATATAGATTAACGGTACAAAATTTTATTTTCCAGTCTTCCTGTGAATGCAGTCGGCAAATTCACCGGCAACCGCATGGATACCGAAGTGGACGGCATTTGTAAGTAGGAATTAATTTATGTGAACGTATCGGGTCTATGGCACTCCGAATATTTCATACATGTCACAAATACCGTTTCTGACAAGCAAACACCTTTCATCTGTGCACGCTTATTCCTCGACCGGGGTTAAGGAAGTAATAACATCCACAAAAGCAGTACATACACTAATCGTGAAGCCGTCTGCGTTCCAGGCAGCATCATTTGCTTCTTCGAACTCCTTCAATGCTGCAACGTAACAGCAATGTTTTGTATTTCTCCCTCTTTCACAGTCTGCATTCAGCATTTGCCCAATGACGGCAACCTATTGACAACGTAAAGATTTTACCCAGCAACTATATTTCTCTGTAAAAGTACGGGAATAATACTCATTTATAAGTATGTCTTTCGTTAGTGTCCAGCCATCCGGCAGTAACTGTAACTCGAAGAATGTAATATAAGGATTGAAACTTCGAGCACTGAAGAAATTTGAAGAAGAACTTAAGGCGATCTAAAGATAGTGAAGGTGTTTCATCAATGACAACACCGGCGAAATCATGCAGACTTAAATATATACCTATAATGCTTAGTAGTGGTTAACAGAACTTCCGTCAGAAGGAACAGCAGACGCTCGTGTTTACTAGCTGATCGCTTGCACTGTGCAATCGCAAACGGCGTAGCATTGGAGCGTTTGATTGTATATAATTGGTCTACTATGGGAAAGTGGCAAGAGATTTCGGTTCCACCTCGTATTGCCAACTAGATACCATTTATTTACATAGTAACTAAATACATTGATTATTATCAAAGCGTGCAACGGCCTTGCCGCAGTGGCTACACCGGTTCCCGTGAGATCATCGAAGTAAAGCGCTGTCGGGTGTGGTCGGCACTTGAATGGGTGACCATCCAGGCCGCCATGCGCTGTTGCCATTTTCCGGGGTACCCTCAGCCTCGTGATGCCAATTGAGGAGCTACTCGACCGAACAGTAGCGGCTTCGGTCAAGAATACCATCATAACGACCGGGAGAGCGGTGTGCTGACCCTACGCCCCTCCTATCCGCATCCTCCACCGAGAATGACACGGCGGTCGGATGGTCCTGGTAGGCCACTCGTGGCCTCAAGATGGAAGACAGACTGCTTTATTATCAAAGTAGTGTTGAAAGTTATGAGCAGAGTACACATTGCATACATGGGTGTGATTAACACCATTATAGGTTTTCTGATGATGGGTTAGCAATCAAGCACTGATCGAGGAATGAATATTTGGCATGCAGTTTCACCATGTTTGCTTGTTCAGACATCCATTTATCAAACACGGTGTAGATGAAATATCCTTGCCGTTTAAAAATTAAAACAAAGTGTTTTTTCTTGTACTAACAATGAAACACCACCAACTTGACCTCATATTTTACGGAGCAAAAAGCATACTCGTAACATATCAGCCCAAGCAGCCGATCCCGCGTGAAAATTTCGGCCAAAAGTATAATAGTACAGCCGATCCCGCGTGAAAATTTGGGCCAGAAGTATAATAGTACGCAGTTGCGACATTTTGAAAGTACTGTTGTTTTAACTTTGGCGCGCACCAGTTTTTTGTCGCTCGCTCCAGCCCACTGCAGCCGCCTTACGCCTGAACACGAAACACCATACATGCAATGGAGAGACAACCAGAGCCTTCTTATTCGTCGAATGTTGAAGGCAAGGAAACTGGAGTTAGAAGGTAGACACACCTGCCCAACTTATTTTGAAATCTTGTTCGAGAACATGCTATTCTAAGCGAAGAACAGCGATCAATATGATAACGTAATACGTCAGCCTCAAGCATATTTGTCTATCGATATTCTGTAGCTACGCCTCAGAATCGGAACGAATACCCCTAAGCAACTAAGAAATTATTATGTAATGAAGTTAATGGCCTCCGATCTGCAATTCAATCATGCCAACCATGTTGGAGAGTAGCGCATCTCCTGTAAATATAAATGAAAAATTCGCTTTTAACAGCGTCAGCTTTAAAAACAAATGAAGCATAAGCACTACATCAATGCTGAAATTTAAATAGCGCGACGCTGCTCCTTTAATGGCTAATTCGTTTCACTCATTTATTCTGTATTTGTAAATCGCTACATAGAAATGTTCAGAGCAAAGGAATTCCTACACAACCTACAGGTTAGAAACCGCGCACTTTGACACCGTCAGCAAAGCGTATTGCCAATATCAAAACTGTAATTCACAAACCTCTTATACACTCCATTGTGCAGTTCTTGAGCTAGGGCATTTGGCGGCTACATTGAGGAGGAGCGAGTGACGAACAACCAATGCGTGCGGAAAGTTCAACAGCTGTATTTTCAGAATGTAGTAACTGCCCAATTTTCGCATGGGATCGATTACTGGGGTTGATACCTTGTACGTGTGCTGTCTTCTGCTTTAACTATGAGGCCATATTGGTGATGTCTCCTCATGAGAGGTAATTCCAGTCAACCTGTACTCTCCACTTGTTTTATGTTGCAGGGAACCTCCCGTTGAGCGGCCCGCATAACGTCGTCTACACTGACGACGAGATCTTCATTGAACACCTCTGTGTGTCGGGAATCGGTAAGTTTGAGTTGCCGGCTGAAGTCTCACACGTAGCACCGTGATAATGGCAAGTGAGGGAGGGGGGGGGGGGGGGGATGTTAGTGCTCTCTGCCTCTGTACCGTTCCCTGAGCCACAAGTGCCTTCCACGAGGTGCAGAATGGGTGATTGACATATTAACTGCCACGTGACCACCGCAACTTCTGACCTCGACTCCTTAGCGAACACGGGCACTTGATACAGTAGTGCTCTGCGGACGTGCCAGCTACAATCGTTTCATCTCCGACAAGCGCTCCCGATTTCACAACATGGACACCGAACAGAGTCCACACCCCTAAAATGAATCACTAGTGAAAATAAATGTAACTCCATCTTGCATTCAGGGGCGTGGGACAGCGTCTGGTCTAACAACACTATACCGACAGCCGTTACTTTTATATTGTTTTATTGGGCAATCAGTTTCGAGTTTCCAGTCATGTCGTCTTCACATGTGTGAAGACCACAAATGCTTACAATTATGTACATAATTTGTGTCGATATTTTGCAACCATGACTTATTAAATTGATAATCTAGTAATATTCACACCTGTTAGCAACTATTTTCATAGAACTACTTTCATAGCATCTAGAATACCTTTCTACAATGTTTATTGCTGCAATATCTACATTTGCATCTAAATCTACACCCTTACTCCGCAGTTGCGTGGCTGGCGTAGGATACCCTGTAACACTACTAGCCATACTCTTTCCTGTTCCACTCCAAAGAAGACCGAGGGAAAACCGACTCTCCATATGACTCCGTAAGAGGCTTAATTTCTAGAACTTTTGCCTTCGTGGCAACAGTACAACCATTCTGCAGTCAGCTTCAGATGGCGGTTCGCAAAATTTCTGCAAAAGTGTTCCTCGAAAAGAACGTCGCATACCCTCTACGGATTCCCATTTGAACTCACGAAGCATCTCCGTAATACTTGCTTGTTGTTCGAACCTACCGATAACAGATCTAGCAGCCTTCCTCCGAACTGAGATGATGTCATCGTTTAACCCAACCTATTGCCCATTCCAAACACTCGAGCAGTACTCAAGAAAAGGTCGAACCAGAGTCATATATGCGGGCTTCTTCACAGATGAACCGCACATTTCTAAAATTCTCCCAATAAACCGAAGTTGATCATTCACTTTCACTACGAATATCCTCACATGCTCGTCCCATTTCATATC
Organism: Schistocerca serialis cubense; assembly: GCF_023864345.2. Lineage (NCBI taxonomy): Eukaryota > Metazoa > Arthropoda > Insecta > Orthoptera > Acrididae > Schistocerca > Schistocerca serialis. The sequence continues at coordinate 70,317,663 of NC_064644.1, forward strand.
GCTTTATAACCTTACTCCCACTTATTTAAACTTCGACACCTTCACGCACACCACAGCACCAGTAGCAAACAACCGCAGATTTCTGCCCACCTTGTTCCCCAGGTCATTTATGTATACAGAAAATAATAGCGGCCCTATCACTCTTCCCTGGGGCACGCCTGACGGTACCCTTGTCTCTGATGAACACTCTCGTTCTCGACACGTAATTTAACAAGTCTTCTAGCGACTCGCATATCTGGGAACCTATTTCATATGGCTGTATCTTCGTTAACAGTCCTCAGTGCGGCACCGCGCCAAATACTTTTCAGAAATCTAGAAAAATGGAATCTCCTGTTCCCCTTCATCCGGAATTCAAAGTATATGACGTGAGAAAAGAGCTAGCTGTGTTTGACACTAGCGATGCCTCCTAAAATCGGCTCTAGGAAATTTATTATATTCGAACCGAGAATATGTTCAAGAATTCTGCAGTAAACCGATGATAAGGATATTGGTCTGTGACTTTGTGGTTCCGTTCATTCACCCTTCTTATAAACAGTAGTGACCAGCGCTTTTTTCCAGTCGCTTGGGACTTCACGCTGGACGAGAGATTCGCGATAAATACAAGCTACGTAAGGCACCAGTACCGTGTAATTCTCTTTGTAAAACCGAAATGTGATACCATCCGGACCTGGCGACTTATTTCTTTTCAACTCTTTCAGTAGTTCCTCTTGACACCCTCGCAAAAAAATTTATGGTTAACATATAGATTGAAGAGACAACAATAATTCCTTAAGGCCAAGAAAGTTCGCCAATTAATTGGGCGTAAGACAAGATGCACTCTTTCTAAGCCACTATTCAACCTCTGTATCGAACATGCAAAGAGAGAAAGAAAAGACACATGAGGAAGTGGGACTGAAATTCTGGGTTAACCTAAGTCAATGATGAGATTCGCTGCTGACATTTCTGTCCTGTTCAAAGAGGCGAAAAATCACAGGACCTTTTGAGTTCTATGAACATTCTGCCGAACACAGCATTACTTAGAGAAAGCATTCCTTGCTAAAGTAAGGCTGCTGTTATCACAGCCCTCAATTTAAGGAAATTTTTGAGAACGTACGTCTGGAGCACCGCGTAGTACGGAAGTCTTCTATAGCCTTTGGGAAATCCGGACAAGAAGAGAAGTGAATCATTTAAGTAATGATATTACAGGACGACGCTGAAAATAAAAATAGAGACTTGGGATGAGCTGGCGAGTCAAGACAGGTTGCAGAACACTAACTAGATGAAGGGACTGGATGACAGTGCATGTGTTAAGGAGACCGGTGAATTACGTTTATGGTACCAGAAAGATAGAAAAAATTATAAGATAAGACATTTATTGCAATAAAATAAAGTTTGAGGTCGTTTAATGTACACTACTGGCCATTAAAATTACTACGCCTAGAAGAAATGCAGATGATAAACGAGTATTCATTGGACAAATATACTATACTAGAACTTGCATGTGATTACATTATCACACAATTTGGCCGCATAGATCCTGAGAAATCAGTACCCAGAGCAACCACCTCTGGTTGTAATAACGGCCTTGATACGCCTGGGCATTGAGTCAAACAGAGTTTGGATGGCGTGTACAGGTACAGCTGCCCATGCAGCTTCAACACGATACCACAGTTGCTCGCCCACCACTGACCATACGTTCTCGCCGGCCGGTGTGGCCGTGCGGTTCTAGGTGCTACAGTCTGGAACCGCGTGACCGCTACGGTCGCAGGTTCGAATCCTGCCTCGGGCATGGATGTGTGTGATGTCCTTAGGTTAGTTAGGTTTAAGTAGTTCTAAGTTCTAGGGGACTGATGCCCACAGATGTTAAGTCCCATAGTGCTCAGAGCCATTTGGACCATACGTTTTCAATTGGTGAGAGATCTGGAGAATGTGCTGACTAGGGCAGCAGTCAAACATTTTCTGTATCCAGAAAGGCGCCTACAGGACCTGCAACATGCGGTCGTGCATTATCCTGCTGAAATGTAGGGTTTTGCAGGGATCAAATGAAGGGTAGAGCCACGGGTCGTAACACATCTGAAACGTAACTTCCACTGTTCAAAGTGCTGTCAGTGCGAACAAGAGGTGACCGAGACGTCTAACCAATGGCATCCCATACCATCACGCAGGGTAATACGCCAGTATGGCGATGACGAATACGTGCTTCCATTGTGGGTTCACCGCGATGACGCCAAACACGGATGCGACCATCATGATGCTGTAAACAGAACCTGGATTCATCCGAAAAAATGACGTGCACCCTGGTTCGTCGTTGAGTACACCAACGCAGGCGCTCCTGTCTGTGATGCAGCGTCAGGGGTAACCGCAGCCATGGTCTCCAAGCTGATAGTCCATGCTGCTGCAAACATCGTCGAACTGTTCGTGCAGATGGTTGTTGTCTTGCAAACGTCCCCATCTGTTTACTCAGGGATCGAGACGTGGCTGCACGATCCGTTACAGCCATGCAGATAAGATGCCTGTCATCTCGACTGCTAGTGTTACGAGGCCGTTGGGATCCAGCACGGCGTTCCGTATTATCCTCCTGAACCCACGAATTCCATATTCTGCTAAGTCATTGGATCTCGACCAATGCGAGCAGCAATGTCGCGATACGATAAACCACAATCGCGATAGGCTACAATCCAACCTTTATCAAAGTCGGAAACGTGATAATACGCATTTCTCCTCCTTACACGAGCCATCACAACAACGTTTCACCGGGCAACGCCGGTCAACTGCTGTTTGTGTATGAGAAATCGGTTGGAAACTTTCCTGATGTTTCCAGGTTGTAGGTTTCGCCACCGGCGCCAACATTGTGTGAATGCTGTGAAAAGTTAATCATTTGCATACCACAGAATCTTCTTCCTGTCGGTTAAATTTCGCGTCTGTAGCTCATCGTCTTCAAGGTGTAGCAGTTTTAATCGCCAGTAGTGTAATTGGCGGGAAACATCAAACCAATCAGAAGACTTGTGACTAAAGCAGACAAATTTTTAATGGCGGAAAAACTGATTGAAGACAATTGATTCCCAGCATGATTTGATAGAAGCAGCCCGCAGATTCGGGAATTCTGTCACGGAGATTTTTCAGAAGTGGGATGCTAGTATGATGCAGAAACTTCAGACAAGAGGTAAACCACGTCATCACTGCGGTATTTTAAGGGATGAACTGGCGTGCACCATCGAATTCTAAGGCGAACTGAATCTGCTCTGTATCTTCTTGGTCGCTATGTTATGAGCAAATCATTATTAATCAAGTATAACAATTTTCAATTTACTGTATGTCTGAGTTTTTACTCTTTACTTCTCTGTCTCTGCTATTCACCTATGTGTGTTCCCTTCTTCTACAATATTTCTCAATAAATTTCTTCCCATTTCTACGGAGTCTGATGGCCACTCTCGATCTTTTTGCTAATCCTCGGCAGTAGATGGTGATGATGGAAATAACAATCGCTAATGGACATAGGCCCTTCTTTCTGCTGATAAAAGTAATTTTGCTTCACCACTGCTTACAGCAGCTAAGACTGTGACTTTGGCTTTGTATTTAATCTTTACAACTTTGATGTTTCTAGTACTTAATAACGGGGTTAAATCTCTAAAATATCCTTATCAGCAGTTCTTGCAAATTTCCAAATTGCTGCACTATAATGGTGATATACAAATTCATTGATCCCATGTCCATCCCCAAACTTCATTACTTCACCGCACTTTTTTCTCTTCTTGCCGTCCACTCCACTGTTCCGGTGGAGCTGAAATGCTATTCCGCTCTTCAAAATAATTTGTAAAATAAAAAAATGGTTCAAATGGCTCTGAGCACTATGGGACTTAACATCTATGGTCATCAGTCCCCTAGAACTTAGAACTAATTAAACCTAACTAACCTAAGGACAGCACACAACACCCAGCCATCACGAGGCAGAGAAAATCCCTGACCCCGCCGGGAATCGAACCCGGGAAATTTGTAAAATAGGTAACCCTGTTGCGTACTTGGTAAATGCAGTCATAACCTTTTTTCAGTGTAAAATTATTTCTAACCTACGTAAGGACTATGCATCGTACTAAAGTACAAAGGAGGCGAACTATATAGTGTGCACTCTTCGTTAGGCGTGGAGACAACTACAAACTTCTATTACAGCAGCTCGTTGTATCGAAAGAGGGACGTCATATGTCGCACAAATTGGTGTGTGTTAACATCTACATAATGCAACATTGTAACAAAAGTAACATGGCTCAGCATTCACATGTGCATACAACAAGCACGATAGTGTGTAATATTTTGGTTAACATACCGAAAATAATGCCGCGTCGAGCTAAAAGTTCAACCAATCTGTGGACAAAGAGTACAAGACCACTACTGTTGTGAAGTGTGGTTTTCTCAATGAACAGTTTATAATTTTTGTAATTTTTGAAACTATCAAGAAAGAGTATTAATATCTACCTATGACTTTCGGAGCCTACGGATGTAAATAAATGTTCTGCTAAAAACAAATCTTTCTTACAGAGAATTCCTTTATTCTGACTACCGAAGAGACTCTCAGTGAGGAACTGGAGGCTAGGATCTGGGAAATCGTCGAGAATCATCCCGAGGTCAGCAAGTCGAAGTACGTGAAGACCGTCTGCTGATGTCCCTACGAGTGAAACCTACGAATATACTATTTGTGGCAAATAAATACTGATTTCGGCATAACCCTGTCTTTTATATTCACATAGCTTAGCCTCCCTTACCTTCTTCACCGTCACTATGTAAAATCTACGACTGAGACACTGGAACCGTATATTGGTCTATCTACAATGAAGCGCCAAAGAAACTGGTATAGGCATTCGTATTCAAATACAGAGATATGTAAACAGGCAGAATACGCTATGCGGTCGGTAACGCCTATATAAGACAACGAGTGTTAGATCGGTTACTGCTGCTACAGTGGCAGATTTAGGTGAGTTTGAACGTGGTGACATAGTCGGCGCACGAGCAATGGGACACAGCATCTCCGAGGTAGCGATGAAGTGGGGATTTTCCAGTACGACCATTTCACGAGTGTACCGTGAATATCAGGGATCCGGTAAAACATCAAATCTCCGACATCGCTGCGGCCGGAAAAAGAGGCTGCAAGAACGGGACCAACGACGACTGAAGAGACTCGTTCAAAATGACAGAAGTGCAACCCTTCCGCAAATTGCTGCAGATTTCAGTGCTGGGCCATCAACAAATGTCAGCTTGTGAATCATTCAACTAAACATTATCGATATGTGCTTTCTGAGCCCAAGACCCGCTTGTGTACCCTTGATGACTGCACGACACTAAACTTCAGGCCTCGCCTAGGCCCGTCAACACCGACATTGAATTGTTGATGACTGGAAACATGTTGACTGGTCAAACGAGTCTTGTTTCAGATTGAATCGAGCGGATGGACGTGTACGGGTATGGAGACAACCTCAAGAATCCATGGACCTTGCACGTCAGCAGGTGACTGTTCAAGCTGGTGGAAGCTCTGTAATAGTGTAGTTCGTGAGCAGTTGGAGTGATATGGGACCCGTGATACGTGTAAATACGACTCTGACAGGTGACCCGTACGTAAGCATCATGTCTGATCACCTGCATCCATTCATGTCCATTGTGCATTCCGACTGACTTGGGCAATTCCAACAGGACAATACGTTACTCCACAGATCAACAAATGCTACAGAGTGGCTCCAAGTACGCTCTTTTGAGTGTAAACACTTCCGCTGGACACCAAACTCCCCAAATATGAACATTATTGAGCATATCTGGGATGTCTTGCAACGTGCTGTCCAGAAGAGACCTTCATCCTCTCATACTCTTACGGGTTTATCGACAGCCCTGCAGGATTCACGGCGTAAATTCCCTCCAGCACTGCTTAAGACATTAGTCGAGTCCATGCCACGTCGTGTTGCGGTACTTCTGAGTGCTCCTTGGGGCGCTACACGATGTTAGGCGGGTGCACCAGTTTCTTTGGCTCTTCAGCGTACAATATTAATTTCCTGTCTTTGTCCACTAGTACCTCAGAAGAAGAAGACCTTCTTCCGGTGATTGCTATCTCACTGAGCATCTCTGTTATTTCTTCGTATTTGCATTACTCAATAATTTAAAAAATGGATGGATATTTAGAAAGTCTGATGCCCATCAAATAACTGATTGTAAACTGTAAATAGGAGCATTATCTCATCAAGCCACTGAAATTCGGGATCCGAATAAACTTTCTTGCTGTTCCAGCTCATTGTAACGGCTCAGGAATTTTAATTTCAGTTATTAATTTGTGATCTCTTCGTAAATAAAGAATAAAAACACGGAAGACCAACGACTTTTTTTTTCAAAATTCGATTGAAATTTGGGTGCCAGAAGGACTTCCGCTGATCCTGGAATTCAAATACGCCTAACGACTTTCCTCGAAGTCAGAATATCGCTGTAGCTCTCTTCTGACACTGTAAACTTAATGACGTGTCAGGGAGTTTCAGCAGAGAGGAAAGTTCATTCTGGTTTCCGTGCATTTAACTAAAACGGAGAGGGTGATAGGTTCATCACTTTCATTAAGGAATTATCTTACAAATGAGTACAACCTATATTACTAACAAGGGAGACTCCCAATCGCTCCCTCCCATATTTAGTGGTAAAATGGCGCAGTGTGTAGCCCGTCACAAACCGAATACAGATCAAGAACGAAAACAGGAAGAAGGTGTACCGAACTGTGAAAAAAACAAGCAAAATAGTCAATGGCGCAAGATCAAGATGTGCAGCATTGAGCAAACTGCGAGAACGTCGGCGTCGTTGCGGTGTATTTAGGATGTTCGACCGAGAATCTTGAGATCCGTGTTCAAATATTCCTCGTGCCCCACATTTCTTCACAAAATTATGAATTTTGTGTCATGTCAGTGACGTGTCTGATCTCCTTATGTAGTCTTGGTACCTGTCATTCTATTGTTTTGTATTGTATTGAACTGGGGCCCTAGAAACGATGGAGAGCCTTAGGCCCCGCCATGGCCCTCAGTGGTACACAACATTACAACAGGCTATTTTAGTCCACTCATCCCACCGCCGCCCCACACAGAACCCAGGGTTATTGTGCGGTTTGGTCCCCTGTGGACCCCTCCGGGAACGTTGTAACCTCCCCACAGAAATTTTAAAGATATTATTTTAAATGCTAATCGACATTGAGCTAAGTGTAACCTCCCCACAGAAATTTTAAATGACAGAAATAATAAATGAATGGTAGCCAAGCGTAACCTCCCTGCATGAAATGTACTCACTATGACAATTAATTGTTTGACTCGCAATCTGACTCAACGTGCAAGCTCCCACAAAAATAATGAGAGACAATTTAATGCTAATGAAACTTCAGTCACAATGTAAATTCAATTAGACCGAAATATCAGTCTTTGGCCCTGTGAAAAAAAAAAATCAGAATTAATTTCTTACCTCATTGAAACTGCATGTCAAATTTCTGCTCTCATTGTTGGCCACGGCTTGGAGGAAATGCATCGCAAGTAATATATTTTTTTTTAATTTAACTGAAACTTTTCTTTAAAGGAAATGGAAGGAAACCGTTCGTTCAATTAGTTCTTTTGTTAAAAAAATTGCTTTGAAATCAAAATTATTATTGGGGCACTTGTTGAAAATTAATTACAATAAATAAACTTTACATTATCTGATGTGTGCAATACAGCTTGGTTACCTTAATTAACAATATACCTCATTCAGCATCTTGACCAGAGACCCATGTCGACGCCTGCGACTGTGTCCCGCTCGCGACCGTACTCGACTACTAGTGCTAACAGACTGCCATTCGCAACTGAACTCGACTACTGCTACCGACAGAGTGCAACAGACAACTGCACTGCCGACAGACTACCCACAGACTACTGCTCGCAACACTCGCGCGGTCAAGCGCAGACTAGGAATGACAAATAGCTCTCTGGTCAGAGACTCTGCAATGCCTCGCCATCACCGCCACACAACATACGTGTTTCAACGTCTCACACCATACGAGAGTAACCCCAAATGTTTGCGTGGTAGAGTAATTATGGTGTATGCATACGTGGAGACAGTGTTTGCGCAGCAATCGCCGACATAGTGGAACTCAGGCCGAATAATGGGAACCGACCTGCATTCGCCGAGGCAGATGGGAAACCACCTTAAGAAACCATCCACAGACTGGCCGGCACACCGGATCTCAACACCAATGCGCCGGGCTGATTCGTGACGGACATCGGCTCTCCTTCCCGCTCGGAGGGCACTGCTTTAGACCGCACGGCTAACCGGGCTCGGTAACAGTCATACTATAGATTGCTTACAGAATACGAGTCATGTAGTACGTCCGTGATAAATAGCGAGGAGCTGTAACCTCCCCTTCACTTATCGACCTTAATGACAGTGAAAAATTAAACCGCGTGTACCTAATGGAAATTTGGGAATAGCAATTGTCAACGAAGTTAATCTGTGTGTAAAGAGAGAGGAAGGGTTACATCTAAATGAAAGGAAAAATGCAAATGAAATTGTTGGAAATTAATTTTGAAAAATGGTAAAGTTAATAAAGAAATTAAATGTGCGGTCGTTACGTTAACAGTTAACTGGCGTTATTTAGATATTTGAGATATGGGGAAGATTACGGTCGTCAGTCCTATGGACAAATACTATAATAACTGAAGAAGAGAGGTTAATGTACATATAATTAGCGCTAAAAGCGTGGTAACTGAAGTTTGACACGTGTTGTGTGAAAACCGAATGTTTGTCAGAAGTAATAAATTTCGCTACCCTCTGACTTAATTTAGCAAAAGAATTAATAAATCCTGAAAACTGAAAGTTAATTTAGAGACTGAAATTAATAGTGAAATTTATTTCTGAAGCACTACGAAATCAAATAAAATAAGGTTAGTCTTTGGCTGCCTCAACAATCATCTCAAAAGAAACTTGAATCTATGCAATTGAGAAATAAGAGATTTCACTTTGAACTTGAATTAAATGATTTTGAACAATTAACAACAGTAAAATTTAGTACGTACCAAGCTGAGCTGCAGTCACAGGTAAGCTAAAATATGGTAACAAAACTCGCACTCTTAATTTAACTGAACTTTGTAATTAAAGCAGTGAAATTGAATGATATTATTTTAATGCTGACGTTTGAATTTCAATGACGCTCGGGTTCATTTCGGAGAAGGAAGGGACGCTGCTTGGCAATGCAATTGGGACAATGAGCAACAAAGGTTCATGCAAAGTTGCAGTATTTTAGTGATGCTAATGGAATAGTTTGAAAAGCTGAGGTCTGTCATACAGTTCTAAAACCTTACGTGCTTTCAGTCTTCCCTGTTGGTTGATTGAAGGTTTGAAGTCGTCGGTCGAGGAGGTAGTGACAATCACTTATTGTCAGCCGTCGCTGTTGCAGAAGCTAGATGTTGGCGAGCCTTCTTTCAACATGGTCACCAGATGAAATGGGCTCTTCATGTGTGCCAGCTAATGTTTCCCGGCCGCGACACCGTGCCAGCAACTATCATAGCAAGTCGAGCGCAGTTACATGCTTCCAAACCCCGAAAGCGCGGCAACTCGTGGGAGCGTCACTCATCACATCTGCTCCACCGTCCTACTCCAGCCACACTCTGCTCTGCCCGCGCTCCACGTGGCAGAGTTAACACTACCAAAGATCCTAAACACTTTGGTTCTCCACACGACCTATCGATGTAATCGTACGATAGCGTAGTTTTGTCTAGGCAAGACCCAGCGTAAAAATACAAATATTATTTACAAAACAAACCAATTATACATCGACATAAATGCATATATATATATATATATATATATATATATATATAAATTCTAAAACAATTAACATATATAAAGATACAGAAATGTCATTTCTTCAGGTAACAAAATAAGGAAAAAATTTATACTACAATAGATGGAAATAGGAGGATACGGATTTCCGGTTTTACAAAGCCACATACAACTGTCACAGAAATGGAAATAACAAATAAACTGGTGTGAACTACAAAGGAATTCGAGAGTCAAAATTTGCAAAACGAAATGCAAGAGTCTTAACATGTGGTACTTGTGAAGAACAAATTTCACTTCCTTACACCTCGCTGTTGCAGACGGACGTTACGGCAAGACACATACACAAGTTTGAATACAACGAACAGACACGTCAATGTCCAGCCGGACAGTTCATAATTTAGCGAAACAAAAAAGTGGGGCACAAGTGAGATTTTAATATGGATCTGCTCTCTCGCAGGTGAACACCATGACCACACAATGGCGACGCCTTGGCTATTCAAATAGGCTACACTCGATTACATACATTTTGGGCTTGGACCGTTCACTGTTTGTTTTCTTCTTTTTTCACTGTTCAGTACCCCTACTTCCTGTTCTCATGCTTGATCTGTGTTCAGTTTTAGACGGGGCCAACTTACGATTAAATCTGAGGCGGAATCCGGAACCCCATACAAACTGCAATTTGCTTATTTGACGTCTTCCAGGAGCAACAAAAATTTGATTTTCACCATTTTGAGTATTCGACTGAATTAAAAAATGGAAAATGCTGCCATCATCTGCTCACTTAGAGGTTTAATATTATCGTAAAAGTTTAACACAATAGTCAAATGCTACAGTTAGAAACTTTGCGTTTGTCTCGTGGGAGTGTAACTGATGCCGCGCAAAATATCCGGACTGTATTCATCCAGTATTTGCGAACCAGAGCGCTGGCGACTTCCAACGAACTGTGTACATAATTTCAAACCTTTGCGAAACTTTTCTTCCTAACACGTCCCACAAAATGATGAAAGGGAACACGTTTATCTCTCAATAAATTTTCGCTGTTCGTACAGTAAACCGCAGCAACAGAAATAGCGTTTTAATTTATTACTTCCTTACAATTCGCTACATTGTTTTTTTTTCAGATAGTACCCGCATGTACCACTGAATGTACCAGTGAAATTATATCATTTTACGACACATAGTGCAGGAGATGTAACGTCGTAGACATTTAGTTGCGTGAAAGACTTGCTTATGCTTAAATAGAGTGCAAATTAACCAAACTACTTTCGTCCAGTGTTCTAAACGAGAGCACTTACTGACTTCCAGAAAAGTTTAAATATAATTTCAAATCTTTTCTAAATTTTTCCTAGTAAAGTATTTAACACATTGCCGGCCGGTGTAGCCGAGCGGTTCTAGGCGCTTCAATCTGGAACCGCACGACCGTTACGGTCGCAGGTTCGAATCCTGCCTCGGGCATGGATGTGTGTGATGTCCTTAGGTTAGTTAGATTTAAGTAGTTCTAAGTTCTCGGGGATTGATAGCCTCAGATGTTAAGTACCATAGTGTTCAGAGCCATTTGACCCATTTGATTTAACACATTAACTCTTTTTTAAAGTATTCACACTTCTGAAGTTGTTTTATACGTTAGAGTTAGTCTCTTTAAAGACTCACGTATTTATTGATGCACTGCTATTTTACCACACAGCGCGCTATCGAGCATTTTCCAGTTCTCTCTTACCTTACACTGAAAGAGCAGGTGTGGTACTAATTATGGAACATCAACTCAAAGTCCCTAAGCGACATATCAAAATAAATGAACAAGGAATGATGAGTGAAATTTTGAGTGGATTTACTGATTGGTAAATTGCAGCTGGATTATAGTGTAACTAAGTTAATACGAGGGCATGCTGACAAGTAATTCCTCCGAATTTTTATATTAAAGCTACGAAAGCTTTTTTTAAAAGAAAATTTGTGACCCATACATTTGTGATTTCCAAGATCAATGATTGTTAACATTTGTCACCTTTAGTCAAATGGTTCAAATGGCTCTGCGCACTATGGGACTCAACTGCTGTGGTCATCAGTCCCCTAGAACTTAGAACTACTTAAACCTAACTAACCTAAGGACATCACACACATCCATGCCCGAGGCAGGATTCGAACCTGCGACCGTAGCAGCAGCGCGGCTCCGGACTGGAGCGCCTAGAACCGCACGGCCACCGCGGCCGGCGCACCTTTAGCCCTGTGTCGCTAGAGGGCTCCGAATTGCAGCGTGTAACATGGCTTCAAATGGCTCTGAGCACTATGGGACTCAACTCCTGAGGTCATAAGTCCCCTAGAACTTAGAACTACTTAAACCTAACTAACCTAAGGACAACACACACATCCATGCCCGAGGCAGGATTCGAACCTGCGACCGTAGCGGTCGCGCGGGTGTAACATAGGGGTGAGCAACGCAACTACGTCTGTACATGAGAAACAGCGTGCTGTAAGCGAGTTTGGAATTTGAACAGTTCGTCCACCCACGGCGCACTTCTTCCTTTGGCATCAGAACGCCACACTACAAACGACCGCTGCGACTTCTGCAACCTTGGGTTCATTGTCATCTATCACCCGCCACGCAGTCCAGACTCGGCCCCATCCGATTTGCATCTGCATCCCTCCTTCGACGACTTCATTTCGACGGTGACGAAGGGGTGCCTGCAGAGGTGAGGTCCTGGCTCCGTCAACAAAGTGAAGCATTCTACAGTGACGGTATCAACAAACTGATCTCACGTTTGGAGAAATGTGTTCGTCGCCAGGGTTACTACACTCCTGGAAATGGAAAAAAGAACACATTGACACCGGTGTGTCAGACCCACCATACTTGCTCCGGACACTGCGAGAGGGCTGTACAAGCAATGATCACACGCACGGCACAGCGGACACACCAGGAACCGCGGTGTTGGCCGTCGAATGGCGCTAGCTGCGCAGCATTTGTGCACCGCCGCCGTCAGTGTCAGCCAGTTTGCTGTGGCATACGGAGCTCCATCGCTGTCTTTAACACTGGTAGCATGCCGTGACAGCGTGGACGTGAACCGTATGTGCAGTTGACGGACTTTGAGCGAGGGCGTATAGTGGGCATGCGGGAGGCCGGGTGGACGTACCGCCGAATTGCTCAACACGTGGGGCGTGAGGTCTCTACAGTACATCGATGTTGTCGCCAGAGGTCGGCGGAAGGTGCACGTGCCCGTCGACCTGGGACCGGACCGCAGCGACGCACGGATGCACGCCAAGACCGTAGGATCCTACGCAGTGCCGTAGGGGACCGCACCGCCACTTCCCAGCAAATTAGGGACACTGTTGCTCCTGGGGTATCGGCGAGGACCATTCGCAACCGTCTCCATGAAGCTGGGCTACGGTCCCGCACACCGTTAGGCCGTCTTCCGCTCACGCCCCAACATCGTGCAGCCCGCCTCCAGTGGTGTCGCGACAGGCGTGAATGGAGGGACGAATGGAGACGTGTCGTCTTCAGCGATGAGAGTCGCTTCTGCCTTGGTGCCAATGATGGTCGTATGCGTGTTTGGCGCCGTGCAGGTGAGCGCCACAATCAGGACTGCATACGACCGAGGCACACAGGGCCAACACCCGGCATCATGGTGTGGGGAGCGATCTCCTACACTGGCCGTACACCACTGGTGATCGTCGAGGGGACACTGAATAGTGCACGGTACATCCAAACCGTCATCGAACCCATCGTTCTACCATTCCTAGACCGGCAAGGGAACTTGCTGTTCCAACAGGACGATGCACGTCCGCATGTATCCCGTGCCACCCAACGTGCTCTAGAAGGTGTAAGTCAAGTACCCTGGCCAGCAAGATCTCCGGATCTGTCCCCCATTGAGCATGTTTGGGACTGGATGAAGCGTCGTCTCACGCGGTCTGCACGTCCAGCACGAACGCTGGTCCAACTGAGGCGCCAGGTGGAAATGGCATGGCAAGCCGTTCCACAGGACTACATCCAGCATCTCTACGATCGTCTCCATGGGAGAATAGCAGCCTGCATTGCTGCGAAAGGTGGATATACACTGTACTAGTGCCGACATTGTGCATGCTCTGTTGCCTGTGTCTATGTGCCTGTGGTTCTGTCAGTGTGATCATGTAATGTATCTGACCCCAGGAATGTGTCAATAAAGTTTCCCCTTCCTGGGACAATGAATTCACGGTGTTCTTATTTCAATTTCCAGGAGTGTATGTTGAGACATAAATATGTGGATATGAAGAATGAAGCTCTAGACTGTTAATAGCGTTCGTTTCATGTAATATCTTTAAAAGTTTTCACATAAAAATTTTGGCGTCCGTACTTTTCAGCATGCGCTTTTAATATACCAAACAAAATTATCCAAAAACCACCGTCTGAATTTGTTAGTAAGAGCAAAGACTGAGACAAACACAGCAAGTACTATTCACGCAGTCCCATTTACGGTCGCACACATTTAGCCACGCTGCAGATGTCGGCTTGGGCTGTGTGAACAGTAAACTTCAATGTTGAATTATTTTGGGCTTGACTGTCGATAACAGCTGAAACAGGGAAATTGCGCAGGTCGCACCAGTGTTTAAGAAGGGTAGTAGGAGTAATCCATCGAACTACAGACCTATATCATTGACGTCGGTTTGCAGTAGGGTTTTGGAACATATACTGTATTCAGACATTATGAATCACCTCGAAGGGAACGATGTATTGATACGTAATCAGCATGGTTTCAGAAAACATCGTTCTTGTGCAACGCAGCTAGCTCTTTATTCGCACGAAGTAATGGCCGATATCGACTGGGGATCTCAAGTTGATTCCGTATTTCTGGATTTCCGGAAACCTTCTGACACCGTTCCTCACAAGCGACTTCTAATCAAGCTGCGGGCCTATGGGGTATCGTCTCAGTTGTGCGACTGGATTCGTGATTTCTTGTCAAGAAGGTCGCAGTTCGTAGTAATAGACGGCAAATCATCGAGTACAACTGAAGTGATATCAGGTGTTCCCCAGGGAAGCGTCCTGGGACCTCTGCTGTTCCTGATCTTTATAAATGACCTGGGTGACAATCTGAGCAGTTCTCTTAGGTTGTTCGCAGATGATGCTGTAATTTACCGTCTAGTAAGGTCATCCGAAGACCAGTATCAGTTGCAAAGCGATTTAGAAAAGATTGCTGTATGGTGTGGCAGGTGGCAGATGACGCTAAATAACGAAAAGTGTGAGGTGATTCACATGAGTTCCAAACGAAATCCATTGAAATTCGATTACTCGATAAATAGTACAATTCTTAAGGCTGTCAATTCAACTAAGTACCTGGGTGTTAAAATTACGAACAACTTCAGTTGGAAAGACCACATAGATAATATTGTGGGGAAGGCGAGCCAAAGGTTGCGTTTCATTGGCAGGACACGTAGAAGATGCAACAAGTCCGCTAAAGAGACAGCTTACACTACACTCGTTCGTCCTCTGTTAGAATATTGCTGCGCGGTGTGGGATCCTTACCAGGTGGGATTGACGGAGGACATCGAAAGGGTGCAAAAAAGGGCAGCCCGTTTTGTATTATCACGTAATAGAGGAGAGAGTGTGGCAGATATGATACGCGAGTTGGGATGGAAGTCATTAAAGCAAAGACGTTTTTCGTCGCGGCGAGATCTATTTACGAAATTTCAGTCACCAACTTTCTCTTCCGAATGCGAAAATATTTTGTTGAGCCCAACCTACATAGGTAGGAATGATCATCAAAATAAAATAAGAGAAATCAGAGCTCGAACAGAAAGGTTTAGGTGTTCGTTTTTCCCGCGCGCTGTTCGGGAGTGGAATGGTAGAGAGATAGTACGATTGTGGTTCGATGAACCCTCTGCCAAGCACTTAAATGTGAGTAATCCGCTGAATTACAGGCCCATATCACTAACGTCGATTTTCAGTAGGGTTTTCGAACATTATGAAGTACCTCGAAGAAAACGATTTATTAACACATAGTCAGCAAGGATTCAAAAAATATCGTTATTGTGAAAGACAACTAGCTCTTTATACTCACGCAGTAATGAGTGCTATCGACAGGGGATGTCAAATTGATTCCGAATTTTTAGACTTCCAGAAGGCTTTCGGCACCGTTACTCACAAGCGTCTTCTAACCAAACTGCGGGCCTGTGTAATATCGCCTCAGTTGTGCGACTAGATTCGTGATTTCTTGTCAGAAAAGTCGCAGTTCGTAGTAATAGACAGAAAGTCATCGAGTAAAACAGAAGTAATATTCGGCATTCCCCAAGAATGTGTCATAAGCCCTCTATTATTACTGATCTTTGTTAAGGACATAGAAGGCAATCTGCGTAGCTCTCTTAGATTGTCTGCAGATTATGCTGTCATTTAGCGTCATGTAAACTCATCAGTTGATCAAAACGACTTGCAAAATGATTTAGATAAGATATCTGTATGGCGCGAAAAGTGGGAATTGACCGTGAGTAAAGAAAAGTGTAAAGTTATTGATAAGAGTACTAAAAGAAAGCCGCTAAATTTCGATTACGCGATAAGTCACACAAATCTGAAGGCTGTAAATTCGACTAAATACTTAGAGAATACGATTGCTAATAACCTAAACTGATACGATCTCATAGATAATGTTGTGTATAGGGCAAACCAAAGACTTCGATTCATTGGCAGAACACTTAGAAGGTGCAACAGGTGTACTAAAAAGACTGCTTACTCCACGCTTGTCCGCCCTATCCTGGAGTATTGTTGTGCGGTGTGGGATCCGCATCAGGTGGGGCTGACGGATGACATCGAAATAGTTCACAGTAGGGCAACTCGTTTTGTATTATCGCGAAATAGGGGAGACAGTGCCGCAGACATGATACGTGAATTGGAGTGGCAATCATTAAAACAAAGGCGGTTACCGTTGCGAAGGGATCTTCTCGTGGAATTTCAATCACCAGTTTTCTCCTCCGATTGCAAAAACATTCTGCTGGCACCCACCTACATAGGGAGAAACGATCATCACGATAAAATAAGAGGAATCAGGGCTCGCACAGAAAATTTTAAGTGCTCGTTTCTCCCGCGCGCCATTCGAGAATGGAACGGTAAAGAGACAGCTTGAATATGGTTCATTGAACCCTCTGTCAGACACTTTATTGTGAATAGCAGAGTAATCACGCAGATGTAGATGTAGAAAATACATGTTTCCACAAGACACTACAAATGACTGCACATACACTTATTATTCAGCCATAATTACAAATTACACAGAGCAAATACACATACCTCTGCTCTCTAAGGAAGGACAAGAAGCAGATAACACCAGAAGAGGAAGACCTCACTTTTGTTTTACAAAATGTATAACATGTAGATATAATCTTTGCTGGTTTCTGCTATACACAGTATGTGAAGTATAAAACTGACTTGACGCAGTCTAGTTAACAGCTGAGATAGCGTGGAGCTCCACTTTTGTTATCCAGTCTTGGTATGGCCTATCAGCAGTGAAGACACAGAAGTTGACTTCGGTGACGAGTATTTGCTATTTGTTTCGACAAACAACGCCGTTCATACACTGCCCAATTAGCGCGTGTTGCACACACCAGCCGTCCGCTGTGGCCGAGCGGTTATAGGCGCTTCAGTCCGGAACCGCGCTGATGCTATGGTCGCAGGTTCGAATCCTGCCTCGGGCACGGATGTGTGTGATGTCCTTAGGTTAGTTAGATTCAAGTAGCTTTAAGTCTAGGGGACTGATGACCTCAGATGTTAAGTCCCATAGTGCTCAGAGCCATTTGACATTTGAACAATTTTTTTTTCACACACAGCAGCCATTTACCAGCCATCGACTTTACTTTTAGTGGACTACTCTGAAATAAATTACCTGAGGTGGAATATAACAACAGAGATAGTCAAAACCAAACAAGAAGGTTATTAGGTTGTAAAATTATAAAAACACTCTAAGAATAGGATTTCTTGCCAGTTTGCAGCCATACTCGCTGACGATGGTCAACCAAAGTAGTGCACAAAGGTGATTCATCGCTGAACACAACGTGACGCCCTTCATCAACACTCCATGCTCCCAGGTCACGATACCATTTTAAAGGCAGCCGCCTGCGTTCTGGTGGAACGGTAATTCTCTCGTCCGGCTGCTGCTGATCTCAGGACGACACGGACTGTTGCAAGCAGTCAGTCACGTGTTCTCGGATGGCCGATGCCCGTGTGCTGACGTTACGACGTCTTTGGTGCACAATAAGGTGATCCCCTTCCCAACCCTCACGTTTCCTAGAAGTCCAGCAACTGGGCCACTGTCACATCCGAATGCTCCATAAATCTGGCTACTCCACGATTAGACCATCCGGCCAAATGGAGAACCTCAATGTTGCGCCTTTCAATGTCTACCATGTGGCGATGACGCTGTCTCCGAAGACTACGCGACATCTCTGTGTTCTTCATAGTGGTCATGTATTATCTGACACTGTTCATGCCCCTTGTATTCCCTGCCTAACCTGCTGACTATACTAAACGCGAACAACACTAAAGCACACTGGTGACAGTTGTATGTGTCACAGAGAATTTCAGCTCGACTCACTGACCTACCTGCCAAAGTTGCGTAGCCTGTGCGAGGTTAAAATGACATCTCACCATGTTTTCTGGGCGTTCCGCTTCTCAATTCCAGACAAATTGTTCAAACAAATAGCAAATCTGGTATGGTTATTATAGATCCAGCAGCATAGCATAATACAGGGCAACCGTTTATCATATTATTTGTCCTTAAAATTACATTTTTTTTTTTTTTTTTTTTTTTTTGTGATTTGGAACTCATCATCGTTGATTAGCTACTGTGTTTAACAAATCTTTAAATATTTCTAATTAATGTCAAAATTCTTGAATTGAGTAAATTTGCTGTCTCGCCCTTATACAAAGTTCAAAGTGGTTCAAATGGCTCTAGGCACTATGGGACTTAACATCGGAGGTCATCAATCCCCTAGACTTAGAACTACTTTAACCTAAGGACATCACACACATCCATGCGCGAGGCCGGATTCGAACCTGCGACGGTAGCAGCCGCGTGGTTCCGGACTGAAGTGCCTAGAACCTCTCGGCTACCGCGGCCGGCTCTTATACAAAGTGAGTGCTGGTCTTGTAACAGAGTGAGACTGAATATCAGTGGCTGCGAGTTGCCACGTTTGCAGTACTCAAACCTAACAGTTGGTGTACGCGTTCTTCTATTTTTGTTTACATTTTAAGAGGTTATTTATGTTTTTTAATCAATAATTTGTCGTGAGCTAATCCACTTGTATTCACCGAAATTTTACTGTCGATCATTATTTGTACTGAAAATCTGTGGGTAACTAAATTTAATGCCACTAAATAATAATTTCACAATGTTTTGCTTCTACGTTTCCGAGTGTGACTAAATGTTTCGTCTGTATGAGCAAGAATATTGGACGATTATATGACCTGAACATAAGTTATAATTTTTTTGTTACGTTACATTTGGGATTACGTAAGTTTTCACTAGCACATTTAAACTGACCGACGTGACGCAGTGGTTTGCACGCTGGACTCGCATTTGGGAGGACGGCGGTTCAAATCCGAGTCCGGCCATCCTGATTTAGGTTCTCCATGATTTCCCTGAATCGCTTGAGGCAAATGCCGGGATGGTTCCCTTGACAGGACGCGGGCGACTTCCTTCCTCATCCTTCCCTACTCCAATGGGACCGATGACCTCGCAGTTTGGGCCCTTCCCCAAAATCAACCAACTAACATATTGAAATAGCAACATTTCACCAAAATGATCTTAGGTCATCAGTTGCATACACTGGTGGTTCTACTGCATGAACCTGCCAGATGCGACCTCTTACGTTGCTGTACAACAGTAGGAGAAGGACATGGGGAAGTGTGGTTCGCCAAGGTGCTACTTAGACAGAGTTCGATTGACTGTCATATATTTCCGAGAGCTGTACAGTCACACCGTCTTCTTCGCAGTGCGGCCAACAGTGGCCATGCCGTGCCCTCACTGCATGGAGGTGCAGGGCAGAGGGTAATGCGTCAGCGCCCGCCGAGGAATCTGCTGGCGCAGCACCTGGTGTAGTCTGAGGTCAGTCAGGATTCATGTCGTTCTCGGTAGCAAGTGAAAACTATTTTTCTATTACTGTATTCCGTAACCACAATTGGATGGACGCTGCGGAACAATAAGCTTGCCTCCCAGTCGACATAACGTACTCAAGGCTCATTTTATCCTCCGATAAAACCACCAAGAACACTCAACTACCATGGTATGTTTTGAACAACTTCAATCAAACAATAACATCGGAAACCAGTCAATATCTTAGAGTGTTTTGAACAGTATTAACGTCCCATTACTATGTAACAAAATCGGAGCAAAGCCGAGTCTTAAATTAATTATTAATGCTACACAGTCATGCGTCTACTGTATCTTATCAAACCATCCATCTGTCGATTAATTCCACCGGTCCACAAACTACCTTTTTACGCTTTAGCACATAACTCTCATCAAGACCACAGAATGTTTTTCACCATACAAGATCCGTCACGGAATCCCGATATAGTGAAACAATTCGTTATGACCTCGGCTAACTCTTTCCAAAAAAGAATCGTGCCCTAATTAGAATTTCAGTACGAAATGAGCGCAAAGTCAAACCTGACGGTTGACGTACCATCTCGTATATCTTACACCCAACCATCCATGGAGCAAATAGCTCCTTCGACCAGTTAACCAAAAAATGGTTCAAATGGCTCTGAGCACTATGCGACTTAACTTCTGAGGTCATCAATCGCCTAGAACTTAGAACTAATTAAACCTAACTAACCTAAGGACATCACACACATCCATGCCCGAGGCAGGATTCGAACCTGCGACCGCAGCGGTCACGCGGTTCCAGACTGAAGCGCCTTTAACCGCACGGCCACACCGGCCGGCACCAGTTAACCAAACTTGTACATCTGGCCCGCTATTCAGTCAGACTGGTACTGTCCATTAACACCATGCTAATACCATCCAGAACCATTAAAAGGAACAACCGAACAGCATCATTACTTTTTTAAAGAGTTAGTTAATTATTTGTCTGCGGCGGAGTTGACGTTTCTGATGGCCAGCTCACTCTGGTTCTTCATTCTCTGGTACAGCCCTCTGCTTGGCTGGAAAACACGCGTCCAACATCAAACGGCGATCCCTTCGTATATTAGCTGTCTACATCAATATTTTTCACACACAAAATCAATAAAACGTTAATAATAACAAATTCACGTGATTATCTAACAGGTGATACGTAATCACTTTAACACTCGAAACGGCGGAAGGCATCAAAATGGCCCCTGTCATAGGTTTTTCGTTCGTTATCGCATCTTATTTATTTACTTCGTTAATGAAATTATATGACTTTTCTAATTTTTTCTCCTCTTTCCGAAGATGTTTTAGTATTTCCAAAATATTTTAATTTTCTTTGCCATTTCATTCAGTATACCTAGAACGGCGGAAGGAGTGAATCTGACCCCACTGTAATTTCTCTTCTGATTATAAGTAAATTATCCAACAATGCAGTGGCAACAGTGAGTAGTAACACAGAGCAGTTTCCCCTCATTGTTGGAACTTGGCACGTGTACATTACAGTCCGCCACAGCTTATGTTGTTTCACTCATGCAGTCGTTGTCCGTGAAACATGTTTTTGAACATGTATCGTCAGCGTGGACTTCCTGATGAAGAAGTGTTACATCTCTTAGAGAATTCCGAAGTTGAATCGAAAATTGACTTCACCGATGAAGATGATGATTATGTACCTGACACAAGTGAAGATGAAGACATTGTGAACGAGAGGCGATTAGTGGAAGAGGATTCAGATGCTGATGGACGTCGATCATCACCTCTTTCACCACAGCAGGTACAGTTGGAAACGTCTACAAAGATGACTGCAAGAGATGGAACCGTGTGGTAAATTATTCATCCTCCGGAAGGCAGTCAGCTGTGAATGTTCTGAAGGAGAGAGGATGTCCCACTGCATATGCTTGCCAACGAGTAGACGGCTCTGTCATCAGTGCCTTCAGTCTTATTTTTGATGAAACAGCCCTATGTCTCATTAAGAAATACACGGAATCAAATGCTCGAAAAGTATTAAAAAACAATGACTGGACTGTGTCACTTGAGAAATTGGAGAAACTGATAGCCGTCATGTATGTTAGTGGTGTATTGTGCACAAAATGTGTGTCTGTGGATGATCTCTGGTCGCACACTTGGGGTCTGCTTTTATCAAGGACGTTATGTCAAGGGATAGATTTCAGGAGCTTCTCAGATTTCTCCGTTTCGATTAAAAATCAACTCGGACTGAACGCCTGGCAGCCACAAAATTCGCTCTTGTATCTGAAATTTGGGGAAAGTTCAATGAAAACCGTATTCGCACTTACCACCCTGGAGAAAATATAGCCAATGACGACCAAGCAAAGCAAGGTGCAGGTTTACTCAATTCATATCCAACAAACCAGACAAATATGGTCTCCAATTCTGGTTGGTTGTTGATGTAACGACAAAGTATATATGTAATGCTTTACCATATCCTGGCAAAGAGGACATGGTGGAACCATTTGTAAATCAACGCAGAAATGTGACCACAGACAACTTCTTTACGTCTCTTCAACTTGCTAAAAACTCAAAGCAAAGAAAACTTCATTAGTTGGTACTATGAACAAGATCCGCTGTGAAATCCCCGATGAAGTATGGAAGCTGAATGCTGAAATACACTCCGCCACAATATTGCACAGTAGTGGCAACACGGACTGTATCTTGACTGTATACCAAGGAAAGAAGAATAAAAATGTCATTCTTCTGAGTACGCTGCATGCTGAAGTAGCAATAAGCAAGGAAGGGAAGAAAAAACCTGAAACCTTAACGTTCTACAATTCAACAAAGTACGGGGTGGACGTGGTTGATCAAATGAACCGTAAATATACTACGAATGTTGCATGTAGGAGATTGCCGATGCATGTCTTCTACAACATACTGTACCCGGCGGCGATAAATGCATGGGTCATCTATAACATAGTAACTAACAAGAGAGTGGATAGGAAGAAGTTCCTACTTCAACTGGCAAATGAAGGGAGCGAAAGAGCAAAAACATCAGGCAAAGCAAGAGAATGTCGGACTGAAATCGCCCAGAAAGCGGAGAAAGTGCCGAATCAGCCTCTGCAGAGACAACAAGGCCAGCGAAAATTGTGTAAAGTGCCACAAAGCTGTGTGCGAAAAATTTGTGCGTAAAACAGAAAGCACCTGTGCTAAGTGCGTCTAGCAGCTTCGAATGACTTCAGTGAAAGGTATCACAGAGCTGTTTTTAAGACACACGTAAGAGTAAAATGGACCAAATATACTAAATGTATGAATAGTTAATAAATTAAAATCTATAGTTAAGAAACTCGTTAGCAGTAGCAACATTAAATTTGTATCATACGCGTACATTGTCGTTCAGATAAATTAGTAACTATTATTTATACTTGTATGTAATTGTGGTGATTACTAGAAATAAAGTATGGATTAACAAACGCTAAAAAGTACTTGTTCATGTCAAATATGAAAATATTTTATTTGGGATCAAAATAACCCCTTTGCGCCGTTTTAGGAACGCCAGAAACTCCGCCATTCTAGTGTTAAGTGATTCACATGCCGTGACATGTCACATACACTGTAATTCACAAACCCGCCTCCTCGTCTCAACTTATTTTGGATCAATTGTCATAACTTGCTTCTTTATAGAGTTAGCTGTTGTTCCCCTCGCTCCATAGTTGAGATATCTCATTACTTTAACCATAATGTATTAAATTTAATTACCTTATATTTATGCCACTTAACCATACCTGCAATCTAAAGCAATGGAAGTCGCACTAACCCTTCTCCACCAAAATTTTTAACATTACTAGCAGTCGATGCAAAATACCCAGATACCAAACCACATGTTGCAATAAATTAACAATACAGTTCACTTTAGATCCAGAGGACATTTTACATCTCATAATTTATTAAGGGGGAGGACTGGGGAGATGTCGTTACCTATTGGTGCAGCCTTCCTCCTGGTCCAAGGGGGTGGGGAAGGGGCAGGGAGAGGATGGGGGTGAATTTCCACTGGTTGATCTTTGTCAGTTGCCGGTGATCCCTCAGTGGGACGGGAGAGGATAACCACGAATATAAGTCATCCAAGTGTGTAACCTGATACTGGAAGCCTTATCTCTGACCTTGAGATAAGATCGTTATCTCACCGTAAACTCTCACTGATAACCTACTGCAGCGTTCGGTGGTTAGTCTCTTATCCTTTACATTGTTATCAATAAAATAATCACATTTGTTACCAAGGCAAAACTGATGATTGACGAAATTTCATATGAAATCAAGTTCTTCTCTTTTTTGGAAGATCACCCACATCCACCTACTTTGTAGGTCTACTGCGAACATAATATGTAGAATTTTTTCTTAACATGGTCCATTCATTGCTGCGGAACATACATCGAATTTACTTTGGTCGGACTACATCAAACGCGTCACTGACCACACATACAGCTTCCTCATTCCTAATTCGTAGTGTGAAATTCACCGCACCCTTCCTTCTGATAATAATACACTATCATCTGTTTCATACACCTCTTACAGCTGATAGTGAATTTATGAAGTGGGCTCTTTCTAGATTCTTTCGCCTAAAGTTACAATTTTGAGATGTCATTATTGTGGATCGTTTTCAAGACTGGTGCAATCACGATTTTCTTACCTGCTGGAAACATCGGAGTTGAATCAGTTTTGGGTGAATTTTCGGTGGCGATAAACTTGCGAAAGCAACTAAGCTTATGGCGCAAGGATTTTTCCAGTTTATATATCTGAACTAGACACACACAATACTAACGTGCCCTCTTAGGTTTTCACTGTGTGACTGATTAATGGTGTACTTTCGGGTGCTTAGCCGAGTAGTTGATTCCTTTTAAATTCAGAACATTTCTATGGACGATATAGTCAACGTCTTCTGACTCCTTAAGTAATAGAACCCAGTATGTTGTCCTTGTCTGTGAGCAGTCACCAGATACAAGGGCATAGTTGTATAATCAGGAATGTCCCAGGGAAGTAGGATATGATTGCTCTTATTCCCTCTCTAACCACTGAGACAATTTTAAAAAAATTATATTCAACAGTTAGCTACACTTTACAGCTACTTCTGTACATAGCCGCCGATCCGACGTAGACATTTGTCGTAGCGTTGCACCAACCTTCCAATACCCTCGACATAGAAGGCAGCCGCCTGTGCTTTCCTCCAATTCCATACGCTCGTCTACAGCTCGTTGTCTGTGTCAAAATGTTGTCTTCGTAGCCAGCGGTTCATGTGAGCAGCGATGAAGCTCAGGACGAACGAACTACAGGCTGTATTGCGTGTGTTCATACACTTCCCATCGAAAACGCTGCAGAAGTACCTTCATTGCCGCTGCAGTGTGCGGCCGATAATAGTCATGAAGAACGAAATGCATTACAGTTATGTGGGCTGCACAACCTCAGGCGAAATCTCTCACCAGGTCCTCATACTTGAATGGAGACGCTACTTTCTATGCATCTGTACTTGCTCACTGCGCGCTCAGAACAGAAAATAGCCACATGCCGCGATAGACGGGCATACTGGAGACACTACCCAACACATCTGTGCAAAATTCATTAGATTTTCGCAGTGGTTTCCAATTCGCGGCTGATCGGAACTCACTTTCCGAATAGCCCTCGTATGTATGTATCACGAACAGAGTGAGTATCAGTCTGTGACTTTTTGCTACTGATGCCGTAGCGCAAGGGTAAGTCTCACAGTTGACTGACTGTAGGAGGATACGGGACGACTTGGACAGACTTTCTACGATGAATGGTAGTTTCCCCCAAATGTAGACAAACCATACGTTAACAGAGATCAGTAGGAAAACCAAGCCTGTAATGTTGGAATACAGCAGTATCAATGGTGTACTACCTGACAGAGTCACGACGATTGAGTATCTAGGCTTAATGCTGTAAAGCTATGTGAAATGGAACGAGCATGTAACTTCGGTAGCAGGGAACACGAATAGTCGACTTCGGTTTATTGGGAGATTTGTAGGAAAGTGTAACTCATCTACAAATGAGACCACATACAGATTACTCATAGGACTTATTCTTGAGTACTGCTCAAGTGTGTGGGATGCCGCACTAAAGGCATCATCAAAGCAGTTCAGAGGCGCGTTGTTCTATTTGTCACTGGTTGGTTCAATCAACACAAAAGTACTGCGGAGATCCTTTGTGAACTCAAATGGAATCCTTGGAGCAAAGACGACACTCTTCTCGGGGAACACTGTTAAGAAAATTTAGAGAACTAGTATTTGCAGCCGATTGCAGAACGATTCTACTGCCGTCAAGGTACTTTATACAAAGGATCCAATTGTTAGTGGAAGAAGAGAGGGAACGACTAGCAGTAGTACAAGCAGAGTCAGTCAGCAGCAGCTGGCCGGGACAGACACAGCAACAGGAAAGAAGCGAATTTTGTAATATCTTCTGTGTGCTTTAATAGCTGGCCGGGACAGACGCAGCAACAGGAAAGTACCCAGAAGCGAATTTTGTGATATCTTCTGTGTGCTTTAATAGTTTAGTTTCTCGAGTTTCTGCGTGTTAATTTAATATCTAATAGCCGCAGTTCTCACGTTTTCGTTTGCATCGGAAAGTAAACCAAATTTGTGACGTATTACAAGTTCCTAATCAGGGGCGAATTATTTAGTTTCACCTAAGTGCTTGGGTAGTTAGGTTTTTGAATCCCTGTATATTGATCTAATTTATTAGACACAGTTCCTGCATTTTCGTCAGTGCCTACAGTAGAGTTCCACAGTACGTGCCAATACTCTGTTAATCTGGGTAGTTTAGTTTTCCACGGTCTTTAGTATGGATAGGGACTGTGACTGTTGCGTTTGGCTGTGAACCCAGTTATTGACACTTCGGTCTCAGCTCCAGGCTGTGATGGCTTCGGTTATACAACTTAAGGCTGCAGTGTATCGGCGCCACTGTTGTGGGCCGGCTGTGAAGAACCAGTGGACACCCAGCACATCTGAGTCCTCCAGTCGGTCCTCACCAGTGGCCAGCTCAGTTACTGCTCGCACTGAGATTGACCCCTCACTTTTGGTAGAGAGGGAGGTCGGCACAGGGCATAGTAGGCAGTGAAAGACTTCCCAGGGGTTGCATGTAAGGCCTCCCCTGTTAGTCGAACAAACATGTTCCAGGTGCTGTCTGTGGCTGCCACTGTCGCTGAGCCAGATGCTGTCGCCTGTTCTCTTTCATAGGGAACCTCTCAGCCTGCAAAATCCGGACAGTCACAGAGGGTGGTATTATTGACAGTTGGGAGCTCTGATGTTATGCGCATTACGGGCCCCTTAGGGATATGGTTGCCAAGAAGGGGAAGAAAGTCAATGTGCACTCCAAGTGCATACCGGGTAGAGTGATTCAAGATGTGGAACAGGTCCTCCCGGATGCCACGAAGAGCACAGGGTGCAGCCAACTGCAGGTGGCGGCTCAGTCGGTACCAATGCTGTGTGTCACTTTGGATCAGAAGAGATTCTCTGTGGTTTCACGTGGCTAACAGAAATGGTAAAGACTGCCAGTCTCGCTTGCGAAATGAAAGCAGAGTTGACCATTTGCAGCATAGTCGACAGGACCGATTGCAGACCTCTGGTACAGAGCCAAGTGGAGAGTCTGAATCAGAGGCTCAGACGGTTCTGCAGATTCCTCGATTTGCGCCAAAGGATGGTTGGGTTTCGTATTCCACTGAGTAGGTCAGTCCGCTATACACAGAAGGCGGCTACAGGGATAGCAGGGGCTGTGTGGCGTGAATTGGGCGGTTTTTATGTTAGAGGCTCTCGGGAAAACACAAAAAGGGCTTCAATCACAAAGGCTGCAGGTCTAACACAGGAAGAACGCAGATACAGGAACCATCGGTATGACAGTTGTACATTGTCGAAGCTTTGTTGGGAAAGTATCAGAGCTCCAAGCGCGAATAGAAAGCACTGATGCTCAAACCGTTATAGGCACTGAAAGCTGGCTAAAGCCGGAGATAAGCTCAGGCGAAATTTTTGCAAAGAACCTAACGGTGATCCGAAAGGCTAGACTAAACACCGTTGGTGGTGGCATGTTTGTTGCTCTTAGGAGTAGTGTATCTTATCGTGAAATTGATGTAGATAGTTCCTGTGAGTTAGTACGGGCAGAGGTCATTTTTGGCAACCGGAATAAAATAATAATTGGATCCTTTCACCGACCTCCCAATTCAAACGATACAACTTTTAAAAGGTTCAAAGAATACTCGAGTTTGATTTCAAACACATACCCGATTCATATGCTTACAGGTGCTGGTCACTTTAAATTATCCACGATATGTCCGCGAAAATACGAGTACATGTTTAATTTGGGAGGTAAGCTTAAAACATCATCCGAAATTCTGATAAAGGCTCTCTGAAAATTATGTCGAGCAGTTAGTTCACGAGGCCACGCAAATGGTCAACGATTGTGAAAACACACTTGACCTCTTAGCAGCAAATAATCCTAAGTTAATGAGGAGCATCAAAATAGATACAGGGATTAGTGAACACAGAGTTGTCGTAGAGAGATTGAATATTGTAACCCCCAAATCCACCAAAAATAAACGAAAAATATACCTATTCGAAAATGCAGATAAAAATTCACTTGACGCCTTCCTGAGAGACAATCTCCACTCCTTCCAAATTAACAATATATGCTTAGACCAGATCTTGAATTCAAAGAAATAGTATCGGCAGCAACTGAAAGATTTATATCAAAATAAGTTAGCAAACGACGGAACTGATCTTGCTTGGTACACAAAACGGGTCAGACCACTGTTGCAGAAACAATGAAACAAACGAGCCAAACTTAAACAGACGCAAAATCGCAAAGATTGACGATCTTTGAGAGAAGCTCAAAATTTAGCGCGGGCTTCAATGTGAGATGCTTGTAATTGTCTCCGCAATTAAACTTTTTCTCAAAACCTGGTAGAAAAACCAATGAGATTCCGGTCGTTTGTGAAGTCTGCTAGCGGCAAGACACAATCAGTACCTTCTGTGCGCGATAGCAATGGAGGTACTATCGAAGACAATGCTGCCAAAGCAGAGTTACTAAGCACAGCCTTCCGAAATTCCTTCACAAAAGAAGACGAAGTAAATATTCCAGAATTCTAATCAAGAACAGCTGCCAACATGAGTCATGCACAAATAAATATCCTCGGAGTAATGAGGCAACTTAAATCACTTAACAAAAGGAAGTCTTCCAGTCCAGACTGTATACCAGCTAGTTTCCTCTCACAGTATGCTGATACAATAGCTCCATACTTAACAATCAAATACAACAGTTCACCCGACGAAAGACTGGAAAGTTGCACAGATAACACCAGTATTCAAGAAAGATAATAGGAGTAATCCACTTAATTACAGGCCCATATCATTAACGTCGACAGGCAGCAGGATTTTGGAACGTATATTGTGTTCGAACATTATTAATTACCATCAGGTTGCCCTCCATTCAGAGGCTGTTGCACGCAGCGACTGTTATTGACTTGTAAATAACAGATTTCAGCTATCAGTCGTCCTTTTGAAATTTTGTTGGCAGATCTAGGTTTCAGCTAGAAACTAGACATTCTCAATGCACTATCATTTTTGATCAATGCATGTAATGCCTGTAGGTCGGACTTCAGTCATAGTTCATTGAAAATTCAATGAACTGGTAGGACTTGTTGGTCTGACTTCATTCACAGTTCATTGAATACTCAATTCAATGAACTGTGAATGAAGTCCGACCAACAGTCATTACATGCATTGATCAAAAATGATAGTGCATTGAGAATGGCTAGTTTCTAGCTGAAATCTAGATCTGCCCATTAAATTTCAAAAGGATGACTGATAGCTGAAATATATTATTTACAAATTATTAATTACCTGGAAGAGAACGGTCTATTGACACACAGTCAACACGGATTTACAAAACATCGTTCTTGTGAGACGCAAGTAGCTCTTTACTCACATGAACCGTGTAAGTAGGCTGTTTAGGTTTTGTTATTGGTAACGCCACGTAGCGCTCTGTATGAAAATCATTGGCTGTGCTGTGTGCAGTCTGTGGCTGGTTTGCATTGTTGTTGGCTGTTGTAGTGCTGGGCAGCTGGATGTTAACAGCGTGTAGCGCTGCGCAGTTGGAGGTGAGCCGCCAGCAGTATTGGATGTTGTGAGAGAGATGGCGGAGTTTTGAGAGCGGATGATCTGGACGTGTGTCCATCAAAGTCAGTAAATTTGTAAGACTGGATGTCATGAACTGATATATATATATATATATATATATATATATATATATATATATATATATATATATATATATAATGACTTTTGAACACTGTTAAGGTAAATACATTGTTTGTTCTTTATCAAAATCTTTCCTTTGCTAACTATGCCTATCAGTAGTTAGTCCCTTCAGTAGTTAGAATCTTTTATTTAGCTGGCAGTAGTGGCGCTCGCTGTATTGCGGTAGTTCGAGTAACGAAGATTTTTGTGAGGTAAGTGATTTGTGAAAGGTATAGTTTAATGTTAGTCAGGGCCATTCTTTTGTAGGGATTATTGAAAGTCAGATTGCGTTGCTTGTGTGTCAGTTTAATGTTGATCAGAATAGGTAAAGAGCGAAATGTTTGAGTACTTTCAGTTTTGCTCAGCTGTTTGAAAAGCAAATATTGTAAGAGGTTTATCAGCATAGTAATTCATTAATTTTTCTAAGGGGAAGTTTCAACCGTTCAGTGCTATTGACAAGGTATTTCAAATTGATTCCGTATTTCTAGATTTTCAGAAGGCTTTTGACACTGTACCACATAAGTGGCTTTTAGTGAAATTGCGTGCTTATGGAATATCGTCTATGTTATGTGACTGGATTGGTGATTTCCTGTCAGTGAGGTCACAGTTCGTAGTAACTGACGGAAAGTTATCGAGTAAAACAGATGTGATTTCTGGCGTTCCCCAAGGTAGTGCTATAGGCCCCTTACTGTTCCTTATCTACATAAACGAACTGGGAGACAAACTGAGCAGCCGTCTTAGGCTGTCGTTTATCGATTAATAAAGTCATCAGAAGACCAAAACAAATCGCAAAACGATTTAGAAAAGTGATCTGTATGGTGCGAAAGTTGGCAACTGACTCCAAATAACGAAAAGTGTGAGCTCACGCACATGAGTGTTAAAATGAATCCGTTAAACTTCGGTTACACGATAAATCGGTAAAATCTAAAGCCCGTAAATTCAACTAAATACCTAGGAATTATAATTACGAAGAAATTAAATCGGAAGAAACACATAGAAAATGTTGTGGGGAAGGCTAACCAAAGACTGCGTTTTATTGACAGGGCGCTTAGAAAATGTAACAGATCTACTATGGAGACTGTCTACACTATGCTTGTCCATCCTCTTTTAGAATAATCCTGCGCGGTGTGGGATACTTTCCATATAGCATTGACGAATACATCGGAAAAGTTCAAAGAAGGGCAGCACGTTTTGTATTATTGCGAATTAGGGGAGAGAGTGTCACTGAAATGATACAAATTTGGAGTGGACATCATTCAAACACAGGCGTTTTTCGTTGCGACGGTATCTTCACACGAAATTCCAATCACCAACTTTCTCCTGCAAATGCGAAAATATTTTGTTGATACCGACCTACATAGGAAGAAACGATCACTACGCTAAAATAAGGGAAATCAGAGCTCGTACGAAAGATATAGGTGATCGTTCTTTCCGCCCGCTATACGAGATTGGAATAGTAGAGAATTGTGAAGGTGTTTCGATGAACCCTCTGCCAGACACTTAAACGTGGTTTGCAGAGAAGATACCCTCCGCCATACACCATATGGTGGCTTGCGGAGTATTTATGTGGATGCAGATCAGATGTAGAGCGGTCTAGGAATTTTGACAGCAGGCCATACCGTGATGCTCATTCAGGTACATCCACAAGGTAAGTTATTAACTGCTGCCATATTGAAATAAGTAACTACTAACTCAGGTAATTAAAATGAAACTAACTACATTTTTTTTTTTTGTCAAGCGGAAAAACTCAAATTCTATCTACTCATAGTTACGTGAAACGTATCAAAACGTTATTCGTAAGAATTGAGTCAGTAATATTTGTATAACGTCCTTCACTGTAAGAAGTAAATACTTAAAGACTTTGTGCTCAGTTGCATCGAAATCTGTTCATTTTGCTGGAAACAAATTAAGTCATCGTACCATGTATTTGAGCAGACAAAGGGAGGATCTACATAAAAAGTCTCATTCATAATATAATACTCAGTGTTATTACAGACAAAGAATGCTGTCGCCTTTAAAACGAAAACTAATAGGTATTATAGTTGTATATAAGCTTTCTTATTCTAAATTTTCTTGTTGTCAGTTGCACTGTGTAAACGCCTTGCAGAGTAGAAGCTCCAATGTGTCGGAAAAGTGGTATACGTAATCCGACTGTTTTTTGCCAGATGGCCCATCTTCGCAATATGCATTATAGAAGAAGCAGAGGAGAAAAGGTTTTAGTACCGTCTAACTGGCTTAACTAATCTGTACATTAATAACAGCATTATCATCTAAAGTAACAGATACGTTGACACGTTATCCCCCAAATGTATTCAACAGCACGGAGAGGAAACAGAAATAATAATGTAGCGAAACCACGCACGCTGCTTTCAGGGGGTTAGGTAACGTCCGCTCGCACTAATCTCTCTCGCAGTCTGGACCATTACACACTCTCTATTCGTAGCTGAGCAATACTCAAATTACTTTGAAATTGCATTCCGTCTCAAACACAAGAAATAAGTGGCACAACTAAGAAAGGAAAGCTGTGGATAACAACAGGGATCAAAATATCAAGTGCGAGGAAAAGAGAATTAGTCAAATACAGGAAAAACAATAACATACCCCCCTGTTATAAACAGCTACATACAGGAATACATTCAAATCTACAGAAGAGTGATACGACAGGAAAAAAATGGCCAATGTTAAGTTCCTAATAGAATCATCAAATAAAAGCCAAGGAGTATGAAAAGTCATAAAGAAGGAATCAAATACTGTCCAACAAAATGGAAAATATCACTCTTAAATATCAGAACAAGAGTATAGCTGATCCCCAACACATCGCAAATCTTTTTAAATGTTACTTTGCAGAGATCACAAATAATTTAAAAGTCAGTGACAAAACAGATACTAGAAAAACAAAGAAAAACAAAGTGCACTCATATGCCACTTTAATCTACATTGATGGAACAACCCCAGATGAAATCATCAGTGCTGCACAAGCTCACAGGAAAATGTCATCAGGGATTGATGGTATTCCTGATTACATCATAAAGAATGTATTAAAAACATTTCACTTCCTCTTGCAAATATGGCAAATTCATCTTTTCTGAGAGGCGCATTTTGAGACAATATAAAAATTGCTAAAGTGGTCCTTGTCCATACGAAAGAAGATAAAACAAATATAGAAAACTATAGACCAGTTTCGTTATTATCAGGCTTTAGTAATATCAAAGAAAAAGTAATGTATAACAGGTTAATAAAATTCTTAGAGAAAAACAAAATTCTCACTGATTCTCAGCATGGATTCAAGACAAATAAATCAACGGTCAGTGCAATCTATGATTTTATAGAAAATGCCCTGCAAGCAATAGACAAAAAACAAAGAGCCACTGGCATTTTTTAGACGTAAGTAAAGCCTTTGACTTAATGGACCACAATATACTGTTTTATAAGCTCCAAGTATATGGTATTAGAGGCACTGCACTAACATGATTCACTTTGTACTAGACGAACAGGAAACAAAAAATACAAATAAAATATGAACTAAACGAATATACCAGGACATGCTTCTCAGATGCAGAAGTTCTAAATAAACGAACCCGTCATGGATCCATTCTTGGGCCAATCCTATTTCTCCTGTATATAAATGATCTAGACCTGAACATTGAGTCACAAACAAACACCTTCTTTGCAGATGACACAAGCATCCTAATTACAGGAAATACCCCAATGCAGCTTCAAACAGCTGTTAATAATAAGACTACAGAACAGCTGAACATATGGGGAATAAACTTATGATAAACACCAAAAGAACAACACTCCTAAGCTTCTGTTTAAAAGCTGATGCATGCTGTACCAGTGTGACAATAAACTCGAACAAAATTTCATCTTCTCCAGAAACAAAGTTCTTAGGCTCTTGGCTTCAAAATAGCTTCAAATGGCACACACATATAAAGAAAATTAACGGAAAACTAAATAAAATACGTTAAAGTCTGCATTTACTCTCTGTCAAAGCAAGTTATAGCAGTGTTCAAACTGCCTACTTTGCCCAATTCCTCATCATCCTACTGCGCAGAATTATATTCTGGGGTTATACACCACCTAGTTCAGTCATCTTCTTAACTCAAAAAAGAACTGTAAAAGCAATGCAACATGCTCTACAAACAGATTCTTGAAAAACCCTCATTCAAAAGTTATCAGTTCTCCCTCTTCCCTGTATGTATATACTAGAAATCTGTAAATATATTAGTAAGAATTTAAAAGAAGACTTCAAACAAGACAGTGGAGCTAGTACAAGAATCTTTGTGGATAAAGCTAAAATTCATGTATCTGTTGAAATAATTACTGTCTTTTTAGTATACAGTGAACATAGGTTATTTATTTACCTATTCAATTTATTTTGGTTCTGTCAACAATCATACAGAATATTTATCGCACTTTTAACAGTTGTTTTGTATATTTATTTTGCCAGGATTTGTTTGCTCTCTGGCAGGCGTTTCGTGCACTCTGCTTGAAGTTCACAACACCGCATCCTCTTACTCTTTGTTTTCTCTTCGCTTTTGTGAAGACGCGATAAACAAGAGAAGCTTCACAGTAACTTTTCCAGTGAGCTACATATTCGGGAGTCTGGACTGACTGCTGTATTATAAGATATACATTACATCGTTATAGGTATCAAGATGGCAAAAGATCACTGTAAGTGCAAGTTTAAAGTTTATTACAAAACTGAATTTCCGTTTCTGTGGCAGGTTTGAACAGATATGGATGCAGAATGCACACTATGCAAGTGAGAAATTTACTGTGTACGGTATTGTTACTTATTTGTCTATTCCATTATACACTTTACATTGTTAATATTGTAATATAATATACACGAATATCTAGGCGCTAATGCGGTTTTCTTATTGTTAGTTATGGGATTTTTCTCACTTTGATTGACAAACCTCAATACATTGTAACTAGAACTGTCGGTGCCGAGGCGTCTTGTGCATAAAATATTATAAACAACGTAGCCAACTAATCTAGCAGCTAAATAATTTTATAGTGATACAGCACAGTAAATAAAAATAAGTAAGTAAAATAGATTTGTATTAAGATAGGATTTTAAAACTTATTCTTGTTCCAGCTACTATTTGACCATCTCGCATGGAGAACAGTCTGATTTATTAAAACAAACTGTGAAAAACAAACTCAAGAAAAGAAATGCTGCGCAGGATGCAACTCGAAGTGCCTTAAATGTTCACAATCGTCTACTGAAACTGATCTAAAATTGGCAGCAACAGAAGCTTCTCATTCTCTTCACACCATTAAACACCACTGGAGCTTTAATTCCATGGATATACCAATAAACGTACCAAATAAACTTTCAGCAGCTGAAATATTGAGGCAAATTTCGTATGTGAAAGGACAAAATATGAGGCAATAGTGACCAAAGTAATTGCACCTGACTGTCGTAATGAACTAAGAACGATATTAGAATCAGTTCATTAGATTTGTGTCAATACTGATGCCAGTAATCATGGAAATCTAAAGCTTTTCCCCCTAGTATTGGAATTTTACGCCCCATCTGAAAGTGGTATGCGGACTAAACTTATTGGTTTTCTGTCTCTCCCTAAAGAAACATGCGGCGCCGTTACGCAGTACATTGGAAGTTCTTAATAATTACAATCTGTTAAGAAAGGCAGCTGCCTTTTGGGGGGGGGGGGGGGGGGGCAACAATTATAATGTAAACTCTGGTGGTCCTAATCAGACTGGATCAAGTAAAGTGTACAGAAAACTGAAAAATGAATTGAGTGATCGTATATTCTTGCCATATTTTTCATAATGCTGGGAAAGATGCCTGTGATTTTCAGAAGTTAGATGTGGAAGCATTTATACACTTTGTATCTTCACATTTTTCAATCTACGTTGTAGGAGTTCAGAATTAACGGAATTTTGTAAGTTTGTGTGAACATAATACAAGGCAGTTTTGTCTCACTGTAAAACAAAATGTTTGTCACTTACGTCTGCAATTAGGTGGATGCTGCAGATGTATGATGCTCTAAAACGTTATTTATTATCCAAACAAAACGTCCCGCAACTATCAGGCGCGTTTTATCAAAACCATTGGCCGAAGGCTACTTATAGTTTGTAAACATTATTATGAGTTTTTTGCAGAAACAAAATCTACACATCGAAGGCTAGAACACAGTAGTTGTAGCAGTCTACTCTCGTTGACAGAGCGATGCGTCTAGTTTGCACACATGGACAGAAAACCATTTTCCTCCTTAAGACGTAAAGGAAATTACAATAAGGTCACAAAATTCATGGGATAGCGAAATGCATGTGTACAGATGGCCATAGTATCACCTTCTCAAGGTATAAAACGGCAGTGCATTGGCGTATCTGTCATTTTTACTCAGGTGAAAAGGTATAAGATGAGATTATGATCGCACGACAGGAATTAACAAACTCTGAATGCGGAATGGTAGTTGGAGCTAGATAAGCATGGGACATTCCATTTCCGAAATAGTTAGGGAATTCAATATTCCGAGATCCACAGTGCCAATAATGCACCGAGAATACAAAAATTTCAAGCATTGCCTCTCACCACAAACAAAACAGAGACCAGTGGCCTTCACTTAACGACCGAGAGCAGCGGCGTTTGCATAGAGTTGTCAGTGCAAACAGACAAGCAACACTGCGTGAAATAACCCAGGAATCAATGTGGGACGTACGACGTACTTATCCGTTAGGACAGTGTGGCGAAATTGGGTGTTAATGGGCTACGGCATCAAACGATTGAGGCGAGTGCCTTTGCTAGCAGCATGACATCGGCTACAGCGCCTCTCCTTGGCTCGTGGCAATATCGACTGGACCCTAAATGAATGCAAAACCGTGGCCTGATCAGATGAGTCCCAATTTCAGTCGGTAAGAGCTGATTGTGGGGTTCGAGTACGGGGAAGAGCCCACGAAGCAATGAACCCCAGTTGTCAACAAGCCACTGTGCCAGATGTTGGTAGCTCCATAATGATGTCGCTCTGCTTACAAGAAACAGATTGCGTCATCTGGTCCAACTGAACGGATCACTGACTGAAAATGGCTATGTTCGGCTACTTGGAGACCATTTGCAGCCACCCATGGGTTTCATGTTGCCAAACAACGATGGAATTTTTATGGACGACAATGCGTCGTGTCACCCGGGCACAATTGTTCGCTATTGGTTTGAAGCACATTCTGGACAGTTAGAGCGAATGATTTGGCCATCCAGATCGCCCGACATCAATTCATCGAATATTTATGGGACATAATAGAGAGGACAGGTCGTACACAAAATCCTGACCCCGACACACTTTCGCTATTAAGAGACAGCATGGTTCAGTATTTCTACAGGGGACTTCCAACAATATGTTGAGTCCATGCCAGATCGAGTTCCTCCATTACAGCGAGCAAAAGGAGATCCAACATAAGTTAGGAGGTATCCCGTGACTTTTGTTACGTCTGTGTATTAGTAAATACGACGACGGAAATTTAGTTAACGTCTTTGAAAGTTAAATGTACACTTTTACACGGTTAGTTACAATTATATTAATAAGTGGATGACCCAATACAGTGTTAAGTCTGTATTTCAGTGGTTAACACTGGATAAAGGGCTACGGCGGCCAGCAGTCTAAAAAACTGTGTTTTATTTAAGAGGTATTAATATTGTTATTGATGACCCTATACTCCTTGATGAAACAAGTGCTCTAAGTTCATACCAACTGCTGAACAGTGCATCTGTAACGTCGAGAGTCAATACGCAATAGCATTTATTGCACTACTTTGCAGTACGGCTCGTAGCTTCGGAGCCGTTGGCGGTGACAGAAACTGCCGCTTGTATTTCATTGTGACTCATTCGCACCTGTCGCTAGCCTAGCAGTGGGAAGTGGTACCTGCATCAATTCGAGCGACAGAATATTCAAGCCCCTAAGAATCTAAATAAAATATATTAAATGTTACTCAATTTAGTTAAAAGTTAATATACTGATCTTTGTTATTAAAAAGAAGTTTGAGTAAAAATGTCAGCTTTCTAGCTGGCATACTTAGGGAAAATTGCCCAAAATACCCCAAACCGACACTTGTAAGATTAAAGTCAGTTAGGATTCATAGTAGTTGTGTCTTTTAGTATCATTTGGAATTATTACTGAAATGGCAGAACAATTTATTAATCTAAATAAATTGTTCTGCCATTTCAGTAATTATTAATCTAAATAATTTGTTCTGCCATTTCAGTAACAATTCCAAATCGAAAACGTTCACTATTTTTCATTTTCATAACATAAAATTCAGAAAGGATTAATATTTATTTAATAACTATTTGTTTTGCTGTGTGAATAAATGAGAGTGGGTGAGAGTGTATATGTGGGACATACGTAAGATTCAGTATTATCTCATGTTAAACATTATGTAACTGTATCATGGGAAAGTGTTAAGCAAGCAAGTTGCAATGAAAAATGTAATTTGCCCAACTTGCTGATGGCGTATGTCCAAGGGTACTTGCTTTTGTAAAAAGGCAGCCAGAATAGCCATTTTCAGAGTAACAGTTTTCTAAAGTTATTTCAAGTTCTTTTCGTTCAGTTTTGTTAAACATTTTATTAATATTTGCATGATGAAGTTACATAAATGCATCTGTGTATGTTGATTGGCATAAGACAGTTTTAGCACGAAAAAGAACTCGAAGAATTGGTTTGATTGGCTGGTCATTTTGAAAAATCAATCAGAGTTAAGCATTTCTCTCGCATTGCAAGTAGTTAAAGGGCCTGAAAGGAATGGTAGCGGGTGAGTCGCTAGGCAGCTATCGGATGTGCAGGTCATGTTGAACGCCTCCATCTTTATTACGTGTAAAATGAAGAAATAATTGGCTTCTCACGTACAGATTGTGTGGCCATAATAGCAGTTGCATTTACGGACAGTTTTGTGAAGTTTGGAAGTTTTTGGATTGTTTTGTTGGAAAGAGAACGCGTGTGAACTTTCGGCCTTTGTAAAATTCCACGTGGCATGTTTCATATTCGTCTATGGAATATTTGACGAGCAATTTCTTTATTAGATATCCACTGAAAAAGGACCGAATGTGAAACTCGTATATTGTAGCAGAGTAATGACGGTAAATCGCGTGATAATTCGGGTTGGACTCAAGTGTATACTGGGTTGTATGAACTGTGAGCTGAGGACAGTGATGTTATTCGTTAATTAAATATGGGTTGATGGGAAGTGTTTAATTTTGAACCTAAAGAAATAAAAGAACTCGTTGCAGAATTCTGCCATTTTTCTAAAGAGATGAAGCAATCGCCCTCCACCCGAAATTTGTTATAAGACCTTACAGGATAGCTTGTTACCAGTTTACGCGAACTTTGTAAGCGTAAGTATTGACGGTGTTTTTCTTCAACATTGCTTTTAACATCGTCTGGACAGTATCTATGTATGCAGGGAAACGGGCTGGTGATCGGACCCCGTACTGAGGTACACTCGACAGCAAAAAAAGTGGGTCACGCCTGAATTCCAATGTGTAGGCTGCACCTGAATGTATGCAACCAACATAGCATATCTGTGTTGCACATCGTCGCAACCCTCCACAGTACAGTCGTAAGATACACAATGGGTACCGCTAGAGACTACTAGAGAACACCAGTCTTTGTGACAGTCCGTCCAGATGTAAAGTAACACCATGATAGTACAGAAGCGATCAGACAGTCCTTAACGTTTGTAAACTGAACTTAATTACAATAATTGTCTTTCAAATGTTATGGGACAACTAATTTTGTCACATAAATCGTTCAGTAATCCTTAGGCACAATTAAATATTTGAGACACTATATGGATTTATAAAGTTGTATGGCAATTGGAAACAAGTTCTTTGCTGTCTAAAAGGTTTATACAACACATGCTGAACGTCGTTCAACGTTCAACGGGTAGTGGGTTCGCATCAACTTTATGTAATACTAAGCAGTTAAAAGAAAACGTGATTAATGGCGGCAAGCACTCTACGGAAATCCCAATATTAACAGCGAATCACAAGTAATATCATTGTTCGCATTACTCATCAACAGTTACTTGTACACATAGTTGTACTTTAAATGACATGACCAACATCTTCGTTCTGGATACGGATGCAAACCCAGAACGTAAACCCTTTGTTAACCAAGTAATGTTTTGTGCCTTATGGAGTCTCGATCATGAGGCAGAAAGAGACGTCAAATATTGACGTTTGCTCCAGTATCAGTTATCAATTCTCAACTGAACGTAAATTACGATAATGCTTGTACAAAACCAGGAATCCTAACATGACAATTACCTTCTTGGTAATTAACCTCGAAAGAAGTGGTATATTGTTGCATTGTCAAGGAAAAAAGGATGCACATGTTTAAAACTGAAATGCCATAATGTAATGCTGGTGACAAGGATGCGAACCCAACACCTAATCGGGTTGTTGAATAAGTACGTAAAATCAGAATGTAGATATCACAGTTTGTCACCAGTAGAGAGGTTGGAACCTTAAATGACGACTGAAGTTGTATTGCCTGACCGATATTCGAACCCGGCGCCTACCGCCGTCGTTGTCTAACCAGGAACAGACAAGAAATGCCCAATGTTGGTCCACCATTAGCGAGATGTGCGCACGTGTAACTGGAAATAAAGCGACGAAAACGTCTATGCTGACTGAGAGTCGAACGCCGCACACATGGTTATGAAGACACATTAATAATCTAATTCTTATTCAGTAGTAGGTAGGAGTAGCATGTTTAGTTGCAAACCTTAAGACCTTTCTCGTCCCTACTAACGTGTAGCGTAATATCTGCGATATCATGGTGTTAATTTACAAGTGGATTGACTGCCGTAAAGAACAATGTTCTCTAGTAGTCGTGTATCATTGAGATGTAAATGAAGTGCCTCAGCAGAAAGTAATTTCCCTCGCGCAGCACGTATTGTTTGAGAGACACTGAGTACATGTTATAAGTGCACAAAACTTGTATTATATACTACGTATATACTATTATTTGGAGAAGCTGCCGCCAAACCTGTTTACTTTTACGTTCCCCTTAGTTGTCGTGGTTGAATACACGTTTCCTTAAGGCTACATCTAATGCAGAGCGCTTGCAAGAAACAATGGTTTCCTGTGTCATGCTATTGCTAGCTAGGTGAAATATTTTATAGTAGCTATGTTTAAAATGAATGTATTTTTGGACGTATTGTTCGTCAAATATTTGAATGAATCGTCAACTGTAGGTGTGCCTGCACATGTTATACATAATAGCTGTAGCTGCGTTAGTTTATACTACAGAATTGGGTAGGTTAGGTGTAACTTTTGATCCTTCAAGGGGTGATCGTGGCCTTGCGGCCCTGGTCTGTACTAGCCGCGGCTCGCGAGCTACGGGCCAGCCAGGCTGGCCGAGACGAGACGGAAGTGAGCGAGCTGGCGGTGGCGTTGGTGGGCCAACAGCCCGGGACGAGCCAGCACGGCTGCGCCGCATGCCTCTGCCTCTGCCGCTCTGTTTGACGTAAATACACTCCTGGAAATTGAAATAAGAACACCGTGAATTCATTGTCCCAGGAAGGGGAAACTTTATTGACACATTCCTGGGGTCAGATACATCACATGATCACACTGACAGAACCACAGGCACATAGACACAGGCAACAGAGCATGCACAATGTCGGCACCAGTACAGTGTATATCCACCTTTCGCAGCAATGCAGGCTGCTATTCTCCCATGGAGACGATCGTAGAGATGCTGGATGTAGTCCTGTGGAACGGCTTGCCATACCATTTCCACCTGGCGTCTCAGTTGGACCAGCGTTCGTGCTGGACGTGCAGACCGCGTGAGACGACGCTTCATCCAGTCCCAAACATGCTCAATGGGGGACAGATCCGGAGATCTTGCTGGCCAGGGTAGTTGACTTACACCTTCTAGAGCACGTTGGGTGGCACGGGATACATGCGGACGTGCATTGTCCTGTTGGAACAGCAAGTTCCCTTGCCGGTCTAGGAATGGTAGAACGATGGGTTCGATGACGGTTTGGATGTACCGTGCACTATTCAGTGTCCCCTCGACGATCACCAGTGGTGTACGGCCAGTGTAGGAGATCGCTCCCCACACCATGATGCCGGGTGTTGGCCCTGTGTGCCTCGGTCGTATGCAGTCCTGATTGTGGCGCTCACCTGCACGGCGCCAAACACGCATACGACCATCATTGGCACCAAGGCAGAAGCGACTCTCATCGCTGAAGACGACACGTCTCCATTCGTCCCTCCATTCACGCCTGTCGCGACACCACTGGAGGCGGGCTGCACGATGTTGGGGCGTGAGCGGAAGACGGCCTAACGGTGTGCGGGACCGTAGCCCAGCTTCATGGAGACGGTTGCGAATGGTCCTCGCCGATACCCCAGTTGCAACAGTGTCCCTAATTTGCTGGGAAGTGGCGGTGCGGTCCCCTACGGCACTGCGTAGGATCCTACGGTCTTGGTGTGCATCCGTGCGTCGCTGCGGTCCGGTCCCAGGTCGACGGGCACGTGCACCTTCCGCCGACCACTGGCGACAACATCGATGTACTGTGGAGACCTCACGCCCCACGTGTTGAGCAATTCGGCGGTACGTCCACCCGGCCTCCCGCATGCCCACTATACGCCCTCGCTCAAAGTCCGTCAACTGCACATACGGTTCACGTCCACGCTGTCGCGGCATGCTACCAGTGTTAAAGACTGTGATGGAGCTCCGTATGCCACGGCAAACTGGCTGACACTGACGGCGGCGGTGCACAAATGCTGCGCAGCTAGCGCCATTCGACGGCCAACACCGCGGTTGCTGGTGTGTCCGCTGTGCCGTGCGTGTGATCATTGCTTGTACAGCCCTCTCGCAGTGTCCGGAGCAAGTATGGTGGGTCTGACACACCGGTGTCAATGTGTTCTTTTTTCCATTTCCAGGAGTGTATGTTTACCTCCTCTCCTGGCATCAGTATAAGAGCGGCAGGTAAAAATACACATCAGGCTGTCTGCCGTAATGGCTAACTGGGAGAGTTCTATTCGAGATAGTCGTCGCTCTCATTGAAAAAGGAGGATGTTCCATCAGAGAAATTGGCAGACGGTATGGCGTACCACATACCACTGCAACGAGATGGTGGAGGATCTGCCTCGAAAGAGGCACCACGAACAGGGCTCCTGGCTCAGGCAAGAAGAGAGTGAGCTCACAGCAGGAAGACAGGGACCAAGTGTCTAGGAGCAGAGAAAATCCCTTTCTGAACGCGAAGCAGTTGCGGCGGGAGACCAACTTCCCCGGCTCCAGTGACACGATTCGCCGAAGGCATGCACGACGATCCGCCGT
Organism: Schistocerca serialis cubense; assembly: GCF_023864345.2. Taxonomy (NCBI): domain Eukaryota; kingdom Metazoa; phylum Arthropoda; class Insecta; order Orthoptera; family Acrididae; genus Schistocerca; species Schistocerca serialis. The sequence continues at coordinate 70,361,094 of NC_064644.1, forward strand.
GAAACAAGAGCTCAGCGAAGACAACGTTTTGCACCGGCTAGCGTTTGCGGAGCTCCATCTGACGGCGTCGTGGGACAACGTCATTTTCACTGATGAGAAGGTGTTTTCCATCAGTAACGACGATCCACGAATCGTTTATAGGCCGCAAGGGACTCGCCATCGACGCGAATATGTAACCACGACGAGAAGAAGTGGCCGGCTACCTGTTACCTGCTGGGGTTGGATTTCTGCGAGAGGGGCGGGAATTCTTCACAGGATAGAAGGAACTATGGACAGCGTGCAGTATGCCCACATAATGGAAAAGGTTATGCTTCCGTCAGCGCGAATGCTGTACGCAGAAGGGGATGTCACATTGCAAGAGGACCATTCTCCCATTCAAGTCTGCATTTGTTTAGCAGCGGCTCTCCAAGATTGGCGTCAACGTTGTGGACTAGCCGCCACGCCTTCTGATATCAACCCCATGGAAAACATGTGGGCTGAGGTCGCCAGAGCATTAACAGAGAACTGGCCACGAAACCAACCAACTACTGCGTACGCTCTTTGGGACTGCGTCCTTATATTTTGCAAATGGTTCAAATGGCTCTGAGCACTATGGGACTTAACATCTATGGTCATCAGTCCCCTAGAACTTAGAACTACTTAAACCTAACTAACCTAAGGACATCACACACATCCATGCCCGAGGCGGGATTCGAACCTGCGACCGTAGTAGTCGCGCGCCTCCGGACTTAGCGCCTAGAACCGCTTGACCATATATTTTGCACTTCTGCACTTTTATCCATTCCTAGATCCCGCCCTCCTTCCTGTTGTTACCCGTCCCTTGACATCTGCATCTACATCTAAATGAATACTCTGCAATTCATAATTATGTGCTTGGTTCTGTGGTCTGGTGGATTAATCTTGTATCGATGTGTAAATCGTGTAGGTTCACATCTCACGTCAGACGTAGATTTTTAACACACACAAGTAACTCTCCTTCACCCCTAGTAACGCCAAGTGCAGAACGCCAGTAAGCTCCGTAGTTCAATATCCGCAGTAAAGATAACATCCAATCGCTGCCGACTGGGGCAGAGCGGCATTCGTTTGAGCTGTGACAGATGGAGAAACCCCGGAAGGCAGAGACTCTGTCACCAGCAAGCCGTCGTAAACTACAAAGCGTATTTCATTTAATCAACCAATGGCCATGTAAGTTCACAAGGCTCTTACTTTATTTGAAACTGAGACGTTGAAAATTGTGGTGCTGGACTGGGATTCGACTTCGATTTCACTGTGTTCCCCAAGACTGCAAACTCTTCTAGGCCTCCTCGAAAGGCACGTATCTGGATTCGAATCCTGATCAGCATTAAATATTCATTATTTCATTTCAAGCCCTAGCATGTGCACTCCGAACTACCAGTGAAAAATAATTGTATTTTCAACGTCTCTTCGTGCGTTGTCAGCTGTTACGTGTTCGTTTCAACTCACAGCCACATGATGAGCTCTTTATCACAACATTACAAGATCTGTTATTGAAAAAGAATTTGATAGTAAAAGTGTCTTCATGACCACGTGTGCTGGGTTTGAATTCAATTCAGCACAGAACATTTCGTCGCCTGATGTCTAGGTAAACATGCGCACATCTCGCTACTGGTGAACCAACAATAGCTATTTATCGTCTAATCCTGGCTAAAAAACGACGGCGCTAGATGCCGGGTTCGGATCCTAGTCAGGCAAAAACAATTCTATCGTCATTTAAGGTTCCAACATCTCGCTATTGGTGAAAACATTTGATATTTAACTTCTGATTTTACGTACTTCGTTAACAATCCGATTAGGTGCTGGGTTCGCATCCCTGTCGCAAGCTTTACATCATGGAATTTCAATTTTACAGATGAGCATGCCTTGTTGCTTGTGAATGACACCATATTAAACGTCGTTGGGGGTAGTTCCCAGGAAGGTAACTGTTATGACAGGATTCCCAGTTTAGTACAAACATTTTCGTGATTTGTTTTCAGGATCTGAATTGATAACTGATACTAGTGCAAACGTCTATACTTCACGCCTCTTTATGCCTAGTTATCAGGTCTCAATAAGGCACAAACAAAGCTTAGCTTAGTTAGCAATGGCTATAGGTGCTGGGTTTGAATCCAGATCCAGAACGACGACGTTGGTCAGGCCATTTAAAGTTCAAATTTGTGTACACGTAGCTGTTGATGTGTTACGAGAAGAATGATATTGCTGGTGATTCGCTGTTAATGTTGAGATTTCCGTAGAGTGTTTGTTGCCGTTAGTCGCGTTTTTTTTTTACTGGTTCGTCCCATATCCAGTTTCCAGAGCCACTCGCCGTTGAGCGACGTTCAGCACGTGGATGGAAAACCTTTTCGAGAGCGAAAAACGTTTTTTCCAATTGCTGTACAGCTTTGTAATTCCATATATTGTCTCAAGTATTTAATTTTGACTAAAGATTACTGTATGATATATGGAAAATAATCCGTTTTCTCGGAACTTTTGGAATGTCACTTGTTGTAATTAAAGTTAGTTTATGAGTGTTATGGGGTGTATCATCGCTATGAATGCGTTTTCTAATATGTTTTGTATGACGATATCTATTGATGCTTAGACTGACTGCCATAAAGACCTTTGGTCTCTAGTAGTCTCTAGGGGTACCCATTGTGTGTAGTCAAACGACTGTACTCCACAGGGTTTTGGTGTTTAGAGGACCTGCAACACAGCTACGTTATGTTGGTCGTATTCGGCAGTGACCCATTTTTTTTTTTTTTGCTGTCAAGTGTACGTGGAACTTTTGTAGTGCACAGTGCGACGAGAGAAAGTGATCAAACATTTACGGTTCATTTTTAACAAGCCACGCCGCAATAAAAGTTTGACACGGAAAAGTGTCGCTGAGAAATGGTACCAATACATGAGTGTTGCTTGCACTGAATTGCTTGAAAATGGTACAGTACTGTTTTGCCATACCTGTACATAAAACAGCCGTAGAGTTAATATTTTCTCGGCTAAATGTTCAGTAGACGAATGAGCGGAATAAGCTCTTTCAAACTCGTTGTTGATTGTGGTGTACGACATGAGAAATGTAACGTGTGTTTAGTACTACTACAGAATTATAGGTAAAAAAAATCCTAAAACGGATTCAAGGAAATGAAAAAAAAAGTCAGATAAATCACATTATCTGATTTCCCTCAGTGTTTGATCATGAAGATATGGTAACCCTAAGACTGTGAGCCAGGCAAACAACGGAAGCGGCTTTGTCCCGTGTGTAACGGTGTCTGTGAAACAACTGCAAATCGCTTGGCCTTGTTTTGACAGCTTGTCTACATGCGCCGCACATATGGAGCATCACACCGACCTTGAATACTACTGTATAAAAGAGAACCCTCGCACCCTGTCAAGCACAGAACAACGCCCAATCACTAAAAGTAAGTACTTGTCTGCCACTGTCTGCCTCATGCACTCTACCAGCTTCCCGGAATAGTGCACAAATAATCGGTACGCATGCGACAGCATTGCTCCTGATATGTTCCAAAACGCCACGCATAAAAATGAGATTTTCGGTGGCTCATAGCTCGAATTCTCTTGGTGACAGAAAGGTAGGATAGAGCGTTCTGGATAGCGCTTGTGCTAGGGACCATTTGTATACTCGTCTTACCGTAAGTATCCTACAGTACACGGTTCAATTTTGAGTGTAACAGTCTTCTTCTCCAGTTTAGGGGAATGGAGCAAATCGGTTGATTCTCTTTTGCATTAGACGTGGTCTCCGCCGCGCCTTATGAGGCTTATGGAGACATTATTTAGTTCATAGGCGATTCCTGAGAAAACCCGAAAAACATGATTTTCGGGTACCACAACCGCGCCGAGGATTCAAGGATGGCTATGCACAGCAAATGGCTGAAATTTTTGCGTTAGTTGTGGTTTCTGGTGCATCATATGGGGCTTATGGAAGCACTGTTTAGTTCATAGGCAGTTCCCGAGAAAAACACGAAAAACATGGTTTTTGGGTATCAAAACCGCGCCGAGGATTCAAAGACAGGTATGCGCAGCGAATGGATAAAATTTTTACGATATAATCCTGAGTTCCCTATCTCGAACAGCTTCTAAAACTGTTTCTTTTCTGAGATACAGAGGTTCAAAGTGACCCTACTTGATACATAAAATACGCACGTACAATCCGGTGGGGGGGGAAAACGTAGTCGTAGTTTATAAAGTGACGTACCACGGAGAAATACTCTCTACAGTGTCCCCGTTACCGTCAGAAGTGTTCTGAGAACACTATGATGATGTAGTACTGAAGTACATGCAAAATTATTGTGCACATAAAATCCGGTCTGAGCTGTAAGATTATATAGTTTTGCGTTATTTCTATTTCACATAAGTAAGCTATCAAAATTTTACTGATTCATGGAGTTCTTCCATATGAGTGACATGCCGTGCTGTATCAGGGAAAAGAAGGGAACCAGTGGAAAATGTTCCTGTCGGAACACAGGAAAGGCGAATATGCTCATGTTTATTACAAGAGAGTTGGGTACCAACTGTTTCATTCCACATTGCTCTGTTTCTATAAAAAATTTCCGAAAGCTCTGGCACGCGAACGCATTCGCGCTTTTTTATGTTGAGGGAGGAACAGGTAGTGGAAAAGAGAGGGAAAGTAATGTGTACTGCTTTATGTCTAAGTGGAGTGGCAAACGTAAGTTGGAATTGGTAACAGGACGTGACCGGGGTGTGACGCAAGATCTCATGGCCGAGAAAAGATTAGTCTCAAAGTGAGGCGCCAGCGATCAGGAAGATTACTTATCTTTATTCTCCATACTGAAGCAGGCACCGACTACTGCTCTCATAGCAAGTAGCTACGTAATTAGGTTCACAATACAAGTCACAAATCCACAGTGCAATCCAAATCGTAACTAAGTTCTAAGCCCAAGGTTGTCATATAAGATCTATACAATATCACTTCGATATTAACACAGCTAGCGAGCAAGAGCGACTGGTCATCGTCAGGTCTGTGCTCCCGTTATATCTTGTGGCCATAGAGGGAGCTTCAGGCAGGAACCATTGAATGGCGCGACGTCTTCAGCCGGAGATAACGCCAAGAACCTCCGGCGGCCGCGACGTGAAGCTAAGGCCGACCACCGCGCAAGTGCGGCCGGGCTGATCGACGGCAGGGTGCCGGTGATTCGGTTAGGTCCGCGGATGTAGCATACTGGATGATAATAGACAGTGGTTGTGGTAGAGAAAGAGCGAAGGAGGCAATCGCTGTGTGAAAGAAATAGAGGGACGCAGTGGCAGTAGGACACAGTTGACAGTCAGAGAATAGCGCTAGGAAAAAAAGTGAAGGAGACAGTGCCAATGGGAGACGAATAACAGTGACAACGAGGAACAGGAAGATAGTGACAATGAGAAGAGATAGCAGCAGCGGGAAGCAAGGAATGAACGAGATTTTAGTAGTAAGAGAGAGCAAGAGGGAGACAGCTACAGTGAGAGGAAACTGTAGCAGTAGGAACAACGAAGGAGACTATGACTGTGATGCAGGGGACAGTGACACAAAGAGATAACGAGTTGAGCTGAACGAGTGAGAGGGAGTGGGAAAGTAGTGGTGGGTGGGTATGAGAGACTTACAGCTCTGGACTAGTGGGTATGAGCAAGTTACAGCTAGGGGACCTTGTGGAAGTGAGAGCAGAGTCGGATGTTAAAAACAGCGCGTACAAGTTGGAATACCAAAATTTTGGGAAAACTTTTTAAGACGCTGAGGATGGTAGAAAGAGGCAGCTGGTACCCCACTTTTCAGTCACAATCTTTTAAATGAACAGGAACGTGTTCGCCTTTTTTGTGCTCCGATAGGAGCATTTTTCCGCTTGTTTATGACACTTTTATATTTCCCACTTCCGTAGCAGAGGTCGCTAACGCACGCCGCAGCTACCTGATTTGAATCTTAGTTCTGTATGAAAATTGTCCCCACCATATTTGGCCAGCATAGAGAGAAGAGGCTGTACGTTAAGTTTCCGCATACATGCCTTAGTGTCAGTGCTCTCGGTTAAATTCCAAATCTCTCAGCACCACATCACTGGGTCACGACTCTTGGCGCTATCGATTTACATGTTCAGACGCTGTTCGCAAATCCTTTTTTCGTAAATCAGTGTCCAGTACCGCTTCTGGGTGGTCATATAAAGACTCCAATACAGATGTCACAAATGCAATATTTGCCGCAGGATTATCTCTCCCACAATCAAAATTCGCTCCCATGTAAACGCTTACCGTTTTTGATTAACCGCAGCGACTTCGTCTCCATCGAAGGGAATGACGAAATATCGCTCTGAGCAAGAAATTATCCTCCTCTTACATTTAACTTGAAGATAAACGCGCCGGCCGGAGTGGCCGTGCGGTTCTAGGCGCTACAGTCTGGAACCGCGAGACCGCTACGGTCGCAGGTTCGAATCCTGCCGCGGGCATGGATGTGTGTGATGTCCTTAGGTTAGTTAGGTTTAAGTAGTTCTAAGTTCTAGGGGACTGATGACCTCAGATGTTAAGTCCCATAGTGCTCAGAGCCATTTTTTGAAGATAAACACTCATCGTTCTGAGTAACTTTTAAACCGAAAGAGCTGATTTTCAGAGGTCATTCGTGCGAAACAGCTATTGGAAACTGATATTTGACTCTGCTAGTAAAAGCGATTCAGGATTTAACGCGTAATCTCGTCAGAGAATATTGGTTTCCGGCGTTTGGTTTAAGTCGTCCACAAACTGTACTGTGGATAAACGTAGCAGTGAAGACTTCAAGCTCGGCGTTCCCCTTGGTGCTGTTCGAGAGGCATAGGCTGCGTGCTGGCACTGAAGTTCATTCACTCCCTTCTCTCATAATCATACAAAGCAAACGTCAAACGCCACTCACACCCACTTAAGCAGAGCCTTCCTTGTGCGTTTGAGAAGAAAGTCCTCTATAACTAGAGGGTTGAACCTATCCCTAAAAGCTGTCGACACACGGAAAAAGTTAGGTAACGTTGACGCGAAGCTCTACTTGTTTTTTGACGTCACTTCCTGCTATTTCTGGCCGGCCGGTGTGGCCGTGCGGTTAAAGGCGCTTCAGTCTGGAACCGCGTGACCGCTACGGTCGCAGGTTCGAATCCTGCCTCGGGCATGGATGTGTGTGATGTCCTTAGGTTAGTTAGGTTTAATTAGTTCTAAGTTCTAGGCGACTGATGACCTCAGAAGTTAAGTCGCATAGTGCTCAGAGCCATTTGAACCATTTGAACCTGCTATTTCTGGTTGAGATGCCACTTCGTAAAGTGAAACACAAAACAAGTTCTGCGGTATTTCGGCAGTGTCCCATGTAAAGTAGAACCAACAGTAAGCAAGAACGCTCCCTACGTCACGAGCAGAAAGCAAGACGTCATACTATACCTGTCGTGTTCAGAAGAAGCTCATATTCGATACACGTTACACCCTACGAATATATGCTGTTTCTAGTCACCAGCACGCTGATGTGTCGACGACGTATCGTTCTTGATACGATTTGTTGTAACAGAATGACCGGAAATGTCATATTGGTAGTTAAAGAATTTTCACATTTACTTATTCTCAACTCGTATGTAATGAGAATAAGCCCTTTTAAGACGATGACCCATTTTAGTTTCATGAAAACATGTCGTCCTTATTATGATTTGTTATACAATTCTCAATAACATTTCGGGAACAAAATTAAAGGTAAAGAGAGATGTTTAGAGACGACTTGCAGCATACCGTAGTAAATAAAAAGCTAATAAAATGAAATCGGATGACGGTTCTCGTCCCGGTAGGTCGAATTTTATTTATTTGTTTGTTTTTTCACCTTCGTGTTTCCCGAAACGTTGTGAGAGTTTCACATGAAACCACTAGAAATAATTTCTGTAATAATTGATGTTGTGTGAATAGAAGTGCGTTCTCTGTCAGGAATGACAGTGATTTGATGAAGCTGACGGCTTTCCTGAGTGGACACGGATCTTCCATTTTTATCTAATTACATGTTCACGGACGTTAAAGTTTTTATTTATATGTGCCACAGAGAGAACAACGGTACTACCATACGGTCAGGAAAGGAAATGTTCGTTTTAACAGAGCTAACGTAGGAATTCTACTCACTTCAATTTTTGTGAACTAACTGTATGGTTTGCGAGTCAAATACGTGCGACAACCACCGCTGGAGAGAGTGCAAAATCACGTCAATAAACGCGTCCCGTGTGCCGACGGCTTAAGATGTCTAGTCAGCCACGAGATACACTTTCTTCGTAACAGATTTCCCACTGTGTTTGCTACCTATTTATCAATTTTTGACTCGAACAGTATTCTGCCATGCTGCAGGAACCAAATTTTTCATTTGTAGTAGTCAGTTGCTTTCGCATTTCAATTGCAGTTGCTTAAGCTAGTCTAAAAATATAGCACAGTCTTCAGTTAGTCCTTCCCACAACTTTAGCTGTGTGGTAGTTCTAATTTAAGTTGCTCGTAATTTTAATGCTAAGGTAATAAGTTGAAGATAGAGCCTTTAGATTTGTGTAATTTATCGCGTAAGCTGCATTTTGGTGGATTCCTTTTAGTAGGCCTACTCATGTAGATGACCTCATATTTTTCATTATTTAGAGTCAATTGCCACTTTTCGCACCATACAAATATCTTGTCTAAATCATTTTTCAATTGGTTTTCATCTTCTGATGACTTTACTGTATGGTAAATAACAGTATCGTCTAAAACAATCTAGGAAGGCTTCTCACATTGTCTCCTAAATCGTTTATACCTAATTTGAACGGCATAGGTTCTATGTATAACAGTTCCTTGGGGAATGTCAGACATTACTTCCGCTTTATTCGATGACGTTCCGTCTATTACTACGAACTGAGACCCTTCTGACAGGTAATCACGAATCCATTCGCACAACTGAGACGATATTCCATAGGCACGCAGTTTAATTAGAAGCGGTTTCTGAGAAACGCTGTCAATAGCCTTCTGGAAATCTAGAAACCTGAAATCAATTTGAAATCCCCTATGGATAGCACTAATTACTTCGTGTGAATAAAGAGCTATTGGTGGTTCACAAGTACGTTATCTATATGCAATACTGGCCATTAAAATTGCTACACCAAGAAGAAATATTGGACAAATATATTATACTAGAACTGACACGTGATTACACTTTCACGCAATTTGGATGCATAGATCCTGAGAAATCAGTACCCAGAACAAACACCTCTGGCCGTAATAACGGCCATGATACGCCTGGAAATTGAGTCAAACAGAGCTTGGAAGGCGTGTACAGGTACAGCTGCCCATGCAACAACAACAAGATACCACAGCTCATCAACAGTAGTAACTGGCGTATTGTGACGAGCCAGTTGCTCGGCCACCATTGACCAGACGTTTTCAGTTGGTGAGAGATCTGGACAATGTGCTAGCCAGGGCAGCAGTCGAACATTTTCCGTATCCAGAAAGGCCCGTACAGGACCTGCAACATGCGTTCGTGCATTATCCTGCTGAAATGTAGGGTTTCGCAAGGATCGAATGAAGGGTAGAGCCACGGGTCGTAATACATCTGAAATGAAACGTCCACTATTCAAAGTGCCATCACTGCGAATAAGAGGTGACCGAGACGTGCAACCAATGGTATCCCGTACCGTCACGCTGGGTGATACGGCAGTGTGGCGATGACGAATACACGCTTCCAATGTGCGTTCACCGTGATGTCGCCAAACACGGATGCGACGATCATGATGCTGTAAACAGTACCTGGATTCATCCGAAAAAATGACATTTTGCCATTCGTGAATCCAGGTACTGCGTTGAGTACACCATCGCAGGCGCTCCTGTCTGTGATGCAGCGTCAAGGTTAACCGCAGCCATGATGTCCGACCTGATAATCCATGCTGCTGCAAACGTTGTCGAACTGTTCGTGCAGATGGTCGTTGTCTTGCAAATGTCCCCATCTGTTGACTCAGGGATCGAGACGTGGCTGCACGATCCGTTACAGCCATGCGGATAAGATGTCTTCATCTCGACTGCTAGTGATACGAGGCCGTTGGGATCCAGCACGGCGTTCCCTATTACTGTCCTGAACCCACCGATTCCATATTCTGCTGACAGTCATTGGATCTCGACCAACGCGAGCAGCAATGTCGCGATACTATAAACCGCAATCGCGATAGGCTTCAATCCGACCTTTATCAAAGAAAGTCGGAAACGTGATGGTACGCATTTCTCCTTCTTACACGAGGCATTACAAGAACGTGTTTGTGTATGAGAAATCGGTTGGAAACTTTCCTCATGTCAGCATGTTGTATGTGTCGCCACCGGCGCCAACCTTGTGTGAATGCTCTGAAAAGCTAATCATTTGCATATCACAGCATCTTCTTCCTGCCGGTTAAAATATCGCGTCTGTAGCACGTCATCTTCGTGATGTAGCAATTTTAATGGCCAGTAGTGTACTTCGGCAAATTAAGAGCTATTTGTGTTTCACAAGAATGATATCTATATATATTATAAAAATGAATGTACGTGCGTATGTGTAGTTCACATCTCCTCCCAGATCACTGGACCGACTTCAACGTAACTTGCTACACATATCACGTACTGTCTGGTAAGAATCACTGTGGGGGTAAGTATCACACGTCTACCAAAGAGGTGGCGGTGAAAAATCAGTGTAGGCCACGACGCATGAACACCCTTATTTTAGTCATCTAGTATCACACAATTTAAAACCTTTGCGAAACTTTTTCTCGCCCCACAAAATGATGAAAGAAGGAAAGTTTATAGCTTATCCCATTTTCGCTGCTCTTGCAGTAGCACTGCTACATGTAGCATGACAATCAATTTATTGCTTCTTTATTACTAACTATATTCGTGACACATTTTGCACACAGCATTCATATGTACCATTGAATGTCCCAGGAAAATTTTATAATTGCACGACACTTAGTTCAGGAGATATGATGTCGTAAACAATGAGATGAGTAAGGAACTACCGCAACATGCAAGAGGTTTACATTTACTGCTACGTTGCTACCAATTCTACTCGCAACACTTTTCGCAAACAGTACGCACATCTGCTGTTGCATGTACCTACAAAAATACATATTTGTCCGAGACATACTTCAAGGGATGCAACAGCAAATACTGAGATAAGTGAAAAACTCTGGAATGACGTATGAAGTTTTAATCTATTATCTTTTTTTACTACTAATCCTATTCACAACGCATTACGCACATTGTAGGCACATATACCAGTGCATGTAACTGGAATATTATATCATCGTACAGCACATAGTTCAAAATATACGACGCCATAAACATTGAACAGTGTAGAAATCAAACTATAGGGCGAAAACCGCTAGACCTACACGTGAAATAAGTGTACATATACGCATGATATATGTATAAAAAGTTCTCGGTTTACTTGCCGCGTCAAATTGGGATAAAATCCCAAGCTTTCGATGACTACCTCCGTAGTAAAACTGACTGTCGTGGACCGGTGACGTTTCCGATTTTATAAGTAGTGGACGGCTTCTCATTGGCTGGATGACGTCACGGTGAAAAGACGAGTACGGAGGTGGCGGCCTCTATGTTCATAGATTCTGTTTGCGCGCTTTATCCAGCGTTGCTTGCAGCGCCATCCATCGCAACAGGCGGAGAACTTCCAGGAATGTAAGAAGTCTCCCTCTGCGCTTTTTCTTTGTCAATTGCGCGCTTCCATGCATTGCTGAGTGCATAACCGGAGTCTCTACTGAAATTATTTTCACAGAGTCTAATTTCAACTGCTTCCCTGATGACAAAGTCCCAATAGTTTGAAGCGTGAGCAAGTAATTTTGTTTCATCGAATAAAATCTTATGTTTATTTAACAAACTGTGCTCAGCCACCGCTGATTTTTTCTAGATACCTGTACTTCAGGTGACGCTGATGTTCCACACAGCGATCGGCAACAGTTGTTATAGACTGGCCCACATAATTTTTGCCACACTCGCAAGGAATGCTGTAAATTCCCGGTACTCTCAGGCCGAGATTACCTTTCACGGGTCGCAACATTTCCTAAATCTTCCTGGGTGGCCGGAAGACTGGTCTGATTCCCTGCAGGCCGAGGACTCTGGCGATCTTGCTGGTCGTTGCACTGCAGAATGGTAGCCACGCGATGTGTTGGTCCTCTTGATCTGTTCGAACAGTATCCTTCCTAGGTTTATTCGCCAGAGTAGATCTGATATCACGATTAGAATATCCAGTTTTTCTTAATACCGTCGTCAGATGGTTAATATCGGAGCCGATACGATTCTTGTCCGAAATAGTCCTTGCTCTGTGTACCAAGATATTCAGCATAGCTCTCTTCTGAGCTGGGTGGTGAAAACTACGCGCGTTTAGATATAAATCTGTATGCGTCGGTTTTCTGTACACAGAATGTCCGAGACGCCCATCTGATTTTCGCACCACCAGCACATCTAAGAAGGATAACTTCCCATCCTTCTCCACCTCCACTGTAAATCTTATGTTCTGGTGTATACCATTCAAATGATCAACAAACTGTTGCAGTGCCTCATTGCCATGTGGCCAGATTAAAAACGTATCGTCAACATACCTGAAGAAACAGGATGGACGTAAGGGAGCACTGTTCAGCGCTCGTTCTTCGAAATACTCGGTGAAAAAGTTAGCTCTGGCTGGTGACAGTGGAGAACCCATGGCTGTTCCGTCAGTCATTTCATAAAGAGGTGGTCGTCAAAGTGTGTCGAAAGCTTGGGATTTTATCCAAATTTGACGCGGCAAGTAAACCGAGAACTTTTTATGCAAGGACTCCGTCGCGAAAGACTTCGTAGTCACGCCTAATATATGTTAAGTATGTGAAGTATATTTGACATATTTGGCATGAGCGTGTGAGGGCAAAGCCATGGGTAAAAAGCTCATGCGAAACACCTTGAACGATTTCAGTAGAATTTGGTACACGTAGTAGTTAGGATCTGGAAAGAAATACTTTATGGGGAAAAACTACCAGCCTCCTGTTGGGGTGAGAGAAGGGAGGACGTGGAGATGGACAGACAGGGGGAAGGAGGAGATGAGTATGGTTAGGACGAGGAGGAGATGGACAAAGAGAGGGAAGAGGAGGAGTTGGATAGAGAAAGAAAAGATGAGGAAATAGAAAGGGGGGGGAGGAAAAGACAGGCAGAGAGAGGGAGAGGATGAGATTAACAGACCGAGGAGGAGGAACAAATGGACAGAGAAAGGAGAGGAAATGGACATGGAGAGGGGAGAGAAGAAGGCAGATATAGAAAGAAAAAGTGAGTAGATGGAGAGCGGAAGGAGTTGGGCAGAAAGAGGAGAGGAGAAGATTGACAAAGAGATGGTGAGGGGGAGTTGGAATTAGAGAAGGAAAGAGGCTAGTGACAGAGGGAGAAGGAGCAGATGGACAGAGGGGGAGGAGCAGATTGACAGAGAGGGAGGAGGTGATGGACAGAGGGAGAGGCAGATGGAAATGGACAGAGTGGAGAGGGGTGGAGGAGATGGACACAGAGAGGCAATGCTGAAGATGAAGGTGAAGGAGGAGATAGAGAGGGGTAAAGAGGAAATGAACTGATAAATGATTGAAATAACGCCAGGTACTCAGCTAGTTTTCTTTAATAAATGTGTCAATCATTCATTTTCTTCAAGATACTGTCCGAATAAGATATTTGTCCAATAACCCTACAGCGAATCGACGTCAGTGATATGGGTCAGCGGATTACTGCTAGGTCCTTTCCTGAGTACTGGTGAGACCGGTGCTGCTTTCCACTCTTTAAGTACGTACATTTTGTGGAGAAGATGTCGAAGGAATCCACTGTAACTCCATACCACTGTAGATGTTACAGCAACACGACTTGAAATCGGAAAAAAGTGAGAGACGTTTCAGTAGTTACTAGTGAAGGCATAGCAATGGCCCGAGAGTATAACTGCAGTAAAGCTTCGTATGGAGCTTAGTCTCCCTTAAAATTAATGATTTTAGTGGTCTTTTAAGCAAAGAAGGCTGTGACATTAAAGTCGCTGTGAGCTTGCTGCACGACTGCATTTGTGTAACAAAAAATCCTGAACTTGGCTGCAGATGTTCCTGGGTGTGCTGCTGCTGCTGCCTCTGCTGGCTGAGGGTTCGTTCCTCAACGACCTCTTCTGCAACCTGCCTGATGCCTCCACTGAGAGCCTCAACATCACCACGGTAAGCTCTGGAGAAAGTGTAACGGAGTAAGATGGATGCTCTCAGTAAAGTGAACTGTTTTTATCCTGTCTTCCGACCTATAGACAGTGGTTTGAGTCATAAACGTGACAAACGAATTACCAAAGCAAACCAACAGATTCAGCCTCAGACAGGAATGCAAATAGAGCTAAAGAAAATTCCAGACGCCTAGTTATTATGTGCTGGATGCATACCATTGAACAAAATTGTCTATTGGAAAAAGGTTGTGGGATTTGTTACTTGTAATTTAATATTATCTCACATGATGATGCTTTGACCCATAAAACTGATCTAAGCACCACTGTGTATGGAATGCAGAAATATACCTCGAACTTATGGACTTATATAAAATAATGAAACATTGTAAGTCGTGGGTGTAGTATTGTTAGATACATGTCATGGATTTCGGAATTAGTCAACATCGTTATGCTAGAACTGGCGTTTGTAGACTGAAAGAGCCGTGTCATATATTGTTTAGATGGTTGTTCCACATGTGGTCTACTGTAGGGTTAGAACTGCCTCAGTGCCAGGTTTGAACCTCGCCACTCTGCTTAAATTTTGAATAAAAATCACCAGCAACGGCAGCCGATGTCTTCCGGAATACGAAGTCACCCTTGTTCTGCCAACGGCCTTGTCAAAGAGGACGAAGGAACCGAAAGAGGTTCACAGCACTCTCTTGCTGTTGGGGTGGGAAGCTGTCCCTAAAGGCAGAAGAGTCAGCAATGATCAACGGCATGAAGATGCAGATTGCAATGGAAACCACTGCATTAAACACACATAATGTGTATCCACATGTCACATGACCGTTAATTGGAAAAAATGTGTCATGATGATCTCTTCATAGGCAAAAGACGCCGGACTAGTCCCGTATTCGGAACGCCTGGAGGGGCTGCAGTAGGGCAGGTGACCATGAGGAAAAGACCGAATAACCAACGATAGGGTAACATTCTACGAACCGTGGCGTGGAAAGTCAGAAGTATGAAAGTGGTAGAGAAGTAGGGAAGTTAGAAAATCTGAAAACTGCAGAGGCTTAATCTAGATAGGGGGGAGGGGGGCGGGGGGCACTGAAGCGAAATGGAAAGAAGACAAAGACTTCTGGATATATGAACATAGGATAATACCAACAGCAGCAGAAAATCATATAACGAGAGTAAGATTCATTATGAATAGGAAGAAAGGGGAGAAAGTGGGTTACTGTGAACAGTTCAGTGGTCGTGTTGTACTCATCAGAATCGACGGCAAACGAACAGCGACAGCAACAGTTCAGGTGTACATACCAACGTCGCAAGCAGCGGATGAACCGACAGAGAAAGGATATGAGGGTAGTGAACGGGCATTTCATTACGCAAATAGAGATGAAAATCTAGTAGTCATGGTGGAATGCAATGCAGTTGTATGGAAAGGAGAAGAAAAAAGAAGAATATGGGCTTGGCAGGAGGGACGATAGAGGAGAACGACTAATTGTGTTACGCAATAAATACCAATGAGTAATAGCGAATACTCTGTTTAAGAATCACAAGAGGAAGACGCACACTTGGAAAAGGCTGGGAGATACGGAAACATTCTAGTAAGATTACATGATGGTCCGGCAGAGATTCGGAAATCAGATACTGGATTGTAAGGCTTACCAAGCAGCAGATATACACCCCAATAGCAATTTAATAATGATGAAGAGTAGGTTCTTTAGTTAGTTGATTTGTGGGAGGGGACCAAATAGCGAGGTCATCAGTCCCATTGAATTAGGGAAGGATGGGGAAGGAAGTCGACCTTGTCCTTTCAGAGGAACCGTCAGGGCATTTGCTTAAAGCGATTTAGGGAAATGAAGGAAAACCTAAACCCGGTTGGCCGGACACGGGTTTGAATCATTGTAGTCCTGAATGTGAGTCCAGCGTGCTAACGACTGCGCCATCTAACTCGGTATGAAAAGTAGGCTGAAGTTTGAGGGTGGCGAGCACCAACCAGGAGTAAGTGAAACCAATTAGTAAGTTACAAAGAGAGATGGAAATCGGCGACTTCTAGTCGATAGTACTGAACTAAAGGAGTAAATTACTCCATGAATAAATTTGTCATTTGCTTCGGAAGTAAACTTATTTACTCCATTACTGGTGGAGAGCACCATTTAAGAGTACGCTACTGCGTTAGTAACATGAGGAGGAAATAGGGCCAAAATTTACTCCTACGCAGTAGTAGGAGTAAAGTAAGAGAGTTAGGTGCGATCTTTAAGTTCTGTGTTTTAAATATCGAATTCTCTGTATTGACTGGACTACGAAGAATATATGGAGATGGAGGAAGAGGTGAACCATCCCAAGAACGAGAGTAGTAATGAAGAGAAGAGACCAGTTTGTGACGTATAGAGGCAGTGATTTCAAAGAGGGGTTTGGGTTTCGTAAGGAATCTTTTGAGATGCTGCTCGGTTTGCTGGAGCCGTTACTGCAGCATAACACTGACAGCAACTGTGATTTGTCTCCTATGCTGCAACTTCTTTGTGAACTGCGAATCTTTCGCACAAATACTTATCAAATAGTAGCAGGGGATCTCATTAATATCCATTGTACTACAGCTGGAAAAGCTTTTAATAGTGCAATAAACAGTTTAATTGCCTTAAAGCCACTGTAAGTGTCCATGCCACAGAGCCAAGAAAATATATCGAAGAACAAAAGGGAATTCTATCGAACTGGCGAATTCCCAGGTGTTATAGGAGCCGTAGATAGTGTACTTATACCCATACTTTGTTCTTCTGAAGCACAAGCAGAACTATACAGAAACTGCAAGAATTTTTTTCCTATCAATACAGAAATCATCTGTGGTGCCAATAAGAAGATTTTGAACGTGGTAGATCGTTGTCCGAGTTCCACGCATGATGCACGCATTTGGGACAATAGTAGAGTTGCTGTAGGATTGGAAAATGGACAATGTGATGGGTTCCTTGTTGGAGATATTGGTATGCTCTCTCCAAACATCTTACGACGCCTGTGTTCCGAGCCCAAACAGGAGCCGAACGGCGCTGCAATAGAGCCCATATTGCTACCAGGTGTGTAATAGAGCGAGCGTTCGGTGTTTGGAAGCAACGTTTCCAAATTATCACTAAACAATGCTATTTAAATCAAACAAGTGTGGGAATGATATTGTGGCTGCTGCAGTTCTACACAGCTATGGAATAGAAGTTAGAGATGTGTTTCATCCTGATGCTGTGGAGGTGTATGACATCGAACAATATGCAATTCAGCCAGAAGCAAATGCTGCAGGCCCAGCTGCCAGAAGATCTATGATACATAATTACTGTATTTAAAATTGTACCTAGTTTGCTCGTAAAATTAGAAGTTAGTGTAAATACTTTCCCTTCTTAAATTAATAAATAAGCCAACGTATTGTCACTACTGGAGAGAAAAGTGATTTATATTATTTATGTGTAATTTTATAGTTATACTGTTTTTTCTGTTTTTATTTTTTGCTAGGGGATTAACATTCTCATTTTATTTCTTAACTGAGTATACAGAGTCATACAATGTTTCGATTATTTCTAGAAAACGGGCTTAGTTTATAATATTACAAATTCAGATAAATATTAGAATGTGGTATTAACTAAAATTAGTACCGCTCCTGAAATGATAAACACAAATATTATGCCTTACAAGAAACAAGAACATATTAACCATTGGAAATAGTTATCAAGGAAATAGAAGATGTTTCATGCATGTGAATATTTTCTAATTCATTCACAAAAACTTACATTCCTCGAGCTGATTGTATGAAGAACTGGGGTCTGAATTTTACTCCATTACTTTCTTGAACTTATTCATAATTTCCATTTTACGATTCTGCTCTTCTTCCATGATTGCTCTATGTGTTTCTATTTAATTTTATTCCTCTCGTACTAAACACATTTTTAAGGAATGAAGCTCGTCACCTTTTTTCAACAACTCTCGGCTCTTCACTTCAATCGCATGATCCCTCCCTCTGGGTGCACCTTCTGCTAAGCTCACACCAGAGAATGCAGGCCAACTTCTATCCATGACTATGGGATAAAGTTCGACCTTTAGCAGTTTCATTGCAGCCTTATGAGCAGTTATCGTCATCGAAGTTGCTTGAAAGTATCACATTATCTTCAGATGTGTCATTGTCGTTAAGTGTAGCTATCCCCTCGAAAACTTGAGGAATCATATCGACAACCATTTAGCTTATATCGTCAATCTTCGTCTCACCTACTCCACCGTCAGTTTGAAATTGTTCTCATTATATTTAGCTTTCATTTTTTGCTTTCGCTTTCATGTCATTCCAAATTACTTTAAGCTGCTCTTGTGATATTTGCGTAACATATTCTGCGTTGTACTCAACGTGTATTTTTCTACAGGAATCCTGTTTCCTTTTCGACATGTTGATGTCGTGATTTCTAGATTCAATAGTATTTATGTTCTTTTGCATTATTTCAGCAAATCGCTCTCTTTTATTTTCTGGTATGTTTTTGGACGTTTCCTGGCTATCTCCATGTTTCTGCCATCTCGTATCCAAAACTGCCACTTAAATTAATACCTGTCACCAAACAACAATGGACGTTGGTAGCTGTAGATGGCGGGGTTAATAATAAATTCACCCATTAATAGCACGTTTCTTTTTCATAATACACATATCTTACCATTAATTGGTACAATAGTATTTACGCTTTCCAATTTTTATAATTCAATTTAATAATCCTTTCTAGCTTCTAAAATTATAGCAATGAACATAAATTACGCAAAAGGTAATGCAATGATGTCTGTCGACAGTTAATATTTTCCGAGAGGGAACGTGAAGCACGTGCCAGCAGAGTGCAGAAACGGCTTACTTCTTTAGTAAAAAGGCGCTTCTATTTTAGTTACAACTAAAGAAGTAAATAGAAATTTACCTCTTCAACAGCTACTAAAAGAGTATATTACTAAAGAAGTAATTTGCTACAGTAGTCCAGACTAAATAAGTAAGAGTTACTACGAGAGTAATTTACACTAGGTTGATGCCTTCTACCCTAAGAGTTAGCCAGGAAGAATCAATGCTCAAGAAAGTGGGATACGGAAGACGGAAGTGAATATACATACTGCCATGATGAATACAGCACAGTAGGCAGTTAAGCTGAAGGGGACTGGATATCTCTAAAAAGGGCAGTCACATAATCTGGAAAGAAAACCGCAAGTACAAGGAAGGTAACTGCGAAGAAATTATGGGCAACAGAATAAATACTTCAGTTGATCGACGAAAGAAGGAAGTGCAAAAATGTTCAAGAATACAGAAATACAAGTCACTTAGAAAAGAAATAAATAGGAACTTCACGGAAGCTAAGGCTACAAGGATACATGTAAATGTAAAGAAATGATTGTTGGAAGGACAGACTCAGCCAGCATATAGAAAAGTAAAAAAAAAAACCTTCGGTGAAATTAAAAGCAGCGGCGGTAACAGTAAGAGTGTAATGGGAGTCCCGTTGCTAAATGCAGAGGAGAGAGCAGACAGGTAGAAAGAATATACTGAAGGCCTCTAAGATGGCAAAGATTTGTCTGATGACGCGACAGAAGAGAAAACAGTAGTCAACGGGGAAGAGATAGCGGATCCAGTATTACAATCAGAATTGAAAAGAGGTTTGGACGATCAAATAAGGCAGAAGGAATAGATAATATTTCATAGTAATTTCTAAAGTCCTTGGGCGAAATGGCAATAAAATGACTATTCACGCTCGTGTGTAGAATGGATGAGACCTTCGATATACCCAGACTTTCGGCAAAACATCACCCACACAATTCTCAAGATTGCAAGCGCCTACAAGTGCGAGATTTACAGCACAATCAGCTTAACAGCTCATGCATCCAACTTACTGACAAGAATAAAATACAGAAGACTGGAAAAGAAAATTGGTTTTACGAAAGGGAAAGGCACAAGAGAGGCAGTTCTGACGTTGCAGTTGATAATGGAAATACACACAACAAAAAAGTTTTGCATGACCCCGGTTCCCAGAACTCCTGAAGATAGACGTTGACTGTAGATACTGCATCACAGACACAGTCCCTCTGACTGTTCAGAGATGTCACTAAACCCGCCCAAAGATGTAAACAACCATGCATGAGCAGCACCTATTAAACGGAAGGGATCCGACAGCAGATCCGTTCCAGTCATTCCACCAGGAAGGAGGTACACGGCTCTTGTTGTCTGTAGTTCAACCATGCCTAGATTGTCAATACCGCGGTTAGATCGGGTCCGCATTGTTACTTTGTACCAGGAAGGGCTCTCAACAAGGGAGGTGTCCAGGCGTCTCGAAGTGAACCAAAGCGATGTTGTTCGGACATGGAGGAGATACAGAGAGACAGGAACTGCCGATGACATGCCTCACCCAGGACGTCCAAGAGCTACTACAGTAGTGGATGACTGCTACCTACGGATTATGGCTCGGAGGAACCCTGACAGCAACGCCACCATGTTGAATAATGCTTCTCGTGCGGCCACAGGACGACGTGTTACCACTCAAACTGTGCGCAATAGGCTGCATTATGTGCAACTTCACTCCCGATGTCAATGGCGAGGTCCATCTTTGCAACCACGACACCATGCATTGCGGCACAGATGGGCCCAACAGCATGCTGAATGCACCGTTCAGGATTAGCATGACATTCTCTTCATCGATAAGTGTCATATATGCCTTCAACCAGACAATCATGGGAGACGTGTTTGGAGGCAACCATGCCAGGTGAACACCTTAGACACACTGTCCAGCGAGTGCAGCAAGGTGGAGGATCCCTGCTGTTTTGGGGTGGCATTATGTGGGGCCGACGTACGCCGTTGATGGTCATAAAAGGCGTCGTAACGGCTGTACGATACGTAAATACCATCCTCCGACCGATAGTGTAACCATATCGGCAGTATATTCGACGACGACAATTCGACCCCCCTTTGTGCACATCTTGTGAATAACTTCCTTCAGGATAACGACATCGCTCGACTAGAGAGGCCAGCGTGTTCTTCAGAGCTGAACCCTATCGAACATGCCTGGTATAAATTGAAAAGGGTTGTTTATGGATGACGTGACCCACCAACCACTCTGAGAGATATACGAAGAATGGCCGTTGAGGAGTGGGACAACCTGGACCAACAATGCCTCGATGAACTTTTGGATTGAATGCCACGACGAATACAAGCATGCATCAATGCAAGAGACGTGGTATTGGGTGTTAGAGGTACCGGTGTGTACAGGAATCTGGGCCACCACCTCAGAAGGTCTCGCTGTATGGTGGTACAATATGCAATGTGTGGTTGTCATGAGCAATAAAAGTGCGGAAATGATGTTTATGTTGATCTCCATTCCAATTTTCTGTACAACATGGAGAACTCTTGGAACCGAGGTGATGCAAAACTTTTTTGATGTGTGTAAGACTGAAGAAAAATCAAGACACGTTCAATGGATCTGTCGACCAGGCAAAAGCGTTCGAGAATGGTAAAATGTTGCAAGACGTTTGAAATTATGAGAAATATAAAGATAAGCTGTAGGGAAAGACAATTTGTACAAGAAACAAGATTGAACAATAAGACTGGAGGACCAAGAACGAAGTGCTCGGATAGAGAAGGTTGTAGGGGACGGGAAGGAGTCTAGTCTTTTCCCCTAATGTTCAATATGTACACTGAAGTAGCAATGAGGGAAGCAAGAGTGGTATTAAAGTTCAGGGTGAAAGTATATCGATGATAAGATTCGCTGATGACATTGCTATACTCAGTGAAAGTGAAGAAGAATTACGGGATGTGTTGAATGGAATGAACAGTCTAGTGAGCACAAAATATGGATTGAGAGTAAATCGAAGAGGACGAAAGCAATGAGAAGCGACATAAATGAGAACAACGAGAAACTTAACATCAAAATTTGGGGATCACGAAGTTGGGGAATTCTGGTACCTAGGCAACAAACTAACCCATGACGGCCGGAGCAAGGTGGACGTAAAAAGGAAACTAGCAGTGCCAAAGGAGTATTCCTGTCCAAGAGAAGTCTACAAGTATCAAACATAGATCTTAAACTGAGAAAAAGTTTCTGAGAACGTACGTTTGGAGCACAGAACTGTGTGACAGGGAGACATGGGCTGTGGGAAATCCGGAACAGAAGAGAACCCAAGCCTTTGAGATGTGGTGCTAGAGAAGAATGTCGAAAATTAGGTGGACTGATAAGGTAAGGAATGAGGAGGCTCTGCGCAGAATCGGTGGGGAAAGTAACATATGATGGAAGGGACAGGATGACAGTACATCTGTTATGTCAACAGAGTATAACTTCCATGTTACTAAGGGGAGTTGTAGAGGGCAAAACTGTAGAGGCAGATAGAAACTGGAATAAATCCAGCGAGTAATCGAGTATGTTGGCTGCAGTTGCTACGCATGGTGAAAAGTTTGGCGCGGAAATTGGATTCGTGGCGTGCCGCATTAAACCAGTCAGAAGAATGATGACTCAAGAACTGTTATTTAGGTGTAATATACGGCATGCAGCGACTACAAGCTAAAGAGCCACAAATAGCAAATTACTTCACATACGAGTACTTCTAATAAATTAATCATCGTATATTGATACATGTTACTTTAAATTATATTCGCTTTCCTACGAACGTCATTGCTTGAATGACAACCGGGGAGTTTTTCACTCGTTTACAGGCGGAGAAGACGTGGTACGCGCAGTACCAGTACAACATCCCCGGTGCGTCGCTGCTCGGATGCCTCACTGTGGTACAGTCTCCGGGAGACAGCAGCGACGAGATGAACATCAATGGCACCTTCAGCAGCCTGCCTCTGTAAGTATCCGCTTTCTGGTGTTCCACAGCAGTCGTGTCATTTTACGCTTCTGCCATCGCTCTATTCAGAGCAGTTACCCTTTAACGTAACATACTTAGGCAGACAGCTGTACGCCCGGAAAACATTAATGTCAATCACTTTTTGTCCAACACTCTGTTTACCCCGCTACATATCGCTGCCTCCTGCATGATCTTTATTTTTGTGTTCTCCTCGTGTCTGGAAATTGAGAAGAGTCTGGAATAGGCTGACGTATCCAGCAAGACGACGATATTTTATGATGTTAAAGCATTTCGTGAGGTGTTGACGTTTAGAATTTACCAGAGATGTTTTTTAGTTGTTTATGTTTTTGCCATCTTCCCCTTCTCTCCACGCCCCCTATTCGTCCACCTGATCACCTCCTGGTTCCTTCTCCTCCCCCTCCCCATTTTTCTCTATTTCTGTCTCCAACGTCTCCCTCCCCCTCCCTTCCTGGTGTATTGCATTGTTTTTTATTTGCATTACCTCACAGTTTACTTAATTTCACTTTACCATAATAACTCGTTCTTAACTTATTAAGTGCTACCTTTTTGTCAATTTTGCACATGTACACTTGACAGCAAAAATGTGGGTCACTGCCGAATACAACCAACATAACATAGCTGTGTTGCAGGTCCTCTAAACACCAAAACCCTGTGGGATACAGCCATATGACTACACACAATGGGTACCACAAGAGACTACTAGTGACCAAAGGTCTTTATGGTAGTCAGTCTAAGCGTCAACTAATATCGTAATACAAAATATTTTAGAAAACACGTTCTTAGCGATGAGACACCCCATAACACTCATAAACTAACCTTAATTACAACAAGTGACATTCCAAAAGTTCTGAGAAAACGGATTATTTTACGTATATCGTACAGTAATCCTTAGACAAAATTATATACTTGAGACAATATATAGAGTTACAAAGCTGTATGGCATATGGAAAAAGGTATTTCGCTCTCGAAAATGTTTTCCATCCACGTGCTGAACGTCGCTCAACGGCGAGTGGCTCTGGAAACTGGATATTGGATGAACCAGTAAAAAAACGCGATTAATGGCAACAAGCACTCAACGGAAATCTCAACATTAACAGCAAATCACCAGTAATATCATTGTTCTCGTAACACATCAACAGATACGCGTACACAAATTTGAATTATAAATGACATGACCAACGTCGTCGTTCTGGACCTGGATTCAAACCCAGCACCTATAGCCATTGCTAACTAAGCTAAGCTTTGTTTGTGCCTTATTGAGACCCGATCACTAGGCATAAAGAGAAGTGAAGTATAGACCTTTGCACCAGTATCAGTTATCAATTCAGATCCTGAAAATAAATGACGAAAATGTTTGTACTAAAAAAAATGGTTCTAATGGCTCTGAGCACTATGGGACTTAACATCTTTGGTCATCAGTCCCCTAGAACGTAGAACTACTGAAACCTAACTAACCTAAGGACATCACACACATCCATGCCTGAGGCAGGATTCGAACCTGCGACCGTAGCAGTCGCGCGGTTCCGGACTGAGCGCCTAGAACCACGAGACCACCGCGGCCGGCTGTTTGTACTATACTGGGAAACCTGTCATAATAGTTACCTTCCTGGGGACTACCCCTATGGTGTCATTCACAAGGAACAAGGTATGCTTATGTTTAAAATTTAAATGCCATCATGTAAAGCTTGTGACAGGGATGCGAACCCAGCACCTAGTCGGATTGTTAACGAAGTACGTAAAATCAGAAGTTCAATATCAAATGTTTTCACCAATAGCGAGATGTTGGAACCTTAAATGACGATAGAATTGTTTTTGCCTGACTAGGATTCGAACCCAGCATCTAGCGCCGTCGTTTTCTAGCCAGGAACAGACGATAAATAGGTATTGTTGATTCACCAGTAGCGAGATGTGCGCATGTTTAGCTAGACATCAGGCGACGAAAAGTTCTGTGCTGAATGGAATTCAAACCCCGCACTCGTGGTCATGAAGACACTTAAACTATCAAATTCTTTTCCAATAATAGCTAGGAGTGGCATGTTTGTACTTTCAATGATGTGATGGAAAATACTCTGCTGGCTAGAAGTTGAATCCACAACATATCGTCGTTGGTGATCACAACGAACACAACGTCAAACCTAAATCCGTTTTCGGCAGTAGGATGGAGAGGAATGTTTGAACTTGAAAAGATGTAAGGAAACGCTTGATCTTGTAATGTTGTGATAAAGAGCTCATCATTTGGCTGTGAGTTGAAACGAACACGTAACAGCTGACAACGCACGAAGAGACGCAGAAAACGCAACTTTTTTTCACCAGTAGTTCAGAGTGCACATGCTAGGGCTTGAAATGAAATAAAGAATATTTTGTGCTGATCAGGATTCGAAACCAGATAGGTGCCTTTCAAGGAGGCCTAGAAGAGTTTGCCATCTTGGAGAACACAGTGAAACCGAATTCGAAACCCAGTCCAGCACCACAATTTTCAACGTCTCAGTTTCAAATAAAGTAAGAGCCTTGTGAACTTATATGGGCATTGGTTCATTAAATGAAATACGTTTTCTCATTTACGACGGCTTGCTGGTGACAGAGTCTCTGCCTTCCGTGGTTTCTCCATCTGCCACAGCTCAAACGAATGCCGCTCTGCCCCAGTCGGCAGCGAAGGGAAGTTATCTTTACTGCGGATATTGAACTACGGAGCTTACTGGCGTTCTGCACTTGGCGTTGCTAGGGGTGAAGGAGAGTTACTTGTGTGTGTTAAAAATCTACGCCTGACGTAAGACGTGAACCTACACGTTTTACACATCTGTACAAGATTAATCCACCAGACCACAGAACCCCCTGCCAAGCACATAATTATGAATTGCAGAGTATTCATTTACATGTACATGCAGATGTCAAGGGATGGGTAACAGGAAGGAGGACGGGATCTGGGAATGGATAGAAGTGCAGAAGTGCAAAATATAAGCGTGAATGCTTGCAAAGTATTGCTTACTTAGATGTGTGCCACAGTTCGTTTTACCTTAGGACCGAGAGATAAGAAAGGACTGTTCTCAGAACGAAGAATGGGTTATAGGGAAGGGGAGGTCAAAGAATACGGTTTCATAGGTGTTGAGAGGAATGATAGAGAGTAAAGACAGCAGCAATTAAAAGAGAAAACGTAGCGTCAATGGAGACCGCTAGATTTGTTTATAAAGTTTTGGGGGAATAGCATAGAAGGGCACTAGCGGCGATAGTGTCAGAGAGAGAGAGAGTGTGTGAGAGAGAACAGAAGAGATATTAACAACGAGTAAACATAATATGAAATCGTGTGGAGGACGGAGGGTATATTCATGGATGGAAGGGAAGAGAGAGACGTATTTGAAATAACAAGGACTCCTGTGACAGAGTCCATCTACGCTGATTAGTTTCTAGACAGGGTATAAATGAAATCAAAATAGAATATTTAACAAAATGTATATTCAAAAAAAAACCACTTGAATTAAAGAGGCAACTCAAAGGAAAACTAACCCATATTGTATCTTTTCTTTTGCCACGCCATCTTCCACTAGCTCCCAATCAGGAAAAATAACGAAAAAGAAGACATAACAAAACATTTTAAGGACTCTAATATTTTATCCAGAATCCTTCATTATTTTGTACTTCTATCATGGGTCTTGACATAGAATGTATAAGCCGTGGGACGTAACAGCCTGAAGAAGCAACTTCCTCCCAGGCTTCCAGGACACAGTCCCAAAGAGCGTCTGCAGTAGTTGGTTGGTTTCGTGGCCAGTTCTCTGTTAATGTTCTGGCGACCTCGTCCCACATGTTTTCCATGGGGTTAATATCAGTCGCCCGTGGCGGCCAGTCCATGACGTTAACGTCAATCGTGGAGAACCGCTGCTGAACAAATGCAGACTTGTGAATGGGAGAATGGTCCTCTTGCAATGTGACGTCCCCTTCTGCATATAGCATTCGCACTGACGGAAGCATCACATTTTCCAATAGGTGGGCATACTGCACGCTGTCCAGAGTTTCTTCTATCCTGTGAAGAATTTCTGCCCCTCCCACAGAAATCCAACCCCAGCAGGTAACAGATAGCCGGCCACTTCTTCTCGTCCAGGTTACGTATTCGTGTCGATGGTGAGTCCCTTGCGGCCTGTAAACGATTCATGGATCGTAGTTACTGGTGGAAAACACCTTCTCATCAGTGAAAATGACATTGTCCCACGACGCCCTCAGATGGAGCTCCGCAAATGCAAGCCGGTGTAAAACATTGCCTTCGCTAAGCTCTTGTTTCACGGCAGATCGTCGTGCATGCAGTCCAGTGTCCCTCAGCCTTCGGCAAACAGTGTCACTGGAGCTGGGCAAGTTGGTCTCCCGCCGCAACTGCTTCGCGTTCAGAAAGGGATTTTCTCTGCTCCTAGACACTTGGTCCCTGTCTTCCTGCTGTGAGCCCACTCTCTTCTTGCCTGAGCCAGGAGCCCTGTTGGTGGTGCCTCTTTCAAGGCAGATCCTTCACCATCTCGTTGCAGTGGTATGTGGTACGCCATACCGTCTGCCAGCTTCTCTGATGGAACATCCTCCTTCTTCAATGAGAGCGACGACTCTTATCTCGAATAGACCTCTCCCAGTGAGCCATTACGGTAGACAGCCTGATGTATATTTCTGCTTGCCGCTCTTATACTGATGCCAGGAGAGGAGGTAAACATATTTACGTCAAACGGAGTGGCAGAGGCAGAGGCATGCGGCGCAGCCGTGCTGGCTCGTCCAGGGCTGTTGGCCCACCAACGCCACCGCCAGCTCGCTCACTTCCGTCTCGTCTCGGCCAGCCTGGCTGGCCCGTAGTTCGTGAGCCGCGCCTAGTACAGACCAGGGCCGCAAGGCCACGATCACCCCTTGAAGGATCAAAAGTTACACCTAACCTACCCAATTCTGTAGTATAAACTACCGCAGCTACAGCTATTATGTATAACATGTGCAGGCACACCTACAGTTGACGATTCATTCAAATATTTGACGAACAATACGTCCAAAAATACATTCATTTTAAACATAGCTACCATAAAATATTTCACCTAGCTAGCAATAGCATGACACAGGAAACCATTGTTTCTTGTAAGCGCTCTGCATTAATGTAGCCTTAAGAAAACGTGTATTCAACCACGACAACTAAGCGGAATGTAAAAGTAAAGCCGGCCGCGGTGGTCTCGCGGTTAAGGCGCTCAGTCCGGAACCGCGCGACTGCTACGGTCGCAGGTTCGAATCCTGCCTCGGGCATGGATGTGTGTGATGTCCTTAGGTTAGTTAGGTTTAAGTAGTTCTAAGTTCTAGGGGACTGATGACCACAGAAGTCCCATAGTGCTCAGAGCCATTTTTGTAAAAGTAAACAGGTTTGGCGGCAGCTTCTCCAAATAATAGTATATACGTAGTATATAATACACGTTTTGTGCACTTATAACATGTAGTCAGTGTCCCTGAAACAATACGTGCTGCTCGACGGAAATTACTTTCGGCTGAGGCACTTCATTTACATCTCAATGATACACGACTACTAGAGAACATTGCTCTTTACGGCAGTCAATCCACTTGTAAATTAACACCATGATATCGCAGATATTAGGCAACACGTTGCTAGGGATGAGAAAGGCCTTAAGGTTTGCAACTAAACAAGCTACTCCTAGCTACTACTGAATAAGAATTTGATTATTAACGTGTCCTCATAACCATATGTGCCGGCGTTCGACTCTCAGTCAGCATAAACGTTTTCGTCGCATTATTTCTAGTTACACGTGCGCACATCTCGCTAATGGTGGACCAACATTGGACATTTCTCGTCTGTTCCTGGTTAGACAACGACGGCGGTAGGCGCTGGGTTCGAATCCCGGTCAGGCAATACAACTTCAGTCGTCATTTAAGGTTCCAACCTCACTACTGGTGACAAACTGTGATATCTACATTCTGATTTTACGTACTTATTCAACAATCCGATTAGGTGCTGGGTTCGCATCCTTGTCACCTGCATTACATGATCGCATTTCAAATTTATACGTGTGCATCTTTTGTTCCTTGACAATCCAACAATATACAACGACTTTCGAGTTTAATTACCAAGAATGTAATTGTCATGTTACGGTTCCTGGTTTCGTACAAACATTATCGTCATTTACGTTCAAGTTGAGAACTGATAACTGATACTGGTGCAAACGTCAATATTTGACGTCTCTTTCTGCCTAGTGAGCGAGTTTGGATAAAGTACAAAGCTTTGCTTGGTTAACAATGGCTTTACGTTCTGGGTTTGCAAAACGAAGACATTGCTCATGTCATTTAAAGTACAATTTTGTGTACAAGTAACTGTTGATGAGTAATGTGAACAATGATATTACTTGTGATTCGCTATTAATGTTGGGATTTCCGTAGAGTGCTTGCCGCCGTTAATCATGTTTTCTTTTAACTGCTTAGTATTACATAAAGCGATGCGAAACCAGTCCCCGTTGAACGCTGAACGACGTTCAGCATGTGTTGGGTAAACCTTTTAGACAGCAAAGAACTTCTTTCCAATTGCCATACAACTTTTTAAATCCATATACTGTCTCAAATATTTAATTGTGCCTCAGGATTACTGAGCGATTTATGTGACAAAATTAATTGTCCCATAACATTTGAAATGTCACTTATTGTAATTAAGATTAGTTTAAAAACGTTAAGGACTATCTGATCTCTTCTGTACTATCCTGGTGTTACTTTACATCTGGACGGACTGTCATAAAGACTGGTGTTCTCTAGTAGTCTCTAGCGGTACCCATTGTGTATCTTATGACGACTGTACTGAGGAGGGTTGCGACGATGTGCAACACAGATATACTATGTTGGTTGCATACATTCAGGTGCAGCCTACACGTTGGAATTCAGGCGTGACCCACTTTTTTTGCTGTCGAGTGTACATAGCTACGTATGATATGGTTTTTAACTCATTTCTGCCTGAATTATTTTTTTCTTCTGATTTCTTCATATTAGATATTTATGTGTTTATTGTCATCAAAGGAAAGCAATACAACAATCAAAACAAAAAAATAATCAATAACTGAAACAGAAAAGGCCGTAAATATATGTCACGCTAGGCAGAACATACGTTTTAGGCAGAATATGTGACAGCAAATAAAATAATACACTAATGTGATTTATAATCAAGTTCAGGCGACAGTACTCACTTTCCGTGATTTGGCACAAAACATTTTATGCACAAACCCACATCACACTTGCAGCACACTGTTCTTGGGGTTCCTTTGCAGTTTTCCGCTGCACAGCGTCTTTTTTTCTGTGGAACCATGGCTGCCAGATGATTTGTTTCATCCTATCTAATATCATGCAGCAGTCTACCTTGGTTTGAATTACCTGCAGGACCTCTTGGTACTGCAGCATTGGAAGTCAGGTAACATTTCACAGTGTAGCGCCGGAAGTGCAGCTGAGGCATATTTATACCAGTCTTTCTATGAAGAAGTCACCCATTATGTATAGAGATATCTAGAAGCCATGTAAAAATTGGCCACCATCATTTATTTCCTCTGACACTCGCTCTATATAACGCTACATTTTCATCCATTCGGTCAATTCCTCCCATATTTTTGTTGTATTCTCCAATTACAATTAGGTCGAGGTAGAAGTATTCTTTTCTTCTCTTGTCTGGAGTATCGGGAACGGTGCTGACTGGACTGATACCATGGCTTGTGGAAGCAATTGTTACTGTAGAATTATCTAGCCATCTGACAACGATTATTCCACTTTCCTTGCTGCTCTTGTAATCAAAATCTCCTCTCTTATTCCTTTTGGACATAGTGTTAGAAGGTATGAGATGACACTCTTTAGCAGACGACTTTCACGAATAGTCCCAGTTGCACCAAAACCTCATTGCTTCAGGTAAATCAACAATGTTTGTGATGTAAACAGGTTGACAAAATAAAACCTGTAGGGAAGATGTTTGTTCTTTTCAGGAAGAGAATCGATCATTTGAATCAAAGGAGCAGCACATTTTCCAAATGGTTTCTCATATTTTTCAATCCTCGGAGGATCAGCTCCTTGGTATATTTAAAAGTCCACTAGATAACCCATGGTTGTGTTTAGACACCATGCTTTGTACCCAAATCTAATGGGCTTACCTTTCAGAAACTGTTTACATCCATGTGTGCCAAAATACTTTATCATGCTCTCATCGTAAGACAAATCTTGCTCAGGCTGAAAGTGGAGAGCAAACTTTTTTCTTAGCATATTTGTTAATGGACGAAGTTTCTATATTCTATAATTAGCACCTATTTTTGTGTTGTCACATGAGTGAATGAATCTCTTAATTGTTTCAAACCTGTCCCTTATCATCGTGGTGTGGACCATTTCATTTCTAATGTCCAATCCTGAATCCCAGTAATAAAATAAGCTAGGTAAAGGATTATAGCCAGAAAGAATTAGAATTCCTAGAAAACCTTTTATCTCTTCATATGTTATTTCTGAATCTGAACAGTTCTTGAACAAAGCATACTTCGTCGATTCAGTGAGAAGAAATTCAATTACTTCGTCGATCGAAAATAATTCGGTGCACTGAACTGGAGACAAGTTTCTGTATTTACGATAATCACTCTCAGGAAATACAGAACTAACACTACGCTGATCGTCTTTTTTCCAACTCTGATTACAATTTTTAAGATCTGTGACTTTTTCCTGGTCATTTGGATTATTATCAGGAGAGAAATTAATCTCAGGTTCACTACCTAACCTGTTTCTACTTGCTAAAACCACTTCTGCACCAGCCTGGCATTGCTTTGGTCCAAGATTATCGACGTTTCCTCCCCTATCTTCCTGCCCAGAATCTTCATCCGAATCCACATTAGCTTCAGGAGGTTCAATAAATATATCTAATGCATCTTCTTCCTCCCCTTCAAGAACAGCCAGGATCTCAAGGAGAGATAGACCTCTAAAGGGAACGATTCGTTATTTTCACTGTTTTGCCTAGCGTGACATATATGCAACACAAAATTAAAACTGTATTTGGAGCCACAAAAATAAGAATTGCATTTTGTAGATAAACATTAACATAAATTTCAGTACTTTTAACATTATAATCAACCATAATTTAAACAAATTGTATTATAATTTGCGATAAAAAATGATACTTACTTCTTATTCCAAGACATAATCTCACTCAGAAAAATCTTCGTACTTATGCACCAGTCAGTGACCAAATTATGCTTGCAGCAGACTGAAGCATACCTAAACATGAACAACAAAACCTCCTTATCTGAAAGCCATACAACAATAGCAACTCCAAACGCAGGCATTGTTGCCAACGAGAGAAAACAATGACAGGTTGTTCCGTGACATATATGTTACACTAGGCAGAAATGGGTTAATGTCATAATTTCAATTTTAACGTTTCAAGCAAGTTTAGCACCCCTCTCATATACCTCTAGTGCCCTCTGTCGCAAGTAACTACCCTTAGCACGCGACGGTAGTGGAGCTATTGAGAATTTTGGTGGTCTTCAAAGTTTTAATAGTCGTGACGTCATTACTTAATACTGGTGAAGTTTTCAAAAGGGATATTGGTTCGTCTTACTTTTAGTTTACGATGTCTTTCGTTGTTAGGACACGTGGTCGGTGTAAGGTTGACGAGGATGAAGCTGTGTATGTATGGTGTAAGAGTCAGTGCATATGAAAATGTAAATTTTGGTGGAGATTTGGCTTGTATTATCAGGAATAAAGACACCTTTTCCCAAAAATAAAGATACCTTTTCCAATTGATGTTAAAAAAAGCAGAGGAGCAATTCTTTTTGGTGTTGTAGCTCTCATAGGCACCCTATGGTGAACTTTGTGTGAGGCGCCCCTTTTTTCTCTGTGAGTCGTGCTTTGAACTATGTAGTCTTCTGCGTCGCGGAAATGTACTTCGTGTGAGTGTTGGTCAATTACTAACCAATGACGACCAGAATGTTGTGCATGCTTTTAATATTACAGAATGAAATTTTATATTTTACTGACCCCTTCTGACCATATTTCAACGTACCTCCACTACAACATGTAACTCAGTAAGTTTGAATAATTTTTGTAATCGAAACGAATTATTTTTGTTACTGTGGTATTGGCTGTCAAACTGTTTACGCTGCCATTACTTTCCTTTTGAAGAAGACTTTTTATAAACGTTGAATCCATGTTCACGACGTTTAAATAAACCTTCCATTTTTCAACTGATTGGATGTATATTATTTCTTCACGAAGATGTTTCTTGTTAACATTTGATGACTAAAACTTCTCACCATCTGGTACGGCAAAAGAAACAAGACCTAATAATACTAAAAAAATTTAATCATAAAAATTTTAACAGAACGAGGCAATGGAAAAACGGATACAAAATGAATAAAATTTTAAAAAATGGGTTTCTTTTACTGTTACTGAATTATGTAAAAGAGGAGACAATTTTTAAGTAATCTGATATCAGACATTAGGATACTCTTCTTTCACTTTCTATTTCATAGCCGCGCGGGATTATCAGAGCGGTCTAATGCGCTGCAGTCATGGACTGTGCGGCCGGTCCCGGCGGAGGTTCGAGTCCTCCCTCGGGCATGGGTGTGTGTGTGTGTTTGTCCTTAGGATAATTTAGGTTAAGTAGTGTGTAAGCTTAGGGACTGATGACCTTAGCATTTAAGTCCCATAGGATTTCACACACATTTGAACATTTCATACTAGTCACAGCAGCTTTGTGGATCCTACGTCAAATATACGGGGTGCTGTTTCCCCGTCTATGTGGTAGGTTAGGTACTCGAAATGTAGTCTTCCTTTCAAACTCGGTTTCAGATTTTAATACAAATTACAGGTTTGTTCGACCTTGTCCCCTTCATTGTATTTATTCATCCTTATTCTGGCACCTAGGCGTTTAGTTACATTTCTCTATGGTATGTAATATCATTCTGTCTTGGGCATGCATTAGTTCAAAAAATGTTCAAATGTGTGTGAAATCTTATGGGACTTAACTGCTAAGGTCATCAGTCCCTAAGCTTACACACTACTTAACCTAAATTATACTAAGGACAAACACACACACCCATGCCCGAGGGAGGACGCGAACCTCCGCCGGGACCAGCCCAAGCATTAATTAATTGGCACGTTCTATTTTGCCTCTCTCTGGGGAAGTAGCAGCTATTGCGTCCAGTGAACTAAATTTTGCATCATTGCACAGTGCCTTATAGACGGGGGTGCTCAATTGCTGCTGTCTCCCTTCTTCCGTGAAGGATTCACAATCACAAATCGGTTGCTGTGTATTTTTCTGTGTAAATATTCATGGTACGCATTGTTTCCTGTCAAACCCCGAACAAGATAGCGATTCAATCATTTAGATTTTCTCCCTGAGAACCAATGGCAGAGGGCTTCCGATTCTCCTCCCATAAATACATAGAACGCCCTCTCACAGAGATTCTATTGTCTTCTTGAGTCCTAAGAATTTTATTTACTCTACTGTTTCCAAATTTCTTCATTTTGAGTAGTTGGCTACAATTTCTCTGATATACAGACGAAGAGAACACATAATGAATAGTAGCGTCGTATACCACTTGAAAAATAAAAATCCGAAGTGGTAGATCGGTACCTGAACTTTGATATTGAGATTAACAGGTATCCATTCATCACATGGTCTATCCGATTGGTCCATCCGAAGGGAGCTTTCATCCCTCAAAAATTAAGAGACACCCGCTGTGTTAACTGATTGTTTCTCTTTTTATCTTACCTGTCAAAGTTCATTTTCTTTACGAGATCTATCGTAGTGTTCTTTCGGGTGTTGATTCTATTTCAAGTTCAGTATTCCGACGACCGACTCATTCGTCTTCTGTTCGGTGACCAGGCAGCGAGCACGCACAACAGCTAAACTCGCAGAACCTGAAGAAACTGACTGGGTTGACCGTCGAAAAATGGTTCAAATGGCTCTGAGCACTATGCGACTTAACTTCTGAGGTCTTCAGCCGCCTAGAACTTAGAACTGATTAAACCTAACTAACCTAAGGACAGCACACACATCCATGCCCGAGGCAGGATTCGAACCTGCGACCGTAGCGGTCGCTCGGTTCCAGACTGTAGCGCCTAGAACCGCACGGCCACTCCGGCCGGCGTTGACCGTTGAAGTACTCGTATTGTGCATAAAATGGAACACCAGAAAACACACCATGAATCATTAACGCCGAGGAAACCCGGTACATCTCATCTTTTAAAGATCTGTTAAAGTGGAATATCGAGACCTGTATAATATGTAGCTATAATTGTAAGATGACCAAGGGCATTAATTTTTGTAAAAAATTTATTTTCCAGTCTTCCTTGGCATGCTCTCGGCAAATTCAACGGCAACCGCATGGACAGCAAAGTGGACGGCATATGTAAGTGAGACTTCTCTGTGCAGCGAAAGAAACAATTTATGCGAACATATCGGGTCCAAGGTTCTTTGTACGCTTCATATTCATGACGGATGCCATTTTTGATAAGCAAAGATCTTCCATCTCTGTACAGAATACTTATTCCTCGACAGATGTCCAGCATTTAATCACATCTACATAGGCAATATGTACAATGATAGTAAATTCGTCTGAGTCCTTTAGCAGCGTCATTTCCTTCTTAAAAATTCCTTCAGTGCAAAACAACAATAATATTTTGGTTTCACCTTCTCTTTCAATATCGGCTCTCAGCATTTTACCAAATAACGACAGCCTCATGGCAATGCGAAAATTTGTGCCCAGTAACACCAGTTCGTGGGCTGTAAAAGCGCAGGAAAAATACCTATTTATTATAAGAGTTGAGCCGTCTATGGGAACAATTGTAACCCTAAAGAAGATCGCAGCAGAGAGATTGAAAAGTTGTACACTGAAGAAATTTAAATGTGAAGACAAGGATAAGTAACGATTGAGAATATTTTACCATCAATGACAAAGCAGACGAAAGCATGCAAACTTAAAATATACACTGCCTAATAGCACCTAACGTTACTTTCATCAGAAAGAACGGCAGACACTCGTGTATATTAGCTGATCGCTTTTAGTGTATCAGTGTAAACCGCGGGAAAGGTGACATGTACTTTTGATTCCACCTTGTGCTGCTAGTTGCCATCTATTAACACTGTGTTTTTTTCAAGTCCCTTATTATCAAATTAATGTTGAGAATTACTAAGCAGAGTACACATTGCGTACCTGGATGTGATTAATACCATTGTAAGTTTCATGATAATCGGGTAGCAATCAAACACAGATCAAAGAATAAATATTGGGCATGCAGCTTCGTGTTTGCTTGTCCAGAATTTCATACATCACACACATTCCAGCTGAAATTACCTCTCTGTTTTACAATTAATGCATGGTTTTTTCTTTGTACAATGAGAGGTAATTTGTGTCAACCTTTACACTCTAACTGATTTGTGCTGCAGGGGACCTTCCGCTGAGCGGCCCGCATAACATCGTCTACACCGACGCCGAGATCTTCATAGAACACTTCTGCGTGGCGGGAGTCGGTAAGTTTCAGTTGCCAGCAGAAGTTGGACCACGAGCGCCGTGAAAATGGCGAGAGAGGGTGGGGGAGGAGTGCATCACACGATGTGAAGAATGGCTGGAGGCTTCTTTCGGTATTGTCAGTTTAATTGCCACATGACTACTGCGGCTTCTGACCATGACTCCCCAGTGAAGGCAGGACTTGATACTGCTCTGCAGACATACTAGTAACAGTTGTTTCATTTCAGTTAAATGTTCTCGACTTCATAACACGGACATTGGACAGATTACAGATGTCTAAACCGACTCACTGGTGAAAAGGTGAAAATCGTGAAGACGAAAGAGACGATAGACGCTATGTAGTATGTGAGCGTCTATCGAGCCTCAGGCCAACATTGTCAGAAGTTACTGGACATCCTGATTCAGTGTGATTCCTGAAATCACAGGCTACGTATCCGAGGGTACCTACATGCAGGCTGACTAATACAAGCGTTAACTAATACGTACAGGGTTATTACAAATGATTGAAGCGATTTCACATCTCTACAATAACTTTATTATTTGAGATATTTTCACAATGCTTTGCACACACATACAAAAACTCAAAAAGTTTTTTTAGGCATTCACAAATGTTCGATATGTGCCCCTTTAGTGATTCGGCAGACATCAAGCCGATAATCAAGTTCCTCCCACACCCAGCGCAGCATGTCCCCATCAATGAGTTCGAAAGCATCGTTGATGCGAGCTCGCAGTTCTGGCATGTTTCTTGGTAGAGGAGGTTTAAATACTGAATCTTTCACATAACCCCACAGAAAGAAATCGCGTGGGGTTAAGTCGGGAGAGCGTGGAGGCCATGACATGAATTGTTGATCATGATCTCCACCACGACCGATCCATCGGTTTTCCAATCTCCTGTTTAAGAAATGCTTCTGCTTTAGCCTTTTCCGTAAGATTTTCCAAACCGTCGGCTGTGGTACGTTTAGCTCCCTGCTTGCTTTATTCGTCGACTTCCGCAGCTACGCGTGAAACTTGCCCGCACGCGTTCAACCGTTTCTTCGCTCACTGCAGGCCGACCCGTGATTTCCCCTTACAGAGGCATCCAGAAGCTTTAAACTGCGCATACCATCGCCGAATGGAGTTAGCAGTTGGTGGATCTTTGTTGAACTTCGTCCTGAAGTGTCGTTGCACTGTTATGACTGACTGATGTGAGTACATTTCAAGCACGACATACGCTTTCTCGGCTCCTGTCGCCATTTTGTCTCACTGCGCTCTCGAGCGCTCTGGCGGCAGAAACCTGAAGTGCGGCTTCAGCCGAACAAAACTTTATGAGTTTTTCCACGTATCTGTAGTGTGTCGTGACCATAAGTCAATGAATGGAGCTACAGTGAATTTATGAAATCGCTTCAATCATTTGTAATAGCCCTGTATGTTCAGAGGCAATTCCGACTTCATGTCTCTTAATCTAAGCAAGACTTAAGGAAAATAAGGACGCTCTCATGTTGCTGTTGTAGTGATCTTCAGTCCGAAGACTGGTTTGACGCAGCTCTACATGTTATTCTTCCCTGTGCAGGCCTCTTCATCTCAGAAGTACTACTTCAGCCTCCATCCGTTTGCACCTCATTACTGTGTTCATGCTACAATTTGTATCCTCTTACACTTCCCTCGATGATACTTTGATTGCTCAGAATGTGTCAACTTGTACCATAATTTACTTTTCACCCCAATACGGTTCGGTAACTCCTCATTAGTCACGCGATCTATCCATCCAATCTTCGACTTTCCTATTTAGCACCACATACCAAAAGCTTATATTTTCATTTTGTCATAGTTGTTTGTCGACCAAGTTTCACATCTCTAGAAGGTTACACTCCAGACATTTACCTTCGGAAAAGACTTCCCAACACATCACTTTATACTACATGTTAATAAATCATCAGTGTCTGCTACCTTTAGTACCTCGTTTCTTCATCTAATTCTCTCAGCGTTGCCTGGGCCAATTCGACTACGTTCCATTACCGTCGTTTTATTTTTGTTGGTGTTATCTTATAACCTCTTTTCTAGACACTATACACACCGTTCTACACCCACATTTCTACATCTCTACTCCGAAAGCCAGCATGCGGTGTGCGGTGGAGGGTACTTCGTGTACTACGGTCACATCCGCCCATTTCCTGTTACAGTCGCCAATGGTTCTTGGGAAGAACGGCGGCCGTTACACCTCCACGTGGACTCGAATCTCTCTGATTTTACTTGTATGGTATTTTTGTGAGATATACGGGCATAAAGGAGGAAGAAATATATGTTTTGATTCTTCTAGGAAAGCACTCTCTCGGAACTTGAACTGTAAGCGAAGCCGTTATACAGCGACTACCAATGAGGTTGGTTGTCTATCTCCGTGACGCTTTCGTACTCACTGAATGAAGGCGTAAATAAACGCGCTGCTGTTCTTTGTATCTTCTCTACTTCCTCTATCAATTATATCTAGTATGGATCCAACACTGACGAGTAGTATTCAACGACGGTTTAGGAAGCTACCTCCTTTGTTGAGGAACTAAATTTCCTCGCGATTCGTCCAATTCCTGCGATTAGTTTTACGTGGTGGTTGCACTTTAAATACACTACTGGCCATTAAAATTGCTACACCAAGAAGAAATGTAGATGATAAACGGGTATTCAGTGGACAAATATATTATACTAGAACTGACATGTGATTACATTTTCACGCAGTTTGGGTCCATAGATCCTGAGAAATCAGTACCCAGAACAACCACCTCTGGCCGTAATAACGGCCTTGATACGCCTGGGCATTGAGTCAAACAGATCTTGGATGGCGTGTATAGGTACAGCTGCCCATGCAGCTTCAACACGATAGCACAGTTCATCAAGAGTAGTGGCTGGCGTATTGTGACGAACCAGTTGCTCGGCCACTATTGACCAGACGTTTTCAGTTGCTGAGGGATCTGGAGAATGTACTGGCCATGGCAGCAGTCGAACATTTTCTGTATCCAGAAAGGCCCGTACAGGACCTGCAACATGCGGTCCTCCATTACCCCATAATTATTTGCATATCACAGCAAATTCTTCCTGTCGGTTAAATTTCGCGTCTGTAGCACGTCATCTACGTGGTATAGCAATTTTAATGGCCAGTAGTGTAGCTCCGTACACCTAGCCCTAGATATTTTGTGGAAGTAACTTCTTCCAGTGATTGTTGTACAATTGTGTAAGCAAAAAGTAATGGGTCATTATGTATATGCAATACGTTACGTTAGTTACTATAGGTTACCCGTCTTGAGCTGACTGCAGTTTAATTAAAAAGAATTACACCAGACGCTTTTCGGCCAGCCGCTGCGGTCGAGCAGTTCTAGGCGCTTCAGTCTGGAACCGCGAGACCGCTATAGTCGCAGGTTCGAATCCTGCCTCAGGCATGGATGTGTGTGATGTCCTTAGGTTAGTTAGGTTTAAGTAGTTCTAAGTTCTAGGGGACTGATGACCACAGTTGTTACGTGCCATAGTGCTCAGAGTAATTTGAACCAGACGCGTTTCGCTTTCATTTATAAAGCATCTTCCTTGGTTATTCTGAAAATTGGATACATACTTTTGTACATAATTGGCTGTTTCAGGTTAAAAACAGCGTTTTGTGTATAAAGTTGATAAGCAAGTGACTTACTGTGTTTCTCTCCTTGTTAGCAGCGGTTGGCGTCGAAAGATTTCGTTTCACATTTGCACTTAGCAGTTTTTGGCATTCTGCAATATTGCGTGTGCTGCGCTATTTACATTTCACTTTTGTAAGTGTTTCTCATTCCGCACTACGACAGTGTTTATGTCTGTTCGTTTCCTTTCATTCATCTTGTGATTGTTGCCAACCTGTAAAACTAATTTGTGTGTGTGTTTGTGTGTTTGTGTGTGTGTGTGTGTGTGTGTGTGTGTGTGTGTGTGTGTGTATGTGTGTGTGTGTGAGTTAATGAAATATTTTTTTTAATTGTCAGACAATTACAGATACAGACAATTTGCAAAAAAGAAATGAACACCATAATACAAACAGCCACAAACAATGGATACAAAGGGAACTTAGTAACAAACCTCAACAAGAAAATCAAGAAACAGAAAAGAAGAAATACCCGGCTGTCACCAACACAAGGACAAAATCACACACAAACGAATACACAAAATACAAGAATAGAAACAACACAAAGTGTGAGATAAACAGAAAGTAAAAGATGGTACACAATGACACACAACCACAAATACACACTCAAAAAAACGAGGCATAAAAATAACCTACCAAACCAACAACCCAGTTCAGAAAGGGACCAATGACCCACGAGTTTGGTCCCTTCCCCCAACCCCCACCCCCCCCCCCTCTAAACCTACCAACCAATCAATTCAGAAATACTTATCAAAAATGATAGGAAAAAATGATCTGTATCAGAAAACAGAAATATACCAACTGAAATGCAGTACATGTGATGGAAGATACATAGATCAAACCAAGAGGACATTTGACTCCAGGTACAAAAAACATGTAAGAGCATGGAAATATAGAACAAATTCAACTTCTGCAGAACGTCTACATCAACACCGACATAAAATTACAACCAGAGACACAGACATGGAAATATAAGGATAAACAACAACAAAAAACACCGCCTCACCGTACAAGGAAACTACCACAACCATAAACCACAACAGACAAGAAACAACTCATAAATAAGTTTCCTTTAATTTACGTCTATGATCACAAACTTTTTATTAACAGATTATCGGTTTCGGTCTTTAACGACCATCATCAGATCTGTTTCATAAAAACAAAGTCCTACTGTTCT
This sequence comes from Schistocerca serialis cubense, assembly GCF_023864345.2. Taxonomy (NCBI): domain Eukaryota; kingdom Metazoa; phylum Arthropoda; class Insecta; order Orthoptera; family Acrididae; genus Schistocerca; species Schistocerca serialis. The sequence continues at coordinate 70,402,367 of NC_064644.1, forward strand.
GCAGCCATAGTGGCAACGTAAAATGTAAAATGCGGAATCAGCATCAGCATCGTCAAATACATATAAATAACATCACATGCATTAGTCATGCTGCTGACAACATATGCACGAGTCATGCTACTGACAACATGACTCATGCATTTGATGTGATTGATATGTATTTGACGATGCTGGTGCTGATTCCGCATTTAACATTTTACGATGCCACTATGGCTGCAGAACATTTGGACTTTGTTTTTATGAAACAGATCTGATAATGGTCATTAAAGACTGAAACCGGTAATCTGTTAACAAAAAGTTTGTGACCATAGAGGTAAATTAAAAGAAACTTATTGTATATACGCGTCACTGTTTTTTCGCGACAATGTCGCAGCTTGTGAAACAAGTCATAAATGATCGGACCAACTTGGCAAATCACACACTCTTTGACTGACTGACCACTTAACATAACACTAAATGTACACATAGAACCACAGGCTCCATTTACCATCACCATCTCCTGCCAGATTCTGTCCTTCCCCCCCCCAACCCACGCAAAAAAAACAAAGAAAAGTTAACCTCTCGCGTCTCTATCTACATAAAAGATAATTTAGCATATTCACTAGCTCTCTCACACACACAGACACACACACACACACTAAAGAAACAAAGAAGTAGTTTCCCAAGTTGGAAACACTCACAAAGTGAACGAAAGCAAAGTAACAAACATAAACACTGTTGCAGTGCGGAGTGCGAAACAGTTAATGTAAGTGAAGTGTAAGTAACGCAACGCATGAAACGAAGTCTTTTGACGCCAACCGCTGCTGACAAGGAGGGAAGGAGCAGAATGTGCAAAGAAACACCGTACGTCACTTGCACACCAACTTTATAAACAACACGCAGTTTTTACTCCAAACCAGCAAAAAGTGTATCCAATTGGCAGAATAACCACGGAAGATGCTTTATAAGTAAAAGCAAAAAGTGTATGGTGCAATACTTTTTTATTAAATTGCTGTTCGCTCAAGATGGATGACCTATAGTAATAGATTTTAACAGCTACTGCGGAAGATGGGTACGCAAACGAACGTAATACGCCACATTTGTTTGTGTTGCGGATGAATTGCCACTCCCTGCACCAAACGACGATCCTCTGCAGATCTGATTGCACGTCGCTACAACTTTCTAGTGCGGCGACTTCTCTGTATACAACAGCATACTCCGAGAAAACCCTCGTGGAACTTTGTATGTTGTCTACTATGTCATTTATATACACTGCTCAAAAGTAATGGACCTATAAAAATCTCCCGGGGTAAGGCCGAAGTCGCTTGTACGTCTGAAGACTTCTTTAAATTGAGAATGACATGGTGTGTTTTATTTGCTCTAAAATCTTCAGTCCAGTCACACAGTTGCTCTATTATTCTGTGCATTTGTATTTTGTTCGCTAGGCGGCAGTGTGAAATTGTATCGAATGCCTTCCGGAAGTATGCGGCATCTACCTGGGAGCCCGTATGTGCTGCCTTCTGACTTTCTGAGTCCCATGGGTTTCACACCATCCTTGTTTTCGGAACCCATGTTGATCCCTACAGAGAAGGTTTTGGATCTTCAGAAATTTCATAACATGCGAGCACAATACATTTTCCTAATTCTACGACTGACCGACGTCACCGATGTGGGCCTATAGTTTTTTGCGTCAGCTCGACAACCCTTTTTGAAAATAGGAATGTCCTGTGTTTTTTCCAGTCATCTGTAACACATTTCTCTCCCAGAGACCTACGGTACTCTGCCGCTAGCCAAGGGCCAAGTTCTTTCACATACTCCATGCAGAATCATACTGGTATTCCGTCAGCATCGCCTTTCCTAGTCCTTTGCGTGTCTAACAGATCTACAACGTCATCGGCAAACCTGTAAGTTTTTATTTGCTCTCCCTAAACTTTAATTTCCTCAAATTTTAATTTCATTTCCTTTACTGCTACTTTCAGAATTTCAAGCAGTGTATTCAACATCCTCAAAAGTTTTACCTAAGTGTACAAATACTATAAACGTAGGTTTTCTCTTCTTTAATCTATCTTCGGATCAGTCGTATCATGTCCGTACATTTCTCTGGAACTTAAAATGGTATTCTCAGAGGTCGGCTTCTACCAGCTTCTCCATTCTTCTCTGTAAATAATTCCTGCCAGTACTTTGCAACCTTGACATATTAAACTAACAGATTCACAATGTTATAACTCCCAGTAATTACTTTCATATCACCAAGAAAGATGTCCGATAATGTTCAGTGATGTAATACTCTTAACATTATCATAATTTACGTTTAATACACAATATGAAGAGGCAAGGATAATTATGGAAGAACGAGAAAGTTCGCGCATTAGTTAAGACGTAAAACAGGATACATACAGTCTTTCTGAAATACTGTATAACTTCTATATAGAACAAGCAAAGAGGGTAAAGAAAAGATCGGACGTGGGATTACAGGCTCAACGTACATCAGTGATAATACACGCTGATGACATTCCTATCGTTTGTGAAAGTCACGAAGAATTACTGCGCCTTTTAAACTGAATGAACAGTCTGTTGAACAAAGTATATGGTCGAAGAGTAAAACGAAGAAGGAAGTTTTTTGTTGATTCGGGCCTGCAGAAAAGTTTCCGTCAGATAACGACATTATCATAAAGAAAGTGCAAAATAGCTGCAAAGTAGTTAACAGTCTTTATTTCACTACAAATCTGTTTGTTTTCATTGTCATTTTCAAGTATCCTCAGAATACAAAGTTGGTAAGATCGTTTCCGTACTTCATACCCGTTGTATTTTTGGTTGATTACATATTGGTACTTACGTCTAGGTGAACTACACCTCCATATTACATGATACTAAACTGTCTCGTAACTGACACTGGTTAGTTGTTAGTAAAACTATCTAACTGTAATATTTGTTATGCGTTGAATATGTTTTGACTACATTTCGTCTCGTTATGCCGATATAGAAGTTACTGCAGTTGTTTCACGTGATTTAATATGTACCTGGATATTCTGAGGGTTTCGTGGTACATGAAAGTACTGTTTGACCTAGGTGATCAGTCGTTGTGTACATTGTATATAACTAGGTCGAATATCCAACAAAATAAATGCACTGTTCAAAATCACAAATATACAGCTAGACTCTCCTACTAAAAGCCACCTCAAAATAAAATTACATTCGGGCAATGGTTCATGGTGTGGTTCAAATGGCTGGCTCTGAGCACTATGCGACTTAACTTCTGAGGTCATCAGTCGCCTAGAACTTAGAACGAATTAAACCTAACTAACCTAAGGACATCACACACATCCATGCCCGAGGCAGGATTCGAACCTGCGACCGGAGCGGTCGCTCGGTTCCAGACTGTAGCGCCTAGAACCGCACGGCCACTCCGGCCGGCCATGGTGTGGGTTCCTGTAGTCATGTCCTAGTTCATGAACCACGGGCAACGTATGAGTGGCCAAGTAAGTGGTCCCGACAGTCGGGATACCAGTTACTTTGGAATAAGGCTGGACATCTCGGACATATTCTGAGTTGTGGTCACCTTTGTGCTCATACGGCAAAGACTACCAAATCCACCGGTTAGTCTCTCAACCGTTAGGGGTAAAACTCAATGGGACTCGGGGCAAGTAAGGTCAGCAACCTGCTTCCCTGGTACTTTAAATATGATGCTGGCAACAATCAGAGCAAAATGCCTCGGACCTTTGTAGGTGAGTCCCACCTCTAATTGACAAACCAGGGACTCCTAAGATACGACTCGGCAAAGAAATTGTAATGAGATGGGGAGCTATTAATATCAATGGGAGCTACTCTGGGAAAAAGGTAGAGCTGGCAGAGGCTGCAAGTAAAATGGGGCTGGATGCTTTAGCTGTTAGTGACATTCGGGTAAGGGGTGAGAAAGAAGAGGAAATGGGAGAATACAAGGTCTACCTGTCAGGAGTCAAAGCAGGAATAGCACAATGGGGTGTAGGGCTTTACGTCAGGAAAAAAATGGAACCCAGCGTAGTTGCAATAAGGTATGTAAACGAACGACTGATGTGGATAGATTTGACAGTGTCTAGCAAGAAAATTAGGACTGTGTCAGTATATTCGCATTGTGAACGGACAGATCAAGATAAGATGGATAGTTTTTATGATGCACTCAGTGATGTAATTGTTAGAGTAAAGGACAAGGACAGAGTTCTGCTCATGGGTGATTTTAATGCCAGGATTGGAAATCGAACAGAAGGGTATGTAAAGGTTATGGGTAAATTTGGAGAGGATATGGAGGCCATCAGGAACGGGAAACAACTCTTGGATTTCTGTGCCAATATGGGCTTAGTAATCACAAACTCCTTTTTTAAACATAAGAACATTCACCGGTATACTTGGGAAGAGAGGGGAACCAGATCTGTCATTGACTATATAATAACAGATCAGGAATTCAGGAAGGCTTTGAGGGACACACGTGTATTCATGGGATACTTTGATGACACTGATCATTATTTAATCTGCAGCGAAATTGGTATTGTGAGGCCGAAAGTGCAGGAGGTCAGGTCCATATGTAGGAGGATAAGAGTGGAGAAACTTCAGGATAAGGAAATCAGGCACAAGTACATAACAATGATCTCAGAAAGGTACCAGTTAGTTGAATGTAGTCAGTTACAGTCATTGGAAAAGGAATGTACAAGGTACAGGGACACAGTACTAGAAGTAGGCTAAAGAATGTCTTGGAACAGTAGTGTGTAAAGGTAGGATGAAGCCAACAGCTTGGTGGATTGACACAGTCAATGCAGCCTGTAAAAGGAAAAAGAAGGCGTATCAAAAATGGCTACATACTAGAACTCAGGTAGACAGAGAAAGTTATGTTGAAGAAAGAAACAAAGCCAAACAGATAATTGCAGCATCCAAGAAGAAATCTTGGGAAGACTTTGGAAACAGGTTGGAGACTTTGGGTCAAGCTGCTGGAAAACCATTCCGGAGTGTAATTAGCAGTCTTCGAAAGGGAGGTAAGAAGGAAAGTGGATTCCTTGGGCAGATGGAGGGAATATTTTGAAGAGTTGCTCACTGTAGGTGAAAATACGATCAGTAATGTTTCAGATTTCGATGTACAATGGGATAGGAATGAGGATGGAAATAGGATCACATTTGAGGAAGTGGTGAAAATGGTCAATAGATTGCAGTGCAATAAAGCAGCTGGGGTGGATGAAATTAAGTCGGAACTCATCAAATACAGTGGAATGTCAGGTCTTAAATGGCTACACAGCATAATTGAAATGGCCTGGGAGTCGGGACAGGTTCCATCAGACTGGACAAAAGCAGTAATCACACCAATCTTTAAACATAGAAACAGAAAAAATTGTAACAACTACAGACGTTTCTCTTTAATCAGCGTTGTGGGTAAAATCTTCTCAGGTATTGTTGAAAGGAAAGTGCGAGTAATAGTTGAGGACCAATTGGAAGAAAATCTGTGTGGGTTTAAGCCTCTTAGAGGTTGTCAGGACCAGATCTTTAGCTTGCGGCAAATAATGGAGAAGTGTTATGAATGGAACAGGGAATTGTATCTATGCTTTATAGATCTAGAAAAGGCATATGACCGGGTTCCTAGGAGGAAGTTATTGTCTGTTCTACGAGATTATGGAATAGGAGGCAAACTTTTGCAAGCAATTAAAGGTCTTTACATGGATAGCCAGGCAGCAGTTAGAGTTGACGGTAAATTGAGTTCATGGTTCAGAGTAGTTTAAGAGGTAAGACAAGACTGCAATCTGTCTCCACTGTTGTTCATATTATATATGGATCATATGTTGAAAACAATAGACTGGATGGGTGAGATTAAGATGTGTGAACACAAAATAAGCAGTCTTGCATATGCGGATGACTTAGTTGTGATGGCAGATTCGATTGAAAGTTTGCAAAGTAATATTTCAGAGCTAGATCAGAAATGTAAGGACTATAGTATGAAGATTAGCATCTCCAAAACGAAAGTAATGTCAGTCGGAAAGAGATATAAACGGATTGAGTGCCAAACAGAGGAACAAAGAACAGGTGGACAGTTTCAAGTACTTCGGATGCATATTCTCACGGGATGGCAACATAGTGAAAGAACTGGAAGCGAGGTGTAGCAAAGCTAATGCAGTGAGTGCTCAGCTACGATCTACTCTCTTCTGCAAGAAGGAAGTCAGTACCAAGACTAAGTTATCCGTGCACCGTTCAATCTTTCGACCAACTTTGTTGTATGGGAGCGAAAGCTGGGTGGATTCAGGTTACCTTATCAATAAGGTTGAGGTTACGGATATGAAAGTAGTTAGGATGATTGCAGGTACTAGTAGATGGGAACAATGGCAGGAGGGTGTCCACAATGAGGAAATCAAAGAAAAACTGGGAATGAACTCTATAGATGTTGCAGTCAGGGCGAATAGGCTTAGATGGTGGGGTTATGTTACACGCATGGGAGAAGCAAGGTTACCCAAGAGACTCATGGGTTCAGCAGTAGAGGGTAGGAGGAGTCGGGGCAGACCAAGGAGAAGGTACCTGGATTCGATTAAGAATGATTTTGAAGTAATAGGCTTAACATCAGAAGAGGCACCAATGTTAGCACGGAATAGGGGATCATGGAGGAATTTTATAAAGGGGACTATGCTCCAGACTGAACGATGAAAGGCATAATCAGTCTTAAATGATGATGATGATGATGATGGCAATACTAAATCCTCAGAATATGCTGACCCATGTCCACATAAAATCACATGCAACATCTGCAATAATATCTGCATCGGCCAAACTGGACGAAATGGTCACTATATTATGAGTAAATGAGTACTAGTCAAGTCTAATACTTTCCAGTCTGCTTTGTATGCCTGATTTTTTCCCTGTTTACCTCTCTGGTCTCTGATGTCCCCTCTTAATATAAACTTCATCACTAATTTTGTTTCCCGTACTACAGAATGCGAATGTAATTCTTGTTGCTAATCCTGGGAAGAAGGTCCTTCTTTCTGCTGACAAACGTAATTACGTTGCACCACTGCTTACAGCGTCTAAAACTGTGACCTTGGCTTTACACTTCATGCATTATGTTTCTAAAATATCCTTATCAGCAGTAGCAGTAATTTTCCAAATTGCTGCATTACGACGGTAATTTACAAAATCAGTGATCTCATGTTTGTCACCAAACTTCATTACTTCACCAAGCATTTGCCTGATACAGTGTAATTTTCTCGGAATGATACCTCCAGTACCTTTCTTCCCATAGATCACTCCAGTGTTCCTGTGGAGCAGAGATTCAATTCTGCTCTTCAGAATAATTTGAAAAAGAAGCAGACAAATCACTCTGAATATGTGCAAGTGCTATTGTTTGCTTGATAAGCGCAGTCATTACGTTTGCTTCACTGTACAATTTTCTTTAATATACGTAAGGAACCATGTATCGTACTAATGAAAGTAAAAAGCGAAACCGTACAGTGTACACCCTTCCCTAGACATGTGAGACAACTGGAGTCTTCTACTAAAACTCGTACCGGAAACGGGGTGTCATGACGGGCGCAAATTGGTGTATATTAATTTCATACTTACTGCAGCTTTCTAACACCATAAACATGGTTCAGCATTTGCATATGGATACAGTCAATATGGTAATGTGTAGAGGATGATTCCGTGATGATGTTACAAACTTTCAGGGACGTCGGAGAAGGGTAAATGTATCTGTTTGAGATAAGAGTTCCCAGTACGGAAACGACCGAACCGTAAAGTGGAAGCGAAAATCTACTCAAGTTATGCCTAAGCGAGACCGAAAATACTAAGTCTACGGTACAGCAGTAATGAATTTCATTTCCTGCTGCATTTGCAACTTTTATTCAATATGGCGTCACCAATTTCAATGCACGCATTGGACCGTCGCACAAAGTTCTATCGTACCAGCTCTAATACCCCGGCGTCGTTTTAACAGTGTCACAGGTACCAGGAATTCTTACCGGGAGATTCTCTTCAGTCTCGACAGACGTTTCGTACCCAAACTTTCCACATGACCCGAAAACAAGAAATCAGGTCGTTTGAGATCAGGTGAACACATTCGCCACGAAACAGGACCTCCTCTGCCTATTCACTTTTCAGGGAGTATCTGATCCAGGTGCTTCAGTCCAAAATGAGGTGGGACTCCATCATGTTGGAACTACGTCCGTTGACGAATAACAAGTGCGATATATTTCAGGAACTTGGGAAGAATGTTTTTTTTAAACACTGTGTACGCTGAAGCACGTATTACGCTGTCAGAGGTATCTGAGCGATTTTTGCTTATAAACTTCGACTCGGTCGTTTCCCAGCTAGAGTCCGTTACCACAGACCGGTACATTTATTCTCCATCTCCGCTGAAAGTTTGCAAAATCGTAAAGAAATCATCCTGTAATATTTTCTTTTATATTCCCCAAATAATGTCGTGTTGAGCAAACAGTTCAATCAATCTGAACAAATAGCACTAGACCACTGCTGTCATGAAGTGAGGTTTCCTCACAAAACAGTTTTTAAGTTTCATGTCATTCAAAGCCTATGGAAGTAAATAAAAGTTCTGCTAACAACAAATTTTCCTTACAGAGACTTCGTTTATTCTGACAACCGAAGAGACTCCCAGCGACGAATTGGAAGCCAAGATCTGGGAAATCGTCGAGAATCATCCTGAGGTGAGCAAGTCGAGATACATGAAAGTAACCTGCTGACGACCTACGAGTGAAATCTACGAATGTACTTTTTTATGACAAATAAATACTGATTTCAGCATACCTTTATCTTTAATATTCACAGATCTTAGTCTTCCTTGCCGTTCTGAAATGAAATGAAATGGCGTATGACGAGGGCCTCCCGTCGGGTAGACCGCTCGCCTGGTGCAAGTCTTTCGATTTGACGCCACTTCGGCGACATGCGCGTCGATGGGGATGAAATGATGATGATTAGGACAACACAACACCCAGTCCCTGAGTGGAGAAAATCTCCGACCCAGCCGGGAATCGAACCCAGGCCCTTGGGATTGACAGTCTGACCACTCAGCTACCGGGGGCGGACGCTTACCGTTCTAACAGCCACTATGTAAAATGCACTACAACGGTTTACTGGTCTACCAGTGTTAACTGCCTTGTTTCACCGAATAGCATTCCAGAAGAAGAAAAATTGTCTTTACTCCGATGATTCCTACGCATATTCACTGAGCATGTCCGTTCCATTTTCGTGTTTATATTACTAAATAATTAGAAAAAAGTTCGGAAAGTAGGACGTCTGATGTCCGTCAAATGACTGACTGAACACTTTCAATAGGAACAATATCTCACCACCCCACTCGAATTGGGAATTCGAATAAACTTCATTGCTGTCCCAGCTCATTGTAAAGGCTTAGGATATTTAATTTTGGCTATTACTTTGTCAACTCTTCGTAAATAATGATTAAAAAACACCGAAGACCAACGAATTTTTTCCAGCGTTCGGTTGCACTTTCGATTCCAGACGGCCTTTTTTACTGAACATGTTGATAATCTATCGCACAACCAATAACATAAAACCAGCAGGCATTTTCTGTAGTCTAATGTACTGAATACTTCGCATTCGATTTTTTTACAGATTTGAAATTTTGTGTCTTGGCGGGAACAACTCAAAAGCTTTCTGAAAGATTAAACCAGTCTGAGGGACCGAGACCTGGAATCGTACATTGGCCTTTTGTGGCGAATGCTATGACTGACTCCGCAATCCAGGTACGCCTGACGCCCTACCCGGAAGTTAAAATAACGCAGTAGCTCTCATGTAACAGTGTAAACTTAATAACGTGTCGGGAAATTTCGGGAGAGTATACAAGCCGCTGCCGAGTGCCGAGAGAAAAGTTCATTTCAGTTTCCGCGTATTTAACTAAAATAGAGAAGGTTCGGGATTGGGGGGGGGGGGGGGGGGGAGAGAGATTCATCACTTTGTAGGTTGCGTGTCTAACGTTTGCCATGGGCAACAAAAATTTGATGTTCAATATTTCGCGTGATTATCGACAGAATTTGAAAACTTTAAGTACTGTGATAATATACCCATTAAGGCTTATAATAGCGTATTACAAATTTAACACAACATGTGACGTTTTACAGTTAGAAGCCGTTTGTTTATCTTGAGGCAGTGCAACTGACGCCGCACAAATACCTAGACTTAATACATCCAGTATTTGAGATTGAAGGCATTGAGCGACTTCCAACAGACTTTAAGCATAATTTCAATAATTTCTAAACTTTTCCTCGTTTACATGCTTAATGTCAAATATTTAACACAATAATTCATTCATAATCAGGGGTTTTGTTGTAAGTGGGAGTTCTATTCTTTGAAGAATCGGATGTTTACTGGTTCACTGCTAATGTACTTTATAGGGGACGTGCTCCAGTTCTCTTCTACCTTACATTGACACATCAGTAACAGCGCTATCTACCAGTGATGGACCAATAAAATAAATCCTGGAAGATAGATATCAAAATAAGCAGAGTTCGGAATAACGCGTTACTTGTACGCCGTTACTAGTATCAGTTACTTATCAAAGGTAACGGTTGGTAACGGCGTTATTATTTCGATAAAGTAACTTTAGCCGTCACTAAGTTAGTTTTATGGGTAACGATTTAACGAAAGTTTTTTTTGTTATGGTTTTAGGGCGCAAAACTGCTACGGTCATTTAACGAAAGTGTCGTTACTTTTTTATCGCAAGTAACATATTTGGTTGTGGCAGTCTTAGAAAGAAAAACACTATTTGCTTGGAAATTAATTTTTTTCGATAATGAGCGCATTGCGCTTGCTGAAAACTTGAGTTCGCTGCGGCCGCCGGTCGCACATTTCCTCCCAGAAAAGCAGCTGAACACAGCGCCTAATCGTTTCGATCCTGTACAAGTGTTCTCATCTGTACGTAATATTCTAAAACGCAGGCCCCACTTCAGAAGTGTCTGGCGTCTGAATTAAAATTTTTAGTGCTGTCATTGCATTTAATTCTTGTTCAGTCATTCATATGAAAATTATTTACGCAATAATGAGTGTTTTCTACCAACGTTTTGGAATATTACGTACAAATGATAAAATTAATAAACAGCAGACATATTGGTGACATGGTGGCCAAGTGACGTCAGGAAGTAAAAGGTAGAGAAACATCTAAACATTCTGCGTGGTGTCTGTTTGTTCTATATCGTGTCTCCCTACCACTTTCGCGCAACGACGCTCTGAGCGTGTTTTTTAGGGATTTGACTAGTTTCAACCTGGGACCTGTTGCTGGTAAGGAGACGTCAGACCACACATGACATGTAGAATTCAGAAGAGTTCAGTGAGACTAACGATGATATAACCAAATACTTAATGATTTCAGCGTCAGCTCCACTGCACTCCCTGTAAAGGAATCTTAATACTAACTAAATTTAGTGGAAGGGGTTCAAGGCTTTCCTATTTTTAGTTAGCTGGTAAAATAACGTCGAAAAAGCAGTTAAGTTTACCATTGGAAATTTTGTTCTATTCACAAAACATCGTTTATAAATTGCACTATTGATAAAAGGAAATGTTTTAATACAGGATGGTAAAAACCAACTGCGTTCAACAAAAGTGTGAACGAATATTCCCTGAATGGGTTTCCAAGTTCTACAATGGCTCGAAGGATGACCTATGCCATATCACATCTATAATCTAGGTTTAAATTAAGTTTCACAAGAGAGAAAACTATCAAAATGGTCTACAGTGACCCTCAATTATCTTTAATTACTTATCTAACTTGTCGTAAATTACAGTGGCTGATGTGGCTTCTCAATAACTATATAACAGAAAAATCATCGCGTTTCAGATTTTTACTTCAAGTGGCAAATGTGAACACCATGAGCTTTAATTGACGATCGACACTAGTATTACGCAGAAAGGGGATGTAACAGATGAGACTTCTGCAGTTCTGAGTGAAGCCTTATGCGCTCAAAAATGCGGCATCGCGTGCGTTAATTACCTTGTCGGTGTTCGTCAGCAGGCGGCGGCCGGCGCAGCTCCGTCCAGCTCGCCCTCTCGGAAGCAACTCTCTCCTAACTTCCCCTTACTACAGTTTACCGAAGTTGGTTTACAAAAACAACTATCTGGCTGTGTTTTCATCTGACCAATCAGGGTCTCAATGTTAACCTTAAGCTCCGCCTAAAAAAATTCTGTCTATCCAATGAGAAACGTTATACTTTTTGTGGTGGGGCAATGTTTTTAAAGTTAGCAACATAACAGAGACGCGAAAAAGTCTCACGCTAAAACTTGCAGCTGGTGTGGTCCTTTTAGCGTTATCGTAAGATCTATACTGTTCTTCTGGAGGGCTCTAGCTTTTAACATGGGCTGGGGGGGGGGGGGGGGGTCCTAAGGTAACAGAGACGCGAAAAAGGTCTCACGCTAAAACTTGCGGGTGATGTAGCCCTTTTTGTGTTCTCGTAAGATCTATACTGTTCTTCTGGAGGGCTCTAGCTTTTACCATGGGCTGGGGGGGGGGGGGGGGGGGGGTGATCTTGACGTAACAGAGACGCGAAAAATTCTCACGCTAAAAAATTTGCGGGTGGTGTGGTCCTAGCAGTTAGCTGGCGACGTGGGTGTCCGTCCGTCCCTTATCGTAGGGCCTTCTCGCTTAACACGGTTCTGCTCTCGGCTTCTGTTCTCGTTTCTCCCCTCGGAACTGCGTCTGTCTCGCGGTGGGAAGGTATGACATGCATTTAGGTATTCTTGTGTTAGTCTGTGGTGTTCCATTTGCTCACTCGTTACTCGTATTACTTTGGTTAATTTAATGTCACGATTTATTCGGAGCTATGTGACATACTACTGGATTTGCTTATGATGTCACGGTTTTCTTGGAAGGTGTTGGATTTGTCTGACACCTTACGAACACCTGCGGAAAAAAACCTAAGGAGTTGTGTTCAGCTGGCCTGCGGGAAGGAAATGTGTGACCGAAGGCCGCAGCGAAGTGAAAGGTTTTCAGCGAGCATAACGCGCCCTTTAATTTCAAAACAACTAGCGATTTTCTTTCGAAGGAAATGCCATACAGGTCGTAGTTGCCGAAGATGGCGGACATGTGTGCTTGAGGTATGCTTACTTGTGTGAGTGATAAGCATGTAGCGATATTATGATCAAAACATATATTTATTAAATTTATGCACATAATTTGCTTTCAGAAGGCCTTCATACAAATAGCACTGCGTCTATAAAATTAAGCAACAAAAGCTTTTCTTAAAAAAGTATAACATATATTCTCAACAGGGGGTCCATTGATAGTGACCGGGCCAAATATCTCACGAAATAAGAACGAAAAAACTGCAAAGAACGAAATTCGTCCAGCTTGAAGCGGGAAACCAGATGGCGCTAAAGTTGGCCCGCTAGATGGCGCTGCCGTAGGTCAAACGGATATCAACTGCGTTTTTTTTAAATTGGAACGCCCATTTTGATTACATATTCGTGTAGTACGTAAAGAAATATGAATGTTTTAGTTGGACCACTTTTTTCGCTTTGTGATGGATGGCGCTGTAATAGTCACAAACGTGTAAGTACGTGGTATCACGTAACATTCCGCCAGTGCGGACGGTATTTGCTTCGTGATACATTATCCGTGTTAAAATGGACCGTTTACCAATTGCGGATTAGGTCGATAACGTGTTGATATATGTCTATTGTGATCAAAATGTCCAACGGGCGTGTGCTATGTATGCTGCTCGGTATCCTGGACGACATCATCCAAGTGTCCGGACCTTTCGCCGGATAGTTACATTATTTAAGGAAACAGGAAGTGTTCAGCCACATGTGAAAAGTCAACCACTACCTGCAACAAATGTTTATTCACGAATTAATTTCAACTAGACTTCTATCGTATGGGACCTCCTAAATGAGTTTGTATTTAGCCATTATGTTTATTCACGAATTACTTTCAACTAGACTTCTATCGTATGGGACCTCATAAATGATTTTGTATTTAACCATTATAATATGGTTATACAGCCTTTACTGCCAATAAACTCCTCTACGATGTGCAACGTATGTTGTCGTTTATATGATGTTTATTTAAAAATACGTTGGACTCAGTATTCCATGGATATTACGAATAAGACTTTTCACAGCAGAACATCATCCTTGTAGCAAAACCTGAAGACGTGATAAATCGCCTTTTCACAAGGGAGCCATCTTAATGCACAGGTTCATAGTACAAAATGACGATCACCAGCAACCTTTCAACGCACATATGGCGTTTAGTGCCGGGAGTCGCAGAAGAGATGTTCGGATCGCCATCGATGCATCACTTTGCATTGAAGCAGAGACCTTGCCTTTATAAGGGAACTGAAATCTGTCAGGAAAGAAACGAATTCGGAAGGAAATGACTGTAGCCTATATAAGGGACCCGCCCCGGCATTTGTTGGAAATGGGAAACACCGTAAAACGATTTTCAAGGTTGCTAGCTGGTGGATTTGAATCACCTCACCTCCAGAATCCGGGGTTCGCTGGCTTCTCAAGACGTACAGTACCTTGCTCGGTCGATAATTTGCAAAAACTGTTTGTTGTACGTTGTTTCCAAATAAAATAAAATGCATCGCAACAAAAGATGGAATTCTGATACTGTGTGTTTAATTGTCTACGTTTTGTCATTTGATGACATGGACGCATATTTTAAGATTTAATTGTGCAGGGGACTCGGGGCTTCAGTTATTATAGGATTACAAGAGCGTAAATATATTTTGGAAGAAAGGGGGGGAGGGGGGCGGCGGGAGAGGATGCAGAACGCAGTCAGCTCTCGCGAATTCTACCAGCCCACATTAAAAAAAAATTAGTAACGAACGAACTGTAGAATGTGCCGCCAGCATACACCCCTTCGGCTGTCCACAAAACCCTCCCCATCGTTCCGTATCGGAACCGGTTTTCATAACTGAGTTCAACCCTGGCAACCACATAGGGCGATATTTTGCCATTTGGGCTAATCATGATAGAATTTAGTGTAAGTTTTTAAAAGAAACGCAACTATCGTAGTTTAGGCAATGTTTTTGTTTATCGCAGCGATTTTTGGGCGACACAGGATATCCAGTTGTACTTTTATGTACTGCTTATAATTTAATGTAATTTGTAACGATGTTTACCGCTCCGCTGATTGTGAAACACTGAAATATTGCAACCAAAAAGGTCTATCCGTTTGTAAATAATGACTCCAGTGTTAATATTAGACTGCTATAGATATTTAAGTAGATTATTATAGTAGCGCATACATATCTTTAAGTTATAAGTTAGTAGACGAATGAGACTCGGTTTTCCTCTTCTTTCTACTTACAATGTTTTTGTTGTTATTGTGGTCTTCAGCCCGAAGACTGGTTTGATTAAGCTCTACTGCCACTCTATCCTGTGCAAGCCTCTTCATCTCTGAGTAACTACTACAATCTACATCCTTCTGAATCTGCTTAGCGGTTCTAGGCGCTACAGCCTGGAACTACGCGACCGCTACGGTCGCAGGTTCGAATCCTGCCTCGGGCATGGATGTGTGTGATGTCCTTAGGTTAGTTAGATTTAAGTAGTTCTAAGTTCTAGGGGACTGTCGACCTCAGAAGTTAAGTCCCATAGTGCTCAGAGCCACTTGAACCATTTGAATCTGCTTACTGTCCTCATCTCTTGGTCCCACTCTACGATATTTGCCCCCCCCCCCCCCGCCTCCCCCCACCAAGCTTCCCTCCAGAACTAAATTGTTGAACCCTTGATGTCTCAGAATGTGTGGTATCAATCGAGCCCTTCTTCTAGTCAAGTTGCTACTTCTTGTTACAAACATATCCATAATTAGAAACTATCAGAACAGCACAGAGCACAAAAGCAATAAACGGCAGCACTTAAAGTAAATTTAACTGTAAGTACGAATTTAACCGCTTAAATAAACAGCAACTGAGCTCAAATAAGGTCAATACTACAGACCTAAAGTAACTGGCATTGGCTAAAGTAGGGATAGGTGATAGTCTATGGTGGTTGCGATACACGCATTTGAATAATTTGTATCTTTGACGTTACTGACTATCGATAGCGCCTATCCATTTTTCGGCGTATAATTGAAAATCAAAATATAATGAGCGATCAAAACGTTTCCGTTCCAAGGCAATAGAGTCCAGAACTGTTATGCGTCTCAAATCAACGTGGGAATGCATCACCCCAGCGACGCACCAGGCTGAATACACTTGTTTGGTAAAACACCGTGACCTGCTGAGTGAAGACTGCCTGCTGCACATCCTCATCCGAGAGGAATCGTCGACCCTTCAGGGCATTTTCTCATGAGACCGCAGACCAGATAACGGCACGGGGAGAGACCAGGACTATAGGGCGAGTGCTCGGGTGTCTCCGACGTGATTTGGCGAATATTCTGCTTTAGGACATTTGCGGTGTGGTGACACGCGCTATCATGAAGCAGCCGCACTCTTTGACGCACCGCTCCACAACGGTACTTTTCGACGGACCTGCTGCTCCATACATATTCTTCATTCTCCGATGAGTAATTACCAGTGTTTTTTCTTCGGAGGCCAAGGCAAGAATAACAGCACATTGGTTCTGTTTTGCTGCGTTTGGTAACGATGACGCCGTAGTCTGTGTTTCCGTATGCACGTAGGGAGGACACGAACACCACTTTAATCCCTTGCCCACTTGTGATTGTATACTGACACTGGAGTCGCACTGCGTTGCATAATCTCTCTAGTGACACTCTCAAACGGAACCTTCTTTATCTTTCCCTGTGTCTTTTAATTTCACTGCAGGGTAGCTGGGTCGTGTGTAATTTCAAAAAAAAATGGCTCTGAGCACTATGGGACTTAACTTCTGTGGTCATCAGTCCCCTAGAACTTAGAACTACTTAAACCTAACTAACCTAAGGACATCACACACATCCATGCCCGAGGCAGGATTCGAACCTGCGACCGTAGCGTGTAACTTCATTTAGGTGATGGGGGGGGTGTCCGCACCTCCCGGACGCCCCTACCCTATCGTCTACGTCCTTGTGAACAAATGTGGGTGTATATCTTTTTTCTGCAGAAGGCTTTGTTCGAAAGAAATTTGTAACATTCTTTTCGTTGAGGTGATGGCTGGGGGTGGGGGGAGATGGGGGGGAGAGCGGGGGGGGGGGAGGAGAGTACTGCACCTCTCGGACCCTTTCCCTTTCGGCTACGTCCTTGTTATTGAATGTGTGTGTGTGTGTGTTTCCTTTTTCTGAAGGCTTTGGTCGAAAGGTAAATGTGTAACATTCTTTTCGTGGTGCCTGTCTACAACTCAGTGCCCCATGTTCTACCGATGACAAACAGGTCAAAATTTCAACATCAGGTTCGCAGAGCACTTTAAAGCCGACACACACAACAGACACACCATATCAGCCATAGCAACACGCACATATATAATACAGGACACCCATTTGGAAAAAATAAAGCAAAATGTTAAAGTACTCCACCGACTAAATAACGGACAAAAAATGGATTTGCTAGAAGACCTGGAGATACATTCACATTAAAGAAAATATGAATATAAAATATTAAGCGAAAAACCTGAAAGTGGATCAGTGAAGCTCTTCAGATGTTTCAATAGTATACTTAAATAAAAATGGTAACACATAGAAATAAGCACAATTGTAAAACTGATATAAGTAAATTCTGATCCAAATTGTTAAGATAAATAACCTCTCTAGAGAAGCATATCATGCTCTGTGGAAGACCTAGTGACTGCGCGGTTTCAGGCGCAATGTCTCGGATTGCGCAGTCCCCCCCGCCCCGAGGTTCGAGTCCTCCCTCGGGCATGGGTGTGTGTGTACGTATGTGTGTGTGTTGTTCTTAGCATAAGTTAGTTTAAGTAGTATGTAAGTCTAGGGACCGATGACCTCAGTAGTTTGGAACATCTTTGTAACTGTTTTGTTTATCTAAGATATATTCGATGGCTAAACTATACAGCAAATTGTGTGTGAGACTTTGCACAAATGGACCATAAGAAAACTGCAAGTACAAATTCTTCAAAATTTTGCCACTAACTTAACAAAAAGATCGATAACCAACTAAAAATCACGTGTTGTATTGCAACAAAGTCACCGAAATGAAGCAGACTCTCACACATCAACAACATCACATAAAAATGGCATAATACACACAAAAAACGCACTTGAAAATGGGAATCATTTCCCGAAATGCTTCGTGAGAAAAGTAAATAAATAAAATCGTGACTGGTAGTAGAAGAATTATTTATAAACAAACCCATTGTTTTCACAGTCGCAGGCTTTCAAAAACCCTTTATAGTGGATCAAATCAGACTCAATGTTGAAATTTTCTTCGGATTGACAGTCTGGAATTGGAACTGGAAACGATGTATTACAGACCACCTTAAACAACAATATCCAGTAGCTTTACTGGAATTCCACGATGAAACTATCAGAAAGCAAGCTTATTTGCATATTTACACTCAAACATTTCGTAAAGAATTAATATTACAGTACAATTACTTAATTTCGGAACATTTATTCTCACTGCCATCATCACTGATTACACCAAACAAAGATTTCGTAGGCATGTAGTGCGGAACCTACATACCTGCTCTTCACACATTTTTCTTCAATTTTAAAATGATTAGTCGCTAGTACCTGTGTTCCTTGGTAAGAGCAAATGTAGGAGTTAGATCACAGATTTACGATGCACGAGTTGGTAATATTTGCCATGAGAGCTTGTACATTAGTCGACAATGAACTATCGATTGTGGCTAATGGTTCTGATATCTTATGATCGCAAAAACGTTTGAAAGTAGCGAGAGAACTTTATTATTAAGGACGACAGGAGGAAAGTAAATACACTGAGTTGCAACGTTAAACTAACTGGACAAAGGCGGTTTAACGATTACTTTACACAGCGATCATATTCTCGCAGTTGCAACACCATGGAAATGGTATTAATACTAATAGATCGCAGTCACTGCCCTGTGGAAATTTTCCGCCTCACCAACACATTTAGACCGCAATAGACCGGTGATGCTGTATTGTAACATATCACCCAGGACTACAAGTCCATTTAAAAGAGTAAAATACAAGTTATACATGTAATGCATATGAAAACGAGTGACTGTTACTCTCCTGTCCCTGTATGAAAGCACGATTGCTGTAGATGTAGTTGTGATGTTAAATCGTGTGAAGAGCCCTTGTAGAGCTACGATGAAAAGTAATCTAAACATCATCTGAAAAGAGCCGAGAATCTGTAGCTATAACTCCAAGTACAGGATCGCCAAATGAGATCGTTGACATCAAGAACTTCGGGATACAGACATGAGGCATCATCAAGTTGCGATGATAAATAGGCAAAACACCATCTGAAAGGTGCGGAGGAAACTTTGCAGCTGCAACCCTCAAATAAAAGATAGCCGAATGAGATAGTTGTCTTCAGGAACTTTGGGATACAGCCATGAAGTAAAACGGAGGCGACGCAAAAACCTCTGTGTCAATCACAACGCTATGAGGGTAGTCATAATGCCTGTAATTGTAAAAGCAATACTGAGGAGAAAATGCTGAAACAACGTCAATTCCAGATCTACAACCCAGACAAGCAAAATGTTCACCCCGTAGTGTTTATAAGAAGTTTTAAGGGAGTATTGCCAAAAATTTGGAGTGAGTGGCAAAAGGTTAGTTTCGTGACCGGTTATATTCAGGGGTCAGGAGCTATATGGGCATCTGATATGATATCAACTTGGGACACATATGAAGATTTTGAACGAGCATTTTTATCCAAATACTGGTCCAAAGGAGTACAAGAACGTTTAAGGCAGGAGGTATTATACCCGGAACCTTTTTCCTTTTCACGTGGGTCTTTAAAGAAATACTTTGAGAAATATATAAACAAATCGCGGTATTGGGATAAGCCTATGCCTCTACAAGACGTGATTGGTATATTAAAATCTCGACTTCCGGCCAGCATCAGAAATAGATCGTTGATATCAAGAACTTCGGGATACAGACATGAGGCATCATCAAGTTGCGATGATAAATAGGCAAAACACCATCTGAAAGGTGCGGAGGAAACTTTGCAGCTGCAACCCTCAAATAAAAGATAGCCGAATGAGATAGTTGTCTTCAGGAACTTTGGGATACAGCCATGAAGTAAAACGGAGGCGACGCAAAAACCTCTGTGGCGTCAAATACAAGATCGCCGAATGGGGTAGATGTCTTCAGGAATTTTGGGATACAGCCATGAGCTAAAGCGGAGGCAACGCAAAGACCTCTGTGGCGGATTGTTAGCGGAGCACGCTCCCATACGTACAAATTATGGATTAATTGCTCTCTATTCAGAAATGGTAGATATTTCTTCAATAAGAAATCAAAAGTGGTGTATCCGAAGATTGTTGGCCTCGTATTTAAAAAATTTCTTTCTTCCTCCCCTATCAACTTACATTGTTAGTTGGAACAGAGGTTCTTAGTACAGGAAATGTGATATTTCATTGTCTCTAGCACTGCCGTTGCCAGTAGCATTCAGTGGGAAGAAAGTGATTGAGTCAGGTACTGCTTATATTACTGTGCGGTCTGGAAGTAGCTAGCAGAGCACAGGGATACTAATGCAGAGGACATTGAATTTTGGAAATATGATTTTGTAAAGATAGATTTGAGAAGTGTGAAGATGTACAGTCAGTGTTGTCGTTTCATTGTTTGGCCGGCGTAATTTATGACAAGTTTGTGGAAGGCAAAATGTCGGTGATTATCTCCTTAATGGGCAACGGCCTTGCAGCAGTGGATACACCAGTTCCCGTGAGATCCCCGAAGTTAAGGGCTGTTGGGCGTGGCCGGCACTTGGATGGGTAACCATCCAGCCGCCATGCGCTGTTGCTATTTTTCGGGGTGCACTCAGCCTCGTGATGCCAATTGAGGAGCCACTCGACCGAATAGTAGCGGCCTCGGTCACGGATACCATCATAACGACCGGGAGAGCGGTGTGCTGACCCCATGCCCCTCCTATCCGCATCCTCCTCTGAGGATGACACGGCGGTCGGATGGTCCCGGTAGGCCACTCGTGGCCTGGAGACGAAGTGTTTTTTTTATCTCTTTTTTGGTTCGGGGCGTTTAGGTTGACTGGCCAGACTTTTTGAATGCTAGTCTCTTCTGCATCATTCAGTAAATGCATCATCTTCCACAGTCTCCTCACGAAAATATTATTTTCTAATTATTGTATTGCACTGGGATTGCTATTGTGCTGCTGCGCTGCATTTTTATTTTTCACCACTTTCGAGCAGTACTGCGTTTCCGATGGCACAGGCAATCAATGAAAATTTGTTACGGCCAGTTAAACATCACCGTCAGGGCACAGTTAAACCATTCACAGTTGAGGATTGTACTTCAGAACTATTATCGGATTCAGTTTAGGTAATATTCAGTTCAGACTTCATTTCTTTGTCAGACAGTCTTATTCCTACAGCGCAGTGTTACAATCGCTTATCCAGCATTTTATGCTGGAAATTTTATTTAGTCAGTTTGCAAACGTAAATTTACATGACATTTGAAGATACGCATTTTGGACAGTTATTCCTTCAAAATTCCTTTTGTAATTCCATGAAGCATTTTTATTTAGTTACTTCTGTGTGTTGGAACTGCAAGTCACGTACTGTGACGTTCCGCATTGTAGAGCTGTGCACTGCACTGCACAACACAGAATTTCATGTGATAGCTTATTTAGTATAGTTTTATGTTTTCTAATTATTTCTGGTAAAAATTACTTACGATTATATAGTTGCAGTTGTATTAGGCTACTCATTTCATCAGACAGCGTTTATGTGATCACACAACTTGCATTGTTCCTGTTCACATTCAATACAGACATACTCAAAAATTAAAGAATAGGAAACCAATTTAATTCACAGCAGACCCAACAAGTTCCAGTACAAAGAACTTCAGTATGATATTGCACCTTGCCCAGCCTGGATACGCGCACTGATTCGGTTTGAAAGAGTGTCATGAAGGTGTCATGAACTCTCCTTAGGCACGCCGGCACGCAACTATTGTAACTGGCTCTTGATGTCGTGGATATCACTGGGGTAAACATAAATACAGAGACGGTAGCATTGATGTGTTACAGCAGACAGATCTGGGGACCTTGCTTTCTATGGGAGTGCAGACAGTTCACAGTGACATGTGTTATCTTTGGACGAGCGTTGTCCTGTTGAAAAATGACGCCATGATACTGTCACTTGTTAATTAGCACATGAGGACGCACGATGGCCGTGACACAACGTTGTACTTTCAGAGTTCCCTCAGTCACCACCTGCCATGAAAATAAAGTCACACCTGACAACTTCCCATACCATGATGCCAGGAGTAACACTTCTGTGCATCACCAAACAATGGAAGAATGCGACCTCTTCCCAGGTTGCCACCTTACTCGACGACGATGGTTATACGAGGTGGTGCAGACGTGCGATTCGTGGCTGAAGACAAGGTGACGCCGTTCATCAGAATTCCATGTTTCCTAATCATGGTACCACTCCAAAGGCAGCTTTCTGAATTGTAACGATAATAGCAGCCTTCTACAAATCTGTATATTACACGATTCGTCCAGCCGGTCGAATGGGGATCCACAATAATGCCACTTCCAAACTCCGACAGGCGCTGATAAAGTTGTCTCAGACAAGCGTGCGGCATCTGTGCATCCTTCACATCCTTCACTCAACACTTGACACTGTTCACGCCTCTTGTACATAAGAGCCTGGTGAAAACACTAAACAGGAACAGCACTTACGCACTCTGATGGCCATTCTACCTCTCACAGAGAATTTCATCTCGACTCACTTACGAAACAGCTGATGTTGAGGTTCGTGTAGAATACCGGTGCAGGTAGATGTGTAGACGGTAGGGTATCCGTGGCGAGAGCGGCATTGGTGGGGGTTACCGGCAGGCGCTGTAGGGGAAATGCTGAGTAGTGGAGGGTGAGTGCCATTCTATACTGAAGCATATGCTAAAATTTTATGTGAATTTTAAGTGGGCCACCTTCACGCCCACATTTGCATGGTGACAATTCAAAAAGATCGGACACCTCAGCTTTGGTTAGTATCTAAAACAATTCCGCTGAAAATGTGGCGATTTATTTTCGCCTTACTTGTTAACCATTTTTCACTTTCACAGCAGCGTCATTATTGGAGAATTGTCAATGAAACCTACACAATTCTCTTGTTGCCGTATTAAAGTTTGCTTCTTTTGCCAAAACAAGGCGATGTCACTTCACTAACATGTTGTGCAGACGCAACTGCAAGAGAATTCTGATATAGTGGTTTATGAAGTTATTCAAGTGAGGAGCTGAAGAAAATTAAGCTCAGCATCTTATGATAAAGCCCATCCTAGGTACAAAATAAACGTGTAATGTCCTCACTTATGTTGTTCCAAAACCCACAGTATTTCTCGTTTCGCCAATTATCGATGGCCCTTAAAAATCAGATTCTTCCATCGAAGACGCCTTTAGTGAGTGGAATAACACGGTAGATAATGAAGTTTCAGATAATAATCATATGGCAAAATACTCTCGTCTCTGTGTGTTATCATTTGCCAAAATCTCATTTTGCTTTCTCAAACCTTTTATGATATATGAGGAATGATGTGCATATTTCACTCTGGCTTTATCGCTGGCGCGGCGCGATCGCAAATGAGTGTTCTACGTCAGATCAATTTCCTCAAGTTGGTGACAGATAGACACCTCCACCCAAGTCTGAAGAAGAATTCAATATATAAGCTACATTTCTTACGCAGTAACATATTATGTAATATGCACCAAGCGTAAGATCATAGCGAACTTTTACGAAATTCGCACAGCGTCTTACTTCCACGTAAATATCACAAAAGTATGTCCATTAACGAAATGATGGGCACATCATCAAAAAACTGACTTATAATGTTCCAAGTAAAGCAAAAATGAAATTTTCTTACCAAAGAGTTTCTGTAAAATCGTTTGAGAAAAATTGCAGGTCGTGAGGATCGATTATGTCATCGCTGACCGGCTGAAAGGTGGCACACATTGTCGGCCTCCCCTTCCGAACAAACGAATGAACTCGCCCAGCGCTCTGGACGAAAACTGATCACTTCAGATCGGCCAGCATATCCTGCGTGGGCTCTACGAAGTTGCTTTGACAGCCGACCATGTCTTCTGGGTGGTTTCTCGCTGTTCAATTCCATATGACTTTAAAGAAAATAGAAGAATCAAGCATGCTCTTAATAGATCTAAAAGCACTGAATCATACAGGGCAGTAATTTACCACATCAGGTTTGTTTAAAAGTACATTCTTTTGTAATCTGGAATTGATCGAAGTTGATTTAGTGACTGTGTAAATATAATTCTACCAATAGCACAAATAGTTAAATACTTGTAATCAATCTCAAAATCGATCGAGTAAATAAATAAAAATAAAAACCATTAACACTCTGACAAAATTACGATCACTGTCATTAACGACACTATAATTTTGCATTACATCAAGAAAAGATTTCCAAATAATGTCTCTAGTTAATTTTTTTTTTTTTTTTTTTTTTTTTTGCAAATTTGCTACAAAAATTTTATTAGAATGCACACTCACACACATATGCAATATTCAGTGCAGATTACAAACTGCCAGGCTGAGATTTTGCATGTAATAAATGTTTCTAAACTTGAAGTGAGCAAATATGCAAGTATGCAACACGAGTGGCTTGATACCAGTGGCTGTGAGCTGGAATAACTGCAGTACTCAAAGTTGACGGGTAGCGAACGTGTTCTGGTGTTTTTGTTTACATTTTAAGCACGTTATGTGTGTTCATCAAATCAGTGTTTCGTTGCACTAAACTAATGCACTTGTGCACTGTATTGTCGATCAGTATTTGTGCTAAACATCTATCGGCAAATAAATTTAATGTCGCTAAATAAAAATTTCATAATGTTTTGCTTCTGTCTTTTCACGGTTGCCAAAATGTTTTGGCTGTATCAGCAAGAAAACAGGACAAGTACCTGTGTTGGGCAGTAAATTATTTTCATTTATTACATTAATTTTAACCAACATATTCTAATAGCAACATCTCCGTTTTTTGAGTATTTCTCATACCTTCTATTTTCTAGCGTGTGTGACTTTGTGGTTTATGGGCACTCAGACATGAAATTATCAGAGTCCTTGTCTTTTCTTTATCAAAGACGTTTTTGGTTTCTAATCAGGTAGTTAATTAAAGAAAATACACTGTTAGTAATTTTATTATAATGTTATGACGACTTCATGACATTTTCGCATAATTATTGTACGACCATAGTCTTCGTTATGTGAACAGCAAATGCCAGCAAATTCGGTTACTTTTAAAATAAGGTGACCAGACTTCCAAAGTCCAAATGTGGGACCAAAATAAGCAGTTGAAATGTATCGATATTTTGTGGAAACTTTCGTTAATACTACACACCACGCACACGCACGCACGCACACACACACACACACACACACACACACACACAGAGTGAGAGAGAGAGAGAGAGAGAGAGTTTTATAGTTTTATATAGAATTTTATTCAACACATGAATTATGAAAGTGGGCCTTCGTTATAATTACTTACTTAAAAGTTTCCGCACTAAACCTGTTCTTTTGATTAGTGCATAAAGTTTTTCTAATAGAGAACATTCTTACTGAAGCAGCATTAGTACCAAGTAGAGCTAGTACAAACGCAGTAATAAAGGCGAAAATTTTTGCAGCAGATACTTTGTGATGCAAAGAAGTTAAAAATGATAAACGGTTTGTCACCAATACATTCACTTCACCCGGCATTTTTAACATGGTTCAGTTCCTCAATAAGGTCATCTTCACATATTTTCCTTAGAATATTTTCATCTAACTCCGCCGAAGTTTTGACTTCGCTGAGCCGACTTCTAAAGCAGAGCATGTATGAGATGAACGCAGTCAAGGAACCTCAAAAATCGTGCTTCGTTCAGTTTAATTTAATCACAGTGTGTATTTTCTTTATTTGTTAGGTGTGATCAAATGGTTCAAATGGCTCTGAGCACTATGGGACTCAACTGCTGTGGTCATAAGTCCCCTAGAACTTAGAACTACTTAAACCTAACTAACCTAAGGACAGCACACAACACCCAGCCATCACGAGGCAGAGAAAATCCCTGACCCCGCCGGGAATCGAACCCGGGAACCCGGGCGTGGGAAGCGAGAATGCTACCGCACGACCACGAGATGCGGGCAGGTGTGATCATATCGCTCCTATATTTGTTTATGGTACACTATACTTGAAACATGATATTTCAAAATATACGAGACGGCTAATTTTGTCGGGACAACGGGACACTTCAGCTAAACACGGGACGATCCCATAAGATACGGACGTCTGAGCACACTAACTTAAGGTAGAAAAGATCGTTCTGTGACACACCGAGTAGCCTTCATAAGTTCCCTCTGGCGTCAGACAGCGTGTTACAGCCGGGGAAGTACGAAATTACACGTAAAACTGCAAAGCTTGAAATCCACAAACCGATAAAAGCTTTTGGAGACGGCGCTTCCGTCTCTCCGACGCTTAACTGCGCCCGACAAGAACCAGTAAGACCTGCGCCTCTGTCGCATAAACTGGCTCGGAGAGTTAAGCGCAAACAGTTGTCTGCACCGTACACAAGAACGGCGACGCGGAGGAGCGGCAAGAAACCGGTGGAACGGCCGACGCTGTATCCACTCCCTCCTGCCGGGACGGAGCATCGCTCAGGCCGACCTCAGACGCAGTTCTCACTGGGGAAACTCTACATCGCATCCCCCTCAGATTCAGTGGTGAAGTGTCCCAGTGGGTAGCCCGTCAAATACTGAACACAGATAAAGCATGAAAACAGGAAGAGGATGCACTGAACTGTGAAAGAAAAGCAAAATACGAGGATCGTTCAATAGTTAGTGCACAAGATGTTTGTTCTGTGCGCCGGTGAAGCTTCGAACCGTTCTGGCAGATGGCAGAGCTGTAGTACAGCGTCAAAGTGACGTCAACATACGACTCACGTATGTAGCGTGCTGTTATTGAATTCTTGTGTGCAGAAAAAGAAAACGTTGTAAACATCTATAAACGTTTGTGTCCAGTGTATGGCGATGCTACAGTTGGTATGAGTACAGTTGGGCGATGGGTAAATAAAGTTAGAGCCTCAGGAAATGCAGAAACAGAGCTCCATGATCAGCCACGCTCGGAACGTCCTGTCACAGCCATCAATACAGAGGCATACGTGAAGACCCTAAACAGACTCAAGATCCGTTCCCGATCTACATCTACATCTACATCTACATCCATACTCCGCAAGCCACCTGACGGTGTGTGGCGGAGGGTACCTTGAGTACCTCTATCGGTTCTCCCTTCTATTCCAGTCTCGTATTGTTCGTGGAAAGAAGGATTGTCGGTATGCCTCTGTGTGGGCTCTAATCTCTCTGATTTTATCCTCATGGTCTCTTCGCGAGATATACGTAGGAGGGAGCAATATACTGCTTGACTCTTCGGTGAAGGTATGTTCTCGAAACTTTGACAAAAGCTCGTACCGAGCTACTGAACGTCTCTCCTGCAGAGTCTTCCACTGGAGTTTATCTATCATCTCCGTAACGCTTTCGCGATTACTAAATGATCCTGTAACGAAGCGCGCTGCTCTCCGTTGGATCTTCTCTATATCTTCTATCAACCCTATCTGGTACGGATCCCACACTGCTGAGCAGTATTCAAGCAGTGGGCGAACAAGCCTACTGTAACCTACTTCCTTTGTTTTCGGATTGCATTTCCTTAGGATTCTTCCAATGAATCTCAGTCTGGTATCTGCTTTACCGACGATCAACATTATGTGATCATTCCATTGTAAATCACTCCTAATGCGTACTCCCAGATAATTTATGGTATTAACTGCTTCCAGTTGCTGACCTGCTATTTTGTAGCTAAATGATAAAGGATCTATCTTCCTGTGTATTCGCAGCACGTTACACTTGTCTACATTGAGATTCAATTGCCATTCCCTGCACCATGCGTCAATTCGCTGCAGATTCTCCTGCATTTCAGTACAATTTTCCATTGTTACAACCTCTCGATACACCACAGCATCATCTGCAAAAAACCTCAGTGAACTTCCGATGTCATCCACAAGGTCATTTATGTATATTGTGAATAGCAACGGTCCTATGACACTCCCCTGCGGCACACCTGAAATCACTCTTACTTCGGAAGACTTCTCTCCATTGAGAATGACATGCTGCGTCCTGTTATCTAGGAACTCCTCAATCCAATCACACAATTGGTCTGATAGTCCATATGCTCTTACTTTGTTCATTAAACGACTGTGGGGAACTGTATCGAACGCCTTGCGGAAGTCAAGAAACACGGCATCTACCTGTGAACCCGTGTCTATGGCCCTCTGAGTCTCGTGGACGAATAGCGCGAGCTGGGTTTCACATGACCGTCATTTTCGAAACCCATGCTGATTCCTACAGAGTAGATTTCTAGTCTCCAGAAAAGTCATTATACTCGAACACAATACGTGTTCCAAAATTCTACAACTGATCGACGTTAGAGATATAGGTCTATAATTCTGCACATCTGCTCGACGTCCCTTCTTGAAAACGGGGATGACCTGTGCCCTTTTCCAATCCTTTGGAACGCCACGCTCTTCTAGAGACCTACGGTCGATCGGACGAGAATCCAGCAGAAATCTTGCTCCAACACTATAGTGCACGCCTACACACAAGTCTGAGAACCTGGGAACACATCGCCAAATTGGGTTGGACATTATTGCTTCATCCACCCTATAGTACAGACTTGGCACCCTCGGACTTCCATCTCTTTGGGCTGCTTAAAGATTCTCTGCGGGGAACACACTTTGACGATGTCGAGAGTGTCAGCCCTGCAGAGGAATTATGCCTATAGGCCTTCACCAACAGGGAATACGAGGGTTATTGGGAAAGTAAGGAACGATCGCTTGAGAAATGGAAACCACAGTGAAAATCCGATGACGTTTTGCACAAGTGGGTTGGGCAGTGTCTCTAATATGCCCATCGGTCAATTTAAGTCATTCTTTTTAGTTCTGAGCACACAGGGAGCGCATAAAGATACCTAGAACAATAGTGTATCCCGCCATTACAAGGGCCTGGTGAGAAATTTCGCCTGAAGCTATGCAGCCAACGTTACATAACTGTCGAGTGGTTTCTTCTTCAAGACAATTCTCAGCCGCATTCTGCAGGGGCGATGAAGATGCTCCTGCATCGTTTTCAATTGGAATTGTTTGACTACCCACAATACAGCCCGTAATTTTCTCTCTCTGAGTTTCATCTCTGCTCACATGAACCGCTGGCTGTGGAGACAACATTCTGGCGCAGACAACGAGCTGTAGGGCAGCGTAGAGAATTCGCGGAAAGCAAAAAAATGGCTCTAAGCACTATGGGACTTAACTTCTGAGGTCATCAGTCCCCTAGAACTTAGAACTACTTAAACCTAACTAACCTAAGGACATCACAAACATCGATGCCCGAGGCAGGCTTCGAACCTGCGACCGTAACGGTCGCGCGGTTCCAGACTGTAGCGCCTTTAACCGCTTGGCCACCACGGCCGGCGGTGGAGAGCACTGGCGGCTGTCTTCTATAACGAAGATATTGGAAAGTTTGTACAACACTACGACAAATGTCTACGTCGGATAGGCGAGTATGGAGATAAGCAGCTGGAAGTTGTAGCTAACTGTTGCAAATGAAACAGTTTTGATTTTCTCTGTGGTTTCCATTTCGCGACCTATCGTTCCTTACTTTCCAAATAGCCCTCGTACATGCTCTTTCACAACGTTGTCGTACGGTCATAGAACGTGATGGAGACTACGTAGAAAAACAGGACATGGATGAGACATGACGATGTATATTGTCACCAAATTCTAACTGTTAACAATAAATATGTTCTGAGAAAAAATATGGGACATTACTTATTGAACGACCCTCGTAGGAACAAGGTCAACAAGTGTAACATCGAGCACGGTGATAGAGTTACCTTGTCGCTGTTTAGTGGCCACGGTGTTAAGCTATTACATGAACGACCCGCGTTCAAAAGTTTTGCGTGCTCTTTATTTTTATTTAAATTAATTTTTTTTACAGCATTATGAACTGTCCGGCCGCTCATTGAAAGGTTTGTTCTCTTTCTGCAGTCTTGGCAGTTGTCTTACTATACATTGGTTATAGAACAGAGTCATGTAGTAAGTTACATTACGGCATAAATAGTGAGAGTAGGTGAGATACCACATAGACGTTTCACAGAAATGAAATTAACAAATACACGGGTGTGAACTATGTTACAACAAAGGAATTCAAGAGTCAAAACGTCCAAAACGGAACGCAACTACAAAAACGTTAAAAACGTATGTTTTGGCAGAGCACAGGGAAAGCTGCGTGACTCTGCAAGTTTTGCGTTCATTTGTTGCAGCTTATGTTAAAAATTATGTTTTCATCATTTCCTTGGGAGTGACCTTATTCACATTCATACGAGCACCTAACTCGGGTAAGGAGGCATATCTCACTCACTCAGCAGGCGTTCAAGTTAGCTGCGACGATAAGAGATTCCTATTATACGACACACGTGCTGTCACTAATGCCGTGTATGACGCACCAGACGTGTTTTCCGGTGGAGGATTCGGCTGACTTGTCCCCTTGTCATCAAACGGTCGCGGTTCTCATCCGAAAGCCACTTCCTTTCGGCTGCTAACAGAGTAGATGTGCAGAATCAACTTTCATTTTAAGTCCCTTCCCTACACCAAGCTTTCGCAAACGGACGTTTAACACGACTGAAACTAAACTCCATCCGAACAGGCCTTAGAAGGCTCAACGGTACCGATCGGCCGCCGTGTCATCCTCAGCCCAAAGGCGTCACTGGATGTTCTTCCAGCCGTATGTCAGTTTACCAGACCGGAACAGCTACTTCTCAATCAAGTAGCTCCTCAGTTTGCCTCACAAGGACTGAGTCCACCCCACTTTCCAACAGCGCTCGGCAGACCGGATGGTCACCCATCCATGTGCTAGCCCAGCTCGACAGCGCTTAACTACGGTGATCTGACGGGAACCGGTGTTACCACTGCGCCAAGGCCGGTTATGCCATGACACAGACACAAATTTGAATAAAGCGAAAAGCGGAAAAAGAATGCTGGGACGAAGGAGCTTGGTACACATCTCTCTCGATTCCAAGTGCATTACTGTTACCACTTAACCACGAATCCTTGGCTCTACCATATTGCTCTATGATGCACTTGTTGTGATTGGACCATTCACTGTTTCTATTTTGCTTTTCTTTCACAGTTCAGTACGGCTCCTTCCTGTTTCCGTGCTTAATCTGTGTTCATTTTTTGACGAACTAAAAACTGGGTCCTCTTGCCACTAAATGTGAAGGGGTTGCGATGGAGAGCTTTCCTTGTCAAGCAGAGTTCATGCCATCAGGGAAGAGACAGGAAGCCATTGCAATACGAACCAAGGGTGACACTTAAGGACATCAAGGTTCTGAAATACTGAAAAAGGACTATGATAATAGTATTCCGGACAGATTTCGTTTCGAGCTACAAAATCGAAACATCAGATTCTCACCACGTGCACTCATTCCTTTTACATAGAAAATAGCTACAGTCGCAGGTTCGAATCCTGCCTCGGGCATGGATATGTGTGATGTCCTTAAGTTAGTTAGGTTTAAGTAGTGCTAAGTTCTAGGGGACTGATGATCCCAGAAGTTAAGTCCCATAGTGCTCAGAGCCATTTGAACCATTTTTTGAACATTGGACGGGCGCCGATGAACTAGTTCGGCTTGTCATTGACTGTAGGGTCACGAAATTGTACCCTGGCAGTGTTCTGCAAATTTCCATGTTAAGGGTGGCTAATCGGATGCCTTTCTGTTGTACACTTTCCGGGCTCAGCAAATCATGTTGAACTATGTGGATGGACTTGGATGGGTGACCATCCGGTCTGCCGAGCGCTGTTGGCAAGTGGGGTGCACTCAGCCGGTGTGAGGCAAACTGGGGAGGTACTTGATTGAGAAGTAGAGGCTCCGGTCTCTGAAACTGACATACGGCCGGAAGAGCGGTGTGCTGACCACATGCCCCTCCATATCCGCATCCAATGATGTCTGTGGGCTGAGGATGATACGGCGGCCAGTCGGTACCTTTGGGCCTTCATGCCCTATGCAGGAGGAGAGAGAGTTTTATGTGCATGGTATTCTAGAGAACTGATGTCAGCTTGAGCGCAGTTCGTAATTGTGGATACATGTTCTCAGGTTCCACTCGCCGAAATTTGCGTGTAAGGGGAGTTAATTAATTTCTGTGATTACAAAGCTACTTTTAACTGTATTCCAAATCGCCTCACGTTCAAGAGTCAGGCTGAACGTAAAGTTGGTTAAGACTGGTAGTAATAATTTGTCGTTTTCAGCGTTTGTTCTTAGCTTGGGACTGTATTAGAGTGAGCCATGTACCGATGTATCTGATACTGATGGTAGACTGATTGGTGTGCGGCTGCATTAGATCATGTTATGCTTCTCTAAATTATAATTAAATTTTGTTGTATTTTTTCAGCTATCCTAATCTTGGTTTTGTGACAACCGATTTGGTTGAACTGGCCTTATGTTATTCACATGTCAGTATACCTCTGGCCAGTTACGGTGCACTAATGTGAAAGTGATTCTGAACTTATGCTTCATATTTTTAAAAAGAATACGCTGGATGATTTAATGTTTTAAAAATGTAATTGTTTTTGATGTTTAAAGAAAAGGAAACTTGGGCAGTCTAGAGCTTCAGTGATTATTCTAAATACTTTGTATGATTTTAAATTTTTAAGACTATTGGTTCTAATGTTTAAGGAAAAGGAAATTTTTGTTAATTTAGAATTTCGGTAATTAACTTTAAATATTTTCAATGATCTTTAGTTTTTTTAAAGGTTATTGGTTCTGATGTTAAAAGGAGGGAAATTTGAGGAATTTAGAAGTAGAGTCATCATTCTAAAAAAGTTTCATGATTTTAAAGTTTTAATGATAATCTGTTTTAATGTCTACGAAAAATAAAGTACAAATTTTCTGTATATGTGTGTATGAATGTGTGAACTAAGACAAGTAATACATGTTCTGCTATTGTGGTCAGCCTCTTTTCACACCAGAGCCGTTGTGTTCTAGCTTGACCAGCTCCACAGATTACCCTTCCCTTTCGAAACCTTAAGAGAAGGTATCAGAAACGAATTTGAGCACTATCTTTACTCATGAAGAGAAGTAATGGCTACATTTCTCAAGAACAAACTGAATTCACCTCTCAGTCAAGATTTTCTAGAAACTTCCCTTCATTATCAGGTTATTGCCGGAGATGGAAAGTAATGTCCCTATGTAATCAGCGCCATTTAGGAGTTCTCTCTCTGCGTCCCTCCACCCTGAAGCCACAACGCTGCTCTACAATTTCACACCTGCAGTGTACCAAGACGTTTCCCCTTGATAGAACCAGGCCTTGCCGGTCGAACACTATTATCGCTGTAACGCCGGTGAAACGTACTGAGCATCAATCTTTCTGACCACCCCCATGCACTCTACCATGTCCGCAGTAATAACACCAACAGAATGCTTTTTGTGTGCAAAAGACTTCGCGTTTTATTGTTCTCTTCCAATGTCAGCACGGTAGCATGCTATCACCTTCCGATGAAGCGGTTGAAAGGATGGGCAGAGAAAGGTTTAAAAATATTCTTATACGAAACCTACCTAGGCTTCAATAGTTTACATTCTCTTAGTAACTCAGCGAAATTCTTCATGAAAAGTAGTATCTCGTAACTTATAAGAATAGGACTTCCGGATCCAGAGATTGATGACGACAAATGAAACAGGATGCCATATCCCAAAGAGGTTCTAAGGCACGGAACACGCTCCATCAAACGACCTTGAGTAGGTGATAGATATTTACTGCAGCTTCAGATGTTCGATCCGGAACTCAATAGGGCTGTAGGAC
This sequence comes from Schistocerca serialis cubense, assembly GCF_023864345.2. NCBI lineage: Eukaryota > Metazoa > Arthropoda > Insecta > Orthoptera > Acrididae > Schistocerca > Schistocerca serialis. Next base: position 70,436,260 of record NC_064644.1, read on the forward strand.
ACACATATCACCGTGGCAGACGTCGGCGTCTCGTGCCTTAGAAATGACTATGTCACCAAACCAGGCCCACACCCTCTGAGGAGCCAGCGCCCCCGACAGCACCTGTCGTCGCACTGGGAGGGGACCAGGAAACACCGGCACTGGAAGGGAACCGCGTAACCGGGCAGGATTCGGATGGTTTCGTGCTGGCGAAGAAAACGTTTCGCCAGCCGAAGCTTCCGCCAGCCAGGGGAGTGGAACCCACCCCAAACAGATTTCAGGCGGTTGCTGATGAGCCAGAGACAACAGAAAACACAACACAAACACAGAACCAAGTCGCCCACCACCTCCCCCCGATTGTCGCAGAGTTTCCTCAAAACTACAAGGAGCTCTTCGAGTGCTCAAGACAGAAATCGGGGGAGGCAGTTTCCACACAAAACACGCCGGTGGAGACAAAATAAAAGTCACAGTACACACACTCGAACACTGCAACACAGTCAAAACACTATTCAACACAAAAAACATACCTCACTACACGTTCCCCACAACTAAGAAAAGAAACAGGAACATAGTTATAAGAGACCTCCCAAGGCGTGTGTCCCCCCAGGCAGTCAAAACAGATTTGACTGCCCAGGGGTACGTCGTCAAGGCGGTCCAACAGATGGGCAACATTAACAGTAAGTGGCCACTATACCAGGCCACACTCCCGGACATCCCTCAGAACAAAAGGGAGATAAGAATGGTTTTGGCTGTTGCGGTGTAACGACGTATTTAGTTTTTCGTTTGATATATGTATGACCATGTGCAGACTTCGTCACCTACGTCAGTTACAACCCACTTCAAAAATGATTCATATTCTTTTTAAATTGTCATATAATGGTTCTTGAACGAAACTGTAAAACATCAGTTGAGTCGTGTGCAGAGAATTACATCACTTGGGCGAATTGGTTTTCGTAACTTTTTCGAATTTAAATTTCGTTTGTTTCTCCTCAGAAATTATATTGACACACGTTATCTTGATCTAATCGATATCAGAATCACACATTAAATAAACCTTTTAGATTCAAAGTTTCGGTGAACGACGTAAGAATTACTAATCTTGTCAAATATATTATTAATCCGTTCACACAATTCTTCATAAATGAATCTTCAAGACACGTGTTTCAACTTTAATAGCATACACTATTTTATTAGCTTCCTACACATACAGATGTGAACTTGAGCGTTGACAGACAGTGACTGACATTTCAATAAGATTAAGCTCTATATGACGTCATTGTTGTACAAAAAGAGTATAAAAATTCATTTTTAATTTTTAGAAACACGACGCAACAACTCGGTTCCAGGATCTTCTGTTGCTCCTTGGCTGTCGACCCGCGACGTATAGCGGCCAGCAATTTCCTCTCTGGTCGCGGCAACGAAGATGCTGTCCCCGTTCGTTGCGCCGATCTCTCCGTACATGAAACACATAAAAAAATACAAAACTTTTAGATAATTCACATCTATTACAAATAATAAGAAAACACATAAACAAAACTAAATTAAACTTATAGTCACCTGCAAACTGGGCTGACTTTGGTGGATGGGTGACGCTTAATTTCGTCCCACTACACTGTGCCTGTCACCACTGAACCGCTGCGCCGTAAGAACAAGACGGTGCAGTGCTTCAGGTGTCAGGGCCTGAATCACATCGCCGCCTACTGCAAAATGCCAGTAAGGTGCAGGAATTGCGCCGAGGCCCACGACACAAGAACATGTACACTTCTACACACGGACCCACAAATAAGGTGCGCGCTGTGTGGCAAAAACCACACAGCAGGTTACCAAGGTTGTGAGGTCCACAAACGACACACACAACAGGCAAAGGGCGCAAAGGCCGCCCCCCCCCCCCACACACACACACAAACAAAACACCATAAACCCACCCAGACATACAAGAAAACAAAACATGACAGCACACACAGACAAGGCCTGGGTAAAACCAAGGCCGGACACACTGAGGGCGACTTATGCGGAAGTGGTTTCTCCTCCGAGGAACCATGAAAGCGTGGCCCAATCACCACAACACCAGACACTATCACGAGAACAACACCGGGAAACACAAAGCAACAACGACCAGGTCCACCATGACGGAGGAAGATCTAGGGAACCCCACACATACTCCCCCCCCATGGATCAGTTGCTAGGCATAATGGTGCAGACCATGAACCTCGTCATGGAAATGATGAAGGAATTCAGGGAAGCCCAGAAGCAGAACACACAGATCCTCGTCGCCCTTCAGGCAACAGTTCAGCAGTCGCTCCCCTCTGCGACTTCCTCAGTAGTATCAAAAACCCATCATGAATAGACGACCGAATATTCATGAAGGAGTTCTCCATCGACATATGCATGATGGGGGAAACCCACCTAAAACCGAGAATAAAAGCGACAGTTCCCAACTACGTTAGCTACCGTAAAGACAGGCCAACCCAAGGCGGAGGAGTGGCCATATATGTAAAAAGAGGGATCCCCCACCACCAGGTATTCTTACCAGCTACCAACAAAATCGAAGCAGTGGCGGTGGAAGTAACCACTGCCACTGGACCCCTAACAATTGTTGCAGTCTACCGACCCCCACATGACCAGATAGATGAGGGAGACATAGCTGCTCTAGGGCAAATTGAAGGCAAACTCATAATAGGGGGAGATTTCAATGCCAAACATCCTGATTGGAATTCTAGAGTAACCTCCAGAGCAGGCGCCAAACTACAACAACTAGAGCGCACCCACCACTTCGAAACATGGGGTCCAGTCGAGCCCACACATTTTCCAAAAAATGGAGGCAGGCCCGACGTGATAGATATAGCTCTCACTAGGAGGATCGCAGGGTTTGTGGCCGCAAGGACAATCAACAGAATGTCCTCCGACCACAACCCAGTGATTCTGGAGGTCGATGTGGGAGAATGGGTAGCACTCCCACGGTACCAGACGTCGTACAAACGTACAGACTGGGAGCGATACCAAGAAACTGTCGCCTCTGATATCGCTCGCGCTCCGCCACCTACTGCCGAAACAGTAGAACAAGCGCTACAAGACCTAACAGGCAGCATCTTGCAGGCAGCGGAAGAAGCCACCCCTCCACAAAGGGATGGCCCACCGCCGCAAATACAGCTCCCAGAACACTTGCTAGCTCAAATTCGACATAAGAACAGAGTGGCAAAAGAGTGGAAGATCACCAGAAATCAGGCCACCAGGAGGACGCTCAATCGTCTACAGAGAGAACTGAAGGTAGCGCTCAATGAGCACAGAAACCAGCAATGGCAAAACCGCCTCACAGCTCTCAAAGTAGACGATCATACACTATGGCAAGCGACCAAACAGTTTACAAAACGACGCGCTAGGATGCTGCCACTGCATGGCGAGCGGGGACTGGCCTACAGCCATGCTGGAAAGGCCAACGCCCTCGCCGACTCCTTCGAGAAGCAGTTCCAAGCGGCAGAACCCCAGGATGAAGAGCATGAAGAGGTAGTCAGTCGTCAACTGACTGTCTTCCTCAATGCCGAGGAGGACCCAGAGGACGAACCCATACTTTTTGCCCCCGAGGACGTGGCAAGAGTAATCAGGTCCCTCCCTACAAAAAAGGCACCAGGGCACGACAGTGTCACTAATCAGTTAGTCAAAAATCTCCCACCCACAGCAATCACACACCTCGCGAACGTCCTCAACGAGATTACTCGATCCCGTGTTTTCCCAGCTTGCTGGAAACATGCGGAAGTGGCCGCGATACACAAACCAGGGAAAGACCCTCTATTCCCGCAGCACTACAGGCCGATTAGCCTCTTGCCAATTCTCAGCGAGCGCCTCCTGCTAAGACCCATAGAAGAACATATTACCAGAGAGCAAATTCTGCCGGATTTCCAATTTGGCTTCCGACAGAACCACTCTGCCCCACAACAGGTCATGAGAATGGTTGAAGCAGCCACAGAGGGCTTCAACCACATGAGGCTTCTGCGGGATAGTGCTACTAGACGTAGGCAAAGCCTTTGATTCAGTATGGCATAGAGGGCTACTCTACAAGTTGTACACACAAGGATTTCCCGGGAGCATAGTTCAGCTGATCAAGAGCTATCTCACGAATAGGACTTTCTCCATCAAAGTAGAAACTGCCACCTTCACCAGAAGGAGTATTCATTCTGGGGTGCCACAGGGATCGGTCCTGGGGCCCGTATTGTACAGTTTGTACACTGCGGACACTCCAACGGCCCCCCTGGTGCACACTGCACAGTACGCTGACGATACAGCCTTCTACACGAGAAACGCGAACAAGGACCTGGTCATCCGTAGGCTACAAAAGGTTTTAGATGACACAGAAACTTGGGCCCGTCGCTGGTGCATCACCATCAATTCGGAGAAGACGCAGGCAATGCTGATTACCCGCAGGCTCGGAAGGCGCGAACCTCCTCAACGTCCCCCCCCCCCTCCACCTTCACCTAAATGGAACCCAACTCCCCTGGCGCAGAACCGCCAAGTATCTTGGCGTAACCTTGGACTCTCGTCTTACGTGGAAACCCCACATAGACGAGGTCCACAGGAAGGCCTGCGCCAGAATGTCCATCCTATATTCTATCCTGAACACAAACAGCTCCCTTCCCTGCCCAGTAGCAGTAAATGTGTACCAGGCCCTGATCCGGGCAGTAATGGAGTATGCGTGCCCTGTCTGGGGATACGCGGCAAAGCAGCACCTGGACAAACTCCAGAGGCTGCAGAATCGCGCCCTCAGAAGGACACTGCACCTACCTCTTGGATTCCCCACAGACGCCTTGCACGCCGCAGCCGAAATCCCACTCCTGAGAGAGCGTTTCCAAGATCTGGCAAGGGCCTTCTATGAGGGTTCTTCCAGATCCGGAAACGCACTCATCCACTCCCTAGGTCGGTATGACACGTCCCGCGATAAGCACAAGCGCCCTATGACTATCTTCGACGACTAAGTCGAAGAGAAAATCCCAACACGCAATCCATCATCCTGTTCCTTCCCACATAACACCAAACTTCTCGCCTTCCTCAGGCAAGTACCAGACACACTCACAACAATCATCACAATCACAGACACCAAAAACTATAGAAAAATCACACACACACGTTCACAGGGGAGTAAAAGCCGAAAGGCTACAGACTTCCCCTCACACTTCCCCAAAGAGGGGAAAGTAACAGATGAGAGCAGCAGCGCTTATTAAAGCTGAACGGCACGGACAAAGAAGAGAGCTCTTATTTGCTGAATTATTCTTTTACTCTGCAGCTTCGTGCATTCTGTTAGGAAACTTTCTTAAATATTAAAAGTTTGCCTCGGACTAGAACTCGATTTCGATTCTTGCGTTTCGCGGAAAATGTTTTACAAACTGCGTTACCCAGCTGTGATCTTACATTTGTTAGAACTTCTCTACTGCTTTCCAAGATCCGTAGAGGCTTACCTTCACACCCTACTCAACTACTCTCAGTTCAACTCTCGGGTCAGCAAGCAGATTTAAGCTGTCGGCAGGCTTCAAAGCTTGGAGGCCGGTTTGACACCACTTTAAAATTTATAATGTTTTATCTTCAAGCTCATGAATAAAAATTTAAAAAATACAATTAAAAATGTATGTTTAAAACGGAAATACATTAAATATTTACGTTTCTCTTATTGAATCGCTCATCATTTATGAGTATCTCTTAGTGAACAAAGGGCTGTGTAATTTGTCTTACAATTCCTGTAGTTTTACGTTCCTGTGAGGTGCCTTTCTTTTGTATCATCCCAGATACATTTAACTTTTCTGACCTCGATATCAGACTTCATATTCGGCAAACTAATGATTATACATAATTTCAGTAATCACTTCATTTTACCCTTGTTGCCCCTTCTGAGGCAAATATTCATCTTCATGCAACCACTGAAGTGACACAGTAAAAGCTTCAAACGTAACATACGATACGTGGAGGATTTGTGACAGCCTGTTCCTTTCTAATTCCTTTGCAGGTTAGAAATAAATTGGACATTTGAAAAATCCTTGACGTCCAGTAAACACGGAACACAAGAAATCTCAGGAAACCTGTCTTATTATGAGTTTGTTTTTTACTTTCTTATCAGATTCCAGAATACATTTGTTTTAGATACTTCCCTCAAAATAAACAGTGGTTATGGTTAAGTACCAAAAAATGCACGGCCAAACTCACCTGTGGTTCTACCTTTTAAAAATTTTTCGGGAGAGAAAAGTACCTATTTTTAAAAAAAAAAAAGAAAACGTTTTATCTTCGCTCCACAGTATCAACAACTGACAGAAAACTCGCAGTTCTTGGCGCTTTCATGAACACAAAATATTTATCAAACTTTAATACGAATTATTTTCGTTTTTACTAACAAGGAACCCCTTGAGTGCGAGGTCACAAGTTCAATCTTTAGTAAAGCGTATTTGAAAGTGTTGTGTTAACAATTATGACGCAAAAAATACTAGCTGCTAATGACTCACAATGTGTATCAGTAGGGTGACAGAAAATGAGTGTTCGGGAGATGTAGAGGTCAACGTTCTATGGGATGTATGTATTACACTTTACAAAATGTAAATCGTCGACATTCAAGAACCGTTCAAAACAAACTATCAACTTGCACTATGAACACCGAATGAAAAATGGTGCGCCACAGTGATCTACATCTACATCTACATCCATACTCCGCAATCCACCTGCCGGTGTGTGGCGGAGGGTACCTTGAGTACCTCTATCGGTTTTCTCTTCTATTCCAGTCTCGTATTGTTCGTGGAAAGAAGGATTGTCGGTATGCTTCTGTGTGGGCTCTAATCTCTCTGATTTTATCCTCATGGTCTCTTCGCGAGATATACGTAGGAGGGAGCAATATACTGCTTGACTCTTCGGTGAAGGTATGTTCTCGAAACTTTAACAAAAGCCCGTACCGAGCTACTGAACGTCTCTCCTGCAGAGTCTTCCACTGGACTTTATCTGTCATCTCCGTAACGCTTTCGCTATTTCTAAATGGTCGAGGTTGAAAAGAAAGTCCTAACTGGACGATGGGTAAGTCTGTTTATCTCGTCCATTAATTTTCAGGCCGATTCTGTAGTTTGCTGTGCATCGTCAAGTTGACGTTTTGTTTGAAATTTTGTTACCCTGTTTGAGGTTATGCAACCATACACTGCTTCCCTTCGAATCACTTTAATCTATGTCGCGCGCAGTTTGATGTGTATCACATAGTAGGTTACTGTCAAGCACATCTCGTAAATTGTATCGGGCATCCTTGAAACGCGCAGATATTAGTTTTTGTAACAAGTGTGCCTTGTCCTCCCGTTAATATCCGTAGTTTTTCTTATGCACTACACGGTCGTATCGCTGCGGAGTGGAGTTATTCGTAAGCTGTTCATAATTTTTGTTTTACTATGCTGCGAATGATCTTCGATGTACGTAACTATTTTCAGTACCCGCTCCTTGGACAAAGATTGTCTTTTACTACATTTCCCAGGAGAAGAGATTTGTGGCTCCCTGCTCGACAAGGATGATAAACTACATGGCTGACACCTGTTTCAATATCACTTTCACTTGTGAAGCACGTAGCATCATCACTGTACTCCTCATGTACATTGTCTGTCCAGTCGAGTGTAAACGACACCACGCATTCCGCTGACTCCTCTTGCAGAAACGATAATATTTCATCTGCCATCTCTTTCTCATCTTCGGTAACTGTTGTTGTAAATATAATGCAATGTTTGTTTTGTTTACCGCTGTCATTGCTCTGCTTTGCATCAACACTACTGGCACTGTGACACTGTCGTGAGTCACTCGTCAACCAACCAGTGCGACTACTGTCTGTAGCCTCAAACTTTGCTCACCATTGGATACCTCCAGTCCCGCCCCCTGTTACCGTCAATGCCCAACATTGTGGTTGCATGATGGACTATGTGTGGAGCATCTAATGCCGTAAACTTCATTGGCCTTTTGCAACCACGCCCTCGGAAGTTCCCTTGGTAGATTTGGTTGCTTAGTATAATGCGAGAACTAGAAAGTGCACCAATAGTGATGCTATCACCCTCAATTTTTTTCATTCCTTTAAGTCCGACCGTCCCCAACCTTACCCGCTACCTCCACCCCCACCACACACCTGGTATCTTCAAGACCACTTTGACGCAGGATTTGTTAGGTGGTATTATATGACGAAATATAAACAATGTCTCTTACGCTACAACTTACATCTATTCGGTGAAACTTGAAACATAAAAACCGTGAGATAGTACTTTAGCAACAACAACCCAACATAATGGCAAACTATGCTGAATCCTTCCGGTTTCCAAGGTACAGAAAGAAGTGTTGCAACGTTTTTGACGTTTAATTTCTCGGGACACGGTGACAAAAGTACTTCGTTTAACCTGTGGAAGGTAGTCGACCGTTACATTTGTGACTGGAAAAACAGTTAAAATGTATCGTTTCTTATTCATAATGACACATAGCCTACCCTTTTGTTGTAGTTGTATTGGCTACAATTTCCTGGAATAGATGGCACGCAAGAAAACAAATTCCGTTCCGGGAAATCTCGAAAGCAAACCCCACTTACAGACGTGAATTTCAGCAGTCTCTTGACACAGTGACCTATTAAATTTAGCCAAGGCGGTAAAAGCGCAAAGGAAAGGACGTTTTGAAATTTGAGCATAGGGAAAAACCTACACTTGACATAATTTTACATCTACTTAATATATTCGCACTGAGATCAGAGGAAAAAAGAGCTCACCTACTGATTATAAGGTTACACAGGTTAACTGAAATTTCCGTCTGAAAGAGGTTACAAAATGTGTATCTTCTGATGTTTGAATATTCTTGGGTTCAGACGAAGCGGAGAGACAACTACGAGCAACGAGGGGTCCACAGTGCGATATAAAGGCGTTTTATTCAGGCTGAAGGCAGGTGTTATCATTCGTCTGAGTCTGTCTGCTTGCACTGCAAGATTACCGTCCATACGGTGTTCTGCACAAGGTCTACTATGGTAGACACACCGCCTTACGCGAACGTTTAGATTCCACACAGAATAACGCGGCCGGTAGACGTGCTGTCGGCAGGGAATGTGTGGGGAGGGCGGCATAGGTGGAGGTTGGGTTGCGGTCAGAACGCTGGAGGGGAAATCCTGAGTGATGGAGGGGGAGTGCCATTTTAAACCGAAGCCTCATATTTTTCGTAAATATTAAATGGAGCCCCTCCACGCCCACATTTGTATGGTCACCATTCAAAAAGATCTGTCACCTCTGCTTTGATTAGAATCCAAATAGAATTCCGCTAAAAATGCCGCGATTTATTTTCCGCTGGCTCGTTAACCGTTTGTCCCTTTCAGAGAAGTGTTATGAGTGGCAAAATTTGACTAAAACTTACACATTCCTATTGTTGCTTCTTTCGCCGAAACACAGACACGTTTACACAGTGTCACCTCACTAACATGTTGTGTAGATGCAGTTGCGAGAGAATTTTCAAATAGTGGTTTATTAAGCTTATTAAGTGAGGAACTGAGGAAAAGTAAGAAAAAGCATATCCTCGGTATAAAAATAAACGAGTAATGTCTTCACTTATGTTGTCCAAAACGTACACCATTTTTCGTTTCACCAGCTACCGATAGCCCTTAAAAATCACATTATTTCGTCAAAAATGTCTTAGTTAGTGGAATAACACGGTAGATAATAAAGTTTTGCATGATAACCACACGGCAAAGTACTCTCCTCTTTCTGTGCTATCATTTGACAAAATTTCATTCCAATATCTCAAACCGTTTATGAAATACGGGGAATGATGTGGATATTTCACTCCGGCTTTATCGCTGACACGCTCGTTTGCAAATGGGTGTGTTATAGAAGATCAGTTTTCTCGTGTTTGCTGACAGCTAGAGGCCTCCACCCAAGTCTATACAAAATTCAGTATGTTCGCTAAACTTCATACTCAACAACATATTACGTAATATGTATCTAACATAAAATCATAGTGACTCCTATTTGTCATTGGAAACTTTTTCGAATTTCGCGGAGGTTCGAGTCCTCCCTCGGGCACGGGTGTGTGTGTTTCTCCTTAGGATAATTTAGGTTAAGTAGTGTGTAAGCTTTGGGACTGATGACGTTAGCAGTTAAGTCCCATAAGATTTCACATACATTTGAACATTTTTTCGAATTTCGCGCAGTGTCTTACTTCCACGTAAATATCACAATAACTATGACCATGTGAACGGGCAAATCATGATTAACCTGACATATAAAGCTGTAAGTAGCGCAAAAATGAATCAATGGAACACCACACCATCGTGATTTTGTTTTTACCATCGTAAAAAGACGTTTCTACAATCCTAGGTATTTCTGCGGTAGCTCAGCGGATTAGTTAAATCGCCATAACCCGGCTCTTCTTAACTTCAGCTATCTCCTAGCGGAGGTATTATTCCACTCATGTTGCCCTCCTGTATGCAAAGGTACCTATCAAAAAGCACTGTCAAAATTACTAATTATAAACTGAATGGTATTAGGTAATAATTAAAAGCAACCAACATTAGTCTCCTACTAAACATTGTCGAAGTTCCCCTCCCCTCAAATGGCTGGGAAATATATAAATGGTTATGCATATTTAAGGATATATTTAAGTTAACACACTCATTAATTTTCTGAGCACGACACGAATCTTCAGTTACATGAAAATTCTCGGTTCACTGTCTTCGAAGTTATTTCACAAAAGCACACTACTGTGCGGCTGACATACAAGAGATCTATAACCGGGACAGTGCTTCTGTGTCAAAGCGCTTTCATTTGGAAAAGAAAATACGAGTAGACTTCGCTGTTCTGTCAAAGAATGAGATCCTTATAGCTGTAACATAACATAATCTCTGACTAATTAAGTTTGATCTTTAAGTAGCCCATAGGTTTTCCAAATGAATAATTACCGCAAGTAATTTGGAGACTTTGGATAAGTGGATGTCTGGAGAAAGAAATCAACATTTCCCAAAATGGGAATCTAGGTTTTTATACTACTGTGCCACCTCACCCTACGTATTTCCTAGACCAAGACAAGAAATAGTCGACCTTATCGTGCAAGAATACATTCCATCAATTTAAAGAACTTAAGTGCTTTTCTCCTTCAAAGTACTTTCTTTCCCTTATCCAAGTGGTGTTCACATTTCGTCACAAAGTCCCTGAAAAGCTTTTCATGTTGTCCAGTGCCTACTGTGGTTCTGCTTCATGTTGATGAATGGTCTCCAAATAGCGTGCATTCAACATTGTTTTTAATTTCTAAAACAACTTAAAGTCAGATGTGGCCAGGTCTAGAGAGTAGAGTGCCAGGGAAGGACAGATATATGATTTTTGGCACAAAACCAAAAAACTTATAAATCTTAGTGGAAAGGTTCAATGTCATGATGAAGGTTGCATGAGCTTTTGTGCAAACACTGTGGTCATTTTTCGTGAATTTTCTCGCACAATCTCTACAAAACGATTGACTAGAAAAGATGGTCGACTACCTGACCTTCAAGCAACGATTTGAAGTGAACTAATCCACTATCACTTTCACATTGGATCTACGAGTAGATGGTCGTGTTTTATGGGGTGCGGCGATCCTTTGCCAATCCACTGTGATGATTGGATTCTGCCTCAATGATTTGGCCGTAAAACCAAGCACTAGCCTCCTCCCATGATTCTTTGCACTAATGTTTCATCATCGTCAGCTTGTTCGACTAGCTCGTTGCCAACGTGGGACATACCTTTCCTCCTGCACTACGTCCAAGGAAAAAGTAAGATATTTTACTATAATTCAGTAGTGGTTCTACTATTTACTTGCAAGCTCACAACATGAGTCTATTCACATCCTAGTTTCTTCTGCAAGTTGTGTAACACTCTACCCAGGGTGCTCACCAGAGCCTTGATTTTTCTGAATGCGGGCCCTGAGCGACGTACAGAACGACATGTCTTATCTCGAGAAAATATTCATCAGGTTACTTCACAACCTTCAGAAAATGCATCGTAAACTTCGCATGTGCAGGTTATCCGTGTCATTTACGGTGTGTGCAAGCCCGTAGGTCATAACACTGCATAAAAAAGTTAATAAACAAGATGGAGAATAGTGGAACGGTGCTGGATCTTCAAGACGGGGGACGACCGCCATTATCGTAAGAAAAAGTGGCTGATGGGAAATAACGATCCTCAGGAATGTGGAATGTGACGAAGCACATATCACAGAGCTACGGAGGAAGCCGGCATGTATCCATACAGGTTTCCAGTGATTCAGGAACTGAATGTCAACGACAAAGACAAACGCATTACATTTTGCCTTTGGTTTCAGCAATCTATTGCTCAGAGACCAGGAATATTTCAGTACACATACACGTTTGCAGTATAATGAAAATCCACATGCGCTGGTCGAGAAACCCCCGCATTCACAAAATATTGGCGTGTCGTGTGCAATATCACAGCAACGCAACATCGTGCTAACTTTTTTCGAGTCTACTGCAACAAGTTCAGTTTACATCTAAATGTTTCAGGAATTTGTGGACTAGTCGGACAACGAAAAACTTACCCTCGGCTGCCACCAGCATGATGGCGCCACATGTCACGTGCCTCGTGCGACCAGGGCTGAGGTCGAATCATTTTTCCCCGGCAGAGTGATTTCGAAAGGACTGCTGCCCCCAAGGTCATCTAATATAACACAATCTGCCTTTATAACACTATCACTGTCTCTCGTATGTGTTCTGGAACTAATTTGTTAACCAATTATGGTATTTATAAGCGGTATGATGTTACCCTCTTTAAAGATTTTAGAGGATTTGACCGTGAAATGCCTAAAGGGTGTAGCCTATGGGACATGAAATTAACTTTACGAAAAACGCACACAGAAGGTAACAGATCTAATTTAGAAAATGTTTTAACTACTCAAACTTACTCAAAGACATACGATCGCCAGCCTAATTAGGCACAGAAATGTGAAACATTTCTTTTAAAGAAAAGGTAGACAGTTTTAGTGGAAAAATTCAGCCTGTACTTCCTTCCTACGAAAATGCAATGAACCCAGTCACAAGCATATACAAATAGTAAAGTGGGTACTAATAGTCATAGTAAAACAAACCTGTTCTCACAAACACAACAGACACTATTACACTCTTCAGTACTAAATATTTTGTCAAATTGAGCAACTTTATTAACACTACAAATGTAAGTCAATACTGGACTGGAATTTGTGCATGGGCCTAGTCTCATGTTATCAGATACTTTCTACTCAGCACAGATTTAAATAAAATTCGCTTGATAATCACACTATTCTTTAAAAGCGATGAAGTAACTGATTTCATAGATAATGTTATATCTTGTAACTTTACCTTCAGTAGGAACAAAACAACAAGTGGGTGCTCATAAACTGGTATTACACCTCTTCAAACATACAATGAGCATAAAATTCATGAGAAATTTCAAGACCGGTTAACATTTTCTTTTATATAGTAACTTCATAAATTTTGAGCAACTTTCAACAGTGGGGCCTTTAATCTTTGCAACAGTTACAAGGCAAACTGGTACATTTTTATGAACATTGACTCACCTTTGGTTCTATTTCAGCAGGCTGCACAACAATTTTATTTACCAGGAAAAACATTTCAAGCCAATCTTTAAAGACATTTAATTAGAAACTAACCTCAAAATGGTATGTTGCCTTTCCGTTATCATCACAGTCTTTTACTTTAAGGTCAGTAATTAAGCAAATGATTTTAAAAGTCCACAAAATTTTAAATTGATACATCTCAAATACTGAGCGGCTTTCACAAAGCTACAGTTACTACCTCCCTGAACTTTACCAAATTCCACAGCAAATTTAAATACTCCTTTTCACAAAATTTCAAATAAAGTTAATTTAATAACTGCCTTACTTCATGACTTTCATTTTTCACAACATGGACACTCGTAAATAATAGTTCAAATGGAGAGGACCCTAAAAGGTTTTATGATTGGGAACAAATCAAGGTAATTTTATTAATTTTATTGTGAGTTAACTTGTATTTTTAGCACATTAAATGTGCTGATCCCACACTATAGAAATCTATCATTCCTCCAATCCGTTGGAGTGATTGCGCAGTGTGGTGGCGAGTACATCATGCTATGTGGACTTGCTGTTGGAAGTAGCATGGTCTGTCATATTCTACATAGCGACGTTCCTCAGATTTTCAAGATAATTTCCAGTAACGGAGCATAATAATTAATCCATCAACCCACACGAGGCTTTGGCATAGTGAAGACAAGCACTTAAAGCCTCCCTCGGAGCCAGCACAATACACTTCTCATTAGCTACCAACGGTTCAGTAGCTAGACTCCGACAGGTAGTCCACCTTTTCACCTGCACCAACCACATTTTGCGCGCGCTACTTACTTTCCGTTCCAGAGGGGAACCACAACACCTTTTCATATACAAATAACTAAGACCCCTGAGTGACGATCAACAATTACAGAGTAGCAAACAAACATTGTAAATAAAACATATCATTTGCTCACATCGACAGTTCAACATAAAATTACACAACTGGCCATTAAAATTACTACACCAAGACGAAATGCAGATGATAAACGGGTATTCATTGGACGAATATATTATACTAGAACTGACATGTGATTACATTTTCACGCAATTTGGGTGCATAGATCCTGAGAAATCAGTACCCAGAACAACCACCTCTGGCCGTAATAATGGCCTTGATACGCCTGGGCATTGAGTGAAACTAAGCTTGGATAGCGTATACAGGTTCAGCTGCCCATGCAGCTTCGACACGATATCACAGTTCATCAAGAGTAGTGACTGGCGTATTGTGACGAGCCAGTTCCTCGGCCACCATTGACCAGACGTTTTCAATTGATGAGAGATCTGGAGAATGTGCTGGCCAGGGCAGAAGTCGAACATTTTCTATATCCAGAAAGGCCCGCACATGACCTGCAACATGCGGTCGTGCATTATCCTGCTGCAATGTAGGGTTTCGCAGGGATCGAATGAAGGGTAGAGCCACGGGTCGTAACACATTTGAAATGTAACGTCCACTGTTCAAAGTGCCGTCAATGCGAGCAAGAGGCGACCGAGACGTATAACCAATGGCACCCTATAACATCACACCGGGTGATACCACAGTATGGCGATGACGAATACACGCGTCCAATGTGCGTTCACCGCGACGTCGCCAAACACGGATGCGACCATCATGATGCTGTAGACAGAACCTGGATTCATCCGAAAAAAAAGGCGTTTTACCATTCGTACACCCAGGTTCGTCGTCGAGTATACCATCGCAGGCGCTCCTGTCTGTGATGCAGTGTCAAGGGTAAGCGCAGCCATGGTCTCCGAGCTGATGGTCCATGCTGCTGCAAACGTCGTCGAACTGTTCGTGCAGATGGTTGTTGCCTTGCAAACGTCCCCATCTGTTGACTCAGGGATCGAGACGTGGCTGCACGATCCGTTACAGCCATGCAGATAAGATGCCTGTCATCTCGACTGCTAGTGATACGAGGCCTTTGGGATCCAGCACGGCGTTCCGTATTACCCTCCTGAACCCACCGATTCCATATTCTGGCAACAGTCATTGGATCTCGACCAACGCGAGCAGCAGTGTGGCGATACGATAAACCGCAATTGCGATAGGCTACAATCCGACCTTTATCAAAGTCGGAAACGTGATGGTTCGTATTTCTTCCTCTTACACGAGGCATCACAACAACGTTTCACCAGGCAACTTCGGTCAACTGCTGTTTGTGTATGAGAAATCGGTTGGAAACTTTCCTCATGTCAGCACGTTGTAGGTGTCGCCACCGGCGCCAACCTTGTGTAAATGCTCTGAAAAGCTAATCAATTGCATGTCACAGCATCTTCTTCCTGTCAGTTAAATTTCGCATCTGTAGCACGTCATATTCGTGGTGTAGCAATTTTAATGGCCAGTAGTGTATGTAACCAAAACTATTCATTTCTAAATGCAACGATCGAATTTGTGTAAGGAAGACAAAACATATTACAGCGTACCACAGAGAACATGTTACAGAGATTACACTTCCTATCAAATATAATTAATCAGAAGAAATTATTTGTCATCTTAGCATAGTGTTACAACTTTTTCCTCTGGGGTGCCCTAAAAGACAAGGTCTACAGGAACAAACCATACAACTAGGAAAATTTACGAGAGAACATCATTCGTGAAATCCAGGCAGTGACACCAGAGATTCTGGCAGCAACGTTCGAGAATCTGTAGCGTCGTGTTCATCTGTGTTTACAAGAAGAGAGCTATCGCTTTCAGCACCTTTTGTGATTCACCTATGTTTGCCCAAGAACAAGATATGACAGGTTCATTTAATTTCATTTCCTGATTTTTGTGTAAAGCCTTTAAGAGTAATCTAACCAAATGTTTCCAGAATGAGATTTTCACTCTGCACCGGAGTGTGCGCTGATATGAAACTTCCTGGCAGATTAAAACTGTGTGCTGGACCGAGACTCGAACTCGGGACCTTTCCCAGTGCTCTACCAAATGTTTGTTTGTGAAGCCTCTTTCGAGTTAGACATCCTGTAGTATGGCAGGAACAATTCCTGAATAAATTTGTATGTAATATGCGGATTTGAAATGTAATACATACAACTGACACTTCTGCAGCAACATTGCCTCTAATGCAGTTGAGCACCGAAAGATTACGGAAGATATGTAACGACTGCTATCTAAATTATCGACTATGTGAACAGAAGTGATCGTGCTATGTGCCCAATGAAGCCGCACATCATCACGACACGTTCTGTGTCCCTTTGATGATGTCGAATTCAGTCTGACGACATTTCTTTCTCCTCTGAGCCTCCACACACTGATACTTCCATCCTGATGCTGCACGCTGAAGCAGACTTGTTCGAGAAGACGACGTGGCGCCACTGGTGTGTCCATTGCTGTCCACAGCACTCTCAACCGCCGCAGCAAGTAGGTCGTTACAGACCAACATCCCAAACTTCGATTTGCTGCTTAATCCTTGAACATATTCTCAGTTCGAATATAATAAACTGTCTTGAGACTGAGACGCTTATGTCCACTAATCAGCACGGTTTTAGAAAGAATCGCTCATGCCAATCACAGGCTGCCCTTTACTCAGATGATATACTGCGAGCTGTGGATGAAGGACAAGGCATATTCCATATTTCTAGACTTCCGTAAAGCATTTGAAATGGTCCCCCATTGCAGGCTGTTAACTAAGGTAGGTGCTTATGGAATAAGTTCAATCGTGATTCGGAGACTTCTTAAGTAACGGAATCCAGTATGTTGTCCGCAAAGGTGAGTGTTGTTTGATGATGATGCTTTGGTGAACGGCAAGGTGTCTAAGTTGAGTGACTATAGGAAGATTCAAGACGACTGAGACAAAAATTTCCACTTGGTTTGATGAATGGCAGCTGGCTCTAAATGTGGAAAAATGTAAGTAATGTGGATGAGTAGGATGAACAAACCTGTAATGTTCAAATACAGTATTACTAGAGTCCTGCTTGACACAGTTAAATCGTTTAAATATCTGAGCGTACCGTTGCAAAGTGATATGAAATAGAACGAACATTTGAGAACTGTGATAGGGGAGGCGAATGGTCCACTTCGGTTTATTGGAAGAACTTTAGGAATGAATGGTAAAAGAGACCGTATATAGGACGCTATTGCGACCTATCCTTGAGTACTGCTCGAGTGTTTTGGATCCGTACCAGGTCGGATTGAAGGAAGAAATCGAAACAATTCAGAGGCGGGTTGGCAGATTCGTTACCAGCAGGTTCGAACAACGCGTAAATGTTACGGAGGTGCTACGAGAACTCAAATGCGAATCCCTGGAGGGAAGGTTACGTTCTTGTCGAGAAGCGGTATTGAGAAAATTTAGAGGACAGGTATCTGAAGCTAACTGCCAAACGATTCTACTGCCGCCAACATGTATTGGGCATAAGGTCTACGAAGATAAGATACGAGAAATTAGGGCTCATACGGAGACATATAGGTAGTTGTTTTTCCATCGCTCTATTTGCAAGTGTAACAGGAAACGAAATTCCAAGTAGCGGTACAGGATACACTCCGCCACGCTTGCGGAGCAATTATGTACGTTTAGATGTATATGTTATCTATGCCTACTTTGAGCACTCGCACTGAAAACTAATCATTTACATACCCAAGTACGTAGTACACTTTTTGCCAATTTGACATTTGTTACATGCCACCTCAGTGGTATTGTAAACACCAATTATCACAATAACCACATATGGGCAGATGTAAACTCTTATGTGAACGTAGAATTCGGGCATCATGATTGCTTCAGCATCAATCAGATTCTATTTATCAACCATTTCTGGGCGAAAAATTAAAGTGACGCTTAATAAACCACTCCAGTGTGCTCCTGACCTTTGTGTGTCACTGTATCTGAGAATTCTTTCCTTAGTACGAAACTTTTCACAAGTCGTACTGTGAAAAGCGAAAATGTGGCTGCTCACCATCAGCTTAAAATGTCACAGAATTTCGTACTGCTTAATACTACATCTGCAGCAACAGCTTTCAGGTGCTAGCACTGAAATGTCAGTAAGACCGATCTGCTTTCTGTCAGTAAACGCTGCAGTACTATAACTCAACGGAAGTAACTTAGCCAGTGCAAATAAAATGTTTACACCTGTTCCCTGTCGCAATGGCGTTCGTCTACCATGGATATAAATCGTGATGGAGGCAATATTAGGTCTCGAAGCCACTGTATGTGAGGTAGGAATGACACACATCACTATCTATGTTATGAGTTCTTTGCACTCCGTCGTCAGGCCACAAGTGGATAATCAGGACCATCCGACCGCCGTGTCATCCCCAGCTGAGGATGCGGATAGGAGACGCGTGTGGTCAGCACACAGCTCTCCCGGTCGTTATGATGGTTTTCTTTGACCGAAGCCGCTACTGTTCGGTCGAGTAGCTCCTGAATTGGTATCACGAGGCTGAGTGCACCCCGAAAAATGGCATTTCCGTGATCTGACGGGAACCGGTGTATCCACTGCAGCAAGATCGTTGCCTATAAGATCTTTACTACAGTGAAAATAAGCAGCACTTACCTTATTGGGAAATAGAACAAATGCTCAAAATGTAACTCGGGGTGCAGTGTCCATATTTGCGACTACAGATGTACGTCATTTTGCGATTATTTATGTTAGGCTATTGGAATGGATGTTCTGGAGGATGGTTGTTATGAATCGGGACTTTTCTTCAGCCATAGCTGGAGGAGATAAGATACCGTTTGTAGGCAGAGGAGCATGAACTAGTTGGCTGGGAACAGTGATTTATTGCTTTACTGGGGGAATTTTTGATTCACATTTGTGGGAAAAGTAAGGGTGGTACTAATTACATGTATTACGTGTTGTGGAAGGCCGAGGGAAGTTGTTGAGGTCTGCATATTATTTTTGGAAGTGGGTTTCTTTACAGTGGGAACAGATGAGAGTATCTTTAGAACTCTCCGTTAAATGGTGCAGGCACAAGCTTTTCGGAGTACACCGTACAGCGCACGTTGTTGAACAGGAGTTCGGCAACAGATGACCCCTACGTGTTACCATGTTACCAAACAACTTCGTAAATTACGATTGAAGTCGGCATGAGATCATCGAGAGTGGACCGTGGATCAATGGAAACGTGTCGACTGCTCTGGTGAATCGTTTCTTGACAAGCAAGTCCGATGGTCAAGTTCTGCCGTCACGCAGGCTACTGTTTGCTCAAAACATGCGCCACGCCACAGACGCTTGCCAGCGGAGGCAGTATTGTGCTATAGGGAACATTCACTGTGGTTTTCATGGAAGCTGTGACAGTAATCGAAGGCACTAAGGAGGCTGTGGACGACATGAACATTATTTCGGACCACCTGCAGCCCTTCATATCTGATGTTTCCCCGACGACTGTGATATCTTCCAGCAGGATAACGATCACAGTCACATAATCAGCATTGCACTACAGTAGTCTGAGGAGCTTGGTAGTGAACTCACGTTGACCTCTCTACCACCAAATTCGCCTGATATGAACGCAGCCGGCCGGAGTGGCCGAGCGGTTAAAGGCGCTACAGTCCGAAACCGCACGACCGCTACGGTCGCAGGTTCGAATCCTGCCTCGGGCATGGATGTGTGTGATGTCCTTAGGTTAGTTAGGTTTAAGTAGTTCTAAGTTCTAGGGGACTTATGACCACAGCAGTTGAGTCCCATAGTGCTCAGAGCCATTTGATATGAACGCAGTAGAATACGCATGGGGCGTTATCAGGCGCCAGCTCGGCACCAACAAACTACCGGTCCCTAATTTACGGAAATTGCCTGGCACTCATAGACAGCTGATGCCACATGTCTCCGGAAACCTAAACGACTTTTCGAATACATGGCCACCGTAGCGTTTGTAAGGTGAACGGAGAAGCTATTAAGTAGGCGACGGTAACGGTTTGGTCGATGAGTGTGTAACACGCACCACAGATTTAAAAGGATCACTTCTTTCAAATCCCGTAATTATCTCCCACTGCGAAGCAGAAGTATGAAATTTGGCTCAAAGCTGCCTACGACCATTCTCTCTAACGGTGCAAAAGCGTGGCTTCCTGCGACAACATCCTCGAGCTTGACCACGCTTCAAACTACAAGTCTAGGCGGGCAAATTCCCGCGTTTTCTGCAAAATCATAGCTGTGATTGGCTTGCTCATGGGATACCTCCGTGACGTAGCAAAATCGGCGCTGAAGTCACGTGCGAAAAAGGAGGCCAGTGCTCAGAAATTCACATGAGGTGTAAGTTGGGCTGATGGTATCACATTTGCACACCAAATGTCACCACAGTTCTCACCAGCGCCACCGTGTACGTGTCGTACTATAGGAAGGTCGTCACAGCTCCTCTTGGCTCCCTTTATCCCCTTCTTTTTGGCGCCTCTGCGACGGAGGTCGGGACCGCAACGCCCAGCGCTGAAATCACATTTTCTTATAAGTGGCCAAGAAAAACGTTTCAGGTACACCGCCGCTCGGAATCGACGCGAGAAGACCCAAGGGGGTGGCACAAAAGGCGTCAATGAAGCCACCCCTTCCTAAGGGGCGCTGATCCCAACACACAGCCGGCCGGAGTGGCCGTGCGGTTCTAGGCGCCACAGTCTGGAACCGGGCGACCGCTACGGTCGCAGATTCGAATCCTGCCTCGGGCATGGATGTGTGTTATGCCCGTAGGTTAGTTAGGTTTAATTAGTTCTACGTTCTAGGCGACTGATGACCTCAGAAGTTAAGTCGCATAGTGCTCAGAGCCATTTGAACCCAACACACATTTGGCGGTCGATGAGGACACTTCATAGAGCGATGAGCGACGTTTCTTGACAACCTTGGACTCTGCTGACACGTTCTGAGTGATTCATCTCTTCTCAACGGATGTTCAAATGGTTCAAATGGCTCTGAGCACTATGGGACTTAACATCTGTGGTCATCAGTCCCCTAGAACTTAGAACTACTTAAACCTAACTAACCTAAGGACATCACACACATCCATGCCCGAGGCAGGATTCGAACCTGCGACCGTAGCAGTCGCGCGGTTCCGGACTGAGCGCCTGAACCGCTAGACCACCGCGGCCGGCTCAACGGATGTTGAGGAGCTGCAACCCTACTGCATGTGATCTCATCCCTTTGGAGCACAGCGTGACCGCAATTTTTGTTCTCATATGCAGGTTGGAACCAGTGAACCTTTGAAAATCATTCATCGCATTGTGAAGGTGATCCAATGCAGCACCGGATGTATAATCATTCTTAGTTCTCTTGTTTCACGTCCTCTTGAAGTGTGATCACAGGGGGGGGGGGGGGGGGGGGGGTTAGAGGGGGATGTGACATGCGTGAATGAAACATGCGTGAATAAAAAGGGCCCCCTTAAAACCCCCAGTTCGGGAAAACCGTCGGCAGCACCCACCCACCATCATTCAAAATTTTAAAAATAAACTTGTATATAGGCAATCTGTGAAGTAGTCCTAGCCGACTGCAGGCAGACAACCCCTTGACACCTCTGTGATTCCAGTGACCTATTTACAGGCATCTAGGACTACTTGATAGGTTTCACAAGCTGCGACATTGTCGCGAATAAAACAGTGACCCGTATATACCGGGTGATCAAAAAGTCAGTATACATTTGAGAACTTAATAAACCACGGAATAATGTAGATAGAGAGGTAAAAATTGACAAACATGCTTGGAATGACATGGGGTTTTATTAGAACAAAAAAAAGTACAACGTACAAAGTATTGCTAGACGCGTGAAAAATCTCTTGCGCGCGTCGTTTGGTGATGATCGTGTGCTCAGCCGCCACTTTCGTCATGCTTGGCCTCCCAGGTCCCCAGACCTCAGTCCGTGCGATTATTGGCTTTGGGGTTACCTGAAGTCGCAAGTGTATCGCGATCGACCGACATCTCTAGGGATGCTGAAAGACAACATCCGACGCCAATGCCTCACCATAACTCCGGACATACTTTACAGTGCTGTTCACAACATTATTCCTCGACTACAGCTATTGTTGAGGAATGATGGTGGACATATTGAGCATTTCCTGTAAAGAACATCATCTTTACTTTGTCTTACTTTGTTATGCTAATTATTGTTATTCTGATCAGATGACGCGCCATCTGTTGGACATTTTTTGAACGTTTGTATTTTTTTGGTTCTAATAAAACCCCATGTCATTCCAAGCATGTGTGTCATTTGTACCTCTCTATCTACATTATTCCTCGATTTATTCAGTTTTAAAATTTATACTGACTTTTTGATCACCCGGCACAATAAGTTTCCTTTAATTTACGCCTATGGTCACAAACTTTTTGTTAACGGATTACCGGTTTCGGTCTGTAATGACCATGATGAGATCTGTTTTATAAAACCAAAGTCCTAATGTACTGCAGCCATAATGGCACAGTCAAATGTTAAATGCAGAATCAGCACCAGCATAGTCAAATGTATATAAATAACATCATATGCACGAGTCATGTTGCCAGTAGCAGTCAGTGTTACAGTGCTACTGACAACATGACTCGTGCATATGATGTTATTTATATACATTTGACGATGCTGGTGCTGGTTCTGCATTTAACATTTGACTGTGCCACTACGGCTGCAGTACATTAGGACTTTGTTTTCATAAAACAGATCTGGTGATGGTCATTATAGACCGAAACCGGTAATCTGTTCACAAAAAGTTTGTGACCATACACGTAAATTAAAGGTAACTTTATAGGCTGTCTCTGTAGAAGTTAATTTTTTTTTTAATCTCAATAATCGTGGGCAGGTGCCACTGAGGCGGGGGGGGGGGGGGGGGGGGGTGAGGGAAGGGGGGGCTTGAAAAGACTCTTTGGCGTTTTCTTCACGCAGGTGTCAGTGTCACAACCCCATGTTCAAAAATGGTTCAAATGGCTCTGAGCGCTATGGGACTTAACTTCTGAGGTCATCAGTCCCCTAGAACTTAGAACTACTTAAACCTAACTAACCTAACGACATCACACACATCCATGTCCGAGGCAGGATTCGAACCTGCGACCGTAGCGGTCCCGCGGTTGCAGACTGTAGCGTCTAGAACCGCTCGGCCACCCCGGCCGGCCAATCCCCTGTGATCACGCTGCAGGAGAACGCGAAACGGGAGGGCTGCAAACACATTAGGACCATTTACTGCTTCGGATCACGTTCACAGTTCGTCGAATGGTTTTCACGGTCCCCAGTGGTTCCAGTCTGTACACGAGAGTAAAAATTGCGGTTGCGCTGAACTCCAAAAGGGTGATATCTCTTTCAGTGGGATTGCAGCCCTACAATGTCCTTAGACAAGGTTTGAATGGCCCAAGAGTTGCAACCGTCTCAAAGGCTGTCAAGAACTGCGAACCGTCGTTTCCGACCGCCAAATGTGTGGGTACAATGCCCCAAGGAAAGTGGTGGTTACTTTGGCGCCGTTTGTGGCACCTTACGAGGCCTTTTCGTGTCGATTCTGAGCGGCCACTAACATCCATCGCAGAGGCGTCAGAAAGAGGGGAGAAACGTAGCTGACACAGGCTGCGACGCGTCCACGGTGCCAGTGGGTAGTACTGTGGTGGAATTCGGTGCCTGTGTAGCATCATTACCTTACCTTATACGTCAAATGAACTTATGGCCTCTGGTCTTTTTTTCGTGTGTCTCGGCCAAGCTGTTTGAGGGGTGGTCGAGCCCGAGAGTGTTGTCGCAGGGCACCTTGTTTTCGCATCATTACAGAGGACGGTTGTAGGCACATTTGAGCCAAATTTAAAATTTCTGCGTCGAAATGGGAGTTATTTATGAAGTTCGTCAAAATGATCCTTTAATTTTGTTGCAGAGCATACTTACGCAAACAACAGTTTTGTATTGAAATCGGAGAAACAGAGTCCATTATTATTGGTCATCACGTTTCACTAGCTATCAGAAACGTCAGTTGACAAAACGATTAGGTAGTAACTATTCAGACAGACATTTTGGGGCTATTAAGAGCGAGAGCGAGAGAGAACTGTGAGCAAGTGAGAAACTAGAAGCGACGATGTAACAGGATGGTGTGTTACGTGGCCTGTAGGCAGAGCGGCGGAATCTCGACATGAACCTGCCGAAAGTGGAACGGCTGCACACCTTCCCATCACGTTAATCTAGACGGTAATTTAAGCCTCACGAATGAGAAACGGAACGATCTATATTAGAGTCCCTCACTATTCCGCTGACTGAGTGAGCTATCAGTACAAGGCGTTCGCAGAAATAGCGCTTGACAAAAGATCCGTTGTTGGACATTTACTTCACGGTACAGACGTTACTTGTTGGCTGCGTACGAAAACTGATAAAAATGAGTAAATGATCGTGTCATATATGGGTTCGATACCAGCAAGAAAGCTGTTGGGATTATTTTCCTTTGGGATGCTAAATGGATGTCCGTATAAAAAACTAGGTTGCTTTTACAAGCTATATGTAAAGGAACTCTACAGATCTACTAGGCCGCAGTTACCTGGTTGATCCTAATCATCAAATCTCTCCCAATGGATCAGGGTTGCACTGACATCGTCCCCAATCACCCTTCCACCAACCACGCCCCACCCCACAGAAAAAAAATAAAGTAAACTGCCATCACACTGGAAATTAATGCTAGTTATAAACTGAGAGGATTATCATAAAATTAAAAGTAACCTAAAAATACTTGTGCAGCTAACGAATAGTGCTATTTACGTCCCTCGTCTTGAGAATATACTCAAAACG
The DNA here is from genome assembly GCF_023864345.2 of Schistocerca serialis cubense. NCBI lineage: Eukaryota > Metazoa > Arthropoda > Insecta > Orthoptera > Acrididae > Schistocerca > Schistocerca serialis. The sequence goes on from NC_064644.1 coordinate 70,461,455, forward strand.
GTTCATGCCACTGATTAAAAAATACTTGAACACTTAACGAATGATATTACAGTGTATAATCTTCTCCTCTCTTTCTCTCCCTCCCCTCCCTCTCTCTCTCTCTCTCTCTCTCTCTCTCTCTCTCTCTCCCCTCCCTCTAATCTTGCGATGACAAAGAAGATAGTTATTCAACTAAGCACTAATTCTGTTCAGCCTTCTCGTTAAATGAAATTTCATTCTGCGATTCAGTTGGTGTCTCCGTGCTTTAACCACATAGTTATGTTCAAATCTGGAACCCTTCGCATGTCACTCTGCAGAGTAGACTAGAGCTAAAAACAGGTATATCTACGAAAATTTTTACACAGCAGCATTTCGTAATTTTAGGATATTCTTTTTGTCATCATCTCCCAGATGGAAACAACTACATTTTTCCACAACACTTAGAGAACGTGTTTCACATGATATTTACCTGAAGATGAGGTATTAAACCCTGAAACGTGTCGTACGATATTAATATCCTCTCGCTTTGCTCTCAGACTGATTCTCTCACTCTCAAGCGGAAAGTGAGCTGTTTTGAAACTTCGTGGCACATTCAAAATGTACGGCGGACCGGGAACCGTGCCTTTCGTCTTATGGACTGAATTATAGAGACATGCGAACACCACCGTTCCGGGTTCGAATCCCCACCGGGCACATAGTTTTAATCTGCCACGAAGTTTCTTTCGGCCAGTCTGGCCGAGCGGTTCTAGGCGCTTCAGTCTGGAACCGCGCGACCGCTGCAGTCACAGGTTCGAATCCTGCTTCGGCCTTAGGTTAGTTAGGTTTCAGTACACTACTGGCCATTAAAATTGCTACACCACGAAGATGACGTGCTACAGATGCGAAATTTAACTGACAGGAAGAAGATGCTGTGAGATGCAATTGATTAGCTTTTCAGAGCATTTACACAAGGTTGGCGACGGTGGCGACACCTACAACGTGCTGACATGAGGAAAGTTTCCAACCGATTTCTCATACACAAACAGCAGTTGACCGAGGTTGCCTGGTGAAACGTTGTTGTAATGCCTCGTGTAAGAGGAAGCAATACGTACCATCACGTTTCCGACTTTGATAAAGGTCGGATTGTAGCCTATCGCAATTGCGGTTTATCGTATCGCCACACTGCTGCTCGCGTTGGTCGAGATCCAATGACTGTTAGCAGAATATGGAATCGGTGGATTCAGGAGGGTATTACGGAACGCCGTGCTGGATCCCAAAGGCCTCGTATCACTAGCAGTCGAGATGACAGGCATCTTATCTGCATGGCTGTAACGGATCGTGCAGCCACGTCTCGATCCCTGAGTCAACAGATGGGGACGTTTGCAAGACAACAACCATCTGCACGAACAGTTCGACGACGTTTGCAGCAGCATGGACCATCAGCTCGGAGATCATGGCTGCGGTTACCCTTGACGCTGCATCACAGACAGGAGCGCCTGCGATGGTGTACTCAACGACGAACCTGGGTGCACGAATGGCGAAACGTCATTTTTTCGGATGAATCCAGGTTCTGTTTACAGCATCACGATGGTCGCATCCGTGTTTGGCGACATCGCGGTGAACGCATATTGGACGCGTGTATTCGTCATCGCCATACTGCCGTATCACCCGGCGCGATGGTATGGGGTGCCATTGGTTACACGTCTCGGTCACCTCTAGTTCGCATTGACGGCACTATGAACAGTGGACGTTACATTTTACATTTCAGATGTGTTACGACCCGTGGCTCTACCCATCATTCGATCCCTGCAAAACCCTACATTTCAGCAGGATAATGCACGAGCGTATGTTGCAGGTCCTGTACGGGCCTTTCTGGATACAGAGAATGTTCGACTGCTGCCCTGGCCAGCAAATTCTCCAGATCTCTCACAAATTGTGAACGTCTGGTCAATGGTGGCCGAGCAACTGGCTCGTCACAATACGCTAGTCACTACTCTTGATGAACTGTGGTATCGTGTTGAAGCTGCATGGGCAGATGTACCTATACACGCCATCCAAGCTCTGTTTGGCTCAATGCCCAGGCGTATCACGGCGGTTATTACGGCCAGAGGTGGTTGTTCTGGATACTGATTTCTCAGGATCTATGCACCCAAATTGCGTGAAAATGTAATCACATGTCAGTTCTAGTATAATATATTTGTCCAATGAGTACTCGCTTATCATCTGCATTTCTTCTGAGTGTAGCAATTTTAATGGCCAGTAGTGTAGTTCTAAGTTCTAGAGGACTGATGACCTCAGATGTTAAGTCCCATAGTGCTCAGAGCCATTTGAACCATTTTTGAAGTTTCTTTTGATTATTTTTGCGGATTACAGTCTACTTTTATACTTACAGTTTACACAGGCACTGGAGCACTAACATCAAAATAACTACTTTCAGTGTACCTGCAATGTAAAGTGGAATCCAAGTGAGTCATTTGCTTCACGATACCAGTATAATTTGGTAGATAGAATGGCAGATAGTTAAACAGAAATTCGCCGCAATTATCACTTTTTAAACAGATAACCGTTCGATGTGACAGGCATTAGTGCAAACACTGATTTATTTTGACCGCTTTGTGAGAGAGTTGTATCGCCCAATTGGTAGGTAATTTGTATTGGATCTAAAGCGATTATTTCGACATTTCGTGCGTTAATCACGCCGCTGTCGCGACTGAGTAACGACTTTCTCACGTGTAATATCGCCGGCGGGCCGCGAATGAGTGATTTCCGCTCACATCACCGTAACCCGCGAGACCGGCCACAAAACTCTGTGACGTGAAAGCAGAGAGCAATTAATTGACGGCGTGACAGCGCGGGCACGAGTGGCGTCGTGTGATGCGTCCCAGTGATGGATGGCAGCGGCAGCGGCGTCCCTGGAGGCGGCGCCCTATCGCCGCGGCGCCTGCCCGCAGCTGGAGGTGCACACAGGGCAGAGGCGGCCGTTTCATCGGGACAGGAGGCAGCGCAGCTGTTTTGTTGGAGGATGGATCATTTCTGAGTGACAAAAGCATTATGATTTTTATTTACTTATTGGCACAATCACTTTCTTGTGAAACATTCGTCACCGGTTTCAGCCACATTTGTCATCTTCAGAAATCACAAAAAAGGCATATAATAAATGAAAAGCACCAGTTTGCTTTTGTTCTACAATATTACTTTTATTGTTAACCGGTTTTCGGCTTACAAGGGCATTTTCAGACATTTACTAGCATTATCACCAAAGAAGTTAAATGTTAGCAGACAACATTGGAAGAGAAGTAACACATCTAGGCTGAAGTTGAAACATACAGTAAGTAACATCTTTGCAATGAAAAAGTAAAAGCTGAACAGTACATAAATAACAATGGAGTTGACAGGAAAACCTGTTGCACAAAATAGGAATAGCATGCCTACATAACAGTTGCTATTAATAGACAAAAGTAATAAAATAAAGTAAAATCAGTACTAGACAAGGCTTGTTTGGGTGTTGTGTTGTCCTAATCATCATCATTTCATCCCCATCGACGCGTAAGTCACCGAAGTGGCGTCAAATCGAAAGACTTGCACCCGGCGAACGGTCTACCCGACGGGAGGCCCTAGTCACACGACATTAAATTAAAAAGGGCTATATTAATGGCATGGTGTACAGCGGTAACCCCAAAACCATTGCTGAACTGAAAACACCCATTCAGGAGGTCATCGGCAGCATCGATGTTCCGACACTTGAGCGAGTCACGCAGATTTCGCCATTCGTCTGAGCCACGTGATCGCCAATGATGGCAGGCGTAACGGACATGACGTAACCTAAATCGGAATATCTGTAGCGACGTTTACACGTTGAATAAATTGTGGCGCGCGCCGTAATTCGTAAATAATTTGCTTTTTTCATGTTGTTGTTGTTGTTGTTGTTGTTGAGGTCTTCAGTCCTGAGACTGGTTTGATGCAGCTCTCCATGTTACTATATCCTCTGCAAGCTAATTCATCTCCCAGTACATACTGCAGCCTTCTGAAACTGCTTAGAGTATTCATCTCTTGGTCTCCCTCTACGATTTTTACCCTCCTCGCTGCCCTCCAATACTAAATTGGTGATCCCTTGATGCCTCAGAATATGTCCTACCAACCGATCCCTTCTTCTAGTCATGTTGTACCAAAAAACTCCTCTTCTCCGCAATTCTATTCAGTACCTCCTCATTAGTTATGTGATCTACCCATCTAATCTTCAGCATTCTTCTGTAGCACCACAATTCAAAAGCTTCTATTCTCTTCTTCTCCAAACTATTTATCGTCCATGTTTCACTTCCGTACATGGCTACACTCCACACAAATACTTTCAGAAACGGCTTCCTGACACTTAAATCTATACTCGACGTTAACAAATTCCTCTTCTTCAAAAACGTTTTACTTGCCATTGCCAGTCTACATTTTATATCCTCTCTACTTCGACCATCATCAGTTATTTTGCTCCCCAAATAGCAAAACTCTTTACTACTTTAAGTGTCTCATTTCCTAATCTAATTCCCTCAGGATCACCTGAGTTAATTCAACTACATTCGATTATCCTCGTTTTACTTTTGTTGATGTTCATCATACATCCTCTTTTCAAGACACTGTCCGTTCCGTTCAACTGCTCTTCCAAATCCTTTGCTGTCTCTGACAGAATTACAATGTCATCGGCGAACCTTAAAGTTTTAATTTCTTCTCCATGGATTTTAATACCTACTCCGAACTTTTCTTTTGTTTCCTTTATTGCTTGCTCAATATACAGCTTGAATAACATCGGGGATAGGCTACAACCCTGTCTCACTCCATTCCCATACACTGCTTCCCTTTCATACCCCTCGACTCGTATGACTGCCATCTGCTTTCTGTACAAATTGTAAATAGCCTTTCGCTCCCTGTATTTTACACCTGCCACCTTCAGAATTTGAAAGAGAGTATTCCAGTCAACATTGTCAAAAGCTTTCTCTAAGTCTACAAATGCTAGAAATGTAGGTTTGCCTTTTCTTAATCTTTCTTCTAAGATAAGCCGTAGGGTCGGTATTGCCTCACATGTTCCAACATTTCTACCGAACACGAACTGATCTTCTCCGAGGTCGGCTTCTACCAGTTTTTCCATTCGTCTATAAAGAATTCGCGTTAGTATTTTGCAGCCGTGACTTATTAAACTGATAGTTCGGTAATTTTCACATCTGTCAACACCTTCTTTCTTTGGGGTTGGAATTATTACAATCTTCTTGAAGTCTGAGGGTATTTCGCCTGTATCATACATTTTGCTCACCAGATGGTAGAGATTTGTCAGGACTGGCTCTCCCAAGGCTGTCAGTAGTTCTAATGGAATGTTGTCTACTCCCGGTGCCTTGTTTCGACTCAGGTGTTTCAGTGCTCTGTCAAACTCTTCACGCAGTATCGCATCTCCCATTTTATCTTCATCTACATCCTCTTCCATTTCCATAATATTGCCCTCAAGTACATCGCCCTTGTATAGACCCTCTACATACGCCTTCCATCTTTCTGCTTTCCCTTCTTTGCTTACAACTGGTTTTCCATCTGAGGTCTTGATATTCATACAAGTGGTTCTCTTTTCTCCAAAGGTCTCTCTAATTTTCCTGTAGGCGGTATCTGTCTTACCCCTAGTGAGATAGGCCGGCCTGTGTGGCCGTGCGGTTAAAGGCGCTTCAGTCTGGAACCACGTGACCGCTACGGTCGCAGGTTCGAATCCTGCCTCGGGCATGGATGTGTGTGATGTCCTTAGGTTAGTTAGGTTTAATTAATTCTACGTTCTAGGCGACTGATGACCTCAGAAGTTAAGTCGCATAGTGCTCAGAGCCATTTGAACCATTTGAACCTAGTGAGATAAGCCTCTACATCCTTACATTTGTTCTCTAGCCATCCCTGCTTAGCCATTTTGCACTTCCTGTCGATTTCATTTTTGAGACCTTTGTATTCCTTTTTGCCTGCTTCATTTACTGCATTTTTAAATTTTCTCCTTTCATCAACTAAATTCAATGTTTCTTCTGTTACCCAAGGAATTCTAATTGCTCTCGTCTTTTTACCTAATTGATCCTCTGCTGCCTTCACTACTTCATCCCTCAAAGCTACCCATTCTTCTTCCACTGTATTTCTTTCCCCATTCTTGTCAATTGTTCCCTGATGTTCTCCCTGAAACTCTGTACAACCTCTGGTTTAGCCCGTTTATCCAGATCCCATCTCCTTAAATTGCCACCTTTTTGCAGTTTCTTCAGCTTTAATCTACAGTTCATAACCAATAGATTGTGGTCAGAGTCCACATCTACCTCTGGAAATGTCTTACAATTTAAAACCTGGGTCCTAAATCTCTGTCTTACCATTATATAATCTATCTGAAACCTGTCAGTATCTCCAGGTTTCTTCCATGTATACAATCTTCTTTTTTGATTCTTGAACCAAGTGTTAGCTATGATAAAGTTACGATCTCCCCCTGGAAATGTCTTACAGTTTAAAACCTGGTTCATAAATCTTTGTCTTACCATTATATAATCTATCTGAAACTGGTCAGTATCTCTAGGTTTCTTTCATGTATACAACCTTCTTTTATGATTCTTGAACCAAGTGTTAGCTATGATTAAGTTATGCTCCGTGCAAAATTCTACTAGGTGGCTTCCTCTTTCATTTCTTACCCCCAGTCCATATTCATCTACTACGTTTCCTTCTCTTCCTTTTCCTACTACCGAATGCCAGTTAGCCGTGACTATTAAATTTTCGTCTCCCTTCACTATCTGAATAACCTTTTTTTTTTTTTTTTTTTTTTTTTTTTTTTTTTTTTTTTTTTTTTTTTTGTCGATAGTCTACTAACTGGTTTGATGCGGCCCGCCACGAATTCCTTCCCTGTGCTAACCTCTTCATCTCAGAGTAGCACTTGCAACCTACGTCCTCAATTATTTGCTTGACGTATTCCAATCTCTGTCTTCCTCTACAGTTTTTGCCCTCTACAGCTCCCTCTAGTACCATGGAAGTCATTCCGTTATGTCTTAACAAATGTCCTATCATCCTGTCTCTTCTCCTTATCAGTGTTTTCCACACATTTCCTTCCGCTGCCATTCTGTGCAGAACCTCCTCATTCCTTACCTTATCAGTCCACCTAATTTTCAACATTCGTCTATAGCACCACATCTCAAATGCTTCGACTCTCTTCTGTTCCAGTTTTCCCACAGTCCATGTTTCACTATCATACAATGCTGTACTCCAGACGTACATCCTCAGAAATTTCTTCCTCAAATTAAGGCCGGTATTTGATATTAGTAGACTTCTCTTGGCCAGTAATGCCTTTTTTGCCATAGCGAGTCTGCTCCGTCCGTCATTGGTTATTTTACTGCCTAGGTAGCAGAATTCCTTAACTTCATTGACTTCGTGACCATCAATCCTGATGTTAAGTTTCTCGCTGTTCTCATTTCTACTACTTCTCATTACTTTCGTCTTTCTCCGATTTACTCTCAAACCATACTGTGTACTCATTAGACTGTTCATTCCGTTCAGCAGGTCATTTAATTCTTCTTCACTTTCACTCAGGATAGCAATGTCATCAGCGAATCGTATCATTGATATCCTTTCACCTTGTATTTTAATTCCACTCCTGAACCTTTCTTTTATTTCCATCATTGCTTCCTCGATGTAAAGATTGAAGAGTAGGGGTGAAAGGCTACAGCCTTGTCTTACACCCTTCTTAATAAGAGCACTTCGTTCTTGATCGTCCACTCTTATTATTCCCTCTTGGTTGTTGTACATATTGTATATGACCCGTCTCTCCCTATAGCTTACCCCTACTTTTTTCAGAATCTCGAACAGCTTGCACCATTTTATATTGTCGAACGCTTTTTCCAGGTCGACAAATCCTATGAATGTGTCCTGATTTTTCTTTAGCCTTGCTTCCATTATTAGCCGTAACGTCAGAATTGCCTCTCTCGTCCCTTTACTTTTCCTAAAGCCAAAGTGATCGTCACCTAGCGCATTCTCAATTTTCTTTTCCATTCTTCTGTATATTGTTCTTGTAAGCAGCTTCGATGCATGAGCTATTAAGCTGATTGTGCGATAATTCTCGCACTTGTCAGCTCTTGCCGTCTTCGGAATTGTGTGGATGATGCTTTTCCGAAAGTCAGATGGTATGTCGCCAGACTCATATATTCTACACACCAACGTGAATAGTCGTTTTGTTGCCACTTCCCCCAATGATTTTAGATATTCTGATGGAATGTTATCTATCCCTTCTGCCTTATTTGACCGTAAGTCCTCCAAAGCTCTTTTAAATTCCGATTCTAATACTGGATCCCCTATCTCTTCTAAATCGACTCCTGTTTCTTCTTCTATCACATCATACAAATCTTCACCCTCATAGAGGCTTTCAATGTATTCTTTTCACCTATCTGCTCTCTCCTCTGCATTTAACAGTGGAATTCCCGTTGCACTCTTAATGTTACCACCGTTGCTTTTAATGTCTCCAAAGGTTGTTTTGACTTTCCTGTATGCTGAGTCAGTCCTTCCGACAATCATATCTTTTTCGATGTCTTCACATTTTTCCTGCAGCCATTTCGTCTTAGCTTCCCTGCACTTCCTATTTATTTCATTCCTCAGCGACTTGTATTTCTGTATTCCTGATTTTCCCGGAACATGTTTGTACTTCCTCCTTTCATCAATCAACTGAAGTATTTCTTCTGTTACCCATGGTTTCTTCGCAGCTACCTTCTTTGTACCTATGTTTTCCTTCCCAACTTCTGTGATGGCCCTTTTTAGAGATGTCCATTCCTGTTCAACTGTACTGCCTACTGCGCTATTCCTTATTGCTGTATCTATAGCGTTAGAGAACTTCAAACGTATCTCGTCATTCCTTACTACTTCCGTATCCCACTTCTTTGCGTATTGATTCTTCCTGACTAATGTCTTGAACTTCAGCCTACTCTTCATCACTACTATATTGTGATCTGAGTCTATATCTGCTCCTGGGTACGCCTTACAATCAAGTATCTGATTTCGGAATCTCTGTCTGATCATGACGTAATCTAATTCAAATCTTCCCGTATCTCCCGGCCTTTCCAAGTATACCTTCTCCTCTTGTGATTCTTGAACAGGGTATTCGCTATTACTAGCTGAAACTTGTTACAGAACTCAATTAGTCTTTCTCCTCTTTCATTCCTTGTCCCAAGCCCATATTCTCCTGTAACCTTTTCTTCTACTCCTTCCCCTACAAGTGCATTCCAGTCGCCCATGACTACTAGATTTTCGTTCCCCTTTACATACTGCATTACCCTTTCAATATCCTCATACACTTTCTCTATCTGTTCATCTTCAGCTTGCGACGTCGGCATGTATACCTGAACTATCGTTGTCGGTGTTGGTCTGCTGTCGATTCTGATTGGAACAACCTGGTCACTGAACTGTTCACAGTAACACACCCTCTGCCCTACCTTCCTATTCATAACGAATCCTACACCTGTTATACCATTTTCTGCTGCTGTTGATATTACCCGATAATCATCTGACCAGAAATCCTTGTCTTCCTTCCACTTCACTTCACTGACCCCTACTATATCTAGATTGAGCCTTTGCATTTCCCTTTTCAGATTTTCTAGTTTCTCTACCACGTTCAAGCTTCTGACATTCCACGCCCCGACTCGTAGAACGTTATCCTTTCGTTGATTATTCGATCTTTTTCTCATGGTAACCTCCCCCTTGGCAGTCCCCTCCCGGAGATCCGAATGGGGGACTATTCCGGAATCTTTTGCCAATGGAGAGATCATGATGACACTTCTTCAATTACAGGCCACATGACCTGTGGATACACGTTACGTGTCTTTAATGCAGTGGTTTCCATTGCCTTCTGCATCCTCATGTCGTTGATCATTGCTATTCTTCCGCCTTTAGGGGCAATTTCCCACCCCTAGGACAAGAGAGTGCCCTGAAGCTCTATTCGCTCCTCCCCCCTCTTTGACAAGGCCGTTGGCAGAATGAGGCTGACTTCTCATGCCGGAAGTCTTCGGCCGCCAATGCTGATTATTTATCAAAATTTAGGCAGTGGCGGGGATCGAACCCGGGACCGAGGACGTTTTGATTATGAATCAAAGACGCTACCCCTTTTTTTTGCATTTTGTCCGTTATTGATCGTTGTGTTTGGTCGTTGAGGACGTCGCAAGACATCCTGTTCAAGTTCGGTGGGTGATCGTTCCACTCAGTTTTTTATAACAGAGGCCAACCGGCTCTCTGACCGAACACGCTGAGCTACCGTATCCCTAGACCACGGGTACCCTTTTTCTTTTATCTCATCATAAATTTCTTCAATTTCTTCGTCATCTGCAGAGCTAGTTGGCATATAAACTTGTACGACTGTAGTAGGCGTGGGCTTCGTGTCTATCTTGGTCACAATAAGGCGTTCACTATGCTGTTTGTAGTAGATTACCCGCACTCCTATTTTTTTATTCATTAATAAACCTACTACTGCATTACACCTATTTGATTTTGTATTTATAACCCTGTATTCACCTGACCAGAAGTCTTGTTCCTCCTGCCACCGAACTTCACTAGTTCCCACTATGTCTAACGTTAGCTTATACATTTCCCTCTTTAAATTTTCTAACCTACCTGCCCGATTAAGGGCCCTGACATTTCACGCTCCGATCCGTAGAACGCCAGTTTTCTTTCTCCTGATAACGACGTCCTCTTGAGTAGTCCCCGCCCGGAGATCCGAATGGGGACAATTTTACCTCTGAAATATTTTACCCAAGGGGACGCCATCATCATTTAACCATACAGTAAAGCTACATGCTCTCTGGAAAAATTATGGCTGTAGTTTCCCCTTGCTTTCAGCCGTTCGCAGTACCAACACAGCAAGGCCGTTTGGTTAGTGTTACAAGGCCAGATCAGTCTATCATCCAGACTGTTGCCCTGCAACTACTGAATAGGCTGCTGCCCCTCTTCAGGAACCACACCTTTTTCTGGCCTATCAACAGATAGCCCACCATTGTGGTTGCACCTTCGGTACGGCTATCTGTATCGCTGAGGCACGCAAGCCTCGCCACCAACGGCAAGGTCTATGGTTCATGGAGGGGGGGGGGGGGGCTTTTTTTCATATAGTTCAGTAATTGTCGTCCTGTGTCTATACTATTGTTTGGAACAAGTGTAACACCAAGACCGAGGGATGTGATCACAACGAAATTTATTCCAGTGATTATGGACGTGACACTAAACAATTATAGATCTTTACATGAAATTTGACTGTGGAAATCAAATACGGAGTAACACCACCACGTCCCGCATTCAGAGCCGCTAGAGTTCATGGCATGATATCAAAGAGCGCCTGTGTTTGCTAATGGGGAATATCCTGCAGGCGGTCTATAGGTGTCTCCACAAAGCACTAACTGTAACTGCAGGGGGACCTTAACGATCAAGTTGCCAACCCACTTTATTCAAGATACGTTCGCGTGCGACACTTTAGGCGGACAAGCAGGCCAGGAAATCGATAGTACCTGTCGTTCTGCACATTCCTCGCCACATACGGCCAGCCGTTATGCTGCTGAAATGTGGCACGTGGAACAGCCTGCAGCAGGGGCAGTGTCTCAGGCTGTAAAACCTTCCTGATGTAGCGGTCGGTACTTAGACTGCCCTCAAGACATAGGAAGAAAGATCGCTTGTTATAGGCAATGGCCCACCAAACCATTACAGTTGGCGTTTGTCCGCCATGCCGATCGACAATGCAGTCTGCCCGATTGAGTCCACAATGGTGGTATTAAAAGCGTATGCAACCATCAGTGCAGGACAAGCTGAAGCAGGACTCGCCTGAAAACGCTACATTTGGCTCTTCAACACGGCAGTGTCTGCGTTCACGTGCCCATTGCAGTCTGCAGCGTTGGTGGGTTCTGGTCAGTAGAAACCGAGGCAATGGTATGCCTGCCACCAGTCCAAGCCGCAGCAAACGGCGTCAGACCATCGATGCAGACATGTCCACATCCGTTGCAGTGCTCCAACCCACCAACACTGGACGAAGCTGTTCTGTCCGTTACGACCAAGCGGGCAAGATGGCGGTCATCTCGCACTGTGATCACACTTTATCGTCCAGTACCCTGTCAAAGTCAGTGCTGTGTACGGGCCTCTTCTGTCCACTGGTTCCACATACGACTCACGGTTGAAGTAACGTGCAATATCCGAGCAGCACTGTCACAGAACAACAAACCCGCCTCCCGCAGACCAATCATTCTGCCCAGTTCGAAGTTACTCACATGCCGATGTGATGTCGGCGAGGCATAACGGCACTTGCTTACGTGTTTCCATTTCGTATGACGGCTGCGCACGCACTGAGCGTTGCGTAACACCGACCCGTCCGTTCACACAAAGGAGGGTGCTGCTGGGCCTATGTGCAAGCCACCTCTCTGCAATTCAAATCACTAATTACGGTTCCGCTGTTCTACATGTCCTCTTATCCTGGTCTCTCATCCTGGCGTGTTGCACACCACTGCTTCTGAGTGTCTCATTTTTCAGAAACTGTAGTGCAACAGTGGCATTTAATGAACAAATGTTCAGGCGTTGTCAAACTGAACATCCAGTATTGTGAAAAATCTGGCAGAAAATGACAACTGTACACATCATAGTTTCTAAGCTTATGGGCAGTGATGTAAACACGTAGCAACCAGAAGTACCACGTCATCAACCCCCGAAAGTTTTCATCATAAGGACTAATCCTTTCTTTCTTTTATTACGAGGACCTTACTCTGTTTTCAGTATGGTTTTACTGATTTAACGACCTGTAATCTACTTTTGTATTTTACATATTACTGATTGAACCATTGTTGTAATAATTGTCATATTTTATAGTATTCAAAACTTAAGGCTGTCTTTTAGACGACGCGCACATCTACTGCAAAGAGTACGGAAAGAAAGGTGAACTTTGTTGTACGGTATCTATACAGTGCGTCCCAGGAGGAATGGTCTGTTTCAGGGATATAACATACACGGTCATTCTAAGCAAAAACAGTCCACTAAACATGGACTCTAAAATGCATACCTTAAGATCTACGTCAGTTGTTTAGAAAAAGAGATGCGTGTCACAGAAGAGAAGATGAACAAGTATTCATAGCCCTAAAGGCATGCATTTCAGAGCGCATGTTTACTGGACATTTTCTTCATCGTCTTGGTGCATATCTTATGGCGTTGTACCTCTGGCTCCTAGGTGTTTAATCACTCCCCATAAGCTGAGAAGCAACCAAAAAGACAAGGGTAATTTTCTAACCGACATGCGTAAAGCTTTCAGTTTGACAACGCATGACCATTTTTTCACTAAATGCCGCTGTTACAAACAATCCACATGTATTTTAATAACGCTTTACTACGCTCACAAGTAGACCTATTTTAATAGCAGTTAACTTAGTTCACAAGCAGACCTTGTCTAAATTTTATTATTATTTTTTTTTAGCACCTGAAGGTCACCAGTGTGGCTGAAACCTATTATGATCTTTTCATAAAAAAACTGATTATGTCAACCAATAACTAGAATTATAAAAAGTCAATTACCGTCCCCTTAAGCGAAATGCCGTTTTCCCAAAAAGCATTAAGCAAGATAGCTTTATAAGATAAGAGGTGATAATAATTACTGTGAAACCTACTGTGGACTAAGTCCCCTTAATAATTGTGTAGACTCCCTCCTCTTTTAAGCAATTACGATTAAATGAAAATGTGGATCCTACATATTTCCTGAATTGATATGCCCTCTTATACATTAAGTTTATACCCACGGATTTATATTGTTACATGATCTGACTGCACCCTTTAGGAAATAGGACCAAGAACACTAGAGAATTACTTCTTGCGACATATTTGTAACGGGTATGGCAAATAGTTAATCGATTCGCTTGAACGTAACAAGTATAATTAACACCTGAAGTTGAGTAATGTGCCAGCAGCTGTGCTTATAGCACAGTTGCTCGCATGAGGCATGCTGGGACCAGAATGTTAGCACAACATAGAAATGCAAGACCTAAAATACTCACGGTTTGTATAAGTGGTGCTGCTTCTGCGACGGCATCAACTGATTTAACTTCTGTTCCTGTAGGGCATTAATACAAAGAGAGAGTGTATAGCCGACACCTCCGAGAGCACAAGACCTGGTAACATCGTTGTGACGTCAGGCTTAGCGGCCCACGGTGACTGCTACATCACGCGGCCTGCTGACAATCGTTACTCAGTCAAGAGAAACTGCAAAGAAATCGCGACTGGAGCACCTAATCATCACACGTTTAGTCTTCATTTGACGCTGAAAATAACTTAATTTCCTCTTGAAATCATGAAAAAAACAGACCTGTAGCTGATTACTTCACAGTGATGCAGTTTTGTTTGTTAATACGATACATACCTGTCATACATACTCTACAGATTATAGGTACTAGCCCTGCAGTCAGAGGTGAGGAAAAGATGAACACTGAAAAACTTTCTGTTTCCTTAGACAGTTAATTTCTCTGAGACTCAGGATGCATTAATTACTTAAAACTGGCACCTGACATGTGGCAATTATCCAAAAATCTCTCCGTAATTTGGTTTGGATTTTGCAGCTTGAAGTCCAAGAGATCTCGTAGTTTCTTTTGAGTATATCTGGAAGTGCAAATATGTTGTATGTAGTAAGCAACGCTCATTAGGCATTCAAAAGGAAATTTATGTCTGACGATGCCCCAAAACTTCACATTTTTGTCTCTTACAAAGACTGTGCAACACTTACATTTGATTTTGCGCTAATCACTCATCACATTATGCACTGCATCAAAGAGTAGAAACATTTTGCATTGGCGATATGAGGAGTTATGTGCAAGACCGTAAAAAGAAATTAATAAAATGTTCCGGGCTATTATGCCGCGGTCAAATGGATTTCACTCTAAAAAAAAAAAATGGCTCTGAGCACTATGGGACTCAACTGCTGAGGTCATTAGTCCCCTAGAACTTAGAACTAGTTAAACCTAACTAACCTAAGGACATCACAAACATCCATGCCCGAGGCAGGATTCGAACCTGCGACCGTAGCGGTCTTGCGGTTCCAGACTGCAGCGCCTTTAACCGCACGGCCACTTCGGCCGGCGATTTCACTCTAAAACCC
Organism: Schistocerca serialis cubense; assembly: GCF_023864345.2. Taxonomy (NCBI): domain Eukaryota; kingdom Metazoa; phylum Arthropoda; class Insecta; order Orthoptera; family Acrididae; genus Schistocerca; species Schistocerca serialis. The sequence goes on from NC_064644.1 coordinate 70,476,528, forward strand.
GACGTTTCGTCCCCATCAGCGGAGGGCATTTTCAAAGGAGATCGTAGCTTTGTTGAATGTCCGATTCACACCCTGGCCCGCTACTGACAGCAAAATTCCGCTTCCGCGAGCTTCTGCATGTTTTGAATGCGTGAGCGCAATTGGTCGTTGTCGACTGCCGTCGTTCGCTGTTGCTATCATCTCTTGTGGAAGACTGGTACACATATTCTTCAGCACCGGAATGCAAATGTCGTTCAATTTCACGCCCCCTCCCCTCCCCCTCCTTCCTATTGAAATTCCTGGGATGTTTTGTAATCTCTATGGATGGGGATCAAACAACGGATTTTAAAGTTAAATCCATTCCACCATGGTGTAACAGCTCGAAACATTTCATTAATTGTGACATTTCCAACCGTTTACATTTTACAGTAAAAGCAGTGCGGATTAAGAAGATAAAAATAAAATTTATTTCAAATTGTGGCACAGTATTTGAAGTTTCCTCTTCTTAGCGCGTTGAAGAGACTGCACAGGAACTTCATTACTTTCATTTTCACAAAAATTATTTAATACAATATTTACAGTGTTCGTAACAATTTTCTTGCACAGTTGTGGTACAGTGTGCTGAGGACTGCAGCTTTCACACTTCACGTCATTAGCCATAACTATTTTCAAAATGATTTCTGCTGCTACTGAGTGGCCGTGCGGTTCTGGGCGCTACAGTCTGGAGCCGAGCGACCGCTACGGTCGCAGGTTCGAATCCTGCCTCGGGCGTGGATGTGTGTGATGTCCTTAGGTTAGTTAGGTTTAATTAGTTCTAAGTTCTAGGCAACTGATGGCCTCAGAAGTTAAGTCGCATTTGTGCTCAGAGCCATTTGAACCATTTTTGCTACTGCTCTCTGATTCAGCTGCTTCATGAAGGAAGGTGGTGCTAACAACTAACCACTGTCACATGGGAATGTCTAACTGCCTCTCTCCAGTTGCCTAATTAAATAAAACAGCTTATCAGATGTTGTAGATAACGAGTGTCAAAAATCTGTGCACTTCGTACGCCTAAGTTCCTTTGTCAATAAACGGCAAAAAAAACCTGCAATGTATGTTAAAACTATTTTTGACATCATCAATACTGATACTGAAATTAAAAAATCAATCACTAACATCACACACACTGCTCTCAGTACATTCATCAGAACTATGCATTTCTACAGTTTGCAGCTTTTGTTGGTGCACATCTATTTCTAAGACATCCATGAGTCTTAAATTGTTTTCAGTTTCCAACAACTGCCTAAGTGAGATATGATACTGACATTCATAACTGTCTATATAGACCAAATCTTGCTGCCAGAGAAACAGTTTGGAACTTGTCTACCAGAGTATATGAGATATTTACTTCCTTGCTGCAGTATTCAGCTAACAGCATTAATCCCTATGTAGAAGCTGAAGCTACTCTCGTTTCTAGAGACATTTCACCATTATCTGACCTTAAACTTCTTTATTTGTCCAATCAAGTGATTCATTTATCCAGGAAACTATAAAGCATGTCTCCTGCTTTATTGATCAGAAACTTCTGCAGTTCTTCTTTACCCTGAATTCCCTTCAGAGATGTTTTAACATTAGCAATGCACTTAATCAGACTTATAAGTTAAGGTCTACCCATCCAGCTCTCTACATAATTAACTGGCACCAAACCAACCGGGTTACTTTCAGCATAATAGCTGAACACTTACGTAACTAATTTAACATTTTGCCTTTCTAAACAAGAAGGGCACAGAGCTTTCACTGACGTACAATTAATATATTTTAGCAGCTTTTGGATTTCTGTACCATAATTACCTAACTGCAGGAAAAAAACATATCTAACAGCACAGGATTATCAAAATCTGGATCTGAAAATGTTTACCTATGGTTCTTCTGATTTGTCCAGTTGTTTTGTATGAGCTTAAAAGTATAAACAGTATTATGCAGAAAAAAAACAGTTGTCTTTCACTATTCTTAGGAGACAGATGCACAAAAGTGGCTTCTGTCGCATTTGTAAAATGTCTAACAGATATTCTATTCATGCCACTGCTACCTGCAAGAAGTGAAAAAATCTGAAAGCCAGCAGCTTCAGTACGCACTACTTAAGTCCTTACTACATTAAACAAGCTTTCTGCCTCTAGTTTCTTCTCAGGCAATACATGTATCGCCTTGTTGAAAGCAAAAAGAATACTCTGAATCATGAATACTTGTACACTGGTTGCTGTATTCCGATGTATCCAAAGTCATTCCAGTAATATTTCCTGCCTTATAATCTACTTGTGGCTTGATGTGAATCCCATCTAGCATAACGGTCACAGACAGTTTATGTGGATCTAAAAATGAAACTTCATCCTTCGAGTGACTTAAGAAATTACGATCACTTGGTTTCACGTTTGTATTGCAGCTAAGCTTCATCACTGAATTTGGATGAAGCAGAATAACAAAACCACTCGTGACAACAAACCACTCTACAACGGACTGCACTGCCCTGTAATACCACTGTGGCCTCGCAACGACCTGATCAGGCGACGGCCGTTAAGCAATATACACACGTAAACCTTTTTCGAAGCTCGAAACTGCGCGAACAACAATCACGCCGTGGGAAACCAAACGGACTGCATGTCTACTGCAGACGCCAAACTCATCACCGCCACCGCAGAGCCCCTACTCAACGCTGTTGAGCAGTCACTGCTGGCAAGCCACAGAGGCCCTCCTCGGCGGCACTTCACGCCTCGTAACCTCTCCGGCTTCCCCGTGAACCATGGAGCTCGCCGTTGGTGGGAAGGCTTGCGCGTCTCAGCGATACAGATAGCCTGCCTCAGCGATACAGATAGCCGTACCGCAGGTGCAACCAAAACGGAGGGGTATCTGTTGAGAGGCCAGACAAACGTGTAGTTTCTGAAGAGGGGCAGCAGCCTTTTCAATAGTTGCAGAGGCAACAGTCTGGACGATTGACTGATCTGGCCCTGTAACATTAACCAAACGACCTTGCTCTGCTGGTACTGCGAACGGCTGAAAGCGAGGGGAAACCACGGCCGTAATTTTTCCCGCGAGCATGCAGCTTTACTGTATGGTTAAATGATGATGGGATCCTCTTGGGTAAAATATTCCGGAGGTAAAGTGGTCCCCCATTCGGATCTACGAGCGGTGACTACTCAGGAGGACGTCGACATCAGGAGAAGCAAAACTGGCGTTCTACGGATCGGGGCGTGGAATGTCAGATCCCTCAATCGGGCAGGTACGTTGGAAAATTTAAAAAGGAAAATAGATAGGTTAAAGTTAGATATAGTGGGAATTAGTGAAGTTCGATGGCAGGAGGAACAAGACATTTGGTCAGGTGAATACGGGGTTATAAATACAAAATCAAATAGGGGTAATGCAGGAGTAGGTTTAATAATGAATAGGAAAATAGGAATGCGGGTAAGCTACTACAAACAGCATAGTGAACGCATTATTGTAGCCGATATAGACACGAAGCCCACGCCTACCACAGTTGTACAAATTTATATGCCAACTAGCTCCGCAGATGACGAAGAGATTGAAGAAATGTGTGATGAGATAAAAGAAATTATTCAGATAGTGAAGGGAGAGGAAAATAGTCATGGGGCACTTGAATTCAATAGTAGGAGAATATGGAATGTGGGTAAGGAATGAAAGAGGAAACCGCCTGGTAGAATTTTGCAAAGAGCATCATTTAATCATAGCTAACACTTGGTTTGAGAATCATGATAGAAGGCTGTATACGAGGGAGAGGCCTAGAGACAATGGGAGGATTCAGTAGATTATATAAAGGTAAGAGTGAGATTTAGGAACCAGGTTTTTAGTTGAAAGACATTTCCAGGGACAGTTGTGGACTCTGCTCACTATCTATTGGTTATGAACCGTAGATTAAAACTGAAGAAACTGCAAAATATGAGAATTTAAGGACATGACGCTTGGATAAACTGAAAGAACCAGAGGTTGTAGAGAGTTTCAGAGAGAACATTATGGAACGATTAACAGGAACAGGGGAAAGAAATACAGTAGTAGAAGAATGGGTAGCTTTGGGAGATGAAATAGTAAAGTCAGCAGAAGATCAAGTAGGTATAAAGACCAGAGCTAGTAGAACTCCTTGGGTAACAGAAGAGATATTGAATGTAATGGATGAAAGGAGAAAATATAAAAATGCAGTAAATGAAGCTAAAAAAGGAATACAAGTCTCAAAAATGAGACCGACAGGAAGTGCAAAATGGCTAAGCACGGATGGCTAGAGGACAAATGTAAGGCTGTAGAGGCTTATCTCGCTGGGGGTAAGATAGATACTGCCTACAGGAAAATTAAAGAGACTTTTCGAGAAAAGAGAACCACTTGTATGAATATCAAGAGCTCAGATGGGAAACCAGTTCTAAGCAAAGAAGGGAAAGCAGAAAGATGGAAGGAGTATATAGAGGGTCTATGCAAGGGCGATGTACTACAGGGCAATATTATGGAAATGGAAGACAATGCAAGAGAAGATGAAATGGGAGATACGACACCGCGTGAAGAATTTGACAGAGCACTGAAAGATCTAAGTGAAACAAGGCCCCGGGAGTAGACAACATTCTATTAGAACTACTGATAGCCTTGTGAGAGCTAGCTATGACAGAACTCAACCATCTGGTGATCAAGATGTATGAGACAGGCGGAATACCCTCAGACTTCTAGAAGAATATAATAATTCCAATCCCAAAGAAAGCAGGTGTTGACAGGTGTGAAAACTACCGAACAACCACCTTAATAAGTCACGGCTACAAAATACCGACACGAATTCTTTACAGACGAATGGAAAAACTGGTAGAAGCCGATCTTGGGGAAGACCAGTTCGGATTCTGTAGAAATGTTGGAACACGTAAGCCAATACTGACCCTACAACTTATCTTATAAGACAGATTTAGGAAAGGCAAAACTACGTTTCTAGCATTTGCAGATTTAGAGAAATCTTTTGACAATGTCGACTGTAAAATTATCTTTCAAATTCTGAAGGTGGCAGGGGTCAAATACATGGAGCGAAAGGCTATTCAGAATTTGTACAGAAACCAGGGGGCAGTTATACGAGTCGAGGGGCATGAAAGGGAACCAGTGGTTCGGAAGGGAGTGAGACAGGGTTGTAGCCTACACCGATGTTATTCACTCTGTGTATTGAGCAAGCATTAAAGGAAACAAAAGAAAAATTTGCAGTAGGAATTGAAATACGAGAGCCAGCCGGTGTGGCCGAACGGTTCTAGGCGCGTCAGTCTGAAACCGCGCCACCGCTAAGTTCGCAGGTTCGAATCCTGCCTCCGGCATGGATGTGTGTGATGTCTTTACGTTGGTTAGGTTTAAGTAGTTCTAAGTTCTAGGGGACTGATGACCTCAGATGTTAAGTCCCATAGTGCTCAGAGCCATTTGAACCATTTTAAGCCCGTGGAGAAGAGATAAAACTTTGAGGTTAGCCGATGACATTGTAATTATGTCATCGACAGCAAAATACCTGGAAGAGGAGCTGAACAGAATGGACAGTGTCCTGAAAGGAGGATATAAGATGAACATCAACAAAAGCAAAACGAGGATAATGGAATGTAGTCTAATTATATCAGGTGATGGAATTAGATTAGGAAATGAGACACTTAAAGTAATAGATGAGTTTTGTTATTTGGGGAGCAAAATAATTGATGGGCTAAGTAGAGAGGATATAAAAGGCAGATTGGCAATGGCAAGAAAAGCGTTTCTGAAGAACAGAAATTTGTTAACATCGAGTATAGATTTAACTGTCAGGAAGTCTTTGCTAAAAGTATTTGTATGGAGTGTAGCCATGTATGGATGTGAAACATGGACGATAAATAGTTTAGACAAGAAGAGAATGGAAGCTTTCGAAATGTGGTGCTACATAAGAATGCTGAAGGTTAGATGAGTAGATCAAGTAACTAATGAGGAGGTACTGAACAGAATTGGGGAGAAGAGGGATTTGTGGCACAACTTGACTAGGAGAAGGGATCGGTTGGTAAGACACGTTGTGAGGCATCAAGGGATCACCAGTTTAGTATTGGAGAGAAGCGCGGAGGGTAAAAATCGTAGAGGGAGACCAAGAGATGAGTACACTACGCATATTCAGAAGGATGTATGGTGCAGTAGTTACTCGGAGATGAATAAGCTCGCACAGGATAGAGTAGCATGGAGAGCTGCATCAAACCAGTCTCTGGACTGAAGACCACAACAACAACGACCTCTCTGCAGGTCGACAGCGCCACCCGATAGCGACGCGCGAAGTACCGACGACTGGATAGATGACGAAACAGGTAGAGGAACTATTCCAATGAATGTCAACGGCGCGAATTCCGAAGTGCCGGAGAAAGATAAAGCGGCACAGTAAAACTGTACAACGCTGATTGCAAAGTGCAACTCGGACGTAAAACGTCAGAATTATCAAAATAATGGCAAGGAGACTCAAGTAACTAGGATAATATTTGAATAGAAAAACGTAGAAGTGGTTCCAAAATATTGTTAAACCACCATGTCATACACAATATATGTGCATAAGGTACATGGTTCTACAGGCCACAACATATGAAACATTTGTACAGAATAAAATCTGAGAAAATACTGAAATAAGCTCAGTGATTGCGAGTGTGACGAGTTTAAGTGCTCTATTATTCTGTTGGATTAATGGAAACCCGCTTCTGTACCGTGCATCAAAAATCACTCACTTTTAGAAGCCGCATACGTAATCTCTCAGTACAGAATGCATGCTCTAAAGCTTTGAAAATATGGGTAGAATTAGAACTCTACATCTTGCAGTGTTACCCAGAAAATAGGCACACATTCACTGCGCACTGTGTGGGAGTGAGCAGCAGACACTGACTTCAACTGTACTCCAGTCTTAAACAACCATTTAGCATCTTTACCAGACGTGCCCGTCTCACGCCCCAGCGCCCAGCGCGACATCACGTCACCGATTCCATCAGACCGCTCTGTCGCGTACTAAAACAAGTCCTCCGCTCGGTCACGTGCGGCGCTCATGTATCATTGGCTCGCAGGTGCCACAAATCATGTCGTGCTTGCCGTGCTACTGAAAGCGTAAAAGACAGTTACGCATTTAAAAGACTGATTGCCCGATACATCTTTGCAGTCTATTGCGCTATTAGAACACTTGAAATAATTCAGTATCGAAAGCTGTGATTTTGTAGGCATATTTCAAATGTTATAACCTACAGGCGCGAACAATTAGCACTGTTGAAACGTTCCTTCCCGTCCACTGTCGGAGCTTCCGCGGCGTCCATCAAAGTACCACGCGCGACTCCAGCTGGAATTCACAAACTTGAGCACTGTGCGGCATGAAAGGTACACTCTTTGACATAAAACTTGACCGGCGGCCGGCCGCTTCAGAGGCTAAGTCCGCGCCGATCGCGACATGGGACAATAAAACTGGCCAACTCGCTAATTCTCTAAGTCCGGTCATCTGCACAATCTGGCAACACTGCAGACTGCGGCACTTCCTGGAGGAAAACTTGTCCCATGATGGAGAAACTATAGGCTGATTGCACCGGTGGTCTACCGGTAGCGTGCGCTGTTTCTGTTCATAATGTCGGTGGATCGAGAGCAGCTGGCATAAAATATTTTTATAGCCTCTTCTGCCTGAATACTGAACACGTGAATGTAATAGTAGCACAGATTCAATCTATTTCGATTTCTGACACACCGATATCAAAATTTTGTCCCGTAACCATTTTGCGGCAGATTTCCTGCAGACTGTCCTCCTCTGGACGCCGTAATCGGCAAAGCTCCGGGATCCATTTGCTGGCTACTGGCAGCGGCCGTGGCGACAGCAGCGGCGCTGCACTCCCCCGTTCTTTATCGAAAGCGCCTGCTACCGCTCATCGCTTTTGATGATTTAAAACGCTTTATTATTAAATGTTGCTCCACAGAAAATTTCTACGATTTCCATTCACGCTCAAAAGCAACGGAGACAGACGCCCTGATTAGTAGGCGGGTATTATATTACATTAATCGGCAAGAGCTGAGTATGGCCCGAAATTAATTTTATAGACTGGGACGAAATTAAACCACCTCACTACATTCGATGAATTTATAAATGCTTCATACCTCGTTTCTTTTCCTTTCAAACTCAATTATTTGTGCAACTTTTGGTCAATGTTTGGATGTTTTCGTCAAGCCAGAGTGAGCGTCTGTGGTGTAAAGTGTATTACAGTTCTTGTTTCATTTCTTATGGTAAGTCTATGCGATAAACTGTGTGAATACCTTGCAATGCATGTTCTGTAGCAGTGCAGGAACACTGCACATTTGGAGTTCCATGTATGGGTTCATGAAGTATTTATTGTTGATCGGAAGTGATAGTTAAGGTCATCAGATTTAAACCAGAAAAATTTGTCGTTTTGAAGGTTTCAGAGAACGGAAAGGAATTGCTAACGCCGGTGTTATAAAACGTCTACAGTTAAATGCTATTGCAAAAATTTAGAAGAAGGGAACTATATTAATGAACATGTGCACTTCATAAACAACCTTCTGACATGTTAGACCTATATGACGAACAAAGCTCAAATTTATATCGTTGAAAGTCGGTTTGAATCTTTTCAGGACCTATTTTACAGTGAAGCACCTTGGAATTTGCAAAGCAGAAGTCCATGATATTAACTTAATTTACTAAGTCGAAATCGGACGAAGGTTCATGTTTAAAGGCATTCTTCAGATTTCGCATAAGAAATTTTTACTAGCAGTTTGCAACTCCATTAATTAAAATAGAAAGTAAAAGGTTGTAGTCAGCGGCTTCTACCGTGATTCGAACTGCTATGTCTTATAGTACAAGCACTGCAAAGCACAAGGGAACCTCTGAACTAACGACACACTGGCGGCCAGAGGCGGACTATAGTCACTGCGATGTTGCCTGAGCCTCAAAACGCAACCTTAAACACACAGAGGAGGTGGAGATTACTGTTTTAACGTCCCGTCGACAACGATGTCATTAGAGACGGAGCACAAGCTCGGATTAGGGAAGGATGGGGAAGGAAATCGGCCGTGCCCTTCCTAAGGAACCATCCCGGCATTTGCCTGAAGCGATTTAGGGAAATCATTGAAAACCTAAATCAGGATGGCCGGGTGCGGGATTGCACCGTCGTCCTCCCGAATGCACACACAAAAAGGTGTTACTTATGCGAAGAACGCCGTTCTTGGAGTCCAGAAATTAAATATACTTTCTAATTGTGTCATCTTGCAGTGGATTATATCGTACGAGTCTTCGATGTGGGAAACGAATGTCAAGTGAATTTAGCGAGGTAACGCCGACCTACACCCGGAAGTAAATGCACTATCAGAGTGTTGACAAATACTTGCTACGATGCTGCCATTTCTCGGCTCTCTGACGAGGCAGCTCTTCAGCGAAATGCTTGCCGTGATTCTCCGATACGGTTCTTCAGAGTGGAGACGCGCGCGCACGTTTGGTTTTTATGCGGCGTTCTCCCCTGATGGTTTCTGACGTCGCCTTGTGGGCTATGGATACATATGAGACACTCAATTATCATTAATCCAGAATGATACAAGTTTCAGCTTCCGGCGTGGAAGAAGGCTGTTGACGCCGACATTATATCATTTCAACGTAGGGAAAGCAAAACGGATCATTCAATGTTTCTCATTCAACATAAAGCATGCGAGATAAATTTCCGTAACGTTCATAATCATCTAAAAATACAAACGAAGTAAAAATATACCGGAAGCTTATTCGAATTGAATATAATGTAAGATACCAAACGCTTTGCACCTCGATGTCGAATTTGTCCACTTGCAATCTTTTGCAGCATACACATAGAATGTCATGATTACCACGAGAATGAAGAAATATGTTGGTAAGGATGGAAGCAAGAAAGGACGCAGTCAACAAATATTCTATTCCTCATGGCATACATTTCATTTGACACGTAAGAAGAGGTAAAGCGGGAATTTACTTTCGTTAACACGAAAGACATGCCGCACATATTGATAACGAGGAAGTCTGCGTCTTCATACGTTTCCTTAGCAAATATCAACTTTAAATTGCATAATGCATACATTTTTACAGACACGAATTCCTACCCAGCATCTATTGTCCCTGTTAACGAACGACGAGAGATGTTAAATATTGCTTCTTCACAAGTAACTTACTTGAAATGCCGTGAGGTAAAGCTGTGTGTTGGACACGGATTCGAAGCCGGAACCTAATCGGATTGCTATCGAAGCACAGTCAAATGTGACATATCGGAATTTTGCGGCAGTAGCTAGATGTTTTAACTGAAATGACGAGACGAAACATTAATTTTTTCCTTCCCAGGACTCCAACCCGGAACCTATCGCTGTTATATTCTAGAGAAAACGAACGTTAAATATGGGTTTGTTGCACCAGCAGTGACATGTGAGCATGTTTGAACTGAAATAATATGACGAAGAGTTCAGCGCTCACTGGGAATAGAGCCCACACATATCGTTGTTGACTACACACAAAGAGGAGTCAGCTACCGAATTTTTCTCCACCAGCTGCTCAGAATAGCATCTTGAACTTACAGTCATCTCGCAAATAGTTCTGTGTCTCACTGGGAGTTAAAAACGTCAGATATCGTTAGTGTTGACAGCGAATGAAAATACATTAAAAATCAAAATTATTATCCACCAGCAGATAGGTGTTCTCATGATAGAGCTTGATAATACATAATTAAATCTTTAGTGTCGGGCCAGGATTCGATCCCATTCACGCGTAATATGTGAAGGTGTTGAGGAATCTGCAGTTTTGGACAAAGAACAAATTGTAGCCGAGCTGTATTGCCACGAAGGGATCAAATTCCGCGTTAAGGGCGGTCTGAGTTGCATTCCCAGTTCAGAACCAATTTTATCGACATACAGAAGCTCAAATAAAAGATGGAATAAGTGTCCTGTGACCATACATAGCGTTTGTGTCGTCACTTGAAATAAATAACTAGTATAAGAAAGGTTACTGGTGATAGAGTTTCTACATGTCGCCACTCCAGACTTTATTGTGGTTCAACCTACCGTCTACTTGGTAAAGAAGGAATATCATCTTTAATGTGATTTTTCAGACCACGCAGCCATTATATCTCCTTCACTTGGTGTAGCCAGGAGAGAATGGAATCTGTCTCTCCCTATCTAAAATCATTGACAGAAGTGGGAATCGAACCCAGACCATAGGTATAACAACCTACCATCCGTCCAACAGACCACGAAATCCCCTTCTCTGCGAGTCATTTTTCTATCGTAACGCAGTTGCGCCACACTGGATGAGAATTCTGACACACAGGCTCCCTGTAGTAATTTGCAGCATGTTCAGTAAATTCATTTACCTGGTTGACCGAATCACCATGAACTAGCTGCCTCGGCTACCCAGTGCATACATTCGACTATTTTGTAATCACAGAAATAAAATCACGTAACTGCCACCTACACACAACTGCCAACAGTGTAGGATGCAGAAGTTTAAATAGGAAGTGTTCCTTTCCACTTGAGCTATTCTATTGCGCTATCTGTTACTAGAAAACGTCGCTCAGTCCAAAAGAAAAGCTGTAACTGTTTGTCTCTCAGAAGTCAAGACCTGGCCATATGCATAATCTCACAGTGCTGTGGAATCCAAAAGTTCTGGAGGAATAGTTGCCGAGCTCTGGTGCTGTTGTAGCTACGTGTCAGCTTGTAGCATAGATAAGATGTCGCGAGTTCGAATACATTCAGTGCCACATTTAATAAAACGCAATTCTGCTCTCTGCTGAAGTTATCAATCTAATGGAACTTTGAACTTAATTCCCTTCACTTCTCAACCCAAAGTAGTCGCATGTGGAAAAAGGACTAACTACTGTGACATTTTGTTCTGTTCAGGTTTAATAGACAGCAGGCAGCAGATGCATCTCGAAGATGTGTAGGGAGAGCGCATCGTGCCATAATATGTCAGAAAAGTATTTTCTACATTAGCTGTCGTGTGGTAGTGATATTTTATTCTTCTTCAAACTTTGACAGCTTTAACTCAGAACAAGTTTTCTACATGCATGTAATCAATAAACTGCATGTGCATTGTCAGACTGTCATAGGTAACATCAGAGAATTCGCATATATCGTTGATGATTAATTTCTCTCTCATGTTTACTATTGTTTTAACAACACTAAAGGAAACCTTACGAAAATTGTGCACTGTATTATAAGAAATGAAATAAAACTAACCATGATAACCTTACGACGAAAGTATCTGTACACAAGCATGCCTCTATCGACACGAAATAGTAAAATACTACTCACTTAGATTTTGATTGGGTCTGTGTTTAATTGGTATGCTGTGTCATACTCAAGAGGTATGCAAATGTGGCATTTCATAAATATAGTTACGTATTCCTAGAAACCCAAAATTCGCTTGTCAGCAGCGGAAAGAGGCGTTACCTGTTGTGCAGCATTGTAAGTTTTTCAACATTGCACTATGAGCTGAAAGCGTTTTCTTGCGATTTCCTTATTGATGTTTGATCTGACCGCTTGTAGCTCTTTCACAGAAGGGATAAAAACGTTACAGTCAGTGAGACTGGAACTGCGAACCGTAACAGACGCTGTTTCACAGGTCAGCACGTTACCACAGAGCTGGCGAGCAGGTATGGGTCTCAGCTTCCTATTTCGAGGGCAATAGTAACTAGAACTCGTAAACCGCTATTTAAAGGTCGAGATTAGTTGCGATTTCCACCTGCAACGACTTTCCTGGGCTGAATACCGTAAATTTTCAATCTTTTGTTACCCTTCAAGCGATAACAACTCAGATTATTCAATGGAAATGACAGGTAAAATCAAGTGAACTTTGAGGCTTAATTCCGTGCACACCAGGAAGTAACTCGTCGATCACAGAGTTGCCAAACATACGTTGCCTTGTTGCCAAATCTCAGTTACAGTACCAGCAGGAAGAAGACGAACCGATGTGATGGCTGCTACGGCCTGGAATACGTAATGCGTCTGATTCGCTTTCTGTAACTAGGTTTAGGGACTGGAGCGTAGTTACTAATAATACTCAGAACTGACTGCAAACTGAGCATCATAAATCAGTAACTCTCATTGTTGTTTTTATATTTCTTTCGTAAGTGTACTCAAAACTAAGAAAGTCATTCACAGGCGTTTTCGTGCCTCGCCGATAGTCGAGCACAACAAACAAATAATAATAAAAAAAGAATGTGTGTGTGTGTGTGTGTGTTTGTAATAAACCGTGACTCCTACCAAGACCCTTTCGTCCCTGTTATCTAACCACGAAAGATGTCTGGTATACCTCCATTCTGAAGTAACAAAGTGTGCATGCATTTAAAGATGAAGTGCATGATGTGAAGTTCTGTGACGGAGATACGAACCCAACACGTAATCCGATTGTTAACTAAGAAAAATCAAATGTTACGTATCGGTTTTTCTTACGAGCCGCTAGGTGTCTGAATCTAAAATAAGGATACAAACTTTTGTGCCTAAGCGACAATCGAACTGCACACCTATCGTGCATCCACGAATATAGCGTAAGTATCAGTTGCTTACTCATGAACAGTAAGATGTGTGCGTGTTTGACCAGAAATAACGACACCTGTTGCGATTGTTGGCAACACATGAACAGACGTTGAAATTGCGCGTTAATTTTCACTAGCAGGTCGGTGTGCACTTGATAAAGCTAGAAATGAAATTATGAATATTTTTGTACTGGATCAGGTTTCAGACCCACATACTTACCTTTGGAGGAGACCTAGAGAAGATTGCAGTCATGGGAAAAGGAACGAAATGACTGAACTATACTGTTCCGAGAGATTCAGAGCCTCGAAAGAGGAGATACGAATTCGAATCACAGTCCAGCACCAAATTTTTAAACGTCTCTAGTTCAATCAAGTACAAGTAAAATAAGAGCCCTGTCCCTTTAAATGGCTATCGGTTCATTAAATAAAATAAAATTTGCTAATGTAAGTAAGCTTACTGCCGACTGTACTTCTGTTTACCATGATTTCCGCTGTGTCATTTCCCAACGTAAACCGGCTCTGCCCAGTCGGTAATGAAGGAACGTGATGTTTAATGCGGATTATGGATTACAACGTCTTTCTCTTGAGGTTACCAGAGGTAAAATAAATATGTTTGTGCCTCTTAAAAGTAAATGCCTGAACCCACGCATTGCACCTGTGATAGCTCGTTCCACCAGACCATTGTGGTCACATTACCCAGCCCCAGGAGTGTGCTGTAACGGATGATGTGCTTAGCTTACAAAATTAGTCACGGTGGAAAAAATGCGAGTCTATTAAATGGTCAAGTAGAAGCAAGCCTCTGACGCAGAGATTATGCTATTCTCATGTCAGCAGGATGTAAAGACTCTTCTAGGCATCATAGGCAGGATGTGAAGCCATTTTGATTTTTCACAAATTCAGCAAATTTCTTAGTTCGCGAAAATCCACTGTGAAGTGTGAAGTTGCCGGATAATTCGATTATTACTGTTATTATTAATATCATTTTAATTATACCGCTGCTGGAACTCAAGTGCTTGAACATCATTTAATGCCTTTTGGTCACTATAGAAGTAGTTTCCCATGAACAGTTTCTTTCCCTGTCTACGGAATCCTTTTCATGTTAATATCAAACACCAGCAATTAGTCGTAGATTACATTAAAACTAAAGTAATTGACGAAGACGTTACGTGGTAACAAAATCGCACTGCCTTTCTTCATTTACTTTCGCCTAGAAATGGCTATCGAGTACTGACAAACCAAAAGGCAAGTGATCTTACTGCCTTCCGATATACGTTGCTGTTAGTTTTTCCACATGATGTGGTCGACATGACCTGTTTCAAGTAGTGTATGACAGACAGTGTTTTAGAAAATCTATTGTTTCCCTTTGCAATAAACAGAAGTATTTTCATTCTAAGCTGTCCAAGTACAAAATTTTCGCAATATTAGTTCAAATTTAATATTCGCTTCTATAATGTAGGAAAGTATTTCGCAGTCGCAAACTCGCATCCGAAACGTTGACCTTACACTTAGTCGCTGACCATAAAGTCTAGCTCAGAGTGACACCAGTTTGAATAACCTAATGTAGCGAAGACTGTTTGCCAGTGCTCTTTCTCACCGGAAAATACGCAATTCACTCATTTGGCTCCATAACTACACTGTAACAGTAATTTCTGTGTGAAATTTGTCAGTAAGCTTTCGCCTTCCAACCGGCAAAATACGGAAGAGTACGGCCGGTAAACAATTCACAAACCACGATTTAGTGCCGATAAGACGATTTCTTTAAACATTGTCGAAGCTGAGGGAATTTAGTTTCTGCTTAAATTGTCTTAAGCAGCAACGTTCACAGATATCTCAAATAGGAAAAAGCTGAATATCCAGGTACGAAAGTTGTAAAACAAACTTCCCACAGTTTGTGTCAGGTTGATCTTTTCGTCTGATAACACTGCATAAGTATTCTGTCTAAGAGGTATCACAAGTAGTATCCCTGTAGCTGTGGGAATCATTGGTTGAAAACGAGTTTAACACCAATGGGTACAGGGCTGCTAAATTTTCAAAATCATTATCAACCTAAGTCTGAGTCCATCCACAAACTGAGGCGTATTTATAATATTGAAGCTAGACTGTGTATCCTTGTCTTTCTTGAGTGGTCATTAGAAGGCGTTTACACAGACGTATACAATACTATGAATACTTCGAACGGTATGGTTAACGTTGCTCTCTTAAAAAATACATTTTGTTTTAAATTCTTCTGGGTCTTAAGCGTACAATATGTGTTGTAGATACAGTCTCAGACCAAAAAATTGACCGCCGAGTCGTTCACGTAAGGTGGACAATACAGTCATGCTCCTCTCAGAATTCTATGTCTGGCAATATGCTCGATCTGGCAACATGTAGACTGCGGCACTTCCCAGAGGAAGTCTTGACTCCAGTCTTAGTACATTAGTCTTGACTACGACCGTAGTCGTGAGGTAAAACGCGAGACCAGCTAATATGATATTGTAGATTCGCTTGTATTACACTCATAGCTTCAGCACCGAGAGGAAAGGGGCGATAAAAATTTTGTCGATATGTGCTTTCGGTCGCCGGACGTCATATTAGCTGGTCTCGCGTTTTACCTCAAGACTACGGTCGTGTTCCAGCAGCGGTATGAATAAAATGATATTAATAATAACAGTAATAATCGAATTATCCGGCAACTTCACACTTCACAGTGGATTTTCTAGAACTACGAAATTTGCTGAATTTGTGAAAAATCAAAATGGCTTCACATCCAGCCTATAATGCCTAGAAGAGTCTTTACATCCTGCTGACGTGAGAATAGCATAATCTCTGCGTCAGAAGCTTGCTTCTACTTGACCATTTAATAGACTCGCATTTTTTCCACCGTGACTAATTTTGTAAGCTAAGCACATCATCCGTACCAGCACACTCCTGGGGCTGGGTAATGTGACCACAATGGTCTGTTGGAACGAGCTATCACAGGTGCAATGTGTGGGTTCAGGCATTTACTTTTAAGAGGCACAAACATATTTATTTTACCTCTGGTAACCTCAAGAGAAAGACGTTATAATCCAGAATCCGCCTTAAACATCACGTTCCTTCATTACCGACTGGGCAGAGCCGGTTTACGTTGGGAAATGACACAGCGGAAATCATGGTAAACAGAAATACAGTCGCCAGTAAGCTTACTTACATTAGCAAATTTTATTTTATTTGATGAACCGATAGCCATTTAAAGGGACAGGGCTCTTATTTTACTTGTAATTGATTGAACTAGAGACGTTTAAAAATTTGGTGCTGGACTGTGATTCGAATTCGTATCTCCTCTTTCGAGGATCTGAATCTCTCGGAACAGTATAGTTCAGTCATTTCGTTCCTTTTTCCAAGACTGCAATCTTCTCTAGGTCTCCAAAGGTAAGTATGTGGGTCTGAAACCTGATCCAGTACAAAAATATTCATAATTTCATTTCTAGCTTTATCAAGTGCACACCGACCTGCTAGTGAAAATTAACGCGCAATTTCAACGTCTGTTCATGTGTTGCCAACAATCGCAACAGGTGTCGTTATTTCTGGTCAAACACGCACACATCTTACTGTTCATCAGTAAGCTACTGATACTTATGCTATATTCGTGGATGCACGGTAGGTGTGCAGTTCGATTGTCGCTTAGGCACAAAAGTTTGTATCCTTATTTTAGATTCAGACACCTAGCGGCTCGTAAGAAAAACCGATACGTAACATTTGATTTTTCTTAGTTAACAATCGGATTACGTGTTGGGTTCGTATCTCCGTCACAGAACTTCACATCATGCACTTCATCTTTAAATGCATGCACACTTTGTTACTTCAGAATGGAGGTATATCAGACATCTTTCGTGGTTAGATAACAGGGACGAAAGGGTCTTGATAGGAGTCACGGTTTATTACAAAAATTGTCGTCTTTTATTTTCAAGTTTAGATTTGGTTACTGGTATTGGCAAAACTTTCGGTAATTCATGACTCTTCATGGCTAATCATCAATATGATGTGATTAGATTAGATTAGATTAGATTAGATTAGATTACCTCTTGTTCAATAGATCATGAATACGACATTTCGTAATGATGTGGAACGTGTCATTTTAATGAAAAAGTTCTTTAAATACCATGATTCAATTTCTTTACAACAATTTTTTACACTCTCTCTCATTGCTTTTTATTTCCCTCCCCCTCTCTCTCTCTCTCTCTCTCTCTCTCTCTCTCCCACACACACACACACACAAACACACAAACACACACACACACATTCTTTTTTTATTATTATTTGTTTGTTGTGCTCGACTATCGGCGAGGCACGAAAACGCCTGTGAATGACTTTCTTACTTTTGAGTACACTTACGAAAGAAATATAAAAACAACAATGAGAGTTACTGATTTATGATGCTCAGTTTGCAGTCAGTTCTGAGTATTATTAGTAACTACGCTCCAGTCCCTATACCTAGTTACAGAAAGCGAATCAGACGCATTACGTATTCCAGGCCGTAGCAGCCGCGACTTGGAGACACCAGCTATGGTCACTTCCCAGACCGCTGTAGGATCACATCGGTTCGTCTTCTTCCTGCTGGTACTGTAACTGAGATTTGGCAACAAGGCAACGTATGTTTGGCAACTCTGTGATCGACGAGTTACTTCCTGGTGTGCACGGAATTAAGCCTCAAAGTTCACTTGATTTTACCTGTCATTTCCATTGAATAATCTGAGTTGTTATCGCTTGAAGGGTAACAAAAGATTGAAAATTTACGGTATTCAGCCCAGGAAAGTCGTTGCAGGTGGAAATCGCAACTAATCTCGACCTTTAAATAGCGGTTTACGAGTTCTAGTTACTATTGCCCTCGAAATAGGAAGCTGAGACCCATACCTGCTCGCCAGCTCTGTGGTAACGTGCTGACCTGTGAAACAGCGTCTGTTACGGTTCGCAGTTCCAGTCTCACTGACTGTAACGTTTTTATCCCTTCTGTGAAAGAGCTACAAGCGGTCAGATCAAACATCAATAAGGAAATCGCAAGAAAACGCTTTCAGCTCATAGTGCAATGTTGAAAAACTTACAATGCTGCACAACAGGTAACGCCTCTTTCCGCTGCTGACAAGCGAATTTTGGGTTTCTAGGAATACGTAACTATATTTATGAAATGCCACATTTGCATACCTCTTGAGTATGACACAGCATACCAATTAAACACAGACCCAATCAAAATCTAAGTGAGTAGTATTTTACTATTTCGTGTCGATAGAGGCATGCTTGTGTACAGATACTTTCGTCGTAAGGTTATCATGGTTAGTTTTATTTCATTTCTTATAATACAGTGCACAATTTTCGTAAGGTTTCCTTTAGTGTTGTTAAAACAATAGTAAACATGAGAGAGAAATTAATCATCAACGATATATGCGAATTCTCTGATGTTACCTATGACAGTCTGACAATGCACATGCAGTTTATTGATTACATGCATGTAGAAAACTTGTTCTGAGTTAAAGCTGTCAAAGTTTGAAGAAGAATAAAATATCACTACCACACGACAGCTAATGTAGAAAATACTTTTCTGACATATTATGGCACGATGCGCTCTCCCTACACATCTTCGAGATGCATCTGCTGCCTGCTGTCTATTAAACCTGAACAGAACAAAATGTCACAGTAGTTAGTCCTTTTTCCACATGCGACTACTTTGGGTTGAGAAGTGAAGGGAATTAAGTTCAAAGCTCCATTAGATTGATAACTTCAGCAGAGAGCAGAATTGCGTTTTATTAAATGTGGCACTGAATGTATTCGAACTCGCGACATCTTATCTATGCTACAAGCTGACACGTAGCTACAACAGCTCCAGAGCTCGGCAACTATTCCTCCAGAACTTTTGGATTCCACAGCACTGTGAGATTATGCATATGGCCAGGTCTTGACTTCTGAGAGACAAACAGTTACAGCTTTTCTTTTGGACTGAGCGACGTTTTCTAGTAACAGATAGCGCAATAGAATAGCTCAAGTGGAAAGGAACACTTCCTATTTAAACTTCTGCATCCTACACTGTTGGCAGTTGTGTGTAGGTGGCAGTTACGTGATTTTATTTCTGTGATTACAAAATAGTCGAATGTATGCACTGGGTAGCCGAGGCAGCTAGTTCATGGTGATTCGGTCAACCAGGTAAATGAATTTACTGAACATGCTGCAAATTACTACAGGGAGCCTGTGTGTCAGAATTCTCATCCAGTGTGGCGCAACTGCGTTACGATAGAAAAATGACTCGCAGAGAAGGGGATTTCGTGGTCTGTTGGACGGATGGTAGGTTGTTATACCTATGGTCTGGGTTCGATTCCCACTTCTGTCAATGATTTTAGATAGGGAGAGACAGATTCCATTCTCTCCTGGCTACACCAAGTGAAGGAGATATAATGGCTGCGTGGTCTGAAAAATCACATTAAAGATGATATTCCTTCTTTACCAAGTAGACGGTAGGTTGAACCACAATAAAGTCTGGAGTGGCGACATGTAGAAACTCTATCACCAGTAACCTTTCTTATACTAGTTATTTATTTCAAGTGACGACACAAACGCTATGTATGGTCACAGGACACTTATTCCATCTTTTATTTGAGCTTCTGTATGTCGATAAAATTGGTTCTGAACTGGGAATGCAACTCAGACCGCCCTTAACGCGGAATTTGATCCCTTCGTGGCAATACAGCTCGGCTACAATTTGTTCTTTGTCCAAAACTGCAGATTCCTCAACACCTTCACATATTACGTGTGACTGGGATCGAATATTGGCCGGCACTAAAGATTTAATTATGTATTATCAAGCTCTATCATGAGAACACCTATCTGCTGGTGGATAATAATTTTGATTTTTAATGTATTTTCATTCGCTGTCAACACTAACGATATCTGACGTTTTTAACTCCCAGTGAGACACAGAACTATTTGCGAGATGACTGTACGTTCAAGATGCTATTCTGAGCAGCTGGTGGAGAAAAATTCGGTAGCTGACTTCTCTTTGTGTGTAGTCAACAACGATATGTGTGGGGCTCTATTCCCAGTGAGCGCTGAACTCTACGTCATATTATTTCAATTCAAACATGCTCACATGTCACTGCTGGTGCAACAAACCTATATTTAACGTTCGTTTTCTCTAGAATATAACAGCGATAGGTGCCGGGTTGGAGTCCTGGGAAGGAAAAAATTAATGTTTCGTCTCGTCATTTCAGTTAAAACATCTAGCTACTGCCGCAAAATTCCGATATGTCACATTTGACTGTGCTTCGATAGCAATCCGATTAGGTTCCGGCTTCGAATCCGTGTCCAACACACAGCTTTACCTCACGGCATTTCAAGTAAGTTACTTGTGAAGAAGCAATATTTAACATCTCTCGTCGTTCGTTAACAGGGACAATAGATGCTGGGTAGGAATTCGTGTCTGTTAAAAATGTTTGCGTTATGCAATTTAAAGTTGATATTTGCTAACTGATACTGTCTAAAATCGAGGTATATCACTCTCTGTATGCCTAATCAGGAATGACTGTTAGTGTCCGTCAGTCACGAAATCTTTGCTTAGTCTGCATGAGCTGGGTTTGAATCCAAATGCAGAACAAGACGGTACGTCGTGTCATTTAATGTTAATACATATTCTCAACTAGCTGCTTGTGAATAACTTAAATTTTTAATGTCATTTTGTGTTAAATAGTTCAAATGGTTCTGAGCACTATGGGACTTAACTTCTAAGGTCATCAGTCCCCTAGAACTTAGAACTACTTAAACCTAACTAACCTAAGGACATCACACAACACCCAGCCATCACGAGGCAAAGAAAATCCCTGACCCCGCCGGGAATCGAACCCGGGAACCCGGGCGCGGGTAGCGAGAACGCTACCGCACGACCACGAGCTGCGGGCACATCAATAATAACCTCGTGTATTGCTTCAGTGACTGTTACCGTCTTGTTTGACACCGAGATGATGTAAACAACACAAATTCGGGTCCCTGACAGATAATTCTAGTCTCTTCAGGGACTTAGGCTTGTTTGGTTGTTGTTGTAGATTGGCATTCGCGAAGAATACTACTGTCGCAAATCCTGAGAGGTTTTCGAAACACATACGATACGGAGGGCTAAGAATAGTCTCTCAGTTTTGACCTTTAGAATAGTAGTTGCCGCGCGGTGTGGCCGCGCGGTCGAGTGCGACGTGTCACAGATTTCACGGCCGCTTCTGCCGGAGGTTCGGGTCCTCCCCCGGGCATGAATGTGTGTGTTGTCCTTCGAATAAGTTAAAGTTAGTGTAAGTAGTTTCTACGTCTAGGGACTGTTGTCCCTAGCAGTTTGGTCCTTTAGTCATTAGAACTTAAAAAAGAGCATTAGCGGAAGGAATTGATAAGATCAAGCTTCTGCAGAACAACTGGAACTAATGAAAAATAAAAGCAGTTATGGTTACACAATTTGAGCACTTTACTGCAGCAGTGCCTTGTTCGCACAGTAGTAAATACTGCCCTTACCATAATCGTAGCTGACGTATACAGCTCCCAACGTGAACCATGAAGAGTACGACCACCTTTCGCATGAAGCGACCATTTTGAACTGAAATACGTTTCCTAACTCAAAACCACTCCTTCTGTGATAATTATTGACAATATTTGATCGAGATGACAAGAAAATATTAAATGGATGTAGCAGATACAATGTAGCCCCACAACCGCAAATCATTCTCATACTAACACAGTTGCCAACAAAGGTGTACGACGTTGTGAGTCCTTGACTACGTTAGTGGCAAGAAGATTCCGTTTCCTTAGCAGGAATTCTTCACGAACGGATGCGGATGCATTGCAGTCCGAATGACAGGTATGGCGGTATGCCTACATGTCTAAAAAGAGCAGAAAACCTAATTGTTAACCCTTTGAGTAATATTCCCACGTCTGTGACTCGTATCATGGTTAAAGCCCATGTATTACCACTGTTCGTGCTTACCTACATCATCAAATAACAGCAGAAACGGAGAGAAATACTTTCGGAGTATACGCCTTGATATTTGAATTCATTTTTGGATGTAGCAGATTTTATTTTTCAATAAAGCTATTGTTTCTATTTCCAGACAACATTTCATATCCTTCTTACTTCTGCGCAGCAGTTATTTTGCTGCCCACATGGGAAACCACGCCTACGACTACCACCGTCTCATTTCCTGACCTAACACATTCTGCATAGCCTTACGTAATTTTACTGCTGCTCATTACCCTTTTATTAAAGGCTATACATCAAGGAAAGAGAAATAACATCTACATGCAATGTTTACCGTGATGCAATCAAAAAATTGTGCTTATAAAAGTGCTCAGAACCGCTGAACGAGCCTTTCAATTTGCAGCACACTCCAGACCGAGTGAAACAAATTAATATTAAGAGGAGCAAGTTGACCATAGCGAGCGTCCGGAGGGTTTGATGTAGTGCCGTGAAGTTGGACCAGTTTCAATCGAATTTAGTTCCTGATAGACCAAAATGTGATCTTGATACAAAAGCATCAGTGTACTCATATGGGAGCTCCTTCCGACGTGTAATTGATAGAATACCTGGTCACGTTAGGTAACGTTTCGCTTGCGACCATCACTGATTTTAATTTCAGCCCATTCCTTGATGACGCACATTTTTTCATTGTTTCCGGCCTCAGATAATTCCTAAAGCGTTATGTCGTGTGTTAGTCACACCGTAAGTTAGACACCCATAAAGCTCTGGCTTGCTTTAGAGGATCAAATTGAGCAGCGATTCGAAAATACAAAAGACCACTTCTGAAGAAGGGCCTGCTGGCAGCAGCACTGTGGGCAGTATCAATGCCCATGTTTTACGTCACAAGATACAGAAGTGATTTATATACATTTCGAAAAATTCATTTACTGAATGCTTTCGAGTCTGGTAGCGTATGGGAAGGGTGTTTTTGTCATGATGAAAAGTCGCGTAACGCAGATTTCACTAGTTTCGTTGGATTTGAGAATGGGAGTCAGTTTCTGGGTAGTCGAGTGATGTGATCATGGTCAAGACCGACTGCTATTTTCACACCACGGTGGCTGCAGCAGCGTTCCTGTTTCGTCAACACAAACACCACGTGTCTGGGCCCACTGCTCATGACGTCACATGCTGCGAGTGGCAGTGTCAAGAGGGCGCAGTGTTTTTTCAACATGTTACTCAAGTAATAAGTCAAATAGATTACATGGATATTATAAGTGGGACAGAAACCTTAATTTATCTTTCATTGCTTATTTGTGGGCTGACTTAAATGAACAACAGCATCGTTTAATATTTTGCCTAATGATTGTCAAGAATCACTGTTAAGAAAGAAACGACAAAGCATTTTAACGAAGTTTATATTTTTGTGTGTCAGATAACTGAAAAAAGATATTCTTTTATTTTGTCAGTCGTTGTTTCTCCACTGAATTGTAAATCGTTCTCTCTATAAAACGCATGGTAACGTCACAAGGGCGACAGTCGCAATGCAGTCGCAGTGGAATCGAGAGAGTAGGGTGCGCGTGGTTGCACTGATTGAGCATGGCAACTACTCGGCATCAGAAGCTGGAGAAAAGTGTGGAGTACCGGCAAGAACAGCTAGACGCTGGTGGAAAGACTACCAGGAAAGGGGCTATATAGGGCGGAAAAGAGGAAGTGGCCGGCGCCGTGTGTCTACTGCAGCAGATGATCATCGTGTTTTGGAGAATATACGTGCTAATCCATTCCTCAGTTGCCGTGGCCTGAAAGAGCTATCTCAGTTTCCCGGCAGCGGAAAGACTGTTGCGAGCAGACTGAAAGACGCCGGATTATATTGTCGGAGAGCTGCTGTAAAGCAGTCATTGACCGACTATCAGAGGATTGACCGCATGGCTTTTGCCGCACAACATATCGACTTTGACTGGAGCAGAGTCATCTTTTCGGATGAAAAAATATTTTCTTCCTGTAGCGACGCCCCTGTTCAGGTGAGACACGAAATTTTCTCTATAAAGTTATTAGTTTATGCTGTTAGTGACATTACATTTGTAGTAAGCACAAAATAATAAATATAAACAGTTCCCTATATCATGATTTTAGTAGTTCGTCCCTCATCTGATAAGTAATTGTAACCCCTGAATTTGTGAATATTTGCATTAACACGCAAATGTTTTTTGCGTTAGGTATACCGCCCACGAGGACAACGCTTCCAGCCAATGTATATTAACGAAAGACAAAGAAGTGGACGGTTCTCTGTAGCTGTATGGGGCTATATTTCGGCTCATGGGGCAGGTCCTCTCTGGATAATAGAAGGAATTCTCAACGGAGAGGCCTACATTAACATACTGAATGCCATTATGAAGCCGAGTGCTGAAATGCTGTACCCAGACGGTGAAATATATCTTCTGCAGGTGTGAACAGTGGACGTGTGGAACAATTAAGAGTATTTCCGGTTTCTCCTACGATTTATTCATTACTTTGATAGGCTCTACTTCTTATCGAAGCGACTAATCTACTTTGTCCGACGTATAATTTTGATATCTCCACCTTGCTTTGATATTGATGGCCGTGAAATATAGCTTTCCCGGGCATCATCTTAGTCTCTTTCTTAGTGCCTCGTTCGATAATTGTATGTGTAAGGAAGACGCCGTGTATAAAAAACTGATATACATAAATTTTCCTACTTACCTTTTCTCTTCTTAGGCTTCTCTCCACAGTTACTTCTTACACGACTCTGCGATTCGTTTCTATCTCCGTCTACCTTGTTTTGGTCATTTTCCACAACATTCAGTATCCTGTTACCTGTAGGCGGATTATACTTTATTTTTTCAGATTCAGTCTTTCCCTTCCAAAGAAAAGAGTACTCCACATCATCCATTTTGCAGTGTGTTTCTATGTTTCTATCACTTGTATGTTTACTTGAAAGAATATTATTCGTAAACATAAATGGTTTGCTAGCACTTTTATTCGCTTTACTTTTGTTAAGCATCTATTTCTCTCTCATTCTGGTCCTGGCGTGGCTGAAGTGCTATACTTTTAATGCCATCAGTTTTTATTGCTGTGTTCCTATGTTTATTACTTTTTCTCATTGCCATTACCATTGGTGGTTGTTCTTACATTCCAGTGTTATTATCTTCTCGATTTTCGGGTAATACCTGCAAAATGTTGTTCATTTTGTTTCTAAATCTGGAATGATTAGGAAATTGTTAACAAATGTGATGCAGCGTATCTTTTCACAATTGAATTTAACTTTTAATGTTAACTGTTCCGTTGTTTGTATTGCTTCTGTAATATATATACACGGTGTTAAGGAAAGTGGTTTTCCATACTTTGCGAGTCGGTAGCATGGACTAAAACAAGACAAACTGCATATCGTAAGAGCTACACGCACTTCTTCTGTACAAGAAAAGTGTTTTAAGTAGAAAGACAGATGTTTTTCACAGTGGTAAAGGTGAGGACGTGCTCATTGCTCTTAAGATAATCATTTCAGACTCATTGCTCTTGTTTACTGAATATGTTTGTCTTATTTCTGTCCATCCTATCAGCTCTCGAAATATGGATTTCTTGTTTTTAATACCCTATATTCGAAGCAGATATGTAGACAAAGGACGTCCTCGCTTACTCGTTTCCAGACGTCATATTCCCATTTTATTCCATTTGTATTGATTATTGAGCTAATCAACTCAATCCAGGCCAGTTTTTTATAATAGTAAAATTATACCTTCCATTTCGAACCATTCCTAAATCAATGAAGGCATTATTTCTTTATCGGTTCATTTCTTCTCTTTTAACTAGCAGCACATACGAACCTGTAACTGATTTGGTTGTTCTTACTTTGTTCCCGAATTGGCCTGCCCCAATAAACCGATCTATATTTCCTTTTATTAAAATAGTACGATATTCGTACGTTTCTTGGAGGCATGCTGTACTTTTCACTGTTGACTGCCTTGACTGATTTTTCTCTTAAAGTTAAGCATGAGATAAAATATACTTTACAGTACTTTACTAACATTACAGTCATGATCTATAACATTTCCCCCAAGGTATACACTCTTTTTCTCCAGGTCACTTCTCGTAACTTAGAATATAACTGCGCAGTAAAGTCCACATGTAAAATTAAAATGTGTTCAACGTCTTCGTAAGTGCATTTCCTCACCTCCTGGCATGGGTGAATGATAACACATCTGTCAAACAGGAGAGATGAGGCCTGTATCACCAAATCCCAGGTCGTTCGCGCTGGTTTCTGCCAGCCACTTTGACATTGGAAGTGCGTGGTGACGGGGCTAGGAATCGGAGAGTGAACGTACTGGTGACGTAGTTTGAGGTTCCTTGTGTCTCAACCTAAAGCCGCTCACCCTAGTGTGCTTTCTGTCAGGAAATATCGTCCCCGAAAAGTGGACAGGATGGTTTTCTCATCCTTTGAAATTGTGTGATAGCCGGATCAGCACGTTTCCAGGATAGTACACAGTTGTTCATGGGTTCGAGATCTGTTTCTTGTATATCTTTTTCATTATTCATCCTTTACATTCAGTTTTGATATCAGCTGGCAACTGCCCGCATTGCCTTGATTAAAAATTATATGACAAAGAAACAAACTGTTTTCATGTTTAATATTCCGTAGGTGCATGCAAATATATGAATTGGGTTACGATTTGCAGATTTCTTGATCTTAGTCATAACAGCAACGTTGCATACACGAATTGTTCTTGAGCAATGAGCATTACATAAAGATACGTACTCGTAGTGATATTTAGTTCTCACTAATATGAAGGGAAGATTATTTTATTAACATTCCTGAAATCAGCCATTTACCTCAACTGCAGGCGTTTACTCCGAGCGCGGGGCCGCGTTGGCACGAGGTGTGAACAGGTGACGTCAGCGGCCACGGCCGCCTTCCGTAAATGCAACACATTGAGCGAACGAGCACGTGTAAAGTCCGTAGAGAATATCTCACTATAAAACAGATTTTTTTCTTCTATATATCTTTGACAGTGGATGTACAGAAGAAAGAATTCTATAGTGAAGGCAATCAATCGTTTTGAATAAGCGAAGCAGATTAGCTTTACAACCATGCAACGAGTCTAACAGTTCAACAGACTGCTGCACTGTATTGAACAACCTACACTCGACCTCATCATTACCAAAGCATAGGAGTGGTCTCGCGGTTCTAGGCGCTTCAGTCTGGGACCGCGCGACTGCTACGGTCGCAGGTTCGAATCCTGCCTCGGGCATGGATGTGTGTGGTGTCCTTAGGTTCGTTAGGTTTAAGTAGTTCTAAGTTCTAGGGGACTGATGACCTCAGATATTAAGTCCCATAGTGCTCAGAGCCATTTGAACCATATTCCGAAAGAAGGCCTACCTGTGTGTTATAATTGGCGCCTTAAACTGTATTACCATTCGCTCTGTATCCTGATCTCCGTCCCAGCACCCTCCCCTTGTCGGCATAGGTTTTTGTCAACAGCTATCAGCAAAGTATTTTGGACTGTGGAATCCTTCGAATGATTTATAGACCTGTAGCTTAGACTACACAGCCATTGCAGTTGTCGAATTTTTTCACAGTATGGAAATTAAGTATTCATAGTATTAGAAGTACTGAATTTCGAAATTAATGGATGATCATTTCTTTACAGGATCATAGCCCGATTCATAATAGCCTAGCAGTCCAGAACTGGTTCCAAGATCAGCAGAGAATAAAACTTCTTCCTTTCGTGCCAAAATCACCAGAACTCAACCCAATTGAAAATATGTGGGCGGAGGTTACGAGGTCGTTACCACCTGGGTCAAGGAATTCGGAAACTCTGTGGGAAAATATAGAGAATACATGGTAGGAGATCAACGATCATCTCAACCTCTCGAGGAATTTAGCCTTATCACTTCCCAGACGCCTTCGAGCAATTATAGAAAACGAGGGAGGATGGGTAGGGTACTGAAAGAAAAATAAAGGTCAAACCAGTTGCGTGGTCCTAAAGTGTTCCGGAAACCTACTAAAGCTAAATGGTCCCTGTGTATTCTTATTAAATGTGTCACTGCGTGATTCTTCCACATAGCAACTACTAATTAAATTCTTTACTCAAGGAAATAAATAAACAAATGTATGCACAACGGATAAATGTTTGATTTTGTAGTATTAACCCCAAATTTGGTACACTGTTACTCACCTGACGGTGTTTAAAGAAAAAGCGTAAGTAACCGGAATCGTAACTGGACCTGCATAACAACTCCTCCTCCGTTCTACAATCTATTTCGTTTCATTCTGTCTTACTTTCATCTCTCAAAACATAATAACGGTATTACCAGTAACATACAGGATTAAATTCCCTAACAGATGATCTTGTAACAGCTCATATAAAGATATTTCTACTTCCTATGGTTTCTTACGAAGATAACCATTGTCTCACCTACGGGAAGGAACGAAGGATAGCCCACAATGCTTGATTCATAATGTCACAGCCACACACTATCACTCTTATTACCATTGGACAAAGCAATGATCGTATCTCAACGCGGACTAGTTCGAGAAAAATTCTGTAACTTCTTCAATCACTGTCTCATCCCAAAAACACCTCTCACTTATCGATGTGCCTCGATGTTAACTAAGTCTCGCGTGGTTGGAAAGTTCGCGCGGTCGCGATTCTGAAATTTACGTTCCGCTCATATTCGTGCGCGGCACGTTATTCCAACTGAAAAAAAAACCTCCACAAGTTACTTAGACTGATTTCCTAATAATATCTCGAGACCATTAAATAATATACCATCCAAAACCTCCCTTCCGAAAGATACATAAATACACACACAGAACTTTTCACAATACTTACAGTTCGTGTATAGATTGCATAGCATGGCTACACGAATTACTGTTATGCTGGTTCCCCTTTATTTAATTCAGGAAACCGGTCTCACTGATTCCCACGTATCTTTCAAATCCTGTTGTTCTAAAAATCAGCTTCACACGTAAATTTCTACTGACTCATTTCACAAAACGTGACTTCTTATTCTTTCATATTAAATTAGCAACCTTTCCTTCATCCACGAATTTCAGAAACCCGTCAAAATACAAATTGAAACACATGCAAGCTACAAATGGCTTCTTTGAAAATTAATTTTTTCAGATCAAAATTAAGAACATTACTTTCTACCATGAATTTCTCGTAGCAGCTCGATTAGTTGAAGCCACGAGTTAATATGTTTCTGCACTTCCAGATCAGATTTTGATACAAACTAACCAAAATCATGAATTGAAATTGACCATTACTAAAAAATTATGGTAAATCAACACATTCCTACTTATAAACTAATGGTTCCGAGCACTCACAAATGGTTCAAATGGCTCTGAGCACTATGGGACGTAACTTCTCAGGTCACCAGTCCCCTAGAACCTAGAACTACTTACACCTAACTAACCTAAGGACATCACACACATCCATGCCCGAGGCAGGATTCGAACCTGCGACCGTAGCGGTCACGCGGTTCCAGACCGAAGCGCCTAGAACCGTACGGCCTCGCCGGCCGTCCTCTCAACCCAGTCGACGTAGATTTAGGATACGATAAGTGGGAAAAGTGGGTTTTCATACATTATACCAAAATAATAAACTCATTCAGTTACTCTGATCAATTTCCTTAACACAGCAGGTTGATTCAATAAAAATTAACAGCTCAGATCGAGCGTCTGATAACACATACCTGATACCTGACGTAGCAAGGTATTCTAGCAATTACATGTGGATAGTAATTCCTGTGTGAATATGCTGATATTTTTGTAGTGACAGCGCCTTTGGGTTATCGGGGAGTAAATTCGGAGGAATATGGCCAAATTAAGGGCGCTGCGTTGACAGTGCCCACGCTCAGTATGAAGAGCCTGCTGCTCTTCCTGTTATTTTGTTTCTTTCGTTCTGAGGTGTACCACGAAGTAAAGTTCTCATCCGCTAAGCGATTTTCGCTTCTATTCGAAATGCTTCTTGAGTAACCCCGCAGTGAACATTACACAGAGATGATACTTATACTTTTTGAAATATGGACATATTTCTAAGGATAACGAACTGTAGTCGAAACTAAACCAGATGATGCTGAAGGAATTAGGGTATGACATGCGACAGTGAGAGTGGTAACCATTGTTCGCTATGTGGGAAGCAAGACACCTGAGGCCTTCAGTTGTAACTTGTATGTCAAATGCAATAACAAGAAATCCTTTTTGATGGGGTAAGGATGCTAAAATGATATATGTCTGAGGTTCAGGAAACATTATCTGAAAGTATATGACAGGCTTCCTGCTATTATGTAATGTCGCTTGCTTTCAGTAAACATATAGATAACCCATAGCAGGGCTTTCTCGTCATCCGAATCACATCAATGGGAATAGCCATCAGAGGGTTATTACTAAATTGTAGGCACATGGCCAAAAATTTGAAGAGCAGAATCTCTCGCGACAGATTGGATGTCTGGATCCTATCATGAAATATTCAGGCTACGAAAACACGTTCTTCTTGCAGTCAGCGTGGTCCTGACTGCAACGTTGTAGGCATCACTTGGCAATCCTGTAGGCATAACAATGATTTGCAGCTGTGGGACAGATTTATTCTGCTAAATTCGCCTGACGTTTTCTTGTCTTCTCTATGAAATATTCTGAATATTTTGTGAATACAAGGTCATTTCATGCAGAAGCTACCCCTTGTCTCATCTTTCATTTTGCGAGTTTATCAGTTATATACTGCAGCCGCGATTGTGGCAATGAGAGTGTTTATGCTGGAATTCCTTGGCAGCGTAGTTGTAGTGACTTTATAAAATGGTAGTTGCCTCCGAAAGCTGTTCCAGGTTTGCTGCAAACGATGTATCAATTCCTTTCAGTAAATTTTAAATCAGGTGATACCTGTCACATGTAAGTGTGTCCTAACAAGTTCGCAGAGGTTGCCATGATCGTAGACCTAACTGATCTTAAGTCACATCAAAATTACTGACAAAATTACTGAACAGATTCGAAGCATCTGTAAGAGTCACGAATTTGTACTTTTTTTAATCAACTTGGTCTGAAACAAGAGGGAAAAAACTACAGGGACAATGACTAAGTTTGTCAGTATACATTATCTGTGGTAGATCTGGAGGTGAAAACGTACGAAAAAGTACAGCTGCGCTTTTGCGAACTGCTTTTTTATTTTCGCATCAATAGTGTTGTGAACCCACCATCTGGTATCGATGCATTACATTAGCATCCATTATATATAATCATTTTGATAGTACACCGGATATTATAGATGAGTAGGACACAAGACGGGACGTATATAATGTCCGTTTGACGTTAACAGTGTGTAACATTTTACTTTTTTTGAATAGGACAATGTTGCTCTCCAATCATTTTAGATTAGTTACAATAAGCTTAAGCTGCAAGAGAATTCGCTTGTATTTTTCAATATGTGATCTGTTATCGGTTTGAAGGTCTTCCATTACATCGGCAACTTAGTGCAGCTCCACCGAGGGCTCTCTGGAGTAGGGTGCAGATAGCAATGTGAAAGCCGCGAGCTTCATACTGTTAGTGCGATTGGGACTTGGTATACTCTTGACGACGTTTAGCACCTGTGCGGTCAGTAACCCAATTTCAAAATTCATGTTGAGTAATCCTGCTCCATTCAAATAATATTGTCTTTTTATATTGATAAGTAATCTGGATAGTCGTCACGTTCATGTGCCATCTACATCGCAAATTTAATGTTACGATCCTAACAAGTAACCTGCAATACGTTTTGTATTTCATAATCGGAACTATCTGCATTAACCGTCATCAGAGCAGTGTCAGGGAACAGACTGCAGCACTGCCTTGGTAGCTGCTTGGAGACCTGCTTGAGTCGTGTTCTAAGGTTCACATTATATTACACTAGCGAGAAGTATCGACTTTTCCTTTTTTTCTGCAAACATCCAGAACTAAATTCAGTAACAAAATGCTAAGAAGATTTTGCATTGTGCCAACTCAATGATCAACCTATTTTTATAGATTTTTATTTTCACAGCCATTCTCGTTCTGCATTGCAATAAACTTCATTCATCATTTGCTTGTTCTTGTTACGATTATTATTGTCATTCTCTCACTCGCGAGAGTTTTCACATCCCTATTTGCTATCGATGCACATGAAGAGTGGCTATGAAAGAAGGGAATACTGAATGTTACGTTATGCAGAATACACTCATTTACTTCTACTTCTCGTGATCAACGCTACAGGAGAAAAGAGATACATAAAGTTGACAATGGAGGACAGATATGCTGGCACAACTCTGCAACTATTCCTGTTGTTTTAACACAGCGTTACCAGATAAACAGGTGCTGCGGAATCGAAAATGTAGTACGGACTTTGCCACAGTAACAGAGAGCTGCTAATTTCGGACCATGACCGTGGATTACCCTTCGGTCAGCTGCTGGTTAGAGTGTTGCAACTGTAAATGGATGACTTTGTTTGATAGTCTTGTGCTGATGTTGTCTGAATAAATTATGCCATTGGATAAAAAACGGTTTAATTTTGAGACCTAACCCTCGAGGGAAGAAGGCACAGTGGTCTGCTTCATGAATTCCAAGCAAAAAACACAAACAATACAGGAAGGGTTCAAACAACTACTTTCATGCAGAGACACGCATTTGGAACCTGTTCATCTTTAAGGGCCAAACAAGAGCGTAACATTACGGAAACAATAATCAAGCTACTTAGTATATAATAGAGCATACAGATTTCAAGGAGGAAACGTATGAAGACGCATACTTTCTCGTTATCCATATGTCTGGTATATCTTTCGCGTTAACGAAAGTAATATCCCGTTTTACCTCTTCTTACGTGTCAAATGAAATGAATGCCATGAGGAATCGAATATTTGTTGACTGAGTCTCTTCTTGCTTCCATCCCTACCAACATATTTCTTCATTGTCGTGGTAATCATGACATTCTATACGTTGCTGCAAAAGATTGCACGTGGATACATTCGACATCGAGGAGCAAAGCGTTTAATATCTTACATTATATTCCGTTCAAATACGCTTCCGATGTATTTTTACTTCGATTGAATTTTGAGGTGATTACGAACGTTACGGAAAATTATCTCACATGCTTTACGCTGAATGAGGAACACTGAACCATCCGTTTTGCTTTCCCAACGTTGAAATGATATGTCAGCGTCAACAGCCTTCTTCCACGCCGGAGGGTGAAACGTGTATCATTCTGGATTAATGATGATTGAAAGCCTCAAATGTATACATAGCCCACAAGGCGACATCAGAAACTGTCAGGGGAGAACGCCGCAGGAAAACCGAACGTGCACGCGCGTCTCCCCTCTGAAGAACCGTATCGGAGAATCACGGCAAGCATTTCGCTGAAGAGCTGCCTCGTAAGAGAGGCGAGAATTGGCACCGTCGTAGCAAGTATTTGTCAACACTGTGATAGAGCATTTACTTCCGGGTGAAGCCCGGCATTACTTCGCTAAATTCACTTGACATTCGTTTTCCACATCGAAGACTCATATGATATAATTCACTGTAAGATGAGACACCTATAAAGTGTATTTAATTTCTGGACTCCAAGAACGGCGTTCTTCACATACATAACACCTGTTTGTGGGTTTAAGGTTGCGTTTTGAGGCTCAGGCAATATCGCAATGACTATCGTGGGCTTGCTGCCGGCAGTGTGTCGTTAGCTCAGTGGGAAAAAAAAAAAAAAAAAAAAATGGTTCCCTTGTGTGCTGCGATGCTTGGGCTATATGAGATTGCAGTTCCAATCTCGATGAAAGCTGCTGAGTACAACTTTTCAATTTTAATTAATGGAGTTGCAAACTGCTAGTAAAAATTCCTTATACGAAATCTGAACAATGCCTTTACACATCAATCTTCGTGCAATTTCAACTTAGTAAATTATGTTAATATCATGGATGTCTGCTTTCCGAATGCCAAGATGCTTCACTGTAAAATGGTTCCTGAAAAGATTCAAATTGACTGTCAACGATACGAATTTGAGCTTTGTTCGTCATATATCACTTCCGATCAACGTTAAATAGTTCATGAAACCATATATGGAACACCAAATGTGCAGTGTTCCTGCACTGCTACAGAGCATGCGTTGCAAGGTATTCACACAATTTATCACATAGACTTACCATAAGGAATGAAACAAGACTGTAATACACTTTACACCACAGACGCTCACTCTGGCTTGACGAAAACATCCGAATATTGGCCAAAAGTTGCACAAATAATTGACTTTGAAAGGAAAAGAAACGAGGTATGAAGCAGTTATTAATTCATCGAATGTAGTGAGGTGGTTTAATTTCGTCCCAGTCTATAAACTTAATTTCGGGCCATACTCCGCTCTCACTGATTAATGTAATATAATACCCGTTTACTAATCACGGCGTCTGTCTCCGTTCTTTTGAGTGTGAATGGAAATCGTAGAAATTATCTGTGGAGCAACATTTAATAATAAAGCGTTTTAAATCATCAGAAGCGATGAGCGGTAGCAGGCGCTTTCGATAAAGAACGGGGGAGTACAACGCCGCAGCTGTCGCCACGGCCACTGCCGGTAGCCAGCAAGTGGATCCCGGAGCTTTGCCGATTACGGCGTCCAGAGGAGGACAGTCTGCAGGAAATCTGCCGCAAAATGGTTACTGGACAAAATTTTGATATCGGTGTGTCAGAAAGCGAAATAGATTGAATCTGCGCTACTATTACATTCACGTGTTCAGTATTCAGGCAGAAGAGGCTATAAAAATATTTTATGCCAGCTGCTCTCGATCCACTGACATTATGAACAGAAACAACACACGCTACCACTAGACCACAGGTGCAATCAGCCTATAGTTTCTCCATCATGGGACAAGTTTTCCTCCAGGAAGTGCCGCAGTCTACAGTGTTGCCAGATTGTGCAGATGACCGGACTTAGAGAAATAGCGAGGTGGCCAGTTTTATTGTCCCATGTCGCGATCGGCGCGGACTTAGCCTCTGAAGCGGCCGGCCGCCGGTCAAGTTTTATGTCAAAGAGTGTACATCACGCGGCGTATTGATCGGTAGACTTTCTCGGAACCGTTTACTGACGGACCCGGAAAAATTCTCTGGACTGTCACGTATACTACGAAGTAACGCAAGGATGGCCGATCTCTCTTTGACCCGGGAGTCTTGGTTAAAATAGTCACTACTTTTGTACCACTAATCAGTGGCCTTTAGCAATCCAAAAGATTCTCTCACATCCGACCACCGAATTTGAAAAGTGCTACAAACAGTTACTAACCGTCACCAGCCAATTTCTAATATCTTCCCCATAAATGAAACAGAATAACAGCATAAAAATTAAAAATGGAGAAGGACACACACGTAACACATCAACTTTCTACTGCAAGAAATGGAATTTACCATCTTATGTAAGAACCTGGCAAGTTAGCCTCGTGTGAAAACACTATTCAATACGAAATGGCTTTGTGCATCCTTACAGTACGTCTAAAATGAGTTAAATTTGTACAGATCATGAACGTCTCCAAATTCATCAGCACATTTTCTACAGGCTGTTATAATAATGAATATTTTAAGGTAGTGCTGAATGAAACAGAAAAACCAGTCCAGACAAATGAGGTCCAGAAGCACAGACTTAGTGAAATCTGAATGTTGTTTATAATATAAACTCAATGTGACGTCAGTTTATGACATCTAGTCAACGGATGTGTTTAACCGCGACGTCCACTCATGGCAGTGCATCCCTCTCCACTTGGACTATACAAGGTGGTCCATTGATAGTTACCGGGCCAAATATCTCACGAAATAAGCATCAAACGAAAAAACGACAAAGAACGAAACTCGTCTAGCTTGAAAGGGGAAACCAGATGGCGCTATGGTTGGCCCGCTAGATGGCGCTGCCATAGGTCAAACGAATATCAACTGCGTTGTTTTTTTTTAATAGGAACCCCCATTTTTTATTACATATTCGTGTAGTACGTAAAGAAATATGAATATTTTAGTTGGACCACATTTTTCGCTTTGTTATATATGGCGCTGTAATAGTCACAAACGTATAAGTACGTGATATCACGTAACATTCCCCCAGTGCGGACGGTATTTGCTTCGTGATACAATAACCGTGTTAAAATGGACCGTTTACCAATTGCGGAAAAGGTCGATTCGTGTTGATGTATGGCTATTGTGATCAAAATGCCCAATGGGCGTGTGCTATGTATGCTGCTCGGTATCCTGGACGACATCATCCACGTGTCCGGACCGTTCGCCGGATAGTTACATTATTTAAGGAAACGGGAAGTGTTTAGCCACATCTGAAACGTCAACCACGACCTGCAACAAATGATGATGCCCAAGTACGTGATTTAGCTGCTGTCGCGGCTAATCCGCACATCAGTAGCAGACAAATTGCGCGAGACTCGGGAATCTCAAAAACGTTGGTGTTGAGAATGCTACATCAACATCGATTGCAACCGCACCATATTTCTCTGCACCAGGAATTGCATGGCGACGACTTTGAATGTCGTGTACAGTTCTGCCACTGGGCACGAGAGAAATTACGGGACGATGACAGATTTTTTCACGCGTTCTATTTAGCGAAGAAGCGTCATTCACCAACAGCGGTAACATAAACTGGCAGAATTTGCACTGTTGGGCAACGGAAAAACCACGATGGCTACGACAAGTGGAACATCAGAGACCTTGGCGGGTTAATGTATGGTGCGGCATTATGGGAGGAACTATAATTGGCCCCCATTTTATCGATGGCAACCTAAAAGGAGCAATATATGCTGATTTACTGTATGGTTAAATGATGATGGCGTCCTCTTGGGTAAAATATTCCGGAGGTAAAATAGTCCCCCATTCGGATCTCTGGGCGGGGACTACTCAAGAGGACGTCGTTATCAGGAGAAAGAAAACTGGCGTTCTACTGATCGCAGCGTGGAATGTCAGATCCCTTAATCGGGCAGGTAGGCTAGAAAATTTAAAAAAGGAAATGGATAGGTTAAAGTTCGATATAGTGGGAATTAGTGAAGTTCGGTGGCAGGAGGAACAAGAATTTTGCTCAGGTGAATACAGGATTATAAATAAAAAATCAAATAGGGGTAATCCAGGAGTAGCTCTAATAATGAATAGGAAAATAGGAGTGCGGGTAAGCTACTACAAACAGCATAGTGAACGCATTATAGTGGCCAAGATAAACACGAAGCCCATGCCTACTACAGTAGTACAAGTTTGTATGCCAACTGCAGAAATTATTCAGGTAGTGAAGGGAGACGAAAATTTAATAGTCATGGGTGACTGGAATTCGAGTGTAGGAAAAGGGAGAGAAGCAAACATAGTAGGTGAATATGGATTGGGGGTTAGTAATGAAAGAGGAAGCCGTCTGGTAGAATTTTGCACAGCGCACAACTTAATCATAGCTAACACTTGGTTCAAGAATCATGAAAGAAGGTTGTGTACATGGAAGAATCCTGGAGATACTAGAAGGTGTCAGATAGATTATATAATGGTAAGACAGAGATTTAGGAACCAGGTTTTAAATTGTAAGACATTTCCAGGGGCAGTTGTGGATTCTGACCACAATCTATTGGTTATGAACTGTAGATTAAAACTGAAGAAACTGCAAAAAGGTGGGATTTTATGGAGATTGGACCTGGATAAACTGACTAAACCAGAGGTTGTACAGAGTTTCAGGGAGAGCATAAGAGATTAATTAACAGGAATGAGAGAAAGAAATACAGTAGAAGAAGAATGGGTAGCTCTGAGGGATGAAGTAGTGAAGGCAGCAGAGGATCAAGTAGGTAATAGGGCGAGGGCTAGTAGAAATCCTTGGGTAACAGAAGAAATACTGAATTTAATTGATGAAAGGAGAAAATATAAAAATGCAGTAAATGAAGAAGGCAAAAAGGAATACAAACGTCTCAAAAATGAGATCGACAGGAAGTGCAAAACGGCTAAGCAGGGATGGCTAGAGGACAAATGTAAGGATGTAGAGGCTTATCTCACTGGGGGTAAGATAGATACTGAATACAGGAAAATTAAAGAGACTTTTCGAGAAAAGAGAACCACTTGTATGAATATCAAGAGCCAGATGGAAACCCAGTTCTAAGCATAGAAGGGAAAGCAGAAAGGTGGAAGTAGTATATAGAAGGTCTATACAAGGGCGATGTACTTGAGGACAATTGTATGGAAATGGAAGAGGATGTAGATGAAGATGAAATGGGAGATACGATACTGCGTGAAGTGTTTGACAGAGCACTGAAAGACCTGAGTCGAAACAAGGCCCCGGGAGCAGACAACATTCCATTAGAACTACTGACGGCCTTGGGAGAACCAGTCATGACAAAACTCTACCATCTGGTGAGCAAGATATATGAGACAAGCGAAATACCCTCAGATTTCAAGAAGAATGTAATAATTCCAATCCCAAAGAAAGCAGGTGTTGACAGATGTGAAAATTACCGAATTATCAGTTTTATAAGTCACAGCTGCAAAATACTAACGCGAATACTTTACAGACGAATGGAAAATCTGGTAGAAGCCGACCTCGGGGAAGATCAGTTTGAATTCCACAGAAATGTTGGAACACGTGATGCAATACTGGCCTTACGACTTATCTTAGAAGAAAGATTAAGGAAAGCAAACCTACGTTTCTAGGATTTGTAGACTTCGAGAAAGCTTTTGACAATGATGACTGGAATGCTCTCTTTCAAATTCTGAAGGTGGCAGGGGTAAAATAGAGGGAGCGAAAGGCTATTTACAATTTGTACAGAAACCAGATGGCAGTTATAAGAGTCCAGGGGTATGAAAGGGAAACAGTGGTTGGGAAGGGAGTGAGACAGGGTTGTAGCCCCCCCCCGCCGATGTTATTCAATCTGTATATTGAGCAAGCAGTAAAGGAAACAAAAGGAAAATTCGGAGTAGGTATTAAAATCCATGGAGAAGAAATTAAAACTTTAAGGTTCGCTGATGACATTGTAATTCTGTCAGAGACAGCAATGGACTTGGAAGAGCAGTTGAACGGAATGGACAGTGTCTTGAAAGGAGGATATAAGATCAAAAAAAGCAAAACGAGTCGAATTAAGTCGGGTGATGCTGAGGGAATTAGATTAGGAAATGAGACACTTAAAGTAGTAAAGGGGTTTTGTTATTTGGGGAGCAAAATAACGCCGGACGCTGTGGCCGAGCGGTTCTAGGCGCTTCAGTCTGGAACCGCGCGACTACTACGGTCGCAGGTTCGAATTCTGCCTTGGGTATGGATGTGGGTGATGTCCTTAGGTTAGTTAGGTTTAAGTAGTTCTAAGTTCTAGGGGACTGACGACCTCAGATGTTAAGTCCCATAGTGCTCAGAGCCATTTGAACCATTTTGAGCAAAATAACTGATGATGGTCGAAGTAGAGAGGATATAAAATGTAGACTGGCAATGGCAAGGAAAGCGTTTCTGAAGAACAGAAATTTGTTAACATCGAGTGTAGATTTAAGTGTCAAAAATGGTTCAAATGGCTCTGAGAACTATGGGACTCAACTGCTGAGGTCATTAGTCCCCTAGAACTTAGAACTAGTTAAACCGAACTAACCTATGGACATCACAAACATCCATGCCCGAGGCAGGATTCGAACCTGCGACCGTAGCGGTCTTGCGGTTCCAGGCTGCAGCGCCTTTAAGTGTCAGGAAGTCGTTTCTGAAAGTATTTGTATGGAGTGTAGCCATGTATGGAAGTGAAACATGGACGATAAATAGTTTGGCCAAGAAGAGAATAGCTTTCGAAATGTGGTGCTACAGAAGAATGCTGAAGATTAGATGGGTAGAGCACATAACTAATGAGGACATACTGAATAGAATTTAGGAGAAGAGGAGTTTGTGGTACAGCTTTAGAAGAAGACAGGACCGGTTGGTAGGACATGTTCTGAGGCATCAAGGGATCACAGATTTAGCATTGGAGGGCAGCGTGGAGGGTAAAAATCATAGAGGGAGACCAAGGGATGAATACACTAAGCAGATTCAGAAGGATGTAGGTTGCAGTAAGTACTGGGAGATGAAGAAGTTTGCACAGGATAGAGTAGCATGGAGATCTGCATCAAACCAGTCTCAGGACTAAAAACCACAACAACAACATGCTGATTTCCTACGAAATGTTCCACCAATGCTAGTACAGGATGTTTCACTGCATGACAGAATGGCGATGTACTTCCAACATGATGGATATCCGGCACATAGCTCGCGTGCGGCTGATGCGGTATTGAATAGCATATTTCATGACAGGTGGATTGGTCGTCTAAGCACCATACCATGGCCCGATGGCCCGCACGTTCACCGGATCTGACGTCTCAGGATTTCTTTCTGTGGGGAAAGTTGAACGATATTTGCTATTGTGATCCACCGACAAAGCCTGACTACATGCGTCAGCGCATTGTCAGTGCATGTGCGAACATTACGGAAGGAGAAGTACTAGCTGTTGAGAGGAATGTCGTTACATGTATTACCAAATGCATTGTGGTTGACGGACATCATTTTGAGCATTTATTGCATTAATATGGTATTTACAGGTAATCACGCTGTAACAGCATTGTTGTTGTTGTTGTGGTCTTCAGTCCTGAGACTGGTTTGATGCAGCTCTCCATGCTACTCTATCCTGTGCAAGCTTCTTCATCTCCCAGTACCTACTGCAACCTACATCCTTCTGAATCTGCTTAGTGTATTCATCTCTCGGTCTCCCTCTACGATTTTTACCCTCCACGCCGCCCTCCAATGCTAAATTTGTGATCCCTTGATGCCTCAAAATATGTCCTACCAACCGATTACTTCTTCTAGTCAAGTTGTGCCACAAACTTCTCTTCTCCCCAATCCTATTCAATACCTCCTCATTAGTTACGTGATCTACCCACCTTATCTTCAGCATTCTTCTGTAGCACCACATTTCGAAAGCTTCTATTCTCTTCTTGTCCAAACTGGTTATCGTCCATGTTTCACTTCCATACATGGCTACACTCCATACAAATACTTTCAGAAACGACTTCCTGACACTTAAATCTATACTCGATGTTAACAAATTTCTCTTCTTCAGAAACGATTTCCTTGCCATTGCCAGTCTACATTTTATATCCTCTCTACTTCGACCATCGTCAGTTATTTTACTCCCTAAATAGCAAAACTCCTTTACTACTTTAAGTGTCTCATTTCCTAATCTAATCCCCTCAGCATCACCCGATTTAATTTGACTACATTCCATTATTCTCGTTTTGCTTTTGTTGATGTTCATCTTATATCCTCCTTTCAAGACACTGTCCATTCCGTTCAACTGCTCTTCCAAGTCCTTTGCTGTCTCTGACAGAATTACAATGTCATCGGCAAACCTCAAAGTTTTTACTTCAACACCTGCTTTCTTTGGGATTGGAATTATTACATTCTTCTTGAAATCTGTGGGTATTTCGCCTGTCTCATACATCTTGCTCACCAGATGGTAGAGTTTTGTCAGGACTGGCTCTCCCAAGGCCATCAGTAGGTCTAATGGAATGTTGTCTGCTCCCGGTGCCTTGTTTCGACTCAGGTCTTTCAGTGCTCTGTCAAACTCTTCACGCAGTATCTCATTTCCCATTTCATCTTCATCTACATCCTCTTCCATTTCCATAATATTGTCCTCAAGTACATCGCCCTTGTATAAACCCTCTATATACTCCTTCCACCTTTCTGCCTTCCTTTCTTTGCTTAGAACTGGGTTGCCATCTGAGCTCTTGATATTCATACAAGTAACAGCATACGTTCTCAGAAATGATAAGTTCACAAAGGTACATGTATCATATTGGAACAACTGAAATAAAATGTTCAAACGTACCTACATTCTGTATTTTAATTTAAAAAACTTACCTGTTACAAACTGTTCGTCTAAAATTATGAGCCATATGTTTGTGGCTATTACAGCGCCTTCTGTTAGAAAACGAAAAAAGTGGTCCAACAAAACATTCATGTTTCTTTACGTACTGCACGAATATGTAATAAAAAATGGGGGTTCCTATTTAGAAAAAGGCAGTTGATATCCGTTTCACCTATGGCAGTGCCGTCTAACGGGACAACCATAGCGCTATCTGGTTTCCCGCTTCAAGCTAGACAAGTTTCATTCTTTGTAGTTCTTTCGTTTGATGCTTATTTCGTGAGATATTTGGCCTGGTCACGATCAATGGACCATCCTGTACAATCACGCGCTCTGAAATTGACCCAACTGTTGTTGTACGTGATGCCATGCAATCAAGACGCAGTCCTATACTGCTGGTCCGTCGTTGATGTTAGAGACGTCACCCAATTCGATCAAGTATGACCGTAACGAAAGGTCAAGGGGACAGAGAAGCCTAACAAATCCAGTGGGCCTGAAATGTCGGCGCCATATGATCGCCCTCATGTGTTTTTGCGCCATCGTGTAGGAACCACATGAATTTGTAGCGTTTACTGATATGACACATCCTCCAGCAAGATGGGCGATATGTAAATGAGAAACTTGTGGCAATCAATTTGTCCATAATTTTATTGAAATACGGTGTTGATGCCCTCTTTCTGCAACTCTACAAGGATTTTCATCAGCCTGCAGACGCTCAGTAAAAAAATTCACGCCTTGGAACCCAGCTTTCTCGGTAAATAAAATATTAGGCGGATTAGCATCACTCCTTTACAACAGTCACTGCCAGAACTGCAATTTCCCTGGCGCTCTTGTGGACTTAGTGCCTGGACGTTCTGGTGGCGGTGTGAATACACCAATTATTCATGAAGACCTCTCCAGACAAAAAGATGACTACGCCATCCTCTGCAGCCAGTCGTCCATGTGGCAAACACTGGAATGGAAAACTAAGGATCCGTTAAATGGCAATCAGTTTGGCTTTAGTAAAGGTAATGGCAGTAGAGAAGTAGTTCGGATGTTGCGCTCGATAACGGAAGTACGATTTAAGAAAAATAAACCACGTTCATAGAATTTGTCGACATAGAAAAATACTTTCGACAGCGTAAAATGGTGCAAGATGTTCGAAAATCTGAGAAAAGTAGAAGTAAGCTATAGAGAAAGATGGCTAACACAAATATATACTAGAACCAAGAACAATCAACAATACCGGAAGACCAAGAACAGAATGTTCAGATTAAAAAGTGTGTACAGAGGGGTGCAGTCTTTCCAGTCTTTCGCCACTTCTGTTCAGTACATACATCAAGAAGCAATGACCGAAATAAAACGAAGGTTCAAGATTGGGACTAAAAGTCAAGGTGAAAGGACAACAATGATAAGATTCTCTTATGACATTTTTAATCTCAGTGAAAGTGTAGAAGATACAGCACCTGCTGAATGCAATGGACCGTTTAGGAACATGTTAAAGACGTGTCTCAAAATTTTATTTCGAAATTTTCCGGGCGAGTATTTCAAACACTCTGCGAGTGTAACATACCTGAAGCCTATGTACCAACCCTAACTGTCCTTCAGATCAGAAGCAATCTGACGAGAGTAAAGCATACTATATAATTAAATGTAGATGGCACATCGATTGACAGTGTAAGGAATGCAAAATTTCTGAAAATGACTATTGATTTTCAGATGAAGTGGTATGAACGAACAATGATATTTACAAACAGAATACCGTCAGAATGTTAAGAGTCCTCTCATTAATGTGTAACAGCCATTGTCGTTTAGTTACACACTATTCATACATCAGTTCCTAGCTATGGCTTTCTTTTCTGGGGCCAGTTACATAAGATATGAACACGGTTTTCAAACTGCAGTAAAGGGCGATAAAAATAATAACCAGAAATATAATTCGAACCCAGTCTGTATCTGTTCAAGGCACTGGGGATTTTAATTACACCATGGATACATTTACCAATGAGTTATCGGCATAAAAAATAACATTGGTAATTATTGCACAACAGCTCTGTTCAAATCCACGAAAAAAGATCTGGGCTGAACATACTTTTCCCAAGAAACAATAAACATAAAATTAAAAACAGCAATTCCTACCAAGAAATAAAAGTGGATAATAAATTACCTAAGGAGATTAAAGACAAAACTAAAAGAAAATTATATGAAATGAAGTTACAAAATTACCTGTTAAGCAATACTCTATATACAATAAACGACAACTTAGTTAACACAGAGTAGGAGGAGCTCGGTAAAGAAAGTAACACAAATAAAACATCATTTACCTAACACTTTTTTTAACTTTTCATGACTGGGATTCACAATCATGTGAAATTTCTTGAAAGACATAATGTTTACGCCAGTGACTATTAAACTTTCTATTTCCACTGTTGCAATTTCGGCCTTAGGCTATTATCATCTGCAGATGTTGTGGCTTTAAACCATGTCTACTTTATACAAGCTGACACACTTCGTGGTGCCCTCCATGAGTAATAGTGGAATTCAATATGGTGTTGACTCACCTTAGCCTTGACGACAGCTTCCACTCCCGCTGGGATACGT
This sequence comes from Schistocerca serialis cubense, assembly GCF_023864345.2. Lineage (NCBI taxonomy): Eukaryota > Metazoa > Arthropoda > Insecta > Orthoptera > Acrididae > Schistocerca > Schistocerca serialis. The sequence continues at coordinate 70,521,396 of NC_064644.1, forward strand.
TCAGTCATGTTCTAGAAGGTTTCTTGTGGAATGGTAGCCCATCCTTTACGAAGTCCTGCATTGAAGAGAGGTATCAATGTCGATCGGAGAGGCCTGGCACGAAGTCGATGTCCCAAAACATACCAAAGGTGTTTTATAGGATTCAGGTCAGGACTCGGTGCAGGCCAATCCATTACAGGGATGTTACTGTTGAGTAACCACTCCGTCACAGGCCGTGCACTATGAACAGGTGCTCGATCGTGTTGAAAGATGCAGTCGCCATCACCGAATTGCTCTTCAACAGTGGGAAGCAAGAAGGTACTTAAAACATCAATGTAGGCCCATGCGGTGATAGTGCCACGCAATAGAACAAGGGGTGCAAGCCCCCTCCATAAAAAACGCGACCACACCATAACACCACCGCCCATGAATTTTACTGTTGGCACTACAAACGCTAGCAGATGTCGTTCACCGGGCATTCTCCATACCCATACCCTACCACCTGATCACCACATTGTGTAGCGTGATACGTCACTCCACACAACGTTTTTCCACTGTTCAATCGTCTAATATTTACGCTCCTTACACCAAGCAAGGCGTCGTTTGGCATTTACGAGCGTGATGTATGGCTTATGAACAGTCGCTCGACCATGAAATCCAAATTTTCTCACTTCCCGCCTAATTTTCATAGTACTTGCAGTGGATCATGATGCAGTCTGGAATTCCTGTGTGATGGTCTGGATAGATGTACGCTTTTGTGCTGTACGTGTCCTTTCACGTTTCCACTTCACTATCCCAATGGAAAGAGTGCACCTAGGGATGTTTAGGAGTGTGGAAATCTCGCGTACAGACATATGTCACAAGTGACACCCAATCACCCACAATGTCTAATGACTACTGAGGTCGCTGATATGGAGTACCTGGCAGTAGGTGGCAGCACAATGCACCTAATATGAAAAACGTATGTTTTTGGTCGTGTCCAGATACTTTTGATCACATAGTGTAAATGCAACACATAACTGAGTATGTTGGTTGTGATACTCTGAAATGAAGAGATAGGGTTGAGTAAACCTTTGCGGGTGACATGAAACGGGGCAGAAGACTTAATAAACAATCTGAGTCTGGTAATACTTGATTAGTTTTTCAGGTTTCTACACGAAAAATTGCTTCCTAATGTCACTGAACATTTTCAAATAAGCGAACCACTGCGTTCCGACTTGCTTTTCGCTCTGAAACAATCAAACGCCGTCATCGTTTATAAAAGATAGAAGCGACTCGTTAAATTCAAGTCAGTGAATATCTTTCCATCCAACTGGAATATAGCTTTGGCAAAATGCTCGACAAATAGTCACAAAAATATAGTAATCAGCATTTTCGATTACAAGAAAGGAGTGAATAAATCTCTTTCCTCTCTGGAAATAATTTACTTTTCCATTTAGTTATTTATGTTAATCCGACAATATTTGAATGCGGCATTTACAAGCGCTAAAGCTGCGACGCTCTGTTTCTCACTGAGTCGGTACTAGCAATAAATCACGCAGTCCCGCACTTTACGATTTTAATAAAACAAAAAATCCATAGCATCCGGCAGCAACTAATCTATATGAATTGGCCATCGTGTTCAGAGCATTTTGGCCACTTTTCTGGAGAGGTATCACGCATCCGACTACGTAATGGATTAATCACAGCCACATCCCCATAGACTGTTGCCCCCAGTTGTCGACAGCTCCTAATGCTTGATCTGTCACAATAACTTATGAGCCGTTCGTATTTCAACTTTGGTACGCAAAACTCATTTTCTTAAACTATCGCACTGCGTGTTGGTACCACGACCCAATTTCATTTGGCATGAAATTTTACTGTCTGCACAAAAATCAGGCAACCGGTTTATCTTCTCCTACACGACGACTTTTTGGGTTTAGCAGTTCATCTGAGAGTAATTTATAAATTTCTTGAAAGGGATTTGTCTTCTGAAAGGGAATTAATGTCGAATTTGAGGAATAATTTTTATCCAAATTACACAAAATACCGATATTAATGATTGTTTTCAAGTTCTGACGATGTTATTTTTTGTTATATTATCAGATTTGTTTTCATTTTCTCCAGAATATTCCTAACACTACAACATACTCCCTGTTTGGTGCTACGTTCTATGATCTTTGCTGTGCTCTCTGCGAGTTTTTATCTTCTACAACAAGCTCATCGGTGGGAATCTGTCCTAGCACATTAAGAACTCTTGTACTAAAACGAAACGGAAAAACAACAATCCGGTTCGAAAATCCTCTCAAGGCATAACGTACTTTTCAATTTTCTCGTTTTGAGAAGACCGAAGGAACGATCTGTGTACTTGCAAAAGAAATTCAACAGCCTAGATAAAATAAATATTTCTTTTTTAAGGAAACCGGTTTCGACAGACTTCGCTGTCTCTTCAGGTCTTAAAAATCTTTTTGTTATGAAGTGTGTCCACTTTACGTTGGACCTCACGCCAAGCGAGCGATATGTACATGGACATGGTCACTAGTATAAGGTGCTTTTTCTTTTCAAATATTTTAGTTATGACAAACTTTTAGTAATGTGCTGATTTATTTTCACAAGACAACTTGGAGTGAGGTCCAATGTAAAATGGACACGTTTCATAACAAAAAGGTTTATAAGACCTGAACATGACATCAAATTCTGTCGAAAGCGGTTGCCTTAAATAAAGAAATATTTATGTGATCTAGGCTGCTGATTGTTTTTAGTACACCCCGGTTAACAAGTTAGTCTGATAATGTTCGTAGAGCATTAGAAATATCCACCTCATTTAGTGACGAGCAGCTAGCCTCCACACCAGAAAAATATGAACTGGAGAATATTGTGCCTTGAAGATAGCGTACTGAGGAGAACATGACATTTCCTGAACGTTTCAGCTCCGCGACCGCTTTTTGGACTCACATGAAGGAACGAGTGCTAGAGATAGCTGTAAGTAGTTTCCGACACTTTCTGCTGTTTTGCTCTGAGACAGAGACTGTTTTGTGTAGAGTTTGTAAATATTATGAGTTCTACGTATTTAAGTGCTGAATAATATATTAAAACTATTTTGAGAGTAGTGTTAATTTTTCAGTTAGAGAGTGCAATAGTGAGTACAATTCTGCATACTTTTAAAATTAGTAACATAATGTGTGGACAGTTAAGCTATACCTCATTAGTCGTGCACCATCTTGTAACTTGAACCGGACGGTTTTTTCCAGCACAGGACACGTGATTTTTGCAAATGAACCGAGTTTCCATAATGTCTTATCAGTTTTCGCTGTCTCCAAAATCGAAATTTATGTTAGGCGCTAATAGCTTTTATGTCACAGTATTTTTAACTTGTAACTGATTTTTGATAGCACTTCTTCTTAATTTGGTTTCACTCAATGATTATTGGTGTGCAGTAGAGTAATAATATTACACATAACTGTTAAACTGTTACATGCAGCACTGAAAAGACTTTTTCGATAGGAACAGTTTCAAATTTGAATAGCTGTTCCCAGATACATGATCATGTTGTACGTTGGAATCGTTTTTTACTTTTAGAAAAATCTTACTTTCTTGAGTATTTTTTGTAATTTCAGAAGAACACTGCAGGGCGCATATAGTGACTACTATCATTTTAAAACAGAATACAAAAATATATAAAGCTTTAATTCACGCTTACTTAGAGGCGAGAGACTGACAAGTGTTCCATGGTGCAAGACACCCCTCCGCACACAGTACATAATAATACGAAGATATTCGATTACTGGAATAGTGAGAGACGAAACCACACTCCAGATGTGAACAGAATGATTGAGAAAGTCAGATTTAAGAGAAAGAGTACGTACCTCACAGCTTAGTAGGCACTTTATTAGGAAACTCAAGTGATAAAGGAAAAGTAGGCGCAGTATCGTGTTGTGAGCTACTGAGATTCATGACTCCAGTAGCAACAGTTGCAGATGGGAACGCGAGACCTACGATAGAGCAAGACACACTGCAATGATGTGTGCACCAAAATATCGTTTTGCAACACTGTGAGACGTGATATAGTGGTACAATAGAAAGCGTACCAGAAAACTCCAGTGGGCCATGAGTGGCATTTCCCGTCTGTAGGGTCCCACTTCAGTAAAGTATATGTGATGACCTCGGAAGGCAGTACAGGAGGCGTAAGAACAGCTCCTCACACTGTAACACTGACGAAAAAAAGTGAATGTGGTGACGAAATATTCAGTCGCTATACATCACATCCATAGCTGAACACCTTCAAGAAAAAGATGATCAATATCAATTTTACTCACAATCGTGACTAGAATTGTTTTTCTGTTTTCGATCGGAAACCTCTTTCTCAACACTCATTTGCTCACAGGAAACAGAATCGACAGGTTGCTGCAATTATTGTCGTTAGTAGGCTGTTTAGGTTTTTTATGTTGTTAACGGCACGTAGCGCTCTGTATGAAAATCGCAGACTGTGCTGTGTGCAGTCTGTGGCTGATTTGCATTGTTGGAATATTCGCTATTGTAGAGTTGGGCAGTTGGATGAGAACAGCGCCTAGCATTGCGCAGTTGGAGGTGAGCCGCCAGCAGTGGTGGATGTGGGGAGTGAGATGGCGGAGTTTTGAGAGCGGACGATCTGGATGTGTGTCCGTCAGAAAAACGAAATTTGTAAGACTGGATGTCATGAACTGATATATGTATTATGACTTTTGAACACTATTAAGGTAAATACATTGTTTGTTCTCTATCAAAATCTTTCATTTGTTAAGTATGCCTATCAGTAGTTAGTGCCTTCAGTAGCTAGAATTGTAAGTAGGCTGTTTAGGTTTTTTTATTGGTAACGCCACCTCTGTATAAAAATCACTGGCTGTGCTGTGTGAAGCCTGTGTCTAGTTTGCATTGTTGTCTGCCATTGTAGTGTTGGGCAGCGGCAGCTGGATGTGAACAGCGCGTAGCGTTGCGCAGTTGGAGGTGAGCCGCCAGCAGTGGTGGATGTGGGGAGAGAGATGGCGGAGTTTTGAAATTTGTAAGACTGTCATGAACTGCTATATATATTATTACTTTTAAGGTAAATACATTGTTTGTTCTCTATTAAAATCTTTCATTTGCTAACTATGCCTATCAGTAGTTAGTGCCTTCCGTAGTTTGAATCTTTTATTTAGCTGGCAGTAGTGGCGCTCGCTGTATTGCAGTAGTTCCAGTAACGAAGATTTTTGTGAGATAAGTGATTTGTCAAAGGTATAGGTTAATGTTAGTCAGAGCCATTCTTTTGTAGGGATTTTTTGAAAGTCAGATTGCATGGCGCTAAAAATATTGTGTGTCAGTTTAAGCACAGTTATGTATAATTGTTCAAAGGGGACGTTTCAGAATCTTTTACTTAGCTGGCAGTATTGGCGCTCGCTGTATTGCAGTAGTGCGAGTAACGAAGATTTTTGTGAGGTAAGTGATTCATGAAAGGTATAGGTTACTGTTACTCGCGGACATTCTTTTGTAGGGATTTTTGAAAGTCAGTTTGCGCTGCACTAAAAATATTGTGTGTCAGTTTAGTGATGATCAGAAAAAGTAATGAGTGAAATGTCTGATTACGTTCAGTTTTGCTCAGCTGTTTGAAAATCAAATAAAGTAAGAGGTTTACCAGCAGAGTAATTCATAAATTTTTCTAAGGGGATCTTTCATTCTGCCTAAAAAATCAAGGTTCTACCGTGAAACCTGGCGTTGGAGTTTGTCTTTCTCTACATATTGACCTTTCAGTGTGACCCATTTTTTCAATAATAGATGTGGATGTTACCACTGTGTAGTAGGCTTTTTAAGAATGATGACGACGTGGAGCGTCTCCTCTGCATCCAAACTGCTGAGGAATGAGGGATAAGTCACAGTGTACAGTGTCTGGAGAATAAGAGGAGTGAGGCCGAAAGAAGCTCAAAGAAGTGTAGACGCTATTTGATCACCTGTATCCAGACACCCCTATGTAATGCAAAGTTCATCAGTAGACTTCAAGAGAGGCGGACACACCAGAATGAAAGGAGGAGGGAAGTACTATCAGTAGATAAGCACCAACTGCAGGGCTGTTCGGCCAGCAGAGCTCGGGGACTACAAACGCAGACCAGTCATCGGATGTCACCTGGGTAATAAACCCATCAGGGACAGTTCAACGTTTCTAAAGCTGCCCAAGTCGATCGTTGGTGACATGACTGAGAAGTAGAAGTACGAAGGAACAACCACAGCTAAAACGAGACCAGGCAAACCTCGCGCACTGGCGAGCAGGGATCACTGATCATTGCAGAGGACGGTTGCAAAATATTCCAAGAAATATCTTGTGAGTTTGAACGTGCTGCCGGCCGCGGTGGCCGAGCGGTTCTAGGCGCTACAGTCTGGAAACACGTGACCGCTACGGTCGCAGGTTCGAATCCTGCCTCGGGCATGGATGTGTGTGATGTCCTTAGGTTAGTTAGGTTTAATTAGTTCTAAGTTCTACGGGACTGATGACCTCAGAAGTTAAGTCCCTTAGTGCTCAGAGCGATTTGAACCATTTTCCTTTTTTATTTTTTTTATTTTGAACGTGCTGCCAGCAGTCCAGCAAGCACAATGACTGTGAGCAGTGAGTTGAAAAGCCACAAATCTCTGTGGTCAGTGCTGAGTGACGCCTGAGGTGGCGTTAAGAGTGTCGGCACTGGACAGCAGACGACTGGAAACGAGTGACTGGCAGTGATGAATCACGCGGTATCCTGTGAAAGCCCGAAGAAAGTTTCTGGGTTTGACGAATACCTGGAGAACGTTACCTGCCATCACGGGTAGTGCCAACAGCGAAGCATGGAGGAGGTGGCGCTACGGTCTGGGGTGCTTCTCGTGCTTAGGATGTTTTCTCCTTACTGTGATTCAGAGCAGATGTACGGCAAAATTGCGAAAAAATTCGAATTTTTTATTGCCTAATTTCTTAGATTGATTCTTTAAGAATCACATCGGACAGTTTCGTAATCGAATTCTGGCTATAAATATGTTTAAAAAAAGTTTCTTTGGGTGTCTGCGCCTGCCACGCCCCCTCTTTCTGTGCTGTGACACACCTTCTCTACGCTAGAAATTTTCTGTGCGTTAATTTTTCGTTCTCACAATCGAAACGAACTGCACATGAGTCTAGAAGGCTGTGAGAAAAATTACCTTAGATTGTTCCTTTCTTTACAATTTTTTTTTTTTAGAATAGCACGTGCTACAAATTTATCTGTTTTTACTTTTGCATATATCGACCTGTTCTGCTCGAAATGGGTCGTAACAGTGGACCGATATTAAAAAACGAGAGGAAATGTCGAATTTCACGTGTAAAACAATGCAGCAAGCCGTTTCTTTCACAAACTTTCCACACACGTTTATCCTCAACATTCCTTTTGTGACATATAATGGCGCAAATATCCTCAGGCAGAAGCCAGTGAGATGTCATACACCCACAAACATTGTTTGCCACATGCTGCTTTAGATGTTCACCAACCTTCAGGTCCCCAGTGTGAACTGGGAAAACACAGAATACAAATGACAGCTACGTACAATCACCTTATATGGATGTGTTGTCCAAAAACAGTATTTGTGTTCTCAATTGTGGTGAAGATAACCTGTCCTGTATTCAATAGTGGAAATGTGGGTAGGATTGAGTGCCTGCAGAGACTGAGCCTCCATGTAGCTGCATTCACACTGAAGATACTCAGAAGCATCAGTGAAGTGCTACTGGACAAAGTTCAGGCAGCAGAAGAAAAAATGCAAAATCTGGCTAGGAAAAGGAGGCAGGGGAGGAGATTACTCCAGGAAGACGAGGAAGAGTATAAAGATTATGGATATGAACAGCATTAGTCACTAGACAAAACTTTAAATGCGAATTGCTGTAAACTGAATTTTTTGGGCTATAATGCACCTTTTCTCAGGAGCTATAAACGCTAACAGTCTAAATTTGTCATAGTTTTAAGAATTGAAGGCGTCAGAGAGACATAGTCATAAACCACGCCTTTGTCGAAATTGAGATATTCACGCTATGACATTCCTAACGATGCCCTCCCCATCTTGGAATGAAGAAGTTCCATCTTTCTCCAACACGAGTCAGGTGGTGACGTACTGTAGTTCTATACTCTGTCACCTGGCGTCTTTTTCAGAAGATACATAGTCACAAGCCACATCAAAATGGCTGAATACTTACGTACATCTGAAGGTGCTTCGCGCATTCTAGGCGTATATGGCAGCAACAGTAGTGTAAATGAGGATTCTGATCCTTTTAACAGTGATGGTGATGAGTCTTGGTGTTCATCAAGCAACAGGACTAGCTTAGAAGATGTTTCGGTAACTATACAAAAATATTTTTTACTGGTGATCATTGTTCAGTAGCTTGTGACTTTGTTTCTCATAACATTGTTCTCGCAGTTGATCGTCGTCTTTTGTGTTAATGAGAAACCTTAAAAGCCTAATTTTAATGACCACTGATTGCGGTAATAATATAGTTTTCATGGCTACACACATGTAAGAATATTTTTATTATCAGTGCCATTTCAGTGACATATAATGATTTGTGTGGCTTGTGACTATGTCTCACAGAAGTTCTGTGACTATTTTTCTATTCATATTATAGCCTGAAATAAGTAGTGCAAATGAAGTATCACCTCAGAAACCAAGCTCTTCAAGAAAAGAAAGCGCAATACTGAAGAGTGGGAAAAAATTAAGGCCAAACGTGGACGTAACGCGGGTCAGCAGTTTGTGTCTTCTAAACCCAACAAGACTGTTCAGGCATCCTTGGGAAGTACCTACAGTTGTTCAAATAACTGCTATGCGAATCTACTCAGAGAAGAAGAAAATATTTTCCACTCGTTTTGGGACATACGAAACTTTAATCCCCATAATACTTACCTAATGTGTTGTATGAAAATGGTACCAAAAAAGCGAAGGTTCGTTTCACTTTTTTTAAACACGAATGGACCAGTTGTCACAAATTTACTATACCTTGTTCTGCTTCACATTTCTTTCTTTCACAGCTATCCAAAAAAGACTACAAAGAATATTTCATCTAGAGCTGTGACATTTTCATACAGTATGAAAGTAAATGAAATGGAAGTCATGATTTGCAAGCAAGCTTTCCTCAGGGTTCATGGCTTACAGACCACACAAGAACAGTGAGGAATATGCAACCACAAATGAAGTTGGGTCGCTCAGTTCCGAAAGATGATTTTTCTGTCCGAATTTAACATAGACTTCGAACTGCTGAAAAGTGAGACCTGTTCAACATGTGACGCCTTCCTAAAATCAACGAGTAACCCAAAATTATGTGCAGAAGAAATTACACAAAGAAAAAACAACATGGGTTGCATCTAAAAAAGGCTGATAAAGAGCAAAATATGATCGTGTCTTTAACTTCTCTGGCTAAAGAGAATGTGAAATAGCACCACGTAATAGCAAAGTTTCCCACGCCAAAACTAACTTCTGGCCCAGCATTCTACAAGAGAGAAATATGGACATATAACTACGGTATCACGATTGTGGGTCAAATGAGGGATACATGTTTCTGTGGAGTGAGAAGGACGGAGGAAGGGGTTCAGATGAAGTCAGGAACTGTTTATTAAAATACTTTGAGATAACTAACACTCAAGCCAAAAATCTCCACATAATCACAGATAACTGTAAGGGCCAGGCAAAGAATTGGCCTCTTATTGCCCTGGAAAGGACTCTCGTTGCCACCAAAAGATTTGAATATGTGCAACACTATTTCCTCGTGGTAGGTCATGCTAGACTTCCTTGTGATCGTGATTTTGGTCGCATTGAAATTTACCTTCGAAACAGATGTCCGATAATATACATGCCAGATGAAAGGGCAGAAGTAGTCCAAAAAATTTTGTTGTGACGAAAATGCACAGAAAAGACTTCAGAAGCTTGGACGATCCGAAGTCATTAATCTCGATAACCATTCTATTCAGACCTGGAGATCTAATTCGTTTTAGTGAAGCGGCTCAATTTAAGTTTGAGTATTAAGATCCCTTCACACTAAATGTGAATCACTGCTACTCAGATATAGGAACCTTCACATCAGTGGATGTATGTTGCAAGAGGAAAGGAAGACCTGCTGAACCTGATCTATTTCAGCTGCCAATAAAATATAAAAAGTCAATCAAAATTAATCAGAAAAGATTTATGACATACTGTCTCTCATGGCATACATACCTGCAGCATATCAAAGCTTTTTTCGGTCATGTGCTGGAAATAATGTCAACAATAATGATTTAGAAGAACGTCCTTGATTTCACATTTACAGTGTAAAATAAATTATTAGACTGACTTATCTGTTGTGTATGTGTGTATATGGAAGTGCAAAAATTGTTAATAACTACTAGTTGTTATATAATTTTCAAAATAAAACCTTGAAAACGTCTTTTGTGTTCTAAATTATTTTCAGAGACACAGTCATAAGACATTTTCGACCACATCATAATTAAAATGACTCTCAAATTAATATTACAAAACAGAAAGAAAATTGTCTATTTTACACAAGGTTTGCAATGTATTAAAGTATAATTAAAAGCAAAAAGGAAGTGTCTACTTGGTCTTCAACATTTTTATACTTCCATGAAACTTTGAAGTCACTTTATCTATAAACTTGTTGAATATGGCTTATGACTATATCTCTCCAAACCCTTCAATTACTTATTGAATAATCCTGTTCAGCACTTTTCTGTTAACTTTTTTCTAAGAAAATTTCTCCTTTAAAATTTGGGAAAAATGGAGCAGTGCCATGTAACACAAAACTAAAAAATCTATTTCAAAGAAACTATGACAAACAAAAATCTTTGGACACCTTGTATTAGCCTCTTATGCAGATTTAAACTGTGAAACTACAGTGTTATTGCTTGATTCTTTTACGAGAAAAGGCACATTATAGAAATAATGGGAATTAAGAATTCAAATCCTTATAAAATGCATGTCGATCGCTTTTTCTAAAAAAAATTAAACGGAATATCAAGCATTATGCTGTATGTAGTAGTCTCAAGTTTTACTATTTCAGTTGTAATATTTTTGGAGATATATGTGCTTAAGTACAACAATGTATTTTGCCCTATATCCGTCCTCAAGAAGACGCTAAATGCGGAAGGATATGAATACGTTTTACAACATCGTGTATGGCGTACAGCAGAGTAAACGATTGCATAGATGAACCCGTTGTTCAGGAGAAAGTCAACACCCTTTGACAGCTTCCCCAACGTTTGGTCTTCTTTAATCTCATTGTGGTGTCTCCCGGCAAGACATTTACAAAATCCTTAGAATGTATATAAAAAATAATAAAAATAAACATTTATCTGTATTATTATTATATTACTGTATGAATGGTTGTAGATTATGTATAAAAGGAAATAACAATTTTTCATTTTTATGTTTGTGCAATATTTATGTATTTATATTTCACAAATAACGTCTGTCGTCGGCAAATGTATGTATCGAAGCAGACAATGATAATTCAAAGAAATAACAAAGATGCATATTAAATTGTCTATAAATAGTGGAGGTTAAAACATTACTCTCTCTGTCTTCTTGTAGTCATTAAAGTTGTAAGAGCCTGTGACGCTCGCTTGAATGCTTAGGTAGCCTTCGTTTGTCCTTTGATCGAGAAAGACGCCATTGGAAGCTGATATTTGTAAAAGGTGTGTACATTCAATTTATGTTGATTTTTTGGATATAGAAATTGTTAAAATTATTACCTGTAATAATTTATTGCTAGCTCGCCCAAGATTTCATTCCACATTCTTAGCAGTTTTCAGCGTGTTAGGAATTTTTCATGACGCAGAGCCGTGCAGCGACCGCGGGAACCGCTGCCGCGGCAAATTCAAATTAAAATTAATGAAAGCAGTTTTTCCGCAGTATAGTGGGCAGGTAACGGTACATTAAAATTATCTCTTTCAGCTTCCTGGAGACTTCAGAGGGAAATTGTGGCTTTTATTATGTCATTTTCAGGTGGACATGGGTAGCTGCTATTCGTTATCAGTTACGTAAATAATTCATGAGTGATAAAATTTTACTTGTGTGTGATCAAAGACTGCTGTGCAAAACCTGTTCTGGCTAATGACATAATAATCACATTTCATTTTTTTTAGTTTCATGCTCTCATGTTAGTCGTGGCAGTTAATAGTGTTCATATATATAAAAAAAAATCCACTGCGGCTTTTACGTTTAGTGAACATAGCATACTGTAACTTCCGTAGAGGTAATAAGAGTAATTTTCTGTGCATTCAAGAGATGAAAACGGCGAAGGACATTTTTTTTATTCCATAATTAGACACAGTAATGATACCATGTTCCATATCTAACAAGCCAGATCAGTGTTGTATAAAAATAGTTTGCAAATTAAAGATCGTACGTCCACAGCAGGAAATCTTTCAGTGTTGTGCGTATCCCCACATAATAGGTCAAAGTGCATAGAGTTAAAATATTTTCAACTGCAGAAGCTAATAGTGAGAATCGTATTTTATCTGTCGTGCTTGCAACAATAAGTAATATAAAATTAATTAAATTTTTATGCCATATAAACTGCAATAAAGTAAAAAAGGGTGTGCGGTGGGGACTACGCGACATCGTCATGAGATTTCGTTAGTATGACACTGTGACGGTTTACCCCTTTCGAGCATAATCTGTTAGCACCACATCACTGCAGTCCCAAAAATCGCTTAGCATTACCTTTTCTGACCGTGGTGAATCCATTTGTTACCACAACTTGCCTTGCTCCTGTGTCTCAGTGTCTTAGTAAGACACCCAGCAGACATCGTGTGAGTTTGCCTCACTCAGAACATATCCGCTGCCATGAGTGCGAGCACTCGCAGAAAATAGCGAGACTAGTGAGAGCACTCGCGGATCACAGCGAGACTCGATCATCATGTTCAAAATGTCATACAAGATGTTCAGAACTGGTCCACGACCGACTCACTTTCCGCACTATTGCCTCAGCTGTGATACGCCGGTCTTACAGCACCAAGACCTACAACTCTATTGTGTTTCTCGGTTCTGCTCAGACAGACCGTTTGCCATGCCGCTCTTCGTCGTGCCGGCAGGTCTGACCGCAGTGGAAGCGAGTGTGCCGTGCGCGAAACCGTCCCGAAAGTTATTTTGTATTTTCCCAACTTTGTGGCCCTCTGGTGGAGCTGGTGGCTGCATAGATTCGCCTTGCCAGAGAGTAACTTGTCGCCTGAACGTGGTCCGCTAGGCGGCGAGTGCGGGTCAGTGAAGAGTTTTTGGGTTAGCAGCGGCAAGAGGAAGGTGGCGAGACGGGCCGGTGCTGGGAACAGACCCGTGTTTGTTCGGAAAAAGTCTGCTCTGGACCTGGAGTGATAACACGGCTCCATTGGTGTTGATGGCCTTTTGTCTGAAAAGAACCACCTCTTCTGGAAACGACTGTTCGTTGATCGCACTGTACTGCTGTTCGTAGACGTGTTGACCGTGATCATTGTCTACGCTTTTGGACCCTGCATCCGTTGACTGGAAGACACTGTCGGTCAGAGCACAGCTGGAAAGTCTGTACAGCCTTCACTTCACTGTCGCTGCACTCTGGTTGCATTTACGAACAAATACTTGTTCCCTTCGTACGAAGCTGCGTAGTTCTACTGTCCAGTAGGTGCTGATCTTTTTATTTTATATGTTCATGATGCAAAGGTTGTCACTGAGTCTGCTCCTATGGGCGCCATTTGTGTTCTGTGTATGTGTGGCACGGGTGGTACCTGATTTATGTTTCAGGTTTTATCATACCAACTTACTGGTTGGTTGGTTGGTTGGTTTTGGGGAAGGAGACCAGACAGCGAGGTCATCGGTCTCATCGGATTTGGGAAGGACGGGGAAGGAAGTCGGCCGTGCCCTTTGAAAGGAACCATCCCGGCATTTGCCTGGAGCGATTTAGGGAAATCACGGAAAACCTAAATCAGGATGGCCCGACGCGGGATTGAACCGTCGTCCTCCCGAATGCGAGTCCGGTGTCTAACCACTGCGCCACCTCGCTCGGTCAACTTACTGGTGTATATAGTGTATAACCAAGAAGTGTAAGCACCACTGAAGTGTGAAATAGAATATGATTGCAAGCCTACGGCAGTGTAAACCCACTTGGGAGCCGTCAATAAATTCTAATGCTGTAGATCAACTTTGATTTGACATTACTGTATCACCACTATTTGCCATCAGTGTTGGATAAGGGTTAATATTCAATGAAGGGCATTTTTTTAAAAAAGACGGTTAGGCAACATGTGTTTTAGTAAATGTTGCGTAGGAATTTCTTGTTAGTAAATCTGTTTTATAAGCGTGTCTGAATTAATGTTAGCCCGGCACCCTACCACTCCCTACAACTCCTACCGTACCATTTATGAAGGTGTACTGTTCCAATACACTTCCACCAACTCTGCGTGGATTGTCACAGTGTTGTTCCACCTCCGAAGCAGGAAATGAATTACCGCACGATATTTTATCGTTAGTTTGCGCCATTTTATTTCGAAGACGTGCTACAATAGTACGAGACGAATAATTAAGTGTATACCTGCACACATGAACCGACGGTTACAGAATTGGAGGGACCTTTCACCTTATAGTTATGCTGAACTCCACAGCTATCCTGATACAGCATAGCAAGTAAGAAGACGATGCAGGCCTACTACCAACAGACTGTCTACAGTGATGAAGTCAAAAAATTATGCGAGCATTACCAGACTGTTTTTGATCATGTGGGGGGACTATATTGTTGCTTATTAATTTATTTCTTGTCTTTATCTGTTGTGTTCCTAAACTAATTATAAAACGCTATATAGTATGCAATATACTGTTATAAATGAATTACAACTTATTATAATAACGTTATGGAAATAGAATTTTTTAATAAAATGAAGCATCCCAAATTGTCACGAATTAGTACGATAATGCCCACCTTCGCCTTCGAAACGGACTGAGCTACGTTCAGTCTATAGCCATACTGAAGTAGTGTTACAGGGAAAACTACCACGAAGTATGCAAACGTTGCAGTAGCTGCAGATGCATAAAGAAATCCAGTTAACATATCATTCAGTGCTACAATTAAATCAATGCTATTGACAGAAGCTGAAAAATGAGGCACTCACAATTGTGCAATTCAGCAAGTTTTTCACCTTTAGATCTATGGGGTACATTGCCATAGGATTTCTTCACTGAATGTCGATCTGCCTGTGACTGGCTTATTCACAGCAGCGATAAAAATCTTGTCTCTAGCGAGATTAGAATCGACAGCTAACACGGTCTCGCCTAGAAGTGTGAAGACATTATTGTAAGCTAGCTAATGTGTGCAAGGTTTGGTGCTTCTTACTATGGAAGTGCTGAAGAAGAAGGAGGAGGGTGTCCACTCAGTTTACGGAAGTTCAAGGAGCTCTCTCCGATCATCGTAATAGACTGCTCAAAACAGAATGAGATAATTAAGTCTGTGCCTATAGATGTGCGAATCGAATTTGAATCTTCGACAAATTTCCCAGAACACGCTGCCGCGTATACTCTAGTTCTGCATGACCGTGTGATTAACTACTGCCCCCTTACCAGTGTTGTGCAACAAGCTGTATAAATGAACAGGTGCTGCACCATACCTAGAGCATTTCACAATGGCATCTCAAGGTGTGAACATCATTGCAGACGCTCAGGGTTTCTATGGTGGTGAGTGTAACAGTTCATATTTAAAGATGTTGCGTTCGTAGTGTACACTGGAGAGGCAGGAATAATAGAGACATTCTCAGCAAACATTCCATCACCGAGATCTTTCAAGTATGTGAAGTTTGCTAAGACACGGAAGAGTGCAAAGTGGTTAACATATTTCTACCACAGAATTCACTGGGATGATCCTGGCGTACCCTATAAAGATATGGTGACGGCGCTTAAATTATTCGACCACATGGATACCATCATCTACGTGAACGGGCAGGAGAAGACCGCATGGATGAGTCGAATCTTTAAGTCTGCTGCTATTCAAGACCTGGAATTCTATGGGTGTCCTTCTCCCCATCGACTCAAGAACATGTATGAAAGCAGTGTTGCTGTTTCTGTTTATGAAAATGTAAAATTACTTTTATGTTGGATGAGACATAAATGAATTTTTACCTCAAAACCTCTGTGTTCTTTTTTCTCAACCCTGTTCTCACTTTGACAGTGTACAGTTTTAACCACACGCTATACTACAATAAGGATTATCGGCAGTGTATGAGGACGTGCCGAATTCATTACCGTGGCACCTCATTACTTCATATGGATCGCAGTTCTTCACCCAATAGATGAAGCTATCTATATCCCTATAAAGTAATTTAGGATCTGCAAAATGAGTTTTCGCAAACTCATAATGAAAGCAGCACATGTGGAGTTTGGACAGGTCTAGTATGCACAACATCACATAAACAGATTTCGTAAACTCTACTGCAGTCTTCGCCATCCCCACAGCAACAAAGTTCATACTGAATATAGTGAACTGCTTAAAATTTGGTCTGGCAATGCATTTTCTTACGCCATAACGCCCATCCCATTCGGTTCTAATCAAAATTTCACGTCGTTCCCTCAAATTCTCTATTGTTGTACCAAAAATTGAATTATTCATTAATTTATAAAAATCGTTCTCAAAGTCACACATCGCGGAAGCTCTCTGTCTGGTATTCAAATCAATAAACTGCTTCAACCAGGGGGACTGCTTGAAGGAGATAGCCCCGGAGATTCTAACCAGCTCCATACCCAAGCTAAGACACTGCTGGAGATTATAATAATGAATAAAATATGTCCGCTTATCCCCCAGCGTTGTCATCAGTTTTGGCATGGAACCGCCTCGTGGAACTAGTTGCTCTGGACACAGCAGCAAATCGGCATGCACATCATGCAGACTAAAAGGGTGTGTGAGTTCAAAAATGTTCAAATGTGTGTGAAATCTTATGAGACTTAACTGCCAAGGTCATAAGCCCCTAAGCTTACACACTACTTAACCTAAATTATCCTAAGGACAAACACACACACCCATGACCGAGGGAGGACTGTAAACTCCGCCGGGATCTATGTGAGTTCCACCCGGACCACATACCCTACAACAGAATCAGCTGCCATACCCCCCATGATTTTTCCACCTAATCCCTTGCATTCGTCTTCAGGCACCTATCAAAACTCACCAATGGGCAGTGATTGCACCATGCCGTGCCTATATAAGTTATTTATGTCCAGGTACATTATGTATCCCGAATCAAGGGATGCGTCGAACTTGTCACCCATCTGTGCGTTATTTGCCATCACGTGCCTATGGACACATTGGCAAAGTCCCCCCATGGATCCCTACCTTAAAGAGTCCAAACACAATCCAGGTGCCAGGTAATAAAAGGCGGGATCTAGATAATATGTGACCATGCACAGACTCCAGAATTTCTCGAAAACGTCTGCAAGCAAGTGTACATCCGTGTCCATGGAAATCCATGCATACTCTCCTAAAGTGGAATTCCGACCAGACATTCACGGCATGCTCATACTCTGCATCTGTTATGGCATCACCTGTAAGGTTGCCGGAGAATATAGTTATGTCAGCCTGGTTTTGTTGAGTTTCTTCATACTATCCACATACTCATATGGGAAAACCCCCTTCCTGTTCACAAGTTGAAACTTTTTCTTGTCGGGAAATGCAGCTTGAGTGATATGCATATCCTCCCGAGGTATACAACTAGTTTCTGGATGGCGCCTGCATAAAATGTAGCTTATCAAGGAAGAGAAAAGTTATTCTTGGTGTCATCCGTTTCCCGCATGGGATCAGCTGAGAAGTCTAAGGCGCTACAGTCATGGACTGTGCGGCTGGTCCTGGCGGAGGTTCGAGTCCTCCCTCAGGCATGGGTGTATGTGTTTGTCCTTAGGATAGTTTAGGTTAAGAAGTGTGTAAGCTTAGGGACTGATGACCTTAGTAGTTAAGTACCGTAAGATTTCACACACATTTGAACATTTTTGTAATCCGTTTGAAGAATGAAATGTATTTTTGACACTCTCAGGTAGGACACTGACCTGATCTTTTTCCAAACCGAAATCAGCCAAGTGCTCAACTAGAAAGTGAGTGTCATATCCGCTTAAATTGTGGAAGAAACCGGGTATTTGTCTTGGTCTGGCAATTCAAATTGTACACATTGTGAGCTGCACCACAGAACTTCCCGTAAGATGACAGTGGTCCCTAAGGGGAGTTTACACTTTTCTGTATAACAGAAGCCCACAGATATGACAATCAACCGCGTTATTATGCAAATCTTCATTCTCCTTCGATTTGGTCTTGGGACCGGTGTGGCTGTAAAGCTTATCGACCTCCCATGAAAGTTTTTCGAGCTCAGTAAGCAGCCAAACTGCAGGATTATCCCTGACATAAAATTTGTAGCGGTGAATACTGGAATCATAAGTAGATAAAATTTGCTACACTGCCACATACGGTATGTGTTTTTCTGTAAATGTGGTTTGTGAGACTGTAAGGTCACCTTCACAGCAGGTCACAGGAGCGAGGATGCATTCAAAATCGGCGTACACTACAAACAGGCATTGCTCCTGATGGTGAGCATTCTTAAACTTTACGAATTTGTTTTCTTCAGTAGGCATAATAACATGTACCGGGTACTTGGAAGCACAGTCTACTAAATGCGCAGCTAATAACTTGTCTGAGGAGAAATAATTCAGGCACCCTAAGCAAATATGTTTTACAGGATGATCAGTTGATAGTTGGGTGGAAAGGAGCCGGCATATGTCTTTGATCCAAACATAGTGATAATTATCAGCTTCAGAGAAGAGCAGCATGTTTACATGCAGCTAACGCTCACTGACAAACATAGAAACATTTATGTTCAGTATTTGAAGATACAGACGGTTACTACTAAATACAATGAAAGAAAAATGGTTCAAATGGCTCTGAGCACTATGGGACTTAACATCGCAGGTCATCAGTCCCCTAGAACTTAGAACTACTTAAACCTAACTAACCTAAGGACATCACACACATCCATGCCCGAGGCAGGATTCGAACGTGCGACCGTAGCGGTCGCGCGGTTCCAGACTGAAGCGCCTAGAACCGCTCGACCACACCGGCCGGCAAATACAATGAAGTAACAAAATAACGAATGGAAACATTATTTATATAGCCTCCATAAAGCTATAATTCAACATGTTCACGCTATAACTATTTCCTGATGCCACTGGTTCCACTAGGAGGTAATTTGGCTGAAATCGGTGGGATTTCTAGAGGGTTGGGGGGGTAATTAGAGACAGGCTACATATGGAAATGCTTTCTGTGGAAATCGGCGAACGTGATCGGTGAATTACGGTAGCGTTTTCCGATGTGTCTTACAACAAGCAGCATCCACCCCGTTCAGTACGGCAGAAGCAGCAATTAGTGGGCAAACGTGCCTCGCGGCGGCAGTTGGCGCGGACGCGGGCTAAATCGGCGATGGAACGGCTCGTTCGCATTGGCCATTCAATTAGGAGGCTGCAGGTCGCGCCGCCACCGGCGGACAACTGCACTACTGCTGCGAGCACGGCGGACCAATACACAATATTGCGCGGGCGGCATTTGCGGCGACTGTTTGGACAGGCGGCCGCTCGGGGACGTCCTGAACACACCGCGGCACAAACACACAGCAGCAGGCGAACGGCCTGTGTCAGTGACGTCCGCCGCCGCGCTTACTGCTACTGCTGTCTTCGTGCCCTGCTGACAGCCGTTTGCGCTGCTGTTCTAGGCCCGTCGTGCAAAAGGCGTGGGAAACAGAAGTTGTCAGTATTTGGTCACTTCACTGTTTCAAGTAGTAACTTTCTTATTTTCGTACTAGTTTTTTGCCCCGTGTAGGAATATGAAGCCCCGGATCAGCTATATTTTCCAAACCGGGGAAAAAACTTGATAGTGCCCTCCGGCTCTCGAGCGTTTGAGATAGGACGTCAAAAATTTAAAAGAAACCGATTTTTCAAAAATTTGCTCATTTTGTAGCGTTCATCTTTCTGAAGACTTTGATTTGTAAAATATATATATGTTCGAGAAAATGTGAGACATATTATATGGTCTTAAGTGTGCAAAAGTGCAGTTCCACACCTCTTCGCATAGCATTCTTTTATCGAACATCACTGTACTTCTCTCTATGGAGTTCAGATGTGTATATTTTGTAACGAAAGCAATAAACCCATATTCAGGACAGTGGAAATGTCCTCCTCCCAGTCGGTTGGTTAGTGATCCTGTTGTTGTTGTAGTCTTCAGTCCTGAGACTGGTTTGATGCAGCTCTCTATCCTGTGCAAGCTGCTT
This sequence comes from Schistocerca serialis cubense, assembly GCF_023864345.2. Classification (NCBI taxonomy): domain Eukaryota; kingdom Metazoa; phylum Arthropoda; class Insecta; order Orthoptera; family Acrididae; genus Schistocerca; species Schistocerca serialis. The sequence continues at coordinate 70,541,636 of NC_064644.1, forward strand.
CATCTCCCAGTACTGCAACCTACATCCTTCTGAATCTGCTTAGTGTATTCTTCTCTTGGTCTTCCTCTACGACTTTTACCCTCTACGCTGCCCTCCAGTACCAAATTGGTGATCCCTTGATGCCTCAGAACATGTCCTACCAACCGATTCCTTCTTCTAGTCAAGTTTTGCTACAAACTCCTCTTCTCCCCAATTCTATTCAATACCTCCTCATTAGTTATGTGATCTACCCATATAATCTTCAGCATTCTTCTGTAACACCACATTTCGAAAGCTTCTATTCTCTTCTTGTCCAAACTATTTATCGTCCATGTTTCACTTCCATACATGGCTACACTCCATACAAATACTTTCAGAAACGACTTCCTGACACTTAAATCAATACTCGATGTTAACAAATTTTTCTTCTTCAGAAACGCTTTCCTTGCCATTGCTAGTCTACATTTTATATCCTCTCTACTTCGACCATCATCAGTTATTTTGCTCCCCAAATAGCAAAACTCCTCTACTACTTTAAGTGTTTCATTTCCTAATCTAATTCCCTCAGCATCACCCGATTTAATTCGACTACTTTCCATTATCCTCGTTTTGCTTTTGTTGGTGTTCATCTTATACCCTCCTTTCAAGACACTGTCCATTCCGTTCAACTGCTCTTCCAAGTCCTTTGCTGTCTCTGACAGAATTACAATGTCATCGGCGAACCTCGAAGTTTTTATTTCTTCTCCATGGATATTAATATCTATCCCTTTTTTCAAAAACACTGGATGGGATTATTTGGATCCCGGAGAGAAAGAACTCCTCAGAAAATTTCCACTCTTTATTGCCTATTAGCTAATAACATTTTCTTCTGTGTGACACAAGATTAAATACAGAAAACATAAAACCAGTCAAGACAAGAAACAAGCAAGACAGTACACATTTCTTCAATCCTTAGGCCCCAGCATTTTTTTTTTCTCTCTAGTCTTGCTACAGCTTTACACGGCGTGCTTTTCTTTCTACGTAAGAATCTTTTTTTTCATCAAAGTTCGCCAAACGTTTTGCTACACGTAAAATCAAAATGTCGTTGTCTGATACTGAAAAAGCTATTAATACGAATAGTACCCAAGAGTGGTGTGGTTTCTCGATTTGATTACGTCTATTTGTCACTGTCTGCTAGATAAAACAAAATAGGCCATTCTAACACTGCAGCAGTTGTAACACACGACACATAAGCGAGACTGTTTTGGCACAAATGATCATTTTTGTTTACCTCATTTACACAAATAATACTACAGAATATAACTCACGAAATACCAATACCCAATGCCTATCAGTCCTACTACAACCGGAAAGTTTTATGTTAGAAAATAGTTTCAAATTTCATTCATAAGCTCCAGTTTCTCAAGCGTAGGATCGAAAAGTGGTAATACCAAATTTTTCTATAAATTTGGAATCGTCATATTCTTCCATATAATGTGTGTGATGTCCACGTTTCTTCTCCTTCCTCGTTCTTACAAACAATCTTGTCATCACTAATTATGTAACTATTCTTGCCATTGTCAAAACTCGTTCTCCTGTTAACTTCACTAAGCCTTCCAGAATCACCGGTTTAGTTATTCCGCGTTTATTCTCCAGAGAGGCGTTAGTACGTGTTCGTACAACGCATTTTCCGCGATATTCCGAGAATAGAACTCAAGCCGCTGCTAACCGGGGACTGCACAACTGGCTCTCTTAGTAGTGTAGCGGTCTGGCAAATATTTTCTGTCAAAATTTCATTTTCTTGGATACGCCGAGAAGATAAGATGTAAGCTTTCATATCTGTTATTTCTGTTAGTCTTTTATTTCCACTCTGGTAGTCTGAATCTATGGATTTCGCTGATAATTATAACAACGTTGATCATTCGCGCACCCCATCAATAAACAGCGATTGGCTTTCGCCTGTTCGGGTTTATTCGGCTCAATTCATATTGTCTGCAGGGAAGCTTTCCATTTCTAGATGCGACGTGGATTCCCCTGGCAGGGGCATCACATACAACACACACACATTCAAAAATCAACTTATGATTCGTTCAGAAATCAACTTAGAATGTGTTGAAAAATGTTCAAAAACCAACTGGGATGCGTTTCAAAATCGAATGAGTAATCAATAGACCAACGTGCACTGGATGCTTGGCGCTTTGTGAAACAAGGTTTTTTCCTTCAAGAATATGAATATGGGGCCCCTGAAATTGCCGCCCGAGGCAGATACACCGGTTCTCCCCTCGCTAGATCCGGGCCTGGAAATATGTCGTATACCAGGTGATGAAGAAAGGGCGCACTTGACGGTCGGCATTCGGTTCCTCATACCAGTTCAAGATAAAAGTGTATCTTGCAAATCCTAGACCCGCCTATAGATTTCATAGAAATGCGATTTAAAAAGACAATCCTGTGGCACACTGTAACTTTATGCATTGTGGCCAAGATTCTGAAGCATGAACTCTGCGCTATGCTGGAACCGTACCATCAGCTAAGTGAAACGAACAAGACCGTGGGGATTCAATTTACAGCCTCGCCAATTTTTTTTTTCCAGTTAAAGCATCAAATTGTATTCAGTTTACACCTTCGTAACACGGTATCTTGGGTATTTCTTTCTGTTACTGTTACATTTATTGTGGCCGAGCGGTTCTAGGCGCTTCAGTGTGGAACCGCGCGACCGCTACGGTCGCAGGTTCGAATCCTACCTCGGACATGGATGTGTGCGTGATGCCCTTGGGTTAGTTAGGTTTAAGTAGTTCTAAGTTCTAGGGGACTGATGACCTGCGATGTTAAGTCCCATAGTGCTCCGAGCCATTTGAACCATTTTTTTTTGTTACATTTATTAAAACATTAAGACATAACATGGACTTCTTAAAGACGTAAATGACCAGTTTGTTTCGTCCATGACACAAAAAAAGCCAACAGAAAATAATAGTTGATACAGTAACATCGTCTGTATTGAATGTTTTACAAAAAGCACAACAGGCAGGCTACACTAGACTGTTCATTATGCTAATGTACAGTAATTCCATTCCCACAAATAAAAAATCTAGCAGAAGCCAGAATATTGAGCCTCAATGACCAATCCATTTCCCAAGAAGCGCTTCATTTAAATAGTTACGCACGTGCATTCCAAAGTGATGAGACGCAGCATCATACTCAAACCACGTCGCCAAATGCAGGAACGTTTTCTAACGTGTCAGGCAAAGTGTTGCAAAGAAATGTATGATACAGGGGCACATTCAACCTGTTCAGCAATACGTAAGGCCCCAGAAGCACTCCCTCCACGTTTCCAACCTACAGGTCTATGCCGAAGCGTGCCTGAAAGCCACGTTCACAGGTGACATGTAAGTTGTGTTCTGATCAGTAATGGTTGTTGTGGAGGTTGAGAACACCTTCGCGAGTGAAGCTGGATACTCGTATGTCGGTCCATTTCGCGTTATTTGTAAAATGTTCGTTATCTTCCACCTCGTGCAAGAGCCACGCACAAACTGTACTCGTCGAATGCGGCCTTCTGGCCGCTGGTGTTCAGTTAACAAATAATGAGATGGATGCCGTTCTACGTCGTGCAACACTTCAACAACCAGTCTTTCAGATATATGAAACATCCTTACAAATCACGGGTACATTGCGCCTTTGTGGGTACCGTGCAGGAAACACATGAGCAATACCAGCAGCTTGGTTATCGGATGCACCCAGCTCCAAAAGCATATCGACGTATTCATCGTTTGTGCACTCCGTCGGGAAGCCGCCCTGCACGAACTTGGTAGGACTATTTATGGCTGTGCACTTCACGGTTAGTAAACGCATGCATGCTGTTTAATGGATCCAACCGTCATGTGACAAGCTATTGTCATGTGACAAAATGATGTCCCGCTTATAAACGACGAGAATTAGGGAACGGAAACCTAAAAAGTAAAAATTGGAATTGAAGAGGATGTGGATTTCATGTTCCAGCAGGATATTTAGTGAGCTAGGATGGCTGCTGCTGTAGAGTGGGGTGATACGCATGTGACAGTGTTGGCAGCTCCTCATTTTCATACGTTTCCAAAATGAACACCGGATCTGATGTTGTTAGATACGCTTTTGACTTGAATCTTGATGAGGAATTGCACGCCGACCTCCAAGTCTGGCATTTTTTCTTCACCCTGTATAATTCACACAAACTCTTATTTCACATACATCCAACATGTTTAACACATATTTGTAAGTCTAATGGATTTCGCCCTAAAGTTTCATCTGCATTCTGAGGAAACTTGTAATTTTACCAGTAGCTGATTGTACTTCAGAGAAAGAGAACTGTCGCTGTCTCCTGTACGATTCGTCTTTGTTTTACACCAGGCATGAGCTCGCGGACCGCCTCCTCATGTGACATGACAGCAACGCTCCTAGCACATAAAGTCAAAACTATAGCGTCCATGACGTTAATTATTATTCGGTAACGCCTTTCCCAATACGCCAAGGCACGCCAATAAATTATGCCTCAAAACACGAGATTTTGAGAGAAAATTAATTTTACTGGTATGTTCATCCAGAAAACAGTGAAATTGACAACATGAGAAGAAAGCGAAAAAATACGAAATACAGCGACATCACATAAACCTAACATGGCGACCGCTACAAACCCAGCGAAGAGCTCGTAAGAGTGATTTGCTAGCAGCGGCCCTATCGATCGGAAATGAAGACTCTGCTTTACGGTAAACGTACTTTTTAATTCAAAATCATAAAGCTCCCAACCTAGAAACGATTGCCTGGAATACCGTACACATAAGGGGTACAGCAACTAACGTTTTTTACCATGCTCTTTATCCGCAGCATAGCCCAGGCAGTCGCTACTTAACTGGGAGATTTTTTTTTGTTTAAATTAAAAAGTACAAAAGGTGCATAACAGAGTCGTCATTTCTGCCATTGGCTGAGATACCGCGATAGCGGCACCCCTAAGTTCAGTATGTAAAAGTACCATATCTTGGTGTAATGTCTGACAAATTATCTAGGCTATGCAAAATCACAGACTATAAATTAGCTTCTGCGTTAATAACAAGCTAAGTAAGAAGCCTGTTCGCAATATAAAACAGCAGACACAGATCTTGATGCATCTGACACTTGCAAAATTACCTGCAACCAATACAACAAATATTACATAGGCCAAATTGTCAGAAATTTCAGAATTCGATTTAAAGAATATTTAGACTGCTGCAGACTGGATAAATCTGACAAATCAGCAGTGGCAACATACATTGAAGACACATGCCACCCTTTCAGTATCGAAAATAATCTTGAAATTCTGCACAAAATCGGAAAAAACAAAAGCATGTATATCATGGAAGAAATGGAAATTTTCGTTCATGATACAAAACGTGGAGATAATATTCTTAATGAGATAACCTAAGTCAAGAAGTCGGAGTACTTCAATAATCTTAAGTTAGTTCTAATGCAATAGATTTAAGACGGGCCAGTATGAATGAGAAGACTACCGGACTGTCAGTATCACGAATAGCGATATAAAATGCGGTAGTCGATACTCATTTACACACAGCAAAGCTGTCACGTTGTGTTAAGTGTAGAATGTTTGCATGTATGCAGAAAAATTTGTGTAGTGAATTACGTCACAAAACAGCACCAAAAGTATATAGAGTAATGGTATAATGTCTCATAACAGTTCTGGCAGTGTACCAATGATGCAAAAGAAGCTTTGGGAGCCCAAAATCGTAAGTGAACAACTAACAAATAGAAAACTGTGTCACATGATGTTCACAGCAAAACAACTGATGCACAACTATCTGCAGCCCACAGAAGCTGTGGTGTCAGTCATAATAAACAACAAAACACAGTTCCACACCGGCAGAAGCCATCACTGGACATCAATTTCTGGCCATCCGCTGCCGCCCCTCCCCCCTCCCCGACCCCCACCCCCCTCTAAATACTCTAACAGCAGCACCAGCAGCAGACAATAAACAAAAAGTGCTACATTGATTTAGTTCAAGAAATTTTATTTGTCAGTAACGATTTTGTGTATGTATAAAGGTCGGAAGATGAGCAGAACATCCTCGAAACCCGTTGCAGTACATTAAATTAAACATAGAACAAATAAAAGTGACTGGTAGCAGAAACTAAAAATACGAGATTCCACATAGTCACGGTTCAAAAACAGCCGTCATAGCCACAAGTAACTAATATCGGTTGTTATGCAGTATTTTTGCATCTCATGTCTTATTACACCCATCCCTACCCCTAGGCTGAACAGTTCCGTTTCAGCCGCGTTAGTGAGTGGCCGCTGTTAACTCTTGTGCTGCACTGCCGTGTTTACATCGCTGTACTTGTGCTTCGACGAGTGCTGTCCGTACGTAAACCTCCGTGTTCGTTCATATTCCTTGTGATCTGGTCGCTCTTTCTAGTCTTGCTGCCGCTAATTGGAATTTCGGTCTTTAACCGAAACTGCGTCGCTGGATTAACCATGGCTACAAACCTCAAGACAAATACTCTGGTATTTGCTTTTGACAAGGAATCCCGTCCTATTCAGCGGACATCCTTGGAAACAGATGACGGGATTACACAGGTAATTGGTCTCAATTCTGCAACCGTCCATACCTGGCAACTGGATCAGGAAAAATACTGTGTTTTTGTCAAGTTAATCAGTGCTGCAACTGTTGATAAAGTGCTACGAAAGTGGGGCTATGAAGTAGATCTTGTGCATAGAAATGGTTATAAAAGTAAGGTTTCCATCTATATTCATTATAAAACCGTTGGTATCTCGAATCTTCCCACTGAGATTGAAAACGGTAAGATTAAGGAAGCTCTTTCAAACAATGGGGACGTTAAATCAATTGCAAATGAAAGATGGTCGCCTCGCTTTAAACTACAGTGTTTCAACGGGGTCCGCTGTATAGGAATGGACGTCTCACATAACTGTTTGTGTATATAAGGCACAAATTGTTTATACAGGTCAGGAAGCTACATATCATATATCATATATGTAACGAAACCGGCCACTTCGGACAGTAATGTCCTTGACGAACTGTTGTTCTTAATGATACAGCGCCAGAAGCTTACCTTAAATGATTTGTTACCAAAAATAGCCCGAAACAATTGGTTGAAGATGTTAACTCAGCGGGCCATGCTGATGTCTCCCTTCACGATAACAGTTTCCCCCGTTAACAACAAGGGGAATCCCTGTTACCACTACTCGTGAAACTGAAATGCAACCGAAAAAACGACCTCTGGAGGCAACTGATAGTTGTTCAGAGGACGAGTTGTCCTGTCCAACTCCCTCACTTCGCATGCAAAAACAGTGCGATGAGGAGGCAGAGGAACCTGAAGGCAAAATGCGAATGGAAACTAATTAACAGAAAGATAATACACATACGGTACCAGAAAATGAAGAGTGTGTAGTCAGTATTACTTTGCAAGAAACAACAGGTGCAGTAGCCGATTGAAAATATCAGCAGCAATCTGCTAATAAACAAATTCAGAGAGAGGTTGCAAAACTGCAGTCTCCATTTGTTCCCCTCGATCAGGAAGTAAGTGATATCAATAAAGAACGAGGAAGTGGTGGCCAAACTGAAATCACGGTCGACACCTCAGATCAGGCGCCGGCAACAGAAATTGTGAAAGCGTCTGCTGGTGCTCCAGATAAGTCGCGAAGTAAAATACCAACGCAACCAAATGAGAATGTAGCTCGTAAACAAGGGAAGGGAAAATCCGGTAGGGGGACCCAAGCCCAAAGAAAGTTCGGTCCGAAACGGACCTACACGAATCACTGGAGAAAAAATCAGAAAGTTTACCAGGAAATCAGTCTGCTTGCGGTACAAAAGAAAACATCAGAAGTAGAAAAAAACGGGACAGTAACTAATAAACTGATTGAAATGTTATTCCATGTTCAGCCTTCCTAGAAAACTGTTATAGCTTAACTGAGCACTGAACCACAAGAAACTAAGTTAATTCATTAAAACAACTACATAGTGACAGCGCAACGACGCAGTCTTATTCTGTGACCACTATAAACACAAATAAAATTACGTCCGTTTTGAAATTATCGCCCTTAAGGATTTTTTGTACGAATCCGCGACTGATATTTCCCTGTTACAAGAAGTTCTAGTTTCGGATTTAGTAATTCCCTGTTATGTCAGTTACATAAATATGTCTCCCGAAACAAGTGTTGGAACAACTGTTTTGGTGAGGGAAGGGATTACAGTAAGCGAGGTGGAACGACTGGAATTCGGAAGGGGAATAGGATTAAATATCTATGATGTCACTATCATCAACTTGTATGCCCCTTCAGGAAGTTCTCACCGAGCTGACAGGGCACGTTTCTTCAAAGATGACCTGATATACTTGTTAAGGAAAACTCGAAGACAGTTATTACTTGAAGGTGATTTTAATTGTGTTACGAATTGAAAAGATCAGTTACCCGATTTTAATTTCTCAAGTGAACTAAAACAACTAGTTACTGGTTTAGAATTAAAGGATATATGGGAAATCAAATACTCCTCCATTGTTGAGTTCACTTATGTCACGGCAAAATCATGTAGCAGGATTCATATATTTCTAAAAATCTTGAAACTTCTGTGACAAAACTAGAAACCATTCCTACGTACTTTTCAGACCATTCAAGTGTCTTAGTTTGCATAAATCTAACAAGACAGCCAGTTCGCCGATTCAAGAATCAGTGGCTCAAAATGGCTCTGAGCACTGTGGGACTTAACATCCGAGGTCATCAGTCTCCTAGAACTTAGAACTACGCAAACCTAACTAACCTAAGGACATCACACACATCAATGCCCGAGGCAGGATTCGAACCTGCGACCGTAGCGGTCGCGCGGTTCCAGACTGACAAGAATCAGTGGAATTTGAACACTTCCTTGTTAGTAAATCATGATTTAGAAGACCTGATTAAAGAAACATGGGCAATATGCCTGCGTGCTCTTAGTAGATATGCCACTGCTATCGACTGGTGGCTTAAAATGACGAAGCCAAAGTTGAGGAAGGTTCTGATTCAATACAGTGCCAAGAGCGCAAGACAAATGAAACGCTCTATAGAATATTACTACTCCGTTTTGAGATATCTATATGATCAAGTATCAGCAGGTTCCTCACTTCGGATAGCAGACATCAAAAAAGCCAAAGCCAGGTTACTTAATATCAAGAGAAGTCAAATGGAGGTGTTGAAAATAAAATCTAAGGCAAATTCGGTGTCAGAAGATGAAACTACTTCCCTGAATCATTTAGTGAAGCATACGAAAAATGGGAGAAGGACTTTTATTGCTGAAATTCCAACAAAACACGGTACGATTTTCAGAAACAAGCAGGGTATCATGGACGAGATTTATCGCTATTATTGTAAGCTATGTTCTGTACATCAAATTAGTGATGCTTCCTTGGAAGAACTCCTTGACATCCTAGCCCCACAGAAGATGACAACGAAAATTTTCTTGAGGTTGTCAGTGAAGAGGACGTGTATGAGCCACGGTGCGCCTCACCACCAAAAAAATCCCCAGGACTGGATGGTCTGCCAGCAGAGTTTTACATCGGTTACTGGCCAATAGTAGGTGCGAAAATCACGGACATTGTAAATAAGGTTACTCAGGGTAAAATGATTCCGGCTGAGTTTAAGGAGAATAAAATTGTTCTGGTGCCAAAAAAATAAAGGGAACAAAGATTTAAATAATTTTCGTCCAATTTCACGGCTGAATTCTGATTATAAATTAACAGCTAGAATAGTAAACAAGAGAATTTTGTGCCCTACAGATAAAATTATTAGTTAACATCAGAACTGCGCGCAAGACTGAACCATTTTTCAAAACCTAGCAGAATTCAGGGATATTATTGCGATAACTTCTGTAACAAGCATAAAGTATGCTTTATTTTATTTTTTTAGATTTTTTATTTGATGTAGTAAATCACGAATATCTTCTACAGACATTGAAAAAAATAGGTTTCAACGATAGGGTCATAGAGTTGATAAAGAACTTAGCAACTGGAATAAATGCTAATATAGCGGTGAGTTGTCAACAATCCAGGCCGATGCAAATACTACGAGGTGTTCCTCAAGATGTCCTCTGTCCATGTCGCTCTTCGCCATTTCGCTGGAACCTTTCCTCCGACATGTCATGCTAGATTAAAAGGCTTAACATTACCAGGAAATAAAACAGTTATAAGAGCCTATGCTGACGATATAGGGGTCATTACAAGGAATAATGACGAGGTAACCTCGCTAGCAACAGTGAATGATTCGTACTGTAGAGCATCTGGAGCCAATGCAAACGAATAAAAAGTAAGATGTTAAATCTCAGAGTTTTTGATAATATTAAAGTCGAGTGGGCAAAATTAGTCCGACAACATAAAACACTTGGGATCACCCTGACAGCATGCCCCATGAAAAGGACGGCTTTAAATTGGAAAGTTGCAGCAGACAAAGTGAAAGGAGCCATTATAGAGAATTTAATTCGATATATGAATCAAGTTCAAAGAAAAAAGTATATCAACTCATGCATCCTTGCTAAATCTGATTATACTGCCCAGCTGTTTCCAATACCGAGAATGATAGCGAGGAGAATAATGTCCAAAAGCATCAACTTTTTGTAGAGAGGTGAAGTGTTCAGAGTACCTGCTAAAGTAGGCACTTTAGATCCTAAAAGTGGTGAACTAGGATTAACTGATATAACGGATAAAGCCTCTGCACTTTTTATCAAAAGGCAAAGTAATTTAATAAGAGACTCTCGAGAAAGCATAACCAGCCAACTTTTCGAGATCATTAAACCTCGAAGTCTGCTTCCCCCGATTGACGTGCAGAATATCAACAGCCGTTTACAGCATGTGAGGATTTTCTATGTTGAGTTTAATTATGTAAGTGTCGACACTTAACATCAAGAGCCATAATGCACCAACGAAAGAAAAGCGAAGGAAGGAACAAAATAGAACTACAGTTTCCAAACATTGAGTGGACTGAGATTTAGAAAACATTAGTTCTAATGTGCTCACGTCTAATATAAAAACGTCATGGTACAAGACAGTGAACAACATGGTTAGCACCAATGAAGACTGTACCCAATCGGACTCTGTGAAACAAATTTATGCCAATAATGCCATCTAGTTGCCATAATAATTCATAGATATACTTGCAGTGGTCACATGAATAGTTGGAAGTGGATTCTGGAGCAAACAGCTCTGATTACAAGGACATCTCCTGAGTAAATATCGATGTCATTGATACAAAGACCTGCAGCACATTATTTCCCAGAGGCATAAAATAACGCCGTGTACTGGTTGCTGGGAAATTTTGTTAATTACGTCCTTAAGAAATTAGAATCCTACAGCACGATAGAGTTCAAGGCACACGTGATGTGTGAATTCCATAAAATTAGAAGGTATTCGAATCACGAGAAAAAGTTCGGTAATATGTCAAAAATTATATTTGAAAGAATGGGCATTGGTTAATATAAAAAAGAAGACTGTGTTCTAGTTCCCTTAAGGATATTATTTAAAATTTTACTGTACATTTTTGATGTGTGCTTTTTCTACTTCAGAGAGTAGCTTTTGAAATTTTATAAGCTAATGTACTGGACTTATGTGACAGTCAGATTGTGTGTCTAATAGTGTCAAAACACAAAACACTAAAGCTGCATTATTGGTTTATATTAGAAATCTGGAAATTGACAGTTTTTATGGAAATGTCCTTATCAATTGGTTAAAACCGTAAGATTCTATCTGATGTAATGTAATATTCAATGACTGGCACATTGCCCTGTTCATTTTTGCGATGTGATGTGTAAGTCAGTTTTGCAGCGAAAGACTTATAATATTGGTCTGATCACTTCAGATACTTAACATTCAATTAATGTCCAGAAAGTGTAGTTGGAAGGCTAGTCAACTTTATAATATCTCCTTTCCGCCATTCTCAAGTATTTCATAAATTGTCTAATATGATTATTGAATTGTTTTTATGTGTGATGGGCACAAATCTTCCATATTCAGTATATGGACTTCCATATATTTGTGTGAAATGCTCATAGTTAGTCTGACTAAGCTGGGAAGTTTAAAGATCAGTTTCTACCCTTAACCTGTCTCTCAGTAAGACGATTTCCTTGTGTACATCAATATATTAAAAATTATCCCACCAACTTGCTGATATCCTTCATAAAGAGCTATTTATGCTTCTGTAAAGATTGGAGCACACGTAATTCCAAGTGCAGATTTTATTTCTTCGTGTTGAAGTTTGAATGTCTTTTAAAAAAAACTTTTCTTGATGTTTAACTTAATTCTATTGGTAATTTAGTCAGTAGCACAATCTTCTGTTGTAGTTCTTAAACGTCAGCATAAATGAAATGATCAAACTGTTCTTGCTTAAATCATTTCGTGTATTACATGTGTACATGGTTAGTATATGTACTTGGTATGTATTTGGAACGTGTAACATTGTTTCTTTAATAAATGTTTTTATAAAAAAAAAAGAAAAAAGTGGTCAGCGTGACGGATTGCAGTCCTAAGGGCTCGGGCTCGATTCCCGGCTGGGTTGGAGATTTTCACCGTTCAGGGACTGGGTGTTGTGTTGTCTTCATCATCATTTTATCCCCATCCGACGCGCACGTCGCCCAGTGTGGCGTCGACTGTAGTAAGACCTACACCAAAGCGGTGGGACCTGCCCCGCAAGGGGTCTCCCGGCCAATGACGCCAAACGCTCATTTCCATTTTCCACACCACAAATAAAAATACTGAGTCTTATATATCGACAGAGGACGTGAAACTGATTCCATATTTTTAGATTTCCAGAAGGATTTTGACACAGCTCCTCAGAAGTGACTTCTAACTAAATTCCGTTCATATGGAGTATCATCCCAGTTGTGTGTCTGTATTCGTGATTTCCTGTCAGAGATGTCACAGTTCGTAACACTGGTGGAAAGCCACTGAGTAAAACAAAAGTAATATCTGGCGTTCCCCAAGGAAGTATTATAGGTTCTCTGTTGTTCACGATCTACGTAAACGATTTAGGAGGCATTCTGAGCAATCCTCTCAGATTGTTTGCAGATGACGCTGTCATTTACCGTCATGTAAAGTCATCAGATGATCAGACCGAGCTGGATAATGATTTAGAGAAATATCTGTTGACTCTCAAACATTAAAAAGAATCCGCTAAATTTCAGTTACACGATAAATCACACAAATCTAAAGGCTATAAACTAGACTAAATACTTAGAGATTACAATTACGAATAACTTAAATTGGAACGATCATATAGGTAAACCAAAGACTGTGATTTATTGGCGGAGGACTTGGAAAATGTAACATCTACTAAAGAGGCTGCTTACACCACGCTTGGCCGCCCTCTTCTGGAGTAATGCTGTGAGGTGTAAGATCCGTGTCTGATAGGATTGACGGAGGAGATCGAGAAAGTTCAAAGAAGGACAGCTGGTTTTGTATTATCTCGAAATAGGGGAGAAGTGCCACGGATATGATACACCAACTGGGACGGCAGTCATTAAAACAAAGGCTTTCGGCGCTGCGGCAGGACATTCTCAAAAATTTCAATCACCAACTTCCTCTCAGAATGTGAAAAGATTTTGTTGGCACCCACCTATAATGGGAGAAATGATCATTTTAATGAAATAACAGAAACCAGAGCTCGCACAGAAAAATTTAAGTGTTTGTCTTTCCCGCGCGCTGCTCGAGAGTGGAAAGATAGAGAAGTAGCTTAAAGATGGTTCTACGAACCCTCTGCCTGGCACTTAATTGTGTATTGCAACATAATAATCATGTAGATGTTGTTGTAGATGTGTATACAAAATTTTATTGAAGCTGCTTCACAGAAAACTTTGCGAGCATACACACAACTTACCAAAGATTCGTCGTAATCAGATGAATGGTACAGGAATGCATGGAAGGCAAGTAAACGAATACTGATTTTTATGTATGAGATATACGGTTAACAAAGACATAACATTTCAATAAATAAAAAATGCGTTCTGTTAACAAATGTGAAATATGGCATCTAATTTACAAAGTAAAATCATACAATATTTTCTTCTTGTTGTTACAGTCTTGCGTGCGAACGGCCTTACTGCAGTGCCAACTCCGCTTCCCGTCAGATCACCGAAGTTAAGCGCTGTCGGCCTTGACTAGTACTGGAATGGGTGACCATCCGGTCTGCCGAGCGCTCTTGGCAAGTGGGGTACACTCAGCCTTTGTGAGGCAAATTGAGGAGCTACTACACTGACAAGGCGAGGACACCTCGCTGGGATCCAGATATACAGTACTGGCCATTAAAATTGCTACACCACGAAGATGACGTGCTACAAACGCGAAATTTAACCGATTGGAAGAAGGTGCTGTGATATGCAAATGATTAGCTTTTCAGAGCATTCACACAACGCTGGCGCCGGTGGCGACACCTACAACGTGCTGACATAAGGAAAGTTTCCAACCGATTTCTCATACACAAACAGCAGTTGACCGACGTTGCCTGGTGAAACGTTGTTGTGATGCCTCGTGTAAGGAGGAGAAATGCGTACCATCACGTTTCCGACTTTGATAAAGGTCGGATTGTAGCCTATCGCGATTGCGGGTTATCGTATCGCGACATTGCTGCTCACGTTGGTCGAGATCCAATGACTGTTAGCATAATATGGAATCGGTGGGTTCAGGAGGGTAATACGGAACACCGTGCTGGATCCCAACGGCCTCGTATCACTAGCAGTCGAGATGACAGGCATCTTATCTGCATGGATGTAACGGATCGTGCAGCCACGTCTCGATCCCTGAGTCAACAGATGGGGACGTTTGCAAGACAACAACCATCTGCACGAACAGTTCGACGATGTTTGGAGCAGCATGGACTATCAGCTCGGAGACCATCGCTGCGGTTACCCTTGACGCTGCATTACAGACAGGAGCGCCTGAGATGGTGTACTCAACGACGAACCTGGGTGCACGAATGGCAAAACGTCATTTTTTCGGATGAATCCAGGTTCTGTTTACAGCATCATGATGGTCGCATCCGTGTTTGGCGACATCGCGGTGAACGCACATTGGAAGCATGTATTCGTCATCGCCATACTGGCGTATCACCCGGCGTTATGGTATGGGGTGCCATTGGTTACACGTCTCGGTAGCCTCTTGGTCGCATTGACGGCACTTTGAACAGTGGACGTTACCTTTCAGATGTGTTACGACCCGTGGCTCTACCCTTCATTCGATCCCCGCGAAACCCTACATTTCAGCAGGATATCGCACGGCCGCAGACCGCATGCTGCAGGTCCTGTACGGGCCTTTCTGGATACAGAAAATGTTCGGCTGCTGCCCTGGCCAGCACATTCTCCAGATCTCTCACCAATTGAAAACGTCTGGTCAATGGTGGCCGAGCAACTGGCTCGTCAAAATACGCCAGTCACTACTCTTGATGAACTGTGGTATCGTGTTGAAGCTGCATGGGCACCTGTACCTGTACACGCCATCCAAGCTCTGTTTGGCTCAATGCCCAGGCGTATCAAGCCCGATATTGCGGCCAGAGGTGGTTGTTCTGGGTACTGATTTCTCTGGATCTATGCACCCAAATTGCGTGAAAATGTAATCACATGTCAGTTCTAATATAATATATTCTTCAAATGAATACCCGTTTATCATCTGCATTTCTTCTTGGTATAGCAATTTTGATGACCAGTAGTGTACTTGAATGGGTGACCATCCAGACTGCTGAGCGCTGTTGGCAAGTGGATTTATACTCAGCCCTTGTGAGGCAAATTGAGGAGCTACTTCACTGACAAGGCGAGGCTACGTCGTTGGGATCACGGTTTTACTTCAGACATTGTACACCTTTAGTAGACCATTGAAACAACTTAATGTGGCAGTAGTAAGGAGCATTACTCTGGCAATTGCGAGAAAATCACAAGAAAGCTTTTACGCGCCTGGTACTTACCGGACAGCCGCCACGGTGCTCAGCGTGTTCGGTCAGCGGGTTAGCTGCCCTCCTTACATATAAAAAAAAAAAAAGACAAAGATGAACTTGAACGGGTGTCATATGGACGTCCGCCCCGAACAAAGGCAACGAACATCAACATCATAAAGAAAAAGTGATTAGCGTCCGAGCTTCGCAGGACGAACGTGTAGGAGGCGAGAGCTCGATTCCCGCTCGAACTTGATTTTTAATTATATTGTCTTGCATCGCTGGTCATATTATTTAATTTACATTACATCTGAGGGGCAATATAATTAAAAACACGTGTATTTGGATGAAGTTTTAGTGAATTCATGTTATTCGAGTACTTAGTATATTAATTAAATGTAGTTATTGGAATAAACATATCTATAAATATCGACAAGTAAATGAAGAACCACACAGAGTTTTCCTGAAAATTGATTTGCGAAATCACGACAGGCATACATGCAAGAAATGCAGTCTGGTAAGGTACGCTACACCTCGACGCTTCGAGCTCCGGACACAGAGGGACCCCATTTGGCAGTTAACCTGCTTAGCGGTGAGACGTTGCCAATGCAGCGAGAACGAATAGTGTAGGTGCAAAATTTTTAAATTACACAAAATTTACACTTGTACTACTATCCGGTCTAAGGCGCTGCAGTCATGGACTGTGCGGCTAGTCCCGGCGGAGGTCGAGTCCTCCATCGGGCATAGGCGTGTGTGTTGTCCTTAGGATAATTTAGGTTAAGTAGTGTGTAAGCTTAGTGACTGATGACCTTCGCAGTTAAGTCCCATAAGATTTCACACACATTTGAACATTCTTCTGTACTACTATCATGCATCTGGTGGAGACCCCATTGAACAGTCTTGAAAATTAAGTCAATACTTTGATCCTAAGCGCAATGTACGAGTAAAAAAAACACGTCAATTATGTAAGCGCATTCAGGTGAGTTCTTGTAAAATCGGACGGTTCCTTTCAGAATAAAAACATTGTGACAACAATTTACTCAGAGGTTGTTTTCAGGCAATTTTCAGCAGTGAATATATGTTTCAAAAAGCTCATGACACAAAACTGCATTAACTGAGGTTTATTGGTACTACCGGTTTCGGTTGTAAACCATCATCTGGTACGAAAAACACTTAAAACATTTCATTTGTCATGAATACTGAAACACAAATCATTGACTATTTTAATCCACATGAAACACGTAATAAAGAACTCATTCTTAGCATTTACAAGTGCAGCAATCGTCCTATTCATACAAGTAGTTTATTCATTTTATCGGTTGTTGAGTTCCGTAGCTGTCGATTATCTTATTTTAAAAAATAGAGCAACCAGTGATTTTTACGTATTTTCATTTACGCCAATATGCGTTTCGAGCTTTGATCCATCTCTGTTAGGCGTAAATAGCAATTTTGTTTAGCTAGTGCCCTTTAAGAGTTGTATATTTCGAAGTATTAGTCTTGAGATGTGCTCATTTTATACACTGCTTCTTATTGCGTGGATTTTCGCTTTTATAATCGTGGCGGATACATTTGCCCGTTTGTATGTTGCACAAGGGCAGTGCGGTGTTTTCCATGTTACTGACTGACATGTTATGGTAGTTCTGCATCAAATAAATCAGTTTATCTGCCTTTATTACTTGTGAATGTCACTCCAACTGTGAGTAAAACTTGTAACATAACTTCTTCTATGTAAAAAATATACTCTATTTTTGGAACAATGAGTAAGAGTTAATGAACCAGTGACTACTGCACTTATCAAACCACCATATAACCATACAGGCGCTTAAACTACAAATAGTACTTTCCGAACCCGTAAGTAAAATGTAACTTTGACCATAGATATAATTTTCCATAGTAAACAAAGATGTATGTTGCCAACATGGGGGGATACTGAGCTGTTATTGAACAATATAAAAATGAAAAAGTGTTTGTGCTACTATCATATATTCTAAAACCGGAACAACAAGTACAGTAGAGAACATTTACATGTAACGATTAATTTGACGTAAATATACAACTCGCGAAGGATAGTACCTAAACAAAATTGTTATTTTGCGCATTGCACCTCTAGTATCCAAACAACAGTCAATGTTTTAACGATTGTACTAACTGAAGATTGAAATATGTATTACGCTAACCGAAGATAGGTGAAACCCCGAAACACATACTACCATGAAAAATACATAAAAATCGTGGCTGGTTGCTGTATTTCTTAAAATAGTAAAAACTTTAAAGACATAGCCGTATTAAATCAGTTGAATATTTCTAAAACACCCACTTCTTTTACTCCGTCATTCGTCGCCAGAATTACGAAAGAGTTACATTATTCAGATTTTTTTCGGTGGAATAAAATACCACATTTCTGCTTTTCAAATGCTGGTGGCCGTTATATTTTTTTATGATAATGTGTCTTTGCCGTGATTTTCGGTAGCGAAAGTAGATAGAGCTGTTGGAACCAACCAGTCTTTATCTGAACCATGTACAGTGGGGGCCGATATTGAATGGATTTAACAATATAAAATTTTATTTTTATTTTTCACTTGATGTCCGTCAGTGCCTTCTGCCTGGTGGCTAATTGCAGCAGATCAGTCACTTTGCAAAACTGGACAGAACCACTTTGAAACTCACTTGTTGAACCATCAGCGCCGGCCGGAGTGGCCGAGCGGTTCTAGGCCCTTCAGTCTGGAACCGCGCGACTGCTGCGGTCGCAGGTTCGAATCCTGCCTCAGGCATGGATGTGTGTGATGGCCTTAGGTTGGTTAGGTTTAAGTAGTTCTAAGTTCTAGGGGACTGATGACCTCAGATGTTAAGTCCCATAGTGCTCAGAGCCATTTGCACCATTTGAACCACCAGCAGCTAAACTCACGTGTTGCTGACGAGGTAACGTTACCGAACTGCGCGTCTACGATTTGTCCGACGAATAGGGAGGTTTGGATGTGGTCGCGTGGGGGTGGAACCACACCCACCCGCCGGTAACGGGCACGCCGTCCACAGTCTTCTGCTGGCAGCTTCCGACCCGACCAGAGGCCCTCCTCTCCTGCTTTGGGCAGCAGCCCATTCAGTTTCGGCGGCTTCTCTAGGCCTGCCTTTCCTTCTTACGGATTAAACATATATGCATCTAAAATATGTTTGATTTTTCACCTCAACGGCTGTCCACTGCTTTCCCTTCCTCGCCAATCCCGACACATTAACAACCATTTTCTTATTGCATCAAAATTAATTCAATTCTTTCAGTTGACAGAGTTAGTTGGATCATCCTGTATTCGTACGAATTGCTCTTGAATGAACTTTTCGCCGACACTGAAATTCTGGAAATGTTCGAAAACAGAAAAAAAGGTCGATCTACGTTCCAGAAAGATGTTGGTCCCTCATGAAGCCAATTTTCTACACCTACATCTGAATGGATACTCTGTAAATCTCACTTAATTATCTGGCAGAAGGTTCATCGAAACACGTTTACACTAATTCTCTATTATTCCACTCTCTAACAGCGTGCTCTAACAAACGAACACCTATTATTTCCGTACGACCTCGGATTGCCCTTACTTGATTATGGTGGTCGTTTGTCCCTATGCCGGTTGGGGTCAGCGAAAATTTTCGCATTCGGAGGAGAAATTTGTCACGAAATTTCAGTCACCAGTTTTCTCCTCCAAATGCGAAAATATTTTGTTTATGTCGGCCTACATAGGGAGAACTGATCATCATACTAAAATAACGGAAATATGAGCTTGCACGGAAAGATATAGGTGTTCGTTTCTCCCGCGCCCTGTACGAGACTGAAATAACAGAGAATTATTGTAAGGTGGTTCGATGAACCCTCTGCGAGGCACTTAAATGTGATTTGAAGAGTACCCATATAGATCCAGATGTAGATGTAGATGAGACAGCTGGTGATCGAAATTTCATGAGAAGATCCCGCCGTAACATGAAACACCTTTGTTTTAACAAATGGCTCTGAGCACTATGGGACTTAACATCTATGATCATCAGTCCCCTAGAACTTAGAACTACTTAAACCTAACTAACCTAAGGCTAGCACACAACACCCAGCCATCACGAGGCAGAGAAAATCCCTGACCCCGCCGGGAATCGAACCCGGGAACCCGGGCGTGGGAAGCGAGAACGCTACCGCACGACCACGAGATGCGGGCTTTGTTTTAACAATTTTCACCTCAAATCGTGTATCATTTCCGTGACACCCTCACTCCTATTTCTCGAAAGTAGAGAAAATACTGCCATTCTTTGAATTTTCTCTATGTACGCCGTTAATCCTGTTTGGTAAGGATCCCACATCGCGCTGCTGTACTCCAAAAGAGGACGGACAAGCGTAGTGGAGGCTGTCTCTTGAGTACACCTGTTGCATCTAGTGAGTGTTCTGCCAATAAGATGCAGTCTTTGGTTCGCTTTCTCCAAAACATTTTCCAGGTGTTCTTCCAAATTTCAGTCGTTCGTAACAGTAATTCCAGGCAACGGCTTTGCCGCAATGGATACACCGGTTCCCTTGAAATCACCGAAGTTAAGCGCTGTCGGGCGTGGTCGGCACTTGGATGGGTGACCATCCAGGCTGCCATGCGCTGTTGCCATTTTTCGGGGTGCACTCAGCCTCGTGATGCCACTTGAGGAGCTACTCGACCGATTAGTAGCGGCTTCGATCAAGAATACCATCACAACGACCGGGAGAGCGGTGTGCTGACCCCACGCCCCTCCTATCCGCATCCTCTACTGAGGATGACGCGGCGGTCGGATGGTTCCGGTAGGACACTCGTGGCCTGACGACGGAGTAACAGTAATTTTAGGCATTTGGTTGAATTTACGGCCTTTAGATTTGATTGATTTATTGTGTAACCGAAGTTCAACGGATTCCTTTTAGCACCTCACAGTTTTCATTACTTAGGCCCGACGGAGCTGAAGCAAGTTCTTCGAGGGTACAGAACGCGCCCGCAGATGAGGGGATGCGCAGCCCAAGTTGGCTCGCCCAACAAGTAGTACGGCCTGTGGCGCGTTTGTAATTTAGGCCGGGCTGGCGGCTAATTAGAGCGTCTTGCCGCGTGCCGTGAGACGGGGACGGGAAGGGACGGGACGTAAGGAAATTTTAATTTCGCTGGTATTAGCCGCTGCGCTCCGCTAGGCCCCGCCTGTTTTCTCAATTAACGTGGCCAACGCCGTGTCTGCATTATGAGGAGCCGCTCCAGCAGAGCGCCTAGAGAGGACGGCCCTCCAGGAGAGCCAGCGAGCTCCGGCCTACACTCAACGCTGACACTGATGCTGTGCTGCGCAACCTGCATCCTCCGACACGTGCTAATTTCTCTTTGCTAGCGGTGCCACGCCCCTTTTTAAATACGTTACAACACAAGTATGCGCTACAGTAATGAACACTTCTATTCATATAGGATGAAAATTATTGAAATATATTGAACCGTAAATTTACTTTCAAAATGTTTTCTTAAAGAAATTACTTTATTTACTAGCGATTCATCAAGAACATTAACACATTCAATCACACTAGGTGAGCGTGGAAGTAGTTGCCACGAAGTAACTGATGGAAAATGAAGTTACTTTTACAAATGTTAGTTTTATTCCTAAAAGCTTTTTCTAAAACAGGTTTAAAATTATAAGTAGAAAAGCACTCTCGAAATATCAAGTTAAAATTGTATTTAGAGGCAGAAAGAACAATATTAACAGTATGACCCTTCGGGCTGAGAAGCTTACCTGCTCCCTTTCAACACGGCTGTAGTCATGACCGCTCACAACAACCTCTGAAAGAGTACACTGGTGCAAATTTGCAACGTACCAGATGACTTTAAACTAAAAAAATTTTTAACAGCTCACACAAATACGTAAACTATGCACCCCGTAAAAATTGGCTCTGAGCTCTATGGGACTTAACTGCTGAGGTCATCAGTCCACTAGAACTTAGAACTACTTAAACCTAACCAACCTAAGGACGTCACACACATCCATGCCCGAGGCAGGATTCGAACCTGCGACCGTAGCGGTCGCGCGGTTCCAGACTGTAGCGCCTACAACCGCTCGGCCACACAGGCCGGCGCACCTCGTAAGAGGGATGGAAATGGTACAACACTCAAATTATTTGCCACCGAAAGTGCAATTTTTTTTAAGGACTCTTGCGGTGGAAGCGTGGCAACCTTATAACCTAAAATGACTATTTTATAAAACCCATAAAATTCAGACTTACATAAAATGTACAACATGCTCTACATTACACATATACCACCTCGCAAGATGATAGGCAAGATAAAGGCATATTTCAAGAATTCGGCCTTTAAGCAATGAATTCGTTAACATGACAGAGGTAGCTATTAACGTATGGCAGATTGACAGGAGGGGAGGCGGGTTACTAAACAACCTAAACCGCAGATTGTCCTAAACCTCCCAAACTCCACAAGATAAAACGAACCACCCAATTCACAAAAAACCACCTTCCCGCAGGTGGGTGGGCAAACGGAGAAGAATGGTGGGACGACCTCAAAACAAAGCAACTGGTGACCTCATCAAGAAAACAAGTAGAATTTAACAAGTAAATGAAACAGCGTATCTCCAATCACTTAACTTCTAATAAACTGCCATTTCTGGTGAAGACCTGGTGCAGCAGCCCCAACGCTCTCCCGAACCGTCCACTGCCAGCTGCTTCAACGGACGCAGGAAGGCGCGCCGATCTCCCGTCTCACAGCGTCGCAGCTCGCCCCAGCCAGCCCGATGTCGTGGTTTCGCTCCTGTTGCTCTTGTGTGACCTGTGAAGCTACTACCCCTCGCTATAAGGCGCGGCCCACTGGGGACCTCACATGCACTGACGCTCAAGGCGGAGACGTCATCTCGTGTCTCAGTGTGCAACCGACCAACCGACCGATCCAACCACCAATGACCATTGCCCGAGCAACTCGAGCAGACTGGCGGCCTAGTGCGAAGACTCAGATGCAGGAACTCAGCCCCGACCGGGCGACTACTAGCTGCGTTCTGTTACTGGTGGAGTGGCAAGACTCTCACTTTCTGGCTTTAAAGTTTGATCCAAACGACAGACATACTAGCACTCCGACAACAGACAGACACTAACTGCCGCATAAATGCAAACGAGAGACAGACCAGGAACTGCTGACGCGAGACTGACCTAGCCTCACTCCGACTGACTCCTTACTAAGTTTTTTTTTTCTTTATTGTGATTTCATTCCCCTGCCCCATATGGGCAGGGGAGGGCTGTCAGCGGCACGATCCGCCTCTCTTCAGCTGAGTGATATAACAACTTAAAATAAAAATAAAATGTTACATACATAAGGCGAGAAAGGGGAGCTTAAAACAGAATAATGGGAGAAAACGGAGGTAAAAAATTAACGCGGAGACATTCATGGAGGACAGTTAAAAAAAAGTCACCAGAAAGTTAAAAAACACAGTTGGCGATTCTTCAAAACTCAGAAAAGACACTGAATGGACATGCACACATTAAAAGTCGGCCACAGGAGTAAAAACACTCCGGAACAATACACTTAAAACCCACGTGGAGCACACACGACGAAGAATAAAACTGCCAGGTGGGACCTGCTGAGGGAAAGGGCAGAGAGGATGGAAAGGGAGGGGGGAGCAAGGGGCAGCAGGGGAAGCGGCAGGATGAAGAGAGGAGGGGCATCAGAGGGTACATGAAGAGGCAGGAGGCACATGGGGTGGGAGATGAAGAGGGAAGACAGGCCAGAAGGGAGTGCAGAGATACTGAAAGGAGGCACAAGAGATGGAGGGGGAGTATGAGGGGGAAGCCGCTTATGAGGAGGGAGGGAGAGGAGAGGGAGCCCTGAGGAGGAGGCAGGAAGATGGGGTTAGAGTTGGTAGGAAGGGTAGATGCCAGGGCGAAGCACATCATCCGGGAGGGGTAGACGGTGGAAGTTGTGTTGGGAAAGGAGATGGAGGGTGTGGAGATGGAGAGAGGGTGGAACACAACGGTAAAGGCGCGGCAACTGGTTCGGGGTGGAGAGGAAGGGAGACACCAGGGGGTGAGGGGGATCAAGGCAGAGGACAATATATAGTGTGCGGATGTGTTCAAGGAAAAGGAGAAGGTGGGGGAAGGGGACGAGGTCGTAGAGGATGCGCGTGGGGGACGGAAGGCGGATGCAGAAGGCGAGGCAGAGCGCGTGGCGTTCGAGGATTTGGAGGGCTTAATAGAACCAGGGAGGGGCGAAAATCCAAGCTACGCTGGCATAACAAAGGATGGGGTGGATCAAGGATTTGTAGGTGTGAAGGATGGTGGAAGGATGCACACCCCACATCTGGATGGACAGGAGTTTCAGGAGGCAGGGGCGGTTGTGAGCTTTGTTTTGGATGGTAAGGAGATGGGGAGTCCAGGAGAGTTGGTGGTCGAGTCCTTGCTGAGTTGACAGCGCCCCTTAAATGCACGTGAACAGGCAACCTTTCCGCTTTCCCACCAGAGGGAGACACCAAAGCTGCATTTGCCACAGCGGCGCCACCGCCAGAAACGGAGGGCGACTGCTTCACACAGCATGCTGCGGCATGCTCTTCAAAACATCAATTTTTTACCACGGCTCATATATGAAGAAAAAACGTAAATTAGTTACAAACTACTCCGTGCACACACTTTATTCAACATGTAAACGTCACTATAATATATTCGGATTTAGGTTATAGCATGTTCGACATGCCAGCCATAATTGGCAATGACGTGCCGCAGGCTAATAGCGGAATTCTGCATGACCTGCCAAACTGTTGGAACATCGATGCTGTCGATGACCTCCTGAATGGCTGTTTTCAGCTCAGCAGTTGTTTTGGGGTTATGGTTCAAATGGCTCTGAGCACTATGGGACTTAACATCTATGGTCATCAGTCCCCTAGAAATTAGAACTACTTAAACCTAACTGACCTAAGGACATCACACAACACCCAGTCATCACGATTTTGGGGTTATGCCCCTCAAAAAGGAGTCGCATGTGTTCAGATCCGGAGAATATGGCGGTCAATCCCGGCCCATGCCAGTAGCCTCTGGGTATCCTAGAGCCAGAATGCGATCACCAAAGTGCTCTTCCAGGATATCAAATACCTCCTGCTTCGACGGGGTCGAGATCCGTCTCGCATGATCCACATCTTGTCGAAATCAGAGTCACTTTGGGCAACGGGAATGTAATCAACTTCCAGGACCTTCATGTACGGTTCGGTAGTCACAGAACCATCAAGGAATATCGCAGCAATTATTTCGTGACTGGACACCGCACACTACGCAGTCACCCGTTGAGGGTGAAGAGACTTCTCGATCGTGAAATGCGGAGTCTCAACCACCAGATGCGCCAATTTTGCATATTGACGAAACCATCGAAATGATAGTGGCCTCGTCGCTAAACCAAACCGTCCATGCGCATACTAATTCCCACCATGCCCCGCAGTTTCAACGTCGCAACGCAAACCGCTCAGAAGTTATGACGACTCTGTTTCATATAGTTCAATAATTGTCACGCTGTATGTGGAAAGTACAAAATCTTTAACGTAACTGACTCCTTTTCGAGAGGGACGCCACAACGGAAACTGAATGAACTCAAAGAATTGTTTTGAATAACTTTCTTCAAGCTCGCAAATTGAGACAGACGAAGTTTCAGTTTTTTCCGTATCAGACGTTCATAAAACTCCTTGGCTTTTCCCAAATTACACCAACTGCCTAGTATCTCTGCTGGTAACTGTCAATATATCTATCGGTGCCTCACTTTAATATTCAATGAGCTTCCAAAATTCAGCAACAAAATTCGATTCTCAAATCTGTCGTTACATGACGATGACAGAATAAAAAAATTCACACGCATCTTCATATTATTCCAACATATCAATATTCTTGACTGAGAAACATGTCAACTCTCACACTTATCCACGTGTATTTTCACATCAGAAGTCATACACTAGGACGGACATTCTTACAATAGTATCAAGTTTAAACAAGATCTGATGTTAAATGTGGCATTTTTCTATTTCTAACATACCTCTCCATCATCACAAAACATTTCAACAGTTATTTTCGTTCATTAACTCATTTAAGTCAAAGGCGATAAGAAATCGCCGACAGGATCTTCTCTTGCCCGACGTCTCTCACGCAAAGAGCAACAGCGGCCAGCTCATGGCCATTGGTTGCGGCGTCGAGGATGCTGGCGACTGCAAGTTAAGGCGCCTGCCTTCGATACCAAACAGAATACAAAAAGAATATTGAACATACAATTCAAGCGTTTTAGTTACAACCACAATATTTAACGATAATGCTATTCAACATAGGCCACCATATCGGCGTAATGTTCACTCACCTCCCAACAGAGTGGTGGGACATGGTGTAACTGTCTGGACCTTCTTGTCACACCACAAGCTCCAACAAGAATTTGGTTTCCTTGCCTTTCATTACCGCACATACCGTAAATTTGATATGGAAATTTTCAGTTTCGAATATGATTGTCATGACTGTTCTTTTTTTTTAATTTCAGTGATATTCATATTAGTGAACAGAGGGGCTAGCGTGAAAGGATTACATATTAATCAGTGCAATACATTTTCTAAAATGCGAAAGAAGTGATGGAAAAGGTGAAGGTGTTTAAAGTTAGCACGAATTTGGGCGTACATTGACCCGCCTATACTTCCATCACAACAGTCAACTATCATTCCATTTGTGTTCAGTATTTCAAAAGCACAATGAAACTTTACCTGCCGTCAAATAAATACACTGATCTAAAGTTTCTTAAGCACTTTATTAAACCTCATAAAAGAAAAAACTTAGTACGGTACATAAATCACGCAGTGCGATCCATCATAGGAGTTGTAAATACAATGGAAGCTACAACACACATAGCTCCAAATTTAGCTGAGCATAATACCTTCAGTTTCATCCATCTTATACTTAAATTCTCGTTTCAAAACATCCATTGCAGTTAGAATTAATGTCATCAGTTCATCGTTTATCAAGACAATATCTGGCACTTGTGGCCTAACGAACTACATTCCTTGTTTCCGGAGATATTTGACATAATGAGTGTATGTTGAACCTGAATCGCTGCCTGAACCATAACAGCTAACAATTTGAGCAATATATGACTGACTTGTTTTTTTCTTACTTGTAGGTAAATTAACAATTACAAATGAGCCTTCGTCTATATGCCGATGGTTAATGGTTTCTTTATTTGGGGTAATAATGAACAGTGGTCGAAGCAACCGCGAAACAGAGAAATCATGCACATGAACTCGGAAACCGTAATATAGTGGCAGATATATACAAGTGAACAAAAATCTAATCAGTAGTATGTTTTGAGAGTTAATCGAGTAACGTACATGATGCAGTTGAAACGCCGACAGCTTCGCAGTTAAATGGTATCGGTAGATTTTTTCACAACCTGATTTTATCACAGATTTTCGTGTACAATTATAAGTCGTAACAGGTTCGCCAACTGTTGCTCAGGAAAATCGGCACTGCATGGTATCATTTAGCGTACATTGATGGAACTTTACCACGAAACGTTAAACACCCAACTCAGAGCCAACAGATAGCTGTAGTGAATGAGTGGTCATAGCAACCACAGCACTCAAAGTATACCTTGTGTACAATATTCTACTAGACGACTTTCGGACACTTCTACCTCCACCCCCCCCCCCTCCCCCCACCCCCAATCCCAACTTTACCACACTGTTCACTACTGCAATCACGAATTCCACATTCTGATACAAAGTTCCCCGTATGAATACTAATGGAAGACAGAGGTACGTCAAAAAAGTTTCTGTCTAAATCGTGTTTCTTTTACCAGAAAACTCATTGGCGGGACACCTTTGGCCACAGGCAACTTACAGTCACCAGTGTAATGGAGCTGAAACTAAACTTGCACTCTCGGTGAATTTCTGTAGTGTGTGGTGTGTCTTCAATTGTGAATGCACTCTGCGGCTTCTGCATACAGTTCTGTCCGACAACATTTTTCGTACGGACGTTTTTGTCTATCCTACTCTGCATAGGTAGGACACAGTTTATTATTCCTCACGCTAGCGCCTGTGGAACAAATAGGCGGTTCTTGCGAGACAGTGGCGGCGATATTCACAAGCGCATTTGGAAATTATGCAGTTTCCAAACGCACATCACACCGGATTAAGTGAGGAGTGGACGCCGGCGGAATGCTAAGCGTTTGGAAACGTTATCGTAACGAACGACGAGGGCTTGCCTGCAAATCGCTACGCATACACTCGATGTTCTAGGGAGTTGGACGGTTTTCCTAGGGTCGGTTGACTTACTATTCGACGCACTGTCAGTTGCAAGGAAACTTCAAACTCAGTTCAATATTGTTCCACGAGCAGGAATTGGATTTCGCTGCTGAATCTTGAAATGTTTACGGAAGGCACGTTGCCAACGAACTACTGATACGTCGTAGCGAAAATAGCACTCCACCGCGAACTCACGATGTGGTGTCACCGCCAGACACCACACTTGCTAGGTGGTAGCCTTTAAATCGGCCGCGGTCCGTTAGAATGCGTCGGACCCGCGTGTCGCCACTATCAGTGATTGCAGACCGAGCGCCGCCACACGGCATGTCTAGTCTAGAGAGACTCCCTAGCACTCGTCCCAGTTGTACAGCCGACTTTGCTAGCTATGCTTCACTGTCTACATACGCTCTCATTTGCAGAGACGACAGTTTAGCATAGCCTTGAGCTACGTCATTTGCTACGACCTAGCAAGGCGCCATATTCAGTTACTATACGAAATATGCTCAAGAATGTATTCTGAACAGATAATATTGTGAATCATGTACCGTCAACAGCGACGTTCATCATTAATGGATTAAAGTTAAGTATCAAACTAATTACGTCCGCTTTCTGAATTCTCATTCCTTGTCATGTTCCAGACCTCACGCAGTATAGTTCTTCCCTCCTCACGCCAGCCTGCGTGAGCTAAAACGCGTGCATTTCGGCCTCTACTCGTAACACGGTGTTGGCTCTTCTGCTAACACAAAACACGATGTTGCTTCAGCCAGTACGTCATACTTACTGACCTGTATATGAGATGAAACCTGACACTCCGCACTACTAACAGAGGATGCCATCGTCGCTGTTTCTTGTTTTCTAGCGCGCGTTGATCAAACTTGGTCTCGTCAAAACATTGTGAATTACCAATACCCTGCAGTACAGCGTCAGACGATGTATGACTACAGTTTATGTTGCTGTAGATAAGTATTTTCCGAAGGAAAGTAATTTAAAATCACACATTCGAGCTAGATTTGTTGCTAATATTCGGCGAGGACAGATCATTACCACCAGTCAAGATACCCAGCAAATTCACGATGTGCGCGTCTTTTGTTTGCTTAACGCATCTCTGTACATCTACGAGGAAGCGGCAAATCTGCAGAGCGTGGCGCAAGTTGCGCTCTGCTTCGTGAGGGGAGAAGTCGCTCCATGGAAGCCACGTTGCAGCCTGGAGCTTCCCGCGACCTACTTTATTCGCGCTGCCGCCGCCGACGACATCTGTAATGAGATCAATAGGAGGCGCCGCAATATTCTTGAAAGCGTGCCTCCGCACTTCTCTCGAGCAGACGGCAACCTCCGCCGATGCGCCGTTGTTTTAGCTCTTCCCACGTTCTCTCTGCTCCTCTACAGGTCCCGAACACAGCTGCCACAGCCAACGGCACATTATTGCCGAGCAGGTGTCTACAGGAAAGAAAATATCGCTTTACTCTAAGTAAGTGCTACTGCAGCAGATTTTGCCGTCATCGTTGCCGCTGGTACTCGGGTGACTAATACGTTTGGTAAAAAATACATACTGCTGTCCATTAAAATTGCACACAATAAACAATAAATTGCCTTCCTAGGATATGCAAATCTAACGTAACGTTTGAATAAAAACGCCGTAAGTCACAATTTTTTGGTGTTTTAGTGGATCACACGATCTATTTCTGACCCCGTGAATTGCCTAATTCATAATTTATATTTTCTCTTGAGTGAGGTGCATTGCATTTCCCAGCTATGAATAAGTCAGGTGTTAGGTTTCGCATGTCCTGAAACGAGTGCGGAAATATATCAGAAACAATGGAAAAACTGTGAAAAACTTATCGAAAAACAAGAAGAATCACTTTTAACCTTTTGAAGTCAGCATACGTTAGTTTATTCATATTGTCGTCGCACATCGTATCACTAAAAGCGCATATTTTTTACAACTGTTTAAAAGCACTTAGCAGACGCAGTTTACCTGCTGCAATCAAAGATGAAGTTTATCACATAGTGTCAGAGAACTGAGCGATAAATTCAAGGAATGAATTTAAAATAACTAAAATACTAGTTCATTTAACGTAGGTGGTAAGACCCTAAATCTGTTAGGACAATTGGAAATATACACTCCTGGAAATGGAAAAAAGAACACATTGACACCGGTGTGTCAGACCCACCATACTTGCTCCGGACACTGCGAGAGGGCTGTACAAGCAATGATCACACGCACGGCACAGCGGACACACCAGGAACCGCGGTGTTGGCCGTCGAATGGCGCTAGCTGCGCAGCATTTGTGCACCGCCGCCGTCAGTGTCAGCCAGTTTGCCGTGGCATACGGAGCTCCATCGCAGTCTTTAACACTGGTAGCATGCCGCGACAGCGTGGACGTGAGCCGTATGTGCAGTTGACGGACTTTGAGCGAGGGCGTATAGTGGGCGTGCGGGAGGCCGGGTGGACGTACCGCCGAATTGCTCAACACGTGGGGCCTGAGGTCTCCACAGTACATCGATGTTGTCGCCAGTGGTCGGCGGAAGGTGCACGTGCCCGTCGACCTGGGACCGGACCGCAGCGACGCACGGATGCACGCCAAGACCGTAGGATCCTACGCAGTGCCGTAGGGGACCGCACCGCCACTTCCCAGCAAATTAGGGACACTGTTGCTCCTGGGGTATCGGCGAGGACCATTCGCAACTGTCTCCATGAAGCTGGGCTACGGTCCCGCACACCGTTAGGCCGTCTTCCGCTCACGCCCCAACATTGTGCAGCCCGCCTCCAGTGGTGTCGCGACAGGCGTGAATGGAGAGACGAATGGAGACGTGTCGTCTTCAGCGATGAGAGTCGCTTCTGCCTTGGTGCCAATGATGGGCGTATGCGTGTTTGGCGCCGTGCAGGTGAGCGCCACAATCAGGACTGTATACGACCGAGGCACACAGGGCCAACACCCGGCATCATGGTGTGGGGAGCGATCTCCTACACTGGCCGTACACCACTGGTGATCGTCGAGGGGACACTGAATAGTGCACGGTACATCCAAACCGTCATCGAACCCATCGTTCTACCATTCCTAGACCGGCAAGGGAACTTGCTGTTCCAACAGGACAATGCACGTCCGCATGTATCCCGTGCCACCCAACGTGCTCTAGAAGGTGTAAGTCAACTACCCTGGCCAGCAAGATCTCCGGATCTGTCCCCCATTGAGCATGTTTGGGACTGGATGAAGCGTCGTCTCACGCGGTCTGCACGTCCAGCACGAACGCTGGTCCAACTGAGGCGCCAGGTGGAAATGGCATGGCAAGCCGTTCCACAGGACTACATCCAGCATCTCTACGATCGTCTCCATGGGAGAATAGCAGCCTGCATTGCTGCGAAAGGTGGATATACACTGTACTAGTGCCGACATTGTGCATGCTCTGTTGCCTGTGTCTATGTGCCTGTGGTTCTGTCAGTGTGATCATGTGATGTATCTGACCCCAGGAATGTGTCAACAAAGTTTCCCCTTCCTGGGACAATGAATTCACGGTGTTCTTATTTCAATTTCCAGGAGTGTACATCTACAAAATCAAAAAGTCTGAATCTACACTACTGATAAAAATTTTCCGGACATTAGGTGCACTATGCTGCCACCTACTGCCAGGTACTCCATATCAGCGACCTCAATAGTCATTAGACAGCAGAATGAGGCGCTCCACGGAACTCACAGACTTCGAACGTGGCCAGGTGCTTGGGTGTCACTTGTGCCATACGTCTGTACGTAAGATTTCCACACTCCTAAACATCCCTGGGTCCACTGTTCCGGATATGACAGTGAAGTGGAAACGTGAAGGGACACTTACAGCACAAAAGCGTACAGGCCGACCTCATCTGTTGACTGACAGAGACCGCCGACTGTTGACGAGGGTCGTAATTTGTAAGAGGCAGACATCTATACAGAACATCACACAGGAATTCCACAATGCATCAGGATCCACTGCAGTACTATGACAGATAGGCGGGAGGTGAGAAAACTTGGATTTCATGATCGAGCGGCTTCTCATATGCCACACATCACGCCTCTAAATCCCAAACGACACCTCGCTTGGTGTAAGGAGTGTAAACATTGGACGATTGAACAGTGGAAAAACGTTGTGTGGAGTGACGAATCACGGCACACAATGTGGCGATCCGATGGCAGAATATAGCGAATACCCGGTGAACATCATCTGCTAGCGTGTGTAGTGCCAACAGTAAAATTCGGAGGCGGTGGTGTTATGGTGTGGTCGTGTTTCTCATGGAGGGGGCTTGCACCCCTTGTTGTTTTGCGTGGCACTATCACAGCACAAGCCTCCATTGATGTTTTAAGCACCTTCTTGCTTCCCGCTGTTGAAGAGCAATTCGGGGATGGCGATTGCGCCTTTCAGTACGATCGAGCACCTGTATATGATGCACGGCCTGTGACGGAGTGGTTACACGACAACAACATCCTTGTAATGGACTGGCCTGAACAGAGTCCTGACCTGAATCCTACAGAACACCTTTCGGGTGTTTTGGAACACCGACTTCGTGCCAGGCCTCACCGACCGACCTCAATACCTCTCCTCAGGGCAGAACTCCGTGAAGTATGGTCTGCCATTCCCCAAGAAAACTTCCCGCATCTGACTGAACGTATGCCTGCGAGAGTGAAAGCTGTCATCAAGGCTAAGTGTGAGCCAACAAAATACTGATTTCCAGCGTTACCGATGGGGGGCGTCCCAAACTTGTAGGTCATTTTCAGCCAGGTGTCCGGATACTTTTGATCACATCTACATCTAGATCTACGTGATTACTCTGCTATTCACAATAAAGTGCTTGGCAGAGAGTTCAATGAACCACCTTCAAGCTGACTCTCTATCATTCCACTCTCGAACGGCGCACGGGAAAAACAAGCACTTAAATTTTTCTCTGCGAGCCCTGATTTCTCTTATTATATCGTGATGATCATTTCGCCCTATGTGGATGGGTGCCAACAGAATGTTTTCGCAATCGGAGGAGGAAACTGGTGATTGAAATGTCATGAGAAGATCCCGTCGCAACGAAACACGCCTTTGTTTTAATGATTGCCTCTCCAATTCACGTATCATGTCTGTGGCACTATCTCCCCTACTTCGAGATAATACAAAACGAGCTGCCCTTCATCCGTCAGTCCCATCTGGTGCGGATCCCACACCGCGCAGCAATAATCCAGAATAGGGCGAACAAGAGTGGCGTAAGCAGTCTCTTTAGCAGACCTGTTGCAACTTATAAGTGTTCTGCTAATAAATCGCAGTCTTTGGTCGGCTCTTCCCACAACATTATCTATGTGATCGTTCCAATTTAGGGTATTTGTAATTGTAATCCCTAAGTATTTAGCTTAATTTGCAGCCTTCAGATTTGTGTGACTTATTGTGTAATCGAAATTTAGTCGATTTCTTTTAGTACTCATGTTATTAACTTCACACTTTTCTTTAATAAGGGCCAATTGCCACTTTTCGCACCATACAGATATCTTACCTCAATCACTTTGCAATTCGTTTTGGTTATCTGATGACTTTACAAGACGGTAAATGATAGCATCATCTGCAAACAATCTAAGACGGCTACTGGGATTGTCTCCTATGTCATTAATATACACTCCTGGAAATGGAAAAAAGAACACATTGACACCGGTGTGTCAGACCCACCATACTTGCTCCGGACACTGCGAGAGGGCTGTACAAGCAATGATCACACGCACGGCGCAGCGGACACACCAGGAACCGCGGTGTTGGCCGTCGAATGGCGCTAGCTGCGCAGCATTTGTGCACCGCCACCGTCAGTGTCAGCCAGTTTGCCGTGGCATACGGAGCTCCATCGCAGTCTTTAACACTGGTAGCATGCCGCGACAGCGTGGACGTGAACCGTTTGTGCAGTTGACGGACTTTGAGCGAGGGCGTATAGTGGGCATGCGGGAGGCCGGGTGGACGTACCGCCGAATTGCTCAACACGTGGGGCGTGAGGTCTCCACAGTACATCGATGTTGTCGCCAGTGGTCGGCGGAAGGTGCACGTGCCCGTCGACCTGGGACCGGACCGCAGCGACGCACGGATGCACGCCAAGACCGTAGGATCCTACGCAGTGCCGTAGGGGACCGCACCGCCACTTCCCAGCAAATTAGGGACACTGTTGCTCCTGGGGTATCGGCGAGGACCATTCGCAACCGTCTCCATGAAGCTGGGCTACGGTCCCACACACCGTTAGGCCGTCTTCCGCTCACGCCCCAACATCGTGCAGCCCGCCTCCAGTGGTGTCGCGACAGGCGTGAATGGAGGGACGAATGGAGACGTGTCGTCTTCAGCGATGAGAGTCGCTTCTGCCTTGGTGCCAATGATGGTCGTATGCGTGTTTGGCGCCGTGCAGGTGAGCGCCACAATCAGGACTGCATACGACCGAGGCACACAGGGCCAACACCCGGCATCATGGTGTGGGGAGCGATCTCCTACACTGGCCGTACACCACTGGTGATCGTCGAGGGGACACTGAATAGTGCACGGTACATCCAAACCGTCATCGAACCCATCGTTCTACCATTCCTAGACCGGCAAGGGAACTTGCTGTTCCAACAGGACAATGCACGTCCGCATGTATCCCGTGCCACCCAACGTGCTCTAGAAGGTGTAAGTCAACTACCCTGGCCAGCAAGATCTCCGGATCTGTCCCCCATTGAGCATGTTTGGGACTGGATGAAGCGTCGTCTCACGCGGTCTGCACGTCCAGCACGAACGCTGGTCCAACTGAGGCGCCAGGTGGAAATGGCATGGCTAGCCGTTCCACAGGACTACATCCAGCATCTCTACGATCGTCTCCGTGGGAGAATAGAAGCCTGCATTGCTGCGAAAGGTGGATATACACTGTACTAGTGCCGACATTGTGCATGCTCTGTTGCCTGTGTCTATGCGCCTGTGGTTCTGTCAGTGTGATCATGTGATGTATCTGACCCCAGGAATGTGTCAATAAAGTTTCCCCTTCCTGGGACAATGAATTCACGGTGTTCTTATTTCAATTTCCAGGAGTGTAGATCAGGAACAATAAGGACCTATAACACTTCCTTGTAGAACGCCAGATATTATTCTTCTTTTACCCGATGACTTTCCGTCTATTACTACGAACTGTGACCTTTATGACAAGAAATCACGAATCCAGTCGCACAACTCAGGCGATATTCCATAGGCACGCAATTTTGTGAGAAGACGCTTGTGAGGAACGGTGTCGAAAGCCTTCTCGAAATCTAAATATATGGAATCAATCTGAAGCCCCATATCGATTGCACTCATTATCTCATAAGTATAAAGAGCTAGCTGTGTTTCACAAGAACGATAATTTCTTAATCCGAGATGAGTAAGTGTCAATAAATCGTTTACTTCGAGGTACTTCATAATGTTCGAATACAGTATGTGTTCCAAAACCCTAGTGCAAATCGGCGTTAGTGATATGGGCCTGTAATTCAACGGATTACTCCCACTTCCCTTTTTGGGTATTGGTGTGGTTCAAATGGTTCAAATGGCTCTGAGCACTATGGGACTTAACTTCTGAGGTCATCAGTCCCCTAGACCTTAGAACTACTTAACCCTAACTAACCTAAACACATCACACACATCCATGCCCGAGGCAGGATTCGAACCTGCGACCATAGCGGTCGCGCGGTTCCAGGCTGCAGCGATTGGAGCCGCTCGGCCACTCCGGCCGGCGTACTGGTGTGACTTGAGCAACTTTCCAGTCTTTAGGTGCAGATCTTTCTGTGAGCGAGCGGTTGTATATAATTGCTAAATATGGAGCTATTTTAACAGCATACTCTGAGAGGAGCCTGACTGGTATACAACCTGGACCGGAGGCCTTGCCTTTATTAAGTGATTTAAGCTGCTTTGTTACACCGAGGATATCTACTTCTATATTTCTCATCTTGGCAGTTGTTCTTGATTGGAATTCAGGAATATTTACTTCGTCTTCTTTGGTGAAGGAGTTTCGGAAAATCGTGTTTAATAACTCTGCTTTAGTGACACTGTCATCAGTGATTTTACGGTTGTTATCGCGCAGTGAAGGTATTGATTGCGCATCTTCCCACTGGTGTGCTTTATGTATGACCAGAATCTCTTTGGATTATCTGCCAGATTTCGAGGCAGAGTTTCGTTGTGGAAATTATTGAAAACCTCTCGCATTGAAGTACACACTATATTTCGAACCTCTGCAAAATTTTGCGTCTTGGGGATTTTGCGTTCTTTTAAATTTGGCATGCTCAAATTCAAAATCATTTTCTGAAATAGTGTTTTGCTTCTCTACTAGATAGTGCCATAAGTTCCTCCAAAACGTCGTAACACAACACACACACACACACACACATACACAAACACACACACACACACACACACACACACACACACACACACACACACGCGCGCGCGCGCGTCATACTAGCAAATGTAAATCTACCTGATGAGAGAGGTTTGAACTTCCGAAACGCATCTTGGAGATAAACAGTGACTGGTAACAGTAAACTTGTTGTTTCATTTAATGACAATAACAGTCGCGGTAAAGAACAAACTAAAATGTTCGCATTTAAAAATAAATATTTTTCTATAACTAAGTACAAGTGTTTTAAATGCGAACATTTTAGGGTAGGCTTTACCACGAGTGTTACTGATGTCGAATGTAACAATAAGTTTACTGCTACCAGTTACTATTCATTTATACCCACAACGCGTTCGAAGGTTTGACCGCCATCGTCGGATGGAAATATATGTGTTAATATGACGTGTGTTTTATTTTACGAGTTTGGCGTAACCTGTGGCACAGTCTCCAAGTGAGAGTGCAACAAAACTTCCACTGTTAAAAGCAGGGGAGAGAGCGGATAGGTGGAAAGAGTACTGTCTCATGTGATAGAAGAAGAAACAGGAGTCGATTTAGTAGAGACAGGGGATCCACTACTAGAATCAGAATTTAAAAGAGCTTTGGAGGACTTAAGATCAAATAAGGCAGAAAGGATAGATAACATTCCATCACAATTTCAAAAATCATTGACGAAGTGGCAACAAAACGACTATTCACGTTCGAGTGTAGAATGATGAGTCTGACGACGTACCATCTGACTTTCGGAAAAATATCATCCACACAATTCCGAAGACTGTGCCAACTAAAATCCCAAAGACGTCCAGGCTCACATGCGGTTCCTCTTCATCGAAATGTCTTAGCTCAAACTCGTCCAGGGGTTGAACCGCACGTGTCGCCTTATACGCCCTAAATTAGACACTTGTGACCCTTTAAATCGTCTGGTTGATGGCAAGTTAATATAACAATAACAACAGTAATAATAATGTCGGGAGCTAAATTAACGACCCATTAATTATGTAGGCCACACAGTTGCGATTTGGTTAGAATAATGTTTATTCCGAAAGCAAACTAATAGCGAAAGTGGTCGTATTTAGAGTTACTGTTACACTCGAGCGCATATCCATTTGACACAATTCGATCACTCACAATCTAATATCCAGCATGTAGTGTAAGGCAATTTGAAGTGTTTATAGGCAACTCTAAAAGCCACAAACGGAAACTAACTAATGGACTACCACAGGGATCTGTTTTAGCTCCAACACTATTCAATTTATACGTTAGTGATCTACCAACCACAATATCAACTAAATTCACCTATGCTGATGACATCGCACTGGTAGCACAGAGCAGTAATTTCGAAGATGGTGAACGAATTCTTACGGAGGATCTGGAGAAGATGTCAACCTTCTATAAAACCTGTAGATTGATCCCAAGCACATCAAAAACTGAAGTCTCTTGTTTCCATCCAGCGAATCGTGCTGCGAACTACAAACCAAGAGTTCTGCTCAATGGACAAACGTTGAGGTACAATCCTTTCCCAAAATATCTCGGAATCACTCTAGATAGAACCCTGAGCTACAAAGAGCACATCACCAAGCTTTCTCATAAAGTTGCTGCAAGGAACAACATACTACATAAGCTCAGTGGTACCACCTGGGGAACCCCTGCTGACTGTCTGCGTTTAACTGGCATCAGTCTTGTGTACTCTGCTGCCGAGTACTGTGCACCTGTCTGGTTGGGAAGTGTACATGTGAAGAAGGTAGACACAAAACTTAACGACACAATGCGCTGCATTACTAGTTCCATCAAATCAACCCCATGCCACTGGTTACCTATACTGAGTCACATCCCTCCACCTCACTTAAGACGGAAACAAGCTCTACTGAGGGGGGCCAAGAAAATCTCTGCATCACCTTCTCTACCACTGCACCAGGAATTCTGTCATCCGCCACAGCAACGACTGCGATCAAGAAGACCAACAAGTGTTACTGCACGACAACTCATCGCGGATGGTTTTGATTTAAATGAAAGCTGGAAGCATGAATGGACAACAAAAACATTGGGAACAAGAGCCCATCACTTTGGTCCCAAAAAGAAGCCAAAATGTTTTGACATACCGAGGAACCTTTGGTGCCGCCTCAACAGGTTAAGGACTGTATAAAGGCTCCTTTGAAAAAAAAATTTTTTTACTACTACTACTAGGCTAATTACTGTTTAGCTCTACAGGACCTTTATACTGAAATGTTTCCCACACCACCTTGTATTGTCTTTCTATGTGTGTGAGTAACTGTATGTTCACTGTTGTGGGTAAATACATGCAGCGTACACAAGGCGATGTGTGAAACTGATAGCGATTTCACGCTTCCGCTGTTGTAGAAATCTGCTCCAGATGCTGCAGATGTTGAGCTGAAAGTGGTAACCAAAGTACGGAGAAATATTCTTCGGGGCTCTGTTGCATAGCAATCAGATTGCTTTCAGTTATGATAAATGTCCAGGTACTATTGTAGATTTGAATGATCCATGAAGTGACTTCTTTTCCGAAGAAAACATCGAACTATTTCACCAGAACTGAACGCTCCCTCCGGAACTGTTCTCAAGCTGATATTTATTATTAAATCACATTAGAAATATATGCTGGGTGTAGAATAACACGTGCCTTCTTGAACTGAACAATATTTTATTGTTCTGTTAACTGATTTCCTTCCATATACACATATATTTTAGAATGTGAATCAAAAACTCGCAATGGCATCGATTTTTACATCACAAGAATGGCTCTCTTCTTGTAAAATTGCTCTTAAGAAGAACAAAAGCTCTATATCCTAAGAATAATTATGTGAGCGCTGATCGCCACAGAGTAATAAACAATATCTTTGTCTCTCTCTCTCTCGCACTGTCACAGCAAGTTACGCTGCCTGATACGTCATAACTGGACGTGGTTGTTGAAGGTACTTCAGGTACAAATCGGGCTGGATCAGTTCACCAATGTGTGAATGTAGTCAAGAAGAGCAGACAACTGAACATTTAGTCCAATGCTGTCCATTTCATTCATACCCTGGAATTCCCGATGACTTGTTCACTCTCACACCCAGCTTAATTGATTGGTTGAAAAACTTTAAGGTTTAATCTTGTCTAATATCATATGCATATTGTATAAAATCGTTTGCCTTAAATCAACTGTATATTGTATAACATCACCATACGATTAAATAAATTCACAATCTCATCACGAAATGCAAGTCCAGTACTCCACCTCGTTATCTACGTGAAAATTTAGAGTTCACACCAGGCACACGGAAGCTCACCGCTCAGAGACTAAGTCCCGCAATATCACACAATGCGAAATTTTCTAAGTCGTTTCACTTGCTAGCTACTTAAAAGACCGACCGTCCGCTATCGCGTCTCCAGCAGCACTGTCCCTGTGCCCGTCTCCGGCCGCGTCTCCCGCGTGCCGAGCAACGTCGCTCAACTCACTAGTGCAGTTCCCTTCCCTGAAGCCGCCCATCTGATTGGCAACAGCTTATTCTACACTATTTTACATTTTCACATATTTAAATAATCAAAGCTTGTCCACTTTCACGTTCTAAAGAAAAAAAAACGATAACATCCACTACATTATAAACGTTAAATTCTTTTTCATAAAACTAATACAATTTCCTTCTTAACTTTAAATGTCACGGCCAGTAGCCTTGCACCAATGTGCTTTCTGGTGAATAAATAAAGAACAGAAGTAACTGTTATGCACCAAACTTCACAACAAATATTCTATTACCTAATGATTCAATAGGGTATCATGCTGTCATCGTTCAATGTGTTTTGTGTGAAGGAAACAATGATCTGATGCTTAACTGAAAATCCTGATAATTGAAATTTACTATGTCTATTAAACAAATAAAGTTACAGAGTTGATGTTTACAACATTTGTCATTTTAATGAAGCCCTTTTGTATGAAAAGCGTTCAGATTTTAGCATTCAGGCCTTTGTTATAAAATTTGTTAATTTCCCTTTAACAGTAAATCTTAAACTTTTATAGATATGATCAATATTCAAGTTTTATTGGGATCACCATGAAAATATAAGAAAGATGATAGATTAAAATTATTGTTTATGTAAGAATATACAGCCTACAGTTGCAGGTTAACTTTAACGTTTCCTATTTTTCAACGTTAGTAATGACGTCCTCTTCACAACCTGCAAAAAGTTAATATTATAATGTGCTAGTATATAGGTAATGTCTCCTACAAGATAGGGCGCCTGTTGAAAAATTCAGGTTTTAAAATTTCCTTCTCGACGAGTAATAGTTTAAAGCGAAATTTGGTTCATACCCTTGAGAACGACTGTGATAAGTCAGCGAAATCAGGCGTATATAAAATTATGTGTGATCATTGCCCATGTTGTTACATAGGTCAAACAGGTAGAGCTATAGCAGTAAGGTTTAAAGAACACCTTCCAATAAAGGGCACAGGTACACGGGGTCAGCTTTTGCGGAACATCTGGTGCAAATGGCTCATACACATAAACCTTCACGTGACATAGAGCTACTACATCATGAAGTTAAGGGCTATAGACTCGACACGCTTGAGGAACTACAAATTTATGCACACCTAATTACAAATGGTTCAAATGGCTCTGAGCACTATGGGACTCAACTGCTGAGGTCATTAGTCCCCTAGAACTTAGAACTAGTTAAACCTAACTAACCTAAGGACATCACAAACATCCATGCCCGAGGCAGGATTCGAACACCTAATTACAGATACAGGCAATTTACTGAACGATCAACTGTATCTAAGAAATAGGGCATACTTCGAAGGCTTCCAGCCCATATTTGGTTTACAATAATTCATAATGCATGTGACCATTACAGTTTCTGTAATAATAGAACCTTTCCTACAGATGTTTCATACGAGATTTGTTGGTCAGTTTATAAGGCTCTGTAATAGAATGTAAAACGTAGTCATGCTGGATACTGTAATTAACTTAAAATAGTAAAGTATAAAATTAATTCATATCAAAAATGTTATCTGACGCATGCATAATAAGAGTTTGATTCTATACGTCTCGCGCATGCGCGCCGCCCTCTTTGAGGCAGACCGCGAAGCCCTCGTGGTCCGCAGTCTCTAGTCACACGACGAGGCCCATACAACGGGCTTAAAGTGAAGTTGCTACAGCTTGTTTAATAGAAGTGACAAAACCTTATGGTGATGCATCAAGTTTTATAAAGTTGACTTAGGACCTGGCTTGTTTTAGGCAAACATTTAAATAATATTTTATGTAAGTACTACACGTTGCATCCTGTAGGATGACCATATCTAATATAATTTACTAGCACACTATAATATTAACGTCTTGCAGGTTCTGAAGAAGACGTTATCACTAACGTTGAAACCTAGGTAAACGATAAAGTTAACCTGCAACTGTAGGCTTATATTCTTATATAAACAATATCAGTTGCTGTCGCTGGATAAAAATCTTAAAAATTATAAAATTATTGTGGCTTCATTCCCTGAATTACTACAGAATTAAATAGTTTTCATAAATGTTTCCCTTTTTGGCCGTTCTTAGGTCCGCCATATTTAACACTGCTACGCCTCCCTCGCCACAAACAGCTCCTAGGGGGTTTCCCTACGATGTAGATTCTCGTCTGTCTTACTCGCACACTACAGCGCTTAGGCCTGATCAGCCTGGCTTTATTCAGCACAATAGACGCCTATGAATTTCCCCATCTCGTGGCGAAT
Organism: Schistocerca serialis cubense; assembly: GCF_023864345.2. Classification (NCBI taxonomy): domain Eukaryota; kingdom Metazoa; phylum Arthropoda; class Insecta; order Orthoptera; family Acrididae; genus Schistocerca; species Schistocerca serialis. The sequence goes on from NC_064644.1 coordinate 70,583,850, forward strand.
CTGCGCTGTTTGTGACACACGGTCCTGGACGACAGGATTCTTTCCACATTTTCTGGGAGGTTGTCTCTTTCGGCCATATACTTAAATGAGAGCGAAGTGCTCGTTAACTCACAAGTGCAACAGTTAACAGGTACAAGAATTATCGGACAATCAACTTAACAGCTCAAGCATCCAAGTTACTAACAAGAATAATACATAGAAGAATGGAAAAGAAAATTGAGAATTTGCTAGATGACGATCAGTTTGGCTTTAGGAGAGGTAAAGGCACCAGAGACGCAATTCTGAGGTTGCGATTGATAATGGAAGCAACATTAAAGAAAAATCAAGACACGTTCATAGGATTTATCGACCTGGAAAAACACTTCGACAATTTCGAATGTTACAAGATGTTCGAAATTCTGAGAAAAACAGGGGTAAACTGTAGGGAGAGACGAGTAAAATACAATTTATATAAGAGCCAAGGTGGAATGATAAGAGAACAAAGTGCTCTTATTAAAAAAAAAAAAGTGTAAGACAGGGATGTAGTCTTTCGCTCCTACTGTTCAATCTGTACATCGAAGAAGCATTGATGGAGGCAAAAGAAAGGTTCAGGAGTGGGATTTAAGTTCCGGATTGCGCGGCCCCTCTCGCCCGAGGTTCGAGTCCTCCCTCGGTCATGGGTGTGTGTGTTGTTCTTAGCATAAGTTAGCTTAAGTAGTGTGTAAGTCTAGGGACCGATGTCCTCAGCAGCCTGGTCCCTTGCGAATACACACACATTTTTGAAAGAATATCGATGGCACGATTCATTGATGACATTGCTATCCTAAGTGAAAGTGAAGAAGAATACCTTATCTGCTAAATGAAATTAACAGTCTAATGAGTACAGAATATGGATTGAGAGTAAACCGAAGAAAGACGAAAGTAATGATAAGTGGCAGAAATGAAAACAGCGAGAAACTTGACATCAGGATTGATGTAGATGAAATTAAGGTTTTCTGCTACATTGGCAGCAAAATAACCAATGACAATGGAGGAAGGAGGACATGAAAAGCAGACTAGCAAGGGCAAAAAGGGCATTCCTGACCAGGGGAAGTATACTAGTATCAAACATAGACCTTAATTTGAAGAAGAAATTTCAGAGAATGTACGTTTGGAGCTGAGGATTCTATAGCAGTGAAACATGGACTGTGGGAAAACCGGAACAGATAGGAATCGAAGCATTTGGGACGTGCTGCTGCAGACGAATGATGAAAATTAGATGGACTGGTAAGTAAGTAATGAGGAGGTTTTGCGCAGAATCGCAGAGGAAACGAATTTGTAGAAAACACTGACAAGGAGAAGGGACAGAGTACTAGAATATGTGTTAAGACATCAGGGAATGACTTCCATGGTGCTAGGGGGAACTGTATAGGGCAAAAACTGTAGAGGAAGACAAAGATTGGAATTCATCCAGGAAATAATTGAGGACTGAGGTTGCAAGTGCTTCTCTGAGATGAAGAGGTTGGCACAGAAGAGGATTTCGTGTGGTGAGCCGCATCAAACCAGTCAGGAGACCGGTGACTAGAAAAAACAAAAAAAGTATGCACCTAAACACCCGCCGCCGACGGGGGAGAAACCAGTTGCGACGACGGCTACGAGTCATTTTAACAACACAAGAGGTAAAGAAGTTGACTCCAGTTGTGCTAGGAAAAGTGAGCGCGAATATTACATTCAGAAATCCACCGTGTCTGTTGCACCTTGCACACATTTCCTTGGTGGAAAGTTTTACATTCAGGAACCCAATGTGTAGCACATGAGGGTTACAATTTGCTTTTGCCATGAAACCGCTAATGGTTTGAATGTTGAATGCCTTAATTATTGAACTTGGTATATCCAACAATCAGAATATTTGTTACACTTGACATCCATGTGTATGATGTGTAATGAATGTGGCCGTTCGAACAAGTACAAACACCACATTATTCGTTACACCTGACATCCTTAACGTGGGGAAAATGCCGTTAAACTGTGGTTAATATTGAAGCCTCAAACCCTCATTATTCGTTACAACAGGTCACGCAATAGGTCTTAAGTTACGGGCTCCGGGATTGTAGGCACGAAGATGGCGCCCGATAGCGTACTATATGTGTTACTTCGAGTTCAGATCAGGCGAATTTCGTGGCGAAAATATCGACGTGGTTCATTATCATGCACCTGTAACCACTATGACACGATTCTTGCCTTGTGATATGGACAATTATTCCGCCTACACATGCTATCGCCGTCGGGGTAGGTCCCATGGAGGTCCAGATAAATGTCCCACATAGTATAATACTGCCTCCATTAGCCTGCGTCCGTGACGTGAAGCGGTGTAGGTTTCCCGCACCGTTCACCTGGATGACTGCGTATCTGGACGCGGCCATCGACCAGGTGTAACAAGAAACGTGATTCATTCCGCGGGATGACACTTGTCTAGTGATCCGCATCTCCATGCATGCTACACAAGACGCCTTATGGCGGAAGGCAGAGGGTACATCGTAGGACTACCCGTCATTTTCTTTGCTGTTACTTAATTTCATGCTCCAGGGATCATTTTAGACAATGAATCATAAGAGTGTGGAAGAAGTCACTTTACATTCACATCGGAAATTAATTTGTAAATATGGCTACATGCTGAACATTTTAAGCGATTTTCTTTTAAACATACAGATGTCAGTAAGTAATTCTACACAGCACCTTTCACACATTAAAATAATGTAAATTTTTCTACGGAAGAGAAGGAATTGTCAAGGAGAAACTTTCTCTGTTTGTTTTCAGACTTTACCTTGCTGTCTGTCAGATGTTTTAGGTAGGGGACAAAAATTTTTTTGCAACATCGTGCATCCCTTTATGTACAAACGATACCTTAACGTGGAGTAATGAATATAATTTTTCCTTCTGTTATAGTAATTATGTATATCATTGTTCCTTCTGAACTGTGGCGGATTACTTGAACGGAAGCAATAGTCGGAATGCCCAACTCAAACAGATGTCTACAATATGATAGGAGGTGAGCATCATATACTATTCTTACAGCATGTTTTTGAATAATGAAGATCTTCTTTCTGAAAGCTGAGTTACTGCAGAACGCTATTCCATATTATTGAATGAAAATATGCAGAATACATCGACGTTCTGGTTTGTCTCTACCCAAGATTTTCTATGATTCTAGGTGCAAATGTGGCTCAACTAAGTTGTTTTACGAGTTCCAAAATGTGCTCTTGCCATTGTAAATTCTCATCCATATGGACACCTAAGAATTTCTTAGTTTCCGCACTATTTATTATTTCCTCGTCATGTGTTATACTTCTCATTAGTGTAGTACTCCTAGAAGTGCAGAACTGAATATGTTGCGTCTTTTTAAAATCGAGGATGAGGAAATTACTTACACTTTTAAGAACATTGGATACTATGTCCTCTGTTTCAGCATATTTCCTTGGACTGATTACAATACTAGTACCACCTGCAAAAAGAACTAATTCTGCTTGTTGTGTAATAGATGGAAGACCGTTTACATCAAGAGCAACAATAGTGGACCTACGACTGAGCCTTGGGGAACCCCGCATGTTTTCTCCCCAGTCCGAATTACGTTCCCGGGTTGTATTGGCTGAATTACTATGTACATCTTGTCGCATTCTTTTGATTAAATACTACATTATCCATTGGTTAGCTGTATTACTTATCCCATGAAACTTCAATTTATCCAAGAGCATGGTGTAATCTACACAGTCAAATGCCTTAGATAGGTCACAGAAAATATCAGCTGGTGCTATTTTGTTATTGAATACTTGTAAAATTTGGTGAGTGAACATATAAAAGGTACTGTCAGTAGAGCAACTCTTCTGAAACGCAAACTATGATCTGCTGTTGATATTATTGTTGCTAAGATGAGATACTATTCTAGAATACACCACTTTCTCAAAGATTTTGGAAAGTGATGTCCACATTGAAAGAAGTCGGTAGTTATTCACATCGCACTTATCACCTTTCTTAAAGAAGGGTTTAACAATGTCATACTACGGTCTCTTTGGAAAAATGCCTTGAGTCAGTGATTCCACTCACAAGTGGAGTGAGGGGGAAACCACTGTCTACACTCCTCCGTACCAGCTCTAATTTCTCTTACATTATCACTGTGGACCATACGTGAAATGTACGTTGGCGGCTGTGGAATCGTTCTGCAGCTTCAAATGTCAGTTCTCTAAATTCTCTCGATAGTATTTCGCGAAAACAACGTCGTCTTCACTCCAGTGAATTCCATTTGAGTTCACGAAGCATTTTCGTAATGCTTGCATCTTGATATAACCTACTGGCAACAAATCTAGAAGGACGCGTCCGTATGGCTTTATTGTGTTCCTTTAATCCGACCTGGTGGTGATCCCAAAGGTAGGAATACCACTCAAGACAGGGTCGCATTAGTGTCTATACGTGGTCTCCTTTATAGATGCGATACACTTTCCTAAAATTCTCCCAATAAACCCCAGTCGACCATACGCCTTTTCTAGTATCATCCTCATATGCCCATTCCATTTCATGTCGCTTTGCAACATTATGCCTAGATATTAATCGGTGTGACTCTTCCGCATTTACTTACATATGTATACATTTAGAGTTAGCTGCCATTGATCACACTGCCTAGAAATTTTCTCTTGTATCCTCCTCCAATCACTCAACGACGACGCCTTCCCATACGCCACAGCGTTAGCAGCAAAGAGCCACAGACTGATGTTCATCCTATCATTTACGTCTTCGGCCTGGAATCTCGCTTGACTGGAGTGAAATTTTCTTCATCAATGAGACCTGTTTCCAATTGAGGCCTGACGGCCAGCGATGACGTGTTTGGAGATGTGCTAGACCAATCTGACTGTCACTCGCCATGTGGCCGAACAAACAAGAATGATGGTCTGGGGAGCTACCCCTTTACATAACAGGACCTCTTTCGTTGTCATCCGCGGCACCTCTACAGTATAGCGGCGCATTGACTATATTCTACGTCTCGTTTTGTTACCCTTGATGGCAAGCCAGTGTCCGCCCACACATGGCAAGTGTTTCTACTGTTTGTCTTCATGCTTGCCAAACCCTACGTTGGCTACCAAGGTCGCCGAATCTCTCCCCAATTGAGAACGCGTGGAGCATTATGGGCAGAGCCCTCCAACCAGCTCGGTATTTTGATGATCTATGGCGCCAATTGGACAGAATTTGGCACAGAAGAAAATCGACTGCCACGAATGTCTTCCCTCAGAGCTCCAAAATATGGAAATCACATAAGGAGAGATTGAGGCCGTATGGGGAATTTGTAAGAGCTTCCTATGGAAACTTCCGCAGCGTAATCGAACCAACCTTGTGAGACCGCAGTGAGACGAATGTAAAATGTAAACTTTCACGGCCGAAAACGTCACTATTCATAAAATGCTCCAGGCTATTATGCCGTGGTCGAATGGATTTCATCTTAAACGCCGACTTTTCGTCCCCATTTACGGAGGACGTTTTCAAGGGGGATCGTAGCTTTGTTGAATGTCCGATACACACCCTGGCTCGCTACAGCAAAATTCCGCTTCCGCCAGCTTCAGCGCAGTGGCGTGACGTCACATGTTTTAAATACGCGAGCGCAATTGGCCTTTGTCGAATGCCGTCGTCCGCTGCTGCTGTCATCCCTTGGTTGAAGACTGGTACACAACTTCTTCAGCACATGAATCCAGAGAGTAAAATTGAATGAAATTTCGATTCCAGAGCTGAAGAAGATGTGTGGTTGCCCTTTTTAGAGATGTCCTTTCTTCTTCAACTGTACAGCCTACTGAACTATTTCTTATTGCTGTATCTATAGCCTTAGAGAACATCAAGCGTATCTCGTCATTCATTAGTACTTCTGTATCCCACTTCTTTGCGTATTGATTCTTCCTGACTAATCTCTTAAGACTTCAGTCTACTCTCATCACTACTACGTTGAGATCTGAGACTATATCTGCTCCTGGATACGTTTTACAATATACTTCCTCTTGAAAAGGGTATTCGCTATTAGTAGCTGAAACTTGTTTCAGAACTCAATTAGTCTTTCTCCTCCCTCACTCCTTGTACCAAGCCCATATTCTCCTGTAACCTTTTCTTCTACTCCTTCCCCTACAACTGCATTCCAGACCGCCATGACTATTAGATTTTCATCCCCCTTTACATACTGTACCACCCTTTCAATATCCTCATAGACTTTCTCTATCTCTTCATCTTCAGCTTGCGGCGTCGGCATGTATGCCTGAACCATTGTTGTCGGTGTTGGTTTGATGTCGATTCTGATAAGAACAAACCTGTCACTGAAATGTTCACAGTAACACACTCTCTGCCCTACCTTCCTATTCATAACGAATCCCACTCCATTTTTACCATTTTCTGCTGCTGTAATACCACAAAACAACAACAATATATTATGTTTTCACCCTTAGGAAAGGGTCAAAATACGAGTATATGCTATGTGATTGCTTATTTGTACGAATACAGAACTTACACGGTCATAAAAAACAACATAAGGATCCTTCGTAGCATTATGCAGTCGTTGTCTGCGTCTAGTTGGTAGGCAAACTCATACTAAAACAGCTAAGCATGTGACCCGGATATCTTAGAATCCATGTTGTTCAACGAAAGAAAAATTCATTATTATTAACGGTCAGTCATTATTTTTTACTGATTCTTTGAAAGTAGCCTAACCCTAATCTTTCGCCATTATCATTCAACTAAGTGTGTTAACGAAAGCTAACATTAGCATAGGGTTGTCATTTACATTCGTTTGATGCGCATATCAGCCTGTTTCAAAATTAAAGTTTTTCTCAAATCGTGTTAAAATGTCATTACTCTTGACACTTGCAGTTTGCTAGTACTCCACGCTGATGTAACAGCTTGCCAGATACAGGACTCGTTTTTTGTACGTTACATTTCGCTTCGGAGATGAGGTATCATTATCACTACTGTCATCCATTTTACTATTACTGGCGGTATTAAAGTTCAGGAAACCTGTAAATAAACAGTTCGTTTACGGAGGAACGAAACATTAAGTACTCGGACTCAGTCACAGCTCCTGGCGGGAATAAGGAGAATTACGAACTCGTTCGCTTAGTTACACGTTTCATGAATGACATGCAAAACAGCACATGTTGCTGGACTCGTGATGTTATGACTATCAATGGCGCTGTAATTGTGTAGAGACTCACGTGTTTGTGCTGTTCTGACTCTCAGAAGGCAGGCGTGATTGAGACAAATGCAGTGATACCAGTAACTCATATAGTTCCAAAAAGTGGACTTCCGCTGTTTTGCATCTCATTTCTTAATTTCGATCCGTCTTCACGTAAAATCGCTCTTCACACAATAAATCACTTCAGCGTATGTAAGGTAACAGGACTAGTTATTCATACATCAAATATTATTATTACCTGTCACCTTTGGGAAACGTGTTTCTTCCTTACTGCAGAGACAAAGAAAAAAACTGCCGAAAGATAGGTTGTCAATGCTCAGAGCCAAAGAATTAATTAATTTTGATTCTATACTAAATAAAACAATACAAAAAAGATAAATTAAATCCTTTTCTTCTTATTACCAATATACAAATTTGAAGCATAGCCTCATATGGCACTCCATATGAGTAAAGCTTCAAGAGGCACAGAACTGTCTGGTATCTGTCAGCTGACGGTGCAACGGCTGGCGAAATTGCCTGCTTCCTCCTATTCGCAGAAGGTAGCTTGAGATGAAGATTTCCGATTGCGCCCCGAATTGCTTTTCCGATCGAGAGCTTCGGTTGCTATTTACATAACACTCCCCTCTACGTCGATTGCGGGAGAGGTTTGGAAACTAGACCGACGCTGACGTCATTTTCATTCCAAAATTTTCGCTCGCAGATGCAATTCCGACGAATAGTGGTTCAGAATTTATAACACATCTTATGGGTGCTTCCGTTGGAATACTTGTGTCGCTTTAAAGTGGGACGTCATAACTGCCAGCAGCAGGTCTTTCCATATTTCGTTGCAATTTTCTATCAAAGAGCTCCAGTTATTTACCCTTCATTGAAGCTAAAATTAATATTCGCATCAGTATTGCATTGATAGAGACGCTAGAAAATCAGCAGTTATCTACAATTAAACAGACATTGCAAACAGGTCACTGAAATGGAAATATTGTAAATACATAGATGCAACGCCTCTTCCTTGCAAACGCCTCTCCCTTGCAAATAAATCAGAAAACAATTACGTAAGTTTTCGTGAAGCGGTAATGAAACTTGAAATAAGGCATTAATATTAACGAGAACTCCACCGACAAACTTTGAGATGTGGTAGTATGGAGAAAAACAAGAAAAAGGGAGTCTAGTAAATGTAGGTTCTAAAATACACATCTTAAGAACTAGGAACAATTATTCATCTTCGCTGCTGTAAGGCAGATCTCTTCTACCGAAAGCTTTTTTTTTTTCTTTCCATGATTTGAGAGCCGGCCGCGGTGGTCTCGCTGTTCTAGGCGCGCAGTCCGGAACCGCGCGACTGCTACGGACGCAGGTTCGAATCCTGCCTTGGGCATGGATGTGTGTGATGTCCTTATGTTAGTTAGGTTTAAGTAGTTCTAAGTTCTAGGGGACTGATGACCGCAGATGTTAAGTCCCATAGTGCTCAGAGCCATTTGATCCATGATTTGCGAAGTGGTGGTATGGACCAAAACAAGGAAAAAAGAAAGGTCCATTAAACGATGGCTCTAGAGTGCGTACCGTAAGAGCTATGGGCACTTGTTCACCTTCGCTATTGCGAAACATATCTCTTCTGTTGAATAAATACTCATAGGTCTTAAAGTGTGCATTTTAGACCACATGTTTGGACGTTTTCCCTTGTTTTCGTCGATACTACCTCCTGCCACAATATGAAAAGCAAAGAGTTTGCAGTAGATGAGGTGTGTTTCATGGTATGGAAGATGACTAAGTGCTTGTAGCTCGTTTTGGAGTTCATGCTTACTAATTTTTTTTTTTCAAGTTCTGATCCATACTACCACCCCTGAAAGTTTGTCCGTGGAGTTCGGGTTCATCCTGTACATTAGCTTATTATTAATCTGTTATTATTATTATTATTTCATATGGTGCATGGCGGATGGTATCTTGTACCATTTCTAGGTATTCTCTTCCGGTTCCAGTGCGAATGGTGTGAGGGAAAAATGACTATCTGTATGCTTCTGTACTAGCTCTGATTCCTCATAACTTGTCTTACGTGAAATGCGCATTGTTGTCAGCAGAACTGTTCTAAAATGTGTCGCACTTTCAGGTTCTCTAAACCTTCCCGACCTCTTTTTGCGAAAAGGACTTCTCCCCTCCAGGTATTTCCATTTGAATTCACGGAGCATTTCCCTAATCCTCACGTGACGATCGCACCTACAGGTGAGAAATCCGTCAGCATGCCTTTGAATTGCTTTGTTGTCTTCCTTTATCCATTACACATTACTTTAAGCCTCTTCGTCGCATAGTACTAACTTTTGCTCTTAAGCTACCGATTCTCTCCAGCTTTTAGTCCTGAACAACAAGTAATTTCGTTTTACCTCAACAGTAATGAATATCTCGTCGTACTTAGCACATTCTTGGCTCAGTTTTTTCGAAACTTACACTATAATTTAAAATAAGCGTCATACAAATATACTCTTATTTTAATGATTGTCGAATAACTTCAAAAAGTACACCGGGGTAGGAAAAAATATGGAGACACCAAAAACCACTTGCCTAACAGGGTGTAGGAAATCGGTAGAATGCTAAACAACTTCTAATGGACTCGAAATGGATAAATACAAGTCCTGTATTGTTTTCAAGGGAATCTTATACCATTTTTCCTGTAAACTGGTGACAGCTTCAGATAACGACGATGGAGGAGGACAACGATCACGCACCATTGTATCCAAAGTAGACTGCAAAGACCCAATAACATCGAGATCTGGTGACTGCCATGGCCAGGGGAGATGCAACAATTCATCCTCGTGTTCAAAAAACCGTCCCTGACTTCGCGAGCTCTGTGAACAGGGGTCCTGCCGTCTTGGAACACAGCATCATCATTAAGGCATAAACTTTGTACCATACGATGGGCTTGTTCAGCCAAAATGGTCACATATCATTGGTTCGCTTTAAATACTCTCTATAGCGTTACTTACCTTCGAGTTGGATGTGCTGAGTTGCTGTTAGTCGAGAATGCCTTTAAGGAGACAAAGATACCATTATCAACACCTCAATAAGTTTGAACGAGTTCATGTAATAGGACTATAAGAAGTTGACTATTTCTTTGCGATATTGCAGAAAAACTTGGCAGGAATTTAGCCACTATATATGACTGTTGGCAACGGTCGTCACGATACTCTGGATGGCCACATGACACGACCGAGAGCGTGTACCATCGTGTTCGGCATATGGCTCTGGCGGATCGTACTGCATCTGCAGCAGCTATTCGAGCAGCAGTTGGCACCAAAGTAACACAGAGAACTGTTACAAATCGGTTACGTCAACGACACTTCCTATCCCGACTCATAGCGTGCATTCCACCGACCCCAAACCACCACTATTTGTGATTACAGTGATGACAAGTGAGAGCTCTTTGGCGGCCGGGGTGAAGGTCTGTTGTGTTTTCTGATGGAAGGTGGTTCTGCCCCGGTGCTGGTGATGGTCGTGTGTTGGTTAGAAGGGGGCCAGTTGAGGGCCTGTCACCAATTTGTCTGGATGCTAGACATACTAGGCCTGCACCTGGAGTTATAGTCTGGAGAGCGAATTAGTATGACAGCAGGAGCACTCTCGTGGTTATCTCACGCACATTGACAGCAAAATTGTGAATCAGTCTGGTGATTCAACCCATTGTGCTGCCGTTTATGAATATCATTACAGGGGGTGTTTTCCAACAGGATAACGCTCGCCCACATACCACTGTTGTAACCCAATATGCTCTACAGGGTGTCGACATGTTGTCTTGGCCGCTTTGATCACTAGATCTGTCTTCAATCGAGCACATATGGAACATCATCAGATGACAACTGTAACATGACCCCAAAACGGCATTAATCATTCTTGTATTAACTGACCAGGTGCAACAGGCATGGAACTCCATCCCCCAAACTGACATCCAGTACCTGTACAACACAATGCATGCACATTTACATGCTAGTAGTAGGGTAAGAGCGGCACAGCTACAATTTTGATATCAAATTGATATAAAAATTAATTAAACTGATTAATTAATTACCCCCACCCTCCCCCACCACTCCTATTCCCAGTCCTCGCTGATGTCATCTGTTTTCCTCAGCCAGAAGGTGGGTCCCAGCTCCCTCCCACTTTTCCTTCCCCTCCCCACCCCTCCCCCTCCCACAACCCCACCTACCCTATCGGAAGGAATTTCGAATTTTGTCGGGAATTCCGAGTTTTGGCGGGAATTTAGAATTTTTGTGGGAATTTCTTTTTCCCAGGGCTTCGCTTACATCCCACCCCACACTTCACCCAGAAATAGGCGGGAAATTAAAAATGTGCTGCCCTTTCCAGGACTCTAACCCTCGTTCTTTTGGACAGAAAGCCGAAGTGCACCCTCCAACGCATGGAAACTGTGCAGATGCCGGAGAGGGCTCAGTCCTCTCGCTGGTGGATCCACCTTCGAAACCTGTCCCACACATACTGCGTTGTGAATCATCCTCTAGACACCATTCCGCATACAATATATAGTGGATCCACCTTCGAACCTTGTCCCAGACGTAGCGCATTTCGGATCCATATCTAGACACCATTCAGTATATAACAAGGGGTGACACCCCCCCCCCCCCCATTCTAATAATAACATAGGCCCACCCCGGGTCATGGGATCCATGTGCAATGCACACATGGACACATAAATACAGAAAATAGAGCAAATGCATTGCATCTGCAGAATATTTGGTTGTGGGTGACTGGGTGCATTCGAGTACAGTACTATTGTGAGTACAGTACTATACTATACTTTCTGACTAATGTGCTGCTCAATCTTGTATATAAATATAATACTCACGAAGGACTCTCTCCATCCTTCCAATGGGCATCTAGCACACAAACCAGCGGAATTGGGTGATCATGTGCTATCATTGTCGATCCTTAAGAGTATAGAAGCAGATGTGGTAGGCACAGAACGATGACTTGGTTTCTTCTTATTACTGGAGAATCTAGGCAAGTTTTGTTACGAAATAGTATAACTGGCATCGAAGATGTTATGCTCTTTAGCAGGATGAACGTAAATGTGCTTACGTCCCTACAGAATCGTTTTGTGGAGAGTTTTTCGCTATTTGTGGAGCTGTAGCACTGTCGAAAATAGTATGCAGTTGGTTGAAATTGAGACTTCGAGATTGGTAATATGCATGTATAGTCCCTAGATGTATCCCTAGATGTATGTGTGTAGAGCTGTCAGTGGTAGACAGTTGTGGTTCAATGCATAACTTGCTAATTGTTCGTCTACAAATTACACTGCCAGGGACGTGCACTCTGTAGGTACAGAGAATGGATACTCTCACGTTCCAGGATGCTAAGTGCAGTCGAAACACTGTCAGCTTATGAGTAACTTATTACTAGGATAAAAAAATCTGAAATCTAAAATTTATAGTCCTGCCAGGGTTGTGGGAACGTATCAGAATTGGAAAGTATAAACAAAAGTAGCGAAGCTCATCTGGTACGCAATAAGAGCATACACTTACGGGAAAAAATATGAGAGCAGTAGCAGAAATCAGTCTGTACACTTGTCAACTCGCTGTTGCAGGTCCCTACATGGTACACTGGAGGTCAAATAAACTTGTAGAACTGTCCAGATATTGAGTTGCCACCAAGTGCAACGCTACATGAGTCTGCAGACTAGCCCTCTGTGTGTCGTTGCAGTGCACAGACTTGTCTCCAGATTTGTCTCCAGACTCCAGACTTCGCACCACTCGTTGAGCCTCATCTATGTATGAGGCGAGTGGTACTATGCTTTTCATAATTTTCCTATCCAAAATGCATGAAAGTAAATCACGGGGAAGAGGGGAATTCTAAGGATTTTTTTGTAGGCTGGTGTTTAGAACACGCAAATGCCCTCTTATAAAATAAAACAGCGCATGATGGGTACACCTGCAAAATGACCATATATATGCTGACAACTATCGAAGAAACATGAAAAAAATTACAAAAAAATCGGTAAAAATCGAAGAAGACCTAGTATAATTACGACAAATTGATGGGAAATACATAAAGTTGAGGGAAATGCGACAAAATATGTAAAATCGCGAAAAACTTGCAAATTTACGTAAACTGCCTGAAAATACATAAAATCAGAGAAGAAGCACCATGAAATGAGGGGAACTGAGGTATGTTTGGGGTACATGGACACTTAAGACCGAGAGAAGCTTAAAAATTATGCTGTGTATGCATTCACTTTCAGCCTTCCTCCTTCTACCTGTAAACTACCTAGGTTTCTGTAACACATATTTCAATAAAAGCGATGTACGCATTACACAGAAGCGCTTTATTAAATCTGAAAGGGTACAGTACCACCCGACATTGAAAATAGGTACAACATTCTTCGTTATTCTTGTCAGTACAACATATTTTTTTCTAATAATAACTCAATTTCAATTAATACAGCGAAGCTAGATACCAGTGTGGGAAAGAATGACAATTTATTTATTTAATTGATCACATGTGCACTCCCACAAAATAAATCCCTACATCCAGTTTGGTGAGATCTGTGAAACGAATAAATGTATTGTCGTCTGCTAACCGCAGATAGTGAATGTGAATATATTATCATCTTTGAGACGATCTTTTGGTCACCTTTGGTGGAACCAAAGAGATGAAACTTGCCGGAGCTTTGAGCGCCTGAAATGTGGCTGACCAATACGGTAGCATGGTCTTCCCCCACCTCGACAGCGGTGCGAGATGACCTGAAGAACGGCCAGGTTTGAGCACTCTGCCGCTGGATCTTGTGTTGGTAAGACCTGTCTTAGGTGTGCTCTGTAAAGAAAAAAGAGTGGAGACATGGTATGCATGTGAAATACTTAAGTGTAGTTTGGAATAATAATTTCTCTATTCCAGGAACTTTTGTGGGGAGAATTAAATGTCAGGCAGGTAATATTAAGGGGATCGTAGTAATCTTCAGAAGTGACCAACGGTCACAATGAAACCATGTGTAGCAATAAGTTGAAATACTTCCGAGTGCTTAAGTTAAGCTGAATTACTAGCGTGTGTACTATAAGTTGGAAATATTTAAGAAATGGCGTGTGCAGGACTTGAAATTAAAGACGAGTACTTCCACGTGGTGAGTACTGTGTGAGTCTCAATCTGTGTGTGAGACAAACGATAAAGAGAAGTACTCGTCCATGGCATCAGGTGAGGACTCGCGTGTGTGACGAATATGTTCTTAATATTTCTTTGCGTGTTATGCTTCCGTGTGATGCTTGATTCAAACCACAATACTCTGAGAGTGGAGCAAGGTGAGTCAGCCGTCTATCCAGCAACGCCACTTGGCTTGCATTGCACAGGAAGACGTGCATATATCCTCCAGAGTTCATAGTAGGAAAGAAACGTTATGAAGTGGGGCAGCGTCGTGTGAAATTGGGATGAATACGAATTGAAGTGGGAAAGCTGAAAGTGATGTGATTATAACGTTGTGACTATTCTTTATATTGCATGTTGCCAGTGTGATGTATTTCATGAAATTTAAGTATGTGTGGTTGGCATGGGAGAGTAACAAGGTAGTTTCATAGGCAGTGGGTTATGCATGTTCCTTTTTGTACCGCTCGGTCTGGAGTAAAGTTTCGTGATGATGGTTGTGAGAGTCGAAGTGTGAGATATAGCAAAAGATCCACCATCCTATTCAGAAAGTGCACTGTAGCGTTAAATAATTACGAGGCCATAAGATAGAGAATCACCAATGTAAAGCCGTTAAATAAGAAAGAAAATGTGGTATTGCCAGTGTGTAGTGAACAGTCAGAGTTGTGTAAATTACTAATAGTCAGGTTTGCGTTTCCGTTGCATAATATCCAAACAGAAGAATAAGTTTTAACTTAATTGTGAGTACTAGAGTTCATGTTACTCGATAAATAAGAATGAGTCCACTCGCTTGGCAGACCACTCATCTTGCAGGCCTGACTGCTTGATGCCACAGCCGGCCGTGGTGGCCGTGCGGTTCTAGGCGCTCCAGTCCGGTGCCGCGCCGCTGCTACGGTCGCAGGTTCGCATCCTGCCTCGGGCATGGGTGTGTGTGATGTCCTTAGGTTAGTTAGGTTTAAGTAGTTCTAAGTTCTAGGGGACTGATGACCACAACAGTTGAGTCCCATAGTGCTCAGAGCCATTTGAACCTTGATGCCACAGTATGAGCAAGGCATGTGGGTGCCTCTCATAATTTCGACCCTGCCAGGATTGTGCTGTTAGGGTTTGCTGTTAAGATTTTTTTTTATAGGATTTGTCAAGAATTTACGTATATTGTGATAGCGCTAAGAAGTAAAATTTTTTGTTTGCAATTTCTTTCTGGATTGGTGAGGATCTTTTATTTTTTTATGTAATTGATTGCTATGTCGTCCAAGGCTGGAAGATCGTTGTATACATTTTTTTTTGTGTAATGTCCGTAGTAACTAGGTAGCAGTCGAAAAGAGTGGTCACCATGGAGAAGGGTGATTCTGGGGTGAACGTAGCAGTGGAGCAGGAAGTTGGGTTAATGAGCAAAGTCGGCAAACATTCAGTAGGGGCTGAATGGGTCGGCGGACCGCGGCTAGGTGATCCGTTAGGCGGCGGGCTTTGTCCATAAACGGGGGCTTTTCCTGACGATGCGGGCGAGCCGGGACCTGGTCTGGTATGCAGTGAAAGTGTAGCTACCCTTAGCGAAGCTACTGTTTCTCAGGCGAACGAGGTGAGTGCGTCGAAAGTAGCAAATGACAATGTGCTACTGCAGTTGTTACAGAGGGTGGATAGAGATAATAAGGAGAGAGATAGGGAAAATAG
Organism: Schistocerca serialis cubense; assembly: GCF_023864345.2. NCBI lineage: Eukaryota > Metazoa > Arthropoda > Insecta > Orthoptera > Acrididae > Schistocerca > Schistocerca serialis. The sequence goes on from NC_064644.1 coordinate 70,599,805, forward strand.
GGAAAGATAGGAAGCGTATACGGAAATATTGGAAGCGTATACAGAAAAATTGGAAGCGATGGATAGAGATAATAAGGAAAGATTGGAAGCGATGGATAAAGATAGTAAGGAAAGATTGGAGGCAATGGATAAGGGAAATAAAGAGGCAATGGGGAAGCTACACTCAGTTATCGATGAGCGTCTGTCCACAGTTAATAATCGATTAGATGAGGGGGAGAAGAATTTGAGTGCATTGAAGCAAGTATGTGACACCGTGAAAGAAAAAGCCAATAATTTGGAGGTACGAATAATCGGAATAGAGAGTGATATTACAAAACCTAAGGACATGTTGCCGGTTGAGCGAATCAAACAGGAAGACGAACTCAGAGAGTTAGAAGAACGGTTGGGTCGGATAAAACAGATGGCAAACCCTACTGGGTATAGTCCAAGGTCGGAAAATATAAATGCGGAAGAGGAATGTAGGAGGCACTTCATGTCGGTACAAATGTACACTTGTTTTCCGGATCCTGATAACTACCAACATCCATGCCTGTGGCTGTCTCAATTTCAAGATTCATTACCTTCGTTGTGGGGACCGCTCCTCAAAACGAAGTTTGCGTGTAACCATTTGAGGGACAAGGCTAGAGCGAAAACGCAGGAAGTTATTAAAGGTGTAGTAGCTATAAGATATTTTGTGACAAGTTTTTAAATGAATTCTGGTCGAAAAGTAAGCAGGACCAGGTTACACAAAGCATATTGAGAATGCCAAATTGTAATGAATGTGGTATAAGAGATCCAGTGGCGTGCTATCAGGAAATGCTGGGACGAAATGGGTATTTGGATGTGCCATACGAACCTGGGGAGCTCATTAGGATCTGTGTAAAGACGTTGCCAGTGAAACTGCGCAGAGATATAGCGATAGCAGGCAGAGGCTTAGACGATTCTGCGTCATTTCAGCACCTGTTACAAGAATTGGGTAATGAGAGCAACATCGTGAATGGAGACACGACTCATAGGTCAGACAGTGTCGAGGTTAGGAACGGCAGAAACTATCAGAATGACAGGAGAGCATGGAATCCTGGCATTTCATTCTTCTCATAATGGATTGATGGATAGGAGAAACTAATCCAACATATCAGCCCTTAGCAAGTTGCCTTAAAACACATGCCGCTGGCACTGAAAATTGTCTTTGTAGCAGACATACTCTACTGATATGTAGGAATCCAAATACCACACTTCTGATCAGAGAATAAAACACCAGTAATGGCATTTGTTAGGCTGGTCCCTCAGAGCAAATTTGCAAGTTTTTATTTCGAACACTAAAGTAAAAGGACTGTTTCCTCAAAAAACCAGTTGTGACAAATGTCGTGTAATAATGCCAATGAGTCCAGTTTAATCAGTGCGATTTGACTACTGCAAGTACTTAACACGTAATGCAAAAAAGTCAACAGTATGATCTGTATGGCATAGGGTACGTTTACACTGTTGTTACAGGTAACATTAGCAATGTGATCGAAGTTTTTAGATTAGATGCCATCTGATCTATAGTATTTCATTGTCGTGGTGACAGTTATAAAGAAGTGGGGTGTATGGTTGTTCGGAATCTGGTATTAGAGAAAGAGGCCACTAGCACCAAAGTTTCTAACACTTGTGCTGTACCTTTCTCCCAGTCTGTATATTCTCTGCACACATTTAATTTTCATGTAAGCACAGATTCCTAACTAGCAAATTATTACTGTGTATAGTGGACCATTCAGAGTGAGGCGGATTGTCCATGAAAATGCTGTACTGCTTGAGACGATCAAGACAAAACAATCGCGTGGGCTTCATCACATTTCTAAGATCAAATTATGGAAAAGTTAAGGATAGTTCGAAAGTAGGCAAGTTATGATACATAGTCAGTGTATTTATTTGTGGTGTGTAACGTTGTGCAGGGTCAAATCGAACATAAGAATTTTCAGGCGGGATGTCAGGAAGTATGACGGAATAGACTGGTCGAATGAGTCATGAACAAGAGTTGACAGAGTGGTGTATGTACGTATTTTTTGTCATATGAATAAGGATCAAGCAGAAACGACGTGATGATCAATGAGTGGATAAAGATGGTAGATAGAGAGAGAAGCGACGTGATAAATAGTAGTGGATAAAGGTGATATTTAAGGAGAGAAGCGACGTGAAGCAGTGTGATTAATAAAGAGAGATTCGACGTGATGAAACAGTGGTAAATGAAGGTGAGTAGAATCAATAATATGGAGGTGTCTTAGATGTATGTTACAGAGAGGCCTGGGTATGCTGCAATCGAGATGGTGCGAATGGCGAAGGAGGACCAGGAAATGGAGTAATGGACGGACGGAGAGCCGAAATACGAATGAAGAGATGAGGACAACTGCACAACGTGAAGGGTCATAAAGGGAGTATGAGATCCAGATGGTGAACGTTGTGGAATACTGACGTAAGATGTAGTATAAGTGCAAATCTAATTCTTACCATAACATTTGCAATATGAAAAAAATAATTTTTGTTGTTGTTGTTGAAGCCTGGTACCAGTAAAACTAATCAAAACGGTACCAAGAATGTGTACAGTTATTTTGCAGGATGAATAATTTGTGTATTTTTTGTTCTTAGATGAAATGTCGCAATTCTAAGTTGATATTTAGCAGGATGAATAATCGGTAAAGTGAATGCAGAGGTAAGCCAATGGAGAGAGGTGCCAGAGTGAAAGGACGAATTCGGAGACTGGAATGCTATCTCTGACACAACTTCATGTGTTATGTGGTTGAGTATAAGGGAGCAGAGGTATGGTATGTTGTCGCGAGTGTGGTGGTGTTACGAGTATAAGGGAGCAAAGGTATGGTATGTTGTCGTGAGTGTGGTGGCGTTAATGTTAGCTGACTTCTAGACCTATTCTGTTAGTGTATTAATGGATTGAATGAGAAGGAAAATGTGGTGTCAGTTGAGTGAGAGTCGTAGAGTAGTGTGATCAATGCGCACACTCCTGTAAAGGAGATGCTGCCGATCCATAACTAAAACATTATTGTGCTTTATCGTTTGATTTGGATGAACCTCGGTGGCAGGTCAGGATACGACGTCATGTGGATGGTACATACATGTCCTAGAAATGTTGTAATATATAATAAAAGGTAAAATATGTAAAGAGATACTAATTTCTGTCTGTCACAAGCACAAAGGTGCATTGTATATTGTAGTTTTAGAATCAACAGTTTCTAATATGTTCACTGTGATAGGATGTTAAAGTAGTCTACTATTTGATATTGTAAGTATGAGCTGTATAGATTGTTTCTTATTCCTCTTTTTTTTTTTTTTTTTTTTTTTTTTTGAACACTTTCATGCTTTGTATGAGGGACGACAGGTACAATCAGTAGCACAAGTGTGGGCTGTACATAGAAAAGGGATCAATGTTGATATTGTATGTGTAGAAAACTAGGGTGTATGATTTTATGTTTTTTTAGAACAAAGGTTCCCTTATTACCAATGTATCTAATAGGTCATACAGGTAATCAATGAGTATTTAAATACTGTAAGAATATCCTTTTGTCTGTAATGTTGCGAGATGCACAGAAGGGTCTGACTGATTGGGTGTCGTAGCGCTGAGGTGCCCACGCAGAACGCGCCGGTACCTGCATAAAAATGAAGGAGGCCAAGCTGACGTCGCCATGGGAGAGGCGACAGACCCACGGCGCTCCGCACTCCACTGTCGGTCGGGGTACACTCCACGCGCCCGCTACAACAGGTCAACGGCCTGGGGCGACACGCACCTACCACTGGCTGCCATTCATAAGACCCTTACGACTGGAGACAGTATCCTGCAGAGGCAACAGCGGGTGGTTTTTTCTGCTCAACGGGCCCGCTACAACAGGTCAACGGCCTGGGGCGACAAGCACCTACGACTGGCTGCCATTCATAAGACCCTTACGACTGGAGACAGTATCCCGCGGAGGCAACAGCGGGTGGTTTTTTCTGCTCAACGGCTCGCACGGCGGCGCGACGGCAGAAAGAACGATGCCCAGCAGAGTCCGGTGGGCATTTTTTAACAGCAACTATTAACTAGTACTGGACTGTGGAGCCGTGAAACAGGATGACTGCTCGTATGTCTCAATAAGGTGGAAAGTGAAGGACTGGTGTTTCCACGTTGTGAGTGGTGGAAAAGATTTTGTCTTTAGCAGACAGGACGATTGTTTTGTTTTGTCTTGACCACTGAACGATGGGATCCAGAAACTTTTGGCAGTGACTTGTTAAGTGTGCTTTGTAAATTGCATGTCAGACGCTTGTTATACTTAAAGAGGACAGTTGTCGTATGGTGACTAATTATTGTCTGAACGCAAGAAAGTAAAGTGGGACATTGACATTTGCATTTGTAGTAGGAGACATTTCTTTAATTGGTGTGGGAATAAGTGTTATTTGTTGGAACTTACGACTTTTAATTACACCATGAACTGAAAGGACAGAACCGTGGGTAGTAGTAGTTGTAGGGCCATTTCTGGACAACCAGATTTGTGTGGATGGTAATCTGAGAGTGACTATGACATTTGTGTTTGATGTGAGATACAGTTTACTGTTCAGTGCGTGTTCAAAATGCCGATTTGAGTGACCTAAAGACTTTCGTCCGGGTAACCATTGGAGAGCTTTGACACCGACACAGTGTTTCTAGGGAACCTGTCAGCAACTTGTTGGACCCCAAGAAAATCACAGAATGAAATGATTCTGTGTAACTTGCAATATAGGAAATAATGTATTTGTAATTGTGTAAATTTTTTTATATGTTTCATTCCTGAAGGGACAGCAAGTGTAATTGTATTTCATTAACATATGTGTTTAGAATAGTTAGTGTGTTTTTTGGTTTGTTCCGAGTTATCAAGTTCACGTAGTATGTTTATTAGGATATTGGGTACAAGGATGCTGTAATTATTAGCCACTGGCGTAATACTTACGTAGCGGCTCTTGTTGCATTGGTCAGTAAGGTTGTCACAGGGGACAAGAGTTTGCATTGCACAACAAATATCGGAATTAACTGATGCATTTTGATGTCGTGGACAGTAATAATCTCGTTGGTGTGTTGACTGAAGCCACTTATTTTCATTATCACAGTGGTGATATTTCACATTGAGGTGTAATGGAGGCTAGTCAAAATGCAAGTTCTTGTCGTCTAAATATGTAACAACAGAGAAATGAGCAGTGGAGTAGAATACGAGAGCTACTGGTGGATGCAAGCACTTATTGCTAAACTATTTACTGCGTGTATTGATCAAAGTTGATGGACTGACTAGCTCAGCAGCAGGTATTTGTACTGGTGGACAGGGATAAGGTTACTCATATTAGAGTAGTGGTGGCAATTGCTTAAGTGATGATAGTTAATGAGGTATGACATGATGTCTTAGGTTGACTATATTACATAACCAGTATGTAACTTGTGGTATATTTCATTGTTTTTCATCTCAGTTTTATTTCTCTGTAGGTTTGATGTATATTTTAGAGTACTGATATGGAGCCTTACTTCTACATGTAACTAGTGTATGCAATTTTTTATCTTTTGTTGATTTTGTTTTGTATTTAGACATTGCCGTGTAAAGATTATTACAACGCAATTTATGAATTTCAGATTACTTGCCCTGTGTTTGGACAACACCTGATACACAGGCCTCACGGCGGAACTATGACGTCATCAGCGCTAGGCTAACATCTGCCGCTGGAAGACAGCCTGTGCGCTAGAGCCGATGAACGTGTATTTCTTTCGTGAAACCATAGCAAATTCACTGATCGTTAAATTTGCCCTTTACAGAGAAATTGTGCCGCCCTTGTATGATATCACGCAGTGTGATCTCCTTCTGTTGTGTTTAAAATCGTATGCAAAATCTGACTTACTTGTTAAGAAAAACGTCGCTACAGAAACCTAGATCCATTAGTCAGTAAATGACACTAACGGAGATACTTCGTAACAGTTAACAGACAGCATGACGAAATTATTGTAGTGATCATAAGTTTATTACTGGGGCAAAAATGTAATTCACTGCGGCATGAATGGCTGATCAATGATCGCATAGATATTGGAGATATTGTCACAGTGAGAAGTTTAATTACAAACGCTCATTTAGCCAATGCAAAAGCGTGAAATAACTCATTTGTGGTGTACATTCAAGAACATAATGTATAAACCTACTCAAAGAACTGGTTATTTTAACCACTGCTTCCCAGTATATTTATTCCTTAATGCAATCTGTTGCAAACAATATGTCTCTACTTCCAACCAATAGCTCAATACATAGTACCAATACTAGGAATAAGAACAATCTACATAAAGACCTAAAATCACTTACCTTGGTCCAATATTCAGGAATACACATTTTCAATAAATTACCAGCAACCATTAAAAACTTGATTTAAGATAAAGCACAGGTTGAAAAGCTTCTTGGTAGGTAACTCCTTTTGTACTCTATAGATGAATTTTTTAACAGGGACTGTTAGAACAGCTGAAGTAAAAATGTCTGTTAGATTTAAGCTCTGACAGCACTTGGCCACAACAGTCAAGATTAGGTAATTTGTGTATGAGATATTTAGTAAAAGTGTATAATTATGTTTCGTTCTGACTGTGTACATTCTGTAGAAAATGATTCAAATGGCTCTGAGCACTATGGGACTTAACTTCTGAGGTCATCAGTCCCCTAGAACTTTGAACTATTTAAACCTAACTAACCTAAGGAGATCACACACATCCATGCCTGAGGCAGTATTCGAACCTGCGGCCGTAGCATTCTGTAGATATTAGCAGTTTCAGTTTATTGTTAAGTATCTGGATATCCTGACAATCTACTGGCAAAATTATCAGGGAAGTGAGTATTATATTAAAGTGTCCTATGTTTTTATGTTATATCTTCTGACATGTCCCACACCCATGAGACTCATATCATCTTTGAGTCTACAGTACAAAAACTGAATCTACTCTAACCTTTAACCCACAAAGCAAAATCAGAGATTTTGTAAGTTTGACACCTTTGTCTGTCTCTCTCATCAAAACTCTCAAATATTTAACAGAATATTCTTGGTAATGATATGACATCATTGTAAATAGAATATAGGCCTAATTTTATGCACATTCATTTTAAGCAATGCAGCTACACACATCAAGTAGAGAAAAGTAGGAATTAGGAGAGAATGACAAATGTAAATGTTTGTTAACCTGTCACAAAATTTATTCTAAACTACTTTACAGTTGACAGTTTTCTCTTTTTCATTTTACTGCCAATATGGCTGTCATTAAATTTTTTAACATAATTATTGAGAAATATATTACATGCTACTTTTACTACAGACTGAAGAATTGTGTCATCAGTGTGATCTACCTGACTACAAGAAAATTCCCTTAGGAAAAAGTCTTCCCTTTTCATTACATCAACAGCTAATCTTATAACTAGATTTCTCTGGGATGTACATCTCATGAAGGAGAGCTCATGTTCTCCAGAAACCAAGTTTGTAACAATCAAATAAGTGAAAATAACAGCATTAATGACCTCATTATTAGGGCAATACAATCCACCTCTATCTACGTTTCTTAGAAGTCCATAGCTTTCATCACTTTCTATTACTGATAATGTTTTATTAAGCACTAAGTACGTTTTACATGTTTCACACCTCAGCTTCTTAAGAACAGCTCTGGCACAGTATCCTGACAAGTATGTGAAAACAGGCAAGTATTCCTGAACAGACTGAACTTTTTCTTCACTGAAATCCATTATGCTCTGAAAGTTTGATGGTGGTGGTAAGGTAATATCATCTACACAATCACATTCAAAAGAATCTAAATCCATGCCAACTTCACCAAGAGCAGAGGATGAAATTTTCAAGGAAAGCAGAGTCTGAATTCTTAGCTTGGATTCAATTTCAAATACCTGTCTCATTTAATTAAGTCATTTAAATGGTTTATAGTTAAGGGAACTTTCTTGTACCAAGTTTTGAGATTACACTTTTACCCTCATATAAATACATGCTCAGGTCAGTAGTCACCACAGCAGAACACAAAAGTGTAGGAATACCTTTGACATCTATTAGAACAAAAGTTATTGAACTTTCTGACTTTATCAGATGCCAGTCATTAGGCAGCTTGATACCCTCTAAACACTTAACAAAACCATTAAAGTCCACAAAATGTCTTTCCTGTTCATACTGAGCATGAGTTGCTACACTCGCTGCAATAGCTATTTCTAAGTCTCTATTTTACAGACGCTTTCGTCTCTCATCTCCACTTTTCCTCGAACGAGAAGCTGACGAAAGATACTTCGGACAGTTAGGCAGAATGGATGGTATGGCTCCTGTTTTAAGGCGAGGTTTTGGAAGTGGCACAGAATATTTCTTCCCTGTGGAACTGTCGAAATATTCACTGTGTTTCAGAATGAGGTCTTCAGTGAAGTGGAGCTCGCAGACCTTGAAATAATGAGAAAATCTTTTATCAGCTACATGTAATAATCCCGAGGGGGTACTAATGCTAACACATGGGATTAGTGTCAGTTATCTTCAGATCAAATCGATTATTGTTCACTCGGTATTTCAGGTTAAAAGGCTAAAGCTATTCTTGCATAAGTAAATCACAGTTTTCCAGTGACTCAGTAATGTATGTAATGCAGTTGATCTTCTAGAGAAGGGCATCAAGTCAATCGAATTCAGCTGTTAATGAACATCTAAAGAGCGTGCTACTTAAATATGTGATTAGTTGCTCCCGCTCTCTAAATTAAAGAACACACACCCTGAGACAATCTAATTGAATTGTAAAGAACCTGAGCTTACCTTCGAATTCTGTGTAACCTGGAAATTTTCACGATGTATTGCAGATATCCATTTCTGCTGTAGTTCAGTGCTTTTAGGAAAAGAAAACACCGCTACTCGTGGCTTATTTTCGTAATTTCCTCTACAACGTGGAACACAACACTTATACACCATTTCGAACGATTAAATCAAATCTCAGAGTTAAACGGAGATGTAATTTCGACGAATCAACCACTACACTTTGAAAGTAAACAGAACACAAGTTTTGTTTCCCGGGTAGGTTAGCCAACATAAACACAGAATTTCGAATTGCTTATAAAGGTAAATCCATACAAATTAAGCACAGCATCTCACGGTGCAGATTTCTTATCGCATATTGCTTTGTAAACGGTGCTACTTTTTCTTGCAGTGCTTCATATACTCATTTTCAATTAAACGAACAATGTATTCTACCGGTGCCTTTTGTTGCATAGTTGGTATGGCTATTAGATCCAGTTTTGGCCACCAGCAGCGCTAGTTGTAGCAAAATCTGTCTTTCCACCACTGGCCTAGTGAAAGTGACGTCACATGGCCTTCTCGTCTTGGCTGGGAGGCCTGTATGTTAGAAGGTGTTGGTTTGGACGGTGAACTATTTAAAAATTTATGAGTACAATTAGTATTTTTTTTATTTGTTACAGAATTAGTGAAGTTTGGATTGCTCCTAAAAATAACGGAAATCCCAGTAACTAAGCAAATTTTTAGCTCACCATTATTTTTTATTTTGTATGATGTAATGTTTTATTTGTCATTTGGATTGTTGTACATTTGTATGTGTATGTTACTCCGGATTGTGGAGAGTGCAATAATGCAACAATGGTGTCAATAATTTGGTAAAGTAACAGCATTTCGTCGTCTATTTAGGTCACCAGGGGCTAAGGCCTCCTCCTGGTTATTATGATGACTTGCTACGTTTGTTCTAACACAGATTTCTTAAAAAAATGTTCGGAACTACCCTCGCATTGCAAGGATAGTACCGTGCCATTTTTTTCTGCATAGGTAGCCGGTGGTGAAAGGGTACAGTACCGCCCGACATTGAAAATAGGTTCATTGTTATTCTTGTCAGTACAACATATTATTTCTAATAATAACTCAATTTCAATTAATACAGCGAAGCTGGATACCAGTGTGGGAAAGAATGACAGTTTATTTATTTAATTGATCACATGTGCACTCCCACAAAATAAATCCCTACATCCAGTTTGGTGAGATCTGTGAAACGAATAAATGTATGGTCATCTGCTAACCGCAGATAGTGAATGTGAATATATTATCATCTTTGAGACGATCTTTTGATCACCTTTGGTGGAACCAAAGAGATGAAACTTGCCGGAGCTTTGAGCGCCTGATGTGTGGCTGACCAATACGGTAGCATGGTCTTCCCCCACCTCGACAGAGGTGCGAGATGACCTGAAGAACGGCCATGTTTCAGCACTCTGCCACTGGACCTTGTGTTGGTAAGACCTGTCTTGGGTGTGCTCCGTAAAGAAAAAAGAGTGGAGACATGGTATGCATGTGAAATACTTAAGTGTAGTTTGGAATAATAATTTCTCTATTTCAGGAACTTTTGTGGGGAGAATTAAATGTCAGGCAGGTAATATTAAGGGGATCGTAGTAATCTTCGGAAGTGACCAACGGTCACATTGAAACCATGTGTAGCAATAAGTTGAAATACTTCCGAGTGCTTAAGTTAAGCTGAATTACTAGCATGTGTACTATAAGTTGGAAATATTTAAGAAATGGCGTGTGCAGGACTTGAAATTAGAGACGAGTACTTCCACATGGTGAGTACTGTGTGAGTCTCAATCTGTGTGTGAGACAAACGATAAAGAGAAGTACTCGTCCATGGCATCAGATGAGGACTCGCGTGTGTGACGAGTATGTTCTTAATATTTCTTTGCGTGTTATATTTCCGTGTGATGCTTGATTCAAACTATAATACTCTGAGACAGAAGCAAGGTGAGTCAGCCGTCTATCCAGCAACGCCACTTGGCTTGCATTGCACAGGAAGACGTGCATATATCCTCCAGAGTTCATAGTAGGAAAGAAAAGTTACGAAGTGGGGCAGCGTCGTGTGAAATTGGGATGAATATGAATTGAAGTGGGAAAGCTGAAAGTAATGTGATTATAACGTTGTGACTATTCTTTGTATTGCATGTTGCCAGTGTAATGTATTTCATGAAATTTAAGTATGTGTGGTTAGCATGGGAGAGTAACAAGATAGTTTCATAGGCAGTGGGTTATGCGTGTTCCTTTTTGTACCGCTCGGTCTGGAGGAAAGTTTCGTGATGATGGTTGTGACAGTCGAAGTGTGAGATATAGCAAAAGATCCACCATCCTATCCAGAAAGTGCACTGTAGCGTTAAATAATTACGAGACCATAAGATAGAGAATCACCAATGTAAAGCTGTTAAATAAGAAAGAAAATGTGGTATTGCCAATGCGTAGTGAACAGTCAGAGTTGTGTAAATTACTAATAGTCAGAAGTGCGTTTCCGTGTCGTAATATCCAAACAGGAGAATAAGTTTTAACTTAATTGTGAGTACTAGAGTTCATGTTACTCGATAAATAAGAATGAGTCCACTCGCTTGGCAGACCACTCATCTTGCAGGCCTGACTGCTTGATGCCACAGTATGAGCGAGGCATGTGGGTGCCTCTCAAACCAAGTGAAATATAGTGTGCGAATCAAGAAATGTATTCTTACACATGTAGTCAAATATAGGTACTACCAAATTACAGTCGGTTCTCATTAGCAATGTTATTCCGTAAGTATGAAGGAGAAGATCAATGCGTTTATCAGACTTAAGCTATTCCCTAGAGTGTTCTGTAGGAGAGTAGACTAATGCCACCTTATATCACCTTTAATAGTGTGAGGAGGGTGTATTCGAGAGAGATGGTGGTAGGATGAAATTGCTATATTGTCCTACTCATGAGCAAAGCTACCTAACGTCAGACCAGAATTTCTTTGTGCAAGAGGAATGCTATCAGAGGCGTGATGATGTTACCGTAATCAGCAGTAAGAATGTTACATCCCATTTGGTTATCGACTGTGGTGCTTACTTCCTCATAACAAGATGCTGCTTCTTCATATGCATTTTCGTGCAGCAGGGCGTGGGTGTAAACTCAACATATCAACTATCGAAAATATTCATGTCGTTTTTTCCTCACACTGTTTCGTAATGAGGCACAGCTACATCCATCAAAACTGCTACTACTAATAATAAGTGTAACAGACGCAGGAAGTGTGATTAGGGATACATATGTTCCTGAATTAAAAAGATATATAAAATCCTTTAATTTCCTGAGAGACAGAATAGCAGTCTCATAACTTCATTCTAGTTGGTTTACAAACAGCACGAGCGGCGGATATATTCTGACGATGCCTTCCTAGGACATCAGAATAGTCTAGAAGGAAGTAGTTTTATCTTTTATAAGTCTGTCACTGTAGTGATAGGGGTGGGAAACTTGCAGTGTGGTTGTGTATCTGATGCTGGACAAATATATCTCGTATTAGAGTATTAAGGGCGTTGCATTCCACATTAGTAATATTTCGGAAACCATATAGCTTTAACAATATAGCATTTTAGGTGCAGAACCGTATAGCCTAGGAGTGTATGTTAATGCCCTATGATCATTTCTGTCTTGTCAGTAACTTCCTGGTACTGACTCCAGACAGTGGAATAATACTTCAGAATTGATAGCACGGTTGATTTAATGGAAATTTTCAAACTCCATCCATCTGGAGCTCCATCATGTATAAACCACATATTTCTTCTTAACCATCTTTTATATCACCCAATAAGGGGTGCTACCCCCCTCGACATGCACATCTTTGTAGTTGGTGCAGGACCCTCATACTTCTGGTCAGCTACAGATTAAACTGGCGACCGTGTTGCAGGCAGGATTGATCAAGGACAGTCTGGCGGAATCTGTCAATCTCCGACTTTATCCTACGAATGCGAGAATACACTTTTATGCTCATCCACACAGGGAAAGATGGTCAGTCGCAATCGTAAATTCTGCACTACGATCAGTGTGCTGGAAATATGTAGATAACCTTAATGCATCGATTAGGAGTCTGTCTGGTATAGTTTGGTGTATTTGTATATGACCGAATGGACATAATGCACAGTCATCTATCTGCATTCGCAATCTAGCATATGGTGCTTGCAAAATAGGGGAGGAGTGATTTTGTGATGATTCAGAAACTGGGATGCATTCTGCTGTGCCATTGACTGGAGATGAATTCATGGAACAACTGGTATACTGTGGTGTATATGATCGAATGGAGCCGGCCGTTGTGGCCGAGCGATTGTAGGCACTTCAGTCCGGAACATGTAATATAAATACAATTTGTGTATATATAGGTACATATTTATTGATGTGTATGGCTACTGCAAATTTGTATGTTTCTGATTCGAAAATTAAAAAAAAACTCCGGAATCGCGCTGCTGCTACAGTCGCAGGTTCGAATCCCACCTCGGGCACAGATGTGTGTGAAGTCATTAGATTAGTTACGTTTAAGTAGTTCTAAGTCTAGGGGACTGATGACCTCAGATGTTAAGTCCCATAGTGCTCAGAGCCATTTGAACCTTCTTTTTGTTTATCGAATGGACGCACTACACACTGCACATTCGCCTATCCACATACACAATCTAGTGCACAGTACTTGCAAATTAGTGGAGAGGTGATTTAGAGATGATAAAGAAATAGGGAAGCATTCTGCCGTGTCACTGACTGGTGTTGGAAGTATGGAATTACTGGTATACTTTGGTTTGTATGACCAAATGGATGTACTGCACAGTCATCTATCTGCATTCAGAATCTAGCAAATGGTACTTGCAAAGTATTGGATGGGTAATTTAACGATGATACAGAAACTGGGAAGCAATCTGCTGTGTCAATGGCTGGCACTGAAATTAGGGATCAACTGGTAAAATTGCTAAAATTGATTACACTATCAGCTGTGCTGCGTATCACAGTACATCGTCCCATATCGACTGTGTCTTTCCCATCCCATCTACACAACGGTACGCTATTGATTACCACATAATGACTAACTGACACCACTTTGTTGAGATGGAGAGAGCCTTGATGGAACAGTGGATATCTGCTACTTGTCACTGTGGACCATGGGATAAAATGTAGAGCTCATCAACTTTCAGACAGTTGTTTGGAAGCATCCTCAACGCTGCAGAATCTCCCTATTTCCACATTCTGAGACGCTCTCCACTTTTTTTTTTCACCAACAAGATAACAGTACTTCTTTTTCATTCACGTGTTGTGAACAGCGCCTTCCGGCAATGGTCAACGCCAGAACAGTAATTATGTACTCGTACATAACTGCAGTATGAGGAAACAATGCTCTTAAAAATGAAACACCAGACATCTGCTACCCCATCACTGCGGAAGATGAGATTAACTGTATAGTTCATCACTTTTGGATAGCTGTTTGGAAATGCTCTACAATACTGCAACCTCATCCAGTTTCCATATGTTGCGATGTCTTCCTTATTTTTGTCAGTGAGAAACATCGCCTCTGTGTTTTATTTCTACCACCCTGTGTGTTGTGAGAGCTGCATAGTTTACACCATGCAATGTTCAGCTTTCTGTGAAAGCCAATGGATCGAAATGTGTTAATGTCTTTTTAGCACCTGATACAGACCTCGAAGTCATGCTAGAAAAGAAAAGCATGTGGTGGTGTACGAGGACTGTTCAGTAAAGAATGATCATTACTTTTTTTTGACAACATACCTTTACTCATCCTAATAATTTTTATGGTCCTTCTCAGTGTCTCTCATGAATGCGATGCACTTGTCCCAGCATTTCTGCCAGTCTTCAAATACATGCTGGAAACTATTGATTGAGAGGTCCTCCAAAATCGCCTTCACAGCCTTCACCACTGCTCCACTGCTTCTGATGATTGATAATGCCTCCCACGAAGGCGTTTCTTCATGTTAGAGAATAGAAAAAAATCAGATGGGGCTAAATCCGGACTATAGGGAGGTTGAGGGATGCACTTCACATTGATTTTTTGCAAGATATTCAGCAACACCATTGGCAATATGCATCCTCGCATTATCGTGATGCAGCATCCAGCCTGCTTCACGGAAATGTGGTCTTTTGCACCTTATATGGACTTGCAATGTTTTCAGGACATCCTTGTAGTATTGTCCAGTTACTGATGTGAGCGCAGGTACAAAATGCTGATAAACCATTCCATGAATGTCAAAGAATGAGATGACCATAACTTTCCCAGCCGTAAGAGCAGTAACTGGAACACTGCGTCCACCTTCCTCTGAAATTGATTGTCTCCTCTCTTTAAACATTTTAAACCACCTTCGAGCTGTGCTGTAGAGAAGAACAGACCCTCCATACGCCTCCTGTAACATTGTATAGGCCTCAGACGATGAGACAAAAGCAGAATTTCAAAGCCACATATTGTTCCTCTGCGTGTTACCTTCATTCTAGCGGTAGGTGATACTGAACATGTCTGCCCTTGCCTGCCTCTCACAGGTGAAAACCAGGAGTCCCAACAATGAAACTACTACTGCAAGTTTGTTGCACATTAAGCTAACAGAGTATCATAAGATTATACTTTAGCACAAGAAATTATGACCATAAAAATTATGATAATTCTTTATTAAACGGCCACTGTACAAAGCTGTAATCATCTACTGCTTAGATGTGTTACAGCTGAAAAACAATGTATTAAACTGCTTATGAATGAGCAACATAGGAGTCCACACAGGTGTGATTGTTGGATATGGTCTTTCTCCAGTACAGGTGACAAGAGTTTAGACAGGTCTGGACATGCAACTTCGACCACTGGCCACCTGCTCCTATAGAGTGATACGTATATATGTTATGTGGTCAATGTCAACACGCAGACAGTATTTGTTTTCCGATGCAGAAAGTAGAAATAGAGGGATGCAGTAAAATCTTATAGGAGGTTCGACTACAAGGAGTGGTATGATTGGTTAAATTTTGGATCCATATAGTTTGCAGTTTTTTTACTTACTCAGGATGTTACAAAACAACGATGAGGAGTGCCCTTCAATGTACTAAATAACTGTATAGATGCTGATCTGTATCGGTATTTCATATGCCTGACGAATTTGTAGTAGTTCTGAAGTGAATGCCGTGAAGTGTTTCCTTCAGTTCAGAGGTCGAGTTGAACTTACGTGGTCTTAAGCACGTACAGTGCAAGCTGTTATTGATTTGTTTGACTGATGGGGCTGCTAAGTGCTATACCACCTACTGCACTCCCCTGACTTAAGCCCACGTAAGTCCAACTCAGTTTCTAAACTGAAGGAAACACTTCACGGCATTTGCTTCAGAACTGCTACAAATTCCTCATGAAACAGACCGCACTGCTAGAACTGTCAACACAACTGGCACTGCTAAGAGTAGCCTACGACTTCCACATTGCTGGCAACGCGCTATACACAATGCTGGTGACTACTTTGAAGGTCAGTAAAACTTTGAAACACCCATCTATTTTTTACGAGGTGTAAATAAATAGTTGTCACTAATGAAGTTCCAACCCTCGTATAAAGTAGAAACCACTTGAATCATAGCTTGTTGTGGAACCTAGAAATGACAGTGTTTTTACCAAGATTAGAGTAGATTGCGCGAAGCATGCTATGATCAAATTACTTACAAAACTAGAATGCGAGAATCTACAGCTATTGCGAATGACTGTCTGCTAGATGTCACAATACATACAGCTCACTAAAGACGAGTTATGGAGCAAACAAAGTGAGATGTCATCACACATACAGTACTTGTTTTCGACGTATTGGAGGAATCTTATGCGGTTATCTATCAAGTGATGTTAGGAGATAGCCTCTTACGATTTGTTTCATAAACTCCAATGTGTTATAGTATCACACTGGTAAAACCGGACCTCTGTCACAGTGTACAAAACAACAACGTCCTCTTGAATTACAGCTTGTTGTTGTGGAACGTAAAATGATAGTGTTTTTTCTGACATGTGAACAAATGGCATGAAAGGCCATATTCTGTAATGTTATTTCACGTGTCTGAAATGTTTGCAACACACACGAGCACGACAATTTATTTCCAGACACTGCTTTGAACGTGAGGGACGCTCTCAGGCCATTGTCCATCAAGCTGAAAGCAATTGCTTAACATAGATGTTTTTGCTTCATAGTTTAAATTCTCGCTTTTTCTATACTCTAATGACGTTTTCGAAATAAAGAGGACATTCTGCTGTGATTATTAGTTTTCACAGCAAAATAGTGGAAGCTTTTTAGATTTTACACTGGGTGGACCCGTATAGGAGTTGTGAGATAAGTTAATACAGCTGTCAGATGTACCGCTATGGAGTACCAACCTCTGCAGATCTGTAATCGGCAGAAGTGCCGTAATTTCTTTCTCACTTCATTGGATGTCGCAAAATAACAGGAAGTGGGGAGAGAGAGAGAGAGAGAGAGATGCGAATTGTATCCCACAGTCGAACATAAAAGAATGACTGTATAGATGCTGTTCTATAGTGAGTAATCAAACATCTAAAAGGAATTTAATGCCCTCATGCACAACAGTTTCTAATATGAACACAATGAATGCTCTCACAGTACAGCGATTTTGCCCATAAAACTAAAAGAAAATGGTTTGCTCCTATTTTCTTGGAAACAGGACATTTATTATCGTCGCGATTGTGTAGCACTTGGCCATTTGAAAAAGACTGTGAAGGGAGGGAGGGAGGGATGGAGAGGGAGGGATGCGGAGTGATAAGAGTGCTTCTAATTTCGCTAGTTTGTAACCATACATCGAGGAGAATGCCCGTTGAACTGCCGCCCCTCTCTCCTGTTGCGGTATTTTGGGACGACGATTTTCCCTAGTCCCCAGTACATGTGCTGGATTATGACCCGTTGATTACAAGCGCTGGTTTTTTTCATGCCAATTTCAATGTGTAATTATAACAGTGAAGCCTTTTCCATCAATTGTGGTAGCGTGTATTGGCTTCGGTTACCTGGGCTACAGGGTGATTGTCGAGCAATGCAGGGGACGGCGTCTGTAGCGAACTCTGCCGCCAAACAGCGAAAGATGCAGTCCTCAGCTATATGCTTACAGGTAATACATATTAAACTTCTCTCTGACCAGCACCAGCATCTCGTCAGCTGAACACAATTCCCACCAAAAAATAAAGAAAGTAAAATACCACTCCATCGTTTTTTCCGCCAGCTTGTAGCTGAAGGGTAGTTTCTCGTGGTATTGTAAAATTTTTCCAACAGGATAACACCATTTGTAAGGCATTGTCAATTTTTGAGCTGTATTGCGATATTAGGCACACCCTATGTAGCGCTGTGCATGTACTTGTGTAATTAGGACCGATCTTCATCATTAACTACGTAACTAGGACCGATCTTTACTTCAGTTTCCCAACCGAAATAAATAAAATACACTAACCTAAACTTCCTCTCCTGCATCTGCGCAATTTTCATATGTTGGGGCGGGGTTTCCCGCCAATTTTCGGGTAGGTGGTGGGATGGGTCGTCAGCACAGCCCTGCGACAAAGAAATTTCCACCAAAATTAGAAATTTCCTACAAATTTCGGAATACCAGCCAAAATTCGAAATTCCCACCAATAGGGCAGATGGGAGACAGGAAGGGGGGTGGGCAGGGGAGGGGGTAGGGACACACATGCCAGCTGAGGAAAATACGTCATCTCATCTTGGGGTGGGGGTGGAGGCTTCAACAGTCTGGTGGTTACCAAGTTTTTTGATGTACCAAGATTTCACATTTGCAATGACGTATCTCACGCTTACATTAATCTGTGATCTTGCAATGTAAATCACTTGGAAATGTTACCTAGACAAATGTATTCCCGAAATTTCGTTATTCTACATTAATTATTTATTGATGTTGCGAATTTTTCTCTCAGTGTATTTAGTTATTGTCACCCTCAGATACTCCCCTCCTCTGCCGGCCGAAGTGGCCGAGCGGTTCTAGGCGCTACAGTCTGGAACCGCACGACTGCTACGGTCGCAGGTTAGAATCCTGCCTCGGGCAGGGATGTGTGTGATGTCCTCAGGTTAGTTAGGTTTAAGTAGTTCTAAGTTATAGGGGACTGATGACCTCAGAAGCTAAGTCCCATAGTGCTCAGAGCCATTTGAACCAACTCCCCTCCTCTAGCCCCACTCCAAGCGAATTTTGATTTACTGAAACACTGCTAGAAGCCTTCCTCTGAGCTCCTTGAAGACGTGTACCGCTTTTTCTTTCACTGCTTCAGTCGACTGAAACCATGTTCCTCTTAATGCAGATTTGACCCTGGGGAGTAGGTAAGTCACAAGGTGCTAGCTCGGGCAAGTAAGGTGAGTGGTCTATCACTGACATGCTATAGTTCGCTAAAAACCGCTTAACAGACAATGGAGTATGAGCCGGGCATTGCTTTGATGTAGAACCCATGAACTGTTCTTTGGAAATTTCAGTCGGTTTTTTTTTTTTCTTATTTTCTCACGGATTTGAGCGCAAACCTTAAGGCAGTAATGTTG
Source organism: Schistocerca serialis cubense (assembly GCF_023864345.2). NCBI lineage: Eukaryota > Metazoa > Arthropoda > Insecta > Orthoptera > Acrididae > Schistocerca > Schistocerca serialis. The sequence goes on from NC_064644.1 coordinate 70,619,113, forward strand.
ATTAATAGTCTGACCTTCAGGAAACCGGTGCAGATAGAGAGTTCCATGAATATCGAAAAAAATCTTCATTATCTCTTTGAACCTTGATATGCTCATTTAAGGTTTTTTCGCTCTCGGTGAAGTTGGGCCCTTAACAGTGCATGGATTGGCCCTTGGTTTCAGCATCACAAGCGAAAGACAAGATTCTTTCCATGTTATCACCTTTTCCAAGAAATTAGGATCACTTTCAGTGTTACTCAAAGTGTCAGTACAAACATTTTCACGAGGTTCTTTTTTCTCGTTCGTGGGAATTTTCGGCATCAGTTTCGTACACACTTTTCTCATGTTAAATTGGTTACGTAAAATTTGCCTTACGCATTCTTTGTCAATTTCTAGAGTTTCAGCAATTGATTGAAAATTCAACCGACGGTCAGATCGAATCAGATTACCTAATTTTTCGATATTTTTATCGGTGTTGAAGAGCATTCCACGCTTGAGTCATCTGCAGAGTCTTCTCGGCCATCTTGCAAACGCTTGAAACACTCAAAAACTCGCACACGTGATGAACAGTCTTCACCATACTCTTATTTTAGTAAATGGTAGATTTCAGTAGCAGTTTTCCCGTTTCCTGTGAAACTTCACAACAATTACTTACTCTATTATTACACTTATCATTTTTCCGGCAAAACAAAATTACAGCTCTTATACAAACAAAGGCCACGGCCGGAACGATATTCCTGCATACACAGAGATGCCACATTCTACTGAGAAAGCTTCACGCTTCACAGTTATTGGTCGTTCATCTTTGATGCATGCGTACTTGCTCTGTGACAGCATCAGTCATTGTTCTACATCCACACCTCGTATGCTGTCAGCCTACAAAGGAAATGGTTTACGAAACCTGTCCAACAGTGTGGGACCCACTTTCGAAGTGGGACTAACGGGAAGCGTAAGGGGTTGTAGTCGAGGGGGAGGGCGGAGTTATTAAAAGTACTCGTATATAAGGAGAGGCAGCGCGAAATGTCATAGATTTGTTTGGCTCACAGGTGACTGTCACGGAAATGACCAAAAAGCGGAACTGGCAGATGCTTGATAATAAACGCCTACTATAACTCAAAAGCTTACCTTCAAAGTTTCAAGAACCAATATTAAAGAATTAAGTATGGAATCTAGGAATATACCACAGCGTCCTACGCATCGAACCCGTAGCTACTGCTGGGAGTAAACTAATTGTAGCATCCATTCAAGAAATTAAGCACTTCTTCCCACCATCTATACGTTAATAGAACGGGAAGAAAACTGCTTATACGAAGTAATTTCTGACATGTTCTTCACGATGGTCTGCAGACTAAAAATATACAGGAATAAAATATTCGCCCCTTTACGTAGGCCCGCTATCGTTCCTCGAACGACTCGTTGCGTTGTACGTCTTTCGATTTTTTCCCTGTAACCTCAAATGTAGAAAAGTGTTGCCGTCTCGAAAACTCTTGCACTGAACAGCCATCAGCAGTGCAATGAAAAAATGTTCCAACTAGCATTTATTTGCAAAATAGATTACTGTTCGGTTGAAATATACATTTAACATTCTGATGTAACCAGTCTTCAATCCGATAATTTTACTGTGAAATGCATCTAACAAATTCAGAATTGCTACCTTTTGCGGGTTTGTTATACCTTCTTGTATAAATATTCGATAGCTTTATCTCACTTGATGGAACTGGTAAATGTAATCCTTTCTTGTGACGAGTATTTGTGAAATATTGGCTCCATGTTTTGAAATTCTTTGTCCGAGGCCGTAGACAGGGGACTTGCTTAGAAATCGCCACCGATATCTGTGACGTCATCTCCGTCTCCGTGTGCCCATAGACTATACCTGTGAGTCTCTTAGGTCTTTTGTGGGGTACAAGTGGACTGGACTCACTTAGAAAGTTCAGAGTCCGCAAGTATAACACATTAAACTGTAAATTACTATTCCGTTATTTCACAGTCATGATCTTGGCTCTGTGGTCATTCTCTAGTGCAAATTGAAATGTCACAAAATGTCCGACCTGCTTACATGGCAGAAGCAAGTTTTTTACCAATATAACGATTGATCGATTAACAGTGAATATTGTGACTATCGAATATTGTTCTGCCTACACAGATATATTTATACAGATAAAACTTTTTCGAAGGCTGCTATAGATTTATTGTAATATTTAATATTTACTCAGAAAATTTTTTTAATTTACTTTGACATACACATGGATTAGAGGTGTTATCAAGTCTGTAACGACAGTACCAGAAAACATGACATGAGGATGGAGTGCAACCTCTAAATGGTGATTAATTATTAAAATAAACTACAAAAACGACTGATAAGCTACACTGGTCGCCCTGTTAGCTTATAAACGCAAGTTGCTCTGGTCAAATTTGTTATGACGAAAAGTCAAGCGCCTGTACGCCAGTCGGGAACGATAGAGAAGAGATGGCTGTGAGAAGGGGTCAGCCAATCGCACGCTGACCAGCCTCTCTCCAGGACGATAACACGACGGCAGGGGCCCCTATGGGAAGAGGACATAAGGTCAGCGACCGACTGGCGACGCCCCAGATGAATAGCAGCTTCAAGACTAGCGAGTTGGATAGGAGCGTCAACTATAGTTATTTCGCTTGTATTTTGTGAGTAGCCCAGGCTTAGAATTGTTCATAATGAAGAAGATTCATATGCGATCTGAAGTTTTCCCGGCGTATTTCCAATTTGAACAGTTAATTAGTTCTAAGTTCTAGGCGATTGATGACCTCAGAAGTTAAGTAGCATAGTGCTCAGAGCCAGCTTTTTCTTATGGAGGAGTAAACAAGAACACTCCCATTTCGTTTGCACTGGGCGAAATTTGTATGTTTTTCGTGATTCTTGAGTTTCTCCCGGCGTATTTGATAATCAAAATATCCACAGGTGTACTGCCGGTCCACAGGCAGTGCCCGTTGGACACTGTAGACCGGCAGTACACCCGTGGATATTTTGATTGCTTGTTTTTCACCTGAAGAGTGTAATAGCGCGAAACTTACTCCAGATATCACTCCTCCTCTAATGGAACACGTTTGCAGTTGTGTATTTTACGTTAATTAAGCTTCCATGGTCCATAAATCCGCTCCAGTTGTACTTGACAAATCCTTTATTTGGATAAAACCGTACACACGGCCTGGGTTTCAGAATGCAGATCCCATCTTCGGGGTTACAAAAACAAGGGAAACAAATAGGGATTTCCATACAAATGGTTATACTTTGACTGCATAGGAGGAAGTCGTACCAGTCATGTAAAAAATCCAATAAATTTATCAAGTAGCGTTGGAAATCCCATGCAGGTGAGGCATGCTACTTGATAAATTTGCTGGATTTTTTACTTGACTGGTACAACTTTCTCATAAGCAATCACAGTATAACCTGATATTCACATTTGTATGGGCTTTTTTAATGATAATAAATTTTACGAAGGGTCCCTCCTCATTTTCCGTGTTGTTGTTATGGGATTTACATCCTGAAGCCCAGGTCGTGTGTACGATTATATCCAAATATAGGATTTCTCAAGTATACCTGGAGCAGATATCACTTCTGTTTTACTCGATGACTTTCCTTCAGTTACTACGAACTGTGACCTCTCTGATAGGAAATCACAAATCCAGTCACATAACTGAGACGATATTCCATAAGCAGGCAATTTCACTACAAGCCGCTTGTGTTCCGGAACCCCAGAAATACGCAATCGATTTGAAATACCTTGTCAATAGCACGCAACATTCCATGAGAATAAAGAGCTACTTCTGTTTCGCAAGAACGATGTTTTCTAAATCCATGTTGACTGCGTATCAATAGACGGTTTTCTTCGAGATAATTCATAATTTTTGAACACAATATATGCTCCAAAATCCTGCTCGATATCGACGTTAATGATATGGGCCTGTAATTAAATGGATTAGCCTTATTACCTTGCTTGAATGTTGGTGTGAACTGTGCAATTTTCCAGTCTTTGGGTACGGATCTTTCGTCGAGCGAACGGTTGCGTATGATTGTTAAGTATGGAGCTAATGCATCAGTATACTCTAAAAGAAACGTAATTGGTGTACAGTCTGGACCAGAAGATTTGTTTTTATTAAGTGATGTAACTTGCTTCACTACTCCGAGGATATTTACTTCTACGTTACTCATGTTGGCAGCTGTTCTTGATTCGAATTCTGGAATATTTACTTCGTCTTCTTTTGTGTAGGCATTTTGTAAGGCTGTGTTTAGAAACTCTGCTTTGGCAGCACTGTCTTCGATAGTATCTCCATTGCTATCGCGCATAGAAGGCATTGATTGTTTCTTACCCCTAACATACTTCACATACTTCCAGATTCCCTTTGGATTTTCTGCCAGATTTCAAGACAAAGTTTGGTTGGGGAAACTGTTATAAGCATCTCGCATTGAAGTTCGTGCTAAATTTCGATCTCCCGAAAAGGTCGCCAATCTTGGGGATTTTGCGTCTGTTTAAAGTTGGCATGTTTGTTTCATTGTTTCAAATGGTTCAAATGGCTCTAAGCACTATGAGACTTAACATCTGAGGTCATCGGTCCCGTAGACTTAGAACTACTTAAACCTAACTAACCTAAGAACATCACACACATCCATACCCGAGGCAGGCAGGATTCGAACCTGCGACCGTAGAAGCATCTCGGATCAGGACTGAAGCCCCTAGAACCGCTCGGCCACAGCGGCCGGCTTTCATTGTTTCTGCAACAGTGTTCTGACCCGTTTTGTGTACCATGGAGGTTCAGCTCCGTCGTTTGTTAATTTATTTGGTATAAATCTCTCAATTGCTGCCGATGCTATTTCTTTGAATTCAATCTACATCTGGTCTACACTTATATTATTAATTTGGAAGGAATGGAGATTGTCTCTCAGGAAGGCGTGAATTTTTCTCTGCTTTTTTGAGTAGGTATATTTTTCGTTTATTTTTGGAGGATTTGGGGGTTACAATATTCAATCTCGCCGCGACAACCATGTATACGTTTTGATGCTCGTTATTAACCCAGGATTATTTGTTGCTAAGGGGTCAACTGTGTTTTCACAATCGTTTAATATTCGCGTGGGCTCGTGAACTAACTGGTCGAAATAATTTTCAGAAAATGCGTTGAGCACAATTTCGGATGATGTTTTATGCATACCTCTGGAATTAAACATGTATTTTCGCGAGCAAGTCGAGAGTAAATTAAAGTCACCACCAACTATAATCGTATGAGTCGGGTACGTGTTTGAAATCAAACTCAAGTTTTCTTTGAACCTTTCAACAACTGTATCATCTGAATTGGGAATTCGGTAAAAGTATCCAATTATCGTTTTATTCCGGTTGCCAAGAATGACCTCTGCCCACACAGGGACTATCTACTTCAATTTCCCGACAAGATAAACTGCTTCTAACAGCAACACACACGCCACCGCCAACCTTTCGGAACACCGTTAGGTTCTTCGCAGTGCAGTTGTAAAGAAAGCATCGACTGCACGTCGACCAGCTCAGCGCCACAAAACGGCATCAAGAAGGCGGTGACGCGCGCACCAATGGAAAAAGGGGGCAAGTTCACACCTCCAAGAAGACAGGCTCAGCGCCCTTTATCAATGCTAATTTATTTAACATGCCGCCCATCGCTGGTAAGCCCAGTTCATACTTCGGGAGCATCAGTACCAAGTACTAGGAAGCTGTTACTAAGCCTGCATTCTGGGAGTAGTAACAGTGAAAAGTACTTGCATGTATGAGGCATAGGAAGCAAGATAAGTTACATTTATTTTCCTTTTAGAAATAAAGTGATCGATTAATTTTAAAGTACTCATCTTGTGGTGTTGCAGTTCTTGTTGTGACCGTGCTTGCTACGAAATGGGAAAAGAAATTCCGCCTTATGCAAGACACCTTTTTTCTTTTTCGTTTCACCCAGATATGTTTCAGCACATTTTGTGTTATCTTCGGTGGGTTATTTTTTATTTATTAACTGAAAATTGTTGTTACATATTAACATTTAGCAAAAATTTTGGTACATAATATTTACAATTGTGAATGAATAATTGCTGTAAAATATTGTGCATCACTTGTTGAAAACTCACAGCTGAGATATTTATTAACGACCTGATGCACTATGTGTTGTTTATAACATTATGTCAAATTTTTGTTTATAGCTAACTGGCAAAAGGAGTGGATGTATGTATTATTTTACATACCTTATATGATACTATTGGACATTTATTTTGGTAGCTATTCTGCTACACAATCTACAACTTCTCATCTGCAAACAGCAAAACGTAATTTTTGTTTCTCTGTTTATTATGCATTTGCAAACGAAAATGAGTATATATCAAGTTTTTCGTGTTACTTAGGATTTTGATATTGTGGTGCTTTCTCGTATGTTGTTGGCGAAGTGAATAGGCAGATTTCGTGATCTATGGTCGCTTGACACTGCACCTTCTCCGATTTTTCAAAACATAGGCAGAGTTTTCGCCGCCATTACGTGTTGTTGTGGCTGTGTAGTATTCATTTGTTTTGTAGCTCGTTTGGCTGGGTGAGGCGCGCGAGTTTGAGGTGTATTTGTCATTTGTGGTGTTTAGTTTGTGTGTGTGTGTGTGTGTGTGTGTGTCTGTGTGTGTGTGTGTGTGTGTGTGTGTGTGTGTGTGCTGTCGAATTTCGTTCTTAAGGATTATTTGAACTAGCAAGTTGTTTAACAATATTAAAATTTTTTGTCGTTTGTAAGAACAGATATTTTAAAAGGTTAAAATGAGTACAGAGCAAAAAATTCCGCCCCCCTTAAAGTGCCGCCCCTAGGCTCATGCCTAGTGGGCCTATACATAAATCCGCCACTGGGTTGGGATCTCTGCACACGCCTGTGTTTAATGTGTAACTGCCGGAAATTTCGTTGTTGTATGTCTTTTATTTGTTATTCAAAGCTATATTTGAGTGGAACGTTGTGTCGCACAGTTTGCCATTTCGAGAGGCCAGAGTTAGAGGAGTAATGCGTTTGCATTAAATTTTGCGTGAAACTCGAGGAAACCTTTACAGAGAAACACCAAATGATGCTGGAAGCCTACGGTGATGAGTGTTTAAGCAGTACTCTGTGTTACGAATGGCTCACGATGTTTAAAATTAGCCGGATGGAAGTTAAAGGTGACCCTCGTTCAGGAACGCGTTCGACGTCTACCGACGACGCTCATGTCAGGAACTTCAACGAAATTGTGCGTGCGAATAGAAGACCGACTGTCCGAGAGATTGCAAAAGAATGTAACACTTCAGTTGAATCATACCATGAAATCCTGACACAACATCTTGGAGTGCATCGTGTTGCCGCCAAGTTTGTTACACGGCTAGTGGGTCAAGATTAGAAAGACCTTTGCCTCGCAATCAGTGAAGAGCTTTTGGATCGCTCTAATGAGAACGAGATGTTCCTTAAGAGTAACGTAACTGGTGATGTGACGTGGGTCTACGGTTATGATGCTGAGACCAAGGATCGGGAAACCTTCTCCAAGACCAAAGAAGGCTCGTTAGGTCGGGTCAAATGTCAAAGTCGTGCCGATAGTTTTCTTTGAAGAGTTCGTTCACCATGAATTCGTGCCACAGGAACAAACTGTTAATCGATGGTATTGTGGAGACGTGTTACGGTGCTTGCGAGAAACTGTGAGAAAGAAAGAGCCGGAAATGTTGCGAGACAATTCATGGCTCTTGCATTACGATAACGCACCCTCACATTCATCCCTGTTGGCGAGTGATTCTTGCACAAAAAAACAAAATCACTGCGCTGCCGCCGGCCGGTGTGGCCGCGTGGTTCTAGGCACTTCAGTCTGGAACCGCGCTACTGCTACGGTCGCAGGTTCGACTCCTGCCTCGGGCATGGATGTGTGTGATCTCCTTAGGTTAGTTAGGTTTAAGTAGTTCTTAGTTCTAAGGGACTGATGACCTCAGAAGTTAAGTCCCATAGTGCTCAGAGCCACTTTTGAACTAAACTGCCTCGTCCTCCGTACTCTCCAGCCCCAGGCCCATGAGGACTATTTTTGTTTCCGAAGTTGGAAACCCCGTCCAAAGGAGGAAGATTTGCAACAATAGTCGAGGTAAAAGAAAATTCGCAGACGGCGCTTCGTGCGACGCAACAGGGGGCTACCAAGATTGCTTCCGGAAGTGGAAACGGTGTTGGGAGCGGTCTGTCAATTGTGAAGGGGAGTATTTCGAAGGAGACCATGCACAATAAGTAAAACGTAAGCGTAGAAAAATTTTGTGGGCGAAATTTTTCAGAATTTTTGTAACACACCTCCTAAGTCACGCCTAGCCTTACACTCCTGCATTCTACAGTGAGAGAGAACGAGTCTCCGTGCAGGAAGCGACCGCAGCGCCACAGTTCTCAGACTCGTCATTTGAGGAAACCACAGCGGGAACGAAGGAAAACCGTTAGCACTGACGTACCAACGACGCCTTTATTTGTGACGCATGCAAGCCGCAACGTTTAGTCCCGCATTCGCTCCGTTAAGAATCTCTTGCAGACCAGCTGCTACGATAGAGAGCCCTGCTCAAAATGGAACCTGCAGACAAGCACACTCAGGTCAGTTTTGAAGGGAAATTAGAAAACAAGCAATTTAAAAATAACTGAAGGACTCAGTTTAAATACCATGAGTAGGTTATTGCACAAACAAAAAATTTTGGGTGAGATGCAATTGCCAAAACAACAGTAAAGCAGTGTCTAGCAAGAACAGAAGAGATAAATGTGACTGATCTGCGAATCATGGCGAGTCCTGCGGACTGTTTGGGACGATAAGTTGAGTTTTCTTTTTCCTGCCCACGTTGAAACATGGTAGAAAATTCGCAACATCTTGCTGTTCTTCTGGTTCCACCGTCATGACACATGCTCGAGACACTGCCAATTACCCAAGTCACGTTTCCAATGATCTGGTTGTGCCCCACCCAATAGAATCTTTTCTTCAAGAGAAGCTTCTGCTGTTTAATCGTTAGAACTGAAAGATCTAAAGCTAAGGAAAGCAGCAAGGTCTGAAAACCTGTCTTCCTATTTCTGGCACAACTGTGGAAAATGAAGGAATTAAGTTTTCTATTTCTTGAGTTACTTTTCTGACCCTCGAACTCAATACGAAGAATCTTGCAGAAAATAAAGGATTCATATATTAAAGTAGAGTGACCTAGCATAAATCTACAATTGTAGAATAATTAGCGTAACATCTAGATAAAATATTCCCATTTGTAATAAAAAACGGAATAAAGAGAGAAAAGGAAGTCAAGCTGAATTACGATTCCGAGGACAAAGAAAAACTGGAGATCCTACCTTCACAAGTAAGTTCTTCTTAGAGGTAAGTTATAGAACACAATTTGAATAGCTTTGAGTTGATTAAACCATTCAAAAAAGATGCACGCATTGAATGGAAGCCACTGAAGTTATAAACTTTTCTGTAACTTGCACATTCTTTATAAACGACACTTTCCAAAACAACAACACCTTTAAGTTATGTACAAATTATTTATTATTTTCCTAGTGTTCGTGACGTGCTCACAATAGAGAATCTTAGACTGGCATCAGTCACATCCAGTTCTAGTATGTGAACTGCCCAGCAACTGTTAGCGTTAATTTTGTCAGAGGGAAACTTGAAAAACACATTTTAGTGATTACAATATCGAGTCAGTTTTATAAGGCACTTGCCAGTGTGAGCCCACTTATCCGTATGACGTTGCACCTTCTCTGACCAGGATGTGTGCACTGATCCTGTAGACAGGGGTGTCATAAAGTCGTTGTTTCCTCTCACGAGGCAAGCCAGCCAACAGCTGTGAAACTTCCCCGTTGAAAATTATGAATGACAGTGCTGGAAAAACTTTTACGTTATTTGATTTTCAAACAACTGAGAAAAACTGAACTTACTCAGATATTTCTCTCTTTACTTATTCTGATCATCACTAAACTGACACACAATATTTTGAGCGCAACGCAATCTGACTTTCAATAATCCCTACAAAAGAATGGCCCTGACTAACAATAACCTACACCTTTCATGAATCACTTACCTCACAAAAACCTTCGTTACTCGAACTACTGCAATACAGCGAATGCCAATACTGCAAGCTAAATAAAAGATTCTAACAACTGAAGGCACTAACTGCTGATAGGCATAGTTAGCAAATGACAAATTTTCATAGAGAACAAACAATATATTTACCTTAATAATGTTCAAAAGTCATAATTTATATATAATTTTGTGACCTCCAATTAAACAAATTTCCTTTTGCATTCAGCGATTTTAATACAGAGCACTACGTGGCGTTACCAACATAAAACACTAAACAGCCTACTTACAGCTGCTTTAACGGAATCTTGACATTGTGGATATTGGCACTGGGACAGGGCTGATATCCGAGCTGGCCCCACTTATGTTCTGCCAGGGACGGATGTTAGGAACTTGCTAGCTACGGGAGTACATCTACCTCACGCATACACTTCACAGAGATGCGTTTCCTGTGTGAACGAGCGTTGTCCTGTTGAAAAATGGCACCACGGTACCGTCGCACGAAAAGTAACACGTGTGGACGCAGGATGGCCGCGACGTTGCACTACGCCAACAGATTCCCCTCAGTCAGTACCAGCAATGAACTGAAGTCACACCCGATGGCACCCCACACTCATAACCTCAGGAGTAACACAGATGTGCTGCCCAGATACACTAGAAAATGGCTCTGAGCACTATGCGACTTAACTTCTGAGGTCATTAGTCGCCTAGAACTTGGAACTAATTAAACCTAACTAACCTAAGGACATCACACACATCCATGCCCAAGGCAGGATTCGAACCTGCAACTGTAGCGGTCGCTCGGCTCCAGACTAGAGATGGGCAAAACTGTTCTTTTCAGAGATCGGATCAGAACTTTTCACTCCCTGAAATGAACTAGCTCTTTTTCATGACTCACCACTCATTCACAATAGAAAATAAATAGATGGCACATTGCCCATTAAACTTGGTTTATTCCAGTACTATACCTGTATTTTGATCTTATTTGATCCTATTTTGAAGTAACACAGATAATGAGTAAGAATTTTGTATTGTTTATTGAAATTTCCACGATATGACAAAGTTTTTGATTATTGAGTTATTTTTCACTATCATGGTTTTTTTGGTGATCATAAAATGTTGTAACTTGAGATTTACATTAACAATATATTTGGCTATAATGTATTAAAATTTCACTAACCTCGTACAAATACATCGCAAGCCATATATTTTTAAAGTAAACGTTTCCTTCCGTGACGCCTAAAATCGCAAAAACCGTACCAGAATAAGAAAAAAATATATATAAATTTGACTGTAAGACTTAAGTGCTGCATATAGCCTTCCACAGAATAAAACAAGGAAAATATTGGTGTATCACATTTTGCGATACGTTTATCGGTTCGCTCGTAATTAAAGCGTAAATTCGAGTGTCCATAATAAAAATCCTATAGTAAGAGGAGTCGTCAGGAACCTAATCTGATCAGTTTAAACAAATAAAAATAAAATAAAAACAAATGATGTATACATAACATAATAATGTAATATACATAGCGGTATTACTAGGAAGAACAATATCCAGTAGAGATGAACACCGATGCAGAGGCGCTGAGTCAAGCAGGTCGAGCCGCGAGCTGTATTACGGCGTGAGCTAAGACCGCAGAGACCAGAGTGACACCTGAGTTGCTTTGCTCAACGCTCTGGCTAGAGTCGAGAACGGTAGGATGAGCGTGGAGCGGGCGAGTTCCGAGGGTGGGGTGAGCAGTGAACGGCCACCAGTCACCCGCTCCGAGACAAAGCAGGTTGTTGCAAGTAGTTCTTATGTTCTCCGCTAGGAGGCTCTCTGTCCTGTTGCTCGCATCAACTGCCCAGAGGGCAGGATGTGCGACTGAAACGATCGCTGATGGAGTGCGATGCTAAGTTAAGCTGCGTCAGACACTGCACGCGGCAGAGGAAGCACTGAGACGGCACGGCATATGTGAAACACAAAATCCAATGGGGCACTGCACAATGCAGGCAGCCAAGGTAGAAGCAGGGCAGAGGCCGGCGCTGGCTGTGTTGTGTGGCGTGCAGTGTGCTCTGACCATCAGAGGCCCTGCTGATATGCTCCGTCTCTCTCTCTCTCTCTCTCTCTCTCTCTCTCTCTCTCGCTCTCTCTCTCTCTCTGCTGTGGGAAACGTTTGGAGCTACCGTTCTTTTTTTCTGAATCATTGATTGTTCACTCCTTTGAAAGATTCAACTCTATGAATCAGTTCAGGAAAGGATCCCCCATCTCTACTCCAGACTGTAGCGCCTAGAACCGCACGGCCAATCCGGCCGGCCGAAACACTAGAGGAATGGGATGTGTAACACCTCATTACAGATCTGGTCTTTTATGAAACTGAGATTGATTCAAACTGCCCATGAACAATTTCCGTATTTCACATAAAACCATGAATTCATATTTTAAAGATGATAAAATGAAATAAAAAAATAATAAGAGTCAATGGAACAGAGTGTTATATACAAAGTACCAAGGAGCTTTATTTGAAGAGTTTCTAACAAACGTCTCTTTTCTTTTACAACCACAATATAAAACCAACGCACGTATTGTTAACATCTTTAGCGTCAGGGAGTCTTTGTGTTTGAGATTTTAGTATCCTAGCTTTTAGCGTCTGAGTCCTGAGTATTTGCGTCTCTTAAGTTCATGCGCCACTTCGTGAAACCGTTAACTTCGTTGGAAGCGGGGCTAATTAAAAATAAATTTCTGTTCATTTAATTTATTGTCAAAAGTACGAAAACTGACAGAAGTGAGATAACTGTAACGTCCAGAGAACATCTAAATCGAGAAAAGATCCGCATCATTCACTCCAATTTAAGAACTTCATTTGTTGCCAAAGCTAATATTCAAACATCGCATCGCAACTTGACTTCGCGTAGTAGACCCTGTTTGGACATTCATTATCAAGTTGAGGTGGGACCAGTCATAGTAGTGAATCACATCAAATAAACTGTGTTAATAAAAACCGAGTTAAGGAAAAACTATAGTGTCGTACGATTTCGAGGACAGTGTCAGAATAAGTGAAACGTGTATTGGATTACCACTGGACAATAATAATAATAATAATAATAATATAATATTCCACATTAATATTAAAGTGAGTCATTTTCAAAGAACAAGCATCGTGCTGTCTTACATGAACACAGTGCCTTTTGAAGGAATTAAAGTGCGCGTCATATATCTTGGCGGCCGAGTTTAGGTTCGTTCTGCGCATCTGACGTCCCAAAACACAGTCAGCCAATGAACACAGAACGACGTTGCCAGATCTCGACAGCAGTGCAAAGCACGGACGAGTGTCTTCAGTTTTAGAAACGTTCAGTCATAAATAAAGTAATAGAACAAAAGCAATGTCTTGATAGCAGACTTTCTTTTACAGAAAGTTTGGAAAAAGCATTCTTTATACCAATTGCTTCGTATTCTATTAATTAATTAAACCAAACAAGCAATAAGACTCCTAATTAAGGCGATAGCAAGTAAAGGTGTTTGTTTCAATCTCACGAACTGCTTTTTCGCAATAAAGAACAACGGTAATTGTTTATTTCCTATTGTACTTCGACGAAGCGTGAGTAATTCATAGTCATACCAACAGTATTTATAAGCAGTTGCGTGAGGTGTTAGACTCCTTATGGAGTTTCACCATGCGATGAGTTGAGATAGTGGAACAGTTAAGATGTTGGGCTGCGAAGTGAAAGGTTAAGAGTTCAAACCTTATGCGGTGCTTAATATTTTCTTTATTTAAAAACAATATTGGAGTGCCTTACTTCACGTATTTTATTCGTTTGAATGAAATTTCTAGTGCTTTGCCTCTTCATTAACTTTTTCGCTGCTGCAGACACATGCTTCCCGCATTCCGCGCTGTGCGCGATTTTGTCATCACTGCACTTCTCGCCTGTGCAGACACATGGTGTTCCCACTGCTTTGACACACTTATCATTCGATTTCACAAAAACTATTTGGCCAAAAAATTTGATTTTTACACGTCTTCTTGCCTGATACCTTCCCCCCATAAATGACTTAATTTTGTTTTGATGTGCAGCATTAAATGTAGTAAACCATTGCACGAAATTTTGAAGAGTTTGCAGAGGTAAAAGTCCATAGCGTATACTTTCCGTATGGTCGATTTTAGTTGCCACAATGTTGAGAATGAAATGTGGACAAGTTACCTAAATTTCATACAATATTTACTGTATAACAATATCTCATTTAATTTAAGTACCACATAGGTGTCGTATGTAATACTGAGAAATATTCCGTCTTTCGCGACTGTAATAAAAGTTTTATATACACACGGCGCGATTGGCTTTATTTTAAAGCATTTCCATCGGTGAAAGGTATGGCACATACACAATGGTATTCATGTTCTATTTCTTGTTTTTGTTCCACAGTCGCAGTTTTACCAATGGTATTGAAATATATCCCTCTTCTGCAACTGTAATAAGCGACTTATTTAGACCAGACGCGTTTCTCTCTTTTGAAGCATCATAAGAGGACTGTATTTTGTGTCCTCCATTGCCAAGTCACCTTTCGTAGTTTTGTGCTGCGGTAGCACAATATTCAACGTTTGTGTTGGCTCATCAGTGTTTTAGCAAATAAATGCTGTTTGTGTGTGCCACACACAAAATTATATTTGACATAGCTCTGAGCACTTCACTGACAGACGGTATATTCAAGTCCTAATGTTTTTGTAAGTCCACAGTTTTGTTTAATGTATTTTGTCTACTTCCTTTTGATTGATTGAAGTTCTTTAAAATAAAGCCAAACGTGCCCAGTGTAAGTAAAACTTTTGTTACAGTCGCGAAAGGTGGAATATTTCTCAATATTACATACGACACTTATGTGGTACTTAAATTAAATTAAATATATAGGTATCTTGTCCACATTTCGTTCTCAACATTGTGGCAACTAAAATCGACCATACGGAAAGTATACTCTATGGACTTTTACCTCCGCAAACTCTTCAAAATTTCGTGCAAAGGTTTAATATATTTAATGCTGCATAATAACGGCGTTGAACATCGAAACAAAATTAAGTCATTTATGGAGGGAAGGTATCAGTCAAGAAGATAGGTAAAAATCTAATTTTTGAGCCAAATAGTTTTTGTGGAATCGAATGATAAAGAGTGTCAAAGCAGTCGGAACACAATGTGTCTGCACAGGCGAGCAGTGCAGTGACAAAATCGCCCACAGCGCGGAATGCATGGAGCACGTCTTTGTAGCAGCGAAAGGGTTAATGCGGCCGTGGTGGCTTTACTTCATGAACTGCGCGCTCCCCCCTACACGTAAGCTTGCGAACTATGCTATACTATGGCGCTGCTTCTACTGGCGCGTGCGTCGTGTGCAACTGGCAACACAGCAATCTCCAGCGTCTGGGCGGGCATGTGCGAGCCGCCAAGATAAAAGAATTGAACTATAATTCGATGTACAAATGCTACACTAACCAAAAATATCAATTCATTTTGAAACCCGAATCGGCCTCCTAGTATTGTTAATAAGCATCTTTGGCGGCAACCGCTAAACAACGCAGCTAGCCGGTAGTAACAATTTTAATCTAAACCTATTAGCAAAAGAGACTTTAAAAGATTTGTGTAACTCCGAATATAGCCTCAAATAATGCAAAGAGTGGACATTATTAGCAGATATTGACTGCAATAACAGATTGTGTTGCACCGCTTTGCTTTCACATATCTCGACGACGTGAAGAATACTGGCTGGGCATAGAAAAAGGACATTCGTTTTCGCTGATCGTGGAAGTGCGAGGAGACAGCAATTGGAGGCGTCAAGACCTCTCCCCAGGACGCCACCATACTCGCCGACATTAGTCACCCGGGGTAGTACAGAACCGCGATTCATCGCTGAACACATTCCGACGCCGTTCATCATCAGCATTTCGTGCTTTCAGGCCATCGCATCACACCACACGCAGCCACCTGTGTTGCGCTGTTAATGGCAGCCTACGGGGCAATTCTTTACTCCGGCCTGTGACTAATGATGCGGGATGATACAGAATGTTGCAAGGAAACCATTAGTTCTTCTCGGAGTACAGGCGCGAAGGGCCTACAATATGCTTCGTGCATAATACAGCGATCCTCCCTTGTGGACGTCTGTCGTGGTCGACCGCAACGTTGGCGACGAATATGTCTGCCTTTACGATCCCAACCAGTCCAACATCTGTCATATCTGAAAGCCCCACAAATCTGAATATTGCACAATAGCAGCCCAAATGGTTACCCACAATACGGCCCCCTTTCAAGCTCTCCCCTCATGCTATCACAACGGTGTCCCACACATACAAAGGTCTCTCCAACATCTGATGCTGTTTACTCCCCACCCTACCAGGCATGATAACAACGCTAAGGCCGGTATTACACTATCAAATTTCTTTGTCCAATATCTTTGTCCAGTATCTTTGTCAAAGATATTTGATAGTGTAATAGGGATCTTTGACAAATGTCGTCCAATACTTGATCAAATCTAGGCCAAGGCCGTATATTTGATCAAAGAAATCGCTTGTCTTCTGTTCACTGCAATGCGATATGTTACCACACGGAGCGCTAGCATCGCTGCACCGTTCTGTCGTCTGTAGTGTTTTTATAACCATTGCCGGTAAATACAATTGGTGTGTGCCGACAACTACAGAATTAATAGAGATGTCTGAAGCTTATGAGGCGCTTTACAACGTGAGGCACCCTGAATAAAATATAGATTAAGAAGATTGGAGACCTAACCTGACCTAACCTAACCTAACATTACATAACCCTCTCCTGTAGCAAGGAATCGGAGTGTTATAGTGAGCCTGTCTTCTGAAGATGTAGCAGTTCTTAAGTGAAAATTGTGCTTTGTGATATGAGGATACACTTCATTGAGCACATACAGAAATGTATGCTCATCCATTCTTAAGTAATTGATGTACGACTTGACGTCTTCCACTGTAAGCTCACGTAACAAGTTTTGTTGAATGCTTTTATCATGTCGTCGTAAAACCCACGGCTTCACCCAGATTAGATTAGTTTTTCGTTCCATAGATCCGTGCTGAGGAAATCCTCGTGGATGTGGAACATGTCGATTTTTTTTAAGCTGAAATAAAAATACTAATAGTATGAATAAATACATCATTTGTTTCTATTAAAAATTTCGCCAATGGAGTAGAAGGAGTTGGCCAGTAGTAAGTCTTTCAGGCTCCTTTTAAACTGATCTTTATTTCTAACTAAATTTTTTATGTTTCCTGGCAAATTATTGAAGATGAGTGTTCCCGAGTAGTGGACCCCTTTTTGAACTAAAGTAAGTGTTTTTAAGTCCTTGTGCAGATCATTTTTGATCCTGGTATTGTATGTATGAACTGAGTTGTTTGTTGGAAAAAGAGATATATTATTTACGACAAATTTTATTAAGAAGTAAATATACTGAGAGGCAGTAGTTAACCTGCGATCCGGAAGTATAGTGAGACTCTGTCATTTGGGCCTACGAGAGTTATAGTTTTTTTTTGTTTGTTTCTCATGCCTAGATAACTGTACAAACATATCGTTGCATGTATTGTAATAATCATTACATATAATGATCCACATGCAACAATATCTCTACGGAAGTATCTAGGGATGAAATACAAAACAAAAAAAGCTAACCTGCAAATCTCGTACGTCCAAACGACAGTCTCACTGTACTTCTGGCCCGCCAACAGTTTCATTTTCTTTCTTATTTTCCCCCAGTACCAATGCAAGAATCTGAAGTACCCAGTTCTTTGAAGAGGTTTCTGCAGGAGGTCCGTGAATTTACTCCACAAATAATACGTATTACACGCTTTTGGACCTTGAAAACTTTTGTTTGACTTCAAGATTTACCCCAAAATATTATCCCATATGACATTATGGAATGAAAGTATGCAAGCTTTTTCATTTTTACAGAGAACTGCAACTCTAAATCATTTGCTTACCTGCCGACGGTGTCTACTAGTGCGAAATTACATTGACATCCAACCCTGTATTGTGGGTGCTTCACACTTTGTCAGGCAATGTATAACAACGTAAATACACGGTAACATGAGAAAATTATATCATATTAGACACTTGGTCACGTTCTGTAAGATTTAGACGTCCTCATGTTGCAATCTAGCTTCCTGGATTCAAAGAAAGTCTTTTGGACTATTAGAAACACGAACTTGTACAGTTTCTGTTGTTACCGACAGTGTGTGCTACTATCGTGTATGGTGAATGTGGGCGTTCTTAACTTCAGAAATCACAGTTTCTTTTCCTTCATATATCCTGTATTACACAGTTCTGCGGAGGTTTTGGATCGCAGGCTGGCTTTTTATCATCAGCATAATGCGTCGGACGATTTCTTTATTACTCGTCAAATTTTTCTAACTAATGAGGTCGACTTCTCAAAAGCTTTTGTAGTGGAATGACTGGTGCAGCGTCGTTTTATCTTTAACGATGCCATCTTCGTAAGTGTATGTGCGCTTCTTTTCCAACCATATCCTGTGTAAGACGCATTACTTTAATGATCTTAACAGTTGCTCTAGCCGTAGGTACCTCGGCTACATGTTTGCATCCTTAGATTACCCCGAAGCTATCATTACACGGGAGGTCATTATTGGGTCCTTCAAAGACTGAGTCGGTAGCTTCTGTTTGCCAAAGAACAGGTATGTTCTTTGTGAAGTACTCGTTAGCCTTCCTGCTTTCACATTTCTTTTCCGAATCAGAAACGGACGGTAATGATGTCACTAGAATACTCAATGCTCGCTTCTCTAAAATATCTTCCTGCATCTTCCGCGTTGTTGGCAATCGTCGTTTCCTTTACGTTCCGTGTGTATGTGTGAAAATAGATATGTTTGGCTCGTATGATATATGCATCTAAATGCAATTATTACCAAAAAATTCAGCAACAGTACTTCGCTGTCGTTCAGGAACAGTTTTCCTCGATGTTAATAAGTGAGATACAGCAGCGTTCACTAACGATCTTCATTGTTCTAATTGAAGCAAACGTGCTTTTACCAAACTGTATCATTGTTAGTCACAATTCTCGTAGATGTACGAGTGTAAACGTTGTTCAAATGAAGTGAAAATAGTGAATATTAACTACTCGTGTAAACATGCAAGAACACATACAAGAATCATGTTCTGGAGTCTAAACATTTAATGTTTTGGTATTAATATGTTTGTGTAGTTCAAATGCATTGATCACGAAAGTCGGCGGTTCTGGTATGGTTACTGTAAAAATAAATAAATGTAATTAAAAATACCGATTCAAAACTTCAGAATTTAAGTAAAAGTATTGTTAGTACCCTAAACCCCCCGTCCCCCTAACGTCGACCACTCTATGACGTCACAAGGATGATGAGTCTCCAACAGGAAACTAAACAGGCTAGGTAATATTTTGGCCATAAAAAGGTAATAAGAAGGTTTGTGGTGCTAGGAGAGTTAAAACAGACATCTTGATAGCCAGTTTGGTCGGAAGGTGTTGAAGCGTCATTTAGCAACTAACAAGCGGGAGACAGGTCAAACCCAAAAAGATGTACCTGGGTTTTCAAATGTTTGCCCACCCAGTAATGACAATCTATGTCAGCAATTTATTTATAAATCTATTTGCTTTATTGTGTTACTTCAGCGTCAGGAAAGTTCAGCCAAAGACAGTGAAGTGCTTCAAAATGCGACTATGATAGGTAGCGGTTGTTATACAGTCTGAGAAATAGGACTGTAACTCCATCCCCTCAGGGTTTGGAATTGCTGCAGTCACTGTCCATGTGTTACCCACGAGGAGGGGAAAGTAGGGCAATATAACTAAGATGGCAATATGAAGAATTTGATTATTAACGAAGATGATGATAGACCAAGGAGCTGTGCCAATTTCATTGGCAAGTCAGGTGTGTCAGTCCCAAAGATTTTATCCTGCCGTAGCTCCACTGTTCTCAAGTTCCTGTGTTTACTTCTTACGCTACAGCGTTTATCGAGTGAGTATTTTCTTCGTGTGATATTTCTAAAATATTGCTCTGGACTGGTCATCTAATGTGTAATTTTTGTTTTCAGATAACTGGAATACTTAAGAGACAAAAATATTCAATTTGGTATGTACCATGTATGAGACCAGCGACCTACTTTCATACCTCAAGAGCAATAATTCCAATTCCAAAAAAGGCATGTGCTGACAGGTGTTCATATTACAGAAACACTAGTCGAATAAGGCATGGTTGCAAAATGCAACACGAATTATTTACAGAAAGATGGAAAAACACGGGGAAGATCAGTTTGGCCTTACTGACCCTACAACTTATGTTAGAGGATACGCTGGAGAAGGCCAAACCTACCTTTATAACGTTTGTAATTTTAGAGAAAACTTTCGACAGTGTTAACTAGACTACATACCTTGAGATTCCGAAGATGGTAGGAAGCCTGTACTGCAATCAGACAGCAGTTACAAGAATCGAAGAACAGGAAAGGAAAGTGATACTTGACAAGGTACAGAGACTTGATTGTAGCTTATCTTCGATTTTATTGAATCTGTAAATTTAGCAGACTGTAAGTAAAACCAAGCAGAAATATGGAAAGGAAAGTACAAGAAGAAGAAGTAAAAACATTGAAAATTGCCGATGAGATGGTAATTCTGTAAGCGATGGCAAAGGACTTGGAAGAATAGTTGAAAGGAATGAAAAGAGACTGTAAGATGGACATCAACAAATGAGAACAGGGGTAGTGGATTGTAGTCGAATTAAATCAGTAGATGCTGAGGGAACTATATGAGTTTTGCTATTTGAGCAGAAAATAACTGATGTATGCCGAAGAAGACAAAATATAAAACATAAACCAGCAATAGCAAGAAAAGCGTTTCTGAAAAAAAGAAATTTCTTAGCATCGACTGTAAATTTATGCGTTAGGAGGTATTTTCTCAATGTATTTGTCTAGAGTGTCGCCTTGTACGAACGAGAAGTATGGACGACCAACAGTTCAGACACAAACAGAAGTTTTTTTAATACGGTGCTACAGGAGAATGCTGAAGGTTAGGTAGAAACATCGAATAAATAACGAGGAACCACTAAATTTAGCTGGCAGGAAAGGAAATTTATGGCATAAACTGACTGAAAGAAGGGGTCCGTTGATAGCGCATATTCTGAGGCATCAAGTAATTGAATTTAGTAATGGAGGAAAGTATGGGGCTGGATAATTTTAAAACTGGGCAACCACAGCTAAAATAGTTATACATAATTCGTTGACACTTCATGCAGTGAACTGGTTTTTTTTTCTTATTTTATTTTTTCTTATTTTTTTATTCAGGTGAGATGAAAGTGAATGAAATGTTCAATGGTCCGCTGTAGCTGTATTTGTTCAGGTCACTTATATAAACACACAACCCGTTTCGCAACTTTTAAGTTGCACCTTCTGGTACAAATATCCACACAAAATAGTTTTTTTAAACTAATGCAGTTATACAACATATCATAGATACTGAACAACTAGGGTTAATTGTGGAGAAAAATGTTACTCATCAAGCTAGGAAACTGATGTGGATCGCATACACCCCACAAGAACAGGCTTTTCTATACTTAATAAATGGAACCTCTAAGTTCATACCAAAAGGAAGTTACTTACAAATGCTGTTTCATAAGTTACAGAATGCCGCAGAGTAACAATTGGCATGGTTAGGTTAAGTTTTCAGCACTCCTTAGTTGATAAAAACCAGCATCAGTTCATAAAAAGACCATTGTCAGTGATGAATGCCATGTCTAATACGAAAAAACAGAATTAGGAATCAGACCTGATCCTTAATTTTTAAAATAACAATATAATAGTAACTCCAACGAAAAATAGATGGGCGCCATCCCCACATGACGTGGACCAATTGACAGAAACGGGACTTACCTATGTTAAGTCACTTTCCGATCAAAATATGGTCTTGTCGGCCTATGTCAAGCAACAAAATGCCCTTCACAGATGTTATTGAGGGAAGTGCTGGACCCTGTAGTAACTGAAAAATAAAATGCAGTTAGTGACGAAAACTAGTAAATTTAATGCATCGAAATCTACTGAAAATTATTTTAACTGTTATCAGGAAGCCACCAATGGCTGAAAGGAAGAAGTGTATTCTGCCAGTTAAACTTACAAAAGCCGATAAGCTGACGTGTATTTGCCAGGTGACACCATAAACTACAAGCGTCCCGAGTGTTGTCGAAGTGTGTGATGTGATTGCCGCTGGGTACCGCGATAGTGACGAAATCTAAACTAACGAGGGCAACAAATAAAATAAGAAAGCCTGATGCTAGCGCTCTGCTGAGGATTTAAGGTCGCTATGCAAACTATTAGTCTCTGTTCTTTGTATTACATAAAATTGAACCTGAATAACACTAAATGTAATAATGTTGCCAAGATGAACTACTTATTTCTGAATTATTGTTTCTGAATGATTAAAACAGAATAAACATAAAATGGAGCAGATGACATCAAAGTGGACCAATAGTGGGAACAAACGTGAACGCTAACTTAAAAAAGCTGTAATAAGCTAACCAATAGATTAGATGTTGAGTCGCCTAAATTCAAAAACTTAAATAGTCAAAATTGGCCAATAAAGCTCAGTGCCTTAACTCTATTTGATTACTGAGGGAATTATCAGGGAGCTGTCTTATGAACTTTATTACATATATTTTTTAAGCACGTTTAAAACAGATCTGCTTCAAACCAGTCTTCGAATGCAAGACCATAATAACAAGTTGATATCCCACTATTCTGTTTGAATTAAAAACGCAAGGTCTGCTCAGATAATCAATTGAACAGAGTATAAAATGATGATTGTCAATTTATCCTTTAACTTTTTACAAGAGTTCGTTATGTTACCTGACAATTTATTAAGCCATTAGGGTTTGTAAACATTTGTTTGTATTTTTGTTGTGTTGTGATATAAATCAGAGGTACCTGAACAGTTCCATCAATATCTGATACATAACTGATCCTAATACGATCGAGCCTCGTTCTAGTCTGTTTCTATGATAACTTCTGTCATTCCCCACCTGAACCAGCTATGTTTTTTTAATCTGCACAAACTTCCGACTGAGAAGAGAAAAAAATATAGGACAGGCAGTGACCATTCGTTTAAGCCTAGTTAACCAGCAGAGCAGCAAGTTACGTATTTAGCTTTCTCTTTTTTTCGTAGTTTAATTCTTAAATTCAACGCGTTTTTTGTGTGTATGAGTTGCAATCTCGTGGTTTAATAACTGTAAAGTGTAGATGCGCGCACTGCAGTGCAGCTGTCATTTCTTTTGAATGGTCAGCTACACAGCTCAGTAACGCGTCAGCCTCCGTTGGTGGCACATTAGGAAGGTAGCAAGTTACATATTTATCTTACTGTGTGTGTTTTTATTGTAAATTCTTAAGTTAACAGTACTAAGATGCACGTGCTGGCTGTCTGCGGACACAGGAGGAGCTGGCCACAGTTTTGCGAACAGCTCAATATGCTTTCGCCCACCGTTAGTCACTGTCTAACATTCTGCATGATGTCTGTTAGTTCTAAGTCGTGTCTCCCTACCACTTTCGCGCAACGACGCTCTGAGCGTGTTTTTCAGGGAATTGACTAGTTTGAACCTGGGACCTGTTGCTGGTAAGGAGACGCCAGACCATACGTGACATGTAGAGTTCAGAAGAGTTCAGTGAGACTAGCGATGATATAACCAAATACTTAATGATTTCAGCGTCAGCTCCACTGCACTCCCTGTAAAAGAATCTTACTTAATACTAACTAAATTTACTGGAAGTGGTTCAAGGCTTTCCTATTTTTAGTTAGCTGCTAAAATAACATCGAAAAAGCAGTTAAGTTTACCATTGGAAATTTTATTCTACTCACAAAACATTGTTTATAAATTGCACTATTGATAAAAGGAAATATTTTAATACAGGATGATAAAAACCAACTGCATTCAACAAAAATGTGAACGAATATTCCCTGAGTGGGTTTCCAAGTTCTACAATGGATCGAAGGATGACCTATGCCATATCACATCTATAATCTAGATTTAAATTAAGTTTCACAAAAGAGAAAACTATCAAAATAGTCTACAGTGACCCTCAATTATCTTTAATCACTTATCTAACTTTTCGTAAATTACAGTGGCTGATGTTGCTTCTCAATAATTATATAACAGAAAAATCATCGCATTTCAGATTTTAACTTACGTAGCAAATGTGAATACCAGAGCTACAATTGACGATCGACACTAGTATTACGTAAAAAGGGGATGTAACAGATGAGACTTCTGCAGTTCTGAGTGACACCTTATGTGCTCAAAAATGCGGCATCGCGTGCATTCATTACCTTGTCGGTGTTCGTCAGGGGGCGGCGGGCGGCACAGCTCCACGCACCTCGCCGTCTCGGAAGCAACTCTCTCCTAACTTCTCCTTACTACAATTTACCAAAGTTGGTTTAAAAAAACTACTTGCCTGTGTTTTCATCTGACCAATCAGGGTCTCAATGTTAACCTTAAGCTCCGTCTACAAAAATTCTGTCTATCCAATGAGAAACATTATACTTTTCGTGGTGGGGCAATGTTTTTAACGTTTGCAACGTAACAGAGACGCGAAAAAGTCTCACGCTAAGACTTGCAGCTGGTGTGGCCCTTTTAGAGTTATCATAAGATCTATACTGTTCTTCTGGAGGGCTCTATCTTTTAACATGGGCTGGGGGGTGGTCCTGGCGGTTACTTTTCGTGGTGGGGCAATGTTTTTAACGTTTGCAACGTAACAGAGACACGAAAAAGTCTCACGCTAAAACTTGCAGCTGGTGTGGCCCTTTTAGTGTTATTGTAAGTTCTATACTGTTCTCCTGGAGGGCTCTATCTTTTAACATGGGCTGGGTGTGGTCCTGGTGGTTGGCTGGCAACATGGTAGTCCGTCTCTTATCGTAGGGCCTTCTAGCTTAGCACGGTTCTGCTCTCGGCTTCTGTTCTCGTTTCTTCCCTCGGAACTGCGTCTGTTTCACGGTGGGAAGGTATGACATGCATTTAGGCGTTCTTGTGTTAGTCTGTGGTATTCCATTTGCTCACTCGTTGATCGTATTACTTTGGTTAATTTAATGTCAGGATTTATTCAGAGCTATGTGACATACTGCTGGATTTGCTTATCATGTCAGGGTTTTCATGGAAGGTGTTGAATTTGCCTGACACCTTACATATTACCACCCTTCGAACTTAATTTTTGCACTGAAGTTAGGCAATGATTGAATCGTTGTCTAAGTCAGTCAAAAATTATTCCTTTATTTAAATTTTGTTGCCTACTGTTCTGCCACGTTATCTTGGTTCTATGCTAGTTTGTATTACTAATTTAAATTTTTATATTCGTCCACATTATTCTCAAAAATATGTTTATATTGACAAGAGGAGAATATTTTATGCTATTATAATTATAATTTTTTTAATTCTTTTCTTTCTTAATTTAAGTGTTTTTTAAGAAGTTTTTTATCTTAGAAATATTGTTTTTTATAAATATAGTAATTAAGTAAAATCTATGCCTAACACATTGTCTAAATATCATGTACAAGTAAAATGTTGTTGTTTCTAGACACTCATTTCAACATTGTTACACTAACAAATAAGAATTATTTCCAAAAATTGCTTTGACAAAGAAATATACATACACGAGTATTGAGATATTATCCTAATAAATGGTACTAATATTTAAAAAAAGGGAAAACATCTAACAAGATAATTTTTTATTTTTTGTTTTTATAAGGAGAAAATAAGTAAAATATAGTTATTCTTTTCTTTTTATGAGGAGAAAATAAGTGGCATATACTTTTAGTGTTTATTATGCCTTATTTTTGTTCTTTATATACTGTCCATTTCAGAACTAATGACTTATTTTTATCGATAGCCTATTTTTTAATTAAGTCCATAGTCAATGACTGTTATTTTGCAGTTTATTAGTTGTCTGGTGTGCTTAACTTATGTAGTTTTTCACACATTTCTTTTGCACAATTCCTACATCACATAATTTGATTTCACACATTCACACAATACCATGAATGTTTAAGCATGAGGTTGGCGAATGTTTTTGCACGAAGGTGATGGACTTGAGCGAGATGGATGTGGGAAAGTATTTGATGTACAGCTTTGTTCGTCGTTCCTTGTTGGCTTTGCAAGTGTGTGTTGCTGTTGTGGAGGTCCATAATGGAATGGAGCTGTGAGTGCAGAATCTCGTGGTTTACTGGCTTTGTATGCGTGAAAGTCATTGTTATGTGTCGCTGAAAGCAGTCGGTTTTCGTTGTAATACTTCGCAGACGACTAGATTACAATAGGATAGGGCTTTGGGAAGGTAAGTCGTCTATTCTTCACCCATCTTCTTTCTTGGTCTCAATCTTGCGAATCTTCAACTTCTGTTCTGCCTGTTTTTCTCTGCTTCTTACTTGATTCTTGGTTCTTGTCTGGGTGGGATATGGAAATATTTATTGATATCTAGTCGCTTTGAAGTTCTCCTGTTAGTATCAGTTTGATAAATTGTTTGGGTGTGTCATTTTTACTTTGTGGAAGTTTTCTTCAGTTTCGTGCATCAGCGTGCTGTTTAATAGCAGTAGTGTGACTTTTACAGATATTTTTTTCCAGTGGTGGCTTGCCCAAGTGGTCTTCCTGTCGGGCCATTTTTTGGTCGCTCCGTTTGTGGGGCGTCCCGGGGTTTATGAGGAGTGAAAGTCCGGTGTTTGCTTGTCTGCCCCTGCACCGGTCGCTGTCCTTTCCCTTCTCTCAACGCTTCTGCCTTGTAGGAATCGTGTCTTGCTAATTATGTCCTTTTCTTTCTTGATACTTCTCACGTTGCAACTTGTGGGTCGTTGCATCTAGTCCTTGTAGGAGTTTTTACAGTGGTTCTTACAAAAAGTTTTACTTACATTCATCTAACATATGTCTAGTATCTACATTGTTTTACGCCTTTTTAAAAAGCTTTACAAATTTTGGCGCCCTTTCTATGTTACAATTCTAAGATATTTTGAGTCTTAACTTCTACAAGAACCCTCAAATTCGTTTTTTATTTTTGTGTAATGTCGTGGTGTATAGCATTTTAGTATTTCATGCTGTTAGACTATCTATGTTTTATCCCTTCGCCTGTTGGCGTTATTTTTGTTTTTGTTTTTATTGAAACTACTTTCTTTTTCCCACATCCCTCTCTCTTCATTCTTCTTTCTCCTGACGATCTTATCTGCAACATAATCTTGAAATATTGTGCTGATTATATACCAGTAATAAAATTAATCTTCAAACTTTTTGATATGGTTCATATGGTGAAGTCCTAAGGTTTTGCCTGTTTTTGGGTTCATTAGTTACACAGCATTATCATGAGCAATTCGGCTAATTATGACAGGTCCTTTGTATGCAGCGTAAAGCTTATGTATTTTGTGTTTCTGTTTGCTGGAGAGATGGTGTGTTTTTACAAATACTTTCTGGCTACTGAAAATGTTCTTTTAGTTGCTGCTCTATCTCCTCTTTCTTTTCTTTTAAAGGCTGCCTTTCTGATGTTGGAGAGTGCTGTTACTATGACTTGTTTGTGCTGTCTACGTGGTACAATAGGAAATCTAACATTTTCTCTGGTTATGTTTGGGGGTTCAATATTTTTAAGTACAGTAACTGGAGGTAGTAGTGTAGTGCTATGTGGCATTTCATTTATTACTTCTTGAAAATCTTTAAGGTATATATCTCAAGTGTTGTGTCTTTTGCCTGCATATAATCGGCATAAAGTGCCTATGTCCTTCATAGATCGTTCTGCTGGATTTACGCTAGGTTTGTACTTAGATATGTAGATAGGTTTTATTTTGTGTTGTTTTAACGTGTTCTGCCATTGCACTGATTTGTATTATGGACCATTATCCGAAATTATTCCTTCCACTCGACCTACTTGTCTGAGAAACTCTTGTCTAAATGCTTTACTTATAGTAAGACCTGTTGCCCATTTTAATGGTGTCAAGGTAACATATTTAGAAGTAAGTTCCAAAACGACAAATATGAAAATATATCCATTTTTTGTGCGTGGGAGGGGCACCATCAAATCTGTTGCAGCTATTTGTTTTAATTTTTTAGGGATTATTGGAAACATAGGTGGTTTGGTTTGGAAAGTGACATGTTTAGCCCTCATACATTTTTTGCATTTGACTAACACTGTTCTAATTCGTCTTTCCATATTAGGAAAATGGCTTGTTTGTGTTTTATTTTTTAAAAGCATTTCTTTGGTCCAAAGTGGCCATTACTTAAATGTGTATACCATATGTACTTATTAATTAGTTCATCTGGGATGTGAATTAACCATTCATTCGTTGCAACATTTCGTCTAAAAAATAAAACATTGCTTTTTACGAGATAGTGCTGTTGAATGTCTGGAAAATCCTTACTTCTCCACTTGTGTTTGATTCCTAGTATTTCAGGATCCTTGTCCTGTTCTTTGCCTATGTTTTTCAATGCTGTCGTAATGTAGTTTTCGAAAGGTACTTGTTTCATATAGTACATTGTAAACTGGTCTTCTGCTGCTTCCAAACCTATGTTATTGTCCTGCGCCCTGTGGACATCGTGATAAAGCATCTGCTAATACATTCGCTGGTCCTGGTATGTGTGTAATAGTGAAGTCAAATTCTTGTAGTATTAAAATCCATCTGGCTAACCTCCCATGAGTTAGTTTGGCGGATAACAGAAATTCTAATGCTTTGTGGTCAGTGTATACTTTTGTTTTTCTTCCTAATAGGAAGTATCGAAAACGTTGGAAGCCCCATACAATGGCCAATGCTTCCAGCTCCGTGACTGAATAGTTTTTCTCGCTTTTTGTGTGTACCCGACTGGCAAATGCAATTGTTCTACATGATCTTAGCCCTGTCTGTTCATATTCTTGGAATAAAACAAATCCTAAACCTGTTTTCGCGCTATCAGTGGCCATACAAAAATTTTGTGTTAGATCAAGATGTGCTAAAATCGGTGCTGTTGTTAGTGCGTTTTTCACTTTTAAAAATTCTTCATTGGCTTGTTGATCCCATACCCATGGCGTGTTTTTTCCAGTCAATGCACATAGGCGTGAATTTGCGAGAGAATCGATCCAAATAATTTTTTTATAGAATCCGGTGAGACCTAGAAATCCTCTGAGAGTTTTCTCATTATATGGAGTACAGAATTCTTTGATTGCCGTTAGTTTTTCTGGGTCGGGCATTACACCTTTCTCTGAAATTATGTGTCCTAGAAATTTGACCTTTCGCCTTCCAAATTTGGATTTTGTTTTATTTACTGTGACCCCATGCTCTTTCATGATCTGTAAAAACTAATTCAATGTGTCGTTGTGATGATCCCAAGAGGGTTCTGCTATAATCACATCATCAACATAACAAGTAATTTTTTGTAAAATTTCAGGACTGAGTATAGTATTAAATCCCATAATAAACGCTGCTGATGATATGTTTAAACCAAATGGCAATCGTTTAAATTGGTAACATCTACCGAATATGATAAATGTAAATTTTCTACATTCTGGGGCCAATTCTATTTGCCAGAAACTACTCTGTAAATCAATTGATGAAAATATCTTAGCACCATGTAAGTTTTATATCAATTCCTCTATTTTTTCTGGGCGATCTGTCTCAGTGATTATGATTATGTTGATCTGTCTGGAATCAAGCACTAACCTGATGCTCCCATCTCATTTTTGTACAATATGGGGCGGGCTGTTATATGAGGAGGTAGCTGGTTCAATAATATCATCATCTAACACTTTAGATATCTCCTGGAATACTTTATTCCTGTAGCTTAATGGGGTTGTATAGGGTGGCACTCTAAATGGTTTGTGCTGTTTTACTTCAAACTTGTACTGAAAGTGTTTAATACTGCCTGTCTTAGGTAAAAATACCTCTGCTTTATCTTGCAAAATACCCTCTAATTCTCTTTTACTGTCTTCCGAAATACCTTGAACTTCTTGCAATTTTTCGTCGATTACTTTATGGACTTCTAACACGAGTTGAGGCGATTCCTCCTTTTGTGCATACCATTCTAATTCTTCATCCTCTTTATCTCGCGTCATTCTTAATTGTTTGTTTATAACTGGCATTTCTTCTAATTTTAGCTTTTGCTCAAAGAGAAGTGTGACATTCCCGAATGTTACGCTACCTTTCCCCATATCTATTATCGCTCATCTCTCATTTAAAAAATCTGCACCTATAATCAAATCTACAGTTAGTTTAGGTATAATCACGAAGTTGGCTCGATCTTTTGACCTTGGCACGAAAGAGTTAACCTTGTTTGTCTCGTAACTTCCGCAGCATTGTTTCTAATAGGACCTCTTACTTTAATCTTACGTGTTTTCAGAACTGGCAATTCCTCATTGGCATTACACTGCATGAATAAATTTTCTGAGATCGCAATCAGTTCACTTCCGCTATCAATTACAATATTGACTGGGATATGCTTTACCATGGCCTTCACAACTGGTTGAATTTGAAAGGGTTGGTTCTGTTCTTCTTCTTCTTGCACCAACGAATCCTCCACTGAATCATTCATGAGTCTTTTCAGGAATTTCCCTTGTGAATTCGAACTTTCTGTAGGATAAGCTTCGACTGCTACTTCTCTCTCTTTTATTTCCTCTTCTCTATTTCTTCCTTCATTTACGCTTTCTTCAACATCCTCTACTGTTTCCTCATCCTCGTCTATCTTCTCCTTCTTCGTCGCTACTTCCACATAATCGCATCTAAATGCTCTAATTATCGCTTCATAACCTCCTTCATTATATACGTTGGGTTGTGTGCCCACTAGTAACTTATTTTCAACTTCTGTCGACTGCGCATTATCCTCATTGAATTCGCTTTCCCTGGTTTCCATCTCAAATAGCTCTGCAATACTCATTACTTCGTCCTTTTCTCCTACATTCGTTGTGCAGGCCTCTGGTAATTCATCTTCCTCGTCAGTATTCTCCCAATTAATTTCTTCCCAACACGATATTGTTATTTTCCTGTCTTCGTTTTCATCTGGTCCCTGCGGTTTTGTTTCTTCCTTCTTCTCTTCTCGTGATAAGGTATTTACTTCTCTGTTCAAGGTGCTGCAATTGTCCTGGGTCGGCGCGTCATTCCCTTTGGCATAGGCGCTTAGCTATCAATTCGAACGTTTTTCGGGGTTTGGTGGTCTTACCTCCACCTCTTCTATCTCTATTCTCTTTTCTTGCTCCGCTTGTTGATATTGGTTTCTTTGTTGATAATTTGTCGGTCTATTGGCGCTCCAATACCCGTTCCGGTTGTCGTTATTCCCTCTGTAATAGTTGTTGCCGTTCCTGGGTGAATTATAGTTATTGCCATAGTCTCTTCTAAATCCATAGCCGGTTCTTTGTTGAAATCTATTGTCGTTTCTTGATGCGAAGTTATGACGTGGTTCGTAGTTATTGTTTCTTCGTACTGTGTCTTGTGGATTCCACTGCTTATTGCTTTCGTTTTCACGTGCGCTTCGTCTTTTTCTTGCGTCATCTTCCGAAAATATGAACTCTAATTCCCTTAGAATACCTTTAAGTGCTTCGACGTCATTGCCTCCGCGACCTACTAATGATTGCTGGTACTTCAATGGTAGCTTCACTGTATGGTACATCTAAGCATTGATTTTTCTTTGCCATTAATTCGAAAAATTTCACGGGACTCTTCTCTCCTGAATTTTCGAAATATAGGTTCTGTAATAATTCGTACTTCACTCTGTTCTGTGCTTCGCTGGACCAATATC
Organism: Schistocerca serialis cubense; assembly: GCF_023864345.2. Lineage (NCBI taxonomy): Eukaryota > Metazoa > Arthropoda > Insecta > Orthoptera > Acrididae > Schistocerca > Schistocerca serialis. Next base: position 70,650,829 of record NC_064644.1, read on the forward strand.
GTGAGAGAAACTTCTCTCTGAAATCTTCGTACGATCGGCATGTCGCTGCAACATTCTGCATGGTTTCTGCGACTGTTCCTGACATGTGTGCACATATAAAGTCTAATTTGTGTGCTAGCGTCCAGTGTTCTGGTAATCCTACTTGGAACTGATCAACAAAAGTTCGTGGATGTAATGAGTTTCCTTTTCGAAAGTGTTGAAATTTTCTGACTGTGAGGAAGTAATCGTTGTCGTACTTCGTCACAGTTCCATATGAAATTCGCGATTCTTCGCCACTTTTGTTTCTGATCATTTCTCCCTTCGTTATTTCCGGTTGTGGTAGATCTATTGGATATTGTCCACTGTAACTTTCGCCTACCCTTGCGTAGTAATTTTCTTCCATCGGTTGTGAACGTGTAGCTGAATGCATTGCACAGTACTCTTCGCGACCTGGCTTTCCATCGTCACGTATTGGTTCGGTATCTTGTCTGGCTAACCTTTCTGCTTCAATGCACGATCCAAACTGTCTTGAAACATACATTTGTGGTTCCGCATACGTTTGTGGTGCCGTTTGTTCATCAAGAATTTCGAAACGTGTTTGTTGCTGTGCAGGCTGTCTGATTTCACGTATGTTACTATCTGCCTGTGATTGGAATCGCAAATGCATGATATCTTCGTTAATTGCTTGTTTTTCCGGTGCTGTTACAGATACGGATGTGGTTGCAAACTCAGTGCTTGTTCGATCTTGTTCACTACGCTCTTCAATGGTTTGCAACAACTCTGTTCGCAATTTCTGAAATTGTTGCTTCGTTTGCGCTTCTATTTTGACTATGTGGTTATCATATCTTTTCAGCGCTGCTTTTGTGATACGTTTGCGTAACACACTGTTTTCAACAATTTCACGCGCTGTACCTGCTGCTTGTCTAGTAATTACGTTTATCTCTTTCTCTACTTTCTTGACTTCTCCCTGGGTGTTGTTACGTAATGTTTTGATCTCACCCTGAGTGTCATTACGCAATGTTTGTACGTCCGCTTGTACCTTGTCAATGTTCTCAATTGATTGTGACCTGTTACTAAGTTTCCTATCACTTCTCGAGATTCTCTACTTTCCTGCTCCTCTGTCGTATGCTGACTTACGTTTTCTATGCCTTGACGTACATTATCCTCGTTATGGTGCGTTATCTGTCCTATTTCTCGCGATACTGCATCGTCAGTTGTACTGTCCTCTATTCTCTGTCCATCTTCATGCTGGGTCTCTACGTCAGTTCGGTCAAGGTCTCGATCTGCCATTGCTAATCTTTCCGAATCCCTTATTTTCTGTTTTAAAAGCAATTCACGCGCCCTACTTCGCGTCAACATGCGCTCATACGATCTCACGCGTTTCATAAACTTTTTGCACACACGACTTGACAATCCATTCACTTACTTGTTGGGTCAGAACCAACTTGTCAACGGTGCATTCGCCACCTGTGCGCTTGCATTGGAGAGAAAACTTAATTCTAACAATATTAAAATTCATAACTTAATTATGCTATTGTCTCTGCTAGAATCTCTCGCGTTCTATTCAATACGTTCTTACTATCTATCGCTGCAGCTACTGTTTTGGCCTATTTATAACTTTAGGAAAAAAAAATTTTGTTACAAAAATTTTTCAACAAGACATTTTTCTTACCTAGTTAGGCATGTGGTCGACCTTCAATCAGGTATTTTACCATCCTGGCAGGGTCGCCATTCTCTAACATTCTGCGTGGTGTCTGTTTGTTCTAAGTCATGTCTCCCTACCACTTTCGCGCAACGACGCTCTGAGCGAGTTTTTCAGGAAATTGACTAGTTTGAACCTGGGACCTGTTGCTGGTAAGGAGACGCCAGACCACACATGACATGTAGAGTTCAGAAGAGTTCAGTGAGACTAGCGATGATATAACCAAATACTTAATGATTTCAGCGTCAGCTCCACTGCACTCCCTGTAAAAGAATCTTACTTAATACTAACTAAATTTACTGGAAGTGGTTCAAGGCTTTCCTATTTTTAGATAGCTGCTAAAATAACGTCGAAAAAGCAGCTAAGTTTACCATTGGAAATTTTATTCTACTCACAAAACATTGTTTATAAATTGCACTATTGATAAAAGGAAATATTTTAATACAGGATGATAAAAACCAACTGCATTCAACAAAAATGTGAACGAATATTCCCTGAGTGGGTTTCCAAGTTCTACAATGGATCAAAGGATGACCTATGCCATATCACATCTATAATCTAGATTTAAATTAAGTTTCACAAAAGAGAAAACTATCAAAATGGTCTACAGTGACCCTCAATTATATTTAATTACTTATCTAACTTTTCGTAAATTACAGTGGCTGATGTTGCTTCTCAATAATTATATAACAGAAAAATCATCGCATTTCAGATTTTAACTTACGTAGCAAATTTGAATACCAGAGCTACAATTGGCGATCGACACTAGTATTACGTAAAAAGGGGATGTAACAGATGAGACTTCTGCAGTTCTGAGTGAAGCCTTATGTGCTCAAAAATGCAGCATCGCGTGCGTTCATTACCTTTTTGGTGTTCGTCAGGGGGCGGCGGGCGGCACAGCTCCATGCATCTCGCCGTCTCAGAAGCAACTCTCTCCTAACTTCTCCTTACTACAATTTACCGAAGTTGGCTTAAAAAAAACTATCTGGCTGTGTTTTCATCTGACCAATCAGGGTCTCAATGTTAACCTTAAGCTCCGTCTACAAAAATTCTGTCTATCCAATGAGAAACGTTATACTTTTCGTGGTGGGGCAATGTTTTTAACGTTTGCAACGTAACAGAGACGCGAAAAAGTCTCACGCTAAAACTTGCAGCTGGTGTGGCCCTTTTAGAGTTATCGTAAGATCTATATTGTTCTTCTGGAGGGCTCTATCTTTTAACATGGGCTGGGGGGTGGTCCTGGCGGTTACTTTTCGTGGTGGGGCAATGTTTTTAACGTTTGCAATGCAACAGGGACGCGAAAAAGTCTCACGCTAAAACTTGCAGCTGGTGTGGCCTTTTTAGTGTTATTGTAAGATCTATACTGTTCTTCTGAAGGGCTCTATCTTTTAACATGGGCTGGGGGTGGTCCTGGTGGTTGGCTGGCAACATGGTAGTCCGTCCCTTATCGTAGGGCCTTCTAGCTTAACACGGTTCTGCTCTCGGCTTCTGTTCTCGTTTCTTCCCTCGGAACTGCGTCTGTTTCACAGTGGGAAGGTATGACATGCATTTAGGCATTCTTTTGTTAGTCTGTGGTATTCCATTTGCTCAGTCGTTGATCGTATTACTTTGGTTAATTTAGTGTCAGGATTTATTCGGAGCTATGTGACATACTGCCGGATTTGCTTATCATGTCAGGGCTTTCAAGGAAGGTGTTGGTTTTGCCTGACGCCTTACAACTGTCTCGAGCTGTAGCGGTGGCAGAGGTTCTGGCAAGTCACATGGGACTACTCAGATGTCGCTTGTGTTGACCACTGGCTCTGCTGCCAAGACACCTTGCAATGTACATGAGATGGGTGACCTGCTTGTACCTCAGGGTGAGTGGTGAGTGAGAACACGTTTGAGTCACTTGAGCTGGAGAGTCAGTGTGGAGGTTGCCCATCTGGCCTTGGTCATTCACCTGCGAGTGGACAGGTGGTCCCTCTTCAGCAGGGTCTAGGCAGGTACATGGAGGGAGAAAGGTTTGCAACTTGCCAGAAGCTCCAATGTTAGGCACATTATGTAGCCCCTTAGGGAAATAACGTCGAAGGCTGGAAAGAAATCCAGTGTGCACTCGCTTAGTTTGCCGGGAGCCTCATCCAAGACGTGGAAGGGGCCCTGCCTGCAGCTATCTAGCGTACGGGGTGCAATCATCTGCAAGTTGTGGCTCACATCGTTACCAATGACGTCTGTCGCTTGGGTTTTGAGGATACTCTTAGTTCGGGATTACAAAAGTGTCCGATTCTACCCATTTGCTTAGATGCATGACGTCATCAATATGGCGGAAATGGCTATTCTAAGCGTCTCCAATATGGCGCCTATGACGTCACTATGTACACATGGCAACAAACACGAAAATACATGTAAATAAAACAATAACATCTCCCTCCAAAAGTACAGTCAAACTAATGGGACAACCACGGGAAATTTGGGGTTTTAGAGTGGGTGCGAGCTAACATCCCAAAGATGTTCAGGCTCACATGGGCTTCCACTTCGTCGAAATGCCTTGGCTCAAACTAGTCTACGGGTTGACCCACACGTGTCGCATACACGCCCTAAATTAGACACTTGTGACCCTGTGGTTAGATTGTTTGGCTCATAGCAAGTTTGCGAAATTATATGAAACATATAACAACAGTAATAATAATATCGGGAACTAATTTAACGACCCATAAATGATGTAGGCCACACAGTCGCGATTTGGTCAGAATAATGTTTATTCAGAAAGCAAACTAATAGCCAAAGTGGTCGTATTTAGAATTACTATTACACTCGAGCGCATATCCATTTGACACAGTTTGATCATTCACAATCTCATCGCGAATTACAAGTCCAGTACTCCACCTCGTTAACTACGCGAGTTAGAGTTCACACCAGGGTCGCGGCTGCTCACCGGTCAGACAATAAGTCCCGCGATACCAAACAACGCGAAATTTTCAGGTCATTTCACTTCCTAGCCACCTAAAGACCGATCGTCCGCTTTTTCGTCTCCACCAACACTGTCCCTCTGCCCGTCCACGGCCGCGTTTCCCGAGCGCCAAACATCCTCGCTCAACTGACTAGGACAGTTCCCTTTCCTGAAGCCATCCATCTGATAGGCTACAGTTTATTCTACATTATTTTACATTTTAACATATTTATATAATCAAAACTTGACCACTTCACATTCTAAATAAAGTAACAATAATATCCACTATACAGGGTGACTCACTAACTATTGCCACCTAGAATAACTCGAAAAGTATGATAGTAGATGTAAAGTTTGTGGGACAAATGTTACATGAGACAATGAGGGCCATAATATGACATTGGTTTTTTGTTGCTAGGTAGAGTCGCATCAGAGATATGAAGGTCAAATTTGTTTTCCTAAATGGGACGCTATAGTTTGGTACTTATTTTCTAATTGCGGCTATCGAGACGAATCCAGTGATGTATAACATTAAGGTCTTTGAAGGTCAAAAAGGTGCCATGAACGTTCATTTACAGAAGGTGTTTGAAGTGATCACCATTGCTATCAATGCAGTGCTGCCATCTTATCATGGATTGAGTGGTATACCTTATCACTTTGGCACTTATCGAAGCACTTGCTCTGACAATTCTCTCTCGTATATCGTGCAAATAGTAACTATTCGCCGAATACGGCGTATGCGTCAAACGTGACATTGACATGTAAACACCATTCGACGGTTTCGCAATACAGCACTAATATGAACGGTAAGATTAGTATCGTCGAATCAAGCGAATGTGAATGATGTAGTCCTATGAAGAACAAGTCGATATGCTTCTCATTTATGGAGAATGCCAACGAAATTCAGTGAGAGACAGAGAATTATACACTGGAAGATATCCTCAACGTACTCACCCTACACATCGTACATTTACATATGTATATGATAAACTGAGAACAATTGGATCTTTAATGCAGCAGAAACATATACGGCAAAGGAAAGTTACTAATGAGGAAACGGAAGTTGGCACTCTTGCCACTGTGGTCCGAGCACCTTAGTTCGCCTCAAATAGCATGAGCCAGATTAGTGTTGTTCGTGTTCTGCATCGCCATAAATATCATCTTTACCATATCAGTCTCCGCCAAGAATTAACTGGTATGGATTGTATACATCACAATGAATTCTGCCCATGGGCTGAACTTCAGATTCAGAGAGATGACACATTTATTAATTTGATTTTATTTACTGACGAGACTACATTCACGAACCATAGAAATGTTAATTTGCATAACATGCATCATTGGGCAACTGAAAATTCATGTTGGCTGTGGCAAGTTGCACACCAAAAACCGTGGTCAGTGAATGTATGGTGTGGGATTCTGGAGGACAGAATTATAGGCCCCTATTTCATCGAAGGAAATCTTAATCATAGGAAGTACACCACATTCCTGCAAGAAACATTAGGACTTCCTTTAGGAACAAGGAACAGAATGTGGTATCAACACGATGGGTGTCGGCACATTTTCGCTGATGGCTAGAAATGAGTTTCAGACACAATTCCCAAATTGTTGGATTGGACGTGGAGGAGATGTGTCATGGCCGGCTCGTTCATCAAACTTGACACTTCTGGATTTTTTCTTGTGGGAATTCGTAAAAGACATTGTAAAGACGTTCTAACTACACCTGAAGATATGCAAGAGAAAATTGTCAGAGCATGTTCTTTGATAAGTGCCGATGTGATAAGGAATACCACACAATCCATGATAAGAAGATTGCAGCACTGCATTGATAACAATGGTTATCACTTCGAACACCTTCTGTAAATGAACATTCATGCCACCTTTGTGACCTTCATTGACCTTCAAAGACCTTACTGTTACACAACACTGGATTCGTCTCGATAGCCAATATCAGAAAATAAGTACCAAACTATAGCATCCCATTAAAAAGAAAAGTTGACCTTCATATCTCTGATGTGACCCCACCTAGCAACAAGAAACCAGTGTCATATTATGGCCCTCGTTGTCCCATGCAACTTTTGTACCACAAACTTTTCATTAGTGTATCACCCTGTATAATAAACGTTAAATTCTTTTACATAAAACCAATAAAATTTCCTTCTTAACTCTGAATGCCACGGCTAGTAGCCTTGCACCAATGTGCTTTCTGATAAATAACTAAAGAAAAAAAATAATTATTTTGCACTAAAATTTACCTAATAATTCAATACGGTGTCACGTTGTCATTGTTCAATGTGTTTTGTATGGAGGAAGTGATGATCTGATGCTTAACTGAAAATACTGATAATTTAAATTTACTATATCTTTGAAACAAATAAAGTTACAGAGTTGATATTTACAACATTTGTCATTTTAATGATACGCTTCCATATGAAATGTCGATTGTTAAGATCGACCAAAGCGTTCAGGTTTTAGCATTCAGGTCTTTTTTACAAAACTTGTCAATTTCACTTCAACATTAAATCCTAAACTATTATAGATAAGATCAATATTCAAGTTTTATAGGGATCACCATGAAAATTTATTAAGGATGGTAGATTAAAATTACTGTGGCTTAATTCCCTGAATTACTACAGAATTGAACAGTTTTCATAAACGTTTCCCTTTGCGGCCGATCTTAGGTCCTCCATATTTAATGCTGCTATGTCTCCCTGGCCACAAATAGCTTCTATGGGGTTTCCCTATGACGTAGGTTCTTGTTTGTCTGACTCTCACACTACAGCATTTAGGCCTCATTCAGCACAATAGGTGCCTGTGAATTTCCCCATCTCGTGGCAAAGCTGTGCTCTTTGTGCCGAATGGTCCTGGACGACAGGGTTCGTTTCACAATTCCTGAAGGCTGACTCTTTCTGCCATATATTTAAATGAGAGAGAAATGCTCCTTAACTCACACACCTCCATTTCATAACATCTTGGCGTGCCATATATGTTATGAAGTAACATCCAAATTTTCAAGACACAAATTCATAACACAATAACATAAATATACTAAGTGTCTGATCAATAGTGTGGTTATTTGTAGTGGCATTGATGCAGCATGCTTTAAATTTATAGAAACTTATATCTAACATAAATTATGAATTGCGGCATATTAAAATGCCAAATAAAACTATGAATTTACCAAAATCGACTGTCTACTAAAATGCCACAAAAATATCAGCGCCACTGCGCTCACTTTCACAGAAACTTTTCGACACAATGAAGTCTCCAGCGGCCCTCCACAGATTCGGAGCCGACTACTGAAATTCTGTATGACGCTGCCTTCCAGCGCCATCATTTTGCGGGAACAAATCTGTTGAAATTCGAATCGGGTACAGATACCAGAAAACAAACACTTTCCGAAACCATCTAGGATCTGCACTGAACACTTTCCCCAGTAGAATCGATACAAACACATCTAAACTACAAAGTAAACAACTGATTTACAGCGTTTGCAAGATGCTCGTAAATTCTTCAGTGATTGGGACACAGTATTCAAGTCCCACTAAATTCATGCATTCATTCCCAATCGACTTCATCGTTAAATTAATACTTTCTTCTAATTTAAATAACTTCCTTAGACTCAAAACTAACGACAGATATGAGCAAATCTCACCCCACGTTTAATTTCATGAAGTGAAGCTGCATACACAAATCTTTACTCCATTCAGCAATAAATTATTCCCCCAAAATATTCTCATATAAGTAGATAAACATACATCTGTCTTCCTAGGTAAGCATTATTAATTTTCATTTTCCTAGTTTCTCTTACCTCCATGCACCCAAATTGGCGTGACATAACTTATAATTTGGAAACTACAACTAACAAAATACCATCCAAAAACTTAAGTCTAACACATACATACACATAAATAAATCCCCTACATACCCCCAAAAACCTAATTTATATGCATACTGAGCACTGATTTTTGACTTGGTACCATTCACCAAATAATCGAATTCTCTGACCACCTTGCACCCAAATGTGCATCTAAACTATCTCTTTATAATTGTACAGACCTTGTGCCAAGAAAATCCTTATGGGAAGAAACAACAGACAATCTACAATAAATCCTGAAATAAAACATTGCAAATTACCCCTCCAAATAATCTTATAATCTAGACACAGACACACTTATTACTTAAACTGTTTTCCCCTTCCCTTCCATCTCTGTTGTTCTTGTGGTCTTCAGTCCAGAGACTGGTTTGATGCAGCTGTCCATGCTAATCTATCCTCTGCAAGCTTCTTCATCTCCCAGTACCTACTGCAACCTACATTCTTCTGAATCTGTTTAGTGTATTCATCTCTTGGTCTCCGTCTACGATTTTTACCCCTGCGCTGCCCTCCAATACCAACTTGGTGATCCCTTGATGCCTCAGAATATGTCCTACCAACCGATCGCTTCTTCTAGTCAAGCTGTGCCACAAATTTCTCTTCTCCCCAATTCTATTCATTACCTCCTCATTAGTTATGTGATCTACCCATCTAATCTTCAGCATTCTTCTGCAGCATCCCATTTCGAAAGCTTCTGTTCTCTTTTTGTCTAAATTATTTATCGTCCACTTTTCACTTCCATACATTGCTACACTCCATACAAATACTTTCAGAAAAGACTTCTTGACACTTAAATCTATACTCGATGTTAACAAATTTCTCTTCTTCAGAAACTCTTTCCTTACCATTGCCAGTTTACATTTTATATCCTCTCTACTTCAACCATCATCAGTTAGTTTGCTCCCCAAATAGCAAAACTCATTTACTACTTTAAGCATCTCATTTCCTAATCTAATACCCTCAACATCACTGGATTTAATTCGATTACATCCCATTATCCTCATGTTGCTTTTGTTGATGTTCATCTTATATCCTCCTTTCAAGACGTTGTCCATTCCTTTCAGCTGCTATTCCAGGTCCTTTGCTGTCTCTGACAGAAATACAATATCATTGGCGATCTTATAAGTTTTAATTTCTTCTCCATAGATTTTAATTCCTACTCCGAAGTTTTCTTTTATTTCCCTTACTGCTTGCTCAATATACAGATTGAATAACATTGGGGATAACCTAAAACCCTGTCTCACTCCCTTCCCAACCACTGCTTCCCTATCATGGCCCTTGACTCTTATAACTGCCATCTGGTTTCTGTACAAATTGTAAATAGTCTTTCGCTCCCTGTATTTTACCCCTGCCACTTTCAGAATTTGAAAGAGAGTATTCCACTCAACATTGTCAAAAGCTTTCTCTAAGTCTACAAATGCTAGAAATGTAGGTTTGCCCTTTCCTTAATCTATTTCCTAAGATAAGTCATAGGGTCAGTGTTGCCTCATGTGTTCCATCATTTCTACGAAATCCAAACTGATCTTCCCTAAGGTCAGCTTCTACCAGTTTTTCCATTCATATGTAAATAATTCGCATTAGTATTTTGCATCCGTGACTAATTAAACTGATTGTTCGGTAATTTTCACATCTGTCAGCACCTACTTTCTTTGGGATTGGAATTATTATATTCTTCTTGAAGTCTGATGGTATTTCCCCTGTCTCATACATCTTGCTCACCAGATGGTAGAGTTTTGTCAGGACTGGCTCTCCGAAGGCTATCAGTAGTTCTAATCGAATGTTGTCTACTCCCAGGGCCTTGTTTCGACTTAGGTCTTTCAGTGCTCTGTCAAACTCTCCATGCAGTATCATATCCTCCATTTCATTTCATCTACATCCTCTTCCATTTCCATAATATTGTCCTCAAGAACATCGCCCTTGTATAGACCCTCTATATACTCCTTCCACCTTTCTGCTTTCCCTTCTTTGCTTAGAACTGGGTTTCCATCTGAGCTTTTGATGTTCATCCACGTGGTTCTCTTTTCTCCAAAGGACTCTTTAATTTTCCTGTAGGCTGCATCTATCTTACCCCTAGTGATATATGCCTCTACATCCTTACATTTGTCCTCTAGCCATCCCTACTTAACCATTTTGCACTTTCTGACGATCTCATTTTTGATACGTTTGTATTCCTTCTTGTCTCCTTCATTTACTGCATTTTTGTATTTTCTCCTTTCATCAATTAAATTCAGTATCTCTTCTATTACCCAAGGATTTCTATTAGACCTCGTCTTTTTACCTATTTCCTCCTCTGCTGCCTTCACTATTTCATCTCTCAAAGCTACCCATTCTTCTTCTACTGCATTTCTTTTCCCCATTCTTGTCAGTCGTTCCCTAATGCTCTCCCTGAAACTCTCTACACCCTCTGTTTCTGTCAGTTTATCCAGGTCCCATTTCCTTAAATTCCCACCTATTTGCAGTTTCTTTAGTTTTAATCTACAGTTCATAACCAATGTCTTACAATTTAAAAACTTGTTCCTAAATCTCTGTCTTACCATTATATACTCTATCTTAAACCTGTCAGTATCTCCAGGCCTCTTCCATGTATACAACCTTCTTTTATGATTCTTGAACCAAGTGTTAGCTATGATTAAGTAATGCTCTGTGCAAAATTTTACCAGGCGGCTTCCTCTTTCATTCCTTACCCCCATTCCATATCCACCTACTAAGTTTCCTTCTCTTCCTTTTCCTACTACCTAATTCCAGTCACCTATAACTATTAAATTTTCGTCTCCCTTCACTATCTGAATAATTTCTTTTATCTCATCATACATTTCATCAATCTCTTCATCATCTGCGGAGCTAGTCGACATATAAACTTGTACTACTGTGGTAGGCATAGGCTTCGCATCTATCTCGGCCACAATAATGCGTTCACTATGCTGTTTGCAGTGGCTTACCCCCATTCCTATTTTTTTATTCATTATTAAACCTACTCCTGTATTACACCTATTTGATTTTGTATTTATAACCCTGTATTCAGCTGACCAGATGTCTTGTTCCTCCTGCCACTGAACTTCACTAATCCCCACTATATCTAACTTTAACCTATCCATTTCCCTTTTCAAATTTTCTAATCTCCCTGTCCAATTAAGGGATCTGACACTCCACGCTCCAATCCATAGAAAGCCAGTTTTCTTTCTCCTGATAACAACGTCCTCCTGAGGAGTCCCCGCCCAGAGATCCGAATAGGGGACTATTTTACCTCCAGAATATTTTACCCAAGATAACGCCATCATCATTTAACTATACAGTAAAGCTGCATGCCCTTGGGAAAAATTAGGCTGTAGTTTCCCCTTGCTTTCAGCCATTCGCAGTACCAGCACAGCAAGGCCGTTTTGGTTAGTGTTACAAGGCCAGGTCAGTCAATCATCCAGACTGTTGCACCTGCAACTACTGAAACGGCTGCTGCCCCTCTTCAGGAACCACACGTTTGTCTGGCCTCTCAACAGATACCCCTCCACTGTGGTTGCACCTATGGTACATCTATCTGTATCGTTGAGGCACGCAAGCCTCCCCACCAGTGGCAAGGTCCATGGTTCATGAGGTGGGGCTTCCATCTCTCTCACATACCCTGTTCGATCCGTCCCTCTATTTTGTACTCATACCAAAATAATTCATTAAATGCTTCTTTCGCTCCAGTTTCATTTTTTCTCCCTTCTAGATCTCTCGCTAACTTAATCTCCTCTTGAGTCCATAAATGAGGCAATAAGGATAGTAATTTTTGTGTAAATAGTTCCACGTAGTCAGCGCATACACAACTTTCCCACTAGAGCGCGCCCCACTAAGCACAACAGCGCAGGTGCAGCACTCGTCCGTCTCCACTCTACGAGATGGTGCTGCCATAAAGACGAACCAAATTCTGCTTCCACCGATCCGCGTATTAATATGTAACGCAGCCAATGAGATTGCTGCTAACGTAGAATCTCTTCTCCTCACGGATCACACTCGCGCAGTGATACCTGAATGCTCGAGGTATTATAACGAGTGTACAGACCTCCGATTAGTCAGTCTGCATTTGTCTGCATTTGTCTGCACCAGTCTATAGTCAAGTTTCAGTCTGCACCTAATAAGATTACCATATTCCTGTACATAGCCATGAAGATAAATGTATAGACACTTTGTCAAGTATCAGAGATATGTGAGAATAAGATTAACGTACCAAGACCAAAGGAACTTCAGATTGTCAACTGTAAATAGCATCCAGAATCAAGTTAAGTAAGGTTTATGTTTGTTATTACTTTAATAAATGTGTGTGAAAATTAATCAAGTTCTGTTTAAAGATGGTCACCATCAATCTGCTACTCTAAGCGTGCAAGTTGCATTTCTATCGTCTGACCTAACGGCAGAAGATACACACGCCACGATAAGACCACGAGACATATTGCTGACACTCGCCTACTTCGTTAGAGCGACAAGTCAAATAATCTGATGGTGTGTGTACCAAAGGTCTTACAGTACGCACACCACAGTAATGTTCTGCCATACCATTGCCAATCAATTACAATAAAATTACGTCCCTCCTTAAGATACCAATCTATTAAATGCAAACATTTTGGGTTAGGCTTTAATGTGACTGTTATTGACATTAAATGAAGCAACAAGTTTACTGTTAGCAGTCACTGTTTATTTATCTCCACTACACGTTTCAAAGGCTTAAACCTCCAGAATCAGGTGGATTTACATTTGTTAATATGACATTTGCGTGTATGTTGTGTTATGATGTTTTGGAAGAACTTGTGGCACTGTCTAGTGGGGAAACAAAACACTACTTCAGAACATGGTTTTGGGTGTCTTTTGACAAAAAATTAAACGTGTATCTAACGGTAAACATAAAAATAAGTGAAATAAAATACCTCCAGTGGACACAGGTTCCTTTTCATGTCATAATATGCTGCCATATTTTGTAAACAAATATGGCGTCAGAAACTATTGGGTGCATGGATCATATAGCAGAAGAGAAAACACTATCGCAAAGTACAAAGAATATACACCCTAACAACATTATTACAGAATAAACTTTTTAAAGGGATTTGGAGGTGTTGTTTGAAGTGTTGAATACATTCGTTGGAATAAATACTTCAGGTGGTATATAAATCAAGTCTTTGACAACTTAAAATAACTTAAAACTTCACACTCATTTATATAATGAGGTGAAGTGTTACAAACATTAAGCACAATGATGATATTGGCTACAGTGTAATAATTACACACAAATACAATTTTGGTTGGGATTCATAGATAGATATGAAAGACTGGATTACTACAACCTTTAGGCAGTTATTACAGATACAATCTTAAGACTCCTTGCCCTGTAAAGTCGCTCTTATACAATCACTCTTTCCACCTGCTCTCTCCCTCTCACTTTCTCTTTCTCTTCCTCCCCTTCTGCCTCTAGCCTTTCATATCTATCTACAAATCCTGACCACAATTGTTACTTGTGTATAGTTTTACCACTGTAGCCAATATCATTTTTGTAATTCAACTTTGTAATACTTCACCTGATTGTATAAATGAGTATGAAGTTTAAGCTTTAAACTTATCAAAAACCTGATTTATATACAACCTGAAGTATTTATTCCAATGAATGTATTCAACACCTCAAACAACACCTCCAAATCCCTTAAAAATTTATTCTGAAATAATGTTGTTAGAGAGTATATTCTTTGTACATTGTGACAATGTTTTCTCTTCTGCTATACGATCGATGCACCCAATGGTTTCCGACGCCATATTTGTTTACAAAATATGACAGTATACATGTGGTGTGTCATGACACGAAAAGGAACCTGTGCCCACTGGAGGTACTTTATTTTACTTACTTTTATGTTTACCATTAGATACATGTTTAACTTTTTGTCAAAAGAAACCCAAAACCATGTTCTGAAATAGTGTTTTGTTTCTCCACTAGACAGTGCCACAAGTTCCTCCAAAATATCATAACACAACACACAGACAAATGTCATATTAACAAATGTAATGCCACCTGATGCTGAAGGTTTAAACTTTTGAAACGCGTAGTGGAGATAAATAAACAGTGACTGGCAACAGTAAACTTGTTGTTTCATTTAATACCCTTCTGTCCAAATATCGCTTTCTTTATTAGAATCAAACTCGCTGTATTCTCCCTTAAAATTATCGACATTAGTAGCTCAACATCATTATCATGAAATAAAGCATTACTTTTTACTTCCACATCATTACAAACATGTTCACAAACAGTACTCTTTCAACAGCCGCTGATACAACATACAGCTCGGTACATAAAACCTCATTTACCTCCATCGACCAATCACAACTATAAGAATAGTCCATTGATTCACCATCCTCGGCCGTTTCATCACCTAAATTGTAGCTACAGCGTTGTGCAATTTCTGAATCAACAGTACCATTAAATTCCACAGTGTTTTGATTTAAACCTGAGCATCCACATTAATTTCAGATCGCACATCAATTTCAGATCCACATTCATTCTCAAACAAACATTCGAGATCCACAGATCCACCAGACTTTCTGGTTCACCTCCATTAGTTGAAAGATACACACAGATTTCTTCCCAGTACCAACAGCTTCAACTTTCGTAACTTCAGCACACAAAACATCATTACTACCTTCCTTCAAAAATAATTCACCAATATCCGCCGATACACACACAAATTCATCAACAGCTGATGCGACTAATTCTAGGCCGCCTTTATTAACCTCCCTAACAACTTTCGCCATCACAATATCACCTGGGACATCATCACCTTCATCACCATAATCGTTACTGCTGGTTAGTACCTCTTTAGAATTTTCTATACCATCTAACTCCAGCAAATTCAGCTCCACCTCAGCCTTCTTTTGGCATGTAGAATCTTTCATTGTATTAACAGTCACATACTCTTTCGTCTCACATTCATAAAATAGATAATTTAGTCCTAAATAGTCGTCATCACCTTTATCACTATCTTTCATTATCTTATGATTACCCCTTTTCTGTATGATCTGATTTGGAAATTTACCTATTTGATTCTAATTTCTTACTAATTTCATTTCAATATTCTGAAGCCTTTCTGCCGATTTATTGACACCTTTCACATTTCTGTTTACTCACATCCTAATCACCGCAAGTATATTTTACCATCTCCGGATCTGAGATGTGGCGAAACTTCGTTTCCCGATCTCCCATCTCACTGGTTCATTCCGCCAGATGCCGGTCCTTAAAATCTATGTTCTTGGTCTTGGCCCCTGTCACGAAAGTATTCGTTCCCATTAACCCTTTCAAATTTATCATTGGATGTGTTCCTGTTACCATTTCCCTTACCAAAACTGCTGTTTGCATTGCATTGATAACTTCCTGGATGTCTTTCATAGTAGTTACTCAGACTGTAGTTATGATTTTCACTCTGAAAACTATTTGACTGCTTACTTTGAGGTTTAAATTTCAACGTCCAAAAATTCATCTATTAAGTTGCTAGGACTGTGCACTAGATCCTACTGCAAATTTTCTCATAACCGCCTTTTCAACGTCGTAATTTCAGTAATCACTCCCAATGGACGTTTCACATGCATTAATCTCGCAAGTTCACCTTTACAAAAATCTCGCATCGACCCATTCCTGTATTTAAATGTTGGCCCTTTCAGAAACTCATTTTGGAGCCGTGTTTCCTTCGCTTCACTCCTGAACTTGTTCACGAAACTGCTTTCAAATATTTCATAGGTAGTGAATGTATCACTGTGTATATTTGCCCTCGATTGCGGCTCAACTTCTAAATGTCTTTTCACGAATTTTATCTTCGCTTCGCCAGACATTCCCCTTATGAAACCATCCCTGCATGCTGCTAGAAAATTTACTATTTGATATTTCCCATCGTCTGCAAAACATTTGGCCATTCCCAAGTTCATACACGAAACAATGATCACTCTAGGGGTTTGATGTGCAGCTAAAGAATTCAACTCGCTTTTTATTTAATTGATTTGCTTTTTAACTTCATCATTTTCAATTTTAATGCCAGATTCGACTTGTTCCTTTATTTTATCTACTTCTTTCTTCCCTTTACCTGTTCGAACAAGTAAGTTGGTAATAGCCTCTGTTGTCACAGCCATTAGAGTATCTTGCCTACTCATACAATTTCTTACGTTGCCTCCCAGATCTGCCTGCAACTGCTCCACCTCATCACTGAAATTTTTCTCTACTTGATCTACCTTTGAGTCAATTATCCCAACTTCATCAGGAATTTTACCCATTTCACCCCAGATGGTTTTTAATTTTCCATCTATCAATTAACGCTTCCATTAGCAGTTTTACTTACTTCGTCTTTCACAACCAAAGCTATTTCGGATTGAACTGAATCAATATTTAAATTTACTTCACTCATATCGGTTTTAACAGAATCAGTTTTGGATCCCAATCCTCTTATCATTTGCATTAATTGTGACATCACTTCTCCCGCAAACTGCCTGATTTAGGACTATTCACCCTACTCAATTCACCACAGATCTTGCTCTCCTGCTCCGACTTTGGGCTAAGTGGCTCGCTAGTATTTTCGGACCCACACAAACTGGCTGACTGCTTAATATTAGCGTCGTCTATTACTGGCGATTGAACTACAAAATCATACATAATCTCGCTATCAGAGCAGGTACTTAGCTTTGTTGTGCTGGATACTTCTGCCATGGTATTGCTGTAGCCTCTGCCATCGTATTGCAGCCGCCACTGCATGATGAATCGCCATTGAAGGTGCTACTGCTGGCTGGAACCACATGCTTTCGAAGACGACTCTTCTTCTGCATTATTTTTTTATCACTCCTAAACACAGCTAAAACTCAGTGCACACAACTGTTGAAAAATCCGTAGCTCGGAGTCCCCACGCAAACAGCCTAAACTGCCACAGACTTGGAACCTAGATCACAGAAGGTCGTTCACTGTGAGAATTACAATTGTAATTTCACAACTATTAAAGAAACCTTATTTTCAGCCCTGAACCGGTCTCACATTTAACTTTTGCGAGAGGTTCAGCCTATCGTAGTTCAGACAATACTTTTGGAAAGACTTTGCAGAATTCAAATACAATTCTAAACTTTCCAGAGTTCATATTCCGCAACTAACACTTTCCAAAATCCAGTCCTGTTCCAACACTTTGCAAGATTCTTATCCCTCAACTAACAGTTTTGAAGTTCCTATCCCAGATGAGCCCCCAATTGTGAGCAAACATCCCAAAGATGTTCAGGCTCACATGGGCTTCCTCTTGGTTCACTCATCTAGGGGTTGAACAGTACGTGTCGCATTACACGCCCTATATTAGACACTTGTGACACTTTGGTTAAATTATCTGGCTGACGGCAAGTTTGCGAAATTATATGAAACATACAGTGTTAATATAACAAATAACAACAGTAATAATAATATCAGGAGCTAAATTAACAGCCCATAAATGATGTAGGCCACACAGTTGCCTTTTGGTTAGAATAATGATTATTCAAAAAGGAAACCAACAGCGAAAGTAGTTGTATTTAGAATTACTATTACACTCGAGCGCATATCCATCTGACACAGTTCAAACATTCACAATCTCATCGAGATTTACAGGCTCGATACACCACCTCGTTAACTATGCGGAAAGATAGAGTTCATACCAGGTGCGTGGCTGCTCACCATTCAGAGACTAAGTCCCGTGATACCACACAATGCGAAATTTTCTAAGTCGTTTCAATTCCTACCTACCTAAAGTCTGGCCGTCCGCTTTCACGTCTCCACCAGCACTGTCCCTCTGCCCATCCCCAGCCACGTTTCCTGCACCCTGAACATCCTCGCTGAACTGGCTAGGGCAGTTCTCTTTCCTGAAGCCATCCATCTGAGTGCCTACAACCTATTCTACATTATTTTACACTTTAACATGTTTAAACAAACAAAGCTCGACCACTTTCATGTTCTAAATGAAGTGACAATAATATCCATTATATAATAAATGATAAATTCTTCTGCATAAAACCAATACAATTCTCTTCTTACCTTTGAATGTCATGGCCAGTAGCCTTGCACCAATGTGCTTTCTGATTAATAAATAAAGAACGAAAAATAACTTTTATACACTAATTTTACAACAAATATTCTATAACCTAACGATTCAGTAAAGTGTCATATGTGAAGGAAATGATGATCTGATGCTTAACTGAAAATACTGATAATTTATGTAACTTTAAACAAATAAAGTTACAGAGTTGATATTTACAGCATTTGTCATTTTAATGATACGCTTCTATGTGAAATGTCGATTGTTAAGATCGACCAAAGCATTCAGATTTTAGCATGCAGGTCTTTGTTACAAAAGTTGTTAATTTCACTTTAACAGTAAATCCTAAACTGTTATAGATATGAGCAATATTCAAGTTTTATTGGGATCACCACGAAAATTTATTAAGGATGACAGATTAAAATTACTGTGGCTACAGAATTAAATAGTTTCCATAAATGTTTCCCTTTAATGCCGATCTTAGGTCCGCCATATTTAACACTGCTACATCTGACTGGCCACAAACAGTTTCCACTGGGTTTCCCTATTATGTAGGTTCTTGTCTGTCTCTTTCACACACTACAGTGCTTAGGTCTCATTCAGCACACTAAGTGCCAATGAATCTTCCCATCTTGTGACAAAGCTGCGCTCTTTGTGGCACATGATGCTGGACGACAGGGTTCGTTTCGCAATTCCTGAAGGCTTACTCTTTCGGCCACATACTTAAATAAGAGTGAAACGCTCGTTAACTCACGTGGGGACAAGCTAAATATAATAGTAAAAGAAACACATGACAATCCCAAAAAAAAACAAGAAATGATGAACAAAAAAAATTACATTATTCTGCTACAACAACAAAATCAACAGGAATCGGATTTTCCCTTTACCTATATAGGTCAACCACAGCTGGCAATATCAAAACACCAACTCCTACAACTAAAACTACGAAAATTCGAATCTGATATTTCCCTTGACCTATATTGCTCAATCACAGGTGATGACACTGAAGCACCAACACCCAAAACTAAAAGTATGAAATTGGCATTGGTCATTTCCCTTCACAAATATTGGTCAACGACAACTATTGATAGCAAGAAACCAACACCCACAACTACAAAAAATTAAATGAAAACCACAACACCTCAATAATTCAAAAATCAAACATCCCTATTTAAATCAAAGGACATTCAGTACAGCATAAATACACAAAACATCCCAACTCAAGAAAAAGAAAACAGTTACTTACTACCAAAAAATTCTGGCACTTTTATATATATATATATATATATATATATATATATATATATATATATATATATATATAAGTGTGTGTGTGTTTGTGTGTGTGTGTATATATATATATATATATATATATATATATATATATATATATATATATATATGTGTGTGTGTGTGTGTATGTATGTATGTATATATATATATATATACACACACACACCAGTCCCCAGTCCGAGACATCAGAACTCTGGTCAATCTCATATTCTTGTGACAAATACTACACTTCACAGTTACAGCACTCAGTAAAAATAACTGGAGGAGTTTAATAACAGACAACAAGTCCTCCCCCATCTGCGGCCACAACATAGCACTGTTACGTTTCATTGTCATATCCATACCTAACAACAGAAGCCCACAATAAATTAAACATCTTACCACAACAGAAACAGCAAACCAATAACACCTAACGAAAACGCCAAACTCATAAACAAAAAAAAATTTAATTGATAACTCACTGAAAACACTTCCAAACCTTAAGTTTGGAACTACAAACACCGCCAGCAACTTCAGATATCCAACACCCAGGCTGAAATGAGCTCGCCCGGCTAGCTGCGCGGTCTAACACACTGCTTCCTGCGCAGGAAGGCATGCTGGTCCCTGGCACGAATTCGCGCTGTGGATTAGTGTCGATGTCTGGTGTGCCAGCCAGCCTGTGGGTGCTTTTAAAGGGGGTTTTCCATCTACCTCGGCGAATGCAGGCTGGTTCCCCTTATTCCACCTCAGTTACACTGTCTTGGCGATTCAGCGATTGCTGCGCAAACACCATTTCCACATAAGTATACACCATAACTATTCTACCACACAAAACTCATCTGGTATGAGATGTTCCTGGGGGTGGAGGTGGGGGGGGGGCCGAACCACACAGTAATACTGGGTTCGATGTGGGGCATCAGTGTGGTGGATGAACTGCTGTGGCCTGTTGTGGAGTTGTGAACCACTGAGGGCTATGGTGGGATGAAGCCTCTCTGTCGTTTGTATGTTCCCAGTTTAATACATACACACAAGGCTCAAATGGATCCAGTACAACACATCACATTCAGCACATACATACACACCACTAGAGGGCACCATCAAACACAACAAGACGTCATCTATGAACACAACCAACTCATAAACGCCCTTACATCACAGTTCAAAGCAGATGAGTGGAATCAGATGCTTCCATTGATCCAAAATGTTACATATTGTGATTTGTATAGTCACATTCCTTTTGGAACAGAGTTTTGTATGGTAAAATTTGCATATCTGATGCACACTTTGCACTCACACATTGTTTTTGGTTCATGATATGACGTGTTGTTGCAAATAAGGTGGTGGAAACCATGGACTGCCAGTCTGGTGATCACATGCCTCATTTAGAAGTTTTCCTATGCCCATGCCCAGTCAGTCATGGAGCCTGTGCTGTAAAATTCTGGAGGTGTATCTTTCTTTTTTTCCTTCAATGTTTTAAGTAGACTTTTCAAAGCCCTGCTGTTGTGTAAATGAAACACTCATAAGAAATGGGAATAAACTGATGTAACTATGCTACCATTAGAGTTTTGACATAATGGTCAATACATCCATCGTATTTAGCTGTAATTTTTTGTATAGCAGACAGAAGATACAAGAAAAGGAACACGTCTCAATGCAAGCATAACTAGAAACATCTTACCTATTTCTGCTTTTGTACTGTATGTGAGCCTGAATAATTAGATTACAGTTTCCTTTATCTGAAATACCGGTAGTATTTAAGTAGTTCATGCATATTTTAGGGGGTTTAATAATCTGGTATTAACAGACGTAGCTTGCTGATGTGCTTTTGACCAGTTTTGATCAATTTCGGCTTCTCTTCGAATAATATGCTCGTTATGAAATTGCTACTGTAAGTACAACATGCTATTTGTCGTTGATATTAAGTGTTTTTATTCATTTGAGTGTTCTTACAAAAGCTATAATACGCTTTAAACATATATATATATATATATATATATATATATATAACTTGATGCTCTTCTCATAACACGAGTCTACATTGTATGTGTTAAACTCAGCTATTATACAAATTTTTGCTCAACTGCAGAAATTCTTTAAACCATCTTGTAAATCTCAAAACGCCATTTCGTTTCAGAAAATCGTGTTAGGACTGGGCATATGATTAGCGAAACCGAACAATTCAAATTTCTAGGTGTTCAGATAGACAGTAAACTTTTGTGGAAAGCCCACATTCAGAATCTTGTTCAAAGACTTAATGCTGTCATTTTTACTATGGTATTCGAACGGTATCTGAAGTGAGTGATCGTTTGACACGAAAATTAGTATGCTTTGCTTATTTTCATTCGCTTATGTCGTATAATATTATATTTTTTGGTAACTCTTCCCATTCTAAAAGGATATTTTTGGCTCAGAAATTGGGCGGTTTGGGCAATAAGTGATGTAAGTTCATGAACCTCTTGTCGACCCCTGTTCACGAGTCCAGGTATTTTGACATTGGCCTCTCAATATATATATTCCTTATTGTCATTTCTTGTTAATAATATTAGCTTATTCCCAAGAACAAGCAGCTTTTACTCCGTTAATACTCGGCAGAAATCAAACCTGCCTTTGGGGTGGACTACCTTAACTCTTGTGTAGAAAGGTATGCAGTATACTGCTGTATCCACTTTCAATAAGCTACCACTAGAATTCAAAAATCTTAGCAGTAGTCCACGCGCTTTCAACTCTGGACTCAAGAGTTTTCTCATGGGTCACTCCTTCTATTCTGTTGAAGAGTTCCTTGAAAAATTAAGCTGATTCTCGTTGTATTGCTGATTGCGTTTACTTAAACTTATGGCTTGACTTTTTTTCGAGTTCATAAACATTTTATTTTTATCTGTTATTACCCCTATGTTGTAATTTCATGTACTGACACTTCCATGACCTTGGAGATTTGCTCCTCAATTTGGTCCGATGGAACTGGAGGATATTAGTGTTTAACGTCCCGTCGACAACGAGGTCATTAGAGACGGAGTGCAAGCTCGAGTGAGGGAAGGATGGGGAAGGAAATCGGCCGTGCCCTTTCAAAGGAACATCCCGGCGTTTGCCTGAAGCGATTTAGGGAAATAACGGAAAACCTAAATCAGGATCGTCGGAGACGGGATTGAACCGTCGTCCTCCCGAATACGAGTCCAGTGTGCTAACCACTGCGCCACCTCTCTCGGTCCGATGGAACTTGTCATCTAAATGAAAATAAATGAACACAAACTTCCTGACATCGTCATCTTACCTCATCAAATGTCAGGGTTCAGAAAAAGTCGCTAGTCTAGTAATGTATGTCTGTGTGAAATTGAGGAACTACATTAGATGTAGTTTTAGTTTCATAGATCCAAAAATAAGATGTTCTTCTAACAACAATAAAGTTTATTAATGGCCAAAGCAAGCTCCACGATGTATCTTCATCAGTTTTGTTTGGTAAAGTGCTGTGAACTGAAACAACATTTTAAAACGTCACCATTTATTTACTAGCGAAAATGAGGACATAAAAAACATCAAACAACATTTATAAGGGAATGAATAGATTTGTTTATCTTAGTCATTGTTTTTCCCTTGCATAACTGTAATAAACAACTGTATTTTTCTTCTTTATTAGAACTGACTCTTTCACTTAAAATGTTATTTACTGAAAATTACTTAGTCAACTCATTTTCTTTTTTATGTACAGAGTGGGCGTCAGGCCTGTTCTGCTATTACAAAACCTTAATATTTTTTCGTTTTCAGATATCTGACCTTGCTAGTGGAAGAACACTCAGTGGAAAAATATCCAAGTCGTCGTACAACATTTGGAATTTGCCACGAAAACAAACCACAGTTATAGTGAAAAGTAAAGTTAAAGAAGACATAAAAGCACAAAATCCACTGCTATTTCATTAGTGACCGAGGCGAAAATAGGTTAACTTTCTATGTTACCAGACGACAACGCCGTCAAAACTTTCTTCCCCAGAAAATTTGATGGGACCTGGCGTGAGGTGACGGCCCATTGACGGCCTGTGTGAATGCCGCCAGTTGAAATGCATTGACGTGACGTGACGACCAGAGTGAATTGACTTTAAGATATCTCGTTGTGGTAGAGGTTTCTTTGTTCTTATTTGCGGCTTCTGTTAATTGTACAATCTGAGAAGTCGTAATATGCCTATAAAAACAAAATCCAACAGTAACACGTCATACTTGTTGTCACACCTGAGTGTACAAAACATTTGAGCGGATCATCTGTATGGCACGTTCAATAGCGTTGTAAACGGTGCTGTGCGTCGGAAACAGTGACCTCAATAAGCTCACTGGTCGGAAACAAAGATGTAGATTTCGAATGACTGATCGGAAGTCATATGTTTTCAGTCGGCGCGAATTTGGATATTACAGCTGCTTCGTAAGTTTGACACATAGTTGCATAGCGTTGGCTTGTGATTGTGTATTTTGTTGGGTTATACGTGTTTTGTAAGAGAGGCTCGTGATATGTAATTGCAGTCAAGAGGGAATGAACTAACGCCTTTTAAGTGTATTGTTTGGTAAATAGCTCCGGTTTTTAGTTTGGGAACAAGTGAAGGATTTTTGGACATGTATGCCTATTAACGCGTTCGAACCAAAAACTTCGTATTGGACCGCAGTATGAATATACGGATATTTGCTAGAATGTAAATATAACTGCGGAAAGCGCCCTACATTAAAGACTGTGTCACGACACATTATTTGCAGTCTCATGTGTAAATTAAACCAGTTTTATTAGGATTCCTTGAAAACTTTAGAATTTGTGCATACGGTGTATATTTGAATGCAAATAAACGATACTAAACGAGAACCTGCGGTGTTCACGTGTGGAATGAGAGATATTCAAATGAAACATGGTGACAAAAATAAAATTGCAATTTTAAAACCCCACAGAAAGTAAAATGCTTTTAGTAACTCCACTGCATTATTTGAGTATTATAATTATGCACAACACTGGTAGGTTATTCTAAATTCGTTTTATACTGGTAATGTTTTGGTGATCATATTTGATCTAAAATTTTACATATTCAAGGACGTGGGGGACAATGATATTAATCACATTACAGCTTCAGCCCTTAGTTTCTGATTTCAGTGATCATCAGCTTGAAAACGTTCCATCCGATTTGTTTCAACTGTCAATAAAATTCACTTATTTTATCAAAAATTTTAATTTTGCGTGGAAAAATTGTTTTGTATGTGTAGACTGTAGCGACTTGTTAGGTGTCACTTAATACTTTGAACTCTATTTGCTCCAGTCAGAAATCTCGGCAAAATATGCGAACTGTCTGTTGAAATGCACCACAGCTAAACGTCAGTTCACTTGCCGTTTTTGTATAGTGCTATGTACGCTATTAACGTGCAATTCTAGCCAGTTTAATTTTGCATTTCTGCCAAACTTACGACCAAAACACGATGTAGAACGAACGCGAGTTGCTAAGTCGAAATGAGTTCATTAAATGCCGAAATTCAGATATCCTTGATATGCAAACTGCCCAAGAACATCTTCCGGTGGCATATACAAACAAATAACAACTCAAAATTCCACAGAAGATGCTTCACAAATAATACGTAAACCACTTATAGTACAATAAAAAAGAGTATTTTATTTAGTTGCATTAGACGAATCACATCCCAAGAACATTAAAATGACTTGCTGGTGCCAGAAACATACCTTAGGATCATACAGTAAGTTAAACCCTGTGTGTGAAATTCCTTTGCGTTTAGCTAGATAGCAAAATTAGTCAAAACAGATTAAATAACAAATCTCAGATCACTGTTTTTGTACCTACCTAATTTCTGACTGTTCACTTGAAGACAGAGTGCTGGCTTATTTTCATAGTTTCAGCCACTTTTACCCTAAACAGTTATCCTTTGGGGCAATGCAGCTACAAAAACGAATTAAGTATTCATTCAGTTATTTACTACATTGTGTAGATCCCATCAAGAACCAACTTTGTGGATGCTGGAGTGACACATTGTGTACATTAACAGATGATAAGCAAATAATAGAAAAATCTGTATGACATTAACAATAAATTAGTGCAAACAGTGGAAAAATCCAGGTTGAAATGTAATGATATTGTGAAAAGGATAGTTCTTAATCACTATACAGCAGAGGTTCCAAGTCACAGATAGGCACAACAAAAAGAAACCAAGCTTTTGGCCAACAAAGCCTTTGTCAAAAAAAAAAAGACACATGAACACAACCACAGTCCCTCGCAGCTGAAGCCAGTATCTGGCTTCAGCTGTCAGAGACAAAGTCCTTGTTGGCCAGAAGCTCATTTTGGGACAGTCTTTTTGTTGTGCCTATCTGTAACTCAACATCTCAACTATATGGTGAGTTGTAACTAACCTTTTCACAATACTGTTACAATAAATTAGTGCCATTCACACATAACCACTGAATGGAAAACTGTGCCCGGTAGCTGAAGAAAGCACTGATCACAACAGTTTACAAGCAGGGTAGCAGAATGATCCACCAAACTACTGTTCAGTAGCCTTGACATCCTTTTGTTGTAGAATCTTAGAACATATTGTGAGCTCAAATGTAATGAGATATCTCATACAGAATGACACACTCCATGCCAACCAGCATGAACTCCAAAAACATCAAACTTGTGAAACCCAGCTCACACTTTCCTTACATGACGTCCTGAAAGCCATAGATCGAGGCAGTCAGGTAGATGCAGTATTTTTTTATTTACAGAAAATATTTCACTGAATACAACACCTGTGCTTATTATCAGAACTATGATTGTGTGGAATATTGAGAGAAATTTGTGAATGGGTAGTGGATTTCTTTACCTTGGATGAAGAGTCCTTGATGCAGAAGTAATTTCAGATGAGCTCCAGGGAAGTGTGTGGGGATCTTTGCTGTTGATCTTGTGTATTAATGATCTTGCAGACAATATTAATAGCAACCTCAGAATCTTTGCAGATGATGCTGTTACCTATAATGAAGTACTGTCTGAAAATAATTAAATACAAATATTCAGTCATATCTTGATAAGGTTTCAAAGTGATGCAAAGATTAGCAACTTGCTTGAAGTCTTCAGAAAAGTAAAATTGTCCACTTTCACAAAATGAAAGAACCATGGTATCAAACAGTATCAGTTGGAATCTGTCAACTTGACATTTACTTGTCTGCAGGCCAACTCTTTGTAGGAATGTGTAATGGATCACTTTGGTTCAGCTGTAGGCAAAGCTGGTGGCAGACTGTGGTTCGCTGATAGAATATTAGGGAGATGTGGTCAGTATACAAGAGCGATTCCTTACAAATCACTCATCTGACCTATGCAAGAGTATTGCTCAAGTGAGTGTGATGCATGCAAAATAGGACTAACGGGGGACATTGAACATATTCAGAAGAGGTCAGAGGTTTGTTCGACTTCTCGGTGTGTCACAGAGATACCGAAGAAACTGAACCGGCAGACACTTGAAGATATATATGTAAACTATCCGTAGAAAACTTACTACAAAATTTCAAGAACCAGCTCTGAATGATGGGTCTAGGAATATACAGCATCTCCTGTAGGGATTGCGAGGGTAAGATTAGAGTAGACTAATTTCAATCTGCACAGACACATTTAAACAGAATTTTTTTCTGCATTTCTATATGTAAGTGGAATGGGAAGAAGCCCTAATAAAATGATGGGTGCAGTGGGACATTCCCTACCATGCTGTTCAGTGGTTTGCAGAGTATGGTTGTAAGTAGCAGCTAAATCAAACCAAGTAAGGAAGAAATCTGCTACTTTGAAAAACTTTTTATTAAACAGCTTTCATACACAACATAATATTTCAACAATGGAAAATCTAGGATGGAAAAATGACAGTATCATGAAAAGGATGGATTGCTACTCACCATATAAAGCTGATGTTGAGTTGTAGACAGACACAGCAATTACACTGATTTGTTTTTATAGAGAAAATGGTTTCCTACATGTGTAAATATTCAGCCATGGTTGCATTTGTCATGAAGCCTCACAACACACTGCTACTTGCCATATAGCCAACATACCTTTTAAATCTTTGAGTCTAGATATTCAGTTAATTTGTAGAAAGAATGACTAATGAGATAATTTTTAAGTTTTCCTCTGAACTGGTTGTGATTACCCATTTTTTGCTTTGTCTGATGGGAAGTAGAATACTTTTGCACCAGGTAGAATACATTTGCATGGGCCCGGGGGGGGGGGGGGGGGGGGGACAGTTCAGCTTCAATTTATTTTTGTCAGCAACATTGTAAATATATTGGGATGCAAGAATTTAGGTTTTTAAAAAGGCATCTGCAAGATGAGCAATTTTCTACTTAACATACTATTCTTACTGGTCACTTCTGTTTATTAAACAGTTCATTTCTTTAGGTACACACTCCAGAAGATCCCCCCAGTGGATCCACAACTCTTTTGTGGATACGTGCGTAGCGAGCACGGGGCCCCGAGCTAATGTGGCCTTCCTTCCTTTCCGGGCTGCATACCTTCCCTTTCCGCATCCTTCCCCATCCCCTGTCTTTGCCCCCTCCCCCTCACCTCTGGCTCTTTCCTTCACTTTCTCCCCCTCTGGGAGTATGGTTTGTGCCTACGTCCGGAGACGGACGCTTGCAAATGTACCACATTCTTCACCTTCCTTGCTTGTATGTCTTCTTCCTTCCTTTGTCCTTCTCTTTTCCTTACCTCTTCTCTTTACCCTTTTCTCCGCTGCGGCGTTTGAGACCCCCTCTTCTTTCCTTTCCCTTTCTCTTTCTTCCTCCCTGTGCGTGTCTGAAGGCCGACCCACGCACTTCCATGCGTAGCCGGTGACGGGGTAACGCGTAATTCCCCGCCCCGGGTAGACAGGTAGGACACGTACGTACCCCCTGGTAACGGCCAGGCCCAGGGAGGGGTGATTACCCGAGCTGATACCTTCCGAAAGTGCCGATTGGTCCCTCCGTCCGTTTGTTGGGAGGTGTGACCTGAGGTGTGAACAGTCACCTAAGGCGGGAGTGCCCTCAGAGAGGGCCCCCACAAGGGAGGAGCGCGCCATCGGAGACGCCGGTAATCATGGGGGATTCTTCCGCAATGGTTTCCTCACCTTCCACTTTGTCTGCTCACAAACGTAAGTTCACTGAGTCTCAGCCACAGTCAGTTCTTCCATCGTTGCCACAGTTCCTTGTTGTTTCTCGGTCTGACGAAGGTCACGACTTCTCCACGGTCAACCCTTTCATTATTCAGAAAGGTGTCGACGCAATTGCAGGTCCTGTAAAGTCTTGTTCCAGATTACGGAATGGCACCCTGTTGTTAGAAACAGTCAGTGCCCTCCAGGCACAAAAATTGCTGCGTTCCTCACTACTACACACCTTCCCTGTCCGGGTGGAACCGCACCGTACTTTAAATTCCTCGCGCGGAGTCGTTTATACACGCTCCCTCGATGGCTTGTCTGACGAAGAAATTCAGCACTACCTGTCTGAACAGGGCGTAACGGCTGTTCGTAGGGTTATGAAGAGGGTTGACACAAACATCATTCCAACCCGCACTGTCTTCTTGACATTTGACAGAGTTCAACTCCCATCAAAGATCAAGGCAGGCTATGAGATAATTTCCTTTCGCCCTTACGTCCCAAACCCTACGCGTTGCTATCGGTGTCAGCGGTTCAATCACACCAGCCAGTCCTGTTCCAATCCGGCCAAATGTGTTACGTGTGGCAGGGATGCCCATGAGGGTGCTTGTCCACCTCCATCCCCTCGCTGCATCAACTGTATGGGTGACCACGCTGCTTCCTCTCGAGATTGTCCCGTTTTCAAGAACGAAAAGCTCATCCAGGAGATCAGAGTAAAGGAAAAGGTGTCGACCTTTGCTGCTCGAAAATTATTCGCCAGTCGACAGCCCACCGTGCCTCAGAATGGAAAATACAGCACTGTCCTTGCTTCTCCTCGGCTAACAAAGGAGGCAGCCACGCAGACTTGCGACCTCACTTTTAGTGCCAAGGTCGTCAGATCGGCCAGCGCAAAGATCGCCCGTTCAACCTCCCCGCTTTCGCCTGCCCACTCTATGGCTCACCCTTCGTCGGGTTCTGCTAAATCTCGAGCCCACAAGTCAGACACGAAGTCTTCGAAAACAGAGCATACTCGTGAAGAGTTTTTACGTACCGCAACTTCACAACCATCGGTTCCTCCTTCATCTAAACATCATACTTCCAAGAAGGCTACAAAGAAACCCAGTTCCTCTCCTTCTCCGCCAAGGCGTGTCCCATCTACAGCACCACCTGGCGGAAATCGCCCTCGGCCGTCCTCTGTGTCGCCGAGGCGCACTGCTGGTGGCCGGTGAACCGGCCGATCGCTGGTGGCAGGAGCTGCTCCTGACCAACCTATGGATCAGGATCTTCTGCCTTCGGCTGAATGCCATTCCATCCTGTCGGTCGCAAGCTCTGAGCAGTCGTTGAGTTGACAGCGACCTTGGTCACAGTCCTCAATTTTCTGTTCACCCTATGTCCATTATCCACTGGAATATCCGCGGCATTCGAGCCAATCGGGATGAATTGTCGATCCTCTTACGATCCTACTCGCCGGTCATCTTCTGTCTTCAGGAAACAAAGCTGCGTCCCCATGACCGCTTTGTTCTCCCTCATTTTCAGTCCGTCCGATATGACCTCCCCTCTGTTGAAGGCACCACAGCACATGGAGGACTCGTGATTCTTCTCCATGAAACTCTCCATTATCACCCAATCCCCTTAAACAGTTCCTTCCAAGCTGTCGCCGTCCGTCTTTCTCTTTCTGGATACACGTTCTCTCTTTGTACTGTATAC
Organism: Schistocerca serialis cubense; assembly: GCF_023864345.2. Classification (NCBI taxonomy): domain Eukaryota; kingdom Metazoa; phylum Arthropoda; class Insecta; order Orthoptera; family Acrididae; genus Schistocerca; species Schistocerca serialis. The sequence goes on from NC_064644.1 coordinate 70,681,416, forward strand.
ATTCCATCGTCCACACCAATGGCACGAGCTGATCTCCTTCATCTTCTTGCTCAGCTTCCACCCCCCTATTTGCTGGTTGGGGACTTCAATGCCCACCACCCGCTTTGGGGATCTCCACATCCTTGTCCACGTGGCTCCCTATTGCTAGACGTCTTCCACCAAGCGGATCTAGTTTGCCTCAACACTGGGGCCCCCACATTTTTGTCTGCCTCCACGACACGTTTATCTCATTTGGACCTTGCGGTCGGTACTGTTCCGCTAGCTCGGCGCTTCGAATGGTTCGCCCTTGATGATACACACTCGAGTGACCACTTTCCATGTGTCCTTAGACTGCAGCCTCAACTGCCATATATGTGCCCGCGACGCTGGAAGTTTGCCCAAGCCGATTGGACACTTTTTTCGTCTCTAGCGACATTCGATGACCATCGCTTTCTCAGCGTCGACGATGAGGTCACACATATTACCGCTGTTATTCTTACAGCTGCGGAACATTCAATACCACGCACCTCCGAATTGCCCCGGCGCCCCCCAGTTCCTTGGTGGAGCGAGGCATGCCGTGACGCAATACGTGAGCGGCGACGTGCTCTTCGCATTTTCCGTCACCATCCTACTTTGGCCAACTGTATCCGCTATAAGCAGCTCCGTGCGCGATGCCGTCGCGTCATCCGCGATAGCAAAAGGCAAGCTGGAATTTCTTTATTAGCTCATTTAACACCTTCACTCCCTCCTTGGAAGTTTGGAGTCGGCTTCGACGGTTCTCAGGCGCGCCTAGTTTCTCCCCGGTCTCTGGGCTCACTGTCGCGCATGATACCTTAGTGGACCCCGTCGCAATTTCTAACTCATTGGGTCAGCACTTTGCTGAGATTTCGAGCTCTTCCAATTACCCGCCAGCATTTCTCCCGAAGAAACGTGCAGCGGAAGTGCGACATCTTGCTTTCTCCTCTCAAAATCACGAAAGCTACAATACTGTTTTCTCCATGCGGGAACTCCAACATGCCCTCTCTTCTTCTCGCTCCTCCGCCCCAGGACCGGATGGTATCCATGTCCAAATGTTGCTGCATTTATCCCCCCATAGTCTGCGTTTCCTCCTTCGCCTTTATAATCGAATTTGGACCGACAGTACTTTTCCCAGACAATGGCGGGAAGCTATCGTCGTTCCCGTTTCGAAACCTGGAAAGGACAAACATCTCCCCTCTAGCTATCGCCCCATTTCTCTCACGAGTAGTGTCTGTAAGGTTTTAGAGCATATGGTGAATTACCATTTAGCTTGGTGGCTGGAATCCCGCAGTCTTTTAACACCTGCCCAATGCGGATTCTGAAAGCATCGTTCTGCAGTTGACCATCTTGTTGCTCTCTCCACTTATATCATGAACAATTTTCTCCGGAAACGCCAAACAGTAGCAATATTTTTTGATCTGGAGAGAGCATACGATACCTGTTGGAGGACAGGCATCCTCCGCACACTGTTCTCTTGGGGCTTTCGAGGCCGGCTGCCCCTTTTTCTTCGCGAATTTATGGCAGAGCGCACATTTAGGGTGCGGGTGAACACTACTCTCTCCCGTACTTTCTCCCAAGAAAACGGGGTACCCCAGGGCTCCGTGCTAAGTGTTGTACTTTTTGCCATCGCCATAAATCCAATTATGGATTGTCTCCTTCCTCATGTCTCGGGCTCCCTCTTTGTGGACGATTTTGCGATCTACTACAGCTCTCAACGGACAAGCCTTATTGAACGACGTCTTCAAGGATGTCTCGATCGCCTCCACTCGTGGAGCATCGAAACCGGCTTCCGTTTCTCACCCAGTAAGACCGTTTGTGTTAATTTTTGGCGACGTAAGGAGTTTCTTTCGCCCTTCTTACATCTAGGTCCTGTCAACCTTCCATTTTCCGACGTCGCTAAATTCTTGGGTCTTATGTTTGACAGAAAACTGTGCTGGTCCTCCCACGTTTCCTATCTTTCGGCTCGCTGTCTGCGTTCCCTTAACACCCTCCGTGTCCTGAATGGTACCTCCTGGGGAGCGGACCGAGTGGTCCTTCTCCGCCTCTATCGCGCCTTAGTGCGCTCGAAATTGGATTATGGAAGCATAGTCTACTCCTCTGCTCGGCCGTCTATTCTTCGGCGTCTCGACTCTATCCACCACCGTGGATTACGTTTAGTGTCTGGGGCTTTTTACACCAGCCCTGTGGAAAGCCTTTATGCTGAGACTGCTGAACCTCCGCTGTCCAATCGGCGGGCAGTCCTTCTGAGTCGTTATGCTAGCCATCTGTCTTCCATGCCTGCTAATCCAGCCCATGACCTTTTTTTCGACGCCTCCTTTGATGTAGGGTATGCAGGCCGCTCCTCCTCCCTACTACCCCCGGGAGTCCGCTTCCGTCAACTGCTCCATTCTCTTTCCTTCCGCTTTCCTAAAACCTTCTTGACAACTTGGGGTACAGCACCGCCTTGGCTCCGTCCCCGGATCTGCTTGCTCCGTGACCTATGTCAATTTCCCAAGGATGGTACCCCTACACTTGTTTACCGTCGGGCATTTGCTGCTCTATGTGCACAAATGACTGACGCCACATTTATTTACACCGACGGCTCGAAAACATCGTTAGGTGTAGGGAGTGCCTATATTGTTGGCGACACCCCAAATCACTTTCGGCTTCCCGACCAGTGTTCGGTTTATACTGCGGAGCTTTACGCTGTTCTCCAGGCTGTCCATTACGTCCGCCGCCATCAGCGGATACAGTACGTAATCTGCTCAGATTCTCTCAGCTCTCTCCTCAGTCTCCAAGCTCTTTACCCTGTGCACCCTCTGGTCCACCGGATTCAGGACTGTCTGCGCTTGCTCCACCTGGGGGGCGTCTCGGTGGCGTTCCTCTGGCTCCCGGGACACGCTGGTATCTGTGGGAATGAGGCGGCCGATATAGCGGCCAAGGCTGCAGTCTCTCTTCTTCGGCCAGCTATTCAGTCGCTTCCCTTCACCGATCTACGGAGCGGTTTATGTCGCCAAGTTGCTCATTTATGGCATGCGCATTGGTCAACACTTCCCCATAATAAATTGCGAGAAGTGAAAGCCCTTCCTTGCGCTTGGACCTCTTCCTCCCGAACGCGTCGTCGGGAGGAGGTAATTTTAGCTAGACTCCGGATAGGGCACTGTCTTTTTAGCCATCGACATCTTTTAAGCGGCGATCCTCCCCCACTCTGTCCCCACTGCTCTCAGCTGTGGACGGCCAGACACCTTTTAATTGAATGCCCCTATTTTAATCAGTTACGCTCCCATCTACAGCTATCGCCTGATCTATCGTCGATTTTAGCAGATGACACGCGCTCAGCCGACCGCGTTCTCCAGTTTATTAGTGACAGTGAAATGACTTCAGTTTTTTGAAGCTTTTTTTGGGGACAACCAACCCCTTTCTGTAGTGGATTTTTAAGCATTCCTTCTGCTTTTAGTTTCTCAAATTTTATGACTTTGTTCCCATTGCTGCTGGTTTTAAATTTCGGTTTTTTCCTGTTTCCTAAGTCACGGGCTGGGCGCTAATGACCATAGAAGTTTTGCGCCGAAGATAATTCCAGAAGGCAATGAGGAGTGAAAACATGTGAAACAAACCACCACAATGAGAGATGCTCCTAACAAAACATGCAGAACTGACCATTTAGATTTGTTTATTAATATGTTGTCTCCAGTTTAACTTGTTTTCCAACAGGACAAGGCATTTCACGCAGGGAATTGAATGAAGGAAAAAAGTTATAAATTTTATAAACTCCCTCTTGATTGTCAAGTCTTAAGTAGTCCAGTTAGAAGCCCAGAGCCACTGAACTTGAAGTGCCTTAGCAAACGATGTTTTGAAACTGACAGATCTAGGCTAGTTAATCTGTTTGGCCCTAACAATACAGGAATATTAAGATGATAGTTGTTCTTATGTGTAAGGGGAATAGATAGGCACCAGGTATTTATTGAATCACGCTGACATGGAGGCTCTTTGTTGATAGATTCCTCTTTCATTGAAGAGGCATTCATCCATGGAAAGGTATACTGTGTAGATGTAGTCGTTACCAAATCAGTTGGCATAAAATAATGCATTGTCCATCTTATGGCTGGCTGTTCCAGAATGAGCAACATAAAAGGAAACCATTTTGGAGGTTGATCACATGATCATCTTCCCTTCACACTTCTCAAAGGATATTTACTATTCTATGGTGATTACATTATAGCTATGTCTAGTAGGCTCATTGTCATATTCTCAGGCAAGGGGACCCATCCTATTGCCATTGTGAAGCCCCTTGTTGGTGCCCCACATTATGCTAGTACTCCCAACTTCACTGCCCTGTAATGAACACTGATGCTTCACAATTCTGGTCACAGTAGGTGATGCCCAAGCTGTGGACATGGTTTTTAAACTTTAGAGAGAGTTTTTGTCACCATGGTCTCATCTTATTTTTCCCCATTCTGTGATTCGAGCATTCTGCCACTATTCTGCAATGAATAAAGGGCTGTTATCAGATGAGGAAGTTGACATTCAGCTACAAACTAGGTGCATGAGAGGAGGAGGGGAGGTGGAGCAGTTGTGACTCTGGCTGCTTCAGATCGCCTACCTCTCCTATTTCATTGCAGTTCCTTACTTTTTGATGTTTATTTTCCTCCTCCTGCTTTTCACCTGGCTCCCTGGCTCAGGTGACGCCACAAGGATAAAGAGTAAATTGGCAGTCTCTACTTTCCTTCTTCCAGAAAGTTTTTGGCCTAGATTATTAAAGAAATTAATGGGAGGTGATGACCTCAATGTTTAGTCCCTTTCAAACTCCTCAAAAATTCGACAATACTATGGGAAGGATAGATTGCCACTCACCATATAAAAGAGATGTCGAATGGCAGACGTGCGACAAAAAGACTGCTGCACATGTGAACTTGCAGCCAAAAGGCCTACATCTAATCTAGCGAACACACGTGCATTCATGCAAGCGCAACTAACACACAAGTGACCACTGTCTCTGGCCACTGAGTTCAGTCTTAGACATAGCTTTTCCCTCGTGCCAAGAGTTGTCATGTGCTCAGTCATTGGCTGTGCAAACCAACTGTGTGCTTGAATACATTGTCAGGTGCTAATCTATGTGGGTTCAAAAGTTGTGCTTCCTATAGTTCAATTCGCATGAGTAATTTGTTCCACTCACGGGATTCTGTTACCCAGTTGTTAGGAAGTCATCATTGGTGTTTGTAGTACCTGTAACGACCGTGTGGAATAGCGGCGTTGTCACGCCTGCTGCAAATACTAAAACCTTCAAGAGGGATTCTGATTCAACAACATTGCAACCAGAGATGGGTAGTAGGTGTGTGGATAAAATGTGAAAACAGCATGGACAATGTGTTGGAAGCATTCTTCCCAATTACTGAAAACACATGTGCCATGTGACATAGAAAATTAAAATGATATTTTGTGTCAGGTCAGTTCTGTAGTGCTAAAAATAAATGATGAGAGAAACACAATGTGCATAAAGCGGAAATGTGTCTACCCAGATTGCAGTGGAACAAAAAGGACTACAAGATGGTGACCAATTTCTATGTCTCAACAACCGGAAATACGGAAGCGTCCGATCCCACCTGTCTGCTTTGACCCATGACGTCACCAATCTGGCGGAAACGACCATAAACGACAGTTCCAATATGGCGCATATAAAGTCGTTATATACACATTATGAAGACGAAAATACATCGAAAAACAAACACACACCTGTTCCACAAGAAGCCTAGTGACACTAATGGTACAAATGCGGGAAATTGGGGGTTTTTGGTTGGGGTCAAACTAAATATAAACAAATTTAGACACTCACCCCCATACAAAACCACGCAAAACGACGAAAAAATCGACATCACAAAACTCCCCAAATACCACTAAACACAATATCATCTGGAATCGGATACTTCCCTTGACCTCTACAGCGTGAGTCACCTAACGTTACCGCTGGATATATTTCGTAAACCACATCAAATACTGACGAACCGATTCCACAGACCGAACGTGAGGAGAGGGGCTAGTGTAATTGTTTAATACAAACCATACAAAAATGCACGGAAGTATGTTTTTCAACACAAACCTACGTTTTTTTAAATGGAGCCATGTTAGTTTTGTTAGCACATCTGAACATCTAAACAAATACGCAATCAGTGCCATTTGTTGCATTGTAAAATGTTAATTGCATCCGGAGATACTGTAACCTAAAGTTGACGCTTGAAACCTCCGACGTTCAGTTGCGAGAGCCGGTGGACTGAGTCAAAGTAGTGTCATGCGCATACTGCATCATCACCGCTTTCACCCGTTTCATGTGTCGCTACATCAGAAATTACATGGCGATGACTTTAATCATTGAGTGCAATTCTGTCAATGGGCATTAACAGAGAATGTGTTGCAGTTCTACCTGTTTACCGATGAAGCGGGTTTCACAAACCACGGGGCAGTGAATCTACAGAACATGCATTACTGGTCTGTGGACAATCCTCGTTGGCTCAGACAGGTAGAGCGACAGCAACCGTGGACTGTAAATGTATGGTGCGGAATTATTAGCGACCACCTCATTGGTCCTCACTTCACTGAGGGGCCCAAACAGCTGCAACATACATCGCATTTCTACAGAATGATCTGCCAACGTTGCTCGAAATTGTCCCACTGGAAACGCGTCGACGTATGTGGTATCAGCATGATGGTGCACCTGCACATTCCGCAATTAACACTAGGCTGACCCTTGACAGGATGTTCGACGGGCGTTTCATAGGACGTGGAGGACACATAAATTGGCCAGCCCGTTCTCCTGATCTTACACCTCTGGACTTCTTTCTGTGGGGTACGTTAAAGGAGAATGTGTACCGTGATGTGCCTACAACCCCAGAGAATATGAAACAAAGTATTGTGGCAGCCTGCGGCGACATTACACCAGATGTACTGCGGCGTGTACGACATTCATTACGCCAGAGATTGCAAGTGTGTGCAGCAAATGATGGCCACCACATTGAACATCTATTGACCTGACATGTCGGGACACACACTATTCCACTCCGTAATTGAAAACGGAAACCACGTGTGTATGTGTACCTCACCCCTCATGGTAATGTACATGTGCGTCAGTGAAAAAGACCAATTAAAAGGTGTTGGCATGTGGACGTAATTTGCTGTTCCAGTCTCTTCTGTACCTAAGGTCCATCACCGTTCCCTTTGGATCCCTACGTAATTCGGTGCTCTCCGATACACACGATCGAACAGCGGAGGAGTGGTACTCAAGCATCAACTTTAGGTTACAGTATCTCCAGATGTAATTAACATTTTACAATGCAACAAACGGCACTGATTACGTATTTTTTTATATGATCAGATGTGCTAACAAAACTGACAGGGCTCCATTTAAAAAAACGTTGGTTTATGTTAAAAAACATACTTCTGTGCATTTTTTTATGGTTTGTATTAACCAATTACACTAGCCCCCCCCTCCTCACGTTCGGTCTGTGGAGTCGATTCGTCAGTATTTGATGTGGTTTACGAAATATATCCAGCGGTAACGTTAGGTGACTCACCCTGTATAGCTCTACAACAGCTCCCGATCCCATAAATTGGGATCGAACACTTCCCTCGACCTATATAGCTCAACAGCAGCTCCCAATCCCATAAGTTAGGATCGAACACTTCTCTTTACCTTGTTGTTGTTGTTGTGGTCTTGAGTCCTGAGACTCCATGCTACCCTATCCTGTGCAAGCTTCTTCATCTCCCAGTACTTACTGCAACCCACATCCTTGTGAATCTGCTTAGTGTATTCATCTCTTGGTCTCCCTCTAAGATTTTTACCCTCCACGCTGCCCTCCAATGCTAAATTTGTGATCCCTTGATGCCTCAGAACATCTCCTACTAACCGGTCCCTTCTTTTTGTGAAGTTGTGCCACATACTCCTCTTCTCCCTAGTTCTATTCAATACCTCCTCATTATTTATGTAATCTACCCATCTAATCTTCAGCATTCTTCTGTAGCACCACATTTCGAAAGCTTCTATTCTCTTCTTGTCCAAACTACTTATCGTCCATGTTTCACTTCCATACATGGCTACACTCGATACAAATACTTTCAGAAACGACTTCCTGCCACTTAAATCTATACTCCATTTTAACAAATTTCTCTTCTTCAGAAATGCTTTCCTTGCCGTTGCCAGCCTACATTTTATATCTTCTCTACTTCGACCATCATCAGTTATTTTGCTCCCCAAATAGGAAAACTCCTTTACTATTTTAATTGTCTCATTTCCTAATCTAATTCTCTCGGCATCACCTGACTTAATTCGACTACATTCCATTATTCTCGTTTCGCTTTTGTTGATGTTCATCTTATATCCTCCTTTCAAGACACTGTGCATTCCATTCAACTGCTGTTTCCTTTACTGCTTGCTCAATATACAGATTGAATAACATCGGGGAGAGGCTACAACCCTGTCTCACTCCCTTCGCAATCACTGCTTCCCTTTCATGCCCCTCGACTCTTATAACTGCCATCTGGTTTCTGTACAAATTGTAAATAGCCTTTCACTCCCTGTATTTTACCCCTGCCACCTTTAGAATTTGAAAGAGAGTATTTCAGTCAACATTGTCAAAAGCTTTCTCTAAGTCTACAAATGCTAGAAACGTAGGTTTGCCTTTTGCTAATCTTTCTTCTAAGATAAGTTGTAAGGTCAGTATTGCCTCACGTGTTCCAATATTTCTGCGGAATCCAAACTGATCTTCCCCGAGGTCGGCTTCTACCAGTTTTTCCATTCGTCTGTTAAGAATTCGCGTTAGTATTTTGCATCTGTGACTTATTAAACTGATAGTTTGGTAATTTTCACATCTGTCAACACCTGCTTTCTTTGGGATTGGAATTATTATATTCTTCTTGAAGTCTGAGGGTATTTCACCTGTCTTATACATCTTGCTCACCAGATGGTAGAGTTTTGTCAGGACTGGCCCTCCCAAGGCCATCAGTAGTTCTAATGGAATGTTGTCTACTCCCGGGGCCTTGTTTCAACTTAGGTCTTTCAGTGCTCTGTCAAACTCTTCGCGCAGTATCGTATCTCCCATTTCATCTTCATCTACATCCTCTTCCATTTCCATAATATTGTCCTCAAGTACATTGCCCTTGTATAGACCCTCTGTATACTCCTTCCACCTTTCTGCTTTCCCTTCTTTGCTTAGAACTGGGTTTCCATCTGAGCTCTTGATATTCATAGAAGTGGTTCTCTTTTCTCCAAAGGTCTCTTTAATTTTCCTGTAGGCAGTATCCCCTAGTGAGATAAGCCTCTACATCCTTACATTTGTCCTCTAGCCATCCCTGGTTAGCCATTATGCACTTCCTGTCGATCTCATTTTTGAGACGTCTGTATTTCTTTTTGCCTGCTTCATGTACTGCATTTTTACATTTTCTCCTTTCGTCAATTGAGTTCAATATTTCTTCTGTTACCCAAGGAGTTCTACTAACCCTCGTCTTTTTACCTACTTGATCCTCTGCTGCCTTCACTACTTCATCCCTCAGAGCTATACATTCTTCTTCTACTGTATTTCTTTCCGCCATTCCTGTCAATTGTTCCCTTATGCTCTAACTGAAACTCTGGACAACCTCTGGTTCTTTCTTTTTATCCAGGTCCCATCTCCTTAAATTCCCACCTTTTTGCAGTTTCTTCAATTTTAATCTACAGTTCATTACCAATAGGCTGTGGTCAGAGTCCACATATGCCCCTGGAAATGCCTTACAATTTAAAACCTGGTTCCTAAATCTCTGTCTTAGCATTATATAATCTCTCTGATACCTTCTAGTATCTCCAGGATTCTTCCATGTATACAACCTTCTTTCATGATTCTTGAACCAAGTGTTAGCCATGATTAAGTTACGCTCTGTGCAAAACTCTACCAGGCGGCTTCCTCTTTCATTTCTTAGCCCCAATCCGTATTCACCTCCTATGTTTCCTTCTCTCCCTTTTCCTACTCTCGAATTCCAGTCACCCATGACTATTAAATTGTCGTCTCCCTTCACTACCTGAATAATTTCTTTTATCTAATCATACATTTCTTCAATTTCTTCATCATCTGCAGAGCTAGTTGGCATATAAACTTGTACTACTGTGGTATGCGTGGGCTTTGTGTCTATCTTGGCCACAATAATGCTGTTTGTAGTAGCTTACCCGCACTCCAATTTTTTTGTTCATTATTAAACCTACTCCTGCTCTACCCCTATTTTATTTTGTGTTTATAACCCTGTTTCACCTAAAACGAGCGAGGTGGCGCAGTGCTTAGCACACTGGACTCTCATTCGAGAGGACTACGGTTCAATCCCGTCTCCAACCATCCTGATTTTGGTTTTCCGTGATTTCCCTAAATCGCTTCAGGCAAATGCCAGGATGGTTCCTTTGAAAGGGCACGGCCGATTTCCTTCCCCATCCTTCCCTCATCCGAGCTTGCGCTCCGTCTCTAATGACCTCGTTGTGGACGGGACGTTAAACACTAATCTCCTCCTCTTCCTCCTCCTCCTCCTCCTCGTCCTCCTGTATTCACCTGACCAAAAGTCTTGTTCCTCCTGCCACCAAACTTCACTAATTCTCACTATATCTAACTTTAACCTATCCATTTCCCTTTTTAAATTTTCTAACCTACCTGCCCGATTAAGGGATCTGACATTCCACACTCCAGTCCGTAGAACGCCAGTTTTCTTTTTCCTGATAACGACGTCCTCCTGAGTAGGCCCTACCCACAGATCCGAATGGGGTACTATTTTACCTGCGGAATAGTTTACCCAAGAGGACGCCATCATCATTTATCCATACAGTAAAGCTGCATGCCCTCGGGAAAAATTACGGTCGTAGTTTCCCCTTGCTTTCAGCCGTTCGCAGCACCAGCACAGCATGGCCGTTTTGGTTAATGTTGCAAGGCCAGGTCAGTCAATCATCCAGACTGTTGCCCCTGCAACTACTGAGACGGCTGCTGTCCCTCTTCAGGAACCACACGTTTGTCTGGCCTCTCAACAGATACCCCTCCGTTGTGGTTGCACCTACGGTACGGCCATCTGTATCGCTGAGGCACGGAAGCCTCCCCACCAACAGCAAGGTCCATGGTTCATGGGGAAGGTCTCTTTACCTATGTAACTGAAAAACATCTCCCAATACCAATACCAACTTTCACAGCCACACATTTCAATGAAACACTTCCCTAGACCCCAACACACGACACATACACCGAAAACAAAACAGTAAAAACTTACCACAAAAATGTTCCGGCGCCGCAAACTAGATTGGCCACCACTATATATATATATCTCACACACACACACACACACACACAAACGAAAAAATACTCAACCAAAAGAAAAACCCGACCCACCCACACCTCAACCCCCCCCCCCCCCCCAACCAACCCAACCTCCTCCCTCACCCCAAAATAAAAAACTCACAAACAAAAACCAAATGCAACATAAAAAAATCTCAATCACACACTACAACTCAACAAAAACTTCAACAAAATAGATCCTCCACAACTAAAACACGAACAAATACACTCCCCCCCCCCCCCCCGTCACAAACACTCTAACACAAAATAAACCACCCACCCCACCCTGAGCTGCAGCCAGTCCAGCGACCCACCCACCCACCCACCCACCTACCAAGACCACCCTAACCAACTACTTTCGGCCTATACGTTTTACTCACAGCCCTTAAGAAAACCCGAACAACACAATAGCCCTCAGGGATACTCTTCCGCCAACAGTACTCATCTAAATGAGACTGAAGGTTAGAAGAGCGCATCTTCCCCCTCCGAAGAACTGACTTAACCAGCCTCCACATCCCCTCTATTGTACTGGTACAAGCCCCCATCTCATAATTCTTGAACTCTAAGCTATGATTCACTACTAAATGATGAAATCCCCTCTCACCCAACCCCCTATACGAAGAAAAAGCATCAGAAACTACTGTGGACCCCAGCTCTATATATTCCTCAATTAACCCCACTAATTCGGCCATAGACCTCCCTTACACAAACCTAAAAACACATTCGGAACAACCACGCCCCGGAACAACAGCCCCCCACACCCAGAGACCAGCCACAGACTTACCCCTCCCATACTTCCTATTCCTAAACTGCGACTCGTCCACCTCCACAACAACCCCATGCCCCCCCCCCCCCCCCCCCATCTTACCCCTGTACTTAATAAACTCTGAACACACTTCACAACAAAAAGAATACCAATCAAGACTACTCCTCTCACTCACACCAGTCTCATGCGTGCAAAAACTGTGTGGGGATCTATAACAAAAGTAATAAGTAACCGGTGCAACCTCGTGCATGCCCAACCTAGACTTCTCGAACCAGGTACCGCACCATATAGAACGCCAAATGTTGTCTTTCCGACAGCGCCACATATAACTGACCCTGGTCTGAGAGGCCGGAACTTTAGCCAACTTCATTTCTTCACGGCAAACACTGCATTTGACCACCTTGGCAATTAAGCCAAAAAGCTGCAGAAACTTAATGAGCTCTAAAGAGGTGTTCCCCGTCATAGCCCTCAAACGGGAACTATTAATCTTATCTGTCATATCCATTCCTGATCAAAAAACAACAACCGATTAAATTTAATAAAAATACCACATGGCGTACAGCGATCACCACTATATTAACCTTCACACAAAACCACAGAATCGTTAACCACTGAAACGAATTCCACTTCAAACACACTCGAACAATACTCGACACAGCAACAGCAAACTAGGCCCAAAACACCAAACAAACGAAAACCCTGAACATACCACCAGGGGGCACAACAAACCACAACACGACGACATCTACAAACACGCCACACTCACAAACCAAACTCCGTGCTGTCATGACGCCACACACCACAACACAACACCCTTACGTCACCGGTCAAAACCGGCCCGTGGGATCAGACGCTTCTGTTGACCCCAACAGCCTTATCTGTAATAATGGGGACATAGACGTGGACAACGGCAGCATAATTGGGAGAGCTTCTACAATCTTCCAACATACATTCAAAGGGTGTGTCCACAAAGCTTTGGTCGTACTATTATCATCCTTCCGATGGCCATATATGCGTGTTAGATGTGGAAAATATCAGTAAAATTGATACACAAGCTCAACGTTTTGTACCAACAATTCTTCAGGAAAGTTCTGAAGGTCAGTTATCACCACCACATTTCAAATGAAGAAGTGCTGAGAAGTGGTGTATCCAGCCTGCACAAAGTCATTGCTGAAAGAAGGCTGAAGCGGGGCATGTTCTCTGCATGAAAGATGGAACAACCTCAAATCAACATTTTTGTTGAAATAAACAGATGGATACAGCAAGATCTTGTAACACAAAGAAATAAACTTCTGCAAAGGATCATCAGTGCATGGACATGACCTGGGAGGAAGCTGAAAACCTGGCAGCTGATAGTTCACTGGAGGATTCTTGCTGCCTTATTTGGTACTGAGCATTGGGGGAACTAACTGTAAGTTGCATCACTATGATGCCCATCTGATCACAACTGAACCGTTTGTCCGAAAATTAAATTTCAGATGTTTGCCAGTCTTCCTCTCCAGACATCACGTATTGTGACTTATTGCTGTTTTTTAAATGAAGATGCCTTTGAAAAAACCCATTTTGAAAGGAGAGTAGACAAAGTGAAACATGATGATGGATAGCAGTAGATCATAATAGAAGAAATTTTTTTGAGGTGTTTTAAGCATTGGAAGGTTTGATGGGTCAATGCTTTGACGTGATAGGATTCTACTTTTAGGATTGCAACCCCATCAGATACACCATATATTTTTCCTACCCAAAATATAAGGTTGGAAGCATGGATTCTGAAAACATGATAATGTGAAACCCAACTAGCACTTTTCTCACATGACATACGAGAAGCTATATAACAAGGCAGTCAGGTGGACGCATTATTTCTTGATTTCCGAAAAGCATTTGACTCAGTACAATACCTTTGCTTATCATCAAAAGTTCGATCATATGTGTTATTGAGTGAAATTTTTGACTGGATTGAAGACTTGTTGATAGTAAGGACACAGTAGTTTATCTTGGATGGAGTCATTGTCAGATGTGGAAGTAACTTAAGGTGTGCCCCAGGCAAGTGTGTCAAGACCCTTTCTGTTCATGTTGTATGTTAATGACCTTCCAATATTACATTTTAAGCACTGTTCTCCTTTGTAATTTCATGCATAAATGCAATGTTTGATTATAAACTTATTAATGAGAAAATTATTTTCTAAAATTTACACGACACATTATTTCTTTACTTTGTTTCTCATGGAATACAATATATAGAAGTAGTATAAGTATTGTGTGTGAGTGTGAGTGTTTTGTATCTCAGGAGAAGGCCATTTTGCGTAAAGCTTGTGTGTCTAGCAGTCTTTTTGTTGTGCCTGTCTGCGACTCAATGTCTCCTCCAAGTGGCGAGTAGCAATCTATTCTTTTCATAATTTATATAAAATCTTTGAAATGCTAATGAAACAAACATATAGTGGAAGCATTGGCATATCAACTGTTTGTATTTTTCAGAATTATTCTCCTTGAATCTGTAGATAATTTCTAAAACCCACAGTCCTGTAAAATGTACATTATGAAAGTGCACATACTTCACCCTGTCTTTCTGTTTGTGTGTCAGCCTCATAATGGTTGAAAAATAAAAGTGAAATCTTCATTTTATCCAGCATTTGTAACACCATATTCAGTTACACACCATGTTCAATAAATTGCATCCTGCAAATGAGTATTTAGGTATATGGAGTGAGTCAAGTTGTGTATTAGCGAGCAAAAGAGTCATTGCAGGCAACTTCTGTGAAATATACTAACCACAAATTACAACTGTCACATTGTTAGTTATGGGAATTGCTTCTAGATTATTTTGTAATGTGCTATAAATAATGGTATTATGTATGTAAAGTTGTCCTCAAACTGAAGGTTGGTTTGGACACTACAGTAGTTTAGTAGCAGGGTCCTTTGTTTGAGCTTAGAACTGATTTACCAACCAATTATAGGAGGGACCTACCGTTTAATGTCGACTCAGAATCATTACACAGCTTGTAATTTTTCACATGAACTGATCATCACTTGGTAATTTACAGAAAAGTATTAGGGCCACTGTAGTGCTGAACCCCAGACCTTTGGATTTGTAGCCAGAGAGCCACCAAGTCAACTAATGGCTGTGTCTTAGAAAACTCTTTACCCTTCATTATTTCTCACATCAGGGTGTCTCTATTGATTTCATATAGCGATACTGGCTGTCTGTATACTGAAAAGTTGAAATCTTGTTAGGCATGTACTGAAACTTAGACTGTTGAACCTTAATACTCAGTAAGTGATAAGATACTCTTGTATTTAATTTTTGAAAAGCTAGAGATTTCAAATCTCCTCTCTGGTTTTTACTGGCAGCCTGTTACTTTTGCACAAGAATATAAAACTACATTCTGAACCTGTAACATTTTCAATTTTAGTGCTGTGGTTTTAAATTTCATTGTTCATCTTAAGTTTGACGTTCATTTCTCATCAGACTAATGTTTTTGTAACAATTGTAAATGATTATTACCTTCATCTCAGACTTGGTCACGCTTAGCCCACAGTTTTCTTGTTAGAGTAATGAGAATGCATATATAGAAACCACAGTCTGAAAATTCAGGTGTGCCGTGTTTTAATTATAGGTTATGACTGGCTGTATTGCAAGGTGGGGAAGTGCAATATGTCTATAATCCTGCCAAAACAATGAGACTGGAAGTAACCTGCCCAAATAGGAAAGAAACATATTCAGTCTCTCAGTAATATGAAGAAGAGAGAAGGCTGCCCACCACATGTAGGAGACATTGATGTGAAGTAATACGAAGAAGATAGAAGGCTGCCTACCACATATAGGAGACATTGAGTCTCTCTCTCTCTCTCTCTCTCTCTCTCTCTCTCTCTCTCTTTTGCTAAAAGATAAGCAGTCTTTTCATTGTGTCTGTCTGCAACTCAATGCCTCCTCCTATTTGATGAGTAGCAATCTATCATTTTTCATATTGTTGTTATTCTGTACTGAACTCGCATTATTTCTTCCTGTGTCACCAAAAGACTATTTCCATATGCTTTCCTAATGTCCCGTTATTTCCTGCCCCCTTATTGTCCTGTATGTCTTTCCCCTCCTAGCAGGGCCAGTCCTTCACTATTCTCCACACACACACACACACACACACACACACACACACACACACACCTCTTCCAAGGCATCCACTTTGTACCAAAAAACACCAAGATTTCTCAAACCAAAAAACAAAAAATTTCTTTTTATTCCACATATTTTCAGTATCGGTACCCACCCTATGGAAAGTCTGTTTGATTAAGGCAGTGCTTGACATCAACACACAGAAGAAAAAGCAAATAATGAAATCTTGCTTATTGTGCATGTACAATGAGGTGACAAGTCATGGGATAACAATGTGCACATATATAGATGGTGGTAGTATCGTGTACACAAGGTATGAGAGGGCAGTGCATTGGCGGGGCTGTAATTTGTACTCAGGTGAGTCATGTGAAAAAGTTTCCAGCATGATTGTGGCTGCACAATGGGAATTAACAGTCTTTGAATGTGGAGTGGTAGTTGAAGCTAGACTAATGTGACATTCCATTTAAGAAATCATTAGGGAATTCAATATTCCGTGATCTTCAGTGTCAAAAGTGTGCCGAAAATAGCAAATTTCAGGCATTACCTCTCACCATGAGTGAAGTGGTGGCCAGTGACCTTTACTTGATGACTGAGAGAAGTGGCATTTGTGTAGAGTTGTCAGTGTTAACAGACAAGCAACACTGCATGCAATGACCATAGAATTCGATGTGGAACATATGATGAACGTATCCACTAGGACAGTCCAACGAAAATTTGTGTTAATGAACTATGGCAGCAGACAGCTGCTGCAAGTGCCTCTGCTAACAGCATAACATCATCTGCAGTAATTCTCCTGGCTTGTGACCATATTGCATGGACACTAGATGACTTGGAAACTATGGCCTGTTCAGGTGAGTTTAGATTTCAGATAATGTGGGCTTTGTTTACATGAAATGGACCAGGTTCTGTGGTCCAACCGTACCAATCATTGACAGGAAATGGTTATGTTCAGCAGCTTGGAGACTATTTGCAGCCATTCATGGATTTCAACTTCCCAAACAATTGTGGAAGGTCACAGTTCTTTGCTGCTGGTTTGAAGAATATTCTGGACAATTTGCACGAATTATTGGGCCAGCAGATTCCCCGACATAAATCCTATCAAACATTTATAGGACATAAATGAGAGGTTAGTTTGTGCACAAAATCCTGCAGCAGTAACACTATTTGCAGTTATGGATGGCTATAGACACACCATGGCTCAATATTTCTGCATGGGACATCCAATGACTTGTTGAGTCCATGCCACATCGAGTTTCTGCACTACGCCAAGCAGAAGAAAGTCCAACATGATAGTAGGAGGTATCCCAAGACTTCTGTCACCTCACTATGCTGTATAGTAAGAAGAATACACAATTTTGTTTGTATGTGGTTTTGGAGTATACAGGATGTGAAATGTATACAAAGCTGCCAACCGTAGCCACAACAATGGCTCCAACCAGGCTGAGCATTGGGTTGAACTGAGAGTTGACTATAGGTATGGGTAATTTGTTCTATTCTAAAACTTCCTGGCAGATTAAAACTGTGTACCAGATCAAGACATGAACTGAGGACCTTTGATTTTTCAGTGGCAAGTGCTCTACTGACTGAGCTGCCCAAATACGCCTCTGTGAAGTTTGGAAGGTAGGAGACCAGGTAATTATGGAAGTAAGACTTTGAGGGCTGTTCATGAGTCGTGCTTCGCGACCTCAGTCGTTAGAGTATGGGCCCAAAGAAGGCAAAGGTTCACACTTCAACTGTTGGTCCAGCACACACATTTAGTATGTCAGGAAGTTTCATATCAGTGCACATTCCACCACAAAGAGGAAATTTCGTTCTGGCATTCTATTCTGCTTCAGCCTTATGACAGAGTTCATCAGTCATAGCAGCTGTTAGTTGTTGGCGTGCCAGTCTCTCAGCAAATGGCCAGGTGTTTTCAGTTGGTCGAAGTTCTGGAAAACATTGGCCAGAGCAGTAGCAGAACAATCTCTGTATCAGGTGGGTAGGTCAGGACAGCAATGGTGACATGTGATATTAAGTTGCCTTGTTCACAGATAGTCACAGTGACTTCGGAGACTCATCTCGGCTAAGCCACTTGCCAGAAATGCAAATTATGCTGTCTGTATTAATATCTATTTGAACCAGAAGTGATTGTGTTGAGGTGTTTATATCATGTTTTATGTAATGTAATATACCCGTGTATAAATTTCTGTTTGCCATTATAGAATTATTCATACCTAGATCGGACTAACTGTGCAGTCTTCGTTACTGTAGACTTTGTTTCCTTCTGCAACTTCTGTGCTGGAAGCTGAACAGATCTCTTACAAATCTCAAATTTCCAATAAATAATGTAGAAACGTTCTTTGTTAATATTAATACAGTGATCTATTAATTACAGCAGTCAAACATGTCATACATTCCTTTATGACCAAGGAGCAGTATCATTAGATTTGCTCAATACAGTTACGTATGATAGTAATTGACCTTTATTCTCTCTTGGATGACAGCTAACTGAATGATCTCAAAGACTCTCCAGATATTTGGGACATCATCACGATTGTCACAGACGTCCTCCTCCTGTGGATTGCATCATATCTCCAAGGTAGGAGCAGACAACGCAAAACCAACAGGTACTATGAAGCTTAGTAAGATTCCTGTTGTCATCCTGACTAGCAGATATGCTGTGTCCATTCAACTTACACACACAGAAAGAAAACAAATTTCCAAACAGCATGCTATACTAACTCATTACTTAAATTTTTGTTGTTGCAATCATCATTCGTTGGTTTGGTAAATGTTGTGCAACACCTCTGCTCGTTAAAGTGATATGTTACCTTAGAACTTGTGAACTTGGTAGTGCCCCCATATCATCACACTAAGTGCTGGGCTCATATGACAGTGTTGAATGTAATCTGATAATGTTTATACTCAGAGCTACCCCACATGATTACATCCATGACAATAGTGTATGCAGAGCTGGGACTCATCCAAACAGAATTTGTCTTGTCAGTATTAAATCCAATGTTTTTGTTGCGCACACCGCTGTGGTTGTGCCTATTTCCACCGGTGTTCTTCTCACTGCCACTGTATTAGTGGATGTCACCACAGTGACAAACATACTGACAGTAGATAGGGCTCCAGACTTCGTCCCACTGACCATGTGGATACTCGTGTTACTGCAAAGTAGCCAGTTTCTTGCCATCTCTCAGGTTTTATCGGTGTGACAGATTGTGTTCTTCCAGTTATTTTGCTGAGTTGTTTCCATTTTATGCACAACATGTTGATTACTAACCCAACTGTCTTTCTAAAGTGCTGCAAAGTTTGCTGCTGTGTGTACTCGATGCATGCACTCCAAAAGACTTGACTGCTATTATTGGTGTCATGCTGCTATTTCTAGCTGAGTTGGATTCCAGACACCTACTTTGCCCTTTAATGTGCTTGTTTTTCAGAGCTCAAACTGAAATTCCATGAAATGCAAATTCTGTGTCCCAGCTCTGGTGAATATAATAGCCAGAGAGAACAAAATGAGTGCAGGGCCTCAAGCCTCGTTTAAAATCAAGCCTTTGTCCTTGTTTGTTAGGTTTTCCAACATACTTGTTGCAGTTGGCTCCTTAATTATGCTGTCCCAGAAACCTGATATTTCCACTACAAGGCTGTGCACATTATATTTCATTTCATAATTATATTCGAAGCAGTACTTAGCGATAGCTGGTTTGCCTGGTTGTTACAGTCGGATGTGTCACTGATGTGCTTTCACCTCTCCTCGAATGTCCCAATAGTCTGCCCCCACGTAGACATGCTATGTTCTAATGGCATTTGATATACACCAGACTTTTGGAGACATAATTTGTAAACAGTTATAGTGAATGTTACATAGTGCAGGTCTTTACAGTGGAGAGAGTGGCGAAACCACAAAAAATGACAAACTGTGAAAACAGTTATAATAAGAAATACAGAAACATGGGAAAACGATAGCATTTTGTAACAAGGACGGAAATAAAGCCCCACTGATGATGTTGGAACTTCAGCGAAACATGTCTGGAAGATAGAGGAAAAAATAAAATTGTGTTTTGCTCAAGGTGGACCCCCCTCCAAAATCAAATCTATTTGTAAGCAGAGGTGGACAGAAGAGCTTCAACCTCAAGGTGACATATTGTCTTTAACACTGTAAAGACTACTTTTTATCTTAGTTGAAAGGAGTGAAATGCACTGTGTGCCATATTTCTATAGGGGCCTACTGATCTTTCTGGATATTTTGCCGGCATTAGATATGTAAGCAGTTGTTTGCTTCTCTTCTTCCTTCTCAGACTTAATCTTTTTCTCATTCATTCTTGATTTTGACAATCTGAGTACCCATTCCTGTGGAGCATTGCTTGTAATTCTCCAATGATGCTCTCCTTGTCTGAAAGTATCGACCAGATTTCGTAGCAACAAATTTTTGGTAGCTGATGATGACTTGAGGCATGGAGATAGGTCAGTGCATATAGGTTTGCCGTATGCATTGTGACAAAGGTGTCAACGTGTACTCATATCATGTCAAGGAAAGGTAGCTAGTTCTCTTTTCAAAGTTGCATCGTGGGTTTTATGTTACAAAGAGTTTACGTGTTCCAGGAGCTCAAGTTTTTCTGCTCGATGTGACCAAAAGATAAGTGCTGTCCATGTGCCAATAGAAACATGTTTCAGCTTGGAGGATTTTAGTACCTTTGTTTAACTGGGTTCCATGAATAGGTTTGCCATCAGGGGTTTGGTCATCATATTTTCCTTTGAATAGGAAATAAGTTGACTTCAGAAAACACACAAAACTTTCTGTGATACAATCTTCGATGTTTTCCATGATTAGTTCCAAGGTGTCAAAGTGGAGCCTGGTCAAGAGGGCAAAACCACTGAAACTGACCGTAATATCAATATTCCGCTTTCGCTGTTGGCTTGGGGGGGGGGGGGGGGGGAGGAGGACTCAGCACAACACACCATTAATCAACCACACTTGGAAAGCCTGAGAGATCACCTCACTTCATTCAACAGGGAGTAAACATTTCACAATGCATATCAGTTGGAGAAGCTGTGCCAGATGAAAGGTAGACTTCTCAGTACACAGATCTATTCGACAAGGTGTCAGGATGAAAAAGCCGTACCTACATCTGCAGACATCGAACATCACATTAACACACCAGCCTTGCAAAATTGGCCCTAGTAAGAGAGATAATTCATGAAATCCGAAGAATGCCAGACATCACTTAAAAAAAATTCTTCATCTCCATCTTTACATGTCAGCTACACACTCTGGAATTCTTGGGAATGGGGTGACAATATGGCCTTGTCACAAACAGAATCAGTGCAGTTGAAAATTACTTCACACCAGAAAACAAAATTCAATCATTAGCACAAAAAGCCAAGACAAGGTAGAGGGATACATACTGTCATTAATCTCACTGACAATCGTGTAGATGAGAATACAGTGAAGATCCTTGCTAAAGGGCTCGATTTCATACACACTCCAAAAATTATATCAGTAGTAGATTACATCAGCTCCATGGAATATGTTGCAGCTTCTCTACCACCGGAAGCAGAAGAGGTGATTTGTTGTAAAACCTTTAGAGCACTTATCACAGTGCCAATACTAAGATCCAGCATCTCCAAGGAAGAGCAAGCAACACTGAGAAATCTGCAAGGGGACAAGGAAATTATAATCCTACCTGTCAACAAGGCGATCCTACAATCCTAATGTCACAAGGACTACAATAAGATTTTTCACCTTTTCAGTTACGTAGCATACAGACAAATAAATGTCGAACCTACAAGTAAAATCAAATGGAAGTCTGACCCTTCTCAATGACTCGAGGCTCGTCATGCAACATGATTAAGGCTCTTAGAATACGCTGAAGCCAGACAGTTGTTTCACAGAAATTTTTATGCACATTGTGGCATCAGTTTATCTCCTGTTCTTTGGTAACTATTATGAACAAACTAATGATGTGGTAGTGGGTAGTCCATTATTCAGTACCAGCCTATGCAAAGACCCTAATTTCGCTAATTTGTTTCTGTTGGTATATGATACATTTATGGGGTGTTACCACTTGGAACAGAAGAGATGAAGAGTTACTGGAACATTTAAACTCTGTCCATCATAATACAAAATTTGTGACGGAACTGAGAGAGAGAGATCAAGCTACCTTTCATTGATGTGTTAGTGTTGAGAAGAATCACAATGGATCCCTAGGTCACAGTGTATGTAGGAAGTCTACGTATACTGACATTTATCTCCAAGAATAAAGCCATTGCCGTCCATCACAAAGGAATTTGATGCTAAAGAATGGTCCATGTGTAGCGGTTCCACCTGCTTTGTTTCTTTATTTGTTGTCCTCGCTGATGACATACTGCATTGCTACACTGGCTGAAAAATGGGTTGTGGATTCCGACACTGACTACTGTAAATAATGTAGCTGACAGGTGCACAGTTGCGCTTCACAGTACTTTTATTTCACTGTTCACAACCCGCTAATAATACACAGTTATTTGCCCAGTGCACAGTCTCTTTAATAGTTTGCAGGCAGAGCTTCAAATACTGCTACAATAGTTTACTATTGAACATCTACGAGCAGTAAAAACCTAACCACAAAGTTCACAGTTCTTGAAGAATAGCAAGGTACATATGGAGCAGACACTGTCATTGGTTTGACACGTGGCCTAATTGTTTAACACTTATTCCACAGTTAAGCTGAAGTATTGTAGTTGTTCTAACCAACACAGATTTCTCATCTGAAACTCGGACGTGGACTGACTGACTGACTCGTGACCAAAAAGTGGGCCGTTGTATATCATCGGAATAGTAGGCCCTGAAACTACACATTGTTCAATGTTTAATCTACAGAAATTACAATTAAAACTTAACTCATTAAATTAACTGAATACATCAAAAAATTGGTTCTTTTTAACAGTTTCTTCTACTACAAGATGTAGACCGAATTATTTATTTAAATCATGAAATTAACAAATATAAGTACACAAACAATACTTTGGACAAAACTGTTAATTACTTTGGAATTAATTAAAAGCTGGATTTGCTAACATGTTTTTGAATAGAGCCAAATAGATACTTTAAGATTACTAGTATTTTGTCTTCCAAATCTTTACAATTATTACAGAATTTATATTTGTTTATATGTCAACAGTAGAATTTAAGTTAAGAAACAATTACTGATTTCACCCTATAATGAAATATACTAACTAGTAATAGTCAAAATAAATTAGAAAGTCAATTACATATATAAAACTAAGCACAAAATTAGATCTGGTGTTATATTCTTTAAAACTGAGGGCCAACCTTTCTGTATTATGAAAATACAGATTATACTCATGTATGTTAATGGTAATTAGTTCAAAAATGAAAAAAACAAATTTAAGTAGACAGATAAGAGGGGAATTAAAAATATCCCAGCTTGCTTTGTCACACTTGGAGCTCAAACACTTTCAGACAAGAAGACCCTTGCTGAAAAATTTAAAACACTTATGAATAATGTTCTGAAGGAATGGGTACTCATTATCATATGAAATCAAAATCAAGAATATGTGAGATAGAGGTTAAGACTGAAAAGGAAGAACAGGAACTAAGAATTGCTCGTCTGGCTTACGCTGACCAAATATCTGGAAAGATTGGCGGAGTCTAGTGAGAACATGATATCTGTTGTATTTCACTCCTTTCAACTAAGATAGAAAGCACTTTTGTAATATTAAAGATGATTTAGGCCTCTGTAAGTCTGTTGTGTACCACAAGGTAGACTATCGTAACAATCAAAGAGAGATGTGAGTTACATCAGTGATATACTAGACCAACACAACCAAGCGAATTGATGTTGCCAAGTATAGCAGAACCTCACTATCCACATCCTACAGGACCAGAAGCATGGTCAGACCACAAAAAGGCTGGATTATCAAAAGAACACTTTTATTGACCCACATCATCATAATACAGTACAGCACAGCACAGCACAACTTCAATGTTCAACTGAAAATACTATCTGAAATATTGTTCCATATTAAAACAGCAACAAAATGAAAACATTCACACAATCAAAAATCTTACAAAAAAGTATAATGTTTAGTGGTGCGTGTATTGTAAAATATGTCTGTATCGTACAGTAATATATTGTCTCTGTGAGTGGCAGCTGAACATCGGTTCATACCTTTTTACAGTACTGCATTAACATGCAATTCATTTACACTTACCTCTTCAAAATATGAGAAATCTACAATTACATTTACACCTATACCTATACTCTGCAAACCATCATGAAGTGCTTATTAGGATTTCTTCCCATTTCATTCACGTATGGTGCGTGGAAGGAATGATTGTTTGAATGCCTCTTTGCACACTGTAATTTTTTTAATGTCACCCTCACAATCCATGTGTGTGTGATACATAGCGAATTGAAGTTTATTCCTAGAGTAATAATTAAAGCTGGTTCTTGAAACTTTGTTAGTAGATTTTCTCAGGATAGTTCACATTTATCTTCAGCAGTCTGCTAGTTCAATTTTTTCAGCAACACTGTAGCACTCTCCCACACTGGTGCTCATTCTTGCTGCCTTACTCTGTATGTGTTCAATATCCCCTGTTAGTCCTCTTTAGTACAGGTCCTACACACTTGTGCAATACTCCAGAACCGGTCACACGAGTCATTTGCAAACAATCTCCTTTATAGACTGATTGCACTTCCCCAGTATTCTACCAACAAACCGAAGTCTGCTTTACCCTCAACTGAGACCTTGTGAGCATTCCATTTCCTATCACCACAAAGTGTTACATCCAGGTATTTGTATGAGTTGGCTGATTCCAACAGTGACTCATTGATACTACAGTCGTAGGATACTATGTTTGTTTTTTCTTCTTGTAAAGTGCACAATTTTTTGTTTCTGAACATTGAGAGCAAGTTGCCAATCTTTGCACCACTTTGAAATCTTATGAAGATTCGACTGAATATCTATGCAGCTTTTTCCAGACATTACTTCAGCACAGATAATTGCATCATCTATAAAAAGTCTTAATATTGTGTGAAAGGTCATTGATAGACATCATGAACAGCAAGAGTCCCAGCAACTTCCCTGGGGCATGCCTGATGTTATTTCTACATCTGATAATGACTCTTTGTGCAAGATAGCATGCTGTGTCTTCCCTGCCTAAAAGTTCCAGTCCAGCCACAAATTTCGCTTAATACCTCATATGATCGTACTTTTGACAGTAAGTGTAGGTATGGTACTGAGTTAAACACTTATCAGAAATCAAGAAATAATGCATCTGCCTGACAGCCTGATCCAAATCTTTCAGTATGTTATGTAAGAAAAGTGCAAGTCGGGTTTCACATGATTGACTCTTTGGACTCCATACTGGTTGGCATTGAGGAGGTTATTCTGTTCAAGATACCTCATTATGTTGGAGCTCAGAATAAGTTCTAAGATTCTACAACAAATTGATGTCAAGGATATTGGACGGTAGTTTTGTGGATCACTTCTTCTAGCCTCGTTGTAGATGGGTTCGACCTGTGCTTTTCTCCCTGAACTGGACAAGGTTTGTTGTTTGAAGGGTCTACAAGAGAGTATAGTTAAAAGAGGGGCTATCTTGGCCACAAATTCAGTATAGAACCTGACAGATTCCATCGGGTCCTACAGTTTAGTTCAATTTTAAGGATTTCTTCCCTTTCTCAACACCACTGACACTAACACTGAACACTGAACACTGACTTCATTTATCTTTCCAGTGGTAAGAGGATTAAAAACAGGACACTTCTCCTTGGTTTTCCTTCGCAAAGGAACATTTGAAAATAGAGTTAAGCATTTCAGCTTTTGCTTTGCTACTCTGAATTTCAGTTCCTGTTTCATTCACTAGGGTTTGGACACTAACTTTGGGGCCACTAACAGCCTTTACATAGGACCGTAATTTCTTTGGGTTTTATGAAAGATCGTTTGACACAGTTCAGCTATGGTAGTCATTGAAGACTTAAACCATTGTCCTCTTGACAACCAAAACTGCTTCATTCAGCAGCTCTGTATGTATAAACCCAATGCTGTTTTTGTGGGGGAACGCTGGGCGATGCCTAACTCTAAACTTTTTCGTCAACAAAGTAATTTTTTTACGATATTGAGAACTTGGAAGAGTGCCAAAGATTTATTTCACAGGCGTAAATTTTTTATTTCATTTTTTCGTGTTGGTAATTGCAATAGGAATGATACCAGTGCAGTTTTTGGTAGGAAAAGCGATGTCATTGACTGTTTCAAGCAGAAAACTAACAAACTATTTTACTTGTTCTCCTGCATCTGTTGTTGTTGTTGTGGTCTTCAGTGCTGAGACTGGTTTGATGCAGCTCTCCATGCTACTCTATCCTGTGCAAGCTTCTTCATCTCCCAGTACCTACTGCAACCTACATCCTTCTGAATCTGCTTAGTGTATTCATCTCTTGGTCTCCCTCTACGATTTTTACCCTCCATGCTGCCCTCCAATGCCAAATATGTGATCCCTTGATACCTCAGAACATGTCCTACCAACCGATCCCTTCTTCTAGTCAAGCTGTGCCACAAACTTCTCTTCTCCCAAATCCTATTCAATACCTCCTCATTAGTTACGTGATCTACCCACCTTATCTTCAGCATTCTTCTGTATCACCACATTTCGAAAGCTTCTATTCTCTTCTTGTCCAAACTAGTTATCGTCCGTGTTTCACTTCCATACATGGCTACACTCCATACAAATACTTTCAGAAACGACTTCCTGACACTTAAATCTATATTCGATGTTAACAAATTTCTCTTCTTCAGAAACGATTTCCTTGCCATTGCCAGTCTACTTTTTATATCCTCTCTACTTCGACCATCATCAGTTATTTTACTCCCTAAATAGCAAAACTCCTTTACTACTTTAAGTGTCTCATTTCCTAATCTATTTCCCTCAGCATCACCCGATTTAATTTGACTACATTCCATTATCCTCGTTTTGCTTTTGTTGATGTTCATCTTATATCCTCCTTTCAAGACACTGTCCATTCCGTTCAACTGCTCTTCCAAGTCCTTTGCTGTCTCTGACAGAATTACAATGTCATCGGCGAACCTCAAAGTTTTTACTTCTTCTCCATGGATTTTAATACATACTCTGAATTTTTCTTTTGTTTCCTTTACTGCTTGCTCAATATACAGATTGAATAACATCGGGGAGAGGCTACAACCCTGTCTCACTCCTTTCCCAACCACTGCTTCCCTTTCATGCCCCTCGACTCTTATAACTGCCATCTGATTTCTGTACAAATTGTAAATAGCCTTTCACTCCCTGTATTTTATACCTGCCACCTTCAGAATTTGAAAGAGAGTATTCCAGTTAACATTGTCAAAAGTTTTCTCTAAGTCTACAAATGCTAGAAACGTAGGTTTGCCTTTTCTTAATCTTTCTTCTAAGATAAGTCGTAAGGTTAG
This sequence comes from Schistocerca serialis cubense, assembly GCF_023864345.2. Taxonomy (NCBI): domain Eukaryota; kingdom Metazoa; phylum Arthropoda; class Insecta; order Orthoptera; family Acrididae; genus Schistocerca; species Schistocerca serialis. Next base: position 70,709,011 of record NC_064644.1, read on the forward strand.
TATTGCCTCACGTGTTCCAACATTTCTACGGAATCCAAACTGATCTTCCCCGAGGTCCGCTTCTACCAGTTTTTCCATTCGTCTGTAAAGAATTTGCGTTAGTATTTTGCAGCTGTGACTTATTAAACTGATAGTTCGGTAATTTTCACATCTGTCAACACCTGCTTTCTTTGGGATTGGAAATATTATATTCTTCTTTAAGTCTGAGGGTATTTCGCTTGTCTCATACATCTTGCTCACCAGATGGTAGAGTTTCGTCAGGACTGGCTCTCCCAAGGCCGTCAGTAGTTCTAATGGAATGTTGTCTACTCCTGGGGCCTTGTTTCGACTCAGGTCTTTCAGTGCTCTGTCAAAATCTTCACACAGTATCTTATCTCCCACTTCGCCTTCATCTACATCCTCTTCCATTTCCATAATATTGTCCTCAAGTACATCGCCCTTGTATAAACCCTCTATATACTCCTTCCACCTTTCTGCCTTCCCTTCTTTGCTTAGAACTGGGTTGCCATCTGAGCTCTTGATATTCGTACAAGTGGTTCTCTTCTCTCCAAAGGTCTCTTTAATTTTCCTGTAGGCAGTATCTATCTTACCCCTAGTGAGACAAGCCTCTATATCCTTACATTTGTCCTCTAGCCATCCCTGCTTAGCCATTTTGCACTTCCTGTCGATCTCATTTTTGAGACGTTTGTATTCCTTTTTGCCTGCTTCATTTACTGCATTTTTATATTTTCTCCTTTTATCAATTAAATTCAATATTTCTTCTGTTACCCAAGGATTTCTGCATCTAAAAAACTGAAAACTGTCAATAATTCGTGTGTGAGTGAAAAGCTAGGAAGTTCAACATCAGTGGATGACGAAAGTGAAACTGTAAACCTGAGCATTGAACCTACGTGGAAAATGCAGTGAACGAACTAGTGCATGATAGAAAATTAAATGATCGTCCAGAGTGTTGGACTTTGGAACAAGTCCGATACCATTTTTTTGTAGTTCGACATGTTGATGACATCATGGCTAAAAGCAGACGGGTGGTATCCCTTGCTTCAGTTATAAGTAATTTTCGCTGCATTATATCCAATGTCGGAGTACCCTCAAACTTTTTTTTAGGATAAAGCACTGTATAAACCTATGCTTTGTTTTTACAGCTATTATTCAGTTATTTCTGTTTCTTTAGAAGTTTCTTTAGAATGACTGACAAGGGAACCTCCCCATCGCACCCCCCTCAGATTTATTTATAAGTTGGCACAGTGGATAGGCCTTGAAAAACTGAACACAGATCAATCGAGAAAACAGGAAGAAGTTGTATGGAACTATGAAAAAATAAGCAAAATATACAAACTGAGTAGTCCATGTCCAAGATAGGCAACATCAGGGATAGTGTGAGCTCAGGAGTCCCGTGGTCATGTGGTTAGCGTGAGCAGCTGCGGATAGAGAGGTCCTTGGTTCAAGTCTTCCCTCGAGTGAAAAGTTTGCTTTCTATATTTTTGCAAAGTTATGATCTGTCCGTCCGTTCATTGACGTCTCTGTTCACTGTAATAAGTTTCGTGTCTGTGTTTTGCGACCGCACCGCAAAACTGTGCGATTAGTAGACGAAAGGTCGTGCCTCTCCAATGGGAACCTGATATACTCTATACGACAGTTGTGACGGCATGTGCGTCACATGACAGGAATATGTTGTCAACCCACCTAACTTGTACACTTGGCGAATCGGTATAAAGATTCTTCTACCTTGCCCGATTTAGGTTTTTTTGTGGATGTAATAATCACTCCCAAAAAAGTGATGAAAACATAAGAGTTTGTCACATAAACTGAAAATAAAAAATTAAACTTTCCATTCAATGGAAGACTTGAACCAAGGACCTCTCGTTCCGCAGCTGCTCATGCTAACCACGGGACCAGGGCGCTCCTGAGCTCACACTGTCCTTAATGTTGCCTATCTTGCGCATGGACTACTCAGTTTGTATATTTTGCTTATTTTTTTCATAGTTAAATACAATTTCTTCCTGTTTTCTCGTTTGATCTGTGTTCAGTTTTTCAAGGCCTATCCACTGTGCCAACTTATAACTAAATCTGAGTGGGGTGCAATGGCGAGATTCCCTTGTGAGTACCAAGGACAGTCTCTCTCATTATGAAATGTTCTACTAGGTACATATCTAACCACTCCATGGTCAATTATTCTTTTAAACTTGAGCCATAGTTCCCCTACATGCTCATGCCCTGTGCTGAAAGTTTCAAGTTCCTCACTGAGATATGACACTACTGATTTCTTATCTATTTTATTGAAGACACATATATCTTTGCTTTTTTTAGTAGTCCTTTGTACTTAGGTAATCATTGTTGCCACAACTGTGTCATGGTCACTGACACTGGTTTCTATGTGGGCATCCTCAAAGAGGTCAGGTCTATTTGTTACCAATATTTCTAATATATTTCCAACATGAGTAGAGTTCTGAACTATCTGTTCTAGGCAGGTTTCAGTAATGTTTCACAGGATGTTTTATCACACAGATCACTAACAAAACTGTAATTTTCCAAATTGATTAGCGGATTATTAAGGTCTCCACCAATGATTACATTATGGCTGAGGAACTTACGTGCAAATGAACTGAGGTTCTCTCCAAAGTTTTCAGTTACATCAGCAGATGAGTCAGGTGGATGATAGAAGGCTCAAATTATCATTTTATGCCCACACCTGATACTGAGTCTTGCCCAAACAGTTTCAGATGCAGCTTCAATTTCTATCTCAGTGGATTTGAGTTTCTTGTCTGCTGCAACAAATTGCATTTGCCTTTCCTTTTGATATACACTTAGATATTCCACAAAAATCTCACTACTATCAATTTCAGGTTTTGAGCAGATTTCTGTACGTAGTGTTATGAGAGCTTCACTGCTTTTCATAAGCAATTTGAACTCTGCCACTTTTTAGTGAATGCTCCGGCAGTTAACCATCAGGATTTTAATGCTCTCATCTGTGGGAGGCCTTTCTTTCAACCTTACACTGATACTTCTGAGTTTTGTACAGCTATTGTTATCTGGATTGGATGGAGAGTCACTTAATCTAAAAAAAATCTTGTGTACACCCCACACAGTCAGCTACCAGAGTAGCAGCATCTGATGTGTAGGCCTAGTGCACACCTTAGACATGCTGACATGTTTAGAGGGACCCTGCAGTTCTCTAAGGCACAAGTCCAGGGAGTTGCAGCCTAGCTTGCCACAGTATCTTCGAAGTTGCTGGTTCAGTCCTTCCATTCAGCTCAGAACCAAAGTGCCATGATCAATTTTGGGGACAATGCTGCAAATTTCGAGCTTTATTGAAATTCCTTGCGCAAAGCTGGTCTTCTCAACTTTCTCTGCCAGTCACTTGATTGACCCAAGTATGACCTCGGACACCAGGTAACAGCTATCATTTGTTTGAACATGTACCACACTCTGCAATTGTTTGCACTCAGTTTCCTCAATGGCTGCCAGAATAGCCTCTTTAACATGTTGAATGATGCCCTTAGATGTACCAGAATGAGTGCATGTGGTGTTCTTTCCTGCCTACTGTTGCCATTTCCCTAAGGGTTACCACAATTCGTCTTATGTATGGACTGCTGATGATAATATATCTCTACCTTTTTGCATTTGCTTCCTTTTGGCACTGTACAAAACTGGTGAAATAAGTTCCACTGGCTCATGCTCAGTTTCACTTTCAGTGAAAGACAGCACCTCAGACTTGTTGGCTAGGGGGATCGATACAACACCCTGAGTCCTCCCTCACCATCCACCCTGTACAGGATGCCTAGCTCTACCATTGAAATGCCACTCGCAGTCAAGTGGATGAGTAATACTTCTTGCAGAGGACACAGGATCCACAGAAGTGGATATTACTTCTACATCTACATCTACATTTATACTCCGCAAGCCACCCAAAGGTGTGTGGCGGAGAACATTTTACATGCCACTGTCATTACCTCCCTTTCCTGTTCCAGTCGCGTATGGTTCGCGGGAAGAATGACTGTCTGAAAGCCTCCGTGCGTGCTCTAATCTCTCTAATTTTACATTCGTGATCTCCTCGGGAGGTATAAGTACGGGGAAGCAATATATTCGATACCTCATCCAGAAACGCACCCTCTCGAAACCTGGCGAGCAATCTACAGCGCGATGCAGAGCGCCTCTCTTGCAGAGTCTGCCACTTGAGTTTATTAAACATCTCCGTAACGCTATCACGGTTACCAAATAACCCTGTGACGAAACGCGCCGCTCTTCTTTGGATCTTCTCTATCTCCTCCGTTAAACCGATCTGGTACGGATCCCACACTGATGAGCAATACTCAAGTATAGGTCGAACGAGAGTTTTGTAAGCCACCTCCTTTGTTGATGGACTACATTTTCTAAGCACTCTCCCAATGAATCTCAACCTGGTACCCGCCTTATCAACAATTAATTTTATATGATCATTCCACTTCAAATCGTTCCGCACGCATACTCCCAGATATTTTACAGAAGTAACTGCTACCAGTGTTTGTTCCGCTATCATATGATCATACAATAAAGGATCCTTCTTTCTATGTATTCGCAATACATTACATTTGTCTATGTTAAGGGACAGTTGCCACTCCCTGCACCAAGTGCCTATCCACTGCAGATCTTCCTGCATTTCGCTACAATTTTCTAATGCTCCAACTTCTCTGTATACTACAGCATCATCCGCGAAAAGCCGCATGGAACTTCCGACACTATCTACTAGGTCATTTCAGTTACCTTTGGTACTGGTACCACAGATACACAACTCTCAAGAGATCTTCCAGCACAATGACTCACAGCAGCTGTTAATTGTTTGACTGTAATCATGGACATTACCAGCTGCTAATGAATGTCAACCAATTCATTCTTTGAGAGCAGCACTCAAAGTGGGGCTGCATTTTAGCTGGTGAGATGTGTTACAGGACAGTGAACAAATAAACACTGTAAAAACAGTTGTTCTGGTCTTAAGAAGGACAAAAAAGTCTGTAATGTCCGTTTGCTTAGGAGACGACAGCTTTGATTTTGCTGCTATATTCTACCATTTCCTAATCCACAAAATGTCTATTGTGGTAGACCTAGAACTTTGTTCGGTGTATTAAAGGGCCATATCAAATGCATTTGTAGCAATGATACCCAACCCATAGGTTCATTGTCTTCCTCATTCTCATTGGTTGTTCAAGTTACAGTGTCAGAGTTGGTAGTCAGTTAATTCTGCTTCTGTTGTGCAGTCAGCATCAGCTATACTGATAGTCACTTACGACACTGGACTCAATGTCTGCTTGTTAAGATAGCAACACATGTTTACATTTAGTTGGTGGCATAATTTAGTTTTACACACTTTAATATGAAAGAAGTATATTATCACTGATTTATTAAAAAATGTGTGGACAGTAACACTTATTAATGGAGATAGAAAAAAGTTAATTCATACTAAAAGTGTTGGAACTATCGCACGTAGCAGCTGTCAACTGTCTATAGATCCATATTGCAGACAATGAGCCATCACCGAGTCCAGTACTGACTGTAGCAGTGGCCTGTGTAGGTGAACAAACACTGGAAATGGGATAGTCAGACTAAGTGGGTAGTTGGACCATCAGAGATTAGATTAGCGAGGTTCTACTGTACCACCAAGAATATAACCATGAAATGAAATGCTATAAGACTAGTCTTGTGGTGGGCTTCTGAGACTGTATAATTAAAGCGTCTATTGAAATGGCATCAGGAAACCTAATATATAGGGATGGAGGTTTCAGCCTGCTACGTAGCCAATGTGTTAAATAAGGCTTGGGGTCTGACACTCGGTTAAAGATCTTGCTGGCCATCACATCCACCAGAGCTGGGAAACACACAGAATTTATTTTACGGAATGTAAATGTTGTGTCTGAAAACCAAGGGCATCACATGTCATAGTTTATATTGGGAATCGTACATGGCTGTAAAGAGCAGCATGAGACCAACTATAGTTCAGTCTGGTTGGGATCCAGGCAGTAAGTATACATGTCAGCAAAATTGCAGGCTTGTTCAGTTGTCAGAAAATTGTGCAGAAAATGTTAACAACTTACAGAATAACTGGTAGCATGCCATTAAGTCTGTTTCGCAATGCAATGGATGTGATGTGGTTATAAAATACTGTCCGATGAACAGTATGTGTCCTCTTGCATGTTAGTCATGTGGTACTGTTGGTATGGTGTTCCTTGGTGAATATGGTCCTCATGAACCCACTGATTGCAATTGTAGGAGTCATGGGATCCCAGGCAGTATGAGTAGCAAAAATCTTTAGATGATAAACAATAGTCACAGTAGGCCACAGTCATGTTGCTTTGGTGAATTTTGTTTTGTGTGTGTTAGTTGTGATCTATGGCTTACTTGCCTAGTATTTCATCTCCATTGCTGTGAACATCAACAGAGGCTATAAAGAAACAGGTGGCAGCTTAAAACTAGAACAAGATCAGCAAGCCCAGCTGTTTATACATATCTGTGCAGTGGTTGGATTGAGACATCAACAGACTGCTGCCTCAGATTGTGAATCCATGTATGTTTTGGAGCTTTTAGTTGGGAAAAGTTGGCACAAGGGACCCTAGTGATTGTCATCTGGGAAATAAGGCTACATCAGCAGTTCCAGATTACCCACTGGGGCGAGGCAACCACCAAATTCATTTCTCTAATATTGTGGATTTGTCAAGACCTAGTCATTACTATGTGGGAATTTACAGAGGCCATCAAAATTCTAAATCACAAAAATAACTTGAATAGATTTAAGGAAGATTGGATTTAGACCAGTTGTACTCCTTACTACTAAACTCTTCCCCATTACAATTTCCACAACCCAGCTCGGCATGGATTCACAATCTCAGGTAATACTTTTCACAAACTGACAGTTACATGGATAAATATAAACATTTTGGTTTGCAGAACTTATTTAAGTTTGAAACAGCTGTCCAAGCCTTTATTGCTTCTAATATGCCTCCCACTTCAGGAGGTGAAACATCACTCGGATGTATGCTTTAAATCACAGCCTAATGTGCATAAAATAAAATTCACCAAAGACATAAACACCAACCTTGAAATCCTTCCTTGTATCATCCTGTTGCTTTTAAATTCAGGCACATGCTGGTAAACATTACTCTTTCTTATAGAGATATAACACCATCTTTCAGGAAACAGTCAACATCCAAATGAATGAGAAATCCTCAGCATAAAAGATCAGCAATGTAGTTATTGTACCCGTCTAAAAATAAACAATAAAATCCACAATTCCACAATTAATGAGCATAGTTTTCATGCAGGACTGTATGTGCATGCACAAAGGTATGCACAAACATCTGACATAAGTTTGGAGACTGCATTGACTATCCTTATCAAGAGCTCACTTAAAACAACAAAGCAGGATTCTCATGTTGTTTCCAATACTGATTTATGATAGGCTTTGCAATTTGGTAAACCATAATTCACATACTTTTATGTAAGATTCTAATGCTTGCACTTGTAACCTCTGGAACTACTGTTAAAACCGTCTATAATTTGAGACAGTTAGTGTGCTTTTCTGCTTGGTTACTTTCTCTGTGAGGCTGCTGTCATCATTATTGCTAACAATTATAACTTTTATTATTTCATGGCATTATAATTAAACTGTATTTTTTCCTTTGTGTATCTGTATATTAAAACAGTTACCTTGGTCTACATTCTGTTACAGTATGAGTGCTAAGGAGTGTGATTCATTCAAGGTTCTGAAGGAGTGTGCACGGAATATAGACAAAAAAATAGTACACTTAGAGAGGGAGCTGCTTAGCCCTAGCCTCTTTGGAGATCCCCTGAAGGCTACAGCATCAGAGGAATTTGTAGACCAGCGCATTGAGGAGGTTATTGATATCAAGGTATCATTGTAACAGTTACAAAGTTACAAATATAGTGTTGCTTATGTCATTCTTTCACAACTGTGTATGCAGTTAAAACTAATGAACAGTAAGCTGATAGAAATCATGGATATTTGTTTTAGGAGGCTGGGATGAAAATAATACATGACAGATACATACATCCCAGGTTTCAGTGCTAGTGATGTGTCAGGTAATGAGTCATTTTAGAAGTTGCTTTATTCCTCACATTGTGAATGTGGTTGTTATTCTTGAGTGACCATAAACATGAGCAAGACTCGGATGCACTTAAGAAGTACTGAAGATTTAAGAGAAACAGTCAACTACAGCTGACAATTTTCCAAGACTATGTAGGCATATCACCACAGTTTCCTATCAGTGCTGGTGGTATACGTAACATGTTGGCTGCCACAAGGCCGGTGGTGACCTAAACAGAGCCTTAGGCCTTTGGGTGCCTGTAGCAAAGCCTCATGCCTGAGGTCATGGCACTGGCCTGGCTTGGCCTGGTGATGAAACATCCAACAATATGAATGTGACAGTCAGTATTAACACTTGCCTTGGTATGGCTCATATAAATGAAATGAACTGGTATGCTAGTAATGAGATTTGCAACAACTATATCTCAAGGAAAGGGTTGAAAAAACAATAAATTATTTCCTATATTGTCTGCAGCACCGCAGTCTCTGTGATTCGTGAATATGGGAACCCGAATCCATATGGTAAATCTTTTTTATGTACTTTGGAGTCTAGCACTGGCTATCCTCTCCCTGTGAGCTTACAATTCTTGGGGGAATGTGTGTGGGGAGCACACAGGAAAGGAAGGAAAATGCCCTTCATCTTTGACTTGATACGTAGGATAGCTTCCAAACTGTCAACCTGTGCCTGCTTGTCTACTTTTGGGGTGCAGGGACACCAAGCAATGGTTTCCTTGCAGGGTAGTAGCTGCAGTGGTGAAAAACTGTGTTGAAATCCCCATTACAGTCACCTTTCATAAGAACAACATGATCCAGAATGTCATAAAGACCTCATGTAATGTGTAGTAACCAAGTAGCACACAAAACTGATCCAAGAAATAAGAATATGGCTTTTATTCATAAACCTCTGAACAATAATGGAAATAAGCCTCTCATGACTTCACATGTAACAAGACAAAAGAATTATACAGAGGTGCAACATGAGTGATACACAGAACAACTGATGCAAAAGGTACAAACTAAAAGAACATAGTGAGAGTGAGTCAGCATTGTTCTGAATGTATATAAATGTGAGTTGCCAGTAGATGGTGTGGCAGAGACCGTGCCGTGTGCACACTTCCTACAGGCAGCCTCTAGTGCCCAGCCTGCACTGATACAGTTGGCAATTTAAGTACACGCACTCATGTGATCACATGCAATAGTAGCAGGATAAGCACACCTCCCCCTTGTGTGAAGTGGGCACCTAGGTGGCAGAGGAGATGCCATTGACTTGATGAGAGACACATGCGTCGAATGCAGAGCGGCAGTAGCTGATGGCAGAAGTGGGATGACGTGCCAGGTGGGGCCCGGTGCATAGGGTTGGAATATGCGGAGATGCGAGCATGTCCGAGGATGGTAGGCCTGTGCGGCACGCAACAACAGCACCGAGCTAGAGAGTGCCATTGCCATCTTTGCATTGTCATCAGGAGGCATGTCCCAGTGCAGAGAAGATGGGGCTGGACTCACCAGTGATTATGGCTGAGGTGATGATGACGAGGGGGCTGGTGGAGGCAGCCCGACTGGAACAGCAGGCTATGACAATGGACACAAGACCAGAGATTGACCTGCACCCAGTGCTGAGAAGCTGGCACCCCATGGTGCCGCACATGGAGGTGGATAGGGGTACCTGCACAAGAGGCAATGATGGGCTCAAGGCAGAGAGTGGCACAATTAGCTGTGGTAATGAGTGCCCCGCCAGCGAATCAGTAGCATCTGGTGGCGAGCTGAGGCACAACTGGTCAAAGCAATGCATCACCAGCACGTTGGTCATGCGGATGTCACGAAGGTAGTATCCCTGGTGGCAGTCAGCTGTGACTGGTATCAACTTGGGCTGGCGATCACAGCACGAAATGGCCAGACGAACCCGACCTTGGCAGCTGCAGTGCTGGTCGCAGAAGGTGGAGGAGCGTCTGAGGCTGCCAATCATAAAGCAACTCTGCTGGGTCGTTCCTCCCCCCCCCCCCCCCCCCCTCTCCCGCACCATGCCTCCAGTGGTGGGAAGCGATAGATACTAGATGCTCATAAAACAGAGAAGGGCATTGTCTGGCGAAGAATTGACAACAACCATTTTCATTTTGGACTTGAATGTATGCACTAGTCATTCTGCCTCCTCATTTGATTGGGGGTGGTATGGCGGAGCCATAACATGGTGAGTACCATGAAGGAAACAAAACAGTTGAAAGGTGTGAGAAATGAATTGGGGCCCATTATGGGAAACTAAGGTACAAGGCAACCCGTCAGTAGAAAAAAGCCTCAAAAGCATATGGGTTGTGACCTCAGCCAATGTCGACACACACCAGAGAATGTAAAGGAACTGGGAAAATGCATCCACAACCAAGAGCCTATAGGAATTGAAGAAGGGATGTGCGAAGTGTACATGAATGCACTCCTGTAGCTGGCACAATGTGGGCCAGGGGGACAGAGATGCCCTGGGGTTGTCTTGTCAGGCACACTGTTCACAAGCCACAACAAAACAGACAATTTTGCTTTCAATCTCTGACCAAGAAACATGTCTCCTAGCTAACAGATTAGTGCACAAAACTCCCCCTGGCCCTGGTGGAGAAGGGCTAGAACCTCTCATCATAATGCGGCAGAATGACTGCTCTGGGAGAGGTGTTTCCCATGGACAACAGCAAAACACCGCCAAAAACAGAGGGGCAGTACTGCAAGGAAAAATAGTTGCACAGGGGGTCCAAAGACTGGTAGTTCAGCCCTGTTGAACAAACCGAACCACCTGGCAGAGAATGGTGTTGATGGGAACAGCAATTGATATGCACGAGCTTGTAATTGGGAAACCCTTGACCGCAGCCTATGTTTCAATATCAAGATGGAAGCAAAGCAATTACTCAAGATGAAGGTCAGGATCAGAAGCCACAGGAAGGCGGGATAAGGCATTCACATTGGCATGTTTAGACTTGGTCGAAAATGGATTTAGTAATTGAGACAAGAACATTGCCCATAATTATAGGTGGTGTGCTGCCTTGTCAGGCAAGGAAGTGTGATGGTTAAACAAGAAAACCAAGGGGTTATGATATGCAGTAAGGTGAAACTTGAAGCCATACAAAAAACATAAAATGTCTGGAGAGCATAGACCATGGCAACAGCCTCTTTTTCCATCTGAGAGTAATGCCGCTGGGCTGGAGTGAGAGATTTGGAGGTGAAAGGAACAGGTTATTCAGGGCTTGTTGGCATATGGGTGCACTGGGACTGTGCCGAGACCTTACTGTTAGGCATCAGTCACCAAGACCGTGTTTTGGTCCGGCGAGTACCTGCAGTAAAACAAAAATTATTAGAAAGCAAAATGGACTTGGCAGTAATTCCAGGTGGAATTACGTCAATTCTGCAACAACTTGATGTCTATTTGAGAAAACCATTTAAGGACAAACTTAAACGCATGCACACGGACTGGCTTTCGAAAAATGACAGACAAGTGACACCAGCAGGATGTATAAAACATGCAGGTTTTGTTGTAAGTGTGCCATTGGAGTGGTGATGCATGAAATGTGTTCCAAATCAGACGCTTAAAAAATGTTCAATATCAAATGCACTAGGTGGTATGGAGTATTATGCTCATTACAAAGAACTGAGCAGCAAGCACTCAAGTGAAAGTGATTCAGAATTATCTAATTGATATTTTAAATGTTTCATAAAGTTTTTATTATAAATCTAATAAAATTTTATTTTATATTTCCACTTTTAATTTCTAAGTAATTTTCATTCTTATTTTGTAACTTTTGCTTTTCATACATTTGAAGTCCTCATGAAAATTGTGCTATGAAAAGCCGATTGGTAAGCCCGTGTTAACAGTTTTTGTCAATATGGCCAACGCTATGTCTTGGATGTTTTCCTACCAGTGACAAGAGATGGTTCCTGTGAATCCTGAATCAGTATGCTCTTTGTTGTAAGAATAATATGAATGTAAAAAGTGCACCATGCATTCTTTCAAGTTAGCTCTTACCTCATTTAAATCCTGTTCGCCTAACAAACTCGAGTGAGGCAACAGCAAGGAATGTGCATCTCATGTACTGTGTACATTCATATTCTTATGCTGAATAGTAAGACAGACAGAAATGAAGCATAGCTTGTTGCATTGTATCTATAGTTTTCACCCAGCAACCACAGTGCACTGTTCATTCTGATCATGTTATTATCACACAATACTTTGGGGCATGGCAAACTTTGCTCAAATGTCTGCATCTGACAACTACCTCTCAGTCTTCAGTGTACTTAAGACAGGTAGGGGATAAGAACCTGGCCTTCACTGCTAAAGATAAAGCAGGAGATAGGCCTCAGCTCCTGGGTAAGGTAATGAAGAAACTTCAGTCAGTCCACAAAAGAGACTGCTTAACAAAACACTTCTGTGTCCTACAGAATATTGCTGGAGTGTGTGGTGTCCATAACAGATAGAACTACCAGGGGATACTGAACATCCATCAAGAAGGGCAGGTTTGTTTTACTCATAGGAAAGTATCACAGAAATAATGAATAATCTGAACTAGCAGATGTTTAAAGATGTACATTAGTTATCACGCAAAACCATACTTACGAAGTTTCAAGGACCAGTATTACCACAAGTGAACAATCTAGAAATATTCTTCGGCCCCAAACACAGCAGTTCCTCAAAGGCAAGCTTACACCAATTACAGTGCACACACAGGCATTTAAGCAGTCATTTTTCCTGTGTGCCATACACAACTGGAGCAATAAGGGACTCTAACATGTCCCACAATGTTAAGTATCCTCTGCCATACATTTCACAATGGTGTACAAGAAAACTTGAAACTACTCCTAATGTAATGATTTTCTTTTGTGTCTATATGATAATCTATTGTAACCATAATCTTTGAACAGTATACCTCTCAGTGCTAGTCAGTTTCATTCTGTTGTCTGTGTTAGTATTTGTTCATTACAATGTGAAAGTTCAAGGATGTCCAATTAAGGTAGTTGTCATTCCTTGTTGATACACCATGATATAGTTTTTATTCGGAACTCTGTACTTCTGTTTAAAGCTGTGAGGATAAGTACTGTATAGTTAGTGAAAATTGGAATGGATTTGCTTAATTTCTAATTCTTGGATGTACCTCAAAATTTTCCCAGTTTTCAGTAGCTGATGTTATAACTAATTTACAAGTCCTTTCTTTTAAGGAAAACCTCAAAAAACTGATTGAAGAAACAAAACATAGCCTAGAAGTTCAGAAAAAATTCAATGAACAGTTGTCTGCAACAAAGAATTCACTGATCCAGCAAGTAGAGGAGACAGAAAGCCACTTACAGAAATATGGCTATAAACCTTCACAAAAGAACTACAGAGATTTGTATCCTTTTCACACTCCAAAGATATGTGACTTGAGTATTTATATGTGTGGTTCTGAAATATCAACATATAAGTACAACACCAAGTGAATATGGGTAGCTAGTATAAAACTTGTTGTTGGTTAGCATGATTACCTTAATGTTTAGATTATCCTGTAGTTTATTCTTGTTTTATTCATTCTCTTACAGTTATTTTATACATTAACCATTTTCATACTGGTCAGCTTCTAAAAAAACTTCATGTGAAAATATTGTGACAGCATTTTACTGGCAATGCTAGGAATTGTCCTCAAATGCTACTCAAAAGTGACATAGTATTTCATCTGGATACCATATTAAAGCCATAATAGTGTAACATCTTACTGATTTAAGTTTTGGTTGTTATTAAGAATAACTTGGTTTTATTAAAATTCATTGTAACTTTGTCATGATAATTTGTGATTAATTTATATGCGAACAGTGCATATTTTAAAGCATTTTTCATTACTTAATTGAACAGAATATGGAAATTAACCACCAACAGAATATTTTGTCATGCAGAATAGTCCAAAGTGCCTGTAGTGCAGAATAGTCCAAAGTGCCTGTAGTTTTTCCATGCCTGCAAATATCTACTGGTTTGAAGTTACAGGTGTTGTAAAGCAAAGTATGAAATGTTTTTTTGTGTGAAAAGGAATTTCCTTGATATCCATTTGAGAAGGGGTGGCAAAGGTAAATATTCGCAAGAATAAGATGAGAAGTTGTGCAGCATGCCCTTAATCTAACATGGCCTGTGCTACATCATTTGAAGAAGAGGAGGGAAAAATATTAAATTTCTGCTCATTTATATCACGAAAGATACAATATTTCATTTATTCTTCCAACTTGATGATGATAGACAGCACCCATGCCTTAATTCTTTTGCTTAAGCGAGCACCCATGCCTTAATTCATTTGCTTAAGCCAGCACCCATGCCTTAATTCTTTTGCTTAAGCCAGCACCCATGCCTTAATTCTTTTGCTTAAGCCAGCACCCATGCCTTAATTATTTTGCTTAAGCCAGCACCCATGCCTTAATTATTTTGCTTAAGCCAGCACCCATGCCTTAATTATTTTGCTTAAGCCAGCACCCATGCATTAATTATTTTGCTTAAGCCAGCACCCATGCATTAATTCTTTTGCTTAAGCCAGCACCCATGCATTAATTCTTTTGCTTAAGCCAGCACCCATGCATTAATTCTTTTGCTTAAGCCAGCACCCATGCATTAATTCTTTTGCTTAAGCCAGCACCCATGCATTAATTCTTTCGCTTAAGCCAGTACCCATGCCTTAATTCTTTTGCTAAATATATTCATTTTCTTTGCATTTCCATGGTCTTACAGTGTGCCTTCAGTGTGGCACTACACACAGAGGTGACAAGTCATGCGACAGCAGTATGCACACATAAAGACGCAGTAGTGTCGTGTACACAAAAGGCATTGCATTGGCAGAGCTGTCATTTGTACTCAGGTGATTCATATGAAAAAAGATTTCTGATGCGATTATGGCCGCATAATGGGAATTAACGGATTAAACGCAGAATGGTTAGAAACATTGCTCGTGTGTGTGTGTGTGTGTGTGTGTGTGTGTGTGTGTGTTGGCTGAAAGCTTACTTGTTTAGCAGTCTTTGTTGTGCATGTCTCCAACTCAGCAGCACCTCCACTATATGGTGAGTAGCAGTTTATCCTTTTTATAATATGATCATTATTCTGTCCTGGATTTTCCCTTGTTTGAATGGTAGTTGGAGCTAGATGCAAGGATGGTTCCATTTTGGAAATCATAAGAGAATTCAATATTCCGAGATCCACAGTGTTGAGAGTGTGCCAAAAATTTCAAATTTCCGTCATTCCCTTTCAACATGGACCATGCCGTGACTGAAAGCCTTCACTTAATGACCAAAAGCAGCGTTAAAAGACTAGTAACACTGAGTGAAATAACCGCAGGAAACAATATGGGTGTACGATGAACTTATCCGTTAGTATAGTGAGGCAAAATGTAGCATTAATGTGGCAGTAAATGACCAGTGCGAGTTCCATTGCTGTCAGCATGAGGCCACCTGCAATGCCTCTCCTGGGCTTGTGACCATATCAGTTGGACCCTAGACGATTACAAAAACATGGCCTGGTCAGATGAGTCCTGATTTCAAATGGTAAGAGCTGGTGGTGCAGTTTGAGTGTGGCGTAAACCCCATGAAGCCATGGACCCAGGTTGTCAACAAGGCACTGTGCAGGCTGACGATGGCTCCTTACTGGTGGGGGTTGTATTTATATAGAATGAACTGGGTCCTCTGGTCCAGTTGAACCAATCATTGACTGTAAATGGTTATGTTTGGCTACTTGGAGACCATTTGCAGCCATTCATGGACTTGATATTCCCAAACAACAAGGGAATTTTTATGGACAACAATGCACCATGTTTCTGGGTACAATTGTTCACGATTGTTTTGAAAATCATTCTCGATAGTTCAAGCAAATGATTTGGCCACCCACCAAACATTTATGGGACATTATCAAGACATCAGTTCGTGTACAAAATCCTGCACCAACAACACTTTCACAATTATGGGTGGCTGTAGAGGCAGCATGACTCAGTATTTCTCCAGGGGCTTCCAATGAGTGGTTGAGTCTATGCCAAGTCAAGTTGCTGCACTATGCCAGGCAAAAGATTGTCCGACACAATATTAGAAGGTATGCCATGACTTGTCATCTCGGGGTATACAGTCCCTGCTGGTTACATGCCCGTAGGTACAGCTGCTGCCTCTGTTGCTGCTACAACGGGAGCCAAGGTGCAAGTTAGTAGCCAGAGACATCCAGTGAAGACATCCTGTAAAGAAAATCGGAATACAGAAAAGTGTCAACAGTTGCTCTTATTGTGAGCTAACAACGTTAAGTTTTCTCCAAAATGAGTTTAACTTATGTTGTTGTTGTTGTTGTTGTTGTTGTTGTTGTGGTCTTCAGTCCTGAGACTGGTTTGATGCAGCTCTCCATGCCACTCTATCCTGTGCAAGCTTCTTCATCTCCCAGTACCTACTACAACCTACACCCTTCTGAATCTGTTTAGTGTATTCATCTCTTGGCCTCCCTCTACGATTTTTACCCTCCACGCTGCCCTCCAATACTAAATTGGTGATCCCTTGGTGCCTCAGAACATGTCCTACCAACTGATCCCTTCTTCTAGTCAAGTTGTGCCACAAACTTCTCTTCTCCCCAATCCTATTCAATACCTCCTCATTAGTTATGTGATCTACCCACCTTATCTTCATCATTCTTCTGTAGCACCACATTTCGAAAGCTTCTATTCTCTTCTTGTCCATACTAGTTATCGTCCATGTTTCACTTCCATAGATGGCTATGCTCCATACAAATACTTTCAGAAACGACTTCCTGACACTTAAATCTATACTCGATGTTAACAAATTTCTCTTCTTCAGAAACGCTTTCCTTGCCATTGCCAGTCTACATTTGATATCCTCTCTACTTCGACCATCATCAGGTATTTTGCTCCCCAAATAGCAAAACTCCTCTACTACTTTAAGTGTCTCATTTCCTAATCTAATTCCCTCTCACATCTTGCTCACGAGATGGTAGAGTTTTGTCAGGACTGGCTCTCCCAAGGCCGTCAGTAGTTCTAATGGAATGTTGTCTACTCCCGGGGCCTTGTTTTGACTCTGGTCTTTCAGTGCTCTGTCAAACTCTTCACGCAGTATCGTATCTCCTATTTCATCTTCATCTACATCCTCTTCCATTTCCATAATATTGTCCTCAAGTACATTGCCCTTGTATAGACCCTCTGTATACTCCTTCCACCTTTCTGCTTTCCCTTCTTTGCTTAGAACTGGGTTTCCATCTGAGCTCTTGATATTCGTACAAGTGGTTCTCTTTTCTCCAAAAGTCTCTTTAATTTTCCCGTAGGCAGTATCTATCTTACCCCTAGTGAGATAAGCCTCTACATCCTTAAATTTGTCCTCTAGCCATCCCTGCTTAGCCATTTGCACTTCCTGTCGATTTCATTTTTGAGACGTTTGTATTCCTTTTTGCCTCCTTCATTTACTGCGTTGTTATATTTTCTCCTTTCATCAATTAAATTCAATATTTCTTCTGTTACCCAAGGATTTGTACTAGCCCTCGTCTTTTTACCTACTAGATTCTCTGCTGCCTTCACTACTTCATCTCTCAAAGCTACCCATTCTTCTTCTACTGTATTTATTTCCCCCATTCTTGTCAATTGTTCCCTTATGCTCTCCCTGAAACTCTGTACAACCTCTGGTTTAGTCAGTTTATCCAGGTCCCATCTCCTTAAATTCCCACCTTTTTGCAGTTTCTTCAGTTTTAATCTACAGTTCATAACCAATAGATTGTGGTTAGAGTCCACATATGCCCCTGGAAATGCCTTACAATTTAAAACCTGGTTCCTAAATCTCTGTCTTACCATTATATAATCTATCTGAAGCCTGTCAGTATCTCCAGGCTTCTTCCATGTATACTACCTTCTTTTATGATTCATGAATCAAGTGTTAGCTATGATTAAGTTGTGCTCTGTACAAAATTCCACCAAGCAGCTTCCTCTTTCATTTCTTATCCCCAACCCATATTCACCTACTACGTTTCCTTCTCTCCCTTTTCCTACTACCGAATTCCAGTCACCCATGACTATTAAATTTTCGTCTCCCTTCACTATCTGAATAATTTCTTTTATTTCATCATACATTTCTTCAATTTCTTCATCATCTGCAGAGCTAGTTGGCGTGGGCTTTGTGTCTATCTTGGCCACAATAATGCATTCACTATGCTGTTTGTAGTAGCTTACCCGCACTCCTATATTTTTATTCATTATTAAACCTACTCCTGCATTACCCCTATTTGATTTTGTATTTATAACCATGTATTCGCCTGACCAAAAGTCTTGTTCCGCCTGCCAGTGAATGTTCCTCCTGCCAGTGAATTTCACTAATTCCTACTATATCTAACTTTAACCTATCCATTTCCCTTTTTAAATTTTCTAACCTACCTGCTCGATTAAGGGATTTGACATTCCACACTTCGATCCGTAGAACTTATGTGTGAAGTATGAAATGTGCAGGCAGCACCAGCCGGCAGAGGTAGACGCAGGAAGAGGGAAGTAATCGATTTTGTGAGTGAGTTCCTAAACAGGAACAAATTGTATAATTACATGTGTGTGCTTTTATAACAATGATACAATCAATTATCGACAAAATTATTTAATTGGATGTATAAAAATTCCACTCACCAAGCGGTGGCAGAACACACACATGAAAGATGCTTGTAATTGGCAAGCTTTCGTAGCCAGTGACTCTTCTTCAGGCAGAATGGTTGAAGGGGGAGGAAGTCTTTCTTGAAATCTACCCCTTTTCCTAAACCTCTCCAGTCCTTTTCCTTTACCCCTCTTCCTTCCCCTTCAATCCCCTCTGCCTGATGGAGGAGCCATTGGCTCTGAAGGCTTGCCAGTTACATAGGCCCTCCCTGGTTAGTCTGACAAGTTGGTTCCATTTGCTGTCTGTGGCTGAGACTGCTGCTCAGCCAGAAGGAGTCACTTGTCCTGTTTGAGGAAACCTCTTAGCCTGCTAGATCCGGGCAGTCACAGAGGGTGGGATTATTGGTAGTTGGGAGCTCCAATGTTAGGCACTTTATGGGGCCTGTTAGGGACATGGCTGCCAAGAAGGGAAAGGAAGCCAGTGTGCACTCCATGTGCATACTGGGTGGAGTCATTCCAGACGTGGAATGGGTCCTTCCGGATGCCATGATGAGCACATTGTGCAGCCAACTGCAAGTGGTGACTCTTGTCGGTACCAATGATGTGTGCTGCTTTGGATCGGAAGAGATTCTCTCTGGTTTTGAGTAGCTAACAGAAGTGGTAAAGGCTACCAGTCTTCATTGCGAGTTGAGGCTACCAGTCTTGGTTGCGAGTTGAAAATAGAGCTCACCATTTGCAGCATAACTGACAGGACTGATTGTGGACCTTTGGTACAGAGCCGAGTGGAGGGTCTGAATCAGAGGCTCAGGCGGTTCTGTGGTGGTGTAGGCTGCAGATTCCTCGACTTGTGCCATAAGGTGGTTGGGTTTCAGGGTCCGCTGAACAGGTCAGGAGTCCACTAATGCAGGAGGCAGCTACATTGGTATCAGGGGTTGTGTTGCATTGAATGGGCGGTTTTTTAGGTTAGAGGGTCTCTGGGAAAACCAAGAAGAGCTTTACTCACAAAGGGTGCAGGCCGAACACAGGAAGAACGTAGATACAGGAGCCATCGGTATTGTGTTGGGAAGGTACGAGAGCTTCAAGTGCTAGTAGAAGGCACTGATGCTCAAATCATTATAGGCACTGAAAGTTGGCTAAAGCCATAGGTAAGTTCAGCCAAAATTTTTGTGAAGAACCTAATGGTGTTCTAAAGGGATAGGCTTAACACAGTTGGCAGTGACATGGTTGTTGTTGTTAGAAGTAACTTAGCTTATCGAAAAATTGAAGTAGATAGTTCCTGTGAGTAAATATGAGCAGAGGTTATTCTTGCAACTAGAATAAAATAATAATTGGATCCTTTTACTGATCTCCCAATTCGGATGATGCAGTTGCTGAAAGGTTCAAAGAAAACTTGAATTTTATTTCAAACAAGTACGAAACTCGTACAGTTATAGTTCATTATGTCTTTAATTTACCCCCACTATATTGGCGAAAATGTGTGTTTAATTCCCGTGGTACACATAAAACATCACCAGAAATTGTGCTAAATTCATTCTCTGAAAATTATTTCAAGCAGTTAGTACATGAGCCCATGTGAATCGTAAATGGTTATGAAAACACACTTGACCTCTTAGCAACGAATAATCCTGATCTAAAACGAACATCAGAACAGGTACTGGGATTAGTGAACACAGGGTTGTCTTAGCGAGATTGAATATTGTAAGCTGCAATTCCTCCGAAAATAAATGAAAAATATACCTATTCACAAAAGCAGATAAAAATTCACTTGACGCCTTCCTGAGAGACAATCTCCACTCCTTACCAAATTAACATTGTAAGTGCAGAACAGATGTGGCATGAATTCAAAGAAATAGTATCGGCAGCAGTTGAAAGATTTACATGAAATAAATTAACAAACAACGGAGCTGACCCTCCTTGGTACACAAAACCAGTCAGAACTGTTGTAGAAACAATGGGGAAAAAAACATGTCAAATTTAAATGGAACTTTGTCTCGAAACCTGGCAGAAAATCCAAAAAGGCTCTGCTTGTATGCGAAGTATGCTAGCTGCAGGACACAATCAATGCCTTCTCTGCACGATAGTAATGGAAATACTTTTGACGACAGTGCTGCCAAAGCAGAGTTACTAAACACAGCCTTCTGAAATTCGTTCACCAAAGAAGATTAAGTAAATATTCCAGAATTCGAATCAAGAACAGCTGCCAACATGAATAACATATAAGTAGATGCCCTCGGAGTAGTGAAGAAACTTAAATCATTTAACAAAAGCAAGTCTTCTAGTCCAGACGGTATGCCAGTTAGGTTCCTTTCCGAGTATGCTGGTACAATAGCTCTATACTTAACAATCATATACAATCGTTCGCTCGACGAAAGATTCGTACCTAAAGGCTGGAAAGTTACACAGGTCACACCAATTTTCAAGAAAGGTAGTAGGGTTAATCCACCAAATTGCCAGCCCATATCATTAACGTAGATATGCAGCAGGATTTTGGAACGTATATTGTGTTCTAACATTATGAATTACGTCAAAGAAAAGGGTCTATTGACACAGTCAACACTGATTTAGAAAACATCGTTCTTATGAAATACAATTAGCTCTTTACTCACATGAAGTGTTGAGTGCTATTGACAATGAATTTCAGATTGATTCCATATTTGAAGATTTACAGAAGGCTTTTGACACTGTACCACACAAGTGGTTTGTAGTGAAATTGCGTGCTTATGCGATATTGTGACTGGATTCATGATTTCTTGTCCGAGAGGTCACAGTTCATATTAATTGACAGAAAGTCGTCAAGTAAAACAGAAATGATTTCTGGCATTCCCCTACGTAGTGTTATAGGCCCTTTGCTGCTCCTCATCTATATAAACAGATCTAGGAGACAATGTGAGCAGCCATCTCATGTTATTCGCAGATGGTACTGTCGTCTATAGACTAGTTAAGTCATCAGAAGATCAAAATGAATTGCAAAATGATTTAAAAAAGATACCTGTATGGTGCAAAAATTGCCAATTGACCCTGAATAACAGAAAGTGTGACGTCATCCACATGAGTGCTAAAAGCAATCTTATAAACTTCAGTTACACAATAAATCAGTCATAACTATGGGCTGTAAGTGCAACTAAATACCTAGGAATTACAGTTACGAATAACTTAAATTGGATGGAACACATAAGAAATGTTGTGGAGAAGGCTAACCAAAGATTGTGTTTTATGGCAGGACATTTAGCAAATGTAACAGATCTACTAAAGAAACTACCTACACTACACTTGTCGACTCTCTTTTAGAATAGTGCTGTGTGGTGTGAGATCCTTACCAGATAGGACTGACGGAATGCATCTAGGAAGTTCAAAGAAGGGCAGCACGTTTTGTATTATTGCAAAATAGGGGAGAGAGTGTCACAGACATGATACAGAATTTGGGGTGGACATCATTAAAACAAAGGTGAAATCTTCTCACGAAATTTCAGTCACCAACTTTATCCTCTGAATGGTAAAATATTTTGTTGACACCCACCTACATAGGAAGAAACGATCACCAAAATAAAATAATGGAAATCAGAGCTCGCACTGATAGATACAGATGTTCATTTTCTTCTGGGCACAATACGAGATTGGAATAATAGAGTATTATTGTGGAGGTGCTTCAATGAACCCTCTGCCAGGCAGTTATATGTGATTCGCAGAGTATCGATGTAGGTGTTTTATAAGAGTTGGCTTAAAAGTGCAACCAGCAACAATCAAATTGTCTCAGGGAATCAGTCAAAACCAATGCCAAAGGTAACTGGCTTCAAACATCTAAACATGATATAACAATGTGCCATGCAATTTCATACGAAAGTGTATGCTCCTGTAAAACTTTCAGTACTGTCCAAATTGTCCACCTTTTCTCTTTGGACACACAAGTATGATCAGCTCAACATACGGTAGACTTAAAATAACTTTGTGGCTGACATTTCTGCATGTTGAGTGTTAGCACGAAGTGACAGCCAGTTACAGTTCTTTGTCAAGTTCCAATTGCTCAATCTGTTGCCTTTTCTGTAGATTCATGCAGATTCTTGTTGTCAGTGTGGCTCTCAGCACATAGCTAACACTGTCCCCTCCCATCCTGTCTTGTCTCAACTCATTGCCTCCCCTCGCCCCTGCCCTCCACTCGCCTCCACTGCCCTCCGCTCGCCTCCACTGCCCTCCGCTCGCCTCCACTGCCCTCCGCTCGCCTCCACTGCCCTCCGCTCGCCTCCACTGCCCTCCGCTCGCCTCCACTGCCCTCCGCTCGCCTCCACTCCACTGCCCTCCGCTCGCCTCCGCTCCACTGCCCTCCGCTCGCCTCCGCTCCACTGCCCTCCGCTCGCCTCCGCTCCACTGCCCTCCACTCCACTGCCCTCCGCTCGCCTCCGCTCCACTGCCCTCCGCTCGCCTCCGCTCCACTGCCCTCCGCTCGCCTCCGCTCCACTGCCCTCCGCTCGCCTCCGCTCCACTGCCCCCCGCCCGCCTCCGCTCCACTGCCCTGCCCCCCGCCCGCCTCCGCTCCACTGCCCTGCCCCCCTCCCGCCGCCGCTCCACTGCCCTGCCCCCCGCCCGCCTCCGCTCCCCTCCCCCGCCAGTGTCCGCGCCGCTGCCCCCCGTCCGCCACCGCTCCGCTCCCCCGCCCGCCTCCGCTCCGCTCCCCCGCCCGCCTCCGCTCCGCTCCCCCGCCCGCCTCCGCTCCGCTCCCCCGCCCGCCTCCGCTCCCCTGCCCCCCGCCCGCCTCCGCTCCCCTGCCCCCCGCCCGCCTCCGCTCCCCTGCCCCCCGCCCGCCTCCGCTCCCCTGCCCCCCGCCCGCCTCCGCTCCCCTGCCCCCCGCCCGCCTCCGCTCCCCTGCCCCCCGCCTGCCTCCGCTCCGCTGCCCCCCGCCCGCCTCCGCTCCGCTGCCCCCCGCCCGCCTCCGCTCCGCTGCCCCCCGCCCGCCTCCGCTCCGCTGCCCCCCGCCCGCCTCCGCTCCGCTGCCCCCCGCCCGCCTCCGCTGCGCTGCCCCCCGCCCGCCTCCGCTCCGCTGGCCCCCGACCGCCTCCGCTCCGCTGCGCCCCGCCCGCCTCTCTCTCCACTGCCCTCCAGTCCACTCCAGTCCCTTGATCACCAATCTGACGGTCATGAAGTTAACTGTATTCAAACTATATTAAAGCAAAATTTTTCTGACCAAAACAAATTGGGTTTCAGAGAAAAAATTATGATTTAGTACTGTGGTACATGTAGTACAAACTTACTTTCACTGATTCATTGAATCACTCTTTTTTTCTTGTAATTGCATGAAAAGATAGTTTTTATCAGTTTGTGTGCAGTTTCCTGTTCATTTAATGTAACATGTTTCATCGTTCTTGACAAGTTAACACCTTAACATTTCTTCATACTACCTTATGAAGAAACAGAAGAAGAATCCTGTGATGGAAGCAAGAATATCACTGATGATAGTTGTGTATCTCATGAGGATGAGGTAACGAAGGATTTTGAAGAACTGAATCTAAGCTACAAGGAATGCCTCACACCATTTGTATCTGTTGCACAATCAAGAAATAACAATGTAGTATCAAGTAACCAACATTTCATTCCTAGGAAACTGCTTGACAATGAATCTACAGTGTCTGAAAGTGCCCCTGATCAGACAATAAGTGCCAATGATATTAATGAAACTACTGGATATTCTGAAACATTCTATGCACTGGAGAGAAAGTTTAAAATGTATAAACTTCAGAAAGGACGTGAATCGCCATTTTAAAATGTTACAGTTTTTTTAGAATTAAAGTGTTTTTCAGTGTGTTGTTTACACTAATTTAAATCATTAGGCACTGCGGAGGCGACTCGGATCTATCACAGTATATCATTAGCTGTGACTATGTGACAATTTGACCTCTCCTCCCACTCTACAGGGCAGTTCAGATAGACGAGACTGTTGCCTGTAAATTAAAATTACTGGCAGAAAGCACTGACTGACTGTCTTCTTATCTGCATGCTCCTTCAGGTGTTTCCCCTCAAAAATAACTCTTCCACTGCAGCTATGAAACAGAATTAGTGGGCGTAGGAACTGACTATTCACTAGGAAAACATGTTGTGTAAACCACTATATACTTTCTGAAACTAACTCTTCAAAAAATACATGGTGCTCAAGTCTTTTACCACAATTATTTGTGAAATAATCCAAAGATTTTCCCCTCACTGTTGACATCCAGAGCCCACACTCACAATAACACTGTATTCTAATGGAGTAGTTTCAATTTGTCAGAAAAGTTCATTTAATAACTTGCCCAAAAGAGAATTCTTGAAATCATAAATTCAATAAAGGTTCTTATTGTGAAAAGAATCCACTCACCATGCAGTAATATACGTTGATATTACCATGCAGTAATACATGTTGATATTACACAAGAAACAGTTCATAAGGTTTATTGTTCCAGCTACTAGACAAAATTTAGAGTCCAAAATAGAGCGAGAAATTCTAAGTTCATACACAATACATTTTGGAAGGTAGTGCTCAGACTAATGCAGTGACAGAATCCTTATACCACTGCAACTCTCCTCTGGCCAGTGAGGGGCACAACTTTTCTCTGGCATAGCAGACGACAGACAGACATCTGTCTTCAACTCACTTATGGTCGTTTTCAACCCAACCAAAATGTGATCCATCCAATTAACAAAATTGGTCATAATGTTTCCCATTTGGCTCTCCACTACAGCAATATAATTTTTAATATTTGGGGAAGTCCTGCAAAAAGTACAGCTGTGATCTTCTGGCAGAAGCACAATGATTCATTAAAAATGTGGCGTGGTCATCTGTGTTGTGGAAAGAACCTGTAAGAAACATTATTTCAGCTGATTTATTAACTTCAGATAGTTCAAAAACTACATATCCCTTTGAGTTCCTGTAATGAAGAATATATCAAAATATCTATACCGAGAGCTTCAGGGCACTTAATCTGAAAAGGTTTTACCATATTTAGAAGAATGATTAATTTCTTTAATTGCCATAAACACATTTTAAAAAAGCACTGATATCTCCAAAAGTGAATGTTAAATTTTGAAGAAACTTTGCAAAATGTGTTTCTTTGTTATGTCCCATGCTTTGACCATATTCTATTTACTGTATGAGCTTTCTTGAACAATCGAACAAACACTGGCCGCCACGTCAACCTCAGCCCTTAGGTGTCACCAGATTGAGGATACGGAGGGTCACATGGTCAGCACAGCACTCTCCCGGCTGTGGTCAGTTTTCATGACTGGGACCACTGCGTTAATCAAATAAATCCTCAACTGGCCCTACAAGGGCTGAGTGCACCCAGCTTGCCAACAGCGCTTGGTAGACCTGGACAGTGACTCATCTAAATGCTAGCCAAACCCAACAGCACTTCACTTTGGTGATCTCACAGGAACCGGGGTTACCACTGCGGCAAGGCTGCTGGCACAAGCTTTCCTGAGCAGCTCCAAAATGATAAAATGGATGATCAACAGGCTGTGATGTTATCACTACACTTTCAGTGTGGTCGGCTGACAGAGCAGCTAGCTGTGTGTGGTGGCTGGGAGGAAGTCTATCACTAGCTTCCCTATAGTACATTATAGTGGCTATACATATGTTGAAAATTTGTATGTTAAACCAAAAATATTGGCTCTATTTTTATGATGTCAGGCTGTTACCCATGTGAGTTATTGATTTGTTCCTATATAGGTAAATCTAAGATTATGAAATCTTTGCTTACCTAATCAAATAGTTTGCTTGTAGTTTCCTATTTAAGTTGTTGTTATGAAGTTTGTTGCTGTAGACATGTTATAGACATGTTATGTTACTAGCTTGATCCTAGCTTAGCTTTCGTTGCTTGGTAGGTACTTACTTGGCTCTTACCAGTTTATATTAGCAGTGTGGTATGTTCACCTTTGTACAGAAATACTTTTTGTGAGACAGATTGTGACAAATACTTATATTTCCAGTTTGGTATGTTCACCTTTGTACACCAATACTTTTTGTTAACTGGCTGGGATAAATATTTTAAAGATATGAAATTGCACAGAATCATAAAGGGATGTGTGGAAAGATTTGAAATTTTCTGTTCAGATGATACTTACAATATTATTTTATTTGTAGTTACTTTGTGTCTCAGTTACTAGTGTCTGCTTTTTGTACTACATGCACAATATAGCCTGGCCCCTTTCATGCAGATCTTACTGCAAGCACACAGTTGTCACCCAGCAATTGGGCTGCTGTGGGTTGAGAGGTGTGTGAGTGGGATTGTGAAGTCATGCTTCTTCCATGCAGGGCAAGAAGCACACTGGAATCAACATTGCATTGACAATGTCTATTGCAGTTTTACAGTGTGTTCCATTGACAAAAGATAGAAACAATCCATATGACCTGAAGTCATTCAGCTTCCACAGATTCCTCCAATCTCAAAAAATTGCCAAGTTATATTGGTCATGTAGTAGAAAGTGTGTGTGTGTGTGTGTGTGTGTGTGTGTGTGTGTGTGTGTGTGTGTGTGTGATATCCGTCAATCATCTGCTGGTGGACAGTAGCCATTTTAAACTTTTTGTTTGTTTCAATTCTGGTATCTTTTCTTGTACTGTAAAACACCTACAGTTGGTAGTCACATACCACAAATTTTAAAAATCTTGTTTTCTTCAGTTTCACTGTTTTTATCAGTAATAAACCTGCTTTCTTTGAGTGTTGTTGTTGTTGTTGTTGTTGTTGTGCTTTCTTTCTGTCCGGATTATAATTTGGAAGATCATGTCTGTTGTAAGACAAGATGAAAACTACTTTATCTGATAATAGAAGACTTTTTGAGAGTGTGTCAATTTGTTTGTGTTTCGTTACTCAACTACCTTAATCATACATCTTTAGTTGCCAGTACCTGTGGAGTGGCTAAAATCTGTTCCTAAAAATGAAACTCCAGATAGCAATATCAACAGTATATGGTACTTACCATACTTACCATAAAGATAACACTCTGAGTTGCAAATGGGCACAATTAAGAGACTTAAAACATAAGCTCTTAGCCACAGCCTTTGTTGAAAAAAGAGAAACACGCACCATTGATTCACACAAGTAAGCACACCTCACACTCACGTGACCGCCAACTCCAGCAGTTCGGGCTAAGCTGCTGGAGTTCGCACTCGTGTGTCCATCGGGTGTACTTGCTTGCATAAATGAACTGTGTGTGTTTCTCTTTTTCTGCTAAAGGCAATGGCCGAAAGGTTATGGGTAAGTGTCTTTCAATTGTGCCTGTCTGCAACTTAGTGTGAGGTAATACTTTATGTTAAGTAGCAATCTGTCTTCTCTACATTGTTAAAATCTGTTTCTCTTTGTGTGTGGGTGTATGCATGCACATGCATGCATATGTACATGTTACTAGTGTTGAAACTGAATGCACAGATGTAACTTCATTTTAGCTGTAATTACTGCAGAAAAAAAATTGAAAAAAATTCTTGTATTAAAATACATAATCAATCATCTGATCTTTCTCTTTAGATTTATTTTCTAGCCAATTTAAATCACGAACACTTGAACAAATCATAAGATGAAAGTACAATTTAGTGTCCTCAGAGGAGTACAGTATGATACAGCTTGAAACATGTAGAGACATTATGATCACTGCACTTGTCGTTGGTATGTAACTCAGGTAAACACATGCACAAATAAGAACTTAAAACTTCTTTATTATAACATTTTATAAGACATGAATTGGCATGTTGCTTAGGCAACTATAGATTTTACAACTCTCAAAAACAGTACAATCTTCTTTTGTCTCTTGTGATATCACAGATCATACAGCTCTGAAGCCGACCTTATCGATGTCGAAACACTCACTAACACACCAAAACACCATATGGAAGAGAAACCTGCTCCCACATCACCCCCTTCTCAGTAAGACAGTCACAATTCACTGTACCACATCCACTAGTGCTGCGGGAAATCTAATTATGCGACCCAATCTTCATGTTTGTGGTTTTTTTATCTTCAGGCTATTTGTCCTGGGGTGGTGGTGAAACTGGAGTATCTTCCGGCAATCTGAAGTCTTCGTTCAGCAAATATGCAGGTTTCAATCGCTCAATGTA
Source organism: Schistocerca serialis cubense (assembly GCF_023864345.2). Taxonomy (NCBI): domain Eukaryota; kingdom Metazoa; phylum Arthropoda; class Insecta; order Orthoptera; family Acrididae; genus Schistocerca; species Schistocerca serialis. Next base: position 70,737,728 of record NC_064644.1, read on the forward strand.
AATGTTTTTTACTTGGTCTTTAATTTTAAGTCCAAAAAATTTGGTGTTCTTTCCACAATTTCGTATGGGCCTTCGTGTGGAGGTTTTAATGACTTTTTAACTCTGTCAGCTCTTACAAATATGTGTGTTGAAGTGCTGAAGTCCTTATATACAAATGGTGTCTCCTTTACTTTGTGAGCTATTTGCACAGGTTTCAACCGTTTCATATTTTGTTGTAGTTGTGAAACAAATTGGGGTAAATCTGAATCCCTTTTTGTTCTGACTTCTTGAAAAAAATCACCAGGTATTCTGATGGGTGGACCATAAACCATTTCTGCTATCATAGCATTCGTGTTTTCTCTGATTGAGCAACATAGACCAAGAAGGATTACAGGTATTGTTTGAGTCCATTTTGTAGTTGAATGTGAGTGGATTGCTGCTTGAAGCGTGCGATGAAATCTTTCTATTTTTCCATTGGATTGAGGATGATATACTGTAGTTTGAGTTTGATTACAACCACACATTTTTGATAGTGCTTGAAATAGCTCAGAATTAAATTGTCTTCCCTGATTGGTTACTATTTGATAAGGTGTGCCAAACCTAGTAATCCGATAATTGAAAAAAGCCTGAGCTACAGCTTCTGCTTGTATATCCTGAAATGGTATTACCTCTGTCCAATTCGTAACTATTGATGCATGTTAAGCAATACTTATATTCATCAGAAGGAGGCATTGTTCATCAGTGTCAGGAAAGTGACCTATTGGTGAATTCACATGTCACGATACCTTGTTTTTTTTTTTTTTTTTTTTTTTTTTTTTTTTTTTTTTTTTTTTTTTTTTTTTTTTTTTTTTTTGAACAAGCATTACATGCTCGTGACCAATTTGAAATGTCCTTTTTCATATTCATCCAGACATCTTGATGTAATCATTTTTATAGTTATCTTGATACCTGGATGAGCCAAATTATGATAATGTTGAAAAATAGCATAACGGAATTGTTCAGGAATATAAGGTTGAATATTTTGTGTCGAGACATCACACCACAATTGCTTTCCTGTCTGAGGCAAATAGTATTTTAATTCAAGCAAAGCATTATTGCCAGACTGCAGTTGTTGAAGCTCTTCATCCTTTTCTTGTGCTTGGGCTATCTCTTCATGGTTAATAGGAACCAATTCTTCAAGCCTTGAGAAGTTATCAGCCTCAACATTTGATTTACTAGAAATATGTCACAAATCTGTTGTAAACTGTGAAATATATTGGAGATAATGTAATTGGATTGACGTTACTTTCTCATTCTTCTGCTTGAATGCATATGATCAGTATAAATAACAGTCTCTACCTTCTAACAGATATTTGAAATACTTGACAGCCATATATATACTAAGTAGTTCTCTGTCATATGTGGAATACTTTTTCTGTGCATTTGTGAGCTTTTCTGAAAAGAATCCAATAGATTTCCATTGTTCATCTTGCCACTGTTGCAACACAGCACCAGCTGCATCCACAAATAATGCGAGTTGGCTGTGCAAACCCAGAAATGTTAAAAGTATTGCATTTGCGAGATCTTCTTTACATTTTTGGAACTGAGCAATTGCCTCCTCTGTCCAGTCAATATGTCTTCAGTCATGTGCTAAATATCTATGATAAAAATGGATGATTCCTAAAAATTTTCAAAGTTCACGAACAGTTTCAGGTCCCTTGTAGTTCATTAGTGCAGATACTTTTTCTGGGTCCGACTTAGTTCCTGAGGGTGTGATTAGTTGTCCCAAGAATGTGAGTTTTCGCACTCAAAATATGGATTTTGCAACATTTATTACTAGACCATACTGATTCAGTTGTTTAAAGAGTAAATTTATATGCGCAATATGTTGTTCGGGAGATTCTGATGATATTAAAATATCATCTAGATATGGAACACAGAAATCCAGCTCTCTCACAACTTTGTGTATAAACCTCTGAAATGTACTAGGTGCATTTCGAAGTCCGAAGGGCATATAATTAATTTCATACAGACCAAAAGGAGTAATAACCGCTGACTTTGATTTGTCTTCTTCGGCTAAAGAAATTTGATAATATGCTTTTAGTAGGTCAATCTTTGAGAATATTTTCTTATTCTGAAGCATCAAATTTTTGTCATCTACTTGAGGGACTGGATACCGGTCTAGGAGAGTCCTGTCATTAAGATGACGATAATCTCCACAAACTCGCCACTGATCATTGGACTTCATAACAAGGTAAAGTGGACTAGCCCATTGTGATTGTGATGGACGTATAATACTGTTATTCAGCAGAAACTGAAATTCTTTCTTAGCCATTTGCAATTTATGCGGGTCCAACCTACGAGCTTTACTATACATCAGTGGACCACTAGAAGTGGTGATATAATGCTGTACTTTATGCTTTAACACCTTTGGTATTATAGATGGTTTTGTTAGCTCAGGAAATTTCTCTAACAGCTGTGAATACTGACATTTTGCTTAGAGTGGGCTTACTGAATCATCAGCATCCACAGCGGTTACCTCTGCAAAAATTTTTAACTTAGTAATGCTATCTATAAGCTTTTTATTTTTCAGATCTTTGAGTAAATCAAAATGATGAAGAAAATCGGCTCCCAATATTCCTTTTGATACATCTGTTACTATAAATGGCCATTACGTTTACGACCTAAATGGCCATTATGTTTAAGACCTAAATCAATGGTTAACAGCTTTGAGCCGTAAGTTTTTATTTCAGAACCATTTGCAGCATAGAGACTAAAGTCAGAGATTTCAAGCTTCTTAGTTTTTGACACTGGTATAACAGACAAATCTGCACCACTATCTACCAGATAAGATCGTACGCAACTTCTGTCTTTAATAAATAATCGATAGTGGCGGCTTACTGTAGGAACTAGGGTAGAACATTCAGCCGCTTTTGACTCTACCCTTCCTTGTTTTCCTTATTTTTCTATTGGCAAGATTGTACACACTTTTCAGGTTTACACCATCTACATCTACATCCATACTCTGCAAGCCACCTGACGGTGTGTGGCGGAGGATACCTTGAGTACCTCTATCGGTTCTCCCTTCTATTCAAGTCTCGTATTGTCCGTGGAAAGTAGGATTGTCGGTATGCTTCTGTGTGGGCTCTAATCTCTCTGATTTTATCCTCACGGTCTCTTCGTGAGATATACGTAGGAGAGAGCAATATACTGCTTGACTCTTCGGTGAAGGTATGTTCTCGAAACTTCAACAAAAGCCCGTACCGAGTTACTGAGAGTCTCTCCTGCAGAGTCTTCCACTGGAGTTTATCTATCATCTCCGTAACGGTTTGCGATTACTAAATGATCCTAACGAAGTGCGCTGCTCTCCATTGGATCTTCTCTATCTCTTCTATCAACCCTATCTGGTACGGATCCCACACTGCTGAGCAGTATTCAAGCAGTGGGCGAACAAGCGTACTGTAACCCACTTCCTTTGTTTTCAGATTGCACTTCCTAAGGATTCTTCCAATGAATCTCAGTCTGGCATCTGCTTTACCAACGATTAACTTTATAAGATCATTCCATTTTAAATCACTCCTAATGCGTACTCCCAGATAATTTATGGAATTAACTGCTTCCAGTTGCTGACCTGCTATTTTGTAGCTAAATGATAAGGGATCTATCTTTCTATGTATTCGCAGCACATTAAATTTGTCTAAATTGAGATTCAATTGCCATTCCCTGCACCATGCGTCAATTTGCTGCAGATCCTCCTGCATTTCAGTGCAATTTTCCATTGTTACAACCTCTCGATATATCACAGCATCGTCCGTAAAAAGCCTCAGTGAACTTCCGATGTCGTCCACAAGGTCATTTATGTATATTGTGAATAGCAACGGTCCTACTACACTCCCCTGCGGCACACCTGAAATCACTCTTACTTCGGAAGACTTCTCTCAATTGAGCCAAATCTTAAGAGATAATAACAATATTTACCATTTTTGTAAAAACTGTGTTCTGTTTCTAATTCTGCTGCGCATCCTGGATCTATTTGATTCTCGGAGCGTCTTCACTTCATTTTCTAAGTCTTTAATTTTTACAAGAAGATCTTGGACTGTTAAGGATGTGGAAGAAACTGGTTGGGATGAGGTAATTTGAAGCTCCTCAGCATATTGCATCTCCACTATACGATCTGCCATCAGTGTGATCTTGTCCACCGTTTCTTCCGATATCACTAATATACTTCGACTATTACTAGGAAGTTTATCGAGCCAATGTTTTTAAAGCGTTCTTCGATAAGTTGGTACCAGCATAGTTTTGCATTTTTCGTAATAACGGGCTAGGTTTCATATCGCCAAGTTCCAAGCCACCCAATAGTTTCTTTATTTTACATTCTTCACTTTCTGTGAAAATTTTTTAGATTTGTTCTTTTGCCAGTGAATATTTATTATTTTCATCACTGGTTACCAGATCCCAGAAGTTTTGACATATTTCATTTCAAGCCGGGCCAGCAGATAATTGAACCTATTTGCTTCCGTTGCTATGGCAGTGATTGTAAACTGAGCCTCGGCTTGGCAAAACCAAATATCGGGCTTTTCTACCCAAAAGGGAGGAAGCTTTGGCTTACATTATTGATTTCCGGAGTACTCACAGGATTGTCCCCATCAAGTCCACTTCCTGATTGCATTTTGAGTATTTTATTGAACACCGTCTGCTCCGAATTCCACCAGATTCTGCGTTGGACAATTTGCCAATAATTACGTTGCAGGGTTTCTTTTGTTGTCTTGCCGATCACGTCGGGGTCACCAATTTGTCGGTGGTGTCTAACACAGGTAAACACATACACACACACACACACACACACACACACACACACACACACACACAAAAATAAGAACTTAAAACTTTTTTATTATAACATTTTATAGTTTTATAGGCCGTGAATCGGCGTGTTCCTTAGGCAATGATACATTTTACAACTCTCAAAAATAATACAATTTTCATTTGTCTCTTGTGATATCACAGAACATATAGCTCTGAAGCTAACCTTATCGATGTTAAAACACTCACTAACACACCATAACACCATATGAAAGAGCCACCTGCTTCTACACACTCATACCCTCAACTTCAGATTTTGTTGTACTTGAAAGAGAATCATTCATAACAATGCAACCAGTGAAAATTATAAGATAAAAATATGTAGCAACTCAACTTCACAAAAATGGAAGCAAACAACTATTTTCTGATGATATGTAGCCTCAGTCATCATGTAATACTTAGTTTTTGTCATGAGTAGATTTGTAAAAGGCTTTGCAAATCATTTTCTCGAAATGTTTTCTCTCCTCTGCACATTTTGAAACCAAAAGTACATAAAGTGCATGAAACAGAGAACCCATATGTCAGCTAACACTTACCAAGGAAGTGAAAATGATGAATTTTTCTGAGCAAGGCAAAATACAGTCTGCAGACCTTAGACATTTGTGGAAGTCATAAATATTCATTCAGTACTGTGGAAAATTGACATGAGGTAATGTCATGTCTGTCGCACATACCAGTTTCTGTGAATCACCATCATAGTACACCAGTTGCATATTGAGTGTTAACTCAGTATATTCTGAGTAGTCTGCAGGCATGAACACTGTCTGTCTGTGTGTCTGTCTGTGTGTCTATCGGTCCGAGGCATTTCAGTGTGCTAGAGTGAGAGAGAGAGAGAGAGAGAGAGAGAGAGATAGTGGGGGGGGGGGGGGGGGGGGGAGATATGCTGTAGAATATGCCTACTACTGTTTTACAGCTAACAGTTCAAATCTTAATCTTGCAAAGGATCGTAATGTTCATAGTCTATAGTTGCAGTATTTTTATTTTGCCTCTCGGCTACTAGTTTCAGTACACAGTGCCATCCTCAGGCCATCCTATGATAAAAAAAATTCCAGTACATAGTCAGAACAACAATGCAAGAGAAATTTGCAAAATGTTTGCTGTATATCAGCAGCGCATGCTATATAGTGTGTGGGGATCGAGATGTTACGCACGATAATCTCGAACCCAACATTAAGTATTCGCTCGTTTATAATGAATTAACTTCATTTTGATCATGTCGGTACAAACACATCCACTCAAATACAGAGTTCGGAACACACTGACATCAACAGTTTTCAAAGAAGTTCGTTGTCAAAGATGAGGCAGTCAACTCTTGCAGTCAATAACCGCCACAGAGCCCCTGCCGGAGCAAGGTAAGGATGATGAGAGGCGTGTGTGCACCTGGCCGATCGTGTCGTGGCAGGTGCTAGTGCGAGGCGCGATCGGACCGTTTCTTGATGTCTTGGTAGGCACGACCAGTGGAGGGAAGGAGGCACGGAAGGCGTCCACAGGTTGACCGTGCCATGCTACTGTTGGCACGGTGGAAGCAGAAGGCGGCGGCGTGTCGGTGGGGAGAACATTGTCGTGTCAAGGCCGTGTGGCGCAGCAGGGTTTTGATCCGATCAAAGGTGTGGAGTGCGTCGAAGATGCGTTGCGATGTATTGCCAAAGTATTTGCCGGCGACTGCCACGGTAAGTGCAACATGTCCGGTAACAGTTTGTTATTAGCCGTATGACATAAAGGAGCAAGCATGCTGTGGCTTAACAGGTTGCGTAAGAGATGCCGAATGAGCAACACACGTGGTAATGATGAAGTTATAGAGGCACTTGATGTCACAGCAAGGGAGAAAACAGCAAGCTGCACATGACTGACCTTGGCGGCAGATGACTTCGGTGTAGACGGAAGCGTCACCTCAGAGTCCGTGGACGGTGAGTGTGTTACAGCGGTAGATGGCAGGATGTGACAAGCAGAGTTGACAGTGTTGGTGTTTTGATGTGCGAAACAACCGTGATTGAAGGTTGGGGGGCGTGGCCGTGATCCCCGTGCATGAGGCATGGCAACGGCAAGAGGTGGTGGAAGGCGGATGTGGTTGGTGAAACCATGGTCAGAGCAGGAAGGCGATGAGACATAATGTGAACGTGAAGAAGTCGAATCGGCAGATGAACTACTGGTCCGTGGTGGAGAGGCGACACAGTTCAGTGGAACTGGAGCTGCATGTGTGCTGTCGCTGTCGGCGCTGTGGTCCTAGAGTCGAAAGGCTGCAAGCTGCTCGCGCGAAACTGCTGCACGGTCGTGTGTCAGAGTGGAAAGATGCTCACTCGTCGAAGCAGAAACGGCAGATGTGTTGGTCGTACATTGTGGAGGTAGTGAAGAGGGCGGCACTGGAATGCGGTGGTTATGCCGTGGTACAGAAACGAAGTGTCTGGAACTACCAAGGAAAGATGGCAGCGGCATACATAAGTTGCTTGTAACACATCCGTAACGTAGAATTTCCACTTGAGGTGGCGTGATGATGACAGTTGTGACATCTGGGATATAGATCCATGTAGCGTGATCATCAAGGTATTAGATGTAGCTGGTAGTTACGGCAAAGGATCGTCAGCAGTCGGAGGCGGAACAATGACAGGAGCATCTCGTTGCATGTCGTGCTTGGTCGGTGTCGGCTGCAGCATGTGTAACTGATCTTGTACCAACAATTTGTGTGTCGCAATTTGCTCACATAGCTGTTGCAGTTGTTCAGGCGGAAATGTATGTCATGAAGCAGTCTGCTGTGTATCTCTGAGTAAGATGGGGTCGAAATCAGAATCTGTCTCTATCAAAGGGTAACCTGGCGTACAAAACAAGGTCGTCGGCACAGTATTGACATAACAGTTAGAGTAGAAGAGATCGTGTGTGCGATCACGAATGTGAAACTCAGTACTCAGCGGCGGCGGAGTGAGAACACATTCACTGTTGTATGAAGCAGTGATACAGCTGAAATCGTCTTCTAGGGTGGATGAACAAGTTGCGGGTGCGATCGAGTAGTGAACGGCCGGGCGGTAAGCGTGCATAGTGTCGGCGAGTTGTTGACAAGATGCGGGTGCGATAGCCGTGGCGAGATCGCATGTCGCGCAGCTGTTTGTTTTGACTGGGTTGCGGTCAGTGAGCCAGCAGGCGGCAGTCGTGACGTCGCTGTCGGTAGCAGTCGGACAGAGTCGGTGCGGCTCGGGTGCTGCGTACAAGGAGGCGTGGCACGTCCAGTGTTGCACTGAGAAACGGTGTAATTGGTGCATTGTCGTTGATCGGTAGCATGTCCTTGATGAAATGGTTCCTGTGAATTCGACCAGGCATGCAATTTAGCCGTAGTTCGGAGTTTGTGTGAACTGGGATTTGCAACATAGTCCCCGCTTGTTGCAGTCCATTGTTTGGCATTATTGTCCGGTATTGAAGCACTGCACAAAGTTAATTCATTACACCAAAGCAAGTCAAAATAGTCCAAATTAATCGGCAAAGGAGCACTGCACTGTCCAGAAGTGAAATTACTGACACGTTGAGCGGGTTTTGACGAATGACGTGTGCGCCTCGGTCGCATTGTCAATGTGTGAGAAGGTGACGAAAGTTACCAAAAAGCATGATTCACACAAGAGTCGGGTATTGACACACTAGTTACACTTCCTGTACACTGCATCCAGATGCGGCGCGATGCGAAGTCGATGGACGTAGAAATCTGACAAAGGGTTGCTCCATGGCGATGTTCCAGTACACATTTCAGGCGTCATAAGCGGCGTTCGTGAGCATCAGGGTCACCAGTGTGGGGATCGAGATGTTGCATACGGTAATCTCGAACCCAACGTTAAGTATTCGCTCGTTTATAATGAATTAACTTTATTTTGATCATGTCGGTACAAACACATTCGCTCGAATACAGAGTTCGGAACACACTGAGATCAACAGTTTTCAAAGAAGTTCATTCTCAAAGATGAGGCAGTCGACTCTTGCAGTCGATAACCACCACATGTGCAACCTTAAAATGTATAGGTAGCCCCCTTACCCCTGGCATGCAGTCTTAAGAAATTACATAAGAAAATACTTCTCACTATAATAAAATATTTAAAGTAAAATAGCAAATCTATTTAGCCAAGTATACATTCACCATTTGCATATGGTTTGTACAACTATAAAACACTGATATGACATGATTCTTCAAATGAAGCAAGTACTATCATAATAATAGGATTATGTATTAAAAACACGAAGCTTTATTGGAAGGAAATCTAGTGTCCAGAAGGAATAGTGGCACAGGGTGGCTATGTATTACAATGTGGCCATCAGCGGACGAATTTAGGCCGCACTTCCTGGTGCATGTTTATCCAGCAGCTTCCATGTGTACGCTGGAGCTCTGTGGTGCTGCTTTGCACTTTCTCTATACGTTGCTGCAGCTCATCAACCAGCCATTGCTGCGATGACCACGCCTCATGGGTATTTGGAGTTGTGAAAGGCTGCAGCAATGGTCTTTGATATTAGGCAACCACGTGTTAGAACATTGTCTTATTGCGGCCCTTCAATCCAGTTATTATGTTCTAAACCTGGTGGTGCTAAGATCGTTTTAAGTCCGTAGCTACCTTGCACATCCATACATGGCTGGTCAATGACCTGCAACACTGCATGGAGAAGGCATGACACAGCAGCAAGGAGAACTCCAGTGTACATACAGACACTGCTTGGATAAATATGAAAATGGAGAAGTGGCCAAAGGTCATCAGCTGACAGCCACATAACACATAGCCACACTGCACCACTATTCTCCCTGGATGCTTGATTTCTTTCCAATAAAACTAATTTTGTGTTTCAAATAATGGAAAATCAGGGATGAAATAATGACGGTGTTATGAAAATGGTATATTGATACTCACTATACAATGGAGATGAACGAAAAGACTGCTAATCAAGTAAGCTTTCAACCAAAAGGTGTTCTTCTGAATTAGTCAACACACACACACACCAATGTAACTTGTCGTGTGTGTGTGTGTGTGTGTGTGTGTGTGTGTGTGTGTGTGTGTGTGTGTTTTGTCTAATTCAGAAGGAGGTCTTTTGGCTGAAATCTTACTTGTTTAGCTGTCTTTTTGTTGAGTGAGTCTGTGATTCAACATTATAGTATATAGCGAGTAGCAATCTATCCTTTTCATAATATTGTAATTTTGTGTTTCTAATATATAATGCTATTATTATGATGAACATGCATGATTTAAAGATTTGTGGTCAGGTCAGTGTTTTAATATTTTATTACGTGGGGATACTTTTCTTATGTAATTTCTTAATTTCACATTTTATGCTATTTTTGGCATCTTTTACATTGTAACTCTTTCTAAAGTGTAAAAAAGAAGCTCACTACGTAGGGGGCACTCTTATCACTGCTGGCCACAATTTACATTTATTTAAAGCTCAAACTTGACTTTTAGTATTTGACTCACCTACTTAGGAAATGAGCGCAAAGACTGTGCACCAGAGGTAAGGGGCTAAGGTTGCACTATATTTCATATGGACTGAGAGTAAATCAAAGAAAGACAAAAGTAATGAGAAGTAGCAGAAATGAGAACAGCGAGAAACATAACATCGGGATTGATGGTCACTAAGTAATTCTACTACCTAGGCGGAAAAATAACCAGTGATGGATGGACTAACGAGAACATCAAAAACAGACCAGCACTGGCGAAAATGGCGTTCCTGGTGAAGACAAGTCTACTAGTATCAATCAGAGGCCTTAATTTGAGGAAGAAATTTCTGAGAATGTACATTTGGAGCACAGAATTGTATGGTAGTGAAACATACGACTGGGGGAAAACTGGAATAGAAGAGAATTGAAGCATTTGAGATGTGATGCTACAGTCAAATGTTGAAAATTAAGTGGACTGCTAAGGTAAGGAATGAGATGGTTCTGCACAGAATCACAGAGGAAAGATATATATGGAAAATGCTTACAAAGAGAAGGGACAGGATGATAAGACATCTCTTAAGACATCAGGGAGTGGCTTCCATGGTACTAGAGCGATCTGTCAAGGGCAAACTGTGTAGAGGAAGACAGAGATTGGAATATATACAGCAAATAATTGAGGAAGTAGGATCAAAGTGCTACTCTGAGATGAAGTAGTTAGCACAGAAGAGGAATTTTTGGGGGCTACATTAAACCAGTCATAAGACTGAAGACTCAAAAAAAAAAAAGTTTCAAATGTTGCTGACAGAGAGAATTTTGTAAATTTCTCCTGCTTTGTTGTTCTAACTATGTATTGGAATTTTTAAATCATAAGATGGCCTGAGGAGGGTACTGTGTACTGAAACCAGTAGCCAGTAGGCAAAATAAAAAAATAGCAACTATAGACTAACACAGATATTTTTCTGATGTATACTGATCCATGTTCCACCAACAGTATGACATGAATACGTCTCTTACTATGTTATGGTGGCTACAAAGCAGTAATATAGGGAATTATCAAGGAATTTTATGCAACTGGCAAATATCAGGGAATTTGAAACTTCCTGACGGATTAAAACTGTATGCTGGACTGAGACTTGAACTCGGGACCTTCGCCTTTCGCGGGCAAGTGCTCTACCATTTGAGCTACCCAAGCACAACTCGCATCCCATCCTCACAGCTCTACTTCTGCCAGTACCCCATCTCCTACCTTCCAGAAAAAGCTGTGAGGACAGGGCATGAGTCGTTCTTGGGTAGCTCAGATGGTAGAGCACTTGTACGCAAAAGGCTAAGGTCCTGAGTTCGAATCTTGGTCCGGCACACAGTTTTAATCTGCCAGGAAGTTTCATATCAGTGCACACTCCGCTACAGAGTAAAAATTTCATTCTGGAAATCAGGGAATTTTCTTGTGACTACCCAGTATGTTTCTTCATTTTTCTTTTTTTTCTTTATTTGTTTACTGCAGAGAGAGGTTACTGTGTACCAACAGAATTTCCACAATATGACATGCCATCTGTGGACTGCAACTGTAAGCCTGTTGTTGTTGTGGTCTTCAGTCCAGAGAGTGGTTTGATGCAGCTCTCCATGCTACCTTATCCTGTGCAAGCTTCATCATCTCCCAGTACCTACTGCAACCTACATCCTTCTGAATCTGCTTAGTGTATTCATCTCTTGGTCTCCCTCTACGATTTTTACCCCTCCACACTGTCCTCCAGTATTAAATTGGTGATCCCTTGATGCCTTAGAACATGTCCTACCAACTGGTCCCTGCTTCTAGTCAAGTTGTGACACAAATCTCTCTTCTCCCCAATTCTATTCAATACCTCCTCATTAGTTATGTGTCTGCCCCTGGTAGCTGAGTGGTCAGCGCAACGGAATGTCATACCTAATGGCCCAAGTTTGATTCCCAGCTGGATCGGAGATTTGCTTCGCTCGGGGACTGGGTGTTGCATTGTCCTTATTATCATCATCATTTCATTCCCATCGACAGGCAAGTCGCCGACATGGTGTCAACTCAAAAGACTTGCATAAGATGAACAGTCTACCCGACGGGAGGCCCCAAACACACAGCATTAGTTATGTGATCTTCCCATCTAATCTTCAGCATTCTTCTGTAGCACCACATTTCAAAAGCTTCTATTCTCTTCTTGTCCAAACTATTTATCGTCCATGTTTCACTTCCATACATGGCTACACTCCATACAAATACTTTCAGAAACGACTTCCTGACACTTAAATCTATACTCAACGTTAATAAACTTCTCTTCTTCAGAAACGCTTTCCTTGCCATTGCCAGTCTACATTTTTTATCTTCTCTGCTTCGACCATCATCAGTTACTTTGCTCCCTAAATAGCAAAACTCATTTACTACTTTGAGTGTCTGATTTCCTAATATAATTCCCTCAGCAACGCCCAATTTAATACGACTGCATTCCATTATCCTCATTTTACTTTTGTTGATATCATCTTACATCCTTTCAAGACACTGTCCATTCCGTTCAACTGCTCTTCCAGGTCCTTTGCTGTCTCTGACAGAATTACAATATCGTCGGCGAACCTCAAATTTTTTATTTCTTCTACGTGTATTTTAATACCTACTCCGAATTTTTCTTTTGTTTCCTTTACTGCTTGCTCAATATCCAGATTGAATAACACCGGGGATAGGCTACAACCCTGTCTCATTCCCTTCCCAACCACAGCTTCCCTTTCATGCCCCTCGACTCTTATAACTGCCATCTGGTTTCTGTACAAATTGTAAATAGCCTTTCACTCCCTGTATTTTATCCCTGCCTCCTTCATAATTTGAAATAGAGTATTCCAGTCAACATTGTCAAAAGCTTTCTCTAAGTCTACAAATGCTAGAAATGTAGGTTTGCCTTTCCTCAATCTGTTTTCTGAGATAAATCATAGGGTCAGTATTGCCTCACGTGTCCCAATTTGCTACGGAATCCAACCTGATCTTTCCCGAGGTCGGCTTCTACCAGTTTTTCCATTCGTCTGTAAAGAGTTCTAGTGTTTTGCAGCTGTGACTTACTAAACTGATAGTTTGATAATTTTCACATCTGTCATCACCTGCTTTCTTTGGGATTGGAATTATTATATTCTTCTTGAATTCTGAGGGTATTTCGCCTGTCTCATACATCTTGCTCACCAGATGGTAGAGTTTTGTCAGGACTGGCTTTCCCAAGGGTATCAGTAGTTCTAATGAAATGTTGTCTACTCCCAGGGTCTTGTTTTGGCTTAGGTCTTTCAGTGCACTGTCAAATTCTACACGTAGTATCATATCTCCCATTTCATATTCATCTATGTGCACTTCCGTTTCCATAATATTGCCCTCAAGTACATCGCCCTGATGTAAACCCTCTATACACTCCTTCCACCTTTCTGCTTTCCCTTCTTTGCTTAGGATGGGCTTTCCATCTGAGCTCTTAATATTTATACATGTGGTTCTCTTTTCTCCAAAGGTCTCTTTAATTTTCCTGTAGGCAGTATCTATCTTACCCCTAGTGATGTATGCCTCTACATCCTTGCATTTGTCCTCCAGCTGTCCCTGCTTATCCATTTTGCACTTCGTGTTGAGCTCATTTTTGAGACGTTTGTATTCCTTTCTGCCTGCTTCATTTGTTGCTGTAAGCTCACTGTACATTATTGTTTGGGATATATACGGGGTGGAATCCAAAATTTTCAGAACTGGTGCTGCAATGACTCAACAACTGTTTGGTGGACAGATCATGAGCCATATGCGTGTGTTTGAGTGGCATGCTCGGTTCAGGGGCGGCCATGCAGATGTCGAAGATGATGCTCACACTGGCAGTCCCGTTAGCAGCACAACACCAGACATTGTTGCCAAACTTCAACAATTGGTTCGTGTGGATCGACATCAAACGATTCAAGACCTTGCGGATGAAGTGGGTGTTTGGCTATGGGACATGTCAAAGAATGTTGTCTGATGAATCGGGCATGCATTGTGCCACCGCAAAATTTGTGCCAAGGATCTTGACTGCCAATCAGAAGGCACAGCATGTTGAAGTGTGCACGGACCTTCGTCAGACCACATTTGATAATCCAACTGTCTTTTCATGGGTTATCACCGGTGATGAGAGCTGGATTTATGGTTATGACTCAGAGACAAAGCAACAATCATGCCAGGGGAAGAGCCCGGGCTCTCCAAGACCCAGAAAAGCAAGACAGGTGAAGAGCATGATCATCGTTTTCTTTGATACCAAGGGAATTGTACTCAAAAAATTTATCTCACCCAACCAAACAGTAAATTCCACGTACTACTCTGACGTTTTGCGACGGCTCCGTGAAAATGTGCGGTGACGACAGCTCGAACTTTGGTGTCAAGGGAACTGGCTGCTGCATCACAAAAACGCGCCCTGTCACACGTCCTTGCTCAGCAGGACCTTTTTGGCGAAAAACAACATGGCGGTTGTACCCCACCCACTGTACTTGCCAGATCTGCCACCTTGTGACTTTGTGATATTCCCAAAACTGAAACTCAACTTGAAAGGCCGTCGATTCGACACATTAGAGAGGATTCAAGAAGCATCACTGGTGGTGATAAACACACCAAAGAACAGGACTTCCAGAAAACGTTTGACCAGTGGCAGAAGTGCTGGGACCGGTCTGTACATGCGGATGGGAACTACTTCGAGGGTGATGGTGACCATTAGTCCAAAGGTAAGGTTTACAACAGATGGCAGCACCAGTCCTGAAAATTTTGGATAGCGCCTTGTATATATGTATTTAGTGTACACTGTACATATACGAACTACCATGAGGCTCAGGACTGTGTAGACCCGTGAGTTTGTCATATTTTTTTATTACATATAAGTACAGTTTCTGAGAGGGACTGTCTATAATGCACTTTCAGAAAATCCTTGTTGTTTACGAGGGGGGACCCAAAAGAAACTGGACTCTGAGGGTTCTGCTGCTCGTAGATGTAGTGCAGGGTTCTCACGCTAGATAGTGTTAGTAGAGACCTTCATGAAACAGCTGTGCAGACGGCGTCAGTGTAGAGCTGAATGTGCAAGTGTGGTATTGCGTTTCTCTGACTATTGGCGGGTTACCTCTGCGAAGTCGTTTTGGCAACTTTAAAAGAACAAAGAGTGTGTGTGAAATTTTGTTTCCTGCTTAAAAAAACTGCAACGGAGACACACCAAATGCTTCAGGAAGCTTTCCAGGAGGACGCTATGAGCCACACACAGGTTTTCGAGTGGTTTGGGCGCTTCAAACGTGGTGAGATGTGTGTTGAAGACCAAGCTCGTTCTGGACGCCCTTCAACATCGCGAAATGAGGAGACCATTGAAAAGGTCCGCCAAAAGATCAATGAGGATCATCGCCAAACGATCGATCAAATTTCAGCAAAGACAGGAATCAGTTGGAGCTCGTGCCAGCGGATTTTGAGTGAGGATTTGCATATGAGATGTGTTGCTGCTAAATTTGTTCCGCACCTTCTCAGACAGGAGCAAAAAACCATCCGCAAGAATGTGTGTCAGGACTTGAAAACAGAGATTGCACGTGATCCAAACTTCCTGAACAAAGTCATTACAGAGGATGAGAGTTGGTGTTGCGGGTATGACACAGAAACCAAGCAAGCGTCAAGCCAGTGGAGGATTCCCAACTCTCCCAGACCAAAAAAACCAAGGCAAGTGAGGTCAAATGTGAAGACGATGATCATTGTCTTTTTTGATGTTCGTGGAATTGTGCATCGGGAATTTGTACCCCCTGGCCAGACTGTTAACCAGCACTTTTACTTGGATGTTTTAAGGCATTTGCGAGAGGATGTGAGGAGGAAACGCCCGGAACTTTGGCAATCAGGTGACTGGTTTCTGCATCACAACAATGCTCCAGCACACACGACCTTACGAGTGACCCACTATTTGGCATCTCAGAGGAGGTCTGTCGTTATGCACACTCCGTATTTGCCGGACCTAGCCCCGTGCGACTTTTTCCTATTTCCATGAATGAAAAAAACTCTAGAAGGGGAGCATTATGACGATGTGGAGGTGGTAAAAACAGCTTCGCAAAGGGCACTGGACAATATCAAACTTGAAGAGTTCGAAACATGCTTCCAACAGTGGGAAAAGAGACTTGAGAAGTGCATTGCATGTAATGGAGAGTATTTTGAAGGTGACTGAAGTAATTTTGTAAAAAGGTCCATCAATAAATTTTTTATGACAACAATCCGATTTCTTTTGGGTCTCCCCTCGTATATCGTTGGGTAAATGTTGTAACAGTAATAATGTCAAATATCCCTCACGCTTTCTATTGGTTGACTGTCCCAGATTTGAAGTTGTGAAATGCAAAATGTGTTTTATTCATCTCATAACATACACAATTTCAGAACATATGTCTGATGTACAGGAGACATGTCAAGGTTACAGTTTGCTTGTTTAAAATTTTGTCAAGCTTACAATAATACTTCGTGGAGCATTTGCGTACTTATAATTTGTCAAACTTACAGAATTTACATCTACTATAACTATCATAAATTTTTATTCCAGCTCAAACTATCACTTCGTCCTTCATGAAATCTTCCACAGAGTAGTGGCATCATTCAATTAGAAAATAATGGAACTTGCTTTTTAGAATATTTATCTTCATATTCATTATGTCACCCCCATTTATTGTGTTGTGAATTTTCATGGCTATATACTCAGGAGTCTGAGCACGCAGTTTTAAGCAATGAGAGGTGAGCATAAAGTTCTCTTTATATCTTGTGTCATTTGAGTGTTCAAAATGATTTTTTAATAGATCAGCTCTGCGGCGTGGGAAAAGACCCACCTCAAAGATGTATACAGAGTGGACAGTTAATATTTTTAGGTCCTTAAATAAGAAGTTAGAAAAGATTCCAAGAATGCAAAATGCAGTTTTTGCAGTGTTACTTTTTCTTTAAGCACTACGGGTACAACTGTTGCCAAAAGTAATGGTGAAGGATTGAAACATATTAGCAAAGTTAAAATCTACAGAAATACTACTACTCTTCAAAAATTTTTAACTCATTTACAACATGCTAGTACTGAGATAATTAAACATGATTTGTCAGAAAAATTAACCATTTCTCATACAGTCCTAATAAAGAAAATGAACCACTAATTCAGAAATCACAAAATACAGAAGTTTGTACATTATACTTAACATCTACTTCTCCTCATTGTACAAGAACTTCTGATCTTCTTCTCTCACTTAAGGAAACACTTATACCTCTTACATGTCTTTACAAAATTTTACAAATCTCAATGGATAGACCAAATGTTAATCATAAATTTTCAAGAGGTCGGAAATCTGAGCTGCAGTCTACTAAAAAAATCAATGATCAAGTGATTCTTGATACGGGCAGTTGCAGTCTTCATATTATGCTTGGTGCATTTGAATGTGGAATTAAAGCCACTAATTGGATTTTTGTTACATTTTTGATGATAATATATTATCTGTTTAAAGACGTATCGACTCATCCCACTCAATTAACGGAGTATTCAGGATCATATCTTCATCATAAGAATTTTTCTGCTGTCTGTTGGGTAGGAAATGAAAGTATTGCTGTTCGTGTTATTGAAATTATTTGGGTTCTTAAAAAAAATGGTGGAAGGTTCACAGTATGATGAAACAGAAATGAGTAGCACCAGCAACAAAATTGTCACTGGGTCACTTTCAGATCCTTTCCTGCCAGCAAAATTTGAATTCTTGCAGTTATTAGAAGCTGAGTCACAATAATTCCTATAATGATATCAAACTAACACTCTCATATCACTGTTTCTGCACAGCTCTTTAGTGACAGTTATTCAAAATATTGTGAAGAGATACATGTAAGTGGATGAACTGAAGTCTTTAGACTCCTTATCAAGTACCGACTTAATTGATAAAAGTAATTTTCTTCTAAACCATCAAATAGACATAGGATCTGGATACTGAAAAAAACTATCAAAGAATTAAAAACTTACATCATCACTGATCTTATGATTTTGCAACTTAGAAAAGATGGTGCAAGTGCTTTCACAGCTTACACAGAAAAATCGTTGATGCAGTCCCCCCCTTACTGTGTAAGCTTATTAAAGCAGTCTTGTGTTTTGATCCAAGTCTTGTACATTTTCCTATGGAGACTGAAAAGTACTCATTATTTCAAGTGAAAACAATTGGATCAGTGAAATTCCAGCTAATGAAATTACTCAATATTTCGATGATTTACGTTCTTAACCTTCGGCACAACAGTTTCTCAAAAATAATTGACAGGCTAACCAATGCCTAGATTATTTTTGGAATGAGTTAATTCTTATACACACCAGTCCACAGTCATTAGTAAAACTGTTAAAGGTAGTTACGATTTGATCTCATGGTAACACCAATATTGAGAAGTTTTTCAGTCAGTTCTGAATGCTTAGTTGAGAGTATGAAAAATGAAACTTTAATCGCTCAATAGTTAATATATGTATGTGTGATGTCTATTCTTTCAGACATCTGAAAGAACGGACATGATTTTGATCCTGCAGCCACCAGGTATCAAGACACAAAGGAATTAGACATTATCTGCCAGTGGGCATTGATTTATATCAATGGAGTAAGCTGAAAATTTGTGCCAGACTGGGATTTGAACACATATGTAAGAGATTTCAAACAAGCAGAAATGACTGTGTAGTACCAGAAGTAAACATTAGTCATTATAGAATGGCAACATCAGTATTATGAAAAGAGTAGATGTCTGTCATTGGAGGGCAGTGTGGAGGGTAAAAATCATAGAGGGAGACCAACAGATGAATACACTGAGCAGATTCAGAAGGATGTAGGGTGCAGTAGTTACTTGGAAACGAAGAAGCTTGCACAGGATAGAGTAGCTTGGAGAGCTGCCTCAAACCAAGTCTCTGGACTGAAGACCACAACAGCAGTCACAGAGCGAGGTGGCACAGTGGTTAGCACACTGGACTCACATTCGGGTGGATGACAGTTCAATCCCGCGTCCGGCCATCCAGATTTAGGTTTTCTGTGATGTCCCTAAATCACCTCAGGCAAATGCCAGGATAGTTCCTTTGAAAGGGCATGGCTGACTTCCTTCCCCATCCTTCCGTAGTCCGATGAGACTGATGACCTCGCAGTTTGGTCTCCTACCCCAAATCAACCCAACCTGTCTGACCACAACAAGAAAAACAGATGGCTGTTCACCACATAGAGGAGACATTCATTTGCAGATAGGCACAACAAAAAGACAATACATTTGGGTTTCTGAAGTAGAAAACTCACACATTCATACAAGCTCAACACATTCTCTCTCTCTCTCTCTCTCTCTCTCTCTCTCTCTCTCTCTCTCTCTCTCTCTCTTTGTGTGTGTGTGTGTGTGTGTGTGTGTGTGTGTGGGCGCGCGCGCGCATACACGCATGTATGAGCAGGCTCTTGCCACTGAAACCAGAGTGCATGGAGCAGCTGCTCCTGATGTGAAGGCAATCTGTGGGTGGTAAGGGTAAGGAGGAGGCTGGGGTTAGGAGGGGTGCGGGAGATGGGGGTTGGGGGGAGTGTTAGGTGTGGAGGAAGGTGTAATGCTGCTTGTAGAAGCATGCAGAGACATAGTGGGGACAGGTTAGCGCTGCTTGTTGCAGTTGGGAGGTTTGTGGGAGGCGAGGGGGGATTAAAGGAGGCAGAGAGAGAGAAACTGGTGAGTGCATTGAGGTGGTGGGATAGAAGACTGTAGTGTCGAATTGGGAGCAGGGAAAGAGATAGACAGAGGAAGGACAGATACTAGTGGAGGTTGAGGCCAGGGGTTATGGGAGTGTAGGATACATTGCAGGGAGATTTCCCACCTGCACAATTCAGAGAAGCCGTTGTTGGCAGGAAGAATCCAGATGGCACAGACTGTGAAACAGCCACATAAGAGAGGCACTTTGTGTTGGGTAGGATGTTCAGCAACTGGGTAGTCCAACTGTTTTAGCCTCAGTTTGTCAGTGGACTTTCATGTGGACAGACAGATTGTTGGGTGTCATCCCCAAGTACAAAGCAACACAGGGGGCAGTTTAGTTTGTATATCACATGACTGATTTCACAGGTAGCCCTGCCTCTGATAAGATAGGAGATGCCTGTGACTAGACTGGAGCAGGTACTAGTGTGAAAATGTAAGGGACAGGTCTCGTATCTATGTCTATTGCAGGGATATTAGGTATGGGATGGGAGCAGGGTTGGACGAGGGTGAACAACAGTACTGTGTAGTTTCAGTGGGCGGGGGAATACCACTGTGCAAGGGGTGGGAATGATAGTGGGTAGGATATTACGCATTTCAGGGGATGATAGAGGTAGTCATAAACCTAGTGGAGGGTGTAATTCAGTTGCTCCAGTCCTGGGTGTGAGGCCTAGTGCTTCATATTGCACCTACATTAAGTAAGAGGCGATAGTGGGCAGACAGCTTCAGACAATGGGTCACGGTTGTTCAGTGACAGATGCGCTCTGCTCCAGGAGCCAGCTGCAGGTAGTTGTGACTGTGGCAAAAAAGTGTCAGTTTCTTACAGACTATGAAATTACCAAGTAGTTTAAAACATATTTTGGACTCAAAACTAGTTTTTTATGGTTACAACTGTCATTAATTGTTGCTAATTTGTTCATTAATGTGAATGGAAAGTAAGATATTGAATAAATACTGTTATGTCTGTTAACTGAGTACACATTAGTGTGAGAACTGAGATTGTACAGAAAAAGTTAATTATACTCTCACAGGAATTTTGTAGTGTACAACTAGCCAATTTATGGGACTGGGAAAACAAGGAGCATTTGAAGATGCAGATATAAGGAGTTCTGAATATATGCGAGAATTTTGCAGAATAGTGATTAAAACATGACCATGGAGTGCTACAAACTGGATGTGATCTGGTGAGAAAAATGTACACATGAAATTGTGATTTTGGTATGTAAACTATGACTTTTAAAAAACTAAAATTGGCGTGGCATGTTATACAAGCTGTGACCACAAGCTGAACATTCATACGTAGTGATGAGCATTGCCTCTCCAAGTACACCAAGAGTGTCACTGAAGCCTTTGTGGACCGAAATTACCACCTGAACCTCATGCAGAAATAGATCTCCCATGCCCTGAGCTGCAAGCTGCAGCCACTGTGCTACATTCTTCATGGGCATGGCAACCAATAATCTGTCTGTCTGCATGAATGGCCACTGACAAACTGTGGCTATGAGACAATTGGATCACCCAGTTGCTGAACATGCTGCCCAACACCATGTGCCTCACTACAGTGACTGCATCAGAGTTTGTGGACCTTGGGTAGGCTTCTGAGTGCTGGTGCTTTTGGATTCTTCTGTATGATGTGTTGTTTTTGTTTATCTGTGCGTATGTGTCTGATGTCTTTGAGGTTGTTTTTTTATGTACGTCTGGAAGTGTGCTGTTGGATCAGATTTTAGTTTTATGATATTGTTAGAAGAGATGAAATCTTTAGTTTTTTTCTGTATATTGTTCTTTATCGGTCAGTACTGTGCTGTTCCCTTTGTCATCCCTTGTGACTACAATGTTGTTAGCTTGTAGTTTTTCTTTTAATTTCTTAGTGATGTAATTTTCTGTTTGAAGTTTACTGTTTTGCTCTTTCTTTGACATGGTGATTATGTTATTTATTTATTTCTTCACTAGTTCCCATGTTAGCCCAATATTTATAATGTTGTTTTCTTTTTTCTCTACCTCTGTCAGGATGTGTTCCATTTCTACAATAAAGTTTTTGTGTTGTGTTTGAGCCATTTCTCTAATAGCTCTGTTTCTTTCTCTGTTAATTCTGCATCTGTGAGATTTATTAATTTTGGGTTAAATTTGTGGTGACGGGTGTGTTGCACTTTGTCATGCTTTTTCTTTATGGTTATTTTTGTTAGTGAGTGTTGTGTTTTATCGTTTGTGTTTGTTCTGTGTTTTTTGCAGTATTCTTGATGTGATGTGTTCAGTTTTTTTGTGTTATGTTGATCATCACTATTGGTCGTTAATAAATGCTGATAACTCGAGATGTATGTCATGTAACATACTATTAAGTATGAATTTCTTAGTATAAAGCAATTTGATTTCATTTATTAACCAAGTCTTTTGTGCAAATGATTTCGTTCTTTGTGCTACCAAAGAGTTGTTTCTGACCTTTACATTAATATAACTTGGAGTTATATTATTTATTTTACAGGTCTGATTGAGTTTAATGTGTTGGATGGTCTTTTTTATTTATTTATTTATTTATATAATAGAGGGAAACATTCCACACAGGAAAAATATATATAAAAAACAAAAATGCTGTTACTTGCCAAACGAGAAAATGCTGGTAGACAGACACAATAAAAAACACACACACAAATTTCAAGCTTTCGCAACCCAAGGTTGCTTCTTCAGGAAAGAGGGAAGGAGAGGGAAAGATGAAAGGATGTGGGTTTTAAGGGAGAGGGTAAGGAGTCATTCCAATCCTGGGAGTGGGGATTGGAATGACTCCTTACCCTCTCCCTTACAACCCACATCCTTTCGTCTTTCCCTCTCCTTCCCTCTTTCCTGATGAAGCGACCTTGGGTTGCGAAAGCTTGAAATTTGTGTGTGTGTTTGTATGTTTTTTATTGTGTCTATCTACCAGTGCTTTCTCGTTTGGTAATATACAGCATCTTTGTTTTTTATTTATATTTATTTATCTCTTGCCCCGGTGATCCGTGTTGTGACACTATAACAGGACATGGAACGTGTCAATTTTACAAGCTTTTGGCCAAAATTTATGGTAATACATAAAACAAAACAAAAACAGTAAGCAGTAACTTAGGTCCCACTACAAAAAATACATTTTAGGGATAGATACATTTTAGAGATGGAGTCTGAGATGGATATTCTTGAAACTGTTGTATAACTTGACGGGAAATGCCTGACATGACTGTATTATCATCGTTTTTATCTTTTTTCCATCTTTCCCTTAGTTGCTCTAAATTCGTGGCGATGTGTATCGTCTATGCAACTAAATGAAAGCATTATGTTTATCGCCATACACGTTTTGCTTCTTTTATTTAGGAAGCATCAGCAGCGGCCTGAAATACATATTTCTTTTTATACATACAATAAACACATTATGTGATGGATATAATATGCTGCTATATTACATTTTGTCATGTTTTTTTCTTATTTTTTAGGTTAGAAGCAACTTTTGTTGCACAAGTTCCGTATTGTAACTGTATTGTTCGGTGTTACTTATGATTTCCAGCGCTGTTATTGCATTTGTTATCCTTTATACTCCAGCTGGCTGATTTCTAGTGTTCTTCCATCCACATTTGTCCCATCACATGTTTCACTTTCCAATCAACATAAGTGTGTTTTCATTTTGCAGTGTTGCCAACTGTTGTTGTGTGTTTGTCTGTCTTTTGTTTGTGTTGTGTTTTTCTTTGTGTGTGTGTGTGTGTGTGTGTGTGTGTGTGTGTGTGTGTGTGTGTGTGAGAGAGAGAGAGAGAGAGAGAGAGAGAGAGAGAGGGAGAGAGAGAGAGAGAGACAAAACACGATTTTTGATACAGTCATCACAAAGAAAGGATACAAAATTGTTTACTGGTACAGATATGGGGACGACATTGTGTGTGGTAGATGAACCAACAGAGAAAATTGACAACCTTCATACAGATATAAACAACATACATTAAAATATTCAATTTACCATGGAAAAGGAAACACAAAAGCAAATATATTTCTTGAATACAACAATAAAGAGAGAGAACACTAAACACATATTTGACATCTTCGGAAAGCCAACACCCACAGCCATAATTATATATGCTTCATCGAACCATCCACAAAACAATAACAATAATAAACTGAAATGTAATTAGGATAAATAATCAATTAATCTCCTTCCCCTCTTCTTTTGCTCCCCCCCCCCCCCCCCCCCACACACACACACATGCTCTCATATTAAAAAATAAATAAATTTACACACTGCCAACCCCCCCCCCCCCCCAAACACACATACACACACAAAAAAAAATACAAATGAAAAACTTACAACACAAACAAAAGACAACAAACACTCAACAACAGTTGGCAAAACTACACAACGAAATCACATATGTTGCTCACCAAATGGAAGGTGAAAGTGAAACAATGTGCTGTGACAAATACGGATGGAAGAACATCAGAAATCAGCCAACTGGAGTATGAAGACTGACAAATACAACTCCAGAACCACACAAATGTGTTAACATGCTGGAAATCGTAAGTAACACCGAACGATACAGTCACAATATGGAATTTGCACCACAAAACTTGCTTCTAACTTTAAAAACCAGAGAAAAACATGACAAAATGTAATATAGCAGCATATTATATCTATCACATAATACGTTTATTGTATGTATAAAAAGAAACATGTATTTCAGACCACTGATGATGCTTCCCAAATAAAAGAAGCAAAACATGTATGGCAATAAACATACTGCCTTCTTTTAGTTGCATAAATGGTACATACGTGCACCGAAGATATTGCCTGTATATGCCTTGTGACTATGCCCATTCATCATGACTGGTAACTGGGTGGTAGTCACACCGATGTAAAAGGCCGAACAGTGTTTACATAACAGATGGTATATGATGTGTCGCTTCACAGACAGAATGGGTGTCATTTCAGGGTATGATTTTAGGGAGTCATGGCATTGTCAAAGTAGCTGATCTACACATTCAAGACCAGGACAGTACTGGCTGACAAGTGGTGTGCTCCGAATTTGTTTTTTGGAGGAATCAGCACAATCAGGATTGGGTGTGATGCCCCATGAAATCTGCTTTTGACTAGGTTGTTGGGATAATTACATCCAGTGGAGGCTGAAGTAAGAGTGGTGGTGTATTGCTGTAAAGTGTCTGCATCTGAACAAATATTTTTGCCTTAAATGCCAAGATTGTATGGGAGGGAACATTTGACATGGAAGGGGCAGCAACTGAAAATGTAGGTACTGTTGTTTGTTAGTATGTTTGATGTGAATGGAAGCGTGTTGCTCGCCTTCAGTGAGGGTGAGATCAAAGCCAAGGAAAGTGCCAAGGGATTCAGAATAGGACCATGTGAAATTTAATTCAGAGAATGTATTTAGAGATTCCAGGAATTTTAACAGGTCAGCCTCACCATGAGTCCATATGGCAAAGATGTCATCAATGTATCTAATGCAAACCAGGGACTGAAGGCTTATGGATCCCAGGAAAGCCCCCTCCAAGTGACCCATGGAAAGGTCAGCATAGGAAGGAGCCATCCTGGTTCCCATGGCCGTACCCCTGATCTGTTTGTATGTCTGTCCCCCAAAGGTGAAGTAGTTGTTGGTAAGTATAAAGTTGATTAAAGTGAGCAAGAAGGATGTCATAGGTTTGGAATCAGGTGGGTGTTGACTGAAGAAATGTTCAGCTGCAGACAAACCATGTACGTGGGGGATGTTGATATAGAGGGAGGTGGCAGCAGTGGTGACAAGCATGGTGTGTGGTGGGAGTGGGACAGGCACAGAATTCTGATGATCTGAAAATGGTTATCATCTTTAATATAGGATGGAAGTCTTTGTACGATTGGTTGCAGGTGTTGATCAACTAAGGCAGATATATATTCGGAGGGTGCTTTGAGGCCAGCAACTATAGGATGGCCAGGGTGATTGGGTTTGTGGATCTTAAGAAGAAGGTAAAAGGTGGGGGTGTGTGGTTTGGGTAGGGTAAGAAGCTCTATGAATTGAGGTTTAAGTTCTTGTGAGAGGTGTGAGGTTCTTAGGAGGGACTGTGGTACAGTTTGAATCACAGGGATGGGATGTTGACAGTAGGTGCTGTATGCAGAGGTGCCAGACAGCTGGCATAGACCTTCACTAAGATACTCCTGTTGGCAAAGTACCACAGTGGTAGATCCTTTATCTGCTGGAAGGATAACGATGGTCATCAGCTTTTAAAGAATGTAGAGCCTGGAGTTCTGCATACGACAGGCTAGTGTCCTGTTGTAGGGACCTGAGGAAAGATTGTGAAGCAATCCTGGATGTGAGGAATTCTTGGAAGATTTGTAAGGAATGATTCTGAGGCAGTGGTGATGAATCGAGTGGTCAGAACTGTTCAAGGCAGGATTCAATGTCAGGTTTGCTGTTGGGAAGGTTTTGGGATTGGGTTGCAAAGTGATATTTCCAGTTGTAAAGGAAAGTAGGTCCTTCACTAAAGCAGCATGGTTAAATGCAGGTTTAGGACTGTAAGTGAGACCCTTGGATAATGCAGACAATTTGGGGGGAGTGCTTTGGACGAGAGGTTAAGAACAGTGTACTGTTGTGACTGGTTCATGTGATCATGAGTTATTACTGGCCTGGACAGCAGTGGTGAAGGCTGTGGGATGTTAAGGAGGTTGGCCAAGCTCGGTTTGTGGGAGAGGAATGGTGGCTGATGGTGTGACTGACTGGGGAGCTGTAAAGGGGTGGGAAGGGAAACACCACTGTTGAGGTAATTTAGGAGAAGGTGGGATAGCTTTTTGAGGTGAAGTCTGGCATGTTATTGAAGTCTGAATTTAGCTTGGCAGAGGATACCATTCAAGGAAACGAAGGGCAGATAACTGCAGGATTTTGTAGGAGGAGAGAAGTCTGGTGGAGTGGAAATGCAGATGGGGCACATAGGTCACATATTAGTTGGGTAATATATAGTATAATATATTCAGAGCTACAGAGAACAATGCTTACATGACAAGATGAGGATAGCAAGAGACCAAAGCAAATAGCCAGGCATCTCATAGCTGCCCTTAAAAAAATTGAAGGCCATAACCTCATTTATTCGTACAGATAATGTGTATGTTAATATATGGACTCTTTGGTTTGGAATCATTACACAAAAATTTACACATAAGAAATAATTTTCATGAAGGTGTATTGCAGCAACCATTAGTTTTTCCCCACCTTCTGTACGTCATTTCTTCTCCCCCCCCCCCCCCTGCTCCCCCCCCCCCCCCCCCCACCTCCTCTCCAGACAATCTTCCAGCTGCACCTAGCATACCTACGCTGTCCTCATCACACCACTACATGCTCCCACAAGCTGCACTACACCTTCCATACTGTTTACAGAATTATTCTCTGAGACAGTGCAACTAAAGTAAACAAAGTACTTATTTGGCAGAAGAAACGACTAAAAATTTTGCATAAAGTAAGTAATTTCACATATTGCAAGGGCATTTTTAAGGATACTGGAATGCTTGTTCTCACTTTCCAGCATATTTACTCCACAACAGTTCTTGATACTGACAATGTTTTGTACAGGACGGCAGGAGTGCTTTTAGTGAGTGTGTCTGGATCAGTAGGGTCCTTTGAATAACCACCAGGAACTTTAAAGAGAGATCCTTGGAGTGTTTTATTCATGATAAAAGGGTGTATGATTAAGATACCTGAGGAAGCAACCACCTGCTTGTAAAGGTGGTCACTATGGCCACAGTACCTGGGATGGGGTGGAAGTGTTGGCAAGCAAGAGAGGGAAGTGATGACAATTCGATACGCAGCTACCTATGCCTGTCGCACTGCATAAATTTCTCTGGTGGCCTTATTGGCCATAGAAGGTAAATGAAGTCCAAGTGTTCTCTGATCAGCAATCCCAAGCAAGTGAACAACAGGTCAGCAGCACATGCTGAAGCTGTGGTTTTAAAATTTACTGCCTTTACCCCCTCCAAGCAGGTGGCTCCTGTACAGTCGTTCCACATTTCTGCAAGAGTCGGTTATCAACATCAGCAAAGGTAATTAGACATTAAAACTTCAGTGGAGAGATGGCATGTGAATGGGACCTTACAAGCTAAGGGGGTTCAGTGATATGGGTAGGTTTACAAAGTTATTTCAATGTGTTACAATGTTTGTGTATTGCACAGTGTGTAATCATCACTAAAGCCCAGATTTTATATAATATCAAATTAAGAAATATGTGCATAAATATGTAACCAAAATTGATGAAATATGTAAATACATATGTAATGAAGAAATTATATGTAAAATTCAGAATTTTACTTCTTCACCAGAAAATACAAGTTCGTTAATAGGATATTCAAATATCTATGTTAATTCTTAATCAGTTCACTTCTGCTTCAAAGTACTGAAGTAAAAGCATCTCCTGTTCAAGCATTTAAGTCACACTGGAACGGGATGCACAATTAATTATAATATACTTTTCCAAATATTCTGTTGCCATGCACAGTCTTGTGCCTGACAATAAGTTTTTATAAATAGAGAAACATCACTCAACTAAACAAGAATTAAAAAGTGCGTGGTTATACAGGGGGATTGTGTTGAGAACTATACTTGAAGGGGACTCTACATTTTCACCATTAAATAAGTGAGACAAAATAACAAGATATGGGTAACCGGGGATCTTATTTAGTGCAGACTGCAGTTTACTGAAAACTCCATTACCTATTTCAACTGGTACAACATTGACCCTCCTAACTGCCTCTTCCATTATTTTTGCAGCCTCTTGGAGAGTGGTTCACACACACACACACACACACACACACACACACACACAAGTTCTCCTTCACTGACATCACAGCTTCAAAGTGCTTATTATAGGAAGTCTCAGCTTCAATCCATGTTGCCCACCTTGTTATCACTGACTCCAGAGGCAGAGCTACATCAGATA
The DNA here is from genome assembly GCF_023864345.2 of Schistocerca serialis cubense. Lineage (NCBI taxonomy): Eukaryota > Metazoa > Arthropoda > Insecta > Orthoptera > Acrididae > Schistocerca > Schistocerca serialis. The sequence continues at coordinate 70,766,551 of NC_064644.1, forward strand.
GCTGCTGCCTGTAGCTTTGCACATGATAAGGGCATTTCAGGAAAACCTTCTTTTTTGCTGATATCCCATTGTATTTACTTCTTGGAATTGATGTCTGCCTTTGCCACTTGTTGCAGTGCATGTGCCGTGCATGTAACATGCACTACTTTTTGATAAAATGCATGAAGCTATTTCCCCACTTTCAACATGTATGGAGCTGCATCACCATACATCAGTAGGGCCCTCTTTTCTTTTACATTATCTGGCCATAGTACCTTAAGTCCATCACTAATAAATCTAGCAACTGTTGAACTATTTGTTGCCTCCAAAAGTTTACAATAAATTAAATAGGGTTTAGATGCGCCATCAAGGTCCAACGTGCCAGCAATTAAACTAGCAACAGAATTGGCCTACAGCTTCTGACATCTCGTCATCAGAAATCCATATAGGTGATTTGCTAATGTCAGCCCTGATTTTTCTCTAATGTTGCAACATAAAAAGAATCTAGGTAGTTCTTCTTTAAACTGGACGTGTTGGGAATGTTGCGGTTGTGGTATTTCTGTAAGGAATGTTTAAATCCAGGTAACTAAAGTATTTTTTCCGGGTTATGTTCCCCGCAACCAAAGCAAAACACAGTTCTTTGTAAAATTCACTAGTAGATAATTTAGGCAGTCCATGCATCTGTGTAAGTAGAACCTGTTTCTTAAAAAAATCTGTAGTTTATTCCTGATATGTTCAATAGGTTCATAAATGTTGTTCAGTTTGAGATTTCATCATACATCATATACATTTGTCACAAGTTTGGCAGAGGACTATTTTCCCATCAGTTGTTAGCACTGTCAGTGGAAATCTACGTTTACAGTTTTTATGACAATGAAGACACAACCAGTTTCATGGTTAACCTAAAAGCAACTGACTCTTACACACTGTAAAGTGTTTGAGAATGAGAAAGAAAGGTGTTGAAAATGAGTCATTGTTGCTCACATTGAATGCATGCAATTTAGCTTTGAGTGTAATGGGATGACTGTAGTATGAGAAATGCAGTAATAAAACATAATTATCTCCTATTTTGCCATGTAATGAAAATTCATAGGACTTACAAAATTCCATAATAATTTTAAAATATGTAAAATTATGTCATACAGTGTGAAATATGTATTATACCTCAAAATATGACTTACCAAACGAAAGCGCTGGCACGTCGATAGACACACAAACAAACACAAACATACACACAAAATTCTAGCTTTCGCAACCAACAGTTGCCTCGTCAGGAAAGAGGGAAGGAGAGGGAAAGACGAAAGGATTTGGGTTTTAAGGGAGAGGGTAAGGAGTCATTCCAATCCCGGAAGCGGAAAGACTTACCTTAGGGGGAAAAAAGGACGGGTATACACTCGCGCGCGCACACACACACACACACACACACACACACACACACACACACATATCTCCATACACACATATACAGACACAAGCAGATCTGTATATGTCTGCTTGTGTCTGTATATGTGTGGATGGAGATATGTGTGTATGTGCGAGTGTATACCCGTCCTTTTTTCCCCCTAAGGTAAGTCTTTCCGCTCCCGGGATTGGAATGACTCCTTACCCTCTCCCTTAAAACCCAAACCCTTTCGTCTTTACCTCTCCTTCCCTCTTTCCTGATGAGACAACCGTTGGTTGCGAAAGCTAGAATTTTGTGTGTATGTTTGTGTGTCTATCGACGTGCCAGCGCTTTCGTTTGGTAAGTCACATCATCTTCGTTTTTAGATATATTTTTTCCCACGTGGAATGTTTCCTTCTATTATATACCTCAAAATATGTAATTTAAAACTTTGGAATAGGATCTTTTCCTTGTAATTTGTTGACATCTTTCTTATAACTACATATAAAACAACTGAATATGTAATTATTTAAAATCTGGGCTCTAGTCATCACATTGATAGTAGTTGTTGGGTAGAAAGTAGCTTCAGGCAGTGTTGCAAATCAGCTAACATTAAAGTGGAATCCATTCGTTGATCTTTATTAATAATCGGCAATTGGAATCTGAGATACTTATGGAATAGTGTTCAAATTCTGGTATCATGAAATGGCAGCTACCGCATACTTCACAGAAAATTACATTAACCAATGTGGCACCAAGCTTAGGACATCAGGTTAGGTGTTTGTTGAAGGACGATTTATAGGCAGTCGGAAAGAATGAATTTCAAATAGGTTTAGGATAGGTAATTCCCTATCCAAACCTATACTTCAGCCAGTCCTCATATTGCGCACTATGTGAGATTGCAGACTTGCATTTGATTGCAAACAGGCTTCAGGGAAGGTGAAAGTTAGAAATGTGAGACTGGCTGTTTTTTGATCAGGCATGGGTCATTACTAGGCAGGGCAACCATAAATTGCAGGCAACAATGGAGGACCTTCATATTTTACCTGGGTCATGAGCACAGATTAGTAGCTAAGACGTTAGTTTCAGAAAACAATTATGACATAAGGGCATGTAGTGAAAAGCATGCCAGGATATTGCATTTTCATGGAAGCTAATGTGAAGGCATGCAAATATTTGACAAGAAGGCAGCAATTACTAATGCAATGCAGGAAGTGAGATAGCTTCAGTGATAATGAAGGTTCAGTGGACATGTTTCATATGTTCAAAATTGCTGTTTGTTGGTGGTGTTCAACAGTTTATCTACACGGTCATCTTGGGAAATACGCTCTTGAGTGACAGTGACCAGGAACATAGGAGCCTTCATTTCGAGGTCAATGAGGGCTTGGGTGCAAAGTTAGCAACAAGATTGATAGCACTGACTGCGTACCAGATAGGCAGATTCAGAAAAAGTTCACCCCACCATGACAGAACATTGAAGAGAGAAGCTAGTTGATGAGACAGGGAGGGGTGATTGCTCAGTGATGTCGGCAGGAATAGATGTGAGGGCAAACCGGTATTGATTGGAGAATTTAGTTGAAACTACTCTTTTTTGGCAAAAGAAAAAACAAACAATAGAATGAGTGGCTCCATGCTAAAGCAACAATAATAGGGGCAGGCCAAACAAAACCAAGGAGTCTCAGACAGCAGCCACCCACCAACATTAATTCACAACACAGGTTGGCAGAACAGGCAACTGTGTTGGTGCCTCTTTGGTAGCAGAAGAAACTTTGCCACCCAAAGTGTGTCACAACTAGCCCCTGTCTGTCGTGTGTGTGAAACAATCTCTCTAACTTCCCATTCATTAAACAGATGACAACAAAATATGACAGACAAGCTCCACAGCTTTTCACTGTGGATTTCTGTAATTTATGCCCTTCCGAACAGGGGCCAAGCAGTGTAATGAACCCATAATGAATAATGGAAGAGGATTGTTCCATAGTAACCTTATAAGCTGTAGGGAACATATTGTGATAAAGCGCTAGTGCATAGGTTGTACCAGACTAAATGCATTAAATGTTAATCATATATGATGCAGAATAACTCTGCCAATCCATCCAGATCATGCAAACAGCCATTTGGTTGCCTAATGCAAATGGAGCATACGAAGAGGAATCCAGAATTTTTGGGACTGGTACTGCCATCTGAAAGTAGGAGTAGTAGATCTTCGCACCACTAGGTGGCGAGAGCTGCACATCTGATGGGTCAGTGTGTGGGGTGGCATTTAACTGGGAGGATGTGTTGCGTGTCCACAGTGATTTCCGTAATACTCTGTGTTTGGTGTATGGCGTATGGCATATGGATTCATGAACAGAACAGCACGTGTGTCTCAAATTTTGTGCGAATCTCGGGAAAATCACTGGCGTCAAGAGCTGGATTTACGGTTATGACCCAGAGACAAAGCAACGATCGCCCACTAGAAGAGCCCAGGCCCTCCAAAACCCAAAAGAGCTAGACAGGTGAAGAGCAAAGTGAAGAGCATGATCATCATTTTCTTTGATACCAAGGGACTTGTGCACAAAGAATTTGCCCCACCCAATCAAACAGTGAATTCCGCATACTACTGTGACGTTTAGCGACGGCTCCATGAAAACATGCGGCGACGAAGGCCTGAAATTTGGCATCAAGGGAACTGGCTGGTGCATCACGACAACACACCCTGTTACACATCCTTGCTCACCAGGACCATTTTGGCAAAAAACAACATGGCGGTTGTACCCCACCCACCGTACTCACCACGATTTGGCACCTTGCAACTTCGCACTATTCCCAAAACTGAAACTCAAGTTGAAAGGTCGTCGGTTCGACACACTAGAGAGGATTCAAGAAGCATCGCTGGTGATGATAAACACCCTCAAAGAACAGAAAACGTTTGACCAGTGGCAGAAGTGCTGGGACCGGTGTGTACATGTAGATGGGAACCTTCTCGAGGGTGATGGTGAGCACTAGTCCAAAGGTAAGGTTTTCAACAGATGGCAGCCCTGGTCCCAAAAATTTTGGATAGCACCTCGTATGCTGTTGTGTAGTAGAGTGCATACAGAATAACATGGCCTGTAGATGCAGCAGGGCATACATGGGGAGAGTGGTAGTGGTGGAGATTGTGGGAAGGTGCTGTAGGGGAAATGCCAGGTGCTGAAGGAGAAGTGCGATTGTAAACTGAAGTCTAAGCTCATATTTTGTAAATATTAAGTGAAATTCCTCCACACCCACACTTCTGTGCTGATCATTCAAAAAAATCTACTGTCACCTCTGCTTTGGTTAGTATCTTACAAGAAGTGTGTTGAAAATGCAGCAAAGTCAATGACTTACTTTTTCTTGGGTTGTTAACCATTTTTTTAACTTTCGGAGAAGCGTCATGAGTGGCGAATATTGAGTATAACCTAAAACTGGTCTTGTTGTGGGCTAACAGCAGTGCGCGAGGCCAAACAAGGCTCAGCAGCTGATGTGGCGTAGTCCAAGCATAATATAGTCAATCTGGAGAGGCCTTCTGGCCAGAGGCATGCATATAACATCTGATTTCATACCAACAGTTCATCACTGGATAAAGAGGAAGAAACTAATGGAAAATTTACTTTTTTTGCACATATCATAGAGGTGTCTTAATAGTGAGTGTGTAAGGATGGTAGATTCGATTGTAGAGAAGATTTCATGTACTCAGTCAGACAATTACTATGTCTTGCAGACAGGTGCATGAACAATGTTGTATGCAGATGTCAGCATTTGAGAAGGGGGGGGGGGCCATGTAGTGATGGTCAAAGGAGCCAGTTAGAGTGTCAAGAACGCAGCGATAAACATAGCGATATGACAGAATGTAAGGACCGAGCAATCGCCAGAGGCACACTCAGAGCCCTGGATTCATCTTTATTATTGATGCGACATGCAACCGGTGCTTCAGTGATGACAAGGGCAATTTATAGGTGAATCACAGGATGGGGGCTGAGCTCACAGCAGCCCCTGTGCCAACTGCCTTTGATCTCTGTACGCCAACAAGCCTGTTTCCAGGGTGTCAGGTGCATTTGGCCTGGAATCTCATTATCTAGAGTAGAATTGTCCCCAGTGGTGAGTCCTGCTTCAAACTGAGCCCCAGTGACCAGCGAAGATGTGTCTATAGATGACCCTTACAGCAGTGGGATACCAACCTGACTGTCACCTGCCATACACCATGACAACTAGGAGTGATGGTCTGGGGTGCCATTTCATTTCGTAGCAGGAACCCTTTGGTTGTCATCTGCATCACCCTTATAGCACAGCAGCACACAGACAATATTGTACACCTCATTTCATGGCAAGCTGTCCTGGGCTTACATTTCAGCAAGATAATGCCGTCCCACACATGCCAAGAGTTTCTACTGCTTGTCTTCGTGCTTGCCAAACACTATCTTGGCCAGCAAGGCTGCTGGATCTCTCCCTAATCGAGAACATGTGGAGCATTATGGGAAGGGCCTCCAACCAGATCAGGAGTTTGACAATCTGTAGCACCTATTAGACAGAATTTGGCACAATACCCCTCAGGAGAACATCCAACAACTCTATGAATCAATGCCAAGCCATATAACTGTTCCCATAAGGGTCAGAGGTGGACCAGCATGTTACTGACTTGGTAACTTTGTGAATGTCTTTACCTTGAATAAATCATCCCGTTTTTCCTAAATTGTAATCATTTTTTTCTCTGTAGGTGTACATCCCATCTACCGATTTCTGTCACATTCAGATAATTCCTTTGTGGTGTGCCGTTCTTCTTAAAATATGAGTACTTGTACTTATACTTTACCATTGATGTGTTCCTGGTGTAGTAGTGGAAAGACAATTGATTCTCTTCAAATTATTTATGATATGGGGCAGTGTGGGTACCATTTGGGTGACTGAGGGACATACTGATAACACAAAGGTGTTCATGTCGCAGTAGTGTATTCTACTATGGCTTCCATGGACTGGATTCTGAGCAATATCTATCTCAGTATAGGCACATGTTGTATGCCCTTGAACAGCACATAATTGTGCGCACATTAGGTGTGCATTTTAAGACCAAAGTAGTCCTTGCAAAATGATTTAAGAACTGCTGACAGTCCTGTCTGTGAATAACCAATAGAGTAGAGAATGTGTTGCTAAAGCAATCAGTAATTCACTTTGAGAAGGTGGGCATATGGTCCCCTTTAATGCATTCCAAGAGTAACTATGAAAACTGTAAACTTGAAGTTAGAAGAACCAATGTGTCAGCTGATACAGCTTGGTGCCTAGGATTATATGGGCGGACTGGTCAGTTACAGATGGGGCTGACCATGCTAAGAACAATGCCTGAGGTTCTAATCACCCTGGACAGTTTGAAGAGGGGCAAATTTAGCATAAAGGGGAGACAGTTAAACAATTATGAACAATGTAAGGCAATGTTTTGCAAGTAAAATAAGAATCACCTTCTGTTCTTGCTAGCAGGTATGGCTGTGAGTTTGTGCAGTAGTATACACATGCCTGATGTGTGTGTAGACCAGTGTTCCAGCGTCTTTAAACATAAAATATAGAGTATAACGATATACTGTGTGCAATTACAAAACTAACAAGAGGAAACGGTGCCTATACTGTCCGTGAAAAACACACATCATTGGTTTCACAACAACATATATGGTGCTGTGGTTGGGAAGTGACAGCAGAGACTTGACAGGTATCGGGCACATGTATCATGTCTCCATGTGTAGGTGCAAGTGGCAGTGGTTGTAGAGAGAGGAAACACCACGCAGTAACAGAGTGCGGAGGGGTAGGGCTCTACGGGTGAGAGACTTTCCATCTTTCTTCATGGCTTCTCTGGTGGTGGCATATATCACACCACATGCATTGGTCTTTAAACAACATGCACAAAGTGTAGCACTGACAGCTGGGCCACTGCTGACAACGGTGAGTAGCATGCTGCATGCCTATCACCCTTGCCTCACAGGAACCTCCTCTCTCATGTTTCTTACTGGTACCACGAACAATAAGATTGCTTGAGAAAAAGGCATTGTCAATATCAGAATTTACCTGAAGGAAATAATCCCCCCCCTCCTCTCTCTCTCTCTCTCTCTCTCTCTCTCTCTCTCTCTCTCTCTCTCTCTCTCTCTCTCTCTCTCTCTCTTTTTTATGCATGAGATAGATTCTAGACAAAACAAGTAAGTCACAGTATGAAGCCTTAATTCAGGAAAGTACCAATAAGGTCAATGCAAAGACGCAAAAAGTTACTAACAATCAACTGTACAGCCACATAGGTTTGAGACATGATAACTTTCATAAGCACCCCAAAAACTGTAAGAGTATTCATCACTTACATGAACCTGTTATACAACTAACTCTCACACCATAAAATTTCTCACATGGAACTACAAAGCTTCAACACTGCAAGTGATCTCATGGTAAGGGTATGTTTACTACCTCTACATACATAAATACCATACAAAATTACATAAAGGCTAAAATAAAAAGAACATATAATCTTAGGCAGTCCATATACTGCAAGCCAGTGGCACAGTGCAGCACTGTGATGGGGTCACAGGGGACCCATCCTTGAAAACAGAAAGGCAGGAAGCCTTGTAACTGCCCTCATGTTACACCTAGGTGGCAGATCTTCTCTCCTTTGATTGATTTCCTAGATACAACTACAATCAGACTTGACCAGGGTATAGTTGATGGCTGAATAATTGCTGCATCAAGTTGTTGCTGGATTGTTTCTCCCACAACAGAACGTAATTGATGCAGAATTCAGTATGGCTTGTGTGCTATTGGTGAAGAAATTTCCGGTAGGTTTTTCATGGTATAAAGCATCAGTGGCAGGCAAGTATTGCCTCTCATCAACCAGCCACAAATAGTTCTCTAAAACTGGGTACAGCCATCTCTGCTTGGAATCAGTTGAAAATGACATCTTATTTAGCAACTTATGTTCAGAGGATGGCATGATTGTGTATACATCTTGAATAAGCAGTGGCTTCCATTGGTTTCTTCTCCTAATCTTTTGCTCTTTGGCAAATGGTACCTCATACTCAGATATTTCTTCAGCAGTGGCTAGTATAGTTCCTCATGGTATTACTACATCTCATGCATGAAAATTGTCTAAACTCTATGGTATCCACACGTTTGTCCCTCTAGGCTCAGCCTTACATAGGCCTCTCTTTACATGCACTTGCTTTGTATGGAGAATATCATTTGGTGTGAGTGAGTCATTCAAAAAAATGGCTCCTTTGGGCTTCTGGATTTTGACAGTAACTAAAGAACCTTCCCAGCACCACCACTGATTGTTACAAGGACATTGTTATAAGGACATTAGCCGAACATGATAAGTAGGCCTTTTTTCCTGGGTTTCTCTCGTGGATGGAATGGCCGTCGTTGGAATTATGGTTCGCCCCAGTGAATTGAACAGTATGTGACCTGTAGCCAATTATATACTGGTAATGGTGTAGAAAATCATCAAAATATGACCTAGGCCTTACAGTTTCCATCTCAGTCATGAAAGTGTGCAATTAATTGTTAATTTAACTGGACACATACCCACACCACTAGTACATCATCAGGGCAGTTTTAGCATCCAATTGTAATTAGGAGAAAGAAAATTTAACTTACCTGGGTGTACATATCCACCTAAATTTTGCCCAGTTTGCCTTGTATCCCTCCATTCACAGTCACACTTGCCAGCTCCTCCAGACCTCAGTAATTTATGGGGTTACTGTTCTTTCTGGGGGCAGGGTTGGGTGGCTGTACCTGCAATTTCCCTGCCATTTCCCTGCTTAACTGTAAAATGCTCGTTTCCTCTGTTACAGGAAGGACCATAACAACTACAGTTCGACCTATTGTGAGTCTGCAGTCAGTGCATTCCTAATGCCCAAAATCCCACCAATTAGGACGTAAGGAGCCAAATACTTACCAGCTATACGACTAGCTTGCCAAACACAAGGTGTTGTTCATTATTCCCCATTGGGGCAGCAACAAATCCCTATGTTTCTCCATGCAACAAAGCCAATTGGACTGCCTCGTGAAGTGAAGTGGGAGAGGCCACTTCAGTCTATCCTCCAATATGGGCCATGAGTAAAAACACCAATCATATGTGCTTCTGCTTTATCTAGAAGAATATGGATGGTATCCCAACCAAGAGTATATATTTTGCATAAGGTAGCCCTTATGGGGTCTGCAAATTGTTCTAAACTGTCCCCTGATCTTTGTCTAAGGATGGACCTCCTATGCCTTACAGTTTCTATATCGGTCATAAAGGGGTGCAATTAATTGTTAGTTTAACTGGACACATACCCACACCACTAATAAAACACGCAACAGCAGATAATGTTCTGGGTAGAGCCACCCAAGGACTGCGATTCATTGGCAGAACACTTATAAGGTGCAACAGGTCTACTAAAGAGACTGCTTACACCACACTTGTCTGCCCTATTCTGGAGTATTGCCGTGTGGTGTGGGATCTGCATCAGATGGGACTGACAGTTGACATCAAAAAAGTACACTCCTGGAAATTGAAATAAGAACACCGTGAATTCATTGTCCCAGGAAGGGGAAACTTTATTGACACATTCCTGGGGCCAGATACATCACATGATCACACTGACAGAACCACAGGAACATAGACACAGGCAACAGAGCATGCACAATGTCGGCACTAGTACAGTGTATATCCACCTTTCGCAGCAATGCAGGCTGCTATGCTCCCATGGAGACGATCATAGAGATGCTGGATGTAGTCCTGTGGAACGGCTTGCCATGCCATTTCCACCTGGCGCCTCAGTTGGACCAGCGTTCGTGCTGGACGTGCAGACCGCGTGAGACGACGCTTCATCCAGACCCAAACATGCTCAATGGGGGACAGATCCGGAGATCTTGCTGGCCAGGGTAGTTGACTTACACCTTCTAGAGCACGTTGGGTGGCACGGGATACATGCGGACGTGCATTGTCCTGTTGGAACAGCAAGTTCCCTTGCCGGTCTAGGAATGGTAGAACGATGGGTTCGATGACAGTTTGGATGTACCGTGCACTATTCAGTGTCCCCTCGACGATCACCAGTGGTGTACGGCCAGTGTAGGAGATCGCTCCCCACACCATGATGCCGGGTGTTGGCCCTGTGTGCCTCGGTCGTATGCAGTCCTGATTGTGGCGCTCACCTGCACGGCGCCAAGCACGCATACGACCATCATTGGCACCAAGGCAGAAGCGACTCTCATCGCTGAAGACGACACGTCTCCATTCGTCCCTCCATTCACGCCTGTCGCGACACCACTGGAGGCAGGCTGCACGATGTTGGGGCGTGAGCGGAAGACGGCCTAACGGTCTGCGGGACCGTAGCCCAGCTTCATGGAGACGGTTGCGAATGGTCCTCGCCGATACCCCAGGAGCAACAGTGTCCCTAATTTGCTGGGAAGTGGCGGTGCGGTCCCCTACGGCACTGCGTAGGATCCTACGGTCTTGGCGTGCATCCGTGCGTCGCTGCGGTCCGGTCCCAGGTCGACGGGCACGTGTACCTTCCGCCGACCACTGGCGACAACATCAATGTACTGTGGAGACCTCACGCCCCACGTGTTGAGCAATTCGGCGGTACATCCACCCGGCCTCCCGCATGCCCACTATACGCCCTCGCTCAAAGTCCGTCAACTGCACATACGGTTCACGTCCACGCTGTCGCGGCATGCTACCAGTGTTAAAGACTGCGATGGAGCTCCGTATGCCACGGCAAACTGGCTGACACTGACGGCGGCGGTGCACAAATGCTGCGCAGCTAGCGCCATTCGACGGCCAACACCGCGGTTCCTGGTGTGTCCGCTATGCCGTGCGTGTGATCATTGCTTGTACAGCCCTCTCGCAGTGTCCGGAGCAAGTATGGTGGGTCTGACACACCGGTGTCAATGTGTTCTTTTTTCCATTTCCAGGAGTGTAGAAAGAAGGGCAGCTCGTTTTGTATTATTGCGAAATAGGGGAGATAGTGCTACGGACATGCTACATGAACTGGAGTTGCAATCATTAAAACAAAGACTTTTTCATTGCGATGGGATCTTCTCATGAAATTTCAGTCACCAGTTTTCTCCTCCAATTGTGAAAACATTCTGTTGGCACCCACATACATAGGGAGAAATGATCATCACAATGAAATAAGAGAAATCAGGGCTCGCACAGAAAAATTTAAGTGCTCACTTTTCCTGTGCGCCGTTCAAGAGTGGAACAGTAGAGAGACAGCTTGAAGGTGGTTCATTGAACCCCCTGCCAGACCCTTTCTTGTGAATAGCAGAGTAATCACGTAGATGTAGACAATTTTTCATGGTAATAACTAACATCCTGCTTGTCAAAGTACCTCTCTGCTAAGTCTTTTGGCATTTTTCAATGTGTCAACCGACTCTAAACAGATACATCCACTGACAGCTTCAATCAGATCGCATTTAGTAGGAACTTACCCAGCCATGGGCAGATATGACCCACATTTGCAGGATGGTATCCATATTATCTGTGGTTTTCCTGAAAATGTAGGAATGCAATTTACTGCTGGGAAGCTGCTTGTAGTAGCAGACAGTGGAATAGGTGAGCTAGTTTCAACTCCTCTAACTTGGCAGTAGCTTGAGCGTTAAAGTCTGCCCTCTATGGAGCAGCTTCCCTTCTCAATTTACATTCTGCTCTCTTAACTCTACATTTAATGCCAGAAATTTGTGAACTTGGTGTTGCAAAGATCCAATAAGGTTTTCGCCATCACTCTCAGCATCACTTTGCCTGAGAGCACGTTTGAGGCATAGTGACAGCAGAAGAGGATCTAACTGTTAACAATAATGGATTAAAGCAAAATGTCTGTGATAGTACACAACTCCTCTGGTTCTTCTTGAAGCCCCTGAATGCAAATGGTTAGCAATCAACAGTGAACTACTTGCAATTTACAAAGCCGTGAGATACTTCCAGGAGGAGATTATGTTTGCGACTTAGTTACTGTAGCAGATTTTCTAACTAACGTATTGTGTTACACCTAGCTTTCCCTTAAAGAGGAGTAGCCCTATATACTGTGTGCATTCATCGGAAATTAATTCTGGCTCCAAGTTTATTGACAACGCTAACAACTATAATTAACATCAAAAAGTTTTAGGAAACTAGTAATTTTTACAACAGGTTTTTGTGTTGCCTTTGTAGAAATCTCGTTTTTGTGTATCTGCTTCAGTTCTTATAGGGAATTAGCAACTTTTTAGCTCAGCAGATTAAAAGATAATCAGCGGGCGTAATTTAAAGTTATATGTTCACTGCCTTGTAATACATTGCACTATCCAAAATGCAGCCCCATGGTGAATGCTGTTCTCAAACACAAGATGAATTGATTGGCATTCATAAGCAGCTCGAAATTGCCCTGACTGCTGTCAAATGATAGGCAGGTGTTGCAAATCAGTGTCTTGAAAGTGCACCCGAGAATCGTGTACCTGTGATACACCAGAGGTACCACAAGTATTATCCTCTCTTGTGGGTCCCGTCTCCTCTGCAGAAGTACAGTATCCGTCATTACCCATCCACTTGACTGCGAGTGGTGTGTCAGTGATTGATCTATGTGTCCTGAATAGGGTGGACAGAGATCAAAGAGGGCTCAGGTTGTTGTTCTGATCCCCCTAACCAAGAAGTTTGAGGTGCTGTTCTTCACTGACACTGAAACGGAGCCAGTGGGACTCGCTTCACACATTTTGGGGAAATCTGTTAAATAATATATTCTGGTTCATGGTAGTATGGTATCTGCTTTGCCTGCTGTTAGATATGTATAGTCCTTCTATCGTATCTTGCTCCTCAAATGCAATCGTAGATATCTGATAGATGTGAGTAATTACATTAACACATATTCCATAGATTAATGGCTACGACATTTTGTAATGATGTGGAGCATGTCAGCTTAATTTGTCAGGTGTCATGAGGAGGTACACACAAAATGCTAGGGGTCTATTATTCATCAGGAGTTCAAACATAAGGCAGATGATGACACCCCTTAGGGAAATGGCAGTGTAAGGGACAGGAAAGGACATCATGTTCACTCAGTGTGTATGCCTGGGGCCTTCATTCGGCATGTTGAAGAAGCTGTTCTGGCAGCCATTGAGGGAACATGATGCAACCAACTGTAGATTGTGGTACATGTTGGAACAGATGATTCCTGTTGTATGGGCCCCAAGGCCATTCTTGGGTCATTCCTATGACTGGCAGAGGAGGTTGATAAGACCAGCCTTGCACATGGAGATTCATCGAAGTTCACAATTTGCAGCCTTGTCCCCAGAACTGATCATGGCCCTTTGACTCTGAGTCAAGTGGAAGGACCCAACCAGAATCTAAAAGGTTCTGTGACAAGCTAGACTGCACTTCCTGGACTTACACTGTAGAGTAAATAGGTCAGATATGCACTACACATCTGAGGCTACCCTCAGCTAGCTGACTGTGTGTGGGGAAGTGGAGGTGGTGTATTTGTCGCAGTAGACAAGAAACTCAAATCCACTGAGGTAGAAATTGAAGCTGCATATGAGATTGTTTGGACAAGACTTAGTGTCAGGTGTGGGCATAAAATGATAATTGGATCTTTCTATCAGCCACCAGACTCATCTCCTGATGTAACCGAAAGCTTTAGAGAAGTCCTCATTTCACTTCTACATAAATTTCCCAATCATACTGCAATCATTTGTGTAGACTTTAATCATCAGTCAATTAATTGTGAAAAGTACTGTTTTGTTAGAGGTGGGCGTGATAAGATATCCAGCGAAACATTACTGAATGCCTTCTCTAAAAACTACCTTCAACAGATAGTTAGGAACCCCATTCATGTTGGAAATAGATTGTATCCAATGGAAACAAACAGACATGACCTTTTTGAGGATGTCCATATCAAAATGGGTATCAGTGACCATGGCACGGTTGTGGCAGTAGTGATTACCAAAGTACAAAGGACAACTAAAACATGCAGGGAGATACATATGTTCAAAAAAACTAGGTAAGATATCAGTACGAAATGAAATGATCGTATGGCATTGTTGGCTGGGAGGCCCCATGCGGTGAAGTTCGGCCGCCATATTGCAAGTCCTCTTTAGTTGATAAGATATCAGTGGTGTCATATCTCAGTGAGGAACTTGAAATTTTCAGCACAGAGATGGAGCATGTAGAGCAACTCTGTCTCAAGTTTAGAACCACAGTTGACCATACACTGGATAGATACATACCCAGTAGAACAGTTCATAATAAGAGGGAACCTTCATGGTATAGAGCCAATTTAAGGAAACAGAGATTATTGGATAATAGGTGTAAAAGAAAATGTAGGGCTATAGATAGAGAGATGCTGAATGAAACAAATCTGGCTGTCAAGAGACAATGCTTGATGCCTTCAGTGACTACTGTAGCAGAATATTGTCAAGGGATAATTCACAGAATGCAAAGAACTTTTGGTCATATGTAGATGCTGTTACTGGCACCGAATTTAATGTCCAGAGACAGGAACTGAAAGAGGATAGCAAAGTAAAAACTGAAATGGTGAACTCAATTTTCAAATGTTCCTTTACAAAGGAAAACCTGGTAGAATTACTCCAGCTCAATCCTTGTCCCACTGAAAAGATGCATAAAATCACTGTTAATGTCAGTGCTATGGAGAAACAGCTGAAATGTTAAAACTGAACAAAAGCTGCAGGGCCTGATGGCATCCCTGTCCCAGTTCTTGAAAAAAAGGCATAGGTCACATTTGTGTACAAGAAGGGCAGCAGAAGTGATCCACAAAACTACCTTCCAATATCGTTGACATCAGTTTGTTGTAGAATCTGAGAACATATTCCAAGCTCAAACATAATGAGGTATCTTGAACAGAGTTACCCGAATGCCAACCATCCTATATTCCGAACCCAACTTGCACTTTTCTCACTTGAAATACTGAAAGCCTGGGATCAAGACAGTCAGGTAGATGCAATATTTCTTGGTTTCCGAAAAGCGTTTGACTCAGTACCACACCTACACTTATTGTCAAAAGTACAATAATATGGGGTTTCAAGTGAAATTTGTGACTGGATTAAGGACAGGGAGGTCACAGCGTATTACTTTGGATGGAGAGTAATTGTCAGATGTAGAAGTAACTTTGGATGTACCCCAGGGATGTATCTTGGGACCCTTGCTGTTCATGTTGTATATTAATGACCTTGCAGACATTAATCATAACATCAGGCCTTCTGCAGATGATGCAGTTACCTATAATGAAGTACTATCTGAAAGAAGCAGTGTAAATATTCAGTCAGATCTTGATAAGATTGGCAACTTGCTCTGTGTTCAGAAATGTAAAATTTTCCATGTCGCATAACGAAAAAACGTGGTATCCTATGACTATAATATCAATGAGTCACTGTTGGAATCAGCCAACTCATACAAGTAGCTGGGTGTAACACTTTGTTGGGATATGAAATGGAATGATCACATGGGCTCAGGTGAGGGTAAAGCAGGCAATAGACTTTGGTTTGTTGGTAGAATATTGGGGAAGTGCAACGAGTGTACTAAGGAGATTGCTCGCAAATCACTCAAGTGACCTGTTCTAGAACATGGCTCAAGTTTGTGGGACATGTACCAGATAGGAGTAACGGGGGATATTGAACGTATGCAGAGAAAGGCAGCACGAACGTTCACAGGTTTGTTTAAACCATGGATGAGTGTCACAGAGATACTGAAGGAATTGAACTGGAAGACTCATGAAGATAGATATAAATGATCCCGAGGAAGTCTACTAACATAAGAAGTGGCTTTAAATGATGTCTCTAGTAATATACTACAACCACCTATGCATCGCTCACATAGAGTTCGTGGGAAGAAGATTAGAATAATTGTTGTGTGCACAGAGGCATTCAATCATTTCTCCCGTGCTCCGTATGTGACTGGAACAGGAAAAACCCCTAATAACTGGTACAATGGGATGTACCCTCTGTCGTGCATCTTACCTTGGTTTGCAGAGTGTAGGTGAATATGTAGATGTAACTGTAGAGGTATACATTGCAGGATGCGAGGCCATGATTTTTACTGACTATAAGCCTCCTATGGAAATTATTCCCAACCCCTTGGAGGACCACCCTCCATGGAGATTCTGACACATGGACCTTATTAGCCAGTATGCCACTGACATTTGGCACATCCCGGGACAGACAATGTGGTAGCTGACTATCTATCATGAATGAATCCATCTCTTCCACTTTGGACTGGGATAAACTAGTTTGCCTGCAAGTGGATGATCTTGAAATTCAAAACCTGTAAGAGGACTCTAATTTGGTGCTGATCTTGTTTCCCACCCTGTTGCTGTTTCCTCCATCTCATGCTGTGTGATGTCTTGACTAGTATCCTCTGCCCAATTTTCTGGCTGCTCTGTGACGGACAGTTTTCTCAGCTATCCATGATCTGGTGCACCTAGGCATTAAGGCTGCAATGTGCCTAATCACGGAACGTTTTCTTTGGCCCATCACAAGAACAACTGCTGCTCTCTCTCACACACACACACACACACACACACACACTTGCATACCATGTCAATAGAGAAAGGTCAGACATCACACTCAACATCCACTGGAAAACTTCAACATATCAAAGGGACCCTTCCATCATGTGCACCTTGACATCATGTGCTCCTTTTTCCCCTCCGAGGGATTCAGATACATTGTTTTGGCCATTGACTGGGTAACCAGATGGATGGAGACGGTTACTCTGTTGGACATCATGGCTGATTCTGTCACGCATGCGCTTTTGCTTCTGCATGGATTTTGTGTTCCAGATGTTTCACATTCATAACCACTGACAGGGGCACAAGTTTGAGTTCGTACTCTTTGGCAAATAATGCTCTCGATGGAGTGTTGACAGGTTCCATACAACTGTGTAAAACCCACAGAGCAACAGATGTCAAATGTTAGTGCCACACCCTTAAAACGGCTCTCATGTGCCATGGCAGTTTCTGGTTGGAGGCCCTGCCTTAGGCCCATCGGCATTCATTTGACTCACAAAAAAGTCATGAACTCTTCCCTTGCTGATGTCTTCTGTGGTGAGCTCTTAGTTTCACCTGCCTAGCTCATCAGCAACACTGCGCTCCCTTCTCAGGAGAAGCTCTCTGCTTTAGTTAGACGTGTCTGCCCACACATCATGAATGTACATGCATCAGAACTCAATCTTCACACCATGCCAAGAGGGTCATACTTAGCAATCTGCTACACTGTGAGTTTGTGATGCTATGCGACAACACCATTTGTGCAACTCTTCAGCCACCTTACTTTGTTCTGAGTAGGGTCCTTAGCCATGCACAGGTGTTCGCACATAGCAATCTGGGACACTATGTGTTTGTGATGCTACATGACGACACCATTTGTGCGTCCCTCTGACCACAATCCTCTGGACCGCTTAGGGTTATTAGCTGTTTGCATAACATGATGGACATTCCTCTCAGCAAGAAATGTCAGACAGTTTCTTTAAACAGAATAAAACCTGCTTGGACAGTGGATGAAGAATCTTCTACGACCACAGATGCTGGTGTGTCCTTAAAGAGGGGTACCCCTATATATTATCTGCATTTATCGTAAATTAACTCTGCTTTCATGTTTGTTAACAACTATAATTAACCTCAAAACAGTTAAGAAAACCAGTAACTTTTGCCAAAGGTTTTTGCATCGTGTTAATAGAATTCTCAAGTAGTGTATTTGCTTCAGTTCTTTTAGAACATTAGAAACTGTTTAGCTCGCTAGATTAAAAGATAATAAGTGGGCTTAATTTAAAGTTATTTGTTCATTGCCCTTGGTCGCTTTACTCGCCAAATCAACCAACCAACCTGGAATACGCTGCAGTAGACAAAATGCAGCCCCACTGTGAATGGTGTTCTCAAATACGGAATGAATTGGTTGACAAACTGGGTTGTTTTGGAAATCAATCTTATGCAAACACAATTAGTTTATTTTTATATTTACCCAGACATGTTTTGACACCAATGTGTTATCTCCTGTGAGTCAAATTTTTATTTCTTAAAACTACATCACTTGCTGAATTGTATTATTATACACGGATTTTTAGTGCTTGTTTTCATCGTCTTTTTTTGACAGCATGTCATCTGCTAAATTTTTCACCCTGGTTGGTGTCTCAACTGAGGACGAAAAATTTTGCAGATGATACGCTGTCAAAAAAATGAGCACTAAAAATCAATGTACGTATAATAATACAATTCAGCTAGCGATGTAATTTTAAGAAATAAAAATTTACCCCTCAGAAGATGACACATTGATGTCGAAACATGTCTGGGTAAAAATCAACTAATTGTGTTTGCCTAAGGCTGATTTCCAAAACAACCCAGTTTTTAAATCGCAAACACAGAAGAATGAAAAGAGGATCTTCAAAAGTTGGTGAAATGACAATTGGTTGACATTTGTAAGCATCTGGAAATCGTCCTGGCTACTGTCAAACAGTTGACAGCTACTGCGAATTGGTGTGTTGGAAGAGCCCCTGAGAGTCATGTACCTGTGATATCGGTACCAGAGTGTCACGTAATCCCCACTGCACACCCTTTTTACTTTATATGCAGTTTATATGGCATAATATTTTAATTAATTTTATATTGCTTATTGTTGCAACCACGACAGATAAAATACGATTCTCACTATTAGTTTCTGCAGTTGAAAATATTTTTACTTTATGCACATTGACCTATTATGTAAGAATACACACAACACTGAAAGATTTGCTGCTGTGGATGTACGATCTGTAATTTGCAAACTATTTTTATATAACACTGATCTGGCTCCTTAGATATGGAATATGGTATGATTACTGTAACTAGTTATGGAATAAAAAAATGCCCTTCACTACTTTCATCTCTTGACTGCACTGAAAATTACTCTTATTACCTGTGCGGAATTTACAGTATGTTATGCTCACTAAACATATGTCTGCTTGTGTCTCTTTATGTGTGGATGGATATGTGTGTGTGTGAGTGCATACCCGTCCTTTTTCCCCCTAAGGTAAGTCTTTCCGCTCCCGGGATTGGAATGACTCCTTACCCTCTCCCTCAAAACCCAAATCCTTTCGTCTTTCCCTCTCCTTCCCTCTTTCCTGCCGAGGCAACCGTTGGTTGCGAAAGCTAGAATTATATATATATATATATATATATATAAAAAAAACAAAGATGATGTGACTTACCAAATGAAAGTGCTGGCAGGTCGACAGACACACAAACAAACACAAACATACACACAAAATTCAAGCTTTCGCAACAAACTGTTGCCTCATCAGGAAAGAGGGAAGGAGAGGGAAAGACGAAAGGATGTGGGTTTTAAGGGAGAGGGTAAGGAGTCATTCCAATCCCGGGAGCGGAAAGACTTACCTTAGGGGGAAAAAAGGACGGGTATACACTCGCGCGCGCACGCACGCACGCACGCGCGCACGCGCGCGCACACACACACACACACACACACACACACACACACACACACACACATATACAGACAAATATATATATATATATAAACTGCCACAACTAACACAAGAACACAAAACTAAAAAAAAATTAAATTTGATTTTTATAGTAACAGCCAGAACAGGTTTTGCACAGCATTCTTTGATCACACACAAGTTAAATTTTATCACTCGTAAATTATTTACGTAATTGATAAGATGATGATAGCTGCCCATGGCCACCTGAAAATGACATAATAAAATCCACAATTTCCCTCCGAAGTCTGCAGGAAGCTGAAAGAGATAATTTTAATGAACTGTTACCTGCCCGCTACATTGTGGGAAAAACTGCTTTCATTCAATTTAATTTGAATTTGCCGTGGCAGCGGTTCCCGCGATCACCACATGGCTCTGCATCATGAAAAATTCCTAATATGCTGAAAACGGCTAAGAATGTGGAATTAAATCTTGGTCAAGCTAGCAATAAATTATTACAGGTAATAATTTTAACAATTTCTATATTCAAAAAATCAAGATAAATTGAAAGTACACACCTTTTACAAATAGCCTCCAATGGCGTCTTTCTCAGTCGAAGGACAAACAAAGGCTACCAAAGCATTCAAGCGAGCATCACAGGCTCTTACAACTTTAACGGCTACAAGAAGACGGAGAGAGTAATGTTTTAACTTCCACTATTTATAGGCAATTTAATATGCGTCTTTGTAATTATTTTTAATTATCATTGTCTGCTTCGATACATACATTCGCCAACCATAGACGTTATTTGTGAACTATAGATACATAAATATTGCACAAACATAAAAATGAAAAATTTTTGATTCCTTTTATACATAATCTACAACCATTCATACAGTAATGAAATAATAATAATACAGATAAATTTTTGTTTTTATTTTTTACATATTATAAAGATTATTGCAAATGTCTTGCCAGGAGATGCCACAAGAGGTATCTGAAGTACTACCATCTCCTGTGAATCCTGTGTCCTCTGCAGGAAGTACAGGATCAGTCATTACTTGTCCACTTGACTGCAAGTGACATGTCAATGGGAGATCTAAGTGTTCTGCAAAGGTGGGAAGGGACCATGGTGTTGTACCAATCCCACTAACCAACAAATTTGAGGAACTGTATCTCACTGAAACTGAAACTGAGGCAGTGGGACTCACTTAACCTGCTTAGGGTAACCTGTTTTGTCCAATGTCAAGAGGAGGCAAACACAAAACGGTAGGGGTCTATCAATCGGCTGTTCAGACATACGGCAATGACAGTACCGTAGCTATGGTAGTAGGAAAGGACACCACATACACTCGGTGTGTATGCCCGGGTCTCTCATTCAGCATGTTATAGATGCTATTCCTGCACTCATTGAGGGAACAAGGTGCAACCAACTGCAGACTGTGGTGCACATTGGAACAAATGATGCCTGCCGTCTGGGCTCCCAGGTCATTCTTGGGTCATTCCAGTGACTGGCAGAGAATGTTGAGGAGACCAGACTTGTGCATGAAGTTTCAACAATGCCCACAATTTACAGAATTGCCCCCTGAACTGATCATGGCCCTTTGGTTCTGAGTCAATTGGATGGACTGAATCAGAGACTTCAAAGGTTCCGTGACAAGTTAGACTGCGACTTTCTTGACTTGGGCCGTAGAACTGAGAACTGTAGAGTACCCCTAAATAGGTCAGATGTGCTCTACACATCAGAGGCTGCTACCCAAGTAGCTGACTGTGTGTGTGTAGATTAGATGACTATCCAATCCAAATAGCTCTAGCACTTTAATAGATAATGTATTTGTAGATAAGGATATTTGCAATAATTTAACCACGAAAAATATTATAAATGGTCTCTCTGATCAGGAAGGGCAATTCCTCACTCTAAACCAAATGAATGTACAAAGAAAAGAAAATTTCATTTGGAAAACATTTAGGATTATAAACAGACACACCACTGAAACCTTTAATCAGCGGCCGGCCGGTGTGGCCGTGCGGTTAAAGGCGCTTCAGTCTGGAACCGCGTTACCGCTATGGTCGTAGGTTCGAATCCTGCCTCGGGCATGGATGTGTGTGGTGTCCTTAGGTTAGTTAGGTTTAATTAGTTCTAAGTTCTAGGCGACTGATGACCTCAGAGCCATTTGAGCCTTTAATCAGCAATTACAGCATGTGGACTGGTCTCCTGTATATGCTACAGTTGATGTTAATTCAAAGTTTAATATGTTTATCAATGAAATTACAAGCCTTTTTGAAGAAGCATTTCCTAAAAAATTGGTGAGAGAAAACCTGTTCAAATCTGGAAACAAGCCTTGGATTACTAAAGGCATCAAAATCTCTTGTAAAACAAGAAGAAAACTATATGCTGCAGCCAGGAGTTCAAATGATAACAGTAGGATTAGACACTATGTAACTGAGCGAGGTAGCGCAGTGGCTAGCACACTGGACTCGCATTCGGGAGGACGACGGTTCAATCCCGCGTCCGGCCATCCTGATTAGGTTTTCCAAGATTTCCCTAAATCACTCCAGGCAAATGCCGGGATAGTTCCTTTGAAAGGGCACGGCCGACTTCCTTTCCCGTCCTTCCCTAAACCGATGAGACCGATGACCTCGCTGTCTGGTCTCCTCCCAAACACAACCAACCAACACACTATAAAATCTACAATAAAGTTCTGAATAAGACCATTCAGGCAGCAAAGAACATCTGCTTGAAGGCAGAAATTGACAACTCGAGCACTAAAGTAAAAACTATATGGAAATTTGTAAAGAAGGAAACGGGGAAAAATGCAGTTTGTAGTGAAAATATCCAAATCAAAAGTGAGGGTAATCTTGTTAGCAATCTGAAAACAGTTGCAGACACATTCAACAACAATTTTTTAACAGTAACAGAAAAAATGGGTTTACAAGGGTCCATGAAGCAAGCCATCAATCTTTTGAAAGCTAGAGTACCTGATTCAGTACAACACATGAAGGTCAAAACAGTCACTGTCCAAGAAATTGAAAGAGTTATTAAATCCATGAAAAGTAAAAACTCTGCTGGAATTGACAAAATTTCTAACAAATTATTAAAATACTGCTCCAGTCATGTAAGTAAAGTCCTTTCCCACACTTTTGATATGTCACTTAAGCAAGGAATAGTTCCTGAGAGGCTCAAGTATGCAGTTGTAAAACCGCTGTATAAGAAGGGGGATAAGACAGATACTGCTAACTATAGGCCAATTATCACTACTGACAAGCTTTTCAAAGGTTTTAGAGAAACTAATGCATGTCAGGATAGTTAAGCATCCCAGTGAACACAATAGTTTCAGCAAAAGTCTGTTTGGATTTCAGAAAGGTTTGTCAACAGAAGATGCAATATTTGCATTTACTGGCAAACTCTTGGAATCTATCACCAAAAACTGAAAGTGATTGGCATATTTTGTGACCTAACAAAAGCATTTGACTGTGTAAATCCTTTCACAAAAAGCTGCACATCTCGGTATAAGTGGTGCAGCAGGGAAATGGCTTGACTCATATCTGTCAAATGGGAAACAAAAAGTTGTAGTAGATAGTCAAGATGGTGTCCCATTATCTTCAGAATGGGGTACCATCACATGTGGAGTGCCGCAGTGCTCAGTTCTGGGCCCCCTACTTTTTATTATATTTATAAATGATCGCTCTCTCTGTACAGAATATTGTAGATTCACCATTTTCGCCGATGACACTACACTACTTATTGATAATTCAGTAGGTAAACTTGAGGTAACAGCAAATAAGGTTTTAAATGAAACGGTGAAGTGGTTCAACATTAATGGTCTTTCTTTAAATTACTGTAAAACAAACTACATTCAGTTCCACAAAACATCCAAAGATGAGGAAATAGTAGAAAAAATAAGTGAGCAGACAATAACCAGGGTAGATTCCTCAAAATACCTAGGCTTGCATATTGATAGCAAACTGAATTGATCAAGCCATGTCGTGGATCTATGCAAAAGACTAAGTTCAGCAACATGCGCATTGCACATTGTTTCTTCTTACAGAAATATGGAAACCATGAAGTCAGCGTATTATGGTTACTTTCATGCAATTATGGCATTTGGAATTATATTTTGGGGAAATCAGCCACTGGCTAAAAAAGTACTGTGTGTACAAAAAAGAGCCATAAGGATCATGTGTGGAGTCCATCCTAGAGCCACATGCAGGAATCTTTTTAAGAAACTTGAAATACTTACATCCACTGCGCAATATATATTCTCTTTGATGTGCTTCATAAGGAAAGAAAAATCCATCTTTAAGCTGAATAGTGCATATCACAGTCACAATACTGGAAAGAAACATGATATCCACTATGAACAGCCAAATCTAAGTATGGTGCAGAAAGGAGTCCATTTCAGTGGCTGTAAGATTTTTAATGCCCTCCCTTCACGAATTAAGTGTTTTGTAGATGATGATTTCTTGTTTAAAAAAACCTTAAGGCAGTTCCTATTGCAAGGATCATTTTATACGATAGAAGAGTTCCTGAACTACAGTGTTTAACATTTCTTGTATTGTAAATTGCAAATGTATGCCCAAATTTGTATTTGTAATACCAAATAATTTTATTGTAAACATATATATTGCAATATTTATTTCTCTGTAACACCTAATATTTTGTAATCTTTATCCATCTCTAAAATGTATTTTTTGTAGTGGGACCTAAGTTACTGTTTACTGTTTTTGTTTTGTAATCTCTATCTAGCTCTAAAATGTATTTTTTGTAGTGATACCTAAGTTACTATTTTTGTTTTGTTTTATGTATTACCAAAAATTCTGGCCAAAAGCTTGTAAAATTGACACGTTCCATATCCTGTGATAGTGTTACAACATGGATCACCGGAACAAGAGATAGGTAAATAAATAAATAAATAGCTGTAGGAAACACAGAAGTATCAGTGTAAGATTGAAAGAAATGCCTCCCACAGGTTTTGAAGTGAACCTGAAAAGCAGTGAAGCTCACATAATATTAGGTACAGAAAGGTGGTTTAAGCCTGAAATTGAGAGCACTGAGCTTCTTTTGCAAAATTTGAGTGTATATCATAAGGATAGGCAAGTGAGAAAAGGAGATCGTGTATTTGTGACAGTAGACAAGGAACTCAAATCTACTGAGGTAGAAATTGAAGTTACATGTGAGATTGTTTGGGCAAGACTTAGTATTGGGGGTGGGCATAAAATGATAATTGAACCTTTCTATCACCCACAAGACTCATGTCCTGATGTAACCAAAAACTTTAAAGAAAACTTCAGTTCACTTGTACATAAATTCCCCAGCCATAGTGTAATCATTAGTGGAGACTTTATTTGGCCAACTATTAACTGAGAAAAGTACTGAAACTTCATGGCAAATTAAAACCGTGTGCCAGACCGAGACTCAAAATCGGGACCTTTCCCTTTCGCGAGCAAGTGCTGTACCATCTCATCTACCCAAGTGCGACTCAAGACCCGTCCTCACTGCTTCAAGTCTTGCCTCGTCTTCCACTTTCCAAACTGGCCTGTGAAAGGCAAAGGTCCCGAGTTCGAGTCTCGGTCCGGTACACAGTTTTAATCTGCCAGGAAGTTTCGTATCAGTGCACACTACGCTGCAGGGTGAAAATCTCATTCTGGGAAAAGTACTGTTTTGTTAATGGTGGACATAATAAGACATCCTGTGAAACATTACTAAATGACTTCCCTGAAAACTACCCAGAAAAGATAGTTAGGAACCCATTCAAATTGGAAATATATTGGATCTTATGGCAACAAATAGACATGACCTTTTTCAGGGTGTCCACATCAAAATTGGTATCAGTGACCATGACACGGTCGTGGTAAGAATGATTACCAAAGTACAAAGGACAACTGAAACAAGCAGAGAGATACATATATCCAATAAACTGGATAAGTACAGTCACTGAAAAGAAACTGTTGAAGGAACACAGATTACTGCATAATAGGTGTACAACAATGTGTAGGGCTATAGATAGAGAGATGCTGGATGAAACACATTTGGCTGCCAAGAAAGCAATACGTGATGCCTTCAGTGACTATCGTAGCAGAATATTATCAGGTGATCATTTCCAGGGTGCTAAGAAATTCTGGTCATATGTAAAGCCAGTTAGTGGCACCTAAGTTAGTGTCCAGTCCCTAGTGAATGAGGCAGGAACTGAAACTGAGGGTAGCAAAGCATAAGCTGAAATGGCGAACTCCATTTTCGAATGTTCCTTTACAAAGGAAAACCCAGTAGAACTGCCCCAATTTAATCCTCATACCATAAAAAAGATGAATAAAATCAGTGTCAGTATCAGTGCTGTTGAGAAACAGCTGAAATGTTTTAAAATTGAACAAAAACTGCAGGGCCTTATGGGGTCCCTGTCATATTCTGTACTGAATTTGTGGCTGAGTTAGCCCATCTTCTAACTATAATCTATCGTAGGTCACTCAAACAAAAAATTGTATCCAATTCTTGGAAAAAGGCACAGGTCACACCTGTCTACAAGAAGCGCAGTAGAAGTGATCCACAAAACTACCATCCAATATTGTTGACACTGATTTTTTGTAGAATTTTAGGACATATTCTAAGCTCAAGTATAATGAGGTATCTCGAACAGATGCCAACCAGCGGGGATTCTGAAAACATCAAAACTGTGAAACCCGACTAGCACTTTTCTCGCCTGAAATACTTAAGCTTGGGATCGAGGCAATCAGGTAGATGCAGTATTTCTTGATTTCTGAAAAGCATTTGACTCAGTACCATACCTACGATAATTGTCAAAAGTACGATAACATGGGGTATCAAGTGTAATTTGTGACTGGACTGAGGACAGGGAGGTCACAGCATGTTATCTTGGATGGAGAGTCATTGTAAGATGTAGAAGTAACTTTGGGTGTACCCCACGGATGTATTGTGGGACCCTTGCTGTTCATATTGTATAGTAATAATAATAATAAAGATTTTATTGTCTTTAGGCCATTACAGCAATTGACAACATCAAATGAAGTTACAATTTATAATACAGTGTGATAAGGTATTGACTACTGAAATATTTTAGCTTATATTACAATCAATGTACAGTGGGTCATCTGTTAGATTACTGCATTTTACAGTTGAAGAATTCATTGATATCATAGAATGGGTGGGCAATAAACCATTCATGCAGTCTTTCTTTGAATGTATGTTCAGGAAGATCCTGTATGGCATGTGGCAGCTTATTAAATAGCTTGTGCCCTGTGACTTCATAGCTATTTATTGATTTTGATAGTCTGTGGTAAGGCGTGTATATGTGTTTGATGCTTCTTGTGTTGTAACAATGTACATTTTCTCTACGTTTCACATCTTGTAGGTTCTTCTTCGTAAAGATTAAGACATTGTATATATAGAGGTTTATTACAGTCATAATTTTTTGTTTAGTAAATAAGGGTTTGCAGTGAGCCTTATGTGAAGAATTTGTAATTATCCTAATGGCTTTCTTCTGCAATAATAGGATGTCATGTATATGACTACAGTTACCCCACAAGATAATGCCATAGGATATTATACTCTGGAAAAATGCAAAAATAAGATGATCTGATGTATGTTTCAGGTACACAATTTCTGAGTTGTCTTAATAAATAAATTACTCTAGATAGTTTACTACTAATATAGTTTACATGTTGGCCCCAGGATAACTTTTCGTCTAAATAAACTCCCAGGAATTTAACAGAACTAGGGTCATCAGATAGTGGCTTGTCTCTTAGAGTGAAGATTATCTGCTGAGTTTTATTTTCATTTAGCAGGAAACTATTTGCTCTGAACCAATATGCTGCATGAGTGAGTGTATTTTCAGCACAGGTTTTAAGATCATTAAGACTGTTACTGCTATGGAGAAAAGTCGTATCATCTGCATACAATACAGTGGTGGATCTAATAAACGAGGGGAGGTCATTGATCATTATCAGAAACAGGAAGGGCCCCAGTACAGATCCCTGAGGCACACCTACTCTAACATTTTCTATGTTTGACATTTCCTTACCAACACAAACTACCTGTTTACGGTTGTTGAGATAAGCTTTTAATAGTCTGAGACTGTTTTCTTTGATGCCGTAGTATTCTAGTTTCTCTAGTAGTGGCATGTGCTCAACACAGTCGAAGGCCTTGCTTAGGTCACAGAATGAGACCTGAGCAAAGCCTTTGTTCTCAAAAACTTTGAGGATGTAACTGACTACCGTGTTGATTGCATCAATGGTCGACAGATTCTTCCTAAACCCGTATTGTGTAGCATTAATTATTCCTAGATTCTCAAAGTGAGATGATAATTGTTGGTACATGATGCATTCTATTACCTTGGAGAATGTGGGTACTATTGAAATAGGCCTGTAGCTAGATGGAGAGTCTTTATCTCCCTTTTTGTATACTGGGACGATCCTAGACAGTTTTAACTCATCAGGAAAATATCCCTCAAGTAAGCACTTGTTTATACAATGGGTTAAGGGGTAGAGAATGCAGTCACACACTTTTTTTAGGAGGTTGGATGATATGCCATATATATCTAAGCTATCAGATGATTTCAGTTGTTTTATGACCCCTTGTACATATCTAGGCGATACTTCGGAGAAGGTTACCATGCTTGTATTTAGTGACTGTCTACCCCAATTTTGGGAGAGTAACTCTGATGGACTAATGTCTGGTTTGATAATTGCGTCTCCTATTTCTTTCACTGAATTAATAAAAAACTCATTGAGTGTTTGTGGTGGGATATTAATTTTGTCTTTTTTAGTATCTCTGGCAGCACTGTTAATTACTTTCCACGCAGTTTTGCATTTATTGGTGGAATTATGTATGCTGTTGGCATTGTAGGTTTTTTTGGCTTGCAGGATGGCTTTTTTGTATTCATTCCTGCATTCCACATAGGCTGATTTGGCACAGTCAGACTTCATACTATTGTATATGTTGTACACTAACAAAACTTGTTTCTTTAGATCTGTCAGCTGTTTAGTGTACCATATATTTTGTCTGTTTTGAGATCTGGATTTGTGGCTGCTGTCCATTATTTTTATTTTCTTTATGGGAATACTATGGTTAAATAGGGTCAAGAATGCATTAAAAAATCTGTCAAATATTATTTTGGCTGGCAGATCATTACTTGATGTGTAACGTCCATCGACACTACAATGGCCAAACCAGTCTCTGTCAGCAAGGGAATTACGAAATGTTTTAATTTTATCCTCAGTTATGGGTCTGGTAATCACAACTGTTGGGACAGGTCTGTTTGCATTGCACCTATTGAGGGGAATTTTACTTGCATAATTTAGAGATACGGAGTCATGGTCAGAGAATGGGAACACTACAACTTCGCATGTGTTTGCAGTGGTCTTGAAGTTTACAAAGATGTTATCTAAACATGCTTTGTTTCTTGTGGGCCTGTTATTAACATGATGTAAATTGTATTGTCTTAGCAAGTTTTCCAGATCTGCAACACTACCCTTACATTTAGTAACATCAAAATCAGCATTCAAATCACCTCCTATTGCAATATCATAATGTAGCCATTTAATATTACTTAATTCACTCAATAGCATGTCCATTTTTTCTAAAAATATGTTAATGCTTCCCTTTGGTGATCTGTACATGGATACTACTATTAGCTTATGACTATTAATGATTATACCCGTAACTTCAAAGTGCTGTTCATCACACAAGGAATTTAGGTCTAGTTTGGTTATTGTACAATTGAGTGACTGGTTGGAATAAATTGCCACACCACCTCTAATGTGCTTTTTCCTACAGTAGCTATTTACTATACTAAAATTGTCAAATTTGGCAACTGCAAGTTCATTCTCATTAGCCCAGTGTTCACTCAGACAAAAAATATCAAACTGGTTATCAAGTCCAAACTCATTTATGATAAGTTCTTTATCTTTCAGTCCTTGAACGTTAAGGTAACATATTTTAAGATCCATGCTCTTATTGCTAACACACTGAACACTATGGTGATTGGTTTTCAAACGTTTTTCAGGGCTTATCTTTTGGATTTCTGCCTCTTGTTGCCTTTTACTAAAAAATTGTTCACTTGGAGTGGTAGCACATCTACTGTTGTATACCTACTCTTCCCTCCTTGTGATGATATTGTAGATGAAGCTGCTACTAGAGGAGTTGATGTAACTGCTGTTATGGTGTCTGGAGGCACTGTTGTGGCACCTGGTGACTGAGGAGATAAGGTGGTTGCTTCTTCTTCTCCTGCTGTTGAATCTTGCTGGTGAAGTGTGATAGGTACTGCTGCTGCTGCTGTAGGCATTGTTGTGGCAACTGGTGACAGTGGAGATTTGGATGTTGCTTCATCTTCTGCTGCTGTTGAATCCTGTTGCTGAAGTGTGGTAGGTATTGCTGCTGCAGCATTTGTTATGTGTGTAGGTACAATTGCTGCTTCCACCTCTACTTCTACTGCTGCAATAGAAGTAAACATTTCTTCAGGCTCTGCTTGCGTCAAGCAAGGAACTGGAAGAGCAGCAATTACTTCTTGGTTGTCAGATGCTTTCAGTATCATGCTGATGTTTTGGCACAGAATCTTCTTGCCTCTGTTATTAAGGTGCATGCCATGTCTCGTGTAACAGTCTCTTTGCAAGGAGTCCATACTTATAAAATATGCATTTTGGTAGGCCCTGCAAATCTTTGAGTATTGCCTGTTTGCTTTTATGATTTCCACGTTCACACATGACCATTCCGAAAGGTCATGCCTATGTGGAATTCCGACTACAAAAACTGATGACCTCGCAAACAATGTTAATAGGAACATCAGGCCTTTTGCAGATGATGCAGTTATCTATAATGAAGTACTGTCTGAAAGAAGCAGCATAAATATTCAGTCAGATCTCGATGGGATTTCAATGTAGTGTAGAGATCAGCAACTTGTTCTCTTTGTTAATAAATGTGAAATTTTGCACTTCACAAAATGAAAAAATGTAGTATCCTATGACTATAATATCAATGAGTCACTGTTGGAATCAGCCAACTCATACAAGTAGCTGGGTCTAACACTTTGTAGGGATACAAAATGAAATGATCACATGGGCTCATGTGTGGGTAAAATATTCGGGAACTGCAATCAGTCTACAAAGGATATTGCTTACAAATCACTCAAACAACTGGTTCTAGAACATGGCTGAACTGTGTGGGACCTGTAGCAGATGGGACTAACAGGGGATATTGAGTGTATACAGAGAAAGGTGGCACGAATGGTCACAGGTTTGTTTAATCCCTGGGAGAGTGTCACAGAGATACAGAAGAAATTGAACAGGAAAACTCTTGAAGATAGATGTAAACTACCCTGAGAAAGTCCATTAACACAGTTTCAAGAACTGGCTTTAATTGATGACTCTAGTAACGTACACAACCACCTATGTTACATTTTGCTCAAATAGGGATCATGAGAAGGAGGTCAGAATAATTGCTGCAAGCATAGAGTAATTCAGACAATCATTCTTCCCATACTCCGTCTGCAAATAAAACGGGAAGAAACTCTAATAGCTGGTACAATGAGACGTACCCTCTGCCATGCACCTCATGGTGGCTTGCAGAGTGTAGATGTAGATGTAGATGCAGATGCATTTCCTACAGATGATACCCTTGTTGTGGATAAAGATAAATGATATCTCCTCCCAGTGCTCTACACCTCCAGTGTATTCTGTGACACTAGTGTCTGATGACACTTCCCCTACTGAAAGATGTCATTGGGGTAAGCAGGCATTCTGTGATTTCATAATCTCCACACCCCCCCCCCCCCCCCCTCCCCTTCTACCATAGCTGTGGTCTTCAGCATTGACATGTTTGACTTCCGCGTTGAGGATCTGGCTCATCAACTTCATGACTGAGTGATTTTATTTTTATTGCTTTTTGTTGTTCACCCAACAACACTCCCACCACTCATATGACCCTTGCTCATTCCTTTACTGAGTGATGCTGATGAGGACAACATTGTGACCACCATCAATTGACACAGTAGTTTCGCTATTACTGTCCCACTACTTGTGCATCCACGTGACCAGGTGCACACACTGGAGATCTCTGTTGCACATGTGGAGCGACATCTGCAGCCACCTGGTTGGTTACAATACTACATGGACTCTGACATCTGCAATTCCAGCCTTCCCCAGTCATTGAGACATGGTCCAGTTATGTCTTCCTTGGGGACTTGATGCAATGCAGCTGGTCACACAATATTGCCAATTGTCTCTTCCGAAGCCACCCTACAGAACCTAAACGCTGGTAGAGAGAGAGAGAGAGAGAGAGAGAGAGAGAGAGAGAGAGAGTGAGTGAGTGTGTGTGTGTGTGTGTGTGTGTGTGTGTGTGTGTGTGTGTGTTTGTTGGGGGAGTTCATCAGTCTTCTTTTGCTATATTTTCTAAGTGGTTCTTACATTTAAGGACCTTCTAACAAATTTGTTGTAACTCACCATATAGTGGAGATGCTGAGTCACTGATAGGCACAACAAAAAGCTATTCACACTTAAAGCTTTTGGCCAATGGCCTTTGTCAACAATAGACACACATATGCACACACACACACTCAAGAAAACGCAACTCTCACACATGACTGCAGACTCAGGCAACTGAAACCACACTGCGAGCAGCAGCACCAGTGCGTGATGGGAGTGGTGAATGGGTGGGGGAAAGGAGGAGGCTGGAGTGGTGAGGGGGAGGGATAGTATGGTAGGGATGGCGGACAGTGAAGTGAAGTGCTACAGGTTGGGTGGCAGGCAGGGAAGAGGTGGGGAAAGAGGGTTGGAAATAGCGGAATAGGAGAGAAATACAGAGAAATAAATAAAAAATAAAATGAAATTTTAAAAAAGGCTGGGTGTGGTGCTGGAATGATGGCTGTATAGTGCTAGAATGGGAGCAGAGAATGGGCTGGATGGGTGAGGACAGTGACTAATGAAGGTTGAGGCCAGGAGGGTTATGGGAATGTAGGATGTATTGCAGGGAAAGTTCCCACCTGTGCAGTTCAGAAAAGCTGGTGTTGGTGGGAAGGATCCATATGGCACAGGCTGTGAAGCAGTCATTGAAATGGAGGATATCATGTTTGGCAGTGTGTTCAGCAACAGGGTGGTCCACTTGTTTCTTGACCACAGTTTGTCAGTGGCCATTCATATGAATAGACAGCATGTTGGTTGTCATGCCTGCATAGAATGCAGCACGGTGTTGCAGCTTAGCTTGTAGACCTCATGACTGGTTTCACAAGTAGCCCTGCCTTTGATGGGATAGGTGATGTTAGTGATTGGACTGGAGTAGGTGGTGGTGGGAGGATGTATGGGACAGGTCTTGCATCTAGGTCTATTACAGGGGTATGAGCTTTGAGGTAAGGGATTGGGAGCATGGGTTGTGTAAGGATGGAAGAGTATATTTTTTAGGTTCGGAGGATGGCAAAATACCATTGTGGGAGGGGTGGGAAGGATAGTCAGCCATACATGTCTCATTTCAGGGCATGATTAGAGGTAATTGAAACCCTGGTGGAGAATGTAATTCAGTTGCTCCAGTCCTGGGTGGTTCTGAGTTATGAGAGGCATGCTCCTCTGTGGCTGGACAGTGGGGCTTTGGGAGGTGGTGGGGGGCTGGAAAGATACAGCACAGGAGATTTGTTTTTGTACAAGGTTGGGAGGGTAATAATGGTCAGCGAAGGCTTCAGTGAGACCCTCGGTATATTTTGAGAGGAACTGGTTGTCACTGCAGATGTGACAACCATGGTGTCTATGCTGTACGGAAGGGACTTCTTGGTATGAAATGGGTGGCAGTTGTCCAAGTGGAGGTATTGCTGGTGTTTAGTAGGTTTGATATGGACGGAGGTACTGATGTAGCCATCTTTGAGGTGGAGGTCAACATCTAGGAAGGTGGCTTGTTGGGTTGAGTAGGATCAAGTGAAGGAAATGGGGGAGAAGTTGTTGAGGTTCTGGAAGAATGTGGATAGGGTGTCCTCACCTTTGATCGAGATAGCAAAGTGTCATCAATGAATGTGAACCAGGTGAGGGGTTTAGGTTTCTGGGTGTTTAGGAAGGATTCCTCTACATGACCCATGCATAGCTTGGCATTGGATGGTGCCATGCAGGTGCCCATAGCCGTACCCTGGATTTGTTTGCATGAAATGCCAGCAAAGCAGAAGTAATTGTGGATGAGGATATAGTTGCTCATGGTGACAGGAAGGAGGTTGTTGGTTTGGAATCAGTCGGGCGTTGGGAAAGGTAGGGTTCAATAGTGGTAAGGCCATGGCCATTAGGAATGTTAGTGTACAGGGAGGTGGCATCAATAGTGATGAGCAGGGCACCGTGTGGTAAAAGAACAGGAACTGTGGAGAGTCGGTGGAGGAAATGGTTGTTATCTTTATATAGGAGGATAGGGAAGGTGTTGGTCTACGAGAGCAGAGATTCTCTCAGTGGGGAGCACAGTAACTGGCCACAATGGGGCGTCCTGGGCGGTTAGGTTTATGGACTTTTGGAAGTATACGGAAGGTAGGAGTGCGGTGAGTGGTAGGGATGAGTAGGAAGATGGATTCTGGGGTTCGGATTACCTCTCATCATGCTCTGAAATGAGAAATGTCCTGCCCACTACCCTTCCCACCCCTCCCACAGTGGTATTCCGCCATCCACCGAACCTACGCAATAGATTCATCCATCCTTACAAAACCCCTGCTCCCAATCCCTTACCTCATGGCTCATACCCCTGTAATAGATCTAGATGCAAGACCTGTCCCATACATCTTCCCACCACCAGCTACTCCAGTGCAATCACTAACATCACCTATTCCATCAAAGGCAGGGCTACCTGTGAAACCATTCATGTGGTCAACAAGGTAAGCTGCAACCACTGTGCTGCATTCTATGTAGGCATGACAACCATGTTTGCATGGATGGCCACTGACAAACTGTGGCCAAAAAACAACTGGATCACCCTGCTGCTTAACACGCTGCCAAACATGATATCCTTCATTTCAGTGACTGCTTCACAGCCTGTGCCATATGGATCCTTCTCACCAACACCAGCTTTTCTGAATTGCACAGGTGGGAACTATCCTTTCAATACATCCTATGATCCCGTAACCCTCCTGGCCTCAACCTTCGTTAGTCACTGTCCTCACCCATCCAGCCCCTTCCCTGCTCCCATTCCAGCATTACACAGCTGTCATTCCCCCACCACATCCAGCCTTTTTTTTTATTTCATTTTACTTTTTATTTCTTTCTTTCTGTTTCTCTCCTATTCTGCTACTTCACACCCCCCCCCCCCTCCACCTCTCCTATGGCCTCTGCCCAACCTGCAGCAATTCACTGTCCACCATCCCCACCATACTATCCTGCCCCCTCCCTGTCACAGTCTCCTCCTTTCCTCCACCCAGTCGCCACTTCCATCACACACTGGTGCTGCGAGTGCTTTAAGTGTGAAAATCTTTTTGTTGTGCCTATCTGCGACTCAGCATCTCCACTATATGGTGAGTAGCAACTTTCCTTCTCATATTGTTGCATTCCATCCTGGATTTTGCATTGTTTGAATTTGTTGTAAAATAGCTTCATTTTGCTGTGCTTTTTCCATGATGGACTTTTGAGATTGATAGCTTTTTTCCAGTCTTTGAAGACAAGTTCCTAACAGCTTTGTTGCCATGTGCCTCAACTGCAGAGACATTGTAATTTTTTTTGTTGTTGCTGTTGGTACTGTAATCATGTCAATTCCATTGTTTTGAAATGGCAGTGACGAGGTGATAGTCTGAAGACTATACCTACATGGTTTTATTGACTCATCAATTTTGTGTATGGGAACAGTGGCTTCTGGAGGTATATTAGATACATAAGTTCCATTTCTAAATTAATTGATGACTTTGAGATTTTGGTGCTGAAGCCAATTTTATCCTTCTTTTGTTTTGTAGTGTTAGGCAACTTGTTAACAACAGAATGCTTGGAAGCATTATTAAGAAAAATTGTTGACAGTGTAGGCATGTAACGTGCTGACCATTTCTCTCAGATAATCTTCTACAGCAGTCCTCTGGCCAAGAGAGCACCATCAATCATTTCCACTGACTAACATTCACCAAACCTGATTTTTCAGTATTGTGCACCAAATGGTCATAATGACACATAAAACATTAACTGTCCAACTGTAAGAAATGAATACAAACCAAATCTTAGCACATAGGGAATGGATTTGCAGCATAATCCAAGTGGGTAGTATTGTAGTGGTGGATGTGAAGATGTTTCAACCAGGAATGGTTTCTGTGGCTACAGGTGTTGTGGAATTGGCTGAATGTGTGCTGAGCCTCCTTCGTAACCTTCACCCCACTACTTCCTATGTAGCTCTCAATTTGAACTGACAATAGACTGTAACACTTTAATTATGAACCAATTAAATTAGAAAATTCTGGAAACCGAATGTGAATAGTGATAACCTTTTCATTGCAGTTTTCAGAAAAGAGCTATAGAGGAGAAGAGAATTAGTGTTTTCAGGTAAGGTATGTCAGTCATAAAAGAAACTATTTATGAGGTTGTATTTACAAGTGTATATCATTTTCTGAAATTAATTTTATTTTAATATTTCATTAAATAAAACATTTCTTCATGAACTCTTTATATTGCTAACATCAGTAGTCTGTAAAATATAAACTGAATGATTAGAGTCTGATGAATATTTCTGGGATGTCTGCCCCTGGTCGCTGAGTGGTCAGCGCGACGGAATGTCATGCCTAATGGCCCGGGTTTGATTCCTGGCTAGGTCAGAGATTTTGTCCACTCAGGGACTGGGTGTTATGTTGTCCTTATCATCACCATCATCATCATTTTACCCCCATTGACACGCAAGTCGCTGAAGTGGCGTCAACTCGAAAGACTTGCATCAGGCGAACGGTCTACCTGACAGGAGGCCCTAGCCACATGGCATTTCCATTTCCAATATTCCTGGGATTAGGTTTTGGGTATATAATATTTGCACAGTAATATAAGGTGTGTGTTCAAAAAGTATCGGGAATTTTATAATTTTGTCGGTCTTATTAGTCCAATTTGTGTGATTTTTCATTGTTGTGTTGATAAACATGTCTGAAACGTACCTGTACATTGGTAGCCTTATTGGCTGTTTAGTCTATCAGCAGTTGTCATGAAGAGTATGTATGTTTGCTTATGAGTGGTAATTATTGATTTCTTTAATGGATCAGAGGATTTGCATTTCATTGTGCTACAAAATGTAATAAAGGGTAATATTTTTAAAATGTTGAATATTGCTTTTGGCAAGTCTGCTATGAGTTAAAAAAAAGTTTACAAGTGGTGTAAGGATTTCCAAGATGGCCGTAAAGAAGTTGAAGATGACATGTCCTGGACACCCACTACATCAACAACCGAAGGAAACATGAAAAATTTGAAAGAAATGATAATGAGCGATCGCCCCTGTTCACAGTCAGAGAAGTTGCTGATGTTGTTGGCATATCAGTCGGCTCAGGTCATGATATCTTTTTGGATGTTTTGGGTGTGAAACATGTGATAGGGAAATTTGTGCCAAAGGTGTTGAATTTCAGTCAAAAACAGCAGTGAATGTAAGTTGTTCAGGAGTTTCTAAATGAAGTCCACAACAGTTCAGAATTACTGAAACATGACATAATCAGTGACAAAACATGGGTTTTGTGTATGATGTCAAAACTAAGGCTCAGTTGGCCCAATGGAGGCTTTTTGGATTGCCAGGGCTGAAAAAAACTTAGCGAGTGCAATGAAAAGTGAAGGTTCTGGCCACTGTTTCTTTGATTTTAGTGCCATAATACATCATGAGTTCTAACCTACAAGTTTATTGCCTTTTGCAGGAAGAAATCTGAAAAAAGTGGATTTCTGGTGAAACAATTCATGCTGATGATTCATGATAATGCACCTGCTTACACTTAATTGCCTATTCGCAAATTTTTAGTGAAAAGCAACATTGTAATGATACTTCGGCTTCCGTATTCACCAGCTATGGCCTCTTGTGACTTTCTTCTGTTTCTAAAAATAAAGAGAACCTTAAAAGATTGTTGTTTTACAAGCTTAAATGAGATGAGATTAAAAGCACATTGCTGAAAGAGTTTAGTGCTATCCCAAACATCGCATTTCAGGAATTGGAAGAAGCACTGGCATAAGTGTACAATATGTGATGAGGGCTGCTTTGAAAGAGACAACTTTAACGTAGATGAATAATTAAAATTCCCAAATTTTTCTGATCACATGTCATATGATATATGTTAATGAAATTTCTGGCAGAGAGTTAGAAATGCGACACACAAGCACCAGAGCATGTGAATTGATGTAGTACATAATGATGGTGACATGGAGGCAGAAATTGGGAGGTGGAGGACAGAGGAATGGGAGACTGTTGGATACAGGGTGTGCGTGCTGTGAGTTAGCAGAAGTTGAGACCTGGATGATTACAGGAGTGAAGGATGTGTTGGAAGGGTAATCTTGATTTGTATGGTTGAGGAAAGTTGGTGCTGAAGAAAAGGCTCAAAGTGGCACTGGTTGTGCAACAGCTATTGAACTTGGGCGTGCTGTGCTCAGCAGCTTGTTCTGCCACTGGGTGGTCAACTCTGTTCCTGGCTACAGTTTGACAGTGGCCATTTGCTCTGGTGGACTGCAGGTTTTTGGTCATGCCCACATAAAATGCTGTGCAGAAATTGCAGGAGAGTTGGTGTATGATACGGCTGCTTTCACAGGTGGCACTGTCTCTGGTGGGATAGGATAAGCCTTCGACAGGGCTAGAGTAGGATGTGCTGGTGTATGAATTGGGTAGATCTTGCACCTTGGTCTTCCACAGGGATATGACTCCTGTGGCAAGGGACTAATAGTTGG
The DNA here is from genome assembly GCF_023864345.2 of Schistocerca serialis cubense. Taxonomy (NCBI): domain Eukaryota; kingdom Metazoa; phylum Arthropoda; class Insecta; order Orthoptera; family Acrididae; genus Schistocerca; species Schistocerca serialis. Next base: position 70,805,136 of record NC_064644.1, read on the forward strand.
AACGGAGTAGGGATGGACCAGTATATTGTGCAAGCTGGATGGGTTTCAAAATATTATTTTATGAGTGGAGGGAAGTATTGTGGGTAGGATGTCCCTCATTTCCAGGCATGGTGATAGTCCAAGCTGTGGCAAATCACATTGTTCATTTGCTCCAGTCCAGGGCATATTGAGAGACAGGCAGTGGTGCCGACTTATAAAAAATATTGGGGGAGGAGGGGGGGGGGGCATACTGGGGGTCTTGACGTGGGAAATTTTCTAAATTTTAGATGAAAAATAGTGAGTTTTAAAGTTTTTTAAGCATTTTAGAGTCATATGATCAACATTAGAACCCCAAAAACTGGACTCTTGATAACTCAACACTCCAGGAAACTCAACAAGTCTGACGCATTTTTTGGCTTTGAAAAAAGAAGCAAAACATAAACATGCATGGTATTTTCATAAAAAAGCTAATTTAATTTAGATTAATAATCATGCTTATAGACTGCTACAAAGCAGTGAATATATGGCTCTGAAAAGACTGAAATTATATTTAAATAAATCCTAAACTATCATTAAAAGAATAAAACATAAAATATTGCTGTCACGCAGTAATGGCAGTTTGATTAATAAGGGAAATAGCTAATTTAAGCTTACTTTGAATAAGGCTCAGGGTTCGTTAAATAAAAACAATATGTCAAAGTTAATGCTTTATACAGTTGTTGTTGTTGTTGTTGTTGTTTTTGTGGTCTTCAGTCCTGAGACTGGTTTGATGCAGCTCTCCATGCTACTCTATCCTATGCAAGCTTCTTCATCCCCCAGTATCTACTGCAACCTACATCCTTCTCAATCTGTTTAGTGTATTCATCTCTTGGTCTCCCTCTACGACTTTTACCCTTCATGCTGCCCTCCAATACTAAATTGGTGATCCCTTGATGCCTCAGAACATGTCCTACCAACCGATCCCTTCTTCTAGTTAAGTTGTGCCACAAACTTCTCTTCTCCCCAATCCTATTCAGTACCTCCTCCTCATTAGTTATATGATCTACCCATCTAATCTTCAACATTCTTCTGTAGCACCACATTTCGAAAGCTACTATTCTCTTCTTGTCCAAACTAGTTATCGTCCATGTTTCACTTCCGTAGATGGCTACGCTCCATACAAATACTTTCAGAAACGACTTCCTGACACTTAAATCAATACTCGATGTTAACAAATTTCTCTTCTTCAGAAACACTATCCTTGCCATTGCCAGTCTACATTTGATATCCTCTCTACTTCGACCATCATCAGTTATTTTGCTCCCCAAATAGCAAAACTCCTTTACTACTTTAAGTGTCTCATTTCCTAATCTAATCCCCTCAGCATCACCCAACTTAATTCGACTACATTCCATTATCTTCGTTTTGCTTTTGTTGATGTTCATCTTACACCCTCCTTTCATGACACTGTCCATTCCATTCAACTGCTCTTCCAAGTCCTTTGCTGTCTCTGTCAGAATTACGATGTCATCGCCAAACCTCAAAGTTTTTATTTCTTCTCCATGGATTTTAATGCCTAATCCAAATTTTTCTTTTGCTTCCTTCACTGCTTGCTCAATATACAGATTGAATAACATTGGGGTAGGCTACAACCCTGTCTCACTCCCTTCTCAACCACTGCTTCCCTTTCATTCCCCTCGACTCTTATAACTGCGATCTGCTTTCTGTACAAATTGTAAATAGCTTTCGCTCCCTGTATTTTACCCCTGCCACCTTCAGAATTTGAAAGAGAGTATTCCAGTCAACATTGTCAAAAGCTTTCACTAAGTCTACAAATGCTAGAAACGTAGGTTTGCCTTTCCTTAATCTAGCTTCTAAGATAAGTCGTAGGGTCAGTATTGCCTCACGTGTTCCAACATTTTTGCGGAATCCAAACTGATCTTCCCCGAGGTCAGCTTCTACCAGTTTTTCCATTCGTCTGTAGAGAATACGCGTTAGTATTCTGCATCCGTGACTTATTAAACTGATTGTTCGGTAATTTTCACATCTGTCAGCACCTGCTTTCTTTGAGATCGGAATTATTATATTCTTCTTGAAATCTGAGGGTATTTCACCTGTCTCATACATCTTGCTCACCAGATGGTAGAGTTTTGTCAGGACTGGCTCTCCCAAGGCCGTCAGTAGTTCTAATGGAATGTTGTCTACTCCCGGGGCCTTGTTTCGACTCAGGTCTTTCAGTGCTCTGTGAAACCCGTCACGCAGTATCGTATCTCCCATTTCTTCTTCATCTACATCCTCTTCCATTTCCAGAATATTGTCCTCAAGTACATTGCCCTTGTATAGGCCCTCTATATACTCCTGCCACCTTTCTGCTTTCCCCTCTTTGCTTAGAACTGTTTTCCATCTGAGCTCTTGATATTCATACAAGTGGTTCTCTGTTCTCCAAAGGTCTCTTTAATTCTCCTGTAGGCAGCATATATCTTACCCCTAGTGAGATAAGCCTCTACATCCTTACATTTGTTCTCTAGCCATCCCTGCTTAGCCATTATGCACTTCCTGTCGATCTCGTTTTTGAGACATTTGTATTCCTTTTTGCCTGCTTCATTTACTGCATTTTTATATTTTCTCCTTTCATCAATTAAATTCAGTATTTCTTCTGTTACCCAAGGATTTCTACTGGCACTCGCCTTTTTACCTACTAGGTCCACAGCTGCCTTAACTACTTCATCTCTAGAAAGCTACCCATTCTTCTTCTACTGTATTTCTTTCCCCCATTCCTGTTAATTGTTCCCTTATGCTCTCCCCGAAACTCTGTACAACCTCTGGGTCTTTCAGTTTATCCAGGTCCCATCTCCTTAAATTCCCCTCTTTTTGCAGTTTCTCCAGTTTTCATCTACAGTTCATAACCAATAACCAATCAGAGTCCACATCTGCCCCTGGAAATGTCTTACAATTTAAAACCTGGTTCCTAAATCTCTGTCTTACCATTATGTAATCTATCTGAAACCTGTCAGTATCTCCAGGCTTCTTCCATGTATACAACCTTCTTTTATGATTCTTGAACGAAGTGTTAGCTATGATTAAGTTGTACTCTGTGCAAAATTCTATCAGGCGGCTTCTTCTTTCATTTCTTAGCCCCAGTCCATATTCACCTACTACGTTTCCTTCTCTCCCTTTTCCTACTACCGAATTCCAGCCACTCATGACTATTAAATTTTCGGCTCCCTTCACTATCTGAATAATTTCTTTTATTTCATCATACATTTCTTCAATTACCTCGTCATCTGCAGAGCTAGTTGGCATATAAACTTGTACTACTGTAGTAGGCGTGGGCTTCGTGTCTATCTTGGCCACAATAATTCGTTCACTATGCTGTTTGTAGTAGTTTACCTGCACTCCTATTTTTTTATTCATTATTAAACCGACTCCTGCATTACCCCTATTTGATTTTGTATTTATAACCCTGTATTCACCTGTCCAGAAGTCTTGTTCCTGCTGCCACCGAACTTCACTAATTCCCACTATATCTAACTTTAACCTATCCATTTCCCTTTGTAAATTTTCTAACGTACCTGCCCGATTAAGGTATCTGACATTCCACGCTCCGATCCGTAGAACGCCAGTTTTCTTTCTCCTGATAACGACGTCCTCTTGAGTAGTCCCCGCCCAGAGATCCAAATGGGGGACTATTTTACCTCCTGAATATTTTACCCAAGAGGACGCCATCATCATTTAATCATACAGTAAAGCTGCATGCCCTCGGGAAAAATTATGGCCGTAGTTTCCCCTTGCTTTTAGCCGTTCGCAGTACCAGCACAGCAAGGCTGTTTTGGTTAGTGTTACAAGGCCAGATCAGTCAATCATCCAGACTGTTGCCCCTGCAACTACTGAAAAGGGTGCTGCCCCTCTTCAGGAACTACATGTTTGTCTGGCCTCTCAACAGATACCCCTCCGTTGTGGTTGCACCCACGGTACGGCTATCTGTATCGCTGAGGCACCCAAGCCTCTCCACCAACGGCAAGGTCCATGGTTCTTGGAGGGGTTAATACAGTTAGTAAAGTTAATACAGTATGCCTAATACTTTCAGTCAAAAAGTATATAAATAGCGGGTTTTAATTGGGTCTTACACCCTAAAATTATTTAAGTATTTGAAAATAATTAATACAGTACTATAATAATACAGACTAAACTAGTACTAATATTTCAAAACTGAAAATTTAACATTATGTATATATTTAACTCTCTTTTTTATAAAGATTTTTAATATTGCTCTAAATGCTGTTATTAGGGCTAGAGTGTCTTTAGAAAGGTGCAAATGTCAACCATCTCACAGGATTACTGAATATGAAGTCGTCGATGACTGGTCGAGTATCCACTTCATCCAAAACACCTCAATGGGCATGAAGAACAGCCAAGTTGTTCAATCACTTCTGTCTCATTGTTGATTGGAGATATGACATCCGACATCTAAGGGCACTAAATGACTGTTCTGCTGTTGCTGTCATGATTAGAAGTACTTGGAGAAGTTTCATGCACTTCACTACTTCACATAACATTTCCATAATTGCAGGCTCTCGTGTAAAGTAGTTTCTTACATCATGCAGGTTTTTTAAGACCAAATGTTTTTTTATTAGCGATATCGGCTAACATATTCTAGTGTAAGCACAGTCTTGCAATGTCTAGGTCATTTTTGAAAAACTCAATTGATTTTTCCAAATTAGTTTCACCCCTGTTTACTAAAAGCAAGCACTGCAATGACCTGTGTGAGTCCAGCTGAAACAATCTGCTCAGTAATGCGAGATTGCACCGTTTCACAAACTTCAGTGTAAATAGCTCTGTAGTATTCCTCTGGTGTCCTGAAAGTGTGCGGTGAGCTGGCTTCATTGTTTTCATACTTCTTTGGAATACTTCGATTCCAAGGAAGCGAAGGATCACCAACTTGTGAAGGTTTTTCTTCTAATCACAATTCTCAAAAGTGTTCAAAACTACACTACTGGCCATTAAAATTGCTACACCAAGAAGAAATGCAGATGATAAACGGGTATTCATTGGACAAATATATTATACTAGAACTGACACGTGATTACATTTTCACGCAGTTTGGGTGCATAGATCCTGAGAAATCAGTACCCAGAACAACCACCTCTGGCCGTAATAATGGCCTTGATACGCCTGGGCATTGTGTCAACCATAGCTTGGATGGCGTATACAGGTACAGCTGCCCATGCAGCTTCAACACGATACCACAGTTCATCAAGACTAGTGACTGGCGTGTTGTAACGAGCCACTTGCTCGGCCACCATTGACCAGACATTTTCAGTTGGTGAGAGATCTGGAAAATGTGCTGGCCAGGGCAGCAGTCGAAGATTTTCTGTATCCAGAAAGGCCCGTACAGGACCTGCAACATGCGGTTGTGCATTATCCTGCTGAAATCTAGGGTTTCACAGGGATCGAATGAAGGGTAGAGTCATGGGTCGCAACACATGTGAAATGTAACATCCACTGTTCAAAGTGCCGTCAATGTGAACAAGAGGGGACCGAGATGTATAACCAATGGCACCCCATACCATCACGCCGGGTGATACGCCAGTATGGCGATGACAAATACACGCTTCCAATGTGTGTTCACTGTGACGTCACCAAACACGGATGTGACCATCATGATGCTGTAAACAGAACCTGGATTCATCTGAAAAAATGATGTTCTGCCATTCGTGCACCCAGGTTCGTCGTTGAGTACACCATCGCAGGCACTCCTGTCTGTGATGCAGCGTCAAGGGTAACGGCAGCCATGGTCTCCGAGCTGATAGTCCATACTGCTGCAAACATCATCGAACTGTTCGAGCAGATCCGTTACAGCCATGCAGATAAGATGCCTGTCATCCCTACTGCTAGTGATACGAGGCCGTTGGGTTCCAGCACGGTGTTCCGTATTACCCTCCTGAACCCACCGGTTCCTTATTCTACTAACAGTCATTGGATCTCGACCAACGGGAGCAACAATGTCACGGTACGATAAACCGCAATCATGATAGGCTACAATCCGACCTTTATCAAAGTCGGAAATGTGGTGGTGTGCGTTTCTCCTCCTTACACGAGGCATCACAACAACATTTCACCAGGCAACGCCAGTCAACTGCTGTTTGTGTATGAGAAATGGGTTGGAAACTTTCCTCGTGCCAGCACGTTGTAGGTGTCGCCAACGGCTCCAATCTTGAGTGAATGCTCTGAAAAGCTAATTATTTGCATATAACAGCATCTCTTTCCTGTCGGTTAAATTTTGCTTCTGTAGCTTGTCATCTTCGTGGTGTTGCAGTTTTAATGGCCAGTAGCGTATCATGTCTTCCATTCAATATACAAATCAAGCCCTCATATATTTTTTCCAGATCAGCAACACTTAGATGAGGGCATTGAATTTTTTCATTGACATCCTCTACTGGGTTCATTGCATGGCAATAAAGGCATAAAAAGAAGTAAGTCTTGAATTGTAACATTGACCCAGGGCAGCTTGCACATTTGTAACATGCCTCTGTTTTGCAGAAAATGTTTCAAAAAAATTCTAGAAGTCTTTCAAAGTTTTTCAATATTCTCAAGATACTAGAAGCTCGCATAGTCCATCCAGTCAGTCAAAGGGGTCGTAGATTCCCTTATGGTGTTTATTAAGTCCTTGGCTAAAGCCATAATATCCCCATAGATGTAAGATGGTGGAGACTGTCTACAACAGCCAAGTCTAAAATGTGAGCAGTGCAGTGCACTTAATGTGCTTTTGATTGTATATCCAGAACTAACTTTTTTAGTCCTTTGAACTTACCTCTCATATTCAAGGCACCATCATAGCACTGTCCTCTTAAGTTATCCATTGAAAAATCAAGATGAGCAAAAACGTGTTTTAAAATACAAAACTGAGTTTGTGATTCAGTGTTGGGGGTCTCATACAAGCCAATAAAGACTTCATTGATGATTAAGGAATCATCGGCAGTATGAATACAAAATGACACTTGTTCGTGAATCGAATAATCACATGTTTCGTCAACCATAATAGAAAAATGTTCAGTCTTCTTGATTGAAGCCAGTACCGTTCTCAACACAGACTTTCCTAGTAGATCACTGATCTTGTTTTGAACATAGTGGGATGTGAACTTATACTCTGAAAGCCCTAACAAATCTTTAAACTCAGGTATGTCATTCTCTTGGAGTGCCAACAATTGAAAAAAATTTGAGTTTACATCTTCGTGCCCTCTAATTGCTAGTTCTTGTCGGCATAGAAATTGCACGGTGGTAAAAATTGTCTCAAGAGCTAAACATCCTTTCTTCATATCACTCTCTAACTGTTCATTCAATTGGGAGGCCACACTTTGGTTAGTGATAGAATTTAGTTTCAGAATACCTTCTTTATGTGTAAATGTATTTTTATGAAGACAGAATTTTTCCAAAGCCTTTTTCCAGTTAGGAAACCCTACGGAAGTAAATGCACCTTCTTTTTTTGAAGAAAATTGTAATAGATTTTTAGCCTCTGCCTCTTTTGCAGGTTTTGCAAAAAACTTTTTCGGTAGATGCTTCATATTCTGCCATGTATATTTGATCAACCAAGACTTCTGAAATGATCTTCCCTTACCAGATTGTCCAGGTTTCGGCTGTGAACGGTTCTCATCTGAAGACGACAAAGCAGTTGATGACACAATAATAAAGTTGGAACACTAAACATGTCTGCAGTGTGCACTGAATGAAACTATCCACACTGAATGACTGTGACAGCAGGGTGGGCTTTATATGCCGCGGCATCGTAATGTCTTGAAGCATCAAGGTGATGCGAGTTGGAGGGTTCTGGGTGCTTCTGCTCCAGTCCTTTTGATGTCCCTGCGGCCACAGTGCTGGCCCACCTGTGCCATACTTTACCCAAAGGTTCGTGCATGGGGACAAATTCTAAGTGTGCATGCAGACCCATAACATTATCATGATTCACACCACTCATTTTCAGTTAACCTGCTTACTACCGTAATAATTGTTTGTTTTAACTCATTGTTGTTGTTGTTGTGGTCTTCAGTCCTGAGACTGGTTTGATGCAGCTCTCCATGCTACTCTATCCTGTGCAAGCTTCTTCATCTCCCAGTACTTACTGCAACCTACATCCTTCTGAATCTGCTTAGTGTATTCATCTCTTGGTCTCCCCCTACGATTTTTACCCTCCACACTGCCCTCCAATACTAAATTGGTGATCCCTTGATGCCTCAGAACATGTCCTACCAACTGATCCCTTCTACTGGTCAAGTTGTGCCACAAGCTTTTCTTCTCCCCAATCCTATTCAATACTTCCTCATTAGTGATCTACCCATCTAATCTTCAGCATTCTTCTGTAGCACCACATTTCGAAAGCTTCTATTCTCTTCTTGTCCAAACTATTTACCGTCCATGTTTCACTTCCATACATGGCTACACTCCATACAAATACTTTCAGAAATGACTTCCTGACACTGAAATCTATACTCGAAGTTAACAAATTTCTCTTCTTTAGAAACGCTTTCCTTGCCATTGCCAGTCTACATTTTATATCCTCTCTACTTCGACCATCATCAGTTATTTTGCTCCCCAAATAGCAAAACTCCTTTACTATTTTAAGTGTCTCATTTCCTAATCTAATACCCTCAACATCACCCGACTTAATTCGACTACATTCCATTATCCTCATTTTGCTTTTGTTGATGTTCATCTTATATCCTCCCTTCAAAACACTGTCCATTCCGTTCAACTGCTCTTCCAAGTCCTTTGCTGTCTCTGACAGAATTACAATGTCATCGGCAAACCTCAAAGTTTTTATTTCTTCTCCATGGATTTTAATACCTACTCCGAATTTTTCTTTTGTTTCCTTTACTGCTTGCTCAATATACAGATTGAATAACACCGAGGAGAGGCTACAACCCTGTCTTACTCCCTTCCCAACCACTGCTTCCCTTTCATGTCCCTCAACTCTTATAACTGCCATCTGGTTTCTGTACAAATTGTAAATAGCCTTTCGCTCCCTGTATTTTACCCCTGCCACCTTTAGAATTTGAAAGAGAGTATTCCAACCAACATTGTCAAAAGCTTTCATTAAGTCTACAAATGCTAGAAACGTAGGTTTGCCTTTCCTTAATCTTTCTTCTAAGATAAGTCGTAAGGTCAGTATTGCCTCACGTGTTAACTCATTACTGAATGTATTTTAAAAGATAACTATCGTCAAACAAGGAAAATGAAAAATGTCAACATAATTTATTGATTTTACAAAGCATAATATAACTAATAATTTTCTTAAATTATTGGAGGGTCTCTGCCCCCCCCCCCCCAAATGAATTTTTGAGGGAGCTCGGGCCCCCCTCAGGCCCCATGGAGTCAGCACCTGTGGAGCAGGAGGAATGTGGTGTGGTGGTGGTGGTGGTGGTGTGTAAGGATATGGTGCTGGAAATTTGTTTGCAGACTAGGTTAGGGGGACCAGATTTGCAGAATACAGGACACAAAATAGAAATTGAAGTCAACTGACATTTTGTGGAAACTTTTGTTAACACTTCATCTATATAGCAAATTTGTATCAAAATATATGGCTTATGCTACAGTTACATAGATCATATTTTTTCTTAAATTTCACACTAAAAAACACAATAATACCTCGCATTACTAAATGAGTAAATTTTTATTGTTGTCAGATGCAAATACAATGTATCTGTTTAATATAACAAGGTCTTTAATTGGGGTCAACAATGATTACGATTGTGTATGAGAGCACGCAAAAAGTACTGTTCCAAATTTTTTATGTGAAAGCTCTTAAAGCTTATTAAATAAAACAATTATTATTAATGTTCTACATTTTTATTCTTCACGTGTACATATTTGCAGCCCTCTGCCATTAGAGGGCTCTGTACTGTAGCATGTAACATGGTGTGGTGTGTAATGTAAATATCTTGGTTCATGAGAAACAGCACACTGTAACTGAGTTTCAAATTCAGAGAGTTCATCCACACATGGAGCACCCTCTCTTTCAGCATGGCAGTGCCAGACCACACACGAGCGCTGCGACATCTGCAACAATCCAACACCTTGGGTTCACTGTCATTGATTACCCTCCAGGGCTGCAATCCCATCTTGGCCCCATTCAGTTCAAACCTCCCATTCGAGTACTACACTTCGACAGTGATAAACAGTGGAAGCAGCAGTAAGGTTATGGCTCCATGAATGAAGTCAGACATTCTACAGTGACAGTGCCAACAAACTGGTCTCTCATTGGGAGAAATGTGTTCATGTCCAAGGTGATAATGTTGAGAAATAAATATGTAGACATGAAGAAAACAATGTAGAATATTAACAATGTTTGTTTTATTTAAAAAAACTTGAAGAGATGTCTCAGAAAAAGTTCGGAGGCATTACTTTTCAGCATGCCCTGCTAGGCTACATATTTCTCAATTTCAAATGACCAGGGAATTTCACCCTGGGTAGATTCTACAAAATCTTTTTTGTTATATTTTGCAGAAAAATGAAAGCTCACCAGACAAAAAGTTATACACCCCTGAGGAATAATTACAAGTATCATTTAATACTGTGTAATTCTGCCCTGGGACTCGATAACCACCTTGATTTGTTTAGAAAGTGAGTCCACAAGGTTGTACAGGTACAGTGAATCAAGGTTAAACCATTCACTGAGGATTTGGTCACTCAGTTGCAACAAATTGTGGAGATGCTGATGTTGGTGCTTTACCCACTATTCCAACATGTCCCACATGGTGTTCAAGCTAGATAATTTTGCAGGCCAGTTTTGGAATTACCATGAGAGATCAGTGCTAGTGCAATGAGTTGTTCATATGATAATCACTGGACTGTTGTCTGTAAACATTTGCCACATCAGTGCTCTTGGAAAAGAGTTGTGGCAGTGATGTGGCTCTGTTGTTATTCTCGCGTAGCGATTTGCGAAGATGGAAAAAAAATTGAGGTCTGAGATCCGAACAGTGATTAAGTACTTCGTAAAGAAAAGTATGAAAGTAAAGGACATCCATGTCGATTTCCAGAATACACTGGAGGACTCTGCTCCTTAATATTCACCTGTTGCCAAATGGACAAATAAATTCAAATTTGATTGGGAGGGCTTAGATGATGAAAGAAGGTTGTATACATGGAAGACCCCTGGAGATACTAAAAGGTATCAGATAGATTATATAATGGTAAGACAGAGATTTAGGAACCAGGTTTTAAATTGTAAGACATTTCCAGGGGCAGATGTGGACTCTGACCACAATATATTGGTTATGACTTGTAGATTAAAACTGAAGAAACTGCAAAAAGGTGAGAATTTAAGGAGATGGGACCTGGATAAACTGATTAAACCAGAGGTTGTACAGAGTTTCAGGGAGAGCATAAGGGAACAATTGACAGGAATGTGGGAAATAAATACAGTAGAAGAAAAATGGCTAGCTTTGAGGGATGAAGTAGTGAAGGCAGCAGAGGATCAAGTAGGTAAAAAGACGAGGGCTAGTAGAAACCCTTGGGTAACAGAAGAAATATTGAATTTAATTGATGAAAGGAGAAAATATAAAAATGCAGTAAATGAAGCAGGCAAAAAGGAATACAAACGTCTCAAAAATGAGATCGACAAGAAGTGCAAAATGGCTAAGCAGGCATGGCTAGAGGACAAATGTAAGGATGTTGAGGCTTATCTCACTAGGGGTAAGATAGGTACTGTCTACAGGAAAATTAAAGAGACCTTTGGAGATAAGAGAACCACCTGTATGAACATCAAGAGTTCAGATGGAAACCCAGTTCTAAGCAAAGAAGGGAAAGCAGAAAGGTGGCAGGAGTATATAGAGGGTCTATACAAGGGCAATGTACTTGAGGACAATATTCTGGAAATGGAAGAGGATGTAGATGAAGAAGAAATGGGAGATACGATACTGCGTGAAGAGTTTGACAGAGCACTGAAAGACCTGAGTCGAAACAAGGCCCCCGGAGTAGACAACATTCCATTAGAACTACTGACGGCCTTGGGAGAGCCAGTCCTGACAAAACTCTACCATCTGGTGAGCAAGATGTATGAAACAGGTGAAATACCCTCAAACTTCAAGAAGAATATAATAATTCCAATTCCAAAGAAAGCAGGTGTTGACAGATGTGAAAATTACCGAACAATCAGTTTAATAAGCCACAACTGCAAAATACTAACACGAATTCTTTACAGATGAATGGAAAAACTAGTAGAAGCCGACCTCGGGGAAGATCAGTTTGGATTCCGTAGAAATACGGGAACACGTGAGACAATACTGACCTTACGACTTATCTTAGAAGAAAGATTAAGGAAAGGCAAACCTATGTTTCTAGCATTTGTAGACTTAGAGAAAGCTTTTGACAATGTTGACTGGAATGCTCTCTTTCAAATTCTATAGGTGGCAAGGGTACAATACAGGGAGCGGAAGGCTATTTACAATTTGTACAGAAACCAGATGGCACTTATAAGAGTCGAAGGACATGAAAGGGAAGCAGTTGTTGGGAAGGGAGTAAGACAGGGTTGTAGCCTCTCCCTGATGTTATTCAATCTATATATTGAGCAAGCAGTAAAGGAAACAAAAGAAAAATTCGGAGTAGATATTAAAATCCATGGAGAAGAAATAAAAACTTTGAGGTTTGCTGATGACATTGTAATTCTGTCAGAGACAGCAAAGGACTTGGAAGAGCAGCTGAATGGAATGGATAGCATCTTGAAAGGAGGAGATAAGATGAACATCAACAAAAGCAAAACGAGGATAATGGAATGTAGTCGAATTAAGTCGGGTGATGCTGAGGGAATTAGATTAGGAAATGAGACACTTAAAGTAGTAAAGGAGTTTTGCTGTTTGGGGAGCAAAATAACTGATGATGGTCAAAGTAGAGAGGATTTAAAATGTAGACTGGCAATGGCAAGGAAAGCGTTTCTGAAGAAGAAAAATTTGTTAACATCGAGTATAGATTTAAGTGTCAGGAAGTCATTTCTGAAAGTATTTGTATGGAGTGTAGCCATGTATGGAAGTGAAACATGGACGATAAATAGTTTGGACAAGAAGAGAATAGAAGCTTTCGAAATGTGGTGCTACAGAAGAATGCTGAAGATTAGATGGGTAGACCACATAACTAATGAGGAGGTGTTGAATAGGATTGGGGAGAAGAGAAGTTTGTGGCACAACTTCACCAGAAGAAGGGATCGGTTGGTAGGACATGTTCTGAGCTATCAAGGGATCACCAATTTAGTATTGGAGGGCAGCGTGGAGGGTAAAAATCGTAGAGGGAGACCAAGAGATGAATACACTAAGCAGATTCAGAAGGATGTAGGTTGCAGTAGGTACTGGGAGATGAAGCAGCTGGCACAGGATAGAGTAGCATGGAGAGCTGCATCAAACCAGTCTCAGGACTGAAGACCACAACAACAACAGATGATGATCCGCACAGTGTTCGGCCAAGATGTGTCACTACTCCAGAAATCATTGCAAAAGTGCTCAAAATGGTCATGGAGGACTGATCATGCTAGCCAGATGTCATGTGAAAGAGTATATCATATTTTAACTGAAGAATTAGAAATTAAAAAATTATCTGCAAGATGGGTGCCACGACTTCTGACACTGGATAAAAAACGCATGAAAATGGACATATTGGTACAATGTTTGGCCCGTTTTAGGAGAAAGGAACACGATTTTTTGCTTTGGTTTGTGACCACAGATGAAATTTGGGTGCACTACTATACTCCAGAGACAAAACAACAGTCAAAAGCATTGGGAACATGCTGATTCTCCGTCATCAAATAAAGGAAAGACAGTTCCTTTGGCGGGAAAGATCATGGCGTCAGTGTTCTGGGATGCAAAGGGGATTCTGTGTGTTGATTATCTCCCCACTGGGCAAACAATTAGTGGAGAATACTATGCTAACCTCCTGGACACATTGCAACAAATGATATGTAAAAAAAAGGCCAGGTTTAGCAAGGAAGAAAGTCATCTTCCATCAAGACAATGCACGCCTGCTCATTGTGCCAGAACTAAGGTCTGAATTGTTGCCACACCTGCCTTATTCACCTGATATGTCTCCGTCAGACTTCCATCTCTTCCCAAAATTGAAAATTTTTCTTGCTGGACCAAGATTCACTTCAAATGAAGAATTGATAGCAGAAGTTGACAACTATTTTGCAGGCCTAGAGGAATCTTATTTTCGAGATGGGATCAAGGCACTGGAATATTGTTGGACGAAGTGCATTAATCTACAAGGAGACTACATTGAAAAATAAAAAAAAGTTTCAGTGATGTAAGTACTTTTTTTCTATTCCGTTCTGAGAACTTTTCAAACCACCCTTGTAATAGGGTGAGAGTGTTCAGAAAACCAGTCACATATTCCTTCAGACTGATGAACTTTGCTGTTTTCATCTTTATTTATTTGTTTGAGCAATGTCCTCTTGTGAGATGACTGACTACAAACATTCATTGCATGCAGTTTCCATCACAATGTTCTCTCCCTTACAGGTTGGGATGGACCTTCATTCATTGTCTGCAGCAATTCCTGAAGGTTTTTGAAATTATTTTGATTCAAAAGCCGAGAACCAAGTCTCTGGTCCCTCTCAGTCAGGACCATAATTCAGACGTTGTGTTTTGTGGTGATGTGCTACACCAATGCTTGAATAGCCCACCACAAAACACCATCAATCCAGCAACTTCATGTACTGCATGGCCAAACACAATGTCCACTTGAAACATAAATGTCTCAGTGATTGTTACTGCCTTATGTTCATGTAAAGACAGAGCATCTGTTGTTGAGCTCATGACTCAGTTGCTGTACCATCTGTGAAGGCTTAATGATTCATCTGTGTGTGCACTGGAGCAGAAATTTTTTGTGTGGTGAGCTTATGTCATTTAGAAATTTGATTTTTCAAATAGAAGTATCTTGAAAATAAGTCATATATTTATAACTATTTCCTTAACTGTTTCCACACTAAACCTGTGACTCTAAAGGCCTAAAATGACACTTCTAAATGCAACAAACTGAAGTGACAGGAATGCTCAAAGAAAATGGAAGTGGCAAACTGCTCACCAGTTAAAATAATTACATAGAACTAATCATCAATTTCAAAAATCATGGCTCATTCAGTATGGTTAACTCTAAGAGTGTGTTTTCTTTATTTTTTGGGCATGACCACACCGGTTCTCCATTTGGTTACATTACTTATTTCTTAAAAACACACTATTTCAAAATATAAAGGACAGTTAATAAAAAATAGGACAAAATACATGCTGTAAGTATTTTGTTGGGACAACGGGACATTTAAGCTAAATCAGGGATAATCCCATAAAATATTGGAGTCTGGTCACCCTAGACTAGGTTTAGGGGATAGCACCTATCAGTGAGAACCTTTGAGATGCCTTCAGCATAATGAGCAAGAGAATTCTTGTGACTGCAGGTATGCTGTCTGCAGGTGCTGAGGCTAAATGGGAGTTGGGAGCCTGCTGGCAGTACATCCTGTAGGCCACTAAGTGGCAGCTCCTAACGGGCAACTGAGGTGAGTGCACCGGCCTCTGCTGACTGGGTGTGGAACCAGAGGCACAGGTGTGCCATCTGAGGATGATGGAGATGTCATTCATGACAGGCGGTGTTGGTGATGAATGATGGCGTAAACGTGATACATCACGCGTAATTGAACCTCGAGTGGGGCAGTGTTGTGAGACGGTAGATGAAGTTGCAGATCTTAAGGCAGTTTGACCATCCACAGTGTCCAAAGGGCAGCGTCAGGCAATGCATAGGTGTCGATTAAAGCATCTAGATACTGCCAAAGTTGCGAAGGGGTGTGGTCATTGAGATGCTCCTTGTGAATAATGTGATGGATAGCCTCCGCCAGAGGGCAGGAGAGGCTCT
The DNA here is from genome assembly GCF_023864345.2 of Schistocerca serialis cubense. NCBI lineage: Eukaryota > Metazoa > Arthropoda > Insecta > Orthoptera > Acrididae > Schistocerca > Schistocerca serialis. Next base: position 70,820,970 of record NC_064644.1, read on the forward strand.
CAATAAGCAGTGATTTGGCCATCGAATATTTGTGCGAGGTGGGTGGTGAGAGGAGCAAGTTGCTGATGAGGTCCGTATGTGAGTGGAGATGGTTCATGAGGCAGACAAAACGGGTGCTGTCATTGGAAATGCTGTGGATGTCCAGGAGGTGGTCCACTAAGGTGAACCAAGTTTTTGGTTTGTCTTTCTGATGAGCAGGTAGCTTAGGGAACCTACGTGGTAACATGTGTTGAGTCATCACCAGAGACAGAGAGAGGTGTGGGCAGAGCAGGATGCCTCTGACACCAGATGTGCGGTAGTGGCGAATGGTACATCACCTGAGGTCTGGATAGGGTGGTGGCCGTATACAGCACAAGATGCAGAGGGTGTGGAGGAGGCGGCGAGCATATAAGCTGGCAAGGTCTGTGTAATTGGGAAACCTGACGAAGAACGCACTGCTGGTGTAACAGCCAGTGCCATTATGAAAGTGAGCAGAAGACTTCATGGTGCAACCATGGTGTGACAGATGTGGAAACTGTTGAGGCAACGGGCGTCGCTGAAATGGCATGTGGTGGGAGGGGGATGGGGGGGTAGCTGTGGTCCTATGTAAATGAGAATGTGCGACCCCGTTCATAGAAATGTTCAATTCACAGTCCTGGAAATTTGCTGGGGCGTCAAGCCCAACCCGAAGGCAATGATGTACGTGAAGGATAAATTGCAATGTCTTTAACTGGAATGTCCTCCATGTTGTGATTAGGTGATGAAAACCGTCCATGTTGTGGCTGTTGTTGTGCTGACACACTAGGTGGCGGCCATGTTGAACAGGGTAAAGTTAGGTGGCCGTCGTCATGGTTAGGCCTAAATAACTGTTCACTTTTAACCAAGTTCGAAGGAGGTACACTTGTCCACACACGGTCGCGATTGGCAAAGTTGATGGGGCACATTACACTTGCACTGAAAGTCACACGTAAACCCATTGTGGTGTAAACAATGCAGTCTGGCACATGATGTGTGTGAATGTCGAAAACAAGCACAAATAATGCTTGATGAGATGTTGAGGGTGTTGCGGTCACTACTGTGGTTATCATGAAAGATTAGTCGAGGGATAATGCACTTAGTATTGAATACACATTTATTGTTCACTCATACATATAACAAAAAATGGCTGTTACACATCTTCTGGCCGAAAGTTCACATGAGACAAATAGTCCAAAGAAGGAAGGTGCCAAAGATACGGCACTCTGCACCAGAGATGCCACAGGTCCTTCCAAGACCCGCTGTTGAAGGGTTTGTCCGCCCTCTGGTGCTAGAGGAGCCGCGAGGCACCATCACCTGAATGGGTGTTGAAGTTACTGACAGGTAAAATTTTAATGTGCTCAACAGTGTGCATGAGCATTACTGCACTGGAGAGAAGGGCAGATAAAGTATAAAAACCCTTTACTGCTTTAGATCACATTCAAATTCCAAAGAATGGTTTTGAACGGTCCCTAGTGGCTCCACCCTGTATACCTTAGCTAAAACTGAGATCGTTCTACACTCCAAAGCCATTAGATCTCATTCGTTGGGGTTGCAGCCCCTCATTACCCTCACAAAAGGGTTGAATCATCTTGCTGATTTCTGCATTGTTGAATGTTGACAAGATCATTGTCCCATTGCTTATTGCACTGAGAACTGTTGTTCTAGATTGTGAAATAGTGGAGAATCAATGTCCCAAGGGGATGGGTGGTTTCATTGATGCCCTTTATGCCACTACCAAGCTCAAGGGTGATGTCACAAGGTGTCCCTACCTTTTCACCATTACAGAAGAAGGTTGTGGGCACCTCTGAGCCAAATGTCAAACTTATGCATAACAATGGGAGACAATTACAGAGCTCTGAAAAAGTGCTAACTTTTTTACTTTGCTATCATTTTTGAAACCAAAGTCTATGCACTTTATTCATCTTCACTTGTTAACTGTGAGTTTTAACACAATGTGAAGATTGGAGTAGACCTTCCATATGTAACAACAAAAAGAGAAAGCATATTCACATAGTGCATTCTTTCATGTGTACAGCGTGTGACTTGTAACACAGGGTGTTTCAAAATGAGTATGTGGGTTTTAGATTAGATTAGTTTTTTGTTCCATAGATCCATGCTGCGGAGATCCTCATGGACGTGGAACATGTAATTTTTTTTAAGCTGAAATAACAATACTAATAGTATGAGTATATACTATACATCATTTTTTTAAGCTGAAATAACAATATTAATGGTATGAGTATATACAGTACATCATTTGTTTCTATTAAAAAATTCGTCAATGGAGTAGAAGGACTTGGCCACTAGTAAGTCTTTCAGACTCCTTTTAAACTGATCTTTATTTGTAACTAAATTTTTTATGTGTGCTGGCAAATTATTGAAGAGGATTGTTCCCGAGTAGTGGACCCCTTTTTGAACTAAAGTAAGTGCTTTTAAGTCCTTGTGCAGATCATTTTTGTTCCTGGTATCGTATGTATGAACTGAGCTGTTTGTTGGAAAGGGAGATATATTATTTAGGACAAATTTCATTAAGGAGTAAATATACTGAGAGGCAGTAGTTAGTATACCCAGTTCTTTGAAGAGGTTTCTACAGGACGTCCATGAATTTACTCCACAAATAATACATATTACACGCTTTTGGACTCTGAAAACTTTTGTTTGACTTGTAGAGTTACCCCAAAATATTATACGATATGACATTATGGAATGAAAGTAGGCCAAGTATGCAAGCTTTTTCATTTTTATGTCACCTATGTCTATGTAATTCTGTCAGAGACAGCAAAGGACTTGGAAGAGCAGTTGAACGGAATGGACAGTGTCTTGAAAGGAGGATATAAGATGAACATCAACAAAAGCAAAACGAGGATAATGGAATGTAGTCGAATTAAGTCGGGTGATGCTGAGGGAATTAGATTAGGAAATAAGACACTTACAGTAGTAAAGGAGTTTTGCTATTTGGGGAGCAAAGTAACTGATGATGGTCAAAGTAGAGAGGATATAAAATGTAGACTGGCAATGGCAAGGAAAGCGTTTCTGAAGAAGAGAAACTTGTTAACATCGAGTATAGATTTAAGTGTCAGGAAGTCGTTTCTGAAAGTATTTGTATGGAGTGTAGCCATGTATGGAAGTGAAACATGGACAATAAATAGTTTGGACAAGAAGAGAATAGAAGCTTTCGAAATGTGGTGCTACAGAAGAATGTTGAAGATTAGGTGGGTAGATTACATAACTAACGAGGAGGTATTGAATAGGATTGGGGAGAAGAGAAGTTCGTGGCGCAACTTGACTAGAAGAAGAGATCGGTTGGTAGGACATGTCCTGCGGCATCAAGGGATCACAAATTTAGCATTGGAGGGCAGCGTGGAGGGTAAAAATCGTAGAGGGAGACCAAGAGATGAATACACTAAGCAGATTCAGAAGGATGTAGGTTTGCAGTAGGTACTGGGAGATGAAGGAGCTTGCACAGGGTAGATTAGCATGGAGAGCTGCATCAAACCAGTCTCAGGACTGAAGACCACAACAACAACAATGTCTGCTAACACTCGAATTGCGAATACAGATTTGTTAAGGCGTTTCTGCAGTTCTGTGGCGTGCTCCTCCCAACTGAATTTATTATCAAGCTGTAATCCCAGGAATTTAAGACTGTCAGCCTCTTCTATCTGCTCTTCTTCATACTTTATGCATATGCTGGGTGGAAACCTCTTACAGGTTCTGAATTGCATATAGTGAGTCTTTTCGAAGTTTAATGTCAGTGAGTTGGTTTTAAACCATTTATTATTATCCATGAAAATATCATTAGCAGATCTTTCTAGAACTACACTCAACATACTGTTTATTGCAATACTTGTGTCATCTGCAAACAAAACGAACTCTGCTTCTGGCAGTGTAACTGATGAGAGATCACAGGAAAAAGCAATGGCCCTAAGATGGATCCTTGTGGGACACCACATGTAATTTCTTCCCATTCTGATGATGACTGATGACTTAATTCACTAGTCCCTTGCACCGACACCCTTTGCTTCCTGTTAGCGAGGTATGACTTGAACCATTTTGCAGCACTGCCCATGGCACCACAGAATTCTAATTTATGTAAAAGGATGTTGTGGTTCACACAGTCAAATGACTTTGACATATCACAGAAAACACCTGCTGCTTGTAATTTGTTATGTAATGAATTAAGTACATTTTCACTGTAGGTGTAAATAGCCTTCTTGGTATCAGAACCCTTCAGAAATCCAAACTGTGTTCTTGATAATATGTTATTTGTGGTCAGACAGTTGAGAAGCTTTGTAGCATTTATTACATTCAGCTTACAGTTATAAGTAATACATCAAATGAAAGAGGAACACAAACCAAGTTTTCTTGGAAGTGTTCAGTGTGAGCACTATTTGACACACATTGAGTCGATAGGCGAGTAGTTCCCAAACCGTAATCAGTGTGTCTGGAGTAATTGTTGTAACAATTCTGTTTCTAAAATTGGGTTGATCAGCTGGTCCATTATGAACTCCCAAAGGCAAAAATTGTATAGTGTCAGATCATGTACAAATGTGGAGGTCATGCAAAAAAAAAACCTCTCTCATCTGACAGTTTGCAGCCAGTCTAATGGTTGGGTACATCATCATTTAACAAATGAGTTACGCCGGCAAGGTAGTGCACAATCTTGCTGCCAAATAAAGTTTCATAGTTCAGCTTCTTCCAGTTGAGGAAAGAGCCATTGTTTTAGTGCATCAAGGTAAGAAACAAGAAACAACAGTTTCAGTTGCTTCACTGAGAAAGAACACCTCAAACTTTCTGCCAGGACATAGCACGAAAAAATTCAGTTTAGGGAAGTCTCATTGCAACTGTACCATCTTTTGGGGATTTTCTGACCCCCACATAAACACAGAATATGTGTTCACATTTCCTCATAGGTAAAATGTTGATTAATCATTTAAGATCCAGCAACATTTTGTTCACAAAGTTAGCATATAAAAATAGTCTGTGGGCTTTATAGCATGTAACAATGATAAGGACATAGCTGTAAGCATCTCCTTAATAGATGGCACACAGATGTCGCTGAAACTGATAATTCATAACTAGCCTTCTGAACTGATTTCAAGGGGCTACACATGAAAGGCTCTCACTCACTCAGTGCCTTCTTTGGTCACTCTTAGTCATTCCATACTCTTCTCTTTGTGCACAGATATAGAAACAAAACTATATAAGTTGCTCTTTCATTTGATGTAGTGTTTATTATTGTAAGTTGAATGTAATAAAGGCTACAAAGCCTTAAACCCTTATAGTCATTTTGCAACACCCTGCATACACTGATGAGCCAAAACTTGTGACTACTTGCTTAAGAGCCTTTTGGTCCAGCTTTGAAATGCAATACAACAGCAGCTGAACATGGCATGGTTTCAACAACGTCTTTGTAGGTTTTTTGCAGTTCGTGGCACCTGAACCTACATATAGATCACGTAATTACTGTAAATTATAGCCATGTGGCTTCTGGGTTTGGAGTTGACACACAATAGCATCCAAATACGGTTCACACAAGGTGAATTTGGTGGCTAAGAAATAAACACAAATTCACTATCACACTCCTTAAACCCCTGTACCTTCGTACTGGCCTTGTAACAGAGGCAGTTATCCTGTTGTAAGATGCCATTGTCATCAGGGAAGAGATGAAGCATGAAGGGATGCAGTTGGGTCTGTGACAATGTTCAAAAAGCTGACAGCTATTATGGTGCCTTCAATTACTGTCACAATGTGTGCTGAACAGTGTCTTTTGAACACTTGTTTCCGCACCAGCATAGTGCTCTATAAACAAGTCTGGCACAGATTGATGCCTATCCTGCTTTACAGAACAGGCAAGCCTACAATCTCCACATTCTGTGATAAGGCATAAGTGCCCAATACCTTGTCACCAGCTTGTGGTTTCGTAGTCTTCCAACCACTTTGCATACATGCTCACAACAGTAGCACACAAACAGTTGACCAGCTTCACTATTTCTAAGATGCCCATTCCCAGACACCAGACTACAACAATCTGCCCTTTCTCAAGGTCACTTGTCAGTGGATTTTCTCATTTGTGGCCCGTATCATTGCTAGAATGATTTCCCTTATCTGTGAACATCCTATATACTTCACTTACCACACTAAATGCCTGCAACAACCCAGATGGTATTTAATCTTGTGTTGGGCAGTCGTATAATGTTTTGGCTCATTAGTGTGTACTTACTTTGAGGATGTATCCATTAGAAGTCTGCATCTGGTGTTTATATGCACTCATGTTGCATGTAGATCTGTGAAAGTCTGGCAGATGTCAATACAGCCATTTTGGATACGGGAAGCAACTGCACTCAACATCCTTCACACTCACTTGGGCATTCCATGTGCCAAAGATGGACTGTCTGCTCTTGTTGCCAGATCACCACTCAGTTGCCCACTGAGGCAACACAGCATGTGAACATGAGAAGAAGGAGTGTGTGAAAGCTAAACCTGATTTGAGAGGCTATGTCCTGAGTGTGAAAGACATGGGACTGTTTGGGAGAGATTTTCTCAGTGTCTGGTAAGGATGGAAATCATGTCAAGAAAACTGGTGATGTCAATTCAATATGGACAAGCTTGTAACAAGAAATGGAGACTAGGTGGAACAGTTTGTTTAGAGTACTACAGTCTTGTAGTTAGGCAGTGTAATAAAATCATTGATATGATTGAGGAGAAAGATACCTCTGAAAAACTTTATAGTTATTACAATAGCAATGGAAAAGAACTCATGATATTTTTAGAGACTTTTAAAGCTGCAATAAAACAGCTCAAAGGCAAGGATTATCCTACATTTCACCTTGTTTTCTTATGCATAGACCAAGAAGTCTTCATAATGTAAGCTTGACATTACAGAGGTACATTTAAATTACTATAGAGCTACATTTCTTGTTAAATACATGCTGAGTGTCTAGCAATTAAAATTATACTTAATTACAAAATTCCAGTTTCAGTGCACTGGTATTTTGGCAGTACTCATTCAGTTTTCATATTATCATCTATTAATTGTAGATACTATGAGCACTGCCTCCATCTCATTCTGATAAGATGAGAGGTCAAACACTGTGTCAAATTTATGATGAAATGTCAGTTCCAGGCGAGTTAAACAAAACTGTAATGTGGCCTTAATATCTTAATTTTTTTTAGTGATATCTGTAAGTGTTTATTTAATGATACTGAGAGAGTGTCAACCGTGCACACCAGCCACAGAAATGAAGTACATGTTTTTGGAGTGACTAGGCTATGAGACAGGTGATACTCAATCTACCAATGAGGATGACTTGTACTGAACCTGAATGGATTGCAGTGAAGATGAGTGCTTTGGTAGATGGAAGAATAACAACAGTCTTTTTCCCAGGCTTTTTAATGTAGCAAGAAGAGTGTTGTGTTACAACCTCAAACAAGACTAGCAAAAGAAGTTTCAGTTGACAGGGAACCTTATATCCGACAAACAATGCAGGCTTGATTCATAAAAAGTAGATGATATCCTGACAATTCATTATAACTGAAATGCTAACAGAGAATAATTTTGAGACAGTTTTGTCTCTCTTAGAGCACTAATTTCTTAGGTAGTCAAACCCATATGTTTAGGTTTCAATCAATAAAGCAGTGTTACATAAAACAGCAGTGAGATTTTTCATTTTGTGACTGGCAATCATTACAAAAGTTGATACATATATAATTTTCCTGTTGAGCTCTAAACTGCTTCCAAGTTGTTGAATAAAGCAAGCTGTTGTGTCTGACACATAATAAAGAAGTCAGGTTAGTCAGTACTATTCAGGAATACATGTCTGCAGCATAACTAAATGGAAGTGAGTGTAATTCCATCAGTTGGTGGGAGTATGATACAAACAACCCCTTTCTGGAGACACACAGAGCTACTACAAAGACAGTCATAACTGCAGGATGGTGAGCACGACTGACTGGGTAGGCTCTACCCTCCCCACAGCGCCTTATTCAGCCACAGTGTGTTTGCTTAAAGCATTTATATTCATGTGCACCATTTATTTACGGCCTTGGCAGAGCCAGTCCTGACAAAACTCTACCATCTGGTGAGCAAGATGTATGAGACAGGCAAAATACCCTCAGACTTCAAGAAGAATATAATAATTCCAATCCCAAAGAAAGCAGGTGTTGACAGATGTGAAAATTACCAAACTATCAGTTTAGTCAGGAGCACTGAAAAGTCAACCAACCAACAGCTCCACAAGCCCTTTATTCCTTTTTATTCACACTTGTTAGCCACACACACCAGCACCGAGTGGGTCACTCTCACCTTGTTGACATGGGCTGCCCATTGTGTCATGTCAGCATGCGTCATCAGCTCTTGAGCTTTCTACTTTGGCCAGTGCCATGTGGTGCCAGCTCTGTCTGTGAACTGGGCAGTTAATGCCCCAATGGAGACATGCTGTTGTTTGTCCTTTAAAGTCAGATGCCTTACCTCATGTCGTTTTACCACCTGTACCTCCTTGTGCCAGTGCTCATGCCACCTTCTGCTATATGTGCACATTTATATGCACTAATTATACTGTGTGTCACTGTTGGCTCACAAAAAATATTACTTACATCTTCACGCAGTAAATATCCTATCAGAACAATTTACCTTACTAATGAACTTTACAAACAAGGAAAAAAGAAAGAAAAATGGTCATTATGACAACTGTGTCATATTGTTTAACTTTAAAAAAGGAAGAAAAATTAAGCAAAAGTGAATATTTATAATGATAGTGTTATCAAGAAACAAATTAAATTGACAAACAAACAAAATTCCTGGCACTATCCTTGGATCCCTTCATTAACTTTCCATTAAGTTTGATACTCATAAATCTGAATTGAATACTGTTAATATAAATGATGTAAGGAACATTCACAAATATAAAGTGATGAGCAAAGAAAATTTGTACAACTTAAACAAGTACATAAAGAGAGAAAAAACCTTAGAATGAAATCATACATTCATTGTTCAGTATGTCTGCCGACATGGTTAGCTGGATTGCACATGTCTAGTGGTAAAATAACTTGGGCTAATAGTATACAATTTCTCACTCCCTTAACTCTAAATTAGGTTCTTTGGGCATAAAGCATTGTGGGTTTAGTGTTGTAGGATTGACAGATCCAATGATGTACACTATGAGGATGTTTAAACAGAAGCAATACATTACATTAGTAAATGAAGTCTTCGAGCCAACTGGGGGGGAGGGGGGAGGGAGGAGGGAGGAGGGGGGGGGGGGGAGTCCTGCTCGACCGGGCGAATCCTCGTATGGCAGTGCAGGTGTCTGGGGAGGGGACAATGGATCGTGGGGAGCCACGGTAGTGAACCTGAATGCCTAGGGCATGAAGGACTTTTACCGTTGATGGCTCATTACCAACGGGCAAGCGGATAGACTGGAGAAGGTGAAGGTGGGTCAAGTTGTCATTGGGGAAGCTGCCTCATTCGTAGAATACAAACATGTTATCGTGATACACAATAAAAAACACTTTAGAAAAATACTTTAGAACTGAAAATGAAATCAGTGTTGACATTAACTACCACTTCAGTAGAGCGGGTGACAGAATCTCCATACAAATCATTTTCAGTGACGTCACACATTCTGAAGTTGGCCTCTGATACATCGCCAAATCCCAACAGGGGAGAGGCAGGGGGCTGCCTGTAGGAGGGGGAGTCATCTCACGTGTCACTCTGTAGTGTGGTGTCACACAGACCTATAGCACTTTCACATGATTGGGAGCAGGTAACATCAGACATGCGGGGATGGTTGTCACTCACCCACAGACCATTGGTAGATACCTCATGTGAGGTGGGTGTTGCAGGAAATGGGGACTGACTAGGTGGGTTATTGAGCAGTTCTCCTAGAGACCATGCGAGTTTGAGGTGGCAGATGGATACAGTTTGAGGTGTGTCATTAATGAGCACTTCGAATGTGGTGTTATGCCACGAGATGACACTCTGCAGGTTTGAGTATGGAGGGCTGAATGCCGGTAGGACAGTGTCATCATGCACTATGATGTGAGTGCATGATGCCAAGTCCTTATGCGGCAATACAAGGGAAGTGAGTGCAGCCGAGGAGGGAGCACACCAATGTTAGTGACTGCTGCTCAACATGCCCAACAAATGTCAAGTCGCAGATTTGATATGGAGGGAGTGAAGGCTCAACTAGCTCCTCTGTGTATGCGGCCCGTGCGCCCAACGTTACCTATGGTAGGTCGTCAGCCCACTTGCCTCCGTGGCGCACCAGTGAAGCTTTAAGCATTCTGTACCAATGTTCAACAAGCCTGTTCCTCTGGGGATGGTATGCTGTTGTCCTAAATTATTTCACCCCGCATAGTTCACAAAGCTACTGGAAGAGGACAGACTCAAACTGGCACCCCTGGTCAGTGGTGATAGAAGCTGGGCAGATGAAGCGCGAGATCCACGTTAATAAAAGGGCTCGTGCCACCACGTCAGCCATGATAGTAGTGAGAGGAATTACTTCTATCCAGTGGGTAAACCTGTCAATGGTGGAGAGTATGTAATGAAAGGACCCCGAGGGGGTAAGGGCCTGATTATATCAATGTGTATATGTTGAAATGTTCATTTTGCCATGTCCAATGTACCCATGGGGGGCTGTGCATGACATCCTACATTTTTGCACTAACAAGCCACACATACTTGCTCCCAACTGCGACATTGTTTAATCACACTGGGTCAAATGAAATGTTCGGATACTAGACATGTGGTGGCACTTACGCCAGGGTCTGCCTGAATACTATTAAAAATGACCCGGCAGAGAGGTGCAGGTATCACTGTATGTATGCCTCCTGTTTAAATGTCACACCAGATGGGTTACAAGAACCCAGGAAGTGTCCATAACTCAAGTTTGAGTCCTGTTTTAGTATTGGAGCGCAATGTGCCAAGTTCAGTATCATCTGTTTGCAATTTAGGGAGTTCGTGAGGTATAGTTGTGAAGATAATACTGACATATGAGATAAAAAATCAGCGCTGACATTGTCTGCCCCTTCGACATAATGTCATGCATAAACTGGCATATGAGGACCATATGATGGAAACGTCTCGGGGATGAGCCCTTGCCTGGGTTGCAGAAAGCGTATATGAGTGGTAAGTGGTCGGTAAATACCACGAGATGGTGACCTTCAATATTTGATAGCAGCATAAATAGCAAATGGTCTCTGGTCGACGGTCGACCATTTACGTTGGGAAGCAGACAGTTTGTGGGAGAAAAATCTGAGCAGTTGTACAACAGAACCCACAGATTGCTGAAGTACCACCACCACTGCTGTATCACTCATGTCTGTAATAAGCGAGATAAAAACATCAGGGATGGAATGAGCGAGCATAACAGCTGTCTGTAAGACTGACTTCAGGTTATCAAATGCACATCGCATATCAGGAGCCCACATGACCATCTGATACCCTAAAGTGTTTTTGTCTGCAAGAGCATTCGCCAGTGGGTTGTCTATGTCGGGGGTGTGGGGAATGTGTTTGCTTTACTAATTTACAATTCCTAGAAAGCAGCGGAAGCCCTGAAAGTCTTTGGGCAAAGGAACCGTACAAACAGCCTCATTCTGGTAGCAGGTGGATGCCGTTGGTAGAAACCACGTGACCCAGAAAAGTGACGCTAGTGCAGCAGAGTTGTGACTTAGCACTGTTCACTGCAACACTGTCCGCCCCAATAGCTAAGTGGTCAGCATGACGGATTGCCATCCTATGGTCCCGGGTTTGATCCCCGGCTGGGTCGGGGATTTTCTCCACTCATGGATTGGGTGTTGTGTTGTCTTCTTCATAATTTCATCTCCATCTGGCTCCCAGGTCGCCCAGTGTGGTATCAAATGTAATAAGACCTGCACCAAGGCGGCTGGACCTGCCCCGTAAGGGGCCTCCCGACCAATGACACCAAACACTCATTTCCATTTTTACTGAAGCACCATTTGCTTGTAATAGTTGTAACACCATATTTAAGTGTAGTTCATGTTCTTCGAGTGAGGAAGAGAAAATTAATAAGTCATCCAGGTACGCATATGCAAACACCAGTTTTCCAACCAACGAGTCAATGAACTGTTGCCATGTCTTTGCGGCACTTTTAAGGCCAAACAGCGTAAACAGATACTCGAACAATCTGAACAGGGTGGTGATGGCGGTTTTCTCAACGTCCTCGGGTGCCATTTTCTGTTGGTAGTACAGCTTGTGACAGTCAATTACACTGAAAATTTGTGCCCCATGCAGTTGGGTAGCAAAATCTTGAATATTTCGGCTGAGAAAATTATCTAAAATTGTTGTAGTGTTGAGCACCTGATAGTCACTGCAGAAGCGGAAAGTATCATCTTTCTTAGGCACCAAATGAATGGGTGATGACCAACTACTAGAAGAAGGGTGAATAGTCTTACTGCCTGAAAGTTCCTGAATAATCACTTTGTTGTGTTTATGTTTTTCCGGGTTTAAATGCACAGACTTTGCGTGCACCAGTGGACCTTCTATGCTATTGATTCTGTGGGCAGTACCGTTGTTGATCGCAAACACCAACGGGGATGGTGGACCCGTACCCGATGAAGTATGAGTAACCTGTAATATGCACGCTTGTGTGTCCCAAGCTGGAGGATCATCAGCAGTGATGGTGATCCACTGGTAGTTCTTGTCATGGAATTTGGTGAGGTACTCGGTGGTGCTGTGAACACAGCTTCTGTCCGGCAGTAGAAAAGTCACGTGGAGTAGTCAGCGGGTGCTAAGAGGTGGCATGGGTCTAGGGGTGTGGCAGCTGGGTGACCTGCTAATGAGCATCCGTGAGCTTGGCTTGCACCGCAGTGATGTGTAAGTGGAGAGCTTCATTGTTGTCATGAAGCTTGTCATTGTGTGATTTAAGAGAGAGCACTCCAACGGCAGATTCAGCTAGCTTGCACAATAGAGTGGCATCCTTGGATGAGAGGGAAGAAATATCGGACACAGTGTTACAGTCTATGGAGTTAAAGAATAGTGTACCTCACTGTAGGTTTGGTGAAAGAGCATGGGCTGGGAGAAATTCTACCCTGAGCACAGGTTCATCCACATCGACGATAATGAAAGTCCACTGTAAGGGAGTGTTAATGTCCTGCAGTTTAAGGTTAAAATTAGTTGTGCCATGAGATTGGATCAAGGCATTATTGGCAGCTTGGAAAGGGGGGGGGGGGGGAAGGTTGATCCTCGAATTTAATACCTGCATAAAGGGATGACACTGACCTTGGCCCCCGTGTCAACTACAAATGAAAAGCAAGTTGCTGCGTGTTTCACATACAAGCGTCCTGGAGCATGAGGTGAAGAAGTATTAAGAGACAGGCATCTGTGTGATGCAGTATGGCCCATAGCACCTGAGTGCGGTAGTGGTGTTAGTTTGGGAAGGCACATGGGGAATGACATTTCGTAGCCACATCGCCAAAGCGGGAATCGAAATAACACCAAGCAGAATGGCATGTAGTGTCGTCCATTGAGTTGCCTGAGCCCGAAGTGGCTTTGGAGGGGGACATGTATGTAGATTCCCCCAACGGTGGTGCCGGAGCAGGGGAGGAGTTACGGCACCGGCTGCCAGGTGGTGTTGGGTCCACACACATGTGTGGAGCACATTGTGCACACACTGTACCAACAAGTGATGGAAACTGCAGTGCAAGTGTGCCAACCCCTAAGGCCTGATGGGCCCCCAAGGGGGGGGGGGGGTGTATGTAGGGGTGGCAGGATATTGCAAACCTAGTCTGTGATCTTCAGTTTAGCGTCCAGTGGGGCCAAAGATAGATGGAGAAGGCAAGTTTGAAATTCCAGAGGAAGTCTGAGCATCCAGATGGTCCATAGTGTAGCATCCGGCATATGATGTGTGCCAATGATAGTGTGGAGATGATGCCAGAGCTGCAACGGGGATCTGGAACCCAGCAACTCATGACTGATGATGAGACAGATAGATTCCTCTGTAGATGTGGATGGGTGCTCGAGGATGGTGCAGCGTGCAAAAGTATATTTTTCCACAGCAGAAGGCGAAGCCACAATATGGCAGATCAGGCCCCATTCATCATGGAGGTGACATAATAAGCAAAGGAATTTAGAGTTGTCATCAGTGATGCCATGTAGCTGCAGGACATGGGCAACCAAGGCAAACATTGTGCGCGAGTGGTCCTTGCGAAGGAGCAGTATTTTAGGCCAACGTATGGGGAAGTCTTGGTGTAATGGTTTGTCGGAAACTGACACTCCCTGTCTGTAGCTCTGCAGCATAAATGGCTTGGGTGCAGTAGTGGTGTACCAGTTCATGGCACTGTCAGTGACACGCAGCACGGTAAGTGCGGCTGGCTTGACCGTGATCGAGAAATCAACAAGTCAGACCCTGGCACTTTGGAAACTTATAAACATAGTCACTGGTGTTTGAGCACATTGTGTCAGCCGTTGTTGAGCACTCTGAATACGTGAAAAGTTCACATTTGACATAAAATGTTTGCATGCAAGGTTTTGTGCATGAAAAATGTTCTGCTGGTATGGGACACAGTCACACGACTGCTGATTCATGTACGATAACGAAAAGTTATTGTTCGTACCTGATGCCAGCATACATAGCTGTGGGACTGTAGAAGCACTGTGTTGTTGAGTACAGCTAGTCAGTGTGTTTGGAAACTGCATTGAACTATTGAGAACACAAGGTGGATAATTCAAAAACGATGCCAGATCATCCATTGGAAAACCTAGTTGGCACATGTGTGGTGTAGCAGGCAGCAAGCGATCCATTGTGTACTGCTTGACAGAATGAGAGTTCGTTGTAGCACTCACGAATAAATTTGGGGGCGCCAGTATGGGTTTAGTGTTGTAGGGTCGCCAGATCCAATGATGTACATTATGCCACATGTAATAAGCACTATTTTATTGGTCCGAAGTTCAACAAAGATTCTGTAACTTACCAAACGAAAGTGTTGGTACGTTAATAGAAACAATAACAAACACAAACACACATACAAATTTCATGATGAAGCAACTGTAGGTTGCGAAAGCTTGAAATTTGTGTGGTTGAGGTTTTTTTGGATGGAGTGCGTGGGTTGGAGGAGGTGGTAATACAGATGTGGTGTAAAACAATGTCTTATTTCCAGAATGAGATTTTCACTCTGCAGCGGAGTGTGCGCTGATATAAAAACTTCCTGGCAGATTAAAACTGTGTGCCCGACCGAGACTCGAACTCGGGACCTTTGCCTTTCGCGGGCAAGTGCTCTACCACTGAGCTACTGAAGCACGACTCACGCCCGGTACTCACAGCTTTACTTCTGCCAGTACCTCGTCTCCTACCTTCCAAACTTTACAGAAGCTCTCCTGCGAACCTTGCAGAACTAGCACTCCTGAAAGAGTATTATTGTAGAAGTGTTAAATGTGAATAAATGAATCAAATAGTGGTGTGCAAAACTAATGTAACATTTGCTCTCTAAAGATCAACATACCACATTGCCCTACAAACCAGTTAGTCTCATCTAAACACAAAGAAAACCGCGGGAACATTGCAGTGGAATCACCTCTAGACTTCACAAAGACAACAACGCAGCCATCGATATGAGTTAAGTACCAAACTGTTCGTACTTGTTAACGACCTCGGACTATAAATTTGAAGCTCCTGTAGTGCCTGAAGTCACCATGTGGACAAAGGAGTAGGACTACTTATAGACTGTGGAAATCATAGGAAGAGGTCTGTTAAACTTGGGGGCTCGTCCGGGATATTACAGTTAAATGCGATGGGACTAATTGTGCTTCGTTTGCGGAACATTACAAACTTTATAATTCGTAAAACGTGAATAACATTGTACACGTTTCCTGGACCAGAAAAAGTAGTGTGAGAACCAACAAAGTGCTGGCTTATCAGAGAGGTGGACCTGTGATCGACATCGTGGTGTGAAAAGATAAGTACAATTCTGCTTTGTTTTAAACTTTTCGTCAAAACTGTCCAAACACGTGGTGTCATCATGACGCTATCAGAAGAAATTAAAAAGGAAGTTGGAGAAATGTTAGACTCGAATGTATGTGGTGTAAGTGACGATCCAGATGACTCACAAACCGAAAGAAAACTGGATCAACAGGACTGGGTAAGTTTACTCTTTGCCAGAATTAACAATGGCAATGAACTCAAATAGTGAATTCCTAGAATTGAAAATAAATGCATCCAGTGAGTCGCTAGAAGCGTAATTAAACTTAACTAGTGAATCGCTGGAAGCAAAAATGAAAAGCAAAGGGGATGTACTGAAAGAAGAGCTCTCAAATTTAAAACTTCAATTAGAAGAAAGTTTGAAGGGTGTGAACTCCAAAATTGAAGCTGTAGAAAATAAGTTTGTGACCTTAGAAAATAAATTGGTCACAGTTAGCTCAAGTCAAGGGCAAGAGATTGAAAGGTTAACTGCAGCTCAAAGAACTATGGAGGAGAGGGTAGACAAATTAAGTCTAGATACAGAATCAAAAGTTAACTCCTTAGATGCTGAATTAAATAAGATACAAGAGTCTGTAACATGTAATTTAAGTGTAATAGACAAGAGATTCACTGAAATGCAAGATAATTTTGTGTCTAGAAATTTATGTATGACTGGTGGAAGTGTGTGTAGTAGTAGTTCACCTGTAAAAAGTTTTCCTTGTGATAATTTACACCCTGTAGATTTTTTACAACACTGCTCTGACAACCTTGTTCCTGGCATGTCTGATAATCTAAAGATTAAATTTGTCAAAAAGTTTCTTGAGAGAGAAGCTTTGTCTTGGGCAAACCAACATTTTGATGAGTGGAAAACGTTTGATGATTTTAAGAGTAGTTTCTTAAATAAGTTTTGGTCCGAGACTGCACAGGGTAGAATAAAAAGTGAATTTTTAAATGGGCCTAGTTTCAGGGGCAGAAACCACTCAATGAAAGACTTTTCCAGGGATCAAAATAGGAAATTGGTGCATCTAGATAAACCCTCTGATGAAATGACGCAAATTGATGCCCTTAAAAGAAGGTTACCTGAAAGAATACAGTGGGAATTAGTGCATGGACCTGATGACTGTTTAGACCAGTTTCTAAAATATATAGACAAATTAGACAGGGCAATGGAGAGAAATGTGCAACAGTTTAGTAACAGAAACCATTACAGTCGGAGGTGGAATTCTGATTACCATGGAGAGAACCCTAGAAGGGACGATAGAGATTTTCGGAATGAACACCAATATGATAGAACTAGAGAGTACAATGCTAATGGGAGAGGGAGTAACTGGGAAAACAATGGTGTAACAAAGAACAACAGATGGGAAGATAACAACAGAATGAATACAAATTGGAGGAGTGACAATAGAGGTAGACATCCGGAAAACTCCGGACCGCCTCAATGAGGGTCCACAGCTTTGGGGCGAACAGATTTAAACATAATAGGACCACTAACTTTCACACAAAACCCAATAGTGTAAATAACTGTACCATTAACAAACAGGTTAAAAGCCAGGAATACCAAGTGAATTATATAAATTTTGATAAAAAATTTTGGGATGCTATGTGGCACAGTAGACCACCACAAAATAAACATAGGAGAGATCAAAGTTTTGACTCAATTCTGGATGAGGAGATGTTAACTGATTTTTACAGCTGGGCAAAAAGGGGAGAGCAAGCTAATAACGAAGAGAGTAATAAATGTTTTAGTTCAGAATTGGGGGGATTGTTCACACAAGAAGGTAATAGTGAATCAGCTGATGATAAACCTAAGCAACAGGAAAAAGAATCAACCATAGAAAGTGAGAAACAGAGAGAAATAGATGAAACTCGCAGTAAACTATACCATAGTAGTGATGATGTTAGTATTTTTGATGTGAAAAGTATGGTAAGCAAACCAGAAAGTGAGTACAATGTTTTTATTGAAATAAATAATGAAGTGTTGGAACTTAATGATAGTTGTGGTGACGAAGCAAAGGAATATGATAAGAATAATGAAGTGACAGCAGAAAATCAATTGCTACATGTCTGTCCTGATGATTTCATGGTTAATCAAAGGGGTGATAACAAAAGTGAAAATATTGTGAAAGAATTAGATTTGCGTGATATTATTGAAAGTAAAGGAAGCCAATTTTTAGAAATCCTGTGGAACCAGTATAATGAGAGTTGTAGTAGCAAAGTGTTTTAGTATCATCTAAGTATAATTAGTAGAGTTTTATGCCCACGCTGGTGGGAGAGTAAAAGAAGGAGTCTGAGTGAAAGGTACATAAACAGTAGGGAGATATTTTGTGTGCAGCCAAAGTGTAAACTTGACACTAGTAACTTAGCATCTGAAAATCAGGTAAACCTGATGAAGACTGAGAGGGAGGAAGTAGATGGAAATTATAAAGAAATTGAAAAAGATTTATTATATGAAGTCCCCGAGGGAAAGGCAGATGAAAAGGAATTAGGCTGTCCATACATTAAAATAAGAGTAAATCAGTGGGAAGGGCACTGTCTTATTGATACAGGAAGCCCCATATGTGCAATATCAGAAAAATTTAGAGATAAAATTAGAGATGGTAAGAACTTTGTAGAAATGCCGGTTGTAGGGGTAAAAATCAGAGGTGCCACTGGTAGGCAAAGTAAGGCAGTTAAGAGTCAAGTATTGTTAACATTTGAAATTGAAAATGTGGAGTTTGAGCAGGGTTGCCTTGTGGTCCCAAGGTTAGAAGAAAATATCATTTTTGGCATGAATTGGGTCTTAAAAGTGGGTGTAAGCTTCTCTTGGGAAGATAAGAGTGTTATAATTACTGAACCTGAGAAAAATAGTATTCTGAAAACAGAAATGTTCATCCTTACTGTAGTAATTCTTGCAACCATATTGAAGCTGTTGTAAGCAAGGCAGATAACCAAGCCATAAGTGATAACACATCATTTGACCTTATAAATGAACAAAATTTCAAAGAATTAGTCGAAGTCAAATTGAAGGAAGCTGTAAATCTAAGTGAAAGTCAGAAAAATCAGTTAAGAGAAGTGTTATGGGAATTTCAGGATACATTCAGTGAGAGACCAGGGAAGGTAAAAGACTATCAGTGCAGACTTCAACTCAGAAATCATAATCCTTTCTTCCTAAAACCATATGGCATTCCATTCTCCAGGAAAAAAGGTGTAGAAAGGGAAATCCAAAAAATGGAAACTTGGGGGATTATAGAAAGAAGTAGAAGTGCTTACAACAAACCATTAGTAGTTGTGTCTAAGAGAAATGGTGGGGTTAGACTTGTACTTGACTCTAGGCACCTTAATAAGTTTTTGATTAGAGAAAATGACCATCCTGACAATATGGATGAACTCCTGCACAAATTTGATAATGTAAAATTTATGAGTAGCCTAGACTTGACGTCTGGTTTTCACCAAATACCACTTGAACTTGATTCTAGGAAGTATACTGCCTTTTTGTATGGTGGCAAAAGTTACCAATATTGTGTTGTCCCTTTTGGATTGAATGTATCTGTGGCTGAATTTATCAGAGCACTGGATTTTGTTTCAGGTGATGAATTGTCTTCAAAACTAATAGTATATATCTAAAAAGAAAGATGATGAAACTTACCAAACAAAAGCGCTGGCAGGTCGATAGACACACAAACAAACACAAACATACACACAAAATTCTAGCTTTCGCAACCAATGGTTGCCTCGTCAGGAAAGAGGGAAGGAGAAGGAAAGACAAAAGGATATGGGTTTTAAGGGAAAGGGTAAGGAGTCATTCCAATCGCGGGAGCGGAAAGACTTACCTTAGGGGGAAAAAAGGACAGGTATTCACTCGCACACACACACATATCCATCCACACATACACAGACACAAGCAGACAAAATGTCTGCTTGTGTCTGTGTATGTGTGGATGGATATGTGTGTGTGTGCGAGTGAATACCTGTCCTTTTTTCCCCCTAAGGTAAGTCTTTCCGCTCCCGCGATTGGAATGACTCCTTACCCTTTCCCTTAAAACCCATATCCTTTTGTCTTTCCTTCTCCTTCCCTCTTTCCTGACGAGGCAACCATTGGTTGCGAAAGTTAGAATTTTGTGTGTATGTTTGTGTTTGTTTGTGTGTCTATCGACCTGCCAGCGCTTTTGTTTGGTAAGTTTCATCATCTTTCTTTTTAGATATATTTTTCCCACGTGGAATGTTTCCCTCTATTATAAACTAATAGTATATGTAGATGACATTCTTGTAACTGGAAAAACCTGGGAAGATCATCTAAACCTTCTGAGACAAGTCTGTTCAAAATTGAGGGAAGGGGGAATGACTGTAAAATTGGAAAAATGTTGTTTTGGAGTTAATAAACTGAAATTTTTGGGGCATAATATTTCAGAAAAGGGAATCTTACCTGATAAGGATAAACTTGAGGCCATTGTAAACTTCCCTACTCCCAGGAACAAAAAACAACTCAAGTCCTTTTTTGGTCTCACTGGATTCTATAGAAAATTTCTTAGTACCCAAGCTTTAAATGCAAACTGCTTATGCAACTTACTAAAAAAGAATACTGTTTGGGATTGGACACAAGAATGTCAGAATGCATTCGTGGAAATAAAACAACAACTGTCCCAAAGTCAGATGTTGTATAGGCCTGATATGTCGTTACCATTCTGTATAATGGCAGATAGTAGTGAGACAGGTTTAGGGGCACGCTTGTTTCAAAACATAGAAGTAGAAGGAAAATCAGAACACCATTCTATTGCTTTTGCTAGCCGGGTTTTACAAAAGTATGAAAAATCATATACAGTCACAGAGAAGGAACTACTTGCCATCCACTGGGCATTTAATAAGTTTAAAAGTTATCTGTTAGGGCACAAGGTAATTGTTTTCTCTGACCATAAAGCTCTATCGTACATTCAGGAGTGCAGACTCTATCATGACCGTACAACAAGGTGGGTTTTATTCCTTCAACAGTTTGACTATGAAATCAAATTTATTCAGGGTAAACATAATGTCATTGCAGATGCCCTTTCCAGACTACCAGTAGGTGCAGATGTTGAAAATACTTATGGAAAAGAGGAGAAAGAGTTCAAACTTATGTACTTAAAGGGTGTAAAAGATGAAGCTGAAATACTGAAAATCTGTAATGATATTCATAGAAACCAAAATCATGATGAAAATTGGAAGTTGGTTAAAAGTTATGTAGGGAAAAAGGGAGGAGAAAAGGTAGATCAGTATTATAAAGTACAAAAAGGGATTTTGTTTAGGAGACCTAGACCTGACTTAGATAATTGGAAACTATGCTGGCCTGAGCAATGTATTGACACGTTAATCAGTTACATACATGAAAGCTTCGGACACTGCAGAGCAACAAAATGTATACAGAAGACACAGGAAAATGTATACTTCTATAATATCAGCAGGAGAGCGAAGAAAAAACTTGAAACCTGTGATTGTTGTCAGAGGGTAAAAGTGAGTAACCAGACTTCTAAAGGATTGATGCAAAACATTTTACCAAATAAAAACCTTGAATTGACAGCTATTGATCTATATGGACCACTACCAAGATCAAGGGGAGGGTATAGTTACATCTTCGTTATAGTTGACGTTTTTTCTAAATTTATAAAATTGTATACATTAAAGAGAGCAACCAGTAAACAAATTATCATCAAGCTGACGAATCATTATTTCACAAATGTTGGTATACCCCAGGCCATCATGTCTGATAATGGGTCACAGTTTACATCTAAATTATGGAAAAATTTTATTGAAGATACAGGAATAAAACATATTTTGATTTTGGTTTGTCACCCATCAAGTAACCCAGCAGAAAGGTACATGAGGGAAATTGGAAGGCTCTGCAGAACATACTGTAGTAAAAATCATGTTAATTGGATTGAAAATGTTACTGACTTCGAGGATATAATGGACAGCCTACATCATTCATCCACTGGTTTTTCACCTTATGAAGTAATGTTTAATAGACGACCTGCAAATTTGATTTCTGAGAATGTTGATTTCCCACCTTGTCAAACTATGACACCCCAGGAAAGAGAGACAGCTGTTAGGAACACTATGAAAAGACAAGGAGAGGTAAGAAAACAGAGACATGATGAAAGAAGTAAAGGAGTACAGTTCAGGACAGGAGATCTGGTTTTAGTAAAAACACAGGAAAAATCTAAATTGATGAGTTCTGAAATAAAGAAATTTTTTGACATCTATATAGGCCCCTTTGAAATCAAGGAAAACCCTCACCCTAATGCCTATAGGCTAATCTACCCAAAATCCAAGAAGTTATTTGGACTGTGCAATGTTACAGAGTTAAAACTCTACAAACATGATCCATAAAATAGTCATTAATAAGTAAAATGCTGCTCGGAAAGTCTAGTTGACTGGCCCAACTATATCACTTTATTGTTTTATCATTCAAGGAAAACTTCATGTCAAAGTGTGGCACTATGTCAGCTAAAAGTATGATGTAGATTTTGTGATAATGTGAATTATGTCTGTCCTAATTTCTCTTTGTTCTCTAATATACCCATTCATTAAATTTGGTATGAGATCAGGGTGTCGGACTACGAACCATTCTACAGTGTCATAGTAACGTCTCTTAACAGAAACCAAAGTTAATTATGTGAGCACTTTTAAAGTAATGAGATATGAATAGTGATTGTGTGTAAGAAGACAAAACCTTGTCATTTGTAAGCTATGTCAGATGGAACATTATTTAATGGATAAAGCAAACTGGAGGTACTTGTCAGATTACGAGAGTGTGCTTTGAAGGTATGTTATAGTGTGTTAAAAATATAGTGGGTAGTCATGAAATTTAATTATGCAAATTAAGAATGTATTGAGGTTTAGAGCATTATGGAAACAGATGTTGGTGTGTTACTTTTGAAACCCTTGTGATGGATTGAAGGTTATGTGATACTAATTTTGAAGTTTATATTGTGGGAAAATATTTTGTAATAGTTTAGATAACTTAATGTTAAAGTGAATGAAGAGCTGTTAGGAATTTATCCCATACCCTGTTACACAATTTGAAATAATTTCTATTCATGGCAATATGCTATTTGAGCACAGGAGAGCAAACAAAAATGAAACACTGCTTAATAATGATGATGTAAAGTTAAGGTATAAATACTAACAATCTTACACAATTTAAGTATAGAGTTTGTCATAATTTGACCTATAAAGCTGACATAGATGTACAATTTGAGGATACTGCAACGATAGTCACAATCATATATGGAACGTCTCAGCTACCTTATTATAAAGGAAACATTCAATCATAAATATGTAAACCAATCTGACTCTGAAAATACAGTGCTGATCACACATAATTTAATTTGCACTGGATTCACCATGTGACTACATTTATCACGTATACATGAATTTTCCCTAAGAGACAACCATTTAACATTGTGTATAAGTATTACAATATTTTGAACTATGTCTATTTTATGTATGTGGTTAAAAGAACCTGTTTATTTTAGAATAATGATTTCTTTAGATTTAATGGTTGTTTTGGGCACAAGCCATGCCATAAGGTATTTTATTGAAGCACTTATATTAAAAGATTGTGAGAGATGGCTGCGTTCCACAGTTCACTTAATATATTCTAAAGAAACCACTGACAATGTTTCCTGCTGTCAAAAGAGTGAGTGTAACTAAGATGCATTAAGTCAGTATTGAAGTAAACTTGAGTTTATACATATACTATATAATTATGTACCCATCTTAACACGGCTCTGCAGCTACCATGATCAATTAAATATAAGGTGCCATATTTTATTGTTAGTTATAAGCTCATTACACTTATTACTCAATACAGCCAATGTAACCTTCAAATTGTATATCATGGAAAGTATATATATATATAAGGACAGGTATACACTCGCACACACGCACATATCCATCCACACATACAGACACAAGCAGACATATATGTCTGTATGTGTGGATGGATATGTGCGTGTGTGCGAGTGTATACCTGTCCTTTTTTCCTCCTAAGGTAAGTCTTTCCGCTCCCGGGATTGGAATGACTCCTTACCCTCTCCTTTAAAACCCACTTCCTTTCGTCTTCCCCTCTCCTTCCCTCTTTCCTGATGAGGCAACAGTTTGTTGCGAAAGCTTGAATTTTGTGTGTATGTTTGTTTTTGTTTGTGTGTCTATCGACCTGCCAGCGCTTTTGTTCGATAAGTCACCTCATCTTTGTTTTTATATTTAATTTTTCCCACGTGGAATGTTTCCTTCCATTATATATATATATATATATGTCCCAAAAGAATATATATATATATATATATATATATATATATATATATATATATATATATATATATATATATATATATATATATATATATATATATTCCTGGAAATTGAAATAAGAACACCGTGAATTCATTGTCCCAGGAAGGGGAAACTTTATTGACACATTCCTGGGGTCAGATACATCAAATGATCACACTGACAGAAGCACAGGCACATAGACACAGGCAACAGAATATGCACAATGTCGGCACTAGTACAGTGTATATCCACCGTTCGCAGCAATGCAGGCTGCTATTCTCCCATAGAGACGATCGTAGAGATGCTGGATGTAGTCCTGTGGAACGGCTTGCCATGCCGTTTCCACCTGGCGCCTCAGTTGGACCAGCGTTCGTGCTGGACGTGCAGACCGCGTGAGACGACGCTTCATCCAGTCCCAAACATGCTCAATGGGGGACAGATCCGGAGATCTTGCTGGCCAGGGTAGTTGACTTACACCTTCTAGAGCACGTTGAGTGGCACGGGATACATGCAGACGTGCATTGTCCTGTTGGAACAGCAAGTTCCCTTGCCGGTCTAGGAATGGTAGAGCGATGGGTTCGATGACGGTTTGGATGTACCGTGCACTATTCAGTGTCCCCTCGACGATCACCAGTGGTGTACGGCCAGTGTAGGAGATCGCTCCCCACACCATGATGCCGGGTGTTGGCCCTGTGTGCCTCGGTCGTATGCAGTCCTGATTGTGGCGCTCACCTGCACGGCGCCAAACACGCATACGACCATCATTGGCACCAAGGCAGAAGCGACTCTCATCGCTGAAGACGACACGTCTCCATTCGTCCCTCCATTCACGCCTGTCGCAACACCACTGGAGGCGGGCTGCACGATGTTGGGGCGTGAGCGGAAGACGGCCTAACGGTGTGCGGGACCGTAGCCCAGCTTCATGGAGACGGTTGCGAATGGTCCTCGCTGATACCCCAGGAGCAACAGTGTCCCTAATTTGCTGGGAAGTGGTGGTGCGGTCCCCTACAGCACTGCGTAGGATCCTACGGTCTTGGCGTGCATCCGTGCGTCGCTGCGGTCCGGTCCCAGGTCGACGGGCACGTGCACCTTCCGCCGACCACTGGCGACAACATCGATGTACTGTGGAGACCTCACGCCCCACGTGTTGAGCAATTCGGCGGTACGTCCACCCGGCCTCCCGCATGCCCACTATACGCCCTCGCTCAAAGTCCGTCAACTGCACATACGGTTCACGTCCACGCTGTCACGACATGCTACCAGTGTTAAAGACTGCGATGGAGCTCCGTATGCCACGGCAAACTGCCTGACACTGATGGCGGCGGTGCACAAATGCTGCGCAGCTAGCGCCATTCGACGGCCAACACCGCGGTTCCTGGTGTGTCCGCTGTGCCGTGCGTGTGATCATTGCTTGTACAGCCCTCTCGCAGTGTCCGGAGCCCGACACACCGGTGTCAATGTGTTCTTTTTTCCATTTCCAGGAGTGTGTGTGTGTGTCTATATATATAATATATATTTTAAAAAAACTAAGATCACTTGGGAAACCAATTTTATCACTAACTTTCAGAACTGGAAATTTTACTATGATGTGTGTATTAGATATATTTTATTCCATAGTGACACACAATCCCATGCATGCCATGCATGGACTTGTGTGTGTGTGTGGGGGGGGGGGGGGGGGGGATATTATAACAGAACATAAAATCATGTATATCAGTAATTTCTTTACGTGCAATGTTTTATGTAAATATAGCCTTTGACTGTGAGTTTAACAACTAAGAGACGGTTATCTTTGGTCATGCGGGAAGGAGGTCGATCTTTGGAAGAGGTGGTTGAGGTTTTTTTGGATGGAGTGCGTGGGTTGGAGGAGGTGGTAATACAGATGTGGTGTAAAACAATGTCTTATTTCGTATTATTGTAGAAGTGTTAAATGTGAATAAATGAATTAAATAGTGATGTGCAAAACTAATGTAACGTTTGCTCTCTAAAGATCAAAATACCACATCGCCCTACAAACCAGTTAGTCTCATCCAAACACAAAGAAAACCGCAGGAACATCGCAGTGGAATCACCTCTAGACTTCACGAAGACAACAACGCAGCCATCGATATGAGTTAAGTACCAAACCGTTCGTACTTGTTAACGACATCGGACTATAAATTTGAAGCTCCTGTAGTGCCTGAAGTCACCATGTGGACAAAGGAGTAGGACTACTTATAGAATGTGGAAATCATGGGAAGAGGTCTGTTAAAATTTGTTCAGAACTTCGTCAGACACTGGTGAAAACTGGGAACCACTATCTGAGATGCCACTTAAATTCAGCACTCCTAATGCAGTTATGATTGTAGGGTGTACGTTTTCTCCGTTTATAGTCTCTTCTCCCTGTAACAGGCCTTCTCTGATATCATCATACCCTAGCCAGAAGAGATTATTCCTATTTCCTCCTCTTCTTTGCAGTCATCTCTGTTATCATGTACTGTATGTTCATTTGTGGTCTCTGTTCCCATGATAAACTCCCATCATTATTGGTTTACATAATTTTGAAACTGTTCATGCCATGGCTCAGGTGCTTTCATCTCCACAATCAGGGCATTTTGCCTCTCAGGTTCGTGTCTTTCTATTCTGTCATCCCCAAAGATTTTAGTTATTATTTATGTTACAATTCTGCCAGTTCCCACTGTTGAGCTGATTTCCATAATATTGCTGCCCTCATTGTAGTTATCTTAGGGTCTTGCTACATGTTGTTTGTTGTTGTGATTCAGGTTATTATTCCTGTTCTTGTTGTTTCGTATTCAAGGTCTTGAATGTCACTTCACCATCTCCACCACATCCTACTAGTGTCAGATTACCATAGCAGAACCAGATCAGGTTAGATGGGGTGAAAGGGATGTCAAGAAACTGATTCTTTTGGGACATTATTTTGGAAAAATTTAACATGGCTGTGTACACCTGAATCTGCAAAGCTTTTCCTCAACATGATCTCATCTTCGACTTGTGCCTGGACCTCCAGCAACCAATGCGTCATGAGGAATTTCTAATGAAATTATCAGTGAGACTGGCCATTTTGTGCCAGTGTTTGCATATTTGTAACTGCTTTGCCCCTGATAAAACTGCACATGAATTCTAACTGAAAATGAATGGGAGAGATTCATGGGACTGAATAATCAAACTGCTCTGTCTAAGCTTCGGGATAGAGGTTTGAGCTGTTTTCATTAAAAACCTGAATGTTACAGAGTTTTGGGAAGTAGTTATGGTTGAAGGCTTTCACTTCCGATAACCTTATGGCCTCATTCAATTCTGGGTGCAGATCATAACATGCACCACTCAGTGTTTGTGATAGCATGCTCCTATTACCAGCTGGTGATCAACTTTGGCCAATTCCTAATGTAACCTCAAGTGCAGACACAGTGCTGTGATCTGTTGGACTGCACCAACGTCTGTGCACTTAATGCTTGTGATGCTTTGAGAAGCAGCTTGCTAGGTTCCTTGCCAATTATCTCCTCTCGCTACTGACAGAATCAGCTGATGTTCTCTTGTGTCTCTACATTCTGTAACACCTCCTTCATTTTGCATTCAACTTGCTGGCATCTCTTTACCTGTTCCAATACTTTTGTTATTCTTTATCCATTGTTATCTAACACAGTTGAGACTTCCTTACTGATTTTGTTCTGGAAAGTGTCATTGATTTTCTGGTGTTCTTGTATGTCCTTACTATTGTGATATACTCATTTCTGGGTGCCTCAGTGTTTGCCTGTAATTTCTCCTCAATCTTTCTTGCATGTTCCTTCAGTAACTCCTAATGCTACCTGTCTCATTCTGTGTTGTCAGTCATAAATTTCCAGAACATTTTCAATATATCACTTCTCTGTGTGTTGCTCCTGCCATTGGTGTAATGATCACAGCTGACTGAGTTAACTGACTTACCACACTCTGCAGCTTTTCTACTCTGCTGTCTTCCCACAGGCTACCCTTTCCATCTAGCAGTTTGTCCTGGTTCCCATCTATTCCAGTGCTAATCTTCTCACTATCATTACTTCTTGTGGCTGCCTGATCCTGAACCATACCAAACAGGGCATCTTCCATATTACTATTATCTTCCCCCTTAAATTTCCCCTCACTTATTGTCATTTCTACTTCTACTACTGTATTTGCCTGCTTCCACATGAACTAAAGCTGCAACACTTTCCATGTTGTCTAGTTGCCTAGTCTCGCTTGTTTTCTAGAAGCTCTGATGCACTTGCCCATGCCAATGATGTGCAGTGTGCAGAAACACTCATTATTTTCATACTAGCAACACAGAAAGTGCACAAAAAATTTGTGACCAGAACCCATAAGCCACAAAAAATTTTCAATTAGGAAGAGCACTGGACTGCAAACTGAATAAAAGCCCCCCCCCCCCCCCCCCCCCACCTCCCAAACTTTAAATGTGTCCCTTAAGAGTTGTGTACTACTGCTCATTATTCAATTGGGTATTAGATTCATACATTTATTAATATCACTCTTCACAAAATATTTCCTATGCACCACCAAATATTAAAAATTTAAGGACTGGAAGTGTTGCCAATTTGCCAGAAGCTGGGTGTGCTGTGAACACAACCTCTAGCTCAACAGGTGCTCCCTGAGTATGCAAATTAGATTTAATGCCTATTGTATCATCCCAGTGCATATAAAATGGTAGATAACCGCATTTAAATAAATAGGCTACTTGAAAAATCAACTGCTGCACACACTGGGAACTCCGTAAAATAAGTTCGTGAACTTATCAGGGGCCCAGCCTACTGCTTATGGTTGGAGAATCTGGGCACTCAATTGAATAAACTATTTTATTTATTACAGAATCAAAGAGTTTGATCTGGTGAACATGAGATTTATTCAGAAAACATAGGAATCAAGCAAAACACATTAAAGGTGGCTGTTTTATATAATGATTTTACTTCGACAGAATAAAAAAAGAAGATACTTATTTGGTCACCACCAGCATCGTGCTGGACAATTATGGTTGAAGGAGTGCCCAGACACACAAATTACAAAAAACTGTATTGTTCAGAACAGAGGGCACAATATGTTAAGGTATAATGAAAGGATTAGAAAGATCATCACATGACACATGACCCCTGTGAATCAGATCAACAATGATTTGAAACATGAGAGGTGACCTGATAGAGAAAAAGATCTTGAAACTGAAAATTAAAGTATAGAACACATACACATAGGTGTGTGAAGTGCATAGAGAATATGATGCACAAACTGAGACCATGAAAGTGAGAAACAAACTTCTATGCCCTCATTCTGTCATGACTTCTGAGGTTTGATGAGTTTATTGCAGTTGTGATCATACCATGGTTGTGAATGAAATGGCTGCTGATGGGTCACCATATGCTATACTGTAGTGGCTGTAGAAGTGACGTGTGGGCTAGATTGCTGTAACTGCGAGCCATGGACCTCATCATCTTCATGATTACCAGTCATGGATGTGGAAAAAATCTCTAAGTCCCAAGTAAGTTGAGTGTTAAATTTCAGAGTCAGCAGAAAGCCAAAGTCAACTAAATACAGATGAGCATGTAACCGTGAGCTGCTTTCTGACCTTGAATTTTTCGTAGACTTCCTTCAGACTGCAGGAGGCCCTTCCACACAGTCTCTCTAGCCAAACCCAGAGAGGTTGGTATGAGCTTCTGACAGCAGATTTGCATATGTTTGGCAAACTGCAGCCCAAATTTTCTGCAAACTACCAACAGCCACTTCACATAAATTTTCCTGAATGCAGCATGAGTTTGGCATGACCTGTTGATAGCCAGTTCCCATAATGCCGGCTGGCTACAGAGCAAGGCTGCCATGAGATTCTGACAGCTGATTTGCATAAAGCTGCCTGACTGCAGCACCAGGTCGGCATGGGATGCTCACAGCTGATTTGCAAGAGGCTGCTGGACTGCAATGTGAAGTCATTGTTAGCTATTGACAGCTGAGTCATATAATGTCACTTAACTAGAAAACCAGATCGATAAGATCTACCAACAGATG
Organism: Schistocerca serialis cubense; assembly: GCF_023864345.2. NCBI lineage: Eukaryota > Metazoa > Arthropoda > Insecta > Orthoptera > Acrididae > Schistocerca > Schistocerca serialis. Next base: position 70,851,182 of record NC_064644.1, read on the forward strand.
ATTTGGATAAGGTCATCCAATTGTAACTCTAGGTTGATACAAGATACTGACAGCCAATTTGCATAATTCTGTGTGATTTCAGTGAAAATTTGACCCGTACTATTGATGGTCGATTTTTTTTGGGACACTCACATATCTGGGAACCTATTCTGTATGAGCATACCTTTGTTAACAGTCTGTAGTTGTGCAACATGTCAGTTCCTTTTTGGAAATTCGTATTCCTAGATTTCCAAAACGCATTTGATATGGTGCCCCACTGGAGACTGTTAACAAAGGTATGAGCATATGAAATAGGTTTCCATGTAAGTGAGTGCCTGAAGACTTCTTAAGTAACAGAACCCAGTATGTTGTCTTCGACAGAGGGTGTTCACCAGAGACAAGGTTATGATCAGCAGTGCCCCTGGGAAGTGTGATAGGACTGCTATTGATTTCTTTATACAGCAGCCATTGAGCAAACACTGTGCGATAGACTGCAGGTTGTGGCACACTTTGTAACAAATGATTCTTGTCGCCTAGGCTCAGAGGTCATTCTTGGATCATTCTGGTAGAGGAGGTTGAGAAGGCCAGCCTCGCATGTGGAGTTTCAACAGAGCTCACAATTTGCAGTATTGTCCTCAGAACTGGTTGTGAGTTGAGTGGAAGGACTGAACTAGAGACTTAGAAAGTTCTGTGACAAGCTAGGCTGTGCCTCCTGGAATTGTGACATAGGTTTGAGAACTGTAGAGTCCGCTTAATTAGGTCAGGTGTGCGCTGCACATCAGAGGCTGTTACTCTGTTAGTTGACTGAGAGTGGGTGCACAGAAGGGCTTTTTAGATTGGGTGATGGGTAGGTGACTCTCCATCCAATCAAGATAGTGATATCTGTAGGAAAACCAGAAGTATCTGTGTAAGATTGAAAGACTGCCTCCCACATGTGAGAGTACTAAAATCCTAATGGTAAACATCTGGAGCATTCACAACAAAGTGCCATTGTTTGAATTGCTCAGGAAAAATAATGAAGCTCATACAATACTATTTACAGGAAACTGACTGAAAGCTGAAATTGATTGGAGCGAGAGTTTGGGAGAAAATTTAAGTGTATATTGAAAGGATAGGCAAATGGGAAATGACGGTGGTGTATTTGCCACAGTAGACAAAATCTCAAATCTACCAAGATAGAAATTGAAGCTGCATGTGACACCATTTGGACCAGACTTAATATCAGGAGTGGGCATAATAATAATGATCCTTTTATCACCCACCAGATTCAACTCCTGATGTAACTGAAAACTTTAGAGAAAACCTCAGCTCACTTGTACGTAAGTTCCCCAATCATACTGCAATTATCAGTGGAGACTTTAATCATCCAACAATTAATTGCGGAAATTACAGTTTTGTTAGTGGTGGGCATGTTAAGACATCCTGCAAAAATTTACTGAATGGCTTATCAGAAAACTACCTAGAACAGATAGTTACAACCCCACCATGGTGGAAATGTATTGGATCTAATGGAGACAAACAGATCTGACCTCTTTGATGATGTCCATATCAAAACTGGCATCAGTGACCATGATGTGGTAGTGGCAACAATGATTACCAAAGTACAAAGGGCAGCTGAACCAAGTAGAAAGATATTTATGTCTAGTAAACTACATAAAAAATCAGTAGTGTCATATCTCAATGAGGAACTTCAAACTTTCAGCACAGAGCAGGAGCATGTAGAGGAATTTTGGCCCATGTTTAAAAGAATAGTTGACCATGCACTGGATAGATATGTACCCGGTAGAATAGTTCACAATTGGAGGGAACCTCCGTGGTATACAGTCACTATAAAGAAGGTTCTAAAGAATGGAGATTACTGGATAATAGATGTAAAACAATGTGTAGGGCTATAGATAGAGAGAGGCCTAATGAAATGCATTTGGCTGTCAAGAGAGCAATGTGTGATGCCTTCAATGAGTGTCATAGCAGAATATTGTCAAGTGATCATTCACAAAACCCAAAAAATTTCTGGTTGTACCATAGTGTCCAGTCCCTGGTGAATGAGACAGAACCTGAAATTGAGAGTAGCAAAACAAAAGCTGAAATGCTTAACTCCATTTTCAAATGTTCCTTTACAAAGGAAAACCCAGGAGAATTGCCATAATTTAATCCTCATACCACTGAAAAGATGAATGAAAGAAGTATTAGTGTCAGTGGTGTTGAGAAACAGAAGAAACCACTGAAACTGAACAAAGCTCCAGGGGCCAATGGAACCCCTGTCAATTTCTAACTCAGTCTGTGTCTGAGTTAGCCCCTCTTCTAACTATAATCTGTCATAAATCCCTTGAACAAATAACCCTGCCAAGTTCTTGGAAAAAGGCAAGAACAGCGGCATTAGAAGTGATCCACAAAACTACAGTCTAAAATCGTTAACATTGATTTATTGCAGAATCTTAGAACATATTCTGAACTCAAACATAATGAAGTATCTTGAACAGAATGACCTCCTTGATGCCAACCAGCATGGATTTCCAAAACATCGGTCATGTGAAACCCAAGTTGCACTTTTTTCACATGACATACTGAAGGCTTTGGACCAAGGCAACCAGGTAGATGCAGCATTTCTTGATTTCCGTAAAACATTTGACTCAGTACCACAGCTACACTTATTGTCAAGGTATGATCATATGTGGTATCAAGTGACAGTTGTAACTGCATTGATAACTTTTTGGTAGGGAGGACATAGCATGTTATCTTAGATGGAGAGTTGACCTCAAATGTAGGAGTAACTTCAGGTGTGCCCCAGGGAAGTGTGTTGGGGCCATTGCTGTTCATATTATATATTAATGACCTTGCAGATAATATTAATAGTAAAACCAGCCATTTTTCAGATGATACAGTTATCTGTAATGAAGTACTATCTGAAAGAAGCTGCATAAATATTCAGTCAGATCTTGATGAGATTTCAACATAATGCAAAGATTGGCAACTTGCTCTAAATGTTCAGAAATGTAAAATTGTGGAGTCCACAAAATGGAAAAAACTTAGTATCCTATCACTGTAATATCAATGAGTCACTGTTGGAATTGGCAAACTCATACAAATATGAGGTGTATCACTTTACAGGTGTTGAGTGGTACTTAAGTAAATAAATTAGTGAAATCAAAGTGAACTAGAAATTAGAATATAAATGAAAAACTTAGTTTAGTTTAGAGAGTTACATACTCGCAAACAGCGGGCAGAACAGCAGAACAGAAGAGACAATGACCGTGAAGTCAGCAAGTTCCACATAAGCGGGCGCTGTCAATTCAGCCGTCAGGGCATCGCCCGACTGGCTCACGTGTTTCTCAGTTGTCGCATGTGAGCAAAGGCCCTCGCCTACGTCCCAAGAGCCAATGACCGACGTTAAGAAGATTCTTCGAGGAGCTTCTCAACGTGACACAAGAGGCAATGACCGTAAAGTCGTTCACCTCCAGTAAATTGAAGTGAATAAATACGCGAGACGCAGTGGGCCAGACAGATGAAGACAGAGACGGAGAGACGAAGACGAGGACGGAGACGGAGACGAGAGACGAAGAAGACGAAGAAGTGACAAAGCGTAGCAATAGTTTTCAGTCAGTTTCGGTGCTGAAGACCATCATGCAAGAAGAGACTGCATCATGCACAGATGCACCAAGTCCGCCGCTGTAATGGAATAGCAAGCAACAGCCGCGGCGCCAGAAGACACAAGTTAAAAGGTATTTGAAGTCTGATTTTTACGTACCCGGGTAACTCGTGAGGACGGGAAGGAGACGGCCTCACCTCAGCAGTCACCTGTGAGCTGGGATGAAGACCTGACAGCCGAAGACTGGCAAGCGCGAGTCCGTGGTTCGAGTTCGGGACACTGGCCTTGCCCCGCCGCGCCGCTCCGCTGGTTGACGCACAACACACGCGGCCGCTTAGAGAAGAGAAACACTGGGACGCCACATCCAAGGTATCACCATCCGATGCATGACTTCGCTCGCAATAATTAAATGGGCCACCTCGCGCTGCGCGTCTCCAGTCAACTGGGCGAGACGGCGACACGAGATACACACCGCTACGCGTAATCAGACGACGACGCCGCCGCTGCCGCAGCAGAAGACTTCACAAACGACACAGCTGCCACTCTCCGAACCAGAACATTCCATAAGATACAGTTGTACAAATCTTCAATAAAAGTTATCTTATGTAAAAATGATGTTTCATTCGACCTCATACCCGAGCCAAGGAAGAACCCACCCTACCCACATGTTGTTAAGAGAGAAAAGTTAATTTATTTAATATTTTCACCCTGACAGAATGCTTTAGAATGCTCATCCTGACAATTGACAGCATCAAAAGAGAAAACCCAGTTACATTGAGTGACAGAAGTGTCACATTTAGTAACACAACTGTTACATTTGGTGTCAGAGAAAAAATCCCTTGGCTCAATATGAGGTGTGAATGACAGTCACTAAAGGCCCGCAGTTAGTATTGTTTAATGTGTGAAAGGATAGAGGTTTGCATAGTAGTCGTAATATTTTCTCTATTTAGAAGTGTACTTTCTCTCATGATCTTAAGGGTTTGTCGAAAATATTTAAACATCTTTTTCATTCAGTGTAGTAAGATTGTGTAACTAATAGTTTGTAAAATGATGACACGAAATCGTACAAAGTCAGAGTCAGCACCACAAGCGGTTTCTACTGATGAAGCTATTCAGAGCTTAGTTAATCAAATAGCACAGCTTAAAAGTGATAATAATACATTATTTAAACAGTTGAGTGAGGTTAGGCAAACCAGTTCAATCCCTCCCACCCTAGATTCCTCAGCAGCAGCCTTAGTAACTCCTTTTTCAGGTAAACCTGGCGAGGACATAACAGCCGTTTTTGATGATTTAGTAGCAGCTGCAAAGTTAGGATCATGGTCAGATGAACAGCTCTTACATATGACAAAGTTAAGATTGACAGGAGAGGCTAAAGCACACGTCTTATACCATGAAGAATTACGGAATGCTCCAACATTTGAGGAATTGAAGAAAGGATTGCTTAAACGTTTTCGAAAACAGAACAGCTGTAGATTTTATAGGGAACAATTAAACACTATCACTCAGAGGCAAAACGAGTCGTTAGAAAGCTTTGTAGATAGGATTAGAAAAGTTAATATTAACACCTATCAGTTGACAACTAGTGATGAAGCAAATAAAGTTATTTTACGAGAGGCAGAAGATAGAGCTCTGGATACATTTTTACGTGGGTTACCTCCTGAAACGTCCCGTCGTGTCAGGGCAGAGTTTCCTAAAAATTAAGCGGAAGCTGTATCTGTGGCGACGGCTTTCGAAGAAATAGACATTGCCACCAGATACAAGGAGAAGCGAAATGTATTTTCAGCAGGAGTACGATGTTTTAGGTGCGATCGACAGGGACATATAGCAAAAAATTGCAGACAACCAAATGCACTAATTGTCAAAGAATAGGTCACACATTCAAGGAATGCAGGTCTAAGATAGTTTTTGGAAATAGAAATCAGTTAAACTCCAACTGGAATGTTGGAACCGCCGCCAGGCGTTCCCAATAAAATTTCATGTCATTAAGGCTAATTTGAAGGCGGAATGCTGGTTATCTGCTACCATACAGGATAAAGAGGCAAGGATACTGGTGGATACAGGCGCAAACATATCAATAGTGAGTAATGAATGTATTGGAGAAAAGAAATATGACCCTCCAAGGTATAGATTGAGTGGAGTAGGAGGAGGTACAGTGAAGTCATTAGGATGTACATCATTGATTTTCTTTATTCACGGTGTACAATTTCAAGATGATGTAGAAGTGATAACAAAGGTAACTGACGGGTACGACGCGATCCTAGGGTTGGATTTCCTGAATAAACATCACGCTAAAATCGACCTCAGACAGCAAACTGTAGAACTTCGTGGAATAGTGTTTCGGCTAGGTGACACCGCTGCGAAGGGCCCTCTGCCGCAAGATTTCCCTAACCGGAAGGCGAAATCAACTATACTGCGTGCAACGTCCTTGAAGGTTGATTCGTGGGATCGGATACCATCTGGCTCAGGAAAACTTTTCTGGATGACCGTTGACCCCAAAGTACCTACAGATACAGTGTGTCTAATAGAGCCTTTAGAGGAAAATGAGGAATTAGATGTATCACGTTGTTTTGTACGTAGGAGTGTTGTACGGGTTCAAGACGTTGAGGGAGAAAGAAAAGTACCGGTACATATTGACAATTTCGGAGTGGAGGACAAAGATTTGCATAAGGGAATATTAGTAGCTACAGTCAGTACTTTTGTAGAAGAAGATTTCATTTGGTCGGATATTAATGATGGTCAGAAACCAGACGCCTATAAAACCGCATTACGCCAGAAGATTGAGCATTTGAAAGGAAATGATAGAGACACGATAGAAGCAGTTTTAGTTGAGTTTCAAGATTTATTTAATGCAGAAGGTCCACTGCCAGCAACAGATATCACACAGCATAGGATCCCAACAGGAAATAGCCCCCCAGTTTATAGGAAGCCTTATAGAGTTGCGCATCACTTACAACCAGTATTGGATGAATTTATAGAACAGCATCTAAAAGATGGAATTACAGAATATTCTGATTCGCCTTATAATTCAAATATCATAATTATTCCAAAGAAGTCTCCCGACGATACGAAACGATATACGCCGGCTGGTGTGGCCAAGCGGTTAAAGGCGCTACAGTCTGGAACCGCGTGGCCGCTACGGTCGCAGGTTCGAATCCTGCCTCGGGCATGGATGTGTGTGATGTCCTTAGGTTAGTTAGGTTTAAGTAGTTCTAAGTTCTAGGGGACTGATGACCTTAGCAGTTAAGTCCCATAGTGCTCAGAGCCATTTGAACCATTTGAAACGATATAGGTTTTGTTGTGACTACAGACACCTTAACAAACAAACTATCTCAGATGTTTATCCTCTTCCAAACATTACAGGTATCATTGACAGTTTGGGTAACAGTAAATACTTTTCAACAATCGATCTACGTAGCGGATATCATCAATTGGAAGTTGCTCCTGAAGATAGGCATAAAACAGCATTTTCTACCGCTGGAGGCCATTGGCAATTTAAAAGAATGCCTTTCGGTTTGAAAAATGCACCAGCAACTTTTCAAAGACTACTCGATGGAGTATTGCGAGGACTCAAAACTCAGCAATGTTGTGTATGTCTAGACGATATTATTGTATTCTCCAAAGACATTAATGAACATGCGGTGCGTCTGTGTAATGTTTTTCAGAAACTTAGAAAAGCTAAATTAACATTAAATATGGAAAAATGTACTTTTGCATTGACAGAGGTTACATACCTAGGGCATGTCACTAGTGAAAAAGGAATTAAAACAGATCCTCGATTAATTTCGGCAGTTAAGGACTTCCCAACACCACAACGCGTTAAGGAGGTACAAAGTTTCATTGGTCTCGCATCGTATTACCGAAAATATGTTCAAAATTTTGCTGAAATTGCCCGACCCTTAACCCAATTATTGAAAAAGGGTGCAAAATTTCATTGGTCTGAAGATTGTGAATCAGCATTTCAAACCCTTAAAGATAAGTTAACACACAGCCCAGTATTAGCCTACCCAGATTATAACAAAGAATTTATTTTATCCTGTGACGCAAGTGGTCATTCAGTAGGAGTTGTTTTGAGTCAGAATATTAATGGCGCGGAACACCCCATAGCCTACGCTTCAAGACAACTAACAACGGCAGAAAGAAATTATTCCACAACGGAGAAAGAATTGTTAAGTGTTATTTATGGTATCAAATACTTTAAATGCTACTTGTATGGTAGGAAATTCAAGGTCATTACAGACCACGCAGCTTTAAAATGGTTGCTTGGATTAAAGGATCCATCTAGTCGTCTTACCCGTTGGGCCCTATGTCTTTCCGAAATGGATTTCGAAGTTATCCATAAACCAGGCAAAAAACACACGAATGCAGATTGTCTAAGTCGGAAAATAGCACTTTTGGAAGCAACAGGCCGAGATGCTGAGGACTGGAGAAAGGCACAAGATGAGGATACAGAATGCAAAAAATACGCAACTCAAAAACAATTTTGCTTTGAAGATGGTGTATTATGCCATAAAACAAAACTTGGACCGCGAATTGTTGTTACCCCACACCTTAGACAAGAAATAATGGCAGAGGCCCACGATCATATCCTTGCAGGACACGGTGGACAGCGGACAACCGAAAGACGAGTAGCAGAGCGATTTTGGTGGCAAACTAGAAAGCAGGATGTTGCGCAGTACGTTCGTAATTGCATTGCGTGCACACAACGAGCTGAACTTTCTCGTTCAAAAATACCCTTACAGAGGCTCCCCGAGGCTTCATGTCCATTTCAAATCTGCAGAGTGGATCTCTACGGGCCATTTCATAAAACACCGGCTGGTAATAAGTATGTCCTTACAATTATAGATCACTTTTCGCGCTATCTAGCTATGGTGAGTCTCCCAGATCAGTAAGCAAATACAGTTGCCCAAGCTTTAGTTAACAACTGGATACTTAAATTTGGTGTACCTGAAGCTATTATCACAGATCAGGGATCTAATTTTATGTCTGAATTAATGAAACAGCTATGCCACGCAAATACGCAAATAACGCACAACTCCGTTACACCCTCAGTGCAACGGGCGCACAGAAAGAGTTCATCGGACAATTGGCAAGATGCTTAGTTATTATATTAACGAACAACATTCTAATTGGGATACATATTTACCAATAATCGTGTCGGTATACAACGCCAAAACGCATGAAGCAACTGGCATGTCACCTTATGAAGTGGTCTATGGGAGAAAAATGCCGTCCCCTTTTGATGCAATCAGGCAGAAAAACGGAAAAGTCGGAGAAACAGTAAGAGATTTCAGTCGAATGATGAAGGATTTATGGAAAAAGGTTCAAAAATCTAATACAAAGGCTTTGGAACGACAGGAAAGATTAGGTAATACCCAAGCTAAATATCCAAATTACAAAATCGGTCAGTGGGTGATGTTGTCAATTCCGTATATTGCGAGAGGAAAAACAAAGAAATTTGTAACAAACTACAGAGGTCCTTACCAAATTATTGAGATCACGTCACCAGTCAATGTTAAACTGCAACTGCCCACCCGAACTACTATTGTCCATGCCCTTTTAAGGGCACTCCAGATGTAATTCCTTCAACAATAGTGTCTGCTTTTCCGAAGGGTGGAGGAAGTACCCAAAAAGGAAAAAGAGTGGCCACGCCAGCACAACACACAGACATGGCACCATACAATCTTCGACCAAGAGTGCGAATGTAGTAGTGGAATCATAGTAGACTGTAGTATACATATGTAAATAATTAATAAATGATAATGGTTTATTTTTTAAGAAAAAAAAGTTGAACTTAGAAACAGGTAGATCTTGTAGTTAACAATGTATTCCTTCTTTTCTTTGTTTTTGTTTTTACTAGGTTGGTAGGTTCATAACCATGTTGTTTGCTTTTTTCAGAAAACGCCATGCAAGCATTTCCTACACAAAACCTGTCCTACCTCAATGACTCCCTTGACAGTTTCCTTCTGAAGTCATAAACTCACAGCAAGGCAGAATTGATACTAATGTTATGATGCAACATGTCTTACAATTAAAAGGTGAACAAAACTAAAATTATAATGCTAGAAACGGGTATATCTGCAACCTTTGTGTTGGTGTTTCTGCTTTGTACAGTTTTCTTTGATTTAAGACGAAAAAATAAGGCAAATCATAATATGACACTTCATCAAATCCCTGTTAATTGGATACCACACTCTTAACTGGTGTACTTCAATGGTTACTTTTCAGCATTAGTGTATTAATTTTGTTTCTTGTACTTCACTCTTTACTAAACAATCTTATGTTAAAGTAAACAATACTGTAGAATAGATATTCTTGCATTAGTATAGGGTAGATTAAACAGCTGTTGCTATGTAATTTTCTAAGTGCAAAATCTATTTTTTGTTTATTCATTGTCATCAAGATTTGTTACACTTATTACAACCATTTATGTGAACTACGTGATTCACGATCGTACAGTGCTTTTGTAAAGTGATAAAGTATTTTCCACATACTTAATGTGAAGCGTGTGTAATCTTCTAACTCGAGAGTTTTCATTGCTTGTGCTTTTGCCGTGTGAAGAGTGGAGGAATGTTGAGTGGTAAATTCGAGGGCGAATTTCTCCGAAGGGTGGAGGAATGTTGAGTGGTACTTAAGTACACTCCTGGAAATGGAAAAAAGAACACATTGACACCGGTGTGTCAGACCCACCATACTTGCTCCGGACACTGCGAGAGGGCTGTACAAGCAATGATCACACGCACGGCACAGCGGACACACCAGGAACCGCGGTGTTGGCCGTCGAATGGCGCTAGCTGCGCAGCATTTGTGCACCGCCGCCGTCAGTGTCAGCCAGTTTGCCGTGGCATACGGAGCTCCATCGCAGTCTTTAACACTGGTAGCATGCCGCGACAGCGTGGACGTGAACCGTATGTGCAGTTGACGGACTTTGAGCGAGGGGGTATAGTGGGCATGCGGGAGGCAGGGTGGACGTACCGCCGAATTGCTCAACACGTGGGGCGTGAGGTCTCCACAGTACATCGATGTTGTCGCCAGTGGTCGGCGGAAGGTGCACGTGCCCGTCGACCTGGGACCGGACCGCAGCGACGCACGGATGCACGCCAAGACCGTAGGATCCTACGCAGTGGCGTAGGGGACCGCACCGCCACTTCCCAGCAAATTAGGGACACTGTTGCTCCTGGAGTATCGGCGAGGACCATTCGCAACCATCTCCATGAAGCTGGGCTACGGTCCCGCACACCGTTAGGCCGTCTTCCGCTCACGCCCCAACATCGTGCAGCCCGCCTCCAGTGGTGTTGCGACAGGCGTGAATGGAGGGACGAATGGAGACGTGTCGTCTTCAGCGATGAGAGTCGCTTCTGCCTTGGTGCCAATGATGGTCGTATGCGTGTTTGGCGCCGTGCAGGTGAGCGCCACAATCAGGACTGCATACGACCGAGGCACACAGGGCCAACACCCGGCATCATGGTGTGGGGAGCGATCTCCTACACTGGCCGTACACCACTGGTGATCGTCGAGGGGACACTGAATAGTGCATGGTACATTCAAACCGTCATTGAACCCATCGTTCTACCATTCCTAGACCGGCAAGGGAACTTGCTGTTCCAACAGGACAATGCACGTCCGCATGTATCCCGTGCCACCCAACGTGCTCTAGAAGGTGTAAGTCAACTACCCTGGCCAGCAAGATCTCCGGATCTGTCCCTGATTGAGCGTGTTTGGGACCGGATGAAGCGTCGTCTCACGCGGTCTGCACGTCCAGCACGAACGCTGGTCCAACTGAGGCGCCAGGTGGAAATGGCATGGCAAGCCGTTCCACAGGACTACATCCAGCATCTCTACGATCGTCTCCATGGGAGAATAGCAGCCTGCATTGCTGCGAACGGTGGATATACACTGTACTAGTGCCGACATTGTGCATGCTCTGTTGCCTGTGTCTATGTGCCTGTGGTTCTGTCAGTGTGATCATGTGATGTATCTGACCCCAGGAATGTGTCAATAAAGTTTCCCCTTCCTGGGACAATGAATTCACGGTGTTCTTATTTGAATTTCCAGGAGTGTAAATAAATTGGTGAAGTCAAAGTGAATTAGAAATTAGAACATAAATGAAAAACTTGGTTTAGCTTAGAGAGTTACATACTCGCAAACAGCGGGCAGAACAGCAGAACAGAAGAGACAATGACCGTGAAGTCAGCAAGTTCCACATAAGCGGGCGCTGTCGATTCAGCCGTCAGGGCATCTCCCGACTGGCTCACGTGTTTCTCAGTTGTCGTATGTGAGCAAAGGCCCTCACCTACATCCCAAGAGCCAATGACCGACGTTAAGAAGATTCTTCGAGGAGCTTCTCAACGTGACACAAGAGGCAATGACCGTAAAGTCGTTCACCTCCAGTAAATTGAAGTGAATAAATATGCGAGACGCAGTGGGCCAGATAGATGAAGACGGAGACGGAGAGACGAAGACGAGGACGGAGACGGAGATGGAGACGAGAGACGAAGAAGTGACAAAGCATAGCAATAGTTTTCAGTCAGTTTCGGTGCTGAAGACCATCATGCAAGAAGAGACTGCATCATGTACAGACGCACCAAGTCCGCCGCTGTAATGGAATAGCAAGCAACAGCCGCGGCGCCAGAAGACACAAGTTAAAAGGTATTTGAAGTCTGATTTTTACGTACCCGGGTAACTCGTGAGGACGGGAAGGAGACGGCCTCTCCTCAGCAGTCACCTGTGAGCTGGGATGAAGACCTGACAGCCGAAGACTGGCAAGCGGGAGTCCGTGGTTCGAGTTTGGGACACTGGCCTTGCCCCGCCGCGCTGCTCCGCTGGTCGACGCACAACACACATGGCCGCTTAGAGAAGAGAAACACTGGGACGCCACATCCAAGGTATCACCATCCGATGCACGACTTCGCTCGCAATAATTAAACGGGCCACCTCGCGCTGCGCGTCTCCAGTCAACTGGGCGAGACGGCGACACGAGATACACACCGCTACCCGTAATCAGACGCCGCCGCCGCCGCTGCCGCAGCAGAAGGCTTCACAAACGACACAGCTGCCGCTCTCCGAACCAGAACATTCCGTAAGATACAGTTGTACAAATCTTCAATAAAAGTTATCTTATGTAAAAATGATGTTTCATTCGACCTCATACCCGAGCCAAGGAAGAACCCACCCTGCCCACATGTTGTTAAGAGAGAAAAGTTAATTTATTTAATATTTTCACCCTGACAGAATGCTTTAGAATGCTCATCCTGACAATTGACAGCATCAAAAGAGAAAACCCAGTTACATTGAGTGACAGAAGTGTCACATTTAGTAACACAACTGTTACACAAGGATATGAAATGGAATGACTGCATAGGTTCAGTCATGGGTAAAGCAGATGGTAGACTTCAGATTATTAGTAGAATACTGAGGAAGTGCAATCAATCTACAAAGGAGATTGTTTACAAATCACTCGTGTGACTGGTTCTAGAATATTGCTCAGGCGTGTAGCGCCTGTGCCAGATAGGACTGACAGGGGATGTTGAACACACAAAAAGAAGGGCAACATAGATGGTCACAGGCATGTTTAATCTATGGGAGAGTGTCACAGAGATACTGAAGGAACTGAACTGGAAAACTCTTGAAGGTAGGTGTAAACTATCCTGAGAAAATCTGTTAACAAAGTTTCAAGAACCAGCTTTAAATGATACCTCTAGGAATACACTACAACCCCTTTTGTATTGGTCACATAGAGATCATGAGGATAAGATTAGAATAATTATTGCACACATAGAGACATTCAAACAGTCATTCTTCTCACAGTCCCCACATGAAAGGAACATGAAGAAACCCTAATACTATTACACTCAGATGTACCCTCTGTCATGTACCACATGTTGGTTCACAGATTATAGGTGTAGATGTTGATGTAGATCTGAAGACAGGAGGAACAGCAATCTGCAGCTGTTCGCTATGATTCTGTTGCGTATGGGATGATGTCATTGTTGAGTGATAGTAGGAGGACACAAGATGACAGACAAATTTTCTAGTTGGTGAGGTGAATGGTAGCTAGCTCTTAATATATGAAAATGTAAGTTAATGCAGATGAGTGGGAAAAACAAACCAGTAATGTTCAAATACAGCATTGGTACTGTGCTGCTTGACACGGAAATGTCAATTATGTGTCTAGGCGTAATGTTGTGAAGTGATATGAAATGGAATGAGGAAGTAGGGACTGCAGCAGGGAAGGTGAACCACTGACTTTGATTTATTCAGAGAATTCTAGTAGGTTCGGACAACATCGAAGTATTATGGAGAGTAGCTGCCACTGCCAGAGATGCCCCATGTGCAAAAAGTTTAAAGGATCTTACCAAGAACCAAAGTAAATCCAACAAATGCCTGAGATAGGAAGATCAGAAAATTATGTGTGTGTGTAGAAAAATGATCTCAATTTAGCATTTTGTTTGAAGGAGATATCAAGATGGTAAGGTAATAACCACGGTTCTCTCTTCTAATCATCAATACTTTTATTACACGACAAACGTACAGGTCGAAGACTAGGCGGGAACTGAGGTCCCGGAAGTACACCAAAACAAAGATCAACTCGAAGAAATAATACACATATGATTTCCTGGCCTATCGATCAGTGGATCGACGCCACCTGTTCAAGAATACATCTGGAATGTCATGCTCCCAGTAAGTCTTTCATATTATGTTTTTGTTGATGTTTCTTTGTTTTGGTGGTTCTCGGCAGTCAGACACTAAGGAAGCTGTTGAAATGCACTTTGTGTAGAAGATTAATTACTGTCTGAATAAAATGGTGTGTAAGAAGTGGTGTGCAAGGAGTGAAGCCAGTACTGTGTCATGTGTGTGTGTGTGTGTGTGTGTGTGTGTGTGTGTGCGTGCATGCGTGTGCGCATGCGTGCACCCACGTGTTTCTACAGATAACAAGACTTGAATTAGGCAACAGAAATGTTGTTGTTGTGGTCTTCTGTCCTGAGACTGGTTTGGTGCAGTTCTCTATGCTACTCTATCCTGTGCAAGCTTCTTCATCTCCCAGTACTTACTGCAACCTACATCCTTCTGAATCTGCTTAGTGTATTCATCTCTTGGTCTCCCTCTACGATTTTTACCCTCCACACTGCCCTCCAATGCTAACTTTGTGATCCCTTGATGCCTCAGAACATGTCCTACCAATTGGTCCCTTCTTCTAGTCAAGTTGTGCCACAAACTCCTCTTCTCCCCAATTCTATTCAATACCTCCTCATTAGTTATGTGATCTACCCATCTAATCTTCAGCATTCTTCTGTAGCACCACATTTCAAAAGCTTCTATTCTCTTCTTGTCCAAACTATTTATCATCCATGTTTCACTTCCATACATGGCTACACTCCATACACATACTTTCAGAAATGACTTCCTGACACTTAAATCTATACGCGATGTTAACAAATTTTTCTTCTTCAGAAACGCTTTCCTTGCCATTGCCGGTCTACATTTTATATCCTCTCTACTTCGACCATCATCAGTTACTTTGCTCCCCAAATAGCAAAACTCCTTTACTACTTTAAGTGTCTCATTTCCTAATCTAATACCCTCAGCATCACCCGACTTAATTCGACTACAATCCATTACCCTTGTTTTGCTTTTGTTGATGTTCATCTTATATCCTCCTTTCAAGACACTGTCCATTCCATTCAACTGCTCTTCCAAGTCCTTTGCTGTCTCTGACAGAATTACAATGTCATCAGCGAATCTCAAAGTTTTTATTTCTTCTCCATGGATTTTAATACCTACTCCGAATTTTTCTTTTGTTTCCTTTACTGCTTGCTCAATATAAAGATTGAATAACATCAGGGAGAGGCTACAACCCTGTCTCACTCCCTTCCCAACTGCTGCTTCCCTTTCATGTCCCTCGACTCTTATAACTGCCATCTGGTTTCTGCACAAATTGTAAATAGCCTTTCGCTCCTTGTATTTTACCCCTGCCACCTTTAGAATTTGAAAGAGAGTATCCCAGTCAACATTGTCAAGAGCTTTCTCTAAATCTACAAATGCTAGAAATGTAGGTTTCACTTCCTTAATCTTTCCTCTAAGATAAGTCGTAACGTCAGTATTGCCTCATGTGTTCCAATGTTTCTATGGAATCCAAACTGATCTACCCCGAGGTCGGTTTCTACTAGTTTCTCCATTCGTCTGTAAAGAATTCGTGTTAGTGTTTTGCAGCTGTGGCTTATTAAACTGATTGTTCGGTAATTTTCACATCTGTCAACACCTGCTTTCTTTGGGATTGGAATTATTATATTCTTCTTGAAGTCTGAGGGTATTTCGCCTGTCTCATACATCTTGCTCACCATATGGTAGAGTTTTGTCAGGACTGGCTCTCCCAAGGCCGTCAGTAGTTCTAATGGAATGTTGTCTACTCCGGGGGTCTTGTTTCGACTCAGATCTTTCAGTGCTCTGTCAAACTCATCACACAGTATTGTATCTCCCATTTTGTCTTCATCTACATTCTCTTCCATTTCCAGAATATTGTCCTCAAGTACATCGCCCTTGTATAGACCCTCTATATACTCCTTCCACCTTTCTGCTTTCCCTTCTTTGCTTAGAACTGGGTTTCCATCTGAGCTCTTGCTATTCATACAAGTTGTTCTCTTTTCTCCAAAGGTCTCTTTAATTTTCCTGTTGGCAGCATATATCTTACCCCTAGTGATATAAGCCTCTACATCCTTACATTTGTCCTCTAGCCATGCCTGCTTAGCCATTTTGCACTTCCTGTCGATTTCATTTTTGAGACGTTTGTATTCCTTTTTGCCTGCTTCATTTACTGCATTTTTATATTTTCTCCTTTCATCAATTAAATTCAATATTTCTTCTGTTACCCAAGGATTTCTACTAGCCCTCGTCTTTTTATCTACTTGATCCTCTGCTGCCTTCACTACTTCATCCCTCAAAGCTAGCCATTCTTCTTCTACTGTATTTCTTTCCGCCACTTGTGACAATTGTTCCCTTATGCTCTCCCTGAAACTCTGTACAACCTCTGGTTTAATCAGTTTGTCCAGATCCTATCTCCTTAAATTCCCACCTTTTTGCAGTTTCTTCAGTTTTAATCTACAGCTCATACCAATAGATTGTGGTCAGAGTCAACATCTGTCCCTGGAAATGTCTTACAATTTAAGACCAGGTTCCTAAATCTCTGTCTTACCATTATATAATCTATCTGATACCTTCTAGTATTTCCAGGATTCTTCCATGTGTACAACCTTCTTTTATGATTCTTGTACCAAGTATTAGCATGATTAAGTTACGCTCTGTCCAAAATTCTAACAGACGGCTTCCTCTTTCATTTCTTTCCCCCAATCCATATTCACCTACTATGTTTCCTTCTCTTCCTTTTCCTACTCTCGAATTCCAGTCACCCATGACTATTAAATTTTCGTCTCCCTTCACTACCTGAATAATTTCTTTTATCTCATCATACATTTCATCAATTTCTTCATCATCTGCAGAGCTAGTTGGCATATAAACTTGTACTATTGTAGTAGGTGCGGGCTTCGTGTCTATCTTGGCCACAATAATGCGTTCACTATGCTGTTTGTAGTAGCTTACCCGCACTCCTATTTTTTTATTCATTATTAAACCTACTCCTGCATTACCCCTATTTGATTTTGTATTTATAACCCTGTATTCACCTAACCAAAAGGCTTGTTCCTCCTGCCACCGATTTTTACTAATTGCCACTATATCCAACTTTCACCTATCCATTTCCCTTTTTAAGTTATCTAACGTACTTGCCCGATTAACGGATCTGACATGCCATGCTCTGGTCCGCAGAACGCCAGTTTTCTTTCTCCTGATAACGATGTCCTCTTGAGTAGTCCCCGCCCGGAGATCCGAATGGGGGACTATTTTACCTCCGGAATATTTTACGCAAGAGGACGCCATCATCATTTAACCATACAGTAAAGCTGATTGTCCTCGAGAAAAATTATGGCTGTAGTTTCCCCTTGCTTTCAGCCGTTCACAGTACCAGCACAGCAAGGCCGTTTTGGTTAGGGTTACAAGGCCAGATCTGTCAATCATCCAGACTGTTGCCCCTGCAACTACTGAAAAGGCTGCTGCCCCTCTTCAGCAACCACAAGTTTTTCTGGCCTCTCAACAGATACCCCTCCGTTGTGGTTACACCTACGATACGGGCATCTGTATCGCTGAGGCATGCAAGCGTCCCCACCAGCGGCAAGGTCCATGGTTCATGGGGGGAACAGAAATTTAGTTGTTGTAAATCAAGCACAAAGATATGACTTACCTCGCTGGTCATGTGAAAATAAATTGATATGAAGAGTAAACAAAGAGATAGATGAAGTATGCAAAAAATTTCTGTGTGTGAAGTTAATAAATGTAAACACTTTAGACAGATCCATGCATACAAGCATGGCCTTCATTTAAATTACAGCAGGAAACAATTTTTAGTTCAAGAAGTCTATTGTTTAGTAAACTTGAGACACAAGAGGCATAGTGCAGAAGCAGTTCAAAGTACTTTGGACACATGGGTCACAAAGAAAGATGCTACATCTTATCAAAAAGAGCAAAAGACATTTTTTTGGTAAACAGACTATATCACAAAAAATGAGATGCAGAACTAAACAGCAAATACACACTACAGATTGTATACCAAAATGTACAGTCATTAACAAAGAAAGTTGATGAAGTGAATATACCCCTCAATGGTGAATGGAAAGATGTTTCAGTTTTATGTTTTTGAGAACATTTGTTACAAACAAAATGAGTGTTTTCATCACTTAAAAATTTTGTACATTAACCTTGCAAACTACTTTTGTAGAGTGGAATCAAAACATTGTGGAACTTGTATATATGTAAAAGAAAAGGTAAATTAAAGGAGTATAGCCTTTGTATGCAAACTGTGTTGTGAATGAGACTTTTAAATCTCAGTTGATGAGTTAATGTCTGAAAAAACTATTATTTGATGTATTTATAGATCTTCTGTTAGCAATATAAGGGTTTTTTTCTTCAAAAAACTGGATGTTGCTTTAGGCTAACTCAAGGCAATTGGGAAAACAGTGGTACTGTGTGGAGATATTAATACTGATTTTCTGAGTCCCCACAGAGAACAGTTCTTAAATATTATAAAAGCCTGCAGTCTGTGTCTGACTGTTAGCTGTCAAAACCATGTAACAGAAACTGGTGTCACTCTCCTTGACCAGGTATATGTAAATATGGACAGATGTAAATCAGAAAACTTTGATACCAGCTGTGGTGACCACCTTTTGCAGTTACTAACCGTATCTGTAAATCACATTTCAACCCATGTGAAAAATATTATCTACAAAAGGAGTTATGGTCAGAAAAATATTGAACACTGCCATTGTTTAATCAGTGAACTATCTTGGAAAGAAGTGTATGATACCTCTATCACCATTGAAAAGATGGAAAAACTTTTGAACACATTCAAGCATTCGATATAACTTTCCACAAAGGAAAGCAATTGCCAGAAGCACAGACAGATTGAAAAACTGGATTTCATCAGAAATACTATAATATCACATGATGGCAAAAATGTCACTAATCCCTAGGGCAGTTCAACTCTTATTATGTAACTGTTGCTGGAAAATTAGTGAAGGAAAAATTTGGTAATCCACCTAATACAATACTGAAAAAAACTTTCACCTATTTAAATAAATAATACATTCATGTTCCTCAGTCCAGTAGGCTCAATTGAACTCCAGTACCATTAATTCACTGAAGAGTAATTATGCAACTGGTGTTGATGATATTCCAGATTATACTATAAAAATAACTCCAAGACACATACTCTCTCCTTTATTAGACATATTAAATTCATCCTTATCAAGTGGTGTCTCCCCACAGCAACTGAAAATGGGCAAAACGAATAACCCTTTATAAAAAAAAAAGGTGATCAGCAATGTATGAGTAACTATCAGGTGGTGTCACTACTGTCAGGATTTTAAAAAATTATTGAAAAAGTGTTTCATTAACAACTAACTACATTAATAAACAAGAATAATATTATTTCTGGATGTCAACATTGCTGCAGACCACAGCTGCCAACTGAAACAGTCACTTTCAATTTGATAAACCATGTCTTTTTGAGAACGGGATACAATTATCAGTTGAATGGAATAATTATCCCCATTAAGTTCCACATAGAAATATATTTTGTAGTTAGTTATGTACTTGCACACAGTCCCCCCCCCCCTCCTGCAGTATGGAGTACCACCTGTAAGAGTGGAGATCATGTGGGCATCAGCATCAGTAGTAGTCGTACGAGGCAGCAGGCGCACCACCGGGATTTCCATCTCGGTCGAGGCAGAGTGTGAAGGCAGAGTGATTGGCGGCAGGCCCACCTCATAGTCAGTCAACCAGCGGTGCTGCACGATTCATCGCCAGCCCAAGAACAGGCGTGTTGAATGGCCTGTGGTGTGGTGCAGGCGTGCCCACCCCGAATGCAGATCGAGCCATCCGTGGAGATGAATGTACGAATTTCTGATGGGTTGCACTCACTGACATTTAACTGCCCGTTGGTGGGTGAGGCCACAGTGTCTGTTAGGAGCATGAGCACATGGTCATCGAAGGTGATGATTGACATGTTGTCCATGCGGTGTGGTGTGGTGGGACATTGCAGCACAGGTTGAATGTGGGAGAGCAAGTCTCCGCATTCGGTGAAACGCCGGCGAAACCTGCACATGGGGTGGATGGCGACATGCCTGAAAAACCTTTGAATGGTGACGACGAATCATGGGTTGGAGAAAATAGTGCCGTGGGATGAGGCAAAGTACTTTCAGGCTCTGTGGTGGAAAAGTCGTCAGGAGGGTCCAACTGAGACAGCAGAGGCATGTTGGAGTCCAGGAAAGCAGGTTTGAACCTCTGCAATGAACGATCTCTAACCATAATGTTGAATAATGTCTCGGCCCACCAGTGTACTTTAAAGGGGCCGAGGTAGGGTGATTGCAGGGGTTATCTAATGGAATCATCCCTGAGCATAACATGGGAGCAAGTGTTGAGTGTGGTTGGCACTTAAGTGTCTGGCAGGGAATGGCTGATAGGTGGGTGTAGCCGTGCATGTTTGAAGTGAGTGTGCATGTGACTAATGAAATCTGGGAGGAGGGAAAATCCTCGGGTGCTTGAGGCAGGATAAGTTCCACTGGTAGGACTGGGTTCTCCCCGAAAACGAATTCAGAGATGGTTCCCTGTAAGTCTGGTTTAAAGGTCAAACAGAGACCAATTAACACCCATGGAAGCGCCTCAGACCAGGGGCAGTCATAGCACCTGAGGGCAGATTTGAGGGTGCGATGCCACCGTTCAATTAACCCGTTGCTTTGCAGGTGGTAGGCTGTTGCATGAATTTTTTTAATGCCGCAGATGTTACATAAAATGATGAACAGGGCAGACTCACACTGCCAACCTTGGTCAGTGGTGATGGTCGGGCAACCGAACCTGGCAATCCATGAGGAGATGAAACCCTTGGCCATGGTTTCAGCAGCGATGTTGGGTAAAGAAGCAGTTTCCACCCAGCAAGACATGCCGTCGATTGTGGAGAGAATATATCTGTGGCCCTCTGACGGTGGTAGTGGACTGATAAGTTCGATATGTACATGATGAAATCTTCCTTGCAGAATGTCGAACTTGCCTACTAGAAGGTAGGCGTGGCGGCCGATTTTGTTGCGTTGAGAGGAGATGCAGCTTCGTGCCCAGGTCTGACAGTTCCATTTAATATTTTCCCAAATGAAATGTTCAGATACGAGGCATATGGTGGCGCACATGCCAGGGTGAGTGAAGTTTCACAAGGCGTCGAAGGCTTGCCAATGCAATGTGGGCAGGAGCAACGGCCGCAGGGTGCCGGTAGAAAAATCACACCACACCTCGTCCAAAATGTCGGGGAACTTGGCTTCGGTAAACACAAGAGATGTTTGAGGATCTGCGAGGAGAGCTTGAAATTCCTCGTCAGATGCCTGGACAGCAGCCAGGTTGGATAAGTCGATGATGTGTGAAACAGTATTGATCCGCGAGTAAAAATTAGCAGGGATTTTTTTGTGCCTTTTATGTAGCGAACGTCTGTTGAGAATTCAGAGACTAAATCAAAGTGGCAGAAACGCCGAGGGGGTGGGTCCTCGGGAGGGTTGTGGAAAGTATCCGCTAGTGGTTTGTGATCAGTATGGATGAAGAAAGAATGGCCCTCGACGTCGGGGCGAAAGTGTTTGATGGCTTCATAGACCACCAGAAATTCTCTATCAAAAGCAGAATATTTCTTCTGAGCTGTAGCCAGGTTTTTAGACAAGAAATGAAGGCGAGAAACCGTCGCCTTTGCATTGCTGTAGTACTGCCCACATCGCAATTTCGCTGGTGTCCGTAGCGATGAACAACTCGGGTGACGGGTCAGGATGGGTGAGTATCACGGTGTGAGCTATGAAAGTTTTTAGAGCCTTGAGGGCCTCCAGCATAGGTTCAGTCCAGCAAACTGGTTTAAGGCCTCAAGTCTGTTTGCCTAACAACGAGTCTGTCAGCGGGGCCTGCACGGCAGCGGCAGAAGGCAGATCCCGACAGTAGTAATTTATTGTACCCTAGAAAAGTCGGAGTTCTTTGTAAGTAGCCGGAGGCGGCAGTGACGTGATGACCTGCACATGGGATTTGGAAGGCTGTATTCCGTCTGTGGAGACGGTGTAACCCAAAAATGTGACAGAAGACTGGCGCAATTGGAATTTGTCCTTGTTGACCTCGACGCTGATGGAGTTCAAGTTCTGGAGGACCTTGGATAAATGCATTTTGTGTTCCTCAGCCGAGTTACTGAAAATGAGTATATCATCCAGATATGCAAAGCAAAATTCAAACTGTTGTAAGATTGAGTCGATGAAATGCTGCCATGTTTGTGCCGCATTTTGCAGGCCGAATGGCATTAAGTTGTATTGGAACAAACCAAGCAGAGTGATAATAGCTGTCTTTGGAACGTCTTCTGATGCTACAGGAATCTGGTGATAAGCACATTTACAGTCAATAACACTGAAGATGGTGGCAGCTGATAACATACGAGTGAAATCGTTTATGTTTGGCCCTGGGTAATTGTCCATGACGGTACGAGCGTTTAAGCGTCTTTAGTCGCCACACATTCGGAAAGAACCGTCGTGTTTGGTGATGAGGTGAATCGGTGAAGACCCGTTGCTGTCCAGTGGTTGCAGGATACCTGCCTCCAAAAGTTTGTTAATTTGCTGTCGGGCTGCGTGCAACTTAATGAGGCTGAGGCGTCTAACCTTGTCCCTAATAGGAGGGCTGGCGGTAGTAACTATCTTGTGTGTCATTCTGTCAGTGACAGAAGAAACTGAGAACTGCACATGAGACTGAGCAACGTCCTGACGTGAAGTTTTTGGACGAGTGGGGCGCGACGAGGCGAAACCTTTAGCGCGAGTGGGAAAAAGGCAGCAACAAAGTCACATGCCTATTACATGAGTGTGGCGTACACTTGTTTGGAGAGGTCGGCTGCATGCGCAGTGCGGAGTGGGTCGGGACGCGCAGTGACTGTCTGTTGTCAGCCTTGCCTTGGGTAACCGGGCAGACGAAAGAGGCACTGGCATCACGTGGGGAACAGCGATGGCCACCGAGTCAGGTGGCTGGTGCGCGAGAGAGGGGGAATGTTTATCAACACGCGGGGCGGCTGCCTGCATGGTGGCCTGGTGGCCGTGGTCGTATCGTGCGCATACTGTCATTAGAAGCACTGCTTGAAACACGTGACACTGAACATGGCAAGCGCGTCAGGGGTGCAGTATCTACCAGACACAAATTGTTACAAGCAAATAATGTTTTTGGACTAGCCTGCTGAGTGTTTGAGCTGGTGTCTGCTGGAGAAACATGATCAGGTGGCGGCACTGTGGACTACAGTTTTAGCAGCGAGGTACAAGCAGCAACGAGCTCATTATAAGTGTGTGCTATTCGTTGTTTCAGCTCATTGTTTTTCTGGCAGAATTGTGCCGCTGAGTCGTATTCTGACTGTAGGTTAGTGATGCAGATCACAATGTCGCCTGCAAGGGTGGAGTACTCACATACCAGCTCACATGTTGCAAGAGAAACAGAACTTGGAACATAAGTGCAGGAGCACAGTATCTGAGTGCTAGTGGGATGGTATAGCACTGAGCCGTGAACCATGTTCGGAGAGAGTTTCAATGTGACAAAAAATCCATACCAAGAATTGGTTTATCTATGTTGGCAATGTATAAAGTCCACGGAAAACACAAAGAAGGGGATAGGTGCACCGTAACTTTGACAGAGCCTGAGGTTTGTAACGTTGATGCGTTGACAGCTCGTAGAAGAGACCTCGTTGGTGAAAAGGCGGGAGGAGCCAATGATGTGGGTATGATAAACATGCCAGCGCCTGTGTCGACTAGGAAGATGAGCCATGACGAAATGTCAGTCACGTAGAAATGACCGCTCGGCCGCGTGGACGAGTGGATGGAGTGCAATGTGTGAGGATGCTTGTGAGGTTCCCCGCAGGACTCTGCGTCTTATAGAACCTGCAGTCAGCGTTTGGGTGCTGGCAAGATAATCGACACTTCTTGGCGTCATCGCCGAAAATCTTGTGGTACCAGCAGTTCAAATGAGCTGGATGTGGTGGTGGCGGTGACTGCAGCAGCGGAGAAGGCTTGACCTCATTGATTTGTTCTGGGATGTATACTGGCACACATGGTGTGTGGGCGATTCTTGAGTGCTCAGATGGAGGAGAGAGCGAGCGGATACTGCCAGGCAGTGTAGATGGCGCAGAGGTGTAGCGAGCTCTGCCTCTGCCCGGAGACAGCCAGTAAACATCTACATCTACATCTATACTCCGCGAGCCACCTTACGGTGTGTGGCGGAGGGTACTTATTGTACCACTATCTGATCCCCCCTTCCCTGTTCCATTCACGAATTGTGCGTGGGAAGAACGACTGCTTGTAAGTCTCCGTATTTGCTCTAATTTCTCGGATCTTTTCGTTGTGATCATTATGCGAGATATATGTGGGCGGTAGTAATATGTTGCCCATCTCTTCCCGGAATGTGCTCTCTCGTAATTTCGATAATAAACCTCTCCGTATTGCGTAACGCCTTTCTTGAAGTGTCCGCCACTGGAGCTTGTTCAGCATCTCCGTAACGCTCTCGCGCTGACTAAATGTCCCCATGACGAATCGCGCTGCTTTTCGCTGGATCATGTCTATCTCTTCTATTAATCCAACCTGGTAAGGGTCCCATACTGATGAGCAATACTCAAGAATCGGACGAACAAGCGTTTTGTAAGCTACTTCTTTCGTCGATGAGTCACATTTTCTTAGAATTCTTCCTATGAATCTCAACCTGGCGCCTGCTTTTCCCACTATTTGTTTTATGTGATCATTCCACTTCAGATCGCTCCGGATAGTAACTCCTAAGTATTTTACGGTCGTTACCGCTTCCAATGATTTACCACCTATGGCATAATCGTACTGGAATGGATTTCTGCCCCTATGTATGCGCATTATATTACATTTATCTACGTTTAGGGAAAGCTGCCAGCTGTCGCACCATGCATTAATCCTCTGCAGGTCTTCCTGGAGTACGTACGAGTCTTCTGATGTTGCTACTTTCTTGTAGACAACCGTGTCATCTGCAAATAGCCTCACGGAGCTACCGATGTTGTCAACTAAGTCATTTATGTATATTGTAAACAATAAAGGTCCTATCACGCTTCCTTGCGGTACTCCCGAAAATACCTCTACATCTGCAGATTGTGAACCGTTAAGAATGACATGTTGTGTTCTTTCTTCTAGGAAATCCTGAATCCAATCACAAACCTGGTCCGATATTCCGTAAGCTCGTATTTTTTTCACTAAACGTAAGTGCGGAACCGTATCAAATGCCTTCCTGAAGTCCAGGAATACGGCATCAATCTGCTCGCCAGTGTCTACGGCACTGTGAATTTCTTGGGCAAATAGGGCGAGCTGAGTTTCACATGATCTCTGTTTGCGGAATCCATGTTGGTTATGATGAAGGAGATTTGTATTATCTAAGAACGTCATAATACGAGAACACAAACCATGTTCCATTATTCTACAACAGATTGACGTAAGCGAAATAGGCCTATAATTATTCGCATCTGATTTATGACCCTTCTTGAAAATGGGAACGACCTGCGCTTTCTTCCAGTCGCTAGGTACTTTACGTTCTTCCAGCGATCTACGATAAATTGCTGATAGAAAGGGGGCAAGTTCTTTAGCATAATCACTGTAGAATCTTAAGGGTATCTCGTCTGGTCCGGATGCTTTTCCGCTACTAAGTGATAGCAGTTGTTTTTCAATTCCGATATCGTTTATTTCAATATTTTCCATTTTGGCGTCCGTGCGACGGCTGAAGTCAGGGACCGTGTTACGATTTTCCGCAGTGAAACAGTTTCGGAACACTGAATTCAGTATTTCTGCCTTTCTTCGGTCGTCCTCTGTTTCGGTGCCATCGTGGTCAACGAGTGACTGAATAGGGGATTTAGATCCGCTTACCGATTTTACATATGACCAAAACTTTTTAGGGTTCTTGTTTAGATTGTTTGCCAATGTTTTATGTTCGAATTCGTTGAATGCTTTTCTCATTGCTCTCTTTACGCTCTTTTTCGCTTCTTTCAGCTTTTCCTTATCAGCTATGATTCGACTACTCTTAAACCTATGATGAAGCTTTCTTTGTTTCCGTAGTACCTTTCGTACATGATTGTTATACCACGGTGGATCTTTCCCCTCGCTTTGGACCTTAGTCGGTACGAACTTATCTAAGGCGTACTGGACGATGTTTCTGAATTTTTTCCATTTTTGTTCCACATCCTCTTCCTCAGAAATGAACGTTTGATGGTGGTCACTCAGATATTCTGCGATTTGTGCCCTATCACTCTTGTTAAGCAAATATATTTTCCTTCCTTTCTTGGCATTTCTTATTACACTTGTAGTCATTGATGCAACCACTGACTTATGATCACTGATACCCTCTTCTACATTCACGGAGTCGAAAAGTTCCGGTCTATTTGTTGCTATGAGGTCTAAAACGTTAGCTTCACGAGTTGGTTCTCTAACTATCTGCTCGAAGTAATTCTCGGACAAGGCAGTCAGGATAATGTCACAAGAGTCTCTGTCCCTGGCTCCAGTTCTGATTGTGTGACTATCCCATTCTATACCTGGTAGATTGAAGTCTCCCCCTATTACAATAGTATGATCACGAAACTTCTTCACGACGTTCTGCAGGTTCTCTCTGAGGCGCTTAACTACTACGGTTGCTGATGCAGGTGGTCTATAGAAGCATCCGACTATCATATCTGACCCACCTTTGATACTTAGCTTAACCCAGATTATTTCACATTCGCATTCGCTAATAACTTCACTGGATATTATTGAATTCTTTACTGCTATAAATACTCCTCCACCATTGGCGTTTATCCTATCCTTGCGGTATATATTCCATTCTGTGTCTAGGATTTCGTTACTGTTCACTTCCGGTTTTAACCAACTTTCCGTTCCTAATACTATATGCGCACTATTTCCTTCAATAAGAGATACTAATTCAGGAACCTTGCCCTGGATACTCCTGCAGTTTACCAATATTACGTTAACTTTTCCTGTTTTTGGTCTCTGAGGACACCGTCTCTAATGACCTCGTTGTCGACGGGACGTTAAACACTAACTACCTACCTACCTACCTCTGAGGACAGACGTTCTTTATCAACGATGATAATGTCCTCTCTGGTAAGCCGTCAGGTATTTTATCGTTTCGCCCAAGGGGGGGTCCCTCTAACCTAAAAAACCCCCGTGTGCACGCCACACGTACTCTGTTGTGCCAACCAGTAGTGAGTGGTGTGCTGGTTGGTGTTGTCGTAGCAGTGCACGCAGCTGGTCTGCGATGCGAAGACGAGAGCCAGTTGACTCGAAGGAGTGTGGTAGCAAGTGAATCTGTAGGTCGGTAGGTAACTTGGTGGACCATACCGCCCACAGAGTAAAGTCTGGCATCGTATGTTCACTCACAAGTAATTGAAGGTGGCGCCAGAGTTGTGATGGAGTTTGGCCCCCCGTGTGCTCCTTGTACAAGATCTTGATGATTAATTCTTGTGGTGAGCAGGCGAATCAGTCCAATATTGTTTTCCTTGTGAACTTGTACTTCGGTGGAGGTGGTGGCGAGAGGAGTAGATCACAAATTAAGTCCGAGTGATCATGGAGTTGCGTGATGAGACATAGGAATTTAGAGTTGTCGTCGGACACATGATGTAACTCGAACAGATGCTCCACAAGTGCAACCATGATGTGGGATTGTCCTCATATAAAGGGGGCAGCTTTGACAGATGGCCAGGGGGGAAGGGGAGAAGGCAGCTTCGGTGTGTCTTGGAAGGCCTGCTGGTCCATGGTAGGAGGAGCTGTACTGCAGTCTAGCACCATAGACATAGGTGTGTTATTGGCAAGCACGTCCAAAACAATGACAGGTTGCATTGTCCTTGACGTGTCGCAAAAACACGACACAGCTGGCACGGTCAGTGCCGTGGGAACGAGTGGTTGTGCAACACCTACGGTAGTCCTGTAAACTGGACTAGAGATTAGAGATACAGATTTGGAATTGTCCACCTCGGAAATGATGCGGAAGGCCATCGCAGCAGACATGGGCGGAACTGTGTCAGAGACGAGTGGTTGAACAGTTGGAATCGGGGCCCCCCTGTGCGTGTGAGGGGTGGGGGGGGGTGTTATGGGGGAGGTTGGTACTTTGTGAGACAACAGTGTGAGTTCTCTTTGCACATCAGCAATACACCCCATATGGTCGGACTGGTGAAACTTGCTGAAGGTCACATTGTTGCAGTAAAACGTTCCTGGAATGCAAAGTGCCATAAGAAGTGCTTGAGCCCATGTGGTCAAAAAATTGAGCAACAGGTCTGGTGGGTGAGCAAGGGGAATTTGGTGCATGAAAATGTCGATCATTAGTTTTTGAGTGAAGCAAAACCGGAATAGGTTGATAGCAGTTTATAGCATGTGCATTTTGCACAAATGGTGGCACTGCACATACCACGACTGTAACCGACGTTGCGGCCTGTTGAGAGTCAAAGTATGTGTGCGAATGTAGATCACTTTGAACATTACATGATCGATTGGTAGTTACACAGTTCTGAAAATTATCCGCATCACATTTCACATGTTGGAGAGCACAGTCCGGTGACACAAAACCTGAGTCCATTGTTTGAGTTAACAGCGTAGCACTCGACCGTTGTAGAACAACAAAGTTTGAGGTTAACCTGGTTGGAGATTGCACGAATCATTGTTGATTAGTGGAGAACTGGCCGTTGGCGAAGGATTGTGGTGGCCTGGTTGTCGTAGTTGGGCCTCCAAATCTTCAAACAAAGCATTGGGTGAGGTAGCCTTGGCGTCGTGCACATAACCTGTTGATTTACAACACCTGGCATGGAAGTCGCAGAAGACTTAGAAACTTCGTGGTCACCAGTATGGGAACGGGATACGATTATCAGTCAAATGCAATAACTATCCCCATTTAATTCCACATAGAGATATATGTCGTAGTTAGTCATAAATGTGTACACAGCTTGAGATATAAAATAGAACTAAAAACTAACATGGAGGCTCGGCAGAGCAATAAGAGTCCAAAAATGGTGTTAATCATGGTCAATATGACCTATTCATACCACATCTTAAATGCAGTTGACAACTACAAATAAATCTCAGGTTTATTCTTGGGCCTAGCAATAGCTTTTGATGTGGTTGATCATTCTGTGCTTCTGAGAAGAACTGAATGGTGTGGTGTAAGACGTCTGCCAAATGAGTTGTTAAATCAGATTTGTAGTATTACTCTCAGGTAGCTGAAATTCAGTACCCTGAAGGAAATCAACTCCAGGTACACCTTTCAGAACTGTAAGGACTAAGTCATGATATTCCACAGGACTCTATTCTAGGTCCATTTCCTTTTTTGTATATATTAATGACTTCCCATTACATCTTAGGGATTCAAAACCAGTACTGTTTGCAGATGACACCTGTCTGTTGACTGATGGAAATAAAGAAGAAAATCTTACTGCATCTGCAAAAGATATTACAAAAGAAGTATCTGAATGGTTTACCGGGAATAGACTAATAGTTAATACCCAAAAAACAGTACTTACGAATTTCCACATGGCTCAAAATAAAAATGCAGCACAACCAGTAATATGTGTAGATACCAAAACATTAGTGCTGTTACTGAAATAAAATTTCTTGGGATTCATATCTGGGAAAATCTTAAAAGGAGCTCTCATATCACATCCCTAAATTCAAAACTAGCAAAAATGAGCTATGCAGTAAAAGTTCTTCGCAACAATACTAGTGCAGAAACAATTATTACTGTATACTTTGCTTGTGTACATTCAATGCTGAAGTACGGTATTATTTTCTGGGAAAGCTTACACCAGAAAGTGACATACATGTTAGTAATTGTAACGCCACATTATGCTAAAAAGGTGTATATCATGCATGGATAAACCGTACAACAGATTACTAAGACATATAAAATCTCTTCCTGAATTACAAAACTTGAAAAGGTCTGTGACAGCCTACCAACTGCAAAATTGCTACTATTCAATCTCACAGTTCCTTATGCAAGAAAAAATATGTATTTTGTCCCTTTAATTGCAAAAATGAGTCATAAATATACAGTATTTAATCAAATTTGTAATTATTACCGGTATAGATACAATTCACTATAAAAATTTAAATGCTGTATGTTTGACGGTTGTCAGACCAACAGCTAAAAAGTTTTTCTGTTCAATACCTTGTGTACCATATACATACTGAAAAAGAGATATATATGGGCAAAATAAACAAACAAAAAATAAATGAAATTGAAACATAGAGTTTTCATTGTATTTATACACAATTAAGACAAAAAACTGCTTCCATATTACTTTCTAAGTGATCTGTCTGTATCATTGTATAAATCGTTCAGAGGGTGAATAGATGTTATTATTATTTCTTTGCTCCAGTATGCTTAACCCCGTTCTGGACTATAGACAAGGGCAAAGTCTACATGGAAATTATCTGAATCTTGTATCATGACTGGAGCAAACCAAAGTTAAGATGAAATTGATTTTTACACCAAAAGAAATGATTGAAGAGTAATGTGTCATGAAGCTGGTTCAAGAATACCAAAATCCTTGAAGAAATTATTTCATTGGATAGATAAAAAAGCTACTCACCAAGCAGCAGCAGAACACACACATAAAAGACTGTTGTGATTGCGAGCTTTTGGAGCCCGTGGCTTCTTCAGGCAGAAGGATTGAAGGAGAAGGAAGATGGGTGAAAGAAAAGGACTAGAGATATTTAGGAAAAGGCGTAGATTTTGGGAAAGTCATCCAGGATCGTGTGTCAGGGGAGGCTTACCATACGGGATGAGAAGGAAAGACTGGTTTGTAAATTATAGATTGCAGTGATCAGTCGTCCTTTTCAAATTTAATTGCACAGATCTAGATTTCAACTAGAAGCTAGCCATTCTTAATGCGCTATTATTTTCCCTCAATGCATGTAATACCTGTTGGTCGGGCTTCATCCACAGTTCATTGAATACTACTCTTGAGTAGTGAGCTAGTTTTCGGATTAGGAGTTAGACCGGCGGCCGCTGACCCGATGGAGGTGAAGCCTCTGGTCCTGTGCCTCGCCTGCCACCTCACACCACGCATGCTGATGCTGACACCTACACGACCCTCCCTCAATCCAATCCCCATAGGCCATACTCCGTACTGTGCACGGGGGGGGGGGGGGGGGGGGCTGTGTGGTGTGTGAAAATTGTGGAGTGTAATATAAGTAATGTAATTAATACTGTAATTCATAATGCCACCACATGGCTTTCAGGGAACAGATTAATGCTTAACTGCAACAAAATGGAATGCATACAGTTTCTGACACGGAACTCTTGCAAAACCGAAATTTTATTGTCCCCATCTGGTCCAACCACCAATAAAGTTGACCATTTTAACTTATTATGACTGAGGGTAGATGTAAAACTATCTTGGAAGTACCCCATTGCATTGAAAGATATTGTGCAGAAAGTGGACACTGCTATCTTTGCTATTAGAATGATCACCACTGCCTCTTACACTGAAATGTGAAGGCTTGTTTACTTTTTCTGTTTTGACTTTTTTTATTTTCTATAGTCTTATATTTTGGGCAACTATGTGCACTCACCAAGAATATTCTTATTCAAGAAAAGGATTGTGAGATTGATATATGGTGTCGGTTCTCGAATTCTGTGAAAGCTGTTGTTTAGATGTCTTGGAGTTGGAGGTCTAATTTTAACATCTCTGTACACTTATTCCATCATGGGATTTGTTGCTAACAACATTCACTCATTTAGAAGAAACTGTAATATTCATCCAGTGAACACTAGAAGGGAAAACTGTATGCACTTAGATAACACTTCTGTAGGTGTTGCACAGAAAGGTGTGCACTATTCAGCAAATTTCAATTTTAGTAGGATTTTAGCAGAACTGAAAGTAAGTGGTAATCCCCCAAGTATTCAAATCCAAGTTGAAAGGTTTCCTAGTGATAAACTCCTCCTATTCCGCACAGGTGTTCCTCACAGTGGTTCAGAATGCGTTATTTATTTGTATACTCTCCTGTAGTTTTTCACGTTTTATTAATTTAATAATTCTTTTGTTTGTAATTTTTTTCGGCTATCTGTAAATTACGTACTGGCTCAATGTTTCATCAAACAGTCTTGGCTTCTTAGTTAGTTAGCTAATTACATGTCCCATTGCAAGACCCCCTCGCTTCTAAACTGATAGTGCTATTACTCAGCTTAGCCGCGAGTCCCTAGAGGGTGGTATATGTGACGTACAGTATAACTGGTCAGCATTACCTCCCGGAACTTGCGAGTGTTAAGTCGGTCCTTCCTTGATCCGCCTTGGTGGGTCGTGTCGTCGGGTTTCCTCCTACCTGTGTTCGGTGCAGCTCTCATAAATGCCGTCCCGTGCATATTCTTCATTGGCGCGTTGGATGTCTCTGTCGGTGGAAGCTAATTATCTGAAATTGCTGTCGATCAACTTTGGGGTATCTATTTACTTGAAATTAACATTCAGAATTCCGTAATATGATTTTTATTCCTATTAGATCAATAATGAAACACTCATGTCACAAACTACTCGTAACCGAGAGCATGGCTACCAACGAACAAGACAGGAAGAGCTCTTAACTCTGACTGCCGACTTTGGCGCGCAGTCCTTATCTCTTACTAGTTTCGAACAGTTCGTGGATTTCCGATCAAGTTCGTACTTACTAAGGTATGCATTTGTTAATGAACGAGTGTGAATTTTAACGAGGCAAAATTATGATAAATAGTTTTGAACATCCAGAGGCTCCTCCTAGCATTCATGTTGTCATACATGACTTTAATTTTTAAATATAAATAAACAAAATCGGTGATTTTGGCGCCAAGATGGTGGTACTTCCCATCATGTATATTTCCCAGGCTGACGCTTGTTGCTACGGTCCAGCACCGAGCCCCATCCCACTACGCGCGACATATGGTCGCTTCGTCACCTAGCCAGCCAGCGTGGGAAATGCTCTCCGACTCATGGCCGGCTACAGACTACAGCGCTCTTAACTATCATGAATACATCAATAAGACACAATAATTTATTAAAACTGGTGAAAATGTCTTCCTCACGTAAGAGGCACCTTACGCCATAGATAATCGAATGATAATTATACCGGAGTGATGTGGAATGAGTCAGTCTACAGCATATGTGTATTTTTTGTAGGTTATCGGTTTTTAAGTAGAAATGCGTCCATGAAAGAGAAGGAGATGTCTGGGAGAAATGATTTTAGGTTAGATTTAAAAATTGTTTTGCTATGTGCCAGTCATTTAATGTTGTTGAGCAAATAATAAAAAATTTTTGCTGCTGCATATTGGACTTCTTTCTGAGCCACTGTCAGCGTTAATGTTAGCGAGTAAACGTCATTTGTTCCTCTAGTGTTGTAGGGGTGGACATCACTATTCTTCTCAGGTTGTGATGGTTTCTTTATGATGAATTGCAGTATCGAATATATGTATTCTGATTGTGCAGTTAAAATGGCTAATTCTGCTTTCAGAATGTGGAATTGGAGGCCATTCATTTACGTGAGGAATAGTGGCGGACTCCATGGGATCCTCTTTGTGATTTTTGCCCAGTCACTAAACACTGACTGAATTGTACATTTTTGTATTCTGTATGTTAAGTATGATTCAAACTTGTTGTGTGTAAGGCCATAAATTTTACAAAACTCAAGTTTTTCTAAGAGGGTAACATAATCTAGAGAATCAAACGCCTTTGAATGATCACAAAAAAGAATGACTTGGCAATATGGTCAGATGGAACCTACTGAATAAATAAACATTTACTTTCTTCCACGTATAACTTGCAAAAGGACCATGACAAGTTAATCATAGAAAGCAGAGCTCATACAGAGGTACATTGACAATTTGTTTGACCATCAGCTGTTTTTATTTTAAATCCAAATACCAACCAGTTTCAGTTGTGGAGAAGGATTAAAATGGTTTAAGCCACCACATTACATTTGTCATTACTTAAATAATGTGTAGAGCTTGTCACAAATATCAATACAGGGTGTTACAAAAAGGTATGGCCAAACTTTCAGGAAACACTCCTCACACAGAAATAAAGAAAAGATGTTATGTGGACATGTGTCCGGGAACGCTTAATTTCCATGTTAGAGCTCATTTTAGTTTGTTCTTCCACCTACGCTCAATGGAGCACGTTATCATGATTTCATACGGGATACTCTACCTGTGCTGCTAGAACATGTGCCTTTACAAGTACGACACAACCTGTGGTTCATGCACGTTGGAGCTCCTGCACATTGCAGTCGAAGTGTTCGTACGCTTCTCAACAACAGATTCGGTGACCGATGGATTGGCAGAGGCGGACCAATTCCATGGCCTCCACGCTCTCTTGACCTCAACCCTCTTGACTTTCATTTATGGGGGAATCTGAAAGCTCTTGTCTACGCAACCTCGATACCAAATGTAGAGACTCTTCGTGCTCGTGATACAATACGCCATTCTCCAGGGCTGCATCAGCGCATCAGGGATTCCATGGGACGGTGGGTGGATGCATGCATCCTCGCTAACGGAGGACATTTTGAACATTTCCTGTGACAAAGTGTTTGAAGTCACGCTGGTACGTTCTGTTGCTGTGTGTTTCCATTCCATGATTAATGTGATTTGAAGAGAAGTAATAAAATGAGCTCTGACATGGAAAGTAAGTGTTTCCAGACACATGTCCACATAACACATTTTCTTTCTTTTTGTGTGAGGAATGTTTCCTGAAAGTTTGGCCGTACCTGTTTGTAACACCCTGTATATGGCACAGGACTTTTAGAAGCAAACATACTAATACCAAGTGTACACTTGGAATTAGTGTGTTTGCTTCTAAATGTGTACACTTGGTATTAGTATGTTTTCTTCTAAAAGTCCTGTGTCATATATTGATATTTATGAAATGCTCTACACATTATTTAAGTAATGACAAATGTAATGTGGTGGCTTAAACCATTTTAATCTTTATCCATGACAACCTGGTTGATATTTGGGTTTAAAATAAAAGCAGCTGATGGTCAAACATGCATTTTATATATTACTTGACGGCTGTTGATAGTCACCTTCCAAAAGTGTTTACATTGACAATCATTCCTCCCACATAACTTTAGTGAATGGAACAGGGAAGGGGGGAATTATAATGGTGGCCTACACCACACACTGTAAGGTGGGTTGTGGGGCGTAGCAGTAGATGTAGAGACAGCAGAATAATGATTGAGTTAGTTTCCGAGAATATAAGCGTGGTGTGAGTACAGATGAAGAGCTTATCTAGAGCTGGACAAATACAACTCAATCTGGTGGGGTGGGTTCGTTATGCTCTAGTCCTGCGACCTTTGAACGGCCGGGCAAGACTGGAGGGTCTTGGCACGGGCGTGCTTTTAAAAAGTTTCCACTGCTCACACATTACTTCCACCCCGTCCATTACCTCGCCACTAATTACGACGCAAGGCCGGCCAGGGATCCGGGGTGCCTTCCACACAGGCAGTCCTCTCTGCTCGCGGCTAGCAAACGTCGTCGTGCGGGCAGGCGTTTAATTTGGGCCTAACAAACGAGGGATAATGACAGCTCCAGGGCTCATTTGTTTCCAGTATTCTCCAGGCGCCTCCTTCCCACTACACGCCTCGGCTCGCCTCATTTATTTCGACGTCGCGGGCGGTTTTTCTCTCTTGCCGCAGGAAGGCCACCAAGTGCCAGGTTTTTAAACGGGGCGTCTCTCGTACAGTCCGGCAGGTTGGCACCTCACGGTACGTTTTTGTTCTCTCTTGAATTTTGGTGACATTCTTAAATCTGGACCTCGCAAGCGACACCGTAACAGTGTGATGGAGGGCACATACAAGAACCGCTAGAAAGATTTCAGTGTTCACCACGAAAAAATTAAGTTACATAGTGAATTGCTTATTTGTGTGCAGGTAAATGTCTGTAGTTCTGGTACGCATTAAAATCTGTGCGTCATAGTTCCATAGCATGCTGCTATGGGAGCCAAAACAGAATGATGCAGCCCATTTATAGAGTCCGCACAGAGTGTGGTGGCCGATGCCAAGTGACCAATTTTCGTCCAGAGCGCTCGACAGGTTCATTTGTTTGTTCGGAAGGGGATACCAACGTTGTCTGCTGGATTTCGGTCGGTCGGAGAAGACGGAATTGAGGCGCATGGCCTGCAATCTCCCCCGCACAAAAAAAATAAGCATTTCTTACAACTTTATATGTCAGCTTCATGATGACGTGCCCATCATTTCGTTAATGGCCGTAATTATTGTGACGTTTGCATGTAAGTAAGGCACTGCCCAGAATTCGAAAAAGTTTGCAATGAAAAATAGGGATCGCTATGATTTTGCGCTTGGTGCGTATTACTTAATAAGTCACTGTGTTTGAAATTTAGCTAACATATTGAATCTTTCTGTAGACTTGAATGGAGGTCTGTATCTCTCACCAATCTCTGGAAAGCTGACCTGATGTAGCACACTCATTTGCGATTGTGCTTGCCAGTGATACATCCAGAATGACATATCCACATTCTTCATGTTTCATAAACGGTTTCAGATATCGAAATGAGTTTCTGGGTAATGAGAGGAAGCAAAGAGGAGAGTATTTTACCAGAGTATTTTACCATAGGTTTATTATATAAAATTTCATTATCTACCGTGTTGTTCCGCTAAACTACAGAGTTCTTCGATGAAAGGGTGTAGTTTTTAAGGGCCATAGATAGCTGGCGAAACGAGAAATGCTGTAGGTTTAGGAACAGCATATGTGAAGATATTGCACGTTTATTTTTGTACCGAGAGTATGTTTTCTTTATAAGCTACTGACCATACTTTTCCTCAGTTCTCACTGAATAAACTTAACAAACCAGAATTCTCTCACCATTACCTCTACACAAGCTAGTGACATGACATTTTGTAAACTCTTCTGTGTTTCGGCAAAAGAAACCTATTTTAACATGTCAACAAGAGAAATGTAAGTTTTACTCAAAATTCGCCATTCATGACGCTTCTCTGAAAGCTACAAATGATGAACAAGCCAGCTGCTTTTGTTACATTTTCTGTGGAATTCATTTTAGATACTAACCAAAGCAGAGGTGACAGTAGATCTTTTGGAATGCTCAATGTGCAAGAGTGGGTAGGGGCTCCACTTAATATTTACAAAAAATGTGAGTGTAGGATTCAGCTTAGACTAGCACTTCTCCTCCAACGCTCAGCCTTTCCCCTACAGCGCCTCCCTGCACCCCCCACAACTCCCGCTCTCCCCATGCTTGCCCTGCTGACCGCGCATCTGCCGGCCACGCAACT
Organism: Schistocerca serialis cubense; assembly: GCF_023864345.2. Taxonomy (NCBI): domain Eukaryota; kingdom Metazoa; phylum Arthropoda; class Insecta; order Orthoptera; family Acrididae; genus Schistocerca; species Schistocerca serialis. Next base: position 70,888,634 of record NC_064644.1, read on the forward strand.
CTACACTCACTCCACAGTGGACTGTCGTGCAGTAACGCGTTTTCTGCGCTTGAAGGGGAACCACTCTGTAAACATCCATGCAGAGTTGGTGGAAGTGTGTGGCAACAACGCACTGTCATATGACACAGTGATCAGGTGGCGGAGACACTTCCCAATTTGTCTAAAAAAGTTTGAACGCCGAGAACGAAGTGACAGACCATGTCTAGGTGCCTAACCAGGGACTGCAAGCCCTGGTGACCAAAGACAGGACCATCACAATTGCGGAAATAATGCAAAAGGTGAAAATCTGACATACAGGGTGCCGCACGAAATGTGTTACCATTTTGTGTTTGAGTATAAACTTTACTGTCAATACAATCTGAAAGGAACATATACTACAATGAAGAGCCGTCCATGGAGATTTGTTCTAATTCAGCACATGTTCAATATGTCCACCACTTCGTTTCCAAACTTCCTTCAAACGAACACTGAAGTTAGTGATTACCCTACGGCACATGTCTTCCGTAATTTCACTGCAAGCTTGAAGAATAAGTCTTCTGAGCTCCATTAAATCACGCGGACGTTTCGGGAAATTTTTTTCCTTTAGGTACCCCCAAAGAAAAAAGTCACATGGATTGAGGTCTGGACTATTGGGGGGCCAACACAGCTCCAACACAGTGTTTGCAGTATGTGGCCTTGCTCCATCTTGCATGAACCACTGCGTGTTGAAGGGCAAGGCAGTAGCAAAAAGCTGTGGAATGAAGCGATTGTGAAGCATGCTCAAATAACGCTCGCTGCTCACAGTTTCTTCAAAGAAAAAGGGTCCAATAAGTCCGTGTCTGGAAATTGCTGCCCACACTGTAATCCTTGGAGCATAATGTTGTCGTTCATGAAGCACTTGTGTGTTTTGAGTGGCCCAAAAGCGTACATTTTGTTTGTTAACCACACTGTCTAAATGAAAATGCGCCTCGTCTGAAAACCAAACGTTGTTGAGAGTTTCTTCCCTATCCTCCGCCCACTGAGCAAACTGTAGTCTCTGCTGCTTGTGTTCTTCAGTGAGCTTCTGTGCACAGGTCATCTTGTATGGGTACATATGGAGATCACTTTTAAGAATGCGTTGAATGGAGCGTCTCGATATTCCCAGTAGCACTGCTGCCTTTCTACAAGATTTCCCTGGACTCTTCTGTACAGCAACTCGTACCGCTTCAATATTCTCCGGCGAACAAACAGGCTTAGGCCGAGGTCGCTTCGCTTCCAATACTGTTCCTTCCTGTACAAATTTATCGTACAACCTGTGGATGGTCTTCTTGCAAGGGACCCATCGTGTGTTAAACTGTTGTCGAAAACACCTCTGAGCCACAACAAGGCTTTTCGTTTCATGAAAAAGTTGCCGATCATTGCTGTGTCGCCAGTCTTCCATTGTTAGCCATTGCTGCTTACTAGTCTCCTAGCGGCAGTCTCGTGAATTACACGTCATTTCGTAACTCATTTGTTTTTCCAAGCTCTGCTGGTACAGCTGTAGAGATCCCAGCGGGATATCTAACGTGCTTCGTAAATTGTGAGAGAAACAATTAGTAACACATTTCGTGCGCCACCCTGTAGATCAGTTTTAAACATCTTGCAGAATGTTTTGAACGTGAGAAAGGTCTCCGTACTCTGGATTCTGCGACTGCTCGCCCCTACACAGAAAGCCTGCCGAATCGAAGCATCAGCAGAGACGTTGCAACTGTGTCGGGCCAATCCAGATGACGTTTTCAACCACCTAATACCGTGGACGACTGCTCTGTGTATCATTGTGAATCGCAAGGAAGAAGAGAAGCGAGCAGTGGAAACATGATTTACCAGCGCCGAAAAAAGCGAAGGCCCAAACGCCGTCGGGAAACTTGATACTGACGAGAACACGGCAAGTGAAATGACTTGATTTTCCAGAAACTTCGCTCAGTGTAAGAGAATTCAATGCAAGCGAAAACAGATCTCGACTTATCCGTGGGTAATCGGCCGTTTCTGAGAAAACGACTGTCAAAGTTTTCGACGTAATTTAGATGCCTTTTACCGCGCGAAAATTTCAGCCGAACCGGGCCACAGTGGTTAACATAGTGGTATTTGCGCCCGGTATTCGAAACCTGATTATCGTTTTTATCTGTTTTACTTTATTTTGTTTTCGTTTATCTACCTGTCTACATAGAAGGTTCTTATCAAGTTAGGGCAAACAAAGGCATTTCATGACGGTAATTATAAAATTACAACTGGGTTTCACAATAACTGTTCTATTTTTATTATACAGGGTGACTCAGCTACCCCTACCACTGCGTTTCATGTAACCTGCAATGCCTTCAAATACCACACGCAAGATTCTCATATTCTCTCACTTGCTATGCATAAACTATTATAGCCCGCTTTACCTAGCACGGCGCTTCCGCGCATAGAGGCGGAGCTGAAAGGAAGTGTGGAGAAATGAGAACTGTGCATACGCGGCAGCAGACAGCGGGCAAACAAAGTCCACGTTGCCGAACTGTGTTGCTGCGGACAACCGCCAGGCTCGTTTGCCTACGGTACATTGTATTATACGTTCAAATCTACGAGGAGAATAATAAATATTAAAACCAATTTCGACCAGTCGTCATGAGAGAAACAGCCTATTAATTCATGTCTTTACTTCAAGCACAAACCGAAATCATTGTATTTGCTTGACAACTGCTTCTGCTCAATAAAATTTTTGACAATGTGTAAGGTGTGTGTGTGTGTGTGTGTGTGTGTGTGTGTGTGTGTGTGTGTGTGTGTGTTTGACTACAGTGAGGTGTAATGACTGCACGTAAAAAAGAATTAATGGTAGAAAAGATTAATGTAAAAGACCATCGTAAAAATGCTCAGTAAGCTGTCATATTTTTTGTTGTTAACGGGCATTATGAGTTTAAACTAATACGTTCGATATTACAGTGAGAGACCGCATTTATAATCCACTGTACAAGCAAACAATTACTCATCATCAGCGAATAACTCCAGGGAATCTGACCGATAACATCGAAAATCACCGATATCTCGACAAGTAACAGTTACTGTAATTTTGGGGCCTTACCCAGTTCGTGGCTTGAAAATGTTAGTGGTTTACATGTGAAAATATCGGACTTTTGACAAATGCATCCAGTTGCATTCTCCCGTCTTATTACAGCATGCAACATGGTGGGAGAAGCTTAACTTCTCCTTGGGCAATATGCTGAACATTATAGTCTCTATCATTAAAATGATACAAAGTCCTAATCAAAAAGGCTAGGAAGCTCTCATTATTACGTATGCGACTGATATGTTGACAAACACGTTTTTTAAACTATGAATCTTCAAAACTAAGAAATACTGTTACATTGTTCCAAAGTCTATATCGAAATACCATCGTCACTCCTATTTGAGTCTGTTTCCGAACAATCTGATGGTAAATTTATGATGATTGGTTCAAGGCTTATATCCATCATCATTTCCCTGTCAAATTATTCTTTCTGAAGCTTTTCAGCATGCCAAACAGACTGTGCCCACGCTTCAGATGGGATGTTGTCTGTTACCTCATTTTATATTGCCTCATGCAAAAGCGACTCAGTATGTTATCTTGAATGTTTTGTTTCCTTCTCCCACATAGCCTTAAAACACTTTGCCCAAATTAATTCAATGGGGCTACAATGACAGTGACACTTGGGTAAACGTAAAACTGTGTGATCCCATTCACGTGCAAGGGATTTAAGTTTGTAAGCTCTGTCACGTGACTTGTATAAGTTAACGAGCTGCAGATCGGCACGAATCTGGTTTATACGGTACGTAATATTTTTATTTTTAAGCCGGAGAAAAATATCCGCTTTTCTGGTGTTTGTGCTTGGTGTTTTCTCTGTAACAGTAGATTTATAACGCAATGACGGGCTTCGAAGCAAGGTATGACAGGAATTGCGTATCACGTCACGAAACTGACAGCGCTCATTGCCGAATGGTACTCACTGCTGTTTTTCTTACTCGTAAATACAAGTTTATTCTCAGAAATAAAACCAGAAGAAGAGTAAGCATGTAGAAAAATTGTCCGAGAACCTGTCTCTACGAGAACTTTAAAACCGCCAATACCTTCACTCGTTTTCCAGCAGATATTCTTGGAATGATTCTGATTGATCCATGTTTCATCAAGGTAACACACTCTTGAACTACCTCCTTCTCTTGTATCGTGAATTTTTGTATGGGATATAGTTCGTGCTGCACCTATGTCACTGCTGTGAACTAAAAAGTCTCTTCTTAACATACTGCAACCAACGTTTTTTAAAATTCTTTATCTTGACGAAGCGCTTACCGTTGAAGCCTGCATAGCTGTAACACGTTTTTGTTATGTCGGGCATTCATCATTCACATGGAGCATTTTAAAACATCGTTGTTAAAACCATCCATTTGTGTTACAGATTCCTTGCGATTTCGATGCTTTCCAGGCGACATGAAACCAACTGTTTCTACGGTTCCTACAGCTCTATCACTTTCAAGTGGCTCTGAGCACTATGGGACTTAACATCTGAGGTCATCAGTCCCCTAGAACTTAGAACTACTTAAACCTAACTAACCTAAGGACATCACACACATCCATGCCCGAGGCAGGATTCGAACCTGCGACCGTAGCGGTCGCGCGGTTCCAGACTGAAGCGCCTTTAACCGCGTGGCCACACTGGCCGGCCTCTATCACTTTCGTTTACAATTCTCTTTACAGTTCTCTTGCCGACACCATATGAATCTGGAGTCCGTTCTTGTGTTTTTGAATGTCAACAGCAGGAGAGCTGCTTTTTATTCATCTTTGAAAATGTTAAAAATGAGTTAAATAATCTGCCTCGCCTGCGTGTGAGGCACTAAACATTTATCGCCGTCACCTAACTTTTCTTTTAATTGAACTTAAACATTAACAAGACACACATTCACATCTATACTGCTGTAAGAAAAAAAAGGGAACAGAAAGACTGATAGTTAAATAAATAATTCGGTTGTCGCGAAGTACGGCAACATTGCAGCATGTAGGAGCGAGATTCTCGCTCTCTAGCTGTAACTCTGTTAGTCGCTCGGACAGAGAATGAATATTATTGGCCGCCAGTGGCTAGTGGACGGGGATGTGCAGAACAACTGAAAATTGGGCCGCCTTCTTACATGACGCGAACTTCAGTCCTACAGAAAAATGAACAGGGCTTTTTTTTTTGTAGGAAATTTGATTTAGTTAGATTTTTTTACTGGAATGTGTTTTCGCCAGAGGCCATAGTTTTCGAATTATTCAAGAAAAACGTAAAAAAGAAGCCTTCAAACGGGTTTTTCTTGAATCCTTTTCGAAAACCATGACCTCCAGCCAGTACAAAATGTGACTACATTGAATTTCCTACAGAAAAGTCCGTTTCATTATTTCGGTATGACTAATTGTTTGTGCGTAGCGAGCAAGAGAATATGAAAATCTTGTGCATGGTGTTGGAAGGTGTTGACGGCTGCATAAAATCCAGTGGTAAAGGCAGTTGAAGCACCATGTGTAATATGTGTTCTGTGGTATTTTCGGGTGTTACAACCTTCTCAAATTCTCGTATTCTTATGTTTTATTCTCATATCAATTCTTGCATTATTTCTTATGTTTCAGTATTTTTTTTATTCTTCAGGAACGTTTGGTGCATTCCACTGGACGATACCAATCACAGAAAAGGGAATGTTCGCCATAGTGGCATTTCTTCACATGAATCTCACTGCGGTAAGAAACGTCGTTGACATTTCTGAAGATTTCATGCATTGGCAGTAAATTCGCGGCAGACCACGAGCAACGGATCACTTTACCGAAAACAGGCGCTTAAAACTTTTTATGAATGAAAGTAGACTACAGGAATTTCTTCACGGTAAATGATGACACCCAAAACAGTTGCAGGATAAAGATTTATTAAAATTCTTGACCAAGGTTTCGGTATATATAAATATACCTTCGTCAGAAGTAAAATATCTAAAATTACACCCCGCAGTGGAGATTAATAAAACAATTGTGCCAAAGGCGTCGTCAGTAGTTAAGACATCATCTCCATTTATATAACATGATTTTGGACACAGGGGCGATGCGAACACAGTTTAGCATCAGTACTTCGCCTATGAACTGCAAACAATATCAAATAGTTTTCTCATTCATTTATTGTCTTTTTCAATTCATTCATCAGACACAATTAGTAGGCCAATAAGGAGAACGTTATTTCAGTACACAATGGAAATCATTCGTGTTGTAATCTTCGATGGACACAAACAGATAAACGAAAAACAAAAATAACAATCGGGTTTCGAACATGGTGCACAAAACCACCAAGCTTCGACACTAACCCCGGTTCCACCGCTTCGCTTGAATTATTTACTCGCTAAAAGGCACATAAAGGACATTGAAAACATTGACCGTCGTTTTCTCAGAAAAGGCCGAGTATCCACGGATAATCGAGACACATGTTCGCTTATTTTGACCTTCCACTGAGCAAAGCTTCTGAGAAACCGGGTTAAGGCATTTGTTATGTTCTCCTCGTAAGTTGTTTCTTAGACTGTCATCTCCATCTCCATGACTACTCTGCAATTCACAATATAGTGCCTGACAGAGGGTTTATCGAACCACCTTTAAGCTGCTTTTCTACCGCTCCACTCTCGAACAGTATGCGGGAAAAACGAACCCTTAAATCTTTCCGTGCTAGCTCTGATTTCTCTTATTTTATTATGATGACTATTTCTCCCTATGTGGGTGGGCGCCAACAAAATATTTTCCCATTCTGAGGACAGAATTGATGTTTGAAATTTCATGAGATGTCCTGCCACAGGGAAAAGCGCATTTGCTTAAATGACTGCCACCCAAATTCATTTACTCGTACCATGTCTGTGACACTCTCTCCCCTATTTCGCGATAATACAAAACGAGCTGCTCTTCTTTGAATTTTTTCGATGTCCTCCGTCAATCCTATATGATGCGGATCCCACACCGAACAGCAATACACCAGAACAGGGCAGAGAATTGTAGTGTAAGCAGTCTCTTTAGTAAACCTGTTACATTTTCTAAGTGTTCTGCCAACAAATTACAGTCTTTGGTTTGTTTTCCCCATAACATTATCTATGTGATTGTTCCAACTTAGGTTAGTCGTAATTGTAATCCCTAGGTACTTAGTCAAGTTTTCACTCACAAGTTTTTTTTGATTTATCATGTAACTGAAATTTAGAGTCAATGGCCACTTTTTGGAGCATACAGATATTTTGTCTAAATCATTTTGCAATTTGTTTCGATCATCTGATGGGTTTACATCACGGTAAACGAAACACTTCCCTGCCAGATAGTATTTCTGTTTTACTCGATGACTTTCCGTCAATTATTAAGAACTGTGACCTTTCTGACAGGAAATCATGAATCCAGTCACACAACTGAGATGGTACTCCACTCGTGAGCAACTTAATTAGAAGTCGCTTGAGGAACAGTGTCAGAAGCCTTCTGGAAGTGTAAAAATGTGGAACCAATTTGACGTCCCCTGTCGATAGCACCCATTACTTCGTGAGGATAAAGATGCAGTTGTCTTCGAAAAGAACGATATTTCCTGAATCCGTGTTAGCTATTTGTAAATAAATTGTTTTCTTTGAGGTGAGTCATAATGATCGAGCACAGCATATGTTCCAAAATCCTATTGCAAATCTAAGTTAGTGATTTGGGTCTGTAATTCCCCTTGCTCTGGCTTGTGCAATTTCCAGTCTCTGTGGACGGATCTTTCTACGAGCGGGCGGTTGTGTATGATTGCTAAGTATGAAGCTATTGTATCAGAATAATATAAAAAGAATCTGACTGGTATACAATCTGGGCCGGAAAGCCTTACCTTTCTCAAGTTTTTTAAGCTGCTTCGCTACACCGAGGATCTCTATTTCTAAGTTACTCATGTTGACAATTTTTCTTGATTCAAATTCTTGAGTATTTACTTAATCTGTTTTTGTGATGGAATATCGGTAAAGCGTGTTTAACAACTCCGCTGTAGTGGCGCAATCATCAGTAATACTGCCATTGTTATCGTGCCGTGAAGATACTGATTGCGTCTTGCCACTGGTGTACGTTACATACGACCAGAATCTCTTTGGGTTTCTTGCCAGATTTCGTGGCAGAATCTCGTTGAGGCACCTGTTAACAGCTTCTCGCACTTTGTGTGTGCATGCAGTTTCCTTCGCCATATTCTCTCGCCAACTGACTGAGACTAATAGCAGCAATTGCTGTCGGGTTTGAAATCGACCATCACTGACAAGACTTAACGCTAGCCTCCAATCGTTGTCGGTTAGGATCTTTTACAAGCACGATTCTTAAGCCGCGTTACATTGCTGCTAGTGGTACACCGCTCCTTCTGGACATCTACAACTATGGCGCTGCTCTGGGAACAACTGTGAAGTGCATGACAGAGGCGAGGTCCCGTTGTACCAGTTATTAGGGATCTTTCCCGTTCCATTCATTTATGTATCGCGGGAAGCATGACTGATTAATTCCCTCCGCACACTATGATTTCTCTTGTCCTCACGATCACTACAGGAGCAACACATAGGTGATTGTAGTATTTTCCCAGAACCACCATTTAAAGCCGGTTCTTAAAATTTTGCAAGTAGGTTCTCTCGGGATAGTTCACGTCTATCTTCAAGAATCTGCCAGTCCAGTTTCTGTAGCATATTTGTGATTCTCTCCCACCTGTCAAACAAACCTGTTACCGTTTGTGCTGCCCTCCTCTGTATGCTTTCAATATCCCCTGTTCGTCCTGTTTCGTACAGGTCCCATGAATTTTAGAAGTATTATAGGATGTTTTATCTGCAGTCTACTTTGTAGACTGACTGGTATTTCCCTACAATGCTATAGTGAAGAGCCAAAGAAACTGGTATACCTGTCTAATATCGTGTAGGGCCTCCCGCGGCCACGCAGAAGTGCCTGCAACACGTCATGGCATGGACTTGACTAATCCTGAAATAGTGCTGGAGGGAATTGACACCCATGAATCCTGCAGGCCTGTCCATAAATCTGTACGAGGTGGTGGAGATCTCTTCCGAACAGCGCGTAGCAAGGCATCCCAGATATCCTCAATAATGTACATGTCTTGGGAGTTTGGTGGACAGCGAAAGTGTTTAAACTCAGGAGAGTGTTCCTGGAGACTGTAGCAATTCTGGACGTGTGGGGTGCCGCATTATCCTGCTGGAATTGCCCAAGTCCGTCGGAATGCACAATGAATATGAATGGATGCAGGTGATCAGACAGGATGCTTATGTACGTGTCACCTTTCAGAGTCGTATCTGGACGTATCAGTGGTCCCATATCACTCCAACTACACAAGCCCCACACCACTACAGAGCCTCCATCAGCTTGAGCAGTCACCTGCTGACATGCAGGGTCCATGGATTCATGAGGTTGTCTCCATACCCGTACACGTTCATCTGCTCGATACAATTTGAAACGAGACTCGTCCGACCAGGCAAAATGTTTCCAGTCACCAGCAGTCCATTGCTGGTGTCGACGGGCCCAGGCGAGGCGTAAAACTTTGTGTCGTGGGGTCATCAAGGGTATACGAGTGGGCCTTCGGCTCCGAGTGCCCACATCCATGATGTTACGTTGAATGGCTCGCACGCTGGCTCTTGTTGGCCAGTATTGAAATCTGCAGCAATTTACGGAAGGGTAGCACTACTGTCAAGTTTAGCGGTTGTCTTCAATCGTCGTTGGTCCCGTTCTTGCAGGACTTTTTTTCCGGCCGCAGCGATGACGGAAATTTGCTGTTTTACGGGAATCCTGATATTCACGGCACACTCGTGAAATGGTCGTCCAGGAAAATCCCCACTTTATCGCTAGCTCGGAGATGATGTGTCCCATCGCTCGTGCGCCGACTGTAACACTACGTTCAGACTCACTAAAATCTTGATAACCTGCCATTGTAGCAGCAGGAACCGATCGAACAACTGTGCCAGACACTTGTCGTCTTATATAGGCCTCGCCGACCGCATCGCCTTACTCTATCTGTTTTCATATCTCTGTATTTGAATACGCATGCTTATGCCAGTTTCTTTGACGCTTCAGTGCAGTAATGAACCGGAGTCTGACACCTGCGTTACCTACGAGTGTTACGCGCAAGTATTTGGCTGACCGATTCCAATTGTGACACATTGATAATACCGTAAAGTCACAGGATACTATATATCTTTTTCGTTTTGTGAAGTGCAGAGTTTTGCATTTCCGAACATTTAAAGCAATTTGCCAATCTTTATACCAGTTTGAAATGGTATCTAAATCTTCCTGAATATTTATACAGCTTGTATCAGTCATTATACACCAGCTTTATTACCAGAAAAAGAAAAAAAGATAATTACATCAGGCAACAAAATAAAAACTATATGGGATATAGAGAAGATAGAGACAGGTGGGTCCAGAAAGGAAGAGGAACAGATAGATCTAAAATTAAATGAGATGATGGTAATAAGTGCATGTAGTGTTGCAAACGTCTTAAACAAGTACTTTGTTTCTGCTACTGACAGCTTGGGCTTATCAGGTTCAGTGAATAGTGCAACTGAATATATAAGACAAGTCCTTACAAATAACTTCAGTAAAATGGAAATGAGACTCACTTCTCCCAAAGAAGTAGCATCCTTCATAAAATCCTTAAATTCAAAGTATTCTAGTCTTAACGATGACACATCAACGAAGTTAATCAATGAGTACCGAGCGGGGTGGCGCAGTGGCTAGCACGCTGGACTCGCATTCGGGAAGACGACGGTTCAATCCCGCGTCCGGTCATCCTGATTTAGGTTTTCCGTGATTTCTCTAAATCGCTCCAGGCAAATGCCGGGATGGTTCCTTTGAAAGGGCACGGCCGACTTCCTTCCCCCTCCTTCCCTAATCCGATGAGACCGATGACCTCGCTGTTTGGTCTCTTCCCCCAAACAACCCCACCCAACCCCAACCCAACTAATCAATGAGTGTTCATGTGAGTTGAGTGCCGGGTAAATTAGTTGTGTTATGAATCTCTTATCACCGAAACATTTGCAGATTGGCTAAAATAAGCTGAAGTTAAGCCCCTTTACAAGAAATAGGATAAAGAGATGCTGTCAAGCTATCGACCAATTTCGCTTTTGCCGACTTTTTCCAAAAATATTTGGAAAGGCTGTATTTAAGCGTCTTCTTAAATACCAGACTGCAAATAGTATATTGCCCACGACACAGTTTATGTTCCTCAAGGGGTCCAATATAGAGAAGGCTGTTTACACGGACCGTGAGAATGTATTTAATTCATTAGATAACAATTTAGAGGCTGTTGGCATTTTCTGTGACCTGTCAAAAGCCTCTGACCGTGTGAATCACAGAATTCTCTTAAACAAATCTGAATATTATGGTGTCACTGCCAGTGCTTCAAAGTGGTTCAAGCTGTAACTAACAGGAAACAAAGGATGTGGTTCTGAAACACCTGTGGAGTAAGCAATCAATCTTCATCTGACTGGGAACTAATGACATATAGTGTTCCTCAAGGTTCCATCTTGGATCTGTTGCTTCTTCTTGTGTGCATTAATGACCTCTTTTCTGTTACAGTGCCTGATGCTAAGTTTGTTTCGTTTGCAGATGATGCAAACACTGCATTAAATAGCAAGTCAAGCACATATTTGATTTATAAATGGCTGCTAACGAAAATTTCACTGCGATTAAAAAACGGTTTAAAGCTAATTTACTGTCATTAAACATTGAAGACACCCACTATAAGCAGTTCAGAACCTGTAAGAGATTTCCTTTCAGCGTGTGTGTACCATATGAAGACATGCAGATAGAAGAGGTTGACAATGTTAAATTTCTGGAATTACAGTTCAATAATAAATTCAGTTGGCAGGGCATACCACAGAATAGCTGTTCAGTGTCATTAAACTTTGACAAGAACCTGTAGAATTCCTTCCAGCATGTGTGTAACATATGAAGACATGCAGATAGAAGAGGTTGACAGTGTTAAATTTCTGGGATTATAACTTGATAAAAAATTCAGCTGGGAAGCGAATACCGCAGAATTGCTGAAGTACCTAAACAAGTCTGTATTTGCAATGCAAATTATGTCAGATGCAGGAGATATAAAAACAAAAAAACTTGCATACTTTGCTTACTTTCATTCTGTTATGTCATATGGGGTCATATTATGGGGTAACACATCAAACCGAACAAAAGTTTTTAGAGTGCAAAAGGATGCAATGAGACTCATTTGTGATGTAAATTCAAGAATGTTATGTAAAAACCTGTTGAAGGAACTGGGTATTCTATCCACTTTTTCTCAGTATATTTATTTCTTAACGAAATTTGTTGCAGATAATATGTCTCTGTTTCCAACCAACAACTCGATACATGGTAGAAATAATAGGAATAAGAACAATCTACATAAAGATCTGAAATCACTTGCCTTGGTCCAAAAAGGGGTCCAGTATTCAGGAACACACATTTTCAATAAATTGCTAGCAGCCACTAAAAACTTGATTTCAGATAAAGCACAGTTTAAACAGAATTGAAAGACTGTTTGGTAGGCAACTCCTTCTACTCTATAGGTAGATGTCTTGACACGGACTGTTACACCAGCTTAATTAAAAATGTCTCATAGATTTCAGTTTTGACAGCACTTGGTCACAACAGTTAAGATTAGGAATTTTGTGTATGATAAATTTATTAAAAATGCGTAACTATTTTTCATTCTGACAATATATTAATTCTGTAAATATTAACAGTTCCAGTCTACTATAACATACATATCTTGACAATGTCCTGACAAATGAAGTGAGTGTTATATTCAAATGTTCTATGTTTTTTGTGTTATATTTTCTGGCATGTTCTACACCCACGAGAATCATCTCATTTTGGGGTATATGGAACACAAACTGATTCTAATCTAATCTTCTAGAAGTCTGAGGCTATTATTAATGTTGTCAGCAAGATCATTAATATACGACATGAATAACAAGGGTCCTAACACACTTCCCTGGAGCACACTCGAAGTTACTTTTACATCTGCTGTCATCCCTACCAAAAAATCTTCAACCCAGTCACAAATTTCACTTCATACTCCATACGATCGTACTTCTGATAAAGTAGTGAGCGTAGATATGGTACTGAATTTAATGCTTTTTGGAAATCGAGTAATAGTGCATGTACTTGATTGCTTTGATCCAACTCTTTCAACATGTAATGTGAGAAAAATGCGACATGCGTTTCACAGGTATGTCCAGACACAACTGCTTTTTTCTGTCTTTCTGACACCCATCTCACTGCGTTGATTCGAGAGAACCGACTGACACATACACACAGTTACTGCTATGACCTGACGTCACCGATGGAGGGTCACCTGTCTGCATGGTTCCATTTCTGAACCTTATGCAGCGCTCCGAAGTTAGCAGTCTGTTCTCTTAAGGGGTGACTAATATGAGGAGCAGCTTTTGAGAACACATTGTCACAGAAAGTAACATTTTCAGGAGAAGCGAAAAACTTGTACAGCAAAAGGATTTTATTAGGTTTTTCAAATTTAACATAAAATACTCAGGTAGGGGCTCTGGATAGAAACGTGTTTATTACAAGGTAGATTTTTTCCTTTACTTTCAAACTACGAAGACTTTTGTGATGAACTAAATGCGGTTTGCTGTGTTCGAGTTTTGATTTCTTCTTTACTCGTCTTCTTGATCCAAGACTCATTTCCTCTCTAACTTCGCACAACCACTTTGTGTTATACAATCTCTAACCTGTAAGCACACACATGGGGTAAAATGTATACCCTGTAACTGTAATACGTTGGTAGCATTGTTAGATAAGTTCTACAATTGTGACGTTCCATATACCGGTCAGCCAACCGTCCCGTAGCCTCTAATACCTGGGTAAAAATACCCAGCCCGTCTGATAGCGTAACCACTGACATGTGGGAATCGATTGCAGATTAGAACACGAAAAAGACGTGGCACCTTACATAGATCATTGTGCTAACGAACATAAGATAAATAATGAGCCTGAGAACGAGAATAACCACATTCCAGAGAGTGATCGTAATACAGGTATTGAGCATGAGTTAGATAGTGATGATCCAAGGAGGTGGCTGAAACATCTCAAGCAAGCCATGAAGGAATGGATGGGACTCTGTGGAAATATCTGCACCACCAAGATGCTATTGCCTTCACTTGTTAAATCTGCTGTGAGGTCCATCATTGGATTGGGAGCGCCAAGACAAATGAAAGCTATATCGTCTTCTGGGGGATGTGGATGTGAGATGTCGTCGTCCCCCCGAGAAACGGCCAGAACTGCAAAACTATGTGCAAGACTTGCTGTAGGTTGATATGTAAGAAACATTAATTTGCAGTTTGGGAAGAATGTATTGGAATTTATTCTGCTTAGATAAGAAAGAAAAATTCTCCAGAATACACTTTCATCGTGAGATTTAATTTTTATCATTGTGAGAAGCGGGTGTTTGCAACTTAAAAAACATTAAATACCTCTTTAAAATACTCTAATTTTGTGATGTATGCACGAACATTCCAGCTTCTTGAATAGATTTAAGAAAATATTTTTTTTCTAACTGGGGTAAAAAGTACACCACGTGTCTAGTAACGCCATAAAAAAATACGGATTTCGGAAATGAGCTTTTACATACGGATTTGGCATTTCTAAGAGTCAGAATAAAGAAAAAAAGCAACAATGCTGTAATTCTGAAGATGAATACCAGTCGGCTATTTTTCAGTTAAAAGGTTTCACTTTAGTCCACCAGTCTTACATTGTTTTCAACAAAGCTAAATAAAACAAAATAAATAAATAAATTGATGGACATAAAGCAGTTTTATTCATTCACACTACAGGACAAAATCATTTTTGTTGCATTATCTACTTTTGAAATCTCTTTTCGCGATTTTAATATGCATTTGGATGGGATCTGAGTGTAGGAGTGTGTGTAACGTGGCAGAAAACGGATTATTTCGTAGCAAACTTGGTTTTGTTCGCCAATAGGCATTATCCGTTTGGAAAGTTCCCCCTCATAAGTTGTCTGGTGAGCTAGTAAAGATAATGGTAACACTGTCAGGCATCGCTGTTGCGTCCATGTGAACATAGTTAGGCAACTCGCTCCAACGGCAGAGACGCGGTTCGCAAAAACCATTGGTGCGGAGGCATGGGAGCTTCGCTCTGTATCTATACGGCGATCTTACCTGTGCCAGAAAGGGCGGAAGCATCCGCCTGAAGTACTGCGTTCCGTTTCATATTAGCGCCGGCCTGCGCGGCCGACGCCCACAGAGGGTGCAGTTTTCCATCCCGTAATTAGAACAGGCTCGCGATTGGACGGCGATAGCCGTGTGCTGCTATCTGCCGCGGCTCGCGGTCCAGATCTGGAGCGCGTTGCATCGCGTTATTAATTCCCAGCAGCGGTAATGGCCCACGCAATACAATTATTACGCCATTACGAGGAGGGGCAGGTAGCGAGGCGAATAAAAAAAATAACCGAGAGGCATCGGCACGAATGCGGCTGCACATAATGCAACTTTAATTCCATCACGCCCCCTTTTAATTACACGTGTGGGATGATAATGTTTTTGTCTCGACGGAGTTTTGCGCTAATTAGTGTAATACAAAACGCCGGCCAGTCACGTCCCGGTATCGTCCGGGCAGAAGGTTTTTGCTGCCCGTCTGACGGGTCTCTGGAGCTGCCATTATGTCGTTATCTGCCTCGTGCCTTCCCCAGACCTTCTGTCATGCGGTTCTTTTACGGTGTGCGCTACCCGAAGTAGTTTTTGTTCCTCGTTTCATCCTTTCTGCTTCCACCATTTGAAATAGCGCTTTCGCTGCATCAAAAGGGATTTTTTGAAGTACATCACGGTCATCTTTGACTGCAAAAACGATTTATTCATAAAATCCACTGCTGAACTTTCGGCTATTTGGCCATTTTCAATTGCTGCTTTTGGAAACTTGGTGCGTCTCTAAATGTCAGAATTTTAGAAAATATCCGACATATGTATGTTGGTTCCGTAGAAATATTGGAACACGTGAGACAATACTGACCCTACGACTTATCTTAGAAGAAAGATTAAGGAAAGGCAAACCTACGTTTCTAGCATTCGTAGACTTAGAAAAAGCTTTTGACAATGTTGATTGGAATACTCTCTTTCAAATTCTAAAGGTGGCAGGGGTAAAATACAGAAGCCAGATGCCAGTTATAAGAGTCGAGGGACATAAACGGGAAGTAGTGGTTGGGAAGGGAGTGAGACAGGGTTGTAGCCTCTCCCCGATGTTGTTCAATCTGTATATTGAGCAAGCAGTAAAGGAAACAAAAGAAAAATTCGGGGTAGGTATTAAAATTCATGGAGAAGAAATAAAAACTTTGAGGTTCGCCGATGACATTGTAATTCTGTCAGAGACAGCAAAGGACCTGGAAGAGCAGTTGAACGGAATGGACAGTGTCTTGAAAGGAGGATATAAGGTGAACATCAACAAAAGCAAAACGAGGATAATGGAATGTAGTCGAATAAAGTCGGGTGATGCGGAGGGAATTAGATTAGGAAATGAGTTATGCTATTTGGGGAGCAAAATAACTGATGATGGTCGAAGTACAGAGGACATAAAATGTAGACTGGCAATGGCAAGGAAAGCGTTTCTGAAGAAGAGAAATTTGTTAACATCGAGTATAGATTTCAGTGTCAGGAAGTCGTTTCTGGAAGTATTTGTATGGAGTGTAGCTATGTGTGGAAGTGAAACATGGACGATAAATAGCTTGGACAAGAAGAGAATAGAAGCTTTCGAAATGTGGTGCTACAGAAGAATGCTGAAGATTAGATGGGTAGATCACATAACTAATGAGGAGGTATTGAATAGAATTGGGGAGATGAGGAGTTTGTGGCACAGCTTGACAAGAAGAAGGGATCGGTTGGTTGGACATGTTCCGAGGCATCAAGGGATCACCAATTTAGTATTGGAGGGCAGCGTGGAGGGTAAAAGTCGTAGAGGGAGACCAAGACATGAATACACTAAGCAGATTCAGAAGGATGTATGTTGCAGTAGGTACTGGGAGATGAAGAAGCTTGCACAGGATAGAGCTGCATCAAACCAGTCTAAGGACTGAAGACCACAACAACAACAACAGTGTATGTTGATGGTATATGTAGGCTCACATGTAAATTGGTAACCCCCCGCCCTTCCTCACGATACACTTTCCTCCACTACAAAATTCGTTATTCCTTGATTCCTCAGAACGTGTGCTACTGACCAATATCTTCCTTTAGTCAATATGCGACATAAAACTTTTTTTCTCAGATTCGATTCAGTAATTCTTCGTTTGCTATCTGAACTACCCATCTAATCTTGAACATCATTCTGTGACACCACATTTCAGAAGCCTATGTTACATTCTTGTATGTACTGTTTATCGTTCGTGTTTCATGAAATTTATAAAAATTTGGAATTAAAAAAATTTAATTATCTATATCGCCTATACCACGCGCAGTCCAATCACATTAATGAGACCACAGTCAACGTGCAATAACCATAGACGGGAGATGGGAGCGCTAGAAGTGGGGGGTTGGGTATATGGAGACTATTGGGGGCGGGGGGATGCGGGTTCAAATGGTTCAAATGGTTCTAAGCACTGTGGGACTTAACATCTGAGGTCATCAGTCCCCTAGAGTTAGAACTACTTAAACCTAACTAACCTAAGGACATCAGACACATCCATGCCCGAGGCAGCATTCGAACCTGTGACCGAAGCAGCCGCGTGGATCCGGACTGAAGCGCCTAGACCCGCTCGGCCACCGCGGCCGGCTGGGGATACGGGAAACAGCGCCGGCGCCGTCAGCGTAATGCGGAAATGGAGCAATTTATCTGACGTACAAATGAGCATGATTATTGGCTTTTGGGCCAAGGTCGGAAGCAAATGGCTAAGTCTGTGAACTGTTCGCGTGCTACCGTACTCAAAATATACAGTGGACGGCAAAATGGTGCCTTCCAAAAACCGGCCCCGAGGCAATTGTGGAACACCGTGGACCACAGATGATACGGGTTAACAGTGGCTGTGGGTATGTTGTGACCTTATGAATATACAGGCGCGATAATTGGCCCCTAAATTTGCTACGAGGTAAGATGAATTTGAGAAAATCGGTAGAGTATCTTACAAGCTGGAAGAAGGCTTCTTACAGCTATTGGAGAGTCTATAATAATTTAAAATCAAATATCAATGAAAATGTGAATACAGCGATGATCTCAGAAAATGAGGCGCATTCAATGGCACAACAATATTTCAGTATCCTTAAAACAACAGAGTTAATATTTCACAGCCAATAAACATTTTCACAATGAACCCATGAATTAACTTTTCAGGTGATTTCAACAAACGATATCTCAGGTGACAGCATTGAGCTATAGCCATCATCTCTGAAAGCTAAGTATGTGTATCTGTTTTATTTCTTGATTAATAATCTCTCTTATCTCATTGCGCAAATGTTTGTCAGAACATCGTATTCTCCACATTGTCGCTGCTAAGAAACACAGCATTAGTAACACATATTTTGTCATACTTGCGTATTTATTTAATGTACAGTTTACTATTTTGCCAGTAGCTTCATTCAAATGTTGACTGCATGTACCGTTAAAAACTGTGCTAATTTAAAAGTGCTCAATCTTATGTGTTACGGTCACCACAATTGAAAAGAGAAACAAAAGATGCTTCTGCCAAGCAGGCCTAAATAATTGCTTAAATGATCTATATGGACCATCTGTTGTCATTTATCATGAGCCCACTTGTGTAAGAATGTTGGTTTATTTATTTATAGACAAACCTTTATTTACAATTATTGTAAAATATCTGAATATTACTGAATATTCAATAATTTTTTTATTTAAATGTTGTTCTACTATGTTAGTTTAGCCCGGGGGGTGCCCATGATGAGTCAAATCATGTTTGTAGAACGTAAGAACTATGTGTTTCTGATGGGGCTGGCCTTCAGCCAATGGATAAGCAGACAGCAGCAGATCATTACGGGAGTCCAGTGGAGACTGGGACTTTTCGAGTGAAGAGCTTAATGGAGAGATTTTGACACTTTATGTCGAGTTCTTGAAGAAGGCAGACCTGCCTGAGGTAATGTGTGTGATTTGGTCATAAAGGTGTTTGATTCTGGGTAGTGAATGTTCGCTATCATACCTTAACTTCTGAAGGAACTTTATACTTCGAGAGATCTGAATATACTCCAGAATAGGGTTCTAACTTATTCCGCTTGTATCGTGGAACTGAGGATAGATAGAGTATGAGTTACTATTCTTTGCACCATGTGTGTTAATTTGTGAATCATCAGTTGAACTCTGAACTATTTTGAGTTGGTAAATATTTCATATATTGTGATCACGCTATAGACTTATTTTTCACGTATCTTTGATGATTATTTACTTTGGGAAATTTACTACCATTCCCATAATGCTGTCAATGTAACTTTACTGCATTTGATATTTTCTGTACGTATTTTAACTGAATCGTAGGACCACTCCCCGTTCTTTTGGGGTGTCCCTTCTTGAATAAATGTTATTAAACATAATTCTCTACTGTCTGCATCAACTACAGACGTTAGAATAGAACTTTTGTTATTAAATGATTCATTTAATTTTTCTTTTGTATTTATGTGTTTTATTAATCACAACTACAGGTTATTACTTGCAGCGAATTAGCTATGGGCCATGAAAGCAGATGTACACAGCACGACTCTGTGACTACATCGAGCAACAGAGCTGTGCATAGCCCAAGTACCTAAAGTGCGAGCAATATCAAGCAAAGTCGCAAATGGTCAACTTCTTTGGGATGCTGTTAGAGGAACAACAACTCAATAGTAATCGTCAGTTCCTGTAGCAATGTGTAACGACGAATAGTTGTGCAACTCTTGAGGGACTGATCACCCAGATGTTCCATGCGGATACCAACAGTGTCCCCTCAACGACCGTTCAGCGGACGTTTCTGAATACGGACCTCTGAAACAGCCACCTGGTTCAGGCATCCATGCTGACTTTGGTTTATTGGAGACGAAGGTTGGAATTTGCACGCCAGTACCGCAAAAGATGGTTCAAATGGCTCTGAGCACTATGGGACTTATCATCTGAGGTCATCAGCCCCCTAGAACTTAGAACTACTTAAAAATAACTAACCTAAGGACATCACACACATCCATGCCCGAAGCAGGATTCGAACCTGCGACCGTAGCAGTCGCGCGGTTCCAGACTGTAGCGCCTAGAACAGCTCGGCCACCCCGGCCGGCCCAATACCGCAACTGGAAGTCCACTGAATGGCGACAGACGGCCTCTTCAGGTGAATCACGTTCTACACTCCATCGGACAGATGGCAGTTGGTGTGTAGGGGGAACGTTGCGATTTGGGGAACGTTCCCATGGCATTCCCTGCGTCATCTCGTCGCTCTGGAAGACACAGTGGATCAACGCAAGTGTTCACATAACCTTTGGGACCATGTCCACACCTATATGGCATCTTCCAGCAGGAGAGTGCAACGTCTCACACAGATCGTAGATTATGTGCGTAGTTCGAAGAGCACCGGGGTGAATTTGACGTACTTCACCAAACTTTCAGATTAAAGCCAAATCAAGAATCTGTGGGATCACCACGATGGAGCTGTTTGCACCATGGATCCCCAACTCAGAAGCCTAGCGCAGTTGGCCGTGGCGCTGGAGGCAGTTCCTGTCTGTACCTTTCAGAACCTCGCTGACTGTCTTACTGCATGTCTCGATCCGCTCCGCACTGCAAAAGATGATTATTCAGTTTTTGGCAGGTGGTCATGTTAATGTGATAGGATAGTGTAAGACATTAAAATGTGATCCCTACTTTCAGCTGACTAAGCAACCATCTGCACCTCACTCATGGTAAAAGTCATATCAGCATGTAGCGTACTGAGAGCCCTGTATCATCTACATAGCTGGGTGCATGTCAACGTGACTAACACTTTCAATTAAAAACCTGAATAAACCAACAAGGTAAAACCAACTACTTCAAAATCATGCTGAATCAGATTGCAGTCAATTATAATACTTTTCTGACAGTGTAAAATACAACTATGTCTATGCATCACTTCTGTACATGATTATACTCCAAGACACTTTCAGTTTCAGCGCTGATAAAAACAACACAAAAACATTAAGGTGAATTGGAGCCTGTCTCAGTAAAAAATGCACGATTTTCATGACTTGTTACAATATGGGGGCCATTTGATTTACACCTGTTAATAGAAGCAAGTTGACAAGCAGTTTGTATATTTGTGCGTTTCCTACATAGTACAGCTGCAACTTGCGATGCATCTCTGATGTAATATGAGTACATTCACTTTGCGAAACACATAATTTTTGTTTACAGACTGACCATGGTGTTGGTTTAAAAATGTTAATTATCATTCACATGACGTATAATTGGTTACAGAAAACTATGAGTAAGTAATATACATTTCTGACATTAGGTGTTTTGTTGGTATGTGTAACGTGGATAATCATGTAGGCCTATTTGTGCTGCAATACCACTGCTGTCTCAATGTAGGGAGTATACATGTGTTGGCTTTTAGAGAATCAAGAACTAGGAAGTTGTTTTCCGTATTTTTATGGTTCAGCTTTTCTAAGTGACAGTACAGAAAGGTGGGTCTTTGTTTTTCCACAGCGTAAGAATAAGTATTATACCAATGACAAGTTGGGATAAAATACATTAAATGGCGATGGAAAAGTGTAATAAAAACTTAGACTCCACATACGTCAACGCTGTCAGCCAACCACCGAAATTTTAGATGGCTTCAGTTTGTTACGTAAAACAAATGGCGGCGTTACATCTAGAACGTCAAGGACACAGGAATTGGTAACTAATCTTTCACAGTTAATAATAGTGTTCGTCGGACATACACTGGTATCAGAGTACAACTTTCTCCCAGATTCAGTATATTAGGGGTCCAAAGAGGAATGGTCAGTAGTCAGGGATATGACAGAAATGATCATTGGAAACAAAAAAGTCCAAAAATTATGGGTTCTAAAATGGCTGCCTTAAGAGGTATTTGCTCTTGATCAGTAGAGGAGGTGTGTTTACAGTATGGAAGATGAACATTGAAAGGTGGCTACACTGTGCCACTGCGCCAGAGATTGCGCCAAAGAGTACTATTAAGCCGCCTCCACAGTGCGTGTTTAGAGTTCATAGCAGTCAGTGCTACCAGAGAGCTCGTAGAGGTCAGTGGTTGTTGAGAGTTCGTGGCAGTCAGTGCTAGTAGAGAGCACAGTGTGTGTTAAGAGCTCGTGATTGTCGTGAAGTCGGAGTGAGATGTGGTAGTAAAGAGTGTTGCTCCTTGTTTTATGCAGTTATTTGATGGGAGAGATAGCAGATGTTATTGTAATGAGTGCATTTCGTCAATATATATGAAGGTAAAATTTATAATGTTTTTTTTTTTTTTATTAATTGTCTATCTGAAATAATGTGTTACTACAGGTTCAGTCAACAAAGCATCTGGCTCGTGTTCTTGTATTAGAGTGAATTTTGGTTTTCTTGCGTAATTATAGTTTTTCTAAATTTCTTTTGTCACGTCGGTATAATTGGTATTTAAGAATTCTTGTCTTGTTTGAGAAGAACCGTGCCAGATGTGGACGTTGAGTCACACTCCCACATACAGAACAGTTACTTTTGTGCTTATTGGTTTTGTTGTTTTTTTTAGTTGCTGGGGACTTAATTAATTAACTGCGTTTACTGAAATTTTCTTACATTGTTCTTTGCAGTCAGATAGCGTAACAATTCTAGTCAGGGCCAACCGATTACGAGACTTACGTAATCGGACATACTAAAATGAAAAGTATTTTCAAAATTATTTAATTAAGCCCCCATGCACGTGGCGACCGCTGCTTCGGATCGTCCCTTGGAATTTTTCTGATTGTGAAAATTGTAGACTGTAGTATTGTTGTAGTAATTTGTAGCTAGTGATTGTAGTCTGTATTGAGTGTGTAGATTTGGTAATTGGCATTCTTCTAATGGTATTTTTCAAAATTTAATTTTTTTATTGTCTTGTATACGCGTTTGACAAATTAGTGCAATTATTTCAATTGTTCGATTGATCGTGTTTGAGGGAGACATTGCATGTGAATAGTATTGTTGGAGATAAAGAGTCATTGGGTGTAATTTTCGTACAGTGACGAATCTTTCGTATATTTTTTAAATGATTACGCGATCAATGAAAAAGGCAAAAATGATGAATAGTGAGAATAACGAAATTGTTGACATGGCGAACTCGCCAACACAGGAAAACAGTATGGTGGATAATGGAGTTGAAAACAATGTAATAAGTCGGGAAAATAGTCCAGAACCATTTCAAAATTTTTCTCAATCAGAAAATTTACAGAATATGAGATTAACGATAGAAGATTCTGAAATAGTATCGAACACAGATAGCTTTACAGCTATGACGAAGGAAACTGGAATTGCGGGAAATGTTAGGGCGAAAAGAATTCTGAACCATTTAACATGGAGCAGCTGATGGGTGTAATATTAAATTTGGGATCAGAATTAAAAACACGGTTAGACTCACAAATGGGAACAATGGAAAAACGATTAGACTCACTGGGATCACAAATGGGAACAATGGAAACACGGTTAGATTCAAGAATAGGGACATGTTTCAAAAATATGAAAGATGAATTAAAGAAAGAAATCAGGGAAGAAGTACAACCGATTCTGAATTCTCACAATAATAGATTAATTGCAGTAGAAATCAGACAAAGGGAACAAGATAGAGAACAGGAAGAAAGAGATCGCGTGATAGTACAAAAATTTTCAGAGTTAGATTTACAACGTGCAAACGATAAGAAAGAAATATTTGAAAGAATCGAGGAATCCGTACCAAATGACAGATTAAACAACCTAACACAACAATATGAACAGCTAGCTACCAAATGTGTCAATACTGAAACCCGAGTCGCGATACTTACGGAAGACGTAAACAAACAGAAAGAACAAATAGGTGACTTATCGGAAAGAGTTGAGGAGATTTCAGATAAATTGACAAATATTAGTTTACATGGGGACAGAGATTCGGATGATACAGCCCCATTACCATTTGCAGAAACCGAAGAGTATCAGAACATAAATAAGCATGTTGAGAATCAGGGAAAATTTAATGAACGCGTGAAAAAGGAATTTGAGGCTTTAAAAAAGCACGTCAAACAAATAGAAGGCGAAATAGTAGGAAAGGACAGTAGAAGGAACTTAGAATCACAGATAGCAGAGGGGTATGAAGAAAGTAATTTATTTCATTTACGAGAAGCAACAAGAGAGCGCCAGGCGCGCGAAGTTGACAATAATCGACATTCGGACTGGGACAGACGCCGTAGGTCTTTGTCGCCACGAGGCGAAAACTTTGACTATAAACACTTTTTGACTGTCCGGAAATTTAAGATCTTCCGCAATTCTAAGAATGACATACATCCATGTGCATGGTTAGATCAATTTATGTACGCACTTCCACCAAATTGGCCACTAAGTCACAAACTAGAAATTATGTGCAGCTATTAAGGTCCTCAGGGGATTCACTACTCTAAAGTGAATATGTGCCGTAGCGAGCATAGGGCCCCGAGCTGTAGTGGTGCTATTTCTCTTTTAGTTTTCTGGACCGCTACCTACTCTTTTACTATTCTTTGCATCTGTCAAACCAACTCTTCGACTATCAATCTATCTAGTGATTAAGTAAACAATAACCGGATATGACTGTTTTACCCAAAAGTGACTTTGGAAATTACCGATTGGACTTAATGTACCTAATGCAGCATTCATTGTAGTTTAAACGAAATGTTACCTGTTTATCTTCGTGACAACATTACTTCATATGTTGACGATATTCTCATTGCTAAACGTTCTTGGAATGAGCATAACAAAATTTTGGTTTCATTATTACGTATTTTTGCACGAGTTGGCATGACAGTGAACTTGGAAAAATCAGAATTTGGTCGTTCTCAGATGAAATTTCTCGGTCACATTATTTCTACAGAAGGTATTCTTCCTGATCTAGAGAAATTAGACGCTATTCGTAATTATGCTGTTCCTACCACAAAACGTGATGTTCGTAGTTTTCTTGGTCTCTGTAATTTTCTTCGACGCTTTGTTAGTTTGGACGATTTGGCCACACCTCGTTTTTGCGATCTATCTGGAAAGTTCTTTTTAAACGAAAATCGGTCGACAGCTTTGTTTGGTTAGTTTGTATTCCTGATGAGTGGGTCAATAAATTGATTTGGTATACGCATTTCAGTTATGCACACTTTGGTACCAGAAAATGCTTTCACAAATTACGAGAAAATTGCTACTTCAGTAATATGGAAAAACGTATTCGATCTGTTCTTGCCAAATGCAAATTATGTCAAATGGCTAAACCGCCAACAGTTTCTCACAGAGCACCGTTGTTTCCTATCATTCCAGCGAAATTAAAGGAGATGGCTGCAGTCGATTTGTTCGGTCCAGTGGTTCGTTCTACTAATGGTTTTGCGTACATTTTCGTAGCAGTAGAGTTGACGTCAAAATATGTGTGTTTTACACCTTTACGCAAAGCAACAGCTCGTTCAGTATCTGATGCTTTCATCAAACATTTTCTTAAAGAAGTGGGTCATGTTGATAAGGTTATATCAGATAATGGATCACAGTTTCGCTCTAAAATTTGGCTTCGTACTCTACACCGTCGTAAAATTAAACCAATCTTCATTTCACTTTTTCACCCGCAATCTAACGCTTCAGAGAGATGGATGAAGGAAATCAATAAATTGTGCCGTCTTTATTGTCATCAGAATCACAGAACTTGGGATCAGTATCTTCATATTTTTCAAAACATTCTGAATGAACTTTCTAATGACTCAACTTCTTTACCGCCTCTATTGATATTAAAAAATAAAGTACCAACAAATCGCATTTCTGAAATCGTTCCTTTTCCGCCTTCACGGAAACTGCGACATTCTGAAGTTGTCAACCTGGCTCTGCAAAATATTGCGTCTGCGGCTGCAAGAAGAGAGAAATCAGCTAAACGTCCTGGTCGTTCAAAAATCTTGTCAGTTGGTCAGAAGGTATTAATTAAGTACCACCGTTTGTCTCACAAAGGAAAAGGCTTGTGTCGCAAATTTTTTCTGCTTTATAACGGTCCATATAGAATTCGCAAAATTATTCATGATAACACTGTCGAAGTAGAAACTCTTAAATCACGACGCTCTAAAGGAATACATCATATATCTAACGTAAAAATTTTTGTGGAATGACATACTTGTGAGAAACTCACAGCTACATGTAAACACGCAGAGAATACACAAGGATACCGCGCTGTGTTTTGGCGGCGGCACATACTCAAAGCAACAGTCAAGTCTGCGCGCCGCACAAGGCAGTCGTTGACCGCAAACAATTGCTTCCTACGTCACGCGCCTACAGCTGATCGAGCGCTCAGTGCGAATGCACTGACAGACATAAACAAATACACAGTTTAATTTCTCCGATTAAATTCAGTATAAAGATATAGTGACTTGATGAATTCTGTTATTAACATTCAGTATTTTCCAGGATACGGTTGTATAAAGTATTTAAGAACTTCAGGTAAATTCTGTGCGTGTCCGACGTTAAGACGACCTGCTATCGAGAAAATTTCAGGAAGAATGTAATTTCGAAGAAGAAACTAATAAACTAAAAAAGGTAACTGTTAATTGAGTTCATTTTTCAGGTAACATACTTCCACTTAGGTACGTACTTTAGACGTAATTTGCTGCTCGCGATTACGTGATTCATACTTTGTGCTAATTTCAGGTTCTATGAATTTACTTGTGAAGCGACGAGCTTGCGTACGTTAACTGATTTTGACAATGATTATTAATGAACTGGGTTGTAACTTGTGTATATTATGCATCGCTTGGCTGCGCTGCTTTTTCACTGATGTCATATTTTCTTTTAATTATGTGCCTGCTGTGCTTAGTTATTTAAATTATAATTGTTATCTGATTAATTGTGCTGACTATGATTATGTATGTATGTTGTACTTTGTCATTTATCTGCTTGCGCCTTCATGTTTACTTATTAGGATGACACATGAACATTTAATTGCTTATGCTGATATGATGCTAATGACCTGTTTATTACGTAAGATATATGTTTGCTGCTTTTTGTATGGATTGCATATTTACACATTTCTGTTTTGTTGTCATAACTACTCTTTAATTTGGTGTATAGCAATGCTGATGTACAGTGTACGAACATAGAGTTTAGGTTACAGTATGTATTAATTATAGATTGTTCGCTTGGCAGAGCCTCGTTGGAGGAATTGTGCTGCATCCACTTGTTGACTGGTATATTTACTCGCTATTGCTTGTTTTGCTTACGCTCAGTGCCTTATATTTTTAAGATAAGAAAATTCACTGCTATAATTCGACGAACGACATTAGTACAAGAAAGTCATTGAAGTCACATGAGCTGAGGTTTTATGGAAGCTGTATAAATTTATGCTAATAGGAAGGAAGCTAACGACATGACAGACCGAAACTAGGTTTAGACTATTGACAGCATTACACTGCATTTTTCGTGAGCAATTGAAATAGGAAGTGACACTTGACACAAAAAATACTCCACATGTTTGCTTCTGCTATGATTCTTGAAGTGGTGTACACACTGTGAAATATTATGATCATTCACACTCCGTAATCGTACTTAATTACTGAGAGTTATTCGAACTAAGTCTGTTAGAGGTAATGTATGCATTTCTTTGTTTATAATTTATAATGAGTAGAAAATTTGGGTCAGATGGATTACACAGAGGTTGTGTGTTGACAATGTGTCTTCGGATTGTATGAGATGATGAGGTTTGCATTAGGATTTTATCTGTACTTGTTCAAGGAGACTGACTAGAGGAAAGAGTTGTTATGGAAGTGAAATGATATTGGTGCTGAGGTTTATATGTAGCGACGTATTATTGAGGTATTGAGAGTATATTAAGTTGTTGATTATTGGAGTTTTTGTGGACAAGAGGTAAGGTAAATGATATTGATGATCGACGTATTATTGAGGTATTATTGAGATTATGTGATGCTGATAATTATTGGAGTTTTGGTGTATAAGAGGTAAAGTAAGTGAGGAGCATATTTTTTTGGTTGGTCTTATGGAACAAGGAGGATGAAGATAGCAGACTAGAACACTAAAGTAGAAGGAAGATAGTCTATACACACACTTTGTTAAATCACTAAGCAGTATATACTTTTTTTTGAAGAGAGGAAGTAATTGCATATCTTGGCTCACTGACAGTTGTTCAACAACAGTACATTTTGATCTGGTTTGGCAAACATTGGTCTTGACATGATGACTATGACGTTGACTTAACTATTATTGACTGTTATACATTGCTGCCAGTACTACTTGACACACATGATGAACATCAGATTTAGACAGAATTTCATTTACACAATTAACACTATTCAGTTACACAGTAGTACTTAATGTGGATGAAAGATGAGTGAGTGTGTTCTGTGTGTTTTCCTTTACTAATCCTACCCACCTATCTCCTAAATATTATTTTATTTGTTGGTAGTGGCTTGCACTGACACCATAAATATTATAGGTTTACTGGTATTTGTGTATTGTAATAGTTAATAGGACAATTATCTGACATCATTTGTGTGTTTGTTATGATTTGTATGTTACTGTAAAAGCATTTGTATGTGCATTCAAACTATTGTTCATGCCTGAACTGTCTGATTAGTGAAGATAAATATTCTGAACTGTTACCTGCACTTTTCAACATGATGTGTGACATTTGGTCGTGTTTAATTTCTGCTGATGAACTGTGTGATCAGTGATAGTAAAAAAAAAAAAAAAAATTATGGACTGTTACCTGTACCTTTTCTACATGATTGGAGCCACTAGGACATGTTTAATTTCTGCTCATAAACTCTGATAAACAGTGTGATCAGTGCTAGTGAATTTTATGGAACTGCTTCTGCTAAGAAATGTGACTTTTTGGTGTCTGCACCTACTCAACATTGCTGGGTGCAACTGATGAACTGTTTTTACTGAAATGATGTCACTTGTTGCTGTCTGCACCTGCACTCAACATTGCTGGGTGCAACTGATGAGCTGTTTCTACTGAAATGATGTCACTTGTTGGTGTCTGCACCTGCTCAACACTACTGGGTGCAACTGATGAACTGCTTCTACTGAAATGGTGTCACTTGTTGCTGTCTGCATCTGCTAAACTTTGCTGGATGCAACTGATGGACTGCTTCTATTGAAATGGTGTCACTTGTTGCTGTCTGCACCTGCACTCAACATTGCTGGGTGCAACTGATGAACTGCTTCTACTGAATGGTGTCACTTGGGGTGTCTGCACCTGCTCAACATTGCTGGGTGCAACTGATGAACTGTTTTTACTGAAATAATGTCACTTGTTGCTGTTTGCACCTGCTCAACATTGCTGGGTGCAACTGATGGACTGCTTCTACTGAAATAATGTCACTTGTTGCTGTCTGCACCTGCTCAACATTGCTGGGTGCACCTGCTCAACTTTGCTGGATGCAACTGATGAACTGTTTTTACTGAAATGATGGTCACTTGTTGGTGTTTGCACCTACTCAACATTGCTGGGTACCTCTGATGGATTGCCTCTACTGAACTAATGTGACTTGTGCTGGGTGTACCTGCTAAACTTTACTGGGTGCAACTGATGGACTGCTTCTACTGAAAGATGTTACCTGTTGGTGTTCTTTTTTTGTATAAACTAATCATTGAAGGCAT
Organism: Schistocerca serialis cubense; assembly: GCF_023864345.2. Taxonomy (NCBI): domain Eukaryota; kingdom Metazoa; phylum Arthropoda; class Insecta; order Orthoptera; family Acrididae; genus Schistocerca; species Schistocerca serialis. Next base: position 70,918,377 of record NC_064644.1, read on the forward strand.
TTTATGTGAACATTTGCATAAACTAATTTTTTTTGTATATTGTAAACTATTATGTAAAGTCACATGTATGAAAAGAAGTTGTATTGCTTACTGTATTTCATACATTAGGTTAGTGAAAGGTCAGTGCAAAGCCAAAATTTTTAACTAATTATGTGATGTTTAGGTATTAATATTATCTTTTATTTTTGTCTGTATTTTTGTGGACGAATTTGGTGGTATTTTCACCACCAATGCTGGCAAAAATACCATCAAATTCTGGCCTGTGGAGGAGGGGCATATGAAAGGTGGCTACACTGTGCCACTGCGCCAGAGATTGCGCCAAAGAGTACTATTAAGCCGCCTCCACAGTGCGTGTTTAGAGTTCATAGCAGTCAGTGCTACCAGAGAGCTCGTAGAGGTCAGTGGTTGTTGAGAGTTCGTGGCAGTCAGTGCTAGTAGAGAGCACAGTGTGTGTTAAGAGCTCGTGATTGTCGTGAAGTCGGAGTGAGATGTGGTAGTAAAGAGTGTTGCTCCTTGTTTTATGCAGTTATTTGATGGGAGAGATAGCAGATGTTATTGTAATGAGTGCATTTCGTCAATATATATGAAGGTAAAATTTATAATGTTTTTTTTTTTTTTATTAATTGTCTATCTGAAATAATGTGTTACTACAGGTTCAGTCAACAAAGCATCTGGCTCGTGTTCTTGTATTAGAGTGAATTTTGGTTTTCTTGCGTAATTATAGTTTTTCTAAATTTCTTTTGTCACGTCGGTATAATTGGTATTTAAGAATTCTTGTCTTGTTTGAGAAGAACCGTGCCAGATGTGGACGTTGAGTCACACTCCCACATACAGAACAGTTACTTTTGTGCTTATTGGTTTTGTTGTTTTTTTTAGTTGCTGGGGACTTAATTAATTAACTGCGTTTACTGAAATTTTCTTACATTGTTCTTTGCAGTCAGATAGCGTAACAATTCTAGTCAGGGCCAACCGATTACGAGACTGCGTAATCGGACAGACAGTTACAAAAACTAAAAATATTTTCGATTATTTATTTAATTAAGCCCCCATGCAACATGTGCTCCCAGCTTTTAAGGTATGCACATTAGGCCCATCTTTACTGACGTGAAATAGAAGAGTTATGTATCACAGTATGGAAGATGAAGAAGTGCTCATAGCTCTTAAGTTTTGCAGTTTAGATTCCATAGTTGCTAGACTATTTACTTCGAATCATCATTCCCGTGATATCCCTGGGTATTGGCCCTTCCCATCGGGACGCGTTGTGTAGCCATAGAAACACACCAAAAAAAGTTTTGCATCGTCCCAGTTTCCAGAACTCCTGAAGGTAGACGTTGACTGTGGATGTTGTATCACAGACACAGTCCCTTTGACTGTTCAGAGATGTCACCAAACCAGCCCAAAGATGTAAACAACCACGCATGAGCAGCTCCTATTAGACGGAGGGGGTCCGACAGCCGATCAGTTCCAGTCATTCCACCAGGAATCAGGTACACGGCTCGTGTTGTCTGTGGTTCAGCCATGCCTAGACGGTCAATACCGCGGTTCGATCGCGCCCGCATTGTTAGTTTGTGCCAAGAATAACTCTCAATAAGGGAAGTGTTCAGACGTCTCGCAGTGAACCAAAGCGATGTTGTTCGGACATGGAGGAGAGACAGAGAGACAGGAACTGTCGATGACATGCCTCGCTCAGACCGCCCAAGGGCTGCTACTTCAGTGGACGGACCGCTACCTAAGGATTATGACTCGGAGGAACTCTGACAGCAACGCGAACATGTTGAATATTGCTTTTTGTTCAGCCACAGGACGTCGTGTTACGACTCAAACTGTGCGCAATAGGCTGCATGATGCGCATCTTCACTGCAGTGGTGTACAGATGCGCCCAACAACATGCCGAATGGACCGCCCAGGATTGGCATCACGTTCTCTTCACCAATGAGTGTCACATGCGCCTGCAGCCAGACAATCGTCGGAGACGTATTTGGAGGCAACCCGGTCAGGCTGAACGCCTTAGACACATTGTCCAGCGAATGCAGCAAGATGGAGGGGGATTCCCTGCTGTTTTGGGGAGGCATTATGTGGGGTCAACGAATGCTGCTGGTGGTCATGGAAGGCGCCATAACGGCTGTACGATAGGTGACTGCCGTCTTCCGACCGATAGTGCAACCATATCGGCAGCATATTTCCGAGGCATTCGTCTTCAAGGACGACAACGCGCGCCCACGTCGTGCACAACTTGTGAGGGTAGGAGGCGAGGTACTGGCAGATGTAAAGCTGTGAGGACGAGGCGTGAGTCGTGCTTCTTGGGTAGCTCCGATGGTAGAGCAGTTGCCCGCGAAAGTCAATGATCCCGAGATCGAGTCTCGGTCCGGCACACAGTTTTAATCTGCCAGGAAGTGTCATCTTGTGAATGACTTCCTTCAGGATAACGACATCGCTCGACTCGAGTGGTCAGCATGTTCTCCAGACATGAACCGTATCGAATATGCCTGGAATAGATTGAAAAGAACTGTTTATGGGCGACGTGACCCACCAACCACTCTGAGGGATCCACGCCGAATCGCCGTTGAGGAATAGGACAATCTGGACCAACAGTGCCTTGATGAACTTGTGGATAGTATGCTACGACGAATAAAGGCATGCATCAATGCAAGAGGACGGGCTACTAGATATTGGAGGTACCGGTGTGTGTAGCAATCTGGACCACCACCTCTGAAGGTGTCGCTGTGTGGTGGTGCAATATGCAATGTGCGATTTTCGTGAGCAATAAAAAGGTCGGAATTGATATTTATGTTGATATCTATTCGAATTTTCTGTACAGGTTCTGGAACTCTCGGAACCGAGGTGACGCAAAAGTTTTTCGATGTGTGTGCATATGAGATTTACTTTAACCGCATATGAAGCTATAAATACTGTCTTGATGTCGCTTATGAAATCCACATCTTTATTTTAGTCGATAGGCAGCTGCATTTCTATTTGCGGCACTACCTAAGAGTACATCTTGCGTGCAGTCTGATAAATAAATGACGGCCATCAGAGGCTTGTCCACTCACTGTCGCTACGTTTTCTACTTGTAGCGTGCTCTTACACTGTATAGGGTGTCGTAAAGATTTTTCATACGATTTCACAAAGCTATATCTTTTACATGGATGAGAGGAAATTGCCCACTCACTCTCTATACATGTTCTACCTGTAGCGTTCTGTTACATGAGGTGTTAAAGACATATCTTCTTTATGGTTGAAAAGAGGAACTTGGGGTGCATTTTAAGTGTATTTTAACTTATGTGTCGTAACTTAACGTTTCCCCTGGCGCCGGTTGTAAGTTGCCAGTTGTTGTGGTTACACGTAAGGATCCTACTGTTGCAGCTGTTTCGCTCGCTCGTCTTTTTGGTCTCCAATTAAAGAGGTGCAATTCAGTTACGATTGAGGGGCGTTGTTTTCGAAGAGACTACAACACAAACTCATGTAGTTAAAAGTATTCAACGATGGCAGCAGTAGCTTCAAGACACCAGTAGTTTAAGCTAGGTGTATCCGACAGGTCGTCCCTTTTTCTAGTTGAAAACGATGAGTGCATTCAAGAGTTTTTGTCCCCAGTGCACAGAACTGTGGTCGCCTGCCAGCCACGAGACTAACACTCCTCATGTGTGTGTGACATGTTAGGCAACGACGTTTGAGAAGCAGCGCGACATGAGAGGTCGCAGCCGCCTGTGATTGTGTTAGTAGCGCCGAGGGATGCTTGGATATTAATTGGGGACTTTTGGTAATTTGTCTTTTTGTTGCACCTAGTTGTTTTTTGGTTGGCAGATTTGTGTATGCCCACACTCAGAATAATATTCGTATCTTTGTTGTGGCCAGAGACGTATTTATTGAGTATAGACACTGTGGAATAATTAAATTCTGTGAAAAGTTTGTCAGTATTTAAATGATCTGTTTTGCGATTGTAGTAAATTAAAGTCTTTATTGGTTCCTGTCTTTATTTACACCGTTTAAGGCTAGTTGAGCAATCCCCTCCTTATCATACAGTTTCTACATAAAAAATGTTGCAGTAGTTGTTGCAATTATTATGACCATGCGTTGCAATCTGCATGGATCGCAGTACTGCTTTTGAAATATTTTTAGCATTTTGCTGATCACGCAGTTGCAGCGGCAAGACGAGGTAAGTTGTCCGTTGCGTGCAGGACCGTTGCAGAACAGTTGTTCGGAGTTGTTAGAGAATATTTTATACCTCGAAGTCAGATACTCGAAAACTGATTTGTTTCTGATATGTAGGAAGAATAATTAATTGCTTTTCTCAGAATTCTATTATTGTTAGAGATGGAATGTCACAAATTTCCGTACGTCTTTCTTCAGAACAAAAAATAATTATAAATACTGAACTTAAACTTTACAACTGACACTCTTTTGGAAACTTGTAAGTAGGCTGTTTAGGTTTTTCTGTTGGTAACGCCACGTAGCGCTCTGTATGAAAATCACTGACTGTGCTGTGTGCAGTCTGTGGCTGGTTGGCATTGTTGAAATATTCGCTATTGTAGTAAGGGGCAGTTGGATGTGAACAGCGCGTAGCGTTGCGCAGTAGGAGGTGAGCCGTCAGCAGTGGTGGATGTGGGGAGAGAGAGGGCAGAATTTTGAGAGCGGACGATCTGGACGTGTGTCCATCAGAAAGAGTAAATTTGTAAAATTGGATATCGTGAACTGACATATATATATGATGACTTTTGAACGTTATTAAGGTAAATACATTGTTTGTTCTCCATCAAAATATTTCATTTCTAACTATGCCTATCAGTAGTTAGTGCCTTCAGTAGTTAGAATCTTTTATTTAGCTGGCAGTATTGGCGCTCACTGCATTGCGGTAGTTCGAGTAACGAAGATTTTTGTGAGGTAAGTGATTCATGAAAGGTATAGGTTATTGTTAGTCAGGGCCATTCTTTTGTAGGGATAATTGAAAGTCAGATTGCGTTGCGATAAAAAAGTATTGTGTGTCAGTTTAGTGATGATTGGAATAAAAAAAAGAGCGAAATGTCTGAGTACGTTCAGTTTTGCTCAGCTGTTTGAAAATCAAATAACGTAAGCGGTTTATCAGCACAGTAATTCATAAATTTTTTTAAGGGGACCCTTCAAACTGTATGTTACGCCAGACTGACAGTAAGTGGAACCAGTTGTTACAAAAGGCCGCACGGGCATGCGAAATACGGTAGCAGCGCCGCATGGTGGCCACTTTGTTTAGATGGCCGTAACCGACTGTACACGTTAGGCCACTGTGCTCGCTCGAAGCTGGAGCACAGCAACGAAATGTGGAGCGATCTTCTTCGACAAATATTTCAGACGTACCGTCACTTAGAATCGGCCCTGAAGGCCGTCAGGGGGTGGCATAAAGGGCATCAGTGATACCACAGCTTCCCTTCACAGTGAAATGATCAACAGGACGACATTCTTGTCAAAGTTCAGTACTGATGACGACCCTGGACGATTCAAACCTGCTGTATGGACGCCGTGGGGCTGCAACCACACTGAATGTCATCTGATCCCTTTGGAGTGTAATGTGACTGCAATTTTTGCTTTGGTATACAGGGTAGAGCCACTAGGGACCATTCAAAACCATTCGACGAAACCTGAACTATATCCGGTAGAGCAAAGGGTGTTTATCCTTCTCAGCCATCCCGTTTCGCGTCCGGCTCTGGTGTGGTCACAGAGGCTGAAACACTGACATGTGCCTGAGTAAAACGGCAGGTGTCCCTTTAAGATACCCTTCCTCACCCTTATCCCTCCCCCCAACTCGGTAACACCCTCCGTGCTACTCACGCACCTTTGTTGAGCACATAAAAAATGTACCTGTCAGAAACTTCGATGCCCATTTAACTGAGTTGCGCCTTGCAGCCTCAGGGCAGGTAACCCTTTCGACGCTACTTAGGTCAGTGCTCAAGAACCAATACTGAAGTTATGGGCGGCACCTCGCACCGCACAGACACCAATGTTGTTAAACGGCAACGTACATAAATTTGTATGTTACGAACCTCTACCAGACTTCCTATATAGTAAGGCCGCGGTTAGTTGGCGGCCGGTGCCCAAGCACTGATCGTTATAAGTCGCCCCAATCAAAATATCTCATGTCTACTGTTATGATTCAGATTGCTTCCACCCTCAGCGATCTCAAAGCTATGACACTGCAGTTGCCCAACAAAGATTGTTGTGTTGTCTGTGTGAGCGGATTATTAACTAATTAATAAAATCAACTGTACTTACAGGGTGTCCCACTCAAACATCCCTGATTTCAAGGACCCAGAGGGAGAAACCACAGTAGATACGACATTGAAAAATGCACCACATTGTAGAGCATTTCAAAGAATTTATATTCCCGCGTCAGAAGTGCCAAGTATCGTCGCCAGAGTGCAGCATGTTCGCATGAAGTGAAACGGCGACTCTACAGCAGCACACGCAAGCGCTAGTGTGGTTTGCAGAAACAAAATCGCCGATTACTGTGCAAAGAATTTATCATTGTGTGACCCACCTGATGCAGAAACAATTAAGGAATGGTATAGGAAGTTTCTGTTACTAGGAAGTGTTCTGAAACATTCTGGCAGCGCACATTACAGAGTTTCAGAAGAGGCAGTGTAGGACATTAGACTAACGTTTCTCAGAAGCCCACGTAAGTCAATTCGTCAAGCATCTAGGCAACTTGATGTACCTCGATCAACATTGTATCGTGTAGTTCACCAGCGTCTTCATATGTGTGCTTACAAAGTGCAAATTCTGCAACATCTGACGCCGAACGACAAACCATGCCGACAACAGTTTGCAGCAGATACGCTGCATCGTATTGATATGGATACCAGCTTCCTCGAAAGATGTTGATTCTCAGATGAGGCAACCTATCATGTATCAGGAAGGGTTAACAGGCATAATGTTCGGATTTGGGGTTCGCAAAATCCGCACATTGTCATTGAACATGTTCGTGATAGCCCAAAACTAAATGTCTCGTGCGGGCTAATGCACGACAGAATTGTTGGACCGTTCCTCTTTGCGGAGCAAACAGTGAATGTGTCAATGTATCTGGACATGTTGGAGCAGTTTGTGTACCCTCAGATACAAGACTTGCAACCCAACATCAGTTTTCAACAAGATGGAGCTCAGCCGCATTGGTCAACGGGTTCTCGCTAGTTCCTGCATAGGAAATTTCCCAACCGTTGGATCGGAGACGGAGGACCCATTGCATGGCCACCACGTTCACCTAACATAACGCCGCTTGATTTCTTCATGTGGGAATTCTTGAAGGACCACGAGTATGCGAACAAAGTGGACGATATTCCAACGTTGCGACATCGTATCACTAATGCGATTGCAACAATAACAGAGGTAATGTTACAAAGAACATGGAAAGAAATTTAATATAGGCTCGATATTCTTTGTGCTACGGATGGTTCACATGCAGAGGTGTACTGATGATAAATAAATGAATTCTTTGAGATGCTCTACAATGTGGTGCATTTTTCATTATCGTATCTGGTGTGGTTTTTTCCCTGTGTCTTTGAAATCAAGGAGGTTTGAGTGGGACACCCTGTATATTTAAATGCATAATGCAGTATGAGACACGAACAATGAATGTTTGTTAAATGTCTCGAATATCGTTTTTCTTTTTTCTTTATTTTCTTTACTACGTGGCATTAAAACAGCACTAATTTAATTTCATATTGCTTGTTATACATATGTACCGCATTTGAACATAATGTCTCTGTAATGCGCTTTCACGAATCCGTGTTACTTCCGTGTTAAAATTTGTAACATAGCAGCTCATCTGTACGCCCGTGTTTTGCCAGTACTGGAAAACAAACAGTAAACCATTCTCCTCTCACATCCTCTAACCCTGCAGTGGCCTCGTCATTTCCCTCTGCTCCTGATGTAAGCGGCCAACTTTACTTAGCTCATGGCCGAATTCGCCATTAATTTATTTGTTACTGAGCAGCCGGCCGCGGTGGCCGAGCGGTTCTAGGCGTTTCAGTCCGGAACCGCGCGACTGCTACGGTCGCAGGTTCGAATCCTGCCTCGGGCATGGATGTGTGTGATGTCCTTAGGTTAGTTAGGTTTAAGTAGTTCTAAGTTCTAGGGGACTGACGACCTGAGATGTTAAGTCCCATAGTGCTCAGAGCCATTTCAACCATTTTTTGTTATTGAGCAGGAAAACTACCCTCTTAAAGAAACTCTTAACGTTAGATGACGTACTTCTATGCAGCTGTTATTTGCTGGATGCATATTATTATAAAATGTGGCTGAGAATCGCTGGCCTCACGAATACTTGATTCTGGCCCTCGGGCCGCAATTTGACGACCACTGCCTGTGGTTGTGTAAGAATTAAGTGGGTTATTATTTCTGGATTTCCCTTTGTTGAGGAACATTTGTCAACAGAGTTCAGCGTTTTTGATTTTGCTTTGCTTCTTCCAGTTTCAGTTCCAGTTTCATCCATAAGTGTCTGTACACCAGCTTTGGTACCACAAACAGCCTTTGCATATGCCCAAAATTTCTTTGAATTTTGTGAGAGATTTATTGACAGTGCTCTGCTACGGTAGGCATTGAAGGCTGCACTCGTTGCCCTCTTGACAACCGAATGCGTTTTATTTAGCATCACTTTGTCTAGAGCGCTGCGCTTTGTTTTACACCAACTGTGGAGTAGTCTCTGTTTCATATATATATATATATATATATATATATATATATATATATATATATATATATATATATATATATATATATTGTATAAAATCCCAAGCATTCGATGACTACATCCACCATCTTCGTCAGGTGTAAAACTGACTGTCGTGGACCGGTGAGGGTTCCGCTTTTATAAGCAGTGGACGGCTTCTCATTGGCTGGATGACGTCACGGTGAAAACTGCGCGTACGGAGGTGGCGGCCTCTATATCCATAGATTTTGTTTGCGCGCTTTATCCAGCGTTGTTTGCAGCGCCTTCCGTCGCAACAGGAGGAGAACTGCAAGGAATGTAAGAAGTCTCCCTCTGCGTTCTTCTCACCTTGACGTCATCCAGCCAATGAGAAGCAGTCCACTGCTTATAAAAGCGGAAGCCTCACCGGTCCACCACAGTCAGTTTTACCCCTGATGAAGATGACAGAGGTAGTCATCGAAAGCTTGGGATTTTATCCAAATTTGGCGCAGCAAGTAAACCGAGAACTTTTTTTGCAAAACGTTTGTATTTCACGGTCTTCATAAGGCCAGATAAGGCTATCGTACCCGTAGCTATGGAGGCATATCAATGTTTTTAGAAAGTTCCACAGCCTCGTGAGCCACAAGAAAAGATTCTCAGCCCCGAGATCCTGAACTCACAATCACGTAGGAAGTAGCGAAAGTTCCAGAAGCTCTCTGATAACTCTGGGATGATATCAAAGCCTTACGAATCAGAGGGTCAGGAGGTGATAAAGACATTCGACAGAACTATGGGAACACCGCGAGAAAACCATGCCTGAACATATATGCAGATGCTAGCCAAGGTTGCAGGTTCCGCTATTATATTTGACCACGAATGGTACGTGTGCAACGTCTTCAACACGTTGCAGGTTTCAGTCGTAGTCAGAACATTATTCTATGTAGATGTGAGTCTGTTATGTCGGAGCTAAGTGAATTATGATGTGCGAAAACTGTTAGTGCTGGCATGCTGGCTGCTTCCGTAGCAGAGGTACCGAAGTGTTTGATGTTTCAAGAGGCGACGAATCTACACTATTGGCCATTAAAATTGCTACACCACGAAGATGACGTGGTACAGACGCGTAATTTAACCGACAGGAAGAAGATGCTGTGATATACAAATGATTAGCTTTTCAGAGCATTCACACAAGGTTGGCGCCGGTGGCGACACCTACAGCGTGCTGACATGAGGATAGTTTCCAGTCGATTTCTCATACACAAACAGCAGTTCACCGGCGTTGACTGGTGAAACGTTGTTGTGATGTGTGTGTGTGTGTAGGGAGGAGAGATGCGTACCATCACGTTTCCGACTTTGATAAAGGTCGGATTGTAGCCTATGGCAATTGCGGTTTATCGTATCGCGACATTGCTGCTCGCGTTGGTCGAGATCCAATGACTGTTATCAGAATATGGAATCGGTGGGTTCAGGAGAGTAATACGGAACGCCGTGCTGGATCCCAACGGCTTCGTACCACTAGCAGTCGAGATGACTGGCATCTTATCCGCATGGCTGTAACGGATCGTGCAGCCACGTCTCCATCCCTGAGTCAACAGATGGGGACGTTTGCAAGACAACAGTCATCTGCACGAACAGTTCGACGACGTTTGCAGCAGCATGGACTATCAGCTCGGAGACCATGGCTGCCGTTACCCTTGACGCTGCATCACAGACAGGAGCGCCTACGATGGTGTATTCAACGACGAATCCGGGTGCACTAATGGCATAACGTCATTTTTCGGATGATTCCAGGTTTTGTTTACAGCATCATGATGGTCACATCCGTGTTTGACGACTTCGCGGTGAACGCACATTGGAAGCGTGTATTCGTCATCGCCGTACTGGCGTATCACCCGGCGTGATGGTATGGGGTGCCATTGGTTACACATCTCGGTCACCTCTTGTTCGCATTGACGGCACTTTCAACAGTGGACGTTACATTTCAGATGTATTACGACTCGTGGCTCTACCCTTCATTCGATCCCTGTGAAACCCTACATTTCAGCAGGATAATGCACGACTGCATGTTGCAGGTCCTGTACGGGCGCTTCTGGATACTGAAAATGTTCGACTGCTGCCCTGGCCAGCACATTCTCCAGATCTCTCACCAATTTAAAACGTCTGGTCAATGGTGGCCGAGCAACTGGCTTGTCAGAATACGCGTCACTACTCTTGATGATCTGTGGTATCGTGTTGAAGCTGCGTGGGCAAATGTACCTGTGCACGCCATCCAAGCTCTGTTTGACTCAATGCCCAGGCGTATCAAGGCCGTTATTATGGCCAGAGGTGGTTATTCTGGGTACTGATTTCTCAGGATCTATGCACCCAAATTGCGTGAAAATGTAATCACACGACAGTTATAGTATAATATATTTGTCCAATGAATACCCGTTTATCATCTGCATTTCTTCTTGGTGTAGCAATTTTAATGGCCAGTAGTGTAAGATTTATACCGCATGGATGGAAAACAGAAAAACGTCATCCGCTGATTCACAACGCGGACAGTGTGTGTGTTGAGTGACCGTGACAGGACGCTGAAGAAGACTGTTGTGAAAAATAAGAGGACGACATCTGCAAAATTTGGCGCTGAACTGAATGTCACACTTGCGAACCGTGTCAGCACCAAAACAACACGAAAGGAACAATGTAAGCAGGGATTTGCAGGGCAATCTGGAGCTTGGCGAAACCACTCGTCACTGATGCAAATTTCCCTAACAGAAGAACGTGGTTAGAAAGGCACAAATCCTGGACCACGGATTAATGGAAGCAATTCATTAGGTTGGATGAGTCTTATGCCATACCGTTTACCAGCTTCTGGCCGAGTTTACGTCCCAGCATGGCGGGAGTTTGGTGATGATCTGGGAAGCAGTATCGTTATATTCCACTGACTCCATGGTAACTCTACAGGGTCTCATTACGGCCAAAGATTTTGTGACCACGTTGGCTGATGAGGTCCAGCCTATGCTACAATTTTTGTTCCCCAATGGTGATGCTGTGTTCCAAGAAAACGACGGCTCGCGTCTGCCAGAACTAGGTTTGTGAGCATCTCTTCTGGCTACCACATTCACCAGAGCTCATGTCTTTGTGTCCTACTTTGGAACGAAGAGTGCGTGATCGCTATCCACCTCAGTTATAATTAGTGGAACCTCCCACTATTTTGCTGGAAGAATGGTATAAGTTTCCCTTGAAGACCATACAGGACCTGTATTTATCCATTCCGAGACGACTGTAAACTGTTTGAAATGACAGCTGGGTTTCCTACAACGTGTTAGTCATAGTAAAGAGGTCTGTTTTTGGTGCTCCCGTATTTTTGTCCACCCCCTGTAGTCAAGAGTCAACAGTCACCAGTCATTCCGTTAGATATAGCTCATTAAGTTCGATATCCTAGTAGTCAAGGATATGATCAAAGATTCTGCTGCAGATGAATGTCAAAGATATTCTACTGTAATTTTTTTAGCGGCTTTTGTTACCCTTCTTGAAGACATTTGTGATCTGAGCATTTCTTCCATTTGCCGTGCACGATTTTTTGTTCGCGTGATCTGCGGAATGTTGCTGTATCATTGTCGGTGTTGCAGGTTTCACAATCGTTAGCGTATCCGGAACAATGGACGGCGCCGACCGGCAGCTCTGTCTGAGCGGTGACCCCGCGACCCGGCGTGGGCGGCGGCAGGTAATCGGCGCGGCGTGACAGACTAATGGCAGACTCTAATTAATTCGGCGAGGCCCCGCCCCCGCCCAACGCCGGCCATTGGCTGCCGGTCGGCCCGGCTCGCGTGACACGCGTCCCTCACGCCACGCCGCGCCACGCCACGCCGTGCCGCTCCGCGTCGCACCTGGCCGACTCGTCGCGACGCCCACGCAAGGCGCAGCCGCCATCTTAGCGCCGTCGCCATCGCGTCGTGCCGCACCTGGCGCTGCCGCTGGAGCGCGCTGGGTATTCAGTGGTTCCACCACCACTTTCCTCCACAGCCGAAGTCTGCAACGCACTATAGCGCCTTTGTCCTCTCCTCTGTTCCATTGTCTATCGTGAGATGCCGATGATCTTGGATTACCACCAACAGAGTAGATATCGAAGACGTACATAAGCTCGCTGCACAAAAAAATAGTCCATAAAAGTGCGCACTCTTCCCTTTAGAGAGATGCAGGTGGTGAATCGATACACAGGTGATCACGAGACCCTCCACTGGCGACGTAATTCTTTGTCAAACAGACCTTGGATGCTATGTACAGGCACAGCTGCCCATGCAGCTTCAACACGATACTACAGTTCATCAAGAGTAGTGACTGGCGTATTGTGACGAGCCAGTTGCTCGGCCACCATTGACCAGACGTTTTCAGTTGGTGAGAGATCTGGAGAATGTGCTGGCCAGGGCAGCAGTCGAACATTTTCTGCATCCAGAAAGGCCCGTTCAGGAGCTGCAACATACGGTCGTGCATTATCCTGGTGAAATGTAGGGTTTCGCAGGGGTTGAATGAAGGGTAGAGCCACGGGTCGTAGCACATCTGAAATGTAACGTCCACTGTTCAAAGTGCCGTCAATGCGAACAAGAGGTGACCGAGACGTGTATACAATGGGACCCTGTACCATCACGCCGGGTGATACGCCAGTATGGCGATGACGAATAAATGCTTCCAATGTGCGTTCACCACGATGTCGCCAAACACGGATGCGACCATCATAATGCTGTAAACAGAACCTGGATTCATCCGAAAAAATGACGTTTTGTCATTCGTGCACCCAGGTTCGTCGTTGAGTACACCATCGCAGGCGCTCCTGTCTGTGATGCAGCGTCAAGGGTAACTGCAGCCAATGATCTCTAAGCTGATAGTCCATGCTGCTGCAAACGTCGTCGAACTGTTCGTGCAGATGGTTGTTGTCTTGCAAACGTCCCCATCTGTTGACTCAGGGATCGAGACGTGGCTGCACGATTCGTTAAAGCCATGCGGATAAGATGCCTGTCATCTCGACTGCTACTGATACGAGGCCGGCGTTCCGTATTACCCTCCAGAACCCACCGATTCCATATTCCGCCAACAGTCATTGGATCTCGACCAACGCGAGCAGCAATGTCGCGATACGATAATCCGCAATCGCAATAGGCTACAATGCGACCTTTATCAAAGTCGGAAACGTGATGGTACACATTTCTCCTCCTTTACACGAGGCATCACAACAACGTTTCATCAGGCAACGCTGGTCAACTGCTGTTTGTGTAAGAGAAATCGATTGGAAACTTTCCTCATGTCAGCCCGTTATAGGTGTCGCCACCGGCGCCAACCTTGTGTGAATGCTCTGGAAAGCTAATCATTTGTATATCACAGCATCTTCTTCCTGTCGGTTAAATTTCGCGGCTGTAGCACGTCATCTTCGTAGTGTAGCAATTTTAATGGCCAGTAGTGTAGATATCGAAGACGCACATAAGCTCTCTCTACAAAAAAATAGTCCATACGAGTACACACTGTTCGCTTTAGAGTGATGTAGGCGGCGAAGAATCAATACCAGGTGATCACGAGACCCTCCACTGGCGTCTTAATTCATTGCAATGAAGTGGTCATCACTATCTGCTTCCAAGGTTAAGGTGTAATCACCTGTTCCGGTATCTGTCATCCATCCATCCATCTCGTACGATATCTACGTGGTTCCCTCTTTCCATTCGGCTGATAATTCATTATCTTTTTTAGTGGTCTGTTTCCTGTCATTCTGTCAACATGATCCTTCCATTTCCTTCTATTCTCTTCTATCTTGTGATTAACTGAAAATTTTCTAAAAAGTGATATTATTTTTCCATTCCTTATTTTATCCATTTTTTACTGTCATCAGTACATTACGTATACCCTGAAGTGCCAAAGAAACTGGTACACCTGCCTAACTTCGTGTAGGGCCCCCGCAGGTAAGCAGAAGTGCCACAGCATGACGTGACATGGACTCGACTAATGTCTGAAGTAGTGCTAGAGGGAACTGACACCATGAATCCCGCAGGGCTGTTCATAAATCCGTAAGCGTACGAGAGGGTGGAAATCTCTTCCGAACAGCACGTTGCAAGGCATCCCAGATATGCTCAATAATGATCATGTTTGGAAAGTCTGGTGGCCAGTAGAAGTTTTTGAACTCAGAATAATGTTCCTGGAACGACTCTGTAGCAATTCTCGGAGTGTAGGGTGTCGGATTGTCCTGTTGGAATCCACAATGGGCATGAATGGATGTTCAGATTGGAAATGTGTATGGGCGCTAATGACTGCACAGTTAAGCTCCCCGCAAACCAAACATCATCATCAGCCAATAAGTTTTAGACCCTTTTTGGCATCCGGTCAACTTTGATCTTCCCAGAACACATGCCTTTGATGTGCAAAATAAGTTTTCGATCTGTTTCTGTTTGCACTCAATCTGTCCCACACAAACAAGCCTTCAGGCTGTTTGCTGTTTGTAACAATTTGTGTGTAGGTGTGTATGTGGAATAGTGTGGCTCATTTATTATAGTGTACATATAAACTAGCTGTCTATGTAAGCACGAGTTGTATGCATATTACATACTATGTATGTATGAATTTGCTACATGTTATATGTGCATGAAGTAGCTGAATTATTGATAATACGAATGCATGCATGTTTTATACTCGCACGTTATATGTATCCCAATTTTATTTATTTGTTTCTTTTTCTTTTTTATAGTGGTGTGGTTATACTAAGTGTGCTGACGATCGTTGTGAACATTATCAGCATACTTCTGATTACAGCTGGTATGTTGTCAGGCGAAGTTTCCAACTGAGGATCAAACTCAAATATTAAACAAGAAAAGAGAAACTTATGGAAATGTTATACCTGTACATACGTTAAGAAAAGAAAATCTATGGAGTAGTGTGTTTACATTTCGCGGCGTGCAGTTGCACCTGTAGCGGTTATAAATCTAAGTACTGACAAAGTTATTTGTGCACTGTTAATAAACTTTTGGAAATGTCTGCTTGCTGTGTTTTTTAGTTTTCTGTGCGTTTAAGTCGTTTAGTAAACTTCGTGCTTTGCTTTTCAGCTGACGTTTTTTCATTTTTTTAACTTCGTTGAGTGTACAGTGGCCGCTTGAAGTTTTGGTTGTAGCTAGTAATTTTGTAAAGATTTGTTGGTATTGGCAGTAGCTGTGGTGTAGTAGTACTAATACAATTAGTTGCTTTATTAGTAAACAAAGAATTTCGAGACCGCTACGGTTAGTTTTATAAATAGTTCTACTGGTGTAACTGAACTTAGGTAAGGTAGATGTAGTTTGTTTCAGTAACTGTAAAATTTTACCATGCTTGAGAAGTGTGGGCTCTGTCGTAGGTTTGTGAGTATTGGGTTACGGTTTGGGATTTGTTCAAAGTATTTTCATTGGGGGGAATGCAGTGGGGAAGCCAGTGGGCATTCTAGGGAGTTCCTCTCCTGGGAATGCAGAATCTGTAGTAGAAACAAGTTGATAGAGAAGCAGGAGCGTAAGATCTGTGCCCTTCAGGTGCAGTTACAACGCGCAACGGAGGAACTAGATAGGTTGAGGAGGGTGAAGGGTGGTAGGGAATGGGAACTGGCAGGTGGCAAGAAGGCAGCTAGGAGGAGAAGGTATTCAGACATACATTGCGTATAAACAATAGATTTGACCAACTGTCCGAGTTGAGTGGAGAGGAGCTTCATGTAGCTGTAGATGTAGGGAACGTGCAGCAGTCCTCAGCAGTTAGGAGGCCTAGGTCAGTTACAAAGTCTAACGGTTCTGCTGCCAGGTAGTTCACACGGTAGAGGTGTGGGTCAGCAGTTGTAGGAAGCGTTGGGGAGTGAGTACCAGGTCACCAGCATTGTGAAGCATAGTGCAGGATTGGCTCAGGTGACGGACAGCATAGGGGACTCCTGTAGGAATTTTACGGAGGAGGATGAGGTAGTGGTAGTGCGTGGAGCAGGGAACGGTCTTGATAAGGACGGGGAATATGATGTAGGTGGTGACCTGGTAAAGATAGCTACTCAAACTGGTGACACTAATGTGCATTTCATGCAACTGTTTCAGTGTCATGATCGGTCTGATCTTAACACGGCTGTTAGGCGCGTTAACATGGGGCTGGGGAGGGCACTGATGGCGAGGGCTTGGGTCACATTTCAGTGGTGCCAGTTGGGTCTATCAGTAGATCGGGTTTCACTAGGCATGGCCTGCACCTCCATGGGTATGGGAAGGGGAGGTTGACAAAGCTTATAGGTGACAGTGTAGTGGGTGATGGTGGGATCACTCACGGAAAAATTCCTGTAGTAGTTGGTGTACTAGCAGAAATCAAACCTGCATTGAATCGGACTTCCTTAACTCTTGTGCAGAAAGGTGTGCACTATACTGATGCGTCCATTTTCAATAAGCTACCACTCGAATTCAAAAATCTTAACAGTAATCCTCGCACTTTCAAATCGAAACTGAAGAGTTTCCTCGTAGGTCACTCCTTCTATTCTATCGAGGAGTTCCTTGAAAAATTAAGCTGGTTCTTGTTGCGTTTACTTAAACACAAGGATTGACTTTTTTCGGGTGGCTAACTAGTGGGGTAAGGATATCATGTAGAACAAACTGGGAATTATATCAAAATGTTAGAAGTAGTCACAATTAAGCTACAGTAGCCCATTACAAACAGTATTGTAAGGTGCTTAAAAATATTATTAGGAAGGCAAAGGGTATGTGGTATGCAAATAGAAGAGTAAATTCACAGGATAAAATTAAAACCATATGGTCAGTTGTAAAGGAAGTCAGTTCATAGTAAAAATATTTCTGTTACTGATAAATCAGATACATGTACAGTATTTAACAATCATTTTCTAAACATTGCTGGTGAATTAAATAAAAAATTAGTTTCTACAGGGAATCACATAACTTTCTTGGCAAATGCCTTTCCGAGATTGATGTCTGTGATACAGACAGGGGGGAGATTGGTTCAGTAATTAAATCACTGAAGACTAAGGACTTTCATGGTTATGATGGAGTGCCTAGCATAATATTAAAGTACAGTAGTAAAGCCGCCTCATAAAAAGGGAAAAATGGGATAATGAAGATAATTTTAGGCCTATTTATATGACATCAGTGTTTGCTAAAGTTCCCGAAAAGGCTGTGTATGTAAGGATAATTGATTATTTTATATCACACAATTTGCTATCAAATGTACAATTCGGCTTTAGAAGTCGTTTAACAACTGAAAATGCTATATTTCTTTTCTCTGCGAGGTACTGGAAGGGTTAAACAAAAGATTTCGAACGCTAGGCATATTTTTTTGATTTAAGTAAGGCATTTGATTGTGTTGACCACAAAATATTGCTCCAAAAGTTGGACCATTACAGAATATGGGGAGCAGCTCACAATTGGTTCACCTCTTACTGTAGCAGCAGACAGCAAAAGGTCGTTATTCATAATGTGGAGAATGGCTGTGATGTGGGGTCTGAGTGGGGTACGGTCAAATGGCGGGTGCCCCAGGGATCAGTGTCGGGGCCACTCCTGTTAATTATTTATATAAATGATATGCCCTCTAGTATTATGGGTAACTCTAAAATATTTCTGTCTGCTGATGACACTAGCTTGGTAGTACAGATGTTGTGTGCAACATTGGCTCAGTTTCAAATAGTGCAGTTCATGACATAGATTCATGGCTTGTAGAAAACAAACTAATTCTAAATCACAGAAAGACTAAGTTTTTACAGTTTCTAACACACAATTCTACAAAATACAGAATGGGTATATGATTAGTGAAACTGAACAGTTCAAATTTCTTGGTGTCCAGATAGATAGTAAACTGTCATGGAAAGCCCAGGTTCAGGATCTTGTTCAAAGACTTAATGCTGGCATTTTTACTAATCGAACGGTATGTGAAGTGAGTGATCGCTTAACCCGAAAATTGGTCTACTTTGCTTATTTTCATTCGCTTATGTCGTATGGTATTATATTTTGGGGTAACTCTTCCCATTCTACAAGGACATTTTTGGCTCAGAAATGGGCGGTTCGGGCAGTAAGTGGTGTTAAGTTCACGAGCCTCTTGTCGACCTCTGTTCACGAGTCTGGGTATTTTGACATAGGCCTCTCAGTATGTATATTCCTTACTGTCATTTCTTGTTAACAATATTAGCTTATTACCCAGAATAAGCAACTTTCACTCGATTAATACTCGCCAGGAATCAAACCTGCATTTGGATCGGACTTCCTTAACTCTTGTGCAGAAAGGTGTGCAGTATACTGATGCGTCCATTTTCAGTAAGCTACCACTCGAATTAAAAAAATCTTAACAGTAATCCTCGCTCTTTCAAATCGAAACTGAAGAGTTTCCTCAGCGGTCGCTCCTTCTATTCCGTCGAGGAGTGCTTTGAAAAATTAAGCTGATTCTTGTTGTATTGTTGATTGCGTTTACTTAAACACCAGGACTGACTTTTTTCGGGTTCATGAACATTTTATTTTTATCTGTTATTACTTTCATGTTGTAATTTCATGTACTGGCACGTTCCTTGACCCTGGAGATTTGCTCCTCAGTTTGGTTCTACGGAACATGACGTGTAAATAAAATAAAATAAATGAAAAGCTGAAAAATATGTTTGCTACTTTTGTAGCGGACACATGAAGGTAACTTGTACAACTTGAAGTTGTTGAGTGCGCGTACCTTGCCGTGGAAGACTCAATATCGAAAATGATATGCAAATGAATTAACTGTTGTGCCGTTTTTGATTCATTAGTGTATATATTAGCCATTAGTTTTCCTGTTGCTGGCCATTCAACTAACAGAAAAAAAATTGACTTTAAGTCTTACCTAATGTTTTCTCATGTAGAAACTGTTAAACTGAACCGTTGTCTCAGCCATATAAAAAAGTATGAATTGTTAATTTTCATCTCATGTAAAAAGGCATGAACGATTTAGATTGTCTGACGCAGCAACAACTGCACTGTTGAGCCTCATGGGAGTAAAACAGAATGCAAATTGTAATAAAAAGATTATTTTATTATTATATATTTTGATACATTTATTTGTATATTATTAACTGAAAAATATCAACAGTGTTTCTACCTTGTTAACAGTGAAAATAAAAAGAGACAGTTAAAATAAAGTCTTTTTTTTCCTACATCAACCTTATTCATTACCCTGCAAAGTTTTTCAAATAATTGTTTTTATACACTATAGATTCGGCGTGCATGGCGCTCACGCTTATTGGTCAACAGTAGGCTCAGATACAAAATCTGTTCAAAAATGGTTCAAATGGCTCTGAGCACTATGGGACTTAACATCTGAGGTCATCAGTCCCCTAGAACTTAGAACTACTTAAACCTAGCTAGCCTAAGGACATCACACACATCCATGCCCGAGGCACGCTCGGCCACCATGGCCGGCTACAAAATCTGTAAATGTGGCTTGTATCGAACGTCTGTTTAGAGGAAACGGGTCATAGCCAGCAGCTACCAGCCCTGTCCTTGAGGCCTGGAAGCATGCCAGAAATGCAGCAGGCTCCTAGATTTATAAAGCCATTGCTGCTCTCGTCACCTGCACTGCATAAAATCTTATCTTTGTCAATTCCGTCATCCAGCTACCACGTTGCTATATAAACAGTCACAGTTACATAACAGCTCATTCATCAAAATGCCACTATGCCGTACAGTTCATCGAGTTTATCAGTGGTATCCAAACATTTACAAAGAAATATATGATGATTTCAGCGAGTTGCACTTTTTTAGCCCTTTGGACATTCTCCACTTCCACTACAACATCGAAACCTATGTCAGGTGCTACGCTGACATCATCAAGTTTTGGCCCACTTGCAGTCAAATGAAAAGCAGTGGTGAACAGCAGCAGTCTGAAATAAACTAGCTAGATGGGCGAGCTTTCTAGCCTTATATCAACAACACCCTGTGGTGGAGGTGGCGGTGCTGGTTGGAGTGACACGTCAGAGGAATAGGGGGAGGGGGGGGGGAGGGAGGGCAGGTGGAAATCTGGCAATGCTGTCTGAGGTCATAGAGGAGTGAAAAAGCAGTTCAGGGCAAAGCTGACAAAGATGCAGACTGCTCTGAAGCTGTCTGAAATCCTCTACTGTGAGCCATTACTGCTCGTATTTTGCAGTGTCCTTGATTACTGTTCATCATTTGCTCTGTTCTGTTGTATGTTTTCTCTACGAGCTCCCAACATGCTTTATAGTTGGCACATACATCTTGATAGTCAATGTATCTTTCTGTACTTCTTTCTGCCCGCCCTTTGCAGACAACCCTGTCACTTTCATAGTCTGCATTTTCCATATACTTGTACACTTCCTTTGTGATAATCACTGCTCCTCGTATGGAGACCTGGTTATGCAGCGAAAATAATTTGTCGTGCTATTCCGTTGCCTTCCACAACCCGGAAGAGCGTTTCTAACACGGGATACAGACGCCTTCTGCAGCTACCCACTCTGTGTGAGACGCTGCATTGGCTGTTGGTCCGCAGGAGATATTTCATACTCCCACTCATACTTGGGAGGCATTGTTCGATCAGCCAACTGGGGACGTATACCACATAAGATTCGTACTAAGATCACTAATCCCACAACCTGTTTCGAGAGCAGGTTCTATTTTCAGGTAAAATATGAAAGAATTTTTGGAAAAGGTTAATACTTCAACTACAGAAAAAAAGTAAAATCTAAGCATTCTCCGTCTTACCTCACATTCACCCCTCTTTGGTAACATCAGAATATGATTGGGACTGAAACTGAAAGAAGAGGAACACTGTTTAGTCCCACGGTTTAACTGTTTTATTACGTTGTTAAAGTATTAACCTTTTTTAAAGTTTCTTGCGTATTTTACCTGAAGATGAGATACTGCTGTCGAAATTGGTCGTGCGATTTATGATCTGAGCACCAAGGTTACGTGATTGAGCCAAATTTTAATATTTTTACTAATATTTCACAAAGAGATAAATTAGAAAATTCTGTTTATATCTGAGCAGTATTTTCTAATTTACCTCTCTTCTGTTTATATCTGAACAGTCCCCTCCCCCCCGACCCCCCATGAACGATGGACCTTACCGTTGGTGGGGAGGGTTGCGTGCCTCAGCGATACAGATATCCGTACTGTAAGTGCAACCACAACGGAGGGGTATCTGTAGAGACGCCAGACAAACGTGTGGTTCCTGAAGAGGGGCAGCAGCCTTTCCAGTAGTTACAGGGGCAACAGTCTGGATGATTGACTGATCTGGCCTTGCAGCACTAACCAGAACGGCCTTGCTGTGCTGGTACTGCGAATGGCTGAAAGCAAGGGGAAACTACAGCCGTAATTTTTCCCGAGGGCATGCAGCTCTACTGTATGGTTAAATGATGATGGCGTCCTCTTGGGTAAAATATTCCGGAGGTAAAATAGTCCCCCATTCGGGTCTCCGGGTGGGGACTACCCAAGAGGATGTCGTTATCAGGAGAGAAAAAAACTGGCGTTCTACGGATCGGAGCGTGGAATGTCAGATCCCTTAATCGGGCAGGTATGTTAGAAAATTTAAAAAGGGAAATGCATAGGTTAAAGTTAGATATAGTGGGAATTAGTGAAGTTCGGTGCCAGGAGGAACAAGACTTCTGGTCAAGTGACTACAGGGTTATAAACACAAAATCAAATAGGGGTAATGCAGGAGTAGGTTTAATAATGAATAGGAAAATAGGAATGCGGGTAAGCTACTACAAACAGCATAGTGAACGCATTATTGTGGCCAAGATAGACACGAAGCCCACGCCTACCACAGTAGTACAAGTTTATATGCCAACTAGCTCTGCAGATGACGAAGAAATTGAAAAAATGTATGATGAAATAAAAGAAATTATTCAGATAGTGAAGGGAGAGGAAAATTTAATAGTCATGGGTGTCAGAAACTCGGCAATAGGAAAAGGGAGAGAAGGAAACGTAGTAGGTGAATATGGATTCGGGCTAAACAATGAAAGAGGAAGCCGCCTGGTAGAATTTTGCACAGAGCACAACTAAATCATAGCTAACACTTGGTTCAAGAATCATAAAAGAAGGTTGTACACGTGGAAGAAGCCTGGATGGCTAAGCAGGGATGGCTATAGGACAAATGTAAGGATGTAGAGGCATATCTCACTAGGGGTAAGATAGACATTGCCTACAGGAAAATTAAAGAGACCTTTGCAGAGAAGAGAACCACTTGTATGAATATCACGAGCTCAGATGCAAACCCAGTTCTAAGCAAAGAAGGGAAAGCAGAAAGATGGAAGGAGTATATAGAGGGTCTATACAAGGGCGATGTACTTGAGGAAATGGAATAGGATGTAGATAAAGATGAAGTGGGAGATATGATACTGCGTGAAGAGTTTGACAGAGCACTGAAAGACCTAAGTCGAAACAAGGCCCCGGGAGTAGCCAACATTCCATTAGAACTACTGACAGCCTTGGGAGAGCCAGTCCTGACAAAACTCTACCATCTGGGGAGCAAGATGTATGAGACAGGCGAAATACCCTCAGACTTCAAGAAGAATATAATAATTCCAATCCCAAAGACATCAGGTGTTGACAGATGTGAAAATTACCGAACTATCAGTTTAATAAGTCACGGCTGCAAAATACTAACGCGAATTCTTTACAGACGATTGGAAAAACTAGTAGAAGCTGACCTCGGGGAAGATCAGTTTGGATTCCGTAGAAATATCGGAACACGTGAGGCAATACTAATCCTACGACTTATCTTAGAAGCTAGATTAAGGAAAGGCAAACCTACGTTTCTAGCATTTGTAGACTTAGGAAAGCTTTTGACAATGTTGACTAGAATACTCTCTTTCAAATTCTAAAGGTGGCAGGGCTGAAATACAGGGAGCGAAATGCTCTTTACAATTTGTACAGAAACCAGATGGCAGTTATAAGAGTCGAGTGACATGAAAGGGAAGCAGTGGTTGGGAAGGGAGTCAGACAGGGTTGTAGCCTCTCCCCGATGTTATTCAATCTGTATATTGAGCAAGCAGTGAAGGAAACAAAAGAAAAATTCCGAGTAGGTATTAAAATCTACGGAGAAGAAATAAAAACTTTGATGTTCGCCGATGACATTGTAATTCTGTCAGAGACAGGATAGGACTTGGAAGACCAGTTGAACGGAATGGACAGTGTCTTGAAAGGAGGCTATAAGATGAACATCAACAAAAGCAAAACGAGAATAATGGAACGTAGTCGAATTAAGTCGGGTGATGCTGAGGGAATTAGATTAGGAAATGAGACACTTAAAGTAGTAAAGGAGTTTTGCTATTTGGGGAGCAAAATAGCTGATGATGGTCGAAGTAGAGAGGATATAAAATGTAGACTGACAGTGGCAAGGAAAGCGTTTCTGAAGAAGAGAAATTTGTGGACATCGAATATACACTCCTGGAAATGGAAAAAAGAACACATTGACACCGGTGTGTCAGACCCACCATACTTGCTCCGGACACTGCGAGAGGGCTGTACAAGCAATGATCATACGCACGGCACAGCGGACACACCAGGAACCGCGGTGTTGGCCGTCGAATGGCGCTAGCTGCGCAGCATTTGTGCACTGCCGCCGTCAGTGTCAGCCAGTTTGCCGTGGCATACGGAGCTTAATCGCAGTCTTTAACACTGGTAGCATGCCGCGACAGCGTGGACGTGAACCGTATGTGCAGTTGACGGACTTTGAGCGAGGGCGTATAGTGGGCATGCGGGAGGCCGGGTGGACGTACCGCCGAATTGCTCAACACGTGGGGCGTGAGGTCTCCACAGTACATCGATGTTGTCGCCAGTGGTCGGCGGAAGGTGCACGTGCCCGTCGACCTGGGACCGGACCGCAGCGACGCACGAATGCACGCCAAGACCGTAGGATCCTACGCAGTGCCGTAGGGGACCGCACCGCCACTTCCCAGCAAATTAGGGACACTGTTGCTCCTGGGGTATCGGCGAGGACCATTCGCAACCGTCTCCATGAAGCTGGGCTACGGTCCCGCACACCGTTAGGCCGTCTTCCGCTCACGCCCCAACATCGTGCAGCCCGCCTCCAGTGGTGTCGCGACAGGCGTGAATGGAGGGACGAATGGAGACGTGTCGTCTTCAGCGATGAGAGTCGCTTCTGCCTTGGTGCCAATGATGGTCGTATGCGTGTTTGGCGCCGTGCAGGTGAGCGCCACAATCAGGACTGCATACGACCGAGGCACACAGGGCCAACACCCGGCATCATGGTGTGGGGAGCGATCTCCTACACTGGCCGTACACCACTGGTGATCGTCGAGGGGACACTGAATAGTGCACGGTACATCCAAACCGTCATCGAACCCATCGTTCTACCGTTCCTAGACCGGCAAGGGAACTTGCTGTTCCAACAGGACAATGCACGTCCGCATGTATCCTGTGCCACCCAACGTGCTCTAGAAGGTGTAAGTCAACTACCCTGGCCAGCAAGATCTCCGGATCTGTACCCCATTGAGCATGTTTGGGACTGGATGAAGCGTCGTCTCACGCGGTCTGCACGTCCAGCACGAACGCTGGTCCAACTGAGGCGCCAGGTGGAAATGGCATGGCAAGCCGTTCCATAGGACTACATCCAGCATCTCTACGATGGTCTCCATGGGAGAATAGCAGCCTGCATTGCTGCGAAAGGTGGATATACACTGTACTAGTGCCGACATTGTGCATGCTCTGTTGTCTGTGTCTATGTGCCTGTGGTTCTGTCAGTGTGATCATGTGATGTATCTGACCCCAGGAATGTGTCAATAAAGTTTCCCCTTCCTGGGACAATGAATTCACGGTGTTCTTATTTCAATTTCCAGGAGTGTAGATTTAAGTGTCAGGAAGTCGTTTCTGAAAGTGTTTGTACGGAGTGTAGCCATGTATGGAAGTGAAACAAGGAGGATAAATAGTTTGGACAAGACGAGAATAGAAGGTTTCGAAATGTGGTGCTACAGAAGAATGCTGAAGATTAGATGGGTAGATCACATAACTAATGAGAAGGTATTGAATAAGATTGGGGAGAAGAGAAGTTTGTTGCACAACTTGACTAGAAGAAGGGATCGGTTGGTAGGACATGTTTTGAGGCATCAAGGGATCGCCAGTTTAGTATTGGAGGGCAGCGTGGAGGGCAAAAATCATAGAGGGAGACCTCCTGGGAGATGAAGAAGCTTGCACAAGATAGAGTAGCATGGAGAGCTGCATCAAACCAGTCTCAGAACTGAAGACCACTACAACGACAACAACATCTGAGCAGTTAATAGTCGGACTTTGTCTTCTCTTTCTCTTTGCAGCAGATGTTTACCGAGTTGAACCTATTCGATGATCCACCTCAGAAAGTCAGTTTTCGGAGTTTCCCATAAAACCTTTAGAATTAATGGTTGCCTGATGAATCCGTCGGTTCACATTTTTCCTCACTTCCGTCAGAATCAGAAGAAAGTCTTTATTCACTTCTCAGTGTTATTCATACAATTGGCTCCTTCAAAACAAAGAGCAGAGTGAGGTGGTTATACAACAATCAATCGCATACACACTGTCACTCAAATTGAAGAGTTTATTTAACAACTACAAGAAAATTTCCTTTATAACTAGAAGAAGAAATGTTATTGGTGTCTAAGAATTCTTCAATTGAACAGAATTCCCTGTATTTTACACAAGTTTGTAACACGCGCATATAGCCATTTACTGGTACTAAATCGACTGAGTAATATAACCGACTGAAAAATTTTGTGCATAAGTATATTCTTATAGTTATTATTGCCCTTAGCAAGTCTTGAAGAAGAAAAATCCAATATGGATTGTTCCTAATATCGTGCACATGCACATACCATGTCCTGTTAAGCTGCTTCACATCTTCACTAACGCAATTTCAACAGTTATGTACGTACAGGATATTTGCTATCCCTGTGCTGAGACTTTTAAAATAGTTTCTGGAAGACTGTTTATTATCTTCTCCATCTGAAAATACGCTTATTTCCTGGGGAAGGAACATTTGGTAATATTCCAAAACGGTTTAAATGGCTCTGAGCACTATGGGACTTAACATCTGAGGTCATCAGTCCCCTAGACTTAGAACTACTTAAGCCTAACTAACCTAAGGACATCACACACATCCATGCCCGAGGCAGGATTCGAACCTGCGACCGTAGCAGTCGCGTGGCTCCGGACTGACGCGGCTAGAACCCCTCGGCCACCGCGGCCGGCGGTAATATTCCAAATTGCAGTCTGAAATGGAAGAAAGCAAAATGTAAATGGAGTAACAACTCTTTCCTCACTTTACTTCTTAATTTATCAAGAAAAAAGTCATATCATCAGTAGATAGTACATGCTGGAAAAACCAACATGTCGTATTTTGCAGTGAAACGCATTATTAAGAACACATTTCAGGAAGAAATAAAACAATCGAATAAAATTTCAAGCGAGGGAAAGATCTGGAAAAACCTCTTGGACTAACTCGTTAGCGTCCGATGGACGAAGAAGAGAAGCAGTATCTTTATTCTGCTTCGCTGTCATATATGACTGTTCGAACACTCTTCGGCATAAGCTCTGCATCCTGCCGTCTCCGGAATGTGTTCTGTGTCACAGAATTGGTTCGATTGTGAACAAAGAACTTTTGGAGTTGGGTTGTTTGGGGAAGGAGACCAGTCAGCGAGGTCATCGGTCTCATCGGATTAGGGGAGGACGGGGAAGGAAGTCGGCCGTGCCCTTTCAAAGGAACCATCCCGGCATTTGCTTGGAGCGATTTAGGGAAATCACGGAACACCTAAATCAGGATGGCCGGACGCGGGATTGAACCGTCGTCCTCCCGAATGCGAGTCCAGTGTCTAACCACTGCGCCACCTCGCTCGGTCAAAGAACTTTTGCTTCGATCAGTAATTGTTCCACTCACAGTCACTCCCACGAGTGAAATAAACCGGTGGCATTCGTGCTGTACTTTGTTGACGCTCGATGACGCAATTTAGTCCAGCATGGTGAGGAACCGTCAACTGGAGCAGTATTCCGGTTTCGGGCGTGATGTTCTAACAGTAAAGCCTCTTGTGGCTATTTCCTAATGAGACCGAAGAGCGAGTGAGCTTAAGCTGAAGCAGTTCCACCACGGTGCTTAACCCGTGGCTGGCGTCGGACTGAGGTGGCCGACTGCTGTGCGAGGTGAGGCGAGGCCGCTAGGAGACGGCTGGCGGCTGCGGTGTCAGGCGGTGGGTGCCTGCGACGGTCGCCACTTTGCGCAGCGCTTATTACATTGGCGTCGCACAAAGGTGCTGCATGGCCGATGACTCCTGGGAGGCGCGCGCTCTGCCGCCGCAGCCGTCGCAATTTGCATCTCTTTGAGCACCCCTTCTCCCCCCTCCACCCATCCCCTTTCCCCATCCCTTCAGCCGCCGCAGGGTGTCAGGTTACCTCTTCTGCGCTCAATTTCTCCCCATCCCGCTACCACGGGCACCCTCCCGACTCGTCTTGTCGGGTCTCTGCAAAGGCGACGCAGCACCGAGCTGCCGTTGTGCCCGGTGATACAGCCGGGCGAGGCGAACACAGCGCCACGATGGCTTTGTGCTCAAATTTCCCATCAGCCACCTGAAACGGTTATATCTAGCTTTAAGAAACTGAGTGATGTCGGTTGTCGTCTGCTGAAGCCTGTCCACTGAATTTTTCTCCGTACACTCCTGGCAAAAGTGGGTTCCACAGTCATATTTACCGTGATCTGATTCACAATTAAAATCACCAAAAAAATTACCAAATAAGCAGCAACTAGTCTCAAAATCATGTTTTCTTTATTTACTTTTGCAAGTTGATTTCAACTGATTAACAGCCGTCATCGGTGCTACAAATACAAGAATAAAAATAAAAATAATTAATAACAGTGACCAAATGAATAAATGTACATAAAGTAACGTAAAAGCAATTAAATGTATACAGACGCATTAAACCATTTAAAATGCACATACAAATTTACCTTTCAACGAATATCTGCCCTGAGTAGTAACACTGTCTTAAGGAGAGGTCAAACATAAAGTGATACATCGAGAATTGATTATGACAACGAGAAACCACAAGGGGGGCGCTGCAAAGCAAACCCGCCTTCTATGCGTAAAGATACAGTTTTTAAAATTTTTTCTATTGTGTGCTTCTCACCTATGTTTGTTCCTTTTTTATTAATTTGTACAATCGCTTTTTTGAAGAGGATATTCATGAAACCATTACCCTAGAAGAAACCGACCAAACAACCTTCCAAGCCCATTTTCTTTCTACAACATTTATATAAGGCTTTAGAATACACAGTTCACAATCAGCTGACCAGTTAACTAACCTCAGGCAACCTCTTAGACATGTGCCAGTCAGGTTTCCGCAAAAAATGCAGCACTGCGTCTGCTCTTATGAAAGTGACCGATGAACTGAAGCAAGATATCGACAAATAACACAAAAGTATTTCATCTTTCTTGGACATACACAAAGCTTACGACACTGTCGACTTTACCATTCTACTCGCTAAACTCACAAATCAATTTTTTTCTTCAAGTGGTGTACAATCGTTCCACTCATACCTTACATACCGCAACCGCAAGTAATGCTCGGAACAAAAGGGTCACAATGGTGGGATGCATTATCAGGTGTCCACAAGGATCAGTATCAGATACATTACTTTTCACATCATATGTTAGTGTCGACTGTTCTGCCCCACTGAAAATATCACACGCTGATGATCGTCACTTATACCTAAACGCAAACCCAAGAAACCTGTTCACAGCCATTCAGTTTGTATATACAGATTTACTTGCCTAATCAGAATGGACGCAGAACAAAGGTTTGAAACTTAACCAATATAAAATGCAAGAAATCTTCGCTGCTCACAGAAAACTTTCTATTCTTCACTTCAGGGAATCTCTTCCGCCTTTAATGATAAACGACACGGAAGTAAGTTTTTCACCCCCTGCAGAGAACTTGAGACCATAACGCAGGCTGGACTGAACACACAACTACAGTCTCTAAGGAGTTATCAGTATAACTTAATTCCATACGAAAGTGTAAAAAAATATTTCGTCCCAATCTTGAAAAGAAACTCTAAGAATCACTAATGCTCCCATACTTGATTGTGGCAACCCTGTTCTCCAAGTATTTTCGTATGAAAATTCTCGCCGATTGGAACTGATGCTGAATGCTTGTGTGTGATATGTTACATTTTTGACTTTCGCTGTTTCGAACATATCACTCCTGCCTACAGACATTTATCATGGTGTAACTTCTGAAATTTTTGCGGCGTATTTTTTCTTCTAATAATTTTCAAGTGTGTGACCGGTACCGCCGATGTTCTGTCACAGTGGAATCGACGGGGTCATTCGAAACTCACTGACAAGATCATTTCTCACTTCCACCACCGATGGCGGCACACAACTCGGTTGTCCCGACCATGTCATCACCAGACACATACGCCGAAAGACACCAGAAAATTTCTCATGCGCAAGATTTGGCGTAAATATCTTGAATGCACCTGCGCTCTTCAGTAGTTGTCCATCCACCTAAAGATGGCCGGACGTCTCTGGGGACCGAAATATCGTGACAGAATGTCGACGGGATCCGGCTGCACACCCTAAAATTATTGGAAGAGTTATCATGATGACGTGCTGATAAGGATAGGGATTATCATATATTGCATTCGCTCTATTGTCTTCCCAGTCATTACACTGACTCAAATTTATGTTCAACTCTCACATTACTATCTGAAGACCACATCAAAATATTCTATTATAGAAGAAGAAAAACCTCTCTCCACCATTGCGTAACGCAACCATCTTCTCAAAAACTTTATTGTCAGGAACCCGACTTTAGAATGATCTTTCTCAATTAAATTCCTTTCAAACTTCAAAAGACGGCGGTGGTCCGCCTTCTATCACAACAGCTAGCTCTTCCATATAACTGTCTGCAGCTCTCTCTCTCTCGTCAACTAAGTCTCCCTGACTTATTTTCCATCCCCTTGTCACGCAGTCCAGTAATGAAATAGCGTTCTTTATGAACCGATGTTGTCCTTGTCATTACAATCTGCTTCTCTTTCATTATTCCTTCTGCTTCCGATGATACCAAAAACGACTTCAAATGTACTAACATAATAAATATTATTGTTATTCTTGATGTCTTTTATTATTATTAATGGCACTTATTACTATTGTACGTTTATGTGCATTATGCTAACTGTATGACTGCGTATGTGTTGATATGTATTGGTGCTGGTGCTATATAACAGAGCCTTAGAGCCCAAACCTGTTCGGGCTAAATAGACAATAAGTAAATTACGGGCACCGATAAATACTTTGGCACTATATTCACTTCCTGGAGGGGAAGAGGATGGTAGAAGTCAGAAAGAAACTGTGAGCAGAATACAACAGAACAAATTTGCCTTTAATCTGAGGAGGAACTTACTCACCAGCAAGAACATCAGTCTGAAAATAAGGAAACGTATCTTGAAACCTTTCGTTTGGAGTGTGGCCCTATACGGATGTGAAACTTGAACAATGGGAAGAGAAGAGAGAAGACGACTAAATGTTGTGCTACAGAAGGATGATGACGATCAGCTGAAGAGACAAAGCAACAAATG
Organism: Schistocerca serialis cubense; assembly: GCF_023864345.2. Lineage (NCBI taxonomy): Eukaryota > Metazoa > Arthropoda > Insecta > Orthoptera > Acrididae > Schistocerca > Schistocerca serialis. The sequence continues at coordinate 70,949,566 of NC_064644.1, forward strand.
AAGAGGTGCTTAGAAGGGTACTGGAAACCAGATCTCTGTGGAGGCACATCCAAACAAGAAGAGACAAAGTTGAGGACACATGCTAACACACAACGACATCACTAAAACAAGAGCAGAAAGAGCTATTGAGGGAGAATCTGCGGGGGCTACCAAGGATATCATACATGCAACAGATTATGAATTATGGTGGATGTAATACGTACGTGGAAATGAAGAGGAAGGTAGACAGAAGAGAGGAACGATGCTCTGCTGCAAACCAACCTCAGAGTTGAATACTAAAAGAAGAAAGAAGAAGAAGAATTTCTTGTAGTTAAATGTATCTGCAGTTCTTCTAACAGATCTATTTTATGCCCTTTATTCCGTCGATGGATATCTTTGACATTTTGCTCTACTTTCCAAATGTGTGTCCTGTTTTGTGCATGTGTGTGGCTATTGCTGATGTTGTGTGGCTGTTGAGTGTGTAGGTTGTAATGCGCTCTGTGTACCTGGTGTTGAAATCTCTACCTGTTTGTCGTATTTAGCACATGTAGGATTCCTGGCATGTTACTTTGTATATTCCAGAGTCTGAGTATGAGTCGTGATTACATTTTGTATTATGTATTGTTGTGTCGTGCGTGCATACAACGCGGTCACCGCCTTCTCGAGCACCGTGTGCCAACGTTCCAGTGGCAGCAGCGCGGCATACTTCAAAGTGCGCACAGTGGGGGCGACACAGGAGATGCAGCCAGTCAGGATGCAGCCCCACGTGATTAAGTCGCGTCGTCGCGGCCCGGAAGGGGAGTCTTCTGGTGGTGGGCTTCCTGGAGTACGGAGCCGGCCGTGGTGGCCGAGCGGTTCTTGGCGCTACAGTCTCGTACCGCGCGACCACTACGGTCGCAGGTTCGAATCCTGCCTCGGGCATGGATGTGTGTGATGTCCTTAGGTTAGTTAGGTTTAATTAGTTCTGAGTTCTAGGGGACTGGTGACCTCAGATGTTGAGTCCCATAGTGCTGAGAGCCATTTTTTTCGAGTACGGAGCAGGTCTTCTCCCAGTCGTGACGCTGTTACTGTGATACTGTTTTCGGGGGATTAACTTTGACGACGCACTTGCTCACGAGTGATTACTTTGTGTTATGATTCACCTTGTTTTCAGAATAAATCTTCTAAGTTGATATTAATTCCATTTGGCAGTTTTTACCTGGGGCACTACATGTATTCGTTTATTAGATGCAGAAAACCTATTTATATTTTGTGGTTTTTGAAAATATTTGTTATCTTCTGTGATATATAGCCAATGTATGGAATGCTATATATACATTTCTTTCTTGTCTTTTCCTTCCGTGCTGCGGCTTGTGTCTGGGACCGTGTTAACTTGAAAGCTATGTAATCCAAGACTGGCAATCTTTTACAGAAGCTCGAAATTTAGTGCGGACCTCAATGCGAGATGCTTATAATAGTTACTACAACGAAACTTTGTCTCGAAACCTGGCAGAAAATCCAAACTGATGCTGGTCGTATGTGAAGTATGCAAGACACAATCAATGCCTTCTCTGGGCGATAGCTATGGAGTTCCCATCGACAACAGTGCTGCCAATGCAGAGTTACTAAACACGGCCTTCCGAAATACGTTCACCAGAGAAGACGAAGTAAATATTCCAGAATTCGAATCAAGAACAGCTGCCAACATGAGTACCGTAGAAGTAGATATCCTCGGAGTAGTGAAGCAACTTAATAATAGCAAGTCTTCTGGTCTAGACTGTATACCAATTTGGTTCCTTTCAGAGTATGCTGATGGAATAGCTCCATAAAAAATCATATACAACCGTTCGCTTGACGAAAGATCCGTACCCAAAGAGTGGAAAGTTGCGCAGAACACACCAATATTCAAGAAAGGTAGGAAGAATAATCCACTAAATTACCGGTCCATATCATTAACGTCGACATGCAGCAGGATTTTGGAACATATATTGTGTTAGAACTTTATGAATTACCTCGAAGAAAACGGTCTATTGACACAGTCAACATGGGTTTAGAAAACATCGTTCCTGTGAAACACAACTAGCTCTTTATTCACATGAAGTTCTGAGTGCTATTGACAGGGGATTTCAAACTGATTCCGTATTTGTAGATCTGCGAAAGGCTTTTGACACTGTACCACCCAAGCGGCTTATAGTGAAATTGCGTTCTTATGGCATATAAACGCCGTTATGTGACTGGATTCGTGATTTACTGTCAGAGAGGTCACAGTTCGTAGTAACTGATGGAAAGTCATCGAGTAGAAAAGAAGTTATTTCTGGCGTTCCCAAAGGTAGTGTTATAGGCCCTTTGCCGTTCCTTATATATATATATATATATATATATATATATATATATATATATATATATATAGGGTGTTTCAAAAATGACCGGTATATTTCAAACGGTAATAAAAACTAAACGAGCAGCGATAGAAATACACCGTTTGTTGCAATATGCTTGGGACAACAGTACATTTTCAGGCAGACAAACTTTCGAAATTACAGTAGTTACAATTGTCAACAACAGATGGCCCTGCGGTCTGGGAAACTCTATAGTACGATATTTTCCACATATCCACCATGCGTAGCAATAATATGGCGTAGTCTCTGAATGAAATTACCCGAAACCTTTGACAACGTGTCTGGCGGAATGGCTTCACATGCAGATGAGATGTACTGCTTCAGCTGTTCAATTGTTTCTGGATTCTGGCGGTACACCTGGTCTTTCAAGTGTCCCCACAGAAAGAAGTCACAGGGGTTCATGTCTGGCGAATAGGGAGCCCAATCCACGCCGCCTCCTGTATGTTTCGGATAGCCCAAAGCAATCACACGATCATCGAAATATTCATTCAGGAAATTAAAGACGTCGGCCGTGCGATGTGGCCGGGCACGATCTTGGATAAACCACGAGGTGTTTGCAGTGTCGTCTAAGGCAGTTTGTACCATTCACGAAGAATGTCCAAATAGCGTGATGCAGTAATCGTTTCGGATCTGAAAAATGGGCCAATGATTCCTTTGGAAGAAATGGCGGCCCAGACCAGTACTTTTTGAGGATGCAGGGACGATGGGACTGCAACATGGGGCTTTTCGGTTCCCCATATGCGCCAGTTCTGTTTATTGACGAAGCCGTCCAGGTAAAAATAAGCTTCGTCAGTAAACCAAATGCTGCCCACATGCATATCGCCGTCATCAATCCTGTGCACTATATCGTTAGCGAATGTCTCTCGTGCAGCAATGGTAGCGGCGCTGAGGGGTTGCCGCGTTTGAATTTTGTATGGATAGAGGTGTAAACTCTGGCGCATGAGACGATACGTGGACGTTGGCGTCATTTGGACCGCAGCTGCAACACGGCGAACGGAAACCCGAGGCCACACTAGCTGCGCGTTGCCCTCTGTGGTTGCCGTACGCGGTCGCCCTACCTTTCCAGCACGTTCATCCGTCACGTTCCCAGTCCGTTGAAATTTTTCGAACAGATCCTTTATTGTATCGCTTTTCGGTCGTTTGGTTACATTAGACCTCCGTTGAAAACTTCGTCTTGTTGCAACAACACTGTGTTCTAGGCGGTGGAATTCCAACACCAGAAAAATCCTCTGTTCTAAGGAATAAACCATGTTGTCTACAGCACACTTGCACGTTGTGAACAGCACACGCTTACAGCAGAAAGACGACGTACAGAATGGCGCACCCACAGACTGCGTTGTCTTCTATATCTTTCACATCACTTGCAGCGCCATCTGTTGTTGAAAATTGTAACTACTGTAATTTCGAAAGTTTGTCCGCCTGAAAATGTACTGTTGTCCCAAGCATATTGCAACAAACGGTGTACTTCTATCGCTGCTCGTTTAGTTTTTATTGCCGTTTCAAATATACCGGTCATTTTTGAAACACCCTATATATATATATATATATATATATATATATATATATATATATATATATATATATACCATTTGGGAGACAATCCGAGCCGCCGTCTTAGGTTGTTTGCAGATGTCACTGTCGTTTGTCGACTAGTAAGGTCGTCAGAAGATCAAAACAAATTGCCAATTTTCGCACCACACACACGCACACACACACACACACACACACACACACACATATATATATATATATATATATATATATATATATATATATATATATTGTGCGAAAATTGGAAATTGACCCTAAATAACGGAAAGTGTAAGGTTATCCACATGAGTGCTAAAAGGAATCCGTTAAACTTCGGTTACACGATACATCAGTCAAATCTAAAGCCCGTAAATTTAACTAAATACCTAGGAATTACAATTACTACGAATAACTTTAATTGGAAGGAACTCATAGAAAATGTTGTGGGGAAGGCTAATCAAAGACTGAGTTTTATTGGCAGGACACTTAGAAAATGTAACAGAGCTACTAAGTAGATTGCCTACACTTCGCTTGTCCGTCCTCTTTTAGCACAAAATTACTATGATATCAGACCTTTAGCTGCTTACAGACGTTGATAAATATCATCTTTTAGAATACGGCTGCGCGGTGTGGTATCTTTACCAGATACGATTGACGGAGTACATCGAAGAAGTTCAAAGAAAGGCAGCACGTTTTGTATTATGGCGAAATAAGGGAGAGCGTCTCACTGGGATGATACAGAATTTGGGATGTTCATCATTAAAACAAACGCGTTTTTCGTTGCGGAGGAATCTTCTCACGAAATTCCAATCACCAACTTTCTCCTCCGAATGCGAGAATATTTTGTTGACGCAGACCTCCATAGGGAGAAACGATCACCACGATAAAATAATGAAAATCAGAGCTCGGACGGAAAGATACGGGCGTTCGATCTTTCCGCGCGATGTACGAGATTGGAATAACAGAGAATTGTGAAGGTGGTTCGATGAACCCTCTGCCAGGCACTTAAATGTGATACGCAGAGTATCCATATGGACGCAGATGTAGAATCACTGAAAGCTGCCTGTTTCACTATTTTTATTTCTTGTTGCATGTTTTCTTGGTTCAAAGGTATCTTAGTTTCGATTTGTAGCAATGACCAGTATGCTGCTTGTTTATGGATGTTTGGGTGACATGAAGTTGCAAGGATTGTGGTGTCAGTCATTGTGTTTCTCCTGCAAGTAAAAGGTACTTGAAAACGGGAAACAAATGGACCCTGTAAAAAACAAATAAAAGAACACCGTGACTGATAGCCGAAAAGTTATTTGTTGTTAAATAACTTTTCCTCTAACTTCCCTTAACACTTTCAGGCGAAGACGGTTTCGCCCGTGTCGACTTACACTCACAGTTCCTCTCCAGTTGAGCTTCTGCTGTCGCCCTAGTGACACCACCGCCACCGTGACGCTAAGCTCTGACCTTGTTCCCTTCTCCCGACGGCGGGTCGTTGTAGAAACGCGAGCCAGGATTCCGCGAGTGTTTGGCCGGCGCTCCGTGCCCCGCAAGCCGGCCTCTGAGGAAGCGCTGATTGGTATCTGGCCCGTTGGCCGCCCGGGGGCGGCGCGTAACGGCCGGTGCCGGCCCGTGTGGGCGGCGGAAGCGGAAGTGCTGCTGCTGCTGCTGCTGCCGCCCTCGCCACGCCGGACACGGCACGGCACGGCGCCTCCTGCAAGAGCGGCCTGCGTTGCATAACTCACGGACGCGGGCCGGCGGTCGTCGTTCCAACTGAGAACTGATCAAGTGTCGGTAGAGTCTTTCTGCTCCTGGCTCGTGGTATACACCGAAGTGGCAAAAATCATGGGATAGCGATGTGTACGTATACAGACGGCGGCAGTATCGCGTACGTAAGGTATAAATGGACAGTGTCTTGAAAGGAGGATATAAGATGAACATCAACAAAAGCAAAACGAGGATAATGGAATGTAGTCGAATTAAGTCGGGTGATGCTGAGGGAATTAGATTAGGAAATGAGACACTTAAAGTAGCAAAGGAGTTTTGCTATTTGGTGAGCAAAATAACTGATGATGGTCAAAGTAGAGAGGATATAAAATGTAGACTGGCAATGGCAAGAAAAGTGTTCCTGAAGAAGAGAAATTTGTTAACATCGAGTATAGATTTAAGTGTCAGGAAGTCGTTTCTGAAAGTATTTGTATGGAGTGTAGCCATGTATGGAAGTGAAACATGGACGATAAATAAAAAAAAATGGTTCAAATGGCTCTGAGCACTATGGGACTCAACATCTTAGGTCATAAGTCCCCTATAACTTAGAACTACTTAAACCCAACTAACCTAAGGACATCACACACACCCATGCCCGAGGCAGGATTCGAACCTGCGACCGTAGCAGTCCCGCGGTTCCGGACTGCAGCGCCAGAACCGCACGGCCACCGCGGCCGGCGGACGATAAATAGTTTGAACAAGAAGAGAATAGAAGCTTTGGAAACGTTGTGCTACAGAAGAATGCTGAAGATTAGATGGGTAGATCACATAACTAAGGGGGTGGTATTGAATAGAATTGGGGAGGAGTTTGTGGCACAACTTGACAAGAAGAAGGGACCGGTTGGTAGGACATGTTCTGAGGCATCATGGGATCACGAATTTAGTACTGGAGGGCAGTGTGGAGGGTAAAAATCGTAGAGGGATACCAAGAGATGAATACACTAAGTAGATTCAGAAGGATGTTTGCTGCAGTAGGTACTGGGAGATGAAGAAACTTGCACAGAATAGAGTAGCATGGAGAGCTGCATCAAGCCAGTCTCAGGACTGAAGACCACCACAACAACAACAACAACAAATGGGGCCGTACATTGCCTGTGCTGTCATCTGTACTCCGGTTATTCATGTGAAAAGGTTCCCTGCGTGATTATGGCCGCACGTCATGAATTAATAGGCTACGAACGCAAAACGATAGTGGGAGCTGGACGCTGGGGCATTAAATTTCGGAAATCGTTAGAGAATTCAATATTTCGAGATCCACAGTGTCGAGAGTGCGCCGAGAATGCCAAATTTCGGGCATTACGTCTCACCACGGACGACGCAGTGGCTGACGGCCTTCAGTTAACGACGAAGCATCGTTTTCGTAAAGTCGTCAGTGCCAGCAGACAAGCAACACTGCCTGAAATACCCGCAGAAATCAATTTGGGACGTACGACTAACGTCCTCTTTAGGACAGTGACGCTATGTTTGGCGTTAATGGGCTGTGGCAACAGACGATCGAGGCGAGTGCCATTCACAACGACACGACATCGTCTGCTACTCCTCTCCTGGGCTCGTAAGTCCGTCGGTTGGACCCTGGACTACTGGAAAAGCGTCACCTGGCCAGATGAGTCCCGATCTCAGATGTTAAGAGCTGGTGGTAGGCTTCGAGTGTAGTGCAGACCTCACGAAGCGATGGACCCAAGTTGTCAGCATGGCACTGTGCAAACTGGTGGTGGGTCCGTAATGGTGTGGGCTGCATTGACTTGGAATGGGTTCTCTGGTCCAACTGAACCGATCATTTACGGTTCCTGTAGGTGGCAGTATTGGTTCAAATGGCACTGAGCGCTATTGGACTTAACTGCTGAGGTCAACAGTCGCCTAGAACTTAGAACTACTTAAACCTAACTAACCTAAGGACGTCACACACATCCATGCCCGAGGCAGGATTCGAACCTGCGACCGTAGCCGGCGGTGGCAATATTCAGCCGCCAAGTAATTATTAAAATTCATGGGGAAACCTTATTGCGAGAATTTTTTTACGTATTATTTTGGGCTTAAAAGAGCAATTTACTTCTAGTCATATTATGTTCTAGCTTTCCTGCCGTTTATGCCAGCTAAGGTTGATAATGATCAGCCGGCCGAAGTGGCCGTGCGGTTAAAGGTGCTGCAGTCTGGAACCGCAAGACCGCTACGGTCGCAGGTTCGAATCCTGCCTCGGGCATGGATGTTTGTGATGTCCTTAGGTTAGTTAGGTTTAAGTAGTTCTAAGTTCTAGGGGATTAATGACCTCAGCAGTTGAGTCCCATAGTGATCAAAGCCATTTGAACCATTTGATAATGATCATTGACCGAAACTAGTAGCGAATTGTACAAAATAAATGACGGCTGAAGGTTTCACCTTGAATTTGAACAATGCACCGATAATTGTCTGGAAACAATCTTCGGCTAGTTGTTCCCAAACAACGATGGAACTTTTGGATCACCGGGCCTCAATTGTTCGCGATTGGTTCGAAGATCGCCCTAGATGAGTCCCGTCGAATGTTTATGATACGTGATCGACAGGTCAGTTCATACACAAAATCCTGCACCGGAATCACTTTCAGTCCAGGTCACGTATAGTTGCTGCGCTGCACCGGACAAAAGGAGGTCCGACACAATATTAGGAGGTGTCCCACGACTTTTGTCACCTCAGAGTATTTCTGTTGAACCCACCGTTCTACTTGTAAATCAAAGATCGAGTGTGAGCGCTTCCAGTACACATGATTGATTGATTCAGGAGGGCCCTTTGTTGATCCATCCATATAGTAAAAGTGGATGTATGTTTCTATGTATGTTCCACATCTCCTCCTAAACGACAGGATCGATTTCAACCAAACTTGGTACAAAAATCAATATCTGCACAGAAGCGCTGTGCGGGTAAGCATCATCTACTTATCAAAGGAGTGCAAGTTAAAAAGAAGTGTCGCCCACAACACGCAGAAAACCCGGGATCTATTCATCCACTATTTGAAAATGTGAGCACATAATGACCTGTAACAAACTTTGGACATACTACCAAACCATTGTGATAGTTCTTCTGGCTGGTATCCCACGTATGATCATGTAATGAAAAAGTTTATCGCTTACTACATTTTCGCTACACATGCACTCAACTGCCGCATCAAGCATGACGTTTTAATTTATTACTTCTTTGATACTAACTCTATTTGCCACACATTTTGCGACCAGTATTCACCAATACCACAGAATGTACCAACATAATTATGTCATTGTACGACACATGTGGGGCATAGACAAAATAATGTGAACAGTGGTAGTAATGGGATGGTTGTGTTTGACCGTCAACAACGCAGCTAAGGCACGTGTTGTGCTGGACTGTGCGTGTTCAGTACGGACTAGGCATCAGTGCAGCTTGTTTACGAGTAGTGGTTCAAATGGTTCAAATGACTCTGAGCACTATGGGACTTAACTGCTGAGATCATCAGTCCCCTAGAACTTAGAACTACTTAAACCTAAGTAACCTAAGGACATCACACACATCCACGCCCGAGGCAGGATTCGAACCTGCGGCCGTAGCGGCCGCGCGGTTCCAGGCTGTAGCGCCTAGAACTGCTCGGCCACACCGGCCGGCTGCGAGTACTGCTGACTCCACATTTGCATTCAGAGGCCGAGGTCGACGTGCAGTGAAAGACCTAACAGAGTTCCAAAGAAGGCAGATTGTGGGGGCTCGATTAGCTGGAGCATCAATAACGAAGACAGCCAACTTACTGAATGTTTCAAGAAATGGCTCAAATGGCTCTGAGCACTATGGGACTTAACTTCTGAGGTCATCAGTCCCTCAAAACTTAGAACTAATTAAACCTAACTAACCTAAGGACATCCCACACATACATGCCCGAGGCAGGATTCGAACCTGCGATCGTAGCGGCCGCGCGGTTCCAGACTGTAACGCCTAGAACCGCTCGGCCACTCGGGCCGGTAGTGTTTCAAGAGCAACTGTTTCAACAGTCATGACAACCTACACGAAACGTAGAAAGACATCGTCGTGTAAACGTAATAGCAGGTCCATATCAAAACTAAATGACAGAGATCGTCTTACGCTAACATGAATTGTGTGAAACAATACAAAACTACAGCTGCTAAAGTGACTTCAGAGCTCAATAGCCATGGTCGAGATCCCGTATCTATCGACACTGTCGGCCGAGAACTCCATAATGCGAATGTTCATGGATGAGCTATTATACCGAAACCATTAGTGACGACAACCAACGCAAAAGCTTGGATAACTTCAATGCTAATTCATTCGGAAACAGCGCAACGTATAGTTTTTTTCCTTAACAGTTACTTCTGAGCACAACTTACCCTGCAATACCCTTAAAAGCTTTTCACGTTTTTCTGACGACCCTGCATGTACAGGGCGTTTGGCGTATATGTGCAGATATTTCTATGGATTATACTAAGGACAGTGTAAGGAGCAATATTACGTCAGTATTTACTTCATTTGCGAACTAATAATTATAGCTATTGCGAGTAATATGTTTTTAGGTTCGTTAGTGTGGAGACGATACTCACGACTCCAGAGAGTACCGCACCACAATCGATAAGCTGCTCTCGAAACACTCGTAGCGTAGCAGCTGTGTGTGTTGGGAGTGCGAAATACACCGAGGTCCTCCAGGGGCCGCAGCCGCCAACCCATGGGTATCACGTGTGTGGGTAGCCGTTGTTCGATGCCTCGTTACAAACAGGAGCACTGAGCTACGGCTGGCAGTTCTCCTCATTGCACCGAGTCGTGTACAGTCTCCATTTACGGACGTGTCTACAAGCTGCAGTGTTCGTCCGTCGTCTCCGTGACTCAAGCTCCATAGGCATCGTAGGGCAGCTCTGGACTCTATGTAGACATCACTCAGAGGCACAGCGGCAAGACTTTAATATTTCAAAGGACTTGTAATAATGTAAAATGTATAATTGTGTTGGACATTTTGCAAGAAGAAGCGTCTTGTAAGTTGAGCATTTGTTCACATTTAATAAATATTTTATTACTAATTTTTGAGAACCTTTCTGACTGAAAATAGCCTACGCCGTCCTCCTACATTCCAAACAATTGGTAACTCCGAGTATGCATGGTACCAGCAGGCCATTAATGTTTATTTTCCACTGGGTAGCAGGTCAGGTAGCGAAGCTTGGGCACATGGACGCAAAATCGTTATCTATACTGACTAGTGTAGTCCACTTTGCGTTGTAGTTATGACAATGAAAAAAACATCAGGTAGTAAATTATGTAAAGTATTTGTGAGATGACTGTTAGACACAGAAAAAACAGCCGTATTGAGAGGGGAGGAGTTGCATATATTCAAAAATTTATCATAACTTTGAAAATTTAGAAACAAAAATTTTTTGTGTAGTTCAACATATACAAGCATGTGCCTGTGAGCTTAAGCTAAATAACGATACTTTTAAATTTGTAGATGTGTATAGGTTCCTTCTGGGAAATTTTCAGTTATGTATGGAAAATCTGATTCTTTGTTGTGCTATTTGTCAGACAGAGAGAAGCAAATTATTGTTTGTAGGGGATTTCAACTTAGATTTTCTAAAAGAGTGTGATAGCACGACCTTGAAGTATTTCTTGGTTCCTTCAATTTGACATTAGTTATTGATTTTCCTACTCAGGTAGTCCGGGAAAGCAGCACCCTGATAGATAACGTTTTTAAAACATTTTCTGTTAAGAATGGACTTTCTGATCATGATGCACAGCTAGTTACAGTATATGACATAGCTCCATACAGTAATGCAAAACAGCCCTCGAAAATGGTGCACTCAATTAGCAATTTAACAACCGCAAATTTTAGGGAGAGCTTGCAACAGGTTGACTTGGATTAGGAGCACAGGGAACCTAATGCTAATGTAAAATGTAACTTATTTCATGATACCATCGCGAGAATATTTGAAAACAGTTTCCGTAAGAAAACAGTGAAATGTGATTGTAGGAAACCGTCTAAAAAGCAATGTCTTACTAAATGGATAAAAATTTCCTGTAAATGGAAAGGGAAATGTATCTTATAGGTAGGAAGAGTGATGGTCCAGAAAAAGTCAAACATTATAAAAACTACTGCACTGTGTTAAGAAAAGTTAATAAGAAGTCCAAAAGTATTTGCAGTATGTCTGAGATTTGCACCCCTGATAATAAAATTAAAACAATGTCGAATATTGTTAAAAGGGAAACGATGCAACCAAGAGCACAGAAAGACTATATTTCTATCAAACTCAATGAAAAGTTTATTAACAAAAAGTCAGAAGTAGAAAATATTTGTAATAATATGTTTAAGTGTTTTAGAGAAAATAGGACCCAGCTGTTCATTATAAAATCCAAGGCTGTATATGGGAAAGGCAATATCCATGCAATTCCATAAAAATAATAAATTCACTCAAAAGTGAAAGCTCGCATGGAACTGACAGCATTTTCAACAGAGTGCTAAAAGCTTGTTACCATCCGATAAATAGGATTCTCAGCCACATATGTAATAGCTCACTGAAACAGGGCATTGTTCCAGATAGACTGAAATATGCTGCTGTTAAACAATTACATAAAAAAGGGAATAGGTCTGGTGCTAACGTCTACACTCAATCTCACCTCTGACAGTTTTATCCAAAATTCTTGAAAAAGTACTGTGCACAAGAGTAGCTTCACATATTTGAAAAACGAAGTACTAATGAAATGTCAGTTTGGTTTTCAGAAAGGCTATGCAACAGTAAATGCTATATATGCTTTCACTGATCAAATATTAAATTCTCTGAACCAGCGATTGGCATTTTTTTGTTATCTCTAAAAGTCTTCTAACTGTGTGAACCACAAAATTCTTCCATATAACCTTAAGTACTGTGGCATGAATATGACAGTGCGCAAATGGTTTAGTTAAAATTGAACTGGAAGAACGCAGAAGGTTGAAATTAACGGTACAGGTAGTCTGCAAAAATCAGCAGAGTGCACTGTATATACTCAGCATATACAGTTCTGTACAGTAAATGGTATAACACCACTGATAAATATAGACTTTGAACAGAAGTCTGTTGCTAAAGTAGATTATTCAAAATTTCTGGATGCTACTCGGGTTATTGCAAATTTTGGTGATAGACGTATCAGTAAATTAGCCTATTACGCCTATTTTTATTCACTGCCTTCATGTGGCATCATATTTTGGTGTAATTCATCATTAAGAAAAAAAGTATCCATTCCACAAAAGCGTGTAATCAGAATAATTGCTGGAGCCCACCCAGGATCAAATGGTTCAAATGGCTCTAAGCACTATGGGACTTAACATCTGAGGTCATCAGTCCCCTAGACTTAGAACTACCTAAACCTAAGGACATCACACACACCCATGCTCGAGGCAGGATTCGAACCTGCGACCGTAGCAGCAGTGCAGTTCCGGACTGAAGCGCCTAGAACCGCTCGACCACAGCGGCCGGCCACCCGGGATCGCCTTGCAGGTATTTATATAAGAAACTTGGGACATCTTTGGTATACACATATTCACTTACGAAATTTTTTTGCTGATCTTCACTATTCTGGGTTAAACCTGAGTTCAGCACAGAAAGTGCTGAATTATGCTGCCGCAAAAGCCTTTAGTCATTTACCAAATAGTATTAACAGCCTGACAGATAGCCAACCAGCATTTAAAAACAAATTAAATGTATTTCTCGATGAAAACTCCTTCTAATCAATAGATGAATTTTTTGATATGAAGTAGTAATTGTAAAAAAAAAAAAAAAAAAAAAGAAAATTACCTGATGTACAGCAATGCCTCTTCGACGTCTATGTTACCGTCGTCGCTGGCGGCGCAGTGTACCTGTGTATTGGAGCTTGAAAGCAATTGATATTGACTTGGCTGGACAATTTAATAAACAGCAATTAATTGGATGTCGCAATGTGTTTCGTGGACTGCGTCTGAACTTCACTTGTGACGTGCAACAGTGTTTGGAGCAGTACACGGCTGACACTGGTTGTTGTTTGGGGCAATCGTGCAGATTAGGGTGGTCTTGAAGCATTTCCAGATGCCAATATTATTACATGGAAGACTTGAAGTATTGCTGAGACTACTGGACTGTTGGCTAAACAGCCTTATGGTACTCTTGTTGCTAGTATGCCTTTTGTTTTGTCTACTAGTAGAAAGAAGAAGTTGAATGCCGATGAGTACCTGTTTATATGGGCTAAAGTCGGCAATGGTAACTGTAAAATAAAGATCAATGGTGACTGTATGTTGTATTATAGACAATAAACTTCCTTATCTCCTTTTTTAAAAAATATTATCATATATGTAGTGTGGACTTGGTTTCGTGCTAAGCAGAACGTGACTTGAACTGCATGTAATATCTCTGAGTATTTTATCTGTGGCGCCAAGCTCTTTGGCCAACATGGCTGTGCGCCTGGCGGCGGCCATGTTTCCACGGGCCTTAGTACAGAAAACTTATGTTAAACTGACATGTTCCACATTATTACGAAATTTCATAGTCATGATCTATGGCGCAAGTACTAATGTAATGTAATGTACCACTCTGATATCAGTACATATTAACGTACCAACGATCAAAATATCTGTACCTATACCCCTACCACCTAGCTGACTTATTTAGAAATATTACATAAATTGAAGGTGGAGGGGGGGTGAAAGGAAAGTAAATGAAATGAACTATTAATGTCAACTGTATCGGAACTGAAGTCAGAATCAGCGGCGAAGAGTGAAAATGTGTGCTGAACTGGGGCTCGAACCCGGGATTTCCTACTTACTAGGAAGTTGCTTTAACCGCATGCTCCAACCGCTCGCAGTTTTTATCGCAATTGCGCGGGCTGTCTCTTCACGCCTCTCGGCCGACCCAGACTTTATCCACAGTCCCTGTCTGTGTGCTCCACGCTCACCGCTCTCAGATTCCCACCCTGTGCATCTCCACTGAAGGTGGTGGATTCATGGGCCACCGAGGTGAATCAATTACATGAATGTGTGGTGTCTGTTCTTTCGGACATGTCCTAAAGAAAAACACACCAAGTATTCATATTATTTAGAAACACCAGCATTAAAATATCCTTATTCACAAGCACTTGCACACCACTTACCTCACAAGTGAACATGAACACCCCGTAACAGTGCACAGTGCAGTATATAAATTTCAGTGTAACAGTTGCTCTGCGGTTTACTTAGGTGAAACAGGGAGAACTTACCACACATGTTACCTAGAACACACTGATCTACATCTACATCTACATCCATACTCCGCAAGCCACCTGGCGGTATGTGGCGGGGGGTACTTTGAGTACCTCTATCGGTTCTCCCTTCTACTCAAGTCCCGTATTGTTCGTGGAAAGAAAGATTGTCGGTATGCCTCTGTGTGGTCTCTAATCTCTCTGATTTTATCCTCATGATCTCTTCGCGAGATATACGTAGGAGAGAGCAATATACTGCTTGACTCCTCGGTGAAGGTATGTTCTCGAAACTTCAACAAAAGCCTGTACCGAGCTACTGAGCGTCTCTCCTGCAAAGTCTTCCACTGGAGTTTATCTATCATCTCTGTAACTCTTTCGCGACTGCCAAATGCTCCGGTAACGAAGCGCGCCGCTCTCCGTTGGATCTTGTCTATCTCATCTATCAATCCTATCTGGTACCGATCCCACACTGGTGAGCAATATTCAAGCAGTGGGTGAACAAGTGTACTGTAACCTACTTCCTTTGTTTTCGGATTGCATTTCCTTAGGACTCTTCCAATATATCTCAGTCTGGCATCTGCTTTACCGGCGATCAAGTTTATATGATCATTCCACTTTAAATCACTCCTAATGCCTACTCCGAGATAATTTATGGAATTAACTGCTTTCAGTTGCTGACCTGCTATGTGGTAGCTAAATGATAAGGGATCTTTCTTTCTATGTATTCGCAACACATTACACATTCCCTGCACCATGCGTCAGTTCGTTGCATATTCTCCTGCATTTCAGTACAATTTTCCATTGTTACAACCTCTCGATATACCACAGCATCATCCGCAAAAAGCCTCAGTGAACTTCCGATGTTATCCACAAGGTCATTTATATATAATGCGAATAGCAACGGTCCTGCGACGCTCCCCTGCGGGACACCTGAAATCACTCTTACTTCGGAAGACTTCTCTCCATTGAGAATGACATGCTGCGTTCTGTTATCTAGGAACTCCTCAATCCAATCACACAGTTGGTCTGATAGTCCATATGCTCTTACTTTGTTCATTAGACGACTGTGGGGAACTGTATCGAACGCCTTGCGGAAGTCAAGAAACACGGCATCTACTTGGGAACCCGTGTCTATGGCCCTCTGAGTCTCGTGGACGAATAGCGCGTGCTGGGTTTCACATGATCGTCTGATTTCTACAGAGTAGATTTCTAGTCTCCAGAAAAGTCATTGGACTCGAACGTAATGCTTTTACACTTAACCACTTCGACAAATCCACATTAGCTAACAACATGTGCCGTAATAGACACAGACTAAGTGACATCCACAACAGCCTGACAGTGCGCCAGACGGAAAATAATGGCGAAAAACTTAATTAATAGAATAATTAGAAATAATGTTATGCAATGAAAAATATCCTGAGAACATGTTGAATGAACAAACGGTGTTTATCAGCATAATTTTCAGTAATTTTAAAAGTTTATGTTTTCTTAAGGAAACAGATATTTATTAGTGCAACCATTTGATAACACACAGTCACATTTGACGTCTCAACAAATATTTGTTCTATGGAAATGGAAATGCCGTGTGGCTACGGCCTCCCGTCGGGTAGATAGCTCGCCTGGTGAAAGTCTTTCGCGCTGACGCCACGTCGGCGACTTGCGTGTCGATGGGGATGAAATGATGATAGGGAGAACACAACACCCAGTCCCTGAGCGGAGTAAATCTCCGACCCAGCCGGGAATCGAACCCAGGCCGTTAGGCATGACATTCCGTCGTGCTGACCACTCAGCTACCAGGGGCGGACATTTGTTCTACAAATGATAGTTAAGTGTAATTAATAATATAGCAGCTCCACATCTGAAAGAGCAACACATTCGTATTTTTAAAAATGCAACTTCTATACATCTGAAATTCTTTGACTTGTTTTGAAATACGCTTACAAGTGTGTTGTAAAATGGCACGTGTATATACTTACACTACTCTCCATAAGTTTTGAAACACCATTCTGCGCATTACAACGGAGCAAGATGAGCGTGATCTTTGTCAGTTATTGGTTAGAATACAGGATGGTACGCTCAAATAACTATTAACAATGATACTGTATGTTCAGATAGTTATTGCACATACACATAGATATTAGTATTGCTCAGTTTTACGTTTGCCTGATTTTGTATTTACCTGTTTTACCTGTCGGAGCAGTTCTACTAAAGACGCCAAGTGGCGCCAATAGACGGCATGACTGTGCAGAGCTACGTAGTTTACAGCTCTGTTCAGTTGGAGTTCCGTCTGAGTGGAGGTAGGCTACGCCGCGAAAAAGGTAGTACACGCAGCGAAAATAATTGAAAATGGCCCCAGACTGTTAGATTCCTTATAATTCATGGGTAAAGATAATCAGTTTGCGCCAAGAAGGCAATAGTGTCCGACAAATATCAAAGAAATGGAGGATTTCCATCCGTGGAGTTGTCAATTCCATATATCGGCTTCGAGATGCTGGTATGAAGATAGTCCTCGGTCAGGAGCACCCAGAAAATATGTCAGAATGTCAGAAAAAGTATTTGATGGTGACTGTAAACGCAATAGGCTCAAAACTGTCCGTGAATTGATTGCAGAACTAAACACAAGTAGGGACACACCAGCGAGTGCGTCAACAGTGAGACGGCGTCTGGCACAAACAACTTCCTGGTTTACGTAGTAGCAAGGAAACCACTGTTGTGCCCTGTTAACAAGAAGAAGAGGCTTCAGTGGGCTACGACATACCAGCAGTGGACAGCAAGGGATTCTGAAAGTCTTATTCATCGATGAATGAATATGAATGTAAGCGCCTTCAATTTGTACGTCGCTTACTCCATGAACGATTGAAACCTCAGTGCGTAGTTCTAACAGTGAAGTATGGTGGGGTTCTGTGATGGTATGGAGATCTTTTGGAGAAAATAAACCCAGAGATTTGGTGAAGCCAGATGGGAGAATGAGCAAAATGGTTTATCATGCCATTTTCCAGCCACATGCCACGACATCGGTCTGCGTCTGATTGGGAAAGGGTTCGTGTTGCAGCTAGACAATGAACAGAAATATACATCCTTCTTGTCTCCGAACTATATGAAGTCTCTAGAAGATCAGAACATTTTGAAAAAATGGAATGGCCTCTCCAGTTCCCTGACTGTAACACAATCCAGCTAGTATAGGATGACGATCAGTTTGGTTTTAGGAGAGGTGAAGGCAACAGAAAGGCAGTTACGACGTTGCGGTTGATAATGGAAGCAAGACTAAAGGAAAAGCAAGAAACATACGTAGGATTTGTCGATCTGGAAAAACCGTTCGACAATGTAAAATGGTGCAAGATCTTCGAAATTCTGAGAAAAACAGGGGTAAGCTGTAGGGAGAGACGGGTAATATACAATACGCACAAGAGCCAACAGGGAATAATAAAAGTGGACGACCAAGAACGAAGTGCTCAGATTGAAAAGGGTGGAAGACAGAAATGGTTCAAATGGTTCTGAGCACTATGGGACTCAACTGCTGTGGTCATAAGTCCCCTAGAACTTAGAACTACTTAAACCTAACTAACCTAAGGACAGCACACAACACCCAGCCATCACGGGGCATAGAAAATCCCTGACCCCGCCGGGAACAGAACCCGGGAACCCGGGCGTGGGAAGCGAGAACGCTACCGCACGACCACGAGATGCGGGCAGTGGAAGACAGAGATGTAGTCTTTCGCCCCTACTGTTGAATCTGTACTTCGAAGAAACAATGATGGAAATAAAAGAAAGGTTCAGGACTGGAATTAAAATTCATGGTGAAAGAATATCAATGATACGATTTGCTGATGACATTGCTATCCTGAATGCAAGTGGAGAAGAATTACATGATCAGGTAAATGGAATGAACAATCTAATGACTATAGAATATGGACTGAGAGTAAAGCGAAGAAAGACAAAAGTAATGAGAAGTAGCAAATATGAAAACAGCGTGAAACTTAACATCAGGGTTGATTGTCATGAAGTCGATGAAGTTAGCATTGTGTGGTAGTGAAACATGGCCTGTGGGAAAACCAGAACAAGAGAGTATCGAAGCATTTGTTATTAGATGCTACAGAATAATGTTGAAAATTAGGTGGACTGATAAGGTAAGTTTCTGTGCAGTATCAGAGAGGAAAGGGATATGCGGAAAACGCTGACAAGAAAAAGGGTGAGGATGATAGGACATCTGTTAAGACACCAGGGAATGACTTCCGTGGTAACAGAGGGAGCTGTAGAGGCCAAAAACTGTGGAACAAGACATTGGAATAAATCTAGCAAATAAAGATATAGGTTGCAAGTGCTTCTCAGAGAATGAGTTGGGCAGTGGGACACGTCTGTGGAAGGACCTGCAGCAAAAGAACTCCGTCTTCAGGCCACGAGTGGCCTACCGAGGCCATCCGACCGCCGTGCCATCCTCAGTGGAGGATGCGGATAGGAGGGGCGTGGGGTCAGCACACCGCTCTCCCGGTCGTTATGATAGTGTTCTTGACCGAAGCCGCTACTATTCGGTCGAGTAGCTCCTCAATTGGACTCACGAGGCTGAATGCACCCCGAAAAATAGCAACAGCGCATGGCGGCCTTGATGGTCACCCCTCCAAGTGCCGACCACGCCCGACAGCGCTTAGCTTCGGTGATCTGACGGGAACCGGTGTATCCACTACGTAAGGCCGTTGCCCCCTGCAGCAAAAATGGAGACTAATTCCAAATGCAACCACGGCAAAATTAAGCCACAGGTTGCCGAGACCACGCAAGGCAGTGATTAAAGCCAGGGGCGGCTACTTTGAGAAATCTAAAATTTGATAGTTGCATTTGCCTATGTATTATGCGAGCTTATTAAATTTTAAGAAACAAAAAAAGTGCTGTTTTATAACTATTTCCTTTGTATTGCCCGTAATCATTTGGTGTTTTCAAATCTACACTGCGTAGTGTATGTAAATATGTCTATTCATATTGTACTTCAAAACTGCACTACTGGCCATTAAAATCGCCACACCAAGAAGAAATGCAGATGATAAACGGGTATTCATTGGACAAATATATTATACTAGAACTGACATGTGATTACATTTTCACGCAATTTGGGTGCATAAATACTGAGAAATCAGTACCCAGAACAACCACCTCTGGCGGTAATAACGGCCTTGATATGCCTGGGCATTGATCAAACAGAGCTTGGATCTCGTGCACAGGTACAGCTGCCCATGCAGCTTCAACACGATACGACAGATCATCAAGAGTAGTGACTGGCGTATTGTGAAGAGCCAGTTGCTCGGCCACCATTGACCAGACGTTTTCAGTTTGTGAGAGATCTGGAGAATGTGCTGGCCGGGGCAGCAGTCGAACATTTTCTGTATCCAGAAAGGCTCGTACAGGACCTTCAACATGCGGTCGTGCATTATCCTGGTGAAGTGTAGGGTTTCGCAGGGATCGAATGAAGGGTAGAGCCACGGGTCGTAACACATCTGAAATGTAACGTCCACTGTTCAAAGTGCCGTCAATGCGAACAAGAGGTGACCGAGACGTGTAACCAATGGCACCCCATACCATCACACCGGGTGATACGCCAGTATGGCGATGACGAATAC
Organism: Schistocerca serialis cubense; assembly: GCF_023864345.2. Lineage (NCBI taxonomy): Eukaryota > Metazoa > Arthropoda > Insecta > Orthoptera > Acrididae > Schistocerca > Schistocerca serialis. The sequence continues at coordinate 70,969,985 of NC_064644.1, forward strand.
ACGCTTCCAATGTGTGTTCACCGCGAGTCGCCAAACACGGATGCGACCATCATGATGCTGTAAACAGAACCTGGATTCATCCGAAAAAATGACGTTTTGCCAATCGTGCACCGAGATTCGTCGTTGAGTACACCATCGCAGGCGAACCTGTCTGTGGTGCAGCGTCAAGGGTAACTGCAGTCATGGTCTCCGAGATGATAGTCCATGCTGCTGCAAACGTCGTCGAACTGTTCGTGAAGATGGTTGTTGCCTTGCAAACGTCCCCAAGAGTTGACTTAGGGATCGAGACGTGGCTGCACGATCCGTTACAGTCATGCGGATAAGATGCCTGTCATCTCGACTGCTAGTGATACGAGGCCGTTGGGATCCAGCACGCCGTTCCATATTACCCTCCTGAACCCACCGATTCCATATTCTGCTAATAGTTATTGGATCTCGACCAACGCGAGCAGCAATGTCGCGATACGATAAACCGCAATCGCGTTAGGCTACAATCCAACCTTTATCAAAGTCGTGATGGTCGCATTTCTCCTCCTTACATGAGGCATCACAACAACGTTTCACCAGGCGACGCCGGTCAACTGATGTTTGTGTATGAGAAATCGGTTGGGAACTTTCCTCGTGTCAGCACGTTGTAGGTGTCGCCACCGGCGCCAACCATGTGTGAATGCTCTGAAAAGCTAATCATTTGCATATCACAGCATCTTCTTCCTTTCGGTTAAATTTCGCGTCTGTAGCACGTCATCTTCGTGGTGTAGCAATTTTAATGGCCAGTAGCGTACTTCAAAACTATATGGCTCTGAGCACTATGGGACTCAACTGCCGAGGTCATTAGTCCCCTAGAACTTAGAACTAGTTAAACCTAACTAACCTAAGGACATCACAAACATCCATGCCCGAGGCAGGATTCGAACCTGCGACCGTAGCGGTCTTGCGGTTCCAGACTGCAGCGCCTTTAACCGCACGGCCACTTCGGCCGGCTCAAAACTATATATCCACTGCTGGAAACAGTAAGTTATTTTTCGATTAGTCTTCGTTTGTAAGCTTTGATTGTCAATGTGCCAGTGTGAAACATACTAATTTATTCTAACCAGGACCAGAATTAAGCTAAATTTGAAAAAAAAAAGTTATGTAGACTGTCAAAGCATTTGAAGATGAGCCCTTAGGGTTCGAAATGCATCGGGTACCGAAATAAAATCTCTATTTGTGACTAAAGGCAGTTATTCCTCATTTTACGAATATTATTTATATCCGAAGCCTTAATGTTACAGAGGCTCTTTTTTGCGGCCTCAAAAATCGACGGTGGCTGCTTCGTCACGAAACAGCCTCCCGCAAGACGTTTTGGCGGTGGGAACTACGGTTACACTCGGTGAGACTCGCATCGCGAAACCGTTCCACGGAGGTCCCTCGTGCACCTTTAACGCTCGACAACCTCGCTCGGTAAATTTTTACGGGCAGCGAAGCATCATAACGGCGCTGCTAGACCGTTAATGACACAGGCGAAGCTAGAGACGTTTCGGCGAGCTTTCAATCTTCGCTGACGGGAAAATTGCGACAGCACAGGAGGCGGCGGCGGCGAAACCGCGCGCCCGTCGCCTGCCAGGGTAGAGGGTGCCCGGGCCACGTGTGTGTGTGTGTGTGTGTGTGTGTGTGTGTGTGTTTGTGTGTGCGTGTGTGTGCGCCCAGGGCGCGGCGAGCGGCAACATCTGAAGCTGCGGTTTTACTGCCGCTCGCAGAGTCGCGCGCAATTTGGCGAGCGCGCACGCGTGCTTGTTTGGCAGGCGGCGCCATGTGCGTTCCGTCGCGCAGCGCCGGGGAACAATGCTACGAACGGTCGTAAGTCGTGCGTGGCAGCCGCCAAACCACCACGTGTTGCTGCGTCTTAAATTCGGGGCCGGGGAAGATTCTGTAAACAGATAACCGGCAGCCGGTGCCCGGCGCCCGCCGCGCCGCACGTGTTATATATTTACCCTTTTTATTATTTTTTTTTTATTTCTGCTACCCCTCACATGCCGTGACGGCTGGATAGTATCTTCACGGCGCAGGTAATATTTTTCGCACCGCCGGACACCCGGCTATTAGCAGAGAGCGAGCGGTCGCCGGGGATGTGCCAATCAAACGGGCTGCGTGGTAGTTAGTGCTGTCAGCCGGAAACCGAAGAGGTACGTTTCCTCATTACGCGGAGAAGATTGCAGGGTCTGTAGCCCGCTGCAATTAGGCGGCCGCCAGACACCCCCTGCGCTGGACGCACCGTTTTAAAATTGCTTCCCCCCCGCGTGCCACCCCCATCCTCCAAGAGTTTGGCCAGGCCTTCGTTTACGAGACACCCGCCGCCGATCAAGTTGCGTGACCTGTTGCAGAGGTACAGATGCCGGCGGCAGAAGGGCTCGCACTGTCCCTGGGGCTGTGGAGCCAACTGTTCGATTACGCTACTGGTGGTAAACCCCTGCAAACAATAACTACCGTAAACTCATAGGACTACGGAGCGATCAAAGAGTAATGTCCACATACAGTGAGGGGACAAAAGTCGTGGGATAGTGATATACAGAAGGCGGCAGCTTCACGTGCGAAAGGTGTAAAATTTTTACTCACAAGGGAACCTCCCCATCGCACCCCCCTCAGATTTAGTTTTAAGTTGGCACGAGGGATAGGCCTTGAAAAACTGAACACAGATCAATCGAGAAAACAGGAAGAAGTTGTGTGGAACTATGAAAAAAATCAGCAAAATATAGAAACTGAGTAGTTCATGCGCAAGATAGGCAACATCAAGGATAGACTGAACTCAGCAGCGCCGTGGTCCCGGGGTTAGCGTGAGCAGCTGCGGAACGCGACGTCCTTGGTCTACTGAAAAGTTCATTTTCGCAAAGTTATGATCTGTCCGTTCGTTCATTGACGTCTCTGTTCACCGTAATGAGTCTGTGTTTTGCGACCGCACCGCAAAGCCGGGCAATTAGTAGACGAAAGGACGTGCCTCTCCAATGGGAACAGGAAACATTTGATTGCAAGGTCATAGGTCAAGCGATTCCCCCACAGGAAAACACGTCTGATATATTCTATACGACACTGGTGACGGCATGTGCGTCACATGACAGGAATATGTTGTCGACCCACCTAACTTGTACACTTGGAGAATGGGTAAAAAGATTCTTCTACCTTGCCCGATTTAGGTTTTCTTGTGGATGTGATAATCACTCCCAAAAAAGTGATGAAAACACAAGAGTTTGTCACATAAACTGCAACAAATGAATACAACAGTTTCACAGTCGCACGGTTTTCCCTGTGCTCTGTCAAAACATATGTTTTTTACGTTTTCAAATGTTTCCGTGTGTAGACCGTAAAACTGTGCATATGTCCAAGCAAATCTGAACACGCCCTGGAATTTTGGAGAGCGAAGTTAATTATTTGTGAGAGCCGGAAGTTTGATAATTGTCTGAAAATAAAAAATTAAACTTTTCACTCGAGGGAAAACTTGAACCAAAGACCTCTCGTTCCTCAGCTGCTCACGCTCACCACGGGACCACAGCGCTCCTGAGTTCAGACTATCCTTGATGTTGCCTATCTTGCGCATGGACTACTCAGTTCGTATATTTTGCTTATTTTTTTCATAGTTCCACACAACTTCTTCCTGTTTTCTCGATTGATCTGTGTTAAGTTTTTCAAGGCCTATCCACTGTGCCAACTTATAACTAAATCTGAGGCGGGTGCGATGGGGAGGTTCCCTTGTCAGGTGGTTCAGATGAAAAGGTTTCCGACGTGACTGTGGCCGCACGGTGGACTTTGAACGCGGAATAGCGGTTGGAGCTAGACGCATGGGACTATCCATTTCGGAAATCCTTAGGTAATTCAATATTCTGAGATCCACAGTGTCAGGAGTCAGCAGAGATCCCAAGTTTCAAGCATCACCTTCCACCATGGACAACGTAATGGCAAGCAATGCCGCGTGAAATACGCTCAGAAATCAGTATGAGACGTACGATGAACGTATCTGTTACGATTCTCGTCGTCAGTTGTTACGATGACACGCGGCCAACGCTAAATAGAAACATATATTGCAGCTTTGGCAGTGAAGTCGGTAAGGAGCTGGCTGCATAGTCGGTATCTGCAACGACTGAAATAATTAGTATTCGCTGGTAAAAAAATAATATACACTGAAACTTACTGGAAGATTAAAACTGTGTGCCGGACCGAGACTCTCACTCGGGACCTTTGACTTTCGCGGGCAAGTGCTCTACCAACTGAGCTATCCAACCACGACTCAAGGCCAGTCCTCGCAGCTTTACTTCTGCCAGTACCTCGTCTCCTACCTTCCAAACTTTACAGAAGCTCTCCTGCGAAACTTGCAGAACTAGCACTCCTGAAAGAAAGGATATTCCGGAGACATGGCTTAGCCACAGCCTGGGGCAAAGGTCCCGAGTTCGAGTCTCGGTCCGGCACACAGTTTTAATCTGCCAGGAAGTTTCAGTTCGACGACGTTTGCAGCAGCTTGGACTATCAGCTCGGAGACCATGGCCGCCGTTACCCCTGACGCTGCATCACAGGCAGAAGCGCCTGCGATGGTGTTCTCAACGACGAACCTGGGTGCACGAATGACAAAACGTCATTTTTTCGAATGAATTCAGGTTCTGTTTACAGCATCATGATGGTCGCATCCGTGTTTGGCGACATCGCGGTGAACACACATTGGAAGCGTGTATTCGTCATCGCCATACTGGCGTATCACCCGGTGTGATGGTATGGGGTGCCATTGGTTACACGTGTCGGTCACATCTTGTTCGCATTGATGACACTTTGAACAGTGGACGTTACATTTCAGATGTGTTACGACCCGTGGCTCTACCCTTCATTTGATCCCTGCGAAACCCTACATTTCAGCAGGACAATGCACGACCGCATGTTGCAGGTCCTGTACGGGCCTTTCTGGATACAGAAAATGTTTGACTGCTGCCCCGGCCAGCACATTCTCCAGATCTCTCACCAACTGAAAAAGTCTGGTCAATGGTGGCCGAGTAACTGGTTCGTCACAATACGCCAGTCACTACTCTTGACGAACTGTGGTATCGTGTTGAAACTGCATGGGCAGCTGTACCTGTACACGCCATCCAAGCTCTGTTTGACTCAATGCCCAGGCGTATTAAGGCTGTTATTATGGCGAGAGGTGGTTTTTATGGGTACTGATTTCTCACGATCTATGCACCCAAATTGCGTGAAAATGTAATCACATGTCAGTTGTAGTGTGATATATTTGTCCAATGAATACCCGTTTATCATCTGCATTTCTTCTTAGTGTAGCAATTTTTATGGCCAATAGTGTATATTGTACTTAACTTGTGTTACAGGCTTCTTCACATGCTGCTTACATATAATTACTGAGGGATATCTATAGAGGCATTACTAATGGCATACTTGACTAAGCGCCTTCTTAGAGGTTGCTTCCTATCAGATGGAGGCTTTGCTAGTTTACTACTTCACGTCCCGAGCAAGAGTGGACGAGAGCTCGCTAGATACTTGTCACAAGCCGTGGAGCGGCGCTAGTCGCCTCTCGTGGGTACAGCGATAACTATTATGTACCGCGGTCGATATCTGCAACCCCTAACGAGTTTGGAATCGAACGGTGATACCACAGTATCCATTAACACATTGCGGTGAAATCTGGCGTTAATAGGCTGTGTAAACAGACGACTGATGCGAGTGCCTTTGCTGACATCACAACAGCGCTTCTCCTGGTCTCGTGATCATATCGGTTTGACCCTAAACGACTGGAAAACCATGGCCTGATCAGATGAGTCCCAGTCTGAAGTGGTAAGAGCTGATTAAGGTTCGAGTGTGACGCAAACTCCACGAAGCCACGGACCCAAGTTGCCAAGAAGACACCAAGACACTGTGCAAGATGGTGGTGGTTCTGTAATGATGTGGTCTGTGTGTACATGGAATGGACTGGGACCTCTGGTCCAGCTGAACGGGACATTGACCATTTGCCGCCATTCTTGGACTTCAAGTTCCCAAACAGCGATGGAAGTTTTATGGATGACAATGCGCTGTGTCAATGGTCCATAACTGTTCACGACTGGTTTGAGGAACATACTGGACAGAGAGAGAGAATGATTTGGCCACCTATATTGACTAACATTAACCCCATCGAACATTTATGGGACGGCTATATGGGCACCGTGGCTGAATATTTTTACAGGAGACTTCCAGCGACTTGTTGAGTCCATCCCACGTCGAGTTGCTGCAGTACGCCGGAACAAAGGAGGCCCAAGACGATGTTAGGAGGTGTCTCATGTCTTTTGTCACGCCAATGTATAACAAATTGTACTAAAGGCAGATGCAAGCCTGACATTAATTGGGAAAATCTTAACGAAATGTTCATTATCAACGGAAGAAGATGCTTACGAAAAGTAAAGTTTCGTCGTGAGTGCCCCGGGGCACCTCTCCTGTTATCTATAAATCCAGTGTGACTACTACAGGTACAAACGAAAGTGACGAATACAAGACAAACAAGCAGGTAATCCTAATAAACATGCAGGAGATGCACAAAAATATGACCGCGAGTAACGCATGTTCGAACACAAATGAAGATGTTAGCCAAGCCTCCTGGTGTCGCTGTTGTATTTGACCACAAACAGTAGCCGCGCAGTGCACTCGATACTTTGCAAGTACCAGTCGTGTTCCATGTAGTTGTGAGCACACTTTATTGGAACTTAGTGCATTCGACCGTGGGGAAATTGTTGGTGCTCATATGGTGGTTATTTCCGTAGATTGTAGCCGAAGTGTTTAGTTGTTTCAAGAAGCACCCTATGGAAGATTTATACCACAAACAGGGAAATCGGAAAAATATGAACCCTGACGCGGACGGAACTTTATGTCGAGTGACTGTGACACACTGTCATTGAAGAGGACTGTGACGAGAAATAAGAGGACGATAGTTGCGAAAGTAACTGCAGAACTGAGTGTCGCAGTCGTGAACCCTGTCGGCACCAAAACAACACGATGGAAGCTGCATAAGCAGGGAATTGCAAAGGGGTTCGAATTCCAAAACCACACGTAAGAAATACAAATAGCCGCAACAGGAAAACGTGGTTCCGAAGCCATAAGACCTGGACTCTTTCGCAACGGAGGAACTCATTTGGTCGCATGAGTCTTGTGCCACACTGTTTCCGACTTCTGGACAAGTTTATGTTCCAAGGGTGATACATGGTGGAAGTTCGGTGATGATTAGGACAGTCCTATCAGAGTATTCCGTGGGCCCAATAGTTACTCCGCAAGATCGCTATGCTGGCAGCGATTGTGTGACATTTTGGCTTATCAGGCCCATCTTACGGTACGATATTTGTCCCTCAATGGTAATGCTGTGTTCCAAGAAAGTAGGACCATTGTTCTTGTAACTGCCAACTGCATCGTCCAGGACTGGTTATGTGAGCATGAGGATGAATTGTCGCATCCCATCTTTCTACCACAATCACCAAATGTCAATATTAGTGAGCCTTTGTAATCTACTTTGGAGGCAATGACGCGTGATCGCTGTCCACAACCATCATCGTTACATAAAGTTGTCACTGTGTTGCAGGAAGAATGGTGTCAAATTACCGCGGAAAGCACACGGGACCTGTATTTATCCTTTATGAGACAGCTGAAAGCTGTTGCGAATGCTAACGGTTTTCCTCCACCGTATTAGGCATGGTAGTGTGTTGTTTCTCGGCTTATCCATATTTTTTGCTCATCTCTGTAGGTCCGAAAACCAACTGCTAAATCGCTTAAGGCGAATGCCAAGGTGGTTGTTTTGCAACGGCATGGCCGATTTTCCTCCATGATTACTCAATCCGAGCTTATGCTCTGCCTCTAATGACCTCGATGTATTCACAAGTGGAGCTTTGCCAACGCTGCAACGCTGCTAATGTCTAAGGCTACGTTTATTCCGAAACAGCACAGCGGAGGTGCAGACTACAAAGTGATAACTAGACTCGTTTGATTTTATCATCACTCCGGACACCTAGGTGCTGGTAAACAGAGCATCGACAGCAAGTTTATCGGTCATGGCGCGCCAAGACCATGACATCTCAGACCCTTCGATTTGAACGTGTTGGACTTTTTTGTGTGGGGATGTTTAACAGTTTAGGTGTACTGAAGCCCCGTTCATAGTGGAGATGTACTCCGTTAATATTCAGTGCGTTCGGAACACCCTCGGGATTTTTGAACGTGCACGGCCATAAATGGGGAGACGTCCTGTTGTCTGCATTCACATGAACAGTGGCACTGTAGAACACTTACTGTAATGTGTTTGTCCACAATTGCATATCATCAGTTTTTTTATCCTCGGGGAATCTGTTACAAGATGTTAATGTACACAGTAGTAATACGTTGTATCGGGGAAATCATTGGTTTCTGGACCTGTGTTTCTTAGGGTTATTTGCTTGCTTCTTTGTCATCTGCTCGCCTCATCCGTTTGTATCTGTAATAATGAAATCCGGCAAACGACCAAATGGATAGGTTCTTCATGGCTCTGAGCACTATGGGACTTAACATCTAAGGTCATCAATCCCCTAGAACTTAGAACTACTTAAACCTAACTAACCTAAGGACTACACACACATCCATGCCCGAGACAGGATTCGAACCTGCGACCGTAGCGGTCTCGCGGTTCCGGACTGAAGCGCCTAGAACCGCTCGGCCACCGCGGCCGGCGATAGGTTCTTCATCAATCTGCGACTGTTTGCTGATGAGTGTACAACGAAAGGTCATTTTTGACTGTAGGAGGATACCTCATGACCTGCAGACAACTTCTAGTTGGTATGCTGAATGGCAGCATGCTGTAAATGTGGGAACAATAAGCCAATGAAGATCAGTAGGAAAATGAATCCTGTAATATTCGAAGACGGTATTAACTGTGTGCTGCTTCATACAGTTCACATCGATTAAAATCTGTAGGTAATGCTGCAAAGCGACATGAAATGAAAAAAGCACATGAAGTCGGTTGTAGGGAAGGCGAATGGTCGACTATGGTTGACAGTGTGAAATCTAGGAATGAGTAGTTCATCTGCAAAGGACACAGCGTAATTGTGCGACTTATCCCCGAAAGCTGCTTGAGTGTATGGGATCCTCACCAGGTCGGATTACGTTGAAGCAATTTAGAGATACCCTCTAGACTTGTTAGCGGTAGGTTCGACCAATACCCGAGTATTATGATAATGCTCCGTGAACTCAAATGGGAATCGTTGCATGGAAATTGTATGTTCTTTCTGCGAAACATTGTTGTGAAAATTTAAAGAGTTGGAATTTGAGGCAGACTGCAGAGTGAACTTACTGCTAGTAGTATACACTACTGGCCATTAAAAGTGCTACACCAAGAGGAAATGCAGATGATAAACGGGTATTCATTCGACAAATATATTATACCAGAAATGACATGTGATTACATTTTCACGCAATTTGGGTGCATAGATACTGAGAAATCACTACCCAGAACAACCACCTCTCGCCGTAATAACGGCCTTAATACGCCTGGGCATTTAGTCAAACAGAGCTTGGATGGCGTGTTCAGGTACAGCTGCCCATACAGCTTCAACACGATACCACAGTTCATCAAGAGCAGTGACTGGTGTTTTGTGACGAGCCAGTTGCTCGGCCACCATTGGCCAGACATTTTCAATTGGTGAGAGATCTGGAGAATGTGTTGGCCAGGGCAGCAATCGAACATTTTCTGTATCCAGAAAGGCCCGTACAGGACTTGCAACACGCTGTCGTGCATTATCCTGCTGAAATGTAGGGTTTCGCAGGAATCGAATGAAGGGTAGAGCCACGGGTCGTAATACACCCGAAACGTAACGTCCACTGTTCAAAGTGCCGTCAATGCGAACAAGAGGTGACCGACACGTGTAACTAATGGCACCCCATACAATCACGCCGGGTGATAAGCCCGTATGGCGATGACGAATACACGCTTCCAATGTGCGTTCATAGCGATGTCGCCAAACACGGATACGACCATCATGATGCTGTAAACCGAACCTGAATTCATCAGAAAAAATGACGTTTTGCCATTCGTGCACCCAGGTTCGTCGTTGAGTATACCATCGCAGGCGCTCCTGTCTGTGATGCAGCGTCAAGGGTAACCGCAGCCATGGTCTCCAAGCTGATAGTCCATGCTGCTGCAAACGTCGTCGAACTGTTCGTGCAGATGGTTGTTGTCTTGCAAACGTCCCCATCTCTTGGCTCAGGGATCGAGACGTGGCTGCACGATCCGTTACAGCCATTCGGATAAGATGCCTGTCATCTCTACTGCTAGTGATACGAGGCCGTTGGGATCCAGCACGGCGTTCCGTATTTCCCTCCTGATCCCACCGATTCCATATTCTGCTAACAGTCATTGGATCTCGACCAACGTGAGCAGCAATGTCGCGATACGATAAACCGCAATCGCTATAGGCTACAATCCGACCTTTATCAATGTCGGAAACGTGATGGTACGCATTTCTCCTCCTCACACGAGGCATCTCAACAACGTTTCACCAGGCAACGCTGGTCAACTGCTGTTTAAGTATGAGAAATCGGTTGGAAACTTTCCTCATGTTGGGACGTTGTATGCGTCGCCACCGACGGTTACATATCGCGTCTGTAGCACGTCGTCTTCGTGGTGTAGCAATTTTAATGGCCAGTAGTGTGCATCTCGGAAATAATAATCATCAATAAACTATGTAAGTAGGCTGTTTAGGTTTTTATGTTGGTAACGCCATGTGGCGCTCTATATGAAAATCACTGACTGTGCTGTGTGCAGTCTGTGGCTGTTTTGCATTGTTGGAACATTGTTATTGTAGTGTTGGGCAGTTGACTGTTAACAGCACGTAGCGTTGCGCAATTGGCGGTGAGCCGCCAGCAGTGGTGGATGTGGGGAGAGAGATAGTGGAGTTTTGAGAGCAGATGATCTGGACGTGTGTCCATCAGAGACAGTAAGTTTGTAAGACTGGATGTCATGAACTCATATATATATATATATATATATATATATATATATATATATATATAATGACTTTTGAACACTATTAATGTAAATACATTGTTTGTTCTCTATCAAAATCTTTCATTTGCTAACTATGCCTATCAGTAGTTAGTGCCTTCAGTAGTTTGAATCTTTTATTTAGCTGGCAGCAGTGGCGCTCGCTGTATTGCAGTAGTCGAGTAACGAAGATTTTTGTGAGGTAAGTGATTCATGAAAGGTATAGGTTATTGTTAGTCAGGGCCATTCTTTTGCAGGGATTATTAAAAGTCAGATTGCGTTGCGCTAAAAATATTGTGTGTCAGTTTAGTGTTGATCAGAATAAGTAAAGAGAGTAAAGTCTGAGTACGTTCAGTTTTACTCAGCTGTTTGAAAAGCAAATAATGAAAGAAGCTTATCAGCACAGTAATTCATTAAGTTTTCTAAGGGGACGTTTCGTTTCAACTAGTAATAATTAGTAGCAGGCTATCTACACATCCAGTACTACACAGTCCAGTCACGTTAATATGACCACAGTCTATGTTCGATATCAACGTTCAGTAACCACTCACAGACGGCAGATGGTAGCAATAGCAGTGGAGGAAAGCGGTCCAGTCGCTGTCGTGATGGAAAACAGAGCGATTTATCTGACGTCCAAAAGGCCATGATCGCTGGCTTTCGGGCCAAGGATGGAAGTATTCCCGAAACGGTTAAGTTTCTAAACTGTTCGCGTCCCGTCTTATTTACGGTATACCGTGCATGGCAAAATGTCGCTATCCAAAACGGGCACCGAGGCTTCTGTGGTGCACCACAGGCCATAGGGGACAGGGGTGAACGACGGCTGCAGAGATGTGTTCGAACGGAGAGACGTGCAACTCTTGAACAAGTGAGCACTCAGGAGAACCAAGAACCAGCCAACAGTGTCTCCTCACCGACCATTCAGCGAAATTTATTGCGTGTGGGTCTCACTAGCAGGCGGCTGATTCATGAACCCTTGCTGACTACTTCCGTCGGTGATGAAGGTTGGAGTCTGCGCGCCAGTACCGCAAATGGACGACCACTGGAGTGGCGAAAGGTGGCCTCTCCAGAAAAGTCACGTTTTATGCTCCGCCGGACATATGGGAAACACCCTGCAACAATCGTCGGAAGCGTCCAGGGTGGAGGAGATGTGTTATGGTCTGGGAAATGTTTTAGTGGCATTTCCTGGGCAATCTCGTCATTCTGGGAGGCACACTTGGTCAACATAAGTATGCATCTATCCTTGGGGAACATGTCCATCCCTACATGCAGTTTGTTTTTTCCTGGACACGATGGTGTGTACCAACAGGACAATATGACGTGTCACGCACCTCGCACGGTACGTGCTTTGTTCGAAGAGCACCAGGATGAATTTACCTTACTCCCCTGGCCACTAAACTCCCCACATTTAAACGCAATCGATACCCTGAGGTATCATCTCGATCGGGCTGTTTGCGCGGTGGATCCTCATGCGAGAAACTTAGCGCAGCTGATCTACATCTACATTTATACTCCGCAAACCACCCAACGGTGTGTGGCGGAGGGCACTTTACGTGCCTCTGTCATTACCTCTCTTTCCTGTTCCAGTCGCGTATGGTTCGCGGGAAGAATGACTGCCGGAAAGCCTCCGTGCGCGCTCGAATCTCTCTTACATTCGTGATCTCCTCGGGAGGTATAAGTTAGTTTGCTAAACATCTCCGTAACGCTATCACGCTTACCAAATAACCCTGTGACGAAACGCGCCGCTCTTCTTTGGATCTTCTCTATCTCCTCTGTCAACCCGACCTGATACCGATCCCACACTGATGAGCAATACTCAAGTATAGGTACTGGAGTCGGCATGGCTCCACATCCATTTTGGTACGGTCCAGAACCCCATTGACTCTCTTCCTGTAGGTCTGCGCAGCAAAAGAAAGGTTATTCAGGCTTTTGATGTGTGGTCACCTTAATGTGACTGGACGGTGTACATTGCTATGTACGAAACAATAGTAACTCCGTTATAGGTATCTCACAGCATAATTTCAATTCATCGATCATTATTTACGTAAAGATTGTTCAGTAGAGTCGGCCACGGTGGCCGAGCGGTTCTATGAGCTTCAGTCCTGAACCGCGCGACTTCTACGGTCGTAGGCTCGAATCCTACCACGGGCATGCATGTGTGTGATGTCCTTAGGTTGGTTAGGTTTAAGTAATTCTAAGTTCTAGGGGACTGATGACCTCAAATGTTAAGTCCCATAGTGCTCAGAGCCATTTGAACCATTTTTTTGTTCAGTAGATTCTAATAAATTCATAGCTGCTCAAGCGTTCATAAATTTAAGTAGGAAAACTTGTGTTAGCAACATAATGTACAGTAGCCCCACCTGAAAAAATGTGTAAGTCATTTTACCTACATAAATAACTTTATTATAATTGTTCCTGTTTATATATCTGCTATTGCGTGTGTGTGTGTGTGTGTGTGTGTGTGTGTGTGTGTGTGAGAGTTGTGAGTGTGTGTGTGTGTGTGTGTGTGTGTGTGTGTGTGTGTGGAATTAGGTCTGTCTCTTATTTGTAAGGGTAAAAGTGAGTCATAGTCATACATAGCTACACCAACGCTCGAATTACTACTTTCTCATTCGTTACTCTTTCGTTAAAATAATCCAGAAGTGAACAAATGCTCTAACTGACCCGGTACATGTACCATCTCAGTGGGAGAATTTGTTCAGTTCTGGTTTATTTTAACGAACTAGTAACGAGTGTGAAAGTAGTAATTCGAGTATTGGTCAATGACTAGTACTTAGCAAACTATGAACCATTCTCTCATACATACAAAGTGATAGTATAGTATAGTAGATACAGTGTTATTTAGACAGTCAGCTGCACACGTAATAACCGTTTTACTGCTTTGGAAATTGGAAGAAGCTATATACAGTGTTATTTAGACAGTCAGATGTACACATAATAACCGTTTTACTGCATTCGGAATTGGAAAAAACGCTAGTATAAGTCAATGATGTCTAATGGGGATACTTTGAAGGAGATAACATTGATTTTCAAATAACTACCATAAGAATTCAAAAATCTTTGCAGTAATCCACGCGCTTTCAAATCGAAACTGAAGAGTTTTCTCATGGGTCACTCCTTCTATTCTGTCGCGGAGTTTCTTGAAAAATTAAGCTGATTCCTACGTTATATTGTTCATTGAGTTTACATAAACTTGTGGCTTGTCTTTTTTTGGGTTCATAAACACTTTATTTTGTCCTTTATTACTTTTTTGTTGCAATTTCATGTACTGACACGTTGCATGGCCTTGGAGATTTGCTCCTCAAATCGGTTCTACCAAACTACACGTGTAAAATAAATTTAAAAAAAAATTGAGGAGGTAAGTTCTTTCCAAAACAGAAATTCCCTTTATTTTTTTGAACTCACCTCGTATATATGTTATAGTCGTGAATAAACGACGTATTCGATATTTACATGTCATAGTCAAAAGAATTTAAATGTGGTCAGCTCACTTTAAGGAAAGAAACGTGATACAGAAGGTGGAGAAGAACTAGGTATTCATTCGGAATTAGTACAAAGGGAAAAATTTATTTTCAACATCTACCCTAAAAAAAATCACTGCCTCGCGTGAGAGAAACATGGCTAATTTAAACAAAAATTCCCGCTGAAGAGAAAGGGAATCAACTTCGACGTGAAGGGTGGCATTTGTTAATGACTGTTTAAAGGTAACGAGTGCGTGGGGAATAGGCAGCACCTCGTCATTCGTGCACGCCAAGTAGGTTTGCTTCTGGTGAGTGGGCAGCTAATTGGTGAGGCCCTCGCGTAATGAGATCAACATGGGTCGCGGAAAGTACTCACCCTCAGGGGTTTAACAGCTTTGCGTGCTAGACGACCGAAGATGAGATAACAAGTCGACCACGTCAAGGGCGCACCAAGTCTCCGCCATTTACGCAGGTAGTTGTGGCCGAGCGGTTCTAGGCGCTTCAGTCTGGAACCGTGCGACTGCTATGGTCGCAGGTTCGAATCCTGCCTCGGGCATGGATGTGTGTGATGTCCTTAGGTTAGTTAGGTTTAAGTAGTTCTAAGTTCTAGGGGACTGATGACCTCAGATGTTAAGTCCCATAGTGCTCAGAGCCAACCAACCAGGTAGTTGGAAGTTTGGAAAGCAAACGTTACTTTATTCCTGTAATTCGAAAGATATAAACGACTAAAATTGATTACGTGTGTTAGAATACTCGCCACATTCTTCGCTGTAGCTTAGCGAAAACGGAACCTGCTTGGCGATGTCAGGATTATCAAATTTATGATTCACTGATGCCACAGGATGTGTCCTATCAACTGATACATTATTTTAAACAAGGTGTGGCAGAAACTTCCTTTGCTCCCCATTTCGATTCAATGCCTCCTGATTTGTTATCCTGCCTCCCCAGCTAGTCTTCATGATTTACCAGCAGCACCATATACAGGCTGAGTCACCTAACATTACCGCTGGATATATTTCGTAAACCACATCAAATACTGACGAATCGATTCCACAGACCGAACGTGAGGAGAGGGGCTAGTGTAATTGGTTAATACAAACCCTAAAAAAATGCACGGAAGTATGTTTCTTAACACAAACCTACGTTTTTTTAAATGGAACCCTGTTAGTTTTGTAAGCACTTCTGAACATATAAACAAATACGTAATCAGTGCCGTTTGTTGCATTGTAAAATGTTAATTACATCCGGAGATATTGTAACCTAAAGTTGACGCTTGAGTACCACTCCTCCGCTGTTCGATCGTGTGTATCGGAGAGCACCGAATTACGTAGGGAACCAAAGGGAACGGTGGTGGACCTTAGGTACAGAAGAGACTGGAACAGCACATTACGTCCACATGCTAACACCTTTTTATTGGTCTTTTTCACTGACGCACATGTACATTACCATGAGGGGTGAGGTACACGTTCGATGGGCGTTTCATAGGACGTGGAGGACGCATAAATTGGCCAGCCCGTTCTCCTGATCTTACACCTCTGGACTTCTTTCTGTGGGGTACGTTAAAAGAGAATGTGTACCGTGATGTGCCTACAACCCCAGAGGATATGAAACAACGTATTGTAGCAGCCTGCGGCGACATTACACCAGATGTACTGCGGCATGTACGACATTCATTACGCCAGAGATTGCAATTGTGTGCAGCAAATGATGGCCACCACATTGAACATCTATTGGCCTGACATGTTGGGACACACTCTATTCCACTCCGTAATTGAAAACGGAATCCACGTGTGTACGTGTACCTCACCCCTCATGGTAATGTACATGTGCGTCAGTGAAAAAGACCAATAAAAAGGTGTTAGCATGTGGACGTAATGTGGTGTTCCAGTCTCTTCTGTACCTAAGGTCCATCACAGTTCCCTTTTTATCCCTACGTAATTCGGTGCTCTCCGATACACACGATCGAACAGCGTAGGAGTGGTACTCAAGCGTCATTTTTGGTTACAATATCTTCGGACGTAATTAACATTTTACAATGCAACAAACGGCACTGACTACGTATTTGTTTATATGTTCAGATGTGCTAACAAAACTAACGGCGTTCCGTTTAAAAAGACGTAGGTTTGTGATAAAAAACATACTTCCGTGCATTTTTGTATGGTTTGTATTAACCAATTACACTAGCCCCTCTCCTCACGTTCGGTCTGTGGAATCGATTCGTCAGTATTTGATGTGGTTTACGAAATATATCCAGCGGTAACGTTAGGTGACTCACCCTGTATATATAAAAAAAAAATCAAAAAAAAAATCTGCTCTCTTCGCGTCTGAACTGTTTATCGTTTACGTTTCACTTTCTTACAAGTTTCCACTCAAGACAAATAATTTTCAGGAAATACTTCCTTACATTTTTGTTTGAAGTAAGCTGATCTACTACTTTTAGTCTCTCATTTCCTAATGTAATTCGCTCCAGGTCGCCTGATATAATTCGTCTATATTATATTGCCTTTGTTTTACTTTCGTTGATGCTCATAATTTCTTTATATGCACACATAAAAAAATTTGTATCAACTCGGTTACGAGAGATCCGGAAACTGTACAGAAAACTGGAAGAGAGATCAAAATAAACATCATTTCCGCCCTTTTTATTGCTCATGAAAACCACATATTGAATGTTGTATTACCAAACAGAGTGCTGTCCACGCGATAACTCTAATAACCAGTAGCACGTCCGCTTGTATTGACGCATGCCTGTATTCATCGTGCATGCTATCCACAAGTTCATCAAGGCACTGTTGGTCCAGATTGTCCCACTCCTCAACGGCCATTCGGCGTACATCCCTCAGAATTGTTGGTGGGCCACCTCGCCCATAAACAGATCTTTTCAATCTATCACAGGCATGTTCGACAAGGCTAATGTCTGGAGAACATGGCAGCCACTCTAGTCGAGCGATGTCGTTATCCTGGAGAAAGTAATTCACAAGATGTGCACGATGGGGGCGCGAACTGTCGTCCATGAAGAAGAATACGTAGCCAATATGCTGCCGATATGGTTGCACTATAGGTCGGAGGATGGCATTCACGTATCGTACAGCTGTTATGGCGCCTTCCGTGACCACCACCGGCGTACGTCGGCCCCACATAATGCCACCCGAAAACAGCAGGGAATCTCCACCTTGCTGCACTCGCTGGACAGTGTGTCTAAGGCGTTCAGCCTGACAGGGTTGCCTCCAAACACGTCTCCGACGATTGTCTGGTTGAAGGCATATGCGACACTCAAAGGTGAAGAGAACTTGATGTCAATCCTAGCGGTCCATTCGGCATGTTGTTGGGCGCATCTTTACCACGCTGTATGGTGTCGTGGTTGCGAAGATGGACCTCGCCATGGACGTCGGGAGTGAAGATGCGCATCATGCAGCCTATTGCGCACAGTTTGAATCGTAACACGACGTCCTGTGTTTGCACAAAAAGCGGTTTTGGCGTTGCTGTCAGGATTCCTCCGAGCCATAATCCGTAGGTAGCGGTCATCCACTGAAGTAGTATCCCTTTGGCGGCCTGAGTGAGGTATGTCATCGACAGTTCCTTTCTACATCTACATCTACAACTACATGATTACTCTGCAATTCACATTTAAGTGCTTGGCAGAGGGTTCATCGAACCACAATCATACTATCTCTCTACCATTCCACTCCCGAACAGCGCGCGGGAAAAACGAACACATATACCTTTCTGTTCGGGCTCCGATTTCTCTTATTTTATTTTGATGATCATTCCTACCTATGTTGGTTGGGCTCAACAAAATATTTTCGCATTCGGAAGAGAAAGTTGGTGACTGAAATTTCGTAAATAGATCTCGCCGCGACGAAAAACGTCTTTGCTTTAATGACTTCCATCCCAACTCGCGTATCATATCTGCCACACTCTCTCCCCTATTACGTGATAATACAAAACGAGCTGCTCTTTTTTGCACCCTTTCGATGTCCTCCGTCAATCCCACCTGGTAAGGATCCCACACCGCGCAGCAGTATTCTAACAAAGGACGAACGAGTGTAGTGTGAGCTGTCTCTTTAGTGGACTTGTTGCATCTTCTAAGTGTCCTGCCAATGAAACCCAACCTTTGGCTCGCCTTCCCCACAATATTATCTGTGTGGTCTTTCCAACTGAAGTTGTTCGTAGTTTTAACACCCAGGTACTTAGTTGAATTGAGAGCCTTGAGAATTGTACTATTTATCGAGTAATCGAATTCCAACGGATTTCTTTTGGAACTCATATGGATCACCTCACACTTTTCGTTATTTAGCCTCAACTGCCACCTGCCACACCATACAGCAATCTTTTCTAAATCGCTTTGCAACTGATACTGGTCTTCGGATGACCTTACTAGACGGTAAATTACAGCATCATCTGCGAACAACCTAAGAGAACTGCTCAGATTGTCACCCAGGTCATTTATATAGATTAGGAACAGCAGAGGTCCCAGGACTTTTCCCTGGGGAACGCCTGATATCACTTCAGTTTTACTCGATGATTTGCCGTCTATTACCTGATTTCCTGATAGGAAATCACGAATCCAGTCACACAACTGAGACAATACCCCATAGGCCCGCAGCTTGATTAGAAGTCGCTTGTGAGGAACGGTGTCAAAATCTTTCCGGAAATCTAGAAATACGGAATCAACTTGAGATCCCCCGTCGATAGCGGACATTACTTCGTGCGAATAAAAAGCTAGCTGCGTTGCACAAGAACGATGTTTTCTGAAACCATGCTGATTACGTATCAATAGATCGTACCCTTCGAGGTGATTCATTATGTTTGAATACAGTATATGCTCCAGAATCCTACTCTGTGTATCTTCTCCATGTCCGAACAACATCGCTTTGGTTCACTCCGAGACGCCTGGTCCCTTCCCTTGTTGAAAGCCCTTCCTGGCACAAAGTAGCAATGTGGACGCGATCGAACCGCGGTATTGACCGTCAAGGCATGGTTGAACTACGGACAACACGAGCTGTGTACCTCCTTACTGGTGGAATGACTGGAAATGGTCGGCTGTAGGACCCCGTCCCTCTAATAGGCGCTGCTCATGCATGGTTGTTTACGTCTTTGGGCTGGTTGAGTGTAATCTCTGAACAGGCAAAAGGACTGTGTCAGTGATACACTATCCACAGTCAACGTCTGTCACCAGGAGTTCTGGGAACTGGGGCGATGTAAATATTTTTGATGTGTGTATTTCAGAATTATGGGCACCGTCTCGATGTCGTACGGGTGCTAGTTTAATATAGATCGTAGAACTTCCCGTACTGCTGACCGTGGGATGGACAATTCTCGTGACAGTGCAACTAGCACTGCCCGCGAGCATGCTGCATAGTCAGTCAGTTACAGCAACAACAACCTCATCAGTAACTTCTACCAGCATAGGACTCCTCTGTCTTCCAAGTGCCGCACCGAGCCCACCCGTATTTCATTGTCATCTTCTTCAATGCATTTGATGACATCGGGGCTCTCCTCGGTCCTTTCAGATGGCGACACTCTCTCACGCAGCACCGTAATTGCTGCCGTTCACATAAAGCAGTTTCTCTAATAGCACACGGTCTCTCTCCTCTAGAGCCACACTGGTCACTCACGTTGCCTGACAGCATGTATGTCATACCATCCTATAGTGTACAGTGCCAGATTTGCACCTGGTGGTCGAAATAGGAACTGATTTTTGTCCAATGTAAATCGGTTACGCATTAACGCATTATCGTATCTACCACATTCGCTGGCATACGATAGTTACAACTCACACTGGACTTCTGTGTGTAGCTGCACTTAAATTATAACCACTCGGTATAAAGCGATTCTCGGCAGATAGTACTGCACGTTGAATTTCATCTGGACACCGGCCTGGAGAAACTCGTGCTACACGGTATTTCACGTCTGTGGATATCGTCTGAGGTTCCTTGCGGACGTCTTGTTTTATTTTTCTCCGTAGATAAACGTACGGAGATATGAAGTGTGGTGGGCGTGCAAGCCATCTCTTGTTCCACGAACGACCGATCCAACGACCTTTAACTGTTCTGTTAAGAAGTCTGTAATTATCTGTGTGGAAGGGATGGGACATCAGTCACGTTGGTACCACTTTGATTCCCTTATGTCCAGGGATATGTCTTTCAGTAATTGTGGCAGTATAGGTGCGAGTAACTGTTACCTGTGAATTTTTAGAGTCCCATCAATAAAACAGGGGTCACTAATGCGATTCTTGAGAATCCCACACCACATGTTCGCAGACAGAGGTCTTTTTTATCCACTTATATCTTCCTGGATTGACTTTCAACTCACCAGTAGTGCATGTCGCGAAGATTGATTTTCTACCATTTGTTAACGATGTTTCAACAGTAAACAAAATGTTTCATAGAGACACAGCACCACTCTGCACTTTTAGTAGATAGTATCAGAAGACTAGCAAGCGGTTTTGAAAGTCAGTACCATGAGGCTGTCGATGGAGGGAAATGTGTGAAAAACGTTTCGAAGCTAGTATTCGCAGAACACACCTAAGACCATCACACTCCCACACATTCAAGCGGCCTCGGAATGACATGTGGAATGTGATGTGTCGGTAGATGAGGAGGCCAATAAGGACAGTCGAAAATCTTCAAAAAAGTAACACATTAACAAGTTTACTTACAAAATGTACATTTAATAATTGAGATATACATGAAACTTCCTGGCAGATTAAAACTGTGTGCCCGACCGAGACTCGAACTCGGGACCTTTGCCTTTCGCGGCCAAGTGCTCTACCAACTGAGCTACCGAAGCACGACTCACGCCCGGTACTCACAGGCTGTGGCTAAGCCATGTCTCCGCAATATCCTTTCTTTCAGGAGTGCTAGTTCTGCAAGGTTCGCAGGAGAGCTTCTGTAAAGTTTGGAAGGTAGGAGACGAGGTACTGGCAGAAGTAAAGCTGCGAGTACCGGGCGTGAGTCGTGCTTCGGTAGCTCAGTTGGTAGAGCACATGCCCGCGAAAGGCAAAGGTCCCGAGTTCGAGTCTCGGTCGGGCATACGGTTTTAATCTGCCAGGAAGTTTCACTATCTCGGCTTGTTCCCGACGTGAATACTGGACTGTTCTGCTGCTTACAGTATGCTGCGCCAATCGCACAGCTTGCAACACACAAGCAACACACGGCACGTGGTCTTAGGACCTGTTATTCGTCAGCGCCATATACCGTGGCAACAATGGTTTCTGGACACATGTTCATAGGACCTTACCTTCTCCATTTCCAGTCAGGAATCCGCCTCTGCAGTTTGTCGGTTTTATTAATGTTCACACTGTATGTATCTTGATATAGCTTTAATTGTTTCCGTGAGCTTCTTGTACTCTAAATACAGGTTGTAGCCGGTGTAAATGCAGATATTCATCTATGCGGTATCTTAATATGTACGCATCAATGAGCTGGTTGTTTTTTTCTCAGCGTCGAACAGTCTTCCCACGAATACGTCACAAACTTTACGACCTGATGTTTCCTGCATGGAAATGCCTGGGCCACGAAGTGAACGACGCCTGGCAGTATAGAGTGTCAACAACAGCCCGCTGCCCACGTAGTCGACAGCCGTTAGCGTTACAGAAAGCTCGCAAACACAGCTCTGGAATAGTGGAAGCATACACCTAAGCAGATTTAGCTGATATGCACCTAATTTACGAGTATGAAGAAGCTAAACAATTTGCGGTCCAAGTAAGGGATATCTATCGTCTCAGATTCCCAACTCGACGCAAGAGTCTTCATTGCAGTGCACGAACGACTACGACCTCGACTTCGACCTCGGTGCGAGGGCTATGGGCCACAAAGTGATGCTGCACCATTAAGACGTGAGGAGGATTTTCTACATATAATTGGAGAACAACCTACCGTAAGTACAATGGCTCTGAGCACTATGGGACTTAACATCTGTGGTCATCAGTCCCCTAGAACTTAGAAATACTTAAATCTAACTAACCTAAGGACATCACACACATCCATGCACACGGCAGGATTCGAACCTGCGACCGTAGCAGTCGCGCGGGTCCGGACTGAGCGCCTTAACCGCTAGACCATCCCCGGCCGGCGTAAGTACAAGAAGCTCGGCACGTCACGTAGGAACATCTCAGACGACTGTTCATCGCACGTTACGTGAAGAGTTACCGCATCCTTATCAACACCAGAGAGTAAACTGCAGAGTTTCTTCGAGAAGTATTGGTTACAGATGTATCCATGTTCATCCCCGAAGGTCGTGTGAATGTGCATAGTTTGCACGCCTGGAGAGATGAGAATCCTCACACTACTCGAATGGGCAGATTTCAAGCCAGATTTCCTCTAAACATGTGGGCTGTGATCGTCGGAGGTACATTTCTGGGTCCACTAGAGCTGCTTGTGAGATGACAACTGCTCCTTATCTATTACCGTCGTTACCTATTCCAGTCCTCAGTGCCAGAGTTTCTGGATTGCGTTTCATTTCAAGAATGTCTCCAGATGTTGTTTATGCACGTTGGGGCACCTCCTCATGCCTGTACAATAGTTTGACTTTATTTAGATCGACGGTTTCTCAACAGATGGCTGGGGAAGCCATGTGTGTTGACCGCCCAAATCCCCCGATGCAAATCCACAGATTTTAATTCTGGGAGCACGTCAACGAGATCGTCTACCGCGAGGTCATCGACGACGAAGAAGCTGTCACAGCCATCAGAGGTGACGATGGAGTGTGGGGACGGGTCAGAGCGTCGTGGTATCGTCTCTAAGAAGCCTTCAGGACAACTGGCGGAGGCCATTTCAAATATTTGCTTTCAACGACGTGACAGAAATCATGGTTGTTATTCTCTTACGGAAGCTCATAAGTGCCTTAATTTGGTGTGTCCTGATTATCTTACAAGCCACAGAATGTGGTGAGATGTGCGCTGCTCGTGCTCGTGCCGTTTATTACTTGACACCTTGTCTTTGTGGTACTGCCGTCCCGTTTCTTATTCGATTTACTGGCGTCACTAAGTTGCTGGCTTGCCTGCCCGTGAGTGACAGCAGCGGCGCTTATCGATAAGAGCACTGTCGTACCATCTTTGGAGCGACTGCTAGTATTTCCGGATCGCCGTGTGTCAAGAGTTCAGTCGGGACGGAGCTCCAGTAAGGTTTGCACAGCCAGTACTCGCCGACCGCTGGCGACACACATGCACTGTCCGGCGGAAGGAGACTTGAGCGGGGATGACCGTTGGCTGGTCGCTCGGTGGATCGCCTCATCCAGCGACGTGTATTTGGTCTTTTGGCCGCTTCTGTGCCCCTTCATTTGGTCATCTTGTGGGACTTGGATCGGTTCCTTCCTTGTGCAGAGATGTCGGGTGCCAATGGGCCAGTGTTCCCTCTGCATGGTTGGATCCAAGCCAGTGTCTCCAGGTCGTGGTGTGTCCGAGTTCCGAACGGACATCAAGGGATTCGGAATGGAGCAGCAGTGAGCTCCGGACAGCCATGACTCGCCCGACTGTTGCCGACACACATGACTTGAGTGGGCACGACCTTGGTTCGACGTTCGGTAGGTCGTCTCATCGGACGACGTGTATTTGGTCGCCGACTGCTTCTGGGTTCTCCTTGTGTTTCATGCTTGTTGTTCCACAGTCACTGGTTTTAGTATTGTTTGAGTTGTTTGTGGAAGTGTTTCGTGGAACAATGTGTAGCTTGTGTGGTTTGAATGAGCAGCTATTTTAATGCAGTCTGCGTGCTGCAGGCAGTTGGTCGGCTGTGGGGGAGCAGCGAGGAAGTCTCTGCGGCGTGTAATCTGGCCGGGGCCGCTGGCGGCGTGCAGGCGTGGTCGGAGTTGTGTGGCACTAGCTGCAAGAACTGCTCAGTTCTTCGCCCACCGCAACTGCATATCGGAGTTGAGTAATCAGTGAAGTGTCATGAAAGCTCAACCGTTGTGACATTTCTTCGTTAATTGCTGGTTGTTGCATCCTGGGCTGTCCCCACAAGCAGCAACGTGATGGTGTGTTGGAGTCGGCAAAATTTTGCAGCCATCTCCCTGTATGGTGTTTAACCTTTGAAATGATTATAATTTACTAGTGAAGTGCACCACTGGTATCTTCTGCCTTGTGGCCGTTAACGTTCCGGTTACCTGCCCTGGTCTTAAGCGTAGTTTTGCGGCAGTGTGTTTTCCTCACTGTGTTCATACTGTCCGGCACGGTGTGTAGTTCGACAGCTTCGTGTTGTTCTCTTTTTCTCTTTGAGTGTTTATTCTGCCTTGACTGTGTTTATATGTCAATTATTAAGACATAATCCAGCTGCGATCCTCGTCTTCGCTGGTACCTTTGGTTGTCGTGTTGTTGGTCAGGTGGAAGGGAATTGATTAAGCGGTTGGTTCGTTCGTCAGCCGTCCGTAGGACGTGCTGCAACCCGATTGTTTAGTGTTCCGCTTTGCTGTCTGTCTCACCTAAACTGTGGTTAGGGTTTCCTCCCCAGGCCGACCCTTGGAACACTTCTGAGCACCACTGTTTGTTGTTTGTGATTGTCATTTTATTTGGTCGCTGGTACTGTGCCAGGCCTTCAGCCATGTGTTAATATTGTCTGTCTTATGTTTAGTGTATGGTCTTCAGCCGAACTTCATAACAACCTTAAGATTAGGCCTTCAGCTGTGTTTCATTTACAATTCTTGTTGCTCTGTATTTAGGCCTTCAGCCGCGTTTGTTTCAGAATCTGCGGCTTTAATATGTAAATCCTTGTCTGTAAGGTTTCTCTTTAATTATTTTGAATTCTTGAAACGGCCTTCAGCCGTGTTCTGTAAATGTTTATCTTAAGGTTGTCTTTAATTATACTTTAGTAATTGCTTGGGCCATCAGCCGACAAGATATTTCAAGTTTTCTTAAGATGTTTTTCTGTTGTACTGCGTAAAGGCTTATCTTTAAAGTCTCTCTTTTCTTCTTCTTCTTCGTTTCACCCAACTTTGGGGTACGTTGAATCAATCACTTCTGTGTGTTCTGTGCCTTTCTTTTCGCCCAGTACTGCTTCATTCTTTCTGATCTTGCTTTTCTTTCCTCATCAGAGATGACAATCGTTCTTTTCTTTCTGTTTTGGAGCTGGAATCCCTCTTTTCTGTCTTTGCTTATCATTTTTGCGGTCCTGTCTGTGAGCATTTTTTCTGTGATGTGTAGTTCTCTTAAGTCTTTCTCTGTTTGGATAAACCAATTTGGTTTGGATTTTTTTTTCCTGAAGTAGTCAAACATTCTTTTTGTAAGTCTATTTGGGTTCATTCTGAGAATGTGCCCATAAAACTCAATTCTTCTTTTCCTCATTGTATCCGAAAGTTTTTCTGTGGTTTTGTAGAGTGTTTCATTTTTGGTATGAATTAGTTTGTCGTTATGAAATTTGGGGCCTAAAATTTTTCTCAATATTTTTCTTTCTTTGATCTCTAGCCTTTCAATTGGGCCATGGTTAGTGATAGATAATGTATCAGCTGCATATAGTGCTTCTGGTTTAATGACAGTGTTGTAATGTTTTATTTTTGAATTCCATGAGAGGGACTTTTTATTATAAGTATTTTTAGTAAGCTGAAAGGCTAGTTCAACTTTGTTTCTTCTTAATTCTATTGCTTTTTTCTCAAGGGCGTTCCAGCTAATCCATTCACCAAGATATTTGAATTCTTTAACAATTTCGATCTTTTGGTCTCTTACTTTAAGATATTTCATTGGCTTTTTTATATTTGTGATTATTTTGGTTTTTTCAAAAGAAATTTTAAGGCCTATTTTCTCTGCTTGTTTCTGTAATTCGAGGATCTGTTCTTTGGCTTCTTCCCATGTTTCAGCTAGTAGGGCCATATCATCTGCAAATGCTAGGCAATTAACCTTGATGCCTTTGTTTTTTGTTCCTAGTCGGATTCCACTATTGATTTTCTTGTTCCTTTCTCTTACTATTTTTTCTAGGGCACAGTTAAATAACAATGGAGAGAGTCCATCACCTTGTCGTACTCCAGTTTTTATCTCAAATAGGTCTGAGAGTTCTCCCATAAATTTAATTTTGGAGTATGTGTTGGTGATGGTTTCTCTAATTAGGTTTGTAGTTTTATTGTCTAGGTTCAATTATTTTAATATGGAGATTAGAGATTCCCTGTCTATGGAGTCGTACGCCTTTTGAAAGTCAATGAATGTGATGACATACGCTTTTGCTCTCGATTTTTGGTAGGCCATAAGATTTTTGAGGTTTAGAATTCGTTCTGGGCAGGATCTTCCCTTCCTGAAGCCTGCCTGGTATTCTCCAAGTTGACAATCTAGCTGGGGTTCTGCTCTGTTCAAAAGGACTTTAGACAGTATTTTGTATGTTACGTCAAGGAGCGAAATCCCTCTGTAATTGTTGGGGTCTGTTCTGGATCCCCTCTTATGAATTGGGTGAATGAGGGCCATCTTCCATTCATCCGGAATTCTTTCTGTTTTCCATATTTCTTCAAATATGTTTTGGAGAGATTCTATGGCATTTCTATTGACATTTTTCCACAGTTCAGCTGTAATTTGGTTCTCTCCCGAAGCCTTATAGTTTTTGAGATTCAAAATGATTGATTGTAGTTCCTCGACGGTGGGTGGTTCTGAGTTAGGACTTGTTGAAGTTGAGTTGCTGAAATCCATTTTTTCAATTGGTTCTTTACAGTTGAGAAGGTTTCTGAAATATTCCCTCAAAATTTTGCAATTATCCCTGTTGTTGCGTGCAATATTACCATTTTTATCTTGTAATTGGAGTGTCGGTGGGCTGTACTTGGTTATTTTTTGTTTAAAAGTTCTGTAAAAGCTCCTAGTCTTGTTTTTGTTGAAGTCTTCGTTGATCTGCAAAAGGAGTTGATCTTCTTGTGCTTTTTTAATTCTTTTGAGGTTTTTACTCACTAGTTTTCTTACACTCAGGAAATTTTGCCTATTATATTCATTTTTCTGAGATTGCATCTGTTGCCATGCTTTCTTTCTTTGCTCAATAAGTTTGTCACATTCCTCTGTCCACCATGCATGTTTTTTGATTTTGGTTATAGGTGCTATTTGTTCAGCTTTGGTTAGTAGGCTTTCCTTCATTTGATCCCAATTTTGGTTCCTTATATCTTGAGTCGCGAGGGGAAACTCCTTCGAATTCATTATCTTTTCTGGATCGTATCTTCTGCTTTTGGGTTTACTGTTTCTATCTTTCCTTTTGGGGATAATTTTGAGTTTTATTTTAGAAAGATAGTGATCAGAATCCAAGTTTGCTCCTCTGAGTACTTTGACATTTTGTATTTCTGTATGGTGTTTCCATTTTATCGCCACATGATCAAGTTGAAATTCACCCAAGTGTGGGTTTGGTGAGGTCCATGTCTTCTGTTTTCTGGGTAGTCTCTTAAAGGCTGTGGATTTCAGGATCAAGCCATGCGCTTGGCAGAGTTCTACTAATCTGACTCCATTTTGGTTAGTTATATTGTGCGCTGGGTAGTTTCCAACAATATTTTTGTATTTCTTCTCTTTTCCTACTTGAGCATTGAAGTCCCCCGTAAGTATGATGTTGTGTTTGTCTGGGATCTTTTGCACCACGTCATCTAGTTGTTCCCAAAAACGTTCCACCTTTTCCTTATTTTTCCTATTGTCTTCATTTATGGGGGCATGTGCATTCACAATTGTGTATACTCTATTAGCAGATTTAAAAGTGAGTGTGGAGAGTCTTTCCGATTGTGATTGAAAGCTGATAATGGAGTCTAAAATACTTTTATCTATTATAAAGCCCGTTCCGAGGTGGGGTGTGTTTTTCATTATTCTTTTGCCTACCTTTCCTTTGTATATTCTGAAACCTCCGGAATCAAAATTGTTTTCATCTATGTATCGAGTTTCTTGTAGTGATGTTATGAGTATTCTATGATGTTTGAGGGTATCTGTAAGATGTTTTAATTTTCCTGTTTTTAAAAGAGAGTTTACATTGAAAGTAGCTATGTAACTTGTTTTTTACATTTCAATTTGCTTGATGTCTTATCATGTCCCGATTCATCTCTGTGCAATGCTGCAGACTCCCCAGAATCCGATAGTCTGCTTGCGCACCTTGGTGCGGTGGATTGTCCACCTGGGGTAATTTGTTTCACATTACACTCTTCCATGATTGATAGTATTATGTAAGGGGTGACTCTTCGAGCCACAAATTTACAACCACGGTTGTTAGCCCTGGAGGTTTTTCCCAGCCGCCCCTAACCTGGGGAACAGACGCTGACCAAAGACCGCCCAATGTGAGACAGTCGCCTTTGGATTTCTGGTCCTGTGTTGGTCCACGGGTGGTATTTTATTTCCCACCTACCCTACATATCTGTAGAGCTTTCCCCTATCCGCCACCTGGGGACGCGCCCGGTAGGGGAACAGGTTCCCCCAAAGTCTCTCTTTTATTATGCAAAGAAATATTTTTTTTAATTGGGCTTTCAGCCGAAGAATTAACTTGAATTTTCCTTAATATGGCCATTAGCAAGAATTTGTAAATGCTTGGCTTTTAAAGAATTTCCTTAGCTGACCTGAAATATTATTTCGGCGTTTAGCCGAGAAGATATTATAATTTTACTTAAGTAAGGCCTTCAGTCGTTACTCTAAATCCTGGTGATTTAAAAGCAATCATTTAAACTTATTCTGGAGAAGTTACATGGGCACTCAGGTGTGAATTGACCTTTGTTATTTTTTAAAGAGAAAACTGTACGTTGGTTTGAGCAATAAAGTTGTGTGTGTTCTTGTGTAACTAACAGTAATTGACCTTGGCCCCTTTCCAAACCTGATCCGCTCTGTCCTGCGAAACCAGATTTCATGTGGGATATACTTTTGTTTTGGATCGTAAATAAAT
Organism: Schistocerca serialis cubense; assembly: GCF_023864345.2. NCBI lineage: Eukaryota > Metazoa > Arthropoda > Insecta > Orthoptera > Acrididae > Schistocerca > Schistocerca serialis. The sequence goes on from NC_064644.1 coordinate 70,999,228, forward strand.
TTCTGTGTTAGGTACCATGTATTTCTATTTTCCGTTTGTTTTTGTTGTTTTGCATAACGCATCAGTGCTTTGCACGTTGAAAGTAACAGCACAAAGATAGCTTTAAATCCTTGATGAAACGTTTTTACACCTCCATACGCAGTTTTGCCCCTTGTTTGTGGTAATGGACGGCGTAGATAACACAAATAATGATTGAAAATTGAGCGTTATTTCTCACTAAACATGCGTGTACGAAAAATAAAGCTTATTTGGATACGTATGACCTCTGACAGATTCCTCCATTCGTTGTCAGTAGCGGGAGAATGACCTCCACATTCGTTACCGTAAGGCGTGCCGCAACGCTTGAGCCTTTTCAGCATCTCCCCTCCTGATCTCGAGGTAAACAGACGTTAATGAACTTCTTGTGCCACTAGTACGTGGAGGTAGTACCCAGTCTAAAGGCATACGGCCTATAAAAGTATAATTATTTGTCTGCAAATAGCTTCTAATAGCTATAATTATTAGTCTGCAAATGACGTAACAGAAATATGTCCACTTATACCGCGATAGGAATATCTGCAATTATAATAGTTACAGCTTCTACATGCAGAGGGTGGACAGAAACATGCAAACACCAAAAACATAACACATTAACATGCTTAAAACGGTACAGGAAAACATCTAGTATTCAAACCAGTTTACATTCGTCTCGGAGTGGACAAATACAGGTCCTGAATGGCTTTCAAGGCTGAAGAGCCAAAGAAACCAATACTCCTGCCTAATATTGTGTAGGGGCCCCGCCAACACACAGAAGTGTCGCAACACGACGTGGCATGCACTCGACTAATGTCTGAAGTACTGATGAAGGGAACTGACACCACGAATCCTGCAGGACTGTCCAAAAATCCGTAAGAGTACGACTTATGAACAACACGTTGCAAGGCATTCCAGCATTGCTCAATAACGTTCATGCCTGGGGAGTTTGGTGGCCAGTGGAAATGTTTAAGAAACGTATCCTGGAGCCACACTGTAGCAATTCTGAACCTATGAGGTGTCGCACTGTACTGCTGGAATTGCCCAAGTCCGTCTGAATGAACAATGGCCATGAATAGATGCAGGTAATCAGACAGGATGCTTATGCACGTGTCACCTGCCGGAGTCGTATGTAGACGTATCAGGGGTCCCATATCATTCCAACTGCACACGCCCCGCACCATTACGGAGCCTCCACCAGCCTGAACAGTATCTTGCTGACATGCATGGTCCATGGATTCGTGAGGTTGTCTCCATATCCGTACATGTCCATTGACTCGATGAAACGAGACTCGTCTGACCAGGCAACATGTTTCCAGTCATCAACAGCCGAAAGTCGAAGTTGACGAGTCCAGGCGAGGCGTAAAGCTTTTTGTCGTGCAGCCATCAGGGCTACACGAGAGGGCCTTCGGCTCCGAAAGCCCGTATTGATGATGTTCCGTTGAATGGTTCGCACGACGACACTTGTTGATGGCCCAGCATTGAAATATGCTGCAATTTCCAGAATATCAGCACGCTGAACGATTCTCTTCAGTCTTCATTGGTCCCATTCTTGCAAAATCTTTTTCCAACAGCAGCGATGTCGGAGATTTGATGCTTTACCGGATTCCTGATATTCACGGGACACTCGTGAAATCGTCGTACGGGAAAATCGCTACTTCATAGTTACCTCAGAGATGCTGTGTCCCATTGTTCGCGCGACGACTATAACACCACGTTCAAACTCACTTAAATCTTGACAGTCTGCCACTGTAGCGGCAGTAACCAATCTAACAACTGCGCCAGACAATTGTTGTCTTATATAGGCATTGCTGACCGCAGCGCCGTCTTCTGCCTGTTTACATATCTCCTCTGTATTTGAATACGCTTGCCTAAAACAGTTTCTTTGGCGCTTCAGTGTAAATCGTTCATCCTGCAAAACAGTAGCAGGATCAGGTAACGATGATGGAGGTAGCTAACGATCACGTACCCTACTCTCCAAAGTAGGCTCAGTGATACTGAGATCTGCTCACTGTAGGAGCCAGGGAGGATGAGATAACTCATTCTCGCGCACAAAACCAGCCCTGGACAATAACTGTGTGAACAGGAGCTCTGTCGGTCCGGAACACAGCATCATCATTGGGGAAAAAAGATTGTATCTTGGGATATACTTGATCAGACAAAATTGTCGCATAATCCTTGTCAGTAATGTGACCTTGCAAAGTAACCAAGAGGCCATTGGGTTACCACAATATGGCTGCCCAAATCATTACCGAACCGTCGCAATATTTAATAGTTCACTCTTGGGACATAAACTCGGCCAAAAGTTGGAGACAGTGTGAAACACGAATCATACGACCAAACATTATGGTCTCTGACCAGTTTGAGATTCAGTACCATCTGATGGCGTTACAGGAATGTTACTCGATAAGGAAAGGGTATCAGCGGAGCAGAGGTGGGCGAAGAATCAAATGGGGAAGAGATTAGAAGCGTTTGAAACGTGATGCTACTGAATAATACTGGAGATTAGATGGGTAGATCAAATAAAGAATGAATAAGTACTGAATCGATTTGGGGAGAAAAGAACGTTATGGGACAACTGAAGTAAAAGAACGAATTGTTTGACAGGTCACTTGCTGAAGCATCAAGAATCGTCACTTTCAATAAGGACGGAAGTATGGGAAGTAAAAATTGTAGAGGGAGACCAAAAATGGACCATTGTAAGCAGAGTCCAATAATTGTGCAGACATGAAGACGCTCACAGAGAGTAGACTAACATGATGGATAGCTGGATCAGACCAGTCTTCTTGAAAGGGTACAGTACCGCCCGACATTGAAAATAGGTACAACATACTTCATTATTTTTGTCAGAACAACACTTTTTTTTGTAAAAGAACTCAATTTCAATTAATACAGCGAAGCCGGATACCAGTGTGGGAAAGAATGACAATTTATTTATTTAATTGATCACATGTGCACTCCCACAAAGTAAATCCCTACATCCAGTTTGGTGAGATCTGTGAAATGAATGAATGTATGGTCGTCTGCTAACCGCAGATAGTGACTGTGAATATATGATCATCTTTGAGTCGATCCTTTGGCCACCTTTGGTGGGACCAAAGAGATGAAATTTACCAGAGCTTTGAGCGCCTGAAATGTGGCTGACCAATACGATAGCAAGGTGCTTCCCCCACCTCGACTGAGAGAACGGCCATGTTTCAGCACTCTGCCGCTGGATCTTGTGCTGTTAAGACCTGTTTTAGTTGTGCTCCGTAATGACGAAAGAGTGGAGACATGGTATGCATGTGGAATATTTAAGAGTAGTTTGAAATATTAATTTCTCTATTTCAGGAACTTTTGTGGGGAGAATTAAATGTCAGGCAGGTAATATTAAAGGGATTGTAGTAATCTTCAGAAGTGACCAACGGTCACAATGAAACCACGTGTAGCAATAAGTTGAAATACTTCCGTGTGATTAAGTTAAGCTGAATTACTAGCGTGTGTACAATAAGTTGAAATATTTAAGAAATAGCGTGTGTACCATAAGTTGAAATATTTAAGAAATGGCGTGTGCAGGACTTGAAATTAGAGACGAGTACTTCCACGTGGTGAGTACTGTGTGAGTCTCAATCTGTGTATGAGACAAAGGATAAAGAGAAGTACTCGTCCATGGTATCAGTTGAGGACTCGCGTGTGTGATGTTCTTAATGTTAAATTGTGTGATATGATTCCGTGTGACGCTAGATTTAAACTCTGAGAGAGAATCAAGGTGAGTCGGCCGTCTATCCAGCAACGCCACTTGGCTTGCATTGCACAGGAAGACGTGCATATATCTCCAGAGTTCACAGTAGGAAACTAGAATTACAAAGTGGGGCAGTGTCGTGTGAAACTGGGATAAATATTAATTGAAGTGGGAAAGCTGAAAGTGAAAATGTAGTAACCATTCTTTGTGTAGTATTTCATATTGTAGTGTGGTGTATGTAATGTAATTTGGGTACGTGTGGTTTGCATGGGAGAGTAGCGAGGTAGTTTCAAAAGATTAGTGGGTTATGCTTGTTCCTCGGTCTGGAGGGAAGTTTAGTGATGATGATTGTGAGAGTCGAAGCGTGAGGTATAATAAAAGATCCACCATCCTATCCAGAAAGTGCACTGTAGCGTTAAAAATAATTACGAGACCATAATATAGAGATTCACCATTGTAAAGCCAGGCCCACTGGGCGGAATTTCTCATGTGTTATTGTTGTAGGTTGTAGAATTTGTGTGTTTAGGTTAGAGAATTTATTGGAATAAATAAGATAGTGAAAAGAAAAAGATTGGTGGACTTTTACTTCGAATTGTATGTTGTCATAATGTCCCGAATTTCTAATGTGTGCGGTGGCCACGTGTTGATAAAAGCCGTTAAATAAAAGACAAAAAGAAAATGTGGTGTTGCCAGTGCGTAGTGAACAGTCAGAGTTCTGTAAATCACTGATAGTCAGAAAATGCGTTTCCGTTGCGTATTAATTATATAGGAGGATAATTTGTAACTAAATTGTGAGTACGAGAGTTCATGTTACTCGATAAATTAAGAACGAATCCACTCGCTTGGCAGACCACTCATCTTGCAGGCCTGACTGCTTGATGCCACAGTATGAGCAAGGCATGTGGGTGCCTCTCATTCTTTACTGAAGTCCATAACATCAACAACAGTACTTTAATCTGAATCTGTGTGTTGGAAAAGGAGTCATATGCCAGAAAGTAAACTTTTCAGGAGACACAGAAAACTATTTACTGCACAACGGTAAACTTGGTGGTGTCGTGGAGTTCCTGTGTAGCATTTGGCACCAGAGTGAAACAATATGCACCATTAGAACACACTTTAGCCATCCAGTACGGTCAGTAATCCAATCTGAATGTACTGGAGATGACCCTTATTCGAACCTGATGTTGTTGATGAGGCAACTAGCATTCTGATTCCAGCGAAAGGATTGCGTAAAAGAAGCAAAAAAAAAAAAAAAAAATTAGGGGGACAAAATTTTAAACACTTTCATTTTCTTCAGGAATGTATGGAGTTAAACAGATTTCTGTTCAGGAAAATGAAACCTTTATTTATCAAATATGTACATAGTATCCTCTTCTCATCACACATGTTGGTGCTATGACCAGAAATTGAACACAGTGTCAAAAACAAAAGTTGGAACTCCTTCATTTAAGTCACAAAAGGCACAAAAAGAAACACATCAGTGTCTGGTATACACTTATTACTGTCTCGCATCTACGGGGCAATCTCCTGACTAGTCTGCTAACATTTTCTTGGATAATTGTTTCCCATTCCCCAGAAAGGATCTCTACAAGTTGTTCAAGATCCTGAGGTACTACAGAACGGATCCTCAAGAAGATCTATGCAAGTTTTTCAAGAACCTGAGGTAGTCAGGACGGGTTTACAAGAAGGATCTCTGCAAGTTCTTCAAGAGCCTGAGGTACTACAGAACGGGTCCTCAAGAAGGATCTCTGCAAGTTGTTCAAGAGCCTGAGGTACTGCAGGACAAGCATGATCAGGTCACAATTAAAATACGGCAAAGCATACGATTGTGGGTATGTTTTAAACATCTTTATTTCCTGGACGCTGGAAGATAGTATCATAAATTGGTTTCTGCTCGTCAGGTATGTAGAATTTCCCTTACGTCCCCTAGTCCTTCTTTTTTATTGGAACAAGGCCACTATATGCTTATATATTTGGAAGATGTGCCTTAGACATGGCCCCTTCTCTAACTCAAAACCCATCTAATGAGGTCTTTCGTTGAATGGTACATGACACCTTATTATAACAAACGATGCATACAGATGTAAAGATCAGATGTTTTCGGTAAACCTAATTAAAAAGAAAAGAAAGAAAAGGAAAACGAGAGAGAGAGAGAGACAGAGAGAGAGAGAGAGAGAGAGAGAGAGAGAGAGAGAGAGAGAGAGAGAGGGAGGGAGGGAGGAAAGGTGGGCATGAACCCTTTTAGAACTCATCAGTTCGTTTACAATCGATGTTAACATACACTGCCTGAAAATAAAATGGTGCGCCAGAAAGACGATGCGGATATAGGAGGGCTGTCCAGAAAGTAAGTTACGATCGGTCGCGAAATGGAAACGATTATGAAAATCCGATAAAGCTTTGCAAAGATGTGTTGGGCAGTGTCTCTAGTATGACTCTAGGTAGAATTATGTCGCTCTTTTCATTCCTGAGCTCTTAGTGAGCACGTAAAGATGTTATAGAAAATAGTGTCTCCCGCCAAGTACGAGGGCCTGGTGAGAATTTTCCCCTGTAGCTATGCAACCAACATTACATAGCTGTCTTGCGGTTTCTTCTTCAAGACAATTCTCAGCCTCATGCAGGGGCAATGAAGATGTTCCTGCATCGTTTCAATTGGAAATGTTTGGTTACCCACAATACAGCCCGTAATTGTCTCCCACTCAGTTTCATCTCTGCTCAAACGAACTGCTGTCTATGAAGACAACATTTTGGCACAGACAACGAGCTTTAGGCCAGCGTAGAGAATTGGCGGAAAGCACTGGCGGCTGCCTTCTATTATGAGGGTATTGGAAAGTTGGTACAACGCTACGACGAATGTCTGAGTCAGAACGGCGACTACGTAGAGAAGTAGCTGAAAGGTGTAGCTGTTACAAATGAAACATTTCTGACTTTCACTGTGATTTTCATTTCGCGATCAATCGTAACTTACTTTCTGGACAGCCCTCGTATATCTGATGACGGCATGTGCCAACTGGGGGATAGCAGATATACTTAGAATGGTTTCAATATCGTCCGCCTCCGGACACAGTAGCAGCATAACTACCATAACATCATCTGTGTCTACACTTTAATAGGGAATGATCACAATCAGAAGGCTCAGGTTAGTGCAAACGTGTGAAGCAAGCAGGAAACAATGCCACGGAGGCGCATTCTTACTTGCTAGAAACAAATGAGCAAATTTGAAAGGGGTCGAAGTGTGGCCTTCCTAGTGGCAGGATGGTCCTTTCTGAGAATTGCTACATAAGTTGGACGTGCAGCGTCAGTTGTGCAACGATGCTGGTATCAGTGGTGACGTGAACATCCTCACACCCGTAGACGAGGTCGTGGACGCCCACGCCACACAGATGCCCACAACGATTGTTGTATTGTAGGGGCAGCAGCGGCAGATCGCACAGCTGCCGCAACACAGATACGGGGTGACAATTATAGAACTATATGAAATAAAATCGTCAAAACTTCTGAACGGTTTGCGTTAGGACATTCAAACTGCACGGCTGGCCGCGAGACATGATGGGAATTAGAGTTCTGGTTTAGCGACAAAGTCCAGTTTCATTTACATTGGCTCGTCAATAAGCAAAATTGGCGCATCTTGGGGACTGAGATCCCGCATTTCGCGATCTAGAAATCTCTTCACCATGAACTGGTGACTGTGTGGTGTGTAATGTTCAGTCACGGAATAATCGGTGCGATATTCCTTGATGGCACGGTGCCTACCGAACGGTCCATGAAGGTTCTGGAAGATGATTTCATCCCCATTATACAAAGTGACCCTGATTTCGACAAGATGTGTTTCATGCAAGACCCCATAGAAGCAGGAGAGTGTCTGACGTCATGGTGGAGCTTTTTGGGGACCGCATTCTGGCTCATGGTACCCAGAGGCCACTGGCATCGGTCTCGATTAGCCGCCATATTCTCCGGATCTGAACACATGCGACTCCTTTTTGTGGGGCTATATTAAAGACAAGGTGTGAGCCGTGCGTGGCTCGTGTTCGTGCCATCTCTTATTTAACATCCTGTTTTTGCCGTACTGCCACCTCGTTATGTTTGTTTCAATTACTTGTGTCACTGAGTTGCTGCTTTGCCTGCCTGTGAGCGGCAGCAGCAGCGCTTATCGATATAAGCCCTGCCGTATTATCTTTGCTGGATTGCTCTTACTTCCCGGTCATCGTGTGTCGAGCAGTCAGTTGGAACGCGCCAGGAGTTAGTTCAGAGCTGGCAGTGTTTGAGTTGGCATGCGGCACAAGTTCAGTCGGTGCGCGGGAGCAGTGAGGCACGGACCGCCATGACTCGCCCGACGGTTGCCGACACACACGATTGGAGTGGCGACGACTTTGGTTGGTCGTCGGTAGGTCGTCTTGCCGGACGACGTGTGTTTGGCCGGCGATCGCTTATGGGTTGGCTGTGTGTACCGACTCGTGATTCGTCCCTGTTATTGTACAGTCTCTGCCGTTAGCATTGGCTGGTTCTTCGTGCAAGTTTTCATGAAACTGTGTGTAGTTTGTGTGATTTTGATTGACAAGTTATTTTAAATGTTGTCGGCGTACTGGCTCTGAGGAATCGGTCGGTTGGTGTGGATCAGCCAGGAAATCTCCATGCGGAGCAGTGGGCCGGGCCCGCTGGCGATCTCTACGCAGTGTCGGAGTGTGTGGCAGTTGTTCTGACTGCTACGAGGTCGTGGCTCACTGACCCGGGACATCAAGGTTGAATGGTGATTTAATTACCGAAGCCAGTCTGTTCACATTGTGCCGTTGGTTTTTATGGTTGGCTGTTGCGGATATTCCTGTGAGCAACAGCGAGTGTTCGAAATGGTGAAAGTTTGGCCACCATCCGGTGGAGTTTAACCACATTTTGGTTATTTGAAGTCCAAGTGCACCAGCGGAATTTTCTGCCTTGTGGCCGTTAGCGTTCCGGTTACCTGCCGTGGACGCTGACGTAAAATTCAGGCAGTGCCCTTCCCTCACTGTGTTGTCGCTGTCCAACCTGTGTGTGTAGTTTTGACAGCTTATGCATACTTGGTTGTGGGCGGCTACGCCTTTTACGTTTTGGCTTTGGAGTTCCTTGTGTACTGGTCAGGTGAAAAGCAAGTTGTCTTGTCGGTGGGTTCGTTGACTGACTCTTGGTTGGGTTGCCGGCGGGTTGGATATAGTTGGGCCGACTACTTGTCTCTCCTAAGCGAACGTTAATATTTCAAGTGCAGACCGACCCCCGGAAACTTCTGAGCGCCGCTGGCTGTACTGCCTTTTCTTATTGGTGTTTGATTGAGTGTTTTAATGGCTCATAGCCGATGGTTTGAACCTGGATGCTTTTAGTTGGGTTTTAAATAGTAGGCCTTCAGCCATTTTAAAATTGAAAGTTCCTTACTTGTTAAGTCTTGCATTGTTTGAGCCTTCAGCCTCATTAAATTTTTTTTTTTTATAAAGCTTTGGGTCTTCTGCCTTTTGAAAATTTATTGTACTTGTGTTTTTCAATCAGGGGCCTTCAGCCGTCTTAAAATTAAAAGTTCTTATTTGTTAAGTCTTAGATTGTTTGGGCCGTCAGCCTCATTTAAAATATTGGGCCTTCTGCCTTTTGAAAATTTATTGTAGTTGTGTTTTGAAACATGGGGCTTCAGCCGTGTTATGCACTTAAGCCGTAAGACTGTGTGAAATATTCAGTCGATAGTTAAGCTCGGAAATTTGTGCTGTAATGTTTGGGAAACCAAATAAAGTTATATGTGTTCGAGTGTAACTGACAGCCGCTCCTTTCCACAATCCCAACTACCTGTTCTGTCCTGCGGATTTAACCAGGCGTTTCAAGGTGTACAACAATAACCCCAGAACCATTTCTGAGCTGAAAACAGCCATTCAGTTGGTCATCGAAAGTTTCGATGTTACGACACTTCAACGGGTCATGCAGTATTTCGATATTCGCCTGCGCCACATCATCGCCAATGATGGTATGCATATCGAATACGTCCCAAGCTAAATCCGAATACCTGTAGTGACGTTTATACGTTGAATAAAGTGTTTGCATGCCGTAGTTTGTAACTAATTTACGTTTTTTGCCATGTAGTTCAATAATTGTCACCCTGTAGAAGGGCTTGTGAGTCCAGACGTGTAAACACGAACTGCTGCGAACTGGTTATTAGCAGCAGGACTGTGGGTATGCACACCTCTAGCCCGTCTTACAGCCACGGCACACTACTGACGTGTGCGGTGCGACTAGTGCGGTCAAGGGATTACCTGGAAGATGGAATGACGCGCCGTGGTCTTCAGCGATGAAAGGAGATTCTGTCTACACCCAAGTGATGGTCGTTTGCGCTTACGGCGTAGACCTGGTTAGCGCTGTCTCCAGGGCTTGTGGTCTCGGGTGCGATAAGCAACAACTCTCTCTCACCTCTGGTGTTCCTGAAGGAGACGCTAACCAGTGCTCTGTACGTGCAGGAAGTTGTTAGACGCGTTGTTTTACCGTTATTGCAACAGGAGGATTATGCGTTGTTACTACAGGATAATGTCCACACACTGTCCGTGAAACTCAACGTGCTCTGCAAGATGTGGAGCAACTTATCTGGCCAGCATTGTCTCTGCGATCTCTGTACTTCTCTCTAATCGAGCGCTTGTGGGATATGATGGGGCTAGAAGTGACTCGTGCGAGTCATCGACCAACAACTCTTATAGGACTACGTGAACAGGTTGAACAGGCGTAGTATAATGCATCCCAGGATGGTATTCACCATCTGTACGATCGACTGGACGCCAAAGTCAGCGGCTGCATTGCCGTCCGAGAAGGTTACACCACGTTCTAATATCAGCAAGGGTCAATACCTGGTACCCCAGAACCGCTTGTGCTATTGATCTGTAAATACAATTATATGTACTGTTTGCAACAATTAATTATGAGTGAACTGGAAACCTCTAAAAGGGTGCAATAATTTTTCCGGCAGTGTATTTTTTTTTCTCGCTAATGCTTTTCCCCTTATTGTCGGTTTTCATTTTATATCCGGTTGAGATCTGCCATTCTCAGTTATTTTGCAGCACAAAACTTTTCCCATCCTTTCATCTCTTGTTCTTATTTCGGCCCACCCGCCTGACACATGGTGAGAAATTGAGAGCTCTCACCTCTGGGACGGGTCAACCACCTCGACCCCGACACCTGCCCCACCTGCTGTGATAAACTCTCAGCTGGTCCCCGGCGTCGAGTGGCGCTTCAGGTTCCTGTCCGAACAGCAAAAATGTAAATCCACGGGCATCCCAGGTGTAAACAGCCGCCTCGTAAAGCCTGAGATCCTTCTGAGATACGGGACTGAATCCGCCCAATGCGTGCTTACCTTCGAGCTAATAGCTAGTCTTCATAATATTTGAAGAGGCGGCTCTGGCAACTAATAGAGTACTAAATCATTCGTGGAGTAAAACGGTATAAGCCAGAGTCTGGAGTTTCGCTAACAGGTGTCGGATCATTAACGGCCTAAAAAGCTGAAGACTGGGCTCAGCTTCGAGGCTAATGACGTAGCTGACAGCTCTGACTGGTGGTCGTTTCCCTTCTCCGGTTGTTCACTTGTTCGAGTTTGAGGCCAAAAATTCTTCATTGTAATGAGTATATTGTTCAATAACACAGGCGCATTTCCTTTTTTAAACTTAAATACGAGTTAAGTGCGAAATAATTGTATATTGTTTGTGGCAACGTTTCGAAATATTGTTGCTCTATCGAGAAACAGAAATTTATGTCCGTGTGATCTGTTATTCAAATAATCTCAAACATATAAAATTGGTGGGGCAGTATGCATGCTTGACATATGGAGCAAACGAACGGACACACTGTTGCTTCACACTTTGTCATAAAGTTGCCAACAGTTGAGTGGCTAGAGCTCGACAAAGGTTCTTCAGCTTGTAAGATGATACATACACTATGAGTCCAGATATTTTTGTGCAGCATATTTTCATCAAGGCAGAATTTCCGTATTTTTTAAATAAGAAGATTATTTTGTTTAAGTGGCAAGCATGAAGACGCGGACCACCGGTAGTACACCCGATACTACGAGATAACAACAAATCGCCGGGGAAGTCTTAGAAATTATGAAGTATATTATTACCGGAGTTATTTCTTTTCATTTTCTTTCGAATAACCCATTTGGAGGGTACGATGAATCAACTTTGGCTACTCTTCATTGTATTAAATTTCTTCAGTTTCCAAATTTCCTTCATCCTTTTAGAGTGTTGTTCCCTTTCTTCATGAGTCCACTTTCGTCTAGTTATTTTCTTCCTCTCCAGAAATTCTGCCTTTTGAACTGCCTTTCTGCAATGTGTTCTGTTTTCTATTGTGTCTATTGTAACTCCAGCATTTTCAATGTCCTTTTCAGTCTCTATGAACCATGCTGGCTTGGATTTGTAGCTATTGAGTAATGTGAATATCCGCTTGGTTAGTCTGTTGTTATCCATTCTGAATATATGTCCAAAAAACTGTAGTCTCCTCTTCCTCATTAAATCAGTTAGTTTCTCCGTTTTCAGATATAGCTCTCTGTTTGGTCTTAACCTGTATTCAGCATTATCGTTTCTTTTAGCTCCCAGTATTTTCCTTAAAATTCTTCTTTCGACCTTCTCTAGTTTCTCAAGATCTCCATTTCTTGTTAGCTTAATTGTTTCTGCCGCATAGAGAGCTTCAGGTCTGGCCACTGTTTGGTAGTGTCTTAATTTCGTGTTCCAGGACAAGGATTTTTTATTATAAACGTTTTTGGTCATATGAAACACTCTTTCCGTTTTGTGCACTCTAGTTTCTATAGCTATCTTTCCTTTGGCACTGTATGTAATCCACTCTCCTAGGTATTTAAAGGAATCTGTTTTGTGTATTGTGTTGTTGTCAACTGCAATATTTTGAGGAGCATCACAGATGTTTGTCATTAACTTTGTTTTTTCATAGGATATTTGTAGTCCTACTTTGGCTGCTTGTTTTTGTAGTTCTCTTATTTGTTCTTGGGCATTGTCTAGTGAATCTGTAATCAATGCCATGTCATCTGCGAAGGCTAAACAGTCCACAGTGATCTTGTTTGGATTTCTCCCCAGTTGAATCCCTTTAGTATTGATGGCCTTCCTCCACTCTCGAACTACCTTCTCCAAGACACAATTGAAAAGCAGAGGTGACAGACCATCTCCCTGTCGAACACCTGACTTTATTTCAAACGATTTTGAGAGCTCTCCCCTAAATTTATTTCTTTATTAACAGTGAATGACAATTTGCATTTAACAGCGAAGAAATGTTTAAAGAAATTTACGTTGCTACTTTTCAACATGTCATTCATGAATGTGATTTAATGTATTCTACCAGTGAGGAAAATGTCAAGTTCTTCGTGCAAATCCACTTGATCCGAAGTAAGAGTGATTTCAGGTGTGCCGCAGAGGAGTGTCGTAGGACCGTTGCTATTCACAATATATATAAATGACCTTGTGGATAACATCGGAAGTTCACTGAGGCTTTTTTGCGGATGATGCTGTAGTATATCGAGAGGCTGTAACAATGGAAAAATGTACTGAAATGCAGGAGGATCTGCAACGAATTGACGCATAGTGCAGGGAATGGCAATTGAATCTCAGTGTAAACAAGTGTAATGTGCTGCGAATAAATAGAAAGAAAGATCCTTCATCATTTAGCTACAATATAGCAGGTCAGCATCTGGGAGCAGTTAATTCCATAAATTATGTGGGAGTACGCATTAGGAGTGATTTAAAATGGAATGATCATATAATGTTGATCGTCGGTAAAGCAGATGCCAGACTGAGATTCATTGGAAGAATCCTAAGGAAATGCAATCCGGAAACAAAGGAAGTAGGTTACAGTACGCTTGTTCGCCCACTGCTTGAATACTGCTCAGCAGTGTGGGATCCGTACCAGATAGGGTTGATAGAAGATATAGAGAAGATCCAACGGAGAGCAGCGCGCTTCGTTACAGGATCATTTAGCAATCGCGAAAGCGTTACGAAGATGATAGATAAACTCCAGTGGAAGACTCTGCAAGAGAGACGCTCAGTAGCTCGGTACGGGCTTTTGTTGAAGTTTCGAGAACATACCTTCACCGAGGAGTCAAGCAGTATATTGCTCCCTCTTACGTATATCTCGCGAAGAGACCGTGAGGAAAAAATCAGAGAGCTTAGAGACCACACAGAGGCATACCGACAATCTTTCTTTCCACGAACAATACGAGACTGGAATAGCAAGGAGAACCGATAGAGGTACTCAAAGTACCCTCCGTCACACACCGTCAGGAGGCTTGCGGAGTATGGATGTAGATGTGTCTAGTCCAGATTCGTGTACCATATGAAGATCATTTCTAGTATAATGGAATGGTACCCAGTATTCATAATGTGGGTGGCAATTGTTTGGCTTACATTTCTATAAACAGCTATATACAGAGGTTCTCATTTGCCTTAACTATCCTAAATAACTTTTTGTTTAGAAATAAGCTAAAATTGTATAGACATGGTGTTCAATGAAGGGGCCAATAACCAGTATGACTTCCTTTTTTTGTGACCTTCGTTTGTTATGAAGACATAACAGCAGCACGTCTTTTTTAAACAGCATTCTATATTTTTATTGGGTAAGCCAGAGCAGGGAAAAACAGCAATAGTAAGGCTATTGGGACGCATGAAGAGGATGTTAGGAATGTGAATGGGAAAAGGCTGATGGTTTTTTTGGAGCAGTAAATTACGAGTAGAGAATACATTCTTTTCTCACAAGGATGTACTTAAATTCACATGGTGTGCGTACACAAGAGGGCTGAACTCAATTATTGATTATCTGATCTTGAGGCAAAAGACCAATTTAAAAATTCAGGATGTCAGAGTTAAAAAGGGACAGATTGTGGAAGCGACCATCATTTGGTGAAATGTAAAATTTATATTCCCTATACTTTGTGAAGCAGTGGCGACTGGAAGACAACATAACATGCTGACTAGTCTGAGATCATAAGGTATGGCTTGGAGAGTTTAAGGGAAGATACTGCTACGTACTTATATCAACAGCAACTTGCAAACAAACTGGAGATTGCAGAGAGAAGAGTAGAAGAGGAATATGAAAGAAGACCATAATTGAAGCAGCGAAACAAGCCCTTGGAGAAGATGAGAAGAAGATGGAATCAGTTGCGTGGGATGTAGAAATAGCAGAGATGATTGATAGGAAAAAAGAAGCTTGTTTGAAGTTCCTGAATATGAATTTCAGTCAAAGTAGAGGTAGATGTAGGACACTAGATGTTGAATCATGCCTAGTGGTAAAATATTAAATCCTGCCTAGTTGTCGAATATGGGGTGTCTAGGAAACCTGCTTTCTCGAATCGCTAGACAACAAAATTGGACCTTCGTGGTAAGGACTATGGGACCAAACTGCTGAGGTCGTCGGTCCCTAGCCTTACGCATAACTTAACCTAACTCAAACTAACTTACCCTAAGAACAACACACACACCCATGCCCGAGGGAAGCCTCGAACCTCCAACGGGAGGAGGCTAGACAACATTCAAACAAATCGTATTAATTATTATTACAAATGGTAAAGCTTACAATGCTTAACTTCGTTCATTGCATAGATGTGTCGCAAGCAAACGGCGACATGGCAAACAAACAAGGTTCTTCAGTATAACAATCCTAATACAAGAGAAATAATACAGTTGCTCTTCTGTCTAGGTCGCTAGTCTGAAAGCTTCTCGTAGAACTGGGCCGCAGCCAGTCGGGAGCGGCGCTTACGTCCTCTTCGGATAGAGGCCGCTGCTGCCGCGTTGTCATGTTGGAGTGGGGTCGGTCAGTGGGCAACTGGCTGACGTCTTCTTCACAGCACTCTCTGCTCTCTCGTTTCCGACTGGCGTGCCGGCGCTTGACTTTACGCCGTAACACTAAATAGAGAATTAGAAGCAAAAATGTTAAAAAGGAAAAACAAGACATGGGAAGAAAGAAGTAAATATGTGGAGAAGCAAGGAGGACAATCATACCAATGCGAGTGTCAACTGTTGACAAGTTGCATCATAATGATATTAGTCATGGTCAGTGGACGACAACATATTTTAAGGATTTATTCCAGGAAAATCGTCCTGAATTTTCACATAGTTGAGAGGTGATGATGCAACAGGAGGAGTTATGTTGGTTAGATATAAAAGTTCTTCAGTAGGTTATGAGGAACTGTAAGATGTAGAAGGCACAAGGATATGGATCAATATATCCAGAGCTGGTGAAGTTTTGACCACCGAAATTGTTGGAGATGCTAAGGAGACTACTTGAGAGAGTATTACATGGAGAAGACTTTCCATTGGAATGGAGAACATGTTATATAAGACCGGTGCATAAGAAAGGGTCACATTATGTCCCAAATAATTAAAGGGAATTGGTAGTGATCCCTTTCTGTGGAAGACTGTTCTCGAACGTACTGAAAGATCAGGTAGAGAAAGAGACAACTAACAAGCAGCAAGAAGAGCGAGCAGGATTCCGAGCAGGAGTATCGGTAATGGGCAACATCTTCAAAATGAAGCTAACACGTTAAAAACGTACAAAAGTTGGACTGGAGACACATGGCGCATTGATTGACCTGAAGAAATCGTATGATAACACACCCACCAAAAAACTGTGGAAAAAGTTGAAAGAGATGGAGTTAGATCAAAAACTGCTCAAGGCTGTTGTGAAATTATGTGAAAATAACGCAGCCAGAGTAAGGATTGCGAACAGATGGACAGAAGTATTCGAGGCGAATAAGGGCCTGCTGCAGGTGTATGGACTGTCACCGACCTTCTTTAAGCTGTATCTAAGAGCAATGCTGCAGACTTTACATAGAAAATGCCAAGTTATGGGAGTGATGGTAGCGGACAGCAAGCTACTTAGCCTGTATTTTGCAGATGACCATATTGTCCTAGCAGGAGGTGAACATGGTCTTATGACAAGAAAGCTTAAAGAGGAATGCAACAAGGCTGGCGTGAAGGTGAACGTATGAAATGTCCCCTTAGAAAAATTATAAATGACTGTGCTTAAACTGACACACAATATTTTTAGCGCAACCCAATCTGACTTTTAATAATCCCTACAAAAGAATGGCCCTGACTAACAATAATCTATACCTTTCATGAATCACTTACCTCACAAAAATCTTCGTTACTCAAACTATTGCAATACAGCGAGCGCCACTACTGCCAGCTAAATAAAAGATTTTAACTACTGAAGGGACTAACTACTGATAGGCATAGTTAGCAAATGAAAGATTTTGATAAAGAACAAACAATGTATTTACCTTAATAGTGTTCAAAAGTCATAATATATATATCAGTTCATGACATCCAGTCTTACAAATTTACTGTCTCTGATAGACACACGTCCAGATCATCCGCTCTCAAAACTCCGCCGTCTCTCTCCCCACAACCACCACTGCTGGCGGCTCACCTCCAACTGCGCAACGCTACGCGCTGTTAACAGCCAACTGCCCAACACTACAATAGCCAACAACAATGCAAACCAGCCACAGACTGCACACAGCACAGCCAGTGATTTTCATACAGAGCGCTACGTGGCGTTACCAATAAAAAAAAACCTATACAGCCTACTTACAAACGCGAAGATGTGTGAGAACTTGGTTGTTGGAACGGAAAAAGTAAATAATTTGGAGGTAGATGGAGAAGTAATTATAAATGTAGGAAAGGCAAAATATCTTGGGATATCATGTAATTAGCAGTGCACAAGCAATGGTGAAACCACTATTACGATTAATAAAGGACGAGCTGTAACAAGGGCAGTGAACTCTCTTCTGTGGAACAAAAAGGTAAGAAGGACAACGAAGAAGAGAATATATGAGACTATAGTCCAAAGTGTAGTTTTGTACGGAGCAGAAACCTGGAACGTTAACAAAAGAAATATGAATAAACTGCTTGTCACTGAGATGGATTACTTAAGACGAAGCTCAAACTGTACTAGGATGCATAGGATCAAAAATGATATGATAAAAATGGATATAGATATATGTGACGACATACATCTAAAATAGCTGGTATGATTTGCCCAAGTGAATAGGATGGCTGAAGACAGGGTACCAAATAGGATGCTACGATGGGTACCATCCCAGCAGAAAAAAGGGCAATTGGAAAAATGATGTGGAGAGGCAGCGGAAGCAAGGAGTATGAACGTCGAGGAAAGTCAAGACAGAAGAAGATGGGGACTGGGGACCGAGAAACGGCGCCAGCTATAGATAATCCGCAAGAAGAAGAAGAAGGGTAATCCACTTTTTCTCATCAAGACGCGTCCGAAAACTTATCACAGTCTACCATTTCCGTAAGCATGAAGTTATTGAAAACATAACACAAGACTGACTTTGACTCCCTGTATTCGCGCACAGTACAGATACACGGGGTAAAAAACTTGTCCACTTGCTGGAGTTGACAGTAAACGAATCGAGACACAAGGAAAATGCACAACAGTCATTTAGTCAACCGTCTTCTGTTGAAGGGTTGTTTGGGTACAATGTACACCAACAAAGAAGTAGAAAATATTAATCATCTACGGAGAATGCAAGTTAGCAGAAAAGTAATGACTTGTATGCCTTTTCCCTCCGTTTCCATTTGTTTACTGTCAACTCCAGCAAGTGTACGAGTTACGATATCCAGGGTACTTGCACTGTGTGCGAGTGCGGGAGGGTCGGACTCAGTTTTGTGTTAGGTTTTTAACAACGTCATGTTTCTGTAGAATTCTTTTGGCAAGTAGTCCCCTTGCACATACTTAAGCTCAGTCTTGGGTCCTCCTTGCTTCATCCGTCACGCACTGATCCACTTCTAAGGTAGCAGAAAGACACGACAGAGCCGTTTTTCCTGGCCCACCTGCACCCTATCGTCGCACAACTACAGCTGGAAGGAGTAACGAGAAAACAATGGACCGGTGAAAGTTGGCCGCTTCCGTGAGACGTTTGTCATTCATCTCTGTTTTATCATGGCCCTTTGCTGGCGGATTTGTTGCGGATCTAACAGGCACGTTGTCGCTTATGGTCGTTACCTTTTCTGAACAGATACGTTCATTTCTGTTATCCAACGAATGCTCCCCGTATATCCAGAAATTGTTTGTCTTAGTTCCTTTAAGTACTCAAAATTGTGGATTATTAAATTCATATATTTTTTATGTTTCTGAAATATAATTATTCTGCTAAACTACTCTTTCCACACAGGTTGATGCAACCGCTAAGAACATAAACTGTTGCACACGACGTACCAGCAGAAGCGGCAGTTCATGTCAAATGACCGAGACAACATTAGCTAACTGCGCGACGTGTTACTTTTGATACTAAATAATGGCCACATTTTTACTTTCATCTACCAGTTTTTTATATTTAGTAATAATTTTGCATTTTGTCTTTTCTGTAGACTTAGTTCTGATGAGACTATTATAGTTATTCTAAATGAAGAAATATTTTTCAAAACAGATCGCCTGCTCTAATTTGACGAACTCATTGTAGCAGAAATTTGATTTTAAGTTTGCCGCTTATCTCACTTTAGCTCTTACGTACTATATTCATCTTTCTTTGGTTTACTCCCAGTCCACATTCTGTGCTCAGTAGACTGCCCAACACGTCTTGTAATTCTTTGCTTTCAACCGTTACAAATTAGGTAAATTGATGAGCCAAAGCTTAACACCGTGTTAACTATCCTTTGCAACGCAAAACAACATTGAATCTGCGCGATATGAATTCGCAGAGTTCATTTTAGGCATCCACAATTCCCCAACTTACGAGCCAGTGGTTTGTGGGTGAGCAGCTTGCGTCCAGTAGCGTCGCAGACGTTTTCCACTGAGTTCAGATCAAGCGAATTTGATTTGGTAGTCAAGACATGAACGTGAGTTCAATAGCACGCTCCTCAAGCCACTGAAGCACGATTATGGCCTTGTGACACAGACAATTATCCTGTTGGAAGATGCTATTACCGTTGGTTCACAGACCAAGCATAAACAGATGAAAGTAGTCCACAATAATGTTCAAGTAGTTCACAAATGTCACGGTGCCTTCCACTATTATGACAGGTCCATCACAGCATAATACTGCCCCAACTGGCCTGAACTTACAATACCGTGCACGCTTCGAAGAACCTTTCGGTTGGATAACGGCGTATCTCGATATGACTATCTACCTGATGTACCAAGAAATGTGATACATTCGTCCAGGCAACACGTTTCCATGGATCCACGGATAAATATCGATGATGCCGTGATCACTACAGCCATAACTGACGCTGTTGTTGTGTCTACTGGGAGCACATAGGGGTTATCTGCTGCGCAGCTCTTTGTTCAACAACATGCGCTGAACGGCGTGCTGCTGAACACTTGCGCTAGCACCTGCAGCGTTGTACTCTGTCGTCACATCTGCTACACATCGCCGCCATCCTGATTTACGTCACAGACAAGCCTCCGACTTCCACATTATGTGATGAGGTCAAGACGTGCAACACGTCGTCTGAGTGTATTTTCGCCGTCCTTCAACCACTTCCCATTGATTTCTACTAATGCATCTTCTAATGGATAATGAGACAGCAGCTGTTATGTTTATGTGTAGCAACAAATCACCATCAATTGTGTGTATTAATTTCAGCTCGTTTTTTTAAATACAGTACACTATCTTCAGGCCACTCTACGTCATCACCTTGATACTCTGCAACCAAACGCAACGCACACTAAACCTTGCGGACGTTATTACCCTGTGTCGTAGATGGATCTGAAGATGGTGGATTGTGTAACAGAAACCCATTGCAACCAAAAAATAAATATATAGTACTGATATTGTTATTGTTCTTCACTTTCCGTTGCTACTCGCGACAGCAGTACGCGAACACCATATCATTTTCGCCATTTCTTAGATGCTCATTCCTAGACGACGGTTCATAACAGTAAGTCCCATATCAAAGTCGATTATGTTAGTAGATTTCCCCATTTTCCGCTGGAACGATTTCTCATTTGTCGTTGCTCCGCTAATATACGTGGGCGTTCAATGAGCAATGCAACACTTTTTTTTTCTCGACCAGTTTCGGCTGAAAAAATGGGGAATTTGTTGTAACACATCGACGAATATTCCCGCTTCAGTCCCAATAGTTTCATGAAGTTCCACCAGGTGGGGGCGTGCGGCAAGAAAGGAAGAATGAATTGATTGTTGGTGCTAATAACGATCATTCTCCTTTACCTCCTCTGCATTACTGCAGACGACGTGTCACTGAGCACATTTGTTCTGTGCATGCAGTACACGTGAGGCGCTTAGTTGTTTCCACTGCACTGTGTGGAATACGAAGGTTCTGTTATAGTTAACTAACCTGCTGTCCTCAAGTTGATGTCCCCAACGCAGAAAACAGCACGCAGGTCGTAGGTTCTGTATCTTGAGGCTGAAACTAACTTTTAGCGAGGTTCTGTTCTGAAATAATGTATCACTTCACTGGGATGCCTCTCGCGTATTTTAATATAGCCACACGAGAAGACTACATGATCTTAATACAACACCTTATGATACAGCAAAGTACATGATCAAACAGAATGTTTACGAAAATGTATCTTTACAGTACTTGTGGCACTTGTCTGTGCCTCATGACTACCGGAGTGAATCTTTTAATACTGAATACTGGCAAACACATCTTGCCACAGACAACATGACTGTACATCTCGACTGCCTAATCAAGAGTGACGAACAGGAACTTAAATAAAAATTGGAAACACATCCAACGACAGACAACATGTCTGTTCTTCTCGACTGTTTAATCCAGAGTGACGAACAGCCCGAAACACTTCGCGCGCCGTACCAGGAAAGGCGTGACCCGAACGCTTCCGAAGTGCTTCGTCTGCAATTTTGTCTTTCTTTTGTTTTTGATTTAAATTCTAAATTGACTGATTGATAGTCAGCTGTTGAGAGATACTTATATTAAAAAGTGAAGTCATTCCAATGAGTAGTTTAACTGATAATAATAACTATACTTTAACATTCTGGCGCCCTTGCTCCGAACGCAGCAGCCAATCACAGAGCAATAGCATTATGCAAGCGGTCTTTCTCACGGGAATGGTACCGAATCTAACATCTGTCACAGGTACCTCACACCACATTTCGTCATCTATATACTTCTTGCACCTCCACTGCTCTGGGAACAGCTTCTTGGAGCCTAATATGATGGCTCACTAAGCCAGAAATATTACAGGCGCTGTAAGTAACTTTCGAACTGGTGTCTGTAACAGAGGTGCGTTCCAAGCAGAGTGCTGTCATTGATTTCCTTTTGCCGGAAAATCAGAGCATCGCAGCCGTTCACAGGCGCTTGCACAGTATATGCGGTGACACGTTAGTGAACGAAAAGCAGGGTGAGTCGTTGGGCAAGGCGTCTGTCATCATCGCAACAAGGTCGCGCATACCCGTCGGCAGCACGCAGCTGTGACTCCTGCAATGCTGGAACGTGCGGACACTCTCATTCGAGGTGGTCGACGCATCACAATCAAACACCTCGCTGTACAACTGGACGTCTCTGTTGGTAGCGCAGACACACTCGTCCACCGGTTTGGGTACTCAAAGGTGTATGCCTGCTGGGTTCCTTGTCGCCTTAAAGAAAACCATAAAGAGCAACGAAGTTCCATCTGTGAAGAATTGATTGCGCGTTACGAGGCTGATGGTGATAATTTTTCGTCGAACATCCGTCGTAGACGATGAAACATCGGTTCATCAAGTCGAACCGGAAACAAAACGGCAATCAGAGAAGTGGCGTCACACGCCCGCTCCTCCGAAGAAGAAGTTCAGAGCAACACCCTAAGCCGTTAAAGTCATGGCGACGGTGTTCTGGGACGGTGAAGGGGTTATTCTGTTTAATGTCCCCCCGCCGTTGTGCGATGATCACCTCTGAAGTGTGATGTGCTACCCTCAGGAAATTGAAGAAACGGCTTCAGCGTTTTCATCACCGCAAAGAGGCCAACGAACTTCTCTTTTTCCATGACAACGCAAGGCCTCACACAAGTCCGTGCACTCGAGGGGAGCTCACCGGACTTCACTGGACTGTTCTTCCTCATCCACCTGAAACGTCACATTAGAAAAATTATGAATTACTGTGCTGTTAAACTTCTACGTTATTTGATACAAAGCTGAGTAAAACTGAACGTACTTAGACAGTTCTCTCATTACTTATTCTGATCATCACTAAACTGACCCACAATATTTATTCATTTTTTTTAGCGCAACGCAATATGACTTTCAATAATCCCTATAAAAGAATGGCCCTGGTTAACAATAACCTATACCTTTCATGAATCACCTACCTCACAAAAATCTTCGTTACTCGAACTACTGCAACACAGCGAGCGCCAATACTTCCAGCTAAATAAAAGATTCTGACTACTGAAGGCACTAACTACTGATTGGCATAGTTAGCAAATGAAAGATTTTGACAGAGAGCAAACAGTGTATTTACCTTAATAGCGTTCAAAAGTCATATAATTTTGTGACATCCAATTAAACAAATTCCCATTTTTTTACGGACTTATGTCCACATCGTCTGCTCAAAACTGTGGCATCTCTCTCCACATCCACCACTGCTGGCGGCTCACCTCCAACTGCACAACGCTGTGCGCTGTTCACATCCAACCGCCCAACACTACAATAGCGAATATTCCAACAATGAATCCAACCAGCCACAGACTGCACACAGCACAGTCAGTGATTTTCATACAGAGCGCTACGTGGCGTTACCAACATAAAAACCTATACAGCCTACTTACACACCCTACAGCCCGTATCTCGCATCTTTCAACTTGCATCTATTTGGCCCAATGAAGGATGCACTCCGCGAGAATCAGTACGTCGGTGGTGGGGAGGTTACTGACACAGCAAGACGTTGTTCCGACGTCGACCAGCTGAGGGCTACCCTGCTGGCATACTGGCGCTCCCTGTCAGGTGGCGTAGGGCCGCCACATTGTACGGATATTACACTGAAAAATAGGTTTTTGTAGCTAAAAGAGTGGTGGGTAAGCCCGCTTGCTGTCAGAAAAGAAGTGCTGCATCAGTTATTGAACGTACCTCGTGCTTTCCTTGCCGAGTGATGTGCCTGTAACGCCACCAACCTGTATTCAACTTCTCGCTGGACAGTAGCCATAGCCGCGCGGGATTAGCCAAACAGTCTGGGGCTCTGCAGTCATGGACTGTGCTGCTGATCCCGGCGGAGGTTCGAGTCCTCGCTCGGGCATGGGTGTGTGTGTTTGTCCTTAGGATAATTTAGGTTAAGTAGTGTGTAAGCTTAGGGACTGATGACCTTTGCAGTTAAGTCCCATAAGATTTCACACACATTTTTGACAATAGCCACAATGTTTTAGATCATCAGGGTATGTAACCGTCTGTAATGCGATACTACGTGATGGTCTGGGCCCGATGTCAGTTTGCTGTGACGCGGCTGCCTCATCCTGGTGAACGCAGCTGTTAGCGCGGGAGGCCGGTGTGCCGGTACAAGGGCGTTAATGGCAGCAGACCGCAGAACATGGGGGCAGCTGAGCCGGGCGGCGACAAGTGCTGCGTTGTGTACGGGCCGCTCCAATCCGGCAGCGGCGCCGGAAGTCGACAGCATCTACACGTGTTTCCGGTCGCGTATCGGCTGCCCGCATCTGGCACAAATCACACTGCCACACCGAGACACAGCTGGCGCCCGCCGCCGACCTGCCGTAAATTATGCGCCACCATCGGCGGCGTATTAATCTAATGGCGTAATTTGTATACATCATCGCTTGTTTTATCTAATTGATTACAGGGTGGCGGACGGCCGGACTGGCGAGACGCTCGTCAGGGACGATACTTCCGAGAAGGACGTTATCGCCGCCCTAAGTATTGTTTTCTGGCGATGCTATCTGGTACGGTGCGTGCATAATGTGCCGTAAGTATAGCTTTTACGGCACTTCGGTCTCGTACGTCGCGTTTCGGCATCTTCGCCGATGGTAGATACTGGTAACATTTCACGTTGCCCACACGGTGAATCGCTTCTGAATCCGAGAACTGGAGTATAAAGATTCCTTCGTTACCATCGTTACGCAGTGAAAGGAAACTAGTTTGTATGACTTCTGCTAGGGTAAATTTTTCTGACTGCGATACGCAGACTTTGTTGTGTTGGCTGCATTGGCTCAGCTGCTTAATGAAGCATTCAGATATACACTACTGGCCATTAAAATTGATACACCAAGAAGAAATGCACTTGATAAACGGGTATTCATTGGACAAATATATTATACTAGAACTGACATGTGATTACATTTTCACGCAATTTCTGTGCATAGATCCTGAGAAATCAGTACCTAGAACAACCACCTCTGGCCTTAATAACGGCCTTGATACGCCTGGGCATTGAGTCAAACAGAGCTTGGATGGCGTGTACAGGTACAGCTGCCCACGCAGCTTCAACACGATACCACAGTTCATCAAGAGTAGTGACTGGCGTATTGTGACGAGCCAGTTGCTCGACCACCATTGACCAGATGTTTTCAATTGGTGAGAGGTCTGGAGAACGCGCTGGCCATGGCAGCAGTCGAACATTTTCTGTATCCAGAAAGGCCCGTACAGGACCTGCAACATGCGGTCGTGCATCATGCTGTTGAAATGTGAGGTTTCGCAGGGATCGAATGAAGGGTAGAGCCACGGGTCGTAACACTTCTGAAATGTAAAGTCCGCTGGTCAAAGTGCCGTCAATGCGAACAAGAGGTGACCGAGACGTGTAACCAATGGCACCCCATACCATCACGCCGGGTTATATGGCAGTATGGCGGTGACGAATACACGCTTCCAATGTGCGTTCACCGCGATTCGAAAAAATGACGTTTTGCCATTCGTGCACCCAGGTTCGTCGTTGAGTACACCATTGCAGGCGCTCCTGTCTGTGATGCAGCGTCAAGGGTCTCCGAGCTGATAGTCCATGCTGTTGTAAACGTCGTCGAACTGTTCGTGCAAAATTGTTGTTGTCTTGCAAACGTCCCCATCTGTTGACTCAGGGATCGAGACGTGGCTGCACGATCCGTTACAGCCATGCGGATAAGATGCCTGTCATCTCGACTGCTAGTGATACGAGGCCGTTGGGATCCAGCACGGCGTTCGGTATTACCCTCCTGAACCCACCGATTCCATATTCTACTAACAGTCATTGGATCTCGACCAACGCGAGCAGCAATGTCGCGATACGACAAACCGCAATCGCAAGAGGCTACAATCCGACCTTTATCAAAGTCGGAAACGTGATGATACGCATTTGTCCTCCTTACACGAGGCATCACATCAACCAGGCAACGCCGGTCAACTGCTGTTTGTGTATGAGAAATCGGTTGGAAACTTTCCTCATGTCAGCACATTGTAGGTGTCGCCACCGGCGCCAACCTTGTGTAAATGCTCTGAAAAGCTAATCATTGGCATATCACAGCATCTTCTTCTTGTCGGTTAAATTTCGCGTCTTTAGCACGTCATCTTCGTGGTGTAGCAATTTTAATGGCCAGTAGTTTAGATACTCAGCTATTGATTCGCGGTTCGCAGATTTTTTTAATTATTCCTCCGAAAGTATTCGAAAGATTCAACGATCGATTCACGGTAGTTGAAAAGTTTAGTTTCTTACTGCGTCAAGATTACCTGTCTCTCAGACCTGTATAAGCGCTCACTGCAAACAGTAACATCGAATAGATTAATAAAAAAACCGAAACAAGTTAAGATGGTGTTCTACGTAGTCCTTTCCCCCCCTTCCCCCCCCCCCCCCCCCCCCCAACCACTCGAGTTCAGCATACAGAATGTTCATAAAACCGTCTGTAATTGTCAGAAAAGTCCCTCTTTGGCATGTTGTTCAGTTCGCACGTCACATTGGCTTGAATGTCAGGTATGTCGTTGAAGCGTTGACGCTTGGCGTGAGTCTCTACACTTTGAAGTTTCGTGGTAAGTTCGTGTCGATAACACCAACTCTTCTCACCCGTGATGATTTTTTTCCAGGGAAGAATTTGTAAGGTTTCAAGTTTATTTCTGGTATTCAATGAAAGCGATGTGAGATTTGTATTTTCAATAGATGTGTCATATTTTAAATTTTTTAAACATAGTTTTCAATAGTCGATGTGTTATGCCACAGAGGTTCTAAGTACAAGATAAATGATCATTGGTTGCTCGTAAGATTATCGTTGCAATTAGCATTCTAAGAAGAGCTAGTGAGTGAATCGGTTGTTGGTTGTGCAACTGAGCGGCCTTGAAATAGCTTGCACAGCACAGAGATAAAGAAACAGAGAAGGATGAATTTTGAAATATTTTTTCAGGAGTGACGATGTGCAGGTACAGTTGTTGCCGCACTGCTTGCTTGCGGTTAATAATGTTTTTGAACAACCGAAAGTTTTAGTAGGATTTCTCTTTATTGCTTTGAGTTAGTTGGTGTCATTGTTCAGATGCGAATAAGTACAGTTTTCTATTCACGTGGCTTGACTGACAAATTATAGTCTTCTACAACACTTCTACCATTTTCACTAATTAAGCACTTGGTAGAGTAATATTTGTTCTAAAGATAATTTTTGTGAAGACAACGGGTTTCAGTTTTTGCAATACAATTCCTTAAAGGTCACTTTTCCTTTAATCATTGCAACTTCAATTTCCACCACCATCTACTCACGAAAGATTGTCGTTTTTCTGGTTAGATGTGTCGCCCCATTGCACACAGTAGAACACAGTTGCTTAAAGGGTGAAGCATGATCTACTTAGAATAGTTGCATGTCCTTGCTTGACACTGAGCAAAGTTTTCTTTCCTTTTAGCTTGTTTGCTGCTGCGCTGCATAGTTTATGTTTACCACTTGGAACAGTACCATGATTGCGTAGCCACAGGTAAACCATGATAATTTTCTGGGGCCAGCTGCACTACAGTCGCAATAGTAAAATCATTGATAGGTTGGTGTTACTTTTCACAATCCATTGCCAGGTCAGAACGGGTAAAATGCAGGACAGATTTCATTCAAATGTTGTTAGTTTTGTTTTTCACAGAGCGATGTACATTTGAGTGTGTACTGTTCAGTGACTGGAAATTCACTCATTCAGATTGCGTACCTAAATTCACAGGGGATTTTTAGCAGAAACATTTTGGTTAATGATCTTTACAAAATTCGTTTCATAAATTTATGTAGCATTTTTATCCTGTTGTGACGTCACGCATTGTAGCACCGCTCACTGTACTGTACAATAAATAGTTTCACAGGATAGCTTCTTTACTTTACTCTTTTGATTTTCTAATTACTTTGGCAAACTTAATTAAAATTACAGTTGTATAGTTTAAGTTTGGGCGACTCATTTTATCCATAGAGTTTCCGTAAGTGCACCACTTTCATTGTTCAGGACGACAACGCAGTACCGAGTATAAATAATAGAAGTTAATTTTGCTCATGTTTCAGTACACAAGATTAAACATTGAAAGGTTAAGAATTTTCCGCGTATTGCATTTCTGTAAAGTCATGGAAGGCGGCCAAACCTCGTTGCTTTTGTTCGGGAGCCAAGTCGTGTGGGACAGACGTAGCACACACTTTTCTCTTCTTCAAATCAGTCTGGAGAATATGTTTGACATTTTATGCAGAGATGTTGTCCCATTGCGATTTGTGACACAACATCCTTGGCACACTAAGGCCGCATGTCCACAACAATGCCTGCTCACAACCGAATACTGTTGTTTCAAGCTGCTATCGTAGTTGTTGCGCTGACGTACCTAATACGGCAGGAATAAAATCAGTCTTGGAAATTTTTGGACGGACGGTACAGGCCACAAATGTCTATGGAGTGAGCCTCCAGATATTTGGGACAAGCTCTTTATCGTAAACGTACATTTTTTCTCAGGTAACGTAAATTTGGTACATGTAGCAACCCTTGCGTCCTTTCTCTTGACCATTTCAAATATTTATTCGACATCCTTTTCTATGTCAGATCCTCACCAACCCCATCTGTATTCAGAAACCTCACCTAGGAGTGTTTTCTGTAGCCCGCAGCATCATCACCCTCAAAGGCAACAAGACCAATACCTCAGCAAATTTCTAAACTTTATTCTTTTAAATGTTTGGGGGTGAGGGGGGAGGCATGTAAATACCGGATACAACAGGTAGTCACAAGCTTTTAATAACCACCTCGAAAAAACAAAATTGCGTAATTATTGATATAAAACATTCTCGGACTTCTTGTCGCGTCAGTTAAGGGTAAAACCGAGCCATACAGAAGATACTGACTGAACAGCTGCTTCGTTGGCACTATATAGGCCATAGACGGATTGTGACTGCTCGATAGTTACGTAATGCTGTCGTTGTCGCCATGTCGTCGAAGTGCTACAAGATAATGCTTCATCTCACAAGGCCAGTTGTGTGATGGAGTGGTTTGAGGAACACAGTGGCGAGTTTCAGTTGATGTGCTGGCTTCACAACTTGCCATATCTGAACCCGATCGAACGCATCTGGGATGTGCTTGAACGTGGCGTCAGACCTCGTCGCCCCCTTCCCCGGAATTTACTGGAATTAGGTAACTTGTGCGTGCAGATATGGTGCCAACTCTCTCCAGCGACCTACCAGGGCCTCATTGCTTTCATGCCGCTGTTACCCGCGACAAAGGTGGACATACCGACTATTAGATATGTTTCCAGAATGAGATTTTCACTCTGCAGCGGAGTGTGCGCTGATATGAAACTTCCTGGCAGATTAAAACTGTGTGCCCGACCGAGACTCGAACTCGGGACCTTTGCGAACCTCGCAGGAGAGCTTCTGTAAAGTTTGGAAGGTAGGAGACGAGGTACTGGCAGAAGTAAAGCTGTGAGTACCGGCCGTGAGTCGTGCTTCGGTAGCTCAGTTGGTAGAGCACTTGCCCGCGAAAGGCAAAGGTCCCGAGTTCGAGTCTCGGTCGGGCACACAGTTTTAATCTGCCAGGAAGTTTCATATTAGATATGTGGTCATAAAGTTCTGACTGATCAGTGCATGTAGAACAATGCAAAAATGAGAGCAATGAGAGAAGCCTTTAATGACTTTGAAAGTAACATTTTGTCAACCGATCTGAGTAAAAACGGTAAGAAGTTTGGTCTTACGTAAACCTGTGAGGGGTTCGAAATCACCTATTCATTCACTCTGATACCACACTGGCATCGATATGGAAGATAACACAGAGAAGACCGAAATACTGAATTCGGTCTTCCGAAATTGTTTCACCTTTCACTCATCGTGCGAACGTCGAAATGGTACATCCTGAGATAACTGATCGCGGAACAGAAAAACAACTACAATCGCTCAGTAGTGGAACAGCATCAGGATTCTTCTAAGGTTCTACAAAGATTATGCGAAAGAACTTGTGTCCGTTCTAGAAGCAGTTTATCGTAGATCGCAGCAGCAACGAAGGGTACCTAGAGACTGGAAAAAAAACTATATTCGTTCCCCTCACGTTGATGCCGCGTTCCTCGACTTTAGGAAGGCATTTGATACAGTCCTGCACTGCCGTGTAGAAAAAAAAAAATCGGAGTATCGGACCAGATTTTCGACTAGACTAAAGACTTCCTTGCAAGACTTGTTGTTGTTGTGGTCTTCAGTCCTGAGACTGGTTTGATGCAGCTCTCCATGCTACTCTATCCTGTGCAAGCTTCTTCATCTCCCAGTACCTACTGCAATCTACATCCTTCTGAATCTGCTTAGTGTATTCATCTCTTGGTCTCCCTCTACGATTTTTACCCTCCACGCTGCCCTCCAATACTAAATTGGTTATCCCCTGATGCCTCAGAACATGTCCTACCAACCGATCCCATCTTCTGGTCAAGTTGTGCCACAAACTTCTCTTCTCCCCAATCCTGTTCAATACTTCCTCATTAGTTATGTGATCTACCCATCTAATCTTCAGCATTCTTCTGTAGCACCACCTTTCGAATGCTTCTATTCTCTTCTTGTCCAAACTATTTATCGTCCATGTTTCACTTCCATACATGGCTACACTCCATACAAATACTTTCAGAAATGACTTCCTGACACTTAAATCTATACTCGATGTTAACAAATTTCTCTTCTTCAGAAAAGCTTTCCTTGCCATTGCCAGTCTACATTTTATATCCTTTCTACTTCAACCATCATCAGTTATTTTGCTCCCCAAATAGCAAAACTCCTTTACTACTTTAAGTGTCTCATTTCCTAATCTAATTCCCTCAGCATCACCCGACTTAATTCGACTACATTCCATTATCCTCGTTTTGCTTTTGTTGATGTTCATCTTATATCCTCCTTTCAAGACACTGTCCATTCCATTCAACTGCTCTTCCAAGTCCTTTGCTGTCTATGACAGAATTACAATGTCAGCGGCGAACCTCAAAGTTTTTATTTCTTCTCCATGGATTTTAATACCTACTCGGAATTTTTCTTTTGTTTCCTTTACTGCTTGCTCAATGTACAGATTGAACAACATCGGGGAGAGGCTACAACCCTGTCTCACTCCCTTCCCAGCCACTGCTTCCCTTTCATGTCCCTCGACTCTTATAACTGTCATCTGGTTTCTGTACAAATTGTAAATAGCCTTTCGCTCCCTGTATTTTACCCCTGCCACCTTTAGAATTTGAAAGAGTGTATTCCAGTCAACATTGTTAAAAGCTTTCTCTAAGTCTACAAATGCTAGAAACGTAGGTTTGCCTTTCCTTAATCTTTCTTCTAAGCTAAGTCGTAAGGTCAGTATTGCCTCACGTGTTCCAGTGTTTCTACGGAATCCAAACTGATCTTCCCCGAGGTTGGCTTCTACTAGTTTTGTAAGACTTAACCGAACAAAATCTATAGATGTAAAGGTTATTTCCTGAGTACCCCGAGGAAGTGTGATATGACTGTTACTGTTAACAATATATATAAATGATCAAACAGAAAGTACTGAATGCTCTTTAAGACTGTTAGCAGGTGATGCGGTTATGCAGAACGAAGTAGAAACGCTAGAAGACTGTAACGATTCAGAGTGTGACCTTCAGGGGATTTATTAATAGTTCAGACTCTGGCAGCTGACTCTAAAAGTAAATAAGTGTAACATATTGCGCACATATACCAAAAGAAAGACACTACTGTACAACTACACTGTTGATGAGGAAATGCTACCATAAGATATCCAGGAATAACCATCGAGAGCGACCTTAAGTGGAATGAGCACATAGCCGGCCGGGGTGGCCGAGCGGTTCTAGGCGCTACAGTCTGGAACCACGCGACCGCTACGGTCGCAGGTTCGAATCCTGCCTCGGGCATGGATGTGTATGATGTCCTTAGGTTAGTTAGATTTAAGTAGTTCCAAGTTCTGGGGGACTGATGACCTCAGATGTTAAGTCCCATAGTGCTCAGAGCCATTTGAATGAGCACATAAAGTAAACGGCACTAAACCCAGGTGCCATAGTGAGAGCCGTACGACGAATCGTAAGGAACTGTAGCTCTTCCACGAAGGAACTGGCTTGTAAGGCGCTTATTCGATTAATTCTTGAGTATTCTTCACCATGTGGGATCCTTACCAGGCAGAGCTGATAGAAGTGATATAGAAGATCAAACGGGATCGTTTACTCGGCGCGAGAGCGTTACCGAAGTGCTCAACAAATTCTATTGGAAGACGCTACAAGAGAGGCGTTGTGCATCACGGAGAGCCTTGCTATTGAAATTTCGAGAGAGAACTTTCTGTGAAGTGTCGGACAACGTATTACGCTCTCCCACATACATCTCGCGTAATGACCACGACGAGAAAATTCGAGAAATTAGAGCCGATTCAGAGTTGTACCATAATTATCCTTCCCACACGACGTTAGCGAGTAGAACAGGGTAGACGTACCCTACGTCACACACCATTTGGTGGCTTGCAGAGTTTGATGTAGCTGTGGATGGCACAGACGTTTGGAAGACAAGTGCTTCCATTGTGGTCAAAGAAATGTG
This sequence comes from Schistocerca serialis cubense, assembly GCF_023864345.2. Taxonomy (NCBI): domain Eukaryota; kingdom Metazoa; phylum Arthropoda; class Insecta; order Orthoptera; family Acrididae; genus Schistocerca; species Schistocerca serialis. The sequence continues at coordinate 71,031,842 of NC_064644.1, forward strand.
GATGACGAATAAAAAGGTGTCATATCATCAAAAAAAAAAAAAAAAAGATGGCAAGGGAAGTGGAGGCTTTGGTGCTGGAAAACTGGCGTATCGCAATCGAGGTAACAGCGAGAAACGGGAAAATCAGTCACAGATCAGAACACCTTGGACGTTTTGAACGTGACAAACGTCACCGCCAGTTGTATCGCGCGAAGATTCACACCAACTGAAAAAGTCCACCAAGACGAAGCGTCGCGGCAAGCTGTCCAAATGGAGGTGATTCTGCTCGACGTCGATGTTTCGCCTCTTTCTGCTCGGGACACTGTCTCACATGCTGCTTCTTGGATATATCAAATTTTGCCTGGTGTGCAATCTCCTGACGTGTCCTGCGGTGATTTGCTCCCCTTTCCTCGGATGAAGAAACCACCACGTGGCCGGCATCTCCAGAAAGACGACCAGCTGACACAATCCGTGGACCGCCAAAATGCAGACTCACACAGCTAAGGCCTCCACAAAGTCATCCATCCACCGCAGGAAGAAATGTGTCACACTGAAGCGTGAACATGTATTGTTAAAACTGAACAAAACTCCAGGGCCCGACGGTATCCCTGTCACATTCTATACTGAATTTGCGGCTTAGTTATCCCATCTTTTTATTATAATCTATCGTGTCCAGTAGCTGGAAGAAAGCAGGGGACACACCCGTTTACAAGAGGGTAGTAAAAGTGATCCATAAAACTACCGTCCAATATCTTTTACATCTGTTTGTTCTAGAATCTTAGAACATACACTCCTCCTTGCGAACCAGCACGGAAAACATCGACCATGTGAAACCTAGCTCTCACTTTTCACATGACAGACTGAAAGCTCTGGATCAAGTCAGTCAGGTGGAGGAAATTTATATTGATTTCCGAGAAGCGTTTCATTCAGTACCATAGCTACGCTTATCAACAAAAACACGATCAGATGCGGTATTAAGCAAAATTTGTAAATAGATTAAGATTTTTTACTACAGAGGATGCAGAACGTTATCTTGGAAGGACAGTCATCGTTAGATATAGAAATAACTTCACGTGTGCCCCAAGGAAGTGTTTTGGGACCCTTGATGTTAATGGTGCACATTAATGGCCTTGCGGACAATATCAATAGTAACCTCAGACATTTGGCAGAAGATTCAGCTATCTATAACGAAATATTATCTGAAAGAAGTTGAATAAATATTTAGTCAGATCTTTATAATATTTCAAAACGGTGCAAAGACTGGCAACTGTCTTTAAGTGTTCAGAAATGCAAAATTGTGCACTTCACAAAACGAAAAACGTTGTATCCTATGGCTACAGAGTTAGCTATGGTATCAGTGAGACACTCCTGCAGTCGGCCTGGTTGTAATACGTTAAAGGGATATGAAACATAGTAAGCACATATGCACGGTCATGGGTAAAGTAGGTGATAGGCTTATCTTATAATCACTTGAGCAATCCACTCTAGAATGGGGGACTCGTACTAAGTAGGAGTAACAGAAGATATTGGCCCCACACAGAGAAGGGCAGCACGGATGACCACAGGTTTGTTTGACCCGCGGGTGAATGTCACAGAGATTCTGAAGAAACTGAACTGGCAGATACTTGAAGATAGACAAAAACAATACCGGGGAACTCTAAACTTTACTTATATAATTTCAAGAACCGGCTTTAAATGATGACACCAAGAATATACTACAACTCCTTAAGTATTGCTCCCGTAGCGATTGTTAGGATAAGATTAGATCAGTTACAGCAGGCACAGAGGCATTTAAACCATGACTCTGCCCGTGTTCCATATGTAAATGGGATGGGAAGAAACTCTAACAAGTGGCACAATGGGACGTAGCCTCTGCCATGCACTTCATTGGTTTGCAGAGTATACATTCTAAGAACTCTTTTTCCACAATCCATTAACCACAGAGATGATTATTTGAGTACAAAATTAGGATTTTGACATTACTGTCGGAATTGACAGAAGTAGAAATGTATAGTATTATAAACGAAACTTCCAGGCTGATTAAAACTGTGTGTCGGCAAACACTCAAACTCGGCACCTTTGCCTTTTGCGGGCGACTGACCTACCAAAGCATGGCTCACGACATCTCCTCACAGCTTTACTTCCGCCAGTTCCTTATCTCCTACCTTCAAAGACTAGAGCATTTGCCGGCGAAATGCAAAGGTCCTGAGTTCGAGTCTCGGTCCGGCACACAGTTTTAATTTGCCATGAAGTTACACATCAGCGCACACTCAGACACTCAGCTGCAGAGTGAAAATTCCGTTCTATAGTATTATAGTTTGGGAAGCAGAGTCGCAGATGGACAACGACTATGTTGTTTGTTGCAATAAACAGTAGTCGAGAAATATACTCATCATTAATGCTCGTTGTTGATGTTGGCTCGGATCTTAGTTCTGTAAAAATTCGAGGTGTGACCTGTGTGGAGACCAAGATCTTAGCGTGTTTAAGAATAAAACATTTTTCTGGTGATGATGGATCGTTGTAATAAATTCATGAAATCAGTTCTGTCAATAATAAGACATTGTTCAGTTTTGCAAAAATGAGACTGGATAAACTTGTAAACTTTTGAAATAGTTAGTTTTTAAGATCCACTTTTATTATATTTCAGAATGAACATATACGTCTTGAATATAAATGTCTTTACGTATCCTACAATTTCAGTAAGTACATTTTACTCGGGTAAAATGGTTTTAAGTCTCTGACTTCGTTCCTCACGTTCGATCTCCTCCGTCCGCTTCGTACAGACTCTCTCCGACTCTCGAAAAATTGTGAAGTAAACAAAGATATTACATTTCGACAGTACAAAGTCTTTGTTACATGACACTGCGGTAAGACTGCATAACCTTGATATTGAAAATATTGTTGGGAATACGAACATATTTTGTAAAGAATGAATGATTATGTAATCTTAAATACAACTTCTATAACGGATTTTTAATAATTTGAGTACTGCCAAAAGTAAGTTTATCTACTGATTACTGGCAAAGGAAAAAAAATTGATTTTGTTGGGTAATTAACGTTTTCAGAGATAAAGCGAGAATGTAAAGAAACGGATTTCCAAACCATGATGTTAAAAATGCAATATGATAAACGAAATTTCAAATTATAACTGCTGGTAGGGTTCCTGCACTTAACTTAGGGTCCACTTAGCAACTAATAAATACACGAAACCCTCCGTTGCCAAATTTACCTTTAATGTAATTTTAATAAACGTGGAAGGCATAAAAACACCAAACATGGAGGCAAAATGTACGCCTCTAAAAGCTACTTAAAAAAGGAATAAAATCACTTAAATTTGTTTCCACAAGAGTAGAATACAACGTCCCAGTTCGGACCTCGCTAACACATTTTACTGACATTAAATATAACAAGATAAATAATCATACATGTGACGAGAACAAATGAATAACACTATCAATCTTTACAGATAAGAAAACGGCTATATCGACGAAGGTTCGCGCCCTGGCAAGGGAGATACTTAACTTCAACGTATAAGGTGATTGTCAGGACGCGACCCACGTGAACACGTCAGTTTCAGGTACCTGCAACATACACAGAGTCATTTGTAGCTTCTTAAAAACAATTAACATGAAAAGGCACAACGCGTAACACTAATAATATATAAACGACTACTTCACAGAACTAGCTCCTCCTTAGACAAAGCAAACAGCAGAATATTAATAACACGTAAAATACTTTTAAACTATAACAAACTAAGGTACCACGTAATAGAATATCGTCTTGAGCTCATAGAATACTCAGTTTGACTTGCCTGTTTATAGGTCTTACAACTCAACAGTGTCAGCTTAAGCAAACAAGTAGACTGCCACACAGAGGAGACAATAGTAATATAGTAATTTACAGCGGCACACAACCGACCTTACATCTCCAATTTAGTATAATCAGAATAAACAATTTTGTGTATAATAATTACTTACAGTACCATGAAAACCTCCGAATAACACTTATTACCCAAGGTAGGCGCTGGTACGGAAAGTCACCTTTAGTAATACAGAGTTCGAGTGTATTCAGTTATTGGAAGGGATTCAACTTTACATCCCTTTCCACATAGCTCTCTGTTTATACACTTCTATAACTTCTGCAACTAAAGAAGGGGATATAAATGGACATATAACTGACACAGATTGAAGCAGAATAAAACATTACCTTAGTATGGCGCAAATGGCTTCATTTGCTTTACACGTGGGATATCTTCACGATTCAGTAATTTCGAAATGTATTCAACAACGCGTGAGAGCAAGAGGTCGCCGTGGTATCAGCTTTTTACTTCCCATAATTTCCTGCACAGACACAAGGCAGACAAAGCGTTTTCAGATACAACAGCGGCGAGCATCACACATTTTCTCCGTCACGCCATAGACACATCTCAATTTCAATGGCCAGTAACAAGAACCTATACATGCCCTCGCAGCAGAAAAGCCCCAAAACACAACAGTGCACCACCGCGATACCAAACCCGAGGTCCCATCAAGTCACTGCCGGGATCTCTCGCTGACCCTGCCCATAGCGTACAGGCGTCGTACCACAGGCCTCACGGTAAACGTCAACAAGCCACCTCCGACCCTCCGAATATCCACTCCGCTGTCTCTTTTCTCTCTCCGCCAACCACGCGACCACCGGCCTGAATCACGGAAGGCAAAGATGGTGACCCTATAATCGATGGCAGCGATGCCATTCTAAGTGCGAGAACACTGGCGCCAGCCGCGCCACGGCTCAACTGCAAAACTTGGTGATAGTCGCTAGAATTCCCATAATGAAAATAAGTTTTGCAATTACAAATATCGTTAGAATAGAAAATGGTATCGAATGGTTCATTTGACGCTACTGTATCGTCGTCTACTACTGAGCAGACGTCATAAATGTAGATATTCGTTTCAAGATGTAGATGTCTACGTAATTCTGGTAGGATTGACAACGTCACCCAGTTACGTGATCCTGCTCGACTTTGTCGAGCCGATAAGTTTGAGTTTATGACAACCCTCGTAAAGGAGAAGAAAATCAGAACAATATGTGGACTCTTGTAGTAGTGAAAATTGTATTGCGTGACTGAGAACTCGGAATCGAGGTCTCGGATCTGCCAGTGCGAGGGTGTGAGAATCGCAGCCGAGGATGGCCGGACGAGCGACTTCCTGGTGTCCAGATGGTATCGCCGCGTCTTGTTGGGAAAGTCGCGTGTGCACGGGGGCACGCATCCGGCGCACAATGGCGCATTGTTGCGGGGGCGCCGCTCTGCTTGCCGCGACAAGTGTGCGGCCTCGGCTTCTGCCGGGCCTCTCATGCATTATGCAGGCGCCAGCGGGACGGTACTGGGCTCCTCTTGTCCGGCCAACAGGCGGTCGCTGATGCAGAGGGTGAACAGAAATGTGGAACCACCGCGAGAAATGCAAGCTTCAGATGCTAACCAAGCCAGCAGGTCGCACTGTTGTCTCTGACCACGAACGGCAACCGTGAAATGTCAACACACTGCCAGTGTTCCGTGTGGTTGTGAGCGCATTGTGTCGGAGATCAGCGAATTGGAACATGAGAAAATGGTTGGTGCCTGGATGGTGGGCGCTGCGTGAACAAGGTAGCTGAAGTATTCGGTGTTTCAAGAGGCACCGCGTCGGACGTTTATATCGCACACAGGGAAGCGGAAGAACATCATCCGCTACGTCATAATGCGGACGAAAGTGTGTGTTGAGTGATCGTATCAGAGGGTCATTGCTGAGGCTTACGTAGAAAAATAGGAGGACGACAGCTGCAAAAATCGTTATAGAACTGAATATCGCACTGTGGAACCATGTCAATGCTGTCCACACGAATGGAGCTCCATAAGCAAGGAATTGCAAGGCGAATTTGAATTCCAAAACTACTCATCAGTGACACAAATGCAAAAAGGTTCTAGATATTTGAAAATACGTCGGAGTTTCGCAACATGGTATTTATTACGGGTAGCGTAGATAATCTGGTAGGGAAAGCAATGTTGAGTGTAAGTCGCTCATAGATTTGGAAGGAGTGATGAAAAAGGAAACGCGCCTGACCGCATATACGTACATTTACATAGTGGAGGAGTGTCGGTATATATACACTCGTTTACTCCTTCACTGTACACGAAAATAAAGGGGCCTACTTTAGTTACACTTCTTAATTTATAGGCGATGTAAAGTGCTGGCGTAAATTAAGACCTTGTCAAAGTAGTATTCATTCCTTTTCGCGGGGTAAAATTGTCGAGAGCGTTTGCTTCGTGTAACATTGTGTATTTGCTGCCCCAGTTTCAACTGTTCCCATCTAAGATAGTAGAGCACTTGCCCGAGAAAGGCAAAGGTCCAGAGTTCGAGTCTCGGTCTGGCACACAGTTTTAATCTGCCAGGAAGTTTTCAGACAAATGACTGTCATGATGAGCATATCCAAGTGAAGTAGGGTATCTGAGGGTCGGATAGGGAATCAGAGGAAACGGGCGAACAAAGATCCGCCGACACGGTCTCGTGGGACCTCTCGTGCAGACGTTTGTGCCTGCGGTGCTGCCTGTTACAGACGTTGGCGCCGTCGGTGCTGGAGTACCTTGGGTGATGCGAAGCTTGAGCGAAGATGAACTTTAGATTCACTGCATATCTCATCTCAGTTTAATTACTGGAATCACTACCATAAATTAATTCACGAAATTGATCGTCTTGAGCGCGGCATTTTCAAAGCACACCTTGCCCTCAGCAGAAAGTCAGTGTTATTGTGCCCTTCTAGTTTGTTTCATAAATGCTTTGCCTTGCAGTGTTTTATTCGTTTCCGTAGATACATCTGTTCATAATCGGTGTTCCAAGACGTTTGTTGGAGTCTATTACCATCTTCCTCCGGGTGAGTTAACTTACTGTTACTGTGGTCGCTTGTCGGTCCCGTATTTCATAATTATTCTGGAATAAAAAATGAGCGATGTGCTAGTAAATTCCTGGAGAGGAAATTCTTCGTGAATTTGAGATTTTGTGTATCACATTTTGTGTGGTATGTACCCAGTCCTTCTTTATTATCACTTAGTGCTTAATGAGGCCAGAATAGGTGCGGCTTTTACGAGGTAAGAAAGCTGCCTCATAGGGAGTTAGCTTTAAGGTATTTTTATTTTGTTAACTGTGGGAACCTGAGGTCTTCGTGGTGAGTATATGTACCATGCTACAGAGTCTAAAGGGTCACTTTACAGTGTTATCTGTATCATGTATTTCCTGTCCTTAATGTGAAAAATAGAGTTCATGGCTTTTGTTGGAGAAATCTCTTGTCCCGACAAGCTTTGTCCTGGGGTAAACAATGTGTGAGATATGACTTTTACGTGTATTTATTTTTTTGTGTTTTATACATGACTGTCAGAACTGCGATCTCGCATTGATGACCGTTTATAAATGTATTCCATGCAGTGAAGATCCATGTGTATCCATATTTCAAAAGAAATATCCCTTCGAAATACGTGAAATTAGTGGTCTTGCATCGTTCGTGCCTGAGTCTACATCTTAGTCTACTAATTTTTCAAACCAATATACAGATACGATGTCTGAATGAGAAACCTGCTCCGTGATCTTTACTTGTTTAGGGGAGGTGTGGGCATAACGTCCTTCCTAAAGTTTGGCCATTTCTGCCTAGCTTGTACGCGACCTATAAACTCCAGGTTGTACATTCGGACTGCCCTCCCACATGCCTGACATTTTACATTCTCGTTAAAGAAAAGGAAAGCACCTAAATAGTCAGTAATTCCAAAATGATCCACTGGGTAGGGTGTAATGGCCACATAGCTGAAAAGGGCTAAATAAAATTTAAAAAAATCTGTTTTAACTTTGAAAAAGTGTGCAGAGAAAAAACACGTGGTGAGAGTAAAATATTAATGACATAAAACAATTACAATTTTTTTAAGAATAAATTCATTATTACTACGTAGTAAAGAGATTCATAAAATTTAAGGCACAGTTTTCACACAAACAGACATTTCCGCCCTCACCAATAGTCTCCCATTGTTCGTACGCCCACCAGTGCAGATCTTTGGCACTTGACTTCAACCTCAGCGTTGGAGACTTTTTCCGGAAACCAGCAATCAACCTACTCCTTTCGAGCTAGTCTGGTCTTCTTATTAAAACTGTAACAAAGCTTATTACCCGCTGTCAGTTCAAATGCTGCGCTTATGCCGAAAAATCTTTTCTCCAACAGGAGAAGATGGCCGTAAACTTATTTTTCTTGTTTTGAGGTAAAAATGAACTGAAAACCTCCCAACACCTTCTTGTCATCAATAGCACGTAGATTTTTCTTCAGAACTCTCCTTTTCAACGTACTTCTTGGAACGTGATAAGTGGTTGTAGTAATTTTGAAAGCCGTGCCGTCCATCACTGCCCGTATTGTCCGCTCCAAGATACATGGCTTCTATGATTGCCTCCTTTGTGCTTGTATGCGAACACCACCACTGTAAGGGAAATAAAAATTATTTTTTATTATCTAATAGTAACAACTGTTTATTATTACATTGTAATTATTATGTTTATATTTAAGTAGTAACTTGTTATTATTTATTATGAATAGACGTTAAACTTAGTTACATTCAATACTTGTTAACATCGATACCAATAAAACGCAAGACGTTTTAGCTCGGGACGGGAATATTGGCCATCGGCCGGCCATGATGCCCGTCTGGACGTCATTTCACAAAAGTTGCTTATAGGTGGCGACTACAACTCTTTCCACACAATTATGTTAGAAAATCATAACTTGTTATGTAAATCTGTTCTAGTCCATATTATTACACAAAGACAAGCCGTTTCCAGAAATCTCGAAAACCGGTGTAGACGTGATAAAAGCCTAACTACACTACTGGCCATTAACATTGGTACACCAAGAAAAAAAGCAGATGATAAACGGGTATTCATTGGACAAATATATTATACTAGAACTGACATGTGATTACATTTTCACGCAATTTGGGTGCATAGATTCTGAGAAATCAGTACCCAGAACAACCACCTCTGGCCGCAATAACGGCCTTGATACTCCTGGGCATTGAGTCAAACAGAATTTGGATGGCGTGTACAGGTACAGCTGCCCATGCAGCGTCAACACTATACCACAGTTCATCAAGAGTAGTGACTGGCGTTTTGTGACAAACCAGTTGCTCGGCCACCATTGACCAGACGTTTTCAATTGGTGAGAGATCTGGAGAATGTGCTGGCCAGGGCAGAAGTCGAACATTTTCTGTATCCAGAAAGGCCCGTACAGGACCTGCAACATGCGGTAGTGCATTATCCTGCTGAAATGTAGGGTTTCGCAGGGATCGAATGACGGGTAGAGCCACGGTCGTAACACATCTGAAATGTAACGTCCACTGTTAAAAGTGCCATCAATGCGAACAAGTGGTGACCGAGACGTGTAACGAATGGCACCCCATACCATCACGCCGGGTGATATGCCAGTATGGCGATGACGAATACACGCTTCCAATTCGCGTTCACCACGATGTCGCCAAACACGGATGCGAACATCATGATGCTGTAAACAGAATCTGGATTCATCCGAATAAATGACGTTTTGCCATTTGTGCACTCAGGTTTGTCGTTGTGTACACCATCGCAGGCGCTCCTGTCTGTGATGCAGCGTCAAGGGTAACCGCAGCCGTGGTCTCCGAGCTGATAGTCCATGCTGCTGCAAACGTCGTCGAACTGTTCGTCCAGATGGTTGTTGTCTTGGAAAAGTCCCCATCTGTTGACTCAGGGATGGAGACGTGGCTGCACGATCCGTTACAGCCATGCGGATAAGATGCCTGTCATCTCGACTGCTAGTGATACGAGGCCGTTGGGATCCAGCACGGCGTTTGTATTACCCTCCTGAACCCACCGATTCCATATTCTGCTAACAGTCATTGGATGTCGACCAACGCGAGCAACAGTGTCGCGATACGATAAACCGCAATCGCGATAGGCTACAATCCGACCTTTATCATCGTCGGAAACGTGATGGTACACATTTCTCCTCCTTACACGAGGCATCACAACGTTTCACCAGACAACGCCGGTCAACTGCTGTTTGTGTATGAGAAATCGGTCGGGAACTTTCCTCTTGTCAGCACGTTGTAGGTGTCGCCACCGGCGCCAACCTTGTGTGAATGCTCTGAAAAGCTAATCATTTGCATATGACAGCATCTTCTTTCTGTCGGTTAAATTTCGCATCTGTAGCACGTCATCTTCGTGGTGTAGCAATTTTAATGGCCAGTAGTGTACGATAAGAGGGCATGTGAGCCATTGGAGAAATTGTTTCTCCTATATTCTCCTACATATGTTCTTTCTGCTTATATATGAAACAGAAACTATGTAGACAACGTCATTTTGTTTTGTTTTCCCCCTCGGTGTCGGTTTTACAGAAAACAGTAAAGTTGTGTTTATGGTTTACTGGCCTATGGTTACAATACTGCTAACTCGTCTGCAGATTAATTCTACGCAAAATACTGTCGGTGAAGCCAGTATCCTAACAGGTCTAGCAGTTTCAGAGGTGTCCCTCATACCCAGTATATCAATGATACCAACCAATTTACCCATTCATTATAACTGACTTCCATCTCCATTCGAAGTTCGGTTTGCAATATCAATAAACAAGGCTCAGGGTCAGAGAGAGGGGTGAGATGATTAAGAGGAGGGGGATTACGAACTGGGTGTAGAGAGGGGGAGCAGGGAGAGGGGGAAGAAATGATGCACAGAGAAATGCGGCAGGAGATGGAGGCGATGGACAAGGTGAGGGGGAAAGAGGACCAGATGGATAGAGGGGCGAGGAGGAGCTGGGCAGAGAGAAGGGGAGCTAAAGAGTTTAGGATTTATATTCAGTTACCATACGCATATAGCAATTGAGAGGCATTGCTGGGTTTCCTAGTATGTGATAATTACATGATGTGAGAACTCATCTCAGATAGGAAAGAATCAGACCCATATAAAACGTGACTGTGCGGCACCACTATATCATGGCTTCTCTTAACGATTACACGTAACTGGCGGGGTTTTCGAGTGATACCTTTACGCGGTAACCGAACCATTGCAAGACTGGACGGTCTCATTAGATCAAATGGCCATTGTGCCCGCACTGACTATTTTGCTAGCCCTTTCCCTGCAGAATGATGCCATTACTTCCAGCTACTTCTTGCGGTTGCGCCGAAAAGCTAAACGTTTGCGTAACCAAGCATGTAGGAGGGAAGAGTGTTGTGCCTAGAGGATAGTACACCTAGGAACACACGATGTTTCTTGGTAGGTACTCCTCTAGTGACTGATTTTACTATTACGTGGGGAATGCGCACTAGAGACCTACATAAACAGTTTGCCTTATTTTCTATAGTTTCTGCTGTTGTTGGATATGGGATTCTGTTTTGTGCGGTATTTGTAATTGCTTAGCGTTCTACACATTTAAATACTGTATAATCTGTTAAAGCTATTCATAATGTGCTGTTAATTCTCCAGGAACAGAATTTTATGATGAGTAAACTGCTATATATTTTAAGAACTACACTCCTGGAAATGGAAAAAAGAACACATTGACACCGGTGTGTCAGACCCACCATACTTGCTCCGGACACTGCGAGAGGGCTGTACAAGCAATGATCACACGCACGGCACAGCGGACACACCAGGAACCGCGGTGTCGGCCGTCGAATGGCGCTAGCTGCGCAGCATTTGTGCACCGCCGCCGTCAGTGTCAGCCAGTTTGCCGTGGCATACGGAGCTCCATCGCAGTCTTTAACACTGGTAGCATGCCGCGACAGCGTGGACGTGAACCGTATGTGCAGTTGACGGACTTTGAGCGAGGGCGTATAGTGGGCATGCGGGAGGCCGGGTGGACGTACCGCCGAATTGCTCAACACGTGGGGCGTGAGGTCTCCACAGTACATCGATGTTGTCGCCAGTGGTCGGCGGAAGGTGCACGTGCCCGTCGACCTGGGACCGGACCGCAGCGACGCACGGATGCACGCCAAGACCGTAGGATCCTACGCAGTGCCGTAGGGGACCGCACCGCCACTTCCCAGCAAATTAGGGACACTGTTGCTCCTGGGGTATCGGCGAGGACCATTCGCAACCGTCTCCATGAAGCTGGGCTACGGTCCCGCACACCGTTAGGCCGTCTTCCGCTCACGCCCCAACATCGTGCAGCCCGCCTCCAGTGGTGTCGCGACAGGCGTGAATGGAGGGACGAATGGAGACGTGTCGTCTTCAGCGATGAGAGTCGCTTCTGCCTTGGTGCCAATGATGGTCGTATGCGTGTTTGGCGCCGTGCAGGTGAGCGCCACAATCAGGACTGCATACGACCAAGGCACACAGGGCCAACACCCGGCATCATGGTGTGGGGAGCGATCTTCTACACTGGCCGTACACCACTGATGATCGTCGAGGGGACACTGAATAGTGCACGGTACATCCAAACCGTCATCGAACCCATCGTTCTACCATTCCTAGACCGGCAAGGGAACTCGCTGTTCCAACAGGACAATGCACGTCCGCATGTATCCCGTGCCACCCAACGTGCTCTAGAAGGTGTAAGTCAACTACCCTGGCCAGCAAGATCTCCGGATCTGTCCCCCATTGAGCATGTTTGGGACTGGATGAAGCGTCGTCTCACGCGGTCTGCACGTCCAGCACGAACGCTGGTCCAACTGAGGCGCCAGGTGGAAATGGCATGGCAAGCCGTTCCACAGGACTACATCCAGCATCTCTACGATCGTCTCCATGGGAGAATAGCAGCCTGCATTGCTGCGAAAGGTGGATATACACTGTACTAATGCCGACATTGTGCATGCTCTGTTGCCTGTGTCTATGTGCCTGTGGTTCTGTCAGTGTGATCATGTGATGTATCTGACCCCAGGAATGTGTCAATAAAGTTTCCCCTTCCTGGGACAATGAATTCACGGTGTTCTTATTTCAATTTCCAGGAGTGTATTTGCTAATATATGACATGGGGACAATTGAGCGGTACTTCGTCGGTCGTGCACCATCGTTTGCCTTGAAACAGCAGTGGATCTTTTATCATGGAACATGTAGTATTTGCAAATACATTGTCTTTCTTTAATGCCTTAACAGTTATATTTCTCATGAAAGTGGAAATTTGTGTTACTTTCCTGTAGCTTCTGTTTCAAAATGTATTTAACTTGCAACTGTAAATCTAGATAATATTTCTGCTTAATTTGATTTCATTTACTGACTCCTGGTGTGTTGTCGTGGTCTTCAGTCCGAAGATTGGTTTCACGTAGCTTTCCTTGCTACTCTATCCTGAGTAAGCCTCTTCGTCTCCGAATAACTAATGCAATCTTTCTCATTCTGCTTACTGATTCATCTCTTAGCCTAACTCTAAAAATTTTACCCCACACACTTCCCTCCCTGGTGATCTCTTGACGTCTCAGAATGTTTCATATCAACCGATCCCTTCTTCTAGTCAGGTTATGACACTAGTTTCTTTTCTCCCAAATTCTACTCAGTACCTCCTCACTAGTTAAGTGATCTATCCACCTAAGATTCAGTATTCTTCTGTAGCACCACATTTCAAAAGCTTCTGGTCTCTTTTTGTCTAAACTGTTAATCATCCATGTTTCACTTCCATACATGGCTACACCCCAGACAAATACTATCAGGAAAGACTTCCAACGCTTAAATCTATTTTCGATAACAAATTTATCTTCTTCATAAACGCTTTTTTTTCCATTGCCAGTCTATATTTTAGATGCCCTCTGCTTCGGCTATCATCAGTCATTTTTCTGCTCAAATAGCAGAACTCATCCGCTACTTTACGAGTCTCGTTTCCTAATCTAATTCTCATAGCATCACTTGATTTAATTCGACTACTTTCCATTATCGTCGTTCTGGTTTTGTTGAGGTTCATATTACATCCTCCTTTCTGGACACTGTCATTCAGCTGCTCTTCCAGGCCCTTTGCTTTGTCTTACAGAATTACAGTGTCATCAGCAAACCTCAAAGTTTTTATTTCTTTTCCCTGAACTTTCACGCTTTCTCTAAATTTTTCTTTTATTTCTTTTACTGCTTGCTCACTATACAGATTGAATAACATTGACTACAGGCTACAACGCTGTCTCACTCTTTCGCAACCAGTGGTTTCCGTTCATGCCCCTCATGTCTCATAACTGTCGTATGGTTTCCGTTCATGTTGTAAATAGCCTTTCGCTCCCTGTATTTTACCCCTGCTACCTTCAGAATTCCCCCCCATGAACCATGGACCTTGCCGTTGGTGGGGAGGCTTGCGTGCCTCAGCGATATAGATAGCCGTACCGTAGGTGCAACCACAACGGAGGGGTATCTGTTGAGAGGCCAGACAAACGTGTGGTTCCTGAAGAGGGGCAGCAGCCTTTTCAGTAGTTGCAAGGGCAACAGCCTGGATGATTGACTGATCTGGCCTTGTAACAATAACCAAAACGGCCTAGCTGTGCTGGTACTGCGAACGGCTGAAAGCAAGGGGAAACTACAGCCGTAATTTTTCCCGAGGGCATGCAGCTTTACTGTATGATTACATGATGATGACGTCCTCTTGGGTAAAATATTCCGGAGGTAAAATAGTCCCCCATTCGGATCTCCGGGCGGGGACTACTCAAGAGGATGTCGTTATCAGGAGAAAGAAAACTGGCGTTCTACGGATCGGAGCGTGGAATGTCAGATCCCTTAATCGGGCAGGTAGGTTAGAAAATTTAAAAAGGGAAATGGATAGGTTGAAGTTAGATATAGTGGGAATTAGTGAAGTTCGGTGGCAGGAGGAACAAGACTTCTGGTCAGCTGACTACAGGGTTATAAACACAAAATCAAATAGGGGTAATGCAGGAGTAGGTTTAATAATGAATAGGAAAATAGGAATGCGGGTAAGCTACTACAAACAGCATAGTGAACGCATTATTGTGGCCAAGATAGATACGAAGCCCACGCCTACTACAGTAGTACAAGTTTATATGGCAACTAGCTCTGCAGATGACGAAGAAATTGAAGAAATGTATGATGAAATAAAAGAAATTATTCAGATTGTGAAGGGAGACGAAAATTTAATAGTCATGGGTGACTGGAATTCGAGTGTAGGAAAAGGGAGAGAAGGAAACATAGTAGGTGAATATGGATTGGGGGACAGAAATGAAAGAGGAAGCCGCCTGGTCGAATTTTGCACAGAGCACAACATAATCATAACTAACACTTGGTTTAAGAATCATGAAAGAAGGTTGTATACATGGAAGAACCCTGGAGATACTAAAAGGTATCAGATAGATTATATAATGGTAAGACAGAGATTTAGGAACCAGGTTTTAAATTGTAAGATATTTCCAGGGGCAGATGTGGACTCTGACCACAATCTATTGGTTATGACCTGTAGATTAAAACTGAAGAAACTGCAAAAAGGTGGGAATTTAAGAAGATGGGACCTGGATAAACTAAAAGAACCAGAGGTTGTACAGAGATTCAGGGAGAGCATAAGGGAGCAATTGACAGGAATGGGGGAAATAAATACAGTAGAAGAAGAATGGGTAGCTTTGAGGGATGAAGTAGTGAAGGCAGCAGAGGATCAAGTAGGTAAAAAGACGAGGGCTAGTAGAAATCCTTGGGTAACAGAAGAAATATTGAATTTAATTGATGAAAGGAGAAAATATAAAAATGCAGTAAGTGAAACAGGCAAAAAGGAATACAAACGTCTCAAAAATGAGATCGACAGGAAGTGCAAAATGGCTAAGCAGGGATGGCTAGAGGACAAATTAAGGATGTAGAGGCCTATCTCACTACGGGTAAGATAGATACCGCCTACAGGAAAATTAAAGAGACCTTTGGAGATAAGAGAACGACTTGTATGAATATCAAGAGCTCAGATGGAAACCCAGTTCTAAGCAAAGAAGGGAAAGCAGAAAGGTGGAAGGAGTATATAGAGGGTCTATACAAGGGCGATGTACTTGAGGACAATATTATGGAAATGGAAGAGGATGTAGATGAAGATGAAATGGGAGATATGATACTGCGTGAAGAGTTTGACAGAGCACTGAAAGACCTGAGTCGAAACAAGGCCCCCGGAGTAGACAATATTCCATTGGAACTACTGACGGCCGTGGGAGAGCCAGTCCTGACAAAACTCTACCATCTGGTGAGCAAGATGTATGAAACAGGCGAAATACCCTCAGACTTCAAGAAGAATATAATAATTCCAATCCCAAAGAAAGCAGGTGTTGACAGATGTGAAAATTACCGAACTATCAGCTTAATAAGTCACAGCTGCAAAATACTAACACGAATTCTTTACAGACGAATGGAAAAAACTAGTAGAAGCCAACCTCGGGGAAGATCAGTTTGGATTCCGTAGAAACACTGGAACACGTGAGGCAATACTGACCTTACGACTTATCTTAGAAGAAAGATTAAGGAAAGGCAAACCTACGTTTCTAGCATTAGTAGACTTAGAGAAAGCTTTTGACAATGTTGACTGGAATACTCTCTTTCAAATTCTAAAGGTGGCAGGGGTAAAATACAGGGAGCGAAAGGCTATTTACAATTTGTACAGAAACCAGATGGCAGTTATAAGAGTCGAGGGACATGAAAGGGAAGCAGTGGTTGGGAAGGGAGTAAGACAGGGTTGTAGCCTCTCCCCGATGTTGTTCAATCTGTATATTGAGCAAGCAGTAAAGGAAACAAAAGAAAAATTCGGAGTAGGTATTAAAATTCATGGAGAAGAAATAAAAACTTTGAGGTTCGCCGATGACATTGTAATTCTGTCAGAGACAGCAAAGGACTTGGAAGAGCAGTTGAATGGAATGGACAGTGTCTTGAAAGGAGGATATAAGATGAACATCAACAGAAGCAAAACAAGGATAATGGAATGTAGTCAAATTAAGTCGGGTGATGCTGAGGGAATTAGATTAGGAAATGAGGCACTTAAAGTAGTAAAGGAGTTTTGCTATTTGGGGAGCAAAATAACTGATGATGGTCGAAGTAGAGAGGATATAAAATGTAGGCTGGCAATGGCAAGGAAAGCGTTTCTGAAGAAGAGAAATTTGTTAACATCCAGTATTGATTTAAGTGTCAGGAAGTCATTTCTGAAAGTATTCGTATGGAGTGTAGCCATGTATGGAAGTGAGACATAGACGATAAATAGTTTGGACAAGAAGAGAATAGAAGCTTTTGAAATGTGGTGCTACAGAAGAATGCTGAAGATTAGATGGGTAGATCACATAACTAATGAGGAAGTATTGAATAGGATTGGGGAGAAGAGAAGTTCGTGGCACAACTTGACCAGAAGAAGGGATCGGTTGGTAGGACATGTTCTGAGGCATCAAGGGATCACCAATTTAGTATTGGAGGGCAGCGTGGAGGGTAAAAATCGTAGAGGGAGACCAAGAGATGAATACACTAAGCAGATTCAGAAGGATGTAGGTTGCAGTAGGTACTGGGAGATGAAAAAGCTTGCACAGGATAGAGTAGCATGGAGAGCTGCATCAAACCAGTCTCAGGACTGAAGACCACAACAACAACCTTCAGAATTTCAAAGAGAGTGTTCCAGTCAACATTGTCAAAAGCTTTCTCTCAGTCTACAAATGCTATAAACGTAGGTTTGCCATTCCTTAACGTATCTTGTGACATAAGTCGAATAGTTAGTATTGCCAAACGTGCTCTTACATTTCTCCGAAAGCTAAACTGATCTTCTGTAAAGGATTCGAGTTAGTATTTTGTAACCATGACTTATCAAACTGATAAATCAATAATACTGACACCTGTCACTACGTAATTTCTTTGGAACTGGAACTATTACACATTTTTAAGTCCTAGACTGTTTCGCCTGCCTCATACATATTGCGCACCAGATGGAAGAATTTTGTCACGGCTGAATCTCCAAAGACTATCAGTAGCTCTGGCGGAATGTCGTCTACTCCCGGGGCCTTGTGGCGACTTGGGTCTTTCTTTATGAAAAACTCGCAGTATCATATATCCCACCTCATCTTCAACTGCGTCCTCATCCAGTTCCATAATAATGCCTTCAAGTACATTTCCCTCGCACAGACCCCGTAAATACTCCTTTCAAACTCTAGATATCCCTTCTGTACTTAGGACTGGTGTTCCATCTGAGCTCTTGATATTCATACCAGTGCTTCTCTTTTCTCCAAAGGCCTCTTTACTTTTCCTGTACGCGCTATCTATCTTTCCCCTAGTTAAGTGTGCTTCTAAATTCTTACTTTGTCCTCTAGCCATTCCTGCTTAGCCATTTTGCACTTCCTGTTAGCCTCATTGTTTGGTGGTTTGTACTCCCTTTCGGTTACTTCATTTGATACATTTTTATATTTTTTTCTTTCATAAACCAATTAGTGATGTGTAGTGCACATCTACATGATTACTCTGCAATTCACATTTAAGTGCTTGGCAGAGGGTTCATCGAGCCACAATCATACTATCTCTCTACCATTCCACTCCCGAACAGCGCGCGGGAAAAATGAACACCTAAACCTTTCTGTTCGAGCTCTGATTTTTCTTATTTTATTTTGATGATCATTCCTACCTATGTAGGTTGGGCTCAACAAAATATTTTCGCATTCGGAAGAGAAAGTTGGTGACTGGAATTTCGTAAATAGATCTCGCCGCGACGAAAAACGTCGTTACTTCAATGACTTCCGTCCCAACTCGCGTATCATATCTGCCACACTCTCTCCTCTATTACATGATGATAAAAAATGAGCTGCCCTTTTATGCACCCTTTCGATGTCCTCCGTCAATCCCACCTGGTAAGGATCCCACACCTCTCAGCAATATTCTAACAGAGGACGAACGAGTGTAGTGTAATCTGTTTCTTTAGTGGACTTGTTGCACCTTCTAAGTGTCCTGCCTATGAAACGCAATCTTTGGTTCGCCTTCCCCACAATATTATCTGTGTGGTCTTTCCAACTGAAGTTGTTCGTAATTTTAACACCCAGGTACTTAGTTGAATTGACAGCCTTTAGAATTGTACTGTTTATCGAGTAATCGAATTCCAACGGATTTCTTTTGGAACTCTTGTGGATCACCTCACACTTTTCATTATTTAGCGTCAACTGCCACCTGCCACACCATACAGCTTTGCAACTAATACTGGTCTTCAGATGACCTTACTAGACGGTAAATTACACCATCATTTGCGAACAACCTAAGAGAACTGCTCAGATTGTCACCCATGTCATTTATTCGTTGATCAGGAACAGCAGAGATCCCAGGACGCTTCCCTGGGGAACACCTGATATCACTTCAGTTTTACTCGATGATTTGCCGTCTATTACTACGAACTGCGACCTTCCTGACAGGAAATCACGAATCCAGTCGCACAACTGAGACGATACCCCATAGGCCCGCAGCTTGATTAGAAGTCGCTTGTGAGGAACGGTGTCAAAAGCTTTCCGGAAATCTAGAAACACGGAATCAACTTGAGACCCCCGTCGATAGCGGACATTACTTCGTGCGAATAAAGAGCTAGCTGCGTTGCACAAGAACGATGTTTTCTGAAACCATGCTGATTCCGTATCAATAGATCGTACCCTTCGAGGTGATTCATAATGTATGAATACTGTATATGCTCCAAAACCCTACTGCAAACCGACGTCAATGATATAGGTCTGTAGTTCGATGGATTACTCCTACTACCCTGCATAAACACTGGTGCGACCTGCGCAATTTTCCAATCTGTGAGTACAGATCTATCGGTGAGCGAGCGGTTGTATATGATTGTTAAGTAGGGAGCTATTGTATCAGCGTAATCTGAAAGGAACCTAATCGGTATACAATCTGGACCTGAAGACTTGCCCGTATCAAGCGATTTGAGTTGCTTCGCAACCCCTTAGGTATCTACTTCTAAGAAACTCATGCAAGCAGCTATTCGTGTTTCAAATTCTGGAATATTCCATTCGTCTTCCCTGGTGAAGGAATTTCGGAAAACTGCGTTCAATAACTCCGCTTTAGCGGCACAGTCGTCGGTAACAGTACCATCGGCACTGCGCAGCGGAGGTATTGACTGCGTCTTGCCGCTTGTGTACTTTACACTTTAATGTAACATACGGACTATGAAATACAATTTCTCGACTGCGACTGTTTTAAAACTCAATAGAACATTTGTTCCTAGGTACACGACAATGCCTTATATTGGCAAATGTTTTCACATTTGGAAAAACCCTAATTTTCCTGTACAATTTTTCTAAATTCAGAGAAGGACTGCCGCACATAAAAAGTGTGTTACTGGGGAGGCTAGATGCTAAAGTCTGACAAGTATACCGAGAAACAACACTCTAACCATACAGTTGATACGAATTTGGTATTTGTTGCATACCGACTTTATTTACAATTTTAATGGCTAGCAATTCTGAGATTTTGAACATGGCTATGCTTCAGCAACTGTCCATGCAAGAGCTTCGACGGAATGGAAAACACCCAACCACTTGCAAAATAGAGGAATATTAAACCTTGACCATGGTTTCTATAGTTTTAAAATTGTGTCCGTTGGAAAGTATTGTTCGTAGAATCACATTTTATCTATATCCATTGTGGCAGTCGTTGAGTCTGTTTAAAACACTGAAGCGCCAAAGAAACTGATATAGGCATCTGTATTCAAATACAGAGATTTGTAAACAGGAAAAATACGGCGCTGGAGTTGGCAACGCCTGTATAAATGTCTGGGGCAGTTGTTAGATTGGTTACTGCTGCTACAATGGTAGGTTATCAAGATTTAGGTGAGTTTGAACGTGCTGTTATAGTCGGCGTACGAGCGATGGGACACAGCATCTTCGAGGTAGCCATGAAGTGGGTTCAAATGGCTCTGAGCACCATGGGACTTAACATCTATGATCATCAGTCCCCTATAACTTAGAACTACTTAAACTAAACTAACCTAAGGACAGCACACAACACCCAGTCATCACGAGGCAGAGAAAATCCCTGACCCCGCCGGGAATCGAACCCGGGAACCCGGGCGTGGGAAGCGGGAACGTTACCGCACGACCACAAGCTGCGGACCATGAAGTGGGGATTTTCCCGTACGACCATTTCACGAGTGTACCGTGAATATCGGGAATCTGGGAAAACATAAAATCTCCGACATCTCTGCGGCTGGAATGAGGTTCTACAAGAACGGGACCAACGACGACTGAAGAGAATCGTTCAACGTGACAGAAGTTCAACCTTTCCGCAAATTCCTGCAGATTTCAATTCTCGTCCATCAGAAAGTGTCAGCGTGTGAACCATTCAACGAAACATCATTGATATGGGCTTTCGGAGCCGAAGTCGTAGTCGTGTACCCTTGATGAACGTCACAAAGCTTTACGCCTCGCCTTGGCCCCTGAACGCCGACATTGGACTGTTGATGGCTGGAAACATGCTGCCTGGTCGGACGAGTCTCGTTTCAAATTGTATTGAGCGCATGGACGTGTACGGGGCTGGAGACAATCTCATGGATCCATGGACTCTGTACGTTCAAGCTGGTGCAGACTCCGAAATGGTGTGGGACATGTGCAGCTGGACTGACATGGGACCCCTGATATGTCTACATACGCCTCTGACAGGTGACAAGTACGTAAGCATCCTGTCTGATCACCTGCGTCCATTCATGTCCATTGTGCAATCCGACGGACGGGCAATTCCAGCAGGACTATGCGACAGCGCACACGGCCAGAATTGCTCCAGGAACACTCTTCTCAGTTTAAATACTTCCGCTGGCCACCGAAGTCCCCAGATATGAACATTTTGAGCATATCTGGGATACCTTGCAACTTGCTGTAGGGAAGAGATATCCACCTGCTCGTACTGTTACGGATTTATGGTCAGCCCTACAGGATTGATGCTGTCAATTGCCTCCATCACTACTTCAGACTTTAGCAGAGTCCATGCCATGTTATGTTGCGGCATCTCTGCGTGTTCGTGGGGGCCCTACACGAGATCAGAGAGGTGTAACAATTTCTTTGGCTCTTCAGTGTACATGTGCGTTTCGTCCACTTAATCACCATCTAAAAGAAGTTTTAAAAAGCGTCGAAACCATAATCAGGAATTAATAAATCTGTATTGTGCAACTACTTGGCTATTATTTCCAATCCACTGAAGGCCAGCAATTTATTATTATCCTCACTGAGAAGGGATCTTTAGAATTACTGGAGGCCTTACGCCGTGGTCATCTTTCATGGAACTCAGGAGGAGTAGAGGAGAACATTAAGCTGGATATGTCTTAAAAGACCGGCAGATCTTCTCGTATGTCTTTCAACCTGAATATTTATTCGGCGAAGGGCGTTTCATTGGGCTGGTATCACGCCTTACATCCATTTCTGTCAGCCCCTAAGCTCTCCACAAAGTGATGTAGAGACTGGGACTGCTTCCGTTTTGGAGGAAACAGATCACCCCAACGACCGGCGGCTGAGTCAGCAAGAAGACTCGGGCGCGGGTCCGCCGCGACATCGTCTGCGGTGAGAAGCGCCGCCGCCCGCGCTCATTGTGTGTTAATGGCGCCCGCCGCGCAGTGGGTCTCTCCCCTCAATTGCGGACCGCGTCTGCAGCAAACGGCAGTTGGGAACTAATAGTAGGAAACACCGGCGGGCGAAGAATGAGGGCTTAATAAGCGGCCGCGCGCCCGGTCGGCCGCATGCGAGATGAGGCTCGTTGCAGATGCGAAACACGTTCGGTAATTGTGTGTCTCTGGCCGGGTACACGCCGGCTGCTCTTGTTAGGCTAATGAGCCTGCAGGATGGGCACGGGGCCCCGCGTGATTACGTGCCGGCACAGCACGTAGCAGGCCGCACGCTACCGCGCCGCTCGCTCGATTGGTCGCGGTCGCGATGAGGCCCTCCTCTGGAGGAGTTGGTGGGCGTGTTGCTTCTGAGGAGACCACTGCGCAGCGAGAGCTGGACACTGGAGCGTCCACTGTGGAAGACGTACACCGAAGCGCCAAAGAAGCCGGCACAGGCACGCGTATTTAAATACAGAGATGTGCAACCAGGCAGAATACGCCGCTGCAGTCGGCAAAGCCTATACAGGGTGTTACAAAAAGGTACGGCCAAACTTTCAGGTAACATTCCTCACACACAAAGAAAGAAAATATGTTATGTGGACATGTGTCCGGAAACGCTTACTTTCCAAGTTAGTGCTCATTTTATTACTTCTCTTCAAATCACATTAATCACGGAATGGAAACACACAGCATCAGAACGTAACGGCGTGACTTCAAACACTTTGTTACAGGAAATTTTCAAAATGTTCTCCGTTAGCGAGGATACATGCATCCACCCTCCGTCGCATGGAATCCCTGATGCGCTGATGCAGCACCGGAGAATGGCGTATTGTATCACAGCCGTCCACAATACGAGCGCGAAGAGTCTCTACATTTGGTACCGGGGTTGCGCAGACAAGAGCTTTCAAATGCCCCCATAAATGAAAGTCAAGAGGGTTGAGGTCACGAGAGCGTGGAGGCCATGGAATTGGTCCGCCTCTACCAATCCATCGGTCACCGAATCTGTTGTTGAGAAGCGTACGAACACTCCGACTGAAATGTGCAGGAGCTCCATCGTGCATGAACCACATGTTGTGCCGTACTTGTAAAGGCACATGTTCTAGCAGCACAGGTAGAGTATCCCGTATGAAAGCGTGATAACGTGCTCCATTGAGCGTAGGTGGAAGAACATGGGGCCCAATGAAGACATCACCAACAATGCTTGCCCAAACGTTCACAGAAAATCTGTGTTGATGACGTCATTGCACAATTGCATGCGGATTCTCGTCAGCCCACACATGTTGATTGTGAAAATTTACAATTTGATCACGTTGGATTGAAGCCTCATCCGTAAAGAGAACATTTGCACTGAAATGAGGATTGACACATTGTTGGATGAACCATTCGCAGAAGTGTACCCGTGGAGGCCAATCATCTGCCGATACTGCCTGCACACGCTGTACATGGTACGGAAACAACTGGTTCTCCCGTAGCACTCTCCATATAGTGACGTGGTCAACGTTACCTTGTGCAGCAGCAACTTTTCTGACGCTGAAATTAGGGTTATCGTCGACTGCACGAAGAATTGCCTCGTCCATTGCAGGTGTCCTCGTCGTTCTAGGTCTTCCCCAGTCGCGAGTCATTGGCTGGAATGTTCCGTGCTCCCTAAGACGCTGATCAATTGCTTGGAACGTCTTCCTGTCGGGACACCTTCGTTCTGGAAATCTGTCTCGATACAAACGTACCGCGCCACGGCTATTGCCCCGTGCTAATCCATACATCAAATGGGCATCTGCCAACTCTGCATTTGTAAACATTGCACTGACTGCAAAACTACGTTCGTGATGAACACTAACCTGTTGATGCTACGTACTGATGTGGTCGATGCTAGTACTGTAGAGCAATGAGTCGCATGACAACACAAGCACCGAAGTCAACATTGGTTCAAATGGCTCTGAGCACTATGGGACTTAACATGTGAGGTCATCAGTCCCCTAGAACCTAGAACTACTTAAACCTAACTAACCTAAGGACATCACACACATCCATGCCCGAGGCAGGATTCGAACCTGCGACCGTAGCGTTCGCGCGGTTCCAGACTGAAGCGCCTAGAACCGCTCGGCCACACCGGCCGGCTGGAGATTTTACCGTACGACCATTTCACGAGTGCACCGCGAATATAAGGAATCCGGTAAAACATCAAATCTCCGACATCGCTGCGGCCGGAAAAAGATCCTGCAAGAGAGTGGTTCAACGTGACAGAAGTGCAACCTTTCCGCAAACTGCTGCACATTTGAGTGCTCGGTCATCAACAAGTGTCAGCGTGCGAACCATTCAACGAAACATATTCGATTCGGAGCCTTGATGACTGCACGACACGAGGCTTTACGCCTCTCCTGCGGCCTTCAACACCGACACTGGGGTGTTGACGGCTGGACGGAGTGTTGACTGCCTGGTCGGACGAGTCTCGTTTCAAATTGTATCGAGCGGATGGACATGTACGGGTATGGAGACACCCTCATGAATTCATGGACCATGCATGTCAGCAGGGGACTGTTCAAGCTGGTGGAGGGTCAGTAATGGTGTGGGGCGTGTGCAGTTGTAATAATCTGCGACCCCTGATCCGTCTAGATACGACTCTGCAGGTGACAAGCTGGTAGAGGGTCTGTAACGGTGTGGGGCGGGTGCAGTTGTAATGATATGCGACCCCTGATACGTCTAGATACGACTCTGCAGGTGACACGTACATAAACATCCCGTCTGATCACCTGCATCCGTTCATGTTCATTGTGCATTCCGACGGACTTGGGCAATTTCAGCAGGACACTCCGACAGCCCATACGTCCAGAATTGCTACAGAGTGGCTCCAGCAACACTCTTCTGATTTTTAAACACCTCCTTTCGCCACCAGATTCCCCAGACCTTGCGACGTGCTGTTCGGTAGAGATCCCCACACCCTCGTACTCTTAAGGATTTATGGACAGCCCTGCAAGATTTATGGTGTCAGTTCCTTCCGGCACTGTTCCGGACATTAGTGGAGTTCATGCCACGTCGTGTTGCGACACTTCTGAGTGCTCGCGGGGGTCCTACACGATATCAGGCAGGTGTACCATTTTCTATGGTTCTTCAGAGGTATTCTCTCGAGGCTAGTAAGCTACTGAAAAATGTCTTTCATCACCTTTTGTATATGTGAATGTGTGTTTGATTGAGTCGAAGCAAAGGAGAGAAAGAAAGAAAAGTCCTTATGAAGAAAGTAGTGTGTAATAAAGACTGATAAATTTCGGAAAATTCTGAAAAATATGTATTTATTCACGTAGGTAATGTTATGGAAGAAAGATTGTGTTTAACGTCCCATCGACATAGAGATCATTAAATGCGGGGAGCAAGTTCATTTGTGCCAATGTTAGGGAAGATAGTGGCCGTGCCCTTTCGAAGGAACCTTAAGGCATTTGCCTGGTGTGTTATAGGGAAACTACGGAAAACCTAAATCTGGATGTCTAGATGCGGTTTTTAATCGTTATCCTCCCGAATGCGAGTCTAGTTCAAAATGGTTCAAATGGCTCTGAGCACTATGGGACTTAACTTCTGAGGTCATCAGTCCCCTAGAACTTAGAACTACTGGAACCTAACTAACCTAAGGACCGTGGCGGTCGCGCGGTTCCAGACTGCAGTACCAGAACCGCTCGGCCACTCCGGCCGGCGCGAGTGTAGTGTGCTAACCACTGCGGCACCTGCTCGGTACATAGGTAATGTTAATCTCATGGAAAAACCTAAGTTTAGTGGAATTGATGGCCTTACAAGCAATTAGTTTGAATCATATTTGACAAACAAAAATGGAAAACATTGTGTTGAATAAATCAAACAACGATGGAGAGAAAATTTTGATGACAGAGGAGAAATTATGAACACAGATTTTACTCCTTGCACAGGGTACAACGGAAATGCTGCGACGAACATACAGAAGTTTTTTGACGGTGTTTTGGAGAACAAATCGAGTATAGGAACCAATGCCCAGAAAAGTCATCCAACGACGTTCCAGAGCGTCGAAGTTACAGGGGCCGGCGCCTGTCACAAGGCCACCCAATCGGCAGCAAACGTGAGTTTGTAGGCTGACGGACCATGATCGACTGTGCAGAAGACGATCTGTAGCGTCGTTGGAAGACGTTTCCAGATATGAGCTCCTATCCACTATTTGTTCCCCAAGAAACCATCTGCAAACCCCTCGAAGTTTGTCGCAGCAGGTCAGGGCCAGTTCAGTCTGAACGATTCATCTCCTCTGTCTGTTCCGATGTCTCTTGATTGTCACATAGTCTTTTATATTCATTTGCGGCCTCCTCCGCTGCCCTTCACATCAGAAGACAGGCAAAGGTTTGGCAAAAATTCGAGTTGAAGTGGAACTTCTCCAAACGTTTGGATGCTACTGGTGGTAAACACATTCTTATCCAAACTTCACGGAACAGAGGCAGTTTTTATTTTAACTACGAGTATAAAGGGCAGCATAGTGTTGTCTTACTGGCAATCGTTGATGCCACCTATAAATATATCCCATAGTCACAGCTGCCAGCAATGGGAGAGTATTAGATAAATGAGTTTACAGAGCCAGAGGAGTTGCAGATGGCTCTGAGCACTATGAGACTTAACTTCTGAGGTCATCAGTCCCCTAGAACTCAAAACTACTTAAACCTAACTAACCTAAGGACATCACACACATCCATGCCCGCGGCAGGATTCGAACCTGCGACCGTAGCGGTCGCACTTTTTTTCTTGTATGCGATTTCAGGACCTTTATATTCTTACGATTACCTGTTTGTTTGAAAACTAACGCTACAGCATCGCAAATACTTGAAGATCGCTAATATTAGCCACAGGTTTCCATTTTACCAAGAACGTTAGTAAGAAATTAACGTTATGATGATACGCAAAGTAGGTGAAATTGCGTATACCTTAGCCAATAAATTCGACACAAGCGGTTTCTACTGTAATGGACGTCGACGGTTATGTGATAAAAAAAAAGATGGAACTTGTGGAATCAGTAGTCAGTAGTTAGTATTGGACACATGGTATGATGGCAATTTATCTCACACCTGTACTAACACCTCTTTCACCGTCTACCAGTAACAGGACCTTGTGAGAGGGCGCTGACGACGATGCTGTTTAGCTCCCAACAGAAGTCCATTCATCCATCACTTACAGATAAGGCAGATCTGCGGAGCAGTATCACAGTTGTAGGGAAGTTGGTAACACGAGAGATGATTCTTCGCGTGCGCGACGAGTTCGGCCACGGACTGAATGTTTACTATGATGCGGGAGAGTGGCACCTGAACATTTGTAATCTGTGTTTGTTAACTTTAAAACGTCTTGCTTCCACGTGTACATAGATTCCTCATATACAATTTGTATTTCATGAAATACATGGAACCTAGTGAAAAATCCATTAACTTATCAATCTTAACGTACACATCAGTACAAATTCACATTGATCCAAAATTTACGCAAAGCCTACAACAACAGACTCAGTAATAAGTTCTTGTTCACAACATCCGATAACACACAAGCAAGCTGCCTTCCATTCCATGGTGCACAGCCTCATATCCATACCGATGTTACAACAGAATTTCGGAAGACAATAGACACAATTAAATTTATTGCCTCTGGCAATGGCTATAGGAGGTACCGTAGCATATATCTTATTCAAAAGCGTGAATAAAACAGATTCATTTAGTAATAGTGGTGTTTATAAAGTCGCTTACAATGATTGTACCCAACTGTGTAGTGTTCAAATAGGCAGGACTGTAACAGCTAGATTATATGAGACTCCGCTTTTGACGAACATGTGCTGAAGAAAAGCCATAACAAATGACCACATTCGTCTCCACAAACTTGTCTCCTACGACCGAATTGTTTTAACTCAAATCCTTTAATATGATAGTTATGCATCTTCTCGTCACTGTCATCTACATTCATTGATTAGGCTAGAGGAACTTGTTCCGGCTTCACCTTCATAGCTCTATCGTTTCCTGGGCCGAGTTACGTTTTTCACGTCTTTGGGAATATTAAAAAAAAATATATTGAAAAAAAAATTTTCCGGTATCTGTCCTGGTGGATTCTATAGACACGTTCGTTTCATTTCTACTTATATGAGTCGATTTTTTTCCGTTATTGCAAAATACTGGCAAATATTCTATTTTACATATTTTACATCCTACAGCTCCTAGATTTTAAACTTGTGTGTTTTCGTTATTTTTTGTGCTTGATGACATTCCTCTTGTAATTTAAACTATCTGATCAAAAGTAACCGGATAGCCCTATGAAATCAGGATGTGACTAACGATGAAGAGAGGCGGATCCATCGCTACAAAAGGGGCACTCCTGACAATGCCCTGGTCTCTGATGAACACTCAGCGTCGAGGACAACGTCGTGGGTTCTTTTACTTGAGAAGTCTTTGAGTCGCTCACATGTCTGGGAACCTATGCCCTACGCTCGAACCTCCATTAACAGTCTACAATGGAGCAAGGTGTCAAAAGATTTTCGGTTATCTAGGAATATGGAATCTGCCTGTTGCCGTTCATTGAGATGTCAACAGAGAAGCGATAACAGCAGAATGATCGGGCAAGAAAGCTCATGGCTTCGAACGTGGAATATTTGTAGTCAATGGGTATCACAGCAGTAACATATCCTTCATGGGCGTTTCTAAAGCTACGGAAGTCGACTATTATGACTGTGCATAAAGAATTAAAAAGAATGGGCCACAATGACCAAGCAGCTCTTCACAATACAGTCCTGAAGCCAACATTAAACGATTCTTGTGATGGTGTAAGGAGGGACGACATTGGACACAAGGAAACGACTGATTTGGCGTGATGAATCACACTATGCGCTGTGTTAATCCGATGGAAGGCTTTGGATTTCCGATGCCTATCATCATTTGCAGTGCCAACAGAAATTGCAAAGGAGGTGAAATTAAGATATTGAGCTTTATTGAGCACCTTTATTGAGCTTAAAAAACGCTATATGTGGAGGATATGAACAAATTTTCAGCGCGGTAGCGGAATAGTTTGGAGACGGTAATTGCTTGTGTCAGCATGAGAATGCACCGTGTCTCAAAACATCATCTGTGAACCAATGTTTTGTGGACAACAACATTCCTGAGGTGCACCGGCTTGTCCAGAGTCCCGACTTAAGCCCAGTGGAATACCTTCGGGATGAATTAGAATAACGACTTTGCTTCGGATACCAGCGTCCAACAGCGTTACCTTCTCTGGTTTGGGGCATTTGAAGAGTACTGAGCTGGAGTTCCTCCACAGGCATTCGAAAACTCATTGGAAGCGTCCCCAGCAGAGTTCAAGCCGTCATAAAGGCGGAGATTGGACACATCCCATGTCCACTAATTTGCGTACCGTTACCTTTGATCATATAGTGTATAATTCAACGCTGTAGTTTGACATGTTTGTTGCGTAACATGAGGGATTTATTTGATGTTTCTCATGTAATGTCACGGCCAACGATTGTCTGTGTGCTGACAGAATCTTTGTTTCCTATGCAGCAGTGTCTCTTTCGGACTCTGATCAGTTGTTTCTTTGTGATGACCTAATAAGCGGCCGGCCCTAGTGGTCCAGCGGTTGTAGGCACTACAGTCTGGAACCGCGCGACCGCTGCGGTCGCAGGTTCGAATCCTGCCTCGGGCATGGATGTGTGCGATGTCCATAGGTTAGTTACGTTTAAGTAGTTCTAAATTCTAGGGGACTGATGACCACAGAAGTTAAGCCCCATAGTGCTCAGAGCCACTTAATAAGCCAAATACTTGGTTCGAAATAAACAAATATTTGTACAACAAAAACGCAGTCTCTTTGTTTTACAATCTTTATCATTATCATTATCATAATCATCATCATCATCATTATTATCATCATCTTCTTTAAAGCATTGAGTGTTGTAGTCACATGTTCCCGTCTCTGTCATCAATCCATCCATCTCTGACGAGTTCTGCCTATCTCTCCCTTTTCAGTCCATCGATAATTCATTAACTGTTTTGGCAATCTATTTTCTAGCATTGTGTTAACATGATCTTTCAGTTTCATTCTGTTCTCTTTTATCGTGTCATTAACAGAAAAGATTTTTAATACTGATATTATTGTTTCATTTCTTATGTTATCAATTTTATTACAGCCTCTTACATGTCTCATTAACTTTATATCTGCTGCCTGTGTAAGTTATTTTCCTTTTTTTCTGGACTTTTTGTTACTGTCCGTGATTCGAAACCGTGTACAAGAGTAGGTGCAGCCATAAGTTTAAAGAATTTCATTTGTGTTCCTTGTTCGTTCTTCTTCCGAAAGTTCTTCCGATTGTTCAGCAGATGGCTTGATATTTGTTAACTTCATTCTCAATGTCTTTGCAGTAATTGAGACCAATATCACATCTTAGATAACTGAAGTGGGATAGTTGTTCTGAAATTTTCTCATATATTATTATTTCCGATCTGACTGGATTCTTTCCTTCCGAAGCCATAATCCTTGCTTACATGTATATATACGAGGGCTATTCGGTAAGTAAGTCCCGATCGGTCGCGAAATGGAAACCACAGTGAAAATCAAAAATGTTTTATATGCAAGAGTTAGCTACGCCTTCCGGCGACTTCTCTGCATAGTCACCGCTCCGGCTTAGACATCTGTCGCAGCGTTGTACCAACTTTGCAATACTCTCGTCATAGAAGTCAGCCGCCTGTGCTTTCCGCCAATTTTCTACGCTGATCTACAGCTCGTTGTCTGCGCCAAAACGTTGTCTTCCTTGCCAGCAGTTCGCGTGAGCAGAGATGAAACTTAATGGGCGCCTATTACGGGCTGTATTGTGGGTGATCAAACACTTACCAATGAGAACGCTGCAGGAGCATCTTCATTGCCCCTGCAGAGTGCGGCCGAAAATTGTCACGAAGAAGGAACCTTATGACAGTTATGTTATGTGGTCTGTATGATATGAGGCTCTCATAATATACTTGGCAGTAGACGCTATTTTCTGGGCATCTTTACGAGCTCACTGTGCGCTCAAAAGTGACAAGAGCGACACCACACTATCGACAGGCACACTAGATACATTGCCTAATACGTATGTGCAAGGCTTCAACAGATTTTCACAGTTTCTTTCGTGACCGATCGGAACATGATTTCCGAATATACCTCGTAATTCAGTTCTATATACAGCTCTTTGTAAATTATTTTACAACCTTAAAAATAAAAAAAAAATAAAAAAAATGGTGATGGCGTTGAGACAGCAACCAGCCACAAATTTACCTTCAGTTCCTTTATTCAAATGGTGCCG
Source organism: Schistocerca serialis cubense (assembly GCF_023864345.2). NCBI lineage: Eukaryota > Metazoa > Arthropoda > Insecta > Orthoptera > Acrididae > Schistocerca > Schistocerca serialis. Next base: position 71,063,604 of record NC_064644.1, read on the forward strand.
TTACCAGTTTCGAAACGTTGCGATTCATCTTCAGACAGTTTACACGCTTTTCTTATGACATGTGTGTGTTTTTTACAGATTAATTGTCCTAAAATATAAATAATACATAATTATATGCACGCCATGCAGAGATGATTGCGTTACAGATTTTCCTTGCGTGTGACTTACGTGAAATGTCGGTGTGGAGTGTTTGTTTTCATAACATTCGTCCAACAGATGTGAATACATTCCCGCTGCATTCTTATTGTTGCACACGTAAATTTTTCTCACTAAACACTTTAGATTTTTCAGTGAGATTTGGTAACTTGGTAACTTGAACAAATCTGCATTTGCAGCCCATATTGCTGAAGAAAACCATTCAGTGGGAAAAATTGAGAACAACTTAAAAATTTTACATCTAGCAGAAAAAGGGGCCACTATGAATATATTAGAAGAAATAGAAATACACACACACACACACACACACAAACAGCACCCCACACTATATCCTTAATGAACAAACAGAGTTAGCTAACACCTGTTTCCTGAAAAATTTCCAAAAATTATTTTCCAACCTCCAAAGCAAATAATATTAGTACGTCTATCTGCAGATCAAGTAGCAAACTAATATGTTACTATAATGCTAGATGTAATTAAATAATGTACTATTTTACCTATACAGTACTAAAAAAACTAACTTTATAATTAACGTAACAGTATCAACTCAAAAAATCAATGTTTCTGTACTAGTGTACAGGCATTTCAGTTGCGTAAGTGAATATATGATCCTTTCCAAACATAGGACATCTTCAAATGTTGCGATATATCATAGCATCTTTGATACTCATATGTTTGTAAGCTCTCTGTATGTATCAAAACATGTGGTGCGTGGTAAAAATCTTCTCAGTGACAAATCTAAAGTGTTTAGTGAGAAAAATTTACGTGTGCAATGTGGTGTCACCTCCAGACACCACACTTGCTAGGTGGTAGCCTTTAAATCGGCCGCGGTCCGTTAGTATACGTCGGACCCGCGTGTCGCCACTATCAATGATTGCAGACCGAGCGCCGCCACGCGGCAGGTCTAGAGAGACTCCCTAGCACTCGCCCCAGTTGTACAGCCGACTTTGCTAGCGATGGTTCACTGACTACAGACGCTCTCATTTGCAGAGACGACCGTTTGGCATAGCCTTCAGCTACGTCATTTGCTACGACCTAGCAAGGCGCCATATTCCGTTACTATAATCTGAACAGATAATATTGTGAATCGTGTACCGTCAAGAGCGACGTTCATCATAAATGGATTAAAGTTAAGTATCAACTAGCTACGTCCGCTTTCTGAATTCTAATTCCTTGTCATGTTCCAGACCTCACGTCAGTATAGTTCTTCCCTCTTCACGCCAGCCTGCGTGAGCTAAAACGCGTGCATTTCGGCCTCCTCTAGTAACACGGTGTTGGCTCTTCTGCCAACACAACATGCAACAATAAGAATGCAGTGGGAATGTATTCACATCTGTTGGATGAATATTATGAAAACAAACACTCCACACCGTCATTTCACGTAAGTCATATGCAAGGAAAATCTGTAACGCAACCATCTGTGCATGGCGTGCGTATAATTATGTATTATTTATATTTTAGGACAATTAATCTTTAAAAAACACCACATGTCATAAGGAAAGCGTGTAAACCGTCTGAAGATGAAACAAAACGATTCAAAACCGGTAACGGTACCCTTTGAATAAAGAAACTGAAAGTAAATTTGTGGCTGGTTGCTGTGTCAACACCATCAACATTTGTCTTCAAATAACAGCCACGATCTCCATCATGTTATCATACGACAAAATTGCAAAAATTAATGAAGCTGGATCCATCTTTCTTTAATAGCCCTGTATTGAACGTGGGCATCCATCAACGGCTGCATTCGCCTCGAGCTTTCTCGAGGAAGGCGTTGAGACCTGCTGGAGCCGGTGAGGGCTGGCCCGTGTGTTTTCTTCCCACTGCGGCTGCGCCTGCAAGAAACGCTGTCGACACGTGTCGCCTTTCCCAGCAGGCGGAAGGCGGAGAGATCCGCAGTGCCGCCCGCGCTCCCTGCCGCTTAATTCGCGCCACCTCCCCCCCCCCCCCCCCCCCACTCCCGTGCGCGCCGACGCCGCCTCCGCTAAGCTGCCGCCGTCCCGTCTCGTCGCCTTTGTGGAGGAGCGGCTCGCTCTAATCAAGTGGCGTCTGCCCTGCACTCGCTGCACATCTCCCCAGCAAATGACACGAACCTCCCCTCCTCCCCCCTCCCCCCTCCCTCCTGCCCCCCAACTACTCCCCTCTGGTCTCTGGCGTGTCTCAATTAATCTGCGTTTAAAGTCTCCCCCTGACGCTGAAGCGCCGTAAGTGATGCTCTAGCCACTCCGCACTGCATCAGCCGCTTCTAAAGTAAACAGCAGGCAGGGAGCAACTGATTCTGTGGCGTTATGCAAGCAGGAAAGTACAGCTGTGTAACCTGTGACAACTATCCCGGAAGTAAACACCGTTCCTATGTATAGTTTGGTGAATTTGGTTTAAAAAATGGTTCAAATGGCTCTAAGCACTACGGGACTTAACATCTGAGGTCATCAGTCTCCTAGACTTAGTACTACTTAAACCTAACTAACCTAAGGACATCACACACATCCACGCTCGTGGTAGGATTCGAACCTGCGACTGTTGCAGCAGAGTCGTTCCGGACTGAAGGGCCTAGAAGTGCTCGGTCACAGCGGCCGGCTGGTGAATTTGGTGGGGGGGGGGGGAGGGGGGAGAGGGGCTAGAGGCGGGACGAACATTACACTCTCTCTCCCAGATGGACTCGTTGATTTTAGAGTTGCTACTTCGACAAAGCCACATTCCTTCCCGTTCTGTTAACCTTTTGCTTACTGTGCAAACCCATATTTTTAAGAGGTACAGTGTGTTCGTGCGTGCGAGCGCGCGTGTGTGCCAGAAAATAAAAATTAAAACAAAAGCAATGATTAAATGAAAAGATGAAAGAGGTAATAAGTCCAAGACTAGTCATTTAGATGTCAAAGAGGATACAAAAAAAAAAAAAAAGAAATGTAACTTAGTACACGTACACAACATAAGGGGGTATATAAGCGATTAGAGTTCAGTTCTATGTGACAGAATGTATCAGTGTTAGCGGTTGGTGAGAGATGGCGATCCAGTCTTTCTGCAATCCATGACCCGAAATTTACAGTGCGTGAGAGATCCGGAGAACGTACTGGTCAGGACAACAGTGGCAAACCCTCTTTATCGAGGTGTGTCGGGACAACACGGCCAACATGCCATGTTGAAAGATAACGTCATGGAGGCCTCAAAGATAGTCCGCAGCCAATGGCCGTACCACGTCACAAATACAGCGGCTGCTGTCGAAATTACCAGCTATGCGAACCAGAGGTGATCGTTTGTGTACCCAGTGGCATCCCGTAGCACCACGCTAGGTGCCGGACCTTTTACTATAATGGAATGTAGTCGAATTAAGTCGGGTGATGTTGAGGATATTAGATTAGGAAATGAGACACTTAAAGTAGTAAAGGAGTTTTGCTATTTGGGGAGCAAAATAACTGATGATGGTCGAAGTAGAGAGGATATAAAATGTAGACTGGCAATGGCAAGGAAAGCGTTTCTGAAGAAGAGAAATTTCTTAACATCGAGTATAGATTTAAGTGTCAGGAAGTCATTTCTGAAAGTATTTGTATGGAGTGTAGCCATGTATGGAAGTGAAACATGGACGGTAAATAGTTTGGACAAGAAGAGAATAGAAGCTTTCGAAATGTGGTGCTACAGAAGAATGCTGAAGATAAGGTGGGTAGATCACATAACTAATGAGGAAGTACTGAATAGGATTGGGGAGAAGAGAAGTTTGTGGCACAACTTGACCAGAACATGGACGGTAAATAGTTTGGACAAGAAGAGAATAGAAGCTTTCGAAATGTGGTGCTACAGAAGAATGCTGAAGATAAGGTGGGTAGATCACATAACTAATGAGGAAGTATTGAATAGGATTGGGGAGAAGAGAAGTTTGTGGCACAACTTGACCAGAAGAAGGGATCGGTTGGTAGGACATGTTCTGAGGCATCAAGGGATCACCAATTTAGTATTGGAGGGCATCGTGGAGGGTAAAAATCGTAGGGGGAGACCAAGAGATGAATACACTAAGCAGATTCAGAAGGATGTAGGTTGCAGTAGGTACTGGGAGGTGAAGAAGCTTGCACAGGATAGAGTAGCATGGAGAGCTGCATCAAACCAGTCTCAGGACTGAAGACCACAACAAACAACTATTATCTAATATTGACCTTAGGTCTGGTGGAGCGATGTCTGCAAGTACATGGAACCAAATTGATCGTGTGGGTTTCAGTATTCCAGTTACAATTCATATTGACTCACTTCACTCGTTCATCTGTTTTGTTGGTGTGCTTGCTCACGCGCCGTACTGCTGCACAATGCTCTGCGGTAGAGCACACTTGGGACTGTGGGACGCTACGTAAGATACCTGTTCGTAAGAATTTCCCTAGTACATTCTTTCTGGTGTTACGATTTTGCCCGGTTAACTCTTACTATTCTTACTGACATCGAGCAACGCTCAGGTGTGGTACCAAAGAATTTTGGATAATTATTGAATTACTATAATTTTTAATTTGTTACAAATTGATGTATTCAGCTTTCTGTCTTCTAAGTTGTTATTGAGGTGGTATGTGCAACTTTCCGTTGAGGTTGTAATTGGACATTTCTTGCAGTATCTATTCAGCCTCTTTATACATGCTGTGAGAATGCGTTCTTCTATATCTAGATGTTTTGTTTAGGAGGCTGTTGCCATTCACCTTCAGCAGTACAAATTCTGAGAGGTTGTTTCTGTCATATCACACCTGTAAAAGTTGATTACATGATAACCTGAAAGTGTTCCTTGTGGTAGTTCATTTTGAACAGAGAATTATTGAACAACTTTCTGCCCGGTGATAACTGTGGAATATCGATTTTCCTTCGTGTTTGAGCATGGTAAGATTTGAGCTGTATGTCATCTTGTTTTAGATTCAATATGAGTCCACCTAGGCCAATGATTCCCAAAACTTCTGACACCATTGCCCCTGAGTGCAATCAGATATTAGCTAGTACCCCCTTCCACCTACCATCTTAAACATTACCGCCCAACAGAACTTTTGCAAGTAAAAACAATTACCTTTGAACTCTTTCATTTTTAAAATGTCGAAAGATATATGATATTTAGATTCTGTAGGTGTTTTGTTAAACCACAAATTAATGAGTCAGTGTTACTATTCGTACTGCTTATTTCTAAAGGCTTCTTTTTATAGAATGATGAAACAATCCTCAGTACAACGCGAGTGCTACCTACAACTCCTTCTCCGAAAAGAAAACTAACTATCCACATTAAGGGTAGGCACTTGTTAAAAAGATGCTTCCTGCGTAGCCGGCCGGAGTGGCCGAGCGGTTCTAGGTGCTACGGTCTGGAACCGCGAGACCACTACGGTCGCAGGTTCGAATCCTGCCTCGGGCATGGATGTGTGTGATGTCCTTAGGTTATTTAGGTTTAAGTAGTTCTAAGTTCTAGGGGACTGATGACCTCCGAAGTTAAGTCCCATAGTGCTCAGAGCCATTTGAACCATTTGAACCTTCCTGCGTACTGTGTCTGTGTAGCGATCTTACTTCACCCACGCCTTGCAGCCTCATTTAAAATCAACTAAGTTAAAATGCGTGCACTACACTTACTGTTGGTAAATCACTAGATTTGCTGGGCTCCATACTTTCGAACTGGTAGAATTTGTTAGAATTCGTGAAATATTTAAGCATGTGTGATGTATATGTCTCAATTTTACTAGCGTAAATGCTTGGTGCAAAGTACAAAGAATGTGTATAATAAGTGGGCTAAGGGAGGAATATACTGTTCAGATATTTGTTTCATGCACTGTAACCTCCACCTCCTTATGTTACGCATTAATGCTACAGGGTGTTTCACAACGTTTTCACGAATTCATATTTGCATAATGCGCGCTAAAAACAAGATTCGGCAACAGTGGCGCCGTCCATCAGTAGTGCTGAGTGTCAAGTTTCATCCCATGTACAGGTCAGTAATCATGTCGTACTCGTCTAAGCAACATCAAGCGTTCGCGATAGAGTGAATCTGTCATGCGTGTGCAAAGTGCCTTTCGAAAGCATTTCAGGTTTTAGCCGCGATATCAGATTCTTGGTTAATAAACTTCTGCGCACTTGCCAGCGCATGGAATCCAAGTACAACTGGCTCTAGGAAAATCGTTCCAACTCCCGAGAACACTGAACGTGTGTGTAGCAATGCATAGGCAAGCCCTCATCGTTCATTGCGGAAACATGCCCAAACGCCGAATATTCCGTATGTGTCCACTCATCGCTAATCCGGTGTCATATGCATTGTCATGTAAACGCGCTTATGACGAATGGCCGACTCGCTCGCCTGATATAACCGTGCCAGACTTTTACCTATGGGTTTATTTGGACGCGACACTGTACTCCTGCCGGCCGACAAGCTTGCAACAGTTAAAACATCGAATTAACGATGAAATTTCCGGAATTTCTCCAGTAGTTACGAAAGATGTTTTCAAAAAGTGGGTGAAACATCTCGAGTATTGTGTAGACACGAATGATCGTCATTTGTCCGATGTAGTCTGTTTGCACCGCTTCATCACTATCAAAGTGAGGTTCTCGAAAGTGTTCTTCAAGTTTTGGAAACAGATGAAAACCGCATGGGACCAAGTCGGAACTGTACGCAGGACGGTCGATGTCACAGAAAACCCAAGGTGTCGGGTAGTTGCAGGCGTCGCAGCACTTGTGTGTGGACTGGCTCTACAATGCTGAACGAGAGGGTGCTCGATGTGCGAACGAACTATTCGAATTCGAAACTTATAAACCCCTTGTTCTAAATTAGTTGAACAACCTACCGCTCCACAAACGGAACGACGCAACTTACTAAAAAGTGATATAACGTAATCTGTAACTCCTCATATGTGAATTAATGTCTAATCAAACAAATGATTCTAGTGTCTTTAGTGAGCGATCTAGTGTCCCTCATTCTCCTCTGTCTCGGTTTCCGATGTACGAGGGTTGGAAGTTAAATAGTGGCAACTATTTATTCACTACCGACACAAAAGAGTTACATGTTATATGTTTCAGAGTAGTCACCAGCGTTGTGTAGAACCCGTTGCCAGCGATGTGGAAGGCGCAGTATACCGTTAGCAGAGCCTGTTTTGTTGATGGTGTCAATGGAGCGGTCTATTGCCTGTCGAATCACTGGAACAGTTCTGAAGCGAATGCCACGAAATGGTTCATCTTCAGAATCAAATCAAAATCACAAGGACTTAAGTCCTGGGAGTATGGTGCATGGTACAGTACTTCCCAGTCACATCGACCGAATGGAGCAGCAACAGCTTGCGCTGTATGCGCGCGAGCATTGTCGTGCAAAATGATGGGTGGGCTGCGCAGAAAGTGTCGCCCCTTCTTTCGCAAAGCTGGTCGCAGGTGATGCTCCAAAAACTAACAGTAATACTCTGTATCGAAAGTCTGCTGTGGAGGAACGTAATGCGTTAGGATTACACACAAGATAAGCACGATAACTTTCACCGTACTGGGACTCTGACGCACTTTCGACTTTCGCACAGATGACAAAATGGTAGGTATCGAAATAGATGTCAGACGGATAGAAAAACAATTAAAATCGCTCAAAAGAGGAATGGCCTCTGGACCTGATGGGATACCAGTTCGATTTTACACAGAGTACGCGAAGGAACTTGCCCCCCTTCTTGCAGCGGTGTATCGTAGGTCTCTAGAAGAGCGTAGCGTTCCAAAGGATTGGAAAAGGGCACAAGTCATACCCGTTTTCAAGAAGGGACGTCGAACAGATATGCAGAACTATAGATCTATATCTCTAACGTCGATCAGTTGTAGAATTTTGGAACACGTACTATGTTCGACCATAATGACTTTTCTGAAGACAAGAAATCTACTCTGTAGGAATCAGCATAGGTTTCGAAAAAGACGATTCTCTGAAACCCAGCTCGCGCTATTCGTCCACGAGACTCAGAGGGCCATAGACACGAGTCCCCAGGTAGATGCCGTGTTTCTTCACTTCCTCAAGGCGTTCGATTCATTTCCCCACAGTTGTTTAATGAACAAGGTAAGAGCATATGGACTATCATACCAATTGTGTGATTGGATTGAAGAGTTACTAGACAACAGAACGCAGCATGTCATTCTCAATGGAGAGAAGTCTTCCGAAGTAAGAGTGATTTCAGGTATGCCGCAGGGGAGTGTCGTAGGACCGTTGCTATTCACAATATATATAAATGAGCTTGTGGATAACATCGGAAGTTCACTGAGGCTTTTTGCGGATGATGCTGTGGTATATCGAGAGGTTGTAACAATGGAAAATTGTACTGAAATGCAGGAGGTTCTTCAAAGAATTGACGCATGGTGCAGAGACTGGCAATTGAATCTCAATGTAGACAAGTGTAATGTGCTGCGAATACATAGAAAGAAAGATCCTTTATCATTTAGCTACAATATAGCAGATCAGCAACTGGAAGCAGTTAATTCCATAAATTATCTGGGAGTACGCATTAGGAGTGATTTAAAATGGAATGATCATATAAAGTTGATAATCGGTAAAGCAGATGACAGACTGACATTCATTGGAAGAATCCTAAGGAAATGCAGTCCGAAAACAAAGAAAGTAGGTTACAGTACACTTGCTCGCCCACTGCTTGAATATTGCTCACCAGTGTGAGATCCGTACCAGACAGGGTTGATAGAGGAGATACAGAAGATCCAACGGAGAGCAGCACGCTTCGTTACAGGATCATTTAGTAATCGCGAAAGCGTTACGGAGATGATAGATAAACTCCAGTGGAAGACTTCGCAGGAGAGAAGCTCAGTAGCTCTGTTCGGGCTTTTGTTGAAGTTTCGAGAACGTACCTTCAAATTGTTCAAATGGCTCTGAGCACTATGGGACTTAACATCTATGCTCATCAGTCCCCTAGAACTTAGAACTACTCAAACCTAACTAATCTAAGGACATCACACAACACACAGTCATCACGAGGCAGAGAAAATCCCTGACCCCGCCGGGAATCGAACCCGGGAACCCGGGCGCGGGAAGCGACAACGCTACCACACGACCACGAGCTGCGGACGAGAACGTACCTTCACCGAGGAGTGAACCAGTATAATGCTCCCTCCTACGTGTATCTCGCGAAGAGACCATGAGGATACAATCAGAGAGATTAAAGCCCACACAGAGGCATACCGACAATCTTTCTTTCCACGAACAATACGAGACTGGAATAGAAGGGAGAACTGATAGAGGTACCCAAAGTACCCTCCGCCACACAACGTCAGGTGGCTAGTGGAGTATGGATGTAGATGTAGATTTAGAACAGGGTGATGCTGGATCCGTATCGATAACAAAGGTTTGGATCGCCAACGCTGGCGTGCATAAAAATACGTACAACAAATTAAAATCGGCCTTCATATATCATGAACAGAGAACGAAGGCTGGTTCTGTGATTGATCATGCAAATTTGCTTATGGACTACTAAAATAGCCGCCGATCAATTGTATCACCTGATCAAGACTTCCCCGTCGCCTCGTCTCAAATTATTGCTGAAACGGATTAGGCCGGGTAGAAGCAGTTAATCCACTTTTAAATAAGAACATTTCAAAAGATAACTGATATATTGATAAAGATTCTGCGCACTGAAATACTGTACTTCCTATATCAAAGCGTACATCTACGAGGGTTGCAACTTAAATAGTGGCAACTATTTATTCACAACCGATACAAAAGAGTTACATGTTTCCACCTCTTACTGTCCACCAGCATAGTGTAGAACCCGTTGCCAGCGATGTGGAAGGCACAGTATAACGTTAGCAGAGCCTGTTCTGTTGATGGTGCGAATGGAGCGGTCTACTGCCTGTCGAATCTATGGAACCGTTCTGAAGCGAATGCCACGAAGCCAAAACTGAAACGCCATTGCAACGAATGGCGTCATTACGAGTCGCCGCGAAAGTCGAAAGTGCGTCAGAGTCCCAGTACGGTGAAAGTTATGGTGATTCTCTTGTGTGTAATCCTAACGCATTACGTTCCTCCACAGCAGGTATTGAAGGATGATTTTTATTCATTTCATTTTCTTTATTAGAATGTCTCGTCTTTCCTTATAACATTGCGGCCTTCATCAGTGTCATTAGTAAACATATTTAATGATTAACTTTGAACCGAAGGCTGCGTACCACTGATCTAGGCGTACCGTACCATAAGCTGGAGTTAAATTCACGATGACAGAGAGAATAGAGCTTTCGGGGTGACGTGTACCTCGGTGAGCGGCTCTCGCAGACACAGCCAGCCACACCTGGCCGCCAAAGTGGTGCGCGCAGCAGCGGGAGACAGATGACTGCCGCAAGTCCGGCCGACGTGCCCGCCAGAGGGGCGCCGCTCCCCTCTGTCGCTTCTGCCTCCCCTCTACGTCACCAGGAGCCTCCCTCCGCATTTCTATCACAATCGTTTCAGTACAGCACATCATCTTCTTGAACTCACCAGTCTCTTCAGCCGGGTTTGTCGCCGTCCTTCATCTATACTCCTAGCCATTAAATTTGCTACATCATGAAGGGCAATAAGGTGTACGACATGCTCCCACGTGCAGATGATTAGCAATGCAGCGCAATCCCACAAAGTAAGCAGAGTGACGCCATCTACATTCTGTGTACGGGAGGTGTTCGATAGAACAACGCAATACTTTTTTTCTGAGAGCAGGATGATTTTATTCGGGATTACAGTGCACCATATTATCCCCTCCCCCTTTGGCTACAAAACCCTATTTTTCAACGTAATCTCTGTTCAGTGCGACAGCGTTACGCAACCTTAGTGGCAAGGTCTGCTAGCCCGCAAGGTACCACTCTACTGGCTGTTTCTTTTCTTTTAATATGTGTAAGGGCGCTGACAACCTCGACGTTGAGCGCCCGCAGGCTCCAAACACAAACACAAACGCCAACACACACACACACACACACACACACACACACACACACACTCACACTCACTCACTCACTCTCTCTACTGGTCGACATCAGCACCAACGTCTTGCTACATCAATAGCAGTAGCAGTTACTTCTGTAAAATATCTAGGAGTATGCGTACGGAACGATTTGAAGTGGAATGATCATATAAAATTAATTACAGGTAAGGCGGGTGCCAGGTTGAGATTCATTGGGAAAGTCCTTAGAAAATGTAGTCCATCAAAAAAGGAAGTGGCTTACAAAACACTCGTTCGACCTATACTTGAGTATTGCTCATCAGTGTGGGTTCCGTACCAGGTCGGGTTGACAGAGGAGATAGAGAAGATCCAAAGAAGAGCGGAACGTTTCGTCACAGGCTTATTTGGTAAGCGTGATAGCGTTACGGATATGTTTAGCAAACTCAAGTGGCAGACTCTGCAAGAGAGGCGCTCTGCATCGCGGTGTAGTTTGCTGTCCAGGTTTCGAGAGGGTGCGTTTCTGGATGAGGTATCGAATATATTGCTTCCCCCTACTTATACCTCCCGAGCAGATCACGAATGTACACCGTTGGGTGGCTTGCGGAGTATAAATGTAAATGTAGATGTAGATGTAGATGTAGGTGAACCTTCCCATTATCCACGTACTGCTTCCTGCAGAGTGCATTCTTCAATCGGCCAGACAGATGGAAGTTCGAATCTGCGAGATCCGGGCAGTAGAATGGATGAGGAAGAACAATTCGAAGACGTTTCGTGGGCTCCTCTCGGATGCGCAGACTTGGTGTGAGGCCTTGCCTTCTCATGGACAAGAAGAAGTTCGTTTGCACTTTTGTGGCGACGAACACTCTGAGGATAGCACTCTACGCTTGAGAGTGAGCGTTGCACAGTCTAGCGTTAAAAGGTTTCGCTCTTCACATTTAACCAAATATAACATTGATGATGATAATTTACGGCAATGTTTGCCGACAAGATAAAGAATGCAACCTTTAACACTAGATTACGTACTCACGGCAGTTATCCTTGGCCGTTTTTTGATACGACTTGGAAAGAGAGAAAAATTAATGAATGATCGCCGATGCGTCGGTTCTCGATTGTGTTCAGGAGACGTACAGATTGATTGCGCGAAAATAGTTTCTCAAATGACGTCTTAACCCGGATTGCTTTCACGCAATCAGACTCTTCAATGAAATTACCTAAGGAACCTATTTGAATAATAAAAAAAATTGGAAATGAATGCAAAACAGTGACATTTTGTAAAAAAAAGTTGTCAGATCGGAAATTGAACACATTAATGGTCTCCCAAATACAATAGAGACACCGCGATAAAGAGCGAACCTGTAACAAAGTTCATTTAAACATAAACATTATTTGTGGTTAATTTAAAGAAAAGAATAAGCATAGGTTTTCTGTACAGTGAAGCACCAATATATTCTCAAAGAACAAAGGCGTTAAACTATAAACATTAACAAATTTACAATGAATACAAAACTTACATTTTTATGTTTTTCTCATACATGGAGCAGTCCAACAATCGCTGCTTTTGTATATGTGATATTTTGTTAAAATTAAATGTCCTGGCGTGCGCGTAAGTATTTTTTATCATCACAAGGTTTACAAAAGCGTTTTTTTTTTTCTTGGTGATAACGTGGGTTTCCACACTAAATGAAATATAACTTGTAGCGGTGCTACACAACACGCCTTAACAAGTCGGCGACCAAACATCAAAGGTAATGAAGTACATGTTAACATATCGGCGACCAGAAGTACAACTAACTATAAAGACTCTAGAATTTTCCTAACAAATGATAAATTGTTCTTTCTTCTGTTTCGCAGCTTCTTGCTATCAAGCGCAGCGGCAATGATTTTAAATATCTGCGCCCAGCGAGTCATAGTGTTTAAAAGTACCTTTTAAACGCTGGCCGCGCGTCTTGGTATAGGCGCACGTTATAAACAGATTTCGTTTCTTTACTCTCACGATATCATGCTTAGTATCATTACAAACTACAGCTCGATGGCTGTCCTTTTCTCATATGCAAAATGTCTGAAATCCAATAATATCAGATTGCTTCCCGCGTGAGGAGCGATGACTCCGTCAGGATCATCGCGACTCACGCGTAGTCGTGATATTATTGCTTTCGTGAAACAAGTTAGTATTACTTGAAAAAATTCTTTACAATAGATTTTACACACTACATCAGGCAAAATGGTTAACATACAGAGTATCAGGTAAGTATATTCGTACGACTGAAGTTGATAGTAATTTGTCCTTCGGGCAACTACATGACAATTGAACTGTGCTCTTTGTAATGTATTGTACAAGGATAACAAATGTTCATTTCTCGGTAAAAGATAATGAAATTAAGATAAAGATACACATACATAGATACATTATACATGGCATAATAAATATTAAAAAATAACAAAGAAATAAATTACTTGACTTCGCAGGAAGTCTGGGTGCTGTGTGCACTCGTGGAAAAAATATGTTACAAAAAATTGACATTCTGGTTTTACAATGACATATTACAGGAATATTTTTGTCGTTGTTGCGTCGAAGATTTCTTGCAGTAAATATGTAGCACTTTACTTATTTGTGGCTTTCATGACCTGCAAAAAAAAATGTTTCACTGCACTTGGGTAGGTATGAGTTGCATTGGGAGTGGTAGAACTTCGGGTATAAATGAAAGCACTGCACTTGAGTAGGGAAATTGATTACACTTTCACAGTGGAGGAAAAGTAGGGCATCACTTTCACTGTGGAAGTTGGAGTAGTTGTCAGGGTGTGATGTTGCTTTGGAAATACGTCGTGGGTCAGGAACTGGAAGATTGGTTCTGCAACATGTTGAGCCGTATGGTGGCAGTCTCTATTTCGCTTTACACATGTCCGTGCTTCCATTTATGTTTTCGTACATGAAAAATACAGAAAAAAATCTGTATTAGGATGTGCTTACTTACTAATGACTTAGTCTAAAAGAAAATTGGATTAGTTAAGGATAACAATTGTTTATGTACATAAGGTCTCATTCTCTTAGGAATGCTTAGTTCTCATATTTATCAATTTTTCTGGTTTTATTTGGTTCGACACGTTTTCGTCATTACTCGGCCTGGTCAGTAAATTCGGTAGCAATTGTCAAAATCGAGCTTAAGACTCTTACGATTAGTGTCTTTATAATTTCACAAGGTACATGAGTGCTTAATTCATTGCTTTATCATACTTTATTTTGAATGCATTTCATACACATTTGGCATCCGCGCTCGTTGTGCAAAGAAAAATTGATTGTTGAGCGCTCAGTGTTACGTCCGTTGGTCACAATCACGTGACAATAATTTGACAGTTCCACAACGCTAGCAGCAGTACTCTGCGAGAAGCAGAGCGTTTGGTGTCTACTAGCCGTGGTGTGAGTTTTTTACACTGTTTTTCATAGACTCTGGATTACGGAAGCAGCCAGATGCGGCGACTCCCGCAGCTGTTTCGAAGAATGTGTCCGTGGAAAGGCGTACAGTACCGTTTGTGGTAAGTACAACACTTGTTCACTTTCACTCTTCGGCTTTCTACATCGTGGTTTCGTGGTACAAGTACTTATAACATTACTTCACACGCGGTATTTCACACGTGTCCTTGGAGTTATCACCTTTTCAGTTCACACGTTATTATTAATTCGTGTTCACATTTATTTGGTCGTCATGTTAAGGTTCACACGCACCACTTTTATACGTGTCCATTAATTACTTGTCTATAGTCGGTTCACACGCAGCAGCATATACGTGTCCATTTATTACTGACTGCATTATTACTACAAAGTACAGTTAACATTTAGTATACATATCATGTCTAAAATTATTTACAAAGAAATATTTAGTCTCTGTGACTACAAGGCCCGACGAAAAGCGTGTCTCTTGTTCCTAGTTTGTGCCTCCAAGGCACTTTAGGTTTACACTTTGTTCGAAATCTTGTTATTCTTTTCTTTTTACAATAGTTACTCTTTTCTCAAGTTCAGCTCTTTTATTTTCTCTCTATTACGTCTTTAGTTTGAAGACATAGTCAATGTGGCTTCGTTTACGTGATGAACAGTTCGTGTTCAAACTACCATTAGGGAAATTGGGAAGCTTGGTGTTCCCTGTCGTGCAATTGCACGTAACAAATCTTAATTGAACTCGCAATTTGCGGAGAATAAGCATAGCCCGTCGACCACCAATGTGTCACGACTATCCATTCGTATAGCCTGTATGTATCAATCATGCAACCAGCTCGTAAAATTCACTTCTCTACTTGATAAGGTAGGATGGTAAGGATACTGGTTAGAGGAAAACACAAAAGACTTTTCTGGAGTGAAGAGATTTGAAGACACAGTGTTAATGACGTATGATATGATGAGCTTAACATAAATTATTATCACCTTAGTTTTTCATGACAAATAGTATAATTAAATCGATACAGTAGTTTCAGTGTCGTCTGATCCAGCTCTCTAAACAATTTTCAATGCATATCTAAAATACTTAAACCATGCATTAGCAGTGAACTGTGTCTGTTAACTATCTTCTGTTCCATGTATCGTAAAATTGGTTTTCTAAAAAAAAATCGTCGTATCTCGAAGACCTGAAATAGATATTTCTAGTACTAAATTAGTTTATTTATAAATGATCTTTGTAAGTATTTCAGCTGCACTGTGCCGTAAAATTGTTATGAGCGTATACGGTTTTCTCCGTATTATAATAAAATAATTGAGTTGCGCACTTCTTTCCTGCTACCTGGATCGTTATTGACTTACTTGATTGTTATATGCTAAGCTGCTGCTTTTTGCCTGCTGCGTGTCATAGGTGGTCTCATAAAATTTGATGTCGCACACTCCTTATGCATAACATAACATTTACCTCATTAGAGTAAGCTACCTTAATCAATTTTTTTTTACCTACGAGCAATCATTGTGGTCTGAATGATCATTTTAATTTATTTCATTCCAGAGGAGAGAGCTTTGCTATACTTAAAACTAGTGGTAGCAGGTGGCACTTAGCACGTTCCTAGTATAATATTTATTTGTCAGCTCTTTCGGCTGTGGCCGTTCATGGTTCAATTAACTTAAAACTAAGTTAAAATCTAAGGCAAATCTTGCTCTCCTACAATAAATGTGTTTTACTTCAGGTGCTCATATAAATTACTTATCTTGTTGTGGCAGGTCGACAGGGTGTTAGTCCTGTGCATTGCTCTTACATACGTTGGTACTTCACACATAGTATGGCAACTTATAGTGTGTGTATATTTTATTTTAGCAGCTTAACTTAACAGATATTTTCAATGGTTGACTCGGTATTTTTTGAAGTCTGCGTGATGAAACAATCCTTTTATTCGTCCAGATACAGGGTCAGCTAATAGATAGCAACCAATGTGCGGCTTTCTTAATATAATATATGGTCCTTCATACAAATGCTGCCACTTGCGATTCTTATGATGAATCAAAGATGGTTTGAAGTGGGTCTTTAACCCTTCTAATACCGAGTATTTTTTGTTACACCGAGTACCATTGGGGTCTTTAGTGACCCCAACGGAATTTATTTTTTATTAAGGATAGTTTTAATAATGGTAGAAGAAAATCACATTTCTTATTTTTTCCACAATCTAAAACATGATGTCAGTGACATTACATTAAATTAAAACACATATTTTTTAAAATTATTTATTTTCGTAAAATTTACAAACGATTGTCTCCTTTCTGCCCAGTCCAGTGTAAGATGTAGCCATATGATAAATGCTTTCAGTGCACTGAAATCAATCATGTTGTGAAATAATACCATTGGCCGCCTTCTGCTCATCCTCTTTGTAGTGTACGTTCTAACCGGCTTGACCATGGTATCTACTCCTGATTTTGTTGGATTTTGTTGTATTCAGGAACTTCCACTTCCTTCCTCGAATGCATTGTACTGAGCCAGTTTACAACTTTTCCCTTTTTCGGACAATATAAAACAATTGAAGCATGCTCTTGGAATCCAAAAATAGATGAATATTTGACTCGATCTTTGGTCTGAGTGAAAGCTTGTGGTAGTTCTCCTTTATTTTTTCAGATTGTTCCTAAGAGTGTGAGACTGATTTTCAGAAGTTCTCTCGCCAAACTAAGGCTAGTGAAAAAATTGTCAGTTGTTACATTTCTGCCGCTGTTTTCTAAGCCTTTCACCATATCGAAAGCAACTCTGTTGCCTTGACCAACTGTACAAGATTCATTTTCTTGTCGACCAGTGTAAACATGGAGATTAACAACGTAAGACGTTGCACTAACACATACAGCCCATAGTTTCAACCCATATTTTCCTGGTTTTGAAGGAATATATTGCCGAACTGGACATCTACCACGAAATGCCACAAATTGTTCATCAGTTGTTACGTTGCTGTGAGAAACATATGCTTCTTGAAATGTGTGTACCCACATTTCAAATATTTCTCTAACGGGAGCCAGCTTGTCAGGAGCATTTGTGATGTCTGACATCTGCGTCATCAAACTGGATCCACCTTGAAATTTGCGTAAAGCGATTTCTAGCCATTGCTTCACTAAAAATGGGTCTGCCATCCTCTTTGTTCCACAGATGTGTAAGTGCTTCATTATGGGCCTTGTAAGCACCTGCTCGAATCAAGACACTGATAAAGCACTTCAGTTCAATGGCATCTACTGGTTTCCATTTACTACCGTAAACAAGACTACCCTCTTTGTTAGTCCACTTTAGTATTACATCAACAATGTTTCTCCTAAGAAACAACTGAAAAGCTGATTCTCTGGAGTCCATATTTTTCACTGCGTGTTTTGTTGGACCTGGCTTTACTCGCATTATGTTCCACCTCTCTTCCACAAGTTCTTCTCAACTCGTGTTTGTGCCACAATTCTTTTTTGTTTTTAGACCTACACAAAATAAAAAAATAAAAATGAAAAATACAAAGGGGATATCTTGGCGCTTGACCCTAACGCACATTTACAAAAATAAAGTGTGTACTTACATATAACAGTCAGAAATATTAGTTACATCCTGTTCAGGCTGGACATCTGCGCTGTCCAAATCTTCTTCTGAACTTCCGTCTGACTGAGGCATTTTCTCTTCTAAGACGTCAATTTCTCTATCGCCGCATGAGTCATCAGAAACTATATCGCTGATATCACTATTTGATTCTCCAGATGGAGGATTATCCTGCAGTAATATTTCAAGCACTTCGTCTTCGGAAAGGTGACGAGACATTTTCCACTAAATGCAACACACGCAATAGTAGTCTCCACTTGTATGGAAAAAATAACTGTCGGCTTATAAAGTATTGGCAACAATCGCACATTACAACAATAATTACAAGAATAAAACTAAGGAAATACAGCAACATTACTGATTCAATGCAGCATTATTGGGTAATAATACCGCAAGAGAGAAATGGGGTCGCATTTAACCCCAATGGTATTCAGTGGTTCTCTCTTGATATTCTGCAAAACTAAATGTTTTCAAAAAGTTATATTAATATATTACGAACCCATTACTTAATTCAGGAAAAGTCCGAATTTTTCATAATTTTTGGGAATAGGAAGTAAGGCATGTTTTACAGAAAATTACGGCCTGGGATCATTATAGACCCCACGGTATTGGGAGCGTTAATAGCACTCGTTCATTTATATGATACGATAAGACTTTGCTAATGTGTTTGTCATGCGCCTGTTTTCTTAGGTTGGCATGAGTGGTTAAAGATATGAGAGCTTGTCTTAACTTGTCGTCTAATGTTACTTCAAGGTGTTGTAATTTTGGGATAGGGTCTACCCATTCATTTCTTTCTAGTCGTTTAGAGACTAGTTCTGATGGTGTGAAACCAGTTGATGTGTGAGGTAAATTATTAACAATCTCTTCAAAGGGTGTGACGAAATCAATCCACTGTGTCTGCTGGTGTGGAATATACGTTCGAATGAAACGATTGAACTCTTTAAATACTCTTTCTGTGGGATTACTTTGCGGTCGGTACCGGGATAACAAAATTTGTCTAATGTTGTTGGTTACAAGGAAATTTCTCCATCGTTTCCCCACGAAAGTTGATGCGTTATCAGATAACATGGCTTCAGGCTTGCCAAAGCGGGGAAACTAGTCTTTCTCAATACGTCTAATTAGTGGAAGTATATTAGATGACTTCATTGCATAGAGTCTCACGTGTTTGGTAAAAAGATCTAACAATACGTCCATATACTTCACACCTCCTCTTCCCTGAGGAAGTGGACCTGCATAATCCAAACTGACGATTTGGTTTGGTCTTTCTGTACGTATTGGGTTTAAAGGTAGGGCATTTGACAAGTTGAAAGATTTCGCCTTTTGGCAAAAGGAACAATTTCTTAATAATTGGTGCACCTTCTTGTGAAGATTAGGTACATAGCAGTATGTTGAAATCTTGCGTTTGCATTTTTCTGGGCCATAGTGACCCCAGGAGAGGTGAGTGTACCAAATGAGATGTTGAACATAATCTTTAGGAATACAGACACACCACCTTCCTGTCAACAGAGAAGTTCGGTGAACAAAACTCCATTGTGTACTTTATAAAATTTTGACAACGAGTGATCAGGGTTGTTTTGAAGAAGCTGTTTAATTTCTAGCCAATTGCGATCTGTGTCTTGAAGAGTATTCATTTGACGGCAAAGACGCAAAAAGTAGCTCCGATGCAGAGGATCTTTCATAAGAAGAATTTTGTGATCAGAAATCTGTTCTATTAATTCAGTAGGCTCCGGCAATCCTTCCGGCATACGTGACATTGCATCAGCAATAATGTTATTCTTGCTCTTTACGTAAATAATTTCAAAATCATACTCTTGTAGAAATAAACACCATCGAGTAAGCCGAGGATGATACAGTTTGCAAGAGAGTAAGAAGCTCAGTGCTTGATGATCTGAGTATACTCTGATTTTGTGACCATAAATATAGTAATTAAAGCGGCGAAAAGCCCACACAACTGCTAATCCCTCTAATTCGGTTACCGAATATGATCTCTCACATTCGGTTAAGACCCGACTGGCAAAACTGATTATTTTGACTTCCTCCTGCCCATCAGTTTTGTCTATTTGAAATAAACATGCACCTAATCCTTGAAACGATGCATCGCAAGAAATGCAGAAATCTAAATTCATGTTTGGATGACTTTACTCTTACTCTTTAGAAGAGCTTCTTTGATCTTGTCAAATGCTTTTGGCATTCAGAAGTCCACATCCAGTGGACGTTTATCTTGAGCAAATTTAACAATGCGGGATTGTTCATGATTGATTCGGAATGAAGCGACGGAAGAATGAAGCTAATCCAATGAAACCTTTTAGTTGCCTTTTAGTGCAAGGCACAGGGAAATTTTCTATTGCTGTTAACTTGCTGGGATCAGGTGAGATTCCTTCCGAAGAAATTATATATCCTAAAAACTTGATTTCTTTCCTGGCAAATTTGGATTTTTTTGTAAATTTGCGGTAACACCAAAATCAGAGAATCTTTGAAAGATCTTTTGTAGGAGAGTTAAATGTTCTTCCCAGGAAGTCGTTGCTATCAGTAAATCATCACCACAGACGGTGACTTGGTCAAGTAATTCTGGTCCTAGCACATGATCAAGTGCTGCAATAAAAACACCAGAACTAATGTTGAGACCGAAAGGTACTACACGAAAATGATAGGTTCTGCCGGCAAAGATAAAGGCTGTGTACTTCCTCGATGATGATGATAGTTTCACCTGCCAATAGCTACTTCGGAGATCTATTGAGGATAAGAACCTCACGCTATGGAGTTTTTGTAGTTGTTCCTCCAGTGGATCTGGTCTTGTGCATACTGGAATGATGATTTTATTAATATTCCTTGCGCCCAAGACAAGTCTGACGCTTCCATCGTGTTTGAAAACAGGTAACAACGGGCTACTGTAGTGAGAGTCGGACGGTTCTATGATTTTCCACTTAAGCATTTTACGTATTTCTTGTTTGACGGCTTCTTTAAGGGACTGCGGAATTGAATAGGTTGTTTTGCAAAAAGTATCATGGGGTTTCACTCTCATGTTAAATTCATAGTCTGCTATGATACCTGGTTTTGTGGAAAAAATGTTCACAGATGTTGATAATAGGTCATGTAGTTCATACTTCTGTCTGTCGTCGAGTCCGTCTGTTTCCACAATTTTTATGCGTAACTCGTCGGCAGTTGGTAATAAGTCAGGGTCATTGTTGACGTCACTGAACTCGTCAACCGCACGGTGTCAGAAAGTCTACGTATTTTCACTTTACGTTCCAGGTTGGTTATCCTGACTTTGGTTCTCATTAGATGTACGACCAGTGTCCTATCATCTAGTCTTAACGTGCACTTACCTTCAGCTAAATCAATGATGGCACGATTTCTTCGTAGAAAGTCCATTCCTAACAAGCATGGCACTGACAGGTTCTTTACTACTAAAAATGTGCACTGTATACAGTCGGATTTAAATTGTACTGTTGCTTGTACTTGCAAGCTAACCTTCTGTACTAGGGAGCCTACTGCTCCGGATACCGAGCGAGGTGGCGCAGTGGTTCGACACTGGACTCGCATTCGGGAGGACGACGGTTCAATCCTGCGCCCGGCCATCCTGATTTAGATTTTCCGTGATTTCCCTAAATCACTCCAGGTAAATGCCGGGATGGTTCCTCTGAAAGGGCACGGCCGACTTCTTTCCCCATCCTTCCCTAATCCGATGAGACCGATGACCACTCTGTCTGGTCTCCTTCCCCAAAACCAACCACTGCTCCGGATACAGTACATCATTGTACAGGAAGTGAAGGAATTTTTCTTACAGAGCACACCTTTTTATATACACACATAGACATAGCATTAATATTTGCACCTGTGTCGATGATGGCAATAATTGGTATATCATAAATGTGAATCAGAGTTGACGCTTGTACTTGGTTTTCCCAATGGTCGTTGTTTTCGTAGGTGTTCTTTTCGTCTAATAGTTCGTCCTGTAAGTCTCTGTCGTCTTCGTATCTAATTACGTTGATATGTCTTTTAATGAAGTTGCCCCACATTGGTTCCGCAGCTTCCCCGTGGAGGCCTAAAGAAGCTGCTAATGGTTTTCCGACTAGGGTGGAGCTGAAATGTCAGTTATTTTTACTTGACTAGTATTTTGCGACATACCAGGTCGAAAATTTGCGTTCGTATCCCATACGACTTGTGCATCTCTTGATTGCGTGTTATTTGACATCGCGTTTGGTGCTTGGTTCGCCTGTGTGTAGAAAATGATCGGATTTCCTTGGATATTATGACGGATTTCCTTGGATATTATGACCGGCGGTGTCAGGAAAAGCATGCGACGAATTGTCCTGACTATTGTTCCTGAACTGTTGGTTGGGTTGGTGAGAAAATGTCGCATTTTTCGGCTGTGAAAAATTCATTTGTTGAGAGGGAGTGAAGTGACTCGGCTGACTTTACTGTTGTGGTCTGTTATAATTGTTCCATTTCTTTCCCTTGTGACGATTTCCATTATTCGTCTTGTTGTTCTGGTACTGGTAATTACCGTTGTGATTTATCGGTGAATTACCGTATTGTTGCTGTGTGTTTTGATAAATCGGATTGTATCTGTTCTGGTGTGGATATTTGTTATATTGTTTTCCATTACGGCGGTTGAAACTGTTATGATTGCCGTAAGGCTGAGCGTTTGGTTGTCCCGTGTTATGTTGGTACGACATTCCATTGACGCAACTTGTTATGTGCTGCTGCGGAGCGGGCGGTCCATTATTATAATTATTCCGCGCGCTCGCACGCACATCCTCATAGATCATATCCAAATTGTCAAGAGCAGAAAGAAAGGCTTCTAGGTCTTCTTCACTCACATTAACTAGCTTTTCTCTTATTGACACAGGAAGTTTTGACTTTAAGATCATGATTACATCTTTGGTTGAAATGGGCGTGTCCCAATACTGAATTTTACGTAGATATTTTTCAAAATAACGTCTCAAACCTCCTCCTTTGGTGTTGAAAGGTTCGGCGTTGTAAACCTCCTGTCGGAGTCTTTGTTGTATACCTGAACTCCAGAATTTATTCAAAAAATGCTTTTCAAAATCTGCATAGGTGTGACATTTGTCTATTATTTCCGTACCCTAAATTGATCCTTCACCGTGTACATAGCCTAAGATGAACTGTATCCGCTGCCTGTCGTTCCATGATTCTGGAAAAGTACCTGTGAATGATTTTAGAAATACCATGGGATGTATATTTCGTTTTTCAGGTATAAAAGGCTGAAAAACTCTGTGTTTTAGCACACTCTCGTCTTACTCAGTTTGATTGTCACCTTGCAATTCCGTAACTTGTCGTTTCAGTTGATCTATATCATTGCTTAGCTGACGTTTCCATTCCGGAAGATCGTGGCTAAATGCTCGCCTGATTTCACCTAATTCACTGGTTAAAGTGTCACCAGAAGTACCGGGAGCGGTTAAGATTTCTGCTGTAGCAGATTTAACCGTACCCTTTAGTTCAGCGTGTACTTCGCTGACAATGTACTGTTCTTTGGATTGCATCCACTCTTCAAATTCCCTATTAAGCGTATTGCTTATACCGGTGTTGACATCTGCGATCTTTTTGTCAATATTGACATCGGATATTTGCTGAGCAAGGTCTTCAACTCGCTCGCCAACGTGGTTGACACCTTCTGTCAACTGGCTTACTCTCTTTGAAACATCACTGTAATGTTTCAGTCACTCGCAGTTGATTTACACACATCTATTTGGGCCTGCATATCTGTGAACTTGCTACCAATATTGGGCTCGGCGGATTCCACCATCGAAAGAACACTACCAATTTTTGCTTGTACGCTTGCGTTTAGCTCGCTTGAGTAAGCAGTGGTAATGGCTTTAATTTTTTCCTCCATAGTGTCATTCGAATTTTTGATTCGTGCTTGGATGTCGGTAATAACAGAATTTATATTGTTCATTCGCACTTGAGTGCCCTCTATCCTTGATTCTAAACTGTTGAACCTGCTGTCACTTTGATTTGCTAACTGACTGATTTGCGTTTCAATATTGTCACTTTGGTTTATTAACTGTCCCATTCGAGTGTCAAGATTACCCATGTGAGCTTCAATGTTATCACTCTTGTTTGTAAGCTGTGCCATGTTTGTTTCAAAACTGGTTTTCATATCAGCAAGCAATTTTAGTATATCTGACAGCGAGCATTCACGTGACTGTGACGCGGTCTGTGGCGCCGACAGCTCACGTGTCGCTTCGTCGTCTGTTGTTCCCTCACTACGAGATTCAGGTTTGTTTACACCCGCGCGCGGTCTAAGTTGCCTTGGTTGTTCATCAGCCATCGTAAATTTAAAGTAGTTACACTGCACGAGCTAGAAAAGGTAATTTTTTTTTTAAATTATGATTTTCACTTGTCAGGTGCGCCAAGGATTCCGCGTCCTGATTTCTCAGATATTGCTTGTCATTATAAACAATTGAAACTCTGACACACGAAAATGCTAATATGGCAACGGGAGTGATAAAATAAATGAAAAACACTTAGAGCACTGAAACTGGCACAGATAGCGGCCATTGTGATTCACTAAAATGCACAACAATGGAAATTCTTGCTAACTATTTCTAACTATTGTAAGCGAAATGATGTGATAGAGGCGGATCTAATAGCAAAAGGAAACAGAAATTTGGAAATTAAATTGCTTGAGGAAAAGGAAAAAAGCGTAGAGAGTGAATGTCACGAACCGACTGAATGCTCGGTACGCAAAGCTTCAAACGTAATGAAAAATCGTACTCACATTAGTTGTCTTGCGCACTGCTATTTATTGCTGTTGTGGATTCTTACTGCGATGTTCTGCATATGCGTCCTTTTTTTATCACTGGTTTTGGCTCCCAATTTTCTCCAGATGGTAGCATGAAAATAAAAAGAACAAATTAGTTTTTTAGTCAAGTCCCTGTTCGGGCGCCACATCTAGCGTTAAAAGGTTTTGATTTTCACATTTAACCAAATATAACATTGATGATGATAATTTACGACAATGTTTGCCGACAAGATAAAGAATGCAACCTTTAACACTAGATTGCGTACTCACGGCAGTTCTCCTTGGCCGTTTTTTGGTACGACTTGGAAAGAGAAAAATTAATGAATGATCGCCGATGCGTCGGTTCTCGATTGTGTTCAGGAGACGTACAGATTGATTGCGCGAAAGTAGTTTCGCAAATGACCTCTTAACCCGGATTGCTTTCACGCAATCAGACTCTTCAATGAAATTACCTAAGGGACCTATTTGAATAATAAAAAAATTGGAAATGAATGCAAAACAGTGAAATTTTGTAAAAAAAAGTTGTCAGATCGGAAATTGAACACATTAATGGTCTCCCAAATACAATAGAGACACCGCGATAAAGAGCGAACCTGTAACAAAGTTCATTTAAACATAAACATTATTTGTGGTTAATTTAAACAAAGGATTAAGCATAGATTTTCTGTACAGTGAAGCATCAATACATTCTCAAAGAACAAAGGCGTTAAACTATAAACATTAACAAATTTACAATGAATACAAAACTTACATTTTCATGTTTTTCTCATACATGGAGCAGTCCAACAATCGCTGCTTTTGTATGTGTGATATTTTGTAAAAAATAAATGTCCTGGCGTGCGCGTAAGTATTTTTTATCATCACAAGGTTTACAAAAGCGTTTTTTTTCTTGGTGATAAGGTGGTTTTTCACACTAAATGAAATATAACTTGTAGCGGTGCTATATAACACGTCTTCACAAGTCGGCGACCAAACATCAAAGGTAATGAAGTACATGTTAACATATCGGCGACCAGAAGTACAACTAACTACACTCCTGGAAATTGAAATAAGAACACCGTGAATTCATTGTCCCAGGAAGGGGAAACTTTATTGACACATTCCTGGGGTCAGATACATCACATGATCACAGTGACAGAACCACAGGCACATAGACACAGGCAACAGAGCATGCACAATGTCGGCACTAGTACAGTGTATACCCACCTTTCGCAGCAATGCAGGCTGCTATTCTCCCATGGAGACGATCGTAGAGATGCTGGATGTAGTCCTGTGGAACGGCTTGCCATGCCATTTCCACCTGGCGCCTCAGTTGGACCAGCGTTCGTGCTGGACGTGCAGACCGCGTGAGACGACGCTTCATCCAGTCCCAAACATGCTCAATGGGGGACAGATCCGGAGATCTTGCTGGCCAGGGTAGTTGACTTACACCTTCTAGAGCACGTTGGGTGGCACGGGATACATGTGGACGTGCATTGTCCTGTTGGAACAGCAAGTTCCCTTGCCGGTCTAGGAATGGTAGAACGATGGGTTCGATGACGGTTTGGATGTACCGTGCACTATTCAGTGTCCCCTCGACGATCACCAGTGGTGTACGGCCAGTGTAGGAGATCGCTCCCCACACCATGATGCCGGGTGTTGGCCCTGTGTGCCTCGGTCGTATGCAGTCCTGATTGTGGCGCTCACCTGCACGGCGCCAAACACGCATACGACCATCATTGGCACCAAGGCAGAAGCGACTCTCATCGCTGAAGACGACACGTCTCCATTCGTCCCTCCATTCACGCCTGTCGCGACACCACTGGAGGCGGGCTGCACGATGTTGGGGCGTGAGCGGAAGACGGCCTAACGGTGTGCGGGACCGTAGCCCAGCTTCATGGAGACGGTTGCGAATGGTCCTCGCCGATACCCCAGGAGCAACAGTGTCCCTAATTTGCTGGGAAGTGGCGGTGCGGTCCCCTACGGCACTGCGTAGGATCCTATGGTCTTGGCGTGCATCCGTGCGTCGCTGCGGTCCGGTCCCAGGTCGACGGGCACGTGCACCTTCCGCCGACCACTGGCGACAACATCGATGTACTGTGGAGACCTCACGCCCCACGTGTTGAGCAATTCGGCGGTACGTCCACCCGGCCTCCCGCATGCCCACTATACGCCCTCGCTCAAAGTCCGTCAACTGCACATACGGTTCACGTCCACGCTGTCGCGGCATGCTACCAGTGTTAAAGACTGCGATGGAGCTCCGTATGCCACGGCAAACTGGCTGACACTGACGGCGGCGGTGCACAAATGCTGCGCAGCTAGCGCCATTCGACGGCCAACACCGCGGTTCCTGGTGTGTCCGCTGTGCCGTGCGTGTGATCATTGCTTGTACAGCCCTCTCGCAGTGTCAGGAGCAAGTATGATGGGTCTGACACACCGGTGTCAATGTGTTCTTTTTTCCATTTCCAGGAGTGTATAAAGACTCTAGAATTTTCCTAACAAATTATAAATTGTTCTTTCTTCTGTTTCGCAGCTTCTTGTTATCAAGCGCTGCGGCAATGATTTTAAATATCTGCGCCCAGCGAGTCATAGTGTTTAAAAGCACCTTTTAAACGCTGGCCACGCGTCTTGGTATAGGCGCACGTTATAAACAAATTTCGTTTCTTTACTTTCGCGTTGTCATGCTTAGTATCATTACAAACTACAGCTCGTTGGCTGTCCTTTTCTCATATGCAAAATGTCTGAAATCCAATAATATCACAACAGTGAGGGAGGACATCAAACAGAATAATCCTTTCTCAGTGCCAGAAGACCGTCATTATAACTATATCGGCTGATGGTGCGGCTTTGTATTGTTTCTTCAGAGGAGAGAGAGTGTGGCGCCACTCCAAGAATGGCCGCTTTGCTTCTGCTTCGAAGTGATAGCCCATGTTTCAGTACCTGTGACTATGTTCGACAAAAACTTATCGCCATGAACCTCATAACGCGCAAGCAGTTCCGCACAGGTTGCTCTTTATGGTCGTCTGTTAGGCGGCAAGCAACCGAGCGGGAACACACTTTCAGTACCCCAACTGGTGGGCCAGTGCGTCACCAATACTAACAGAGACGTAAAGCTGAGCAGTAAGGTGTCTGATTATGATCCATCGACCACCTCGATTGAGAAAGTCCGAACGTTCCAGCATTGCAGAAGTCGCAGCTGAGCGTTGCCGGCCGACACGAGGAAGATAGGACATGTTTGCGCAATCTTATTGCCATGATAACAGACGCCTAACCCCACAACTCACCGTGCTTTTGTTCACTGCCGGATCTCCACAGACATTGTGCAAGCGTCAATGAACATGTGCTCTGGTTTTCTACCGAAAGAAACTCAATGACAGATCTCTGCTTGAAAAGCAAACACCATCTATTGTAACTCAATGAAACTATATGGGGAGATACGGGAATATTCCACAATGTCACACAGCAAATTCGGATTTTTTTTTTCTACAGATATTGGCCTTGAAAAAAAAGTGCATTGCCTTACTTATTGAACACCTCTTGCATAAGAAAAGGTAGCGCACGTGTTTTGTCATTAAGAAATCGCATGTGGATCTTCTTTCCTTGTGAGATGGTATTAGGTATTAGGTACACTATGTGATCAAAAGTATGCGAACACCTGGCTGAAAATGACTTACAAGTTCTTGGCGCCCTCCATCGCTAATGCTGGAATTCCATATGGTGTTGGCGCACCCTTAGCCTTGATGACAGCTTCCACTCTCGCACGCATACGTTCAATCAGTTGCTGGAAGGCTTTTTGGGGAATGGCAGCCCATTCTTCACGGGGTGCTGCACTGATGAGACGTATCGATGTCGGTCGGTGAGGCCTGGCACGAAGTGGCGTTCCAAAACATCCCAAAGGTGTTCAATAGGATTCAGATCAGGACTCTGTGCAGGCCACTCCATTACAGGGATGTTATCGTCGTTTAACCACTCCGCCACAGGCCGTGCATTATGAACAGGTGCTAGCTCGTGTTGAAAGACGCAATCGGCATGCCCGAATTGTTCTTCAACACTGGGCAACAAGAAGATGCCTAAAACATCAATGTAGGCCTGTGCTGTGATAGGGCCACGCAAAACAACAAGGGGAGCAAGCCCTATCCATGAGAAACACGACCACACCATAACACCACCGTCTCCGAATGTTACTGTTGGCACTACACACGCTGGCAGATGACGTTCACCGGGCATTCACCATACGCACACCCTGCAATCGGATCGCCACATTGTCTACCGTGATTCGTCATTCCACACAATGTTTTTCCACTGTTCAATCGTCCAATGTTTTCGTTCCTTACAACAAGGGAGGCGTCGTTTGGCATTTACCGGCATGATGAACGGCTTATGAGCAGCCGCTCAACCATGAAATCCAGGTTTTCTCACCTCCCGCCTAACTGACATTCGCGTGAAATTATTCTCTTAGATAGATTAAGTATTGACGAAGTGGCACATCGTCTGCATATTAGTCACGGTTCTGCCTACGAAATGCACAACAGACTTGGGTTTCATAAAGTTTGTGCAAGATGGGTCCCAAAACAACTCACACAGTTGCATAAACAAATTCGCTTGGAAATCTGAAAAAAAATTTGATCGCTATGGTAATGAAGAGGACAACTTGTTAGACAGGATCATTACTGGTGACAAATCATAGCTCCATCATTACGAGCCGGAGAGTCAACGGCAGAATATGGAATGGAAACATCCAAATTCACCATGCGAGAAAAAGTTCAAAACCCAATCGTCCGCAGGAAAACTGGGACGCACAAGGTCCAATACTCGAACATTATGGAAAAGGGGCACAACAATAAACAGTGTACATTACAGTGAGATGCTTACTGCCAGGTTAAAGCCTGCAATTCGAAGCAAACGCCATGGATTTCTGTCAAAAGGTGGTGTGTTGTTGCACGACAATGCCCGTCCGGATACTGCTGCCCACACTACCGGAACGCTCCAGAAACTCAAATTTGAAATACTGGATCATCCTCAATATAGTCCCTATCTAGCCCCTTCTGACTATGACTTGTTTGGTCCACTCAAACGGGCATTAAGGGGCCGTCGATTTGCCTCGGACGAAGCAGTGAAAGAAGCGGTGCTTTCCTGGCTCGCAGCTCAATCGAGTACCTTCTTTTATAAGGGCATCAGGAAGCTTGTACAACGGTGGACCAAGTGCGTTGAAAGGCAAGGAGATTATGTCAAAAATGATGTCCTTGTAAGTTTCCTATTTGATTACAATAAAATTTTATAACTACTTTGCGGATAATAATTGACTTACCCTCGTAGTAAGACATCAGAATAGCAAGGCAGTGCTCGAGACGGACAAAGCAGAGCCGCCGACTGGAAACAAGCAGAGTCGGTCGTTGACGACATGCTACTGCATACAGGGCCTGCACAGATACTCTCTGTAACGCCATTTGGTATACAAAGTGGCCCAGGCGGATGGCCGTGGTCTGTTGGGTAGCTTCATAGCTGCCGGCAATTACACTACTGGCCATTAAAATTGCTACAACAAGGTGAAATGCTGATGATAAACAGGTATTCATTGGACAAATATATTATACTAGAACTGACATGTGATTACACTTTCACGCAATTTGGGTGCATAGATCCTGAGAAATCAGTACCCAGAACAACCACCTCTGGCCGTAATAACGGCCTTGATACGCCTGGCCATTGAGTCAAACAGGGCTTGGATGGCGTGTACAGGTACAGCTGCCCATGCAGCTTCAACGCGATACCACAGTTCATCAAGAGTAGTGACTGGCGTATTGTGACGAGCCAGTTGCTCGACCACCATTGACCAGACGTTTTTAATTGGTGAGCGATCTGGAGAATGTGCTGGCCAGGGCAGCAGTCGAACACTTTCTGTGTCCAGAAAGGCCCGTACAGGACCTACAACAGGCGGTAGTGCATTATCCTGCTGAAATGTAGGGTTTCGCAGGGATCGAATGACGGGTAGAGCCACGGTCGTAACACATCTGAAATGTAACGTCCACTGTTCAGAGTGCCGTCAATGCGAACAAGAGGTGACCGAGACATGTAACCAATGGCACCCCATACCATCACGCCGGGTCATACTCCAGTATGGCGATGACGAATACACGCTTCCAATGTGCTTTCACCGCAATGTCACCAAACACGGATGCGACCATCATGATGCTGTAAACATAACCTGGATTCATCCGAATTAATGACGTTTTGCCATTCGTGCACCCAGGTTCGTCGTTGAGTACACCATCGCAGGCGCTCCAGTCTGTGATGCAGCGTGAAGGGTAACTGCAGCCATGGTCTCCGAGCTGATAGTCCATGCTGCTGCAAACGTCGTCGTACTGTTCGTGCAGATGGTTGTTGTCTTGCAAGCGTCCCCATCTGTTGACTCAGGGATCGAGACGTGGCTACACGATCCGTTACAGCAATGCGGATAAGATGCCTGTCATCTCGACTGCTAGTGATACGAGGCTGTTTGGATCCAGTACGGCGTTCCGTATTACACTCCTGAACCCACCGATTCCATATTCTGCTAACGGTCATTGGATCTCGACCAACGCGAGCAGCAATGTCGCGATACGATAAACCGCAATCGCTATAGGCTACAATCCGACCTTTATCAAAGTCGGAAGCGTGATGGTACGCATTTCTCCTCCTTACACGAGGCATCACAACAACGTTTCACCAGGCAACGCCGGTCAACTGCTGTTTGTGTATGAGAAATCGGTTGGAAACTTTCCTCATGTCAGCACGTTGTAGGTGTCGCCACCGGCGCCAACCTTGTGTGAATGCTCTGAAAAGGTAGTCATTTGCATATGACAGCATCTTCTTCCTGTCGGTTAAATTTCGCATCTGTAGCACGTCATGTTTGTGGTGTAGCAATTTTAATGACCAGTAGTGTACGTTGTCTCCGGTCCAGTTCTCGGTTTGGCTCCAGTATGCTGTCTCAGTATTGTGCAGGTCCACTGCAAGAGGAACTTCTCCGTCTGCACCAGCAATATATAAGATCATGTGACGTACGCTTAATGAAACCCAGATTGATTTTCCCTTACATTGCAGCTGCACTCGAATCATTCTCGTCACGGATTCGTAAATCACTTGAGAGAATAAAATGCAGATTGATCAGATACACAAAATAAGAACGTGCAAAGCTTAAATTACTTGACCCCATATGCAGGGAAAGGAGTATATGTGAGGACAGGCTTGAAACAGGCCGCCGCCTCACAGTGTCCACATAGTAAAACACGACAGCCGCATCTCGACTGCTAGTGATACGAGGCTGTTTGGATCCAGTACGGCGTTCCGTATTACACTCCTGAACCCACCGATTCCATATTCTGCTAACGGTCATTGGATCTCGACCAACGCGAGCAGCAATGTCGCGATACGATAAACCGCAATCGCGATAGGCTACAATCCGACCTTTATCAAAGTCGGAAACGTGATGGTACGCATTTCTCCTCCTTACACGAGGCATCACAACAACGTTTCACCAGGCAATTACGTCAGTAGAATCATGCGGTGCCTGCTACACGTGCTGTCCAGCAAGAGTGCCACTAGACCAGATGGACTCACGGAACTGGACCGTCAAAACATCGACTTGCGGAAACGGAGACGAAGTTAAGCAGCTGTGTAGACCTTCAGTACTTACGCCTGAGCTGAAATGTAAGGAACCATCTCCTGAGAGCTAATTTGGCTGAAAATTTTCGCAGTTGGCATGCTTAAGACGGCGACTTTAATTTAGGGGTGCCTGCTCCTTCTTAATTCCACTAGTGGCGGAGGGTCGGAAATGCGAGCACGTTTGTGAGAGAGGGCGCACCCTTTCGGGCAGAGCCTCCCCACCCCCGTGAAAAGGTGTGGCCGGGGGTCGGAGCACGGTTCAAATCAGCCTCGCGTCTCTCTCGCGTCTGTCGGCCGCCCATTCAGACGGAGCAGTGAATAGCGCGGGAGGCCGTCCCGGCTGCTCGAGAGGGATTTCCGTGTCTCCGGGAAGAAGCGGGGGCGGAAGAGCCCGCCGCACAAGAGGATTTGATGGGCGGCGGTGGCGGCGGCGGAGGCGGAGGCGGAGACCGCGCAACTTCTTACGGGAGGCGGGCCTCGGGCCGCGGGGCCGCGTCTGACGCAAGCAGAAAAACCGCCGCCCTCCGAGCACTAGACTTCTTTTCTCCAGCGGTCAGCTCACTAGAAGCACAAAGGACCCACCCACATCAGTCGAGGAGACTTTCGAACGCCGGAAGGACGCAAGGCCCTATGCGCCCCAGTTGAAAATATTTTAATACCCACTCGTGTCTCGTTTTCTTACGTGGTACACGACCTGCAATCTATACACAGATTACGATGTATCGAGTCTGTAAACAGAACTAATTTCCATTTTATCAACTTCTACCTGTGGAATAGCACAATAGTAGGCAGTGCAGAAAATGTAGTCCATCAACAAAGGAGGTGGCTTACAAAACACTCGTTCGACCTATACTTGAGTATTGCTCATCAGTGTGGGATCCGTACCAGATCGGGTTGACGGAGGAGATAGAGAAGATCCAAAGAAGAGCGGCGCGTTTGGTCACAGGGTTATTTGGTAAACGTGATAGCGTTACGGAGATGTTTAGCAAACTCAAGTGGCAGACTCTGCAAGAGAGGCGCTCTGCATCGCGGTGTAGATTGCTCGCCAGGTTTCGAGAGGGTGAGTTTCTGGATGAGGTATCGAATATATTGCTTCCCCCTACTTATACCTCCCGAGGAGATCACGAATGTAAAATTAGAGAGATTCGAGCGCGCACGGAGGCTTTCAGACAGTCATTCTTCCCGCGAACCATACGCGACTGGAACAGAAAAGGGAGGTAATGACAGTGGCACGTAAAGTGCCCTTCGCCACACACCGTTGGGTGGCTTGCGGAGTATAAATGTAGATGTAGGGCAACACATCGACTAGAAACATTTTGTCAGATTTAAAACGTATGCCTGATAGGGATACGAACAAGGAAGTCGATCTGTTGTAGAATTTTAGAACATGTTTTTTGCTCGAGTATCATGTCGTTTTTGGAAACCCAGAATCTACTATGTAGGAATCAATATGGATTCCGGAAACAGCGATCGTGTGAGACCCAACTCGCTTTATTTGTTCATGAGACCCAGAAAATATTAGATACAGGCTTCCAGGTAGATGCTATTTTTCTTGACTTCCGGAAGGCGTTCGATACAGTTCCGCACTGTCGGCTGATGAACAAAGTAAGAGCCTACGGAATATCAGACCAGCTGTGTGGCTGGATTGAAGAGTTTTTAGCAAACAGAACACAGCATGTTGTTATCAATGGAGAGACGTCTACAGACGTTAAAGTAACCTCTGGCGTGCCACAGGGGAGTGTTATGGGACCATTGCTTTTCACAATATACAGTATATAAATGACCTAGTAGATAGTGTCGGAAGTCCCATGCGGCTTTTCGCGGATGATGCTGTAGTATACAGAGAAGTTGCAGCATTAGAAAATTGTAGCGAAATGCAGGAAGATCTGCAGCTGATAGGCACTTGGTGCAGGGAGTGGCAACTGACCCTTAACATAGACAAATGTAATGTATTGCGAAAACATAGAAAGAAGGATCCTTTATTGTATGATTATATGACAGCGGAACAAACACTGGTAGCAGTTACTTCTGTAAAATATCTGGGAGTATGCGTGCGGAACGATTTGAAGTGAAACGATCATATAAAATTAATTGTTGGTAAGGCGGGTACCAGGTTGAGATTCATTGGGAGAGTCCTTAGAAAATGTAGTCGATCAACAAAGGAGGTGGCTTACAAAAGACTCTTTCGACCTATACTTGAGTATTGCTCATCAGTGTCGGATCCGTACCAGATCGGGTTGACGGAGGAGATAGAGAAGATCCAAAGAAGAGCGGCGCGTTTCGTCACAGGGTTATTTGGTAAGCGTGATAGCGTTACGGAGATGTTTAACAAACTCAAGTGGCAGACTCTGCAAGAGAGGCGCTCTGCATCGCGGTGTAGTTTGCTTTCCAGGTTTCGAGAGGGTGCGTTTCTGGATGAGGTATCGAATATATTGCTTCCCCCTACTTATACCTCCCGAGGAGATCACGAATGTAAAATTAGAGAGATTAGAGCGCGCACGGAGGCTTTCAGACAGTCGTTCTTCCCGCGAACCATACGCGACTGGAACAGGAAAGGGAGGTAATGACAGTCGCACGTAAAGTCCCCTCACCATACGCCGTTGGGTGGCTTGCGGAGTATAAATGTAGATGTAGAAGGAACCTAGTATTTTTCGTGCTATGATAGTACCTAATAAGGTATCCGGGCACGACTTATCTTCTACCCTCCATAGCTCTGCCCCAGCTATTACCTCTATCCTGCCATACAGACTTCACAGAAATTTATTAATTTACGATGGAGAAAGCCGGCCGGGGTGGCCGTGCGGTTCTAGGCGCTACAGCCTGGAACCGCGAGACCGCTACGGTCGCAGGTTCGAATCCTGCCTCGGGCATGGATGTGTGTGATGTCCTTAGGTTAGTTACGTTTAAATAGCTCTAAGTTTTAGGGGACTGATGACCTCAGAAGTTAAGTCCCATGGTGCTCAGAGCCATTTGAACCAATTTTTTACGATGGAGAAAGGAACGGCAATCTCGAAATCCGTCTTCTTATTACATCGTATCTAGGTTTCAACTACAACATCGTCATCTTCGGTGCGCATAACAACAGGTGACGTTAGATCAAAGTTGCACGTACTAAACGATATTGGTTGATGTAGAGCGTGCATGGTCTGACGCTCTACACCAACCAATATCGTTTAGTACCTGACACTGTCAATGTCACCTTTTGTCATTGTGGTATCGATAGCTAAGATGCCACGGCGTAGGTGCAAGTTCTTAAGTTGGCACTACGACAGACACCGACGACAGCGACCTCTAGCCGGCGCTGTGGAGCTCTACGAGCGCCGCTGCACATTCTGCCCATTTGATCATGAGCAGACGGCCGGGACACTTCAGTTTCGCTTCATATAAAGACTTTGCACTACTTACGACGGGTCTAAGGCTTCGCACCTACGTGGTCCTCAGTGCAAAGTTAAGTATTCACGTTATTATGTATTCAGTTAATATTGTGATATACTAACACCATTTCTAACAGCAGTACCGAGAGATAATCACCTTTTCCTGCTCCTACTCGCTTTCGTCTTCGGCCAAATTTTCAGCTTTCAGGAGCAGACCACTCGTCGCCTTCCAGGTGGGATACAAAAGTCATACGCATAGAAGTTGACTAAGTAATAGTTGGAATCCAGATTTGCTGTAATAAAACGATGGATTTCGAGATCGGTTGCGTCTCTTTTCTCCATTATGTATGTTCAACGGTCACTGCCCACAACCGGATCATATGGATTCCAATCTGATTAATTAATTGTTTTACCTATTGTTTTATTTAGCATGCCCAACCCTCTCTTGATTAGGAGCAGGATCAAAACGTACAAAAAATATTTCAAATCATTTCCAATTTCGCTGCATATTTGTCGTTTAATTATGTACGTCTGACATATTTTACGAAGATAATTATAATTACAAACATAAATAAACAATCAATAATAATAAAAACAGTAATCATAATGGACGTTCAGAATTAACAAGAACACATTAGCGAAGCCAGACTTTGTTAGAAAGAAGACAGTGGTCTTAACATAATTTATTGTTGTTGTTGTTGTCTTCAGTCCTGAGACTGGTTTGATGCAGCTCTCCATGCTACTCTATCCTGTGCAAGCTTCTTCATCTCCCAGTACCTACTGCAACCTACATCCTTCTCAATCTGCTTAGTGTATTCATCTCTTGGTCTCCCTCTACGATTTTTAGCCTCCACGCTGCCCTCCAATCCTAAATTTATGATCCCTTGATGCCTCAGAACATGTCCCACCAACCGATCCCTTCTTCTTGTCAAGTTGTGCCACAAACTCCTATTCTCCCCAATTCTATTCAATACCTCCTCATTAGTTACGTGATGTACCCATCTAATCTTCAGTATTCTTCTGTAGCACCACATTTCAAAAGCTTCTATTCTGTTTTTGTCCAAACTATTTATCGGCCATGTTTCACTTCCATACATGGCTACACTCCAAAGAAATACTTTCAGAAACGACTTCCTGACCTTTAAATCTATACTCGATATTAACAAATTTCTCTTCTTCAGAAACGCTTTCCTTGCCATTGCCAGTCTACATTTTATATCCTCTCTACTTCGACCATCATCAGTTATTTTTCTCCCCAAATAGCAAATCTCCTTTACTACTTTAAGTGTCTCATTTCCTAATCTAATTCCCTCAGCATCACCCGTCTTAATTCGACTACATTCCATTATCCTCGTTTTACTTTTGTTGATGTTCATCTTATATCCTCCTTTCAAGGCACTGTCCATTCCGTTCAACTGGTCTTCCAAGTCCTTTGCTGTCTCTGACGGAATCACAATGTCATCGGCGAACCTCAACATTTTTATTTTTTCTCCATGGATCTCCATGGATTTTAATACCTACTTCAAATTTTTTTTTGTTTCCTTTACTGCTTGCTCAATATACAGATTGAATAACATCGGGGAGAGGCTACAAACCTGTTTCACTCCCCTCCCAAATTGTAAATAGCCTTTCGCTCCCTGTATTTTACCCCTGCCATCTTTAGAATTTGAAAGAGAGTATTCCAGTCAACATTGTCGAAAGCTTTCTCTAAGTCTACAAATGCTAGAAACGTAGGTTTGCCTTTCCTTAATCTGTTTTCTAATATCTACATCTACATTTATACTCCGCAAGCCACCCAAAGGTGTGTGGCGGAGGGCATTTTACGTGCCACTGTCATTACCTCCCTTTCCTGTTCCAGTCGCGTATGGTTCGCGGGAAGAACGACTGTCTGAAAGCCTCCGTGCGCGCTCTAATCTTTCTAATTTTACATTCGTGATCTCCTCGGGAGGTATAAGTAGGGGGAAGCAATATATTCGATACCTCATCCAGAAACGCACCCTCTCGAAACCTGGCGATCAATCTAACCCGCGATGCAGAGCGCATCTCTTGCGGAGTCTGCCACTTGAGTTTATTAAACATCACCGTAACGCTATCACGGTTACCAAATAACCCTGTGACGAAACGCGCCGCTCTTCTTTGGATCTTCTCCATCTCCTCCGTCAAACCGATCTGGTACGGATCCCACACTGATGACCAATACTCAAGTATAGGTCGAACGAGAGTTTTGTAAGCCACCTCCTTTGTTGATCGACTACATTTTCTAAGCACTCTCCCAATGAATCTCAACCTGGTACCCGCCTTACCAACAATTGATTTTATATGATCATTCCACTTCAAATCGTTCCGCACGCATACTCCCAGATATTTTACAGAAGTAACTGCTACCAGTGTTTGTTCCGCTATCATATAATCATACAATAAAGGATCCTTCTTTCTATGTATTCGCAATACATTACATTTGTCTATGTTAAGTGACAGTTGCCACTCCCTGCACCAAGTGCCTATCCGCTGCAGATCTTCCTGCATTTCGCTACAATTTTCTAATGCTGCAACTTCTCTGTATACTACAGCATCATCCGCGATAAGTCGTAGGGTCAGTATTGCCCCACGTGTTCCAACATTTCTGCGGAATCCAAACTGATCTTCCCCGAGGTCGGCTTCTACCAGTTTTTCCATTCGTCTGTAAAGAATTCGCGTTAGTATTTTGCAGCAGTGACTTATTAAACTGATAGTTCGGTAATTTTCACGTCTGTCAACACCTGCTTTCTTTGGGATTGGAATTATTACATTCTTCTTGAAGTCTGAGGGTATTTCGCCTGTCTCATACATCTTGCTCACCAGATGGTAGAATTTTGTCAGGACTGGCTTTCCCAAAGCCGTCAGTAGTTCCAATGGAATGTTGTCTACTCCCGGGGCCTTGTTTTGACTCAGGTCTTTCAGTGCTCTGTCAAACTCTTCACGCAGATTCGTGTCTCCCATTTCATCTTCATCTACATCCTCTACAATTTCCATAATATTGTCCTCAAGTACATCACCCTTGTATAGACCCACTACACACTCCTTCCACCTTTCTGCTTTCCCTTCTTTGCTTAGAACTGGGTTTCCATCTGAGCTCATGATATTCATACAAGTGGCTATCTTTTCTCCAAAGGTCTCCTTAATTTTCCTGTAGGCAGTATCTATCTTACCCCTAGTGAGATAAGCCTCTACATCCTTACATTTGTCCTCTAGCCATCCCTGCTTAGCCATTTTGCACTTCCTGTCAATCTCATTTTTGAGACGTTTGTATTCCTTTTTGCCTGCTTCATTTACTGCCTTTTTATATTTTCTCCTTTCATCAATTAAATTCAATATTTCTTCTGTTACCGAAGGATTTCTACTAGTCCTTGTCTTTTTACCTACTTGATCCTCTGCCGCCTTCACTACTTCATCCCTCAGAGCTACCCATTCTTCTTCTACTGTATTTATTTCCCCCATTCCTGTCAATTGTTCCCTTATCCTCTCCCTGAAACTCTGTACAACCTCTGGTTTAGTCAGTTTATCCAGGTCGCATCTCCCTAAATTCCCACCTTTTTGCAGTTTCTTCAGTTTTAATCTATAGTTCATAACCAATAGATTGTTGTCAGAGTCCACATCTGCCCCTGGAAATGTCTTACAATTTAAAACCTGGTTCCTAAATCTCTGTCTTACCATTATATAATCTATCTGATACCTTCTAGTATCTCCAGGATTCTTCCATGTATACATCCTTCTTTTATGATTCTTGAACCAAGTGTTAGCTATAATTAAGTTATGCTCTGTGCAAAATTCTACCAGACGGCTTCCTCTTCCATTTCTCTCCCCCAATCCATATTTACCCACTATGTTTCCTTCTCTCCCTTTTCCTACTCTCGAATTCCAGTCACCCATGACTATTAAATTTTCGTCTCCCTTCATTACCTGAATAATTTCTTTTATCTCATCATACATTTCATCAATTTCTTCATCATCTGCAGACCCAGTTGGCATATAAATTTGTACTACTGTAGTAGGCATGGGATTCGTGTCTGTCTTGGCCACAATAATTCGTTCACTATGCTGTTGATAGTAGCTTACCCGCACTCCTATTTTTTTATTGATTATTAAACCTACTCCTGCATTACCCCTATTTGATTTTGTATTTATAACCCTGTATTCACCTGATCAAAAGTATTATTCCTCCTGCCACCGAACTTCACTAATTCCCACTATATCTAACTTTAACATATCCATTTCCCTTTTTAAATTTTCTACCTGCCTGATTAAGGGATCTGACATTCCACGCTCCGATCCGTAGAACGCCAGTTTTCTTTCTCCTTATAGCGACGTTCTCTTGAGTAGTCCCCGCCCGGAAATCCGAATGGGGGACTATGTTACCTCCGAAATATTTTACCCAAGAGGATGCCATCATCATTTATCCATACAGTAAAGCTGCATGCCCTCGGGAAAAATTACGGCTGTAGTCTCCCCTTACTTTCAGCCGTTCGCAGTACCAGCACGGCAAGGCCATTTTGGTTAGTGTTACAAGGCCAGATCATTCAATCATCCAGACTGTTGCCCCTGCAACTACAGAAAAGGCTGCTGCCCCTCTTCAGGAACCACACGTTTGTCTGGCCTCTCAACAGATACCCCTCCGTTGTGGTTGCACTTACGGTACGGCCATCTGTATCGCTGAGGCACGCAAGCCTCCCCACCAACGGCAAGGTCCATGGTTCATGGGGGTAGGTATCTGAACAAAAATTTTTAAATGTAAAAACGTTTTAATGTCTAGACAGTCAATGTCATTATACAATTAAAGTATGATAACTATGTTCGGTTGCCATCTTGATATCGTCCAAATGGTAAAAACGAGTTGAATATTCACTGAAAAAACCATCATTAGCTACAGTCATACAATGACATGCATTCGTATTATGGGGCAACAACAGCAGAGCAGTATGTTGTTCAAAGCTTCGTTGAGAGCAGGGCAGACTGTAAACCATATTCTCGCAAGGTGCAGGTAATAAAGAAGGAAAATGGCCAATTGCTTTAGTAAAAATTGCACCAGTTGCCCGCTATTTGAGGTTTTAGTGCACATATTGTATTGAAGCCATTTATACTAATGCAACTGGCCATTTTCCTTCTTTATTACCAGCATCTTTCGAAATGATGGTTTACAGTCTGGTTCGCTCTACTTCGAACTACATACCGTCCTAGTCTTGGCGAACCATAAACGAATGCATGTTACTTCTTGACTGTAATTATGATGACTTTTTCAATGAATGTTCAGCTCATTTTTACGATTTGAACGATCTGGAGATGGTCGTAGAGAGCAACCAAAACTAGTCATCATGCTTTAATTGTATTGTGACATTTGCGGTCTGGATATTAAAAGTCTTTTTTATTAAAAATTTTAATAAACAAGAACGTTGTTAGCTTAGCATCTTTGAAGCCCTGTTTACTGACATCAGGAACAAAAGGCATATTGAATGAAGAGAAGATTGAAATGGCAGTGTCAGTAACTGTTACGAAAGAGCAGACCGTTTCAGTAGAGGAGTCTGTAGACAAGCGGAAGGGAAACATGTGTTGGGGGGGATGGAGCGGCAGACAAGTTGACTATCTGATCAGTCAAAAGTATCCAGACATCCCTACGTAATGCGAAATTGTTCACTAGCTGTCACAAGAAGCGAATTCACCAGCATAAAAGAAAGAGCGAGGGAGGGGGGTTGTGTTGTCAATAGAAAGCAGTAACAGCAAAATTCGTCTGTCAGCTCGGTCACTTCGAACTTGGGCTAGTCACTTGATATTTGATGTGACATGAGTAACAAATCCATCAATAACATTCCATCCTTTATATAGCTGCCCGAGTGGATTGTTAGTGGTGTTATAGTTAAGTGGAAACACGAAGGAACAGCCACAACCACAACTGTACCAAACCAGGCAGACTTTATGTACGAACGGACATGGAACACCGAGTATTCTGGAGGGTGGTTCTAAAATATCGCATGGAATCAGTGGAAGCAATCACTCGCTAGATCCGAAGTGTTACCAGCAGTCCAACCAACACAATGACTTCGCGTAGGGAGTTAAAAGGGACAGGGTACAGTGGTTGAGAAGCTCCTCATAAGCTACGCAGCGTCGCCATTGCACAGTGAATATCTGGAAACGAGTGATTTGCAGTGATGAATCAAGCTAACTCTACGACAATCCGAAGGGTTTGAATTTGGCTAATGCCTGGAGAATGTTACGTGACGTCATGTGGAGAGCCAACAGCGAAATACGGAGGAGGTAGTGTTCCGGTAAGGCGGCGTTTCTCGCGGTTGGGGTGCGGCCCCCTTAATTGAGCTTAAGGAGACTCTAAATAAGGAAAGCAATGAACGAATTTTATAGCACTGTGGACTGCGTACAGTGGAGGAACAGTTCGGAGACGATGACTGTTTCACCATGACTCTGTTATAAAGCATCATCTGTGAGGTAAAGGTTTGTGGACAGTGAGGTTCCTGAGCTGGTCTGTCCAGACCTAAACCGAATGTGACACTTTTGGGACGAGTCAGAGTATCCAGAGCTCCACGCCTCAGAGTATCCAACAAAATTACCGTCTCTCGTTTCAGTCCTTAAGGAAAAATGGGTTACAATTCCTCGGCAGACATTGACACACTTCACTGAAAGTGTCCCCAACGAAGATGAAGCCGTCATAAAGGGGATGGGTGGACGCGCCTCATTTCAATATTCGGTAATAGGTTTCCAGATGGTTTTTATTAAAAAGTGTATGTATAAGATATAGCCTCTGTGATAGAAAGAGGACCATCAGTTAGCTTTTGAAGTTGTAAAGGAGTTCAAATTTTCTGCTGTTTTGAGAGAAGATCGTACCAAATCCGTGTTCCTGATACAGAAAACGAGTTTGAGAAATGTATAATGTGATGGTTTAGAGATTTATGATACGCTGAGAACGAGTATTTTGGTAACGCTGTTTAGATAGCAGCGTTAGAGTTGAATATAAACGAGGGGGAGTGCAATGACTGAGCAGACGGTAGAGTAAACGGGGGTATGAAACTTCCTGGCAGATTAAAACTGTGTGCCGGACCGAGACTCGAACTCGGGACCTTTGCCTTTCGCGGGCAAGTGCTTAAAATCTGAGCTACCCAAGCACGACTCACGACCCGTCCTCACAGCTCTACTTCCGCCAGTACCTCATCTCCTACCTTCCAAACTTTACAGAAGCTCTCCTGCGAACCTTGCAGAACTAGCACTCCTAAAAGAAAGGATATTGTGAAGGCATGGCTTAGCCACAGCCTGGAGGATGTTTCCGGAATGAGATTTTCACTCTGCAGCGGAGTGTGCGCTGATATGAAACTTCCTGGCAGATTAAAACTATGTGCCGGACCAAGACTCGAACTCGGGACCTTTGCCTTTACGAGGGCAAGTGCTCTACCATCCGAGTTACCCAAGCACGACTCACGACCCGTCCTCACAACTCTACTTCCGCCAGTACCTCGTCTCCTACCTTCCAAACTTTACAGAAGGTCTCCTGCGAACCTTGCAGGAGTAGCGCTCCTAAAAGAAGGGATATTGCGGAGGCATGGCTTAGCCACAGCCTGGGGGATGTTTCCAGAATGAGATTTTCACTCTGCAGCGGAGTGTGCGCTGATATGAAACTTCCTGGCAGATTAAAACTGTGTGCCGGACCGAGACTCGAACTCGGGACCTTTGCCTTCTGGAAACGGGGGTATATTAGTCCGTACCTTTATCTGCATGTACTCATAATAATTTTTCGTACGCTCGAGAAATCGAACATCACGATTGTTTTGCAGACACGCTTTCACCGCTGAACCGACACCATAGTGATTCTACGTGGCTTTTTTTTAATCTCTTGAGAGAATACTTATTTACGTGTCAGTAGCGAATTAAGAGACACTGATGCCTTTTTACATATCGCAGTTATTTGGATAGTTCAGTTGGTAAAATCAGTGATAGCGAAATTCAAGGTTCAGGTTAGAGCTCCATCCGCTAGACGCTTTTAATCATCCAAGAAGTGAAAGATTTGTTCTGCAATGGAACTGACTTTTCAGCCAATAAAACTACTTCTACGGGGTCCACGCTGATGGAGCAGCCACACTGTGTAACTGATATAGAACACATTATTTCTTGGTATCAATTTGCATCCCCAGAGCCGTCTGTTGTTGCCGAACGGTTCTAGGCGCTTCAGTCCGGAACCGCGCTGCTGCTACGGTCGCAGGTTCGAATCCTGCATCGGGCATGGATGTGTGTGATGTCCTTTGGTTAGTTATGTTTAAGTAGTTCTAAGTCTAGGGCACTGATGACCTTAGATGTTAAGTCCCATAGTGCTTAGAGCCATTTGAACCATTTTTGTATCCACAGAGAGCGATTATGTTTTTGTGGAGGCGTCAGCCATTTGAGAAGCTGTGTCTGTGCTGGAACAGAGAGATTGTGCATTTAATGTTTTTAGGTCATCTAATATAGCAAAAAGCTTATGTTGGTTGTCAAGTGAGATATGCGAAAATCAAAAGAAGAATAACCCCTGTTAAGAGGGCCACTTTTTGGCGGATAAGTAGCGCTTTGTGGGCGAACTAACAGAAATGGCAGAGAACAATCCGCAACTACATGCATCTAAGTTGTTACGAGTCCACCAAAAATGTCTAGTCAGCTTTATACTACAATCGGGTTAAGAACTGGAAATATTTAATTGGCAGTTGTCGACGACGTTACCCGGCTGCAGTCCCGTAAGTTGGTTGAAAGAATTAATGGCTATTTATTGTCTACAAACGACAGGATGCTGTCTAAAACAGTAGATAAACAGTCGTATAAACATAAAGTATTTACATAAAAAATTAAATATAATTACGTAAATGTGTACTGTCAGTGTGTAAAGAATGCTTGTAACGCGTGGACGTCTGTTTACTGATTAGGACCTAGTGGTATTGGAAATGTGATTTTGGTACGTATTCAAGGAATCGGTAGTACAGCCGCGTATCATTCT
Organism: Schistocerca serialis cubense; assembly: GCF_023864345.2. Lineage (NCBI taxonomy): Eukaryota > Metazoa > Arthropoda > Insecta > Orthoptera > Acrididae > Schistocerca > Schistocerca serialis. The sequence continues at coordinate 71,108,384 of NC_064644.1, forward strand.
TTCTTTACGCTACCTTTGTTGTTACCTTGGTATAGAGAAATCACGTCATAACTGCAGCAGAAAAATGATCGTTGCTGACTACTGCCAGCGAATGTCACTGTTCGCGGAAAGCAATCTCTTCCGCAACGTAGTAAGGGAACCTAGAAAGACCCAGAAGTCTTCTATTAATCATTAGCAAGATATAGGAGATGTTGAGGAGACTGAACTGATGAGGTTTATCTCGAATTGATTTTTGCTAAAGATTGGTCACTGTCTTGAGCATTAAGTAATGTAAAAACTTTTGAAGATTCTGCCATGAGAAAGTTTTTTTTCTCTTCGCTTATACATGTTTTGCTGTTGTAACACCAAAATCAGTGGGTTGCCATTTATTTTACAATGTGAAAATATTGGATGAGGATACATATGGGGCAAGTTGGAATTGTGTGCAGCATATTCAAAATTGTTTAACAAAAACAGGGGCCCTAACAGTACATTTCACCTTTCATGTCATTGTCCGTCTTTCACAGTGCAGCTGCTATTCCAATACAATTTTGAAATTCTTGAATTTTGGTAGATGTTAATAATATGATTTAATATATTTCTCTTGTTTGTGCTTTTTACTTATTTATTTATTTAACCTGGCCTGAATAAGGCCATCAGGCCCTCTCATACAGCGGACGAGGCTGTCACACGTACGATACCTTTTCTTACAACATAGTTACCTAAGAAATAACAATTTTAATGTGACAAATAGTATTAAATTTATTTGTGTGGCTACAGTGTCAATATGAGTGAGTAATACTGACTATGATCTAGTAAAGTTACTACTGGCCACAGCTATATTACCGCTGCTGCTGCCACTAATAGTGATAATAATAATAACAATAATTTCAGATATAAAAAAACTTGTAACTGTGCAAAATAGTTGCTTTCTGATATAATGAGTTATGTGGAAAGGAAACTTAAGGAGACTGCAGCAGTTAGGCATACCGGGAAACGAGGAAGTTCTGGTTGGAAAGAAGGATGTACAAGGGCAACGAGTACACACAGGGACAATGGTAATCATTATTGTAGCTTTGGTAGATACGTCATTAACTGTCTTCTGAGGCTGGAGGTAGTTTCCCTGTTGTCAAAAGTCTATGAAATGTATTCGCAACTATATTCTCTTCCAACATTTACTTGTTATTTTACAGTAAAATAAGGGGAAACTCAATGTTGATCGTATATTATCACCGAAACATGCATGGGCGAAACCAGAGCGAGAGAGAGAAAACGAGAAATTTTATGTTGTCCGGGCAGAATGTTCAAACTATGCGATTGTAAGGCTTAGTTAAAACGAATAAGCTGCATTTATTCATGTGGAAAGATGAACTGTTTCGATATGACGTGAATCGTTGAACTGAGAAACAATCTGTGGTTCGTCCTAGGATCTTCATACACCATCAAGCCGACAGCTAAACTCATGGTGTAGTCATGGACAGGATAAACATTGTAGCTCTTTTCTGCAGTTCTGTGACGTCTTGACGTAGGTCCACCTGTGCGTGACTGTTCCATTCAACCGACTGCAAACATATCACATTTCACTGCTACCGTTTTCTGAGCGGTGGAAGGTCAACAGCCGCCTGGTTCGAGTTGTGAACTTTCTACAGGGTACCACAGCAGCCAATGTGCTCTTTAAAGGGGCTTAGTAAGGTTTTTTCCAGTACGTTTTCACCGACGTACGGCCACTCCATCAGTCACTGAGCCAGACAACTGGAGATATATAGCGGAACTACTCTGACGGAAAAAATATCGCAACACCAAGAGGGAGTTCTGCGACATAAACGAAAGTTGGTAGGCGTGTTTCTACATCTGAAAGATGGTGTCTGTTCAGATTTCACCCCAGCCGCATACGGCTGGCGCTAGTAGCGCCGCTATGATGACGATGCAAATCAGGTTTGTTCTAAATACACGCTGTAACGGTCGTGAACATTAGTTACCTTTGACACAGGACAGGGTGAGTAGATGTTAGGTCAAGAATGCTTTTAAGGCGACAAAGACAACATTATCAACACCACATTAAGTTTGAACGACATCGAGTAACAGGGCTACGAGAAGCTGGATGTTCCTTCCGCGACACTGCGGAAAGATTTGACAGGGATGTGGCCACTGTACATGATTACTGGTAGCGGTGGTGACGAGAAGTCCAGGCCACGTGGCACTACAGACGGGGAAGACCAATGTGTTCGGCTTATGGCGCTGACGCATCGTACAGCATCTGCCGCAGCAGTTGAGCAGCAGTTGGTAACATAGTTACTTCAAGGACAGCTCCGAGCAGACGCCTTGTAGTGTGCATTCTTCTGACCGCACAGCACCGCCATTTGCGACATCAGTGGTGTCAAGCGAGAGATCGTTGCAGCAAGGTGGAGGGCTCCTGATGAAAACTTATTCTCCCTCGGCGCCAGTCATGGCCGTGCGTTGGTTTGGAGGAAATATCGAGGGCCTGCAAGCGACCTGTGTGCTTGCTAGACGCCCTGGACCTGCGCAAGGAGTTATAGTCTGGGGTGTCATTTCGTAAGATAGCAGGAACACTGCCGTGCTTACCCCAACCACTCTGACTGCAAAACTGTAGGTCAGTATGGGGATTCGACCTGTTGTGCTATCTTTCATGAACAGAGCTCGCTCACATACAGCTGTTGAAACATAACATGCTCTACAGATTGTCGACATGTTGTTTTGGCCTACTAGAGCACTAGATCTCCTGTTGGGCACATACGGAATGTCATCGATGGACAACTCCAGCGTCATCCACAAACAGAATCAAACGTCTCTGCATTGACCGACCAAGTACAACAGGCATGGAACTCCATCGCACAAACTGACATCCGGCACATGTACACCACAATGCATGGACGTTTGCACGCTTGCATTCAATATTCTGGCGGTTACGCCGGTTATTAATGTACCAGCATTTCATATTTGTAATGGTTTACCTCGCCCTTATATTAACCTGTGATCCTGCAACGTTACTGACATGCCTCCTAGCCAAGTGTCTTCCCAAAATTTCATTGCTCTACATTAATTATTTATGGCTGTAGCGAATTTTTTGCGAGTAAAGCTGTTAAGTGGAAAACGCAGAGGCATGTAGTACTAGGATGGATAACAAAGACTAAAGGATACCTACTATTACACTACTGGCCATTACAATTGCTACACCACGAAGATGAGGTGCTAGAGACGCGAAATTTAACCGACAGGAAGAAGATGCTGTGATATGCATATCATTAGCTTTTCGGAGCATTCACACAAGGTTGGCGCCGGTGACGACAACTACAACGTGCCGACATGAGGAAAGTTTCCAACCGAGTTCTCATACACAAACAGCAGTTGACAGGCGGTGCCTGGTGAAACGTTATTGTGATGCCTCGTGTAAGGAGGAGAAATGCGTACCATCACATTTCTGACTTTGATAAAGGTCGGATTGTAGCCTATCCCGATTGCGGCTTATCGTATCGCGACATTGCTGCTCGCGTTTGTCGAGATCCAATGACTGTTAGCAGAATATGGAATGGGTAGGTTCAGGAGGGTAATTCGGAACGCCGTACTGGTTCCCAACGGCCTCGTATCACTAGCAGTCGAGATGACAGGCATCTTATCCGCATGGCTGTAACGGATCGTGCAGCCACGTCTCGATCCCTGAGTCAACACATGGGGACGTTTGCAAGACAACAACCATCTGCACGAACAGTTCGACAACGTTTGCAGCAGCATGGACTATCAGCTCGGAGACCATGGCTGCGGGTTACCTTTGACGCTGCATCACACACAGGAGCGCCTGCGATGGTGTACTGAACGACGAACCTGGGTGCACGAATGGTAAAAAAAGGCCTTTTTTCGGATGAATCCAGGTTATGTTTACAGCATCATGATGGTCGCATCCGTGTTTGGCGACATCGCAGTGAACGCACATTGGAAGCGTGTATTCGTCATCGCCATACTGGCGTATCACCCGGCGTGATGGTATGGAGTGCCATTGGTTACACGTCTCGGTCACCTCTTGTTCGCACTGACGGCACTTTGAACAGTGGACGTTACATTTCAGCTGTGCTACGACCCGTGGCTCTACCCTTCATTCGATCCCTGCGAAACCCTTCATTTCAGCAGGATAATGCACGACCGCATGTTGCAGGTCCTTTGCGGGCCTTTCTGGATACAGAAAATGCTCGACTGCTACCCTGGCCAGCACATTTTCCAGATCGCTCACCAACTGAAAACGTCTGGTCAATGGTGGCCGAGCAACTGGTTCGTCACAATACGCCAGTCACTACTCTTGATGATTTGTGGTATCGTGTTGAAACTGCATGGGCAGCTGTACCTGTACACGCCATCCAAGCTCTGTTTGACTCAATGCCCAGGCGTATCAAGGCCGTTATTACGGCCAGAGGTGGTTGTTCTGGTTACCGATTTCTCAGGATCTATGCACCCAAATTGCCTGGAAATGTAATCACATGTCAGTTCTAGAACAATATATTTGTCCAATAAATACCCGTTTATCATCTGCATTTCTTTTTGGTGTAGCAATTTTAATGGCCAGTAGTGTAACTGTACTGCCAGGTTATGGTACGGTCCACAGATGAACGGTCCTCGATGTCGTTCCAGATGAGGAGTGGTGGAGATGTGTAGGAGCGACGACGGCGCATACTTCTTTCCCCAGGCCCACGGCGCCCCTGTAGGAGGGGACGGGTGCGGCGACAGAAAGTGGTGCAGTGAGCCGCGCCGCGCTGTCAAACGGGCCGCGACAAACCTGATTACGCAGCAATTTGCCTGCAGACGGGCCTCTCCCCTGCAGCGGCGCTGAGTGGATCACGGGCGCCGAGCCGCTTCGTGTCGGCGCCGCCTTGAAATAATTACGGCCGTCTCCCCGCAGTCACACTCACCACGGGGGCACTGATATCCCCGCAGACACCGCCGCTTGTTAGGCGGAAGGGGAGAACGCGACATCACACTGCTGCAGGGTTAATCGTCCCATTACCGTCTCCATTTACTCTGGCGGGATAAGGGCTTCCGTCCTCTGTTACATTCGACCTTATATCATGCACAATGTAAAGAGTATAGACTAACTGATCAAACACCTGTATGTTATTATTATTTACATTTTATGGCCTTCATTGGACCACTCTAGCCAAATTTATACAGTTTCTGTCACTCCAGTAATTCTTCATTCTCTCGGATATCATCCTTTCTTCATCGGAAATCACCCTTCCGAATGGTCTGTTTGTTGATTCTGGTTTGCAGTCTGGTTTGTTTGTCTGTGAGTTTCCTGATTTTGTCAGTTTTGTTTCTTAGGTCTTCCAGCGTAATCTCTACGTCATCCATATCTTCCTTGATTTCTGTAATCCACTAAATGTTGCATTTACTATTCCACAATTATTTTCACTATTCTCCTGAACCACTTGTATGAATATCAAGAGCTCAGATGGAAATCCAGTTCTAAGCAAAGAAGGGAAAGCAGAAAGGTGGAAGGAGTATATAGAGGGTCTATACAAGGGCGATGCACTTGAGGACAATATTATGGAAATGGAAGAGGGTGTAGATGAAGATGAAATGGGAGATACGATGCTGCGTGAAGAGTTTGACAGAGCACTGAAAGACCTGAGCCGAAACAAGGCCCCGGGAGTAGACAACATTCCATTAGAACTACTGACGGCCTTGAGAGAGCCAGCCCTGACAAAACTCTACCATCTGGTGAGCAAGATGTATGAGACAGGCGAAATACCCTCAGACTTCAAGAAGAATGTAATAATTCCAATCCCAAAGAAAGCAGGTGTTGACAGATGTGAAAATTATCAGACTATCAGTTTAATAAGTCACGGCTGCAAAATACTAACACGAATTCTTTACCGACGAGTGGAAAAACTGGTAGAAGCCGACCTCGGGGAAGATCAGTTTGGATTCCGTAGAAATATTGGAACACGTGAGGCAATACTGACCTTACGACTTATCTTAGAAGATAGATTAAGGAAAGGCAAACCTACGTTTCTAGCATTTGTAGACTTAGAGAAAGCTTTTGACAATGTTGACTGGAATACTCTCTTTCAAATTCTAAAGGTGGCAGGGGTAAAATACAGGGAGCGAAAGGCTATTTACAATTTGTACAGAAACGAGATGGCAGTTATTAGAGTCGAGGGGCATGAAAGGGAAGCAGTGGTTGGGAAGGGAGTAAGACAGGGTTGTAGCCTCTCTCCGATGTTATTCAATCTGTATATTGAGCAAGCAGTAAAGGAAACAAAAGAAAAATTCGGAGTAGGTATTAAAATCAATGGAGAAGAAATAAAAACTTTGAGGTTCGCCTATGACATTGTAATTCTATCAGACACAGTAAAGGACTTGGAAGAGCAGCTGAACGGAATGGACAGTGTCTTGAAAGGAGGATATAAGATGAACATCAACAAAGGTAAAACGAGGATAATGGAATGTAGTCGAATTAAGTTGGGTGATGCTGAGGGAATTAGATTAGGAAATGAGACACTTAAAGTAGTAAAGGAGTTTTGCTATTTGGGGAGCAAAATAACTGATGATGGTCGAAGTAGAGAAGATATAAAAGGTAGACTGGCAATGGCAAGGAAAGCGTTTTTGAAAAAGAGAAATTTGTTAACATCGAGTACAAATTTAAGTGTCAGGAAGTCGTTTCTGAAAGTATTTGTATGGAGTGTAGCCATGTATGGTAGTGAAACATGGACGATAAATAGTTTGGACAAGAAGAGAATAGAAGCTTTCGAAATGTGGTGCTACAGAAGAATGTTGAAGATTAGATGGATAGATCACATAACTAATGAGGAAGTATTGAATAGAATTGGGGAGAAGAGAAATTTGTGGCGCAACTTGACAAAAAGAAGGGACCGGTTAGTAGGACATGTTCTGAGGCATCAAGGGATCACATATTTAGCATTGGAGGGCAGCGTGGAGGGTAAAAATCGTAGAGGGAGACCAAGAGATGAATACACTAAGCAGATTCAGAAGGATGTAGGTTGCAGTAAGTACTGGGAGATGAAGAAGCTTGCACAGGATAGGGTACCATGGAGAGCTGCATCAAACCAGTCTCAGGACTGAAGACCACAACAACAACAACATTCTCCTGATGATCCTGTTCTCTGGTGTTCTGATTAGATGTCCGAAAAATAAAATGCGTTTCTTCCTGATTGTACTCATTACCGCTTCTATTTCCTTGTAGACTGTTTCATTTGTAGCTTCTCTCCACTACTTTCTGGTACGATTTGTTGATGCACGTTCTGATGAATCATCTCTCTATTTTGAGTATTTTGTCTATTTGTGCAGTGTTAGTTGTTTTGAAGATGGTTTGACTTGCGTATGTTATTTCTGTTTGAGTGGCTGTTTCTAGTGTTTTAATTTTGTTGCTATTGACAGGCTCTTTTTGTTGTACGTGTTCTTGGTGATACATTGTGCTCTAGTCAATTTATTTATTCTGCTATGCCATGTTGGCTTTTCATTGAGGTTATATGTCATGATTTCTCCCAGATATTTAAATTTATCTACAATTTTGATTTCTTGATTTTATATGCCAATTTTATGAGTGGTGGTTCAGTTAACATGATGTCTGTTTTTTCAAAGGATATTCCAAGACCAATTTTCTGTGCTATTTCCTGTAGTGAGACAACTTGATGTTTGGTTTCCTGAATACTGTTGGACAAGAGAGCAAGGTTATCAGCAAATCCTAGACAATTTAAACTTATGTTGTCTTTGGGTCTCCCAATTTGGATGTTCTTTGCTTTAGTCTTGTACCATTCCTTCATTATGTATTCTAATGTACAGTTGAACAGCAGGGGTGCCAAGCAATCTCCTTGTCTTAAACCTGTTGAATGGCTCTGAGAATTTCCCCCTGAACTTGACTTTGGTACAGTGTTGGTTAAGGTGTGTTCTATCAATTTGTTTAATTTTGTATGGAGCCCGAAATTTCTTAAGATTTTTAACATCAAAAGTCTATGGATACAGTCATATGCCTTTTTAAAGTCCACGGAGGTTATTACAAGAGATTTATTTCGTTTCTTGTAATATGCTATGGCTAATTTTAAAGTGATGATCTGTTCTGCACAGCTTCTCCAAAGCCTGAAGCCTACTTGGTATTCACCTAATTCTTCCTCTAGTTGCTCTTTGATCCTCTTGTATAGGATTCTGGAGAAAATCTTGTACGTGCAGTCTAAGAGAGAGATACCTCTGTAATTATCTGGTTTGCTTTTATTCCATTTTTGTGGAGTGGTTGGATTATGGCTATGGTCCATTGTTCGGGAAACTTTTATGCTATCCAGATTTTTGTTAGGGCTATGTGTAAGGATGTTCGAACTGTATCACTGGCGTATTTCCACATTTATGCAAAGACTTGGTCTTCTCCGCGTGTAATAGAGAATTCACAACTAGATGTAATAAGGGACCGACGCACCTGTATAAGAGGAGGTGGGGAGTATTGTGTTGTCAGTAGACAGGGAGTAACAGCAGAGTAAATCGGTCACCATAGCTCAGTGACCCCTAACGTGGACTAGCCATTGGATGCCACCAGAGTACGAAGTCCTCCAGGTGTATTCCAATCATTCTAAAGGTGCCCTAGTCGACTGTTGGAGATGTGACTGAGAAATGGAAATACGAAGGGACAACAACAGCTAAGCCGAGATCAGACAGACCTCATGTTCCGACGGACCGTCGAGCATTGTCGAGAGTGGTTGTAAAAAGTCGCTCGAAACCAGCGGAAGGAGTCACTTGTCACTTACAGAGTGATACCAGCAGTCCAGCTAGTATAGTGACAGTAGCGGAGTTAATAAGAACGGCGTACGATGGTGGAGCAGCTCCTCAAAAGCCACGCATTTCTGTGGTCGACGATAAGCGACGATTGAGATGTTGCAGAGAGCGACACTGCTGGATAGTTACTGAGTGGAATTTTAGTGATGAATCGCGCTAAACCCTCTGGCAACCAGTTGGAAGGATTTGGGTTTGACGAATACGTCGAGAACGTTACCTGCCATCACGTGCAGTGCCGACAGCGAAGTGCGGAGGAGGTGGTGTTACGGTGTTGGCGGTGTTTCTAGTGTTTAGGGTATGATCTTGTTGTGCTTAAGAAAACACTGCATTTGGAAGGATGTAAACACATTTTTAGAGGAACAGTTCGGAGGCGAAGATTATTGTATCAGCCCCACAGCAGCTTCTTTGAGGCAATGATTTGTCCAGAATAACATTCTTGAAATGGTCTGGTGCCCGGAGACCATATATGAACCCAATGGAACACCTTTGGGATGAATCAGAATGCCGACTTGGCCCAAACTCCAGTGTGCAACATCACTACCCTTTTTGATTTCGTCTCTTGAGGAAGAATGTGTTGCCATTTCTTCACAGACTTTCATACAGCATACTGAATGTATCCCTAACAAAGCTCACTATTAGGTGTCAAATTACTTTTCATAAGGTAGTGTATTTTCATCCGATATTTAAATGCGGTGCAAGAGAGTACATTATAAATTTAGAACATAAATCCATTATCTGAATAGCTTTATTTTACTTTTTTAATAAACCTGATGATGAACTCGGTTTGTCAGCCGAGTCAAGGTGGCAACGTGTCAACGAGTCTCCTTCTTGTCATCTTCCACCAATAGCTCCACTCCGGAAGGGATTACGAAGCCGTGGTAGAGGGGAGTCGCGGAAGGTGGTTACGGGGGCTGCCTTCGTGCTAGCCGGTCCGGACATCGCGTCCTGGTGGGGCTCGTCCATTCCATCCGCTGCCTTCGACGGTTTCGCATCGGAGCGTTCTTGCTGTACTTTGCTATCGCTGCATACCATGTGGTGCTGCGTTGGAAACCGCTATTTCGGTTGACAAGATTACATGGACTCGTATCTCCACAGCCTCTTTAAGCATTGAATCCCATAACACGTTTGTCCTGCAGAGCATCTTTGTTTGTTGGTTTTCGTTGAGATTGTGTTCCGCCTCTACATATTTCTCCGTTTGGCCTAGATGGAGGCTCCCTACGTGTTCTGAGCAGCGCTGCGATGTACATCGTGCATCTGGCCACACTCTCAGCTCTTGTTGTAGACTCCAGATGTCTGTATCCCTAGTTCACTAAGCCCAGCATTCTTGATTTCGGCAGATGAGCGAAAGATGGTTTTAATATTGTTCTTTTCTAAAAGTCTGGCAATCTTTGCTGTGGGCGGTCCAGTATACTGAAGGAATGCCAGGCGCTTAGTGTCTTCTTCACGTACATCTTCTCCCTTCTTCTTGCTCTGTTGGAAAGCGCGTCTTATCTACGTCTCAGAACAACGATTCTCGCGAAATGTTTTCTTCAGTTCCGCAGTTCGGATGGTAGACTCTGCTAGTGGCATATGCCCCGTGCTCTACACACCAAAGTGGTGAGCCAGAATTTGCGTTGTGTTGGGTGGTGGCAGGTATTGGTGTCAAGGTACACGTCGGTTTGTGTCTTCTTCATGTAAACAGAATGACCTATCTTGCCGTCAGTCTTCTTCTTTATAATGATGTCGAGGAAAAGCAGACATCCGTTTTCTTTCACCTCCATGGGGAATTTAATATTGTCATATATCTCACTGAGGTGGTTGAGATATTCTTGAGAGATTTTCTTCGCCTTGCGGCCAAGTTACGAACGTATCACCCGTGTAGTGGTAGAACGCCGTTTTGAGAGTCGTTTCTTCGAAGTGTTTCATATATGGGTTGTCCGCCCCCGGTAGCTGAGTGGTCAGCGCGACGGACTGTCAGTCCTAATGGTCCGGGTTCGATTCCCGGCTGGGTCGGAGATTTTCTCCGCTCAGGGACTGGGTGTTGTTTTGTCCTAATCATCATCATTTCATCCCCATCGACGCGCAAGTCGCCGCAGTGGCGTCAACTCGAAAGACTTGCACCAGGCGAGCGGTCTACCCGACGGGAGGCCCTCGTCACACGCCATTTCATGTATGGGTTTGCGACACAAGGTGCCATGGGGTAATCGATGGTAACTCCATTCATCTGTTGGTTGAATTTACTACCACATTGGAAGTATGCGGTAGTGAGTGCGTGGCGGAACAGTTCCACTGTGTTTTCGTGGAAGTGACCCCTTTGTAATTTCGAGGAGTCCTAAAGAGATACCCGTGTGAAGAGGGTCGTGACATCAAAGCTGACCAGGATGTCATCTTTGTCCAGACGTGTCCGCCAAGGTATATGGGCAACCTCCGTCGAGTTTTTGACATGGTCAGGACAACGACTTGCGAGAGGTTTCAATAGCTGCGCCAGGTGTTACGGTATTCCACAACTTGGTGAACTTATTGTGTCTGCTACTGGACATAGTGGAAGTCCCTTCTTGTGTTTCTTTGGCGTGATGGTATCGATGCTCTGGGGTACAGCCTTCTTAACATATCCTTGTCCGTTCCTGAGCCGTTTAGCAGTGAGTTGGCCTTCCTCGTCACAGCTAATGTAGAATCCTTTTCCACTTGTTTCTAAGCTGGACCTTGTAAAAGCATCTCAGTCTTGTGTCAGTAGTCAACTGATCGTAGTAATACTATCGCACTGCCTTCGTCTGCCGCTAGGACGACCGGAGCTTCGTCTTCTCGTAGGTCGCGTATCGCCCTGCTTTCAGCCGTGGAGGTATTCGTTTTCGGCGTTCTTGCTTTTTCCAAGAACCTGCAAGTCTCCCGTCTGACCTCTCCGGAAGCCCCCTGATGATTTGCTAGACACTACTGATGATCTACAGTGTAGGTAGTGTGATCGGAACCGTTGCAAACTTTAATCTTTTTGACAGCATGAATGTTGTTACCTCGTCCAGTTCTTTTCCAGTGAAATTGATAATGGTCCTCGAACCGTTTGTGTCGATGTACTGCACTTGAGCCCCCGGCGGTCGGCGAACTTCTCTTGTTGTTTCACGGTGGCTTAACGTTAGCAGATTTCACTGGTTGCGAATGTGCTACCGTCTATCCACCCCCACGAGCAAGGCGAGAGTTTGGATGCCAGCTCCAAGTGGCAGATGCGACCAGCTTTGTCAAGTTCAAGCTTCGTGATGCGTATGTGCTCACGTAACATGGCCGAGCTAGCACGCTTAAAAAACGCGTTTTGTCCTCGTCGTGTTGATGGGATGTCTCAGGTGAGTGAACTGCGACAGCACCTTCTTGTCCCGACACCTTTGTGGGAAGGCCAGTCTGATGAGCAGGCTTGCCTTCCTCTGAAGAATTTATGCAGAATCATGAAGCTGCGCCGTATCTCCTCCCCTAGCCTGAAGATGACAAGTAGGATACTTGTTGCAACGTTGCCGCAGAACGACGCCTTGGCCCGGCTGATAACCAGATAAGACTCCATCATCGAGATTCGCCAAGAAAGTCTAAATTCGCAATTGAAGCCGGCCGGGGTGGCCGAGCGGTTTTAGGCGCTACAGTCTGGAACCGCGCGACCGCTACGGTCTCAGGTTCGAATCTTGCCTCGGGCATGGATGTGTGTGACGTCCTTAGGTTAATTGGGCTTAAGTAGTTCTAAGTTCTAGGGGACTGATGACCTCAGCAGATAAGTCCCATAGTGCTCAGAGCCATTTGAACCATTTCGAAATTGAAAACCTCTTTCGCTATAGTTCTTGGCCATAGGGCTGTGAGTTGGTAAAGGTAAACTTGCACTGGTGGTGTAGCTGAGCGGTGCTCTCTGTGTACTATTCGTAAGCGTGACACAGTGGTTTCTCTACTCTATTCTGTTTCCGAAAAACTTCGGAGGATCATTGCATGCTTAGACCGGCGTTTCACGGCAAAAATCGGGTTACCGGCACAGAAAGTTGCCCTTTAAATTGTTTTACAGCACCGCGACGTTAAACCAACATTCAGCCGCTTGTAATGTTTTCGGTTAATTGATACCATGCTCAGTTCTGCTGTGATGTTGTGTGACGTGCAATAAACTCATTTGAGCTTCACATACTACATCGGGACCACCCACTAGTTGTGTGATCGATCACGTGAAGTGACGGTGAAATACGTTTCTGGTCTCTCCGTTGGTTGTCTCCCCGTTGGCTTATAAGGTAGCTTAGCCTTTTCTGGCGTCTGATTGGTAGTTTTGAGGACAGAGACTACGGAACAGCTCGACATGAAGGTTTGGTGTCGCTCCGATGGTGGCGGCGTGCAGTGAAAGATGTGGAAGAGACGAACAACAACACAAAACCCCAGCACTGTGGCAAGAGAACACCGGAAATATAAGCTGGATCAATGGCCTCAGGATCTCTTCAACTACAAATCCTTGATGATCGTCGTAGAAGATCATGGAGGCGGCCAGGTACTAATGCACATCTCAGGCATTTCGTGGGTAGGTCATTTTTTGGGCCGGTATCACGTCCGAATATCGGACCCCTCTCATTTCCCTAAGGGCTATGCAGTGTCTTCCAATCTAATGTCCGGGCCTAAGGTCAACATAGCTGTGACTGTTCGTCCTTCAAAACGAGAACGCGCGACAACGCGGCGGCCAATTCATCCACATGTTTTCCGGCAGGAATGAGTCAACCGAATTGATTGGGACACTGTGTCTGCAAGACAGGAAACCAGCTGAGAACACTTGGGACCAATTGAGCCCTGAACTACGTCGTCGCAAGAACACTCCTCAAGAAGGTCGTCGTCAAAAAATAGAACAGGCCGCTTGAGCATCAACACCTCGACCGTCATTTGGACAGCACACCAAGGAGAGTTACGAATTCACGGCGTTGAGCTATACGAGGTGCATTCAAGTTCTAAGGCCTCCGATTTTTTTCTCTAATTAACTACTCACCCGAAATCGATGAAACTGGCGTTACTTCTCGACGTAATCGCCCTGCAGACGTACACATTTTTCACAACGCTGACGCCATGATTCCATGGCAGCGGCGAAGGCTTCTTTAGGAGTCTGTTTTGACCACTGGAAAATCGCTGAGGCAATAGCAGCACGGCTGGTGAATGTGCGGGCACGGAGAGTGTCTTTCATTGTTGTAAAAAGCCAAAAGTGTTTAGGAGCCAGGTCAGGTGAGTAGGGAGCATGAGGAATCACTTCAAAGTTGTTATCACGAAGAAACTGTTGCGTAATGTTAGCTGGATGTGCGGGGGCGTTGTCTTGGTGAAACAGCACACGCGCAGCCCTTTCCGGACGTTTTTGTTGCAGTGCTGGAAGGAATTTGTTCTTCAAAACATTTTCGTAGGATGCACCTGTTACTGTATTGCCCTTTGGAACGCAATGGATAAGGATTACGCCCTCGTTGTCCCAGAATATGGACACCATCATTTTTTCAGCACTGGCGGTTACCCGAAATTTTTTTGGTGGCGGTGAATCTGTGTGCTTCCATTGAGCTGACTGGCGCTTTGTTTCTGGATTGAAAAATGGCATCCACGTCTCATCCATTGTCACAACCGACGGAAAGAAAGTCCCATTCATGCTGTCATTGTGCGTCAACATTGCTTGGCAACATGCCACACGGGCAGCCGTGTGGTCGTCCGTCAGCATTCGTGGCACCCACCTGGATGACGCTTTTCGCATTTTCAGGTCGTCATGCAGGATTGTGTGCACAGAACCCACAGAAATGCCAACTCTGGAGGCGATCTGTTCAACAGCCATTCGGCGATCCCCCAAAACAATTCTCTCCACTTTCTCGATCATGTCGTCAGACCGGCTTGTGCAAGCCCGAGGTTGTTGCGGTTTGTTGTCACACGATGTTATGCCTTCATTAAACTGTCGCACCCACGAACGCACTTTCGACACATCCATAACTCCATCGCCACATGTCGCCTTCAACTGTCAATGAATTTCAATTGGTTTCACACCACGCAAATTCAGAAAACGAATGATTTCACGCTGTTCAAGTAAGGGAAACGTCGCCATTTTAAGTATTTAAAACAGTTCTCATTCTCGCCGCTGGCGGTAAAATTCCGTCTGCCGTACGGTGCTGCCATCTCTGTGACGTATTGACAATGAACGGGGCCTCATTTTAAAACAATGCGCATGTTTCTATCTCTTTCCAGTCCGGAGAAAAAAAATCGGAGGCCTTAGAACTTGAATGCACCTCGTACAGTATCACGTGTTACCCAGCAGCAGATTATGATTTTACAGATGTGCATTTTAGGACAAACTGTTTTCATGTTAGTCACTGTTTTGTTTATACCACACAGTGATGGGGAACGCCTTTAGGTTGTAAAGTGCGAAGTGAGCAGACGACGAGGTGTGGTGGTGAGAAGGTGTCCGAAAATGCGCGAACAATTTATTAGAAGCAAGAGGGTTGTGAGAGTTTAAATCTTTTACTAATTGCGCTGAAGGAGTGACCTGCAGTGGGAGAAGGTGCTCAGTTTTCAAATGCCGCAGGCTGCCCGACGACGTCCGTCCCACATCTGGCACAGAAAAAACAGCCTCCTCCATACACCGTGGAGGAAAGGGGGGGCTCAGGGCGTAACGCAACCTCACTCCTGCTCTGCACTCGAACGATCCAAGCGATCGGATTCCCTAAGAATCAGCGTCTACTGTTGTAGAAGTCTGATTTGCCGACACAGAACTAGACTGCACTTTGGCCTGAAAAATTTTATCTTGTACAAGAGTGAAGGAACGTCAGCAGCGCCGCACACATAGTTACGAACCATCCAAGGAGGCAGACGTTTCCATTTACTTACTACAGTATAGTATGTGGTTGGTAAGATTTACACTACTGGTCATTAAAATTGCTACACCAAAAAGAAATGCAGATGATAATCGGGTACTCATTGGACAAATATATTATACTAGAACTGACATGTGTTTACATTTTCACGCAATTTGGGTGCATAGCTCCTGAGAAATCAGTACCCAGAACAACTACCTCTCGCCGTAATAACGGCCTTGATACACCTGGGCATTGAGTCAAACAGAGCTTGGATGGCGTGTACAGGTACAGCTGCCCAGGCAGCTTCAACACGGTACCACAGTTCATCAAGAGTAGTGACTGGCGTATTGCGACGAGCGAGTTGCTCGGCCGCCATTGGCCAGACGTTTTCAATTGGTGAGAAATCTGGAGAATGTGCTGGCCAGGGCAGCAGTCGAACATTTTCTGTATCCAGAAAGGCCCGTACAGGACCTGCAACATGCAGTCGTGCATTATCCTGCTGAAATGTAGGGTTTCGCAGGGATCGAATGAAGGGTAGAGCCACGGGTTGTAACACATCTGAAATGTAACGTCCATTGTTCAAAGTGCCGTCAATGCGAACAAGAGGTGACCGAGACGTGTAACCAATGGCACTCCATACCATCACGCCGGGCGATACGCCAGTATGGCGATGACGAATACACGCCTCCAATGTGCGATGTCGCCAAACACGGATGCGACCATCATGATGCTGTAAACAGAACCTGGATTCATCCGAAAAAAATGTCGTTTTGCCATTCGTGCACCCAGGTTCGTCGTTGAGTACACCATCGCAGGCGCTCCTGTCTGTGATGCAGCGTCAAAGGTAACCGCAGCCATGGTCTCCGAACTGATAGTCCATGCTGCTGCAAACGTCGTCTAATTGTTCGTGCAGGTGGTTGTTGTCTTGCAAACGTCCCCAACAGTTGACTTAGGGATCGAGACGTGGCTGCACGATCCGTTACAGCCATGCGGATAAGATGCCTGTCATCTCAACTGCTAGTGATACAAGGCCGTTGGCATCCAGCACGGAGTTCCGTATTACCCTCTTGAACCCATCGATTCCATATTTTGCTAACAGTCATTGGATCTCGACCAACGCGAGCAGCAATGTCGCGATACGATAAACCGCAATCGCGATAGGCTACAATCCGACCTTTATCAAAGTCGGAAACGTGATGGTACGCATTTCTCCTCGTTACACGAGGCATCACCACAACGTTTCACCAGGCAACGCCGGTCAACTGCAGTTTGTGTATGAGAAATCGATTGGAAACTTCCCTCATGTCAGCACATTGTAGGCGTCGCCACCGGCGCCAACCTTGTGTGAATGCTCTGAAAAGCTAATCATTTGCACAATACAGCATCTTCTTCCTGTCGGGTAACTTTCGCGTCTGTAACACGTCATCTTCGTGGTGTAGCAATTTTAATGACCAGTAGTGTACATCAGGATGACTGCACGGTATAATAGATAATGTGTGATGTAATTGACAGTTAGCTCACTGTCTAGACCAATAGCAACTATAATGACATTTACTTAGACTAGTTGAAAAAATAAAAGTAAACCCTCACAGAGTCGTGTCTTACAGTGTATCATTCCTTCCATGAGTCTTATCACCTAGTCCAAACTGATATGTCTTACTATTCCAGACAGACTCTGGTGGTGATCCTTTGTGTGTCTACGGCCTGGAAGTACTTCAGACTAACCCACCTGGAGATCATTGGATAGGCTACGATCAGGTGCTGGTAAATACAGGGATAACTTTGTAAAATGGGGATATTCCAGAAGAACGTCGTAATATGGTTGCGGAGGAGATCAGACAATGGATCACCCATGCCACTGTCCACATTGGCCTGAACCACGCAGTGACGGAGACTAAAGATGGTGTAGTGGCTGTTGCTCAATTATGGGTGAAAATCATTCAGTTTCCTTCTCTCGTTCAGCTATGTGATCTACGTAAATTGCATTTTTTAAATATCTAGAAATTGTTTTTGCAGTGTCCCATAATACTGCTCAGATACGATATCTAGAGCTTTGTACGACTCCTGACTCTAGTAAATAAATAAATAAATCAATTTGAGCCGTGCGCACCTCGTGTTCATTCCGTTTATTGTTTGTCATTTTCTCTCACCGTACTGCCGCCTCCTTTTCTTATTCCATTTACTGGCGTCACTAACTTCCGGCCCTACCTGCCCGTGAGTTTCAGCAGCAGCACGTATCGGTAAGTGCTCTGTCGTACTATCTCTGGAGCGACTGATAGTATTTCCGGGTCGTGGTGTGTCTGGAAGTCGGGGACGCAGCGCCAGTGAGGTGCGGACAGCCAGTGCTCACCGACCGCTGGCAACACACATAATCTGTCCGACGGAAGGAGATTGGAGCGAGACGACCGTTGGTTGGTCGTTCGGTTGGTCGTCTCATCGGGCGACGTGTATTTGGTCTTTTGACCGTTTCTCGGCCTCGTCAGTTGGTCATCTTGGCGGACGTGGGTCGGTTCCTTCCCTGTGCAGAGATGTCAGGTGGCCAACCTCTGCACGGTTGGGTCCGAGCCGGTGTGCCCGGGTCGCCGTGTCTCCGAGTTCCGAACGGACATGGAGTTGAGTCGGGTTGGAGCTGCAGTCAGCTACGGACGGACAAGACTCGCCCGACAGTTGCCGACACACGTAACTTCAGTGGGAACGACCTTGGTTTGTCGTTCGGTCGGCCATCTCATCGGACGACGTGTATCTGGTCGCCGACCGCTTGTGGAAACTCTCTGTGTGTCGAATTGATTCGTCCTTGTTGTTCCACAGTGATTGCTTTTACGATTGTTCGAGTTCTTGTGCAAGTGTGTTTACGTTGAGCTGCGTGTAGCTTCAGTGATTTCCACTGAGCATATGAATGCTGTGTGCGTACTGGAGTAGGCAGTTGGTCGGTTGCGACAGAGGGAATTGATTAGTTGTTGGTTGGTTCTTCAGCCGTCCCTAGATCGTGTTGCCACCTAAACTCTTGTTAGAGTTTCCTCCCCAGGCCGACCTTGGAACACTTCTGAGCACCACTGTTTGTTGTTTGTGATTGCCATTTTATTTGGTCGCAGGTACTGTGCCAGGCCTTCAGCCGTGTATTAATATTGTCTGTTTTATGTTTAGCATATGGCCTTCAGCCGAACTTCATAACAACTTTAAGTAAGGCCTTCATCCGTGTTTCATTTAAAATACTTATTGTTCTGTATTTAGGCCTTCAGCCTCGTTTGTTCCAGAATCTGTGGCTTTAATTTATAAATCCTTGTCTGTAAGGTTTCTCTTTAATTATATTGAATTCCTGAAACGTGTTCTGTAAATGTTTATCTTAAGGTTGTATGTAATTATTCTTGAGTAATTGTTTGGGCCTTCATCCGACAAGATACTTCAAGTTTTCTTAAGATGTTTTTCTGTTGTACTGTGTAAAAGCTTACCCTTAAAGCCTCTCCTTTAATATGCAAAGAAAATTTTTTCTATTGGGCTTTCAGCTGAAGAATTAACTTGAATTTTCCTTAATATGGCCTTTAGCCGGAGTTTGTAAATACTTGGCTTTTAAAGAATTTCCTTAGCTGATCTGAATTATTATTTCGGCCTTTAGCGAGAAGGTATTGTAATTTTGCATAAGTAAGGCCTTCAGCCGTTACTCTAAATCCTGGTATTTTAAAAGCAGTCATTCAAACTTTCTGGAGAAGTTACTTGAGCCCTCAGCCGTGAATCGATCTTTGTTTTTTTTTTTTTTTTTTATTTTTTTTTAGTGAGAACTGTGCATTGGTTTGAGCAATAAAGTTGTGTGTGTTTTTGTATAACTAACGGTAATTGACGTTGGCCCCTTTCCACAACCTGATCCTCTCTGTCCTGCGAAACCAGATTTCACAATCAATAAATGCAATAACTGAAATGTGAAAACTTAAATTACAACTAAAGGATGAATAAGGGAAAAGACGACAAAGAAATGGAGGAAAGGATTAAAACGTGTCCAAGACTGGTTGGGAACCCAGTGAGATGTTTATGATGTATTAGCTTTCGATTCCGAGAGGAATAAAAGCATAAAGTTTTTTTTACTGCTATATGATGCATTTTGTTTGAATCTTCAGGTGTTGTTATAGTCACAGCATTCTCTTCCGTCGATTTTCTTCGTTTTTGCACATGTATTGTTAATATTCTTAAATTATTACATTTTAAATATCATATTACGAATTCTTTTAAAGATATTCGAAGATACATCTGGAAGTACATACACTGAGAATCATCACTCTTAACAGCATAATCAGTCGTTTGACATTCGCTGCTAGATGAAAGTCTTCTCCAGACATCTCCACTCTTTAGGACTTTCAGCTTTCGCCCATCCACCTCGATCCTGCAGACTTGCTAATACCATCATCTCAGTTTCCAGCAGGTTGTCATAATCAACTCCAGTCAGCTCCCTGGAACGTTTGATTGTTTGTTTTCCTGTGCCTCGTTTCAGTTCTCAAGAGGCATCTGCCATATCTTGAAACCTGTATTACGCACTGCTTGTAAATTTCTCTTCTCAGACGCATCGGTAATTAGTTTTTGAAAAGTCTATGCGGTTGACCAACAGCGCTCCAGCCGATTTTAACTACTTTGCTTATTCCCTTCTCTCTTTGTCCAGTGTCCAGTTGCTTTTCTCAGGTATCCTTAATACAAATATTCATCAACTACATATTTCATGGTCAATTTTAAAATTTTTTTTGACGCGTTAGCTATAATTTGTTTTAGTCTTATTATAGCTGATTTCATGTCTGCTCTTAAATGTAGCCATTAATTTCTCAAATTCGTTCTTATATTTTATCTGTAATGAGATAAAGTAACACAATGACAACGGCAAAATGGAGATGGTTCAGAAATGTCACATGAACTGTTATTCCCTCCTCTTACTCCCAGTTTAGTGATCTGAAACTTTCTCCGTTCCTGCTGAGAATGGTTTTGGTGACGTGGAATGTCAGTTCTAATTTTCCCACTATCCTGACGAAGTCTAATGGAAGCTGCAGCAGTAATTATTCACCGATAAATGTTTATGCTTCTTTATTTGTACAACACGTAGTTTGTGAAGTGCATAGATTATGTTTCAGTTAAGATCTAACTCTCGTTGATAAATTCAAAAACTGTAAAACTCAAAAACATTTTCTGTCACTGTCAATTGCAGAGGTCAAGATCAAAGTGATTTAATTTTTTAAAATAATTTTATCTGCCTTTGTTTGGCCTCTAGTTTACCTATCTTCTAGCCATAGCCAATGTAAGAGCTTCTATTATCGCAACAGCTAAGTTTTCATACAAGCAATACAGGGTGGGTAACACGTTTATCTAATGCTGTATTGAAGGCAGTTAAAATATAATATTGTCATACTTGGGTCTGAGATCGTATTCTCAGGATTTTTTAGTTGACTGATTTAGCTATTATTCCTGTGTTCCAAAATATAACTGTAAAATTGCTAGCATGACTACTAATCTCCGTTTCTTCACTAAGCAAGTCCCAGATGATTTTATGACTTATAACCAAACTTTATGTTTTTACCAGAGATCAACGACTTTCGATAATTTCTATGCTTAAAATATTTTAATGGTCATCTAGGTGATTTATGACCACAGGTGCGGTTTCAAAATGGCTCAGACGGAGTTCATCCACGTGCTTCTTGAAATGAGAAGAAGTTTCTGCCTGTTTGCCTAATACAGCACGCAGGAAAATTCCTGTGACATACTATATGTGCATTGGTAATATTTTATGTTGTGAACTTCTGAGTGTCGAATGAGTCTTTTTGTACAAATCGAAAATTTGAAATCGGTTTACAAAATAAGTCTGCCATTTTTGGAATAAAGTTCCCAGCTATGTTCTACAGATGTTGACGTATTATTATGGAATTTTCCTTATTTATTGTTCCGGTACGAGTTTGTTCCTATTGAAGTCATCGTCTTTTAGCTGTTGCTTTTACTGATAGTAAATCTTGCAGTCACAATGGGATAAAATAATTTGCTTCGTTCCAGGGGAAGTTTATAGTCCGATTAAAATTACTTGAAAGGTGACATCTGTCAGCTACCGCTGAAGTATTGGCGCATGGGATGCCAGCTACCGCCCGGTAATATGTGACACACAAACACGGCGGGTCACTTCTCAAATGCTGTTGATGTGTAACGCAGAGCAATGTCGTAAATGGTCGCCACGAGGAATGTCGGAAATGCGAGATGCGGAGTGACCAGTGGCTGATCCGCGGCAGACGACACTTTTTGTAGCCCAGAATTTAAACTCAATGTCCTGAGCTAATCACATTCTCGTGATGTACAATGTATCCGAGCAAACGGCGGTCAACAATCTGGGGCAGAACTAAAATCACGCTCGCTTTGTTCACTGCCATTAATGCTGACCTCTACGAACAGACACACGACATAAACAATTCTGTTTCAGCTCTAAGAGCAAACTGTAGCTTCTGTATCTTTGGCCACCTGAAACTATCCTCACATTGGCTACTCAAACTACCCCGTTATCAACTGATGCTGGCCTCGTTTCAGATTATGGGCGACAGTGGCAGATTCCAAACAAATAAAACAATGAAAGGAAGAGAAAAAGAGCAAATTAGAAAGGCAATATGATGTTGAAAATGACGCGTCAAAGAAGTAGAAATTAAAAATTACTTTTAAACTAATTAAATGAATACAAATAATAATCAAATTTCTTAGGTACATTATATTGAGAAATTTAAAAAAAACTACTTTATTTCGCGAGACTCGATCCTACAAACCTCTACACAAGAATGTTTGTATGCTAACCATTACGCTCTGCCACAACACAGGATTCAGTGACTCTGTGACTCCGATAAACCAGTCGCAACGACGACTTGCAGCCTTCAAAAATTCGCCTTCAAACAATGTCGTGCGATGATTATCTAACATAAGGGGACCTCTTTGATTATGATAACTGTGTATGTGGCGCTGAATCGTGTCTTGTGCGGAAGTATCCAGCAGTTGGGTTAGTGCTGCGTATGACAAGTGTGTATTTCATTAGCACCGGTGTGTGTGTGTGTGTGTGTGTGTGTGTGTGTGTGTGTGTTTGTGTGTGAAGAAATACGAAATAAAAGTGCCAGACCCATTACCTGGAATCGAAACTCGTCAAGAAAAAATGCCAGACAAGAAATTTTTGTGGCAGTCTGGCAACGGCGGATGGTTCACGAGTGACGTTGAGTGCTCTGATTAGAGGAAACCAGTTCCAACACGTGAAGTGTGAACTATCAAGAAATTTTAATCAAACTACAGTTTTCATCACGGAGAAATTATAATTTAATTTCGCAGGATTTATATAGCAAATTAGTATCTTCTAAACCGAAACTGATCGAATGGTTTTGAGATCGAGTTCGCACTCTCCAAGACCATTAATATCTGTTACAAAATTCAGGTTAAAGTTTCCCGTCGTTTCCAAAGCTCATTTGTGGCTAGTGCGTGGATCATATATTAAGAAGGTTGCGCTTACTTGTGAACCTCAGTCATGTGCAGCTGAGCTAACCTGCTTTCTCTGCTTGATGTGGACAAGATATTACGTTCAGACCGCCTTACTGCCTTCGTTAGAGAAAATATCTTGATGTAATCGCTTTTCGTATGAGACGGATGCTCAAGCTCTTCCGTCCAATCTCTAATGCACGATAATACGCTGGTGTTCGACTCGGAGGCAGCCAGTCCGAAACTTGATGATGGAAGGAATTTCCATCTCCAGTATTGGCTGGTGAGAAGGAGAGATGTGGAGGAATAATGTTTGTGACCACCAGAGTTTGCGCTAACGTTTCAGTTTTAATCTCTACCTTGTCTCCTATGTAGTGAGACAATGTCACAATGTTAAAGGTGATCCGTCCGTCGGGTGGTGACGTTAAGCCTTAGAGAACTTCAAGCGTTACCTAGTACGTCCGTATCCCACTTCTTTCTACTTTGTTCTTCCTGACTAATCTCTTGAACTTCAGCCTAATCTGCATCACCACTACATTGTGATCTGAGTCTATATATGCTCCTGGGTACACCTTACAATTCAGTGTCCGATTTAGGAATCTTTATCTGACCATAATGTAATCTCACTGGAATCTCCCTGTATCACCCGACCTTTGCAAAGTGTACCTCCTTCTCTTGCGATTCTTGAGCAGAGTATTTGCTATTACTAGCTGAAATTTATTACAGAATTCAATTAGTCTTTCTCCTCTCTCATTCCTTGTCCCAAGCCTATATTCTCCAGTAACCTTTTCTAACCTTTTCTCCTACTCCTTCCTCTACAACTGTATTCAAGGCCCAATTCACAATTAGATTTTCATCTCCCTTTGTGTGCAGTGTTACTCTTTCAATCCTCATATACTTTCTCTATCTCCTCATCTACAGCTTGTGACGTTCGCATGTATACCTGAAATATCGTTGTCGGTGTCGGTTTGCTGCGGACTCTGATAAGAGCAGCCCTATCACTGAACCGTTCGCAGTAACATAGTTTTTGCCCTATCTTCATTTTTATAACGAATCCTACTGCTGCTGTTGATGTTACCGTATACTCATCTGACCAGAAATCCTTGTCTTCTTTCCATTTCACTTCACTGGCCCCTAGTATATCTAGGTTGAGCCTTTACATATCCCTTTTCAGATTTTCCGGCTTCCCTTCCACGTTCAAGCTTTTGACATTCCACTCCCCGACTCCTAGAACGTTACCATTTCGTTGTATATTCAGTCTTTTTCTCATGGTTCGCTACCCCTTGGCAATCACCTTCCGGTGATCCGAATGGGGGACTATTCCGGGATCTTTTGCCAATGGAGAGATGATCATGACCCTTTTTCAAATACAGGCCACATGTCCTGTGGATACACATTATGTTTCTTTAACGAAGTGGTTTCCATTGCCTTCTGTATCCTCAAGCCGTTGATCACAGCTGACTCTTCCACCTCTGTGGAGGTTTTCCACCCAAAGGACAAGAGAATGCCCTGAACCTCTGTCCACTCCTCCGCCATCTTTTAAGGAAGAATGAGGGTGACTTCTTATACCGAATGCATTCGGTCGCCAGTGCTGATTATTAATCAAAATTCAAGCGGTGGCAATTTCGAATCCGGGACCGAGAACGTTTCGATTAATAATCAAAGACGCTACCCCAGATCACGGTATGAGATCGCCTCACTGTATACTTATCTTTTACAGTCACCTACACTCAACAGATGCACTTGAGACGCAACTCTCACAGTAAAAGGGAGCCTTGGTGTGAGGGGGAAGAAAACCATTCCCAATTGGATTGCTGAATCTCGGGGTCTCCTCAGCGTACAATCCCATACCTTCCCACTCTTTCGTTTTATTTTTTGAGTATCGATGTGTAGCCAGTAAACAGTGTCGCTAATCGAGCATCTCTTAATTTTGAAGCCCATGGCACGACAAGAGACCAGGCCTAAAGGAATACCAACATTGCAGCAGGAAGTTGCCTGTCTTTATTTGCTGCGCAGTTGTCCTCAATAACAAGTCCCGGAAAGAAAATCTGTAAAGCTATAGGGAACGGCTGCTGCCAAACAAGTCAGGAAACGTCCGACATTACAATCGGCGACTTACTACCTAATCTGAGCTGGTAAATGAAGTAGCACCTGGCATAGTTGAGCGTTCGCTTTAGCGGAAACCTATTCTTAAGCCACGCCTTGGAGGTAGGCCAATCAACGGCTAACACGTAGCATATAAGCAGTACTTGTACCCTCGCAAATCTTGCGTAACGCGTGAAATTAACAGCAAAAGGTTTCCCAGACTTTATTACTCTCACAACGCTCATCACAGGAAATTAATGGCGTTGTATCGGAGCTTCATGTCGATGGGTAACCAGATAACCTTCAATTTTACATCCTCGCGAAACTTGTTTTCAAGTGGCGATATGTTTGTGTCTACACACCTCTTTCGTTATGAAATCTTATCAGTAAGTGCATAATGTCAAATGGCCAGAGATTACTCTCTGCTTCTTGTAATAGTATTCCATGAGTTGTTGCAGTCGTAGAAAAACATATTTTGTCAAACGGAGGACAGAAATACAAAATTTAAAGCTTACGATTGTGACTCCAAACGTAAGTACAACTAAAAGAGTAATTACAAGCTTATCATCAACTTAATATCATGCTGGAATTTTAGATGATTTTCTAACGTTTTGTCACCTGCAGTAGCTAGTCTTACGAACCAATTATTACCCCTTGTTGCTAAGTTTCAGAAATTTTATAACGATCTTTTCTTGCGTGTACCTTTTTAGTATCTCGCTGCTAATTGAAAACGTTAGACGTGGCGGGCAAATCCTCACTTACCTTAAGGCCTTCTTATTTCCCATAGGTGCTGTTGTTGCGCGTATTACATTATGTTGCTATACTGAATAAACTGGAATGCCATTTAGTGACTATAGCAGGGACCGACGTGCCTCTGAATTTTATTGTATCACCGTATATTCTAAGACGTCCGATGTGTTGATAGTATATTCACAAATTGTAAGTTTTTGAACGAAAGAGATTGCTTTCAAACATTTATAAGGCCCATACCGAAATGCAGTTAAAGGTTGTTGGAGTCTTATCAGGTCGAAGAAACAGGTGATATCCATCTACACCTATGTGATTATTCTGCAGTTCACAGTAAAGAGCCTGGCAGAGGGTTCAATGTACCACCTTCAAGCTGTCTCTCTACCGCTCCACTCTGGAACGGCGAGCGGGAAAAACGAGCACTTAAATTTTACTGTGCGAGCCCTGATTTCTTTTATTTTATCGTGATAATCATTTCTCCCTATGTAGGTGGGTGCCAACAGGATGTTTTTGCAATTGGAGGAGAAAATTCATGAGAAGATCCCGCCGCAACGAAAAACGCCTTTGTTTTAATGATTGCCTCTCCAATTCATGTATCATGTCTGTGGCACTATCTCCCATATTTCGTGATAATATACAACAAGCTGCCGTTCTTTGTACTTTCTCGCTGTCATCCGTCAGTCCCATGTCATGCGGGCCCCATACTGCACGGCAATACTCCAGAATAGGGCGGACAAGTGTGGTGTAAGCAGTCTCTTTAGTAGATCTGCTGCACCTTCTAAGTGTTCTGGCAATGAATCACAGTCTTTGGTTTGCTCTAGCCACAACATTATCTATGTGATCGTTCCAATTTAGGATATTTGTAATTGTAATCCCTAAGTATTTAGTTGAATTTACAGCCTTCAAATTTGTGTGGCTGATCGCCTAATCGAAATCTAGCGGATTCCTTTTAGTACTCATGTGAATAACTTCACACTTTTCTTTATTCAGGGTAAATTGCCACTTTTCACACCATACAGATATCTTAACTAAATCGTTTTGCAATTCGTTTTGGTCAAATGATGACTTTACAAGACGGTAAATGACAGCATCATCTGCAAACAATCTAAGAAGGCTGCTTAGATTGTCTCCTATGTCGTTAATATACATCAGGAACAATAGAGGGCCTATAACGCTTCCTCGGGGAACGCCGGATATTGCTTCTGTTTCACTCCATGAATATCCGTCTGTTACTACGAACTGTGACCTTTCTGACAGGAAATCACGAATCTAGTCTGACAACTGAGGTGATATTCCATAGGCACGCAGTTTGGTTAGAAGACGCTTGTGAGGAACGGTGTCGAAAGCCTTCTCGAAATCTAAAAATATGGAATCAATTTGACATTCCCCGTCGATAGCACTCATTACTTCATGAGTGTAAAGAGCTAGTTGTGCTTCGCAAGAACGATATTTTCTGAATCCGTACTGACTATGTGTAAATAAATCGTTTTCTTCGAGGTACTTCATAATGTTCGAATACAGTATGAGTCCTAAAACCCTAGTGCAAATCGAACTCAGTGATATGGGCCTGTAATTCAGCGGATTACTCCTACTTCCTTTTTTGGGTATTGGTGTGACTTGAGAAATTTTCCAGTCTTTAGGTACGGATCTTTCTGTGAGCGAGCGTTTGTATATAATTGCTAAATATGAAGCTGAGGGGAACCTGATCGGTATACAATCTGGACCGGATGCCGTGGCTTTATTAAGTGATTTAAGTTGCTTTGTTACACCGAGGATATCTACTTCTATGTTTCTCATCTTGGCAGTTGTTCTTGATTGGGATTCAGGAATATTTCCTTCGTCTTGTTTGGTGAAAGAATTTCGGAAAACGGCGTTTAATAACTCTGCTTTAGTGGCACTGTCATCAGTGACTTCACCGTTGTTATCGCGCAGTGAAGGTATCGATTGAGTCTTGCCACTGGTGTGCTTTATGCACGACCAGAATCTCTTTGGGTTTTCTGCCAGATTTAGAGACAGAATTTCCTTGTGGAGTACATATAAAAAAAAGAGATATTATAAATGACCATAACCTTGTCTGAAAGGTGAGATATTCTCATAGAGACTGACCACAGGTTTTCAGGATTTCTACCGATTCCGCGATTCCAAACTTAAGCAGAGAAACTTCTTTGGAGTCTTAGTACCACGAGAGGACCTTGCAGTTTCCTGACACTTAAATTTATGTTAGATGTTTAAAATTTCTACTTTTCCCCAGAAGTGCTTTTATTGCCATTGCCAATCTGCATTTTATATTCTCCCTATTTTGACCAACAGCTATTTTTCTGACTAAATAACAAAACTAGTCTACTACTTTCAATGTCTTATTTCCTAATCTAATTTCCTCAGCATCGCCAGATTTAATTCGGCTATATTGCGTTAAAATGCTATTACTTTTGTTGATATTCGTCTTACAATCTCTTTCCAATTCCATTCCGTTCAACTAGTCTCCAAAGCCTAATGCCCTTTCTGAGAAAATTACAATGTCATCGGCAATGCTTAAAAATTTTATTTCTTCCCGTGAACGTTAATTCCTTTTTCAGATTTTCCTTTGGTTTTCTTTACTGCTTGCTGAATGTATAGACCGAATAACATCGGGAATAGGCTATAAACCTGTCCGACACCCTTCTGAACTGTTGCTTGTCTTTCATGTCCCTCGATTCTTATAACTCCCGACTGGTATCTGTAAAAGTCGTAAATAACCTTCCCCTCCCCCTCCCCCCACTGCATTTTTACCCCTGATATCTTCAAAATTTTAATGAATGTAGTCCAGTCACCAATGCCAAAAGCTTCCTCTACATCTACCAATGTATTAGAAGTAGGTTTTCCTTTCTTCAGTGTATCTTCCAGAACAAGTTGTGCTGTTAGCATTGCCTCGCATCTTTACATTTTTCACCCAAACTTATTTTCTCTGAGGTCGACTGCTATCACTTTTACCATTTTCTTTAAGTAATTCACGATTATTTTGCAACCATGACATATTAATCTGAGGGCTCAGTCAACACCTGCCTAGCACATGATGTTGCCAAAGTAAATACCCTCGTGCAGATCGTTAAGAATGAATGACACTTACGAGGACAAGTTATGTTAAAGCTTAATGATTCAAAAATAATGTTATGCGTAATGAATAATAGTGTACAAAAAGATACAGGCCATGCATAGCCGTCGTATGTTCTCGCAGTGACAGAGGCACACCCAGCTGCAAACCCAATAGTATGTAAAAAACACTTAAAATACGTAGTTAGAAATGATTCCACGCTTCGGACAGGAAAGAAAAACTGTGGCGAGAGTACGAGGTGTAGCTATAAAATAATGGGACTGATGCTGTCACAGAGTAAGTAAGCATGCGCCGAAGATGAACGACTGATGCCTGTGAAGTCTGCCGTCTATCGTGTCTGTAGACAAATCACTGTAGTCGTGGCCTTCGTTTGTGTAGGAGCAGTTATTTTGTTTTGCCGGAAAAGTGATATGTGTAATAACAGAGGAACGAATTGTGGTGAAGTTTCACATGAAACTTGGGAAAACTGGTACTGAAACCTATCTTTCACTAAAAGAGAAGTGTATGGTATAGACGGCTTATTCCGTACGCTAGTTTTCGAGCGATTCAAGCGTTTCGAAGATGGCCGACAAGACGCTGAAAATGACTCACGACCTTCAACATTAAAAACGAATGGAAATATCGAAAAAGTAGGCAAACTGATTTGATGTGAGCGTTAGTTGAGTATTAGATCGATTGCTGAAACTATAGGAAGTGACAAAGATTGCGTAAGGCAAATTTTATACAACGAATTTAACATGAGAAAAGTGTGTCCGAAACTGATGCCGAAATTCTTAAGACAGAACAAAAAGAATCTTGAGAAAATTTGGTACTGGCATTTTGAATACTACTGAAAATGATCCTAATTTCTTGGAAAGAGTGACAACGTTCGATGAGATTTCGTGATATCAGCCGGATCACGTTGACTTCTTGCCTCGATATTTCGGCCGGCAATCGTCCTGCCATCTTCAGATGAGTGTCCGTCACTGGAGACTGCAAATTCCCGGAGTCAACTTTATAGCAAGAAATTGGCGCTGAAACGCATGCGCATTGGCCTCCTTCACATGAGCGTCCTCTATCGGAATCCGCGCCCTCTGGAGATACTGTTCTATCTGTGGAGCGCAGGCGCATGCGTAAAGGTGATAAGTACATGTCCGTCCTCTGTCAGAATGCACGCCCGCGTCGCTAAAAACAGACGTCAGATGTCGCCAGACGTGTCATTACGAGCACTGTATTACCACAGGACACGCTATGGATTTTTCTGCCACGAAAATATTGGCCTCAGAGAAAACTTTTTGGGATTCAGTAATTAAAGAATCTGCTGAGATACGCCTAGCGCAAAATCTTATAAATCGTGATGACGGTTTTCAACTGGACAAGGCTTGAAACCCAGTGATCTCTCTCTAATTTTCTCTGAGAGAAGACAGTTTATTCATTAGAAGGAATAAGTTTTCTGTCCGTTGAAGCAGCGAAACAAAAAGCAGCAAGCGTGGCCAAGGAGCTCATGGACGAAGACTTCCAGCACTGTTTCGGTCAACGGAAAATTCGCTTGAAGCGTCGTAGGGATAGAGTAGGGGAGTATGTTGAGGGTGACTGTTGTGTACATAGTTCCGCGTAGACAGCGCGTACACAACTTTCCCACTAGAGCGCGCCCCGTTAAGCACAGCAGTGCAGGCGCAGCGCTCGTCCGTCTCCGCACTACGAGATGGCGCTGCCTTAGAGACGGACCAAATTCTGCTTCCGCCGATCCGCGTATTAATATGTAACGCAGCCAATGAGATTGCTGCGAACGTAGAACCTTTTCTCCTCACGGATCACACTCGCGCAGTGATATCTGAACGCGCGAGGTATTATAACGAGTGTACAGACCTCCAATTAGTCAGTCAGCATTAGTCTGTACCAGTCTATAGTCAAGTTTCAGTCTGCGCCTAATAAGATTATCATATTCCTGTACATAGTCATGAAGAGAAATGTATAGACACTTTGTCAAGTATCAGAGATATGTGAGAATAAGATTAACATACCAAGATCAAAGGAACTTCAGATTGTCAATTGTAAATAGCATCCAGAATCAAGGTTTATGCTTGTTACTATTTTAATAAATGTGTGTGAAAATTAATCAAGTTCTGTTTACAGTTGGTCACCGTCAATATGCTACTCTAAGCGTGCAAGTGGCATTTCTATCGTCTGACCTAACGGCAGAAGATAAACATGCCACGATTAGACCACGAGACATATAGCTGACGCTCGCCCACGTCGTTAGAGCGACAAGTCAAATAATCTGATGGTGTGTGTACCGAAGGTCTTACAGTACGCACACCACAGAGACAATAAAACTGGTTGGATGAACCCAATTTCTGTACATTCTAGCGTGCGATTTGACCATCGGAAAACGAGGAGAGCAGATTGTGAAAGTCTGTACGTGGAAGACCCGTGATGAGATGGACGATGTGGAGCCGGCACGGAAGCCGCCCGCGTGTGTAGAAAGCGAACAGGTGCTCCGGCAGCCGCCAGCTGGGAAATTGCGCCAGCGGTAATTGCGAACAGCGCTGCACACGGCCGGCTCGTAACATACGTCTTCACTGCGGGGAAGAGCGAACCCGCATAATTACTCGTTACGTTTCCACACACAAGTACGAGCTCGAGACGGTTTTCTGAGGCGAAGGACGAGCAGCTGTGATTCGCTAAGCGCCAGGATGCTGCTGCACACTCTGAAATACGTTCGACTGACAAGTATCTCCTGAGTGTTACCGACTGATATTCACATGTTCTGTGATGTAAATAGGAACACTCAGAAAGAATGGTTGGCTCCGGTTCGATCTCGCGACATATACGGCAGTGTACCGGGTGGCTAGTCACGGAGGACATTTTTTTTACGAGAAGTGGAGCCCCTCCACGCCCACACCGGCATGATGGCCAACACAATAGGTCTACTGCCATCTCTGCATAAGGCTTAGTATTCACTGAAGTGAGGTGTCGCAGGATGTGGGTACTGCGATGTTTGCGTACGTCTGGTTAGGGTTAACCATTAATACGCGCTCATCTGGAGATAGATTGGGTCGAAATCGAACGAAGGGTAGCGGTTTGAAGGGCAGAGGAAAGAAAGTGTCAAGGCAAGAGCCAAGGGAAAAAAAAAACGTCTGCGATAGTTAGGTCGGATGGTAAGAGCAGTAGCGGTTGTCTTGCTGCCTGCGATAGGTCGTGCATGGATAGGCTTTGTTAGTAGTGGGTATCATGCATGTCGATACCTTGACGTTGTGCGGTTGTGCTGCTCGGCGGCTGGCGCTGGGTGCTGGTACAGAGTCCTCGTTCAGCGTCAGCAACCTGCAACAGTTAGTTTATTATCGATCTTGTGTCCAATAGGTCATATACCGGAAGCACAGTGTGAGGGAATGTTGGCGGATTGTTTGTGCGTCTGTGGGCGAGCTCGTCGGTGTCCCTGCTGTGGCCTGTTGATAGCAGCTGGTAGTTACCAGTCAGTGTTGCTGATATGCAGGGGCTTGCCGACGTTTGTCGCTTGTTTGCGTATTTTAGTTTAGCATAGGTCGCTATGCCCTAGCTAGCAGTGTCTTTGGCCGCTTGTGCTTCTACCTGTGTTAGTGATCGGAGGACCAGTGTTAGCTGTAACTATCTTATGGGAGTGAAACTTGGTAACTATGGTGATACGTTAGCGCGGAACCGATTTACGCGGGACAAATTTAGTCCTAATTTTGGTCACCAGGTGTAAATCTGGCGCTGTACAGCATCTAGTCGACGTCTCCAGTGCTGTGTAAGCGGCGGTTAATAATAAAATCAACATTATGCCTTTTTCACTTGTTTTACGTTTTCTGCCACTGTCCAGTTTCTAACCCATTACATTTGGAAACATTTCTATCTTCTTGCATTCACAGCGCCAGATTTTCATCTGGTGGCCAAAATTGGAACTAATTTTTTCCAGTTTAAATTGGTTCCACATCGGAATATCTACCAAGTTTTGCTGCCATATGATAATTAGAGCCCGCACTGGACATTTGTGGGTAGCTGTACTTTGATTATACACACCTGCTACCGGAAAAACTGAAAGGGGTTAGAGATGGCTTAAACGAATGCTGGCAGCAGCCTCGGCATTTCCAAATATCCCATAGGGCGTAGTATATTTATATTAATAGTCAATATTTCGACGTGAATGGTAGCGATCTTCTTAAAATGTATATTTTCCATACTGTGACTTCTCTGTCACAAACTTGCCCTTATGCATGTATCGCATTTACCACTTGGACCGTGTGCAGAGGCTGTTAAAATTTTTAAGGATGCATTTTCTACACCTACAACTAAGTGATACAAGTCACCTTACAGTGTGCAGCGGAGGGTACTTTGGGTAACAACTCAATTCTCCACCCCAACCCATCACCCCAATCCGTACCCTCTCATTTTCTTGTTGCAGTCGCGAATGGTGCGAAGGAAATACGACTGTTGGCATCACTCTGTGTGAGCTCGAATCACCCTAATTTTACGTTCGTGCTATATTTATGTAAGAGGAAGAAATATGTGGGGGGATATATTGGTTGGCTCTTCTAGAAACATACTATCTCTGAATTTAACAATAACAAACCATGCCATGATCATAAGACCAGTTTTGTAGCATCTGTCACTGGAGCTAGAGTCCTCATGACGCGTTCTCACTTATTACACAAGTCTGTGAAGAAAAGTGCTGCACTTCTTGGAATCGTGTCCATTTCCCCAAGAAATCCTATGTGGTATGGATGCCGGGTTGTGGAGCGATACTCAACTCACAATGGAACGAAAGTTCCGTAAGCTATCTGCTCTATGCTTTGACTAGACTTCCAATGAATATCAGTCTGTCATTTGACTTCCTCATGGTCAGCACCATGTGGACGTTCCACTACAACTTGCTCTGTGCGCATGCTACCGAGCGACGTGGCGCAGCTCTTAGCACGCTGGATTCGTATCCGCCATGCCGACGGTTCAAAGGCGCCCAGTCATCCAGAATTACGTATTCTGTGTTTTCCCTAAATCGCTCTAGGCAAATAGCAGAATGGTACTTTTGAAAGGACACGGCCGATTTCCTTTTCATCTTTGTAACAATCCGAGCTTGTGCTTTGCCTGTAATGACTTCGACGCCGATGGGACATTACACCCTAATCTTCCTTCCCGTTTTTGTAAGCTGCTTACACCCGGATATTCAACGGATATGAATGACAACAGAAGAGTTTTACCTCCTATATACAGGGCGATTCAGCTGCCCCTATCGCTGGGAATTATGCAACCCACAACGCCTTCAAACACTAATCGCAACATTTTCAGTCACTCGCTACGAGCAAACTGTTTATCTTACAAAACAAATAATCAAGACTATTTTTTAGGAAATTTAATGTAGTTAGATTTTGTACTGGGGTGCGTTTTCGCTGGATGCTGCCGTTTTTGAATTATTCAGAAGTGAACGTCAAACGCGTTTTTCTTGAATAACTTGAAAACCGTGGCTTCCAGCGAAAGGGTATGCTAATACAAAACAACTACATTATATTTCCTACAAAAGGATCCAGTTTACTTTTCCTGTAGGACCAACAGTTTACGTGCAACAAGCGAGAAAATGTGAAAGTCTTTCAAGCGGTATTTGCAGGCATTGTGGGATGCATACAACTCAGGAGCAGCTGAATCGCCGTATCGGTCAACTAAGTTACGTCCGTTTATGAGAACAACCAATGCCTCCACCAAACTAAACACGTCTTCTTGAATCTTGCTATGGTATTCTAGCGTTGCGACATCTTCATTAGCAACGGCATCATCCACAATCCACAAACTGTCTCATTGAGCTTTGGATTGTATCCACCAGCTCATTTACAAACACAGTGAACAGTAATGGTTCTGTCATATTTGTCATATTTCCTTGAAACCCTCCCCTCCTCCCCCCCCAAACCGGAAGTTAATTTTATGACTGAAGATTGTTCTCCATTAACAATGACACTCTGCATTCTAATTGAAACTTCCTGGCAGATTAAAACTGTGTGCCCGACCGAGACTCGAACTCGGGACCTTCGCCTTTCGCGGGCAAGTGCTCTACCATTTGAGCTACCGAAGCACGACTCACGCCCGGTGCTCACAGCCTTACTTCTGCCAGTATCTCGTCTCCTACCTTCCAAATGCAGAAGTAAGGCTGTGAGCACCGGGCAGGAGTCGTGCTTCGGTAGCTCAGATGGTAGAGCACTTGCCCGCGAAAGGCAAAGGTCCCGAGTTCGAGTCTCGGTCGGGCACACAGTTTTAATCTGCCAGGAAGTTTCATATCAGCGCACACTCCGCTGCAGAGTGAAAATCTCATTCTGGATGCATTCTAATTTCTAGAAACGATTCAGTTCAAATACAGAGCTGATCTGATATACTCCTATTTTTCTCACTAGGCGTCAGTGCAAAACTAAGCCTAGCGCTTTTCGAAGATTTAAGTACACGTCATCAACCTGGATGCAGATGTACGCTTCATTCAGGCTCACATGAATGAAAAAAGCGAGTCGTTTCTCTCATGGTTGTTGTTTATAGAATCCAAAACGACTCCTTGTAGAAGAGCTTATCAGTCTCCAGAACAATAATACTGAAGCATAAAACGGTTTTTTAAGATTAACGACGAAGCAGTTTTATACAGTTCTTCGAGTAGTTTGTTTATAAATAATACACTATCTGAAGAAAAAACTGACTAGTGTGCATTAGTGTTGTTCGTACTTAATGTTCCTACCAGGCGTGGTAGGGTATATCAGGTGTTAAGTGATCACTCTGAAGGACCAGGAGATGCTGGGCACTAGTATCAGACAGTCTTGTCAGCGACTGATGGAGTTTTAATGGTCCTGATTTGGCCGGCTGGTCGAATCGTGTAATGTCCATACTTGTGGAGCATTCGGATGTGACAGAGGCTCACGTTGTACTGCGAGGGAACATAGCGGCAGACATATTCGTCAAGGTTATGATCAACCACGTCTTACCACCACAATGGAGGAGGGCTGTATTGTTCACCTAGCACACCGCAACCCCTTCACATCTGCGTATATCGTCCGAGAACAAATGATCGACTCCCTGCGCCATTGGCAGTGACTAGCGACAGTCGGGCTAGGAAATTACTGTCAAAATGGTTCATATGGCTCTGAGCACTATGGGACTTAACTGCTGTGGTCATCAGTCCCCTAGAACTTAGAACTACTTAAACCTAACTAACCTAAGGACATCACACACACCCATGCCCGAGGCAGGATTCGAACCTGCGACCGTAGCGGTCGCGCGGTTCCAGACTGAAGCGCCTAGAACCGCTCGGCCACTCCGGCCGGCTAAATTACTGTCCCATGGGTAGACTGCCATAACCACCACAGTACAAACGGCTAGACTGCCATAACCACCACAATACAAACGGCTGCGTTTCGAGTGATGTCGTGACCGGGAAGCACGAACTGCTGATAAAAGGCGTCACATTGTGTTCAGCTACGAATTGCGGTTCTGCACTGCCCCGGACGAACATCATTGGCGAGAATAGAGGCGACTTGGGGAGAGGCCCACTTGCAACGTTTTGGAAACGCACAGCTGTGTTACGGCTGATATCACTGTTCAAGGAGCCATCGAGTATGACTTCTGGTCACGACTTGTAGTGATTGAGGATATCTTGCTTTCTCTTATGGTAACTCAGTATAGTTGGACCATTTTCTACAAGACAACGCTCGCCCACTCGCGGCACTCGTCTCTGCATCTATCTGTCTGATGTTGACGTACTCACGTAACCAGATCCCTAGATGCGAGCCCTGATAGAACATGTGTAGATACGTCGCGGACGTCAGCCCCTTCCCAGAGCCAATATCCAGGATGTCAAACATCAGTTGTGGGCCAGCTTGCCTCAGTAGATGATACTACAGCTTAATGACACCCTTCCCAACCGAATGCTGCCTGCATCCAGTCCAAAGGGGTACAACGTCACACTCATAAGGGTGGTCATAGTGCCAACTTCTTTGTAAATTTGACTCTATTTTTTAATAACTGTAGTAACATCATATGTTAAATAAATGACGCTGCGGGCGCCATAGAAAGCTGCACTGCATCAATAGTCTTGTTGGAAAGCCAGGCAACAGGTCGCAGCACCTGAAGAAGACGAGTGGATCGGTCGTGCATAAAATTGTGCATAAAGTTGACTCAGCAATTCGGCTTATCACTAATAAGCACATAGTTGATGAACTTCGGGGGGAGTGATCCCTTTTTTATACAGTAGGATTATTAGTATGTCACTCTGTTTTCGACACTGACGATGGTATCTTACGGACCAGCTACGAATTTGTTAGCACTTCTAGGATTTGAAGGTCGTTATCCGATCGTCGAAATCCTAGAAAGTACGACGGAGTTCTCACGGAAACTCGAAAAAAATCGCCTTTGAAGATCAGCAAATTTTCAAGCCCTGTTAAGAACAAAATATTTTTAGGTTATTAACGTAGCTGTTGGTAGCTGAGCGCGTATCATAAACAGCGTTACCAGCTGTACGGGTTTTTCGAGACATGTCAGGCTTTTCGATGCTTTTTTTCATCTTTTACAA
The DNA here is from genome assembly GCF_023864345.2 of Schistocerca serialis cubense. Taxonomy (NCBI): domain Eukaryota; kingdom Metazoa; phylum Arthropoda; class Insecta; order Orthoptera; family Acrididae; genus Schistocerca; species Schistocerca serialis. The sequence goes on from NC_064644.1 coordinate 71,145,849, forward strand.
CATAGGAATCACACAGCCAACTGGTTGCAAATAACTGACCTAGGTTTCGACATCTCTACGGATGTCTTCATCAGAATGAAATTTTAAGAAACCGTAAAGTTACACTGCGAGAAGGCAATTCACAAAGTTTCGAGCAGATATGCACAAGTGTCATGTTGTTTCTAGCAAGGCATATGTGCCAAATGCTGGAACATGTTTAATTTTAATTTTTGACTTGATCGTATCTGCTCGAAACTTTGACAACTGACTTCTTGCAATGTACGGTTTCTTAAAATTTTATGCTGATGAAGACAGCTTTAGAGGTGTCGGAACCTAGGTCAGTGTACCAAACTGTTATTTGCAACCGACTGGCTGTGTGGGTCCTATGTTGAAACTCGTATACGGTTGCTAATGGACAACCATATTTAAAACTGTAAGGCTTTTTTTAATATCTGGTGGGAAATTTTGGTTTATAGAAAAGTCCGGCTTTTTGCTAAAGATGTTACATTTAATCACCTAACGAATTTGACTGTAGCATAACTGGACTGAATTATAAACTAACTATGCATTTTTGAGGAGTTTCGGTACGAATGGTGCAATAGTTTGGAGATACGTTGCATTCGTAGTCGACGTGTGCGATATGTCGATTCGAGGTATCGTGATTTGTCTAGCATTTTCTAGATGTTTTCACGCTTGGAAACAAATGCTCTTCAGTTAATGATTAATGAAAACCCACTCAGCGGTATTATTGCACATTTATTGTGTTACGAACGGTTTCGTTCATAAAACATCAGGGTGCCGAGTTGTGTTAACACGCTCAGCAACCTGAAGATATTCTACGAAGGAAACTGGTCAAAGCAATAAATATCTAATAAAACAGTTGAGTTGATTTTCATTAACATTAGTGTCAAATGTAGTGCTCAACGTGATCAAGATTATTTCTTGTTAGTTAACCATCTGAAGTTGAAGTTTCCATACGTTATCGTGTTTAGAGGTGCTGATTCATTGCGAATTTTAGTAAAGTGCTGTCGCTGTAAACGATTGCATCCTACTAACTACAAGTATGTCGCCTTCTTAGGTAAACAGTAGTGGGAGCAGAAAAAGGCGGTGCAAGTTCTCAGACAAATTAAAACCAAAATACCTACGCTTTGTATTTGGTCGAAACGAAAGTGAAGTTAAACGTGGTGCGCATGTGATAGTTACGTTAGTATCAGACACATGACTGCTGTGGGCTTGGAAATATATCTTAGCACAGAAGAATCATGAAAGAACGATAAGAACCAGCTACGTATCTGGATCAGCACTCGATTCTGTGAGTAATTAACTAGAAACGTTCAAGGCGTGGAAACCAGTCACACAGGCACACGTCCACCAACAGTTGTACAGGTCTACTGTCTGTAACAACAAATTAACTAAAAACTATTTACAAAATCTGATGTTTCAAAGAATTAATGCTGTGGAAGAAATAAACCAGAAGTTATTGTAGATGTTACTGTCAAACCTTTGAGTGACAAAGTTCCAATTTTGGCCTGGGACGGATGCAAGTAATCATGCTCCACTGAAAATGTTTCCAACTGTAAATCAATATTTTCATTACAAAAGCAGTGGTATTCGAACAAATTTCCTTGACATACAGAGTTGTCCGAACGAGACTTTGCAAAGTATTGCCAACTGTACTACAGATACTTTGAAAAAATATAAGCTTACTAGCTATCATTATCAATGTATTGCTTTTGCTGGTGACAATGCAAGTGTTAACTTTAGTCGGCTTGCACGCAAGGGAGAAAAAATGTGTATACTGCTCTTAAAAGAGAGTTAAACGAAAGCATAATAGAAGTCAGATGCCTTTTAGGTATATTACATAATACCTTGTACCACTGAATCGAATATCTCCATTTCGATGTAGGACCTTTTTGTTATATGTGCTTACGTACAAAGAAATGAAAGATTTATGCAAATTTTTGACACAAATTACCAACAGCTTCTACACAGTTCCAAGACCAGCAGCTGAAAGGATTCTGCAGCTGTACCCAGCACTTCCTCTCTCAGGACGGGAAATCCGTGCATACAACAATGGTATATTTTCTACAAGATGACTTTTCGGAGCAATACCTTCTGCTTCTCTCCTCGGCTATGACCATCTTTTATTGCAAAATGTCTGTCAGAAAGAAACGCAAGTCTATTGTGGAAGTGCTTGACTTATTAGAAATTGTGTAAATTTCGTTTAAAAACTGACCTGAGAGTAAGTTCATCGCTTTCAGAATCAGACTAACTTTCATATGCTGGCCTGCAAAAAGAGTGCTAGGGGCTCGTGGTAAATGTGTCTTGTCTCTATGAATCTTGCACTGAGTACCTACAAAAATAGATGCTGCCAATAATAATGATAATGTCGTGTGACGAGGGCCTCCCGTCGGGTAGACCGCTCGCCAGGTGCAAGCCTTTCGATTTGACGCCACTTCGGCGGCTTGCGCGTCGTTGGGGATGAAATGATGATGATTAAGACAACACAACACCCAGTCCCTGAGCGGAGAAAATCTCCGACCCAGCCGGGAATCGAACCCGGGCCCTTGGGATTGACAGTCTGTCGCGCTGACCACTTTTTTTTAAATTTATTTATTTTCAATAAAGATCACTCACCTACCGGGGGCGGACGATGGTGTCAGTTGAAGATCTCAAGTGCTTCAAATGGCTTAAACTCAAAGACTTAAAGGACTTTCGTTTTGAAGAGAAGCTTCCATATCTTCAGTACTTACAAACCTTAAGTAAGAAAGAAAATTGAAACTGTTTGATCAGTTCTGCAATATCAATACCTGCACGACATGTACAAAGCTGGACGGAAACTCTACACAAGACCAATAGTATTGTTCATTATTTAAAAAGAATCAAAATGTACAATTTTCAGAAACTTTTAGAATTTGTAAATATTTCTTTGCGATTCTTGGTAGAAATACATTTAACGCGTGTTTTCTCTCATAGCTGGTCGGTAGACAACAGAAAGAAACGGTTTGATGGTAGACTCATCCTAAGTAATGTTACTGGTGAAGTACAATTTCAATAATATGTATTGTGAGGTAATTTATAGGCGTATTCTTCAAGATAACAATTCACGTCTTGTCTCAGCAATCCAGTCTACTGAAAAATACATAATCAAAGGGATCACCATCCAAAAAGACTGAAAAGTACATCGCCGTAGTTGCATTGTGTTTGCAACAATTAAATTTCGTCGTTTAATACTATAGCAGATTTTGACAGCATTATTTTCTGCTCATATTGAGTTTAAGGCATGTTTATTACTCCGTTACCTGTTGAGTTGGTAACCATGAGCTGAAAGACTGGTAATCGAAAATGCAGTGTTTCGAAAAATGCTAGTTACAAGTTATTTTACTTTTATTTAAATTCTATATTTATTAACAAACAGCAATGTTAAGTAACAAATACTGAATCATATTTTTTAATGAAAACAATATATTGTATTTAAGATCGCTAGTCGTACGAAAATAAATTAAAATTCGATAGATACATATAAAGTGTCTACATTGTTAAATGAAAAAAAAACATTATGTATTTCAATAATATTGTTCATTCTCTGTAAATAAAAAAACTATTAGATATTTGGTATGACGTTTCACATTTTTGCACCAGGTTTTAATTAACTGTAATTACTGGCATTTGCATTTCATTAGTAATTAAAAATAAAGATGATATTTTAGTAAAACTTATGCTTCGATAATTATTAATTAACGTTTCTATTTGTTGATAAATCTTGATGAAATCGTCTGGCAGAAATCGTGACCTTTGCCTGTTGTGGGCAACTGCTCTAAAACTTTTCATTTTCGTTGTATATAGGTGTTTCTTCTTCATTTTTCGTCAGTAGTTCTGTACGGATGTCGCAAGAAATCTCTTAAAATCCATTCGTAAAAGCCACAGTTTTTCTTTATTACCGAGTGCGGCCAGTCCTCTGACCGAACACACTGAGCCAGCGACGTAGCTACCGACCCGCCCTCACAGCCTTACTACCGCCAGCACCTCTTTTCCTTCCTTCCAAACCAGGGGCTCAGTCTGTAGAGCACTTGCTCGTGACAAGCAAAGGTCCCGAGTCCGAGTCCCAATACGGTAAACAGTTTTCATCTGCCAGGAAGTAACATATCAGCCCACACTCCACTGCAGAGTGAACTATTTCATGGTGAATAAATCCAGAATTTCATTAAAAAAATACTACTGTTAGCGAGTTTTGAATCAAAGATCTCACGATTAGAAATCTATAACTCTAAACAAACTTTATTCTTTGATATTTTGCTCTTAACAGCGGCCTGAAATTATCTACTCTTCGATGGCAATTTGTTTAGATTTTAGAGAGAGAAATGCATCGTACGTCTTTAGGACACCGGCGTCCGGGAAATTGGCTTCAATTTCTACAAACATGAAGACAACCATAGGAAAAAAATGCTAATATGTTCCTGTTTATATAAAAGACCGATAAAAAAGTGGGGTACAAGGGCGCCAGCAGCCTGATTCTACCTTCCTCAACATCTTTAAAAATTTTCCCACAAATATTGTCATGCAACACTTTATAGCATATTTCTCCGTGCTAAGGTCGTTTCATAAGCTACGTTTTCACCTGACACGGGATTTAACGCGTAAAAATAGGGTAGCTTTGAACCTATGAATCTCCGAAAGCGATAAAGATATGAAGAAAATCGAGAATAGTCGAAATCGCGATCTTAGGAACACATCCAAAAAATCACAGCCATTGGATGTGAATAGCCGTCTCGGAATCCGCGGTTGGATTTTGGTTTTTAAGAAACAAGTTTTTGGGATATTTCTCGATGACGGATAAAGATTTTCGAAAACTGGGAGATGGTTCTTCTAGATAAAAGCCTAGAGAATATATCTTTAAAGTATGAACAGTTTGCTGGAATTATTTATTGTTAAATTTCGCCTCGTACCGGATTTTACGTGTGGAAGTAGGATAACGTTGAACGTCTGTATCTTGGAAACGGATAAAGATATCAACAAAATTTTCAAGGTTGCTGGACATCGGGATCTTAGCAATAATTCATAAAATTTCAGCGATTTACTGTACACAGCCGTCTTAGTACCCTTGGTACCCTTGGCTGGGCTTTGGCCCACTGGTGACCGCGAAAATATAGTAAAAAATCCCTTTTTGGGGGTTTTCCGAGAAAGTGCCTAGGAAGTTAATGGTGCCTCTATGTAATCAAGCCCACCGTAGACTACATCAAACGTAAAAAGAACAAACCGATATGGTCCATTTGTCTAAAGAGGAGGAAGTGTGTAATATTCATACCTCGGCCGTGTACCGAAGGATAGTCACACTATGACGATCGTTCTTTTATGTACTCGAATGGTCCCTAGTCCAATGGCTGTCCAAACCCTTGAACCCACCTTCTTATCGTCAGCAGAACCCGGTGTATGAGCACTGAAAAATTTCGTTTTTAAGTATTGCGTTTTGGAAGATACACTAAGGTGAAAAAGTCCTAGGATACCTCCTAATATCGCGTCGGATATCCTTTTGCCCAGCGTTTTTTTTTTTTTTTTTTTTGTCATCAGTCCACTGACTGCTTTGATGCGGCCCGCCACGAATTCCTTTCCTGTGCTAACCTCTTCATCTCAGAGTAGCACTTGCAACCTACGTCCTCAATTATTTGCTTGACGTATTCCAATCTCTGTCTTCCTCTACAGTTTTTGCCCTCTACAGCTCCCTCTAGTACCATGGAAGTCATTCCCTCATGTCTTACCAGATGTCCTATCATCCTGTCCCTTCTCCTTATCAGTGTTTTCCACATATTCCTTTCCTCTCCGATTCTGCATAGAACCTCCTCATTCCTTACCTTATCAGTCCACCTAATTTTCAACATTCGTCTATAGCACCACATCTCAAATGCTTCGATTCTCTTCTGTTCCAGTTTTCCCACAGTCCATGTTTCACTACCATACAATGCTGTACTCCAGACGTACATCCTCAGAAATTTCTTCCTCAAATTAAGGCCGGTATTTGTTATTAGTAGACTTCTCTTGGCCAGAAATGCCTTTTTTGCCATAGCGAGTCTGCTTTTGATGTCCTCCTTGCCCCGTCCGTCATTGGTTATTTTACTGCCTAGGTAGCAGAATTCCTTAACTTCACTGACTTCGTGACCATCAATCCTGATGTTAAGTTTCTCGCTGTTATCATTTCTACTACTTCTCATTACATTCGTCTTTCTCCGATTTACTCTCAAACCATACTGTGTACTCATTAGACTGTTCATTCCGTTCAGCAGATCATTTAATTCTTCTTCACTTTCACTCAGGATAGCAATGTCATCAGCGAATCGTATCATTGATATCCTTTCACCTTGTATTTTAATTCCACTCCTGAACCTTTCTTTTATTTCCATCATTGCTTCCTCGATGCACAGATTGAAGAGTAGGGGCGAAAGGCTACAGCCTTGTCTTACACCCTTCTTAATACGAGCACTTCGTTCTTGATCGTCCACTCTTATTATTCCCTCTTGGTTGTTGTACATATTGTATATGACCCGTCTCTCCCTATAGCTTACCCCTACTTTTTTTCAGAATCTCGAACAGCTTGCACCATTTTATATTGTCGAACGCTTTTTCCAGGTCGACAAACCGTATGAAAGTGTCTTGATTTTTCTTTAGCCTTGCTTCCATTATTAGCGGTAACGTCAGAATTGCCTCTCTCGTCCCTTTACTTTTCCTAAAGCCAAACTGATCGTCACCTAGCGCATTCTCAATTTTCTTTGCCATTCTTCGGTATATTATTCTTGTAAGCAGCTTCGATGCATGAGCTGTTAAGCTGATTGTGCGATAATTCTCGCACTTGTCAGCTCTTGCCGTCTTCGGAATTGTGTGGATGATGCTTTTCCGAAAGTCAGATGGTATGTCGCCAGACTCATATATTCTACACACCAACGTGAATAGTCGTTTTGTTGTCACTTCCCCCAATGATTTTAGAAATTCTGATGGAATGTTATCTATCCCTTCTGCCTTATTTGACCGTAAGTCCTCCAAAGCTCTTTTAAATTCCGATTCTAATACTGGATCCCCTATCTCTTCTATCACATCAGACAAATCTTCACCCTCATAGAGGCTTTCAATGTATTCTTTCCACCAATCTGCTCTCTCCTCTGCATTTAACAGTGGAATTCCCGTTGCAGTCTTAATGTTACCACCGTTGCTTTTAATATCACCAAAGGTTGTTTTGACTTTCCTGTATGCTGAGTCTGTCCTTCCGACAATCATATCTTTTTCGATGTCTTCACATTTTTCCTGCAGCCATTTCGTCTTAGCTTCCCTGCACTTCCTATTTATTTCATTCCTCAGCGACTTGTATTTCTGTATTCCTGATTTTCCCGGAATATGTTTGTACTTCCTCCTTTCATCAATCGACTGAAGTATTTCTTCTGTTATCGATGGTTTCTTCGCAGCTACCTTCTTTGTACTTATGTTTTCCTTCCCAACTTCTGTGATGGCCCTTTTTAGAGATGTCCATTCCTCTTCAACTGTACTGCCTACTGCGCTATTCCTTATTGCTGTATCTATAGCGTTAGAGAACTTCAAACGTATCTCGTCATTCCTTAGTACTTCCGTATCCCACTTCTTTGCGTATTGATTCTTCCCGACTAATGTCTTGAACTTCAGCCTACTCTTCATCACTACTATATTGTGACCTGAGTCTATATCTGCTCCTGGGTACGCCTTACAGTCCAGTATCTGATTTCGGAATCTCTGTCTGACCATGATGTAATCTAATTGAAATCCTGCCGTATCTCCCGGCCTTTTCCAAGTATACCTCCTCCTCCCTCCTGAACAGGGTATTCGCTATTACTAGCTGAAACTTGTTACAGAACTCAATAAGTCTTTCTCCTCTTTCATTCCTTGTCCCAAGCCCATATTCTCCTGTAGCCTTTTCTTCTACTCCTTCCCCTACAACTGCACTCCAGTCGCCCATGACTATTATTAGATTTTCGTCCCCCTTTACGTACTGCAATACCCTTTCAATATCCTCATACACTTTCTCTATCTGTTCATCTTCAGCTTGCGACGTCTGCATGTATACCTGAACTATCGTTGTCGGTGTTGGTCTGCTGTCGATTCTGATTAGAACAACCCGGTCACTGAACTGTTCACAGTAACACACCCTCTGTCCTACCTTCCTATTCATAACGAATCCTACACCTGTTATACCATTTTCTGCTGCTGTTGATATTACCCGATACTCATCTGACCAGAAATCCTTGTCTTCCTTCCACTTCACTTCACTGACCCCTACTATTTCTAGATTGAGCCTTTGCATTTCCCTTTTCAGATTTTCTAGTTTCCCTACCACGTTCAAGCTTCTGACATTCCACGCCCCGACTCGTAGAACGTTATCCTTTCGTTGATTATTCAATCTTTTTCTCATGGTAACCTCCCCCTTGGCAGTCCCCTCCCGGAGATCCGAATGGGGGACTTTTCCGGAAACTTTTGCCAATGGAGAGATCATCATGACACTTCTTCAATTACAGGCCACATGTCCTGTGGATACACGTTACGTGTCTTTAATGCAGTGGTTTCCATTGCCTTCTGCATCCTCATGTCGTTGATCATTGCTGATTCTTCCGCCTTTAGGGGCAATTTGCCACCCCTAGAACAAGAGAGTGCCCTGAACCTCTATCCGCTCCTCCGCCCTCTTTGACAAGGCCGTTGGCAGAATGAGGCTGACTTCTTATGCCGGAAGTCTTCGGCCGCCAATGCTGATTATTTATCAAAATTTAGGCAGTGGCGGGGATCGAACCCGGGACCGAAGACGTTTTGATTATGAATCAAAGACGCTACCCCCTTTTTTTCCTTCTAAATCTCATTTTGCTCGCTTTTGTTCGTTGGATCTGCTCGGGGAGGACGTCGTAAGCCATCCGTTTAAGTTCGTTGGTTGATCGATTAACTCAGTTTTTTTATTACATAGGACCGCTAACCCTCTGACCGAACACGCTGAGCTACCGTGCCGGCTAATCCCTAGACCACGGGTACAACTGCCCAGCGTAGTGAAACAAATTGATGCGGCATGGACTCATCAAGTCGCTGGAAGTACCGTGCAGAAATGTTGAGTCATTTTGCGACTACAGCCGTTCATAATTGCGACGGTGTTGCTGTGCACGGACCGACCTCTCGATTATGTCGCACAAATAGTCGATGGGCATCATGTCGGGCGATCTTGGTGACTAATCATTTGCTCGAACGGTCCAGAATGTTCTTCAAATCATTCACTAGTAGTTGTGGCCCGGTGTCATGGCACATTGTCATGCACAATAAATCCATCGTTGTTTGGCAACGTGATGTCCGTGAATGGCTGAAAATGGTTTCGAAGTAGCCAAACATAACTAGGACGTAGTTCATTCCACGTGCACACAACCCATACCATTATGGAGCCTCCACCAACTTGCACAGCGCCTTGTTGGCAAATTGGGTCCATGGTTTCGCGAGGTCTGCGCCACACTCGAACCCTCCCATCAGATCGGGACTCATCTGTCCAGGTCACAGTTTTCCAGTCGTCTAGGGTCAAGCCGACATGGTAACGAGGCCTTGAGAAGCGATGTCGTGCTGTTAGCAAACGCTCTCGCGTCTGTCGTCTGCTGCCATAGCCCATTAACGCGGAAATTTCGCCACACTGTTCTAATGGATACGCTCGTCGTACGGCCCACATTGATTTCTGCGGTTATTTCATGCACTGTTGCTTGTCTGTTAGGACTGACAGATCTACGAAACGTTGCTGCCCTCGGTCGTTAGGTGAAGGCCGTCGCCCACTGCGTTGTCCGCGAGAGATAAAGCCAGGAATTTCGTAAACTGGCACCTTTTGACACCGTGTATCTCGGAATTCAGAATTTCCCAACGATTTCCGAAATGGTATGTTCCGTGCTGAAACGCCTGGTTAAATCCGCTGGACAGAACAGGTAGTTGGAATAGTGGAATGGGACCAAAAATGAGCGGCTGTCAGTTACACTCGAACACATATAACTTAATTTAGATGCCCAAACATTACAGCGCAAATTTCCGAGCTTAACTATCGACAGAATATGTCACAAAAGCTTATGGCTGAAGGGCACAACCTCTTTAATTTTCAAAACGGCTGAAGGCCCGTGATTTAAAACACAACTACAATAAATTTTCCAAAGGCATAAAGCGCAAGATTTTATCCTTAAATGATATTTCAAATGAGGCTGGAGCCCCAAGCAATCTAAGACTTGACAAGTAAGGAATTTTAATTTTAAAACGGCTGAAGGCCCATTATTTAACCCAACTAAAAGCATACAAATTCAAACCATCGGTTATGAGCCGTTAAAATACACAATAAAACACCAATAAGAAAAGGCAGTACAGCCAGTGGCGCTCAGAAGTTTCCGGGAATCGATCTGCACTTGAAATATTAACGTTCGCTTAGGGAAGACAGGTAGCGACAACACTGTGAGGAAAGGACACTGCCTAAATTTTACGTCAGCGGCCAGGGCAGGTAACCGGAATGCTAACGACCACAAGGCAGCTCACGGGAATACCCCCAGCAGCCAACCATGAAAACCAACGGCACAATGTGAACGGACGGGCTTCGGTAATTAAATCACCACTCAACTTTCATGTCCTCGGTTGGTGAACCACGAACCTCGTTGCAATCGGAACAGCTCCCACAAACTCCGACACTGCGTAGAGACCGCCAGCGGGCCCGGCCCACTGCGCCACGCGGAGATTTCCCGGCTGATCCACACCAACCGACCGACTGCCGCACACCGGCTAGCCGGAAACTATAAGCACCAGACCAAAGATAGTACAAGGTGCGTATATCGATACACACCGCTGCTGCCACACGTAGAAAGAGGAAGAACCACGGCGTAACCGCAATAACCGCGGGAAACCAAACGCAGAATAAGAGTCATGGTTTAAACCAACGCAAAATCCAGGGCCAGCACGGCTCACGTGCGTCTAGCACCAATTACAATTTGGCGTCCAGAGTCTTAATTCCTGTCGTGCGGTCATAGTAACGCCGGAAATCTTCACCTGAGTACAACTGACAGCTCCGCCAATGTACTGCCCTTTTATACATTGTTTACACGATATTACCGCCATCTGCATACGTGCATATCTCTATGCTATGACTTTAGTCACCTCAGTGTATTAGGTTACTTACCCGCCAGGATAGCCTAGAGCGCTAATGCACTGCTTCCTGGACTCGGGTAGGCGCGCCGGCTCTGGATCGAATCCGCCCGGCGGATTAACGACGATGGCCAGTGTGCCGGCCAGCCTGGATGTGGTTTTTAGGCGTTTTTCCACATCCTACTAGGTGAATACCGGGCTGGTCCCCACGTTCCGCCTCAGTTACACGGTTCCCAGACATTTGAAACACATTCACACTATTTCACGATTTACAATAGACGCAGACAGCTGGGGTACACTGATTCCGTCCCGGGGGGTATGGGTTGGCGGCAGGAAGGGCATCCGGCCACCCCTTAAAATTAACCATGCCAAGTCCGTACTTAACCCTCCGACCCTGGGCACAATGCGGGATAACGGCAGTAGCAAAAGAAAGAAAAGTGTATTAGGTTACTTAATCAGTCGCATGCATAGCGATGAAGGGCCACGTTCTATTAGGTCCCCTTGTGAGGTTTTCTGTACAGTACAGTTTACTAGTCGTGCCATCCGCCGCACTCTTCACTGGCACTGCGGACCTCCGTGGTGCTTGTCTGCAGTGCTCAGCCGCAGCTGGCTCTACCGCCCGTGCGGCACCGGCGCCCCTAATTGTTCCTAATTCGATGAAGCGGGCGCGCCCCGCTAAGAGCGCCTTCTTAATTACTGGCCGCCACTTTGCGCCAGTTTACGGGATGGTCCGTGATGTCATCCCGAGGCCGGCCCGTCGCCGCATCGATCAAACGTTCCCGCGATGACAACTGCAATTAACGGCGGAGACGAATGGCGGCACCTCCGGGAGGATTTCCCCCTAATGAAAATGGATTCTCCACTCGCAATGACCTCTCGGGCACTCCGCCTCTTACTTCCTGTCAAGCTACCCGCACGCACAGTGTTTCAAAGACATAGAGGGCGCCCTACCGACGCCCCCCCCCCCCTTTCCCGCCTCCCAGCCATAGTCAGAGAAGAGGCGAGCCTTTTGTGTCAGCTTACCACGGTATCCAACTTACGACATAGGCGGTGCATATCTACCGGGTGATCAAAAAGTCAGTATAAACTTGAAAACTGAATAAATCACATAATAATGTGAACAGAGAGGTACAAATTGACACAAATGCTTGGAATGACATACGGTTTCATTAGAACAAAAAAAAAAATATATATACAAAAGTTCAAAAAAGTCCGACTGATGGCACTTCATCTGATCAGAATAGCAATAATTAGCATAACAAAGTAAGACAAAGCAAAGATGATGTTCCTTACAGGAAATGCTCAACATGTCCACCATCATTCATCAACGATAGCTGTAATCGTGGAATAATGTTGTGAACAGCACTGCAAAGCATGTCTGGAGTTATAGTGAGGCATTGGCGTCGGATGTTGTCTTTCAGCATCTCTAGAGATGTCGGTCGATCACGATACACTTACGACTTCAGGTAATCCCAAAGCCAGTAATCGCACGGACTGAGTCTTGCGACCTGGGAGGCCAAGCATGACGAAAGTGGCGGCTGAGCACACGATCATCACCAAACGACGCGTGCAAGAGATCTTTCACGCGTCTAGCAATATGAGGTGGAGCGCCATCCTGCATACACATCGTACATTCCAGCAGTTGTTTATCAGGCAGGCTGGGGATGATGCGATTCTGTAACATACCAGCGTACCTCTCACCCGTCACGGTAGCAGTTGCAAAGCCAGAATCACGCATTTCCTCGAAGAAAAAAGGCCCGATAACGGTAGATGTGGTAAATACAACCCATACCGTGACTTTCTCGTCGTGCAATGGAGTTTCCATGACAATTCTAGGATTTTCGGTAGCCCAAATTCTGCAGTTGTGGGCGTTGACAGACCCTCGGAGCGTGAAATGAGCTTCGTCGGTCCACAACACGTTACTCAACCAATCGTCATCTTACGCCATCTTTCGAAACGCCCACACCGCAAATGCCCTCCGCTTCACTAAATCGCCAGGTAACAGTTCATGATGCCAATGGATTTTGTACGGATAGCATACGAGGGTACGCCTAAGTGCCAACCAAACAGTAGTGTATGGTATGCCGGTGCGACGTGCGACTGTGCGAGCCGTGACTTCCCCGTTCATAGACGAATCTTCTAGTCTCCATTTCTTCCTGAACTGTCTCAGCTGCATTACGCCTTGTGCTCGGTCGGCCACTACGGGGTCTATCGTCTAAACAACCCGTGGCTTCGAACTTGGAAATCATTCTCGCCACAGCTGCATTTGTCAAATGACCTTTACCCGTTCGAATCCCCTTCCTATGGCGATGGTATCGTAACGCTGAACTAGCACGTTCCCCATTCTGACAATACAGCTTCACTAAAAGCGCCTTTTCAGGTAATGTCAACACGCTGCGACTGCTGGCGCATCTGATTCTCTCTCTCATTACAGCTCCTTTTATACACGATTGTCATGCGCAGTCTCTGATGTTTTGCTGTCCAGCGCCATCTGTCGGACATTTTGTGAACTTTGTTCTTTTCTTTTGATTCTAATAAAACCCCATGTCATTCCAAGCATGTATGTCAATGTTTACCTTTCTATCTACATTATTCCGTAGTTTATTAAGTTTTCAAATTTATACTGACTTTTTGATCACCCGGTACATCTGCATCTACATGTATACTCCACAAGCCCCCGCATGGTACGTGCCGAAGGATACTCTGTGCTTGTACTGGTCATTTCCTGTCGTGTTCCATTCGCGAGCAGAGTGAGGGAAAAACGACTATCTATAGGCCTCTCTAATCTTATCTTCGTGGTCCTTACGCGAAATGTACGTTGACGGCAGTAGAGTCGTTCTGCAGTCAATCTCAAATGCGGTTCTCAACATTTCCTCAATAGCCTTACTCGAAAAGAACATCGCCTTTCGTCCAGTGATTCCTATCTGAGTTCCTGAAGCATCACCGCAATACTTCCGTTTTGTTCGAACCTAGCGGTAACGAATCTAGCAGCCCTCCTCTGAATTGATTCGATATTTTCCTTTAATTCGATGTGGCGTGGATCCCAAACACACGAAGAGTATTCAACAATGGGTCGCATTAGTGTTCTATGTGCAGTCTGCTTTACAGTTGAACCACGCCTTCCTAAAATTCTCCGAATAAGCGGAAGTGGACCATTCACCTTTCCTACTATGGTCTTTAGATGCTCTTTACATCTCATATCGCTCTGCAACGCTATGCCTACATGTTTAATCGACGTAACTGTGTGAAGCAGCACACTACTAATGCGGTATTCTAACATCATGGGTTTGTTTTTCCTACTCAGCTGTATTAACTTACGTTTTTCTACATTTAGAGTGACATGCCATTCATCAAGCCAACTAGAAATTTTGCGTAAGTCATCTTGTATCCTCCTACAGTCACTCAACTTCGACGCCTTACTGGGTACTACAACATTATCAGCAAACAACCGCCGACTGCTCCTTACCCTGTCCGCCAACTCATTTATATATACAGAGAATAACAGCAGTTGGACCACACTTCCCTGAGGCTCTGATAAACAAATACGTCGAGGACGACATATGGGTTCTGTTACCTAAGAGGTCTTCGAGCAACTCACATATCTGGTAACGTATCCCGTTTTCTCATGTCTATGATGACTGGGTGTTGTGTGATGTCCTTAGGTTAGTTAGGATTAAGTAGTTCTAAGTTCTAGGGGACTGATGACCATAGATGTTAAGTCCCATAGTGCTCAGAGCCATTTGAACCATCTCATGTCTACCTTCATAGTTTGCAGGGGGGCACAGTGTCAAATGCTTTCTGCAAGTCTAGGGATATGGTGTTTGTCCGTTGCCCTTCGTCCACGCTACTCAGGATATCTTGTCAGGAAAGGGGAAGCTGAGTTTCGCACGAGCACTTTGCATCTTAATTTGTACCGCTTCTTCTTCTTCTTTCGATTTCGGCCATCTTTGGACCACGTTCAACAATTCACTTGCCCGGCTTTTTGATCTTTTTTTCTCTTTTCCCAATATTTCCTCATCATTTTCGAGTGGTTCCTCCTCCGCTCTTCCGACCATTTCCTGTTATTATTCTTTAGTTTCGTTTCTTCTGGAAAACACTTCATTTCGTTCACTATTTGTCTAAACTTTTCCCTGTCCCTGATTGACTCACGGGTGACATTAAAATAGGCCAAATCCTTTTTCACCATCTGTATCCATTTATTGTTGGTTTTTTCGTTCCTGTTACTATGTTCAAACACTTTTCTTGTTAGTCTGTTTCCATCCATCCTCGACAGGTGACCATAAAACGTTAGTCTGCGTTTACGCACTGCCTCACTCACTTTCTCAATAGTTTTGTATATTTCCTTATTACTCTTTAGCTTGTACTCTTCTCCAATCTTTCTCGGTCCTAATATTTTTCTCAAAATTTTCCTTTCTTTCTTTTCCATGTTTTCTATTTCCCCCTTTTTGTTAAGAGTTAGGCACTCCGATGCATACAGGCATTCTGGTCTAATGACAGTTTTATAATGTCTTAATTTAGCTTGAATCGAAATGTTTTTTTTGTTATATATGTCTTTGGTTTTTTGAAAAGCAAATTCCATTTTCCTTGCTCTCGCCTGGTTTGCACTCTTGTCTAAACCATTCACTTGAATTATTTCACCTAAATACTTACATTTTTCTACTCTCTTAATATTGCCGTATTTAGTAATAAGATTTTTCTTGTTATTTCTATGATTAGACATATACACGGTTTTTTCAAATGAAATCTGCAGTCCAGCTCTGGCCGAAACTTCTTGTAGTTTCTCCAGGTAGTTCTGAGCTATTTCTTCGTTTTCTGTAATTATTGCCAGATCGTCTGCAAAAGTTAAACAGTCCACTTCTATTTTTTCTTTTTTTGTTCCAATTCTGATGTCATTCTTGGTGCCTTTGAGTTCTTCTTTCCATATTCTCAATATCTTTTCCAGTACGCAGTTGAAGAGGATTGGGGATAAACCATCACCTTGTCTAACACCTGTTTTAATTTCGAACTTCCTTGAAATTTCACCCATAAATTTAACTTTGGCCTTACTGTTTGTTAGCGTCTGTTTGATAATTTGAATTGTTTTCGTATCGACCCCAAATTCTTCCAATACTTTCAGTAATGTTTCTCTATCTACCGAGTCGTATGCTTTTTTGAAATCTACAAATACTATTGCAAATCTCTGGCCTCTTGAGATTCTGTAACGAATTAGTGTTTTCAGGTTAAATATTTGTTCAACACAGGATCTACCTTGTCTAAAACCTGCTTGATATTCACCTATTTTTTTATCCAGAACTGGCTCCACGATTTGAAGTAATTTCCTTGACAAAATTTTGTATCCTACTGGTAGTAGCGAGATCCCTCTATAATTATTAACATTCATCTTATCCCCCTTTTTGTGTAGTGGGTGTATCAGGGCACACTGCCAGTCTTCAGGAATTCTTTCTTCGTCCCAGATCTTCTTAAACATATGTTCCAAAACTTGTGGGAGGTTGGTATCCATTATTTTTAGGATTTCTGGTACTATGGAGTCTTCACCTGGGGCTTTATTGTTTTTTAGACTGTGTATTATGTGTTTTATTTCTTCAGCGTCTGGAGGTTTTGACTCGGTATTAGTATTTCGGTGGTTTTCAAAACTCATTTTATCTTTGGGTGGTTCACAATTTAGTAGATTCTCGAAATATTTTGCTAATATTTCACAATTAGTCTTGTTTGTCAAACCTAGCTTGTTCTCTTCATCTTTAAAACATAAATTTGGGGATTGGTATTTGGTTAGCTGTTTTCTAAAAGTTTTGTAGAAATCTCTAGAATTATTTCTTTTAAAGTCTTCCTCAATCTGTTCTAGGTTATCCTGAAATTGTCTTCTTTTTTTATTACGGAAAAGCTTAGCTGTTTCTCTTCTCTGGATTTTAAAATTGTCAAGATCTTGAGGATCTTTTGTGGAGTTCCATTTCTGCTACAATTTCTGTCTCTTCTCCAGGTTCTCATCACATTCATTGTCCCACCATGGATGTCTTCTTACTCTTTTCACGAGACAATTTTCTTTTGCTATTTCAACTATTTCGTTTTTGATCTCCTCCCATCCCGCTTCCTTATTTATTGTGGATATGCCATCGCTATCTTTGTGCAATGCTCTTTGAAACCGTTGTTTAATTTCTTCATTTTTTAACGTTTCTGTGTTATATTTTGGAATTTTGTAAAAGGTTTTCTTCTCTTTTCGAAATGGGAGTGGTCTGAATTTAATCGTAGTCAAATAGTGGTCTGAATCAACATCAAGGCTTTTCAGCACTTTAGTGTTTTGAATTTCTTCTTGACAATGAAGTGAGATAGCCACATGGTCAATTTGAAATTCTCCGAGAAGTGGATTTGGTGATCTCCATGTTTTAGTTTTTCGGCTCAGCTTTTTGAAATGTGTTGTCATTATTTTCAAGTTGAAATGCCTACATACCTCTATAAGCCTTTCTCCATTTTTTGAAGTTCTTTTGTGACCTGGGAAGAGGCCTACTGTTCCATGGTATTTTTTTGTACCGCTATTTTTAAAGCAGTCTCTCGTGCTTTTATGCAACGCTTCCAGCAATTTGACCGTTGCTGGAAGCTATTCTGGAAGTCTACTGGCTGAAATGTGCTTTAAAATTAATTGCAATTCCGTTTGAATCTCTTTTACGGCGACGAAGCGTCGCCCTTCCTACTTAAATTTCATTTTCGGCCCCAAAGGGCTTCATTAGGCGAGTAGGCCCAGTGAGGGACCGTTTTTACGTTGTTTCTGCCAGGAAGTTCAGGTGCAGTTCTTATGTTGGTTTTTGCCAGGAAGATGCGTACAGATGCATTGTCATGATGCAGCAACCAGGCTTTGTTCTCCAAACTCTCAGGCCATTTGCATCTAATATCTTGCTTCTGTCTCCTCAAAAAATTACAGTGGAACCTCCCTGTGACTCCATGACAAAAAAGGATGTGCAATTCTATGAAAGTATAAAAAAGCGTTAGCAGTGACTTGATTTTGCTGCGAATTTGGCTCGTTTTTACGGGCCGCGGAGAGGACAGTCTCATCTACTGCGAAGACTGCTTTTTTATTTCAGGATCGTAACCGCACACCCATGATTCAGCGGCAGTTATGGCCCTGGACAGGAAACTGGGTCATCTCGAAATGTTGTTTGCACTTCAGTGCAGGTGTGAACCGGCAGCTGTCATTGGTCGGCGTCCAAAAGACGCGGAACGAACTTCGCTGCAGTTCATCTCATGTTCGGTTCACAATTTAGAATGCGCTGACATGACCCGTATGTAATTACAACGATTTCACAAGCATCAAGCATCTCCTTCTTTCTATCCTTGTGGAACATTTCACTCACTTCTTCTCTACGGAGCTGCGTGTGATTACAGTCGGACCGAGTGTTTGTCATCTCCACAGACTCCTGACCATTTTTAAACCTCTTAAACCAGTGAAAGGTTCTTGCTCGGCTCAAAAGCTTGCTTGACAGACATGTCTCTTAGCATAAGGTAAGTTTCAGCTGTAGTTTCACTGAGCAGATCGTTTTGCCTTCAAGTCAGCCATATCGAAATTGACAGATACAATAGAACACGATGTAGGGTAATGAACAGCTACGTTCTCACTGATGCCCCCGCAGTGGCATTAAGTGGCAGATTGTCACTCGAAAGACACAGAGGTCTCTATCGGTAGAAGTTTGTATTGCTGATTGTTTGTGGGCAACATCCAAATTCTCGGTACATCTTTATCTGTATTTCTCAAGTCACCGTACTGTGGGTGGTTGAAGCTACTTTGTCTAACCCTATTTCTTTCCTTCCTCCGCCTCCTTCTTCCAGTTAAGAATGGTTCGCAGGGAGAATGCTTGTTGATAAGTCCGTATGCGAGCTCGAATCTCTCTGATTTTACGGTTGTTGACTCTTCTGGGAACGCACGCTCTGTTTGTGACTGTATTCAGGACTTCATAACGAAGCGATCAAAACGTCGTTCTAAACGGGACGAGCTAGATCGATGTACAAGTAGCTTCGAGTGCACTCCACAGGAATACAATAGAGCGATTACTGTTTACGACTAATATAAATGGAAATGAAATGACACAATTTCAGAGACTTTACTGGTCTCATACGGATATGATTTTATGTACATAGATTGATGCAGTGAATGAAAATTTGTATCAAGGCTGGGAATTGAACCCGGGTCTTCTGCTTACTAAGCAACTGAGTTAGCCGCTGTTGTGGATGTAATAATCACTCCAAAAAAAGTGATGAAAACATAAGAGTTTTTCACATAAACTGCAAAAAAAAAAGTTAAAATTTTCGGTCGAGGGTAGATTTGAACTTTTTTTTTTTTTTTTTTTTTTTTTTTTTTTTTTTTTTTGGGGGGGGGGGGAGCAGGAAGGCAGGGTAAACAAATAATCTTTATTCGTACAATTGTACTATCTTAGGGATAAGAAAGGGTTCGAGACAGCAAAAACAAAGCAAAAACAATTTGGAAACCAGAAAACCAACGTAAAGGCCACCCTTTTTTTTTTTTGTGGAACATGAATAAAGTAAATGACAATCCTAGTCACGAGCGGGAGTGAAAATGAAGTTATCATCTGCATCACAATCCCTGCAGCACGCGGTGTCGCATCATAAATCTGGCAGACAGCCATATAATCTTGACCATTTCTGCCTTTGTGGGCGGCATATATTTATGTATTTCTCCTGCGTCGACCATGTAGGGGCCAGTTTTCTTCTCAGTGTGCTGTATGCCAATACAACTGAACCGCGCAGTATTGTCTCTAGTCGTTCTGCTGCAGGAGTCTGCAGTTCTGGGACACCCCAGCTGTCGGGCGGATTGTGAAAAACACTTCCTAAAAAATTGGAAAAGTAAGTCCTGTATTTCGTATGACTCCGTATGAGCTCGTGTTGTTCTTGTAAATACATCCAATAATCCATCACGGACTTAATATCGTACGAATACAAATATTTCGTCGCATGTCCAGCGATCCAATTGACCGCATACGTTTTTTGTTTGGAAAAAAAGGTCTTGTCCGGTAGAAAAAGTACATCCGATGTGATTTCTGTGTAGTTAGTGCGCCGAAGGAAGGCCAATATTCGACGCGTCAGCATCCAGACGTCCCTCGCTGCGCCACACACTAAACCATGTTCTTCCGTTGCTAACAGGCCACAGTTTGTGCAAAGAGGAGAATCGACCATATGAATTGTATGTAATCGACTCCTGGTCACAAGTTTACGGTTTATAAGAATGTACTACATCGATCTCGCTGCTGTTGACAGTAATGGAGTATGCACTGCACACCAAATGTGGTTCCACGTTCTCGACGGGTATTTGAATTCCATTATGTTGCGGCCATGGTGATCCATCAAGCACCTATAGATCTCCCGAGTCGTGGGTATTCTCGTCGAAGGTACTTTCAGACGAACATAACTGTAATCAACAAGAAATGAGGCAATGTGTGCAAGAGAAGGCGAAATATTGCCCACCGCAATAGGGGGTTCGTACGAAGGCGGAACAAGTACTTCTATCAGAGCTGACGTTATGGTGTGCTTTCGTTGTTGCCAATTTCGTATCATCGCTCGCATGTAAAGCGCCAGAGCTTTGTTTCGCACGTTTGTGAGGTTGAGGCCACCGTTCCGGAATTGTAGCGTTAACGTGTCATATGTGATCTTAAACAACATCCCAGTACTAACATAGTAACCAAAGGCAGCCATGAGGCGGTCTGCAATACCCTTCGGTATTGGTAGGATCTGCGCTAAATGGGGCAGTCGTGACGCTATGTGAACGTTAGTGTATGGCACACGCTGGATCATGTCAAAGGCTCTCAGTGAGTTGTTCCGTATCGCCAGACGAACATTTTGCAGAAGCCGCCGAGAACTCGCCGCCGCTGACCGCCGTAGTGAACGGGTAAATGTGATCCCCAGACATCTCAGCGATTCTACCGTCTGAAACGGTCCCGGTATGTCTTCCAGACCCCGTCCAATGTGCATAATTTTGGATTTCGTCATGTTAATGACACTGCCTGCTGCCGTCCCGTAAGAGTCTAGGTATTCAACAGCCTGATGCACTTCATGACCTGATCTGACAATAAGGATCAGGTCGTCCGCATATGCGCGACAAACGAAAGCGTTCTCATTAAGCGCTATCCCAGTAAGTGAGCGCCTCATAACACACATCAGCGGCTCAAGCGCTATCGCAAACAGCATCATGGAGAGTGGGCACCCTTGTCGGACGGAGCTATTAATATGAACCGAGCCCGCTTCCCGACCGTTTACAATCACCTTCGATGTAGCCCCTCGTATTAGCCTCATAATGATGGAGATGAAAACAGGTGGAATCTCCATTCGGCTCATGACTGACGCCAAGAAGTCATGGTTTATCCTGTCGAACGCACGATCGAAGTCCACAGATATCATCGCCGCTCGCATTTTACAAGTTTCCGCAAGGGCGATAACGTCACGGTATTCACTTAACGCCGAGGAGATGTTGCTTCGCACCCCTAGGCAAGCCTGATCAGGGGATATTGTCCTGGATATCGCCAGCTTGAGACGAGACGCTAGTAGCCGTGCAAAAATTTTATAATCGGTGTTGAGCATAGTGAGAGGCCGATATTGATTAACACTGCGACTCCCCGCCATCTTCGGGATGGGAAGAAGAAAGCCCGTCACAAAATCTGACGGTAGGCGCATGTTCGGACTCATCGCCTCATTGTACATCGACACCAACTGTGGCATCATCATGTCCACGAATTCTCGATAAAACTCTAGCGTAATCCCATCTGGCCCCGGTGATTTATGGGCCGCTCCTTTTGTGAGTGCCACCTTTATATCGTCTTCTGTGAATGGCTCCATAAGCGCTGCCTTATCCGTCTCTGTCAGTGTCGTTTGCAGATGTTGCAGTATCTCTTCCCCCACCAGACGGTCCGTCGGTGTACCGGCATAGAGATGGCGGAAATGCTCTAAAAATTCATTTGCAATGGCCTGTTGTGTTGTCAGTTGACGGCCATCTAAACCGTGGAGCACTGTTACCAATGCCCGGCGGTAACGCTTATGTTCCCGCGACACATGGTGCATCGAGGTACGTTCCCCAGGGATGGTGTCAAGACATCTCGCCCGTATTGGGATGCCACCTAGTCGTCGTCGCGTGATCGATAGGATTTGTGCCTTGACACGATGAACTTCCGCATGATGTTCTGCAGACGGCACGTGGAAGGACAGCTCACGAAGCATGGTGTAATAATAATCAAGAGTGTCTCTTTGCCATCTCGTCTTATCCCGACCATACTGTATGAGAGTTCTTCTTAGTGCCGGCTTAGTACATTCGAGCCACCATTGAAGCACGGAGGTATATGTTGGTAGACGGCGTTGACATGTGGCCCATACCTCCTCGACTCTCTGACGACATTCGGGGTCCGCCAAAAGGGACGAATTGAGCTTCCATGTCCCGCGGCTTCCCCACACACTTTGCCGAGGGAGTGATATGGTACAAATGTAAGCCAGATGATCAGTAAATGCCGCAGGCCATCGTTCCGCGTCGACCACCTTATCCTGTAGGCCAACCGAAACATATATTCGATCGAGTCTGCTCGCTGAGTGACTGGTAAAAAAAGTATATCCCTCACGGTTCCTATGAATCATGTCCCAGGTGTCGCTTAACTCCAGATCCCGGCATAGCACATGCAATTCACGACAGGTATTGTAATGTGGTGTCTGGTCTTTTTGGGCTAAAACACAATTGAAGTCACCACCTATAATGAAATGATCGAATCTGCCGGTAAATAAGGGCACAATCTCTTCCGAATAAAATCTCGCACGCGCCCGTCTGTTGTCTGTGCCGGAAGGGGCATAAACATTGAGAATGCGAATTCCATTAACAGTTATCGCCAGTCCTCGTGCCGAAGGTAGATAAGCCAGGTCTCGGACCGGAATCCCGTCCCGGACCAATATCGCCGTTCCACTGTCGTTGTTCGAGTGCGGCGAGGTGTAGGAGATGTATCCATGTACTTCCTGGAACTCAGGAATGTAAATTTCCTGCACCATCAGTATATCCACATCCGACGCGTATATCATGTCCCTAAACAACTGCTGTTTCACGGGCGATCTAATGGTGTTTACATTCACTGTCCCTATTCTGTATGCCTGGGGTCGAGTAGCTGTCATCTCCACATGATGTTAAAATGACAAAGTTTCACCGTGTCGATAGTCCCTTTGCACATCCGCCGAGGGTCGCCCGAGGAACGTGTCCCTGCGGCATGAGGTTGCTTGAGATGCGGACGGATGCAAGGCCCCACCAATAGAATGGTCCGCATCGGTGATGTCGTCTTCCTGCTCATACCAGCTGATACTATTGGTGGGCTCCAAATTTTCCTGTGCGGCATTGATGTGTGACATCTGTTGTTCTTTCGCAGCTGTAGACTCCACCGCCGAAGGGGTAGCAGGCCCCTGAGCGGATGCGTCGTCTGAACGATACGACATCATTTCACTGTCCGAATTCAGATGATCTGCGACATCCGAAGCTTGTGGTTCCATGTCAGACAGGTCCATTGTGTTAGACTCGTCTGGGCTCCCAAGAAGAGAAGGGAGCGTCTCCGCAGAGTTTAGTCGGCGCTTCTTGCGCCGCTTTGGCGAGCGTTGTTTGCGGGCCCTAACCTCGGCCTCTGGTGTTGGCGCATCTTGCATCTCCTGCGTTCCCGCCGCCGCCACAATGCCCTGGGGCCGTTCCACTTCAGCTTCCATGCCTACTGGGATGCTGTCATCCTCTTTCTGCGCCACCTGTAGTGTCTGAGATTGGAGGTTGGTCGGAGCCATTCCTTCTTCAGTGGTGTCCGAAGGCGCCTCAATCAACTGCGGCGTCGGTTCGATGGTGCGCTCCGATCTCGGCGTCACCTCCCCGCGAAGTGCCGTCACGTAAGTCATCGGCAGTGACGTTGGTGTAGTCGGATTCTGGAAGTCTCCGCTGGGGAGTTGCACGAGTCTCCTCTGCATACACGCTGATCGAAGATGTCCTTCACCACCACACCCGGAACATGTCCGGGGCTGTCCATCATAGATGACAATAGCTCTACAGCCGCCGATGTTTAGGTACGATGGCACATGTTTCGTAAGGGCAATTCGCACCTGTCGGACACCATTGAGCACTGGATACGTGCTAAAACTTGCCCAGCGTTCGGCCGTATGACTAATAACTCTGCCATATGGCTGGAGTGATTCAGTGACCAATGATTCCGATACCTCGAAAGGCAGCTCGAAGATTCGAATCGTACGCACGCCCAGGTCCGAATGCGCGACTAAAACTTCGCCAATATGACCATCGGAGTGTCGGAACTGGAATCCTCGTTTGGCGGCTTCAATGATCCTATCGCATGCCGCGTCGTCAATCATCTTTACGTAAAGAGTGCTGCTCACGATTGATAAACGAATTCCAATAATCTCCGTGTAATTAAGATGCACTTCGTCCCTCAAGAAACGTTCGATTTCGAAAGCCTTCGGTCGTGCATACTCGTTACAGAACGTGAACTGTATCGTGGTTTTTCGGAAATTGTGTGCCATTGCGTTCGATTCAAACAGTAACACACGCGAGTGACTACGGTGTAAACACCGCTTCTTCCGCGACCGTTCGCAGCCGAGACGTAAACAAGTCCGAGCTGCTCCGCGGCGAAAGGCGGACTGTTTGGCACAGTAATTCACGCAACTGCACGGATTACCCTGGCACGCCTCCCTACTCGATCCAAATTCTCACTGCCACCCTAGTCTACTTTAAATTCCCCTTACACGTCAACAGAAATTAAAGACAGGAACCAGAGAGAACTCAGGGTGTTCCACACACCCGCCTAGCCAATACGTTCGATGTGCAGTCTTCCACAGAAATAAAAACTGAGCCAGCGGGTCGTCACTTTTGGGACCCTAATGTGTCTGTTTCAAGAGGAGGAAAATGCGAACATATAGGGGTCTCTTAATAGTAGACATTTGAGATGTGTGGTGAAGTGTGATAACCTTTGGAAAATGGCAGCAAGGGATGAGAAGGAATACTGAGTTCAGTTAAGTGTATACCTGGAGACCTCATTCCACAGCATGGGATGCCAACCATACGAGATGCTACTCCAGGCGGGCGTAAGATGAATGTGCGCAACGGAAGATAATAAATGCAAAAATGAAGATTTGGCCTTGTCTGATTACATTCTGAAGCAGATCTTAGGATCTCTTAATTCGTAATTCTATAAATTGTAATCTAAACATAAATGAATAATGAAGGCAACTAATCCTACTAAATGATAAACGTTGTTTCTGATTATATGTTTATTATATATTAAAGAAACCATTATATTACAAAGTATACATTTCCTAAGTAAATTACTAATTGCCCAACTCTGCCCCTTATTATTACTGCGCGATCTAATATCAATAACGCGAAATGACCGACATCATCGACGCACCAAACACTAGAAGACACTACTTTCAAAGATGATCTACGGTGGTGTGGAACCTCAGTGGAAATAAATTAATGTGATCACAGCTCTTTAGCTTTTATAGCCCTAACAAGCCGAAGCAATTTGCGATATCACCTTATGTACTGCGTCCGGTGCGTCGAAGTGACGGTTCTCGTACGCGTCTGCGACATGGAAGAACTCTAGCCACAAATAAACTCAAACACTAGGACGGCGAAAGGCGGTCCTCTGACTAATATAGTCTAATACTGTCTTCTCCTCTCTGTACTTTACAGACGAGAAACGCGAACTCCCAACCACGAGGACGGAGTTCAGATAACGTCTCAACGTTTAAGTATTGGCAGAGGAAGTGTTCTCAATTACTGAACGCTGCGTACTCAACGACGACTTCCAACCTGAAGGTGACGTCCAGAAACGCATAGGTTCGCAAGAGTACAGTGCCTAACTGTTCTAACTATAAACTCTCCTGTGAGCAAAGACAGCAAGTCCGTCTGTACCAACAAAGCTGATATCGAGCGACCTTCACACACGGGCGCCCAACTCGGAAGCTCTCGTCTCTCCACCGCCGGCCTCCCAGAAAGGCTCAGCTCCCCACCCTCGTAATTCCGAAAACGAATCATATTCCCGAAACCACGAAATATTCTCCCTCTCTACAGATTGTTCCGAACGCCGACCTACCATAGTTTAGTCTTTCGTCGTCCAGCGCGGAAAGTTTGCGAGGAAAAGCCTATACTCGTACAACGGTACGCTTCTGAGTAAAAATCCTTGGAAATAACCCAGCCTGCGTGGTTTCCGAGGTTCCGCTTCTTCGTTCCTCTCACCTGCGTCCAAGATTCGGAAGTATTATCCGGTTATCCTTCCGGCCCTACTGCAATAGCGGCCAGCCGTCACGCTATTGTGCTCCAGAGCTCAGGTGCCACGACGTCCGTCTAGCTACTTCCTGTGTTTAAGCAGGACCAACACCTGTGCGGGCCTTCCACCCAGAGCTTGAGTTCTGCCTGTCGTTCCATCTCCACTGGCGTTCGAACCTCTACTAGTATAGGCAACCAATCAGTACGCCGTTTTTATAATAAAGACACTCCGTCACCTTTCATGCAATAAGCGTTAACAATTATTTACAAAGCGTATGTGACAATGTCAGTCTCCTACAAATATTCATAGATGTACAACCTATCACATGATACCTAATTGTGTTTGTAGATCGCGGTAAAGTATGTGGCTGGGTGCTTGTAAGCTGCGAAACCAGACTGTCGCGCGCTATACCGCCCGACAACCAGTAGCGATAATCTGGAGTATCGTTCCTTCCCACAGCATGGACCCTCTGGTTGTCATCCGCAGCACCATCACATCACAGCCGACGACATTCTACGCCACGTTTTGTCGCCCTTCATGGCGGGCCGTCCTGGGCTTGCATTTCAATAAGATAAAGTCTGCCCGCACACGGCGAGAGTTTCTACTGCTCGTCTTCGTTCTTGACAAGCCCCGTCTTGACCAGCAAGATCACCTTATCTCTCGCCAGTTGACAACGTTTGGAGCACTATGGGCAGGACCCTCCACGAATCTCTATATTTTGACGATCCAACGTGCCAAATGGACAGAAATTGGACTGATATCAAATGGTTCAAATGGCTCTGAGCACTATGGGACTTAAGATCTGAGGTCATCAGACCCCTAGAACTTAGAACTACTTAAACCTAACTAACCTAAGGACATCACACACATCCATGCCCGAGGCAGGATTCGAACCGATCGCGCGGTTCCAGACTGAAGCGCCTAGAATCGTTCCGCCACTCCGGCCGGCGGACTGATATCCCTCAGTACGACTTCAGTGCTGAACTGAATAACTAATTGCATAAAGGGCAGAGGTGTACCGACGCATTATTGACTTGCTCAATTTGTGTAACTCTTTGTTTTGAATAAATCATCCAGTTTCCTTAAACCTGTAATAATTTGTTTGTCTGTATATGTACATCACATCTACTGATGTCTGTCCTATTCAGAGAATTCGTTTTTAGTGGGACATTTTTTGTATTCGAGTGTACTTGAGTGAAACACATTTACAGTACCTTTTCTTTGTACTGTTTACATCGTTCAAGGTATTTTTTATTTATTTGTTACACTGGTGACATGTTTCGGCTACTGTCATCTCCAGAGCCAAAACTCGTGAAACAAGGGTTAGTGTCAGTTGCGATAAAAAAGTCCTGTGTCAAAGCAGCGCGCTGTCAATGGTGTAATAAATAACACAGTACCTCAAGCGATTTATACTGCATTAGTTGCAAAACATCATAATGCTCGCAGCCTCATTCAAGAAACTGTTTGCCGTTATGAATAATACGGCGCAATCTAATAGCACATCTTTCCATAGTTGATTTCTTAATTTTTTCGAAAAGACTTCAAATATATCTTAAACTGATTTGTTGATGTATACTGAAGAAGTTACGTCTTTAGTTTTCCTTTTGATCGCAGTCAGAATGGTCGAAAAAATGTGAACATGGATACGAGAAATTATGGAAGTGGTTAAGGGAAACGGGTGATCATTTGCATTTGGCGTCTACCGACAGCAAGAATGTTAAATCACAGGCAAAAAAGGGAAACAGCGAATAAGAACAAAACTTGTGACAAAGAGAAAGGAAGATGCGAGGGATAACAGATGCTTACGACTAAGGTAGTCCGAAAGGGTGTAATTTAGACCGCATTCGAATCGGAAATAATTGACCCGTGCTTCGAAGTGGGATCTGTCGTCATACCACGTTAAACACAGAGTTACTTTACTAAAAAAATCTGTTAAATCAGCTGTTTTGAACTGGAGGTAATTCAGGAGGCCACGCTTCAGGTAATGATTCGTAACACGACGTTTAAGATGACCCAAGTTTCTTGTCAGTACAAAGGTTCCTTTATTTCACGGAGGCTTAGGTGAACAGCGTAGGAAGCTTTTGTTTATTTTTCTGACTAGTATACTGCAAAACTTGCTTTTCCTCTTGAATACGCATTAAATTACTGCCCATGGACGTTTGAAGCATTATACAGTAACAAGCTTTCACCGCTAGAGTTTAGATTTCAAATAGACAAGAAGGGGAAACATGCTTAGTTCTTGGTGATTACCATATGAGGGACACCAAACCAGTACACTATTAGTCAGTCAAAATATCATACGCTATTTATTACGTAAATTGAAGAGGGACAAGGAAGAAAGCACAGGAAATTGAAGGAATTAAGATATCATCCGCGGTCCCCGTTCGTGGCCTTCATGCTCGTTAATTTTAGATTCCTATTGGGAATGGAACGTAAATGTGTATGTGAACTGCTGCTCGTGGATTGATTTCCCTTCGAGGAGCTTCTAGATTAGTCATGGACTCTCTCTAATACAGTTTAAATGAATGGAATGGCTAGGTCGAGGTGGGTGTAATACATTTCTTCCAAATTGCATTTAATCAAAGTCACATTGTTTACTCAATTTCATTAGAGCCAAAGACTGCCATAAAAAAAGCGATGTAATATCATGAATATAAAACTCTCGTCTAAAAATGACAATATTACAGTATAATTTTAAACAGTAACACAGACGCATCATTACAATTTACTCGGCAGATACAAGAATACAACCTAAAATAATTTTAGGAAATGCACTGTAACAGTCATAATAACCTTTTTACTAAAACCGTGTCATTAAAATTCGTTAACTATAAATTCCCTGGTATCCATGTATGGAAAATACTACCGGAGAAAAGAGTGGCATTAAATTTTGTAAAAATTTTGCGCAGACCAAACAACCATCAGCACTTATCAACAAAGTTACCCCTCAGTAAAAGTTCAAGGCAAATAAAAGGTATTTAGTTCACGGACTGTCATATAACCGAGCGCTGGTTAAATACAGCAAACCAAGAAAAGTGGAGTCAGTTTTTTGGGCTGGCATTTTGTGGGGCCGACGTACGCCGCTGCTGGTCATGGAAGGCGCCGTAATGGCTGTATGACACGTGAATGCCATCCTCCGACCGATAGTGCAACCACGTCGGCAGCATATTGGCGAGGCATTCATCTTCATGGACGACAATTCTCGCCCTCATCGTGCACTTCTTGTGAATGACTTTCTTCAGGATAACGACATCGCTCGACTAGAGTGGCCAGCATGTTCTCCAGATATGAACCCTATCGGACATGCCTGGGGTAGATTGAAAAGGGCTGTATATAGACGACGTGACCCACCAACCACTCCGAGAGATCTACGCCGAATCGCCGATGAGGAGTGGGACAACCTGGACTAACAGTGCCTTGATGAACTTGTGGATAGCATGCCACGACGAATACAGACATGCATCAGCGCAAGAGGACGTGCAGTTGGGTATTAGAGGTACCAGTGTGTTCAGCAATCTGGACCACCACCTCTGAAGGTCACCCAGTACGGTGGTACAACATGCAATGTGTGGTTTTCATGACCAATAAAAAGGCGGAAATGATGTTTTTGTTGATCTCTATTCCAATTTTCTGTACAGGTTCCGGAGCTCTCAGAACCGAGGTGATACAAAACTTTTTTTGATGTGTGTATATTTCAACAGTGTTGATTTCCCTTTCGAGATGATTTTTATGCTGTTGACAGAACCTGTATTTAAAAAGTCAATTTTCATCTTACCATATGATTGTTTCCGTTTACTATCGTTATTGGCTGGTGGTCCGTCGCCACACTACAGCAAACTTTAACTATAGAGTTTTGCCTGTTTCTTTTTTATGACTATTGCTAATAATCTTGCATAGGATCTAACGTTGTTTTTGCTTTAGGTGCAAACTGCGACCATCGGCATTGTTCTGTAGTTTAGCGTTATACAGTACTTAGCTCATTCTTGCCTGGTGTTATTTTATTCGTTTAATTCCTTATTTCTTGAGATGATTATTCACCTGTAGTTCGGCAAGTGTAAAATTTTTTATGTTCATGCTATGGGAGGTAGGACACCCTTTAGTTACTAACCCTCAACCTAAACACAGTTTAGGACCGCTAACTTTATGCTGTAGAGTTCAAAATTTTTTACGTGCTTTGTTGTTTTAGATTTTTGTATACAACCATTTGTGCTGGGTTTCGTAATTTTGTTAAATTGTCTGAGGATGCCTTTCAATACAGGCGAAACTCGTCGCAAATGAAGAACTAATAAAACCATCTTTATTGTATCCACGACTGAATTCTCTCTGGAACCATACGGAACGTGATCTCCCACCTCTTCACATTCATTGCAATTGTTTAGTCTTTGTTGAAAGACTACATTTGTTACGAAAAGTAATAAGAATGAATAAAAAACGGTTATTTCAGAAACCGGTTATTTGAGAGGTTTTAACAGTCGTCTTACGCTTGAGACAAAAAGAACCGGTGCAACCGGAATCCGGTTGTTTCAGCGATAACCACCATCCCTAGGTAGTGTGCGTAAAAATATAAACGCATCAGTTGATATGTTTTGTGAGGGTGTCGCTCGTCGTGACCCGCCCCTTGCACCCACGTCAGACGTCTGGAAGTGTAAACACCGCAGCTTGACCCGCCGACTGCAAGAGTGTTACGTCATCTGGAGCGCGCGTGCGTGGCTGCGCGGTCGTCCCCGCTACTCGGGGCCGGTGAAGGGGCCGAGTGCAGCGTCCTTGCGGCCCTACGCACATGGGTGTCCTCGTAACAATGGGGGGCCGCCACGCCGTCATTGTTCTCCGGTAAATACTTCATTTTCCCCGTGGAAACGCAGGACTCTTTAGCGGCGGCTATCTGCGCAGCCGATCCGGAGAGGAGAGTAGACGAACGGAGAGGGGCTAAAGGTGTAATGGCCAATGCGAGAGTACAAATCTGGCCCGTTAATCACTGTGGAACACAATGTGGCCGTTTTTGTGAGTCATAGCGCGGCGTGCCATCTGATTAGGACCGCTTCCCCTCCCCTCCCCACCCCCCTGCGTCCGCTCTCAGGTCAGACCAGAACGGAACGAAACAGAACAGACAAGGCGGGGCAGCGGCCGATGGGACGCGACTGAGCCAGGGGGAAAAAGCAAGCGGCGAGTGCGCCGGTGAACCGGCTGGCGCCAGACTTGCGCGTTGCGTGGTGTGCTGGTTGCTTCAACACACCGGTACAATAACTGGTTCAAAAAAATGGCTCTGAGCACTTTGGGACTTAACATCTATGGTCTTCAGTCCCCTAGAACTTAGAACTACTTAAACCTAACTAACCTAAGGACATCACACAACACCCAGTCACCACGAGGCAGAGAAAAACCCTGAGCCCGCCGGGAATCGAACCCGGGAACCCGGGCGTGGGAAGCGAGAACGCTACCGCACGACCACGAGCTGCGGACTGCAATAACTGGCTTTTACTCTTTGACGCATGTGGTGAGAGACGCTGTACGGTGATAGAAGACAATCCCAGAAAGATATGTTTTGGACTCAATCTTGTAGAAAATTGACATTTTTGAGAACTATGGGTTGTAATACCCTTATACAGGGTGTCCGGAAAAAAAGATTCCAACATTTGAAGAGCATGCAGTATGCAAAAACGGAAGAAAAAAGTTCCCATAAACAGTAGCCATAAACCTCATATCTTCGGAGTTATGTTCTTCTACCACTACTATCAGTTTTGAAAAATATGTAAAAATCTGCCAACCGGTTGCATAGGTTTTCTATATACCTTGACCAGGTTTCGTCACCTCTAAGAGTGACTTCATCAGAAGGTAAGGTAATTACATGAAGAACATATCGTCAAAGATGTACAGTGATTTAAGAGCTGAGTTGCTCAAGTTGCTCAAGTCAAAACAGACGAACAGATTAGTGATCTCCTACGTTTGTTGTCATTGGTAGTAAAATATAACTACTTCGAGTTTAAAGGCAAACTGTATAAACAACTTGACGGCCTAGCAATGGGTAATCCGCTAGCGGGAATTTTAGCTGACATTTTCATCAGTTCGCTCGAAGACAAATTCTTCAGTAGGTACGACTATACAGAATTAGGTATTTTATCTTATTCTGGATGCGTAGACGACATTTTGATTATATACAATGGCACTAATGAAGGAGTAGATCAACTGTTCAATTTGTTCAATAACCTCCATGAAAAAATTAGTTTACGTGTGAGTTACAAAATGAACGCCGCGAATTAAATTTACTAGATCTGAAGTTGGCGATAATAGAGAATAAAATAATTTTTGACATTTTTCGAAAACCCACGAGTACTGATCATACCGTACCTGCAGACTCGACACACCCTCAATCTCATAAGAAAGCTTTCTTTCATTCAGCAATTCACCGTGCCGTGGTTACTCCCTTATCACCAGGAAAACTGCAGATAGAAATTGATGTAATTAAGACATTAGTATTTAATAACGGTTATGAACCCTCACTAGTGAAAAACATCCTTAAAGAAAAAACTAAAGAAAGAGTCACCACTTTAGGTACTGGTCAAACTAATAATAATGATAAAAAGTACATTTCAGTACCCTTTTTAGGTAACATGTCGTATAGGATTCAGCGTCTGTTAACTAAAAAATACGGCTGCTTTCTCCAAACATAATAATTTACAAAAAAATTTAATTCTTAATCTAAAAGCTTCAAACGAACCTTTTCGTGGCTCAGGGGTATATAAAATTTCCTGTGATACATGCCCAGCATTTTATATTGGTCAGACAGGTGAGCTTTCAACGTAAGATACAAAGAACATCTTATAGGCAAAAAAGGCACTAATGTTCACAATTCATCATTTGCAGAACATCTTTCCATAACAGGGCATACATAACCCCAAAGAATTAAACGAAATGACAATTCTGCATAGAGAAAAGAAAGGGAGAAAACTTAATATCTTGGAAGAACTTGAAATTTTCAGACACACACCAAATAAAGATGACATGTTGAATGAATAAGTATAGTTGAAAAACAGAAATTTCTTTATTGCTTTTAAACCAGTGCTCTTAGTTTTATGATACTTATAATCCAGGTTCACTACTCCTTTTCAGAAACATTATTTTACCTCTGTTAAGTTTACGCTCATTACTAACGCACCAGATGACCTCTGTGCCCTAGTTATGCAAGCTTTCTTTTCAAATTTTGTGTCATATAATGAACTGATATTCTTCATTACGTATGTAATTCCAGTCCTATTTAACTCTAGTTCTACCTGTGCTACGTACAAAGTAGCGAACTTTGAACTATTTTATCCCGTTTGAAGCTAATTTATAAATGTTACTCAATAATTTGTAAAATTAATTTTTGTTAAAAGCTATATTGGCTATACGTATGATTTACTTCAGAAAATGTGTAACATTCAAAATTGATTTGCTCACGTTACTAGTGGCCCGCTTGTGGCGCGCCCTACATTACGTTTACTTGGCAGCGTGACTGGTTGCCACACAGTCAGTCTCCTCACATCACACCGGTGTAAGTAATGTTATAATGTCTGACTTTTTGAGGAACATTATGTCCAACTCAGCTCTTAAATCACTGTACATCTTTGACGATATTTTCTTCATGTAATTACCTTACCTTCTGATGAAGTCACCCTTAGAGGTGACTAAACCTGATCAAGGTATATAGAAAACCTATGCAACCGGTTGGCAGATTTTTACATATTTTTCAAATTTGTGTATACGGTTGCTGCAAACATCAGCCATGTTCAAATTTGTACTACTATCAATGACTACAATGTCTCTGCGCTACTCTTCAGAAAGTGTGCTTGATTTGATCGCCATACGTTCCACTGGAGCCTCCTCCTTACCCCTCAAGGAACCACGCTTTCGTTGGGACACTCCTGGTTGTCGCCGGGCAGCTTCCCAGACACTGAACACGCCTCCCCATTTATGTGGGCAGCATACGCCAAAGTCTTTACATGTCACCAAAGCTAAATACCCATAGGGTTAAGATCAACAGGACGAGTAGACCAAGGTACTCCTTCCCGACCAATTCATGAGCGCACGTTTGGCGAAACCACTGGCAGAATTGAAACTTGGCGCGCCGATCGTGTGGCAACAGACCTTGGACTCGCTGCTCATGGTAGGGATACAGCAACTGTTCATGGGGGACTGTCCGGACAACACACGCAACAACCCTCTGCGCTGCAGCTGCAGCTAATCTTCAGACACACCGGAAGGATTGTCCACAACATGTTCTAAAATCCACTGCTCCGTGTAAAGTGTGCATGTTGTTCGAAGTCTGCCACGATCCCATGTTAGCGGTACAAAGGATCCCGTTTCCAAAATCTGTGGAACAGGATGCTAACCATCTTTACAGATGGCGTACGGGGTTGTGGATATTCGGCAATATAGGGGTTACGTGCCTGCACTTACCAGAAGACCATATCTGCCATATCTTGTATTGAATAGTAGGATCCATTGGGAGCTGTAGGTCCACTGACGGACAAGAAAACAAATTACAGCAATGTATCGCTGTGTCACAACAAACTACGTACCGTATGAACACTACGGGTACACCAGATGAAAATAACATACATGATCGATACTCTATGTACTGGAATAAATTGTGGAATACAGTACGTGTTCTTGCGTTTGGTGCGTGCTTGATGCCAATGCAGACACGTTGTACGTACGCTCTTCCCTCACTTGTCTCGCGCCGAAGTGCTCGGCGTGCAAGGTACGCTCTTCGCACAGACGCACAGACGCAGGCCAGAACTCCGCAGATATGTTTACGACCGATGTTTATAGGAACTATTATTCTTCCTTTCATGCACACTACATCCTCTGCAAATATTGGAAATTTTTTGCCGGACACCCTGTATATCGTTCCGAAACTAATGCTTCCCATTTATCTTATAATTAAATCTTTGCCTGAGACATTTAAGTCTTTTCACTATCTACTATAATGATCAAAGCAGGAGAAACGAATTAAAATTTGTGTAGCAGTTGGGACTCGAACCCAAGTCTTGTTACTTGGCTTTTTTTAAAAATCTTTATTGAACAAACTAAAAGTACATATATATACACTATGCAAGAGTTCTTCAAGGTACCATTTAAACATATAAAAATGACTGTTAGTTAAATAAAAAATATTAGAAAAACATTAAATACAACAAAATATAACATATTCTCTCTTCTTCCTTTTTTAAATTTGTTTTTTGGTCGATGCATGAGAACGTTGATAAGGGTGTTGCATCATGTGACAGGTAGGCATGGCACACCCCAACTTTGAGGGGGGTCAAGGAAGACGCTGCGGAGATAACCGGCAAAAGTTTGTCGGTAAGATGGTTTTGGGGTGAGGGTGCTATGCGCGGTCACAACTTTGTACCAGAAGTCAAGGACTGTATGCGGCCCACTCTGAAAGAGGTATTCTAAAGCCTGTCCTCGAAACCAGATTAGGGTATGGTGCTTAGCAAGAGGGTAGTGAAATGTCTGGGGCAACAACAGGGAATCCGGGGTTATTGTCGTTGGCGGGGCACGGAGGTAAAAGCCCACGATTCGTTGGATGAGGACCGAGCGAGATGGCGCAGTGGTTAGCACACTGGAATCGCATTCGGGAGGACAACGGTTCAATCCCGCGTCCGGCCATCCTGATTTAGGTTTTACGTGATTTCCCTACATCACTTCAGGCAAATGCCGGGATGGTTCCCTCGAAAGGGCACGGCCGATTTCCTTCCCCATCCTTCCCTAATCCGAGCTTGTGCTCCGTCTCTAATGACCTCGTTGTCGACGGGACGTTAAACACTAATCTCCTCCTCCTCCCTCCTCGTTGGATGAGGAGCCATACGTTTCATTTCAGGGGGCACGTAAGACGGTGCTCGTCGGTGTCTTCGAGCTGACGGTCAGGGCAGAGTGGGGAGGTGGCCAGTCCTATACGATAAAGTCGACTATTAGTCGGGAATTTGCCATAAACTAAAACATACCAGAGTGCAGACACAGACGACGGTAAAAAGGGTGCATGCACACACCCCCAAACCGTTCGCCAGTTAATGTCAGGATGCTGTAGCACCATGGGGTCGCAAGGGTTGGACAGCATAAACAAACGATAATAATCTTTTGTACGGGGAGGATGGGTGACTGGAAGATCGGCCCGAACGTAGCTGAGTTCTATGAAACAATTGGCGACGTGGTACAATAATGGAGAAATAGGTGCCACATTGATCGGTGGATAGAGAGAAGCTGGTCGGAGGATATCTAAGAGACTGCGTGTTAAGGACGGGACCGGCTCCCGCCAGTGCCGCAACAGAGTGTGGACAAAGAGTGCAGAAGATCGTGCCCGCACGTTGACGAGTCCGAGGCCACCTTTTGCAGGAGGCGGTGTTAGAGTGTTGTAGCGGACTTTGAAAAGTGCCCCTGCTGACACGAAATATCCAAAGGCTGATTGGATGCGGCGGCCAAGGAGTAACGGCATTGGGAGGATCTGGGCGACGTGTACCAGTTTAGGAGCGACATACATGTTGACATAGGACACACGTTGGCGTTGGTTTAAGTTATGGTGCACTTGACCGCGGACATGGTGCCGAATCGACTGCAAGAGCCGCCGGTAAGCGAGGGCTACTGCGTTAAGTAGAAATGCTAACCATTACAGCACAACAGCACAATGGTCAACATTGCTGCACGAACTACCCAAGTTGACTGGCCTCCCCAATACAAACTTCCGTTCATATCTTCTGCTTATTTTCCCTTATATTGTCACTATTGCCTAGCAAGCAAGAAGACCCGGGCTCGAATCCCGGCTGAAGAACAAATTTTAATTCATTTCTCCTGCTTCGATAATTACCTTTCCATTTATTTCCGTGGAAACTACAACAGATACAGAAAGAACAATAATACTATTAAATCTAGTTACATTTTAGATTCCTGTAATCCTATGATCACCAAGATCCGTTATGCACTGCAGTAACCGATAAACAATAGCCTGCGTGCCGCGCTCGTGAAAACCTCAGCCAGCTGAGGCTGGCCTCTGTCGTCCAGTTTTAATGATATCTGGAAAATAATAGTCCAGCTTCCATGAGCCCAAAGAGATGGAAGTCCGAAGAGGCTAATGCAGAACTGTGCTGTAGATATTGTAGGATACTCTAGTAAACTCTTTTAATGCGTGGAGCCTGGCATTATCATCTTCTTCGAGGGCTGGTTCTGGAAATACGGGCTTTCAGACTAGTCAGTGACATCTTGTAGCATTCTGAATTGGCAATTGCTATTTCAAGAGAACACTGCATATCTCAGAAAACTTAAAACATCACTTTTCCATCACAGATGGACTTCTTCCTTGTCGTGAAATTCACATGTCGCCACAACAAGAATTTTCTTTTGGATTCCTGTTCGTAGTGGTGTTACCACGCCCTATCTTAGAAAGTGATGGTGTTTAGAAAAATATTAGCTTCAGATTCATACTAGTCCACTGTCAATAAAATTCTTCTGCGTTTGGGACCGCATTGTCAACTATAAAAATTTTATGCAAGCGTTCGAAGAAACAGCACTTGTAACACCTCCGATTTATGTATCCCGCTCGATCGGGATCTGAATAGCAGCCCAAATAAATATTAATTAATGTGACCGTGTACCTAATGGGGCTGGCAATCGGATTTGACTGCTACGGAGTTGTTACATTCCATTTTGTCCTTCTCAAATGCTGTAATAATGAAATGTCTGGTGACAAGAAGAACGCCAACACAGCATCACTAATCAAGACCTATATTCGTCTCAAAAACACAAGAAAAAGGAGACAGCCACTGCCTTCGTCATACATAACTAATTACGGCTAATCTCAGCACAGGCCTCTTCGTTATTCATTATTGTCACACGCAAATTCAATCACTGCAATCCAACACTGCAATCCAAATTATGCCGGCGCGGTAGACGCGAAACCAAAAATATCGGCACAGAAATATTATTGATCACTCTAGTAATTATACTTCCTTACTTTCCCGTATTATTCTAACACGAAGGGGTTAAACCGCGGCGATGGCTACTCCCTTTGTCGGTCAGCCTTGCATTACCGCAACAGGCCTCCACACGGCTCGGCCCGCAACCTGGGAACTGACTGACTCAACTCTCGCTCTCGCAACACGACACACTATCGATAGTTTGCCCCCTCGACCTGTGCCGAGTGCAAACTTATAGTAAGGGCCTACGGACCCGTTACATCCTCGCCCTCGAAAACTTCTTTGGAGCCACAGGCGTAAAAGAATCGGCAAGGGAATTAGACATTGCTACATTTGAACAAAACACATAGTGTACATAATTAATGAAATTACAATTCACCAAATAATCCCTCGACTCCGGTAGTGGGCTGCCTCCACAATAATTTCTACAAAAAGGTTATTACATCTCATAAACATGGCATTGTCCAAATTACAATTTTTTATATCAAACAGCAATAGTCCTCTATAGTCCAATATTGAATGAAACACACAACATACAATCAAAAATTATTACTTAAACACATGACATATGAATTATTATACTACAAATTAGTTATTACAGGTTTTATACCCATTCTCAGGTAATTGTCAATATGAAATATGCAATTCTAATTATAATACATCAGAAAACACAATGCAAATAAACATTCCCCTTTTTCAAATGTCCTTTCAACAACTAAATGTCCTAAATATATCTTAGCAGGTTTATTCGGGTCCTTGTAGCTCTCACTCTTGACTGGACCTCACCTGGAGTGTCATTCAGTTTTCTGGTTCTTCCACCTCTTCCTCTATAATCAGACGAATGATTAAAATGATTCCTTGGGTCATTACTTCCCTCTCTGTTTTGATCATTAACTTGATTGTGTTCCTGTGATCGAACAGATTCCAACTGTTCCAGTATTTCCATCAAGGCCTCCCTATCTTTAATTAGGCTCCCGGATACAGTTTCTTGCATTTTCCGGCTCATTCTTCTTTTCATCGCAGATATCATTACGTCATCACTCAGGGGTTGTTCCAAGGTCTCGTTCAATTCCCACAAATGTTCGGCAAACTCTTTCGACGTTCCTCTCCATATATTAAGTGACTTGCGGTGTATTAGGTCCTCAAGTGCTGCACACTGATGACTTTTGGACCAGTATTTCTTCAAGAATTCTCCTTCAAACTGATCATAACTAGTAGTTCCCTCCTTCTTCTTGATTTCTGAAGTGAAGGCCCCACCTTCCATTGCAACCCTCTGGTTATCCTCTTCTCGTTGCATGGCTATAGCATTTCTCAGATCGGCAGGCAATTAGTTTTGCCTATCTCCTATCCCCTTAACCGCATCCGTGCATTGTTTCTGCATCTGCGTCACCTCGTGATCCTTTTTCCCAATTCGGCTTTAGTTTCTTCAATATCGTCTTCTGTCTTTTTTGTTAACTTTCCTTCCATCTTCTCCACGTCTCCCTGGACTTGGTCTATATTCTTCTGTAGCTTACTCTCTCTCTCGTCGGCGTTCATCTTCAGTCGTTCTGGTAACTCCTGCATTTCCTTCTTCAGATTACATTCCATCTTCATGTACGATGTTTCGATCTCTTGTAAACCTTTCTCTAATGATGTGTTAGTTTCTTGTAAACCCTTTAGTGATTCTCTTGTTTCTTGTGAACCCTTCTCTAATGATTCTTGGAGTATTTCTCCCCTTTCTCTAGTTGCCTTAACCTCCTTTAGCAAGTCTGCCAACACCGACCACAAATCGGCACCCTCTGAAACCGACTTATTTCTCGTCGTTTGTCCCGGTGTCTCGGGATAACTAGTTGACTGTGCTAATGGGCTATCCAATGACGCTCCATAATCACTGATTCCCGAATCATCTCTGTCTTCCTGTCCTATCCCTTTCCTTTCAACTACTGCCTCACAAACCTGCTTATCTTCAGTAGACATGTTTGGTTTATTTTTTAATGCACAGGCAAGTAATATAGAATAACCTATAGTAACCCAAAACACTCCTAATTATCATGAAACTAATCAAACAGTAACTGCAGTATCTTCAGTTAATCCCAAATTGACGCACTACATATGAATACTGAACATAACAACTCTCAAAAACTAATAATTTCAAATATCAATTCTCGCATACACAGCTTATGTAAAATGTTCTAAATAAGATAAATCACACCACTCATAAAATCTATAAATGTAAAATCCCCAAAAACAATGAGCATATCTGTATAATTACCATTTAGACAGCGCAGTATGCATAAATAAGTATGCTATATTTCAGAGTATGTTTCTCAAACTTTTCAGAAATTACTGTAATTGGGCACTCTTTCCTAATGTGCAATTCAGTTTACAATTGATTATTTACCGCGAAGACTGCACACTACAATTTAATGTTATGCCAACCAGTCCTCCTCACTCACCAACTGACGTTACTACGAGTCGTGATGTTTTGACGTTTGAAGTGGGCGTGGGGCTGTACTGCCGCTGGAGCCGCGTGAAGTCGCGCTGAAGATCTGTGGCGAGTCGTCGTAGTTCTCCGTCGGCCGCTCCGTGGCGCTGCAGGCGGGCGTAGTTTGTAGTTCGGCCGCTAGATGTCGGGTCGGTGCTCGGCGTTTCGAAGTCGTGCTGAAGACCGTCGGTGTATTATGTCTGTGCTTGACCTACTCCTTGCACAGGTAGTTGGGATGACGTGTGGAATCACCTCGCAGATCGAAGCTCTTTGGCGCAGCTGCTACAGGGGTCTGCATGACGTCACTCAATAATTGCGTCGCCACAATACATTGTCTCCTGCATAACAGTTTACGGGTCCACATGAAGCTGTCCGATTTTCACTATTTAAAAAAACAATTCCAGTCACAATATTACTATTAAACACTTCTGTAAAGCTTTCGTGACGAATTCTTAGTTCGTTTTGCTATTGTAATGTTCACGTGTGTCTTTCTTTAGTGTTCACTTTTCACAGTTTTCCGTGCGAATTTACGCGTTTGCACACTCTAACACAGTTTATCGATACTATTATTCTCGTCTAATATGGCAAGAAAAAACAGTTTAGTCACAATCGTAAGATGCTATTACTTCGTATTGTTCAAAAATGCACTGTTTCTTGTGGCGATTTTAAAGTTTATGCTCTGTCCCGATCCAACATTGAAAAATATTTTCTCGTGTTAAGCAAGATAAAATTACCTATTGTTCTTTACGATTCGTCCGAAAATTGCATTTGTCCTTTCACGGTAAGCCAAGAGTGTAACACCTCCGATTTATGTATCCCGCTCGATCGGGATCTGAATAGCAGCCCAAATAAATATTAATTAATGTGACCGTGTACCTAATGGGGCTGGCAATCGAATTTGACTGCTACGGAGTTGTTACATTCCATTTTGTCCTTCTCAAATGCTGTAATAATGAAATGTCTGGTGACAAGAAGAACGCCAACACAGCTTCACTAATCAAGACCTATATTCGTCTCAAAAACACAAGGAAAAGGAGACAGCCACTGCCTTCGTCATACATAATTAATTACAGCTAATCTCAGCACAGGCCTCTTCGTTATTCATTATTGTCACGCGCAAATTCAATCACTGCAATCCAACACTGCAATCCAACACTGCAATCCAAATGATGCCGGCGCGGTAGACGCGAAACCAAAAATATCGGCACAGAAATATCATTGATCACTCTAGTAATTATACTTCCTTACTTTCCCGTATTATTCTAACACAAAGGGGTTAAAACGCGGCGATGGCCACTCCCTTTGTCGGTCAGCCTTGTATTACCGCAACAGGCCTCCACACGGCTCGGCCCGCAACCTGGGAACTGACTGACTCAACTCTCGCTCTCGCAACACGACGCACTATCGATAGTTTGCCCCCTCGACCTGTGCCGAGTGCAAACTTATAGTAAGGGCCTACGGACCCCTTACACACTCCAGTCCACTTCATTATGCCCAGAATGCTGGGCTGGCGACACCTTCGTCATCTGACCACACGTAGAAGAAGAGCTTCAGAACTTCCACCAACATCTCAATCGGCAGCACAGCAAAATTCACTATACCATGGAGATAGAAAAGAACGGGGTATCGCGTTTTCTCGACGTGGAAGTTTACCGTAAGCCGGATGGGAAGCTTGGGCACAGAATTTATAGCAAGTCCACCAACACGGACAGGTACCTGCATGCATTCTCCCACCATCATCCTGCAAACCTCAGGTCCATTTTTGGAGCTAATGGTCGTAGACACGGGTTCCCAGGTAGATGCCGTGTTTCTTGACTTCCGCAAGGCGTTCGATACAGTTCCCCAACCGAGCGAGGTGGCGCAGTGGATAGCACACTGGACTCGCATTCGGAAGGACGACGGTTCAATCCCGTCTCCAGCCATCCTGATTTAAGTTGACCGTGATTTCCCTACATCGCTTCAGGCAAATGCCGGGATGGTTCCTTTGAAAGGGCATGGCCGATTTCCTTCCTCATCCTTCCCTCACCCGAGCTTGCGCTCCGTCTCTAATGACCTCGTTGTCGACGGGACGTTAAACACTAATCTCCTCCTCCTCGTCCTCCACAGTTCCCCACAGTCGTTTAATGAACAAAGTAAGAGCATAAGGACTATCAGACCAGTTGTGTGATTGGATTGAAGAGTTCCTGGATAACATAACGCAGCATGTCATTCTCAATGGAGAGAAGTCTTCCGAAGTAAGAATGATTT
Organism: Schistocerca serialis cubense; assembly: GCF_023864345.2. Classification (NCBI taxonomy): domain Eukaryota; kingdom Metazoa; phylum Arthropoda; class Insecta; order Orthoptera; family Acrididae; genus Schistocerca; species Schistocerca serialis. The sequence continues at coordinate 71,188,901 of NC_064644.1, forward strand.
CAGGTGTGCTGCAGGGGAGTGTCGTAGGACCGTTGCTATTCACAATATACATAAATGACCTTGTGGATGACATCGGAAGTTCACTGAGGCTTTTTGCGGATGTGCTGTGGTATATCGAGAGGTTGTAACAATGGAAAACTGTACTGAAATGCAGGAGGATCTGCAGCGAATTGACGCGTGAGGGAATGGTAATTAAATCTCAATGTAGACAAGTGTAATGTGCTGCGAATATATAGAAAGAAAGATCTCTTATCATTTAACTACAATATAGCAGGTCAGCAACTGGAAGCAGTTAATTCCATAAATTATCTGGGATTACGCATTAGGAGTGATTTAAAATGGAATGATCATGTAAAGTTGATCGCCGGTAAAGCAGATGCCTGACTGATTGGTTCAAATGGCTCTGAGCACTATGGGACTTAACATCTGTGGCCATCAGTCCCCTAGAACTTAGAACTACTTAAACCTAACTAACCTAAGGACATCACACACACCCGTGCCTGAGGCAGGATTCGAACCTGCGACCGTAGCAGTCGCACGGTTCCGGACTGAGCGCCTAGAACCACGAGACCACCGCGGCCGGCTTGCCTGACTGAGATTCATTGGAAGAATCCTAAGGAAATGCAATCCGAAAACAAAGGAAGTAGGTTACAGTACACTTGTTCGCCCACTGCTTGAGTGCTGCTTACAAGGGAACCTCCCCGTCGCATCCCCCCTCAGATTTAGATATAAGTTGGCACACTGTATAGTCCTTGAAAAACTGAACACAGATCAATAGAGAAAACAGGAAGAAGTTGTGTGGAACTATGAAAAAATAAGCAAAATATACAAACTGAGTAGTCCATGCGTAAGATAGGTAACATCAAAGCGAGTGTGTGCTAAGGAGAGCCGTGGTCCCGTGGTTAGCGTGAGCAGCTGCGGAGCCAGAGGTTCTTGGTTCAAGTCTTCCATCCAGGGAAAGGTTTAATTTCTTTATTTTGGCAAAGTTATGATCTGTCCGTTCGTTCATTGACGTCTCTGTTCACTGTAATAAGTTTAGTGTCTGTGTTTTGCGACCGCACCGGTAAACCGTGCGATTAGTAGACGATGGACGTGCCTCTCCAATGGGAAACGAAAACATTTGATCGCAAGGTCATAGGTCAACCGATTCTTCCACAGGAAAACGGGTCTGATATATTCTATACGACACTGGTGCCGGCATGTGCGTCACATGATAGGAATATGTTGTCGAGCCACCTAACTTGTACACTTGGCGAATGGGTAAAAATATTCTTCTACCTTACCCGATTTCGGTTTTCTTGTGGATGTGATAATCACTCCCAAAAAAGCGATGAAACCATGAGAGTTTGTCTCATAAACTGAAAATAAAAAATTAAACTTTTCACTGGAGGGAAGACTTGAACCAAGGATCTCTCGTTCGGCAATCGATCACGCTAACCACAGGACCACGGCGCTAATGAACTCATATTAGCCTTGATGTTGCCTATCTTGCGCATGTACTACTCAGTTTGTATATTTTGCTTATTTTTTCGTAGTTCCACACAACTTCTTTCTGTTTTATCGATTTATCTGTGTTCAGTTTTTCAAGGCCTATCCACTGTGCCAACTTATAACTAAATCTGAGGGGGGGTGCGATTGTGAGGTTCCCTTGCCAGCAGTGTGGGATCCGTACCAGATAGGGTTGATAGAAGAGATAGAGAAGATCCAACGGAGAGCAGCGCGCTTCGTTACAGGATCATTTAGCAATCGCGAAAGCGTTACGGAGATGATAGATAAACTCCAGTGGAAGACTCTGCAGGAGAGACGCTCAGTAGCTCGGTACGGGCTTTTGTTGGAATTTCGAGAACATACCTTCACCGAGGAGTCAAGCAGTATATTGCTCCCTCCTACGTATTTCTCGCGACGAGACCATGAGGATGAAATCAGTGGAAGACTCTGCAGGAGAGACGCTCAGTAGCTCGGTACGGGCTTTTGTTGAAATTTCGAGAACATACCTTCACCGAGAAGTCAAGCAGTATATTGCTCCCTCCTACGTATTTCTCGCGACGAGACCATGAGGATGAAATCAGAGAGATTAGAGCCCACACAGAGGCATACCGACGATCCTTCTTTCCACGAACAATACGAAACTGGAATAGAAGGGAGAACTGATAGAGGTACTCAAGGTACCCTCCGCCACACACCGTCAGGTGGCTTGCGGAGTATGGATGTAGATGTAGAAGGTTAACTGAACACGAGAGATATTCCGTGTTAGGCAATACAGCACATCAGCGGTGGCAGAACACGAGGAACAGTGCAGAAGAACGAATTTCGAGAGTCCCGCGTACTGACGAAACAGACGTTTAGATTGAGGAGGAAGATCAGAGAGGCTATAGAAACAGCCAAGTGAACCGACAATATGAATAGAGAAGGCGGGGACGGACTTACATCGCATTGGCTGCCAGCAGTGACAGCTTTGCGGAAGGACAGCTCTCGCAAAGCAAAAGGCGCGCAGTAGGCCACAGCGGTGGAGGGCACACAGAGTGCTGACGCGCCCTAGTCGATACTAGGCAGTTAGTGAACAGCGCTACGCTGCAATAGCTGCTCAATTTCCTATTTGCCGATTTCCACCAATGGCAAGCAATGAAGAAAACTCGAATGGGAAACTCCTATTTCCGCCAATGACAACACGCAACGCAAAGACCCATATCCAATGACAGCACTCCTCCATAGTATATAGGTAATCATATTACAACCTATTCAGCAGTTAGAAATACACCCTGAGGAAGGCATCTTGCAATAGTCGCCGAAACGTCGGAATTACGTAGTTGACAGAGCGGTCCCAAACCCAGAAGAATTTTATTTACAGTGACAGTGATATAAGTCCACTGAAGATCCTCAGTATATTCTCAATTATCTCTTGAGGAATGGTCTCTGTCATTTCCCAAATAGCGGCTTTAAACTCCGTCAGTATTATGGAGTCGTTGTTAGATAATTTTGTGGCCCACAGAAAAAAATCATGGAATGAACGATTAAGTGATCTCCCCGGCCCTGGAATATCACCGTATCTGAGTAATCGAAGCAGAAAGGGGCAGCTCAGCGTAATCACTGATTGCTGAAGCCATATCAAGTTTAGACGGCACTGTCCCTACACCTGTGGAGTGAAGAAACTGTGCGTTTATGTCCGCCGCGCGGAGTGGCCCCTCGGTTTGAGGCACCATGTCACGGATCGCGCGGCCCCTCCCGCCGGAGGTTCGAGTCCTCCCTCGGGCACGTGTGTGTGTTTTTCTTAGCATAAGTTAGTTTAAGTAGTGTGTACGTCTAGGGATCGATGACCTCGGTGACCTCAGCAGTTTGGTCCCTTCGAAATTCACACACATTTGAGCATTTTGAGTTTATTTCCGAGTAATATCAGCAGTTTTGATTACTGCCAGACCATTCAGATGAAAGTTTGCCACGTTAGACATCATTAGACTTGTAAGAAATGTGTCATCTTGGTCCATTCTACCCAGTAATGTTGTGCAGAGATTCAACCTACTAACTTTATCTCCGTGTCGTAACTGTTGCTGACCCACTTCCAACTTATGAGACTGTACCGTTAGTTCTGTTTCACAAATGGTTCAAATGGGTCTGAGCACTATGGGACTTAACTTCTTTGGTCACCAGTCCCCTAGAACTTAGAACAACTTAAACCTAACTAACCTAAGGACATCACACACATCCATGCCCGAGGCAGGATTTGAACCTGCGACCGTAGCGGTCGCACGGTTCCAGAATGTAGCGCCTAGAACCGCATGGCCACAGCGGCCGGCTTTGTTTCACAGTCCTCTGCAGAGAGGTGCAAGGCATGTGTTATGTTCCGGACTCGCTTCGTTACAGAGCTGCACGAGCTCGTCTGATATTTTCTGACGTTAGAATTGTCATTTCGGACTCCTTTGGTTGCAAGTCCCATCTCAAGCCACTGGTATGTCCACCTGGATATTGTTCTTCTCTCTAGAAGGCGATTATGGTCGTGACTTCCACGGTGATTGTGCATGAGACAGAACTGTTCAACTGTCTCAACACGCACACGACTGCAAACGTTCCATAGTGAACTGAATGGCAAGCTACTTGAGTCTGATTAGATACAATAGATAGCGCAGGCATATTTAAATCCTAAGACGGCATCAAATTGAAAATGTAATAGGCCTACATGTTGCAAGGTTGTTTCGAGTACGTTGCAGTAGTTTCGCTGGAAAGCCCTCACAAATGTTCAACACAACACTGTCCCTACCTCTCCCCATGTAACTTCCATATTTTTTGAGCCCTGAAGGAAGACATTCGTGGTCGTCAGTTTGCTAGGGACAAAGAGGTACGGGCCTGGGTATGATCAGGTAGCAACCGCAAAAAATTGTCCATGAATATATTGCCCGTCTTGTCTAATAGTCAGATATATGAACTAATCCGGATTTCCCGCATTATGCAAGCGGTGGCCTTTAACTGCTTCGGCTATCCGAGCACGCTTCACGGCCTGTCCAAATTCTCAGCATGTAGCACACTACTTCCGTAGCGGCCCCTGTCCGCCATCTCGCAGCATTTGGCAGGATCCCGCAAGAGGCCGGACCTAAATTGCATGCACACTGAAGATACAGTGATGAGCCAGAATATTGTGACCCCCGACCTTCCATCGACATAAACCCGTTCAGACAATAGCAGCGCCACCTGGTGAGGAATGACTGCCAGTCAGAAACATGCACGGTGCATGTAGCATCTGTGAGCGTGCTGCCGGTGTGTAGAATCAACTGTGACTGAAATAGGCAACGAGACCATCGGCACTGGACGTTCCCGCAGTGGCAGAGCGTCGTATGGTCTGATGAATCATGATAGCGGTCGCGCGGTTCCAGACTGTAGCGCCTAGAACCGCTCGGCCACTCCGGCTGGCTTGTAAAAGTAATTTTATTTTTAACTATAGCAACTGCATCTACAGGACACGTATTATTACTTTTTAATACATTGTGGGAGCTGCCAGTGATCAGTGTTTTTACTAATATGTACTATCAAAAACAGTCTTGATCACCAATTATTTATTCCGGTGACCGGTTTCGACCACAACAGTGGCAATCTTTAAACCAGTGAGCAAGCACCTCCTTCTGCTGGTAAATCACTCTGGTGATTTATTGTGCAAGCTGGTGGAGGTTCTATAATGGTGCGGGCTGTGTTTACATGGAACCAGAAGACCCAGTCCTTTGGTACAGCTGAACCAATTGTTCACTGGAAATGGTTGTGTTCGGCTGCTCGTAGATCATTTGAAGCCATTCAACGATGGAATTTTTATGGAGGACACTGCACCATGTCACTGGGCAACAACTGTTCCCGATTGGACAATTCAAGCGAATGATTTGGCCACCCAGATAGCTTGGCATGAATCCCATCGAAAACTGGTGGGACGTAATCGAGAGTTCTGTTCGTGCACAAAATCCTGCACCGCCAACACTTTCGCAGTTGTTGACAGCTGTAGAGCCGCATGGATCATTATTCCTGATGGGGACTTCCAACGACTTGTCGAGTTCATATCACGCCGAGCTGCTGCAGTGCGCCGCGCGATAGCAGGTTCGACTCGATATTCGGAAGTATCCCATGACTTTCGTCATCTCAGTGTACGTGTTATCACAAGTATTTGCTTTGTTTTGTGCAAAATGCGACATAGCTTGAGGTCGAATAAACTTATACTTAAATGAAAGACACCTTTTATTTTTCTCGTGTAACTCTTTATCTGATATGTCACAAGATCCTCTTCGAATCTGAAAGTTAGATGCATCGAAGTAGTCAACTTCTAAAATGACTGTCACATTGGTAACATAGCTTTTACTCTCCCCCATTTAAAACAACTTGTAACCTCCCAACATAATATAATAACTTCCAAACAGTAAAAAATATAATTATATAATTCATATTTAGCGTAACCTACCAACAGATAAGTTCCATAACCTACCAATAATAAAAATGTGACTAATCTCCTAATTAAATTGTGGCTCACCTATAACCTTTCAATAATTGACTATGAATTTGAACTGGTAAATTTTGGACGTCAGCAGTGCTGCGTCATAGCCCTGAAAGATCATACTGAATAAATTGAAAATTCTTACCTCGATAAGGTCGCCGGATAACGGGTATATATCTGCTCCTATAAGAAATTATTCTAGCACAGCTCAGTGCAACGCTGGCCGATAGACTTGTCATGTATAAAAAGAAACAACTGATTTTTCTTTACAGTAATCGGGATGACCATGGATTGGAGAACTTAGTAAATTCTCTAAATTGAGATGAATGATTGTCAAAAAGTTAATTTTTATAAGAAAGATTATTATTAAGAGATTTTTTAAAAACATTTATATCGGACTTAATACTACATATGCGCGAGGCAGCTTTTACCTTATACTACAATGCTCAGGCACCGCCATCGCTCCACACGACCGGCCCAGCCAACTCGATACACCAGACTGCTAGCTACTAATTACTACTACATCTGCTACACAGTTCCTACTGCTGACAACACTGCTCTCTGGTCTGAGATTCTCTTATAGCTTATATATCGCAGGCAGCGCGTGAGCAATCCATCGAAATTACATATGCTCGAGTGCGCTAGCAACAAATTCCTTAATCATGGACCTCTTACTAACCTGACTTTAAATTTCTGTCTATGTACCCATTTTTATTTTAGGAGGGTGGTTTCACACCAGTGGACCACCCAACAAAATAGAGACGATATCGCACAGATGCTACTGGGTCCGTCGTTACTGCATGCACAGTGAGTATTACTGCTGAGTTCTGCTATTTGTACGTGCTTTCTCACACTGAACCGAAAGAGGTGCTGCTTCGTTTCGTAACAGTGGGGTGAGCAGGCGAGGCTGGAGGAAACTAAACGGCCGAGACCGGTGAGGGGGACGGAGGGACTCGCCGCGGTATTGTTGGAGCGGCGCTGACAGCACCTCCACGTGGCGCTCGACACCTGCCCGCGGGTAATTAACAATATAACAATGGATGGCTAATGAATCAGCAACACGCATGCTGTGGGGGACTTAATGCCGCGGAATCACGCCCGCCCGCGCCGCGCCTGGCACAGCCGATAGCGCCGCCCATTACACACACACACACTCCCACACAAGTTTCGCCATTAAGCCCGCCGGCACCTCTTGCTGATAAGCCGAGCCCTCCGCCCATAACACGCGCCACGACAGTCTCTGGCCCGCGTGTGCCAGCGCTCCACGTTCCTAATGTCTCGTCCCGAGGCGTAATGATGGACCGAGCCCCGTCACGTATCGTTAACGTTCCGAGCAGCACTATGGTGAGCATAACGCGTGTTAACATCCTTCTCTCGAAACCCTGCAGTTTCTCGGGACGTCATTGACGTTTCCACCTGGCTAGTCGTTTGTGACTCTACAGAGGGCCGAGCGGAGAAACCCCCGCGTGACGTCAGGATAGCCATTGGGAACCTGTGAAGCGTTAACGACGCTAGTAAAACAGTTTTAGAGTTCAGTCGCCCACTCTCAGTGTTTACAAGTCATCGTTTCTCAGCAGTAGCCTCGGCTGTTGCTCACTGAGCTGCGTGTCTAATTCTGGATGACGTCTGTCCAGCAAGCTCTGCGGTAGGACGTCCAGGCGAGGTTTAGTAACCCCAGTGACATGGCGGTTTGCTGACGAGCAGGCGCGGCCATTGCCCAGCAACGGGCTGTCTACTGGAGTGTGCTACGGAGCCATTCTACATCTACATTCTACATCTACATTTATACTCCGCAAGCCACCCAACGGTGTGTGGCGGAAGGCACTTTACGTGCCACTGTCATTACCTCCCTTTCCTGTTCCAGTCGCGTATGGTTCGCGGGAAGAACGACTGTCTGAAAGCCTTCGTGCGCGCTCTAATCTCTCTAATTTTACATTCGTGATCTCCTCGGGAGGTATAAGTAGGGGGAAGCAATATATTCGATACCTCATCCAGAAACGCACCCTCTCGAAACCTGGCGAGCAATCTACACCGCGATGCAGAGAGCCTCTCTTGCAGAGTCTGCCACTTGAGTTTATTAAACATCTCCGTAACGCTATCACGGTTACCAAACAACCCTGTGACGAAACGCGCCGCTCTTCTTTGGATCTTCTTTATCTCCTCCGTCAAACCGATCTGGTACGGATACCACACTGATGAGCAATACTCAAGTATGGGTCGAACGAGTGTTTTGTAAGCCACCTCCTTTGTTGATGGACTACATTTTCTAAGCACTCTCCCAATGAATCTCAACCTGATACCCGCCTTACCAACAATTAATTTAATATGATCATTCCACTTCAAATCGTTCCGCACGCATACTCCCAGATATTTTACAGAAGTAACTACTACCAATGTTTGTTCCGCTATCATATAATCATACACTAAAAGATCCTTCTTCCTATGTATTCGCAACACATTACATTTGTCTTTGTTAAGGGACAGTTGCCACTCCCTGCACCAAGTGCCTATCCGCTGCAGATCTTCCTGCATTTCGCTACAATTTTCTAATGCTGCAACTTCTCTGTATACTACAGCATCATCCGCGAAAAGCAGCATGGAACTTCCGACACTATCTACTAGGTCATTTATATATATTGTGAAAAGCAATGGTCCCATAACACTCCCCTGTGGCACGCCAGAGGTTACTTTAACATCTGTAGACGTCTCTCCATTGATAACAACATGCTGTGTTCTGTTTGCTAAAAACTCTTCAATCCAGCCACACAGCTGGTCTGATATTCCGTAGCCTCTTACTTTGTTTATCAGGCGACAGTGCGGAACTATATCGAACGCCTTCTGGAAGTCAAGAAAAATAGCATCTACCTGGGAGCCTGTATCTAATATTTTCTGGGTCTCATGAACAAATAAAGCGAGTTGGGTCTCACACGATCGCTGTTTCCGGAATCCATGTTGATTCCTACATAGTAGATTCTGGGTTTCCAAAAACGACATGATACTCGAGCAAAAAACATGTTCTAAAATTCTACAACAGATCGACGTCAGAGATATAGGTCTATAGTTTTGCGCATCTGCTCGACGACCCTTCTTGAAGACTGGGACTACCTGTGCTCTTTTCCAATCATTTGGAACCCTCCGTTGCTCTAGAGACTTGCGGTACACGGCTGTTAGAAGGGGGGCAAGTTCTTTCGCGTACTCTGTGTAGAATCGAATTGGTATCCCGTCAGGTCCAGTGGACTTTCCTCTATTGAGTGAATCCAGTTGCTTTTCTATTCCTTGGACACTTACTTCGATGTCAGCCATTTTTTCGTTTGTGCGAGGATTTAGAGAAGGAACTGCAGTGCGGTCTTCCTCTGTGAAACAGCTTTGGAAAAAGGTGTTTAGTATTTCAGCTTTACGCGTGTCATCCTCTGTTTCAATGCCATCATCATCCCGGAGTGTCTGGATATGCTGTTTCCAGCCACTTACTGATTTAACGTAAGACCAGAACTTCCACATTCTACGATGACCACTGATGACCTGTCAGTGATGCACCTGGTGTCGGTTGCGTGTGGTGTGATAATCTCCCCCCCCCCCCCCCCTCCCCTGGTAGGTTTCACCTCCCACCCACTATGTTGAACAGGATCTGGACCCCTAGAGGACCTGTTGCTGGTTTCCGCATTGATTTTCAGTGCTGCGATGTGGTGCTGTCGGGAGACTGCCAATTCTTCCACCAGTAGACGGTAGGCGGTGAGGAGCATGAAGTTCAGCAGTCGAAGGCCATCATCTTGGGTAAATCTTTGGGTAGTTCATAGAGTGTGTTGGAGGATATCGGACATAGATTCACTACAGTATTGTAAGCGTGAAACTGCGATTACTGTGAATGCCATTGATCCCAATTAGTATGGTGAAAAACAGTCTTGGTTGCAATTTTAGTTTTTAATTTTTCAGCTACGTGTTTCGCCTTATTTAGGCATCTTCAAGTTATCTACACAGCAAACAGAGAACAAATACATCTATTTAAGAATCGCGATCGCGTTGTTCAGACTTGGATAACCTATAAGGATGTATAAACAGATCAATTATTGAAAGAGCAAATACCTCAATTTGGTATTTCTTAGAAGAATCCTTTAGTCAGTGTAGCCAAATGGCATCGTCGAACATATCAGGCCAACATCGCCTTCGTTAAACTCAGTAAAAACTAGAAATATAAAATAGTAAAGTCATTACCTTTTCTAGACGTTATGCTGATCTTGGTGCCTCTCGCGTCCATCTAGAAAAGGCAATGATTTTACTATTTTATATTTCTAGTTTTTACTGAATTTAACGAAGGCGATGTGGGCCCGATATATTCGACGATGCCCTATGGCTACACTGACTAAAGGAATCTTCTAAGAAATACCAAATTAAAGTATTTGCTCTTTCAATAGTTGATCTGTTTATATATGCTTATAGGTTATCCGAGTCTGCACAACGCGACCGCGGTTCTTAAATAGATGTATTTGTTCTCTGTTTTCTATGTAGATAACCTGAAGACGCCTAAATAAGGCGAGACACGTCGCTGAAAAATAAAAAACTAAAATTGCAACCAAGACTGTTTTTAACAAATGCTGTTAAGCACTGGTTTGCTGTATACCACATATGGATTGGAAGAATTGATCCCAATGATCAACTCATGATGAGAGGTGGAGGGCTGGGTAGTTATTGTGAGGCTATGACACAAACAGTTCGTAATGAGTGCATGTGTCCTCCTTATTCTGCTATACTCACTTAACAGTTTCTTGCTATGTTCTCCTGTGAAAGAGATAGTTTCTTGAAACGTGACTTAGAGCTAATGAATTTGCTTGTCTCACTTCCTTCGGTTTTATGTCACAGTCTCCTTCCTGCTGGACGTGTGTTCTCATTTGACATATTGTGTTATGATCTGTCAATGACATGAGCCACTTGCGACATACTGACTCGGTTCCTGCATTAAGATCAAAATTACACAGGCGGTAGATGATCCTAAAATGCGTATTCTGAGACGTGGAATCAACGGTCGGAAATTAAGGACCAGTTGTAGGTGCTGTTGTCACACATTGGCTGTAACCTGTGACGTACTCTTGTGTTGTTTGAGTTACATGAGCACTATCGTACAACAAAACTGGGACAATATTTGTTTTGCTTCTATATCCTATTGTGTCGACAGACTGATCTGTAGCGTAGCCCGAGGTCAAGGTTAGGCAGGAAATTTATGGCTACACTGAAAATTAGTATACAAATTCGTTGACTTCGTCAATTCACGACCAAACTGCCACCTTTCAGCCTAACCTAGACCTCGAGCTACGCTACGGATTCGTCTGTCACCACAACATACGAAAAAGAAGAGGGAGAGAGAGCAAGCAGAAGGAAAATAAATTTTGTCGGTGCTCTGTTCTATGTACGACTGCAGGCATATGGCGTCACATGCCACATAATTATGTCATTGGTCAGAGCAGACTGGTGACATTTCTGAATTAACTACATCAGGCGTTAGAGCAATGTGTGGGAAGCATGCAGCGCTGTGTTGTTTATGTTTCATAATAAGCAACTGACTCCTCCTTCGGCGATGAAAAGCCACACGAAGATACCTATGATGTATCCACGGTGGAACTTACTGTTTACGTTTCATGTATGCTCATCAAAGGTGGAGCACTGCTCTTAACAGCATGTTGCAGACATGCATTTAGTATGTGGTGTTATGGAGTGTAGTACCAAAAGTTGAAGAGTCTCGTCAACAGGCATAACCGTAGTTAGGAGAAATTTGTCTCAATGGATAGAGATATATGAGAAACTTGGTCGTTCGAATCATAGGTAGTCACTGACCGAGATTTTCGAAAAGAATTGTTTTGACAGTGGAATTTAATATGTTGTTTATTGAATGGCATGTTCTGTCAGTTGGATTATTCTGTGCAGTGCCGAACTCCCATATGTAGGAGAGGACGGGCTTTCATTATGATACTGGACCATGCCACTTACAAATGAATAGATGAGTATCCCTGAGCACCTAAACAACAGGCAACACCAGCGATGGACTTGGAGGAGAAGTCCTGTCAAATGGCCGGTGCGACAGGAAAATCTCGTTACTAAAGATTACTATTTCTTAAGAGGTTTAATGAAGTCTTTCGGATATAACGCCCCAGCAGAAACTGAAGCCAATCAGTTTGCTGGCGATAGAAAAGCCCGTTTCATCGTGCAAAAGAAAACGGAGGTACGTTGTACCGCAGGGTTTTGTGGACAGAGGTCTGGGTGAATAACGTGCAGAATGACAACTTCACACATTTATTAGTCGAAAACAACCGTCGGTTAGTAAACTAATGTTCTGAAACAAGGTTTAACCGCCAAAGAAATGAGCCAAAAATTTACAGTGGAAAAAATACGTTTATTTTATAAAATTATTTTACGAAATTAGGCTTATCTGCCAAAGAAATAAGCACAGAATTTTTACAAATAACACAATACAACAAACTGCTCTGGAAGCTACTTACACGGAATGCGCCCAAGGATACAAATGTCAGTGCATAATTTCCGTACTGTCCATTATAACAGGTTACATAAGGACATAGCTACGGTCATATGAAAAACATCAAATATTGGGATTCTGAGAACAGTGATTACAAGCCTTATTGTATGGCTTTGGACCTGTGGCTGTTAATTCGGACCAGAACGGTCTGGACTCTAGCCACAATAAACCAGTGGCACTCGGAATTACACTTCAGTTAAGGAAAGAAATTTACAGTTAGTTTCTCAAAATTTTTAAAGGACATCATATTCGTCGTTGACTGTAGAAATTATTTCACTATTGCAATTTCGGCCGTTGTGTCATTCTCAAATGGTACTGCAAAAAACTAAAATAATACGAAAATGAAGCACCGAGTGTACTCGTACATACGGATATACACAAACATGTCATGTACACACTCGTACGTTAAGAAAATGATGAAAATAATACATCACTTACATTTTGCTTCACCACACGTCAGACTTCAAAATTCTCCGACATGTATACATCTCGTCGTAGAAAAATAGGTATTTTCACTGCAGAAATGCAGTAATATCACTCGAGTGTGGAGTGTCGTGTGTTGTGAAATGATGTATATTACACGAAATTATACCAATGTTAACATCATTCACGTAAATCGTTACAAATCCATGTTCTAGCACACTGTTTACATGCAAACTAAGGACGTTGGTGCAAAAATTCATTCACAAGCCGAGATAATATGTGCGCTAATCGGAGACAGTACAATCCAGCAATAACAGTTGTAAAATTATTATCATATTCATTAGGTGGTATACTAACTCACACTGAGTAATTTCACAATTTAATGAAACCGACAGCCAAATAACTTAACGTTATACCTCGCGAAATCACGATCGTTAGGAGCTCCCCTTACACACTAATGGCCATTAAAATTGCTACACCACGAAGATGACGTGCTACAGACGCGAAATTTAACCGACAGGAAGAAGATGCTGTCATATGCAAATGATACGCATTTCAGAGCATTCACACAAGGTTGGCGCTGGTGGCGACAATTACAACGTGCTGACAAGAGGAAAGTCTCCAACCGATTTCTCATACACAAACAGCAGTTGACCGGCATTTCCCGGTGAAACATTGTTGTGATGCCTCGTGTAAGGAGGAGAAATGCGTACCATCACGTTTCCGACTTCTTGGTGTAGCAGTCGTAATGGCCAGTAGTGTATTATAAAACCTTTCAGCAACTCTATAAATGTAAAGCAGCTCAGTAAGAATTATAAAAATGTTTCTTAAAATACAATCATAAAATTCTTTCCATTATTCTTTCAAGATACCACTACTGTTCGTAATATTGGATAGGTCAGCACAATAAACATAAAAAATGTAAGATAACCCAAGTCTATGACTTCTTAGACTTGGTGACTGTCGACGTTAACGCCAACCTCATACGGTGAATAGATGCACATGAAGACAAGCCCCAGTGTCTAATCGTTTACGTGACGAACGGCCCATCTCAAGGTGGAGGCGCCGCCTGTGAGCTCTGAATCAACAGACGGCCCGGAAACGAACATCAAATGGCAGTTACTCAATCCAAATGGCGGTTACTCAGTTCAAATGGCAGTTACTCAGTTCACCAACCGGGTAAGAAAGCACTCGAGTACAGTTAAGCTAAACCAACTTTAGTTCACCGAAGAAGCGTATCGCTAAATGTAATATTCCTTGCACTGCCGTGGTTCCATAAGGGAACAACTCCCCTCCTGGAACTTAAGCGGTGGACGTGTAATCCACCGCGGGATCGTAGTTAACTCCAATTCAATGCCGAGTCTAATACCAACGCCGGTCAACCAGTAGCTGCTGCATCCGTCGGTAAGGCAGAGTACAGCCCCGGTAGCTGCGCCTGTTAACTCAGCCAATCATTTAAAAGTCATTCCGAAACGATGCAGTTTCCCGACTCACAACATGCTGTCCATTTCTCGCCATTCCGGACACATCTCCGCACGCAACGGCCTGCAGGTGGCGCCATCACCAATGGGCATAGATGCTTATGGTAACTTGAATGTACTGACAAGCCGCACAATGTCAAAGAGCGTGACAAAAATATGTGAGCCGTGGTGGTGGGTGCAATGAGACTGGCGTTTTTGGATTTGCTTATTACCAGCTATATGCATCCATACTTATTTTAAAAATAGATGTACGTATGTGTGGATGTATTTACACTACTGGCCATTAAAACTGCTACACCACGAAGATGACGTGCTACAGATGCGAAATTTAACCGACTGTGATATTTAAATGATTAGCTTTTCAGAGCATTCACACAAGATTGGCGCCAGTGGCGAAACCTAAAAAGTGCTGATCTGAGGAAAGTTTCCAGCCGATTTCTCATACACAAACAGCAGTTCACCGGCGTTGCCTGGTGAAACGTTGTTCTGCTGCCTCGTGTAAGGAGGAGACATGCGTACCATCACGTTTCCGACTTTGGTAAAGGTCGGATCGTAGCCTATCGCGATTGCGGTTTATCGTACCGCGACATTGCTGCTCGCGTTGGTCGAGATCCAATGACTGTTAGCAGAATATGGAATCGGTGGGCTCGGGAGGGTAATACGGAACGCCGTGCTGGATACCGACGGCCTCGTATCACTAGCAGTCGAGATGATAGGCATCTTATCCGCATGGCTGTGACGGATCGTGCAGCCACGTCTCGATCCCTGAGTCAACAGATGGGGTCGTTTGCAAGACAACAACCATCTGCACGAACAGTTCGACGACGTTTGCAGCAGCATGGACTATCAGCTCGGAGACCACGGCTGCGGTTACCCTTGACGCTGCATCACAGACAGGAGCGCCAGCGATGGTGTACTCAACGACGAACCTGGGTGCACGAATGGCAAAACGTCATTTTTTCGGATGAATCCAGGTTCAGTTTACAGCATCATGATGGTCGCTTACGTGTTTGGCGACATCGCGGTGAACGCACATTGGAAGCGTGTATTCGTCATCGCCATACAGGCGTATCACCCGGTGTGATGGTATGGGGTGCCATTGGTTACACGTCTCGGTCACCTCTTGTTCGCATAGACGGCATTTTGAATAGTGGACGTTACATTTAAGATGTGTTACGACCCGTGGCTATACTCTTCATTTTATCCCTGCGATATCCCACATTTCAGCAGGATAATGCACGACCGCATGTTGCAGGTCCTTTACAGGCCTTTCTGGATACAGAAAATGTTCAACTGCTGCCCTGGCCAGCACATTCTCCAGATCTCTCACCAACTGAAAACGCGTAGTCAATGGTGGCCGAGCAACTGGCTCGTTACAATACGCCAGTCACTATTCTCAATGAACTGTGGTATCGTGTTGAAGCTGCATGGGCAGCTGTATCTGTACACGCCATCCAAGCTCTGTTTGACTCAATGCCCAGGCGTATCAAGGCCGTTATTACGGCCAGAGGTGGTTGTTCTGGGTACTGATTTCTCAGAATCTATGCACCCAAATTGCGTGCTAATGAAATCACATGTCAGTTCCAGTATAATATATTTGTCCAATGAATACCCATATATCATCTGCATTTCTTCTTGGTGTAGCAGTTTTAATGGCCAGTAGTATATTATAAAACATTTCAGCAACTCTATAAATGTAAAGTAGCTCAGTAAGAATTATAAAAATGTTTCTTAAAATACAATCATAAAATTCTTTCCATTATTGTTTCAGGATACCACTACTGTTCGAAATATTGGATAGGTCAGCACAATAAACATAAAAAATGAAGATAACCCAAGTCTATGACTTCTTAGACTTGGCGACTGTCGACATTAACGCCAACCTCATACGGTGAATAGATGCACATGAATACAAGCCCCAGTGTCTAATCATTTACGTGACGAACGGCCCATCTCAAGGTGGAGGCGCCGCCTGTGAGCTCTGAATCAGCAGACTGCTCGGAAACGAACATCAAATGGCAGTTACTCAATTCAAATGGCGGTTACTCAGTTCAAATGGCAGTTACTCAATTCACCAACCGGGTAAGAAAGCACTCGAGTACAGTTAAGCTAAACCAACTTTAGTTCACCGAAGAAACGTATCGCTAAATGTAATATTCCTTGCACTGCCGTGGTTCCGTAAGGGACAGCTCCCCTCCTGGAACTTAAGCGGTGGACGTGTAATCCACCGCGGGATCGTAGTTAACTCCAATTCAATGCCGAGTCTAATACCAACGCCGGTCAACCAGTAGCTGTTGCATCCGTCGGTAAGGCAGAGTATAGCCTCTGTAGCTGCGCCTGTTAACACAGCTAATCATTCAAAAGTCATTCCGAAACCATGCAGCTTCCCGACTCACATCATGCTGTCCATTTCTTGCCATTCCGGACACTTCTTCGCACGCAACGGCCTGCGGGTGGCGCCATCACCAATGGGCAAAGATGCTTATGGTAACTTGAATGTACTGACAAGCCGCACAATGTCAAAGAGCGTGACAAAAATATGTGAGCCGTGGTGGTGGGTGCAATGAGACTGGCGTTTTTGAATTTGCTTATTAGCTGCTGTATGCATCCATACATATCATAAAAACGGATGTACGTATGTGTGGATGTATTTATTTAAGTTCAGCATCTCCTGCTAAACCACTGGACCGATTCAACCACATCTGGTACAAAGAAAGAAATTCTGTTGACATAAGAACCACCAGACTCCTATTTAAGTGAGTATGATAACGTGGAGAGAGAATGGGTGAGGAGGATGAGATGGACGCTGACAGGGAGAGAAGGAGACGGATAGAGAGACGGGAGAAGGGAAATTGACAGACAGGGGGGAGAGACAGAGACGGACAGAGAAAGGGAAGAGCAGAAGATGGGCAGAGACAGACTGGAAGAAGACACAGCAGAGAGAGGACGTGGACAGTGAGAGGGAGAGGAGGTGATGGAGAAAGAGAGGGGGGGACATGGACAGAGAGGTAAGCAGCAGAATGGATAGAGGGGGGGAGGAAGGAGCAGATGGACAGAGAGAGAGAGTGGTAAGAGGTGATGGGGTGGAGCAGATGGACAGGATGAGGGGATGGAGGCGATGGACAGAAAGTTGAGTAGGAAGGAGGAGATGGGCAGAGAGATGGGGGAAGGAGCAGATGGACTAATAAAAGACTGGAATAAATACCAATTTGACGGCCGCTGCTTTAACGCGGACAGTTCTATTGCTCCAGCATTGGAGACCTCATGAAATAAGCAAGACCACATATACAGAATGAATTCAAAGATGCTGCAAGGAACGAAATGGGTTTGAATACGACATATGAAAATATAATACTGATACCTGGGGATTTAAATGGGATTTAGAGAACATATATTTAAAGTTGGGTGTGTGAATATTCTGCTGTCACCACTAGACATAATGAGAATGAGATAAGCTAAGATAGAGTTTGTGTAGAGGCTCAATATGCGAATGTAATTGAGCGGAGAATCGTGTATGTTGATACGGACTACTCTGCACCAAGCACTGTACATTGGCCTGCGGTACATTTAGGTAGATATAGTGGCCTTTGGTCCGTCTGTAATGACTTCAACGTTAAACTACCTTCAACACCTTCTAAACCTCTCGCTGTTCCACATAGTTTTTTTTTCACTGGTTGCGATGAACTTCTTACTTCGGAGTGCTTATAGTCTTGTACCAGCAGTTCGGTTTAATCTTTCTGCTGGATCACATTCTTGACATTTAAAGGGGAGGGACTTTGCGAAATACGCCACCTTTAACCACTAACGTACACGAAGGAAACTCGGTAATTATCGGAAGTTATCCACGAGCTGGAAACTAGAGACGAATTAGTAGCTGGAAACGGAAACACCTCCGATCTGTGGAACGTTCATTGCCGACTTGGCAGATAATTTGACGTAACGTCGACTTCATTTCTGCATTGTGCGATAGAGCCCGTTAGTAGGTCAGGAGGTCCGTAATTTCGCTCTCGGGACGAGGCGCCCTTTCAGTGTAGACACCGAAAGAATTACGTAAGCGTGAGCGCTTCCTTCGTTAACACAATTTTTCGTTGTTCAACTCTGAATGCCTCAGCTAACGTAAGAATGAACACAAAATAAATCTGCACGCGTTTAGCCATTGATTTCGTTCACTGTTTAAGAAAATAGTTCGATCTAGTAGGAGCTCATGTTAATCGTAGAAAACAATCATCCAGTTTTTTGCCAACAATGTACTGTCATAGAAAAACAGCTCTCGTAGGAAATGAACAAAAGGGGTTCTGTGGTAAATAAGGAAGAGAGTCGTCAGTTGAAACCGGGTAGCTTATACCCAAGCATTATGCGAGACAATTACTTTCCGTGTCGGTGTGGCCTCTCTGGAGGTTCAGCTTCTTCAAGCTGCCTTTCCTCAACACAACAAGCAGGCAGCCGGTGCATCAACCGGGCACTGGGGCTGGTAATCAGTACCAGCACTCCGTGAGAATATTTCTCGAACAAGCCAGCAAGATACTCGAGGAAGACGCAGGGAGCGTATCAGGAAAAGACTTCCAAATACATCCACCTAAGGCTGCCTGTTTATATCGATCCAGAATGCACAGTTTACAGATACGAGTATATCCGCAACTATCACACAGAATCAAGGTACACAGGAAAAGACACGTTACGACAGACTTCCAGAGGACTCTAAGTTGGTCACATGCTTGGAGAAATATGCAGATGACGATTTTACCCACGATCATTAGAATTATTTGACTATATGTCAATTACAAAAACATACCCCTTCTAATAATTTCCGGGTATGCAGCCGGATCCCGTCGACATTCTGCCACGATATTTCGGCCCAGAGACGTCCGGCCATCATCAGGTGAGTACAGAACTACTGAAGAGCCCAGGTGCAGTCGCGGTATTTATGCCGAATCTCGCGCATGTGAAATGTACTGGCATCCTACAGCGCATGCGTCAGGTGTTGACATGCGCAGCATAGCCGAGTTGTACGTGCTGCCCTCGGTGGTGGAAATAAAGGTTCATCTAGTCATTGAGTATCGAATGACACTGTCGATTCCGCTGTGATTGTATAATTTTAATAACGGGATTCCAATTTTTATCCAGCTGAAAGCCGTTGTCTCGATTTATAAGATTATTGGCAAGACGTATTTCCACTGATTCCTTGATTACGGAATCCCAAAAACCGGAAACCGGGGATAAAATTTTTGTTACATTGTATTCCATTGAATGTCCCAAAGAAATACAGTGCTCTGCTACCGCCGATTTTGACGGTTGCCGCAGACGGGTGTATCTTTCATGTTCTATACATTGTTCATGGACAGTTCTTGTCGTCTGGCCAATATATGCAGCGCCACATTCACAGGTAATTTTGTAGACGCCTGCCTTCTTCAGTTGTAAATCGTCTTTAACGGATCCAACCAGGGCCCGGTTCTTTGCTGGTGGACGGAAGATAACCTTGATTTTATTTTTCTTCAGTAATCGGCCTATTTTCGACGACACATTCCCGGCGTATGGAAGGAACGCAGTTGATTTAAAGTCATCATCATTCGATACTCAATGACTAGATGAACCTTTATTTCCACCACCGAGGGCAGCACGTACAACTCGGCTATGCTGCGCATGTCAACACCTGACGCATGCGCTGTAGGATGCCAGTACATTTCACATGCGCGAGATTCGGCATAAATACCGCGACTGCACCTGGGCTCTTCAGTAGTTGTGTACTCACCTGATGATGGCCGGATGTCTCTGGGCCGAAATATCGTGGCAGAATGTCGACGGGATCCGGCTGCATACCCGGAAATTATTAGAAGAAGAAATACGCCGGGAAAATTTCAGAAGTCACAAAAACATACCCGTCCCTCATATAGACTTGATCTGAAAAAAAAGAAAAAAAAACGTTCAAATGGCTGTGAGCCCTATGGGACTTAACATTTGAGGTCATCAGACCCCTAGAACTTAGAACTCCTTAAACCTAACTAACCTAGGGACATCACACACGTCCATGCCCGAGGCAGGATTCGAACCTGCGACCGTAGCGGTAGCGAAGTTCCAGGCAGAAGCGCCTAGAACCGCTAGGCCACACCGACCAGCCACTTGATCTGAAACCCTCAGTTTTATGTGAAGCGTGTAATGTTGAGCGAATGTGGCACACATCCAAGAAGACACACAAGCACCTGGCCAGGCAAAATTTTGCTGAACGCCACCTACGAACCGATCACCGGCTTTTAGTGACGTGCGCTAATCTTCTGTTTATCTAAAAGCAGTAACAAGCATCGTAAAAGGTATCTCTTTCAGGGGTATTAATTCATTCGGCGTATTATTGTTTTGAGAATCAGTTTTATAAAGTGTAACTACAATTACTTTAGCTGTTGTCCAGAAAAAGATAAATTTTGTCAAAATGGAAGTGACTGAATATTCGCTAATTGCATTCCAGCCGAAGCCGCAACTAACTTTTCTACCTGACTTTGACTGCAAATTCTGCAAACAAGTGCAAATGCTGTAACTCATACATTCAATTAATGTAAATTATTTTTCCAGCTGGGTAAGATAAAAATCCATCATCATTTAAATAACCTTTAAACTTGTCGTAACAACTATCGCACTGATAATGCAACCTACAAGACCAATGCTTCCCCCCTTAATATTAATTTTAGGCGTTTCTGATTTTTCACGTTACTCTTTGAATGACACCAGAGTTCCTTCCTCGTAAGTACTAACACTCTGAACCAGTGTCTGTTAGTTAATGTATCTGGCTTTTGAAATCATATAACGGACCAATGAGTAAGAACTATCCCTTCGGCAGAGATTCACGATTTTTGATAAAGAATTTGACACCATTCAAAAAACAATCTGTATTAATTACCCTTGAAGAACAGGTGCTGAGTCAACGTTCGTCAATATGCTGAAGAATATTTACAAATATAGCGCACTGCATATAAACAGGAGAAAAGACCTGTTACTGTATGAAGATGTGATTGCCGAACGATCACTGGAGCCAGTCACCTCTACAAAAAATATTGCAGTATATAAAAGAGTGAAAAAGAAAATCGAGCATTTCTTATGTGACAATCAGTTTGGCTGCAGGAAATATAAAGGCACCAGACAGGAATTTCGGACGCGCTTGAAGATGGAAACAAGAATGATGAAAATTCAAGACATCATCACAGGATTTGTAGACTTCGAAAAAAGTTTGACACTATAAAATGGTGCAAGATGTTCGAAATTCCTGGGAAAATAAGCGTATGTTGTAGGGAAAGACAGGTAATGTACAATAATATGTATAGGATCAATAATATATATAGGCACTAATATGCATAGGAACCGTTCCACTGTTAGACAGTGGTAGGTCTTTCCCTTACAGTTTAAACTATACAGTAATAGCAAGGTTACGTTGATGGAACTAACTCGTTTATAAATGTACCAACTGAGAAAACAATGCAGATAATTAGTAAAATATGATACTTTTCAAATACAGAAATAGCAGAAGTCACTGACATGTCACAAGAGGAAAGTTTTCCATCAGGAATAGTCTCACCAAAGGCAGTAGTATATCAAGTTTCCTGGTAGTTATATTTCTCAGTCATTTGAGAAACTGATTTGTTAAAGAAAAAATAGGCTCAAAAGTACAATAGTATGCTAGTGGCGATATGTTGATGACACATTGCTGATATATGGTGACACAAATGAGGAGACTGAAGAGCTACTTACATTATTCAATTCTTTCCATAAAATATGAAATTCACAGTAGGACATGAGAACGACAAAGGCATATATTTCCTCGATCTTAGAAACATCAACCTCCAACAAAAACGTAAATTCTGCATGCATAGGAAACACATATACACAGGCATAAAAATAGATAAAGCATCAAGCCACCCCACTAGGCACAAACATGGAGCGTTTATGTCCATGCTACACAGATCACATTCAACTTAAAGTAAAGTCTGAAGACAGAACTGGACGCAATAAAGCTTATTTCGATAACTAATGGCTATGCCGCCAAAATAATTGATAATTTAGATACAGGGATATATAAGAATAAGACAACAAATTACTACACTAAGAAAGAAGATAAAATAGTTATCAGCATCCAGTACCTAGTTCCCGTTTCACAAAAAATGGCATTCAATTAAAAAACAACACGTAACTACTGTTTTATCCAGTATTAATTAGTTAGGATACTTACTAGCCCACAACATAATCACAGACACCCACAAATTCGACAACACTATAGGATATTAAGTATCACGCCCCAATTTTCCTGCCTATTATGTAGAAAAAACAGGCAGAAATTGAAAAATCTGTTTCCAAGAACACACGAATGCTTATGAAATTAACAAATTCAAAAATCAGTCGCTGCACGGTATTGTTGCAAACCAAACGCATTATCACCAAGAAAACAGTTTGGTACTACTACAGAAAGAAGCTGTAAATCTATCAGAAGAACTGGAGGTGTACCTTCATAAAATCACAAATCCTAGATCTATGTTAAATAAACACACAGATTCCACTAGCCACAGTTATATGGTAATTTCATTTTAAATTGTGTTCCTAAGACATGTCAATTTATTTAAAACGCTGATATCTGATGGTACACAATAAACTATCTCTGGTCATCTCATAATACACTGCATCTGTGAAATGTTTTGAAATTCTGTGCATGTACAAGTGTGCGCCTTGAGTGACGTAATCTGTGATTACAGAATGGATAGATTAACGTCTGTTGGCACTAAAACATTAAAAATGTTCTTCCTGGAGTTTTCGGTCAGTTTTTCACAGTTTCTCATCAAATTTTCCCTCATTTGATTAGCGAAATACAGAACCTTACATTTAACCTTCTCACAACATAAACACACTTTTTACATCTCCTCAATCAAGAGCAGAAGTGAATAGTGAAGTAAAACAATTTATACCTAACGATGGATTCAGGATACTAAATGCATCTTGTGATTCATTCTCCTTCTATTTTTCATTCTTTTGCTTTACCTGCTGTCGGATTCCAGCCCCCCCCCCCCCCCTCCAATTACAATTAAATTTCCTCTCTTTTAACTTTCTGAATCATTTATTTTATTTGTTTATACATTCTTTCAACTTCTTCATCATTTGCGGAGCTAGTTGGCACATGAACTTGATTACTATGGTGTATGTTGGCTTCTTGTTTGTCTTGACTACGATAATGCTTTCACTATACCATTCATAGTAGCTTAAGGGCAGTTCCATTTTTTCGTTCATTATTAGACCTATTCTTGCATTATACCTACTTGATTTTAAATTTATAACTTTGTGCTCACCTGACCACAATTCCCGTTTATCCTGACACGAAACATCCAGCTTTGTCTAACTTTGAGCTACCCATTTTCCTATGTATATTGTCTGACCTATTTACCCGATTAAGAGATCTAACAGTCCAAGTTAGAATGCGCAGATTGCCAGTTTTGCTTTTCCTAATGAGGACATCCTCCTGATTAGCCCCATCTGGAGATTAGAATGGGTATGACTGATTTACCTTGGAATATTTTACCCATGAAGATTCCACCATCATAAGCACTCAGTCTACTTAGAAACTGCTTGTAAGTCCGGTGACTCAAGCGTCCTGGACATCCAGAAATAAGGAATCAACTTCAGACCACTCATTCTGGAAACTTCAGACCGCTTGTCGGTAACACGTACAATACTTAGTGTGAACGAGGTGCTATTTGTATCTCATAAGAACTGAATTTTCTGAGTACGTGGCGGTTATTTGTGCTTAGATGGTTTTCTTCGAGGTATTTCATAATGTTCGAACACGGTATATATACGAAAATCGTACATTTAAAGCAGCCGTCTATACTAAGTAGTTACACTTCGAACAAACCACACTGTGCAAAGTGAAGGTGAAAGGTGTATGAGAAAGAAGAGCAAGGTTTTATTTTCAGGAGACAACATCTACGTCTGTGTCAGTACTCTGCGAGCCACTTGATGGTGTGTGGCAGAGGGGTACTTGTAACCTCCCCCTCACTTATCGACCATAATGACAGTGAAAAATTAAACCGCGTATACCTAATGGAAATTTGGGAAAAAGCAATCGTCACCGAAGTTACTTTGTCGGTAAAGAGGGAGTAAGGGTTACATCTAAATGAAAGAAAAAATGCAGATGAAATTGGTGGAAATTAATTTTGAAAACGGGTAAAGTTAATAAAGAAAGTATATGTGTGGTCGTTACATTAACAATTAACTGGAGTTAATTAGATATTTGAGATTTGGGGAAAATTACGCTCGTGAGTCCTATGGACAACTACTATAATAACTGAAAAAGAAAGATTAATGTACATATAATTAGCACTAAAAGCGTGACAACTGAAGGTTGACACGTGTTGTGTGAAAACTGAATGTTTGACAGAAGCAATAAATTTCACTACACTCTGACTTAATTTAGCAAAAGAATTAATAAAACACAAAAATTGAAAGTTAATTTAGTGATTGAAATTAATAGTGAGCTTTGTTTCTGAAGCACTACGAAATCAAATACAATAAGGTTATTCTTGGGCAACCTCAACAATCATCTCAAAAGCAACTTGAATCTACGCAATTTAGAAATAAGAGATTTAACTTTGAACTTGAATTAAATGATTTTGAACGATTAACAATAGTAAAATTTAGTACGTACCAATCTGACATACAGTCACAGGTAAGCTAAACAATGGCAACAAAACTTGCAGTCTTAATTTGTGCTTGTGTAATCTAAATATAGTAGCCGGCTATGAATATTTCACCTGAACTTTGAAAATAAATCAGCGAAATGGAATGATATTACTTTAATGCTGGCGTTTGAATATCAACGAGGCATGGGTCCATTTCGGAAATGGAAGGGACCCTGCTTGGTAATGGAAATGGGACCATGAGCAACAAAGGTTCATGTTAAGTTGCTGTATTTTAGTGATGCAAATGGAACAGTTTGAAAAGCTGAGGTCTGCCATACAGTTCTAAAACTTTACTTGCTTTCAGTCTTCCTTGTTGGTTGACTGAAGTTTTGAAGTCGTCGATCGAGGAGGTGGCGACAATCACTTATTGTCGGCCGTCGCTGTTGCAGAAGCTGGATTTTGGGGCGCCTTCTTCTCCACACGGTCACCAGGCGAAACGGGCTCTTGACGTGTGCCAGCTAATGTTTCCCGTCTGTGACATTGTGCCAGAAACAATCATAGCAAGTCGAGCGTAATTACATGCTGCCAAACCCCGAAAGCGCGGCAACTCGCGGGAGCGTCACTCAACACACCTGCTCCACCGCCCTACTCCAGCCAGACTCTGCTATGCCCGCGCTCCACGCGGCAGAGCCAACACTACCAAAGATCCTAAATACTATATATATATATATATATATATATATATATATATATAAAAACTGTAAAACAATTACAATACAGGAAGACACAGAAATGTCATTTCTTCAGGTAACAAAATAAGGAAAAACTTTATAGTACAATAGATGGAAATAGGTGGATATGCATTCCCGGCGCTACATACTTCTGGTACCACTAATCGATCACCCCTTGCACTCGCGACTATGGCGTGGGAAAAATGATTGTCGGTAAGCCTCTGTGTTAGCTCTAGCTTCTCAATTTTTCTCATTGTGGTCATCTCGATAGACGGTATGGGAGGAAGTAATGTGTTATCCGGCTTTTTCCGGAAAGGGCTCTCGAAATTTCAGTAGTAAATCTCTCCGTGATGGACAATGCCTCTCTTGTGACGTCTGTCACCGGAGTTTGTTGAGCATCTCTGTAACGCTCTAGAGCCGACCAGACGATCCAGTGAGGAAAGGCGCCGCTCTTCTTTGGATCTTCTCTGTGCCTACTATCAGTCGAATCAGGTAAGGATCGCAGAGCGATGAAAAACACTCAAGCGTCGATCGAACAAGCGCCTTGCAGGTCACTTCTCTCGTGGATCAGTTACATTTTCTTAAGATTTGAATGGGGGACTATTTTACTTCCGGAATATTTCACCCAAGAAGATACCATCATCATAGACACGTAATTTCATTAGAAGCCGCTTGTGAGGAATTGTGACAAAAGCCTTTTGGAAATAATCTAAAAATATGTAATCAATTTGAGATCGCCGGCGGGGGTGGCCGAGCGGTTCTAGGCGCTACAATCAGCAACCGCACGACCGATAGGGTCGCAGGTTCGAATCCTGCCTCGGGCGTGGATGTGTGTGATGTCCTTAGGTTAGGTAGGTTTCAGTAGTTCTAAGTTCTAGGGGACTGATGACCTCAGGAGTTAAGTCCCATAGTGCTCAGATCCATAGAGTCCAGTCGATAGAATAGCAACAAGAATGAGGCTCTCCGAACTAAAGTACGAATGACTTTATCGGAGCTGCGACCAGGCAATGTCTGCATAGCGCAACGTTGAGAAGAGACTGCAAGTGCAGGTGTCCGTGACGCTGCCGCCGGCCGTCCCGTATCGCGGCGGCGGAGGGCGCCCGTGGTACGGAGCTACTGGAGGTGTCGTGGTTCGCCGTGCACGCTCCATTGGGTCCCCGGATCCCACACCACCGCTATTGGCGTCTGACGGAAACTTGCAATTCCGTTGCTGACTTTGACGCCTATGGGGTGGTATCGATACGTTATACCACACCTGTAACGAATGCGCTCATTACTTTGTATGAACAAAAACTCCAGCTGTGTCTCTTAAGAAAGATGTGCCCCAATTGGAGCTGCTTGTGTATCGATAGATAGTTTTCTTTGAGGTATTTCATAAAGTTCGAACACAGTGTATGATCGAAAATCCTATACGGGGGTGTTTGAAAAGTCCGAGCAAAAATAAAATCTACTTTGGGGTTAACCTTTTTTATTCTTCGACATATTCTCCTTTTAGAGTTATACACTTCGTCCAACGCTGTTTTAATTTGTTGTTCCCTTCCGAATAATAGAAATTGTCCAAGTCAGCAAAATAGCTATTAGTTGCTGCAATAACCTCCTCATTTGAATAAAATCTTTGTCCCACCAGCCATTTCTTCAAATTGGGGAACAAATAGAAGTCCGAGGGAGCCAAGTCTGGAAAATAGGGGGGATGTGAAACGAGATGGAATCCTGTTTCCATTAATTTTGCGACCACAACTGCTGAGGTGTGTACTGGTGCAGTGTCGTGATGGAAAATGACTCTTTTGCGGTCCAATTGCCGGCGTTTTTCTTGCAGCTCGGTTTTCGAACTGTCCAGTAACGATGAATAAGATGCACCTGTAATAGTTTTACCCTTTTCCACGTAGTCGATGAGAATTATCCCTTGCGAATCCCAAAAGACAGTCGTCATAACCTTTCCGGCCGAAGTAATGGTCTTCGCTTTTTTTGGTGCAGATTCTCCCTTGGTAATCCTTTGTTTAGATTGTTCTTTGGTCTCAGGAGTATAGTAATGTATCCATGTTTCATCCACAGTGACGAAACGACGTTTAAAGCCCTGTGGATTCTTCCTGAATAGCTGCAAATCATCCTTGCAACACTTCACACGATTCCGTTTTTGGTCAAGCGTGAGCAATCTAGGAACCCGTCTTGCGGATAGCTTTCTCATGTCCAAATATTTATGCAAAATATTATGTACCCGTTCATTCGAGATGCCCACAACAATAGCAATCACACGCACCTTAACTCTTCTGTCATCCACCACCATATCATGGATTTTATCAATGATTTCTGGAGTCGTAACCTCCACAGGGTGTCCAGAATGTTCAGCATCATATGGCCACTCCGAAAATTTTG
Organism: Schistocerca serialis cubense; assembly: GCF_023864345.2. Taxonomy (NCBI): domain Eukaryota; kingdom Metazoa; phylum Arthropoda; class Insecta; order Orthoptera; family Acrididae; genus Schistocerca; species Schistocerca serialis. Next base: position 71,217,031 of record NC_064644.1, read on the forward strand.
AAACCACTTATAAACTATTCTAATCGAAGGTTCAGAGTTACCACAATGTTTATCAACCTTCTCTTTAGTCTCCTGAGGCGTTTTGCCTTTCATAAAGTAATGTTAAATCACCACACTAAATTCTTTTTCGTCCATTTTTTTGACAATCACTTGACTTCCTTGATTCACACTAATGCCAAACACAAAGAAATAGACCAATATGGCTGAAATTTGGTGTGAGGTCTTTCCAAAGATGGTACTAACTAAACGTGACCTCGATACGCACCGGTGGTGCCATCTCTCGAACTTTGCATGGACTGCAGTCATCTATACGAAACATAGGCCAAAAAACTGTACAGTGTAAAGATACAAAGTGGCTCGGAATAAAGAGAAAGGTTTTAATTTAGGAGGCTATACTAGTGGAAGACACTGTAGCTAATAGCGTCATATGCTATTGTCTTAAGGTATTTGTAGGAATTTTACTGGTCGAGTTTTTCAGGTCAGTTGTTTCCTTTGCTGGAGATAGCACCGGTAGTGCATAACACTTGCTGAGACGCGGATGAACTTACCTGCGCCGCGGTCGCTAATACTGCTTAGCACTCGGTGTAATTACCTTGTATATAAATATAGAGGCAGTGTTTCTTTAAATTGCAAATAGTGCCGGCAGAATTACACGGTGCGCGGCCGGGATCGCGTATTAATATTCATGCGGCGCGGGGCGGCAGATCCAGGCTGGCGCTGGCTGTGGCATTATCTCGGGCCGCACGCGAGCCGGCCTGCCCTCCCCGCCTTTGTCTCAGAAGCTACAATTTCGTCGTCTGGCGGCCTTTTAAAATTCATCTTATTCGAGTTGTTATCGGCGTAAATGTCGAGTCCGTAACGACCGGTGCCGAGATTGCAGCCCGCCGTCGACGCCGCCGGAGAGTCGCCGCGCCCACCTCTCCCGTGGGCCTCTGCTGCGTCGGCTGCCTGGCGGAATCTGTCCCGTGTCCTCGGCCGTGCCCTCACCGTTCTCGTAATGGGAGACACTCCGTTAGGGTGGCGCCTACCTGCTCGCAGTCAAATTGTGTCTAATGCCGAGGAATGGTCCGAAAACGGCGTTAATAGCAATCGGTGGTCGGGGGACAGGGGTAGTTTCGTGGGCCAACCAGGCAAAATAAGCCGCTTTCATTGGAAAAAAAATTGTATCTGTCCCGTTCCTATCGAGATTTTTCGGCTATAATCGCTCGGGCAGATTGCGGCAACTATAATAATACGTCGTGATACTTCCCACATTAACGTTTAACATGCCACGTATAATTACGTGGACGGAATGCTCTACAGAATTGCCAAAGTTTCACCACCCGGATGTCCACCCATGGGTTCAACTTTTACGCTTTTTAATCCTCCAATTTGTGTACAACAGATATTTAAGTTGATAGATATTTCTTTGGGACAGTAGGGTTGAGTCACTGCCGGGAGAAATAGTCTGTAAAGAGAATCTGGCATTCGAGCGCTCGTATGTACGATCGAATTCAAGGGCACTTGTGACATATAGACGGGATATTTTATTTGCATGTTCCTTCTAAATAAACAGCAAGTAGTTCTCCTTCCTATACAGAGATCTTCAGCTAACACCAGGCCCCCGAAATGAAATTTTAGATTCTGTTGGGGACATTTTCAGTGAGCTGTCTGAATGTCCGTGGAGAAATGGCAGCTATTCTTCCTAAAGAGCCGAAACTAGAGTAGACAGTGATCTCCGACAGTGGGGTCTGGAGCCATGTAGACTCTATAAATGATTCAAAAGGGTTCAGGTCGGGACTGTGAGCAGGCCAGTGCATATCAGGAGTGTTATGGTTCACAAACCACAGATATTGCTTCATCACAAGGTGCATTGTCATGCTGATACAAACGATAATCCTCTCCCAACTGTTCCATTAATATACGCAGTACACCTTGGTGCGGAATGTGTTCATATCCTTCCACATTTGGCGTTTTCTTAAGCACGGGGACCACACCCCAAACCACGAAATCAGCGCCATGCAATAACACCAATTTCCTCGCGCTTCACTGGTGGCTCTACTCGTGATGGCAGGTAACGTTCTCCAGGAATTGGCGAAAAGCAAACCCTTCCATCGGACCACCGCAGAGCACAGTGCAATTCGTCACTCCAAAACACTAATTTCTGCTCATACACCATCCAGTGGCTTCGCTATTCTCTCTACCTAATGTGTTACTTAGCGCTGACAGCGGAAATTTGCGGCTGGTGACATGCTGCTGGACCACTGTGTCGCAGTCCTTTAATCTCCCTATGCGCTGTCATTGCGCTGTCTGGGCTGCTGGTACCACTTCAGAACTCACGAATGATTCCTCGCGGCTGATTTCAAGCGAGTTTTTACATCCACCCTCCTCAACGCTCGACGGTCCGTGTGCATCAGTACATGAGCCTTGATTTAGCCGTGGTTGTTACTTCGGGTCTCCAGAATAAGATCGCCAGCAGTCGACTTCGGCAGCTTTAGAAGAGGCGAAGTGTCCCTGATGGATCTGTTATTCAGGTGACATCCAATGACTGGTCCACGTTCGGAGTCACTGAGCTCTGCTAACCAATCCATTCTGCTGTTACTGCTTCTGTACTGGCAGCACAATACTTCCCGCCTCCTTTCATACTGGTAGGTGCACCTCTCGTGAATTTCGCATTACATAGAGGTGTGCGCGTAACCTACTTATGACGAGGTAGTGTATAAAGCGGTGTGATTTTTGCTATATTATAGCTGTCAACGTGGAGAACTATCTGCCTTCATTTTTCTTAACTGGAACTGAATACATCTTTCTTCCGCATTGGAAAGAGCCCTCGAAGACGAGACGACTCCAACGGCAGAACGTATCTGTGACTTGATCAAACAGTTACAAGGTAACAGCGCCATCAGGAGAGAACACACAAACTTCCAGTCTACTGTATTAACTGTAAGCAAACACGTTTCTGACAACTGAACAGTGGTGTGTGGTGATGTTGTCTTGTCGCAATTTGGTCAAGTTCCACATATACCACTTCACTGAATTCCTCTTCGAAGGCTCTTGCCAATGATACAGATAAACTATATAGTCCCATTAATTAATTCTGTGTCATAATTCGATATCTTTTTACTGCAATTTTTAAACGATCGATGTTCGCTGAGACGTCAGCCACTGTCCATAATGCATAAGTGCAAAATTAGTCGAGCAGAATCAAAAAACGTGATCGTATTTCGTAAGAGGATATTGTAAGGGCTATAAAATAATAGAAAGGTAAATGAAATTGCAATTGGCACACGTTGTCCGCAACATGTTATTACAAACGCTTAGAAAAGTTCAAAAATGGTTCAAATGGCTCTGAGCACAATGGGACTTAACTTCTGAGGTCATCATTTCAAAAATGGCTCTGAGCAGTATGGGACTTAACTGCTGAGGTCGTTAGTCCCCTAGAACTTAGAACTACTTAAACCTAAGTAACCTAAGGACATCACACACATCCATGCACGAAGCAGGATTCGAACCTGCGAGAGTAGCGGTAGACTCTAGAGCCTAGAACCGCTCGGCTACTCCGGCCGGCGAGGTCATCAGTCCCCTAGAACTTAAAAATACTTAAACCTAACTAACCTAAGGACATCACACACGTCCATGCCCGAGGCGCTAAGAAAAGTATCAGAGGAGAAAAGATACCAGTCATAAAAATCTGGCAGACAACAAACAGGAGATATACGTAGCCCTAGTTGGTATACGTGTGCCACGTGTAATGTCCTCTGAGATGATCCATGAACTCTATTCGCTGTCGACTTGATTTCTGAAATGAAGGGCCGGCCGGGGTGGCCGAGCGGTTCTAGGCGCTACAATGTGGAACCGTGCGACCGCTACGGTCGCAGGTTCGACTCTTGCCTGGAGCATGGATGTGTGTGATGTCCTTAGGTTAGTTAGGTTTAAGTAGTTCTAAGTTCAAAGGGACTGATAATCTCAGAAGTTAAGTGCCATAGTGCTCAGAGCCATTTTGAAATTAAGGTTTCGAAAAGTCTTAAAGGGTGGTTGACGGGTTGCAATTACTCACTCAGATACACGCTATACGTGCCTTGCCTTCCATGATCGAATTCATTTGCTGGCCGGTGGATATCTTAAAAATCCACTTGAGGAACTCCATGTGAATTGACAGTAATCCAAGTGAAGAGGAAATCTGGACCAACAGGAGCCCCGAAAAGTTGCTGTACATCTGAACGGTAGAAGTATTGCTCCCATCAGCAACGTGGGTCAATCTCCGTGGTCCCATTCAACATGATGTCACCGCACACCAGAGGCCTACTATTAGTAAAACGGTCTGCTTCCACACTGCTCGAGCAGAATCAAGAAATGTTATCGTGCTTCTTAGCAGGATGTCGAAAGGTTTGCAAAATTATGGAAACGCTAATGAAATTGCAATTGGTACACAACATTGTTCAAAACATACGATTGAAAACACTTAGGAAAATATGAAAACTATTTTAACTTGAAATTAGTATTCAGTGAGGGTCAGTCACAAGATGGAAAGAAATATGGTAGTGATGTATGCATTCCTCAATTCGTTCATGCTCTACTGTCGTCGACGCTGGCCCCTCTCTACGCTGTGGAACGCAATACATGACGTCTGGTAGAATGATCTGATCCTCCGTATAGCGGAAGTGAAACTCCTAAGGCAGCTATAGGCCCTTCCAAGCGTAGTCGGACATAATCGTGCAGTTAGAAGCAGGTACCAGTAATGATGGGGAGTTGGTCGACCTTTTATTGCACTACGACGAGCATTTTCTCCTTCTCGGAACCTTTACCAAAAAGTAAAAGTGACACTTTGTGGCACATTCAACGCTGCGAAGGCGGCAATGTGTTTCTGACCAGTTTTAAAGCGTCAGAGGATTCCGAATTGCATCTTCACGTTCTGTAGATGAGAGTTGAATAGGTTGCGAATTTATTTGAGAAATTAAGTCCCCCTCGGTTTTTGAGATGAGCCGCGTACGTTTTAGAGTAGCCAATACGAATCTTAGGGTATGAGGCGAGGGCGGAGTACAGAAGCTTTGCTCGATGAGGTGTACAGAGAATCGTAAATTGAACGATTTGTGTTGTATACTATGACTGTTCAAAGTAAGATAAGTGTCGACGGGAAGTAAGATGTGAAAATAAAAGGATACATATTAATTAAAGAATTCAGGAGAGAGTAGTGAAATGAAAAGTTACGAACGAAACGCGTCTTAAGTTTGGTGACTCGAGTGTTCATGATGCGTGATAAGAGACGGTATTTGTCCTAAAATGTTAGTAAGACTCAATATATTTAACAGAAATATTTCAGAAAGACGGTAACCAGAATGGAGTATATCACGTTACGACAATGATCAATGCGAAGGCGAACAGAGGTACTTTTAGATAGAAACTGTTATTTAGTAAACAATGAATTCAACTGTAAATATTTCTTATTAATTATTAAATTTTATGTTACGTATCAAATTTCATTAGGAAAATGTTGCATACGGTAGTGAAACAATTGATTTTAACCCCATCCTTAATTTTATTAGCTCAAAATATTTAACTATACCACGGGCGCGAGTCGCGCCAGCATGTCTCTTGGTAATCGATGCCAGAGAGATTTGCCTCGAGTGTGCTGTGGGGCTGGTAAACTGTGACCGAAGCGGAAGGCAGGGAGCGTCGGCTGGTACGCAGCCTCACACGTAACACCCTCGTAAGGTTCATGTGAAAGTGTTGTGTTAACAACTATGTCAGTAAAAGTATTAGCTGCTAATGGCTCACCATCAGCATCGGGAGGGCGACACAAAATGAGTATCTGAGTATTCAGGAGTTGCAGAGATCAGCCTTCTATAGGATATATGTTGCCATTCAAGAAATATTCAAAACAAACCATTTACTTGCGCCGTGAAGACAGAATGGAAAATGGCGCGCCACAGTGATCACAAACGCTGGCACCATCAAGATCGAAGGCGAACTCGTTGGTAGCCAAAAACCGTGCAAGATCTTCAGCTTGGTACCAACTTTTAAAGAATGCATATAAAATCATATTGATGTAATGGGGTGATGAAATCTGTTGGAATGTGGTGGCATGCAACCGAATGCGTAACAGTCTGTCATAGAGCTTATCGTGAAACTGGCTATCCTTTAAGGCGTAGCTGCAGATAGTGCGATAATATGTATTATAGGCACGGAAAAAACCAACATCCAAAGGCTGAATTTATCCAGTGCTTCCATGCGGCATGAACTGCAATGTCACACTCTTTTCAGGAGGGATATTTTGCTCTAAAGTACTATGATTTTTGTACGCATACCAGGAATCAAGCGAAAGCAAATTATTTTGACTAGCTCCTGGCCAAAAGCAGTGCTCATATCATTGTTGTAGTTCTCTTACGCCCATTTACCCACTCTAGCTTGCTGTGGCGTAAATACTCGTATTTCCTACTGCCCTTGCAAGATCACGCACACGAGAAAGAATCGTAGGGAGGCAGAGCACCTGCAACTTCTCGCAGCGCAATAAATAACTTTCCTGCCAGTTTACCGTCCAGATTGCCAGTCGGCAGAGTTGTATACGGATGTGTTAAGGCATTCATGTCAGTTAATCTTGATACAACTCTCTTGGTACCTCTAATTGACAGGATTCCTTTCATGCGTGTTTCTTCTTCAAATCCCGACTGATCGGCGTTCAAAACAAATTCCTTATTGAATGAGGGGATAAGTTTGTTCTTCTCCTCTGTAAATGTTCAGGTCGTTTCCGCTGTTTGCTGTGCATCGCCAAGTTCACGAGTTGTTTGAAATTTCATTATCTTACGTTTTCCAATGCTGCAGCACTGTTCGAAGTTATGTAACCATCCACTACTTCCCTTGAACTCACTGTAACGTATGTTGCGCGCAGTTTGATGTGCATAACGTAGTAGCTCCATCTTAGGAACATCCTATAAATGGTATCGAGTATCCTTGAAACACGCAAACACCATAATTGTAAGACGTGCGCCTCGTCCTCCCTTGAATATCCGTAGTTTTTCTTATGTACTACACGGTCATAGTGCTGCGGACTTACTCTGTTCATAATTGTTTTTTACTACGCTGCGGATGTTGTTCCATGTACGTAATTACTTTCAGTATCCGCCGCTTGGAGGACAATTTTCCTTTGCTACGTTGCACTGGAGAGAGGATTTATGGCTCACTGTCGGACAAGATGGTGAATTATATGACTCGACACCTGTTTCAATACACTTTCACTTGTTACAAACGTATCGTCATCGTAGTACTCCTCACGTACGAGGCGTGTTTTTTAAGTAAGTACCGTTTTGAAAACAAAAAAGACGTGCTAAGATATCTCGATAATTTTATTTTTACATTAAATCCTGTACCTTAATCTACGCACTGATGCTATTACAGTCTGATTCTTCCTTGTTTACATTGTGTAATGAGTGTTTAATATGCCTCCGATAGTCGTGAGTCCCGCCGACTGTGAAGTACGGGCTGTTATAAGATTTCTTAGTGCTAAAGGCCTAAAAGCGATCGATATTCATCGTGAGATCTGCGCAGTTTACGGAGAAAACATTTATGAGTGATGGAATGGTAAGAAAGTGGGTGAAAGCATTTAAAGATGGCCGCACAAATGTGCATGGTGAACAACGGAGTGGGCGTCCTTCGGTCGTCAGTGAAAGTTTGGTGCAGGAAGTGGACAAAAAGGCGAGAGAAAACAGACGCTTTACGATTTCTTCCTTGCGGGATGACTTTCGTAATGTTTCTCGTAGTGTTTTGTATGGTATTGTGACCGAGCACTTGAATTACCGAAAATTGTGCGCACGTTGGCTACCGAAAATGTTGACGAATGTGCGCAAAACCAAATGTTTAGACAGTGCATTGACTTTCCTTGAGCGGTACCACAACGACGGTGATGATTTCTTAAGCCAAATTGTTACGGGCAATGAAACATGGGTGGCCTACGTCACACCATAGTCAGAGCAACAGTCCATGGCAGTTGAGCAAGGGCATCGTTTTGCTGCAAGACAATGCCCGTCCGCATGTGGCGAATCAGACCAAAGATCTCATCACATCTTTTCGATCGCAAACTCTAGATCATCCTCCGTGCAGCCCCGATCTTGCGCCCAGTGCCTACCATCTGTTCCTGCACTTGGAAAAACACCTGGGCGGTCAGCGTCTTCAAGACGATGACGAAGTCAAAACAGTGGTGATGGAGCGGTTAACAAGTCAGGCGGCAGACTTCTATGAGGAGGGTATTCAAAACTGGTACAACGTTATGACAAGTGCCTCAATATTGACGGAAATTATGTATAAAAGTAGATTAAGGTACAGGCTTTCATGTAAAAATAAAATTATTGAGACATCTTAGCACGTCTTTTTTTAATTTCAAAACGGTACCTACTTAAAAAACACGCCTAGTACATTGCCCGCACGGTGGATTGTATACGACACCACACATTCCGCTGACTCATCTTACAGAATCGCTAATATTTCATCTGCCACTTCTCTCTCACTCTGCAAAATTCCTTGGGCTGCTTCCCGGCGAAATGTCAACTTCGGCAACTGTTGTTGAAGATATAATTCAATGTTTGTTTATCGTTGCCATTTGCTCTGCTTCGAACCAACACTGCTAGCGCCGTGGAGTTTTTGTGAGTTACTCGTCGACTAAGTAGTCTAACTACGCTCCATAACCTCATGCTGTGCTCACCACTGGATACCTCCAGTCCCGCCCCCTCTTGCCATCAGCAGCCAACGTTGTGGTTGCATGGTAGACAATACGAGGTGCGGCTAGAAAAAAACCGGACTGATGCTGGAAAAAAACATTTATTTACAATTATTTACAATTTCATGTTATCTCCTTCAATGTACTCTCCTCCTCGGTCTCTACACCGCTCCATACGAATTTTCCACTGTTCATAGCAATGCTGCAGATCATTTTCGGTAATTTCATACATTACTTCCGTCGCTTTTTCTTTTACTGCTTCAACAGTCTCAAATCTAGTTCCTTTCAAAGCTGACTTGACTTTAGGGAAAAGAAAAAAAAGTCACAGGGGGCCAAATCAGGTGAGTAGGGTGGATGATCTAAGATGGGAATGTTGTGTTTTGCCAAAAACGTCTTCACTGACAACGCACTGTGAGCTGGGGCATTGTCTTGGTGAAGGATCCATGACTTTTTTCTCCACAAATCGTTCCGTTTTCTCCGTACTCGCTCACGTAGGGTAGCCAGGACGCTAATGTAGTAATGCTGATTCACTGTTTGTCCCTCTGGTACCCAATCAATGTGCACAATCCCTTTGATGTCAAAAAAAAAAAACAATCATCATTGCCTTGAATTTCGATTTTGACATTCGTGCTTTTTTTCGTCGTGGAGAACCAGGAGTTTTCCAATGCATCGATTGGCGTTTAGTTTCGGGATCGTAAGTAAAAAACCACGATTCATCGCAAGTAATAACATTTTGTAAGAAGGTGGGATCACTTTCAATGTTTTCCAGGATGTCAGAACAAATCATTCTTCGGCGTTCCTTCTGTTCAATTGTGAGACACTTTGGAACCATTTTTGAACACACTTTGTTCATGTTGAAACTTTGATGAAGAATCTGCCTAACACTTTCCTTGTCAACTCCTGTTAACTCAGACACAGCTCTGATTGTTAAACGGCGATCTTATCGAACAAGTTTACCGATTTTTTCAATGTTTGCATCAGTTTTTGCTGACAATGGTCTGCCAGTGCGAGTGTCATCACTGGTGTCTTCGCGGCCATCTTTAAATCGTTTAAACCACTCAAACACTTGTGTTCGCGATAAACAATCATCGCCGTACACTTGTTGTAACATTACAAACGTTTCACTTGCAGATTTTCCTAGTTTGAAACAAAATTTGATGTTAACACGCTGTTCTTTCTGTACACTCAAAATTTTCCGACGCACAGACAAAACGTCAACTACTTAAAACAGACGCCACGGGCAGACTGAGTGCAGGAGGCAGATGAAACTCGAGCAGTAGGCGGAGCGAGAGTCACGTGACAGGCCATGCGACTTTCAGCCTTATTGCATTCGTTTTATTGTTTCACCAGTACTAGTCCGGTTTTTTTCTAGCCACACCTCGTATGTGCGGCGTCGAATGCCTTAAACATCATTGGCCTTTCGTGGTCTCGCATTCAAGGTTTCCTAGTCAGTCACGAGTATGCCTGCGAACGAGGAAGGAATCACCCGGTCCGCTGCAGTGCCGTGGGTAGTGGACGGCTTGTGTACTGAAGTTGTGTTGGCGAACGCTGGGTACGGCGGGCCGTCCTGAGGAGTGGGTACGGAGTGCGCATTGTTTCTTTGTCGGCCTCTTCTCGGTATCGTGCACGGGGATGTTGTGGAGCAAACAGGCACCGGTAATATGGTGCCGGCCTGTCGGTAGCTCGATGCCATGTTCCGAATGCCGCTCCCATGGCTGTAGATTCACCAGCAAGGGGTATAAGCTGTCGGATTGTCATTGTCTCGCTGCTGTGTGTCTGGAGTACGGCGCCCTGGGGACATTAAAACGGTGTTCAATTGAGGCTGCTGCAGACCGATCATCTATGAAACGCGATATTGTTCCGTCAGTTGTGTTTTTTGAGATTTTAGCTCCTTTGTGTGTCATGTTCGTGCTGTTCACGTAGTTATGTTGGTGTTGCCTACCGCAGATGAGTTAGTGTCTTATTAAACAGTGCATATCAGTTTGTTGGTCTCTCGTGAAAGTGAGGGGGGCCTGTTATGACATGTGCAGTTTCGTTCTCGTTCAGTCCTCTTTCTTAAAAGTAATGTTAAGTGTGGGAATTATCCCGGATTTATGTCTTTAATCATGTGTTTAAGTGCTGCTAAGAACTATCGTGCTTTGTTGAGACGTACACAGCCGCGCAGTCTATGGCGCCTTGTCACGGTCCGCGCGGCTTCCCCCGTCGGAGGTTCGAGTCCTCCCTCGGGCATGGGTGTGTGTGTTGCCCTTAGCACAAGTTAGTTTAAGTTAGATCAAGTAGTGCCTAAGCTTAGGGACCGATCACCTCAGCAGTTTGATCCCATATGATCTTACCACAAATTTACAATTAAAAAAAAAGAAAAATAAATTACAACTGAGACATACAGATACACATGTGTCTCCATTGAACTGGGTTTTATGCCATGTATGTTCTTGTGTCTAGTTTTCTGTGAGTATGTAAGGTTTAGCGCCCCTTTTGCGCCAAAGTATGCAAACATTTCAATGTGTCCCAAGTGATCCGATGTTCACGCCATGTATGTTATTGTTTAATGTTTAGCGTGAGTATTCACATTAAACGTTTGCTTAAATACTTGTCTTAAGATTTTGAGTTTTAATATTGGCAATTAGCAGTCAGTTTATCACTTTTCCTGTGTCATTGTGCTTTCATAACATTTGTATACCTTACGTTATTTGTTGTTTTAATGTTCATGGAACATTACAATCCCATGTTTTGTTATCAGTTATAACAGTAAAACTTCCTTGTCATGCAGCCAAATGTAATAAATATATTTCGAGATCTAACTGTTGTGATCAGCCAGCGTGAATTAAGTCTTCCAGTGATGTGTAAAGTCCAGTTTTTCTTCCTCTTAATAAATGATGAAGTTAATTTTATCCGGTAAAAACATGAACAGCATCCACTTCTCCCCCTCTTCCTCGCAGGTTGCCATTTTAGGGTATAATTTAATTATCGCCCGGAGAAAAGTATTTTTTTTCAGTTTCTGTAATCCTGGTACACAATGAAATACCTACCACGGCACGCCACTAAGTGATCAAAAATAAAAGGGCGGCCCGTTGATAAAAGGGAAATGTGTTGCTTCATTTTTGGTTTGGATCATCTAGTGGTGTGCTACCGTAGAATGGCGCGGGGATTTCATTACGTACCATGACTGGAGACACGTACTCTAAAAAAACAATGAAAAATGAATTACAAACTTTATTTTTTCGGTACCCCCCGACATGTTTCAGCGCTTTTGATTGTTTCTTCAGTAGGTTTGTTTATTTTCCTTCTCGCATGCAGCTATTGGATATTTATGCTAGTAGCTCTAGATCTACTACGCAATCTACAGCTTGCCACAATTTCTGACGTTGTTTTGTCTTTACTGTTTGTGTCGAGCTAACACTCATTTTTCTTTCGTTTTTGTCGTTACACATTCATTTTATAAGATTTCCTGCCAAGCAAGAGCTTTCGCCGCTATTGCGTATTGTTGTGGCTGTGACTACACAAAAACAAAAAAAATAAAGTTTGTTACCTCCACACAAAAAATTAAAAACACCACAGCATAAGGAACTATGGCAGGCTGTAGATTGTGTAGTAAACCTAAATCTGCTAGTACTTCAAAAATGTCCAAATGTGTTTGAAATCTTTGGGACTTAACTGCTAAGTTCATCAGTCCCTAAGCTACTTAACCTAAATTTTCCTAAGGACAAACACACACACACCAGTGCCCGAGGGAGGACACGAACCTCCACTGGGACCAGCAACACAGTCCATGACTGCAGCGCCTTAGACCGCTCGCCTAACCCCCATGGCCTGCTAGCACTAATGTCCAATAGTTCCATGGGTGAAGGAAAATAAACAAACCCACAGAAAATAGCATAAAAATTGCTGAAACATGTTAGGGTGAAAACAAAACAGCAGAGGTGTCCCGCACAAGGAGGAATTCCTCTCCGAGTACCTGGAGGTTGACGACTCCTCCATTAACAAGTGTGACCCTGTCATTGGACTTTCCCGTGTGACTGTACGGCTCGGATCGTGACGACGTAGACACTCGTCGTGTTCCGCTCAGCTCGTCGGCCCTGCGGGGAGCGGAATGGCCAGGGGGATTGCGGAAACGGTCCGCCACCAGCAGCTTTGTGCTCCCTAATGAAACGCCGGACACCGCAGCCACAGTGATGGAAAGGCGAACGTGACTGCGCGTTTCGATACAGGCACTTCACGGGAGGTCGATTACTGCCATTGGCCGTTCGGCGCCGGGACCTGTAGTCGGTACGGCTCAGCACTTCTGCCCGACAAAAGGCGCAAAGGCCGCTTATCGCTTTGTGCCAGACGCTTAAGCTGTTTGCAACGCCACAGTGGAAGAAATTGAAGCTTACAGGGCTTTCTTGCGCACTGTGTAACATGCTACGCATTACGGCTCTCGTGCCGAGATAGATTAACAGGCGGAATGGTCCACCCTTTGTGTTCCCTCTGCCGTGAGGCGCCTGGAGACCGCGTTTTGTTTCTGATGGGCGCTCCAGTTCTTGCAGAGAGCTTGAGATGGGCACTGCTACCGACCAGACACCGCTTTCAGCTATTGTCAGCTTCTGCAGTGGTTTCAGGTTAAGAAAAATTGCTCCAGACCGTAGGCGACAGCAAGAAAAGGGGAGAGGGGAGGGCTTGCAAAATGGGGCACTTGCTCCCCTCGTGGAATTTGGTTATATGCTTATTAATTATTACAGAATTCTCACGAATTTCTAATGATGGTTGCCTGCGTCTCTACTAAGCTGTAGACTTAACATTACTGAGCACAACAAGACAAGTCTGCTTCAGAAATCACAATATGTTATGTTTTTTTTTTTGGCTGTCACGCTATTCCTGGGAAATTATAACGATTGCGACTTCTTAAGCTTACACCTGGGGCCCTCCAGTCTGGTTGTAATCTTTGGTGTTGTTCCACATGAAGAACTGTGGAGTTGAATCTGTGAAGTGTTGGGTGTGGAAATGTTGGAACTTAGTCATAGGTGCTTACTACAACTTAATTTTTATTTAACGAGATTTATGACCAATCTGAAGAGGTGGTTATTTGTAGTCTCTTATCATCAGTAGTTGCTAACTTATATGAGGAGGACTACGAGGAAAGAGCACTGAGAATCACGACCTTAAAAGCAACATGTTTCTGAAGACATGTTGATGGAATTTTGTAGTTTGAACACTTGGACCTGATGCCCGTAAACTTTTCGTGGATCAATTTCATTCTATTTACGCCAGTATTAAGTTACAACTGAAATACAGACTAGTGGAAAACTTTCATTTTTTATGGTCTGATCTGTAAGCGCGATGATGGCACTTTGTGGAACTTACCACAAACTTACATATACAACCAGTAACTGCAAGTGATTCACTGATACAGTGTGAGCGCACTGGGATTGTTGAGGCGCTGGTTTGTAGAGCGTGTAGCATACCTGATGCAGAAACCTTACTATGGGATACTGAACACCCAACTCTGAAATTAAACGGAATGGATTCACTGAGAAACAGATCTGTCGTGTCTTGGAGTTCGGGTAATCAGCGGAGGTATAGCTATTTATTACCAACGGCCTTACAGCAGTGGTAACAAATGTTCCCGCCAGATCACCGAAGTTAAGCGCTGTCGTGCTTGGCTAGCATTTGGAAGGGTGATCGTCCGGTCTGCCGTTGGCGAGCGGGTTGCACTCAGCCCTTGTGAGGTAAATTGAGAGGCTACTTGTTTGGGAAGTAGCGGCTCCGGTCATGAAAACTGAAAACGGCGGGAGAGCAATGTGCTGACCCCACGCCCCTCCACATCCGCATCTAGTGACATCACTAGACCGAGGATGACACGGCAGTCGATCAGCACCGTTGGGTCTTCCGAGACGTGTCCGGATCTAGTTTAACATTTATTATTCAAATAACATACGGAAATACTGCCGGGTGAAGTCGTCGGCAACCGTCGATATTTCCACAGGAGGACAGCCTGCCATTTTCAAGGCATAACTGCAGCAAGTAACCGCTTTTCAAAGGAATTTAAAACCTCGGTTTGCAGAGAAACTATGGAAAGATAACACTCACATACGCGCGCGCGCGCGCACACACACACACACACACACATACACACACAAACACACACACACACACACACACACATCAGAAGCGCCAGCACAAACGACGACAGAAATGATCGATTTCAATGTCAATAAACTTTACCAATAGGTGTACACTATAAAATATTTTATTTTATTCAGTTTCGGCAATTCATTTTGCCGTCTTCATGCCCCATACGCTTTCTTCATATCAACTAACTTATCGTATAGCGCCATAAAACTGGATATCGTGAATTCCAGTCGTTGCGTAGCTGCTTCATACGAAAGTGTGAATTGCCGAAACTGGTTGCTTTCAAAATAAAGTACAACATCTTAAAGTATACGGCTGTTGGTAAAGTTTATTGACATTGAAAAGTACGTACTAGCCGATGTCCCCAGGCCGTAATGGACCAAGAGAGATAGTGAAATTAACAATAATACTGTTTAACATTTTTATGCAGCGACAGCAACTGATATTGTTTATATAAGAATATACAGCCTACAGTTGCAGGTTAACTTTATCGTTTACCTAGGTTTCAACGTTAGTAATTACGTCTTCTTCAGAACCTGCAAAAAGTTAATATTATAATGTGCTAGTAAATTATATTAGATATGGTCATCCTACAGGATGCAACGTGTAGTACTTACATAAAATATTATTTAAATGTTTGCCTAAAACATTTAATAGAAGTGACAAAACCTTATGGTTATGCATCAAGTTTTATAAAGTTGACTTAGGACATGGCTTGTTTTAGGCAAACATTTAAATAATATTTTATGTAGGATATCCATATCTAATATAATTTACTAGCACATTATAATATTAACTTTTTGCGGGTTCTGAAGAAGACTTTATTACTAACGTTGAAACCTAGGTAAACGATAAAGTTAACCAGCAACTGTAGGCTGTATATCCTTATATAAATTAACAATCAGCGGGTGAGATAGGATTAACTCTGTCCCTCTGTTTTTGACATGGGAGAGAACAGAATTATATGCAGAATTTAAACAAAAATCATCATCTCTATTCACAAGGTTACTTGCTAAATTTAATTTGAACTGCTTCCTTAATGACACTAATCCCAATAGCTGTTCCTTGTCGTTGGAGACTGTCAAGAGTATTAATCCGTAATGTACCCTAGCTTATATGGCCTTCCTAAGGTCCACAAGGAAGGGGTCCCTCTTCGTTCGATTGTAACATTGATGCTCCGACGTATCGTGTTGCGAAACAGCTTGCTACTCTGTTGAGCCCCACAGTAGGTCTGTGTGAGCACCACATTAAGAACTCGGCGGATTTCTTACGTCGATTAGAGGGAATATGTTTTAATGACACTGATATTGTGCAAGTTTTGATGTGGTCTCTCTCTTCACTTGTGTACCTCTGTCTGATTCGTTACAGTTGATTGGGATGAAGTCTGGTGTGGAATTAACGAACTTATTTCGACATTTGTTGACTTCCATTTACTTTTTATTCAATGACCAGTTCTGCCAACAAACGGATGGAGTAGTGATGGGAAACCCGTTGCCATCTATTATTGCCAGTCTGTTTATGGAAGACTTCGAGGAACTTGCCTTGGAGTCGACGGCTTTGAAAACTGTGGTTTTTTTTTTCAGATGTGTAGCTGATACGTTCGACGTTTAGCCTCATGGAAGTGAGTATTTGAACGACTTTTGAGGACATTTGAATTCAATACAGTCAAATATTTTTTCACGATGGAGGTGTAAAGGCACCGCTGCCTTCCCTTACTTCTTGTGTTGGGCAGGTGGGAGTGGGGGGTGGGGGTGGGGGTGGGGGGGGGTGATGAGGAAAAGAAAGCCTACTCACACTAGCTACAGGCCGGCCGTTGTAGCCGAGCGGTTCTGGGCGCTTCAGTCCGGAACCGCGAGACTGCTACGGTCGCAGGTTCGAATCCTGCCTCAGGCATGGATGTGTGTGATGTCCTTAGGTTACTTACGTTTAAGTAGTTCTAAGTTCTAGGGGACTGATGACCTCAGATAGTCCCATAGTGCTCAGAGCCATTTTTGAACCTCACTATATACAGTCTGATTGTTGTCACCATCCTGATCAACGTGAAGGTATGCTTCTTACCTTGGTTTGCAGGTTCCACGTCGTCTCGGACCCTGCCCACGTCGAAGTCACCTTTCGTCAGAATGGTTATAGTGAAAGACGGATCAGACGTGCCTTGCGCTATCGACCATTTGTGCAGCGGGTGAGTGATGTTAATACCGAGGTGGCACCGTAGTCTACGGAACTTTTTCCTTACGCAGGGAGAATTTCGAACAGAATTGGTCGTATTTTTGCAGGAATGCGATGTGAAATGTATTTTTCGACCACCATCTTTGATCATGTTCCTTTTAGGTTTGCTTGCGTAATGATGATGTCTACCGTATTCCTTACAGTTGTGGGATGGCATATAATAGTCAGACTATCAGGACTGTGGAGGAGCTTCTGGCATCCGTTTGCAGATTTGGGGTAGTTTTATTAAGGAAGCAGTTGAAATATATAGAGATGGTGATTTTTGTTTAAATTCTGCATGGAATCTTGGTCTACCCCTTGTCAAAAAACTGAGGAAAAGAGTGTGCTATTTTACCCCTTGATTGTTAGTTTCAGTGTCGATAACTTCTGACGTCGGTCATCTTTGGTTTGTAATGGCGCTATTAGATAGTGTGTGTGTGTGTGTGTGTGTGTGTGTGTGTGTGTGTGTGTGTCTGCAAACCGAGGTTTTAAATTTCCTTGGACAGCGTGTAACACTACGCTACTGCGCACGATACTTATTAAAGCCTGTACTATGGTAAGTTGACGGGCTTCACCTTATAAGAAAGGATTTTGGTATATATGTTGACCGCGTGTACCAGAATGGAGGCAAAATCAGACTTTCACGCACTCAGTAACAACAATGATACGTCAAGCAAGTCTGAAGTGCAACTACACGTTAGGACGGACAAGAAACAACACAGCAGATGCTACCAATTTGTTAATAAAACGGTCGCCAGCCTAATTAGGCATTAATTGAGCTTCTTCCCTGTACAAGTAGAAGTACGTGCATGCAAAACAACACGTAATAACACTGCATAATATGGTAAATTTTAGAACCAGAAAATCTACTGAACTAATAATTTCACTTTCTGTACTCATATGAACAAGCCATAAATACACAACAATACACTATAATGTTTACTGCAAACTTCGTACAGTCTATTGATCTGATCAAAATCGGGCATAGGTTACCCTAGAAATAGCACTTTCGAAACACTCATACAATGTCAATTTTGAAAAAGGTAAAACACTAATAACTTTTGGTTTTATCTTGACTTTAACTTTGCTGGTCAAATCAGTTCAGTACATTTCAGAATTTACATGAATAGAAAAGAAAAAGGGGGGGGGGGGCTGAAACTGTTATGATCACTGTACTGAAATTTTTGATTATCGAAAACGTTAAGCACTCAAGATTTCCAATAGATGGGTTACTACTCTTTTTGTCTTATTTCTTGCTCATTTAACTACCATTATTTTTGTCTCAAATTAATTAGCCTTCATTACTAAACCAATTTCAACATTATCTTCCAACTTTGTCAGACCTACATTATTTACCTATATATTCATTAACAACAAAGTTCTTTAAACATCATTCTAACGTAGATAGGTCTGCAGGTAATTATTATTAACATAAACTTTAAATTTTCATTTCGGGACACTCGGATTGCACAACATGTGGAGAGGATCCTGTCTAGGTCAGTGATGAGGATAATTAAATGATAGGACAGTTCTGGTAAAAGTTAAGTTGTTATTGAACAGTAAGGAACAAAAGTAACACTGATCTACACGAATACAGTACTAAAAGATTCAACCTGTTCGTATCGATGCGGCGGTTGGCGGGCGGCGAGATGGCGAGGCGCAGAGCACACATACAATCACAGCTATGGCTCTTGATGTATCGGCACTTTACTTCTTCATAGCGTCGCAATACTTTTCCGTTTAGTGCCTATGGAATATTGCCATGCTGTATAGTCGTCGGAAACGGCACATCTGAGGCTCAATGTAACTACGTCTTCCAGGAGAGCCTCTTCGATCCAGAACGTGTTACTTAGACCGATGCCCAACTCCGACTACTACAGCTGAGCTCGTTATGCCGTGCCGCGCCCGTGTGCATTTTCCCGCGCTCGCCTGCCATCCACCTTTTACCGCTCCCCTACAGACAGGGTATTCACACGAGGTTTTGCATTCTACATATCCTAATACATTGCCTACGTATGGACCAGGCACACAATTACAACTTTGACGTCTTACAATAGTTTCAACGTTTCTTACATTTCAATTCTGTTATAACATTGCTTGAAATTTGACATAAATATTAATATTCACATCGAAATTTGTTTACAGCTTCTTTAACATAATGGCAAGAAAAGAAAAAGAAATGAAATCAGAACATCGATTACATTAATTTATCGAAAATCAGAAGAAAAAATTGTACAATAGTATAGCGTTGGTGTTGTTACAAGCGGTTACTTGCTGTAGCTCTGCCTTGAAAATTGCAGGGTGTGGTACTGTCGAAAAATCAGTGGTTGCCTCGCGGGGTTGCGGCGCAAAAAGGCGCCCTGCCACGGTTAGCGAGGCTACCCGCGTCGGAAACTCGAGTCCGCCTTCGGGCCTGGGTGTGTGTCTCGTCCTTAGCGTAAGTTAGTTTAGGTTAGATAAGTAACGCGTAAGCCTAGGGACCGATGAACTCAGCGGTTTGGTCCCATAGGAACTTACTGCAAATCTTCAAAAAATTTCCGTCGGTGGTTGCCGTTGACGTCACCCGCCTACATTCCCATAAGCTATTTGAACATTTTGTACTCAGGTGCAAACTCTAGTCTTTCCTATTTATTTGTCGTATGGCGTCTACAAAGGTAATGAGTTTCTTGCGTTCAAATATAAAACATTTATGTGCCAAGAGTTATAGAGCACTGGGAAGAAATAACAAGTATTATGTATAAAAGATAAAAGCTCTTGACTGTTTAGTTGCAATTACAATATTTAAACATGAAATAAAATCTTGCTTTTATACAGCAATTCGTTTTGCAGTGTGTGTCTGCTGCAGTGCGATATCGAGTGAGTTCAGCCATTCAATTGCTTCACCTGTTGCTGCTAGTAGATGATCCCAAGTGCCTTGGTGGCACAAGGGAACAATTAACGCCAATAATCTTTATCATGTTGCGCCCACAGCTGACATTAACGTTAATGATTAATCAAACCTATCTCAGATGAACTTTTACAGCCGCGCGGAGTGGCCGCGTGGTTGAAGGCGCCTCGTCATACATTGCGCTGTCGCTCCCGTCGGTGATTCGAGTCCTCTCTCGGGTATGGGCGTTGTGACTTGGCAAGACAGCCAAGCCCCTATGAGGTAGCAGAAAGGCACGCGTTTAAACTCACGCAGGATGGCGTGAGGTCTGGAACAGTTGAAGGAGTTGAGTCTAGTAAAAAAAGTACGTAGCTTCTGGAATACTTAACTTTAATCCATAATTGGTAAACATCGGTTTGACGGTACATGCATCACAAGATAAATAGCAAATGATAATGGCGCCTTGCTAGGTCGTAGCAAATGACGTAGCTGAAGGCTATGCTAACTATCGTCAAATGAGAGCGTAATTTGTCAGTGAACCATCGCTAGCAAAGTCGGCTGTACAACTGGTGCGAGTGCTAGGACGTCTCTCTAGACCTGTCGTGTGGCGGCGCTCGGTCTGCAATCACTGATAGTGGCGACACGCGGGTCCGACGTATACTAACGGACCGCGGCCGATTTAAAGGCTACCACCTAGCAAGTGTGGTGTCTGGCGGTGACACCACAATGGGTGTGTGTGTTGTTTTTAGCATTAGTTAGTTTAAGTAGTGTGTAAGTCTAGCGACCGATGACCTCGGCAGTTTGGTCCCTTAGGAACTCAAACACATTTGAACACTTTTTTTTGTGTTGTTACACAGTTATTGTGTTACGAATGGTTTCGTTTCTTTGGACATCTGCAGGTAGCCTGTAGTTAAATGAAGCTGGAAATTAGGCTAAAGCTACAGTATTGTAAGGCATTGTTGTTACCAGTGCGAGTCAACTGTTTTATTCGTTAAAATGCTGTAGCTTTAGCCTAATTTCCTTCTTTTTTTTTTAATATATATAACGTCAGTCAATCTGAAGATGTTCAAAGAAACGGATCCGTTCGTAACATAATAAATGTGTAAAAATGCAGCTGATGTGATTTTCAGTAACCATTAATTCCAAAATCTTTCTCTGGTAGCACTGATTACTCTTATATTATTACGACGGTAATTTCTCCCCATTGAGTCGGGAGCCAACAAAATATTTTCGCTTTAGGAGGAGAAAGTTGATGATAAAAATTAGGTGAAAAGATCTCAACGCAACAAAAAAACATTTTTGTTTCATTGACTACCATCGAAACCCGCATGTGATATCCGTGTCTGGTTCAAAATGGTTCAAATGGCTCTGCGCACTATGCGACTTAACTTCGGAGGTCATCAGTCGCCTAGAACTTAGAACTAATTAAACCTAACTAACGTAAGGACATCACACACATCTATGCCCGAGGCAGGATTCGAACCTGCGACCGTAACGGTCGCTCGGCTCCAGACTGTAGCGCCTAGAACCGCACGGCCACACCGGCCGGCTATCCGTGTCTGTCTCTCCGCTATTTTGCCATAATGCACAATGAGCGTCAACGTTTTGAACTTTTTCGATGTTCTCCGACAGTAATACCTGAAAAAAGTCTCACACCGTGCAGCAGTACTCCAGAAAGGGACGGACAGGCCCAGCTTAAGCAGCCCCTTTAGTGGATTTGTGGCATCTTATAAGTATTCTGCCAATAGAACGCAGTCTTTGGTTGACATGCCTCACAACAATTTGAATTGTACGTAATTGCAAACCCTAGGTATTTAGTTGAATCGATAACCTTTAAAGTTATGTGATTTAGCGAGTAACAGAAACCTAACGGACTATTTTTTTTTAGTTCTCACTTGCAGGATCTCCCACTTTTTATTGCTTTGGATCAATTGCCACATTTCGCACCGAACAGAAATGTTGTCTAAATCACTTTGCAATTACTTTTGATCTTCTGAAGACCTTACTAGACAGTGAACAACAATATCATCTGTAAACAACCTAATGGGGTTGTCCAGATTGTCGTCTGAATCGTTTACGTAGATTATGAATATTAGAGGAGCTGTAACTATTTGGAAGCCCCAATGGTTACTTCTGTTTCTGACAGGAATCCACGGATGAGTTGAAATGTTCCAGCAACCTGTGGGTTTGCTGCTAACTGAGCTGTGGCCGCAGAGATATAAAGAAAATTATGGAAAGCTAAGGATATCGTCACGTGAGTAAACCAGGAGCGAAATCACAAAGTCACGGAGAGAAAAATGCAGGGTCCATTCTGCCTCGTGAGGATATCTGTGGAGCTTCCTGAAGACTGAACAGCAGTTCTGATTCGAAATTTGCCGTCAGTTGCCCGGAGGTCGGTGTGCTGACGGCGCTCCACTTGGTACTGACGCCACAGACAGGCGATGGAACACAATAAACATGTAGTGACAATTGAAAGCCTATGCCAGACATGAGGTCAAAAGTGGCTTTCCTGTGAACCACGACCAACTGTCTTAACCATTGGGGAATCCGTGTATGTGGGAAGATTCTGGCGATATAGCGTTGCTACTTTAAAGGAAGTAATCAATTATGTAAAAAATGTACAAATACAACAAGCTTTAGTCTTCCTCCTTAGATCGTACTGTTCACGGTTAACCGTACCTAGAATTGGCTGAAGTTTTCATAAAGGGAGAAATACTGGATAAATCAGTTTAGAATTAAATTTTAGTTACCCATGAATAAACCAGTTTTGAACATTTGAGAGTTACAATTAGGATTGTCCAACTAGCTACTGCTGAATTGATGTCAGCCATGTGTTAACTTACTTCATAATAGTAGATAAACTGTTCGCCAAATGTAGTTTATGCGGGAGAAATTTCTCTACGGTGGTAGAGGGCTGCATTATTAATACCTGTAATTGCTTTCACAACGATCTTATATTTCAGTTCTACATTTTAATTTATAATAGTGGTAATCGATGCTATAAAATAGCAAAGAACTCTTCAAAAATATCACGAACTAGTGCAGTGGCTGTCGTTACCCGGAATGGTTAATATCTGCCACACACTGTGATTGCCCTGTGTCTACTAGCACCGAACGAGGTGGCACAGTAGTCAGCTTACTGCCCTCGCATTCTGGAGGACAATGTTTCAAACCCGCTTCCAGATTTAGGTTTTCCGTGGTTTCGCTAAATCGTTCTGGTAAATGTCGAGATCATTCCTTTGAAAGGGCACTGCCGATTTCGTTCCCCGTCCTTGACATAACCGAGCTTGTGTTCAGTCTCTCGATGGCACGCTAAACACAATTTTCCTTGTGTCTATTACGATTTCTAATTCATTTCTTCAAGTAAATTTTCACAAACTTTACATTTCCCTGCATGAGCACATGAGCAGATGATAAGTTGCGCCATCTGTTGTTGCATTTTGATGAAGTATCTCACTGAGTATTGTGTGTTTCAGCTCAGTTATTACTGTTTCAAGTAGGGCTGTGTTTGACCAGAACTCGAACTGTTCGAATAGTCTAGGTCACAGTTAGGGGATACTCGGCATCTGTTCGATCTTTTGATCGGCCCGCGGCCTAGTGACATTTTTGGTACTGTTACGGCTTCGCAGTACTTGTTAGTAGCAGACACAGTGGCTGCTCCAAAGACTGAGACGGCGTGGAGTTTTACAACTATTTATTGAACTTTCTTCACAATTTCTTCCTCGTCGTCGCTGCCCAGCCCTGCAGATCCCTCCGCCTGGCTGCTGCTGTGTAGATTCTCCGACAATGCGCGCCACGCGCGCCGCTGATCGCACTCGGAGCCTCAGGCCTCCAGTGCTCCCCTGAAGTCAGGATGCCCTGTGGTTGAGATGAGGTCGTCGCCGTGAGGTCAGCTGCTGACGTCTGCTGCACCGGCGGCTGGGAAGCCTCAGTCGTGATGTCCGCGAGCTCCCGTCATGGACGGACCACGCGCCGTGGGGCCGGCTTGCCGTGAAGTCCGAGCGTCCCCAGCAGGCGCCAGTGACCAAGACGGCGCTGCGGCCGGCCCTGCTGGAAGTTCTCGCTCTAGTTAGTCAGCCATCGTGCCCACCGGACTCGGGGCGACCTCCAGAGCTGAGGTTGACATCTGGCGGCGAACGGATGACTCCTGCGAGCTGGAACAGACTTCCGGAATCGTCATCTACGAAGATTGAACATTCGGACACGGACCACGTCCGTCCCGAACTGCTTCCTAATGGCTTCTGTCTGTTGCTGCCTGCACTCCACTATTTATATCCGGCAGGAGGACGTTTTTTACCCTCGGTGGTACCTTTTTGTTATTACTCCCACAGTATATTGCAGCGAAACTTGACGTGCTGGCCTCACTTCCCTTACTCAGCACTCTCCAGGCTTCGCTCGGCGCGCGGTCTGTGTGCGTCCTTGCGTCAGCTCGTTGGTGGACTGCTACTGTCAGCAAGGCTATCCGTGCCGTGCTTACTTCGCAACGCCTCGGTCTCCAGCTGCCTCTGTTTTGCCATTCTCCACTGCATGAAGCAACGCTTACTACATGTGGCTGCAACAGTACTGTATTCACGCGTGCCTTAGCGTTTGTATGCACTGTGGATTTTCATGATAAGAATAGCTGTAAAAAACGGAGAAAAATATCTTCGAGGGTATTCATCATATGCAACAACGACAAGTGATCAATAAATAAGAGTTTAAAATCAGTTTCTGTCAAATTCTCGAGCTTTCTTTTGTCCCACGATATAGCGACATCTGACGGTACTGTCTTCAAGACAGCTGTAATTTATTCTCGCTATATAGGAATTACAGAGAGTTTACCAACATATACTTCGTTTATTAAGCATTAATTTTTTATTACTTTTCTTCATTGTTTAAGCTGAATGTATAAATTTGAAGTAAATCGGCCAAGAATATTTAGAGATTTTTGGTAACAACCTTTCCCCTTTACGTATTATATAAATATGTTTAAGGTCAGATTACTAAATATTATGTATACAGTAATCTTTCTCTTGTCTTGAAGCTAAAGTGTGCAAAATTTCATCAAGATTGGATTAAAACTGTAGATTTGTATGAATTACAAAGAAACACACGAATGTTCTTCTTTATACGTATAGAGGACGATATCTGTTGTACTCTTTCGAAACTAACTTTCAATCACAGCGCTCAAAATTAAATTTTCGACTAGGCTATGATACACGCGCCGTACAACACTGATAAATTTGACAAATCACTAAAATTACAGCATGGTTGAGCATACATTGTCGGCAACTGTTCATAACTGCGGTTATAACTATGCACTACGTCTTATGATATGCTGCACTCTAAAGGACATTAGCTAGTGAAATATTAAACCCTACTTGACAATTAATGTACCCATTGGCCAACACCGGTTCCCGTCAGATCACCGAAGTTAAGTGCTGTCGGGCTTGGCTAATACTTGTGTGGGTAGCCGTTCGGGTCTGCCAAGCGTTGTTGGCAAGCGGTGTGCACTCAGCTCTTGTGAGGCCAACTGGATAGCTACTTGGTTCGGAAGTAGCGGCTCCAGTTACGAAAACTGACAATGGCCGGGAGGGCTGTGTGCTGACCACATGCCTCTCCATATCGGTGTCCAGTGACACCCATCGGCCAAGGATGACACGGCGGTCTGTCGGAGACATGGGGCCTTCAAGGCTCGTTCGGACGAAATGTGTGTGAGTGACAATTAATCTGCCAGGAAGTTTCACATTCGACAGTTATTCGTGACCGTGGAAAATAACTGATATATATGGTAATATGGACCGATGTAAGTCATATCGCAAAACTTGGAGTGGAGTACAGTTCCGAGGAAGGTGCTAGCCTTTCCAAGCAAAACGTTAACCACAAGTTATTGCAGATGGCTGTACATTGTCGACCAACATCACCATCGACGACGGAAGTTTAGGTGAATAAGATTACTTGTCTTGTTTATTGTTTTGCCGAGATATGAGATCGAGTACATGTGCTTCACAGATGCTCTGTGGGAAGTATGATGGCCTGTGGTAACAAAACTGGACTTTGTGAGATTTCCCTCTCGACTTACTCAATACCTGTGCGTTTAAATAGAAGCCACGTGAAATTTGTGGGCTGTGTTACTATTTTTACTGATTTCTCGTATTCATTCTTGAGCGACAGTGTCTCTATGACTCTTGAGAAAAAACAGTTTCCACATTATGTGGCTAGAACCTGAAGTTGTACGGAGGAACATGATAATCAACATCAGTTAACGCCCGGGATGTTGGTTATTCAATTAGCCAAACGGAATTCATGTGAGATCTCAGCGAGTCTGGAGAATGGAGTTCATCGGCCTGTTCGAGAACGTATCGTGTCGTCTAGCTCTGGCGAGACTAACAGAAGCTGTGCCACTATGGCAGACAGCTCAAAGGGAACCAATGTGCTGCTGGTATTCTAGCTTACTATGTATGTAACAGAATATTCTCTGCTGTGAGAAATTTAGCTCACAGGTGTCTGATCCATGCTGCAGCATTCCAATTTCTTCCCTTATTATTGGTCTGTTTTATTGGTGACTGTACGCCTGTAGTACGCATTCAGTTATCACTCATTCATTCAATCATGGTTTTCTGTAAATCCCAACAAGTAAGAGAACCTTTAGAGATTTAGGACGAGACAAGGCAGTCATTAACAAAAGGCAAGCAAATTACCTAAAACTGCACACTACATTATCAATAAACAGTCTTCTAATCCTCCCCCTCTCTCACTATGCGTCTCCTACCTCGCTCTTTCTGCTCAGCCACGCCCATCTGTATGTGCAGCTCCTGCAAGGGAAGCTGGTACTAACCACACAACGCACCTAACACGCCTCCTCCCCTCTTTATCCATCTCCGTCTCCCCTTTCTCTTCCATCCCCTCCCTCTCTCTCTCACTATCTATCTCTTCCCCCTCTTTCTCTCTTCTTCGTCGTGCTCACCTGCAGATCCAGCCCTGCAAGGCATGGCATTACTACACACACAACATGTCTGTTAATCATGACAGAGGAAAAGACTGAAATGACAGTGACAATAACTTGCAGAAAATTTTGTGGAAGACGTAGTTATTGTGACAAGAGGTGGACCACTAGCTGTCTTCAAGTCTGAAATGAATTTAATCTCTCTGATATTTTGATGAAGATCGTCGTACAGAGAGGAGTTTACTTTCTTGAGAATCAATATTTTTGTTGTGCTGTTCGGATAGTAGTTAAAGATAAATAAGAGGGAATACCACGATTCAGAAGAAAGCAAACACAGGCTATGATAATCTCTATGCTTTTCACAACATCGCCATGGGAATTGTTCTTAGGAGGGAGTGATATGATCTAAATTGTGAATGTCAGAACTGGGTAGCACACAAGTTTTCATCGCCAGTTCCAC
The DNA here is from genome assembly GCF_023864345.2 of Schistocerca serialis cubense. Classification (NCBI taxonomy): domain Eukaryota; kingdom Metazoa; phylum Arthropoda; class Insecta; order Orthoptera; family Acrididae; genus Schistocerca; species Schistocerca serialis. The sequence goes on from NC_064644.1 coordinate 71,244,281, forward strand.
CGTCGTGAGCTCTCGTACAAGTTAGTCATACGTTCCATGGATCACTTTAGACTATATGATGCGGAACAGATTTTTGTGTTAAATGCAACCTTAACGTGGAGTAATGAACGTCATTTTTCCTTCTGCTATTGTAATTAAGTACATCATTGTTCCTTTTGAAGTTTAGTTGATTATTTATAACAAACGTCATGGGGGAATAAATATTCTGTGCAGCAGAAACGTCATGGGGGAATAAATATTCTGTGCAGCAGTAGTCAGACTTCCCAACTGCTTAAACGGGTGTCTGCAATATGATCGTGGGTGAGCACCACATATTACTCTCACAGCACGTTTTCCCGCAATGAAAACTTTGAGTTACCCCTGAACATTATTCCATATAACATCACTGAATGATAACATGTAAAATATGTCAACGAACCGATTTATCCCTCCTGAAGATTTGCAATGGTTCTAAGTGAAAATGTGGCTGAAATTCGATAATGTACTTTTTTCAGTTTAAATTCTCGAGAATTTGGACACCTGAGAAATTAGATGTTTCGACCCTATTTATTATTTCCTAACCATGTGTCACACTTATCTGTGGTGACGTACCAATAGACGTGCAGAACTAAATATTTTCTGTCTTCTTAAAACTGAAGGTAAGACCATTCGCAGAAAACCAGTCAGTGATACTTTTTAGAAATCTGTTTAGAATTTCTTCTATTTCTTTATGTGAGCTTGGATTGATTACAATAACAGTGTCATCTTCAAGAAGAACTAATTCTGCTTGTTCTATACTAAACGGAAGATCGTTTACGTATGTGAGGAGCAATAGTGGATCTAAGACTGAGCCTTGGGGAATCCCATATGTGATTCCCCACCTCCAGTCAGAATTCTGTTCGCGGACTATACTGCTTGAATTATTAAGTACTACTTTCTGCATTCATTTGGTTCGATATGGCAGTATGCATTGTTTGGCTATGCCATCAGTCCCATGAAACTCCAATTTATCTAGGAAAATACTGTGAATCACACGGTCAAATCGCTTAGGGCCCAGAAAAAACCAATTTTGTTATTTAATGCTTGTAAAATCTGGTGAGTGAAAATGTAAATGGCATTCTCAGTAGAACAACCCTTCTAAAACCCAAACAGTGGTTTGCTGAGGATATTATTGTCAGTAAGGTTAGATACTAGTCTAGAATACATCACCTTCTCAAAAGTTTTGTAAAATAAAGTCAACAGCGAAAAGATCTTGGTGAGTAGGATCACCATAAACTGGTGTGGAGAGTACTAGCGTCGACAAGAGTTTCTTCCTAAGCTCGAGAAGAAACAATATATTTATTTACTTATTTATTTATTCTCTGAATAAGTCTGTTGTGAGCAGCTATGTTTCCTTGTATTTTAGGTTGTTGTTTCAAACCTATATTGTGATAAGGCAAGTTGAGTCAACATTTACATTCTGGCCGGGTCTGTAGAGATTCGTTGCTCTTACACTTTGACATAGTGTATATGTATGCCCTTTAGACGTGACTGTGGGCAGCTATCCGCCATGACTGGGCGAACTGAAGTGTTTGGCCCTGCCGGGTCACGAGCGGAGCAGAGCAGCGGCTGGGAGCCGCCCGAGATGGGATCGGCCGCCCCCGGTGCGGCTGCTGGCAGCCAAGTGCGGCGCCGCCACCCGAGCGTGAACGCCGCCCCCGCCTCCGCCATCACTCTGGCCGCACCTCTCTGGCTGTAGCATACCCAACTGGTCTACAGACGAGGGCACGCCGTGGCTGCTCGTCTGCTACTACCTAACTTTACTGTGTTTCGTTCTACTTCCTTTTTTTGATCTTCCCACTATTTCCTACTTCACTCTCTCTCTCTCACTCTCTTTTCATCCTTTTCTTCACTTCTTCTACCTCTCTCTCTCTCTCTATCGCTTACCGCTCAGTCTCTCTCCCTACTATTCCTGTATCTACCGCTTCTCCAGTGCTACTCTCTTCTTCTCCTTTATTTCCCCCTTGCTATCTCTTCGCAAATTTTCTTCAATATTCCTCTGTCTCTGTATCGCTGACTTACCCTTCTGGTTAATTCCTCCTTCCCCAACCATACCTATTACTCACACTCAATCTTGCTCTCATTTGCAATCCCACACATTTTAATGACTTTTTCACACTTTCTCACTCTGAACCACATTCATTTCTCCCTGTCACATTTCTTCTACAACTCTAACACACTACCAGCCTCAACTATCTTCCTACTTCTTCCTGTCTCTCCATGGCACACCATGCACTACACCACACACACACACACACACACACACACACACACACACACACACACACACACACACACACAGAGAGAGAGAGAGAGAGAGAGAGAGAGAGAGAGAGAAACATGAAGTGTGGAAAGAGAAGACAGTGAGAGAGGGAGGAGGTAAAAGGGCTTAAGGGGAGTGAAGAATAATTAAAGAGCAACTCAAAAAGTTTTATCAAGAACCTTATAAAAGTTCAATGTGAGCACCATTTGACGTGCGGCACACATCAAGTTTATAGCCGAGTTCTTCCCAAACGTTGTTAAGTGTGTCTTCAGTGGTTGTATCAACAGCTGCTTGAATCCGGTTTTTTAATTCAGTGAGGTCTGCTGGTAGCGGAGGTACATAAACACGATCCCTGATGAAGCCCCAAAGGAAAAAATCGCATGGCGTTAGGTCGGGTGAACGTGGAGGCCATTCAAAGCAAGCCCTGTCATTGGGCCCCTTGCGGCATATCCAGCGCTTGGGTACAGTGAAGTTCAACCATCTACATCTACATCTACATCTACATTGATACTCCGCAAGCCACCCAACGGTGTGTGGCGGAGGGCACTTTACGTGCCACTGTCATTACCTCCCTTTCCTGTTCCAGTCGCGTATGGTTCGCGGGAAGAACGACTGTCTGAAAGCCTCCGTGCGCGCTCTAATCTCTCTAATTTTACATTCGTGATCTCCTCGGGAGGTATAAGTAGGGGGAAGCAATATATTCGATACCTCATCCAGAAACGCACCCTCTCGAAACCTGGCGAGCAAGCTACACCGCGATGCAGAGCGCCTCTCTTGCAGAGTCTGCCACTTGAGTTTATTAAACATCTCCGTAACGCTATCACGGTTACCAAATAACCCGGTGACGAAACGCGCCGCTCTTCTTTGGATCTTCTCTATCTCCTCCGTCAACCCGACCTGGTACGGATCCCACACTGATGAGCAATACTCAAGTATAGGTCGAACGAGCGTTTTGTAAGCCACCTCCTTTGTTGATGGACTACATTTTCTAAGCACTCTCCCAATGAATCTCAACCTGGTACCCGCCTTACCAACAATTAATTTTATATGATCATTCCACTTCAAATCGTTCCGTACGCATACTCCCAGATATTTTACAGAAGTAACTGCTACCAGTGTTTGTTCCGCTATCATATAATCATACAATAAAGGATCCTTCTTTCTATGTACTCGCAATACATTACATTTGTCTATGTTAAGGGTCAGTTGCCACTCCCTGCACCAAGTGCCTATCCGCTGCAGATCTTCCTGTATTTCGCTACAATTTTCTAATGCAGCAACTTCTCTGTATACTACAGCATCATCCGCGAAAAGCCGCATGGAACTTCCGACACTATCTACTAAGTCATTTATATATATTGTGAAAAGCAATGGTCCCATAACACTCCCCTGTGGCACGCCAGAGGTTACTTTAACGTCTGTAGACGTCTCTCCATTGATAACAACATGCTGTGTTCTGTTTGCTAAAAACTCTTCAATCCAGCCACACAGCTGCTCTGATATTCCGTAGGCTCTTACTTTGTTTATCAGGCGACAGTGCGGAACTGTATCGAACGCCTTCCGGAAGTCAAGAAAAATAGCATCTACCTGGGAGCCTGTATCTAATATTTTCTGGGTCTCATGAACAAATAAGGCGAGTTGGGTCTCACACGATCGCTGTTTCCGGAATCCATGTTGATTCCTACATAGTAGATTCTGGGTTTCCAGAAATGACATGATACGCGAGCAAAAAACATGTTCTAAAATTCTACAAGAGATCGACGTAAGAGATATAGGTCTATAGTTTTGCGCATCTGCTCGACGACCCTTCTTGAAGACTGGGACTATCTGTGCTCTTTTCCAATCATTTGGAACCCTCCGTTCCTCTAGAGACTTGCGGTACACGGCTGTTAGAAGGGGGGCAAGTTCTTTCGCGTACTCTGTGTAGAATCGAATTGGTATCCCGTCAGGTCCAGTGGACTTTCCTCTATTGAGTGATTCCAGTTGCTTTTCTATTCCTTGGACACTTATTTCGATGTCGGCCATTTTTTCGTTTGTGCGAGGATTTAGAGAAGGAACTGCAGTGCGGTCTTCCTCTGTGAAACAGCTTTGGAAAAAGGTGTTTAGTATTTCAGCTTTACGCGTGTCATCCTCTGTTTCAATGCCATCATCATCCCGTAGTGTCTGGATATGCTGTTTCGAGCCACTTACTGATTTAACGTAAGACCAGAACTTCCTAGGATTTTCTGTCAAGTCGGTACATAGAATTTTACTTTCGAATTCAATGAACGCTTCACGCATAGCCCTCCTTACGCTAACTTTGACATCGTTTAGCTTCTGTTTGTCTGAGAGGTTTTGGCTGCGTTTAAACTTGGAGTGGAGCTCTCTTTGCTTTCGCAGTAGTTTCCTAACTTTGTTGTTGTACCACGGTGGGTTTTTCCCGTCCCTCACAGTTTTACTCGGCACGTACCTGTCTAAAACGCATTTTACGATTGCCTTGAACTTTTTCCATAAACACTCAACATTGTCAGTGTCGGAACAGAAATTTTCGTTTTGATCTGTTAGGTAGTCTGAAATCTGCCTTCTATTACTCTTGCTAAACAGATAAACCTTCCTCCCTTTTTTTATATTCCTATTAACTTCCATATTCAGGGATGCTGCAACGGCCTTATGATCACTGATTCCCTGTTCTGTACATACAGAGTCGAAAAGTTCGGGTCTGTTTGTTATCAGTAGGTCCAAGATGTTATCTCCACGAGTCGGTTCTCTGTTTAATTGCTCGAGGTAATTTTCGGATAGTGCACTCAGTATAATGTCACTCGATGCTCTGTCCCTACCACCCGTCCTAAACATCTGAGTGTCCCAGTCTATATCTGGTAAATTGAAATCTCCACCTAAGACTATAACATGCTGAGAAAATTTATGTGAAATGTATTCCAAATTTTCTCTCAGTTGTTCTGCCACTAATGCTGCTGAGTCGGGAGGTCGGTAAAAGGAGCCAATTATTAACCTAGTTCGGTTGTTTAGTGTAACCTCCACCCATAATAATTCACAGGAACTATCCACTTCTACTTCACTACAGGATAAACTGCTACTAACAGCGACGAACACTCCACCACCGGTTGCATGCAATCTATCCTTTCTAAACACCGTCTGTACCTTTGTAAAAATTTCGGCAGAATTTATCTCTGGCTTAAGCCAGCTTTCTGTACCTATAACGATTTCAGCTTCGGTGCTTTCTATCAGCGCTTGAAGTTCCGGTACTTTACCAACGCAGCTTCGACAGTTGACAATTACAATACCGATTGCTGCTTGGTCCCCGCATGTCCTGACTTTGCCCCGCACCCGTTGAGGCTGTTGCCCTTTCTGTACTTGCCCAAGGCCATTTAACCTAAAAAACCGCCCAGCCCACGCCACACAACCCCTGCTACCCGTGTAGCCGCTTGTTGCGTGTAGTGGACTCCTGACCTATCCAGCGGAACCCGAAACCCCACCACCCTATGGCGCAAGTCGAGGAATCTGCAGCCCACACGGTCGCAGAACCGTCTCAGCCTCTGATTCAGACCCTCCACTCGGCTCTGTACCAAAGGTCCGCAGTCAGTCCTGTCGACGATGCTGCAGATGGTGAGCTCTGCTTTCACCCCGCTAGCGAGACTGGCAGTCTTCACCAAATCAGATAGCCGCCGGAAGCCATAGAGGATTTCCTCCGATCCATAGCGACACACATCATTGGTGCCGACATGAGCGACCACCTGCAGATGGGTGCACCCTGTACCCTTCATGGCATCCGGAAGGACCCTTTCCACATCTGGAATGACTCCCCCCGGTATGCACACTTGCGCACTGGTGCCAAACACAACTGTTTGAGTTACTCTTTCATTTGACATATCATTTATAACTGTAAGTTTAATGTAATAAATATTATAAAACGTTAAAACCCCGATATCCAACGCTGTTATACATTAATATATAACAGCGTATCCAGAAAGTATGATTCTCAGTCGCTGTTAACATGAGGACGAAAAAGTAGGTGGCTGGAAAGGATTACTGGAACAGACGCAGAAATCTTTAACCTATCAATCGAAAATACAAATTGCTGTGATGAATTGGTATCGGCCGCGGTGGCCGTGCTGTTCTAGGCGCTGCAGTCCGGAACCGCGGGACTGCTACGGTCGCAGGTTCGAATCCTGCCTCGGGCATGAATGTGTGTGATGTCCTTAGGTTAGTTAGGTTTAAGTAGTTCTAAGTTCTAGGGGACTGAGGACCTAAGATGTTAAGTCCCATAGTGCTCAGAGCCAGCCAGTGAAATGGTTATACTGTACCTGATTATGAATTGGATTTATCTCAGTTGATGAGAGATCCCGATACGCACTTTTTGCTTATTTCAGTGTGTAGTATGTTATATAAATAGATCTGGAAAAGGATTTTGTGACCAACGAAAGATAGTACCTCAGGCTACGTAATAGTAGCACAAAAAATAATTCCATGCCTTATTAGCTAACGTAAATGCTCCTGATAGCTGAAGTTAAGGCTCGGTCCACTGATCATGTCGGCCCATTCAGTGCCGACCGACTGCCGACTGCCTGAGGGTCATTTGGATGCAGTATGGAGGGACATGCGGTCAGCATACTATTCTCCCAGATCTTGCCGTAGCTGCTTCTCACTCAAGTAGTCCCCAGTTAGTATCATGAGACCGTGTGCACCCCCCAGTCCTCCCATCAAGAAACAATCGCTGAATGTACCAGAAATCGAACCCAAGACCTTTTTGTAGCAATCAGAAACTGACCATGAGCTACAGTATCAGATTAAATTCATTTGATGATGGAGGTATGAACTTCCAGCTTCTGGAGCATCCAATAGATAGTAATATATTGCTTGATAAATTTTCAGGCGATATTCACAAATGTCACATTCAAGCCTAACCTAAAATCTTTTGAACCAGCATGTAATATCAGCATGGTTCAAATGGCTCTGAGCACTATGCGACTTAACTTCTGAGGTCATCAGTCGGCTAGAACTTAGAACTAATTAAACCTAACTAACCTAAGGACATCACACACATCCATGCCCGAGGCAGGATTCGAACCTGCGACCGTAGTGGTCGCTCGGTTCCAGACTGTAGCGCCCAGAGCCGCACGGCCACTCCGGCCGGCAATATCAGCATGCAAATTTTATTACTGTGAAGTTGAAGACAGGACAAAAAATATTCTGTTGTGAAACAGTTCTACTGAATGGGTACCCAAACTCATTTTAGCGTAGTCCTTCAAGGAAACGGGGATTAGCCGAGCGGTCTCGGGCGCTGCAGTCATGGACTGTGCGGCTGGTCCCGGCGGAGGTTCGAGTCCTTCCTCGGGCATGGGTGTGTGTGTTTGTCCTTTGGATAATTTAGGTTAAGTAGTGTGTAAGCTTCGGGACTGATGACCTTAGCAGTTAAGTCGCGTAGGATTTCACACATATTTGAACATTTTCAAGGAAACGTGTTGTGTGCTGAACTGAATTTGTATATGGAGTCTTGTAGAACCGTGCGCCACCATACACCCTGCTTCCCTGCAGTTTCGAGATTCGGAACATCTATAGGAATGGCTGGTACGTTCTGCAATAGTAAATCAAGTATTCTCCAAAATGCGCTGCTGTGTATTTTCTCTTACCATTATTATTATAATGTGTGTATCTGTTCTTTCCGACATGTCTGAAAGAACAGGCACTAACCATTCATATATCTGATTCGTGTCAATAGGCAATGGACCCACCACATTCAGTACAAATGCACAATTACGTCTGACTTCCTGTGGGAGGAGGGAGTATGGGTCTATCGAGAGGCGTACCGAGAAAGTCCGCGCATTTGCGATCCTTTTGTTCGGATGACGCAGCGGTTAACGCAACTGCCTTGTAAGTGGGAGATCCCAGATCAGCTCCCAAACGAGCACATATTTTCACTTGTTTCCGCCGATGATGCAGAAAGTCCTGATACCCTGATGCAGCTGATATCAGTAATCCCTTCCCATTTCTTTCCTTTCTCCCACCTCCTTCATTTTGCACAATAGGGCATTACTGGTAAGGGGCAGCCATTAATTGAGCAGGGGTGTTCGTGCCAGCTGGGGAAAATGCTTGCTCCATCAATACACATTCTGATTGCTCATGACGCTGCGACCAAATACATTTGGATTTGTTCCGTTGTTATGTTCTGTACCCTAGGAAACGTTATCACTTCTTAATTATCACAGTTACAAGGGAATGAATACAACCGCCATGTTCAGACGCAACAATGATGACCATGTGAACGATGGGGAAGTGCGAAGTGTACCCACACGAGACAGTGAAGGTGGAAAAGAGTTATTCAAGTTCATGTTCTACTGTTATAACAATACAATAAGGCAGTCATAAACGCTATTAGAGTAGGTAAGGTGTTTGAGCTGGCACAACTCAAGTTGGAATCTGCCGTCACTGTGGGAGACTTCAGTGGGCAATGCCTCTGACCCGCGATGTACAACAAAGCGCTGGGCAGCCGGACTGTTCTCACAGCCACAGGCGACAGAAGGCAGCGGTGGTGACATAGAAAGAAACAGTCAGCATAGAAAGAAACAGTCAGCATTGAAAGTCTGTCACATTCATGAGCACACGTTGCTACATCGCCTCCAATCACCAGGCAGAAGTTACACATTCAGCAGAACATCCACTTAGAAAGAGGCACACAGATATATTCGTTATCTCTTGTTAGTGGAGCAGCAAGCTCTACCTAAGATGCAATAACATCTATCAGAGACTTGACAGTGCAACTAATAGCCTGCTAAAAACTGTTAAGCAGACCCAGCTCAACGAAGACTGCTGACCACTAGCAAAGAAGCAGGCCACATTCGGTTCTAATAAACAGAGTCTCATGTCATTGTCTCCCACCCATTTCCACAAACACCACAGTTTTCCAGCTCTGAATTCAGTTGGTGAATGGTTCCAATAGCGTTTGTACTGAAGCAAACGATTCAGTGATTATTATGGTGTACCAAAACCGAACACTTCTCTTGAACATGCTGCTTGCTGACAGCACCCAAGTTACCATAACTGGCACTTGTGGGACTTAGTATTGGCCACCGCCTAGCGCACCGCAGGTGGGGAGACTAAGGGTCTTCCAACACCTCATCTTGTGGTGCTTGTTGCACTAACGTCATCGCCAGTGCTGTGTGAGAAGGCCATCCAGGGCTTCTGTTCATGATCATCACTGCAGGCATTTCCGAGTGCCAGAACCTATCTGTCTGGTGCAGTCAGCATCAGCTAACTATACGTATACACTGTTATTTCGTCGACATCTATCTACGTCTACATCTGTACTCTGCAAACCACCGTATCTACATCTATCTACTGAAAGTTAACCCTCTGGGGCTGTTTCAATCATTGAGAATGTAGGCACAAGTTTTAGAGTCCTAACAACATTTATCTTAAAAAAAAACGTTTTGATTGAATACCATAAACAAAGTACTATGGCCCCAAAAATGTGGATAATACAATCTGAATTCATCTGACGCTGAGCAGACTTTGATTTTTCAAATCAACTGTAGTTTCACTAGACAGGTACATGAGAGAGCAAGTCGCGATTGAGATCCGTACGCCCTGACAATGCCAAGTAGCAGTATGTTACCGTTTGGCGATAAATTGCGGCTGGTGAGGCGTGTGCGGTGGATGCGAGACGTGAGGCGACTCCTGTGAACCGATCGCGGCCACGAAACAAATGCAAAAATCTCACGGTCTAGTGATCAGGCAGACGGATCGCAATTTACTCTCTACCAGAGCCCTGAAATCATGGTAGATTTCAGTGTGTGACACACACGTTCGCTGGTCCTACCAAGGACCAATTTGGTTCACTTATATGACAGAGCACACAACGATACCAAACATCAGGACTGGTAACCCAAAAATGAATAAGTGTGCCCTCAGCAAACAGTAGTCCGAGACATTTTGTCACACTGTTGGCACAGTAAGAAATTCACCACAGGCTCCCCAGTCTAAACTATTCACAAGTGAAGTCAGTCTCAGGACAGGTCCCAAGTACTGACCACACTTGCCAGAGCTTTGACCTGAAGTCCCTTCTTATCAGACCAAAGTCCAGCACCTCAGAGCTTCGCACCTCTCCAGAAAAAAAAAAATCCGTTTTCCCACAAAGAGCATGAACGACACTGCCTTTACGCCGTCTTGAGCCAATCACAGGGCTCTAGAAGCGCTAAATCTCCCCTCCCACATGACAGCACAAACTCATGTCAAACCAGGGCGAGAACTAAAAAACTTGCATCTCTGTAAAAAAAAAAAAATCGCCAATTATGGGCTTTTTTAGTATTCGCAGAGGCGGAAGATGATTTTCTCGAAATAGTGTCGCTTCCAACTCCAACAAGCGAACAGATACAATCTTACAGATCTTTATCTAAATCGCCTGTGCTTTGAAGCTTTTTGGTCCTAGCTATGAGGTATAATAAATATACAACCGAGGTAGCTGATGGGAATGGTTCACAGGCCTATTTGCAGTATCGGCGAACACGAAAATGTGTGAATTTTTATTACACATGGCTCTGCACACAGTGCCCAGTTTATGACTCCACTGTGTAGACTCATTACTTCAATTTGTCCCCCTCATCCGAGCCTTCTGCTCGCGCCACTGCAGCTAGATTGGCATTGTTCTGCTGAAGTCATGTCTTGAGGGACTGCCCTGTATGGCTGTGGGCCTGTCTGGTAAGATTTACTGAGGGATGGGCTCGCTGCCAATTACTTTCAACTCCAAACATGCCATTTCTATGAGCTTAGAACCATAAAAGTATCTCATGCTTTTAGTGCTCTTCCAGGCTCCATCAACGTCTGCTCAGGCTGTTAACTTTCTAGAGTCACGCTCAAGGTATATCAGGTTGTAATAAAATCTGTAATAATTTTCCATATGCAAAAAATAGGTGAGAGAGAAACTTGTCCTCTCTCCCTACATCAAGCCACTGTGAGGTGCACTGCACAGTGTACGTCCCATTGAACTAGTTACTATGGTTTCTTCCTGTTCCATTCACATAAAGATCGTAAGAAGAATAATTGTTTGAATGAATCTGTGTGTGCAGTTATTATTCTAATCTTAACTTCACAATTCCTGTGTGAGCGATGTGTAGGGGGCTGTGGTATATTTCCAGAGTAATAATTTAAAGCCAGTTTTTGAGACTTTGTTAACAGACTTTCTTAGGATAGTTTACGCCTATCTTCAAGAGTCTCCCAGTTCAGTTCCTTCTGTATCTCTGTGACACTTTCCCATGGATTAAACAAACCTGTGACCAATCGTGCTGCCCTTCTCTGTATACGTTCAACAGCCCCTCTTAGTCCTATCCAGTATGGATTCCACACACTTGAGCAATATTCTGGAACCGGTCGCACGAGTGATTTGTAAGCAATCTTCTTCGTAGATTGATTGTACTTACCCAGTATTCTAACAATAAACCGAAGTTTACCACCTGCTTTACCCACGACTGCATTGGTTTTGCCGTTGTAAGGACACCATAACGAGAAGGGTTCCAGTTTTTTTGGGAGATGGACATTCGTTGGGAATTGTCATGTCGACATCTCACGTTTTTAGATCGGTGGGCGTCTGCATTTCTGTAGTACCTAGAAGCTGCTAGAGACACATACAACAGTCTTGCATAGTGTAGAGCCAGATTAATTAGAATTTCGTGGTGTTCAGCGAAGAATCTGGTTTCTGTTTGTGGCAGTCATATTGTTGCTAGCGTGTCCGTAGAACATGTGATGAAAGGTCACAGGAAGCGGCTATTCTCGAGACCCATACCGCTCCTCCTCGCTTTGAGGGTCTGCTGGAGATGACAACACGATTTATTTGGTAACCGTTGAAGTGACGGTGAATGTTCGCCAGAATGCTGTAAGAATACTGAACCCTGTTGTCAGTACCTCCCACGACCAAGATGCCAAAGGACAAGAAATTCCTGAAAATGACTTTCGTAAACTGTCTGCTTCCATTTCACAACGAATGCAAGAGTGTATTCGTTCCTGTGAGTGCCGTAACACATACTGGTGATGACTGTGGACCTGAGTTCCGAATGGAATGAAAGTTTAATCATTTAATACCCCTTATAGGATCAGCAGAAACAAAGCACCTGATATACGTTTTGATAAATGATATTTATAAAACTTGTATTATCCTGAAGACTTTAAGAAAAGTCTCATGATAATGCTACCAAAGAAGAACAAAAGTAGCTACGTGTGAAGATAACGGGACTCTCGATGTTCTAGCTCACATTACGAATCTATTACGGTGCCATTCTGTTCGTGCTGTGGTGGACATGTCCGAAAGGATACGACGAAATTGAAGCCATTTTAAATGAAGACCAGTTAGGGGTCTGAGAAGGCATAGGCACAAGAGAAGCTCTCCTACGCCCTTGCAGTGTAACTGAAGGAAGTTTTAGGGTCAAAAGAAAAATTTACATAACTTCCTTAGACCTGAGGAATGCATTCGACATTGTCAACTGAAATGGGAATTCCAAAAAAATTAACTAGTCTATAGAGACAGAAACATAATTAATGAATTATGTAAATCCCCAAAAGCGGTAGTAAAGATAGTTTATGCACAAGAAGAAGATAGAAGAAAAAGGCGTTAGTCAAGGATGCTGTTGTCCCAATCCGTATTCGACATTTACATACGAGGTGCAATATACAAGTGCAAAAAATACAGTATAGATATCATAATAAAGGGAAAAGAATACAAATGCTTAAGTCTGCGGATAACACAGCAGTGTAGGATGAAGATTACAGAAATCTACAAATAAGCTTAGAAGTTATGGATGCAGTATTAAGGGATCAATACAAAATAGAAATTAACTCAAAAAATACAGAAATACATGTGCCTACAACGAACTGGAAAAATAAACATTATAATTAGAAGAAATAAAAGGAACAAGATCAGACAAATATTTAGGAAATAAGGTAACTGATGGCGGAAGAGTTAAAGAAGACTTCAGACAAAGAACTAGAGAAGCAAAACTACTGTTGCATATCAAAGACAAATGCTTCATTAAAACACAAAATCATTGAAGTGAGGAGAAAATTGGTTGAGAGCTGCATATCGTGTGTAGCTCTGTATGGTTATGTAACATGGAGAATAGGCAAAAGTTATATGAATTATCTTGAAGCTTATGAGTAACGGTGCCACGGACACCTGTCAAATATAAATCTTTTTGTATATTCTAGTCAGAAGCAAATACAGTATGTGACTAGTTAACAACAAATGAAAGGAAGAACTATTAGACTACACTACTGTTGACGAAAATCTTGGTATTTCACATGTGATCGAAGTCGCTAGCAGATCTACTTCCGTGCGCAATGAAAGGCATAGCTGACAATTCAGTACTTGTTTCATGACATGTGTTTCTCGGCAATCACAGTTGGTGACTTTCGTAGGGAAACGCCATTTCTGGAGAAGTTCCAACACGAGGATCGTTGAGTGACTTCCGCAGGATACAATTCTTTCCATTCCCTAGTGGAGTGTATGCGTAGGGACAGGCCAAGAAGAGGATCACGTCGAGAAATGTACAGTTGTTTCCATGCTGTAGCTGCTGTGCTTTGGAAGACGAAGTGGTCTTGAGGAAAATTCTTCTGGACTTCAGCCTAAGGCTGATGGAACGTACCCTGGGTTTTCTTGATGAACTTGTTTTATTGATTCATTCCACGTTGGTAACTACATGACGAAAAATATCCGGTGGAGTTATATCTGCGAACCGGTATTTTACAACCGTTGTGGGACTCAAGCAGCCATGCCATAAGCCTACACGATTCGTTTAGCGTGTTGTCCAGTATATTTGTGTGGGTGGATTTGAACCAGGCTTGGACACGCGTAGTCTGAAGCACTACAACATGCAGCTGCTGGCGTCGTTCTCGTGGATTGTGGTCGAGAGCCCCACGTGCTACCAATGATGTCGTGAAGGATATTATTTCTGGGTTTCACGTTTATACTCGTATTCTCACAGTGATGCTTTTACGTTACAGTACAATCCAGAGTGACTTCCAGATACTCGGGATGGGGCACATTTACTGTCGTATCCCTCGTTAAGTTAACGACGTGACTGATTATGCTAAAGGTGAAATGGACAGGTAAAACCACCAATCAAGAAGTATTGCGAAGAAATGGCGAAGAAAGGCTGGACAGATAAAAGTACCAACTAGAAGTACTGCGAAGAACTGGCGAGGTAAGGTTGTAAGTAGGCTGTTTAGGTTTTTATGTTGGTAACTTCACCCAGCGCTCTGTATGAAAATCACTGGCTGTGCTGTGTGCAGTCTGTGGCTGGTTGGCATTGTTGGAATATTCGCCATTTGAGTGTTGGACAGTTGGCTGTGAACAGCGCGTAGCGTTGAGCAGTTGGAGGTGAGCCGGCAGCAGTGGTGGATGTGGGGAGTGAGATGGCGGAGTTTTGAGAGCGGATATTCTGGATGTGTGTCCATCAGAGAGAGTAAATTTGTAAGACTGGATGTCATGGACTGATATATATATATATATATATATATATATATATATATATATATATATATAATGACTTTTGAACACTATTAAGGTGAATACATTGTTTGTTCTCTATCAAAATCTTTCATTTGCTAACTATGCCTATCAGTAGTTAGTGCCTTCAGTTGTTTTTACGTAGCTTGCAGTATTGGCGCTCGCTGTATTGCGGTAGTTCGAGTAACGAAGATTTTTGTGAGATGAGTGATTCATGAAAGGTATAGGTTATTGTTAGTCAGGGCGATTCTTTTATAGGTATTTTTGAAAGTCAGATTGCGTTGCGCTAAAAATATTGTGTGTCAGTTTAGTGTTGATCAGAATAGGTAAAGAGCGAAATGTGTGAGTACGTTCAGTTCTGCTCAGCTATTTGAAAATCAAATAATGTAAAAGGTTTACCAGCACAGTAATTCATAAATTTTTATACGGGGACGTTTCAAGTTAATTTAGAACAACTGCAGAACCAAGAAGACACAAGTAGATTGGTCGCATGATACGATACAAGCAGTCAATTTACAAGAATTATTAGAAGGGAAGACAGCCTGAGTAAGATGGCGGATAGCGTTTTTAAAACAAGTTACACATAGTGCAGGAGTCTCTGATTATGCAGTAATGAAATTAACTGAAGAGCTGCCAACCAATCGAAAGATTATTGATGAACAAGTAGTCTTCGAGCTTCTTTGGAACATTGCACTCGTATGATGAACGTCTCCACAAATTTATACTGGTGCTTCATGATCTTAACAATTCCCATTTTCATTAGTATATTTATGGTGTTGCAAGAACAGGTGATGGAATGCTTGTATGCCACAACGAAGCATAGCCAAGGCACAGCAGTTGAATAAGTGAACGCCCATGCCATCTGTTGGATAGTTGCGCAAACAAAAGCACAGGTGCTTCCGCCTGGTGGCAGTCAAATGAAATAGCGCTATGAATAAGACAGTATCTGAATAGTGCTGCGCTCAGACGAAATAAAGAAGCATTGAACTAGAATAATATTATTATGTATAGTAAAAATATTATTTTATGTTTGTTGTAAGCTCACTTTTAACTGTCATCAATTATTTACAGAAAATAGTTCGTTATTATCCCAAATCCATCACTGTGTGTGCAGCTATACCAGTAAAAAGGCTATATTACGTGAGTATCGACGTATTAATGCAACAAGAGGATAGAATCGGAGTTAACGCCGAAAATTTCCAATAAACGCCGGATTGTACAACTGACAGAAGACGCCAGGTATTGTGCCACATTAATTGCAGTTCAACTCGATGTGGTGGCTTTTCAGTACATTATCAACGTAAAAACTCATTCAGTTTCATTAGAACAAAATGATTCTAAAGTAATGTTTTTAACATCTCTAGTAACCATCAGTTCTATAGTGTTAATTGATTATTCAATTAAAGAATTTATTGCCACCACAGTACTCATTGTACCTTCAGTACAATGCAAATTCAGTAACATTAAAATCATTACTGACAGTGTTGCAAGAACAGGCGATGGAACTTACAGCAAGTTCAAGTGTTTATCATATGTGTGTGTATATTGTGTTACGTACTCCTGCTAGGCGTGATTAACGTACACCAGTTAGTGCATTCTATTCAGTCACTTCAAAGAGGTTATTTTTGTTAATGAAAATCAGAATTGATTTAACATTCGATTTCTTGTACGCCATCGCCAATATTTATTCAGTAATTGCGTAGAGTAGTCTGAATTAGATAGAAAAGCTATTCAGGCTTATTACACGCGATAGCCACTTTCCAGACGTCCGATGCCGCATGGTCTAAAATATTACAGTACATTCGGATAGTGTCATCGCATGCTGCATAGTGACCACTGTCTTATTGTGCAGCTGAAACGATCGAAAGCTTCTCTCATTACGAAGTTGTGTGCCTCTTTCTGTGGGCGGGGGTTTCCGCCACCGGCACAACGCGGAACGACTGACGGCCTGATACGTAATCGCCTGCCGGCCATATAACGACTGCTGGCCGGTCGGACTGAGCCCCCACACCACAGGCTGTTACTTACGCGGTCGCTGCGCGTGTCACTGGAGCCGGGGAGTCCGGCGGGGGCGGGCCGGGGGCCGGAATCAGGAATTCATTGGCTTATCTGTGCAGGCCCCGCGGGGAGGCCGACAAAGTAAAAGTTGGACGTGAGATGAGAGATGAGGTCATCCTTCACCGCTCCGGTCCGGCCCGGACGCGGCATCCTCAGGGAACGGGTGGGTCTCTGCCGGGGAGGTGGCCGTCCACTCGCTCCTTCCCAGCTGCCTTCTCGCGTGGCTTCGTTTCTCCATTATTTACTACCACTTCATGCTGACCCCAGTGTTCTGAAGGAGGAATCACATTTTACACCTGACGCTGTTTCCGTGTTACATTCCACACTGACTCCCAAGCAACATGTACCCAGCACGTAGGTACGATCAGGTGATATAGACAAAATTAGGTTAAGAAAAGTAGGAGATTAGTTTTGTTATTTGGACAGTAAACTAATTGATTATGGTCGAAGTAGAACCGATATAAAATGTAGACTGGCAATTGGAATAAAACATTTCTGAAGAAGAGAAACATGTTAACATCCAATGTAGATGTGAGTATTGCCACGTCTTTTCTGAAAGTACACTACTGACCATTAAAATTGCTACACCACGAAGATGACGTGCTACGGACACGAAATGTAACCGACAGGAAGACTATGCTGTGATATGCAAATGATTAGCTTTTCAGAGCATTCACCCAAGGTTGGCGCCGGTGGCGACACCTACAACATGCTGCCATGAGGAAAGTTTCCAACCGATTTCTCTTACACAAACAGCAGTTGACCGGCGTTGCCTGATGAAACGTTGTTGTGATGCCTCGTGTAAGGAGGAGAAATGCGTCCCATCACGTTTCCGACTTTGATAAAGGTCGGATTGTAGCCTATCGCGATTGCGGTTTATCGTATCGAGACACTGCTGCTCGCGTTAGTCGAGATCTAATGACTGTTAGCAGAATATGGAATCGGTGGATTCAGAATGGTAATACGGAACGCCGTGCTGTATCCCAACGGCCTCGTATCACTAGCAGTCGAGATGACAAGCATCTTATCCGCATGACTGTAACGGATCGTGGAGCCACGTCTCGATCCCTGAGTCAACAGATGGGGACGTTTGCAAGACAACAACCAACTGCACAAACAGTTCGACGACATTTGCAGCAGCATGGACTAGCGCCTGAGATGGTGTACTCAACGACGAACCTGGGTGCACGAATAGCAAAACGCCATTTTCTCGGATGAATCCATGTTCTGTTTACAGCATCATGATGGTCGCAGCCGTGTTTGGCGACATCGCGGTGAACGCACATTGGAAGCGTGTATTCGTCATCGCCATGCAGGCGTATCACCCGGCGTGATGGTGTGGGGTGCCATTGGTTACAGGTCTCGGTCACCTCTTGTTCGCATTGACGGCACTTTGAACAGTGGACGTTACATTTCAGATGTGTTACGACCTGTGGCTCTACCCTTCAAATGGTTCAAATGGCTCTGAGCACTATGGGACTTAACATCTGAGGTCATCATTCCCCTAGAAGTTAGAACTACTTAAACCTAACTAACCTAAGAACATCACACATATCCATGCCCCAGGCAGGATTCGAACCTGCGACCGTATCGGTCGCGCGGTTCCAGATAGTAGCGCCTAGAACCGCTCGGCGGCTCCGGCCGGCACCAGTTTATCATCTGCATTTCATCTTGGTGTAGCAATTTTAATGACCAATAGTGTACTTTCAACTGTGAAATAGGGAACAGGCTGTGCAATAACTGAAAGATAAATCAAAGACGCTGGGATCTCTAGGAATAATCGGAGTAGTATTCGCGATAGCTTGTCAGATGATATGCAGCGTATGGGAAACGTCTGTACTAGGAAAAATAATCTTAGTATTCGTAGAAAACGCAATACATTTGAAATGGCAGGAAACGAAGGTGTTAGTTTTGGAGTTCCTGCGCGAGTGCGTGTCTTTACAGGCGATGACCGGTCTGCTGGCCACGACCGCTCGCTGCGCGTGGGAGCAGACAGATGCAGGCGGCAAGTGAAAGCTGCTGCCGATGTGACTGTGGCGGCGTCTTTACGGCCAAGGCTGGGGTGGACCTCCAGTGTTAGTCAGAAAAACGAAATCTGCTCCCTTTAAAAGATTTTTATTTCGAGTTAAAATACGAAAAAGTATGGTGATGATGTGTTTTGCCCATCAGGCAGGTCAAGCACTGCAAGTTCAGCATTCTGCAGTCTTTCCAGTTCCCCGCCGTCTTTTGTGTAGGTGTTCATCTTGTTATCGTCAGTTTAATGTTGTCTTATTCTGTCTTTTGTCCTCTTCCCAGGCAGCAGAAATTCTAGTGCTCAGTTCATTATGCAATCTCTCCTTATCCATTATCCTAGCTAATTTCTTTTCCTCCTCTTAATCGCTTCCAGTGTTTGTCTTTTCTCATTCATCCCGTAAATCACTTGTTTCATATGTCCATTGCACATCTTTCAGTTTTCCGCAAATTTACA
Source organism: Schistocerca serialis cubense (assembly GCF_023864345.2). Lineage (NCBI taxonomy): Eukaryota > Metazoa > Arthropoda > Insecta > Orthoptera > Acrididae > Schistocerca > Schistocerca serialis. The sequence continues at coordinate 71,263,574 of NC_064644.1, forward strand.
TCTCCGCTCTACCGTAGTATCCACGTTTCGCCAATGCAGAGGACAAAGCAAAAAACATTTCACTGAGCTTTTCATTTATATACTTAATAGACCCTGTAAGTAGGGTGTCTATGTTTTTTTATTGGTAACGCCACGTAGCGCTCTATATGAAAATCACTGACTGTGCTGTGTGCAGTCTGTGGCTGGTTTGCATTGTTGGGATTTGCTATTGTAGCGTTGGGCAGTTGGCTGTTAACAGCGCGTAGCGTTGCGCAGTTGGAGGTGAGCCGCCAGCAGTGGTGGATGTGGGGAAGTGAGATGGCGGATTTTTGAGAGCGGGTGATCTGGACGTGTGTCCATCAGAAACAGTACATTTGTAAGAATGGATGTCATGAACTGCTATATATATTGTGAGTTTTGAACACTATTAAGGTAAATACATTGTTTGTTCTCTATCAAAATCTTTCATTTGCTAACGATGCCTATTAGTAGTTAGTGCCTTCAGTAGTTTGAATCTTTTATTTAGCTGGCAGTAGTGGCGCTCGCTGTATTGCAGTAGTTCGAGTAACGAAGATTTCTGTGAGATAAGTGATTTGTGAAAGGTATAGTTTAATGTTAGTCAGGACCATTCTTTTGTAGGGATTATTGAAAGTCAGATTGCGTTGCGCTAAAAAATATTGTGCGTCAGTTTAGTGTTGATCAGAATAGGTAAAGAGCGAAATGTCTGAGTACGTTGAGTTTTGCTCAGCTGTTTGAAAATCAAATAATGTAAGAGATTTATCAGCACAGTATTTCACTAATTTTTCTAAGGGGACGTTTCAACCCTACAAAATACTTCGTCTTCTTTAAAATATTTCCTTTGTAATATCTACCCTTATTTTTATTCCATCACTAATTATTTAAAATCCTAGATACCTGAAGTTATCAACTTGTTCCACTAACTCATCCCAAATTGTCGCTTTTATCTTCAATGTTTGCCTTTTAAAGGTCACTTCCCCCTTCTATTTCACATTTATCTTAATTCCATGCATATTACTGCTGGTGTATTTTTATATGATTTTTAATTTTTTTTTTTTTTTTTTGCTGTGTCGTTAACTCCTTGCTCATTTTCAGTTAGTAATACTATATCATTAGCAAATCTTACACATTTGGATATCCATATTCATCTTGTCATGCCTCTCTTGTGTTAAAAGTTGTTTTTGACTGAATCGTCTAAAAAGATATTAAACAGAGCAAGTGAAAGACGTCTTCCATATCTAGCCTACAGTAGCATTTTCTCGGCATCACAGTATTGTCCTGTGTTAGCCGATTTTTCCTGTTGAAGTTTTCACTTTATATCTAGTCAATCTAGTCAAGACAGGTCACTTGTCTTGCGCCATCGTTGATATTTTCAAATAATTGAGTGAATGTACTGAAACTAATTTTAACGCAAAATATTTTTTGGAGTGGGACTTCAAATATGGGTGACAGACAGTACAGGAAAATGCGTTGTTACAGAAGATTAAAATTCCGTCCGAACAGGTCTTGAAGTCCCAATGGTGCCAGAAAATTGCTGCAGATTATATTGGTTGGTTGAGTACCTGATGAAGAGATACTTCACCAAATTAGGAAAAAGTAGTGTTATCACATGATGAAATGAAGGCAAGATAGGACGTATCCTGAGGAATCGATCAGTATTTTGTGGATGTGCTGCCACATAGATTCTAGATATTTGAAAAGTAGTACGATTATCACTTCAATACGCTGATAAAATTCTTTATTTAACAACCAGAATGGAGGAACAGTGAATTCGGTGATGGAAGAAAGTGTATGTAGAGATAAAGATACTTGTACAGGAGAGTATCACACTAGCCTTTAGACTGAAGACGATGTAATCATACAATCATATCGCTGTGTGCTGCTCATTCAGCTCACTTCGATATTATGCACTTCCTGCAAGTGTGAATATAATTGATGAAGGTATGTGTTTCGGTTAAAGGAAAGTGAGTGTTGGGATTTGCTCGTTACTGGAAGAGTTAATGGTTTGTGCGTCACGAAGAGCTAATTCTCTTCCAAACGATTATAATTCAAGGAAATTGTGTCGAGATGACGATTACATGTGGTGCTTCTAGGAAATATGGTTTGAGTAACTGTGTAAATATTTTTGAATTTCGAGTATGTGACCTGTCTCGTTGAGGCTGACAACGACCCTTGCCGGATTGGCTTTGGAGAGACGTGAGCATGTGTGGACGCTTTCATAAGAAGCATCAATGCAAGAGTGCGTGTGCGCTGTTGTGGTTGTTGTTGTTGTCGTTGTTTGGTCTTCATCCGAAGGCTGATTTGATGCAGCTGTCCACGTTAGTCTACTGTGCAGGTCTCTTCATCTCTACATAACTACTGAAAGCCACATCCACTTGAACCTGTTTGCCGTAGTCAAGACTCTGTCTTCCTCTGCAAACTCTTCCTTCCGTTAGCAAACTGACCATTTCTGGATGCCTCAGGATGTGTGCTATCAGCCGATCCCTTCTCTTAGTCACTTTGTACGATAAATCTCCTTTCTTGCAATTGGATTTACGACGGCTATTTTTTTGTCAAGCTCCGATTGGTCACCAAATTTAAAACGCAGTGAAAATCAAAATCTTTTTATTTGCAACATTTAGCTACACATTCCAGCTACTTCTCTACATAGTCAACGCTCCGCGTACGCATTCGTCGTGGTGTGGTATCAACTTTCCAATACCCTCGTCACAAACGGCGGCCGCCTGTGCTTCCCGCCATTTCCTATGCTAGACAGTAGCTCGTTGTCTTTGCCAAAATGCTGTCAGAGCCTGCAGTTCGAGTGAGTAAAGAGATGGCAGTGAGAGGGAGTCAAGATCAGATCGAAAACGCTCCAGGACCGTCTTGTGGCGCGTGTAGTGTGTGGCTGAGCCGTGTGATCAAGACGCACACGCTTGACAGTTAAGTTATGTGAGCTGCGTGGTATCAGGCTGAACCCCTCAGCGAGCACCTCGCATTTGGCGAGAGACACTATTATTCTAGGCAACATTATGTGCGCTCAGATCTGAAAAGTGCGTTGTGACGCGATTGACAGGTGTATTAGAGACACTGCGCAACACGTCTGCGAAAGAATTCGTCGGATTTTCACTGTGGTTTGCATTTGGTGACCGACTGGAGCTTAAAAAGAATTATACTTCTTAGCACCTATTCATCATTTATTCGATCTACCCATGCAATTTTAGCGTTCTTGTGTAACGCCATATTTAAAATTCTTCCATTCTTCTCCTGTGCAGACTATCTGTCGTCTGCATTTCACCTCAGTAGAAGCCTTCACCCCGGCCCAGAGTTGTAAATCCACCGTGGGTTACCGTAGACTGTCACAAGCAAGCGTAAAATACGGTAGTTTTCCAAGTAGCCCTCGTCAGTTAAGATTGTACCCACATTGCCTATATGTTAGGTGCGTTGCATACCTACTGGGCTTTACCTCATATCGATCACTTTGTTTACCTCAAGATCAGTGTCTAACCAAATTCCTCTAGAAACCGGAAGCCGTGAACTGTCTAGAAACTGAGTGAGGTTATTCAAAGGACTGCTTAACCTATGGAATAATTTTTTTTGCACAGTTATCCTCCTTTTACTTAACACTAAGTAGTATTTATAACAAAATTGAAACTGTCAATGTCTAATTCAGGTTTTGTGCGAAGATTGTTGATCTGTAACGTGAAACACAGGGATTTTGTGGTAAAAATTAAAAAAAAAGAACATATAGACTCATCATATAGCTCTAGAAAACTAAATTTCATCAAAAAGAAGATAATATTTAAAAAAATTGCAAACCAAGAATACATCAAACATCACTTTATTACTTGGTCGAAATTATATAAAATTTGTCTCTGCTATTCATAAACAATTTTCGCACTTATCAGTAATAACAGAAAGCACTTGCCTTTGATCATGATGATGAACGTCCTACTGAGAACAAAATAATAACAATAATTAAACAGATTTTTATATTTGTGCATGAAAACTGCACTTGCATAAAAATTAATTTTTTGGATGAAAGAGCTGAATTTACATAATCAACTAATTTTTATTGCTTATAAAAGGCAATTACATTGTGTAAGGATACAATGGACTAACGCTGAATGGTGTGCAGTTCTAATTATGTACAAAACAAATAACCAAACAAACAAAACAACAAAGAGATGTTGTCGGCTCCCAGCTCCTCTCTTACATATTCACTTATGTTTCATTTCCCTACCGATGCTACCAATACCACCGGTAATCCTATCATTTACGATGCCCTTTATGTGCTCTACCAAAACTACACAACCGTAGTTTTGGTAGAGTGCAACTCTACTCCAGGCGAATATCTTCAGAAACGGTTTCCTAACACTTAAACTTATGTGCGACGTTAATAAATCTCTGTTTTACAGAAATACTTTCCTTGCTATGATGAGTCTGTATTTTATATCTTCTCTAATTCTTTCTTTAATTGGTGTGTATAACCCCGGTGTTGAACCTGTTGTTCAATATTTCATTTCGCCATAGACAAGAGTTACCAGTTTTCTTGCAACAAGTCCGTCAGTAAAACTGTAAAGTAACAAGCTTGGAACAACGTGAAAATGAAATGAAGATTGTAACGTAATAACGAAGCTCACACAGTGAAGGACAGGATGTTTAAAAAAGTAGGACCTGATTTCAAAACTCCATATTTACTGATAAGAACATACTAAAAACATGAGATGGATTGTAAAATACTCACAAAATCTTAAAGTTTTAGCTGTGATACTACAAGTGCTCTACTCCTCCACCAGCAGGAGCACGAGCAACATCTAGAAGATATCTAAATTCGTCTTAAACTTTACACAATTTATCTAATTTTACAGAAGTTATGGCGGCTGTTTTTGTGTTCTTCACTGATTCTATGTCACGAGGGAAGATGAAAACACTTTGCTTTAAATATCCACACAAGAAAAATTCCCCTTGGGTCATGTGTGGCGAGTTTGGAGGCCAAGAATACAGGACAGTGTTTTGGGCTCCCGTGCATTTATCCAGCGTTGAGATACCTGGAAATGCTTTTTCCATAACTTCAAGAGGTCTCCAGTAACTTCCACTTTCCAACGGGATGGAGAACCACCGCACCGGCACAGTAATGTACGTCAGTTTCGCAATGACACTCTGCCTCGACGCTGGATAGGGCGCATGGGACCCCGACACACTGCGGTGCTTTCTTGGTCTCCAAGATCGCCAGGCATGACACTATGCTGTTTTTTCTTATGGAGATACGTGAAAGAAATTGTATTCAGCAGCCCATCGTGGCACAGAAGAAGTGAAGAACAGAATAACAGCCGCCATAACTTTTGTGAAAGCAGATACACTGTGTAAAGCTTATGACTAATTTAGCTATTGTCTAGATCTTATTGGTGCTGCTGGCAGTAGACACATAGAGCATTTGTAATAGCATAGCTTAAAATCCATGGAGAAGAAATAAAAACTTTGAGGTTCGCCGATGAAATTGTAATTCTGTCAGAGACAGCAAAGGACTTGGAAGAGCAGTTGAACGGAATGGATAGTGTCTTAAAGGGAGGATATAAGGTGAACATCAACAAAAGCAAAACGAGGATAATGGAATGTAGTCGAATTAAGTCGGGTGATGCTGAGGGAATTAGATTAGTAAATGAGACACTTAAAGTAGTAAAGGAGTTTTGCTGTTTGGGGAGCAAAATAACTGATGATGGTCGAAGCAGAGAGGATATAAAATGTAGACTGGCAATGGCAAGGAAACCGTTTCTGAAGAAGAGAAATTTGTTAACATCGAGTATAGATTTAAGTGTCAGGAAGTCGTTTCTGAAAGTATTTGTATGGAGTGTAGCCATGTATGGAAGTGAAACATTGACGATAAATAGTTAGACAAGAAGAGAATAGAAGCTTTCGAAATGTGGTGCTACAGAAGAGTGCTGAAGATTAGATGTGTAGATCACATAACTAATGAGGAGGTGTTGAATAGGATTGCGGAGATGAGAAGTTTATGGCACAACTTGACTAGAAGAAGGGATCGGTTGGTAGGACATGTTCGTTCTGAGGCATCAAGGGATCACCAATTTAGTATTGGAGGGCAGCGTTGAGGGTAAAAATCGTAGAGGGAGACCAAGAGATGAATACACCAAGCAGATTCAGAAGGATGTAGGTTGCAGCAGGTACTGGGAGATGCGCAGGATAGAGTAGCATGGAGAGTTGCATGAAACCAGTCTCAGGACTGAAGACCACAACAACAACAACAACAGCTTGAACTTTAAGATTTTTCGAGTATTTTCCAATGAATCCCATGTTTATAGTATGTTCTTTTCAATAGATGTTGAGTTTAGAAATCAGGTCGTCTTTCTGAAATACCCTGTACAACCAACTAAAAAGGAAATCCACATAACACCATGTGTCTCTCTTCGGGTAACAGAGTTTGTGTTTGCTTCTTGCTACCAGCACGCACAGATTCGATACGCGCTGTTCGTGACGGCAGCTGACACTCCAGTAATTTGCATACCTCCTGATTATCAAAAATAATTCAAACTGGTGACCTCGCAAAAGGGAAATGGACTGACATTCAGAGCCGCGTACACGTTCGCAGCTCTCGGAATTCACAACGCCAGCAAATTAATTATGCGATAGCTCTTCAAGCTCTGGCACCCATCGTTCAGCAAACTGTCGGGCCGCAGGTGGAAATTAATGTCAGGAGAGATAATGTGAGCGGCGTTACCACCCTTTTTTTTTTGGTGGGGGGGAGGGGGGGTGGAATGCGTCCCGTGTTTGGGACTGGCATCCTCGCCTGTCGACGGAATAACACCAGCGGCCGGCGGCGGTGGGTGCTGTATCTGTCAGCCGCGCGCGCCCTCTGCCCAGACAGCTAATTACGGGATGCGAACTTTTGTTCCGCTGATGAAAACGGCATGTTTAGCGCTGAACGTGACGGAACAATAACGGCGGCGACTTTCTCGTTCTGTAAATGCGGCGACCGATAAACAGCCGGCCCGGTAACGGGCAGCGTGTTCAGGTGCGAAATGCAATACCGCCACAGCGCCTGACGCGAATAATTTCTTTTTCTTTTCTGCGAGCGTAATCGGGTGAACGAGAGAAATACTGGGTACTGCAGACTTTTAATGATCTGCCCCGATATCCTTTAGCAGCCTTTGACCCTCACGCCGCGGCGAAAATGCCACTGGGAGCGCTTTCGATCATGAGACTTATTTGTCACGAGTGTATCGTCCAGACGGGGGCAATAGTCTGTAGCAGCGAAAGAGAGCATTAATAACAATGACATTATAGCTAGCCGATAAGGACTGGTTGAGCGCTTTCTATTTCGTGCTTATGAACCAGAAGGCGCATTCAATTACACTGACAGAAACAAATCGCAGCAACAAAAAATAATTAATGTAGAGTACTGAAATTCAGGAACTGCGTTTTGAAAGATCTCCTCGCTTCTAAACCGATACTGTTATTACTGAGCTTAGCCGCGAGTCCGTAGAGGGTGGTACATGTGTCGTACAGTATACCTGGTGTGCATTTCCACCTTCCTTGATCCGCCTTGGTGGGTCGTGTCGTCGGATTTCCTCCTACCTGTGCGCGGTGCAGCTCTCGTAAATGTCGTCCCGTGCAGATTCTTCATTGGCGCATTGGATGTCTCTGTCGGTGGAAGCTAATTATCTGAAATGGCTGTCGATCAACTTTGGGGTATCTATTTACTCGAAATTAACATTCAGAATGTCGTAATATCACTTTTATCCTATTAAATCAGTAACGAAACACTCATGTCACAAACTACTCCTAACCGAGAGCATGGCTACCATTGAACAAGACAGAAAGAGCTCGTAACGCCGACTGCCGACTTTGGCGCGCAGTCCGTATCTCTTACTAGTTTCGTCACAGTTCGTGGATTTCTGATCAAGTTCGTACTTACTAAGACATGCATTTGTTAATGAACGGGTATGAATTTTAACGAGGCAACATTATGATAAATAGCTTTAAACATCCAGAGGCTCCTCCTAGTATTCATGTTGTCATAAATGACTTTAATTATTAAATATAAATAAACAAAATCGGTGACTTTGGCGCCAAGATGACGGTACTTTCCCGTCATCCCGTCATGTATATTTCCCAGGCTGACGCTTGTTGCTACGGTCCAGCGCCGAACCCCACACCCACTACACGCGACATATGGTCGCTTCGTCACCTAGCCACCCAGCGTGGGAAATGCTCTCCGACTCATGGCCGGCTACGGACTACAGCACTTCCTAACTATCGTGAATACATCAATAAGAGACAATAATTTATTGAAACTTGTAAAAATGTCTTCCTCACGTAAGAGGCACCTTACAGTTTGTCTAGATAATATACTCGTACATTGCAAGATCAAAGGTTAATGTAACGACGAGATAAGCCATTGCAAATTAAATTGCTGGTATATTAGTACACGGTATAACCACCAGAATGTTGAACGCAAACATAAAAACGTGCATGTCTTGTGTTGTACAGGTGTCGGAAGTCATTTTGTGGGATGGAGTATGTTGTATGTTACGCTTGGTCGATCAGTGCAGGAACTGTTAATGCTGTTTGTGGATGACGCTATAGTTGTCGCCCGATCATGTCCCATATGTGCTCGATTGGAGACAGATCTGGTGATTGAGCAGGTCAAGGCAACATGTCTACACTTTGTACAGCATGCTGATTACCACAGCGCTTTGTGGGAGAGCGTTATTCAATTGAAAAATACCCCCTGGGATGCTGTGCATGAATGGCAGCAAAAGAGCTGGAATCACCGGACTGACGTACAAATTTGCAGTCCGGTTTCGTGGAATAACCACGACAGTGCTCGTCCTGTCAAGTCGCAGCTCAGACCATAACTCCAGGTGTGTGTCCAGTGTGTCTGGCTCGCCGATAGGTCGGTTACAGGTCCTCAACTGGCCGTCACTGACACCTAGGCAGAACGAACTTTGATGACGAACTGACAACCTCAGCTGCCGACAGGTGTTGTTGTTGTACCTCGATGTGGACAGCTGAAAATGTGTGCCCCGACCGGGACTCGAACCCGGGACCTCCTGCTTACATGGCAGACGCTCTATCCATCTGAGCCACCGAGGACACAGATGAATAGCGCGACTGCAGGGACTTATTCCCTGCACGCTTCCCGTCCGAGTAATGAGTGGGTGGGCAAATGTCTATAAGGTACAATACATATGTAGAATTGTGGACAGTTGGGAATGTGAGTCTCACGGGAAGCGTGCAGGGGATAAGTCCCTGCAGTCGCACTATTCATCTGTGTCCTCCGTGGCTCAGATGGATAGAGGGTTTGCCATGTAAGCAGGAGGTCCCGGATTCGAGTCCCGGTCGGAGCACAAATTTTCAGCTGTCCACATCGAGGTGTAACAACAACACCTGTCGGCAGCTGAAGTTGTCAGTTCGTCATTGAATTGTAGAATTTTGGAACACGTATTATGTTCGAGTATAATGACTTTCCTGGAGACTAGATATCTCCTGTGTAGGAGTCAGCATGGGTTTCGAAAAAGACAGTCGTGTGAAACCCAGCTCGCGCTATTCATCCACGAGACTCAGATGGCCGTAGACACGGGTTCACAGGTAGATGCCGTGTTTCTTGACTTCCGCGAGGCGTTCGATACAGTTCCCCACAGTCGTTTAATGAACAAAGTAAGATCATATGGACTATCAGACCAATTGTGTGATTGGATTGAGGAGTTGCTAGATAACAGAACGCAGCATGTGATTCTCAATGGAGAGAAGTCTTCCGAAGTAAGAGTGATTTCAGGTGTGGTACAGGGGAGTGTCATGGGACTGTTGCTGTTCACAATATACGTAAATGACCTGGTGGATGACATCGGAAGTTCGCTGAGGCTTTTTGCAGATGATGCTGTGGTGTATCGAGAGGTTGTAACAATGGAAAATTGTACTGAAATGCAGGAGGATCTGCAGCGAATTGACGCATGGTGCAGGGAATGGCAATTGAATCTCAATGTAGACAAGTGTAAAGTGCTGCGAATACATAGAAAGATAGATCCCTTATCGTTTAGCTACAAAATAGCAGGTCAACAACTGGAAGCAGTTAATTCCATAAATTATCTGGTAGTACGCATTAGGAGTGATTTAAAATGGAATGATGATATAAAGTTGATCGTCGGTAAAGCAGATGCCAGACTGAGATTCATTGGAAGAATCCTAAGGAAATGCAGTCCGAAAACAAAGGAAGTAGGTTACAGTACGCTTGTTCGCCCACTGCTTGAATAATGCTCAGCAGTGTGGGATCCGCACCAGATAGGGTTGATAGAAGAGATAGAGAAGATCCAACGGAGAGCAGCGCGCTTCGTTACAGGATCATTTAGTAATCGCGAAAGCGTTACGGAGATGATAGATAAACTCCAGTGGAAGACTCTGCAGGAGAGACGCTCAGTAGCTCGGTACGGGCTTTTGTTGAAGTTTCGAGAACATACCTTCACCGAGGAGTCAAGCAGTGTACTGCTCCCTCCTACGTATATCTCGCGAAGAGACCATGAGGATATAATCAGAGAGATTAGAGCCCACACAGAAGCATACAGACAATCCTTCTTTCCACGAACAATACGAGACTGGAATAGAAAGGAGAACCGATAGAGGTACTCAGGGTACCCTCCGCCACACACCGTCAGGTGGCTTGCGGACTCAGGGTACCCTCCGCCACACACCGTCAGGTGGCTTGCGGAGTATGGATGTAGATGTAGATGTAAATGTCATCATTTATTCCAGGGAAAAGCTGCACGGTCATCAACAGTAACTGTTCTTTCGAGAACAAGTTCCTGTCTTCATATATATATAGAACGAACTTTTATCCGAGAACGACATACTTCCACCCTGCCCTCCCAGTGAGCTGACGGTGACGCTACTGAAGTCGCAAATGGCGGTAGTTTGGGGTCAGTGGAACGCATGCTATGGGGTGTCTGGATCGCAGCTGTCACTGAAGTAACCGCTTTGTAACAGTTCGTTGTGTCACTATGACACCTGCTACTGCTCACACTGCTTCTGTAGATGCAGTACAACGCGCCAAAGCCATACGTCTAACACAGTGTTCTTCTCTCTGGGTAGTGCCACGTGGCCTTTGGGAGTCCGTCCTCTTACGTAGCGTCCGCTGCCAGCACTAATGCACAGTGCCTACATTCTCGCCAAGTCTTCCTGCAGTATCGCAGAAGGAACATCCAGCTTCTCGTGTCCCTATTATATGATCTCGTTCAAAATCAGTGAGGTGTTGATAATGGCGTCTTTCATAGAGGTGACTGAAAGTCTCGGTAGAGGCATGAGGCTACTATAATCACGAGAATAAAAAATGGCTTTAAAATGGCTTTTTGGTCCAGAAACATCCTGTGACTGTTACTTCGCGACCAACCAGCCATTTTAAAGCAATTCTTATTCTAATGGCGTCTTTGTCGCATTAAGGCACTCTTGACTAACATCATCTAACAACGTCCAATCTCAAGGGTAACTAACCCTCACGACTGTTACACGGTGTCGCTAGCAGCACAACTCTTAACCGACTGGCGCGATATTGGAATTCACATCATCTTTCAGATACAGAGACACGTCCCACCCCCCACCCCATCAATTTTCGTTTATTCCGCACAGCTCCTTCTTGGTGTTAGGTTTTTTTCCGTCAGTGTATTTGGTGCCTGGGCGTCTAGAGAGTTTAAGGAACCGTTTGCACTCGAGCACAGACTATATTTAATTTACTGAACTTAGATTATATGTATCGATTTTTTAAGACAAGAGAAAGCAAAACAAAGGAATTAACACCGCTCTCCTGTCGCAGCCAGTAGGCATCAGCACACCCTTATGTCATTCGTTGTCCTAGAAGGACGTAATATTTTGTGTGGCTCCACAGTTAGCCATATTGATACTTATTTGCAGAAAAGAGGCGCAGAATTAATAAATCGCTCTCATTTGTGAATTATCTGCAATTATTTACCTAGAATTTTACGAAAGTGTCATTCATATCATAATGTATATGTTGAAATGAAAACATGTTTTATTTAATCGTATGCTTTTCTCTGTTTTAGCAGTTTTAGTCACTCCATTGCCATGATTGAAGCTGAAGTCAGATATCAGACTTTGTCTATAAAAAAAATATAATGAGCCCTGGCCTCGTTCCGTACATCTTCGGACGTGCGAAGCTCGATAAATTCACGGCGTGAATTACATTTACTTTATTGTGTGACCTCAATGAACAATGCTACGTAAGATTTTATGAAGCATTAAGAAATTGAATTCCAATCTTAAAGTCGAAACAAACTTTAATCTCTCAATTACTTATCCAAACAACAATTAATATTATTATTATTGCAAATAATTATTATTATATTATTATTTTATTTCATTTTTTATTTGTTAAAGGAGGGAGAGTGAGAGCTGTGACAGCAAACCTTCGAGAATTTCCACAGAACTTCAAACTGTAACGTAAACACCACTCACAGTGCAGGCTTCAGGATTGTTCCGACTGGCTTGCTGATTGCAAAGCAGTACAAGCGATCCGTGGCAGGGGGACACGTGGTCGGCGAGTCGCCTGTCCCTCTAGCCTGCCTTCTGCCAACAGACTAATCCGTACGGTGCTTCTTGCTCTTTCTTCAAGCAGCTCCTCAAGTTTTCTCGTGGATCTGAGCGGACCGCGTTCCAGACTTCCCCATCCAGAAATATCTGAGGGCGCACCCAGAATCTAACCGGGGTGGTTCTGTGTCGAAGACATCGACGCTAAGCATTCTCACCACCTCTGAGGAGGAAGAGAATAGTGTTAAATGTCCCATCGACAAGTAAGTTATTAGAGACGGAGTAAAAGCTTGAAATAGGGAAAACCAGAGAAGGAACCATCCCGGATTTTGCCTTGAGCGATTTAGGGAAATCAAAGAAAACCTAAATCTGGACGACCGCACGCGGATTTGAATCGTCGTCCTCCCGAATACGAGTCCACCGCGCCTCACCGCCAGCCATCCCACTTCCTACGTCCACTGAGAGAGCAGCATCGTACTCTGTCTGCACTCCTTCTGCTTGTATACATCCTAAAACCATAGGCTGTCAGTTTAGTATACAAGATGCATTTGTCGAGTATTACTGTGTGGTGTGGGATCCGCATCAGATAAGACTGGCGGAGGACATCGAGAAATTTCAAAGGTGGGCAGGACCTTCTCTTGAAGTTTCAGTCCCGCCCTGTTACATAGGGAGAAATGAGCATTATAATAAAAAAAGAGAAATCAGAGTTCCAGGGAAAGATTTAAGTGTTCGTTTTTCCCGCACGCTATCCGGGAGAGAAATATTAAAGAAATAGCTTGAAGGTGGTTCGCAGAACCCGCTGCCAGGCACTTAACTGTGAAATGCAGAGGAATTGTGTAGACGTAGATACAAGTTAGCAAAGACTTTGACTGCCGAAATCCTGTGGGAAAGACGCTATGAATGTTGCAAAATTAGAAAATGCTCTCATTGTTTGGAAGAAACTATGTTAGAGACTTGTGTACAGAACTGCTAAATTTATTGAGGAAACCAGCGCATAAGACTTGTGCTTGATTTCTTGCGAGGATATGATGGTACCCTCATAAAGGAGGTGTTTAACAGCCAGCAATTCGAATTAAATTTTGCCCAGATCTTTCGATACGACGAAGTGTCCAGGGGAAATTGTGCCATGTAAGAACATGAGTGCTACACTTGCTGAGTGTTTCTCGACTGTTCATCCAGAAATAATTCATATTTACACTAGAGTGTGAAGATTTATCTGACTGCGTCGGCTGTCATCAAAACCGAAAACAAAGAAAGCAGGGGCAGCTCACCACTGGGAAACAAATAAATTGCATTTCTCATTACTTTGGGGCTGAAAATGATCAATATTTGAGTAATCTGAGTTGTAAAGGAACTTAGATTAGCGAAATGGATGAAGATTTTCTGTCAGTTTATGTTTGAGAACGTTCAATTCCAAGTACCAAGCCAGATTCCAAGACTGATAGCGTCAAAGTCTGACTTATTTCCTACACAACGTTTAGGCTTTGCTGACCGGAAGGCACGATAAGTGAATTCGCTTATGTTTGCTGTAAAACGTTCGCCCCAGTGGCTTGATGGCCGGAGTAGATGGCTGCCATGTGGAGAACCGGGGTTCGATTGCCGGTACCGCCAAGGATTTTTCCTTGGTGGGAGGACTGGAGCAGGCCTCTCTCAGCCTTGTGACGCTAACTGGGGATCTGCTTGATAGAGTAGTAGAGGTTCCAACGTCTGGAAAGTCTGTAAAACGGTCGGGAAAGGCGTGTGCTCATCACATTGCCTACCCATTACAACATCTCGGTGATGCAGCAAGGAAGAGATGACACGGCGTCCGGTAGACATCCTTGGTTCTTCACTACCTGGACGAGGAGTTCGTCTCTGTTTCCCGCAAATCGCATTTTGCAGTACTGTTAAGTTCTCGAGGGAATGTCATTTTATGTAGCTGAAATTCAACCTGTGCGGCTGGTCCCGGCGGAGGTTCGAATCCTCCCTCGGGCATGGGTGTGTGTATTTGTCCGTAGGATAATTTAGGTTAAGAAGTGTGTAAGCTTAGGGACTGATGCCCTTAGCAGTTAAGTCCCATAAGATTTCACACACATTTGAACATTTGAAATTCAACAACTTTAATTAACATTCACCTACAGCTTTGATAAAAATTTGAAAGCCCAATGGTGTGACGAAACGTGTGTGCAGCGATTAGTTTATCTAAATAAAATGAAGAGCGGAAGTGGAAAACATTGTGGGTGCAAAAATTTCATATTTGTCACGAGACACAAAAAGCAATGTATTTCTTTTGATGCATGCTTGACGTGCATTCAAAAACTGAGATGGCATTCTGATACCACAGAATTGTGATGCCTGCCTCAAGACTGTAAAAAATAATGATACAAATTAGGAAATAAATAATTCATTAAGAACGTTTTAAGTGCAATATCAGAAAACTGACTGGTCCTAAGCACCAGTAAGGAAGTTTTTGTTCCAAATATCACTAATATAGAATCTACATTTTCTTGATTATAATACAAGTACAGATATGGAGTGGTAGTTCTGCAAGGTTCACAAGAGAGCTTCTGTAAAGTTTTTAAGGTAGGAGACGAGGTACTGGCAGAAGTAAGGCTGTGAGGACGGGGCGTGAGTCGAACTTGGGTAGCTCAGATGGTAGAGCACTTGCCCGCGAAAGGCAAAGGGCCCGAGTTCGAGTCTCGGTCCGGCACACAGTTTTAATCTACCAGGAAGTTTCATATCAGCGCACACTCCGCTGAAGAGTGAAACCTCATTACGGAAACATCCCCCAGGCTGTGGCTGAGCCACGTCTCCGCAGTATCCTTTCTTTCAGGAGTGCTAGTTCTGCAAGGTTCGCAGGAGAGCTTCTGTAAACTTTGGAAGGTAGGAGACGAAGTACTGGCAGAAGTAAGGCTGTGAGGACGGGGCGTGAGTCGAACTTGGGTAGCTCAGATGGTAGAGCACTTGCCCACGAAAGGCAAAGGTCCCGAGTTCGAGTCTTGGTCCGGCACACAGTTTTAATCTCCCACGACGTTACAACTTTGTTCATGTTTCTCTGGTGCCCGTCGGGACTATCAACAAATGAGGTTTCATTAGGCATGGCCTAAACAGGACTGGGAAGGGAAGGTTGGTACAGCTGATTCGTGAAAGTATAGGAGGTGGATCTCGAACCACGCATGGTCAAATATCTGTTATCATAGGTAGGAAACGTAGGTCTTTTTTAGGATAAATTCAGAAAACAGGTTCCCCTGCCTAAAGAGTATCTCCAGCACTTTAAAAATATTGAAACAATCGCTCACAAGACAGATTTTAACACCTCAAATATCACATATGCCATATGTCACAAAGAAAAACAAACCATTGGAAAGAGTAACATGGAGCATTTCACAGACTTAACAATCCTCCATAAAAACACATAATCAATAAAAAATAAAATACAACTATTAGAAGTTGAGCTCCAATCTTTGAACTGCACAGTAGTTTGTATTACTGAGCACTGGTGTAGGGACACAGAAAACCAACATGTAGTATTGTCATTGTATAAAAAGGCAAACTCTTACTGCTGAACTACTTCAAGGGGTGGAGGAGCATGCATTTATATCAGGAAAGGAACACAGTTCAAATCAGGACATGACCTCAGTACAGTAAGTGAAGGCAAACACTTTGAAACATCAGCTATTGAATTAACAGGGATTGATATCACCAAGAAATTAATCATTTTGTGTGTGTATAGATCTCTCAGCGGCAGTGTGGACATTTTTTTCAATAAGTTAACAGAAGTTCTAGACAAAGTCTCAAGTACAAAGATCAACATCCGGTAGCACCTTCATAAACATCCTTCAAAGTTTTGGCATGTCCCTATTGGTCAATAGTGGAACAAGGGTTACTACAACGACTTCATCAGTAATTGACCATGTGGCCACAAATATGGACAGGAAAAAATGTGATGTAGCTGTAAAAGATCTTGGACTATGAGACCATCTCTTTCAAATAACAACAGTAAAATCAGGCATCGAATCACTGCCTAAAGTACAAGCCTGCAAACGACATCTATAAGAAACCAAAACAAAATATTTTTCGAAAGAACTAGAAAAACAAACCTGGAATGAAGTGTATAAGGAAACCAATGAGAATATGATATTCTCTAAATTCTCCACGTTGCTTAAATTGAACTTTGAAAAGGCATTTCAAAAAGTATGCATGTCTGTATCAACATCTCACGAAAACAGATGAATAACAGCAGGTATTAAGAAGTCCTCCCAAACACATAAACACCTCAGTTCCATGAAAAATATTTGCAATGATCCAGTATTCTTAAATTTCTATCACAGATACAAAAATACCTATAGGAAGGTGCTGATTATTGCAAAAAAGTCATTTAATGACAAAATAATATATAATGCAGAGAATAAAAGGAAAGTAGTCTGGTATGTTATAAAAAAGGAAACAGGGAGAGGCAAACAAATGCGGAATAACATACTGCTAAGGGAGAGGAATAAGGTAATAAATGATCCACAACACTTAGCAAACAATGTAAACGAGCATTTTTTGAATATTGCAGAGAAGTTACAGAAAAAATTCCCCCAAACAAATATAATACCTCTAAATAATATTTCACTAAATACGATGATGTTGCTTCCAACCGCAGAGAATGAAGTCAATAAAACTGTTCAAAAACTAAAAAATAAAAAGTCAGTGGGCTTAGATGAAGTAGCAATGTGTGTACTGAAACAATGCATAGGGATTAAACACGGCCCCTTAACAAATATAATAAATGAATCCTTCACATCAGGGGCATTTCCAGAGCAGTTAAAACAGGGAAGAGTCGTACCTTTGCTCAAGAAAGGTAATGCAGAAGACATAGAAAATTACTGTCCCATTTCCCTGCTGTCACCATTCTCAAAAATAATAGAAGCAATGATGCAAGAGACATTAATGAATTACCTGAATAAATACAATCTCTTAAGCGAATCACAGTTTGGTTTCCGAAGTGGCAAAAATATGGAGTTAGCCATAGTAGAATTCACAAAAATTGTACTTGATGATCTTGATAAAGATGAATGTGTCACAGGCATATTTTTGGATCTTTCTAAGGTGTTTGATACTGTCGACCACTAGATTCTATTTAATAAATTAGAAGCATTAAGAATAAGAGGGGTAGCTAATGACTGGTTTCGATCATACCTAACAGATAGGATACAGAGGAGAGATAACACATATTTCAAATAGGTCTAAACATTTAGTAAAACACTTATCAGAACCAAAATACATTAATATAGGGGTTCTGCAAGGTATTATATTAGGACACATACTGTTCCTGATATACATCAATGACTTTCCCAGTAGTGTTGCTCATGGTGAAAAAATTCTCTTCGCTGATGACAGCAATATTCTAGTCACTCCTTGCTGAGAAAGCTAATGAAACTCTCAAGGAAGTTTATGGTTGGTCAATAAGCAATAAAGTGACATTGAACACAAAGAAAACAAATGGCATGAATTTCAGTTTGAAGAGGAAAAATGACAATGTTAAATTAAATGGAGATGGCACCTCTATAGACTGTGTAACAAATGCAAAATTTCTAGGAATAAATATTGATTCTCAGTTGAAGTGGTGTGAATGCACAAAGGTACTTGCAAACAGAATGTCATCAGCATGTTATGCCCTTCGAAACCTATCATCAGTGTGTAACATGCATTGTCTTCTAGTTACATATTATTCATATGTACACTCAGTTCTTAGCTATGGCATTCTTTTTTGGGGAAAAATGCACAAAATATGAATACAATTTTCAAACTCGAGAAAAGAGCCATAAGAATCATAACCAAAAATGGAAGTCGAGCTCATTGTAAAGATCTGTTCAAAACACTGGAGATTTTAACTGGTCCATGTGAACACATTTGCCAGTCAGATGTACTCATCAAAAATAACATTGGTAATTACTGCACAAACAGCTCTGTCCATGACCATGCGACAAGAGATAGACTCAACTTACATTTACCAAGAAAAAATAAACATAAAACTCAAAATAGCATTTTCTACCAAGGAATAAAGCTATACAACAAATTACCAAAAGAGATTAAAGAAATTGCAAAAATACACATATTTAAAAAGGCAGCTAAAAAGTGCCTGTTATGCAATACATTAAAGGATTACTTAGCTAAAACAGAGTAGGGGTTTGATAAAAAAAAGATAATACAAATAAATAATAATAATAATGATTACAAAATATCCAATATTCCACATAACACCTTCACTTTATGTTTTGTTCCTTCTTTTAGCCTTTCTAGAAATACTTACCCCCAAGCTATGCATAGCACAATACTAACACCTCTTCCTCTTTCTGAGCTCAACATCTCACTCATTATGGATTGTGACTTAGTTTTTCAGGATAGCAAATGGGAAGTTGCGGTACACAAAATGGTCCAGAGATCATCAGTGTGTGTGTGTGTGTGTGTGTGTGTGTGTAGTGAGTGAAGTGTGTAATGCTGATGCATTAATTTGTTCTGAAAGCGGTGCTGATATTCAAGACAATAAAAGCGGGTTAAAAGCTGTGAGCTATCTGGAGAAGTTAACCTTGAATTACTGAGCAACTGTTTCACCAGGTATCCAGTCTAGCTTACCAAATTCCCAACCACACTAACATTAATTATAATCTCTTAATAGTCGTCTTACGACAACAGGTGATATATATATTATTATTCACGTTTGGGCCCTACTGGACCATGCGAAGTACAATCACGGGGCATTCAGTTATTTTCTTTTAGACTTTCTCTCTGCCCAAATTGTTTTCATTCTCTCGGAATGAGCTCTTTTCCTTTCATCAGACCATGTGGTCCCAGTTTTCTTTGGTTTTTCAGCTTGACCAACTACCCAGTCATGAATTTTTTGCCTAAATAATTTTCTGTCTTGAATTTCATCTTGTTTTATATCTGCCTCTTTCATGTCCTCTTTTATAGCAGCAATCCATTTTATTGTCTCAAATTTAGCTTTACTTCGATTTTCGTAGAATTCCACTACTTGTTTAGTTAGTCTGGTAGCATTCATTCTTTTAATATGCCCATAAAATTTTAATCTGCGTTTTTTCATATCCGAATATATGCTGGTGTATTGTTGAATTTCACTATTTGCTCTTAGCCTGTATGTTCCTTCTTCAGTATATTTTGGACCTAGAATTTTTCTGATTACTTTTCTTTCTCTTTTTTTGGATTTCTTGAATGTCCTTTTTTCTGTTTAAAATTAGCGTTTCAGCCCCCTAAAGGCACTCTGGTTTTATGACCGTGTTGTAATGTCTCAATTTAGAGTACCTCGAGAGACATTTTTTGTTGTAGATGTCTTTTGTAAGTCTAAAAGCTGTCTCCATCTTTTGACAACGAATTTCATTTCCAATTTTTTCTAGACCAGTCTCTGAGATTGTTTCACCTAAATATTTGAATTGCGAAACTCTTTTGATTTTTCCATACTTAGTTTCCAAAAGTTTGGGTGCCAGTTTGTTGCTAGTCATATACTGTGTTTTTTCAAATGAGATTTGGAGACCTACTCTTACTGCTGTTTCTTTAAGAATTTCTATTTGTTTCTGAGCAATTTGGATGTCCTGCGTTAGAATAACCAAGTCGTCTGCAAAGGCCAAACAGTCTATTCGAATATTTGTTCGTCCTAATTTCACTGGTTGGTCAATTTTGAACTCCAATTTTCGTTCGCGCCACTCTTGTATTACTTTTTCTAGAACGCAGTTAAATAGCAACGGAGAGAGTCCATCACCTTGCCTCACGCCTGTTTTTATTTCAAAGGATTCTGAAATTTCTCCTCTGAACTTTACTTTTGATTTTGTACCAGTTAGCGTGTCTCTGATAATTATATATATATATATATATATATATATATATATATATATATATATAAAAGAATTTAAATAAAAAGAAATAAATCAGTTTATGTTTGGACATTTATTTTAACATTGATCATTGTTCCGTTAAAATTTCAGCATATTAAACTTGATTCACAACTAAACTGGTGCCTTATTTAGGATCGTGAAAATGTGAGTTTGTAATCTTATGGAACACATCAAATATGGAGCCAAGATTGGGAGACTGCTTACAACACTGCATTCATAAAATAACACACGAAGAACGTTGAAACATACGCAAGAGGAAATTAACCACAACCAACCGATTCAATGTTCACCCAAAGAAGTTACGTTCATAGCGCAATCCTGTCCGTCATCAAATTACCACACATTGGTATACTAAATTCAGACTAACTATCTGTGAAATCTTCCCGAAAAGAATAGCTGAGGGCTATTTTGATGATTACACCACATGCTTCACGTGGTCAACTTGGTTTACACAAAGAGCGTAAATCCACAATAATTTTGATAGTTAAAATAAATTAGATCGAAAAGCAATTTACAAAAGAAAAACCTCGAACTGGTTACTATCGTCTTACTATTGCCCTGATGGGTCAAACAATTGTATAAGCTCGTGGTACTGGTGTCACAAAGACCACCCCACGTGGGCTGAACATAGAGAAAAGTTGCTGTATTGAAAAATATTGTCAAGAGGAGACGTTATAATCTCACGCACATTCGCATTTAAGATTGGTGATCTTAGTTAGAGTTACGGATCATCAACTCGTGATTCCACTTTACTCACAAAGTAGTGACAAAGCAACTACTGGAAGATATTCTGAACTTCACACTCGAATTACACTGCGTTGCAATTTAAGATAACATAAGATATTTTAGATCTAAACCTGAAATAAAGGTGATTAAATTTTCAGGTAGGCTGAACTTAAGAAATCCATTGTCCTACGGACTTAGCACAGACGAGCTTAGCCAGAGATCTTACCACTTCAGACGCTCGCCGCGGACAAACTGCCGTGGGCCCCTACCATGGGTGCTTCCAGATACAAAACGGAAGTGACCAGAGGGGCAGCTTCCTATACCAACATGACAAGGGACGGACAGGACCATACTAAGAATAGAAACCTCTTTGCTTTTAGAAAGCGTAGCTACCTGTTCCGACGTTGGTCCTACTGTTCTCTTGCATATAGGGTTGTCTGCTACCATCAAGAATGCAACTAGAAATACATTTGCTCATTCATCCTTTCACACAGAAGGGAAGGGGGATGACAGTATCTTATCATATACAGTATATAATAAAAAGCGGATGTAGGTTCCATATGAGACTGTGTGACATGAATTACATATAAACTGTGTTTTAAAGTGTAGTAGTGTGACAGATCTTTCTTGATTATGCGTAAAAGTAACACGTTCCACTGCTCAGTCTCCTCCCAGATAGTCAGAAACACCACAGTAAATTTAGAAGTGGAATGTATGCCGTAAATGATAACAGTTTTAAAAAATTAACATGAAAGGAATCCAACAGAGACCTTTCAAGTGTTACGAAACAATGTGTGTATAGTTTGTGCAGCGACTGATACTGAGATATGAGTGAATAGCGTGGCATTACATTATTTAATAAGTTATTTGTAAAAAAAGTATTTTATACCAGGAGTAAGTCTAACGATTGTCTCTAACTAGGAGTCTGTAAATATATGTGTTTACGACTTAGCTTATTTTAAATTGATCTAAATTTGTGAATACATTGACATGTCGTATATCCTTGTAAAAAGAGATCTACGGACGAGTGAAGCTACCACCACTACTACACTGAATGCACCTGCAAAACTGTATCACTGTACAGCACGTCGTAAACATCGAGATGCGAGGAGAACAAGCTTCTGCTTGAAGCAGAGTGCTGATTCCCAGATTATACTCATTCAGTATTTGATTGTGCGAGCACTTAGCAAGTTCCAACAAACTTTAAACATAATTTGAAACCTTTTGTAAACCTTTTCTCGTTTTCATGCGTTACGTCAAATACTGAGCAGTTGTAATTAAAGTGCAGCTACTCACGGAGGACCAGTGTCTGCTGTAATTACGTATAGCAGCGTAACTCGGTAGATATTCTAATGCGTTAGTGCGGAACCGTTTAATGCTGGCAAAAAATTAGTTCCGATTTTGGCCAATAGGAGCCAGTCTGGCGCTGTGGATTCACTAATGACGTAAAGAAATGTTTCTATGTGTAATGGAATTAGGAATGGGATAAGGGGAGAAGTGGTCAAACAAGCTAGAAAGGCATAAAGTTGATTTTATTATTAACTTCTGCTTACACAGTTTGCACATTATGATCACCGGAGACGTCGACGAAATACTGTACAGCGCCAGATTTTTACCTGTTGGACAAAATTGGAACTAATTTTTTCCAGCTTAAATCGGTTGCGCATTAACGCTTTAGCACATATATCAAATTTCGCTCCCATACGATAATGGAAAGGCCACACTGGCCCTCGGTAAATAGCTGCGCTTCGGTTATAACCATCCAATATTTGAGACATTAAATCATTTGAAATGAGATGTTTGAAGCAGTTTTATACATGGAAGTTCCATTCTTTATAGACTCGGAGTGTTACTGTTTCTTTCTGCGGAGCCTGTACGGAATGAGTTGAAAATTCAGGCACAGCTTGTTGAAAGATGTGGCAGTCTCTGGGAGAAAGAAAACCACGCAACTAGCGCAGAGATCTACGGGTGAGACCGCGACCTTATCAGACTGTAGTATAACAGCTCTGTGGGCTATCAAAATTTTTCATTGCAGTTTTACTTTTGGATGTATTTTGCTATGAATCAACGTTTGTAAATAAACGTATTAATGTTTGAACGATGAAATAAAATGATTCATCGTTGTAAAGATAGTTAAATGTTAGTCGTAAGTTAGCGTAAGTAGAGACGCTGGCTTAGTCGGGGCGATATAGAGAGTATAGTGAACTGGCAGCTGCATTATCGCCTGGCCCGCAAGCATTCTAACAATTCCGAACAGCGCAGAGGAAAACGTAGGAGAGTACTGGTTGAGAGACTCGAGTCGCACAGTGGCTCTTTTGTTGAGAAAAGACCGTAACGCAGTGGTTCTAAAGTATGTAATGGCTCGGCGATTAAACTGGCGTGGGCGGGCGACGTATATGCCATTAAATGGGAGCAGTTTAACTACCGCAAGAGGTTGCAAATGAAGATGAAGAGTAGTGTGGGCCCGATTTCATTTGTTGGAGGAAGAAGAGCCTCCGCCACACACTGTCAACGAACAACGCCTTACACTGCACGGACGACATCTCAACCTGAAGTAACATTCAGCTAATTATTTGGTCATATCTGTATAAGGCTAGCCAGCGTCATAGTTGATTTTGTGTTTGAATAATACCGAGTTTTATTAAAGTGTTGACCTTCAATTTTACCTAAGACAAAATACCTAAGTAGGATACATCTTATCCATTGATGGTAAATTGAGAGATTTCTGATGATTGGGAAACTATTGCAGTGTTTTGTGAAAGAAGTAGCAGAAATTAAAATTTCAATACTTTGTAACACTACCTTCAATATAAGTACTCAGGTCTAGTAAACAGTAATTTGAAAGACTGTACTTAACAAAGATTCAGTAAAGGGTACTTTCTGTGTATTTTTCATGAATCAGTAAGTTTTCAATTTTATGCAACTGCAATGAGTCAGAAACGTTTGTTAACGTCTTGAGCAACTAACAGTATTAGTTACAGAAAGTGATTGGTTGTAATCGTTAATGAAGAGAAATCAAAGTTGAAGGTGTATGAAACCAATATGTCGGTAAAATCATATCACGAATTTTCCCATTCTTTTACAACCGAAATTTTCACTCCGGAAGTTACGTAATTGTAACTCACGGGAAAGTGATTACTGAGTGACGCTATATCATTACGATGATTTTCAAGCTAAATTAGATCCATAAGTAATTAATAAACGTAAATAACCTTTTGAGTACAATTAAAGACAGTAAGCATTACAGTGAGTGACGTTAAGAAATTTTTTTTACGAAACTGTTTGCTACTGATGAGCTTTATTGTCCTTTGATTATAACTAATTAATTTCCATGAGTTGCTACTTAACAGAAAGATATTTGTTCACAGTGAGATATCCATCTGAAATGAAGCCAGGGCAATATTTACCAGTTTTATACTGTTCTCGCCTTGCAAGAAAATCAACCATTGTCGGTATTAACGGCCAGAGACAGTAATTTTGCTCACGTAGTGGGCTGCCGACCATCAATTTTTATCGATTCATTAATTAAATTTATTGCATTTTCCAAATTTAATCAACTACTGTAATTCCATACGTGCAAATTTTATATTCATATACTTTAACCTAGTTTTCCTTTCTTGTCGTCGTTGCTGCAGCTACATTTCACGGATTTCATTTATGCGTCGGGGCAGATGCCTTTCCCGCAAACCACAGAATTTTAGGAACACGGTTCGTTTAAGAAACCGGAAGAGTAGGGGATGGTCATAAGATCACCCTCGTAGGAAGGACAGGGAGCATATATGTTTCTCAGTCGTAGCGAAGTATGACCTGTTCCGTTTAAGAGGGCGTACATCTTCAGTAGTAGTTGACTCATATATCACTCCACGACTCGTTTCCTTTCACATAGGCCCTTTTCGGAAGGGAGAGCGGGAGTTAAGATGTTTCACACAGCGGGAGGGGGAGGCGCTGGGGTGCTGCAGGGGGTGGCAGCGAGCGCAACAGTTTTTCCTCCGAGCGATGGGAGGCGAGCGGAAGGAACGGGGTTAAATTAGTTTTGTCAGACGTCTTAACGCGGAATCGTCTCGTAGATGAGATGTAAATATAATATAAGGCCGGCGCCGTGTTCGTTAGGGGCGGGTCTTGTCCCGCTCGGGATTTACACACAAATTGCTTTTTTGTAATAAATTATCAGCTCCGGCTTAAATGACGCAATCTCGTGTTTCCTTTCCACCCCCGAGGCCGCTCCATGCTCTGCCACAATCGGGTTGCTTCCTTTCCTGTTTTTTTTTGCGGCGAAAAAGTAACAGGAGAGCAGGCGGCGGTGTAGAAAATCCCTGGTGTGGTGGGCGCACACATTGAAACACATACACTCACGCACACACACACACACAGAGCACCAAAGAATTATTATCAGGCCGTAGGACTTGTCAGTAGACCTGCGAAACAGCCCTCCATCATGTTTTATAATTCCCGCGAGCCCGCCGGTTTCTCCTCTTTCCCGGGCGCTCGCGGATGAAACCATCTAGCCGACCCTGTGTGTACGTATTCCGATACTGCATTCCGGCCACTGTTTTCCTTCCTTAATTAAAAAAAAGCGCCCGCCGCCCGAAATTGGAGTACACGCGCAGCGCCGAGCAGGCCGCTGGAGGTACCGGCAAAGCCAGCCGAAGACGTGAGCGAGCAAGGGTGGCTAGCTTGCAGCGCCGCCACGGGGCTCCCATATACCACCGCACGGCGTGTCGATGCACTGACGAACTAAATGACGACCAACAGCTCAGCAGCTCGTTTCCTGCCCACTAATGCTTGGAAACTGCCTGTAACTGATGTCAACTTTCACCTTCTCACATTTTCAAAATGTTCAAATGTATGTGAAATCTTATGGGACTTAACTGCTAAGATCATCAGTCCCTAAGCTTACACACTACTTAACCTAAATTATCGTAAGGACAAACACACACACCCATGCCCGAGGGAGGACTCGAACCTCCGCCGGGACCAGCCGCACCGTCCATGACTGCACCGCCTCAGAGCGCTCGGCTAATTCCGCGCAGCTTTTCAAATTTTCCGCCTCTGCTAACTTACGAGCACTTCTGATAAGATAACAGTGCCGACCAATAGATACGTGCGGCGAAGACAGTCTTTGCTCAGTCGAGATGGCGGATCTTAAGGGCTGTTCGGCGAGATGTCTGTCTCGGCCAATAGGAAATCAGCGCTGTCAATGCCAGGGCAACGTGTTCGGTATTCGAATGAGGCACAAGGAACACAAACTATTTGATATTCTGGACATCGGAAGGTGCTGAAAGGCACGATTTTAAGAAGAATTCCACTAAGAGCCGTGTTATAAAATTGCCTGCATCTAAAAAAAAAAAAAAGAAAAAGAAAAATACTGTATATTGATGAAATGCTAAAAATATTTAAAAGAGGGCCGGACTGGTGATAAAAAATTGTAACTGTTAACATAGTTAGTCATGGCACTATGCAAATTACTGTGTAGAACGATGTAAGACAGTATTTTCTTACCAGTACGACGACAGGGCAACTCGGTGTTGGGCAAAGTAAAAGCGGCTAGCAAGGACGACTAAGAGACTAGCTGGTTGCTGGAACGAAAGGTCCGCAGCTCGTGGTCTAGTGGCTAGCGGTGCTACCCCTGGATCAAGGGGTCCCAGGTCCGATTCCCGGCCGAATCGGGGATTTTCTCCACCAGGGGACTGGGTGTTTGCGTTGTCATCATCTCATCATCATTGGGGAAGTGGCGAGATTGGAACTGGAAACATTGGGAAATTGTACGGGCGCTGATGATAACGTTGTTGAGCGTCCCACAAGCCATCATCATCATCATCATTATTGCAACGGAACCTATCCATGTGAACAGTGGGACGTCACATATTCATGACTAGGAGCTCTGGATCGATACCTTTATAAGCGGGAATAATAGAGAATTTTATTGCGTTCAAGTACCTAAACGTTTAAGCAACCCTAATTAGTTAGAATGCTAATTTTCGTTGTTTGTACGATTAGATATTAATACATAATAAAATTCCGTATTACTCTCGCTTGTAGAGGCCCCTTCATAATGGTAACAAAATGCCGACTTATACCGTTCCACACAGTAATTTGTATAGTGCAATAACTAACTACGTTAATAGTGACAACATTTTATCGGCAGTCCGGCGCCTTTTTTAAACATATTTTTTAGCGTCCTCTTTGTATAAAGTATTTTTCTTTTTAGATGCAGGTAAATTTTATAACATGTCTGTGTAACTGCAAGTTGCACCGATCAGCAGTTTGTTCTAAATGAATGGAGAACGTCTTCGCTATCTTTCGTTCGCCATAGTATTGACAATATTCACTGAATAGTAAATTTTGACTAGGAGCGATGGGTATGTCTATGACTTTTTAGGGTTGAGAGTATATTTTAGACATTTCTTTATTAATTTTAATGTCCATGAAGTGGTTAAATGTGTACATTGCTCTTTACCATGTAGGTTGCACCTTATACGGTTTTTGGCCACGAAACCGGTTGTGTTTCAGTGAACAATTTTACGAACTGGACATAAAGAGTCTTGTCTTGTCCTTATTCTGTGGCTGGTCTGATGTATGCAGCCGGAGAGGCTACTGGCTGGCGCTGTACCTTGGACTTTTATGTGTAAACGTTCAACGAGATTTGCTTCTTGCATTGTCCGATTACGAGTTACAAGTTACGAGGTAACGCACTGCATAGCACAGCTTCGCGAATTACGTTAGTGCAAAGAATTCACGTCTGCGAAGAATCATTGAGGACATAGAGAGCAAGTGCTACCCTGGGGTGAAGAGGTTAGCGCAGGAGAGGAAATCGTGGCGGGCCGCATCAAACCAGTCACGAGACTGATGGACCAGAACTCATTTTCTGTATATTAGGCATATCAATCCTAGGAGAATTATATAAATGTCATATTCGTTCATGTAGCTATTCTTGTTACTTTCTTCGGTCTCCTGACTACTTTGTGGGTAACTTCTTTATTATACAGCGGTATAGAATGCCATGTGATTTACATAAACTTGATTATGTTCTTCTGTGTACTATGAGCTGCTGTTTCAGTCCGCTACTGCTGAACATTGTATCTCCACCGGACATTCAACGGAGTAAGACAAAACAATAATTTTCGTCATAGCAAAATATTTTGGGGGGGGGGGGGTAGTGACTGCCACTCAGATAATGCGTGGAACCCTATCATACCTACTATTTGCCCTAATGGAAGACTGCGCAGTACGTCGACGGCCACGGCGAGCGGTAACCTTGAATTCCGCAGTCCCACCAGTAAAGGCGCACCACACCAGGTACCGCGGCAATTCCGTCACCACGGTATTGGCGCATGCACAGAATACTCGTAGGATGCTGATAAACTGCACAACGGAAGACATCTTCGTCAGTCTTTGATGGCTGATCTGCGGATGGCTGACAGTTACCCAGCGAAATATCGTGGAGAGTACTAAACGAAGACCACCTGCAAGCCCGGAATTTCGTTGAGCATGGTTTTTATGCACCATGAGCATCACCATTACACCGTAGCACTGTCAACATCATCATCCGTGCTTATATCTTGACTGTTGTGTAAAGTCTTCCGAAGACTTTTAATAGTGATAAGTAAGTCTTCCACAAACGTGTGTTGTAGCAGAATTGATTTCATGCGTTTTATACTATTAAAACTTTATCAAACACGTAAAGTCTTTGGTTGAAGAACAGTTTTAGACTCTGCAAGTCCACCCACTAAGGGGATATTGATAGAACAATGAAGAAAACAGGACAATCGAGAAATGGTAAGTACACTTTTGCAAATTTCGGGTAAGCCATCGACTCCACTCTTTGAGAAATGCAGATACAGGTACACATCCTAAAATTACATATTTTTTGACTCGTGCAATATTATGCCAGCCGGATACGAATTTGTTTTTCGAACTTCCCGAGGTTGTATGAAGTTCTCTCCGTGGTGGACGGCTAGTAGATTAAATGGAGATCCATCCCCTCCTCCCAAATTTTTACAAATCCTGTCCTCCAGACTCAACCTGTTAGAACGAGGCCGAAGGGAACAGAGATATACCAAGAGAAGAGTTGCAAAATAGCTCGACAAGATGACCTTAGATCACAACCTAATGTGTAACATCTAGCTGCAAATAGAAAACTCAGAATAAACTACAACTATTAATTCTATGAACACTTGGATTGCACTCGTTCGAATGTACGAGGGCAGTTCAATAAGTAATGCAACACTTTTTTTTTCTCTGCCAATTTTGGTTAAAAAAACCGGAAATTTCTTGTGGAATATTTTCAAACATTCCCGCTTCGTCTCGTATAGTTTCATTGACTTCCGACACGTGGCAGCGCTGTACGGAGCTGTTAAAATGGCGTCTGTAACGGATGTGCGTTGCAAACAACGGGCAGTGATCGAGTTTCTTTTGGCGGAAAACCAGGGCATCTCAGATATTCATAGGCGCTTGCAAAATGTCTACGGTGATCTGGCAGTGGACAAAAGCACGGTGAGTCGTTGGGCAAAGCGTGTGTCATCATCGCCGCAAGGTCAAGCAAGACTGTCTGATCTCCCGCGTGCGGGCCGGCCGTGCACAGCTGTGACTCCTGCAATGGCGGAGCGTGCGAACACACTCGTTCGAGATGATCGACGGATCACCATCAAACAACTCAGTGCTCAACTTGACATCTCTGTTGGTAGTGCTGCCACAATTGTTCACCAGTTGGGATATTCAAAGGTTTGTTCCCGCTGGGTCCCTCGTTGTCTAACCGAACACCATAAAGAGCAAAGGAGAACCATCTGTGCGGAATTGCTTGCTCGTCATGTGGCTGAGGGTGACAATTTCTTGTCAAAGATTGTTACAGGCGATGAAACATGGGTTCAGCACTTCGAACCTGAAACAAAACGGCAATCAATGGAGTGGCGCCACACCCACTCCCCTACCAAGAAAAAGTTTAAAGCCATACCCTCAGCCGGTAAAGTCATGGTTACAGTCTTCTGGGACGCTGAAGGGGTTATTCTGTTCGATGTCCTTCCCCATGGTCAAACGATCAACTCTGAAGTGTATTGTGCTACTCTTCAGAAATTGAAGAAACGACTTCAGTGTGTTCGTAGGCACAAAAATCTGAACGAACTTCTCCTTCTTCATGACAACGCAAGACCTCACACAAGTCTTCGCACCCGAGAGGAGCTCACAAAACTTCAGTGGACTGTTCTTTCTCATGCACCCTACAGCCCCGATCTCGCACCGTCGGATTTCCATATGTTTGGCCCAATGAAGGACGCAATCCGTGGGAGGCACTACACGGATGATGAAGAAGTTATTGATGCAGTAAGACGTTGGCTCCGACATCGACCAGTGGAATGGTACCGTGCAGGCATACAGGCCCTCATTTCAAGGTGGCGTAAGGCCGTAGCATTGAATGGAGATTACGTTGAAAAATAGTGTTGTGTAGCTAAAGGATTGGGGAATAACCTGGTGTATTTCAATGCTGAATATAACAACCCCTGTTTCAGAAAAAAATGTGTTGCATTACTTATTGAACTGCCCTCGTATGAAGCACCGATCCATTCGATTCTCGTGTAAGTAAAATGATGTTATATGCGTCAGAGATGTTATATTTCCGATATGTATACATCTTTATATCAGGGGCATTCGATAAGTAATACGACACATTTTTTATCTGAAAGTTGGGTGGTTTTATCGAGGATTCCAACACACCATATTATTCCCTACTCTTTTGGCTACGGAACCCGATTTTTCGACATAATCTCCATTCAATGTGTCGGCCTCACGCCACCTTACTGGCAGTGGCATGTATGCCCGCGTGGTACCACTCTGCTGGTCGGCGGCGCGGCCAGCGTCTTGCTGCATCAGTAACCTCCCACTTCACGCGGGTACCGCTTCCCGCCGTGTGCATTCTTCATTAGTCCAAACAGCAGGAAGTTGAAAGGTGTAGGGTGGATGAGGAAGAACAATCCAATGAAGTTTTGCGAGTTCCTCTCGGATGTGCAGACTTGTGTGTGAC
Source organism: Schistocerca serialis cubense (assembly GCF_023864345.2). Classification (NCBI taxonomy): domain Eukaryota; kingdom Metazoa; phylum Arthropoda; class Insecta; order Orthoptera; family Acrididae; genus Schistocerca; species Schistocerca serialis. The sequence goes on from NC_064644.1 coordinate 71,294,708, forward strand.
GCCTAGCGTTGTCATGCAGAAGAAGAAGTTGAGAAAGTAGGAGTTTGGTTGTATTCTATCGATCATCTCGAATGAGAGTCTCTGTTGACATCAGCCAGTCAAATCAATATCAATGAATTTCGCCAACAGCAGTGTGATTGAGATGTTATTTTATTTTATTTTGATAAATAAAATAACATCTCCATTACACGACAGTTGGAGAATTTCATTGATAATTAATCGAATGAGAGTGTCCGCACGTTCCAACATTGCAGGAGCACAACTGTATCCGGCCAGTCAGCACGCGGGATATCAGACAGGTTTGTGCGAACTTTTTGCGATGATGACAGACGCTTCGCCCAAATACTTACCATGCCTTTGTTCGCTTCATGTACAGTGAAGAAGGACACATACTAGAAATAGCAATGTGCACCATCTATTTGGCACAACTGTGCCTGTTACTACACAAACTCTTGCTTCGTTCACGTTTTTAACTACGCCTGTTCAAAATGGTTCATATGGCTCTGAGCACTATGGGACTTAACTTGTGAGGTCATCAGTCCCCTAGAACTAACCTAAAAACATCACACACATCCATGCCCGAGGCAGGATTCGAACCTGCTACCATAGCAGTCGCGCGGTTCCAGATTGTAGCGCCTAGAACCGCTAGACCACAACGGCCGTAACTATGCCTGTGCTGGCTTTCTTTTAAAAAGAAAGAAATTTCTCAACATGAAAAGATGAAGAATAACTTGTTTTTCTCTTGGACTGATGCCGTGGAAGACGTTTGTGTTGGGCACTTGTACCTAGAATCTAACAACGGAATCCTCCACCTGAAGATGATAGTGTGAACCAACGAATCGTGTAGCGATAAAATAAACAAGTGACTGACGCAGAAAATAATTTAGCGTGTCCTCTTACATTGCTGTAGTACACCACCAACATCCAGTAACGGATAAGCGCGTGAAGGGAAATCGACGGTACTCCGACAGATTTTTAGCCACTTTACAGATGAAAATTTTTACTAGTTGTAAACTGCTAGATAAACTGCTTACCTTGCGGTATGACATGCCGAAACTAGCAACAAGTTCACCGTTCTTGCTGGACGGCGTCGGGACTGGGTCCGTGACGTCACGGGCTGGCAGGCCGGGCGTGTCGGTCCTATGAATCTTTGAAGACGGCGCCTGACGTCATCATAAGTCAGGCGGGCCCCCCCCGCGCTAACGCAGATTGATCGAGTGACCCGCGACCTCGGTGTGACCCCGGGGGTCTGCGCCGCTAACCATATTTCCCCCGGCCTAATGGGCTGCGCGGCGCGGCGGCGCGCCCCGGAGAAACAAACAGGTACACGGCCGCCGCGGCGGCGGAAAATAATGGAATTAGGGGAGAAGTGGATTTGCTTCCAGGGAGCAGTAGATTAGGGCGGCCGCGTTTCCGGTGTGATATATACGCGCCGCGGGTCGAAGGTCGGCCTCCAGGTAGGGCCAGATGGATGCGCCGCGTTCCGCCAGATTGGCGGCAGAGAGAAGCCGGGCCGGCTCGGCGCCTCTGGCCTGCTGTCTGCCGAGCGGCCAACAACTCTCCTGGGGCACTCTGGGCTAGAGAGACCGCACCACATCGCGGCGCTCTTCTTTAAAGAGGCACCGTCATCTGCTGTCATACTTCTCACTCAGAGCACGGAGGATGAAGCACTGCAATGGGAGGGAACCTTCGTGGTATACACAGAGGTGACAAAGGCCATGGGATACCTGCTAATACCGTGTCGGACCTCTTTTCGCCCGGCGTAGTGCGGCAACGCGAAGTGGTATGGAATCAACAAGTCGTTGGAAGTCCTCTGCGGAGTTATTGAGCCTGTAACGCCGTAAATGCACAAATGCATATCCTCCTATTTCCATCTATTGTACTGTGAATTTTTTCTTTATTTTGTTACCTGAAGATAGCCGGCCGGGGTGGCCGAGCGGTTCTAGGCGCTACAGTCTGGAACCGCGCGACCGCTACGGTCGCAGGTTCGAATCCTGCTTCGGGCATGGATGTGTGTGATGTCCTTAGGTTAGTTAGATTTAAGTAGTTCTAAGTTCTAGGGGACTGATGACCTCAGATGTTCAGTCCCATAGTGCTCAGAGCCATTTGAACCATTTTTACCTGAAGATATGACGTTTCTGTGTCTTTATATATTGTAATTGTTTAACAATTTATATATATATATAAATTGTAAAACAATTACAATATATATATATATATATATATATATATATATACATTTATGTCGATGTATAAATGGTTTGTTTTGTAAATATTATTTGTATTTTTATGCTGGGTCTTGCCTAGTGAAAACCATGCTATCAAACGATTACATCGACAGGTCGTGTGGAGAATCAAAGTGTTTAGGATCTTGGGTAGTGTGAAGTCTGCCGCGTGGAGCGCGGGCAGAGCAGAGTCTGACTGGAGTAGGGCGGTGGAGCAGGTGTGTTGAGAGAAGCTCCCGCGGGTTGCCGCGCTTTCGGGGTTTGGCAGCATGTAATTGCGCTCGACTTGCTGATAGTTTCTGGCACGGTAACACGGACGGGAAACATAAGCTGGCACACATCAAGAGCCCGTTTCGCCTGGTGACCGTGTGGAGAAGAAGGCGCGTCAACATCCAGCTTCTGCAAAAGCGACCGCCGACAATAAGTGATTGTCGCCACCTCCTCGATCGACGACTTCAAACCTTCAATCAACCATCAAGGAAGACTGAAAGCACGTAAAGTTTTAGAACTGTTTGGCAGACCTCAGCTTTTCAAACTGTTCCATTTGCATCACTAAAATACAGCAACTTAGCATGAACCTTTGTTGCTCATTGTCCCAATTGCATTACCTTCCTTTTCCGAAATGAACCCGAGTGTCGTTGAAATTCAAACGCCACCATTTCACTGCTTTAATTTCAAAGTCCAGTTAAAGTATTCATAGCTGGCTACTATAACCATTCAAAACTATATTTAGACCGAGCGAGGTGGCGCAGTGGTTAGACACTGGACTCGCATTCGGGAGGACGACGGTTCAATCCCGCGTCCGGCCATCCTGATTTAGGTTTTCCGTGATTTCCCTAAATCGCTCCACGCAAATGCCGGGATTGTTTCTTTCAAAGGGCACGGCCGACTTCCTTCCACGTCCTTCCCTAATCCGATGAGACCGATGACCTCGCTGTCTAGTCTCCTTCCCCAACCCAACCCAACTATATTTAGATTACACAAGCACGAATTAAAAGTGCGAGTTTTGTTGCCAAATTTTAGCTTACCTGTGACTACAGCTCAGCTTGGTACGTACTAAATTATCTATTGTTAATTGTTCAAAGTCATTTAATTCAAGTTCAAAGTTAAATCTCTTATTTCTAAATTACGTAGATTCAAGTTGCTTTTGAGATTATTGTTGAGGTAGCCTAAGATTAACCTTATTTAATTTAATTTCGTAGTGCTTCAGAAACAAAGTTCACCATTAATTTTAGTCACTAAATTAACTTTCAGTTTTCCAGTTTTATTAAGTCTTTTGCTAAATTAAGTCAGTGTGTAGCGATGTTTATTGCTTCTGACAAACATTCAATTTTCACTCAAACACGTGTCAACCTTCAGTTGCCACGCTTTTAGTGCTAATTATATGTGCATTAACCTTTCTTTTTCAGTTGTTGTAGTAGTTGTCCGTAGGACTGGCGACCGTAATTTTTCCCAAATTTCAAATATCTAATTACCGCCAGTTAATTATTAACGTAACGACTGCACATTTGCTTTCCTTATTAACTTTACCGTTTTTCAAAATTAATTTTCAACAATTTCATTTGCATTTTTCCTTTCATTTAGATGTAACCCTTCTTCCCTCTTTACCGACAGATTAACTTCGGTGACGATTGCTTTTCCCAAATTTCCATTAGGTACACGCGGTTTAGCTTTTCACTGTTATTAAGGTCGATAAGTGAGGGGGAGGTTACAAGCCGTCCATGATTGCGAAAATGTTGCTGGTGCAGGATTTTGTACACGAACTGACCTCTCAATTATGTCCCATAATGTTCGATGGGATTCATACTATGTGACCTGGGTGGCCAAATCATTTGCACGAATTGTCCAGAACGCTCTGGAAACCAATCGTAAACAGTTGTGGCCCGGTGACATGGTGCACTGCCGTCCATAAAAATTGCACCGTTGTTGGGGAACATGAAGTTCACGAATGGCTACAAATGGTCTCCAAGCAGTAGAACATAACCATTTCCAGTTAATGATCGTTTCAGTTGGACCAGAGGACCCATTCCATTCCATGTAAACACAGCCCACTCCATTATGGGCCTACCACCAGCTTGCACAGTGACTTTTCGATGACCTAGGTCCACCCGCGGCTATGTGAAGTTAGCGCTACGCTCGGACTGTACCATCAGCTCTTGTCGACTGAAATCGGAACTCATCTAAGTAGGCCACAGTTTTCCAGTCATCTAGGGTTCAACCGGCACTATCATGAGCCCGGAAGACATGCTGCAGTTCTTTTGTTGTGCCAATTTTAAAATCCAGTGCCACAGTCCTGAAAGAGATAGAAGAAAACTGGTAAAAGGCCAAAAACATATCACCTGGTAGCGAAAAGCTGGAAGTGAAAGAGGCTTTCGTAGCAACGTTACACAAGCTCTCTGATGTCCTCAACTGCAAATGTGAGATTAAGTTATGTTCGGAATTTCGAGAGTCCATGTCCAGGTGGTGCTGACTGTGCACATCTTCTGCTCTTGTTCTAAGGATATGAAGATCCAGATCGATCTGAGCACAGAAGAAAAATTAAAAAGCAGAAGGGCAAGAAGGTGAATTAAGAAGAATTTCTGAATATAAGCAGAAAAGGAAGGAAGAGTGAACACTAATGAAATTCTTTTCTGCTAAGAGGGTGAAGTGACAACCGATGTTAAAGATGAAGATTCTGAAGATCCTTTGCAGACACCATGTGATTATAACGATGTACCTTCTAATTCAGGTTCAGGTCAGTGTAATACATTACAATTGCTCAATGTTGCTTTGCAAAGTGTTGGGTATGGTGTCGGACTACATGCTGCAGCTGCAATTACAATAGATCCATATTTGGATGTTGGGATTAATTAGCGAGGGAGACATGTGTCTTGCAGTTGATCACAATAAAGAAAAGGTGATGAAATCACTGGGTCAGGAATTTCATGCACGATGCAGGACAGGAAAGATTGAATATTTCTTCTCTGAAGGACGCCAAAGTTCCACTGAAGTTCTGTTTTTTTTTTTTTTTTTTTTTTTTTTTTTTGCCATCAGTCTACTGACTGGTTTTATGCGGCCCGTCACGAATTCCTTTCCTGTGCTAACCTCTTCATCTCAGAGTAGCACTTGCAACCTACGTCCTCAATTATTTGCTTGACGTATTCCAATCTCTGTCTTCCTCTACAGTTTTTGCCCTCTACAGCTCCCTCTAGTACCATGGAAGTCATTCCCTCATGTCTTAGCAGATGTCCTACCATCCTGTCCCTTCTCCTTACCAGTGTTTTTCACATATTCCTTTCCTCTCCGATTCTGCATAGAACCTCCTCATTCCTTACTTTATCAGTCCACCTAATTTTCAACATTCGTCTATAGCACCACATCTCAAATGCTTCGATTCTCTTCTGTTCCGGTTTTCCCACAGTCCATGTTTCACTACCATACAATGCTGTACTCCAGACGTACATCCTCAGAAATTTCTTCCTCAAATTAAGGCCATTGCCATTTTATTCCAGAGTAAGAATTAAATAGAAGTAAACCAGCTGAATTTATTGCTAACCATCTTGATTGCTAACCATCTTGTGGAGTTTTTAAAGGCAAACAGCCTTGATAAAAGTTTGCAGACTATTGGTGGTGACGCTGTGAATTCTAATATTGGTAGGGAAGGGGCAGTCATGCGTTGGGTTGAGACAAAGCGGAATAGTAAACTCATTTGATTGGTTTGTTTTTAATACTAATGAGTTACCTTTGCGCCACTTGATCGAACAGATAGATGGGAAAACTTTGTCTAACAACAAGCAGAGTTGTAAGATTGTCAGCACGCTTGATACTGGAACAGAACAGAAATCGATCCTTCATTTGTCAGGATATCCTTTCAAGAGCATTTGGTTCCATTTAGTGACAATGCTGTGAAAGATCTCTCTGTAAATCACGCTTATGGTTATGGGATAACTCAAGCTATAAGGAGAGATGCACTTCAAACTGTCATTACAAGAAACTGGTCCTGCAACCCACTAACGGTAGTTAACAACGACAAATATGATTTGTCACGTATGAGTTTCAAAACATAGTCTAAAGACAACAACTTGAAGACGTTACAACTGCTTGTCCTCCCTCGGGCATGAGTGTGTGTTTTGTTCTTAGCATATGTTAGATTAAGTTAGTTTAAGCAGTGTGTAAGTCTAGGGACCGATGACCTCAGCAGTTTGGTCCCTGAGGAATTCACACACATTTGAACGTTTTTGAAAAACTGCTTGTGGAAAACATTGTTGGCGTTTACTATCCCTGCTGATTTACAATAAAACCAATATTCTTTTGGGTGGAAGGACTCCACCACATCCTTAATCAACTGAAGCTCCTAAAAATCCAGACGATGGCAACAGGAGATATTGTTTTGCCAACAATCTTAAGTTCATCGTGTTACTGATCGAGTGAAATGGTGCTACAGACACTATCATGCTCGCAAAGACCAATACAAATGAAAAGCAGGGGCCCAGGAGGTAACTGAATTGAGAAATGAAGATGATGATACACCAGGAGACCTATTTGCTCGGTCTGGGAAAACTCCTACAGTAAATCCAAATGCAATTTCTCTTTTGGAAGTAATAGGCTGGTCACAAAAAGTGTATGAATCTCCACTTATTTGTAAACCCAAAGTGTCAGAAATAAGAAAGTATGTTGAAGGGCTAATGCAAGTTCCAGAGTGGCCATGACATGGACAGTCCGTAGAGAGGTGTGTGAAACGAGTAACAGAGGCTTCTGGCAAAGTATATACACACGAGGATACATTACAGGCAAGGAATGAAGCAGAAGAATGATGTCTAGAAATGAATCAAAACAAGATTTGATGAGTATTGTTGGTTGAAGCTTTTTACATTTGACAATGTGTTTTCAGAGTTTAATAATAGAGACAGAACATAAAGTTGTTTCAGTTCATTAATCCATTTTTTGAGCAAAGTTTGGTGGACTTCATATTAATTTAGGCTCTCTTGGTGAAAATTTCAATATAAATTATAGTAATGCCCAAATTTATCAAGCTGAATGTTCATCAATAAATAAAAGTTTTTAAAGTTGGGTATTACACATGAAAAAGCACATTTTTGTACCCCATCATTGTCAGAAATTTCGAAATTTTATTTTCCCCCTCTAAAATGACATGACCTATTCTTCAGCTTGTGTAACGACGTACCACTCACCTAAGTGACATAAGAACAGAGATCTTAAAAGGAGCCTGACCGACAGCGGCCATAGACAAGTGGTACGTTTTGTCAATGATGGTCGCTTTTACACCATACAGGAATTGCTGCTCTCACTCAATTGAAACCCATCTCAACCAGTTTCCGAGCGAACTGCGTGGTTTGGGTATTCCGTCACAGTGGTACATACAACTAGCCGTCCTCAGTAGGGCAGACAACGCAAACTGGTCATCAGGCGATTGGAGACGTCTAGTGATACGTGTATCCAAATGAGTCATGACGTTGTGTCTTTCCATGTGATGCAAAACATCGATTGCACCAACGGCCCAATAAGGTGTTTAATAGGTAGTGTGTGATGTACTCAAGCCGGAAGTTATTCTGTGATATTTCGTACGTGTTCTTTCGTCTCATGGCTTTAGCCTACTCATTTAGGTGACCGTGAACAGGGGCCAGGGCGTTTATTTTAACTACAACAATAAAGTACCAGTAGACTTAAGAAGGCAAATGTCTCTCGCATGAACAACATTTGTTGACCCGTTTATCCACCGGTGGCACAAGTTTCATGTCAGCAGCAACTAGCTGGACAATCTAAATCCTGTCTGTCAAGTTTTCAAAACTTGTTTATTCACACAGAACATATAACGTTAACTGATTTATTCAGATTTCTGTCTCAATGAATGTGTTGGCAAAATTTAGATGCCGGTTAACCGTGAAAAGTACTTTCTCATATGGATACCTCCATCTCAAGAAAGTTATTCCCACAGGTTGAAGACTACGGAAAGTCGTATTTCTATACATATAACTGATAACGTACTTTAAAGTAGCACTAGTATATCGTCACAGTCTTCACACACACACATACGCACACACAAGGAAAGAGAGAGAGAGAGAGAGAATGAGAGAGAGAGTGAGAGGGGGGGTGGCGGAGGACGAGAGAGAAATATATATATATATATATATATATATATATATATATATATATATATATATATATACATATATAGAGAGAGAGAGAGAGAGAGAGAGAGAGAGAGAGAGAGAGAGAGAAACCTCAAGGGTTAACACGACTACTCGCGACAAGGGGGAAACCCAGGTTTGAGTCCATATCTGCCACAGACTTTCAAATGTCACTACGTATTCATTACAACAGGACGAGGAATTCCGCCTTTTGCAAGACACCTTTTTCTGTTTTGTTTCACCTAGACATGTTTCAGCACTTTTTGTACTATCTTCAGTGGGTTATTTTTTTGTTTCTTACTGTAAGGCAGCATTCATTGTCCTATTTTTATAGCAAACACGGACATAAGAAGAAGAACTGCAACACCACAAGATGACGTATTCATTACGTTTCATAGTCTGTCTGTTGCGTGAGTACCAAGGGCTACGTGCTCAGGGCACCGATCTCCCTGAAAACGATGGCAAATTTCGAAGCAAAATCGTTTTTTATGCTCCAAGAAGCTCTTCTGCTGTCATCACAAATCAGAAGTGATCCCACACTCTTCTCACCGTGAAATTGTGAGTTAGCTCCTGTGTTACCCACGTTGTGATACCATTAGCTTTCCATAATTGTCTGTACGTCTCTGCGAACACAGTTCAGTAGTCCAGCAATCTCACAGGCTGCAGACGCATTCAAATGGTCCATCTTGCTGGCACTCTCCCGCTAAGCTGTCTTTCAGGAAGGCTGTTGACACCAGTGGTCACAAGTGGCTTTTAATCAACTGCCTATATAGTATCACCCCAGTTCTTCGACTAGATGAGTGATTTCCTGTCAGAAAGGTGACCGACGGAATGTCACCTAGTAAATGCTCCGTAATGTACCTAATCTGGAAGGTTAACAGACATATCTATCTCCATGAAGTTAATGGACTAAGCAAATAAAACATATAGCCACAAAATAGCAGTACCTTAATTTACATAGACTGGAAGGTTAACAGACATACCTGTCTTCGTGAAGTTAATAGACAGAGCAAATAAAATACAGAAATACAGAGCCATAAATGGCATCGTCATGTATAGAAAAAAGTCATGAGAAAATGGTAAACACCCACGACCCATAATGTCGAGTCGTCGCTGGCGTACAAGCTTACAACTACCGTGCAAACAGCTGAGGAGTATGGCGAGAAAGGGGAGGGGGGGGGGGGGGACGCTAGATGTCGCTGACCCAAGGCAATTTGCAACGGTCTGATACAAACTCAGAAATATGATCTTAGACTCTCCGCGTAAAGCTAAACTAGTTACATTAAAATGCACTTCAAGAAAGAGCTAGAGTTCCATCACAAGACCAGAGGGAAATATTAATTTAAATCATATAAAGGAGCCGCTAGTAAGTGTCTGTGGAATATGCAGTAGAATGAAATTAACTGACAGCATCGTATCAAAAGATAAAAGTCACGGGCACAGCGGGCATATCAGAAACGGGTGTAAGAAGCCGCTTGGCCGCTAGATGTTATTTTGTTGACTTAGGAGACGGAGTGCCCACAGCATACTCACCACGAAGACATTGAGAAAAGAATAATACTTTCCCCTAGAATGTCACTATCTGCAGGCTATTGTGTATTAGCAATGTAGAAGCAGATGCACGGTCATATAGGTTACAACATTGCCCGTTTGCTGTACTTTTGTAACGAGTTCAGTTGAATAATCTCTAAGCCTGTACTTTCACTTTCACTCACTTTCGCTAATCTTTGCAGGCTATTTACCCTCGCAATAACAATAGGGATTGGGGGGGAGGGAGGGAGAAGTACTTTGTGCCCACCTTTTGCTACGTATTTTATATTTTAAAATCTGGAAAAAATATTGTGTTTTTGATGAAGTCTTCTACCAGATTCCATATATGTTTTAAATTTTTCAGTTAAATGTAACCTATAAATTCAATGCTCACAAAGAACCTCTTGGGTGTGAGATGTGAAGTTCAGTCTTGAGGAAGGCTTATTTGAAAGTGTTTTTTTAACAATTATGACAGGAAAAATATTAGCTGGTATGACTCACCATGTGCATCAGGAGGCCGACAGAAAATGAGTGTTCGGAAGGCGCAGAGCTCAACCTTCTATGGGATGTATGTATTACCCTTCACAGAATATTCAAGTAATGTTCAAAACGTCCCACATTGTTACCATGTTTAATAAGTGCAGACTGCTTCATTAAGTGAATAACACAATGAGCATCGTGTGAAGTTGCGTCGTGGCGCGAAGCAGAAGCTAACAGGAACTTCCGCTCTCTGTGGAAGGTCCAAGGTCAGGTTGCAGGTAAACGCCGTGAGAGGCCTGCATCTGGGACTGATTGCCTCTGTCAGATGCCTGCTGTTAATTACTCGATGGTGCGGGCGGCCGCTAAACGGTCGTAGAAAGTTAACAGGCGAATACTTTCTGAGGAAGCGTCAATTAATTATCCATCTGATTATAACAAGATTAAAGACGAAACGATAACAAGGGACGCAGGTAACTGTCTGCAACTTTAGAAATCGATGTCGGTTTATTGTTTGTATGTGGGACGGCCCCAAGGTCTGTGTAGTCGTGTTTCTCTAATGCAGTTTTTATTTGCCAAAGCAGTCTTCGTCACCTATGGGTATCGTTACTCGGCGTCTCATTGCGGTGGCGTTTGATCTACACCTATATTTACATATCTACCTACTATGCAAACCAGTGTGTGTGTGTGTGTGTGTGTGTGTGTGTGTGTGTGTATGTGTGAGTGAGTGCGTGCGTGAAACATGTTTGAATGAGATTGGTGCTAGCCCATGAAACGTGACGTCAGGACGTCAGCATGATTTGAGGCACAGCTCCTCTGGCTACAGAGATGAGTTGTAGAGATTCACACAACATACATAAATGGAAGGCAAGGAAAGGGACGGGATTAGTGATGTCATCTGCATCGGGACATTACGCAGAATCAGAGGCGACGAGTGAAAGTATGTGCCGGACCGGGATTCGAATCCCGATCTCCTACTTACTAGGCAGTTGCGTTAACCACTGAGCCACCCGGACTTAGTGTGTCGCTCAGCATACTTACTATTGTCCCAGTCCGCTTCGGTGGCTGTGTGGGCAGCGCGACACACTGTTAACCAGAGGGGTCCGGGTTCGATACCTGGCTGAGTCCGACGTTTTCTCCACTCGAGACTGGATGATGTGTTGTCCTTAGTTCGTATCGTCTCCAATACACTATTGTATCGTCTTTCTATTACTAAGACGGGTGAGTGGGCACGTACTGGAAACCAATAATTTGAATTTTTTTTAAAAAACTAGTATTGTCCCAAATTTTAAGCTTTCTTTCCGTCCTATTCGCTTACGGTTTCTGGAAAGAATGGCTCTGTGCTTACTGTAATTAGTTTAACTTTCTCTTGGTGCTTTCCGAGGAAGCTATACATAAGTTCATGAGAAAAATTTCTAGATTCTTCCAACAATGCTAGTTCTTGAAACTTTTCGGAGCTGGCTTTGTGACTTATCTTTATCGTGCTGTAGTGTCTTTTATTTTTGTGTTGCACAGTCACATTCTAAAAGTTATTCTGTGGCACCAATGGCAGTTTGACAGGCGTAGTGTGCTAGTATGCAGAAGCCTCGCAACATCCAGAAGTGTAACGGTGCGAACCATTGGTGTTGGTCCAGTTGCTGCATCCATAACAGTAGCCGCAAATCTGATATCGATATCAAAAGTCACTATTTCTTTTATCATGACGGAATCTACAGTCTATGAACTAATTTCGTCTTACGGCAGCAGACACAACAGTAGAAGTAAATCAGAAGTATAAATTGACTATAGAGTTCATCGCTGTCGGGGAAGGCATCAAGCACGAAGCAATAATCTTCATTGGGCCCTCACCTGCCATCGAGTCATCGATTACTACCAAACGTCCCTAGTAGCCCACGTGAATGTCCCCCACTGCACCTGTTGCCAGGGGCCTATGTCAGTGGCGCAGCGCATGTTTCGAGCAGCCCTTCTCCTAGTTGATGACGGCGTATCCAGCCACGACCCGTGACCTGGTAGAACAAGACACGTAGTTCGTCGAACCAGGCGAGATGTTTCTACTGAACCAAGGTCCAGTCACGGTGACTGCTATCGTAACTGACGATGTCGTTGGGCCAACACGTGAACACGATGGGTTAGTCTACTGTGGAGTCCAAGTTCAACAATGTGCGCTGAATGGTGTGCTCCGAAACACGTACGCCTGCACCAGTTTGTACTCTGTCTTAATGTCTGCCATAGATATCCGCCCATCCTGCTTCACAGAGCGGGCAACTCTCCGACGTCCAGGTTCTTTGAGGATGTAACTCCTGTTTTCGGCCCATTTTGTACCTGTATCGATACTTCTGTGTCGTTTTGTAGTGTTGCTCATATAAAATGTTGTATCTGCCATGGAAATCCTTTGAATATGAATACGTGTTTCAGCTATGTGAAACCTTTGAACGATGTTGTTTAAATTATGCTTGTGGACTTAAATAACTAATGAAATGATTGTTATGTAATGTATTATAAATGACTTGGTCCAAAATCAGGTAAAACAGGGTTAAATGTAAAAGATATGGTCAAGCCCTGCGGCTATGGAAGTAGCCTGACGGAGTGGACAAGGTGTGGTTGGTGCGCAAGTGGCAACTCGTCCGTTGTGACGGGCAAGGAGTCTGGGCTGCAGTGCTGTTGTTAACACCTCGCTAGTAGCGAATCTAGTGGCTCATATTCCTGGAGTTTTGAGGACAGAAGAGCTTAAGGGCAATATTCATGGGCTTCGGATGCTGCATTTGGTGACCTGGACAGGAGTCCTATCCGAGTGAATTAAATTCCTTGTGTCCTAATTTATTATGAGAAAGTGGTTGAACTTGAATTTAATGTTGTGGTGTCAGTTGCACAGCCTATTATATTTTTGATTAGGTCACAATACTGCTTATGAAAGCACATATGTAACTGTAGTACGTCCGACCTTTGTATCTGGACAGTGAGTGCACTAATGTGTGAAAACTTAGCTTACCACTTAGCTCGCAAATGGACAAAACATCTGAACTGTCTTCTCAACGCCAGGGTTTCAAACAGACATTCTAAATAAATATGATCCTGGCGCTGTAAGGCAGCTAGTATCATGTGCGGATCATCACAAACATCATTAGAAATGCTGCTGTCACATACCTAGAATGCATGAATTAATGAAAGTGAAAGTTTGGGGTCTATTCTAGAAAGACAAAACGGCTATTCCCTTTTTTATTTTACATATAATTTATCAACTGTTGCTTTCAAGGATTAAGTCACAAACAACAATCATGTTCAATTACTTTTGACAATAACAAAATATTTAATTCTTGGACATATTGAATTGATGCTTATTGAAATCGTTATCTCTACACTTGAAAATTTTTTATCACAGGAAAAAATGATTATTAAAAATCATCATCCACTCATTTAAATATACATTGTCATAGCTGGTCAACGCACTGAGTAGGTGGAGAATAAATTTACTTTTTGTAGCAATGAATAAAAATCCCATGTACTTAATGTGAGGGTAGGTAAGTATCCTAGCTTTTGATATTCAATGGTCAAAGTGTACGCTAGTTGGAGTGAGCAAAATCTAGACTCAACTTTTACTGTGGCCCAATGCACGGTGGTGCTTTACCAAGCGGCATCAGCAGTTGGATTGTCTCCGTGCTGGATCTGACACGCTAATTCCCTACTCTGGCCTTGACTGAATTCACTCAGTTGCAACTTTCCTGCATTCCATAGAATGTTAATCTTTCCCTAGTCGAAATAATGGCTATTGCACCCTCACTACGGGTTGGAGCGACGTGCACAATTTCTTTGCCTCCAAAAATTACCGCAGGAATAATTAACTACTGCTTTGCTATCTGCTGCCACGGTACTTGAAGCGTATCGTCTTCACTTCGCAGAAAGCAAAGCTCTCAACGTCCTCGCTTATTTCCACACACTTGTGCGGTCCGCCGTGAGGCAAGAGAGAGAGATAGCAATTTTAAGTCTCAAAATGGTTTTATATAATTGTGACATCCCAGCCGTATCGCGTCTGCGTCGCCAAGTATGGCTTTAGCCATTCATCTATTTGCTAGAGGTGAATACATTCGTATTTTCCTTGCTGGGTCGCAGCCTAGCCCTGTTAATGACGTGCAGCCACTTACCCTCGGTCCTGGCCTTATTTACGTTAAAAGGATTAATTGATTGTTGTGGCCTTACCCCTTTCTGAGCTGAAGCTCGCCGTTCTCTTGCTAAATGGGAGTTTTACGATATCATTAACCACCTGCTCGGTTCGTCTCCAAAATGCGTTTCACTTTAACTTGTTTGTTCGTGCCAGTCCATATATTGGTAGATATTGTTTTGTTAGTTTTCGGTACATGAAATTAACTGCAATTGCCTTTTGTTGATATAATATAATTATTATTTTCTGAGGATCTCATACGGTAACGTCCTATCGTTATGGATCAAGCTCATGTAAGGTCCGTAAAATCCGGATGCCTTACATTATTTATAGAGTTATACTTTCTTATGCTTTGCTTATTTAATAATAATGATAAGAATACTTACCATTTCTCATACATACTGGTGTAGTTTTCTTAATTAGCATGGTTCTTCAAATCATGAAAGCTTAAGGGCTCCCATGCCTAGGCTAGCTAGTAAATGAAGAAATGCAAAGGCTTCTTCAGCGCCAGTGTAGTTAGATTTTCTTTCTGTTTAGTTGCTTCAAAGCGAGTTTACGAAACAACTATTTACAGTGTTATCTATACTAATGCAAGTTCTACACCTACATCTACATGGTTACGCTGCAATTCACACTTAAGGGCCTAGGAGAGGGTTCATCGAACCATTCTCATACTACTTCTCTACCATTTCACTCTCGAATGGCGCGTGGGAAAAAGGAACACCTAAATATTTCCGTTCGAGGTCTGATTTCTCTTATTTTATCATGGTGATCACTTCTCCATACGTAGATGGGTGTCAACAAAATATTTTCGCATTCGGAAGAGAAAGTTGGTAATTGAAATTTCGTAAATAGATCTCGCCGCAAAGAAAACCGCCTTTGTTTCAGTGACTGTCACCCCCAACTCGCGTATCATATCAGTGACACTGTCACCCCTTTTACGTGATAACACGAAACGAGCTGCCCTTCTTTGCACTTTTTCGATGTCCTCCGTCAATCCTACCTGGTAAGGACCCCACATCGCGCAGCAATATTCCAGCAGAGGACGGACAAGTGTAATGTAGGCTGTCCCTTTAGTGGGTTTGTCGCATCTTCTAAGTGTTCTGACAACAAAGCGCAGTTTTTGTTTCGCCTTCCCCACAATATTATCTATGTGGTCTTTCCAATTTAAGTTGCTCGTAATTGTAATTCCTAGGTATGTAGTCGAATTGACAGCCCTTAGTTTTGTGTGATTTATCGTGAACCCAAAATCTATCGGATTTCTTTTAGTAACCATGTGGATGACCTCGCACTCTTCTTTGTTTAGTGCCAATTCCCACTTCTCGCACCGTACATAAATTCTCTCTAGATCATTTTGTAATTGGAATTGATCGTCTGATGATTTTACTAGACGGTAAATTACAGCGTCATCTGCAACCAATCTAAGGGGGCTGCCCAGAATATCACCTAGATCATTTGTGTAAATCAGGAACAGCAGAGGGCCAATGCCACTACCATGCGGAAAGCCAGATATCACTTCTGTTCTACTCGATGATTTACCGTCTATCACTACGAACTGTGACCTCTCTGAGAGGAAATCACGAATCCAGTCACACAACTGAGACGATACTCCATATGCACGCAGCTTGATTTATAGTCACTTGTGAGGAACGGTATCAAAAGCCTTCTGGAAATCTAATAATATGGAATCGATCTAAGCTCCCTTGCCGACAGCACCCATTACGTCATGGGAATAAAGAGCTAGCTGTGTTGCACAAGAACGATGTTTTCTGAATCCGTGTTGGTTATGTATCAATAAGTCATTTTCTTCAAGGTGATTCATAATGTTCGAGTACAGTATATGCTCCAAAATCCTACTGCAAATTGAGGTCAGTGATATGGGTCTGTAATTCAATGGGTTACTCCTATTTCCTTTCTTGAATATTGGTGTCACCTGTGCTACTTTCCAGTCTTTAGGAACAGACCTTTCGTCAAGCGAGCGGTTGTATATGATTGCTAAGAAAGGCGCTGTTGTGTCTGCGTACTCTGAAAGGAACCTGATTGGTATACCATCTGGACCGGAAGACTTGCCTTTCTTAAGTGATTTGAGTTGTTTCGCAAGACATTAGATATCTACTTTTATGTCACTCATGCTAACAGCTGCACTGGTTTCGAATTCTGGAATATTTATTTCGTCTTCTTTCGTGAAGGAATTACGGAAAACTGTATTTAGTAACTCCGCTTTAACGCCACCATCATCGGTAACATTTCCATCGCTATCGCGCAGTGACGGTATTGAGTGCTTTTTGCCACTGGTGCACTTTACATACGACCTGAATCTCTTTGGGTTTTCTACCATATTTTGAGACAATGTTTCATTGTGGAAACTATTAAAAACATCTTGCATTGACGTCCGCACTAAATTTCGAGCTTCCGTGAAACTTTGACAGTCTTGGGAATTTTGCGTTCTTCTGAATTTGGCATGCTTTTTTCGTTGCTTCTGCAACAGTGTTCTGACGTTGGTTAATGCACAGGCATAGATGCCTTTGAACTAAGCAACAGAGTATGGTCATTAGCAGACCCCTGATTTAAATTCAGAATCATTTCAAGCTTTATCCTGTTCAGTATTGCTACTAGTTTCATGTGGGTCGGTAGTTGGTTTTATAAACTATTGTACCTAGTACCATTTAAGGTACGCGTTTTTGAGAGGCATATGTTGCTGTTTACTATCTTATTGCCCATTTGTTTATCTGACTTACTAATTAGTAGCACGTTTATCTGCAGGGTTAGATTACTGTCTTGTAGTACGAACAGATATAAGGAAAGAGTTTAGTGTGTGTGCCAAGGTAGGTTAGGTTAGCCTCAGCACTGCCTTCTGCCTTATCATATTGCTTGACACAAGAATGCCTAATTAGGCTGGCGACCGCTTTTAATAGGTAATGTTACAACTTACTTTTGTGCTGGTAGAACGTCGATTCCAGACCCACTGTTTACCATTGTTTATAATCTGCTGGAGTGTTTCGAAAACTATTCCCAGTTTTATTATAGGTTATCTCACAGTCACAAATACTTAAAAATTCGTCACAGAGGTACGATGTTAGCATCGATTGCCGTTTTAAGGTGGTTGGTGGTTACGTTACAAGGAGACAGGAAAGTCCATCACCTTATCGCCTGCACATGGTTTCACCGTCCTTCAAGCATTATCCATTATTCCGACAGCAGCACGCAAATAGCTCAAGAACGCCACAGTTTCCGAGAGGGTCGTTACCTGGCGCCGAGCGGTAGAAACCTGCCTTTTGTCGCAGTCGCTTACGTCATAAATGGCTTTCCGGTCTCCTCTTCAAGCTCTAAACCTTTCCTCTTCCCATTAACTATATCCGTCTGATCGGCTCCTTTCTTTCCCACCGTCCTTCCTACATCACCATCCATAACACGGATTCCTACACAATTTACCCTCCGCCGGTGTGCCCCAATGCTCCGTCCTCTCCCCCTTCTGTACCTTTTATATACGGCGGACATGCCGCCGCCGTCACCCCCCGTCCACCTTCTCCAGTTTGCCGATGACACTGCCTTCCTTGCCCTTGCCCCCACCCTGCAGCGCTCCCAACACCTTCTCCAATCCCATCTTGACAGGTTCACCGCTTGGTGCAACCAGTGGTTGCTCAAGGTCAATCCCTCCAAAACCCAGGCGATCATTGTAGGCAAAACCACCCCTTCCTTCCGCCTCCTTGATTTCTATCTCACCATCTATGGCCATCCTATCGCCCTCACCCCCACCCTAAGTGCCTTGGCGTCACCCTCAACCGTAGACTCTCCTGGACCCCCCATCTGTCACGAGGCGACAAGCTTCCTTGATGGCTGTTACCTGTCATGTTTAGTTACACTTCCAACGTCACCTTACATTGGCGTTTACACGGCATGTCAAACTGCACGAAAAACGTGGTTCAGTATGCCTTAGAACTATGTGGCGTATAGTACAGTGACACAGATTTCACCCGTACCGCCTGTCGCTTACACAGGAGCTGCATGGGAACAATGTCAATCGGAAAGCTACTTTCTGCGAATGGGGAGAGCTTCATTTCGCTCTGGGCCCCTTACGAAGTGTTACGTTCTCCGATGAATTCACGTTCATATATTGTTCTGCAGTGAACCGTCATAATATGCATTACTGGGCCATAGAAAATCCTAGGTGGTTACGTCTTGTCGATCGTCAACGGAGGTAGTCCATTAGTGAGTTGTGTGGAATCCTTGGGGATGAAATCATCGGTACGCACTACTTCGCAGGTACACTAACAGGTGAGATGTATCGAGGTTTTATCGTCGACAATTTAAGTGCTCTCCTTGTCTGTATAGACATTAGAGGCCGTATATGGATGCAGCATAATGGGCTCTCCGCGTGATGTTGTGTAAGAACAGAACAACATACTTCTTGGAAGATGGTGGGGGTTCCATGGCCCCGAGGAATGCCCTGCACGGTCTGCTGTTTTAACACTAGTACGTTTCTTTTTCTGGGGATATATAAGATCGTGTTTGCCACTGAACTCACAACCCCAGACGACTTCAAATGGCACACCGGGGAAGTTTTTCGCTCCGTGACACCGGCGACGTTACATAGCGTCCACAGGTCGTTTCGAAGGCGAATTGCGTTTTGCATTCAGAAACATGGGCATACATCCGAACATCTCACTTACATCAACATTACGCCGCCAGAACATCCATCCGCACAAAGCTGTCTCACGTACAGTATGTTGCATCCACCCCTAACACTCTGAAGGTTTCTGGGTCCCGAACTACACGCGGTAGAAATGTGATTTGTACTGATTTGAAAGCAGCTGATTTAAATACATCAGATACATGACAGAAAAAACTAAAGTTTATTTTAAAAAATTGTATCTCGTTGCTGTCACTCTCTGGAAAATAACTCAGTTAACTGTGGTCACACCCCACCAAATGTGTAACTTTTCTTATTTGGATCCATCTCAGTAAACATTCCTGTCAACTATTACTTCGGAAGTCACATGCTCATACACTTGTCGGAAACAGCATCACCCTTGTCATGTGCCCGTAACTTCGCCAGGCGGCACACTGTCTAGCAATGGACACGGGTCGTAACATTTTCACTCATCATTGTATTACGAGAGCAACCCAAAAATTAAATCCAGTTCAACTAAGAAATTGAATTGGGGAAACAACGTTATTGGTATCATCGTTTCTCCACATAACCATGTTTAGCCTCTACATACTTAGTCTATCTCCTGACGCACTTGCTAATTTCATCTGGAAAGAACTTAGTGGCGTAGTCGCTGCGTATCCACTTTTACTTCTTCTATAAAGTCGTCGTGCAATGAAAACTACGATTCGCGCCAGCGATTCTTATTTGGAATAAACAGGAACAAGGAGCAAGCTGAGGCCTATGCGGTGCGTGCTCCAGCAAGTCGAAACCAAGATTTTGAATACTGGATTTTTTACCATTTGTTTGAAGGTGACTTTATACTGAAGCAAAGTCACACATTTTAAAAACTCACCTTTCCTCTTTTTTTGAATTTTGGTTTAAAACCTCTCAGTAGGTCAGAGAAGCGGTCAGTATTCATCAATTAACTTTGTAATCAATCAACAGCGGAACTTAGAAAACCCCTAAACTGTCATCATCGACATACCTGCAGAAACTTATGGTTTTTGAACTGTTTTGCTGCAATCGAAGTTTGAAGTTAGCACACCACACCCTGACACTCACTCAAAGGTTCGTTCCACGTTTCTCAACATATAGTAAGCGGATCTCCAAGACGTCTCATGTGTCATTTCGAAATTTTCAAATTGTTCTTTCTCTCCGTCAGTTCCGTACGGCCCAGTGACCACATAGTTTGCAATAGTTTAGAAATTCATGGACAAGAGCAAATACTGAAACATGATTAATGTGGAGCTCATGCATAGTATCGTCCGTCGTGGCACAGCGATCTTCACGAATCATTCACTCAACTGGCTAAATGATCCTGTCCGTTTTCCAAGTAGATGTTCACCTGAACCCTTTTTGACACAGAAAGATACGCATCTACTCTTAAAACGATTTATCCACAAGTAAATGTTTCATTCGCTGAGACGTCTATCAACACATTTCTGCTGGATTCAGCGAATTATGGCAGTAGCTTTAGTCTCTTCACAGCACAGACAACGAATCATTCCCTTTATTCTTTTATTGATGCATACAGATAAAGGGTATTCATAATAGAAAGATCTGAAATCATTGCGAATACAAATAAGCAGTAAACCAACACAGGTAATGTCCAAGAACAGCACTGAGGTTAAGGCACTCTGTTCCTTTCTCAGTGCCGACGGTGCCTGAAAGAAACCCCGTGGAATAGGGGTAGAGTGTTTGATTCATAATTAAAACATCTTCGGTCCCAGTTGCGAACCCAGCCGCTCCTTAAGTTCTGATTAATAATCAGCATTCGCGGTCGAAGACTTCCGGCAGAAGAAGTCACCCTCATTCTGCCAACGGCCTTGTCAAAGAGGGCGGAGGAGCGGACAGAGGTTCAGGGCACTCTCTTGTCCTAAGGGTGGGAAACTGCCAGTAAACGCGGAATAATCAACAATGATCAATGGCATAATCGGTTCTCCACGAGGGCAATGCCAAGGGCAGGTTACCATGGGAAAAGTATTGAATAATCAACGTTCCTCGAGTCGGGTCGTGGAATGTCAGGAGCTTAGCCGTTGTAGGGAAACTAGAAAATTTGAAAAGAGAAATGCAAAGGCTCACTCTAGATATAGTAGGGGTCAGTGAAGTGAAGTGGAAAGAAGACAAGGATTTCTCGTCAGATGAGTATAGGGTAATATCAAAAGCAGCAAAAAATGGTATAACGGAAATACGATTCGTTATGAATAGGAAGGTAGGGATGAGAGTGTGTTACTGTCAACAATTCAGTGACAGGGTTGTTTTTATCAGAATCGACAGCGTACCAAGACCGACAACGACAGTCCAGGTATACATGCTGACGTCGCAAGCTGAAGATGAAGAGATAGAGAAAGTGTATGTGGATATTGAAACGGTAATACAGTATGAAAAGGCGGATGAAAATCTAATAGTCGTGGGGGACTGGAATGCATTTGTAGGGGAAGAGGAAGAAAAAAAGGTTACAGGAGAATATGGGCTTTTGACAAGGAATGAGAGAAGAGAAAGACTAATTGAGTTCTGAAACAAGTTTCAGCTAGTAATAGCGAATACTCTGTTCAAGAGTCACAAATGGAGGAGGTATACTTGGAAAAGGCCGGGTGATACGGGAAGATTTCAGTTAGGTTACATCATGCTCAGACAGAGATTCCGAAATTAGATACCGAATTGTGAGGCGCACCCAGGAGCACAAGATAGTAGTGATGAAGAGTAGGCTGAAGTTTATAGCAGTGATGAAGAGTAGGCTGAAGTTTAAGACATTAGTCAGGAAGAATCAATACGCAAAGGAGTGGGACACGAAAGTACTAAGAAATGACGAGATATGGTTGAAGTTCTCTAATGCTATAGATACAGAAATAAGGAATAGCGCAGTAGGCAGTACAGTTGAAGAGGAATGGACATCTCTAAAAAGGGCTGTCACAGAAGTTGGGAAAGAAAACATAGGTACAAAGAGGGTAACTGCGAAGAAACCGTGGGTATCAGAAGACTTACTTGCCTTGATCGATGAAAGGAGGAAGTAGAAAAATTGTTCCGGGGAACTCAGGAATTCAGAAACACAAGTCGCTGAGGATTGAAATAAATAGGAAATGCAGGGAAGCTAAGACGAAATGACAGCAGGAAAAATGTGAAGACATCGAAAAAGAAATGATTGTCGGGAGGACAGACTCAGCATACAGGATAGTAAGAACAACCTCCGGTGACTCTAAAAGCAACAGTAACATTAAGAGTGCAACGGGAATTCCACTGTTAACTGCAGAGGAGAGTGTGGATAGGTGGAAAAAATACATTGAAAGCCTCTATGAGGGGGAAGATTTGTCTGATGTGATAGAAGAAGAAACAGGAGTCGAATTAGAAGAGATGGGGGATCCAGTATTAGAATCAGAATTTGAAAGAGCTTTGGAGGTCTTACGATCAAATAAGGCAGAAGGGATAGATACCATTCCATCAAAATTTCTAACATCACTGGGGGAAGTGGCAATAAAACGACTATTCATGTTGGTGTGTAGAATGTATGAGTCTGGCGACATACTATCTGACTTTCGGAAAAGTATCATCCACACAATTCCGAAGAAGGCAAGAGCTGACAAGTGCGAGAATTGTCGCACAATCAGCTTAACAGCTCATGCATCCAAGTTGCTTACAAGAATAATATACAGAAGAATGGAAAAGAAAATTGAGGATGCGCTGCACGACTATCAGTTATGCTTTAGGAAAAGTAAAGGCACGAGAGAGGCAATTCTGATGTTGCGGTTAATAATGGAAGCAAGACTAAAGAAAAACCAAGACGTGTTCATAGGATCTGTCGACCTGGAAAAAGCGTTCGACAATGTAAAATGATACAAGATGTTCGAAATTCTGAAAAAAGTAGGGGTAAGCTATAGGTAGAGACGGGTGACATACAATATGTATAACAGCCAAGAGGGTATAATAAGAGTGGACGACCAAGAACAAAGTGTTCGTATTAAAAAGGGTGTAAGACAAGGTTGTAGTCTTTCGTCCCTACTGTTCAATCTGTAAATCGAAGAAGCAATGATGGAAATACAAGAAAGGTTCAGGAGTGGGATTAAAATTCAAGGTGAAAGGGTATCAATGATACGATTTGCTGATGACATTGCTATCCTGAGTGAAAGTGAAGAAGAATTACGTGATCTGCTGAACAGAATGAACAGTCTAATGAGTACACAGTATGGTTTGAGAGTAAATCGGAGAAAGAGAACAGCGAGAAACTTAACGTCAGGATTGATGGTCACGAAGTAGATGAAGTTAAAGAATTCTGCTACCTAGGCAGTAAAACAACCAATGACGGACGGAGCAAGGAGCACATCAAAAGCAGACTAGCAATGGCAAAAAGGGCATTCCTGGCCAAAAGAAGTCTACTAATATCAAATATCGGCCTTAATTTGAGGAAGAAATTTCTGAGAATGTACGTCTGGAGTACAGCATTGTATTGTTGCGAAACATCGACTGTGGGAAAACCGAAACAGAAGCTGGTGGACTGATAAGGTAAAGAATGAGGAGGTTCTTCGCAGAATGGGATAGGAAAGTAATATGTGGAAAACACTGATAAGGGGAAGGGACAGGATGATTAGGACATCTGTTAAGACACGAGGGAATGACTTACATGGTACTAGAGGGTAGAGGGTAAAAACTGTAAAGGAAGACAGAGATTGGAATACATCCAGCAAATAATTGAGGACATAGGTTGCAAGTGCTACTCGGAGATGAAGGGGTCAGCACAGGTGAGGAATTCGTGGCAGACCGCATCAAACCAGTCAGAAGACTGATTAAAAAAAAGGTTGTTCTTTTATTCTGAAATAATCACTTTATTTCGTTATTTTTACCAGTTATCTAATTACATTCACGTAGGACTTGTCAAGCTACACCACGATAAAAACTGTTATTCTTGCAGGATGTTAAATTCCACTATTAATTTGGGGAAATGCAACATGTGATAACGTCTTAATAAGATATTCACATAATCGTAGTAGTACAGACTCAGAGCGACGAGAAAGCGCAACCCTTGAGCAAGTCTTGTGACTGTATCACCATACATAACACACAATACTGGATTGACTTAGCTACTGAAATGGAAACACGTTTCATATAGCCAGTGAATGCAAGTGAACGAACTAAGTACAGTATAAAAACTTACCGGATTGTAAGATGTTGACCATGCCTCTGGGCCGTGGCTGGCTCGCGTCATGCCTTGTTTTTTTATCATTGGTTGCAGTCCAGTGGTGTCTTATTTCTTCTTCGGTTGCCGCCAAAACGTTGCTGTCTTCTCTCCATGAGCGGCAGCAGCAGCATGTATCGATACTAGTACTGCTGTGCTATCTTTGGAGTGGCGGATATATTTTCCGGGTGTGCTGAGTGTGGCAGTCGGTCGGTTGGGGCAGAGCAGCGAGGAAGTATCCGTGGTGCTTCGTCAGGTCGGAGCCGCTGGCGGCGTGCACGCGCGGTTGGAGTTGTGAGGCGCTTTTCGCCAGGGTTACGAAGTTCGTCGCCCACCGATCCGTGACACTAAAGATGAGTGCTCACTTAACCTACTATCAAGCCACAACTGCTACCACATCTCTTCGTTTGATCCTGGTTGTCGCTTTCTGGGAGACTCCCGCGAGCAACAACATGTGTGCATTGAAATCAGCTAGAATTGCAGCCTTCTTCCTGTGTGGTGTTTAACTCAATTTAAATCATTACTTCGGTATCTTCTGCCTTGTGGCCGTTGACGTTCCAGTGACCTGCCCTGGTCGCAGATGTAGTTTTTGGCAGCGTAGTTTCTTCGTCATGTTGATGCTGTCCAGCACGGCATGTAGTTCGACAGCTGAGGTGTTGTTGGTAGTTTTGGGCGTTTATTCTGACTCGGATGGATTGGGCACCAGTATCCAGAACGTTGTGCTACTGGCATCTTGTTGTCGTTTTGCTGGTTGGGTGGAGCAGAACTGATGTTGTTGGTTGGTTCGTTGGCTGGCTTTCGGTTGGCTTGCCTTCCAATTCAGAGGTTGTCGGTCTGGCTGCCTGTCTCACCTAAACGTGCGTTTGTGTTACCTTCCCAGGCCGAGCCTTGGAACCTTCTGAGCGCCGCTCCTTGCGTTTTACATAGTGATTTCCTTTTTAGTCTTAAGCACTCTGTGTGGCCTTCAGCCGAGGTTTAGCTTATTGAAATTGCAAGGCTTTTTTTCTTAGGCCTTAAGTCGTAAAATAAATTGTTTCTGTTTGGTGTGTGGCCTTCAGCTGGATTTCACCCTTTCAAAATTAAAATTGAAAATTCCTTGTGCCTAGGCCTTAAGCCGTAAATTGGTTTCAAGTTGGTATGTGGTCTTCAGCCGAGTTTTCAGCCTTTTCAAATCAAAAATTGAAAAATTCGTCTAGGCCTTAAGCCGTAAGAAATATTTTCTGGTTTTTATGTGACCTCCAGCCGAGTTTTCCAGCTTAAGTTAAAAATTGGAAATTTCTTTATCTGGGCTTTAAGCGTGAGATTGTTTGGGTTTCGTTTGTAGCCTTTAGCCGAGTTTTATGTGAAGTATTTTAGGATAAAGCCATTAGCCTATTTTAGTTGAAATTTAGAAGCTCTTCCCTCTAGGCCTTAAGCTGTAAAATTGTTTTCTGCATGGTGTGTGGCCTTCAGCCGAGTTTTAATCTCTCTTAAATTAAAAATTCAAAATCCTTGTTTTGCCCTTAAGTCAGAAGATTGTTATTCTTTAGTATGAGGCTGTCAGCCGAGTTTTACACGAAATATTTTAAGATAAGGCCTTCAGCCTTTTCAGATTGAGAGCTCTTCTTCCTAGGCCTTAAGCCGTTAAATTGTTCTGTTGATATACGGCCTTCAGCCGAGTTTTCAGCCTATTTAGATTAAACTTTAAAAACCTTTGTCTCGGCCTTCAGCCGTAACACTGATCTTGATTCATGTGAGGCCTTCAGCCGGGTTCTATGGGAAAAATTTAAGCTAAGGCTTTCAGCCTATTTATATTAAAGATAATTTTTTTTTAAAGAAGTGAAACCTCCAGAAGAACTCCTGTACCTCAATTCCTTACTTAGGCCTTGTGCCTTGGATTTTCGTTGTGGCCTTCAGCTGATCCAAATAAAATCAAAGGAGGTCTTTCGTTGAAACCTTTAGAGTTTTTATTCTTGTTTGTGTGATTGTGTGTTTTAAGCAATAAAGTTCATATGTTGAGTGCAACTGTCAGTAACTTATTTCGGCCGCTTTCAACAAATATAACCACATCCGCTCTGTCTTGCTAGCCCAGGGATTTCAGCCGCGTGTTCTTTCATTTTAATAGTTACACTAAAGCGTTTTCGTGTGATAAGTATGTTGTCACTGTGTCAAATCTGTATCAGCGTTGCTATTTTACCATTTTCACATTGACTTCTTATGAGGTGATACTACGCCTGTACTTACTATGGTTGTACGAAATTCCTTTTAGCAACGCCATAGCACTTTGCTATGGAATAAAGTGAATATTAAAAAAAAACTGATTACGCCAGTAAATAAGTGTTGTGCATGGTGCAGTGTCATATTGTAAGACACTTACTGAAACTGGCGTTTCGGCTGCGGCCACGGTGGTCGCGGATGAGCCTTCGGGTTTATTCAGCGACAGTTATTTTACTATATGAAGCTGCATCATACCCAGAATACTTCAGCGTCAAGTGACTGGTCACGGCAGCCTAAGAAATCATAAAACTACAGCATCTGTGGAACCAAGCATAAAGAAGACTTTGGAATTTAGAAATTCGCCGAATAGTTAATTGTTCCAAAAAACTTCGGGGGAGCTGGCGGATGCCACTAACTTGTTGCCGCGATGTTTCGGCGAAGATGGCCAGAAGATGGCGTAGAGCCTTCTGGCCATCTTCGCCTGTACACTCCGAAAGTACACTGAGCGTCCCTGTTTGAAACGCATTCGGCGCATGCTTTACCGTCATCAGCACCAACCGTCTGGAAGTCTCTGTCTCTAGTTTCGTTTGTTGATACTCTGTTCGTGCACAGAGTGGTAGGGGTCACTCCCCTATGTCGTTTGCTTGTGTCATCGAGAATGTCTTCTGTGTGTGTGTGTGTGTGTGTGTGTACATCATCTCTTTGTGTGTCATCAGTTTCTTGCCTCCGTCGCCGTCGCTGTTCCTGTGGCCCACAATGGACACTACAGTTAGCTCCGTCATTTTCACCAACTTTCCTCTGCTCCCAGTATCACTACGCGGAGCGCTTCCCCTCACCCACCACCCTATGTCCACTCTTCCCTTCCAACAATACCGTCCCCATCATCAGTCACGTCTTTTGCCTACCTTGCCCTTCCCTTGGTCTCTTCCACGTCTCCTACCATATCCTTTGCCTATCTCCCACTTCCAACGTTTCCCACACCAACCGTCTCCCCCGCTACTCCTGCAAAAACAACAACTCGTCGAGCTACAGGTGCAGTGACTGAAACCATGTTATCATCGAAGTGTGACCGAACTTACTCGAACCTCCTGCAAGGAGCTGGATCACGCGACACCCCATCTCCCCCAATTCCTCAACCCTCACCCCATCCCACAATCACCAAAAAACCACAGAAGCGCCCTAAAGCAGACCCCACTCCTAGCACCAGAACCAAGAAACCGCAGACAACCCCCGATCATATGGAACACATTGACACAGCCCTTCCCCCCCCCCCCCCCCTCTCCCACATCTTCTCCCTCAGCTGTTTTCACTTTCCTTTTCTCCAACCCTGACCCCAAACACCTCTATTCCAAATTCCTCACTCTAGAAATACGAAAATATATCCCTCGCATTCCCTTCACTCAAATCATCCCCTTATCCCTGACCCTTAAGCACCATCTTCACATCCAAACAGCCCCAGCCTCCTTGCCATACCTTCCCCACTCTCTCTGCTGTGATAACAAAGATAGGGCCAGCGATCATGGCAGAGGACGTGGTCTCCAAACTCAATTGCAGTCCTGCTTTAGACATCCATACAGACTGCCATATCTACAATGACTCTGGGATTTGCCCTACAGCAAATATCTCTTGCCTCCCACTCTGTTTTCACATCAACACCCGGGCCACCTACTCCCAAAACCAAGTCCACTTCATATTCAACCCTCTCAAAACCCTTGTTTAAACCTCTCCACCCCCTCACACATCCCACTCCCTAAGCTCCAGTCCTGGTGCAACAGCAATAAAGCATCATCCTTTTCCGCAACATCCGCTAACAGCACATGAACAAG
This sequence comes from Schistocerca serialis cubense, assembly GCF_023864345.2. Taxonomy (NCBI): domain Eukaryota; kingdom Metazoa; phylum Arthropoda; class Insecta; order Orthoptera; family Acrididae; genus Schistocerca; species Schistocerca serialis. The sequence continues at coordinate 71,323,064 of NC_064644.1, forward strand.
CCCCTTTTCATGCACACCTTGTCGCGACACAACATCAATCCTTAATGAAACATTCACACTCCGAATTTCTCCCTATATCTTCCATCAAACAGATAATCTCCTCTTACTGACCTGAGGTACAGCTGCAATTGGCCACTGTAAAACCATCCTTACTCAGCTACAACCCTTACTCAATAATCCCATTGAACAACTTATCCTCACCCACGTCCTCCATACCTTTTCAACCTGCGTTATTAACACTGAACTCAACATCCATAGTGGATCCCCTGCAGAACTCTGGCGGTGGTGCGAGTTTACAGACTCCCTCCAAGGTGACACAGGTCCCACCTCACACCACACCTCTCCTGAAAGCAACACAAGTCCAGACATTATCCTTGCCTCTCTCAACCTCCTTGGACACCTCACTGCAGACGTCCTCGACCTAATAGGAAGTGACCACCTACTTGTCCTCCTCACCATATCCTACACATTAACTTGTTCTCATGTGCGCATCCCCACGTCTGTCCGAAAGTGGTCCATGGCTACTCCTATACCAACTGGAGTGCCTACTGGAAATCCGTAGATAACCAGATAGGAAGCCACCCTATAACCTTCCAGCAACCCGACGATATCCACCTTGCCACAGTCTTCCTGCAGCAGACCTTTCAGATGCTTTCTCCAACCATATTCCTACTGAAGCCATATACCGTCATCACGCCACTCTCCGACCACAAGCTGCATTCCTTCTCCATGAATCCTGTCACTTATATCACTGCGCAGTCCGGAACCGCGGGACTGCTACGGTCGCAGGTTCGAATCCTGCCTCGGGCATGGATGTGTGTGATGTCCTTAGGTTAGTTAGGTTTAAGTAGTTCTACGTTCTAGGGGACTGATGTCCACAGAAGTTAAGTCCCATAGTGCTCAGAGCCATTTGAACCATTTTTTGAACTTATATCACTTCTTCTTACGGACTCATGATCAGTGAGCCATGTTGCGGCTTCTTTGGTGCCTTTGGTAGGTTGGCATCATGTAATAGAGATAGTGGCGTTTCGTTTTCTTCTCGTGTTTACTGGCGCCACTAAGTTTGCTAGCATTATCTGTCTGCGAGTGGCAGCAGCAGCGGTTATCGATATCTAGTTCTGTGGAACTGTCTTTGGAGGGACGTCAAGTGTTTTCCGGGTCGGTGTGTCGACGAGTTCGGTGGGGAATGGAGCAGCAGTGAGGTCCGGTAGCATGAGGACATCCCAGGACCGCTGGCGGCACGCAGACACTGCCAGATCGAGGGGCTGTAGTTGTGAGGGCCACAACCTCGTTGTCCACCGGACCCAGGACGTTTGAGTTGAGTGAACATTAACCCAGTAGTGAAACCTCCACTATTTTGAGATCACGCTGGTTATTTGCGTGTTGCTGCTCGCAGGGTCGCTGAGATAAAGAGCAACGAGTGGAGTGTTAATTAGCCATCCTCAACTTCTTACAATTAATCATTGAATTCCATGTGTTATTATTATTGGTGAAGTTCAACCAGTGGTACTTTTCTGTCTAGAGGCCGCTAACACCAGAGTTACCTGCCCTGGGGTTAGTGTATTTACGCGGCAGTGTACCTTTCCTCGGCTTGCTGCTACTGTCCGGTAAGGCGTGTAGTTCGACAGCCTCCTTGATTGTGGTTCGGATATTTTGCTTCCTCTGCACTATTTTGGTCGTAGTGGTTCCTTCTGCTTCTGGATAATCTAAACACCGGATTCTGAAGACGCAGGGCTGTCCACCAGTGCCGCCTTGACTGGGTTATTCCATCGTTGTATTGGTTAACAGACGTTAGGTAGGTTTTGCAAGAGTGTTGGTCTGCACTTAAACTGTCACTAGTTTGAGTTACCATCCGGATAAGTGAATACAACTCTTGGTTGCCTGTCTCATCGTTTACGAAGTTGATCGACTTTCCCAGGTCGATCCTTGGAACACTGTGTGAGGCCCACTTCTCCCTTGATTTGGTCAGATTGCGATGATTTTTTTTAAAGAAAATGTTTTAATCTTGAATTATTACTGTTTGGGCCTTCAGCTGACGAAGAGTTTGAATTTTTGTTAATAAGGCCTTCAGCCGAGAGTGTAACTTGTCCTAAGAAATTTTGATTAGACAAAATATCTTAACACTGAAATGTTGATGATTATTCCTTAAAATATTTTAGTATCTCTCGAAGAAGTTTGATTGATTCTCAAAAATTTGCTATCCAGACCTTCAGCCATCCAACTCTTACTGAGTTATTGCTATTGGGGCCTTCAGCCGTTAAATAACTTGAATTTCTTGTCGATAAGGCCTTCAGACGTGAGTGTAATTTGTTTTAAGAATTTTAATTAGATATTGTTTCTTAACAGTGAAATTTCGATGTTGTTTCCTTGAAATATTTTAGTATTTCTTCGAGAAGTTTTACTGGTTCTTAAGAAATTGCTATCCAGGCCACCAGCCGTTCAGCTGTTTTTTGAGTTGTTACTATTGGGACCTTCAGCCGACAAATAATTTGAATTTCTTGTCAATGAGGCCTTCAGCCGTGAATGCAATTGCTCTTAAGAATTTTTAATTTGATATTGTCTCTTATTACTGAAATTTTGACGATTGTATTTTATAAAAATATTTTAGTATCGCTTGGATAAGTTTAACTGGTTCTTAAGAATTTGCTATCCGGGCCTTCAGCCGTCAAATTGTTTTTTGAGTTATTACTATTGGAGCCTTCAGCCGACAAATAATTTGAATTTCTGGTCAATAAGGCTTGCAGCCGTGAGCGCAACTTGCTTAAGAAATTTTTTTAATTAGACATTGTGTCTTAACAGTCAATTTGGATAATTGTTCTTTATTGTCAACTTTCATTGTTTCCAAATAAACTGTACATAATTTAAAAAAACCTGAGGAACCAACGGTAACTGATTATGGCCCAGACCATAATCGTAATCCGATCCTGACTTTCCCTCAGTACTCACAAACCACTGGCAACTACAGCAACACATTAGAAATTTACTCAATGCCAAAAAACTCCGGGGCTGGCGCCAGACATGCACCAAACTCAATACAACACTCCTAGTTAATTCTTCCATGTACTTGAAAGCATTCTGCCGACTTAACCGACTTACTGGCATCCACCCTATCCCTCTCTAACAAATCCTTCATAACAACCTTTCCTCGCCTGACGCCCTGAGCAAAGCCGATCACTTTGTGTCCTACCTCTCTGACATCTTCTCTATCCCTGGCGACCATCCTTGTTCATCTCCGCTACGGGAATAACATCTGTTCTACTAATTTATATATACTGTAAACAGTAACGGTCCTGTCACACTTCCTTGGGGTGCTCTGGAAGTAACCTTTACATCTGTCGATTTTGTTCCATTAAGGGCGGCGTGTTGAGTTCTATCTGCAAGGAAGTCTTGAAACCAGTCGCAAAGCTGCTTCGTTTTCACTGAACGGCAGTGCAGGACTGAGTCAAATGCCTTCCTGAAGTCAAGGGACACGGCGTCAACCTCAGCCCCCTCGTCTATGGCGCGGTGAATCTCATGGAGGAACAGGGCGAACTAAGTTTCATAGGATCTCTGTTTGCGAAATCTGTGTTGATTTTTGTAGAGGAGATTTTCATAATTCTTGAACATAAAACATGTTCCATAATTCTACAACAGTTTGACGTGAACGATATAGGCCTATAATTGTGTGCATCCGCCCCTCAGTTCTTCTTACAAGGGAACCTCCTCATCGAACCCCCCTCAGATTTAGTTATAAGTTGGCACAGTGGATAGGCCTTGAAGAACTGAACACAGATCAATCGAGAAAACAGGAAGAAGTTGTGTGGAAGTATGAAAAAAATAAGCAAAATATACAAACTGAATAGTCTATGCATATGATATGCAACATCAAGGACAGCAGATGCTCAAGAGCGCTGTGGTCCCGTGGTTAGCGTGAGCAGCTGCAATACGAGAAGTCCTTGGTTCAAATCTACCCTCAAGTGAAAATTTTAATTTTTTATTTTCAGAAAATTATTATCTGTCCGTCCGATGCGATCACTTTTTTGGGAGTGATTATCACATCCACAAGAAAACCTAAATCGGGCAAGGTAGAAGAATCTTTTTACCCATTCGCCAAGTGTACAAGTTAGGTGGGTCGACAACATATTCCTGTCATGTGACGCACATGCCGTCACCAGTGTCGTATAGAATATATCAGACGTGTTTTCCTGTGGAGAAATCGGTTGACGTGTGACCTTGCGATCAAACTTTTTCGGTTCCCATTGGATAGGCACGTCCTTTCGTCTACTAATCACACGGTTTAGCGGTGCGGTCGCAAAACACAGACACTAAACTTGTTACAGTGAACAGAGACGTCAATGAACGAACGGACAGATAATAATTGTCTGAAAACAAAAAATTAAAATTTTCAATCGAGGGAAGACTTGATCCAAGGACCTCTTTTATTGCAGTTGCTCACGCTAACCACGGGACCACGGCGCTCATGAACGCATATTCTCCGAGATGTTGCTTATCTTGGCGTGGACTACTCAGTTTATATATTTTGCTTATTTTTTTTCATACTTCCACATAACTTCTTCCTGTTTTCTCGTTTGATCTGTGTTCAGTCTTTCAAGGCCTATCCACTGTGCCAACTTATAACTAAATCTGAGGGGGGTGCGATGCGGAGGTTCCCTTGTTAGAAACTGGAATGACCTGCGCTTTCTTCCAGTCGCTAGGTACCCTTCGTTGCTCAAGCGATGTACCATAAAGTACTGCTAGAAGAGACAAGTTCTTTTGCATAATCTTTGTAGAGTCTTATAGGTATCTCGTCTTTTCCTGATACCTTACCGCTATTAAACGACTGTGGTTGTTTTTCTGTTCCGCGATCGGTTATCTCAATACCTGCCATTTCGACGTTCGTACGACGACTGAAAGGAGGGACCATGTTACAATCTTCCGTGGTGAAACGATTTCCGAAGGCCGAACTCAGTATTTCGGTCTTCACTCTGTTATGTTCCGTTTCTGTGCCAGTATGGTCAGTAAGTGAATGAATAAATGACTTCGACCAACTTACTGATTTTACGTGCGACTAAAACCTCTTAGGATTTTTACTCAGATCGATTGACAAAGTTTTACTTAGACTTATCGAACGCTTCTGTCATTACTGTCCTTACGCTCATTTTCGCTTCGTTCAGGTTATTTTGTCAACTGGGTTTTTACTTCTCTTGAATCTGAGATGAAGTTGTCTTTGTTCAGGTAGCCTAGCAGTTTTCTAAAACGGCTATTAAACCATGGTTGGGCTTTATCATCTCTTAAGACCTGACTCGGAACATACTTGTCTGGGGCGTACTGGACGATTCCTTTGAATTTTTTCGAGTTGTTTTCCACATCTTCGTCCTCGTCACCGAGTTTGATGCAGACTGCTCGGATAGTCTGAAATCTGTATCCTGTCACTCTTGCTAAGCAAAAATATCTTCCTACCTTTCTTTAGATTCTTCGTCAGACCCGTTGTCATAGATGCTATCACAGCCTTATGATCACTGATACCCTCTTCTACGTAAACTGATTCGATAGGTTCATGTCTGTTTGTTGCCAGGAGGTTTAAGACGTTCCCTCACTGAACGGAACAAAATTGACAGGTGTAAAGGTTACTTCTGAACTACTTCAAGGAAGTGTGATAGGGCCGTTACAGTATATATATAAATGACCTAGTGGAAAGCGTCGGATGCTGTTTAAGGCTGTTCGCAGACGATGCGATTGTCTATAACCAAGTAGCAACGTCAGAAGTTAGTAATGATTTGAGGAATGAACTTCAGAGAACTGATGAACGACCATATAAAAGAAACAGTGGGAAAAACAGATGCCAGACTCAGCTTCATAGGGAGAATCTTACGGAAATGTAACTCATCCACGAAGGAAGTGGCTTATAAGGCGCTTGTTCTACCGATTCTTGAGTACTGTACATCTATCTGGGATCCCTAACAGACAGGACTGATAGAAGGGATGGAGAAGATCCAACGCGATCGTTTAGTCGGCACACGAGAGCGTTACGCAGGTGCTCGAGAAACTTCATTGGCAGACGATGCAAGAGAGGCGTTGTGCATCACGGGGAGGTTTGCTATTGAAATTTCGAGAGAGCGCTTTCCGGGAAGAATCGGACAAAATGTTATTTCCCCCCACATATACCTCACGTAGTGACGATGATGAGAAAATTTGAGAAATTATAGAGCCAATACTACATTCTTGCCACGCGCTATTCGCGAGTAGAACAGGGTTGGAGGGCTCAGTGGTACGAAAAGGATCGTCAGTCACACAACATTAGATGACTTGCGGAGTATGACGTCACAGATGTGGATTAGGTGCTCATAGCTCTTAAGGTAAGTCTTCATTAGACAACTGTATAGAACAAACGACGCACTCTTTCGGGAGTGTATCGTGGAACGCCGAGACAGCAAACCCGCTACCGCAGAGCACTTTAATTCCAGTGAGCGTCTGATGAAATGCAATGAAACATAAATTGTGGCCCGTACTTCAAACTTTTAGAATACTGTCACCAATAAATCTGTGGAAATACGGCTGGCGGACGCCAGTAACAATCGCAATGGCAGTTTCCAGTCAGATAATGCATGGAAAACATTTACGGAAATACTTCGCTATCTGCATGTGGAGCGCCGTTATCCGATTTGACCGAGTGAAAGCGATCGATCCAATAACGACGAGGCGCGCTTTCACCACGGAGGGAACCGACAGCGGTGCAGAGATCTGCAGCAGAAGCACACGGACGCTGGCAGCGACAACTGGGTACTCCACGACACCGCCGGCTCGGCTTTAAACACGAGACTTCAGAGTACTTTCGCCAGTATAACCTGAAGATGGCCAGACGACTCTGCGCCGAAATATCCTCGCAGCAAGCTGTTGGCATCCGACAGTTCGCCAGAAATTTCGTAGAATAGAGTGTTGTCAACTTACGGAGCAGAAAGAAATTATCTTTACTTATTGATGTTTCCTCGCGTTGCTTTAGTCATTGATGATAAATGTAATTGAAAGGAGGGTGGAAGGAAGAAATCGCATTCGTAGATAGGAGTACACTACTGGCCATTAAAATTGCTACACCACGAACATGACGTGCTAGAGACGCGAAATTTAACCGACAGGAAGAACATGCTGTAATATGCAAATGATTAGCTTTTCAGAGCATTCACACAAGGTTGGCGCCGGTGGCGACACCTACAACGTGCTGACATGAGGAATGTTTCCAACCGATTTCTCATACACAAACAGCAGTTGACCGGCGTTGCCTGGTGAAACGTTGTTGTGATGCCTCGTGTAAGGAGGAGAAGTGTGTACCATCACTTTTCCGACTTTGATAAAGGTCGGATTGTACCCTATCGCGATTGCGGTTTATCGTATCGCGACATTGCTGCTCGCCTTGGTCGAGATCCAATCACTGTTAGCAGATTATGGAATCGGTGGGTTCAGGAGGGTAATACGGAACGCCGTGCTGGATCCAAACAGCCTCGTACCACTAGCAGTCGAGATGACAGGCACCTTATCCGCATGGCTGTAACGGATCGTGCAGCCACGTCTTGATCCCTGAGTCAACAGATGGGGACGTTTGCAAGACAACAACCATCTGCACGAACAGTTCTACGACGTTTGCAGCAGCATGGACTATCAGCTCGGAGACCTTGGCTGCGGTTACCCTTGACGTTGCATCACAGACAGGAGCGCCTGCGATGGTGTACTCAACGACGAGCCTGGGTGCACGAATGGCAAAACATAATTTTTTCGGATGAATCCAGGTTCTGTTTAAAGCATCATGATGGCCGCATCCGTGTTTGGCGACATCACGGTGAACGCACATTGGAAGCGTGTATTCGTCATCGCCATACTGGCGTATCACCCGGCGTGAAGGTATTGGGTGTCATTGGTTACATGTCTCGCATTGACGGTACTTTGATGAGTGGACGTTACATTTCAGATGTGTTACGACCCGTGGCTCTACCCTTCATTCGATCCCTGCAAAACCCTCCATTGAGCAGGATAATGCACGACCGCATGTTGCAGGTCCTGTACGAGCCTATCTGGATACAGAAAATGTTAGATTGCTGCCCTGTCCAGCACATTCTCTAGATCTCTCACCAATTGAAAACGTCTGATCAATGGTGGCCGAGCAACTGGCTCTTGTCACAACACGCCAGTCACTACTGTTGATGAACTGTGGTATCGTGTTGAAGCTGCAAGAACAGCTGTACCTGTACACGCCATCCAAGGCCCAGGCGTATCAAGGCAGTTATTACGGCCAGAGGGGGCTATTCTGGGTACTGATTTCTTAGGATCTATGCACCCAAACTGCGTGAAAATGTAATCACATGTCAGTTCTAGTATAATATAATTGTTCAATGAATACCCGTTTACCATCTGCGTTTCTTCTTCTTGTAGCAGTTTAAATGACCAGTAGTGTATATCAGAGAGATCATTGATGTAAGATGCTAGCCATTATGATGAAATGATGGCATTATCTGGCAAGTCACAGCTATCAAGAACTGAGTCAAATCGGCATTAGTGTTGAAGAGCGACATGACAATAGCATTAAACCTGTTGTCCCGCATAACAAGTTTTTGTATGAGAAACTCCATGTATACACCAGGAGTTTGACGTAGGTCACGTCAAACAACGGGTGAAGCAAATGATGTGGCTCGACAGCCAAAAGGCTTCTATTGAAACCGATATTAGTGGCGCTAGCCTATTCAATGGTAGTCCCTCCAGGTCGAAGCCAGCCACTGTCTGCCAGAACCAGAGCGGCGGAGTGACCAGTAATTATCGCGGCGCGAGAGTAATTGGGGCGAGAATGATGGCACACGGCGCTCCGGCGAGCAGCCTGTGTCCCGCTGCGTCCACAGCCGCAGGGCCCTTGGGAGAGGAAGAGACCGTCCCGTAGTAATTCCTTAAACGAGTCCGATGAATTATTTAAAGCGGCGGTCGCCGCAGTGATAAAAACGCCTAAGTGGCCGCTTATACGGCGAGAGACGCTCGCGGCTGCCCACTGAACTTTGATTCCGAGCCACGCCCTCCGGAGCCCTGGAGCGAAGGGACAGACCAAAAACGAAAACGAGAGATAGAGAAAGAAGACAGTCACAGAGCACAGTGACCGGGCCGAGGGAGAGAAAAGATTCTTCCCGGCTATTGAGGCCGGCGGTAGCGGGAGGGGGGCATTTAAGAATGATTAAATGAAGAGATGATTGCGTAATGCGCGGCGTTTGTGACTGCAGATGTGGCCGCCGGCACTCGGGATACGGGCAGGGACCGCTCGCTCGCCGGCTACCGAGACCGCTTCGTGACTGTTTTTATGCGCGCAGGGATCTCGCCTACCTCTGAAATCACTGTTATTCCGCGCCTGCCGCAGCTCGTGCGTCTGGTCTCAATGCGCGGGCACGCACGTGTGTGTATGTCTGTGTGTGTGTATGTGTGTGTGTGTGCGTGCGCACCCTTCCCAGGACTTTCCCTGGCGGCATACAGACGAGTCAGAGACAGGGGTAAAAAATAGAAAAAAGGCAACCGGGTGGATAAAATAATAATGCGCGGTTTTGCTGCCGTGGCCTTTCAGCCGCACGCATTTCATTAGCGTCCAGATGGGGGCCGAGCTATCATTGCCGTGGCCACAACCGCCACCGAGCTGTGGCGTCGCGTTTAGCGTCGTATACTTAGACGGCGCAGCAATGACGGGTGTTCGGTGACATCAGCCAGCAGGCCGCGGGCCTAACAGGAGCGTTTAGAGGGGGAGGGGGTGGGGGGAAGGGTAATGTGATGGCCCGGCCGCTACGTGTCGCCTCCCAGGAATGCGCCCGTCCCAATAATAGGCCGTAATTTGTACCCCGTGCCGGGCGGCGAGCGGGCCCTAATGCCGAGACAACGGAGCGCGCGTGTGTTATTTGCCTACCAACGACCTGCCCCAACGGCAGTCGCACGCGCATTCTTCTCGGCGTTTCGCCGGCCTAAGCGTTATGTAAAATATGTGCCAAAGGACGCGCCCGCGGCGGATTTGAATAAACACAACGGCGCCGGAGAAAATTGGGTCACGGCTGTCGCATTCCTCACGTGATTGTCGCCCGTAGGGGTGGGGAGTGGCAAGTGCAGAGGCTCTCAGACGCCACAGAAACCGCGCTATAATTCTCTCTCGACGTCTACGAAAACAATTTATGCACGTTTCACAAAGTGATGGTTAGCTCGTCACAAAAAAGCAATTTGCTATACTTCGAGGAAGTGAGATCAGTCGAAGTTTTGAACGCAGTGCGCACCTTATTTAACGATAATTGAAGTTTGTAGTTATATTCTGATTGAATCCTTAATTTATCAGTTCACGAACAGCTTAACTTTTAATGTGTCGTTGTTCAGAGTCCTTATACAGGGTGGTCCATTGATTGTGACCGGGCCAAATATCTCACGAAATAAGCGTAAAACGAAGAAACTACAAAGAACGGAACTTGTCTAGCTTGAAGGGGGAAACCAGAGGCGCTATGGTTGGCCCGCTAGATGGCGCTGTCATAGGTCAAACGGATATCAACTGCGTTTTTTTAAATAGGAACCCCCATTTTTTATTACATATTCCTGTAGTACGTAAAGAAATATGAATGTTTTAGTTGGATCACTGTTTTCGCTTTGTGACAGATGGCGCTGTGATAGTCACAAACATATGGCTCACAATTTTAGACGAACAGTTGGTAACAGGTTCAAATGGTTCAAATGGCTCTGAGCACTATGGGACTCAACTGCTGAGGTTATTAGTCCCCTAGAACTTAGAACTAGTTAAACCTAACTAACCTAAAGACATCACAAACATCCATGCCCGAGGCAGGATTCGAACCTACGACCGTAGCGGTCTTGCGGTTCCAGACTGCAGCGCCTTTAACCGCACGGCCACTTCGGCCGGCAGTTGGTAACAGGTAGGTTTTTTAAATTAAAATACGGAACGTAGGTACATTTGAACATTTTATTTCGGTTCTTCCAATGTGATAGTGATACATGTACCTTTGTGTACTTATCATTTCTGAGAACGCATGCTGTTACAGCGTGATTACCTGTAAATACCACATTAATGATGTCCGTCAACCTCAATGCATTTGGCAATACGTGTAACGACATTACTCTCAATAGCGAGTAGTTCGCCTTCCGTAATGTTCGCACATGCATTGACAATGCGCTGACGCATGTTGTCAGGCGTTGACGGTGGATCACGATAGCAAATATCCTTCAACTTTCCCCACAGAAAGAAATACGGGGACGTTAGATCCGGCGAACGTGCGGGCCATGCTATGCCGCTTCGACGACCAATCCACCTGTCATGAAATATGCTATTCAATACCGCTTCAACCGCACGCGAGCTATCTGCCGGGCGTCCATCATGTTGGAAGTACATCGCCATTCTGTCATGCAGTGAAACATCAAGTAGCAACGTCGGTAGAACACTACGTAGGAAATCAGCATACATTGCACCATTTAGATTGCCATCGATAAAATGGGGGCCCATTATCCTCCCTCCCATAATGCCGCACCATACATTAACCCGCCAAGGTCACTGATGTTCCACTTGTCGCAGCCATCGTGGATTTTCCATTGTGCAATAGCGCATGTCATGCCGGTTTACGTTACCGCTGTCGTCGCTAAATAGAACGCGTGCAAAAAATCTTCCATCGTCCCGTAATTTCTCTTGTGCGCAGTGGCAGAACTATACACGACGTTCGTGCAATGCCTGGTGCATAGAACTATGGTACGGGTGCAATCGATGTTGATGTAACATTCTAAACACCGACGTTTTTGAGATTCCCGATTCTCCGGCAATTTGTATGCTACTGATGTGCGGATTAGCCGCGACAGCAGCTAAAACATCTACTTAGGTATCATCTTTAGTTGCAGGTCGTGGTTGACGTTGCACATGTGGTTGAAAACTTCCTGTTTCCTTAAATATCGTAACTATCCGGTGAACGGTCCGGACGCTTGGACGATGTGGTCCACGATACCGAGCAGCATACAAACCACACGCCCGTTGGGCATTTTAATCGCAATAGCCATACATCAACACGATATCGACCTTTTCCGCAATTGGTAAACGGTCCATTTTAACATCGGTAATGTTTCACGAAGCAAATACCGCCCGCACTGGCGGAATGTTACGTGATACGACGTACTTATACGTTTGTGACTATTACAGCGCCATCTATCATAAAGCGAAAAAAGTGGTCCAACTAAAACATTCATATTTCTTTACGTACTACACGAATATGTAATAAAAAATGGGGGTTCCTATTTTTAAAAAACGCAGTTGATATTGGGCCAACCATATCGCCATCTGGTTTCCCCCTTCAAGCTAGACGAGTTTCGTTCATTGTAGTTCTTTCATTTGATGCTTATTTCATGAGATATTTGGTCCGGTCACTATCAATGGACCACGAGAACAGGGCCGATTTAATACCAAATTGATACAGGCGCTCGCTTGATGTGACAAACTGAGAGGTGCACCCAAGTGAAAAATGTGTAGACAGCATTGTAGAACATCATATCCAGGCCTTGACGGTCAGTGAGCACTCGCTGCTATTGTTAGCGAGAGCGCAGACTTCCCAGCGTCCGTGGGAGTACTGCTTTTCTCCAACCTGAAGATATACGGAGCGCGTAAGGACTAAGAAGGCAACATAAGAGAAATTAGGGCTCACACGGAGGCGTGCAGACACTCGTTTTTCCATCGCTCTGTTTGCGAGTGGCACAGGAGGGGAAGTAGTGGTACAGGGTACCCTCCGCCACACACGTTACGGCGGCTTTTGACTTCCGGAAGGCGTTCGATACAGTTCCGCACTGTCGCCTGATAAACAAAGTAAGAGCCTACGGAATATCAGACCAGCTGTGTGGCTGGATTGAAGAGTTTTTAGCAAACAGAACACAGCATGTTGTTATCAATGGAGAGACGTCTACAGACGTTAAAGTAACCTCTGGCGTGCCACAGGGGAGTGTTATGGGACCCTTGCTTTTCACAATATATATAAATGACCTAGTAGATAGTGTCGGAAGTTCCATGCGGCTTTTCGCGGATGATGATGTAGTATACAGAGAAGTTGCAGCATTAGAAAATTGTAGCGAAATGCAGGAAGATCTGCAGCGGATAGGCACTTGGTGCAGGGAGTGGCAACTGACCCTTAACATAGACAAATGTAATGTATTGCGAATACATAGAAAGAAGGATCCTTTATTGTATGATTATATGATAGCGGAACAAACACTGGTAGCAGTTACTTGTGTAAAATATCTGGGAGTATGCGCGCGGAACGATTTGAAGTGGAATGATCATATAAAATTAATTGTTGGTAAGGCAGGTACCAGGTTGAGATTCATTGGGAAAGTGCTTAGAAAATGTAGTCCATCAACAAAGGAGGTGGCTTACAAAACACTCGTTCGACCTATACTTGAGTATTGCTCATCAGTGTGGGATCCGTACCAGATCGGTTTGACGGAGGAGATAGAGAAGATCCAAAGAAGAGCGGCGCGTTTAGTCACAGGGTTATTTGGTAACCGTGATAGCGTTACGGAGATGTTTAATAAACTCAAGTGGCAGACTCTGCAAGAGAGGCGCTCTGCATCGCGGTGTAGCTTGCTCGCCAGGTTTCGAGAGGGTGCGTTTCTGGATGAGGTATCGAATATATTGCTTCCCCCTACTTATACCTCCCGAGGAGATCACGAATGTAAAATTAGAGAGATTAGAGCGCGCACGGAGGCTTTCAGACAGTCGTTCTTCCCGCGAACCATACGCGACTGGAACAGGAAAGGGAGGTAACGACAGTGGCACGTAAAGTGTCCTCCGCCACACACCGTTGGGTGGCTTGCGGAGTATAAATGTAGATGTAGATGTAGATCCATGTAAATGTAGATAAACGGCTGGTTTCACTGATCTAGCTAATAGGTGATGACCCGGCCCCATTGGGTAGTCTTCAAAGGCGAGTGTGCTTCCCACGGGGTTGGCCTGGGGAAAAAAAAGCGTGTATACGCATCGGCAGGCAGAAGCCCTTCGTAGTAGTACTACGAGCATTAGCAGGATATGGCCACTCCGCGTGCCTACTATCTGCTCTGGAGGCTGATTGACCGAATCGACTGCAAATGAAAAGAACCCCGTGGCACGACGAACAGCTCGCGACATCGAGGGCGCCTGTCGGTAGCTCTGGTGGGTTGCAGGGGGCGAGTTTGAGCCCTGTGGGGTGGAAGTAGTGTGGGGCCGTATTTCGGAAGTTTGTAGTCAGGCAGCTTAGGGAGTGTTCCCTTGGGCAGGGGCGGGAAACGTCTTGCAAAGGGAGGCCACGACGTTCGGACCTCGGATTTAATTCAGACTTCGTACACTTTCAGTAGTCCATCGAGACTGCGTAATGTACAAGTAGTAAGGCGTACTACCAAGGCGATTTCGAGAAAATCGCAAGTTTTACGCGGCAGTGATGCACTGGGGCGTTGCTACCAGGAGCATGAGATGGTATTGGATCGGTGGATCAAGACCCAGTCATGTTTTTCTTTAATTTAAATTTTTTCAACACTAGTCGTATTATTTCATACAGACACTAATGGCCATTAAAATTGCTACACCACGAAGCAATGCAGATGATAAACGGGTATTCATTGGACAAATATATTATACTAGAACTGACATGTGAGTATATTTTCACGCAATTTGGGTGCATAGGTCCTGAGAAATCAGTACCTAGAACAACCACCCCTGGCCCTAATAACGGCCTTGATACGCCTGGGCATTGAGTCAAACAGAGCTTGGATGGCGCGTACAGGTGCAGCTGCCCATGCAGATTCAACACGATTCCACACTTCATCAAGAGTAGTGACAATGTAACGTTCACTGTTCAAAGTGCTGTCAATGCGAACAAGAGGTGACCGAGACGTGTAACCAATGGCGGCACCCCATACCATCACGCCGGTTGATACGCCAGTATGGCGATGACGAATACCCACTTTCAATGTGCGTTCACCGCGATGTCGCCAAACACGGATTGACCATCATGATGCTGTAAACAGAACCTGGATTCATCCGAAAAAATGACGTTTTGCCATCCGTGCACCCATGTTCGTCGTTGAGTACACCACCGCAGGCGCTCCTGTTTGTGATACAGCGTTAAGCGTAACCGCAGCCATGGCGTCCGAGCTGATAGTCCGTGCTGCTGTAAACGTCGTAGAACTGTTCGTGCAGATAGTTGTTGTCTTGCGAACGTCCCCATATATTGACTAAGGGATCGACACGTGGCTGAGCGATCCCTTACAGCCATGCGGATAAGATGCCTGTCATCTCGACTGCTAGTGATACGAGGCCGTTGGGATCCAGCACGGCGTTCCGTATTACCCTCCTGAACCCACCGATTCCATATTCCGCAAACAGTCATTGGATCTCGACCAATGCGAGCAGCAATGTCGCGATACGATAAACCGCAACCGCGATAGGCCACAATCCGACCTTTATCAAAGTCGGAAACGTGATGGTACATATTTCTCCTTCTTACAGTAGGCATCACAACAACGTTTCACCAGGCAACGCCGGTCAACTGCTGTTTGTGTATGAGAAATCGGTTGGAAACTTACCTCATGTCAGCACGGTGTAGGTATCGACACCAGCGCCAACCTTGTGTGAATGCTCTGAATAGCTAATCATTTGCATATCACAGCATCTTCTTCCTGTCGGGTAAATTTTACGTCTGTAGCACGTCATCTTCGTGGTGTAGCAATTTTAATGGCCGGTAGTGTAGTTTACGTACAGTTCTGATAGACAAGGAATGATGAGTGAAGATTCCGCACGCCACGGTACTTCGGCAACATCATAGCTCTCCCATTTCAGTGACGTGCTGTGGGACAAGTTGAATGCCCTGGCACCGCCGACTGACCCCCGAGTCCCGGGCTCGCCAGCAGGGATTCAGCAAGCAGGCAGGCAGCTAAGCTGCCGCGTCCGTCATTACCGTGGGTCATTACGCGGGCTCATCAGCATGCAGACTAGAGTCGCACCGCGCCTCGCTCGCTGCGGCCTCTTCGGGCTGAATACGAAATATCCGCCGCGGGCGGCAACCACCCACACCATCTGCGTGTGCTTTCTGTCAGACTGCCTCGGAGTATTGGCTAACTTGAGTGGAATATGTTAACGACCGCGTGTTTAGGTTTCTGCACCATATGGAAACTAAACGAAAACAGTGGTGATGCCCGGTAGAAGGCCATAATCCCCTCGATTATGGAATCTTCGGTAAAGCAGGAACCTAAAGAGAAACTGAAGGCGAAACAAAACCTCGGAAGAAAAGTCACCAGAACAAATCAGCAGAGGAGAAAAGGCTGGGAAGATTAGGACTCAGAATGTAGGAATGTAGTTCTAAATGTCACGTCAAAAACATCAAGATGCAGCCATCAAACGTTTTGGTGGTGTTGATGCCTCTTTGCACGTGAATTAACAAATTTAATGTTATCACGCAGGACTGTTGATATCTATAAAAATATCGGGAATCGGATACATCGATATTTAGAAAATACCGTTATCACATTAAATGCAATACTCTACCTACGAGTATATCGGTGTACCGGCGTATATAAATATTGGGTGCACATTGTAAATATACTGCCAGTTTTAGAGCTGTATATTTAAGTATTGATTTATTATTAGATATTCTCTACATGAACAAGCTAGCAGCCTGCTTATTCCCATTACAGAAAGTACTGAAAGGAAAACGATGCACGTTCACGCTTGGCGATAACCATTTCTCCAACAATGGAAGCTGCATGTAAGTGACACAATAAATGATGCCCGATTGGTCCGTCTTTCGGTTTTGTCACATATCGGATTTGTTCGGAACACTTCATGTCGACTTCCCTGATTTTTTTTTCATATTTTTGCCATATCTGCAAACGCCGCGAACTAAATATTGTACTGTCAAAACTGCGTGGTGAAGTTAAACGTTGCAGTTTCTCTTGACAGCGCCGAACGCGTCATCACTTCCCCTCACACGTCTATGCCCACCGCAAAGACCAATGTTGTCATTTACATTTTTCATCATAATTTTCTGGAAGTGTTTTTGAAGAATGCCGATGTGAAGAAATAGCACACTAATTGCGGTAAAAGCTGTATTTTTAACGCAACTAGTCTGCTGTTTCTTCACATCGGAAATCTTGTTATTCCATTCACACCGCCATACCCAATTGCCACCTATACTTGCGTCACACAGTCGAAGAGAAAGACTGGATGTGATGAAATCTCAAACAGTAGCAAGATTCCTCCACACAGTGAAAATAAAATTATTTCTACTACAATTTCAAAAGAATAGTTTCAAATATTTCCCAAAAATTGCGAAAAAATAATTGTTGTTGTTGTGGTCTTCAGTCCAGAGACTGGTTTGATGCAGCTCTCCATGCTACTCTATCCTGTGTAAGGTTCTTCATCTCCCAGTACCTACTGCAACCTACATCCTTCTGAATCTGTTTAGTGTATTCATCTCTTGGTCTCCCTCTGCGATTTTTACCCTCCACGCTGCCGTCCAATACTGAATTGGTGATAATAACATAAAATAAAAATATCGGTACTCGACAATGCCATTTCGATAGCGATATATCGGTGTATGAAATATCGCCGATATTTGTCGATACCTTTTTCAAAAATGTCTCTATATCGATATTTTATTAACAGCCCTGTTATCAGTCACTGTTTATTTATTTCCACAAGTTTTGAAATTTTAAACCGCGATCATCAGGTGAATTTTTGTGGATTAATATGACATGTGTTTGTGTGTGTGTGTGTGTGTGTGCGTGCGTGCGTGCGTGTGTTACAACTTCTGAGTAGCCTGTGACACTGTCTAGCAGAGAAAAACAAGAGTTCTTCAGAACACGGCTCAACGTTTTGGAGGTTTTTGGCTAAAGGACGAACGAAAAAAATGTGAAAGTAAAATACATTCAGTGGTCACAAGCTCCTTTCTCTGCCGTGATACATCACGTGCACTGTCACACCTTGTAAACACTGAGGGAACAAAGATGGTATCTAGAAACTAAAATGTGCCAAGAACATAAACCAAAACAGAATTATTATTTTCGAGCAAGTCTCAAAGCATTATGGAGATCTTTGGTATTACTAGACAGTGGCACAGTTTACTCTAAAGTCGTAACACGACACAATATACAATACGCGAAATTAAACCACAAAAATCCAACTGCTCTTTGTGGTTTCAATCTTCGAAATGCATTGCGGAAACAAATAAACAGTGAATGGTAACAGAAAACTTGTTCTTTCATTCGATTTCAAGAACAGGCATGCCAAAACCAAAAATGTTCGCGTTTAAAACTTCTCTACCTATTCACCCTTCCGTGCGACACGCGTTTTTCCCAACAATGAAAGACTTGGCGGAAATCTTGAGTGTGGTGCTACATCTACATCCACATATGTACTCCACAAGCCTCTGTATGGAGTATGGTGGAGGGTACCAGGTACCACTACTAGTCGTCCCCTTTCCTATTCTCCTCGGAAACAAAGTGACGGGAAAACGACTGTCTATATGCTTCCGTACAGGCCGTAATTTCACTTCTCTTAGCGGTCCTTATGCGAAATGTACGTTGGCAGCAATGGAGTCATTTCTCGAAGAGAATGTCGGCTTCCCTAGAGGGATTACCCAGTTTGAGTTCACGAAGCATCTCCGTAACACTCGCGTATTGACCGAACCTACCAGTAACAGATCTAGCAGTACCTTCCCGAACTGCTTTTACGTCTTCCTTTAATCCTACTTGGTTGTGATCCCAAAAACTCGAACTGTACTCGAGAACTGTTCGCGGAAGTGTTGTATTCGAGAAATTAGAGCCAATACAGAGGCTTACCGGCAATCATTCTTCCCACGCATTATTCGCAAGTGGAACAGGGTTGAAGGAATCAGCTAGTGGTACCGAAGGTACTCTCCGCCACACACCGCTAGGTGGCTTGCAGAGTATGATGTAGATATAGCTGTATATGCAGTCTCCCTTGTATGTGAACAACACTTTGCTAAGACTTTTCCGATAAACCGAAGTCGACCACTCCCCTTCCCTACTACCATCCTTACGTGCTCGTCCCATCTCATATCGCTTTGCAGCTTTAGGCCTGTATATTTAATAGGCGTGTCTGTGTCAAGCAGAACACCAGTAATATTATATTCGAACATAACGGGATTCTTTTTCGTAGTTATCTGCATTAACCTACATTTTCTACATGTAGAAGAAGTTACCAGTCAACACACAAATTAGAAATTCTATGGATCATCCGAACATTTATGTGTACCGGGTGTCCCAGGAGGGATGGGCAGGGATATGGCAGGAACCATCATTCGAAGCTAAAAGTCTAGTAAACATGGGCTCTAAAACGCACACCTTAAGACCTATGAGCACTTCTCAGATACTGTGAAACAAATCTCTTCTACTGCAGCCTCTTTGATATCCATGTTTCGAGAGGTATGGACCAAAACAAGAAAAAAATATCGAGTAAATATGAGCTCTAAAACTCACAGCTTCAGATCTATGAGGAGTTGTTGAGCTTTGATAAACTTCAGGTGTGCCCCAGGGCAGCGTAATAAGTCCTCTGCTTTTTACGATTTACATAAACGACCTGGTTGATGGTATCGACAGCGGCCTTAGACTGTTTGCCGATGATGCTGTAGTCTAGAGGAAAGTAGTATCACACGAAAGTTGTGAACAAATCAATGGGGATTTGCAGAAAATAAATGACTGGCAGTTATCTGTAACAATGCGAAAATCCCCATTAATGTATGAGTACAAAATAAATGATCAGTCTTTTGAAGCGGTAACATCAGTCAAGTATTCGGGTGTTCGAAATGATCTCAAATGGAATGATCTGATTACACAAGTAACTGGTAAGGCGAACTCTAGATTGCGGTTTACTTGTAGAATCCTGAAGATATGCAGTCCTTCAACAAAGGAAATATCTTAAATACGTTAGTTCGTCCAGTCTTAGAGTATTGTTCGTCTGTATGGGACCCTCACCAGTTGGGCCTGATTCAAGAAATTGAGAAGGTCCAAAGAAGAGCGGCAAGATTCGTGACTGGTACATTTAGCGATCGCGAAAGCGTTACAAATCTCATAGAAACTTTGAAGTGGGACACACTTGCAGATAGACGACGCGCTAAACAGAAGGGGCTACTCACTAAATTCCGAAATCCAATCTTCACCGAGGAAGTAGAGCATATATTATTACCACCAACTTTCAAATCACGTAATGATCATCATTCAAAGATAAGGGAAATAAACAGTTCGTACCGAGGAGTTCAGACAGTCGTTTTTCCCTCGCGCGATCTGCGAGTGGAACAGAGGGAGGAGGGGGGGGGGGGCGGAGGGGAAATGGGGAAATATGACTTTGGCCCGAATTGTGCCCTCCGCCACACACCACTTGGTGGCTAACGGAGTGTATATGTAGATGAAATGTCGTGTGGCTAGGGCCTCCCGTCGGGTAGACCGTTCGCCTGGTGCAGGTCTCTCGATTTGACGCCACTTCGGCGACCTGCGCGTCGATGAGGACGAAATGATGATGATTAGGACAACACAACACCCAGTCCCTGAGTGGAGAAAATCTCCGACCCAGCCGGGAATCGAACCCGGGGCCTTAGGATTGACATTCTGTCACGCAGACCACTCAGCTACCGGGGGCGGACGTATATGTAGATGTAGATGTAGAAGTGAAACACTTCTCTTCTAGCTCTCGTAGCTGTCAAGGTACGAATTTTAGAGACTATGTTTACTAGTCAATTTATTTCTTCTTTTGGTCCACACTACCTCCTCCCAAAAATATGGAATACAAAGAGCTTTCAGTAGACGAGGTTTGTTTGACATTATCGAAGATGAACAAGTGCTCATGCCGTGTGCGCTCGTTTTACTAGACGTTTTTGCTTAGAATAATTGTTCCTGTCATATCCCTGAACGTTAATCACTCCTCCTAGGACACCCTGTACAGAGGACAAGAGTGGTCTGTAATGTAGCAGTGAGCAAATATGAAAATGATACAGTTAACCGAATCTGCTCAGTAGTACACACTGCATGAATTAAAGGTCTGCCGTCGGAAGGACACACCACAGAAGCGACAGCATGACGTATTAGATTTACATCCAAACATATTAGTTATCTCGTTGAGTATTAACGTGAATTCCTGTAAGAAAAAGAATGAAACCGCTGTCGCTCA
The DNA here is from genome assembly GCF_023864345.2 of Schistocerca serialis cubense. Taxonomy (NCBI): domain Eukaryota; kingdom Metazoa; phylum Arthropoda; class Insecta; order Orthoptera; family Acrididae; genus Schistocerca; species Schistocerca serialis. Next base: position 71,344,230 of record NC_064644.1, read on the forward strand.
CTGATTGGTGAGTGTATGCGATCGTGGGTGCCGATGAAATTACCATTGTTCCACAGGTAGATTGATCGTGAAAAGTCTTACTTTAATTTCTACCGAAAATAGTGGTAGCAAAACTTATTCTGACGTCGTATTTATAGATGGAGGTTCTATTCGGAATAGAATGCTCGAGCAGCAAGACGCGATCCGCCAATCGGTCTGGTTGCTTTCGAGAAATGTAAGAGCCCCCCCGACACACCATCTCTAAAATAGAAAATACGCAACATAAAAATATACATGAGGGATGTACAGGTGATCGCGTTAACGGCAGACACTGTTAATAAACATGCCAAGTTATTATTCAGTACAATGTAAAGTACAAGATTTGGCAGTTACTCGTATCTACGTATGCTTTCTGGGGACGGACAAACCAGAGTGGTTAATGGGAAGGAGGTTCTCCCCCCAAAAAACTTCTACTGCTTAACAACTGATAGTTTTTTGATGTATAGATAACTTACCTTTTTACTATTATTGAATCGTCTTTTCTGAGTCTCTCACACGCTTGAGTGGATGTACATTTTATTATGACAGGATGGATAAATAAAACCGAACGTCACATTATTTTATTTCTTACACTTGAGGTCCTACCACGCTTCCCTGCTGCCCTCCTGTCGATGCCTTGTCTCTGATGAACACTCGTCGTCGAGGGCAAGATACTGCATTCTAGTATGTATTTCGTCAGTTCAGAAAACGTTCTACTTAGAACACTGCTTCGTCATTATTCTGGAAATGCTGGTCACGCAAAGGTTTCTTCACGCGAAGGAGGGGAGAAAGTCGCTTGGTGCCACATGAAAAAATCACTGGAGATTAGATAAAAGTTAACAGCGAAAGTAAGGAGAGCGTTTGAATGTGTCTTGTGCAGAATGATATCCGAAGCGGAAGCCAGTAGACAGGGACCCCTCTGCCGTTTTCAAAATGTTGTTGTTATGGTCTTCAGTCCTGAGAATGGTTTGATGCAGCTCTCCATGCTACTCTATCCCGTGCAAGCTTCTTCATCTCCCAGTACCTACCGCAACCTACATCCTTCTGAATCTGCTTAGTGTATTCATCTCTTGGTCTCCATCTACGATTTTTACCTTCCACGCTGCCCTCCAATACTAAACTGGTGATCCCTTGATGCCTCAGAACATGTCCTACCAACCGATCCCTTCTTCTAGTCAAGTTGTGCCACAAATTTTTCTTCTCCCCAATTCTATTCAATACTTCCTCATTGGTTATGTGATCTACCCATCTAATCTTCAGCATTCTTCTGTAGCACCACACTTCAAAAGCTTCTATTATCTTCTTGTCCAAACAATTTATCGTCCATGTTTCACTTCCATACATGGCTACACTCCATACAAATACTTTCAAAAATGACTTCCTGACACTTAAATCTATACTCGATGTTAACAAATTTCTCTTCAGAAACGCTTTCCTTGCCATCGCCAGTCTACATTTTATATCCTCTCTACTTCGACCATAATCAGTTATTTTGCTCCCCAAATAGCAAAACTCCTTTACTACTTTAAGTGTCTCATTTCCTAATCTAATTCTCTCAGTATCACCTGACTTAATTCGACTACATTCCATTATCCTCGTTTTGCTTTTGTTGATGTTCATCTTGTATCCTCCTTTCAAGACACTATCCATTCCGTTCAACTGCTCTTCAAAGTCCTTTGCTGTCTCTGACAGAATTACAATTTCATCGGCGAACCTCAAAGTTTTTATTTCTTCTCCATGGATTTTAATACCTACTCCGAATTTTTTTTTTGTTTCCTTCACTGCTTGCTCAATATACAGATTGAATAGACCTAATAGCAAGACAACACAGGATGATATGTTGAGGTATCGGGTGTTCTGCCGGGTACCAGCGCAGTCCTTGCACACTATTTCGACAACGTGGTTCGTTGTCTTCATCAGATGCTGCGTGAGACTGCTGTTTGACTAGAGCGAGTACAGTATACTGCCTTTCCCCTTCATGGTGGCTTCTAGGCGCCGCGTCTGCGGTCCACTCCCACTGAAATCGTCCTGAGACGTCTCGATTTCGATCCGACGCTCCTGGTAGCAAGCTGAGGTTCCTTCTTTTCATGTTCACGATGTAAAACTGGTTGTGAAATGAAGGGCTTATTTCAATAGTGGTACAAGTCCATATTTGTTCATGTAAGATACAGAGTCCAAAAGTTAAATGAGCTCTGAGAAACCTGCAGTTGAAATACCAGAAATATTCGAGCATATGGTTTCTTGCTAGAGATGAACCTTTCTTACTGTTTAATTTTATCATTAATTGAGGAAACATTATAGGCAGAAAAGTGGAGGTAATGGACTTGTACCACTATTGAAATAAGCCCTTCAAATGTACCATATTCCAAGAGAAAACTAATAAGAAGCTAGTAAAAGCTCTGTAGGTAAGACATACACTATAAACGGGTTAAATGACGCCCTCCTATAGACGTGAGCTGCGAGTTGCAAACTGGTCACCGTCGGTCGCAAATGTGCACTAAACAGTCAGTTTGAACCAACTGATGAATTAAGCTACTATTGGACAAGAGCAGACAAGAGCGAGCCGGCAGAAAAAGGAATTTCAACAAAGAACAAAAGCGCAAAAATAGAAGAAACTTGAAAACGGGTGAGAAGGTGCTTCGAAAAGGGCTTTTTTTATGGAAACTGCTTCAGGTCTGCCGTGTTTATTTTCATGAAGACGTCAATCGTGTGGAGTATATTGGAATTAAGTTAATTTTCTGTTTTTGGATCGTTTACTTCATCTTCAACTTAAAGTCAATAAACATAGCGTAGTTACATGAGAAGTAGGATACATAAGTATGGCTTTGAAGTTATTGAATTATCTCCTGCAAATGTCAAAACAGTTATAAATTATGAAAGTATTTAAAAGGAAATTGTAGACTCTAGTAAAAGGCACTGCTGAGCACCTAGCACATTATTGGGCACTCTAAATGGCCCCCACGATGTGGATTAGACTCTCCTACTTTCTTCATCTCATCAGCAACGCAATCCAGACCCATACTTGACCCAAGTTCATTGGATGCCTCCACAGTCGTAAACAACAGTGCGTTAAGAAGCCTCGACAAACAGTTCAGTGGGAATAAAAGTAGTGTCTTCTCTTTCGTGTTGCGGTAACCGCTCTTTTTATAAGTTTACAGCACTTACTTCTCTGCTGTGAGGACCTCCACATTTTTAGTGAGTTCTTCTTTCTCTATCTCTTGTCATTATCTTGGGCAGTATTTTATGATATGCCATTTACCTTCCATACGCTTGACAATATCGGAAAGATCATCGTCAGCAACTGATGGATAACTCCTAAAGACAAAACGTGACACATTTGGAGTATTCACTAATGTTACCCGGCAAGACCTCTGTTCTCTCCATTCTGGAAAGTATTACTAATCCCTTTTTCTTGCTTCCGTATTCGAAGGGTCAGGACCAGCAGCACTATATCTACTGATGACGACGACGACGATGATGATGATGATGATGATGATTCCGCGTTGCGGGGTGCTTAGCGGCGCTGTTATCAGCGCTCGTACAGATTCCAATCGTTGCACTTTCCAGTCTCGCCAGTTCCCGAATGATGATGAAATGTTGACGTCAACACGGACACCGAGTCACCGCGTGCAGACAATCCCCGACCATGTATGGAATCGAACGCGGGACACTATGATCGAGGGGCAGCAACGCTAGCTACTAACGAAGCTGCTGTCTCTCTTAAAGTGCTGATAAATGCAAGCTTACCCCCATACCGAAAAGGGAGAAGCTCAGAGTGCGACTGAAAGAGCAGTGGTGAACATGAGGATCACATCATATTGTGTAAATAATTATGACAGCCGCGCGTGATTAGCCGAGCGGTCTAGGGCGCTGTGCGGTTTGTCCCGGTGGAGATTCGAGTCCTCCCTCGGGCATGGGTGTGTGTGTGTTTGTCCTTAGGATAATTTAGGTTAAGTAGTGTGTAAGCTTAGGGACTGATGACCTTAGCAGTTAAGTCCCATAAGATTTCACACACATTTGAACATTTATTCATGACATAAGCGAACACGTAAAACCTTCATGAATAAGGCGAATGGAATAGTAAGATCTGTTGGAAGGGATCTGGGAAAGTGCAGTGCATTTGTAAAGGAAATTGCCTACAGGATGCTATTGCGACCAGTCCTAGAGCATTGCTCCATCTTTGTTAAGAAGGCCTGATAACAGATCCATCGACTTGATAGACGCGCTGCCGAGGTCTAACGCAGTAGTTGGCAAATTGCGCCTCGCGGGCCGCACGCTGCCGCAATCAAGTATCCGTGGCAACCGCGTTGTACTAACAAACAGCCGAATCCGAAAACGTCAGCGTCTTAGGGGTGAAGTTTTCCTGCTTGCAACAAACAAAAATATTTAATATATAATATAATTTGATAACAAATGTTTAACTTAAAGTCAATAATTCCCCACAGAATGTTAACCAGCAACAAATAATAGTGTCATTTATTGATGTCAAGAAAGCTTTTGACTGTATAGACAGAGAAATAATAGATAAGGTCATTAGAGAATTTGGTGTTAAATCAAAATTAGCAAATGTAATTCGTGAAATACTAACAGGTACAATATCTAAAGTCAAATTTATGGAAGACGTATCTCAGCCATTTGAAATAAAAGCTGGTGCTAGACAAGGTGACGGTTTATCACCTTTACTTTTTAATTGTGTTGGAGAAAAAATTGTAAGGATCTGGAATTCGGAGCTAAAATATTACAAAATGGAACCAATACCTTTGGTAAGGAAAACAAATGGAATTAAGGTAAACTGCTTGGCTTTTGCGGATGATTTTGCAATACTTTCAGAAAACCTGACAGAAGCAGTTATTCAGATAACCCCTCTGGAAAAAAAAGTTGCAAACAGAAGTGGTCTCAAAATTTCAGCTGAAAAAACGAAATTCATGACAAATATAAACAATGTACCAAAATTCATAGAAACACAAATAGGTAAAAATAGAGCGAGTAAATAAAATCAAATATCTTGGAGAAAATATACAACAGAATGGACTAGAAAAATCTGCAGTAGATGTAAGAATTACCAAAATGGAAGGAGGATATGGTTTCACCAAAAATTTACAACAAGTAATGTCTATCTAGAAAAACAAAACTAAAACATTACACGACAGTGGTACGACCAGAATGTTTATATGGATCTGAATGCCTAACGATGAACTATAAGATGGACAAACTAGAGGTACTGGAAAGAAGGATTATTAAAAAAATATTTGCAATATACACTGCAGATGGTTGGAAAATAAGAAGTAATGACGAGATCTACAAAAATATCGAGAAAATATCTGAAATAATGACCAAATGAAGATTAATCTTTTTCGGACCCCTCTACCGAATGGATGGAAATACATTAACAAAACAAATACTCCTGTATTTCTGGAAGAAGAAATCAACAATAGCACGGATTACAGAAGTAAGGAAAGGTCTAGCAAGAAATGACATCAAAGAACCATAAATAGCAGAAAGAAACCGTTTTAAAATAAATACTAAATTTGGAAGGCTTTCAAAGCAGAAGAAATGAAAAATCGGAAACAACACGTACAGAAGAAAGGAAGAGACTTCACGGGGAGAAAATGAAGGAATACTGGAAAAATAGGAAACAACAATAAAGGAAGAAGAGGAACTAAGTTTTTAACGTGATTCTAGTTGGTCAATACGGTTGTAAAATAAATATAACATAATATATATAATATAACACAATACTTTAAGAGGCGCTTAATTTTAATTGACGTTGGCGAGCTCGGCCATGAACTAAGTAGAGCTGGCTGCTGACCTCAGGGGCAGAGGGGTACGTAGCGCGTCCGCTGCTGGGTGAGAGGATGCGAAAGAAGGAATGTTTTGTCATCTTACAGTCCTGACAACTCACGGGACTACGTGACTCGTAGCGACCAACTTCTGTGTTACAACTTTTGACACGGAGGGAACGTGGATTTGTGAATGCGTGTTACACAGACGGCCATCTTAAAATGCGATATATAATTGTAGCGCGGAATATGAAATTAAATGAAAACTGTTGAAACACAATGCAAACAGAAGAAGAAGGACATTCAAAAGACTGAATAAATGCTTAGCATCGTGTTTCACACTGAATAATGCATTGAAATGTATGTACACTTACTTCTATTAATGAATTAATCATCCGCCCACACAGGCAATACAACTACATTTCGTCAGGGAATCACACTGTCGCAGCTACGTGGTCGCTGCGGGTGGCAGTGATATGAAACAGACGTCGACACGAAGTTATCCGAATGGTTTTGGCTTTTAACGATCAGTACTAGAGGAAAGGGGCCCAAATTATTGCTCCCTTGCTACAGAGAGTCTGTTGGGAGTACATAACATATTGATTTATGTAGGTTATTAATTGTTGTTGTTGTGGTCTTCAGTCCTGAGACTGGTTTGATGCAGCTCTCCATGCTACTCTATCCTGTGCAAGCTTTTTCATCTCCCAGTACCTACTGCAACCTACATCCTTCTGAATCTGCTTAGTGTATTCATCTCTTGGTCTCCCTCTACGATTTTTACCCTCCACGCTGCCCTCCAATATTAAATTGGTGATCCCTTGATGCCTCAGAACATGTCCTACCAACCTATTAATTAATAATGTTATATGCGGCCGGAGATGCCACGCCACAGTGCCAGTGTTGGCTCTTGAGCAAAAAAGTTTGACGACTGCTGATCTAACGGATCGGCATAGTTCATGCGGAAATATAACTGAGATGATGGGATAACTTAGGTGGGAATCAATCGACATCGTTTTTCCCGCGAAATCCTATTCATAAGTACAGGTAATCGGTATTTAAGGAAGATTGGATTTCATTTTATTGCACTATCATGTGTCTGTCTGTACGGATCATATAAACAGTCACTTTTTGTCGCTCAGTAGGTGATTGGAACAAGACGGAAAATATCCAGTATTGGGTCGAAACACCCTGTGCCACGCAGTGCAAAGCAACTTGCGGAGTTGGAATCTAAACGTAGGTGACACAATACAGAACGTTGTATGTAGACCGTTACGAATATGAGGGGTAGTCGTATAGTTTCAAATATAACCTCAAAAATTAAGTTACGTAATTACTATTTACTTTGTTGAAGGTACAAGTGTACAGAGCCTTTAAAATTTGTTTCTCCGCGTCAGAGTACTGTATCGCCATTAGAGGCGTGGAACAGAACAGAGCAGCCACACGCACTTAATCAGTGGGCTGCGCTGTTTCGTTTTGCCTCCACTGGAGGCTCTCTGCGAAACTGTGGCGCTGCGATTTTAATGCGTGGCACAACGGCCGACATGTACCTGCAAACAAAAGGAGATTAATTGCGGAAGATAATTATTTTTGAAGCAATAATTGAAACTTTATTCTTCGTATGCTGGGGAGACAAAGGCTTGGATATGAGCGGCCACATTCGCGAACGTGTGCTCCCCGTTATCGGGAAATAAGTACCACTTTCCTGTCATTACGTTCATAACCTAAACTACTGTTTTGTGTTATTGTCCGAGGAGAGAAAAAAAGCAAAACTGTCTCGAGGTTACAATTACGTATCGGAACCAGGAATCAGCGGCCGATGGGACGGATGGACACGGGATAAGCGGAGGCCGTGATTGGGCGAGTGTGCCGGCCCAGAGGCCAGGCGAATACGTAATCCGGGGGACAAATGAAGTCGGTACTTTGCAGCCGTGCATCATGCGGCCGCCCGGAGCAAGGCCTCCCCCAAATTGCGGCCATTAGGGGCCGGCCGGCGTCATTACCCGGCACTGCGCTCCGCCACCTGCTCGCACTGGCCGCTGGCCGCTGCAGCCACCCCCGAGTCACAGCTGCCCGTCTCCTGCACCACCCGCGAGCTCTGCCAGCATCTCGGCTTATTAACTGAGTGACACCGTCGTCTCAATACACTGTTTCGTCAAGTTTCTTGTTCATTATCTTCAGGTAGATACAGGGTGTTTCAAAAATGACCGGTATATTTGAAACGGCAATAAAAACTAAACGAGCAGCGATAGAAATACAGCGTTTGTTGCAATATGCTTGAGACAACAGTACATTTTCAGGCGGACAAACTTTCGAAATTACAGTAGTTACAATTTTCAACAACAGATGGCGCTGCAAGTGATGTGAAAGATATAGAAGACAACGCAGTCTGTGGGTGCGCCATTCTGTACGTCGTCTTTCTGCTGTAAGCGTGTTCTGTTCACAACGTGCAAGTGTGCTGTAGACAACATGGTTTATTCCTTAGAACAGAGGATTTTTCTGGTGTTGGAATTCCAACGCCTAGAACACAGTGTTGTTGCAACAAGACGAAGTTTTCAACGGAGGTTTAATGTAACCAAAGGACCGAAAAGCGATACAATAAAGGATCTGTTTGAAAAATTTCAACGGCCTGGGAACGTGACGGATGAACGTGCTGGAAAGGTAGGGCGACCGCGTACGGCAACCACAGAGGGCAACGCGCAGCTAGTGCAGCAGGTGATCCAACAGCGGCCTCGGGTTTCCGTTCGCCGTGTTGCAGCTGCGGTCCAAATGACGCCAACGTCCACGTATCGTCTAATGCGCCAGAGTTTACACCTCTATCCATACAAAATTCAAACGCGGCAACCCCTCAGCGCCGCTACCATTGCTGCACGAGAGACATTCGCTAACGATATAGTGCACAGGATTGATGACGGCGATATGCATGTGGGCAGCATTTGGTTTACTGACGAAGCTTATTTTTACCTGGATGGCTTCGTCAATAAACAGAACTGGTGCATATGGGGAACCGAAAAGCCCCATGTTGCAGTCCCATCGTCCCTGCATCCTCAAAAAGTACTGGTCTGGGCCGCCATTTCTTCCAAAGGAATCATTGGCCCATTTTTCAGATCCGAAACGATTGCTGCATCACGCTATCTGGAAATTCTTCGTGAATTTGTGGCGGTACAAACTGCCTTAGACGACACTGCGAACACCTCGTGGTTTATGCAAGATGGTGCCCGGCCACATCGCACGGCCGACGTCTTTAATTTCCTGAATGAATATTTCGATGATCGTGTGATTGCTTTGGGCTATCCGAAACATACAGGAGGCGGCGTGGATTGGCCTCCCTATTCGCCAGACATGAACCCCTGTGACTTCTTTCTGTGTGGACACTTGAAAGACCAGGTGTACCGCCAGAATCCAGAAACAATTGAACAGCTGAAGCAGTACATCTCATCTGCATGTGAAGCCATTCCGCCAGACACGTTGTCAAAGGTTTCGGGTAATTTCATTCAGAGACTACGCCATATTATTGCTACGCATGGTGGATATGTGGAAAATATCGTACTATAGAGTTTCACAGACCACAGCGCCATCTGTTGTTGAAAATTGTAACTACTGTAATTTCGAAAGTTTGTCTGCCTGAAAATGTACTGTTGTCCCAAGCATATTGCAACAAACGGTGTATTTCTATCGCTGCTCGTTTAGTTTTTATTGCCGTTTCAAATATACCGGTCATTTTTGAAACACCCTGTACGAACGTCATTCGCTGGACCAGACGCGTATTCTGTTACAACCGTTCCAAATATCCGTAAGGTATCCAAGCAGGCAAAAAGGAATACAAACGTCTCAAAAATGAGATCGACAGGAAGTGCAAAATGGCTAAGCAGGCATGGCTAGAGGAGAAATGTAAGGATGTAGAGGCTTATCTCACTAAGGGTAAGGTAGATACTGCGTACAGGAAAATTAAAGAGACCTTTGGAGAAAGGAGAACCACTTGCATGAATATCAAGAGCTTTGATGGAAACCCAGTTCTAAGCCAAGAAGGGAAAGCAGAAAGGTGGAAGGAGTATATAAAGAGTCTATACAAGGGCGATGTACTTGAGGACAATATTATGGAAATGGAAGAGGATGAAGATGAAATGGGAGATATGATACAGCGTGAAGAGTTTGACAGAGCACTGAAAGACCTGAGTTGAAACAAGGCCCCCGGAGTAGACAACATTCCATTAGACCTACTGACAGCCTTGGGAGAGCCAGTCTGACAAAACCCTACCATCCGGTGAGCAAGATGTATGAGACAGGCGAAATTCCCTCAGATTTCAATAAGGATATAATAATTCCAATCCCAAAGAAAGCAGGTGTTGACAGATGTGAAAATTACCGAACTATCAGTTTAATAAGTCACAGCTGCAAAATACTAACGCGAATTCTTTACAGACGAATGGAAAGACTGATAGAAGCCGCCCTCGGGGGAGATCAGTTTGGATTCCGTAGAAATGTTGGAACACGTGAGGCAATACTGACCCTACGACTTATCTTAGAAGAAAGATTAAGCAAAGGCAAACCTACGTTTCTAGCATTTGTAGACTTAGAGAAAGCTTTTGACAATGTTGATTGGAATACTCTCTTTCAAATTCTAAAGGTGGCAGGGGTAAAATAAAGAGAGCGAAAGGCTATTTACAAATTGTACAGAAAGCAGATGGCAGTTACAAGAGACGAGGGGTATGAAAGGGAAGCAGTGGTTGGGAAGGGAGTGAGACAGGGTTGTAGCCTATCCCCGATGTTATTCAATCTGTATATTGAGCAAGCAATAAAGGAAACAAAAGAAAAGTTCGGAGTAGGTATTAAAATCCATGGAGAAGAAATAAAAACTTTGGGTTCACCGATGACATTGTAATTCTGTTAGAGACAGCAAAGGACGTTGAAGAGCAGTTGAACGCAATGGACAGTGTCTTGAAAGGAGGGTATAAGATGAACATCAACAAAAGCAAAACGAGGATAATGGAATGTAGTCGAATTAAGTCGGGTGATGCTGAGGGAATTAGATTAGGAAACGAGACACTTAAAGTAGTAAATGAGTTTTGCTATTTGCGGAGCAAAATAATTCATGAAGGTCGAAGTGAAGAGGATATAAAATGTAGACTGGTAATGGCAAGGAAAGCTTTTCTGCAGAAGAAAAATTTGTTAACATCGAGTATAGATTTAAATGTTAGGAAGTCGTTTCCGAAAGTATTTGTATGGAGTGTAGCCATGTATGGAAGTGAAACGTGGACGATAAATAGTTTAGACAAAAAGAGAATAGAAGCTTTCGAAATGTGGCGCTACGGAAGAATGCTGAAGATTAGATGGGTAGATCACATAACTAATGAGGAGGTATTGAATAGAATTGGGGAGAAGAGGAGTTTGTGGCACAACTTGACTAGAAGAAGGGATCGGTTGGTAGGACATGTTCTGAGACATCGAGGGATCACCAATTTAGTATTGGAGGGCAGCGTGGAGGGTAAAAATCGTAGATGGAGACCATAGATGAATACTCTAAGCAGATTCAGAAGGATGTAGGTTGCAGTAGGTACTGGGAGATGAAGAAGCTTGCACAGGATAGAGTAGCATGGAGAGCTGCATCAAAACAGTTTCAGGACTGAAGACTACAACAACAACAACAATATCCAAGTATAGACTATCAGATCAAAAGTATCCGATCTCCACTATGTAAGGCGGAATTCAGCACGGGGGTGGATCGACCAGTATAAAAGGAGGGAGTACAGTGTTGTCAGTAGACAAGCAGTAACAGCATAATGAGGCGGTCAGGAAATATCAGTCAGTTCGAACGTGGATTTGTCATTGGATGCCAACTGAGTAACAAATCCACCACAAACATTTCAACCCTTCTAGACATCTCCAAGTCGTTTTTTTGTGATTCGATTGTGGAGTGGAAATGCGAAGGAACAACCACAGGTAAAGCAAGCCAATGCAGAGCTCTTGTGCTGATGGTTGGGGACTGTACAGAATTGTGGAGGGAGCTGTAACAAGTCGCAAGAATGCACCGGGAGGAATTACTCGTGAGTTCCAAATTGCTACCACAGCTCGGCTAGCACACTGGCTGTGCCTAGGGAGTTAAAAAGAATAGAGTAAACGGGTCAAGAAGTTCCTCATATGCCACATATTCCCATAGTCAAAACTAAGCGACCCTTCATTTGGTGTGAACATCGGCGCTACTGGACAGTAGATGATTGGAAACGAGTGCTTTGGAGTGACGAATTACGTGATACCACGTGGCAGTCTGATGGGAGGGTTTGTGTTTAGCGAATGCCTGGAGAAAGTGTCCGTCCATCGCGTATAGTGCCAACAGTGAAATTTGGAGGTGGTGGTGTTATGGTATGGAGGGTGTTTTTCGTGGTTAGAGTTCGGACACCTTGTAACACCTGTATTACTCATAGAGATACGGTGGCAGGTTATTTGGTTATCATACCTATCTTTAAATCTGTTTGAAATATACTTTGACGGGCTTCGTAGAGATGGTAGGCACCATTCCTTATAACAGACATATCTTTCTCTGACCTGGTACGCCCATACAATTTCAGTGGAAAAAATAGTCCCAAGGATACAACTATGCCAATCTACAACCGACTGAATTTAATAGTTGGTACTAAACGTTACTAACAGATATTTTAAACACACAATGGATAAAGCGAAAGGATAGTTGGTTCGTCAGACAAAGGAACGCGATAATTAAATTGAATTAGAGTTTGCATTTGCCCTTGGCCAGTACTTAGATAGTACAAATTCTGGTGCCTGTGTAGGCTACTGATCTCTATTCCCTGGATCCTTTTAATGATTACTCCATGATTTTCTTTCAGGTGTACTGCGGTTGGAATGACTACATGAAACAAAGGGATTTGATTTTAAATGACAACGTAATTTATTTAATTTGGAAGTAGACAAGTGACTTCATGAAAAGCAAAACTTTCTGACTGCTTACAATATGCCCAGGCATTTTAAGGCTGTTGTGGTTGTATGCGTTAAGCGCTTCAAATGGAACATTGATTTGACTATCGCTTCCGTTTTCGTGTTCTGTGACAAGCGAGGGAGTGAAACCACTGCGTACTGTTAATACTTCAAAAGAATGTGAGACGATATACGTCTGGGTGAATCCAAAGTTACAGATGCGCATCGACCGAAATGAATATTCACGGAAATGTTCATTCAACACATTTCATGCGAACTAAGTGGATCAGGCACTGCAAGGATTTCATAATGAGTATTGGCGGTAATCCTATACTGAACCGAAACGTTGAAGCATTGCCCGTTATGCGTTCGAGTCCTGCCATGTGGACCACATACCGCAAAGAGTCACGCACCAAAATTTAGGACAGAGATTTACCGTCAGGTAAATCATACGACCGAATGCACACACATCAAAAAAGTTTTGCATCACCTCGGTTCCGAGAGATCCGGAACCTGTACAGAAAACTGGAATAGAGATCAACATAAACATCATTTCCGACCTTTTTATTGCTAATGAAAACCACACATTGCATGTTGTACCACTATACAGCGAGACCTTCAGAGGTGGTGGTCGAGACTGCTATACACACCGTTACCTCTAATACCCAGTAGCACGTCCTCTTGCATTGATGTATGCCTGTATTCGTCGTGGCATACTATCCACAAGTTCATCCAGGAACTGTTGGTCCAGATTGTCCCACTCCTCATCGGCGATTCGGCGTAGATCCATCAGAGTGGTTGGTGGGTCACATCGTCCATAAGCAGCCCCTTTCAATATATCCCAGACATGTTCGATAGGGTTCATGTCTGGATAACTTGCTGGCCACTCTAGTCGAGCGATGTCGTTATCCTGAAGGAAGTCATTCACAAGACGTTCACGATGTGGGCGCAAATTTTCGTCCATGAAGACGAATGCCTCACCAATACGCTGCCGATATGGTTGCACTATCTGTCGGAGGATGGAATTCACGTATCGTACAGCCTTTACGGCACCTTCCATAACCACCAGCAGCGGACGTCGGCCCCACAGAATGCCACCTCAAAACAACATGGAATCTCCACCTTGCTGCCCTCGCTGGACAGTGTGTCTAAGGCGTTCAGCCTGACCGGGTTGCCTCCAATCACGTCTCAGACGATAGTCTGCTTGAAGACATATGCAACAATCATCGGCGAAGAGAACGTGATGCCAATCCTGAGCGGTCCATTCTGCATGTTGTTGGGCCCATCTGTACCGCGCTGCATGATGTCGTGGATGCAAAGATGGACCACGCGATGGACGCCGGGAGTGAACTTGTGCAACATGCAGCCTATTGCGCACAGTTTGAGTCGGAACACGACGTCCTGTGGCTGCACGAAAAGCAGTATTCAACATATTGGCGTCGCTGTCAGAGTTCCTCCGAGGCATAATCCGTAGGTAGCGGTCATCCACTGCAGTAGTAGCCATTGGGCGGCCTGAGCGAGGAATGTCATCAACATTCCTGTCTGTTTGTATCTCCTCCATGTCCGAACAACATCGCTTTGGTTCACTCCGAGGTGTCTCAACACTTCCCTTGTTGAGAGCATTTTCTTGCACAAAGTAACAATGTGGACGCGATCGAACCGTGGTTTTGACCGTCTAGGCGTGGTTGAACTACAAACAGAACGAGCCGTGTACGTCCTTCCTGGTGGAATGACTGGAACAGATCGGCTGTCGGACCCCCCTCCGTCTAATAGGCGCTGCTCATGCATGGTTGTTTATATCTTTGGGCGGGTTTAGTGACATCTCTGAACAGTCAAATGATACAATATGCACAGTCAACGTTTATCTTCAGAAGTTCTGGTAACTGGGGTGATACAAAACTATTTTTGATGTGTGTATTAAGCATCTACTGACTATAGTGAAGAAAGGCGTAGGTGTGCGAGGCACAGGTACACTCGACGTACACACAAAGCAAGTCGCGTTGTACATACAGAAAAATTCATAAAATCTGCAGTGATCGGTTTCGAAATTTGACACGTGATAACTAACCTGTATTACTCGGTAGATAATGAAAGAAAGGCACAACCGGACGAATTTACAGAGGGAAAACTACCGCAGTTAAATACCATATGGTCTCACATAACGAATGTCACATCTCTTTAGTTGCAATGTCCCTAGTTCAAAAACCTGTTAAAATTAAGACGTTTGTTCTACTTCATCAGCGGTAATAAACTTTTCGCTGATGACATTGCCATTCTGCGTGGAAGTGAAGAGGAATTACATGTTTTGCTGAACTGAATGGTCTAAGAAGTATAGAATACGGATTGAGAGTAAGTGGAAGAAAGACGAACGTAATGAGCAATGGCAGGAAAGAGAACAGCGAGGAACTTAACATCAGGGTTGATGGTCATGAAGTAGATGAAGCGAAGGAATTCCACTAGCTAGGCAGCAAAATAACCAATGACGGACGGAGCAAGGAGGACGTCAAAGGCAGACTAGCGCTGAAAAAAGAGCGTTCCTGGCCAAGAGAAGTCTACTGGTATGAAATATAGGCCATAATTTAAGCAAGAAATTTCTGAGAATGTACGTTCGGAGCACTGCATTGTACGGTAGTGGAACATGGACGTATCGTCTCTATCGGCACACCGGTTATTGTGTGTACCTTATCTAGTCTCCCCATCTTTAACCAGTACCTTGCAGCTCTGTATTTGATCATGATATCTATGGGGCATATTCCGAGCACCACACACAGTGCATCCGCTGACGTGGTACTGAAGGCTCCGGATAGCCTATGTAGGTCACTTCTCTGCCCTCGTCTGACGGATGCTTTGTAGGTGACCACGTTGAGTCTATGTGCCCACATGCTAGCTGCGAAGCTGAGTACTGATTCGAAGAGCGCACAGTGGTATGTACGTATGACTGGTAGAGGTAGTCTGTACTGTTTTGAATTTAGCCTCACCAGTTTGTGTAATATTTTTTTTGCTTTGTTTGTTGTTAGCCTTACGCGTTCGTGGAAATTCAATTTTTCATCTATGTGTACCCCAAGATAGCGCGCAACGTGTGTTCGTTTGATGTTTGTGTCCTCAATTTTAACCGAAGGATTCCTTTGGAGTGATCCTTTCAGTAAAGTGTATGTTGTTTTGTTTTCGGCTATCCTGAGTTTGTTGTTGTGAAACCACTGAGTAATTGTTTGTACTGTTTCACTGGCTTTCTCTTCTAACTGGGCTCTGTTGTTTGAAGTGACTACAACTAATAGGTCATCTGCGTAAGCGACAATTCCGTCTGACCTGTCGTTCCCATCCAGAAGTTGTAGGAGGGGTTCGATTGTTATGTCGCAGAAGATGGGGCCGCAGATCGACCCTTGAGGACGGCCTTTGGCAATTCTTTTAATTACTTTCCGGCTGTCCATCTGCCATTCAACTACTCGGTCTTTACGGTAGTCTAAAAAACTGTTGTACAGTGACTGCGGTACCTCCAGATGTCTAGTAAGGCCTAGCAGTTCAGTCACCCACTGACGGTATGTCTGTTCTTCTTGCTTACGCAACCTAAAGAATACGTAATGGGCAGCGGCCACTTGTGCCCTGCCCTCATAATACTTTGTAAGAACCTGCAATAAATCTTCGTATGGTACCAATTCAGGGCGGACGCGGGAAATAACTTTGCACGCAAGCGGTAAATAGTCACACCCGGTGTGGCCAAGAAATAAGAATATTTGTCAGTGTCGTTGTGTGCGATGTGCTGCGATATGAGCGTTGAACTGTGTGAGGTACTTCGTCCAGTCTTCCCTCATTTTATATGCTAGCAACGCAGGCGATGGAGCCGCCACTGGGTCCGACGTCTTGTGTAAAGTCATCTGCGGCGTCATGAAGCGGTTCATTCCTTCAAGCTGCTGCGTCATTTGTTGACTCTGAAACTGAAGAAACTGAGTTAGGTTAACTGTAAGCGGCACAGCAGGCGATTGTGTCTTGGCAGCCACAGTAACCAAGCAATGCGCAAAAAACAAGAAAATTAAGCACAGAAAAAGAAAAAAGTTGTGAAAAAGTAGCAACCACAGAACGTAGAAAACAACAAGCACAAACAAGGCAAACACTAGGTACTCATTAAAGACAAGCAAAAAAAAAAAAAAAAAAAAAAATTTACAGCAGAACAGGTAGACCTGATGATACCCAGACGCTAAGGTGGTAGCACTCGTCGTCAGGTTTCTTGTGTACAACTTAATACACACGATGTTAAGGACAAGTGGCCTACCGAGTGTTGCGGCAACTGTCGTTGCAGGAAAGCTGAATAAGATCAGGAATGATGAGCGAACAAGTTAACAAAGAAAACAGAAGATTTACCTACCTTATGTTTCTCCAAGCGAACAAAAACTCATTGCAAATAATGCTACAAGAAATATAGTCCAGCTGTCACAATGTAACAAGATTTATGCTCGCTGCACAAAGCGTGATCCATGGTGTCGGTGCAATGAGGCTCCAGGTGCAAATAGCAAGTCTGGCTGCTGCCGGTGGCCCTCCATTGCGGCGGCAGAGGGCGTTCGTGGTACAGAGATGTCGGAGGTGTACACAGAAGGAGCACGCCATTCAGCCCACAAGATACTAAGGTGTTTGGTTGTGTTGACCACAAAATATTGCTCCAGAAGTTGGTCCAGTATGGAATACGGGGAGTAGCTCACAATTTCTTCACCTCTTTGTTTAACAACAGGCAGCAAAAGGTCATTATTCACAGTGTTGAGAATGGCTTTGGTGTGGGGTCTGAGTGTGGCATTGTCGAATGGGGGGTGCCCCAGGGATCAGTGTCGGGGCCACTCCTGTTCTTTATTTATACAAATGATATTCCCTCTAGTATTACATATAATTCTAAACTATTTCTGTTTGCTGATAACACTAACTTGGCACTAAAGGATGTTGTGTGCAACATTGGCTCTGTTTCAAATAGGGCAGTTCATGACATAAGTTTATGGGCTGTAGAAAATAAACTAACGCTAAATCACAGTAAGACTCAGTTTTTACCGTTTCTAACACACAATTCAATTAAACCCGAAGTTTTAATTTCACAGAATGGGCATACGATTAGTGAAACTGATCAGTTCAAATTTCCAGGTCTTCAAGTAGATAGTAAACTGTCGGGGAACGCCCACGTTCAGGACCTTTTTCAAAGACTTAATGCTGCCATTTTTACTATTCGAACGGTATCTGAAGTACGTGATCATTCGACACGAAAATTAGTCTACTTTGCTTATTTTCATTCAATCATGTCATATGGTAATATATTTTGGACAATTCTTCCCATTCTCAAAGCATATTTTTGGTTCAGAAACGGACAGTTCAGGCAATAAGTGGTTTAAGTTTGAGAACCTCTTATTGAACCCTGTTCATTCTTCTGGGGATTCTGACACTGGCCTCTCAATGTATATATTCTTTATTGTCGGTTCTTGTCAACAATATCAGCTTATTCTCAAGAATTAGCAGCTTTCATTCAGTTAATACTAAGGATAAATCCAGTCTGCCTTTGGATCGCACTTCCTTAACTCTTGTGTAGAAAGGTGTGCAGTACACTGCTGCATCAATTTTCAATAAGCTACCACAAGAATTCAAAAATCTTATCAGTAGTCCTCGCGCTTTCAAATCTAAACTGAAGAGTTTCCTCATGGATCACACCATCTATTCTGTCGAGGAGTTCGTTGAAAAATTAATCTTATTCCTATGTTATATTGTTGACTGCGTTTACTTAAACTTACGGTTTTCGTTTTTTTGGATTCATAAACATTTTATTTTATCTGTTATTACATTTATGTTGTAATTTCACTTACTGACACGTTCCATGACCCTGGAGATTTGCTTCTCAGTTTGGTGCTACGGAACTAGACGCATAAATAAAATGAAATAAATATTACCTGACCATCATCTGTATATAATGGAAACGTGCAGCTCCATTATCGACTGTAGAATGCCAGTTGTTGGATGGTATCGATATGTGATACCAAATTATCATACACTGCTTCTTTGGACGTTCGTCCTAAAATCGTAAGTATCCATTTCACTCCGACTTACTCTGTGTTGAGATCATTAGTGAACGCTTCCTCTTATGCATACCCGATGTTACTTTTATTTCTGTGGATCATAGACATCGAGCATAACGTACTGATTCTTTCAGTCAAAGAGACTCATTGTGATAATATCTTGGTTAGCAGTTGACGATGAGCCACATTATCGAACGCCTATCGAAAACCAAGAATGACATAATCTACACGTGCACATCCATCTACTGTTCTCAAGATATCATGTCTGAATAGAGGTAGCCGTGTTTCTCACTAGTGGTTTTTGTGAAATATGTGCTAATGTTTTGAGAGAAACTAGTTTTTTCCAGGAATGTCATTATTTGAGCTTAGAATATGCTCCGGGATCGAGCAACAGGCGGCCGTCATGATACTGGCCCGCTTTTCTGCGCATCCAGTAGTCTACCTTTTTGTAAATTGTAGACAATTGGATTGGTAGCAAAGAAGCCCGTCGCGTCTAATCACAGTGTTTGACAGATCGTTTACGTAAACCAAGGCAAACACCCCTGGGGCACTCCTGCCATTGCCTTGGCACAGGGTTCTGTCAGGTTAAAATTCTTCTGGACGGTCATACAGTCATATACGTGTCACTTTTCTCCTACCTTTGATATCAACTGACAGTGTGGTAAGGTCAACACACCACATTTTCATTGTTCTTTTCCCAAAATGAAGGAGTTAGTCTGTTCGGAAGGTCTTTCGGCGTTTTGAGCACCCCTACACACTGATATACAGGGACTATGCTCTTTAGATATATACAAGCAGAAATCACGCGACAGCAGTCGTACCCAACAAATACATTGTAGGGAATATACCAAATTGCTACTATGGTGGTAAAGAAGACATAAATCTCTTCTTGAGTTAGTGTAAGCAGTAATCTATGAAAAAAAAAAAACGTTCAAATGTGTGTGAAATCTTATTGGACTTAACTGCTAAGGTCATTAGTCCCTAAGCTTACACTCTACTTAACCTAAATTATCCTAAGGACAAACACACACACCCATGCCCGCGGGAGGACTCGAACCTCCGCCGGGACCAGCCGCACAGTCCATGACTGCAGCGCCTGAGACCGCACGGCTAATCCCGCGCGGCGATCTATGAAAGAAAAAAAAAAAGTGTTCTCCGGGTTGCGTTGTGAAGTGTCAACTTGTCTGAGAGCACTGTTTATTTCTAGCCGTGCTCAAATTTACCGATAGATATATAACAATTTAAGTATAAGGGGCAGACAAATGAAAATGAGACACTTGGTAAAAAAGTAAGTAAACTGTTTGTTGCAATTTTGTCATATGATGACATGATGGAGACCGTGGCTGTTGTTGGAAGACAAATGTTGATGGTGTTAGGACAGCAACCAGCCACAAATTTACTTTGAGTTCCTTTATTGAAAGGGTACCGTTACAGGTTTTGTGATTCATCCTCAGACGGTTTACACGCTTTCTTTATGACATGTGGTGTGTTTTTTTTTTTATAGATGGTTGCTGTCCTAACACCATCAACAAACTGTTGTTTCAAAGGTAATCGCCATGAATGTTGATACACTTATCCCAATGTGAGACAAGACGGTCAATGTATCCGTGGAAAAATGTTTGCGGTTCCCTGCGGAACCATAATTGTACCAAGGCATGTACCTCCTCGTCTGAACCAGATCGACGGTCACGAATCCCTTTCTTCAGGGCTCCAAAAATGTGTAAGCTGCATGGGGAGGAATCGGGACTGTATGGAGGACGTGTTAGGGTTTCCCAGCGAAACTTCTGCAGCGTAGTCTAAACAATGGCACTCCAGCCCCATCTCCGGCAAAGTTATGTTGACCTTTTTCTTTGACAACAAGGGCCCGCTGCTCATTCACATTCTGGAACACGGACCCACGATTGACGTACAGAGGTATGTGGACATTTTGCAAAACTTAAAGTGCTCTATCAAGTCCAAAGGCCAAAGAATGTTGGCGACGGCGTCATCTTGTTTTAGGATAATTCTACCACCCTCCCTCCCCTCCCCACATGTTGCCAAGGGTTTTCTATGCACAGCAAATGAAGCTAGCCTCCTTTCTCTGCTTCGATTTTCGGTTTATGACACTTACAACGTCATCTGGGAACACTGAGCTAATGATTTGCGGCTTGTTTTTAAAATCGTAGCCATAAGAGAGGAATAATCATAACGATTATGCTACTTACAGTGTGCAATGTCTAATTTCCATCTATGAAATTTTCTGTTTGAGTGAAAATTACACAAAAGATTTTTGCATTTTTTCTATTCCACTATTATTACATAAGAAAAATATGATCCGCATGGCTTTGACAGTATCTTACTCCTTTCACATAACTATGGAGGGGGCAAAGAATTTTATGTTCCTGACACACGAAATAAAGTCTAGGTAAACGGCTTGAGAAGCCTGATTGTACGGCTGTGCAATATGAGTGTTGGCAAAGTTCATTATTTAACAATTTGGATTGTGTTACTCCCTAGTTTTCTAAATAAGAAGTTACGTGCGCAGGGTTCTCTCACACCGAACATTACTCTGAGGAACAGAATATTTGGTTTTACATCTGACTGGCTTCACGATCTTCAGTGCGCAGTTATTAGGTTTCATTCGTTTTGATGAATCTGACCAAGTTTGCCGATTAGCAGACTTCCGTACTCCATCTGTCTTGTTAATTATCTCGTCTCGCCGGTTAGCTGATCAGCAGTGAGAATGTGACGGGCTTCGTTGCGGATTTACGGGAAGGGTAGGAACATTTTGTGTTTCGCATACCGCTTCGAGAATATCAGTGGCGGAATCCGATTTACAATGCTGCCTTAGGAGTCGTACTGAAATGTAAGGCAGACTTCATCCCTATCGTCAATTTCACGCTTCAACACACCACCTTTTCATTGTTCTGTTCCCAAAATCAAGGACTTAGCCTGTTCAGATGGTGTTTCGGCATGTTAGGGTGCATAACCTTTCATAGGCAGGAGGTTAATATAAAGGGAGGACGTAAAGTTTGCAACAACTACCTTTCTACTGAAGATGTTCGTAGCAGTTGGAGGTTACTTCATTCTTTAAGATACGTGCAATTCAAGTGGATGACAGTGGCCTTATTTCAATGCGTGGAATGTCGTAAAGAAAACAGTTGCGCACTTTATCAGACTTAATGTATGAGGAGATTTACAGACTATGAACTCTAAATTCGAACTTGAATCTGTCTCAGTTTCGTAGCCTCTTACACAATCACACTCGCATTATCGTGCGCCAGGTCGTCTGGACTCCAGTATTCTCTGTCAGGTGCAGAAAAAAATGGGGGGGGGGGGGGGGAGGATGGGCATTATCTCGCCCGCCCCCCCCAAAAAGTCAGTTAAATCGATTATGTTTTGGCCGCATCGTTGGAGGCGCCATGTCACGAACTGCGCAGCCCTTTCCGCCGGAGGTTCGAGCCCTCCCTCGGGCATGGGTGTGTGTTGTTCTTAGCGTAAGTTAGTTTAAGTTAGTTTAAAGTAGTGTGTAAGTCTAGGGACCGATGACTTAGCACTAAGGTCCCTTAGGAATTCACAAATATTTTTGTTTGGATTATGTTTTCATACTAATTCTGTAACACTGCAGGCTGTGGTTAATAAAGGGTAATCATAATGACAATGGGTAGGATGCACTTCGATTTTATATTGTGTAATGTTGAGTTTGTTGCTAGTATAGCTCTTAGATCTGTTACATGACAAATATACTTCTCTCATCTTTGGACAAGTAATTTTTTAAAATGACGTGTTTGGTGGTTCAAATGGCTCTGAGCACTATGGGACTTAACATCTGAGGTCATCGTTGCCCTAGAACTTAGAACTACTTAAACCTAACTAACCTAAGGATATCACACACATCCATGCCCGAGGCAGGATCCGAACCTACGACCGTAGCAGTCGCGCGGTTCCGGGCTGAAGCGCCTTGAACCGCTCGGCCACCGCGGCCAGCAACGTGTTTCTCCGACCTGCTGTTTTTGAGAAGTCACACTATAGCGATGTACTAAGCAGTGATGTAAATAAAGATTAATATTATTGTTATATTAAACATTTTATTTGTTGTATTGTTATAATTTTTACTCAAATCCTTAGTATCTAGGGCACGTTAAAAATGAGAGTGACCAAAAATTAATTTGGAGGAGGTGGGTCGGTGGAACGAAACATTAACAAACTGTGACGCCTTCGCCTGGCATAGAACCCAATCCTAGGCCCACACCTGTTCTTTCAGTACATTAATTTGGTGATGATATAATGTAAGTGATGCAGTTGTGTTCAGAATATTTCCATCTAATGAGTTTAAGACGTTTCTGGTAATCCTGGATAAGCAAGGGTATTCAATAAGTTTAGGTTCATAACACGCGTCATTACGCAGTTCCGCTAGCGGGCAGGTGTGTCTGAATATGTAGACAATTCATCCCCCTAGTAGTGTCGCATAGAATTTATTTGCACCTGTAGGTAGGCAACCCAATCGACATAATTCCACAGCGGGTTGTTGTTCCGCCTTCTCGGGCAATTCGTGTGAGCGACTTCAGTGAACTGCATCCACCTGCTAATGATGCATGTACTGATGTTTGCCACGTCACAAATGGCGTCGATATTGAGTGCCTATAATGTGAGTTAAAAATCTGGAGAAATGCCGTTCCTCTGGTTATTCGTATTTTCCGTATGTCTTGCGGTATTCTCACAGTTGTCTTCTGAAAGCTCGGAG
The DNA here is from genome assembly GCF_023864345.2 of Schistocerca serialis cubense. Lineage (NCBI taxonomy): Eukaryota > Metazoa > Arthropoda > Insecta > Orthoptera > Acrididae > Schistocerca > Schistocerca serialis. The sequence goes on from NC_064644.1 coordinate 71,367,716, forward strand.
GCATTTACGAATATCATTGAGTTGACTTAAAGGCAAACGTATAGGAATATTTTGCATATTTTCACCCCATTTTGACTTACGATGTATCTTATAGGACAGTGCAGCTAATGTAAATAAAGTATTTATTCAGCAGAAGCGAGTAGTAGTGTAAATAAGATAACTGTGCATATGTCAAAAGCCTTTGTAATGATCTTGTATTCATACGTTCACTTGCTAATGCAGTCTCTTCTTAATAATTTTAGTTGCTGATAATAGAAACCAGTTTCTTCTAAACTGCAATTTTCCCAATCACAGTACAAGACACAAAAAAATTTCCCATAGACTTTGCCTACTTGTCTGAGGTTCAGACTAGTGTTATGCACCCTAGCAGGAAGATTTTCACAAACTCTCACCTAACAGAAAGCAAGAAGTTGATAGTCCCTACCAACTCAAAAGAAAATTTAAAACTTACTTCATTAACCTCTCTCCCTACAAATTACCTAAACATGTAGCTTCAAGTATTAAAAAGCTCTGTTAGCTACATGCCAAGTAGCAGTGTTTGTTATAAAGCTGAATGGTAAGTAATAATGTACTATAAATGCGACTCATTATTTACAGATGCATGAAAATACTTTTTTTTAAAAAAAATAACATTGTGAAAAACTAAATATTAACCTCCTAACAGAAGATAAACAGCAGGTATATGGTAAAACTGAGGAGTTGTAAGAGGGCAGGTCATCTTCTAAGGTGGACTTATGTGAATTGGGCTCTGTGAACTGACATTAGACAGCCTCCAAAATAATGAATAAGAAATTAATTGACTGTAAAATGAAACAACATCTACAATTACTTCAGCTTATCCAATTAAAGTGACAACGAATATCATCATCATCATCATCATCATTTAAGACTGATTATGCCTTTCAGCGTTCTGTCTGGAGAATAGTCCCCTTTATAAAATTCCTCCATGATCCCCTATTCCGTGCAAACATTGATGCCTCTTCTGATGTTAAGCCTATTACTTCAAAATCATTCTTAACCGAATCCAGGTACCTTCTCCTTGGTCTGCCCCAACTCCTCCTACCCTCTACTGCTGAACCCATGAGTCTCTTGGGTAGCCTTGCGTCTCCCAAGCGTGTAACATGACCCCACCATCTAAGCCTGTTCGCCCTGACTGCTACATCTATAGAGTTCACTCCCAGTTTTTCTTTGATTTCCTCATTGTGGACACCCTCCTGCCATTGTTCCCATCTACTAGTACCTGCAATCATCCTAGCTACTTTCATATCCGTAACTTCAACCTTGTTGATAAGGTAACCTGAATCCACCCAGCTTTCGCTCCCATACAACAAAGTTGGTCGAAAGATTGAACGGTGCACAAATAACTTAGTCTTGGTACTGACTTCCTTCTTGCAGAAAAGAGTGGATCGTAGCTGAGCACTCACTGCATTAGCTTTCCTACACCTAGCTTCCAGTTCTTTCACTATGTTGCCATCCTGTGACAATATGCATCCTAACTACTTGAAACTGTCCACCTGTTCTTTGTTCCTCCTATTTGGCACTCAATCTGTTTATATCTCTTTCCCACTGACATTATTTTCGTTTTGGAGATGCTAATCTTCATACCATAGTCCTTACATTTCTGATCTAGCTCTGAAATATTACTTTGCAAACTTTCAATCGAATCTGCCATCACAACTAAGTCATCCGCACATGCAAGACTGCTTATTTTGTCTTCACACATCTTAATCTCACCCAGCCAGTCTATTGTTTTCAACATATGATCCATATATAATATGAACAACAGTGGAGACAGGTTGCAGCCTTGTCTTACCCCTGAAACTACTCTGAACCATGAACTCAATTTACCGTCAACTCTAACTGCTGCCTGACTATCCATGTAAAGACCTTTAATTGCTTGCAAAAGTTTGCCTCCTATTCCATAATCTCTTAGAACAGACAATAACTTCCTCCTAGGAACCCGGTCATATGCCTTTTCTAGATCTATAAAGCATAGATACAATTCCCTGTTCCATTCATAACACTTCTCCATTATTTGCCGTAAGCTAACCATCCAATTCGTCCTCAACTAATACTCGCACTTTCCTTTCAACACCTGACAAGGGAACCTCCCCATCGCACCCCCCTCAGATTTAGTTATAAGTTGGCACAGTGGATAGGCCTTGAAAAACTGAACACAGGTCAATCGAGAAAACAGGAAGAAGTTGTGTGGAACTATGAAAAAATGAGCAAAATATACAAAATGAGTAGTCCATGCGCAGATAGGTGGCAACATCAAGGATACTCTGAACGTAAGAGCGCCGTGGTCCCGTGGTTAGCATGTGCAGCTGCGAAACGAGAGGTCCTTGGTTCAAGTCTCCCCTCAAGTGAAAAATCTTTCTTTATTTTCGCAAAATTATGATCTGTCCATTCGTTCATTGACGTCTCTGTTCACTGTAATAAGTTTATTGTCTGTGTTTTGCGACCGCACCGCGAAACCGTGCGATTAGTAGACGAAACGACGTGCCTCTCCAATGGGAACCGAAAACATTTGATCGCAAGGTCATAGGTCAACCGATTCCTCCACAGGAAAGCACGTCTGATATATTCTATACGACACTGGTGAGGGCATGTGCGTCACATGACAGGAATATGTTGTCGACCCACCTAACTTGTACACTTGGCGAATGGGTAAAGAGATTCTTCTACATTGCCCGATTCAGGTTTTCTTGTGGATGTTAGAATTACTCCCAAAAATGTGATGAAAACATAAGAGTTTGTCACATAAACTGCAACAAATGAATCCAACAGTTTCACAGTCGCACAATTTTCCCTGTGCTCTGTCAAAACATGTTTCTAACGTTTTCAATTTTTTCCGTGTGTAGACCGTCAAATCCTGCATATATCCAAGCAAATCTGAACATGTCCTGGAATTTTGGAGAGCGAATTGGATTATGTCTGAGTGCCTGAATTTTGATAATTGTCTGAAAATAAAACATAAAATTTTACGCTCGAAGGAAGACTTGAACCAAGTACCTCTCGTTCGGCAGCTGCACACGCTAACCACGGGACCACGGCGCTCCTGGCCTCACATAACCCTTGAGTTGCCTATCTTCGCATGGACTACTCGGTTTGTATATTTTGCTTATTTTTTTCATAGTTCCAAACAACTTCTTCCTGTTTTCTCGATTGATCTGTGTTCAGTTTTACAAGGCCTATCCACTGTGCCAACATATAACCAAATCTGAGGGGGGTGCGATGGGGAGGTTCCCTTGTAAGAAGATTTTACCCACAACGCTGATCAAAGAGATACCTCTGTAGTTGTTACAAACTTTTCTGTTTCCATGTTTAAAGATTGGTGTGATTACTGTTTTTGTCCAGTCTGATGGAACCTGTCCCGACTCCTAAGCCATTTCAATTATCCTGTGTAGCCATTTAAGGTCTGACATTCCAATGTATTTGATGAGTTCCGACTTAATTTCATCCACCCCAGCTGCTTTATTGCACTGAAATCTATTGACCATTTTCACCACTTCCTCAAATGTGATGCTATTTCCATCCTCATTCCTATCCCATTGTACATCGAAATCTGAAACATTACTGATCGTATTTTCACCTACATTGAGCAACTCTTCAAAATATTCCCTCCATCTGCCCAAGGAATCCACAGGATTCACAAGCAGTTTTCCTGACCTGTCCAAAATACTTGTCATTTCCTTCTTACGTCCCTTTCGAAGACTGCTAATTACACTCCAGAATGGTTTTCCAGCAGCTTGACCCAAAGTCTACAACCTGTTTCCAAAGTCTTCCCAAGATTTCTTCTTGGATGCTGCAATTATCTGTTTGGCTTTGTTTCTTTCTTCAACATAACTTTCTCTGTCTACCTGAGTTCTAGTATGTAGCCATTTTTGATACGCCTTCTTTCTCCTTTTACAGGCTGCCTTGACTGTGTCATTCCACGAAGCTGTTTGCTTCATCCTACCTTCACACAGTACTGTTCCAAGACAATCTTTAGCCACTTCCAGTACTGTGTCCCTGTACCTTGTCCATTCCTTTTCCAATGACTGTAATTGACTACATTCAACTAACTGGTACATTTCTGAGATCATTGTTATGTACTTGTGCCTGATTTCCTTATCCTGAAGTTTCTCCACTCTTATCCTCCTACATATGGACCTGACCTCCTGCACTTTCGGCCTCACAATACCAATTTCGCTGCAGATTAAATAATGATCAGTGTCATCAAAGAATCCCCTGAATACACGTGTGTCCCTCACAGCCTTCCAGAATTCCTGATCTGTTATAATATAGTCAATGACAGATCTGGTTCCCGTGCCTTCCCAAGTATACCGGTGAATGTTCTTATGTTTAAAAAAGGAGTTTGTGATTACTAAGCACATACTGGCACAGAAATCCAAGAGTTGTTTCCCGTTCCTGTTCGCCTCCATATCCTCTCCAAATTTACCCATAACCTTTTCATATCCTTCTGTTCGATTTCCAATCCTGACATTAAAATCACCCATGAGCAGAACACTCTCCTTGTCCTTTACTCTAACAACTACATCACTGAGTGCATCATAAAAACTATCCATCTTATCTTAATCTGTCCCTTCACAATGCGAATATACTGACACAGTCCTAATTTTCTTGCTAGATACTGTCAAATCTATCCACATCAGTCGTTCGTTTACATACCTTATTGCAACTACGCTGGGTTCCATTTCTTTCCTGATGTAAAGCCCTATACCCCATTGTGCTATTCCTGCTTTGACTCTTGACAGATAGACCTAGTATTCTCCCACTTCCTCTTCTTTCTCACCCCTTACCCGAATGTCACTAACAGCTAAAACATCCAGCCCCATCTTACTTGCAACCTCTTCCAGCTCTATCTTCTTCCCAGAGTAGCCCCCATTGATATTAATAGCTCCCCATCTCATTACCATTTGTTTGCCGAGTCGTATCTTAGGAGTCCCTGGTTTGTCAGTTAGAGGTGGGACTCCGTCACCTCCAAAGGTCCGAGGCATTTTGCTCTGATTGTTGCCAGCATCATATTTAAAGTACCAGGGAAGCAGGTTGCTAGCCTTACTTGCCCCGAGTCCCATTGAGTTTTACCCCTAACGGTTGAGGGACTAACCGGTGGATTTGGTAGTCTTTGCCGTATGAGCACAAAGGTGACCACATCTCAGAATATGTCTGAGATGCCTAGCCTTATTCCAAAGTAACTGGTATCCCGACTGTCGGGACCACTTACATGGCCACTCATACGTTGCCCGTGGTTCATGAACTAGGACATGACTACAGGAACCCACACCATGAATAAGAAATTAATTGACTGTTAAATGAAACAACATCTACAATTACTTCAGTTTATCCAACTAAAGTGACAAGGAATAATGATACTTTAATTAAACCTTCGCACATGTGTTTGGGGCAGATAATCAATAAATAAGTTAATAAAATGGGTTGTGGTAAGATTCTGACAGTCGTGAAGTTTTACCATGTTACAAACGACTAGTTGAAAGCAAAGTGGTCATTCGTATCTGAATGCAAGTGTTCAAAGAGAAATTCTATGAAAATGACTTTACTACGCATTATCTGGCGATTACGGCTCTGTCTCACCATAGCAAAATAGACCTTTATCTCTGACGTCGATAAGCTGTAGAATTTTGGAACACGTATTATGTTAGAGTATAATGACTTTTCTGGAGACTAGAAATCTATTCCGTAGGAATCAGTATGGGTTTCGAAAAAGACGGTCGTGTGAAACCCAGCTCGCGCTATTCGTCCACGAGACTCAGAGGGCCATAGACATGGGTTCACAGGTAGATGCCGTGTTTCTTGACTTCCGCAAGGCGTTCGATACAGTTCCCCACAGTCGTTTAATAAACAAAGTAAGAGCATATGGACTATCAGACCAATTGTGTGATTGGATTGAAGAGTTCCTAGATAACAGAACGCAGTATGTCATTCTCAATGGAGAGAAGTCTTCCGAAGTAAGAGTGATTTCAGGTGTGCCGCAGGGGACTGTCGTAGGACCGTTGCTATTGACAATATACATAAATGACCTTGTGGATGACATCGGAAGTTCACTGTGGCTTTTTGCGGATGAGGCTGTGGTGTATCGAGAGGTTGTAACATTGGAAATTTGTACTGAAGTGCAGGAGGATCTGTAGCGAATTGACGCATGGTGCAGGGAATGGCAATTGAATCTTAATGTAGACAATGTGCTGCGAATATATAGAAAGATAGATCCCTTATCATTTAGCTACAATATAGCAGGTCAGCAACTTCAAGCAGTTAATTCCATAAATTATCTGGGAGTACGCATTAGGAGTGATTTAAAATTGAATGATCATATAAAGTTGATCGTTGGTGAAGCAGATGCTAGACTGAGATTCATTGGAAGAATCCTAAGGAAATGCAATCCGAAAACAAAGGAAGTAGGTTATACAGTACGCTTGTTCGCCCACTGCTTGGATACTGTTCAGGAGTGTGGGATCAGTACTAGGTAGGGTTGATAGAAGAGATAGAGAAGATCCAACGGAGAGCAGCGCGCTTCGTTACACGATCATTTAGTAATCGCGAATACGTTACGGACATGATAGATAAACTCCAGTGGAAGACTTTGCAGGAGAGACGCTCAGTAGCTCGGAACGGGCTTTTGTTGAAGTTTCGAGAACATACCTTCACCTCTACATCTACAACTACATCTACATCCATACTCCGCAAGCCACCTGACGGTGTATGGCGGAGGGTACCCTGAGTACCTCTATCGGTTCTCCCTTCTATTCCAGTCTCGAATTGCTCGTGGAAAGAAGGATTGTCTGTATGCTTCTGTGTGGGCTCTAATCTCTCTGATTTTATCCTCATGGTCTCTTCGCGAGATATACGTAGGAGGAAGTAATATACTGCTTGACTCTTCGGCGAAGGTATGTTCTCGAAACTTTAACAAAAGCCTGTACCGAGCTACTGAGCGTCTCTCCTGCAGAGTCTTCCACTGGAGTTTATCTATCATCTCCGTAACGCTTTCGCGATTACTAAGTGATCGTGTAATGAAGCGCGCTGCTCTCCGTTGGACTTTCTATATCTCTTCTATCGACCCTATCTAGTACGGATCCCACACTCCTGAACAGTATTCAAGCAGTGGGCGAACAAGCGTACTGTATAACCTACTTCCTTTGTTTTCGGATTGCATTTCCTTAGGATTATTCCAATGAATCTCAGTCTAGCATCTGCTTTACCAACGATCAACTTTATATGGTCATTCCATTTTAAATCACTCCTAATGCGTACTCCCAGATAATTTATGGAATTAACTGCTTGCAGTTGCTGACCTGCTATTTTTTAGCTAAATGATAAGGGATCTATCTTTCTATGTATTCGCACCACTTTACATTTGTCTACATTGAGATTCAATTGCCATTCCCTGCACCATGCTTCAATTCGCTGCAGATCCTCCTGCATTTCAGTACAATTTCCATTATTACAACCTCTCGATACACCACAGCATCATCTGCAAAAAGCCTCAGTGAACTTCCGATGTCATCCACAAGGTCATTTATGTATATTGTCAATAGCAACGGTCCTATGACACTCCCCTGCGGCACACCTGAAATTACTCTCACTTCGGAAGACTTCTCTCCATTGAGAATGACATGCTGCGTTCTGTTATCTAGGAACTCTTCAATCCAATCACACAATTGGTCTGATAGTCCATATGCTCTTACTTTGTTTATTAAACGACTGTGGGGAACTGTATCGAACGCCTTGCGGAAGTCAAGAAACACGGCATCTACCTGTGAACCGGTGTCTATGGCCCTCTGAGTCTCGTGGACGAATAGTGCGAGCTGGGTTTCACACGACCGTCTTCTTCGAAACCCATGCTGATTCCTACAGAGTAGATTTCTAGTCTTCAGAAAATTCATTATACTCGAATATAGTACGTGTTCCAAAATTCTACAACTGACCGACGTTAGAGATATAGGTCTATAGTTCTGCACATCTGTTCGACGTCCCTTCTTGAAAACGGGGATGACCTGTTCCCTTTTCCAATCCTTTGGAACGCTACGCTCTTCTAGAGACCTGCGGTACACCGCTGCAAGAAGGGGGGCAAGTTCCTTCGCGTACTCTGTGTAAAATCGAACTGGTATCCCATCAGGTCCAGCGGCCTCTCCTATTTTGAGCGATTTTAATTGTTTCTCTATCCCTCTGTCGTCTATTTCTATATCTACCATTTTGCCGTCTGTACGACAACCTAGAGAAGTAACTACAGTGCAGTCTTCCTCTGTGAAACAGCTTTGGAAAAAGACAATTAGAATTTCGGCCTTTAGTCTGTCATCCTCTGTTTCAGTACCATTTTGGTCACAGAGTGTCTGGACATTTTGTTTTGATCCACATACTGCTTTGACATAAGACCTTCACCGAAGGGTCAAGCAGTATATTGTCCTACGTATATCTCGCGTAGAGATTATGAGGATAAAATCAGAGAGATTAGAGCCCACACAGAGGCATACCGACAATCTTTCTTTCCACGAACAATACGAGACTGGAATAGAAGGGAGAACCGATAGAGGTACTCAGTGTACCCTCCGCCACACACCGTCAGGTGGCTTGCGGAGTATGTATGCAGATATATAAAACGTAGTTGAAGGCTGAGACGGCGGCAGAATCAGTCACTGGCGGCACACGGACGACCGTTGCAAGCGGCCAAGTCAAATCAGCCCAGAATCTTTCTAAGTCCCCCATCTCAACTGAGTTGCCGCCACAGGACCGCAGCGGTGCAGGCTCCTGGAGATCAAACGAAGTAATTTTTGTACGGAATACTTACTAAAACTCGTACTTCTACATTTTGCGTTTTTTACTCTGTTCTGTCGAGCTCGACTGCGGACCCTCCTAGTACCAACCTGTTAAAACATTCCTTGAGATTTTCTTCAGGCGGTTAACCAGTACTGCGTGTTCCACCATTCAGCGGTGAGAAAGGCATCTCACTCTCCCTGTCCGTGGCCAACGAGGTCCGTTGTCATCGTTACAGTCGAGCTTCTCTCTCTCTAACCCCCAGTAAATCCAGATTATCCAATACTGGAAAATCTGACGTTGCATAAATATTTAATTTTTATGAAGTCAACGTTTGGTGGCGTCTCATGCATTCAAAGGTGCCCTAATCTCCTGGTTCTCACTCCATTTCCTAGATACTGTGTGTGGTGTCAGGTGCGTTCCAAGGAAACACTGCTTTCTACCTTCTCTGCACAATAGTGCCTTCTGGACATAACTGAAAACAGAGCTCATTGTTTTTCCATTCCTGGACCGTAAAAATCTCGCTGCTGGCTGCCTTAAAGCTACAACAGATCGCATCTGTGTTGCTTGCTGGGCACCCGGCGCCCATTCACGGTACAACCAACGATCCGAGAACTGGTCAAAGGGTGGTTACTCTGTTCGCCTACGTGTCTCCTCCGCTCGTCCGAGCATCATCTCCTCGTCCCAATCTGCTTCCAGTGTCCTCTTACTTGCAAAGAGTGAGTCAAATAAGAGGTAACACCCGTTTTATTTCGTGAATCTTTCCAGAGAAACCAGGTTTTTGGCAAATGACAGCACGCTACGTGGCACGTACTTTGGTACACAATACACAATCTTAGCTCTTGTGTCGATCGAGATATTGAAACGAGTGTGATTTTTCAAAGAAGAATGACAGATGTTTTAACTGCACCTGAAAGCGCATGGAAAGACAAGTACAGTAATACAATGCTTGTTAATTTCGAGCTCGAAAGTCTTCGGAAAAGAATCCGAGAAATATTCCAAAATTCGAAAGTAAATCAACCGAAATCGGTTACTGAACTGTAAACACGCTCGTGCCAGGCTGCGTCACTGAATCAAGCCTTTTGACTGTTTTCTTGTCTGAACTGCAGAACTAGAGCTAAATGGTTCAAATGGCTCTGAGCACTATGGGACTCAACTGCTGAGGTCATTAGTCCCCTAGAACTTAGAACTAGTTAAACCGAACTAACCTAAGGACATCACAAACATCCATGCCCGAGGCAGGATTCGAACCTGCGACCGTAGCGGTCTTGCGGTTCCAGACTGCAGCGCCTTTAACCGCACGGCCACTTCGGCCGGCAACTAGAGATACCTGTGTCGTAGATAGTGCTTTTACAACACAAATGTCAAGCAAATGCCGACGAAATGATAATGGAAAACAGCCTGACGAAACTTCAGCTCTTTCCACAAAAACTTGGAAAATTACGCATATTTGAAATAGTTTTCCTGAGTCCCATCTGATGTTTCACAAGCTAGGGTATGTCGTATTTCCAAGTACAGGGTGAACCACCTAAAACTTGCATCGCAAATGGAAAGTGCTATTGACTTGCTGTTTTTACAGAATAGATTGGCAATTAGATGCCCGATTGTAATAACACTGTGCAAACTACACTTTTTTAAATGGTACGATTCCTACTGACATTAGCAAACTGGAAGTAGGATAAGTTGGTATGTTAGAGGTGTCTGTTGTTGGATTCTATTGAGAGTCGTTTACGAGATAATGTATTTTTAAAAATTTCTACACAGATCTGGGTAGTTGCTAGGTACGATGTAGTTATGTTCGTTTACATTGTGTTTGTGTTTTGCTTGAGTGCATTGCCATTTGCTGGGCACTTAGTGTCTCACGGTCCCAGCAGTAGGTGGTGAGTGGATTAGGGGATTTACCAATGCAGAAGAAACCCACACGCTCATTGAGTCTGGAGCGTGTAGGAAGAATGCGGTTCGTTCTCGTACGGTGTATGCGGCAAGATACCCCAATAGACGTCAACCATCTCGGTAGTTATTTATCAACCTCTTCAGACAGTTACGTGATAGTGGTAGTGTAATACCTAGACAACGTAACAGGAGGAAACGAGTGACCACAGAAGAGGACGGCAATTAATGTTCTTGCTGCTGTTGAAGTGGATCTGCACATTAGCTTCCGTGCAGTCGCACTAGGAAGCGGCTTGAGTTAGGCAAGTGTCTTGTGCATTCTCAGTCTATGTACGTTCCATCCCTATCACATCTCTCTCCATCAAGAACACCATGGAAAGGATTGTGAGAATCGTGTTAACTTCTGTACATGGGTATTAGAACAGGATACTCCAGATGTATCATGTATATTGTTTAGAGATGAAACCAGATTTACCAATCACGGCCAGGTAAACCGCCGAAACACGCACTATTGGTCTCCTGACAATCCCCTCTGGCTTCGTCAGGTGGAACGTCAGCGTCATGGAGTGTAAACGTGTGGTGTGGATAGTGAACCATCAGCTCATAGACCACTTTTTCATAGACGGAACAATCAAACGCACGAGTACTGCAGGCTCCTAACACACCATCTTCCACGGACGCTGGTAGACGTTCCTCTGCAGACTAGGAGGAACCTCACGTGCCAACATGACGGCTATCCAGCCCATAGTGCAAGTTGTACTACAGCATGTCTTCACGAATTGTTTCCAAATCGTCGGATTGGACGCAGAGCACCTGCACCTTGGCCGGCTCGATTCCCGGATTTGCCACCCGTTGACTTTTATCTGTGGGGAAAGCTGAAAGACGCTGTCTTCAAGGACAGACCAGCTACACCCGACGATATGCAACGACGTATTGCTGCAGACTGGTCGAACTACTCCGTACTATCAAGCGGGCAGCAGTTGATCCATACCAGAATGGAAGCTTGTATTGCCGCTGCCAGTGGTATTTTGAACACAAGCTGTGGTGTCCGGTTGTCTCGTTACTGGTCAGAAGCTATATAACCAGTATATGCACTTATTTGGTCTTTAGTGTGAGCGGCCACAAATATTGTGCAAGTCTCGGTGAGGGAACTTTTCGAAACACGGTGTCTCGTAGACGACTTGCTCTAGAATCCAGCAACAAACTCTATTGACATTCTAAACTACTCTACGTTTAATTTGTCAATGTCAGTACGAATTGTTCCTGTTAAAGAAGTGTATGTTGGCACGAAAAATACACTTTCTAAGTATAAATATAATCTGCTGATGGCTACGAACTCCTGACTGCTGACTATGTACTGACTTAGAAGAAAATCCTAAGAAATTTTGGTCTTATGTCAAAGCAGTAGCTGGATCAAAACAAAATGTCCTGACACTCAGTGACCAAAATGGTACTGAAACAGAGGATGACAGACTAAAGGCCGAAATACTAATTGTCTTTTTCCAAAGCTGTTTCACAGAGGAAGACTGCACTGTAGTTCCTTCTCTAGATTGCCGTACAGATGACAAAATGGTAGATATAGAAATAGACGACAGAGGGATAGAGAAACAATTAAAATCGCTCAAAAGAGGAAAGGCTGCTGGACCTGAGGGGATACCAGTTCGATTTTACACAGAGTACGCGAAAGAACTTGCCCCCCTTCTTGCAGCGGTGTACCGTAGGTCTCTAGAAGAGCGTAGCCTTCCAAAGAATTGGAAAAAAGCACAGGTCATCCCCGTTTTCAAGAAGGGACGTCGAACAGATGTGCAGAACTATAGACCTATATCTCTAACGTCGATCAGTTGTAGAATTTTGGAACACGTATTATGTTCGAGTATAATGACTTTTCTGAAGACTAGAAATCTACTCTGTAGGAATCAGCATGGGTTTCGAAGAAGACGGTCGTGTGAAACCCAGCTCGCACTATTCGTCCACGAGACTCAGAGGGCCATAGACACGGGTTCACAGGTAGATGCCGTGTTTCTTGACTTCCGCAAGGCATTCGATACAGTTCCCCACAGTCGTTTAATGAACAAAGTAAGAGCATATGGACTATCAGACCAATTGTGTGATTGGATTGAAGAGTTCCTAGATAACAGAACGCAGCATGTCATTCTCGATGGAGAGAAGTCATCCGAAGTGAGAGTGATTTCAGGTGTGCCGCAGGGGAGTGTCATAGGACCGTTGCTATTGACAATATACATAAATGACCTTGTGGATGACATCGGAAGTTCACTGAGGCTTTTCGCAGAGGTTGCTGTGGTGTATCGAGAGGTTGTAATAATGGAAAATTGTACTGAAATGCAGGAGGATCTGCAGCGAATTGACGCATGGTTCAGGGAATGGCAATTGAATCTCAATGTAGGAAAGTGTAAAGTGCTGCGAATACATAGAAAGATAGATCCGTTAATTCCATAAATTACCTGTGAGTACGCATTAGGAGTGATTTAAAATGGAATGATCATATAAAGTTGATTGTCGTTAAAGCAGATGCCAGACTGAGATTCATTGGAAGAATCCGAAGGAAATGCAGTCCCAAAACAAAGGAAGTGGGTTACAGTACGCTTGTTCGCCCACTGCTGGATTACTGCTCAGCAGTGAGGGATCCGTTCCAGGTAGGGTCGATAGAAGAGATAGAGAAGATCCAACGGAGAGCAGCGCGCTTCGTTACAGGATCATTTAGTATTCGCGAAAGCGTTACGGAGATGATTGATAAACTCCAGTGGACGACTCTGCAGGAGAGACGCTTAGTAGCTCGGTACGGGCTTTTGTTAAAGTTTCGAGAACATACCTTCACCGAAGAGTCAAGCAGTATATTGCTCCCTCCTACGTATATCTCGCGAAGAGACCATGAGGATAAAATCAGAAAGATTAGAGCCCACACAGAAGCATACAGACAATCCTTCTTTCCATGAGCAATACGAGACTGGAATAGAAGGGAGAACCGATAGAGGTACTCAGGGTACCCTCCGCCACACACCGTCAGGTGGCGTGCGGAGTATGGATGTAGATGTAGATGTAGCTGTACCAAAACATTCTTAGAAATTTGCACGTCAATAGCACTTTCCAGCTCCGCAATTTGAGGTGCTAGTTTTAGGTGATTCATCTTGTATTCAGATTATAACTGATCCTGAATGTGTGTCGTACAGAAGATGAGGATATACGTCTATAGCGTAGGCGTGTCTTGCTACAGAATAATGACAGCCTCATTGGAGCCGTGCTTGGCGGTGTCTACTCCGCAAAAGCTGACTCTGGCCGCTTTGCTTTCCAGTGTTAGTACATTTCTCAGACTCTGTCGCGGAAGGTTTTAACGTCAATGCAAACAAGGTGTACACGAGAAATCAGTCAAGCTTAAAGGCCATAAATTCAGCTAAATACCTAGGAATTAGAATTACGAACAACTGAAATTGGAAGGAAGGCACAGAAAAAGTTGTGGGAAAGCAAATCAAAGACTTCGTTTTATTGTTAGAACACAGATCTACTAAAGGTATTGTGTGCACTACGCTTGTCTGTCCTGTATTGGAGTACTGCTGTGCGGTCTGGTAACATTACCAGATCTGATCGAAAAAGATGGAAGAAGAGCAGCACGTTTTGTATTATCGAGAAATAGGGGAGAGATTGTCACGGACATGATTAAGGATTTGGGGTTTACATCATTAAAACAAGGCGCTTTTCAATGTGGCGGAATATTCTAAGGATATTTAAATCACCAAATTTCTCCTGCGACTGCGAAAATGTTCTGTTGACGCCGACCTACATAGGAAGAAAAGATTATCATAATAAAATAAGGGAAATCAGAGCTCGCTAGGAAAGATATAGGTGTTAGTATTTCCCGCGCGCTGTTCGAGTTTGGAATAATAGATAATTGTTGTGAAGGTGGTTCGATGAACCCTCTGCCAGGCACTTAAGTATGATGTGCAGAGTATCCATGTAGATATAGATTGATGTAGTCGTCTTTCTAAGAACTACTGAATGCAGTTATGAAAAGTATAGAGCTCCATCAAAAACCCATAGTTGTTATAATATCTCGGTTGATACCAGAGTTTAGAGCTTTATCCATACAAAACATTACATTCTCATCAGCATATTAACTGAGGAAAACCTCGTTTCATTATCTGGAACCGTACAGGGAATGAAATATGTGTTACGTCTTAAGTGACTGACCCTGTATAACAAATGCAAATGCGAATAAAAACGTAAATCACGTCGGCTGACTACCGACAGTCACTACTACCGGTACTGCTACGCATTACGTTTCTCAGTGTTGATTCATTATTATCATCTAATGGGTCTTAATATATTGATTTTATGTACGTTACGGGACAGTTTTGGAAAAAGACAGTCACCTAACAGAGACAGCAGCGTTTTTAAAAGTAGCATCTTTTCTTTTCAAAAAAATGGTTCAAATGGCTCTGAGCACTATGTGACTTAACATCTCAGGTCACCAGTCCCCTAGAATTTAGAACTACTTAAACCTAACTAACCTAAGGACATCACACACATGCATGCCCGAGGCAGCGTGGTTCCAGACTGAAGCGCCTAGAACCGCTCGGCCACAACGGCCAGCCTTTTTTTCCCGTTTACTCGGTTAATTTTAGGTAGTATAATCAGCAACAACACTAAGCAGTACTGTTATAATTTTGCGATCTGTTTTTCTGGCATATTTCTGACTTTTGAACTCTCAGGTGTTCGTCTGGGCATGTTGTAAGCTCTCCACGGGAAACAAACTTGTTGCCACATTCAGATATTTCCTGTTGACGCGATGCGACACTGCTGAACACAATCATGTTTTGACTGAGCTTGTGGTGGCTGTTTGATGTTAAGATTAAGTATGCACATGTTACCACACTTAGATTGTGAAAAACTACTACAGTGGAAATTCAGTGAAAAATTGCTGTCACAATTCGTCATTTTTATACTTGATGTTGCCATATTTGGAGAGATATATTTTTCACCGATTGATGTACATTGTTATCTGCAGTGAAGATATTAGACAGTGCAGAAATCTGTTGAGAATAAATAAAATTGTACATCTGTTGGCACAAAAAAGAATTTTTTCCAATTATTTATTAGCAGTAGATAACCACTTGAAGAAAGCCGTAGTAGTAAAATGATTTGAGTGTGTATAATGACAATGTGAGTAAATAATATTGACTATGAACTGATAAAGTTAATAGCTGTACTACTGCTGCCACTAAAGTGATATTAGTGATAGTAATAATGGCAATAATAACAGTAATATCAGCGGCAGATGTAAAAATAATTTATAGGTGTGTAGAACAGATGTTTTTTAAGAAAAATGCACCAGGTGAGATTACTAGTTAATGACGAAGATCTGGTTGGATAGCAGTGTAACGAGTACATACGGATAGAATGGTAACCATTATCGTTGCTTTAGTAGATATGTAATCTGGTGTCTTCTGAAGCTGGAGATGTTAATCAGTTCACAATGGGAGATACTTCTAGTGAGGACTGAGAGAAAGTGGCTGAACGAAGGAGTTAGTCAGAAGGCGTTTTGCTCGTATGGGAACGGGCCTCTCTACCATTTTGTTCTTTGTTCACACAAGAGCGTTAAGGTCTAGGAGACCTATGAGGGACAGTGTATATTAATAAGACAGTAGAGAAGACAGAGGGTGTGCAAATCTCTGTGCTTGTCTGCACGCAGCCAAGATAGCTGTGCTTACGATGGTAAATTATGATCAAAGAGTCGAACATCACAGATATAATGATCTCAAGCATTCGTAACTAGTGAGCTTTCCTAATAAAGCCCTTGCAGGATAACATCGCTTCAGTCAGTAACTGGGAGTATAAGTGCTGTTACAAATTTCATTTTCAGGTCAAGATGGAAGAGCTTTTTATATTTTTGAAGGATATGGAGAGACGTCGATGCCTTCTTGCAGACTCAAGATACGTAATCAGTCCAATTTATATTCTCATTTGTTATTACTACAAGACTCCTTGCTGGAGGAAAGAAGTTGATATTTGCCCCATTTAGAGTTAAAGATGGTGTGTAGCCATGTATGGAAGTGAAACATGGACGATAAATAGTTTGGACAAGAAGAGAATAGAAGCTTTCGAAATGTGGTGCTACAGAAGAATGCTGAAGATAAGGTGGGTAGATCACGTAACTAATGAGGAGGTATTGAATACGATTGGGGAGAAGAGAAGTTTGTGGCACAACTTGACTAGAAGAAGGGATCGGTTGGTAGGACATGTTTTGAGGCATCAAGGGATCACAAATTTAGCATTGGGGGGCAGCGTGGAGGGTAAAAATCGTAGAGGGAGACCAAGAGATCAATACACTAAGCAGATTCAGAAGGATGTAGGTTGCAGTAGGTACTGGGAGATGAAGAAGCTTGCACAGGATAGAGTAGCATGGAGAGCTGCATCAAACCAGTCTCAGGACTGAAGACCACAACAACAAATGGTAGGGATTCCCGATAATTCGGGCTAATGAGTCTAGAATGACCAAACAGTACCGCTTGGGATTTAGATGGGCTGAGCTTTAACCCTATCCTCTTCGTCCAGTTTGATAGAGCACAAAGGTCGGCATTGAGATTTTCGATAGTTGTCTGCAGATTTATTGGTTTTGCACTTAGATGCAACTGGTGGCCATCAGCGTTCGTGTGATACTTGCAGCAGGACGAATGAATAGAGTATAGGCCTAATACCATACACTGGAGCATTCCTGATACTACCTGCCTGATATTTTGCGGTACCGGACGTGACCCACTGCTGCCGAGACTTCAGGTATGAGCGAGAGCATTGCACAGCACTTGGCGAGGTATTTAGGCTGCTAAGGTAGGCGAGTAAAATGCTGAAGTCGACAAAGGCTTTGCTGAAGTCTCAGAAGCACATGACACTCTTGTGCATCCATGGCAAGATTCACGTCATCCATTACCTATACTAAGGAAGACGTTGTGCTGCGATGTTTACAAAAACCTAGTCTAGTAGGCTGTTTATGGTTAAGTAATTTTATTAGCTGGTGGACTGGGCCTTGGCAGTACAGTAAAAATGGAAATAGGCCGGTAATCAAGGTGTGCTATGGCAACGTCCTATTTTGATAGCGGCTTTATCCTCAGACTTAAAGAAGAATATAATAATTCCAATCCCAAAGAAAGCAGGTGTTAACAGATGTGAAAATTACCGAACTATCAGTTTATTAAGTCACGGCTGCAAAATACTAAGGCGAATTCTTTACAGACGAATGGAAAAACTGGTAGAAACCGACCTCGGGGAAGATCAGTTTGGATTCCGTAGAAACACTGGAACACGTGAGGCAATACTGACCCTACGACTTATCTTAGAAGATAGATTAAGGAAAGGCAAACCTACGTTTCTGGGACTTAAGTAGACTTAGAGAAGGCTTTTGACAATGTTGATTGGAATACAGTCTTTCAAATTCTGAAGGTGGCAGGGTCAAATAAAGGGAGCGAAAGGCTTTTTACAATTTGTACAGAAACCAGATGGCAGTTATGAAAGTCGAAGGGCATCAAAGTGAAGCAGTGGTTGGGAAGGGAGTGATACAGGGTTGTAGCCTATCCCCGATGTTATTCAATGTGTATACCGAGCAAGACGTAAAGGAAACAAAAAAATTCAGAATAGGAATTAAAACTCATGGAGAAGACATAAAAACTTTGAGTTTTGCCGATAACATTGTAATTCTGTCAAAGACAGCAAAGGACCTGAAAGAGCAGTTGAACGGAATGGACAGTGTCTTGAAAGGAGGATATAAGATGGAAATCAACACAAGCAAAACGGGGATGGTGAAATGTAGTCGAATTAAATCGGGTGATGCTGACGGAATTAGATTAGGAAATGAGACACTCAAAGTAGTAGATGAGTTTATGATGGTCGAAGCAGAGAGGATATAAAATGTAGGCTGACAACGGCAAGGAAATCGTTTCTGAAGAAGAGAAATTTGTTAACATCGAGTAAGATTTAAGTGTCAGAAAGTCATTTCTGAAAGTATTTGTATGGAGTGTAGCCATGTATGGAAGTGAAACATGGACTATAAACAGTTTATTACAAGAAGAGAATAGAAGGTTTCGAAATGTGGTGCTACAGAAGAATGCTGAAGGTTAGATGGCTAGATCACATAACTAATGCTGAGGTATTGAATAGAATTGGGGAGAAGAGAAATTTGTGACACAACTTGACTGGAAGAAGGGATCGGTTGGTAGGACATGTTCTGAGGCATCAACGGATCACCAGTTTAGTATTGGAGGGCTGCGTGGAGGGTATAAATCGTAGAGGGAGACCATGAGATGAATAAACTAAGCAGATTCAGAAGGATATAGGTTGAAGTAGGTACTGCGAGATGAAGAAGCTTGGACAGGATAGAGCAACATGAAGAGCTGCATCAAACCAGTCTCTGTACTGAAGACAACAAGTAAAATGCCTAGTCCCTGTTCCGGAGTCTCAGGATAAACAGTAGTGATTAAGCAGTGGTTGAAGGTATCTGTTACATCGGGCTGGAGTGGATAAATAATATGCTTTGTCATTAAGTGTCGTCATTTAGTGATGGTATCGTGTCCAGTAGATGTTGTTCTGATACGCATGATGGCGTTTTTCACGGTATTGCAAGTAACATTGATTAACAGCATTTTTTGTGGCTACAGTCGTTTACCCCCATCAAGTAATAAGCAAGTCTCTGTTTCGTTTGCAGTTCAATGTGATTGTAGGTAATGGGAAATTCCATTTCTCTGGTTGGGTCAATGGAATCAGCTGCAGCTTTTACTTTGTCTATACCAAGACCACCCACGTTTTACCATAGGATAGCTGGTCTATTTCTGTTAGTGTATGGGCGCCGGCGGTTCTAGGCACTACAGTCTGGAACCGCGTGACCGCTACGGTCGCAGGTTCGAATCCTGCCTCGGGCATGGATGTGTGTGATGTCCTTAGGTTAGTTAGGTTTAAATAGTTCTAAGTTCTAGGGGACTGATGACCTCAGAAGTTAAGTCCCATAGTGCTCAGAGCCATTTAGTGTATGGGCATAGGCATTTCTCGCGGCTTGACGGCTCTGTTCCGCTTTTGATTGTCAGAAATGAGATTCTCAGGCGTGGGGGGCAGTTTGTATGCACAATGTGCAGCATCTGCCAGATTGATGAGCAGATTTCGTTCTCCAGTTTCTTACTTTTCCGCCTTCAGGGGAACATATTTGTAGCATAGTTGAGTAATATCGTTAATAAATCAATGAACGTTTTCGTTTATGTTAAGGTGTTACGGCGTAACGACAAGCGCCGGCACGCCGGTGAAGAAGGGAAGAGCAGAGAGGGTTGTGAGACGACGTCAGCCAATAGCACGCTGACTGGGACGACAAGAAGACAGGAGCGGGCTTTAGACGGACAGAATGTAAGCGGCGCGCCACCGCGCCGCGCGCGGCCTTAGTGGAAGAAGAAGCGCCATACAAAGCTTACAGCAGTGACTTGTGAACTGAATTGTTTTGTTTGAGTTGAAATTGTATATACCGAAGGACACTGATTATTTGCATGTCGCCATTTTCTTGCGACACATCTTCGTGAAGATGCAAAGTTAAGTATTGTCAATTTAACTTGCTGTAATAAACTCCATTAATACTATTTGCTTAGATTGTTGTCTAGGGATGCGAGAAAACAGCTTCCTAGGCACCCTCAGTTAGACGAGTGGGCAGGATACTACACAAAGAAAGGGAATAGAAGACGTACCCCAAACTATTTCTTGCGCCTCAGTTGCAAGTTCAGATTAATTAACGCGTCCGAAGTCTCGGTATGTAGCCAGTTGTGGTTTATTTCTGACAAATTGTAGCGAGTAAATTACGAAAATTATGTCACGAATAGACATGCTAGGTGCGGAATTACTCTGTTGGGGATCTCGTTGCAAATATATCTATGAGAGTGTGACTTCTGTTCATATGATAGATAGGAGCAAGCTAAAGTAGCGACAAGTTTGAAGAAGAAAGCATCCGCTTAAATGCCACACTGGAAGAAATATTGCGTATAAAATTTGTCTATTACAACGCAGGCCGGCAATAGCAAAATGAGCGTTCCTGTGTAAAAAGGAATTGGTTAACATTTGGTATAAATGCAGGTGTTAAGAAATCTCTTCTGATGTTGTTTGTCTGGAGTGAGCCCTTCTACGAAACTGAGACATGGATGTTAATCTTTTCACAGAAGAAGACAACAGAAGCAGTTGCAATTAGGTGCTACAGAAAAATACCAGAAATCAGATGGGTATGTCGTTCAGAGTTTCTGAATGCAATTGGAGAAAAAAAGTTTATTGCATAACTTGACTAAGAGAAGAGTTTAGAAGGACACAGCCTGCATCCTGAGACGTTACAGAATCTTAAATTTGTTAACGGAGGGAAATGTGGGAGGGGGGAGTGGGGGATTACAGAGGGAGACAAAGACATGAGTACAGTTAACAGATCGAAAAAGATGCAGGTTGCAGTAGTTATGCAGGGATCAAAAGACATGCACACTGTAGAATAGCGTGGACGGCTGCATCGGACCAGTCTTCGTACGGAAGGTCGCAACTGCAACAACAAAAACAACAGAACGCATTACGGTGTAGTAAAAGGCAAATATTTTACAGAAACTGATGTAGCACAGGGTGTGGCTTAAGGAAGCTTAAGAGGACCGCTAATGTTCTCAGTATACGGAAACAAGTTATCAGATAGGACAAACAGCACTATGATGTTGTTCTTTGTTGATTCTGTTGCCTACAGGAACGTACCGCCGTTGGACGATTGTAAGGAAAAGAAGAAAGACTTGGACAAAATTTTCACTTGGTGCTGTGAATGAATGTTCTCTTTAAATGCGGGTAAATGTAAGATAATGGCTGTAACAAAGAGATGTTACGCGATGCTATACAATTACAATAGTAATGGCGGCATTTGCCTCAATCGTATTTCAGTCACTCAGGACAGAAAATCTATAATATACGTACCTTGAACTATTCATTTGCTTTATGAGTATGTATGTAAATAGGTAGATGCAGGTTTTAATATTCTACGTCTAGTGTATTTGTGCCACTCACTGCTCATTCTAATGCGATACGCTGCGCTGCACTTTCGTAGCTGTAACAGATTCCTACCAGAAGTCTTCTTTTTCCCTTTTGTTATATCTCGCTTGAAGAGGGCGACTGACTTGGCGTGCCTGGAACAGACTTTCGTGTCTGTGAGGAATAAATCTTTGCCTGAAGTTAGCAAACAGGTGATATCCTCTCCTCAAGAGTACCACCGGACGGTTTCTGTGAAAACGTCTGAGCGTCCTTTACCGAAGCTATATCTGTGGAAGATATTTTCCAGAGTAAAAGGAGACAGCTGAAATCGACAAAAATAAATACGTATGTTCTATTTAGTCATCGCATGTCCACAAATGAAGCAAAAAATAAACAATCTCGAAATCTATAGTATGTTGCGTGATACAGAAATTTTCTTGTCCTGTCAAAAAGATGCCACTGTCACGAACGAAAAATTGTTTTTGTTCTGTTGATTTATGGTTGGTTGGTTGAATTTATGGAGGGGACGAAACAGCAATGTCATCGGTCCGACTTGAATAGGGAAGGATGGGGAAGGAACTCGGCATTTTGAGAGGAACCATCCTGGCATTTGTCTGAAGTGATTTAGGGAAACCACAGAAAACCTAAATTAGGATGAAATCAGGACGACCGGACGCGGGTTTGAACCGTACCCCCTCCCCCCCTCTCCCGAATGCGAGTCCAGTGTGCTAACCACTGCGCCACCTGGCTCGGTCATTGATTTACGTTCTGCACTAGAGCAATGTATTCACTTTACTTGCATGAACAAGTTTATTTGTATGGATTTTAAAGAAGTCATATTGAGCGAATTTCGTTCAGATGGATAAACAGAGTTACCATGTCGTCTTTCCTGTGTGCGTTTTTTCGTCTGTGGAAATTTACCGAAAGTTTGTTACGAAATGGAGGGCTGAATCCAAAGATGGATTTACTTTATCTGGAAAATGATCCACGTGAAGGGCGTGTGAAGGCTACAACCACGGATGAAAACATAGAGAAAATCCACGGCGTGGCTAGGGACGAGTAGCGATTAAAAGTTTAAGAAACAAATGACGCTGTGGGTATATCAGAAGACTGAATACGTGACATATCACACGAAGAAATACCTTTGATAAACCTTTGTGCAAGATTAGTACGTCATTTGTTGAGTGCTGATCGATTTTACATGCGTAAAGGATTTTCTCAGGTACGTTCTAGCTGTTCATAAAGGAATCCACCTGGATGAGTGGGCTGATTTATTACTAGAAGTAGATAAAACGTAGCTATCGATAATAATAAGCCAGTCGAACAAGTTAAACATTTTAGCTGTTTATGCTGAATAACAGTTATAAATATGACAATAATAAACAGATAAGATCAAGCAGATAACAAACTACGTACCGAAAGATTAAATGGATTCTTAAAGGAAAAACTAGAATAACAACAAAAGTCAAATTTTATAAAATTATGGATGTATCAGTATTTGTTTATGAAAGCGAAATTCGGGTAATGATCACAACGGACGAAAACAATATAGAAGCAGCAAGGATGAAATTGTTTAGATAATTCTAAGGGTATACATTACTGGATAAGACGAGAAACAGTGCTGTCAAAGGGAACCATAACGTTTTTAGTATTAAGGACACAGTAAAATATAGCAGAAGAATGGGGAAGGAGAATATACATGCGACAGGAAACAGCAGAGTAACAAATACTGTTAACAACTAAAAGCCAGTGGGTCGACGGAGCACTGGTAGATCTAGAAAGAGATGAGAATGACGGGAACTTGAACGAGTTACGTGGCCTAAAATTACTTCAATGGGAAGAATATTTGTTGCTGTAGATGTGATATGGTCCCACCTGTCCAAACCCGAAATTTCACTCGCCTCATAGGGCATGACCAGGGTTTTCTGGGGTACAAAAGGGATATTTCGTGTTTATTACTTTACTCATTTTGTAGACTAACGCACAATTTCTTATGGAGGTAATAACAAGAGTGCCACCTGAAATATGTGCCACTACGATGGGTTCCCTCCTCATTACTCACTCGTGTCAAGGAAAGCTCTCATACACCTGATCGCTGGATAGGACATGCAGGCGTTATCAGTTGGTCTCGTTTCATTTGTCGCACGTGCACTTCTGTATGTGGGGTAAGCTCAAAGAGAAAGTCTATACACAAGTTCATACGATTCAAGAAAATTTACAACATCGCTCTATTGCAGAATGTGGACTAATACCGAAGGAATCTCTTGAGTCTGCCCAGAAATCCTTGCACCGGCGACAGAAAACATGTATCGCAGCAGGCTCGGCCTAAAACAAATGCAATAGCGTTGCCGCATTTAAATAGAGAATCAACCCTAGATGCCACTTCCTAGTCTTCTGTTGGTGCGTCGGCCCAACTGCATCTAGCCAGGTGTGATTAGTATCAATTTTTGTTTAGACTTTTCTCCACGACTCCGCTTTTGTGGGTGGACTCTCTTAGGTGCGTCAGGTTGGATCGCCTCATCAGCTTGAAGCGTATAACAACAGGGAATTCCACGTGAGAGAGATGGCAATCGGTTTCGTGTTTAAAACAGATAAAACCCAAAGTTCTAACTGTTGTAATTCCTCCAAAACCACTAACAGGATTTTAAAGAGGGAAACGCCGTTGAATCTGACTGTTTAGGACTACAGTACTAGTAGCAGAAGTTACCACAGTTCTATTTGAAAAAGCGAAGTTGATACCGATATCTCTGTAATTGGTATAGTTGTGAAAAGGGACTAAACATCATTTACTGAAGACTTCTTCCCCACTCTTAAGGGTGTAAACAGAAGTACTCTATCGTAATAGTTAAGAAAAGTACAGAAAATGCGCTAGATGTACAACCTATCTGAAGCAACCAGTATTATGAATGTACTAGAGACCATTACAGCATCAAAGATAAAGAACGCAAACCATTTGATGTGGCAAAAGGAAATCATGAAGCTTTCCATAGTCGACCTCCTAGCAAAGAGGAAAATTGCATAAGGACAGTTCCATACAATGTCGATCGCTCCTATCAGTTTCAAACAAACGATCAAGAAAGCTGCGTACTATGACTGGAACCGTGAAAGGCATTTATCTCAACTACAAAAGGGTAAGAACTTAGCGGCTCTTTAAACGGACTTGTTAGACCGTGGTCTGATTATGTAAAGCTAAGTAAATCTCGTGTATCCTTCGTATGAGACGGATAGGGTGTCACACTGCAAATTTATATCAAATAAAAATCGTAACTTTGAAAACTGTGATCAAGATAAAACTGACGAGGCCGACCTGTATGTAATACTGGCATGCATAAAGTACAAGAGAGCGCAAGAAGCTCAGTACAGAGAACTGATTGAGGGATTTTCCCTACCTGCTAGTGTTACACCTTTACTCTACAGGTGCAATGCAAATAAGTTCAGAAACAATCCCGCCAGAGGTACATTCGCAACTGAGCGTTACAGTAGAGACTGAAAACAGCGCTGGTGGCACACCGCAGCCTATACTGTCCATCGCCCCGCTCGCGGCAACAGCACACCTACATCTACATCTACATCTATACTCCGCGAGCCACCTTACGGTGTGTGGCGGAGGGTACTTATTGTACCACTATCTGATCCCCCCTTCCCTGTTCCATTCACGAATTGTGCGTGGGAAGAACGACTGCTTGTAAGTCTCCGTATTTGCTCTAATTTCTCGGATCTTTTCGTTGTGATCATTACGCGAGATATATGTGGGCGGTAGTAATATGTTGCCCATCTCTTCCCGGAATGTGCTCTCTCGTAATTTCGATAATAAACCTCTCCGTATTGCGTAACGCCTTTCTTGAAGTGTCCGCCACTGGAGCTTGTTCAGCATCTCCGTAACGCTCTCGCGCTGACTAAATGTCCCCATGACGAATCGCGCTGCTTTTCGCTGGATCATGTCTATCTCTTCTATTAATCCAACCTGGTAAGGGTCCCATACTGATGAGCAATACTCAAGAATCGGACGAACAAGCGTTTTGTAAGCTACTTCTTTCGTCGATGAGTCACATTTTCTTAGAATTCTTCCTATGAATCTCAACCTGGCGCCTGCTTTTCCCACTATTTGTTTTATGTGATCATTCCACTTCAGATCGCTCCGGATAGTAACTCCTAAGTATTTTACGGTCGTTACCGCTTCCAATGATTTACCACCTATGGCATAATCGTACTGGAATGGATTTCTGCCCCTATGTATGCGCATTATATTACATTTATCTACGTTTAGGGGAAGCTGCCAGCTGTCGCACCATGAATTAATCCTCTGCAGGTCCTCCTGGAGTACGTACGAGTCTTCTGATGTTGCTACTTTCTTGTAGACAACCGTGTCATCTGCAAATAGCCTCACGGAGCTACCGATGTTGTCAACTAAGTCATTTATGTATATTGTAAACAATAAAGGTCCTATCACGCTTCCCTGCGGTACTCCCGAAATTACCTCTACATCTGCAGATTTTGAACCGTTAAGAATGACATGTTGTGTTCTTTCTTCTAGGAAATCCTGAATCCAATCACAAACCTGGTCCGATATTCCGTAAGCTCGTATTTTTTTCACTAAACGTAAGTGCGGAACCGTATCAAATGCCTTCCTGAAGTCCAGGAATACCGCATCAATCTGCTCGCCAGTGTCTACGGCACTGTGAATTTCTTGGGCAAATAGGGCGAGCTGAGTTTCACATGATCTCTGTTTGCGGAATCCATGTTGGTTATGATGAAGGAGATTTGTATTATCTAAGAACGTCATAATACGAGAACACAAAACATGTTCCATTATTCTACAACAGATTGACGTAAGCGAAATAGGCCTGTAATTATTCGCATCTGATTTATGACCCTTCTTGAAAATGGGAACGACCTGCGCTTTCTTCCAGTCGCTAGGTACTTTACGTTCTTCCAGCGATCTACGATAAATTGCTGATAGAAAGGGGGCAAGTTCTTTTGCATAATCACTGTAGAATCTTAAGGGTATCTCGTCTGGTCCGGATGCTTTTCCGCTACTAAGTGATAGCAGTTGTTTTTCAATTCCGATATCGTTTATTTCAATATTTTCCATTTTGGCGTCCGTGCGACGGCTGAAGTCAGGGACCGTGTTACGATTTTCCGCAGTGAAACAGTTTCGGAACACTGAATTCAGTATTTCTGCCTTTCTTCGGTCGTCCTCTGTTTCGGTGCCATCGTGGTCAACGAGTGACTGAATAGGGGATTTAGATCCGCTTACCGATTTTACATATGACCAAAACTTTTTAGGGTTCTTGTTTAGATTGTTTGCCAATGTTTTATGTTCGAATTCGTTGAATGCTTCTCTCATTGCTCTCTTTACGCTCTTTTTCGCTTCGTTCAGCTTTTCCTTATCAGCTATGATTCGACTACTCTTAAACCTATGATGAAGCTTTCTTTGTTTCCGTAGTACCTTTCGTACATGATTGTTATACCACGGTGGATCTTTCCCCTCGCTTTGGACCTTAGTCGGTACGAACTTATCTAAGGCGTACTGGACGATGTTTCTGAATTTTTTCCATTTTTGTTCCACATCCTCTTCCTCAGAAATGAACGTTTGATGGTGGTCACTCAGATATTCTGCGATTTGTGCCCTATCACTCTTGTTAAGCAAATATATTTTCCTTCCTTTCTTGGCATTTCTTATTACACTTGTAGTCATTGATGCAACCACTGACTTATGATCACTGATACCCTCTTCTACATTCACGGAGTCGAAAAGTTCCGGTCTATTTGTTGCTATGAGGTCTAAAACGTTAGCTTCACGAGTTGGTTCTCTAACTATCTGCTCGAAGTAATTCTCGGACAAGGCAGTCAGGATAATGTCACAAGAGTCTCTGTCCCTGGCTCCAGTTCTGATTGTGTGACTATCCCATTCTATAACTGGTAGATTGAAGTCTCCTCCTATTACAATAGTATGATCACGAAACTTCTTCACGACGTTCTGCAGGTTCTCTCTGAGGCACTCAACTACTACGGTTGCTGATGCAGGTGGTCTATAGAAGCATCCGACTATCATATCTGACCCACCTTTGATACTTAACTTAACCCAGATTATTTCACATTCGCATTCGCTAATAACTTCACTGGATATTATTGAATTCTTTACTGCTATAAATACTCCTCCACCATTGGCGTTTATCCTATCCTTGCGGTATATATTCCATTCTGTGTCTAGGATTTCGTTACTGTTCACTTCCGGTTTTAACCAACTTTCCGTTCCTAATACTATATGCGCACTATTTCCTTCAATAAGAGATACTAATTCAGGAACCTTGCCCTGGATACTCCTGCAGTTTACCAATATTACGTTAACTTTTCCTGTTTTTGGTCTCTGAGGACGGACGTTCTTTATCAACGATGATAATGTCCTCTCTGGTAAGCCGTCAGGTATTTTATCGTTTCGCCCAAGGGGGGGTCCCTCTAACCTAAAAAAAGAACATAATAGCCCGAAACCGCTTTTGGTCTAAGCACTGAAAAATACAATAAAAGTTACAACTGAAGATGTAATTTCAATCTCCACTAAAAAAAATTCAGTTTGATAGCTAATATACATATTTGAGTTTTGTATCTTGAGTTCAAATAGTTCGAGTAGTTTCGTGGCGATAGCCCAGTAGCTGATGCGTCATTGTACCATTGCATAGTGTTTTGAATTAACTTTAATGTGGAATTGTAGACTTAGAGAAAGCTTTTGACGATGTTGACTGGAATACTCTCTTTCAAATTCTGAAGGTAGCAGGGGTAAAATACAGGGAGCGAGAAGCTATTTACAATTTGCACAGAAACCAGATGGCAGTTATAAGAGTCGAGGGACATCAAAGGGAAGCAGTGGTTGGGAAGGGAGTGAGACAGGGTTGTAGCCTCTCCCCGATGTTATTCAATCTTAATATTGAGCAAACAGTGAAGGAAAAAAAAGAAAAATTCGGAGTAGGTATTAAAATCCATGGAGAAGAAATAAAAACTTTGAGGTTCGCCGATGACATCGTAATTCTGTCAGAGACAGCATAGGACTTGGAAGAGCAGTTGAACGGAGTGGACAGTGTCTTGAAAGGAGGGTATAAGATGAACATCAACAAAAGCAAAACAAGGATAATGGAATGTAGTCAAGATAAGTCGGGTGGTGCTGAAGGAATTAGATTAGGAAATGAGTCACTTAAAGTAGTAAAGGAGTTTTGCTATTTGGGGAGCAAAATAACTGATGATGGTCGAAGTGGAAAGGATATAAAATGTAGACTGGCAATGGCAAGGAAAGCATTTCTGAAGAAGAGAAATTTGTTAACATCGAGTATAGATTTAAGTGTCAGGAAGTCGTTTCTGAAAGTATTTGTATGGAGTGTAGCCATGTATGGAAGTGAAACATGGACGATAAATAGTTTGGACAAGAAGAGGGCTGCATCAAACCAGTCTCAGGACTGAAGACAACAACAACAGTGGAGTAGTATGAACAAGTTTCAGAGCATTGTGTACTGCGTACATCAGAGGAATGGGCTGGAGACGATGACTCTGAGTATGATAATACACCGTGCCATAAAGCAGCATCAGTGGTTTGTGGTCAATAAACCGTCTAACCTGCTCAGCGTCCCAACCAGAACCCACCAGAAAATTTTTTAGGATGAGGAAGAAGATAGACCTCGCTCCAGCCCCCAGCTCCAACATCACTACCTGCTCTGGTTTCGGCTGTTGGGGGAGAACGGGCTGCCATTTCTCCACAGACATTCAAACACATCACTGAATGTTTCTCCAGCAGAGTTCAGGGCGGCATAAAGGAGAAGGTTGGACATATATTAATGTCCACTAAAATGTTGCGACTTGCACCATGCGCAAAAATGGCCCACGGAGCGTCTGACTTACCAACGGGTCATTCATATACAGGGTCAATCACAAATTGTTTTGAGACTTCAAGACAAAAATTTCAAGACACGGAGAAAAGTGAAACCTATCAGTGGATAGAGCCTCTCTACAAGTTTCGATTCGTAATACGCACCGTGTCGTAGTTGTAGAACCTACCACTAGGAGGCAGGCTTGTCAAAAGATATGATGCGCGCATTTTGAATCCGTGAATACCATAGGTGTGAGGCAATTTGTGAAAAAAGAAACTGTTCTCGGAAAGATACTTTGCGTAATTTTGACCGTGACGTTTGATTACTTAAATTGAAAAGAATCCTTTTACTTCCAAAGCCAACAAAAGTAAGCAGGACAAAGTTTGGTAATAAACTCAGAAAGAACATAAAAACAAAAAAAACCATGAAAGTAATTACGAAAATGGCTGTATTTTGGTTCAGTTATAAATGAACAGCGGGACATACTCGCACTATGTCATGAGTATACCGTAATATGACGTCGTACTGAATGTAAACACTTTACGTAGCCGACAGCTGTCGCATTCAAAGACATCGCCGATAGAGCTCCCTGCACGAATAGCGAACGAACAGCTTTGCAATGACTGAACGGTGTTCATAATCTAATAGTGGACGCCACAACTTACGTGAAACGCCACGCACCAAAACAAAACGAGTAAATGCGTCTTGTAAAAACATTGCCGACGTTCATAAAAACACGTCCGTCCAAAGGAATACGTAAAAAACATGCAAAAACAAATACAATAAAATAAATGGATAAGACAGAGAAGGTAAGCAATAATAATTGCTGTTACCGGTGTGCTCAACAATGACAACACTGATTGCGAACACACTTGACAGAAACTACATGTACTTAAGGAAAGCAAATACTAAAAAAAGTTCGGTACAAAAAAAGAAAGAAATTGTAACTGAAATCGTATGAAATGCTTTGAGTCTTTATAGGGGAAGAGTGCTTTGCATTGCAGCTTATCTTTGCAGTCGATGCGTTGTGACGTCAGTTAGTTCGTGCTGCTGACGTAATTAATGTGGCTCCATCAATCATGAAATTGCCATGAATACATCCTCTTGCTTAGGATAGGATCCTTCAGGCGGTAATAGTAGCTTTCGTGACACTCCCTTAGGTCACATCCCGGTCGAACCTACACGTTGTGTACATCCAGCATCTTACGTGCGAGACATAACACCTCTTACAAATACGGTTCCGTTATCTGTGTGCCGTATACAGTTGTAAATCAGAAGAAAATTCACCTTGACTCACCGATCACGAAATAACAGATCTTCCGATTTTAACAAACACGAACGCAAATTCACATTTCTCACAGTTCTAGCGGAAACAGTATCACACGTCACTTGCAGTTCTAAAGCCTACAGGACAACCATTAATTTTCTAAGATGCGCAGTAGCTTCTTAAGTTGCAGACAAAATAGTAACTTCACAGTACGTAAGTTTGTACAGTTGTAGGTCTTGTTCATACACTACTGGCCATTAAAACTGCTACACCAAGAAGACATGCAGATGATAAACGGGTATTCATTAAACAAATATATTATACTAGAACTGACATGTGATTACATTTTTACGCAATTCAGTACCCAGAACAACCACCTCTGGCCGTAATAACTGCCTTGATACGTCTGGGCATTGAGTCAAACAGAGCTTGGATGGCGTGTATAGGTACAGCTGCCCATGGAGCTTCAACGTGATATCACAGTTCATCAAGAGTAGTGACTGGCGTATTGTGACGATTCAGTTGCTCGGTCACCACTGACCATACGTTTTCAATTGATGAGACATCTGGAGAATGTACTGGACAGGGCAGCAGTCGAACATTTTCTGTATCCAGAAAGGCCCGTACAGGACCTGCAACATGCGGTCGTGCGTTATCCTGCTGAAATGTAGGGTTTCGCAAGGATCGAATGAAGGGTAGAGCCACGGGTCGTAACACATCTGAACTGTAACTTCCACTGTTCAAAGTGCCGTCAATGCGAACAAGAGGTGACCAAGACGTGTAATCAATGGCACCCCACACCATCAGGCCGGGTGATATGCCAGTATGGCGATGACGAATACACGCTTCCAATGTGTGTTCACCGCGATGTCGCCAAACACGGATGCGACCATCATGATGCTGTAAACAGAACCTGGATTCATCCGAACAAATGACGTTTTGCCATTCGTGCACCCAGGTTCGTCGTTGAGTACACCATCGCAGGCGCTCCTGTCTGTGATGCAGCGTCAAGGGTAACCGCAGCCATGGTCTCCGAGCTGATAGTCCATGCTGCTGCAAATGTCGTCGAACTGTTCGTGCCGATGGGTGTTGTCTTGCAAACGTCCCCACTGTTGACGCTGGGATCGAGACGTGGCTGCACGATCCGTTACAGCCATGCGGATAAGATGCCTGTCATCTCGACTGCTAGTAATACGAGGCCGTTGGGATCCAGCACGGCGTTCCGTATTACCCTCCTGAAACCACCGATTCAGTATTTTGCTAACAGTCATTGAATCTCGACAAACGCGAGCAACAATGTCGCGATACGATAAACCGCAATCGCAATTGGCTACAATCCTACCTTTGTCAGTCGAAAACGTGATGGTACGCATTTCTCCTCCTTACACGAGGCATCACAACAACGTTTGACCAGGTAACGCCGGTCAACTGCTGTTAGCGTATGAGAAATCGATTGGAAACTTTCCTCATGTCAGCCGGTTGTAGGTGTCGCCACCGGGGCCAACCTTGTGTGAAGGCTCTGAAAAGCTAATCATTTGCATATCCTAGCATCTTCTTCCTGTCGGTTAAATTTGGCGTCTGTAGCTCGTCATCTTCGTGGGGTAGCAATTTTAATGGCCAGTAGTGTAGAAGACACCTATGCTGGCCGTTGTGGTCGAGCGTTTCTAGGCGCTTCAGTCTGTAACCGCGCGACCTCTACGGTCGCAGGTTCGAATCCTGCCTCGGTCACGGATGTGTGTGACGTCCTTAGGTTGGTTAGGTTTAAGTAGTTCTAAGTTCTAGGGAACTGATGACCTCGGATGTTAAGTTCCATAGTGCTCAGATCCATTTGAACCATTTTTTGAAGAAATCTATGATAAATTTTATTTTTTTCCGTCTAGCAGACACAGCGACTGTCTCTGTTCGACTGCAAATAGCGATGTCGTTCTCGCGTCATAGTTATTTAACCCTTAACTCGCGAGGTGATTTTTCTGTTACGTATTCCACGAGGTGGGGTCTCTAGGACCCCTATGTTTAATCCGAGATGTAAGGCAAAAATCATTTAAATTTTTAATTTATTATATATAACATTTATTTTTACAATTATTTAAGTGTTGTTTAAATGCTTCTCGTTTATTTTATGGCACTAAACAATGCCTGGAGCATTTTACTATTTATCACAAAAAAGCACATAATTTTGTGTGGTTCTTTTAAGTAGTATACATGAACAGACTGTTAAAGTTCTGAATTTTACAGTCTGAAAAATTATTCAGTCTCTGTAGCAAATAAATTTCCAAATAAAACTAATTTCCAGGGACTACATTTGGGCATAAAAATTCCACCCGATAGGAACAAAAAGAAAGACTGTGAAACTGACATTCATTGTGAGGAACTACAGTTTTATTACCACTAAGAACACATTCGATTGTAACAGATACTCTAAGTATTTCATTGGAGAAACAGGCAAATCCGCATCACAGCTCTCCTGAAGTTCTTCCTCTGAATGATACTCTTGTTCGATAGCAGAACTGTGGTTACTGGCTAATGTAAAATCGTCGTCTTTTTCGTTTATTTGTTGATTTATATCACTGACACCTTCCTCCATATACCAATTAATAATTTCATCAAACTCGGGAAACTTAAAAATGACACACTCTTGCCAACACATTTTGAGCTGTACAGTACCGTACTGAAGAAAACAGGTACGTAGTTCACGAGCCACGGTCTAGGAGACTCCAACACCTATCAATAACACGTGTTAACAATAAACACAGAAGGCGGTAACGCAAAAAATGGTTCAAATGGCTCTGAGCACTATGGGACTCATCTGCTGAGGTCATTAGTCCCCTAGATCTTAGAACTAGTTAAACCTAACTAACCTAAGGACATCACAAACATCCATGCCCGAGGCAGGATTCGAACCTGCGACCGTAGCGGTCTTGCGGTTCCAGACTGCAGCGCCTTTAACCGCACGGCCACTTCGGCCGGCGCGGTAACGCAACCAACAGCAAAACATCGTAGGCTTGGCAGTTTAAGGAGGGTAGGGGGAGTATAGAAGCATTCCACAAAAACAGGCCTTCGAGTGCGAAAATTTTCGCGCGGTCTGAGAGACCACATCTCGTGAGTTACAGGCTAAAAGTTTTGCATAGTACATTTTATTTCACTTAGTGTATTTCAAAAGGGATTACAAAGAAGGTGTGTTGTACACTGAAATTTTGCATATTAAATTAATGAGATTTGTGTAGCAATGAAATTAAAGAAAAACACCACATTTCATTCCGGAGAGCTACCAAAAAATATTTTGCGCCAACGAAGATGTATCTACAGAGTAAATGAACCAAACGAAAGAAAAAAGAAAATATTTGTCTATTATGTGTAGCAATATCTTTACAAATTGTGATGTTTCAGCGACGATTTTATATCAAATATCTGGCAACAGCTCCGGCACACAAAACAGTGCATGTGTGATACAGCTCATTCCGTGAGACTGGCTGCTTACCGTGGTGCGAAGAATACAGGCCAGCTGGAACCGTTCACAAAGTGGAGCGTGTGCCGGAATCATTGGTTAGCATCCCGGAGAAATTGACGGCACGTGCGAGCAGGGAGCGAGAGACACCACAATGAACTGTCAGTCTGCGTATAAAACCATACCGGCTGCAGTTATTACAAGCGCGAACTACTCGGTACAGTGAGCTTCGTCCTGACTTCTGCAGTGACTTTTAGCGGTTAATGATGAGACGCTGTGTTTCACAGAAGCTGGTTTTTTAGTAACGAAACCACGTTTCACTTGCCTGAAAAGGTCATGTTTAGGCCACGAAACATCTACACCTGATTGTGGAGCACATTCGTGATTCACCTAAGCTGGTTTTCAGTAACGAAATCACGTTTCATTTGCCTGAAAAGGTCATGTTAATGCCACAGAACATCTACACCAGATTGTGGAGCACATTCATGATTCACCTAAGTTAACGTCCTTTGCTCCGTGTTCGCTTCACAAGCTTATGGGTGATTTTACTTTGCGGAGAAAACTGTGGCTGGTTTCGTGTGCCTGGACATGCTGCACTAGTGGCTTATGTCAGAATTACAGCAAGACAGTAGCTACTTCATTTTACAACAAGGCAGTGCTTCACCACACGTCCGTGATTACCTGAAAGCTTAACTGCATCAGCGTTGGATTGGATGTGGTCTCATAACGACTCCAGTTTTCTTCAGTTGACACTACAATCACCTGACTTAACTCCGTTTGATTTCTTCTTATGGGGTTATATCAAAGATAGTGTGCTCTTTATGGGGCGTCGGGTTAAATAATCTCCCTCGCCGTCGTTTTCACAAGAGACTGAAAACTATTTTTGCGGTCAGACAGAAAGAGATGGAGTAGATACTGACCACAATTTCGGGTCTACATGTCCAAAGTCTCCAAAATGAAATTTTCACTCTGCAGCGCAGTGTGCGCTGCTATGAAACTTCCTGCCAGATTAAAACCGTGTGCCGAACCGAAACTCGAACTCGGGACCTTTGCCTTTCGCGGGCAAGTGCTCTACCGCCTGCGAAAGGCAAAGCTCCCGAGTTCGAGTTTCGGTTCGGCACACAGTTTTAATCTGACAGGAAGTTTCATATCAGAGAAAATACTGCGCTAAGCCATGTCTCCGCAATATCCTTTCTTCCAGGAGTGCTAGTTCTGCGAGGTGTGCAGGTGAGCTTCTGTGAAGTCTGGAAGGCAGAAGACGAGTTACTGGCAGAATTGAGACTGTGAGGAGGAGGCGTGTGGATAGTTCAGTCGGTAGAGCACTTGCTCGCGAAAGGCAAAGGTCCCGAGTTCGAGTGTCGGTCCGGCACACGGTTTTACTCTGCCAGAAAGTTTAAGACCCACATTTTTCTTGCGCACGCTGAAAGAAAATGTTCCTACCTGCTATTTACGCAGCGGGATCAAAACCTATGACTGTAAACAGAAGTTTTAGTTCTAACTGATTAATACATTCAGTAAAACTTCACACACACAAACATAATAATATTCCTGATAATACTAAAATGTAAACTTTCACGGCCAGAAATATCATGTCCATTATAATTATCCGGGCTGTTATGCCGTGGTCGGTTGATGAATTCTGAGGTGATTCCCAACGTTTCGTCTCCGACTGCGGGAGACATCTTCAAGGGGGTCCGTAGCTTGATGGAAGGTCCAACACACACACTGGCACGCTACTGACAGCCGCTAAATACCGTGTCCGCGCGCGCCCGCACCGGGATTCGAACCACCACCCACAACAGAAGTGGGGTGTTATCAAGACGTTAGCGGACAGAGCTAGAAATATTTGTGAACCTGAGTTGCTCGACGCTGAGATGGAACATCTCCACAATGCACTAACGAAGAACGGATATTCGTCCGCCGAAATAAAACGTGCGTTGAGGCAGCCACACAGAAATCATACTGACGTACAGGCTACTGCAAAATCTAAGGTTTTCCTGCCGTTTGTTAAAAATGTAACGGAAAGAATAGGGAGGATCTTGACGAAGCGGAATATTACCGTAATTTACAAGCCCACCAGGAAGGTACAGGAATACCTTAGGCCTGCCAAGGACGCTCGCAAACCATTGGAAAAATCTGGAGTGTATAGGATCCCATGCAGCTGTGGTGATGTTTATGTGGGTACCACCAAAAGAACTGTTTCTAAACGTTTGGAAGAGCACAAGGGAAATCGTAGAAGAGGAGAAACGGAACGATCACCTGTTGCGGAGCATGCTTTCCAGCCAGGGAACCACAATATTCGTTTCGAGGAGACGCAAGTACTAGCGGCCACGAGCGGATACTACGAAAGGCTCTACAGGGAGGCAGTCGAAATCGCTAAACACCCAAATAATTTCAACCGAAAGGAGGAGGGCGTCAAATTAAACGGTATATGGATGCCGGTGTTAAAGAAGATGTGTACCACTCGTCCACTACTGGGTGATGGCAACGGCGATCGACGGCGACGGACAGCGGCCAATTGCACTGACGTTTTCAAAACACGTGACGTCACGCCGCGGCGCGGGGGCGCGCGGACACGGAATTTAGCGGCAGTCAGTAGCGAGCCAGTGTGTGTGTTGGACCCTCCATCAAGCTACGGACCCCCTTGAAGATGTCTCCCGCAGTCGGAGACGAAACGTTGGGAATCACCTCAGAATTCATTAACCGACCACGGCATAACAGCCCGGATAATTATAATGGACATTCCTGATAATAATAATAACGTCCCTAACGAAAACAGAACTATTAGCAGTTCAGAGGCAACCTCTACGATAATTACCAATTAAATTGGTCTAATTGCTCGCCACAAAAGTGGAATATAACCTCACCACTTGCCACGCGGTTTTGTCAGCATTACGGGCGGCACACAAATAGTTACTACTCCAGGACGGCATGCGGCCCTCTCGAGTTCACTTCCTACTTTACCGAAAACGTGTTTGGTAGCTGCCTAGCCCTGACGTCGTCTGAGGCAGAGCGTATGCCTTCGTTTGACTGACGCGGACAGATTGACAGCTCGGTGCAAAGTGTCTCCCCTCGCTGCCTCTCTGGCCGTATTCGTATACAGGCGCAGCGGACCTTCGAACAGAGCGTCTGCGGTCAACCGCTGCAGACCCAGTCAGCAGCATCTAAATGGCCGCTTTCAAAATGGCTCTGAGCACTATGGGACTTAACATCGATGGTCATCAGTCCCCTAGAACTTAGAACTACTTAAACCTAACTAACCTAAGGACATCACACAACACCCAGCCATCACGAGGCAGAGAAAATCTCTGACCCCGCCGGGAATCGAACCCGGGAACCCGGGCGTGGGAAGCGAGAACGCTACCGCACGACCACGAGATGCGGGCAATGGCCGCTTTCTCGGGCACACGTTATATAATAACTCTGTTTCGTAACAATTTACAATCTTCGTAATTTTTATATGAATGAAGTTAAGTTGGCTTTACTTGTCGAAAACGTTTGAGCTCGACTGCATTGAAACTTTGCCGGATAAAATTTTTACTATGGAACCGACAGTGGAACATGACCTCTGAACTACCTCTTTAAGAGTCCATCTATTGATTCTTATTTCAAGTCTTGAAACTTGGTACAGAAGTTTTATTTCCTTAATGTAATCGAGTGCTATAATTAGAATCTTCTATAACAATTAGAAATGACACTTAATCTAATATGCATAGGGACACTTTTGTTCCAAATTTGGTTTTTAGTAAATAACTTGAAAACTATTAGAGGCAGTTTAATGGAGTTACATAGTTAACGTTTTTACATCAAACTGAGGCTACATGCGAATTTTCATCTTTCTGAATCTAATGTTTAGCGCCTTCAACTTTTCGTAAGAACGCCTAGTTTGACCAAAATATTGCACCAAGTTGAAACTTGTAATTGTTGATTGTGGCCTACATTTGCACATTATGAACTATTTTTAACTTTCCACTGCATTATTTAGCTTTACTTATTTATTTATTAAAATGTATTTAGAAAAAAACTTATTGATTTGATCATTCTGAGATTTGACAGTTTTAACATTAATATACTGAAGCAGATGCTGACAAGGTTCGGAAAAGCTGTTTCAATTTTCAATTTCTCTCTTCGATTATGGCGCAGTACTTTGTAACGCACAGGCGCGTTACGATGCCGTGGCGTTAGTAGCAGTGAAATAGGGCAAGTTCCAGCACACTCGCTTCTCAAACGATACAGCGATTGTTTCTCAACATCCTGCCTTCACTGCCACTTACTTTGGAGGAA
Organism: Schistocerca serialis cubense; assembly: GCF_023864345.2. NCBI lineage: Eukaryota > Metazoa > Arthropoda > Insecta > Orthoptera > Acrididae > Schistocerca > Schistocerca serialis. Next base: position 71,406,249 of record NC_064644.1, read on the forward strand.
TTGCAAGGAAGGACAGCTAATGTTGTCACTAATATTGATCTTCGCGTGCTGGGACGTGTACGATAAGAGTTCGACTATCGCCTCGATGTTTGTCGCATCGCAAACGGCAGCAATATTCAACACCTAAACTGAAGCGCCAAAGAAACTGGTATAGGCATGCGTATTCAAACACAGAGACTTGTAACAGGCGCAATACGGCGCTGCGGTCGGCAACGCCTATATAAGACAACAAGTGTCTGGCGCAGCTGTGAGATCGTTCACTTTTGCCACAATGGCTCCGGCCGTTGTGGCCGAGCGGTTCTAGACGCTTCAGTCCGGAACCGCTCTGCTGCTACGGTCACAGGTTCGAATCCTGCCTTGGGCTTGGATGTGTGTGATGTCCTTAGGTTAGTACGGTTTACGTAGTTCTAAGTCTAGGGACTGATGACCTCAGATGTTATGTCCCATTATGCTTAGAGCCATTTGAACCATTTTGCTACAATAACGGGTTAGCAAGATTTAAGTGAGTCTGAAATTGATGTCTAGTCGGCGCACGAGCGATGGCACACATCCTCTCCGAGGTAGCAATGAAGTGGGGATTCTTTGGTGCGACCATTTCACGAGTGTACCCTGAATGTAAGTAATTCCGTTAAACATCAAATCTCCTACATTGCTGCCGCCGGAAGAAGATCCTCCTAGAACGGGACCAACGACGACTGAAGGAATTGTTCAGTGTGACAGATGTGTAACCCTTCCGCAAATTGCTGCAGATTTCAGTGCTGGGCCATCACAACTGTCAGCGTCCGAACCAATCAACGAAACTTGATCGATATGGGCTTTCGGAGCCGAAGGCTCACTCGTGTACCCTTGAAGACTGCACGAGGCAAATGTTTACGCCTCGTCTGTGTCCGTCAATACCGATAATGGACTGTTGATGACTGGAAACATGTTGCCTGATCGGACGAGTCTCGTTTCAAATTCTATCGGGCGGATGGACGTGTACGGGTATGGAGACAACCTCATGGGTCCGTGGAGCCAGCATGTCAGCAGAGGTTGTTCAAGCTAGTGGAGGCTCTATAATGGTGTGGGGCGTGTGCAGTTGGAGTGATATGGGACCCCTGATACCTCTAGATAACACTCTGACAGGTTACACGTACGTAAGCATCCTGTCTGATCACCTGCATCCATTCATATCTATTGTGCATTCCGACAAAAGTGGGCAATTCTAGCAGGACAATGCAGCACCCACACGTCCAGAATTGCTACATAGTGGCTCCTGGAACACTCTTCTGAATTTGAACACCTCCGCTGGCCAGCAAACTCCCCAGACATGAACATTATTGAGCATAAATGGGATGCCTTGCAACGTGCTGTTCAGAAGAGATCTCCACCCCCTTGTACTCCTACGGGTTTATGGACAGCCCTGCAGGATTCATGGTGTCAGTTCCGTGCAGGACTACTGCAGACCTTAGTCGAGTCCATGCCACGACGTGTTGCGGCAGTTCTGCGTTGTCGGTGTGTGTGTGTGTGTGTGGGGGGGGGGGGGGGGGCTACACGATGCAGGTGTGTCTTGAGTGTGTAATGTGAGTTAAAACTTGGAGAGACTGATATATGTCTATTTTCTCCACGTCTAGTAGTTTTCGCGCAGTTATCTTCTGAACCGGGGATAGCTGTGAGTGCCTCTGTGCACTTTTCTCAACCCTGTATCATATCAACTGGCCCCGAAAGTGCAGGGACCCTAGCAGCGGCTGTGCTATGCTCTCTCGTGCCGAAGAGTCGTATCGGACGCGCCACTATTCGATAATCGACAGGCGCGGCCGCCATCGACAGCGCGGCGAGCCGTGTATCGACCGTCGAGCTCGCCGACGTCGCCTCCGTCGTCGCCGCGTTGCGTGCGAGGGATGGCGCGCCTTTGCGTGCCGCATACGAATCTGGCCGCCTTATCTGACCTCCGCATTATGCGCGCAGTATTGTAACAGATGCGCGCGGCCTTATTTTAATTTGAAATCAGTTGATGAGACCGGCGGGCCGCGGAACCATAAAACAGCCGCCGGGCTGGGACACGGCCATTACGGTCGCTTATCTGCGGCCGGACAGATGCGCCACGCCACGGTCGGATCTCTAAAAAAAACGGAATGGGACGGGCCGAGGCGGCCCGCCCTAAACGAAAGTCGAGTCGCCCGGCAAAAAACTATATGGCGTGCTCCGGGCTTCTCATATAAATGCACCCTCAGCGCCACACAATTACACGCTTCCTTAAAATGTTGCTCTATTGATAATTAAGCGAGGTCAGGGATTCGAGAGCTCGCTTTTTTCGTAGTGAGCACTCGGATCAGACTTAAACAAGACGTTGCATGTCTTTATCGTCTCGGAATACAAGTCGACTTTAATTATGCGGTCATTAGTAACCGATTAAATTGCCGGAACGGAGTAAAAAGCTCTACTCGACAATGGACTGATTTAAGTAAAACATACATGTACATGACATGCTATAATTTGGTGTCCCTAATTACCTTTGATCCGTCGTATTAATATAATAAATTTACTGCTGATCAGGCAGGGAGGTTGTCGATAACCAGCGGTGCCACGGAAAATCCCTTTGTAATCTGTAGTCCGCGAACGCACGAAGCCATTTTCTGGGACTGCCTTCCTGTTGCTTTCTCAAGGTCACTGTTTACGCTGTCGAGGTTTCAATACAAATACCAAAGAGTCATTCCATTCCGTTGGCGACATCTGCGTCCAATCAGCATTAAATTACCTGTACCTTTTCCTGAAGAATACTAAGTACTCCTCGAACTTTCACTTGTAGTACTACAACTTCTCCAAAGCTAATACAAATGAGGAGTGTTTTTTTTCTGTGTCTTAAAATGTCGATGCAACGTCTTGTATTATCTCATTGTCAATTGCGAGCAAAGCTAAGTTGGTAAGGAAAATATCGGAGATGGTCCTAGTCTGAATAAAAGAACGCCAGCGAAAACTTTATTTGTAATACTACACACTTTATTTAAGATATTACATTCCATATCGTGTAGATGTTCTGTGTCCTAAACCTGAAAACCAGCTTCTGTGAAAAACGGTCTCTCTCCATTAACCGTTGCAACTTAGTGCAGAAGTCGGGACGAAGCTCACTGTACCGAGTAGTTTGCGCATGTAATAACTGCAGCCGGTATGGTTTTATACGCAGACGTTTGCGCAGAGTGCGCCTGACAGCTCACCGCGGTATCTCCCGCTCTCTGCTCGCACGTGCCGTTGATTTCTTCCAGCTCCTGACCAGTGATTCCGGCACACGCTCCACTTCGTTGACGGTCCCAAATGGCGTGTTTTCTTCGCACCACGGTAAGCAGCCAGGCTCACGGTATGAGTTTGTACCACACATGCACTGTTTTGTCTGTTGGAGCTGTTACGAGGTATCTGATACGAAGTCGCCGCTGAACCGTCACAATTTGTAAAAATATTGCTAGTTTTAATAGATAAATATTTTCTTCTTTCTTTCTTTTGGTTCATTTACTCTGTACATACACTATGTGTTCAAAAGTATCCGGACACCTGGCCGAACATGACTTACAAGTTCGTGGCGTACTCCATCGGTAATGCTGGAATTCAATATGGTGTTATCCACCCTTAACCTAGATGGCAGCTTCCACTCTCGCAGGCATACGTTCAATCAGGTGCTGGAAGGTTTCCTGGGGAATGGCAGCCCATTCTTCACGGAGTACTGCATTCAGGAAAGATATCGATGTTGATCGGTTAGGCCTAGCACGAAGTTGGTATCCCAAAACATCCCAGAGGTGTTCTATAGGGTTCAGGTCTGAACTGTGCGCAGGCCATTCCATTACAACGATGTTATTGTCGTGTAACCACTCCGCCACAAGCCGTGCATTATGTAAAGGTGCTCGATCGTGTTGAAAGATGCTACCGCCATCCTCGAATTGCTCTTCAACATTGGGAAGGAAGAAGGTGCTTAAAACTTCAATGCAGGCCTGTGCTGTGATAGTGCCACTCAAAACAACAAGGTTTGCAAGCCCCCTCCACGGAAAACACGACCACACCATAACATCACCGCCTCCGAATTTTACTGTTGGCATTACACACGCTGGCAGATGACGTTCACCGGGCATTTGCCGCACCCACACCCTGCCATCGGACCGCCACATTGTGTACCGTGATTCGTCAATCCACACTACGTTTTTCCACTGTTCAGACGTCCAATGTTTACACTCCTGACACCAATCGAGGCGTCGTTTGGCATTTACCGGAATGATGTGTCGCTTATGAGCAGCCGCTCGACCATAAAATCCAAGTTTGCTCACCTCCCGTCTGTTATGAAACGTGCCCTTAGAAAATTAAGAATGACTGTGCTAGTAAACTTCTACGTCATTTGATACTGAAACAGCTGAGTAAAAGTGAAGGTACTCAGACAGTTTTCTCTTTACTTATTCTGATAATCATTAAACTGACACACAATACTTTATTTCAACGCAATCTTTCAATAATCCCTACAAAAGAATAGCCCTGATTAACAATAACTTATACCTTTCATGAATCACTTACTTCACAAAAATTTCGTTACTCTAACTACTGCAATACAGTGCTGGCCGTTGTGGCCGTGCGGTTCTAGGCGCTTCAGTTTGGAACCGCGCAACCGTTATGGTCGCAGGTTCGCATCCTGCCACGGGCATGGATGTGTGTGATGTCCTTAGGTTAGTTAGGTTTAAGTAGTTCTACGTTCTAGGGGACTGATGACCTCAGCTGTTAAGTCCCATAGTGCTCAGAGCCATTTGAACCATTTTTGAGCAATACAGCTAAATAAAAGATTCTAACTACTGAAGGCATTAACTACTGGTAGGCACAGGTAACAAATGAAAGATTTTGATAGAGAACAAACAATGTTTTTACATTAATAGTGTTCAAAAGTCATTATATATATATCCAATTAAACAAATTTCCTTTTTCTGACGGAGACACGTCCAGATCGTCCGCTCATAGTAACCTCTCAAAACTCTGCCATCTCTCTCCCCACATCCGCGATTGCTGGCGGCTCACATCCAACTGCCCAATGCTACGGGCAGCTCACATCCAACTGCCCAACACTACACGCCACAGACTGCACACAGCGCAGTCAGCGATTTTCAGACAGAGCGCTACGTGACGCCTCCAACATGAAAACCTATACAGCCTACTTACACTGTCATAGTACTTGCAGTGGATTCTGATGCAGTTTAGAATTCCTGTGTGATGGTGTGTGGTGATCCCTGTCAGTCATCAGATGTGGTTGGCCTGTATGTTTTGTGCTGTACGTGTCCCTTCACGTTTCCACTGCACTGTCACATCGGAAACAGTGGACCTAGGGATGTTTAGGAGTGTGGAAATCTCGCGTACAGACGTATGACATAAGTGACACCCAATCACCTGACCACGTTCGAAGTCCGTGAGTTCTGCGGAGCTCCCATTCTGCTGTCTTACGATGTCTAATGACTACTGAGGTCGCTGATATGGAGTAACAGGTAGCAGGTGGCTGCACAATGCACCTAATATGAAGAATGCATGTTTTTGGTGGGTCCGGATACTTTTAATCACATAGTGTATATCTTTGAGGGTGTAAAAAAAAATTGGGTAGTTCTGCAGTAAGAAATATGACTATGGTTTTCTCTAATTTTATTGCTACACAAATCTCTCATTAATTTAATATGCAAAATTTCAGTGTGTATTTGACCTTCTTTGTAATGCTTTTGTTAAAAACATAAACTGAAAGTAAATGTAGCACGGAAAAAGTTCAAACAAACTATGATGAGAGAACGATATCGATAGTTGCAGTCGAACAGTGACAGTCACTTTGTGTGCAGTGATGTGGAATAATCATGCTAGACGGAAAAAATTAAAATTTATGGCCTCGTTCTTATTTTTCAATCACGATTTAAACTAAATTTCGACGTCGACGCCATGGAACAAAACGTTAGACTATGTGAATACTGAGAGTTACGTGGAGTAGTGTAAACAGCCGTGACAATGTACACGCAAATGCAGAATGACTGCCGTTGTTACAACCGAGCAGCCTTTCAGCTAATCGAACTGCACAAACTAATGTACTATGAAGTTCCATATTATATATAGACACAGTCTCTGCTGCAAAGTTATTTTTATTACAAATAACGCGTTTCGCTGGTAAGGCGCGGACTGTAGTTTCAGTGTGGCCATGTGTTGTATTCTCCCCACTCGTGTAATATAGGGTGCCAAGGATAAGCAGCTTCCTCGGATCGGTAGACAACAATTGAAGCAAATCGTATTAAGCGAGTTTATTACAGTAAGATAAATGACAATACTTTGCGTATTCACAACGGTGTGTCGCAAGCAAATGGTGACATGTAAATAATCAGTGTCCTTCGGTGTACACAATTCCAGTGCAAGCAAAACAATACGGTCCACTGGTCACTGCTGTAGCGTTTGTATGACGGTTCGTCTTTAACTTGTGCTGCGGCGCGGCGCTTTTATTATCTTCGTGTAGAGGGCGCTCCTGTCTCTGTGTCGTCCTAGAGAGGGGTCCGTCAGCGTACCATTGGCTGACGTGTCTCACAGCCCTCTCAGCTATGATGTTCCTGGTCGACGTCCCGGCGCTTCACATTACGCAGGAACACCATGTATACGACCGTTTACTCACTTGCTCTCCAAGTTCATCCGCTGTTAGTGTGGCCCTACGGTGCTCTCACCTGGCTGTTACGATATGACTGGTTCAAGTGTATCTCGCTCGACGGTCTTTCATTTATATGGTTGTTACCATCGTTCTGACTAATCGCCGTACCAGTTGGTGACACGCATTGCTTTGATTGGCTTTAAAAAATCTGAGGAAGTCTTAATCAGGCGGAAGGCGCTATTTGCGATAAAACTACTTTGGAACCGAGAATGTCTTTTACACAATTACGAAAACCTGTTGCTGTGCCAATCATGCAATGAAATAAGCTTTATTCTCTCCTCGTCACTCACACTTCTGGTGTGTACATAAATGATGAGTACTTTTCTTCCGACGTTGAACCGTCATCCTTCTTAGGTTCTGAATACGATATTTGACAACCAGGTAAAAGGAATAGGTATCTTGAAAACGTTTATTTTCGAATTCACATACTTCCCTGTATATCAGGTCACCCATTTGCCTTCGTAGAATCGACGGACTTCCTAGGCTTAGAATTTATTCCATTCTTTCCTGTGTACTTTCACCAGCATTGGAATCAAACCCTTGTAACGAAATTGCACCAAGATTGTTGGAAAATGCGATTCTCGTTTTCTCAGCCACACCTTGCTTCTCAAAGAAGTTTTGTTGGCCGTACCATCGCTTGTTATTCGCTCTATACTGAAATATATTCTATAAAGTGACACATTCACGTAATTAATTATACCGTTTTCATACGTATACCGTTTTCATACATATACCGTTTTCATACATATTACAAAATCTCGTCTTGTTATATATAACGTAACAGCGCAGGAAAATCTAACGAAATGTGTGTAGTTGATAAAGCATATAAGCAGGTTGAACTTTCATGATACCTGCCATAATCGCCATTGTTCTATTATGAGGGCGGAGGCTATAGGTGGATGATGAGGACTCCGTTGTGGATAAGAGCGCGCCGTCCATGTCCAATACTGCGTCGTAAATATATGTGACGCAGACGTGTTAGTACACATATTTCACGGTTTGGGGTAATGTCTCAATGGAGTACTCATTTTACTAATAGATTTAACCTCAAATTTGAGATTTGTCATCATGAGAAGTTTAATGTATGTGCGAATAATTTTCCTGCCTTGTCACATTATAAATTAGATGACGATATGAGTTTCTTTCGTGATATCCATGAAAAAGTTATAATTAATGAGGTGAAAGTGCCAGTTTATATAATAACGTATAGAGCGAATGATAATCGACGGTACAGCCAGACACCAATAATCGCAGTTTTGAACAGACTAGATACATGTTGTAGAGATGTTCATCAGTTAACGGCTATTACGTGATAAGACTCTAATTCGACTTGGAGCTAATGAACGTCGCCATATCATCGTCGTTGTTATGCGGTGTGTGCAAAAATACACTCTCATATTCGATGTGACATGGAAGCAAACATCATCCAATTGTCATCTTAAAGAATACCTTGCCGCGCCGTGAATAACAAGATTTGTTAGTTCAAGATTCCTTGCTGGAGGTTAGCATGAAGACCTTCACATCGTTTACATAAAACATTCAGCCACACTTCAACAATTTCGAAATGATTCCTGTTATGATTCGAAGAATAAGACATGCATGGGTCTCGAGCACCGCTGCTTTCTGTGAGCTTTCACCAGGCTGTGTACGGACACGTTAGCGTCGATCTAAACACCAAAGGATGCCACTAACGTCCTACTTAACTCTGTCTTTTCACCATTCAGGTCTCTGTCGTTGGTACGTCTCTGTAGGTGCGCGGTCAGCGTAGCGGATTGTAAAAGGAAACAGCCCGATTTCGATTCCTGGGCGGGTCGGAGATTTTCCCCGCTCGGGGACTTGGTGCTGTGTTTCCTTACATTTATATCGTCATAAATGAAATACCACTAATGATAAGGCTGAATAGGTACATCCCAAAAGCTACCAAATTAAAAGTTAGAAAAAAGTCAACTCTCTGTCGTCAGTGATAAACATATATCAACCAAGCCTCCAGTACCCTGTCTTCTAAGGCTCGTGGTAACTATCTGTAGCCTATTTGGAATTAAGCTGTCGCCTCCCGTCTATTTTTCGGAGCCAGCCAAGCCATCCTGCGACTTCCTCGTGATGCAGTCCTTTTGGAAGGACACGTGCCTACTCTTCTTGCCGTATCGTTGTGCAGAGACCAATTGGTCGCCACTTCTTTTCGAATAAATGACCTGCAGCCAACCTATTGGCGTGATGATCCCGTGTCATTCATGTTAATGATTCGCCCTTTGCCGAAGTCGTCTAGGCATGGTATGTAGCGATCTCCACCTTCTGAGAAACATATGTATACATCGTACGAAAAATTCCAGTAATGTTAGACAAACCCTAGAAGCATCTTGTAATCAACTGTATGAATGGCTTATTTTTGTGAAGAAAATTATGAAAATAAGCTCGTATAATAACGAAATTTTAATCAAAATACCCACAAGTTTCAAAACACGGAAGTATCAGTCTGGTAGTGTTCGGTCAAGGTGTTCGTGGCATAATACTTTCCATTTCTGTCAGTGTATTTTGGTTTTTGTCCTGTTGGCCGCTTAACCACAGATTTAAAAGCTATATCTATATTTAACCAGCGAAAAAATGGTGCAGAAAAAAGGCGAATATGATCCTATTTGCAATATTCTGTCATAAAAGTGGGGACACAGCTGTCTCATATGCATACCGCCTTCATCACCAAAACTTTTGGCATGTGAACTTATCCAAACTGTTTTAACAAATAACACCGTAAGTCATTTCACGCTGTCTGTGTGTAGTTAAGCCTTCATACTAAACATCTGCCCTCTCTTCCAGCTTACTTGGAGAGTCTGTAGGCCCGCATGGTACATCTCTACTCGCCGTCGTCGGAGCCAAACGTCTTACTGCATCAATCGTCTCCCCATCACCACTACTGCTTGACGTACTGCTTCCTGCTTCGTTGGGCCAAACAGATGGAAGTCGGATGGTGCGAGATCTGGGCTGTAGAGTGGATTAGTAAGAACAGCCTAAAAAAGTTTGTGAGCACGCCGTGCTTTTGTTCACTGCCAGATCTCCATAGACATTCTGTAAGCGCCCGTCAGTAACTGCCATGCTCTGGTTTTCCGTCAAAAGAAACTCAATGACAGCTCGCTGCTTAAAATGCTTCTCCGTTACAGATGCCATTCTGACACGTACGTATAGTGCCGTCACGTATCGGAACTTCACGAAACTATAGGGGCTAAAGCGGGGCTATTTCACAAGGCCCCACAACAAATTCCGTAGTTTTTCAACCAAAATTCTACAAGAAAAAAAAGTGTTGCATTACAGACTGAACGTCCCTTGTCACTTTTGTTGATTTTCCAGTCGTTTTCATCACATTAGTATGTTATCAACATTCACACTACGTAGTGGGTCGCAATGTAACGTTAGCAAGCGGTGGTACTGAATGATTTATATTGATCATTTTTGCCCTCAAGAAATTATGATACCATTCATGGAGTTAGGATACCACTGTTACGGATTTAGGAATCATGTCTTGCATTTAGGAGCCATTGTCACAAAATTCAGTCCTAAACATTTTCACTATGTTTGTAAAACTTGGCAATACTCAGTCACATAAAAAAATTCTAAAATGTTCAATCTGCCTTCCTGAGCTGTTATTTAAATGGCCTTTTCGCATTCATGAACAGCGCACAACACTGGCTGACAAATATCACGCACTTATGCATCCTCAACCTACTCATCATCGTCGTACGGCACCATCAACCGGTGTTATGATATGGTATATCGTCGGATATACAATGCGACCATCTTTGGCTCGCATAGCTGACAATTTAGACAACAGGTGTTACATTTCTAACGCGTTAAAGGTGGAGACTGTGCTCTCATCTTTGCGGTCTCCACAACGTTATCTTTCGACAAGAAAACGTAATACTGCTTGTTGCCCATGCTGCTCTTACGATAGAACGGATTTTTGACTGCTGCCCAGAGCAGTACGTTGTCCAGATTACTTTCATGTTAATAACGTCCTGTCATGGAATGCCTAGGGACTTATTAATCTGCGTTAATTGAGTACCCATTGTTCGTCGCGTCTTCTGCGAGGAAGCATACGCGCTCACATTGTTTGATGCCTTAGTGCGTTGGCATTCGGAGAACATGGAAAGCTGTAATCAAATTCTCAGCATACTTGTTTTTAGACGTTCGTTTCCTGCTGGTACAGCCGCGGTGGTCTAGCGGTTCTAGGCGCTCAGTCCGGAGCCGCACGACCGCTACGGTCGCAGGTTCGAATCCTGCCTCGGGCATGGATGTGTGTCATGTCCTTAGGTTAGTTAGGTTTAATTAGTTCTAAGTTCTAGGCGACTGATGACCTCAGAAGTTAAGTCGCATAGTGCTCAGAGCCATTTGAACCATTTTTACACTCTACACAAATATCTTCAGAAAAGACTTCCTAACATCCATATTTACATTCGACGTTAACACGGTTCTCTTTATCACAACAATTTTTGTAGCTTATTGCCAGCCTGCTTTTTACATTTTCTTCGCTTCCACCATCGGCATCCTGTCTCAGTCTCTTCCCAACTACTGTCTTCATAACATGTCGATCGACTCTAACAACTGCAGTTTAGTTTCTGAATAAGTTGTAGACAAATGTTCACTTCCTGCATTTCATCCTCGATGACTTTACAATTTCAAAGAGTGTATTTAAGTTTCTAGAAACATAATTTGCAAAACACACTGTATTGCATATTAACATACAATTTCTTATCTTTAAAAAACATTTCCTTACCTCTACATTCTAATATTCACATTTACACGACACATTCTCTAGTCCAAATAATCTACATGTTCGTGTAGGTCTGACAAGCAACTAATTTTCAAGAAAGAATCACAGAAATAGTAGATATCAGATTTTACTTTGTATCTGGTCACCTATAAGTATCTAAATATAAAGTCATAAATACCATGCGCCTCCGTGGCTGATGTTTCAGTTTATACGGGTAAGGTGGCACAAACTGTCTTCATCATTCTCTGGAGAGGGGAAAAGAGCAGGTGTCTCGAATCACGTAGCCAGGCACCAGTATCGTGATAAAGTCCCAAACCTCTCTTCATTGTCTCTTAACTCTCACTCCATGAGACACTGTTGATTGTGACGTATACACGATGCCGCTTTTCGGAAGGACATGGCTTTGTGTCGACACCGGTTTCAGCCTGTTCATTCCTTTCGTTCCATACTCGTCTACAGTATGAACTTGGCCACTGACGAAATTTCGGAGGTTCTTCACCAATATTTCGTGAGTATTTGGATACGTTATGGTATGGGACACACTTATAAAATTGACGCGGAACCGTTAGCGAACAGGAGAACTATTTATCACAGAAAATGTTGGAAACCGTGATTTAGATTTACCAATCGGTTGCTGTCGCATGCCTGCGCATGAGCGTCGTCCACATGCTCTTTCCCAAATACACCTTCTGCACTGTGCCATTAGGTTTGAGTGAGTGAGAGGACCTGAACTGTTTAGTGGCCAGTTCATTGCAAGACAGCATGGTGCTATCGATAAAGCAACGAGCGTGCACTGTCGAGGTTTATGCGAAGCACTAAACGTAGACAATGTGTGCGCAACTGTTGGTGCAAAAGCTTGTGATTAGAGGTGTTTCGGGCATAACATCCATCGCAGTCAACAATACGAAACTTAGTTCAAATGGTTCAAATGGCTCTGAGCACTATGCGACTCAACTGCTGAGGTCATTAGTCCCCTAGAACTTAGAACTAGTTAAACCTAACTAACCTAAGGACATCACAAACATCCATGCCCGAGGCAGGATTCGAACCTGCGACCGTAGCGGTCTTGCGGTTCCAGACTGCAGCGCCTTTAACCGCACGGCCACTTCGGCCGGCCACGAAACTTAGTACCACAATGGCACGAAATGGGCTCCGTAGCTAATAAAAGCCGTAACTATCCGAAGAGTTACAACAAAAGAAAACATTGCTCGACTGAAGAAAATCTGGAACAAAGTCCGACAATGTCTCAAAGCTGTTCATCTGCGCAAATGGAAATTAAGAGATCGTCGTGTTGAAACATTATCAAAAAGGACCTGCATTTGCATCCTTACAAATTTGCTGTTGTGCGTGAGTTAAAGCAATGATAGTCAGGCCTTCTTAGCTACCACCAACTTTGGTTAGTAGTAAAATTTTCTAACCATCCACCGGTTCACCAGTAATGGTGATTTATAAACCAGGGAAGTAAGTTTAGTTTATACTGTTTATAAAGCAGAGTTGCAGCTAGTTAAAGCATCTTGTTGTTGTGGTCTTCAGTCCAGAGACTAGTTTGATGCAGCTCTCCATGCTGCTCTATCCTGTGCAAACTTCTTCATCTACCAGTACCTACCGCAACCTACTTCCTTCTGAATCTGCTTAGTGTATTCATCTATTGGTATCCCTCTACGATTTTTACCCTCAACGCAGCCCTCCAATACTAAATTGGTGATCCCTTCATTCCTCAGAACATGTCCTACCAACCGATCCCTTCTTCTAGTCAAGTTGTGGCACAAATTTCTCTTCTCCCCAATTCTATGTAATAGCTCCTCATTAGTTATGTAATCTACCCATCTAATCTTCAGCATTCTCCTGTAGCACCACATTTCAAAAGCTTCTATTCTCTTGTCTAAGCTATTTATCGTCCATGTTTCACATCCATAGATGGATATACTCCATAAAAATACTTTCAGAAACGACTTCTTGCCATTTAAATCTATACTCGATGTTAAAAAAATTTCTCTTCTTCAAAAACGCTTTCCTTGCCATTGCCAGTCTACATTTTATATCATGTCTGATTCTACCATCATCGGTTATTTTGCTTCCCAAATAGCAAAACTCATTTACTACTTTACGTGTCTCATTTTCTAATCTAATTCCCTCAGAATCATTCGATTTAATTCCACTACATTCCATTACCCTCGTTTTGCTTTTTTTGATGTTAATCTTATATCCTACTTTCAAGACACTCTACATTCCGTTCAGCTGCTTTTCCAGGTCCTTTGCTGTCTCTGACAGAATTACAATGTCATCGGCGAACCTCAAAGATTTTATTTCTTCTCCATGGATTTTAATACCTACTCCGAATTTTGTTGTTTTTTGTTTTTACTACTTGCCCAATATGCAGATTGAATAACATCGTGGATAGGCTACAACCGTGTCTCACTCCCTTTCCAACCACTGCTTCTGTTTCATGCCCCTCGACTCTTATAACTGCCATCTGGTTTCTGTACATATTACGAATAGCCTTTCGCTCCCTGTATTTTACCCCTCCCAACTTCGGAATTTGAAAGAGAGTATTCCAATAAGGATTGTCAAAGCTTTCTCTAAGTCTACAAATGCTAGAAACGTAGGTTTGCCTTTCCTTAACCTGTCTTCTAATATAAGTCGTAGTATCAGTATTGCCTCGCTTGTTGCAACTTTTCTACGGAATCCAAACTGATCTTCCCCAAGGTCAGCTTCTACGAGTTTTTCCGTTCGTCTGTAAAGAATTCGCGTTTGTATTTTGCAACTATGACTTATTAAACTGATAGTTCTGTAATTTTCACATCTATCAACTCTTGCTTTCTTTAGGATTCGAATTATTATATTCTTCTTGAAATCTGAGGGTATTTCGCCTGTCTCAGACGTCTTGCTCACCATATGGCGTCAGGGCTGGCTCTCTCAGGGCTATCAGTAGTAGAAGGGTAAGAAAACCCATGTGCACTCCGTGTGCATACCGGGTGGAGTCATTCCAGCTGTGGAAAGGGTCCTCCGGGATTCCATGAAGAGCACAGGGTGCAGCCAACTGCAGGTGGTTGCCCACGTCGGTACCAGTGATGTGTGTCAGTTTGGATCAGAAGAGATTCTCTCTGCTTTCGAGCGGCTAACAGAAGTGGTAAAGGCTGCCAGTCTTGCTAGCAAGATGAAAGCAGAGTTTACCATTTACGGCATAGTCGACAGGACCGACTGCAGACCTCTGGTACAGTGCCGAGTGGAGGATCTGAATCAGAGGCTAAGACGGTTCCGCGACCGTGTCGGCTGCAGATTCCTCGACTTCCGTCACAGGGTGGTTGGGTTTCGGGTTTCGCTGAATACGTCAGGTGCCCACTATACGCGGGAGGCAGCTACACGGGTAGCAGGGGCTGTGTGGCGTGGACTGGGCGGTTTTTTAGGTTAGAGGGTCTCGGGAAAACACAAGAAGGGTTTCAGTCACAAAGGGTGCAGGCTGAACACAGGAAGAACGTAGATACAGGAACCATTGGTATAACAATAAGTTTCCTTTACTTTACGTCTATGGTCACGAACTTTTTGTTAACAGATTACCGGTTTCGGTCTATAATGACCATCATCAGATCTGTTTCATGAAACCGAAACCGGTAATCTGTTAACAAAAAGTTTGTGACCATAGACATAAAGTAAAGGAAACGTATTGCATATACGCGTCACTGTTTTATTCGCGACAGTGTCACAGCTTGTGAAACATTGGTATAAAAGTTGTAAATTGTCGTAGATGTGTGTTGGGAAAGTACCAGAGCTCCAAGCGCTAATAGGAAGCACAGATGCTCAAATAATTATAGGCACTGAAAGCTGGCTAAAGCCGGGTATAAGCTCAGCCGAAATTTTTGCGAAGAACCTGACGGTGCTCCGAAAGCATAGGCTAAAAACGGTTGGCGGTGGCGTGTTTGTTGCTGTTAGAAGTAGTTTAACTTGTCGCGAAATTGATTTAGATACTTCCTGTGAGTTAGTATGGGCAGAGGTCATTGTTGGCAACCGTAATAAAATAGTAATTGGATCATTTTATCGACCTCTCAATTCAGATGATACAGTTGCTGAAAAGTTCAAAGAAAACTTGAGTTTGATTTCAAACACGTACCCAACTCATACGACAATAGTTGGTGGTGACTTTATTTTATCCTCGATATGTTGGCACATGTTTAATTCCGGAGGTACGCATATAATATCATTAGAAATTGTGCTAAACGCATTCTCTGAAACTTATTTCGAGCAGTTAGTTCATGAGCCCACGCGAATAGTAAACGGTTGTGAAAATTCACTTGACATCTTAGCAACGAATAAACCTGAGTTAATAACGAGCATCAAAACCAATTCAGGGATTAGTGAACACAGGGTTGTCGTAGCGAAACTGAATATTGTAATCCCCAAATTATCGAAAAATAAGCGAAAAATATACCTATTCAAAAAAGCAGATAAAAATTCACTTGTGGCCTTCCTGAGAGACAATCTCCACTCATTCCAAATTGATAATATAAGTGTAGACCAGATGTGGCTTAATTTCAAAGAAATGGTATCGGCAGCAGTTGAAAGATTTATACCAAATAAATTAACAAACGACATAGCTGATCCTCCTTGGTACACAAAACGGGTTAGAACACTGTTGCAGGAACAACTAAACAAACATTCCAAATTAACACAGGCGCAAAATCCCCAAGACTGGCGATGTTTTACAGAAGCTCGAAATTTAGCTCGGACTTCAATGCGAGAAACTGTGTCTCGAAACCTGGCAGAAAATCCAGAAAGATTCTGGTCGTATGTGAAGTATGTTAGCGGCAAGAAACAATCAACGCCTTCTCTGCGCGACAACAATGAAGATACTATCGAAGACAGTGCTGCCAAAACAGAGTTACTAAACACAGCCTTCCGAAATGCCTTCACAAAAGAAGACGAAGTAAATATTCCAGAATTCGAATCGAGAACAGCTGCCAACATGAGTAACGTAGAAGTAAATATCGTCGGAGTAGTGAAGCAACTTAAATTACTTAATAAAAGCAAGTCTTCTGGTCCAAACTGTATACCAATTACGTTCCTTTCAGAGTATGCTGATGCAATAGCTCCATATTTAACATATCATATACAACCGTTTGCTCGACGAAAGATCCGTACTCAAAGACTGGAAAGTTGCACAGGTCACACCAATATTCAAGAAAGGTAGTAGGAGAATCCACTAAATTACAGGCCCATGTCGTTAACGTCGATATGCAGCAGGATGTTATAACATATATTGTATTCAAACATTATGAGTTACCTAGAAGACAACAGTCTATTGATAAACAGTCCACGTGGCTTTAGAAAACGTCGTTCTTGTGAAACACAACTAGCTCTTTATTCGCATGAAGTGTTGAGTGCTATTGACAAGGGATTTCAGAATGGTTCAAATGGGTCTGAGT
Source organism: Schistocerca serialis cubense (assembly GCF_023864345.2). NCBI lineage: Eukaryota > Metazoa > Arthropoda > Insecta > Orthoptera > Acrididae > Schistocerca > Schistocerca serialis. Next base: position 71,423,095 of record NC_064644.1, read on the forward strand.
ACTATAGGACTTAACAGCTGAGGTCATCAGTCCCCTAGCACTTAGAACTGCTTAAACCTAACTAACATAAGGGTATCACACACATCCATGCCCGAGGCAGGATTCGAACCTGCGACTGTAGCGATCCCGCGGTACCAGACTATAGCGCCTAGAATCGCTCGGCCACTGCAGCCGGCCAAAGGATTTCAGATCGATTCCGTATTCTTGGATTTTCAGAAGGCTTTTGACACTGTACCACACAAGTCGCTTGTAGTGAAATTGCGTGCTTATGTGACTGGATTTGTGATTTCCTGTCAGAGAGGCCACAGTTCATAATAACTGACGGAAAGTCATCGAGTAAAACAATAGTGATTCCTGGCATTCCCCAAGGTAGTGTTATAGGCCCTTATCCATATATACGATTTGGGAGACAATCTGAGCAGCCGTCTTCGGTAGTTTGAAGATAACGCTGTCGTTTATAGACTAATAAATTCATCAGAAGATCAAAACAAATTGAAAAACGCTTTAGAAAATATATCTGAAAGGTGCGAATATTGTCAGTTGACCGTAAATAACGAAAAGTGCATATGAGTGCTAAAAGGAATACTTGAAACTTGGGCTACACGATAAATCAGTCAAATCTAAAGGCTGTACATTCAACTAAATACCTAGGAATTGCAATTACGAACAACTTAAATTGGAAGCAACACATAGAAAATGTTGTGGGGAAGGGTAACCAGAGACTGAGTTTTAATGTCAGGACACTTAGGAAATGTAACAGATCTACTAAGGAGACCGCCCACACTACGCTTGTCCGTCCTCTTTTAGAATAGTACTGCGCGATGTTGGATCCTTACCAGATGGGACTGACGGAGTGCGGCGAAAAAGTTCAAAGAAGGGCAGCACGTTTTGTATTATCGCGACATATGGGAGAGAGTCCCCCCCATGAACCATGGACCTTGCCGTTGGTCGGGAGGCTTGCGTGCCTCAGCGATACAGATGGCCGTACCGTAGGTGCAACCACAACGGAGGGGTATCTGTTGAGAGGCCAGACAAACGCGTGGTTCCCGAAGAGGGGCAGCAGCCTTTTCAGTAGTTGCAGGGGCAACAATCTGGATGATTGACTGATCTGGCCTTGCAACACTAACCAAAACGGCCTTCCTGTGCTGGTACTGCGAACGGCTGAAAGCAAGGGGAAACTACAGCCGTAATTTTTCCCGAGGGCATGCAGCTCTACTGTATGGTTAAATGGTGATGGCGTCCTCTTGGGTAAAATATTCCGGAGGTAAAATACTCCCCCATTCGGATCTCCGGGCGGGGACTACTCAAGAGGATGTCGTTATCAGGAGAAAGAAAACTGGCGTTCTACGAATCGGAGCGTGGAATGTCAGATCCCTTAATCGGGCAGGTGGGTTAGAAAATTTAAAAAGGGAAATGGATAGGTTAAAGTTATATAGAGTGGGAATTAGTGAAGTTCGGTGGCAGGAGGAACAAAACTTCTGGTCAGGTGACTACAGGACTATAAACACAAAATCAAATAGGGGTAATGCGGGAGTAGGTTTAATAATGAATAGGAAAATAGGAATGCGGGTAAGCTGCTACAAACAGAATAGTGAACGCATTACTGTGGCCAAGATAGATACGAAGCCCACGCCTACTACAGTAGTACAAGTTTATATGCCAACTAGCTCTGCAGATGACGAAGAAATTGAAGAAATGTATGATGAAATAAGAGAAATTATTCAGATAGTGAAGGGTGACAAAATTTAATAGTCATGGGTGACTGGAATTCGGTAGTAGGAAAAGGGAGAGAAGGAAACATAGTAGGTGAATATGGATTGGGGCTAAGAAATGAAAGAGGAAGCCGCCTGGTAGAATTTTGCACAGAGCACTTGGTTCAAGAATCATAAAAGAAGGCTGTATACATGGAAGAAGCCTGGAGATACTGCCAGGTTTCAGATAGATTATCTAATGGTAAGACACAGATTTAGGAACCAGGTTTTAAATTGTAAGACATTTCCAGGGGCAGATGTGGATTCTGACCACAATCTATTGGTTATGACCTGTAGATTAAAACTGAAGAAACTACAAAAAGGTGGGAATTTAAGGAGATGGGACCTAGATAAACTGAAAGTACCAGAGGTTGTACAGTTTTCAGGGAGAGCATAAGGGGACAATTGACAGGAATGAGGGAAAGAAATACAGTAGAAGAAGAATGGGTAGCTTTGAGGGATGAAATAGTGACGGCAGCAGAGGATCAAGTAGGTAAAAAGACAAGGGCCAGTAGAAATCCTTGGGTAACAGAAGATATATTGAATTTAATTGATGAAAGGACAAAATATAAAATTCAGTAAATGAAGCAGGCAAAAAGTAATACAAACGTCTCAAAAATCAGATCGACAGGAAGTGCAAAATGGCTAAGCAGGGATGGCTAGAGGACAAATGTAAGGATGTAGAGGCTTATCTCACTAGGGGTAAGATAGATACTGCCCACAGGAAAATTAAAGAGACCTTTGGAGAAAAGAGAACCCCTTACATGAACATCAAGAGCTCAGATGGAAACCCAGTTCTAAGCAAAGAAGGGAAAGCAGAAAGGTGGAAGGAGTATATAGAAGGTCTGTACTAGGGCGATGTACTGGAGGACAATATTGTGGAAATGGAAGAGGATGTAGATGAAGATGAAATGGGAGATACGATACTGCGTGAAGAGTTTGACAGAGCACTGAAAGACCTAAGTCGAAACAAGGCCCCGGGAGTAGACAACATTCCATTGGAACTACTGACGGCCTTGGGAGAGCCAGTACTGACAAAACTCTACCATCTGGTGAGCAAGATGTATGAAACAGGCGAAATACCCTCAGACTTCAAGAAGAATATAATAATTCCAATCCCAAAGAAAGCAGGTGTTGACAGATGTGAAAATTACCGAACTATCTGTTTAATTAGTCACAGCTGCAAAATACTAACGCGAATTCTTTCCAGACGAATGGAAAAACTGGTAGAAGCTGACCTCGGGGAAGATCAGTTTGGATTCTGTAGAAATGTTGGAACACGTGAGGCAATACTGACCCTACGACTCATCTTAGAAGCTAGATTACGGAAGGGCAAACCTACGTTTCTAGCATTTGTAGACTTAGAGAAAGCTTTTGACGATGTTGACTGGAATACTCTCTTTCAAATTCTGAAGGTGGCAGGGGTAAAATACAGGGAGCGAAAGGCTATGTACAATTTGTACAGAAACCAGATGGCAGTTATAAGAATCGAGGGGCATGAAAGGGAAGCAGTGGTTGGGAAGGGAGTGAGACAGGGCTGTAGCCTATCCCCTATGTTATTTAATCTGTATATTGAGCAAGCAGTGAAGGAAACAAAGGAAAAATTCGGAGTAGGAATTAAAATCCATGGAGAAGAAATAGAAACTTTGAGGTGCGCCGATGACATTGTAATTGTATCAGAGACAGCAAAGAACTTGGAAGACCAGTTGAACGGAATGGATAGTGTCTTGAAAGGAGGATTTAAGATGAACATCAACAAAAGCAAAACGAGGATAATGGAATGTAGTCGAATTAAGTCGGGTGATGCTGAGGGAATTAGATTAGGAAATGAGGCACTTAAAGTAGTAAAAGAGTTTTGCTATTTGGGGAGCAAAATAACTGATGATGGTCGAAGCAGAGAGGATATAAAATGTAGACTGGCAATGGCAAGGAAAGCGTTTTAGAAAAAGAGAAGTTTGTTAACACCGAGTATAGATTTAAGTGTCAGGAAGTCGTTTCTGAAAGTCTTTGTATGGAGTGTAGCCATGTATGGAAGTGAAACATGGACGATAAATAGTTTGGACAGGAAGAGAATAGAAGCTTTTGAAACGTGGTACTACAGAAGAATACTGAAGATTAGATGGGTTGAACACATAACTAATAAGGAAGTATTGAATAGGATTGGGGAGAAGAGAAGTTTGCGGCACAACTTGACTAGAAGAAGGGATCGGTTGGTGGGACATGTTCTGAGGCATCAAGGGATCACCAATTTAGTATTGGAGGGCAGCGTGGAGGGTAAAAATCGTAGAGGGAGACCAAGAGATGAATACACTAAGCAGATTCAGAAGGATGTAGGTTGTGGTTGGTACTGGGAGATGACGAGACTTGTACAGGATAGAGTAGCATGGAGAGCTGCATCAAACCAGTCTCAGGACTGAAGATAACAACAACAGCAACATGGGAGAGAGTGTCACTGAAATGATAGAGGATTTGGGCTGGACATCATTAAAAGAAAGGTGTTTATCGTTGCGACGGAATCTTCTCCTAAAATTCCAATCACCAACTTTTTCTGCTCCGAATGCGAAAATATTTTGTTGACACCGACCTACATAGGGAGAAACGATCACCACGATAAAATGAGGGAAATCAGAGCTTGTATGGAAAGATATTGGTGTTCGTTCTTTCCGCGAGCTGTACGAAATTGGAACAATAGAGAATTGTGAAGGTGCTTCGATGAACCCTCTGCCAGGCACTTAAATGCGATTTACAGTGTATCCATGCAGATTTAGGTGGAGATGGTAGTGCTAAACGGCAATTTCGCCTGGGTGGCATATCAATTGTAGACTTTACGGCTTTGGAAACGAAAATTTTTTGATCATTTTATTTTTATTTGATTGGTACCCCATTTACGATCGTTTCTCTGAAAATTCCTGAACAACACTGAAAAAAACCTGTAATATTCAGTCTCAATAACACGTAAAGAAGTAGTTTCTCGCGGGCATCTATGTACAGAAGAAAAAGTGCTCTGATGCAGTCGTCGCTGAAGGAATGCCTCAGCATAGGGTTGTTGTACCGCTCTTCCACTGAATTCAGTGAATCCATAAAGCAGATGTACGTCGGCCAGTTCACCACTGAACCTATCCATACTGCTGCGTTTCGCTGTCAAATATGACTGAAACTCTCGCAAACATAAAACCGAACAGTGCTTAATGTGCGCTTGAGGGCAAAGAGGAGAGTGGGCATTAATGTTGCCAACAGCAAGTACCGTTAGTGAATGAAACAAGTTCGTTTGCAAACAATACATACACTGGCTACCACCGATATTTATACTGTTAGTATTGGTTAAAAACAGTCTTCTTGGTTGCAATTTAAGTTTTTTATTTTTCAGCGACGCGTTTCGCCTATTTAAGCATCTTCAGGTTATCTTTTCTAGATGGACGCACATACTGTTGTACATATATTTTCAGTGCAGTACAGATAGAAAGGTAAACTGCGGTAAGAAACAGAACAAATTCATTTGTTCTATAGTATCACTGATAGCCACGGTTCATTTCAACTAAAATACACAGAAAATATCCGTGAACAACACCGACATTTTGTCAGTGGAAATCGGGTTTACCCTACCTATCACACCTACGCAACGTAATACTGTACAGTCAGACAAGTTACCCTTTAAGACGGAGAGACGCTCCTGAAACTTCAGTGACAGATTGGAAAAAGTCTTCGGCAAACCGCCTCCGTCAGAACCTTGCTTCGGACTGCAACGTACGGTTCCCGCCTTCTCCACGCAGCCCGGCGCCGGGCACGAGACTGAATTTCATATATTACTGAATTTTTGTTTCTGCACTCTATCGCACATGAGAACGATCTGTTTAAACCAACACACGTTTGTGGAAATGTTAGCTTCAGAGTGGGTATGATATTTTGTGATTTGCTGTCCTTAGATTTACTAAAAGTGTATAATATTACTACAGACTACTTTTCTGAGTTCCCGAAAGAATAGGAACAGGTGTTATACAGATAAAATCTTATTTTCTATCTCAGAGACTGTTCAGTGTGCTACTATTCGTTCATGAATAATCCATTCAAGGTGATTCTAAAGTATGAATTAAAATGACTAAACATTTTCTCAGCATCTCGGGTGTGTTACTCACAACGGCCAGTTATAAAACAATGTCCTGTGGCAGGTATCACCATCTGATTAAGTAATATTCAGATGGTTCAAATGGCTCTGAGCACTATGGGACTTAACATCTATGGTCATCAGTCCCCTACAACTTAGAACTACTTAAACCTAACTAACCTAAGGACATCACACAACACCCAGTCATCACGAGGCAGAGAAAATCCCTGACCCCGCCGGGAATCGAACCCGGGAACCCGGGCGTGGGAAGCGATAACGCTACCGCACGACCACGAGCTGCGGACTAATATTCAGAACAAAGCTCGACAAAAACTATTTTGCAAATAAATTAAAAAATTATCAGGGGACAAGAAATTTTCAAATGAATCTCATCAAATATACCCACGTTAGCTATGTTCTCTGTCTCATTACAAAAGTGTACAAAAAGGTTTCTTAAAGTAACTGTGTTTACCCTATAGTATCTAACATCAAGCGAGCCATCAACAAATGTATTTCATTAGCCGAATTACATTCATACAAAGCACTTCTAACTATAATCCATAGTAGATCCCCCGAATATAAACCGTGCCCATTTTTTGGGAAAAGCTACAAGTCACACCCATCTACAAGAAGAGTAGTAGAAGTGATTCACAAAACTACCGCCCAATATCCTTCACCTCGATTGGTTGTGGAATCTTAGAACATATTCAGAGCTCAAACATAGTGAGGTGCGTTGAACAGAATGACCTCCTCAATGCCAACCAGCATGGATTTCAAAAACGTTGATCATGTGAAACTAAACTTGCACTTTTCTCACATGACATACTGAAAGTTTTGGATCAAGGCAATCAGGCAGATGCTGGGTTCCAAAAAGCATTTGACTCAGTACAGCACCTACGCTTATTGTCAAAAGTAGGATCGTATGTGGTTTCATGTGAAATTTGTGTGGACGTAGAAGTAACTTCGGGTGTTCCCTAAGAAAGTGTGTTGAAACTCTTGCTGTTCACGTTTATATTAATGACCTTACAGACAATGTTAATAGTAAAATCAGACTGTTTGCAAATGAGCAATGATCTGTAATGAAATACTATCCAAAAGAAACTGAATAAATGTTCAGTCAGGTCTTGATAAGATTTCAAAGTTGTGCAGAGGTTGCTAACTTGCGCTCAGTGTTTAGAAATGTAAAATGGTGTACTTCCTATAACTTTAAAATCAACGAGTAACTGTTGGAATCGGCCATCTCATACAAATACCTGGGTGTAACACTTTGTAGTGATATGAAGTGGAATGATCACATAGGTTCAGTCGAGGGTAAAGCAAGTGGTAGACTTCGGTTTATTGGTAGAATGTTGCGAAAGTGCAATCAGTCTACAACAGAGGGTGCTTACAAATCACTTGTGCGACCTGTTAGAATATATTTTTCAAGTGCGTGGGACCCGTACCAGATAGGACTAATAGGCCATATTCAACGAAGGCAGAGAAGGGCAGCACGAATGGCCACATGTTTGTTTAATCCGTGGGAGAGAGTCACAGAGATACTGAAGGAACTGAACTGGAAAACTCTTGAAGACAGACGTAAACTATGCCGAGAAAGTCTATTAACAAAGTTTCAAGAAACGGGTTGAAATGATGGCTCTAGGAATATTCTGCAACCATCTAGGTATCCCTCACATAGGGAGGGTGAGGATAAAAGAATAGAATAATTGCCGCAAGGACAGAGGCATTGAATCAGTCTTCCCGCACTCCATACGTGAATGGAACGGGAAGAATCCCAAACAACTGATACACCGGGACGTATCCTCCGCCACGCACCTAACGGTGGTTTGTAGAAGATAGATGTAGATGTACATGTAGACGTTAAAAGATATAAACAACAAATATGAGGGACGTTCAGTAAATATTGCAACACATCTTTTCTCGTCCAATTTCGGTTGAAAAAATGCGGAATTTGTTGTGGGACCTCGTACAGTATTCCCGATTCAGTCCCTATAGTTTCATGAAATTCCGACAGATGGCGTTGCTGTACGTAGCCTTCAAAATGGCGTCTGTAACGGAGGTGTGTTCTAAGCAGAGAGCTGTCATCGAGTATCTTTTGCTGGAAAGCCAGAGCATCGCAGATACACACAGGCGCTTGCAGAACGTCTACGGAAACCTGGCAGTGAACACAAGCACGGCGAGGCGTCTGTCATTATCGCAACAAGATCGCGCGAGACCTGTCCGATCTCCGCTACAGCTCGGATTTCGCAGCTTTCGGCTACCATCTGTTTGGCTCAGTGAAGGATGCACTACACGGATAGCAGTACGTGGATGATGTGGTGGTTGTTGACGCAGGAAGACGACGGCTCCGGTGTCGACCAGTAGAGTGGTTCCATGTGAACATACAGGTCCTCACAGGAAGGCGGAGTAAGGCCGTCGCGTTGAACGGAGATTGTGTTGAGCCGAGATTTTGTAGCCAAAAGAGTGGGGAGTAATACGGTGTATTGCAATCTCGAAAAAGCCAACCTCCTCTCAGAAAAAAAAAATATGTTGCATTACTTATTGAACGCAACTCGCAGTTGCACGCCACGTTAGAAAACTGTCTCGATCCACCAAATTAAGACAAAATTTGGGAAAATGAGTACGATGTCACAGATTTGCTGTCGACCGGAACGACAGTTCAACATTTATTTGTTTCCTGTTGTAGCGGAAGAAAAGCAACTGCTGATTTTTCATTTGGAAAATTATTCGAAAGTGATGGTATGGTTCCATTTCCACACAAGTTGCTAATTTTGGTTTTTCTGTAGCTGGTCGCAGCTTCTCTCGTGGAATCAGCACGGATTCCGCAAGTACCGTATGTGTAGGAAACTCAGCGTCCTCCATTTGCTTTCAGTCTGGAACCGCGTGACCGCTACGGTCGCAGGTTCGAATCCTGCCTCCGGCATGGATGTGTGTGATGTCCTTAGGTTAGTTAGGTTTAAGTAGTTCTAAGTTCTAGGGGACTGATGACCATAGATGTTAAGTCCCATAGTGCTCAGAGCCATTTGAACCATTTGAACCTCCATTTGCTCAGGAGACATACAACTCATTACATCTACATCTACATTTACATGACTGTTCTGCAAATCACACTTAAGCGCCTGGCAGAGGGTTCATTGAACGAGGTTCACAATAATTCTCCTTTATTCCACTCCCAAACAGCGCGTCGAAAAAACGAACACCTATATCTTCTCTTTCGAGCACTGAATTTCGTTATTTTATTATGATGATCGTTTCTCCCTATGTAAGGCGGCGTCAACAAAATATTCTCGCATTCGAAGGAAAAAGTTAGTGATTGAAATTTCGTGAGAAGATTACATCGCAACGAGGGACGCCTTTCTTTTAATGACGTCCACTCCCAATCTTGTATCATGTTCGTGAACCCTCTCCCCCGTTTCTCGATCATTCGAAACGTGTTGCCCTTCATCGATCTTTTTCGATGTACTCCTTTAAACATATCTGGGAAGGATCCTACACCGCGCTGTAGTACTCCAAAAGAGGATGGACAAGCATAGTGTAGGCAGTCTCTTCACTAACTCTGTTTTAAGTGTTCTGCCTATAACACGCTGTCTGTGGTTCACCTTCCCAACAACATTTTCTACGTATTCCTTCTCATTTAAGGTGTTCACAATTGTAATTCCTAGGTATTTAGTCGAATTTACGGCTATTAGTTTTGATTGGTTTGTCGTGTATCCGAAGTTCAACAGATTCCTTTTAGCACTAATGTCGATGATCTCACAATTTTCATTATTTAGGGTCGATTGCTAATTTGCACACCATACAGATATCTTTTCTAAATCGCTTTGCAATTTGTTTTGATCTTCTGATGACTTTACTAGACGATAAACGACAGAAGCATCTGCAAACAACGTAAGAAGACTGCTCAGATTGTCTCCTAAATCGTTTATATGGATTAGGAACAGGAAAGGGCCTATAACACTACCTTGGGCAACGCCAGAAATCACTTCTGTTTTAATCGATGATTTTAGGTTCGGTTCGGTTGTTTGAGGAAGGAGACCAGACAGCGAGGTCATCGGTCTCATCGGATTAGGGAAGGAAGTCGGCCGTGCTCTTTCAAAGGAACCATCCTGGCATTTGCCTGGAGCGATTTCGGGAAATCACGGAAAACCTAAATCAGGATGGCCGGACGCGGGATTGAACCGTCGTCCTCCCGAATGCGAGTCCAGTGTGCTAGCCACTGGGCCACCTCGATCTCTATGATTTTCCGTCACTTACTACGAGCTGTGACTTCTCTGACAGGAAATCACGAATCTAGTCACATAACAGACGATATTCCGTAACCACGCAATTAGATTACAAGCCGCTTGTGAGTTACAGCGTCAAAAGCCTTATGGAAATCTAGAAATACGGAGTTAATTTGAAATCAGTTATCAATAGCACTCAACCCTTCGTGTGAGTAAATAGCTAGCTGTGTTTCACAAGAATAATGTTTTGTAAGTCCGTGTTGACTGTTGTCAATAACCATTCTCTTTGAGGTAATTCATAATTTTAGAAGACAATGTGTGCTCCAAAATCCTGCTACATATCGACGTTAATGATCTAAGCCTGTAATTTAGTAAATTTCTCCTATCGCCTTTCTTGAACACTGGTGTGACATGTGCGACTTTCCAGTCTCTGGGTATGGATCTTTCATCGAGCGAGCGGTTGTATATGATTCTTACGTGTGGAGCTATTGCATCAGCATATTCTGACAGGAACCTAACTGGTATAAAATCTGGACCACAAGGCTTGCTTTTATTAAGTTATTTAAGTTGCTTCGCTGCTGCGAGGATATGTACTTAAAATTTTTGTTGGCAGCTGTTCTTGATTCGAATTCTATAACGTTTACTTCCTCTTCTCTGGAGAAGGAACTTCGGAAGACTGTGTTTAGTAACTCTGCTTTAGCAGCATCTCATCGATAGTATTTCCTTTGCTGTTGCGCAGAGAAGGCATTGATCGTGTCTTGCCACTAGCATACTTTACATGTGACCAGAGACTCTTTGGATTTTCCGCCAGATTTCGAGACGGTTTCGCTGTGGCAACTGTTATAAGCATTTCACACTGTAGTCCGCCCTAAATTTCGAGCTTCTCTAAAAGACTGCCAACCTTGGAGATTTTGTATTCGTTTGAATCTGGCTTGCTCTTTTTCGTTGTTTCTGCAACAGTGTTCTGACTTGTTTTGTGTAGCATGGTGGACCAGCTCCACCGTTTGCTAATTTATTTGTTATAAATATCTCAGTTGCTACCGATACTATTTCTTTGAATTCAAGCCACTTCTTTTCCGCACTTATATTGTTAATAGATAGCAGACATGTTTCTGAACTTTCGGGAAATTTCTGATACAGTTAGGCTCCATTGCCTAATAAACCAAATTTGTACTTTCGTGATACGGGGATATGTATGAGACTGAACAGGAGATTTCGTGACAAACAAAACCCAGTGCGTACTCTTACTGCAAAGACATAGTCGAAAACTAAAGTGGCGCACGCTGTACCTCAAGGAAATTGGGAGTGACCATTATTGATCACACAACGAAGACTCTCACAATCTATTAATTTCGTTGCTGGTGAATCTTCCAGGTTGTTTGGTCGTGGGACATGAAATTCTTTTATTCCTAACATGTCGTCCAGAGCTGCGTTGCATATCTTCGCAGGTGCCCCTAGTCTGGAAGTAGATTACTGTGATAAATGTAAGCACACGCCTTTAGTATCTGCAAAGTACAACTCTTTGTATTACCAGTATGAATACTGATGCCACGTCTTTGACTTAAAAATCTGATATTACACTCCTACATGAGTGAATCAAGTATATCCAAAGACTTAGGAAATAAAGTTAAAAAATATTTTTATTCATATACCAATAATGATAGGTTAACCGAAGCAGGAAATAAACTTTCAAAAGGTTTAATAAAGTTTGATGTTACCTGTAACAGTTCGTTTAAAATACTCCATATCTGTAAACATGTTAATGGTCTTATTTGCATTATTTTTATGCCTAATGAGTCACATCTGGGACGCTGTTGAATGCCATCTTCGCATCCACAAGCCACTGTCCCGTAATTGGGTGCCCTGTGCGTAGGCATCCAATACCACGTACCTCCGGAAACTTACCTAGGACTTGACGAATCGCTGACACGCAGAGTCGCTTCTGTATTGTGTTTTGGGTCTTCAGTGAATATGGCGCTCTACTGTGTGAGTGGAAAGCTGAGTAATTGACGTGCAAGGTGTAGTGGACCCTTCATAGTAATTTTCTGAGTCGTTTATTTCGTCTCTGCCTTGGCCCTCTGGCATTATTGCCAGGAGAACTGCGGCCTGTTGAAACAAAGTTATATGAAGTCATATAGTGTAAAAGAATTCCATAGGATGTAAATGAATAATTCCCACTGCAAGATCAGCGGTGGAAATCAAGGAAAGGAAAAGAAAAAAAAATAGTGCTGTGGTAACAATATGTCCTTATCTGAATACGCACCACGCTATTGCGTCGTAAAGACAATGAATAGTTATTTAGTAGAGAGCGTGTGTAAGCGACTGTCCCGCTCGTTCTGTGAGAGCGCACGGGCCCTGGGCCCGGTTCCGCTGCGTGACGCACGCGCGTTTACTGCGGGTTTACAGCCAGCGCTCGCCTAACAGGTGGCGGGTTCGCCTCCGGAGACAGCAAGTAGTTCTGTGGTAGCCGCGGCCACTTAAATATTTATTGTTTCGCCGGGCGGCGCGGCAGATGCGGGCGCGCTTTTGGGCAGTGAATTATGCAGATTCCGGCGTTTCTTTCCGTGAGAGGGTCGGCCGGCCTGCAGCGGCCATGTTGATGTTGGGCCGACGCTCGGGTGCCTGCTTGCTTGCTTGCTGTCCCTGCCTGCGCCGTCACGCCACGGCGTCACGCGACCCGCTGACGTCTTATCTCCGCGGCGTCTCTCTTCTGCCTCTGCCGGGTGAACACGGTTTCTATTGGCTCACGTTCATCGCTTTCTATCCTACTCGGTACACGTACCAAAGGTTTGTTATAATTCGGCACATAGTGACGTAGTGACCATTGGTACTGATGGCACTCCCGAGTGGTCGGTACCAATTCCAGGTAGTGAACGGTTGTTTAGAATAGCTTCCACAGCAGAGCAAGGTCGTTCTAAGTGTATATGACCATTCCAGAGTGTACGCTGAAAGAAGGAAATTCGTAACATAAGCAGTAGCTATAACATCCACGACATATATATTTTTTTATTACGAGTGGAATATGAACGTGTGGAAAATTACGTAACTCAATAATATTCATTCAATTACGTAATTATTTCTTAAAAAGATGATAATTACGTAAAACAGAGACAATATTTGTTTCACATTCTTTGCTAATCTATGTCATTCTTATCTTTTGTTTTGTACCCTTTTGTCGTCTTCTTCTGATGTACATCGCCGACGCAAGACGAGAATCGATTTGAGGTTTGTTAAATGAAAAACATTTAATGTAAAATTGTTGTACTTTTATGTTCATTTGCTGGTAAAACAAATAGAGCCAAATGCGTTAAAACTATTTATGATTAATTATTGAAAATTCACTTCCTGTTTTAATTATAATTTTCTATTAATTGTTTTATCATAGCTGCAAGAAGCTCAGCCATTGTTAGTTGCGATTATATAGCAACTTCGTCTGTACTTCTAGTTGAAAATAGCATGGGTTTGTGTTAAACTAATTTGATAAGCAATTTAATAATTATTTTTATTGGTAGCATCAATTTAAATGACTGAGCAAAGGAAAATCTTAATTAAAAAGGAATCCTCTATCTTTTGTTGGCCGCCATCTTAACTTTTATTACAGCGGCAAATTTAAATTACTTGAAACTGCAAACTTTCAATATTCCGATGTGTCAGAAATAAATGTGCACCGGTGGTACTGAACTCTATTTATAAAAGAAAAAATTAATCGAATCAGACTGCATTTTCTAAGAACAGTGCTGATGGTATTTGTTGTTGAACAAGATTTCATTGCTTCAGTATGTGGCCAAAATTAAACTACGCATGAATCACGGAGAAAAGTATTTCTGGTAGCATACGTCAATGTTGTGTGCGGGTGGTATTCTGTGGTTCCTTTTCATGATAAATTTGCTAAGAATAATTAAATCCATCGAAGACAAAAAAAAATTATAAAAGCTCTGATGTACGACCTGTAATTTTAGTGATATGAACACAGCTTACAGTCAACATTATTACACTACGTCAGGTGGAATTCTAGTGCAATTTGAACAAAATAATTATCCGGGAGAAGTTGTAGTTTGAGTAATGCATTTTACATGTGTATAATATTGTCAGTATCATTTACAAAATCAAATCAATGCAACTGCTAAAAAAAACAAAAAAACAGATTGAATTCAAACCGCAGAATACCATAGAGTATCGTATCATCCATATTCATTGCGCTTGTCGATGTTGATGATACACAAAAACCGCCACATAGCCAAGATACTGCATCAAATGGCGTAGTCAGACTTCTTCAAGAGATAACAGCCAAATGGATGCTGGTGAGTGGGCCTGTGTTGTTAAACCTGTGTACTTAAACACAGAACTCTACCAATAACATCAGCTGCGCAGATGACATATCTTGTGAGCCAAACGATAGCTCTTAAAAGTTCTCTATGCTAACTATGATGATCATAGAACTAACGGTTCAGTACTGCCGAATAAACTGAGTGTCTGCACGCTGTCAAAATTGCATCGTACCGGACATGACAGGTATATATTGTGCACGTATGGTTCCAAAATGCATTTCTACGCAGAAGCCGCATATTTTTATGACTAGACAGAATGAGGACAAACTTTCTTGTTACATACAGAAGGGTCGGTATTAACCACGGAGCTGTATGGCGTCCATCAAGCTATGCTTTACCTAGTTGACTTACAAATAGATAAGGACCTAATACACACTCTTTCAGAGAATGCCTGAAGACTCCTACGAGGACAACCGTAGTAAAGTTGTAGATCCATTGGCACACGATATACTGAGAACCTCTTTCAATTCTAAATGATGGAGCACAGCAATCAGTCGTCCTTCCCTTTCAGACTTTATTGAAGCAATTCTAGACTTCATCTAGTAACTAGCCATTATCACTGCAGTACTTCAGAGTTTTAATACGTGTCCTAGCACGTCAGTTCCCTGATGTTTGGGCTCATGTCACAGTTCATGGAAGTCATAGCGCAGTCGTGCATTCAAGATTTCTAATTTTTGATTTGTGGTAAGTTCCTATGGGACCAAGCAGCTGAGGTCATCGGTCCCTAGGCGTACACGCTACTTAATCTAACTTAAACTAATTTAGACTAAGGACAACAAACAAACCCAAGCCCTAGGGATGACGCAAACCAACGACGGGGGGAGCCGCGCGAACTGTGGCAAGGCGCCCTGGCTACCTTCCTAATGGAAGGTAACTTGATATACTGACAACTTCCAATAGAGCTATGTAGCTGAATCATCTATGAATGATGCGGAAATGTGTTGGGATTGGGGACTACGAACGTGCAGACACGCTGGCAAAAGTGATGTACCATCAACTTCCCAGCGACATAACCCTGCAACACAATGATTTTCTTAGAAGGAGAGACAGCATTGGTCGTAGTTTTTTGTTTTATTAACCGCAGAATCGATTTTCGGTCACTTAGTGACCATCCTCAGTGCTGTAATATACAATTTAAATTGGTAGGCACTGGTGCCAACAAGCTTGTTGACACCAGTGCCTACCAATTTAAATTGTATATTACAGCACTAAGGATGGTCACTAAGTGACCGAAAATCGATTCTGCGGTTATTAAACAAAAAAATACGACCAATGCTGTCTCTCCTTCTAAGCATATCCATTATCTGGTCGTGGTGCACAGGACACTCTATGGAGTCGCCAATCAACAGTGATTTTCATCGTACACTCGCCACCAAACCAGAAAGGAATGGACAATGTTAGTGGGCATGAACCATAAAATCAGAGGCAGGTGGTACTGGCCAGTTCAGTAACAGATTCCAAGGAACCCTCGGTTTCTCAATTCGGTGCTCTTAAGACAATAAGAACAGATCATAGGGATACTAATAAGCCATTTGTTTAAATACCATATATATTTACGATTGCATTCTATGTATACTGAGAGAATGTGACATATAATCCTCCAAGAACAAGTACAGTGTAATATATTTCAACATTAATGGTTGTTTTTCTCTTAGAGGAGTTTCCATAAATACGTCCTTTGCAAAATGTACTTGCCATTTCATACGTCTTTATAAAATGGATCTTTAAAATTTGAGAAGCTTCGCTTATGATCTGTATACTGGGTGTCCCATTTGTCTTGACCACCCTAAGTAACTGTTTGTCCAGATGCAAATTACAAAATGTTTCGAGCAAATGTTCTTTAGCCGTCAGGGGGATATCAATCAGCATGATTGCCGTCGTTGTAGCTTTATTTTTTACAAATATATGAACAGCGGTATGACTTTTTTAAATGGCACCCTGTATTTTTTATTCGGTAATTCATTTCCTCTCGTAACACCTATTCAAAAATGTATCACACTGTGCCATTCACTGAAACACTGCGCTATTAATTACATAACACATCACTGACGTTGAGCCGGGGATCACAAACTCTTCCACTTGCTGGAGTTGTCAGAAAACAAATGAAAACGAAGTAAAAACATAACACAAAATTGACCATTGCCCAGGAGTAGAGCATTCAATGGTGCTCAAAGTGGTGACCCTGGGCACCGATACACTGATGCACTCGTTGAAAGAAAGAATTATTTACTGCTTCCAGTGTTGCCTGCTGAAGAGAATTACAAGCAAGCACGATACGTTCCTGCATGTCCTCTGGAGCTGTTGGAATATCGCGATAGGCAACATCTTTAATGCATCCCCAAAGAAAAAAGTCCAGAGTATTTAAATCAGGAGACCTAGCAGGCCAAGTAACTGTCCCTCCTCGACCAATCCATCTGGCAGGGTACCTTCGGTTCAGAACACGACGTACAGACAAGGCATTATGTGCTGGACATCCATCGTATTGATACCACATAAGCATTCTGGTTCTCAGCGGCACTTCATCCAGAAGAGAAGGAAGTTGGCATACGCTGTGCCGTTTAGACTACCATTGATTAAATAAGGGCCAATAATTGTAGTACCTAGCATCCCACACCAGAGGTTAACTCACCATTGAAGCTGATGTTCCGCCTGTCTAAGCCATCGTGAGTTGTTGGACCAATAATGCATGTCTCTTGTATTTAGCTGCCCTTTGTTTCAGAAGGAACATTCATCGGTAAATAGAACACTGGAGGAGAAGTTCGTGTTGGCGACGATTTGCCGCTGTGCCCACTGACAGAACTGTTCACGATTCGGCAAATCATTCACATGCAATTCTTGATGTAGATATACATGGTAAGGTTCAAATGGTTCAAATGGCTCTGAGCACTATGGGACTTAACTTCTGTGGTCATCAGTCCCCCAGAACTTAGAACTACTTAAACCTAGCCAACCTAAGGACATCACACACATCCATGCCCGAGGCAGGATTCGAACCTGCGACCGTAGCAGTCGCGCGGTTCCAGACTGTAGCGCCTAGAACCTCCGGCCACCCCGGCCGGCACATGGTAAGGATGGGACCGGTGACGTGTAAGAATACGATGTACACTGGTTTTACGAATTTCAATCTCGTGTTCAAGCTGTCGTATTCTCACATGTGGATTAATAACAACGGAAGCGAGAACAGTAGCTTCGGCAGATTCGTCTGTGAGAGTGCTACGACGATTGCGTTGTCGTGGGTTGAAACTTCCCGTTTCCTGAAGCATTGCAACAAGACGAGAAAAAATCCGTCGTGAAGGAGGGTTCTTGTCAGGATATCGCTCTCTGTACAGTTCCGCTACCTGCGTAGCATTTCGCCTGCCTTCAACAACAACAACAACAACAACGTTATGTCGATGCAGTTTGTAGGAGGGACAGCGTTTACTGTATGCCTGCTCTACACAACAGTATTTAAAAGTAATAACCTACTGGGCTAAATGTACCTGTACATAAGAAAACAGTATTGCAATTACTGTTCTGCAAACTTACATTCCCCATAGATGAGTAGTATTTCTACCTTCTCTCCGTTGGTGTACATTCTACTCACACAACTCTTCAGCTGACGATGTTTGACGGAATGACGGGTGTGCATTCCACTTATGTTTACATTTGTCCTCTGTCAACGTCAGCACGTGGATGTGTTCCATTGTCTCCAGTACCTGCACTAAGCGGTGGGAGCGTCAGCGTCAATGTTGTGTTATGTAATTAATAACGTTGTGTTTCAGTGAATGGTAAACTGTGATACATTTCTGAATAGGTCTTTACGAAAGGAAATGAATTACCGAATAAAAAATACAGGGTGACATTTAAAAAAGTCAAACCGCTGCTCATATCTTTGTAAAAAAACAAAGCTACAACGACGGCAATCGTGCTGATTGATGTCCCCCTGATGGCTAAAGAATATTCGGTTGAAACATTTTGTAATTTGCATCTGGATAAGCAGCTATTTAGGGTGGTCAAGATAAATGGGACACCATGTGAATAACTGGATTTTATATTGAAAATTTGTGGCTTTTATTGTGATGGTGGAGTCAGACTAGTGTAGTACTGCGTAGACTACCTTGCACAACAGTGCTATATATTTTGTGATGATGTCAGTCAGATGGCACCCCACTGGTGCCCTCGGGTTGTCCCGCCTGTGCACCTGCGAGGAATTGTTACTGCTTGCTAACTGCACTATCTGATACTCCTTATCCATATGGCGGCGTAGTGAGTAATCGAGTCACTGTAGGATCCAAGACAACCTGCACTCAATTCTTTTGTAATATGCTTAGCCGAGCCGGTCGGAGTGGCCGAGCGGTTCTAGGCGCTACAGTCTGGAACGGCGCGACCGCTACGGTCGCTGGTTCGAATCCTGCCTCGGGCATGGATGTGTGTGATGCCCTTAGGTTAGTTAGGTTTAAGCAGTTCTAAATTCTAGGGGACTGATGACCTCAGAAGTTAAGTCCCATAGAGCTCAGAGCCATTTTTTTTTGCTTAGCCGAATAAGGAAGCCACCTCCTGTCTCCATGTGGTCACGATAGCGTGAGACCAATTTTTAAAATTTATTCAATTCAGTGACATATCATATCAATATTACATAATATATGAGATTATGTTCAGCTTTTGTACCATGCATCCATAATGATTTTTGTTTCGTGAGCATTAGTTCGTATTCTAAGCCAAGTGACTGTGCATGCAATTTCTTTTCCTAATGCATCAGGTGCTATATGGTTAAACAAGAACAGCAACCCTAACCATTTTTAGGTAACCGCGCAACGGTCGGATCGTCACGTCAACAGATCATTTCTTAAGTTCGCTACTGACGAAGTGTGTTTGCTTTATTTAGAACTAAGCTCCTGCCTGCACAATTTCAATCCGTCTGTTTTTTCTGCTGAAGCCTCGATGCAACGTAGCAAGGTAATAACCGAACACTGATGAAACTACAGCGTTGGAGAAACAAATCTGGCGGTTCCTTGATTTCAATGTATGATCTGCTACCGCCGATTTATCCGTGTTGCTAGAAGACAATTGCTCTTGTCTTCTTGAAGCTAGAAATGAAGAAGGATTGAAATTAGAAAAGTTGTGGTTTTTGAACTAAGTGAAGCAAACAGCAGCAACTCTTGTGCGTTTCTCAATAATGGACGCCAATCTGGAGCAATGTATGTGACCTTAAAGTTTTATGAAGATTATTCATATTTCTGACATTGGTTTCACGAATTGAGATATTGGTTTAAAAAAATATGTACAATGACGGAAACAACTGCGACAACAAAAAGTAATTAGAGTAATGTAATTTCGGGAATACATTTTTCTAGGTACCATAAACTGATGAGACATACACCACCTGCTTAATAGCTTCTTTGTTCGCCTTTGGAACGAAATACATCACTGATTCGGCGGAACAGATATCCGACAGTTTCTTGGTAGGTTTGTGCAGTTATATGTCATTAGATGTTACGCACAGGTCGTATATTTCCCGTAAATAACGGGCCACTAATATACACTCCTGGAAATTGAAATAAGAACACCGTGAATTCATTGTCCCAGGAAGGGGAAACTTTATTGACACATTCCTGGGGTCAGATACATCACATGATCACACTGACAGAACCACAGGCACATAGACACAGGCAACAGAGCATGCACAATGTCGGCACTAGTACAGTGTATATCCACCTTTCGCAGCAATGCAGGCTGCTATTCTCCCATGGAGACGATCGTAGAGATGCTGGATGTAGTCCTGTGGAACGGCTTGCCATGCCATTTCCACCTGGCGCCTCAGTTGGACCAGCGTTCGTGCTGGACGTGCAGACCGTGTGAGACGACGCTTCATCCAGTCCCAAACATGCTCAATGGGGGACAGATCCGGAGATCTTGCTGGCCAGGGTAGTTGACTTACACCTTCTAGAGCACGTTGGGTGGCACGGGATACATGCGGACGTGCATTGTCCTGTTGGAACAGCAAGTTCCCTTGCCGGTCTAGGAATGGTAGAACGATGGGTTCGATGACGGTTTGGATGTACCGTGCACTATTCAGTGTCCCCTCGACGATCACCAGTGGTGTACGGCCAGTGTAGGAGATCGCTCCCCACACCATGATGCCGGGTGTTGGCCCTGTGTGCCTCGGTCGTATGCAGTCCTGATTGTGGCGCTCACCTGCACGGCGCCAAACACGCATACGACCATCATTGGCACCAAGGCAGAAGCGACTCTCATCGCTGAAGACGACACGTCTCCATTCGTCCCTCCATTCATGCCTGTCGCGACACCACTGGAGGTGGGCTGCACGATGTTGGGACGTGAGCGGAAGACGGCCTAACGGTGTGCGGGACCGTAGCCCAGCTTCATGGAGACGGTTGCGAATGGTCTTCGCCGATACCCCAGGAGCAACAGTGTCCCTAATTTGCTGGGAAGTGGCGGTGCGGTCCCCTACGGCACTGCGTAGGATCCTACGGTCTTGGCGTGCATCCGTGCGTCGCTGCGGTCCGGTCCCAGGTCGACGGGCACGTGCACCTTCCGCCGACCACTGGCGACAACATCGATGTACTGTGGAGACCTCACGCCCCACGTGTTGAGCAATTCGGCGGTACGTCCACCCGGCCTCCCGCATGCCCACTATACGCCCTCGCTCAAAGTCCGTCAACTGCACACACGGTTCACGTCCACGCTGTCGCGGCATGCTACCAGTGTTAAAGACTGCGATGGAGCTCCGTATGCCACGGCAAACTGGCTGACACTGACGGCGGCGGTGCACAAATGCTGCGCAGCTAGCGCCATTCGACGGCCAACACCGCGGTTCCTGGTGTGTCCGCTGTGCCGTGCGTGTGATCATTGCTTGTACAGCCCTCTCGCAGTGTCCGGAGCACGTATGGTGGGTCTGACACACCGGTGTCAGTGTGTTCTTTTTTCCATTTCCAGGAGTGTATGTACGCCGTGATGGCGCCAGATAGTGACCCAGATGGGTACCATCGGATTCACATCAGGCGAATTTGGTGGCCAAGACATCAAAGTGATGCTCTTCAAATCACTAGAGCACGGCTCTGGCTGCCAGACACGGACAGTTATACTTGTAAGTAGGCTGTTTAGGTTTTTATACTGGTAAGACCACGTAGCGCTCTGTATGAAAATCACTGGATGTGCTGTGTGCAGGCTGTGGCTGGTTGGCATTCTTGTAATATTCGCTATTGTAGTGTTGGACAGTTGGCCGTTAACAGCGCGTAGCGTTGCGCACAGTGTTGCCAATTTAGCGACTTTGTCGCCAGAAATGGCGACTTTTGCCTTCGTCTTAGCGACAAAAAAAAAAAAAAAAAAAAAACTTGTTAGCGACAAAAATTATTTAGCGACTTATCTGGCGACTTGTGGAGTACTGACGACTTTTGAAGTACAAATCAAAACTAATTTGGGCCAGTATTTTCATTATAAAAACTTAGACTTTTATCTATAGAATGGGTACTACACTGACTTTGTTCTAGATTTACTAAGTTCAATTAAGTTCTTAGCAGATCATGTAGCATTGTTCAGCATTTAGTAAACCTGAATGTGGGAATTGCCAACAGAGTAACCTTGACTAAAGTGCAATTCATTATTCACTACCCACTAGCCTGTTATCGTCGATGGCGTATCGATCTATAATTCTTCAACTTTTGAACTCCCTTTATTTTTCGAATTGACAAAAATCTTTCGTAATATTAAGTATAATAAAATACATTTCTATCCAGCAACCTCTAATTTTTCGAAATGTTAACTCGCAGTCAAATTATTACCACATGCACTGTGGTAACGCAAGAACAATTCGGTGGGGGTATCTCAGACAGTATTACGTTTTAAACAATGAACAATAGGACTGATATCGAGTTACCGAGTGAGTAGATTGTTTCATGACCTCTAGTTCGCCTGAATTTTAATGTATTTTCAGTGATTATAAATTGGTGAAACTTATGTTGCGATGGCTTACGTAATGGATTTACCGCAGAAGAAGAAGCAGTACGCTCAAAAATATCAGGATGCGTGGGAAGCAGACCCTGAATTCAATGGGTGGCTGAAACCAGTCGTTGGACACTTATCCAAGGCAAGATGTCAAGTATGTGCAACAGAGTTTTATGCTAAATTGTGTGATATTAGAAAGCATTCGAAAACTATTAAGCATAAACAAAAAATTGATTTAAAAAGAACGCAAACCACCTTACCTGTGAAAATTGCTACGAAAACTACAGTTAGAATAGCAAGCAGAGCGGACGGCGCCCTTTCTTTATTTATTGCTGAACATTGTTCTATTTTAGTTGTAGATCATTAAGGAATACTGCGCAAGAAGCTGTTTTCCGGTGATGAGGGCACTAAAAACATGCAATTATATCGAACAAAGTGCACTAATATTATAACTGAAGTTTTGGCTCCATATTTTACACAATCATTGGTTGAGGGTATAGGTAACCAAAAATACAGTGTACTATTAGATGAATCCACAGATGTATCAATATCTAAAATGCTAGGGATCGTTATACGGTTCTATAGTCTAAACAACCAAACCATTAGATCAGCATTTCTCAAATTCGCTGTAGTAGAAACTGCAGATGCAAGAAATCTGGCTGCTGTTCTTGTGAATTCTTTGAAAGATCTCAAACTTCCAATCGCTAATATGGTAGGAATTGGCACAGATAATGCTTCTGCAATGGTTGGAATAAACAATGGGCTTTTCGAACAACTCAAGAGAGAATATGGTTTGAAGCATTTGGTATTGATCCGTTACATTTGTCACTCTCTTGAGCTTGCAGTTTCGCACGCCCCAGTGAATACCATACTTAGAAACATAGAGTTTCTTGTACGGGAAACCTACAATCGGTTCTCCATTTCACCCAAAAGAAAAAGGTTTATGAGACAATAAATTGTGGAAAACAGCCACTAAAAATTTTGAAGGTCTATGCAACACGTTGTCTTTCAATTGAACCAGCAATACGAAGAATTCTGGAGCAGTGGGAAGAACTAAAGCTACATTTTTCACTTTCCATGGTTCAAGACAATTGTTACACTGCCGATCTTTTGTACAAGATGTATTGTGACGACTCAAATCATCCTTACGTGTTTTAACTTAAACATGCTTTAAAAGACGTACAAATAGCAATAAAAGCTTTTGAAGGAGAAGACAATAACCCCACTAAATTACTAGATACACTTGTATTTCTCATGCAGTCACTCGAACAAAACATAGTGTTTCCAACTGTTGATTTGTTGACAAAACCAGTTCCAAGCGAATGTACCGACCTTTGGCTTTATGTTTGAACAGAAATTGTCTGAGTCAAGTTTGTCTGAAGAAAATAAAGTTTATTTGAAGAAGAGATGCATTCAGTTTAGTCTGAAACTCATAAAAGAAATTCAACAAAGACTGCCAAGTAACGTTACGATCCTGAAAAAAATGTCGATGCTGAATGTTGAAGAAACACTAAAAGTGAATAAAAATAACGCTGTAGCGGATGTGGCCAAAGAATTGGGTTTTAGTGGCGATTTCATAGACGGTATGCTGCAAGAATGGCATAATATCAACTTCATTAGGTGGAATAACACTACTAATACTGAAACTTCCTGGCAGATTAAAACTGTGTGCCCGACCGAGACTCGAACTCGGGACCTTTGCCTTTCGCGGGCAAGTGCTCTACCAACTGAGCTACCAAAGCACGACTCACAGCCGGTACTCACAGCTTTACTTCTGCCAGTTCTGCAAGGTTCGCAGGAGGGCTTCTGTAAAGGTTGGAAGATAGGAGACGAGGTACTGGCAGAAGTAAAGCTGTGAGTACCGGCCGTGTGTCGTGCTTCGGTAGCTCAGTTGGTAGAGCATTTGCCCGTGAAAGGCAAAGGTCCCGAGTTCGAGTCTCGGTCGGGCACACAGTTTTAATCTGCCAGGAAGTTTCATATCAGCACACACTCCGCTGCAGAGTGAAAATCTCATTCTGGACTACTAACACTGTTCGATTTTGGAGTGAGATTTTGCAGTATAAAAATGCCGCAGGGGAGAACCCTTTGTCTTTGATTTCACCCCTAGCAATGACTGTTCTATGCCTATCGCATTCAAATGCAGAAGTGGAAAGAATATTCAGTTCTATGAACATTATAAAAACTAAACAACGTAACAGATTATCGTTAAAGACAATTAATGCTTTGATCATATTGAGAGACCAGCTGAAGAAACAAAATAAAGATTGTGCATCTTTTGACATAGCGTCAGACGTATTGCAGCTTATTGGAACGAACAAAAGTTACTCTCTTGCGACAAAACCAGTCGAACTGCAACATCATCTTTTGAGCGACGTTCAACCCTCTACATCGACTACAGTTCTGTCAGAGCATGAAACAGAAGAGTTATTCGATCTTCTGAGTGACAACGATGAATAGCTCACATACCGGCATGTATATATTTTGTAACCTAATTTGAGTTTTTACTTTCTTTTGTTACAAATATACTCGTAGTTATATATTTCTAGTATATTTGACTACTGTGATTGAAACAACAATTTATGTGTTGCGTCAATTATGATAACATGTTTAATTAAACGTATTTTATATGTATGTTGTTGCAAGCGATGCGTCATTTACTTAAGACAATATAGCGATTACGTATGAGACAATTTTTATTAATATTTTATTACCCCCCCCCCCCCCCCTGGCTTATTGCACCATTCACAGCACAAAATTTTCAGTACACCCCTAGTAAAATCAGTTTTAGTGACTTTCTAGCGACTTTTGATATTGAATCTAGCGACTCGGGTTTTTTAGAGTTGGCGACACTGGTTGCGCAGTTGGAGGTGAGCCGCCAGCAGTGGTGGATGTGGGGAGAGAAATGGCGGAGTTTTGAGAGCAGATGATCTGGACGTGTGTCCATCAGAGACAGTAAATTTGTAAGACTGGATGTCATGAACTGATATATATATATATATATATATATATATATATATATGACTTTTGAACACTATTAAGGTAAATACATTGTTTGTTCTCTATGAAAATCTTTCATTTGCTAACTATGCCTATCAGTAGTTAGTGCCTTCAGTAGTTTGAATCTTTTATTTAGCTGGCAGTAGTGGCGCTCGCTGTATTGCAGTAGTTCGAGTAACGAAGATTTTTGTGAGTTAAGTGATTTGTGAAAGGTATAGGTTAATGTTAGTCAGGGCCATTCTTTTGTAGGGGTTATTGAAAGTCAGATTGCGTTGCGCTAAAAATATTGTGTGTCAGTTTAGTGTTGATCAGAATAGGTAAAGAGCGAAATGTCTGAGTACGTTAAGTTCTGCTCAACTGCTTGAAAATAAAATAATGTAAGAGGTTAAGCAGCACAGTCATTCATAAATTTTTCTAAGGGGACGTTTCATACTGGTGAGAGATGATATCGCCGTCAGGGAAGACATCAAGTATGAAGGAATGCAGGCTGTCCACAAGTGGCATGTTGTCTTCGATTATTACCACAGGTCCCATACAAGCGCCAGAGAATGTCTATCATAGCCTAATGCTGCTCCTACCAGTCTGCATTCGCGGTACGGTGCACGTTTCTAGCCGCCGTGCCCCTGGATGGCGGCGTTTGTGGAGACGGCCATCGACCTGGTGTAGCCAGAAAAGTGATTAATCCACACAGGTTACACGGTTCCATTGATCCACGGTCGAATCCCGTGTTCACTGCAATACTAACTCACGATGTTGCTGGGTCAACGTGGTAGCACTTAGGGGTGGTCTGCTGCGGAGCACAACGTTCAACAACGTGCGCTGAATGGTGGTTTCAGTAACACAAGTGGATGCAGCAGCATTGTGCTCTTTCCCTATAAGCGCCACAGATCGCCATCTATCCTACGTTACCGAGCAGAGAAGCATCAGAATCAACCGTTCTGTGAAGAGTCGTGGACGTTTAACAATTTAGCGTGTAGTTGTAGTTCCACTGTCCAACATTTTCATATGTTCAAATGTGTGTGAATTACTAAGGGACCAAACTGCTTAGGTCATCGGTCCCTAGGCTTACGCACTACTTAAACTAACTTAAACTAATTTATGCCCGAGGGAGGACCCGAACCTCCGGCGGGAGGGGCAGCGCAATCCGTGACATGGCGCCTCTAACCGCGCTTCCATACAGCGCAGCCTACATTTTCATAGATGCTCACGACTGTTGTAGGTAAACTCTCGCCCACCTTCGCCGTTTTCGAGATATTCGTTGACAGGCTTTGCATAATAATAACTTGTACTTTGACAAAGTCACTTATGTCAGTGGATTTCCCCACTTGGAGCCCGTATCGTCGCTAGAATGATTCCCCATCCGCCTCTGCTCCACTTACACACACTTCACTTACCGCGTTACGTTCCCGCAACACCACCAGGCGGGGTCCAAAAAGTCATAACGTTTTGGCTCATCAGTGGATTTAAATGATTAACATTATAAGACCAAAAATGGTTCAAATGGCTCTGAGCACTATGGAACTTAACAGCTGAGGTCATCGGTCCCCTAGAACTTAGAACTACTTAAACCTAACTAACCTAAGGACATCACACACACCCATGCCCGAGGCAGGATTCGAACCTGCGACCGTAGCGGTCGCGCGGTTCCAGACTGAAGCGCCTAGAACCGCTCGGCCACACAGGCCGGCTCATTATAAGATCACAGGTTAATGTAAGCGCGAGGAAAGCCATTGCAAATATAAAGTGCTGGCACTTGAATAACCGGTGTAACCGACATAATGTTGAATGCAGGCATGCAGAGGAGCATGAATTGTGTTTTACAGGTTCGGGATGTCAGTTCGTGGGATGGATTTCCATGCCTGTTGCACTTGGTCCGTCAAAATACGGAGGGTTAATGCTGTTTGTAGATGACGCTGGAGTTGTCGTCCGTTGATGTACTATGTGCTCGATTGGAGACAGATCTGGTGATAGAGCAGGCCAAGGCATATGTCGACACTTTGCAGAGCATGCTGCGTTACAACAGCAGCATATTGGCGAGCGTTATCCTGTTGGAAAACACCCCTTGAAATGGTGTTCAGGTCGGATCACCAGACTGAAGTACAAATTTGCAGTCAGGGTGCGTCGGATAACGACGATAGTGCTCCTGCTGACAAACGAAATCGCACCTCAGACTATAACTCCAGGTGTATGTCCAGTGTATCTAACACGCAGACAGGTTGGTTGCAGACTCTCGACTGGGCTCCTTCTAACCAACAGACGGTCATCACTGCCGCGGAGGCAGAATCAGTTTCAATCTGAAAACACAACAGACCTCCGCCTTGCTCTCCAATGAGCTCCCTGTTGACAACAGTGAAGCCGAAAGGGCGTCTGGCTAGGAGCTGTCCTTGAAATAACCGATTTTTAACATCTTCTCTGTTGGGCCCGCAGCTTGCATAAGGTCATAATATGACATTTTCTTTAGAATTAATTAGCTGTAAATAATTTATTTCTTCCTGTTATTACATAGGTTCACGAGAAGTTTGTTTAGGAATTTGTACCATTTTCAAAGAATACTTTAAACTGGTACAAATGTCGAAACAAGCTTGTCGTGTACTTACGTAAAAGCAGGAAGAAATAAACTGTTGGCAGCTAATTTTATAAAAGTATAAAGGGGATTCGTAACAGTTCGTTGTGTCACTGTGGTATCTACTGTTGCTGAAATTATTGCTGCAGATGTAGTACGATGGACCAGATCCAACTGTCGAAAGTGATGGTCTTTCTCAGTGTTGCCACGTGGTCATCCGGCAAAAAGTATAGGTCAGTGACTGACAGCTTAAAAGGCGTCCTCAGTCAACAGGAACTGAACCAGGGATGCACAGAGAAAAGGCTACCACAGAAGGAAATCAAAGGGCTTGGACTGCTGGAAAGCCTTCCAGTAGAGGGGAATTGTCACCTTACGCGGCCATTTAGTACTAGCGGTATTACTAGCTTCTAATCTACGATTTTCTCTAATTCACTTATTCATATCAATTCAATTTCAAATTTAATTTTTTTGATATTTTTCCTACTTTTATCGATTTTATGATGTTTGTCGTTAAGTTCTCTAAAAAAAATGGCTCTGAGCACTATGGGACTTAACATCTGTGGTCATCAGTCCCCTAGAACTTAGAACTACTTAAACCTAACTAAGCTAAGGACATCACACACATCCATTGCCGAGGCAGGATTCGAACCTGCGAGCGTAGCAGTACCGCGGTTCCGGACTGAGCGCCTGAACCGCTAGACCACCGCGGCCGGCTAAGTTCTCTAAGTTATTCACAAGTTGAGTTCAAGTCATATCTTTCTGAACCCAGGAGAGTTACTTCCTGAAACGTGGTGACAAGAGTTGTATCGGTTCACAATAAAAATACATTTTTTTTTTTGCTTACTTGTCAGGTCAGTCAACAAACTTCTATTTACACACAATATAAGAGCCTTTCGCATTAACTACGGCAGCTGCCGTATTTTCTTACAACTAACAATGAAAGACCGCAGAAACATAACTGTCTCTACGACAAAATTTCGATAAATAGGTGGATAGACGGTTCTCGTTATTTTTATCGTCTACTATTGGAATTAATTTTTTAGTTACAGGGTTTGCATCGCATACCGCAGATAGCAGGTATTATAGCTCAGCGGAAGTCTTAAGCCTTAAGCTATTTCATCGACTAACAAATTCACAGCAGTAATGTGTTAAATCTGGTTTCCACGGCGAGAGTGTGGTAGTTTTGATGTTCACACAAGCTAAATCGTCGATGTATAGTCCCGTTATGCCGGTTTTAAAGTAGCAAAGCAGCAACTTACAAACAAACTTCACAAAACTCCAGTTCGTGCATTCCACAGATAATTAGGTCATTAATTGTGTCCTTCCTCCCTCCCTCCAGCCCCCCCCCCTCTCTCTCTCTGTTCCTCTACCTCTCTCTCTCTTTCCCTGCGTGTGTGTGTGTGTGTGTGTGTGTGTGTGTGTGTGTGTGTGTGTATGTGTGTGTGTGAACTGCACTCACTGACATCCCAGCAATGGTTGGAAGACTACTGACCGAGTTAATGATTTGACATTTTCTTTACGTCATTTGGTTTAGCTCTGTTTCTTCTACGTCGTGTGGCTAATATTCACAACAATTTATCATGATGTCAAAGATGGCAGTTAACATATAAGGTTCGTTTGCTCTCTAAAACATAGCTACATACTGGCCTTTTCCATAATTTTTTCTAAATCCTAATCTACAACATACTTTTATTAATATTTTCTTATCTTATACACACAGTCTATTCATAAATTCGTCTGTGATATGGAAGGAGATGTAACATACAGGTGATTTAAATTTGTTTTTAAATCTTCCGTGATCTGATAGATCTTCAGTACACAAGGGAGATGGTCAAATATTTTTGTGGCTGTGCACTTCGCTGCCAGTTCTGCAACAGTAAGATTAAACTGTGCGCAGTGGAGGCTATTTTTGTTGCTAGTGTTTTATTTATGGCTGTTACTATTGTTTGCAAATTGTACTTGATTCTTCAGAAGAAATATCGTAAGAGGCTAAATGAGTTGTGAGGCCCTTGGTACGACTAATTTCTTAAACAGTCATCTGCACGAAGGTCGAAGGTGAACAGTGCATATTATAATACTTTTGAGAGTATTGAATACTCTATCACAGGAACAAGTAAGCGCTGCATCTGCGAGGGACAAGGAGTAACAATCTGAGTAGTGTGAACGCTGGTGGAGCCAGACGGAGGCCAATTCAACGTACTCGTACTGTACCAAGACAGCATATCTCTGTGTGACGTATCCACCGGAGCAGTTGTACGGTGACGTCAGTACAGCCTACAGGTGAGGTAATACGGCCGTTACATGACTATCCACAGAGGTAGCTTGCACGTAGGTGTATATTACATTCACATTTTGTGGTGGCGCAGTTGTTGGCACACTAGACTGGCATTCTGGAGGATGACGGTTGAAACCCGCATCCGGCCATTCAGATTTATTTTTTCCGTGCTTCCCCTAAATCACTTCGGGCAAATGCCGGGCGGTTCCTTTGAAAGGACACGGCCTACTTCCTATCCCAAAGGTCCCTAATCCCATGGGACTGGTGACCTTGCTGCTTGGCGCCCTCCTCAAATCAACCAATCAACCAGTCAACCAACATTGGTGTGTATCGGATATACAGTTCAGATTGCAATCAGCGTGCGTGTGGCCGTCACAGTTGGACTGGTTCATACGGAAGTCGTCTGAAAACTCTACATCTAGCCACTCAGGGTGCCCACGATAGCACTCACATTCCACGTCTAGGCTCAGGGACTTCTTGGTTTCTAGGTAATGGAAGACACGTCCACACCACTTGAACTGACCTAACGTCAAATTGGCGAAGCTGTAGAGTCCGTAGCCGGCCGGTGTGGCCGAGCGGTTCTAGGCGCTTCAGTCCGGAACCGCATGACCGCTACGGTCGCAGGTTCGAATCCTGCCTCGGGCATGGATGGGTCTGGTGTCCTTAGGTTAGTTAAGTTTAAGTAGTTCTGAGTTCTAGGGGACTGATGACCTCAGATGTTAAGTCCCATAGTGCTCGGAGCCATTTGAACCTTTTTTTTTTTGTAGAGTCCCTTAAGGCCATCGTGTGAACACAGTGCCCACCTCGTCAAGCAATTACTACCCACGATACAGTTCCCTCTCCCTGCCACATAACGCCATCTTCTATCCACTAGTTTCACAAGAGCAGCGTGGCGTAACAGCAAGTCTTACAAAAGTGTAAATCTCACATTTCCTGGAGACTCATCATTCCGCACCTCTTCAATGCACTCAAATACTGACACTGAGCCATTCCACTTCATTGGTGCAAACTGCAATGATTACTCTCATACCGTCTAATATGCTGATCAGATGGCGCAGACGGGCGCAAACGTAGTTTTACAGCTGAATAACGTTGATAGATATTCAATAGGTACTGCATGGTATTTTAAACGGATTTCCAGTTGGTTTCAGCAGTACGAACCGGAGCATTCTCTTCTAACCGTATGCTGGACGTCACATTCATACTTTCTAAGGGGAAGTGTTCACATCCATTAGCATACTTGAAAATGAGCTAAGACTCAAAACTTATCAGTAGAGCTAAAAAAAATTACTTATTTTAACCAAATGCAGCTTTTCTTTGAGTTAATCGAGGCTGTGGTGCGCAACAAGAATAAATTCAGTCGTCGTCTTTGCATTAATCGGAAAACACTGTCCGTTGGTGTACGGTAGCTCGCGAGAGACGCAACGTAATGAAATTACCATGGTAATCCCTGTTTTTGCATAGACAAGCATTTTTCTTATAGCTGCACTCTTCATTGGTGAAAAACTCTGTGTTACCGAAAATTTGCCGGTCGCGGTGGTCTAGCGGTTCTAGACGCTCAGTCCGGAACCGCGCGATTGCTACGGTCGCAGGCTCCAATCCTGCCTCGGGCATGGATGTGTGTGGTGTCCTTAGGTTCGTTAGGTTCAAGTAGTTCTAAGTTCTAGGGGACTGATGACCACAGATGTTCAGTCCCATAGTGCTCAGAGCCATTTGAACCATTTACCGAAAATTTACTCACGCAAATGGGAGGTTTATCAGGTGTTGTGTAACTTTAATCCTTATTGACTGTATTTCGCCAACGTAAATCTCACGATAATACAAACTTTTACAAATACAATATCTACAGTTAATTTTCTTGAAACAATTCCTAGTCGCTTCCAAATAGTGTTAGGGGTCAGAAAAGGAGATCGTTTTGTCACCATTAGCGTTTAGTTGTGTGCTGGAAAATGTTGTAAGGCAACGCAAAATTTCCGGAGAAACAAATTAATAATTTCATAAAGTTGGTTATATCGAAAGAAGCCATAAATTATTTGATTTGGGCAGACGATCCTGTAATAATAGATGGGATCTCAGGCAATACAAAGAAGAGGCTAGAATTTCTGAAGGAAACAGCTGAGGAGGCAGGTCTACAAAAGTTGTTAGAAAAGACAGAATACATGACCAATGAAAGTAACACATCAAGAATTTTCAAAACCAATTAGAGCAGCATCAGCAAAGCAGACACCTTTAAATACCTGGATGAAAATAAAAACATAAAAGAGAAAATTAAACAAAATTTGGACTGAAAAAATGAAGAATACAGATGAAACTGAGGAATTTGCACAATAAAAATTGTTTCGCTAAATATGTGAAATTGTGGCATTATTAAACGGTTTCAGATCCAGAACTCCTCCATGGGTCAGAAACACTACTTTTATCTAGACACAAAGGGTATTAGAAGATTTGCAAAGATAGCGAGAAAAATCCAGCAAAGATTAGAAATGTATTTGAAAATCCCATCTGAGCTGGTCCAAACTATAGAGATACCCAATTGTCATTAAATCCATACGTAATCAAACTTACGTCTATTTTGGTAGACACGGAAAAGATATTAAACATTACAAGAATTTTCATATTTTACATCCAAAACACCATTGAAGCTTCCTTGAATATCAAGCTCATGCATTATGGTCATTGAGCTTTTTTCTAAACGCAGTTACTCCAAATCGTAAAGAGATGCTGCCGGAACAAAACAGGCACTTAATAATTTGTTTCTCTTATGCAGACCACAGTGAACAACTGCGTAGGAAGGTAAACCATAGGCTACTTACGGGAATGCTATGTATGCTGGTTGGATGGCTAACAGATCTGCACACATACTGAAGTGCTGAGCTCATTTGGATACAGAAAATTAATGTTGCAGTGTGGAGACAGAATACCAAGATGTTCTTTGCTTTTTTGCATCTGTAGCTATATTGTGTTAGCCACCTTGAGGTATGTGGCAGTGGGTAATTATTATCGTATTACTCCATACCTGTTCCAGTCACGGATGCTTCACGGGAAGGACAAACTTCCATTAAACCCCGGTATCAATTCTAATTTCTCTCATATTCTTGTCATGGTCATTTCTCTCAATAGAACATAATGCTTTCCTGACTCTTCTTCCAACCTATACTTCCATAATTTCGCCAATGAACATTTCCGTTATTCACAAGTCATTTGTAGCGGCTGACACCCTGTTTCCAAGGGCGTCTCTATAACCATGAACGATCCCGCAAAGAAACATACCTCCTCTCTCTGGATCTTATGGATCTCCTTTCTGTTGAACAGTACTTTCTGTCGAACGAATGTTTTGTACGCCACTACTTCCGTGAATCAATTGCGTTTTCTTAAGATTCTATCAATGAATGTCCGCTTGGTACCTGCTTTGTCTGCAGTAAGTTATATGTGGTTTTTCCACTTTAGGTCGCTTTCGGACGCTTACTCCTAAGTACTCTAGGTGTATTACTGTTTTTTGAGATTCATCGTAAATAGTTTAATCGTACAGTAATCGACCTCTTCGGATATGTATGCGCAACAGTTATGTTTATTTACATTCAGGGACAACTAGCTGTCGGTCCACTGCAGGTCTGCCTGCACGTCTTCTACGAGTATGTACTCTTCTGCCGTACCAACTTTCCCTATGAAGCACAGTATAGCCTCTCCCTTCCTAATCTGCCCGTCGGATTGCAATATAAATTACCGTGATCGCGTATGGCCAAATGAAATTTTATAGTGAGTAAGGCTTTCGTTACAGAAGAAAAATAATATCGGTTAGTCGGAGGAAAGTGTACAACAGACCCTTCTGAAGAAAGAATCTAGTCTAAACCTAATGTAGATCCTGATAATAATTCTAAATTGGGTGAGATTTATTGCAATCGCTCATAAACGAAACAGTGGAGAAAACGGTACCACGTAATAGTTAAAACAAAAATACTGATTAGCAGAAAAAGGGATAGTTAAACGGCCGCCAGCCCAGTAGGGCAATGAATATCAAAAGTCCTAAAGAAGATAACGGCAAAGAAAATCAAGAAAATAATCACTGGCGTGAGAACAAAAGGTTGTCACGCTTTTTCCTCAGCACAACGGTTCACAAGAAAATAAATGAATCTGAAAGCACTGAGTTCGCAGCTACTTATTCTAAAATACTATATTTTGAAAGCAAAGATAAATGAAGTTACTGTTTAAATAAATAACATACTGTAACTGAAACTCTGTTACGAAAAAAAATGATTTTCAGTAACCTCAGCGTAACGTAATGCAAAATTTGGAAAAAGGCAAGCAATTTACGATCAGTTATATAAAGTTTGAATTGAACTAACTTCAAGAAAATGAGAAACTGATTTACTTTTTATATAATAACTATAAAATACGTCCCAAGTCAGCAGAAGGCACTCGCTAAAAAAAAAAAAAAAATGCACGCTCTTATTTAGTGCTGTATCTTTAGTTACTAGTTTTGCCAGTGAAATTTTACAAAACGTTCAATGAGTGAAGTAAAACCTAAAAATATGTACAGTTGCTGGTCAGAAAAATCTAGACTGAAACTGCTCATTAACAAAGAAACGAAACTGACAGAAAATAGTTTATCAATTGTCGTATTTTTACAGTTGGAGATTGCGTGGAAAGGAAAGGGACTCTGTTTGTTACCATCAGTTATATAAAGTTTGAATTGAACTAACTTCAAGAAAATAATAATGTCTGAGGGCAACGACGACAGAGGTACGATACACGTTTTTATACTGTTGCAGGTCATTATTCAAAAAATTTAGTAATTAAAGCTTGTTAATTAAATGCCACTGGGTAATACCTTTAAAATATCAGTTACAATCTGTCAGTTAACAGTCTACCGATGACTTAGCTGTGCCGACCGCAAAGAATCTAGCCGACGGCAATGTTCAGCTGCTGCTGCTGGTTGAGAACCACGAGTCGTCTCCAGAGCCACGGACAAATATAACAGGTAGAACTGCGGTTTCCTCAATCTGTCCGTTCCCACCGTGTTCTCAGCACTGGCTGGTTAAAAAAGAAGGTGAGCCTACATTGGCGCGATCATAGCTGCATAGAGCGTGTGCGGGAAACTTCCGCACTCTTCCAGACATCAAGCTGCTGTGTCTCCTGTCTGCTCGCAGCGCGATGGAGACCCTCCATTCGCAAAGATAATCGACGGCACAGCTACTGCCATTTCGTCGTTGCTACATATACATTTAAACAAAGTTCCCTTGCCAGTTACCCAGTAAATAATATTTACATCATAATTACAATCAATTATATACGTTCATAATACATACACTTTTACATCCATTACGTATTAAATGTAGTTTCTGGATTATAGCTTGTAGATTCGGAATTAGTAGTATATTACAAGCTATCAACTGATATTAAACGACGAAAAATTTTGGATGGTGCAGCAGTATTTTATCTGCAGTTTCGATGTTACTGCAACATCGTACCTGAAAAGCCTCACTTGCTATCCGACATTATTTACTAAACCGTTTTTGGATAATGTAAACAGTAATGGTCCTATTACATTCCCTTGGGGTACCACCAAAACAGATGTTTCATTTGTCAGTTTCGTCTCATTTCTATCTTCACCCTTTGACAGACACCTATTTGCTTTTTTTATGTCCAGCTAGATGAGATCGGCTTAGCAGTGCGATACGGCGTCGATACGTCGTTCACTTCATTAACAGCGCTAAGATGCCAGCCATAAGGAACAATCAACAGATGATGTCACTAACAACACGAAAGTGTTAGCAATATGGAATTCGACAAACTAACGGGAATATTCCTGTTATTAACCCGTTCAGTCATATTAAGAAGCTGGAAATATCAGACCACAGTGCGAAAATAGGAATTCTAATGAGGGGCGTAAATGTAACCGTGGAATCTGCAATTTGTATTCGCCAACTCACAACGACGCTGTCACCTTCCAACCTAATCTAGATGTTGATCAGTCTGTAACCTCAAACTTCGTTTAAAAATATGTAAAAATAGTACATAAGAAATTTGAAAACTTCGTTCCCTCAATGAATCGCCACTTCCACTAATCTTGTATAGGTTTAGTAAGCAACATGATCGAATCCAGAAGCGCAAGAAATAAACTACATATTATAAACAAAACGTACCACCCAGATGCATAACTAAAGTCATGAGGTCCAGGGTACCAGTATCAAAGTGAGGCTCCTCCCCTTTCCTTACCGTACACCAACTATCCAAAATGACTCCCACACGTCGTCTCTTACAACCAGCGCTCTGTCCCCCTATGAGCACCCTGTCCGCCTCCCAATTACACTACTTAACACTGGCCGATCTTCCCTTACTCTGATCAAAAGGTAAAATAAGAATTTAAAAAAAAATCCGTTTTATGTTCAATGCATTAGGAAAACATAAGCCGACCTCTGTGGCCGAGCGGTTCTAGGCGCTTCAAAACGGAACCGCGCTGCTGGTACCGTCGCTGCTTCGAATCCTGCTTCGGTCATGGATGTGCGTGATGTCCTTAGGTTAGTTAGGTTCGAGTAGTTCTAAGTCTTGGGTACTGATGACCTCAGATGTTAAGTCCCACAGTGCTTAGAGCCATTTGGACCATTTTTGAAAACATAAAACAATATTAACAGTATTTTTCTAGACCTATTCTTCTGTGCATCATTGATCATAAAAAATACTGCACACCACCCAAGGCAAATATCAATGAAAAGTGAACAGGTTTTTATGAAAATCTGTAAATATATAGAAACATTACCTTCTTACATGATTGTTGCATTCTTATTCGATTTCTACGTCTTCATAACAGTAACGAAAAGTTAATTTGAAAGGACTACTTGAGTATGATATGCTTATCAAAACATAAACTTCTAATGAAATGTATGTGCTTAGTGACTTAAATTTTTGTTTAACTTAGTTTGTATTTGCATTATTTTTTAATTTGTGAAATGATCTATTGTTTTTGAAGAATCATTATCTGTTGACAGTATCACTGAATGAGATAGTCAGCCCTGACTCAATATAGAAGGTATTTTGAGTTTTTGTTTTGTGTATTTTATACCAAGATCGGGTACTGTTATTGTTGTTGTTGTGGTCTTCAGTGCTGAGACTGGTTCGATGCAGCTCTCCATGCTACTCTATCCTGTGCAAGCTTCTTCATCTCCCAGTACTTACTGCAACCTACATCCTTCTGAATCTGCTTAGTGTAGTCATCTCTTGGTCTCCCTCTACGATTCTTACCCTCCACGCTGCCCTCCAATGCTAAATTGGTGATCCCTTGTTGCCTCAGAACATGTCCTACCAACCGGTCCCTTCTTCTTGTCAAGCTGTGCCATAAACTCCTCTTCTCCCCAATTCTATTAAATACCTCCTCATTAGTTATGTGATCTACCCATCTAATCTTCAGCATTCTTCTGTAGCACCACATTTCGAAAACTTCTATTCTCTTCTTGTCAAAACTATTTATCGTCCACGTTTCACTTCCATACATGGCTACACTCCATACAAAGACTTTCAGAAACGACTTCCTGACACTTAAATCTATACTCGATGTTAACAAATTTCTCTTCTTCAGAAACGCTTTCCTTGCCATTGCCAGACTACATTTTATATCCTCTCTACTTCGACCATCATCAGTTATTTTGCTCACCAAATAGCAAAACTCCTTTACTACTTTAAGTGTCTCATTTCCTAATCTAATTCCCTCAGCAGCACCCGACTTAATTCGACTACATTCCATTATCCTCGTTTTGCTTTTGTTTATGTTCATCTTATATCCTCCTTTCAAGACACTGTCCATTCCATTCAACTGCTCTTCCAAGTCCTTTGCTATCTCTGACAGAATTACAATGTCATCGGCAAACCTCAAAGTTTTTATTTCTTCTTCAGGGATTTTAATACCTACTCCGAATTTTTCTTTTGTTTCCTTTACTGCTTGCTCAATATACAGATTGAATAACATCGGGGAGAGGCTACAACCCTGTCTCACTCCCTTCCCAACCACTGATTCCCTCTCATGTCCCTCGACTCTTATAACTGCCATCTGGTTTCTGTACAAATTGTAAATAGCTTTTCGTTCCCTGTATTTTACCCCTGCCACCTTCAGAATTTCAAACAGAGTTTTCCAGTCAACATTGTCAAAAGCTTTCTCTAAGTCTACAAATGCTAGAAACGTAGGTTTGCCTTTCCTTAATCTTTCTTCTAAGATAAGTCGTAAGGTCAGTATTGACTCACGTGTTCCAATATTTCTACGGAATCCAAACTGATCTTCCCCAAGGTCGGCTTCTACTAGTTTTTCCATTCATCTGTAAAGAATTCGCATTAGTATTTTGCAGCTTCGGTAATTTTCACATCTGTCAACACCTGCTTTCTTTGGGATTGGAATTATTATATTATTCTTGAAGTCTGATGGTATTTCGCCTGTGTCATTTATCTTGCTCACCGGATGGTAGAGTTTTGTCAGGTCTGGCTCTCCCAAGGCCGTCAGTAGTTCTAATGGCATGTTGTCTACTCCCGGGGCCTTGTTTTGACTCAGGTCTTTCAGTGCTCTGTCAAACTCTCCACGCAGAATTGTATTTCCCATTTCGTTTTCATCTACATTCTCTTCCATTTCCAGAATTTTGTCCTCAAGTACGTCGCCATTGTATAGACCCTCTGTATACTCCTTCCACCTTTCTGCTTTCCCTTCTTTGCTTAGAACTGGGTTTCCATCTGAGCTCTTGATATTCATACAAGTGCTTCTCTTTTCTCCAAAGGTCTCTTTAATTTACCTGTTGGCAGTATCTATCTTACCCCTAGTGAGATCAGCCTCTACATCCTTACATTTGTCCTCTAGCCATACCTGCTTAGCCATTTTGCACTTCCTGTCGATCTCATTTTTGAGACGTTTGTATTCCTTTTTGCCTGCTTCATTTACTGCATTTTTATATTTTCTCCTTTCATCAATTAAATTCAATGTTTCTTCTGTTACCCAAGGATTTCTGCTAGCCCTCGTCTTTTTACCTACTTGATCCTCTGCTGCCTTCACTACTTCATCCCTCAGAGCTACCCATTCTTCTTCTATTGTATTTCTTTCCCCCATTTGTGACAATTGTTTCCTTATGCTCTCCCTGAAACTTTGTACAACCTCTGGTTCTTTCAGTTTGTCCAGGTCCCATCTCCTTAAATTCTCACCTTTCTGCAGTTTCTTCAGTTTTAATCTACAGTTCATAACCAATAGATTGTGGTCAGAGTCCACATCTGCCCCTGGAAATGTCTTACAATTTAAAATCTAGTTCCTAAATCTCTGTCTTACCATTATATAATCTATCTGATACCTTCTAGTATTTCCAGGATTCTTCCATGTGTACAACCTTCTTTTATGATTCTTGAACCAAGTGTTAGCTATGATTAAGTTATGCTCTGTGCAGAATTCTACCAGACGGCTTACTCTTTCATTTCTTTCCCCCAATCCATAATCACCTACTATGTTTCCTTCTCTCCCTTTTCCTACTCTCAAATTCCAGTCACCCATGACTATTAAATTTTCGTCTCTCTTCATCACCTGCAGAGCTAGTTGGCATATAAACTTGGCCACAATAATGCGTTCACTATGCTGTTTGTAGTAGCTTACCCGCACTCCTATTTTTTTATTCATTATTAAACCTACTCCTGCATTATCCCTATTTGATTTTGTATTTATAACCCTGTATTCACCTGACCAAAAGTCTTGTTCCTTCTGCCCCCCACTTCACTAATTCCCACTATATCTAACTTTAACCTATCCATTTCCATTTTTAAATTCTCTAACCTACCTGCCCGATTAAGGGATCTGACATTCCACGCTCCGATCCGTAGAGCGCCAGTTTTCTTTCTCCTGATAACGACGTCCCCGCCCGGAGATCCGAATGGGGGACTATTTTACCTCCGGAATATTTTACCCAAGAGGACGCCATCATCATTTATGCCCTCGGGAAAAATTACGGCTGGTATTTTCCCCTTGCTTTCAGCCGTTCGCAGTACCAGCACAGCAAGGCTGTTTTGGTTAGTGTTACAAGGCCAGATCAGTCAATCATCCAGACTGTTGCCCCTGCAACTACTGAAAAGGCTGCTGCCCCTCTTCAGGAACCACGCGTTTGTCTGGCCTCTCAACAAATACCCCTCCGTTGTGGTTGCACCTACGGTACGGCCATCTGTATCGCTGAGGCTCGCAAGCCTCC
This sequence comes from Schistocerca serialis cubense, assembly GCF_023864345.2. Lineage (NCBI taxonomy): Eukaryota > Metazoa > Arthropoda > Insecta > Orthoptera > Acrididae > Schistocerca > Schistocerca serialis. The sequence goes on from NC_064644.1 coordinate 71,463,471, forward strand.
CCCCTCCCCGCCAACGGCAAGGTCCATGGTTCATGGGGAGGGGGGGGGGGGGGGCGTGTACTGTTAGGTGTATCAAAAGTCAGGTATGTTTACATGTCTTGTTCACCAGACATTTTCTATATCTGTACTTAATCTTCTTATCATCATCGTTTTTGGACACGGAGGAAAACCGTCGCCACAAAATGTGATTGAAGACTTCTGTGCTTAATTTTTAAGATCTTCATCCCAGGCGATACATATGAACCGGGATTTAATTGCTCTGTATGCGTCTACAAATTTCTCAACGTCTGTAAGCAAAGAGTCATGTATGTAATTAGGTAAAAATTAAAATCAAGTTACTGGCTTTGCTCTGTCAGTCTCACGCCCTCACGATCCACGATCTTCGGTGGTCAGGCTCAGTTCGAAGCGGAAATCAACGCTGAAGACGGCTGCACTCACGTGAATGTGGTTCCAGGCCGCAGGCTTGACTGGAGACACCCCCACAGCGGCGCCATACTACCCTGACTGTGGCCCACCATACGGCCCTGCAAACAAGGGGAGATAGTCTAAGGTGCCACTTCTTTTCATAGCAGGACCCCCTCGGTTGTTAACCGCCGCATCCTTACAGCACAACGGTACGTCGACGATATTCTACGCCCCCAGTTTTGATTCCCTCCATGGCAAGCCATCCTGGGCTTATATTTCAGTGAGATAATCTCCAAGCGCTTCTACTGCTTGGCTTCCTGCTTGTCAAACCCTACTTTGGCCAGCAAGGCCGCCGGGTCTCTCGCCGGGTGAGAACGTTCCGGGCATTATGGGCAGGGATTTGGACCAATGTGTTACTGACTCGCTCAATTTGTGAAACTCTTTCTCTTTAATAACTCGTTCGATTTTTCTGAAATTGTAATTATTTGTTCGTACATCGCATCTACCGATTTCAATTCAATTCAGATAATTCCTTCGTGTTGTGTCGCTCACCCTTTTTTTATCTTAGGGTGCATTAGTAAAGGAGAATTTCGAAAGAATTTCTTCATTACGCTGGGTCATACTTTCTTCTAGGACAGAGAAACATCCTGTGATCTTGTTTAGAGTGCGCGCTATAATCAATCATAGTTCGCTGTTCTGGTGCGGGTGGCGCTGCGGTGGTGATTTGCTATGACGTCGCTGGCGTGTGTTTGCGGTGGCTGTTGGTAAGCGAGAGGATAGTGGGTTTTCCGGGAACTGCACGGAACGTGAAGTTCGCTCTGCCTGACCTGCTGGTAACTAGGGCTAAGGCTGTTGGGCCTCGCAATATGAGCAGAGTGGTCTGGGGCGGAGGCGACTCGCCGCTGTGCTGGCCATGTGGTGGTTATTAATTGGAGTCGGCGTACTTGTCCTGCCTGCCTGTCAAATGTGGAGGTCCGGTGGGGTCCAGTGATACTCTGGCCCGGAGACAACTAGTTGCTGAATTTTGGAGTCTTCTGCCAGGTTAGGGTGTGGACTCGGTTGGCTCGTCAGATTTTCCGCTGGAAGCTCCAGCAGCAGTTTCTGAACTCCATTCTGATGCGGGACGGCGTTGTTGGACTGCTGTGTGTGTGCGTGGCATGTTACGATATTTGTTGGTACTAATTTATTTGCTCAACTGGATTATCTTTTGGTTATCCCGCTGAGCGGGTTGTTGCCCACCCGGTCTGCTCAGCTTTACCTTTGGTGGTGCCTGTTTGTTCCTTTTTGAAGGAATTCATGTAGGTAGTTCCTGTTACCTGCCCGAAGTTGCGTTCATGTATGGTATATTTGGCATTTGATGTGTTAGGTAAAGTCTGCCTAAGAAAGACGGTTTTGGACAGTAAATGCATAGCAAATTACTGCTGCTTGGTATATGAGGTCTTCTGGGACCTGAATAACACGATCTCGTCAATTTGGTTTGTGTAACAGCATTTAGTGGTATGTTCTGTATTTTTATCTCACTGTGTTATTATTAACTTTGTGGAATAGTCGTTAAGGCATTTCTAAGACTGTGGTTTGACTATTCATGTGCGCTTGGCTTTTATTGTTTTGTTTTAAGAAGCGAGAATTGTTTTTCTTAAGATTTGTGTGTGTTGGCTTCCGGCACTTATTAAGAGCGCCCGAGTTAACGGCACCGTGGTTATCATGTGCTGTCGGGATGTTATATTGTTATTTGATTTCTGAATTTTATTTTGTGTTGATATTATCTGTCGTGTGTTACAGAACATAACCAAGGTGCGTAAGAGATGGGCAGTTGTGGGAGGCATGTCGGGGAGCTCTCAGCGGTTTATTTCGGGGACCGTTTCTAGTGGGAAGGCTCCGGAGTGTTGAGAGCTCGCTCGTCTGTGATTGCGTTGGGAGTTGCTCTTGCCCTTTGGTTGTATCAAATTATTATTTTGTTATTATATTTATTGGTGGTGTGTTGTGCTCCTTTGATTTTATGGTGCCAAGTGCCATTATCTTCCTCAAAGATTTTTATACAAATAATTTTAAATTGTAATGCGAAGTTAACTTATAATTGTATTTTGTCGCTTGGGTAAACTCTAAAAGCGCTATTGTAAAAGGTTCTTTGATTTTATGGTGGCAAGCCGCCGTTATTGTTTTTAAAGCTCATTCTTTTAACCATTTGTTAAATTCTGTACGTTATATGAATTTGTTGTTATTTAAAAGAGTTTAGTATTGGCAATTTAATAAATTGTGTACAGAGTCTGCTGTTTGGATATTATCGGGTGGAAATCCTTGGATAGTTGTCCTATAAGAACACATATTCCACATAGTTTAGTGGTCCTAGTTTACTAGTCCTTTTCAATCCACAGGACATACTATTGGTTTTCTGTTGGGATAGTGTGTCCCGTCTTACACGGAGTGGACAAAATAAAACCGGCTAGGGAAATATACATATTACATGGCCACAGTTGACGTCGGTGCAGTGCAGTCCTCGACTTACCAAACTGTGAGACACGCGTAGCATCTCTGTCTGAGGTTTTCAGTGCATTGCTGTAGCTCTTTCAGTATGTGAGGATTATTTAGTACGCCCGACCCTTCAATTCTCCTCACAGGTAAAACGCACAGGAAGGGGCATCAGGCGATCGAGACGGCCAGGAGCCTGCATTGCCTCTGCTGTTTCTCCTCTTATCCCCGATCACCTCATGCGCTCCATCTACAAATTTCTCCTTGTCTTCCTTTACAGCTTGCCGAATGAACAGGATAAATTACTTTGGAGATACGCTACAACCCTCTCTCACTGCATTCTTAACTTCTTCTCTCCTTCCATGGTCATCGATTCTTGACACAGCAGTCAGGTTTCTTCAAAAGCTGTAGATAACTGTTCTTTCTTTGTGTCTGATCCTTCCTACTATCATAATTTCAGAGTGTATTGCAGTATACATAGTAAAAATGTTTCACTAAATCTACAAATGGTATAAACGTGTGTTTGCCTTTTTTCAGTCTATCTACGATGATCTATAGGATGAATATGGCCTTACGTGTTCCTACATTTCTCCGGAATCCGGAATCTTTCACGAGATCTGCTTCTGTCAGTTTTTCTCGTTCTTCTGTAAATTTAAGAAATCGTGACGGTTTCCTGCAAAATTACCTTATTAAACTGATGGTTCAATAGCATTTGCACTTGGCCTTCTTTGTGAAATATTACATTCTTCTTGTGGTCTGAGGGTATTTCAGCTACGTGCTTCAACTATCTTGCTTACAAAGTGGACCAGTTTTGTCAAGTCTGGCTCTCCGAAAAATGCAGTAATGTCTACATCTACATCTACATCCATACTCCGCAAGCCACCTGACGGTGTGTGGCGGTACCTCTATTGGTTCTCCCTTCTATTCCAGTCTCGTATTGTTCGTGGAAAGAAAGATTGTCGGTATGCCTCTGTGTGGGCTCTAATCTCCCTGATTTTATCATGGTCTCTTCGCGAGATATACGTAGGAGGGAGCAATATACTGCTTGACTCCTCGGTGAAGGTATGTTCTCGATACTTCAACAAAAGCCCGTACCGAGCTACTGAGTGTCTCTCTTGCAGAGTCTTCCACTGGAGTTTATCTGTCATCTCCGTACCGCTTTCGCGATTACTGAATGATCCTGTAACGAAGCACGCTGCTCTCCGTTGGATCTTCTCTATCTCTTCTATCAACCCTATCTGGTACGGATCCCACATCGATGAGCAGTAGTCAAGCAGTGGGCGAACAAGTGTACTGTAACCTACTTCTTTTGTTTTCGGATTGCATTTTCTTAGGATTCTGAAGAAACTCCGTCTGCTCCAGAGGACTAGTTTCATTTTAGGCCTTAAGGAGCTCTGTCAAATGCACCTCACAGTATTACATCTCCTATCTCATTTTCTTTTATTTCTTTATCTCTTTTTCAATATTATCTTACAATCTGCGTTTTTTACGTGGACACTTGTAACGCCGAAATGCATATCCTCCTATTTCCATCTATCATACTGTAAGTTTTTTTCCTTATTTTGTTACCTGAAGATATGACATTTCTGTGTCTTTATATATTGTAATTGTTTTAATATATATATGTTGCAAAAAGGTACGGCCAAACTTTCAGGAAACATTCCTCACACACAAATAAAGAAAAGATGTTATGTGGACATGTGTCCGGAAACGCTTAATTTCCATGTTAGAGCTAATTTTAGTTTCGTCAGTATGTACTGTACTTCCTCAATTCACCGCCAGTTGTCCCAATTGAAGGAAGGTAATGTTGACTTCGGTGCTTGTGTTGACATGCGACTCATTGCTCTACAGTACTAGCATCAAGCACATCAGTACGTAGCATCAACAGGTTAGTGCTCATCACGAACGTGGTTTTGCAGTCAGTGCAATGTCTGCAAATGCGGAGTTGGCAGATGCCCATTTGATGCATGGATTAGCACGGGCCAATAGCCGTGGCGCGGTACGTTTGTCTCGAGACAGATTTCCAGAACGAAGGTGTCCCGACAGGAAAACGTTCGAAGCAATTGATCGGCGTCTTAGGGAGCACGGAACATTCCAGCCTATGACTCGCGACTGGGGAAGACCTAGAACGACGAGGACACCTGCAATGGACGAGGCAATTCTTCGTGCAGTTGACGATAACCCTAATGTCAGCGTCAGAGAAGTTGCTGCTGTACAAGGTAACGTTGACCACGTCACTGTATGGAGAGTGCTACGGGAGAACGAGTTGTTTCCGTACCATGTACAGCGTGTGCAGGCACTATCAGCAGCTGATTGGCCTCCACGGGTACACTTCTGCGAATGGTTCATCCAACAATGTGTCAATCCTCATATCAGTGGAAATGTTCTCATTACGGATGAGGCTTCATTCCAACGTGATCAAATTGTAAATTTTCACAATCAACATGTGTGGGTTGACGAGAATCCGCACGCAATTGTGCAATCACGTCATTAACACAGATTTTTTGTGAACGTTTGGGCAGGCATTGTTGGTTATGTCTTGATTGGGCCCCATGTTCTTCCACCTACGCTCAATGGAGCACGTTATCATGATTTCATACGGGATACTCTACCTGTGCTGCTAGAACATGTGCCTTTACAAGTACGACATAACAAGTGATTCATGCGCGATGGAGCTCCTGCACAGTTCAGTCGAAGTGTTAGTACGTTTCTCAACAACAGATTCGGTGACCGATGGATTGGTAGAGGAGGACCAATTCCATGGCCTCCACTCTCTGCTGACCTCAACCCTATTGACTTTCATCTATGGGGGCATTTGAAAGCTCTTGTCTACGCAACCCCGGTACCAAATGTAGAGACTCTTCGTGCTCGTATTGTGGACGGCTGTCATACAATACGCCATTCTCCAGGCGCATCAGGGATTCCATGCGACGGAGGGTGGATGCATAAATCCTCGCTAACGGAGGACATTTTGAACATTTCCTGTAACAAAGTGTTTGAAGTCACGTTGGTACGTTCTGTTGCAGTGTGGTTCCATTCCATGATTAATGTGATTAGAAGAGAAGTAATAAAATGAGCTCTAACATGGAAAGTAAGCGTTTTCGGACACATGTCCAAATAACATATTTTCTTTCTTTATGTGTGAGGAATGTTTCCTGAAAGTTTGGCCGCAGCTTTTTGTAACACCCTGTATATATATATATATATATATATATATATATATATATATATATACACTCCTGGAAATTGAAATAAGAACACCGTGAATTCATTGTCCCAGGAAGGGGAAACTTTATTGACACATTCCTGGGGTCAGATACACCACATGATCACACTGACAGAACCACAGGCACATAGACACAGGCAACAGAGCATGCACAATGTCGGCACTAGTACAGTGTATATCCACCTTTCGCAGCAATGCAGGCTGCTATTCTCCCATGGAGACGATCGTAGAGATGCTGGATGTAGTCCTGTGGAACGGCTTGCCATGCCATTTCCACCTGGCGCCTCAGTTGGACCAGCGTTCGTGCTGGACGTGCAGACCGCGTGAGACGACGCTTCATCCAGTCCCAAACATGCTCAATGGGGGACAGATCCGGAGATCTTGCTGGCCAGGGTAGTTGACTTACACCTTCTAGAGCACGTTGGGTGGCACGGGATACATGCGGACGTGCATTGTCCTGTTGGAACAGCAAGTTCCCTTGCCGGTCTAGGAATGGTAGAACGATGGGTTCGATGACGGTTTGGATGTACCGTGCAGTATTCAGTGTCCCCTCGACGATCACCAGTGGTGTACGGCCAGTGTAGGAGATCGCTCCCCACACCATGATGCCGGGTGTTGGCCCTGTGTGCCTCGGTCGTATGCAGTCCTGATTGTGGCGCTCACCTGCACGGCGCCAAACACGCATACGACCATCATTGGCACCAAGGCAGAAGCGTCTCTCATCGCTGAAGACGACACGTCTCCATTCGTCCCTCCATTCACGCCTGTCGCGACACCACTGGAGGCGGGCTGCACGATGTTGGGGCGTGAGCGGAAGACGGCCTAACGGTGTGCGGGACCGTAGCTCAGCTTCATGGAGACGGTTGCGAATGGTCCTCGCCGATACCCCAGGAGCAACAGTGTCCCTAATTTGCTGAGAAGTGGCGGTGCGGTCCCCTACGGCACTGCGTAGGATCCTACGGTCTTGGCGTGCATCCGTGCGTCGCTGCGGTCCGGTCCCAGGTCGACGGGCACGTGCACCTTCCGCCGACCACTGGCGACAACATCGATGTACTGTGGAGACCTCACGCCCCACGTGTTGAGCAATTCGGCGGTACGTCCACCCGGCCTCCCGCATGCCCACTATACGCCCTCGCCCAAAGTCCGTCAACTGCACATACGGTTCACGTCCACGCTGTCGCGGCATGCTACCAGTGTTAAAGACTGCGAATGGAGCTCCGTATGCCACGGCAAACTGGCTGACACTGACGGCGGCGGTGCACAAATGCTGCGCAGCTAGCGCCATTCGAGGGCCAACACCGCGGTTCCTGGTGTGTCCGCTGTGCCGTGCGTGTGATCATTGCTTGTACAGCCCTCTCGCAGTGTCCGGAGCAAGTATGGTGGGTCTGACACACCGGTGTCAATGTGTTCTTTTTTCCATTTCCAGGAGTATATATATATATATATATATATATATATATATATATATATATATATATATGCATTTATGTCGATGTATAATTGGTTTGTTTTGTAAATATTATTTGTATTTTTACGCTGGGTCTGGCCTAGGGAAAACTATTCTATCGAACGATTACATCGATAGGTCGTGTGGAGAACCAAAGTGTTTAGGATCTTTGGTAGTGTGAACTCTGCCGCATGGAGCGCGTGCAGAGGGAGTCTGGCTGGAGTAGGGTGGTGGAGCAGGTGTTGTGTGACGCTCCCGCGAGTTGCAGCGCTTTCGGGTTTGGCAGCATGTAATTGCACTCTACTTGCTATGATAGTTTCTGACACGGTGTCGCGGACGGGAAGCATTAGCTGGCGCACTTCAAGATCCCGTTTCGCCTGGTGACCGTGTCGAGAAGAAGGCGCGCTAACATCCAGCATCTGCAACAGTGACGGCCGACAATGAGTGACTGTCGCCACATCCCCCATCGACGACTTCAAACCTTCAATCAACCAACAAGGAAGACTGGAAGCACGTAAAATTTTAGAACTGTATGGCAGACCTCAGCTTTTCAAGCTGTTCAATTTGTCTCACAAAATTACAGCAACCTAGCATGAACATTTGTTGCTCATTGTCCCAATTGCTTTACCAAGCAGGGTCCTTTCCTTTTCCAGAATGAACCCGAGTGTCGTTGAAATTCAAACGCCAGCGTTAAAGTAATATCATTCCACTTCACTACTTTAATTTCAAAGTTCAGTTAAAGTATTCACAGCTGGCTACAATATTTAGAGTACGCAAGCAGAAATTAAGAGTGAGTGTTTTGTTACCATATTTTAGCTTACCTGTGACTACAGCTCAGCTTGGTATGTGCTAAATTTTACTATTGTTAATTGTTCAGAATCATTTAATTCAAGTTCAAAGTTAAGTCTCTTATTTCTAAATTGCGTAGATTCAAGTAGCTTTTGTAATGATTGTTAAGGTAGCCCAAGACTAACCTTATTTTATTGAATTTCGTAGTGCTTCAGAAACAAAGTTCACTATTAATTTCAGTCACTAAATTAACCTTCAATTTTCCGGTTTTATTAATTCTTTTGCTAAATTAAGTCAGAGTGTAGCGAAATTTATTACTTCTGACAAACATTCAGTTTTCACACAACACATGTCAACCTTCAGTTGCCACGCTTTTAGTGCTAATTATATGTGCATTAATCTTTCATTTTCAGTTATTATAGTAGTTATCCATAGGACTGGCGACCGTAATTTTCCCCAAATCTCAAATATCTAATTAACGCCAGTTAATTGTTAACGTAACGACCGCACATTTACTTTCTTTATTAATTTTACCCTTTTCACAAAATTTATTTCCACCAATTTCATTTGCATTTTTCCTTTCATTTAGATGTAACCCTTTCCTCCCTCTTTACCGACAAATTAACTTCAGTGACGATTGCTTTTCCCAAATTTCCATTAGGTGCACATGGTTTAATTTTCCACTGTCATTAAGGTCTATGTAATCGTTCGTCCTTTTAACCTTCGCTTTCTTGTTCAGTTTAGGCTTGCATATGAGATCCTAACTCATACAGATGCTTCTCTATTGTCCAAAAGTTTCTATAAGTTTCCTAAACACCGCATCTAACTTTCTCGTATGTATGCTTGTACAGACTTGCATTTCTCGTCTTGCGATTCTTGCACTTCAAGTCTGATCTTCCTGTCAGTCTTGTTTTGTAGGCGTCCGTATTCTCTTGCGCCAGATCGTTTTAAGTATTTTTATATTTTCTCCTCCTCCTCCATTAGATTAAGTGTCTCATTCGATATTGGCGTATTTTCTGTTTTCCGACTTATGCTTTTTCATTTTCCGTTTTAGATATTATTTTCTTTTCTTTCTTTTGTACGTCATGGAGCCGCTTAACTTCGTGGGCCTAGACAGCCCTGGCAGCCCCAGCCTATTTACGATCTATATCTGCACCGAATCATAGGAATAAAAACATTCAGAATGCCATCTACGTTAACATATGAAGAGTGGAAATGTCAGACGTTGTAAGTGCCAAATATCACATTAGTCAGGAGAATGAAGAAACAATGTATTCTTTTTTGTATGCATACCAGTTCTTGATGTACAAAAAGCTGAGGTTTTCTGATACCATAGAACTATACTCGTGACATTATTACTGAAAACATAATGAAACTAATCATAAATTAATTTGTGAAAAACTTCTAGGAACAATACGAGGGAAGTGACTGGTTCTAAGTGCCAATATAGAAATTTTCTTTTCTTGAAGAGCCGTTAATATTGAGCATTACGTTTTTTGTGATAATAGAAGTACATTAATAAATACAGCAGTAATATTTTAAGTAGTAGAACTGCGGTCAACGGAAACTATTTCTCATATCTTTTAAACTTTTTACAAGGGAATGACAGAATTAAATTAAAGGAAGAAATGTCGCAGTTTTGACTTCTTTTCGTAGACACCTATTCGTCGGATCAGATGTTGCAATTTTTACCGTAGATGGATCTGTGAAGTTCAGACAGAAACGGGCAACATAATCAACAGGCATTTCTGCTAGGTAACTGATAAATATGTCAGATTCTTTAAAGGAAGTACGGCATTGCGTACATCAGGTCTTCTGTTGAATACGTTGACATTCTTTTCGGTTCTTCTGCTTCAGAGTAATAATTATTGATAGCTATTTGACATGGATGAGTATGAGACACTTTGATCACACTGCATTCGGAGGGCTTACAACCCTGCATTCGCAACACTGCTTCAGCAGCTTCTTTAACATCAAACAAATCAGTTGTATGCATTGTAATTACAAGAAATGGGTTCATAGCTTTAGGTTACTCAACAACCTTGTGTAAACCTTCCGGAACAAAGGCTCTGCTTACCTTTCTTCGTTTCTATGTCATTTGAAATCTGTGTCACAGCTCACTACGTTGCTCTTTTTCACCAAAATCTTGTGTGTTGTCTATTCAGATCACCCCAGGCTGAACAAATAAGCTAACGGAAAAAAAATCACAGTACCAGAAAGGAGTTGTACAACATGTACGAAACAAAAGAAAACAGCCCTCGGTCACTAATTTTTAACGAATTAACCGGGTTTCGACACCGTTAGGAGTGTCTTCCTCAGAATTTAAACCAAAGAATGGTCTATAACATGGTCACAGAATTATGACTAAAAACGTATGATACCAATTATAAGTACAGAATTATCGTGAAAGACTTATAATTTGTATCATACGTTTTTAGTCATAATTCTGTGACCATGTTATAGACCATTCTTTGATTTAAATTCTGAGGTAGACACTTCTAGCAGTGTTTAAACCCGGTTAATTCGTTAAAAATTAGTGACCGAGTGCTGTTTTCTTTTAATTGTAACTATTCACTGTCTCTGAATGTGCAGCCGTGCGCAAAATTTTAACATATACGAAAGGTGGTAGGCGTGCTTCTACGTGTGAAAGATAATATCTGTTCAGATTTCGCGCTAGTCGCATGAGAGTGGCACTAGGAAAGCCACTATGAGGATGCAAATCATGTTTCCTTTAAATTCACACCGTAACGGTCGTGAGCGTTAGTTACCTTTGAGAGTGTATGTGGTGAGTTGACGCTAGACAAGAATCCATTTAAGACGAGAAAGACGTCATTTTCAACAACTGACTGAAGTTGGACGAGGTCGTGTAACAGAGCTACGAGAGACTGGATGTTCCTTCCGCGATGTTGCAGAAAGACTTGGCAGGAATTAAGCCACTGTACGTTGTCAAAAAAAATGTGTGTGAAATGTTATGGGACTTAACTGCTAAGGTCATCAGTCCATAAGCTTACACACTACTTAACCTAAATCATCCTAAGGACAAACACACACACCCATGCCCGAGGGAGGACTCGAACCTCCGCCGGGACCAGCCGCACAGCCCACGACTGCAGTGCCTTAAGCCGTCGGCACACGGACCGTGCTGCCGAACGTTAACGTTGAGCGTGCCCAGTTCAACGTGCTGCTCAACGCTCAGGAATGATGCGACTTGTGCATACGGTACGTGGACCCCAACGTGGTATACGCGATCGCAACGCACTCAAGCGACAGTTGAGGGATGTTTCTAGTTCGTTAATCACACTGTTTACTCAACGGGCGCGTAAAATTCCCACGTTAGCTCTATTAAAATGCACATTTCTTCCATCGTCCACGAAAAGGAAAGTACCATGTCCAATCAATAAGGACACAGGCTTATAAAAGTTCCATTACAAGCAGTGCGTTACAAAATTGGAATACTTTCCGCATAAGATAAACATTATTTCATCATTCTCACATTTTAGTAAAACCCCAAGGTCAGTCTTACTTGATCACTGTTCGTACCCAGTAGCAGAATTTTTGCAACATGTCAATTACGAAGCGTAAAAGAAAAAGGAGAAAAAATACCTTTATACAAGTAGCGTAAGCTGTCCTTTAGATTAAGCCAATCGAACAAAGTCACCCCTCAAAAAAACGTGAACTTGTACTTACATAAAATCAAACATTACAGTCTATACTTATATTAAACTAATAATAAAGTATCAGAACCTAATAAAAACGCTAATGTTAGGAAAAAAAATTTGTCGTGTCAGGACGCGAACCACCGCCCCAACAAAAAAACGTCATTAGTATACAATGATGCTATTTATTACGCTGTACCAACATCACGGCTGCTGTATCTAATGATAGTAACTTACGTCTTGCTAAAAACTTTAATCGTAGATATTTTACTAACTGAAATTTAATTATAACACATTGTACCAAGAACAATGCGTTTTGGGTGGATCTTCAGTGTGTCGCTGCCTTCAAATAGCCTACTCTCATTATACGCAAGTTCAATAATTATTTTGCCGCGAGTATGATGTTTCTCATTATTTTATTGGAACGAATCACACAGTTAACAATGAGTTTTGCAGTGATTCTCAATTTGCTGGTGCTCGGAACGGCATATATACCTATAGGCTTGAAATGAATGACAATATGGCGCGTCACAACTCTGTACTGAAGGGAGACGGCGTGCATGTGACGTAGATGGCGTTTGGCCATCTCATTGGTCAACGCTCAGACGCACGCTGAGAATATCTGACATGCCAGACATTGCTCTGCACGTTCGGAAAGACTCCCGAGCGTGCTATTCCATGCTGTGACGTCAGAAACTCGGCACGCTCAACGCTCAACGTTCGGATGCACGGTCCGTGTGCCGACGGCTTTAGACCGCTCGGCTGCACGTTGTCGGTGGCAGCTGTGACCACGAGAGTATACGGTCGCAAGGAGACCGGGCTCCGGACGGCCAAGTGGCACTACCGAGAGGGAAGACCGCTGTGTTCGGCGAGTGGCCCGGGCGTATCGTACTGCATTTGCACCAGCAATTTGAGCAGCAGTTGGCACCACAGGAACACAAGGAACTGTTACAAAACGGTTACTCCAAGCAGAGCTACGAGCCAGAAGCACTTTAGCGTGCATTCCACTGATCCGAGACCGCTGCCATTTGCGACTTCAGTTGTGTAAAGCGAGAGCCCATTGAAGGGTAGGGTAGAGGTCTACTGTATTTTCTGATGAGACGCTGTTCCGCCTCGGTGCCCGGAATGGCTGTGTATTGCTTAGGAGGAGACCAGTTCAGGTCCTGCAACCAACCTGTCTGCATGCTAGACAAACTGGGCCTACAGTTGGAGTTACGATGTGGGTTGCTATTTCGTACGACAGTTGGAGCGCTCTCGCGGCTATCTCGCACACTGTGACTGTAAATACACTCCTGGAAATGGAAAAAAGAACACATTGACACCGGTGTGTCAGACCCACCATACTTGCTCCGGACACTGCGAGAGGGCTGTACAAGTAACGATCACACGCAAGGCACAGCGGACACACCAGGAACCGCGGTGTTGGCCGTCGAATGGCGCTAGCTGCGCAGCATTTGTGCACCGCCGCCGTCAGTGTCAGCCAGTTTGCCGTGCCATACGGAGCTCCATCGCAGTCTTTAACACTGGTAGCATGCCGCGACAGCGTGGACGTGAACCGTATGTGCAGTTGACTGACTTTGAGCGAGGGCGTATAGTGGGCATGCGGGAGGCCGGGTGGACGTACCGCCGAATTGCTCAACACGTGGGGCGTTAGGTCTCCACAGTACATCGATGTTGTCGCCAGTGGTCGGCGGAAGGTGCACGTGCCCGTCGACCTGGGACCGGACCGCAGCGACGCACGGATGCACGCCAAGACCGTAGGATCCTACGCAGTGCCGTAGGGGACCGCACCGCCACTTCTCAGCAAATTAGGGACACTGTTGCTCCTGGGGTATCGGCGAGGACCATTCGCAACCGTCTCCATGAAGCTGGGCTACGGTCCCGCACACCGTTAGGCCGTCTTCCGCTCACGCCCCAACATCGTGCAGCCCGCCTCCAGTGGTGTCGCGACAGGCGTGAATGGAGGGACGAATGGAGACGTGTCGTCTTCAGCGATGAGAGTCGCTTCTGCCTTGGTGCCAATGATGGTCGTATGCGTGTTTGGCGCCGTGCAGGTGAGCGCCACAATCAGGACTGCATACGACCGAGGCACACAGAGCCAACACCCGGCATCATGGTGTGGGGAGCGATCTCCTACACTGGCCGTACACCACTGGTGATCGTCGAGGGGACACTGAATACTGCACGGTACATCCAAACCGTCATCGAACCCATCGTTCTACCATTCCTAGACCGGCAAGGGAACTTGCTGTTCCAACAGGACAATGCACGTCCGCATGTATCCCGTGCCACCAAACGTGCTCTAGAAGGTGTAAGTCAACTACCCTGGCCAGCAAGATCTCCGGATTTGTCCCCCATTGAGCATGTTTGGGACTGGATGAAGCGTCGTCTCACGCGGTCTGCACGTCCAGCACGAACGCTGGTCCAATTGAGGCGCCAGGTGGAAATGGCATGGCAAGCCGTTCCACAGGACTACATCCAGCATCTCTACGATCGTCTCCATGGGAGAATAGCAGCCTGCATTGCTGCGAAAGGTGGATATACACTGTACTAGTGCCGACATTGTGCATGCTCTGTTGCCTGTGTCTATGTGCCTGTGGTTCTGTCAGTGTGATCATGTGATGTATCTGACCCCAGGAATGTGTCAATAAAGTTTCCCCTTCCTGGGACAATGAATTCACGGTGTTCTTATTTCAATTTCCAGGAGTGTATGTACGGTAATTTGATGATTCGACCTACTGTGCTGCCTTTCATAAACAGCATTCCAAGGGGTGTTTTCCAACAGGATAACCCTTACCCACATACGACTGTTTTAACCCAATATGCTATACAGAGTGTCAACATATTGCCTTGGTCTTCTCGATGACCAATTTTCTCCAATCGAGCGCATGTGGGACGTCATCGGACGATAACTCCGGCGTCAGTATTCGTGATTTCCTGTCAGGAAGGTCGCAGTTCGTAGTAATAGACGGCAAATCATCGAATAAAACTGAAGTGATATCAGGTGCTCCCCAGGGAAGCGTCCTGGGACATCTGCTGTTCCTGATCTATATAAATGACCTGGGTGACAATCTGAGCAGTTCTCTTAGGTTGTTCGCAAATGATGCTGTAATTTACCGTCTAGTAAGGTTATCCGAAGACCAGCATCAGTTGCAAAGCGATTTAGAAAAGATTGCTGTATGGTGTGGCAGGTGGCAGTTGACGCTAAATAACGAAAAGTGTGAGGTGATCTACATGAGTCCCAAAAGAAATCCGTTGGAATTCGATTACTCGATAAATAGTACAATTCTGAAGGCTGTCAATTCAACTAAGTACCTGGGTGTTAAAATTACGAACAAATTCAGTTGGAAAGACCACATAGATAATATTGTGGGGAAGGCGAGCCAAAGGTTGCGTTTCATTGGCAGGACACTTAGAAGATACAACAAGTCCACTAAAGAGACAGCTTACACTACACTCGTTCGTCCTCTGTTAGAATATTGTTTCGCGGTGTGGGATCCTTACCAGGTGGGATTGAAGGAGGACATCGAAAGGGTGCAAGAAAGGGCAGCTCGTTTTGTATTATCATGTAATAGGGGAGAGAGTGTGGCAGATATGATACTCGAGTTGGGATGAAGTCATTAAAGCAAAGACGTTTTTCGTCGCGCCGAGATCTATTTACGAAATTTCAGTTGCCAAACTTCTCTTCCGAATGCGAAAATATTTTATTGAGCCCTACCTACATATGTAGGAATGATCATCAAAATCAAATAAGAGAAATCAGAGCTCGAACAGGAAGGTTTAGGTGTTCGTTTTTCCCGAGCGTTGATCGGGAGTGTAATGGTAGAGAGATAGTATGGTTGTGGTTCGATGAACCCTCTGCCAAGCACTTAAATGTGAATTGCAGAGTAATCATGTAGATGTAGATGTAGATCCACGAACAGCATTAATAGTCCCTGTATTGACCAATGAGATGCAATAGCCTTGAAACTCCACCCCAGAAACTTACATCCGGCACCTGTAAATCACAATGCAAGCAAGTTTTCATGCTGGCATTCAAGATTCTGCCCTTTACACCGGTAGTTAGTGTACCAGCATATCACATTTGCAGTGGCTTATCTGAGGCTCATGTTAACCTGCGGCCTTGCAATGTTAATTACTTAAATGTGTTACCTAGACGAATGTATTTCAGAAATTTCATTTCTCTAAATTAATTATTGACTCGTGGGGAGGCGCTGGCGCCAGTCGCTTTCTCCGTTCGATTCACCGGATCGATTGTTTCCCTCTGGCGTTGCTTATCTTTGCCTCGTTGGCCGGTGGTGGTGCTGGTGGGCTGGCGGGCAGACTGGGTTTTGACTTCGGAACGGCCGGTACGTGTCGCTGCTCAGAGAGTGAAACTTGTGTTTGCGTGGAGTTAGCTGGATTTGACCGCTGTATGTGGCTCGGAGTGCGGAAGCGGGCCTGTTATTGCTAGTTACTGATGCGTGACTGGGCCGTGGTCTTCTACACAGGACGCGGGGCAATGTGTTATTCATTTTGGATAGTGGAGTTGAACTATGAACCACGCAGCTGTCTATTGAAGAAGTAGACATTCAAGCTTTCTAGTTTTGCACTCGGGCCTACCCGTGTTATCACTCGCTTCTACCTTTTCTTATGAGTGTCAATAATGTATTGGAACTGCGACGTACTGGTGTAATAATATTATGCTTTGTCTTATCATTGCCTAAATCGATGTCCGGAGTACGACGCCTTGGCCGACCAGTACCAGAGGGAACGGGAGGTTCTTTCGGCCGCGGGGAAAAAGGCAACCGATACGGCGGCCACCGAGTTCTTCTGGTTGCAGTGAGTGGGGATCCTGCATTAAGTTAAGTTTCCTCTGCATTGGGACGCCAAGGCGTCTGTTCCGTTGCTATACTGCTTATATATTTACCTTCAAAACTATAAAGGAAGGATACTAGTGCTCTGAATTATACCTTACGTGCAGCGGGAGTTGAACTTATGTACATGTTAAAGAGCAATACTTGATGGGTAGGGGAAATTGGAAATTATGTGAATTGTCCTATTGCGCTTGCCCAGGTGACCTATTTAAAAGAAACTTATTTCCTTTTTTATTCAAGTGCCCTTGTTAAATGAAAGTGATTTTACCTTTTATTACTGAAGTGCATACAGTTAGTATAGAAGTTATAAGAAGTTCTTGTTTGCACCTTCTTCAACTAGAAAGGTATTGTGTAATGTTTTTTTCTAACTTGTGAATAAGAGACACTTGTAGAAAATTTTTGGTAAATACTGTGCCCTTTGGGTTAAACTGTTCATCAGTAATAATTTAAAAAAAAAGTGGTTCAAATGGCTCTGAGCACTATGGGACTTAACTTCTGAGGTCATGAGTCCCCTAGACTTAGAACTACTTAAACTTAACTAACCTAAGGACATCACACACACCCATGCCCGAGGCAGGATTCGAACCTGCGACCGTAGCGGTCGCGCGGTTCCAGACTGTAGCGTCTAGAACCGCTCGGCCACACCGGCCGGCAGTAATAAATTAGTTGTATCTTGCAAGTCCTCTGTACTTGTTATTATTTCACTTGTCACCGGTTTGCACCTAAACTCCACGTTGCAATTATATTTTGGTGTTGCGATTTTTTTCCGTCAGTGTATACCATTAAAAACTAAGTGGAGGAAACGTTGACAGACAACACTTGCAAGTAAAGAGGAAAGCGTTGGTTGACATAAGGAGCGTGCGCTATCTAGTAGCGAATGAAACATTTTCTCCTCGATTTGGCGCATGGAACAAGGCTAGGAACATGCAACAGAGTACCGAGACAGTAATAGCATTGAAAATGCGTTTAACAGTGAGGTCGTTTGACATTTCCCCTCATTGTCTTGACAGCGCAAAGACTATGCTGATGACTCGTTCACTAGCCGCATACTTGAAGAAGTAAAATTCTGTTTTTCCGCTTCAGACTCTGGGGAATGCTTGCTTGCCTCGCCCACCCTGAGCTCCTAATAGACCTGTGGACCAGGCAGTCGAGCTGTGCTCGCCGCGCGGCGACATGGTTGTTGTGTGTGTGGGGGGGAAGGGGGGAGGGGCGGGCACGCAGCACGCAGCACGCCACGCACAGCTCACGCGAGCACGCGCTGAGGCGCGCGGCCTAAGCGGCGAGCCGGCCGCCTAATCGCGGCCGCCCATCTCGGGATCATCCATTTCCTCGCCCCGCGGTGCCCCACCGGCTTCACGTCTTCTCCTCAGCTATTTATTTTTTTCCCCTGTCTTTGTTCGCCGTCCGCTTTCCGACCGAAAACTCGTCCGCCCGCTCGACCAGGGCCACTTTATCCGGTTCTCGGTCGCCCAGAACGCGATTCCGCGCCGGTAATTAATGAACCCGGGACGGCGGCTGCCCTGGTAAACCCCCGCGGAACCTCTCGGCTGTTGTTTTTGGCGGTCGCTAAGCGCTTAGCAAGGCCGGGCGCGTGATGTACACGGCAACTGGTTTGCGAGCGCGGCGCGGCCGAAAAATCTGTGACTACAGTAGCAGACATCCATCGCTGAGCGTTTCCCTAGGCTCTTCAGCTTTTGCGCCCGGAAACCTTCCATTTTATCATGTACTCGAATGAATCTAGAAGTAGACGCAATTCAGTTGACCGTCACGTGACGATGACAATAATCGGAACACTTTTCTCTATGGAATGTCGTGGGAGATGAAAAATTTGTGTATGACAGGGGCTCGAACTCCAACTTTTGTCTTTCGTAGCCAGTGCACTTAACGACTCAGCCTTGCACACAGATACACGAGCATCCCTCATAGCTCTACGTCCGCTAGTACCTCTCTCTGAAACATCGCTTGAATCTTGGAAGCCTGCAGTAGTAATAGCATTTTAACGTACGCAGTTGAGAGGTGGCATGAGCCCCCTCTCATATTTCTATCTTATTCTGAGTAATTCGATTTGGGGAAGTATAGCCGAATATGGTCATTACAAGGCTAGTATTGAGAACTCAGAAGATATGAATATTTTCCTCTCTAATTACAAGCGGTGAAAAGTTGCTATTGCTTCACACGCGGACTTCCTACGCAGTGTCTCTCGTCACCAGGGTGGTCTGGTGACAGGCGGGATCTGCTGATCTTGAAAAGGTTAAGCCGACGGGTGTGAGGGAGCCGAGTGGATCCTTTCCAGATGCTGACATTGTCATAAGAGCTGGGGCGACACGCCCACTTGGGCCAGAAGAAGAGGCTGGGTTTAGAGATTCCGTTACTTCGCAGGAACTTAGTGAAAACACGTTCTGACGTGCTATGAGCGAGGCGTGGGAATGACTTGTGTTCCAAGGCAGTTTTGGTGGGCGAAGTCCCGCGTTTTCTGCAAAACCATAACTGTGATTGGCTTGCTTGGGGGATAGCTCCGTGACGTAGCAAAATCGGCGCAGAAATTGGCGCCAAGTATCTCCATTGGTGGAATAGTAGTGCTTCGGCAATAGAGTGGAATTTTCCGCCGGTTTTCGAGTTGCTAATTGGCACGTTTAACCACGAGTACGGTCATGGGGGCGGTAATGTTCTGTGTTCGGCCTGTTCGTGTGCTCTTGAAGTGTCGGCTCTCGCCTTTCGGTCGGAGTAGGTTACAAGACTGAGCTCTCGCTGCTCTGGACAGCCTGCCTTCTGTTGGCTGTCTAATATACTTTCATTTAATTCTAACTGTTCGACGTGCTTGCTGAAGTTTCGACTTCAACGTAACTTTGCGAGTACAGTTGGCAATTGAGCGTTCTGCGTACAAGCGGCCTATATTATCTGTCTTGGGCAGTTTTGGCTAAAGTTGACTGTATCGGAGTTACTGTGTGACTTCGCATGTTAAAATCAATCACTGTACCATCAGTAGTGATTGTGTAGTGTGCCTTCTTCGTCTCCCTCAGAGGCGCATTTGTGTTGCTAGAAAGTCTTTAGTCTGGAACAACCAGACCAGGATAATTTGTTTCGGGCTATACTCGCGGGATGTCGAAGCAACCAACCATCTCCTCCGGTACGCCAGATCGTGTCCTTGCAGTTTAGAAGACAGTTTGGCAATGTATGTCCGCAACACCGGCAGATTAGGGAATTTTACTATGTGACAATCAGACCTCAGCAGAGTGCGCCTGTTCCCGTCTTTTCTAATGTGGTTCATTGTCTGAGTTCTCACTACTGTAGCAGCAATTGAAGTTGGTTTGGCTGGGTGTTTCTCTTAAGATTTGAGTTGCAAGGAATTGGCTCCACATACAACTTGGTCATAAATGTCACAATCTACTTTGTGGACAACTCCACTTTCACAGCATTTATTTGAGTATCCAATTTGACGTAATGTAAATGTTCCATGTGTTTTGTTTATTATTTTGAGTTTAGTCATAATAAATCAAATTGTTATTTTGGACAGAACTTTCATTCTGTTGATCGGTAGAGCAACACCTTCATTTCTCACTACATTAATGAAACTTTCCTTTATCAAATTAATTTCTATCAAATTAAATTATTGCAGGTGCCAAACTCTTTTCTACTCCACTTGCAGGGTCGATTACAGTCAGTTCGAATTTCTTCTTAATCCATGTGCAACAGAAAAAGTCGAAGTTAGAAAAGGGGGGGCTTAGAGCATCATTTCCATATAAAGATTCTAGAAGAATATAGTGTTAAATACACTGCTAGCCCAGGCACCTCGCACAGTCACGACACTCGCTGCTATGAAAGTTTTTACTTACTACACATGGAGTAACGTAACACCTTGCCACCTATTAAAGCCATATACATCGTTAGTATTTTGCACGTTTTTAAGTCTTTTTGTACTTAATTTATGAAACAGTTCGTATATTTTGCGCGTCCCAAGTAGTGGTAAAACATCAAGAGTCATGAACTGTCGTAAAGTTAATATGAATAGAGCAATGTGCTTTGCGGTTCTTCCAATTATTGGTAGAAATATAACTCAAACTTTGTTATAACATATAGTTAAGACAAATGCATCTGGAATATATACCATTCTCAGTGAGTGCATAGTGACCAGAAATAAAAAGACGAGAATCACCTGCAAAACAAGAAGAAAAAGATAGCAGCAGAAATAAATTAAATACATATCAAATAAATTGCCATCCCAAATGATGCAGATTCATCTGTTCTTAAGTACCTGAATACAATATTTTTAAGCATAAGCTTGTCTTCGTTCACTTTGTTTCATTGTTGTTTGTTCCTTCCTGTTATTACTATGAGTGTCATTTTCATTATAACGTAGTAATTTTGCACAGAGTGTAATGAGTTACAGATTCTTTCATTTGCAAGGGGCGTAACGTAACACTAATTTTTCCACCCAATTTGGGTTGAAAAAATGCGGAACGGGTAGAATATTCTCGATTCAGTACCTCCAGTTTCAAAAAGTTCCGATACGTGGCAGCGCTACATACAGCCTTCAAAATGACGTCTGTAACGGAGGTAAGTTCCAAGCAGAGAAATGCCATTGAGTTTCTCCTGTCGGAAAACTAGAGCATCGCAGATATTCGTAGGCGCTTGCAGAATGTCTACGGAGACCTGTCGGTGAACAAAAACAGGTGAGGCGTAGGGTGTGGCCTCTGTCATCCTGCAAACCTGTCCTACCTCTTGCATGCCAGCCGTTCGCACAAAGTTGTGACTCGTGTAATTGTTGAATGTGCGGACATTCTCATTCGAGATGATCGACGGACCACACTCAACCACCGTGATGCGCAAATGGACGTCTCTGTTAGTAGTGCTGTCACATTCATTTACCATTTGGTGTTCTAAAAGATATCTAGCCGCCAGGTTCCTCGGTGACTAACAGAAGACCAGAAAGAGCAAGGAAGGCCACCTGTGCGGAATTCCTTGCGCATTACGGGGCTAATCGTGGCAATTTTTCTCTTGAACGTCGTCACAGGCGTTAAAACGTGGGGTTTTCCCTTCGAAACGGAAACAAAACAGCAACCCATGATCTGGTGCCACATCAACTCTCATAGCAAAAGAAAGTAAACGTGCTGGAGACGGTTTTCTGGAACTCTCAAGGGGTTATCCTGTTTGATGTCCAATCTTATGGTTCGACGATCAACTCCGAAGCGCATTATGCTTCCCTCAGGATATTTCAGAAACGATGTCATCGTGTTCGGCGCCTTGAAAATGCAAATGAACTTCACACAAGTATGCACGTCGGAGAGGAGCTCACGAAACTTGTTTGGACTGTTCTCTCGTAGCCACCCTACAGCCCGTGTTTTCCACCTTCCGACTTCCACCTGTTTGGCCCACTGAAGGATGCACTCTGCGCCAAGCAGTACGTGAATGGCGCTGAGGTTACTGATGCCGGAAGAAGGCGGCTCCGACGTCGACTAATAGAGGGATACCATTCTGGCACACAGCTCTCCCAGCAATGTGGCGTAAGGCCGACGTATTGAACGGAGATTGTGTTGAGTAATAGGTAGAGATTATGTTGAATAATAGGGTTTTGTAGCCAATAGATTGGGGAAT
The DNA here is from genome assembly GCF_023864345.2 of Schistocerca serialis cubense. NCBI lineage: Eukaryota > Metazoa > Arthropoda > Insecta > Orthoptera > Acrididae > Schistocerca > Schistocerca serialis. Next base: position 71,485,911 of record NC_064644.1, read on the forward strand.
AATATGGTACATTGGAATCCTGAATATAATCAACCTGCTTTCCAAAAGAAGTGTGTTACATTACTTACTGAACGTCTGTCGTAAATCGATTTTTCAACATACGAAAGTTTGAGAACAGATACAATTATTAGGTCACCAAAGACGCGCTTTGAAAAGGAGCAAAATGGAAGCATAGAAGAACACTTTAAAAAATGTAAGAGACACTAGAAAAGTATCAAGACTGTGTGACTGAGTGTATTTTTCAGTCGCTATGCTTAAGGAAAGGAAATGAAAAACTGTCACTTAAGAATGAGGAAAACTTTAAGTTACTGGCAGCGAATTTGGAAAAACTATTGAACTGTTAAAAAATCGATCAAACAAGTAAAATTCAAAGATCACATTTCAAATGAAAATTCGAAACCACAAATCATCGCTGTGATTAAAAGTTATGAAGTCGCAAATGGAAATGGCCTCACAGCAGATTTTCTAAAAGGTAATGGAGATCTAGGTGTGAAAATTATAGAAGAAAACTAGAGAAGTTTCGCGACACTGAAACAGTTCCAGAAAACCCACTTCATAAAAAAGATGATAAAACAGACACTAGTAATTCATTACTACCAATAGAACGCAAAATCATGTCGAAGCCTCTTCTGGACATATTAAATCTTCAGTTATATAAACAAATTGGAGAGTATAAGGCTATATTTAGGAGTAATAGAGCCTGTACAGAGTAAATTCTAAACCTTAAACAAATAGTTAGGTGCATGAAAAGATCAAATGGGAAGATAGTGGTAATATTTGTTGATTTCAAAAAGGCATAGGTTTCAATAGACGGAAACACCCTCCTCAAACACTTAACAAATTTGCAGTAGATAGGAAAACTCTAGAAATGATTTACGTACTCTTACAAGTACAGTACCTATAGTTAAATTTCTTGGAACAACTTACAGATCATATAATGAAGGCTTTCACTACCGGATGTTTGAGCTGCTGAGAATTCTTCCTGGTTGTATGGCCGTGGTCCATGGAACTCTTCAATCCCTGACGTTTCGTCCAAGGCTACGTTGGACATCTTCGGATGTGCTCCTGGTTGTGCTGAGTCTTGCCCGGAAGAATTCTCAGCAACTTCCAGATCCTTCGAAATTGTGTCACGGGCCGGACAAGGAGACGGTTTGCCAACATTAGCGTTGAGTTGTGTGCTGGAAAATGTTGTAAGAGAACGCAAATAGAGGAAGAAAAACAAAAAGTTAGTAACTATATAAACTTGGCTAGATCGAAAGACACATATAATTGTTTGGTTTTGCTAGACGATCTTGTAATAATTAATGGAATATCAGGGAATACAAAGAAAAGACTGGAACTTGTGAAGGAAATATTTGAGAAGCCAGGTCCCACAAACATCGTTAGAAAAGAAGGAATACATGACCAATAGAAGTAACATACCAAGAATTTTAGAAGCAAATTACTGTATCATCAAGAAAACTGAAACTTTAAATATCCAAATAAAAGTGTTATCATAAACAGAGAAAATACAAATGAGGACTGAAGAAATGGAAACATCATACACGAAAGTGAGAAATTTGCTCACTAAAAATTATTTCTCTAAAGATATTAAATTATGGCATTGTAATACATCTTTAAAACTAGAAATCCTCTAGGGCTCAGAAACACTACTTTAATCCCGATACAAAGGCTATTAGATGATTTTGAAAAGACAGCAAGAAGAAAAAAATATTATGTCCAGTCAAGAGCAAACATGGTCATTGGGATTTGAGATCAAATAAGAAAATTAAGCGGACTTGATGATGGTCGAAGTAAAGGGGATATAAAATGTAGACTGGCAATGGCAAGGAAAGCGTTTTTGAAGAAGAGAAATTTGTTAACATCGAGTATCGGTTTAACTGTCATGAAGTCGTTTTTGAAAGTATTTGTATGGAGTGTAGCCATGTATGGAAACGTGGACGATAAATAGTTTAGACAAGAAGAGAATAGATCATATAACTAGATCATATAACTAATGAAGAGGTATTGAACAGAATTGGAGAGAAGAGAAATTTGTGTCCCAACTTGACTAGAAGAAGGGATCGGCTGGTAGGGCATATTCTGAGGCATCAAAGGATCACCAATTTGGTATTGGAGGGCAGCGTGGAGGGTAAAAATCGTAGAGGGAGACCATGACATGAATACACTAAACAGATTCAGAAGGATGTAGGATGCAGTAGGTACTGGGAGATGAGGAACCTTGCACAGGATAGAGAAGTATGGGGAGCTGCATCAAACCGGTCTCTTGAGAAGACCACAACAACAACATGTCTCTTTTATGTATCTAAAACATTGACGACGAATCAGCTTAAGAAAATACCTAACTAAGCATGGTTCCTTTGTATTACGATCCCACGTGGCAGTCAAACGATCCATAGGCAAGGTACTACACCTATAAAACTCAGTAACATTGATACACTTGCATACTCCAAACGAATAAGTAACTGAATGTGACACAGCATGTGAAGGTTGCTGGGTGTGGACGGGTTACTCCTGTAACCTAAATTGCAGGTCTGAAGATGGTTCTGGAGGAACCGAAACCGGTCATGTGAATAAACATTTTGCAATCAAGACGGATTATAATTAACATTATACAAAAAGTGACTGCGGAATCCTCGCAGACCCTATGTCTGCTTTTGCAAAGAATAAGTAACTTTTCTCCTAACATTGTAAGCTTGAAACCTTACTTTAAAAGAAAATTAAAGTATATCAAGGCCATCCAGTAACGTGTAGCAGCACCTCAGAATGTCTACAAGAGTTCAACCTGACTGCCCTCACAGACTGCAAGACCTCTTGACCTGTGAGAAAACATTCTCATTTCACACACTCAAGCCAGACATACATATTCAATACACAGGTTTAGGACATGATTAAAAAGCATAACAAAATACCAAAATTGAAAGAAAAGTAAAAAAGCATGGCTCTTCTCCTTTCTTGAGGTTTAATTCTGTCAAGGTACAGGACGTTACAGCATCGAAATTCCAAAAATAATACTAATGGCGCAAACACGTGAAACAAATCTGATGGATGCCTTTCATCACCCTCTTCCTCAAGGAAAGAAAATGAGCTGAAAGTAGCTTAGCAATACTGGTTACTTCAAAACATTTTCATAAAACAAGAAACAATTATTTTTTGTATTGTTTCATGGAGCACTAAAAGCAAAACAAAGTTGCAAAATACAAATAAAAAGTTAAAGTGGGTTGTGTAGGTAAGATTCAGCATCGACTTGTTGAAAATCATAGAACATGAAATACACAAATCATTATGTAATTAAATATTAAAATAAAGAAACGTGAAGTACCCAATAAAATAAAGATACATGTACATAGCCAGAAAATGATATGGTCACCACAATGTGGTAGTTTGGAGTAACATTATCCCAGTAAGATTTTCTTGTTTAGTAAGTGCTTTGCAGATATACCATTTTATTACAGTGATTAAAAAAGTATTCAAGCGAAAACAAATCAGGTTACAGAATCGTGACTACTAGATATACTGAGTCCATCCAAGAGCTGAATTCATGAAAAAACAAAAAGTTATGTCAATTACTAGACACTAAGATTACATATCAAAAACGAAATAATAAAAAAAATATGAACATCCCGATTAACGTAAAACGCAGATAATTAGTATGGACCAGAACTAACCAAATTAAATAATTCATAATATAAACATACAACAGTTTCCACAGAAGCAGGTGCAATCAAAATATTACTCCATGCAAAATTTCAATTAAGATAATTGTATAAAACTTATGAAACATTTAAGTGCTCAGTACAAACATGCATACATATATCATTACATAAGTGTGGCTGTAGGAAATGTCCGTCACCGGTAGCTGAGTGGTCAGCGCGACAGATTGTCAATCCTAAGGGCCCGGGTTCGATTCCCGGCTGTGTAGGAGATTTTCTCCGCTCAGAGACTGGGTGTTGTGTTGCCCTAATCATCGCCGAAGTGGCGTCAAATCGAAAGACTTGCACCTGGCAAACGGTCTACCCCTCGGAAGGCCCTAGTCACACGACATTTTGTGCTGTTTCTCCTGGGTGGACTTGGGTTTAAGAAAAAGTAAACTAAATATTAAGATACATTTTATAAATAATCGACAAGTACGCCAAAGAAGAAGAGATAGACCTACAATGGACATGTTATTCCCTGGACTCTTGCGCTTCTATGCTTGAACTATGTTTCCTTTGTCATTCGCTCATCTTATTTGCTTGGATTCGGACCTAAGAGGACGTTCTTGTGTAAAGCTCATCTTGCTGTACCAGCTGATAATGTAAGTTGCACTTAAAACCCGAAAAATACAATGGTTATTTTGTCCAATGAATTTTGAGTATGTGGTCAATCTATTGTTAGTCTGATAACTAGACTGCCTTAAGTAGATATGGGCCTTAACAAAGAATTTTCATTGTTAGGCGCCATCTTAGAAAAATCTTTAACATTTTTCTTTTAGCTCATCTACGAGACGTGCCGTCGGTTAGGACAATTAACTTTATTTCAGATCCCACAAGACCGGAGGTAGCTACTAATAATTTAACAATTTTACTTAAAGATTCTCTTTATATAACGAGATAACATCCCAGGCAGAAATGGTCTGGTCACAGGATTCCAGTTCCATTATAGTATTTCATTTGTAGATGCTACTCTTGTTATCTTATATTGGGGAATCGAGACGAAACCACTACATTAAGTTACGTACTACAGTAGTGTACATCGAACAGTCTTGGCAAATATTCTCTGGTGCAATAAGTACACGACTTCTCACGAACCTAGTGTTGGATAAATAAGAAAAGGATAGTGAATTATAGACGATTACGTAACTACCCTAGAGAACTGAGCTAGTTTATTGAGTGCTTATACACGTCGGGCTTAATTAAACAACATATTACACTGTTAATAATATTCCTACATTAGTTATTTCTCTTTTATGCTGAGCCATTGCATTAATGTGTGTTCCTTTTTTGTATAAGTCACGACTCACATTTTATTTTATTACATTACACTAATAGTTACAAAATAATAAAAAAATTTATTTTATTACATTACTGTTTTTCTGTAGGAAATTGAAATCTGAAACTAAGTTTTAGTATTTTATTACAGGCATTTTGAAGTTATTATATCAAAGTATGTGGGAGGCATGACTCTTTTGCCTCCTCAAATGTGCTTAGTACAGAAACAAGAAACTAGAAAGCTCTTACTTGTCGTGCAAAGTAATCTAGCACATACAGTTTAAGTAATTCACCGAAAGTTACGTGTGGGGCCTGCAATCTATGGTGTCCCATGATCCACCTAGAAATAATTAGTTACCAGATGATTGTGATTAATATGCAGCTACTGAAAGAGGTTCACTCTGGAATTTAATAATCATATAGCAACAAAACCTGGCAGATATTCTAAATGTGGAACCGCTATATGTTTGAAAAAAAAATTAGTTCCAATTTTGGCCACCAGCTGGAAGTCTGGTACTGTGAACACAAGAAAGGCATGTAGAAACATTCGTATATCTAAGCCATCAGGAACGGGTCATGGGTAGAAAAGGTCAGACAAGTGAGAAAGGCGCAATATTGATAACATTATTAACCATCTCTTACACAGTGTGTTCAACATGAGCTCCAGAGACATCGGCGAATTGCTGTACAGCGCCAGATTTGGATCTGGTGACCAAAACTGGAACTAATTGTTTCCATCGTAAATCGGTTCCGCTTTAATGCATTAGCATACCTACCAAGTGTCGTTGCCATACGATAATTACAGCCACACTGGACCTCCACAAGTAGCTGCACTTCAATTATAACCATCCAGTACAAAGACAAAAAAGAATTTAAATCACTCGACATTGAGCTGCCATGAAAATTTAAGCTAAACAAAATTAGTATTCTACTAATGAGAAAACACATCGATCTTATTAACAGAAAGACAAACATCAAGCAAATACATCGGTCAAAGCATGAAAGTGTCACTTATAACAACTTTTACCTGGAAAAACCCACACATGTTCACAAGAGCTATCTGTAACAATGTATTCACATGACAAAACTCGCTGTTTACAGATACTGAGAGATGGGGACGGGTTATTTTTCCATCTTAGTGGAGGACGGTTCTGCTAAAGAGACTTGGAGGACAAATAGGGAGGGCGCGATCGCAGCTTCTCGGTGCAAATGAAAGTTCATCTGTGATGGTAGTAGCTACCTCTGCCTCTCGTAATGTAGCGTATGACATCTCCTCGAATCAGCTTGGCTTGTTCACCATCCAGGAATAGACATCTCCATCTTGATGTGGTGTGGTGGACAGGACTGTTACAGGCATAAGTGACATCGTATCCCTAATATTTACTGTTTAGGAATGACCTGAAAAATAAGAGGAATCAGAGGTCTCACAAAAATATTAAAGTGTTCATTTTTCCCATGCACTATTTGATAGTATAACAGTAGAGAAATAGTCTGAAGGTTCTTCAATGAACCCTCTGCCAGGCACTTGAGTGTGAATTGCAGAGTAGTGACGTAGATGTATGAAGAATATGTGCACTCCCTCAAAAAAAATCAACCTTAACAGTACATTTACAAGCTATAACAGTGTTTCACAACTTCGTTCTCCATTAAAACTTTACAAAGTGGGGGTCCTAAAGTAAATCCTATAAATATCCTACGAAAGCTGTTGATTACTCACTGTAAATCCTACAAATATCCTATGAAAGCTTCGAATCAATCTTCAAACTATCGAATTTTAAACTGAAATCAGTATGTACAATCATAAAATAAAGCAAAATGAGACTTTTTAAATACACAAAATAAAAAAAAGTAACTTTACAGATTTGACCTGTCAGTACACTGTTGAAAAATGTTCACACTCACTCATGATTCTTTCACACTCAGTCCATTAGACTATTCACACAGCACGTAGATGATAAGGGAAAACGGTACAAGGAACACACCTCTCACATTAAGTTAGCATATAAAACAAGACTCCATATTAACATCAGATCCAGTCTACCATGGCTACAAGGAAATATACTACTACTCACTCCAAAAACATGAAAAAACTACAGCTAGATAACATCTTATCACTACAACCGGATACGAATTCATGTACTTTTCAGTTACTTATTATCGATGGTCACTATCAAACAGCACTAATTTCTGCTACTCAGCAATGAGCCCAGACACTACTTCCTACACCTGTTCATATAGTTGTCGCCGTTTGTTCACTTAAAACGTCACTTCGTCACATATACAATACCCTTTTTCTCTGCTGTCTCAACAAATTGTCATGAACACACAACATTCCCGTTTATCACAACTCTGTAAACAATTTATATCGCATTTGTAGCGTTTCTTAATGACTCCACTGAACACACAAAAACCCCAGAAATGATTAGCATTGGAAGCAAAACAAAATCACTTTGAAAATAACGCACCTAGGCCTGTAAATATCACTGAGCAGAAACACAAAACCAAACATCACTTTCTTTCTCACATTGCAAGTTTACCTTTTCCACTTTACACTCTCATATCTAGCAGCCTTACCATAAGTTATCTTTACTCCGTACTTGGCTCACCCTAGGCATGTCTTCCATCTCTATTCCATACCCTCAAGGAATCAAATCACTGTACCAACCATTCCATGAATCATCTGAAAATACAGTCCTACAACATAAATAGAGATCAGCAAACGTAAGTCACAAAATGTTCTCAGTCTCTAGCAAAATTTATATAACGTATCATCGCTCAAGGATCACATCACACTAGAGATATACAGTAAAGACGTTTACATTAAATACCTAAAATTAATAGAAAAAAATTTACTTTCGCAGTAGTTCTGGTACTTACAGAAAATCCCAAACACTTGATTGCATTAGGGTGTGGGATCATCTGTATTCTCTACAGACCGCTGAAAAGCTGAGATAACGTATTACATTTGTTAGAAAGTCAGTGGGTGCGTACAAAAACTTTCTGGACAACATGAAACTCAATCTGTCTTATCCATTTGTGTTTGTACCTCTTTCTATGTTCTGCTTCTCCTCTGTCTTCAAGTTTACCTGTTAAACACTGCAATCAGTTGTAGACAAAAGTGTATAATTAAAAAAATTATAGCTAGAAAACACTACAATTGCATTTTACTACTAGTAACTGGAAATTATTTCACTGTTTAAACCTATTCCAAATCTGTTTGGATACCATTCGCTGAGATAATATGACCTAAAAACTTAATATTTCACCTTGAAAATTATGATTTTTCTAAATTTACTATGATTACATCCTGTTCAAATACTGCCAGTAACCGTCCCAACACCTCGCTGTGGTCTCCTCACAACTTTTCAGCAATCAACATGTTATCGACATATAAGCTGGCTCTGTACTTCAATTCATCATGGAGGATGATCTTCAGTCCTAACAAATTCAGTAGAAGGGAAATTTAGACCAAAAGGAAGCCCACCTGAACTGATAACATGTGCTGAAGCACGAAAATGTTGTATACTGCTGACACCTGGAATGCAGTGCAATCTGCCATAGCTTGTACACAAGTCAGTGCAAGATATCACTTGTACTATATAGAATTTTTACAACCACTCCTCCACAGCTGATTAGATTGAGTGAGATGGTTGTATTAATCTGGCTTGAACCCAGGATCAATGTTTTGTCCTTCTCTGCAGCTAATACAAGGGGCTATTCACCGAACTCACTGCTCCTTCTGTAATAATTTGCCCTAACATATCTTGAACCTCGTTCTTCACCTTCACTTTGTTTGCTAGAGGAGTGGCGTAAGGTTTGGCAAAAGCTTTTGCTGCCCACATACATTGAATATGTATTCAAAATTTCTAATTACACCAGGTGAGCCAGAGGACACACTACTATATTTCTGTTGTTGTTGTTGTTGTGGTCTTCAGTCCAGAGACTGGTTTGATGCTTTACTTCTGTAAGACTCTGTAAAACTCGTCTCTATCAGCCTCTGAAGCACCTACGATACATTTAAGACTCTCTCACACCATACCTACAAGAAAATCATCTTGCTACTTCTCAGAGAAAAAAGCATCTTGCCCAACATCGATTTGCTCAAACTCAGGTTGGAACTTCTATTTGGGTAAGAAAGGCAACAAAAATTATTTCAGACACTACTCTTACAACACAATCATCAAACTGTACTCTCTCAGCAATTCCCTTAACATTCATCGATGATTCACCTCCACAGAAGTCTAACATTGATTGCCGAGAACTCAAAATGTCTATGCCTAAACTCAAGTCTATATTCGACAGTGGTACAATCATCAAATTTGCTACAAACACATTGCCCTGGAAAATAAATACTAAATGATTCTGTGTCTTCACCTGCCTTTGCTGGACAGCACTCTTTTATCCCTTACCCCTCTTAATGGAAAAAGTGGTCAAGTCTCTACTACCTCACATCTTGGAAACACATTCTCACTGATAACAGAAAAAGTACTGGCAGCTTCAAAAACCTATCTGTGATCTAATGAACCCACAGATATCGATACAATGGATCCACTGCGCGAGGTTTTTCTTCCATGACTTCGTCTAAAGACGTCCTTTTGCGTCTTCGTTACTTGCAAAATAATTACCACATTCCGACTCTGTTTCCAGCTGTACTCCTTCTGCCGCTAATAATTGTTATTGCTGGCTTGCTGGCCTGTTGGCTGGTGGATTGTTGTATGAATCCTTGGAACATATCTCCACACCTAGCAGAACCACAGATCCATAACCATTTCTTGCTTCTTGTCTGTACTGGTTTTCATTCCCGTAACACTGACTGTTTCAGTTTCGCCTATACGCGTTCTCATGACGATGGCTTCTCCCACGTTTGTAATACTTTTTCTGGTAACAATTCCACCTGTTCTGTTGGTAAGGTTAATGTTGTGTACCAAAATTAGTTCATCCGCATGGCCTGTTGCACCGTTGTCCTCCGTTTCATGACAGCCTATCTTATTGGTTCTGCCGAGGTTGGTCGTTATGTACATTGTGCCCTCTGCATGATACTCCAATTCCTGCAATAAACTCTTGAAAGCCTCCGTACCGTCGTCACATCTACCAGGGAAAATAATATGCCTAAGATGCACAGATAGTTCCATGATGCAGATTTTAATTAGCTCAATGGGGCTGTACGAAATGTTCAGAAAAAGATGCTTTTGAACTTTGTGTTCAGAGAACCTGACAAGACTTGTAAATCCTGGCTGATTTTCAGACTAAGCTATTTGGTTTCAGAGACATTTTCAAGTCTCAGTCATCTGTGTCGTATATATGCAGGCTAAAACGAAGAATAAAGCTTTGTATCAAGACTGGGAGTCGAACCTTGGTCTCCTAGTCTCTGGGCAGATGCCCTAATAACCCTGGCGGAATGGCTTTGTACAACTACACAGACTACCCTTGCAAGCCTCCCTCCTCACTCCAAACCCCAATTCATGCTTCAGTCCACTTGGTGTTTGATTCAGGCAGCTATGTCTGGGTATCAGGCAGGATTCCCATTTTGTTCGATGGCGAGGTGCTATTCCAATACAGTTGGAAGGAGTCTGTAATAATGTTCGAGTTTACGGGGGGTACCAAGTAAAACAAGGAAGAAAATGACTCAATAATTAGTTGCCTAATAAACGACACAAATCATATTAAACCAACTGTTATCACGATCGTGACAATAAATCATAGTGGTAATACCTGTCTTGTAGATAGTACCAACAAACGTCACTAGCTCGCGGGATGAGTGAAAGCTCGAGACTTGGGCTGGGATTTTATATTTGAGACACTGAAAACCATCAGGGCTCAAAGCTCAGATACAAAGTTTTGAGAAAAATGGGTGTTTGTGAAAATAAAACTTACAGCCAAATCTCCAGGTTTGACTTCTTCTAGGGAAATATAACGTACTCTCTTAATGTCATGAAAATTTAATTAATATTTAAGTTTGTTACTGTTAATGTTAATTCACAGAATTTTCTTATATAAGCTATTGACAACAGCGTCTTTTTACCAGTTGTAAATTTTGCTAGAATCAGAACATAAAGGACAGATAATAAATCCACACAGCCTGTGGTATGAACTTCAGATAAAACTGTCTGTCCACTAAAGGAATGAAATCTGTTACTTTTGAATCTAGCAGTCTTGTTAAGTCTTTGTGGTTTAAGATCGATATTTACCTTCCGCCTCCATATTTGGTCACTAGATTTTGCAAGGCACCTACAAGTGGGAGGAAACGACAAACTGTAATCTCCCTCAACGTATCTTGCAAAAAATGATGGCTTCCCAAGACTCCAGTAAAAATATGTTACTTTAAACAACAGTTCCCGGCAATTCAACCTCTTGAAAACTTAAACATTAAATGAATTCGCAACTGAGTACAACCATCAACTGTCTCATGGAATGACGACAGTGGACAATGGAAGTTTGTATGAATATGCCGCTCTCGAAGAGTGAAATTAGAATGAAATCCAGACCTTTAGCTGCTTACAGGCGTTGATGAATATCAACGGGGACAGTTGAAACTGTGTGCCCCGACCGGGAGTCGATCCCGGGATCTCCTGCTTACATGGCGGACACTTTTTTTTTTTTGGTTCGGTATTGTTTGTTGCGTTTCGTCTGGGCGGACGTCACAAGACATCTGTTCAAGTTGATTCCTTTACTCAGTTTATTTATTACAGAGGGCAAGCAGCCCTCTGACTGAACACGCTGAGCTATGGTGCTGACAGTCCTTCTGAACCACCAACGACTCAGAAGGTACTGTGACTGCAGGGAATTATCTCTTGCATGCTCCCCGTGAGACCCACATTCTCCACTTACTGGCCACACACTACATTTGTAGAGCCCCTGCCCACTATACTTATTACGCATGGCAGTCAGTCTACTGAATCGCGTAACAGTTCGGGCAATGTGAGTGCATCTGCACTGAAGAAGACCATTGGCCGGTAAGCCTTATCTATATGAAGATGTCCGAAAGAACAGATACCATTGTAACATGACAAGAACTATGCACCTTACATGAAGTCATTAATGATCACCTAACTCACGTTGAGCGAACAGTAGCGCTGAACAAAATGACTGACAAGGCGCAATGCATCTTGTAGAGGGTATAGCATGGACGTATTGGAATGATTAATGTCGGGTGATGGTTTTAAAGTAATTCACACGACATGAAAACTTTGTGGAAACGAGTCAATTTACTGGACGCTAGTTTACCCCAGGGAAGTATTTAGAGTTGACTGTGGCCGGCTGGGGAACGGCGAAGGGAAGCGCCAATAGGCAGTTTAGGGCGGCTCAAGCTCTGAGAAAGCAGTAATGCGGTGCGGCCTCCAGCCACCATAAGATGAATGACAGCATGGGTGGTAGACCCCGACCGCATGCTGCTGTACCGGGAAGCAGATGGAGAACTTGTACACCTGTTGATAAACGTCTGTCGTCCTGTTTGCAGGGAAACATGCGAGAAAGCCGCGCAAAGCTACGGTGGAGCTGTCTACAGAGGTCAAAATATGCGTATTCGTGACTATAGAAGCTTCACGGTGAATTCATGGTCCACAGAGCCTGAAGTAAATCAGGTGAAGAGCGACAGCATGAAATACGCCGGCCTCTGATGGGAACGTAGGACCGAGGAATTTGAAGTACTCTCCTGGGAGTCAGAATTCCGGAAAAATTGGTGTTTGTGCAGACGCTAACCTTGATGGGTGGCCTGGGAGGCGCGAAATAGCAGAAGTTGAGAGGAAGGGAAATTTTGTGGGAATTTGTTCACTTACCAGGCATTGGTTGGCGCTGGGAAGCGATGCATAATTAATGTGACTTGTGCTGCAATTGGTGTAAGTGATTTTGCTGGAGGGGAAACTGAGGCGAATAGCGGGCTGTGAGAAGTCTCCGTAGAGGTCTTCCATTCGCAGCTTTCCTAGAGTGCGGACGTGGCGTTCTTTACTCAGTGTGCCTGAGAAAGAGTGAGCATCTCTGCAGTTTAGGACTTAGCAAATGGAACGATTAAGCTTGGAGATAGAAAGTTTTGGTTCAGCTATGTACTGAGCAAGATAGCTAGAAGTGAATAGACTAGCGCAGCCTTGCAGCACCACGAGGTTGGCCGACGTCCACACAACGACGCTGCTCCTCCACGCTGCATTCGGTGATATTGCGCCCGCTCCGGCCACTGATTAATTTGTTGGATCACGTCGGCAAAGTTTCCACGTGGGTTTCATGGGGCGTGTATTGTAGAATTCTTCACGCACTTTGCATTACGCCTGGGTCAGTCGATAGGAATTACTTTTGAGTTGTCGCGCTTTACTCCACAAAAACGCAATTTATTACCACTGCCTGTTAGGAGAGTCATGTAATGTGATGATTGAAGGTCGTGAGTTAAAATAAATCTGTGCTAATCGGCTGCATCGGTTTTCAATCAAGTAGGTGAAATCCCAAGTCACTTTATTAATTAATTTTATGTTCAACATTTGCATCTGTGTTCAATAGCTGAATATAAAATCAATGTGCACCCCTTTTTAATTAAAAGGGATCAATTCTGCACCAATTAATGTCAACACTGCCACCGCAGTTCAATCAGGAGTCACAGGGCCCTATTACTTTCTTTGCGTTATCCGACATTGCGGCAGTTTTGCACACTCTGTTGATCTGTTACGCAATTACCTGGGGTGAACACACACCAAAACCAGATAAGTGAGGGGTGGGGTGTTACAACATTGACGATCTTGCAGCTCTCAAAGTATGATATTACAATGAAATCCAGATCTTTAGCTGCTTATAGGCGTTGATAAATATCATCGGAGACAGTTGAAAGTGTGTGCCCTGACCAGGACTCAGACATGACATATAGATAAGGCTTACTGGCCAATGATCTTCTTCAGTGCAGATGTACTTGAAAGAGATTACTGTTAATGAAGTAAAAGATCCACAAGTGGACACCAAATGAAAAAGCTACTCCTTATGTTTCTGATCTAGACTGCCATAAAAAGGCGAAGGAACTGTTAATCATAACTCAGGGAGAAGTTGTAGTCTAATTCACAATCGATTTAATTATCTTAAACAAGACAGGACAACAAAATTATTAAAGAAACATCATACAAAAAATATTTATTTAACAAACACCTTACTAAAATGGGATCTATGGTGGACAAAGTGATCTGCTGGGGATTGACACACAACACTAACCAGAACACTACTCGCTCTATCTCACTTCATACACATGAATCCAGGTTATGGCATCAAACTACGCCACCACCAAGCATCTTTATTCTACCATACCAAAAAGAGGAAATATATGGTTCGAAAGAGCAGGGTGCTGAGAAATAGATATTATACCCCTACGTCGCAGCAGCGAATACTTTACCATCCTGCTGGTCAAGGCGGCACACTATGATGCGTTCAGCGACCAAAGTCATGGACGGCGCCAATCTGTTTTTAAATGCGCGTTCCCAAAAAATGCAAATACGTGATCTTGCGTTTAGTTAATTCAGAACGCAGGTACTTCCCTAAGAGCCTCTGAAACCCCGACAGATTGCAGTGTGCAGGTGGACCCGTTTGCTGGTCTGCCAAAACAATTTGACTCGGTGGCACGACTGTGCGTGTCGGAACATGTCAAATCTTTAGTCGGTCGACTCAAGACAAATAAGTACACCCACGCGTCACTCGTTGTGACCCTGTTGATATAAGCAGTACCTCTGACGGTTCAGAAGGTGACTGGCACAGGATTTAAGTCGCGCCCTAGCGAAGGACACAAGTCTCACCGTTTAGGTAGAGACCTGCAGTTCTTTACTAGCGAAACGCCAGTACAAGAGACTTGTACAAGAGTAACGATCACCCGTTCTCTGTGTTGCCTCCTCAGCTCGGTTCCAAAAGCAAATTTCTCTTTTTTGAATTCCCCCAGTTTTGCACAAGCCAATCAAGAGCTGGAGCCCGGTATTCGAAGCTCAATGAATGGTCTTTGCATTGCAAACCGATTTGAGCAATCAGAGACTTAAAGTTAATTGGCAGAAAATGGAAAAAAATTCAGCTTCGTGGCCTCTTTTCCACATGTTTGCCATGTCTTTTGCTAACACAATACGGGGTGGAAGCACAGCCCTCCATAAACGGCTTGTTATCTCCCCTGTTGCGTCCATTTGAAAGTTTGCAGGGAATGGCCATAAAATCGCATTGACTAAACACGTTTTGAAACAGAGTCTGCACGTCTGGGTGCCAGTTTTCCTGTCCCACGGACATTTGCAGAACGTTTACGTTTCTTTTGGAGGCTTGCTCGCTAACAAGGCCTACAATGCGCTATCGGCGACTTCTCGGCGCTAGGCCGTATACCTGGACGTCTGGCGCCAAAGCTTAATGTGTTTCTGCACAATGCGAGCGTGGCACAGCCCGTCTGGAAATGTCTCCACACTGTCTCCCCACCAACGCCGTGGTTTTACTGCAGTCGTTTAAGTCGGCACCCTATTCCTTTGAATGCAGGTAAAGCTTACCGTATGTCTTTCCCTAGAGCATGCAAACAAGACCATAAACTGCTGCCCACCACTTCATCACAATGTATGAATTCCAATTGCCGTAGATCTTATTCCCTACAGGAAATCAGAAGTGAGAGTGCCCTGCAATCTCTCACACTCACATTACGGGAATCGGTAGATTGACTGCCGCGAGTAATGAGTATGGTGGGCAAGGGCACTGTAAGTGTAGTGTGTGGACAGTAAGTTGGGAACGTGGGTCTCACGGGGAGCTTGGCAGAGATAAGTTCCTGCAGTCGCGCTGTCCTCTGTGTCCTCGGTGGCTCAGACGGATAGAAGCCTGCCATGTAAACAGGAGCTCCCGGGTTCGAGTCCCAGTACGGGCACAGATTTTCAACTGTTCCCGTTGATATTTATCAACGCCTGTAAGCAACTAAAGGTCTGGATTTCGTTGTAATTTCATGGGAGTTCGTGACGGCCCGCGACTCAAAACCGTATTTTCCGCTTATAGCGAGTGGTCGCCTTCCCATTTCTCTATTCACGCACGACTCAGAGCTAGCGCCAGACTTCCATATGTCGTCAACCATGCGTCTGCGACCTATACTCGTACGTCCATTATGTATATTCCCGTACAGGTCAGACGTCGTTCTTAAAAGTCGCTTGCCCGATATTGGCCAATAAATACGATACTGCAGTGCCTGTGTTATTCTGATTACATTGCAAAATTCCTTTGGACATGCATTTATGTGCGAAGGAACAGGCACTCCGGCAACTACAGCTGATGGTTGTTCGTATTCGCAACTGCGAGTTCATTTAGTGTGTTTCACAACGGCTGTAGTCACCACAGTTCTGGTTCCTTTGGACATGCATGAATGTCGAAAGGAACTTCGCGTCGTAATCAGAATAACGCGGGCGTTGCAATATCGTTCGTATCTTAAAAAAATAGTCGTTGGAAAATTACTGAAACGTACATTGATACCTATTCATCAACTACTTTGAGGGTATTTGGTTCTGTCGTTGCAACTACAAAAATGTGTGATTTTTTTCACCAGACGTGTTTCGCTTTATTGAAGTAAAGCATCATCAGTGGTCTGTAATTAAATTATTTACATTTGAATTTGCTTTTAGATCGAAAAATAGTTCGTTCCGACTTGATTTCCACTTACGTTGATCAAATTACGCATAACGAACTGCTTTTTATCCAAAAGGAAATCAAAATGTAAATAATTACACACCACTGATGATACTTTACTTCAATAAAGCGAAACGCGTCTGGTGAAAAAAATCACGCATTTTTGTAGTTACAACGACAGAACAAAATTCCCTCATGAATCATAAAACAACTATGGACACTATGGCCACACAAATGAAGAATTTAACATCAACTTTTTGTTTACGAGTGAGGTCGGTAACACTCTTACAGGTTCTGAAATGAGCCGCGCGGGATTAGCCGAGCGGTCTTGGGCGCTGCAGTCATGGACTATGCGGCTGGCCCTGGCGGAGGTTCGAATCCTCCCTCGGGCATGGGTGTGTCTGTTTGTCCTTAGGGTAATTTACCTTAAGTAGTGTGTAAGCTTAGGGACTGATGACCTTAGAAGTTAAGTCCTATAAGATTTGACACACATTTGAACATTTTTGGTTCTGAAATGCTCGGCAACCATTTTACGGACTATAAAAGTTTTAGCTGACCTTGCTTTCAGTACAACTTGACATTCATCATCAGGGTGAGAAAACTGGAACCGTTTAATGGTGGCAACCGTAGAAAACAATTGAGCAGCGCAGAGCGACAAAATTTGTGCTTTGCACCCATATAGAAGCGAATATCAGAGAAGTATTACTGAGACAGTTTATCTTGAATGTTCATGTATGAAATGTGGATAAACTGATTCACCATAAGATCAGAAGATGCCAGGAGCATGCATACATGCTAAAGACTAAAATTCACGACTGTATGCTTTAGCCCCTTATGGTTCTCAGCACCTCATTCGTTTATTAATTGCTGTTTTTACGTACAACCTGTGCCAATATTTCATTATTCGCGTACACCATAATTACTCTACCCCGCAAACATTTGGGGTTACGCTCGTCTGGTATGACACGTACCCGGGGAGGACGGATTGTCCACTGCGGACCAAACCGCACAGTAATCCTGGGTTCGGTGTGGGGTGGCGGTGAGGTGAGTGGACTGCTGTGGCCTGTTGGGGGGTTGTGAACTACTGGGGGAGACGGCGGATCAAAGCCTCTCTGTCGTTTCAAGGTCCCCGGTTTATTACACACAGTGTTTCACTGTTACTTCTATTACAAAAAATATACGGCTTTAATGACGCTAAGACCGAACGAGGTGGCTCGTTCGTTAGCAGACTGGACTCACATTCGGGAGGACGCCTGTTCAGAGCCGCGTGCTGCCATCCTGATTTATGTTTTCCGAGAGTTCCCTAAATCGCCTCAGGCAAATGCCGGGATGGTTCCTTTGAAAGGGCACTGCCGATTTAGTTCCCTATACTTCCCTAATCCCGTAGGACCGATGACCTCGCTGCCTTGTCCCCTTCCACGAGTCAACCAGCCAACCAACCAATGACGCTGAGACACGTCGCATAGTACCAACACAAGTCGCTAGATTTCTGCGGTATCGAAAGGTCAAGGAGAATCCGAAATTTATCGAACTGCGACGTAAATTGCTCCGTCCGTCCCAGTCGTGATAAGAAGCAGCGCTAGCAAGAAGCACTAGAACTCTTCCCGCTTTCCTGTCGATACGTAGCACCTCTCACGAACCCTACCCTCGCCGCCGCACGCCGCTAGCTGCTCGGCGTATTTGGCGCGCCGGACACGCGACTATTGTTCCGCGCTCTCGGCAGACACCACTCGTGTGCCGGAACGGTGCGGCGCGGCGCGGCGCGCCTATCGATCGGGGAAGGCCCGGTTGACGGCGCTCACGCCGAGGCCCGAGTGGGTCGCGATCTGCAGATAGCAGGCAGCGCGGCCCCGTGATTGCTTTCGGGCCGCGGGCGCAGGAAATTAACGCGGCGCGATACGTCACCGCCGCCCCGGCGGCGCCGAGCGAGCGAGCGAGAGCCACCACAGACGCGGTCACACAAAAAACGCGCGCGCTCTTGTTTGCGCTCCGACACCGAGGGTCGAGTTGCGTCGTGCATCAGCGCCGCGGTGGGAACACTTTGCGAGAGCGCTACCCGGCACGGTTCGCGAGGCAATCGTGAGAGTAGCCAAGTCGGGACCGGTTAGTGCGGTAACAACCAAAAATGTATTACTACTCGCATTATTTACGTGTTGTGTACGCCACGGCGGGAAGACCTCCAATAAATCGTTTTCTGGAAAGCCTATTTGAACATCGGCGTTCGGTGTTAGGCAGGGTCCCGTATCCAATTGCTCGCAGACCAATTGTGTGGCCTCCCAGAGCTCTAAATTACACAAGGCATCACCTAGTGGCTATTGTTTACTCATTTTTTGTTACATATTTCCTGGTTTCTTTCTTCTTTTGCTTGTGCCGTTTTTCCGGCGGAGACGAAGGTTCGGCATGGTTGATCGGATATGGCAATGTTAGTTAAAGGGGTGGCCGGATGCCCTTCCTGCCGCCACCACCGTACCCCCCCGGGAAGGAATTAGTGTACCCCAACCGCCTGCGACTAGTGTAATCCATGGAATAGTGCGAAAGTGTTCAGATGTTTGTGAGCCTTGTAACTGAGGCGCGACGTGGGGACCAGCCCGGTAGTCACCTAGGGGGATGTGGAAAACAGCCTAAAAACCACATCCAGGCTGGCCGGCCGGCACACCGGCCATCGTCGTTAATCCGCCAGGCGGATTCGATCCGGGGCCGGCGCGCCTACCCTAGTCCAGGGAGCAGCGCGTTATCGCGCTCCGCTAACCTGGCGGGTTTACGTATTTCCTGGCTTAGCAAAGAGCATTTGACTCGGTATACCTACCTAACGTTTATTAACAAAGGTACGATATGTAATATCAAACAAAGTTTGTGATTGGATTGAGAATTTATTGCTAGAAAATCCTTGAGGCATACTCCAAGGTAGCGCACTGACAGCTTATTTCTCCATTTTCTATATTAATGACTCATCAGAAAATACACTGCTGGCCACCGTAAATGCAACACCCTGAAGGAAGCATCCGAATCAAGTGAAGTTTACACCATGGGTTTGCAGCGATGAAATATGCAACTGATTAGAATTTCAGCGCAGACGCACATCACGCGCGCCTGTGGCGCCACCTCATAGCGCCATTTAAGGCTTGGCGATTTCGACGAGTGTACGTTCGGCACGTGTGTTTACCTTGTGGTTGTTTCACAAGACGATCAGTTATGCCTCGTAGACAACAGCGAACATCGTTTGATCAAGTATCCGAGTTGGACAGAGGAGGGATAGTGGCTTACCGAGATTGTGGATTATCATACAGAGAAATCGCTAGTCGTGTTGGACGAAACCAAACAACTGTAATGCGGATATGTGACCGCTGGATGCAGGAGGGTACGACGGACCGACGTGGTTGATCACATTCACCTCGGTGCACCACTGCACGTGCTGATAGGCAAATCGTGCGCATGGCAGTGACGGATCGCTCAGTGACATCCCGATCCATAGCACAGCACATTGCGTCTGTAACGTATCATCCAGTGTCTGCGCGTACCATTCGACGCCGTTTACAGCAGAGTGGTCTGTCCGCAAGACGTCCATTGCTTCGTCTACCATTGACGCAGAACCACAGACGTGTCCGTCGCCAATGGTGTGATGACAGACGGATGTGGACGGCAGAATGGAATGACGTTGTCTTTACTGACGAGGCACGCTTCTGTCTGCAGCACCACGATGGTCGGATTCGAGTGTGGAGACACCGTGGAGAGAGGATGCTGGACAGCTGCATTATGCACCGCCACACTGGTCTTGCACCGGGTATTATGGTATGGGGCGGTATTGGATATTACTCTCGCACGCCTCTAGTACGCATTGCCGGTACTTTAAATAGCCGGCGCTACATATCCGAGGTGCTGGAGCCAGTTGTCCTTCCTTACCTTTAGGGCTCGGCCACAGCCATATTTCAACAGGATAATGCGCGACCACACGTGGCACGCATTGTCCGAAGGTTCTTCGTCAATAACCAGATTTAAGTGCTTCCCTGGCCGGCTCGCTCTCCGGATCTTTCGCCAATAGAAAACATGTGGTCCATGGTTGCTCAACGAGTGACCCAGGTTACATCCCCAGCTGCCACACCAGATGATCTTTGGCAACGTGTGGAAGCTGCTTGGGCTGCTGTACCCCAGGAACACATCCAACGTCTCTTTGACTCAATGCCGAGACGTGTGGCAGCGGTGATCTCCAACAATGGCGGCTACTCTGGCTACTGATTCTGGCAGGAACCACATGTCACAGACGTCTGCAAACGTAATCATTTGATACTTGGTCAACATGTTATCTACAAAATAAATCTTGTTGTGCTACCTCTTGTCTTTCTTGGTGTTGCATTTACGGTGGCCAGCAGTGTATTAATATGACCGTCAGATTTTTGATGGTGATGCAGCTACCTGTAATGAAGTCCTGTCAAAAACAAGTTGCATAAATATCCTATCAGTTCTTGATAACACCCTCCAAAAAAAGATAACAACGCACCACGAAGGAATTATTCCAGTGGTAGGGAGATCGGTAGATGTGATTCGGATACGTCTTCCGACTGTAATCTCAGTGACTTCAGTAGAGCTGTCTTCAGTGATGTGTCCCCCTACAAACTGAGCCCCGATGACCAGCTAAGATGTGTGTGGAGACGCCCCGCACAACAATGGGATATCAACCGCCATATCGCGTGACAACCAGGAGTGATGGTCTGCTGTGCCATTTCTTTCCATAGCAGGACACATTTGGTTGTCATCCGCTGCATCCTTACAGCACAGCGGTACGTCGATGACATTTTACACCCCGTTTTGTTCCCTTCATCGCAAGCCATCCTGGAATTACATTTCAGCAAGATAAGGCCCTCTGGCGCACGGCGAGACTTTCTACTTCTTGTCTTAGTGCTTGCCAAACCTTAACTTATTGTATGTCCATCGTTTTGACTGGAGGTCTGGGGCATCACGGCCGTTCACTGTTGTAAGAAAATGAAACGCCTACAGCCGTCCTTATTATTTACTGTGTAGCTACCAGTTTCGGCGCTTCAGTGCGACATGCTCAGGCCTTAGTTGACGCTGAATGGATTATCACGATCCGTTTATACGATGCGTCAGTGGCCAACATAGCTGGTTTAGGCAGATTGTCACATCATCTCTCCAACCATCAACTGTCAACTGACTGGAGAAACATCAACTGTCAATGTTTCTCCAGTCAGTTGACAGTTGGTTGGACAGACGACATCACAGCTGGAGATAGCCTGTGTAAAGCAGTTGTGTTGGCCTCTGCTGCATATGTGGATCGTGATAATCCATTCAGCATCAACTAAGGCCTGAAGATGGAGCATTGAAGCGCCGAAACTGGTAGCTATACAATAAATAAGATCACGAGGAGGTCTGTAGGCGTTTCATTTTCTTACAAAACCTGACTTGGCCAGAAAGGTCCCCGGATCTCTGCCAGATTGTGAAAGTTTGGAGCACTACGGGCAGGCCCCTCCAACCAGGTCGGCATTTTGACGATCTAAGGCACAAATTGGACATAAGTTGGCACGATATCCCTCAGGACGTCATCCGACAACTCGAACAACTGCTTGCAGAAGAGCCACAGGTGAACCAGCGCATTATCAATTTTGTCAGTATGTAATCTCTTCCTCTTGAATAAATCATCTATTTCTTTCCGAAATTGTTTCTGCGTGTATTTACATCACATCTACCGATCTTCGTTCCATTCGAGTAATTCCGTCCTGGTGGATCGCTTTTTTTGTCTTAGACTGTATTTTGTAAGTGGTGCAGACTGATACGTAACTTTCATTTCACAGAACTGTAAACCTGTGCACTTCACGAAACGCAGAAAAAGTAGTATATTAGGGCTATGATACCAGTGAGTGACAACTGGAATCGGTCAACGCATACAAATACCTGGGTATAACGATTTTTGGTGATATCAAATGGAATGATGACATAGTCAAATGGTTCAAATGGCTCTAAGCACTAAGGGACTTAACACCTGAAGTCATCAGTCCCCTAGACTTAGAACTACTGAATCCTAACTAACCTAAGGACATCACACACATCTATACCACAGGTAGGATTCGAACCTGCGGCAGTAGCAGCAGTGCGGTTCCGGACGGAAGCGCCTAGAACCGCTCGGCCACAGCGGCCGGCTGAAATAATCACAGTCATATGTAAAAGAGGTAGCAGATCTGGCAAAATGACAGGATACTGGGAAAATGCAGTCACCCGCAAAGAAGAGTTGTTGATTCGATCCGATATACACAGGGAAAATAACCAGTGGTATTAGTCCGCTGTTACTCGCAACGAAACACGGCTTGTTCTGTGCTCCCTCCCCTTGTGAGTGTAGCAAAACCAGTCAAAACCCGTCACTACGCTTATAGAGCAGTAAAAAGCCCTCTGCATGGTCTTTGATAAGCACAGTTTCTTCAGGAATTAATGATCTGCAGTGCTTCGTATTGGAAGATTAAATGCGGTGCCGTTTCATCCCTCACCACATAGTCTACACTTTAGGACTTCTTTCTCTACAGGTCTACCCATCGTGTGGAGGTGTTTCCTGAAGATTTCACAGCTAGTCGTTAGCGATATCATGTTTAATCTCTCTTCAATCCCACGATTGCAGAACTTCTCTTAAAACATGTCTTAGGTATCATTAGCTTTCCAAGTTTTGGTTTTTGGATTATAGTCCAGTATTCTGCGTGCTTCCACCTGCCTGATGGTTAAGACAGATCGCTGTCCAGCAAATGAAGTCGTCACTCCTGTCTTGTCTACCATATCTGCTTGCTCATTACCACTACTTCCCGAGTGAGCAGGGACCAAGTTTACCCTATTTTTCCCCCATTCTCACAATTGATTCATAACATTCTGGAATGATCTTTGATGCCGTAGCAGAGGCTGGCAGAGAGGAGTGTGCCTACAAATCACTTGTGAGTCCAGTCTTAGGATATTGTAGACGTTTGCGGGAGCCATGCCAGCTAGGAGTGACAGAGAGTACTGAATATACAGAGAAGAGCGGCACCAGTAGTCACCGTTGTGTGTGTGTCACAAAAGAGTGTTTCGAAAATGCTTAAGACTTGAATTGACAGAATTTTGAAGACAGAAACAAATCATCTCACTGGAGGCTAAATAAACAGTTGCAAGAACCAGTGTTAATGGATGAATCTGGAAATGTACTACAGTCCACAACGTATCCCTCCCCCGCAGAGACCACAAAGATAAGATGAGACTAACTGCAGCACAAAGAGTTGCATTTATGTGCTTCAGACGTGACTGGAACGGGAAGAGACCTTTAACACGTGCTACAGTGGGAAGTATCCTCCGTCAAGTCCTTTGCAGAGTATGAATACTCTCTGATAAAATGGATCCGGGCGCTACTATGTAACGCTGGATGTCACGAGAAGTGAATCTACCGATGTAAAAGGAGGCGGGGAATACATTGTTGTCAGCTGGAATTCAGTAACAGCAAGGTGGGTCGGTCAGGAAAGCTCACTGGTTTCGAACGTAGTCTAGTCTTCGGATATCAGCCGACTGTCGGTGATATGACTGTCAAATGCAAACGCGAGGGATTAGCCATTTAGCAGATTTTACCTTATTCATGTGCCATCCATTTCCAAAAAGTATATAGTTGTCAATACTTCCACTACCCAAACATTACCAACTACATCCATCCTCATTTTACAATGCATCTCCTATCAACACTGACGCTCCACGAAGGACAAATGTCTAAGCCGTCCTCTAGCTGCAAAGCTACTCCGTCCAACCACAGGGTCTCTTACCGAGGGCGCCGAGCACTGTCAGCGATATTAATACAGTCTATAGCGCTGCCAACATACAAACATATAAACAGGCTACTCTCACTTTCTCTTATTTTGGGTCTTGGGGAAGAAACGGCTGCCTCTCATCTACAGAAATTCACACCTCACTGAAAGTATCCCCAGCAGAGTCTAAGCCGTCTCGAAGTAGAAGGGCGGACACAATTTGTTTGGTGGTTCTTCGTGTCTCTTGAGCCGTCCTGTAATCGTGGCTGTTAACGACGCAAATGTCAACGCTTGGTGGACTTTCTTCAAGCTCCGTGGATTAAGTTTTTCTCTTAGTGTGCTATCCAACACCTGAATGGCTGTCTTTCCCTAACCTGCGTATAGCGGACGGTAAGGTGATTGTTGAATCTTGAGTGCCAGGTCTACTAGGATGCCTGGAGGGTTAAAGACTTTCTGACGACGCCAGGTATCCTCGTAGTACCATTAAGATGGTAATAATAGTTCGAAGAGTTCAGGCAGTATAGAGCATTTCCAAGAAAATTACTGTTAGTAGAAGAAGGAGATGACCAATAAGATTTACCGCGTTTGGTTAAAAGTCAATCATTCTGCTTCTGAGGGAAGAATGGCTGAAAAATCTGAATGACAGACGCTAATGCAATTTCGTCTGTTGCTTGCATTTAGGAAAGATCTATTTAATAGACCTAACGTAAATAAATGTTTATATGGAGTACCGGGTCGGGTGATATTCTCTCCCCTTTGTACAATATCGCTTGGTTACAATCAAGCATCATAAGGTGCCCTTAAAATCTCGTGGCGGCACCTGGCAAGTTAAGGAGAGGAAGCCGAGATCGGATCCGAGAGGAAACAAGTAAGCCTAAATCCATCAGCTTTTCTCCGTCGAAGTATCGTCAGCTTTACAGATCACTGGGATTGTGACGCTGGTAAAAACAGATGGATATAGACAGAGCTACCTGAATTACGACTGAAAGAAAAAGATAGCGGTTCCATTTGGTTGCTTACACAACAACCACACCACATGGTACAAAACACAAAACTCCTTTTATCGCCAACATTTGATGTTAAACTTGCTGTTTCGCCTAATGGGCAGACAAAAATTTATAAAACTATTAAGTGGAAAGA
Organism: Schistocerca serialis cubense; assembly: GCF_023864345.2. Taxonomy (NCBI): domain Eukaryota; kingdom Metazoa; phylum Arthropoda; class Insecta; order Orthoptera; family Acrididae; genus Schistocerca; species Schistocerca serialis. The sequence continues at coordinate 71,511,361 of NC_064644.1, forward strand.
TATTACGACATGAAAACCAATAAAAGGAAGACAAGAGTAATGGAATGCAGCCGAATTAAATCAGGTCATGCGGAGGGAAACAGGTTAGGAAATGCTACGATAGAGGTAATTGCTGAATTTTGCTATTTTGGTAGAAAATGATTCAGACAGAGGTGACGTGAAATGTAAAGTAGAAAAAATTAAAAAATCGCTTTTGAAACAGAGAATTATGTTAACATGGTATAAAAATGTGTTAGTAAGTCTTTTCTGAATGTATTTGTGTGGAGCCTAGCCGGCCGGGGTGGCCGAGCGGTTCTAGGCGCTACAGTCTGGAACCGCGCGGCCGCAGATTCGAATCCTGCCTCGGGCATGAATGTGTGTGATGTCCTTAGGTTTGTTGGGTTTAAGTAGTTCTAAGTTCTAGGGGACTGATGACCTTAGAAATTAAGTCCCATAGTGCTCAGAGCCATTTGAACCATTTTTTCTTCTTTCTTTTTGTGGAGTATGGGCTTGAAGTCAAAGGTGGACGATAAACACTTCAGACGAGAAGAAGATAGTAGGACCTTTTGAAATATGGTGCCACAGAAAGACGACGATTAGGTGGGTAGATTGAATACCTAATGAGAAGATATTGAATCGAATGGGGGAGAAAATAAATTTAAGGCAAGAACTGACTAAAGAAGAGCGGTTGACAGGGCAATCCTTTGGCATCAAGGAATAATTAGTCTGGTACTGGATGGAAATGTGCAGATTAGGGGAGAGGAAGGGGTGGGATTGTAGAAGGAAAGCAAGGTCTGAATACAGGAAACGGGACGAAATGGATGTAGGTTGCTGTAGCTATACGGAAATGAAGAGGCTTGTACGGGATAGGCTAGCGTTGACAACCGAATCAAATCAGTCTTCGGACTGAAAACCACAACAACAACAACAAAGCGACTGGTTCCAGCTTCCACACAAGTCTTCTGAATGTGTTACTGCTTTTGTGTGTATGGTATTTCTCTTAACGAATAAAAAGTCTTTTGATATATTTCGTTCCACTATGCCATAAAGAACGAATGGACACTGGTGACTAAGTCGGATATTACTATGGAAGAAACTGCAGCAACCTTTTCTGTTTATTTTACTCTCTTGTACAGATTTCATATCCACCTACAGAAAATGCACTTTTACGTTTTTAGATAACACAAACGGTAGGTGTAATATTTGTGCTTTATGTCAGCATTAAATCTGTCTCCGTAAGCCGTCTGTGGGTTATAAAAAAGTGCCAAAATAGGAATCGAGATCGTCAGTTGCCCCTGACAAAGACGATGGTAGCTGGCGAAAACCCGAGTTCTTACTGAAATCTGTAGCAGGAACACCGCCCAGAAGTGCCATGTAACTGCCTTTCAGTGGTCCCCTTTGTGTACGCACTCGGATACTGAAACTGCTTTGTTGAGTTTGTTCTGTTCGGATGCATGTCTGTTACGCATAGTCTAAACTAAATTAGTTGACTTACGTTTAAGGTAAGAATATGCGATATTGTCGCGAATAGTGTCTGCAGACAGCCATCGCCGTGGAAAATCAATCTGAAGCCTCTGCCTCCTACGAAAATTAAGTAAAAAAATTTGAAGTTTACGCACGGTACAGATCATTACAGTCTCTCTAGTCGAGTCAAAAAACTGCCATCAATTTTATTTAGGGCCGGAGGTATATCAATATTTTGGAAATGGAAGAAATTTCCCCATTCTCGAAACTAATCCAAATGTTACACGTCAGATCTCAAAAGTTATTGTATTTACTGTAGTACCTTCTTCTTTAAATTTGATTACAAACAACTTCCACCGGTATCAAAGTTCTTAGAAGTTCGATATCACAGTGCTATGTATATGTTCCGAATTTTTTTTTTAATTTTGTCAAAATTTAGCTTGTTACAAGTGAGAAGTTCAAATTTAAAATTTCTGTATCCTTTTTCGAAATTCATGCCTCGTATACAGGGTGTTAGAAAATTCCCACTACAAACAAGTCCGGAAACGTCATGCAACGACGCCACAGAACGTCAAAGTTTACAGGCTCTTGCGCCTGTAAAAGTACATGAATAGAGGGAGATTCCGTGATGATATTACAAACTTTCAAGGATGATGGAGAGGGATAATTGTATTAAGCTGAGCTAAGGGTCCCAGTACCGGAAACGAACGAGTCGAATGTTATTCGTGAAAACCTTTCTGATACTTCTGACAGTAGAATATATGTACTGCTGTTGTTGTTGCTAATACTGTAGGGTGGGCAACTGTCAGAGGTGTTAATACGGACCAAAACAAGAAAAAAGTCTAGTAAACATAATCTCTAAAACTCATACCTTGACAGATAAGAGCTCTTGTTCATTAGAGGAGATGTGGTTCACATAGCGAGGATCAACAAGTACTCACAGCTCCTCAGGTATGCATTTTAGGGCTCATGTTTACTGGTCATTTTTCTTGTTTTGGTCCATACTGCCACCTCTGAAAGTTTCATACCCTACATTTTTAGCAACAAAAGTACCGGTACATGTATTCTACAGAACGATTTTCGCATATAACTTTCAACTCGTTCGCTTGCTAATCAGGAACCCTTTCCTCAAATTGATACATTTATCCGCATCTATCATCTACGAACGTTAGTAACATCGTCATGGAATCACCCTTTACATACACACATCTACTGGTGCCGGCGCCTTTAACATTGACGTTCTGTAAGGTTGTTGGACGACGTTTCCTAACATGGCTTCCGATTTACAATATTATGTGCTCACTCTCCCCTACAAGTCCTAGAAGTTTGTAACGGGAATTTCTGAATACCCTGTATTGTTGTATACTATCTTTAAGAAAGTCGAAAATCTGTTCTTATTCTAATTCTAACTATGACGACATTTTCGCGTCCTTAAAAGTTGCATACTGGTGACGGGAGCAGGTGTCAGATGTCAACTACTATCATATTTTTCCACGAATAAAACGTTCGTCGACTTTCTATATTTCTGTTTTTTTTTTTTTTTTTTTTTTTTTTTTTTATTATCAATACGTATTCGAAGTGAAAGCTCTGTCGTCAGGGTTTTCAAGCTGCACCTGTTGTAAAAACCTCAAGCGGATCTTGAGCTTTCACTTCGTAAAACTTTGTTATCGGAAATAAAAAACGGAAATCCTAGAAACAGTCAACGCACTTTAATTCCGAAAGAAATGTATACCTTTCGCTGTCGTTGTGTGCCACGCGAAGACGTTATAAATTCGTTAGAAAAGTAAGAAATAGTAGTACAGCGGGTTATCTGCGCGGATGTGGATATCCGAGGGCGTATCCGTGGATTTCCGAGTTTTTGTTTAATTGCTGAAGGTCGGAGTCACTATTACGAATTTCGGCTATTTGCATTAGGCGCTATATGCACATAAACAGATCTGGTTATAAAATTAGTGAGTCCATCAACGTTTGCCATGTATATGTTTACAAGTGCAAAGCGTAAATCTAGTTACGTAGAGAAGTATGGCGAGCTAAAATGATCTAACGTTTTGGTGAGTTATCGAATATTTTGTAAAAGAGCCTCGTATAGGCCATAATTAACATTTAACAGTGTTCAAGATGTGCCGATAACTTGTAACACGACTTTAGTTGATTTCAAAGAGTTACTGAAGTCTAACGTACCACGAATATGACACACTATGTTGTATTAAATAGTGACCATAATTATTTAAATGTGTGTGAAATCTTATGGGACTTAACTGTTAAGGTCATCAGTCCCTACTTAAATTATCCGAAGGACAAACACACATATCCATGCCCGAGGGAGGACTCGGACCTCCGCCGGGACCAGTCGCACGGTCCATGACTGCAGCGCCCTAGACCGCTCAGCTAATCCCGCGCGGCCCATAATTATTCTTTGGTGTTACTGTGTATGGAATTTAAGTTACGAGAGGCGACTTCATACAAAAATTCAGGTCGGGCGCAAGTCTACCGACTTCGGGTGCTACGCTGGTTGAAAAGGTTTACAAAGTTTCAGTATCCACAGATGCGGGTAAAACAACTGTGGGTGCTAATGCCGACAACGAACTTACGGCTGCGGATAGGATTTGTCTTACCCGCCCAGACGTTTGAGTGCGGACAGCACTGCTTTCGTTCCCTGGAACGCCTAAAGGGCCTAATTTAAAATTTCGGCGACCAGGGACGGGCGGAGGGGGCCGGCCGTTATTTTTGTGCCGGCTATTGGCGGCGTCGAGCGTGTCACCATTGGCCGCGTTGCCGCGGCGCGCGGCGGCGCCGGCGAGCGGTTGGTCCGCGTCGCGCAGCGGTGACCGTGTCGCCGCGTCGCCTTTGTCACTGCGGCGTCCACCTGCCGCTGGTTGGCCGCCGCGGGCCCAAAGGGTGGAGCCCCGGTGTCACCCGCTGTCACCCGCGAGCGCCCATTGGCGGAGCGGCGCGTGTCACTGGCGCGAGGCGCGCTGCCATTGGCCGGCGCGCCGCGCGTGTCGCAGTGTCCCTGCCGTCGCCGCCGCCGCTGCCGCCGCCGCTGCCGCCTCCGCCGCCGCCGGCCGGGATCAATACTCGGTCCTTGTGGCCGTCCCACCTGCACAGCCACCCCCACCCCCAGCCCCACCCCCCATCCCCACCCCCACCACTCCCCCGGCCTTCTCCTTCTTTCAGCGGACCGCCACCGCTCGATCTCGCCCTGGCCGCACTTCAAGAGATGTCTTCTTACAGCCGGAGTCTCGCCGGCTTATCTCAACTCTTTGATGCACTATTCCCGGCGATAGGGATTCTACATTTCAAAAGTTTCGCACACTGTAAGATACAAATGAAGAAAATAGTTTAATCATAGAATGTAAGCTTTCACGGCCGGTGTCTTCATTAATTAAAACTTCCGGGATGAATTGCCGTGGTTCATATATAAAACTTCTTCTCCTTCCTGACGTTTCGTTGCCGGCTGCGCGCAACATCTGAGGTGAGTCGGCGACTGGCTGCTAGGCTCGCTCGCTTTAAAACTCTGGCTACATATGCCAGGTGTAAAGGCAGTTTAAGCAGCGGAGCTGCTGTTCCTGCGGTGACCTGTTTGGGGTGCAATGGGACCTAACGGGTTGAGCTGTACTCACTGGGCGTCGTTCATTGTGACGCCCTTTGTTTCGACATCGGACGGCAAGAGATGATTACTCTCGCAGTAGGTCTGGCCAACGAGCCGTTGGCCTGTGGTGGACCTGGCGGCCCAGACCACGAATCAGGCGGCTGCCAGATCGTTCTGCATTTCTGTAGAACAGTCTGGCGATTTGCCGGAAGCGATCCCGCAGGAAGGGGATCCCTGGCTGCTAGGCGCTGGTGGTCCCGCTTATGTAGAGCGCTTAGATGGCGCCACCACTCGTCACGTGCTTTCGACTTTAAAACTATCTCTGGCTAGTGCCATCTCTCTCGATTACAGGTAATCGATTGTCACTTCGTTGGTACAAAGTCGAACGCCATATCTTGTCTAGTTTTCATCCTTCTTCTTTTCTATTAAAATTATTTCCGTACTTGTAGATCTCTATAGCTTCTCTATACATGCGAATATAATAATGTGAGGTCCCAGCTGTCACGTTTGTCTCACTAAATTTTATTTCGTGATCACCGTCTTTGAAAACGTGTTGCGCTACAGTTGATTTCTCAATCTGTCCCAGTCTACGGTTCCTTTTGTCGACTCACCTCGGAAGATGTTCTCCGTAGTTGAGAACGAAACGTCAGGGAGAAGAAGTTCTACAGATCGACCACGGCAACTTAGCCCGGAAGTGTTTACTAATGAAGACGCCGGCCGTGAAATCCTACATGGGTTGAGTTCCTTTTGTGTTCCGTTAGGCGGGTATTAACACTCCTTTTAGTTGTTCCAATATAAACCATGCCACAGCTACACGGAATTTTATATACACCTAAGGTAGCTAAAGGGTGTCGTGCGTCTTTCACCGATCTTAAACTTTCACTAATTTTATTGGTAGGTCGAAAGATTGTCTCCACTTGAAACTTGGCCAAAACTTTACCAATACGGTCGGTGATGTTATGAATAAATGGAAGAAAAACTTTTCCAGCCGACGGTTGTTGTTGTCGTGTATTTTCGGACACTTTTCTTCTAGGGTGGAGTGCTCGATCTATTTCCATGTCAGTGTACCCATTTCTCTTGAAAGCTGTTCGCAAATGGCTTAATTCATCTTGCAAGTAAATTGGCTCACAGATGTTATTAGCTCTGTCCACTAAAGTTTTTATGAAAATAGTTTATATTACAAAATACCTTTGCAGGACTACAATGTAATGTCCTTTGCTTATGAAAGCTTCCAAACGTTTTGGCAACATAAGTAATTGCATTTTCTTGATATTAAATATTTCTGAAAATGCCTTCCCAGGCATCAGTTTCATTTAAGATTCTCCTGGTCTTAACTACATAAGACTTATGTTTGTCTAATCCTAGCCACCGTACTTGTTTAAATCTGATTCGTTTGTTATACGACCTGCTGCTTTCTTGAAATCTAACAAGTCAGATGCATTCATGTTACTGACAATAAATGGCATTATTTGTCTTTATTGCTGTGTTATATCCTTTTACATCTTTTGTAACAATACACTTGGTAACTCGAGAATAAACATTCTGCCCAGTTATGGTGAACGTTAGCAGTCAGTAATGAGACTTACCTCCTGGGCTGTACGAGCTTTTGCAGGAAAACATTTATAACTTGAGCTTACGTATTCTTTCCCTATATTTTTCAGCTATTTCTCATTGCTGTCACGGTACCTTCTCCTTTAATTTTTCGTTTCTTTCGGCTCTATTACAAACATCTGTCCCTCCACCATTTTATCTAACACCGAGGAGTAAGCACGTGTTAACAGTAATGGTTGTGAAACCTAATGCTATCTGTTGATTACATTTGCTACTACATTTTCATTCGTATCACTTTGCGCCTTTTACGCGTTATTGGTCTTGGCAAGTAGATCGTATTTGAGACAAAACTTCAAAATGTCTTATTATGGAACTTACAGCCTTTTTTATTTGAAGTCTTCAGTTGTATCAAAACGTTTTCTGTGGAGCTGCTCCTCGAATTTGGGAGACAAATCAGTGTCTGGTGGGATCGTACCAGGACTGCATGATGGGTGGAGAAGTATTTCCAATCCATATTTTTTGAGCTTTTCTCTCACTGATAGGGCATTATGCGGTCTTGTATTGTCGTACAAAACGAGGAAACCAGTTGCAAGCATGTCAGGCCTTATTTTTAGGAATGTTCGATCGAAAAACGTTTTGGAAACAGCTTGCAGTAAGCCCGCCTGTTACAGACGTCCCCTGGAACACTATTTGTAGCTACGATTTCATTCATGCTGTACACAAAGATAATAACAGTTTCACTTCTGATTGCTGATGGTCGAATATTTTCGGGCGTGGAGATTCACAACTTGTCCATTTTGATGATGGAGACTTCAGACTCAACATCTCGTATACAGGTTTCATCACGTGCAACTGCCCTTTTCAGAAATTGTTATACTTCTGTTCGATAACGTTTAAGCAGTTCTCCTGCAACTCTTGTGCTCTCCATTAAGATCATGCGGAACCCATCTGGCAGGCAACTTTTCTCATCTTTAACTTTTCGGTTACGATTTGTACACTGAACCGACAGACATTTTGGCCTCATATGCAATTTTCCCAATGTTTTTCGTCGATCCTCTCTCAAAATATTATTAACAACAACCTGAGAGGTGTAGTCTGTTGCAGTCGATGTCTTTCCACTTCTTGGGTTGTCCTCAGTGCTTATCTGACCTTCACAGAAACGAGAAAATCACCGTGATACTGTGCTACAATCCATTACGTCATTCCCACGCACCTCCCTCAAAGTGCTACAAATTTCCGTTAGGTTCTTTTCACATAGGGATTCGATTTTGTTATAGAAGCGCTGGTCACTACGCGTACCCGGAACTTACTCGGTTTCAGCTTTCATTTTAAAACAGAATTACTCACGACACACCGAGCAGTGGTCAGCACACTGGACTCGTATTCGAGAGGGCGACGGTTCAATCCCGCGTCCGGCCATCCTGATTTAGGTTTCCGTGATTTCCCTAAATCGCTCCAGGCAAATGCTGGGATGGTTCCTTTCAGGGGCACGGCCGACTTCCTTGCCCTTCCTTCCCTGATCCGATGAGACCCATGACCCCGCTGTCTGATCTCTTCCCCCACACAACCCAACTTAATTCGCGACACAGCAGCGCGAACCAGCAAACACATACACGACGGCAGCGTAAAACCTCTCTCAAAACTGACATGAATTTCAAGATGATTGTGCCACCATACCGGTCATGCATCCGCAATGTGCAGGACTTTTGAAATTACCTCGTAATTTAAAGTTACCTTCTGTAATTTGTATGTGTAGTCTGCACCAGAGTCCATTCATGAGTATATTTCAAAATTTACAGAAGATAAGATGAAGTGAGATTTATTTTGCGTCTATCTAGGTAGTGACGCTTTACGAGCCGCATTGATAGAAGTGTAAAAGGATTTTCCAGAATATACGATAGAAGCCATAACTTTATAGCCATTAATATTTACCGTAAATTTACATTTTTCTTGATTACCCCAACCACTAGTTTATCACAAAGCAAAATAATTACCAGGGGAACATCAACGAGTATGATTTAAGTTTATCACAAAGCAAAATAATTACCAGGGGAACATCAACGAGCATGATTTCATTTGCTATAATCTTGTTCGTTACGATGATATGAAGAACAGTATTTCTTTTTCTAAACAGCATCCTGTATTCAGAATGAGATTTTCACTCTGCAGCGGAGTGTGCGCTGATATGAAGCTGTGTGCCGGACCGAGAAATTAGGAGACGAGGTACTGGCGCGTGAGTCGTGCTTGGGTAGCTCAGTTACTAGAGCACTTGCCCGCGAAAGACAAAGGCCCCGAGTTCGAGTCTCGGTCCGGCACACAGTTGTAATCTGCCAGGAAGTTTCAGCATCCTGTATTTTTTATTCGGGTAATCCACCCCATCTCCACCAGACCTGTTTAAAACCGTGCAACAATGTACCATTTGTGTAACGTGACATGAAAAACGTAGCACAGAGGAGATGATTCAACTCTATTATACCATCACCGTGCAGGCAGAGGAGCCCATATCCATATCCGAGGGGGGGCGGGGGGGGGGGGGCGACGTATGTCCATCCCACTCCCTAGCTGTCATAAAAAGGAAAAAATATAGTGTAATCAGGTATTTTTCTTTTAAAAAAGTGGTTTAAGGTCGGTATGAGGTACGAAAAAAAAAAATGGTTCAAATGGCTCTGAGCACTATGGGACTTAACATCTATGGTCGTCAGTCCCCTATAACTTAGAACTACTTAAACCTATCTAACCTAAGGACAGCACACAGCACCCAGTCATCACGAGGCAGAGAAAATCCCTGACCCCGCCGGGAATCGAACCCGAGAACCTGTGCGTGGGAAGCGTGAATGTTACCGCACGACCACGAGCTGCGGATAGGTATGAGGTACGTATTTAACACCGTTAGAACTGGAACTTTATTATGGCTACTTGCAAGTCGCCTTTCGTCTTCCAAGGTATTAAAAATAGTTCAGACCATCTGGTTTGTTCGCCCCCTACAAACTATCGTTTGGGCGCCGTCTCGCACAGGCGACGTAACTAGGGCTGTTGATAAAATATCGATATATCTGTATTCTTCCAAAAATTATCTGAATATATCGTGTATGCATCTTCCCCTTATCCATCGATATATCGATATCAAAACGGTTCAAATGGCTCTGAGCACTTTGGGACTCAACTGCTGTGGTCATAAGTCCCCTAGAACTTAGAACTGCTTAAACCTAACTAACCTAAGGACATCACACACATCCATGCCCGAGGCAGGATTCGAACCTGCGACCGTAGCGGTCGTGCGGTTCCAGACTGTAGCGCCTTTAACCGCTCGGCCACTCCGGCCGGCCTCGATATCAAAGTGGCAACATCGAGTGTCGATATTTTTATTTTATATTATACTTTTTTTACAGTTTTCGGTATATATTTGAAGTCGTTCTTTTGAAATCGTGGTAGAACGTAATTTTACTTTCACTGTGTGAATAAGTCTTAGCCGGCCGAAGTGACCGTGCGGTTAAAGGCGCTGCAGTCTGGAACCGCAAGACTGCTACGGTCGCAGGTTCGAATCCTGCCTCGGGCATGGATGTTTGTGATGTCCTTAGGTTAGTTAGGTTTAAGTAGTTCTAAGTTCTAGGGGACTAATGACCTCAGCAGTTGAGTCCCATAGTGCTCAGAGCCATTTGAACCATTTGAATAAGTCTTATTACTTTTTGAGCTTTCATCACATCCAGTCTTTCTCTTTGACTGTGTGAAGCAAGTATGGGTGGCACAAAAGAAGGAGTCCGATTGTACTGAAAAGTGAATGGAATAACAAAACTATCGATGTGAACAAATAGCAAACCAGTTGCGTTAAAAACTAGTATGCTATTTCTTCACATAGACATTCTCGAAATATTACTGCTGAAAATGATGAACAAAAATCCAAATGACAAGATTGATCTTTGCGGTGGACAGAGAAATGCTGACGTAATCGGCGCTCAGTGCGACCAAGAAAAAACTGCATCGTTTAGCTTGACCCCAAAATTTTGAAACTACAGTTGCTAGGTCGCTGGCGTTGGAAAAAATGGGAAAGAAAGGGGAATCGACATGAAGTGTTCAGGGCAAATCCGATATTTGACGAAACCCAGCGACGGACCAGTCGGACATCTTTTATTTTGCCACTTACATGCAGCCGGCCCGTGTGGCCGAGCGGTTCTAGCCGCTTCAGTCCGGAACCGCGAGGCTGCTACAGTCGCAGGTTCGAATCCTGTCTTGGGCATGGCTGTGTTTGATGTCCTTAGGTTAGTTAGGTTTAACTAGTTCTAACTCTAAGGGACTGATGACCTCAGACGTTAAGCCCCATAGTGCTCAGAGCCATTTGAACCATTTGAAGTTACATGCAGTTGCCGTTGTTAGCCAAATGATTGTCGCCAAGCGTGAACGTGTATAATTTTACTTTCAATTCTTGTTCTAATGGGGATAGGCAAGTTGCTAGCTTGATGATATACAGAATATCTAATAATAAATGAGTACTTCAATATACAGCTTTAAAACTGGCAGTACATTTACAAATGTGCAGCCAAATACTTTTAAAGGCTGGTATATCGATACCTTTTCTGACGATATACCAATAATTTTGTTACACATATCAAGAACCTGTTGTGGCGTAACAAGCTAGTTACGCCACACTGATAAGGGAGCCGAAAGGCACGCGTACACATACGCCGACTGGCGTCAAGTCTGGAACAGGATACGTTATGACTGCTATAAAGAAAATACGTAGCTTTGGAATATACTTAACTTTTAATCACTCCTTGTGATACATCTCTCTTGACTATACAAATGAGACTCGTAAGATACATGCACTGTTACAATTGGCGCCTTGCTAGGTCGTAGCCATGGACTTAGCAGAAGGCTATTCTAACTGTGTCTCGGCAAATGAGAGGAAGGCTTCGTCCGTATTGTCGCTAGCAATGTCGTCCGTACAACTGGGGCGAGTGCTCGTCCGTATCTCGAGACCTGCCTTGTGGTGGCCCTAGGTCTGCGATCACACAGTGGCGACACGCGGGTCCGACATGTACTAATGGACCGCGGCCGATTTAAGCTACCACCTAGCACGTGTGGTGTCTGGCGGTGACACCACAGAACCGATAGTGAATTTCCTTTAAATATCGATACATCCGATTCTCGATATTTGTAAAAATGTCAGTAGTCCTAAACGTAACTTCTCCACTTGCTCAAGTTGACAGCGAACAAATGGAAACACAAGCTCCTCATTGTGTGAATTCTACGGGGATTGTGTTGCCTTGCGTTAAAACTTTCCGCTTCCTGAAGTCGAGGAAACAACAGTCGGGAAATGGGTTCCTGTCAGGATATCGCTGTTTGTAGAGTTAATTTGCCTGCGTAGCATTGCTCCTACCTTCATCCGCAGCAACCGAAAAGTAATGATGATGCCTTTTTTAATTAAGGATTGCCTCTACCGGATATCGCATGTACTGCAGTAGAACATTACTTCCACCAGTATTGCACTGCGCCACCTCGCTCGAAGCTTCGCATGAGTAATACTGACTTATTATGGCCCGACGGCATGACTAGCGTAAAGGTACTGAATTATATATGGAAACCTTCCGTGTGAATCAGTCCTCTGTCAGTGAAAGCCGGGCCGGCCGGTGTGGCCGTGCGGTTCTAGGCGCTTCAGTCTGGAACCGCGTGACCGTTCCGCCGCAGGTTCGAATCCTGCCTCGGGCATGGATGTGTGTGATGTCCTTAGGTTAGTTAGGTTTAAGGAGTTCTAAGTTATAGGGGACTGATGACCATAGATGTTAAGTCCCATAGTGCTCAGAGCCATTTGAACCATTTAGTTGAAAACCGTATCAAGATCGCTACAGCAGTTCCTGAAATTAGCCTTCACATACAGACAGTAAAACATGGCAGGGAACTTCAGTTATAATATGTACAGAGTAATTAACTCGAGAGCGTTGCTGAAACGCCGAACAAACTCCGGTGCGAGACGCTACAAGGAAATGTTGTTCATCACGGAAAATCTTACTCTTTAAATTCCAAAGTCCTAGTTTCTAATACGACAAAAGAAGCATGTCATACGGAACTGATGTAGCCAGCTTCCAACAACGAATCAAGCAGGACGGTTGGAAACGATTTTCGTACCTTAGGCACGCACCATGAGGTCGCTTGCTGGGTACTAAGGGTGCGATAAGCTGTGCCTTTCCGATATCAGGGATTTCAGTGAATGCTGCTTTTCGTCAGCTGCAATTTTTTGTTGGAATTTGTCACAGTTTGAAATCACAGTTAACGAACTCAAAACTTGTACCCCTCTGCAACGTTTAAACGCGATCTCTGCGATTTATCGCCGGCCAATGTGGCCGAGCTTGCAGGTTCGTATCCTGCCTCGGGTATGGATGCGTGTGACGTCCTTGGGTTAGTTAGGTTTAAGTATATGAAAACTAGACATGATTGTCTTAATGGGAATTCCGCGTTCGTTCATTAAATAAAATAGGGCGTTTCAGTCTTCGATCGCTATTCTTTATTTTCAATTAAACCGCTAATTGAAAATAAGGAATAGCGATCGAAGACTGAAACGCCATATTTTATTTAGGTTTAAGTAGTTCTAAGTTCTAGGGGACTGATGACCTCAGATGTTGAGTCCCATAGTGCTCAGATCCATTTGCACCATTTTTTGCGATGTATCACGATAGATATTTTACTGTGATGAGTCGGAAGTAGCATCTATGGTGATAAAACGCAGAAATTCCGTTTTAATGTTGCACAGGGGACAACTACCCTGTCCAGCCGCATATATGTGACCACCTGTCGAAAGCGTGAATAACACCATTTTGCAGGGGGACCGCTGCGAGGCGTGCAGGAAGAGAAACAATGAATTTCTGGGAGGTACCAACAGGGATGTGGGGCCATGCTGACTTCAGTACCGTGGCCATCTGCACCGCGTGTCTCGGTTGAGGATCCATGGCGAAAACAGTGCGATCAAGGTGGTCCTAGAGATTCTCGATTGGGATTAAATGCCAGGTATTTGATGGCAACTGGAGTACGGTATACCCATCCTGGTGCTCTTCTAAACAAGCACATAACTGCGAACTGTGTGACACGTTGCGTTTGTCTTGCTGGTTGATGCCATTGTGGCGAGGGAAAATGGTTCGGCTCTAAGTACTATGAGACTTAACATCTGAGGTCATCAGTCCCCTAGACTTTGAACTACTTAAACCTAACTAACCTAAGGACATCACACACATACATGCCCGAGGCAGGATTCGAACCTGCGACAGTAGCAGCAGCGCGGTTCCGGACCGAAGCGCCTAGTACCGCTCGGCCACATCGGCCGACGTGGCGAGGGAAAACTGCACGGAGGGGTGGATATGGTCCGCAAGAATAGAGATGCACGTATGTGTTGGTCCACTGTGCCATCCAGAAGGACGAGGTCACCCAGGGAATGCAACGAAAACATTTCCTTGACCATAAAGCTTGCAAGGTGTTTGCTTTCAGACGTTTCACGCCATACACGCCAACGGCCTTCTGTCCGATGGTGCATAAAACGTGATTTATCAGAAAACGCCACCTGTCGTCATTCCGTGAACGTCCAGTTACAGTACTGGCCTGAATATTCCAGCCTTCGTTGCCAGTGAACATCAGTCATAATGGGTGCATGAACCAGGCAAAGGCTGGTAAGCAGGAACGCTCGCTGACCACTCGTTGAAGAGACGCTGCTGGAAGTTCCTTGGTTCATCTGGGCGGACGATTACTCAACCGTTGCAAGTCTGTTCGCCGGTACACATCCGTCATTCATCCCTATCATTTATGGCCCACGGTGCACCACAGGTGTCTTTGCTTCGGTTTTGGAGAGCGCCTTTTTGCCATGCACTGTATACTTCAACGACGGCGGCACGCGAACGATTTACAAACAGTTGTTTTGGAAACTTTTACATCCTTGGCCCGAGAGCTAATGAGAATGCGCTTTTGGACGTCAGACAATCCCTTCCGTTTCCTCATTACGACAAAGCCTGCACTGTTTTCCGCATCTCCCGAACACGCTCGCGAGCTGCCAGTACATTGTGTAATATGAGAAATACCTCCTAGTAATTTCTACCCCAGAATTCCCTCGAAACAGCCTCACCCTTCAGAAACACTACTGAAATCTGTGTGCAACAGACTCTCTGAATGCTTATTAATGTTTTCTAGCCCTAGCAGTGAAACGTACTTTGGCAGCTTGTGATAAAATAATAAGTAACATGCATTGTCCCTCAAAAAAAATTGAAATTGGTAAATGTACAAGGTGTATTCTCTATTGAAATAAGAAAATATGTTCATTGAAATGACTAATAGAATCATGTATGAAACATGACGGTGAAAGCAAGTAACAGAGAAAACAAATGCGTGTATATCACAATTAGTTCAATGATATTGCTCGATTAGCAGAGTTGCATGAGGAAATGGGATTTCCCACGCGACACCTCCCTTCCTGTGCGACAATGGCACCGCTATGTGAATGACTGTATCTGATTGACAGTGTTCGTGACCGAACTAAGAAGCTATACAACATGCATGAATTGAATAACTGCTGACAGATTATGTGATGACGTGCTAATAGATTGTGTCCTACAGGATTTCAATGATGTGGTGTTTATTTTCTCGTAAAATGTCGCTGTTTCCTCGTCAGCTGCCGACGATCATTTTATATGACTGTCATAATTTCCGAACCGAAATTGAGCTTGAACTTTGCCAACAACTGACGTCATATACCTCCCGAAACCTGTGAAGTGTTTGTGTTACAAAGAATCGATTTCCTCTTTGGTGTGCAAAGCAGTTGTTTTACGACCTTGCAGTTTGTGACCATAGCTTATCGGAGAGAAACTTGCAGGGAGAATGTTTGTCATGCGCTGGGAATATACTTCTTACAATGGACTATTAACAGCGTAATGGGGTGATTTTTCGTTGTGGTGATATCTTTTAACGAAATTTCAGTCACCCACCTGTCCAGGGAGAGATGACCATCGCAATACAATCAAATGTACGGTATTACCGAATTTATAAAGTGATACGTAGTATAAACCGTATATTTACAATTTCTCCTTGCTGTTACCTTAAGAGACTTCGTATTTGTCACAGCATTTGGTCACTCAAAGGGAGATCGGAAGTGATGAGGCATCCTGTGACTGAGGTAGAGCTTAGCACTCCGTCAGGAGCCAAATATATATAAATAAATTAATTAATATTCTAGTCCTATGATGCAGGAAGTGACAGCTGATTAGGACCGAGTCTTTTCACCTGACGAGACAATACTTAGATGAAACATAGTCTATGCCATATTCTTACAGGATTTCCCCAACAAATAACGATACTTGTGAAAAAGTGAATGCTCCGATTTCTTCTCTCTCCGAAAATAACTCGTATGAAAGGGAGAAATCTACACTTCGCGTGAGAAACTCGCTGGCGGCAAGAGTGTTTACGAGGAGTCGGCGACCGGAAGTCACGGATCAGCTCAGCCTGTGACGGGCGGTTAGATACAAAGAATGCGCCGGCCTGTAAGCTGTGGGCCGCGGCAGAGGGGGTAGACAAGTGACCAGTGTGCTGGGTGAGGGGCGACAGAATCGGACATGTGTGTTGCGTGAGAAGATTCAAAATGACGGGCTTTTGCCCTGGACGATTATTCCCCCCTTGTAACTGACTGCTTGGTGACAGTCTCTCCGACTTCTGAACGAGCGGTAGGGTCGGCGTGTGGATGCTGGGGGATGGGCGCGCATCTGCCGGCACAGCCGTCACGTGTGCCGTTCTCTCCTGAGCGGCGCCCGCGAGACGGTGCGATGTCCGTGCCGATGGCGGTCTACCGGCTTCCGCCAGTCGGTAGTCGGCGGACGACGCGCATTTGGCAATCGCGAGTATGTGTGATTGGTTGGATTTTTTCACCTGATATATTTAGTGAAAACACTATGGTTGAGGTGGGTGTTCGTGTTCCTACAAGACCTCAAATACGTTTAGCGCTACGATCTACTTGTAGCGGAAATTTAATTATTTGAGTTGCATAATGTTTGCGTGTGACTCTCAAACGTTGAAAATATGTTTCTCTTGTGAAGAAGCACCAGCGTAAGGTGGTGGACAGTGTTTTAAGCAGTCTGTTCGACTCCTGTAAATTGTTAAACAATTAGAGAAGTATGCAGAAGTAACCCTCCACACTAGGTAGGAATTAATATGTCAGGGCTATACATTAGAAACAAACTTTTGTGTACTTCTGCCGTTGGCAGTCGATCTGATCATTGTCATGGACCTAATGGACTATCAACAAGCGATACTCGACCTTAGGAGAGGCAGCGCCATACTACAGAAGAACTCCGTCGTTCACGCACATTTTGAAGAGCGTGCTTTTTGAGCACTGATTCCCATCAACTGTCTAAACTTAAGTTCTGCTGACAGTCAAGATGAGGGCAAACGCAGATGACGTCAGTACTACAGAGAAACATGTGAACAAGATGAAGTGTTGGTCAGGAAAGATATAACAGCCTGCTCAGAGTAGCCGAGGAGAAGGATGGCACCATTTGTCTTCTCGTAAACTCATGTCAAACAAACACCATAACAGATCCGGCAAAAGGCGGCCCCAAGAAAGTTGAAGAACTTTAGCAGAACATTCACGAAGTGCCTGTTTTCTCATCTGTCGACTTACGCTCCAGTTTTTGGCAAGTAGAACTGCACACACAATACAGAAAGTACACTGCATTCTTACGTTTGGTAGATGTTACCGATTTAGATGTCTACCCTCTGGGTTGAATATCTTGTCCTCTTCCTTTATGTATGACTTACACAGCATTCTGAGCAGCTCTCTCAAGCAGCAAGTGACAAGCTAGGTGGATGACCTGCCCATAACTGAGAAATCTTGAGAGGATCACTAAAAGATTCTGAGTGCTACACTTCGAACTTTCAAAGAGCATACTGTCAGTGTAAACATCGACAAAACAATCTTGAGGACCTCAAAAGTAAAATTTCTAGGGCACATTATCACAGCAGAGGGGATATATCCAAACTCAGAAAAGACTGAAGCCATCACACACTTGTCATGTCCATTACTAAGAAGCAATTGTGCACAGCTCTACAGGGTTAGTTGTTATGCTCTTCCGAGAGACCAAACAGATTGGAAATGTCATACATAAGGGATAGCTAAGTTTTAACAAAGTGTGAGAAGATTTTTCAATCACTGAGCAGGAGTCTCTAGCTGTAGTCTGTGGATTTCAGAAGTTTATACTTCTTTATTTGGTAGAATGACTAGGGCTTTACACACCACAAAGCCATGGAATCCCTATTAATAGCAAATCTAATGCTCAAGAGATTAGTAAGATGGGTATTTCATCTCCAAGAATTCGACTTTACTATCACGTGTGTACCATGAAAAACTAACATCATAGCAGATGCGTCGTCATACTCACCTGTGGGACTGGTAGAATATTATATGGCGTTTGAAAATTATGTGACTAACTATACGAAGGACATTTGTAGAGAGGAGGAAGGGATCCTGCACACTTAGCACTGAAACGGAAATGGAAGGACCAAAGCCAAGCAACCATTAGGCAGTTTGATTTATTGGGCAAAGGAATTTTATTTCACTGAATCAACGTGAGAGTTTCATTATGGCACCTGTTATAACGAAAGATCTGATTAACAAAGTCACGTTGTACACGCACCCAAGTTATGCGCTGTTTGGTCCCAGAAAAGTTTGCTGAAGCTGAGGGTGCTTTGTCTTCTTACTTTCTTAATAATATGGAGAGACGAATTAGGAGAACTTTGTCTATTTGTAAGTGCTACCAGAAGGCGAATCTTTCGACGATAACAATGCAGGCACCGTTGAACACTATTGTGCCCAGGAAAGTGAAACAGTTAGCCACAACTAACTTAATGGACCCTCTCCCAGGCGCACTCAGAGGATTCTGCTACATTATGGTGGTTGTGAAGCTGACGCACAACTTCTCACACTCTCTCCACTGCAGAAAGCAACAGCTTTGACTGTGTCAGGGGCTGTGCGCAGTGATTTCTTGCCACAGGTAGGACGTGTAGATAACATGATCTCAGATAACAGTCTTCACTTTCGATCAGCAGGATGAAACGATTCATTGAAATCCTGTAGGACACAATCTATTAGCACGTCATCACATAATCTGTCAGCAGTGTAGCACTGCCCCTGTTAATCTTCTTGTTGCACACAGAAGTCGTGGCCCGATGTTAGGCTGTGTTTCTTATACGCGGAATAATATGGCCGTTTCGGCTTGGCATCACGTCCCTAAAATGCGTCATCTTTCCAGTATTAGGGTGTATGTATGTAGCATCAGTCCACTCTTCTCCAGAACACGTATTTTTATTGATTTCGTGGTATTGTTTCTCATATTGTATGCATTCACAGTCAATTTCTGTAATTTTGCTAGGATTTCGCGATTTTATGTATGTCATCATATTTCCTCACATTTTACGTATTTCACGTCAATTTTTGGTGATTGTAACATGTTTCCTAGACTTTTTACCGATTTTGTTCCGTTTTTCATATTTTTCCCAGTTTTCAAAATGTGTATGCTCATATTGCTGAAGTATCCGTGTGTTGTTTGACTTTCTACGAGAATATTTGCGCGTCTTATACAAGAGCCTACTAAAAAGGCTCCCGCCTCTTCCCTATGATCCACAAGCATGCATTTTGGATGGGACGATCATGAATAGTCGCTTTGTACCTATATGGAGCTCAACGAGTAGTGCAGATCATGAATGTATTGCAAAATCAACTTCCGCAAACAGTTCCGTGTACTTCTCCGACTTATCTGCAGACTCATGTAATGCTGCACTTGATGGAAAATCAAAGTCTGGCAACAGTTCTGCATGTTCATTTGACCTCCACTCAGTCGTGTAGGGTTCTGCAACAGAGAGTTGACGTGTGTACAGAGTAGATTTCTGTTGCCGCTGTTTTCTTTTCTGTGAGTATATGCCCTTATTGCTTACCAGATGTGCTTCATTATTTCTGTTCATACCTTCAAACTCTGATGCACACCCATAACCCTTCCACGCATCTACATACTATAGATTTTGGGGAATTGCTTTTATTACGCCAGTTATAATCTATTCGTTAGTTGACAGTGTGTCGACTGCAGGTTGCAGCTTGGGCCGCAAGAATTCCCCTTCTCTCTCTCTCTCTCTCTTTCTCTCCGGTAGCGTCATTTACAGATGAACTAATTGTTAAACAGCTGTTAAAGCATCACTGCAAATGGACTACTTCCCTCTATTTTGGATATCCAAACTGCGTCAGCTCTCCGTTTGTCTGAAGCGTAAGTCAATAGGGACACTATATCCTAAGGAGAGATGTAAACCTCCGCCTGTGCGTTTCGAGACGTTGGTTCACAGACGCAAATGGGAAGTAGCCTCTTAAGAGATACAGAGACAGGAAGCGAGTCTGAAGTTTCCCAATCAACAGAATGTCGCCACTTGATGCCCTGTTTGGGGCTGCGAGGTCAAAGAAGGCTGACATCTGGTCCATGATCGGTGGCATTTGGTATCGTGACCTGCAATTAGGACATTGGGAAGTTTTTGAGCTTCGTTGTGGCGCCCGGACGATAGACACACACGCGGGAGGACCATAACGGTAGCTACTATACCACACTTCATACCATTCCTTGGTGCTTACAGTTATTACGTCTTGGGAGGTTCTCTTCATTATGGCAACGTACCAGAAAACGGAAGTATTATGATAAAAGTACAGGGTTATTACAAATGATTGAAGCGATTTTACAGCTCTACAATAACTTTATTATTTGAGATATTTTCACAATGCTTTGTAAACACGTACAAAAACTAAAAAAGTTTTTTTTAGGCATTCACAAATGTTCGATATGTGCCACTTTAGTGATTCGGCAGACATCAAGCCGATAATCAAGTTCCTCCCACACTCGGCGCAGCATGTCCCCATTAATGAGTTCGAAAGCATCGTTGATGCGAGCTCACAGTTCTGGCACGTTTCTTGGTAGAGGACGTTTAAACACTGAATCTTTCACATAACCCCACAGAAAGAAATCGCATGGGGTTAAGTCGGGAGAGCGTGGAGACCATGACATGAATTGCTGATCATGATCTCCACCACGACCGATCCATCGGTTTTCCAATCTCCTGTTTAAGAAATGCCGAACATCATGATGGAAGTGCGTTGGAGCACCATCCTGTTGAAAGATGAATTCGGCGCTGTCGGTCTCCAGTTGTGGCATGAGTCAATTTTCCAGCATGTCCAGATACACGTGTCCTGTAACGTTTTTTTTCGCAGAAGAAAAAGGGGCCGTAAACTTTAAACCGTGAGATTGCACAAAACAGGTGAATTGCGAATTTGCTGCACGAATGCGTGAGGATTCTCTACCACCCAGATTCGCACATTGTGTCTGTTCACTTCATCATTAAGAAAAAATGTTGCTTCATCACTGAAAACAAGTTTCGCACTGAACGCATCCTCTTCCATGAGCTGTTGCAACCGCGCCGAAAATTCAAAGCGTTTGACTTTGTCATCGGGTGTCAGGGCTTGTAGCAATTGTAAACGGTAAGGCTTCTGCTTTAGCCTTTTCCGTAAGATTTTCCAAACCGTCGGCTGTGGTACGTTTAGCTCCCTGCTTGCTTTATTCGTCGACTTCCGCGGGCTACGCATGAACTTGCCCGCACGCGTTCAACCGTTTCTTTGCTCACTGCAGGCCGACCCGTTGATTCCCCCTTACAGAGGCATCCAGAAGCTTTAAACTGCGCATACCATCGCCGAATGGAGTTAGCAGTTGGTGGATCCTTGTTGAACTTCGTCCTGAAGTGTCGTTGCATTGTAATGACTGACTGATGTGAGTGGATTTCAAGCACGACATACGCTTTCTCGGCTCCTGTCGCCATTTTGTCTCACTGCGCTCTCGAGCGCTCTGGCGGCAGAAACCTGAAGTGCGGCTTCAGCTGAACAAAACTTTATGAGTTTTTCTACGTATCTGTAGTGTGTCGTGACCATATGTCAATGAATGGAGCTACAGTGAATTTATGAAATCGCTTCAATCATTTGTAATAGCCCTGTATATCAGCTGCATGACGATGAACGTGTAAATTGTAGACTGCTATCGAAGCTTTCTCGATAAACCTAATGGTTGCTGGTTGCTGTCGAACGTTATAAGCACTCAGTATCATAATTTTCTCTGTCTCTGTTTTGTTTTTTGTTTTTCTTTCTGTAAATATGAGGTTCTTTCTTACGCGTTATCTGTACGTCACATTTCCCGTTCCGTCTGGAACTCCCCAGTAATTCTGTGTCGGCTTCAGGTGTGCTACTTGCTTACATTAACGCACATGTAATAATTCTCTATCACACGTGTAGTTCGAAGTGGCGTTGCTGTTAATAGCTCAAAAAAGTCACCTTCTTGATTTTCCGTTTTAGGTAACATGTAACGCTAAAACACGGTCGATAAACGAAAGTAAACAGAATAAGTGTAGTACATAAGCTTCACTTCAACGTTTTCTACAGGTGTGGAGACCAACTTCGATTAGACACACAGCACCTGTCAACTCAAGTTGCGACATGCAGGTGCAGCAAGGTTTTCCAACGATCGAAGAATATACTTAAAACCTATATTTTTCGCGTTTCGCATCACAACTTTTTTTATAAAACGAGTAATTAATTGTAGTTCGTAATAAGCACCATCAGCCAATACCATTTTCACCAATGCCGACTCGACATGTATAAAAAACTGTGTAATCTCGTCTGAAGGTGGTTATTGCGAACCGACATTAATTACCTCACGTATTAAAAAAAAAAAACCTGTGATGTGTAAAGCGAATAAAACATACAAACTATCTACATGATCACTAAATTCCACTGAAATCCATTACTGAGTGTAAAATACCAAGTCAAATTAATAAAAAAACAGTCGCTATCATATTTTAATCTATTATCACTTGAGCTCTATGCGTTGCTAACTACCTCACATAGCGGTGCGGTCTTCACCCTGAACGTGTAGCTGTAGCGACCCACAACGTATCACTTGCAATATGCTGTCAATACAAAAAGTACAGGGGGTGGGGAAAAATAGGGAAACACCTTAAACGTGCCACATTAACATGCCTAATGCGCTGTAGGAACACCGATCGCATTGAAAACAGTTTATAGTCGTCTCAGAATGGATAAACACAGTTCCGGTATGGGTTTCAAGGAAATCTCTTACCATTTTGTAAAAAAAAAGAGTGGCAACTTCAGGCAACGATGATGAAGGTGGATAGCGACCACGGCTCTTCCAAAGCCTCGTCAATATTGACATCTGGTGACTTTGATGTCCAGGGGAGATCCGACAACTTATCCTCACGCTCACACAACCAGTCCTGTACAATGGGAGGGACCTGATCAGCCAAAATGATAACATAATCTTTGATAGTGATGTGAGTTTGCAGAGTAACCATGGGGACCATGGAATATCACGATAATGCTGCCCAAGCCATCAGTGCCCTGCCATGTTTCACTCCTGTGACGTAAATTCGGCCAGAAGTTGGAAACAAGACTCATTCAATAAATGACATTCATCCATTACTCCACAGTCCAGGTTATATGGGTCCGGAACTACATGTTCCTGTTGGAATACCAGCTCGCTCAGCAGTTCTCTGCTTCTTTGGCTCTCTTCGTGTTGTTTCGATGCTGACGGGGTTCGCAGGTGTGACAGTCAATTCTGCAGTGACTATTGCAGCCGTTACTCTCTTATTTTTGAGCACAATCCTTCCTCAGTAATCGTCCGTGATGGTCACTCAACCTACACTTTCGTCCACGATGTGACTTAGTAGATGATGGTTTACACTTTCCCAGTTTCGGAAACCCTTACCGTACAAGCAGCAAGAATTTGCCCACGTTCGAATGGATTGCTCGGACACCATGCACTCACGGGTACACAGAACAGTGTCCCGACCACAGCTGATGGTTGCAACATATCAAGGACAGCACGCAGGGGCCGTTCGTGGTCAAATACAACAGCGCAACCTGCAGTCTTGACTAGCATCTGTATTAGTGTTCAAACAAACATTTCTCGTTATGTTTGCATATTACTCTCCCCCTGGTAGCTGAGTGGTTAGCGCGACGGGTTGTCATAACTAACAGCCCGGGTTCGATTCCCAGCTGGGTCGAGGATTTTCTCCACTCAAGGACTGGGTGTTGTGTTTTCCTTATCATCATAATTTCATCCTCATCGACGCGCAAGTCGAAAGACTGGCACCAAGTGAACGGTCTACCCGATGGGAGGCCCTAGCCACATGGCATTTATTACAATCCAACCGCTATATCTCTGCTGCTCTATTAATGTAACTGCTTTTGGAATTTCATTCCGATTTCACACGTATTTGTCAATAATAGAATTTACATAGTAAATTGAAAAAAGGCATTTTATTTTTAACAAAATGGTGTATTGATAAGAAGCACACTGGGCCAAGAAAATTATCTACCTCCAGGAGACAGCCGGCAGCAATGTCCGAGCGGTTCTAGACGCTTCAGTCTTGAACCGCGCGACCGCTACAGTCGCAGGTTCGAATCCTGCCTCGACCATGGATGTGTGTGATGACCTTAGGTTAGTTAGGTTTAAGTAGTTCTAAGTTCTAGGGGACTGATGACCTCAGATGTCAAGTTCCATAGTGCTCAGAGCCATTTGAACATTTGAATCCAGAAGACACCACGCCATTACCCTGCAGTTTCGCTTCTAACTTTGGTAATGACCTCAGTTCGACAGTGAATGGGGTCCATAGTTTTATTCAGATAAGCCATATCCTGATGACGTCACTGATGACAAGATCTTGTATAGCAACTAACCCACAATATTATTGATTGATACTTTTCAAGCGCTGTTCCCAATAGTCTCAGGCATTTCCTATCAGATTATGATCAGATTATTTATCGCACGAGACCAGATGTTGTAAGTAGTGGAACAATGGTGGCGTCATATCACTCTCCATTGTCGCCAAATCTATTCAAGGTGGCGGATCCAAGATGGCGGCGATAGATATGGCTATGATGCAATGGCGTCATGGTGGGAAGTTCAAATTTTGGCGGGAAGATAAGTCAACTGGGCTACCTCCACTAATCTAATCCCCTCCCTCCTCCCCTTCCCCCCCCACCAGAAAATGGTGGGAAGTTCAATTTCCAGTAGGGCAATGCAACACATCATGGCTACCTCCAGTAATCTAAGAAATGGCGGGAAAATGGGTCACTTGGCTACCTCCACTAACCTAAGTCACCCCAGCTGTCACCTCTTCCTAGGAATTGGCAGCGAAAGGACTCAGACAGTGTTGGATAGGATGGACGTAAGTCTTCATTTAAACAGTCTTTATTTAAACAATTTGTGGCAGTAACTCTATCCAGTGTGTTCACCATTAGGTCTGGAGTCGAACTGACCTAGTACACAATACTGCCACCAGAGGGTGCCATTGTCCCTCCCATGACATAATCCAATTTGGCAGTCTGGAGGGGAAAAATGGTGGGAAAAGGAATCAGCTTGTGCTGGTCTGCTGGAGAGAGGAAGATGTCTACTTTTGGAACAATTAATTTAATAACGGATTTCACGTAGTTCATTTATTACACTGATACAAAATACTCGCTCTGACATGCTTGAGGTCACAATGCAAGTTTGAAGATCTGCAAACTACTTGTCGTTGTTGTTGTTGTTGTTGTTGTTGTTGTGGTCTTCAGTCCTGAGACTGGTTTGATGCAGCTCTCCATGCTACTCTATCCTGTGCAAGCTTCTTCATCTCCCAGTACCTACTGCAACCTACATCCTTCTGAATCTGCTTAGTGTATTCATCTCTTGGTATCCCCCTACGATTTTTACCCTCCCCTGATGCCTCAGAACATGTCCTACCAACCGATCCCTTCTACTGGTCAAGTTGTGCCACAAGCTTCTCTTCCCCCCAATCCTATTCAATACTTCCTCATTAGTTATGTGATCTACCCATCTAATCTTCAGCATTCTTCTGTAGCACCACATTTCGAAAGCTTCTATTCTCTTCTTGTCCAAACTATTTACCGTCCATGTTTCACTTCCATACATGGCTCCACTCCATACAAATACTTTCAGAAATGACTTCCTGACACTTAAATCTATACTCGAAGTTAACAAATTTCTCTTCTTCAGAAACGCTTTCCTTGCCATTGCCAGTCTACATTTTATATCCTCTTTACTTCGACCATCATCAGTTATTTTGCTCCCCAAATAGCAAAACTCCTTTACTATTTTAAGTGTCTCATTTCCTAATCTAATATTCTCAACATCACCCGACTTAATTCGACTACATTCCCTTATACTCGTTTTGCTTTTGTTGATGTTCAGCTTATATCCTCCCTTCAAGACACTGTCCATTCCGTTCAACTGCTCTTCCAAGTCCTTTGCTGTCTCTGACAGAATTACAATGTCATCGGCGAACCTAAAAGTTTTTATTTCTTCTCCATGGATTTTAATACCTACTCCGAATTTTTCTTTTGTTTCCTTTACTGCTTGCTCAATATACAGATTGAATAACACCTGTCTTACTCCCTTCCCAACCACTGCTTCCCTTTCATGTCCCTCGACTCTTATAACTGCCATCTGGTTTCTGTACATATTGTAAATAGCCTTTCGCTCCCTGTATTTTACCCCTGCCACCTTTAGAATTTGAAAGAGAGTATTCCAATCAACATTGTCAAAAGCTTTCTCTAAGTCTACAAATGCTAGAAACGTAGGTTTGCCTTTCCTTAATCTTTCTTCTAAGATAAGTCGTAAGGTCAGTATTGCCTCACGTGTTCCAGTATTTCTACGGAATCCAAACTGATCTTCCCCGAGGTCGGCTTCTACTAGTTTTTCCATTCGTCTGTAAAGAATTCGTGTTAATATTTTGCAGCTGTGGCTTATTAAACTGATAGTTCGGTAATTTTCACATCTGTCAACACCTGCTTTCTTTGGGATTGGTATTATTATATTCTTCTTGAAGTCTGAGGGTACTTTGCCTGTCTCATACATCTTGCTCACCAGGTGGTAGAGTTTTGTCAGGACTGGCTCTCCCAAGACTGTCAGTAGTTCTAATGGAATGTTGTTTACTCCCGGGGCCTTGTTTCGACTCAGGTCTTTCAGTGCTCTGTCAAACTCTTCACGCAGTATTTTATCTCCCATTTCATCTTCATCTACATCCTCTTCCATTTCCATAATATTGTCCTCAAGTACATCGCCCTTGTATAGACGCTCTATGTACTCCTTCCACCTTTCTGCCTTCCCTTCTTTGCTTAGAACTGGGTTGCCATCTGAGCTCTTGATATTCATACAAGTGGTTCTCTTCTCTCCAAAGGTCTCTTTAATTTTCCTGTAGGCAGTATCTATCTTACCCCTAGTGAGATAAGCCTCTACATCCCTACATTTGTCCTCTAGCCATCCCTGCTTAGCCATTTTGCACTTCCTGTCGATCTCATTTTTGAGACGTTTGTATTCCTTGTTGCCTGCTTCATTTACTGCATTTTTATATTTTCTCCTTTCATCAATTAAATTCAATATTTCTTGTGTTACCCAAGGATTTCTACTAGCCCTCGTCTTTTCACCTACTTGATCCTCTGCTGCCTTCGCTACTCCATCCCTCAAAGCTACCCATTCATCTTCTACTGTATTTCTTTCCTCCATTCCTGTGAATTGCTCCCTTATGCTCTCCCTGAAACTCTGTACAACCTCTGGTTCTTTCAGTTTATCCAGGTTCCATCTCCTTGAATTCCCACCTTTTTGCAGTTTCTTCCGTTTTAATCTACAGGTCATAACCAATAGATTGTGGTCAGAGTCCACATCTCCCCCTGGAAATGTCTTACAATTTAAAACCTGGTTCCTAAATCTCTGTCTTACCATTATATAATCTATCTGATACCTTTTAGTATCTCCAGGGTTCTTCCATGTATACAACCTTCTTTCATGATTCTTAAACCAAGTGTTAGCTACGATTATGTTGTGCTCTGTGCAGAATTCTACCAGGCAGCATCCTCTTTCATTTCTTAGCCCCAATCCATATTCACCGACTATGTTTCCTTCTCTCCCTTTTCCTACACTCGAATTCCAGTCACCCATGACTATTAAATTTTCGTCTCCCTTCACTATCTGAATAATTTCTTTTATTTCATCATACATTTCTTCAATTTCTTCGTCATCTGCAGAGCTAGTTGGCATATAAACTTTTACTACTGTAGTAGGTGTGGGCTTCGTATCTATCTTGGCCACAATAATGGGTTCACTATGCTGTTTGTAGTAGCTTACCCGCATTCCTATTTTCCTATTCATTATTAAACCTACTCCTGCATTACCCCTATTTGATTTTGTGTTTATAACCCTGTAGTCACCTGACCAGAAGTCTTGTTCCTCCTGCCACCGAACTTCACTAATTCCCACTATATCTAACTTCAACCTATCCATTTCCCTTTTTAAATTTTCTAACCTACCTGCCCGATTAAGGGATCTGACATTCCACGCTCCGATCCATTGAGCGCCAGTTTTCTTTCTCCTGATAACGACATCCTCCTGAGTAGTCCCCGCCCAGAGATCCGAATGGGGGACTATTTTACCTCCAGAATATTTTACCCAAGAGGACGCCATCATCATTTAATCATACAGTAAAGCTGCATGCCCTCGGGAAAAGTTACGGCTGTAGTTTCCCCTTGCTTTCAGCTGTTCGCAGTACCAGCACAGCAAGGCCGTTTTGGTTATTGTTACAAGGCCAGATCAGTCAATCATCCAGACTGTTGTCCTTGCAACTACTGAAAAGGCTGCTGCCCCTCTTCAGGAACCACACGTTTGTCTGACCTCTCAACAGATACCCCTCCGTTGTGGTTGCACCTACGGTACGGCTATCTGTATCACTGAGGCACGCAAGCCTCCCCACCAACGGCAAGGTCCATGGTTCATGGGGGGGGGGGGGGGGGTAAATTTCCAAAAAATAATGCATGTGTAACACCATTCAAACACGCTCACAACGCTTAAACAATCAAAACTAAGGCAGTGCACACTGTTCCACTGCACGCACGCACTTTGCAGAGCCAGCCAGATTCAAGCCAGGGCCGGAGTGTAAGCCGTTGCTATCGAGCCGCTGCTGACAGCAAGTGAAAGTCTCATCTATTTTTGGGTATACAGTTAGAGTTCTTTGAGTGTTATACTGATGACACATGTCTGTGTAACTAAGCACCAAGTTACCCTCTGGACCACTCACACGTGTTCACCATTGCTGTTGTGATCCCTCCATCTACCTGAGGTCCAGTGAAGACCTAAGTGCCGAGTGACTCAACTTTGCAGACACTGCAGAAATCCGTTCCATTACTTCCCAGAATAGCACAGGGTGCATTGTTCCCAGCGATTCTAATGGGACGTGCGAGACGCCTCCAGCTGCATATGTGCTTACTCAGCCACCATGCATAAGTGCCAGTCTAGCCCAGGCCTAATTGTCAAGCAGGAGATGCCTGTGTAGTTACTCACCCACACAGGCACAGTTAAATGTTAAACTGATGTCTCATGTCTATATAAATTACAACCAAGCCCCCTCTGGACGCACTATGGAAACCTTCTGCAATGCTTTCAGAAATTATTAATGAAAATAGTTCAGAATAACACCAAATGCATTCTTCCTGATGCTCCTAACGTCAGTGCCCGTCCATCAGACATCAACCTGTCACAGATATCGTAAAGTGTCCCACAAATAGTTAACGGTCGCTTTTGTATGACCTTTTGTGGTGTCTCAGCATGTCTGCATGGGAATTATTACCCTAACAGAACTTGTTTACGAAAACAGCGCAGAATAACGCCGAATGCATTCCTCCTGATGGTTCTAACTTGGCACCCCATCCATCATGTGTTACCCTTCCTGGAAATCGTTAAGTCCTGCTTTCAACAAACTTCTCAGAAACGGTAAACATTCTCACTGCTATGTAGAGGCTCCTATGTCCTGGCACAAAGACTGTCTTCTGAATGAATGGAGCATTATGAGTGGCTCTTATTCAATTTACCTGGTGAATTACTGATGCCACTGGTGTGGGAGCACTATCAACCTTTTTTTTTTATTTCTGCTGACAAAACTTTCAGCAGCAAAAAACTATTTTGTATAGATCACCATATTGCACCGACAATTAAACCCTGCCAAGTTCAAAATGGCTCTGAGCACTATGGGACTTAACATCTGAGGTTATCAGTCCCCTAGAACTTAGAACTAATTAAACCTAACTAACCTAAGGACATCACACACATCCATGCCCGAGGCAGGATTCGAACCTGCGACCATAGCGGTCGTGCGGTTCCAGACTGAAGCGCCTAGAACCGCTCGGCCACAATGGCCGGACCTGCAAAGTGGCCTATGGACTGTCAAATATGGAAAGACTCTTACTCAATTATGCCACTCTGCCACTGGGGGCAGGAGCTTGAATATTAGAGCATGAAACCGATCTCCAATCCAGCATATCACCATGTACTGTGCCGATGTAGTAAACATACACTTCATATCCTGCACCATAAAAAATCGCCCCTTCTACATCATTCATGTAGCTATCGACCACCAGACACTCATACATATACTGCGAAGACAGACAGCATAAACACATGGACGGTATGTATACTCCTCACTGCACAAGATGTTTCCCATTAAGTCGGGCAGTCATCCACCACCGGTGCATGACCAGAGCGCCATCAGTGTACCAAAAACACTCTTGGAACTGTTCTACAAATTCGGGGTCAGCTCCCCTTGGCACAAATGCATTACTGTTTCTGGTCCTGACCAGCTTGCTTGCTTTACTGCACCAATCTCCAGACTCTGGGATTACAAGAACATATGCAATTTCACTTGGTTTGCTAGAATATCACGCAATTTTCGCGATACTTTTCGATATTAAGCACACAGCAATATCGCACGCACAGTATAATTCCGAAGATATAGACTAGAAATTATTGCTCTAGAAACCTGAAACCTTAGCAAGGTGGAGCGTGTTGTAAATCACTGAGTAATTAGAAACTTATCCCATCTGCGAAGACCTTTAATTGAAACCTCCAAAAAGTAGAGAAACTGATATTTCCACTCACGAATACTGATGTTGGTGATATAACAGACTCCAAATCATCCTTATAATTTACAGAGTCAGCTAGAGAACCAGCGAACGTGTCCTCCACACGTCTTTCACCTGCTAGATGCACTCAACACACACCACAATCGATGTTCTCTCAACCAAATAAAGATGGGGAAATGTGAAAAAGCAGTCAATTTGGCAATTTACATGGGGTAGAATAATGGTCCAGCGCAAACATATGTCCATACTGAATCTATTCAAATTTCCACACAATCGTGAAAGCTCTCCAACACATATTAAGTATTAGTTCGCTATTCGGCCACATAGAGGACAACATGGTTAATTCATCTACATTCCTGCATCCCAACAGGCCTTTCCATTTGGACGGCTCCTGCTGTTAATGGGAAATGTGAATCATTCCCACCACAAGCCACCGCCAGTGCACCTCGCACCCCTAGACATAATCGTCCTAGGAAATAGGTCACATATGTATTTGATCACTATGCTTACAATTAAATGTTACATTTGCTGTCTCAGCTGAACGACATTCAACAATGAGCAAAGTATCTGAAATACACCCTGCCGACAGATGTGGCTCTGGAAATAGAAATATCTGTACCATTCTTATGATCTGACATACTCTTCCCTTTGCTATCACAGTATTCCACGTCAAATCCATAGCTTCCTTACGACTGGACATAGTCATTTTCTTTGGACATGTCAGAACACAAACACATACTTTATAAGCCTGATGCTCAAGGCGAACCTATCATGCATCCCCTACTACTGAGTATAATACTTGGCCAATAACTGATTGCTGGTGATACGAAATAATACTGACCAAAAATCAGCGATGAGTGGACAGGTTTCAAAAAATTTTCTTGCCAGTGGTACCACTGTGATTTAGAAAGAGAGCTATAATCATGTTATAAACAGCTAGACGTTAAACAACACAATCGCAACAACTATTTTATATTACTGTCACAAGTGGTCTTGGTTCTACAGGTGCATACAAGTAACCATGTTAAAAGCTATACTGGCTTTATAAATCGAGGTATGGCACGTGGCAATGAAGTGGTTTTTCCAGATAAACACTGCAACACCAAATATAGTATCAGACCAACAGTGTGGTTAAATGTCACCAACGGTGCAACCTCGTAATAAAATTACCGAATGTAGACAGTGATTTGGCTGAAGAACGTGGTATGAAACCATATATGACACTCCCTCCCGCCGCCGCTAGATATTTCTCCACTGTTTCTAACACATTCTGTCTCAATGCCACATCAGAGGTTCCATAATATATCGATTGGGTTATAGACGATGGTTGATTGGGAAGGATCACAAACAGTAGATGGTGGGCTGATTGAGGTTGTAAGAAATGTACGGTAGCTTTCAGATCTCTAGTGCTACTCTTTTTGATAGAAATTGTGTCTATGATTTGGAATCAAGTCTTTCCATTCAACAACATACCTGCGTTGTATCTGATGGAGAATGCCTTTAATGATTACAGCCACTAGTGAATCATATTTCTGGCACTCTAATATCTCGAAACGAGTCACCTTTTTCGAATCTATCTGCTACAGTAAAATTTTAGATAGTTCCTATGCCTCTTGCTGCTGCTCCCATTTCTGTAGCTTTGTGCATGTGATCGTTCCAATGTAAGTCGGAACTGAGCAGAAGTCGGAGAGAGCTATATCCACCACCTTCTGCAACCTGTGTAGAAACAGAGTGACCCGAGCTAGTGTGACAGGACTGTGTTTTGATCATTCGGTGGAAATGAGAACAAGATGTCGTAGTTCCGCCAACAGTGTACGATGTTTAAGGTCAGTGCCAAGCGAATCCTGCTCCTGCAAGATGCAGTAGTTTAAAAGACAGTATAGGAACTGGGAGCAGGATGAGGATTTTGGTACTGTATTGTGAAACATCCCCAAACTTCATACAGATACTGCAATCCAAGCAGATCTGTGCCCCATTTATGCTTGTCATCCCAACGTGCTATCATCATCATTCTGTACCATCCAACAGAGAAAAATTACGAACTATAAAAGCTACACTAACTTCATCCTAGAGAGAACTCTGCAAGATTTTTACTGCATCTCTCTCCTCCCATATATCGAAAACAAATACTGTCTGTGTGCTGGCATCAAGCACATGTGACGATCCTATTAAATATACAGCTATTGATCCATTGCACAGACATGTGTAAAGTTGCATAGCATGTATTGTAGGAGGATGACCATATCCCACAAACTATACAATAAGTCGCAAGAGACGCTCCCTGTGACCCTGTGTCATTGTTTAAAACATTAATTTTTCTCCTGTAATACGCTTTGTACACTGACATACATTTCGTTTTTCTGCCAGGACTTCAAGGTACGTGTCAGGTTCTAAACTGAAATTAACACGTTCTGATCCATTGCTCCTCACAGAAAACTAGACATTGCACGGTATAAGTCATATTGTTAATGCTGGTACCGCAACACATCAAACGCACTGGATTATTTTTAATAAAAGACAGTTACAACATAAAGAAACTGGAAGAGTTTGGCCGTGTTTTGGAGAGTTTCTAAACTGCTGTCCAAAGGCGATCAACTACCTTTACGTTTAATCTCATCTGTCACAGTGATGGAATAGCTAATGGTTCTGCATTCCATTTCGACTGATTTCTCATATTGCAGTCATGTACGCAATCACTGTTTCGGTACTAGCCATCCCCAGAAGGTGTTGGCGCTCCACCAAAACTCTTTCTCCATCTCAAACAAGCAATGTCAGTCAATCATTATGTGTAACCAACAGCGTACCAGTGGGTGGATGGGTGGAAAAGATACTATTTATGTACTGTAATAATAAGAATCACAGTTGATAGTGCAAACTATTTTAGTAATTTAACAGAAATTTACCAATGATACAACAGCATGTTACCCAATTTCCGTATAATTGCTAAACGGTCCCTTCTCTACTTTGTGAGTATCTTTGTAAATGTAGGAAGATGACTGTGCAGTACATCCATTCACTGTTAACTCACGAGCATATACATCATCAAAGAATACCAGACTTTGCTCTACATATTTCTAGCACATCAAGCATAGTGCATAATTTATGATCTATCTCTATGTGGATGGGTGTCACAGAGCATTCTCGCAGTCTTAGGATAAAATTAAGGACTGAAAGGCCCGCTTACACTGTCTTTGACCAACTTGCTCTGCAACACCGTTACTGATTTAATCTGCAGCTGACCAGAAGTAGAGCGCTACAGTCTGCATCTCGTGAATGAATGGAGCTTGCGGGGTCCTCGCCCATCCAAGTGCAGAAGATTTCTCCAGATGCATCCATGTCGAGAAGTTTAGCACCCCTTATAGGTGTATAGTAGCAAATTTGAAAGTGCTGTGATTTAATAACAAATGGTTAAGAAGACAAGAAACACGAGGTTTTTATGCGTGATGTAGCTCCATATGGATGGAGTTTGAAGCATTTTACGTACATCAACTACGCCATCAAATTTAAAGTATTGTTCTTATGTGTCTGATAGTACCAGGAGGGTACTGGTAAGAGAGAACATAAACATGTGCACACCTAAGGCTACACAGTTCTGCACTTAAAACAGGCTATAATGTTAGATCGCTTCAGTTTCCGACCTATCAGTCATGTGTAATGCAGAGCTGTTAACAGTACAGTGTAAGAAACAGGTTTCCAGTGCATGACATACATCCTTCCTGCAGGTTTCTCTACGATAAACTATGGTAACAAACTGAAAAATGAAAAAAACTTCTTCCTTAAAATATCATTTCTGTGAGATACACACAGAGTGTAGCTTTTCAGAGATTATAGCATCCACTGTTCTAATCCGATCATGGTTAAGAAATTATACTATGCTCGCATCCGTCCTATATAAAATGGTCATTAGTAATGGTGAATACCTCTTGAAAGGAAACAGATAAACGCATAGCAGCAGCGTCCAACATGTGAAATTACACGTCATGCCACCAATAACTCTGTAAACAGGACATCTGTCAAGCAGAAGTATAGATGGGGATTGCAGTGTCTCACAAACACCCATAGCTAACTTAAAATCGTTTTAGTTATGAAACTGAAGTCTCGATTTTATACCCAACATGCGACAAGTAAATGGAGTACATCGCATAAATCTCCATTAGTTTAGAGGAATGTGTCGAAACAGGATGGTCACGTTTCATCACACATGAGATAGAAGTCCTCTGATGATGGAGAGGTTTTGCTGTTAACAATCGCAAGTAGAGAGTGCTCTAAGTCAAATACAGATCACGTGGTTGTATACGAGTCGAATGCAAGCTATGTCATGCAACTGATGCATCCTGACAGAACAGTGGAAAAATAGTCAAATGACCTGGGCCAACATCTCCCTCCCTCTCTAGAAGCATCATCAGTATGCCATTAAATCGTACCTCATTACAACTCCATCTCAATCAATCACCCCATCCACTCTCTGTTATCCTTTAACGCAGATGCACGTAAGTTTAGGCGCAGATGGTTCTCTGTTTTCCTTAAAAGTGTCAAATACAGTAGTCAACTCCCATGTATCACTGTTACCTCAATAGACATACAATAGAATGCTGCCTCTATGGAAAAAAAGTAACTGTTTTCCTTGTTCCCTTCGCTTCCATGTTGAAGTTTTCTCGGATTCTTCTTGCTTTAGCATACTTGTTCCCCTGTACAAGAATTGTTCTGCGCCAACCAGAAGACACGCAATTACTTCCTCGATTTCCCCACATTTCAGAGTATTTTCCCTCAATTTATATGTCAACCATTTTACGCAATTCTATCGCTTTTTTGTGTCACTTCTACCTATGTGATCATGACATATCCTCTTGTTACGTGTTCTAAACAAACTGTAAATGTAGTACAACTGTCAAAACCTAGCGCAAATTCACTATTTTTCTGATTGGGAGGCATAGTATAGCACAGTACTTGATTGCATCCAGTCGGCTCCACCCACATATTCCACATGCGCAGTGCATTCGCTCTGTTTTCTGTATGTCTGTGTATGTGCATGTATTGCAGATGGCTCCAAGGACCCAGTCCTCCCGCTGGTGGACCCAACTTCAAACATAGTTCATGTCTCCAGATGTAACGTTTGGTTGGTCCACCTGTGAGCCCTCTCCCAGATGTGACGTGTGGTGGATCTGCCTACGAACATCAGTCTGGATATATAGTGCATTGCTAGATCCACATTTGAACACTAACTCGGATGTGGTATAGTGTGGATCTGCATCCCAACATCGCTCCATACATTATGAGTGGTGGATCCAACTTCAAACCCTGTCCTGGAAGTGGCATATTGTGGGTCCTCATCCCAACATCGCTCTGAATGTAATACCTGATGGATCCACACTCGAACACTAACTTGGGTCTACTGCGCGCATTGTTTCGTGAACAGGTGTGAAGGATGTGCAGTGCATGATTTCGACAGTTGACGATTGGCAAGCATGTTTGGAAAGCCTGTTACATGCATTATTTTCACTGCATTATTTTGGTGATCTACATGTAGTTTGCAGGTCTGTAAACTGTGTATTGTGATCCCAAACATGTCAGAGCGAGTGTTTTGTATCAGCGTAATGAGGTCTTTTCTCACCATTTCTCCTCTCTAGACCGCCATCTTGGATTACGTCATGGGAGGGATGACTGTACCCTCTGGTGGCAGTACTGTGTACTAGGTCAGTTGGACTCTGGACCTAATCGTGAACACACTGGTTGGAGGTACTGCCTTAAACTGTTCAAATAAAGACTGTTTAAATAAAGACGTAGGTCCATCCTATCCAGCCCAGGCTGAGTCCTTGTCCTTTTCCTGCCAATATCTCAGAAGAGGTGACAGCCGGGTGACTTAGGTTAGTGGAGGTAGCCAAGTGACCTATTTTCCCTCCATTTTCTTAGGTTAGTGAAGGTAGCCAGGTGTGTTGCATTGTCCTGCTGGAATTTGAACTTCCCGCCATTTTTTGAGTGAAGAGAGGGGAGGGGGGGAGGGGATGGGGTTAAGTTAGTGGAGGTAGCTCAGTTGACCTATCTTTCCACCAAAATTTGAACTTACCACTGTGATGTCACTGGGACATATCCATATCTATCGCTGCCGTTTTGGATTCGCCAACTTGAATGCATTTGGCAACAATGGAGAATGGGATGGCACTGTCCTTGTTTTACTACTGTCGTACGTTTCTTGAGTGTTCCTCAAACCAGGAATATATAAGTGTAGCTCTACGAACACAACTTCATCCTGGAGAATGTGACTGTCCACAGGACACGAGTGGCATTCATGCAACACATTTTTTTCTGAAGGCAATTTAATTTTATTCAGGATTCCAATACATGTGTTATTTTCCCACTCTTGAGGCTACAAAGCTCTAATTTTCAGCAAGATCTCCGTTCATTGTGACGGCCTTACGCTACCTCACTGGGAGGACCTGCATGCCCGTATGGCACCACTTCACTGGTCGACGCAGAAGCTGAAGTCTTACTGCATCAAGAACCTCCCCATCATCCTTGTACTGCTTCCTACCGAGTGCATCCTCCACTGGGCCAAACATGTAGAAGTATGTGGTGCGATTTCCGGGTTTTAGGGTGGAGGAGGATGAACAGTTCAATGATGTTTCGTGAGCTCCTCTCTGTTGCACAGACTTGTGTGAAGCCTTGCGTTGCCACTGGGAAGAGGATTCGTGCGCTTTTTTGTGGCGACAACAGGCTGAAATCGTTTCTTCAGTTTCCTGAGGGCAGCACAAAACACTTCACAGTTGACCTTTGCACCATGAGGGGGACATCAAACAGAGTGACCCCTTCAGAGTCCCAGAAGACCGTCGCCATGACTGAGGGTGCGGCTTTAAAAATTTTCTTCGGAGAGGTAGTGCGTCACCACGCTACGGATTGCCCTTTTGTTTCTGGCTGGAAGTGATGAATCTATGTTTCGTCACCTGTGACGATGTTCGACAAAAGTTTATCACGAAAAGCCTCGTAGCGCGCAGGAAATTCCGCACAGACGGTGCTTCGTTGCTCTTTATGGTCTTATGTTAGGCGGTGAGAAATACAGCGGGACACGCCTTTTCGGTACCCAAACTGGTGGCCGAGTGTGACAGCACTACCAACAGAGACGTTGAGCGATGTGTTTGTGATCTGTCGATCACCTCGAATGAGTGTGTCTGGTCGTTCCAGCATTGCAGGAGTCAGAGCTGGGTGCGTCCGGCCAGCACGCTGGAGATCAGACAGGTTTGCGCGACCTCGCAATAAACGCCTCGCCCAACAGCTCTGCACAGTTTTATTCGCTGCAGACGCCTACGAATATCTGCGATGATTTGGTTTTCCGCTAAAGGAAATATGACAGCTCCCTGCTTGGAACGCACCTACGTTACAGACTTCATTTTGAAGGCTACGTATATTGCCGCTACCTATCTAAACTCAGTCCGAACAGGTCCTGGAAGGCCCAACGATACCGTCCGGCCGCCGTGTCGTCCTCAGACACACGCGTCACTTGATGCTGAAACGGAGAGGCCTCTGCCGCTACCTATCGCAACTTCGTGGAACTATAGGGGCTGAAGCGAGAATACTCCACGATGTCCCACAACATATTCGGTATTTTCTCAACTGAAATTGGCCGAGAAAAATGTGTTGCGTTATTTATTAAACACCCGCCGTAATCCTCATGAACATGTAGAAAAGAAAAAGGCAACATTTGGTCATTGACAGTTGTGAAATAAACATCCTAGTTCTTATTCACGCTAACCTTAATGAGGATACCCAAGCTGTGGTACGAAGAACTCCCTGAAAACATCACAAAACGTCTCGGGTATGAACTACATAGTCCACACACTGTGCGTTAAGCGCCTCATTGGGTTGTTGGTGTACTGATTTTAATACGCTTTCAGTGGATGGTGCTAGTACCGCGATATTAGACCCTTTAAAGACAAGTAACTTTATGTTGGGCTAGGAGCAATGGACTTTTGCGAGGTGTCCAATTCCAGATAACAACTGTGTTCATTTCTTTTCACAAATTTCGCTAGACATGTGGTTCGGATGGAACTGCGTTCACTAACAGCAGAATTTCCTGTCTGGTTCGGAACCGGCTGCAGCAAGACGTTACACACGTCCCCGGTCTCTGTCGTTCAGGAACTTCTTACGTCTACTGATCTTCCACCTCGTCATATGGCTGCGTGTGAAGACCCGTTGGTCAGTGAGCGCTGATATACCAACAAATCGGACAATTTCACTTAAGATACGTTCATGTGCACGCCCAAACGCAATACGTCTTTTCTAATATTCTGTCTCGATCTCCACTTCGACCCATCTTACTGTTGTGATCCCCTACAACCGACGTGCACATAGACACCACTTCGTTACTAGAACGTACATTAACGATGGAATCACAAAACCACCTGGTAGCAATTATGCAGCAAGAACGACAACTATTCTCTTTTAACGAGGTGACCAGTACTTCGTCGAATGAGCTTATGTGTTTATTTATAAGTAAATAATTGTTTTCGGTCGGTGAGTATAACTTTATATAAATTAGCGAACGATATGGCTCAGTGAGTCAGGCTGTTCGAACATCCAGCTGTGGATCCTTGTTTTCGCTAGGATAGTTTATTTGAAAATAACGCAGATGATTTCCTTTCCCCATTTTTGTCGAAACCGAAATTTAACTGCGTCTCTCAACCTATATTCTCACAGGCTATGAGAACGTCTACATTCGTCCCATAGCAGTACCTTCACATGCCAATTAGCGTTTCCACAGGCGCGACCGGATTTTTCATAGGACTATTTTCGAGATGCCATCAAATGAAATAATTCGCGCTGGCGTTACTGAGGTTCTCCTGACTGAGGGTGCTTCTTTTCCTTCGTTTCTTCGTCACTTCACGCAGCCATCTCTTCGCTGCTCTCCCGTGATCTCAATTTCCTTGTAGTCTACAGTTCAACACTTGTTTTGTTGGTCGTCCTTCTGTAATTCCATCGATATATTCTGGCCATTCTGCTTACGTTTGCTTTGATAATTCCTTATGTGAATAAGTTTCAAACTCAGCTCTGATGTCTCTATTTCGTATCTGATCCCTCAGATTGCAACCATTCCTTTATGTCAGAAATTTCGTTTCAGAGACCTTTATATGCATTTCGTCCTGATTTCATCATGTCGACGACTCTACTATGCCAAAACATTTGTAGTCATAACTTTATAATAGTTCGTTTTTGTTTATTTACGTAATACGTTTCATAGACTTCTCTGTATTCTACCACACATTATATGATATTTATTTCATTTATTGTGTATGCCATTGTCAAGTTCGTGGCTTACATCGCAACTTAAGAACTTGAAACGGGAAACTTGGTCTAAAGTATGACCAATTAGCACTGTTTTGGAAAGTAGTTCTCCCGATAGCCTGTTACGTAAATTTAGATAACCTGTATTGAAAGTTTTGTGTGCTATTAATATACTGCCACCAAAGTAATTATCACATAGGGACGAATAGAAAAAGATGTTAGTCATTTGTGAACGGACGGTGACATATAAAGTCATTTGACTCTCGTTCAAGACGCGTATTCAGCAGAAAATAAAATTTATCGTATTGGTATGACATGCCTACTACCATGCACTGTACAGTCGCTTGGGGAGTATTTATGTAGACGTAGATAAATATGGAATACACGAAATAGATTATTAACGATGTTGGTCACATACAACAGCAAATATAGGGAATTTGGTGGAAAGACAAGTTACTAATTCTCAGAAATGTGAAACACTTTGGTGCCGACTGGAGAGCGCAGACGTGTGCGGCGGTGACGTCACCAGCAGCGTCCGCCGTAAGACGCGGCCAGCTTTAGGAGCGCCACGTGTCACAGTCGATACTCGCAGACCGGGTCGATAGGCGGCGTGCCTGCCTACCGCGCCTCGGACGTCTCGCAATTAGCACGCCATCTTGGCGCCGGGCTGCATGCTAATTGCTCTCCTGCAAATAGCAAACGGGAGAAAAAGGGCCATCCAGGGAAATACGGGCGCCCCCGACAGTACCGATGAAGGGTGGTTGTCCACGCGGGAAACACTGTTATCCGCAGCTAAACGTAGCGACTCCAAATGGAATTTGAAGCAGTACAACATGAACTACCGCAGGGGTCTCTTTTTGTGCCATTATTATTAGTAACAAACACTAATACTGGTGAAAATTGTAACGCCAAAAGAAGACATATGGGAAAAATGTCAGTCTACCTCTGAAGACATTATTAATATATTTTAAAATAACACCTCTAGCCATGATATTGGCCTTAGATCGGCGAAGAATGTATTGCGAATACATAGAAAGAAGGATCCTTTATTGTATGATTATATGATAGCGGAACTAACACTGGTAGCAGTTACTTCTGTAAAATATCTGGGAGTATGCGTGTGGAACGATTTGAAGTGGAATGATCATATAAAATTAATTGTTGGTAAGGCGGGTACCAGGTTGAGATTCATTGGGAGAGTGCTTAGAAAATGTAGTCCATCAACAAAGGAGGTGGCTTACAAAACACTCGTTCGACCTATACTTGAGTATTGCTCATCAGTGTGGGATCCGTACCAGATCGGTTTGACGGAGGAGATAGAGAAGATCCAAAGAAGAGCGGCGCGTTTCGTCACAGGGTTATTTGGTAACCGTGATAGCGTTACGGAGATGTTTAATAAACTCAAATGGCAAGAGAGCCGCTCTGCATCGCGGTGTAGCTTGCTGTCCAGGTTTCGAGAGGGTGCGTTTCTGGATGAGGTATCGAATATATTGCTTCCCCCTACTTATACCTCCCGAGGAGATCAAGAATGTAAAATTAGAGAGATTAGAGCGCGCACGGAGGCTTCCCGCGTTCTTCCCGCGAACCATACGCGACTGGAACAGGAAAGGGAGGTAATGACAGTGGCACGTGAAGTGCCCCCCGCCACACACCGTTGGGTGGCTTGCGGAGTATAAATGTAGATGTAGATGTAGATGTAGGGTGACAGTCAACAAGTTTCTTGAGGTATGCTACATCTAGATGAAATTACTCACCGAGGATTATCAGACTGTGTGGATGTTGACTGCTACATTTCGCGCGCTGTTCCAAGCAGTAGCAGACATTTTCTTTGGGATTAAGATCGAGGAATATTTGCTAACCAGTCGAAGTGCTATTCGTTGCCTGAGTGTTAGTTCAAAAAATGGTTCAAATGGCTCTGAGCACTATGGAACTTAACAGCTGAGGTAGTCAGTCACCTAGAACTTAGAATTACTTAAACCTAACTAACCTAAGGACATCACACACATCCATGCCTGTAGCAGGGTTCGAACCTGCGACTGTAGCGGTCGCGCGGTTCGAGACTGAAGCGCCTGGAACCTCTCGGCCACTCTGGCCGGCGAGTGTTAATTCACCCAGCAACATACGCGTGCAACCCTCTGAACACCTCGGCCGATGTGTCTTCGGAAGGTGGGAGTGCCCACACCATACTCATTATGAAGATGTAGAAGAAAGGACATCACCGGGCCTACACATACATCTACATCATTACTCTGCAATTCACAATGAAGTACAAGGAACAGGCTACGTCGAAACACCTTCAAGCTATTTCTCTGCCTTCCACTCCCTAACAACGAGCGTGAAAAACGAACACTTATGTTGTCTGTGTGAGTTCGCATTTGTCTTATTTTGTTATGACGAACATTCCTCTGTATGTAAGTGGGCGCCAGCAAAATATTTTCACACTGTGAGGGGCAAGTTGGTGATTGAAATTTCATAAGAACGTTCTGTCGCAACGAAAAACGGTCTTTGTTTTGATGTTTGGAACCACAATTCACGTATCATATCTGTGGATCTCTTCCCCCTATTTCGCGATATTACAAAACGAGCTGTCCTTCTTTGAACTTTTTCTATGACTTCCGTCGATACTATCTTATGCGGATTCCACACCGCGCAGAAGTACTCCAGAAGAAAACGTACAAGCGTAGTGTACACGGTCTCCTTAATAAACCTGTTGCATTTTCTCAATGTTCTACCAAAAAATCGTAGTTTTAGTTTGCTTTACCCACAACGTTATCTATTTGGTCGTTACTCGTAGTTATAATCCGCAAGTATTTAAATGAATTTATAGCCTTTAGATTTGTTTGATTTATCGTGTAACCGATATTTACCGCCGGCCGAAGTGGCCGTGCGGTTAAAGGCGCTGCAGTCTGGAACCGCAAGACCGCTACGGTCGCAGGTTCGAATCCTGCCTCGGGCATGGATGTTTGTGATGTCCTTAGGTTAGTTAGGTTTAACTAGTTCTAAGTTCTAGGGGACTAATGACCTCAGCAGTTGAGTCCCATAGTGCTCAGAGCCATTTGAACCATTTGAACCGAAATTTAGCTGATTCCTTTCTGTACTCATGTGGATGGCTTCACACTTTTCATTCGCACCATACAAATATTTTGTCTAAATCGTTTTTCAATTTGTTTCGATCATCTGATGACTTAATAAGACAGTAAATGATAGCATCACCTGCAAACAATCTAATAGTATACTCAGGTTGTCTCCGAAATCTTTTATGTAGATCAGAAGTAGCAAAGGGCCTATAATACTTCCTTGGGGGACGACAGATGTTTTACTCTACGACTTTCAATCAGTTACCTCGAACTGCGACCTTTTTGACAGGAAATCATTTATCCACTCTCACAGCTGAGACGATAGTCCATAGGCACCAAAATTTATTAGAAGTCGCTTGTGACATTATGGTGCCAAAATGCCTCCAGAAACCTAATAATATAGAAACAATTTGACATCCCCTGCCAATAGCACTCATTACTTGGTGAGAATAAAGTTGTGTTTCACAAGAATGATATTTTCTGAATCCGCATTGGCTATTTGTCAATAAATCGTTTTCTTCGAAATAACTCAGGATGTTCGAACACAGTATGGTTCTAAAATCCTACTGCAAATCGACGTCAGCGATATGGATCTGTAATTCAGTGGATTGCACCTATTTTCGTTCTTGGATATTGGTGTGACTCGTGCAACTGTGAAAGATGATTACCGTTAATGAAATAAAAGATCCACGCAGTGGACACCAAGTGAAAAGCTACTCCTTATGTTTCAGATCTAAACTGCAATGATAAAATGGGAAGGAACTGTTGATTAGAACTCAGAGAGAAGTTGTAGTCTAATTGACATTCTGTTTATTCATCTTAAACATGACAAGGCAACAAAATTATTAAAGAAACGTCACACAAACATTTTTATTTAACAAAGGCCTTACTAATATGGGATCTATGGTGGACAAAGTGATCTGCTGGGGATCGACACATGACACTAACCAGAACACTAACCACAATATCTGACTTCATACACGTGAATCCAGGTTATGGCACCAAACTACGCCACTACCAAGCATCTATATCCTACGATACAAAAAAAAAAAGAAAAATATGGTTCGAAAGAACAGGGTGCAGAGAAATATATATCAGAGCCCTACGTCGCAGCAGCAAATACTTTACCCCCTGCTGGTCAAGGCGGCACACCACGATGCATTCGGTGACTGAAGTCATGGACGGCGGCAATCTGTTATTAAATGTGCGTTCTCGAAGAATGCAAGTACCCAGTCTCGCGTTCGGTTAATTCAGAATACAGATACTTCCCTATGAGCCTCTGAAACCCCGATGGATTCCAGTGCACAGGTGGACCCGTTCGCTGGTCTGCCAAACCGATTTGACTCCGTGCCACGACTATGCATCTTGGAATACCTAAGATGTTTAGACGGCCGACTCAAGACAAATAAGTACTCGCACATGTCACTCGTTGTGACCATGATGATATAATTAGTATCTCTGATGGTTCAGAAGGTGACTGGCACAGGCTCTAAGTTGCACACGAGCAAAGGACACAAGTCTCACCATTTAGGTAGAGACCTACAGTTCTTTACTAGTGAAGTGCCAGTATAAGAGACTAGTACAAGAGTGTTCCTTCTTTTCTCACCGCTTCCTCCTCAGCTCGGTTCCAAATGCACATTTCTCTTTTTTGACTTCCCCCACTTTTGCACAAGCCAAACACGAGCTGGAGCCC
This sequence comes from Schistocerca serialis cubense, assembly GCF_023864345.2. Taxonomy (NCBI): domain Eukaryota; kingdom Metazoa; phylum Arthropoda; class Insecta; order Orthoptera; family Acrididae; genus Schistocerca; species Schistocerca serialis. The sequence goes on from NC_064644.1 coordinate 71,556,006, forward strand.
GGTATTCTAAGCTCGGATACTGGTCCTTGCACTGCAAACCGATTTGACCAATCAGAGACTTTAAAGTTAATTGGCAGAAAACGGAAAAAAGATTCATCTTCGCGGCCTGTTTCCCACGCATTTGCCATGAATTGCTAACACAATACAGGGTGAAAGCACAGCACTCCATAAACAGCTTATTATCTCCCCTGTTGCGTCCATTTCAAAGTTTCCGAACAATGGCCATAAACTCGCCAAAAGCCTAGTGCTTTCACAACGTGTTTTGAAACAGAGTCTGGACGCCTGGACGCCAGTTTCCCTGTCCCAAGGAGATTCGTAGAACGTTTAAATTTCTTTTGGAGGCTTGCTCCCTAAAAAGGGCCCATCCTCTGCTTTATACCCGGCCTACAATGCGCTGTTTGGTGCAGTGGCTACTTCTCGGCGCTAGGCCGTATACCCGGATGTCTGCCACCTGTCTAGCGCCAACTTAATGTGTTTTGCACAATGCGATTGCGGCAAGCGGCCGTCTGGAAATGTCTCCACATCGTTCCCCAGAAAAATGCGCCTTGTCGGCCCACCAACACCGTGCTTTCACTGCAGTCGTTTAAGTCGGCACCACGTTCCTTTGAACGCAGATAAAGCTTACCGTATTTCCTTCCCTAGAGCATACAGACAAGACCATAAACTACTGCCCACCATTTCATCATAATGTGTGAAATCAAATCGCAGTAAATATCGTATTCCTTATGAACACGAAGTGGCATAACACCAAATCAGAAGTTAGAGTGCCCTGCATACTCTCAACTTTCCAGTCTCTAAGCACGGATCTTTCAAGGAAAGATTGGCTGTATATGATTAGTAAATATGGAGCTGACTGGTATACATTCAGGATCGGAGGCCTCGCCTTTGTTAAGTAATTTGTTCCACCGAGGGTAACTTCTTCTAAGTTACTCATATTGGCAGTTGTTCTTGGTTCGAAAATGGGATATTTATTTCGTCTTCTTAGATCAAGAAATTTTGGAAAATCGTATTTAGTAACTCTACTTTAATGGCACTTCCATCAGTAACATCACCATTTTTATCGCACAGTGGAGGTATTGATTGTGTCTTTCAGCTGGAGCAGTTTACATATGACCAGAAACTCTTTGGGTTTTCTGGCAGATTTTGAGACAGAGTTTCGTTGTGGAGAGTATTAAAAGCATCTCGCATTGAGGTGCGCTCTACATTTCGAGCTTCTCTAAAACTGTGCCAATCTTGACGATTTTGGGTTCTTTTAAATTTGCTGTGCTATTTTCATCGCTTCTGCATCAGTGTTCTTACTTGTTTTGGGAACCATGGGGGATCAGTACCATCTCTTATTATTTTATTTGGTGAATGTCTCTCAGTAGCCGTAGATCCTGTTTCTGCTCACCAAGTATACTGAAACCACGATCCTGGTTCATGTTTACTGCAACGTGAGTTAGTAGGTCCAGATTATAGTACGAAAAACACCCTCAAAACATTACAGTGCCACCTGTGGCCCACCTACACTCTGCACACTTTGCAGGTTAAACTCCTCAACAAGACAGTGTACTCAGTATCACTGGAAAAGAGTTAAAACTGGGACTCATCGGACTGCAGTATTCGCTCCAGTCAGCTACTGCGCAGTTTTTTGTCGTACATTACGCGGTATGCCCTTTTGCGGTGTTCCCGCCTGAGAAATTTCATTGCATGCAATTCCACTTCCAATATTCCCTCGGAAAGTGGTTGGGATGAACCTGCATTCATCTTGCTCCGATTTGAAACCGACTACAGTTTTAATGCTGTGTTATTGGCTATTTATAGCACACTGTTCCTTGTAGACATGACGGAATGTCCATGTTGATACACCAACAAATCGGACAAGTTAACTGACGGTGTACTCATAACCAAGTCCACACGCGATAGCTCCTATCTGGCATTCTCTCATTTCTTCAAGTCGACCCCACGTAATGCGTGATCCCGCACAGTAGACTAGCACATGAGCACCATTTCACCGGCATAACTTAACGCCAGAAGTTGTGATCTACATGATTGTCTGGTACTGGGTCTATTCCGTCCAAAGAGCTCCAAAGGCTTCTGTTTTCTCTTGTAATGGGTTGATTAATATTTTGTCCGATGACCTTACTATGCACCGAGGTGACAAAAGTCATGGGATTCCTTCTAATATTGTGTTGGACCTCCTTTTACCCGGTAGTAGTGAAGTAACTCGACGTGACATGCACTCAACAAATCATTGGAAGTCTTCTGCAGAAATAATGAGCCATGCTGCCTCCATAGCCTTCCATACTTGCGGAAGTGTTGCCAGTGAAGGATGTTGTACATAACTGACGTCTCCATTACATTCAATAATTGTTCGATGGGATTCACGTCGGGCGGTCTGGGAGCCAAGTCATTCTCTCGAATTGTACACAATGTTCTTCAAACCAATTGCGAATAATTGTGGCCTGCTGACATGACATTATTCTATCGGAACATGAAGTCCATTTATGGTTTGTAAGTAGCCGAACATAGCTATTTCCCGTGAATGGTTGGTTCAGTTGGGCCAGAGGACCGTGTCCATTCCATGTAAAGTCGGCCCGCACCATTATGAAGCCACCACCAGCTTGCTCAGTGCCTTGTTGACACCTTGGGTGCATGTCTTCGTGGGATCAGAGCCACTCTCGAACCATACTATCAGCTCTTACCAACTGAAATCGGGACTCATCTGACTTGGCCAAGGTTTTCCTTTCGTCTGGGAACCAACCGATATGGTTACGAGTCCAGAGGAGGCGGTGCAGGCGATGTTGTCCTGTTGAGCAAGGGCACTCGTGTAGGTCATCTGCTGCCATAGCACTTCAACGCCAAATTTCGCCACACTGTCCGAACGGATACGTCCGACGTCCCACATTGATTCCTACGGTTACATCACGCAGTGTTACTTGTCTGTTAGCACTGACAACTTTACGCAAACGCCGCTGCTCTCGGTCGTTACGGAAGGCCGTCGGCCCCAGATTTGTCCGTGGTGAGAGGTAATGCCTGAATCTGGTATTCTTGACACACTCTTGACAAGGTGGATCTCGGAGTACTGAATTCCCTAACGATTTCCGAAATGGAATGTCCCATGCGTCTAGCTCCAACTACCATCCCGCGTTCAAAGTCTGTTGATTCTCGTCGTGCGGCCATAATCACGTCGGAAACGTTTTCACATAAATCACCCGAGTATAAATGACCGCTCCGCTAATGTACTGGCCTTTTATACCTTCTGAACGCAATATTACCGACACCTGTATATGTGCTGTCAAATGGTTCAAATGGCTCTGAGCACTATGGGACTCAACTGCTAAGGTCATTAGTCCCCTAGAACTTAGAACTAGTTAAACCTAACTAACCTAAGGACATCACAAACATCCATGCCGGAGGCAGGATTCGAACCTGCGACCGTAGCGGTCTTGCGGTTCCAGACTGCAGCGCCTTTAACCGCACGGCCACTTCGGCCGGCGATATGTGCTGTCCCACGAGTTATGTCACCTCATTGCATATGGGGTCAGGAACAGCCTGAAAGCTGTTACAGGGTAGGGCGTTCTCAGTAATAACTGTTGTTGTTGTGGTCTTCAGTCCTGAGAGTGGTTTGATGCAGCTCTCCATGCTACTCAATCCTGTGTAAGCTTCTTCATCTCCCAGTACCTACCGCAACCTACATCCTTCTGAATCTGCTTAGTGTATTCATCTCTTGGTCTCCCTCTACGATTTTTACCCTCCACGCTGCCCTCCAATACTAAATTGGTGATCCCTTGATGCCACAAAACATGTCCTACCTACCGATCCCTTCTTCTAGTCAAGTTGCACCACAAACTCCTCTTCTCCCCAATCTTATTCAATACCTCCTCATTAGTTTAGTGATCTACCCATCTAATCTTCAGCATTCTTCCGAAGCCCCACACTGCGAAAGCTTCTGTTCTCTTCTTCTTCAAACTATTCATCGTCCATGTTTCACTTACATACATGGCTACACTCCATACAAATACTTTCAGAAACGACTTCCTGACACTTAAATCTATACTCGATGTTAACAAATTCGTCTTCTTCAGAAACACTTTCCTTGCCATTGCCAGTCTACATTTTATGTCCTCTCTACTTCGACCATCATCAGTTACTTTGCTCCCTAAATAGCAAAACTCCTTTACTGCATTTTCTAATCTAACTCCGTCAGCATCACCAGACTTAATTCGACTACATGCCATTATCCTCGTTTTGCTTTTGTTGATGTTCATCTTATATCCTCCTTTCAAGAGAGTGTCCATTCCATTCAACTGCTTTTCCAGGTCCTTTGCTGTCTCTGACAGAATTACAGAGTCATCAGCGAACCTCAAACTTTTTATTTCTTCTCCGTGGATTTAAATACCTACTCCGAATTTTTCTTTTGTTTCTTTTACTGCTTGCTCAATATACACATTGAATAACATCGGTGGGATGCTACAACCCTGTCTCACTCCCTTCCCAACCACTGCTTCCCTTTCATGCCCCTCCACTCCTATAACTGCCATCTGCTTTCTGTACAAATTGTAAATAGCCTTTCGCTACCTGTATTTTACCCCTGCCACCTTCAGAATTTGAAAGAGAGTATTCCAATCAACATTGTCAAATGCTTTCTCTATGTCTACAAATGATAGGAAAGTAGGCTTGCCTTTCCTTAATCTTTCTTCTAAGGTGAGTCGTAAGGTCAGTATTGCCTCACGTGTTCCAATATTTCTACGGAATCCGAACTGATGTTCCCCGTGGTCCGCTTCCACCAGTTTTTCGCGTTAGTATTTTGCAGCTGTGACTTATTAAACTGAGAGTTCGGTAATTTTCACATCTGTCAAAACCTGCTTTCATTGGGATTGGAATTATTATATTCTTCTTGAAGTCTGAGGGTATTTCGCCTGTCTCATACATCTTTCTCACCAGATGGTAGAGTTTTGTCAGGACTGGCTCTCCCAAGGCTGTCAGTAGTCAGAAATAACTACGAAGAAAAAAATTCGTTACGTGCGCTGCTTCCAGGTTAATTTGCAGTGAAATTAGCCAATCAGGTGGTTGGGCCCGCAAATTCAAGCCGACCGCCTGGAGCAATTAATGTCAGATGGTCTCATAATGCAGATGACGGCTGACGAGACTAGCCAGCCTTTGGCTCGGGTTCGGTCCTCACTACCGCCTCACGGCTTATTTTTGTATCGCTCTCTTTTTCGGTTGTAGATAACCAAACGAAGAACGCTTTTAGCGACGCCATCTCTGGCGGGCTGTTTGAATTCTTTGTACTGGCAGAAGTAGAACTGTGAAGACAGGTCATGAGTCGTTCTTGGGTAGTTCAGTCGGTGGAGCACTTGCCCCCGAAAGTCAAACGTCCCGAGTTCGAGCCTCGGTCTGCCACACAGTTTTAATTTTCCAGGAAGTTTCCGACATCCACCACTCTTCCCACCCTTCCGTAAATAATTTGTGTTAATATTTTGCAACCATGACACGTTAAACTGAGAGTTGGGTAATATAGACAGCTGTCTGCATCTGCCTCCGACCGCTGCAGTCGCAGGTTCGAATCCTGCCTCGGGCATGGATGTGTGTGATGTCTTTAGGTTACTTAGGTTTAAGTAGTTCTAGGTTCTAGGGGACTGTTGGCCTCAGAAGTTAAGTTACATAGTGCTCAGAGCCATTTTTTTGCATCTGCCTCCTTCGTAAATGGAATTACTATTTTCTTTTTGAAGTCTCAGGGTATTTCGCATGACTCATGTATCTTGCACACGAAGTCGAATAAGTGCGATGCAGGTCTCTCAGAGCCTCGTGCCGTGAAGCGGTCGGTTAATCGCTGCTCCGCGTGCCTGCTGTCACTCGGCTGACGGACGACCGCGGACAGAGAACTAGGAGGAGGGGAGAGCGGACGAAAACACGAGCGTTCCTGGGGCAGCGCGGCGCGGCCGGCCGGGGCTTTATTTTACAACGAGGACCGGCGAGGGAGCCGCATCTGTTGAGGTTAGCACGCACAGGCCTGCGTGACAGGCGGCCCGTTGATTTAATTTCCTGGAGAATAAAGGCGAGGCGCAGAGAGAGAGAATGAGACGGGGACTAGCGGGCGAGAAAGAGGAACGGTAGGGATCCGTAACAAATAGAAGAATCAAAGTAAAAAGAGAAAAGAAAAAAACACGGGAAGGTCGTGGAAGAACTCTCACTCTCTGTGTCTTGCGAGGGCGTCGTTAATTAGATCTCTTATCGCTAGATGGCATCGCCGTGCTTTGTTGGTCGAAACCGAAATAAATCACATGCAAAAAATGAGAATGACGAGATGTTGGGAGCGGAAGGGGGCAAAGGTGAGCCGGTGGAGGAGGGGCGCAGAGCGACTAGACTAGTGTGTATAGGAAATGAGAACGGGTGGGGGGTGGGGGGAGGAGGCGGTTATCACGGAAGGGGAGTGGGAAGGGGGCGGTTGGGGAGGAAGAGAGAGACGACGAACGCCACGCGCGGCGACCCTGCGGGGGAGACGCCGGCCCACGTAATTAAGCGCCGGCCTCGCCACCTCCTGGTTTACATGCTCGTACCGCGTCTGTCATTCATTCATTTCTCATGCCACCGCCACTCAGAGCCCTTCCATGCTGTCGATCTCAACAACCACAGTTATTTACTAACTACGGCTATAAATTTGCGAAAAAAACACACCATAATGACAATTTTTTCCCAGTTTATATTGCAGTCTGCTAGTGAAACTAGTGACAGTCGCAAGTTTAAAATGGAGAAGAATGGGAAAAAGATACGTTTTTCTGTTGTCAGCACTGCGTCGACTGGTCTGATTCGGCCCGCCAGGGTTTGTTGACCTGTGCCATTCTATTCAACCTGCGCAGTGGTTCCCAATGGGGGTAATTACCCCGTGAGGGGTAAAATGATATTTTCTGAGGGGTAAAAACTAAACGATTCGATTCTGTTTCAGTCACGAACCTAATTTTTTTTTTCAAAAGATCATTACTCTAATCACAAATTTGTAAGACTCTAACACTTATTATAGAAGTTATCAGTAATTACTTTTTCTCAATTACTAGCGTTAATGCGATGTTGTGCTTTGTCCTCCACGTCGCTGATGATAAAAGTGAGACATATACGTAACAAATGCTAAATATCTCAAGGAAATATCGTCTCCAAGTTATAGATAGTACCTGCAGTAGTCCAGAAATTGCTTCCAAATAAACAAATGAATTAACTGACAGCAGAACATAGCAGTAGCTATGTAAGGGCTATCATACTCCTGCCCACAGTATTATTATTATTATTATTACAAAATTGTTAAGGCTTTCGTGACCACTTGTTGACAAGCTGCCTATTGGCTTCTGTCTCGGGTTCTTCGGCCGACGTTCATCTAATGATTTTTCTGACGTTTCGCCAGCACGAGTGGCTGGCATTGTCAAAGCTTCACCCTCCATTGCCGGTGGTGAACTGGAGCCGAGCTCGCGGCCGTATATTGCGCAAACATGGCGTAAAGACGATTTTTAAGCCGACAAGGAAGATCAAAGAGTGTCTTAGATCGGTGAAGGAGAAAAGAGACCCACTTGCAATGTCGGGAATATACCGTATACCATGCACATGCCGAAAAGTTTATGTCGGAATGACTGGACGAGCCATCAACACCAGGATCAAAGAGCATAAGCGACATTGCAGGTTGGGGCAGGTGGAGAAATCGGCCGTGGCAGAGCACGCACTGAATGAGACCGACCACGTAATAAAATTCTCCGACACGGAAGTTCTGGCTGTAGAGAAGCACTATCATACGCGCTTGTTCAGAGAAGCCGTAGAAATACAAAAACACGCGAACAGTTTGAATAAGAAAGAGGAAAGCCTTAAGGTCAACGGATAATGACCGCGGAGAAGCCCTCGGACGTTGACGCGCCAGGTACATATAGTCTGCGTCCGCGAGTTCGGCTCCAGTTCACCATCGGCAATGGAGGGTGAAGCTTTGACAATGCCAGCCACTCGTGCTGGCAAAAAGTCAGAAAAATCATTAGATGAACGTCGGCTGAAGAACCCGAGACAGAAGCCAATAGGCATTATTATTATTATTATTATTATTATTATTACTGGTGGCTGTGGCCAGATGCAAAACATTAACAGCGTGAGGTCTTCCAGTTTCTGCCAGTTCAGAAGTAAGAAGTGCAGCAGTCAAGTGATTTACTAACAGTAAGTACAGTGCACACATTTCAACTCGGATGATTTTTAATGCAGGGAAGTATGTTTTGCAACAAGTGTCTACCCTCACTGTGGACAGTTAGCTTTCTTGTCTGAGAAGGAGTTGTGAGTAGCACTTACCACTCACCACGAATTCCTTCGTCATTCATCCTAACACACACACACACACACACACACACACACACACACACACACACATACATACATACATATATGCGTAATAAATATGATTCATCTTTCGTCGTTTTAAAAGTTAAAATGTTCCAGGAGAAGTCTTTTATTCTGCAGTTCGGTGCTAAAGTAGGTGATGATGTGGTGGTGGTGGTGGGGGTTAACAAACGGCAGGGAAGGGGGAGGGCGGAAATACTAGCTAATGACTAATTGCACTCAGGGGTAACGGTCTAAGAAAAGTTGGGAACCACTCATCTGGCGCTAACACTTACAGCAAGTGTCCTTTGTCAGATATGCAGGATGATTCAAAAAGAAAGAACAGATTTGGGTTGTTTCTTACAGACAATATGTGAAAGATAGAAATACATTGCCCCTATCAATGGACAGAGGAAGGCTCAAAATTTTATGTTCGCACTGATACTATATCGTACGCACAATATGAACACTGTGTATCGGTCGAGAAACGTGGAAACGGTACTCCATTTCATTCCACAATAGGTTCCTGTTCATTCAATCGACAGTTTCAACAATTCGATTTCCCAGATACTGGAAAGTAGTTGTCATAGGTTGGACAAAGACTGTCTTTTATGTAATCCCACAGAAGAAAATCTCAACGTGTGAAGTCTGGTGACCTGGCAGACAAAAAGCAACGGAGAAGATCGCGTCTGGCTCTCAGTCGTACGTTGTGCGATAGCGTTGTTACGATAATGCTGCGTCACAATGTGAAAGCGAGACGTCGTGCCGTCACTCAGAAAAGTGAAATACCAGTAATCTTCATGAAGCTGAGGAAACATTACTGTCACTGTTTCCTCCGGAAATAAAGATCCATAAACTTTATCAATAGAAATGGCGCAAAACACGTAGAGTTTCGGCGAGTCTCTTTCATGTTCGATGACGACATCAGGATTTTGTGACCCCAGAATTCTGACATTATGACGGTTTACTTTACCCAACAGATGAAACGTCTATTCGTCCGGGAAGTTGAGCCTTTCGAAAAAGTGTCCTCCGTCGTATCTTGGAGAACTGAAACGCAGAATTCGTATTTTCTATTACGGTCATCGGAACGCTATTGCTAAAGTATCTGCAACTTGTCAGACTTCGAACGCAGGCGTCGTTTCAGAACACGCCACATCATTGTTTGAGGAATCTGAAATTCCTGTCCTGCCCGTCTTGTGAACTTCCGATGGCTCCATGTGATCGCATCGCAGACACGCTCGACATTTTCATCAGACATGCGTGGCCGACCAATGTCCCTCCCTTTGCACATGCAACCAAATTCCAAAAAAATTTAACACCTGTCATAAACCCGCTTGGAGGAGGCAGCTTCTTCTTGAATCCACGGCGGATTGCACCTTGGACTTGAACTATGGACTGAATTTGCGCAGATGTCAACACACAAAATGATTTCTCTTGAGGTGTTGTCACAATGTAGGTAGAGACAGGCAAAATTAATTCCATTTTGGTGTATTCGCCACGTTGCTACAAACAAACTATAGAGTAGTTATGCCAAAACTTTGAACCTTTCTCTACCCGCTGACAGGCGTTTGTATCTTCAGTAGCTTTTCTGCAATAAACAACTGAAATCTGTTCTTTTATTTCGAGTCACCCCGTAAGTTACAGCAAGCTTCAGATTGTCAGAGTACGGGTTTTAAAGTTTGCAGATTATCCAACCACACCTCGGCCTTTTTTGCAAACAAAAAAATGAAACTACGCCATAAGTAACCTGTCACAACTAAAACACATACTTTCGTTCAGAATACTGCGTTACGCACATGACTCATACCTGATGGCTGAAGACAAAGCAGGCTATAATTCCATCTGTGGACCACCCGGAGATATTTTTCCATGGATCATTTCTAAGATTAATAGTAATGATGTGGAAGGAGGGTTTTTACATTCATATCATACATTCATTTGCAATAATTTTTAAATTAATATTTTTTAAAAATAAAGATGTGAGTTAGTAATTCCTACCCAACACTTTTTACACATTCAAAAATAGACATTATTCTGCGAAGTAGAAAGTGTTCTCAGGAGGAAACTTTTTCATATTGTTTTCACATTGAACTTCGCTGTCCGCCAGACATTCTATATCATTGGGCGGGTGATCAAAAATTTTGGTGGTATCATTGTACACCCCTTTTTGAGCTACAGACAACCTCAGTGTGACGTAATGAAAGTCATTTTTCCTTCTGATGGTTTAATTGTGTACATTCCTTTAGAACTGCAGTGGATTACTTACAACGAGCTGTGAAGCAGTAGTCTAAAGGCCTAACTCACTAACCAGATGTCTACAAGATGACAGTTGGTGAACACCATATACTATTCTCACAGTAAGTTTATAAACAATGAATGCTTTCTTCTTCAAAGATGAGTTATCCCATAACATAAATCGAAATGACATTTTACATGAAAATATGCAAAACATGTTAACTTGATGATCTGTTTCTCCCCAAGATTTGCAATGATTCGAAATACAAATGTCGTTGACCTAAATTGTTTTAGGAGATCGAAAATATGTTTTCCCTGTTTAAGTACTCGTGGATAAGCACACTTGAAATTTCTTAAGTTTGCACCCTGATTATTATTTCCTCACCATGTGCTTCACTTACTGGAGTAGTGCCCTCTACATGTGCATAACTGAATATGTTGTGTCATTTGGAATCTGACTTTTGAGAACGGTATTTACCATTTCTTCTGTTACTGTATATACTTGTGTATTTGCAGTGATTACAATACTAGCTCCATCAGTAAGAAGAACTAATTCAGCTTGTCATATGTTAGACAGAAGCAAATTACACAAATAAGAAACGATAATGGAACCTCATAAGTTATTACTTCCCCGCCTCTGTTGGTTCGATAATTAAGTACAACTTTCTGCACTCTTTTGGTTAGATATGACATCCGCTTATTCGCTATACCACCAGTTCTGTTTATCGAGGAGAATACTGTGATTCATATAGTCAGTGCCATGGATAGGTTACACAAAACGAAAACAGGCGCTATTTATTGAGGTACGGCAAGTGAGGACGCCCTACCCATGTGTTATGTGAGCGGCCGATTTCCTGCCTATATGTTTGTCTAGCTCTGTTCCTAGGAGCTAACGCTCCGTAATTTATAATTCAGTTCTCAGTTCGTACCCTTTATATTCTTGCTTTCTTCAGATCGCTTAGATTAGTTGTACTTTTTTTCATGGGTGCATAGTGAGAGGATTCTGTGAGGTGTAGAACAAGTCACACAACAAGAATACATAGTGTAAATTTGCAAAAGAAAAAGGATTAATAATGTCGCTTCACAGTTCCTAAGTGAAAAATAAAATAAAATAAATGAAAAAAATTGATTGGTTGGTTGATTTGGAGAGGGGGCCAAACGACGAGGTCATCGGTCACATCGGATTAGAGAAGGATGGGGAAGGAAGTCGGCTGTGCCCTTACAAAGGAACCATCGTGGCATTTGCCTGAAGTGATTTAAGGAAATCACGGAAAACTTAAACCAGGATGGCCGGACGCAGGTTTCATCCACCGTCCTACCGAATGCAAAGTAAATTAAAAGATCTTAAACATTTTTTCATTTAAGACGTAGTGACAAACTTGTCATGAAACTTTTAAATGCATAAAACACCGCTGCGCATATTTTAATTCTTAGGCTAGTGTAGCCTTGCAACATCAAAGAGAAAATAACTCTACAACACTTATTTAGAGTAATCACATTACTGTATTGATAATGTGCAGAAATCTGATTTTACGTAACACTTAAGCTATTTGATTTTATTAGCAATATGTCTGCATATCAACCAGTTACACTCAAAAATTATTAATTGGTGTAGATTCCCCTTAAACTTAACTCAGTACCAGCTTAACTTTTTATGATTGCTTACAAGTTGCTGAACATCAGTGTTCATGAATAATGGACACTTTTCTAGATCGGGCTAACTGACTTTAAATCTTCACGAAGATTAATTTTGTTTCTTGTATTCACTCCTCGAGGTGAGCTATTGGACTGAGAAACAGATATACAGGGTGGTCCGTTGATAGTGACCGCGCCAAATATCTCACGAAATAAGCATCAAACGAAAAAACTACAAAGAACGAAACTCGTCTAGCTTGAAGGGGGAAACCAGGGGGCGCTATGGTTGACCCGTTAGCTGGCGCTGCCATAGGTCAAACGGATATCAACTGCGTTTTTTAATTAGGAACCCCCATTTTTGTTACATATTCGTGTAGTACGTAAAGAAATATGAATGTTTTAGTTGGACCACTTTTTCGTTTTGTGATAGATGGCGCTGTAATAGTCACAAACGTATAAGTACGTGGTATCACGTAACATTCCGCCACATGTGAAACGTCAACTACGACCTGCAGCAAATGATGATGCCCAAGTAGGTGTTTTAGCTGCTGTCGCGGCTAATCCGCACATCAGTAGCAGACAAATTGCGCGATAATCGGGAATCTCAAAAACGTCGGTGTAGAGAACGGTACATCAACATCGATTGTACTCGTACCGTATTTCTATGCACCAGGAATTGCATGGCGACGACTTTGAACGTCGTGTACAGTTCTGCCACTGGGCACAAGAGAAATTACGGGCCGATGACAGATTTTTTGCACGCGTTCTATATAGCGAGGAAGCGTCATTCACCAACAGCGGTAACGTAAACTGGCATAATATGCACTATTGGGCAACGGAAAATCCACGATGGCTGCGGCAAGTGGAACATCAGCGACCTTGGCGGTTTAATGTATGGTGCAGCATTATGGGAGGAAGGATAATTGGCCCCCATTTTATCGATGGCAATCGAAATGGTGCAATGTATGCTGATTTCCTACGTAATGTTTTTCCGATGTTACTACAAGATGTTTCGCTGCATAACAGAATGGCGATGTACTTCCAACATGACGGATGTCCGGCACATAGCTGGCGTGCGGTTTAAGCGGTATTGAACAGCATATTTCATGACAGGTGGATTGGTCGCCGAAGCACCATATCATGGCCCGCACGTTCACCGGATGTGACGTCCCCGGATTTCTTTCTGTGGGGAAAGTTGAAGGATATTTGCTATCGTGATCCACCGACAACGCCTGACAACATGCTTCAGCGCATTGTCAATGCATGTGCGACCATTACGGAAGGCGAACTACTCGCTGTTGAGAGGAATGTTGTTACACGTATTGCCAAATGCATTGAGGTTGACGGACATCATTTTGAGCATTTATTGCATTAATGTGGTATTTACAGGTAATCACGCTGTAACAGCATACGTTCTCAGAAATGATAAGTTCACAAAGGTACATGTATCACACTGGAACAACAGAAATAAAATGTTCAAACATACCTACGTTCTGTATTTTAATTTAAAAAACCTACCTGTTACCAACTGTTCGTCTAAAATTGTGAGCCATATGTTTGTGACTATTACAGCGCCATCTATCACAAAGCGAAAAAAGTGGTCCAACTAAAATATTCATATTTCTTTACGTACTACACGAATATATAATAAAAATGGGGGTTGTTCTTTAAAAAAAAAACGCAGTTGATATCCGTTTGACCTGTGGCAGCGCCATCTAGTGGGCCAACCATAGCGCCATCTGGTTTCCCCCTTCAAGCTAGACAAGTTTCGTTCTTTGTAGTTTTTTCGTTTGACGCTTATTTCGTGAGACATTTGTCCAGGTCAGATCCATGGACCACCCTGTATAATTTATGACAAACTCTTTTGATACATTGCGAACTCTCATGTGAAGAGTGTAGTACCAACCGTGACTGGATCTCTGTAATTCCGTAGCTCACACAGTGTCCACTCACGTTAACGTAACCACTTGTCAAAGGCCTGAATGGCTACCTTCTGCAGCGCGGACCGCTGTAGATCCCCAAGAAGAGAGTGAATGAGGTTCTGGAAGGTATCGACAGAGCCATGCCGACACTAGAACCGCAGCCAATCGCGCTCGGCTGTCGGTGAAGTACCCACGGCGCGAACAGCCACATCGAGTTGTCCCTCGAATTCTCGATTTGGTTTAAACCACGTGTGCTGGGTTCCAGGCGAGTACGTTAAGCTCATGTTGGCGCTCTTTGAACCAAGTTTAAACACCTGCCAGACACGCTACGTCCTGCTCGTAGATACCATTGTGCTCAGGAAACACAGACCGATATTGGGATGGACATGGTCCGCTAGAATAGAAGATACATCCTTCTGCTGATCCACTGTGGCTTCCAGAATGGAAAGATAACCCGAGGAATGCCACGAAAATATTCCCAGACCTTGACGCTCCTTCCTCCGGCCATTTGTCCGATGGAGCATAAAACCTGATCCACCTGGGAACGCCACTTGTCGCTACCAAGTGGACGCGTAATAGAGGTACTGGCGTGCAAATTCCAGCCTTCGTCACCAATGTACAGTAGCCAGCACGGGTGCATGAACCTGGCGCCTGATGCAGAGGCCCATACGCAGTAATGTTCTCTGAACGATCGTTGAGGGGAGACATTGTTGGTAGCTCGTTGGTTCATCTCGGCCGTTACTTGCTCAGTAGTTGCTTGTCTGTTCGCCCGCACACTTCTCCGCAGCCGTCGTTCATCGCTATCAACTAAGGCCTGTTGTGCAGCACAGTGGCCTCTGCGCTGGTTTTCGCCAGTGTACGTGAAGAGTTTACGGACTTAATCGATTCGGGAACGCTTCCATCCTTGGCCCGGAAACCAATCATCATGTCCTTTTGGACGGCAGATAAATCGTTCCGTTTCTGCATTACGACAGCGACAGCACTGTGGTCCCCTCTCCCCGTCAAGCTTTATACACTTTCCTCTGCTAGTGCAACCACATGCCGCCTGTGAGTAGTTATTGCACACTGTCCTCGAACAGAAACGGTGGTCACTTTAACGTGGCTAGACCGTGTGAAATGGCTCATTTACAATGAGTATTAACGTAAACTATCTATGATTGTTACTGAATCCACGGACAGTTTACATGTTCCAGGGCGGCGGCAGATTCGCTCGAATGTCGCCTACATAACACACTGGATTTTAGAATGTGCGAAGTAAAATATTTTGTAAATGTGGTAAATAGCAGTTTCTCATGGAAAGTGTGTATTTTGGATATTCTCGGTTTTCGGTTATCCATAAATTTTGGGTCCGCATCACCCCGGGTAATCGGGGCCTTGCTGTGGTCCAATTTGTACGTTGCCTTGCTGTTTCACTCCCTACAGCTCCCTGTAGTAACATGGACGTTGTTTTCTGATGTATTAACTCGTATCCCTTCTTCAAATGAGTGTTTTCCGCAAATTGCTTTCCTTGCTGTTTCCGCGAAGAACCCCGTAATTTGTTATCTGATCAGCCCACACAAACCTTTGCATCTTTCTCTAACACCACATGTCCCTTCGTTTTTAACTTTCTCACCATCAATGGTTAACTTATACACAATCTTGTGTTTGCGACATACATTCTCAGATATTTCCTCATCAAATGAAGAGCTCTGTTTCATACTAGTTCATTTCTTTTGCTGAGAAATGATCTCTTTTTCGGCGCTGGTCTGCTTCTTATGTTCTCCTTGCTTTGACCGTGATGTCTTTCGTTTCCTGGTAACAAAATTTAGCTCTCTAATATGATTTCTGATACTGTCCTTAGCTCGTGGTCTAGTGGCTAGCGTTGCTACCTCTGGCTCACGGAGTTCCGGGTTCGATTCCCGGCCGGGTTGGGGATTTTTCTCTGCCCGGGGACTGGGTATTTGTGTTGTCTTCCTCATTTCATTATCATCCTCTTCATTCGTACTTTCATGTGTAGTAGACAGGGTTGTGACAGAAAGGGCATTCGGCCATGCCTTAAAATTAACCCGCCAAATCCGTTTTATAACCATGCCGACCATGCGCCGATGCGGGACAACGGCACAAGCAAAAGAAGAGGAATATAATTTCTGCTACTCCCTATTACTTTAGTGTTTCTATGGTTTCCTCTCAGTCCATATTCAGGTTTCATGAGACCATTCAGTCCAAAACTTGCTGCACTTCTGCCTCACTTTCACAGGGAATATCAATGTTACCACAAAATAGTATCTTTGATAACACTAGCTGAGGAATTCTAATGTTGCTTCTGAACCTGTTTTCATATTGCCAGTTTGTCATTTGGAGATAGCGAGTGGAACTGTGAACGCTAGTAAATGGAGTGCCAAGCAGAGAAATCGACTGTTTGAGTTCAGTAGAGTGGTGACAGCGGCGCAGCCAGCCAGAAACATTTGCACTGTGCAGGGGGATAATTCCATTGGACAGAAGATGGTAAGAAAATGGTTTTCTAGTTTTAAGGAGCACCGTTTTCGACTCTCCACGTTCAGGAAGACCTTCGAGGTTTGATGAAGATCGCTTCAATGTATTAATCTATAATGGTCAACGTCATTGCACTCAAGAACTGGC
The DNA here is from genome assembly GCF_023864345.2 of Schistocerca serialis cubense. Taxonomy (NCBI): domain Eukaryota; kingdom Metazoa; phylum Arthropoda; class Insecta; order Orthoptera; family Acrididae; genus Schistocerca; species Schistocerca serialis. Next base: position 71,572,739 of record NC_064644.1, read on the forward strand.
AAATGTGATGAACTGTGATGATTCGATCATAGTGCGACATTTGCAGCAATGGCGAAGGTTCAAAAATCGAGTGTATGGGTACCGCATGCTCTAAGCCGCAGTGACAAAAATCTCTGCTTGCTCATCTATAATTCGTTTGTGAACAACACTGACCATTCCTATCCTGTATCTTTACTCTTGACGAGAAATAATGTCTTTATGCTAACATACGGAAACTGAAAACAAAGTGCAAGAGTCAAAACAAAGTACAAAGAACTGCACGGAGACACAAAAGCTAATGCTATACATCTGGTAGAAGAGCGACAGTGTGCTGTACTACGAATTGCTTCCCCGAGGTCTAGCCATCGCTACCTACATTGATCGTCAACAATGCAATCCAAGTACAGCGATCAGGAAGACTGCATAAAGTGATCCCACTCCACGATAACGCCCGCCCGCATTCTGCTAGACTGACAAAAGGCACGATACAGCAGTTGGTTTGGGGAGTCATTCTACACCCACCTTATTCACATTATCTTGACCTCTCAGATGTTCACCTTTTCCGCTCTCTATTGAACAATCTTCAAGGAACTTTCTTTCTGGGTGAAAATGCACTCCGAACGTGGCTCAACTCGAAGAAAAGCGCTACGAACTTACGTACAACCTAATATTTCCATTATTGCATCTTTGGCGTACAGTTTTAGCAGAAGGAATAAAAAATTGCATCCCTCCCTTGCATCCTTTTTAATCCTACGACTTCTCTCTTGTCCTTCTCTTCTTATGTTCCCTTGGCTTGTTATACATTAGGGCCATTTTTACGATGCGTCATACCTAAGTTTCTAAGAATTCAAATATCTTACACCTCTTAACGCAATCGAAAGTTTTAGGAAGGTCAACTGTCCTACGAAAGTGTCTTGATAGAAAGCTTTATCTTGATCGACAAGTCCTACAAAAGTGTTTTGATTATTTCAAAAGTTGCTACCGTTATGAAGATCAACAACTTCCTGCCTCGTTCCCTCAGGTTTCCTTAAGTCTATATGATCATCATCTAATATGTATCCTCAATCTTATTTACCTGTTGTTTTGTACATTGTTGTCTCCATAGCCGAGGTCGCTAACGGACGCCTGTGTGGTATCGCTCTCGTCGGAGGTGCGCTGATTCGAATCCTGCCATTATTTCGCTTACGGGGGTAGGAGAGGTGTTGACTTAAAGTTCCGGATCATCACTGTTTCCCCATTGTCCTGGAAGAAATTCCGAACCTCTCCGCAGTGCCTCACGAAATGAGGGCATGACTGTTGATGGTGATCCATCAGTCGGATGTGGACGTTAAGCTGGTCCATCCTGCTGGTGCTATTTGAGAGGAGCAGGCTATGTGACTGTGCTGAGTTTCATTCTCTCGCTTCTCTCATCACTATCATCTTCATCATCATGTAACACAAACGTAACACCACAGACGTATCTATTACACTCGCCTACACTCCAGAAACACGCATACGCCACATTAATGATGGTTACATTGTCTGTGGTTGTAAAGTGTCTATAACTTCCCATTATAATGCCCTTCATATATGCAAGCGTGTCTGTAGGAACAGACTCTGTTCTGACGATTGTAGCTGTGGTTCAGTATTTGAAATGGATTGGTATTTTGACAGTCTAGATTCAATGTTCAAATGGCTCTGAGCACTATGGGACTTAACATCTGAGGTCATCAGTCCCCTAGAACTAAGAACTAATTAAACCTACCTAACCTAAGGACATCACACACACCCATGCCCGAGGCAGGATTCGAACCTGCGACCGTAGCAGTCGCACGGTTCCGTACTGAAGCGCCAAGAACTGCTTTGCCACCGCTGTCGGCAGTATGGATTGAGGTCTGCTGTTTGCGACACTTGAAGTTTGTTCTGGACCGAGACTCTAACCAGATTTTCCCACGTATCGTCATCGGTCGCCTTAACAACTCTCCAAGCAAGCCTGCAGGACCGATCCAAACTTCCATACGTCACGGAGTCCAAAACCTTACGCTCGCACATTTCCACATAGGGAACGACAAATGTGACACGCATACATGCATGTACAAAGAACATGGTAATGTGCAGAGACTGTATGGACACAGAAACACAGACACTGAAACCATCGATAATCTATCCGTGCCTCGACGCGCTAGAAGGATCATAAAACATTTGTCGCGGCTGTGCGGTAATCACGAAATGTGCGCGCCTTAGGATTACGGATTCCACGACATATGGAAGTTTGTAACGGTCCTAGAGGTGTGCTGGGATAGCAGAAGTGGTTAAGGAAACAGTTCGCGTTAAGTGGAAATTCGGATTCGACCCCCGGTCCAGCACAAATTGTCATGTGTCACAAACAGCTGACGTCATGCCAGATCCATTTCATATACGACACAACTCCCACGTATCGGTAAGGAAAGCGCCACTATGCCGGTGGAAAATCACCTTTCCCGGTAGGCGGTTTTATCCAGCCCCGTGCGATATCACAGCCAACAATGTGATACAACATTAACATTTTTAAAATTGTTGTTAGAAACTTGGATGCATGAGCTGTTAAGCTGATTTTACGACCGTCCTTACATTTATCTGTTCCGGTAACTTCGGAATTTTGGGGATAATGCCCTTTGAAAGTCTCCAACCTCATAAACTGGTGGCATAAACTTCAATAATGGTGTGGTTGCCACTTTCTCCAATGATTGCTGAGAGACGTAGTCGAAATAATAATGGGCTGTCCTGTGCGCTGCATACAGCAAAAATGAGTGTTGTTTGGGGAGAAACAGCTAGCAGTCGTGTCTTATTATCTTGAACTGCGTAGTTCTTGACTGATACAAGACTTTACTCGGGCCTGGAGCCAAGGTGATTCTATTTGGTAGGGGCTTACTTAAAAAAGGCGATCGACAGCAATACGATCCTGATCAGGTATACAGCGTCAACCTATCACAGAGTTTCATTTCAACGTACGAGTGAACCACGTTATTTGCAGCAATGCTACAACGATTTAAACTAAAAAATTCAAAACACTATTACTAACCTGGGAATAAAACTGAAAATAAATTTTGCAAATAAATGAAAGACATTAGAAAGACATACGTTTCCAAAAAAAGCAGTACTGGATACCTATTACATAATTCATACACACAGCGGAAAACCACTTTAAATAATACAAATTAGGGTTTCACAAAAATATTAGGGTTGACAAAATTAACATATTTGTCACTCCACAATATACTTGCATATTGTAATGTATTTTACTGCAGAATTCTATGTCGAAGATGTATGAAGAAAAAATGATAATACTCGATAATTTTCCTGAACTCATCTCCTGCATTGCAGAGGATTGCTGAATCAGTTTCCTCAGAAGACGAATGAATGGACAGGCAGTGGTATAACCATGACGGTGATGTCACCCGAAGAGAAATATGCTGTCGTGATTAGATGTGAATGAAATATGTAACATTAGTTTTGAAATTAGCTAATCACGATAATAACCAATCGCCTCCGTTCTTGCGAACTTTTAATTATATTTTACTGAAGTATTGAGCCGATACGCCAGTTTAGCTGCAAAATTATATGTGGGTGAAGAAAGAACTATCTATCCAATTAACTAGACTATATACTAATATACTGTTCAGAACAGATATGTGTGCGGGATGCATTAGTCATTTCATCTAAGAGATCCACTACCGGATTTTGATTGGTTTAATGTCTGTAACGGACGCATCCTCATCTACTATTGTCACTTTTTGGAACGCAACAGTTACCTCATAGAGCACTCTTCCAAGTAGAAAGGCAAGTACTACAGATTACTCTCCACTAACAACTTCTAAGAATGCAGTGTTTAGGAAGCGCTCGTTATTCGTTGTGCATTCTTGTTTATATTCGCGGTGTATGAAGTCCCACCAATTATCTTGTCGTAGAACGAGATTTACAAGTTTCTTTTTCTGTGTTCCTGCCATAAAATGTGGATGGCTGCAGCCTCAGAACTGTGTCTGGAGGGTACTTTGAGATCTGCCATGAAGAACAGGAAAGCTTACTTACTAACGACGTTGTGCAAGATGTCGCAATATTTCTTTGGAACATTACTCTCCCGCTTCAGGGGGGTAGGATTTAGGACACTGCGAAAACGGGCCTATATCTACTGGCGTGGCTTAGAACCAGCAGCACGCTCTCTCACTCCGCTGTCCTGCCCTTCCTCCAGAACATTAGTTTCTTTTCCTAATGCCTTGATCTTAATTTTGATCGTAGTGATGGTGGTCAAGCGTGATTAAAATTAAGGGCAGGGAAGGACAGCGCAGTCCTACTTACATAAGAGTCGATTACAAATCAAACAGATACATTGTTTCCACAGCTTTGTCCGACACTGACGTCTCCTAATTGCTGAAGCAGTCTCTGTGGTGTTCCAACAAGTGAATACTTTTAACAGAAAACGTCATTCTGGAGAAAATTACCAACTAGTTAATGGACTAGAATAACGATCTCTAAAAATTGCGGAAAAATAGCTTTATACATAGGTATCATTACAAGCTATTTAGTATCTCTCGTATGGTTTTGCACTACAAATAAAATTAACAATAAATATTAAGTTCCCAAAAATAGGTTCAAGTCTTAATGTTGACTTCAAAGGCTTCTTATGCTTTAGTAACCACAATCATACTTCTTTGAGTAAGTTCCGTCACCGCAAAAGACTGTGTCACAACTGTTGTGACGACTCCGATTTAAGATGCCCGCGATTTCCCTTCGGGCGAGTGCCGTTTATCCCTTGAACAAGGTCACTCCTTCACCACGCCGTTGACGAGACTACACACTCTAATCTTCCATCTGCTAAAAGCGACCATGTTTTTCCCTTCCTTTTGATTCAAGTACCTTTCTTAGCAGCCATCCAAAGTGGCAATGTCCTGTCTTTTCTGAACTGGTGCCTGGTATTATTACCGGAGCTTTGATATCCCTCTTACGACAAGCCTATGGAACTTAAGTTTCTCTTCTTCTTCTTTCGAATAACTCATTTGGAGGGTACGATGAATCAACTAGGGCTACTCTTCGTTGTATTAGATTTCCTTAGTTTCCAAATTTCCTTCGACCTTTTAGAATGTTATTCCCTTTCTTCTAGAGTCCACTTTCGTCTAGTTGTTTTCTTTCTCCCCTGAAATTCTGCCTTTAGAACTGCCTTTCTGAAATGTATTCTGTTTTTAGTTGTGTCTATTGTAATTCCGGAGTTTTCCATGTCTTTTGAGTCTCTATGAACCATGCGGACTTGGATTTGTAGCTATTGAGTATTGTGAATATCCGCTTGGGTAGTCTGTTTTTATCCAATCTGAATATACGCCCAAAAAACTGTACTCTTCCTCATTACATCAGTTAGTTTTTCAGTTTTCAAGTTAAGTTTTTCTTGGGCGATAAACAAAGAGACAAACTCAATTATTAGTATCGAATTTTTTGGAACAGTTACAGAAATCCTTGAGCTACTTGTTAACATAGTCATTACCGAAAAAAAGAACTACTGAGATTAGAGTTGAACATTTGTGTTACTGCCAACCGGAATAACTCAGTTGGGTAATAGACGTCGGTACCTCGATGTCACTGAAAGCATATTCCCCGACTGGAATGTTTTTCTGGTGTAATGAATCAGCGCCATCCTTCGTATTCTGTAGAAATTACGACACTCGGTAACTGCCATCGAGCCCAAATTTCATAACGGGCGCACGAATAAGCAACGATAATCCGTTACAATTTTAGATGCGCCGTTTGTAGAGTGACAGTTTACTCCGCAGGCGCAACGGTGACTATTGGTAACTTCAGCCGCAAAGGGCAGAAGCCTAGTCACCTGTTCATTCGCTTGTTCATTGTGTGACTTCGGAGTTGATGGCTTGAATCAATAATTAGGAAAGTGAGTGAACTGTTTAGGGACAAATCAGCATACTTACGTCTTCTGCTGGGGATAAGCCATTGCTCAGAAAAGCTGCAAGGGTTCATCTTTGCGAAAATATTCGACGGACAGTAATCTGCGTAAATACAGAACTTGATAGTGAAACTCTGAGAATTAGTGGATAAAAATGGACACGTTGTACATAAAGAAACTCTCAGTGAATGTATGCGTTGCTTATTTCGATAATTCCTTGGAAAGCATTGGGAAATATTCATTCGGAATACTTTTAATGTGGTTTGTCGCTGCATTTTGAATATATGTAGTGGACAGGTATCATCGAATTTTCTACAGTGATTGTTTAAATTTTGGCAAAGGACAAAGTCTAAAAGTGTTAAAACAGATTGACGTCGGTTACGAGGAATATTTTCATATCATTTTAGGCTAGAAACTGACTGACGACCGTGAAAGAATGCACGGAAATAGCTATCTGCCTCAATATAGATCGATCTCCGGAGACTTAATTATTTTAAGGAGACGGGTGGCGGTCTACCACTTCCTTACTGAACGTGACTTCAACACGATGATTTCATTTTCTATCGTGATGGGAACAGTTTGTCCTTCATTCTCAAATTCGCTGTTAATTATGCTCCATCAATTGAAAAGAAGCTGATGTTCGTTGTTTTTATATTAGATTTCTTTGCTCTTGTCTTAATTTCTTCCCCATCGTCTCTTCCCTAATTGGTTGTTTGCAGGATGAATGACCTTGACCCTAAATTTCATTGCTACAGATGAAAGCGAGAGAGAGAGAGAGAGAGAGAGAGAGAGAGAGAGAGAAACTTGGATTAATCTCTGTCATTGAACGAAATTTTCGTCAGCTTTCAGCTGCAGTTGTTTCTGGATAAAGAAAATGTGACATATATTCGTTAAATTATCTTACTCCCCAATAATCCCGCGCGAAATGATCTAAATAATAATTTTTGGAACGTGCAACGCTTTGTCATCATTCAACGTCACACGGTACTCTGTAGAGAAAGACTTCACTCACTTTAAACATTTTTATTTTGGTACATGAAAAAGGACGTCCTTGTCTAACCAACTTCTGCCTCTAGTGTCCACTCGTTTCCGACAGTCAAATTTCTCAGATTTTTCCGTCGTGGTCGCTTCGTCAGACGTATCTGGGAGGAAGTAATATGTTCCTCGATTCTTTTTGGAACGTACGCTCTCAGGGTATCAGCAGAGTAAATCCCTCCGTGATGCACAACGCCTCTCTTGTAGCGTGTGCCACTGGAGTTTGACGAGCGTATTTTAACGCTCTCATACTATTACTGTTTTGTTTGTGGGGGCAAATAATTTTACTTCAGCTGCCGTTTTTATATTTCTATCAGTGTTTTCGTTACTCAAACTGACAGAATTGTGGCTGTGTGGTAGGCGGGGTGGAGGAGGGGGGGGGGGGGGGGGAAGACAGATGGGAGTTGCGTTCCGTTGGTGATGAGTTGTTCATTAGACACACAGTATAAATCAGATCAATTAAAGAGACATAGGAAATCGATCGTCACCGTTTGAAAGGAATTGGCCCACCATTTGCCTTTAGTGACAGCGTCACTGCAAGAAACTCCTTCTGAAGGTCTTCGTATGTACTAAATTAGAATATTAAAAAGGTGAAGTGCTTAGCTGAGTTCTACGCATACAATTAAATGAAGAAGATAAATTAAAAGAACGTGGTACAGTCGTGAGTAGTACGTGTTATGTAATTATGTGAGACGAATTCGTGGCGTGTGAAAGTTTTCACATCTGACGGACAGAAGAAACAGGGAAACATCTGAAGATTACTTAGTGGCTGTCACTCATGGAGCGTCCGAGCAAAGATGAATTACATCATTAACGTACAGCACCTACGGCTATAGAGGAAACCTGTTTCCTCACTTAAGAAACAATTATCCAACCTTGGTTTGTTCCATTTTAATGCATTTTGCTAGTAGTGGGCTTACATGACTTCACTTTCCAGGATAAATTTGAAGTACACTCAGTTCTTCTAAAGATAAGAGTTTCCCAGACGACAAAAAGTAAATCAGAAAATTTGTGCTTCAATGGATACCATGCTGCACGTGTAATTTGTAAGAAGACAGTGAGGAGGCAATGACAGCGCAGGACATATGTAACTAAAAGAAATTTAGTACACTAGGAAATATGTTGACCTCTCGATGATAATGTGTTAAAACACTGATCGCGATAGTAGCCGAAATTTTTAATCACCTACAGCACATTTAGGACGTTTGCTCTAAGAATCAGTTATTACGTTAGTTATTGCTGTGTCTCGTATTTTAGAGAAAATTACAGGCAAATCATCGCTAAAGCAATACCAAGGTCGGCCCTAGTACTTGGACAGTGTAACAGGTATTACACTGCTGTACGAAACTTGAGGACGAAAGTAATGTGCTACTGCCAAGTAACATAGCTCTCGATGAAACTAGACGTACATAGAAACAGCTGCTAAACTATGGTACAGATGGTAAGTGAAAGTAAAACCAGTTAGACGAACCGAAATAACACTGTTATACAAAGACAATAATTGCAATGAAGTCACCACGTTTTGAGAGGGTTCCTCGGACATTAAAAAGGCGAATGTGACCGCTAGAGACAACAGTGCACGATCTGCAACGTGCTCAGTTGCTGGCCCCAAGGTTGCTAAAGGGTTCCATAGGCAGGACGCTGTCTCCCGCTACCAACGAGGATGACAACTGGTGCATCCTCGCTGCTCAGTGTGGACGTTCTGCTGTACGACTCTCCAACGCATCCCACACAAGCGATGAGATTCATGCTGAAGTAACGGACAGGTCGGTCAATTCGCCGATTATCCTTTCGTTTCAAGAGTTTTTCCACTTGTGCAATTCGATGCTGTCTCGCATTGTCATCCATTAAAAATGAAATCAGCGCCGAACGCATCCCTGAAAAGATGAACAACAGGGAACGAGTGCCGTATCGCATTAACGTTGTCCAGTCAGTGTAGCGTGTTCAATGATTTCGAGGTCAGCGAGCCAGCTCAGCGTTATGCCTGCTCACACCATGACACCTAGACCATCAAAACGATCTTGTTCGACAATGTTCCTGCGTCCATTACTTGTTCCCACTTCTAGTCACATGAGGGTATGTAATGCTCCCAGGGGCATTCCAAAAAGAAAGACGGCAAAGCGGACGCGATGACTTAGAAACAATGGTGCACATATCTCTTAACAAAAGCGGGTTGGTCAATCGTCGATACATTTCTAAAAGCTGCATCATGACGAAAGTCTGCAGAATTGAGAAATGAAATGTGAGAGATACAGTAGATTTTCGTTAACGTAAAAAGCAGAGCACAATATAATTTACATCAGTCACTCACCTTCGGATAGTACGTAGGCTGCAACCACTCACTGCCCACACTCCAGAAGATTGTACTTGAAAGTGTTAACTACGTTGGTAACGAGGCGAGATTCGTATAACGTACCACATGCTCAGATATACATACGCGTGTGTTCTGGAAACCCTATTAGAAAGTAACCAATTGCACTGCACATTTGGAAACAGTTAATAATACGCGTGATTCCTGAACTAATGCTTTTTCGTTCATTACTGGACGAAGACGTTCAAAATACCTTGAGCCTAGTGCCGCAACAAAGCTTATAAATACTGGCGTCGGAATACTAACAGTTTTCTCCTCGAGAGCTACAAATCAATCTGGCAGCGGTACTGAAGTGTCTCAGTGATATAGTCCCACATATCCCGTTAATAATTCATGATTGTATGTATACAAACACTGCTGGCAACGGTACATTTCACTACAGCACACGTCTATAGAAATATTTCTGTCCGGTTCCTACCAACGTTCAAGTCACATTATACTAAAGCTTCACATGTTCCCTGAGTCACTATTTATTAAAAAAAAAAAAAACTGTTTTGCTGTTTCGCCAACACTTTTCGTCTTCAGGTTCACGCATGTTGTATCAATATTATGCTATTCTACGCAATTTTCACGTGTTTGAAACGCAATACTTTGCTAGGTGTGCTGACATCTCTAGTTACAAAAATTTATTACTTTTTGTGTGGATCATTGCTTCCTACATTGCTTGTATTGTGAGAGAAACTGTATCACACTTAATATAAAAGGAGCTGTATGTAGATACCTAATGACGGTGAAGTGTCATGCCAAAGCATTTTTTGTAAAAACAATAATTCAAGTACAAAAAAGTTTTGAGGTTTGGTACCACGTCTGTTCTTGTTCCTTTGTGGCTGTTTGTTATACAATGCGAGAGATCGGGATGCTTTTTCAGTGACAGAGTAAATTTACTGTAGTGGCTGTTATCTAAAAGCCTGGATAGAAAGTAAGAGCTGTATGTTATTCACGAAACAGAACACAAAAAAGAAAACGGACGCTCACAGACTCACAGACAGAATCTGCTTACTATTCCAGGTGGAACGCTTGTTTGATAGCGTGACACACATCCATTTCAATCTCACTAATCGACGGACGATCGATGGTTCAGGTCTAGACTAGAGCGAGAGTAAGTTCTTGGGAGTTTTCTCGCACTGATTCAGTCGGAGTAATTTGTTCGTTCTTTATGTACGGGAGAGATGTACTGCATGAAAATGCTTTAACACGCCACACACAAAAGCAAGATTAAATGATAACCGAACCCTGCCTCAGGGTGATCCCTCGTAACTCGATTTAAAACAACATCGACATTCTCAATGACGCGTGGCCAGTACAAAATCTGGCAATATGTGTAGCCATGAGTGGAATCCAGTAAATCCAATCGGGATAAGAAGGAAATAGGAACATATCTGAATCAGAAGCGTTTGAAAAATGTATTCCCATTTCCAAATGTGTTGAGAGCTGCATTAAATTTTTCCATAGGCGGAGAGCAGCAGCCATATGTCTGTTGATACTACAGGAGCTACACAATGTGGTCACTACTTTGGCAGTCCACTATCTCAAACAATCAGGAACTTGTGTAAACTCAACTGCCTCCTCTCTGATTTCATCACGTGCGTGGCTCACACGCTACTGTCATGTGCACACGTCGTCTCGATGAGTATCGATAACATTAACGCCATTAAATGATACTGTAGCCAGAAATCTAAAGGATTTAAGGTGACATCCACTATGCTTCCACGATCATTCCATCACTAATTAAATGTGTGTGTTGGCCACTGTAGCTACTCTATTATGAGGTATAGAAACTGGAAAGTGGGGAAGTAGGTTGTGGGGGAATGACGTTTTGTCATGCGTGAACCATATCCACTGCCATCTCTGCAAGAGCAACTTCTTCCAATTGTGCGGGTAATTTGTGCGTAGAAATTGGTGATAAACAGTAACTGTTATGCTGCCTTGGCGAAAGCTGATATTTTGAGAATCGTCGTTGTAGTACTACACGCACCCAACCACACGTATGGTTTAAAAAAGGTTGATTTCAATCAAACCACGAAAAGTTTTGAATTTCTTATAAATTCATCTTCACATGGTTGTTACAGATAATCTTGCTTTCTTGCTGGGTCCTCGTTTAGCATTCGTTATTGGTTTGCTGCACTAAAATAGACAGAAAGTTTTTTTGTTCACAATTCGCTAAAATTTACGAAAGTTTTAGTTCTCTTGACCTCTATCGAAACACACGTGAAATAGTTTTAAAGCTACTAAAACGTGAAATACGGTGAAAACTTACGTGCCACATAAGCTTGTGTGACGAAATCGCTATGTTTTTTTATGAATTAAAAAAAAAACACACAGACTTGTTCTATGTGACTGTTTTTCGCTTCGCTGGAAAACGCTATAAACCATATCACTTCATGTTTGATGGCAGCACACATGATAAACATTTACAAAGCGTGGCCTGGATTCACATGAGTAACAAACAGTATTTTCGGAGATGTTACAGTAGTAAAGATGTTAAGTTACCCATGTTGCATTGAGTAATTTAACACCTTTACCACTGTAACATCTTTTATAATATTGTTAATGTTACTCATGTGAAGCTGGGCCACGCTTTTTAAATGTTTTATCATGTGTGCTGCCATCAAACGTAGAGTGGTGCGGTTTAAACTGTTCCGATTTTCCAGTGAAGTGAACAGCTCCCACGCAGAACACGTCCAAAAATGTATTAATTGTAAAATTCGTAACAAAAGCACAGGACAATTTCGTCACACAGTATTATACAACACGTACGTTTTCACCAAATTTCCATTTTACTAACCTTAAATCTATTTCATGAGTGTTTTGGGCGAGATCAAATGAACTAAATCTCTTGTAAATCTTACGGAATTTAAACAAAAAACTTTCTCTCTCTCCTTGAACAACCAACCAATACCGAATACTGGGAGAAAGTGAAGAAACCTGTGACAAGCGTCTGAAGATGGATGTGTAAGAAAACCGAAACCGTCATGGCGTGACTGAAATAACCCTTTTTAAACCAAGTTTGTGTGGTTGATGTTTAAATTATAAACGTTTTAATAGCTGTTATTATAAAAGAGGGTATTTCACAAATTGTTACAGATGCTGATAAAACAATTCTTCATTTTAACAGGGATAGGTCAGGTAGACGGCTATGATCTTACACTAGGAAACATCCTGGCACTCGCTTGTAGTAATTTAGGGGAACCACGGAAAACCTAAATCACTAAAATGTACTGACTCACTTAACAAGTATCGTGCTGTTTAAGGTGTTATAAATAGTTTATGATCAGATGATCGAAATCGGTAGGAAATAAAGAATTGTTTTATCATCAGTTCTTACGTTTTTTACGTACTTACGGCTTGTGGGACACTAGCCACAAAAATATATCCATTACTTTGTTGAGGGTGTCATTCGGTTTACCTGACACATGCCTGAAAGGCAGGGGAAGACCAAGATGGATGGTGGGAGTAGATCCTGTCAATGGTCAGAAAACTGTGCAGTGTGCCCTAGAAGTCCCTCTAAGTAAAAGCAGTGTATATTGGAGTAATTACATTTAAAAACTTCGTATTTGCACTTCGTGGCGGCGATTTCGCAGTGGATGAAGATGTTGCTGATCGAGGCCAAATCACGCGGCCTCGAAACAGTTCATCGACGAGCTCAGGAATGTGAATAGCGAAGCGTGTCGGAGATCCGTGTTGCAGTAACCACACATGATGCATGACTGACGTGTATTCGCGCAGAGGTGCTAACCACATTTGCAGCGTGAGTACATAAGAATTTCCACAGAAGTACCCATGAAGTAAAACACGGTCTGAACACGTATCGTGACGACATCCCGGGCCATATCATATTGCACAAAATGTGGGTTGTCTCAGGCCAGAAACGTACATTCCTCGTGTCTGAAGTACGACACGTCTCACATTCATCAGAAAATAACGCTCCTGAGCGAGTTGAGGGATATGGAAATTGTGCCAAAAAAGCACTGCAGGCTTCAAATCACTGCTCGGTGCCGTTGCCAGATAATTCATTCACAAAGACCAGTCTAAATACGCTCATTTTTAAATGTTCATTAATGTATTCACGCATTGTTGAATATGGTACTTGAACTTTTTTTTATTTTACTGGCTTTCGGGATATGCCCATCCAGTCATCTCAACAGTGGAATGTCAAGTATGACGATGCGGACGTGAGGACGATACAACTACCAGTCTCCGAGCGGAGAAAATCTCCTACCCAGCCGGGAATCGAAACCGGCGTACTTGATGTTTAGCTACTATTTTGCGAATTGATATCACTGGAGAGTCCGACTGAGAGAAAAACTCGTTAATCTCAATTAAGTATACACGCTGTACGATGTGGTTCCTTGCTAAAGCGATCTCTAAACGTACTCATTATTTTTATTTATGTTTGCTCTGTCTGCAGACGTTCGTGCGCCTACAGGGACGCCATCGATACTCAACAGTGTAACTGTTAGCTCACATGATACGTGGCTTCAAAACTGAAACAATACAACACTGATACAAAACAATAGAATACTGACCACTTTTCTTCAACAAAGCAGAAATAATAATAAAACAACAATTTATTCCCCAACTGTACAAAGTAATGAGGGATACAGCGACTTCTCCGACACCATGAAAAACATTTCTGTCAGAAAGGACACAGTGGTAATTGACGGGAAGTCATCGAGTGAAACAGAAGCTATATCTGACGTTCCACAAGGAATTGTTTCCGGCCCTCTGCTGTTTCTAAGATACATAAATTATCGATAAGAGAATGTGAACAGTCTTATCAAAGTGTAGACGATATCGTCTATTGAAACCATCAGAAGATCAATACGATTTCCAGAATCAATTGGATAAGATCATTATACGGTGCGAAAAGTGTCAGTTGACCTCGAAAAATAAAGAGTGTGATGACGTCCACGCAATGCTAAAAAGAATCCGTTTAATTCCGGTTTCAAGCTAAATAATACATATTAGGGGGTGTCAATTCAACTAAATACCTATGTATTACAATTATGAACACCTTGCTCGCGAAATGGAAACCACAGTAAAAAAATCCGATGAAGCTTTGCGCAGATGTGTTGGGGAGTGTCTCTAGTACGCCCTAGGTATCATCATGTCGCTCTTCGAAGTTCTGGCCGCACAGTGAGCGCTTAAAAATGCCTAAACAATGGTGTGTCCCGTCAAGTGTGGCTGTCTGTCCGGAGGTTTCTCCTGATTTCATGCAACCGAACGTAACGTAACAGTCGTGCAGTTCCTTCTTCATGACGATTCTCAGCCGCATACTGTATTGGCAATGAGGTCGCTCCTGCAGCGTTTTCGATGGTAAGTATTTGATCACCCACAGTACATTAAAGATTGGCTCCCTCTGATTTTTATCTCTACTCAAATGAACCGGTGTCTACGATAAACATTTTGGCATAGACAATGACCTGTAGTCCAGCGTAGGAAATTGTCGGAAAACGCAGGAGGCTGCCCTCTATGACGTGGGTATTAGAAAGTTGGTACAACGCTGCGACAGATATCTAAGTCGCTGCGGCGACTATGTAGAAAAGTAGCTGAATCGTGTAACTCGTTGTTGCAATTAAAATAGTTTTGAGTTTCATTGTGGTTTCCATTTCTTGACTGATCGTTCCTTACTTTCCGAATGTCATAAATTGGAACCATCGCATAGAAAATATTCTGGAGGCGTCGAACCAAAGACTGTGCTTAAATGGCATAACACTTTGGAGATGCAACAAATCTACTGGAAACACGACCTAAACTCTGCTTGCCCACCCTCTTCTGCAATATTGTTGCATAGTTTGGGATTCTTACGAGATAAAACTGACGGACGATATCGAAAAAGTATAAAGACGGGTAGCTCATTTTGTACTTACATTAAACAGAGGAAAGTGTCATGGATGTGAGATGCAATCTAGGGGCGGTAATCGTTAAAACAAAGGCGTTTCTGTTTGTGGCGAGATATTTTCACAGACTTTGAATCACCAACTTCTCCTCTGAATGAGAAAATGTTTCGTTGGCAACCATCTACGTAGTGGGAAGTGAGCATCATAATAAAAGCATAGCTTGCACGCAAGGATTTGAGTGTTTTGGTTTTTCTCACGTGGTATTCGAGAGTGGAATGGTTGAAAAATAGGCTATTGGTTCTGTGAACCCTCTGCCAAGCACTTGATTGTGGACTGCCGAGTAGTGGATGTAGAAAATGATGGCGATAGGTGGTGTAAAGGAAACAAAAGAAAAATTCGGAGTAGGTATTAAAATCCATGGAGAAGAAATAAAAACTTTGAGGTTCGCCGATGACATCGTAATTCTGTCGGAGACAGCAAAGGACTTGGAACAGCAGTTGAACGTAATGGACAGTGTCTTGAAAGGAGGATATAAGATGAACATTAAAAAAAGCAAAACGAGGATAATGAAATGTAGTCGAATTACGTCGGGCGATGCTGAGGGAATTAAATTAGGAAATGAGACACTTAAAGTAGTGAAGGAGTTTTGCTATTTGGGGAGCAAAATAACTGATGATGGTGGAAGTAGAGAGGATATAAAATGTAGACTGGCAAGGAAAGCTTTTCTGAAGAAGATAAATTTGTTAACATCGAGTATAGATTTAAGTGACAGGAAGTGTTTTCTGAAAGTATTTGTATGGAGTGTAGCCAGGTATGGAAGTGAGACATGGACGATAAATAGTTTGGACAAGAAGAGAATAGAAGCTTTCGAAATGTGGTGCTACAAAAGAATGCTGAAGATTAGATGGGTAGATCACGTAACTAATGAGGAGGTACTGAATAGAACTGGGGAGAAGAGGAGTTTGTGGCACAACTTGACAAGAAGAAGGGATCGGTTGGTAGGACATGTTCTGGGGCATCAAGGGATCACAAATTTAGCATTGGAGGGCAGCGTGGAGCGTAAGAATCGTAGAGGGAGACCAAGAGATGAATACACAAAGCAGATTCAGAAGGATGTAGGTTGCAGTAGGTACTGGGAGATGAAGAAGCTTGCACAGGATAGAGTAGTATGGAGAGCTGCATCAAACCAGTTTCAGGACTGAAGACCACAACAACAGCAAACATAGGTACTTTATGTCTGACGCGAAGTACTGAGATAGCTGCGGACTGAGGATGCGATGAAGTAGAGGGTGTGTGAGTGGGGAGGTGGAAGGAAGACAGTAATTCCACCAGGCAGCTGAGTGGTGGAAAAGAATTGCAATAAAATTTTCAGGAAATAGATGTCGAGACTGGAAGGTCGAGGTTAGCGCCGTGCTCGGGGCGGTGATTTACAGCGACGCCCTCCGTGGATTCAGCTTGTGCTGTGGCGCACGGGGCAGCGGGCAGCCATCCGGTGCGGCTGTGGCAGGTGGGGTCGGTGTGGCCTCGTGTCAATCGCGCCGCGGGCGCAGTAAAGCGTGTCCCGGCAACGACCTGCGACAGTGGCAACAGGCAAACGAAAAAAAAAAGAAAACAAAAGCCGAGCGTTTCCCTGCGGCGGGCACCAATCGTGGCGGCAGAGACCGCCCCCGCAGGTGACCGAGTGACGCCATTGGTCGCGCCGCGTCCAGGTGGGTGCCAGCGTGGGTGGGGGTGGGTGGGGGAGGAGAAGGAAGAGGTGGAGGTGGCGGAGGAGGAGGAAGAGCAGGAGGAGGAGGTAGGGGTGACCGCTTCGCGCCGCGCACCGACGTAA
Organism: Schistocerca serialis cubense; assembly: GCF_023864345.2. Taxonomy (NCBI): domain Eukaryota; kingdom Metazoa; phylum Arthropoda; class Insecta; order Orthoptera; family Acrididae; genus Schistocerca; species Schistocerca serialis. The sequence continues at coordinate 71,589,700 of NC_064644.1, forward strand.
TTGTTGTGTGTGTGTGTGTGTGTGTGTGTGTGTGTGTTTTAGGTGAGGTGCAACGGCCGGCAGCCTCGGGGCAGCAACCTGCCCGCTGCGCCTGCGAGCTGGGCGTCCTTCGCGAGTCCTCGCGGCCCGGAACGCGCCGCTGTCAGCACTCGCAACCTGCGCCAAGTCGCTCCTCTTCTCACAGACCGACCCGACGAACGAGCCATGGCGTTGTTTAGAGCTCCCGTACCAGCATAATTAGCATCTTGAGAGCGTCCGCGTGTACGTCTACATTTGCACTTGTTACGTCTCCGTACCTGAATAACATTACCCCACTTCTCTCATTATCTTGTCTAGTGTTTCTAAGTTTGTCTGACATCTACATCTCTACAAACTTCTGTGACGTGCAAGGCAGTGGGTATTTTCCATATTCACCTCAAATAAAAAAAAATTATTTTAGTCTGTAGTCCTTCAAAATCCTTACATCTGTGACACAGCCCAACATCACACAAGTAGTCTAAATTAAAGATGACTCGAACTAGCCATGAATGCCTGCGAAAGACACATCTTTAACATTTAGTTGTCAGCGTGAGTCCCTCTTATGCACAACTAGAACGGATGAAACCGGATAGGCCACGCGATTTTCAAACGGTCTGTTTCCTTCATCGGTTCCTTACCCACTGTTGTTCTCAGTATCTCGCTTCACTTACCAAATACCTGTCATCAACCATAATTGCAATACCATATCAGATACGCCCAGCATCTCCGCTATTCCTCTGCATTAAATCTTCCTCCGTCTCTTCCTATTTAGCCATACGACTCTGGAACAAATTACATTTTAAACTGCGCCCTACTTGAAACCAGTCTGCATTCTAGAGGATTTTACAGATTTATATATTACCATCGGATAGTTTACCTTTCGGCATATCCCACTTGTTTTCGTTCTGTGTTCTATTTTCTGTTATTGAGCCAACAGTAGGCAAGTTTTCCTTATTCCCATATATATTTTTACTTTCATCTCATCTCCTAACCTTTCTCTATTATTATTCACGCTTCCTCAGACTAGTCAAATTCTCCAAACGCGATTCATTCTGTACTGTTCCCATATACTTCTGTTAGATATTATTATTCAACAGTCGATAAGAACGCACTGAAGAACTGCTTAACACTCTGTCAATAAAACTAACAGTTCTTATGTCCGTACGCTCATTACTATACCCATTATAAGTATACTATTATTATTATCTACTGCTTATGTGATATCCGCTTGTAATGCTGGCTCACTAAGGATACCTGGTTAGACATAAAAGATACTGGAAAGCCCTACACTAATCAGATGGAATAAGTGCGTAAATAAATAGTTGCTTTACTAAAGAGAGCTTTCCCAGGTCTATTCGCGTATTGATTTCTGGTGAAACGACTGCTTGAACCTTCTGCGCGTGCAATAATTAGGGTAGTCTCATCTTCGCAGTCCCAGTGGAGAGGAACGTAGGAGACTGTAGTGTATTCGTATACTGTTTCTTGAAACTTGCTAAGTAGGCTTTGTCGTGATAGTTGCCATCTATCTTCAAGAGCCTGCCGCTTCAGATTTTTAAAAATTTCCGTGACTTTCTCTCAAGGATCAAACCAGTTTGTCACCATTTTTGTTGGTTTTTTTCTATACCTTCAATATACCTTGTCAGTCCTATTAGGTAAGGATTCCACACGCTTCAATAGTGTTATAAGAAATCGAACGAGTGTCTCGTAAACAAAGTCCTTTGTGTGCTGCCTGTGTTTTCCCAGTTTCCTACCAAAGAACCGAAGACTGCCACCTGCTATAACTACGACTGAGCTTACATTTTCCATTTCATAATACCTCAAATTGTTACATCAGGTGTATTAACTGACTGGTTTCAGTTGTATGTCATTGGTACTGTTGTTGTTTTTCGTGTTTTGTAATCTTATCAAGATCTGACTGAATATTTGGCCACCTTTGTTATACAGCACCTTTCTTTACTATAGATATACTCTTTTATATGTATGGGCCTACTGTCACCGTAAAATTCTTCAGGAAACTCATTCTCCTGTACCATGTCATAAATTCTGAAGTCACTTGTCAGCAACATGGTGAAAAAAGATAGGTCTATGTCAGTTGGAAGAGTAATGCATCCTTTCGACTGGTTACTTATGCAAGGCTTTCAGCAGAAGAGAATGTTACATAAACATTTATTGCGTCATAAATTTTATAAAACTATTTCATACTGAATATTTAGTTCCAGTTACGTTACGTTACAGAAAATTATTTCGAGTGGGTTTCGTGAGAATATGAGTAAATAAAGAAAAACCAAGGAACATTATGTTGTAAGTGAAAACAATCAAGTCTCCAGAAGGTAAATAATGAGGGACTGCTTCTTTGTAACGAAAAAGAAACAAACAATATGTACGCGAGCTGCTACGACATTCACTCCTGTGCCAAACTCTTCACCTCAGAGAAGCACTTACGCCCTGCGTTCTCGATTATTTATTGGATATAATCCAATTTATGTATTTCCCTACAGTTCTTGCCGTATATGGCTCCGTCTAGTACTATGGAAGTAATTGTCAGATATCGTAAAACGTATGGTGTCATCTTGTCCCGTCTTCTTGTAGAAGTTTTCCACACGATCCTCTCCTCGCCGATTCTACGGAGATCTTCCTCATTTGTTATCGATTAATTCACTTAATTTTCAACTTTCTTCTGTTGCACCGCATCTGAAACGCATCAGTTTTTTTTTCTTTTCTATTTTTCCGCAGTCCATCATTCACTTCCATACAATGCTGAGTTCCACAAGTAGTAGATCTCTTACGCAGTTAAGGCCTATACTTCTTTTACTAAGGCATACCCTATTTACATACGCTAGTCTGCTTTTCATAACGTCCTTATTTCGTCTATTATACGTCATTTTGCTTACAGGGTAAGAGAATTTCCTTCACTTGGTTTACTTTGTGGTCTTCAATTTTCATGTTAATTTCATCTCTAATCTCACTTCAGCTACTCCTCATTACCTTCACCTTTGTTTTAGTTGTTTTCAATTCATACTAAAATGATCTTTTCATCCAACAGGTTCTCTGATTCTTTCTCACTGAGGATAGCGAATCTTCTCATCCTTTCACTCTCAGTTTTAATTCAACTCCTGAAACTTTCAGTTATGCCGTCAGTCCTTCAGTGTACAGGTTGAACAGAAGAGAAGAAGAATTGTGTGGCTTCTTTTCATCTAGCTCTTTTATTAGTTAATTTACCGTGACATCTTGTCAGAAATTTCATGTTAGTACTGTACATGGAACATGACTATCGCTTGTTACGACAAACTGTACGTACGTGAGAATAGGAGGTCAGTAAAACTTTTCGAATTCAGCGCAAGGCTCTCGTCACAGGAACCATCTAAACTCTAAAGGGTCGCAGTTGAATGGTTTGTGTAAGCATGTGGGATGATGAAAGCAACAATTCGTCGATACTCTTGCTATTAGGATGTTAGAGAAGGCTTTACATTGCGGTTTAGGATTGGGTAAATAGAAGATCGCAGTCACTTTCAGAAAACAGTATCGTTATTCATGTAGAAGATTTTGAGGAAACATGTACTTCTCAGTTAATGGACTACTAGTTATGTCCAGAAACATCTTTGACTTTGCAAGAAGATTAGTCGTGATTTCTTAGATAAGCGAAGTTACTGGTGGTGAAATTTCGGGACAAATTGAATTGTAATTACATCTGAGGTACATCAAGTGTCGTCAGTTTTCAAGTTAGTGGTTCAGTGCATACGGATAAGAAGGCAGATTAAACTGATTTACATTTAGATGAAAAAAGGTGGGTAAACTAATTAATTTTAAGATTAACATAAAGCCTTAAAACTGAATGTCATAAAAACCACTAAACAAAAGGGACTGTGCAGAGTTTTAGTGCAACAGCTGTGATAGCCGTAAAATATGAATGGCTGCTTCTGCCAAAGACACATGTTTGTCAATAATGAAATGTAACTTTAAGATTATATTAATGGAGTTTACAGTAATGAACGCACCTTGTGAGGGAGGTGTCAGGTGAACTTACGACATTGTGTATAAGCTGTTTTCCCATCTTCGTTACAATGACGAGTACAGCTGAATCAATACACGATTCTTTCCAACAAACTCCGTGTTACACGTATTTCGCGCAAATCAGGTACTTGAGATATAAATTTGTCGTTAAGTCACTCATTCTTCTGTGAATATTCGTTTGAATCATGAAACGAAATGGTGAAAACTGGTCTGAGGGGAGCAACAAATACTTTTTCAAAACCAAAATCAAAATGAGAAACAAAAAAAGGAAAGGCAGTAGTCGATAATTCAAAAATATACTCTCTCCACATCTACAGATAAACTGAGTCCGAACAGAAAATCCAAACCTACGATTCGAAAGAGCATAAGCTCTCTCTTCAGTCTCCCTTCAGGAGAGAGAATGGGAGATTTAAAAAAATAATAAAAAAATAGAAGCTCTGATAATTTGCGGCAAAGTAATCGCTGTGTAAAAGCCAGAGAGTTTCACAGCAGTACCTGCAGGTCTCACTAAATTTAAACGGCTCAACAACGCGGCATTTGAAGAGATCTGTTATGTCTTTTTAGTGAAAACTGCAGTTTCCTGCTGATACCCCTTTCTTTATTCTACTATGTGCTCGTCTCCATAATTGTAGAAAGAGTCACAGGTTCTGTAGCTAACGTAGACTATACTGTGTGACTGAGTATTTACTGTTCCCGGGCTATACGAATGTAGCAGTCAGCTGCTGCAGTTGTAGCGCACTTTACTGCAACTAACGGGTAAATCACGATTTACTGACGCACGTTGCGTGTCACACAATATAATATACAATTTGCGGTTGAGTGCACCAATATCATATTAATAAAAAAATATTGTTTTTTGAACCAGCTCTAAGGAATGGGAAAACACACAAACACACACACACAAATAAGTTATTACTTCGATCACGCAGTGCACTGAGACCGTTTTTTAGAGTAGCTCTCTTTCTCTCTCCTTTCTTCACTCCACTTTTCGAAACCTCATACACTGTGCTACCCAACGGTTTACGTTCGGCCTGAAGAGATTTCCACTATCAGAGCTTTCTGGAGATCGTTTTTAACATACTGAGTGCACAAATACACATGACATTTATTTAGATTCACGCTGATTATTACTATTTTGATCGTGACGAATTGAATTTAATGTTTTAATTTCAGCTGCCAAATGAAAAGAAAATTAATAACGTAGTACAAAGAATTTAATAATATTCCAAGAAAAATTACATAGTTTTTCATTATAGTAAGCACATTACATCAACTTCATTTAGGTTAATTGCGTCTGTCAAGTTATGGAACCTGGCAGGCTAATTTGCATGTGACTGCTGGTGTGACGACTACAGGACTTTCTAAACCTTTGGGTTCAAAATTATGCGAACAGTTGATGACCCTAAACCGAATATTTTGGGATGACGAATCAATGATTGGCGATTAGTATTTCAGGCAGCAGAGGTCGTGAACCAGGAATGCGTGCTCACGGGTGAGACCTCTTTCCACCACGTTTGCTTCCTGAGTTGCATATTCAAAATGAGCTGGCACAATTGTGTCTCTTGGTGTATGCGACAGGATGAGGTTTCAACACTACCATGCATATCCGAGTTGGATATTAGTGTCCCGGACGTTCTGAACAATAGGTACCCTGGCCGTTGGATTAGCAAGTATAGTCCGGCGCGATAGCCAAGTCTCAATTCTGGTGGGCTCCACATAGTCGTCGATGTACGAAAGCCCAGTAGGATCTGATTATCTTTGTTTGTTACAAAATAGCATTTGCTGCTACCAGTCACGGTTTTATCATTTATTTCCGTATGACGCATTGCGAGAAATGCACCATCTCATCAAATGTAGTCGGGTCTCTATTAGTGGGCATTAATGTGGAATTTGTCCACCCGCCGCCTTTACGACGGATTAAACTCTGCTGGATATTTTTTCAACAAGATGTCTGATAGTCTGAGTAGGAATGGCAACCTGCTGTTCGTCAAGAGACAAAACCAGAGAAGATCAGGAGCAAAGTCGTCTTTCTATCTCAAAGGTGATTCATTGGATTCACGCCGAAATTCTACCCATGCAAGCCCATTTCAGGACTATTCGTGTCAAAAATGGTTCAAATGGCTTTAAGCACTATGGCACTTAACATCTGAGGTCATCAGTCCCATAGACTTAGAACTACTTAAACCTAACTAACCTAAGGACATCACACACATCCATGCCCGAGGCAGGATTCGAACCTGCGACCGTAGCAGCAGTGCGGTTCCGGATTTAAGCGCCTAGAACCGCTCGACAACAGCGGCCGGCTTTTTCTTGTCCACAAACCATCGCCTCACAGATTCTACCTTATGACATGGTGCACTGCCATGCTGATACAGTCATTCTTTATGAACTGTTTCTCTACTGTACCCAGTGAGTTCGTATCTTCCGCGCTCTGAATTTTCTTATGCGTAATAAGGAGACCACATCCGAACCAGGCGAATCGCACCCCCACATTAACACCACCCTCTTCGTGATTTACTGCTGGCGCTACCCATGACGACAAGTAACTTTCTCCAGGGTTTCGCCAAACCCATGTGTCCATCGGTCTGCCACAGGGTACAGTGTGGCTCATCACTACAAATCACTGGTTTCCAGTCACACACTGCTCAGTGGCGCCGCTCTTTGACCCATCCCAAACGTCACGCAGCACTGGTTACAGGAATGTGCGGCTTACGAGGACCTGCTGACCACTGTACCCCGTTGTTTTCCACACCCTACTCGCGACCACTGTGCTGGCCGGACTGCTGGTGGCACTTTGGAGCTCATAGTAATTCCCTCCGCTGATCCCATGTGATATTATGCAACCACCCTCCGCAATGCTCGATGGTGCCCGTCTGGATGTACACGAGGTCTGCTTGGTTTCGGGCGGTCGAATTTCCCCGTATAGGGGCCTCCTGGCTAACAATGCCGTACGCTCATTTCATTTTATTTCCTTCACATTTCCATTTGACACTCACATCACCAGGTGTCGACGTGGACACCTGTAGAAGGGTTTAAATATGCCTGATGGATTTATTACTGAAATGGCATTCAGTGACTACAGTGAAGCCGGCGTAAGAAGATTCCTGACAGTTGGCAGTTATGTTGCCACTATTCAACTGTCAAGGGGAAATGACTGCAGGCGTAAACAATAGTCCTCTATGTGGCAGTGACAACACTGTGGCATTGCCGTAGAGACGTTTGCAAAACGACTCTATGTGAGTGGCTAAGATAAATGCGCGAAGCTGCCGCGCCTAGCCTATTGCAACTGTCAGGGAGCTTCTTACTCCGATTCGGTTATAGTCCACGTTCGAAGTCACTGAAATCTCCAGACTGACCCATTCTCATATTCCTGCTTCTCTTCTGACAACACAGCACTCCCCACCTCCTTTTATACTGGCAGCTGCGCCTCTCGTGACTCGTGTGGACAGTTACGAAAGATCCGCACCCAAAGACTCGAAAGTTGCACAGGTCACACCAATATTCAAGAAAGGTAGTAGGAGTAATACTCTTAATTACAAGCCTATATCATTAACGTCGACATGCCTCAGGATTTTGGAGCATATTTGTGTTCGAACATTATGAATTACCTCGAAGAAAACGGTCTATTGACATACAACTAGCTCTTTGCTCACACGAAGTGTTGAGTGCTACTGACAATAGATTTCAAGTTAACTCTGTATTTCTAGATTTCCAGAAGGCTTTTGACACTGTACCACACAAGCGGCTTGTAGTGAAATTGCGTGCTCTTAGAATATCGTCTAAGTTATGTAACCCGATTCGTGATTTCCTGTCAGAGAAGTCACAGTTCGTGGTAATTGACGGAAAGCCATCGAGTAAAACAAGTGATTTCTGGCGTTCCCCAATGTAGTGTTACAAACCCTTTGCTGTTCCTTATCTACATAAACGATTTAGAAGACGATCTGTGCAGCTTTCTTAGGTTGTTTGCAGATGATGCTGTCGTTTATCAACTAGTAGTCATTAGAAGACCAAAAAAATTGAAAAACGATTTAGAAAAGATATCTGTATGGTGCAAAAATTGGCAATTGACTCTAAATAACGATAAGTGTGAGTTCATCAACATGAGTGCTAAAAGGAATCCGTTAAACTGAGGTTACATGACGAATCAGTCAAATCTAAAGGCAGTAAATTCAACTAAATACCTAGGAATTACAATTACGAACAACTTATATAGGAAGGAACACGTAGAAAATGTTGTTTTATTGGAAGAACACTTAGAAAATGTAACAGGTCTACTAAAGAGACTACCTACACTACGCTTGTCCGTTCTGCTACGCAGTGTAGGATCCTTATCAGATAGAATTAACGGAGTACGTCGAGAAACTTCAAAGAAGGGCAGCACGTTCTGTATTATCACGAAACAGGGGAGATAGTGTCACTGAAATGATAAGAATTTGGGGTGAACGTCATTGAAACAAAACTGTTCTCCGTTTCGACCGAATCTTCTCACGCAATTTCAATCACCAACTTTCTGCTCCAAATTCGAAAATATTTTGTTGTCGGCGACCTACATAGGGAGAAACGACCACCATAATAAAATAAGGGAAATCAGAGATCGCACAGAAAAATACAGGTGTGCGTTTCTTCCGCGCGCTGTACGAGATTGGAATAATAGAGAATTATTGTGTAGGTGATTCGATGAACCCTCTACCAGGCAGTTACATGTGATTTTCGGAGTATCCATATAGATTTAGATGTACATGTAGGGTGTCCGTATATTTATGACCAGAGAGTGTAGTTTCCATCGTCAAGTTAGCTTTGTAAACTGAACACACACAATTTTGTAATTTCCCTGTAGACAACGGTGGTTTTAGAAGTAATATTTGGCTACTAATTTCTTGTTGTCTTCTTAAGTAGAAACTCACACACATCATACATCACTTACACAGTTCGTAGTAAACGTTTGAACGAGAAACATATACAAGCAGACAGCCACAATTTGAGATAAAGGGGACAGAGATATGATTTTACCGATAGTCCTCAGAGTATATACGCTATTCTGTTAACTTACGTTTTAAATACAAATAATTGTGCGTATTCGCCGTCTATATGCCAGTCAGACAATGACGTAGTGTTGTTGTATCACCGCTGTTTATCCCCAAGTTCGACTCCTGGCACCTGCTACTTCCTGTGATTCTCATTTGTTTTCGAAGCCCGCACAGTTATTCTGTGAAGCCCACACTCTCTCAGCGTTTCCCAACTCTGATGGATGAAAAGGCCAGCGACGTCTTAACAAATTTAGTTGGTCAATCCAATGTTTACAGTAACATTAAGTTGTATTAATGGCTTTAAACAAAACACTGTCGTAGCAGATGCTTTAATAAGTTGATGCGAGACGCATATATAAACACATGAGTTACCTATATCTAGTTGCAAGCAGGCATAACCTCAAAATCCTTAATATAAAATGGGGCGAGTGTGTTGGATTGACCCGTTCAGATCCCGATAGCCAGCTCCATAAAAAAAAAACCCTGGCATAAACAAGATATCGGTTCTTTACTAGACCACTGCACATGAAAACAGCTTCGGGTGCGATACAAATTCACAGAATCAGGATAAAAGTTTTATCTGAAGATTATACGCTGTAACAACAGCAACAATAGCGATAGACGGTCTTCCATGCTGTTATTTCCTGGTCCACCTTAGAATCTCTGACTAGTTTCAAAAGGATAGGCACACACATACACACGTTCTAAACGCTAATGCTTTGCCGATGCAACAACTGCCTTCTGTCATCGTCTATTCGTTTCAGCTCCATGTAACTGTCACATCCCACCCTCTCCTCCATGTCTTCCAAATACTTTATCTTAGGCTGTCTTCATCGTTTCCTTCCCAGCACTTTCTCTTCAAGAATATTAGTAATGAAGGTGTTGGATCTGATGACATGTCCAATAAATTTTATTTTTCCATTTTCACTTCCTTTAATAATCTCCTCTGTTCGTCGACTTCCCTCAAGACTCCCAGTTTTATTTTCGTTTCCGTCCATCTCGTTGTTTTCATCTTGCAGCATATCCACATTTTAGCAACTTCAGCTCGATTCCTTTGCAGTGTATTCAGAGTCCAACATTTATTTCCAAAGAGTAGCCAACTTCTTACGAATGATTTGACAAAAGATTTTCAACAACTATATTCATATGTCCGATGGTTAAAATGTTTTACTAATGCAGTCCTTATTATCACTTCCTTTTAGTATCTAGTGTCCTCTGTAATTATCCTATCGTGATAACAAAATAGTTTCATCTGATCAGTTCTGACGTAGTCAATTTTTAGGTTGATTTTATTGAAAAGTTAAATCAGAAAAAGGCTGATGAGGTTCAAATAGTAGCTAAAACGCAAAATAAAATACGTTTGTAATGTGGGTACTTGTAACAGGTAAGTGTCGGCTGTGTCACCACGAACGGTGCTAAGACAATATTTCTATGCTCCGTTTTTTACGGTACAGGTAGGGAGAAAAGAAACAACCGTATAACGAGTTTAGCGTAATGCTATCGGAACATTTGCTACCTTACCGCTAATTACCTGTTCTGTTAAGTGAAGCTGTCTTCAACAATACTAGTACACAGGGTGTCCCAGAAATGTTTCGACAAACTTCGAGGGGCCGTAGAGGATGTCTCGAGGAACAAATCGATAATAAAAACCCGTAACCGGGAACGTCATCCGACGACGCTACAGAGCATCGAAGTTATGGGCGGCGGCGTCTGCCATTACGCCACCCCTTTGGCAGCAAACATGATTTTGTACGCTGACACACCGTAGGCGGAACATCTCGCAGTTTTGTTTGTTGTTCAGTGAACACGACTGGTTTCGAGTGGAGGGGATGGAGCTAGCTGCTGCGTAGACAGGACTTGTCTCCTATGAGAGCGACGCTCTGTTACCTTTGTGGACAATGGTTTTGGACATGGATTTGCATATGTACACTCCTGGAAATGGAAAAAAGAACACATTGACACCGGTGTGTCAGACGCACCATACTTGCTCCGGACACTGCGAGAGGGCTGTACAAGCAATGATCACACACACGGTACAGCGGACACACCAGGAACCGCGGTGTTGGCCGTCGGATGGCGCTAGCTGCGCAGCATTTGTGCACCGCCGCCGTCAGTGTCAGCCAGTTTGCCGTGGCATACGGAGCTCCATCGCAGTCTTTAACACTGGTAGCATGCCGCGACAGCGTGGACGTGAACCGTATGTGCAGTTGACGGACTTGAGCGAGGGCGTGTAGTGGGCATGCGGGAGGCCGGGTGGACGTACCGCCGAATTGCTCAACACGTGGGGCGTGAGGTCTCCACAGTACATCGATGTTGTCGCCAGTGGTCGGCGGAAGGTGCACGTGCCCGTCGACCTGGGACCGGACCGCAGCGACGCACGGATGCACGCCAAGACCGTAGGATCCTACGCAGTGCCGTAGGGGACCGCACCGCCACTTCCCAGCAAATTAGGGACACTGTTGCTCCTGGGGTATCGGCGAGGACCATTCGCAACCGTGTCCATGAAGCTGGGCTACGGTCCCGCACACCGTTAGGCCGTCTTCTGCTCACGCCCCAACATCGTGCAGCCCGCCTCCAGTGGTGTCGCGACAGGCGTGAATGGAGGGACGAATGGAGACGTGTCGTCTTCAGCGATGAGAGTCGCTTCTGCCTTGGTGCCAATGATGGTCGTATGCGTGTTTGGCGCCGTGCAGGTGAGCGCCACAATCAGGACTGCATACGACCGAGGCACACAGGGCCAACACCCGGCATCATGGTGTGGGGAGCGATCTCCTACACTGGCCGTACACCACTGGTGATCGTCGAGGGGACACTGAATAGTGCACGGTACATCCAAACCGTCATCGAACCCATCGTTCTACCATTCCTAGACCGGCAAGGGAACTTGCTGTTCCAACAGGACGATGCACGTCCGCATGTATCCCGTGCCACCCAACGTGCTCTAGAAGGTGTAAGTCAACTACCCTGGCCAGCAAGATCTCCGGATCTGTCCCCCATTGAGCATGTTTGGGACTGGATGAAGCGTCGTCTCACGCGGTCTGCACGTCCAGCACGAACGCTGGTCCAACTGAGGCGCCAGGTGGAAATGGCATGGCAAGCCGTTCCACAGGACTACATCCAGCATCTCTACGATCGTCTCCATGGGAGAATAGCAGCCTGCATTGCTGCGAAAGGTGGATATACACTGTAGTAGTGCCGACATTGTGCATGCTCTGTTGCCTGTGTCTATGTGCCTGTGGTTCTGTCAGTGTGATCATGTGATGTGTCTGACCCCAGGAATGTGTCAATAAAGTTTCCCCTTCCTGGGACAATGAATTCACGGTGTTCTTATTTCAATTTCCAGGAGTGTATACTGAAGAAAACGAGATCTTAGTTGGTTCAAATGGCTCTGAGCACTATGGGACTCAACTGCTGCGGTCATTAGTCCCCTAGAACTTAGAACTAGTTAAACCTAACTAACCCAAGGACATGACAAAAATCCATGCCCGAGGCAGGATTCGAACCTGCGACCGTAGCGGTCTTGCGGTTCCAGACTGCAGCGCCTTTAACCGCACGGCCACATCGGCCGGCCGAGATCTTAGTGTTAAAAGAAAAAAATAAATAAACCGTGGATGGGAACCCGTAACCAAGACGGACATCTACCGATGCAACAGAGCATCGCATTCATAGGAGAGAAGACTTTCTGCTCAGCAGTGAGCTCCATCTTCTCGACTGGCGTTCGTTACAACCAGTCGTGACCACTGAATGACTGACAACACTGCGAGACGTTTCGCCTATGGTCAGTCAGCGTACAAAGTCATCTTTGCTGCCGAAGGGGTGGACTAGTGACAAATGTCGGCACCTTGAGCTTCCACGCTCTGTAGCGTCGTTGGATGACGCTTCCGCGCTAGGCTCCTTACACCCGATCTATTCCTCAAGAGACCATCTACCTTTCCTTCACCGCAACATTCTGGGACATGCTACGTACAGTATACTGGTACACCAGTATACAGGGTTGCCCTCCTAAGAGTGGCCAGGTGCATTTTTTCAGGCGTTTCAGCAGGTATTTGAAAGTTTAGTTTTTATGTCGTGTAGTCAGCTCAAACAGATACTTCTCATAACGTCCCTCAGGTGACGCCCAGTATCGACAGAATGCGTAGGTTCGTTTCCCGTTAGAACTAAAATGATTTTCAAAGAGTAATTTTACTTTCCCATTTCCATAGACCGGTACGAGATTAGTCTAGTGCGATATTTGTTCTTTCAGTATATATTAACAGGAACGGTGAAAAATGAAGAACAAACAGCAATCCAGTCGTGACTCAGTAGCGCTGCATGCTTGGCGGTAGCAGTCAGCGAGGGCCAGGGCAGTGCTGTCCCTGCTGTAGTAGTGGTTATTCTTCGAGTTTTACTATTCCTGTTTGTACATATCGATAAAACGAATATCGCACTAGAGTAATCTTGGACCACTTTACGAATGGACTCGTAAAATTCCGCCTTTTGTTTGCAACGAGAAACAGACCTACGCTTTCCATAGACGCTGCGCGTCGCGTGAAATACGTGATCAGCACTGTATAACGGGCCAGTCTACACCTACATAATGCAAAAACGAAATTGAAAATATCTGCTAAAACATCAGAGGAAGCACGCCTAAAGACTCTAAGAGAAGACACTCTTTATAGCGCCCTTTAAAGGTACAAACGAAATGGACGAGTAAAGGACAACGAAGCGAGCAAATATTCCTAATAAAAAAGGTCCGAAAACCAATTATTTCCCCAATGCGACTTATTACGATTGAATACATGATCACTTTACAACAGAGTCCCCGAACATCCAAACTGAAGCTATACAATTGACGACAAACACAATATGTGAAGGCAGACTTCAATATGTCTTCTCATCGATGCCCAAACATATTCAAAAATCCCAGGCATGTTTAAAATACATCGAAAACCGTCTAGTTTTCGTTCCCGGACTTCATCGACACTATCAAAAAGTCTGGAATACACAAAAGATTTAAGTATCACCACACAAAAAAGTACAACGGGTTCAGGTGGGGGGACCTGAGAGGTCATGTTATTGACAAGCCGCGGCCGATACAGTCGCTGTCGAAGTTTCGTGTTACGTATTTTCGAAGAGACGCTTGAAAGTACGCCGGTCCACAGTCATGCATTTACCACATACACATACTATGACCATACGGAACACCCTCCAAACTTCCTGACAGATTAAAACCGTCTGCCGGACCGAGACTCTAACTCGGGTCCCGGGTTCGGGTCTCTGTCTGAAACACAGTTTTAATCTGCCAGGAAGTTTCATATCAGCACACACTCCGCTGCAGAGCGAAAATCTTACTCTGAAAACATCCCCCAGGCTGTTGCTAAGCCATATCTCCGCAATATCCTTTCTTCCAGGAGTGCCACTTCTGCAAGGTTCGCAGAAGACCTTCTGTGAAGTTTGGAAGGTAGGAGACGAGGTACTGGCAGAATTGAAGTTTTGAGGACCGGTCGTGAGTCGTGCTTGGGTAGCTCAGAAGGTAGAGCACTTGCCCGCGAAAGGCAAAGGTCCAGAGCTCGAGTCTCGGTCCGGCACACAGTTTTAATATGCCAGGAAGTTTCATATGAGCGCACACTCAGCTGCGGAGTGAAAATTCTCATCCTCCCAACAGTCTACTAGCTTGGGTTGCAGGAAATGAAAGTACACACGACTAATAAGTCAATCAGGTAGGAACCGTGGGCGTCTCGAGGAAAGTATTGTTTCTAGATCTATGGTGGTTAACATTTTACCGTTTTTCGTTGTCCTCTGCTCGCCCCCTTTTGTTTGTACCCGTAAAACTCAAACATCCTAATTGTATGCGTGTTTGTAAACGCTGACTCAGAGTGTCAAAAAATTTTTAATTCTGTCAGAGGAGTCAAAGGACTTAGAAATTCGGATGAAGGGAAAGGACAGTGTCTTGGAAAGAGGATATCGTAAACGTATGAATAAAAAAACTGGGTTACTGGAGTATAGTTGAAGTAAGTCAGCTCGTATTTGAGGAATTAGGTTAATAAATTAGACCCTGAAGACAATATTCGAGTTTTGCAATTTGGGAAGCAAAAACATTGGGCACGACTGACGTGCAAAGAATATAAAATTCCTAGTTGTAAAACTAAGAAAATCTTTTATGAAGGACAAAAATATATGAACAAAAAATATAAACTTCATAGTTGCGAAATATTGCCTGCAGTTGAATAGAAGTGAAAAGTGAGCAATAAACAGTACAGAGAAGAAGAGACTAATATATTTTTAAACGTATACGGCACTACGGATCGGTTAACATAGATAATAAGGGGTACGCATCACACCAGCATCAGACTAGTGGTTCTTACCACGCAAGCAGCAGTGGCAGTTAACGTAAAACCGTTAAAGATCACAATGGTAACCCTGACTAACACAGAGTTCAAAATAAAATTTCTGTTATGTTTAAATCCTTTGACATTTCAACAGATGCTTGTCAGGGAGATGGGCTCTCGCCACCAATGAAGAACTGCGTTTCAAGAAAGGTAAACCAAGAATGACGCAAGAACTAAAAATTTTGAAACATGTTTAAAAATTCGGGATTGAAACCGAGAAGAATAGTGCGGAAATGATGTTTAGCTTTTGGCGTGACAGCGCGATAGTGGCAGAAAATTTTTCATAAGTATGAGAACAAGTTTTGTATTGAAAGAGCTATCGCACAAACATGATTTCAAATATCTTTTGAGGAAACTGAAATAATGTGAGACATCAAGGACAGTACAACCCAGTTAAGAACCAAATACGGACGAATCAAACGCATCAATAACTCTAAATATCTGTACGAATTGGTTTTAGTTCATGAACTAGACAAAGGAGCCATGAAAGCAGGTGCCAGGAAAACGGAAAGAGCTGTCTAAATTACACGAAACATTTACAGCAACTGTCATAAAACCAGTGTCTTGTGCTTTCTGAGAAATTTGTACTGGTAGAATTAGAAAGAAAAGAGCTAAAGATCTTACGCGATATACTGAGTCCAATGTGAAAAAAAGACGGTGTGTACATGAAACATCCAAACAAAATATGCTCGTATATTGTAAAATACACGGTTAACAAAATAAAACAAGTCCGTAAAATATTTCATACACCTTAAGACACGTGACCTAACTTACACTATCTGTATCCAAGGCGGACAAAAAAATACCTGTTGCGAAGTGCAAACGTAGACATTGTATGCCGGTGTAAAAAGAATACATGATTCCAAATGGACGAAATGCATCTTCTAGATGATTGATTCAAAATCAGAAACAAGAAGGCCATGGTACAGGAACGTGATGAAAAGGGGGCAGTTTAGAGGAAATCGGTATGAAATCGTAGGACGTGCAAAACGGAGACTTCTTCAGAGCAGCTGTACGGACTTTTCGCAATCCTTGAGACAAAAAACGAACAGCTGCCGCCAGTTGGTTAGATGAATGCCATACAACACACAGTGCTTTGATACAAATTTCTAACGTAAACGAAAAAGGTAAGATGGCCGACAAATGAAACAAAAAATAGGATTGTTGTGAATGACACATTAATTTCTGTATGGTTGCATTGGAGAGAGCGATAGTGGGGAAGACGTTTAAGAAAGATAAGCTCCATAAACGAGGGCCAACAGAACATCACACCTCTGAACCATCAGAAAATGAGTACTACGCGTCTCGTTCCAAAGCAAGGAAATTAACCAATAAGGGACGTTTTTGATGAAAACTACTTGTCGGTTTTTCAAGTCACGTAGTTATCATTTAGTCCTAGTTTGAACTGCAATGATGACGGTATAAATCGGTGTAACCGGAGGAGATGCCGCTGTGGTTGAGGTACTGGCCTCACATTCAGGAGGAGCGGGGTCCGAATTCGGTCCGACCAATCAGATTTAAGTTTTCACACGATTCGGCCACGGTGAATGCCACGAGCTCGATATTAATGGTAAAAAAGTACAATATGGGCCTTCAACTTGGCTGCACTTTTCACTTCGGATTTCCTTCAAGATAGCGTAACTTCATTCCACATTACATGCCTCGGCAACTGCTAGCATGCGGTACAAATCATGAGAAGCCTAAAACTATATTTTGTGTAAAACCATACTTTGTACTCGACGCAGACAATTTCCTTCTACAACCAAAACCACTCCTAGCTTGTCTTATAAAAAGGCTGCAACGTCAGAAGACTGTAGCGGACTGCGGGAAAATCTGCAGAGAACCGATACATGGCGTAGGGACCGAAAGATGACCATGAACGTAAATAATTATAGTGTACTGCAGATAGCTCTAAATGAGCGAAGAAATCTACTACTGTTCAATAACACGCTTGGCGACAAATTAGTAAAGCACTAACTACCGTAAAATACCTAGAATTACTTCTAGCTCCGAGTGACTTATATGTTGACTGACCACATAAAATAAGTCATAGGAATGCAGATGCCAGGCCGAGATTCACTGAAATAATCATAAGGAAGTGTAATTCATTCACGAAACAAGCGACATACAAAATTCTCATTCGACTTATGTTTTTAATACTGCTCATCAGCGTGGGACTATCACCACATAAGATTATGAGAGGAGGAAAACATGATCCACCGAGGAGTGGCGTGTTTCGTCACGGGATCGTTCGGCAGGGGCGAGAGCGTTGCTGAAATGCTCAATAAACTCCAGCGGCATAAGCTACAAGAGAAGTGTTTTACATTACGGAGAGAGGTTTTCCGTTGAAATTTCTAGAGAGTACGTTCCTCGATAGTCAGGCAACATATTACGTCTTCGCATGCACATCCTCGCGCACACCGTAAAGCGACTTGTGGAGTATTGATGTAGATGTCGATCTCTACTGACCTCTACGTTGACGAGACGAACTGTAATTCTAGTTTCCTACACAAATCATTGTGGTCCACAGGGAAGAAACGTCAGCTACTTAGTTATTACTCTTCGTGAAGCAATAATAAGCAGCCAGTTGTGAAATGGAAGGTTTTGATGTATCTCCGCAAAAAAATGCAACCCATTTGTCATTAATATCTTTCTGAGGAAGACGTCTTTATAAACTTTCAAACCATGGTCAAGGGTTTCTAATAAGTCTCTCTTTTTCCAGATGATTGGCTGATTATTATTTTTTCAGGATGATTTCATCCTACGGTTGCTGCTCCAGCCTTGCAAAAAAATTTAAAGTAGTTATTAATGCCGTGACAGTGAGCTGCATATTAATAAGTCACAAACTGGTCGACTACCGTAGGAAGCACACAAGATGACTACATCCTCGGTGGGTTGAAGGATACAACCACATACTTTACCTTCAGGATAGCATTCCCTAGGATCCGTTTCTTTACAAATGGTTACAACCGGCTCCCAGATATTCTTCCGGGGGTATTATCTGAGCTCGAGCTGTGACTGAACGGTGTGCCACACCGTTAATAATACTAGAGTCACATTTGAGAGCATTGGCTTCCCACATATTCATTGAAATGCTTCGCTGCATACGAAAATCACTTCAGACGAATCCTGAAAGCGTTCCAAGAAAAGGTCTCTTCCTCCTACGACGAGGCCTCTGACGTCGTTTGTTTCCTCCCACACGTTTTGAATCCCAGCGAGATGTACGTACGATTTCGTAAGCCAGAAAGCATAGCTGTTGCGTTTCTACGTCTTCTGTATTTCTATTTCGCAAGACACCTAATAGTGTGTGATGGAGGGTACTTTGTCTAGTACTGTCACTTTTTCCAGTCAAGAAAGCTGAGCTAGTAGATCGAATGGTTTTGAACCTCCGCATGAGCTTGAATTCTTTAAATTCACCTTGTCTTTTCTTGAGACGCAGGAGGAAGTAATATGTTGGTTGACTCATTTTAGGAACATACACTTGGACGAGCACCTCCTCGAAACTTTCATTCGCAAGAAACGAAGGAGTGACGAAACGCTCTGCTCTTCTTTGGTTCACCAATATGTCCACTGTCAGTCCTACTTGGCAGGGGTTTCAGACTGACGAACAAGCTTTAGTCTATCGATGGTCTTGCACTCTGCGTCTTTCGTGGGTTGACTACTCCTCCTGAGGTCTTTTAAATGAATTCAGTCTTGCGTTTGGCTTTTTACAATTAGTTTTATGTGACCTTTCCACTGTAAATTGCCCTGTACTAATACTTGAAGATATTCAATGGATGCGACTTCTTGCAGTGACTGTTCGGCTGCAGCCTTTATTGTTCGGTGGTAACGGGTCTTTCTGATTATCCATGCGCAAAACGACTCATTTGTTTACGTTGAGGATCGACTGCTAATTCGTACACCAGGTATCGAACCATTGCAGGTATTTCCCATTCCATGACAATTACCTACATTTCCGATTATACACTTGTACAACAGTGTACATTCGTGAACAGCCTCATGGAGTTTCCAATATTATCCGTTATATCATTTTCATATATTGTGAACAGTAGTGAGCATATAATAGTTCTATGGAGTACGCTCACAACTACTTCTGCGTCTGAAGATTTGTCTCCGATAAAAACGACATGCCCTGTTCTGTTTGCTAGTACCTCTTCAGTCAAAATGAAATCACAATGCCGGTCTGATATGCCGTACATATGTACTTTTTTTTTCTTTAACCGACAGTGTCGTCCGAAAACGCACCCAGACCATAACTCAAGATTTAGGTCCAGAGTGTCTAGCACGCTTGCAGGCCCTCAAATGGTCTCCTTTTAACCAACACTCATTCATCACTGGCACCGCTATTCACAATATACATAAATGACCTTGTGGATGACATCGGAAGTTCACTGAGGCTTTTTGCGGATGATGCTGTGGTATATCGAGAGGTTGTAACAATGGAAAATTGTTCTGAAATGCACAAGGATCTGCAGCGAATTGACGCATGGTGCAGGGAATGGCAATTGAATCTCAATGTAGACAAGTGTAATGTGCTGCGAATGGATAGAAAGATAGATCCCTTATCATTTAGTTACAATATAGCACGTCAGCAACTGGAAGCAGTTAATTCCATAAATTATCTGGGAGTACGCATTAGGAGTGATTTAAAATGGAATGATCATATAAAGTTGATCATCGGTAAAGCAGATGCCACACTGAGATTCATTGGAAGACTCCTAAGGAAATGCAATCCGAAAACAAAAGAAGTAGGTTACAGTACGCTTGTTCGCCCACTGCTTGAAAACTGCTCAGTGTGGGATCCGTAGCGGATAGGTTTGATAGAAGAGAGAGAGAAGATCCAACGGAGAGCAGCTCGCTTCGTTACAGGATCATTTAGTAATCGCAAAAGCGTTACGGAGATGATAGATAAACTCCAGTGGAAGACTCTGCAGGAGAGACGCTCAGTAGCTCGGTAGGGGCTTTTGTTGAAGTTTCGAGAACATACCTTCACGGAGGAGTCAAGCAGTATATTGTGCCCTCCTCGCGAAGAGACCATGAAAATAAAATCAGAGAGATTAGAGCCCACACAGAGGCACACCGACAGTCCTTCTTTCCACGAACAATACGAGACTGGAACAGAAGGGAGAACCGATAGAGGTACTCAAGGTACCCTCCGCCACACACCGTCAAGTGGCTTGCGGAGTATGGATGTAGATGTAGATGTAGAACCGGATTTCATCAGAAAACACAACATACCTCCACCCTACCCTAAAATGAGATCTCGCTTGACGCCACTTAAGCCATTAAGCCACAGATGACTGTGGTTTGGGATCAGTGGAATGCACGCTACAGGGCTTCTGGCTCGGAGCTGTCCTTGAAGTAACTGCCGGCTGGTGTGGCCGTGCCGTTAAAGGCGCTTCAGTCTGGAACCGCGTGACCGCTACGGTCGCAGGTTCGAATCCTGCCTCGGGCTTGGATGTGTGTGATGTCCTTAGGTTAGTTAGGTTTAATTAGTTCTAAGTTCTAGGCGACTGATGACCTCAGAAGTTGAGTCGCATAGTGCTCAGAGCCATTTGAACCATTTTTTTTGTTGAAGTAACCGACTTTTCACAGTTCGTTGTGTCACCGCTGTGCCAACTGCTGCTCTAGCTGCTGCTGCAGATGCAGTACGCTGCACCAGAGCCATACGCCAAACACGATGTTCCTCCTTGTCCGTTGTGCCACGTGGTCATCCGAAGACCGGTATTCTTGCGGCTGTACATTCTCGTCACCATCACTGCCGGTAATCATGCACAGTGACTACATTCCTGCCAAGTCTTTCTGCAATATCGCACAAGGAGCATCCGGCTTCTCGCAGCCCTCTTACATGACCTCGTTCAAACCCTGTAATGTGGTGATATTGGAGTCTTCGTCACCTTAAAGACATTTTGACTTAACATCATCTAACCAAGTCCTATCTCAAAAATAACTAACTGTAATTACCGTTACTGTTTACATTTACAGCTTATAAAACCACTATTATGCTACTGGCGAGAAAGTTCCTGAAGTAGAAATACTTTCGTTTATGTCGCACAGTGCCTTGTCGGTGAAGCATTTAAGTGTCCAGAAATGTCTTAATAAGCTGGATAAAAAAAAAAAAAAAAAAAACGTGTAACAAAATTCTACCCCAGACTGACGTCAGCGAAGTAGGCCTATAGTTACGTGCATCTACTGAACGTCCCTTCATTATCTTTTAGCGAGACAGATATTGGAGGCAGCAATATACTGTTTGACTTTTTTTAGGAACGTGAGCTCTCGGAATTTTAACAGCAAACCACATCTTGATGAAGTATGTTTCTCCTGTGCCGTTTTCTTCAGACGGACCATAAGGTATAATACTTTTTATTGTAAAGCCTAGATCGCTACATTTTGCTTATATCGGACGACCCCTTCCAAGGGCACTTCTCGGTAACCTTCAGGCCATATAGTGCTTAACGCAGGAAATCGTCAGTTCAATAAATCAGTGAAACGCAGTTACGACTGTATAGTCTCATGATGATCTCGATGTTGGCTTGAGACCGACCACCTTATATAACGAACTGCAGCAATCTAGACGTTATAACAAAAAGTTCATTACTGAAATATAGGAGAACTTCTACAGGTACATGATTACTCCAGATTTTAGCAGTTTGGTAGATGGTTCATAGAACCACTTCCAGAACATTACTCTGTCGTTTCACCCTCGAGTACATTCGGGAGGACGACAGTTCAATTCCGCGTCCGGCCATCCTGATTTAGGTTTTCCGTGATTTCCCTAAATCGGTCCAGGCAAATGGCTCCTTTGAAAGGGCACGGCCGCCTTCCTTCTTCATCCTTCCCTAATCTGATGAGACCGATGACCTCGCTGTCTGGTCTCCTCCCCCAAACAACCCAACCCAACCTCACACTCGAGTTACACGTGTGAATAATGAACACCTAAATTTTTCAGTGCGAGTCCTGACTTATTTTATTCTGATGATTATATCTCCCTATATAATTAGAAGTCATGGAAATATTTTCGATTTCGAACGAGAAAGTTGATGATCGTAATGCAACGAAAAATCTAGTCGTAACAAAAAGCGCCTTTGTTTTTATAACTGATACCCAAACTCGCCTATCTTGCCGGTGACGCTCTGTCCCGTATTTCGCGACAACGCAAAACAAAATGCCCTTCTTCGAACTTTTTCGAGATTCTCCGTCCATACTATCTGGTAAGAGAAATATGTTCGCAGTTGCCAATACGAACAACGATCAGCTGTTGAAGAGCATGACAATTGTGAAGATTCGTGCCAGACCAGTATTCGAACTCAGATCTCTCGAGTTGTTGCGTTAACTGTTCTGGCCTTCGGTGCACGACCCACAGCGGGAGACAGACTTCCATATGTCGTCGCTCTTGTGTTACAACCTGTACACGTACACAAATTACCTAATTCATCTGCAAGGGAGAACATTGTAGTTGAAAGTCGCTGCCTGGTGTAGGCGGATAAAAACGAAATTGCGAAGCCCTTGTTCTTAATAAGAACGATGCCATGCTCCTTCGGACTTGCATGGATCGTTCTTCTTAACAAGACAGACACTGCGATACCGAATGTGGTAAGAACCCCAGCATTTGTGCGTGCTTCAAAGTTTAACCCTGTTAAATTTATGGAATCATGAGGTTTTCTTGAGGACAATATTATGGAAATCGAAGAGGCTGTAGATGAAGATGAAATGGGAGATACGAGACTGCGTGAAGAGTTTGACACAGCACTGAAAGACCTGAGTCGAAACAAGGCCCCGGGATAGACAACATTCCATTAGACTACTGACGGCCTTGGGAGAGCCAGTCCTGACAAAACTCTACCATCTGGTGAGCAAGATGTATGAAACAGGCGAAATACCCTCAGACTTCAAGAAGAATATAATAATTCCAATCCCAAAAAAGCAGGTGTTGACAGATGTGAGAATTACCGAACTATCAGTTTAATAAATCACGACTGCAAAATACTAACGCGAATTCTTTACAGACGAATGGAAAAACTGGTAGAAACCGACCTCGGGGACGATCAGTTTGGATTCCGTAGAAATGTTGGAACACGTGACGCAATACTGACTTTACAACTTATCTTAGAAGTAAGATTAAGGAAAGGTAGACATACGTTTCTAGCATTTGTAGACTCAGAGAAAGCTTAGAATTCTGTCTGGAATACACTCCTCGAAATTCTGAAGGCAGCAGGGGCAAAATACAGGGAGCGAAAAGGTATTTACAACTTCTACAGAAACCAGACGAAGGTTACAAGGGTCGAGCGGCATGAAAGGGAAGCAGTGGTTGGGAGGGGAGTGAGACAGGGCTGTAGCCTCTCCCCGGTGTTATTCAATCTGTATATTGAGCAAGCAGTAAAGGAAACTAAAGAAAAATTCGGAGTAGGTATTAAAATCCATGGAGAAGAAATAAAAACTTTGAGGTTCTCCGATGGCATTGTAATTCTGTCAGAGACAGCAAAAGACTTGGAAGAGCAGTTGAACGGAATGGACGGTGTCTTGAAAGGAGGATATAAGATGAACATCAACAAAAGCAAAGCGAGGATAATGGAATGTGGTCGAATTAAGTCGGGTGATGCTGAGGGAATTAGGTTATGGAATGAGACACTTAAAGTAGTAAAGGAGTTTTGCTATTTGGGGAGCAAAATAACTGATGACGGTCGAAGTAGAGAGGATATAAAATGTAGACTGGCAATGGCAAGGAAAGCGTTTCTGAAGAGAAATTTGTTAACATCGAGTATAGATTTCAGTGTCAGGATGTCGTTTCTGAAAGTATTTGTATGGAATGTAGCCATGTATGGAAGTGAAACATGGACGATAAATAGCTTGGACAGGAAGAGAATAGAAGCTTCGAAATGTGGTGCTTCAGAAGAATGCTGAAGATTAGATGGGTAGATCACATAACTAATGAGGAGGCATTGAATAGAATTGGGGACAAGAGGAGTTTGTGGCACAACTTGACGAAAAGAAGGGACCGGTTGGTAGGACATGTTCTGAGGCATCAGGGGATCACAAATTTAGCGTTGGAAGGCAGCGTGGAGAGTAAAAATCGTGGAGGGAGACCAAGAGATGAATACACTAAACAGATTCAGAAAGATGTAGGCTGCAGTACGTATTGGGAGATGAAGAAGCTTGCACAGGATAGAGTAGCATGGAGAGCTGCATCAAACCAGTCTCAGGACTAAAGACCACAACGACAACGAGGTTTTCGTTTAGTATTAAGACCTCTTCAACATTAAGTGTTCTCTGGTCTGCCACGTCCTGCGTAGATACTGGTCCCGTTCAGACAAACGACTTCGATTGCAATGAAGCGCTGGATTTCCGAAGACAGCTTAGCTGTCAGTAATAACGCGACCTGCTGCAGTGCGGTCAGACCGTGGTTGCTGTCAGCTAGCGACACGTAGGAGGAGCGCCATCCTGCCAGACTGCTGGTCCTCGTGGCTGGAGAGCTGACCTTACCTGGCGTGTCCTGCGGAGTGCGCGGCGGTCGGTGGCCGGGGGCGCCGCGGTAACGACTGGCCGTGTGGCTTACAATCGGCCGTCCCATCTCGCGCTGTGGGCCAGCTGCCACGGGCAGGTGTGCCGCCGCCGCCGCCGCCGTGTGGGCGTCAGCGACGGCCCGAGGATGTCGACCTGCAGATGGTGCGCAACGCACGCCGACTCTTTCCTCAAAGGCGCCCGCCGCGCCACCACTGGCCGAGCGTTGCCGGCGCAGAGTTCACTGAGGCCGTGTTGCGAGACTTGCGAGCGACAGGTAGAGGACAGAATTACCTAGTGGCACCACATCGAGGTCATTGTTGCCCATATTAATTCTACGGAGGCGAATACAGCTAAAAGGAGTATGGGTATTAAAAAACTGCAGAATGAAAAGACAACTAGTTCCCTAAAACTTCTCCTGTGAACCGCTACGGTGGTAGGTTCGAATCCTGCCTCGGGCATGGAAGTGTGTGATGTCCTTAGGTTAGTTAGGTTTAAGTAGTTCTAAGTTCTAGGCCACTGATGACCTGCGAAGATAAGTCCCATAGTTCTCAGAGCCATTTTTTTCTCTTGTGAAAACACACACACACACAAATAAATACACTACAAAAGCTTTTCATGTGCCAGTTCTTGAAAAACTGTCAAAAGAAAAAGAAGAAAGTATTAAAAGACTACAACTATATCGTGAATGACCGATCACTACCCTTAAAAAAGGATGCAACACATTAAAAAATCGCAGCTACAAGTTTACGTTGGAGTCTGGAAAATTAACAAAATTTTAACATGCATAAGATATATGACACGGTAAAATATAGCACAGGTTGCCACTTAAATTTAGTGCTGATGCCCTCTCCTCAGAATGTAACAAATGGCTCTGAGCACTATGAGACTTAACATCTATGGTCATCAGTCCCCTAGAACTTAGAACTACTTAAACCTAACTAACCTAAGGACATTACACCCAGTCATCACGAGGCAGAGAAAATCCCTGACCCCGCCAGGAATCGAACCCGGGAACCCGGGCGTGGGAAGCGAGAACGCTACCGCACGACCACGAGCTGCGGACTCAGAATGTAACACAAAGAGTAAATGTACTGAGTCGAAATACACTTCCACAAGCTCCACAAACTGGTGGGAGTTCTGATTGGGGCAAGAAGCCATGGGTCAGAGGACAATGGCCTATACGGAGACGAGTGAACGTAACATTGTCTCTTCTCCGTGATCGAAACGACGATCGACACCACCGGACAGTTGGTTTCGCAGACCACAACTTTTTTGAAGTGGACCAGAGGTGCGAATCTTCCTACACTTCGGTCGGAGGGACTGAAGATGGCGTAATATATCGCCGGGACTGATTGCTCAATTAACAATTTCGAAATGTAGACTCCTGAAACGTGTTTGGTTTGACAAAAAATGGCTCTGGGCACTGTGGGTCTTAACTTCTGAGGTCATCAGTCCCCTAGAAGTTAGAACTACTTAAACCTAACTAACCTAAGGACATCACACACATCCATGCCCGAGGCAGGATTCGAACCTGCGACCGTAGTGGTCACGCAGTTCCAGACTGTAGCGCCTAGATCCGCTCGGTCACCCTGGCCGGCTTGGTTTGACGTTCTACTTTCCCACAGTTCCAGTCATTCTGCCTCCCAAAGGCTTATGCAATTCTGGCTCACTGGAAAGGAAATGACTCACAAGGGGACAGTACATGTTTCCACAGTGTGTCTCCGATAAGTTTCCTTGACTGCGATATCAGCGCCCTCAGTTCCTTAGATTCCGAAATGCGCCAGGTACCCGTAGGAATACTGCGTCCATTTTGCTCCTTATGAAAATGCATCGTGTAGTTCTGAATCATCTGAAGCGTTTTCTCTGGTGGGTACATCTCTGACGTCGCCTCGAGGACACACAAGGAATCAAAAAGTTGAGAAAATTCTTCTCTCTCTCGTGCCTCGTTTGGTGCAGTGATTCCAGAATGGCATAGGCCTCTGAATTGCAGAGCATAAATTCGTTCGGTAGTCGAATCCTGGGAAATAACACTATGGACCGAAGGGAATTCTCATGCTCAGAGCTGTCAGTGGACACTGGAATAAAATTTTGCTGCAATATTTGCTAAAACGGATTTAAAAACAACGTTAGATGTACTATCTTTTTATAAAATCAGTCTTATCTCGAAAAACTCTGGACTTCTTAAGAAGATGAGGCGGTGATTCCTTTCGCCCTTGACGTAAAACATCAATATTCAAGGACGCTGTGCCCTGGTCAGGTGTCGCGGCAACGTACTTGCTCTTGCGGATTATGGACACGACTTGCGAAGAATAGTGGCAAAGTTGAAAGGCCAGTCCTTTGTAAACGACATTTTTTTAAACAACGACAGTAAGGAGATGTCGAATATTTTACTGCTCGAGAAGTGCTCAGAACAAGCACATCGTCAGGAAACTGTCTCTGGCGCTAGTCATGATCGATGCCCGTCAATTATTGGAGTACTTTTTTTCCGGGAGAAATACGAAAAATATAACCATGTAAATACACTACTAGCAGTTAAAATTTCAGCACCGCGAAGACAACGTGCAACAAACGTCAAACTGGAGTGAAGCGTGTAACAAAGTGGAATATGTAAATGATTAGCATTCCGCCGATACTGTATGAAGTATGTTCGAGTAACGACACCTAGGTTCTGTTCGCAAGGAAAGATTACGCAGCGAGTTTCTCAGTGATAAAAATAACATTCGAATGTTGTTTGCTTCTGAGAAGATCGCGTTACACCTCCAGTGGAAAGTAGAAAAGTGTAGCAGCAAGAGTCGGGGCTCAGAAGTGGCATGATATTGGCTCTTCGACACTCCAGTTTGTTGTTACGCGATACTGCCACTCGCGTTGGTCGGTATCCTACGGCTGCCATGCGAACATGTGATCGATGGGTTCAGAATGGCTTTAGTCAGCGCCATGCAGCATCTCAGCGGCTCCATGGAACTAGCGTCCTAGAGAATAGACACATTGTTCGGTCGGCCTTGAGGGTTGTACAGTTAGGTCATGCGAGCCCAGCATATGGTGTGACGGGGTATGTCTTCGTTGGACACGCAGCAGGATAACATCTGGTTCTCATAGATTGCACTATGAACAGCAGCCGTTAAATTTGTAATGTGGTAAGGCCGATAGCTACGTCCGGTACTCGAGGTGTTTGTAACGTTATCTTTCAGCAAGATAAAGCAAGACCCCATGTTTTCTGTGGAACTGTGACCTACCTCGACGCAGAGTGTGCTCTACCGTAGCCTTGGTCGGCATTTTCTGTAAATCTCTAGTCAACTGAAAAGATCTGATCATGGGATTCCTTGAGAGGATAATTGTGTACGTGGCAGATTAGTAAATCCAAGGAATTAGATAAATGGCTAATCTAGCTTCATAATAATTGATTTCTCTGTCGTTGCTTGCTAGGAGTTATTTATAAATGAAAACCCCAAAACGTGTAGACTCAAGAGTATTAATTTATTTGTTCACTTGGTCTCGGATTACAAGGTCAACATCAAATTATAACCTTCAATAGAAGAGGATTATTACTGAATTCATGTGTTCTGCTTCTCCTCGGCACACGTTGCTGAGGCTCCCTACATATTTTTGGTGTCAGATATATAATAGTTTTTTTAAGCTGCAGCATTTGTGTCAATACAGGTCATATACATGTGCGTCTATTATCTCATGCAAAAATTAAGTCTTAAGCATACTGTACGGTCAAAGTCATATAACAAATTTCTGTTGAACGAGACTAGTTGTCTGAACGTAAACTGAGTCGTGACAAGTCACCGGATGGGACGCCTCCTGTGACACCCAAATAGTACGGCTGGATTCTGTGTATTGTGCGGATGTGGACACGATATCTTAGTAATCTGTTACAAAGGAGTATGTTGATAACACGGAAGCAGGTCGCAAGTTGACCGATTTTGAACGTGTGGGGATAATCGGTGCAACACATGGGTCTTAGCATATCGGATACGACACAAAAGTTAGGCTTTCCGAGATAACATGCAATGACCCTTCTTACGCCGTATGCTGTTCGTCAAATAGGTGTTCTAGAACCATCTTATGTTACGAGTTTTCGGTAGCTCCTGCAAAATAGCGTGACCTTGCTACCACTTCGGCTATCTTTCATAACTTATCACTTTCGACTTATAATTAAACAAACAGTAGAGACACCTTGAACACTACTTTTCACATATTTGTGCAGCTTCTAAAATTAACTGGGCAATCGTGCCTCGTCGAAGCGCTTAGTGGACAAATGAGAGGGTAGTTGTGAAACCAAGTCATGCACTTAACTTTTTACTTTCATTTGTCATTTTCATAGACTGCCTTTTCCATTGAAGAGCAGTGGCAACATAGACCACTAGTTAAGGATTAAGACTGACAAGTCTGGGGAACAGTCATCCTGATAAACGATTGACTACTTGCTATACACAGTCGCCACGTCATGTAAGGACAAATTTTGGAACAGACATTTTGTTCCTTCAACTTAGGACAGTTGCTAAATTTATTGTTTCATGAATGTGATTAATGCTTGATAAACGGGAATGAAACCTACAGACTTTAAATTGCTACGTATTCAAGTACTAATTTAAGAAATTGGTAAAGGTAACTGGACTTAATACTGGTCTTTTAGGTTTGAGCTTTTAATGAATGAATTTTAGTCAATTAAAGTCAGGAAAAGATTGAACACTTAAAAGTGATGAGATTCCAATTTTTTACATTAATAGAAAATAATACCATTGCTTTAAACAGTCAAATTTCCAACCAGAAATGATTAACTTTAAACTGGCATTTAAGCTAAATAATATAGATTCTTGAAATGAAATGGTAACGTTCTTAATAGTTCACTGTCTACGTATTAAATCAAAACCACTATTCACATAGTTTGCATTAACACGAATCAGGTCAGTAAACCGTTTCTACCAAAACCGTACAAAGATGAATGCACCGTATAGATATCAGCACCCAAGAACAGGCAACACATCCAGTGGTTTACGATGACTTTTGCTCACTTGTAAATATTCATTACAACAGTTTTGCACACTGAAGCTGTATAGCGCCGTCCACAGAATGATTTCAGAATTTCAACGAATTTAAAAGGTATAGATACTCAAAAAGTGTCCCTCCACAACTCAGAGCACTACTTTCTGAAATCCAAACCTGCTCTGGTTCGCACTTGGATGACTGGGTACTCATTCTGCTACGATGACGTCCAATTCAGAGCAATAATCGTTAAGCATTGCAACAAACTTCGAATAAGTCATTGGTGCTTTCGTCACTCGTTGAGCAGACGGTGACTTCGCACGCGAGAACTACCGCTTGACTTGGAGATCGTACTAAAGCTGTTTTAACACACTGAAAGAATCTGGGGTCTACATTAACCCCTCAAGATATATAGGAACGAACTTCCTTTCTCTTTTGTTCTTCAGGAAATCCGTTCAGCGCAATTTTCTCGACTTCTTTGTTCATGTGTGATAGATATTTAAGCAGTACTACAAACAGACAGTCCTCGTTATCTCCTACCTCAACTTTTGACGAGCGCGGCCGGCCCCATTATCTCCCAGAGAGTCCTAGCCTTATGTAACTATAGAGAGACGAGGATGCAACAGAAGGCTCATCACCATGATATCCTTTAAGCATAAGTAAAGTCTCTGTCACTAGCCTTTTAAGTATCACGTTTAGCACACTACGTTTCTCGGGTGGGGAGTGTTTACCAACCGTCGCTGAGTTGATCAAGCCAACTGAAAATCAGCCACACACTGAGGACACCGCTAACGGTGGAAGTAATAGTTGCTCACTAACATAGTCTGAGAACCAGTTGCTTAAAAGTATGAGCTGTGTGGATTCTGCTGAGTTTGAAGTTGTACACTCCTGGAAATTGAAATAAGAACACCGTGAATTCATTGTCCCAGGAAGGGGAAACTTTATTGACACATTCCTGGGGTCAGATACATCACATGATCACACTGACAGAACCACAGGCACATAGACACAGGCAATAGAGCATGCACAATGTCGGCACTAGTACAGTGTATATCCACCTTTCGCAGCAATGCAGGCTGCTATTCTCCCATGGAGACGATCGTAGAGATGCTGGATGTAGTCCTGTGCCACCTGGCGCCTCAGTTGGACCAGCGTTCGTGCTGGACGTGCAGACCGCGTGAGACGACGCTTCATCCAGTCCCAAACATGCTCAATGGGGGACAGATCCGGAGATCTTGCTGGCCAGGGTAGTTGACTTACACCTTCTAGAGCACGTTGGGTGGCACGGGATACATGCGGACGTGCATTGTCCTGTTGGAACAGCAAGTTCCCTTGCCGGTCTAGGAATGGTAGAATGATGGGTTCGATGACGGTTTGGATGTACCGTGCACTATTCAGTGTCCCCTCGACGATCACCAGTGGTGTACGGCCAATGTAGGAGATCGCTCCCCACACCATGATGCCGGGTGTTGGCCCTGTTTGCCTCGGTCGTATGCAGTCCTGATTGTGGCGCTCACCTGCACGGCGCCAAACACGCATACGACCATCATTGGCACCAAGGCAGAAGCGACTCTCATCGCTGAAGACGACACGTCTCCATTCGTACCTCCATTCACGCCTGTCGCGACACCACTGGAGGCGGGCTGCACGATGTTGGGGCGTGAGCGGAAGACGGCCTAACGGTGTGCGGGACCGTAGCCCGCTTCATGGAGACGGTTGCGAATGGTCCTCGCCGATACCCCAGGAGCAACAGTGTCCCTAATTTGCTGGGAAGTGGCGGTGCAGTCCCCTACGGCACTGCGTAGGATTCTACGGTCTTGGCGTGCATCCGTGCGTCGCTGCGGTCCGGTCCCAGGTCGACGGGCACGTGCACCTTCCGCCGACCACTGGCGACAACATCGATGTACTGTGGAGACCTCACGCCCCACGTGTTGAGCAATTCGGCGGTACGTCCACCCGGCCTCCCGCATGCCCACTATACGCCCTCGCTCAAAGTCCGTCAACTGCACATACGGTTCACGTCCACGCTGTCGCGGCATGCTACCAGTGTTAAAGACTGCGATGGAGCTCCGTATGCCACGGCAAACTGGCTGACACTGACGGCGGCGGTGCACAAATGCTGCGCAGCTAGCGCCATTCGACGGCCAACACCGCGGTTCCTGGTGTGTCCGCTGTGCCGTGCGTGTGATCATTGCTTGTACAGCCCTCTCGCAGTGTCCGGAGCAAGTATGGTGGGTCTGACGCACCGGTGTCAATGTGTTCTTTTTTCCATTTCCAGGAGTGTATTTTATAGTGCGGAAAAAATTGGCAATTTATTTTGAACGTACGAAAATGTCAAACTGTGAACTTCGAAATTGTTTCCTACGACTACAGCATCAGTGAGTCACAACTGGAATCAATAAACTCACACAAACAACTGGATGTAACAATTTTTAGGGACGCTCAATGGAACGTAAACTAACACAAACAACTGGGTGAAACAGTTTTTAGGGACATTAAATGGAATGATGACATAGCTTCCGTCGCAGGCAAGACAGGTTTATTGGAACGACACTGGGACAAATCGTGTTAATCTACAAAGAGATTGTATATCAATTGCTTGCGCACCACACCCTAGAATAGTGCTCAAGGGGATGGAAGCCAAACGGATAGAACCAACAGGGGACATCGAACGTTAGGAAAGAATGGCAGCAGCATGAATAATCACGGGTTCGTTTGATTCACCGGAAAGCGTCACGGAAATGCGGAAAACACTCAACTGCCAGACGCTTGAAGAAAGGTTATGATTATCCCGCGAAAGGCTGCAAAATTTCGAGACACAGTATTAGGAATCTAACGTTAATCTTTATTTTCACTAAGTATCGCTTTCGAACGCATCGTGATGACATGATTAGAATATTTACAGCACACACAGAGGAATATGAGCAGTCATTCTTACCGCTCTTCATACACGATTGGAACGGGGAGGAAACCTAAAATCGTATCCTCTGTCAAGTGCTTTACAGTGGTATGCGGAGAATGTATTATATAGACGCTCCACAAAAATATGGAAAAATCACAAACGCAACGCGTTACCATACCTAATGCAGTGTAGGCAACGCGATGGCGTTCTAAACAGCTTCCAGTCATCTCGGAATGGATAAATACAGCTCTTACATGGTTTTCGAAGCAATCTTCCTGTAAAATTGTGTCGAACTGAGATAACTATGATGAGGTGGATAGCGAAAACGCACCATTCTCTTCAAAGTAGTCCTCAAAGGCTCAATAATATTGAGGTCTGTATGAAGGCGGTGACCGGGAGAGATGCAACAATTCATCCTCGTGCTCAGTGAGCCATGTTTGGACGATGCAAGCTGTGGGAACAGCGGCCCTACAATCTTGGAACACAGCTCCACAGTTGCAGAATATACATCGCACCACTGGAGAAACTTGATCAGCTAAAATGGTCACAGAATCTTTGTTACAAATACGATCTTGCAGAATAGGCATGAAGCCGTGGAGTACCTCTAAATGAATACCCAAATCAACACAGAATCACCACTATGTTTCACTCAAGGGACATAAGCTCAGACAGAAGTTTTAAACAGTGGGAAACAAGACTTGTCCGATCAAATGACTTCCTTCAACTGCTAGATAGTACAGGTTTTACGGCTTCTGCATAACTTTTCCAGTTACGAGAATTTCCATCACTGGTGAGTGATTTAGAATTCCAATTCGCCTTGCAGTTCATTGGTTATGGAGCTACCTTCGTGATGGTTTGGTGTTGTCAGGGTATGTTAGTGAGTGCTGCATTCAGTTCTGCAGTAACTTTTGCAGCTGTCATCCCCTTTATTTTACCATCACAATCCTCTTTAGGTACCGTCTGCTACGACCATATGAGCACCCATGCGCCGGCCGAAGTGGCCGTGCGGTTAAAAGCGCTGCAGTCTGGAACCGCACGACCGCTACGGTCGCAGGTTCGAATCCTGCCTCGGGCATGGATGTTTGTGATGTCCTTAGGTTAGTTAGGTTTAACTAGTTCTAAGTTCTAGGGAACTAATGACCTCAGAAGTTGAGTCCCATAGTGCTCAGAGCCATTTGAACCATTTTTTTTTGAGCGCCCATGATTTTCACACATTAGAATTTACTACCTCCGACATAATACGTTGACAAATACACAGAACATTTTTCAGACCACAACTGACGCTTTCAACGTACTGAGAACGTTGCAGGCTTGGTTGGCATCTGTATTTATGTCCAAGCATGGCTTTCTCGCGGTTTTTCCATATTTTGGTCCAACCCCTGTAGATGTGTATATTTTACGAGGTCATGAAGTTATCGAGTCGCGGCCTGTACTACTTTTAGTATCCTACAGATTCCTGGTAGGTAGGAGGGGTTTGGAACCACCGTTTCTCTGTTAGAGCTCTAAAACGATTCAAACAGTTGACACTATTGATTACGTACTCGATTCACTGCGATCTGCCGTGGAAAATAATGCCTCACTTTCGTTTTTTGGTCCTCCTCACAGTTTCGGTCAGTCAGGACAACTCATTACAACACGTAATAAATATTTCGAGATTTCAGTCATACGATTGCTAACACCAGCTACTGCCGCCGGACAGTCAACCACTTCTTTTCATTTAACACCTTAAATGTGGTTTTCACAAACACATAACTATCGCGTAATGTAATATCAGAGTTCAAAATGGTACACTTTTATGCGACAAGAAAGAGGCCTGCTATTGTCCACAAAATGCGTCACTAAATATTGGTTCTTAAAACTTGCTGAGTGGACTTTGTCGGGGTACTTGATTGTCTTTAAGCGTCTGCCAGGTCTTCTTTTTTTCGGCGTTTCCGTGACACTCTGACACGAGTTCACGAGTTAAATAAACCTGTGACATTCGTACTGTCTTCTTCGTATACGCCAAGTTTCCCTATTAGCCCTATTTGGAAGGGGTCCCACACATTTGTGCTTTATTCTGGGATGAGTGGAATAAGTGATCTGTAAGCTATCTGACTTTTAGCCTCACTTTATTTTCCCAATATCGTACCAGTGAACGAAAGTCTGTCACTTGCTTCACCTGCTGTTGAGTCTGTGTCATAATTCCTTTTGAAATCCCCAAAAAATGTTTTACTCATGCGTTTGATTGAGTTGACTGACTCAAACTGCGTGTCACTATTACCGCTCTTTTCACTTTCTGTGAAGAACACAATTTTACATTTCTGAACAATTCTTGCAAGCTTGACAATTTTCACACGACTCTGAAACCGAAGCTTCATTGTGAAGCTCTTTTAAGGTAACGGTTCATTACAGATGAGTACATATTCTGAGAAAAGGCTGAGGTTGCTATTAATATTGTCTATTGTTTCAATATACAATACGAATTTGAAGGGTCTTAACACACTTTCTTTAGGCACTCTAGAATTTACATCTACGTGTGTCGATGACTCTACCTCCAAGATTACTAAGAGTAAATCCTCAGTTTTATCACAAATTTGCCTATACACAGTAACCAAACACTCCCGAAGCGTTGACATATTTATCCTAGCGCTTAACATCTTTTAATTCGTCTCACGCTCGGTTTATACAGCCGTTTAATTAGAGAGGCGTAGAAACGTGTTTCGTGTTTATGAGATTACAACAAAACTCGTTAGAGGCAGCTTAAAATCTGTAGGACAACATTGAGGAAGAAATAGAACGTACTTATTGTAAAGGAATGACGGTTTCATGTACGTTAGTCGATTTAGGAAACTATGGAAAATTCTGAGTGGCTAGGTGGATATTTGAACTACAGTGATCCTGAGCGCCAGTTTAGTGCATTAACCATTGTCCCACCTCTCTCCTCTTTGGAAAAGAAACACGTTCTGTCTTTGGAGAAGAGAGATTGCTGTCTTATAGGCTTCGTCTTATTTCAGATGCAATCACAGAATATAACTGCAGCCATAACCACATTACGGCTTACAGTGTCATCTTTCTTTTTACTGTCTTGGATGCATACCGCTTTCAGAAACGTTAATGTGACGTCCGCTAATGAGCGGCAGAAGGCTCAGTAGCTTGGTTGGCAAAGTGTCAGATTAATAATCTGAACATTCAGAGTTCAGCGGCTAGAGCAGTCTTAATGTCACTTACACGTCTAGAAGTAACTCATGTGTGAAGTACACCATATTGCACGATGGATGAAATTCAAAAGGATGTAGGTTGCAAAAGTTATACAGAGATAAAGAGATTTGCACGGGATACAACAGTGCGGAGAGCTGCATCAAATTAGTCTTCGGACTGAAGACCACAACAGTAATAACGGGCAACATTGTCCCAGAACAAACTTACAAGTAGTTTCAATCCCTTGCTTCCATGGAAGATTTCTGGAGACTTCCGTTACCTATAAGGCAGATACCGCAACTGATAATCTTTTTAAAGTTGTGAAGCCCACTGAATGACTGTCAGCTCGGCTGGAATTGGCCTAAAAGGAACATACGCTCTATAATGGACCGGATCCCAAACACTGCGCTCTACTGCTTGGAGTAGAGGAAAAAATATCTGTTCCGTGATTCTGAGCACGTAAACCCTGCCTCTTTCTTCAGTCATTTTGGTACTACTTGTTGCCTTTACTGTGTAGTACATAAGATGCTCCACAAGCTGTAAATTAAAATTCCTGCTCCTTTGAAACAGTGTGGAGGAAGCGCAGCACAAGATTAGAAACTGCATCATTGTTTTTTTTATTAATTTTGAGTATCCTGTTTCATGGAGAAAGGGTAAATGTCCTCTAAGCTTTACGTTGCCTTTCGTTTTCATTTGGTACAGCGTTTATTTTCATCAAAGTGGAGAGTTTAACGTTATTTGAAAGTTTATTTCCTTTTGATAGGGCCAGCTTTATAACAAAACACAAATTTCCGGTAAACTGGTAAATTGGTAATGCAAAAGACTTGAGTGTTATCGCGCGAAACTAAATACGTGTACTCTGAGAGAGTTATCCTGTTACAGCTCATGAATTATTTTTGTAGGAACCTCGATCTAAATCTTATGAGTTCCTTGGCTCACCTGCTGAGCGGATTACACTGCGCTCATTATTTACGTGGAGATCAGTGGGTCTGGTGCCTAAGTTTACTGCTGCCCAGTACATCATAGAGCTGCACTGGTTCTCCAACCAACGTGAAAATAGCAGATAAAAAGCACAAAGGTAATAAACAAAGGAGGTGGTAATAACTGATTCTCACTACAGCAGTGTCAACTAAGTTCGGAAAAAATAAGAGCACAGTAGACAAGCACACCAAACAAGAAATTGGTCTCCCTCAGAATATATAACGTTAATACCGCGCAGCACCGCCGTCTAACTCTGATAATGGCCTCAGTCCGATGAGGAAGAGAGCGAAGTTCCTTCCAGGACGTTCAGATGAAGACACTAATTAATGGTTGGATCCGGCAGACCTAGCAGAACTGCTGTGATTCAGTCCCAGATATTTTGTGTGAGAATTAGATCGAGTGATTTAGAGGAGCAGTTGAAGTGCGATATGTTGCCTTTATAACCAGTAACATAAGCGTACAGAGCTGTCAACAAGTCCGTTGACGTCTTGGAAGCTGGAAGTGATTGCAGCCTACTATGGAAATGTGGAACAATAGGCGACAATTGGCCACCGACAGTGTTAAGGTACGAGGTGTGGCTAGAAAAAAACCGGACTAGTACTGGTGAAACAATAAAACGAATGCAATAAGGCTGAAATTCGCGTGGCCTGTCACGTGACTCTCGCTCCGCCTACTGCTCGAGTTTCATCTGCCTCCTGCACTCAGTCTGCCCGTGGCGTCTGTTTTAAGTAGTTGACGTTTTGTCTGTGCGTCGGAAAATGTTGAGTGTACAGAAAGAACAGCGTGTTAACATCAAATTTTGTTTCAAACTAGGAAAATCTGCAAGTGAAACGTTTGTAATGTTACAACAAGTGTACGGCGATGATTGTTTATCGCGAACACAAGTGTTTGAGTGGTTTAAACGATTTAAAGATGGCCGCGAAGACACCAGTGATGACACTCGCACTGGCAGACCATTGTCAGCAAAAACTGATGCAAACATTGAAAAAATCGGTAAACTTGTTCGATAAGATCGCCGTTTAACGATCAGAACAGTGTCTGAGTTAACAGGAGTTGACAAGGAAAGTGTTAGGCAGATTCTTCATGAAAGTTTCAACATGAACAAAGTGTGTTCAAAAATGGTTCCAAAGTGTCTCACAATTGAACAGAAGGAACGCCGAAGAATGATTTGTTCTAACATCCTGGAAAAAATTGAAAGTGATCCCACCTTCTTACAAAATGTTATTACTTGCGATGAATCGTGGTTTTTTACTTACGATCCCGAAATTAAACGCCAATTGATGCATTGGAAAACTCCTGGTTCTCCACGACAAAAAAAAGCACGAATGTCAAAATCGAAATTCAAGGCAATGATGATTTTTTTTTTTAACATCAAAGGGATTGTGCACATTGATTGGGTACCAGAGGGACAAACAGTGAATCAGCATTACTACATTGGCGTCCTGGCTACCCTACGTGAGCGAGTACGGAGAAAACGGAACGATTTGTGGAGAAAAAAGTCATGGGTCCTTCACCAAGACAATGCCCCAGCTCACAATGCGTTGTCAGTGAAGACGTTTTTGGCAAAACACAACATTCCCATCTTAGATAATCCACCCTACTCACCTGATTTGGCCCCCTGTGACTTTTTTCTTTTCCCTAAAGTCAAGTCAGCTTTGAAAGGAACTAGATTTGAGACTGTTGAAGCAGTAAAAGAAAAAGCGACGGAAGTAATGTATGGACTTACCGAAAATGATCTGCAGCATTGCTATGAACAGTGGAAAATTCGTATGGAGCAGTGTAGAGACCGAGGAGGAGAGTACATTGAAGGAGATAACATGAAATTGTAAATAATTGTAAATAAATGTTTTTTCCAGCATCAGTCCGGTTTTTTTTCTAGCCGCGCCTCGTATGTTCACGATACCCAGAATGAGTGGACCCAAATCATGGTACGGTAGATAGACGCAAAACACCACAGAAACACCACCGGTCTGAAGTGCACCCGCCACACACAACGGACTGACAGCCTTGTTGAACGATCGGTTCACTCGGCGCCTTGCATCATTTGAAAAGAAGCGAAATCACGACTGGTCCGTCCCCAATACAACGCCACCAGTCAGCTATTGTTCAGTTTTTGGGTTGTTTGGCCCAGTGAAGATGTACATCCTTACACGAGTGAATAAACTCAGCAGCGCCACTGCGTGCGGCTGGAGTTCGGCTGAAATCGAAATCGGTCACGACTCTCCGTTCAGGACTGGTACCGAGGCATTCCTCTCCCGGTGTGTGGTGTGATCTTTGTCTTGAGAGCGTTGCTAATGGTTCAACCGCAGGTAAGTAATTGTAACAAGGAAGATCATAAGTTGCTGCAACAACCACACTCCCTAAAATCACTATGTATCCCGAATAAATAGTCAGGTACTGGTGTGAAACAAGAATGTAAATTTTGTTTCACTCTCAACAATTTAAGCTTTACTCTTAGGCTGCGGACTAGCCACATCCTCATTAATCGTGACATATTCGGTAACGAACTGGGAAATATTTGTGTCAAGAAGTGGTATAAACGTCATTGATAATTCTCTCACTCGCACCAGTCTCAGCTTCTCATTTTTTAATCAGATTCCCCGAAATGAAGAAACTCATTACTCACAGAGCTCGCCCTTGTATGTAAATAACATCGAATACTGCAGGACACGATTTTGTTACGTGAATAAGAAAGTCCCAGAATATATTACAAACGCGGAGCTGGAAAGAAAAGAAAAGAAAAACCATCCACCAGGTTGCAGACCTGCTTCCTTCTGCTTCACAACTGGACGTCTCTAACACCAGGACCATAGCGATCGTACACAATTTAAATTTAATTTTTTTTTTTTTTTTGTGCTGTTCATTTCAGAATCTCCTTAAGACTTTTACAGCTGATGTTTTATTAACTGACATTTAATTAACAAATATACCATACCTTTAATTACATAGTTAAGTTGGATGATAGAAAATTATTCTGTGACGTAGTCTTGTACATTATCATGTGAATTTAAATTGAGGTTTCTTTAAAGAAAATATCTCGGGCTGCCACCTGAACTCACCTACCGCTTTATTACCCTGAACATTGCCTTGGAAAGAAAAAACACTTAATGGATTGGCCTCATTTGAGGAAAAATTAAAGGAATTTTGACATACCTTGAAAATTCTTGATTAATTTCGTAGAAGAATCAGCTTGAGAAATGCTATATATATTAATATACTAAAAATTACACACCTGTGAGCTAAAGTGGCCTGGAAGAGACTCAATAGGGAATTGGATAAATGGCAGGAGAATCACTGGACATCACCAATGCAATTTATTTCTGGATTAAATCTTAAACAGTGAAGCACAAGCACAAACATATGTTTAACAGAAAAGTATTAATCTACCATGGAGTGTTGGTACTGAGCAATGCCGGTGAAACGGACTGAAAACTTGCATGACTAGCACGATTATTTGAAATCGGGAGTCCAGTGGGAAAAATGGATTACACAAGCAGAGATTCAGACTAACCATTCAACACAAAGGAAGAAATTGTTCATTAATGTGATAAAAGAAACCAGATGCAAACTGGGTCAGTGAGAGACTAGCCTCGATGGTGGAATACTTTAGTAGAAAATTATTCCCAAATTTACAAAAAAAATACGCAAGATTGCAACTAAGAACAATGAATAGGATCTACGTCCTTTTAGGAATTCTTCCGAAAACCACTAGTAGGCACGGGGCTGCCCACTACAATAAAAAATCGATAAAATACACAAAAAATTCTTGAGAAGAGAGATCACGACATTAATCAACAAAACTCGAGAATTTACTTGAGCAAGGAAACTGGTTCATTTGCTGACATAGAATACTAAAGCACAATCTCACGAATAAGCACGTGGTAACGGCTACCAACCATGCACAAAGAAAAACTCACTCAAATCTGCACGAAACTCACTATACTTTTTGATGTGGCTATCCAATATTGAAAGCATACACACTGCTCATAATCAGTTAGACGATTTATTCAGGAAAATAGTAAGACTCATAGATCCACGAGGCCTCGTGCCCCACAATTATAAAGTTATAGAGCAGAAAGGAAACACTGCTAAAAATCCCAAAAATCGTGCAATTATTCCCAGTTCCTGCCTATGCAAGATGTCCAGAGTTATTCTATAACATCTGAAACTTATTAAGTAATGAACTAAGGACTCAGTTGAGCTGAAACTTGTACATTCACAAAATTACAAAATTAAGTACTAAAACTAGATGTCATCTCTTTGACGATTTCCAGCGCAGTGAGGCTGCTCGCTACTCATTCACAGTCCCTATTGCGAACCGGAAGCCCGCTCACGGACAATGTACACTTTCTACCTTCGTCAAGTTAACAATAGCGACGGATCATCGGTCGCTGTTATCTCTCTGGCCCAGGAGAGTTGCCATTTGCTATAGTCAAAAGCTGACTTAGCTGTCTCTACATTCAGAGAAACTTACCCTATGTCCAAAGGCGTATAGACACTCCAGCAGCGGACAAACACGCTTCTAAGCAGACAACCAGAGGGATGGAACAAGAAAAACATAGGGTGACAACGCAAATATATGATATTTGCTTTTCTGTACCAAATTAAACTCTTAATATATAAGATTTATATATGAGATACAATTGAGGAATGGTAATTTCTTATTGAAATATCTCTATGGCTGCCAGTTGTATCACCCAGCTGATCATTTTTCAGTTTGAACTTTAGAAGCACCTACACTATGCGCTACTGTTCAGAAGTGTAAAAGTGAGCAAGTCATTGAAGCGACTTGTACAGAGACGTTTCGCAAATCGTACCTCAATGATGAGTTTGTGATGAATATTCAAAGTGTCATTTTCTTGATACAGTATACTGTCATGAAAAGCAAGTGATCATATGGAAACAACCGAAATACATCTACATCTACATCTACATCTACATTTATACTCCGCAAGCCACCCAACGGTGTGTGGCGGAGGGCACTTTACGTGCCACTGTCATTACCTCCCTTTTCTGTTCCAGTCGCGTATGGTTCACGGGAAGAACGACTGTCTGAAAGCCTCCGTGCGCGCTCGAATCTCTCTAATTTTACACTCTTGATCTCCTCGGGAGGTATAAGTAGGGGGAAGCAATATATTCGATACCTCGTCCAGAAACGCACCCTCTCGAAACCTGGCGAGCAAGCTACACCGCGATGCAGAGCGCCTCTCTTGCAGAGTCTGCCACTTGAGTTTGCTAAACATCTCCGTAACGCTATCACAGTTACCAAATAACCCTGTAACGAAACGCGCCACTCTTCTTTGGATCTTCTCTATCTCCTTCGTTAACCCGATCTGGTACGGATCCCACACTGATGAGCAATACTCAAGTATAGGTCGAACTACATTTGCTAAGGACTCTCCCAATGAATCTCAACCTGGTACCCGCCTTACCAACAATTAATTTAATATGATCATTCCACTTCAAATCGTTCCGCACGCATACTCCCAGATATTTTACAGAAGTAACTGCTACCAGTGTTTGTTCCGCTATCATATAATCATACAATAAAGGATCCTTCTTTCTATGTATTCGCAATACATTACATTTGTCTAAGTTAAGGGTCAGTTGCCACTCCCTGCACCAAGTGCCTATCCGCTGCAGATCTTCCTGCATTTCGCTACAATTTTCTAATGCTGCAACTTCTCAGTATACTACAGCATTATCCGCTAAAATCCGCATGGAACTTCCGACACTATCTACTAGGTCATTTATATATGTTGTGAAAAGCAATGGTCCCATAACACTCCCCTGTGGCACGCCAGAGGTTACTTTAACGTCTGTAGACGTCTCTCCACTGATAACAACATGCTGTGTTCTGTTTGCTAAAAACTCTTCAATCCAGCCACACAGTTGGTCTGATATTCCGTAGGCTCTTACTTTGTTTATCAGGCGACAGTGCGGAACTGTATCGAACGCCTTCCGGAAGTCAAGGAAAATAGCATCTACCTGGGAGCCTGTATCTAATATTTTCTGTGTCTCATGAACAAATAAAGCGAGTTGGGTCTCACACGATCGCTGTTTCCGGAATCCATGTTGATTCCTACAGAGTAGATTCTGGGTTTCCAAAAACGACATGATACGCGAGCAAAAAACATGTTCTAAAATTCTACAACAGATCGACGTTAGAGATATAGGTCTATAGTTTTGCGCATCTGCTCGACGACCCTTCTTGAAGACTGGGACTACTTGTGCTCTTTTCCAATCATTTGGAACCCTCCGTTCCTCTAGAGACTTGCGGTACACGGCTGTTATAAGGGGGGCAAGTTCTTTCGCGTACTCTGTGTAGAATCGAATTGGTATCGCGTCAGGTCCAGTGGACTTTCCTCTGTTGAGTGATTCCAGTTGCTTTTCTATTCTTTGGACACTTATTTCGATGTCAGCCATTGTTTCGTTTGTGCGAGGATGTAGAGAAGGAACTGCAGTGTGGTCTTCCTATGTGAAACAGCTATGGAAAAAGGTATTTAGTATTTCAGCTTTATGCGTGTCATCCTCTGTTTTATTACCATCATCATCCCAGAGTGTCTGGATATGCTGATTCGAGCCACTTACTGATTTAACGTAAGACCAGAACTTCCTAGGATTTTCTGTCAAGTCGGTACACAGAATTTTACTTTCGAATTCACTGAACGCTTCACACATAGCCCTCCTTACGCTAACTTTGACATCGTTTAGCTTCTGTTTGTCTGAGTGGTTTTGGCTGCGTTTAAACTTGAAGTGAAGCTCTCTTTGCTTTCGCAGTAGTTTCCTAACTTTGTTGTTGAACCACGGTGGGTTTTTCCCGCCCCTCACAGATTTACTCGGCACGTACCTGTCTTAAACGCATTTTACGATTGCCTTGAGCTTTTTCCATAAACACTCAACATTGTCAATGTCGGAACAGAAATTTTCGTTTTGTTACGGTGAACCCAAAATGGCGTCTCAAAAGTAGAAAGCGAGGGATCGATATCCGATTTCAGCCAAACGCCAGCCACCGATTACCGATTTCTGCCAAATTCCAGCCCCATGCCGTGGGACTTCGTAATTTTAGTCACTCGTCATCTTCATTTTGTGCTTGAGCAATGATCTTTGGCAAAATGTTCGACTCCAAAAGTTGATTAAACGCAGTTTCGTTGGCGTTGTTAGCTCGGAAACTCTTTTTGATGGATGTGAGGTCGATGAGTCGACCTAAAGAGTTGCAACTTTTGTGCTGCTACCGACATCGAATTAGTGCACAATTCTCCACTTTACCAATGGTCATCGCATTTTGTTTTGGCTTCCTTACCGGTTTGCTACTACATCATAGACTGGTGATTTAAACGTGCACCTCGACGTCAGTCATGTACCTGCAAAGAAACGAAAAGCAGAAACTTTCTAGACGATTAAATACCTGTCCTGCACCAGGTATGGGAACTGGACTCTGTGCCTTCCACGGGCAAATGCTCTGTCGACTGACGACGACTCACCATCCAGCCTCACAGCTTCACAGCCAAAGCACCCATCTTCGGGAGCCGGACTGGCGCACAATTTTGGTCTACCAGGAAGTTTCAAATCACCGTACAATACGCTGTAGACTGAAAATTCGTTCTGGAAACAAAAATTCATTAGCTAACTTTGTGTTCTTTGTGATTCTCAAAACTTTGACAGCTTCTCGTACTTACTTCAGACAGCAAAGACTAGAATATTATAGGGAAAAAACTTACGAATTATGTAATTTATGAACTGGTAAAGAGACACAAAACTTACGAATGGAATAAGATAAGCTACGATGTCTTTAGAACAAAAAAAATCATCCATAATTTCAATTAAGTTCTGCTAATTACCAATCAAAAATCATCTATAAAA
This sequence comes from Schistocerca serialis cubense, assembly GCF_023864345.2. NCBI lineage: Eukaryota > Metazoa > Arthropoda > Insecta > Orthoptera > Acrididae > Schistocerca > Schistocerca serialis. The sequence continues at coordinate 71,634,537 of NC_064644.1, forward strand.
TAAAATGAAATTTAAAATTTAATCTTAGCTCATCATCTACTTCATTATTTATTTTTATTTTTTATTTTATCATATTTTCCATGCTGTTTTATTTCTTACCAACTTTTTAACTTTCCTCCAATACGCATTTACACTCATATTATATGACATTATTATTCCCTTTACTACAAGATTAGTTTTACTCTTTGATCAATATAATAGCTTTGTAAATGTCAAGCTGTCAAACTAACAAGAAAGCGCTTGTGAACCAACACAAATAAAAAACACGAATCTGAAGTTGCTGACATTACGGTACGTAAGACATAGTTTTTTATTGCAGATAAATGTACAGGGTGATTCAAAAAGAATACCACAATTTTAAAAATGTGTATTTAATGAAAGAAACATAATATAACCTTCTGTTATACATCATTACAAAGAGTATTTGAAAAGGTTTTTTTTTTCACTCAAAAACAAGTTCAGAGATGTTCAATATGGCCCCCTCCAGACAAGCGAGCAATATCAACCCGATACTCCAACTCGTTCCACACTCTCTGTAGCATATCAGGCGTAACAGTTTGGATAGTTGCTGTTATTTCTCGTTTCAAATCATCAATGGTGGCTGGGAGAGGTGGCCGAAACACCATATCCTTAACATACCCCCATAAGAAAAAATCGCAGGGGGTAAGATCAGGGCTTCTTGGAGGCCAGTGATGAAGTGCTCTGTCACGGGCTGCCTGGCGGCCGATCCATCGCCTCGGGTAGTTGACGTTCAGGTAGTTACGGACAGATAAGTGCCCAATGTGGTGGCGCTCCATCCTGCTGAAATATGAATTGCTGTGCTTCTTGTTCGAGCTGAGGGAACAGCCAATTCTCTAACATCTCCAGACACTGTAGTCCAGTTACAGTAGCACCTTCGAAGAAAAAGGGACCAAAAACTTTATTGGCTGAAATGGCGAACAAATGTACAACTAAATGAAACTTTATAGCTCCCTTAATTCGCCGACAGATAGTGCTTAGCTCTGCCTTTTGTCGTTGCAGAGTTTTAAATTCTTAAAGTTGTGGTATTCTTTTTGAATCACCCTGTATTTCAGATAAGTTACATTTATATTAGTGGGCGTAATATAATACTGTACATCTTGTTTTGAACGGAACCACAAAATCACTTGAAAATGACATATAAGGCAGAAACTACTTGTGACCTTATACAGTAATTACAGTGAATGTGGAATAAACGTCTTTTTCAAATAAATTCATTGCTGTGCTACCCGCCAAGAAAAAAAAAAAACTTTTGACGGTGCATGATACTGCAAATTATCTGGCTGGAAGAAATAGAATATGAACCCAGGATTTCATCCACAAGTAGCATATATTTCTGTTGCTGACTATTCTTCTGATTGACACTCTCTTTGACACGCACATTTTTGCACTTCACTTACCTTTCCATTTCATAAATGTTTGATGATATAAATACTTAAGCTTCAAAGTCGACTGTGTTGAAAAACTGTGATGTTTGTGCCTCTGATGTAGGAGTAGTTCCAGAATTGGTTTCTTTTGTCTTGGGAAACAGTTTTATTGTTTTTTTCGTTTTATTTTCACACCTATTTTGACAGTTTTCTCTTTAGCTACAATTATGATGGCTTATCTGTTACTTCAAACGTAGGTACTGCATTCTATACCACTTTTTTAAAAATTTTACATCTTTTTTTAGAGGACTGTTGCGTCGATGTATGACATATTTCTGCAATTCATCACGTCTTCAACTGTTTACTTTTTCTTCAAAAGAAACGATATTGTCCAGTAAATGCGTGTGGGTTATAAGAAAATCGCAACTAAACTGTCCCGTAATCTGGTCTTCATACCGCTTGCCTTCCTTAGGAAATATACATAATCAAACATTTGATGTCCTATTTTTGATGTTGCTACAATTTATATCTCTAAATAAGCTCCTCCTTATTAAACCCATACTGCTGATCAACATAAACGTTACTACTCGCATTCAGTGGATGCAGTACAAGACAGTGTGGCTTACTGGCCACATGGCTCGCTGCTGTCGTAGTGCGCAACAAAAATGAGCAGCTGTGTCACGACTGTATGTGTTAGACTGTGATAATACCGGTCGTTCAGAAGGCTAACATTTGATCGGAGTACAGCCGCTGGCGCCTGAAAGCGCGACAGCCCGCAACACAGCCGTGTTAGCTGCGTCGCCGCGCCGCCCCTGCCGCTAATGGCGCGGAAACAATGCTTTTAGCAGCGGTCTGCATGGATGCGTGGCTGCTCGCAGCACGGGCGTAATAGCGCTTTTCTGCCAGACGCTAAAGGCGGCACTTTTCACTGTCACATGGCTGCATGCGGATGTTTTTCTGCACGACAAAATTAGAAAGGGTGCCTAGCTAACAGTACTTGGTGGGTCTCCCTTACCAGTAGACCTTGTAGGATCGTAAATGATTACAGGGGTTACGTCATCATTCAAGCAAGTCATTGTACTTGTATCATATCGTTCTCCTAGCGTTTGAAGTAATTTTCGTGTGATGTAATTAACCGAGGCAACTATTTTTATTAGTTCTGATATACTGGGAAGGAAGAAGAATTAACGTCCCCTGTTTTTTATTAGTTGTGATATACTGGAAGAGGAATTAACGTCCCGTAGACGATAAGGTCATTAGGTCATTAGAAATGCGGTACAAGGGAAAGCATAGGAAAAGAAATAGGCTGTGTCCTTTTCCAAAAGAAACCTTCGGTGGTTTATGACAACTACAGAGAACCTCAGTAGGGATGACTCGAAGGAGATTGGAAGCGCCATCCTATAGAATACGAGTTGATTGTACTAATCAGTGTGACATCTAGCTAGGTTCTGGTCTACCTGATGCTGTTCGTCATGTTTTATTTTGGTTCTTACATTTACACCTGCCCCATATTTACAAGCGTATACAGGAGGATTCAGTGATGATGTTACAAACTTCCAGTGATGATGGAGATGGGTAAATGTGTCAATTTGGGATAAGGAATCTGGTTCTGAAGCGACCGAGTCGAAAGTTACAAGCAGAGTCGAAAGTTAAAAGTGAAAGTCCCCCATTCTGAATTCTCTGACAGTAGAATACATGTATCGGTACTGTTGTTGCTAGGACTGTATGGGGCAACTTTCGGAGGCGGTAGTGTGATCCAAAACAAGAAAAAGTCTATTATAATCGGTCTCTAAAATGCATACCTTAAAAGCATTGAGCACTTGTTAATATTTGACACTGTGAAACAAATCTTTTGTATCGGAACGTCTTTGGTTCCCATATTTTTGGAGGAAGTAGCATGAACTAAAAAATATATATATATATCCGGAAAATATGTGCTCTGAAATGCGTATATCACACACACTTCCTTCGTAATAGGTCTGACAGCTCCATTCACGAAACTTGCTAGCCAACGGCCAGCCCACAGAATAAAGCCTGCTCAACTCTCGCCAGCACCGCTGTTTTTTTTGTTGATAATTTTAAATTGTAGAAGAGAACGAACTTTTTATTTTAACGGTATTATATGTCATGGTATTCTGAAAAGAAATTACTCCGTGTTCGTATTGCAAACTATTCACACCAAAATGAAAGTTACATTACAACTATCATATTACAGTTTGCTATTTATCATATTCCAGCTGTCGTAGCCGGGTTATTGCAAAGATTCCATTCTGCACGTGGTATCGACTGCGAAAAGCGTGGTTACCTGGTGACAGACCATGAAGTTTACGGAGAATGTGTTTTTGATTTCCAGGTGAACTAACCAATGAGATTGTTACCCGTCGCGCTAAAGACGATGGACTTGAGCTTCGAATAGACTACTACTGCGCTCCACTTGATAGAAAAGGATGTGTTTTTCGTGTGTAATGCTGGTCCATGAGATCGTGAGATGTTGCCAGGCTGCGTGCAGAAAATGTACACTTGTTGTATAACCTTGTTAATGAAACACGATGAACGTGTGCGTGGTTCATGGTTAACGCTTCCTTGATACCCATCTCGAAACTGCTCTAACTGTCAGGTTTTGAGCTCTTATGTCACATGTGGTTACCAGTTACTTGTGTCTGGGTGAAGCTAGTTCGTTTTTACGCTCGGTACAGAGTGTGCTTGTTATTAATTCATCCGAGTGGTAACACTGTCAGTCTCTGTCAATGAATCCTTGTAAACGCTTTTCGGTCGACGTTGGGTCATGCCTCTTTAAATTTTGTTACACTTTGTCTATAGGTGTGCCACGTGTTTTCCAGCACAAATAATGCTTTAAGGTTATACACTTTGCTGAAAGAAGTTATATCAATTTACATTCAAACATTTATCCTTGTCACGTATTTTCCTATTTAAACTAATTAGGCTGATTCTTATTCAACAGTTGCAATAGTATCAGCTGAACTGGAAACGTGTTCCTTGGCTACCTCCAGATGTAGAACTTTATGATGTTCTCATTACACTTAACGTCAACAACGGTAGTAATCACTACCAATTAAATTTCTGTGCCTGCCGTCCAACAAACAAACACGGTAGGTTCTGGAGCTGATGCAGAAAGCATGGATACATTGCTTGTCGAGCAGGAAGTGTACTTGTTTGATGTTCAAATGGCTCTGAGCACTATGGGACTTAACTGCTGACGTCATCAGTCCCCTAGAACTTAGAACTACTTAAACCTAACTAACCTAAGGACAACACACACATCCATGCCCGAGGCAGGATTCGAACCTGCGACCGTAGCGTACACGCGGCTCCAGACTGTAGCGACTAGAACCGCACGGCCACTCCGGCCGGCGTACTTGTTTGATGTCTTATGTTTTGTATGTCAGTATAACAAACGGGCAGGGCATTCCCATTGTACTGCAAATGGAAATAAGCCGCGTTGCTCAAACATTTGTGACACATTTGCTGTAACTGTTCATGCTTACTTGACTTCAATGTTCTTTTGTTATGACCACTAATAATAGTTGCACTCGTAGAATAAGCACGTACTGTCTAGGGATTTTCTACAAACTCTTCCAGTCAGTTTGCGTTATTAAACTTAATTCTTTGCACAAAATCTTGTGTATGAGAGGACATAATTTTCAAATCAGGGCTTATCCGAATTATTCTGTCATTGAAAATCCAGTTTTCAGACTTCACGGTAACCTTACAAGTGAACATGTTATCGTTTACTCCGACAGAAAACATTATTATATACTGCTTGTGATTTACTGTGAGGATCGAATAAAATGGAATATAAAGATTTACTTTTTTACAGTCAGTGAAATACATGTACTGACCCTGTCGTTTCTCACACTGTATTGAACTTCTTCAAATCATATTATGTATCAAAACAGGAAAAATGTCGAGAAAGTATGTGCTCTAAAATGCATATCTTAACAGTTATTAACAATTCTTCATCAGAAGCGAAGTGTTTCACAGTAGCGAAAGTGAGGAAGTGCTCGTTGTTCTTAAGGTATGCGTTTTAAACCCATGTTTACGAAATTTTTGTTGTTGTCATGGTCCGTACTACTACTTCTGCAAGTTTCCTACGCTGCAACCTTAGCAACAAAAGTATGCGTGCTTGTTTTCGACTGTTACCGGTATAATCGATTTTCGCTTATAGCTTTGCACTCGGTCGTTTCTGGACTAGGGCCCCTTACCTCAGACAGATACATTTATCCTTCATCGTCATCACTGAAAGTTTATTACATCATGGAATGACCCCGTATACGATGAGTGAAAAGGTGTCAGTATCACAGCTATATACAAGGACTAAAATTCCCTCACAGCTAGCTAAGATGCGAGGCGACGACTATCACTATGGAAGACAAGAGTACAGTGCCAGGTATTGAGGTGCAATGGTAACTGAGATTGATAGATTGAGCGATTGAGACAGGTCGGTCGGCGGCGGCGGACTATATGCATGCTGCCAGGGGGCGTTATCGGCGCGTAGCCTGGGGGCGTGTCTTGCTCTTCTCTTGTCATAAGAGCGCGTAGTTCTGGCCTGCTATACAATGTTTCCTAGTGCCGGCCGGTGCGCTGGAAAGGCGTACGACGACACACGTTTAATGCCATTGCCATTCAAGGACTGAGGATCGCAGAGTAATAGGGGAAAAAGGAAGCAATATTATAGTTTAAAGTACCGTGGAAACTGCAATCATTAGAGACGGAGCACATGCTCGGATTACGAAAGGATGGGGAAGGAAATCGGCAGTGCTCTTTTCAAAGGACGCCTCCCGGAAGTTACCCGGGTGATTTAGGGAAATCACAGAAAATATAAATCAAGATGACCGAACGGAACTTGTTATCTTTTCTTTTTTATTTTATTATTTTTAATCACTTATTTATTTTTCACAAAATGTTTGTATATGGGAAAACAAAACATAGATTCATACAATATGTGTGATCATCACTAAAATATCAAGAAATTAAGATCAAACTGGGCACCATCAGGCGTAAAATGATGAAATTTAACCACCAAAGAACAACAAGAGATAATTTTTGGATTAATTGGAAACAAAACAGGAATGGAAATGAAATGCCCTACTTCAAAACAAACAAAAAGGCTTCTGCCCGCCGACAAAATGGCTCTGAATACTATGGGACTTAACATTTCTGGTCATCAGTCCCCTAGAACTTAGAACTACTTAAACCTAAGGACATCACACACATCCATGCCCGAGGCAGGATTCGAACCTGCGACCGTAGCAGTCTCGCGGTTCCGGGCCCTCCGACAGCTTGTGGGTAGATGCATTTAGAACCAGAAGCCAGTCAAGCACGTTTCGGGAACGTCTTCTTGAAGGATGTCCATTTTGCCATTATATTGGTTCCAGTCCTCACATTAAACACTCACACTGGAATAAACTTCTCATAATCGGTCCACCCCAGCTGCAGGAGGGTCCAGGAAGACACTACTCAAAAAGTTGACGCTATTTCGGATTGTGCATGAGAAAGGTAAAGTGATCTTGCAGGAACGTCCAAAAAATCAAGAACGCTCTTATGTCCTTCATGAAGCAAGTAAGAGATCGAGAGGCCTTTTATCCAATTTATTGCTTTAGTCTTTGTACGTGGGGAATAGGTTCTATTTGTGAACAAAAATTACTTCAGTGCAATGGCATGGGGTGCTGTACGTAGAAGAAAGGCAAGCATGTTCCTAATCATCAAGTTTATCCGTGTGAAGCGTGTGAAGTTGGGGCAAAGCGGCGAATCTGTCATGTTAATCCCATTTAGGTGAAGTTGTGTCATGTATTTCCCATTAATAACCAGATACGAGATCGCACAAGCGTTCGTGTTCAGGGGGACACGTTGCACAGAACGCCAGACCATGGGACACGAACGTAGAACACCGGCTTTCCACCATATTCTGGGCATGACCTCTCATCATTAAGCGATAAACATCTCGAGCCGTAGAGTTCTTGATGCAAAGTAAGTCGGTATGGACGTAATTGTATTCGATGAAGAAGGTAGGTAGAAATATACGCTGCTGTTACGGTTGCCACTCGGGAAGGAAGGCCAGTTTATCAATCAGGGTTCCCGTTCATCCGCTTCGGTGGTGGGTCCATGATTTAACCTCTGTGCTTGCATAATTAGCGGACGCTCTTGCGTGAACGTTCACACAACCGAGACGACCGTCTCGAGGAGAAAGAGTTAGCGTGTTGTAGCGGACTTTGATGCTTTTACAAAGTAGCCAGACGCTGCTTGCAGTCTGCGTGCTATTGTCTTTGGCATCGGTAAAATCTGTGCGAAACGGGGTAGCCGCGGCGCCATATGTTAACAAAATCCACCCTTTGTATCGCGTCTAATGCTCGCAGGCAGCTGCCATGAACGTTCGCACGGATCACTTGAAGGAGACGTTTATAGTTACGTGAGGTCATTCGCTGTCTGTCACTCATGCAGGTGACCACCAAAAATTAGAGCCTGCCCAGTAATGGCAATCGGGCCCAATTGCCTGCTGGGAGACCTCAACCAACGAACATAGCACCAGACTTCGTCAGATTCACACGTCGTCCTACAGCACTCTCAAATCGGCTGATCCATCCCGCACCTCTGACACTTCATCCTGTGATCGAAACAAAAACATCAAGACATCCGCGTACGCACGACGGATGAAAGCATGTTCTCTCGTTGTGATTGCACTCCGTCGGCTCCGCAAACCGTGTAACAGTGGATCAAGGGATCAAGGGCGACGGTATAGAGAAGCCTCGACAGCGGATATCCCAGGCGGACTAACCGCATGATAGTCAAAGCACCCGCCGCACGGTTATTGACCAGCATTTGCGACATTTTGGCAAAAAAATGTGTATAAATGTAGAGGAGAAGGACAACCGTCGCAGCACTGCCTCTAGAAAGTCATGACTCACTCTATTAAAAACATGGCCTAAATCCACCGTCACAAAGGCGCCGCGAATATGGCAGATCGCTGCCAAAGCTAGGATACTGCGATAATCGATGATCGCCTTCAGAAAGTTACTGTCACCACCAAAGCAAGTTTGATCTATAGAGATGGGAGAGAAGACGCCGAAAGCAAGGGGCAATAATCGAGGTAAAAATCTTGAAGTCACAATTTAATATGATCAATGGCCGATAATATCCAACTCCCCGGTGCCTAGACAGCTTGGAAACCGTGGTAAGCAGGCCTTTTAAGAAGGGAGGAGAAAGCTTTCATCAGTTCTTGATACATCTCAGTCGAGTGCGAAGCCATGATATCATGGAATGGGGCTCAGGTTATTTGTTTGGCGCTCCCTTATGAAGAGCATCAGCGAAGTCATTGGCCGTAATCGTCACCTTAAGAATCTCCATTGCTGCCCTATCAAAGATTTCTGTCATCAAGTGGAGAAAACCATCCATTGCTCTGGTGTCCTGGTTCTCTGCTACACAGAACTGTTTACAGTGGTCCACAAAGGTCCAGCGCTAGCTTTCAGGGATGTCAATTGGCGACCATCTGGCATGTCGAGGGCGTGGGCCATCGTTGTCCGACACCGCTCCTTCTCTCGGATAGTATGTTGCATGGACGGGGTTTCTCCTTGCACCCGGTCTTGACATCTCGCATGTGCCATTGTTCTCTCTAGGTGGCGACATGTAATCGAAATTATCTTCGCCTTAATCTGTTGAATTTCAGCCCGTCGTTTTGCAGGCGGTGAGTTGAGAAATAATATTGCATGGTATGTCGTTGCCATTCCATTTTGTTGCCATCGTAATTCATAATCGATCGACGTCAATCAGGCTTGGCGCAGTCGAGCCACCACCGGAGTGTAGAAGTATATGCTGGAAGGTATCAAAGTCAGTTGTTGCAAGACGTCTCTATTAGCTGCCTGCGTCCTGGATCCTGGAGACGAGCAACATTCAGCTTCCACATGCTCCGACTTCGCCACACCTTGTCCTGGAGTGAAACAATGAAAATATAAGTGATGTGGCCTGAAAGGCTTTAAACCATCACTCAGCGTCACACTTGGGACTTCGAGTCGTTGGGAAACATAGACACACTCAATACGACTCCCTAAATGGCTGGTGACATACGTATATCCAGGATTATCACCGTGCACGTGGTCCCAGGTATTGACAAGGTTCAGCCTGTGCAGTAGCAGCTTGAGTTCCTGGAATGTGATTAAATGAGGATGTTGGTCCTTCTTGGATAACATACACAGATTTGTGGTTCGTCCACTAAATCGTCCATAGGGAAGTGATCTTGGTAGGTGGGATACTCATCGTCTTGAGACTTTGTCCTGCAGGTGTGAGACGGGGTGATCCAACATTTCCAGCGTCTTTTCGGCGACCGTTGCCTGTACACATGCTCTTCAATATCTGAAGGTGCCTGTGGATCCTGACGGTCGGGCACGAAAGCACTGGTAAGGACGTCCATAGAGACCGGTTGAAGCCTCTGTCCACACAAGACAAGCGGTGTAGGAGGTGGCCGGGACAGAGTCATCTTTCCGTCTGCAAAGCCCTGAGCAACAACAGGAGACTACGATAGTTCGGTAGTAGGAGTCGTTGTGGAGGGCTTCTACAAAAATCGGCAGGAACGTTGACACGACGGTCGTCATCCTCCCCAGACAATAACTGTGTATTTCTGCTTTGCGTACTGCTGGAATGGATGTGTCCTTCTTGACCACACCCCAAGCATGTGTTCGGCAGGCCATCATTAATTATGATGGCACACCATACGCCTACATGTAAGTAGGACTGCACATGTTTAGTTAGCTCGATCCGGATCTGTTGTACCCTTTTGACAATCGGGTATGTGTAAACTGAGCCCACTTTACAGCTTTATGGCTAACAGCCTCTCCTACTGGCAGAATGCAGATACCACCGTTTCTGAAGGGACCTCAAAAGGGAGGTCAAATAAACGGATTTTCCGTATTCCAAGTCCCAGATGTTCCACAGTAATGTCATCGATGTGTCCATCAGAATAACAGAATCTGAGATCACTTTTCCTTATACGTAGGATTCTATCACGTACTTCCTCGTTAATCAGTTTCACATACACCACGCTGCTCACTATAGACAGGTGGATGCCAAAAAGGTAGTTATAATCAATCTTTGCCCCATCTCTTATACACTGTTCTATTTATATCTTTTTGGTTCTATATATTCAGTCGAAAAGCTGATCTTCAGTGTAGATTTACAGCAGCCATAACCAGCTCGCCTTCTAAGATGATACAGCGCGCTTAGATGGCTCAGTCACTCGAGATACCCCCCCACCTCCACTCGTGCCAGTGTCACAACCTCGACTCTTGGCTTCTATCCTGTGATTCTTGGAAACGCACACACGTTCAGCCTGAATAACTCTCACCGTCAATAAGAAAACTCCCAACGAATTCTCGTGACCCACAGAACCTGAAACTTCGGTTGGACAGGTCTATATGGTGTCCTTATCAGTTCCCCTGATCTTAGCTTTTTGGAAACACAGTACAACGAATCAAATGAACATTTTGTATGGGAAATATTTTCTATGGTAGTCTTAGAATGTTCCCCCCGGATTTTAAGAAAAGCAGGGAGCCAGAAACTTAAAATATGCTCTGTAGGAATATATGTGGGCTGCACATGCAGCGATCTCGTGAAACACAGATCTCTCAGTTCGACCACCAGACCCAGAGGGAAGTACATACTATCTGTAGAGCCGTGTCCCCTGTCTTCTGGAAAGCGTTCAATATGGTTCCGCACTGTCGCATAATGTGGAAACTACGATCGTACGGAATATCAGACCAGGTTAGTGACTTGAGGGAATAGTTACTGCCGGCCGGAGTGGCCGAGCGGTTCTAGGCGCTACAGTCTGGAACCGCGCAACCACTACGGTCGCAGGTTCGAATCCTGCCTCGGGCATGGATGTGTGTGATGTCCTTAGGTTAGTTAGGTTTAAGTAGTTCTAAGTTCCAGGGGACTGATGACCTCAGATGTTAAGTCCCATAGTGCTCAGAGCCATTTATTTTGAATAGTTACTAGTAAGCAGATCACTGCAAGTCGTTCGTAAGGGAGAGAAGTCTTCTAATGTAAAAGAGGCTACTGGTGTACCCCAAAGTAGTGCTATAGGACCGTTACTATTCCAAGCAGATTAAAATGTCATAATGGATAATGTAGGAAGCCCCGTGAAGCTGTTCGCGGATAATGCTACTGTATACACAGCAGTTGCAACGATGGCAAATTTTAGGGAAATGGAGTAAGAGCTCCAGAGGATCGACACTTGGAGCAGAGATTGATCTTTAACATAAAGAAATTTAAAGTGTCGCACATAAATAGGGGGAAAGACACTTTGTTCTTTGGGGACACAATTAATGAGGAGCCACTGGTAACAGACACATCCGTTAAATGAGACTATGTGTATGGAGCGATTCAAAGTAAATCGGCCACAGAAACTAAATACAGGAGATGTGGTTGGGAAAATGATATTCTTTGAAGGTATTATCATGAAGTTTAGTCCATAATATCATGTCTGGAATCCTTATCGGAGGGAACTGATATAGGAAACAGATACGATTTCAGAAAATAGTAGAGCTTTCGGTAAGTGCAGAAATGTAATGGAGGTTTTTTTAGCGGTTTTATATCGCAATTTCTGAAGCGGCTGTTGGGGACGAGCAAAACATTTGCCTCAATAAGCGCGGGAAACCGTCTAGAAATCACACACAGCGTGGTCGGTGTACCACTTCATCGGTTGTTAATCAGCCCTGTCTCGCAAAACAGAACGCTTCGCGTTAAGCTTGAGGTATATTACCCGGCGAGGCGAACTGGTAATGCGGCACTAGCAGGAACTAAGTTGGTTACGTGACTAGGAACAGTCACACTCCGATACAAATAGCGCACGTGCTATGCTGCACTGCAAGCATGAAAGATGAGTGCAGAAAATGTCTGCGCTGTCGTGCGTGACAGTTCGTTGACGATATGAAATAGAAGAGATTCTATCATTTCGGCTGGGAAAGAGAGGGAACGTGTAGCGAAAATGAGAAAGGCGAGCAAGAGGATAGTTGCAAACTACAGAATCCGAGCGTATTCTAATCCAAGTTCTAATGCCAAAGAAGGAGAAGCAAGGTGCTCACTCTAAATGTTCTATTGACTATATGGATAAATCTATTATCAGGCAGCAACTTCTATACTGTTACGAACAGTATAAGGACACACCAACTTTGCTAAAAATGCACAGCTTTTTGTTGCACAGAAACGAACTTAAGGCTTGCAAGAGAACTCTTAGAAAAATTGTTCTGTCTGTGGGATCTAGTTTTAAAAGGTCCCAAAATAAACGTGTTGTTATGTGCGAACGAGAAGACATAACTGAAAAACGGCATACTACAGTAGGTTTTTATGGAAGAATGAAGCATCAGAAATGTTTTCTTAATGAACCGTTTTATTCTTCGTAGCAAGTTAATTTGTAAATTATTGTATCCACTTTTTCTTACCGGCAAACGTTCTCGTCGGCAATCATTTGCGGTTCCAAAACGTTACGTACCTCGCAAGGAAAGGGGTGGGATCGACGTTTTGAAACAATGTATTAGGTGGCGGGCAAATAAAAACGTTAATACGGTGATTAAAATGAGGTTGCAAAGGATTAGGAATTAAATAAATACAATTAATTGAATTAAAATAATGAGTAAAGCCATTTTATGAAGATTAAAAAAAAATTTCAGAGCACTTTGAGGGATTCGAACACACAACCTCTGGCAGGACACGAATACGTCTTAACCCTGTGACTCCTTCACATCGTTTGTTTCAATACCTTAGCTCATCACGCGAAATACTGTTAATCACTCGCAACGTCCTTATTCTTTCAGAATATTTCTAGGCATTGTATGTGCCCAAAATGTTTGATTACAATAACGTTCAACCAATGATCACGTCGCAGTTATTTTCCATAATGCGCGTGATATGGCATAAGTAATAAAACAATATCGTTTATAGAGCTGTCCTATCTACGGGTTTAATGGAACCCACAGCACCTTCAAATACCGCGAACAAGATTTTCATATTCTCTTCCTCGCTATGCGCAAATTATTAGTTCTACAGGAGAAATAAACAGGTAATTTTTGTAGAAAATTTAGTATAGTTAAATTTTTTCAATGAGATACGTTTTCAGTGAAGGTAAGTATGACATACAGAAATGACCTTCAAATGTGTTTTTCTTGAATAAATGGAAAACCGTGGCCTCCAGAGAAAACGTATCCCAGTACAAGTACACTGAATTCCGTACAAAAATGTACTGCTCCTTTATTTTGCGGGGCTAATAATCTGAGTGTAGCGAGCGGAAGAATATTAAAATCTCGCACATCGCACATTCAAGGCGTTGCAGGTTGCATAAAACCCACATGTAAGGGCAGCTGAATAGCACCTTAACACGACCTTGAATGTTGCATTCGGATTTCGAAATTAGATTTTCGTCTTCCACAAACTGTGTCGCTTGCAGACGTGGCGATGGTGGGCGGTGTGTGAGAGCGCCCCTCGTCAACAGTGGAGTATGCGCCAATATTACTTACCCCTTCCTGTTTGCCGGTCGTAAACAAGACGGTGTTGGCATCGTAACGAGATTACCACTTCACTTTGCCAAATAATCTTTATTTATAAAAGATTAGTCCCCACCAGTAGATTCCCAGATTCTAACTTCTGATGGTTCGTGCACGGTTGAGGTCAAATGCTTCACAAAACATGTTTGATACATAATCCACTTAAGTGTGTTTTATATGGATGCTCTCACCACTCTCCTAGTTACTATCGTAACTCACTGAAAATTGTCCAGATCTGCTCACAGGTAACCATTTGGAGCCGAAGCAGCTTCATTTATTATGGTAGGTAGTGGCGTCGTTCTTACGGAGTCAACAAGCAGTACGTTACAGTTATAAAGTGTCTTATGAATCACATGAACATTTCTACCGTTTCCAATGAAAGCCAGTTTTCAGTATGATTCAGAGGATAAAAATAGTACTCAGGGAAACTCAGCGCTTTCCGGTTCTATTTGAATGCGGATCATGTTTGTAATGTACCTGACGTAGGTTGACATGGGAATGCCAGATTAAAATATACAAAAAGTACAAAAATGTCAAACTCAAAATTAAACCGAACCTGGATCATTCATACAATGATATGGGCAAGGTATTAAAAAAGCTATTCTATATTTAGTGAGATTGTTGCATGCACCAAAACAAACAAATTTGCAATGAACTCGGGCTTTAAAATGCGTAACTTAACAGCTACGAGCTCTTGCTCAGCTCCTCTCTTATGAATATCATCCCCTCTACTGCATGCTCGTTGATCTTCATTTTTCGGGACGTGTTAGTATGGATCAAAACAAGACAAAAATGTCTTGTAAAAACAGCCCCTCTTGAAAGCTATGAGTACTTGGCCATCTTCGCTAGTGCGAAACACATCTCTCCTACTGAATAAGAGCTCATAGTTGTGAATGAATGCGTTTTAGAGATTATTTTTACTGGAGATATTTCTGATTTTAGTTCATACCACCACTTCTCAAAATTGAAATTTGGTTTGCTGATTTGGACTTAGATTTTTCCAGGGCACATTATCTCGTAAATTGTCAGTGTCTTAATTAATATTTATTAGAATGTTTAGTTCTGATGAAACAAATGACTAGTCTCTATTTGACTGTCATACTTCAGTTGCTGCAAAATGTTTCGAGTAAAGTGGTGAAAAGTAGAGTGAGCAGTGCAGTGAGCTCATATCAAGCTTCGCAGGGTTATTTGTTGGAGACCATCCCCCACAGTATCTATTTACGCCAGTGCGAATGAGAAGTTGGGTTGGGTTGTTTGGGGGAAGAGACCAAACTGCGAGGTCATCGGTCTCATCGGTTTAGGGAAGGACGGGAAGTCGGCAGTGCCCTTTCAAAGAAACCATCCCGGCATTTGCCTGGAGAGATTTAGGAAAATCACGGAAAACCTAAAACAGGATGGCTGGACGGGGGAATGAGAGGTGTTTCTAACTTTTAATAAATGTTAGTAATTCTACAGATAATTTTTTAAGTGAAAAACCAAGTGCGAACACTTCAAAAACAGTTAGAGAGCTGATAAAGTAAAACACAGGCAAAAAAGAAAGATAGGCCTGTGGAAAGAGACGGACAATTACAAGCAGTTTTCTGTAGTAGCCAAAAGTGTCTATCGTGTTCCGAGCTAACTTCCATTACGCCGAAGTTAGATTTAGGTTAGGAAATTGTTCCTTCTGACACGTTCGGTTGGGAATAGATTGCTGGCGACTGATTTTAATTTACAAAAAAGAGCGGAGAATTCAGTAGAATTATATTCGTATTACCAGCTACAAGAGCAGGTCATTTCACGAATACACAATTAAGGGCCGGCCGTGGTGGCCTTGCGTTTCTAGGCGCTTCAGTCCGGAACCAGGTCGGTGCTACGGTCGCAGGTTCGAATCCTGCCTCGGGCATGGATGTGTGTGATGTCCTTAGGTTAGTTAGGTTCCATTAGTTCTAAGTTCTAGGGGACTGATGACCTCAGCAGTTAAGTCCCATAGTGCTGAGAGCCATTTGAACCATTTGAACAATAAAGGTGACATTAGAGACGTGCGAGCTTGAACGGGGCTTACCAATAGTCGTTCTTTTGCCTAATAATAAAGACGAAAGTGACAGCATTACACGAAATATCCTGCACCACACACCGTATAGTTCCCAGAATGAGATTTTCACTCTGCAGCGGAGTGTGCGCTGATATGAAACTTCCTGGCAGATTAAAATTGTGTGTCGGGCCGAGACTCGAACTCGGGATCTTTGTCTTTCGCGGGCAACTGCTCTACCAACTGAGCTACCAAAGAACTACTCACAGCCCGTCCTCGCAGCTTTACTCCTGCCAGTATCTCGTCTCCTACCTTCCAAACTTTACAGAAGCTCTCCTGCGAACCCTGCACAACTAGCACTCCTGAAAGAAAGGATATTGCGGAGACATGGCTTAGCCACAGCCTGGGGTACGTTTCCAGAATAAGATTTTCACTCTGCAGCGGAGTGTGCGCTGATATGAAACTTCCTGGCAGATTAAAACTGTGTGCCGGACCGAGACTCGAACTCGGGACCCCCAGGTTGTGGCTAAGCCATGTCTCCGCAATATCCTTTCTTTCAGGAGTTCTTGTTGTGCAGGGTTCGCAGGAGAGCTTCTGTAAAGTTTGGAAGGTAGGAGACGAGATACTGGCAGAAGTAAAGCTGTGAGGACGGGGCATGAGTCGTGCTCGGGTAGCTCAGTTGGTAGAGCACTTGCCAGCGAAAGGCAAAGGTCCCGAGTTGGAGTCTCGGTCCGGCACACAGTTTTAATCTGCCAGGAAGTTTGACCATGTACACGGTGTTACAAAAAGGTACGGCCAAACTTTCAGGAAACATTCCTCACACACAAAGAAAGAAAATATGTTATGTGGACATGTGTACGGAAACGCTTACTTTCCATGTTAGAGTTCATTTGATTACTTCTCTTCAAATCACATTAATCACGGAATGGAAACACATAGCAACAGAACGTACCAGCGTGACTTCAAACACTTTGTTACAGGAAATGTTCAAAATGTCCTCCGTTAGCGAGGATACATGCATCCACCCTCCGTCGCATGGAATCCCTGATGCGCTGCTGCAGCCCTGGAGAATGGCGTATTGTATCACAGCCGTCCACAATACGAGCACGAAAAGTCTCTACATTTGGTACCGGGGTTGCGTAGACAAGAGCTTTCAAGTGCCCCTCTAAATGAAAGTCAAGAGGGTTGAGGTCAGGAGAGCGTGGAGGCCATGGAATTGGTCCGCCTCTACCAATCCATCGGTCACCGAATCTGTTGTTGAGAAGCGTACGAACACTTCGACTGAAATGTGCAGGAGCTCCATCGTGCATGAACCACATGTTGTGTCGTACTTGTAAAGGCACATGTTCTAGCAGCACAAGTAGAGTATCCCGTATGAAATCATGATAACGTGCTCCATCGAGCGTAGGTGGAAGAACATGGGGCCCAATCAAGACATCACCAACAATGCCTGCCCCAAACGTTCACAGAAAATCTGTGTTGATGACGTGATTTTACAATTGCGTGCGCATTCTCGTCAGCCCACACATGTTGACTGTGAAAATTTACAATTTGATCAGGTTGGAATGAAGCCCCATCTGTAAAGAGAACATTTGCACTGAAATGAGGAATGACACATTGTCGGATGAATCACTCGCAGAAGTGTACCCGTGGAGGCCAATCAGCTGCTGATAGTGCCTGAACACGCTGTACATGGTACGGAAACAACTGGTTCTCCCGTAGCACTCTCCATACAGTGACGTGGTCAACGTTACCTTGTACAGCAGCAACTTCTCTGACGCTGACATTAGGGTTATCGTCAACTGCACGAAGAATTGCCTCGTCCATTGCAGGTGTCCTCGTCTTTCTAGGTCTTCCCCAGTCGCGAGTCATAGGCTGGAATGTTACGTGCTCCGTAAGACGCCGATCAATTGCTTCGAACGTCTTCCTGTCGGGACACCTTCGTTCTGGAAATCAGTCTCGATACAAACGTACCGCGCCACGGCTATTGCCCCGTGCTAGTCCCTACATCAAATGGACATCTGCCAACTCTGCATGTGTAAACATTGCACTGACTGCAAAACCACGTTCGTGATGAACACTAACCTGTTCATGCTACGTACTGATGTGCTTGATGCTAGTACTGTAGAACAATGAGTCGTATGTCAACACAAGCACCGAAGTCAACATTACCTTCCTTCAATTGGGCCAACTGGCGGTGAATCAAGGAAGTACAGTACATACTGAAGAAACTAAAATGAGCTCTAACATGGAAAGTAAGCGTTTCCGGACGTATGTCCACATAACATCTTTTCTTTATTTGTGTGTGAGCAATGTTTCCTGAAAGTTTGGCCGTATCTTTTTGTAACACCCCGTAGTTGTTTGCGGGGTACATATGTACGAGTAGAGGTAGAACTTCATGGGAGGCGGCGTCGTGTTCCAAGCAGAGATGTCGTCGTGAGAGTGTGTTTTCGGCGTCTGCCGTGTAAGCGGTGGGACCACCCAGCTGGGGCAGGGGCTGCCGCCCGGGGAAGCGAGGCGACGCACAGGGCTCCAGTGGAGCGCGGCGGTCACCACCAGTGCCGGGGCTGCCGAGCGTGAGGTAAACACTGTGCTGGCGCCGCCGCTGCCACTGTGCGCTGAGACGGCGTCCGCCAGCGAAGCGGCCCAGCCCTGTACGCCGTACAGCTGTCCGGGGTAGCTGTTTCAGTTACGGGGGGGGGGGGGGGGGGAGGGGCATACAGAAGGACTAAATGTACAGTACAGTCATCAAACTGCCACGTAAACAAGTGTTCGTAACACATTAATATTGTATTGTAAGAGATATTAAGAAATAGAGGAGACACTCAAATTGCTACTTAAAATAACTTAATATACAGGGCTACAATTCTTGAACTATATGAAAAAAAACGTAAATTAGTTACAAATTACGGTGCTCACACACTTTATTCAGCATGCAAACGTCACTACAGGTATTCGGATTTAGGTTATGACATCTTCGATATGTCTGCCATTATTGACGATAATGTGCCGCAGACGAATAGCGAAATTCTGCATGACCAACTGAAGAGTCGGAACACCGATACTGTAGATGATCTCCTGAATGTTTTTTTTCAGCTCAGTACTGGTTTTAGAGTTATTGCTGTACACCTTGTCTTTAACAAAGCCCCACAAAAAGTTGTCGCATGTGTTCAGATTCGGAGAATATGGATTGCACTCGAGGCCCATCCCAGTAGCCTCTGGGTACCCCGGAGCCAGAATGCGATCCCCAACGTGCTCCTGCAGGACACAAAACGTTCTCCTGCTTCGGTGGTGTCGAGCTCCGTCTTCCGTGAACCACACGTTGTCGAAATCAAGGTCATTTTGGATAATGAGGATGAAATCATCTTCCAAAACCTACATGTATCATTCGGTAGTCACCATGCCATCGAGGAATATCGCACCGATTATTCCAGAACTGGACATTGCACACGATACAGTCATCCGTTGAGGGTGAAGAGAATTCTCGGTCGCGAAATGCGGATTGTCAGTCCCCCAGATGCGTTAGTTTTGCTTACTGACGAACCCATCGAAATGAAAGTCATCTTCGTTGCTAAACCAAACCATATTCACATCAAATTTCTGTTCGTCAGTTCTGTGAACAATAGTGTTGATGAAACACAACTACTGTTCCACGGCAATGGGGTTTAATGGTCGATGGATTTGAATTTTGTATGGGAAGAGATGCAGGTCTTCAACAACAATTTGTCGCAGTGTCTCCCGGTTGATTCCCACCTGTCATGCGGCTCGTTTGATCGATTTCTTGTAGCTGTTTTGAAACATAGCGCGTGTATTCTCGATGTTTTCATGTGCTTTCACCCTTTTTGGACGATCGGCGTTGTCAACACTGCCATCACGAACACTACCCGTCCTCTCAAACTTGTGAATCAAATTCTTGATTGTTAGCGCACTTGTGCCGGCTGTCTTCAGCTGGAACTCGGTCGCAAACTCCTTTTGAGCCGCAGGTGGCCTGTTTGTGCTCCCATAGTAAGTTTTCACAAGCGCTATGCGCTCAGGCACGTCGTACCGTGATATTTTCACGTGGAAATTGCCGACAACAACAACGCGCGTACACGCACGCTTACTGATTCCCATCATACCCCGCAGCCAAGCATGCAGTTTGAACGTCGTAACGCAAACGGTTCAGAAGCTCTGACGATTTCATTTCATATGTTTCAATAATTGCCACCCTGTAGACGTAGTATCACGTCATCGGAGGGAGGGAGGGTCGAAGTACTACTCGAGGCAGTCGCCCTCGGGTGGCGAGTACCAGTAGATCGAGCGGAGGCTGCGCGGGTGCGGGAGGTTCAGTGTCTTTCTGGGGCACTACCTACTAAACAGCATTGGAGATTGCGTTCCATAAACATAAAGTCTCTCCTATCTTCCTAATTTTTTCAAATTCTTAATACATAAATTGTTAATTTCAAGTATTTCCGTTCTCTAATTAGTTTTCAATTTACAAATATTTAAAGCTGCAAAATTGTTAAATTTTGTTAAAATAAGAAGAAACGAAATAGGCTTCATATCCTGCATCTGTACAGTTTAATACTATGAATACACGACCTATCTTAGTGACTAGATGGCAGGTCATTTGTAAATGGCAGCAAATAAAATAAAATACACAGAACCAAACTACATCTACCTCTAGATCTACATCTACGTTATTACTCCGCTATTCACAATAAAGAGCCTGGCAGCGGGTTCAATGAACCACCTTCAAGTTGTTTTTCTACCGTCCCACTCTCGAACGGCATGCGGCAAAAACGAGTACTTAAATTTTTCTGTGCGAGCCCTGATTTCTCTTATTTTATCGTGATGATCATTTCTCCCTATGTAGGTGGGACCCAACAGAATGTTTTCGCAATCGGAGGAGAAAACTGGTGATTGAAATTTCATGAGAAGATCCCGTCGCAACGAAAAACGCCTTTGTTTTAATGATAGCCACTCCAACTCACGTATCATGTCTGTGACACTATCTCCCCTACTTCGCGATAATACAAAACGAGCTGCCTTCTTTGTACTTTTTCGATGTCATCCGTCAGTCCCACCTGATGCTTATTCCACACCGCACAGCAATACTCCAGAATGGGGCGGACAAGCGTGGTGTAAGCAGTCTCTTTAGAAGACCTGTTGCAGCTTCTAAGTGTTCTGCCAATGGATCGCAGTCTTTGGTTTGCTCTACCCACAACATTACCTATGTGATTGTTCCAATTTAGGTTATTTGTAATTGTAATGCCTAACTATTTTGTTGAATTTACAGCCTACAGATTTGTGTTTCTGATCGCATAATCGAAATGTAGATGATGTCTTTTAGTACTCATCTGAATAACTTCACACTTTTCCTTATTCGGGGTCAATTGCCACTCTTCGCACCATACAGATATCTAAATCATTTTGCAAGTCGTCTTGATCATCTGATGACTTCACAAGACTGTGAATGACAGCATCATCTGCAAACAATTTAAGACGGCTACTCAGATTGTCTCCTATGTCGTGAATATAGATCAGGAACAATAGAGGGCCTATAACACTTCCTTGGAGAACGCCGGATATTACTTCTGTTTTAGTCGATGACTTTCAGTCTATTACTGCGAAAACTACAGTCGCCCTCATTAATGTACGGCCTCTTCACTATTTCTACTAGTTTGTCTTCCATTTTCCTTTGATACATGTAAATTGTGACATACACTTCCTCTTCCCTTGCATGTGCCTTTGACTCCCATCGGCGTAGGATCAGCGTGGTTATTAAATGATGTATCATAGCTACTTTAAGGTGTGGCCATCTCGTTACCGCCGGGAAGGAATTCGTGTACCCCAACTGTGTTTGTTTAGTCAAAGAGAGTGGATGTTTTATAAATGTCAGCGAATCGTGTGATTGAAGCAGTACTTGAGTACCAGGCCGGTCGGTGTTCACCTGCTGAGTCGTGGGAAAACCCCTGAACGTCACACCCAGGCTGATCGTCATCGTCAATTCGCCAGCCGGATTCGATCTTAGGCCGGCACACCTCCCCCTCCCATATGCGGTGCCATAACACGCATAGCTATCCGAGAGGGTAAAAAATTGCGACATATAGCGATGAACAAAAACGTTATTATGACTACTCCCCAGAGTGAGACTGAATGGCGTCTGCTAGTGTTAGGAGCACGTGATGCGGCAAAGAAAGTATTTAATAGCTGAATGCATTCAGTAGCCTAAAACGCACAAATGTTTCTTTATTTAAGACAACCGGTTTCGACAGACTTTGCTGTCATTTTCCGATCTTTCTGTTATGAAACGTGTTCGTTTTACGTTGGACCTACCTCCAAGTTGTCATGTGGATAAAAACCAGCACATTTTATCCACTTGACAACTTGACGGTAGATACAGTGTAAAACAAACATACCTCATAAGAAAAAATATGGAAGACCTGAAGATGACAGAAAAAGCTGTCGAAACTGCTTGTTTTGAATGAAGAAATGTTTATGCGATCTACGCTGTTGAATGTTTTTGGCAAGTAAACAGATCGCTCCTTTGGACTTCTCAAAATGAGAAAATTCAATCAGAATTAATTTAAGCGGAACATCTATGAATCGGCCTGTGTACAGTGAAAACAGCTGAGAGATTTTGACAAAGAGCGAAGTGTTATGGCCCGGAGTCTGTGAACGAGAATGTCGGGAACGGCAAATCTGGGCGCCTACTGTCGTGAGCATCTATGGAAAATGGTTGAAGGACGGAAAAGCCACAAGTAGGCGACAATTGGCTACAAGACCACGGCTCATCATATAACGTGGATGCCGGACTCTTGTTCGCTCTCTAAAGCAGGATAGGCACAGGTCTGTGGTAGATCTGGCGACACAGGATCCTAAAGATCGGTACAGTTTGTGCTAAAGTATTACGGAAATGCTGTACGAACTTGAACGGGAATCTTTGGAAGAAAGGTCATGTAGTTATCATGAAAACCTATTGTGTAAATTTAGAGAACTTGCTTTCGAAGATTAGTGTGCGACATTTATGCTCCAATCTACGTGTATACCTCGTAAGGTACATGATAATAAGATCAGGGCACGTGCAGATGCGTATAAACAGTAATTCTTGCCTCGCTTAAAACGCGAAAGTATAGATAGTATTGTTAAGACGTAGGTCTACCCTCCGCCACGCATTGTACAGTGGCTTTTGGTGTATATATGTAGATGTAGACCTATCTCTTTAAAAGATGCAGAGTAACGATGGACGCCTGAATTTGGACGGCAGCACTAGAATTTGCACCCGTATCATCAGGAATTAGGGGCTGCACTAAGGACACCGTTACCTCTCTCCATCCTCCTGCAGTGGAGAATAAAAGACATGCAATTGTGTTTTACAGGTAAAAGTACACGGGACGGGATAAGCTGGGAACAGAAAAACGGCTTTCCTGTAGACAGTATCTCTTTCACTTTCACTGGGTTCAGAGTTATTTACGAAACATTACATTTGAGTATTCTGCAACAACATGATAAATTTTTCGCACGTGTGTTACCTAGTCATCAATCAATGAAACTGCGTTGGGAAGATAAATAAGGGACCTACGCCAAGAGAAAATGCAATGTCATTCTCCTCTGCCAGTAGGCTTTGTGTGAGATCAGCGCGAATATGAATTTTCTTTGCGGCGGAAGAAACGATCATAACCTCTCACCCGAAATAAGGTCTACGTGTTTCCACAAGAAAGGAGAGGGAGGAAATAACAGTCTCCTCGTTGCGAGGGAACTAGTACCTCGTACGTGCCCCGATCAACGCATGACGCACCTATCAGAAACCACCCTTTCATCAAAAACACCTCGTAATACATAAATGAATTGAAGGTATGTGGTACCGCAATGTTCTACGTGATGTATCGGTAGGTGTTTCCGTTACTCGTTACCTGTCAGAAAAAGTAGCAGTATATTGTTCACACATCTGTCACTTTTTATTCATCATTCTTCTAATTGCTTTGATGCGGCCCGGCACGAATTTCTCTCTAGGGCCAACATCTTCATCTCAGAGTAGCTCTTGCACTCTACGCCCTCAATAATCTTTGGGATCTATTCCAATCTCTATCTTCCTGTACAGTTTCTCCCCTCTACATCTCCCCCTAGTACTGTGGAAGCTAATCCCTGATATCTTGAAGGATGGCCTATCACCCTGCTCTTCTATTTGCCAGTGTTTTCCATATATTCCTCTCTTCCCCGAATCTGCGGAGAACCTCCTCATTCCTTATCTTATAAGACCTCATAATTTTGAACATCTTTCTATCGTATCATACATCTAACGCTCCGATTCTCTGCATTGCTAGTGTTCCAACAGTTCATGATTCACTACGATACAGTGCTATGGTCCAAAAGTACGCTCTCACAGAAATTCCTTCCGTAAGTTAGGGCTGATGTTCGATGCAACTAGACTTACTCTGGCCCGTAATGGCACTTTTGCCGTTGTTCATCTGCTTTTTATGTCCACCTTGCTCCGTCCGTCTGGTGCTAGTTTGCTTCCATGGTAGCAGAATGCCTTCGTCTGCCTCAGGGTTCAGAACCGTGACGTTAAGTTTCTCGTTGTTATCATTTCTGCTAATTCTCATTACTCTCACCTTTCCTAATTTTACTCTCAATCCATAGTGTGTATTATTAGGCAGTTCAGTCTATTCAACACATCCTGCAATTCCTATGAACATTCACTGTGTGTATCAGTGTCATCAGCGGATCTTATCACTAATACATTTTCACTCCCAGTTCTACTCGTAAATCCCTCTTTTATTTCCATGATTGCTTCTTTGACAAATATATTTGTCGACTAAGGCGAAATATTGCACACTTTGCTGACATCCTTTTCAGTCGGAGTACTTCGTTCTTGGTCTTCCAGTCTCTTTGCAGCCTCTTTCCAAAATTTCCAGTGTCATGCACCGTTTTACGGCGCTGAATACTTCTTCTTGGTCGACATGTTCACTAAACGTGTCTCCATTTTTCTTGCATGCATTATGAGTAGGAACGCCGGAGTTGCCTGTCTGCTACCTTTACCTTTCCGAAAGCCAAACTGATCGTAATTTAACAGATCCTCACTTTTGTTTTCCAGTCTTCTGTAAGTATGTATTGTTAGCAGCTTGGATGGGTGAGCTATTAAGCTGCTTTGTTCGGTGGTTCTCGCACTTATCTGCCCTTGCTGTCTTTGGGACTGTGACGATTATATTTGCCCTAAAGTCAGTTAAAATGGTTCAAATGTCTCTAAGCACTATGGGACTTAACATCTGAGGTAATCGGTCCCCTAGCCTTAGAACTACTTAAACCTAACTAACCTAAGGGCATCACACACATCCGTGCCCGAGGCAGGATTCGAACCTGCGACCGTAGCAGCAGCGCCGGTACGGACTGAAGCGCCTAGAACCGCTCGGCCACAGTGGCCGGCGAAAGTCAGTTAATGACTACTACTCGCGCAAAGTAAAAATACATCTACATCTACATATATATTCCGCTAGGCACTAAGCGGTGTGTGGCGGAGTGCACAATTCGAGCGAAAGTCGTATTCCCCCCCACTCTGTTCCACTCGCTGATCGCGCGAGGGAAAAAATGACTGTCTGAACGGCTTCGTAGGAGCTCTTATTTCCCTTATCTTTGAATGATGATCATTACGCGATCTGAAAGTTGATGGTGATAATACACTCCTGGAAATGGAAAAAAGAACACATTGACACCGGTGTGTCAGACCCACCATACTTGCTCCGGATACTGCGAGAGGGCTGTACAAGCAATGATCACACGCACGGCACAGCGGACACACCAGGAACCGCGGTGTTGGCCGTCGAATGGCGCTAGCTGCGCAGCATTTGTGCACCGCCGCCGTCAGTGTCAGCCAGTTTGCCGTGGCATACGGAGCTCCATCGCAGTCTTTAACACTGGTAGCATGCCGCGACAGCGTGGACGTGAACCGTATGTGCAGTTGACGGACTTTGAGCGAGGGCGTATAGTGGGCATGCGGGAGGCCGGGTGGACGTACCGCCGAATTGCTCAACACGTGGGGCGTGAGGTCTCCACAGTACATCGATGTTTTCGCCAGTGGTCGGCGGAAGGTGCACGTGCCCGTCGACCTGGGACCGGACCGCAGCGACGCACGGATGCACGCCAAGACCGTAGGTTCCTACGCAGTGCCGTAGGGGACCGCACCGCCACTTCCCAGCAAATTAGGGACACTGTTGCTCCTGGGGTATCGGCGAGTACCATTCGCAACCGTCTCCATGAAGCTGGGCTACGGTCCCGCACACCGTTAGGCCGTCTTCCGCTCACGCCCCAACATCGTGCAGCCCGCCTCCAGTGGTGTCGCGACAGGCGTGAGTGGAGGGACGAATGGAGACGTGTCGTCTTCAGCGGTGAGAGTCGCTTCTGCCTTGGTGCCAATGATGGTCGTATGCGTGTTTGGCACCGTGCAGGTGAGCGCCACAATCAGGACTGCATACGACCGAGGCACACAGGGCCAACACCCGGCATCATGGTGTGGGGAGCGATCTCCTACACTGGCCGTACACCACTGGTGATCGTCGAGGGGACACTGAATAGTGCACGGTACATCCAAACCGTCATCGAACCCGTCGTTCTACCATTCCTAGACCGGCAAGGGAACTTGCTGTTCCAACAGGACAATGCACGTCCGCATGTATCCCGTGCCACCCTACGTGCTCTAGAAGGTGTAAGTCAACTACCCTGGCCAGCAAGATCTCCGGATCTGTCCCCCATTGAGCATGTTTGGGACTGGATGAAGCGTCGTCTCACGCGGTCTGCACGTCCAGCACGAACGCTGGTCCAACTGAGGCGCCAGGTGGAAATGGCATGGCAAGCCGTTCCACAGGACTACATCCAGCATCTCTACGATCGTCTCCATGGGAGAATAGCAGCCTGCATTGCTGCGAAAGGTGGATATACACTGTACTAGTGTCGACATTGTGCATGCTCTGTTGCCTGTGTCTATGTGCCTGTGGTTCTGTCAGTGTGATCATGTGATGTATCTGACCCCAGGAATGTGTCAATAAAGTTTCCCCTTCCTGGGACAATGAATTCACGGTGTTCTTATTTCAATTTCCAGGAGTGTATATGCTCTATATCCTCGGTGAAGATTGGATTGGATTTCGGAATTTAGCGAGCGGCCCCTTCCGTTTTGTGCGCCGTCCATCTGCAAATGTGTCCCACTTCAAACTTTCTATGAGATTTGTAACGCTCTCGTGATGGCTAAATATACCAGTCAATCTTTCCTCTCTTCTTTGGACCTTCTCAATCTCTCGAATCAGACCCTATTGGTAAGGGACCCATACAGACGAACAGTACTCTAAGAATGGACGAACTAATGTATTGTAAGGTATTTCCTCTGTTGAAGGTCTGAATCGCTTCAGGATTCTACCAATAGACCGCAATCTAGAAAAATGGTTCAAATCGCTCTGAGCACTATGGGACTTAACTTCTGAGGTCATTAGTCCCCTAGAACTTAGAACTACTTAAGCCTAACTAACCTAAGGACATCACACACATCCATGCCCGAGGCAGGATTCGAACCTGCGACCGTAGCAGTCACGCGGCTCCAGACAATAGCGCCAAGAACCGCTCGGCCACACCGGCCGGCCCGCAATCTAGAGTCCGCCTTAGCCGTTACTTGTGTAATCAGATAATTCCATTTGAGATCATTTCGAATAGTCACACCCAGATACTAGACTGATGTTACCGCCTCCAAATACTGATCATTTATTTTGTACTCATACACTAATGGGAAACAAAAGAAAAATTCGGAGTAGGTATTAAAATCCATGGAGAAGAAATAACAACTTTGAGGTTCGCCGATGACATTGTAATTATGTCAGAGACAGCAAAGGACTTGGAAGAGCAGTTGAACGGAATGGACAGTGTTTTGAAAGGAGGATATAAGATGAACATCAACAAAAGCAAAACGAGGTTAATGGAATGTAGTCGAATTAAGTCGGGTGATACTGAGGGAATTAGATGAGGAAATCAGACACTTAAAGTAGTAAAGGAGGTTTGCTATTTGGGGAGCAAAATAACTGATGATGGTCGAAGTAGAGAAGACATGAATGTAAACTGGCAATGGCAAGGAAAGCGTCTGAAGAAGAGAAATTTGTTAACATCGAGTATAGATTTAAGTGTCAGGAAGTCGTTTCTGAAAGTATTTGTATGGAGTGTAGCCATGTATGGAAGTGAAACATGGACGATAAATAGCTTGGACAGGAAGAGAATAGAAGCTTTCGAAATGTGGTGCTACAGAAGAATGCTGAAGATTAGATGGGTAGATCACATAACTAATGAGGAGGTATTGAATAGAATTGGGGAGAAGAGGAGTTTGTGGCACAACTTGACGAAAGGGACCGGTTGGTAGGACACGTTCTGAGGCATCAAGGGATCACAAATGTAGCATTGGACGGCAGCGTGGAGGGTAAAAATCGTAGAGGGAGACCAAGAGATGAATACACTAAGAAGATTCACAAGGATGTAGGTTGCAGTAGGTACTGGGAGATGAAGAAACTTGCACAGGATAGGGTAGCATGGAGAGCTGCATCAAACCAGTCTCAGGACTGAAGACCACAACAACAACAACACACTAATGGCGATTTTCATGTTTTTATACGCAGTAGATTACACTTACTAATATTGAGAGGTAACTGCTAGTCATTACACCACGCATTTATTTTCTGCAAATCCTCATTGATTTGTTCACAACTTTCGCGTGATGCTATTTTCCTGTAGACTAGAGCATCATCGGGAAACAGTTTAATGCCACTGTCAATACAATCAACCAGATCGTTTATGTAAATCCTAAAAAGCAGAGGACCTATTACGCTGCCCTGGGGCCCACCTGAAGTTAGTCTTGTTTCTGATGAAGTTACCCCGTTCAGGACGACATACTGCTACCTGTCTGTTAGTAAACTTTCTATCCAACCGCATATGTGATTGGATAGACCGTAAGCGCGCATTTTTTGTACGTGAAATATAGAGCAAAGGTATGTATTATGCGTGTACTAGTAATTTGTCCCACCACCGGGAATTAAACTGGTTACCTCGAACCCCTTCATGCAGGGTCAGTGACCTCGTCAAAGGAGTATGGTCAGAACCCTGTATGGAAAAGCGGTGTTTGTGAGGACCATGTAGAATGCGAACAAAAGGTCATGAAATGTGGACTCCAGAAGCGGCGGCCTTTCCGCGTGGGATCGCAGTGCGCCTTTGACGCGCCGGCCGACCTCCGGGCCCCCGTGTTTGCGCGCTGCCAGCGCGGGCGCCGGCGCCGCGTCCCGCCTCTTCTCTCCTCTTTCCCAGGCTACCCACCCTACACCCTCCCTGACCCTGTGTGGTCGCTGTCTACGACCTCAGACGCCGGCCTTGCTGGATTGGGTCAGACAGCCGCTTTGGCGGTAAGTTGTCCGTGCGGTGGACAGCGCCGGAAGGGAGCGGGTGGTCCCCGCGCGCTCACAGGTGGAGGCCTAATCGCGACCCCAGGCGGAAGCAAATTTTCCGCCAGTCTGAGTCCTGTGCCGCTGTGCAACTGACCCTCGCAACACAGATGGAACTCCGAGGTCCGTTGTTGAGAAATCCGTCTTAGTTTAGTCAAGTCGACTACCATGTTCAGAATAGCGTATTACAGATGGCCCGCTTCCTTGCCAAATCACGCTTTTATTTACTTATTGTTTCTTCAATTCCCATATTTCATCACACTTGTTACATCTTTAGTGTTTCTTTGTTTAATTTTTTCTGATATGTGTACATACAAATTTTATGTGGGTTAGTTGGTTATTTAGTTAGTTACATCTTCCGTAGATAATGTGAACAATTGTTTTTTCGAAATGAAAGGGAATGAGTCAGTTTACAGATATACATGTTTAATGTCAATATTAATAAAAACATTACATTTTTACTGCTACCGATTAAGAAGTAGTTCTTTTTTTTTGGTAGACTAATAAATTTGGAATTGGACAAATGAAGAAAAAAAGTTTTGTTGCTCAATATTGAATTCCTTTCTGAGCCATTGACAGTTTTAATAACGTGTAAAAAAAGTTATTTTTTCGCCTAATGTTGTAGATAGGGCTATCACTATGCATATAGTATTCTAATGGATTATTTATGACGCGTTTCTTTAGCGAATGCATCTACTCTGGTGGTGCTGTTAAAACTGGTGCTGCTCTCCTTGAAGAGGTACCTAGAACTATATGACGTTGGCGAGTGAAGGCTACATGCTATTCTTTCCGCTCGCTTTTGTGCAATCAATACTTTATCTCTAAGTGATGACTTACTCCAGAAATGTATCCCATAAGAAATATATTGGTATTAGCTTTTTTGTTGTTTGGAATAAAAATGTAACACATACTTCTCTTAACATTACGTGTGGTGCCCTGAGGCTGCCAACGGAAATCAGCCCCAAATCTGCATCAATACAGCATGTCATCTGCAACACAGTAATGTCATGTCAAGGGCAAAGTCTGTACTGAATTTGTGTTTGGCATGTACTATCTAAACTACGCATTCCTATTAAATCGTGGCGTATGCTCCTCTTTGATCTTCACCATTGCTGCAATTGATCTGTCAACTACCGGAGGACTAACACTAAACTAAATTCCGCCCGCACAGGCCATGAAGGCCCAACAGTACCGACCGGCCGCTGTGTCATCCTCAGCCCACAGGCGTCACTGGATGCGGATATGGGGGGGAATGTGGTCAGCTCTCCCGGCCGTATGTCAGTTTACGAGACTGGACTTAGTCAAGTAGCTCCTCAGTTTTCCTCACATGGTCTGAATGCACAGCGCTCGGCAGACCGGATGGTCACCCATCCAAGTGTTAGCCCAGCCCGGCAGCGCTTTACGTCCGTGATCTGATGGCAACCGGTGATACCACCGCGGCAAGGCCGTTGGCACAGGGAGGACTAACACGATAAAAAAACCGAACGTTGCACGCGTATGTTATGCTAGCTCTAGTCGCCTGCAGTTATCACTATTTTTGCGCAGTTGAAATGCATAACAGCAGTAAAGACAGGACTAAGTTTTGTTTGATCAGTGGGGAAAATAATTTTCTGAATTTTTGGATTGGGTAGCGGCAGGAGAGAAATTTCCTGAATGCTGCAATGGTTTGTTAAGGTATTCCCAGTTTCGATGCTAATCCAAGGTTACACCGATGTCTTTCACAGCTTTTTGGAACGGTACCTGGTAACTGGGTACCGTTGAAATGTTGGCGAAAATGTCTCATGAAAAGAGCTCTTTGTTAACTTCAGTATCATAAAAACATGGCCTATGGCTTCTTGTGGTTTAGTCAATGAGCCAGGTCTTGTGCCCGTCATGATACTGAACAAAGATAGTCATTCAAACCTGATACGACAGTAGCAACGTCCATGGGGCTGGCAGTTAAGTACGACTGAATGTAGTCAGCATTTAAGTGTTGGTTACAAAAATGAAGCACAGATGAAATATCATCGACCTACAGCGAGAAAAGTAATGGATTAAGGAAGGAACCCTGGCGGACCCCAGAGAGCAATTTGTCCGTGATGAGTACTCCCATCTCCAGATCTTCAGATGACTGACATTTGTTTTTCGGGTAACTGTAAAATTACAAAATTGGTTCAAATGGCTCTGAGCACTATGGGACTTAACTTCTGAGGTCATCAGTCCCCTAGAGCTTAGAACTACTTAAACCTAACTAACATAAGGACATAACACACATCCATGCCTGAGGCAGGATTCGAACCTGCAACCGTAGCGATCGGGCGGTTCCAGACTGTAGCGCCTAGAACCGCTCGGGCACTCCAACCGGCTGTAAAATTACAGTATTGCACATTTTAAGAAATACAACCTTTTCGTTTTAATTAGAAATGTATGGACGTCAACAGTATCAAGGTTTGCTGATACCAGGCATAGATAAGATGGTCGCTTCACATTCGTCCACGACAGTTTTGACGTCGCCAGTCACTTTGACCAGTGCAACTGCTGTGCTATGGTGTTTTTGGAAGTTGATTGACGGTTATCACAAACAACGTTACGAAACGTCCCCTTAGAAAAATTAGTGAATTACTGTGCTGGTAAAGCCCTCACGTTATTTGTTTTTCAAACAGCTGAGCAAAACTGAACGTACTCAGACATTTCGCTCTTTACCTATTCTGATCATCACTAAACTGACACACAACATTTTTAGCGCAACGCAATCTGACTTTTAATAATCCCTACAAAAGAATGGCTCTGACTAACATTAACCTATACCTTTCAAAAAATCACTTACCTCACAAAAATCTTCGTTACTCGAACTACTGCAATACAGCGAGCGCCACTACTGCCAGCTAAATAAAAGATTCAAACTACTGAAGGCACTAACTACTGATAGGCATAGTTAGCAAATGAAAGATTTTGATAGAGAACAAACAATGTATTTACCTTAATAGTGTTCAAAAGTCATAATATATATAGCAGTTCATGACATCCATTCTTACAAATGTACTGTTTCTGATGGACACACGTCCAGATCATCCGCTCTCAAAAGTTCACCATCTCACATCCCCACATCCACCACTGCTGGCGGCTCACCTCCAACTGCGCAACGCTACGCGCTGTTAACACCCAACAGCCCAACACTACAATAGCCAACAACAATGCAAACCAGCCACAGACTGCACACAGCACAGTCAGTGATTTTCATACAGAGCTCTACGTGGCGTTACCAATATAAAAACCTAAACATCCTACTTACAGCGCATTCCAAGACTTCAGGTACTGCAAGTAGTGGCTTGATGAGTAACATTCACAGGTTTGTTTCAATCTAAGATTTGCTTCTTCTTAGTAATATATCTACCACTAACAAGAGAGAGCTTGAAGATGTCCGTGAGGACTGGGGTAATACAATCAATTACTTCTTTAATCATAACTGTGCTCACTCCGTCACCACGTTCTGTTCCAGGAAAGATTCTCATGCGTATGTAGAAATACAATATGTTTTAAGAAAAACGCGTCTAAGGAGAACGTGGTGAGATGTTGCTGATACTTTATCGCAACTTGAGAACTGAGTTATGAAGAGTAGAAGGCGTTTAGGTCGTCTGCAGAGGCTTGAAAAACAGGATAAAATTTAATAATAATAATAAGGAAAACACTTCCCAGTTCTCTGCAAAATTACATGTGTTTGGTCACGAGCCGGCTTTCGGCTTTTCAGGCAATCTTGAAGCGCCAACTGAATATAGCAAACACGGATAAAAATGATGTGCGACTTACACAAATATTATTTGCACAGAAGAAACAAAAGTGACAAAGTGTTTACACAGGTAAACATTACAGTACTACATTTATTAAAAAAGGAATAAAAAAAATTTTTGTGTGAAGACACATTTAACTAATGATGGTAAAGAAGACGAACTTACATTCTGAATCAAGTATTTGTTACGAAAACTTAATTTAACAAAGGGAAAAATTTATATGGATTCAGTGTAGATCATATGAATGGTTTTCTGCTAAAATATGATCAGCAAAAGTCGAATCTTTCTTCTCCAGTCGCCAGCTTCTCTAATGTTCACGTAGTCTAATTGCCACAGCTCTGCCTGACTGGCTAATATACACTTTTCCACATTGCTTGCAAGTGGTTTTATATACACCACTCTGTGGTTACAATTTGTTTTAATATCAAGTAAAAATTTTGGTATCTTATTGGTATCATAAAATGCAGCTTTGTAATTAAGAGACCTCCACTTCTTGTGCAAAATTATCTGAAATGTTACCAATATGAGGAATTGTAACGTTTTCCTACGTAAACTCTTTCTCATTTTTGTGTCTTCTGTACAAATAATATATGTGTAAGTTGCATATCGTGTTTGTCTGCTCCGGCGACATTTAGTTGTCACCTCAAGATGGCCAGAGAAGCCTAAAGCCTGTTCGTGAGCACATAAGCATAATTTTGCAGAACATCAGGAAGTGTTTTTCTTTTTAATATTATTATCATGCTATGCCAAGCACCGACGGAAAATTCAGTTAACATTATTATTATTATTTCTTCACTTTCTCAGACGTTAAGTCTGGTTAAAAATGGAAAGTGACGCGGACCTTGACCAAGCGTCACTTCCTTTTAACTGTACGGTATATGTTATATTGCATTTAGGAACTTTCGGATAATTGAACATGTACGGATTTCTGTAATTGTATATATAAGTTTGGATGTAGCTGTATTGCATTGATGTACTGGTGGATATTGTGTGGTATGACTCCTGTAGTTGATAGTATAATTGGTATAATGTCAACTTTATCCTGATGCCACATGTCCTTGACTTCCTCAGCCAGTTGGATGTATTTTTCAATTTTTTGTCCTGTTTTCTTTTGTATATTTGTTGTATTGGGTATGGATATTTCGATTAGTTGTGTTAATTTCTTCTTTTTATTGGTGAGTATGATGTCAGGTTTGTTATGTGGTGTTGTTTTATCTGTTATAATGGTTCTGTTCCAGTATAATTTGCATTCATCATTCACCAGTACATTTTGTGGTGCATACTTGTATGTTGGAACGTGTTGTTTTATAAGTTTATGTTGTAAGGCAAGCTGTTGATGTATTATTTTTGCTACATTGTCATGTCTTCTGGGGTATTCTGTATTTGCTAGTATTGTACATCCACTTGTGATGTGATCTACCGTTTCTATTTGTTATTTGCAAAGTCTGCATTTATCTGTTGTGGTATTGGGATCTTTAATAATATGCTTACTGTAATATCTGGTGTTTATTGTTTGATACTGTATTGCAATCATGAATCCTTCTGTCTCACTGTATATATTGCCTTTTCTTAGCCATGTGTTGGATGCGTCTTGATCGATGTGTGGCTGTGTTAGATGATACGGGTGCTTGCCATGTAGTGTTTTCTTTTTCCAATTTACTTTCTTCGTATCTGTTGATGTTATGTGATCTAAAGGGTTGTAGAAGTGGTTATGAAATTGCAGTGGTGTAGCCGATGTATTTATATGAGTGATTGCTTTGTGTATTTTGCTAGTTTCTGCTCGTTCTAGAAAGAATTTTCTTAAATTGTCTACCTGTCCATAATGTAGGTTTTTTTTTGTCGATGAATCCCCTTCCTCCTTCCTTTCTGCTTAATGTGAATCTTTCTGTTGCTGAATGTATGTGATGTATTCTATATTTGTGGCATTGTGAATTATTATCATTATTATTATTATTATTACTATTATTATCATTACAGGATTACTTAATACAAAGATCATTCAATAACAACATTTTTTCTACTCCTGTTGTTTCTACCAAGTCTTCCTACTCAGGGCATCCTTCACGGGTACACCGCGGAGCTCCTTTCCTTCGTTGGTGTGACCTTTTAGAGAGCGTCGTCACCTGCCGCGCTTACGTCTGCCAAGTGGTTTCACGATGTTCAAATGTGTGTGAATTCGTAAGCGACCAAACTGCTGAGCTCGTCGGTCCCTAGACTTACACACTACTTAAACTAACTTATGCTAAGGACAGCACACAAACCCATGCCCGAGGTAGGACTCGAACCTCCGGCACAAGTGGTTTCCATTTAAAATTTTTCCCTAGCCACCGATGATACGGTTTTCTCAGCAAATGCCCAAACCAGTTTAATGACATTCTTTCTATTCTAACGCTGTGTCATTTGTCTTCATTCTTCCTCTTCCTTCATCATAACTTTTTATCGACTGTTGATACACTAGGGTTCCTTCGAAGTAATCCATTTCCACTGCTATGTCTTGTTTTTAGGCTAGTTTTTTCAATCCATAGTTCAGACCCATAGGGTTGCTACAGATTCAACCATTGGCCTACCCTCTCTTTGATTATTGTCG
Organism: Schistocerca serialis cubense; assembly: GCF_023864345.2. NCBI lineage: Eukaryota > Metazoa > Arthropoda > Insecta > Orthoptera > Acrididae > Schistocerca > Schistocerca serialis. Next base: position 71,670,268 of record NC_064644.1, read on the forward strand.
TTATACTGTTATGAATCTTCCTGTCCGACCAAAAAGAATTCACACACCCAATTAATTTTTTACTTTGTTGTATTCTGTATTTTACTTCTGTACAGGGTGTTTAAAAAAATCACCTGATTTCAGAATTCCTTATTTATTGACAAAAATATACTATTAAAATTCAGTGTATTAGGTTTACAGAAGTTATAGCGGCTGTTATTCTGTTCTTCACTTCTTCTATGGCACTGAGCAAAGGGGAGATGAACACACTTTTCTTCGTATTTTGCCACAAGAAAAAATCGCATGGGGTTACCTCTGGCGATCTTGGAGGCCAAGAATGCAGGGCAGTGTCTCGGTATTCCGTCCTCCCTATCCAGCGTTGAGGCAGAGAGTCTCATCGAGAAACTGACGTATGTCGTTCTGTCAGTGTGGAGGAGCTCCATATTGCTGTAAATTGAAGTCGTTGGGGTCCTCCTGAAGGTGTGAGAAAAATCAGTTCTACAGCATTTGAAGATAGCTCATTCCCGTCACTGTGTTTTCCTCAAAAACGTAGAGGCCATATACTTTTTCACGAGAAATGTTGCAAAAAATGTTCGTTTTAGGTGAGTCTCTTTCGTGCTCAGTAATGTCATGAGGGTTCTAGAGCCCGAATATGCGCACGTTGTGTCTATTTAATTTACCGCTAACATAAATGTCCCTTCATCGTTGGAAATTAAACGTGGTAAAAATGTGTCGTCTTCCATGTCCTCCAGCAGAATATTGCTTTAGTCAACCCGTTTCCTTTTATCACCAAGCCGATGAGTTTGCAGCAGTTGTCGTCTAGATCTACATCTGCATCTACATGGTTACTCAGCAATTCACACTTAAGTGCCTGGCAGAGGGTTCATCGAATCATTTTCATACTACTTCTCTACCATTCCACTCTCGAATGGCGCGTGGGAAAAAGGAACACCTAAATCTTTACGTTCGAGCTCTGATTTCTCTTATTTTATTATGATGATCAGTTCTCCCTACGTAGGTGGGTGTCAACAAAATATTTACGCATTCGGAAGAGAACATTGGTGATTGATATTTCGTAAGTAGACCTCGCTGCAAAGAAAACTGCCTTTGTTTCAGTGACTGCCACACCAACTCGCGTATCGTATCGGTGACACTCTCTCCCCTATTGCGCAGTAACACGAAACGAGCTGCCCTTCTTTGCACTTTTTCGACGTCTTCTGTCAATCCTACCTGGTAAGGATCCCACACCGCTCACCAGTATTCCAGCAGAGAACGGACATGTTTAATGTAGGCTGTCTCTTTAGTGGGTTTTTCGCATCTTCTAAGTATTCTGTCAACAAAGCGCAGTCTTTGTTTCGCCTTCCCCACAATATTATCTATGTGGTGTTTCCAATTTAAGTTGCTCGTAATTATACTTACTAGATGTGGTTTATTGACCAGGTGACGTCGTAACAATCTCCAGAGAGTCGTATGAGCCATTGCCAGTTCTCTGCTTGCGCGGCGAGTAGACTTTCGTGGACTCCGTTCAAACGTTTGCCGAATTCTTCCTGCCATGTCATCCGAAGTGTGAGGTCAATCTGGACTATTACCTTTGCATAAGCATCCTGTCTCTTCAAATTGGCGATGTCAATGACGAATGTTTTAGGGTGCAGGCTGGTAAATGTCAAGACGCCAACAAGAAGCAGGCTGAAACGAAATCACTGACTCACTCTTTGCAAACTGCAGCGAATAGATCACTTTCTGCTGAGCGGACGCCATCTTACTTCTGACTGACTGCAAAGTGCAAACTGAGAAGACGCATCAACTGACATCTAAGGGTGGTTTTCTGAAATTCTCGGCCACACAAATTCAAAGAACACACATTTACTAGCCGGTACGTCCTATGTTTCGTAATTATTAACGTCCAAAATGAGGTCATTCTTTTTGAAACACTCCTTATTATCCAATTCACTTTTGTCAATACATGTCCAAAAATATTTATAGTTTTCTATCTTTCTCATAATTGGTCAGTCTTTGGTGTGTAGATCAAATCTGGTTTCACTATTCACTACCAGACGTTCGGTTTTTGTTAGGGTCATCTGTAGTTACCATTTGCCATATTCCTCAAATAAAGCCGTGTGATGAACTCAAGATCGTATTCATCGCGTGCTACAACAGCTGAATCACCAAGGAAACTAAACGAAAACACATGTACATCATTAACAATGATCCACGCTCCTCCACGGCTGTTCTTTCATCTTTGGAGAGGCACTTCCACTTATAAATTGAACAAGGTGGGTAACACATTGTAACCTTGTCTCAGTCCTTGTATGTAACTAATTGCATATAATAATTATGACCTTCTTCAAATATGTACCTTATAATCTCTGGAAATTTCAATAACAGTTTGTAAAAGACACTCACCCATATCTGCACCTTTCATAGCTTCCTACAGTTTGCTCTGGCAACCGTTTCATAAGCTTTTACAAAATCTACAACGCAGTGTGTATCTTCTTCCTTAATGCTACAAATTTTTCCGTTAGCTGTTGTAAAATGAATGTTTATAAGCACAGGATCTGTTCTATCTGAATCCAGTCTGATCTTCCCCAATATGGTGACCAACATTAAGCCTTATTTTATCATACATGTGGTAAGTAGGCTGTTTAGGTTTTTATATTGGTAACGCTACGTAGCGCTCTGTATGAAAATCACTGGCTGTGCTGTGTGCAGTCTGTGGCTGGTTTGCATTGTTGTTGGCCATTGTAGTGTTGGGCAGTTGGCTGTTAACAGCGCGTAGCGTTGCGCAGTTGGAGGTGAGCCGCCAGCAGTGGTGGATGTGGGGAAGTGAGATGGCGGATTTTTGAGAATGGATGATCTGGAGGTGTGTCCATCAGAAACAGTACATTTGTAAGAATGGATGTCATGAACTGCTATATATATTATGACTAATAAGGTAAATACATTGTTTGTTCTCTATTAAAATCTTTCATTTGCTAACTATGCCCATCAGTAGTTAGTGCCTTCCGTAGTTTGAATCTTTTATTTAGCCGGCAGTAGTGGCGCTCGCTGTATTGCAGTAGTTCGAGTAACGAAGATTTTTGTGAGGTAAGTGATTTGTGAAAGGTATAGGTTAATGTTAGTCAGGGCCATTCTTTTGTAGGGATTATTGAAAGTCAGATTGCGTTGCGCTAAAAAGAAATATTGTGTGTGAGTTTAAGCAGTCATGTATAATTTTTCTAAGGGGACGTTTTAATGTTTGCCAAACTAGCAGCTCAACGTGCAGTTTACGATAACGCAGCGCAGCTTTTTTGCACAAAGCTGCGGATTTCGAAACGCAGTCTACAACAGAGCGGGCATGCTTGATTTTGGTGTCGTGCACGTTTTGCTTAGTTTTGATCCTCATCTTCCTGTGCACTTCATATAATTCGGGTGCAGGTCTTAGCTTGAACCTTATGCGTGAAGAGCCTCGATTATTTATTATCTGGCGAAGTTCTGTAGTCAGCCACGGAGCACGAGCTCAACTGACTTTGAATGTCATGTGCGGACAGGTTTTTCAGACAATACAGTAAATCTGTAACGTAGTATCTGGAGTTTACTGCCTAATGACAGATCACTTCTCCTATCCTCAAGTGCTAAATCTCAGGTGCTTTTGCAGTTACATCTCAGCTAATCTGTTTTTAGCTTATGTAGCACTTTAAGAGAGATTTTTGGCTGGTGCCTACACGGAGTACATAAATTATACCGCATCATGGGCAGAAAGGCCTGTAGCAGATTCTGACGACGCGAATTACTTAGTCTGGCCTCTTCGTTGCTTTTAAATCTATAAGGAAGTGGCCGTGTGGGATGTGAGGCGTTGGATCCAGAGGCATAATACTGATACTGTTAAATTGCAAAAAGATGCTTAAATTCTTTGCAAGACTAAATGTCAACTGCAGGTTTATATTTGAATCTTACATAATGAATACGCTTCTATTGTGACAACAGCGTGGACAACACCGATTGCACGGATGATAATACCCCGATTTTAGTTGGTTTACAGACGACAAAACTCCTCCATCTGGTGTGCAAGATGTATGAGACAGGCGAAATATCCTCAGACATAAAGAAGACTATAGTAATTCCAATTAAAAAGAAACCAAGTGCTGACAGGTGTGAATATTACCGAACTATCAGTTTAATAAGTCAGGGTTGCAAAATAGTAACACGAATTCTTTACAGAAGAATGGAAAGACTGGCACAAGCCGACCTTGATGAAGAGCAGTTAAGACTCGGGAGAAATGTAGGAATACGCGAGGCAAAACTGATCCTACAATTTCCCTTAGAGGATAGGTCAAGGAAAGGCAAGCTTAGGTTTATAGCATTTGTAGGCTTTGAGAAAGCTATTGACAATTCTGACTGGAATACACTCCTCGAAATTCTGAAGGCAGGGAGCGAAAAGCTATTAACTGCTTGTACAGAAACCAGACGAAGGTTACAAGATCGAGGGGCATGAAAGGGAAGCAGTGGTCGAGAAGGTAGTGAGACATTGTTGTAGCCTATCGCCGATGTTATTAAATTAGCACAATGAGCAAGCAGTAAATGAAACAAAAGAAAAATCTGGACCGGAATTAAGGTTCAGAAAGAAGAAATAAAACCTTGACCCTGTACGAGGATTGCCCAGAAAGTAATGCACGGCATTTTTTTTCTCCGCCGAAAACAATGCTACGAATGTGAAACGTTGCTTATGTATTATTTGAAGTCCCTGAGTGAGCACAACAAGTTTGTTACTTCCGACAGATAGCGTAGCTGCAGGAAATTTTCAAAACCTCATCTGCGGTGATGTACGTTACAAACAACTTTGAATTTCTCACTGCAGAGAAACAAAGTGTGGGGAACATTCACAAACGCTTGTTCAAAGTCTATGGGGTATCTGCTGTCTACAGAAGTATAGTTAGTCGCTGGCTACGGTGGGTCAGAAGACGGTTCGGCGGAGCTCCCCGATTTGCAACGGTCGGAGAGACCATCCACGGCTGTCACACCTGACATGTTTCAGCGAGCTGATGTCGTCATTCGCGAGGACTGACGCATTACGACTCGGCAGTTGACGCTGCATCTGTCAGTCAGGAAACGAAGATCACACAGTGAAGCACTGGCTCCGCCACTAGGACAGGGATTGTTACCGACAGGAAATACACGCCCTTGTTTCGCGCTGGAGGAAGGCCGCAGAACGGGATGGAGATTACGTGGAAAAATGAGGTGTGCTTTCCTTTCTGAGCAACACTCGTAATTCTGTCAAAGACAGCGAAGGACCTGGGAAAGCAGTTGAACGGTATGCGCAGTGTCTTGAAAGATGGATATAAGATGAAGATCAACGAACGCAAAACGAGGATAACGGAATGTAATCGAATTAAACCAGATGATGCTGATAGAATTACGTTAGGAAACGAGTCTCTTAAAGGAGTGGACGAGAGTTGGTATTTGGGCAGCGAAATAACTGATGATGGCCGTAGTAGAGAGGGTGTACACTGATAACCTAAAACATTATGACCACTGCCCACCACGAAGTTGGATCCCGTCTGGTGGCTTTTGCGGGTACGTGACGCGGTAAGAAAAGTATGTAAGTGGAGTAAACACCGAAGGAGGATCACCCTGGCGAACATATAGGCTGCCAATTGGGAAATCCATTGAAATAAGCGACTTTGACAAATGGCAGATTATCATTACGCAGAGTCTGTTAACGATTATCTCGAAAACGGCGAAGTAGACGAATGTTCACGTCCTACTGCCGTGAGCATCTACGGAGAGGTGGAAGAACTGTTAACTGTCACTATAGATGCTAAGTTGTTGGACATACACGATTCCTCACAGAGCGGGGGGTTCGGAGGCTTGTCCGCTCTGTAAAGTAGGGTATATGGTGATCTGTCGCATCTTTAAGGAAAGAGTATAACACTGCAATTAGATTTACGTAGCTTCTACAATCAAATACCAAGTTTGATTTATTACGTACTATGCTCCAACAGAACAAATAGTCCTGTCACGGAAAAGCCACGTATAACACTCCTGTCTACTACTGCTATATCATAAACTTAAAGTTGGAGGCAGGTCGTGAAATAAAAACTATGTTATTAAAGTAATTATGGTATAAAGCAACAGAGCAGTGTTACCCTCTGAGAGGAATTTTGTTATGTTGGCCGTGATATACCTAACGGAGGTGGCTTATCGGAAGTGAAAGTCAGAAGTACGTAAATATTTAAACAGTAATAAATGATATTTAACCTATCCACACTGTTCAAAGGATAAAGAAAACGGCCGCCAGCCTAGTTAGGCAAGAGAATGATTGACATTCTTGTTCAAGAAAATAAGTATGCGTAACTTTAATAGACAAACACAACCTATACTTTGCCACACGCGAGTGCAATGAACTCTGACTCCTACGTACGTTCACGGTAAGATTGGAGCTGACAGATCAGAATAAACTATTTGCATAAATATAACAGGTAACAATACACACTATTACTTTTCACACATTTTCCTAGCTGACATAAAATTGTAAATGTAGTTCACTGCAAAATTATGAACTGATCACAGGTTAAGTCTCTCCCAACTAAATGCTGTTCTATTTAGAATGAAAGTTAATTGGAATTCACTAACAGGTCTTTTGAATAAAGAAATTATTGTTTTCATAAATAGTGGTCTTTCTATTAATTGTTATTTATCATGAGCATAAAGGATAACCTGTGGATCCTATAAAACTATTAATATGCACTTTCAATACCCAAAAGAAACAAGTGCTTAGCAAGCATGAGTATATAACTTTACACTATTGCAGTTTTCCACTTTTACTACTGTGAGACACAAAATTAACATATTTCTAAGATACTGACTCACCTTCTGCGATTTACAACAGGCAGCAATGTGATCATTTACTAGGCAAAACTTTATAAGCCTCAGTCTTAAGAACTTTTAATTTTGAAGTTGGCAACAACATATTAATAAGCAGTTTCAATAGGAAATTTATTTTCAGCAAGCATCATTTACTTTAACTCACTCTCTGGCCACATTAACTTTAACTTCCCTTTAATAAAGGACACTCGGTAAGCATTTAAGCGTGGGAGGGACCCTAAGTGGATTTGTGACTGAGGATAAATCACGGTAGGTACAAAAGTTCAGTTAAAATTTACCTTGTATTTGAGTACACTAAACATCCAGTGAGCTGATCCTTCACTGTACATTACTATAGCGTTCCATTACAGTGATTGCGCAATGTGGAGGCAATTGCATGTTGGTAGGTGGATTTGCAGGTAGAATTGCATTCTGTCATTTTTTGGTGGCAATGATAGACATCAATTCCAGAATAGCTCCAGTTCTCTATCCATCCATCCGAGGCATTGGAAAGTGGCAGGAAAAGCCTCTGTCGGCACCAGCACAATAGGCAGCTTTTACCTGAGCATTTGACAGTTTGGTAGTTCGTCCCCTACTGAATCTCAATTCTACCTTTTCTGCCTAGGACAACCACAATTTGTGCGCTCTACACAGTTCCGTTCCCGAGGGGAACCACAACACCTTTTGCATATGAAATAATTAAGAACCCTAAGTGAGGATCAGCGATTACGTAACAACAGCCAAACATTTTAAATAAAACAGAACCTTTGCACATATTGACATTTGTATAAAAAATTATTTAAAGAAATTCCAAATATATACGGTAAGTTTTGTCTCCCTCCAATTGGGACAAAGAATTTAAATGAGAGATACACTACATCGCATAGAATCAAATCATGACATCAAAGTTTTTTACACAGAAAAGAATAAACACTCTCATGATATCGATTCACTCCAACAACATTTACAGATTCTCAATGCTATAACATTAAACCAAAACAAAAGGCAAAATTAATCCGTACAGCATTAGAGCTATGGCGTTACAGGAGCACAATGCTGGTGCACACCGTTCATCGTACAGTGTTGAACATGGAGCTCCGCAGCAGACCACCCCTACGTGTTGACATGTTGACCCAACGACGTCGTCAGTTACGAATGCAGTCGGCATGGGACCGTCGGCTTTCGACCGTCGATCAAAGGAAACGCGTCGGCTCGTCTGGTGAATCACATTTTTGCTACACTAGGTGGTTGGTCGTCTCCATAAACGCCGTGGTCGAGGTGAACGGCGGCTCGACACGTGCAGGTCGCCACAGACGCAGGCTCGTGGGAGCAGTATTATGCTATGGGAGACATTTTAGTGCGCTTGCATGGGGCCTGTGGTAGTAATCGAAGACACGCTGACAGCTGCGAACAACCTGCCTCCCTTCATACTTGATGTCTTCCCCGACGGCGATGTCATCTTTCATCAGCATAAACGTCCGTGTCTCGGAGCCAGAACCTTGCTACAGTGGTTTCAAGGGCATTACAGCGAAATTATGTTGATTTCTCGGTGACAAAATTCGCCTGATGCAAATCCTGCGAAACTCATCTGGATCGCTATCCATCTCCATCACCGCGTACGCAAATCAGCGGCCTGTTATTTATGCGAATTACATGACGCGCGTAGACATCTAATGCCACGTATCTCCACAAACCCAGCAACAAATTGTTCGATCCCTAATACGCAGAATCAGTAAGGTATTTCGTACTAAAGACGGACAAACAAGCTATTGAGCAGGTGGTCATAATGTTTTGCCTCGTCAGTGTAAGATGTAGATTGGCAATGGAAAGAACACTGGTTAATAACGAATACAGATTTAAGTCTTGAGAAGCCTTTTCTGAAAGTATTTGTGTGGAACGTAGCCATGTATGGAAATGGAACATTAACGATAGACAGTTTAGACAAGAAGAGAATAGTAGTTTTTGAAATGTGCTGCTACAGATGAATGTTGGAGACTGTGCGGGTAGGTCACGTTACTAATAAAAAGGCACTGAGTAGAATTGGGGATAAAAGAAATTAGTGACACAACCTGAATAGAGGAAGGGATCGGCTGACATCAAGGGATCACCAATTTGATGTTGGAAGGAACTGTGGCTTGCACAGGATAGAGGCGCATGGAGAGCTGCAGCAAACCTGTCTTAGGAGTGCAGCACAAAACAACAACACATTACTCCGATTAAAAATTTATGATAACATACATTTATTTTGAGAAACAGCCACTAAGCTTTTCTTCAGCCATATGCATCGTATGTGCTTAGTATCTTCGGTTTTATATGAGAGCCCTCACGAAGAGTCGGGTGATCAACCCTAAGAAGTGTATAACCCGTGAAGCAGGGTCGGAGGAGAAAGTCTGACTTGCGCCATGTCTCTGTTAGAATAAAGAACTGGATATTCTGCTGGTGGAACAGGCCGTAAAACTCGTCAAAATGTGCCATTAATGACTGCACGTTAATTATTTTCTCCATGTTCCGAGGATGCTGGTTCCGCAACTGTATGTTCAATTAGTCAGAAGCAGTTCCAGTGGCTTCCCTACAGCGTAGCTTTAAGACGTACTTGAACGTCACCTGATACAAAGGCCGAAACCGGTCGTGCGGACTTAATAATGTTCTTACTGCCACTCATTAATTGTACCTCAGTATCGTACTGTTACGGAAAAACTCGTACGTTTCTTGCAGTTTTCGTTCAGAGATTACCCACATTATAAATTATTATTATACCTCGTCCTTAGACAAATTTATTTCCCCTTAATAAAGTTGACTTAAGCTTTCCTATGGATAACTACACAATAAATATTTTATATCATTTGATAAATGACCTGTCTTGAGCTGACGGTAGCACCGTTACGAACCGATAAACACGTTCTTCACGACGTCAGTCCTATAGAAAACGTCCGGGATTAGCATGAAAATTGTATTACAGCTCGGGCAGAGTATTTGTTGTAACTGTGATTGTCAATTTCTGAGCTATCCCAGTGTTTCCTCATGTCTCGAGTCAGACGGACAAGAAATAAAGCTCATTTACATTAGCATCTTCTAACATATTACACTACACTTAAGAATACATACACATATATCTATCAGATCCATGATTTGTTCTTGCATCTTCAATCATCATCACGAAACCTTAAATTTTTAATGTGCTGTAGAAAGTATAAAGAGAAAATGCTCACAAAACGGAAAGTTCAACACCCATTTGATGATCAGGTCATTAAAGACGGAAATTAAGGTCACAACGAAACGGTCCAATTTGGCATCTCGAAATCTCCCCGGAACTTTTTTATGCAGGAAGAATATACCGAAAGAAACACAACGTCAGAATTTTAGCTGTTAAGACACACTGGAAGTATTTTTTTAAAAGTATTGAAAATTGACAAATTTGTAGCTCTCCAGGGGGACTGGATGATGTATACACCTACTGTAGCTGCAGCACATAGCGCATGCTCAACACGGCCGGCAGATTGACTGATGTCACATCAGTAAACAGTCAACATGACAAACGCGATCGTAATTGGTAAATCGAATTTCATTTTCTATTGATAGTTTCATTGATACAGTTGTTCACAGTTACTATTCACTCGAGTTTGCGGCTCATTTAATATCTGCAATAATTATCAGCTTCCTTTGCAGTATCGCTAAATGTTAACAATGAGGGAAAAGTATATAAATTTACTTTGTGTTTTCTTCGTGTATATTTGCTGACAGCATCTGTCTTTGTGCAGGTTCCAGAGTTTCGCAGCAATAAAGAAATTTATCAACAGTGTAAAGCACTTTTCAGAAAATTGCAGGACAATATAATTTCCGATAGTTCTCTGTCAGTTCAGGTTTACCAGCGTAATAGCAGTGTTAAACAACAGTCATTTGCTCATTGTCGGTTCGCATCATCACGCTTTACGAATCCATCAAATATGCTAGGCACCCATACGGTTGCCGTATCTAGCTGCGATCTCGTCGGGAGACACTGAGTGGCAATGGGTGTAGATATGAATTAGAAATTTATGTAATGTAATTAATTTTTATTTAGAACACAATTACATGGGAATAGTTGCGGCAGAAGTAGTTGGTACAACACATTTTGCAAGTGATCTTGTAGTTGAACTGGCACTGTAAGATTAATTCCACAGACCCTGACAGCAGTCGATTTCTTTCGTTAATTCACTGCGCCGACATCAGCGAAAATACTCTTTACACCGTGGCGTTGTGTGCAGGAATAGAAAACAAATACTCGAAGAATTTTAGCAGTTGGAATTTTCGGTTTCCTTAAGTAAGTTCAAATGGTTCAAATGGCTCTGAGCACTATGGGACTTAACATCCGTGGTCATCAGTCCCCTAGAACTTAGAACTACTTAAACGTAACTAACCTAAGGACATCACACACATCCATGCCCGAGGCAGGATTCGAACCTGCGACCGTAGCGGTCACGCGGTTCCAGACTGTAGCGCCTAGAACCGCACGGCCACACAGGCCGGCCCTTAATTAAGTAAATCCATCTTTCTTCAACGGAATGTTTAGACTTCCATTCTTCTGAGTCAGCCTTCATTTCTAAAAAGCTCTTCAGAAACATTAATTCCTGAAAACAATTGTCGCCTGAAATCTTCACATCAGTTTTAGTCAGGTTTATAATAGTGTTTTCAATCATTACTCGATCGGGGGTTTGAGATAGCGTCATCCAGTCAAATACTCGGTTTTTATTAAAAGAAATAGCCCATATCTCTAAGTAATCAAATGCTATGGTACAGAAAGCTATTGTCTCTTCCTCAAATTTCGAAATCAAATTAATTATTTCTTGGATAGGATTCTCATTCTTTAATTTGTTCAGATTTTTCTTGGCCAATAAAATTGGCAATCTCCCTTTCATTCAGACATCTTTGAGTGTCCATTAATATATTTCATATTTCAATTATTGACAGTATATTCTTCTCTACGGTTTGTGTAATTTTTTTTTCAACAAAGCCAGGTTTGACTGCAGAAATATGAAATAAATTTCACTGATTGGACAACTGAAAAAAAAAAAATCTGAAATTATTTTAGGTGGCCCGCCATCGGCATCAAAAAACTGTGTTAACGGACTCCGGAGCTTAAAAATTCTCTCAACTGCGGGGATTAACGAACTGAGTGAGACAGTAGTCTGATGATTGACAGCTAAGCATAAGCAGAACTCTTTCAGCTTCTCTGTCCTTATCGTGTATACTGAAAAATAAGTATTTTCAAGATGATTATTTCAATGCCGACAGTTAAAGACACCAGCAGCGCTGGATACAGTATTATGGAGAATATGGACATGGTATTCAGTTGTTTCTAGATTTTTTCCTAGTTCTTCTTTAATTTGGTGAAACATTTTTCTGGCCGCGTCGATGAAGCGCTCTAAAGTTGGTATTAGTTCTGTGTACTCAAAAAGGGATTAATTTATCTAATGGAATTTGCTGTCGCCTTAAAGATTCCGATGTTTCGTTATTCAGCGAATCAAACTTCAACAGCTTGTGTTGGACTCTATCAGTTTCAGTAAAGTATTTAACAACTAAAGGGAACACCTTTTCAGCCTTGTTGTTAAATGCGTCGGTGCCTATGCCGTAAAATGAAAATTCTTGCAATTGTTTTATGCATTTGGATACGCAGTGTGGTACGAGAATATTTTGAAAAAACACAGTAACTCTGGTCCTGGCTGTAGACAGCTTTGCGGTGACTTTGGAGTCAGGATTCATTGCGCCATTCAGTTTTACGGTACAGTCAAGAAACTGAAGGACTGATTATGCCTGACAACTTTATGAGCTGCTGTTAGTTCTGCAACAGCAACGAGCAATCTTCTTTCATCGTGAATGTCGAAATATGCTTTGACGTCGATGCTACCACGAATCTGTTTATATGATTTTTCGTAGAAATGTGATGCCTCACTTCTGTCTTACCTCCGTGAGTTACTGAGATGAAACAGCTCTAAATCCCACACAACGTCTCCTGGTCCGTACGTCCTTTCTTGACAAAAGACCACTATTTCGTATAATCATCCGAAAAATGACACTTTCGCTTTCCATCCGTAGGCATTTTTGTAGGCTATGGTAAATTTTATAGACAGTAAACACTCGAAGATAACACTTTACTCATCGAAGTACACTTTACTATACACACAGTAAACACTTCAAACACTACTAATTTGCACTCATTGTACGTATAACGTTTAGAAAGAATCGTCTTATACTATTGCTAATCAAATGGGAACTGCCCGATTCTACCACGTGGCGCTTCTTAAATAATTCCAGCCACGTACTACTGGAGAAGTCTGGTATTTTCTCTAATAATGGCGCTAGAGCTGGAAAGTGCTTGCATCGACGACGCAAAATACGCACCATGCAGCGCCATCTGTGAGGCAACCTAAACTAAGAAAGGCTGCATTTAGCTGTTGCCCTAACAGATGGCGTTACTTCAGTACTAGAGCCAAGCTCGTAACAGTATCTTGCAAAACCGGGACAAAATTGGGTCTTGTCGGGATGTCGGGACAAGAAGGGCTATATCGGGACCGTCCCAATATATCGGGGCGGATGGCAACTCTAGGTACGACCTCAGTGTGCAGAACTACGGCCACAACCATTTTTTACTCCATCCAAATTCTGTCTAAATAAAACTACAAATTTATCTGAAGTACCCGAATGTAGAAACTTTTCTTTTATTAAGTGCACCTTGTGTAAAGAAAGTATTTGTTTTTGTCATCAAATACACGCTTCGCTTCTTTTGTGACGCCTATAGGAAATAAATAATGATCTGTCTCATGGTTAATAAAATATCCATTATTCAAAAGTTATCTTAAGACTGTGTTACAGAAATTTTTATAAAATGTTGTAAGTAAGCTGTTTAGGTTTCTATGTTGGTAACGCCACGTAGCGCTCTGTATGAAAATCACTGGCTGTGCTGTATACAGTCTGTGGCTGGTTGGCATTGTTGGAATATTCGCTATTGTAGTGTTGGGCAGTTGGATGTGAACAGCGCGTAGCGTTGCACAGTTGGAGGTGAGCCGGCAGCAGTGGTGGATGTGGGGAGAGAGATGGCAGAATTTTGAGAGCGGACGATCTGGACGTGTGTCCATCAGAAATAGTAAATTAGTAATACTGTATATCATGAACTGATATATATATATATGATGACTTTTGAATATTATTAAGGTAAATACATTGTTTGATCTCTATCAAAATCTTTCATTTGCTAACTATGCCTATCAGTAGTTAGTGTCTTCAGTAGTTAGAATCTTTTATTTAGCTGGCTTTATTGGCGCTCATTGTATTGCAGTAGTTCGAGTAGCGAAGATTTTTGTGAGGTAAGTGATTCATGAAAGGTATAGGTTATTGTTAGTCAGGGCCATTCTTTTGTAGGGATTATTGAAAGTCAGGTTGCGTTACGCTAAAAAATATTGTGCGTCAGTTTAGTGATGATCAGAATAAGTAAAGAGAGAAATGTCTGAGTACGTTCAGTTCTCCTCAGCTGTTTGAAAATCAAATAACGTAAGGGGTTTACCAGCACAGTCATTTATAATTCTTCAAAGGGGATGTTTCAATGTTTCATGTTAACAAATTAAAGTCCTAATTGATGGAAGGCGTCTGTAATATAACATGATACACTGAGTTTGTTTCCTCTGCCAGTCACTTGGATAACAATTACATCTGCAACAGTTTATCTGCCAGTTTGAACTGAAAACTATTAATTAACGATTTGAGACATTTTTCGTATGGTTTAAGTACTTAAAATTCTCACTTGTGCGCCTTTGACTTCATGCTACGATATCTTGTTACGGCTGCGTCTGCTTATTTGCCGGATCGCGCGTTAGGCAGGAAGCGCTATACAAAACGGTGTCATAATGCTTCTTCGTACGGCAAAACTGAGTGACAGTAAACTTTTTTGAAAAAAAAAAATACAGTGCACCTTATCAGCTAAAGCTTTGACAGTGCTTTTCTCTCGGTGCATTCTTCCTGTGCGGAAACTATCGTGGTATGTTTCGACATGTCGTATTTGACCATTCCTTTGGCAGATAGACGAGGGGACAAAACATTCCAGGTGCACCATTTATCTCATCTTTGGTACCTAGTGTGATTTTTTAGAATTTTTTGAGCTCTATAGATAGGTAACGACCTGACGAAATGAACTGTAAGTCTGGAAGTGCCCAGGGACACCGATAGCTGACAGATTCGTCGCAGTACGATTGAATTCACTCTGACTTACTATTGAAAGAAACTGTGGCTCGCACACCCTGATCCCTGCATTGTTCCGCACAGACGCTCCTAGCAGCTTCGTTCATTAGTGGACCAAGGAAGTGCTAAGAGGTGAACGTGAGGCGGCTAATCTTAATTGCAACTTTTTTCTCTTTTGTGGGGCGTCATCAACTTTTCGCTAAGGGACTAGCTTTCTACGTTCCTCCAGTGAGAGGCTAGATGGGAAAGCCATCAGCTCTTCCCATCACCTCTCCCCAAAATAATTACTACTGAGCCCTTCACTGTTCTGCGCTCCAGATACTGTTCGCTCTCTCTGTGATTAATGAGAGTTAACGGTACTGATTACAGTCGGGGAGAGATCAGATCTGTAACACTCAGGTTCTTAAGCTTTGGGCTATTTAGATTCTTAAGCTATGAGCAGTTTTTTTAACCTAAAAATCTTCCCTTAAAATAGTGAATTTGTCGTGGAACAGAGATATATCAATAGGCTCAGACAGAATATATTTGAGAATTCTAGAAATTAGGTACATTTTTGCTACTTCAGATTTTAGTCTTTGTTACGACGGGGGGGCACACACTATCGCAGGGATGTTATTTCTGGAGGAAATGACGGCGAAAAACAATAGACTGAAAGAATTTCATATGTTTCATTATAGAGCGATGCTATACATTTTGTGAAAAGATAGAGTGCGATTTGAACGTTTAGGTGAAGGATGCTGTTTACGGTACAGCCTTATCGGAAGAAAATAAATGTTTCTGAAAAAAAAACTGAAACATTCACGATACAGCAAAGGGGAGACCTGAAGAAAACTAATGTACTTAGAACAAATTATTATGAACCTACGACAGAGTAAATTTGTAGTAATGAATAGAATTAGGTAGGGAACGGGGAAAAGAAATACTTCGTGAAAAATTAAAAGAACAGTGCAGTTTCAATTTGTGCTGACTAAATTCACCATCGTTTGTTTTGAGCGAAATCTTTGACAGATAACGTTTTTAACTCTTTTTCTTTTTTAAAAATCTATGCATTTCCCTGTTAAAAACATATTAGTGTAGCTATTTCCCATGACATACAAGTTTTCATAAGTATTGAAATTTTATTGGCTACGCGTACTTACACGCGTGTGTCATGACTTTTAATGTTAATATAGAGCCTGGTTCATTCGAAAGGTTTGGCTCCGTTACAAGCGTCAATTCCGGGATATTTTTTACTTCTCTGTGCTTCTCACACACACATAAAAGATGCATTGTGACCTTACGAAATTGAAACAAAAAACTTTTTATTTCTGTCACACTTACTCCTGGTACAATACGCCACTGCAAAACATTGACCTAGAGTCGTTTTTTCTTCCCATTTGATATCATCTGAGACATGGATGTTGACTAAATTCGCTGTCGTTTGTTTTTGAGGAAAATCTTTGATAGATCATCGTAGTACAAACGAACTCCTTTTGTCTTTGTTTGTATACGGTGCTGTAATGATTTAACAGTGACAACTCTTCAGTGTTATAGTACTGCTTCTCCACACATGCTTTCGAAGTATTCGACTCACTAGAGAAACTGGGACAGTATCGGCCCAAGATACTGTGACTTTTAAATTTTTCCCAAAGCTAAAACTGTAGTGGTTCTTTCGTGTCACATGACTATCAGAGCTCACAGAAAGGAGTCATTATGTGTGGAATGTTGTGGAATATTTCCTGGCAGACAGTACTAGTAGTAACGTTAGACTTTTTGGCAATGCAGTTATTTATAACGAAGCACCATCTGAAAAGTTGCATAAATATTGACGTATATATTGATAAGATTTTAATATAGTGCAAACACTGACAACCTGTTTAATTGTACAGCAATGTAAAATAGTTTACTTCAGAAAACGCAATATTCTATGGTTGCGGCATAAATAAACGACTCATAAATGAGTGAACTCACATCATTACCTGAGTGTAACAGTTTGTATCTATATGAAATGGAGTGGCCGCAGATAGTTGTCGAGCGGTCTGAGGCGCCTTGTTACGGTCCGCGCGGTTCCCCCCGCCGGAGGTTCGAGTCCTCCCTCGGGCAAGGGTGTGTGTGTTGTTCTTAGCATAAGTTAGTTTAGGTAGTGTGTAGGACTAGGGACCGATGACTTCGGCAGTTTGGTTCCTCAGAAATTCACACACATATGAACATTTTGAAATGGAATGATGACATAGGTTCTGTCGTAGATAAGGACGATGACACAATTCGATCCGATGGCAGTATAGTGGGAAAGTGCAGTCTGCAAAGGAGAGTGCTTACAAGTAATTAGTATATCACTAAGAAATGGAACATATTTTTTTTTCTGAAAGCAGGTTGGTATTGCAGTACCCCAAATTCTTCCCCACTTATTTGTCTACAAAACCGTATTTTTCAACATAATCTTCGTTTACTGCGACTGCCTTACGGCACCTTACTGGAAGGACCTGTATGCATGATTCCACTCTACTGGTCGACGTCAGATCCAACGTCGTGTACCATTAATAACCTCCCAGTCATCCACGTTCTGCTTCCAGTGGAGTGCATCCTTCTTTGGGCCAAACAAACGGAAGGTGTGAGATCCGAGCCATAGGGTGGATGAGAAAAACAGTCCAATGAAGCTTTGTGAGCTCCTCTCGGTTGCGCAGATTACGTGAGGCCTTGTTTTTTCATGGAGAAGGAGAGGTTCGTCTCCGTTTTCGTAATGACGTACACGTTGAAATCGTTTCTTCAGTTTTCTGAGTGTAATACGGTACACTCCAGAGTTGATCGTTGCACTATAAGGGAGGACATCAAACTGAAGAAGCCCTCAGCGTCCCAGAAAATCATTACCATGACTTAACTGGTCGAGGGTACGGCTGTGAACTTTTTTTTCGGAGGAGAGGTGGTGTGGCCTTGTAGCGCTTAACTTCCGCGCAGATGGTCCTTTGTGGTCTTCTGTTAGTCGGCGAGGAACCCAGGGGGCACATGCCTATGAATACCCCAACTGGTGGACGAGTGTGTCAGCACTACAGAAATAAACGAAGACCTCCAGTTGTGCAGGCAGGTGTTTCACTGTGATCCGTCAATCACCTCGAATGAGAGTGCCCGCACGTTCCATCATTGTAGAAGTCACAGCTATATGCACGCGGGAGATCCGACAGGTTGGAGCAACCTTGTTGCGATGGTGACAGGCGCCTCGCCCAACGACTCACCGTGCTTTTGTTCACTGTCAGTTCTCCGTAGACCTTCTGCAAGCGCGTATGAATACGTGCGATGCTCTGGTTTTCCGCTGAAAGCAAATCAATGACACTTCTCTGCTTGGAAAGCACCTCCATTACGGACCCCATTTCTAACAAGGGAACCTCCCCATCGCACCCCCCTCAAATTTAGTTATAAGTTGCACAGTGGATAGGCCTTGAAAAACTGAACACAGATGAATCGAGAAAACAGGAAGAAGTTGTGTGGAACTATGAAAAAATAAGCAAAGTATGCAATCTGAGTAGTCCATACGGAAGATAAGCAACATCAAGGGCAAACTGAACTCAGGAGCGCAGTGGTCCCGTGGTTGGCGTGAGCAGCTGCGGAACGAGAGGTCCTTAGTTCAAGTCTTTCTTCGAGCGAAAAGCTTTTTAATTTTTATTTTCAATTATCAAAGTTCAGTCACTCACACATAATCAACTTCGCTCTCCAAAATTCCAGGACATGTTCAGATTTGCTTGGAAATATGCAGGATTTGACGGTCTACACATGGAAAAATTTGAAAACGTTAGAAACATATGTTTTGACAGAGTACAGGGAAAAGTGTGCGACTGTGAAACTGTTGGATTCATTTGTTGCAGTTTATGTGACAAACTCTTATGTTTTCATCTCTTTTTTGGGAGTAATTATCACATCCACAAAACCTAAATTGGGCAACGTAGAAGAATCTTTTTACCCATTCGCCAAGTGTACAAGTTAGGTGGGTCGACAACATATTCCTGTCATGTGACGCACATGCCGTCACCAGTGTCCTATAGAATATATCAGACGTGTTTTCCAGTGGAGGAATCGGTTGACCTATGACCTTGCGATCAAATGTTTTCGGTTCCCATTGGAGAGGCACGTCCTTTCGTCTACTAATCGCACGGTTTTGCGGTGCGGTCGCAAAACGCAGACACTAAACTTATTACAATGAACAGAGACGTCAATGAACGAA
Source organism: Schistocerca serialis cubense (assembly GCF_023864345.2). NCBI lineage: Eukaryota > Metazoa > Arthropoda > Insecta > Orthoptera > Acrididae > Schistocerca > Schistocerca serialis. Next base: position 71,689,487 of record NC_064644.1, read on the forward strand.
TGGACAGATCATAACTTTGCGAAAATAAAGAAATTAAAATTTTCACACGTGGGAGGACTTGGACCAAGGACCTCTCGCTGCGCAGCTGCTCACGCTAACCACGGGACCACGACGCTCCTGAGCTCATAATATCCTTGATATTGCTTATCTTTGCATGGACTACTCAGTTTGTATATTTTGCTTATTTTTTCATAGTTCCACTCAACTTCTTCCTGTTTTCTCGATTGATCTCTGTTCAGTTTTTCAAAGCCTATCCACTGTGCCAACTTATAACTAAATCTGAGGGGGGTGCGATGGGGAGGTTCCCTTGTAAGGATACGTAGGCTCTTAGCGCCGCCACCTATGGGAACGTCATGACACTATTGGGGCTGAAGCGGGAATAGTTCACATGTCCCATTGCAAATTCCCGCATTTTTTCAATCGAAATTGGCTGAGTAAAAAGAGTACTGCGTTTTATTGAAAGACCTTCGTATTATGTGAAGAGTGTAGAGGCATCTTTCGGTTCCCTACGTATCACTGCCGTAGGAAACGGGAATATCAAAGGCTAGTTACAGCAAGCGCAGAGGCATTCAAGCAGTCATTCATGCCGTACTCGGTATGAGATCCGATAGGGAAGAATCACAAACGTGTGGTACAGTACTGTGTACCTTTCACTTCATAGAGGTTTGCAGAGTATGTGCGTAGACGAAGACGCAGTTCAAAATCGCAGTGTTGTACTTTCTCAACAGAAGACAGAAGAACGTGTTTCAGATTTTAGGGCAACGGATTGCTCCTCCAAAAGATTAATTCTGCAGTGCTGTTTACGGATCAGTGGTGAACGTCTTTTAACACAAATTCCATACAGCAGAACATTGTCTTGTCTATTCGTACGCTGTGTGAGACAAGTATAATTCGTTCGTTAGTGCATTTAAAACCGAATGGTGATTAAAAAATCTCAAAAATGTCAGGTCCTATGCAGAAGTATAGTTGTTGGAAACACTTTCACAGTTTTCCTTGAGGTTCACTTGCGGCCCTGCTGTAATCAACATGTGTTTCGTAGATAACAATAGTGCAAAATTTGGTTACTCTCTTATTCAAGATTTTTTTTTCTTTTCGTTTTTTTCTTCCAGTCGTGAGTCTTTTGATTGGTTCGACGCGGCCCGCAACGAATTCCTCTCCTGTGCCAACCTCTTCATCTCAGACTGGCACTTACAGTTATTTGTTGTACGTATTCCAATCTCTGTGTTCCCCTGCAGCTTTCACCCTCTGCAGCTCTCTCTAGTGCCATGAAAGTTATTCCCTAATTTCTTATTAGATAACCTACCACCCTGTACCTCCTTCTTGTCAGTGTTTTCCATTTACTCCTTTCCTCGCCGGTGCCACGGAAAACCTTCTCATTACTTACCTTAACAGTCCACCTAATTCTCGACATTCTTTGCACCACCACAACTCAAATAATATTATTCTCTTCTTTTCCGGTTTTTACACAGTCCATGTGTCACCACTGTACAATGACGTCCTCCAAATATACATTCTCATAAATTTCTTCCTCAGATTAAGACCAGTGTTTGATTTTAGTAGACTTCTGTTGGCCAGGAATGCACTTTTTGCGAGTGATAGTCTGCTTTTTATGTCTTACTTGCTCCGTCTGTCATGGGTTATTTTGTTGCCAAGGTAGCAGAATTCATTAACTTCGTCTACTTCGTGATCACCTGTTATGATGTTAAGTTTCTCGCTGTTCTCATTTCTGCTACATCTCATTACTTTCGTCTTTCTTCGATATACTCTCAATCCATATTCAATACTCATTAGACTATTCATTCCATTCAACAGATGATGTAATTTCTCTCCACTTTCACTGAAGATAACAAAGTAGTCAGTGAATCTTAACACTGACATTCTTTCACCTTGGATTTTAATCCTACTCTTGGACCTTAATTTTATCTCCGTAGTTGCTTGTTCGACGTATAGACCGAAGAGTAAGGACGAAGATTACATACCTGTCTTACATTCTTTTCAATCCGTGCACTTCGTTCTTTGTCTTCCACTCCTATTATTACCTCTTGGTTTTTGTACATGTTGTATATTAGCCGTCTTTGCCTGTAGTTTACCACTGTTTTTCTCAGGGTTTGGAACATCTTGCTTTATTTTAAATCGTCGAACGCATTTTCCAGGTCGACAAATCCTATGACGTGTTTTGATGTTTCTTCGGTGTTGTTTCTATTATCTGCCGCTACGGCAGAACTGCCCCTCCGCTGCCTTTACCTTTCCTGAATCCAAACTGATCGCCATCTAACGGATCCTCAATTTTCTTTTCCATTCTTTTCCATTCTTCTGCATATAATTGTTGTCAGCAACTCGGATGCATGGCCAGTTAAGCTGATTGTGCGATAATTCTCGTACTTGTCGGCTCTTCTTATCTTGGGAATTGTGGGATGACGTTTTTCCGAAAGTCTGATGGTAAGTCGCCAGTCTCATACATTCTACACACCAACATGATTAATCGTTTTGTTGCTACTTCCCCTATTGATTTTAGAAATTCGGATAGAATGTTTCCTTCCCTTCCGCTTTATTGACTTTAAATCTTCCGAAGCTCTTCTAAACATTGATTCTATTACTGGATCCCCTATCGTATCCCTATTGCCTCTTGTTTCTTTTTCTATCACGTTATCGGATAAGCCCTCCCCATCATAAAGGCGCTCAGTGTACTTTTTCCGCCTATTCGCGCTCTATTCTGCATTTAACAGTGGAATTCCCGTTGCGGTTTTAATGTCACCGCCCTTGCATTTCATTTCACCGAAGACTGTTTTGACTTTTGCTGAGTCAGCTTTTCCGACAGTCATTTCTTTTTCGATTTCTTCACATTTACCATGTAGCCATTGCACCTTAGCTTCTCAGCATTTCCTATTTATTTCATTCCTTGTATTTCTGTATTCCTGAATTTCCCGGAACATATTTGTACTTCCTTCTTTCGTTGACCAGCTGAAGTATTTCTTCTGTTACGTATGGTTTTCTCGCGGTTTCCTTCCCTGTACCTATGTTCTATGTTTTTCTTTCCAATTTCTGTGACTGGTATTTTTAAAGATGTCCGTTCCTCTTTAAGTGAACTGCCTGCTGAGATATTCTTTATCGCAGCATCTACAGCCTCAGAGAACTTCATGCGTATCTCTTCATTCCTTAGTATTCCCGTATCCAACTTCTTTGGGCATTGATTATTCCTGACTAGTCTCTTAAACTTCAGACTGCTCTTCATCATCACTAAATTGTAATCTGAGTTTATAACTGCCCCCGGGCATGCCTTACAATTCAGTATCTGATTTTGGAATCTGTGCCTGATCATGATGTAATTTAACTGAAAAACTGAACGACATTGTTCCTCATAGCTGCAAAAGTGTCCGATGCTCTTTTTCATCTACTAAAAGCTGTGTCTGTTCTGTACACGTCTATTTCAAGGGGACGCTACAGGAGTTGATACATCTTTCTAACAAGGACTGAATTTGTCATGGAAATTTTTCCGAATGTGGAAAGAGTTTTCAGACGTGCTACCACTCGTCTCTCCAACCTAACACTGATGAAAACAGTTTTCCTCACAATAACTCTGGAGGAAAGACTGTGTACAACAAGCACATTGTTTTATTGCCAGTGACTACTGAAGGAATCTGTTCGAAGAAGTACATCGCGGTAAGCCGTCTGGACGGTATGCCACACCATACGTTCGATTTTGTGTTTTCCTCACTTATACTGCAACAACAGCAGCAACGAATAACGCGATGAATTCAAAAAGTAAAATAGTACGATGTACGGCTTGACTCAGATATTTTCATCAGCTAGAAGATAAATGAACGTCAGCAGTGAGTTGCATTCGTTGTCTTGTCTGGGTACACACTGCTGTTCTACATGGTAATGATAAACTCCTGATCACATAAAGCGACTCAGTTGTTCCGTATGTGTAAAGAGGGCGCGCAGCACTGTCTGGTAAGAGCACCAATAGAGTACACGGAATCATCCAGTTATGAAATATTTCTTCGTTTACACATACTGGTTTCGTTTTTTTAGTTATTTGATCATTTGTCTCAGTCAACCAAATTCATTTTACGTGATTTGATACTAGTGGACAGTATTCCAAAATAAATATTTAGCTAGTAAAAATCAAAAGCTAAAATCCTGTAACGTCGCTGTCGTCATGTAACTGAACAGATATCGAAGGTCCGAAAGTGATTGCTTGTTTCCTATCAATCTTGCACAATTTCTGCTTCTTACATGCAACAATGACGAAGCTGAGGCCACCTATTTGGAAATTCCCTTAGGAGTTATGAGGATAGTCATCAAATTTTATTCTTCAGCGATAGTTCGTAAAACAAGTGTTTCCTGACGAAACCCTAACGCTGAATGCTGTTTAGCCTTCTCTGACAAGGAACCAGTAAATCCATCGATTCTGCGTTATAATACGTTGACCTCGCATAGCAGCTCCTACCGTTTCCTGAAGTCAGCAGTAGATGGACCATTCCTCTTCAGTGCTGTTCTTAATTAAGGCAATGAAGTCACTGTAAAGGAGACTAACACCATAAAAGTGTACGTTTCTAATTATCTCCTTCACCAAAGCATTCACCGTTTTGTTATGATGAGTCGCCAGGTACTGCTTTAACTTCTCGTTTCTTAGTCTTGTTAATGCAAATCTCATTCGCATTCTCCTTCTCCTCATTCGACGAGTCCACTAGTTAAATTTATTCATTCCCATGGACAATGTGCAGAGTTTTTACTGGGGATACTGAGGCACTTTGTGGCAGAATTGGACTGTGCACCGTCACTTCTCTTTCTCTTACCGGTAGAAGCACCGTATTAAATTTATTTCATCGCCATGGTTCGCACCAGCTTCCTTCGGGGTGAGCGCCACATCAGCAGTGGCCATTAATGAGCTCGACTATGACGGCAGGTTCTGGAAACGTAAACATCGATGACAATTTGTGTTTCTATCGATTTCGGTACGTATCTTCCGCTAGAAGAACCTTAACTTTTTATTCACATTACCGATTTGCGTCGTCTGTGCCCCTCTATAAGTAGTGACGGTGTGCGCAGGTGTCCGACAATTCCCCCCATTTCTATATTTAGTCCAATGTATTGAGGTTTTTATAACTGCTGTGAAAAAGTGGTCAACAAGGTGAAGGCCGAAGTTGCACAGACCTCAAAGACACGTCAAAAGATTGGCACTACATGCTATTGCATTTGAAAATACGCTGCAGCTTGTCCATAATTTTTTCAGAAAACAGTAATTTTCTATTCTTCGCTCGTGCAGCTGCTTTGATGTATTCGTAACACAACGCATATTTTTTAGATAGGCCTACCCTGTAAATGGACAGACATTGAGTTGGCACCTATATATGCTCAGTAAATTGACGCGTTCTGTGTCATTTAGATATGTCGTGCAAAGGATCTGAGGAACAGGAAGTTTAATAACTTTCATTGACTCTTATCGTAGAAATCACTATCTGTCACTCTTTCTAACAACCTAATATCGTTAGGAGAATAGAAAAAACAATGAAGTACCACCGGTAGCTGCTATACAAACCTTAATATACAATAGTGGAAATCAATATAAAGACAGAGCTCCTACGCAAGTAATACTGCAATGTCTGTAGCAAACTGTATCGAATTTATTATGAAAGTAGTAGATGTCAATAAGACGTAAACTAGCATGACGGAAACATAAACTATAATGACGGAATTACGTAGTTTCTTTCATAACATGGGCAAAAAAAAAAAAAAAAAAAAAAAACCGTGTTGGCATTGCCTGGGTATAGATTGGTACAACGGCACTAGCTGTCCTGTTGTGTTGTTGCATGGTTAACACTTTGCTCTAACTCCGTTCTTCCAGATTACCTCAAAAATTCTCTTCGGCATTGATTTTGTTAGGGTTTATAGTTCTTGCAGTGAATTATCTGCTACCTTTCTCGTATCGCACTTTTAATCTCACACACGGTCTCAAATTTCCGTCCTTTGTGACAAACATGCTTAGCAAGTGTGTCCCAATGGTTTTCCACGGAATTCACATCCGCGCCAGGTGCAGGCCAGGGCAGGCCATCGCTATCTTTATCGTCAAATATCTTTTGATTTTAGAGCAACCATGCACAGATGCATTATCTTGTTGAAACATTTAAGTTGCGTTCCCTAGGTCCTCATACATTCTAATCAGTTCTGTCTTTAGAATCTCAATGTATGTTGAAGTTCATTCTAGTGTTAATCCAAGCAATGCATGGATTACCTTTAGCGCAGAAATCTGCACAGATCATAACACTTCCACCACCAAAATTTCTGCTCATTGTTACCTGCTGCTCTGTTTTCAGATTACGCTAGCAATACTGAAAACCATCGGGCCCATCAAAATTAAACTCCTTTTCATCACTGATGATCACTTTGTCCCATTGTGAAGGCCACGACATACGTTTTTCAGCAAACAACAATGTAGCCCATTACTGTTAAGAGTGTTTCAGCGGGTTCCTGCAGTCGTTTCTTGAATGCAAGATGTCTGTCGTTTGACAAAATTTGTCGTGCACGTCCGGCAGTGACTGATAACTATAAATCAGCAATAATCTGACAAGAACAAAGGTTCATAGCCCTTGCTTTGCTTAAAAGGAACCGTTCCGGTGCCTCAAATAATTTTCTATTCAGCCTATATTGTACGTTATGTCCGTATCGTGCACCCAGCTTAACTAAATTATCAAAGACTGTACTCCAACAGTTCAACTTCTTGGCGATTTGAAGATCAGGGAGTCCCATTTCATTGTAGGCACCGGATTTTGCTTTTCCATCCCATGTAATGGTTTACCAAGTGGCACTGTCACAATCGTGACTTATGTACACAGCACGCAGTGTCACTAATGATGTCTGTTTCTTCTCTACAGCAAAGGCACGTACGCACACACTAACACACACAGAGAAGACTGCTTTATGCTGAATTCCATCCTCCACCACTTGAATCGTTAATGTTCTGTTACATACTGTAATACTGACACCAAATGAGGTGCTATTTGACTGCTTTTGTCAGTATACTAGATATCACACTACTGCATTACATACTGTGCAGAACTGTTCCAGCCGACAATGACAATTTTCCTACAGATTATACTGATTTCCAGTATCGTACAGACATCAAACTTTCGTCAGAAGATCCAAATGTGTTTAATATTGATATACAAAGCTCTTGAAGTTGTGCAGAATGAAATGGAACATTGTGTATATATACACAAAGATGCTATAGTTGAAAAGCATCCTGTTCATAATGATGATGATGATGATTATGATTAGTAACAATCAAAACTGGCCGTGAAAATATAGATTTTCATTGCCGCTGACAATGGTACACCATGATTTTTCGGTACGTATCTACAAACTGTGGGGCACTATTTATTGAAAACAGTTAAAAGGAGCTCCTTTGTTAATTTAGCTCATTTTGTTTGGAGAAGTCGACTTTTTTCGATTAAAATGTGTACCGCCTGCACCACTCCCCCCCCCCTCCCCCCGCACTCCCTACCACCATTTCGCCAGAGGGACTGGGGAGTAACAGTCATTAATTAATCCATGATAAGGTGTTTGAGCTCCATGGCAGTTGACTGAATTACTCAAAGAGACACATCAACCATCCGCTTCTTTGCGTTCCTTTATTTATGAGAATGCACCTCACCTCTCTAAGTTGGCATAATGTATTTATGCACACACCAAAAATGTTTTGCATCACCTCGGTTCCGAGAGTTTCGGGATCTGTACAGAAATTTGGAATAGAGATCAACATCAACATCATTTCCGCCCTTTTTATTGCTCATTAAAACCACACATTGCATGTTGTACCACCATACAGCGAGACCTTCAGAGGTGGTGGTCCAGACCGCTGTAAACACCGATGCCTCTAATACCTAGTAGCAGGTCCTCTTGCATTGATGCATGCCTGTATTCGTCCTGGCCTACTATCCACATCAAGGCACTGTTGGTCCAGATTGTCCCACTCCTCAACAGCGATTCGGCGTAGATCTCTCGGAGTGGCCCTTTTCAATCTGCCAGAGGCTTGTTCGATAGGGTTCATGTTTGGAGAACATGCTGGCCACTCTAGTCCAGCTATTTTGTTATCCTGAAGGAAGACATTCACAAGATGTGCACGATGGGGGCGCGAATTGTCATCCATGAAGACGAATATGCTTCCGATATGGTTGCACTATCGGTCGGAGGATGATATTCACGCATCGTACTGCCGTTACGGCGCCTTCCATGACAACCAGCGACGTACGTCGGCCCCAAAAAATGCGACCTCAAAACAACAGGGAACCTCCACCTTCCTGGACAGTGTGTCTGAGGCGTTCAGCCTGACCGGGTTGCCTCCAAACACGTCTCCGACGACTGTCTGGTTGAAGGCATATGCGACACTCATCGCTGAGGAGAACGTGATGCGAATCCTGAGCGGTCCATTCGGCATGTTGTTGGGCCCATTTGTACCTCGCTGCATGGTGTCGTGGTTGCAAAGATGGACCTCGCCATGGACGTCGGGAGTGAAGTTGCGGATCATGGAGCCTACTCCGCAGATTTTGAATCGTAGCACGACGTCCTGTGGCTGCACGAAAAGCATGGTAGCGTTGCTGTCAGGGTTCCTATGAGCCATAATCTATAGGTAGTGGTCATCCACTACAGTAGTAGCCCTTGGGCTGCCTGCGTGAGGCATCTCATCGGCAGTTCCTGTCTCTCTGTATCTCCTCCATGTCCGAACAACATCGCTTTGGTTCACTCCGAGACGCCTGGCACAGAGTAACAATGTGGTCGCAATCGATCCGCGGTATTGGCCGTCTAGGCATGGTTGAACTGCAGACAACACCAGCCGTATATTGATAATTTTTTACTTATGGGCCGTCCGACAGCAACTGAATAAAACACAATTTTGGTGCCATACGCGTTTCGCCTTTATTTTCTGCAAGGCATCATCAGTGGCCTGGAATATGTACATATGTTAGCTATTTTATTTAAATTTTTGTCACTGTGCCTATAGGTTATAAACAGTTCTGGTGGTTGGTATTTCCTATTAAGTAGTAATGTTTTGAACTGTACTTACAGGTTGCGTGGACAGTTTCTTACATATTACGCTCCTGTTGCATTTTTGGTGGTGTTCTTCTTCTTATGGACGCCAATTTGCGGTTTTTTCCACATTCCACAGCACTATGCACTGAACGCTTGTTTTAATGCAATGTTTTGGTTTCTGTTGCCGACTGTCAAATGTTTTTGCCAAAGATCGAATATTATTGCCAACTTATGAGTGTAAATATTGAAGTATCTGTGGTCTGTTCGTGTATGCATTTGTGTGTGCGCATGTGTGTGTGTGTGTGTGTGTGTGTGTGTGTGTGTGTGTGTGTGAGTGTTTTTTGGTGTGATATTAATTTAATTTAATTTAATTTTATTTATTTATTTATTTAATTTTATATTTATTTATTTTTTTTTGTTTTTGTCCTGTGTGTGTGTGTGTGTTTTGGTGTGATATATATATATATATTTTGTGCTGTGTGTGTGTGTGTGTGTGTGTGTGTGTGTGTGTGTGTGTGTGTCTGTCTGTATTTTGGTGTTATAAAAAAAAATTATATGTTATCATTTCCTTTATTAAGTGTAGTAGGGAGCCTGTGCTGATGTGTGTTTGTTCATTTATCACATGTTTGTTTTCTGCTATGGCTTTCTGGATGTGGAAGTTTGCTTGCATTTGTATAAGATGTTTGTCATGGTTGCTTATTCTCATTATTTTCATGTCTTGTTCCATGTTTGTAGGATGATGGTTGTAGTGTTTTAAATGCTCTGCAAATGTGGAATGGTTTGTTTCATACGTCCAACATCTGATGTGTTCTTTGTATCTTGTTTCAAAATTCCTGCATGTCATGCCTATGTATACTGCATCACAACTTTGACATTCAAGTTTATATATTCCTGATAGTTGGAATTTGTCCCTCTTGGTAGCTGGCTGGCTTAGGTGTGATTGAAGGGTTTGCCCAGGCTTATATGCTATTTTGAAGCCCTGTCTCTTTAGGATGTTTGCAACTCTGTGTGTTAGTTTATGTGTGTAGGTCATGGTGTACCATCTAGTTCTTTTCTGTGTGGTGTTGTCATTGTGTGTGTTTGTTGAGTGTGAAGATGTCAACACGAGCCGTGTACCTGCTTCCTGGTGTAATGACTGGAACTAATCGTCTGTCGGACCGCCTCCGTCTAATAGGCGCTTGTCATGCATGGTTTACGTCTTGGGTGGGTTTAGTGACATCTCTGAACAGTCAGAGGGACTGTGTCTGTGATACAACATCCACAGTCACCGTCTGCCTTCAGGAGTTCTGGGAACCAGGGTGTTGTAAAACTTTTTTTGATGTGTGTATATCTTCCCCAATACGACGCTTTAGTCGACTGTATCATGAAGTCAACTGCAGGCCTTGAAGACGGAGGACAGGGGACGGTCAGCGACCTCAACACGCCAGAAATGTAACGCCTGCTGTTCAAATGACAGGCTATGCAAATCAGAGGTGACTGTGCTGTGTAGCCAACTGCGCTGTGTGTTAGCCCTTATCAGGTTGCCAGGCCCAATCTGGTAACCTTCTGTCTGCTCGGAGCCTCCGCAGATAATACGTCCATAGCAGTGATGTACGCAGATCCGGGACTCTTCTGCGAAGGTGACCTGGTGCACTCCTGTGTGCAGTGTTGTTGCTGGACGCAGCGCTGTCGACTCGTCCCTCTCTGCTGCCGCGTCAAGTGAAGCCACAAAGGTCACCGTGCTGATACTCCGCGATGCTGCATACGTCGGCGCACTGCCCGTGTGCGCTGCCGGCCTTGCTGTAAAAAAGCTCATTTCTTCACGCAAGATACCTGATGCGACTCTACCATTGTGCACGGCCGAGGAAATCATAAGTACGAGGGACGTTCTGTAAGTAATTCTACACTTTTGTTTCTGCAACCAGGTTGGTTTTATTCAATATTCCAATAAGCCATATTATTCCCCACTCTTTTGGTTACAAAACCCTATTATTCAACATAATCACCATCCAATGTGACGTCATTACTGCGCCTTACTGGGAGGGCCTCTATGCCCTCATAACACCACTCTAATGCTTGATGTCGGAGCCAACGCCTTTCTGCACCAGTAAGCTCCAGATCAACCACGTACTGCTTCCCACGGAGTGCATCCTTCGTTGGGCCAAACAGATGGAATTCCGAAGGTGCGGGATTTAGGCTATAGGGTGGACGAGGAAAAGCAGTACAATGAAATTTTGTGAGCTCCCCTCGGGTGCGCAGACTTGCGTGAGGCAAGCTTTGTCATGGGGGAAGAGAAGTCCGTTTGTATTTTTGTGGCGACGAATACGTTGAAGTCATTTCTTCAGTTTCCTGATGGTAGCACAATACACTTCCGAGTTGATCTTTGCACCGTGAGGGAGGATATGGAACTGAATAATCCCTTCAGAGTCCCAGAAGACATTTGCCATGACTTTAACCGGCTGAGAGTGCAGGTTTGAACTTTCTTGTGGTAAGAAAGCTGGTGTGGCACCTCTCCACGGATTGCCGTTTCGTTTCCGCCTGGGAGTGATGAACCCTTGTAGAGCTAAAACACTAGTACTGACGGAACATTCCCACTTACTTAGTGTAGTCTCATATGTCCATTCAGTATGTGGCGATACGCCACATAACGTGAAAAAATAATATTGAAGAACTTAGCTAGTATAACAAAACTGACATCGTAATGAAATAAACATTATCGCAGAAAAATCGATAAGGCTATGTAATCAACTAATATGATCTGTGATTGTTATTGTAATCTCTGTTCCTTTTGATAAAGGATCACACATAAGAGGCCATTTTGTGACGAGACACGAAAACGTGTAAAAGTATCGCTAATGTTTTATTGTAACAACTCCTATATTTGTGAAAAGATATATATTAACGATTTATGCAAATTTTGTAAGGGAACACTGGCGCGGAGGTCAACGCCAATGTTCTAGATGATAACGGCCTAAGAGTCGTAATAACCAACTCCTATATTTGTGAAAAGATATATATTAACGATTTATGTAAATTTTGTAAGGGAACACTGGCGCGGGGGTCAACGCCAATATTCTAGATGATAACGGCCTAAGAGTCGTAATTAATATTTTAATATGATTTCTCTGGACTAGCGGTTTTGTTTTGAAGCAGTAATAGAAGTCAGTTTCTCTAGGAGTCGTAATAACTAACTCCTATATTTGTGAAAAGATATATATTAACGATTTATGCAAATTTTGTAAGGGAACACTGGCGCGGAGGTCAACGCCAATATTCTAGATGATAACGGCCTAAGAGTCGTAATTAATAATTTAATATGATTTCTCTCGACTAGCTGTTTTGTTTTGAAGTAGCAATAGAAGTCAGTTTCTCTAGGATTGCATCATATTCACATAACGTGATTTCAGTAAATTTGTTTGATCCGCGCTTAACGGAAACTGCGAGAAGCTCCTCTTTTCGGGAAAAATGACTGCGAGAAGTACCATAACAGAGTCAATAACGTAAATAATTTCTCAGTTGTGAAGCAGGCAGAATAATACTAACTCTAACTTTACATAACAAAGAGATACCAACAAAACCAATACACATACGTAAAAAGAACCGCCACAAGTATTTGAAACCTACACCTTCTACGATGTCTTATCTCCACCTTCAAGTGGATGTACCTCCCTTGGTACGCATTTCTGACAATATGTCCATATCTTTCTTTTTTTTTTTCGCTCCTGGTTCTGTCAGGCGTCGTTTTCTACAATTTGTCCTTGTTTAGGAATATGGCCCTGAATAAATTGTGGAACGTTTAAGGAAAAAGAATATATTGCACGAGTTGACTGCAGCGTTAAAATTTCAGCTGACAAAAGTGTCATATCGGCGAAGATATTAATATAGGGTGGGTGAGAAGTCGCTCCCTAGATTTAAACATCAATAATTTTTTTATTAATGCATATTGGCACATTCAACAACTTGTAGTCGGTTCTCAAGGTCATAAAGATATGTGTGCTACACTACAATTCCAAATATGCTCCTTTGTTGTGGACCAAACGACATAAATGTATAGGAATAAAATCAATTAATTTCTGCAAGAAAGTCACTGGTAAATTTCTGAAGACAAATTTGATCCTCTCCTTTGATTCGTCCAAAGTGCATGGATTTCTTCAGTAAGTCTCTTCTTTGGCCCAACCTCACAAGACGAAGTTACAAGGCGTGAAACAGGGAATTCTGGGATCCTCGTCGTCCCATCCAACGGCCTGGAAAGTGTTCGTCCAGCCAGTCATGAACGATGCAGACAAAATGAGGTGGTTCTCCGTCTCAATGAAAAGAAATATCCGCAACATTGTCCCATTGCGGTATCAGTTGCCAGACATGTTCATCCAGATCTGGTAATACCAGTTTTTCTTCATGGTGTTTTACCATTTGGCCAATGAGACCATCTGTGCTCTTAGCGCACCAGACTGTCAATTTTGTTCGACTCTGTGATGTCTCAGTTGTCATTCTCGGATCTGTTTCTACCCAATAATGGCTGCTGTTGAACAAATCCGGGCAGTCGTTATGCCATGGCAGCGTAATTTCCCCTGTGTTCTATCCACCTGTCACAATCTTCCAACGATAACTCCTGCACATGATGGGGCTTCCAGGGTGTCCAAATCAGGTTCTTCTTTAACACAACGTGCGCCGTGTGCCTCCTGTGTTCACTCTCTCGAACTGCCTGACGTGTCGACGTAGCAGGAATGCGAGTGAAGATGTCCCTCACTGCCGCTCCATATTCTGGAGACCTTGCCACCGACGGCCGTCCTCCTCGTGGTTTAGCCACAACTGACCCACTTCTCATTAGCTTGGTGGCTTTTGCATCAAGTGTGGCATGAGGGCGATGAACACCACGCCACCATCGCTGAACAAGGGCTACAGGTGGCCCCACTTCAAACAGCGAAGCGATCTGGGCGCGTTCTTGTCTCTTTCCCTGCCATCTGGTCGTTCATCGCAAGAAGATACTACGTGCGGTCAAGGTAGTCTCAGAGATCATCGTCATCTCCTTCCAACTATTAGCTGTTGTAATCATCTGTTCTTCTCTCTGTCATCTGTCCATCCATCTCTTACGAGGTCTCCCTAGTTCTCTCTTTCCAGTAGGCTGGTAATTCATTATCTTTTTGGCAATATATTTTCTGTCTTTCTATCAGTATGAGCCTTCCATTATATTCTCTGCTTTCTAACCATTAATTGAAAAGATTTTTAAACCTGATCTTATTGTTTCATTCCTTATTTTGTCCATTTCATTACAGCCTCTCGAATATCTCACGAACTTCGTCTCTGCTGCTTGTGTACTTGACTTTTTTTTTTTTTGTTACTGTCCATGAATCGGAAACATGTACAAGCGTAGGTACAGCCGTAAATTTATAGAATTTCATTTGTGTGTCTTCCCTATTTCTCTTACCAAAGTCCTTCCAGTTGTTCCAATGATAGCTTGATATTTATTGACCTTCTTCTCGACATCTGTACATAGTTGAAACTAATATCTTATGTTAGATAATTAAAGTGAGATACTTGTTCTAAAATTTTCTCGATTATTATCATTATTTTCGATCTGAGTGGAATTTTCGTTTGAAAGTTATTTCTTTCATTTATTTGCAGATATAGTTAAGTTGTAACATATTGCATGTTGGCTCAATCTGTATAGTGCTCTTTGTAAACTGACTTCTGTTTCCTGCATAATTATCTGGTCATCAGTTCATATAACAGAGTATTTAATGGTACGCTGCATTCTCTTCTAATTCCCAAGTGTCTTTCGGCTTTCCACTTCAAAACTAGGTCATCAATATGCAAATTAAATAAAGCGGGTGATAGACTGTACCCTTTTCGAACATCTTGATTTATTCAAAAATTAAGCTGACGTTTTCGAACCCGAACGTACTCCTATTCTTGTATTTACGTGTGGAGTCTTTATGTGATTAATAAGATTGGAAAACCTTTCATCTCCAGTATTCTCAACATGAGGCGTCCATTTACCTGTCAAAGGCTTTCTCAGAAGTAATAAGCGCTAAATGCGCTTGGAAGACAAATTCGCGACGTTTGTCAATGCCTTATTATAAATACATTACCGTTGCACGAAAGTTCTTTCTCATAGATCCTATAACAAAACACAATCTCGTTTATTAATAAACATCACAAATCACAAAAGTTACGTATAATTAAAAGTAGAAGGTGACTTCTTACTCGCCTTGTGTATTACTGCAGCTGAAAGCTATGTAAAAAGTGGATGGCTGGTGTATTTGTTCAAGTAAGTAACAGTCGTCTGTGACGTCCGGTCAAGAGCGGCGGAATAATATAAATCGGTTTCTGCGTCTTTTACAGCACATTAAAGTGAACTGTCCGTGATACGAGAGGTTTTTTGTCGCCGTCGTCAAATTTATTCGGGGGGCCTATTTCTCATTGAAGCCTTTTGAATATGGTAAAAACACATCAGTTTGTCCGCCACACGAGACGGAGATTAATGGCGGCGCCTTTTTGCCCGGCGCGGCGCGCCTCGCCTCGCTGCCTCCAGCTCGGTCGCCCTGGAGGCTGAGGGCTTCCAGCCGTCTGAGGGCCTCCAGCCGGCCGGGGCTGCCGTGCGGAGCGCCCGCTTTGTCCGCAGTCCGGCGGCCGCGCTGAATGTCGCAGAGACACTCCCATTAGCATTTTAAAGTCATTAATCTGGCGCGCCGCACTTCATTAGGCAGCATTGCGGCGGCCACCCAGTGTGGAGAGCTGCTCGCCTCCTCGGCGGCCGGGCGCCTCATCCATCTGCGACGCCGACGGCGACGGCGACGCCCGACGCGTGGAGACGCCACGCCGCGCCGCTCTGTGCAGAGCCTCGAGGTCCAGCGGTGCTGGAGCCAAACTCAGAGCCACCTACGTGGCCGCGGACTCCTCCACGCTAGTGGCACGCCTGGAGACATCTGTGGGTAAAGACTATACTGTTCAGGCTCTCAGGATCGCGTCAGAAAGAGGCCTACGTGAAAGAAGGGCTGTAACTACAGGGGTTAAACTCTCACGAGGGTAACTGGAAAAGTTTCCGACCTCAGCATGCAGACAGGAGCACCTGTCAGCACTCAGGTGACAAAAGTCAAGGGATACCGCGTAACGTCGTGTAGGATCTCCAGGCGCAGTGCAGCGGCTAGACATGGCATGGACTCAACTAGTCACTGAAAATCCCCTGCTGAAGTATTGACTGAGCCATGCTGCCTCTATAGCCGTTCGTAATTGCGGAAGCCTCCCCAGTTCACGATTTTGCGCACGAACTGACCTCTCGATTGTTGTAGTTGTGGTCTTCAGACCTGAGACTGGTTTGATGCAGCTCTCCATGCTACTCTATCCGGTGCAAGGTTTTCATCTCCCAGTACCTACTGCAGCCTACATCCTTCTGAATCTGCTTAGTGTATTCATCTCTTGGTCTCCCTATACGACTTTTATCCTCCACGCTGCCCTCCAATACTAAATTGGCACCGAGCGAGGTGGCGCAGTGGTTAGACACTGGACTCGCATTCGGGAGGACGACGGTTCAATCCCGCGTCCGGCCATCCTGATTTAGGTTTTCCGTGATTTCCCTAAATCACTCCAGGCAAATGCCGGGATGGTTCCTCTGAAAGGGCACGGCCGACTTCCTTCCCCATCCTTCCCTAATCCGATGAGACCGATGACCACGCTGTCTGGTCTCCTTCCCCAAACCAACCAACCAACCAACCAACTAAATTGGTGATTCCTTGATGCCTCATAATATGCCCTACCAACCGATCCCTTCTTCTAGTCAAGTTGTGCCACAAACTCCTCTCCTTCCCAATTGTATTCAATACCTCTACCCATCTAATCTTCAGCATTTTTCTATAGCACCACATTTCGAAAGCTTCTATTCTCTTCTTGTCCAAACTATTTATAGTCCATGTTTCACTTCCATACATGGCCACACTCTATACAAATACTTTCAGAAACGACTTCCTGTCACTTAAATCAATACTCCATGTTAACAGATTTCTCTTCTTCAGAAACGCTTTCCTTGCCATTGCCAGTCTACCTCTCGCTTATGTCCCATGAATGTCCGATGGGATTCACGTCGAGCTACATTGATGGCCGCATCAATCTCTCGAATTGGACAGAATGTTTTTCCAACCAATCGGGAACAGTTGCGGCTCAGTAACAGGGCGCATTGTCATCCACAGACAGGCCATCGTTCCAGAATGAGATTTTCACTCTGCAGTGGAGTGTGCGCTGGCAGATTAAAACTGTGTGCTGGAGCGAGACTCGAACTAGGGACCTTTGCCTTTCGCGGCCAAGTGTTCTACCAGAAGTAGAAGAGCTTCTGTGAGGTTTGGAAGGTAGGACACGAGGTACTGGCAGAACTGAAGCTGTGAGGGCGGGTCGTGAGTCGTGCTTGGGTAGCTCAGATGGTAGAGCGCTTGTCCGCAAAAGGCAAAGGTCCTGAGTTCAAGTCACGATCCGGCACACAGTTTTAATCTGCCAGGAAGTTTCGGTCCACTGTTGTTTGCCAACATGCCGTCCACGAACGGCTGCAAACGGTCTCCAAGTAGTCAGACATAACAATTGCTAGACATTGACCGGTTCAGTTGGATCAGAGGACGCACTCCATTCCATTCATTATTCAGCCACCACCACCTTGCACAGTGCCTTGTTGACAATTTGGATCCAGGGATTCGTGGGGTCTGTGCCACACTGGAACCTGGAATTGGATCTCATCTGACCAGGCCGTGGTTTTCCAATGGTCTAGGGTCCAACCGATATGGTCATGGGCGCCGCAGGCACTCTGTTCGATTCATTATGGAGCCACCACCAGCTTGCACAGTGCCTTGTTGACAATTTGGATCCAGGGATTCGTGGAGTCTGTGCCACACTGGAACCTGGAATTGGATCTCATCTGACCAGGCCGTGGTTTTCCAATGGTCTAGGGTCCAACCAATATGGTCACGGGCGCCGCAGACACTCTGTTCGATTCATTATGGAGCCACCACCAGCTTGCACAGTGCCTTGTTGACAATTTGGATGCAGGGATTCGTGGGGTCTGTGCCACACTGGAACCTGGAATTGGATCTCATCTGACCAGGCCGTGGTTTTCCAATGGTCTAGGGTCCAACCGATATGGTCATGGGCGCCGCAGGCACTCTGTTCGATTCATTATGGAGCCACCACCAGCTTGCACAGTGCCTTGTTGACAATCTGGATCCAGGGATTCGTGGGGTCTGTGCCACACTGGAACCTGGAATGGGATCTCATCTGACCAGGCCGTGGTTTTCCAATGGTCTAGGGTCCAACCGATATGGTCACGGGCGCCGCAGGCACTCTGTTCGATTCATTATGGAGCCACCACCAACTTGCACAGTGCCTTGTTGACAATTTGGATCCAGGGATTCGTGGGGTCTGTGCCACACTGGAACCTGGAATTGCATCTCATCTGACCAGGCCGTGGTTTTCCAATGGTCTAGGGTCTAACCGATATGGTCACGGGCGCCGCAGGCACTCTGTTCGATTCATTATGGAGCCACCACCAGCTTGCACAGTGCCTTGTTGACAATTTGGATCCAGGGATTCGTGGGGTCTGTGCCACACTGGAACCTGGAATTGGATCTCATCTGACCAGGCCGTGGTTTTCCAATGGTCTAGGGTCTAACCGATATGGTCACGGGCGCCGCAGGCACTCTGTTCGATTCATTATGGAGCCACCACCAGCTTGCACAGTGCCTTGTCGACAATTTGGATCCAGGGATTCGTGGGGTCTGTGCCACACTGGAACCTGGAATTGCATCTCATCTGACCAGGCCGTGGTTTTCCAATGGTCTAGGGTCCAACCGATATGGTCACGGGCGCCGCAGGCACTCTGTTCGATTCATTATGGAGCCACCACCAGCTTGCACAGTGCCTTGTTGACAATTTGGATCCTGGGATTCGTGGGGTCTGTGCCACACTGGAACCTGGAATTGGATCTCATCTGACCAGGCCGTGGTTTTCCAATGGTCTAGGGTCTAACCGATATGGTCACGGGCGCCGCAGGCACTCTGTTCGATTCATTATGGAGCCACCACCAGCTTGCACAGTGCCTTGTTGACAATTTGGATCCAGGGATTCGTGGGGTCTGTGCCACACTGGAACCTGGAATGGGATCTCATCTGACCAGGCCGTGGTTTTCCAATGGTCTAGGGTCCAACCGATATGGTCACGGGCGCCGCAGGCACTCTGTTCGATTCATTATGGAGCCACCACCAGCTTGCACAGTGCCTTGTTGACAATTTGGATCCAGGGATTCGTGGGGTCTGTGCCACACTGGAACCTGGAATTGCATCTCATCTGACCAGGCCGTGGTTTTCCAATAATCTAGGATCCAACCGATATGGTCACGGGCGCCGCAGGCACTCTGTTCGATTCATTATGGAGCCACCACCAGCTAGCACAGTGCCTTGTTGACAATTTGGATCCAGGGATTCGTGGGGTCTGTGCCACACTGGAACCTGGAATTGCATCTCATCTGACCAGGCCGTGGTTTTCCAATGGTCTAGGGTCCAACCGATATGGTCACGGGCGCCACAGGCACTCTGTTCGATTCATTATGGAGCCACCAATAGCTTGCACAGTGCCTTGTTGACAATTTGGATCCAGGGATTCGTGGGGTCTGTGCCACACTGGAACCTGGAATTGGATCTCATCTGACCAGGCCGTGGTTTTCCAATGGTCTAGGGTCCAACCGATATGGTCACGGGCGCCGCAGGCACTCTGTTCGATTCATTATGGAGCCACCACCAGCTTGCACAGTGCCTTGTTGACAATTTGGATCCAGGGATTCGTGGGGTCTGTGCCACACTGGAACCTGGAATTGCATCTCATCTGACCAGGCCGTGGTTTTCCAATGGTCTAGGGTCCAACCGATATGGTCACGGGCGCCGCAGGCACTCTGTTCGATTCATTATGGAGCCACAACCAGCTTGCACAGTGCCTTGTTGACAATTTGGATCCAGGGATTCGTGGGGTCTGTGCCACACTGGAACCTGGAATTGCATCTCATCTGACCAGGCCGTGGCTTTCCAATGGTCTAGGGTCCAACCGATACGGTCACGGGCGCCGCAGACACTCTGTTCGATTCATTATGGAGCCACCACCAGCTTGCACAGTGCCTTGTTGACAATTTGGATCCAGGGATTCGTGGGATCTGTGCCACACTGGAACCTGGAATTGCATCTCATCTGACCAGGCCGTGGTTTTCCAATGGTCTAGGGTCCAACCGATATGGTCACGGGCGCCGCAGGCACTCTGTTCGATTCATTATGGAGCCACCACCAGCTTGCACAGTGCCTTGTTGACAATTTGGATCCAGGGATTCGTGGGGTCTGTGCCACACTGGAACCTGGAATTGGATCTCATCTGACCAGGCCGTGGTTTTCCAATGGTCTAGGGTCAACCGATATGGTCACGGGCGCCGCAGGCACTCTGTTCGATTCATTATGGAGCCACCACCAGCTTGCACAGTGCCTTGTTGACAATTTGGATCCAGGGATTCGTGGGGTCTGTGCCACACTGGAACCTGGAATTGCATCTCATCTGACCAGGCCGTGGTTTTCCAATGGTCTAGGGTCCAACCGATATGGTCACGGGCGCCGCAGGCACTCTGTTCGATTCATTATGGAACCACCACCAGCTTGCACAGTGCCTTGTTGACAATTTGGATCCAGGTATTCGTGGGGTCTGTGCCACACTGGAACCTGGAATTGCATCTCATCTGACCAGGCCGTGGTTTTCCAATGGTCTAGGGTCCAACCGATATGGTCACGGGCGCTGCTGGCACTCTGTTCGATTCATTATGGAGCCACCACCAGCTTGCACAGTGCCTTGTTGACAATTTGGATCCAGGGATTCGTGGGGTCTGTGCCACACTGGAACCTGGAATTGGATCTCATCTGACCAGGCCGTGGTTTTCCAATGGTCTAGGGTCCAACCGATATGGTCACGGGCGCCGCAGGCACTCTGTTCGATTCATTACGGAGCCACCACCAGCTTGCACAGTGCCTTGTTGACAATTTGGATCCAGGGATTCGTGGGGTCTGTGCCACACTGGAACCTGGAATTGGATCTCATCTGACCAGGCCGTGGTTTTCCAATGGTCTAGGGTCCAACCGATATGGTCACGGGCGCCGCAGGCACTCTGTTCGATTCATTATGGAGCCACCACCAGCTTGCACAGTGCCTTGTTGACAATTTGGATCCAGGGATTCGTGGGGTCTGTGCCACACTGGAACCTGGAATTGCATCTTATCTGACCAGGCCGTGGTTTTCCAATGGTCTAGGGTCCAACCGATATGGTCACGGGCGCCGCAGGCACTCTGTTTGATTCATTATGGAGCCACCACCAGCTTGCACAGTGCCTTGTTGACAATTTGGATCCAGGGATTCGTGGGGTCTGTGCCACACTGGAACCTGGAATTGCATCTCATCTGACCAGGCCGTGGTTTTCCAATGGTCTAGGGTCCAACCGATATGGTCACGGGCGCCGCAGGCACTCTGTTCGATTCATTATGGAGCCACCACCAGCTTGCACAGTGCCTTGTTGACAATTTGGATCCAGGGATTCGTGGGGTCTGTGCCACACTGGAACCTGGAATTGGATCTCATCTGACCAGGCCGTGGTTTTCCAATGGTCTAGGGTCCAACCTATATGGTCACGGGCGCCGCAGGCACTCTGTTCGATTCATTATGGAGCCACCACCAGCTTGCACAGTGCCTTGTTGACAATTTGGATCCAGGGATTCGTGGGGTCTGTGCCACACTGGAACCTGGAATTGCATCTCATCTGACCAGGCCGTGGTTTTCCAATGGTCTAGGGTCCGACCGATATGGTCATGGGCGCCGCAGGCACTCTGTTCGATTCATTATGGAGCCACCACCAGCTTGCACAGTGCCTTGTTGACAATTTGGATCCAGGGATTCGTGGGGTCTGTGCCACACTGGAACCTGGAATGGGATCTCATCTGACCAGGCCGTGGCTTTCCAATGGTCTAGGGTCCAACCGATATGGTCACGGGCGCCGCAGGCGCTCTGTTCGATTCATTATGGAGCCACCACCAGCTTGCACAGTGCCTTGTTGACAATTTGGATCCAGGGATTCGTGGGGTCTGTGCCACACTGGAACCTGGAATTGCATCTCATCTGACCAGGCCGTGGTTTTCCAATGGTCTAGGGTCCAACCGATATGGTCACGGGCGCCGCAGGCACTCTGTTCGATTCATTATGGAGCCACCACCAGCTTGCACAGTGCCTTGTTGACAATTTGGATCCAGGGATTCGTGGGGTCTGTGCCACACTGGAACCTGGAATTGGATCTCATCTGACCAGGCCGTGGTTTTCCAATGGTCTAGGGTCCAACCGATATGGTCACGGGCGCCGCAGGCACTCTGTTCGATTCATTATGGAGCCACCACCAGCTTGCACAGTGCCTTGTTGACAATTTGGATCCAGGGATTCGTGGGGTCTGTGCCACACTGGAACCTGGAATTGCATCTCATCTGACCAGGCCGTGGTTTTCCAATGGTCTAGGGTCCAACCGATATGGTCACGGGCGCCGCAGGCACTCTGTTCGATTCATTATGGAACCACCACCAGCTTGCACAGTGCCTTGTTGACAATTTGGATCCAGGTATTCGTGGGGTCTGTGCCACACTGGAACCTGGAATTGCATCTCATCTGACCAGGCCGTGGTTTTCCAATGGTCTAGGGTCCAACCGATATGGTCACGGGCGCTGCTGGCACTCTGTTCGATTCATTATGGAGCCACCACCAGCTTGCACAGTGCCTTGTTGACAATTTGGATCCAGGGATTCGTGGGGTCTGTGCCACACTGGAACCTGGAATTGGATCTCATCTGACCAGGCCGTGGTTTTCCAATGGTCTAGGGTCCAACCGATATGGTCACGGGCGCCGCAGGCACTCTGTTCGATTAATTACGGAGCCACCACCAGCTTGCACAGTGCCTTGTTGACAATTTGGATCCAGGGATTCGTGGGGTCTGTGCCACACTGGAACCTGGAATTGGATCTCATCTGACCAGGCCGTGGTTTTCCAATGGTCTAGGGTTTAACCGATATGGTCACGGGCGCCGCAGGCACTCTGTTCGATTCATTACGGAGCCACCACCAGCTTGCACAGTGCCTTGTTGACAATTTGGATCCAGGGATTCGTGGGGTCTGTGCCACACTGGAACCTGGAATTGCATCTCATCTGACCAGGCCGTGGTTTTCCAATGGTCTAGGGTCCAACCGATATGGTCACGGGCGCCGCAGGCACTCTGTTCGATTCATTATGGAGCCACCACCAGCTTGCACAGTGCCTTGTTGACAATTTGGATCCAGGGATTCGTGGGGTCTGTGCCACACTGGACCCTGGAATTGCATCTCATCTGACCAGGCCGTGGTTTTCCAATGGTCTAGGGTCCAACCGATATGGTCATGGGCGCCGCAGGCACTCTGTTCGATTCATTATGGAGCCACCACCAGCTTGCACAGTGCCTTGTTGACAATTTGGATCCAGGGATTCGTGGGGTCTGTGCCACACTGGAACCTGGAA
Source organism: Schistocerca serialis cubense (assembly GCF_023864345.2). Taxonomy (NCBI): domain Eukaryota; kingdom Metazoa; phylum Arthropoda; class Insecta; order Orthoptera; family Acrididae; genus Schistocerca; species Schistocerca serialis. The sequence goes on from NC_064644.1 coordinate 71,713,079, forward strand.
TTGCATCTCATCTGACCAGGCCGTGGTTTTCCAATGGTCTAGGGTCCAACCGATATGGTCACGGGCGCCGCAGGCACTCTGTTCGATTCATTATGGAGCCACCACCAGCTTGCACAGTGCCTTGTTGACAATTTGGATCCAGGGATTCGTGGGGTCTGTGCCACACTGGAACCTGGAATTGCATCTCATCTGACCAGGCCATGGTTTTCCAATGGTCTAGGGTCCAACCGATATGGTCACGGGCGCCGCAGGCACTCTGTTCGATTCATTATGGAGCCACCACCAGCTTGCACAGTGCCTTGTTGACTATTTGGATCCAGGGATTCGTGGGGTCTGTGCCACACTGGAACCTGGAATTGCATCTCATCTGACCAGGCTGTGGTTTTCCAATGGTCTAGGGTCCAACCGATATGGTCACGGGCGCCGGAGGCACTCTGTTCGATTCATTATGGAGCCACCACCAGCTTGCACAGTGCCTTGTTGACAATTTGGATCCAGGGATTCGTGGGGTCTGTGCCACACTGGAACCTGGAATTGCATCTCATCTGACCAGGCCGTGGTTTTCCAATGGTCTAGGGTCCAACCGATATGGTCACGGGCGCCGCAGGCACTCTGTTCGATTCATTATGGAGCCACCACCAGCTTGCACAGTGCCTTGTTGACAATTTGGATCCAGGGATTCGTGGGGTCTGTGCCACACTGGAACCTGGAATTGCATCTCATCTGACCAGGCCGTGGTTTTCCAATGGTCTAGGGTCCAACCGATATGGTCACGGGCGCCGGAGGCACTCTGTTCGATTCATTATGGAGCCACCACCAGCTTGCACAGTGCCTTGTTGACAATTTGGATCCAGGGATTCGTGGGGTCTGTGCCACACTGGAACCTGGAATTGCATCTCATCTGACCAGGCCGTGGTTTTCCAATGGTCTAGGGTCCAACCGATATGGTCACGGGCGCCGGAGGCACTCTGTTCGATTCATTATGGAGCCACCACCAGCTTGCACAGTGCCTTGTTGACAATTTGGATCCAGGGATTCGTGGGGTCTGTGCCACACTGGAACCTGGAATTGCATCTCATCTGACCAGGCCGTGGTTTTCCAATGGTCTAGGGTCCAACCGATATGGTCACGGGCGCCGCAGGCACTCTGTTCGATTCATTATGGAGCCACCACCAGCTTGCACAGTGCCTTGTTGACAATTTGGATCCAGGGATTCGTGGGGTCTGTGCCACACTGGAACCTGGAATTGCATCTCATCTGACCAGGCCGTGGTTTTCCAATGGTCTAGGGTCCAACCGATATGGTCACGGGCGCCGCAGGCACTCTGTTCGATTCATTATGGAGCCACCACCAGCTTGCACAGTGCCTTGTTGACAATTTGGATCCAGGGATTCGTGGGGTCTGTGCCACACTGGAACCTGGAATTGCATCTCATCTGACCAGGCCGTGGTTTTCCAATGGTCTAGGGTCCAACCGATATGGTCACGGGCGCCGCAGGCACTCTGTTCGATTCATTATGGAGCCACCACCAGCTTGCACAGTGCCTTGTTGACAATTTGGATCCAGGGATTCGTGGGGTCTGTGCCACACTGGAACCTGGAATTGCATCTCATCTGACCAGGCCGTGGTTTTCCAATGGTCTAGGGTCCAACCGATATGGTCACGGGCGCCGCAGGCACTCTGTTCGATTCATTATGGAGCCACCACCAGCTTGCACAGTGCCTTGTTGACAATTTGGATCCAGGGATTCGTGGGGTCTGTGCCACACTGGAACCTGGAATTGCATCTCATCTGACCAGGCCGTGGTTTTCCAATGGTCTAGGGTCCAACCGATATGGTCACGGGCGCCGCAGGCACTCTGTTCGATTCATTATGGAGCCACCACCAGCTTGCACAGTGCCTTGTTGACAATTTGGATCCAGGGATTCGTGGGGTCTGTGCCACACTGGAACCTGGAATTGCATCTCATCTGACCAGGCCGTGGTTTTCCAATGGTCTAGGGTCCAACCGATATGGTCACGGGCGCCGCAGGCACTCTGTTCGATTCATTATGGAGCCACCACCAGCTTGCACAGTGCCTTGTTGACAATTTGGATCCAGGGATTCGTGGGGTCTGTGCCACACTGGAACCTGGAATTGCATCTCATCTGACCAGGCCGTGGTTTTCCAATGGTCTAGGGTCCAACCGATATGGTCACGGGCGCCGCAGGCACTCTGTTCGATTCATTATGGAGCCACCACCAGCTTGCACAGTGCCTTGTTGACAATTTGGATCCAGGGATTCGTGGGGTCTGTGCCACACTGGAACCTGGAATTGCATCTCATCTGACCAGGCCGTGGTTTTCCAATGGTCTAGGGTCCAACCGATATGGTCACGGGCGCCGCAGGCACTCTGTTCGATTCATTATGGAGCCACCACCAGCTTGCACAGTGCCTTGTTGACAATTTGGATCCAGGGATTCGTGGGGTCTGTGCCACACTGGAACCTGGAATTGCATCTCATCTGACCAGGCCGTGGTTTTCCAATGGTCTAGGGTCCAACCGATATGGTCACGGGCGCCGCAGGCACTCTGTTCGATTCATTATGGAGCCACCACCAGCTTGCACAGTGCCTTGTTGACAATTTGGATCCAGGGATTCGTGGGGTCTGTGCCACACTGGAACCTGGAATTGCATCTCATCTGACCAGGCCGTGGTTTTCCAATGGTCTAGGGTCCAACCGATATGGTCACGGGCGCCGCAGGCACTCTGTTCGATTCATTATGGAGCCACCACCAGCTTGCACAGTGCCTTGTTGACAATTTGGATCCAGGGATTCGTGGGGTCTGTGCCACACTGGAACCTGGAATTGCATCTCATCTGACCAGGCCGTGGTTTTCCAATGGTCTAGGGTCCAACCGATATGGTCACGGGCGCCGCAGGCACTCTGTTCGATTCATTATGGAGCCACCACCAGCTTGCACAGTGCCTTGTTGACAATTTGGATCCAGGGATTCGTGGGGTCTGTGCCACACTGGAACCTGGAATTGCATCTCATCTGACCAGGCCGTGGTTTTCCAATGGTCTAGGGTCCAACCGATATGGTCACGGGCGCCGCAGGCACTCTGTTCGATTCATTATGGAGCCACCACCAGCTTGCACAGTGCCTTGTTGACAATTTGGATCCAGGGATTCGTGGGGTCTGTGCCACACTGGAACCTGGAATTGCATCTCATCTGACCAGGCCGTGGTTTTCCAATGGTCTAGGGTCCAACCGATATGGTCACGGGCGCCGCAGGCACTCTGTTCGATTCATTATGGAGCCACCACCAGCTTGCACAGTGCCTTGTTGACAATTTGGATCCAGGGATTCGTGGGGTCTGTGCCACACTGGAACCTGGAATTGCATCTCATCTGACCAGGCCGTGGTTTTCCAATGGTCTAGGGTCCAACCGATATGGTCACGGGCGCCGCAGGCACTCTGTTCGATTCATTATGGAGCCACCACCAGCTTGCACAGTGCCTTGTTGACAATTTGGATCCAGGGATTCGTGGGGTCTGTGCCACACTGGAACCTGGAATTGCATCTCATCTGACCAGGCCGTGGTTTTCCAATGGTCTAGGGTCCAACCGATATGGTCACGGGCGCCGCAGGCACTCTGTTCGATTCATTATGGAGCCACCACCAGCTTGCACAGTGCCTTGTTGACAATTTGGATCCAGGGATTCGTGGGGTCTGTGCCACACTGGAACCTGGAATTGCATCTCATCTGACCAGGCCGTGGTTTTCCAATGGTCTAGGGTCCAACCGATATGGTCACGGGCGCCGCAGGCACTCTGTTCGATTCATTATGGAGCCACCACCAGCTTGCACAGTGCCTTGTTGACAATTTGGATCCAGGGATTCGTGGGGTCTGTGCCACACTGGAACCTGGAATTGCATCTCATCTGACCAGGCCGTGGTTTTCCAATGGTCTAGGGTCCAACCGATATGGTCACGGGCGCCGGAGGCACTCTGTTCGATTCATTATGGAGCCACCACCAGCTTGCACAGTGCCTTGTTGACAATTTGGATCCAGGGATTCGTGGGGTCTGTGCCACACTGGAACCTGGAATTGCATCTCATCTGACCAGGCCGTGGTTTTCCAATGGTCTAGGGTCTAACCGATATGGTCACGGGCGCCGCAGGCACTCTGTTCGATTCATTATGGAGCCACCACCAGCTTGCACAGTGCCTTGTTGACAATTTGGATCCAGGGATTCGTGGGGTCTGTGCCACACTGGAACCTGGAATTGCATCTCATCTGACCAGGCCGTGGTTTTCCAATGGTCTAGGGTCCAACCGATATGGTCACGGGCGCCGGAGGCACTCTGTTCGATTCATTATGGAGCCACCACCAGCTTGCACAGTGCCTTGTTGACAATTTGGATCCAGGGATTCGTGGGGTCTGTGCCACACTGGAACCTGGAATTGCATCTCATCTGACCAGGCCGTGGTTTTCCAATGGTCTAGGGTCCAACCGATATGGTCACGGGCGCCGCAGGCACTCTGTTCGATTCATTATGGAGCCACCACCAGCTTGCACAGTGCCTTGTTGACAATTTGGATCCAGGGATTCGTGGGGTCTGTGCCACACTGGAACCTGGAATTGCATCTCATCTGACCAGGCCGTGGTTTTCCAATGGTCTAGGGTCCAACCGATATGGTCACGAGCGCCACAGGCGATGTCGTGCTGTTAGCAAAGTCACGCGCGTCGGTAGTCTGCTGCCATAGCCCATTAACGGCAGATATCGCTGTACTGTCCTAACGGATATGTTCGTCGTACGTCCCACATTGTTTTCTGCGGTTGTTCCACGCAGTGTTGCTTGTCTGTTATCATCGACAACAATACGCAAACGCTGGTGCTCTCGGTCGTTACGCGACGGCCGTCGACCACTGCCTCATTCGTTGTGAGAGGTAATGAATGATGTTTGGTATCCTTGGCCCACTCTTGACACTGTGGAACGTGGTGTATTGAATTGTCTAACGATTTCTGAAATAGAATGTCCCTTGCGTCTAGCTCCAACTACCAATCAAAGTCTGTTACATCCCGTCGTGCGGACATAATCACGTCGGAAACCTTTTCACATGACTCCCTTGAGTAAAAATGCACAGCCGTTTTATACCTCGTGTCAGCGATATTACTGCCAGGTGCAGTTCCTGTTCCATGACTTTTGCCTGCTCAGTGTATTTGCGCATAGTAGTAAGGCACATACAAAATATTCAGCCATTCTGGACACACAGTTGTAGTTGTTGATTGACAGTGATTTTAGTGAGTCGATGCGCGTATTTTTTGTGACAATAGGCAAAATAGATTATCGAACTGTCACTACATATTCGTTTTTGAAAGGCAATACGCCCACGCAATATAAACACACGTTGGACACCGTTTAAGTTTTCTCTTTACCATCATTTACCACCGTGAAATTTTAGTCAGTTGAATTTAAGTATGGCCGTACCAGTTTGGGTGTCGATGAGGGTTCGTCACAGCCAAAGACGGCAGTCACTACCCATAACATTGATCAGTTTCGCCAAATGGTGCTATAGAACCGTCGAATTAAGGAGAGAGAGAGATAGAAGAGGCCATGAGCGTATCCAAAGGATGTGCTTGTCACATATTTATGGAAAATCTAAGGATGAGAAAGCTGACAGCATGGTGCAACTATTGTCTGCTCTGTCCTGCCTCACGCCTCAGCGGTTGCTATGGGGAATATCCATGAACAGAGGTTTCAGTTGCTTTACCATTATCCTTACTCACCAGATCTAGCCCCAAGCGATTTCTTTTTAGTCCCTCCGCTAAAAGCTGCTCTCGGAGACCAGAAATTTTTTGCGAATGAAGAGGCCATCACCTTTGTAAACAATTATTTTGTACAGAAAGATAGTAATATTTGAACGGATTAAAGAAATGAGAGCCTCACTGGGAGACATTTGTAGACTTACAAGGAAATTATGTTGGAAAATAAACGTAAATTTTAAGAAAAAATATTTTTCTTCCTTGGTAGGTCGGGAAATTTTCAGACTACCCTAGTATAGAGATTTGGAGTAATACGACCTTGGTTCAGTGCCAGGCCATCTGAATCATCTTCTCCAATAAAGATTTCATGGGCCTCCAACACATGCGAGAAGGTACGAACAACGGACAACGCAGAGTATGAGCAATTATTTACAAAGCATGTAGATTGCGTGGTTCTCACACTGATTCGTAATCGGTAACAGACATGACTCCACAGAATAGCATGCGATGAAACCAGCTTCTGTTTTACACGAAGCAAAAGCAAATATGAAATCATTAACCGCACGCAACAATATGGATGCGAGCAAAAATGAGCAGACTGCGATCAACACATTTATAACCCAGTTCAGAGAGAGCAATACAACGAGAAGGTCGTAATAAGGAACGCACTGAAATGTGACCAGTTTCTGTTTCATGTCATGTCATATAATTTTCGGGTTTTTAAATTTGCTAATGATAATGGTCGAAACCGGGATTTACAAAAAAATGATTTTACCTTGTGACCACGATGTCGTTTACAAAATTTTAAATGACTCTGATCCCCAGCTAACAGAAGTTTATCTTTGTTTTTGATCGATTATGTTACTTTGAAAAGCAACAAAAACAGTGTACTGGTACACACTTTACCACCAGACAAACAGGTCCAGCAGGAAGGACAAGTGAAAATTGTTATCAATTAATACTCGTATTTCGCAAAGCAAGAATACCGACTTTCGCGATATATTTTCCCCTATTCGAAGTTAACTGCCAGGTCACTAGGAGTGCTACTGTCGTTCCCTGTTTCAGTATAGTAGCATGGGCTTTGCACTTCTTATAATTTGGTGGCTGCAACCACCAGAGAGACCACAGCCTGTATGCTACACACACAGATACAGGCGCAACGACATCAGAGCGTCACGTTGCAATGGTTTCCATTATGAAATTAGAATACCGCTTGCTAATGAGGGTGCAGCTCGTTGCAACTGTCTGACAGTTCACGTGAGAGTTCAGTCGGACTCGTGCACCTCAGGCACACTTCACCAGAATTCTGACTGTTTACCCTGCGATTTTGAAAGATCAGTACCTCTCGCAGTAGATCATGTACGGACGTATTTACGTTTATGACTTGGCTCTGTCAAACAAACTGTTACGGTAACGAGCAGCTCTGCCTTTCTCTAATGAGAACGTAATTTTTAAAGGGATGGCATGAACTTATTCCACAAGGGTGAAGCTGCAGATTTTGCTGCAAAAGTATAAACCATCATACCCTGTGCATTTCACACGGATTACTTTACGCTGTAGAGGATTTGAGATGGGAAGTAAAAACTGTAAACATTCTTCAGCAATATTACTCTAAATACAACTTAGCTTCATGGCGATTACTAGCATTATTTTAGAGCTTTCGTGAAATGTGCAACCTTGTAGCATGAGCTTACAAGCACTCAGGAGGGCTGGTGGGCAGCTGCTAATTGGTAGTTCTGAAGAAACTGAATATCTGAAGTCGTCAGTCTCTTATTCAACCCTCAGGACAGAATCTTTATATCCATCTGTCTGCATACAGACAAGTGCAGGTGCGAGAACGTTTCCTAAATGTTTGCGTAGCGTTTATCAGAGGCGGGACGTGGGTACCAGACCGGTATTTACCTAGTGAGATGTGGGAAACCGCCTAGAAACTACATGCCGATCGCCTCAGTACGATGTCGTTGGTAGTGAAGCGGCTTCGATCAGGATCGCGCTTATAATGATTTTCCATTTCTTCAAGTCAGTCTTCAACCTTGGCCCCCTCCCATCCCCACCCCCCTTTTGCTGTCCATAATCCTCCAGGTGACTTTATTGTCCACAACTCAGTTAGGCGAGCATCTGCTGAAGCTGGAATTGGTGCTGCTAGAAGTTTTTCTGGTTTTCAGTCGTGTAGGATAAGCGTGAATCCAAACAATGGATGCTCACGCTCTCTTGCTTCCCATTTTCAATCTCTGCTACCATATGTATTCTTAAATCTGGAGGCGCTACTATTCTGAGTCGAAAGTTCTTGTTGCCTGGAACTGGTCTTAGGCACCTAGTGACTATGTGACCTGTTCCATGAAGTACGTTCTCGGGAACAGTTCTTCAGTATGCTTCTTGGCGAGTAATATGATAGGCGGCAAAAATATTATAAGAGTTGTAAGTCCTCTTGCATCGGTCACAGTTAAATGATTAGTGTAACATTGGGTCGTATATTAGTTTTAAACCCATGCATTCGGCCCAGTCTTCTAACTTTTTGTCACTTGTGTCTCTTTCCTTGAAGCCCTAGTAAGTACCATGAAATCCAGTCACCTTTCACAAGCTTTGTTGGCCGAGAATCAAAATGGCAAATTTCTGTAAATTTGTGTTCGTTATTTGGTGGCTTGTAGATAGATGTAATAGTGCAAGACTGTATCTCAACTACACGATTTCGATATAATCTACACAGTTCGCATCTGTAGACATTATGTCAGTGCCCTGTTTTGTGAGCTTTGAACTCCCATACGGCTCATTAGCTCTCTCCATAGCAAGCTTAATTCCTTTCACCAGAAGTCGACGGGCGTTTGGTTCTCTGCGTGTTTCTTGGACCAGTAACACATTCATGTTCAGGAAAGACAGAACGCCCTGAACGGCTAAAGATAGGAGGTTCTTATCCACAGGATATATACATTACTATGTAGAAACGATTAGCATTTCTGTCATATCGGTTCAGCATCTGTCTGTTGCCTAGCAGACACAGGGTCCGCCATGGGCCATGATAACTTTTTCTATGCGTGATGGCATGGGCACATATAAGGATCGAAGGTCGTGCTGTGGTATAGGCATTCATGCTGCATTCACATTGTTCCGCAGTCCATCCGTCATGGTTAGCAATGGATCACAGCGCTGCACCCGACATTTCACCCTATCCCACACACTTTCAATTGCGGACAAGTGTGGTGGGATCACCAGATTTGTCGCGAGCCGGGGCAAAAGGCTGACATACTGTGACAGCAACGCAACGTGCGGTCGTGCATTGTTTTGTTGAAAAATGGCGTTTGGGGCGTTGTGCAGAAAGGATGTGGGTCGCAGGATGTCATTCACATAGGTCACACGGGTCACCCTTGACACGAACCAACTGTGATTTGTAGTTGCACCCATTAGCGTGGTCTAGGGGTAGCGTCTTTGATTCATAATCAAAACGTCTTCGGTCCCGGGTTCGATCCCCGCCACTGCCTAAATTTTGATAAATAATCAGCATTAGCGGCCGAAGACTTCCGGCATAAGAAGTCAGCCTCATTCTGCCAACGGCCTTGTCAAAGAGGGCGGAGGAGCGGATAGAGGTTCAGGGCACTCTCTTGTCCTAGGGGTGGGAAATTGCCCCTAAAGGCGGAAGAATCAGCAATGATCAACGACATGAGGATGCAGAAGGCAATGGAAACCACTGCATTAAAGACACGTAACGTGTATCCACAGGACATGTGGCCTGTAATTGAAGAAGTGTCATGATGATCTCTCCATTGGCAAAAGATTCCGGAATAGTCCTCCATTCGGATCTCCGGGAGGGGACTGCCAAGGGGGAGGTTACCATGAGAAAAAGATTGAATAATCAACGAAAGGATAACGTTCTACGAGTCGGGGCGTGGAATGTCAGAAGCTTGAACGTGGTAGGGAAATTATAAAATCTGAAAAGGGAAATGCAAAGGCTCAATCTAGATATGGTGGGGATCAGTGAAGTGAAGTGGAAGGAAGACAAGGATTTCTGGTCAGATGAGTATCGGGTAATATCAACAGCAGCAGAAAATGGTATAACAGGTGTAGGATTCGTTATGAATAGGAAGGTAGGGCAGAGGGTGTGTTACTGTGAACAGTTCAGTGACCGGGTTGTTCTAATCAGAATCGACAGCAGACCAACACCGACAACGATAGTTCAGGTATACATGCCGCCGTCGCAAGCTGAAGATGAACAGGTAGAGAAAGTGTATGAGGATATTGAAAGGATAAGGCAGTATGTAAAGGGGGCGCTACGGTCGCAGGTTCGAATCCTGCCTCGGGCATGGATGTTTGTGATGTCCTTAGGTTAGTTAGGTTTAACTAGTTCTAAGTTCTAGGGGACTAATGACCTCAGCAGTTGCGTCCCATAGTGCTCAGAGCCATTTGAACCATTTTTTTTTTTTTTTTTTGTAAAGGGGGACGAAAATCTAATAGTCATGGGCGACTGGAATGCAGTTGTAGGGGAAGGAGTAGAAGAAAAGGTTACAGGAGAATATGGGCTTGGGACAAGGAATGAAAGAGGAGAAAGACTAATTGAGTTCTGTAACAAGTTTCAGCTAGTAGTAGCAAATACCCTGTTCAAGAATCACAAGAGGAGGAGGTATACTTGGAAAAGGCCGGGAGATACGGGAAGATTTCAATTAGATTACATCATGGTCAGACAGAGATTCCGAAATCAGATACTGGATTGTAAGGCGTACCCAGGAGCAGATATAGACTCAGATCACAATATAGTAGTGATGAAGAGTTGGCTGAAGCTCAAGACATTAGTCGGAAAGAATCAATACGCAAAGAAGTGGGATACGGAAGTACTAAGGAATGACGAGATACGTTTGAAGTTCTCTAACGCTGTAGATACAGCAATAAGGAATAGCGCAGTAGGCAGTACAGTTGAAGAGGAATGGACATCTCTAAAAAGGGCCATCGCAGAAGTTGGGAAGGAAAACATAGGTACAAAGAAGGTAGCTGCGAAGAAACCATGGGTAACAGAAGAAATACTTCAGTTGATTGATGAAAGGAGGAAGTACAAACATGTTCCGGGAAAATCAGGAATACAGAAGTACAAGCCGCTGAGGAATGAAATAGAAAGGAAGTGCAGAGAAGCTAAGAAGAAATGGCTGCAGGAAAAATGTGAAGACATCGAAAAAGATATGATTGTCGGAAGGACAGACTCAGCATACAGGAAAGTCAAAACAACCTTCGGTGACATTAAAAGCAACGGTGGTAGCACTAAGAGTGCAACGGGAATTCCACTGTTAAATGCAGAGGAGAGAGCAGAGAGGTGGAAAGAATACATTGAAAGCCTCTATGAGGGTGAAGATTTGTCTGATGTGACAGAAGAAGAAAAAGGAGTCGATTTAGAAGAGATAGGGGACCCAGTATTAGAGACGGAATTTAAAAGAGCTTTGGAGGACTTATGGTCAAATAAGGCAGAAGGGATAGATAACATTCCATCAGAATTTCTAAATTCATTGGGGGAAGTGGCAAGAAAACAACTATTCACGTTGGCATGTAGAATATATGAGTCTGGCGACATACCATCTGACTTTCGGAAAAGCATCATCCACACAATTCCGAAGACGGCAACAACTGACAAGTGCGGGAATTATCGCACAATCAGCTTAACAGCTCATGCATCGAAGCTGCTTACAAGAATAATATACAGAAGAATGGAAAAGAAAATTGAGAATGCGCTAGGTGACGATCAGTTTGGCTTTAGGAAAAGTAAAGGGACGAGAGAGGCAATTCTGACGTTACGGCTAATAATGGAAGCAAGACTAAAGAAAAATCAAGACACTTTCATAGGATTTGTCGACCTGGAAAAAGCGTTCGACAATATAAAATGGTGCAAGCTGTTCGAGATTCTGAAAAAAGTAGGGGTAACCTATAGGGAGAGACGGGTCATACACAATATGTACAACAACCAAGAGGGAATAATAAGAGTGGACGATCAGGAACGAAGTGCTCGTATTAAGAAGGGTGTAAGACAAGGCTGTAGCCTTTCGCCCCTACTCTTCAATCTGTACATCGAGGAAGCAATGATAGAAATAAAAGAAAGGTTCAGGAGTGGAATTAAAATACAAGGTGAAAGGATATCAATGATACGATTCGCTGATGACATTGCTATCCTGAGTGAAAGTGAAGAAGAATTGCATGATCTGCTGAACGGAATGAACAGTCTAATGAGTACACAGTATGGTTTGAGAGTAAATCGGAGAAAGACGAAGGTAATGAGAAGTAGTAGAAATGAGAACAGCGAGAAACTTAACTTCAGGATTGATGGTCACGAAGTCAGTGAAGTTAAGGAATACTGCTACCTAGGCAGTAAAATAACCAATGACGGACGGAGCAAGGAGGACATCAAAAGCAGACTCGCTATGGCAAAAAAGGCATTTCTGGCCAAGAGAAGTCTACTAATATCAAATACCGGCCTTGAGGAAGAAATTTCTGAGGATGTACATCTGGAGTACAGCATTGTATGGTAGTGAAACATGGACTGTGGGAAAACCGGAAGAGAAGAGAATCGAAGCATTCGAGATGTGGTGCTATAGACGAATGTTGAAAATTAGGTGGACTGATAAGGTAAGGAATGAGGAGGTTCTACGCAGAATCGGAGAGGAAAGGAATATGTGGAAAACACTGATAAGGAGAAGGGACAGGATGATAGGACATCTGCTAAGACATGAGGGAATGACTTCCATAGTACCAGAGGGAGCTGTAGAGGGCAAAAACTGTAGAGGAAGACAGAGATTGGAATACGTCAAGCAAATAATTGAGGACGTAGGTTGCAAGTGCTACTCTGAGATGAAGAGGTCAGCAGGTTAGCACAGGAAAGGAATTCGTGGCGGGCCGCATCAAACCAGTCAGTAGACTGATGAAAAAAAAAACCCACCCCACATCATAAGGCCTTAGCGTTGTACGTCTTGTGGGAATGTAGTCACTGTTATGCCGCTCCCCTTGCGTGTGGCGAACCAAAATGCGGCCATCGTTTTCAAACAAGTAGAACCTGGATTCGTCCGACAACACTGTCTGATGGCATTCCTCTCCCCAGTGACGTCGTCCCATACGCCCTTGCCGTCTAGCATGTTTCTGCACATTCATCACGACGCGCACGTAGGCCATGCTGTAATAAACAGCGACGGACTGTCACCCCTGATAGTGTACGATGTATTACACTGTTTCACTGTTGCGAGAGAGGCGAGGAGGAGGTAGATCTGTCTTACGATGCCATTCGTATGATGTGTCATTCTTATCGGGTGTTGGTCTGGGTGGTGCGACCTGACCCATCTCCTCATATTGCACGGTCTTTCGCCGGCCGAAGTGGCCGTGCGGTTAAAGGCGCTGCAGTCTGGAACCGCAAGACCGCTACGGTCGCAGGTTCGAATCCTGCCTCGGGCATGGATATTTGTGATGTCTGTAGGTTAGTTAGGTTTAACTAGTTCTAAGTTCTAGGGGACTAATGACCTCTGCAGTTGAGTCCCATAGTGCTCAGAGCCATTTGAACCATTTTGCACGGTCTTTCGTGAACCATTCTGCACACACCCGTTGCGCTGCCGAAAGGCTTCGTCCCACAAGCGCAGGAATTTCCTGGATGGATGCATCGCATTCTCTCTTGCCAGTAATCCGCTCTCCTTCAAACTCACTGATTTGACGGCACGATCCGCGCATACGCCGGCGAGGCATTTTGCACCTCTGCTCAAGTCACACTGATGCATTACCTTCGGTTTATAGCGACAACGAGAACCGCAAGCACATTTTGCCACTAGGGTGTGTTGTGTCGCGATATCGATGCTGACCTTGAACCAGCGGACCGACACGATTCAAGTGCTAATCATTTCTTCAGAGCATACTAATGTACGTGTCCTGTGAATATGAGGTTCCTATCTGCAGTCAATCACCGGCCGGGGTGGCCTAGCGGTTCTAGGCGCTACAGTCTGGAACCGTGCGACCGCTACGGGCGCAGAGTCGAATCCTGCCTCGGGCATGGGTGTGTGTGATGTCCTTAGGTGAGTTAGGTTTAAGTAGTTCTAAGTTCTATGGGACTGATGACCTCAGAAGTTGAGTCCCATAGAGCTCAGAGCCATTTGAACCACTTTTTTTGTAGTCAATCAAGACGTTCTGTTTTTTCTGAGGATGAGTGTATATTACAATTTTGTTTCATGCAAATGTCGGACATTAATATTTCCTTCTTTGCAGAAATCTCTACAACATTAACGAAAATTCTTACTACTGGCTGTGCTGTGTGCAGTGTGTGCCTGGTTCGCATTGTTGGAATATTCGCTATTGTAGTGTTGGGCAGTTGGATGTGAACAGCGCGTAGCGTCGTGCAGTCGGAGGTGAGCCGCCAGCAGTGGTGGATGTGGGGAGAGAGATGGCAGAGTTTTGAGAACGGACGATCTGGACGTTTGTCGGTCAGAAATAGGAAGTTTGTAAGACTGGATGTCATGAACTGATATATATATATATAGTGTGTCAGTCAACTGTTGATCAGAATAAGTAAAGAGAGAAATGTCTGAGTACGTTCAGTTTTGCTCAGCTGTTTGAAAATCAAATAACGTAAGACGTTTATCAGCACAGTAATTTATAATTTTCCAAAGGGGACGTTTCAACTTCTTAATTATAATATTTAGTGTTTTCATCCCAAAGTACGTTAATTTCCCTAATATTTCTGATATTCGCAATTCAACGTAGTTATGAACATTATCGTTGATAGCCTTTACATATACATAAGTTTTTTTCCTGGCGTGCCAGAGCAAATGCAACTGCAGTTCTGTATTGCGCTTATGAATCACTATAAGGAACGTATTTTCAACCCAGTAGCAGGGAAAAAATTTTATTTTGTTGCGTAATGTTTTAGACCTTCCGGTTGTAAAGCTTAACCCTAAGCGAGGCTGGCGGTCGTTATTTAATCGGAATGGATAGTGTGGCACAGTAGACCGTTATTCCGGGTTCACCAAGAACGTCTCCGATTTAACCCGCGTAGCAGTATTTCGCGTCATCGGTCTCGCACGCCGGTCATCGCCAAGAGCGTGTAGATTCTTCCCGCCCTAGCCAATGCGACTTCGCATGCCGCCACGGAAACTTCGCGACATCTACATCTACATACATACTCCGCAATCCACCATACGGTGCGTGGCGGAGGGTACCTCGTACCACAACTAGCATCTTCTCTCCCTGTTCCACTCCTAAACAGAACAAGGGAAAAATGACTGCCAATATGCCTCTGTATGAGCCCTAATCTCTCTTATCTTATCTTTGTGGTCTTTCCGCGAAATATAAGTTGGCGGCAGTAAAATTGTACTGCAGTCAGCCTCAAATGCTCGTTCTCTAAATTTGCTCAGTAGCTGTTCGCGAAAAGAACGCCTCCTTTCCTCCAGAGACTCCCACCCGAGTTCCTGAAGCATTTCCGTGACACTCACGTGATGATCAAACCTACCAGTAACAAATCTAGCAGCCCACCTCTGAATTGCTTCTATGTCCTCCCCCAATCCGACCTGATAGGGATCCCAAACGCTCGAGCAGTGCACAAGAATAGGTCGTATTAGTGTTTTATAAGCGGTCTTCTTTTACAGATGAACCACATCTTCCCAAAATTCTACCAATGAACCGAAGACGACTATCCGCCTTCCCCACAACTGCCATTACATGCTTGCCCCACTTCATATCGCAACCAAATGAAGGGAAAGTTTCACCGGTCCCTGTATCTTTTATCAGCGGTCATAGAAGTGAACAGTGTCGTGCCGAACTAGAGCGAGTGACAAGTGGACCGTAGCGTCGTCCCTTCACGAAGGTAGGGCCACGCACGTGGAATGCGGGTGGCGCCCGGTGCGAGATGACCATTTAATGCGTCGGCCGGCGGTCGTCGAACCCCGCGCCTGGAAAGGCTCCGTCCGCCCTTTGTCGGCCGGCGGCGGCAGCCGTCATTATTTATGTGTTGTCAGCGCACAAAGCGGCCACCGGCGCGTACGCAGCCGCCGGGGCGCGCCGAATGTCGCCGGCCGCGAAACACTGGCCGCCCAAACTCGACTTTGATTGCGGTGAATGATGGCCGCCGCTATCCGTCTCGCGCGGCCTACTTAGTCGGCGGGCGCGTGGTGTGGGGCTTACACTGTCGGAATTCCTTTGTAAGTGCGAGTGCGACACCAGCAACACGAGCTCAGCTACTGAACGGCACTCCAAGGCAGGAGAAAGAAAAAGGTACCGGTGGTTAATGACGGAAGCTTTTGAGATTCATTTAAAGCAGCGACTTACTGAGTAAGCGTATGAGATCCCTTACTGCATACCGATCGTGCACCTTAATACTTGTTGATTATTTATTTCTTTATTTATAGTACTGTAATAAATACAAAAAGATAACAAAACAACTATATGTCAACGTTTAAACACCTCTCTTCAGCATACAATAAAGCAAATGGCAACAGCTATATATCGGTATCAAGATCTTGTATGTATTTTATCACGATACTCGTCGCCGACAGGAAATCTTCGAATGGACGTTTGGAGGTACGTGCAGGATATGTTGATACACTACTGGCCATTAAAATTGCTATACCAAGAAGAAATGCAGATGATAAAGGGTATTCATTGGACAAATATATTATACTAGAACTGACACGTGATTACATTTTCACGCAATTTGGGTGCATAGATCGTGAGAATTCAGTACCCAGAACAATCACCTCTGGCCTTAATAACGGCCTTGATACGCCTGGGCATTGAGTCAAACACAGCTTGGATGGCGTGTACAGGTACAGCTACCCACGCAGCTTCAACACGATACCACAGTTCATCAAGAGTAGTGACTGGCGTACTGTGACGAGCCTGACGCTCGGCCACCATTGACCAGACTCTTTCAATTGGTGAGCGATCTGGAGAATGTGCTGGCCAGGGCTGCAGTCGAACATTTTCTGTATCCAGAATGGCCCGTACAGGACCTGCAACATGCGGTCGTGCATTATCCTGCTGAAATGTAAGGTTTCGAATGGATCGAATGAAGGGTAGAGCCACGGGTCGTAACACATCTGAAATGTAACGTCCACTGTT
The DNA here is from genome assembly GCF_023864345.2 of Schistocerca serialis cubense. Lineage (NCBI taxonomy): Eukaryota > Metazoa > Arthropoda > Insecta > Orthoptera > Acrididae > Schistocerca > Schistocerca serialis. Next base: position 71,729,887 of record NC_064644.1, read on the forward strand.
AGAAGTGCCGTCAATGCGAACAAGAGGTGACCGAGACGTGTAACCAATGGCACCCCATACCATCACGTCGAGTGATACGTCAGTATGGCGATGACGAATACACGCTTCCAACGTGCGTTCACCGCGATGTCGCCAAACACGGGTGCGACCATCATGGTGCTGTAAACAGAACCTGGATTCATCCGAAACAATGACGTTTTACAATTCATGCACCCAGGTTCGTCGTTGAGTACACCATCCTAGGCGCTCCTGTCTGTGATGCAGCGACAGGGGTAACAGCAGCCATGGTCTCCGAGCTGACAGACCGTGCTGCTGCAAACGTCGTCGAACTGTTCGTGCAGATGGTTGTTGTATTGCAAACGTCCCCATCTGTTGACTCAGGGATCCAGAAGTGGCTGCACGATCCGTTACATCCATGCGGATAAGATTCCTGTCATCTCGACTGCTAGTGATACCAGGCCGTTGGGATCCAGCACGGCGTTCCGTGTTACCCTCCTGAACCCACCGATTCCATGTTCTGCTAACAGTCACTGGATCTCGACCAACGCGAGCAGCAATGCCGCGATACGATAAACCGCAATCGCGATAGGCTACAATCCGACCTTTATCAAAGTCGGAAACGTGATGGTACGCATTTCTCCTCCTTACACGAGGCATCACAACAACGTTTCACCAGGCAACGCCGGTCAACTGCTGTTTGTGTATGAGAAATCGGTTGGAAACTTTCCTCATGTCAGCACGTTGTAGGTGTCGCCACTGGCGCCAACTTTGTGTGAATGCTATGAAAAGCTAATCATTTGCATATCACAGCATCTTCCTCCTCTCGGTTAAATTTCGCGTCTGTAGCACGTCATCTTCGTGGTGTAGCAATTTTAATGGTCAGTAGTGTACAAAATGCGCAACTGTTTGTCTTTCCGCACCACAAGCACATGATGGTGATGAAGATTTGACCCACTTGTGGAGAGTGCCTGCACATCCTCCATGGCCCGTTCGGATGCGATTCAAGGTGGCTCAAACTGCCAGGGGCTGGTTGAATCCAAGTGTGTTTCTTCTGGACGTAACGCAGGTTCAGGCATGTAGAGGACAGTTTTGATACCAGCAGCGTTTGCATCCATCCTTTCTATATAATTCAGTTTCGGCGACAGTCCCGGCTGTGATGAGAATCGGATGTCTTATACTTAGTTTTTTTGACTCCGTAGGGAATATACTGGAAGGTCGGTTTTATCACCTACTTTCTGGTAATCAGGCAATAGTGCGCTGTTCCCTCTGATATCAGGTGGTGGAATGTGATTCAACATGGGTAACCAGTATGTGGAAGTAGATCGTTTCGACCCACTGACAAAGCACATAGCTCGAAGAGTGTCTGCTGACGATCACCAGGGCCTATTATAGATTTTATGTATTGTTTCTCCTTTGAACTTAGCAGATGTTCGTGTAAAGTGCTCTATACAGAAAGTTTTCTAATTAACGCGATTACGAGGTATTTTGGATGCATGTTATGTTGAAGTTCGTCTCCTTCCAAATACATATCGAGGGCTCTGTGTGCCAATCTGTTGGACAGGTGGAATCATGGAACTTCTCTTTTATTTGAGTTACTTTGTGACTTCCATTTATGGAGACGATGGCTGAAGATGTTTACATCAGTTGATTAGATAATGAAATGGTATAGGACGTGGGGATTCGGGGAGTGGTACATGACTGAGCCAAGAATCAACAGAAAAATGAAACAATTTCCTTCAAGCGCAGCAACATTATAACAAGCACACACTGGCAGCCTGAGCACCTTTATTAAAGTAATAAAATTAATGCACTGTAACGTGCCCAGAATTAAAATATAAAAATGCGCCATCAGAGGCCAACATCAAGAAATTATTTGAATGCCCCGAAAAGCAGATTAGAACACTCATAAAAAATTATTTTAAAATCATCAATAATGCAAAAAAGACTAGAGGCCCCAATAAGAAGCAATATCAAGAATTATTGAAACGTAGACAAATGGAAATCAGTGAACTTACCAGAAATTATTATAAAAACGCGAGTAATGTAAAATAATTCAGAATGTCCGAAGAATCCCAAGGACCCGGCCCGAAACCTTTGTTCACAAGCTGGTATTTACACAGTCCAGTGACCACCTGTCAAAAGCCTGAATAGCCAAGTTTTAAAGCGCAGACCGCCGCGAGACGTGCCAGAAGAGAGTAAATGAGGTCCTTGAAGCCACCCCGACTCCACTGCCGTGGCCAGCTGCGCTAGGTATCTCTGTTGATGATCCACGGCGCCAAAAGCCCGTGCAAGGTTGTTGCACATAATCTCGGCTGGGTCTTAATCCGGGGTATTTGGTGGCCAGGGGAGTGCGGCAAACTGTTCCTGGTGCTCTTGGGACCCTGCACGTACACTGCGAGCTGTGTGACACATTGCGTCCTCTGATGACGTCGTGCTGAGGAACAAAAGACTGCACGTAGGGGTGGCCATGGTTCCTAAGGACAGATACATACTCGTGTTGATCGATTTTGTCTTCCGGAATGACTAAACCACCCAAGAAATGCCACGAAATCATCCCTCCGACTATAAAGTTCCTACTTGTTTGCTTTCAGACGTTTCACGCCATACACGGCGCAGGCCATTTGTCCGATGGAACATGAAAGTGGTTCATCTGAAAAGGTCACCTGTCACCATTCAGTGGATGTCCAGCTGTGGTACTGGCGTGCAGGTTCCAGCCTTCGTTGCCGATGAGCAGGATCAGCACGAGTGCGTGAACCAGGCGCTTAGTGGGCAGCCCAGTACGCAGCAACGTTCACCGAACCGTCGTTGAGTGGAACCTAGAACTTAGAACTACTTAAACCTAACTAACCTAAGGACATCACACACATCCATGCCCGAAGCAGCATTCGAACCAGCGACCGCAGCGGTCGCGCTGTTCCAGAATGTAGCGCCTAGAACCGCTCGGCCACCCCGGCCAGCTATATTGATCAACAGTTGCGCGTTTGTTCTCCCGTATACAGGGTGTTTCAAAAATGACCGGTATATTTGAAACGGCAATAAAACTAAACGAGCAGCGATAGAAATACACCGTTTGTTGCAATATGCTTGGGACAACAGTACATTTTCAGGCGGACAAACTTTCGAAATTACAGTAGTTACAATTTTCAACAACAGATGGCGCTGCAAGTGATGTGAAAGATATAGAAGACAATGCAGTCTGTGGGTGCGCCATTCTGTACGTCGTCTTTCTGCTGTAAGCGTGTGCTGTTCACAACGTGCAAGTGTGCTGTAGACAACATGGTTTATTCCTTAGAACAGAGGATTTTTCTGGTGTTGGAATTCCACCGCCTAGAACACAGTGTTGTTGCAACAAGACGAAGTTTTCAACGGAGGGTTAATGTAACCAAAGGACCGAAAAGCGATACAATAAAGGATCTGTTTGAAAAATTTCAACGGACTGGGAATGTGACGGATGAACGTGCTGGAAAGGTAGGGCGACCGCGTACGGCAACCACAGAGGGCAACACGCAGCTAGTGCAGCAGGTGATCCAACAGCGGCCTCGGGTTTCCGTTCGCCGTGTTGCAGCTGCGGTCCAAATGACGCCAACGTCCACGTATCGTTTCATGCGCCAGAGTTTACACCTCTATCCATACAAAATTCAAACGCGGCAACCCCTCAGCGCCGCTACCATTGCTGCACGAGAGACATTCGCTAACGATATAGTGCACAGGATTGACGCCGGCGATATGCATGTGGGCAGCATTTGGTTTACTGACGAAGCTTATTTTTACCTGGACGGCTTCGTCAATAAACAGAACTGGCGCATATGGGGAACCGAAAAGCCCCATGTTGCAGTCCCATCGTCCCTGCATACTCAAAAAGTCCTGGTCTGGGCCGCCATTTCTTCCAAAGGAATCATTGGCCCATTTTTCAGATCCGAAACGATTACTGCATCACGCTATCTGGACGTTATTCGTGAATTTGTGGCGGTACAAACTGCCTTAGACGACACTGCGAACACCTCGTGGTTTATGCAAGATGGTGCCCGGCCACATCGCACGGCCGACGTCTTTAATTTCCTGAATGAATATTTCGATGATCGTGTGATTGCTTTGGGCTATCCGAAACATACAGGAGGCGGCGTGGATTGGCCTCCCTATTCGCCAGACATGAACCCCTGTGACTTCCTTCTGTGGGGACACTTGAAAGACCAGGTGTACCGCCAGAATCCAGAAACAATTGAACAGCTGAAGCAGTACATCTCATCTGCATGTGAAGCCATTCCGCCAGACACGTTGTCAAAGGTTTCGGGTAATTTCATTCAGAGACTACGCCATATTATTGCTACGCATGGTGGATATGTGGAAAATATCGTACTATAGAGTTTCCCAGACCGCAGCGCCATCTGTTGTTGAAAATTGTAACTACTGTAATTTCGAAAGTTTGTCTGCCTGAAAATGTACTGTTGTCCCAAGCATATTGCAACAAACGGTGTATTTCTATCGCTGCTCGTTTAGTTTTTATTGCCGCTTCAAATATACCGGTCATTTTTGAAACACCCTGTACATGCCAGCAGCCGTCCGTTCACCCCTGTCAGCTACGGCCCGTGGTGCGTAACAGCTGCCTACAGCGCCGGCTTTGGATAGCGCCACCTCGTCAAGCACCGTATACTTTAGCCACGGCGCCACACGAACAGTTTACAAACTTAGCTGTTTCGGAAATGCTTGCACCATTGGTCCGAAAACCAATGATCATGCCCTCTTGGACGTCAGATAAATCGCTTCTTTCCGCATTATAACAACGACTCCACTGTTTCGCGAGTACTGCCGACAAGCTTTATATACCCTCCGTTCCTGCTGCTGCGACCTGCCGTCTGTGAGCAGTTACTGCACGTTGACATCGGACATAGGTGATGATCGCATTCATGTGACTGGACCTGTACATTCTGAATCGGTAGTAAGAGGCCATCTCACTAATTTTGCATGGGAAGATTAAAAGAGAAATACAATAACGCTAACATACGTACAATGGCATCTTAAAATAAATGCGTACAATTTAAGACAACGTTCCAGTTCTGCCTCCTTTTCCTTTCACTATTTAAGAATGAAAATGTATTTACCCAGTAAACTGAATGCCTGCTAAGTGGATTAAGAGCCAGAACAGTCTAACGTTGCCACCCAGACAGTGCGTAGTTACAGATACTAGAAACACACAAGCTGTACACGAGGTGGCCGGCCGGAGTGGCCGAGCGGTTCTAGGCGCTACAGCCTGCGGTCAAAGGTTCAAATCCTGCCTCGGGCATGTGTGTTTGTGATGTCCTTATGTTAGTTAGGTTTAAGTAGTTCTAAGTTCTAGGGGACTCATGACGACAGCAGTTAAGTACCATAGTGCTCAGAGCATTTTTTTCGTTTTTTTTTGTTTTTGTTTTTTGGACACGAGGTACCACTGGCACTCTCTCTGGAAATTTTAAACAAAAGGAACACTTAAATTCTGAGAAAGTCGAACTCTCGCACGCACTGTCTCCTTTGAATTACACCAAAATGAAGCTCATTCATTTTGAGCAACACTGAGATGTAATACAGCTAACGGCAACTCACCATTAATTTCCATTGTATGATGAGAACCACTACAATGGTTTCGCAGAAGATGAACCTCAGTGATGTGCGTTCGCGGTGAAGAAGCAGACTTCTGATGGAAACGCTGCAAACTAGCAAGTAAGTGGCACTGAGGAACCGACGAATTTCTTTGTGGCTGCGAGTCAAATAGTCACCTCCGAACAGGAAAACCATCCGTCCTTGCAAGGCAACACTTTCCTGTGTCCTGTGCAATCTTACTTTGCTTGTGGCTGCTAGCAGACTCGCTCCACTGTACCTCTCAAGCTCTCGCCTCATCTTGTGGCTCGTGCGGAAAATCAGAACTCTTACGGCACGCCAAAGAAACTCAAAGCACTGCCCTAAGCCTGTCTAAGTATATCGATACGTACATATCAGTTAACATGCATATCTCGGTCACTCTGCCTTTGCTGAAATCGGCTGTGACGGCGTATACTGATCATCCCAAATAACCTTTGCTACAGAATAAAATTTAAAAAGTTTATCAAGGAAGTATTGTTTAGCCACCACGGAGACATCAATCGCCATGATTGTCTTTCTTGCAATTTTGTATGTTAGTATGATCTGAATAACAGTATGACCTTTTTAAATAGCACCGTATATTTTTTACTCGGTAATTCACTCCCTCTTCCCGACACCTTGAAACGTCCCATTAGAAAAATTTATGAATTACTGTGCTAATAAACCTCTTACGTCATTTGATTTTCAAACAGCTGAGCAGAACTGAACGTACTCAGACATTTCTCTCTTTACTTATTCTGATCAACACTAAACTGACACACAATATTTTTAGCGCAACGCAATCTGACTTTCAATAATCCCTACAAAAGAATGGCCCTAACTAACAATAACCTATATCTTTCATGAATCACTTACCTCACAAAAATCTTCGTTACTCGAACTTCTGCAATACAGCGAGCGCCAATACTGCCAGCTAAATAAAAGATTCTAACTACTGAAGGCACTAACTACTGATAGGCATAGTTAGAAAATGAGAGATTTTGCTAGAGAACAAACAATGTATTTACCGTAATAATATTCAAAAGTCATCATGTATATATTTCAGTTCATTATTACATATTTACTGTTTCTGATGGACACACGTCCAGATCGTCCGCTCTCAAAATTCTGCCATCTCTCCCCCCACATCCACCACTGCTGCGGCTCACCTCCAACTGCGCAACGCTACGCGCTATTCACATCCAACTGCCCAACACTACAATAGCGAATATTCCAACAATGCAAACCAGCCAGACTTCACACAGCACAGACAGTGATTTTCATATAGAGCGCTACCTGGCGTTACCAACATAAAAACCTAAACAGCCTACTTACAACCTGTTCATAAAATTATTACAGGGTATCATTCACGTCAACGTGACGTTATTAAAAACGTAACTCAAAACCGACTTTCGCTCTGCCGTGCAGGTACTAAGACTAACCTAAATCATCCATTCCCAGTCACCTGCTCTGTGTGGCCGGCCGAGGTGGCCGAGCGGTTCTAGGCGCTTCCGTCTGGAACCGCGCGACCGTTACGATCACAGGTTCGAACCCTGCCTCCGGCATGGATGTGTGTGATGTCCTTAGGTTAGTTAGGTTTAAGCAGTTCTAAGTTCTAGGGGACTGATGACCTTAGAAGTTAAGTCCCATAGTGCTCAGAGCCATTTGAACCATTTACTCTGTGTGCCAGCACAGGAGTCAAAGCCAGTTTTTTGTCACGAGTGGATTCATTGGCACAGAAGCGAGAATAGTTGCTTCAGTGGCTTCGGCAGTGGGTGTTCTACTGTGACTGCTTTGCCTTGGGTTGAAAGATCACAGCAAGATGACAAATCTTCTGTCGGGAAGTTGGTCTAGTTAGGATAACGCTGTCTGCTGACTTCTTCTGCCTGGCTACCATTATCCCTGCTCTCAACCACAGTAAAAGAAAAACGTGGCCTCCTACGCTGAGCCTCCCTATGCCCCCAGGGCCCTCACCTGGTGTTTGTTCCAGCGCTCCACAGGATTGTCCGGGGCTGGTGGCAGGAGACGTCCTTCCGCGGATGGAACCACGTGGTGGATTGCAGGAACTGCCGGCGATTCGGCCCGCGAGGAGCCGCATGTTCCCATGACTTCCTCTCCAGCATCGGAGCATCCAGCGACTGTCGCCCGTCCGCCCACGGCGGAGTCATCATCACCATCATCATCATCATTATCATCAGGGCCACTTCCGGCCCTCATCTCCGTCTGCCGCCAGCAGAGAGCATCTGTCTGCGTCGTGCTCGGCGGGCTCCGATCCCTGGGAAGCCATGGACATCGCCTTCGTGCGTAGCTCGCCACCTCACACACTGTGGGAAAAGGGACGTCCGGTTCGCATGAAATGAGGAGAGGACAGTTGTAAGCGGCACCGTCTTACCACTCGTCACGCACGGCGCCTCTGTGGCTGCTACTACAATCTTCTGCGAGTCGCCGATGCACGTCGTCACTATTGGCCTCGCCCGCGCCGGCACGATCAAACACCAGACGACGGTACTGCATCGTGGCCTGCTCGAGCTGCCGATCATCAGCCATTACCAAGGCTCATTGACAAACAAACTAACAACGTACACTATAAGACACTTAAAAAGAGAAAAAAAACGACACACCAGCACTAAGGAATTATCCGAATGGATTGGAAATCGGTACATGTTACATTAATGTCTTCTTCTTCTTCTGTAGTGGTCAGTCCAAGGATTGGTTTGCAACAGCTACAATGGCAGCTTGTCTCCATTCTGTGCGTCTTTCAACTTCTCTCTTCATTTCCTTATAGGTGTTACATCCCACATCTCTCACAAATTGATCCATGTACCTCAGCCGTGGTCTTCCTCTTGGTCTTTTTCCCTCGACACATCCCTCTATGATTGTGTTCAGGAGTCGTTTATGTCTTAATAGATGGCTTGTAAATTGCACTCTTCTTTTAACAATGAAACTGCAGAAGCTTCTCTTCTCACCTGCTCTTTCCAGAATGTTTGTGACCTTGTCGATACATTTTATTTTGAGCATGCGTCTATAGCACCACATTTCAAAATAATTTAGCTTCTGGTCTTCCTCTGTCCCGACAGTCCACGTTTCACACCCATGGCATGCCACACTCCACACACATATGATTTCAAAAATCTTTTCCTGATTTCAAGGCTGATGCTCTTAGATGTTAAGATGTTAAAAGCAGCCTTTGCTTGAGCAATTCTGCTTCTCACTTCTGCCTTTCTCCTTCCATCCCTGGTAATATTACTGCCCACATAAGTAAATGTATCAACTTGTTCAAGCAGTTCATTCCCTACATGAACTTGGACTTTCACTTGATTTTTTTTGTCGCATGCCAATCCTTTTGTTTTTGATTTAGTAATTCTCATATTATATTCTTCCCCCATAACTTTATCCATTGTATTCAGTAGGACTACAAGATCTTCACTTTCAGCTAGGACAGCTATATCACCGGCATATCTTATCATATCTGTTCGTTGGCCATGAATTGCTACACCTGTCTGTGAACTTTCCCTTACTTTTTTCAGCGCCTCTTCAATGTATAGGATAAAGGTAACAGGAGATAGTGCGGAACCTTGTCGGAAACCTTTCCGTATCTGCACCTCTTCTTGTTTTGTCCGTCCACGGATAACTGCTGTCTCGTTTTTGTACAAGTTCCTTATCATTTTTCTGTCTTTGTAGTCTATTCTTACTTTTTTGAGTACCTCAGACATCTTATCCCATTCAACATTATCAAACGCTTTCTCTACATCTACGAAAGCTATGTATGTTGTCAGATTCTTATCTAGTCGTTTCTCTATTATTAGTTTTAGAGCAAATATTGCTTCTCTGGTTCCTCTATCTTTCCGGAATCCAAACTGGTCTTCGGAGAGTGTAGCTTCGACTTTTTGTTCTACGCGTTTTAGGGTAATTGAGGTTCCTGTTTTAGAGGCGTGAGTAACTAGGCTGAGCGTCCTATAATTTTCACATCTTGTAGCATTGGCCTTCTTTGGAATGGGGATCATAATGTTTTTCTCAAAGTCTGTAGTAATTTTACCCTGCTCGTACATGTTGAAAACAAGATTATACAACTCCTGATTCAGTTTTGCTCCTCCAGATTTCAGAAGTTCAGCTGGGATATTGTCTATACCAGGCGATTTGTTGTTTTTCAATTTTTGAGAGCTAGTTCTAACTCTTCCTTTAATATAGGTTCACCTATGTTGTGTGCATCTACTTCTGTTTCTTCTTCCGTGATGTTTTCAGACAGTTCTGGTCCACTGCACATTTTTCCTATATATTTTTTCCATCTTCTTTCAACTTCATCATCGTCATCCAACATATTGGCATTTTCATCCATGACAGCCCTACACTTGTATCTCCTGTCTCCAAAGAAATGTCTCACACATTTATAGGCCTTGTAAATATTTGCCTTTCTCATGTTGTCCTCAACTGAAATACAGAAATCAGCAGGGTATTTTTTTCTTGCTTGTTTTGCCTCTCTGTTTTTCAGACTCTTGTATTTGTCTTGGTCTTCCCTCTTCACAGAATTTTTTAATTTCCTTCTTTCTTCTTCCATCATATTTAGTAGGTCATTAGTGATCCGTTCCTTCCTTTTCTCTGTCCTTTCTTTTCCTATTACTTCTTCTGCTGCTTCGAAAATACCAGTTTTTATTTTTTTACCAGCTGCTTTGGATGTCATTGCAGCCCTCTATATTTGTTTTCTTGTCTGTGTCTAGTTGATAGTGCTTCAGTGTATATTCATTTTTCAGGTTTGTATAGACAAAAGAAGATTATAATTTCAAAAAAGCTAGTCAACATCCCGTTAGTTCACCTCTGGTCCTTATGCGAACAGCTGTTTGGATTGGCATTGATTGAAAGGCTTATTGGATGTCCTTCTGATGGGATATCATCCTAAAGTCCGTTAAATTGGTGCGTTAGGTCGTCAAAATCCTGAGGCGGTTCAGAGGCCCTGCCCAGAATGCACCAAACGTTCTCGGTTGGGGAGATACCGGACAACCTTGCTCGCCAAGGTAGGGTCTGTGAAGCACGAAGACAAGCAGTAAAAACTCTCACTGCTTGCGGACAGGCGTTATCTTGTTAAAATGTAAGCCCTGGGTGGCTTGCCATGGAGAACAACCGAGCGGGACGTAGAATATCGTCGACGCACCGCTGCGCGGTAAGGGTGCTGCGGATGAAAATCGAAGTGGTTTTGGAATGAAAAGAAATGGCACCCCAGACGGTTACTCCTAGCTGTCGGGGCTTACGGTGGGCGGCAGTCGGGTTGGAAGCCCACCACTGTCGGAGTGTCACCACGCTCGTCTTCGCTGGTCATCAGGGCTCAGTTCGTAGTGAGACTCATCACTGAAGGCAACTCTGCTGCGGTCAGTGGCATTGCAGGGCGAAGACGTATATACAGGGTGGTCTTAAGGCAACTCTACTGCACTCAGTGACCTTGCAGGGAAAAGACATATATAGAGCGTGGTGTGATGTGCCACTTCTTTTCAGTGCAAGACCTCCTTGGTTGTCTTCCCGGGCCCGCTCATAGCACAGCGTCACGTCCACGATATTCTATGGCCAGTTTTGTTGCGCTTCACGACAAGCCATCCTGGGTTTACATTTCAGCAAGAAAATGCCAGCACTCAAACGGCGAGAGTTTCTGCCGCTTGTTTTCTTACGTGCCAAATACCACCCTGCTCAACAAAGTCTCACCAATAGAGAACGTTTGGAGCTTTATGGGCAGGGCTCTGCAACCAGCTTGGGATTTTCACGATCTGACACGCCAGTTCGACACAAAACAGTAGGAAGACTCTCGATAGAATATCCTACATTTCTGTGAATCAGTGCGAAACGCAATAACTGCATGTATGAAGACCAGAGGTGAACCACCGCATTACTAACTCGTTCAGTTTGTGAAGTTCTGTCTCGTGAATAAATCATCGACTCTTTCAGAAATTGTTTGTTTGTACATGGACATCGCATCCTCCGGTTTCCGTCCCTTTCGTACTATTCCCTTAGGGAGCACAATAGCAGAGCGTAGAATTCTCTCTCATGCGCCGTTGTAGATTGGTCGTAGTTAGATGTACTTCGTTTTCGGGAGGTAATAGTGAATAGTAGTGCGTGCATTGCCTTGAGTGAAGTCTGAAACTTGGTGTAATTTCAGATTTGTGTTATCACTAAACCTGTTAGAAATTTGTGCGCGTTCTAACTTGTGCATGGAAAGCATCAGTCCACGGACTAGAGGCTACAAGAAGAACGCTATGCATTCTTCTCGCTTTAGTACGTATGTGTCATTCTTGCTGTATAAAAGTTTTTACGTGTTTCGGTGTAGAACAGAGACAAGTAATAAAGATTCGAGCACAACCGGACTCAACCACGACATCGGTTGATAGGACACAGCCAGAAGAATCAAGGAACAGTCAAGTTTTATAATGAGTGGAAGTGATGGGGTTGTCATGCCCCCGTTATTTGCAGACAGGACTTGAGCGCGAGTTAAAGGGTTGTGGGAGGTCTTGTTGCAGTATCAACAAAACGAGAGGGAGAAAACTCCTCGACCCTTTAAGGGCACAATAACGTAATGGTGTGGTGTCGCAGGCACAGCGGACATGTTATAATAGTGGGAAGTTCCTCGGGTTTAATCGGCTTTTGTTACAGTCCCAATGAGATTTATTTCTCGAACCGTCTTTCCTTTTGAGAAGTTGGGTTCAACAACTGGTTCTGTTACCAAATTATGCATGAAAGACATCGGCAGTTCACCTTTGTTCTACGTCTGTCAAATCCCTGCTACATGTCTTATAGAACAGAATCGCTGATCCACCTCGTTCTATGTACACTCCGTGACTTCATTTAGGTCACTCAATACAAATTTGCTGAATACTGATCCGTTCAGATCGCAGGCCCCGTCGTGATATGTTATTAGCTTTTTGTAGGCTGCTTCTCAATGATGTCATTCTTCCGTGACTTCGCAACTGTGACCCAAGGATTCTCACTTCGTCGCTCTCTGACAGTCATTCTCCAAGGTGGTGACATCCAGAATGACTACTCACTATTAATGGTGCCTCTCCGACACTTCCAGTTTATACCACCCCTGAGCTGTTACAAGGTTTCTGGATCCTTTCCTACTTCCCGTGTGGTTGCTCTGCGTTGTGTCTTGTGGCTGGGAAACTATACCTTGTGTCTCACGAAACAGGGAGATTTTTTCAAAATATATGTCTCTCTAGCACAGGGTGCGATAACCTTATTTGTCCTCATGACGAGCGTGAAATGCATACTAACTGGGTAGATAGTGTATCCGCTTTTGTCTGCTCAGTAGATCGCCTGCCCACATTACGCCTGTCTTGTAAAGGAATAGTCCTACCCGATATGTCGACACCGAGCCTGAAATCTTTTATGTGGGAATAATACAAAGTAAGAAATGCATAGTCAAAATATTATCTGCTAAGACGCAATGCAAAAATTGTTGAAGTTACTCGTTATTGTCGCACGAAGAGCCGCTTATGACAGCGGTTCGTACAGCCCTTCCTGCCTAGTGCACGATCGAGCGTGATTAAGATACCGTAGAGCCACGTCGTGCTAGTGTCCGGATTGACACAACCGAATTTGAAGTACCTAAACCACACAAAAATTGTAACGTGTCATTAGTGTTCCGAAGTAGGTATCGACAAGTAGCCTATTGCGTGTGCAACTCTTACAAAGGTGACTATCAGAGGAAAATGTCCGCCCCATTAGCTAAATGGTCAGCGCGTTGGACTGCCACGCACGGGGGCCCGGGTTCGCTTCCCGGCTGGGGTGGGAGATTTTGTCCCCTCAGGGACTGAGTGTTGTGCTGTCCTCTTCATCATTTCATCCCCACTGTCGACGCACAGGTCGCCCGATGTGGCGTCGCACTCAGTAAGACTTGGCACTTGGCGGCCGAGCTTCCCGACTGGGAACTCCCGGCCACTGACGCCATACGCTCATTTCCATTTTGCAGAGGAAAATAAATCAAGGCAGTGTTTGATGTTACTCTAACAGACGACGTCCATCAATTGTGACTTTAATTTATTGAAGCGAAGTATTTCTTACACTTACATCATTTTATAACAACTCCTGTAGATCGGTTTATACTATAATTTTAGAATAATGTATGTTTTAGTTACAACGAAACAGTTCTTTGTTTATTTACCACAGTTGTCACAATAAAGTGAAGTGTCATTTCAATGACGAAAACACTTTCCTTACACTAGGCGCACCTGACGAAAGAAAAATTAGTGCTTTCAGGCACGTCACAGTAATTACTACTTTTATTTAAACAAAATTGGGATGGTGTGAAACATGGCCCTGGCCATTGCTCTGCTTATTGTGCTGTGTACCGAATACATTTAAAGCAACTCCTAAAATGGACCGATGTAGACTGATAATGCACAAAAGACTGAAATTTCAGAATCCTGTTCTACTCATGAACTTCACATGACACGGAGCTATCGGAAACTATATCGGTCGTCAATTTCCTTAAAAATACTTTCCACAGTCGATAAATTTCTTTATCGAGAGTCGCATTGGATGTCCCGAGTGCGATATGAATTGTATCAACAGTCTTTACGCCTACATCTTGAAAGACAAAGGTATCGTTTCTCTACCCCAAGAACCCCAAAAAAATGCAATAAATTAATTTCTACAAATTGTTAGAAATCGTTTCAAAATGTTAAATACACTCCTGGAAATTGAAATAAGAACACCGTGAATTCATTGTCCCAGGAAGGGGAAACTTTATTGACACATTCCTGGGGTCAGATACATCACATGATCACACTGACAGAACCACAGGCACATAGACACAGGCAACAGAGCATGCACAATGTCGGCACTAGTACAGTGTATATCCACCTTTCGCAGCAATGCAGGCTGCTATTCTCCCATGGAGACGATCGTAGAGATGCTGGATGTAGTCCTGTGGAACGGCTTGCCATGCCATTTCCACCTGGCGCCTCAGTTGGACCAGCGTTCGTACTGGACGTGCAGACCGCGTGAGACGACGCTTCATCCAGTCCCAAACATGCTCAATGGGGGACAGATCCGGAGATCTTGCTGGCCAGGGTAGTTGACTTACACCTTCTAGAGCACGTTGGGTGGCACGGGATACATGCGGACGTGCATTGTCCTGTTGGAACAGCGAGTTCCCTTGCCGGTCTAGGAATGGATTATTTTTGATCCTAATATGCCTTGAGGTCCCTGAAGACATACATAAAGCTGTGGAAACAGTAATCCACACATGCATAGCAGTGTCATTGTTACACTCGTATAAGAATGTGTCGTAGCAGTAACTGATTGCACGACGGATCGTCTTTCTCGCTTAGAAATGATAAAGTACGATTTGCTCGCAGTTCTTTCATGAAACCTGGCTGATCGGCGTTAGGCACAAATGTGGGGATAATAGCAGGCTTCGTCTTCACATCAGCTACGAATTAATCGCGTCTCCTATACACTTTCACTTGGAGTAAACTTCATTGTGTTGCGATTTTCTGTACTGTATGAGTTTTTTCATCTGTTTAATCATCTTGAACAAGATGTGAAATCAGCAATGTTCATCTCAGTTGTGATTTGAAGGATCCAGTCTCGTAGATCTCCATTTGTATCAGCGTACTGCCTCTCACAAGTAGCTACTGATGGTTCATAACTGAAGAAAACTCATCTAAAGAACTGTTGTTCATGTTATTTACTCGAATTAGGGGTTTATGTTGGTTATTAATGAGGAGTATCGGGACTTCTTGGCCGCCCTGCACAGTGAATCTTTCGTGTAGTTTTTCTTTCACAGCTTTGCGAGTTTCATTTTAGCACATATGTATTATCCCGTGTAAGTCTTCCTTCAATTTATACAGTTCACGCTAAAATATTACAAAGCAAAACTGTATTTTCACAGGGGTTAACATTGAGAGTTGCACATTGTTAACATTATGCTACTGCAATAGCAACTGGTAATAATTACGCATATTAAATGAGTTGCAAATCTGAGCGAACAGTAACTGAAGACAACTGCTTCAGAGAAACTACCAACGAAAATAGAAATTCGATTACAAACTACGATTGCGCCCAGTCGTCTTTACCAATTCAGCCTGAACCAAGGATACACACCTGCCATATTGTGCATGCGCATTCCACTACAGCTCCGATGCGGGTACACAATACTCCAGCTGCCTGCCGAGCTAAGAATTTGCTAATTTTCAACATTTCTTGAAATCCTAGTAGTGCGTCTAAGCAGTTAAAGTTTTAACACCGTCTTTCTTTCTGTGTACTCGTATTCTTGCCGTACAAAAAATTTCAGGTCATGTTTCGACATGTCGGATTGGACAATTCCGTTGTTAGTGTATGGAGCCACGACAGGACAAACGTTGTAGAGGGATACCAAGAGTTGACTACAGTCTACAGTCTGCAATTTCAAATGGATGTAGCTTGTAGCAGTTATACACTGAGGCGCCAAAGAAACTGGTATAGGCATGAGTATTCAAATACAGAGATGTGTAAACAGGCAGAATACGGTGCTGCTATCTGCAACGCCTGTATAAGACAATAAGTGTCTGGAGCAGTTGTTTGGTCGGTTACTGCAGCTACAATGGCAGGTTATCAAGATTTAAGTGAGTTCGAACGTGGTAACATGGTTGGCGCACGAGCGATGGGACACAGCATCTCCGAGGTAGCGGTGAAGTGGGATTTTCCCGTACGACCATTTCGCGAGTGTACCGTGAATATCAGGAATCGGGTATAACATCAAATCTCCGACATCGCTGCGCCTGGAAAAATATGCTGCAAGAACGGAACCAACGACAACTGAAGAGTAACGTTCAATGTGACAGAAATGCAACCTTTTTTTAAATTGACGCTGTCGTTTATTGACTAATAAAGTCATCAGAAGATCAAATAAACTGCAAAACGATTTAGAAGAAATATCGGAGTGGTGCGAAAAGTGGCAGTTGACCTTAAATAACGAAAAGTGTAGGGTCATCCACATGAATGCTAGAAGGAACGCAAACTTCGGTTACACGATAAATCAGTCTAGTCTAAAAGCCGTAAATTCAACTAAATACCTAGGTATTACAACTACGAACAATTTAAATTGGAAGGAACACATAGCAAATGTTGTGGGAAGGCTAACCAAAGACTGCGTTTCATTGGCAAGACACTTGGAAAATGTAACAGACCTACTAAAGAGACTGCCTACACTACGCTTGTCCGTCTTCTTTTAGAATACTGTTGCGCGGTGTGGGAACGTTAGCAGATAGGACTAACTGAGGACATCGAAAAAGTTCAAAGGAAGGCAGCGCGTTTTGTATTATCGCGAAATATTGGAGAGAGTGTCACAGAAATGATACAGGATTTGGGATGGACATCATTGAAAGAAAGGCGGTTTTCGTTGCCACGGAATCTTCTCACGGAATTCTAATCATCAACTTTCTCCTCCGAATGCGAAAATATTTTGTTGACACTGACTTACATAGGGAGGGACGATAACAAAGATAAAATAAGGGAAATCAGAGCTTGTACGGAAAGATATAGGTGTTCATTCTTTCCACGCGCTGTACGAGATTGGAATAATAGAGATTTGTGAAGGTGGTTCGGTGAACCATCTGCCAGGCACTTAAATGTGATTTGGAGAGTATCCACGTAGATGTAGATGATCGGGCGAGTCTCGTTCCAAATTGTACCGTGCGGATGGACGTATACGGGTATGGAGACAACCTCATGAATCCATGAAGCGTGCATGTCAGCAGGGGACTGTTCAAGCTAGTGGAGGCTCTGTAATGGTGTGGGGCGTATGCAGTTGGAGTGATATGGGACACCTGATACGTCTAGATACAACTGTGGCATATGACACGTACGTAACCGTCCTGTCTGGTCACCTGCATCCATTCACGTTCACTGTGCATTACGACGGAATTGGGCAATTGCAGCAGGTCAATGAGACACCCCACACTTCCATAATTGCTACAGAGTGGGTCTAGGAACACTCTTACGAGTTTAAACACTTCCGGTGGCCACCAAACTCCCGGACATGAACATTATTGAGCATATCTGGGATGGCTTGCAACGTACCGTTCAGAAGAGGTCTCCATCCCCTCGTACTCTTACGGATTTATGAACAGCTCTGCAGGATTCATGATGTGAATTGCCTCCAGTACTGCTTCGGACATTAATCGAGTCCATGCCACCTTGGGTTGCGGCACTTCTGCATGCTCGCGAGAGCCCCACACGATATTAGGCAGGTGTACCTGTTTCTTTGGCTCTTCAGAGTACAAAGAAGAGGCTAGTGTAGGAGAGAGTAGCGTGGCGAGATGTATCCAAACAGTCTTGTGACTGTAGACAGCAAGACTATGAGCTCTTTCTTTCTTTGGTAAGTTAGTCTCCTTTCTGGGGTACCGATTTCTTATCAAACGCTGGTGGGGGCCAGAGACCGGCAGACAAAGGGGCAGACTGCTGTGGTGGACACGCGCCGGCCCCGCCTTCCCTACTCCGCGCTCCTGAGGACGGCCGCCGACCCGGCGTGGGAAGCGCAGCCGCTGTCGCACACGTCGCACTTTACGGCGCGCCGCGCAAACCGAATTACTCGGCTGATTTACGACTGGCGCGGGCGGACTTTTACACGGCGCCGGGCTGTTATTAAGGCGCGTAAAGCGGCTATCCGGCGTGTTTATCTTGCGCTGTTATTAAGTCGTACACGCGCCGGCAGGCCGGCCTTCTTTATGCAGCGTCCGGCCCGCTCGTGCTTGCCCTGGACAGCGCCAGCCAGCCAGCCGGGGTGCGACCCAGCCTCGAGCCGACGTGCACGCAGATGGGACATCCAGCGCCACGAGGCACAACGTCGTCAGCACGCGGCACTACCTGTTAAGTCTGATTTTCCGCTTCCAACGCTCTCCCGCACCAGTTGCAGGCTTTGTTTGGCTCGAAAACCATACAGTTTGTTCACAAAAATTAAAGCTCGTAGAATTCATATATTACCTATATTAAAACGCATTTTTCCTTTCTTGGCCATGTGCTACACATGTTGTTCTGCCTGCAGTATACGTAAATAAAAACTGCAAAATCTGTGTGCATGTGTAAGGTGTCAGGCAAATCCAACACCTTCCACGAAAACCCTGACATGATAAGTAAATCCAGTAATATGTCACATAGCTCCGAATAAATCGTGACATTAAATTAACCAAAGTAATACGAGTAACGAGTGAGCAAATGGAATACCACAGACTAACACAAGAATGTCTAAATGCATGTCATACCTTCCCAACGTGAGACAGACGCAGTTCCGAGGGGAGAAACGAGAACAGAAGCCGAGAGCAGAACCGTGTTAAGCTGGAAGGCCCTACGATAAGGTACGCTAACCGCTAGGACCACCCCCAGCCCATGTTAAAAGATAGAGCCTTCCAGAAGAACAGTATAGATCTTACGATAACACTAAAAGGGCCAACCCAGCTGCAAGTTTTAGCGTGAGACTTTTTCGCGTCTCTGTTACGTCAGAATGTTAGAAAATGGCGACCCTGCCAGGATGGTAAAATACCATGATTGAAGGTCGACCACATGCCTAACTAGGTCAGAAAAATATCCTGTTAAAAAATTTTCGTAATAAAAAATTTTTTTTTGAAAGGCATAAATAGTGAAAACAGTACATGCAGCGATACATAGTGAGACATTCTAGCAGAGACAATAGCATAATTAAGTTATGAATTTTAAAAATGGTTAGAATTAAGTTTTCTCCTCAATGCAAGCGCGCAGGTTGCGGATACATCGTTGACAAGTTGGTTCTGACCCAACAAGTAAGTGAATGGATTGTCAAGTCGTGTGTGCAAAAAGTTTATGAAACGCGTGGGATCGTATGAGCGCATGTTGACGCGAAGTAGGGCGCGTGAATTGCTTTTAAAACAGAAAATAAGGGATTCGGAAAGATTAGTAATGGCAGATCGAGACCTTGACCGAATTGAGGTAGAGACCCAGCATGAAAATGGACAGAGAATAGAGGACAGTACAACAGACGATGCAGTATCGCGAGAAATAGGACGTATAACGCACCATAACGAGGATAATGTACGTCAAGGCATAGAAAACGTTAGTCAGCATACGACAGAGGAGCAAGAAAGTAGAGAGACAGTCGATGAGGATTCTAACTTGCGTCTTGAGTACGTAGAAACCATAGTACAAGAAATCAGACCTCCCTCACCACAGAGTACAAGGAATGCGAGCAGAAACGTGTCACAGCACAGTTCAATGCAATCGGTTGCGAACCAACACTTAGGCGAAAACACAGAGCGTAGGACGTCGGAAGAAAACGCAATAGGACCCACCAATCTGGCAGAATTATTACAACAAATTACGGAAACCATGACAAGGCAAAATAAAGACATAGCGAACCAAATTCAAATTCAGAATACAGAAACCACGAGACAAATGCGTGAGATTAATGAACAAAACAAAAAAATTCAGTTACACCTAAGTCATATTGAAGACGAGGCAAAAGAATCTCGAGAAGTGATAGGACACTTAATAACAGGTCACAATCAATTGAGAACAGACATAGACAAGGTACAAGCGAACGTGCAAACATTGCGTGATGGCATTCAGGACGAGATCAAAACATTACGTAACAACACCCAGGGAGAAGTCAAGAAACTAGAGAAACAGTCTAACATTCTGCGTGGTGTCTGTTTGTTCTATATCGTGTCTCCCTACCACTTTCGCGCAACGACGCTCTGAGCGTGTTTTTAGGGAACTGACTAGTTTGAACCTGGGACCTGTTGCTGGTAAGGAGACGCCAGACCACACATGACATGTAGAGTTCAGAAGAGTTCAGTGAGACCAGCGATGATATAACCAAATACTTAATGATTTGAGCGTCAGCTCCACTGCACTCCCTGTAAAAGAATCTTAATTCTAACTAAATTTAGTGGAAGGGGTTCAAGACTTTCCTTTAGCTGGTAAAATAACGTCGAAAAAGCAGTTAAGTTTACCATTGGAAATTTTATTCTACTCACAAAACATTATTTATAAATTGCGCTATTGATAAAAGGAAATGTTTTAATACAGGATGGTAAAAACCAACTGCGTTCAACAAAAATGTGAACGAATATTCCCTGAATGGGTTTCCAAGTTCTACAATGGATCGAAGGATGACCTATGCCATATCAGATCTATAATCTAGGTTTAAATTAAGTTTCACAAAAGAGAAAACTATCAAAATGGTCTACAGTGACCCTCAATTATCTTTAATTACTTATCTAACTTGTGGTAAATTACAGTGGCTGATGTGGCTTCTCAATAACTATATATCAGAAAAATCATCGCATTTCAAATTTTTACTTCAAGTGGCAAATGTGAACACCATGAGCTTTAATTGACGATCGACACTAGTATTACGCAAAAAGGGGTGTAACAGATGAGACTTCTGCAGTTCTGAGTGAAGCTTTATGCACTGTTATGCGGCATCACGTGCGTTCATTACCTTGTCGGTGTTCGTCAGGGGGCGGCGGGCAGCACAGCTCCGCTCACCTCGCCGTCTCGGAAGCAACTCTCACCTAATTTCTCCTTACTACTATTTACCGAAGTTGGTTTAATAAAACTATCTATTACCGAAGTTGGTTTAATAAAACTATCTGGCTATGTTTTCATGTGACCAATCAGGGTCTCAATGTTAACCTTAAGCTCCGCCTACAAAAATTCTGTCTATCCAACGAGAAACGTTATACTTTTCGTGGTGGGGCAATGTTTTTAAGGTTTGCAACGTAATGGAGATGCGAAAAAGTCTCACGCTAAAACTTGCAGCTGGTGTGGCCCTTTTAGCGTTATCGTAAGATCTATACTGTTCTTCTGGAGGCCTCTATCTTTTAACATGGGCTGGGGGGTGGTCCTAGCGGTTAGCTGGCGACGTGGGTGTCCATACCTTATCGTAGGGCTTTCAGCTTAACACGGTTCTGCTCTCAGCTTCTGTTCTCGTTTCTCCCCTTGGAACTGGGTCTGTCTCACGGTGGGAGGGTATGACATGCATTTAGGCATTCTTGTGTTAGTCTGTGGTATTCCATTTGCTCACTCGTTACTCGTATTACTTTGGTTAATTTAATGTCACGATTTATTCGGAGCTATGTGACATACTACTGGATTTGCTTATCATGTCAGGGTTTTCATGGAAGGTGTTGGATTTGCCTGACACCTTACAACAGATAAACGAAATTAGTAGACAAGCAGCAGGTACAGCGCGTGAAGTTGTTGAAAACAGTGTGTTACACAAACGTATCACAAACGCAGTGCTGAAAAGATATGATAACCGCATGGTCAAAATAGAAGCGCAAACGAAGCGACAATTTCAGAAATTGCGAACAGAGTTGTTGCAAACCATTGAAGAGCGTGGTGAACATGATCGAACAAGCACAGAGTGTGCAACCACATCCGTATCTGTAACAGCACCGGAAAAACAAGCAATTAACGAAGTATTACGCATTTGTGATTCCAATAACAGGCGAAAAGTAACATACGTGAAATCAGACAGCCTCCATCGCAACAAACACGTTTCGAAATTCTTGATGAACAAACGTCATCACAAACACAAGCGGAACCACAAATGTATGTTTCAAGACAGTTTGGATTGTGCAATGAAGCAGCAAGGTTAGCCAGACAAGATACCGAACCAATACCTGACAATGGAAAGCCAGGTCGCGAAGAGTACAGTGCAATGCATTCAGCTACACGTTCACAACCGATGGAAGAAAATTATTGCGTACCACTCCAACGATACTACGCAATGGTAGACGAAAGTTACAGTGGACAATATCCAATGGATCTACCACAACCGGAAAGAGCGACAGGAGAAATGACCAGAAACAAAAGTGGCGAAGAGTCGCGAATTTCATATGGAACTATGACGAAGTACGACAACGATCATTTCCTCACAGTCAGAAAATTTTAACACTTTCGAGAAGGAAACTCATTACATCCACGAACTTTTATTGGTCAATTCCGAGTAGGATTACCAGAACACTGGACGCTAGCACACAAATTAGACTTTATATGTGCACACATGTCAGGAACAGTCGCAGAAACCATGCAGAATGTTGCAGCGACATGCCGATCGCACGAAGATTTCAGAGAGAAGTTTCTCTCACGATATTGGTCCAGAAAAGCACAGAACAGAGTGAAGTACGAATTATTACAGAACCCATATTTTGAAAATTTAGGAGAGAAGCGTCCCGTGAAATTTTTCGAATTAATGGCAAAGAAAAATCAATGCTTAGATGTACCATATAGTGACGGAGAGTTGATTAAATTATGCGCGATGAAGCTACCATTGAAATACCAGCAATCATTAGTAGGTCGCGGAGGCAATGACGTCGAAGCATTTAAAGGTGTTCTAAGGGAACTAGAGTTCATATTTTCGGAAGATGACGCAAGAAAAAGACGAAGCGCACATGAAAACGAAAGTAAAAAGCAGTGGAATCCACAAGACACAGTACGAAGAAACAATAATTACGAACCACGTGATAACTTCGCACCAAGAAACGACAATAGATTTCAACAAAGAACCGGTTATGGATTTAGAAGAGAATATGGCAATAACTATAATTCACCCAGGAACGGCAACAACTATTACAGAGGGAATAACGACAACCGGAACGGGTACTGGAGAACCAATAGACCGACAAATTATCAACAAAGAAAACACTATCAACAAGCTGAACAAGAAAAGAGAATACAGATAGAAGAGGTGGAGGTAAGACCACCACACCCTGATAAACGTTCGAATTGACAGCTAAGCGCCCATGCCAAAGAGAATGACGCACCGACCCAGGACAATTGCAGCACCTTGAACAGAGAAGTAAAAATCTTATCACGAGAAGAGAAGAAGGAAGAAACAAATCCGCAGGGACCAGATGAAAACGAAGACAAGAAAATAACAATAACGTGTTGGGACAAAATTAATTGGGAGAATACTGACGAGGAAGATGAATTACCAGAGGCATGCACAACGAATGTAGGAGGAAAGGACGAAGTAATGAGTATTGCAGAGCTATTTGAGATGGAAACCAGGGAAAGCGAATTCAATGATAATGCGCAGTCGACAGAAGTTGAAAATAAGTTACGAGTGGGCACACAACCCAACATATATAATGAAGGAAGTTATGAAGCGATAATTAGAGCATTTAGATGCGATTATGTGTAAGTAGCGACGAAGAAGGAGAAGATAGACGAGGATGAGGAAAAAGTAGTGGTTGTTGAAGAAAGCGTAAATGAAGGAAGAAATAGAGAAGAGGAAATAAAAGAGAGAGAAGTAGCAGTCGAAGCTTATCCTACAGAAAGTTCGAATTCACAAGGGAAATTCCTGGAAAGACTCATGTATGATTCAGTGGAGGATTCGTTGATGCAAGAAGAAGAAGAACAGAACCAACCCTTTCAAATTCAACCAGTTGCGAAGGCCATGGTAAAGCATATCCCAGTCAATATTGTAATTGATAGCGGAAGTGAACTGCTGCGATCTCAGAAAATTTATTCATGCAGTGTAATGCCAATGAGGAATTGCCAGTTCTGAAAACACGTAAGATTAAAATAAGAGGTCCTATTAGAAACAATGCTGTGGAAGTTACGAGACAAACAAGGTTAACTCTTTCGTGTCAAGGTCAAAAGATCGAAGCCAACTTCATGATTATACCTAAACTAACTGTAGATTTGATTATAGGTGCAGATTTTTTAGATGAGGGATGAGCGATAATAGATATGGGGAAAGGTAGCGTAACATTCGGGAATGTCACCCTTCTCTTTGAGCAAAAGCTAAAATTAGAAGAAATACTAGTTATAAACAAACAATTAAGAATGATGCGAGATAAAGAGGATGAAGAATTAGAATGGTATGCACAAATGGGGGAATCGCCTCAACCCATGTTAGAAGTCCATAAAGAAATCGACGAAAAATTGCAAGAAGTTCAAGGTATTTCGGAACACAGTAAAAGAGAATTAGAGGGTATTTTACGAGATAAAGCAGAGGTATTTTTACCTAAGACTGGCAGTATTAAACACTTTCAGTACAAGTTTGAAGTAAAACAGCACAAACCATTTAGAGTGCCACCCTATACAATCCCATTAAGCTACAGGAATAAAGTATTCCAGGAGATATCTAAAATGTTAGATGACGATATTATTGAACCAGCTACCTCCACATACAGCAGCCCGCTCCATATTGTACAAAAACGAGATGGGAGTATCAGGTTAGTGCTTGATTCCAGACAGATCAACACAATCATAATCACTGAGACAGATCGCCCAGAAAAATTAGAGGAATTGATACAAAACTTCCACGGTGCTAAGATATTTTCATCAATTGATTTATGGAGTAGTTTCTGGCAAATAGAAATGGCCCTAGAATGTAGAAAATTTACAGCATTTATCGTATTCGGTAGATGTTACCAGTTTAAACGATCGCCATTTGGTTTGAACATATCATAAGCAGTGTTTATTAGGGGATTTAATACTATACTCAGTCCTGAAATTTTACAAAAAATTACTTGTTATGTTGATGATGTGATTATAGCAGAACCCTCTTGGGAACATCACAACGACACATTAAATCAGTTTTTATAGATCATGAAAGAGCATGGGGTCACAGTAAATATAACAAAATCCAAATTTGGAAGGCGAGAGGTCAAATTTCTAGGACACATAATTTCCGAGAAAGGGGTAATGCCCGACCCAGAAAAACTAACGGCAATCAAAGAATTCTGTACTCCACATAATAAGGAAACTCTCAGAGGATTTCTAGGTCTCACCGGAATCTATAAAAAATTTATTTGGATCGACTCTCTCGCAATACCACGCCTATGTGCATTGACTGGAAAAAACACGCCAAGTGTATGGGATCAACAAGCCAATGAAGAATTTTTAGAAGTGATAAATGCACTAACAACAGCACCGATTTTAGCACATCCTGATCTAACACAAAATTTTTGTATGGCCACTGATAGCATGAAAACAGGTTTTTGTTAAAAAAATGGTTCTGGGCACTATGGGACTTAGCTTCTGAGGTCATCAGTCCCCTAGAACTTAGAACTACTTAAACATAACTAACCTAAGGACATCACAAACATCCACGCCCAAGGCAGGATTCGAACCTGTGAACGTAGCGGTCTCGTGGTTCCAGACTGTAGCGCCTAGAACCGCTCGGCCACTGTGGCCGGCAACAGGTTTAGGAGTTGTCTTATTCCAAGAATACGAACAGGCAGGGCTAAGATCATATAGAACAATTGCATTTGCCTGTCGGGTACTCACAAAAAGCGAGAAAAACTATTCAGTCATGGAGCTGGAAGCATTGGCCATTGTACGGGGGCTTCCAACGTTTTCGATACTTCCTACTCAGAAGAAAAACAAAAGTATACACTGATCACAAAGCATTAGAATTTCTGTTATCCGCCAAACTAACTCATGGGAGGTTAGCCAGATGGATGTTAATACTACAAGAATTTGACTTCACTATTACACACATACCAGGACCAGCGAATGTATTAGCAAATGCTTTATCGCAATGTCCACAGGGTGCATCCAATAACATAGGTTTGGAAGCAGCAGAAGACCAGTTTACAATGTACTATATGAAACAAGTACCTTTCGAAAACTACATTACGACAGCATTGAAAAACATAGGCAAAGAACAGGAAAAGGATCCCGAAATACTAGGAATCAAACACAAGTGGAGAAGTAAGGATTTTCCAGACATTCGACAGCACTATCTCGTAAAAAACAATGTTTTATTTTTTAGACGAAATGTTGCAACGAATGAATGGGTAACTTATATCCCAGATGAACTAATTAATAAGTACATATGGTATACACATTTAAGTAATGGCCACTTTGGACCAAAGAAATACTTTTGAAAATAAAACAAACAAGCCATTTTCCTAATATGGAAAGACGAATCAGAACAGTATTAGTCAAATGCAAAAAATGTATGATGGCTAAACACATCACTTTCCAAACCAAACCACCTATGTTTCCAATATTCTCTAAAAGATTAAAACAAATAGCTGCAACAGATTTAATGGGGCCCCTCCCACACACAAAAAATGGGTATATTTTCATATTTGTCGTTTTGGAACTTACTTCTAAATATGTTACCTTGACATCATTAAAACGGGCAACAGGTCTTACTATAAGTAAAGCATTTAGACAAGAATTTCTCAGACAAGTAGGTCGAGTGGAACGAATAATTTCGGATAATGGCCCACAATACAAATCAGTGCAATGGCAGAACACGTTAAAACAACACAAAATAAAACCCATCTATATATCTAAGTACAAACCTAGTGTAAATCCAGCAGAACGATATATGAAGGACATAGGCACTTTATGCCGATTATATGCAGGCAAAAGACACAACACTTGGGATATATACCTTAAAGATTTTCAAGAAGTAATAAATGAAATGCCACATAGCACTACACTACTACCTCCAGTTACTGTACTTAAAAATATTGAACCCCCAAACATAACCAGAGAAAATGTTATATTTCCTATTGTACCACGTATACAGCACAAATAAGTCATAGCAACAGCAACATCAGAAAGGCAGACATTAAAAGAAAAGAAAGAGGAGACAGAACAGCAATTAAAAGAACATTCTCAGTAGGCCAGAAAGTATTTGTAAAAACACACCATCTCTCCAGCAAACAGAAACACAAAATACATAAGTTTTACGCTGCATACAAAGGACCTGTCATAATTAGCCGAATTGCTCATGATAATGCTGTGGAACTAATGAACCCAAAAACAGGCAAAACCTTAGGACTTCACCATATGAGACATTTCAAAAAGTTTGAAGATTAATTTAATTACTGGTAAATAATCAGCACAATATTTCAAGATTATGTTGCAGATAAGATCGTCAGGAGAAAGAAGAATGAAGAGAGAGGAAGGTGAGAAAAAGAAAGTAGTTTCAATAAAAACAAAAACAACAATAACAGCAATAGTACCATAGATTAAGGTGAAGGGATAAAGCGTAGATAGTCTAACAGCATGAAATACTAAAATGCTATACACCATGACACTACACAAAAATAAAAAACCAATTTGTGGATTCATGTAGACGTTAAGACTCGAAATATCTTAGAACTGTAACATGGAAAGGGCGCCGAAATTTGTAAAGCTTTTAAGACGGTGTAAAACAATGTAGGTACTAGACATATGTTAGATGATTATAAGTAAAACTTTTTGTAAGAACCATTGTAAAACTCCAGCAAGGACGAGATGCAACGACCCACAAGTTGCAAAGTGAGAAGTATCAAGAAAGGAAAGGACGTAATTAGCAAGATACGATTCCTACAAGGCAGAAGCGTCGAGAGAAGGGAAAGGACAGCGAGACCAACAGAAGGCCCTTGTAGCCAAAGTGGGCAGTAAATAAATCTGCTGCCAAGCTGAACCACAGGGTGGCGGAACCCTGCTGGGACAGAACATGGAACCACACAGTGGCGGAACCCTGCAGAGACACGACAGGACACTGAATGCCAGAAGGGTCTCCGAATGCCCCGACTCAGCGGAGTGAGCAAAAAACGGCCCGATGAGAAGACCGCTTGGGCAAGCCAGCACTGGCAAAAAAATATGTGTAAAAGTCATACTACTGCTATTAAACAGCACACTAATGCACGAAACTGAAGAAAACTCCACAAAGTAAAAATGACACGTCCAAACAATTTATCAAACTGTTACTAAGAGTAGAACTTCAAAGCGACTAGTTATCAATAAATTTTTCCATATCCTGCCCAGAGAAGAACCAAGAAGCAAATAAGAAGCAGAGAAAAAGCAGGAAGAACAGAAGTTGAAGATTCGCAAGATTGAGACCAAGAAAGAAGATGGGTGAAGAATAGACGACATAGCTTCCCAAACCCCTATCCTATTGTAAACTAGTCATGTGCGAAGTATTACAACGAAAAACGACCGCTTTCAGCGACACATAACGATGACCTTCACACATACAAAGCCAGTAAACCACGAGATTCTGCAATCACAGTTCCATTCCATTATGGGACCTCCACAACCGCAACACACACTTGCAAAGCCAACAAGGAATGACCAACAAAGCTGTACATCAAATACTTGCCCACTTCCATCTCGCTCAAGTCCATCACCTTCGTGCAAAAACATTTGCCAACCTCATGCTTAAACATTCATAGGATTGTGTGAATGTGTCAAATCAAATTATGTGATGTAGGAATTGTGCAAAAGAAATATGTGAAAAACTAAATAAGTTAAGCACACCAGACAGCTAATAAACTACAAAATAACAGTCACTGACTATGGACTTAAGTAAAAAATAGACTATCGATAAAAATAAATCATTAGTTCTGAAATGGACAATATAACAACAAAAGTAAGGCATAATAAACACTAAAACTATATGCCACTTATTTTCTCCTCGTAAAAATAAAAGAATAACAATATTTTACTTATTTTCTCCTTATAAAAACAAAGAATAAAAAATTTTCTTGTTGGATGTTTTCCCTTTTTTTTTAACATTTGTACCATTTGTTAGGATAATATCTCAATACTTGTGTCTGTATATCTCTTTGTCAAAGCAATTCTTGGAAATAATTCTTATTTGTTAGTGTAACAAAGTTGAAATGAGTGTCTAGAATCAAAAACATTTTGCTTGTACATGATATTTAGAAAATGCATTAGGAATAGATTTTACTTAATTACTACATTTATAAAAACAATATTTCTAAGAAAATCGATGTGCAAGACTCCTCTCTTTCGATAACAAACTTCTTACAAAACAAACTTCACAATTAAATAAAGAAAGAAAATAATTAAAAATAATAATTATAGTAGAACAAAAATATTCTTCCCTTGTCAATATAAACATATTTTTGATAATCATATGGAAGAATATAAAAATATAAATTAGTAATACAAACTAGCATAGAACAGAATAATGTAGCTGAACAGTAGGCAACAAAATTTAGATAACGAAATAATTTTTGACTGACTTAGGCAACAATTCAATCATTGCCTAACTTAGGTGCAAAAATTAAGTTCAAAGGGTGGTCATATGTAAGGTGTTAGGCAAATCCAACACCTTCCATGAAGACCCTGACATGATAAGCAAATCCAGTAGTATGTCACATAGCTCCAAATAAATCGTGACATTAAATTAACCAAAGTAATACGAGTAACGAGTGAGCAAATGGAATATCACAGACTAACAGAAGAATGTCTAAATGCATGTCATTCCTTCCCACTGTGAGACAGATGCAGTTCCGAGGGGAAAAACGAGAACAGAAGCTGAGAGCAGAACCGTGTTAAGCTGGAAGGCCCTACGATAAGGGACATACACCCACGTCGCCAGCTAACCGCAAGGACCACCCCCCAGCCCATGTTAAAAGCTAGAACCCTCCAGAAGTACAGTATAGATCTTACGAAAACACTAAAAGGGCCGACCCAGCTGCAAGTTTTAGCGTGAGACTTTTTCGCGTTTCTGTTACGTCAGGACCCCTGCCCAGCCCATGTTATAAGATATAGCCCTGCAGAAGAACAGTATAGATCTTACGATAACACTAAAAGGGCCACACGAGCTGCAAGTTTTAGCGTGAGACTTTTTCGCGTCTCTGTTACGTTGCAAACTTTAAAAACATTGCCCCACCACGAAAAGTATAACGTTTCTCATATGATAGACAGAATTTTTGTAGGCGAAGCTTAAGGTTAACATTGAGACCCTGATTGGTCACATGAAAACACAGCCAGATAGGTTTTTTAAACCAACTTCGGTAAATTGTAGTAAGGAGAAGTTAGGTGAGAGTTGCTTCCAAGACGGCAAGGTGAGCGGAGCTGTGCTGCCCGCCACCCCCTGATGACACCGACAAGGTAATGAACGCACACGATGCTGCATAACAGCGCATAAAGCTTCACTCAGAACTGCAGAAGTCTCATCTGTTACACCCCTTTTTGCGTAATACTAGTGCCGATCGTCAATTAAAGCTCATGGTGTTCACATTTGCCACTCGAAGTAAAAATCTGAAATGTGATGATTTTTCTGATATATAGTTATTGAGAAGCCACATCAGTCACTGTAATTTACGACAAGTCAGGTAAGTAATTAAAGATATTTGAGGGTCACTGTAGACCATTTTGATAATTTTCTCTTTTGTGAAACTTAATTTAAACCTAGATTATAGATGTGATATGGCATAGGTCAACCTTCGATCCATTGTAGAACTTGGAAACACATTCAAGGAATATTCGTTCACATTTTTGTTGAACGCAGTTGGTTTTTACCATCCTGTATTAAAACATTTCCTTTTATCAATAGTACAATTTATAAACAATGTTTTGTGAGTAGAATAAAATTTCCAATGGTAAACTTAACTGCTTTTTCGACGTTATTTTACCAGCTAACTAAAAATAGGAAAGCCTTGAACCTCTTCCACTAAATTTAGTTAGTATTAAGATTCTTTTGCAGGGAGTGCAGTGGAGCTGACGCTGAAATCATTAAGTATTTGGTTATATCATCGCTAGTCTCACTAAACCCTTCTGAACTCTACATGTCATGTGTGGTCTGGCGTCTCCTTACCAGCAACAGGTCCCAGGTTCAAAGTAGTCAGTTTCCTAAAAAACACGCTCAGAGCGTCGTTGCGCGAAAGTGGTAGGGAGAGACGATACAGAACAAACAGAGGCCACGCGGTATGTTAGACATGTAACAAGACAAAAATTAAAGATTCGTGTTCACACAGTAAGGGCACCAGCTTATAAAATGTCACGAAAATCGAACAAACTCCTTCCTGATAAAATGCGCACTTATATTTGCGTAACATCAAATATTTCAGAAATCATTTCTATTAATTTTAGAGGAAAGTCTCACAACCTTTTAGAAAACGCCAAAGTGAATAAAGGAATTGTATATGGAAGTACGCGAACCTGTACCGATCGACCCTCAGTTCCGTAACATGACGCCTCAACCTACTACACTATAGTCTAACTTTCATGTTAGCAACATCATATATTGTGTTCCAGTCTTCGAAATATGTTAATCACCGGAATGTTATTAAATGACATTTAATTGTAACAAATCCTAAAAAAAGAAACGTTTTCATGAATCTTCAGTGGTTCATTGCCTCAAGTTGGCTTATTCTCATAACACGCGAGTTATAACGCGAAAATAAACACGAAACTTCTTTCACCGTCCATGTCGCATTTGCCGTCATTTTACTACAAAATATTGTACAAATAATGATGCGTTCTCGAAATATCCAACGTTGCTGGTATCTGGAAACAGCATATATTCCTAGGCTATAGCGGTTAAAAAAACAAAATGGGCTTCTAGTGAACACAACAAATACAGTTTAGCGTCAGGATTTCTGCCTGTGACGTAAGGAGTGTTCTTGCTTCCTATTGGTTCTACTTCACGTGACAGGTCACTGAAATATTGTAGAATTTATTTCGTGTTTCGTGGAATGAAGTGGCTCCCCAGCGTGAAACAGCTGGTAGTGGCGTCACAGAAATCGTAGAGCGCCATGTCAACGTTAGCTAACTCTTCACGTGTGACGACAGCTTAAGGGAGATTAAGCGCTGACCACGGAGCCATCTGCCTCGTAGATACGTCAACACAAGAAAGATCTCTTCGAGATGACAGAACACATTGTTTTCGGTATCTGACCTTTTCCTTAGTACAGCTCTCATGTCATACTCGCCACACAATTTGAGAAACACGAAGGACATCAGATACGAACTAGAAGACTTCATTCAGTATGGTTCTAATTACACAAATGGCTCTAAAACGTAACAAGGAGTGGAATACGCATTCTTCAATCGCTTTAATGGCGAATACCAAATGACAGAACTTCCACCTGAAGCTTCACGTATCTACACAGAGGAGCTGTTGGCCATAAGCGAGGCCATTTACCAAGGAATATGGACATATAAGGACGGACCGATACTCGTGGACTCACTAAGCGTTTTGAAGAAGTTACAAAATCAGACATTCGATAAGCAGACAAACGGCAATGCTGTGGGTGTGATAGAGACCAATACAGAAGCAAGAGTAAACGACACAGACGCTTAAATGCTATCGTTAGAAGCACACAATGAAATTTTCTTCTCCTCGACTGTAATTCGACCACGCGCGGCTAAGTAAACATCATGTAATGGCCATCATTCGTCTGATGCTGCGACATGGATATTACTCTCCACTTTCACATCGAATAAAAATCCTAGTTTTTGCAATGTGTGATCGGTATCAAGCTGACGTGACCGATCTGAATCATATAATACTGGTATGTTCAAAGAACAAAGCAACACAAGAAAGAATCCGTTGTGCAGGTAACTGGTTGTAAGTGGTTTTTCCAGTATTACCTTCTTACTCTACAAATTCGATATAAATTAGTAAAATTAGACAGTGGAATACTTTAAAAAGAACTGATACAAAGATTTAGACTTTGCACTGTCAGTTCGCTTAATTGATCTTATAGAGACAGCCTAGTCGTTGGAATGATGCCATATACACTGATTAGCCAGAACATTATGAGCGCCGACCTACATACATCAATAAAAGTTTTGTATCAACTCGGTTCCGAAACCTGTACAGAAAACTGGAATAGAGATCAACACAAACATCATTTCCGCCCTTTTTATTGCTCATGAAAACCACACATTGCATGTTGTACCACCATACAGCGAGACCTTCAGAGATGAGGGTCCAGACTGCTGCACACACCGGTACCTCTAATACCCAGTAGCATGTCCTCTTGGCTTGATGCATGCCTGTATCCGTCGTGGCATACTATCCACATGTTCATCAAGGTACTGTTGATCCAGATTGCCCCACTCCTCAATGGCGATTCGGCGTAGATCCCTCAGAGTGTTTGGTGGGTCACGTCTTCCACAAACAGCCCTTTTCAATCGATCCCAGGCATTTTCGATAGGGTTCATGTCTGGAGAAAATGTTGGCCACTCTAGTCGAGCGATGTCGTTATCCTGAAGGAATTCATTCACAAGATGTGCACGACGGGAGCGTGAATTGACGTCCATGAAGACGAATGCCTCGCCAATATGCTGCCGATATTGTTGCACTATCGGTCGGAGGATGGCATTCACGTTTCATACAGCAGTTACGGCACCTTCCATGACCACCAGCGGCGTGCGTCGGCCCCATGTAATGCCACCCCTAAACATCGGGGAACGTACACCTTGCTGCACTCTATGGGCAGTGTGTGTAAGTGTTCAGCCTCCAAACACGTCTCCGATGATTGTCTGGTTGAAGGCATATGCGGCACTCATCCTTGTAGAGAACGTGATGGCAATGCTGACCTATCCATTCGGTATGTTGTTGAGCCTATCTGTACCGTGCAGCATGGTGTCGTGGTTGCAAAGATGGACCTCGCCATGCACGTCAGGAGTGAAGTTGTGCATCATACAGCCTATGAGCACAGTTTGAGTCGTAACAGGACGTCCTGTGGCTGCACAAAAAGCATTATCCAACATGGTGGCGTTGCTGTCAGAGTTCCTCCGAGCCACAGTTCGTAGGTAGCGGTCATCCACTACAGGGCGGCTTAAGTGAGGCATGTCATCGACAGTTCCTGTCTCTATGTATCTCCTCCATGTCCGAACAACATCACTGTGGTTCACTCCGAGACGCCTGGACACTTCCCTTGTTTAGAGCCCTTCCTGGCACAAAGTAACAATGGGGACGCGATCAAACCGCGGTATTGGTTGTCTAAATGGTTGAACTACAGACTACAAGAGCTGGAGGAATGACTGAAACAGATGAGCTGTCGGACCCACCTCCGTCTAATAGGCGCTGCTCATGCATGGATATTTCCATCTTTGGGCGAGTTTAGTGACATCTCTGAACAGTCAAAGGGACTGTGTCTGTGATACAATATTCGCAGTCAACGTCTATCTTCAGGAGTTCTGGGAACCAGGTGGATGCAAAACTTTTTCTGATGTGCGGATTATCGACATAAACCCATCCAAGAGACAGCAGCATGACTTGGAGAGAAATGACCGCTAGTAAGACATATGTAGTATCAGTGAAGTATCAATAGCGTGTTGTCCGTGAGTAGGTTGAGAAATGCGCGATATATCAGAGTTTGACTGAGGGCCGATCGTGATACTCAGAGCGTTTCGGAAACTGCACGACAGGTCGGGTGTTCGGGGATTGCTGTAGTGAGTGTCTTCAACACGTGGCGAAACTTAGATGAAACCACGTCCAAACATCGGATGTTGAGCGGCCACCTCTCATTACACGTGTCGGACGTCGTAAGCTGGGCAGACTGGTAAATCCGGACAGTCGGCAAACTGTGTCAGATCTAACATCGGACTCTAGTGCTGGACAGAGTACAAGTGTGTCCGAACACACAGTGCACTGAACACTCAGTATGATGGGCCTCCGCAGCCGCTGACCGTTGCATGTGCCAGTGTTGACACCACGACATTGGCAGCTACGACTGAAATCAGCACGTCAACATTGGCACTGGTCACTAGCGTAGTGGCAGAGCAGAGCGTTACATGTTCTGATGAATCCCGTAACCGTCGTCTTTCAGTGAAACAGGTCTTTGACACCTGTACACGGTTCTGAGACAAACTGGCGGCCGCTCTGTTATGTTTTAGGGACATTCACGTGGCCATCCACGGGTAAAGTGGAGCTCTTTCAAGACATCATGATGGCCAAGGTGTATCGTACACTGGTTCCAGACCACGTACATCCCTTCATGTGGATCATGCTTCCCGACGGCATTTTTCAACAAGATAATGCGCCGTGTCACGAGGCCAGGATTGTGATGGAGTGGTTCAAGGAAGACAGTGGTGAGTTCAAATGGATACACTATTGGCCATTAAAATTGCTACACTACGAAGATGATGTGCTACAGACGCGAAATTTGACAGACAGGAAGAAGATGCTGTGATATGCAAATGATTAGCTCTTCAGAACATTCACACAAGGTTGTTGCCGGTGGCGACACCTACAACGTGCTGACATGAGGGAAGATTCCAACCGATTTCTCATACACAAACAACAGTTGACTGGCGTTGCCTGGTGAAACGTTGTTGTGGTGCCTCGTGTAAGGAGGAGAAATGCGTACCATCACGTTTCCGACTTTGATAAAGGTCGGATTGTAACCTATCGCGATTGCGGTTTACCGTATCGCGACATTGCTGCTCGCGTTGGCCGAGATCCAATGACTTAACAGAATATGGAATCGGTGGGTTCAGGAGGGTAATACGGAACGCCATGCTGGATCCCAACGGCCTCGTATCACTATCAGTCGAGATGACATGCATCTTATCCGCTTGGCTGCAAAGGATTGTGCAGCCACGTCTCGATCCCTGAGTCAACAGATGGGGACTTTAGCCAGACAACAACCATCTGCACGAACAGTTTGACGACTTTTGCAGCAGCATGGACTATCAGCTCGGAGACCATGGCTGCGGTTACCCTTGACGCTGCATCAGAGACAGGATCGCCTACGATGGTGTACTCAACGACGAACCTGGGTGCACGAATGGCAAAACGTCATTTTTTCGGATGAATCCAAGTTCTGTTTACAGCATCATGATGGTCGCATCCGTGTTTGGCGACATCGCGGTGAGTGCACGTTGGAAGCGTGTGTTCGTCATAGCTATACTGGCATATCACCCGGCGTGATGATATGGGGTGCCATTGGTTACACGTCTCGGTCACCTCTTGATCGCATTGACGGCACTTTGAATAGTGGACGTTACATTTCGGATGTGGTACGACCCGTGGCTCTACCCTTCATTCGATCCCTGCGAAACCCTACATTTCAGCAGGATAATGCACGACCGCATGTTGCAGGTCCTGTACGAGCCTTTCTGGGTACAGAAAATGTTCGAATGCTGCCCTGGCCAGCACATTCTCCAGATATCTCACCAATTGAAAACGTCTGGTCAATGGCGTCCGAGCAACTGGCTCGTGACAATACGCCAGTCACTACTCTTGATGAACTGTGGTATCGTGTTGAAGCTGCATGGACATCTGTACCTGTACACGCCATCCAAGCTCTGTTTGACTCAAGGCCCAGTCGTATCAAGGCCGTTATTAAGGCCAGAGGTGGTTGTTCTGGGTACTGATTTCTCAGGATCTATGCACCCAAACTGCGTGCAAATGTAATCACTTGTCAGTTCTAGTATAATATGTTTGTCCAATGAATACCCGTTTATCATCTGCATTTCTTCTTGGTGTGGCAATTTTAATGACCAGTAGTGTACATCAAAAGGTTTGATAGCTTTAGGTTACTCAATAATCTTGTGTAAACCTTCCGGAACAAAGGCTCTGCTTACCTTTCTTCGTTTCTCTATCATTTGAAATCTGTGTCACAGATGTGGTGCCTACTCCGTCCATCGCCATAGCAACGCCTTACTGCTTCTGTGTCACTACTCATTGTCTCTGTTATCCGTGCCAAAGGTGGTCTTCCTGGCTATTAGGTGAGTGGTCATAATGTTGCAGCTGATCAGTATATATATATATATATATATATATATATATATATATATATATCTCCAAAGAGCTGTCACGTGCATTTTCCCTTGTGTTTCCGCAGATATTTGCAATTTCCTTTTCGCAGCATGTACCTAGATCCAGCCCTACTACTCATCATATCCTTTATACGGTGTTCACTCTCGACAGAAAGCGTCGGTTTGTTTCCTGTTACAAAGAAAATGATCAGGAGGCTACGTGCCCAATCGATAGGGTTGTCCCAGATTAGTCTAGTGCGATACTTGTTTTCTCGATATGCATTAACAGGGACAGTAAAACACGAAGAGACCACTGCACACCAGCAGTGACAGCTCCGCCCTGGCCCGAGCTGACTGATGCAGATGCTACGCAGAAGCGCCGAACCATCGCAGCCGAAGTATTGGTTATGCCTCGTACTGTCCCTGGTAATGCACACCGATAAAGCGAATATCTCAGTAGACTAATTTGGAACGACTCTATCGACTGGGTGCGTAAAATTCTGCTTTAAAAATCACTTTGTTTGTAACGGGAAACCAACCGACGCTTTGCGTCAACACTGGATGTCGCATGAAGACTTTATGAGCAATATTTGTCTAGATCGATTCGAGCTACACACTGAAAACGAAACTATAACTATCTGCCGAAACACCATAGAAAATGGACCTCATGCCTCTTAGGAGAGACTCCATATATATAAGTTTTCTACTTAGATCTTATATATCTATTTTAAGACTCAAGCCACTGTAGCTTCGAATGTAAATTAAGGCGTTGTATTTGTATATGCAGACGCAAGACACTGCAGTGAAACAACTGTAAGAACAGACTTGTGCCTAATTTAATCATGAGTATAGTTAAATCTCCTTACTAAGCTGTACTATTCAAAATTCTGTACTTATTCTGCGAGTTCACTTTAACAGAAAGTCCTATGTCAACTCTATACAGTTATAGCTGGCCGTAAGGGGAATGTTGCCTAAAGTCAAAATAAATAAATAGAAAAAAGAATATGTAGAATCTCATGGTCCACAGATGAAAGTTGCATTGTCATTGTTGTTGTGGTCTTTAATGCTAGGACTGGTCTGATGCAACTCTCCATGACAGTCTTTCCTAAGAAAGTTAATTTCTACGAAACTGCTGCAACCATCGTCCACTTCAATCTCCTTATTTCAATGAACCCATTGTCTCCCTTTACGACTTTTAACACTCCACCCCCCCCCCCCCCCCTACAAACACACACACACACACACACACACACACACACACACACACACACACACACACACACACGCACGCACACATGCTCCACTGCCCTCCATTGCTAAACTGTCAGTTTCTTGATACAGAAGGATGTGTCAAATCAGCCGATCCCTTCTTTTCGTCGAGTTGTGCCACGAATTTCTTTTCTCCCCAACTTCATTCAGAACCGTGATCTAGGTGTATCGTCTTTGGCTAGGAATCTAAGGGCCCTTAGTTTGAAGTTCTAACCTAGCCAAAGCTTAAATTTTGAGTACAAATCATCAGCAATGATGGTGGAGGATTTCCGGCGTAAGAAGTGATCCTCGTTCTGCCAACGGCCATATCAAAGCGGTGGAGGAGCAGACAGAGGTTCAGCGTACTCTCTTGCCATTGGGGTGCTAAACTGCCCGTGAAAAGTGGATTAATCAGCAATGACCGACGGCTTGAGGATGCAGACGTAATTGAAAGCACTGCTTAAAGACACAGGACATGGGGCCTGCAACAGAAGTAGCGTCATTGCGCATATGATGTCGGCATATTATGAAGTTTTAACTTCATGTTGCAATGACCTCGAAAATTAGCAATCGACATGTATTATTTGCCTTTACCTGGAGGTCAGGATCCGAGATCCCTACGGAATTCGAGAGAAAAAAAGGTATACAGTGCAAGGCATGGGGCGAAGGAGGCGAGCATACCTATTGGTCCATCTCTACCAATCCAACATCCAAGAAAGATATTTTTCCAGTCAGATGACTGTGTAAAGAGCCGACTGTTCGCGTGATATAATAATTAAAACCAAAAATATATACCACAATACATCTTTTGCTTAGAAGAAGGTAGATCATAGATACGTAGTCGAGCAGCTACATCGCTGGTGCAACCAAGTCTCAGTGTTGGTTTTAAAACGCCAATTCACGTAGCTATCTCCCTCTCTTTCTTTCTCGTGACTTGTATATGCACAAAGAAAGGTGGCGACGTCTAAATAATTATAAATAAGGTACAAAAATGTTTCAAATTTGCTTTAACGGTGTCATGATTTATTAAAACCACTCACGATCATCATTATATATGCATGTGTTAGTGATTCCACATTTCTATTAATGAGTGCTATTGATGAGTCATTCCTGTACGGCTTGTGGAGGGTTGTTTATGGTAAAGGTTTTATTTCAGAGCGAGAACAACAAGTTGAAAATTTCTTCGTTTCATTCTGTTCGTATTATCTCGAGGGACAATAGTTACAAACCTTGATATAGTACGGGTGTTAAAAATGTTATTTCATTATCATTACTACGATTATTTATTTTAAATTGAACTCAATCCACAATCAGTTCACAAACTTCACTAATTCATTTTTACATGTAGTATGTACACCCCAAACGTGAAACGTTGATTCATCAGAAAATGACAGTCTTAAGAAACTGTCAGCCTTATTTAAAGTGGAAGGATCTCACAAAAAGTTACACGCATTTCGGTGTATCACCTGACTCAGCTGTCTGCAGTGAAGGCACAAAAACGTTGTTGAGTTTGTAAACTATCCAGCTGATATTACCAGCTATTCTACTTCCGTTCTTGCCGGCCGGAGGGGCCGAGCTGTTCTAGGCGCTACAGTCTGGAACCGAGCGACCGCTACGATCGCAGGTTCGAATCCTGCCTCGGACATGGATGTGTGTGATGTCCTTAGGTTAGTTACGTTTAAGTAGTTACAAGTTCTAGGGGACTGATGACCTTCGAAGTTAAGTCCCATAGTGCTCAGAGCCACTTAAACTTCCGTTCTTGATTGTCTGAGCTCACTGTTATTGCTATTAGACGACAGAAATTCGCCTGGCTGTTGGTTCCATTGCTCACACCGGCCAATACATTTCCTTTTCTAGAGCGTACCGTAAACCAGTCTAACGTAATTTTCATTCTGC
Source organism: Schistocerca serialis cubense (assembly GCF_023864345.2). NCBI lineage: Eukaryota > Metazoa > Arthropoda > Insecta > Orthoptera > Acrididae > Schistocerca > Schistocerca serialis. The sequence goes on from NC_064644.1 coordinate 71,770,054, forward strand.
TTTAATTAACCCAATTGTACAGCCGTCACCCATCAGCTGAGAGGATGATAAATACACTCTGTTCCTCTTCCTCTTCCTTCACATGAAACGAAGAAAAATATTCGTTTATGTGTGCACAAATTCACTTTTCCTTACTTGTGATATTCTTACACGTATACTCTATCCAAAACTTCCACATATCGTAACTCTCCTCAAAGTTATTACGTTGCAGTCTCTTCTCCTTGTTTCTTCAGCACCTTCCGCCGTTCTTTTTTTTTTTTCCTCGACACAATATAGCGGATTGAAAGATGCTTGTCCTAACATACTAATCTCAAACACACTTTACTGCACGGATCTTAAGGATTACAGAAGGCCGGCCGGAGTGGCCGAGCGGTTCTAGGCACTACAGTCTGGAACCGCGCTACCGCTACGATCGCAGGTTCGAATCCTGCCTCGGGCATGGACGTGTGTGATGTCCTTAGGTTAGTTAGGTTTAAGTAGTTCTAAGTTCTAGGGGACTGATGATCTCAGAAGTTAAGTACCATACGGGTCAGAGCCATTTGAACCATTTGATTACAGAAGGAAAATATTTACTATGTGGGTAACCCTTTGCAATGTTTCAAGCTTGAACAATGATGAAATTTCTTACCTAAGGTCACTGTCAATATCCAGAGAGTTAATAACATATAGAGCAATGTACGGGATATAATGAAACGATACCGCCAAACTTGAAATTATTATAGAGCGAGTCTTTAGGAACGAAATGAGGTTACGAACCCATGTCCGGAAGCGTCATCCAACGACGTTACAGAATGTCGAAGACACAGCGGAGAATCGAATGTCTGCCACCCATTATAGTCTTGAATAATCGGTCGACTTATTGCCTTCGCCTGCTTATGAAAGCCAAACAGTACGTTGGATGAAGGACGTGATTTATATGAATGTTTGTTCAGCTAGAGATTAATTTAGCACGTCTAACTGAAGTGAAAATGTAATAAAAGAGCAGAAGATAATTCCTTACAAGCCGCTGGTCGTTACTTACAAAGAACGTGCTACCACTGTGAAGTAGGACGATGGCGATGGAGGTCATTCGCTGGCCGTCTTGGGCTGGACCCCCATTTCAACCTCAGCTGCTCATTTCTAATGCTAAATCACACGAGGGCGCTCTAATATTGCGAGGATTATAAGAAGTTCGCATCCTACTAGACGTCATGGCGATAAAAAGGCTCATAAAATTCCTTTCGCTGCCACTTGCAGTCACGCTGGTCATGACCATTCGCTTCCAAGCAGGCTGACTTCTCTGGTCATATTTTCTACCTTGCCATTCACATTCCTTTTTGAGAAAGCGTTTAAAAGCCACCGTAGCGCTGTAGATGACGTGATTCTGCCGTCATCAGGATCTTTGTTAGGTTGGGTATAACTTTTATGAGCTTTTGCTGTGGCCATTTCCGCAAGAGCGGAACGCTTTAGTTACTTATATGTTTTTCTGTGTTGTACTGCACACTTGAAGCAGACACCTAAATGAAGTGAGGAAATCTATGGACAAGTGATGCCCTCATCAGGAAGTTTTCAAAGAAGTTAAAAATTCGGGCACGCGAGACGTCTTGCTGCAAGATTCGAAAATATAATCCGCGATGCTGAGGAGGCGAGTCGCACCTAGTGCAGAAAAAAGTGTGGAATGTCTTTGGACAGCGACAGCCTGTAGTTCAAAAAGTGGTTGAAAGACACTGTTTCCAGCTGGATTCATTTTATTTCAAGGCAACCGCTATTCATAACGAAATGTTCTGGACGTATTTTCGAAAACATTTTGGAAAAACAGCTATCAGTTTCTAAAATTCACTTAGAAAAGCAGTGGTCATGGCTACACGACGGGAATTAACAAACCGAACGCGGAACGGTAGGTGGAAGTAGACGCATGGGGTATTTCATTTCGGGAATCGTTAGGGAAATAAATATTCCTAGATCCACAGTGTGAATGGTGTTCCGAGAATACCAAACGTCAGTCATAACAGAGCCGTGGTAAAAATTCCTGTTTTGAAGAGCGCGCCGCAGCGCGTAGTGTGAAATAGTCGCCCTCCGTTTCTGGCGGTGGCGCCGCTGTGGCAATCGCAGTTTTGGTGTCTCCCTCTGTTGGGAAAGCGGAAAGGTTGCCTGTTCACGTGCATTTAAGGGGCGCTATCAGCTCGACATTTGGTCAGTCTGTCAGTCTCAGCGAGTCTAGTCAGTTGGTCAGGCGGAGTGAGTGTGGGTCAGTCACTCGTCACCGGTTGCTGATCTGTCTCTCGTGCGCATTTGTGCGGCAGTCAGTGTCTGTTTGTCGTGTGGAGTGCTAGTATGTGTTAGGCCGCCAGTCTGCTCGAGTTTTTTCAGGCAATGGGCATTGGCGGTTGGATCGATCGGTTGGTCGGTCGCGCACTGGGACACAAGATGACTTGTCCGTCTTAAGCGTCGGCGCATGTGAGGTCGCCACGTCAGTCCAGTGGGCCGCGCCGTATAGCAAGGGGTAGTGGCTTCGCGACCGACACGAGAGCAACTGGAGAGTTCTTGATGAATCGCTAGTACATAAAGTAAATTCTTAAGAAAAGGTTTTGAAAGTAAAGTTCAATTACCTCTCATCACGAACAACACAGTGGCAGTCGGTCCTCAATTAATGACCGAGAGTAGAACAACAATGCTTGAAACAAAAGCAGAAATCGATGTGGACATAGGACGAACGTATCCGTTAGGACAGTGCGGCTTTAATGGGCTGTGGCAGCAGACGACTGACAGGAGAGCCTTTGCAAACACGATGTGGCCTGGAGCGGCTCTCTTGGGCTCGTGACGACATCTGTTGGACCCTAGACTACCGGAAAACCATGGCCGGGTCAGATGAGTCCCAGTTCCAGCAGGTGAGGACTGATGGCAGGTCAGACCCCACGAAGCCACGGACCCGAGTTGTCCACAAGTTACTGTGCGAGCTGGTGGTGGCTCCATAACGGTGTGGGCTGTGTTTAAACGGAATGGACTGGTTATCTGGTCCAACTGAAACGATCATTGTCTGGGAATGGTTACGTTCGAGTACTTGGAGACCATCTGGGCCATTCATGGACTTCACGCTGTCAAACAGCGATGGAATTTTTGATCGATGACATTGCATCATGTCACTGGATCACAATTGTTCGCGACTGGTTTCAAGGACATTCTGACCAAGTCAAGCTAATGATTTGGCCACCCAAATCGCCCGAGATGAATCCCATCCAACATTTATGGGACATAATTGACACTTTCGCAATTATGGATGGCTACAGAGGCAACATGGCCCACTCGTTCTGCCTGAGACTTGTTTAGCCCGTGGCACGTCGAGCCGGTGCACTGCGTTGGGGAACGGGAGGTCCGACACGATATTAGGAGGCATCCCTTGACTTTCGTGACCTCAGTGTAGAGCGCTGCAAATACAGTGGGGTGGGTGTAACTTCGCTTTATTTTTAATACATTGTTTATATGTTAGCTGTATGTCCCTCTATATGTACATTAATTTATATTCCAGAGTAAGGTATGAATATGGCCTTTGGGCTCAAACCGGCCAGCAATAAACCTATAACTGTACAATCTAGTTTGAATTTTAAAATTTGCCAGAGTGACTCATTTCATTAAGACCGCTACTGCACGGAAGATTACTGAGAAGGCTAGTCATGCTACAATCTAGTTTGTTCGTCTAGCTAAAAATATGCTGGAATTTTGTCTGGATTCACACACCTTTCCTCACTCTTATTTTTAATTAACCACCGTAGCTGATAAAGTGCTTCCTTGTAGAACTATGACTCAATGTGTCGTTTGTTAAGTTACGATCGAGATGGCACAATGATAAGTCATTTGACTCGGGGGTGGTACGAAGTACGAACACCAACAAGGTTATCCTGATTTAGATTCTCCTTCGAATCCCTACAGCGTTTAAGGCATTACAAGAAAAATTGATTCGCAACGGATACGGCTGATAACCTTTCCAAACCATCCTTAACACGAACTTTTACGAGAGCTATTCGGAAAGTAAGGTTCCGATCTGTCGCGAAATGGAAATGACTGACAATCAAAAATGTTTTACTTGTAACTGGTAGCTTGTTCTCTACATAGTCGCCGCTCAGAAGTAGATATTTTAAGTATCGATGCATACAATTTTCCAATACCCTCGTCATAGGAGGCCGCCGCCTGAGCTCTCTGCCAGTTCTTTCCGATGGTCTGCAGCTCGTTTCTGTGCCAAAATGCTGTCTTCAAAGCTAGCGAGTCATGTGAGCAGAGATGAAACTTAGGAGGAGCCAATTACGTTCTGCCGGCCGGAGTGGCCGAGCGGTTAAGGGGCTCCGGAACGCCCTATACTTGCAATGTTAAAATAACGCTTATAAATTACATGTTTCCTCACAAAGTATTTGAGATAAGAAGTTGAACTTTTTACGGATTATTTATTGGAATATGGGCTACAACTTAACACAGGGATTTTACAAAATTTTAGTTCAGTTATTAAAGATGATTTTTTTTTCAATTGTAATGAAAATTCACAACATTTTTTTTCAATTTTTTATTTATATATTCAAAAATATACAGTTTTTTGGAAAAAGGCTGTGTTAAATTATGCAGAAGGTACTGTGTAACATTTACCGAAAGTTTGAAACAAATATGTTTGGAAGATCCTTAGAAAACATGTAATTAGTATGAGAAAATAAAAGTTTTGGGAATCGAGCGACAAAGATTGGATTAACTTTTTAGTGCATTCCAGGTCCATAGGATGGATTATCTTCATCCTCTGCAAACTCCTCCTCCAGCTTCCTCTTGTTCCTCCTCCTGTTTACTCTTGCTTGTATTTCTAGACTCTTTACAGCCCTGTCTGCAGCCCGAAGGCGTTCCTTGTCTAAAGCAAGCATCGCTCGTTGTTGTGTTCGTAGATTTTGCTACCATTTTCTTCAGTTGCAGTTACTGCAAAACTCTTCCAAAAGGTGGTCATGTATGAACACTTATCACATTTCAGTTGTATTTCACTAGCAAGTCCTACGTGCTTTATTATGGAGAGTTCCAGACCAACTTCACTACAATGAATACATCTTACACAGTTTGAAAAAAATCGTTTGAGAACCGACATATCAAAGATTTCATTCACATCCGATTCGCCCATAAAACATTCATAGTTTTCACTCATTGAACCAAGCTTCTTCTGTGAAGTATTTTCTTTCCCACTTTGACTGCTATGGGCAGGTGTACTTGAGAGGTTAGGTTCACTCACTTGGTTATCGTCTTTATTGTTTACAGTAATAACACATACCTTTGGCTTTCCAACATTTCTCCTTTTCTTAAAAGCCTTCAGAGGATTTCTAATAACTTTACTTTTACTCATTATTATACTTCAACAAAACAGAGACTCAAGAAACAGAATTAATTACGAATATTTTCGAGATAACGACAGAGTAAATAAACATGAAACAATCGACAATCACACCAGCGATATATATTGAACCATCAGAGGTTAGCCACAACACATACTTTATCTCACATCATTAAAATGTACCTGATGAACACGGACGTTAATAATAACACCATTTGACAGCAGTTTAACAGCGCCACAGTGGGTCACGCCCATGTAGAACACATTTCAAAAAAAATTTAAAAATAGTTGTAGTCTTCGGAATTGAATAAATTATATATCTATTAAAAGGTAATAGTCTGCAGATTCAGAAAACGCAAAAAAGTAAAAATTGAACTTTTCATGATTTTGAGCCTTTCCGTAGCCCCTTAAAGGCGCTACAGTCTGGAACCGCACGACCGCTACGGTCGCAGGTTCGTATCCTGCCTCGGGCATGGATGTGTGTGATGTCCTTAGGTTAGTTAGGTTTAAGTAGTTCTAAGTTCTAGGGGACTTATGACCACAGCAGTTGAATCCCATAGTGCTCAGAGCCATTTGAACCATTTGAACCAATTACGTTCTGTATTGTGGGTCATGAAACATTTCCCATCGGAAACGCTGCAAGAGCATCTTCATGGCCCCTGCAGAGTGCGGCGGAGAACTGTCATGATGAAGGATACGTATGACATTACTGTGTGTGGACTCCACAACATCATGCGAAATCTCTCACCAGACGCCCATACTTAACGGGAGACACTATATTCTAGGCATATTTACGTACTCACTGTGCCATCAGAACTGAAAACAGGAAATTGACGTGATCGACGGTGATAGTAGAGACAATGCCCAACTCACGTGAGTAAAGCGTTCGATCGGATGTTACTTTCCGAATAGCCCTTCTATGCAGCCCCTATTGACCTCGTTGTCGACGGGACGATCAACCCTTTCTTCTGTGTCTTCTTTCTTGCTTTATTTATTGCTTTTTTATGAGCAATCGTGACATTCCAATTCGATACATGTAGAAAAAAATTTATAGAAATTGAGAACAGAGAAGCTTCCAACACGTAATGAGTCCAACTGTTGTCTGCAGTTCACCATGGTATCAGGATTGAACGCAGCTGTGAGCACTGATCTATGTCTCTGGAATTTCTAGTCAGTGGAGTGGATCGGCGTAAATAATACCGCCAATTTGGACACATGTATAAAGAGTGTGTAGTTTGGGGAAGATATCAGTATTTTGATAGGTTTCATGGTGTCCTCAATTTTTCATATCTTATACTGTAATCGCCGGCCGCTGTGAACGAGCAGTTCTAGGCGCTTCAGTCTGGAACCGCGCTGCTGATACGGTCGCAGGTTTGAATCCTGCCTCGGGCATGCGTGTGTGTGACGTCCTTAGGTTAGGTAGGTTTAAGTAGTTCAAGTCTTGGGGACTGATGACCTCAGATGTTAAGTCTCATAGTGCTTAGAGCAATTTTTTTCTGTGTAATAATTATACCCAAAATCCTCTTATTGTTCAAGTCTAATTGTACCATTGTTTTTTCAACTACGGCCTCTGGATGTTGTAGCCGATGTCCTATTAAACTTTCCGTTCTTTTGGTGTCTTTCACAGATTTCTATCACGTTATGGATATTTTTTCATTCCGTATTTTGTATTGCAATCTTCCCACTTCGTACCGTATACGCTCTGATCGGCCATGATAACCTGTACCGAATTTGCCGGAAAGACATCAGTTGAGCCGAAAACTGACCGAAACGATATGGAAAAGCTTATGCCTAAAAACCAAAATGGCAACAGAATACACTGCTTTAATAAAGACTGAGCGCAAGTACATGTAATTACAAAGATCAGTTTAGAAAGATTAATCGAATTTATCAGTAAATGAAATTTGCGTTTTAATGTAATTACAGTTTCGGATTCAATTAAACCGGGCGCTCGTTGCTGAAGCTGAAAATTTATTTCTGAAACCGACTACGTTTCTCCACATAACAATCAGTAAGACGTGTATTGGTGACAGATTCCGGTTGATTCAGCACTTCTCTGACGACATTGTGGGGATGGCAACCCGATTTAACATGACATTTGGTGTGGAGTGCGACCACAATCTGGGTTCTGGTGTACAGGATGGAACCGCTAGGTACCGTTCAAACGCAAAAGGCAAAATCTGAATGTGATCCAAAGCACCAAAGGTCGTTCATCCTTTTCCAGTCCTCATGTTTCACGCCACTCCGTAGCACGATCACGGTGGTCTGTGACATCAATAGCTACATGAATAAAAGAGCTAAGGAACCCAATAACCCCCCCCCCCCCCCAGTTTGGCAATATCCGTCGATGGGTATCTGAAAAATGTCCCTGTACAGAGACATGCATTCACCAATAACTACGTGCTGTTAGGATAGACAATCTGCTGAAAGCTCCTGCAAGTCTTAGTAAATGTCGTTGAACTCACCTTATTGTGGTCCTTAAGCTTTTCATTCCCAACCGATGTGCCCATACACTCGCTCCAAAGCTCAGTACTGTACTGAAAACGGCGCTTTGACTCACTGCCAAAGCATGCAGTGGTAGTTTGTAATCTGCAGTGATGTTTCCGTCTGTCATAGGTATAAATTTGACTGCGTTTGACTGAGTTCTGTAAAACTGTGGATGTTTAATCGAAAACTTCCCTCCCCTCCCCCCTCCCCTCCTTCCCAGCACCCCCCCCCCCCCCCCCCCGTCATTGTGCAAACCTATACACAGTATTTCTTTTCATTTAAATGACATGCAGCTTCAAAGTACGGTTCTTCTTAACAGACAGCCCACACTTAAGCAGAGCTATGTAGTTTTTTGTGCAGATATTTCTCATTTTCTGCCTTCATAATATTGATTCATCTCTGCGAGTGTGTCATTTGCGAGAGGGCTTCACTATGGGGTCACTACAACGAAGAAGTTATCAGTGTAGGTAACTGTTCCTTTCACTGTATCCGCCTCCTCTAAATATTGGAAGATGGGTTCCGTCGTTAGTTCAAAAAATACAGTTTCGCATTTAGCCGTGGCTGGCTCATGATATGCGTTGGATTAAACCTTGGTTGCTATTCTGTGTTTAGTCTCCCGCGGTTACCACGATGATGCGGTTATCCTCTCTTTCCGTGGGTGGCAGGGTGGAAGCGTGGTGGGCCCATAACCCAGAGATCCGTGGATCGAAACCATGCTCTGCTACCAGTGAGGCGCCCAGCTAAACCCGCAGGACAGGACAGGTAGTTTAAGTTGTGGAAAAGGGCCAAAATAAGCGGCTATCATTACACTCGAATATACAACCTTTTATCTGATCAAACATTACATAAGCCAAGAATTTTTTTTTAAACACAACTTTAGTTTTGGAACTTAATTAGCGGCTGAATGCGCCATACAATCTCATGCCTTAAGGGCAAGACTACTTTAATTTAGAAACGGCTGAAAGCCAATAACTTAAAGCTCAACCAAAATCAGAAATTTAAAAGGCAAAGCCTTATCTTAAAACAGTTCGTTAATTAGGCTGAAGGCCAAAAGAATCTGACACTTTAAGAGCAAACAACTTAAATTCAGAATCGGCTGAAGGCCCAACACTTAAGACTCAATAACATTAATTTTAAAAATGCCAAAGGCTTTATGTAAAACAGCTCTTAAATTAGGCTGAAGGCCCAAACCATCTACGCCTTAAGGGCAAAACAATCCTAATCTAACAATCAGCTAGAAGCCGTACAAGTACAAACAACAAGAACAGACAAGAAATGGGCGCTCAGAAGTTCTGAGGGTCGACCTGGAATCCAAACACTAACGCTCGCTTAGGTGAGACAGGCAGTGGGCCCAACCACTGTCGATCTGACGACAACCCAACCGACAGACAGTCAACGGACCCACCGACAAGATAACCTCCGCCTCACCCGACCAGCACACAACAGGGAGTTCAATGGAACAACGTAGAAGGTACTGGCGCCCACAACCAATTATACATTGAGCTGTCAAACTACACACCGTGCTCGACAGCGACAACACGATGAGGAAAATACACAGCCTGAATTTACGTCAACGACCAGGGCAGGTAACCTGAACGTTAACGGCCACAAGGCAGAAGATTCCGCTGGTGCACTTCAATTCAAATAACCAAGTACAGTTAAACTCCACCGGAGGGTGGAAAGCCGGCCGCGGTGGCCGAGCTTTTCTAGGCGCCTCAGTCCGGAACCGCGCAGCTGCTACGGTCGCAGGTTCGAATCCTGCCTCGGGCATGGTTGTGTGTGATGTCCTTAGGTTAGTTAGGTTTAATTAGTTCTAAGTATAGGGGACTGATGACCTCAGATGTTAAGTCCCATAGAGCTTAGAGCCATCTGAACCATCTGAGGGTGGAAAAAATTATAGAACTTGAAAACACACGTTGTTGCTCGCGGGAATATCCCAGAAGCTGACAACGAACTCCAAACGACTCAATGTGAACAGTCTTGACTTGCTGGTAGATTAAGTCAAAACTCAACTTTAATGTCCAGGATCGGTGAGCCACGAACCTCGTAGCAATGGGAACAGCACCACACACTCCGACACTGCATAGAGGCCACCAACAGGCCCGGCCAAACTACGCGCCGCGGAGATTTTCTCGCTGCTCCACGCCAACCGACCAACTGCCCGCACACAGCCCAGCCGGAAATTTTAAGCGCCAGGCCAAAGATAGTCCAAGGCGCGAATATCGATAAACACCGCTGCTGCCACCCGCAGAAAGAGAGGATAACAGCATAATCGCGATAACTGCCGGCAACTAAACACAGAACAGCAACCGAGGTTTAATCCAACGCATAGCATGAGCCAGCCACGGCTCAAGGATATTGATCCTCAAGAAAAGCCTATAGCGATGTATCTGAGCACCTTATGTCACATAGAAAGCCACTGAATTATTCGATATCTGCAATAAAAGCTATCGTATAACTAATTTGGGATTCAAAGTTCTTTGAGGCCTATGAACATCGCAGATTTTGAGACCTGGAGTTCTTTAAGACCACTGTATTTGGAAACAAAGGTTTTTATAAGATGTTCGACAGGCAAATGGAATAAAATTATAGCATATAACAGAAAATGAGAGTTATCCAGGACACCTAATTTTGGGAATCAGGAGTTGAAATACTAATTTTCTCACAGACACAGAGAAACAAGTGAACTGATTCTAACAGATGCAGCACTCAGGGAAGGGTGCATATATGCAGATTCAAGTAAATGAGACACAGTTATAGTTACAGAAACCCAAGTATCTTTTAAACAGCCTATTTAAATATTATTATTTTAAAGTCTCAATTAATAAAACGAAAATTATGACTTTTAGGGGAAAGAATCCAGTCAGATAAAAGTTTGCCCTGAACTGAACTGAACTCCTCCGGAACAGGCCATGGAGGCCCAACGGTACAGCCTGGCCACCGTGTCATCCTCAGCTCATAGGCGTCACTGGATGCGGATATGGAGGGGCATGTGGTCAGCACACCGCTCTCCCGCCCGTATGTCAGTTTCCGAGACCGGAGCCGCTACTTCTCAGTAAAGTACCTCCTCAGTTTGCCTCACAAGGGCTGAATGCAGCCCGCTTGCCAACAGTGCTCGGCAGACCGGATGGTCACCCATCCAAGTGCTAGCCCAGCCCGACAGCGCTTAACCCAAATGGCTCTGAGCACTATGGGACTTAACATCTGAGGTCATCAGTCCCCTGCCGGCCGAAGTGGCCGTGCGGTTCAAGGCGCTGCAGTCTGGAGCAGCAAGACCGCTAAGGTCGCAGGTTCGAATCCTGCCTCGGGCATGGCTGTTTGTGATGTTCTTAGGTTAGTTAGGTTTAACTAGTTCTAAGTTCTAGGGGACTAATGACCTCAGCAGTTGAGTCCCATAGTGCTCAGAGCCATTTGAACCATTTTTCATCAGTCCCCTAAACTACTTCAACCTAACTAACCTACGGACAGCACATACATCCATGACCGATGCAGGATTCGAACCTGCGACCGTAGCAGCAGCGCGGTTCCGGACTGAAGCGCCTAGTACCGCTCGGTCACAATGGCCGGCAGCGCTTAACTGCGGTGATCTGATGGGAACTGGTGTTACCACTGCGGCAAGGCCGTTGGCAAAAGTTTGTCCTAGAAAAAAATTTCAGAACAAGTATCGTATTGTAAATATCTTGACTGTGACATAAGTTTATATAATTACAACAACCTTGAGTAAACAATCTGTGGAGTACGCTAGCAATCAACGAACTGGAAGTGGTAAGGTGCCAGGGCACAAATACATAACAGAAAATGTGTTACAAGCATAAAAAAAACCGGCATATTCTGCTACTCATATGAATGCAAGAAACTTAGTAACAAGTATTTACTATTTGATATTCGAGAAATTTTCATTTGAGGTTTTAAATCGTTGCTGTGTGTAAAATATGTATCTCAAAATAAATTCAGTAGAGGACAGTATGAATTCAGTTACTACCGGAACTGACAGGAAAACATTTCAGTTAGCAAATGATTAGAAAAAGTACAAGAAGCCTCAATAAACATTTATTTAACACATCAATTGACAGCTGTAAGCACAGCAGATCCAAACATGTGATGATGGACCTTAGAAGAATACGAACTATAATCTTTGTGTAAATCAGAGAAATATTATTTTTAACTCTCAAAAACTGGTAACGGTTGTCTCATTAAAATAGCCAGGCATGGTAGTAAGTAAAATGCAAATCTCAGAGAAGAGAATGTGTACCAACGTAGGTACCTGGACTTGAAGTTGTAATAAGTCAGGCCAGTTCTACAAATGAATGTATAAATAAGATTTAAACAACAACGGCCACGTGGCTTCAGCTGGCTCAGACACCAGGTACTGAAACCGAATTTTCAGTTACACTGAGTACAAAATAAATTATGCAAGAGAGCGCAATTTATCAACAGGGTTAAAGGCCGACAGAGAGGGATAGCTGTGGCACATACAATTTAAAAAAACGTAAGTTAGCCAAATTTGAATTGATAAACTATTTAAACAAAATTAGGGTTAAATTTGCAACAATATAACATGGTGTAAATATCCCACTGCACATAAGGTAGCTCTGAACAGCTCTTCGTACGGTCTACATACCAAGGCGTTCGCCAAACAAGTGCAACAATTGACGATGACTATGGTTCGGTAATCCCTCTTCGCTCGTAAATAGTGAAGTTCTAGTGCCGCCTCCCACCAAATCTGAGCGACGTGCTTCTGGGATATATAAGTTGCTAGAATAGAGAACTGCACAGCCGCTCAAAGTGATATTCAATTTCAGCGAAAGCGCATAGCATCCGTGTCACTGTTAACTGACGAAATTTGCCCTTGGATGGTCATCTTGTCGTTTTCGGTGGAAAACGACTGAGAGCAGCTCATGTGCATCGCCTTCAAGTCGGACTTGCATTTGGCAGGACGACGGTTCAAACCCACATCCGGCCATTCTGATTTAGGTTTCCCGTGATTTCCCTCAATCGCTTCAGGCAAATGCCAGCATGGTTCCTATGAAAGGGCATTGCCGACTTCCTTCCCCACCCTTCCCTAAACCGATGAGACCGATTACCTCTCTGTGTGGTCCCCTTCCCCGAATCAACCAGTCAACCAATGTTCAAGTCGGTGTAGTAGAGAGCGTGTATGCCCACAGGTGGAACGTGTGGGAGGCTGTTGCTTAGGGACGAGATTACATCACGCTTTCGATTTCACATTGAAGCACCACTTGCGTCATTCAGCAAAGTTCAAGCTGTACATGGGACTATTCAAGGAAATTTTGAAAGTAAAGTTAGGAAACAAACGAAAGTGATTTTTTTTAAAACTAGTCGTTTTACCCACACTGATTTATTGCAGCGAAGCCTGGGTACCGACTCAAATGCAAATAAATGAAATACGTTCGGCATAAAAGAGGTTTCTAAGGCGTGTTAAAAGATGTATAAGAATGGATAGGATACGAACTGAAGATAATCGGAAAGAAAGAAATATAGAATTGATACATAGTAAAATACTAAATAATAGAAATAATAGACATAACTGCCCCGTGCAGTTACGATGATGTGATTAAGCGAAAGTATGACAATGTTTAAATTGGCTGTCAGTTACCTTGTTCCCCTAACGAACTGGCATTGTTAAACTACGCTGGCGGCTGTGTTATTGTCCCAACCACGGCCGGCATCGGGCTTTGTCACGTCTAGCTGGGATTTCAGTACTCAACTGATAATAACAAGAGACGACAGGGGGGAAACCACATACCAAGAGAAAACAGACAGACACGGTAAAATGTTGCGCATATTTTCTCAGAAGAACACATTAAACGACATTACAAGTGAATAACGATTACTGCACACAAATCAAGCTAAGAAACAAGACAAAATAGCAGTTACACCGGAAACATGCTACAGACGTGATGAATGGTCTAACCCGCAAATTATCAGAGTCTTTGACGAGAGATACCTGGAATAGTAACAGTCATGAGAACTGAACGATCGGTCCTGTCAGGAGCGGTTTAGATTGCTATTCAGGAAATATGATACGATCGCCGCTGCTAGTGTCTGGTGCACGCGATATTGCATCGCGTCGGAATTATTACCGATTAGCACACGGGAACTGATTACTGACCGTACTACAGCGAGCTGCACGATCAGTAGCCGCTATCGATGTAACGAGCATGCACGCCTGTGCATAATGGCAGCAGCTCACTCGCTGACGACGGTCTCGAACCTGCTCCAAGTGAAAACTGTCTTCAACTGGGACGTTGATGGCGCGACTTTTCACTTCTGTGAACGAAGACCCGACGGTACTGTACGTCTCCACCGGCAACAACAGGAATCCAGTGACCAACGTAACAGGTGCACTAATTGTGTATTTCTTCCGGCCAGCGTAGGCAGCGGCTGCGGCTCACAGGTTGGGAGACCTGGAATGGCAGTCGAAAACGGCGGGCAGAATGTGTCCCTCCGTCGCTGGCGAAGAAGAACTGAATTTCAAGCAAACGGCTGCCTTGGCCTTCCAGGAATGCTTCACTGCAAATTCAAACGCAGCCAACACCTCTCAGACAAACAGAAGCTAAACGGTGTCAAAGTTAGCGTAAGAGGGCTATGCCTGAAGCTTTCAGTGAATTCGAAAGTAAAATTCTATGTACCGACTTGATAGAAAATCCTAGGAAGTTCTGGTCTTACGTTAAACCAGTAAGTGGATGGAAACAGCATATCCAGACACTCTGGGATGATGATGGCATTGAAACAGAGGATGACACGCGTAAAGCTGAAATACTAAACTTATTTTTCCAGAGCTGTTTCACTGAGGAAGACCGCACGGAAGTTCCTTCTCTAAATCCTTGCACGAACGAAAAAATAGCTGAATACAAAAGCAACTGAAGTCACCTAACACAGGAAAGTTCACTGGACCTGACGGGATACCAATTCGATTCTACACAGAGTAAGCGAAAGAACTTGCCCCCCTTGTAACAGCCGTGTACCGCAAGTCTCTAGAGGAACGGAAGGTTCCAAATGATTGGAAAAGAGTACAGGTAGTTCCAGTTTTCAAGAAGGGTCGTCGAGCAGATGCGCAAAACTATAGGCCTATATCTCTGACATCGATCTGTTGTAGAATTTTAGAACATGTTTTTTGCACGTGTGTCATGTCATTTCTGGAAACCCAGAATCTACTCTGTAGGAATCAACATGGATTCCGGAAACAGCGATTGTGTGAGACCCAACTCGCTTTATTTGTTCATGAGACCGAGAAAATATTAGATACAGGCTCCCAGGTAGATGCCATGTTCCTTGACTTCCGGAAGGCGTTCGATACAGTTCCGCACTGTCGCTTGATAAACAAAGTAAGAGCCTACGGAATATCAAATCAGCAGTTTTTAGCAAACAGAACACAGCATGTTGTTCTCAATGGAGAGACGTCTACATACGTTAAAGTAATCTCTGGCGTGCCACAGGGGAGTGTTATAGGACCATTGCTTTTCACAATATATATAAATGACCTAGTAGATAGTGTCGGAGGTTCCATGCGGCTTTTCGCGGATGATGTTATAGTATACAGACAAGTTGCAGCATCAAAAAAATGCAGCAAAATGCAGGAAGATCTGCAGCGAATAGGCACTTGGTGCAGGGAGTGGCAACTGACCCTTAACATAGACAAATGTAATGTATTGCGAATACATAGAAAGAAGGATCCTATATTGCACGATTGTGTGATAGCGGAACAAACACTGGTAGCAGTTACTTCTGTAAAATATCTGGGAGTATGCATACGAAACGACTTGAAGTGGAATGACCATATAAAATCAATTGTTGGTAAGGTAGGTGCCAGGTTGAGATTCAATGGGAGAGTCCTTAGAAAATGTATTCCAACAACAAAGACGGTGGCTTACAAAACACTCGTTCGACCTATACTTGAGTATTGCTCATCTTATTTGGTAAGCGTGATTGCGTTACGGAGATGTTTAGCAAAGTCAAGTGGCAGACTCTGCAAGAGAGGCGCTCTGCATCACGGTGTAGCTTGCTCTCCAGGTTTCGAGATGGTGCGTTTCTGGATGAGGTATCGAATATATTGCTTCCCCCTACTTATATGTCCCGAGGAGATCACGAATGTAAAATTAGAGAGATTAGAGCGCGCACGGAGGCTTTCCGGCAATCGTTCTTTCCGCGAACCATACGCGACTGGAACAGGAAAGGGAGGTAATGACAGTGGCACGTAAAGTGCCCTCCGCCACACACCGTTTGGTGGCTTGCTGAGTATAAATGTAGATGTAGATGTAGGTACTGTACAATTTCTATATTCATTAAACCAGACGACAGAAAGTGATAATATCTTCACGAGTCCTGTGCTTAGGAAAGCCTGTGAAGGTCCCTAAATGCTAGGAAAACTCATTTTTTATGTGATTTAATTATATCGTGTTTAAACTGCTACGCTGATTAACCCGTAACCTGTATCAGTCGATTCGTGATTTGATGACAATGCTAAATCTGAAATTAAGGGTAGTCATTAAATTTTGTTCGGGCACTCTCCCTTTGTCGGAGAACTCGACTAGCTGCTATCGTGTTTGCACGTTCTTTGTAGCTAGGCAGCATAGTATATCAGTGCTACACAAGCAGAATTCGATTACATGGCTAAGAGAAGAAGTGATCTAGGACGACCAAGGACACGCGAAGCCGGAATGGGCAATAATGTCTCATCCGTGAAGTGTAGACAGGAAGAATAACAGTGTTCAGTAAGAAAAATTTACGTGTGCCACAATAAGAATGCAGTGAGAATGTATTCACATCTGTTGGACGAATGTTATGAAAACAAACACTCCAAACAGACATTTAACGTAAGTCATATGCGGCAAAAATCTGTAACGCAACCATGTGTGTGTGGCGTGTTTGTAATTATGTATTGTTTATATTTTGGGACAATTAATCTGTAAAAAACACACCACATGTCATAAAAAAGCGTCTAAGCCGTCTGAGGATTAATCACAACGATTCGATACCGGTAACCGTACTCTTTGAATAAAGGAAATGAAAGTAAATTTGTGGCTGGTTGCTGTCCCAACACCATCAACATTTGTCTTCAAACAACAGCCACGGTCTCCATCATGTCATCATATGACAAAATTGCAATAATAGTATTGGTTAAAAACAATGTTGGTTGCAATTTTAGTTTTTTATTTTTCAATGATGCGTACTACCTGAGCCCCCATCCTACTCTGTGAACGGGAAAGCGTTATGCAGATGGTGGTGCCTCTCGCAACCATCTAGAAAACATAACCTGAAGATGCCTAAATAAGGCGAAACGCATCGTTGAATAATAAATATCTAAAATTGCAACCAAGACTGTTTTTAACCAATACTGTTAAGCACTGGTTTCCTGTATGACACATATGGTTAGGAAGAATAATTTATCATATCTGCTTACATGCTAAAATGCCATTCCAGACAGTCGAATTGGCTAAACAACAACCCTTACGCCCGGGTAATATCATCATCCACTAATTTACCGTTTCGAAATTCGTATTGTTTCTGCCAAAGTCGCACGAACTCCCTTTTTACACTCTAAGACAACAAAGAAAAAAAAAGACGACGCACCAGGAAGGAATCATTTTAACGAGAGAGAAATCGTTAGATGTGATATACGTGTACGGACAAACAAATGATCACAATAAAAATAAAATAGAAGATGATTTATACAAGAGAAAGAAGTTCACAAACGGAACTGGCCAGTAATGCGCAAGTCCTTTTGTGGCCCTTAAACGAACAGTTATTCGTCTTGGCACTGGTTGAGGGAGTTGCTGGATGTTCTCCTGAGAGATATAGTGTCAAATTCTGTCCATTTGCAGACTTAGACCATCAGAATACCCAGATGGTAGGGGTACCCTCTTCTTAGCGTTCCAAACGTGATCTGTCGACCTTGCTGTCCGAAGTAGGGTTTGGCAAACATGAAGACAAGCAGCAGAAACTCTGGCCATTATCCAGCGAGCATTATCTAGAAATGGCGCCCCAGACCATCACCCACCGCCTTATGGGAGGGCGACAGTTAGGTTGGTATTCCACCACTGTTTCCAGACATGTCTTCTTTCTGAAATCTCATTGACTGGAGTAGAATTGCTGCCAGTAATGAGTCCTTTTTCGATCAGAACCCTGATGACTAGCGAAGACGCGTGTGGAGACGTTCTTGACAGCAGAGGGATACCAACCCGGTTGTCGCCTATCATACGGCCCGACAACTAAGAGTCATCGCTGGGATGCCATTTACTTTCATAGCAGCACTCCTCTGGTTGCCATCCGCTGCAACCTTACAGCACAGCGGTTCTTCAACGCTATTCTACGCCCCATTTTGTTACCC